>NC_143559.1:123062500-133062500 GCF_054136105.1 Typopeltis vanoorti | reverse complement strand
CAATACGTTGACACGTTTGGTGAGAAAAGAATTTTTCTATTTCTTATTATTTATTTATTGTAATTTTATTAATTTTTTACATAATCTGAAAACTCAGACTAGAAATCAAACATGGAATTTTTTAGGCCACTTCAGTTCTCCAGTCAGAGGGTTCCCACCAGGCAATGAAATTCATCACCCACCTAACTACTATCACAAAGAGCGATGCCAAAAGTGGGATGCAAACACGCTGCTTCTTCGATGGAAAGAAGATACGCCAACCAATAAGCCAGTAAAGAGTTATCTGATCTCATTAAACAGAGGAAGTGTTTTCACCGCCGAAACTTTTCATCCTTCCAACTGGCCAGGGAACACACGCAATTTGCACCAACGTATATATCTATTGAGACAAGACTTGCCGCTCATCCTAAAAATTAAGGTTTTACTAAAGCCGATCTGCAAAGGTCTGAACTGGGACCTTTGAACACCACAGTTACGGTCATTGTTATTATTATCGTAATGCAGGAATTACTTGCGGAAGGCTCCTCGCAATAATATTTCAATACTGAAAGAATAAAAACCTTATTACTGTTCGATGTCCTTCAGCCTTGCAATAAGGTTTGGACGATAGCTAAAGCAACCGTGACTGTAAAGGCAGTGTGTTTTGTCCATTAAATGCATGTGACCGCTTTGCCTGTTTGCACGATGAAAAACACAGTTTTCCCGATATGAAAATTTAAATTACCTTTGGATGAATCAGCGTTTTGAAGTGAAGATGCCTTCCTATTTATGTTGTGATTACACTCCAAAATATTCTCTTATTCATTCGCCATTGATAGCGCCGAATGACAATCGGGAAGTACATCAATCAACATTAGATCCCGTTACAGGTTATAATGGGTTTTACTGAAGACAGCTGTGAAGAATAGGAAATGAATCTAATGATTTACAATCAGTTAGCATTCTTAAAGACAAACAGCTTATTCAATCTTCATTGCTTCCCATTTCTTTGTTTTAGAAGCACTTGTATTTATCGTCGCATTACATCAGAACCCTGATGAACCGCTCTGAGGTTTTGAAACCACGAGGTGTTGCAAATGTTGCACGGATTTATTTTCAGAAAGGATGACTAATTCTAACAGTTTCGTAAGAGTTGTTGGGCGCATGTCACTTTTGACTACATTTGCAACATAATCAATAGATTGAGATGGATTGTGCATCAAGATGAAGACATTGCTTCTTACTGTAATCGTGCATGGATGACGGAGTCTACTGATATGGCAGTTGTTTTGTCTGAATTATGCATCACATGTCGTAAATTGTCAACATGAATGTACTTAGTCAACAGTGATTGGATGTTTGCTCCCTCACTTCTGTTATCAAGAACCTAAAGAAGCTTCAGGACAAACATAATTAACAACTTATGCCATCTCTATAGAGCTTATCAATGTTGATCCATCACGGCTAAGCATGATGGATCAATGGATGGTTTCCTTTTCTCTATATTTTTGTCTTTTCGTCCATGAAATTACAAGATCCCAACACTCTGTGTGATGTGTCCTCGGTTCAGTCGTGTACTATTCAATGCTGGTATTGGAGCCTTTATGAAGACTTTTCTATTGAAAATGAGTTATGTGATCTTATACAGAGATCAAAGAGTTTTCCTTATGGAAACTCGGGTTTTCTTTTTCTTTCCAAAAGAGAGGCAAACTGATTTGTTGAAATACATTCAGATATAATATGCATTGATGTTATTAACTCAATTGATTTGGTCGCAATTCCACCCGTTTCAAATCAGTTCTATGTCAAATGTGACAAACTTATCTTCCGAGAAATGGAACTTCATGCGACGTTTCTGGAACACATTAATGCCACGATTACACAGGTTATTGTTCCGCTGGTATCTTATCCTAAATATTAAAGTTAATATTTAGTAAACATTACATTACGAGTTCTTGCAGTTCCACTAGATGTGCAGCCTAGGGATTCTTGATACATTCACCACATTTCAAACATAATTTTAAAATTCAAATCTAATGACTGAGCACACTGACTGATTATGGCTGAGGAGCGGCTATGATCCAGCAATCAGTTCTTTGTGACATGACGGTCGTTTTGCTTCAGTTGACTGCCACTTGAGCTAAATAGTCAACGTGTTTCGGTGTGCTTTGTCTGGAGTGAAATTGAGATATGTCACACCATTTATTAGTACTTCTGTTGGTAACAAGGGACATAAAGTGTCCAAGAATATTATAATCCAGTCGACCACTCTGCATCCAAAATGTTGCATTGTCATAATCAGTCAACGTGAACCCATGGTAGTTTCGTCCATGAAATAACAGAAAACAGAATGCATTACTCCATATGATGGTTTCTGTTCCAGTCCTCTTGTGAGTAATGCTGATATGCCTTGGGAAGCAATGGAAATCGTAGCGCCCTTAATGGTCACGTTGTAACCCATTCGGAAGATGTTATCAGAGACATGAGGAATTCAGAATTCTTCATCTCAATTCTCGGTTGTACCGAACAGCAACAAATGGTACTCGTGACGTGTTATAATAGTACCATTTGTGTATAGAAACAAGGGTCTCCTTCTACTTTGTTTCTATACACAAATTTTTAATATCGCTCAAAAATTACTGTTATTTTAAATCTGATCTCACCTGAGACTACAGAAGCAGCCAAAAAATAAATAATATATATAGGAAATTAAGTCTTACGATTACAAATTTTACTGAATGACAAACATTTTACGGAAGAAATTACTGGAAATCAAGATCTGAGATGAGGAGACGATAATGCAAATTATAAGAGAAGTTAAGTAATTTTGTTTGTTCTATTGATTTGCTCAGGAGAAAAATTCTTTCACTCCAAAAAGTAACAAAGAAAGAAATTGAATATCACCCTAGTCTTATGGCGTTGAAAATTATGCAACAATGATCATAACCGGTTTGGACATTTAATGTATCTTTTTCTCATCTCATTAAAATAAATGAACCAGCACAACTTGATTAGATTGATGCAACTTTATTAGATAACACTGCAATTTCCACCCATTACTATTTCAAACAACAACAGCAAAAACGTTATACATCCGTGTTGATTATTATCAGCCTGTACAATTTGGATCTTCGTCCTCACTTCATAGCAACATACTTCTGTACCATATTACGATTTGGTCACCGTCTTGAACTGCGATATCCCGAGGTCCTTCACAATAGAAAAAAAAAAAAAAAGATTATAACTCCAAAACATCTTTGCAGTAATTCTTGTGTTTACACTAAAGTAACACAATAAAGAAAATATTAAATTACGGCGTGACTTAAGTGGAAAATTACTATATGAAACGTCCCCAATTTTGGGCGGTTATTGTGTCAAGAAATTTATTTTTTGCGAGTTATTTTATAGTTCCTTAAATTCTGAGAACTTATAAATGGCGCTCTGCTGCAGTGAATATTATGCATTGTAATACACGCTTTAATTTCAACTGCTATTTTTATTTGTTTTATCTGTTGTCCTGTGTATGTTAAGCTTAGTCGCGAACGAATATTCTGCTGATAATAAGTAATTTTTCACCAATGTAAGGCATTAGCATAATTTACTCTTTATATTATGAAATTTAGAACAAGGCATTTAAGATTTGCGTATAAATTAATTAATTGTGTAATTGCTTTTGAATTTTATGATATTTTGCTAAATAAACACTTAGTTTTAATTGAATCCATTCGTAACTCTTACAGTGTAATATTATTTACATTGAATAATTTTGTTGTCTTCCGGTATCACACTTCCGAAATGGCCCTTCTTTTTTGCAGATTCCTGAATAGTGTAGAGAAAGAAAAGAAGTAATTAAAGATTTAATGTGAGATACATTTACCAAATGGAGACTGTTGGTTGAAGAAAATCACAATATATTATTTACACTCTCAGACTACTTTCATTTACATTATCGTACACTTCTTCAGAAGAGTGAAATAAAATTATTTGAAATTACTGTAACCGGATTTACAAGCAAAATAATGGAATCAGCAGTGATAAACGTTCAAAATAAACCAACATTGTCGAGCTGCGTAAAATCCGTGATGTATTTACGATGTTCCGTGTTATAATAAGTACAGTGTCCGAGATTTTTTTTTCCTGTGTTTTTTGAAAGCAGTACCAGTCATAGGACATTTCCTTATAGCTTATTACATTGACTGGGTCTCTTACATTCCACTGATTCCGTGAATCTACTGAAGAAACTTTAATATAGAAATCGTAAGCAATATGGGCAATTTCGGTACACTCCAAGGCTAATTAATGACTTATCAATGTTATATGTGAGGCTGTAGAGCAAATAAAGACATGAAAGCGTCCAAGTGAAGATCGCATTTACAGAAAAGCCAAAGGTCCTAGAAGAAGAGTTAAGGAAACTGTTTAACCGTACATGTGAATGTAGGCATGTTTCTAATGAACTCAGCAATTTTATCTTCATAATCATCCCGAAAAAGAGTGGGGAAGTTGAATGGAAAGGTACATACCACTAAGCCAGTGGAATCATGTAATAAAATTGTTATTACGAATTATATTAGAAAGAACAAAATTAGACAGCAAATGAAATAAAGTACCAGCAAAGTGGATTTATGAACAACTGAGGAAAACAAGAGTGGGTATACTCGATTAGAACGGTAATAAAGAAACTTGTAAATGTGTGTATATATATATATATTTATATATTGATGAGATATTCTTACTCTGGAAGAACCATGTACTACCTTCACTTCTCTGCTTTTTCATGAGGACCTGAATCGTTAAAACAATAACATAAAATTCGCCTATGAATTAGAATCTAATGATGCATTCCCATTTCTGGACCTTTTATTAACTAAGGAATCGGGTAAATTAAAAGTCTCTATATTTCGAAAGCCTACACATACTTCTCGATATCTACATGCCTTTTCACATCATTACAGACTTCAAAAATTGTGAATTATTGACACGCTAGGAATAACAGCCGCCGACTCATCACTGACAAAGGTGTTCGAACTAGCCAAAGAACTTCGGTATTAAAAAAACACTTTCCTTCAAAATGGCTATAATGATCAGATCATCTCCAGACTAGTCAACGGACATGAGACCAGAGAAATTTCTAAAGATGAAGAAAACCAAGGATTCATAACGCTTCTATATATTAGCTCTATTTCCAAAAGCTACGAAAAATTATGGAATATGAAATCAAAGTAGTATTTATCCCCTTTATCAAGATGAGATCATTACTCGACATAGCCCACTTCAGCATCCGAGTGGTGGTGCGATTGCCGGTCATCGTATTATCGACAGACAGAAAAATCAATTGAACAACATATTGAAGAACACCTTTGATCTTACACCGTAGGAATGAAGCCTCAGCTTTATCATCATAAGTGTTCTCTTGGCTGATCCACAAAAACTCTTCGTAAATAAAACATCAAGTGTTATGGGATAAATCAAAACTATTACACCGTTGCTATGATACAACGGAGAGAAAAACTGGGAGTGTTTGGGAATGGCATTAGATCCTAAACATCTAAATATAAACCGAAATATCGACTTATCTGAGTACATCCTGGACTTCATTAGCCAAACACGTGCACGTGAATGCGTAAACGTGTACAACGTTCTGAACAATGCAACATAATAAGTAGATATATATTTTAAATAACATGCCTTTTCTATAACTGCGTAATCGTTGTAACCTTTATTAATCTTTACTGTTTTGTCTACCAACTGGTTTGTATACACTTGAAGAAATCCTGAGCAATTGAGATGAATCGTCGTGTTGTCAACTGTTCTGCCTTATAAACTCATCTTATTTGTCAGACTTAATTTCAGAGGATGGAGATGAAAAAGAAAGAATCAGAGCAGAATATAAACTGCAAGATCAACCTTTTACAGAATGAAGAATACAGTGACATCTAGAGAAATAAGCAATAAATTAAATTAAGAATGATTAAATGCTTTCTTTGGTCTACTCTTCTCTGTGGAGTAGAAAAATGAACAACAAACAAGGAAGACACTTGAAGTGTTTTGATGTTTTGAGATGTGGATGTGCAGAAGAGCATTAAAAATCTTGTGGATCCAGGAGAAAATAAATGAAGACGTTTTGGCGATGATGAGTACTAAATTGGAACTGAAAAAGATAATAATCCACAAAAAAAAGAAAAGAAAAATTAGCATGTGCGGGTCGTATTGCGAGGCATGCAAGTCTTCAAAAAGGTTTATGAGTGGAAAGAAGTGAAAGCAAGCGAAAAACAAAAGGAACACACACACACACACACACACACACACACACACACACACACACACACACACGGTTTTAAAATGATTAAGGATTGGCTGGGCTGGAACTACGCAGGGAACAAGAGGGCGCCCGAGACAGAAATAGATGGAAATCCATGAAAACTAACTTCCTGGATGGAGATGACAGTTGACAGGACATATGCGAGGCTAATCCTGACTTACATTTCTTTTCTTGTCCACGTCTTTGATGTGTTCTGACATGCGCATCTCTCCTGACTGCTATTTTTCTCTCACATGGAAGTTTTGAAGGACGAAAAAAGAGTTCATATCTAGCTGAATGGATAGCACGTCATCTTTATTCCTTATTGCCATAATATCTTCGAGATAATTTCTGTGGCGGAGTTGAATGTCAGGGAGAGAACACACTCTTGTGTATTCGTGCTTATCCCGAGATTGCAGGTATTTTTATTACGCTGTTTTAGGATGTTCTTCATCAATGTTTGATTATAACCAGCTTGTGAGAGGATGAGACTGCTAATGTTTAATTTAATTTTTCTGCACTGCTTGAGATGTTTTCTATCTTTTCACGCACACTTTTTGGTAATGGAGGATGCTGGGATATTGCGTAGACTTTCTGTAAAGTGGATAACTGAATTTATTCTGTTCGGAGACATTCAATAATCTGCCTATGAATCTGTTGTTTTCTAATTCGATGATGAATTTTAGGAATGTTGTCTCTTCGGACGTGTTAACAGTTTCTTCCTGGCTTAAATAACCGTTTACCCATCCGACATTAGTTATTCCCACCCTTCGTGTATTGAAATGAGAAATGAGGTTTCTTTTTTGGACAGTATATCTATTGTCCAAAAAGAAACCGAACTTTTCTGAAATAGAAGAAACTTGTGGCGCCACCTGTTGTATTCTTTTGTTATCAAAAGCGGCAACCTTCACTAGTGTTATATCAAATATTTATGACATTTGTTTCATTAGAAGCCGAGTTATAGTGCCAAGAGTGACGGTATGTTTTAACGAACGGTCGGTCGTCACGATATTCATGCCGAATTCTCGCTATCACTCGCTTCAAAATTTCGAGATAAAACTCACCAATGACTGTTTCGCCAGGCGGTACGAATTCTTTGTGGATAATACCCTTGGAATCTTAGAAACAAATTAGCATTGCCCTTACTTTTGACTTCTTCAAGCGACTTTTTTTCGGATGCCCCTCTTCTGGTGTTTCCACTCAGCACCACTGGCGCTTCGTTTCGGGCTAATACTCAAAACATCACGTTCCGTCACCAGCAACGATCTTTTCAAAGAAGTCTGAGTCCTTACGAGAGGTTTTAATGAGGTACTTGCAGTGTTTAATTTGATACATTTTTTGGTCGTCGGTCAACTTGTGGATAACAAATCGCGAATTCAACTTACGAAGGCTCAAACTCTAGGTCAAAATGGTGTGCGCAGTTGATTTTGGAATCCCAAATTCATCTTCAATCTATCTCAGGGGCGATTTCTGCCTATCTTTGATGAGATCACGCACCAGGATGTTAACTTCGCTCAGTCCAGTTTTTGGACGGCCCGGCTTTTCGTCGTCTTCAAGCGTCTCACGTCCACTTTGAAATCACTTAAACCACTCGTAAACTTGAGTACGGGATAAGACTTCATCACCGTATGGTTTTGGAAGCATTTGATGCGTTTCGGTAAAACGTTTACCAAGTTTAGCATAAAAGTCAATCGATCGCAGCTCTGTTTGAAACTCATTTTCATCGTCAAAACACACTTTCACTCTTGGCACTATAACTCGGCTTCTAATGAAAAAATGGCATAAACAGTTGACACAATACTAATGAAGGTTGCCACTTTCGACAACAAAAAGATACAACAGGTGGCGCCACTAGTTTCTTCTATTTTCGAAACGTTCGGTTACTTTTTGGACAGAGGGTATATAATTAATCTGAGATATGTCAAAATATCAACATCTTCAGTTGTTTCATTTTATAGCTTAATTTCTTTATTTGATTTTTCATTTATTAGCATGACCTTGGCTTCCTGTTTATATGAAGATTCATAATTTCTGCGTAACGAGCAAAGTCATCAGTTTTTAGTTGTAAGTCATTTCACTTGGAGGACAGGAACACTATGTCATCAACAAACTCAAGGTCTTCCAGTGTGGAAGATGGGATGTAAAGTCCCAACGAATTCCTCTCTTTCGATGATTGATTGAGTTTTTTTTTTATAGTCCAGTCAATTAGGATTATAAATTATAGAACAGATAGAACACAAGCCTGCCTAACTCCATTTTCTATGATAAAAAAAAGTCTGTAAGTTTTCCATCTACTTCCACCCAAACTTGCTGCCATTATACTTATTCTTGATAATATTAAGAAATTTCTAAGGTATTCCGTATTCTAATATTTTCCAAAGTTTCTCTTTATCTACTGAGTCGAATGCTTTACTGAAATCGATGAAGTTTAGGTAACCTGGGACTTGAAATTCTACACATTGTTCGATTATCTTTCTAAGAGTGAATATTGGTTGTACGGTTCCTTCGGAAACCTGCCTTTTTCTCTTAATAAATTTTCGATTTCCTTTTCTAATCTATCAATTAAAATTTTTGTAAAAACGTTTTCTTTAATTTTTAATTTTTCAATATCAAATGCAGTTCTTGAACTTCTTTCTTAATATAGAGTTTTAATTTCAACTTCGTCATTAACAAGAAGTCGTCGGAACCAACATATGCACCACCTCTGACTCTTATCAAGCATGGATCTTACGAATTTACTATTGATAGCAGCATGGTCAATTTAGTTTCTTGTATTGCCGTCTGGCGGGGTCCAAATTAATTTATGTATTTCTTTATGCTTAAATTTACTTCTTCCTTTGACAAAGTTGTTCATTTCACAAAAGGATTCAAACATGATGTCATTTTTTCGGTCTCCACAAGAGTTTTCTTCTACACATGACCTATTACTGACGTGTCGTGTCGTGTTTTCGTGTTTTCGAATAGAATTGATTACCTTTTGGAGTTTTTCATAAAAGCATTCTTTCATATCTTCATCTGCATCATTAGTAGGTGCGTAGTAAACCTGCACGACAGAAAGTTTGATACATTTGGAATAGAACCTGGCTTTTATAATTCTTGCGCTAATATTGAACCTAATATTAGCGCAACTCCTTTTTCATGCTTCTCTTCTCATCCGGACTACAACATTATCTTGTTGTCTTTAGTTATAAGTTTACCAAAACCAGTCCATCTGAGTTCACTGATGCCAAAAATGTCTAACTTGAAATTGTCCATTTCATTTGTTACCTGTCTACGTTTTCCAAACTGGTTACAGTGTTTTGACATTCCATGATCCAATCTTTAAAATTTTTTGTGGCATCATAAGTCGCTCTTTCAACACCAAGGGTTCCGAAAGGCTTTTCCCTTGGTGTGTCATATCCATATCAGACCAGGCTAGATAACCGTTTTCTGGGGTCTCGCAAGTGACGTCTGTCGCCAGGAGCATTCATCCGTAATCGGATAATTTTTACAAGGAGGGGCAATTATCCCCTTCGCCCAAACCCAAAAGGGAACCCGGATATACCCCCCCCTAGGGATAGGGTCTCCATTTATCGCCTCTTACGATACGCAGCAGTGCGGTTGGGAACACTGAGAAAATAACGTCAGATATTTGGCATTTTCCTGTTTATAGGTACATGGAGAAGTTTGTGCAACCGATATATGGGAAAGATTTATTAAACAATTTTTTTCGTAGTTGGCGCTAGTGTAAATATTTCGAAAAGCCTTTTTAGATACTCATTCTGCTACCTCTTCTCTGAAAGAGTTATATAATTAAATGATACAAGAGGTTATTTCCACAGAAGAATTTCCATTTAAGTTGTCATTTCGAAATTTTAATAAAAGGCAATTCCCACCTTTCATTGCTAAGTTTCGCAGAAAGATGGGAGCACAAATAGTTGGAATTCGTTTCATTCTGCGGCAAAAATTACGAGGAAATCGCCTGAACATATTTCAAAAACACAGCGATGGAATTTTGATAAAATAAAGAACGGGTGACTTTGTAGTAATCAAAAGTCTTTGTGGAAGAGCGGAATGCATCAGTTCTAGATGCTTGTGAATATCGTGAAGTGGAAGATCGGAAGATCAATTTAAATGTTCAGTTTGAGATCCCTTCCTTTCATTCTAAGGAATGAAAAGAGAAAGATGACCCAAACAATGCTTAAATTACAAACGTGTAGGAAAACGAAAACCAGTACGTCCTCTTAAGAGATTCAACGATGACTTCTACGAGACAGGAAAAGACAACTCTGGGCCTGGATCCTTGACAAGCATGATGATGATGATGATGAGATCACTTCCTTGTTACTGAAGGCTTTAGAAAGTGCCATGTTTGGTCTCTAGAGAAGAGTTTAGGAATTTACTGACTCATAATGTCATTAATGGTATTAAAAAGAATGGTTTTACAACCTTTCATGGGAAGAATTATCGTAAAATGTTACAGGCCTTTGATTCTTCAGAGAATGTAACGATGCTTGTATTTGTACATGTCTCAAGTTATAAACTTGTGAATCTTTACACATTCTAAAACTTTTTTTCAATGCAGTTTGTTATAGATAACACAATCTACCCTCTATGCTACCATGGTTCCTAACCACACACACACACACACACACACACACACACACACACACACACACACACACACACACACACACACACACACCATCCATTTTTCCGCATCGATAACAGAAGGTTTTACGTAGGGTGCACAGCTTCGCCATTACCTAATGTGCATGTTCAAGGATATATATGTTATTCTGTTGTCCTTGCCATTTGAACCATGCCAAAGTCTTACTATTTTGAGCTTTTCTACTCCTCGCCAATTGTATATTCGTGCAGAACGTGTGACCAACATGCTACGTTTGAAGAAATTTAAGAGAAATATTCTTACACCTGCAGTTAAATATTTTCTAAACAGGTCAATGACATATACCCAAAGGATGACAGGCGCATCCTTTGGGTTCAAGTCATCGTTCGGGTTCGCTAGCAGTAGGTTAGCTGTGTCTGTTTTGAGAGAGATGCCTGCCGACAATTCCGTCATCTCTCTTCTGAGATCACCACAGTCGACCTTCACCCTTCGGATACGCTAGTAGTTCCGTTTTTCGGCAATCTATTTACGCTCTATCCGAGTTTGGTACCAAATCTCAAACTCTACGACTTTATGTCTATTGGAATATGATTTTTCAAAGATGTGCAAATGAGAATCCACTGAATCCACCGATTTCTCCCTGTGTGAAATTTTTTGTCGAGAATGAAACCTTTAAGATACTCTGGCAGTTCGAGTGTTGTTGGAAGTGTCATCAGAGACACTCTACGATAAAAAAAAAAGTGTTCAGAAACGAGATAATTAACGAATATTGGAAGATGATGAATATCTTCTTCCAAATTCTTCTTCCAAGAAAATAAAATTGGTTAGGGCTCGCATTAAGAAGTGGGTTGACAGTGAATCTCTACTTTGCAATGAACAACATGGGTTTATGTTGTTCATTGCAAATGCTGGTCATGTTTTAGCAACTTGCTTACATTCTATACCACTGAGTTAGACAAGGGAAATGGATACATCATGACAGTTTTTGGATTTTGATAAGGCTTTTGACAGAATACAGCATGGTACTGTTACATAAATTGGAGAAAATGGTTTTGGGTTAGAGAATATTAGCATGGATAAGAGGGTGGCTGACCTGTCATATCAAAAAGTGGTATACGGGGGATCTGAGTCTGCAAGTTTTAAGGTAATAAGTGGTGTACCACAAGGATCAGTGCTTGGTCCATAGTTATTCAATCTATACATTAATGATATTTAGAAGGATTTGAAAAACGACATACAGCTATTTGTTGATGATGCAAAGATAGGTAGGGTATTCAGGAATGCTGCCGATATGCAGTACTTGCAGAATGATTGAAATAGGCTGGAATTGTGGGCATGGGAATATGGGTGTCAGTTCAATGTTAATAAATGTTAAGTCATGCACTTTGGTGTGATTGGACATCCAATGTCGTATTATATTGGTGGGATTAGGCTAGAAGAAACGAATGAGACTACGATATAGGTAGTAGATAAGAAGTTGAAGTTCAGGGGGGCCATGTGGCAAAGATTGCAAATACAACTCGAAAGATAATAGCAATGCTGAAACTAACGTTGACATGTAAAGATAAGGATGTTATTTTGTCTCTTTACAAGGCTTCACTTGGACTTCCTTGATAAGGCTTCACTTGGACTATTGTGCGCAGGTCTGGTCACCTGATTTCCGTTGTGATTCTGTTATATTAGAGAGGGTACAAAGGAGAGTGTTAAAAATGATATCACGGTTGTGGAATACCGATTATGAAGACAGATTGAGGATTTGTAGACTGCAGACACTAGCAAACAGGAGAAAGATGGGTGATATGATTGAGACTTACAAACTTCTGAAAGGTTCATACAGGATCTCAGTTGATGCAATTTTTCAATTTATGGAGGGTGGGGAAAGGACAAGAGAACATCCTTGGAAGCTGAGAATGAAGACTGCTAAGAAGGCTGCTAGGTGAGGGCTAGATTTTTCTCTTAGGGATGGTGCTTGGTTGGAATGGATTGCCATTAGATGTTGTGAGTGCAAGCAGTGTGAATGAATTGAAGAATAAGTATGGGGCCTCCCTCGATGAGTCTCTGACTCACTAGAGGTCTTTCTTAATAATAATAATAATTTTTTTAATAATAATAATAGTTTATTATCTCTGAAAACAATTACATGAATATGCTAAAATTTAAGCAACAATGCAACTTTTTCTTGCAAAATGGTTCAGTAAAAATTATAATTACTCGTAATATCATTATCATTTGCAGAATTTCTCATTGACATAAGAGTAAAAAGCGTGTATAATTATGTATAATTACCATTAATAATAATCATAGTAATACTTTACACTTAATAACTCACAAGTTAAACAATATTACTTATGTTGCAGTTTACATAATAATTTTTTTAAATTTAAATATTTAAATTAAATATATAATTTTAAATTTAAATATATAACTGAAGTATTACTATCAAAATTTTCTGTTTACTACTAGAATTCATTACAGAATGTTAAGTGAATAATGTTAGATAAATACTACTGCTGGGATGTAACTTAACAGCACCCTCGAAGCTTTGTAATTAGCTTATCTGAGGGTGATACTGGTTATATATATATTTGTTATTAATTTGGTTGCTGTGTTGGAAGTAGGCAGATGTTTGGGAGGTCAAATGAATGATCTGAAAGGTCTGATCAAAGTGAAATTGCCGATATATCCTGTGTTATTGCATCTGTCTTGATGGTTCACTTCTTTTTTATTGTGGGCTTCCTTTTGAACTATTTAGGAGGCTTTTTTCTTCACAGTGGCAGCCTTTCTATGTCTTCTGTGCATTTAATTTGTATCGGCTTTGTAGTTTGTGACTTCCTTATGAATATCTTGGCATCTCTGGTCCACAAAAATTGGTATTTTTTTTCCATTTTTGCTTTTCTTAATAATTTTTTTTTTTTAAACATTTCATTATGTCTCAGTATAAATTACATACAATAATAATATTTACAATATTTACAATAAGGTTTATTTTATATAAACGACTTATTTATTTTTACAATGAAAATGATAAGGTTTACTGTCACACAGTGTATCTGCACACACACACAATGAAAAACATATTCTCTTTTCTGTACAGTACGAAAATTCGATATACAAAATGCAGAGTACATTTTATAAATATGAATATACATTTTTTAAACTATCTAAATTTGGATTGGCACCAATGTGCACACAATTCACGATACAATGCAATAATGCAACTTACACACACAATTCAATAATAATAATAATAATAATTTATTATTATTATTATTTTTTTTTTTTTTTTTATTTTTTTTTTTACATTTTATTATGTCTCAGTATAAGTTACATACAATAATAATATTTACAGAATTACAATAAGGATTGTACAGAATTTTTTTTTTTATGTCTCAGATGAATTGCATACATAGCTGCTGTAGTAATTATATGTATATAATATTTATAACGCATTACAAGTGTGTATAACAGATACTTGCAAGTTGGTAATTTTCTTCCTCGAAGCTTAGCAGAGCTTATCTGAGGAAGATAATAGATGACAGAGGGTGGTGGTTTCATGGTTGTGTTCCTATAGTGGTCACAAGCCAGGTGTTGATTTTACTGTTTGTTGGTACGTGCTTGAAAGACTTCGACTGCTATTACAGTTTAACTTTTTTTTGTTTGTTTGTTTTTTTTTTATGTGCAAATAGGGATGGATTTGGACATGGTGTGTTTGTTTCTTTGTGTTCTTGTAGTGGTAGTTTTTTGAGAGGAGGGGTTGTCGTAGGTTGTGTGTGTGTGTATGTGTGGTGGGGGAGAGAGAAACAGGAATTGCTCTAATTTTCATTCTCGCTATAATATTTATATAGTGCCTGTTTCAGCTCTCTGTATGTTCCTAGGTTTCTGTTGTCGAACAGCAGTTTGTTTATCATGTCAGGTACGTAGAAGTTTCAGGTGGCTTTGCTGTACTGATTGTTGTACTTATATGTTATGTAGTTTATTGACTGTGGTCTTGTTATTTGATATGTTGTTCTGGTTACTCTATATGTTGGGCTGTAGTAGTGTTTTAACATGACTGTGTAGTGGCGTAAGTGTTTCACCTTAAATATTTTGTGTTTTGTCCATGCTTCCTGCATAAGAGTGGGTTGTTCCCAGAATATCAGTTTTATCATTTTATCTTGCAACCAATGTAGCCTGTTAAGTCTGTAGTCTGCGCAGAATGCGTATGATGTGATTGCATATCTTAAAATGTTTTCACATAATGCTTTATAGATTAGTATTTTTATGTGGGTTGGGCCAATGTCTTTTGATCTGTATAGTTTGCTTGCTATTATCCTAAGCTTGGTATGTAGGTAGTTTGTATGGCTATTCCAACTTTGATCTTCATCGAAGTGAAGTCCAAGGTAGCGTGTTGTTTTCACCTGTGTGATGGTTGTGATTTTAGGTTCTGCACTTTGTGTATAGGAGGATGAATGTTTGATAGTGAGATATTTAGTTTCTATGGGCACGGTTTGGGGGTTTTTGAATATCATTAACTTTGTTTTTCTAGGGTTTATATATATGCCGTTTTCGGTTAACCAGTTAGTGATTTGATTGATGTCGTGTTGCATATTTTCGTAAGCGATTTTTGCAGTGTTGTGAATATATACTCTGGCAGTGTCGTCTGCATACTGGAAGATTTTACTTTTTAGGGGGAGTTGGCTTATGTCGTGTGTGTATATGTTAAATAGAATGGGAGATAGGACAGCTCCTTGCGGTACTCCACAGGTTACATGTACCTCTTTGCTGTGTGCTGATCCTATACGTGTGATGTGCTTTCTGTTTTTCGTGTATGCTTTAAACCACTGGAGACCTCCAATTCCGATATGGGTAAGTTTCGTTAACAAGGTTTTATGTGTTAGTGTTTCAAATGCTTTTGTTAGGTCAATGAATACCATTAATGTTATTCTGTTTTTATCCAATGCAGCGTTTATTAGATCTGTGAAATCTTCCAGGAGTGTTGCTGTTCCTTTATTTTTTTGAAAGCCATATTGTGTTTTGGGTATGATTTGAAATTTTTCAACGTATGTGGAGAGTTTCTGATGTACAATGCGCTCCATGATTTGGTTGATTACAGGCAGCGTGGCGATAGGTCTGTAATTACTTATTATGTTTCTTTTTCCCTGTTTGTGTATTGGTGTGATTAATGCAGTCTTCAGTGTTTCAGGTATGTGTCCCGTTTCGAAGATTTTATTTAACAGTTTTTGTATAACTGGAAGTAGGTCGGTTGAGTGTTTCTTGATGTCTTTTGGTCGGATTCCGTCTATCCCCGGTCCTTTGTTAGGATTAATTTGTTGAATTGCCAGTGATAGTTCTTCTTTTGTTACTGTGGGGAACCACATCGACTGGGTTGCTCTTGGACCTAGTGGAGAATGTTCGTATGTGTGAGGAAAGGTTGTTTCTTGTAGCTTTTGGACAGAGTTCACGAAGTGCTGATTAAAGTTGTTTGCCAACTGTTTGAGGGATTTGGGGTCGCAGGCAAAGCTGTGTTTTATTGTTTCTGTGGCAGTGGTTCTGTGTATATTGTCCAGCATTTCATTAATCAGGTGCCAGGTTTCCTTTATGTCATTCTGTGCTGTTGTTAATTTGTTGGTGTAATAGTTTCTTTTTGCCGTTCGAATCTGGGTTGTTAGGAGATTCCGTTTTCTTTTGTATTCAGCTTTTAAAGCGATATTGTTCGGTGACTTCTTAAGTTGTTTCCATAGGGCATCTTTTCTTTGTATGTCTGTTAGTATGTTGTCTGTTATCCATGGATTTTGTTTCGTTTGGGGGCGTATTTTTATTTTTGTTAATGCTTTGTTGTATATTTTGTTAAATGCAAGTTTAAGATTATTATATACTACTTCAGCAGAGTCTAAAGATGCTATCTGCATCCAGTCTGTTTTTCTGATTTCATCGTTCACTATTGCTTCGTTTACAATGCTATGATACTGTTTTGTAGTCTCAGTGATTTTTATGGGTTCTGGTTCAGTGTGTAACTGCAATGCTGTGAAATAATGGTCTGCTAGTTTGCATGTTATGACGGCTGCTGTGTGGCTGTTTGGGGGGGCCCTTATATTTATATGATCAATGCAGGTTGAGGTTGTTGTGTTTCCGACTATCTCTTCTCGTGTATACGACTGTATGGATGGGGTTATGTTATATGCCGATAATAGGTCTAGGTATTGTTCTGTGTTGTTATTTATGTTCCTAATGTTTATATTAATGTCTCCTATTATTATCAAGTATTTTGAGGTGCCTACTTTCGTGGCTTAGTTTAGTTCTTCTAGGAATTTTGTGGTGCTTAAGTTGGGTGGTCTGTATATTGCGTTTAATATCAGGGAGTTTTCTTGTTTGATGTTTTTAATTTCGATGCATATGTTTTCTGCGTGTTCTAATTTATAATTTATTTCTGTTACTTCTAGTTTATGTTTGGTAAATATTATTATACCACCACCTCGTTTTGTTTGTCTGCAGTGTTTGTGTTGTTGGAAGTGTGGCATTTGGTAGGAGGATGCCTCTTCGTTTGTCGTAGATACTTCAGTCAGTATTAAAATGTCTATTTCGTCTATATCTTCCTTCAGATAAGCTTGCAGGGTCAGCCAGTATTTTTGAATGCTTCTGATGTTGATGTAGAGAATAGATAGTCCTTTTTTGGGGATTGTCAGTTGTTTCCATTCTGATATTGATTTCAGAATGTGGCAATTATCATGTTCCGGGGTGATTACGTCTGCTTGATGTTGTGCATTCATGTTGGTTGGGGTGCTGGTCCTTCTTTACGAGTTGTCAATGTTCCTTTCAATGTGACAGCCTGTTGAGGTCATCTACGGATTTTATTTCGATTGGTTTTGGGTCATGTGTCTTTCTAAGGAATATTTTGCTGTCTCTTATCCATATAAACTGGTAATTGTTTTCTGTTTTTACTTTCCTTGCTTGGTAGAATATTTTCTGATAGTGTGGAGTAAGGTATTCAGACAAGTATATTGGGGTGTTGTCGTGATCTCCTTTCAGATCCTTTACTACTGGATTTTTAATCCTGCTAGCTTTTATAAGTGTAGTTTTTGTTAGGTTGTTGGTGAGTCGCACTACGACGGGAGAAGGACGGGTATTATTTTCTATTTTCCTTTTTTGTGGTAACCGATGCACTGACTGGATGTCTCTTGGTTCAATGGGGGAGCCGATTTTTTGGCTTAGTTGTATTACAGTGTCTCTTAGAGGTTCCGTAGCTATTTCTGGGAGACCATTAATGAAGAGGTCATTTTTGTGCTGCTGTTGGTTTGAGAGCTCGTACTGTTGCTTTAGAGAGTTTAGTTCTTGCCGTAGGTCCGTTGTCTCTTTAATTAAATTATGCTGTCTTTCAGTTAGCTCTTTGACGCAGTTTTTAATTTCTCTAACGGTCTGTAACATATCTTCTATCGAGTTATTATTAAATTTAATAAATGCCTTGTATTGGTTAAATTTTTCTGTAATTTGTGCGGTATGTTTTTTAAATAGTTCTCCAACAAAATCGATTAAACAGTCTTTTAGGTTTTGTAATCTATTATCAAGTAATGCATTTAAAGATGGCTCACCTGGGTTTCCGTTGTTGTTTTCTTTGTTTTTAATTCTCTCTGTTGTTGATAGCTGTTTACTGCCTGCGGTTATTTTCTGCGTTGGCTGTTTTCCGCCTGCGGTCGAAGGCGACGTTCCTTTGTTGTCTCTGCAATGGGGACACTTCCACTCGTCACGATTCTTGTTTGATTTTCGCTGCCAGGTAGTCTCGGACAATCCTGAACATAGAAAATGCATGTTTCTTTGGCAGTTCCTACATGTTACGTGGTTTTCTTCCCCCGTTAGGTCTTCTTGGCATTTGTGGCACTTCATAGTTCTTGTTTGACGATCTTGCTGTATTTTCTAATATGGCGTCCTCCTTTGTTCTCTTCTCGCGTAGTTGACCAACGTATACTTCGAACTTTGAATACTTATATTTTACTTATTACTTAACAGATACTTACAGTTTTTACATCTATATGTTCGTCTTGAAGAACGGAGTTCACTGATGTACTTTAAATTTTAATTCACAAGAAAAGATCTACTTTGCAACTTAAAATATGGGAGCATCGAAATAGCGTGCTTGCGACTGCTTGCTGCTAAAGCGCCCTATCGAATAATAATAATAATAATAATAATAATAATAATAATGTTTTGATGATCAATCTTTTGATCGTTTCTTAGCATCTGTATTCTCTGGCATCAAGCAGTTGACGCAGAACTGCACCAAGCAGTTTTGAATCAGAACTCCTATTCGTGATAGCCAAAATCAGATACTCGCAATGAATATCCATAACCTTGATAACTGGTAATACTCAGACAAATATGGACGTAGTGTTTAAATTAAATACCATTAAAGAATTTTCCCCCCTAAAAACGTTTATTACTGCCCGGTTCAATTGCCTTAGGTTCTCGTTTTCTCTAATTTTTAACTCACTGTTGCATTCAAGTTCATAAATTCAATTGGGCACTAATATATGCATATATATCAGTGTATTTAATGAGCATAATCTCCGAAGCGCTAACAAAAACTAAAGTATGCAACAGGATCACGATATGAGCAGTCGTTACGATGACGAGAAGTGGCCAAACCGCAGTCCAGACTATGGCTCGTGTTAATATGATTTTTTTTTTATTAAAATGACACTAAGGAATCAATACGTGACGTTGAAAGATTCCCAGTTTTCACTACTGTGTGTGAAGTGCCACTAGAAAATGTTTGAGGTGAGCTTAAGAAGTAGCAAGGGTGAATTGTAATGTTTTGTGTATATAAATGCCGGTTAAGGGTTAACACATATAAAGATAAATAAAAACTAAATAAACGATTAACTAAACATAAACAAACTACAATTCTGGACTAATAATAATCACAATAAAGAATTTCTTAAACAGTTCAATACGTCCTGTGTTGTGTCCTTGCGAAATGTCGTATTCACAGACAATCGTAGGCAAGTGAAGACAGTGCTGTGTTCAAGTTTCAATATGTCTGACACATAATTCAAACAGTTGAATTACAAACCAATATCCACGTGTTATTTTCTGATAGAGTGAAATGGTTTTCTTTTTGCAAAACAAATTCATTTCAAGTAAAATAAGTGAATTTGTTGAGGTGAAAATTCATTCAGAAACGATCACATATTAAAAACATGTTATACATTTTAATAATTCTTAAGAAAATGTACAACTTCCAAACGAAAGATATGCTTTTGCACTGCATGTGTTTTTGAATGACAGGGTAATCGCCTCCTGTGTTCGGGTCAAGCGTTATAAGTGCCGCCTTCATTGAAGGCTACGTAACCATCCTACGTAATAGCTTGAATTAACTGAAACCAAAGATGCAGCCTGTTGCAACTAATACTTACAGAGTCGAATGCAGTAATACCCTGCGTAATATTATACTCCGCATGCAGAACGTTCAGTCTAAAGGAAGGTCATGGAGATGAAGTTGTTAGGGGCGGTAGTCTTAAGCCTAACTGTCGGGTACGTCTGTGGTAAGTAAATCCTTTCTCTGTTTTCGCCTTTGAGTGCACTTCTCGATTGACGGGGTTTCCTCATGGGCTTAAAATTTTACATCCAGTTTATACAGTTGAAAACAAAAAAGAAATCAAAAAATAACGTCTTATGTGTTGTTAGTTTGCCAACGAATACTTTTTGGTTAATTTTGCATATGGTTGAGTTTTCTTCCAAGATAAATCTGTTTCTTTAAAAATGCAGATTCGTGAATGAGAATCTCATTTCGCAGAAACAATCTCGCAGCGGTGAATAGGGATCAGAAGAATATTAGGACTCTAAAGTATAGTCGAAGAAATAAGCGCACACATTTTATGGTGTAGGAGTGCCAGTGGAAACGGTGCAGTAGATCGTGTAAGTAAAACAAACCAAGCGACATTTTATCACGTGATCAAAATAAAAAAAAAAGGAAAATTATAATAAAAAAAAGAAACAAAATTCAGGGAAAGATTTCGATTGGGAAACAGGAGAATTTGACATATTGATAGAAATTACTGAAGAGAAATTACTTTCTTGTGAACTGTTGCCTTAAAAACGAGCAACATCGGAAATGAATTATTCTTATATCAACTCCACTCACGAGAAGTCACGAAACCTACGATATTAGAGTCCATGCGAGGTAAATGGTTAGGGAGAAAGAAACTTGTTGATAACATTCTTGGAGAACTTATGATTGCATCTGTTTTTCACCAATGAATATAGGAATAGATGGAAGAGGATAAGTTGCTTAAGCCTGTCACTGAAGTCTGAATGGATTTTGGCTGCTCGCATGATTAGAAGAAAACGCAGCAATGCTAATAGAACTTTTTATAATAGAGCTTTTTTATAAGGCTCTTGAAATGCCTTATAAAAAAGACAGAAATGCAAAAAGAGTGTCGACAAGAAAGCTATTCGGGAACCTCCTTAAAGTACGGGTCCTTCATCAAGCGGAACAAGCAAACCTTTTTGCTTCACGCCTCAAATACAAGAACAATATTGTAATGTCGATAATAATTTAATATTCTAATTATGGCCTTCGTGCATTAGTGGATTCTCCCAACAATCAGCAAAGGGCGGAGTGTCTTCCGCTGCAGTCTGTGGCAAAATGTTGCCTACTGATATCCGTAATCTTGGTTTACAGAGTAGGATTACTCTATGCAAGCCAACATTCATCACTAAAACTGTAGTAGTTCGACTGATGGTGGCGCAGAGATCACCGTAACAGACTATTGTAGTGACGAATCCCTACCAATCTCTTCCAATTAGATGAAGGTATTTCAATATGGTGGCTTTCACGAATATGTTATTTGAAAAGTGTCTGCACCTTCCCATCTAAGTGAACTGCACAATAAAATGAAAGCCGAGCGTTATATTGACATTGTGGATAATTCTGTATAGTTCACAGTAATTTTATGGATACGACCTGTTTGGTTATCATCGTAATAATGAGAGAGCTGCAGTGATTAGTCTGAGAAAATAGGAGTGTGCAAGTGAGACTAGTTAGCAAAGCATTCACTCAGAAGTAATGGTTTCTGAGCCTCGGTTATTTTTCTATTCTCCATGATCGAGACATTTTTTGCAAATCCAAGAAAGTCCTGGGACTATATAATTTCACTCATCAAAATTATTTTTAAGTAAAGTATATTTCTTATGTATTACATTTTTATAAAATGCAATGAAGCATTTTATAAACCAAACGTTCTCATCCAAAATTCGGCATCACCCTCGCTCCATCTGTCGTTACGTTTGTTTTTCAAAAATATTCCAAATTGCTGTATTCACAAACATTCTTCAAGCTACACGAATAATCCCAAGTTTGCGTCATCTGAATGAACAAACATATTGAAATATCTTTTGTTTCCATACTGGTCCATTAGTCCAAAGAAAGGCTAAAACGTGATCCGATTCTGCTAATTCTTTAATTTTGATAATCTTTTTTTATGTTAATAGAAGTGAAAAATTAACTTTAAGATATCCGACTAGCTTGTTAGTGATACGTCTTCTGTGGCCAATCTAAATACAATATCACGTGACTTTCTTTGTTTTCAAACGTTAAACTTTACTAATCAGACTTAGTTCTATTTGAGCTACTTGAAGGCTTCGCATTTCCCTCAGCATCAAAAGACGGTGCTGAGGGAAATGCAGAAGATCGCCTTATGAAGACCATTCTTTTAAACCATTTGCCCACATGCACCCAATTCACGCCTACTAATGAGCCTTTATTAAGCATTCCAGAATCGTAAGGCCGCTAACGAACTTCAACTGGAGTTACTTTGAAATTGGACAAAATCCAGAAAAATACGCTTCTTGGAAACCACATTTATTAACAAAATCTTATTATTACATTGTGGATACTTAAATATCATTAAGGCTATTTAGTAATTCAGAAGATACTGAAAGGTGAATTACCAAGCATGATATATTTGCTATTCAATGTCTGCTGAAAAGTAGTTGAAGTGATAAATTATGCTGATTTTCACTTTTGTGTTTTTAGTTAGAAATAGTTTTTTTCTCTTCAAATAAAAGATAAGTTCTTATTACGTGTTAATGAATATTATTCTAGTAAATTCAATTTCTCATCCGTGGTTCATCTGATTCCCAAATTTCTTTATTTTTGCAGCTTCATTCTGTCAACTTGGTTTCGACCTCTTTTCCTGCCATCCGGATGGATTGAAATGGATTCCTAGGAGTAAGGTCTGCGATGGACAGCACGACTGCCACATTTGGTCAGAAGAATCCGGATGCAACTGTATGTGCTTGTTCTCTCTCTCTCTCTCTCTCTCTCTCTCTCTCTCTCTCTCTCTCTCTCTTTCTCTCTCTCTCTCTCTCTCTCTCTTTCGTGTTCGTGTGTTTTCGCTATAATTTAGTTATTGAATAGGGCACTTGCATAGAAATTCAACACCTAAAATATTTCTCCCCTATTTAAACAATTACAACCTATCTTATTAAGCGAGTCAAATGCCATATTCCAAGTGGAAAAAATTAGAAAATAAATACTGTCCATGTGTTGTCTTTCAGATGAAAACTGCACTGAAGACGATTATAAATGTGATAATAAGAAATGCATTTCTCGAGATGGACTTTGCAACGCTGTGGATGACTGCGGAGACAACTCAGATGAGAAATATTGCGGTGAGTATGAAGAGACACGGGAGGTCAATAAAGAAATTGTAATAGAAATTTCAATAACGTAAGTTGTTCTGGATAAGAGAAAACCGTGTGGCTCTGGACTGTTAACGTTTCTTGTACAAAGTGTGTTTTATGCTCTGAAATTCATTGAAAAAAGGAATTTAAAGTGAACAAATCATTTCCACACTAACTTTTCAGTAAATTTATGGAAGATATTAAAAACAAAACACTCATAAAATAAATGAAAATTTAAAAACAATTCTCTTTCGCGTTTATTCCCAAGTGGAAATTTCTAACTCTCTGGAAGATGGAGGATGGGAAGGGAGGCAGCCGTCTCCATCCTTAACCCTTAGCCTATGGCTATAAGCGCTTTCATGGGTATCAGGGAAGAGAGTAACAACTGCCGCGGATAAATATTAAAATATATATTTAGCTTGAGAAATGCATTACATTTATTTATTCATTCATTCATTATAAATGCAATTTAATCAATAAATACAATTCACATAATTAAATTTATGGATATATTTTAATTATGCAATTATATTATTTTGATTATTTTATTTATGTAATTATATTATTTTGATTATTTTATTTATGTAATTATATTATTTTGATTATTTTATTTATGTAATTATATTATTTTGATTATTTTATTTATGTAATTTATTGAATAATTAAATAATGAATCATAAGTAATTTATGTTTATTTTATGTATTTTGCTTACTCCCTTTTTATTATAAAAATCAGTAATTCAGTGGAAGTGACGTTTGCATCCTCTGCTTCAGGCTAAGGACCTAAGTTCGATTCTACTTGGTGACTACAAGACTTTTCTAAGTGTTTCTTCGACCGGTTCCCAAGTTAGTCAATCTCTAGCAAGCGAGTTTTTTCTCTGGAAACTAGAGTTTTTCGTCCTGTAAACTCAAGAAAACCGATCATAGACACTATTTCAGACAATAACATCTTGTTACGGTTAGGGACCAAGAGATGGCGACACCTGTAAGTCGTTTCTTCTTCTTCCGATGTCGTTTATAAAAATTAGTGTTAGTTTTTGGCCAGCTATTCCTGATGGCTATTGGTGGGGAGTGGACTTCCCTCTCGGTCTTCAAAAGATAGAGCTAAAAAGGAATAGCTAATTTTTTGATAAAATGAATACCCCATGCCTTTCTTTTTTACTTCACATAGTGATAAAGAGCCTCATAGGCGTTAACAATTTGGGCTTTGAGCTTCAATCCACGTTAACAATCCATGCTTTGAGCTTCCCATCTCAACAGACGAATTAAAAATTCTACATTACACAGAAGTCAGAAAAACTATTTTTGTAGTCATCAGCAATAAACATCAAACCTAAACAAGCGTCACCACATATGATTTACTAAAAATTTGGTAGGCGGTCATCCTAAGACGAACTCAAACCATAAAAGCTGTAATTGATTTTGAACCAACATTTAAATTGTTGGTTTATCACGCTGGAGGAACTTTGCTTTAAGAGTGGAGGGAAGAGATTTGGGCATCTTGGTAGATATGGAACCAAAGTTCAAGAGATACACTGCGAAAGTTGTAAGGATTACCCAAAAATAGCTGCTGTAAGGCGAAGGACGCTGACATGTAAGGATAAGGAGGTCATAGTTCCACTTTATAAGGTGCTGGTTAGTCTCATTTTGATTTCTGCACGGATCTGGTTACCGGGCTATATCGGTGGTAGGGAAACATTGGATTAAGTGCAGAGATGAATAACTAAGACTGTCGCAGGACTCTGGATATTGAGTACGATGACAAACTGAGGAAATGTGGTCTTCAGAGCGTGGCAGGCAGAAGGAAGGGTGATATAATTGAGACATAAAAACTGTTGAAAGGAGACTATCAAATAGATACAGGGAAAATAATGCATAGGAAAATGGGTAAGAACTAAAGGTCATTTAGAATGGAGATTTAGAATGTTTACTCTTTTTTGTTTTGTTTTGTTTTTGAGAAATTGAAGCTGCATTTAATTATTTATTTATTTATTTTTAAAGTACCTCGAAGGAACAGAACAGTGGACTGGCTGCACCGCCAATATCGGCTGAGCTGGGGATGGGGAAAAGAGACACCTCGAGCGATTGTGGCGCTCTCTCTGGCTGATAAGGAATTCTTCAAAAATAAGGCCTCCACTCAAATATGGAGACAGATCGTGGAAGCGAAAGTGATATCGGCATTAGCAAAGTATTTATTTATTTATTTATTTTTGTTTGTTTGTTTAATTCTATTCTCGGGTATGGTATTTGTGTATTAATTCGTAAATAACATTTAGTAGGCAGTAAAAGTCAGTCGAAATGCACGTAATTATTCCATAGTATTGGAATAATTATGGCCATTTACTTAGCAAACCAACTGAAGCACTATAACTTGAACATGAGGAAATAATTTTCTGTCTGCGCATGTCACAGTGATAATGCACCCAAGCGGATTTTTTACGCAAATCGGTTAAACTTATATTTTTTATTATTATTACGGAGCCGTTGTTACTACTTCAACATTAAGCTGTACTCTAACGATCTTTTAAATATAATTTGAAGCAAATGAAACTGGGTTTCATTTTACAATGTGACTACATTTTGTATTGCTAATAATATGTTACTTTATAATGTTACTAAAGCAAAAATTCCAACATTATTGTGTTGTTGTAGGATAAATTGCTTGTTTCCTGATTGATTCAACAGGCAAGCAGTTTATCCTACTTTAATCACTATGGGGATAGCCATTTTAGCTCGGAATGAACGGTGATTGATCATACAGCGTTCTACTGACAGGCGACCAAGCATGTGCTATTTTCACTTAATCCGGTATTACAAACAGAACGTTAGCAGTGTGTGTGTTACACACACACACACACACACACACACACACACACACACACACACACACACACACACACACACACACACACACACACACACACACACACACACACACACACACACACACACACACACAAAGAGTATTCATGTCTTGGAAATTTATAATGGGAGCCTTACCTATTTTTAAAGTCTCCCATTATAATTTTCCAAGGCATGAATACTCTTTGAGTATTAGCGAGATTCTCATAGGAATTGCTTTGAGTTAATCATTGCAGGTATTTTCATATGCTGTGCAACTACAGAAGCGAGAGCCGTCGTTGGCAGATTGCCAAAAAGAGTCAATTCATATTGAAGGGGCGCAAGGAATAAGGCGATGTACGAATTCGTCACCAATATGCGAAATCGCGTGCTTTCTACGTAAACTTTTCCAACTGTTGTACAAGCAAAATAGTTACTACTTTAAAAACCAGAATTTTCATAAAAGAAAAGCTAATTTTCCAACATATAATAATAAATATTCATCCTACGAAGCGCATTGATTGCCCTATTAACAGAATTTCTTCTGTATCCTAAGCACATTGCAATTTATTCATCAAGGTGCATTACTCATCTCGTCTTTTAATCTTCTCCTTTCAAACTTCTGACATTATAAGAGTACAAATATTCAATGTCGTTATCACGGCTCTCTTCACAGATGCATTATTCAGGAAGGACCATCATTCCGGGTTTGAATCAGTTTGACAATTAGTCTCACAAGTAGATATCACCGATCGAATGGAGGAGGGTATATGGTAAGCCATCTCATATTGACCTGGAGTCTTGGAATTCAGCTTATTAGGTAAGGAAAATGCCTGGGAGAGAAGGCGGACTCACTCTATGAGATGAAAATATAGTAAAATGGAAAAATTAAGGAAAATGGAAAAAATTATGCCAACCTTCAAATTCCCTAAGAGTATTTGGAAGAAAGAAAAAGGAGTAAAAACCCGTCTATGGATACTACAACAAATGCATATTACATGAATTGAGGCATGGTTCAGCGTCAGTCCCCAGATGTCTGGGAAACCTCGATTAAGAATTAGCCTTGCATAAGATGCGCAATTCTTAATACAGAACAGCAAAATCTCAAGGATATGTTTTGGGTGAAGAGTAAACTCGAAATGACGTGAGAAAGAAAATGCTACCTAAAAGTAGTTGAGTCTCCATTAAATTTTCTGAATCGCGTTGCAAGTCAGTCAGGACTGGAAATGAAAATATTTTGGACATCTCTATCCGTTTATAATCTTTTCTAAAAATTCTTTTCAGTAGATCATTGAGTTAGGGTTAATCTTTCAAGCTATTTTCATAATTATTTTTGGTTTATAGGCCTCTTCCATTTGTCTCCATCTTTCTTTGATCAAAGCTTCCCAATGTCAGCATTCTCCAATCATCTCCACTAGATTGGCCTTCCGTATTCTCTGTCGTCATGTAGGCATTCGTTTCTTCCTTCATATGGATGCAACCGGATGATTTTCTTTTTCTATCGATCGTATTTCTTCCGCGCAATATCTCCCGACCATTTTCATTTCAAAAATCTTTCTTCCTCTCTATAAAGCTTTTGTTTCGATTCGTAGGTCTTAAATATTTACTTTATTTTGTGGCCTGATTTTTAACATGTTGCTCGCTATTTTACGCTGAGCATAACTTATTCGGTTCAGTATTTGTTTGCTTATGTTAACAGCCATGTCTCTAATTCATGTTTCATAACTGGGATCACACACGTATTCATAAACTTATTAAAAAAACAAGTTCGTTTTTTTATCGTTTGTTGTTTGTTGATTTCGTTTATCGAAATCAACAAACAACAAAAATGCGGAGAGAGCCCAGTGAATGCACAGTTCACCGCAGAGTATGAAAATTGAATTTGTTCTGGTAAGACGCGATGTTTTGGTTTGAAAGATCTGCGTTGTATCCTACATCAGATGACGAAAAGAAAATTTCCAGGAGGGCATTTTTAGCTGAAGACCATTTTGCTGGTTTCTGGGAGGTAGCAGGATTTATCCTCCCACAACATTGGCAAACGAGCCAAGACGATGAACTTATCCTAATGGCTTTAGTTGCTGCGTCTGTCATAATTCCAATTAACAGCAAACCACTAAAAGCATAACATTCAATCATCTAACTATGCTTAATTCCATATTTTCTTTCAAAGAACATTCTGTTATGAGCACTGTAATTCAAAACAACTTTACGATATCTTTCCTCTTTTAAATATGCAATTATTGGAAATTAATTTAGTGTACGATTCTGTTTACTAGTTATTCTTCGTTTACTAAGAAGGGAGTGTGCGACTAAAAGACTATTTAGTCTTTTTCGCCAACAATTTATTTCACTTTACGTAACCTATACCTTTATAGTGATTATAGGAAAAGCAATATTGATTTAAGGAGGAAACCGTAAGAAACCTGTAAATAGATTTCCCTTTCCAGTAGAAACGAAGATCCTCTAAGTGCTGTGCAGTTGGCTGATTACATCCGGGCTCTGTTGGCCACGTGCCATGATCCAAGAAATTTCCAAGGACACGACTTAGTGGACTTACTGAAGACTTCGTTCAAAAAAGAAGCAACCATTTTCACTGCTCCAACGGTGGTTCTCTCTCTTTGCCTTGCTGGAGAAAAATCTGTTTCCAGTGAAAGGGATCTCCTTCTGAAAGTGCTGAACTCTGAAAACAGCGATTTCTATCTCGGTAAATATCACTTTCAATTACACTCCTCAAACATTAAGATGTTATGCGATGTGCGATAACAAGAACTGTTAATTTAAGGATTCAAAAATAATTATAATTTTGTATATAATAATTATAAATACATAACGCCTGTGTAGCTCAGTGGATGTGGCGTTTGCACACCAGAGCGCTTGACCGCCCGAAGGAAGACTTTCTTTCGAATCTAGTCGGCGACTAGAGGAAATTTTTCTAAACATTTTTTCGACCGGTTTACGAGATAGTCTATCTCTAGCACAGGCAAGCCGGTTTTTTCTCCCGGAAACTCGGGTTTTTCGTCCGATAAACGCAAGAAAATCGACCGTAGAACCCACATTATTTCAGACATTAAATATATTGTGTTAGGGTTAGAGACCACGAGATGGCGGCACATTTGAGCCATCTCTCTTCACTGTGTGCCGCTTAATTAGCGATAGCCTTGGGCCATCTATATCTGATTGGGTACCAGTGGAGATTATACCAGTTAGAGATTATATGTATATATATATATATATATGATATAAAATGTATATATATATATATGATATGATAAAAATAATATATATACTGTATATGATATGATATAAAAGAAAGTGAGCACTGAAGACGCTGGAATATCAGAACGATGGTAAATTTACCGTTGTTGCATGGAGCATCTTGAACCATAAAATGGTCACCAGACAGAAAGCTGGCAATCCAACTGTTGTCGGATTGCCGGCTTTCTGTCTGGATGCACACTGTGCGTGATGGTGGACGGGTCCCTATCCCCTCACCTCTCAATTAATTCTGGGGTCCCACAAGATTCTGTCCTCTCACCAACCCTCTTCCTGCTATATATCAGTGACTTACTGCAATTGACCTCCAACCCAATACACAGTTTTGCTGACGGCAGCACACTACACTCCGCTTGCATTTGATAAGCCTTACCCTACACAACTCACCTCAACCTACAGAACGTCAACCACCACCCTCGACTCCGATCTCCAAACCATCCTACAATGGGGTTTGGATAACCTCATAAATTTTAACGGCAATAAAACCCAGTTATGTACTATTTCCCATAAAAAAGAACCATTTTTCCCAGTATCCTTTTTGACGATACCCAAATTTCCAGACAGTTTGAGATCTCGTTTCTTGGAATCACCCTCACATCAAACCTATCCTGGCATAAACATATCACAACCATTGCATCCTCAGCTTCAAAATATTAGGTTTTCTCTTTCACTCAAGACGTTACTTCACCCCCGAACAGCTATTCAAAATTATACAAATCACAAATTCGCCCAGCTATTGAATACTGCTCCCACATATGGTGCTGGGCCCCTAAAATCTCTCTCAAAATGTTCGACTCAATACACAGGAGAGCAATTAGACTTATCAATGATCCATCCCTTACCACCTCTCTCCCCCACTTTCACACAGACGTTTGGTCTCTCAGTATGTATTTTCTACAAATATTTCCATGGGAAATGCTCATCCGAAATAACATCAATAATTCCTCCGCTCGGTACTAAGCTCATTAGAACACGTACAGCTGCTGCACAACATCCCTTCACAGTACACCTAGAAACAAACAGAACAAGTTTCTTTTCCTTCATCCCTGCAACGGATGCACTGTGGAACAATCTCCCACCTGCTGTGTTTCCCAAGGAATACAATTTAAAGTCATTCAAATCAAATGTAAACACGTTCCTCCTTTTCAAACCCACTACCCATACACAGTACTATAGGTTGACCAACCAACCTCCTGTGTATGGACTCAACATTAAAAAAAAAAACCTAATGATAAATCAACAAGATTTCCTTTAAAAGTTAAACATTTCAAAATATTTGTTCTCATGTAAGCATTATTTCATTTCTTCCTATTTTTTTTATCAAACTTATTCATACTTGAAATATATAATTATTATTTAATCATCAAGTTAAAACAGGTAAACTTAACAAAGTAAAAGAACCACTGATCATATATCTTCTGCTTTTGTAAATAATTAAAAATCTCTTAAGGCAAATTATCCTCTTTTATAGTAGGCAACGGAGTAGAAAAATCATCTCGATAATGGGTTGGAGATGCTTACCACATTACTTAAGTCATTCTGTGCTATAATTGATAACTGCAATTGTCTGGGAAAGTTGTAGTTTGGGCAGACGTCTGTCCAAAATTCTATAAAATCATCCTTAATTATTTTTCTTTTAGACTTGAAGATCTTGGCGTTGCTCTCTTTCGCCTGCATCTCAGAGAGAAATATCATCATCGAAAAGATTAAAGAGACAAAGCCTTCTGCTGATGAATCCGAGACATGGAGGTCTGAATTTCCCACCGATTTCACCAGCACAGACAGCCCAGAAGACGTCATACTTAGGGCTCTCCCTCATGTTAAGGGTTTGCAGATCTCTGACGGAGGATTTGGAAACGTGTACACTACAGCATTTGCAATGCACGTGAGTACATTTGATCTGCCATTTTGCTTTCAGAAAGGACAGTTTATCTATGATACAGAAATACTTAAATAAACGAATTACCTAAAAAATCCAGAAATTTGATTCACATATCAAGCAATTATAATTATGCATTGCTTAGAGTCTAATTTAACTTGTCTAATTAAATATTGCACCTCATCTGTAGTCACTTCTACATATAAAAGTTGAAATTTATTTATGCGAGACATTTACTTCCCTTTATGCGATTTTGTTTTGAAATAACGCGTTGAATATAAAGCCGATATTTTAAGCATATTTCTGATATTAATGGGTTGCTAATTTCCATGGGCAAGAGGAAGAAATGTTAATTATAACACTGATCGAGCACTGCGTATTATCAAAAAATATCTAATTGCCAAACTAAACAAATAAAATAACAAGAAAATCCACGGAAAAAAATTTAAAATTAAATTCTTCAGTTTTCCATGTTCTAAGTCGGTCTAAGTTAACTAGTCCCGTACGGAGGCAAGCAATATTTATCATAACACGAAATTTGGTCTTTCAACCCGCTGAACAGGCGAAACAACCTGTGGAACCACAGTTGTGCATAACACACAAGCATCAGAGTACCGCCTCGGTTGCTATGGAACGTTGATATAATCCAACACAAGTCTATTTTACAAATGCAAATGGAGGACCCTCTATATAAAAACGTACCCAATTAAGCCAGAAAGTAGTTCCTTTATTTCTTTCAGAAGATGAAGAATCTCTAGCACATTAGGATGATTTTTCAGCAAGGAGCTGTGTAAAGCGAAATGAAATCATGCTGCATAATTTTTGAAAAGTTGTAAGTTATACGAGTAGGACACATACCACAGTTCGACATATGATGAGACGTGACTATGTCAGGAGGGGGGAAAATATATGCAATGTTTTAAATACAAACAAAGAAAAGTGCAATTATTAATCAATTTTATTCCAACAGTTTAATACATAAGAAATTATTCATCCATTTCATTCTTCTGGGTTTTTCAGCTCCTGTTTGCAGTAGGGGATTTTGGATTTGGGTGGAATAAACCATCAGCAGAAGAGTATCTCTTAAACCAACAGGAAAATGACGGCTCTTATGACCCACCTCAGGCCACTTACTTCGTACTGCCAGTTTTGAATGAAGCTAGTCTGCTGGACATCGGGAAGGTCAACTGTTCCATCTTCACTGACAAAATAAGTGAGTTTCGGTGCATTCATGAAATATTCCTTTCTGTTTGTTTTTTGTTTCTTAGGGGGTGAGGATTCGACAATTTCTTCTGTCCAAATAAATGTTTCGTTTTTTCCCCCTCAGGTGAGCAACCATCCCAGGTGGAATATGTCGTTAGAATTGGAGATAAGGTGGATCAAGCTTATACCATCGTGCTACACATGGACGACAGCACTTCGTACTTTGATGTCATGCAATCTGCTGCAAAAATGAATTCAAGATTCAGGTAAGAAGAATTCCGATTGAAGATGACTAAGGCCAGGCTTCAGTTGTTTTGATGTTAATAAAAAGCAAACGTTATTTAAAACAAACAGAACTCTTTTCTGGCAATCGTACTTTTGACTTTTCTAAAAATCCCCACATTAGATTTATGTTTTCTTAAGGTCCCATAACATAAAATCTCTCTTGGCATAAACATATTATAAATATCACCTCCTCAGCGTCCATGAACTTTGGTTTTGCTCAACTCCTGTACAATTATTGAATCCTGTTCTCATATTTGAAGTGTGCTCTTAAAGGATCGCCCAGAGTATGTTACTCAATAGAGAAGATAGATATATATAAAAAAGAAGAGATAAATAAGATTGATTAATGACCTATCCCTCACCAAAGCATTCGGTTATGCATTTTCATGTTCTTACCACATTTCCATAGCTGCAGTTCATCAGATCTTGAATCGAAAATTCACCGACCATTGATAAATGCTGAAACGAGTGCAGGATCATGTGATCAGCGTTGAATAGCTATTCAACGTTGCTTCATACTTCAACTCCAAACTCTCAGAACAAATTTCTCTTCCGCTTTAATTCTTTCTTCTACTGCTTTTTTTTTAAACAGTTTCGAGTCTGATACATTTCCTTAAGATTATGTCCAACAGTCCTTCAAGATTAGCGAAAAATTCCTTCTCATTCTCAATTTTCTACCCATGGACACCAACATTGGCGTTGTTAGGAGGTAGCAGTATTGGCCATCCTCTGTTATATGGATTACCACAAACTATCACATTTTCTCTTGTTCTTGAAGTATTTTATCCCAATTAATGATTCGAATTTAGGCAATGGCGAAAACCAAATCTAATTACAAGATACTACGCTATATGCATCACTTTCTTAGCAAATCAGTGTAACGAAGAATTATTTCTCAATTTATATATCTTACCAAACTGATGGTGGTTTCTAGAGAATACATACCTCTTTCCGTCCAGTTTCATGTGTGCTATTTTCTTTGGTGCTTGTAAAGACGAAAGTTTGCTCAACTTATAACATACGCCCTCGGTTAAGTTAAAATTTCTTAAAAGTAGATTTAAATATCTTCTTTTAAGTGACTGTGACTTTTCTAATCTTTGTGAATGGGTGGAACACAATTTAATATTCAAAAAATTTGAGTTCTGGGAATGTTTTGGTTTTAGAATTCTTACTTAATTTATCTTGCTGTTAAATAAGCTTGTAATCAATCATGATGGATTCGTAGATGTTTATACATTTTAGGTTCGAGTATGAAGGTCCTGAAAATGATCCGATCATCGTCTCCATTTCTGGAGTTACAAATGATCCTGAAGAAGGCCTTGGTTGGATGGTGTACAGCAAAAACAAAGGAACTCCGCTGCAGCGTTCTAAAGAAGGTTGGTTCAACTGCCAAACTTGCACTTAAAGCTCTCCTTAAATGTTCAAAAGAAGGGAATGGAGAAAAAATGAGAGAGAGAGAGAGAGAGAGAGAGATCCCAAATGTGGTGTGCATGCGAGTGTGTAGGTTTAAAATTACTAACTTTTAGACGTCAGATTATCTTCAGTACTTTCATTAAATGCATTTAGTAAAAGTAAAAATTAAACTAAAAGACGGACAAACGTTGTCGTGTTTAGCACATTTTTTTAAGAAATCTGTTACACCTTGATTTAATTCGACTCCATAAGATATGAAGGTAACTAATAACCTTTCAAAAAGCAACAAAACGTTCACTTTATTAACAACACATTAGCGATATGTGACAGACACTCTTTTGTTGAGAACCCCCCCATTCGCAGAGTTACTTTCGTTTCAGTGTTGAAATGAAGTCTCAGCAACAGATGTCGCTGATCCTAGCAGGGTTGTTCTTCCAACGCTTAACACTCCCTTGGATTCGAACACTTCACATAGTGTCGTTTAAGATTTAACAAGATAAATCGAAAAGAATTATGTGCATTTTTTTAAAATTCGGCATACCGTGCCGTACATAACAAACGTTTCAAAATATAGAAATGCATGACGTTAGCTCAAACATATGTTTCTGTAGCACCTGCTGATATTGAAAAATCATGATGTTGAAACCTTCTGCATGTGCCCATCCGCAGGAGCAACAAAGCGTTCCATTTTATGCCATTTTTTCAAATGCTAAAATGCTACATGAAGTAAAATTTAGCCCGAGAACAAGAAACTGGTTTGGTCTGGATAGGCATTTATTCATTTCGTATGGGGATTCAACGGCCTTGAGCCCCTTTTACGGGGAGGTACGACACCACCTCAATCCACCCTATTTTTATCCAGGCTCTGGACCGGAATAGCTGACAAGTCAGACCTATGGCTGGAGGGATTGTCATAAGTATTCCTGACTGTATCCGTGTGTGTTCACGGGGCCGGTTTGCCTGCTTGCGGGATGAAAAACCCCAGATAAACTGGGAGAAAACCCTGCTATCCACGCTCAAGACCGGCTAACTTGGTTATGGCCCAGAAAGATATTTAAGCTCCTCATGTCTTCGACGGGAATCGATTCTAGGACACTCCTTCCCCAGGCATATGGTTGTAAAGTGCATAGTCACTAGGCAATCGCGCGGACACGGTGTAGATAGTTACCATTACGGACAGAGCATGTCTTTTTACTGAGTGTATTATCCCAGCAGTTCATGAACGAAATCAAAAGATGAGAACGTGTGTTGCTTGAAGCATTGCTGAAATGGAATAAATTTGTAATATTGGAGGGCACATTTTCAATAAAACAACAAATCAACGACCGGAAATTTTAACATACATTTGTTATCAGCTAGTTGAAATGTTCCGGTATATCTACTATGATCTTTTTACTTTGTGTTGTTCATTGCAGTGACGATGAAGTTACAATGATCGGAGACGTTCGTTCCTTAAGTAATCCGTTTCATGACTTCCAGATATCTGTTGATCAGTACGTCTTAGTGATGCCTCCATATATGTAATAATCTCTATATGTGTGATTTAGGATGAAGAAGAGCTTATACTGTTCTATATACACCCTCTGTCCAAACGAAACCGAACTTTTCGAAAATAGAAGAAACTAGTGGCGCCACCTGTTGTATATTGTTTTTTTGTCGAAAGCGGCAACCTTACTATTTCAACTGTTTGTGTCAACTGTTTATGACATTGGTTTCATTAGAAGCCGAGTTCATAGTGCCAAGAGCGATAGTGTTTTGACGAACGGTCGAAAAATGAGTTTCAAACTGAGAGCTGCGATTGACTTTTGTGTTAAACTTGGTAAACGTTTTACAGAAACGCATCAAATGCTTCAAAAAAATATACCGTGATGAATGCTAATCCTGTACTCAAGTTTACGAGTGGTTTAAGCGATTTCAAAGTGGTCGTGAGACTCTTGAGGACGACGAAAAGCGGGGCCGTCCAAAAACTGGACTGAGCGAAGTTAACATCCAAAAAAATGCGTGCTTTCATCAAAGAAAACCCGAAATCGTAGATGAGATTGATTGAAAATGAATTGGGGATTCCAAAATCAACTGCGCACAACATTTTGACCGAGAGTTAAGGCCTTCGTAAAATGAATTCGATTTGTTTCCCACAAGTGGACGAAGACCAAAATATGTATCGAATTGAACACTGCAAGGACCTCTCGTAAGGACTCAAACTTCTTTGAAACGATCGTTGCTGGTGACGGAACGTGGTGTTTTGAGTATGAGCCCAAAACAAAGCGCCAGAGTGCTGAGTGGAGACCACCAGAAGAGGGACATCTGAAAAAAAAGTCGCTTAGAAAAGTCAAAAGTAAAGACAATGCTGGTTTGTTTCTACGATTCCAAGGGTATTATTATCCACAAAGAATTTATTCCGCCTGGCCAAACAGTCAGTGGTGAGTTTTATTTTGAAGTTTTGAAGCGATTGATAGCGAGAATACGTCGCGTACGGCATGAATATCGTGACGACCGACAGTTCGTTAAAACATACTGTCACTCTTGCAACTATAACTCGTCTTCTAATCAAACAAATGTCATAAACAGTTGACACAACACTAGTGAAGGTTGCCGCTTTCGATAACAGAAAGATACAACAAGTGGCGCTACAAGTTTCTTCTATTTTAGAAAAGTTCGGTTTCTTTTTGGACAGTATATCTACTGTCCAAAAAGAAACCTCATTTCTCATTTCAATATACGAAGGGTGGGAATAACTAATGTCGGAATGGTAAACGGTTATTTAAGTCAGAAAGAAACTGTAAACACGTCCGAAGAGACAACATTCCTTCTAGCCTAAAATTCATCATCGAATTAGAAAACAACAGATTCATAGGCAGATTATTCAATGTCTCGGAACAGAATAAATTCAGTTATCCACTTTACAGAAAGTCTACGCAATATCCCAGCATTCTCCATCACCAAAACGTCTGCGTGAATGTGATAGAAAACATCTCAAGCAGTGCAGAAAAATTAAATTAAACATCAGCAGTCTCATCCTCTCACAAGCTGGTTATAATCAAACATTGATGAAGAACATCCTAAAACAGCGTAATAAAAATACCTACAATCTCGGGATAAGCACGAACACACAAGAGTGTGTTCTCTCCCTGACATTCAACTCCGCCACAGAAATGATCTCGAAGATATTATGGCAATAAGGAATAAAGATGACATGCTATCCATTCAGCTAGATATGAACTCTTTTTTCGGCCTTCAAAACTTCCATGTGAGAGAAAAATAGCAGTCAGGAGAGATGCGCATGTCAGAACACATCAAAGACGTGGACAAGAAAAGAAATGTAAGTCAGGATTAGCCTTGCATATGTCCTGTCAACTGTCATCTCCATCCAGGAAGTTAGTTTTCATGGATTTCCATCTATTTCTGTCTCGGGCGCCCTCTTGTTCCCTGCGTAGTTCCAGCCCAGCTAATCCTTAATCATTTTAAAACCGTGCGTGTGTGTGTGTGTGTGTGTGTGTGTGTGTGTGTGTGTGTGTGTGTGTGTGTGTGTGTGTGTGTGTGTGTGTGTGTGTGTGTGTGTGTGTGTGTGTGTGTGTGTGTGTGTGTGTGTGTGTGTGTGTGTGTGTGTGTGTGTGTGTGTGTGTGTGTGTGTGTGTGTGTCTTCCTTTATTTTTCGCTTGCTTTCACTTCTTTCCACTCATAAACCCTTTTCAAGACTTTCATGCCTCGCAATACGACCCGCACACGCTATTTTTTCTTTTTTTTTGTGGGTTATTATCTTTTTTAGTTCCAATTTAGTACTCATCAACGCCAAAACGTCTTCATTTATTTTCTCCTGGATCCACAAGACTTTTAATGCTCTTCTGCACATCCACATCTCAAAATATCAAAACACTTCAAGTGTCTTCCTTGTTTGTTGTTCATTTTTCTACTCCACAGAGAAGAGTAGACCAAAGAAAGCATTTAATCATTCTTAATTTAGTTTATTGCTTATTTCTCTTGATGTCACTGTATTCGTCATTCTGTAAAAAGTTGATTTTGCAATTTATATTCTGCTCTGATTCTTTCTTTTTCATCTCCATCCTCTGTAATTAAGTCTCACAAATAAGATGAGTTTATAAGGCAGAACAATTGACAACACGACGATTCATCTCAATTGCTCAGGATTTCTTCAGGTGTATACAAACCAGTTTGTAGACAAAACAGTTAAAGATTAATAAAGGTTACAACGATTATGAAGTTATGGAAAAGACATGTTATTTAAAATATATATTTACTTTGTATGTGGCATTGTTCAGAATGTTGTGCACGTTTAGGCATTCACGTGCACGTGTTTGGCTAATGAAGTGCAGGATGTATTCAGATAAGTCGATATTTCGGTTCATATTTAGATGTTTAGGATCTAATGCCATTTCCAAAGATTCCCAGTTTTTCTCTCCGTTGTATCATAGTTTCGATTTATCCCATAACACTTGATGTCTCATTTACGAAGCGTTTTTGTGAGTCAGCCAAGAGAGCACTTATGATGATAAAGCTGAGGCTTCACTCCTACGGTGTAAGATCAAAGGTGTTCTTCAATATGTTGTTCAATTGATTTTTCTGTCTGTCGATAATACGATGACCGGCAATCGCACCACCACTCGGATGCTGAAGTGGGCTATGTCGAGTAATGATCTCATCTTGATAAAGGGGATAAATACTACTTTGATTTCATATTCCATAATTTTTCGTAGCTTTTGGAAATAGAGCTAATATATAGAAGCGTTATGAATCCTTGGTTTTCTTCATCTTTAGAAATTTCTCTGGTCTCATGTCCGTTGACTAGTCTGGAGATGATCTGATCATTATAGCCATTTTGAAGGAAAGTGTTTTTTTAATACCGAAGTTCTTTGGCTAGTTAGAACACCTTTCAGTGATGAGTCGGCGGCTGTTGTTCCTAGCGTGTCAATAATTCACAATTTTTGAAGTCTGTAATGATGTGAAGAGGCATGTAGATATCGAGAAGTATGTGTAAGCTTTTGAAATATAGAGACTTTTAATTTACCCGATTCCTTAGTTAATAAGGTCCAGAAATGGGAATGCATCATTAGATTCTAATTCATAGGCAAATTTTATGTTATGGTGTTGACGATTCAGGTCCTCATGTAAAAGCAGAGGTGAAGGTAGCACATGGTTCTTCCAGAGTAAGAATATCTCATCAATATATATATATATATATATATATATATATCAACGTAATAAGCTATAAGGAACTGTCCTATGACTGGTACTGCTTTCCAAAAACACAAGGAAAAAAAATCTCGGACACTGTACTTATTATAACACGGAACATCGTAAATATATCACGGATTTTTCGCAGCTCGACAATGTTGGTTTATTTTGAACGTTTATCACTGCTGATTCCATTAGTTTGCTTGTAAATCCGGTTACAGTAATTTCAAATAATTTTATTTCACTCTTCTGAAGAAGTGTACGATAATGTAAATGAAAGTAGTCTGAGAGTGTAAATAAAATATTGTGATTTTCTTCAACCAACAGCCTCCATTTGGTAAATGTATCTCACATTAAATCTTTAATTACTTCTTTTCTTTCACTACACTATTCAGGAATCTGCAAAACAGAAGGCCCGATTTCGGAAGTGAGATACCGGAAGACAACAAAATTATTCAATGTAAATAATATAAAACTGTAAGGGTTATGAATGGATTCAATTAAAACTAAGTGTTTATTTAGCAAAATATCATCAAATTTAAAATCAATTACGCAATTAATTAATTTATGCGTAAATCTGAAATGCTTTTTTCTATATTTCATAATATAAATAGTAAATTATGATAATGGCTTACATTGGTGAAAAATTACTTATTATTAGCAGAATGTTCGTTCGCGACTAAGCTTAACATACACATAAAACAAACACATAGGACAACAGATAAAACAAATAAAAATAGCAGTTGAAATTAAAGCGTGTATTACAATGCATAATATTCACTGCAGGAGAGCGCTATCTATAAGTTCTCAGAATTTAAGGAAGTATAAAATAATTCGCAAGAAATAAATTTCGTGACACAATTACCGCCCAAAATTGGGGACGTTTCATATAGTAATTTTCCACTTAAGTCACGCCGTAATTTAATATTTTCTTTACTGCATTACTTTAGTATGAACACAAGAATTACTGCAAAGATGTTTTGGAGTTATAACCTTTTTCTTTTTTTTCTATTGTGAAGGACCTCGGGATATCGCAGTTCAAGACGGTGACCAAATCGTAATGTGGTACAGAAGTATGCTGCTATGAAGTGAGGACGAAGATCCAAATTGTACAGGCTGATAATAATCAACACGGATGTATAACGTTTTTGCTGTTGTTGTTTGAAATAGTAATGGGTGGAAAGTGTAGTGTCATCTAATAAAGTTGCATCAATCTAATCAAGTTCTGCTGGTTCATTTATTTTAATAAGATGAGAAAAAGATATATTATATATCCAAACTGGTTATGATCATTGTTGCCTTAATTTTCAACGCCATAAGACTAGGGTGATATACAATTTCCTTCTTTGTTTCTTTTTGGAGTGAAAGAATTTTTCTCCTGAGCAAATCAATAGAACAAACAAAATTACTTAACTTCTCTTATAATTTGCATTATCGTCTCCTCATCTCAGATCTTGATTCCCAGTAATTTCTTCAGTAAAATGTTTGTCATTCAGTAAAATTTGTAATCGTAAGACTTAATTTCCTATATAGTATTTATATTTCGGCCGCTTCTGTAGTCTCAGGTGAGATCAGATTTAAAATAACAGTAATTTTTGAGCGATATTAAAATTTTGTGTATAGAAACAAGGCACAAGGAGTACCTTGTTTCTATACACAAATGGTACTATTATAACACGTCACGAGTACCATTTGTTGCCGTTCGGTACAACCGAGAATTAAGATGAAGAATTCTGAATTCCGCATGTCTCTGACAACATCTTCCGAATGGGTTACAACATGACCATTAAGGGCGCTATTTCCATTGCTTCCCAAGGCATATCTGCATTACCCACAAGAGGACTGGAGCAGAAAACATCATATGGAGTAATGCATTCTTTTGCCTGTTTTTTCATGGACGAAACTACCATGGGTTCACTTTCACTGATCATGACAATGCAACACTATGGATGCAGAGTGGTCGACTGGATTATAATATTCTTGGACACTTTATGTCCCTTGTTACCAACAGAAGTACTAATAAATGGTGTGACATATCTCAGTGTCACTCCAGACAAAGCTCACCGAAACACGTTGACTATTTAGCTCAAGTGGCAGTCAACTGAAGCAAAACGACCGTCATGTCACAAAGAACTGATTGCTGGATCATAGCCGCTCCTCAGCCATAATCAGTCAGTGTGCTCAGTCATTAGATTTGAATTTTAAAATTATGTTTGAGATGTGGTGAATGTATCAAGAATCCCCAGGCTGCACATTTAATAGAACTGCAAGAAGTCATAATGTAATATTTACTAAATATTAACTTTAATATTAAGGTAAGATACCAGCGAAACAATAACCTGTGTAACAGTGCAATTAATGTGGTCCAGAAGCGTCGTATGAAGCTCCATTTCTCTGGAGATAAGTTTGTCACATTTGACATAGAACTGATCTGAAACAGGTGGAATTGCGACCAAAGCAACTGAGTTAATAACATCAATTCATATTATATCTGAATACATTTCAACAAGTCAGTTTGCCTCTCTTTTGGAAAGAAAAAGAAAACCCGGGTTTTCATAAGGAAAACTCTTTCATCTCTGTATAAGATCACATAACTCATTTTCAATAGAAAAGCCTTTATAAAGGCTCCAATACCAGCATTGAATAGTACACGACTGAACCGAGGACACATCAAAAAGAGTGTCGGGATCTTGTTATTTCACGGACGGAAAGACAAAAATATAGAGAAAAGGAAACCATCCATTGATCCATCAAGCTAGGCCGTGATGGATCAACATTGTTAAGCTCTATAGAGATGACATAATTTGTTAATTATGTTTGTCCTGGAGCTTCTTTAGGTTCTTGATAACAGAAGTGCGGGAGCAAACATCGAATTATTGTTAACTAAGCACACACGTTCATGTTGACAATTTACGACATGTAATGCATAATTCAGACAGGACAACGGCCATATCAGAAGACGCCGTCATCCATGCACGATTAGAGTAAGAAGCAATGTCTTCATCTTGATGCATAATCCATATCAATCTATTGATTATGTTTCAAATGTGGTCGAAAGTGACATGCGCCCAACAACTCTTACGAAACTGTTAGAATTAGTCATTCTATCTGAAAATAAATCCGTGCAACATTTGCAACACCTCGTGGTTTCAAAACCTCAGAGCGGTTCATCAGGGTTCTGATGTAATGCGACGATAAATACAAGTGCTTCTAAAACAAAGAAATGGGAAGCAATGAAGATTGAATAAGCTGTTTGTCTTTAAGAATGCTAACTGATTGTAAATTATTAGATTCATTTCCTATACTTCACAGCTGTCTTCAGTAAAACCCATTATAACCTGTAACGGGATTTAATGTTGATTGATGTACTTCCTGATTGTCATTCGGCGCTTTCAATGGCGAATGAATAAGAGAATATTTTGGATTGTAATCACAACATAAATAGGAAGGCATCCTCATTTCTAAACGCTGATTCATCCAAAGGTAAGTTAAATTTCATATCATGAAAACTGCGTTTTTCATCTTCCAAACAGGCAAAGCGGTCACATGCATTTAATGGACAAAACACACTGCCTTTACAGTCACGGTTGCTTTAGCTATCGTCCAAACCATATTGCATGGCTGAAGGACCCCGAACAGTAATAAGGTTTTTATTCTTTCAGTTTAGTATTGAAATATTATTGCGAGGAGCCTTCCGCAAGTAATTCCTATATTACTATAATAATAACAATGACCGTAACTGTGGTGTTCAAAGGTCCTAATTCAGACCTTTGCAGATTGGCTTTAGTAAAAACGTAATTTTTAGGAAGGGGGGTAAGTCTTGTCTCAATAGATATATACGGTGGTGCAAATTGCGTGTGGTCCCTGGCCAGTTGGAGGGATGAAAACCCCGAGTTTCGGCGGTGAAAACACTTCCTCTGTTTAAAGAGATCAGATAACTCTTTGCTGGCTTAGTGATTGGCGTATCTTCTTTCCATCCAAGAAGCAGCGTGTTTGCATCCCACCTTTGGCATCGCTCTTTGTGATAGTCGTTAGGTGGGAGATGACTTTCATTGCCTGGTGGGACCATCGGAACCCTCTTACTGGAGAACTGAAGTGGCCTAAAAAATTCCATGTTTGATTTCCGGATTATGTAAAAAATTAATAAAATTACAATAAATAAATAAGAAGAAATTGAAAAATTCTTAGCTCACCAAACGTATTAACGTAGTGTATGTTTATAAATTTTCATGGTCCGTTACATAAAAAGAAAAATTAATTAGAAAATACTCTGTTAAGAATTCTTTCCCTAATAGATGGGAATTTAAGTCAAACTATTGACAACCAAAGGCCTTCATAGAAACTGACTGATCTACAAATGTTGCGAGTACAGCGTTCACTTTGAATGTGAGTGATCTCTGTCTTATTCTTCGATGGACGCTAATTAATTTATAATCAAATTTGTTAAAGTATCACGTGATAATACAAAAAAATGCAGTCTAATCATACACCAGCTTGTACTGAACCGTACGGTGGGATGAAAGAACAAAACAAGACCGGGCCTGTTTGAAAGCCACTCGCACTCCAACCGGAATGCATAAATTCAGGCAATTCATTTCGGAATGTCCCTCATAAATCTCTCAGTTATTTTTATTATTACTCACACTGCGCTCATCCGATCATTGATTCTGATGTTTTGATTAACCACACAGCGCACTTCTTAAATTTGTTAACAGAAACACTTGACGTTTAAAAGAACTAATGGAAAAGCGCAATTATGGAGACCTTCACTTCAAAACACAAAAAAAAAATGTGTGTACACGTGTATGTGAATTTGTGTGAGCACGTGAACTTATTGCAACAGAAGGAAACCATGTTGAATGATTTGATTAGGGAAGCTACGAATTCGAATGAAGGTCGCCATTCTCCGAATGCCATAATTAACTTTGACCTTAAAAGTGAGCTCATGCGTGTAAGGTTATGAAACTAAGTTTAAAGAAGAATGATAAGGACATGTCAGTAGTGCTTCACACATGTATGACAGATATTTTCGACGACACTGAATTGAAATTATTGTAGGTATCGGTCGAAAGCAATAACTTTGACACCAAATTGAAACTAATAATCATCATATTTTCCCCTCTTATTAAGTAGTCTGCGATGGTCAGTATCTTCGCTGTCGCAACCCAATATTTTGCTACGATAGAACAGGTGATTCTCTCTCTATCTCTCTCGCAATAGGAATTTACCTATTCATGACAATCAAATGAAATGTTTAGGTAGCAAAGCAAAAGCAACCTCTATTGCGATTGCACTGGCGTCTGGAAAGACATGGAAGTCTAAATCCTTAAAAGTTAATACTAAACCTATTCACAAAAATCCTTACTCAAGCAAGGATTCGAACGCAGTCTACGCTAACTACACAACTGAACAAGACGGCAAATAACTTTTTAAAACAAGACCAAATTGTTTTAAAATTCTCTGATCCGGCTAACGTTAAATTATATCAATTCCACCTACAAAAGATATGAAGCATAGAGTGTATTTAGTACTATGAATAGATAATAGTTAAGAAATCTAGGAAAGACAGCATACCAAACACTGAAGTATTTTTTTTCGCCAACGACCTTGTACTGTACTTACAAAAAGAGGGATAATATACATTTTCATACCAGACAAGGAAAACTTACTACCACATTTTTTTTAATTCTACACCCATTTAGGAACTGACTCCAGTTCATTTCGATTCTCCTATCATTCATTAAAATGGTGATGATCAAAGCAGAGAACATTAACACAATATCGACAAGACATGCATTATCTTAGGGAATCATAATTTCATTAATTGTGCAAAGGTCCCAACAAAAATCACCGAAATCCTTAATTAGTAGCTTTTCCCCAAAAGCCTTTTCATTTGTGTCCATCATGGTATATTTTCTCATCAGATTTCAAATATTCACATTTCTCCATATCCAGTTCAAATTCCCAAACTAGGAAAAAGCAAGGCAGGCAGGTTTCTTTAATATTTCCCCATTTCATGACGTACAAAAGTGATTTACGAAGATCTGCCGTTTAACTTCGTGAATCGTCATACAACAAAATAGAAAAACACCAAAAACTCAAGAAAAACACAACCTGCTAGCCAACATTCGTTCTTCCAACTTCACAATCACTGAATCAATTTATCATCCCCTACTTTCATTCAATCTGTACTGTAGCCTACGGTTAATCAAAAAATATGCTAGTCCCTATTTCTCCTTAACCACCATTTTGTCCAGAACACAGCACTGATGAATGAGTGGTTTGTGATCTCTGATATGTTAGTCGATGTATGGGAAAAAAGGCAATCAACAAACTGGCAATGTCGAGCAAATTGTCCATATTTAATTGTAAGCTTCATATTGTAGTACAAAATTTTGAACAATCATATGGAGCAACAACTCGTCTAGGCTACGATAGGCATAAAGTTACTAAACGTTATGTAATGCATTTTCATTATATACACATGTACAGTCATATAACATAACAAAATCGCAGGAGACATGCTGATATGTGCAGAGAAAGTTGCATAACATTAATTAGGAACAACATGAAACAAATCAGTTAAATAACATTTTAATTTTTACATTTTACACCTGACACTGGATCTTTTTAATACCAGTGTGCAAAACCCAATCATTTATATTATTATTATTATTTTGAACAGCGCTTCCTCATTTCTGTGTGAAAATAAATATTCTTTAATTCGAGTTTTGTATTTATTTGTATTTGGATTAGTTTCATTTCTTATCGTGAAAGGTAGTGTGTTGAATATTTTTGGTGCTAAATAAGTATAATATTTGCATTTTGGTTCTTTATTTGCTTTAGGAACTTTATATTTTCGGCCTTTATGTCTAAAGACCTAAAATATAAAGATGCTTTCCTTCGTTTTAAGGAAAGCATCTTTTTTGATATTTACGTATTCGTTGTCGTTTTTTTTATGAATAGCAGTACGCAATAGGCGAATAAATATCTAAGAAAAGTATGTTTAGTATGGTGTATTTATTACACATTGCTGTATCCTTGTATTTGTTTCTGTTAAGATTTGGATTACTTTATTCTAAATCGATACTAAAGGTTCCAACGTAGTAGGATAGATTCCTCTAAACCTTAATATACCATATTCTAGCGTGCACTTCGAATACATGCAGAATATAATTTTAACATATTTAAATTTTTAAGTAGTAAAGTCTGTTTAACATAATCCTTACTTTATTTTCAACATTGGTAATATGTGGTTTCCATCTTAAATTACTACCAATTTTTAATCCCAAGTAAGTTATTACACTGACTTTTTCCATTTCCTCACAGTTGCAATTTGAATTTGTCCTACAATTCCCATCGTGCAAAATGAATTGTGCAGTGAAATTCATTTTGCCTGTTGTATTTCGCAAATTAAAATTTACATATTTAGTTTTTGAGATGATCGGACTGAGTTTATTTGACTGGAACCAATTTGTTGCATTTAAATATCGAAATACGAGTCTTGTGCGTTGCACTTACTTGAACCCATCTGCCTTTAGATAAGTATGCACTTATTCTACAACGTAGTGAATAGCTATTTTCTAATTTTGTTTATACTACATCAGTAAAGAGTCGTTTTTTTATCTACATTATGACTCTGTCCTGATAGTAATGATTAATTAATATACTTAATTAATGATTGTGGTTAATTAACTATTTATTATATTAATAACCTTCATCAAAAATTTATGTTTTAAAGTAGTTTTTACACCTTTTTAATATTTTTAGAAGTATCTAGATGTCAATTTTATCACTGACTGAATGAAGTCATCTGTCACCTTCATTCTCTTGGTGGTGGTTTCGTTGTCATGTTTCCTGTGAAATGACTCCAAGATACCTATTCCTCGCTGCTCGTGGAGTTCAATCTTAATACGCAGATTTTATTGCAGAATCGGGCAGCAGTTTCTAGTTTGCACTGTTTTCAGTTGAACAACCTTATTTATATACGTATTTCGACTCAACAATTTTTGCAGTTTCTAAAATCATAAATAAAGTTGCACTTTCTTCATTTTCACTGTTATTTCATAGATTCATTTTAAGAAGTGCAAATGCTATCGGATATTACATTGCTATTACTAATCTGAAACCCTCCTATTTTGCTATTTTTATTTCGGAGGACAGAACAGTTCAAGTATCCAGCATCAAACACACGATGACAGGGTTAGATACGAGTTGATGTATAGCATATAGCGCGACTTCCTCCTTCCTTTTTTTATGTCAAAGGGAAAATGTCACTTGCGCCTTCTCATATTTCTCAAAAAACGATGAATTAACAGAGAAAAATTTAATATCGTTTGAATGAATACTCCCTAAAGGATGCGCTTTTACGATGAAGTTGTTGCTGGCGATAGTGTTAGGCCTAGCGGTGCGCTGGAGTGCGCTTCTTGTAAGTAAATCGTTTTAGTGTTTTTCTCAAAGACTGAAGCTTGACTGACAAAAATAATTAAAATCTTAATTAAGATTTACGGCGTCCCAATATTACTTAATAAAAATCAGATATTATTTTACTAATATTAAAGATTCTTTTATATTAATTATTTTTAAGAATAACAGTTGATTAATCTCTTTAGGATATTTGAAACATTTTCCACTTTATGACTTGTAAAATTTGTAAATATATTAAAAGATTAAAAATCTAGAACTTAAACTATGAATGATGAAAGAAGACTCATTTAAAAGCCTCGGAAGTAAAAATGTAATAATATATATAGAAAGATGAAATAAAATAAAAATATTATATTTTTACTTCTGAAGCATTTAAATTAATCTTTTTACATCCTTCGCAGTTCTCAATTCTAGATTTTTTATCCCTTAATATATTTCGACTTTTAATTTTTACAAGTTTTATAGTGTGTTTATTATTAATATCACATCATTCATAAACGAATTTATTTTTTTATCGACGTTCCATCTTTTAATAACCTTCGTATCATATCTACGCTTTAGACTTTTATTTATATCTCACAGTTTAAATTTTAAGAATCAAATGGAGCTCTGTCTTGCTATTTTACTTACTATTATTTTTTTAAAAATAACATTAAAATTTTGCTTCAGAAAAATTAAAGTCGATTATCACTTTGTATCAAAAATTACAAAAGGAGCAACGTGAATCAAGAAGTTCAGAAATAATATAAAATCCATCAGCTTATTGCATAGGTGGCATTACGCTTAGAATAACTGAGGAGATTATAGATCTAGGAGTTATGGCTGAGAGATAATTGAAGTTCAAAGGTCAAAAAAAAAAAAAAAAAAAATATATATATATATATATATATATATATACAGGGTGTTCGGGATAAATTTGACAGTTTCGTAAGGAAAAAGAAAATCTTCTTTGTATCTATTAAATTTAATGAATTGACAAAAAAACATTACAGGCAGAGTTAATTACAATACTATCAACAAGATTTACTCAAAATAACCACCATTAGCATCGATCACAGCTTCAATTCTGCTTCGGAACCTCGAACAAGCTGATGCTACAGTCTCCCTGGGAAGGGCCGCAAAAACTGTTTTAATTTTATCCATTAACTGGGCTTTTGTATTACTGGAAGTGCGATTGGTGTCTTTTTCAACTGCGCCCCATACAAAATAATCCATGGGGTTAAGGTCTGGGGAGTTTGGAGGCCAAACATTTGGACTGGTGAAGTCGTAGAAATTTTCAGACAACCATTTTTGACTTTTCCCAGAGGTGTGGCAAGGGGCCGAATCCTGCTGCCATACATACGGCCTACCATTGGCTACCCTTGTTATCCAGGGCTTGACTACAGTTAGCAACTCCACGAACAAAGCCCGAATTCCAATGCCAGGGTTCTTCAACACCTGTTCCTGCAGATTTGCGAGGAATTCTGCTGTACGAACGCAATCAGATCGTCTGCTAGGGATCTTTCTTCTTGCTACATCCTCGTAGTCACCATTGCAAGTCTCTAGTTCATGCCTGATTGTTTTTACTGTATTCAGGGAGCATTGGGCAGCAGTCGTAATATCCTTATTTTGATGGCGGGCACGAATCATCATGATACAAGTTATTCTCTTCCATGATTCAGGTGGGTTCCAGCTATCCATCCTTTCTGACATCTTGTATATGAATGAAGAAGGGTCCAAACTTTTAAATGAAGAGAAGTGTGTGTTAATACATGTAACTTACGGAAAAATATAATTAATTATAAATATGTCAAATTTATCCCGAACACCCTGTATATTCACTGTATATGTGTAATCCTAGGATGGGTCCACTACTTTGTAACTGAAATGTGCTTTTTGTTCACAGCCTCAGTCTGTCAAAGCATGTTGGACTTCTTCCCGTGTACTGGATTGATTCCGAGGAGTAAAATCTGTGATGGACAAAATGACTGCGCAACTGGTTTGGATGAAAGCAGGTGTTGTAAGTATAAAGCTCACATCTTCTCTTTCACACTCCCGCTGTTTCTTTCGTACGCGGGCGCGTGTGTGTGTGTGTTTATTTACATTAAAGTATTTTAATAATATTAAAATATTAATTGCAAGGAATGGACGAAGCTAATATTGTATGTCTTATCCCAGAGCATTAAACCGTAACCCTCGATCGAGTGAGTGCACACAGAAAGCGAATTGAGATCTTGTAGAAAACCACAACGGTGTTCGAAGTTATACTAATAAATGCGTCTGTTTTGTCTTCCAGATTCCAGTTGCCCCGAAGATGGAGTTAGATGCAATGACAAAACATGTATAACGCGAGATATGATATGCGATGGCTCCATTGACTGCCGATCCGGAGAAGATGAGCTCGACTGCAGTAAGTATGAAAAATGAGTTCTATTTGAACTGATATTACCCTAATGTAAACTGTTTAAAATGAGTGCAATGTTAAAATACAATCTCAGAAATGTTGCGTGCATTGCTAAGTTGATTGTCGTTATCTGAAGAATACTGTAGATTAGTATGGGGAAGAAGTGGTGCTTCTAAATTAAACTTCTGTAAATCACGTGTTTAGCATATGATTTAGAAAAATCAAATTAAGTGTAAGTTCAAAAGACATATTTCGGTGATTACGCCACATTTTTTTTTATTATTCAGTTAAAAATATACTGAAATAATAGTTCCCGACAAGTTTCGTATATCGTAGAATTGACATCTTCAGGGGTAAATAGTATAACTTAAGGGTTTAAACAAGAAAAATTAATAAATACAAAGCACCAATTAATTTTTGTGGTAATAAAAATTTCATTAGCACAACACTGGCACAGAGTGAAACAATATTTATAAAAGTCTCTCTCTCTGAAATCTTAGACCAGAAACGATTTTTCTACGCAAATAAATATCAAAAAATGCGATTATGGATTTTAATTTTATAGAGTCCGAAAGAAAATTAAAGATAGAGAGTAAAGCACCAATAGATGAAATTGCAAATCGCTTAAAAAGAGTAAATATTTCACAAGGTAATTCGTCGATGCCCTTAAACAAAAACACATTCGGATGCATACACTAAAAGCAGAGACTTCGATGAACTACTGAGCAATGCTAAACGAACGATTGATGAAATAATGAACGAATCTTTTTGCCTGCACTTTACAATTATGTTGAGTGCGTATGCAAATGAAGAGATCATTAAGAACAGTATCTCAAGTGCAACAGACTGAAGAATTTCCATCATCATCCATTAAATAACAACTACATTTAATACACGTCTGACTGCAACTGCTAACAACTTGTAGACTTATCAGAAGAAAACTGTAATGACGGGAGATGATTTCTGCGATGCCAAAGGGAAGAAATTATGAATTTAAACCAACTAGAAGCCTCTTAAAAGTGCTTCCATTAAGTTTTACGTTTATGCACACCTGAAAGGAAGGGGGGGGGGTGCTTTGCATTATAGGATACAATACATACTAAGAGAAGTGATATGAAGTCATTAGCCTCTATATACAAGTAGGTCAGACGTGAATGTATTTCACGAGCAAAACTTTGTTTTGGTTACTTGAAAAAAAGAATTAAAACCAAGTATAAAATTTCCTGGTATCTTTAACGTGTATATATATATATATATATATATAATTATATATATATTCTGTTGATTGAAACAGAACGTTTCCTTTTTTTTTTAGGTTCAAGTACGATGGCTCAAAAAACGACCCTCACATCTATTCCATTTCAGGAATCGAGAATGATCCAGAAATCTGCTTCGGATGGGTGCTCTACAGACAAAGAAAAGAATCCCCGCTACAACGTTGCGTGGAATATGAGGATATCAAACTAACTGTGCTTTAAGCAGGAAAACCTCAGGGTAATTTTTACTCAAGGAGTTTGAAAGCTTGTCACCGTTATTGATGTCATTATTCCATGCTTATCAAACGGGCATTACAATGATCGCGAAAATGAAACTAATCGGGATTGAGATAGAAAGAAACACAAAACAACCAGACAGATTTTAGACTCTCCATCCGGTTTTGTTTTAAATGTTGTGCTTTTATTAATAATCTCCCAAACAGATTTAATTTAATTACACCATGATTAATATCGACTATTAATATCACTCACTACGTTACACGAGAAGCTGCAAAACCAATAATCTCTTGGGCAGGCAAGAAATTGGATTTCGAATATGCTTGGCATAATCAACATCCGTTTCCATTACGATAAGCATGTTTAAAAGGAGATCAGGATCCCTACTTAGAAAGTCCGTGGTTATCGAAGATCCCAAAGTAAAATATCTATCTCTGATCCATCCACTCCCTCCTCTCAAAAGTCTTGCATCCCTTCTCCTCAAAAAAAGGAGAAGGGATGCAAAACACCCTGCTAAAGATCATCAGCAGTTTCCATTACATATGTTATCCAACAGAGAGATTCTTCGCTCTCAAATCACCAAGCTTTTGATTCGCATCCGAATGAAAATTGATGGTTGTGAATGTGCGTGCGACATCCAACCTACTTAGTTGAATCTGAATGCGTGTGTTGAGGCTGTGAAGAATTCGTGTTGGTGGAATTATTTAATGGAAGATTTAATGGAATATTATCAGCACTGAGAAAGGATTAAAAACAATTTTAATACTTCCAATATTTCGTCTCCGTCACAGCGATTACAAACATCATCAGGGATTACAAAAAAATTTTGTAATCCCTGATGATGTTTCTGTACAGTATTTTCTACATTTTACCGTTCACGGTACGCATATACTATAGGCTTACAAAAAAAAATCGAGGATGAAAACTACATAAAAAGCATACTTCCATTCCATGTTCTCCTACAATTATTATTATTTATTCCCATAACGTTTCTCATAACAAATCTACTAATACACCACTGAAATCAATACTACAGAAATCAAACAAATAACAATCATATGCCAGCTCAGTTCTTCCATCCCCTTTTGAGAATTACGGTAACCAGACTGGGGGAAAACAATTGACTTCTTTTAAGAATAAACTTTCACTACTTCCATGAAATCACTATCCATAAATCCATAAATATATGATTAGTTCCGCTCTCATATATGAAGTCGTTCCCGTCTAATCTACTTCTTTGCGAGATGACAAATATGCCATTTGCCAATGGATTTACAGGAAAATGTCCCTTCCAGTTATTTGTTGTGCAGAATAAGAAAGATTTGCAGTAACTAATACTTTTTTTAATGTAAGATTAATTTTCCCAAAATGTTCCGTCTATTGAAGTTTTTTCTTTGTCTTTTGGATAGGACCTCAGGAGGTCAGAGTTCAGGATGGCGACCGGATCGTGATGTGGTATACAGGAATGATGTGCAACAACTACTGACAAACACGACATACAAAAAATTTAACTGAGAGTTTGTGGTCTGCGGTATAATGGGAAATGTGTAGGGTAGTATCATGAAATAAATTTGTATCTGTAACTTGGATGAAAAGTAAAGTTGTAATGAAAAGCCAAAACATTTCCAGATATATATGATAAAGTTTAACAAGTAAAATAAAAACCCAAAAATAAATATAAATAATACGCTAAAAAATAAATAAATGTTCCGACTTTGTTACCTTAGTAGAATAGTTGGAGATTTTTCAGCTCTAAGAGACTTTCTGAAGTCAGGTTGGTGGCCAATTTCCAACCATTAGACTTCAAATAGTGGCTTAGGCATGAATGACGCCTAAAAAATAGATGCTTGAAGACATCAACGAATCAGAGCTTTTCTAGGCATTAGCAGCGTAGAAAAATATCTCCATCTCGTGACCTCAAAGCTGGCCTCCTAGCCTCAGTGTTTTGCTCAAATCCTGCATAGATGACGCAGGCAAATCACCTCCTTCCATGCCAGCAACTGAGCGCCGTATGACGCCTGATATTTTCGGCAAAAAGACTTAAGAAAAATATTAGACAACTTAGACACTATATTCTCGATGACATCTCTCCTTTTCTACTCAAGCGTTATGCTCCAGAGCTAACACCAGTTCCCTTCAATCTTCTGTAGCTAGCACCTATCCTATCACAAGGAAGCAAGCACATATCCAACCCATTCCAAAAAGCGAGACAAAAGCCACCCATCCAACTAACGATCAATTTCCATCACCTCAGTCCGCTCAAAAATAATGGAGAAAGTTAAAATTTCTGTAGCCAGTTTCTTCACTACCTAAAAGCTCACCAGTTAATCAGAGACTACAGGTATGGATTCCGCCAATCGAGATCTAATGCTGATATCTTAGCCTTTCATCACCCACTGGACACTTGCCATGGAAAGGTTCGGAGGAACGTGCATTGTCTTCCTTGTCGACAGTTCCAGGGCTAACGATTGTTTGACATCGAAGTCTGCTTTGCAAACTGCCTTCCTTCGGTCTTCCTACCATCTGTGAATAGTTAGCCAGCTACCTCGCTGGTCTCTCACTGCGTGCCATGGGGGGGGGGGGGGGGGCAGCACCTGCTTTCGAGCTTTGCCACCAGTGCAGGGATGCCTCATGGCTCCATTCTATCACTTATCCTCTTTCGCTTATACATAAATGAACTAATCTCAATCACCACTAATCCTATCCACAGATCTGCCGACGACAGCGCACTCCATTTCCTACTCCTTTGACAAACCATGTAGTTTTCATTCTTAACATCAAGATCATCTGCAACCAGTATATTAAACACTCATGGTGATGATGATGATGATGATGATTTATGGTTTTAATGGCAAAAGGACAGGAAATGTGCGCTATATGGGCCATATAGAGTACAGAAGGTAAGACAATCACAAACATCCATACCCGCAGCGGAATTCGAACCCGCGATCCGTTGGTTGGAGAACGGGTACGCTAACTACTCGGCCAACCTGGCCGGTTTAAATACTGATCTGCATACCATCGTTCAGCAGGGCAAGGATAACCTTGTCATCTTCAATGCCTCCAAAACGCATTCCTGCCTTTTCTCTCCCAAAATGGACTCGGCTCGCCTTCCCTCATACTCAGTAATACATAGCTCATAAGACAGGATCATCTCTCTCCTTGAACTGACATTTACCTCTAACTTCTCTTTGCACAAACATCGCAAACAATCTTGACTTCTAAAAAACTAGGTGTTCTTTCCTGCTCAAGAAGCTATTTTACATCCACCCAACTACAAACCCTATATAAATCCCAAATCCGCCCATCTTTAGAACATTGTTCACACATTTGGGGTGGTGCACCTAAAACTTCCTTAAAATTTTTGATGCTGTCTAGAGAGGGGCACTCATAAATGACCCTTCTCCTCACAGGCTCATTAACAGATGCAGTATTTCGGCTCTGTGTCTATTTTACAGGAACTTCGATGGTCGCTGTTCCAATTAATTGACAAACATCATTCCTCCACTTGCTGTTAGACCTGCTGAAAAAACAATAGCTGCTGTCCAACATCCTTTTACAGTACAACTGCAAACTCATCGAACATGCTCATCGAATAAATGAGGAAGAGTAGAATCTTCTTCATGTATTCCATCTACCTCTGTCCCTGTTGAACAGCATTTGAACTGAGAGCTAGTGAGAAGACTAGTGTCTGAGAAGATGAAGTGTCTGAGGTTCTCCCCATTTCTGGAAATTGCTGAAGTTTTACTCCCAAGAAACTAAATCAAGTGACCAGAGAGAAAATACAACATTTGAATGGATTAGCCTAATTGTTATATTTCATAACAGCGCTACAGACTACAGGTTGTAAATCACACCAGCATAATAAAGGCGCAGTCTCGTTATCCTAACAAAGCAACAACACACAACCTGAACACTATGTAGAATCGTCTCTCCGTGATAACTTGCTACTGTTCTTCGATTTGAAAAAGGGTGAAAAATAGATTAGGGAAGCTATAAATAACACGTAGGATTTGTGAGCTGTGCCGCTGTGAAGCTCTGAAAAAAAATTAAAATTATGCATTCAAGTCTCATATTGTGAAGGTGGCGTTTTCGATTCTTCTTCCACGTGCAGGTAATTACTGATATGGAATTGAACGGTAATAACAACCAAGATAAGTTACAGCGTTGGCAACTAATAAGTTCTACGTTTCAGATGATTATGGAAACGCTTTTTGATACGAACCTACGTTGCTAAACTCCATACTGTAAATTAGTCATTCGATGTCGTAGTTTTGAATAAGAATGTAATTTTAAAAATTCGTATTTTTATATGAAAATCTCGAATTTTGGGTTCTTTTAAATTGCTTAATAAACTGCGTTATTTAAGTCGACTCTCGAAACTTTCATGTCTGTTGGAAGTGGTAGTAAACAATGCGTATAAGGATGGTTATCCACGCTTAATATAAAGAAAAGTATATTAGTTGTTGATACTCAAGTAATGCTAACCTCTTTGGGCAGAACAGAATATAAGATGCTTCTTCTGCTACCCATCACTCCTCACCTACATTCAAAAGTCTATTCACGTAACTTCGAAATACTCTTAGAGCTTTCATAGCTCTTTTGCAAAGATCTTTGCCTTTCGTATTGAAAAAGCTGTGATCAAATCCCTTCTAAGACAGGAAGAACTTTTATAATGGCACTTCAGTTGTAGGCGAGTTAGCCGTTCTCACGAAAACTCGGACACTTCGAGAATACGCAGTTAACATAATAGACTAATAGACTATGGAAATAAGGGTTAACTGTCCTATTCAATCAGAATTCGTTTTGATTTGTATGAAATTCGCTGAAAAGCACTACGATATGCGATGTAAAACAAACATCTACAAACTCTATAAATAAATGGTGTAAGTCAGTAACAAATGGATACATGAATACAATGATCAAAGTGTGCAAAATGAGATGGTAAGGTGCCCTTAACTTTGCAGATTCCTTCCTCAAATTACTGAAAAAAAAAGATCCTTCTACTCAAAACGTGCAACCCGCCACGCGGACCACCAGCAAAGCAGACATTGCTTTCGAACCACAGCAGAATCGAAACTGTGTTCTTTGCAATTAATCTGAACAAAGGTTGAGCAATTTATGGAGTTAAACCCATGAAACAACAGGCCGTTAGTTTAGGTCTTCCTATTGAACTTAATAAATAAAAGTTTGAAACGAGACATATTATCAGCATGTTGAACACAAGTGGCGGCTCGTAAGAATTTGTAGTGGTGGGGCTGTAGCAATGAAGGTAAAAAGAAATCAATATGGATTGAAAAATTATATCATTAATAAAACTATAATATAACAAAATTCAACAATATCTAACAAAAATCTTATTTTTCTTCATTTCTACAAAGATATAAATTAAATGCTAGAATTAATTAGAAAAAAGAAAAACCACACAATATACAATATTTACCTACGATAACGACAACGATGTTAATTTGTGTGCGCGTGTAGTAACAATGCATCTTGGGCTGCGGTGCTACCAGCCCAAACTAAATCACGCGTTACCCCCTCTACGTTATCCCCACTAGGTAGCGGGTTGGTGCGTTCTGCATTGAATGCAGCTCAAGCGTGGAGTGTACTTGGAAGTATGGAGACTGGCCCTAGCCCGCACAGCAATTTGACTATTGCAGGGGTCGGCAAACTTCCGCTCGCGAGCTACATGCGGCTCTTTGGGAACGTACATGTGGCTCTGTAGTAAAGTTGAAAATGAAAATAAAACTATCATTAGTTTCATTTATAAACTTTTTAAAGGATTTTATTCACATATTCAATGATTTTCAATACTTGGAATAGTCTTCCGGACTCGTATCATGAGTTGAAAATATTTGCATTTGCTGTTCTCAGTATCTTCGGGTCTACATATTTATGTGAGCAATCGTTTTCTACCATGAATATCATTAAATCTAAATTGAGGAGCCAAATTACTGATGCCAACTTGGAATCGTTTATTATAACTTATAATACAATGTATAATATTAAAAATTAATATTATAACTCTAAATTTTTTTTATTCGTAAAAATATATTTATGACTCTCGAATAATTTTTAAATTGTTGTGAGGGACAGGTTTGGCTCTTCCGTCTCAAAAGTCTGCCGACCCCTGGACTATTACAAAATACAACTACCGCTACAAGATGAATTATATAAAATACTGTCGTACGGTATTGTGTTACAAACAAGAAAATAACGGTGTTTAGATAAATATATAAAAATTTAAGAATGGCGATAATAAAACAGGAACTTTCATTTTATACTGATGGGGCTACAGCCATTATGGACGAGCCGCCACTGTTGAACACCCTTCATCACACCTATTTACAAACAAGTTAAAAGAAATCCAATCAGTACTAACGGACTACTTTGTTAGTTTTCGACGAAATCAAAGCGGGGAACGTTCTAAACTTACCTGTTACAATTTCCAAAAAAAAAAAAAAAAAAAACACTCTTTTTGAAAGCAAAATGATGATGGCAACTTTATTTACTCAATAATTACAACACATAAAATACAAAACCATTACACACGTATGCTAACAGCGGAATAATCATGAATAACCATCCTATGGCAAGACCTCAGATAACTAACTACACTGTTGTCTAAAAGCTAAGCACGAACAACATTTTTATCTGTGTATGAAAATATTTTCATGAATATAGCCGAATGCGACAAATTTATTGCCAGCATACTAATAAATTATACCAAAATGTGTTATAAATTTGACAAATTAAATTGCAATGCGTTAACTTCACAACGTCATAGCATGCTTAGCATCAAGGGATTCGGGCGTTCTTGAGGCAAACTGACTCACTCCTTCTTTAGAGCAAGGATAAGGTCCTGTTTGTTTTCGGGAAGGGAATTTCGAACAACAATGCGTCTTCCTATCGCGTCCCAAACCTTTTTTATGGGACTGAGATCTGGGGAGCGTGCTGGCTACATGAGTCGATCAATATCCTCGGCCTCCAGAAGTCTCTCCACTGCTCGTGTACGACGTGGTGTGGCATTGTCATCCATAACAATGAATTTTTTGCACACAGCACCACGAAACAATCGAACATGATGTTGAAGAACTTCGTTGCAATATCGTTCCCCAGTCATAGTCCCTTTTCTAGTACCTGCAGCTCGGTGCTTCCATAAAGCATAATGCCTCCCCACACCATGAACCCAGCACCGCCGTATCTATCACTTTCCATAACATTCTAGTGATGGTAAGCAGTACACTTTCACGCCAGATCAAGTGTCGTCTAGAATCGGCTGTAAGGAATACACTGAAAACGTACTCTATGGATAAAGTGGCGCAGACTACAGATCTTTTGGCATAACAGGCCTACTTGTCGCAGACCTCTTGCCACAGTCTGTTGAGATATCCGCGTATCTGTGCTTGAATGGAGCTGGCTTGCAAGCTGACCAGCCGTGGTTCGTGGATTATGTTTTGTTGTTATAACCAAAAATATATGCTCCGTGGTAAAGCGAGGTCGACCTCTTTGCAAAGATCTGGAATACATTCTATTGGTTTGAAACGAACGCTGCCCAAAGCCTGGATACAAAGCGATGTGAGATTGCAAACTCTTTAGCAATATCAGTAATTCTGGGGTCTTCTTCAAGCTTTCCAATAATTTTTTCCTTCGTGAAATCATCTGGATGGTGTCTGTAAGCCATTACAAGACATCCCTATTTGCAACTTTAGTACTTCACGAAAAGAGCTTCCTTCAAAGACGCTTAGCACAGCCTTTTGCATTTTATCCTGTTCAGTGCTGCCACGTAACCGGTTGAGCGCGATTCGAAAATTTGAATGTGTACTCGCTTTCTACTCGAAATCGTCAGTTATTCGAGTTGCCCCAAGCTATTTGCGGTTGTAATCTTCAGAAAAAGTGTTCGTCCTTGTGCTTCGGACACCAGTGTATAACAGATATAAATACAACAATCATTATGGGGAAACTACCAAGAGCGTCCATATTCCAGATATTTTAAACAAACTATTACTTCATCATCATCATCATACGTGTCAAGGATTTAGGCCTAGTATGGCCTGTTCCGGCTTTAGAAGTCTTCGTTGAATCGTTTAAGAGGACGTTCTGGTTTTCTTTTTCCTAATGACAAACTATTACTTGAAAACAGAAATCCTGCCAAGTCTAGAAGATACGTCAAGGGTTTTCTGTGAAAAGAACTATTTACTCTATATGTCCTGTGGACAGTGCAGTGCACACCACGAGAGGATCTCTTTAAAAATAGCAAATTATAAACGTTTTGAATTTCGTTTGAGGCAGATTCTCATTGTTTTCGTAATTGGTTTAGCAATAATGACTTTACCGATAAAATGAAATACATATATTTCACCTTTATCAGATAAGCTACATGAGTATATAATTACATAATGACGTGAAACGAATTGTCTGGTACTCAAAATTGCAACCTTAGTTTAGTTTAGTTTAAAAAATCAGTAAGATATTTGCTTCTCATTATCAACAGCAATCTGAAATGGAACTCCTACTTCACATTTTAAACAAACAAGTTCAGGTTCGTAATTAACAGAATATATTATGTTAAAAAATTTCTAAATGCAGTATTTTTAAGATGCTTATACTCTTCATGGGTAAACTCTTCACCGCAATTCTTAGGGCAGAGATTACTAAAACAATCTACTTCCTTTGAAATACAAAAGAGAATTATCACAACTAAAGTCGTTACTCATTTCCTTGCATATTCAACTGGTGACGTGTTTACCATGCTTAACATTTTATCATTACAGAAACGTTATGTACACTGTGTTGACAAAAAGTATTTGGACCCCTAGTTGTGGTAAAACAAATGCATTTTAATTGCATTTCTAGTACCGAGTGGGACCCCCTTTGGACAGAATGACAGCAACAACTACCCTTCGATGTATGCCTTTAAGCAATTTCTGATTCATAGTAAGAGGAATATTCTTCCATGCCTCTCGCAAAGTTAACCCAATTGCTGACGTCGATGATGGCCGCTGTGGTCTGGGGCAAATTCTACATTATAATTCGTCCTAAAGATGTTCAATAGGGTTGAGGTCTGGACTCTGAGCAAGCCAGTTCAACTCTTCAAGGTTGTTTTGTGGAAACTTTTTCACAAATCATTTGAGCACTTAGCAACAAGCTGCTACAATAAACTGCCTAATAAAATGAAGTCCGTAACATCAGGTTACACTTATAGAAAAAGATTGAGAGACTTCCTCATGGAACTAAATAATGCTAACTTTTATTTTAAACAGATATTATAAGAAATTAATCTAAATTTTATAATAATAATAATTATTATTATTATTTGACACCTCCAGGGAGTCAAGGACTCATCGAGCGAGGGAACCTACTCTACAACTCTCCATCTCCACCATTCAACCGCATCATCTACACCAACGCCATCTGCTGTCCACCACCACCACTACTATTTTCACAGACAATCACAAACATCCATGTCCACGGCGGGATTCGAACCCGCAGTCTTCTGGCTGAAGAGTGGATACACTAACCACTCGGCCATTTTTCTTTCGAACACCCGTATGTATTCGTGTGCCCTCATGGGCCCAGTCACCTAATTCTTTTAGTGACTGTATCGCCTACATTTTTTTTTCATAATAACCAATATGGCTACGGCTCTTGGTTACATACATTCTACAGTTCTTTTTAATCTATTTCCATTTTTCGTTCTGTATTTCTAAGTTGTTAGGTATCAGCCTCAGTATTACCACTTGGAAAATAATTCATTATTTTTTAAACCATATTGGTAGAGCCTCTGCTACTAATGGCTCACGAAAAAAGTTAAGCAAGTTTGAGGGCGGTTAGTAGTTGGAAGGGATTTCAATCGTTCGATACTGTTGGCACACTCTCCCTCGATGAGTCTTTGGACTCCCTAAATAATATGTAGTATTACTTTTTAGTATCTGCTATTATCAGTTATATTGTTCTAAATGCTTGTTTCATCACCATGGTATTATATTTTCATGCGAACTTCTTATTCAGTGTTAATAAATTCCAACTTTAATTTCAATAATAAGGAAAACTGTGAAAATTGAAACAATTTACAGTATATTTAGGATTCGTGACTGTAAGTTTCGATTGTCGCTAATAAAATTACTTTATTGCTTTTTTTGTTATAAAAATCTACTTCGGTGTACAAAGTGAATTGTTTTCTTTTAACTTTTTTACTTAGAGTAATTTTTAACAATTTTTTTCCAAATTATGGAGCAAATGATAAAATAAAAGTTCTTTATTCAAACAAATTAATGCAAAATTTACAAATTCTTAATTTTTTTGGCTTTTATTTTAGCAACTTTGAATTTTTTTGCAGTTGGAGTATACCTCTACCTGTAGTCACATGTGACCATCAAAAAAATCTGTTTCCGATCTTCATCGTTGGTGTGCAGTTTGTTGTATTCGACCATCAGGGTCACGCCCTTTCTGCAATGTCGTTGTCAACTCTCATGCGTTGAAAGGTCTTTTATTTTGCTGAATGAAGGACTCGTCTTCGCTCCACTTTGCAGCATCCTTATTTAGGAAATCAATGGGAAGTTCGGTGTTACTGAAGAATCTCAGAGTAGGAGTCACGAATTCTTCCAGTATCCCAGTAATAACTGAATCTGCTGAACCAAGTATAGCTGGATAAATTTCAGTACGTCTTCAAAGCTTCGATAATATTTTTACTTCGTCTCAAAAGAAGCTTTGCCATCGAAAAGAGCAAATGTGGTCAATCCCTCTGAAAGGTACTAAAAGGGTCTTATGAATTTTCGAATTACGACACTTGCGATTACAGCGTTTACTCCCTTGTGCATGTAATAGTTCCTTAGACCTGCAGGTCATTTAGCCGCAGACACAGCTTAAGAGAATACTCACATATTCACGATTTCTTCCTGCTCTTTCTTCTCCTCCAAATTCTTAGCCTTCTCATTGCTCTTTTCAAGATTTTTCCCATTCTCTAAACACGACTTCGACTATACCCACGACATGATTTTTCAGGAAACATCCCGGAGTGTGAAACGAACTATCTCCCTTATTGTTTGTTTAACTGCCATTTTGTGATGAAAAACAACTCCATCATTTCTTTTTTGGAAGAGACCTTTGTGTGAAGCAACGTGGCTGATATCTGTCTAATAAACCATTGTCTTTCGGGTCGCAATGCTGCTCACCGATGTATTTGCCATTTTTATAACGTAACCCAAGGCTTTTTTCAACAATTCTCTGCTATGATTACACGAATACGCATAGAGAAAATCAGTTTGAAAATTTAAGAATAGACTTGTTCGGGTTGCGAATATTCACGTTGTAATTCGTTATTTCAATACTCAAACTTCGATATGTCGTCGTGATACAAATTTGTTAAAAATCTGGGTAGGTGATGATGGCGATGACTTTGATAAACTCTCGCTAACTCTAACGTTTAATTGGATTGAATGCCTAATACAAGCAGAGGAACGAAAGATGGAATAAAAAATAAATAAAAAAGCAAGAAATTCGTCCTAAACAAATTTCATAGACGCCTTCAAACTCTTTTGTACGCATTTGCAACGGCGAGTCAAGTTGCGAGAAGTTTTAAACAGAATTTATATATAAAACATTTATAAAAACTAAAACATTTATAACATAAAAATGCTTTCGCATCAACCTCCTGAAATGCAATTTATGAAATAAATAAGGCAGCCTCTTAAAGCCTAAGTGGGAGGATGTTGAGGTACATACTGACGTGTACATTCTTCGCCTAGAAAAGACAATGCTCACTTAAAGTTGAACAAGATTGACGAACATTTTGCAAAAGGAAATGAAAGTTATAACTTTGTGTCAAAATAAAGAAGCGAGTTCCACATTGAGATTGAATTACGGAAGTACAGAGCAAGACGGTCGCTATTCAATTGACACCGTAATCGGCATTGACCTTGTCATGATCCTACCACTGCGGGTGACACACGGAACCAGTTCATGTTTCCATGCAGTTTTTCCGTGACTTGTGTTGCTGCGAAGATTTCAATCCAAAACCAGAGGAATAAAAAATTTCTATGTGGGTTAGATAGAGACCAAATCTGGGCACACATTTCGACATACATTCGAGGTCACTCATAAAAGATGAATATAAAAATTAAGTATAAAAATGCCAAAAATGAGTATTTATTATTATAATTATTATTATCAATATTAATTATTAATTATTCGACCTCTAGGAAGTCATCGACTGAAAGAGAAATGGAGGCCATACATCACCACATAAGCTGTCGTACATTCTCTTAAACTCATTCCTATTAAATGCACTCACTGCTTCAACAGGCAAACTGCTCCATTCACACACGGCTCTGTGAGAGAAAAAATCATCCCTCCTTTAACCGTACACAAACTTCAACAAATGCCTCTTTGTGTTCTCCCCAGATATTCCATATAATGAAAAAAATTATAACGCCCTTTCAAAAGTTTAAAAATCATCCCAATTTCTCTGTCTACCAGTGTTTACTTTTCCACATCGCCATCTATCCTCGTAATCTACATAACATAATTACGATATCGTCCTTGTAACTCTTTCTGGCAGTTTTTCCACAGCTTCTTTATCCCTTTGTAACCCAGGAGACCAAATCTGCGCACAATAAACCAGGTGTGCTCTTATCAAAGCCTTATAAAGAGGCAAAATGACTTCCTTATCCCTACATGTTATGGTTCGCTTCAGCCTCGCAATTATCGTCTGCTTGTATTTGCAATTTTTAAGTGGCATTTGAACTTCAACTTTCTCTCCATCACAAATCGAAGATCTCTAGCTTCATCAGTTACATTGCGCTTGCTCGAAGTGATAACCATTATCGCTTGCTCACCTTCCAGTCCATTCACATCACCCTCTAAATGCTATATTACATCAGCAGCATCTCTGATTTTCCTGCCTATCTTTGCATCATCAGCAAACAATTGAAGATCTCCTGTCGGTCTCTTCTCAACATTATTAATATATAGATTAAACAACAGTGGTCCATTGACTGATCCCTGGAGTACACTACTGGTCACCTTAATTATGTCAGATTCGTCCCCGTATAACCACTATCCAATACCTGTCCGTCAGCCAACCACATCCACTTATTGCAGTCAATAGTTTATATTCAATCCCATATTCTCTAGTTTCTGCAAAAGCCTTTCGTGTGATATCCCATCAAATGTTTTAGCAAAGTCAAACATTATCATATTGTGTCCATTCCCTTTATTTAGATGTAACATTATTATAAAATATTAACGCATTTCTCAGACATGACGTCCTTTTAGTAAACCCATGCTGTTCCTTGCAAAATATATCTTGTTTTTCCACCCGTTTCTGCATGCGAGTTATTTTCAAACTTCTCTAAAATCTTCTGTCACTCTAGAGAAACTGATAGATCAGTAATTTGTCACATCAGTCTTTACATCACTCTTGTACAATGGAACTATCATACATTCTTTCTATGTCTGTAGGATCTTTCAAGAGATGAGACACAAGCTGTATAAACATGTCCATAACTCCAAATAACAACAATACCACGTGCTTCACATAAACTGGTGAACAGTTCACTAGTTTTGTGTCTGTGCATGATTTTAATATTAATGTCTGAAATGTTGTAATTTGGAGAGCGTGCCCGAGATCAACTTCATTTGGTACTTCACTTGCAAGAACTAATGTTGTCTGATAGCACTGATGGAAATATTGTCACGAATTATCTTTTCGTATTCTAGATATTCCAACTCCTATCCGATGTGCTGTCTCGTAAAGCGGGCTTTAATCTGTTACCGTTTATTACGAACATGCACTGTGACGTTAAGTGTTTTTTTTTTTTTCAACTATCTACAAACTTCAGCTGTGCAATATCAAACTAATCCAGTGATATATATAATTTAGCATATCTTAATTTTTTATTTATCATAGAGAACTTCTTTTTTAAAAACACATATCTTCTCATGTAACAACACCATCCCACCGTCATCTGATGTACGCATGCTCTCTCTCTCTCTCTCTCTCTCTCTCTCATTGGAAATTTTAACAGTACGATTTGCGCAGTTTCCATAATACTATCTAAGTGTTGTTATTATGAACATGAATTAACAAAGAAACTTAGTGAGATTAAGTTCCAAATATCGACGGAAAAACTCAACGATGAAGTTCCTGCTGCTTGTGGTTGCGTTAGGCTTAACTGTCACGTACGTCTCTAGTAAGTAGAGTCTTTCTGTGTTCCTATTCGCCCTAGTTGACCGCAGTTTTTATAATAAATAAATATAAAATATTGAATATATTCCATATAGATTTTTTAATTCATATTATGACAAGTAGAATCATAGTATAATCACTGAAGGATCATGAGACAGTCGAGAGAGCAGAGGCCTCCACTCTTCCGTAAACACACACACACACACACACACACACACACACACACACACACACACACACACACACACACACACACACACACACACACACACACACACCAATCGTGAATACTTTCGCGATGTCTTTATCATTACAATTTGAAATGTTTTCTTTATTTGTGTCTTATTTTTGTTTTTATTAATTTTTACAGTGACTAGTAAGAACAAAACAGCCGACTGGTTGCTCAGACAACGACATCCGATCCGAGGATGGGGAAAAGAAACATCTCGAGCTATTGTCGCACTTTACCTGGCGAACAAAAAACATTTCATGAATGATGAAACCTTAATTGAAACCCTTGGGCATCTTTTGGAAGTGAACATTTTGGTGGACTTGGTAAAGTAAGAACCGACTGTTTATCATTAGTATTAGTAGCAGCACTAGCAGTGATAGTATTAGCAGAGTCTTAATATATCGAAATTAGTAGGACGTTTATCTATGAATCGTATTGACAATTTTCCTCTAAATGCATCTGCAGTCATTGCCGATACGAGATTTAGAGGGCATTTGTCAATTCAAATTAACAATGATGTAAACTCTTCATGTAGTACTCTTTAGTATCTGGTATATGCGATGAGAATACAAATCAGGAATTTGATGATGTCGATGATCTATCAATTCATAAAGTGTAAAACGGAACAGTTAATAAAATAGCTTCATCCACAAACTGGATAAGCACATTATTTTGCTGTCATGCAACTATCTTTAGAGAGCACATCTACAAATCGTTCAAACGAAAGATGGGCATCTTCTATATCTTATAGTTGACACAGGTTGTATTCTTACTTTCTCATAGAGATTTCGATATATGGGGGATATTCTCTTCACCTCAAACATAATAATTTGGCAGACAGCTTATGGAAGTGACAAAGCTTGATCAAGGCGAAGTAACTGGATTTTAATGACGTAAAGAAAAACGAAATCTAATATTTGGAGGAAATGAAAACAGTAGTTTTGAGTGCTGCTGTTTTGAAGGGGGACAACAACTTACACACAGTGGGCTAAATTCTGAATCATCTTACAGTTTCTAGGCCAATTTAAAAGTTGCAAGTATCTAGTCATATGGCCATCAGAATACTCGATTGTTTGAATTGCTGTACTGTGGAGATGCTGTCAATGATGACTGTATGTCCATTACAATACTGACTGCTTACACCGGGCGACTGGTACAAGTCTGTAATGAAAATCACAAAATGAAGGCTGCTGCATAATACGCTCAACACATGTTCAGAGTCCTCTTCAACATGTTACACGAGCCGCTCTTTGTAAAATATTGCTACTTATGTCTCAGTAGCCTGGAGAATTTATCTCCTTATATAATCATTTTATATAAGGAGATAAATTTCCTACTTGTTTGTTCATCTGAATGTTCTTTACAAATTCTATTAGACAAACTTGTTACAGATTCTCAAGTCAACGCCTGTGGCCTTGAACATAAACAGTCCAATCAAAAATTATGACTACCTCGTTATTTCCCAATTGGCCATCCACTTTGCCAAGTGGCACTCGTATCGACGTGAAATCTAGTGTATATGATACAGGAGGTACGCAAAGCATTGCTCATTCGAAGTTGCTGATCGACATGAGGTAAGACAATTGATTTGATGGACTTCGAAAAAAGTCATGATTGTTAAGTGGCAGTTGAACGGTGGCAGTATCCAGGAAATTTCTAATACTGTGGACTATTTCTGTAGAGCTGTGGTTAAGGTGTTCCAAGAAGTGGAAGGAAGTGGAAGAAGATTATTATTCGACGGGACAATCATAGACGCTCAACCTTCATCAGTTTTCATGATGAACATGGGTTGTACCGACTTGTGCAAGCTCATAGACTTGGCAAGAAAACTGTGAAATAGTTGAGCATGAAATTTAACCAGAGGAGGAATGGTATTACTGTTTCCCAGACAACCGTCCAACGTAATCTTCTACGTATGGGCCTCAGAAGTATGCGCCCAGTCATATCCAAGGTATGCCTAATCATCGACCACTGCGTGCCAATTTGCACTTGAGAGACTTCATCTGATATTCAAGACTAGAAACAACTTTCCTTTTCGGATGAATCTCGTTTCTGGCTATGCTGTGTGGACAGTAAGTGTTGTATTAGGTGATAATCTGGGGATAGAAATCACCAGTGTCATGATCCATCAGAAACAGGCATGAGATGATAGAATCATGCGGTGGAGATCTTTTCATAGACTACAACATCATCATCGTGGCTAATCAGATATGCTCCTTCTTCCCAAATGGCAAAGGTGTTTTCCTGCTGGACAATGCCCTGTGACACCTTAATTGTAAAAAAAAACCACTTCAATTTGTTACGATGATGTTACCAGTTGTGATCTCTGGTATTACATGAAGCCTGATATCTGACGTTCGAATCCTCTACCCAGAACATTTGCAGATCTATGGGAAGCATTCCTGTTCAAATGTGTTATAGAGTCCTCTGATGAATTAGTTTGTGCACCCACAATAATTCGATCAATTAAATCGATTGCCTTATTAAAATTATGTATGAAACTTAAGCATATAAATAAGAGATTTGTGACTTGATTTCTTATTGTTTTTCAGAAAATACGAAAATCCATTAACCTCTATGTAGTCGGCTTACTATATCCGGGCACTTTTAGCCACCTGCCGAGATCCACATAATTTCCATGGAAACAACTTGGTCGATTTTCTGAAGAAGTCTTTCGACATCGAAATGACCATTTATACAACTCCTATGAAAACCCTGTCTCTTTGTGTTGCTGGAGAAAACCTAACTTCCTTACAAATGTCCTACCTTCTGAAAATACTGAATTCAGACAACCACCCCTCCTTAATAGGTAAATATCACGCCTGTAATCAGTTTTTTTAGGTTAATGAAGTGCAACATATACCCAAAATAAAATATTTCGAGTGTTCCATAAGCCTCACCTTCAAGTGACGGCTTCCCCCTTGGATAAAAGTAAAGATATTAGTGACGAGTGCTTACTTGCGTATTGCTCTTTACACCTATGAGGCCACGAGTTTAGGCACCATCCTCTTCGATCCAGTGCTGCTTCTTTTTCCCCCCACCCCAGCTCGACCAAACTAGTTTATTTCGTTCTTCGATTACCATCAATCGTCATGTCATTTTGGGTCTTCCGCTCTTCCTCTTACCATCAGGAGCTCATGTGAATGTTCTTGTGTGTTGGCATTCTCAATACATGGCCTCTCCATGTCCATCTGCCTTTCTTTAACTCTATTGTGATGGGTTTGATGTTTGTTTTGTTGGATATTTCAATATTTAAAATTTTATTTGACCAATAAATTTTAAGAATTCCATGAAGACATTTTGTTTATTTTGTTTGGAGACTTCGATTTTATTTTCTTGTTTGGTTAATTTCCATGATTCACTTCCATAAATTAGTTCAGATTGAACAGTTGAGTTAAAAATTTGCACCTTTAAGTTCATTTTTATATTTCATGATTTCCAAATTTTCTGTCAAGTTTTAAATGCCTAACAAGATTTTTTAAAATCTTATTACAATGTCTTCGTTGGTACCATCTTCTGTGTTGACAGCTAATTAAAAGTGTTTGTCACTTCTACTTGATTTTCGTTTATGAATATTTGATCATTCTCAGTGGCGGCCCGTGGCTTGAAATCGTCGGGGTGCTGCAACTTTCGAAATATACATACACATTGTAAGTATGACGTGCATATGCTTGCGCGCGTAGCAATATGACACTGTGGTAAACACAGTGCTGCTAGCGCCCTCCTAAGTGCCACAAGATGGATTTTTATTATTTTTTTATACAAAATAAGAGAATTGTATAGGATTGTTGATGATAAAATTAATTATTAGAAGCAAATATAAATAAATTAATAAACATATTTATATATCCAGAAAAATGGGAGGCGCCGCAGTTCTTCAGTGCCTATGCACAAGCCGCCTCTGGTCATTATTTTTACTGTTTATTTTTAATACTTTGATTTCCTTGTCGTTGATAGATACGCCTATTTGTTTAGGAGTTTCCTCTAACTTTGTTATCTTAATTTTCATATCTTCAAATGTAGATGACAGTAGTACAATGTCGTCAACATAGTCCAAATCTTCTAATATGGTGTCAGTACTCCATATTATTCAGGTTTTCAGATTTTTCAGGATATGCCGCATTGTCCAGTCTATGGCAGTGATAGAAAACGTTCCAAACATGACACAGCCTTGCTTAACACTAGTTTTCATGTCACAATTTTCGGAAGTTGTTCCATTTACTAGAATTTGTCTTTTACTTCCATCATACAAGTCTTTTATGATATTTATTATATTGTCAGGGAACCCCTAAATTTTCAAGATTTTCCATAGGCATTCTCTGTTTATGCTGTCTTTAGCAAAATCGATGAAATTATATTTGAATTTAGTTCAACACTCTGTTCAGTTATGTTTCCAAGAATAAAGATTTGATTCAATGTGCTTTTTCCCTTTCTGAAACCTGCTTGTTGGTTGCTCTTCTCGATGCTACTTTTATTCTACTTATTCTAATTCTATTGAAGAGTACTTGGCTTTAATTCAATGTAGAAATTATCTTTGTACCAAGAAGGTATGTGAGTAATGTTTCTTCATGCAGTGGCATAAGGGAGAACTTTGTACTGGGCATCATTCTTAAACAGTTCTTTAATATAGCTCCACGATATTAACATGAAACGTTTTAAGCTAATTTTCATTTGTAATTGAAGCGTCTTATGAAATTCCTTCTAGCGGTGGAGTTTGAAATTATGGAGAAGTTTTTTTCATATTTTTTTCGTATAACTTTTCTTCCTCAAAACGCCATTCAAAAGTTATGTACATTTAAAAAAAAGTGTAAACAAACCAAACACAAAAGACAGAAAACACTTCATAGCACTTGAATACATTTTCTAAAATGTAATTTTATGTTTTGTTTTGTTTTCCAGACTTGAAGATATTGGCACTGTTGTCTGTAGCTTGCATCGCAGACAGAACCCTTACTGGAAATCAGGTAGAACATCTCAGCCGCATTGGATACGTCAGTGATTATCCACAATCAGCATTATGGTCTGAGTTCCCCAGGAATTTCAGCACAGAAGAGAGCCCGGAAGACGTGTTACTTCGGGCAGTTCTCACGTTAGGGGCTTACAACTCTCTGATGGAGGATTCGGGAAAGTGTACACCACAGCATTGGCAATGCAGATGAGTTCCTTTATCGGAAGGTTTTTTATAGAAAATGCTAAGTTTTAATTGCATTGGATTACCGATAGGAAATATGTCCAAGATTATCTATCGAAATCCTCTTCTTATTTTATTCATTCCAACACGAATTGACTCGAAAAAAGGATTTTCATGCAGTCCCTTTTATAAAGTAAGTGATGGACATTTTGTTTTGACGAATCTGCTGGGCTCTTTTGTTACTAGATGACAACAATATGCATCGAGTGGAACTCAAGGTTTTTTAAAGACTTTTTTAGATCTTTAGGTTTCTGCATGGCTTCTGATGACAACCAACAGTTCGAAACAGTAAGGCCAGTGAAATCTCATTTAAGCACTAATCAAAGGCCAGTATACTGGCTCTGGGTAGAGCTTCTATCTTTTCAGCAGTGCAAGTCAGAGCAACGCCATTCCGAAATTTATATTCATCAGAATATAAGCTCTCTCGGAAGTTTTCGAAACTTATGTTTCTTTGTATATCTGGCTATAAAATATGGATGATTCATAATATCCTCCATTTTAATATCCAGTGATTCTTTGAAATTAACTCACAATAACGCAAAAAGTATAGTTTCTAAGAATATATAAAAATAATATTTTTTTTTAATTTGTGTTGTCTTCAAATTCGCTTACATTTTTTTTTAATGATACACATCACTATATTGAAATATCTATCAAAAGTGTGTCCTGACTCGTAACTGCGTGTACTGCTGAAGGAAAACAAGCACGTGGGCTGTTTTTTAAGCATATACACCTATATAGCAAACAGCCCTTATCTTCTTACATCGAAACAAATATTCGATTAGCCTCAATGACCAGCACCACACCGTCTGGCAAGTTGGTCTTCTTTTGCAGGGACCTCAGGCTGCTCCATTTCACATTCCTGGCACCAACAATTTTTAACTCTCTTAAGGAAGAGATCAAATATGAGAAATTGCACCTTTAAGAAACGATGAAGACTATTTCTCCGGGTATTAATTATGCTGAAACATTGCTTACTTTCATCGAGATAAATAGGAGTGAAGATCAGAGTAATAAGAATCTTGTGGGAATTTGCATAACTGACGATTTCGAAGAGAAAGCGAGTACGCATTGAAAAATTCGAATTGCATGCAAAGGGATGTTACGTTGTAGCTCTCAACAGGATAAAATGCAAAAGGCAGCGCTAAGCTAATTGGGTTTGAAGGTAGCTCTTTCCATGAAGGATTAAAGTTACGAACTTGGGTGTCTTTTAACGCCTGAATGACGTCATGTAGATAATTTCACTCAGAAAGAATTATTGGAAAGCTTAAAGAAGGCCGCAGAACTACTGATATGGCCAAAGTTTGGATTTTCACTTAGCATTATATACAGGCTCTGGGAAGAGTTTCAAAGCAATGGAATGTATCCCACACGTTTGCGAAGAGATTGACCTCGCTCTACCTCCGAACATGCAAAGCGATTTTTAGTTATAACAGAAAAACATGATCGACGCACCACTGCAGGTCAGCTTGCAAGTTGGCTCCATTCAAGCAGAGGTACGCCGATTTCTCGACAAATTGTGGCAAGACGTCTGCAACAAGTAGGCCTATATGCAGGAAGGGCTGTAACCTGCGTCTCTTCTTCGTCCACGGCTCATCGTAGAGAACATTTACAGTCTTTTATCCATAAAAATTGAACAAGAGGCTAATGTACTCTTTACAGATGAGAGTCGTTTTAGTCTTTCCTCTGATTCTAGACGACACAAGATCTGACGTTAAAGTGGTATGGTTACCCTCTGATAATATTCTTGAAAGGCATAGATAAAGAGTTGCTGGTGTCATCATGTGGAGAAACATTATGTTTAATGGACGCACTAAGTTTCCTCTAAACATTTTTAGCTGTAAGTGCTAAAAATGTTTAGAGGAAATATGACTAGTGAATAATATTACAACGAAGTTCTTCAGTGTCATGTTCAATTGTTTGGTGGTGCTGTAGGAGAAGAATTCATTTTTATGAATGACAATGCTCAAACGCATCGTACACGAGTAGTGGTGATGCTTTTGGAGACCTAGGATGTTACTCGAATCGAGTAGCAAGCACGCTCCTCAGATTTGAACCTCATAGAATTGGGACACAATAGGGAGACGCATTGATGCTCGAAATTCTCCTCCAGGAAACAAACAATGCCTTACTCTGAAGGAGGAGTGGGCCAGTTTGACTCAAGAACTCCTGAGTCACTTGGTGCTAAGCGTGGTACGACGTTGTGAGAACTCATTCGCAGTTAGGCGTGAACATATCCCATACCGAAATGTCGTTCCGCATAGTTTTCTGTAAGCGCTATACATAAATTCCTTAACTATGTTTAGGAAGTTTAACTTTTGCCAGAAAAGTATTGCAATTTAATTTGTACGAAAGTTATAACACATTTTTTGTGTAATATAATTTATGAGTATGCTGGCAATAAATTTATGTCCATATTTGGCTGCAGTTACAAAATTGTTTTTCACATACAAGTAAAAAGGTTGTTCGTCCTTGTCGTTTGAACACCTGTGTATTGTAGCACTCTAAAGCCACACCCCCACTGACTAATACCGTAATCTCAGTACAGAAATTTTTAGTAAAAAGTAAAATGTAAATAAATATACATAAATGTAAAATAAAGTGCAAACGTAAGTATAAGAAAATATCGCGTAAAAAGCAAAATATGTAAATCTATATAAAATGTTGATAAATATAATATATGCATGTTAGGGAAGAGACAGGATGCAATACGAGATAGCTTGTCAGTTTGGAAAATCAAGGCGAAAAAACTTAGGTAATACACAAATTAGCAGTTCTATATGTTATCTTTGTCCCGTTTTTTCAGCTGCTCTTTGCAGTAGGTAATTTCGAATTTGGATGGAGTAAGTCGTCAGCAGAATCTTATCTCTTAAACAAGCAAAGACCGGATTGAAATCCGGTCTTTGCTTGTTGAAGGGATAAGAAGGGATAATTATCCACACATTAAACCACTTACGTCGTACTGCCAGCTCTTCATCGAACCAGCCTGTTGGAGCTCGCCAATGTCGACTGTTCCAAGTTCACCCCACAAACAGGTGAGAGGCGGCACAAAATTGAAATAATCACCTCGTAATATGGCTATTAGATAGAAATGTTTTATTTATTTCTGATTATTACCAGCACATTGCCTTGTTTTATAGTTCAAAAAGTCTGCTTTGTTAAAATCGTCAGATTTTTAAGGTGAACGAGCTTTTTATAAGCGCTCGCAGTGTTCCATTTATTCGAAAAGTTCAATTAAAGTAAATGAGTGTCTTTTTTCGCAGCCGATGAAGTGTTAGATGATTTGCAGAAAAAAGGACCGAAGGCCCAAGTGGAATACGTCATCAGAGTTGGGGAGAATGCGGACACTGCTTACAGACAGGTGCTTCTCGTTTCGACGGATACCTCGTTTTTTGAGGTAATGAAGGTTACTGCGGAAATGGACTCAAGATTCAGGTACGAAATTATTTCTTCTCGAAATTTTCTGTGAAGTAAACAGCAAACAAATTGTGCCCACATTTCTATTCCTATCGAAATAAAAGGTTTTGCAGTTTTTAACAGACTTTGCGGATCTCAATTAGAACAGATAAAAGGGTGAAAACATTTTCATTTACGCAGTATTCAATAAATCGAACTACCATTATACACCCTCTGTCCAGAAACAAACCGTCCTTTTGGAAAATAGAAGAAACTAGTGGTGCCACCTGTTGTATCTTTTTGTTGTCGAAAGCGCCAACTTTCATTAGTGTTGTGTCAAGTGTTTGTGATATTTGTTTCATTAGAAGCCGAGTTACAGTGCCAAGAGTGACAGTATGTTTTAACGAGCGGTTGGTCGTCACGATATTCACATCGTACGCGATGAATTCTCGCTATCAATCGTTCAAACTTCGAGATAAAACTCACCATTGACCGTTCGGCTAGGCGAAACGAATTCTTTGTGGATAATGCCCATGGAATCGTAGAAACAAATCAGCATTGTATTTACTTTGGACTTCTCCAAGTGACTTTTTTTTGGATGCCCCTCTTCGGGAAGTCCTCACTCAGCACTCTGGCGCTTTGTTTCGGGCTCATATTCAAAACACCATGTTTTGTCACTAGTAACAATCGTTTCAAGGAAGTTTGAGTCTTTACGAGCGGTTTTAATGGGGTCCTTGCAATGTTCAATTCGATACATTTTTTGGTCGTCGGTCAACTTGTGGTGAACAAATCGCGAATTCAATTTACGAAGGCCCAAGCTCTCGGTCGAAAAGTTGTGCATTGTTGATTTTGGAATCCCCAATTCATCTTCAATCAATCTCACGGGCGATTTCGGGCTATCTTTGATGAGATCACGCACCTTTTGGATTTTAACTTCGCTCAGTCTAGTTTTCAGATAGCCCGGCTTTTCGTCGTTTTCAAGCGTCTCACGACCACTTTGAAATCGCGTGAACCACTCGTAATCTTGAGTACGGGATAGGCATTCATCACTGTATGCTTTTTGAAGCATTTGATGCGTTTCGGTAAAACGTTTACCAAGTTTAACATAAAAATCAATCGCAGCTCTCTGTTTGAAACTCATTTTCCGACCGTTCGTCAAAACACACTGTCACTCTTGTCACTATAACTCGGCTTCTATTGAAACAAATGACACTAATGGAGGTTGCGGCTTCCGACAACAAAAAGATACAACAGGTGGCGCCACTAGTTTCTTCTATTTTCGAAACGTTCGGTTTCTTTTTGGACAGAGAGTGTATAATACAGCCCCTATTCAAGTCAGCTTAAACACCACTTTCGGTTACTTTCCTGCTCTGATTTGTAATATCAATTTTAAAATATTTTAAGCAAATTTACCTCAATAATAGATCATCCGATATTGTATAGAATCAGTAGATATCAGTGATTCAAGCAGACTCATTCGTCTCATTGCTTTCAGGTTCCATTACAGAGGAGGAGAAAGCAATCCTTACATCTACTCCATTGCGGGAATTGAAAATAGTGCAGAACACGGCGTTGGATGGATATTCTGCAGAAAATCTAAGGGATCGTCTTCGGAACATTGCCAGAAAGGTGAGTCCAGGAAATAATTATGACATTAGTTTAAAGGAATTTGCGCAAAAACGTCGAAACAACTCTATCAGTTAGAGATCCAAAGAATGGGTCAGTTGTGGTTGGTCCGTATTCTGGCTGATAATTTCCATGTCCAAAGTGATGTCATTTGTATGCACTAAACATTAAGCAGACATTAGAACACACTCTTGAGAAAATGCAAAATATGGCTGTGATAACTAGCTGGGAATTTTAGGGTTAATCCAAAAAACGTTTTATGAATATGTAAAAAGCGGCTTAAAAAATAGAAGAGACTTAAACCTACATCTAAATCCAGAAACGTACTGAACGGCTGTTGCAGACATCAACAAGCATTTTGCCTGCGCTTATGCGAGTAGAAGTCAGGAACAACATAAAGCAGGAAGAGGAGAAGGAAATATTTGACATCTTGAGTCATAGGATAGCAATCAATAACTTGAAGGCAGCGTAATAAATAAATAAATGCATTAATAAATTAATCCATAGTAATAAATTCGTTAATAAATCCATTTTTACTCACCTTGAATGAATCTTTGAGTTGGGAGCAGTTCCTTCCTAATAGAAGGTTGGGAGGGTTATTTCATTTCGTTTGGGTGGGTCAATACTCAGAGTGGAGAATTAAAAAAAGCCAGTAAGTCTTATTAGTATTATGGAGCATTAATTAGGAATCATATCTAGAATATTCTGAATAAGAATCATTTGTTGAGCACAGCACATGGTTTCTTTAAGGGAAGATCAGTTATGACAGATCTCCTCATAGTTTTCAGATAAATAAGCCAAATAATGGCTACGGTGTGATTGGTTTCGATTTTAGAAAAATTTCGCATAATAGCCAAATAACTGAAATGTGTGTCAAATCATTTGGTGAGATGAGTTGGTGATGATCAAGTGATGATCATTTGGTGAGATGGGTGCGAAAATATATTTGTTGATTGATGATTTTAGGTTCAAATATTAATAGCAGAATTTCTTTCTTTGCTGATGATGTGAAGTTGGGAAGAGCAATCACCTGTTCGAATGATTTAAGCTATTTACAGGATGATAAAAACATGGAAAGAGTGGAGTGGACCGGAAAATTAGGTTTAAAATTTAACGTGAACAAAGGGCAGCGTATCCAGTACCGGAAGAAGAGGATACTATCAAGTTGATATAAACTGAATAAAAGTTTAGAGAACTTTGATGGACAGAAAGATGGGGATATTTTCAGTAGTAGGAAATTTAAATTCAAGAATAATATCGGTTAGGTAACCCGTAAAGCACAGAATATTGTAGAATTAGCTAAAAGAAGTTTTACTTGTAGGAGAAATGATATGATGATACTTTTTATACAAATCTTTATTCAGGCCAATATTCGATTAGGACTCTCAGCAAAGTTCTAAAAAGATGAGAAGAAAATCGAGGGCGTCCAAACAATATTGATAAAGTGTAAATAGGGTTGAGAGGAAATCTATCATTCAATTCAGAATTTAAATGAAGTTTATAACTTAATTTGGAGCATCGGTTTCACTTAATGTGGGAATGGAATTCGTCAAATGGATAACAAATCGATGAATTTTAGTAACTTTAAAACAGAATTAGATGGATGTTATGGCTGTACGATAAGTTAATTATAATTTAAACATAATCAGTATGTAATTCGGTTTGAACATGTCCGTACTGTGATGTATCCGTGTATAAATCCGTTACCGACTTTTATCTCCTAATGGAGTAAGCGAAGCCGTTTAGTTCTAATTTTTGGAAAAGTGGGGAAAGCTAATCTTCACCCTTCGCTAATCATAAATAGCTGGTCAAAACCTACCAATGATTTTAAATGGCATCCGGGAGTCGAGTGGCAGCAGGTAATTGCTGCGACCTCATGATCCATGTGCTAAAATTGGTTTGAGCACTTCCTCATACAGCTAGTTTAGTGTTTCTAACTATATTCCATATAAATGTATTCAGCTAACCACAATACCAGTTTTTTTTTTATTTATTACCTGTTTCCATATTTCATCTGCCACCTTCACTAAACATTGTACTTCAATACCTGAAAAGTTTTACTTGTTCTTCATTCGGAATGCACTTGAAGTTTTCTATGCTCCTGTCTATGATCATAGTTTTGGTCTTTATGCAATATTTCTTACAGCACTTATTCAGTTGTTTAGTGAAAGAATCTGCAAACTTCTACTGGGTTTATTGCAGAGTGTAATATCATCTGCATAAAGAGCTGAGATTAACTTATTCAAATTTGATATCCGGTATAATATCACTTTCCTTCACAATGTGATCCATACGGATAATGAATAACTGGAGATAATGTGCTCTTTGCTATGTCTGATTTCTGATTTTCCCTTTCAGTCGTTTCCGACCGTAGGTTACCTTGTAGGCATTGCTCACAAACTATTCCTGGTGAGATTTTTTACAGGGTAGTTCACCATTGCTTTCCCAAATCTCGCCCAATTTTATCTGGGCGCGGGACCGGCGTACGGCTGGGACGTATTCGTGACTGTAATCCATGTGCGTTCATGGGGACGGTTTGCGTGTTCTTGGGAACGAAAAACCCGAGTTTCCGGGTAAAAAAATCCCCTACCGTATGAGACCGGCTAACTCACCTTTCGTCGAAAGAGACCAGATAAAGGTTCCTCACGTCACTGACGGGAATCGAACCCAGGTATTTCCGACCAAAGGGCTTCGTCTATTCTGACTAAGCTAAGGAGGCTCTTTTTATGTCTCACACCTGATTTTATATCAGGTGTGAGACATAACAAGAAACTTATACAGGAAATTAAGTTTTACGTGTTGACACACGACTTAAATATAGGCAGTGTAATGCTCGGTACAATTGTCCCATTTACACCGTAAAATTGCAGTGTTTTGAACATATTTTTTATTTTCTCTTGTCATATGCCTTTAACATACAAAACTTAAATACAGATCTTTGTTATATTCCCAGGATTTCTCAACTATTTGTCGTAAAGTGAAAATCCGATCCTAACAACCTTTTATTCGTTGTGAACCAAACGTGTTCTATTCTAAGCATTTCTTCGAAATATTTTATCCTCTTCTCAAATATACTTACATAAATCTTGAACAATAAGTAGAGAAAGTCCTCTGTAATTCTCGCATTCGGTTTTATTTCCCTTTTTTATGAATGAGTACCACGAGAGGTACACTCCATTCGTGTAGATTAGGCCTTCTGAGGTATTCAATGAGCCTGCGTAAAACGTTTATGCCTCCATACTCAACATTTTAGGTCGAATATCATCTACATCCTAGCTTTGCCTTCCCACATTTCAGGTTTTCTGTAGCAACCTCTAGTACTGATGTGTGCTCCTGACTGCATTTATTAAATGTTTCCAACAACCGTTCTTTCGTTTCTTGTTTACCTCAACAGTCTTCAAAATAACTACTCCAATCTAGAATGTCATGATGTTCAGTTTTTTTCCACCTTTGACTCCTTTCATAGCCATCCTCCACATTTCTAAGCTTTTTTTTTCAGTTTTCTTCAGATAGTTTTGATACCTTCGTGATATTAATTTTCTTTATTGTTACATCTTCCTCAAGATGTCTGTTTAGCTATCTCTTACGCACTGCTTTTCTTCTTACATTTTTTTTTGTATTCTATCAGAACACATGCTGACATGGTCAGCAAAATTTTCATTCTTTTCCTCTTTTTCATGAGTGTCTCTTTACCTTCCTGCGTCCAGTCTACCATGCAGTTCTGATTTTACTGCAGACAACATGAGCATATTAGTTTCTGGTTGCATCAATGTTTTATTCAGAGTTTATTTCCAATGTTTTTTTTCTTTGATTCGAATTCTTTCGTATTTTTCCTAATAACATTTGTATATTTCAGTCTAAGGTTCACCTATAAAATCTGCTCAACTTTACAGTAATTACTTTTAAAACTTTTTTATATACTGTTATTTGTAATATGATATTACAAATTACATATTATATTATATTACAAATATAATATAATATGATATTCAGTTTTCTCCTGCTCAAAACGAAATATTGATCTCATTTCCTGTTTAAGTTCGGTTTATAATTTGGTGTGTTGGATCACCGTGAAGATATCACTACTCTCTCTCTCTCTCTCTCTCTCTCTCTCTCTCTCTCTCTCTCTCTCTCTCTCTCTCTCTCTCTCTCTCTTAGTCTAGTCTACAGTCTACCAATTGTAGACTATAGACTAGTCCATGTCCAGAATAGAAATCCAGCAGGTACTCACCAATATTAACTCTGCTGTTTTTTCTAATTTTTTTTCCAAAACATTTCTGTAGGTCTGATAATAATTTCTTACTCTGGTTTCTCTGGGAAATAGGAAATGGCCGTGTGAGGTTGCAGTTTCGAATCCCACCATGGGTGTTTGTGATTGTCGTACTAAATCTGTGTGGAAAGGTCCTCTGCGACTCTACCACTTCTACTAGCAGAAGGTTTCATTCCCCAAAACTCTATGAGGCAAGGGAGTGACCATACGGCGCCACTCCCGTACTCGCTCACTCATATTTAACGTCACTAAATAGGAAATAAGGGAATTATTGTGGGGAAATTCCTTCACTTCTTGACCCTAGATCCTATCTTGTGTGACCTTCGGCATAAATAATATTTTTAATTAGGTATAAATAATATTTATGCCACGTTCGTGGGACCTTAGGCATAAATAATTTCCTCTGTCCAATTGTACATTTTGATGTTTGCCAACATCACTCTACTAGATATCAGTGAAGATTATAATCGTGTCTGGTGTTGGAGATTATAGCTACTCATTCCTTTCGCTAACCATCCCTGCGTGAATTTATCATCTTATGGTTATTAGTGAAATGTATCTCAGAAATGACGACTGTTTTTGTCTTCTTCTTTTTTTGTCTCAATAACATAAATTATGTCCACGTAACACTTTGTTGTCGTTTTATGCTGACCACAAAGAAACTAAACGACAATCACTGTTCTAAGATAATCGAAGTCGATGGGAAATATTTATGAAAATTATAAAAATCAATAGTTGATTAGCAAATGGCCTAATTATCTTATAACTGTAATTCTTCTGACAGTTGCACTTCTTTTCCATCACACGTCTTGTTTTGCTGATGTTGTTTAGTTCGAGGTTCCAGTAGATTGTTTCTTGGTTCGCTGACGAAACCAGCGAACTTTTCTTAACCTGGAGCCGATCTCAGAGCAGCATCACTTTTCATGTAGTTGTGCGATCATTGTATTTTGGTTTAAGCCAAAAAGAAAATATACTTTGAACGTCTAAACCCCAAATTGCATGCACATCCTCGTTCATTCAGTATCTAGGTGGATACCTACTAATGAAATGTATTGCAGTCTTCACCTTCAATAGAAGGTGAAGTCTGCAAAGTCCAGACATTCTCGTCAGTTCAATGCAATCCTTTAATGTCTATTTAGGCTGAGTTATGTAGCTTTGACGCTTGAGCCTGTGGTATGGAGTCAGTTGATCAAAGACCGGCCACCCCAGATGTAACAATTCTGAGAAAGGTTAGGAGAGTAAACAGATGGTATCAGTGGTAGATATCAGGAGGCGGCGTGATGGAGTTAACATTCTGGAATGTGTAATCAGACATAATCTTAGTTTGTGTGGCCATTTAATGAGAATGGGAGAAGATCGCTTAGTAAAATAGTTGTTGTATGTAAAGCTAACACGAAGAAGACCCAGAGGAAGATCATTAACTAGGTGGTGCATTCATCCAGTTAACAGTTCCTTAGAAAACCTGTTTGACCTTACACCAGGCAATAGAAAATAAAACTAACATTGGAGACTAAGAAACTCAACAAATGTTTGAATTTGTGGAGAGTTTTATAATAAATGTGTGTGCACCTATTTAGAGATTTGCATACATGGTGAATGCCGCAGCATTCTGGGATTCTCACTATTTTAAGAAGACAGAAAAGTGGCCATCAGAAATCACAGGATCATATTACAAATAAAGAAAATCCTTTCTGATTTCATATCGTCGCATATCTTGAGATGGGAAATATCTCGATTTTTTTAACCTGAAACCAGCCAGTAAAGGAAAACAGTAAGCTGCCAGTTGCTTTGCGAAACCCCCGGACCTAACTGAACTCATCAATGATCTGAAAGTTCGTAATAAAAAAATAAACGGAATATCTCGTTCAACAACATGGAATCCACTATTATGAGATGAAAAAGATTAGGAGAGGATGCTTCGATGTGTGTAAAAATACTAGTAGTGGTGGTGAGCGTTAGGTGGCGTGGTTTAGTTGCGGCTCATTGTAGTTGATGGATTGTGAGTGTCGTAGAGTAAGCTCCCCCCGATGAGTCCTTGGAAATAATTATAAATAATTATTTCCAAGGAGTATAAATAAATAATTATAAATTTGGACTCCTTGGAAATCACGTAGCAATAATAGTAATAATACTTTATTGGTGCATATCCATTTATTTTGGATTCAAAACTCAAAACATACATTCAAAACTCATTTTATTTTTAAGCTGAAATTTCCCTAATAGCATTCGTTTTATCCACTTTTATTTTTTCTTCTTGTACACAGGAATTCAAGATGTCCATATTGAAGATGGAGATCAAATCGTGATGTGGTACACTAAAATGTTGTGAAGCGATACAATGTTGAGGGGAAAGGCGCTTCTCTAATAGCAAGAAACTTCAATCTATGATTTCTAGTAATGTTTGATGAAATGATATCAAATACAGTTTCTTTTTTGTTTTCAATAAAGTATCAAAATGGTCCTGGAAAGCAAAAATGGCGAGTAATTTCGTATTTGACACGACACACACACACACACACACACACACACACACACACACACACACACACACACACACACACACACACACACACACACACACACACACACACACACACAAAAGAATGATGGGGAGACGAGAAACTTTCCTAACCAAAAACCCTGTTCTATCTCTTATTATCGTACTTGCAACTGTTTTCCGTGTAGTTTCAGGTTCATCTGAAATCCTCATTAGAATTTTTATGATTATAATTGCACTGACTTCATGAGTTAATACGTGCGATATGCAGCTTGCAAGCTTCGTGCGTCTTTTTTTCCCAGTGAAATGTTTCGATTTTCTCATTTTTGGGGAAGACATCCCTGTGTGCAAATGTACAAAAATAATATAAAAATCTTAATTTTGTATTACACACTACAGGATCGGTAGGAGAGGGTAAAGTATGGTGATTCCAAGTCCTGATTCCTGCAGCATCATAACGGCTGCGTGTTTGGCATAAACAAAGCAAATGCCCTTGTGGTATGATTTGTGGCAGATGAGGTCCTTTTTTTATTAATTAAATGCCCTCTTCTTAATATTTAATTATTAAACTATTATAAAAATCTGATGGCCTGAGAAGAGATCTCGGCAAGTTTTCGTTAAGACAACAGAGGTACTCGCTTGGACAGTCTCAATTTCCTTAAAATCAAAGAAGTTAATATACATATATACACTACTTGGAAAGAAGTCAACGGACACCCCATGGAAAAGTGCATCTCGTGCCATGTAACGAGTCACGTGTTTGTAGCCGGTATAAATTGGAGAAATATGATACTCCCAAGTCAGAGCAACTGTACCCGGATGAAATGACTACGAGAAAGGAACTGACGATATTTGAAGGAGGCATCGTGATAGGATGCCATGTTGCAGGTCAATCATTTGAGAAATTGTTTATAAATTAGGCCATCTCGAGTTCCCCTGCACACGCATGCAGCGTCGTCTTCAGTGATGCAAAGAGCGTTTACAGCAGGACCTGGAAGCTTAGAAAGGCTTGCGATGGTACGACGAATCACTCTACACCTTCAACAAACCAGATGGATGGATGGATGGATGTGAGTGTAGCGGATGCCCGGAGGACGTCTCTTGCAAGAGTGCGTAACCCCAATATGGAATTTGGAAGTGATGGTGTGATGGTGCTGTTTTTCCTGGTTTGGCCTCGGGCCTCTGTTTTTGGTGCCACGAGCACTAAACTCCGACAGGTGTTGAACATTCTGGACAGTGCAGTGGTTCCTACTTTGTGACATTTCTATGGAACTGACCATTGTCTCTTTTGGCAAGACAATGCATGTTATAAGGCTGCTGCTGTAACTGCGTGGTTTGTGGACATGATCGTCGCCACCCTTGACTGGCCTCCACAGAGCCCTGATCTGAACCCTATCGAACATCTGAAGGATGTACTGGAGCGTCGTGCGAGGTCAAGGGACGTCCTCCCATAACAGTTCAGAAGCTCATTACATGCCTACGGGAAGAATGGTCCAAATTCCTATTGATCGTTGTCGTACACTTGTGGAAAGGATGCCCCGTATGATTGCTGTATTCATCACAGCCAAAGGAGGTCCAACATCTTATTAAGGTGGAAGCAATGGCTATTTATTCCTCAGACGATGGTGTATGCTAACTTCTTTCCAAACAATGTGGGTGGGCGGGTGCGCGCGCGTCGAATTTTGTTCCTGTTATAACGGAGAGAACGAATTCAATTTTTTTTGCATTACTTCAGGTGAGAAATCTCATTCTTATGAAGTGGTCTTAGCTCTGGTATCATTTATTCTACGTCAGTTCGGTGCAACGAAATGTGTGCCCATTGATTAGAAAGACCCGAATGAAATCCCATCTCACCTAAGAGCATTTTAAGGCCGTTCAAATCAAGGTAATTTAATCGGTTGATAAGTTGGAACTTATAAGATCAGTGAATGGATGACGAAGAGTAATGTTTAGCTTTCCCTGTCAACCATTCCTCTGTTGTAAGTTACTTCACAAAGCGAATTCTGTCATTTGGGAATTCTGTTTCAAACAAATTCCCAAATGACAGGAATTTCAAACAGATTTCGATGTAGTGGATGACATTCTTCAGGTACTGACATATAATTATCACTTTCTTCACCTAAAATGAACAATGCCGAATTGGATCGCCAATGAAGGTACTCCCATTTCTCTCTCTCTCTCTCTCTCTCTTTCCAGACCTGGAATTACTCAGTTCGAGTATAGAATAACAAGCCGATTAATAAACAATCGAGGCCACCTATCAGGAACAAATCTTTCTTCTGAAGATATTGGTTTTAATGTTGCGCAACTAACAACTGAAGCTTGATCAAGACGCTGACATAAATATTAATAATAAATTATAAATAAATATTGATACATAAATATTAATAATAAATTATTAATAAATATTAATAATGATATTTAAAATTCAAATTTCCTACTTTCATTATCCAATAAACTTGATATGTGTAAATGGAGTATGCTTTTATAAATTACAATAAACCAGTAAATAGAAAATAGAAGCTCTTGGTCAAGCAGTGGTGAGAACGTTTTCAAATATTCTTTCAAAAAAAAAAAAAATGGCAGGTTTGTCCAAATATTTTATTGCTCAAAATTCAAAAACTTCGTCTCCATGAAAGCGATTTATTTGAAAGTTTTCTCGGCAAAAATGTTTTTTGTTTTTGTAATCCCAAAACGCCTACCAAAAGCCGTCTTGAATGTATTTCACACAAAACATATCAAAAAGAATTTTTCACTTCGCAGTTTACATTTATTTCACTTCAGAATTTTTTTTATGATGGCATCCAAATGCAGAATTGCTTCATTAAATGATGTTCGCTGATTGTGGACTGAAGAGGAGTTTGCCCTTTTAATCGCTCGTCTAAAATCGGCGATCTTTTTTTCGTGCGGCATTTCAATGAACCCACGAGCCATTAATTGGAACATCTGGACTGCTCCACGATCCTCTTTAAGAAATTTCTTTTGCCATTGTACTACTCGATATTAAATAGACTTGTTGGAATTACTACGTTTCTAATTTGCAATTTATTGAGTAAAAAGAAAAATAGTTACTAGATTTTCCCCCCTTCTTCACACAGGGGATTTCGTTGTCTCAATAACCTGCTATAACCAATTATCTTGGTGTCGTTTTATAAACATAGTTTTTAGTAGGGTGGTGGTGGGGGGGGGGGGGGGGGGAAGAGGATGAATTGTGTCTTGCAGTGTTTCTTATGCTACGTTCGCGCAGTTAGCTTAGTGGCTGTGCGCTTCGTAACCATATGCCTGCGGAAGGAATGTCATGGGTTCGATTCCCGTCGACGACGTGAGGAGCTTAAGGTATTTTCCTCAGCCATAGCCTAGTTAGCCTGTCTTGGGCATGGACAGCTGGGGTTTTTTCCCCAGTTTATCTGGAGTTTTGCATCCCGCAAACAGGCAAACAGGCAAACCGGCCCCGTGAACACACATGGATACAGTCAGGAATTCTTCGAGGCATAGGGGTGACCATCCTATCCTCGTACTTCGGTTACGAAATCCAAGCATGCTTGGAAGGTTGTGGGCCTTAAAGGCCTGTAAAAGCCATTGGCATAGGAATGGGGAATAGTGTTTGCTATGCCTATGAATTCCGTGTGTTCGCCACCGGTTTTTCACTTTGCAAGAGGATACACGCTGCCATGACTAGCTACTGATATCTTTGGTTCAAAAGTCTATAAAAGCTATTCAGGATTAAAGATCTAAATCCTATTTAGGATTAGAAGAGCAATTTTGCAAAGAAAAGGTACGGTCCTTCTTTGCAATTTAACCACTGAAACACGATGAAGAATATCTGTGTTTCAATCCACGCAAAGGATCATAAATTGCACTTCGTTCTGAAAAATAGCATGCTGTTAATAAAAAGTATACTCCGGAGTGAACAAAGAATAACAGTTTGTTCCCTGATTAACAAACCGAAGACAAACTTGCTGGTCTAATAGATAGCAATGTTTTCTTCCCCAAAACTCGTTTTCATTACACAAAACATTAAAACTGGCCAGAAGAACACATACACACACACGCACACACACAATGAAAACTTGTAAAAAGTAAAGTGAGGAACTTTGCTCCAAAAGTTGTTTTTTTTCTTCTTTATACCTTCACGATGTTTTTAGTTTGATGATGATGGTATAGACCAGTGATGGCGAACCCATGACACGCGTGCCAGCACTGGCACACTTGAGGGTTTCAGGTGACACACCTTGGATGTTGAAAAATATTGGTATTCTGATGAAAACACTGCGATAAATCGTGTAAGATCACTCTCGGTTAATTTTCTATTTCTATTTTATTTTGTAGTTAGAGCTAAAGCTCTTCTAGCAATTTTCTCTTCTTCATACTCTTGTGAAACTCTATTTTCTGCCTTAAATAATATCAAATCGAAAGGGAGAAATAGATTGAGCAATGATATGAGCGCTGCCTGTGTAGCATTAAAATGTACCCACTATAGCCATTCTACAAATATAAAGCAACTTTCTTCCAGTACTCAGCAACAGAAAAGCCACTAAATGTAATGTAAGTTTGTAATTTCACTTTATTAAATTAATTGTGTAATATGAATTCATAGATTTTATATCCATGTTCTATTAAATAAATAGCCTAATATGATAGGTATAAGTCACCATCTATGATTATGTAGTTAAATTTATAATGCATGTATGCAAGTGGCACATCAACAACATCAATATTAAAAAAAAAAAGATGTTTGACACACCTGGGTAAAAAAGGTTCGCTATCGTTGGTATAGACGATAGTAATCTGCTGTGACGGCGCTGGGGTCTTTGCCGCCAGCATGCAATTTCTATCTAAGCGCCCCTGTAACGATCCGGGAGTGTGTGTGCCCCGGCGGCGGCGAACCCTTCTTAGCGGCGTCGGCATGCATCGCATGCTCTGAATGCACGCTTCCGTCGGCCCTGGTAATCTGCTACCCGAAGATCGAATTAGCATTTTCTCCAAGTAGGTGGACATTGGTTTTCGGTAAAAATGTTAAAATACATTATTAGAGTATCGCGATCACGTGATAACCACTTGCATTGTAAACTTCATTATACAATAGAGTAAAAATATTGTAAATGTGATCCACTTTTCAACAATCCAAATATTTCCCTCATGGACGGTGAAAATTTTGGGAACTGCTCGTATGTAAAGATTGTACAGCTTCCACTATTAACACTTCCACTGATATGCAACTCGTCTATTCCGACCTGGTTGGATGATAGCATCACAAAACTGCTCTCCAACCAAGAAGTACTGGGTTCGTATCACTGCCAGCAGTGACGTTTGCGGATGTCTTTTTTTAGGAGGCGAATTTCATTCCCCTCTGTCATACTACTATCTTACTTACTGGAATTCCGAAGTGGCTTAAAAAAATGTTTCATGTTTGTTCTTTATTTCCGAAGTATCTAACCCATAGCTGACCCATAGTACTATTGGTAGTGTAGGTTGAGATTCATTCCGTTACTGTTGAGATTTACATTTAATAATAATATTTTTTGTTTAAGTTAAGGGATATTACATCCCATATCGTTTCTTAGCCGAATAAGAAACTCAAAGAGTTTCATGCCGACTATAGTATAAACTATATAAAGTTCGGCGATTCCAAGCGTAAGCAAATACCTGGATACTGCAGCAACTGACCCTAAAGGTAGTGCAGGCTGAGGCACTCATGTCTAAGGTGGAGCAAGCTCCGATCACTATTCTTGATATTTACCCATAATGTGAACTTAGCTCCTAGGAGCTGTATTTCTGTTCTACATTATGAGAGAAAGGTCACTACCCAGACCGGTTTCACCCTTATTGAGGTCTCATCAGTGAGTAGGTAGACCTAGTTAATATCAAGTTTGTAGCGAACAGAACTTACAACCCTTCTATGAGTATTGCCGAGAGGTGTGCTAATAAATTATTAGATATATGAAGATATATTCTTCGTATATCTAATTCAGATATATAGATATGTTCTCTCATAATGTAGAACAGAAATACAGCTCCTAAGAGCTAAGTTCACATTATGGGTAAATATCAAGAATAGTGATCGGAGCTTGCTCCACCTTAGACATGAGTGCCTCAGCCTGCACTACCTTTAGGGTCAGTTGCTGCAGTATCCAGGTATTTGCTTGCGCTTGGAATCGCCGAACTTTATATAGTTTATACTATAGTCGGCATGAAACTCTTTGAGCTTCTTATTCGGCTAAGAAACGATATGGGATGTAATATCCCTTAACTTAAACAAGTCATATGTCGCCGAATTGAAGCCTTTGGCTCTTCATATATCTAATAATATGTTTTTTTAAATCGAAAGTTTGAATTCTTTGAAAGGCCGAATAAGAAAATTACCAGCTTGATGTTGTTTGCAATATTTCAACCATTCAAAATGCGTGAAAATAAAAATATAAAAGTACGTTTCGTAAAAGTATGTGAAGCAGAGGGCGCTTCAGAATTGAGATGACAAGAAAGGTTGTGTATTTGGAAATATTGTGTGTTTGGTTTGATAAATATTCTTCGAGCTCATGTTCAAGTTTTGGCCACGCGTTTTATTACACTACACTGATATTTTCATTAATACGCACTAGAAAATGATTTCAATACTCAAATATTAAACCAGATACAACGCGTACGTCCTATGACGTAATTATTTAATCACGTCTTTTGTATCTCCTACAAAAGATTATTTTGTCGTAAATGGTTGTGTATTCCATTAGTTAAACGAAACTTAACAGAATTACTTTGCTTGCTTAATTCTATTGAACTGCGTAGTGACGCATTTCATACACATCCTGACGATTTTCGTGTTTCTGGCCAAAACTTGTGTATTTGTGATACACTGCAGAGAAAGAAAAGGCGTTTAGGGTTTTTTGTAGCATTTTTATAACTTAAGTTAAATAATTCTTTCGTGTTTGTAAACAAATAAAATTATATATAAAAAAAGAAAGAAAACATAAATCAAGAAATTGAGATTTTTAAAAGAAAAACAAAAAAGGCAACTCATAACGTACTTCACAACAGACAATGTCGAACGTTTCAAGTAGAATGAAGACGTCCTTTTCTCTTCTGATGAATCCTTATTGATTATGGAAGTTTAATAACCAACACAGAATTATGGCAGTCAACATTACAGCTTGGTTTATCACTCAGCTTTATTCTCGTATGATTGGAGAACGTCAATGCTGTCATCTTCCTGATTTAACACAGATCGTGGCTATCTACTTGAGCGATACTTCTGTACCACATCATGAAGCGATCTCCGTCATTAACTGTAACATCGTGCGGTGCTGCGCAGGAAGAAAAACAATTATATTAAAAAGGAAAACTATGCAAATAATATTAATGAAAAAAGTTCTGTGAGTTAAGGTATGAGAATTTTCAAAATTTTAGGCATTTGGTTACAAATAAACCACAACTAAAAGTGTGTTGTGCTGTTTTTGTTTTGGAATTATGACAGAAACAACTCAGCCTATGAAGACACTGTGTTAATGTACACTAACTACCAATAATTGTCGTACACTTTAGCAATTTACGATTAATACCAACAGGTGAACCTATTATCGGATATATATCCACCTTTGTTTTTGATCATCTCCTGCATCCTTTGAGGGAGGCTTTCCACCAATGTACAGCAAAAATCAGGTGGAATTTATCTGTATTCCTCCATCAAAGCAGCATTGAGTTCAGCGACAGATCGAGGACGTGCTGCTCTGAACCCCAATCGCAGCTCAAATTCGTCCCACAGGTGTTCGATAGGGTTGAGGTCAGGACTCTGCGCATGCCATGGCAGTCGTTTAACACCCATCTCTTCATACCATTCCATAACAGCTGCAGCTTTGTGGCATTGGGCATTGTCGTCTTGATAGTAACACGTGTCCGTTCCATAAAACTTCCACAGTGTAGATAGCATCTGATTATCCAAAATATCTAGGTATTGAGCTACCTTCATGGAATCAAGGAAAACGACCAGTGGTCCCACTCCAAACCAGCTGAATGCACCGCACACCATTACTCCTCCACCACCAACGTTTACTGTGGGTACGACACACTGTGGTAACAAGCGTTCACCAGGCTACCTCCATACGCACACTCTGCCATCAGATTGGAAACAGGTGACTCTTTATTCATTGCTCAACAGTACCGTTTTCCACTGGTTAATTGTGCAGTTCACACGATCTTTGCACCAGGGTAGACGAGCCGCTTTGTTCGTTGTTGTGAAGTTCGGCTTGTGTGCGGCTGCTCTTCCGTGGAAACCCAGTAAATGGAGTTCTTTCCGTATAGCACCAGTATGGTGTTATTGGCGCTCTGTAACTCATCACGGATGGTCTGTGCAGATTGTCGCCAGTATTTGTGCCACCCATCCGTTTTAACACCCTCATGTCCCTCTTAGTCATTTAGTCATTTTCGGCGGTCACCCTGGATGTTTTCCTGCACTAGTGATGCCAGAACGTCTCCATTTGTTGATTACATCACCAACCGTTGATTTTGGATGCTCCAGTTGAGTTGATTGACACGTATGAACACGTCACCAATTTGACAGCCCACGATGATACCTCTCTTGAAGTGACTGAGTTCACATACCACCTATATTCAACTGCTACGATGAAATACTGCTTCCTACTATCTGTACATCGGTTTTTATGTTATTAACAAACCTGGAATGTTCTATAACTTCGAATAACAGGAGTGTCTGGACAGTTATTGGTAGATAGTGTATGTTAAGTGTGCATTCTCCTGGCTTGTTTTCTGTCTGTCTGAAAATGCGAGATGAAAAATCTGAGTTGTCAGGAGGAAAACGCTTTCGTATGAGACAAGTAAACCCTCAGTCAGTTTAAAAGCCCTAATAACGTTCTTGCTGTCCTTAACAAGATTCGAACCCGCGTTCTTCCAAACAAAGGCCATCGTAGATAAACAGACACTTTTATGTATGTGAGTGTCAGCTGAAATGTGACGATCAATCCTATATTCCGCACCCATCTTCATTCAGGAGGGCAGTGGGGACACATTTTATTCAAGGGAACGAAGAAGATAAATATAACAAAAATGCATCAAACCTCATTTGTAACTGCCCTTCTGAAGCCTTCAAAGGGCAATTACTTGGACTAGAGGCTGAGTAAATACGAATGACTTAAACTGGGAGATAAAATATTAGAAACTAGGATTAAGAACCGGAAAATGTTGGTATCTTAAATAGGACAGTGATTCTCAAGTGAAATTGGAACTGGGAGTAGACTCGAAGAAACCGCATAGGGGCAGTCCCCACCTACCTCTTCCCAGACAGCAACTAACCAACTCACCTTCGCTTCGAAATGTCGTTCCACATTAGTGCTGTGGGTTGACCCAGCAACTTTAGTCTAAATACTTAATATAAGACTTCTTCAAGTGTGTCTCCCACAAGCAAAGTCTCAGACAGTGCAGCGTGATAATCATCTGCCATGAAAAGACATTCAAACATCATCCACGTCACAGTTGCATTCGGGCTTACAACCTTTAGGTTGTGCGGTGTCACTGGCCATGAGAACTACACTGCAAATAATGATGTATAGTTCTTTACGAACTATAAATGCTTTTTTAAATTCGATATGGCAATTTTTGAGTGGAAATCCAGCTCACGATTTGAGAGAAGGTTGGAAACCGATCAATATTTAGCATCAGTGTCACTTGTGGTCTTAGGATAAGAAAATGCAGAAATATTCTAGAAACCAAACACGGAATTGGTAAGCCACTATAGGCTCCAATAAGTCATAGCCTGTACCGTGTATACATACAATGATCGCAGTAAAATATTTTAAAAATGCAAACCACTTTTTCAAACCCTTCTCTTGTTGTTCTTATTTAGAATTACTGAGGAAGCAACTAAGGCTGTGATTAGCCCAGTGTGTTGTGTCTATTAATTACATATTTTCTCCTGGCTTGCAATGGAAAACTGCTTTTCCTGTATCAGACTAACTGATCTTCGGCGGAAAAGCTTCTACAGAGGTTCTCGTATAATACACTTCGTATAATTCAAACGAACTTTCCAACCGAAGGGTATCAACGATACCTGCTGAACTATGAAGGGTTTTATGAAGCACACATAACAGATGTAACGAGGATCCAAGTAAATCGATGACTCAATAATATTTAAATAACATTTGATACTTTCACTTTGTTATGGAATTCTAACACAGAATAACACAAATGAAGAGGTTTATTGGGTAATATTTTACACAAACGAGTATCCTTTATCTCGAAAGGATGATTACCGAGTAGAGATTACATTTACTGTGGAGAGCTTATGCTGGTTTGAATTCCCACTTGTTGATGATTTCGTTTTGATGAAAAATGTCAATTTTTTAAATCTCTCCTTTCCACTGTGTTTTCTTCCGTCAAAAAAATTAAAATTCCAACGAACTGATTATTATTGTGAGGAGGAGAGAATGAAAAATTTACTTTTTCATACAATTCCAGAGATCATTTTGTAAGGAAATCTTCCAACTTGAAGGACTTGGTGAGTGATTGCAGTCCTCATGTCAATTTAATGAGTTGTAAGGGTAGATGAGCAGGAATGTTTTCTCTTGTATAAAGGAATAGATCCAAAATTTGAGTGAATGAAGTCCAAGGAAATGTTAAAAAGAATAGCTGCAATTCCTGTTGTTACTGTGGGTATTCTCGAAGAATGGGAGCATTCCGGCATCCAGCCTCTTTATCTTCCGCTATGCTTTCTGGCTAATTCTGTCGCAATTTGATCTTATTAATGGTGGAGTGAAGAAAATGAAATTAATGGCAAAGTGTTGATTCCAGCAGGAGCAAGTTGAGCTGCAGATCTAAGTGATTGCTTTCACGTAAGTTTCGTAATGTCCGCTTAAACTTCGAAACATGAGCAACCCATCAGAAGTAATGGTGATTTTATGACGTTTCAATGAGTTTCGTGGTCAATGAGGTCTTGAATTGTCTCAGAAACATTAGGATAGCAATTGGATCCGTCATCGATCGGTAACGATAGTAGATTTCATTTAGTTTTAATGGATTAATATATTAAGCAAATAAACATTGAGTTAGTGTACTTTACTATTCACATTCGAAGATTGAGAAACTATCACTTTTAGAGAACAACAACAGAAATTGCAGCTATTCTTTTTAACATTTCCTTGGACTTCATTCACTCAAATTTTGGATCTATTCCTTTATACAAGAGAAAACATTCCTGCTCGTCTATCCTTACAACTCATTAAATTGACATGAGCACTGCAATCGCTTACAAAATGTCGCTGTTAAGTAAGTGTGATCAACTTACCTTTTCTGCAATATTCTAGCTGAGAACCGTTCAGTGCTTTGAACAAAAGCCAAGCTTCTCCCTGTTCTGGGTCATTTGAAATTCCAGCAATGGAGTAGATGTAAGGGCCCTCATCTGTGTCCATGTACTGAAATCTGCAACAAATAAAATACTATTATTATTCGCGAAGGGTACTGAAGCAAAACTAGGAAATCACCGCTATCTATTTTTTTCCTTAGATAAGCTCTGCAGAAGCTTCGAGGAAGAAAACATAAATGCCACTCAAACAAACAAGTATATGAAGTATATGTTAAAAAGTTATTATTGAAATCTAATATACAAAATATATACAAAATATGCAGCATAAAAAGTGCTGAACTTTGTAAAATAATATGTAGGAATGTCACTCAACATGATTATAGTATATATGTAAATATTTTAGAGATCAATAAAATATTATTATTATTATTAAAAACGTATCATTATTGCAAGACCTCCGTGGAATCAGGGACTTATTGAGAGCGGCCACATACCTCTCACACACCAGCTGTCATAACGTCTCTTAAATTCATTCATATTCTCTGCACTCGCCACCACCAAAGGCCAGTAGGTTATGCTTTCGAATCCCATAGTAGACAGAGATAGTTGCAAATGTTCCTAGATAGTGGATGCCTTTCATAGCATGGTCGGAACCTATCAACCACACCTCTTTTTTGAGGCCTAGGGTGTCTTGAAAAAAGCTTATTGTTTAATTTCCAAAGCATAGATTATGGATGATTTAATTTATTTATGGGCTGGATTCCTATTTTTAAAAGAAAATAAGAATCTCCTTTTAATTGAGCCTAAAATTTGCTGAAATTTACTAGTTAATTGTATTATTTGTAATCTTAAGTTTCCCAAATTTTTCTTTTTGCCTAAATCCTGTTCCTTTAAATTCTATCTAATATTATCTTCTTACTGATTTTGATATATTTGCATTTGTTCGCGTTAACTTTTAAATTTCTCTCGCTTCCCCTTCGATGCCCACTGCTCCAATCTTATCTTTTAAGATCATCTAGTCAAGAACGAAGGTCATCCAAACAATTCACTACTCTGGGCAACCTTACATCATCAGCAACGTGAGAAAATTTGTACTTATCGTTAACATTAGAAATTAAATTCTTTATAAATATATCAGACATCAAGGATCCAAATACTGAACTCTGTTCTACCTACACCTAAACAATGGGTTCTTAATGATTCCAGTAGTATGGGAGGCACTAGTGACAAGATCAAGATCAAGATAAGATAAGCAATCGTGACGTGATTGGTTGTTCATTTGATGACGTCATTGTGGGCATGACTTCATGAGATTGGAATGTTTGGAATTTTCCTGTGGGCATATGTGTCAGTGAGGTGAGTTCTTGTGTTTTGGTTCACATATGGAATTATGGGTGATGGTAGGGATAAGGATTCATGTTGTGATTGTTAATTTCTATGTTACTTTTTATTTTACTGTAATATTATTAACAAATTGTATATTACAGAGCTAATATTCATTTGAAATAATAAGAAATTACTATTTATTTGTTGTGCTGGCAAAAGAAATTTCTAAAAGAAAATGCTACGGCGAGTTCAAAACCTTGTTTGTCACATATCCGTTATTAAAAATTACTAATGCTAAAGAAAAGGAAAAATAATAAATAAATTTCACTTACAGAAATAGGTTACAGCACAAGGAATCACAGGTAATATTAATTGGCAATATTGGTTTTTAAAAAAAAATAACTGTAAGCATTAATTTACTACAGCAATAATTTCCCATAGGAACGAAGAATGAATAATTTTAGGATATGTGTCATCACAATCATGTGGATGCTAATCACTTAGTCATATGTAAGTATTTGAGAAGCATCCAAACTTGGGAAAATGATACCTTTTGAACAGTACCGTAATTTACAGATATCACTCCGTCATCTTCATGAAAAGACCCCTTTGAAGTAACCACTCAATGGGGGATATTAGTCATGACGATATTATAGCATGATCCTACGGGCTGAAATCTAAAGGAAGAAGTACTCAACTCTTTCAGGTTAGAGCCATTCTGGAAACGTAGTAAGTAATTTAAATTAGAAATCAGCCTGAAAGAAACAAGAAACGGAAAATCACCTGGAGAAGATAAGCTAGGTTCAGAACTATATAAATATGCAGGAACAAGATTCAAGGGAAGAATCTTTTTATTTTTAAATAAAATTTACTCAACTGGTATCCCCCCAATAAAATGAAAAAAAAAAACAATTGCGATTCCTATCTTTAAGAAAGGTAATAGAGATCACCCTAAAACTATTCAGGTATCAGTATACTAAATTTCTGTTACAAAATATATAGCAGAATCTTAAATAACGAACTAATGAAATATTCCAAAAACTTTATTTTAGAAGTAGAGAATGGATTTAGAAAAGGACGATCATGTATAGACCTGGCCTTTTGCCTAAAATTAATAATAGAGAAAAGAAGCGAATATAATTTAGAAACACATATTGCATTCATTGACTTTGAAAAACATTTGACAAAGTTAAAAGAAACATATTATTTAACATTTAAAAGAAAGACAAATAGCAAATAATATCCTAAAAGCTATAACAAGTATATATGAAAATATACAAATACAAATAAGAATAAATCATGAACTATCATATACGGAGAGATAAACCAAGGGGTCCGACAGGGATGTCCCCTCTCAGCAACTCTTTTTAATATTTACTTAAATGAAATAAGAACAAAATGGAATAAAAATTTACATCAAGGAATTAAACTTTCTCCTACAGTTAACTTAAACACTCTCCTCTTTGCCGACGACCAAATAATAATTACAAATTCTGAAGATAAATTACAGAAAGCTATTTTAGATCTAAATGAGATATCCAAAGATTATAATATGATAATGTCAATGAAAAAATCAAAAACTATGGCCTTTAAAGGACAAGATCCAGCAAGAACTAAAATAATAATAGATAACAAGATCAGAAAAGCTCGAAACACAGCCACCGCTAGACTCTAGTTATCTATAACAATCTGCATTGAAAAAAAGGTCTAGAATGTAAAAAGGTTCACAAGCTAATAACTTGAGACATGTACAAATACAAGCATCGTTACATTCTCTGAAGAATCAAAGCTCGTAATATTTTACGATAATTCTTACTATGAAAGGTAAAACCATTCTTTTTAATACCATTAATGGCATTATGAGTCAGTAAATTCCTAAACTCTTCTCTAGAGACCAAACATGGCACTTTCTGAAGCCATTTCAAGCCTTCAGTAAAAATGAAGTGGTCTCATCATGCTTGTCAATGATCCAGGCCCAGAGTGGCCTTTTCCTGCCTCGTAGAATCATCGTTGAATCTCTTAAGAGGACGTACTGGTTTTCTTTTTTCCTAAAAGTTTGTAATTTAAGGATTGTTTGGGTCATCTTTCTCTTTTCATTCCTTAGAATGAAAGGAAGGGATCTCAAACTGAACAGTTAAATTCATCTTCCACTTAAAGATATTCACAAGCATCTAGAACTGATGAATTCCACTCTTCCACACAGACTTTTGATTACTACAAAGTCACTTTATTTTATCAAAATTCCATCGCTATGTTTTTGAAATATGTTCAGGCGATTTCCTCGTAATTTTTGCTGCAGAAGGAAACGAATTCCAACTATTTGTGCTTCCATCTTTCTGCGGAAGAAACTTAGCAATGAAAGTTGGGAATTGCCTTTTATTAAAATTTCGAAATAACAACTTAAATGGAAATTCTTCTGTGAAAATAACCTCTTGTATAAATTAATTTTATAACCTCTTTCAGAGAAGAGGTAACAGAATGAGTATCTAAAAAGGCTTTTCGAAATATTTACACTGGCTCCACCTACGAACAAAAATGTTTAATAAAGCTTCCCCATATATCGGTAGCATAAACTTCTACATGTAGCTATAACCAGGAAAATGCCAAATTTCTGATGTTATTTTCCCGGTGTTCCCAACCACACTGCTGAGTATCGTAAGAGGCTATAAATGGAGACCTATCCCCAAGGGGGTATATTCGGGTTCCCTTTGGGGGTTGGGCGAAGGGAATAATCACCCCTCCTTGTAAAAATTATCCGATTACGGATGAATGCTCCTGCTTTCGGACGTGACTTGCGAGACCCCAGAAGACGGTTTTCTAGCCTGGTCTGATATGGATATGACACACCAAGGGAAAAGCCTTTTGGAACCCTTGGTGTTGAAAGAGAGACTTATGATGCCACAAGAAATTTTAAAGATTGGATCATGGAATGTCAGAACACTGCACCAGTTTGGAAAACGTAGACAGGTAACAAATGAAATGGACAATTACAAGTTAGACATTTTTGGCATCAGTGAACTCAGATGGACTGGTTTTGGTAAACTTATAACTAAAGACAACAAGACAATGTTGTACTCCGGATGAGAAGAGAAGCATGAAAAAGGAGTTGCGCTAATATCGGGTTCAATATTACGCAAGAATTATAAAAGCCAGGTTCTATTCCAAATGCATCAAGCTTTCTGTTGTGCAGGTTTACTACGCACCTACTAATGATGCAGATGAAGAAATAAAAAAATGCTTTTATGAACAATTCCAAAAGGTAATCAATTCTATTCGAAAACACTACATGATAATACTCATAGGCGATCTTAATACAAAAGTCAGTAATAGGTCATGTGTAGAAGAAAACTCTTGCGGAGACCGAAAAAATGACATCATGTTTGAATCATTTTGTGAAATGAACAACTTTGTCAAAGGAAGAAGTAAATTTAAGCATAAAGAATTACATAAATTAATTTGGATCCGGCTAGACGGCAATACAAGAAACCAAATTGACCAAGCTGTTATCAATAGTAAATTCGTAAGATCCATGCTTGATGAGAGTCAGAGGTGGTGCATATGTTGGTTCCGACCACTTCTTGTTAGTGACGAAGTTGAAATTAAAACTCTATATTAAGAAAGAAGGGAAGATCAAGAACTGCATTTGATATTGAAAAATTAAAAATTAAAGAAAACGTTTTTACACAAATTTTAATTAATAGATTACAAAAGGAAATCGAAAATTTATTAAGAGAAAAATAGGCATGTTCCCGAAGGAACCATCCAACCAATATTCACTCTTAGAAAGATAATCGAACAATGTGTAGAATTTCAAGCCCCAGGGTTACCTAAACTTCATCGATTTCAGTAAAGCATTCGACTCAGTAGATAAAGAGAAACTTTGGAAAATATTAGAATAAGGAATACGTTAGAAATTTCTTAACATTATCAAGAATATGTATAATGGCAGCTAGTCTTGGGTGGAAGTAGATGAAAAACTTACAGACTTTTTTATCATAGAAAATTGAGTTAGGCAGGGTTGTGTGCTGTCTATAATTTATAATCTTAATAGATTGGATTAAAAAAACTCAATTAAGCATCGAAAGAGAAGAATACGTTGGGACTTTACATCCACACTGGAAGACCTTGATTTTGCTGATGACATAGTGCTCCTGTCCTCCAAGTTAAATGACTTACAGCTAAAAACTGATGACTTTGCTCGTTACGTACAAACTGTGGGTCTTCATATAAACAGGAAGAAAGCCAAGGTTATGCTAATAAATGAAAAATCAAATAAAGAAATTCAGTTATAAAATGAAACAACTGAAGATGTTGATATTTTGAAGAAACTATTGATGCCACCTGTTGAATCTTTTTGTTGTCGAAATCGACAACCTTCATTAGTGTTGTGTCAACTGTTTATGACATTTGTTTCATTGGAAGCCGAATTATAGTGCCAAGAGTGACAGTGTGTTTTGACGAACGGTCGGGAAATGAGTTTCAAACAGAGAGCTGCGATCGACTTTTGTGTTAAACTTGGTAAAAGTTTAACCGAAACGCATCAAATGCTTCAAAAAGCATACGGTGATGAATGGTTATCCCGTACTCAAATTTACGAGTGGTTTAAGCGATTTCAAAGTGGTCGTGAGACGCTTGAGAACGACGAAAAGACGGGCCGTCCTAAAACTGGAATCAGCGAAGTTAACATCGAAAAAAGTGCGTGATTTCATCAAAGAAAACCCGAAATCGTCCGTGAGATTGATTGAAGATGAATTGGGGATTCCAAAATCAACTATGCACAACATTTTGATCGAGAGTTTGGGCCTTCGTAAATTGAATTCGCGATTTGTTACCCACAAGTTGACCGACGACCAAAAAAAATATCGAATTGAACACTGCAAGGACCTCATTGAAACAGCTCGTAAGGACTCGTAAACTTCCTTTACACGATCGTTACTGGTGACGAAACGTGGTGTTTTGAGTATGAGTTCAAAACAAAGGCCAGAGTGCTGAGTGGAGACCACCAGAAGAGGGACATCCGAAAAAAAGTCGCTTGAAAGAAGTCAAAGGTAAAGAAAATGTTGATTTATTTCTACGATTCCAAGGGCATTATCCACAAAGAATTCCTTCCGCCTGGCCAGACGGTCAATGGTGAGTTCTATTTCGAAGTGATTGATAGCGAGAATTCGTCGCGGACGGCATGAATATAGTGACGACAGGCCAGTCGTCAAAACGCACTGTCACTTTTGGCACTATAACTCGGCTTCTAATGAAGCAAATGTCATAAACAGTTGATACAACACTAATGAAGGTTGCCGCTTTTGACAACAAAAAGATACAACAGGTGGCGCCACTAGTTTCTTCTATTTTCGAAAAGTTTGGTTTCGTTTTGGGCAGAAGGTGTAAATAAATAAGGCGGCACTGACGAAGACGTTTTACTAAGAATTACTAAAACAGAAAATTGTTTCAAGTCATTAAATTATGGAAAGGCATCAAATATTACAATTAAAGTGAAAATTAATGTCTATAAATCTATTGTGAAAGCAATACTGCTATAATGCTCTGAAACTTGGAAACTTACCAAGCCACAAAGTATTAAATTGGACATTTTCAAAACAAATGTTTAAGAATAATTTAAAAATCTTCTGGCCAAATACAATCGCTAACGAAGGACTTAAACTTTCTACAAGTCATTAGATGAAAAGATTCGCTTAAGAAGATGGAAATGGACCGGCCATGTTCTTCGCATGGGAATAAACAGAATCCCGAAGTAGCACTGAGTTGAGCTGCAGAAGGAAGACGCTCTAGAGGTTGTCCAAAATTAACTTGGAGAAGAATGATGGAATCCGAAATGGAGGCATGATGGACGAGTTGGACGGAAGCATAAACAGCTGCGAGGGACAGGGGCAGATGGAAAACCCGCATTGTAGCCTTATATGCCAGTAAGCATGGTTATATTTGATGATGATGATCTGATGTTATCTTACATCAAAATATTGAAACAAACACCGATTTTTATCCATTCGCAATAATTTGACAATAGCAGTCTACTGACTGAAGATTTTCTTTAAAACTTTATGAAAGAGAATCGTACAAAAAAATCACCATGTTTTGCTCTGTTCCTAAAGAAATAAAGTTTTCTCCCTGAGATATAATTTTATAACGTTTTATGTCATAGTAAACAGAAAAATGAAAAAAAGAAGAAATTCTAGCAAGAAATTGCAGAAAATTGACGTGCTGTGCCATCTGGTTGCTAACAAGTGCATTATACTTATTTTAATGACACTTGAACCTTTCCCGAAGTGCCAAGAACTCTTTTTTCTCATACATAATAATAATAATAATAATAATAATAATAATAATAATAATAATAATAATAATAATAATAATAATAATAATAATGTATTTTGCAGTTTCTTTATACCCTCTGTAATGTAATGTGCTTAATAATGCATTTTTACACTATTAAGTGCAAAAATGCTTACTTTATTAACAAGTATTCCGTCAAGTTCCATTAAACGAATTTTAATAATAGATGGCGCAGTCGATGCAGTAATGAAGAATATCTCAGTGTTTTAAACATAATTTTATTCATTTCATTGTAAAATCAATGAACTATATATCTCACTATTTGTGAGATATGAGCACACACACATTTAAAATGTGTGTGTGTGTGTGTGTGTGTGTGTGTGTGTGTGTGTGTGTGTGTGTGTGTGTGTGTGTGTGTGTGTGTGTGTGTGTGTGTGTGTGTGTGTGTGTGTGCGTGCGTGCGTGCGTGCGTGCGTGCGCGCTCAAACATTAAAAAATATATATTTATTAATAAAAATATAATATTAAATAATTACTAAAATAAAGAGCCAAAAGCCCTCAGTTCGACAATGCAAAATTATATAAGCAAAGTGGATATTAGATCCAGCATTATTTCAAAGCCGAATGCAGAAACTATGAAAGTTCCTTAGTACTGAACGAGAGTTTTTGGTCTCTTAAGGTTTCTCCCTTTTCTCTGAGGAGAACCAACCAGTTCGAAACAGCCGCCAGCAGAGTGAAGCCTTATCAAAATGGACAAATAGAAAACGAATATAAAGACAAGACGCCTGGGAGGCACTTATGTTTTCTTAGTCCGCGATGCTAAGGCAACTTGTGAATGCCCGTGAGTGTATTTCCGTAAGCTCTCTGGTCAATTTATGAAACTTTCAGTTTCTACATCGAGCTTTGAAATAATGCTGGATCTAATATCCACTTTACTTATATAATAATAATGTCTTAATAAGTATTCATGCAGATTATATATATTTATACAATTCACATATATTTTCTGTTTAGTACAATACATTTTAGATAACTATACATACTACCTGCAGCAGTAATAGTAATTTACTATTATTAATTAAACTAATATGCAGAGATAAAATTAGATATTAATAAAATGCAAACGATAAGTTTAATTACGAAGAATACACTGCTTGGAAGAAGTCAACGGATACACCACCATGGACATGGTGCCATTTAACGAGTCACGTGTTTGTAGCCGGTATAAATTGGAGGAATATGATACTCACAACTCAGTGCCGACACGTTGAATGCAGAGTTCCGTGCATCGACTGGGAGATGAATCTTCTCAAAAACATTCAGAACCGAGGCTCACAACACGAGTTTCCGCATAATTCAAGCCCCACATTACCCGAACAAACATGCTGCGTCGTCTTCAGTAGTTCAAAGAGCGTGTACAGTGAGGTGTGGAAGCTTGGAAAGCTGTGTTACAGAGAGAGACGATCACCTGGCATCCGCCATACTCACACCCTCTACCATTTGTGTGGTAGAGGGTGTAGCGTGATTCGTCGCTCCGTAACACAGCTTTCCTCTGTAACACAGCATGGATGAGACTTGGATTCACCATTACACACCAGAATCCAAACAGCAGTCAAAACAGTGGACAGAAGCCGGTTGTTCAGCGCCAAAGAAGACAAAGTCGGTTCCATCAGTAGGGAAGGTCATGGCATGGGTGTTTTGGGATGCTAAAGGCGTTTTGTTTATTATCTTGAAAATGGTAAAACAATAACTGGGGAATATTATTCCGATCGTTTAACCAGACTAGATGAAAAAATTGTGAGAAAAGATCCGGTTTGCAGAAGAAAAAATCATCTTTCATCAGGACAATGCACCTGCCCACAAAGGTGTTTTGGCAATGGGAAAATTAAGGGATCTGCACTATGAATTGTTGGAACATCCACCCTACACCTCAGATTTGACTCCCCGTGACTTCTATCTCTTCCAAAACTAAAACTTTACCTCGCTGGTTAGCGTTTTTGCAGGTAATTGGAATATAAATGTGTTAGTCTTAAGAGAGATTATGTTGAAAAATAAAAATAATTTTGAAATTATAAATTCGTTTTTTCATTTTTAGGCTGAGAACATTTCAGACCACCCTCGTTTAAATACTATAATAAATCAAAATCAGCTAACGCCTTTTTATTCCCGTATACGGGAGTAGGCGAGGCCATTTAGCCCTATCTAAATGGCCTCGCCTACTTTTGGAGGCTGAGTGGGCAGTTCAATCTCCACTGGTACCCAATCAGAGACAGATGGCCCAAAGCTATCTGTCTCTGATTGGGTTCTACGGTCGATTTTCTTGAGTTTACATGACGAAAAACCCGAGTTTCCGGAAGGAAAAACCTGCTTGCCCGTGCCAGAGATCGACTAACTCGGGAACCGGTCGAAAAAAGGCTTAGAAAAATTTCCTCTAGTCGACGACCAGACTCGAAATGAAGTCTTCCTTCGTGCGGCCAAGTGCGGTGGTGTGCAAACGCCACATCCACTGAGCTCCACAGGCTCCACTATAATAATAATAATAATAATAATAATAATTAATCATTGAATAAAGCAAATCTATTTATTGACTTTGCTAAGGCTATCACATCTCTAATAAATCTATTAAAATGGCGTTATTAGAAATGTGCAGTCATCTTATAAACTCTGATTGGAATAGACTTCATTCGGTGACAGGTCGGATTTGAGAAGGATTTTCAGTCGCAAATCCTAGTCGTGGTTGAAAAATAACCCTCCTCGCCCACCCATACCTGTCACTGACATAATCATCTTCAATTTTTCGGAACAGCCAAGTACTTGATTCCCTGGAACGCTCTGGAACGAAGTATCGCAATACTGAGATTAAAATACTTCTACGCATCAATAATTCGCTACTTGGCGATTATTATAAATAAAAGATAATGAAATGTAAATAAAACCATTTTTAAAAAAAAGAAAGAAAGCTTTGAAAAACATATTGAACCCGTCAGCTCAACATGTTTATGTTACCTTTCTTCTTTCAGACGCCTCTCAACTAGCAATCAGGAAAACTTTCCTAAATGATCACTATTTGAAAAGCAGGAAAACTTCCATTTAAGTCAATAACAACTTAAGTCATTAGTCAATTACTATTACGTCAATAGTAATTTAAGTCATAACTTAATAAAATCGATGAAAAATATTACGATCGTGAACAGACAAATTGCATAATAATAATAAAAAAGCTTTGTACATACATAAATGCCATGCTCACGTGATAAAACAACAATACAGTATATCAAAAAACAAGTTATGTCTAAAGTCCATCCAAATGGGAATATCAGGGCCCCGATATTCCCATTTGGAAGGACTTTGAAGACAACACTTGTTTAGTGTAAAATAATTCGTACTTCCTCTCAACTAACCAGCGATGGCCTTCTCTTCAAGAAAGGCATTCTGTAACAATGAGTTACGAGCAACTCATCGATTAACGATACGCAATAAGCCGTAACTTCTGTGAATAATCTTTCATCCGAAAAATCAGGATCCCGATTCCAAGAAAGATATTCCGGTTGCACCAAAACTAATTAGAACAACCACGAAGCTTGCATACCATAAAGAAGCAAGTTGCCTCATTTGAACGCCATTTCAACTGAACTGCGAAGGCCATGCGAAAGACATTCCGATTGCACCACAGTACAATCAACGGGAACATTCGCTGAGAACTGCACCTGAAAAATAATAAAAAAAAGTCGATGATGGACTGTTCTACCCAGTTCATCATAACTTAATGAACCACAAAAAAAACAGCAGAATAAAAATGTTCAGTCTTCGTTGGAACATCCTTTTAAGCGTGTACGCAGGGCTCGTAAAATTCCAAAAAGAACATTCCTTCCATAAAGGGACAACTGCGCAGAACTGACCATCGGCAGATTACAAAACATCGTTTCGTCGGACGTCCTTTCAACCATCCAATGAGGACCGTAACAGAGCTATTCCGATTGAAGCATAACTTCACAAAAACGAGAGCTACCACAAAGAGAAGGCATCTTCGATGATGCAAGACAGATCCTGCCCGTACCTTCCAATTCCGAGAGAATGCAACATGCAAGGCAACCAATCAGCAAGAGAACTTGCTGGGACATTCGTCCTCGAACTTGACTGCTCTAAGACAGGCTAATGAAAGGCATCGGCTTAATACCGCTCACGCACTCTTAGAACAAACCTCTTCAACTAAAATGATTCAACTGAATCCTGATCCTGACTGCTGCCATGATAAATACGTTCTCTGAAGATTGAAAAAGCTTAACCGTATAAGCATTGAATGTGGTGTTCAATGCTTATGCAATATTATGTAAGTACTTACATAAAGTTTTGTAAGTACTTGCATTTAGCATTGAACACCACATTCCATGCTAAATGAAATTCACTTACAAAACTTTATGTAACTACTTACATAATATTCAGGAAATCGTCTCCTTCTTGCGTCTTCCTCTCGATGATTATGAAAGTGTGTGTGTGTTTTCAGGTTTCTCAAAAGATAGACCTAAAGGGTTGCCTAGTGTAACAATTTACGTGTAATATGTGAGGCTTCAAGGATCTTCGAAAGCTGTATATATAATATCTGGAAATCAGCCGATTGTTTCGTCACAACCTTCACAATACAGTGACGTCACAATCGAGTATATAGTCTTCTTGTATAAAATACACGGGCTAGAAGCTGTAACGCATTATACATAGACAGCGAAGATTTTTTGGAAATAGAGCGACTTTTAATTAAATTTTTGGAACTAGATTACGACGACTAAATTATGAATTATATTAAATAAGAATTATTAATTTTACATTGCGCTTTTCCTTCGTCTCTTTATATAACCTATCATTTATTACACGTTATGACTAAAATATCTTTCAACATATAACATAATATAATATACATATAATATGATATTATACATTTAGCACACAATATAAAACAAATCATTAATACAAGATTATTTCCAGTTAACTCTCGATAAGAATATGAGGGTGGCCTGAAAGGTTCTCGGCCTAACAATGAAAAAACGACTTTATAATTTCAAAATTATTTTTATTTTACAACATAACCTCCCTTAAGACTAATGCATTTATTCCAGTGATGTCTCCGGCGCCATTATCCCATCCCTTTAGTGGTTCTCAGTAAGATCTGCAAAATACCCCTCTACAGCTGCAATCACCTCTTGACTCGAAAGAGTTTTAGTCTTGGTAATATAAGAGATAGAAGTCAGTGGGAGCCAAATTTGGGGAATAGGGTGGATGTTCCAACAATTCATAGTGCAGATCCCTTAATTTTCGGCTGCCAAAACACCTTTGTAGGAAGGTGCATTGTCCTGATGAAAGATGATTTTTTTTTTTCTCCTGCAAACTGGATCTTATCTCACGAATTGTTTCGTCTAGTCTGGTTAAAGGATCGGAATAATATTCACCAGTTATTGTTTTACCCCTTTCAAGATAATTAACAAACAAAATGCTTTTACCATCCCAAAACACCGAAGCCATGACCTTGTCTTCGGCGCTGAACAACCGGCTTCTGTCCACTAATGTTTGGATTCTGGTGTGTAATGCTGAATCCAAGTCTCATCCATAGTAATAAATCGACGCACAAAATCAGTTCTATTCTTAAAACTCTCCAAACACTGTTCAGAGATGTTCATACGAGTTGTTCATTTGATCTGCGACGAGCAAGCGCGGCACCCATCTTGCACAAAGCGTTTCCTTTGCAATTCTTCATGCAAAATATATCCTACACGTTCTTTTGAAATGCCTATAGTCTCAGTAATTTCACGCACTTCGATTCGCCGGTTATCCAGTACTATATCGTGCACTTGATCAATGATTTCTGGTGTTGTTACACATTTTGGACGTCCTTCACGTGGATCATCTTCAAGGCAGGTACGGCCACGTTTAAAGTCGGCAGCCCATTTCTTAATTTTCGAAAACGAAGGAAAAAAATAAACTTTTACGAACTTCGAATGAATTTCTTTTGGCGTTAAACCTTCTTTTACAAAGAATTTTATAACCGCAATATTCAATTTTATCCATTTCAAAGGATACAGACATTTTTGCTTCAGACAGCTGTACAAAACAAACTACTTGATAGAATTGCAATAAAATTGCAAGTCATCCTTGATAGAATGACTTGCAATTTCACATGGATGCTTATGACAGATGTACCAACTTAGAAAAAAAAATCTTGCCAATAGTGTTGCAATCTATGGTCGAAGCCGAGAACGTTTCCGACCATCCTCGTACAGTAATGATGACACTGTTTCGTTTCTTCAACCTAAGTTTGTGTGATGTTTCCCCCAGCCCATCTCCCCTTCCTTGTTAGATTCAAAAGCCTCTCAATGTCAAAGCCAAACGCTTAAATTTAATTAGTGCCGTGATAGGAAAGGTTTAATCCAGTCTGCATAAAGTTTCATTCCTACCAAAGTTATATGATTTTGATTTTCAAAATATGATTTTAATAATTTTATATGATTTTGTTTTTTAAAATTAATACTTAAAAATTTAAGTATAAAATTTTAAGTATAGAAATTTCTACTTACAATTAATGTGAATGCTACAAAAACTATCACACTGAACAACAAATACCAAAAATAAATTAAAATGTTACATACTTTTGAAGTAATGACTGTGAAATTAAGAAGGATGTGAAAGATATTAAGGAAATCAAATATTGTTTGCGGTTGAGATCAGGACTCCGTAGAAGCCAGTCAATTGTGATGATGATGAAGATCATGTCTACAAAGCACGCAGTTACAGCAGTGGCATCCTTATGACACGGTGCACTATCTTGCTGAAAGAGACAATGGTCAGTTCCGTAGACACGTCACAAAGTAGGAAACATTGCATTGTCCAAAATGTACAGATAGTGCTAGGAGTTCAATGTTCATTGCATCACAAACATTTGGGCAAGGAACACCAAAAATTTCTTTGTCCAAAACAGAAAAAAACAGGACCATACCATTGCACCGCCATTTTCGAATTTCTAGTTGGGGTCACGCACTCTGGTAAGAGACATTCACCGGGCATTCGCCACACACACACACACACTCGTCCATCTGCTTAGTAGACATGATTTGTCGCTCCATAACACAGCTCTTCAAGCTTCACTATCCCACTGTATATGCTCTTTGCACCACTTAATACGAAGCTACTTGTTGGTTCGGGTAATTCGTTAGCTCCCTTCTTGTAGCCATTTCATTCGGAGTCAGCGGCACTAACTTGGGAGTATCACATTCCTCCAATTCATACTTGCTTCAAACAAGTAACTCGTTACATGGCACTCTGCTCCTTGGCCACGTGGGTGTCCGTTGACTTCTTTCCAAGCAGTGCGTAAGTCTCTATCATGTTCCTTGTCAACTGACTCTGCATCTCACACACGTTCAATCAATCCTCATCTGCATGTTCACTCATCTCTGAATCTGTTCCCATCTGCGTTTCCCCAAGATACTCAGTTGGCCAAATCTGTGTAGAAAAATAGATGCTGTCGAATCAGAGGCTATAAAAAAGGAGAAATAACACACCCATCTTTACTGGTCAATATTTTCTTCGACATCCAAGTAATCCATTGAGCTCTTTGGGGAGCGTTTGCAATATATTCACTGAAGTTCAAATTTCTTTCCACCATCACGAATACTTGCATTTCGACATTAACGTGGGTGCACATTTATGCCCTTACTAACCCATTCAAATTAGAAACCTGGGAATCTGCACGAAGCTCTTGCGATCATATGTGTACTCACACTAGCTCATTTATACCTGAGGTCGCTATTTCAGCAGAGTTATTCCTTCCTTCACACCCAATTTATTTCCATACCAATGATATCTGTACTTTTCTTTAATTTTGCTCTTCGAACATCTCAATGAAAAGCACTTTCTCCAAACATCTAACTCTAACACCATTCGCATGCAACGCATCAGGTATCTTATTATTATTATTATCACTATTATTCTTCTTTGAGTGCCATCTCCTATCGGAGGTCGGCGACCACCATGGCAAATTTTGAGCGATTCTCAGCTATTCTGAGCAGTCTCTCAGAGTCCATACCAGTCCATTGTCTGATATCTGCCAGCCAAGATTTTCTTCGTCTTCCTTGTCCACTTCTTCCATTTATCTTCCCTTTTATAATCAGCTGAAGTATCTTATATTTTTCATTACGAAGTAGGTGACCAAGATATGCAGTTTTCCTTCTTTTTATGGTATCTAAAAGTTCACGTGATTTCCCCATTTGTTTCAGTACTTCCTGATTGGACGTTTTTGCTGTCCATGGGATTTTTAACATTCGTCTGTATAACCACATCTCAAAGGCTTCAAGTCTTTTTATTGATGTTGTCTTCAAGGTCCAAGTTTCTGCACCGTACAGCAGTACAGACCATACATAGCATTTAACCATGCATACTCTAAGCTCTAAGTTTAAACTGCGGTTACACAGTGTTGATTTCATCAAGAGAAAATTTTTTCTTGCCATTTCAATTCTAACTTTTATTTCCATTTCTGGATTGCAATCTTCATTTAACCAGCATCCGAGATATTTAAACTTTGCCACTCTTTCTCTTTGTTTCCTATTTAAAGAAAGTGCTAAATTAAGAATTGGTTTCTTACTTATGACCATGAATGTAGTTTTGGTGATATTTATTTTTAATCCCATTTTTTCACTCTCTGCATTTATTAGCCCCAAAAGATTTTGAAGATCCTGAATATTGTCAGCCAGAAGAGCTGTATCATCGACATATCGGATGTTACTGATGATTTCACCATTTACACTAATCCCTTCCTTTCTTCCTTCCAAGACTTTTTGAAATATGGCTTCTGAGTAGATGTTAAAAAGAAGAGGTGACAGCACACATCCTTGCCTTACTCCTCGTTTGATGTTAATGGAGTCTGTAATAATGTCATCAACTTGAACAGATACCTTTTGGTTCCAATATAAGTTTTCAATGATCCTGATGTCTTTACCATCTAATCCAATTCTTTTTAATAGTACAATCATTTTAGCATGTTGGACTTTGTCAAATGCTTTCTCGAAGTCGATGAAGCAAATGAATATTACCTTGTTTTGGTCAATACATTTTTGAAATAAGATCTAAGAACAGAAAAGGGCCTCTCTTGTTCCCAAGCCGTTTCTAAAGCCGAATTGGGTATCACTGGTGGTGTCTTCACATTTTCTGTATATTCTTTTTTGAATTATTTTCAGAAACATTTTGAGAACGTGACTCATTAGGCTGATCATTCTATAGTCATTACAAGTTTTCGCATTTACTTTTTTAGGTAGCATGATGAAGGTCGACTGTAACCAGTCTTGAGGGATTATGCCTGTATCGTAGATCTTATTAAATAGCTTTACTAATATGTTAATGTTGTCACCTTCTAATAACTTTACTATTTCTGCCGGTATTCTATCTGGTCCTAGGGCTTGACCATTTTTAGCTGAGTTCAATGCACATTCTACCTCTGATTTTAGAATGCATGGACCTTCCATATGTTCATAAGTATTTTCTGGGTTCTGTCTGTCATCAGTAAAGAGTTCTTCTATATATTTCACCCATTCTTGTATTTTGTCATCCTTTTTGAATATAATTTCTCCCTTTTTGTTTCGAAGGATACAGAATTGTTTTTTCTTATATATACCTGAGGTCTCTTTCATCTTTTTGTGTAGATTAAAATTGTCATGTTTTTCCTGTAGAATTTCTATTTCTTTACATTTTTCATTCATCCAGATTTCTTTTGCTTTTTTGATCTTGTGTTTAATAATTTTCTGAACCTCTATATATTTTGTTGGATTATGATTTTTATATGATCTGCGTTGATCCATGAGAGAAAGAATTTCATCAGTCATCCAGTCTTTCTTTTTTACTGCTCTATTAGGATATAAGGTATTGGTACATTTCTCTATGAAGACAGATTTCAATTTGTCCCACGATTCATCAACCCTCATGATGTCATCATTCTTGATAAGTGCTAGCTCTTGATTCAGATCTTGACTCAATTTGCTTCTTATCTCTGTGTTTTTTAATTTTCCCAAATCAAACCTTTTTTGTTGATGTTTCTTAAGCATAGCTTTCAGTCTAAGTTGTAACTCTGCCACCAGTAGGTTATGATCAGAAGCAATATCTGCACTAGGATAGGTTTTTGTACTCTTTATAGAACTTCGAAATAGTTGATTAATTAGCAAGTAATCAATTTGGTTTCTGACTATATTCCCATTATTATCCTGTGGTGATCGCCAAGTATACAATCTTCGAGGTGGTAGCTTAAACCATGTGTTTGTGATTATTAGCTCCTCTTCCTGGCAGAATTGAAAAAGACGGTCACCTCTCTCATTTCTTGTGCCCAGTCCATGTTCGCCAACCACATCTCCACTTCTACCTTTCCCAATTTTAGCATTGAAATCACCCATGACTATGTTAATATCATGCTTTTTTGTATTTTTCAATAGTTCTTTTAATTGATCATAAAATTCTTCAATCTCTATATCACTCTTGTCAGCAGTAGGGGCATAGACTTGTATAAGATTAACATCTAGTGGTTGTCCTTTCAGTTTTAATAACATCATCCTATCTGAGTAAGGGATGAAGCTCAACAGTGACTTATTGATCTCTTTGTTTATTATTATTCCAACTCCGTTTTGATGGTTGTTTTCACAACTTCCAAAGTGATACATGGCATGTCATTGACTTGAGTTTTGCCTGATCCTGGCCACCTAACTTCACTCATTCCTATAATTCCAATTTCAAGTCTTTTCATTTCTTGGATAGCCTTTCTTAGCTTACCTGCTTCATACAAGGTTCTGACATTCCAGGTTCCTAGTTTTACCGAGCGCACCATGTTGAGCCCGGGGATTCTTCGCACCCCTGTCCCATTTAAGGGACGCCGGTAACTCGGGGCCATTTGTGTAGATTTGCTCGCCATGGTGGTTAGTCTGGAGAGAGAATAGAGCAGTAGTTTCTCCATTTGCTTTCTGCTCTGCAGTATTACAGACGTACACAATAAACTGTATCGCCATCTGCAATACAGTTTATTGTGTACGTCTGTAATACTACAGTTTATTGTGTTACATCACTATTATACCTAACAAAATTAGAAGCATTACATAGGAAAAGCGTGTCAACATTAATTTGGAGACTTTATACACAACATCCTAACCGCTTATGGTGATAGACAGAATTCTGAGTATTAAAAATCTGAAACACTACATAATGTTACTAAGGAATTACTTCAACATCATCTGTCGTAACAACAGAGACACATATCGTATGACACGACCAACAACAACTCTTTACATCCCACGACCCTTCAAGAATTCATACGATTCTTTTGTGAGATCGCATCTGATACCCACGCTATTCAACAACCTACCAAGAAATTTAAAACACAGAGACAACTGCAGAACATTAAAAGGAACTCTGGAAATTATACCGATACAGTTATTATAGCATTAGCACTTATATATACATCACAAATCACTAGCATCCAACGCCTACATTTCATCCATAAACAGTACCAAACAACAGAAATGGTGAAGGCTAATCCCACTCTCCTCATAAAAGCTAACCCTAGCTTAGAAGCAGGTGGGATTAGCCTGCCTTACTCAAGTAATCATAAACTGCCAATATAATATATAAAATATAAAAATAATATATACATATATATGTTATAAACAATTATTATTATTATTTTAAAATATTATGTACGTGCAAGTATCTGTTATGCATAATAGTGTTCATGTAATACATTATAAATATTATATATATATAAATAATAAAGTTTGATTGAAAAAAAATATCATTATTATTACTTGGCACCTCCAAGGACTCATCTACTCCACTCCACCAGAAAAATCTCACCGTTTTCTCTTCTACTTAATTCTCCTACGCCATCTCATCATCATCATCATCATGAATCATGGGCTCACTGACCGTTGATGTCTGATGCCTGCTTCACTATCTTCTTCCACCTTTCTTTGTCCAGTGCACAGTGTCGCAGTTTTTGTACATCCATTCCACACCAGTCTTTTATATCGTCTATCCATTCTCTGTATGGTCTACCTCTTCTGTTTAAACCATTCAAAATACCAAACATAAATGTCTTTATCTTCCGGTCCTCACTCATTCTACAGATGTGTCCAAATAATTGCAGCTTCCGTTTTATAATCTTCTCCTACGCCATCTACCGCACATTATCACTGCCACCACCATTATTTTTTTAACTGTAAATTGTATTTGTTCCGATGGCTGATTTGCGTTTATGCAGGATCACAAATCCTGCTCCGTATGAGATCAACAAAATCATCTTCAACTGAAAAAGTCTACATAAAGATCACAAAGGTATACAAGATTATATAAATCCATTCTGCCACCAAATTCACTCCGTTTTTTCCTGTACAAGCTTCATAATCAAATGTGGCCGTTTTTCAATTCTTTTCTACCATACCGAGGCGCGCGCACACACACACACATTCGCTTTCGTACAACAGCATTTTCATTCGCATGTCGTAATCATGTCCTCTGCAGTTTTTTCAATTTCTAATCCGTCTGATGCTATTTTTCTAGAACATTAATTGCAAGTCCCAAACCAGTTTTTTTTTTTCCAATACTTGCAACGAATGTGCAAGTATTGGGGAAAAAAATATGCAGAAAATATGAGGATGAAATCGAATAATATTTAGCATCACTTATTTTACTAACCATGTCTTTTCTTACTTTATTTCCAATCTGTTCGATAACTTCGTTATCAATCGTCGGATTTAAACAAGTTAACGTCTGTTCTTTTACATTTTCAATGTGTTCCAAAATAATTGTCGTAATAACCAATTACCAATTACAAAAAAAAAAATAAATAGATAAATAAAATAAAGATCCCTCATCTGGGATATCTTTTGTTAGACTTCTTACACAGAACAATACTTCATCAAAGCAACTTTTAGAATTTGATACTTAGGAATGAAAAAAAATGGGTCTGTAGAGTGAAAACCTTGTTTTAGCATCTTACTCACATTTTTACCTGTACATTTGTCCATGTACAGGTAATGGACAAAAAAAAAGGAAACAGTGGCACGTTTCGATTAATATGGCGTTCGTCCGCCGTGGACGTCTTGTACAGCCTGGATTCTTCGAGGGAGATACTCTCTCAGTGCTTGGAACTTGATAGTAGGAATTTTACACCACTCATCCAACAGAAACTGGATCAATTCGCCTTTGGAATTGACCCAGTGAGATTCTTTGGAGGTGGGAAACGCCTGAGAGCTCGCTCCAAAATATCCCATAAATGTTCTATAATTTTTAAGTCTGGCGATTGGGATGGCAATACAGCTCACCGTCTTGTTCCGCAAAACCACTGGGTGGCTACATTTGCTCGATGAATGGGAGCATTGTCCTGTTGAAACGTGGCCGGCTGTGAAGGAGAAAAGTGTGTCAACTTGGGATGAAGATGATCCTTTATGATTGAAATATAACGTGCACCATCCACTTTGCTTTCAAATACTACAAGTGGATCTAAATCATACTATGAGAATGCGCCCCAGATCATAACAGAACCACCAAACCTTTTCACAGTTAGCAACAGCATTCCGGATGGTAAGTTCTATCGGCTGACGCCACATACGTATTCTGTGGTCTGCAGCAAAAAGTGTGAACGTAGATTTATTAGGCCATATCACATCCCTCGATTGTTGTGTACTACACTGCCTGTGATATTTGCACCACTGGAGACGCGACGACTTGCGTTGACGGGAGTGATCAAAGGCTTGTGTAAAGCAACCCGACCATATATTCAACCGTGTGTGTTCCTGGCATAGAATTTTTGCTGAAACGAGTTTCTCATGACCGGTGTTGAATTTTTCACACAATTGCTCATCAATATCCCGCCTATTTTTCGTAGTACAACGCACTGTTGCTCAAACGTCCCTTTCTTGCAGTAATTGCATTTCGCTTATGATGTTTCTCTATCGACTGCTATAACATTAGAGACTGTTCCTCGACTAACAGTGCAATTTCAGCTGTCCTGGTCACAGATGCACCTGCCTCCTGGCTCCGATAATCAGGCGCCTTTCAAAGTCACTGAGGAACTCTCTGGATTCCATTCTAACATACAATAAACGGCGGTAGGCGTTTATACACACACGTTCCTAGCAATGTTGGGAGTACATTTGCATATCAACTGCATCTGGTGCATCCAAAACGCTGCATAACAACTACCGATAACGCGACTCAATTGCTCAGTGTTTCCATTTTTTGTCCATTTTCGGTAAATTATAATACACACATACACAGGGTGTCCCAAAATTCACGCAAGATTTAAATTTAGCGCCATTTGCGCGGTAAAGTGTTGCCAACGAGAAAAAAAAAGACAGCGTGACAGTTCAGGGTTATTAAAAATGACCACACACAGCGAAGAGAGTTCGTTGAATGGATTATGGAACAACAAGTGGATGCTTATTTTTCGAACAAAATCATTTTCATCTTGATGGCTTCGTTAATCGACAAAATTGTCGCATTTGGGGTTCAGAAAATCCATGAGTGATTGTTGAGAAACAAATGCATCCACAACGTGTCACTGTTTGGTGCGGAGTTTGGGCTGTAGGCATCACCGGTCCATTCTTCTTCAAAAATGCGGCTGGTAAGGCAATAACAGTTAATGGTGCTCGCTATCGCGACATGATATTCCAGTTTTTTTGTGCCTAAATTGCAAGGTATGGATGTGGACGACATGTGGTTTCAACAAGACGGTGCCACATGCCATACAGCCCGAGAAAAAACAATTCAATTACTAAACGAGTCATTTCCTGGTCGTGTAATTTCCCGTTTTGGTGATCAGAATTGGCCGCCCAGATCATGTGACTTAACGCCGTTGGACTTTTTTCTTTGGGGTTTTTTGAAGTCTAAGGTTTATGCCAACAAGCCCACGACCACCCACGCTTTGAAGGAGGAAATTGAGCGCTGTATCAACGAAATTCAGCCACATTTATGCAAAACGGTCATGGAAAATTTCGACAAAAGAGTGCGTATGTGCCAGCAAAGCCGTGGAGGCCATTTACCCGATATGCTATTCCATGCATAACCCTATACTGTATACTTTATGAATCAATAAGAAATTAAAAACCTGTTTTCTATCAAAATTACTTCTTGCGTGAATTTTGGGACACCCTGTATATATGCATACACATATATAATAAACTCATATTTAAATATTGAGCTAGAGAAGAGGACACACGATGATACTTTTGCTAAGGCTTTTGATAGAATACAGTATAGAAGACGTATAAATTCGGGAATATGGATTTGGATTATAGAATATCAGCCTGGATAAGAGGATGGCTCACTGACAGATATCAAAAAGTGAGATGTGAGCATGCAAGATTTCAGGTAACTAGTGATGTACCACAAGGATCAGTTATTGGGCCACTATAATTCAATCTGGACTTTGATGATATTGGGAAGGATTTGACAAGCAACATACAGCTATTTGCTGATGATGCAAAGAGTGATAGGAAAATCGGAGTGCTGTTGATATGCGATACTTGTAGAATGATTTGAATAGGCTGGAATTGTGGGCATGGGAAAATAGATGTCACCTCATGTCAGAAAATATAAAGTCATGCACTTTGGCGTGATTAGATATCCAATGTTGTATTATTGGTGGGATTGCTAGAAGAAACTGATCAGGCTACGAATCTTGGTAGATAGGAAGTTGAAGTTCAAGGGACATATAGCAAAGATTGGAAGTAAAACTCGAAAGATAATTGCAATGCTGAAACAAACATTCACACATAAAGAAAAGGATGTCATTTTGCCTCTATAAAAGGCCCTGATAAGACTTCACTTGGACTACTGTGCGTAGGTCTGGTCTCCGTTGTGATTCTGATACAATGGATAGAGTGCAAAGGAGAGCATTGAAATAGATTGATAAAATATATATGATTGAAACTTAGAAATTTCTGAATGGGTAATACAGGATTTCAGTTGGAATATTTCATTTTATGGAAGGTGGGGAAAGGACAAGAAACCAAAAACAACCAAAATCCTACTGCTGAAATATCCTTGCATGCAGTGCAATACCCCTGAAATCAAAAAAGGTCATCATCATCGATTTCCAAGAAAATGAAGCCAAATTACGTTGTTCTGAATCGCTGGCAAATAAGAACCACTCAATGTACCAAAAATACAAAAAGACCCTATTTATTGCCCCCTTCGTGGCAATTAAACAAAATAAATTACTCCTCTGTACTCTCAAACCAATCCAACTTCTAACACTGTACAAAAAAAAAAGGCCACGCAACTGGCTCAAGTTTTCTGAGGATGTTTTACTGTAACAAAACAGCCAGTACCAGTCATGTTCATTGCTGGCTTGTTAAGTATTTAATTTTTTTTTTCTTTTCTTTTTTTCAGTTCATTCAAAATCCAAAGTTTACAAATTCATCTTTTCAGTTTTATCCTTTTTGTCGTTCATTTTAAAATTGTCCATTTTCATGTAATTTCAACACATCGCTCTCTTTAACCCACTACTTTAAATCGCATACCATCTAGACTCAAGTCAAGTTTTCACCATCTTTACCTTCAAGACACAGGTATGTTAATTAAACTCTTTAAACCTGGTCATTAAAAAAGGGTCTGAAAAGTTTTTGGCAATAGAGCATTTATTTATATTTATAAACATTTCAGGAGTTCCATGATTTTCAGTAATCTAAAGTATTAAATATTTTATAATTATTCATGTATGTGGCCTTGTTAGCAGAGCGTGGTATATATGCTCTCCAAATAACAGGCTGTGGTTGTACAAATCGCACCATGAGTATAGACACTTATGAAATTTAGGTGGGGGATGAATTGCACTGTCTGGTGTTATATCACCCTGCTTACTTCATAAGGCCTGAAATGGCTTGAAAATGTTATTAGTGGTTCCCACCCACAAAAAGGTTAATTAGTAAACCTACAGTGCATTTGTATCATGGTGGGTTAAGGATTCCCCCCTTCCATTTTTATCAATTATATATACTGGAATTTTTTTTTACTTATTTTTACATAGCCAGAAATCCAGAAATCCCTGCTCTAGAGGCCAAACATGGAACTTTTCAAGCCACTTCAAGCCTACGATAAGAAGTGCAATGAAATCCATGTCTCGCCTACAGACAATCACAAATATCTATGCCAGCAGTGAGATTCAAACCTGTGACTTGTTAATTGGAGAGCAGGTAGACTAACCACTTGGCCAACCAAGCTAGCATATTGATTCCCATCTGGCTGATTGATTCCGCCAGAGGAGCATGTGGTGAAGTTGTAAGGATAAAAAAAACAACTCCATGGTGGATCCTGGAAGTTAAAGAGTAATCGAGGTAAAGAAGAAACCACATTGAAAGTTCCTAGCAAGTAAGTCAGCTTGTGCTCTTAGAGAATAAGAAAAATGAGAGAGAGCAAAGTACTGTGTAAAACTAGCTAAATGTCATGGAAAGATGTTGACAACATAGAAAATAAATATCAGGAAGGTGGCTCTAAATTAGCTGTATAAAGGGCAGTGTTCAAACCAGTTTAACTTATCAATCTGAGAGCTCAGAAATAAAGCACTTGATCAAAGACAGACTGGTGTTATACCACAGATATGAGAGTTCTGAGAAAGATTAAAGGAGTGCAACGATAGCATCAATGGCAGTATCACATTAAAAATGAGGATGTAACGAACTTGGCACTGTTAATATTCAGCAACGTGTCAGTAGAGCTAATCTCAGGTGGTCACTTAAACAGGGAAAGGAAAGATAAGCAAAACAAGTGTTATTAGCTAGGTTAGCAAGAAAAAGATCCATAGGAAGACTAAGATGTAGGTGGATTGATACAGTAATAAAGTGCCTTAGAAGACAGAAATATAAGATTCACAGAGTCTTGACAGATAACAGATTAATTTGGAGGAAAATTGTTGATCAGAAGTCAGTAATGGTGTAACTTTTTTATGTAGTACTATCATCTACTACTATCATATCATCTATCTACTACTAACCAAATGTTGATAATTCATCCTTTAAAATGATCAGGGGTAATCTTTGCTTAAAATTAAGATCTAACATTTTTGTGTTTTTTCAAGAGCCAACAATATTCAAAAATTTCTCTGACAATAAAGAGGTTCTAAGTGTCTTTCAAGAAGACTGAAAACAATGCTCAAGTTAAAAAAAAAAAAAAAAAAAAAAAAGGCACATGTATAACTTCAAATAAAGATTAACACATTGGAGGGATAATATTTTATTTAGTAAAATATAGCCTACAAGTATGTTACAAAAAAAAAATAAGTTCTTTAAAACTTTTTAAGTAATTAAAATAAAGATGTCTGAAATTATATACATAAAATGAAGACTTTCAATGCAGAAAATCTGTACATGAATGATCACATGCTTAGATCACAATATAGAGGAAATCGCATGCCTGAAAATGAATAAATATCTATTTTAAATGTGATATTTGATTAACTTCATTTGTATATACAGTATGATCAAAATTTACACTTGTATTGCATTCCTAGAATTTACGCAAATCAACACCAATTATTCTATAGAAATACATTCAGATGGCAATTCGTGTAGTGAATACAAGTACGATAACCATGGTTTCATTCTGAAGGTTTCTGTGCAAGACAAAAATTGCGCAAGTTGAAGTGTGCTTACAAATAATGTATTTTTCAGATATATGTTCAGTTCAATAATACTGTATGTACAGTTATATAATACTGTATACAATCCTTACTCCAACAGTTCCCCCCATCGTTGTAAATCAGTTTATGACATGCAATAGCACCTTGGTTTTTTTCACATATAAGAATAACATATATTTGCATATCTTCAATTAAAATCACCAATAATTTTTCCATTTCTTCTATTAATATGCTTCTTTTCTTGGAAGTGATCACGGATTGCACTGATCGAATTTTCCATGAGCTGCATATGTCAAACTTTATCTTTTAAATAGCTCTAACAATCTATTCATTCATTTCATAAGCACATGCAATATCTATGAACTTAACTTTTTTGCACTGTCTATTAATTTCTACTTTGTCTCCATATTTATAATGCACCCCTTCTTATCACATTGTGAATACATGCATTTATTCTCATTGCTTTTAAAATAGGTTTCTCAGACATATTTAAGATTTATATTTTATTTTAAAAAGTATCTACCTAAGTTCACTAATAAGACAGCTTGCAAAAAGCAGAAAGAAACAAAATGGCATTGACATTATCAGTTGTGCATCAGCTTACTAAGAAAACCAATTAGTACATTAAAATAAAAAGTATTATCAAATCCAGCTATACTTTATAACCAAATATAGAAAGAAACCTGTTTCTAAAATTTTCAAGAAGCCTGTTGGCCCAATAAAAGACAAACATATGGACTCTGAGCACAGCTTGTATCTTAAGTTGTGCAAACCAAGGCAACTTTGATATCAAAAATGATATTCTCACATGCATTCTGATAAATTTTTTTTAAAGGTACTTAAACTTTGTCGGTGTCTTTCTGTATTTGGTTATAAAATATGAATGGATCTAATATCCTCCATTTCAATATCCTATCAATGCCAAACTGAAGCCTTTTGTCTTTATATTTTAGTTATCCATTATGTTCACAAAGTAGTAGTTGCTAGATGGCATTGCTAGTCATAATTCGAAGTACCACAAGTGTGTATCTACAAGTCTGCATAACTCTGACTTTTCTTTTAGGCAGATAAATTAAAATTAATAGAAATGTTTTTCATAATTACATAAGATATAAGTAATTTTCGCTATTTATTATAAAGCAAGACAAAAATTCACTTTTATCGAAAATATAACCTCAATACGTGGATATTCTCACAGAGGTAAGCATTGTGGATAATCACTTACTATACTACTAAATATACAAGGTAACTAGCACAAAACAAACATGCAAAAAATGTCATCACTGTGATTCTTTTTAAGTTAGCAATCAATTTTGTAAGCATTATTGTTTATTTTTCATTTGACCCTATATGGATGTATACCATGATATTTTAATTTGTGTATAAGAATTATCACTTTTCCGAGAGTTTGGAAAGGTGGAGAAATATGTTTTAACATTAAATTTCTTCAGGATTTTTACTAGTTTAGGAGAAAGAGAACTTATATGCGGTAAGGAGATGTAGGCTGTTGGGTTTGAGTTATCTTCATTACTATGTTGATTATGTACACTAAGACGATTATAGATATTTTTAGGAGAGTAACCGCTATTTAAGAAAGTCCTTTTGAGGTAACTAAATTCTTATTGAAGTTCATCTTCTTCTGACAACAAGGATCTCACTCGATGAGCTAGTGTGGAAATAATTCCTAATTTCTGAGGGGGATAGGGGTGAGATGAAGCATGTAGGTATCCATAGGTGTGTGTGTGTGTGTGTGTGTGTGTGTGTTGGCTTTCTATATCAACCCAGTTCCAACCCAGGAAGTCCTTAGTCTTTTAAAAAACAAGTTATCTAAAAAGATTTTTGCGTTACTTGTGCATTGTGTGGATTAAGGCTACTTCTTATTTGAAGACAAGATCTGCAAACAGAACAGCAGTTTGGTAATGGGTAGCCCGTTGTCTCCGGTGCCAGCCAACATTTTTCTTGAAAATTTTGAGGAAAAGGCTATTTCCTCAGTGACACTGAAACTCAAAATCTGGCTACGTTACATGGACGACATTTTCCTAATTTGGGAGCACGGCCCAAAAAACTTACAAACCTTTCTGGATCATTTAAACAATTTCATTAAAATATAAACTTCACATCCGAACCAGAAGTTAATGGTGTTTTAGCTTTTCTAGATATAAAACTTACTAGAACAATGGATGGTCTCAAGATTTCTATCTTTAGAAAGCCATCACACACCGATAGATGCCTACATGCTTCATCTCACCATGACCCCCCTCAGAAATTAGGAATTATTTCCACACTAGCTCATCGAGTGAGATCCTTGTTGTCAGAAGAAGGTGAACTTCAACAAGAACTTAGTTACCTCAAAAGGACTTTCTTAAATAACTGTTATTCTCCTAAAAATATCTATAATCATCTTAGTGTACATAATCAACATAGTAATGATGATAACTCAAACCCAACAGCCTACATCTCCAACAACAAAATAAAATACAAATTGGCAAAACAGGAACAATATCTGTGCTCACATCTCTACAAATCTGTTCAAATCACTCATCAAAACAAATGGACAATGTAATTAGTGATTAAACTTTGCGATGATGATTTCACTAATTTTTTATACAGCTTGCAATATCCAGACATACAGTTCTTCAGTTCACGTTGGAATTTAAAGGCTCGTTCAGAATTTGTGTCGTTAACAAGAAAATGATTTTCCAATTTATTGCACAGTTCAAGACATTCTCGAATTACATTTGCATGAGGGGGACAGGTTTTTCTTCCACTTCACTATCGTTTTCTGGATCTTCGATGATATCTAAAGTTATTCGATATCCAATAATATATTGTCACTTAAGGCATTATCCACAAGCAATTCATCTAAATCGTTCTGGCTAATTGTATCAAAATCTTCTCCACCAATTTCATGTATCAAAGTAATGATTTCAGCTGATAATGTAGATGTTTGCATGGTTACACTGTTTGCAACGCATCCAGGCCAAGCTGCTTTCCAGCAGGCATTTAAAGTTTGTGGTCTTATTTCAGCGATAGCAGATGCAACATGATTTAAGCAGTCCAAAATACAAAATTTTTTCCAAGCGTCGGTTTCTGTTAATGATTCATTTTCTAGTTTATCGAACATAAATCGAAAAGTGTGCTTAAAGTAATATTTTTTAAAAGTAGCAATTATGCCTTGATCTAATGGCTGAATAATGCTTGTTGTACTGTGTGGAAAAAACACACTACCTGCACATTTGGATGTTCTAAATGCAGATGACTTGGTGCATTGTCAACAATTAATAAAACTTTAAAATTTAGAGCCTTTTGCTTCATATATGTTTCCACTTCGTACAAAGCAATTATTGAACCATTCAGTAAATATAAATACAGCAGTTGTTACCCAGGCCTTTGTATTAGCCATCCAATTATACCTGCAGCAGTTTTAGATCTTTGTCTTTTAGAGCATGTGGTCTTAGAAATCGATTAACTAGGAGGGGTTTTCAACATTCGATCTCCTGATGCACTGCTACAAAGTAACATCACTCGGTCTTTGCTTGCCTTAAACCCACTTGCTTTTTTCTCAGACTTTGCGATGCAAGTTCGACTAGGCATTTTCTTCCAAAACAATCCTGTTTCGTCACCGTTAAACACTTGATCGGGACAATATCTACCATTTTCAATAATTTTGGCTAACGTCTCTTGAAAATTTTTGGTTGCTTCTTCATCTGCTGCTGCAACCTCTTTTGTAATCTTCACGTTATGAAGTGCATTCCTTTATAAAAACCCGTTAACCATCTTTTGCTAGCTGAAAATCCTTTATCAGCCTGGGAAGCAGAAGTAGACTGCTCCAATTGCTTCATCTGTTCATAAAACCGAAGAGCTTTTTGTTTAATTAAATAACCACTTATAGGAATTCTTCTTTGAGTTAATTATTCAATCCAATTTACTAGCGTTCGTCTTGTGTTTTCTAATAAAGCATCTCTTGAGTACGATGATAATTTGGCACTTAGTTTTGTGACAGAAATGACAGATTTTCTTATTGCGACTTCATTCTTTTTAATTGCTCGTATAGTAGATTTGCCTAAATTAAAATGTCAACCAATCACAGTAGATCCCTCTCTTTTTGCTAAGCGATCAAAATTGCAATTTTCATTTTCAAAGAAATTGCTTTTCTTTAGTGCTTTTTTTTTCTCCAATGGGCCAAATTAAATCTTTAAAATAACAATTAGCAAAATTTATACTTTCGATAATAAAAAGACAAACACTTACTCACATGCAAAATTAAACTTCACGAACGTTCACTGCTTACACGTTATGCCAAAATGTGCTGCAACACGCTGTTCATTATGTACAACGGCGATGAACGAATTTGTCAACAACAACACACGAAATCACGTGCTTTATAGGTAACATTTTCCAACTGTTATACAAGCAAAATAGTTACCACTTTAAAAACTACAATGATAATAAAAGAGAAGTTAATTTTCCAACGTGTAATAATAAACAACTCATCCCACAATATGGATTGATTACTCCAGGGTTTCCCAAACTCTGTTCTGCGGAAGGTGAATAAGTGTTCCGCGAGGTCTCCTGGAATTTGTCATTTTAGTATTCTAAGCATTTTTCATGAGTAAATATGTTATAGTGGAAATATTCTGAGGAGAATAACATTCGTGAATATGTCGAAAAACTCAGATCCAGAATGTAAATAACATCTGTGTAGCAAACATTAGGATGACCAAGCCGTGTATTTTTAAATGTGGAAGTATTCATGAATTTTTGTTAATTTTCACACATTGAAACCTTTCAACAGTCGGGAAAGGAAATACCGCTGTTTATGACCGGTCATAAAAATTGCATGCAAGCTAATTACAACAATGTGCGCCGTATCCTCTGTTCTCAAAACTAAACGAAATAACATCTGTGTTGCAAATGTTCGTGCCCAATCAGCAAGGAAGTATAAACAAAATTTTTCCACTGAAATTGAAGATCAAGGTAGTCTGTATCTGGTTCTAAGATCTAGTAATACTGAATACTTTCTTCATAAATTCGTATTGTAGGGTGAAAGCACTTGTTTCGAAACCATAGGGCCGTGATTTTTTTTAAAGTAATAGGCCTACAGATTTAAATTTTAATATGAATAAGAGACAAGAGTCTTTGTTTAATTTTGGGGTTAAGAAATCTCTTATTGAAGGTGTTTGTCACGCAACAGATAGTGATTCATCCACCTTCAGCCTACAAAGCAATCTCCAGGATGTACAAAAGGAGGGGAAAACTATCAGAACACAGGAGAAAAAGTCTGCATTCACACGTAAGTACTTATAATAATATAAATTTTTGGTGATCAGAATAGGATATGTCAATGAAAATCAGCACAAATTAATTTAATGATGTTTATGTTTATTGATGTTTAATTAATAATTAATGATAAATTCTTAATTAATAATAAAATCAGCTAAATTAACAATTAATTATTAATTAATACATTACAAAATAACCAAGGTGTTCCATAAAAATTTCAGAATTTGTGAAGTGTTCCGTCCTAGGAAAAGTTTGGAAAACGCTGGATAACCCTATTATCAGAATGGATTCTCCATCTGTTGACATGAGCAGAAGTGTCGAAAGGTCTCGTATCTGTGGGTGTACTATAAAGCATAACTTCAAATCAGCATAAAAAAGAGACCCTAGTGTAAATGTTTTTAAAAATCACAAAAGATGGTGGTAAATGTAAAACATTTTAGTAGCAAATATTCAACATTTTAATCATCATCATTAAATTCCTGCCATGTACCCTGAAGGTGTGTACAGGATATGATAGTACTACATGAAAAATTTACATTGTTACTAACTTCCTATCTACAATTTTCCTCCAAATCAGTCTATTACTTGTAAACTCCAATATTATCAGATCTTATATTTCTATCATCTAAGGCACTTTGTATCATATCAATCCACCTATATTTAAGTCTTCCTCTGGGTCGTTTTCCTACCAACCTAGCAGAGAACACGTTTTGCTAATCTTTCCTTGCCCATTCTATTTAAGTGACCATACCACCTGAGATTAGCTTTGCTAACGCATTTGTGGATGCTGACAATGTCAACTTCTTTCCTAATATCCTCGTTTTTAATATGATACTGCCATTGGTGCCATCTGTTCACGCCTCTAATCTTTCTGAGGACTCTCATATCTGTGATCTCTAGTCTCTGGTCAAGTGTTTTTAACCCAGCTCTCAGATCCATAAATTAAAATTGGTTTAAACACTGTCTTGTATACAGCTAATTTAGTGTTTTGGCTAATTTTTCTCTTATTCCATATAAATTTATTCAACTGACTTCCTACCATACCAGCTTTGTTGATTCTGTTGTCTATTTTCATATTTAACTTACCATCTTCACTAAAAATCATGCCTAAGTAGTTGAAATGTTTTACTTGTTCCACACGTTCTCTGTTCACAAAGCAGTTAACATTTTCAAAGATTCTGCCTATTTTCCATTGTCTTTGTCTTTTTAATACTGACCTTCATACCATATCTATTACAACAGTTATTCAATTTAGTCAGGGAATCTTGCAGACTTGTAGCAGATTTATCTAGAAGTACAACATCGTCCGCATGAAGCAAAGAGCTGATATTAACATCTCCAATTTTTAATATCAGGTTTAATACCACTTTCCTTCATAATGTGATCCATATAGATCATGAATAACAGAGGGGATAATGTACATTCTTGTCTCACACCAGATTTAACCTTAAACCACCTTCCTGTACTACCTTCAATTCTAACTGCTGACTTACAATTCAAATAAAGACTAAATATTGCTTGATATAATGTCCCATTGACACCATATAACTGTATCATATTAAATAGCTAATCTCATGGCACCTTGTCATATGCCTTTACCAGATAGACAAAACTTAAATACAAATTTTTGTTATATTCCCATGATTTCTCAACTATTTGTCGTAAAGCGAAGAACATCTGACCCTGACAGCCTCTATTTGGCCTGAATCCAGCTTGTTCTTCACCAAGCTTCTCTTCCACAATTCTTCTCAACCGTTTCTCAAGTATACTTGCATAAATCTTACCAGGAACACTCAGTAGGGAAATACCTCTGTAATTCTCACATTCAGTTTTATTTCCCTTTTTATATACGGGTACTATGAGAGCTCTACTCCATCGGGAATTCGTCCCTCTTTCCAGGCCTTCTGAACTATGCAGTGCAGCCACTGTAAGACTTTTATACCACCACACTTCAGCCTTTCTGGTCGAATATCATCTGCTCCTGCTGCCTTTCCATCTTTCAAGCCTTTGATGGCTTTTTCTACTTCAAGTATGGATATGTATTCCTGCCTGTATGCCTGTTGAGTGTTTTTTTACCACTGTGCTATCACTGCTTGTTTCATTTAGCAATTTTGCAAAATAATTACTTCATACTTCAAGGATATGTTTTTCTCCCGTTTTCATGCCACCTTATTATCTCTAACTTCTTTTACAGCACTCCTGCCTCCATTTCTTAGCTTCTTCTACAACCTACAGAATATTTTGTCACCTTCTTGATATTTATTTTCTATGTTCTTGCCAAAGTCCTCTGTTAGATCCTGAATAGAGAACTTTACAAGCAAATTCTTTATTCAGGATTTAACATACTAAATATTACTAATTAAGGAGATACCTGCACATCAGCACATAATTATGAAAATTTCCTTGTGTCATATGACACAAAGAAATTTTGTTTCCCCGTGGAACAAAGAGAAATTGTTGATAGGCAGTATTTTGATTGAGAATGACTAGAATTGACTAAGGAAATTTAGAATTAAGGTAACTATTGATAGAGTATTAATGAAAGTGTTTAATGTGCATTCAGTGAACAATTTGTGAAAAGAATTATAACCTAGTAGTGTTGTGCTTACACTCAATCTTATCTTTTCGTAGTTGAAAGATTAAGCTTACTTAACTTCATTGATGTGATTTAGTATGAACCCTAACTTAGTGTGAGTTTTGTTCTATTGAATGTTTGAATCTTCTTAACTGTAAATGTTCTGTACTCTTCCAATAAATATGTTTTGTACCTTATATCTGAGTTTATGCCTGATTACGAATTCAAACCACCACTTATGAAATAGAACCTTTTTGGCAGGAAGGAATTTAGATATTATTGCTTTAGTGAGATTCAGGTCACGACTGCTAACTGTATCTGCACGGCGCTAGCGTAAGATTAATTATTGTGCGAATCCCTTGAATTTAGAATTATTTCCCTGAACAAGTCTCTCTTCTGTTATAGGATATTGGCTGGCACAGCATAATACAAATTTTGCCAGTATCCAAAGAGGAAATAGTAATGAATTAATATTTAAGAGGCACAACTGTAGATTAGATAACAGGCTAATTAGATAGAATAAAGTAAAATATAGAGAAAACAACAACATAACACTCCCCCCATGACTTTTGTTTAGCTAGTTTTACACAGTGTTTAGCTTTCTTACATTTATCTCTGTATTCCCTAAGAGTACAAGCTGACTTATTTGCCAGGAACTTTTGATATGCTTTCTTCTTTTCCTTCACTACCTCTTCAACTTCCTGTGTCCACCACGGAGTTCTGTTTTTCTATCCTTGCAGACAACCTCACCACATGCCTCTCTGGCTGAATCAATCATGGTTTTCTTCAAGGCTTGCCACTGAATCTCCAAGGTTTGGTTCCTGTTCTCAAACTCCTTCATTTTTTCTTCAATAATCTTTGTGTATTTTAGTCTACAGTTTCACATCTGAGAGCTGCTCAACTTTTATTTGCTTCAAAACTTTCTTACGTTTTTCTTTTCAATATGAAATTCTATCCTGCTTAAGACTAAGTGGTGATCACTTCCAATTTCAAATCCTCTGTACACTCTGGTGTCCTGAACCAGGGAGAAAACATCACTATCAACAATAACATGGTCAATGAGACTTCTTATTCCTTGCTCCTTCTCTCCATTTTTATGTTGGAACATGGTGTTAGTAATAACCAGTCCATGTCCTAAGCAGAAATCCAACAGGTATTTGACATTATTCTTAGCTTTGCTCTTTTCTCCAAATTTTCCCAAAATATTTTTGTATGTCTGACAATCATTTCCTACTCTGCTATTTAGATCCCCAACAAGGACCAACTTTTCCTTTTTCATTTGTGTCAGTAACTTTCTCTAGAGCCTCAAAAAATTCTTCCACTTCTACTTTAGTAGAGCCTTCTGTGGGACCATAGGCACAAATGAGTCTCATTGTCCAGTTCCCCATTCTGATATTTGCCCATATCACTCTACTCGAGACTGCTGTCATTCAAGATTAGCCTCTTTTTAGTTTTGAATATTATGGCTAATCCTTCTTTTCCTTGATTGTCATTGCCTGAATATAACATTTTGTATTTATTGCTCAGAAAGATCTGACCAGTTTTTGTCTTTTTTGTTTCAGTCACTCCCTATTATGTCGATCTGGTACTTATCTAATTCCTCAGCTAGCTCCATTTCTTTGCCATTCAGGCTTCTTATGTTGATAGTATGTTGAGTTGGGGTGTGTTTTCAGATTTCTTCCACTGAATTTTTGCCGTTTGCCCTGGTTCCCTGGCAAAAGCAACGGGGGCCTTGTTTAACCGGGAGACGACCCAGCCAGTATGAAATTTTGTCATGTTATACCATCATTTTGTATTTTGGTTTAAGCCAATAAGAATACAATTTCGTTGGCTAAATCCCAAATTGCCAGTCCATCCTTGTTCATTCAGTATCCAGGTAGATACCCAACAGGGGGTCACCACGAGAAGGTGAAGACTGGACATTAGGTCAGAATCTCTGGGAGGTTCTCTGCATTCCTTTAAAGGCTATGTGGAGGTCTCCTCTCAGTTATACAGCTTTGACCCTTAAGCACTTGGGGTGCTTAAGGGGTTATTATCCTTACAAAATTCCCTGCTTATGTTGAAAGTTTATTTTTCACTTGGTTAGACTATAATAAATTTAGTTCAATATTTTGTCCAAGTGTGAGCAAACAAAGTTTGCACCTGAAAATATCTTCAGGACTGGGGTAAGGTAGTACAACACCAGGAAAATCGCAGCAAAGGTGGAGCAAGCTAACATCACTCCTATCTCAGTATCTCCCATAATGCAAAACACATCTCCTTACGATATGTATAATGTTATGCATTAAGGGAAAGGCTACTACCCAGACTAGTTTCGACCTTTATTGAGGTATCTTCAGTGGGAGCCAGGCCCAGAGGTGGAGATACCAGGCAGAAGCAATGGCAGGTCATCTTTACCTATAGGAGTTGCCAAACCGTGTGCCAGCTTTTTATTAAATTACTCTGGATTTAGAGAAAGATGTCGAAAGTTTATTTTTCACTTGGTCAGACTATAATAAATTTAGTTTAATCCTTTATCCAAGTGTGAGCAAACAAAGTTTGCACCTGAAAATATCTTCAGGACTGGGGTACGGTAGTACAACACCGGACAACTCACAGCAAAGGTGGAGCAAGCTAACATCGCTCCTAACTGAAGAGACCTCAATAAAGGTCGAAACTAGTCTGAGTAGTGGCCTTTCCCTTAATGCATAACATTATACATATCCACAAGGAGACGTGCTTTGCATTATTGGAGATACTGAGATAGGAGTGATGTTAGCTTGCTCCACTTTTGCTGCAAGTTGCCCGGTGTTGTACTACCTTACCCCAGTCCTGAAGATATTTTCAGGTGCAAACTTTGTTTGCTCAGACTTGGATAAAGGATTAAACTAAATTTATTATATCCCTGCTTATGTGGTCATTCATATATATACACAAAAGTGAAGACAACTCTGCTCATCACTTCTCCACATACTTGACAATGACTGGAATAATCTATGCTTTACCTAGAGGACAACTTCATCTCTTGTCAGATAAAAGAATCAACTGTGGGCACCATTACTAGGAAACAAGGACTGATCCTGTGTGACATTTGAAAATCTCTCATTGGATCCCTTCAAATAACAGATTTCAACTTTTCAGCAAACCCCCTGCAAACAATACTGGATAGCAGATGACTCGTGCTAACTCCTTCTCCATTTCCATTATTCATATTGTATCAGTTCCTATAATCTTCTCTTGTTAGTGTTTTTAGTTTATGATTGCTAAAACTGATATTTGTATTTATGCTGCCAAAGTCACACATTATTTTAGTGGTGAAATTAGTAAGTTAACTTATACATTGCACTACTACAACCAATAAAAACCCAATTATTTTCAGTATCAGCCTTCTTTAGTTGAAACAACAACTTCCAACATCTTTAATTGAAAGTCTTCTTTTAAACAAACAAAAAAAAGGGGTATTATGATCTGTAATGAGTACAATGCCAAAACCACTTGATAAGTGAAATCCAAAGTGATGACCTGCTTTTAAAATTTTTTTTTTTTTGATTAAAGTGTTATTCAAAAAAGAAAATGGTTTTAGTATTTTCACATTAAAAATAGGCAAACTCACCTTACAGGTAATGAGCAAGTTAGTAATTTCAGCAAGATTGCTTATGGAGAAGTTAGGAGAGCTATAGCAGTTGTTATTATGTAAATCTAGACCCTGCTGCAGTTGGTCTTTCAGATGCTGTAGAGTGAGCCCATCCTGCTGTATCCATATTTATATATATAAAAAAAAAATACATATATATAAGTGATAATCAAATAACTTTAATGAGTGCATAAAAATCAGAATAAAAGATCCTTTTTTTTTAATGTCTGAACATAAGGAAATTTAATAATAAACTTTAATAAAGTAAATTTTATGCAATGTAAAATGACTTAACAGTACTTAACATTGTACTAAACAGGAATATGAACTTCTCTAGCTCCACATATTAACTGCAATAAAAATGGACTTAATCTGTGTAAATAACCAAGATTGTGTTCAGAGGAGAGAAGGTAATTATTAATCCCTTATAAATTTATCTTTAGTCCGCGCGGTTAGCCTAGTGGCTATGCGCTTCGCAACCATATGCCTGGGGAAGGAGTGTCCTAGGTTCGATTCCCGTCGGTGACGTGAGCAGCTTGAAGGATCTTCCTCAGCCATAGCCAAGTTAGCCAGTCTTGGGCGTGGACAGCAGGGTTTTTTCCCCAGTTTATTCTGGGGTTTTTCATCCCGCAAAGCAGGCAAAACTGGCCTTGAGAACTCAACACTACAGGCCATAGGATACACCGGGGCATAAGGCTGACCACCTTATCCTGTAAACGGAGTGAGGTCCGATGATCAATGGACCCTCGACACCGCAAGGTAAAAGAGGGTATAAGGAAGATGACATAAGGAAGATGACAAATTTATCTTTATTAAACGAAGTTTCTGCTAAATGCATTTCCTATAGCATGGCTCAAAAATTAAAGTTTGCAGTTTTCTTTTTGTTTTTTTAAATCAAATATCAATAAATCTTTCTTTTCATATCTGCAGAATGCAAAGGACCTCCTCCTCTTCCCTCAAAAATCCACTTTTGTGTGGAGGGGGAGGGGTTAAAATATATACTACTGTGTAGCATAATATATACAACAGAAAGACACAAAAACAGACAATGTAATAAACAGAAATATGGAGAGTAGCTACTCTGGATCAGGTATTTATAAAATAACCTCCCCAAGAAGTGTGCTGTTTCTCTGTGTGTGTGTATATATCCTAATAATATATATATATATATATATATATATATATATATATATATATTATTAGGATAACCAAGTAATTTTATAAACTTGGTTATTTTAACTCCTAATCCCAAGTATGCAAACAATTAAGTTTGTGCCTGAAACAAAGTTCAAGTCTAAAAGTGTTACAACACCAGGGCAACTCACTGTAAAGGTAGGTAAAGCTCTGATCACTATTCTTAGTATTTTCCCATAATGTAAAGCACATCTCACTAGATTATTACATCTATATCTCCTCCAGAGATTTTTATTAAAAATAAAAACACCTTGTTGCAACTTCTATAGGTAAAGGTGATAAGGCTCCATATTACTAAAACCTTGGTATTTAGGGTCTAGCTACTCACTGAGGAGACCTCAAAAAAGGTTGAAACCGGTCTGGGTAGTGACCCCACCCATAATGCATTGCAGTATACATCTTCTAGTGAGATGTGCTTTACATTATGGGAAAATACTAAGAATAGTGATCAGAGCTTTACCCACCTTTACAATGAGTTGCCCTGGTGTTGTAACATTTTTAGACTTGAACTTTGTTTCAGGCACAAACTTAATTGTTTGCATACTTAGGATTAGGAGTTAAAATAACCAAGTTTATAAAATTACTTGGTTATCCTAACACACACACACACACACACACACATATATATATATATATATATATATAAATCTTCTGAATACACTTCTCTCTCCTTTTTTAAAATCATATATATAGCTAAACAAAAGATCTTTCTTTCAACATTTATTTCTGAATGCTTTTGTGCAGCTGTTAATATTATCGACTCTTTTGGTATATGATTTCAAACTCTGGCTGGAAAGTTTAGCAACTCAAATTTAGAAAAGTCATGGAAAGACTTTGGTGACAATAGAGAAGATAAATATCACAAGAGTAGCAAAATGTTCTAGAAACTAATGAAAAAGGATGAAAGAATCTGAAAGTAAGCATGATTTAAATGTCTATGGTAATCACTTTGAAAGATTGTTAAATGAAATAACCAGTGAAAGCACAGTGGCAGAAAATATTCAAAAATAATGCAATCAGGACTATATATAGATATCAATATTTGAGGAAAACAAATCAATACTTCAATAGAGTACAGTGAGTATACTTCAATAGAGTACAGTGAGTTACTAACATATGAAATAAATTTGATCAAAACTACATAGGCTTAAGTGAACTGTTTGTCAATCTTTAACAGTTATGAAGTTTCTCCATATTCTTCATATATCTATATCTTTAACACATCAGTAATGCCCTAAAAATTGAGTAAAAAGCCAATGACATCATAAAAGGGGTACTCCTAAACAAAAATAGGCAAAATATGCAAAAAAAAAAAATAAATAATAATAATAATAATGTTTAATTTTCAGTTTTCTTCATGTAACAAGATTCTATGGCATGTTTTACATTACATATTTGGGATTAAATTTACTTTAAAAGTTTCTGGGGGAGAAAAACGAGAAAGAAAAAGGCATTTCTTGAATGACATTTAAGTAAGAAGTAAAAATCCTTTATTTTTTATCTCACTTATCATGCCTATGGAGACACATGCAAACTGTTGTGTTTTGTGCAAATGTTTTGATTATCACTAATTTTTTTCATAACTGGATAAACTAATTAAGAGTGATCAAAGAAAAAAAAAAATATATTCTCAGAAGTATTGCAGGTTTTTATTTTATTTTTTCAAATATATAATTTCAAAGGGGCAAAAATAAAGGATGTTCATGAAACTGTGAGTATGCAGAGGAGAGAAGTGAAAACATCTGAGAATATGTCTGCCAAGACATAAATAATCTGAAAGGTGAGAAATGTGCAATGAGAGAAGATGTGAAAGAGTTGCTGATAGAAGCGAAAAAGGAGAGACAGAGAGAGAGAGAGAGAGAGAGAGAATGCAAGTCTGCTACCTTTGTGTGATGGGAATGAATTGAGAAGAAAGCATTAATTGCTACTGGGTCAATGAGAAGACTGGGATGCAGTTTAGATGTATACAGTGAATTTGATGGCATGGACTACATTTGAATAGTTTTGAAGTTAGATGTTTGGATAGAGTGATGTTCAGCGAGAGTCTGGAAGTTCAGAATCAGGAAAACTAGTTCAGTGAGAAGCTGGAAGTGCAAGATCAGGAAAACAAGTAGTACTAGAAGAATGTAGTCAAGTGTGGGGTCAGCCAATCCTGGGACAAGTGAGAATGTGTATAGAAATGATTATGAAATACTAAATATAGCTTCAGTGGTTTCAAATCTGAATGGCTTTATAATGACATTACATATCGTAATAAGGTTGAAATGTAGGTACATGAATGCCAAAAGTACCTGAAATATAGGAAAGCAAACTGGTCAGCTCAACTTGGACAAAAATTATCAGCATCGCTGAGATCTGGTTGACAGAAAATTATATAGTTAGAGTAATAGAATGTAATAGTTATTGTATTTGCAGATAGGATAGAGAAAATAAGACAGGAAGTGGGGTGTTGCTGATGACAGCTGAAGAACTTCTACCAACAAAAAATAGAAGTTGAGGATTTTAGGACTGAGTGAGATGCAGTGGCGGCCAGTGAAAATTTTAAGTGGTGATGCTGCATATACAAAATAATAAAAAAATATTTTTTTTCCTAATCAGTTACCAATTTATTAATAAATAAATTTACATATTAGAAAATTGCTTTATTAAAAATATTTCGCCCTCACCACGACCAATAATAAAAGTTTCGTATCTCACAGAAATAAGATGCGCAAGCATACGATACACTGCCCAAAAAAGCAGTATCGGAATCACTTGTAACATACAATGAGAAGCGCAAGCGAATATCGGCTAGACTAGCTGCAATTGGCCGAAAGTGATAATTCCGACACTGCGTTAGATATGGTAATATTCCAATATGGTTTGTCAGATACCAAAGGCATCTGACAAACCATATGGAAAGCTACTACATAAATTGGAGCAAATAGGGAATAGATATGAAGTGGGTGGCATGGATTGGGGGAAGGGACTAATCTTGCTTACACAAACTGAACCATAGCCGAGTAACAGTTTGACTGGTTACAGATACTTGAAAAAGTTTAGATATCTTTCTCATCCCTTCTTTTAGCTTAAGCTCAGTTTGTTCTTTTATATGTAGTAGATATTACACCATATCTGGTGTAAATAATTTCACATAGGACACTTAATGGAAAAACTTGTTTAGAATTACCACATTTTAGTTTTTTTCTCAATTTTTTACAACAGTACAGTAAGAGTCTGTTAATTAAACAAAGATTGCTAAATTATGCAGCGTAAGTATTGAATTGTCATATTTGAGCATTTCTGTCACAGCATTTTTTTTTTTTAAATCTAGCCAACTGCATTTCCACATCACTAATAACACTTTCTAGTTAAAGAAATGCACTTATAGGTGCATATTCATAAAAAGGTATTCCAAGAAGTAAAAAGTTATTACAAAACTTTAAATATGAACAAAGTTTCACTCCATCTCATTCATTTCATACCAAGGTGGTTAAATATGAATGGGGTGCACCACAAAAAGAATAGAAGTGAACACAAAAGAATAGAAGCGACCATAAAGGACGTAACTGAGTCTATTAGAGAGCAAAAGGAAAGGGTGAAAGAAATGATTGTTGTGGCAGGTACGAATGATTTGAAAGGAGATAAAATGGAAATGATAGAAGACCTGAATGAATTGTTTGAGGTAGCAAAAGAAAAGAGTGAGAGAGTTAGAATGATTAGTCTTTTGCCACGGTATGACAGTGAAATATTTAAAAGGAGGGCCATAATTGCGAATGACTTTATGCGTGGGTTATGTATGACGAGTGGTGTGGAATTTGTGGATGTGTGGAGTGAGTTTGAAGGGCGAAAGGATCTATATAAGATGGATGGCTTGCATTTGAATGGTTACGGTGTAAGAAGACTTGAGAAAGTGTTGCTGAATGTAGTGGATGTGCAAATTCAGGGAAACTAGATTTGTTAAGGGGGGGGGAGTAGATATACAGTCCTTATGGAGGCAGTTGAATGTAAGAATGAATATAATATGCCAGAGCAAATAAGGACAACAAATCTGAGTGGGATAGTTAATATAAGGCATCAAGGTAGGGTTGGGGCTAATGGAGGTCTTAAATTCATGTACACTAATACTAGGAGTATTAGGAACAAGAAGGAAGAGTTTTTGGCCATGGTTGGCACTTCCAGACCACAGGTTATAGGTATTAGTGAAACATGGCTGACTGTAGATGATATAACTAGTGGGATTGAATGTGATGGGTATAGTGTGTTCAGGAATGACAGAGAGAATAAAATGGGGGGAGGAGTATTGTTGATGATAGCTGATGAGCTCCAGCCAAGGAGAATAGAAGTTGAATTGCAGGATAGAGAAAAGAGCACATTTGAGGCCATTTGGTGTGAGATTGTGGCTAGCAGAACTAAATATACAATTGGGTGCTGCTATAGACCAGATGATGGAAAATATGGTGGTGACAGTATTCACAAGCAAATAGAAGAAATGGGTGGAAGGAGGGTGATTATTATGGGAGATTTCAACTATGGTCGCATTGATTGGAGTGAGGAGAGGACACACGGAAGGAAGGAACTGGATTTTATGCGGTTATTAAGGGATAACTATCTGCGACAGCATGTAATGGAAAATACTAGGGGTCAGAGAGTGCTTGACCTAGTAATTACATCTGAGGATTTGGCTGTAACAAATATGACCACATTGCCACCAATCGGTGAGAGTGATCATAGGGTCATAACTTCGGAGGTGACTAAAGTTGTAGAATTTTCAATTAAGACAGGGTACATGTGGAATTATCGGGCTGGAAAGTATGACAAGCTTAGGAGTTTGATTGGTTCAGTGCCATGGCATGTACAACTGTAAGGACTAGAAGTTGATAGTGCATGGGAGGTAGTTAAGAAGTGCTTGCATGAAGCAATGGCTGACTGTATACCTAGAGTCCGAATAATAAATCAAGTAGGGGTTAAATGGATGAATAACACCATTAAGCTTGAGCTGTAAAAAAAGAAACAACTATGGAGGGAATTTAAGGAGAAGGGTGACCGGCAGGCACATGAACGGTATAAAGCGCAGGCCAGAAGGGTGACGAGTGTGGTAAGAAAAGCAAAAAAGGATTACGAAAGAACATTGGCCATGCTAAAGAGAATCCTAAACAGTTTTTTAGATATGTAGCAAGTAAAAGGAAAAATGTACATGGTAGATTGATTTTAAAGAATGCCGATGGCAGGGAGGTAACTGAATCAGTTGAGATAGTTGAGTTACTGAGTGAGCACTTTGCAAGAGTATATCATCCAGGTGGTGACATTGCAGAAACGAATAAACCAGTAGATTATACGGGAATTGTGGTTAATGAAGTGGAGGTGAGTAGTCTATTGCATAACCTCAATGTCAATACATCTGTGGGATTGGATGGTATACCAGCTCATGTTGTACGAGAAGCAGCTAAAGAATTGTCAGTACCCTTGACCATTTTGTTTAATTTGAGTCTCGGGTCTGGGTTAGTCCCATGCGAGTGGAAAGAGGGGAAAATAGTTCCACTGCATAAAGGTGGTTCCAAGACTGCTGTTGTAAATTACTGACCGATTAGCATATCAGGAATCATTGTCAAGGTCTTAGAGAAATTAGTCAAGAAAAGAATACAGGATTGGATAGATGAAAATGGGATATTGTATGGGGGACAACATGGTTTTGTGAAGGATAGATCATGCCTCAGTAACTTGCTCACGTTTTATAGCACAGTGACGGCTGAACTGGATAGGGGTAATGGGTTTACAGTGATACTACTGGACCTTGCAAAGGCCTTTGATAGGATACCACATGGAACCCTAATCAGTAAACTGGAGCAGATGGGTATAGATATAGGGTTGGTGAGATGGATAGGAGGGTGGTTGAAGGAGAGATATCAAAGAGTGGTTTATTCAGGAATGGAGTCTAAAAGACGTCTTATGACTAGTGGAGTGCCACAGGGCTCTGTTCTTGGACCACTGTTTTTCAATTTGTTCATCAATGATATTGGAAAGGATCTGAGAGGAAGTGTTCACTTGTTTGCTGATGATGCAAAGTTGGGTAGAGCAATTGTGAGTGCACAGGATGTCAAAATTTTACAGGATGATTTGGATAGTTTGGAGGACTGGGCTAGGAAAAATGGATGTCAATTTAATGTGGCAAAGTGTAAGGTTATGCACTTTGGGGTGAAAAGAATAGCAGCAGTATATCGCATTGGTAGAACCATACTCCAGGAGATTGATGAGGCCAGGGATTTGGGAGTGTTGGTGGATAGGGAGTTGAAGTTTAGGGGGCACATTGCAAAAGTAACTAAAACAGCTCACCAAATCACTTGGCTTCTGAAAAATACTTTAACATGCAGAGACGAACAAGTTGTTGTTCCTCTGTATCGAGCCTTGATAAGACCCCATCTGGACTTCTGTGCCCAGTTATGGGCACCAGGGTTTCTTCGTGATGGGGAGGAAGTGGAGAGGGTCCAGAGACGAGTGACCAAGCAGGTCTGTGGAATGAACCTTATGAGAATAGGTTGAAGATTTGTGGGTTGCAGAAATTGGACGATAGGCGAAGGAGGGGTGATATGATTGAGACATTCAAATTACTGAAGGGTTTTTATAAGATTGATCCAGAAGATATTTTTGAAAATATGACTGGTGGTGGGAGGACTAGGGGCCATGCATGGAAGCTGGGCAAGAGCGTGGTTGACAAGGGTGTTAGAGCTAGGTTCTTTACTTGGAGAGTGGTAAATGAGTGGAATAAGCTTCCAGAGTCTGTTGTGGGTGCTACAACTGTGAATGAGTTCAAGGCAAGGTATGATAGATACTGTGTGAATGTTGAATAGTTGTTATTGACATGATGTTAGGGCCTCCCTCGATGAGTCTGTCGACTCCTTGGAGTTTCCCGGAACAATAATAATAATAATAATTACTTCAGAAGACCATGTAGAGATCTGCTCTAGTTATCTATGACCTTTAAATTGCTTCGTGCAATACTAATTCAGTAACAGACAATATCTGATGATTGCTCCATAGTGAACTTTCATTGGCTAGCTAATGAATAGTTTATTGCATGAACTGGATACCCCATATCAGGTTCATAGTTTGTGTAATTCAATTCAAGTAAATGACAAGTCAGTCATATGCCTATATTAACACAGAACAAAATTTGACTAAAAACATGCAAAATAAATAATGAAATGTCAAGCAACATGTTTGTCATACATCTGAACCATACAGACAGTGAAAAGATAGCAGTTAACTTAATGTCTATTATGAAACAGGTTGCAGTTTTAACAAGACAAACTACTGTTTTTAAGATGCCAAAGGAATAAATATATTGTGTTTAGCAAAGGCAACTAAAGACATTTCTTTCCAGCAAAAAGATCACTTACATATCAAGATCTGATAGATATGTGGAAATAGATTTGCTTCCACAGTGCTAGATGCCTGAAGAAAGACTATTATTGGTTCAATGATAATTGCCAACCAGGATAACTTTTTTTTTAAGATCCATCTAGAAGGCCCCGAAAAAGTTTTTCCTATATGCAGAGAGAGAGAGAGACAGTCAGTTTATGAATCTTTAGGGCTCCATAAATTCTTGAAACTAGTGGGTGTTAATGTAAATTCCTCTGGCCAAGTTGTTGAACATTTTTCTGAAATCATTAGTCTGACTGTGTATGCACCAGGGTCTGAATCCATTGCGATATAAATGTTGTTGTCAGCAAGGCAGTTATTTGTTTGAATGAATAAATACATAAATAAGAAAATGCACACACATAAAACATACATTTGGTTGAGCTTCTTTTTCTCTTTTCTCATAAGCAATGAAGACTATCCAATACTTTGGCAAAAAATCAGAAATGCCTTACTTTGATATATCTGTTTTGTCAGGAAATTTAAGACTAGTTCTGAAATGCCACACAACCCCTATCAGTGCATTAAAAACCAGATATTATCTAAAACATTTTGGTCTTCAATCATCAAAAATCTCATATTTACAGACCTTTGCTATGACACACACATTACAATGTAGAATACAAAAAAATACTGGTTAGTATATCTGCTTTCCCGTGTTCATTGTTTATTTTTATTTCAACTCATTGCATTCTTTTACTGCTTAATGATATGTTTTAGATCTCTAGATTTTTTAACTCAGTTGTAATATAAGCATGCTCCAGATGAAAGGTGACTGTAGGCCCATGAAAGCAGTCAAGAATTTTAGTTTAATAAAGCATTTTATGTCACTTTACATCATGTAGTCATTAATACTGAAAATTTGATGAATGTTTACATATAGGTAAGTGGGATCAAGTAACAGATATACTATTTTTAGGAATGACAGAAGAGATAGGAGAGGAGGAGGAGTGCTACTAATGATATCAGATGACTTAAGTCCAGTTACGGTAGAAATACAAGAAAACAATGATGGTAACAATGTTCCATGTAGCAATGAGTTTGAGTCTATTTGGTGTGAAGTGGAGGTTAACAGAATGAAATATGTGGTGGGGTGTTGCTACAGACCTGGAAGCTCAGTTGTATGGGATGAAGAAATGCACTGCCAATTTAGCCTTATGGGTAACAAGCAAATGATCATTATGGGTGACTTTAATTTTCCAAACATTGATTGGGTAGAAGAGAAATCTCATGATCAGAAAGAACAGGAATTTACTGAATTGTTGCAAGATAACTTTCTCAAGCAGCATGTGAAAGAAGGAACTCGAGGTCAAAGAGTGCTGGATTTCTCATAGCATCAGAAGGGATCTCTGTCAAGAATATGGCTATTTTACCACTAATTGGTGACAGTGATCATGCTGTTCTTTCTTGGGAAGTATCCACTTGTACTGAAGCTCCGATTAAATCAGGCTACATACTGAATTACAAAGCTGGAAATTATGATCAACTTAGAAGAATACTATCTTTGGACCCATGGTATCAGTTACTGAATGGAAGAAATGCCAGCAACGCATGGGAATCTTTGAAAAAGTGCTTGAATGAGGCGGTATCTGAATGTATCCCTAGTGTGTGAAGAATAAATAGGTTGGGAGTGAAATGGATGTGCAGCCTTATTAAGAAAGAGATCCACAAGAAGAAGTTGATATGGAAAGAATATCATGAGAATAAGAGTGAGAGGAGTTATGAAATATATAAAGCTCAGGCCAGAAAAGTATTGTGAGAAAAGCTAAAACGGAGTATGAAAAGAAATTGGCCATGCAAGCTAAAGGCAATCCAAAAGAATTTTATTGTTATGTCACAAGCAAAAGAAAGAATGAATGTGGAAGAATAACTTTATTGAATGCAGATGATCCACGAGTGTCAAAAGCTAAGGAGTTTGTTCAGTTAATGAGTGCTCACTTTGCTAAGATATGTCAACCAGGTGTATGTAGCATGGTGAATGGTGCTACTGCTACATTGGATGAAGAGTTACAGGTTCATGAAAATGAAGTTGAAGAGTTCTTGCATAACCTGGATAAAAATTTATCAATATAGGGACAGATGGAATATCTGCCCATTTGTTAAAGGAATGTTCAGCTGAATTGGCTAGGCCTTTCATACATTTGTATAACTTGAGTCTCAGCTCAGGAATGATACCACAAGAATGGAACTAATGTATGATAGTTCCACTGCACAAGGGTGGTGAAAAAACTGATGTGTCTAACTACCGACCTATTAGTATCTTTGGTGTGGTAGTGAAGATTTTAAAGAAGTTGGTAAGAACTCGCATAAAGAAATGGGTAGACAAGCATTCTATACTATGCAGGGAACAGCATGGGTTTACTAAAGGAAGGTCATGTTTTAGCAATTTGCTCATATTTTATAACAATGTTACGGCCGAGTTGGATAAAGGGAATGGATACACTATGATAACGTTGGATTTTTCTAAGGCATTTGATAGGATACCACACAATAGGCTGTTGTGTAAACTGGAGAATATGGGACTGGAACATATTCTATTGACTTGGATCAGGGGATGGTTGACAGACAGATATCAAAAAGTGGCATACAGTGGGTGTGAATCTGCCAGATTTAAGGTAACCAGTGGTGTACCTCAGGGTTCGGTCCTTGGGCCATTATTGTTCAATCTATACATTAATGACATCAAGCAGGGTCTATCATCAGATTTGCAATTGTTTGCTGATGATGCAAAGATAGGCAGGGCAATCAGGGATGCTACTGACATTCAGAAATTAAAAAATGATTTGAATAGACTAGAAATCTGGGCTAACGAAAATGGCTATCAGTTTAATGTTAGTAAGTGTATAAAGTTATGCACTTTGCCATGATTAGAGTTCCATGCAGCATATTATATTAGCAGGGTTATGCGACAAGAAACTGAAGAGGCAAGGGATCTTGGTGTTTGATGGATGAAGGTCACATAGCAAAAGTTGCAAATACAACTCAGAGGATAATTGGTATGTTGAAGCAAACCTTGACATGTAAGGATAAGGAAGTAATTTTGCTTCTTTATAAGGCTTTGATAAGACCACATTTGGATAACTGTGCACAGATTTGGTCTCCTGGGTTCCAAGGGGATAAAGAAGCTGTGGAAAGGGTGCAAAGAAGAGTTACAAAAATTATATCCGGATTATGGGATTACAGACTCTGGTTAACATGAGAAAGGGGGATGATATGACAGAGGTCTATAAACTTTTGAATGGGTGTTATAGCATTTCAAATTATGAAAATTTTCGTTATATGGAAGGTGGGGAGAGAACACGGGGATATTCATGGAAGTTAAGGTTGTTCTCAGTCAAGAAAAGGTTAAGAGCTAGGTTTTTCTCACAGAGAGCAGTGAGTGAGTGGAATAATTTGCCCTTACGGGTAGTGAGTGCATCTAGTGTGAATGAATTCAAGGGTAGGTATGATAGCTGGGTTGGGTAATTTACAGCCTCCCTCGATGAGTCCTCGACTTCCCAGAGGTATTATATAATAATAATAATAATAATAGCTATATATGATATTAATAAAGAACACTCCATGTGTTAAGGCTTAAGTGCTGGGAGGACATCATGTTGGAGGTTTAATGGAGTATTAACAGCACTAGGAAAGGATTAAAAACTAATTTTAATGCTTCCAATATTTCGTCTCAGTCACTGAGACATCTTCAGGGAATACAAATAACACTTGTAACACACACACAAAGACAACAACAACACATGGGTAACTCTAAAGTCCTATCTAGGTGATCGCCCTCTATGGGCATTTGTAGATGCCTAGGATGTAAACAGAGACCTCTGACGATTATTGTTTCCCAAATTTTGGGAAGTTTTATGCATCCATATTTGTTAAGATTAGGTTGATTTCTGAGTAGTTTCATTAAACCCCCAACATGAAAAAGAACACTATGAGCTATAAATACAGCTCATGATGCTCTTCCCTGTATTTATATTAACAAAGAGCATCATGGGGAAAGTTGATCCTTGTTGAAGCCTGAACAAAAGAAGAAATGAAACCCAGGTAGACAGAAATATTTATGGAAAATATGGAGAAAACTGCAAAGCTGATAATAATCATAAGTACTGGGTGGCTGTTTTAGACATGAGAGTAGTAATCAGTAACACCATGTTACAAAGAAAAAGGAAGGTCTTACTGCATATGTTTTCATCGATAATGATATTATCATACTCATTCATTATAAAGAGAATACAATTGATTTGAAATAGGAAGTGATAATTATTTAGTTTTAAGCAGAATAAAAATGAATATCCCACTGAAGAAAAAAAATATGTAAAAAAGTTTTAAAATAAATTAAACTCAAGCAATTTTTTTTGGTGTCAAACTCCCAAGAAACATTGATTAACCAAAGAGGCACAAGGTGAAATTGTTTACAAGAAAGAAAAATCTGAATTTCATGGTGGACACAAAAAGTTAAACAGACAGTCCTGAAAAGAAGCATAGAAAAACTTCCTAGCAAGTAAGACAGCAGGTGAAGAGAGAAAACAGAAATATGATTTTGTCTTTACAGAGATAAGCTATGTGTAAAACATGCTAAACAAGTCATGGAAAAACTTGGGCTAAGAATCCAGAACATAAATATCAATAAAAGTGATAAAATGTAATGGAAGCTGTTGAAAAAAGTTCCAAAACTGAAGAAAGCATAATGTAAAAGGAATCAGAGATGATAAAGGTGATAATAAAACAGAAGATATGGAATGGAAAGGTGGCTGGAGTGGATGATACTGAACCAAACATGCTCAAATATTATTATTACAGTAAACTCTCAACTCCAATTCAACAGACTTCAGATTTAACAGACATAATTTGACAAATAAATGCAGATAATGAAATAATTATTAAAAATAAATGAATACTATGATGGTCAATCGGAAGCGATTGGCAATGTTTTATAAATTGCATCTTCGGATACGTTTGCATATATTCATGATATTTTGTGCATACTTGTAATGGTTCGCGTGCATGCATGTGCTTTGGTTCAGTAGCATAGCATTGCGAGCACAAAACATGTGGTGTTTAGGCTGTTGCTGGAGTAATATTTTATCATAGCACAGAAACTTGAGCTAATAAGCAAGCTGGAAAGTGGTGAATCTGTTGCTCATGTTTGTGAATTTATGGGATGAAAAAAGCAAACAGTTTCGGACATACGCGAAAAAATAAAGACAAACTTACGCAGTTTTCGCTAAAATACAGCATTGAGAGCTCCAAAAGTGGTTTCACTGTGGCAGATAAGAAGTATGTGAAGTTGGCCAAGCATAAGAATTTACAAGTAGGAACTCGCAGACGAACCACTTCAGTTTAGAAGTGGTTCGTTCAACAGCGGTCTAGTGGCATTGTTGTTCGTTGTGTTGAACTAAAGTCGGCTGCTAAAAAACTGGCACAACACATGGACAAACGGTTCCAGGCAAGTGATGGGTGGCTTTGGTGCTTTCATAAACGCCGTGCATTACAAACAGGCAAACATGTGGTGAAGCATATGGTGGAGCCGATATTGAACAAGTTGAACCCTTCAGAAAATACATCAATGAAATCACTGAATCGGGGTCTTATTTTGTCTCAAGTTTACAATGCAAATGAGACCAGCCTGTTCTATTGTGCTCTTCCAGGAAATGCCCTCGCGAACAAACATGAGATTAGCACACCTGGCCACAAATTAAATGAGGAGCGCATTTCAGCCCTATTTTGTACTAATACTGATGGCACACATCGCCTCAAGCCGATGGTAGTTGGAAGAGCACAAAAGCCTCACGCTTTGAAGGATGTTATGAACCAGTTGCCTGTCATCTATTCCAGCTCAAGGAATGCCTGGTTTACAAATGACATTTTTTTCAACTGGTTTTTCAATCACTTCATAAATGAAGTGCAAAACTACTAAGAAGTAGACCTGAAAATCCCTCCTGAAGATGTAAAAGCTGTTTTACTTCTTGATAATGCATCAGCCCATTCTAATGCTAAGAAGTTGGTTAGTAGGAATGGAAGAATAAAATGTATCTTCCTTCCTCCAAACACCACTTCTATAATACAGCCAATAGACTAGGGAGTCATTGTTGCCTGCAAGAGGTTATATAAGAAGTTTCTTGAAGAGATTATGGTTGTCTTGGAGAATGAAAACAATCCCAAGAGGAGCCAGGACACTTCAAAATTTGCATGCATATAACATCAAGTCCACCATCTTTAATTTTGCTGCCACTTGGAAGGAGAAAGACTACAACATTGGCCAATGGCTGGACCAAGTTACTGAATGGGAGTGAACCAGAATACGATTTCAGAGGTTTCGAAACCTCTGATGCAAGCTGGTGATAATGTCAGTGAGAATGACATTGAACAATGGCTAGACATCGACGTCGACTAGAGGCTACCAAATTCTCAGCCAGGAAGAGATTGCCGAAGATGTTCTATGGGGCAATGAGGAGGTTGGCAACGAGGAAAAAGAAGCGGTTCCAGCTGGTCTGAAACTATCGGTGGTTAGAGAACACATGGACGACGTGTTCTCATTCATAGGCACATCTTCAGATTCAGAGGTGATTGCTTATTATGAACATTTTTTCAGCAATTTCGAATTGTTAATTATTAAGAAACAGTATAAAAGTGGAGAGCAACTGAAACTCCATGCTTTTTTTTAAGCCCAATCCTCAATAAAATTTTATTTACATAAAAATGTTCTCGTTAAAATATATTAATACCGTACCACTGAAAGTGTTTTATTTTCAATACAATTTCCAAGATTTGCGCTTTAATGGACTTTTGATTTTATGGACAACCCTTAGCCCCTAATAGTCCATTAAATCGAGTTTACAGTATTAAGAGAATAAATGATTACTATTTGGGGTTTTTTTTAGTCAAATTTATTTTAAAACGAAGTTATACCAATTAGTTTCACCAACTGTGGCTGCTGGCTTAATCAGGGTAAAAGATGTATAAAAATAGTAAGAACACTTAAATGCTAAAAACTGTTAACACTAAAATCATAAAATAAACCGAATACAATTGTATTTTTTTATAAAAGTAAAAGAAAGCGTACATCACACGCATAGCAGAGTTTACAACATACCTTGCTCGTGCGGCTTGAACTATATTGGCCAGACTTCAAGAAGTTTTGAAATCAGGAAGAAGGAGCACATAGTCAATAATAATAGAGAAGACAAATCAGGGTTAGCCTTTCATTTTGCTAGGACTAATCACATTATAGAATGAGATAAAAGCTCAATGCCCAACTTAGAGGACTTCTGCTCCCGAATTATAAAAGGAGCCACAACTGTTCTCCACTCAGAACAAAACCTTAATAGAAACCAAGGACTGATTCTGCCCAAGATCAGGAAGACCCTTATTAGATCTTTCAACATGTCAGAATTGAATTTTGCCGCCAACTACAAATCGTTCCCACATAACTAGCAGATCATACATGGGCTATGCGCGTGATGTATGCGTTCTTCTGCTTTTATAAAAAAATACAATTGTATTTGGTTTATTTTATGGTTTTAGTGTTAACAGTTTTTAGCATTTAAGTATTCTTACTATTTTTATACATCTTTTACCCTGATGAAGCCAGCAGTAACAGTTGGTGAAACTAGTTGGTATAACTTTGTTTTAAAATAAATTTGATCCAAAAAAAAACAAATGGTAGTCATTTATTCTCTCCTATAGTTCGTGTGGTCAAAAATAACAGTATTACCATCATTTACTGTATTAATTTTTTTTTTGTGTGTGAGTGGTTCTGGTTCCCATCCATGAAAGGTTATTATAAACATATAAGTACATTTTGTACCATAGGTGGGCTAAAGATTTTTTTGGACTTTTTTTTTTTTTTTTTTTTTTGCAATTTTTATTTATTTTTACGTAGTCTGGAAACCCTGTTCTAAAGACTAAACATGGAACTTTTTCAAGCCACTTCAGGCCCCCAATAAGTGGGGGTGGTGGTCTCACACTGGGGGCAATAAAACTCATTTCTCACCTAAAATTATTACTATAATATTATATTATTAATATAATAATGTAATATAATATTATAGAGCCTCTGTAGCTCAGTCGGTATAGACAAGGCCATTTGATCAGAATGACCTGAGTTCGATTCCCATCCAAAATGTGAAGAGCCTTTATCTGGTCTCTTTCGAATAAAGGTGAGTAAGCCAGTCTTATGGGAGGGGGCTTGGAAACTCAGGTTTTTTGTCCCCAAGAACAAGTAAACCGGCTCCATGAACACATGCATCTACAAACATAGGACAAACCGGAGGCACAGGGCCAGCCACCTTACCTCAAGAAGGTTGTAGTCGTGAAGTCCACAGCCTTAATTAAGAACCTTAATGGTTGGTGAAAGCTTAAGAAGAATATAATATTATAATATTATATAATATTACTATTATTATTATCAAAAGAGACTTCCAGGGAGTCAGGGACTCAATAAGGGAGACCACATATTACCCACACCAGCTGTCATACCTGTTTTTGAACTCATTCACCACATCCAATGTCAATGCATTCCAATCATGCACCAGTCTATGAGAGAGAAAAATCAAGCTTTCATCCCCTTCTTGACAGCATTCTCAACTTCTAAGGATGTCCTCTCATTCTCTTCCCGCCCTGCATAAAAATGAAAAATTCATCTGCTGATATTCTCAAACATGTAGAAAGGCTTATGTGTTCGTCATACATGTTGATTAATTTTGATGGTATATATTAGAACACAGACTGATAAGTAAATAATTATTTATTTACTTTCTCTCTCTGTTTTTTTTTTCTTTAACATAGAGGACGCCTAATTAGGACTTTGGTCTTTGTGTTGTAGCTACAATTATTCGAACAAGTCCCATTGTTACACCAGATTGTTGTTGTCTTGTGCACTATGACAAACTGTTTTTTGTGCTCTGAAGATGCTGGTTAGAATACCAGCAAAATATCAGCAATAAGTCAATAAATAATTATTTACTTATGAGTCTGTGTTTTGCTGGTCTGTGTCCTAATATATACTGTCAAAATTAATCAACACATACTGATATTCTGTATGACCCTTTCACATATGTCTCAATCATATCACCCCTCTTTGTCCTGTCTGCTGCCAACAAATTCTAATTGTCTTCATAATCTGTATTCTACAATCCTAATGTCATTTTTAACACTCCTTTGCACTCTTTCCACTGTATCAGCATTATCACGGAGACCAGATCTGCACATAATAGTCAAAGTGAGGTCTTATCAAAGCCTTATAGAGGCAAAATGATGTATCTTTACATTTTAAAGTTTGTTTCATTAAGATCAGTTTCGTCTAGAAAAACCCTACCAATATAATATGACATTGGATATCTAATTGCCCCAAAGTGCATGACTTTACATTTACTAACATTGAACTGACTACCATTATCACATACCCACAATTCCAGTCTATTCAAATCATTCTGGACATACTGCATATCAGCCACATTCCTGATTATCCTGCCTAACTTTGTATCATCAGCAAATAACTATATCTCCAGTCAAATCCTTTCTCAATGTCATTAATGTAAAGATTGAATAACAACTGACCAAGGACCGATCCTAGTGGTACACCACTGGTTACCCTAAATCTTGCAAACATACATTCCCCACAAACCACTTTTTTGTGTATCTTGCCAATTTATGCAACAGTCTTTCATGCTGTATTCTTTAAAATGCCTTGGCAAGTCCAAAAAGTATTATGGTGTATCCATTTCTCTTTTCTAACTCAATGGTAACTTTATTATAGAATGCTCAAACATGACCTTCCCTTAATAAACACATGCTGTTCGTTGCAAAGTATAGATTCTCTGTCAGCCCTTTTCTGTATGAGAGCCCCAATCAAACTTTTTCCAAATTTTCATCCCCCCCACCAAAAAAAACACACCATATATATTAACAGGTCAATAGCTAAATACATCAGTCTTTGTACCACTCTTTTGCAACAGGATTACCATACATTCTTTCCACTGACGTGGAAACATTCCTCTTCTGTGACTCAAATTATATAGCCTGGTCAAAAGAATAGCTAGTTCAGCTGAACACTCTTTTAGCATCTGTGCTAATATCTATCAGTCCCTATTGGCAAATCTTATTCAGCTTATGAAGCTCACACTGTCTCCTCATACACCTAAGTTTCTTCTTCCTGTGAAGAGGCAGCAGGGAACTCAGTGTTGCACATACCTGGTTGATAGCTTTTGGCATAATCAGCACTTATTACTTGAACAATTTCTTCTGCATCTGTCACCTGAATCCCATCTGCATTCAGTAGAACTATTCTTTCATATTCATTCTTTTACTAGGAGCAAAGTTAATACATAGAGATAGAATTCTTTTTGGGTTGTCTTTAGCTTGCAGAGCCAGTTTCTTCTCATACTCAGACTTAACTTTCCATACAACAGTTGTAACTCTTCTAACCTGCTCCTTATAATTTTCATAGCTGACATCATCCTTATGCATATGGTATTTCTTCCAAATCATCTTATTTCCTTGTGAGTCTCTTGCTTAATAAGATTAGGCATCCATTTCACTATCATATTTATTCTTTGAACTCTAGGGACACATGCCAATATCACATCATTTAAGTGCTTTTTTAACACTTTCCATGCACTGTTGATATCCTTCCTATCCAATACCATGGTGCAGAAGTCAGCATACTCTCAACAGGTCTTAATTTCCTGCTTAGCAGTTCACAGCATGTAACCTTTTCTGAATAGAACATTCATAAACTTAGCTACTTCCCAAGTCATTACCGCATGATCATTGTCACCAACATGTCACTTCTTTAGCACTTAAATACGTGAAAACTATTAATTACAACCACCCCCTTTGTTGTGCAAACACTTTTCTCTGTTGAAAATAAAAGGTAGGGCTAGCTGTACAAAAAGCGTGACATTTTACAGCTATAGAGCCATGTATCATTTGTGTATCAGACGTTATGACGAAGTTTACTTCTTTCACTTATATCAGTTCAACTATGCATGGGATCTACCGCTTTCTATGATTTCTTTCTTCACAGAAAAACTTTGGCTAGCAAATGAGTTTTTTAATAAATCTTCTATCATGCATTCGCGCTCTTCCTGCAGTATAATTTCATTTTCTGTTAGAATAGCCAGTAGCATGTATGCTCTCAACAATGAACAATCGATGCAGTTAATACATCTTGAACAAGAGGTTCAAGCATTTTGGATTTGGTTATAGCATCAGAAGAGTTGATAATAACTGAGATGACATCTCTCCCACCAGTTGGAGAGAGTGACCATATGGTTTTGACTTGGAAAATGAATAGACATGCAGGAGTATCAAAGAGACGGGAACTTATGTGGAATTAAAGCATGTGATTATAATAGTCTTAGACGTCAACTTCGGGAAGTTTCATGGAGGGAGGAATTGGAAGGCCGGGATATCATTAGTGCGTGGGAAATTGTGAAAGAATATTTGTTAGCAGCAATGGTAAGTTGTATACCACGAGTGAAGAAGAGGACACAATTTCGGGTAAAGTGGATGACAAACAATATTAAACAGGAATCGCATGCAAAAAAGAGGCTATGGAAGAGATATAAGGAGACAGGTGAAGAGAAGATGCATGAAGAATATAAGACATAGGCCAGAAGAGTGACTAGTGTGGTAAGGAAAGCAAAACTGGAATATGAGAGGAGATTGGCCCTAAGATCCAAAGAAAATCCTAGGGAATTTTTTTAGCTATGTGGCCAGTAGGAGGAGAAATGACTGTGAAGAACGATATTGTGGGATAAAAATGGGAATAGAGTGACTGATGCAGAAGACATAGTGGAATTGTTCAATGAACACTTTATTGGAGTATTTCATCCTAGAGGAGTCAGTTTTAATGTTAGAGGGATAGGACTGGTTCGAGGTTTAGAAGTATAGGAGGAGAGTGTGTTTCAGATACTGAGTACTCTGGATGTCAGTAAAGCTGTGGGACTGGATGGTATTTCACCTCGAGTTTTGAGAGAATGTGCAAGGGAACTCACAGTGCCTTTAACCTGGCTTTTCAATGAAAGTCTGGCTGTGGGAAAGGTGCCCAGGGAATGGAAGGAACGTAAGATAGTGCCATTGCATAAGGGTGGTAACAGACTGGAAGTGTCTAATTATAAGCCAGTCTGTGTGTCATCAGTAGTTGTTAAGATCTTGGAGAAAGTAGTGAGGGATCGTATACATCATTGGGCAAATGAGGGTAATGTTATCTGTGAGAGTCAACATGGATTTGTGAAAGGGTGCTCTTGTTTTAGCAATATGCTAGCCTTTTATAATAAAGTTACAAGAGCATTAGATGTGGGAAAGGCATATACTGCAATTTTCTTAGACTTAGCGAAGGCATTTGACAAGGTGCCACATGATAAGCTGATATTTAAGTTGCAGCACATGGGTCTGGATGTCAGATTGGTCAACTGGATTCAGGATTGACTGTCTGATAGGTATCAGAGAGTTGTGTATGGTGGAGCAGTTTCAAGGAGACAGAGGGTTACAAGTGGGGTCCCACAGGGCTCAGTACTAGGACCTATATTGTTTAACCATTATATCAATGACATTGCCAGTGGACTACAACAGGATATTCAGTTGTTTGCGGATGATGCGAAGCTGAGAAGGATTATTAGTAATAGTGCAGATGTGGTAGCCCTGCAAGAGGATTTGAATAAGCTAGATAGATGGGCAAATGAATGGGGGTGTCAGTTTAATGCAGCAAAATGTAAGGTCTTGAGGTTTGGGAAACCGATGGGATGCTGCATACTCTATGGGAGGAGTTATACTGGAGAAAGTAGGGGAGACAAGAGATCTGGGGTTGATGATTGATAGAAACCTGAAATTTAGGGGACATATTGCAAAGGTGGTGAAGGTAACACAGAGGATTGATGCAATTATGAGAAGGACACTGACCTGCAGAGATAAAAGGGTTAAAGGGTTATCATTCCATTGTATAAGTCTCTGATCAGACCACACTTAGACCACTGTTCTCAGATTTGGTCCCCAGGATTTGAAGGGGATAAATTAACTGTGGAAAGGATACAAAGACAGATGACAAAGATGGTTTCAGGACTGTACAATTTTGGTTATGAGGATCAGCTGAGGGAATGTGGACTGCAGAGTTTGGTGGATAGAAGAAGGGGAGGTGATATGATTGAGACTTTTAAACTGTTGAGAGGTGGTTACAGGGTTGACACTGGAGTTCTTTCGCTTGGTTGAACAGCAGGAAGGAGTGATGACAAGAGGCCATCCTTGGAAGTTACAAAACGAAAATGTGAGCAAGAGGGTGAGGAGTGGTTTCTTTGCATGGAGGGTGGTTGAACCATGGAATGCATTGCATGATGGAGTGGTGACAGTGAGAACGGTCAATGAGTTTAAGGAGTGGTATGATAGACTGTGTTTCTTAGGGGGAACCTCCCCGATGAGTCTCGACAGACTTTATGTTCTTAGGAAGGACCTCCCACGATGAGTCTTTTGACTCCATGGAGGCCTGAATAATAACGATAATAATAATAACAATACATTGTAACTGTATTGTAACTGGGGCGAACATGCCAACTAACTATTTAATGTGAACAGCAGCATGCTATTGTACCAATCACGAGTGCATGCACGTGCCCACACCCTCATATCTCTCACTTCATATAAGCCTCAGACAAACGAATAACATGGGTTTTGAAAGTATGTTTTCATCTGATGCATAGTGTTGTTCACTGAATGCATTACTTGTACAGAAAATTGTTTGGAATTTTATATTTTAGTTCAAATATAATACACAATATTATGTATGAGTTGCATTTTCATTTTCGAAGGTGAAGGCAGGACTAACATAGCAAACACGGATCCTCCAACCCTGACTGAATGTGAGAACTACACAGAAATTTCTCAACTGAGTGTCCCAGGTATGAGTAAGCATAACTGAGAGGAGGCTAAGAAGAATTGTGGAAGAGAAATGTGGGGAGCAACAAGCTAGGATCAGATCCAATTGAGGTTATCAGGATCAGATTAAATCGTAGGAATATAACAAGGATCTGTATTTAACACTTGTAGATTTGAAAAAGGCATATGACAAGGCTAAGAGAAAAGCTTTCCAAACACTACAAATATATGGGATAAATTTCACATTACACAGAGAAAAACACACACACAGTTAATATTTAAGTTTTAAGTCAGCAGTTTAGAATTGAGGAGGTAGAGAAAGACGGCATGATGTAAAAAACAAGCATAACACAAGTACACATTACTTCTACTCTTATTCATTATCTATGGATCACATTATGAGAGAAAGTGGCATTAAACCTGATATCAAAATTGGATATATTAATCTCAGCAACTTACTTTATACAAATATTATACTCTCAAATCAATGTAAGTATTGGAATTCTTTAACTAAATTGAATAAATGCAGTAACAATTTTGGCATGAAAATCAGCAAATAAAAACTATGAATATAGATGAAACATGGAAAATATCCACTATATCCTGAATGGAGAACCTATAGAAGTAAAACATTTGAGCTATTTAGGTACCATTTTTAGTGATGATTGGAAATTAAATATGTAAACAGACAACAGAATAAGCAAAGCTAGTATGGCAGAGAGCCCACTGAATAAATGTGTACAGAATGCAGAAATTATCAAGCACTAAACTACCAGTATACAAGGCAGTATTTAAACCAATTTGAACTTTTAATTTACTTATTTGAGAGTTGGACAGAAATAAAATGCTCGCTCTAAGGCATGAGAGCAAATAAGAGTTACAAGAAAATCAGTGGAATGAATAGACAATGTCAATTGCAAAATTATACAAAAAAAAAAAATACATAAATAAAATAAAAAATTAGAAAGAAATTTGACATTAACATTCAAGAATGTGTGAGCAGAGCTAATCTCAGGCGGTATGGTCACTTAAACAGATTGGCAAAGGAAAGGTTAGAAAAAAAGGTATTTGATGGCAGAATGAAAGGAAAAAGATTAGAAGTAGACCAGAATCTAGGTGGACTGATGCAGTTATAAGTGTCTTAGAAGACCAAAATATAAGATCTACAATCTTGGAGTTCTGACAAATAAGACTAAATCAGTGGAAAATTGTCAACATGAAGTTAGTATAGTATATAGCAATGTGTATAACCTTTTAGGGTATGATGATGAACAGCCTATTTTTCTACCCACTAGCAGGGTGAAGGCCTCTTCCATTGAGGAAGGTTTTGGGTCTACTACTCCCATAGTGACCCAGTCCATATTGGGAGAGTGTATCTATACTTGGGTGAAGGAATGTATGAAGGTGGAAGACACATATATATCAGGAAATGATAACATCCTTTTATATGAAAAATTATTTGCTAATGCTCAATAGAAATTTTACTACAACAAATTATAACAAAATAAATAACAAATAAATTTGTTTAAAATATACAAGCAACTAGACAGGAGTGCAATTGGTTCCCCTTTCTTCACAGAGGGTGAGGAAAGGGGGGGGCAGTCAATTTCTATATGAGATTTCTAGAAAACCAAGCATTCAACTCAGCTACACCAAAATCAGGCTACACTACATAGATGATGTGTTTGCTATGGTCCCAAAGCTTAGATACCTTTTTTTGATGCATTTAAACAGCCAATATTAAAAATATACTTTAGAATAAAAAATAAACAAGTATTCCTTCCCTTCCTAGACAAGGTAGTTATATGATTGTGAAATGATTCATTATCCCAGGGTTTCTCAAACTTTTTCTACGACGGAACACTTCACAAATCCTGAAATGTTCACAAAACACCTTGGTTATTTTGTAATGTATTAATTAATAATTAATTGGTAATTTAGCTTATTTTATTGTTAATTAATAATTGATAATTAATTATTAATGATTGATACTTAATTAGTAATTAATAATTGATTAAACATCAATTAAACCATCATTAAATTAATTTGTGCTGATTTTCATTGACATATCCCATTCTGATCACCAAAAATTTATAATATTATTATAAGTACTTATGAGTGAATGCAGACTTTTTCTCCTGTGTACTCGTTTTGTAGGTTAGGTAAATATAAATAAAATAAATGAGTAAATCTAAGCGTTAAGAAAAAAACAATCATTTATTGTCAAATGTTAATTAGTAAAAACAGAACACATAAAAATAGTAAAACGTATATTACAAATTAAGTTCTTAATGACTCCAATGTTTTTAGGTCTTTGAATTACAAATTCTTTTGATATCACGCACAATATTAGAAAGTTGAATTCTCATATTTGGTGTAGCGTCGAATCTGTTCCTGGACTTTGATTTGGTTGCAGCATAATATGAAAATCCTGCCTCGCATAAATATCTCATTGTAAAAGGAAGTAAAACAAGAATAGCTAGTTTTGACACGCTTGTCCAGAAATCATTTATTGGCAGTTCCTTGTATTTTTGTTTTAAATCAGAGTCACTAATTAAGTCAATTAGATTTTCCTAGTCACTTGCGCTGAAGCCTGCTGGCTTAGCTGTCACTGTAAATGGATTCAGAACCCAGGAATTCTCCTCACTGCATTTTGGAAAATATTGCAAAAGGATGGATTGCAAGTCATGCAAGTGTTCTAAAATTACGTTAGATACTTCTTCATTTACTTTAGAATTTATTTCAGTCAAAAATTCATGCAAGGTGGGAAAACAATCAAAATTATTCTGTTCAACTGTAGAAATCCAGAATTGCGACTTTCTATCAAAAGATGCAATTTTATCTCTTGCATTAAAAATTATAATATTCTTTCCTTGTAATGATAAGTTAATTTCATTGCACTTTGTAAAAATATCTGCCAGATATGCAAAACTCAACCATGAAGAATTTCTTAATAATTCAATAAAATTTTGTACTAAATTATGTGACATCAAGAAGACCATTACCTCACTATGAAGCTGTTCCTCTGGATAGCCATCTCACTTCAGTATGTAATAAAGGTGTGTTATGTGCACTACCCATTTCAACGCACAAAATTTTAAATAATCTGGATTGAAGTGGTCGAGTTTTACAATAGTTGATCATTTTTACGGCTTCATCCAAAACAGTTTTTAAATATGTAGGAATTCTTTTTGTTACTGGTGCTTGTCTATGCAAAACACAATGACTTTTGGTGGTGTAGCTACTTGCAGGATATGTGTTACAACTCCCTTCATCTTTCCTACCTTTGCTTGAGCACCATCTGTACAAATATCAATACACTTCTCCCAATTGATTTCCTGTTTTGTAATATAATTATTAATACAGTTGAATATATCTTTTCCGGTAGTTTTTTCTTGTAGATGTTCGCACATTTCTTCAATACTTTTTATCAAATATGTAACGAACAAACACTAGTAATACAGCGAGTCCTGTGACATCTGTAGATTCATCCATTTGGAATGAATATTCACTGCAGTCTAAGTCGATGAATTAGCTCTTTTTCTATGTCAGCAGAAAGATCTTTGATGCGGCGTGAAACAGTATCATTTGATAATTGTACTGCATCTATTTTTTTAGCAACCTGCTCGTTTAACATGCATGATGCAATGTCTTTCACACAAGGCTTAATGAGCGTCTCACCAATTGTATGAGCTTCGCCATGAAGTGCAATGCGGTAACTCACGAGAAAAGCCGCCTCTGTTGCATTTTCAGTTGAAGCAATTGTAGCCATTTGAAGTTTAGATTTTTCTAGCGAGTCACGTCGTCTCTTTAAAAAATGTATATCTTTTCCTTTGTAATCAGTGTGTTTCGTTTCGAAGTGCCTACGAAATTTAGCTGGAGCCAAAGAACTGTTTACTAGTATTTTATTACATAAAACATCAGGAGCATGTGTATTGCCAATACACGTAAATCCATAATTTAAATAACTTTCATGGTACTTCCGTTTTGGTCTGTTCTTAGATGACTCTTGTTCTTTAATATTAGCTTTTGAAGAAAACGCCGTTTGCAATTCCATATCTTCTCCAATCATACAAGTAGATGTGTCAGCAGAAGTACTTGCTCCTCCTTGTGTTAAAGTTCCTGTCTTTAAACAAGAATCCATGGGTATTTTTTCAACAATATTCAAATTCCAATATTTGTCAGAGCTATAATAAAAGCAAATAGAATTGTGTTGTAAAGGTAACTTTAGTATGAAAAACAATAAGATTATAAATAAGAAATGTCGAATAATATAAAAGTAAATGAATAATGCAAAATAGTAAAAAAAGACTGCAACACACAAAAGTAAATATGAATTGTAACAATACTTGTAAGAAAAGTACTAAACCATATCAAATAATGTAAAAGCAATTGTAATACGAACGATTTGATAAAATGTTCAGTAACAAAAATTAAACAATTCGAAATAACTCAGATATTAATTATAAAATTAGTTAAAAGAGTAAGAAGAATTCTTTTTTTAAAAGTCGCCTCGCCTACTCCCTATATACGGGAATAAAAAGCCATTAGCTGATTTTTTTTTTTCCGAGGGCCTGGTCCCAACAAATTTACTCATAAATACCTTTCCAATTTTTTGTAACATTCATACATTAACACAAGTATTAATAATTAATTATGGCATAATCATAAAGAGTATTAGTACACTTATGTATACGGTGTGGCATGTTGACAAATAGAAATTACATTTAAATTGGTTATCAATCACTGGACTAATGAAATCTTGTAGCATGTTGTAGTTTCTTCAGGCAAACATCATTAAATTAATTTGTGCTGATTTTCATTGACATATCCCATTCTGATCACCAAATATATTTATAATATTATTATAAGTACTTATGAGTAAATACAGACTATTTCTCCTGTGTACTGGTAGTATTCCCCTCCTTTTGTACATCCTGGAGATCTTTGTAGGCTTGAGGTAGATGACTCATTATCTGTTCCATCACAAACACCTTCAATAAGAGATTTCTTAATACCAAAATTAAACAAAGTGCCTTGTCTCTTATTCATATTAATTTTAACTCTGTATTCCTATTACTTTTAAAAATATCACGGCACTCCGGTTTCAGAACAAGCACTTACACACTGCAATATGAACTTACAAAAAATATTCAGTAGTAATAGATTTGAGAACCGGATACAGACTACCTTGATCTTCAATTTCAGTGGAAAAATTTTCTTTATACTTCCTTGCTGATTGGTCACTGATATTTGCAATGCAAGTGTTATTTCATTCAGTTTTGAGAACACACTGGCAATTTTTATGATCAGTTATAAACGGCGGTATTCTCTTTCCTGATTGTTGAAAGATTTTGATGTGTGAAAATTAAATTCATGAATACTTCCATGTTTAAAAATATGCTGCTTGGTCACTGACATTTGCTACACAGATGTCATTTCCTTCAGTTTTGAGAACAGAAGATATGACACCAATTGTTGTAATCGGTACACAATAAATAACGGAAAAAACTCACGTAGAAATATTATTTATTAGTATAATTTTCGCCTGTGTGTCACAGGCATCTTCAGTACATTAAGCTCAAAATTAAACACTAACCGACAATTCCAAAAAGTGCCACCTAAGTAGCTGGTGTAAGATAACTAAAAAGGTCAATAACTTTCTTAAAAAAAAAAAAAAAAAAAAAAAAAAAAAAAAAAAAAAAAAAAAAAAAAAAAAAATTAATACAATAAAAAGTTAGGAAAGATTAGCTGATAGTACTATCTCCCATAAAGGGGATAGACGTAAGCCGTCGGATCTGTTTAAGTTAGGAGAATGAAGTAGAGTTTCACGTTTCTTTATAAAGGCATTCCATGAGAAACTGACTTTTGTGAAGAACTCTTATCTTTCTCCAATGAGCTCTGTGTGTCTAGTGAAGATGGCATGTTCAGAAAGTCCAGACTTTTCAGGTTTAAAGTATTCAATATAAGATTGGTGTTCTTCTAGCCGAATAGAGGCAGATCTTCCTGTTTGTCCGAAATAAGATAATCCACAAGAGCACGGAATCTGGTAGACACCTGGATGATTAAGATGTGGAAGCTTGTCCTTAGGAGAAGTGAGAAAGGTGGAGATTTTTCTAAACGGTCGAAAGGCAACTTAGGTGGCGCTTTTTGGAATTGTCAGTTAGTGTTTAATTTTGAGCTTAATGTACCGAAGATGCCTGTGACACACAGGCGAAAATTATACTAATAAATAATCTTTCAACGCGAGTTTTTTCCGTTATTTATTGTGTATCGATATGTCTACTCACGGTTACCTCTTTTAAAACCAATTGTTGTAATGGGCTTTCAACCAATTTTTATGACCCGTCATAAACAGCAGCATTCCCTCTCCCAAATGTTGAAAGGTTTCGATGTGTGAAAATTAACGATACACAGATCTGGGTCTGAGCTTTTTGACATATTCACGAATATTATTATCCTCAGAATATTTTTACTATAAAATATTTATTCATGAAAAATGCTTAGAAAACTAAAATGACAAATTCCAGAACTTCTCACAGAACACCTATTCACCTTCCACGGAACACAGTTTGAGAAACCCTGCAGTATCCTATCCATGTACATGAAACACACACACCCATGACAGGAAGGTACATAAGCAGTCATATCATCATCCATCCTAACAGCATGGCATCTTCAAAAGCATTTAGACATGGAACAAGGGCTATTTTATGAAATGACACTGCCCATACAAATGAATTCAAGTATTTTTGCAACACTTTTTTTTTTTGTAGCCAACAGCTACAACCCATAAAACAGACAAATTACTACATGCCTCTCTCATCTTTTGCAATCAACACCAAGGATTCACTGCAAAATCATTCCAATCCCCTTAAATATAGAGTACATCGTGAAAATAGATCTAAAGTCCTTTATAAACATAATTTCCATGCCACTTTCAAATTACATCCAGCTGGAAATCATCTGTGCTTCAAAGGATCCTCTTAAAATCTGCAATTATTATTAATTTGCATCACATAATTTTTTCAGCTTAACTTCTCTGAATTAACCGTGTTTTTATCTGGCTCCTACAGGTATCTTAATAGGACAGTTCCTTTTCATTTACATTCTGAATGTTTCTACCTCATTTTAACTGAGAGCTGTATTTTACCTGACTTGTAATTTTATGTCCTGAAGATGCTGGTTTAGAAATCTAATTAAATATAGTAAATTCAATAAATGATTTATTTCTCATGGTGTGCTGTTAATACCATGAAACACTTATGAACAACCGCCAACACCTAAATTTAATCTTTCTGTATGTATTTGTGGAACAGTGGGTTCGAATCCACAGCCTGTAGACTGGAAAGTGGAGATGCTTTGCACTTGGCAGTCAGCTCAACAGTTTGATATCATTATTTTCTTGATCACGAATGCAAATTTATTTCTTATGTATCAATTTTGCTTTATTAAAAACAATACATAAACATAAATACCTGTGTATCTATCCTTAGACCACAGCAGCAAAATATTATTGAACAATTCTGGAATAGTGGATGCCTATAAAAAATTATTTCATTTATTACTATTTTTTACAAGTACAACAATTTTGAACACAGCAAAACCCATTAAATTAAAACCTCAAAAGATCATAAATAATCAATTTCAAATTTTTCCACAAAATTATCAGTTATGTTAATCTTTGTGAGTGGTTTCGATGTTGAGACCACATTATGATGTAAATAAAAAGCAATTAAAATGTGACGCATTTCATAAGTCGTAAGACTTACATTATCAGAGATAATGGTAGAGAAAAGTTTTACACAACAAAAGCCTATTAACAATTAATTACACATATTAGATGTTTTGATAACTTCAAAACTGTTACATATAATTGATAAACCAGAATACAAATGGTAAATTTGTTACTGTATGCATATTGGAACATTCCTAGTTGTTGCTATCACGTTCTATGGTATTACATGTGTTATTCCTAGGTCCATGGCAGTTAAATTTTTGATGAAAGCAGACCAACCACACTTGTAAAATTAGGCCTTGATTTTTACTGCATTGTGTAGGGATCCTAATCATTTGTGAGACGTCTTTAAATTTTCTTGTAAAATGGTTTATGATCAATATATGACATTTGTTTGTTGTCAAAGTACTTCATGACCTGTAATAGTTGTGTGGAATGCCAAAGCTGATTGATGTTCTCTTCTTTTTTTGACGTCTTGTGTTCAAACATATGGATCTTTCCCAACCTTCCTGTCTTGCCTACATAACAAATGCCACAAGAGCAATGAATCTTATAAACACCTGGTTTTTTCATTGAGTGATGTGGTTTTGGTGATGTAGGAATCTTGAGATTTTTTGTAAGGGTAAAAAGCCATTTTACATTGTACTTGTGGAGCAATGCAGTCACTTTGTGACATTCTAGATGTAAGACAGCATGATTGCATTCTTGAAATCTTGTTTAAGTAAGGGAGTTGCAGGAGATGAATTATGAATTTTTCTGATCATCTTGGGTTTATAACCATTGAGTGCAAGGTTCTGTTTCAGTAGTGCAGTTCTTTATTCCTTTTAATTAATATGCTTGATATATTGCACGTCCTGTCTAATAAAGTTTTAATTATGCCTGTCTTTTGTAATGGATGGTGGTGTGAAGCAGCATTTAAAAATCTTCCCATTGTGGTAGGTTTTCTGTATAAAGGGATATCAAGGAGCAGTAATTTTTTTGTGAGACCACATTATGATGCAAATAAAAAGCAATTAAAATGTGATGCATTTCATAAGTTGTATGACTTACATTATCAGAGATAATGGTAGAGAAAAGTTTTACACAACAAAAGCCTATTAACAATTAATTACACATATTAGATGTTTTGATAACTTCAAAACTGTTACATATCATTGATCAACCAGAATACAAATGGTAAATTTGTTACTGTATACATATTGGAACATTGCTAGTTGTTGCTATCACATTCTATGGTATTACGTGTGTTATTCCAAGGTCCATGGCAGTTAAATTTTTGTGCTGTTCTAGTTCAAGAGTGAATTTTATATTGGAATGTAAGTTGTTCAGATAATGAAGGGTGTGAGAGAGAGAGAAAGAGTATTAACATATCATAGGTTTTTCAACCTTTCACGTGTAGGATTCATGTTTAATAAAAACTTCAATATAAAATCTTATAACAAATCATAAGACATACTTTTGGCAAAGTGGACAGATAACTTCATTTTTCTCCAATAAATGCAATGCAGCATCTACACAAGTTCCATCCAAACTAGCTTGATAGTCCAATAGAATTTTCTGCTCTGAAAATAAATTTCATTATAAATTTTTAAACAATTAATTAAATCAGTTATTTATTAATGAAAGAAATCACTATGAAACCTATCAGTAAGATAACATAAAATAAGATGAAAGTCTAAAAATTAAAGATGCTAAGAAATTATATTCTTGGTTTCACCCTTTATCCAAGTGTAAGCAAAGTTTGCACATTAAGTCACTTTATGACTGTGCTACTTGTATATAGAAGCTAAAGACTTCACATCAAGTGCCCGAGTATCCCATAATGCAATTCATTATGGGAATGGCCACTACCCAGACTGCTTTCGACCTTCATTTACTGGGTATGGTCCCCTCATCAGTGGGGACCAGACCCAGAAGTGATACCAAGGTTGAAGTAATGCAGAACTCACATTTCCACATACAAGTAGTCAAAAGTACAAAAGCCATATACAAGTACTTCATATGCAAACTTTGGTTTCAAGTGGAAAAACTTTCAACATCCATCTCTAATCCACAGCATTTTAGTAATCAAGTGTGACACCTTTTGGCAACTTGTATATGGAAATGACTTCTGCATTACTTCATCCTTGGTATCACTTCTGGGTCTGGCTTCCACTGATGAGACCTCAAAGGCTGAAACCCGTCTAGGAAGTGTCCCTTCCCATAATGCATAGCATTATACATGTTCGTAAGGATATATGCATTGCTTCATGGGATACTAAGGTAACTGATGTGAAGTCTTCAGCCTCTATATACAAGTAGCCCAGTCATGAAGTGATGTGAGGTTAAATTTTGTTTGCTTACACTTGGATAATGCATGAAACCAAGAATATAATTTGTTGGCGTCTTTAATTTATAGTATAAACAAGTGGAAAAACTTTCAACATCCATCTCTAATCGAGATGAAAGGCTGCATTTCCAAGGCAAATAAAAAGTCTGCATTAAAGAAACTGAAGCTTCAGAAAAGAACAGAAGAGAAGCATATATACTACCATGTGTATAAAGAGCAAAGAGAGTCAGCTTCACCTTTGTAGCTCTCCATCCATCAATCCTCTTTACATGTAAAACTCAATGGCCTATCACAGACAATGAACTTGGCTAAACAGAAATCTAATTAATACTCTTCCTATCTACATAATCTGCTGTGTATTTATCTGACCACTATTTCTATGTATAATGTGTTTTGAAATTTAAAACCAAGATTTTAGAAAAGGTAAAATCCCACTATTTCCTTACAAGAGTGAGAACTTAAGGTAAATAATCCTGTTGCTGCTTACTCTACCAGGTTGTGACTGGAGGAAGTCCAAGTATAGCAATTTGCAGTGGACACTGTCATTTGAGTCAAATGTAGGATATTTGTATTAAAATTTGCATCTCTCTCTCTCACAAATTAAAAACAGAATGCAATTAAAGTTTAAAAAAAAGTTAATAATGCAGTATTAGTAAAGATGTTATTTAAGTGTTTGTTTCTTTCTATAGGTCATGGGCAAGACATTTATGGTCTTATCAGAAACTCTTAGTATGGAAACTCCTGTAATTCTCACATTGTTTTATTTCCCTTTTTATATGAGGGGAAGGCTGAAAAGTTCTGATAAACAGCGAGAACAAAAATGATATTAAAGCAACTGATGTAACCACAAGAAAGAAAAAAAAAAAAATTATCACAATTTGATGAAACATGGGGGTTAATGTTTTAAGATATGTTTTTTTCTTGTGGTTATATCAGTTGCTTTAATTTTATTTTTGTTCCAGATGTTTATCAAAACTTCTCAGCCACCCCCCCCCCATACATGGGTACTGGGAGAGCTCTACTCCAATCATCTGGAATTTGACCATGTGACCAGGCTTTTGCAATAATGTAGTTCCATATTTGAGCACTTCTAGTCAAATATCATATCATTTATCCCTCACTACATGCCTATCTGACTTTTTGAAACTTTCTTACCTACTTTGCTTTTCAATATGATATTAAATCTTCTCCTGCTCAAAACTAAATGGTAATCACTTCTTATTTCAAATTCCCCACATGCTCATATCCTGAATTATCATGAAGATATTGCTATCAAGAATAATACAATCACCGAGCATTTTCTTACTTCTTGCATCTTCTCTCCATGAGAATTTGTGCATATTTTTATGTTGGAACATGGCATTAATAATAACTGTTCCTGAACATAAATCTAGCCAGCATTTACCCTTATTCTTTTTTTTTTCTTTAAATTTTACCAAAAAAATGTTTATATACATATATATCTGTTAATCATTTTCTACTTAGCAGAACCTCCCCCCATTCAAAGATTATCCTTGTATTTACTGTTAAATATTATAGCTTATCCTTTTCCCTGATCATTCTTACCTGAATATAACATCTTGCATTTGTTGCTTGGAGGATCTTATTTATTTAAGTCTTCTCTGTTTTGGTAACACCTATTATGTTGATCAGCTACTTCTCTAATTTTTATGCCAGTAACATTCTCTTTTTGTTGATGGTGCCAATCTTGAACTCTGTTTGGGTTTGTTTCAGTAGTTGACTTTTTTCTGTTTGCCTGGTTCCCTCCCCCCAGACAAAAATAGCAGGGATCTTGTTTAACTGAGAGATGTCCCAGCCAGCATGAAGTTTTATCATGGTGTACAATCATTTTATTTTGGTTCAGGCCAGTAAAGTAATAATACCAAGTTATATTTAAATTATAATTGGAATCCAGAGAATAACACCTGAATATACACCATTTACACATGTAAACTTCTAAGGAAAAGATTCAGTTTGGTAGCACTGAAGCATGTTTTGAAAGCCATGGGGTGAGCTTCTTCAATGTCTTAGGTCTGGTAATTGCTTGTTATTGAACCAAAGTTTTAGTTTATAAGAGGAATCCCAGAAGATAAAAACATGCGACAGAAACTTTCATGAGAGCAGCTTGGCCTCTCCTATTTTTAACCAAGCGGATGTGCCTCACTATAGAGATGTTTAAAGGAAACAAAAATAACTATGAATATCAAAACAGTATAATTTTCAAGAAAAGAAAAATAATTTCTTTCAAGATTATAAACCGCATAAGTTTTATTTTTTTTATTACCCTCTTCTCTGAGTTCAGCTTGAATTTGTTCCATAAAAGAAAGAACTTCTTCTTCAGTCTCATCTTCCAATGCCTACAGAATTTGAAGTGAAAATTTAGCAAACTTGATGTGATACAAAGGTTTGTTAAAGTATTATTATAATTAAAGAACATGATACAGTTAAGCAAAAATTGGAACCATTAATAGTTATTATGCACTTTCCAAAAGGTATAATGGAAAGTGCATAATAATTATTAATGGTAAACAATGTCAATTCAGTTATTTGAAGGCCATGAGGTGAGCTTTTTCAACGTCTTAGGTCTGGTAATCGCTTGTTATTGAACCAACATTTTAGTTTATAAGAGGAAATATCCCAGAAGATAAAAACACAGTCTGCTTATATCAGAAGTATACCATTGGATATGATACTTTCATTAAAAGCCAAATATAAGTAGAAACTCTGAAAAGTGTCGCAATTCTGACCAGAGAGCTTATGAGTACAATCCTTGGAATCAGAGTTGCTTTGACTTACACTACTTAAAAGACATGAACACTGTGTGTCCATATATTTGCCTTTAATTAGTGCATTTTGAAAAAAGTTTTGCTTACCTAACAGCTGTTTCATACTGTTAGTTCTCTGCAGAGACCTTAAGAGAACAGAAACTCCCATTCAATACCAAAGCTATGTCAGAGAGTTGTATTTTTCATAAGTGAGCATTTGGTCAGTGCATAATAGTAATTATCAGATGTCTGGACAGCACACTCATGTCTTAAGTAGTGCAAGCCAAGGCAATTATAATGCCGAAGACTGTTCATAAGCTCCCTGGTCAGAATTTCAAAGCTTTCAAAAGTTTATACATATATTTGTCTTTGAGAATTAATCATGATTCTTATCACATTTTATGACTTAGGTGAGTCGCAAAAATAGTATGTGCCGAGCCATGTGGAAAGAGATTCGTCTTCTGATTATATGATGAGAGGGTGTCTTTTAATAAAACAGACAACAGTGAGGTGACAGCTCAAGCTTCAAGAATGACACAAGGTTGATTAACACAATACATTTAATAAGAACAAAACAATACTCAAAATATCTTAATAAATTACAACAATGGCTTACTGTCAACTATATAATTCAATTAATATAACATTACTACTTTCGTTTACAAGCAATTTTTGCAGAAGGTCAATCATATAACTCAAACACAACTAAGTTAAGCATTAACTTAAGTTTTATCAAGTTTCTTAAATCAACTTCAGACAATGTTGAAATGCTTACCATATTAACAGCTTTAGACAAATTATGTTCTATATCTAAAGTCCTACCAACACTGATCTGAATATTTTAAACACCTTAGGAGTTCTTGCCAAACCACACCACCAAGGATAAGAAAAATATTTCTTTTTAGTGGGAAAACACTGCTTCACTGCATAGATAGATAGTTGCAATCCTCTTGAAAACTTTGGCCTTGGGCATGCTAAATTAAGCTCCATTCTGTCTTAAAAAGACTAAGAGTGAAATCATTCTTGATAGGAAGATTATATATTGGCCTTGTGAATCATGACTGATGGCATATACTTATTTCAGCAAGTGCATCGACCAGTTAAGTTCCAATCAATGGATCATTCTCTGCTGTAATAATGTTAGAGACTGGTAGCATCTGGCAGACTTCTTCTGACAGTTCACTATGTCTTTATGCTTTGTCTTTTCCAACTATGCCAACTCTGAACTACAAGTTCTTCCTTTTTTCTCTGGACTATGACTACACAGAAATTTTGTTCTCAAGACTACCCCCCCCCCCTTTACCTACTATTCTCATGTGAGTACCTACATGGTTTTATTCAGCTATACGCATATGCATGGCATATGATTGTGATTTACATAACATGGTTCTTTGTTTTTTATTGTTTTTCTCACGCAGTGATACAATCGTAGCTGATTTCATTAGGCATAGAATTCATCAAGTCTTGAGAATTATACTTTTCTTAATATTTGCAACAGTTTAGCTGTTATAAAATTTGCTTTGTATGAAGCTGAAATTTTACTCCTTAATTAGTTAATATCTCCATTTAAAAAGCACAAAACCCTACTGGAAAAACTTTTGGGCAGATAAACTCATAGCTAACATTGACCTTATTCTGATATTCTCATGAGGTCTTAAGCAGTATGATGATATATCGGATAACATGAGATAACATAACATTATGTCATTAGATATAGCAAATGAGGTTGCTTTAGCGGTCAAGGCTAGACAAATAGGAGGAGACATCCACGTAACTTTTTCAGGAATAGAGAACCAAGAATCGACCGAGGTTTCCGACCTAATGTCCAAACATCATCTTCTCATGGTGCTTCCATCTAGATACTGAACAAACAAGGATTGGCTGGTGATTTGGGATTTAGCTAACAAACTGTATTCTGTATTGACTTTTGATTTAAATTTTGAACAGATAAAATTAATTATCTTTCAATTTGCATTAATCAGATATGAACCATTCATATAACTGCCGTATTTAAGGAAAAGAATAGACATGAATATAAATAGATTTGTTACAGATAAATAAATATCCAATTTACAGTTATGATATAGTGAAATAAATTATTATGATAGGGAACAAATTATGTTAATTAAATTAAATTGATTCAGCCAGAGAGGCATGTGGTGCGATTGTCTGCAAGGATAGAAAAATCAGAACTCCATGGTGGACACAGGAAGGTAAAGAGGCAGTGAAGGAAAAGAAGAAAGCATATCAAAAGTTCTGGAAAATAAGTCAGCTTGTGCTCTTAGAGAATACAGAGACAAATGTAAGTGTAAAACTGGCTAAACAAAAGTCATGGGAGGACTTTGGCAAGAACATAGAAAATAAATATCAAGAAGGTGACAAAATATTCTGGAGGTTGTTGAAGAAGCTTAGAAACGGAGGAAAGAGTATGGAGTAATTACTTCGAAAAATTGCTAAATGAAACAAGCAGTGATAGCACAGTGGTCAAAAACACTCAAAAGGCATACAGTCAGGAATACATATCCATACTTGAAGTAGAAAAAGCCATCAAAGGTCTGAAATGGGGAAAGGCAGCAGGAATAGATCATATTCGAGCAGAAATGCGGAAGTATGGTGGTATAAAAGTCTTATAGTGGCTGCACTGCATCGTTCAGAAGGCCTGGACAGAGAGAAGAATTCCAGATGTTTGGTGTGGAACTCTCATAGTATCCATATATAAAAAAGGAAATAAAACTGAATGTCAGAATTACAGAGGCATTTCCCTACTGAGTGTTCCTGATAGGATTTATGCAAGTATCTTGAGAAATGGTTGAGAAGAATTGTGGAAGAAAAGCTTGGTGAAGAACAAGCTGTATTCAGGCCAAATAGAGGCTGTCAGGATTAGATCTTCACTTTATGACAAATAGTCGAGAAATCATGGGAATATAACAAATATCTGTATTTAAGTTTTGTTGATATGGAAAAGGCATATGACAAGGTGCCAAGAGAGAAGCAATTGAATATGCTACAGTTATATGGTGTCAATGGGGCATTATATCAAGCAATACTTAGTCTTTATTTAAGTTGTAAGTCAGCAGTTAGAATTGAAGGAAGAACAGGAAGATAGTTTAATGTTAAATCTGGTGTCAGACAAGGATGTACATTTGTAAAATTTCTATGCCGCATAAATTTTCTTCCGCTTAATGCATTGATTTTTTACAGAAAGGTCACATCTTGAAACCTTGTATAAATATTTCTATTCGTTTTTGTAAACTATTGTGTATAGAACATGAAAGCCCAAAGGGAATTAGCTTGCTCCTTGCTTAAACAAAGGATGTAAAATTGGTGAAGCCAAGGGCAACGCTTTGGAATCGGATGGTTGTTTGATTTTTGTTTACGAGTTCAATCTCAGGTGACCATCAAGGTCAGCACAGAAAGGGGCTATGAGAATCAAACGTAAGTTCTGCAGGCCACTAAAATCAGATTAAAGACATGAAAGGGGAGACATAAGAAGTCGGCAAAAGTTCCAGAACCAAGAGTCACAAGATGATGTCTGGGGGTTCTCATAACTGTATGCAAGATTTGCATGGGAAAGTAAGGGGATTCCAAAACTTAACCCAAGGTTCGAGGACAGAGGAAAATATAAGGCATGGATCTTGAGGAAGTTTTTTTTTTGGGGGGATCGACATCGAGAGAAAGGTTTGAGAGGTAACGTTAGCCAGACGCGAAGAAGTCCGAGGGAGGAAAACGGACGTCAATCTGCCATGAGCCGCTCAAGTTCAGTAATGACGCTAGCCACAGGCGATTAACTTAGGAGAAATAGAGTCCAGTTGGACTAGATGCTTCGTAGCTCAGCCAAGTCTGCGCATGCCCCGGCAGCCGTGATCCTTCACCCGATCGTTCCAGACGCCAGTAAACCTCTCCACATCTCACTAGCTGACTCGACGGTTTCATCGGTACTCAGAGACCCTGAAGGAAGGAATTCAAAACACGAGACGGAAAAGGAAACTTAGAATGCCAACGACAAGCAGAGAAGAAAAGGAGAAAAGGTGCACAGGAGAAAAGAACGTCATGCGAGTCATTTTATTGTATACTGTTATTTATTGTATACTGTTAAACTTGTGATGCAAGAGAAATTCCTAATGGACTGCTAGGATTGTTAGAATAAGATAAATATAACCTATGGGTAGCTAGTGCAATTATATTATTGAATTTGTGAAAAGGTGTGGAACTGAGTAAAACTAATTTCCTCAGGAGTAATTTGGGCTAAGATATCAATTTGATAATTGTATATATTCCTAATATCTTTTGTGCTAATGTGTTTATTTTGTTGTTTAAGTCATGCCATCATTTGAAATTGAGGTTAAGATTTAAGCTGAAGTGAATATTATAAACTAATTGAATAATTACAAGATATTGCTTTAAGAGTTTTATAATTTGCATAACTAGAACTGAGATTACAGAGGGAAATTCCCCTGATTTATGTATTGCAATATTCTCTAAATTTTGTAGCTATTAAACATGTTTGTTAATTATAATCAAAGAGTGTTGTCTGATCTCACTTTGCAATGCACTGATCCCAAATAATTCAATCCTATAGGCAGGAAACTAAAAGATAGTTAAAGGTTATGATAGAGGACTAATAGTAGCCATGACTGTAAAAATTTGTTTTTTTGGGATAAGAGAGGACATTATTGTGTATGATTAGGATCTACCGGAAGTACTAATATTCCTTGTGCTACATCGAGGCATGGTGGCACAGTCAGAAAATAAAATAAATTTCCATTGCTCTCAGGTGTAAGGAGTACAGAGTCACTGAAGTAGAATATTAATTGAGAGATTGAGTAGAATAATAACCAGATAAGTAAGCACAACTCAAGTTAATACAACATCGCACACATGGGATGAAACGAAAAACAACCATAACAATATATTTACACATTATGCCCTCTGTTATTCATTATCTATATGGATCACATTATGAAGGAAAGTGGTATTAAACCTGATATCAAAAATTGGAGATGTTAGTGTCAGCTCTTTGCTTTATGCAGATGATGTTATACTTCTAAAAATCTGCTACAAGTCTGCAAGATTCCCTGACTAATTGAATAACTGTTGTAATAGATATGGTATGAAGGTCAGCAATAACGAGACAAAGAGCTGACATTAACATCCTCAGTGAAGATGGTAAATTAAATATGAAAATAGACAACAGAATCAACAAAGCTGATATGGTAAGAAGTCAATTGAATAAATTCATATGGAATAAGAGAAAAATTAGTCAGCACACTAAATCAGTTATATACAAGTCAGTGTTCAAACCAGTTTTAACTTATGGATCTGAGAGCTGGGTCAGAAGTAAAACACTTGACCAAAGACTAGAGATGGCAGATATGAGAGTCCTGAGAAAGATTAGAGGTGTGAACAGATGGCATCAATGGCAATATCATATTAAAAACAAGAATATTAGGAAAGAACTTGACATTGTCAGCATCAAGGAATGAGTTAGAAGAGCTAATCTCAGGTGGTATGGTATGGTCGCAAGAAAAGAGTAGCAAAACAAGTGTTCTCTGCCAGGTTGGCAAGAAAACGACCCAGAGGAAGATCAAGATATAGATGGATTGATACAGTACAAAGTGCCTTAGACAATCGAAATGTAAGATCTGATAATGTTGAAGTCTTGAAAAGTAACAGACTGATTTGGAGGAAAATTGTAGATAAGAAGTTAGTAATGATGTAAATTTTTCATGTACTACTATCATATCCTGTACACCCGTTGAGGGTACATGGCAGGAATTTGATGATGATGACAAATTATATTATCCTATAACTAAAAATTATGTATGCACAAATCTATGAAGAGCTTATTTATTTATTTATTTATTTAAAAAATAAATAAATAAATAAATAAAAGAAGGGTATTTGTGATTAACTAGTATAGTGAATAAATCCCCACACCACTACCACTGCATTGCACAGGAGTGTAAAACAAAGTAAAAATTTTACTGTTGCAGGAAATACAGCAAAATACTCAAAAGCCCTATTTCAAAATATTTCATAAGAGAAATTTTTTCAAAGAATTTTTGATGACCTCACACCTGTTCCTTCTGTTCTTTAATGCTTTAATGTATTTTAATTTTCAGAATTTATTTCAAAAGAAATCCAAGAAACCTGGTACAACTGAAATATTAGCAAGGCTTCTCTTGTTTTGAAAATCACCCCCTCTTCTTTTTTTTTTTTTAAAAAAATCTGATCCACACACTAAAGGCCACAAAGACCTATAGCACATTAGTGCCGTGTGTGGGCAAGAGGAATAGAAGAGAGGAGGAGTTTGTTCACATTTTGCTTGAACAGCGGAGGGTTGTAATCTTCAGGGAAGGCAGAGTAGGGGTGACTGTTCCAAGGACAGAAGTAGGTGGAATGAAAGAGGAGGCAGTAAATGGTTCGGTGAGTTTCAAGATGGACTATAAAAGGGTGTTGGTTAGCAGTGGCTCCTGTTTTAATGAATTTAGAGGGGAGTGAGTAATAACAGTGGTCAATTCAGAAGAGCACTGTCCATGAAAGTATCTGTAGAAGAGGTAGAAACTGAACAACTATGAAAGAGAAATTGAAGTGGGTACGTGAGAGAGGGATCATTAATTAGCCAGACTGCCCTTTTCTGAAGAGCAATATTCTTAAGAATCGAGCAATCTTAGGATTTTGATGCACCACCACCCAAAATATGGAAGCAATATTCCATGGCTGGGCAGATTTGGGCTTTGTTTAGAGTTAGCAGCTGTGAGGATGTGAAGTAATGTCTTATGCAAAAAAGTAAACTAAGTTTTTTGGTGGCTACAAAAGCTACAGTTGAAATGTGGTTGTGCCAAGAAAGATCAGAGGTGCAGGTCAGTGGAAGAAGAGAAATCTGATCGTGTTTGGATATATCAGTATAACTAAAGATAAAGAGGAAGGCTGTGAACTATTTCTTGCAAGAGATCAGACAGGACTGAGTTTTGGTGGCATTGAAGTTTACAAGGTTGTCCTTGCTCCACTGGGATATAGCTAGGAGCTCTGAGTTCAGGTTACCGGTCGTGGTAGATCTTGAGGATTCTAATACTTGAGCACCATAAAGTTTGTCAAATGTAAAGGAGGAATGGAGTGTACTGTCATCAGCAAAACTATAGAAAAGATTGGAAGTTTGCAAAGCAGGTCATTTATATACAAAAGGAAGAGAGTAGGTGAAAGAACAGAACCCTGAGGTACTGCTGCATTGGTGGGGAAATCTGAGGAGAGTAAACCATCCACCATGACATGAAGTGAACGACCAATGAAAAAGTTGCCGATTCAGTTTGTTAAGTAGGTACCTATGCCAAACCTGATCAAATGCCATTGAAATGTTGAGGGAAACTACATGAGTTTCTCCAAATTTCTCCATGGCTTGAGTCCATAGGTGGGGTAGTGAAAGTAAGCAATTCAGCTGTAGATTGCGAGTGGGGAAATCCATGCTGCTGGTCACTGATGAGTTGATATGTCTGTATGTAGTTCAAGAGTTGGTTGTTGATGACCTTCTCCATAATTTTTGAGAGAACAGAACTTTGCCCAGAAGTGAGAGCAACTGGATAGTAGTTTGTTGGTCGACTTTTATTACCTTTCTTTGGGCTGGATTGGATGTGGACCTGTTTCCATGTTGTAGGGTAGATGCCAGTCTTGAAAAGCAGAATTGAAAATGCAATACAGGATAGGAATTAGTTCTGGACACAATTTTTTAATACAATAGGTGGGATTCAATCAGAACTAGAAACTTTGTTTATATCACTGAATTTTAAAAAACACAAAAGGCCTACTTTAATTATTGAAAAACTTTCGAGCAGATAAACTTGTAGCTAACTTTGACCTTATTCTGATATATTCTCATGAGGTCTTAAGCATTATAATGATATATCATATAACATGAAATAAAATGCAAAATAAAACAACTGTGAAGCGTTATGCAACATTTTTAAACTGGTGATGTATCCCGAGACTTTATATGAGAAATTTTACATTATAGGATTTTCAATTTTCTTCAATAAATGATATTAAAAAAACTGTTTTCTTAGTATTGCTTTCAAGCCTCCAGGAGTCTGAAGACTCATTGTAGAAGATAGAACACTCATACCACATTAACTATCATATCTTACCTTGAAGACATTCAGACTGGAGAACTTACCAACCCACACAAGATGTGATCCACTCATTCACTATCTGCTATGCAAAAAAATTGACTTTTCACTTTCTAACTCACATGTTAATTATATGGAGAGAAGTTTAAATACATATGTGAGTTGTGTGCATGATACAAACCTATGAAAAGCAAACAGATGTGGCTCTTCATGTGGATTTGAATAAATGGTCTGTGTGGCAGATGAGTGTGAGGCTGAAATTCAATATGGAGAACTGTGAGGTTTTGAAAAATGTAAGATGACACACCATAAATTTTATTCTTCTTCTAGCCTATTTTATAACCATTTATGGTTATAGGCCTCTCCCATTTGTCTCCATCTTTCTCTGTTGAAGATTTCTTAATGCCAACATTCTGCAGCCATCTCCACTAAGTCATCCTTCCATCCTCTCTCTCTCTCTCTCTCTCTCTCTCTCTCTCTCTCTCTCTCTAGTCATCCAGGCATTTGATATTCCTTCATTGATGTCAGTGGGTAATTGCCTTTGTCCATCTATTGCTGTATTTTATTGTTTGAATTTTATTAGTGGTGATGTATTAAAGGAGGTGATGCAGGACCTTAAAATGATAGTGGAAAAAACATGAAATTTAGGAAATGCACTGCACTGCAAGAATCTTTGAGGAAAACAAAACAATTATTATTATCGCGTAACAGCTCCAGGGAGTCCAAGGACTCATCGAGGGAGGGCACCTAATCTATAATTCTGTCTCCACCACTCCACTAATTGCAACTACCTTCATCATCTACACCAACGCCATCTACCGCCGACCACCAACACTAGTATTTTCACAGACAATCACAAACATCCATGCCCACGGTGGGATTCGAACTCGCAGCCTTTTGACTGGAGAGCGGATATGCTAACCACTCAGCCAACCAGGCCAGCAATGAAAATGCTGACACACAGAAGAAGTAAGAAGATTAGTTATGCTTTACAAGGTTTTGACTTCTGTATAGAGATTTGGTCACCTTATTTTTAAGGTTAAGAGATTCTGAAAAGGGTTCAGATGAATAGTAGTAGTAGTCTTTGGAACATTTGACATAAAGACAAAGTGAGCAAATGCCATCTGTCACTCAGAGATTAGATTATTCATAGAATAAAGGGAGAACAGGAACAGAACAAGAAACCTTTTATGGATGTTGTATAAGTAAGAAATGAAAGGCATGTTTTTTTTTTTTTTTTTTAGAGTGAGAATTATTTTAGAGTGTGATGAGCCTTTTGTTCTCTCTGCCCTTATTACAAACTTCAAAACGACACCTTTGACTTCCTCACCACTCACCAAGCAAAAAATCTGCTTTTCATTTCCTACTTATACGACATCCATGAAGGCTACATGATTTGATGGGCACACCATGCTCATTATACCATATGCTTGAGAGCAATGACCTCTGATGACAAACTGACTTCACGGAAATCTGATAATACTAATACTAGTAATAATTTTTAAATGATCTGTTATTAGTCTCTGTTTATCCTAATGTTGCTCCAAGATGAAGTTAAAAAAACAAATATTTTAACAAATGATGAAATAATGCCCTAGTACCTAAGATATGCTGAATTTTTAATTTAAAAAAAAATTAAAAGAAGATTGTAGTTTCAAGTTTATTGAAACTACAAAATATTAGATGAAAAAATGATGAAGAATAATTCCAACTGATAAAGAAAAAAATCCATTGTCAAATTGTACCCAAGACCTATTGCTGATGCTACTTATTGTAAAAGTTTAATGCTGAAAGAATTTTTTAATCCTGTTTACTGAATTCTAGTATGGTCTGTAAAGAAAGTGATATTGGTTACTATCTAATTGCAAAGTGTCATTCAGTTATAACAAATATGCAAAATAAATATATAAAAATATCAAAACACATTTTCTTTCATATATATCATTTAGCAGTCATTTTTATAAAAAGTACCACAAAGATAACAAAGGAATCATTTAAGCTTACTGTATTATCTAATATATCATAACCTGGAAATCTTATTTCTTCAGCATGAAAATTCTCTAATTCTTCTTTCATCACAACATCTATTACTGCATCAATATTATTTCTATCTTCAGATTCTGGCAACCCTCGAAACTGATCGAGAAGACACTGGCGACTCCTCCGAAAGTGTTCAAGGCACTTCTGTAAAGACAAAAAAAATGTATGTATGCAAACATAACATGTCTGATGTTGCACAGTAATAACAGGAAACTGTAAGAACTTCTTTCAATTATGGCCATTAGAAATAGAGATTATGGTAAAGTGATCTTGATGCCTGGGATGGATACAATGGTGTCATTATAAAAACTTCACAATATGATTAGAGTAAGAGCTTACAAAATTTAATGAAAATGATCATGGTGGACTTCGCATAAGCCCATAAACCCAATGAAAACCTGCTGTGAAAGAATGAAAATTTGTAGTTCTGCCACTAGAGAAAGATATGAAAATTATTATGTGGTTAAGTGTAATACGGTGTTTAAAGGAATAAGTAAACTAATCTTAGTAAGCAGTATTACTGAAAGAATCCTATCACTGAAAGAATGAAATATGCAAAGAAATCAAAGTTCCTTTAACTAGTTGTTTAGACACTGCCACAGAAGTATGCATTTCTGGAATCATGATTAAGGTTTGTGAGGAGTTGGTATTGTACAGGGAAAACAAAGATAACTCTTGTAGACGACAGGGTAAATCATTTAAAACTTATATACTAAACAGTAATAGTGTGGAATGATTATTAAAAAATAATAATTATTATTATTACAACAGAACAAAAATTGTGAATTTTAATTGTCTAAAATTAATACAACTCTTTGTCTTACTAAATCACTTAAGGAATTGACAACGTAGATACGAATATAAATTAATTTACGTGCAAGTGCACATAAAATACATGCACGTGCCTTTTTTTTGTAAGTTCCTTTTGAAGATGGCAACGTGACGTTGCCGAAATATCGGAAATATTTATTAAAGTGCAATTTAATTTATATTCGTATCTACGTTGTCAATTCCTTAAGTGATTTAGTAATGCATAACCAACATATAAGCCTGTCTACAAGAACTCTTTGTCTTCCAACCATAAAAGGTTGTAAATCTATAACAGAGGATCTTCAGGTAACATGGAATACCACTTTGCACACAAAATGATATTCCATATTAACTGAAGTTCCTCTATATTACTGTGCACAGGCTAAAAAATTTTTTTATCATTTTTTATTAATTTCATTTTTGTATTTTTTTATTTTTACATAGTCTGGAAACCCCACTCTAGAGACCAAACATGGAACTTTTTCAAGCCACTTCAGGCCTCCAGTAGGCAGGGCAGTGGTCTCACGCTGGGCAATGATACTCATCTCACACCTAAAGATAAGGAAACCTCCATCCTCATAACAGGATTTGAACTGTGATGGTTGGAAAACTAGCATGTAAACAACTCGCCAACCAGGCTGCAATGTTAATATCTTCTATGTCATGATAAATTAAAAACAAACAAAAAATATTATAATACAATACAATAAAAAAACTCTATTTTAGCTAGTAGATGAATTTTGTCATCAGGTGGAAGAAAACATTCTGCATCTTTGTTTTTTAAATCAGGGTGTCTTGGATTATCCAACCCATAGCTGAACTGCAGTACTAATGTACAACAACCTAAATTATACTCAAGAAATTATAGACCTATTTTTTTATCCAAGCATGAGCAACTAAAAATTCACACAAGGTAAACTTTAAGATGATGAAAGCTATGTTAATGCTGAAGTCATATCTCTATATACAACAAACAACATAGTGCACCACCTATATTAGTAGTATTAATTCCAAGACTTCAATGGAGTCCAACTCAACTCCCTCTGGCAATCTATTCCATTCTTTACCATTCTCCAAACAATCTGTCCTCCTTACACCCTTATTAGCATTATTATAACTTCCAGGAGTGACTCTTTGATCTATACTATCCATTTATCTATTTGAAAATATTTTAGTTAACTTATATCTTTCTATCATATCTCCTCTCTTCCACCTACAATCCTTCAATCTATCCTCATAGGGAGAACTCCATAAACCAGTTATCCTTTTGATCACTCACCTCTGAATCCCTCTCTGCAACCAGTGGGACTGGATGGCATATCAGCCGGTGTACTATGTGAATATTTGTAAGAGAAGTAATTCACCAACCTATTATTGCATTTTACTGAAATTGCATAATACTCTTGCATTACCATTTTAGTTCACTCCAGAGAAGTCATTTTGAGTGATGGCACTGTCGACCCTAAAACTACAAATACTGCCTTGTTTGTGGTATCCAAATTATTAATTTCCTCTATACATTTGTCAAAGTGCCTAATTCATAACTAAAATAATATTCTATATCAAGTTTTTATTATTATTATCATCTGGTAACCTCTATGGAGTCAATAGACTCATTGTGGGAGGACCACTCAACTAGCAACATATCTATCATAATGAGCTTTAAAGTTACTCACCAAACCAGCTTCTAATTCTCTTTCTTCATACCATATACCTCTCCTTCCTTTGGAATAGTCTTCCACATACCATTTTTCCTGACACAATCTTGAACTCTTCAAGAAACATGTTAACAGATTCCTTTCTTCTATCGCTTATTCCCACACAGCACTGTTGTGTTATAGGACTTCTCATATGTGGGGTTGAGATTTAAATATATTTCATTTTCTTGACCTTTTTTTTTCAATCACTCTCAAATACCCACTGACATCAACTCCTTCCTGTTCAGTATTTTCATCTTCCTAAATTTGCTTTTATGAAATTTTGCCCACACACCTTCCCTTTTCTTGTATTTAATGCTCATCCTATATAAAATAATTTCTAAAAAACAATACAATGCCAGTGTAATGTCATGGATTTACTCAAATTTAATTCCATCCTTACCACGTTAAATTGAGATTATAGTCTTAACACGATACACTGACACCGGAAGATTTGTAAGAGAAGTAATTCAGCAATCTATTATTGAATTTTACTGAAATTGCATATTACTCTTGCATTACCATTTTGGTTCACTTTAGAGAAGTCATATTTTGAGTGATGGCACGGTCTATCCAAAAACTACAAATACTGTTGCATCTGTGGTATATGAACTATTGATTTCTTCTATACATTTGCAAAAATGCATAATTCATAACTAAAGCAATAAATACTCTGTTTAAGCATCAAGTTTTATTATTTTTTTTATTTTATTTGATAACCTCCATAGAGTCAACAGGCTCATTGTGGGAGGCCCACTCAACCGGCAACTCACAACACCCTCAGGCAATGCATTCCAATCACTAACAACTCTCCACATAAAAAATCTACTCCTCATACCCTGCTTCACCACATCTTTATACAACTTCCAGGGGTGGCCTCTTGTTCTTCCCATTATAACATCCACTCTTTTTATAATTTCTTCTGTATTAATCTGATAGAACCCCTTAACTAACTTGAAAGGTCTATCACAACCTCCCCTTTTCCTTCTATCCACAACCTCTAATCCACATTCTCTCAAACACTCTTCATAACCAACACTCCAGACCAGATCCTCTCCATTAGTTTCAGATCAAAATGAAAACTAGGTGATCAAATATGAGCACAATAGTCATATATTAAAAACGAGGATATTAGGAAAGAACTTGACATTGTCAGCATCCAGGAATGCGTTAGCAGAGCTAATCTCGGGTGGTATGGTCACCTAAACAGAATGGGCGAGGAAAGATTAGCAAAACAACCCAGAGGAAGACCAAGATATAGGTCGATTGATACAGTACAAAGTGCCTTAGACGATAGAAATATAAGATCTGATAATGTTGGAGTCTTGACAAGTAACAGACTGATTTGGAGGAAAATTGTAGATAGGAAGTTAGTACTGATATAATTTTTTCATGTAGTACTATCATATCCTGTACACCCCTTGTGGGTACATGGCAGGAATTTGATGATGATGATAGTCATATATGTGGCTTTACCAATGCCTTATATAGAGGCACCACCACCTCCTTAACCCTATATCAATGTACTTTTTATCATAGCAGCAATATGATGAGCAGTCTTTGCAACACATGCGATGTGTGCTCAGAACTTCAGTCCACTGTCCATCATCACTCCAAGATCCCAAATCTCACTTCCTGAAGTACAGCTCCACCAATACAGTACATAGCCTTATATCTCTGAATCCCAAAGTGTAACACCTTGCATTTGTTAACATTAAAATTGCAATCCCACTCATTTGTCTCCAAGTTGTCTATTCAAATCTTCTTGTAAAGAATTAGCATCAGCACTATTCCTGATAATTCTACCTAACTTTGCATCATCATCAAAATAATTGATGATCCCCAGTCAATTCACATGAAATATCATTAACAAACAAATTAAACAGTAGGGGTCCAAGAACAGAACCCTGAGACACATCACTAATCTTTCTTTTCTGAGATTGTTCCATCATATTCAACTTGCTGGTATCGCTCAGAGAGTCAATCTCTGATCCATCTAAACAATATACTATCTAGGCCAATCCTCTGCAGCTTGTATACAAACTTATCATGTGGTAAGTCTATCAAATGCTTTTGCAAAGTCCAAGAATATCACTGTACAGGATTCTCCCTTATCTAACACATTCGTCACCTTATCATAAAACATAAGTGGATTGCTAAAATAAGACATGCCCTTCACAAACCTATGTTGACCATCATAGAGAATCTTACATTCATGAACCCAATTCTGTATTCTATTTCTAACCAATTTTTCCAACACTTTGATCATAACTACAGATATATATTCCGGTCTATAACTAGAAACTTCTGCTCTCGAACCATGCTTATGGAAGGATATTATTTTGCCTTCTTTCCACTCCTTTGGGAATCTTTCCCACTGCAAGACTTTCATTAAATAACTAGGACAAGGTATTGGCTAACTCTTTTGCACATTATGTAAAAATACATGGTGTGTCATCCATTGCCACAGCCTTATTAGCATCTAACCCAGCAAACACTTGATACACCTCTAATTCTTTCACCTTTAATTCTCCTAATTTTTGCCTCCCTTCTACATGTTGCACAGCATCATTCACACCACCATGATATACACTGATGAAGTGTTCGTTAAATAATTCCAGTATATAATTTCTTCCTTTCTTCATGCTACCATAATTATCCACCAGAATTAGCCTGCAATAATTGGTTTTCCTCTTGCTTGTCACATAGCAGAAAAATTCTCTTGGATTAGCTTTTTCCTGACTGGCCAATTTCCTCTCATATTCTATTTTTTCTTTTTAACAACGCTTGTCACTTTTCTGACCTGCACCAGCATTGCTTGTGTCAGATACTGCCTTATCATTTCCCATGTACTGTCAACATCTTTTCTACAGAATTTATCAGCCCAATGTATCGATGCTAGTTGACTACAGAGCTTCTGATAATCACTCACCTTATAGTTCCACAGACAGACCTTCTTGATAACCTTTTCCTTTCTGTTGGACTACCTTCCAAACCAATACCTCATGATCACTTTCACCAACAGGTAGCAGTGTTGTCACCTCATTCACAACTAACCTGTGAGGATATCACGAAATCTAACACCAATAAACCTCATGTTGCTTCCATCACATGCTGCTTTAGATAGTTATCCTGCAGAAACTCAACAAATTCACTCTCCTTGTTACTATACACTATCTCTTCTTTCCAATCCACATTCCTATAATTAAAATCTCCCATTAGAATCATCTTCCATTTTACTTGCCCAATTAATTTGTCTAAACATTTCACAATTAATACTCTCCACATTCTCTGGCCTATAGCAACATCCTATTAGATATACTGTTCTACTGATCTCAACTTCACACCAAACAGATTCAAAATCTTCACATATGATAATATTTTCCACTTCGACTCTTGAAGGACAATTCCTCTGCTACCATTAACAATACTACCCCTCTTCTCTTCATCTTCCTATCCTTTAGGAAAATTCTATATCCTATCCTTTCAAGTCCTGACAGTATATCATCCTTAGTCAACAAGTTTCAATTATCCAATTATTTTGAGCATACTGATTCAATCAATGCTACCAAACCCTTTTATTTCTGATACTCTGTACATTAGTATACAAGCATAACAATTCTCCACTCTTTGAGGCCATTCATCAACACAATCACTCTTTACTCTCTCTGCTATAGTGCACTTCTCTCTTTGTTCTGACCATTCCCCATTTCCCTGATATAAGTGCAAAACGGTGATGATAAGAATTTATATTCTTATCATCACCGTTTTGCACTGCATCACTTTACTCTGCTATAAATCACTTCCTCACCTTTGTATCCATCCTCTTCCTGTCCTTCCACAACCTGCTTCTCAACCTCTCTCTACCTTTTAGTGGTACTAATTTTGTATGAATCCTATGTACTCTTAGTAAACAAACCATTCCAAATGACCAACAACAAACTCATTCAAATGCATTCCATCAGCTTTGAACCATTCTAACTTCCATTCAAATTCATTCCATACATTCACAAATTGAACATTCTCTGCCAGACATAATTCAACCTTCTTGTCATTCAGTATCATTGCTCTCCTTCTCAGTTTGCTACTGTCATATCTGGGCAAATTAAAATAACAAATTAACCACTTTCCCAATGACACTATTATCCTTCACTTCCTGCAAAAACTTCTTAAAAGCCTTTTCCACATTCTTTGTTTCACTATTCAAGTCGCTGTTTGTGTCCACCAACACCACCACTAATTCTGATGCTCATTCCTTCCTTCTATGCAAAGCATCTGATATTTGTTTTATTGTACCACCTGTAAAACATGTCTTGTACACTTTATTTTTTTACCACATCTTCAATGATTGATTCATCATATAAAGCAACCCTATCATTCTTAGATACCTGCTTCTTATTAACTTCCTTGTCATTTACATCAGTTTTACATTATATTCAATAAAAACATAAAAAAAAATGTTCATTAATATTTTAAAATATTAAAGAAATGATTTGTTTTGCACATCCACTATGCTATCATACAATGTTCTCCTATTTGTATCATATGCATTATGTATACATGATGTATTGTTTGAGTAGCAATAAATGGTACATTACAGAGCTTTCGCTTGTGAAATCTGATCTGTGCAGCTGGCAAACTTAACCATGAATAACTGCACATCAAGAACACTCAACATATAGTGAAAACTATGCAATCAGGTTTTCTTATCACTGATCTAGTACTAAATACTGCCTTACTACCTTCTGTTTTATATATATATATATATATATATATATGTGTGTGTGTTTCATCGGACTGTCTGACTTCTTCAGGCATGGGAACATAGAAAGCAAGTTAACACTATAAGAAACATCATATCATTATAAAACAACTATTATAAAATCAGTTAGCTTTGAACTGTAGCTACAGTCCGTGTTGAAGTTTAACCTTCAGTCTTTTTTAAATCATTTAAACAACTTCTACCAAGATATCAAATTAACAATGGAGGTTGAAGAAAATGGATCTCTTCCCTTCCTGGACATAAGACTTACTAAGTCATCTGATTCTATTAAAATATCAATCTTTAGAAAATCTACACACACAGATAGATACTGGCATGCGTCCTCACATCACTATCCTGCACAGAAAGTGGATATCATCTCAACCCTAGCATATCGTGCTAGATCTATACTGTCAGATGATGAAGATCTAAAAAATGAACTACAACATCTACAAAGAACCTTCACAAGTAATGGCTACTCGTTGAAAACTATTAATAAGCATCTATACCACTGCCATCAAAACAACTCAAGGTTATATCTTCTTACCATATATCGACTTGCTCTTCACGAAACTAAGAAGAATTTTAAGAAAGTTCAACATAAAAACCTGTTTCTCTATTCTTCCTAACCTAAGATCGATTTTAAGCAAACACAAACAAGCTCACAACCACCTACAATTCCCAGGAGTGTACAAAATCACGTGTGACTGAGGGAAGCAATACTATGGCCAAACTGAAAAATCCATCCTCCTACATCTAGAAGAACATCAGAGAGACATGGCCTACAAAAGAACTAGAGCAAGTACCCTGTCAAGCCATGTACAGTTTTCAGTAAACACAAATGATGAAGGCCATCAACATGAGATAAACTGGACAACCTCAAACCTTCATATATGCCGTGACGAGGTGGAGCGACGCATAGTCAAGTCTAAGGAAATTGTTATGGACCCTCATCACATAAATAATAACCTCAACAATAATCTACCAGACTCTTTCAGCTCTGCTATCCGATATTGGCACACGCGTGAAATCAGACGCACGCAGCTACTTAACAATAGAACTTCAACACGGACTGTAGCTACAGTTCAAAGCTAACTGATTTTATAATAGTCGTTTTATAGTGATACATGTTTCTTATAGTGTTTACTTGCTTTCTATGTTCTCACACCTGAAGAAGTTGGACAATCCAATGAAACATGTTGCGTTTTGAATAAATTTAATTGTTATTCTAGTCTCGGTTATAGTCAGTATATATTAATATGAACATATCCCAGTAGTACTGAGTTAATACTACAAATTGCTATATATGTATATATATATATATATATATATACATATATATATAATTGAAATTAGGATTTACTCGGGATGTATACATTTATAAAAATAAATTTAACTGACTAGAACCCGAGAAAGTATAACAAAAACTTTTAATAAATCACGACTAGTTTCATCAGTGCTCCAACTTCTTCAGGTGAGAAAGAAAAAACATAAGACTTATATAAATAAGTACCAACAGATGAAGTTCTGATTCTTCTTAAGGACAAAGTTTCTAAAAAAATGTTTGCTCTTCTAACTCACTGCATCAATTCCGGCTATTTCTGCTGTGAAGATAAAATATACAAACAAACTAACGGGTTAGCTATGGGCAGCCCTCTATCCCCAGTCTTAGCTAACATTTTTCTAGAAGATTTTGAAGAGAAAGCTATTTCTTCAGCTACTTTAAAACCTAAACTGTGGCTATGCTACATTGATGATGTCTTCCTTATCTGGGGACATAGTTTAGAGGAACCGCAAACTTCCTAAACCATTTAAATAATCAACATCAGAACATTAAATTCACATCAGAACTAGAGATTAATGGCATTTTCCCTTTCTTGGATCTAAAGATCAACAGATTACCTGACTGTCTTAAATTTTCAATTTTTCGAAAAACCACCCACACCGATAGATATTTACATGGCCCTTCTCATCACTTTCCTCCTCAGAAACTGGGCATCATCTCCACCTTTGCCCATCGAGCAAGATGTCTCACTTCCACAGAGGAAGACCTTCAAACAGAGCTTAACTTCCTGAAAAACACCTTCTTAAATAATGGATATTCATCTCGTAACATCACTAAAAGTTTGAGACCACGCCAACATCCTCAACAAGAAGATGATTCCAACCCTATCACTCATATACAGTTACCATTTATCAGCTCTCTTACCCCAAAACTATCTAGGATTTTGAAGAAATTCAACATAAAGACCGACTATACTACTCTGCCAAAACTTCGTTCTTTTCTGAGTCGACCAAAACACAACCAACTGCATTTTCCTGGTGTTTATAAAGTTTTGTGCAACTGTGGTTGACCTTATTTTGGCCACAGATAAATCCGTTTCATTTCGTCTTCAGGAACATAGACATGACATCTCTTACAGCAGAACACGAGCAAGTGCCCTTTCCAGTCATGTCCTCTTCTCGGCAAACTCTAACCTTGAAGAACGGCCACACCAAGTTGATTGGGAACGCACTACTAATTTATATATATGCAAGGATGAATTTGAAAGAAGAATTATCGAATCAAAAGAAATAGTTCTGGACCCTTCACACTTGAACAACAATCTAAGCTACAATTTGCCTGATTCCCATAGTGCAGTAATCCAGTACTGGCGCTCTAAAATTAGCACTCGCACACATTCAACTTATGCCAACAATAGCATGCAGTCACCTATTCAAATATGACTGTTACTATTCTACTTCTTTTTATTAAGCTGGAAAGTCGGTGTTTTTTACCTTGTTATTTTTATATGTCTTATGTTTTTTCTTTCTTACCTGAAGAAGTCCGAGCACCAATGAAACTAGTTGTGATTTATTAAAGGTTTTTCTTATACTTTCTCGGGTTCTAGTCAGTTAAATTTATTTTTATAAATATATATATAAAACAGAAGTGTATATATATATATATATATATATACAGGATGTCACGCAAGAAGTAATTTTGATAGAAAACACAGGTTTTTAATTAAAAATTGTAATTTCTTATTGATTCATAAAGTATACAGTATAGGGTTATGCATGGAATAGCATATCGGGTAAATGGCTTCCATGGCTTTGCTGGGCATATATGCACTCTTTTGTTGAAATTTTCCATGACTGTTTTGCATAAATGTTTTGCCTCAGTAACTTGCTCACGTTTTATAACACAGTGACGGCTGAACTGGATAGGGGTAATGGATTTACAGTAATACTACTGGACCTTGGCAAGGCTTTTGATAGGATACCACATAGAACCCTAATCAGTAAACTGGAGCAGATGGGGATAGATATAGGGTTGGTGAGATGGATAGGAGGGTGGTTGAAGGAGAGATACCAGAGAGTGGTTTATTCAGGAGTTGAGTCTAAAAGACGGCTTGTGACTAGTGGAGTGCCACAGGATGTTGGATAGAGCAATTATGAGTGCACAGGATGTCAAAATTTTACAGGATGATTTGGAGGACTGGGCTAGGAAAAATGGATGTCAATTTAATGTGGCAAAGTGTAAGGTTATGCACTTTGGGGTGAAAAGAATATCAGCAGTATATTGCATTGGTGGAACCGTACTCCAGGAGATTGATGAGGCCAGGGATTTGGGAGTGTTGGTGAATAGGAAATTGAAGTTTAGGGGGGCACATTGCAAACGTGACTAAAACAGCTCACCAAATCACTTGGCTTCTGAAAAATAATTTAACATGCAGAGACAGACAAGTTGTTGTTCCTCTGTATCGAGCCTTGATAAGACCTCATCTGGACTACTGTGCCCAGTTATGGGCACCAGGGTTTCTTCGTGATGTGGAGGAAGTGGAGAGGATCCAGAGACGAGTGACCAAGATGATAGCAGGTCTGTGGAATGAACCTTATGAGAAACAGGTTGCAGAAATTGGTCGACAGGCGAAGGAGGGGTGATATGATTGAGACATTCAAATTACTGAAGGCATTCAAATTATTGAGACTTTCTATAAGATTGATCCAGAAGATATTTTTGAAAATATAACTGGTGGGAGGACTAGGTGCCATGAATGGAAGCTGGGCAAGAGTGTGGTTGACAAGGGTGTTAGAGCTAGGTTTTTTACTTGGAGAGTAGTGAATGAGTGGAATAAGCTTCCAGAGTCTGTTGTGGGTGCTACGACCATGAATGAGTTCAAGGCAAGGTATGATAGATACTGTGTGAATGTCAAATAGTTGTTCTTGCCATGATGTTAGGGCCTCCCTCGATGAGTCTGTCGACTCCTTGGAGTTGCCCGGAACAATAATAACAATGACAATATATGTGGCTGAATTTCGTTGATACAGCGCTCAATTTCCTCCTTCAAGGAGTGGGTGGTCGTGGGCTTGTTGGCATAAATCTTAAACTTCAAAAAAACCCCAAAGCAAAAAGTCCAACGCTGTTAAGTCACATGATCTGGGCGGCCAATTCTGATCACCAAAACGGGAAATTACACGACCAGGAAATGACTCATGAGTAATTGAATTGTTTCTCGGGCTGTATGGTATCTGGCACCGTCTTGTTGAAACCACATGTCGTCCACATCTATATCTTGCAATTTAGGCACAAAAAACTGGATTATCATGTCGCGATAGCGAGCACCATTAACTGTTATTGCCTCACCAGCCGAATTTACGAAGAATGGACCGATGATGCCTCCAGCCCAAAATCCGCACCAAACAGTGACACGTTGTGGATGCATTTGTTTCTCAACAATCACTCGTGGATTTTCTGAACCCCAAATGCGACAATTTTGTCGATTAACGAAGCCATCAGTATGAAAATGAGCCTCGTTGCTGAAGATGATTTTGTTCGAAAAATAAGCATCCACTTGTTGTTGTTGTTCCATAATCCATTCAACGAACTCTCTTCGCTGTGTGTGGTCATTTTTAATAACCCTGAACTGTCAGCTGTCACGCTGTCTTTTTTTTCTCGTTGGCAACACTTTACCGCACAAATGCCTCTAAATTTAAATCTTGCGTGAATTTTGGGATGCCCTGTATATATATATATATATATATATATTATTATTATTATTATCTTAGACCTCCAGGGATTCAAGGACTCATCGAGGAAGACCATACATCAACCAAACCAGCTGTCATACCTTCCCTTAAATTCATTCACACTAGATGCACTCACTACCCCAAAACACAAACTATTCTACTCGCTCACTGCTCTCTGGCAGAAAAACCTGGCTCTTACCAATTTCTTGACTGTTAACATACTTAACTTCCATGGATGGCTCCATGATCTCTCCCCACCTTAGATATAACAAAAAATTGCATCAAACGTTATCCTATACACCAGTGTTTCTCATGTTTTCAGACTTAAATTAACCAAATAAATCTAAATATTTTAATTATCCAAACAAAACAAATTAAAATTGAATAAGTAAAAATTATTGAAATAAAATGGATACTTAAAAATAGAAGTGGCAGAATGTTCATTCCATGAATATTCTGCGACTATTTTAATTTGTAGGGGCAGAATAATGAGTAATAAAAGAGGGGTGAAGTGAACAACAATATGGTTTTATTACTTCAACCTTCCCTTGCTGTTTTGTCAGATTTGAAGTGAACGTGTTATCCACATGACCACATTTCAACTAATTGCTTGCTGTTTATTGTTGAAGGTTTTCCTCTTCAACCAAGGCTCAATATACCTTCAGAAGTGCTAAGTAATACCTGGACAAAGTGTGTTGTGAGTTAACCCCAGTATTTATATATTTTTTGGAAATCACGCGACGGAAAAATAAAAGCAAGCTTACAATTGAGTTGAAATGCTAACACTTTTCAACCGAATTCCAATAATATGTGAAACTGCCATAACAAAATTCACTATATATATATTTCTTAGTTTTAACACGTTTACAAATTTTAACATGTTTGGTTGAATGTTATTGCTGTTTTGCGGTGAGCGAACTCACACACATCTACTTAATAACAATAGTTTTTTGCTAGATACTGTGTTTACCGGTGCAACATATGGTTTTGCTCGAGTCTATACAGCATAGTTTCTGTATGAGGAGACGCGATTCATTAATTAGTGTCGTTTTTATTCCAGATGTCTCTAATTGAACTATTTGTTGAGAAATATATTACACAGACTGCTGTTACCTTATTCACTGACATAATAAAAGTACTTGTTTTTCTTGCCTCTGTGATATAGTGGCTGGGGAGGGCGTGTTGTTTACCGCGGGAGTAAGTTACTATTGTCCTGCTCTGAACGTGCTTCAGCTTTTTTTCATTTGCGAGGTATATACGAAACTTTTTAATTTCTTTTTTAGAAAAATAAAATCGGGTGCGAGTATGCGAGGGCGAATTATATTCGAGTAAGTATGGTATTTCAATTATCGATAAGTACATTGGTACCTTCTTTAAATGGAAAAATAACTAAGATGACAGTGATAATATAAAACGAGTTTGTAATAGCAGTTTGTGTGTAGTTTCTGAAGAGAAAGAGGTCGGTAACGAATCCACAGAATTCCCATCAGTTGCAATGCAATAATATTAATACGCTGAATGAAAGGAAAGATTTGCTGACTTGCTGGACACTCTACCAGTGGATCGCATTCAAAGGTAAATGCAATTAGCTATTTTGTAGGAACATTTTTCTGTTTTGTGACTTTTCTCCCTTTACAGTAATTATGCCTAGATTATTGTGTTATCATTCAACAACTGTTTACAGTTTTGAATGTGTATATAAAGTCAATATCGACAGTAGCCTGATTATGAACGCATGATGAAAGGCACAGGGAGGTTTGGAGCTTCCCCGGATAGTATACAAAGGTAAATACAATTGGTTATTTTGTATAGAGCTCCGAAACTTATTAGTTTAGAATTTAACCACTGGGAAAGGGTTTGTGTCCACCACCTCAAAACTATGAAACAGAATTTGGAAACATATTTTCCGAATAGCTTTTATAAGAAATTTCGGTGAGTTCATGATCCATTTCAGGCTTGCGGTCATGAGAACCACCTTTCGTTATCGAAAAAAGAACAGCTAATTGAGCTTTCGAGTGACAGTGAGCTTAAAATGAAATTCTGTGATTGTGGTTTGGCTCAATTCTGGATCTCGCCTTCAGTGAAAAGTGAATTTCCTGAATTATCTGAAGAAGCATTGAAAATCGTCATGCAGTTTTCTACAACCTATCTTTGTGAAAAAGGATTTTCATTACTCTTTCAAATAAAAACAAAATACAGAATTTATCTTAGTGCGTGTGTGAAGATCTTCGACTGAAGTTGACCAGATATCCAGCAACTCTGCAAGGCCGAGAAACTCGTCCATCTCATTAAAAGTAAATACTAACATAATTATATCATATTATTTATTTGTTTAATAAAAATTAAAACTTTGTTCGATGATGATACACTTTTAATCGTTTACCTATAAGTTAATTATGTTTCCATATATATTCAAAACATGCTTTTAGATTTATTATGTTATAAATGGTACAGTTTTTTCCCAAATGTTGGTAATCCCCACATACGTTTTTTTAAAAATTAAATAACTTAGTGGTCCATAAAATTGTTTTAGGCATTTTACTGTTCCTTGTGCTTAGAAACACTGTTATACACCCATTCAAAAGTTTATAAACCTTTATCATATCACCTCTCTATTTCCTGTTAACCAGAGTCTGCAATCCACATACTTGCAATCTGACCTCATAATATAAATCCCATTAACTCTTCTTTGCACCCTTTCCACAGCTTCTTTATCCCCTTGGAATACGGGAGACCAAATCTGAGCACAATAATCTAAGTGTGGTCTTATCAAAGCTTTATAAAGAGGCAAAATGACTTCCTTATCCTTACATGTGAAGGTTCGCTTCAACATTGCAATTATCCGAGTTGTATTTGCAACTTTTTGCTACGAGACCTTTGAGCTTCAAATTCATATCTACCAATATGCCAAGATCCCTTGCCTCTGAAGTTTCTCGTAGCATAATCCAGCTTATATAATATGCCACTGGAAATCTAATCATGCCAAAGTGAATAACTTATGCTTACTAACATTAAATTGACAGCCATTTTTGTTTACCCAAATTTCCAACCTATTCAAATCATTTTGTAAGTGCTGGATATCAGTAGTATCCCTAATTGCCCTGCCTATCTTCGCATCTGATGTTAGACCCTGCCTGATGTCATTAATGTATTGACTGAATAATAATGACCCAAGGACTGAACCTCAAGGTACACCACTGATCACCTTAAATCTGGCAGATTCACACCACTATATACCACTTTTTGATATCTGTCTGTCAACCATCAAGTGATCCAAGTCATCATCATCATCAAATTCCTGCCATGTACCCTCAAGGGGTGTACAGGATATGATAGTACTACATGAAAAAAATTACATCATTATTAATTTCCTATCTACAATTTTCCTCCAAATCAGTCTGTTACTTGTCAAGACTCCGACATTATCAGATCTTATATTTCTATCGTCTAAGGCACTTTGTACTGTATCAATCCACCTATAACTTGGTATCTTCCTCTGGGTCGTTTTGCTGCCAACCTGGCAGAGAACACTTGTTTTGCTAATCTTTCCTCGCCCATTCTGTTTAAGTGACCATACCACCTGAGATTAGCTCTGCTAACACATTCCTAGATGCTGACAATGTCAAGTTCTTTCCTAATATCCTCGTTTTTAATATGATATTGCCATTGATGCCATCTGTTCACGCCTATAATCTTTCTCAGGACTCTCATATCTGTGGTCTCTAGTCTTTGGTCAAGTGTTTTACTTCTGACCCAGCTCTCAGATCCATAAGTTAAAACTGGTTTAAACACTGTCTTGTATACAGCTAATTTAGTATTCCGACTAATTTCTCTCTTATTCCATATGAATTTATTCAATTGACTTCCCACCATACCAGCTTTGCTGATTCTGTTGTCTATTTCTATATTTAATTTACCATCTTCAGTAAAAATCATGCCTAAATAGCTGAAATATTTTACTTGTTCCACAGGTTCTCCATTCACAACACAGTTGACACTTTCAATGATTCTGCCTATTTTCATTGTCTTTGTCTTTTTATTGCTGACCTTCATACCATATCTATTACAACAGCTATTCGATTTAGTCAGAAAATCTTGTAGACTTGTAGCAGATTTATTTAGAAGTATAACATCATCTGCATAAAGCAAAGAGCTGACATTAAAATCTCCAATTTTGATATGTTTAATACCACTTTCCATCATAATATGATCCATATAGATAATGAATAACAGAGGGGATAATGTACATCCTTGTCTCACACCAGATTTAACATTAAACCATCTTCCTGTACTTCTTTCAATTCTAACTGCTGACTTACAACTCAAATAAAGACTAAGTATTGCTTGATATAATGCCCCATTCACACCATATAACTGCAGCATATTGAATAGCTTCTCTCTTGGCACCTTGTCATATGCCTTTTCCAGATCAACAAAACTTAAATACAGATCTTTGTTATATTCCCATGCTTTCTCGACTATTTGTCGTAAAGTGAAGATCTGATTCTGACAGCCTCTATTTGGCCTGAATCCAGCTTGTTCTTCACCAAGCTTTTCTTCCACAATTCTTCTCAACCGTTTCTCAAGTATACTCGCATAGATCTTGCCAGGAACACTCAGTAGGGAAACACTTCTGTAATTCTCACATTCAGTTTTATTTCCCTTTTTATATATGGGTGCTATGAGAGCTCTACTCCAATCATCGGGAATTAGTCCCTCTGTCCAGGCTTTCTGTACTATGCAGTGCAGCCACTGTAAGGCCTTTATACCACCATTCTTCAGCATTTCTGGTCGAATATCATCTACTCCTGCTGCCTTTCCACATTTCAAGCCTTTGATGGCTTTTTCTACTTCAAGTATGGATATGTATTCCTGACGGCATGCCTGGTCAGTGTTTTTTTACCACTGTGCTGTCATCACTGCTTGTTTCATTTAGCAGTTTTTCAAAGTAATTACTCCATACTTTGAGGATATCTTTTTCTCCCATTTTCATGTCACCTTTATCATCTCTAATTCCTTTTACAGCACTCTTTCCTCCATTCTTAAGCTTCTTCAACAACCTCCAGAATATTTTGCCACCTTCTTGATATTTATTTTCTACATTCTTGCCAAAGTCTTCCCATGACTTTTGTCACCAGGGAGTTCCAAAGTTCCAAATCAGAACTCCCTGGTGGACACCAGGGATTTCTGATTTTTCTATCCTTGCAGACAACCTCACTACATGCCTCTCTGGCAGAATCAATCAATGTTTTCTTCAGAGTTTGCCACTGAATCTCCAAATTTTGATTCCTGTTCTCAAACTCTTTCATTTTTTCTTCAATAATCTTTGTGTATTTCAGTCTACAGTTCACATCTGAGAGCTACTCAACTTTTTTTTGCTTTAAAACTTTCTTACATGTTATTCTTTTCAATATGAAATTCAATTTTATCCTGCTCAAGACTAAATAGTGATCACTTCCAATTTCAAATCCTCTGTACACTCTGGTGTCCTGCACCAGGGAGAAAACATCACTATCAACAATAACATAGTCAATGAGACTGTTCTTATTCCTAGGTGAAGTTGTGCACATTTTTATGTTGGAACATGGTGTTAGTAATAACCAGTCCATGTCCTGAGCAGAAATCTAACAGATATTTGCCATTAGTATTAGCTTTGCTCTTTTCTCCAAATTTTCCCAAAATATTTTTGTATGTCTCACAATCATTTCCTACTCTGCTATTTAGATCCCCAACAAGGACCAACTTTTCATTTTTCATTGTGTCAGTTGCTTTTTCTAAAGCCTCAAAAAATTCCTCTACTTCTACCTTAGTAGAACCTTCTGTGGGACCATAGGCACAAATAAGTCTCATTGTCCAGTTCTCCATTCTCATATTTGCCCACATTACTCTACTTGAGACTGCCTACCATTCAAGAAGATTAGCCTCGTATTTTGTGTTGAATACTATGGCTACTCATTCTTTTACTTGATTGTCATTGCCTGAATATAACATTTTGTATTTATTACTCAGAAAGATCTCACCAGTTTTGGTCTTTTTTGTTTCAGTCACCACTATGTCAAGTGATCCAAGTCAAGAGTTTATATTCCAATTCCATATTCTCCAGTTTATGCAACAGCCTTTCATGTGGTATCCTATCAAATGCCTTAGCAAAATCCAACGTTATCGTAGTGTATCCATTCCCTTTATCTAACTCGGCCATAACATTGTTATAAAATATGAGCAAACTGCTAAAACATGACCTTTCTTTAGTAAAACCTGTGCTGCTCCTTGCAGAGTATAGCTTGCTTGTCTACCCATTTCTGCATGCAAGTGCTTACCAATTTTTTTAATATCTTCACTACCACACATCCGAGATACTGATAAGTCAGTAGTTAGATATCAGTTTATGCACTACCACCCTTGTACAATGGAACTATCATGCATTCCTTCCATTCCTGAGCTGAGACTCAAATTATACCAACATGTGAAAGGCCTAACCAATTCAGCTGAACATTCTTTAGCAAACAGGCTGATATTCCACCTGTCCCTATAGACAAATTCTTATCCAGGTTATGCAACAACTCTTCAATCTCATTTTCATACAAATCTAACTCTTCATCCAATGTAACAGTAGAACATTTTATAATAAAGTGACAACAGATTTGAATAAAGGTAATAGATACACCATGATGCTGCTCAATTTTGCCAAGGCAATAATCCAGACTATAAAAACTGAATGGGAATTGATATGAGGCCAGTAGCATGGATAGGGACCTTCCATAGGGATGGCTGACAGACAGACACCAGAGAGTAGTATATGGTGAAGTGAAGTCTAGAAGAATGATGATGATGATTAATGAAGTATCTCTACTTCGCTAGTCCCATTAAGCAATGGTTTCAGAACTAGGGTCACTACTCTTTAATTTGTATATCAATGACATAGGGTAAAATTCAAGAGGGGATATTCAGTTGTTTGCTGATGATGAAAAACTGGGGAGAGCAATAGCTGATAAAGATGATGTAGATATCCTGCAAGATGATTTAAATAAATTTGCATTGTGGGCAAAGGATAATGATTGTCAATTTAATGTTGAAAAATGTAAGGTTATGCACTTTGGGTTGAAATGGTTGCATATGGTGTATCATATTGATGGTATTGGTTTGCAGGAAATTGATGAGGCTAGGGACTTGGGGATAATGGTGGACAAAAAGTTCGGAGGGCATATTGCAAAAATTGGTAAAATAGCTCAACTAATTACTTGGATGTTAACAAGTAAAGATAAGGAAATTATTATCACCTCTTTATGTGCACAGTTTTGGTCGCCTGGTCGAGAAAATCCTGAGACAAGTGACCAAGATGGTGACAGGTCTGTGGGACACTCCTTATAAGTTGAAGTTTGTAAGTTGCAAAGATTAGTTGATAGGTGGAAAAGAGGGGACATGTAGTAACTTTTAAGATATCAAAGGGGTTTTATAAAATTGATGAAAGCAAAATTTTTCAATATATGACAAATAGAGAACTAGGGGCCATCCATGGAAGTTATGTAAGAGTGTTGTTAGTAGGAGGTATGCAGACCAGAGTTTGTGCATGGAGAGTGATCAGTGAGTGAAATGGATTCCAAAATTGGTTGTGACTTCCCTGATGGTGAATCGATTCAAGGAGAGGTATGATAGGATTTGTGTGTATGATGGTTGATCTGGGTCTCCTGTGATGAATCTCCACACTCCATAAATAATAATAATAATAATGGGTTTAGGTTTTCAACAGAAAAAATGGTCTGTGTACGCTTCTGTCGAAAACACACCCTTCACCCAGATCCTCAATTAAGAATGGGATGAACTGTTATTCCAGTAGCAACAGAAGCCAAGTTCTTGGCCCTCATCTTTGACAGAAAGCTCACATTCCCTGCCCAGATTTGTCAACTAAGAGAAAAATGCAAGAGGACTAAATCTTCTACTAAATGGAGTGCAGATCGATCATGTGCTTATATGTTGAAAGCTGGATTATGGGTCTCAATTGAGTCTATGGTTTTGCAAGGCAGAATAACCTGCAATGGTTAGATCCCTTCCATCATCAGGGTATACAAATAGCTATTGGTGCCTTTCACACATCACCCATTCAAAGTCATTATGTTGTAGCAAATGAACCAGCTCTATCACTTAGTTGGAAACAGTGGTTTCTTAATTATGCTCTAAAGATAGTCTTTTCCAGATCATCCTAAATGAACTAGTCTCTTTTCTCTGTGTTAGAAGGCTCAATATCACATGTTAGACTGTCATGTGTCCTTTTGGTGCTTGTTAAAGAGACTTAAGCTGTTCGAATGAACGTTGACAGCACTGCTACACTAAGCATAACAGCATTCCTCCATGGCAGATTTGCACTCCATCCTGCAACCTCTCGCTTTGTCAACCAGAAGTCTCCATACTCCATCATCTGTCTACCTGCAATTGTTTAATACACACAGAGCAGTCCACTCTGATTTCTTTCTCATCTATACTGATTCAAGAACTGTGCTGCTGGGTTTCCTGCCATCAATTTCTCCAACCAGATCCCGTCTGCTGCAATAATTATAAAGCAGAGTTGCATGACATTCAGCTGCACTTGTGCACACTATTACCAAAAGTGCATAATATATAGACTTGTTGAACTCTTTAAAGGCTATTTTCTCTGCTATTTATAATCCACATCCAGTGCTGTGTTAGATCTGTTGTACAAAATGAAAAACCTTAATTTTGATGTTTGGTTGTGCTGAATTCCCAGCCACACTGAAATTAGGAGAAATGAGACTGCAGATGCAGCTGCTAGATCAGCACATACTTTCTCCACGTGCTGTTTGATAGTACTATATACAGACTACAGACAGTTTATAAGATCAAAGCTAATTATTCAATGACAGTCATCATGGCAGGAAGTATTGGCAAACAAATTAGTGATATTAAGCCTGAAATTAAACACTGACATTCTAATCAACATAGAAAGAGGAGAGAGAGGAAGTTATTCCTAAAAGGCTCTGCATAGGTCACAGTCATCTTACATATTCTTATTTACTGAGGGCTGATGATCCAGCTGTGTATGAAAAATGCAATACTTGTCTTACTATTTGTCATATTCTGGTGAAATGCCAGTACTTTACATAAGAGAGAGAGGAATGAAATTTTTACCTATCTAGCCAAGTCATATACACTCAGGCAGATGTTATCAGGCTCAGAACTGCATGATGTTTTTAATCTTTTACAAAGAATACATTTTCACAAATACATCTGACTGTAATCTTATTTATATGCAGATACTGCATTGCTTAACTTAATTTTTGTATGTACTTATTTATCTTTGACTATTTATGTGTTGCTGTAATCTTTGCTTTTCTTGTGCCAATAGACCATAAACTAACTAACCAACCAATCTTGTATAAGCATTCAGTTGCAAACAAACTTTCAAGAGGCAATCATATTATACCAATCATGCATTATTTCTATATAAAAATAATTAACACACTATCAGGAACCAGCACCAGAAACTCTTCCATGTTGATGTAGCCTGCATTGCTTTATTTTTTATGGTGACAACCATCATTCTCAACACATGAATATCTGGGCAATGTGATATATTTGCAATTAATAATTAATGTACTATTAACCTATTACAATGTGCATAACATGGTTATGTGACCAGATGTACAGCATTTACAGGTCCTGTACAGCATTAGTATGTGTACGGCAAAACGTACAGTATTTGAAATATTTTATTCACCTTAACAAAAAGAGTAAACTATGAACATATATTAGCTGTTTATTCTGAGGAACTTTTTTATGTAAAATTATTTTTTGATTATAGGCCAAACTTTTAAAGAGTATTTTCAGTTGTGAATAAATTATGGACTGCAAAGAAAACACAATTAAAACTTGAGACAATAAAGGCCATTGTTATTGTGAAATATAATATGGTTGATTCCTGTGAAGATTTTATGAGTGAAATATCAGAGAATGATGAATTACTGAAAATAATTCATTCCAAAAAATATGTTTAAACTGTTCATTTGGAGAGTTTTTAATAGATATTCATTGTATAAGACAAATAAGTTTTGTGTGATATTTACTTTTGCATATATTATTAAGAATTTAAATAAAAGTTGCCTTTAATAAATATCTATTCATTGTATAAATAAAATAAATAAGTTTTTTTGAGATATTTACTTTTGCATCCATTATTGAGAATTTAAATAAAAATTTCTTGGTAGTTTAGCAGTAACAATATTATTAATTAGTAATAATAACACGAATAAAAGCAGAATATTTATTAAAAAGGTATGATTATGTTTCTGTTGGGATAAGAAGAAATACAGCAATTTTGGAATATATGCCTGGAGGGAAGGCAAACCTGCAAAGCAGGAAACAAAAGTTATGCAACCAGTGGAACATGTCCAGCACTGATCCTTGGATAATCTGGTCACTATATAATATGGTAGCAGTTTTAAATCTGGATTTTACTTGTGACATTGTTCTCTTGTGCATCATCTTGCACATGACAACATTTTTATAGGTGGCATATGATAATGTGCAGAGCTTTTCTTTAAAGTTTCAGAATTTTTGAGAATATATTTTAAAACTTTATTTTTCCAAAGAGATTAATGCTTTTGTTAGTGACTTATCTTTTTCTGCAACCACAGTGCAAAAAATAACATAAGGTTGTGGGGGGGGGGGGGTTCTGGAAAATTTTTGATAAACACACACACACACACACCTAGAACAAAAATGATTAAAGCAACGGATATAACCACAAGAAAAAACATATCTTAAAACCCCTTAACTCCCATGTTTCATCAAACTAATAATTTGTTCTTTTTCTTTCTTGTGGTTATAGCAGTTACTTTAATATCTTTTGTATTCTACGTGTTTATCAGAACTTTCCAGACCCTCTCGTGATAGTATAGTCTGTGGAATTGATGAAAAGAGCGTATTATGTCCATAAATCGAGCTTGTTCTTCTTCATGAAGAACAAGCGTGTGGAATCGGTACCATATACCACTTATAGTTCTTCATTAAAGCATGTTACCAATCCTTTGGCCTATTTTTACATCATATGAAATGATATAAAACAAGTCAAATTATATAATTATCTGAAACAACACAAATTCATTTTTCTCATAAAATAAATCAACGTTCAATAAACTAAAACTGAAAAATGGGTTTACCTTTCGAAACTCATCTTTACATGGAGGTGTTTTTAATTTATACATAGCACGACGTTCTATTAAACGATTGCGACTAGGAGATAACGCTGCCATTTCGTCTCCGAAAAAACTGAATAGCTACAAATTTTTTGCTATTATTATATTAGGAGCACTTAATATTATACATCAGTAATACCATAATTGTTATACTGAAGATACAGAAGCTACAACTTATTATTTCACTTTCATCTATTTACACCACGATACCACAGGTTACCGAATTAAACACCGCTCACAAAGTTCCACAAGAGAAGTAACATCAAACAAAAATAATAATAATTGTTCGAGTTTAAAGAATAGCTTATAGTGGATAAAAACCTATGGTTACATGGAAAGAATGTAAAAAAACAAAAAAAAAACGCCACGCCCGTTGAAATGCGCTAATGGCAAATAAAAGTGAACATTATAAAACTATAAATAGTAAACCACGCACTAATGAAATCTAAAACGTCAGTTTGCGATAGGAATCAAACTGCAGTAATAAGATCGGCTATAGTTATTTTGGGGTCATTCCACTTTAAATGCGAAACGTAGCATATCAGGCAATTTCTTCCCTTCGATAACAACAACGCAACTCATAAAATTGGCGCTCATTACAGTATTGAATTTTACCAAAAATCCATTTCCAAAATCGGACTCTTTCCCTTCCAACGGGCGGTTCGTTAACATGGCAGTCTACGGGAGACCGGTGCGGACGCATTTTTTACGTGAGAGGTACCTCGTCTTCGTTCGCAACCGGATGGTGTTCGGCTTCATTTTCTCGCCAAAGACTGTTAGGTTGGTTAGGTTAGGTACTAGCGCGATGCATTCCTCCTCCTCTAAAGCTTCTGCGTCACAATGACGCAGGGAGACGAGATGCCTGTTCACACATCGGTAAGTCCGCAACGGTCATCACAACGGTATGACTTCAAGTAAATTATAACCAATTAAACAATTTTCATCCAATAAACTTCACATGGGAACCAGAAGCCAATGGTGTTTTAACTTTTCTAGATAAAAAAATTACTAGAACAACGGATGGTCTCAAGATTTCTATCTTTAGAAAGCCAACACACACCGACAGATACCTATCGGTGATACCTAGAGACCTGCATGCTTCATCTCACCACTACTCCGCTCAGAAATTAGGAATTATCTGCTGTTTAATTTTAACGATATAGGAAAGGATCTGAGAGGAACGGTTCATTTGTTCGCTGATGATGCTAAGTTGGGTAGGGCAACAGTGAATGCAGAAGATGTCAAAATTTTGCAAGATGATTTGGATAGATTGGAGGTCTGGGCTAAGGAGAATGGATGTCAATTTAATGTGGCAAAATGTAAGGTTATGCATTTTGGGTGAAAAGATTAGCAGCAGTATATCACATTCGATGCTGAAGAATACTTTGATGAGCACAGATAAGCAAATTATCGTTCCTCTGTATCGAGCCTTGATAAGACCCCATCTTGATTACTGTGTTCAGATCTGGTCACCTAGGTTTCTTCTTGATGGGGAGGAAGTTGAGAGGATCTAGAGGCGAGTGACCAAGATGATAGCAGGTCTACGGAATGAACCTTATGAAAACAGGTTGAAGATTTGTGGGTTGTAGAAGTTGGTTGATAGGCGGAAAAGGGAAGATATGATTGAGACATTCAAATTGCTGAAGGGTTTCTATAGGAATAATTCAGAGGATATTTTTGAGAACAGGACTGGTGGTGGGAGGACTAGGGGACATCCATGGAAGCTGGGAAATAGCGTGGTTAGTAAGAGTGTTGTTAGAGGTAGGTTTTTACTTTTAGAGTGATGAATGAGTTGAATAAGCTGCCAGAGTCTGTTGTGGGTATTATGACAGTGAATGAGTTCAAGGCAAAGTATGATAGATACTGTGTGAATGTCGAATAGTTGTGATGGACATGATGTTTAGGGCCTCCCTCGATGAGTCTATGAACTCCTTGGAGTCGCCCGTAATAATAATAATAATAATAATTTTTTTTTTTTCCACACTAGCTCATCGAGCGAGATTTTTGTTGTCAGAAGAAGTGGAACTTCAAGAAGAATTTAGTTACCTCAAAAGGACTTTCTTAAATAACGTTACTCTATGGACGTAATCATCATGGTAATGAAGATAACTCAAGCCCAACAGCCTACATCTCCTTACCGTATATAAGTTCTTTTTCTCCAAAACTAGCGAAAATCCTGAACAAATTCATTGTTAAAACATATTTCTCCACCTTTGCAAAACTCCGATCTTACCTCAGTCAACCTAAAGTAAAAGAAGACCCTCCTTCAGTTCCCAGGAGTATACAAAATCATCTGCAGTTTGCGGCAAACTATATTATGGTTTGCCGCAAACTGCATTTCTGTTATTTCTGTATTTGTCATTTTGTTATTTCTGTTATTTGCCGCAAACTGCATTTCTGACATTTCTGTTATAAGAAATGTCACCATTGTGACATTTCTTATAACAGAATCCGTGCAAGTGCCCTATCCAGCTATGTTTTATTCTCGGCCAATACCAATGTTGAAGGACGACAGCATTAAATAGGCTGCAACTCAACTTCAAACATTATAAATGCTGTGATGAATTAGAAAGACGTATATTAGAATCCAAAGAAATAGCTCTCGACCTTGCCCATCTAAACAGCAATCTCAGTTACAGCCTGCCCAATTCACATAGCGCTGTAATCCAGTTTTGCCGCACTCATGATATCATTCACACGCACAGTGCTTCAAACCAGAACTAATGCTGGGACTCAATTACAAACACAACTAGTAATTGTTCTAAACTCTGTTTTTTGTTTAAAGCATAATATATTTTTAAGATGTTTTCTCCACGGTACTGTATTCACCTAAGAAAGTCAGCATTCTGATGAAACTAGTAGTAAAACTTCATTAAATATCTTGTCTTTTTTCTCGATATTTAAGTCAGTTAATAAGTTTTAATCATCTCTCTCTCTCTCTCTCTCTCTCTCTCTCTCTCTCTCTCTCTCTCTCTCTCTCTCTATATATATATATATATATATATATATATATATATATATATATATATATATATATATATATATATATATTCATAATTCATTTTTTGTCGGTTGGAAATATTATTAAAAAGCTTTAATGGCCGATACCGAGAGATAAAAAGATGACATGGTATATTTGAAAAGATACTACTAGTTTACTAGTTTCGTTGAATTGATCAACATCTTCAGGTATCACAATCAAAGAAATATATAAATATATAAAGAATTACAGAGACTTCAAATTGCATTAACAGAACAAGTACAAAAAGACAGTAGCGTGTTTAATAACAAAATGCGAGCTTGAGTTCCAAATAAACGTAGACTACGCGCTGTCGTGAGTGCGCCAGCGCGTAGTCTACGTGTGCGTCAGAGAGATTGAAACTTAAGCTGATGTTGATATGGGAAGAATCTGAAACTAGTAAACTAGTAGTATCTTTTCAAATATACCATGTCATCTTTCTATCTCTCGGTATCAGTCATTAAAGCTTCTTAATAAATAAATAAATATATATATATATATATATATATATATATATATATATATATATGTGTGTGTGTGTGTGTGTGTGTGTGTAGAAAGTTTTTTTTTGGGGGGGGGGTTCCAAGCTTTTGTCAGTCTGGATTTCGAAATCCCACATTATTTTAACTTTTCAATTTCAATCACCTTCTAGTGAACTTTATGTTTCCAATAGTCTTTAAACCAGTACGTTTTTACATAAATGCCAGTGAATCATCTTAGCTACATTATCATGCCTTTAACGGTACTCAGTTTGTGCGATTTTGCTGCACCCACTTATGATGTGGTCTACCGTTTCTTCTTTTTCTTTGCACAATCTACATTTACTGCCTTCTTGAATTGTGTGTATTTTTGCCTTCATAACATTGGTTTTAATGGTCTGTCCTTGTGCTGCTAAAACTACCGATTCTGTTTCTTTCTTAAGTGCTCCATTTCTCAACCATTGCCAGGTCAAGTTGCTATCAACACTGTCCTCTATGCTCTGAAGGTATTTTCCATGCAATGCCTTATTTTCAATCTTTCAGTTCTCACTTTTACTTGGTTGGTTTTGTATTCCAATTTTGTTTCCATGGGTTTAAATGAACCCTCTTTCCTTCCCTCAATTAGAAATTTTTCTGTTGTTTGCTGCAGATAATCATTCAGATTTCGTTTTCCATCTTCAATAACTTGCTTTGCTTGTAATAATCCTCCGCCTTCATTTTTGCGTGATAGATAGAGCCTATCAATGTAACTGCGAAGATTGAGAGCTTGCTGCATTGTCATTAGTTTTCAGTTTTTCAGTCTAAATCCTCCACCTCTTACTGGGTTTATTCAACAATGCCTGCTGAATATCTCAGAACAAGTATGGCTCAGGTGTCAATTGCTTTTATCAAATTTCCAGCATTAAGCATTGACTTAGGGAGTTTCCTTAGTTCGCCTTATGTATTCTTCTCTAGATTTTTCTTTGATCTTATTGTGCAGAATTTCTGATGCTTCTAAAATTCCCAAATATTTGTAGCTATCTTCGAATTTTATTGCCTTGATTTTTTCACCATTAAGCAGCTTGATTTTTTTTTTCAGATCTTCGAACTTTCCTTTTGTTATTCCAGCAATTGCACATTTGTCTAAGCCAAAATCCATTCATATATCTTGACTGAATATATGTGCACAGTGTTAAGCAACGATTCGAGTTCATTCTCTGGTTTTGTATACAACTTCATATCGTCCATGTATAAAAGGTGAGATATATTTGGACTTTTTTTGGGCAGTTTGATGAGCAATTTTATTTAAAATTTCCAGTTAAGGGGATCAATGACAAAATAAAGAATAGAGGAGATAATGAGTCTCCTTGAAAGATACCTCTTTTTATGTTTACATCTCCAATTTCTTCTCTATTCAGAACCAACGTTATTTTCCAAATTTTCATACTGGATTGCAAAACATTTTGTATATTTGAGCTAACACCGAATAGCTCTGTGCATTTTAAAATCCAACTATGAGCCACTGAATCAAACACTTTTTTATAATCTATCCAAGCCATATGAAGGTTGGTTTTTCTACGTTTGCAATTTTTCAGAATCATTTTATCAATCAGAAATTGGTCTTTTGTGCCTCTTGAATTTTTGCTGCCACCTTTTTGTTCAAATGGAAAAAGAGAATTTGCGTTAAGTTAGCTGTATACTTTGTCAGCTAGTATGCCTGTGAGTAGCTTAAAAGTTGTTGGCAGGCAGGTTATTGGTCGGAAGTTTTCTTGCTTTGGGCCTTTTTCTTTATCCTTTATGATCAAAAACGTTTTCCCTGTTCCACTCCGAGCCACTCTTCATTACTTTGCTTTGTCCTTCTAAAACATCGTTAAATTGGTTAGCAAGTCTTTCGTATAAGTCTATCAGATATTTCAATCAATATCCATGTAATTCATCCTTCCCAGGTGTCGACCAATTTTTTAGCTTACTTTTGAACCATTTCAGTTGTTATTTTCAGTTGGTTCCATTTTTTGTTCTTCAGATTCGTTCATAATTTGTTCAATCTACTTTGCATTGTTGTTGTGCCTCTTAGGGTTGTCCCATAGGTTTGCCAAAATTTCAGTATATTTTCTTTTTCTGTGGTATTTATATTTTCTTTAAGATTATCATTCCTGCAGCAATCAATTTTCTTGTAAAACTGGTGATGCACACGAAACATCGATTGTTTGTACTGTTCCATTCGTGCACTGTATCCTCTTATTTTATCTGCAACTGCAACTATTTTTTGCTTCAGTTCCTGTTATGCTTTCAATAGGTCGTGTTCCAATATTACATCTCTTTATTAGGTTATTTGAGATTTTCGTGTTTTTCAGCTTCTTTTCCTTAAGGTTTTTCAAATTTCTCACGTCTGCTCTGAGATTAAGAATTTCATTCTCCAGTCGAAGGTTCCATTTTGGTTCCTGAGCCTTACTGCAATTGGGTTCACTAATCTTACAGCCTAATTCAGATGTCACGATGTAGTCTATTGAGTACATAAGTTGATTTGTTTGTCCAATAGTTTCAGTAAGGAGAGCCATTGCAGCTTTATTGGCTTCTTGTAGGAGTTCCTTCAGTTTTTTGAGTTACTTGTCTCAATAATTTCCACTAAACTGATTGGTCTACTTAATTTGGAGAATAAACGGCATGAGCTTCTTCTTCTTCTTACTATTATTATTATTATTATTATTAGTAGTAGTAGTAGTAGTAGTAGTAGTAGTAGTAGTAGTAGTAGTAGTAGTAGAGTGTAAAATTGCAAAGAAACATCCGTAATAATCATCATTATGAATATTATAATAATATACGTTGTAAACAGTTATTGTTATTATTATTATTTAAAAAACTTTATGTAAGAGAAAGTATCTTCTTCTTTGGTGCATCAATCCGAAAATTGGTAATTATAGCAGTACATCACAACATCCTGTCTTGTGACCTTCTTTTTATCTCGTCATAACTCTTAGCGCCAGTTAGCATCATTATGTTATTTATATATGAAATTCTTGGTCTGCCTCGTGGCCTCTTTCCTGGTACATTCCCCTCCATTATTTCTGTAATCATTCCCCCATGCCTCAAATGGTGTCCAATTAGGCTTTTTCCTTCTCTTATTGATGTGTTTCATTGATGACCGCTCTTCATGAACTATATTCAGAACTTCTTCATTACTTTTCTTTTCTGTCCAACTAATTTTCATCATCTTTCTCAAACACCAAATTTCAAATGCCTCCAACTTTTTCATGTCTTGTTTTGTTAGAGTCCAGGCCTCACAACCATATAATGCAATGCTCCATATGTATGTTTTCACTAGCCTTTTTTTGAGCTGGATGCTAAGTCCTTTACTGGTAAAAATTTTTATTTTGTTATAGAATGCTTTTTTGGCTAGGATTATTCGTGCTTTAATATCTGATTGGTTTCTTCCATCTTCTGTGATATGACTTCCAAGATATATAAAAGAAGATACCTGTTGTAGTAGGTTATTATTTATTTCCAGGTTTATTTTCATTGGATTTGCTTTAGTTGTAATTAATAATTTTGTTTTATTATAATTAATTTTTAGGCTGTACTGTGTGAAGATTTCTTCCATTTTTGTTAGGGTGGCTTTTAGTTTCTTTTCGTTATCAACTAAAACTGCTATATCATCCGCAAACCGTAGTCAGTTAATATCAATTACATTTAACTTAGTTCCGGTTTCTATTAGTTCTTTTAGTTTATTTATGCATCTTCAATGTACAGATTAAACAATATGGGTGAAAGAGAGCTCCCCTGTTTTACACCTCTACGTATTTTTGCTATTGCGGTTTTTGTTGTATTGCTAGCAGCTTCTATTAGGGCTTCTTGATGCTTGTAAAGATTAAGTATGAGTTTCTATCTCTCCAATCTACCTTTATTGTTTTTAGGAGGTGAAACGTTTGATTCCAGTCAATACTATCGAAGGCTGTCTCCAAGTCAAGAAAGACTATCAGAGTATTTTGATTCTTCTCCAATCTTCTTTCAATAACTGTTCTTAGAGCTAGGATTGCTTCTCTTGTCCCCTGTTGTTTCCTGAATCTAAACTGGTCATTGCCAACATATTCTTCAACCTTCTTTGTTATTCAAAATTTGAGTAGTACAATTTTGAGTAGTATTTTTGAAGCATGTGATATTAAGCTTATTGTTCGATGATTTTCACACTTGTTTGCATTATATACTTTAGGAATAGGTATGATAGAGCATTGTGTAAAATCTTTGGAGATGATCCCTGTTTCATAAATATCCTTTATGATCTTGAAAAGGTATGACTTAGTTATGTTTCCTGAGTATTTTATTAATTCTGAGGGGATGTTATCAGTGCCTGGTGCCTTGTTGGCTGACAATTCATTCAGTACCCATTCAAATTCATCTTTTAATATAGTTGGAACAATTTCTTCCATATCAAGTCTTGTTTCATCTTCTATAGCCTTGGCATTTAGATCTTCTAAGTACTCCTTCCATCTTTCGAAATTTCTTCCTTGTCTACAAGTATGTTCCCCTGTTTATTTTTGATAATTGTACTTCTTGTCTTGTTTTTCTGGCCTATTCCTTTTATAATGTTATAAGCTTTATCGATTCTTACAGTCTTTGTTAGATCTTCTATTTCTTTACATTTCTCTGTATACCATTGTTCTTTTGCTTCTTTACACTTTCTATTTATCATATTTTTTATATGTTTATATTTGTCTTTGCTTTCTTCCTTTAGGGAGGTTTTGAATTGTCTTCTTTCATCTATTAGATCTAGAATGTCCTGGGCGATCCATGGTTTTTTTTATTTGCTTCTTCCTTAATCCTATGCAGTCATTGGCGGCCTTGATGATTGTATCCTTCAAATGAGTCCATTTTTCCTCTATGTTTTCCTTTTCCCTCTCTCCAGTTTTAATGCTTTCATCAGTTTGCTGTTTATAGTTTCTTTGGTTTTCCTCTGTTTTCAGGTTACTTATGTTCCATTTGGGCCTTTTCCTTGGTTGTGACAACTTTTTAAATTTCAGATTACATTTCAATAAAACCAAATTGTGGACACTATCAACATCAGCTCCCGGGTAACTTTTGCATGATTTTACTCGATTTTTAAATCTATTTCTTGTCATAATATAATATATTTGGTACCTTACTATATCCCTTGGCATTTTCCAAGTATACCTTCTTCTTTTTGGTACCTCATACCAAATTTTATTAATGATCAGATTGAATTGGTGGCAGAACTCCAAAAGTCTATCTCCTCTTTCATTTCGGCATCCAAGTCCATACTGTCCCACCTCTCTACCATCTTTGCCTTCACCAATGACTGCATTCCAATCCCCCATGACAATAAGATTATCTTCCTTCTTGGTCAGTTTGATTAGATTCTCAATACCTATATATACTCTCTCCACTTCATCATCACTCTGGTCGCTAGTAGGCATGTAAGCTTGTATTATTATAATATTTGTTGGTTTTGCTTCTAGTTTTACCATTATTAATCTGCTACTACATTTTACTGAGTTGATTACTCTTCTTCTTCCCCATTCCTTATTGAGAACCACCGCGACTCCATTTTTTGCTGTCTCATCACCAGAATAAATGATTCTGTAATCACCACCCCAAAAGTCTCCAGTTCCAGTCCATCTCATTTCACTAATTCCCAATATGGCTATTTTTAATCTATCCATTTCTCTCTTCAAATTTTCCAATTTTCCAATTTGTAGGATGGTTCTCACATTCCACGTCGCAATGAATGTACAAGGATTTCGCTGGTTTACGAGCAGGGAAGCCTTGCTTCTTCCCCTGCCGTGCACAAGTATTGAGCCAATGTGCGCTTTACTATTTTTTAGAATGTCCATCCATACTGCTATCTTACTAAGGAAAAATTGAACAAGGTGGTATCCCCTTGCCTTCCTTGTCCAGCTATAGCCTTCTAGGGAGGTTCAGTGTGCTAGCCGTTACTCATTCCTCATGATTATCTGCCTACCACAGTATCCTTTACACCGTCGTCACTTACGGTGATTTTCCGCTGATCAGGATGAAAGTTGTTGCTGCCCCAACTTCCAGCGGGCTGTAACTAATTTAATGGCGGTTACATCTCGCCATGTCGCATCCCCGTCAGTGAAAATGTGTGGCTTTTTTTATAGAGCTAACCATGCCACTGTCTATCTCACCACTTCCTGTTGGTAGATGCCGTCCCATTCTCCACGTCTGCTTATTCACAGGTTTCCTTGTTTATTCGCAGCTAGCCTCTGTATCCAGAGGCCAATCCCCTATCCGCAACACGGGGACGCGCTTGGTAGCATGGGACCCATGCCCCACGAGAAAGTGTGTGTAATGCATAATTGTGTTCATATAATGTATGTAATTTATCTGAGAAATAATAAAATGTTAAAAAGAAAAAAAATTATTGATACACAGTCAAAACAAGATATCATTAAAACTTGACGCGCAAATTGTGAAATCACACAATTCACGGAATGCGCAACACTTTTGCTCATTCCGTTAATTGCGTAGAATTTTGCACAATTCATGAAATAAGCAGAAAACGTAATGCTCAATTCATGGATTGGGTCATCTCGTGATAAACTGGTGAAGAGCATTTCTTATTGGTTGTTGCTGAAAGTTGACTAGCGGCTTATATAATATGTTACGATAAGGTTTTATAAAGAGCATTTGTTATTTGTTGTTGCTGCAAGTTGCTCTATTTTAGAAGATTTTTTGTAATAGTATTAGTCACATGTTACAGTAACTTTGTACCTAACATCAGAATTCCTTGCGGCGCATTTAGAAAGGTCAGTTTCTGATCGGCGTGAGTTGCACGACCCGCCGCTTATGTAATATGTGACGATTAGATCTGAATGGAATGAGTAAAAGTGTTGCGCATTTCGTGAATTGTGCGGTTTCACAATTTGCGCGTAACATAAACAAAAATTCGACTGGTAATACAGAACAATTCAGATTCTACACAAGAAACTAAAAATAATCGGTCAGGTAGCGTCGTAAAATTGGGATGTTCTAAGTTAGGGCTCTAAATAGAGCTATTTAGAGCTCATTCCAAGTAATGCTGTTTTTTTTTATAGATCATATGGGTCACTTCGTTGATGTTTAATTGCTGTAAATAGTTACATAGCTTCTTTGAAGTTGCATCAAGTGCACCGATAACTATTGGTATGACTTTGGTGTGTTTAAACCACAGTCGGCCAACTTCGATTGCCAGATCTCAATATATAGTAATTTTTTCCAGTTCTTTATTGTTAATGTTGTTATCACTGGGTACTGCGATATCGATAATCCAAACCTGTCCATGTTCCAAAATTATGACGTCAGGTCCATTGGGTTAAATGCCAATCGGTTTGTATTCGAAAGTCCCAGAGAATTTTTCCTGTTTCGTTTTCCAATACAGTCTCTATTTTATGCTGTCACCAGTTATCAGAAGTAGGAAGGCCGTATTTTTTGCCTACATGCCAGTGAATTATTTTTTCCACTTGATCATGGCGGTATTTATAGTCAGTTTGAGCTATTTTGCTGTAGGCACTGATTACATGTTCTACAGTCTCATCTTTTTGATCGCATAATCTGCATTTGCTGTTATTATTGATGTTCACAATTTTTGCTTTGATTGCATTAGTTTGTAATGCCTGTTCTTGAGCTCCTAGAATAAATCCTTCTGTTTCTTTTTTAACGTATCCCTATTGTAGCCATTGCCATGTTTTGTTAAAGTCAATTTTGTCCTTAGCATCTCAAAGAAATTGGTCATGAAAGGGCTTATTTTTCCTGTGCACATATCGGTTATTTTTGTTGTTCCTTTTTATAATCGTATTTGTTTCCTGTTGCTTTTATAAGGCCCACTTTTGTAATTGCTTGAAGCATTGGCTCAGAGCTATTGTCGATGTAACCTCTTAAACTAATTTCTTCTTCTTCCACAGTCTGTCTCACTTGCAGCAGACCCCGTCCACGTATTCTCCTTGGTAGGTACAACCGGTCAACATCAGTTCGTAAATGTAATGCATGATACACAGTCATTAATTTTCTAGTTTTGCAGTCCAGTTTGTCCAAGTTTTCTGTTGTCCAATTTATTATGCCAGCTGTGTATCGGATAACTGGTATAGCCCAAGAATTCATTGCTCTAATTGAGTATAATCCATTTAGTTTTGTTTTCAGAATACTTCTAACTCATTTGATATATTCTGATGCTGCCCGTTGTTTAATTGTCGAATGGACACTATCATTGACCTAATATTCCTAGGTATTTATAGTGTTCATCAGCTGAAATTGCTTTTAGATATTTCTCTTGATCAAAATTAAAATTGCCAGTGTCGTTAATTGTTCCTGTTTCATAGATAAAATTGCGCATTTATCTAAACCAAATTTCATTTTGATGTCCTCATTGAACTGTGTTCAATAAAGAATCTGTTTGCTGGGCCGATTTTCCTTATAACTTCAAGTCATCCATATACAACAGATGGAAAATTTTAATATTACATTTAAGAATTTCATATCCAAGTTTTGTTTTCTTCAGAATCATTGAAAGGTATCAAAGAAATGTTGAAGAGCAATGGTGTCAAGAAATCACCTTGGAAAATTCCACGTTTAAAAAAAATTCCACATTATTATTATTATTATTATTATTATTATTATTATTATTATTATTATTATTATTATTATTATTATTATTTGCATATTCAATTCAAATTGAATTTGAATTGAATATGCAAATATCAACCGCAAATATCAACGTTGATATTCAAATATCAACGCACCAAAACACAGATTTTGATAATACACAACCCAAGAATCATACGCCCCGCATCACTTATCGCTACATTGTCACACATACCGCTGCATTAACAACAAAAATACCTGCCAATGTTCCGAAATCAAACCAGTGATACACTCAAAATACCTTGGTCTCTATATAGATTCCCACCTTAAATGGACAAAACATATAGAATACCTGCACACCAAACTCCGGATCATCGCAGCAAAACTCTTCCAAGTTAAAGACATTATTCCATCCAACATAAAAAAAACTCCGATATCACAGTATCTGCGAATCATTACTCAAATACGGAATAACGGTCTATGCAAATACATCAAACAGCCACCTAACAAAATTAGAAACATAACATGGGAAAATCGTATCAACAGTGATCTGGACACTTTACAATATCCGACAACCAATAACCGGCAAGCACATGGCGATACACAGAATTCTGAGCATTAAAAACCTGAAACACTGCATGACATTAACAAGGAATTACTTCAACATCACCTATCGAAACAACAGAGACACGTATCGTATAACACGACCTACAACGACTCTCTACATTCCCACACCCTTCAACAACCCATACGATCCTTTTGTGAGATCACATCAAATACCCACGTAATTCAACAACCTACCAAGAAATTTAAAACAGGTAGATAACTACAGAACATTAAAAAACGAACTCTGGAAAATATACCAACAAAGTTCATACATCATTAATACTAACATACACATCACAAATCACAGCATCCAATGCCTACATCCCATACATAAACAGTAGCAGCAACATAAATAGTGAAGACTAAATCCCACTCTCTTCATAAAAGCTAACCCAAGCTTCAAAGTAGGTGGGATTAACTTGCCTCACTCATCTACAAGCAATCCTTATAAACAAATGCATAAATTTGTTTGTATAATCACTCTTTCTCAAGCTTTGAAAAAAAAAATTATACAAAAAATTCTGTATAATCTTTATTGTTAATATTAGAAAAACATGTTGTTCTTCTAATATTCTAATATAAAAATACATAATATAAAGGCAAAAAAGTATTATTAAAATTTTTTTAATTGAAATCCAATGTAGAAATTGTAGCACTTAGTGCTGAACTCTGTAAAATTATAAGGTGCAATGTCACACAAGATGTTTATTGTATGTATAAATATTTTAGCAATTGATAAATTATCATTATTATTAAAAAAAAATTAACAAAGTTCACAGTCCGAGAGTAACAAGAAACATGAAACAGCATAATGAAATTTTTGACTGGCAAATTAGTCTAATTCGTGCCTTATGCATAGGTCTAGGAAAAAGTAGATATTATCGTAAAATGTAAATTTCCCTAAAGGTGTTATCTTCTGGAGTTGAGATGCTGTTATATCTGGAAGGCCCAATGTTTCCAGATGTTTTATAAATGTTCTTGGTATTGCTCCTAGTGCTGCTGTTGGAACTCTTGCTTCAAAGATCCCTATGCTTGGTGAGTTTTAATGCACTTCTTGAACTCTACTATCCCCTGGTATTGACACATGAATAAGCCGCACATGATGTGGTTCGAATGTAGGATGGCTGACATATTATTTTCAAGATTGGCTGACCGTACGTATCGTTTTAAACAGGACAGTACCGTTTTTTTCATATTTCCGGGCTGTCGTTTTAATAAAATTGTCAATTTTGTCCCATTTTTAATATAAACTATGAATATACTTTAATATTGGTCAATCATAAGTTATTATTATTATTATTATTCGTGACACCTCCAAGGAGTACGCACACTCATCGCGGGAGGACACCTACTCTACAATTCTCCATCTCTACTACTACGCGAACCTCTACTACCAATCATCTACATCAACGCCATCTATTGCCCACCACCACAACTAGTATTTTTTGTCTGTAAATTGCGTGTGTTCTGATGAGCCTCTTTTCTGTATGCTAGATGAAAAACCCGAGTTTTCGGGAGAAAAAACCCTGCCACCTCAGTATGAGATCGGCTAACTCACCTTCGATTGAAAAAGTCCATATAAAGAGTCCTCCCTTCATGATGAGAATCGAACTTATCATCGAAGGCGCAACTTACCGTCGTTCTTCCAATTGCACTACAGAGGCGCTTATTCATAACCTATAATTGTATATCACTATCATGGATACCAGTAATTTGTATAACCATGGATTCGCATTATTCGATACTAAATATCGATATCTGCAGCAATTTATTTAGAGGAAATAAAAATACATGTTGGCAACACTTGCACTTCTCAGACGTGGCGTCTTTTCTTCTTTAGCGTTAGTTTTTGTTTTGCCTGTATGCTAACCGGTGGCTTTGTTATTCAATGTCGGTAGAATTTTTTAAAGGTTTAAATCTTATTTTTTAAAGCTTTAAGTCTATCCTTGCAATTTTAATGACGATCTCCAGAAAGAATTCAAATTTATTAAACTGGACAAGATGTGTAGTGATGGAACAATAGTGCCAATATTGTAATGTCCATTTTTCCATTGCTTAGTAGTTGGAAGGGGTCCAATCATTCAATGCTGTTGGCACACTCTCCCTCAATGAGTTTTTGGACTCCCTGGAGGTGTCTAATAATAATAAAAATTATTATTATTATGGAGGCAGAAGCGACATCGATTAACATCTACTTAGCCAGAAACATAAGGATGCCAAAAAGACTCTGGCTTCAGCTAAAAACATCAATTCGTTTATGGTGAGACGTGATGGTTATAGTGAAAGCGATAAAATTGCAGCAAGTGAAGCTCTTGTTGCTTATCGTACTGTGCGTCAAGGCCAAAGTTTTCATGCAAATGACTTCTTGTCAACATTGATTACAATTTATGAACCAAAATTTTCTTCAGCATGTACCAAATCAGAAGCAATAATTACCAACGTTTTATTACCATACATATTGGGCGAACTAATAAAGCATTTGAATATAATAAAAAGCATTACAGTCAGGTTAGATGCAACAAACAAAAAAAAAATACATCAAAGTTTTTCCAATCGATGTGCGGCACTTTTTGCCAAACTGTGGCATTCAAGACCAAGTAGTGGTGTTCAAGACCATTCGGCCAGCCGGCTTGGCTGGCCGAGTGGTTAGCGTATCCGCTCTCCAACCAAATGCAGCAGTAGATGGCGTTGATGGAGTTGTAGACAGCTGGCGGATTAAGTGGAGACAGTGTTGTAAAGCAGGCGCCCTTCTTCGATGAGTCTTTGGACTCCCTGGAGGTGTCTAATTTTTTAAAAAAATATTTAAATTACATTGCATACATTTGTTACAGTTATTATTACATACATTACATACATTTCATTACATATAATACATACATTGCATACATTGGTTTACATGTGATATGTACGTACATTACATGAATTTGGTTACACATCTTGGATGAAAGTAATTTCTCTGCTTTCATCCTCGAAGCTTATATGTAAGCATATCTGAGGATGACACCAGTTGATTATTATTTATTGGATTTTTTTGCTGTGTTGGGAAGCTACGAAATCTATGATTGAAACACACACACACACACACACACACACACACACACACACACACACACACACACACACACACACACACACACACACACACACACACACACACACACACACACACACACACACACACACACACACACACACACACACACACACACACACACACACACACACACACAATAACTTCGAATGTATTGATGAGTCACTGAACTGGAAGCCTGAACGAATCTATTGTGTTTCATTAAGTTTGTATGGTATTTTGGGTGCATGTTTCTTGTTCATAGTATGTCTTTAGAGCACTTTTCAGGCTGTTGTAGTTTGTAAGGTTTCTGTTTTCAAAAGGTAATTTGTTTATCATGTCTGGGATGTAGAAGTTTCGTGTGGCTTTTCTGTGGTGATTATTGTATTTATATGTGATACAATTAGTTGTCTGAGGTCTTGTTATGCGATATGTGTTTCTGACTGTACTGTAGTTGGCATCGAAATAATGCTTTAGCAAAGCTGCATAGTGACATAAATGTTTTGCTTTCAGTATTTTGTGTTCTGACATTGCAGTGTATATAAGGTCGTTATTTTCTCTTTGTTCCCAAAAGATCAGTTTTAGCATTTTGTACTGTAGCGACAATAATCAATTTATAGGGTGCACAGAAAGCATAGGTTGTTATAGCGTATCTTAGTATATTTTGGCATAGTGCTTTGTATATTAGTGTTTTTAGGCATGTGAGAACTATGTCGTTTAACATATAGAGTTTGCCTTTTGTTGTACGGAGTTTGTTGTGCAGATGGTTTATGTGGCTATTCCAATTCATATCTGCATCGAAGTAAATTCCAAGGTATAGTATTGTTTCAATCTGAGTGATTATAGTGGTTTCGCTGTTCTGTGTGTTTTTTATGTTGGAGAGTGGATGTTGGATGGTTATATATTTGTTATCAACTGGTCGAGTCAGTGGATTTCTGAATATCATTAATTTTGTCTTATCTGAGTTTAGGTGTATGGAGTTTTTCGTGAGCCAGTCTGTGATCAGATTTACGTCATGTTGCATATTTGTTTGGGCTATGTTTGTGTTATTATGGATGGATATTATCGCTGTATCGTCTGCGCATTGGAATATCTTAACTTTGAGAGGTAGTTGATTAATATCGTGAGTGTAAATGTTGAATAGAGTTGGGGAGAGTACAGCTCCCTGGTACCTCTCTACTTTGGTTTGACCCGATACGTGTGATATGCTTTCTATTTTGGAAGTAGTTTGTAAACCACTTGTGCAGAGACCAGGCTATTCCAACATGTCTCAGCTTTTCTAACAAGGTTTGATGTGTGAGTGTATCAAATGCTTTAGTTAGATCAATAAAGACTACCATGGCAATTTTGTTTTTGTCTAAGGCGGTATTAATTACGTTTGTAATGTCTTCCAAGAAAGATGTTGTTCCCTTATTTTTCTGAAAACCATATCGTCTTTTGGGATAATATGAAAGGTCTCTGTATATGCTGTGAGTTTCTTCAGTACGATCCGCTCCATAATTTGATTGATAATTGATAATTTTGCTATGGATCTGTAATTGCTGATTAAATTTCTTTTTCCATCTTTGTATATGGGTGTGATTATGGCGGTCTTTAGCATACTTGGTATCTGTCTTGTTTTAAATATTTTGTTTATTAATTTTAGCAAGATAGGACCTAAGCTAGTTGCATGTTTCTTGATATCCTTAGGTCTTATACCATCAATTCCTGGGCCTTTGTTTGGTTTGATTTGCTAGTTGTTGTTTGCTAGTTGTCGGATAGGTTTTGCGTCTTTCATGAAGCTGTGTTTTATGGTTTCAGAGGCGGTGGTGTTGGGGGCACAATCTAGCATCTCGTTGATCAGGTGCCAGGTTTGTTTCATGTTATTTTGGCCAGAGGTTAATTTGTCTCTGTAGTAGTTTCTTTTTGCATTTCTTATTTGTGTTGTAAGGCAATTCCTTGTTATCCTATATTCAGTTTTTAAAGCTGTATTATTTGGATATCGCTTTAATTCTTTCCATAGAGTGTCCTTTCTGTGCATTTCGAGGATTAAGTTTTGTGTTATCCAAGGATTTCGGGTTGTTTTTGAGCGAATCCTGACTTTCTTTGCAGCTTTCTTATATATTTCCTCCAGTGTGAGTCTGATGTTGTTGTATAAGATATCTGCTGAATCTGATGCCATGTGTTCCCACTTGGTTTTTCGTATTACGTGGTTGACTACTTCTTCGTCTATTATTGTTTTCTGTTGCTTTTCTTCTGTGGGGCGTTGTATGGATATTGTCTTAGTGTGGAGGTTTAGAGCCGTGAAGTAATGATCTGCTACTTTGTATTTTATGATGCAGTGCTACTGTTTGGTGGTGCTCGAACGTTTATATGATCTAGGCAGGAAGCAGTGATAGTATTTCCAAATATTTCTTCTCTGGTACATGACGTTATTGTTGGTATTAGATTATACGTGGATAGCGTGTCTATGTATTGCACAGTGTTGTTCTGGTTTTCGTTTGCAATATTTATGTTTATGTCGCCGATTATGATTAGGTATTCGGTTTAGCATATTTCTTGGCGTGAAAGCCAGCAATTGAGTTCGTGCAAGAATTTTATCATGTTTAAGTTTGGTGGCCTGTAAATAGCATTTAGTATTATGAGATGCTGTCTATTTGTTGTATTAGTGATTTCGAAGCAAAGGGTTTCAGCATGCTCAAATTGTAGTTTCTTTTGCTATTAATTTATGTTCGATGAATATTAATATTCCACCCCTCTTTTTGTTTGGCGGCATGATCTATGTTGTTGGGAGCCTGGAATTTGGAAAGCAGTCGCTTCGTCATTAGTTATGGATATTTCTGTTAGGACCAAAATATCAATAATACCGGTGTAATTCCTCAGGTAAGCCTGTAACAATAACCAATGTTTTCTGATGCTTATGTGTTAATATGCAAGATTGAGAGTCCTCTCGCTTGTACTGTGTGTTGTTTCCATGCATCAAGCGAGTGGAAAGTACAATTGCTGTTGTATTCTGGTGTGATTACATCTATCTGATGTTTCACATTCATTTTTGTTGTGTTGAGGTCTTCTTTTTAAACTAAATTGGAGTCTTTTATTTCACTCTGGGAGCCTATCTATGTCGTCCGAACTTTTTATTTGTATAGACTTTGAAGTTTGTGACTTTCTCGGGAGTATCTTGCCGTCTTTGATCCACAAAAATTGATAATTTTTTCTGTTTTTGTTTTTCTTGCTTGGTACATCAGATTCTGATTGAAAGGTAATATTATTATTATAGATAATAATAATAATAATAATAATAATAATAATAATAATAATAATAATAATAATAATAATAATAAAATTATAGACTTTATTTCCTTACCTGGTGCCGATCAATCTGAAAGGCAAAATTTATAGGACAGTAGTGAGGCCAGCTATGACATATGCTATAGAAACTGTGGCCCTGAGGAAAAATAATATCAGCAGGATGGAAGTAGCAGAGATGAGAATTCTTAGGTGGATGTGCGGTGTGACCAGAAAGGATCGTCTGAGAAATGACTATATCAGGGGAACAGTGAAAGTTACGAACTTAGGAGTGAAAATACAGGAGGCAAGGTTGAGATGGTTTGGTCATGTGATGAGGAGGGAGGACGAATATGTGGGAAGAAGGGTCATGCAGATGGATGTGCAAGGAAGGTGGAAGCGTGGGCGGCCAAAGAAGAGATGGAGGGAGCTGGTAGAAGAGGACTTGAAGATGAAGAACTTGGATGTGGTGACAGTCCAAGACAGGAAGGTGTGGAGGAGACTCATTACAAACAGTGACCCCACTTAAGTGGGAGAAGCTGCAGAAGAAGAAGAAGAGGAAGAAGATTTCTTTACCTGGCGAAACATCCGACCTACAGTGTGCTATGTTGAAGGAAGTAAGTGACAAATTTTCCTTACAAAAGATTTTTGTTGCTTTGTGTGCAAGTAATACGAACACCAATTTTGGTCGATACAAAAGACTTGGCAAAATAATGTGTGGCAAAAACTTGAAACTGAACTGAAGAGACAGATTATGTATTGGTTATGGGGCAAACATTATACACAATTGCCTCCAGTGTGCTGTCGACTGTTTACCAATTGATATTGAATGCTTAGAAGTGAAAGTATACAAATATTTCAATATATACACAGCAGTGTATATATTGAAATATTTGTCGGAGTTCAAGAACTGAACAACATTTATGACTTTGCATAAAAATTACCCTAAATTGTTAAATCTTCTTAAAATCTATAATTGTGAGGCAGTTGGATACATGGAATAAAGAAAAGATTCCTGTATCTGATAGATGAGTACAGATTTTTTCTGAAATGAGCGAAAAACGCCTAGACTTTCAAGACTTTTGTAATACTGTAGCGTTTATTCTTTGTCTTCCAGGAAGTATAGCACCTGTTGAGAGAATATTTTATGTTGTAAACAGTATGTGGTCAAAGGAGAAATCTAGATTAAGTTGAGACAATGAGGGCTATGTTAGTTGTAAGACGAAATTGTGTCATAAGTGTGAGAAGTTTTATGATAAGATGTTGAAAGACCGAAATTTGCTGCGTAAGATCACTTCATCGAAGATGAGTCTTTGGACTCCTTGAAGGTGTCACGTAATAATAATAATAATAATAATAAATATTCATGGTACGATCGGGACGAAATATAGTCCCCCCTCTACGTCTACCTAAATTTTTGTATGGTTTCTGTCACTGAAGAATAATGGTAAGCTCAATATGTTTATGTAATAAAACTTTTTTTTTATCGTCTTACTTTTTAATGAATACAGAATATTACATAACCCCCGTCCTATTTTTGCCATTCCAATGTCCCGTTTTTGTCTTAACGAAATATGTCAGCCAAGTTCAACATATCTATCTGTCTAAAATTTAAAGTCCACAATTTGGCATTTTCAATAACTTTTTCAACTATGTGTTTGATCCCAAGAGATTTTGCAAGTTGGGAAACCATAATTTCTACACAAGCTCCTGTGTATAGCTTTTGTTAGCCGATCATCCTTTGTTTATAGTCTATGTGCAATCTTTTACCAATTGCGATATATATTTTCGGAATTTTTGCCTCGTGTTACTCAAAACTATTTCAATAATTATGCTGATGTCTATATTGTAATAAAACCGAGAGATAGAATTTATGATGATAGACTCTATTTAACTGTAAATATTTTTTTGGTTCAGTTTAGAAATTTTGAATTTGCAAAGTTAACTTCTCGAGATATCTTGAAGTACTTTATATTTTAATGAATAATCATTGAACAAGTAATAATAGAAAATTATCCACACACTGCTTTATAGGTCTTGTGTATGTGGACCAGATATAATAATAATAATAATAATAATAATAATAATAATAATAAATCAGAAATAAGGATTACTGATCCAAGTTAATGTGTCAACACATAATAAAAGTAGGCCACCCAGAGTATATTATTCAGTTAATTCCTGTATTAAGCTGTAGTATTTTGGCAGTCTTCCGTTTTGGATTCAGAGAAAATGTTGCAGTAAAATAATAATACTAATAATAAGAGCGATTAATATTTAAATCAGATGTTAAAATGGCATTTTTCTATCACTAAAAGTACTTTATAAAAGTACTTTATATATGATATTTTCTCATTGTATTACACTTGAAGTAATACGTCGGAGATATCCTGGAGCAAAGCAGGAAGTAATTGTTCCTAATCATCTGAGTTGGGAAAGTTTTTTTTTCTTTTTTTTTTTCGTATAGTGGATTATTTTTTGACATTTCAAGCATAGTATTCTGTGATATGGCATTAAACTATCATTAAAGGTTTATATATATGGATATGTCAATTCGTAAAGCTTTTCAGAATATCATTCTTTAGGTTAGTCTATGCCTTTACATCGATTTTTTAAAATATTTTGTAACATTTATTATTTTTTTTGTGTGTGTATGTTTGTGTGTGAGTTATAGGAATTGGAAGAGAGTGCTTGATATATACGATCATATCAAAATCTGTTGTTTAAATGACCTGTTTTTAGGGGTAGGGTTGGATTCCCTTCCATTTTTCATTGTCTCGGGGAGCTTTGACTCTCAGTGTAGGGGATTTTTTTTTTGTATTTTATGTAAAACAGTTTTTTGCTTTTAAAATTTCCCCATCATTTAATTTCCATTTTTATAACTTCAATATAATTATATTACGCAATTAATAGCTTCAAAACATAAGAATTTTTGTTGAGCCTAAGTTTCCCCTAATGCATTGCAAACTCGAATTAGAAAAGTGAAGTGATATATTTGCCACTTAAATCTAAAATTTAAAGCTTAAAATTTAAGTGGTAAATATGTTTGCCATGTAAAAAATTAAGGGAAAAAATGCTTTGCCTTCTTTGTAACAAACATATTGTTTTTAATATTTGACCCTCTTACTCCTTGTCACCAGTTCTACCATTCCACTCCTATCCCCATCATAAAAAATGCATCACTTCTTTATTTGTCATGCACATATAAATCTACTTCTTTCCTTTCTAATGCTTCACAAACCTTTTACCATATTTGTCACCAGATTGACTAAATCTCTCCATGCAAAATTAAATGTCCCAAGTGAAACTACAAATCAAGCTATTAGATCTAGAGATTATAGAAAACAGAGGATTGAAATTCAGGGGAATCAGAAAGATGGAGAAGAATACATAGAATACCACACTTTGGAAGGTTATTGACAAGTAGCAAAACTGAGGATATCAATATTCAAAAAAATTTACAAATTTTAACTGATCCAACTATTCCTGAAAAGTTTGTAATGAATACATTTTTCCTAAACTGAATATGATAAATCTTTTTATTATCTTTAACTTATTTGCAATACTTTAAGTATTATCATTATTATTCTGTTATTCTATTATTAGAGTGCCGGCCTGATTGGCCAAGTGGTTAGCGTATCCGCTCTCTAGCCAAAAGGCTGTGGGTTCGAATCCCGCCGTGGGCATGGATGTTGTGATCGTCTGTGAAAGTACTAGTGGTGGTCGGCGGTCGATGGCGTTGGTGTTAGATGATGAAGGTTGGTGGAGTAGTGAGAAGAAGAGTTGTAGAGTAGATGTGCTCCCTCGATGAGTCTTTGGACTCCCTGGAAGGTGTGATATAATAATAATAATTACATCACAGGTGTCACTGTATTATTATTCACATCTGACCTCCATGGAGTCAGAGACTCATCGTGGGAGGTACACGCTATTGCACACAAAGCTCATCCAACTGTCCTTAAACTGATTCAATATGTCTACAATCACAACACACAGGCAATGCATTCCACTCACCAATCACTCTCCATGCAAAATAAAAAAAAAACCTATGCTATGAGCTATGAGCCTCTGTAGTTCAGTCGGTTTCTAAGATGGGTTAGGTGGGTTAGGTAATTATATAGGGGGGGGGCAGAATAATGCATGAACAAGGAGGCAACTTACCAGCCTGGATAGCATCTCCACTTTACATTCAATTTATTGTGCATTCAAATCTTGCTGTTGTATGGACATTTGTGAAAGCCTTCAGGTTATAAAAGAATTTCAATGCCTACTATAGGACCTAAAGTAGGCTTACGAAATTATCTTGTTTGGTTTTTAGATGCTGGATTATTGAATCTAAAGTTGTTTCCAGTCTCAGTATGCTGAGTGTGAAGAAAGTTTGAGGAAATGCAGTTTGCTGAGCCTCATAGATATCTGACATTATCCATCTAAGAGAGTGTCCAGTGCAAAAACAATGACTGAATTTAAGATATGGTTTGATGAGCTATGTTGTGTGTAATAGTGGAACCTCCCACAATGAGTTTTTTGTCTTCATAAATGTTTGATGATGATAATAATTCTTCATCATATTTGCTGCAGTTGCAGTATGTTTTCTGAACTTCAGTTTCTTGTGTACTAGCATTCTTTTCTCTCAGTTTTCTGCATTTTGTTCTCATTAGTATAATGTTGATCATACCATATCTTTAATCCAGAACACCAGCATAACTACATTTAGCCGGTCTATTCACTTCATCCTGGAAAGGGAAACAACTGGATTATTCCCTCCACACACGCACAGTCCTTCAAATCCTACATATCATTAATATACATGTTGAACAGTATTAGCTCAGAATTACATCCTCTTGCATTTCACTGCTTTTCCATATGCCACTCATTAACAGTGGTTGTCATCTACTCTTCTATTATGGCCACTAGCTTATCATCCATTCCTATTCTATTTAATCTGCCTATTGTCTGTTTGTTATCCATGCTTATCTTTTGTTGCCATTTGTTATTGTAAGCTTCATTGGGGAAAAAAAAAAAAAAAGATGAACTAAAGAGCAGGAGACAATGACACATGAAGGAAACAGATTGGTGGTGATGATTTATTGTGGCATGATCAATTGAAAGGAATGGAAATTGCTAGTGCCTGGGATTTGGTTCAAGATTAGTTATTGACTAGTCAGACTGTATTTCTAAATTTAGGAGGATAAATATAGGAAGATAAAATTAATGATTCATTAAATTATGCAGTAACTACAGAGAAAGAGGATGTGGAAGAGAGTGCCCAACAGCTACATGAGTATAAGTCACAGGTTAGAAAAGAGTCTGGAAAGAGAACAAGGAGGAATCGAATGCAGTAAAGCAAAGTCCTAGAGAATTTTAAGTTATGTGGTTGGTAGAAAAATGAGTGAATATGGAGGATCAACTTGAATTGTTGGCGGTGCCACTTGACTCACATCTGTGATGTGGTAGAAATTTCAACATGTATGCTGTCAGTTATTTCATATTATAGTTGGAAGTAGTGTTGAATGCAATTGGGAAGGAAGATGCAAGATAAGCAATTCTTAAATGTGAAGTGTTTTTGAATTTTAGTAAACTTGATGTTAATTAGGCTGCAGAAGTGGATGAGATATCATCACATATTTTAAGAGAATATGCAGAGGAGGAACTAACATTTCCCTTAACTTGATTGTTTAGTAAGTTTGACAACAGGAACAGCCCTTGAACATAGTGCTACTGCATAGATTACTGGTACAAACTATAGACATCTTTTGTGTATCAGATGTATGAATGAAGATATTGCTGAGAATAGCGATCTTTTCGGAGTGCAGCATGAGCTTGATAAAGGAAGGTTTTGCTTTAGTAACCTAGTTATGTTTTATAATAGACTGATGTCTGCATTGGACAGAAGACAGTTATATGTTGTTTTTTCTAGATTTTGTAAAGACATTTGATAGTATACTGCAAGCCTGGTTACAACACTGGCTGGATGATTGAAGAAAGATGTATGTTGGAAAATGTCTCAAAAGAGATTGGTGATTATTAGCATGCCAGGGCTATGGTTGTTTACTTATGCATGATAATGTAGTTCAGAGAGGAGATATTTAAGTGTTTGCAGATGATGCTGAATTAGAAAAAATGGTAGAAAACTCTGTGATTTTGCTAAAAGAGGATTTGAATTGGTTAGGGATTTGGGCAGATGAATGGGGGATTTCAAGTATGAAGTCATGCACTTTGGCCAGAGGAGATAGAATGGAACATATTGCATTGGTGGAACCTTACTTAAAAGATGGAAGAGATAAGAAATTTAGGGAGTTGGTGGATAGGGAAGAGGTCACATGTTGCAAAAGTTGTAAAGGACATTGCTGAGTGAGGAGAAGGTACTGAACAGAATTTCTGACAAATAGGAATGAGGCACATCTGGATTTCTGTGCATCTGTATATATGGTGAGAGTGATCATGTGGCTTTGACATCTGTGGTGACTGAGGAAACATTAGGTGAGAAACTAAAACTCTCAGGATTGCAAATTATTGAACATGACATATATGTACTCTGCATAGCTTTATATAGAAGATGCAGTATAATTGAGATAAGTTGAGGAAAGATGCCTATCAAATAGCTATAGGTGAAATATTGTAAGATAATAGGTGGTGAAAGAACCGCGCGGTTAGCCTAGTGGCTTTGCGCTTCGCAACCATATGCCTGGGGAAGGAGTGTCCCAGGTTCGATTCCTGTTGTAGACGTGAGGAATTTGAGGATCTTCCTCCGGCATAGCCAAGTTAGCCGGTCTTGGGTGCAGTCAATAGGGTTTTTTCCGCCAGTTTATCTGGCGTTTTTCATCCCGCAAACAGGCAAACCGGTCCCGTGAACATACACCTCTACAGTCAAAAATATATCCCCCCCCCCTCAGCGGCAGACCAGGCGACGGGTCGGTTGGGAGTAGTACTAACAAGAAGTCGCATCTAAAAGTAGCACGCGGACCTTGCATAGGAAGCGGGAATAACGCGTAGAAGAAGAATAGGTGGTGAAAGAATGAGAGGTCATTTATTGAATCTATAAAAGTCATGTTAGTAAGGAAGGAAGGAGGCAAAAAAAGGGATCTTTTTTGCATAGAGAGTAATGAATGAGTGGAATGCATTGGAAGAGTGAGTGGCGATTGCACCAATGCAGAATATCTTCAAGATGAGGTATGATATGTATTGGTGATCTATGGAGTTTGTCCTGTGATCAGTCATCTTATGACACTGAATGTTTGAAAATAATACTATCTGCCTTATTATCATCATCAGATTTCTATGAAGTCAAAAGATCCATCACAGGAAATCAAATACTTGTGAAGCTCTGCTTTAAACTTGTTTACTGTTTCTGTACTTACCACATTCTAAAAACACAAGCCTGCTCTCTCATTTCTTGTACACACCTTCCAAAGATAAGATGACCTCTTGTTCTGCATTAATCTAGTAAAAATTTCTTGCCAACTTCTATATATCAGTCTTATCATCCCCCCTCCTAATCCACCAGCTTCTGCAGATATCATTTCCATCTCTCTCATATCATCATTCAAAAGACCTGGTACTATAGTAAGCACTCTTCCCTGAACCCTTTCCAGAATCTCTTAAAAATGAGGTAACCAAATTTGTATTAGTATAATGTGGTCTGATCACTCAAGACCATGAACTGTTGAGTTGAGCTGTAATCCCTTTATTTCTGTGTGTCAGCATTCTTTATCATTCATAATCTGTTGTGTTTTCACAATTCTCAAAGTATGGTCCCTTAATTTAGGTTTTTATACTCCATTCTTTTTTCAACTCTCTTCAATAAATTCCCACCAACTGAATACACTACATTCAATCCATGTCTCCAGGTTTCAATTACAATCTTGAATTGATTGTTTTGCTTCTCATACCTCTCACCAACTTTATGGTCCTCAAAAACTGCATATCCCCATTTAAATTAATCCCAGTATCATTAACATATAAATTAAAGAACAATAATGTCCCTAAAACAGAGACTTTTGGCACACTGCCAATGATGTTCTTTTTCTTTTTGAGACACTGCCTCCCATTACACAGCTTGTTGTTAGCTGACAACCATTCTCCTATTGAACTCTTTAATATATTGAATCCCATCTGCTCTACTTAATGCCATTTTGTTATGTGGCAACCTATCAAAAGCTTTGCAAAATCTAGATATACTACTGTACACTACTTCGAAAGAAGCCAATGGACACCTCCATGGGCAAAGTGCATCATGTCATATCATGTAATGAGTCATGTGTTTGTTTCAAGTATAAATTGGAGAAATATGATGCTCCCAAGTCAGTGAAAACAGTGTCCAGGTGAAATGGCTATGAGAAGGGAACTGAGTTTGAAAGAGGCATTGTGATAGGATGCCATTGTTGACAAATCATTGTTGACCATCCAAGGTCAACAAGCAGTGATACCTTACTGAGATGAAAGTGCAGGGAGTCAACTGCAAGTGCTACCTGCAGTGAACAACCTGCCATACTCATGACATAAGATGCTACCAAGGATAATATATAAAAACCTCCATTTGTTTGCTGACACGTTGAATGTGGAGTTCCCCATCAACTGGGACACAAATTTGCACAAGCACATTCAGAACTAAAGCTCATAGCATGGGTTTCCACGGTAGGACCACAATATCCAAGCCTCACATTACCCGAACCAACATGCAGCATTCTTTTGCAAAGAGCATGTACAGTGAGGTGTGGAACGTTGGAAAGCTGAGTTATTATTATTATTACGGGTATCTCCATGGAGTCAGTAGACTCATCACGGGAGACCCAAACTAGCAAAACAATATCTGTCATATCTCTTCTTGAATTCATTTACAGATGAGGAGCTCACAACTAAGTCAGGCAATGAATTCCACTCATTCACCACCCTCCAGGCAAAAAACCTTGTTCTCACACCCTTGTTAACCACACTTCTTTAATTTCCAGGGATGACCTCTTGTTCTTCCATCACTATCACACAGCTGAAACATTTCCCCTGCATCAATCCTATAAAAACCTTTCAGTAATTTAAATGTTTCTATCATATCCCCTCTTCTCCGCCTATCAACCAACCTCTGCAATCCACAAGCTCTCAATCTATCAATGCCAGGAGCATTTTTTACATCACTCACCAACTTAGTCACTCTTCTCTGAACCCTCTCCACAGCCTCTTCATCTCCAAGGAATCCAGGTGACCAGACCTGAGCACAGTAATCCAAATGTGGAAGTATCAACGCTTTATAAAGGGGAATAATAACCTCTTTATCTCTGGATGTCAGTGTGTTCCTCAACAACCAAGTAATTCTATGTGCAATCTTGGACACCTTAGCAATGTGTGCCCTGAACTTCATCTCCCTATCTACCAACATCCCTAAGTCCCTAGCCTCATCAATCTCTTGGAGTACTGTTCCATCAATATAGTACACAGCTGGTAATCTTTTAATCCCAAAATGCACGACTTTACACTTTTTCACATTGAACTGACATCCATTACCTTTTGCCCATTCTACCAGCTTATTTAAATCATACTGCAAACTTTCAACATCAGCTTGATTTTTTATTGTGCTACCCAACTGTATATTATCAGCAAACAACTGAATACCTCCCTTTAAGCCATTTCCTATATCATTTATATACAAATTGAACAACAATGGCCCAAGCACAGAGCCCTGAGGCACACCACTGGTCACCTGCCTCATCGTGGACTCGGCTCCTCCATACACCACCTTCTGGTATCTCTCCCTGAACCATTCTCCTATCCATATCACCAATTTAGTATCCATTCCCATCTGCTCCAATTTGCGTAACAGTGTTCCATGGGGTATCCTGTCAAAAGTCTTAGCAAAATCCAGAGGTACCACTGTGTAGCCAGTTCCTTTTTCCAACTCAGATGTCATTCTATTATGAAAAGTTAATAGATTACTAAGGCAGAATCTACCTTTAACAAAACCATGTTGGCCTCTATAGAGTATCATATCCTGATCCACCCATTTTTGAATTTTGTCTTTAACCAACTTTTCCGATACTTTTACCACCACTCCTGAGATGGTGATCAAACTTAAGTTAAATATCCAAGTAAGAAGGGTTGACAATTCCTTTGCACATTCACGCAACACCCGAGCTGATATTCCATCTAAACCTACAGCAGTGTTTGCATTTAAATTTTGCAATATATTAAATACCTCTGATTTCTTAGCTTCAGTTCTCTTGCTATAGGTACAGAGATATCCTCACTTGGGTGATAGACTTTTGAAAAGTGATCACTCAGTAACTCAACTATTACATCTGATTTTGTTACCTCAATACCATCAGCACCCACTAAAGTTATCCTTCCGAATTCATTCTTCCTTTTACTTACCACATAGCAGAAGAACTCCTTGAGATTACCCTTGATCTCATTGGTTAAGGTCTTCTCATAATCTGATTTAGCTTTTCTTACTATGCTGGTAACCTTCAATGCTGGCTTGAGCCTTGTACTGCTCATGGGTGTACTGATCGCATTTCTCCTTGTACATTCTCCATAACATTTTCTTTTTTTGCAGATCAAGCTTGATACTACTGCTCATCCATCTAATGCCTGCCTTGTTTGTCTTCCTGACCATGGGGACACAATCTGATATTGCTTTCCTCAGATACCTGCTGATTTTATCCCATGCATTGCTAACATCTTTCTCCGGCAATATGTTCTGCCATGGGATGGCTGCAAGCTCACTCCGAAGCTTGTTATAATTGCCTAACCTGTAGTTCCGTATATACCCCTTCTTAAAAGAAAAGTCCACAGATTTTGCAACCTCCCAAGTCAATACCACATGATCGCTTTCACCAATTGGAGGTAACGAGGACATCTTATGCATATATCCTCTGAACCAATAACCAGGTCCAACACACTCACACCACGTGTCCCTTCAGTTATGTGCTGTTTTAAGTAATTATCTCGTAGAAAATGTATGAACTCCATTTCCTTTTTGCTACATGATATTTCCTCCTTCCAATTGATATCACCAGATGGAGCAACAAATCATGTTACACCCTCTATCAAGCAGATGGAGGGTGTGCTGGATGCTAGGTGAACATCTCTTACTAGAGTGTATAACTCCAACTATGAAATTTGGGGATGGCGGTGTGATGGTGCAGTCCTGTTTTTCCTGGTTTGGCCTTGGATGTCTGTTTGTGGTGTCACAAACATTAAATTCCAAGAAGCATCTGAACATTCTGGACAATGCAGTGCTTCCTATTTTTTGGTGTTTCTACAGAACTGACCATTCTCTTTCAACAAAACAATGCACTGTGTCATAATGCTGCTGCTGTAACTGCGTGGTTTGTAGACATGAATGTCGGCACACTTGACTGGCCTCCACAGAGTCCTGATCTCAACCCTATTAAACATCTGGAGAATCAGGTGAGGTCAAGGGACCTCGTTACATGCATACAGGAAGAATGGTCCAAAATTCCCATTGATTGCTATCATATGCATATGCATGTGGAAAGTATATGTGGAGAGATTGCTGCAGTCATTGCAGCTAAAGGAGGTCCTACATCTTAAGGTGGCACTGTGGCTGTTTGTTCCTCAAATGTAATGTGTGTGTGTGTGTGTGTGTGTGTGTGTTGACTTCTTTCCAAGCAGTGTATGTGCATTTCCCTTGCTCACGTCATCTATCATACTGTTATAATAAGTAAATTGCTAACCCATGACCTCTCCCTCATAAGAAAATTTATTATTATTATTATTCAGGACCCACATAGTTATGAGACATGTTGTTGGGAGATTTGCTTTAGACAGTAGTCTATCATACCACTCCTTGAACTCATTTTCTGTCTACATTCTCATTGTCCTCAGAAGCAATACATTCCATGCTCCTACTGTACACAGCTTTCTATCTTCTGATTCCAAAGTTCAAACCTTGCATTATCTATGTTAATGTGACATTCCCACTTATCTATTTGATTGCCTTTCTAACTTATTTAAATCCTCCCAAATAGCCAGATCATAAATACTATTATTACCCCCCCCCAAGGGTGGGTAATATCATGTTGGAGGCTTAATGGATTGTATACAGCACTCAGAAAGGATTAAAACAGAATTTAATACTTCCTATATTTCATCTCAGTCACTGAAACATCTTCAGGGATTACAAAAAAACTAATGTAACATGTACACAAATGACACACAATACTAAGCCCAACCACGTGGGTGACACTAAAGTCCTAACTAGGTGGAGTACTACCCTCTAAGGGCAGTTGTAGGTGGCCTGGAATGTAAGGTGGGAACTTTGGTGATAAGTGTTTCCCAAATCTTAGGAAGCTTAATGCAATCGTATTTATTAAGATTTGGTTGATTTCTAAGAGCTGTTGCTGATTCTGTTTTAATCCTTTCTGAGTGCCGTATACAATCCAGTAAGCCTCCAACATGATGTCCTCACAGCACTCAAGCCTCTACACATGTGGGGGGTAATATATTAATAGTAATAATATACTACTATTACCCCCCCAAGCTTTGCATCATCCAGAAATAATGGAATATCTCCTATAATCCAGTAATAATATCAGTGACATAAAAGTCGAAAACTAATGCTCTTATCTGTGTGGAAACTTGCATGTAACCTTACTTTTCCCATGATACTGTTTCCCCTCTCTTCCTCTCTTCATGTACAGCTCATATGTATCAGACTGCCAACTGCCACCTCAGTCCACTAGCCTAAACCCGATAAATAAATCCATTTATTTCAATTTAAATATCAACTTATCATGCAGAAACTTTTCAAATGCTTTTGCAAATTCCAGAAAAATTACAGTATATGCATCCCCTTCATCAACTATTTTATGTTATAAAAGGTGACCAGATTACCAAAAACAAGTATTCCTCAACATATCCATGCTGATCTCTATGAATAATATTACTCTCATCTGACCACTTCTGCATATGAGCTATTACTAATTTTTCTGAAATCTTAGTGACTACAAAGAAACACAAACTACTCTGTAGTTTGATGTTTCCATTTTTTTGCCATTTTGCAATAGCACTATCTTTCTACTCTTCAGGGACTTTTCAATTTCACAGGGATGCCCTGACCTAGATTTCATTGAACTGCTAGGCAAAGGGCATTGTCGGTTCCTTAGTACACTCCTTAAAAACATGGTGAAACTTTATTCAGCTCTATTGTTGCTGTTTGAAGTATGCGATATTGTAAATGTATTGAAATATATTACCGTAAATAGATTTCAATTTATTTTCTCTTATTCTTGTTTTATGACACTATTATGTATGTTTTTTTGTAGGTGCCACTCATTACAATGGCAGATAGTCCCCCATACAATTTCAATGTTCAATTGGGAATAAATGATACAGCCCTTACGCTCGCCTTAGAGAATGATGATTATAATACAGCAATAACACTGGTCTATGATAATGCTTCAGACCCTTTATACTTCAATGAAGGTAATTTCTTTTTTTTTTTTCTTTTCTAATTTTTTTAATTTTTATTTTAGATTTTTCATTATAGTGCACATATTAATTATTTGGAAAATAAAATACTTTTATTGCTTCTAGTGATTGCACTGATCATTTTAATGGTACACAGTAGTCAACTTGCACTATATGGCTACAGCAGTGATTTTTGATTTTTAAGATATATGCCCTCAGTTTAATACAAATTTATCTATTGTTAGGCTTTTCACAAGCATGTACACTAAAGTGCCATTGAATTAGGGATAGTCAAATAGTAATGTGTTGGATCTCCCCTCTGGCCCTGATAACAGCTTCCACATGACGAGGCAAGGACTCCACAAGCTTGCAAAAATGTTTCACAAGTATGGCAACCCATGCATCCTCCAGAGCTGTTCATAATTTGCTCGAGTTCAGCAGATTTACGATGGGGTTTAAATCAGGACTTCTAGGTGGCCACTTCATTATTTCAAATTCAACACAGAATGCTTCTGGAATCAAGCAGTAGCCTGCCTGAACCTGTGAGAAGATGAAGGTCTTACTATTAGATGCTATCTCCATAGTGATGCATGATAGACATAAATGGGTGTAAATGGCCAGCCACGAGTTCTGCATACCAGGATGCATTGAGAGTTGCTGGTACATGTAACAAAGGTCCCAAAGACATTCAACTGAAGACACCCCAGGAAGACTGAAGATATGGCACCAACCACATAAAGCCGTGAATCCTACATGTCAGGTCAGAACTGTTCAAGGTGGTGGTGGTTCCCATCGGTGCTATGAAGCTTAAATCATGATTCATCACTCCAGGCTACATGTCGCCAATTTTCAATCATCCAGTTTCAGTGTTCTTTAGCCCAGACCATCGTAAGTCAGTAGCTCCCAAAGCCAAGGCAGTGAAGTGAGTGTCACATGGTCTTTTGATTCCAAAGCCCACGATCATTCAAGGCTGGTTGCCCTTTGCAGTTTGTCTGGGTGTTTATTTTTTGTTGGAATTTGCATATTCCCGAAATGCTCTTGAAACTGTTGTACAAGAAAATCCAAGTTTGTTCACAATTTTGGAGATTGAGTAACCCATCAGTCGGGCACCTACAATCTGCTCTCTGTCAAGTGCATCTAAATCCCATGCCTTTCCCATTATGCTTCTCACAACAAATGCTCATGGAAGCCAACACTGACAGCTAAGTATAAACCACAGTTTTGGCCACACATGCTTGCAAATGCCAGTGGCATTACGAAATTTGCATAGCATCTCCTATCCCTAATTTAATGGCACTTGAGTATTTTTATGCCGTATTTAGGTTTTGAATCCATAATCTTTGTAGTAAATAAGATAGTTTTTGCTGAATTACTGAGGAGTAGCAGCTCAGTTGGTAAAAGAGCAACATTTTAGATCCTCCAACCTCCTTGTGTGTGAAGGAAGTGTGACTTAAACGTGATGAGTGGTGATGCATCGGTGACTGAGAGTGATAATAGCAGGAATGTAACAAAACAGAATGAGTGCTTTCTGCTAGTGAAGAGAGATACTGTGAAAGTGCAGCAAGTGAGTGGTAACAAAGTTATGAAAAGTGGACAAGTGATCTGGTGAAAGAAGCAATCAGTAGTGGCATGAGGACTACAAACATGGCAAAGTCAGAATAGCAAATGTAGTACAAATGGGATAAATGACCAAACAGAAAGTAGTAAGACAACGTAAGATGCAAAAATGATGGAACAGTAGAAGAACAAAGGAGGAATGAAAAAAAGCTAGTATGAAAGATGTGAATGCAAGTTAGGATATTTGAAAAGAATTGGTTAGGTTGAGAAATGAATTGAGGTGTGTGTGTGTGTGTGTGTAGAGTGAGATAGGACATTTAAAGAAGAGATTGGCAGTTGGAAGTGTAAGAAGAAAGGAGCCAGTGGCAGATGAATGAAAGTAGTATAGTGTAGTGCTGTAGAGGCAAACAATGTGAAAATGGAGCAGGTGTTGAAAGTATCTCTGAGAGAAGCAATAATTAGAAAGGTGATTGAGGCTATAGAGAGAGGAGGAAATATGCAGAGGAAACTGTGCTGGTAGGAACAAATGATCTGCAGTGAAGTGTGAATGGGATAGTGTGGGATTTGTGAGTGTTGCTAGAGACATTAAAACTGAGGAGCATGAGAGGGAGAATTGTGTGTTGCTAAGGTACAACAGTAGAGAGCTGAGGAGAAGAGTAGTGATCAAGAATGGCATGATAGCTAAATGTTCAGGAAGAGAGAGGACTTGAGTTTGTAGATGTATAGGATAAATCTGAAGGCAGGAGAGAGAGAGAGAGTGTGTGTGCAGTTTGCTGCAGGTGGTCTTCATTTGAGTGACAGCAGTAATAGTATCAAGTTAGATAAATTGTTCACAAGAGGAAGAGAGTGTATAGCTGGCCAGGAAAATGATAACTAGACAGTGAGACTGTGAGTGTAAGATTCCAAAATAGATGCAGCATAAAGGATGAAGGAAGACAAGATATGGATGCAGGAATGGCCTCAATGGGAGCAGCAGAGCTGAAAGTACTTAAATGATTGGATAAGGAATTGTGGAAGGAAATAGGGACCAGGGGTAATCTACTTACAACTAATGCAAGGAGTATTAGGAATAACATTTTGTGGCCTTAATGCAGTTAGTCATTCACAAATCATCTCATTCGTTGCATCAGTCTCATCATTCTTATTCTCCGATAATTCATTCATTCGTTCTGTATGTTTACCTTCATTCTCACTTTCAACGCCACTCTCAAAGCTATCTGGTATTACCTCACAAATATCACTATTTTCTAGATTCTCACTTTCAACAACGATATCACTCTCTTGACTTGAAACACTCTTTAAATCCTTACATTCTTTACACTTTCTGCACACATTCACTCCACTATCGTTGTTTAACCAGACTCCAACCGCTCTCCTCAATGCATACATTTCCCAAATGGTACACTGAATCAAATCCTTTAAATTAAAATTTTTAGACAAAGATGGTGACCTAGACTCCATCTTCCTCTTTATGGGGGCCATGTGCATGATAATCATATCTATCAATTTACTAATTAAAATACTCAAAAACACCCAAAAAGTCACCCAGACACGCTAAAATATGAAAAGTAAACAATACTAAGTAAATACTATGAAAATTCACCAATTATTACTCAAAATGACACTTATCTGTTCAGGAGCTCTCCACAAACACTGTTTGTGGTATTGCATGACCAGCGAGTCAAAGTACATGAAATTGCTGAGACTATAGGCATTTCAAAAAAACATGTAGGATATATTTTGCATGAAGAATTGCAAATAAAAAAGCCTTGCACAAGATGGGTGCCACGCTTGCTCACAGCAGATCAAAAACACACTCGCATGAAAATCTCTGAACAGTGCTTGGAGCATTTTAACAAGAATAAAACTGATTTTGTGTGTCAATTTATTACTATGGATGAGACTTGGATTCACCATTACATACCAGAATCCAAACAGCAGTCAAAACAGTGGACAGAAGCCAGTTGTTCAGCGCCAAAGAAGGCAGTCGGTTCCATCAGCAAGAAAGGTCATGGCATCGGTGTTTTGGGATGCCAACAGCATTTTGTTTATTAATTATCTTGAAAAGGGTGAAACAATAACCTGGGAATATTATTCCAATCTTTTACCCTGACTAGATGAAAAATTTAATGAGAAAAGACCCTGTTTGCAGAAAAAAAAGTCATCTTTCATCAGGACAATGCACCTGCCCATAAAGGCGTTTTGTCAATGGGAAAATTTTAAGGGATCTGCGCTATGAATTGTTGGAACATCCACCCTATTCCCCATATTTGGTTTCCATATCTCTTCCCAAAACTAAAACTCTTCCTCGCTGGTCAGCATTTTTCTTCAAATGAAGAGCTGATTTCAGCTATAGAGGGAATATTTTGTAGATCTTACTGAGAACCACTACAGGAATGAGATAATGGTGCTGGAGCATCGCTGGAATAAATGTATTGGTCTTAAGGGAGATTATGTTGAAAAATAAAAATAATTTTGAAATTATAAATTCGTTTTTTCATTGTTAGGCCAAGAACTTTTCAGACTACCCTGGTATATTCTAGTGTACTATAGTTGCTCTCTTTTTTCAGAAATGATTTGACTACTCATTCAAAAGGTTAACAGTTAGAATGACTATGCTTTTAATTAAAATCAGTTTGAGTAAACATTTTTTAATGATTTCTTTATGTAGGTCCTTATGAAAGAGTTCCTCTTTACATTGTTCTGTGCAGTCATAATATCGATGGGTCACCAAAACCTGTAAATCTTTCTCTTGCACATCTTTTAGTCCAGCATGGAGCTGATTCCAATAAGAGATTACCAATGGCAAGTAGTACTGTAACAATTGGAATCAATCTTTTTAGGGCATTACTAGGTTATGAAATTGTGAATTTTCAATGTGTAGATCAGTTTTCCTTGAAATATTGCTTCTAGATAATAGCTTTGTCCAACACTTTGCAAATTTTCATGAGTCAAATGAAGACTTGTAAAGTGCTGAACAAATTTTGTTACTGTCACATCTCATAAAAAACTTTAAATTCCCTCACAACCACTAGCACACTTGTCTTTTCACAAACATCTACAAGCCTGCTGGTTGTACCCAACCTTACATTCTGCTTATTCTAATTTGTTGATAGAACTGATTTCAGGGTCCGCATACTGTTCATGCTTGTTTTTAATATATCATTCCTATTTTTTAAGTTATTACTTCTGACCAGGGGCGTGCTGGCCGTATGTGCAATGTGTGCAACGCACACAGGCACCAGGATAGTAAAGGCACTAAAGAAGAGGAAATGCTTTAAAAAAACGTTTTTTAAAGTGTTTTTTATTGGGGGGGGTTTATTAGGGGCGCTAACTAAAGTTTTGCACAAAGGCACCGGACACTACTGGCGTGCTACTGGGTACAGGGGTGCCAACTAAAGTTTTGCACACAGGCGCTGTACACTGCTGGCATGCCCCTACTTCTGACTCTTTTCATTAAAAGAAAGCAATTAAAAAAATTGGTGCCAAATGGCTTTCACGATAACTTAGTCTTAATCTTGATAAAGTTAGTAGTCAAAAAAAAAGAAGAGTCAAATATTTATTATGATTTACTCATACCATATTAATGTATATTCTTTAAGTTTTATTGATCTCAGAAAATGCTTTTGATTTTTATACATTCATTTATGAAGTTGACATACCAGATTATTGTATATTCTTTGCTTAAGTTTTATTAATCTCAAAAATGCTTTTTTTTTTAATACGTTAATTTATGAAGGAGACACATTATATTTGAAAAAGGAATGCCACTTGTGATGGGCCAATACATTTTTAACTTGACTTAAAATAATATTTATAGGATCTTTGTCATCATTGTTTCTTGACATGTTTCCCCAAAGAGATGTACAGGACACGATGATAGTACTACCTAATTAACAGTTTCGCATAGTTTTTTTTCCAAATTAATCTAATTTATCAGTGCTCTAAGACACTAAATTGCATCAATCCATCCAGCTTGCCTTCTGGATCTTCCAACCTTTCCTCTCATATTGTTTTTATGTCATACCACCTAAGATGAACTCCATTTATAATTTCTTCTTTCTCATCTAGCAGCAGTATATCACATTGATGGAACCGTACTCCAGGAGATTGATGAGGTCAGGGATTTGGGAGTGTTGGTGGATAGGGAATTGAAGTTTAGGGGGCACATTGCAAAAGTGGCTAAATCGGCTCATCAAATCACTTGGCTTCTGAAAAATACTTTAACAAGCAGAGACAAACAAGTTATTGTTCCTCTGTATCGAGCCTTGATAAGACCCCATCTAGATTACTGTACCCAGATATGGGCACCAGGGTTTCTTCTTGATGGGGAGGAGGTGGAGAGGATCCAGAGACGAGTGACCAAGATGATAGCAGGTCTGTGGAACGAACCTTATGAGAACAGGTTGAAGATTTGTGGGTTGCAAAAATTGGTTGATAGGCAGAAAAGGGGTGATATGATTGAGACATTCAAATTACTGAAGGGTTTCTATAAGATTAATACAGAAGATATTTTTGAGAATAGGACTGGTGGTGGGAGGACTAGGGGCCATACATGGAAGCTGGGCAAGAAGGTGGTTAGCAGGGGTGTTAGAGCTAGGTTTTTTACTTGGAGAGGTGGTGAATGAATGGAATAAGCTGCCAGAGTCTGTTGTGGGTGCTACGACCGTGAATGAGTTCAAGGTGAGGTATGATAGATACTGTGTGAATGTCTAATAGTTGTTTTTGACATGATGTTAGGGCCTCCCTCGATGAGTCTGTTGACTCCTTGGAGTTGCCTGGAATAATAATAATAATCCATCAGATGATGGGTTAAGTCCCCTATTACAAATTTTTGCTATCTGGTTCAATCTCTGGCCATTTTTGTCATCTCTCTGAAGCTTAATAATTGTGACCTTGCCTTCAAAGACTGTAGCCAAGTTATTTTTGGTCTGTCTCTTGATCACCTTCCTCCAATGATTACATTCAAGACTATATTTGGTAATCTTTGAATGGACATCATCTGGAGGTGTCCAAACCATCTTAGTTGCTGTTTAAGAATTATAGCTACGATATCCTCTCTATAGTTTAATTCATTTTTGACTTACTCATTGTTTTGTGTTCTGCTCAGTGAATGCTCATTTTGAATGCTCTGATTTTCTGTATTTCTTTCTGATTGAGTATCTGTGTTGGCTCCATACATTGCTGTAAGTGTAATAATGGTTTTATAGAATTTTAGTTTGAGGTTTTTTGAAATGCTGTTATTTTTCCATATTTTGTTTAATTCATTCATATTAGACCATCTTTTGGTCTGTATTTTACCGTTTCTGTTTTGTCAAGGTTTTGAGTAATGAGATCACCAAGATATGTAAATTGCTTACTTGTTCAAGTATATGCTTTTCTAAGCTTATTGAAATTTTTTCCTCATCTCTTCCTATTTTCATTGTTTTACTTTTGCATAGATTGATTTTCATTCCAAAAGCTTTGCATTCTTCATTTAAAATTTTTATTGTTTTTTTCATTGTGTTTTAGATTCTGCAAGAATAATATTGTTTGCATATTTAATGTGGTTGATATTCGTGCCATTTATTTGTAGACCTTATTCTTCAGCTATGGATTTATATATTTTTTGAGATAAATAGTAAATAAATTTGGCGAGAGTGGGCAACTCTGCATGATTCCTTTTTCTACTTTGAATTTGTCTGTTTTTATTTTATTAAATTTGACAGTTGCTTTGGTATGTTTCTAATAATTTGTAATAAAGATTTGTAGTTTTGAAAGTAGAGATGCAAGAGGGAAATAGTGCCAGTGGTTTTGAGGCAGTATGGTGTGAGATAGAGGTGAATAGAATCAAATACTTGGTTGGATGTTGTTATAGACCAGGTAATGTAGATGGTGGTGATAATGAAATGTATAATCAAATTAGCCAAGCAAATAAGAAAAGGGTGATCACTATGGGTAATTTTAATTATGGCAATATAGACTGGAATGATGAGATAGCAACTGGAACTAAAGAAAATGAGTTTCTTGAGTTTTTGAGGGATAACTACCTCAGACAGTATGTAACAGAGGGCACGCTAGGATTGAGGGTCTTGGATTTGGTCATCTCATCAGAGGATGTAATTATAAATGAGGTGTCAAATCATCCACCAATTGGTGAGAGTGACCATGAGGTGATTACCTAGGTGGTTGCCAGCAGTGTGAGGACCTCCATGAGAAAAGGGTATATGTAGAACTACAAGGAGATGATTATGAAGAGCTCAGGAGACAGCTTGCAGGTGTAACATGGAATTAGGAGTTAGCTGGAAAAGAGATCAATGCAGCTTGGGGGGATTTTCAGAAACTATCTAATAGATCCAATGTCTAAATGTATTCCAAGGATGAGAAGATTAAATAAGGTACGTGTGAAATGGATGAATAAAGAGATTAAGCATGCGATACAGAGAAAGAGGGCATTGTAGAGGCAGCATAAGAGAAGTGGAAATAACCAATTCCACGAGGTCTACAAAGACCTCATGGGTGACTTGGTTGGTGAGGGTAGCTAAAGAGAGGTATGAACAGCAGTTAGCTGATGAAGCCAAAAAGAATCCTAAGGAGGTCTTTCGATATGTAGCCAGCAAAAGAAAGAATGATTATGGAAGGATGACATTGATAGGAGAAAATGGTATAAAGACAGCTGTTGCAGAATGTGTGGTGGAGATACTTAATGAGCAGTTCATAAAGATCTTTCAATCTTGTGAATGTGACTACATGAAGAGATTGAGAGCAGTAGATGATGGGGAGGAGAGACTAACTGTAAGTGAGTAAGAGGCATATGGGGAGTTGAGTAAACTAGATGTTAATGAGGCTGTGGGACTTGATAATATATCACCACGTATTCTGAAGGAATGTGCCAGGGAATTGACACCTGCCTTGACATATTTTTTTAATACGAGTCTTGTACTCGGTCAAGTTCCTAAGGAGTGGAAGGAGGGCAAGATTGTGCCACTTCATAAAGGCTGTGATCGAACGCAAGCATCAAATTATAGGCCTATCTGTGTGTGTTAGGTGTTGTGATAAGTTGTTGGAGAAGCTTGTGAGAACTAGAATCCAGAGTTTGGTTGACAACAATGGTATTATCTTTGATGGACAGCATGGATTTGCTAAAGGGAGGTCATCTTTTAGTAATCTACTTACTTATTACAATAAAGTGACTGCTTCCTTGGACAGAGGAGAAGTATACACAGTAATATACTTAGATTTCACAAAGGCTTTTGATAGAGTACCTCATGATAAATTGATAGTCAAACTAGAGCAGATGGGGTTGGATATTAGATTAGTGCATTGGATTGGAGACTGGCTATCTGATAGGTATCAACAAGTTGTGTATGGGGGAGCGATATCCAGGAAAAGGAAAGTCACTAGTGGAGTGCCTTAGGGGTCTGTTTTAGGGCCATTACTGTTTAACTCGTATATTAACGATATAGGTGAAGATTTGGATGGAGATATTCAGTTGTTTGCAGATGATGCAAAGTTGGGACGAACCATGAAGAGTAAGTATTGAAGATGTTGTAACCTTATAAGATGACTTGAATAAATTGAGTGATTGGGCACGGAAATGGGGATGCGAGTTCAATGTTGCAAAATGTAAGGTTTTAAAATTTGGAAAACAAAGATGGGATGTAGAATTTATGCTTGGTGAGGATATATTGTTGGAGGTGGAAGAAATAAGAGATCTGGGGGTTATAGTGGATAAGGATCTGAAATTTTAGGGGACACATAGCCAAAATTGTGAAGACAACACAAAGGCTTCTGGGAATGATGTGGAGGACACTGACGTGTAGAAGTAGAGAGATTCTTGTTCCTTTGTATAAGGCTTTGATTAGCCCACACATGGATTATTGTGCCCAGATTTGGTCACCTGGTTTTCAGAAGGATGAAGAGATGTTGGAAAAGGTCCAAAGGCGACTGACTGACTTAAGTAGTTTCTGACCTCTGGAATGTCGAGTATGAGGAAAGATTGAGAAGATGCAATTTGCAGAGTCTGGTGGACAGGAAGAAGTGGGGAGATATGATAGAGACCTACAAGTTATTAAGGGGTTGTTATAGGATCAATGCTAGAGAAGTTCTACAGAAAATAGTGGGAGATCGGGGTAGAACCAGAGGTCATCCCTAGAAACTGTATAAAGAAGATGTGAGTAAGGGAGTGAGAGACAAGTTTTTCTCATGCAGAGTTGTAAATGATTGGGATGCCTTGCCTTGCCTGAGAGTGTGGTGTGTGTGCAAGGAGTTTGAATGTGTTCAAGGCACGGTACGATGAGCTGTGTGTGTGATAAAAGGACCTCCCAGATGAGTCTTTGACTCCATGAGGTTTTGGGGTAATAATAATAATAATGTCATAGATTTTAATATGTTTATCATTTTGTTCCTGTCAGTAGAATCAAATGCTAACCAGGCTATTAACTGTAAAAAGATGGTCTATAGTAGACCTTTGAGGTCTGAAGTCTACTTGTTTTTCTTCTGCTGTCTCATTCATTAAAGTCTGCATTCTGTTTTGAATAATGTGTGAAGATTTTGTAGCTATGACTTAGCAGTGTGGTATGGTTATATAATTTTCATACTTTTTGTTTATCTCCCGCTTTTTTTTTTTTTTTTTTTTTTTTTGAAAATTGGTATTATGATGCCTGTCCTCCAGTCATCTGGAATTTCACCAGCGTATAATATTTGGTTAAAAAATTCAAGCAGGAGATTGATGCCAACCAGTAGGAAGTGCATCATAACCAGGTGACTTAGATCAGTCACATGATTTATTGCATTCAATTTTTTTTTTCTTTTATTATGAATGGTGCTTTTTACATCTTTACATGCTGGATTTTTCATCATTACCAAATTCCTGATATGTGTACTCTCAGAGATATTGTGACAATACTATTCTTCCAGGCTTCTCCACTTGTCTGCAGTTACCTGTTCTCAGATTCCACTCTGTACAATTCCTCCAGTCCTCATCCCGTAAGCCTCTGTTCTCCATTGATCTCACAATGGTCCCTTTCCATGTAGTCCTTGATCTTCCTCTTTTTCTCCTTACTGGTGAGGGGGAGGGTGACCAGTTCATAATTCTCAAAGGCCATCATTCTTCTGTGATTCTTTGGATGTGTCCATACTACTTCAAAGCACATGTTTCTATCTTCTCCATAATAGGATGTTCAACTTTCATCTCTGTTTGAATATATACATTTCTCAGATGATTTATATGGGTAGCTCTCATACTTTGTCTGAAGTAATCCATTTCCACAACTTCTACTTGTACCCTCTGGCTGTTAGTGAGTGTCCAACACTCACATCCGTTTATCTCGTCATTGTTTTTCTTTCCTCTTGAAAAGCATTTAGTAATATTCTTTCCAATTTATTTTAATTTCTTGAATTTTTCCAGTTTTAATATTGTTTTTATATTTCATCATTTTTAGTGGCCTGTTTTGCAGTGTTTTCTTAATTCTTTTATAATTTTATATAGTCTTACTATCGTTCATCGGTTTCTTCACACATTTTTGCTTTTTTTTTTCTTCTAACCAAGTGATTTAGCATATCCCCACAATCTATTTTGTTTTTGACTCTTTTTATAATTGCTTATTTTCCTCTGTATTTTCTCTGTTCAAAGTATTTTTTGCAGCTCTTTATTTCTAAAGTTTCCAAAATTTCTATGGTTATCCACTTGTTATTTGCTCAAATTGTAGTATACCAAGTGTTTTTCTTGAAGCATTTGTGATTTATTCCGTGCATTTTCTACATTGTCAATGTTATTTTCTTTAACTCTGTTTTTATTATGTTTTTAGTTATTTTACACAGTTATATCTTTCAGTTTTGCTATGTTAATAATGTTGCTTAGGGTCTTTCGTTTTCTATTTTTAAATTTCAGTTTAATTTTTGCCACTTGTAATTCATGATCCAAGTCAAAATCTGCTTTCTTTAGTGTTCTTAAATTTTGGATTGAGGATTTCCAGTTATTTTTTATTACATTATGAATGTAATCAATACAATTTTTAATCATGCCATCTGGAGATGTCCTTTCATGAATCCTAATAGTGTCATTTCAGATGTGAGTCTGAATTGATGCCATCTATTTGTTCTACTAATTATACTCAGAACTCTCTTATGTGGTTTCTATCTTTGATCAATTACCTTAATTTTTGACCAGACTTTCTGAGCATAATTTAATATTAGTTTAAGCACTATTGTCTATATTGCTAGTTTAGTTGGGTTATTTTTCTCTTATTCCACATAAATTTATTCAACTGGCTCTCTATTATACTAGATTTGTTAAATTTGTCATCTTCACTAAAAATTATGCCTAAATAGCTAAAATATTTTACTTATTCTATAGGTAATTGAGAATGAAGTTATTTTCCATATTCCTGTCTATTTTCATGAAAATCGTTGCTGATTTTCATGCCAGATTTATACAGGAATTATTCATTTCATTTAAAAAGTCCTGAAGACTTCTATTATATTTGAAAGAATAACATCATCTCATCTTCATAAGGTAAAGAGCTGAATTGAATATCTCTAATTTTGATAATAGCTTTAATGTGCAACTTTATAATTTGAGTCGTATAGATAACCAATAATAGGGATATAGCTTATTCTTGTATCCATCTTCTTGTATCTCATTCAACTTATTCAACTCAATTTATATATTGCTTTCTGTAATATCCCATTTACACCATATAATTGTGGTGTTTTGAACAACTTTTTAAATGACACCTTGCATATGCCTTTTCCAAATTAACAGAGAACATTAAAAGTGTACTTTTCTATTTGGAGGAATGGCCAACTAGAATTCCAGGTCAGAGATTACTCTCATCACCTGGTGCAATTATAACCATCTTGCTTATTGGAGACATGAAGTAACATTTACCATGTTTCAGCTCTAGTGTAGAATCTTTGGTTTCTTTTCCCTCCCTTTATTTTTACGTGGAGTGCTGGTGGCACTCCATGTGAAGTGTGCCCAGCACTTCTCCATGCCATAAGAATAATTTGAGTGATAATAAAAATGAGGAGTTAGTTGCAATGAGGGAGATCGCAAGGTTGCATGGAGTGATACATAGGTCAAAGTGGCAGCTGGAGCGATTACAAAATTGCTTACCGATGCGTCAGCTAATGGAAGGAAGCAAGTGTGTGATAAGAAAAATGAGAGCATGATTAGCAGTGAAAGGAAAATTAAGGAACGAGTGTTGTACGGAGATTCACTTGTAAGAGGTGTAATAGATGAGAGTTCGATAAAATCGTACATACCGGGTGCGAAAATTAAGGATGTAAGTGAGGCTATTAGAGTGCAAAATCAGAGGGTGAAAGAAGTGATAGTAGTGGCAGGAACAAATGATTTGAAAGGATATAAATATGCTATGAGAGAAGACTTGAAGGAATTACTAGAGGTAGCAAAAGAAAAGAGTGAGAGAGTTAAGATAGTGAGTCTGTTACTGCGGTATGACAGAGAAGAGTTCAGAAGAAGGGCCATAATTGCAAACGACTTTATGCGCAGGTTATGTATGAGGAGTGGTGTGAAGTTTGTGGATGTGTGGAGTGAGTTTAATGGGCGAAAGGACTTATATAAGATGGATGGAATGCATCTGAATGGATTTGGTGTGTGGAAACTGGAAAAAGTGTTGCTGAATGAAGTGAAAGTGGATGTTTAGAATCAGGGAAACTAGGGCTGTTAAGGGGGGGGGGGTAAAGTGCATATGCAGACATCAGTGAGGCAGTTGAGTGTAAGAATGTGAATAATATGCCTGAGCTAGTACGAAGGACAACAAATCAGAATGGGATAGTTAGTATAGGGCAGGGGTGGCCAACCTATCGTGCATGCGCCAAAAGTGGTGCATTGCATGATTAGAAGTGGTGCACTGAACCCCAGAGAAAAATTTTTTAAAAAAATTGTATACGATTTATATATATATATATATATATATATATATAAACACAATTAACCTACCACTGAATTCTAGAGTGCACACTTATTATACTTGTTTGATCTTGAAGCAACAGGCACTGGCAAATGCTGACATGCATCACCAGTTACTCAATCAGTTTACAGCTGACTCTCGTGTCATAACATTCGATGAACTTCTGATTCAATGTGAGTGAACAACTGTGTTTTTGAACTTATGTTTTTATTAACAGTTCTTTAAATTTAAGATAAGATTTCTGTTTTCATAAAGGCTTAATATAGTTCTGTAAATTTAAAAATAATTTTTTTCAATTTGAACGCCTATGTCAAGTTTTTGCCCTCTCCCCTAATTTGCCGATTACTGAAATCTGCAATTATTCTTTGTATTTTTATGTGTGTGTTTTTATGTTTTTTTAATACAATATCTTTCCTTTTTATTTACGTATAGTAGGTTTATTCCTAAAATTTAACCGATCATCAGCAAAGCTTTCGTAATGAGGATGTTTGGGTTGTGTGTGGGATTGCCAGCTGATCGACTTTTTTATGGCAGGAAGTGATCTCGTGTTTCATTGGACATAATATATTATGAGAGAGAGAGAGAGAGAGATGAAACTCTCCATGAAAAAAAATATATATATGATTTTTAAATTTATAGAACTGTATTGGGCCTTCATGAAAACAGGAATCTTATCTTAAACTTGTAGAACTGTTTTTGAATGTTCATAATGTTGAATGTTCATAATGTTTAAAACGATAAAATAATTTAAATAAATTATTTAATAATAAGCTTTACTTTTTGAAATAATTTTTTTTTACAGTCAGTTACCCATTACTTTGCAAAAGAAAATGAGCAGAAGAAAAGCAGAAGGTGATAGCAAGCGCCAGTTTAATGAACTGCGGGAAAATGAGTTCTTATTTATTGCGGGTCCTTCAGGAAAACCGTGTGCATTGTTTATGAAAGCACTCTCTCAGATAATAGAAGACATGATCTTAACAGGCACTATAGAAAACATCAAGCTGAATTAGAAGAAAAACTGAAGAGACAAAATATATTTGTGAAACGAAGTTGTGAAAGTGTGGCAATGCTGGAGGCATCTTATGAAATTGCCTTTGTGTTGGCTAAAAAACACAAGTCTTTCTCTGATGGAGAGGAAGTTGTTAAGCCCTCTCTCGAAAAATTTGCAAAATGTCTTGGTGATAAGAATGTTGAAAGAAAAGTAAACCAAATTGCTCTGTCCAAGCAAACAGTTACAAGATGCATCGAAGAACTTTCCCATGTGTTACTGAGCAATTGAAAGACCATGTTCATGCTTGTTCTTTCTTTTCTTTAGCCTTGGACGAATCCGCTGACATGTGATGTAGCCCAATTAAGCATTTTTATAAGGGGAATTTATGGTAATTTTAACATCTTTGAAGAACCTATCAGTCTTGAGTCACTTCATGGAAAATCCAGAGGGTCAGACAAATTTGACAAAGTAAAGTCATGTCTAGAAAATCAACAACTAGATTCTAGTAAGCTCATCAGTGTTTGCACTGATGGAGCACCGTCAATGGTAGGTAGAGTTTCTGGGACTGTAACTTTACTTGAAAGGTTTTTAGGTCGTTCTCTACTAAAGTATCACTGTATTATACATGAAGAATTTCTGTGTGGAAAAACTCTAAATTTGAAGCATGGTATGATACTAGTTGTAAAGTGTGTGAATAAAATTAGAGCAAGAGGGTTAAACAGAAGAGAATTCAGAGAATATTGTGAACTGCTGGATATGGAATATGGTGATCTCATCCTTCATTGTGAGGTGTGCTGGCTTTCTAAAGGACAACTTCTCAGTAGATTTTGGAAGCTGAAAGAAAGTGTTCGTAATTTTCTGGAAGAGAAGGATGAGCTGCAGGAGGAAAAAGCCTTGTTGTGTGATGAGAAATGGCTATTTCATGTAGCAATTTTAGTTGATGTTACCAGCCACCTCAATGATCTAAATTTGAAACTGCAGAGCAAGAACAAATTGTTTTATTCTAATACACTGATGTCATTTATTAGATTAGTAAATGACATCAGTGCATTCAAAATGAAATTAAAACTGTTCCTCCCCCAGTTAGAAAACGGGGGTTTAAGTCAATTTCCACATTTAAAAGAACATAGTGAATCTGTTGAAGATAATGGCAACTTTACAGAATATACTGAGAAACTCAGATTATTGCAAGAGTCCTTTAACAGTCGTTTTAGCAATTTTGCAGAAAAATACTGCATACTTGCATTTATAATAGATTTGAGTTCTGGGCTAAGGAGAATGGATGTCAATTTAATGTGACAAAATGTAAGGTTATGCATTTTGGGGTGAAAAGATTAGCAGCAGTATACCACATTGGTGGTACGGCACTCCAGGAGATTGATGAGGCCAAGGATTTGGGAGTGTTGGTGGATAGGGAGATGAAGTTTAGGGGGCACATTGCAAAAGTAGCTAAATCAGCTCATCAACTCACTTGGTTGTTGAAAAATACCTTGACGAGCAGAGACAAGCAAGTTATTGTACCTCTGTGCCCAGATTTGGTCACCTCGGTTCCTTCTTGATGGGGAGGATGTGGAGACTATCCAGAGGCGAGTGACTAAGGTGATAGCAGGTCTATGGAATGAACCATATGAGAATAGGTTGAAGATTTGTGGGTTGCAGAAACTAGTTGATAGGTGGAAAAGGGGAGATATGATTGAGACATTCAAATTGCTAAAGGGATTCTATAGGATTAATTCAGAGGATATTTTTGAGATCAGGACTGGTGGTGGGAGAACTAGGGGACACCTGTGGAAGCTGGGCAAGAGTGTGGTTAGCAGGGGTGGTAGAGCTGGGTTCTTTACTTTTAGAGTGGTAAATGAGTGGAATAAGCTGCCAGAGTCTGTTGTGGGTGCTCTGACGGTGAGCGAGTTCAAGGCAAAGTATGATAGATACTGTGAGAATGTCGTATAGTTGTGTGGACATGATGTTTAGGGCCTCCCTCGATGATTCTAAGGACTCCCTGGAGTCGCCTGAAATAATAATAACAATAAATCCCTTTTCGCTTACTGAACAAAAAATCTTGACGATGCCTAGTAACATACAAATGGAATTTATTGATCTCAAAACCAATTCATTATTGAAAATGAAATTTAATGAACTTCCATCACTCCCAGATGTTTCTGATATAATTAATTTCTGGCGATCGTTGCCCTGTGAACATTTTCCAGAACTGAGAAAATTTGCTCAGAGTTATATCTGTCATTTTGGAACTACATACAGATGCGAACAAGCATTTTCATGAATGAAAATGATTAAGAACAAACTACGGTCGCGACTGACTGATTCAAATTTGAAAAACTGTTTGATGTTTTCTGTAACTGATTTAACTCCAAACATTACAAGCTTAGCAAAAGCAAAGCAATTTCAAAAGTCAATAAAATAATTAATGTTTATCATGTCTTTATATGAAATCCTTTTATTTAAAATTGCTAAAAGTGTCTATATTACCATATATATAATAAATCATTTTATGCATAACTGTTAAATATATCCATATACCATGTTTTAAAAGGCCTGAAAAGTGGTATAAGTTTGTATGGCGCATCTTAACTAAAAAATTAAAAAATTGTTGCATGACTTATAAAAGGTTGGCCACCCCTGGTATAAGGCATCAAGATAGGGGTGGGACTAACAGGCTTCTGCACTTCATTATACTAATGCCAGGAGTATTAGGAACAAGAAGGAAGAATTTTTGGTTTGTGGTCTCTTCCTGGCCACATGTTATTGGCATTAGTGAGACATGGCTGACAGAAGATGATATAGCTAGTGGGATAGAATGTAAAGGGTATAGTGTGTTCAGGAGGGACAGAAAAAAAAATGGGGGGGGAGTGTTATTGATGATAGCTGATGAACTGCAGCCAAGGAGAATTGAAGTTGAACTGCAGAATAGTGAAAAGAGCACATTTGAGGCTATTTGGTGTGAGATTGAGACAAGCAGAACAAAATATACAGTTGGGTGCTGCTATAGACCAGGTGATGGAATAGATGGTGAAGATAGTATGCAATGAGTAGAAGGAGGGTAATTATTATGGGGGATTTCAACTATGGTAACATTGATTGGGAGGAGAGGACACATGGGAGGAAGGACTTGGATTTTATGCAGTTATTAAGGGATAACTACCTGAGACAGCATGTAATGGAATATACTAGGGGTTCGAGAGCGCTTGACCTAGTAATTGCATCAGAGAATTTGACTGTAATGAATATGACCACTTTACCACCAATTGGTGAGAGTGACCACAAGGTTTTGACCTAGGATGTGGCCAAATGTGTGGAATTTTCAATTAAGAAAGGGTACATGTGAAGTTACCAGGCTGGTAAGCATGACAAGCTCAGGAGATTGCTTGGTTCAGTGCCATGGCATGTAAAACGGAAAGGGCTGGAAGTTGATAGTGCATGGGAAGTAATAAAGGAGTGTTTGAACGAGATAATGGTTGACTGTATACCTAGAGTCTGGATAGTAAATCAAGTAGGGGTTAAATGGATAAATAACGGCATTAAGCTTTAACTGCAAAAAAAAGAAACAACTGTGGAGGGAAATTAACGAGAAAGGTGATCTGCAGGCACACGAACAGTATAAAGCACAGGCCAGAAAGGTAACAAGTGTGGTAAGGAAAGCAAAAGCTGATTATGAAATGAAATTAGCCATGCAAGCTAAAGAGAATCCCAAATAGTTTTTTCGATATGCTGCAAGTAAAAGAAAAAATGTATATGGCGGAATGATTTTAACGAATGCCGATGGCAGGGAGGTAACTGAATTAGTTGATATAGTGGAATTACTGAGCGAGTACATTGCAAGAATATATCATTCAGGTGGTGATATTGCAGGAATGAAAGATCCAACAGGTTATACGGGAATTAAGGTGAATGAAATGGAGGTGAATAGTATATTACAAAACCTTAATGTGAATACAGCTGTGGGTTTGGATGGTATACCAGCTTGGGTCTTACGTGAAGCAGCAAAAGAATTGTCAGTGCCCTTGACCATTTTGTTTAATTTGAGTCTCAGGTCTGGATTAGTCCTGAGGGGATGGAAAGAGGGGAAAATAGTACCACTGCATAAGGGAGGTTCCAAGACTGCTGTTGCAAATTATCGACCAATCAGCATATCAGGAGTCGTCCAGGTTTTGGAGAAAGTAGTCAAGAGAAGAATACAGGAATGGATAAATGATAATGGGATACTGTATGGGGGACAGCATGGTTTTGTGAAGGGTAGATCATGCCTCACTAACTTGCTCACGTTTTATAACACAGTGACAGCTTAGCTGGATAAGGGTAATGGGTTTACAGTCATACTGCTGGACCTTGCTAAGGCCTTTGACAGGATACCACATGGAATTCTAATCAGCAACTGCAGCATATGGGAATGGATATAGGGTTTGTGAGATGGACAGGAGGGTGGTTGACGGAGAGATATCAGAGAGTAGTTTATTCAGGAGTAGAGTCCAAAAGACAGCCTGTGACTAGTAGTGTGCCGCAGAGTTCTGTTCTTGGACCACTACTATTTAATTTGTTCATTAATGATATCGGAAAGGATATGAGAGGAACTATTCATTTGTTTGCTGATGATGCAAAGTTGGGTAAAGCAATAGTGAATGCACATGATGTCAAAATTTTGCAAGATGATTTGGATAGATTGGGGGACTGGGCTAAGGAGAATGGATGTCAATTTAAGGTGGCAAAGTGTAAGGTTATGCATTTTGGGATGAAAAGATTAGCAGCAGTATACCACATTGGTGGAACTGTACTCCAGGAGATTGATGAAGCCAGGGATTTGGGAATGTTGGTGGATAGGGAGTTGAAGTTTAGGGGGCACATCGCAAAAGTGGCTAAATCAGCTCATCAATCACTTGGTTACCGAAGAATACTGTGACGAGCAGAGACAAGCAAGTTATTGTTCCTCTGTATCGAGCCTTGATAAGATCCCATCTTGACTACTGTCCCCAGATCTGGGTGCCAGGGGTTCTTCTTGATGGGGAGGAGGTAGAGAGGATCCAGAGGCAAGTGACCAAGATGATAGCAGGTCTATGGAATGAACCTTATGAGAACAGGTTGAAGATTTGTGGGTTGCAGACATTGGTTGATAAGTGGAAGAGGGGTGATGTGATTGAGACATTGAAATTACTGAAGGGTATCTATAAGATTAATTCAGAGGATATTTTTGAGAACAGGTCTGGTGGTGGGAGGACTAGGGGCCATCCATGGAAACTGGGCAAGTGTGTGGTTAGCAAAGGTGTTAGAACTAGGTTTTTTGCATGGAGAGTGGTGAATGAGTGGAATAAGTTGCCAGAGTCTGTTGTGGGTGCCATGACTGGGAGTGGGTTCAAGGCAAAGTATGATAGATACTGTGTGAAAGCTGAATACTTGTGTAGAGGCTTAAGTGCTGTGAGGACATTATGTTGGAGGTTTAATGGATTTTTTTACAACACTCAGAATGAATTAAATTAGAATTTAATACTCCTATATTTCGTCCTAGTCACTAGGACATCTACGGGGATTACAAAAACAATTAATGTAACATGCACACAAAAACTTACAATACTAAGCCCAACCACGTGGGTGACACTAAAGTCCTATCTAGGTGGAGCGCCCTCTAAGGGCGGTAGTAGGTGGCCTGGAATGTAAGGTGGGACCTCTGGTGATGAGTGTTTCCCAAATCTTCTGAAGCTTAATGCAACCGTATTTGTTAAGATTTGGTTGGTTTCTGAGAGCTGCTGCTGCTTCTAAGAAAAGTCTCTCTTTCTTGAATTTGCTGTGGTGGAGCATGGTGGTTTTCTTCCATGATACTCTGTGGGTGGTGTCCAAAACATGGTCAGCCAAGCCTGAATGGCCATAGTTGTGTTTAACGATGTACGACTTGTGTTCCTCCAGGCGGATGGATGCTGATCTGCCTGTCTGTCCAAAGTACGCAAGCTTACAGGAACAGGGTACTTTGTAAACTCCAGGCAGAGAGAGAGGGGGGAGCTGATCTTTCGTAGAACGGATAAGGGTAGCAAGTTTGCGGTAGGGCTTGTATGCTGTGTGTAGGTTATACTTTTTAGGTATCTTGGCTATTTTTTCCAAAGTGCCTCGGATGTAGGGTATGGTGATGGCATTTTTAAATTCTTGTTGACGAGAGGGACGGGGACTGGGGGAGGAATTGATTATTTTTTTGATACTGTGTTCACTGTAGCCATTGGAGAGGAAAGTTCTGATTTGAAGAGCTCCATTTGGCCTCATGGCCCAGACACGTTAGACTCCTTCCTCAGTCATCTCAATAGCCTACATCCAAGAATCCAGTTTACTATGGAAAAGGAAAAGAACAATTGTTTACCCTTCCTAGACACCTTAGTCACGCACCTGCCCAATGATACACTTGCCTTCACTATATACAGAAAACCCACACACACAGGCAGATACATTCACAAACTCTCCCATCACCACCCCTCACAACAATATGGCATCATTAAAACCCTTACCAAGAGAGCACATAATCTTTGTTCCAGTGGAACCACCCTCACTACTGAGCTTAACCACATACACAGAACTTTCCTCTCCAATGGCTACAGTGAACACAGTATCAAAAAAAAAATAATCAATTCCTCCCCCAGTCCCCGTCCCTCTCGTCAACAAGAATTTAAAAATGCCATCACCATACCCTACATCCGAGGCACTTCGGAAAAAATAGCCAAGATACTTAAAAAGTATAACCTACACACAGCATACAAGCCCTACCGCAAACTTGCTACCCTTATCCGTTCTACGAAAGATCAGCTCCCCCCTCTCTCTCTGCCTGGAGTTTACAAAGTACCCTGTTCCTGTAAGCTTGCGTACTTTGGACAGACAGGCAGATCAGCATCCATCCGCCTGGAGGAACACAAGTCGTACATCGTTAAACACAACTATGGCCATTCAGGCTTGGCTGACCATGTTTTGGACACCACCCACAGAGTATCATGGAAGAAAACCACCATGCTCCACCACAGCAAATTCAAGAAAGAGAGACTTTTGTTAGAAGCAGCAGCAGCTCTCAGAAACCAACCAAATCTTAACAAATACGGTTGCATTAAGCTTCCGAAGATTTGGGAAACACTCATCACCAGAGGTCCCACCTTACATTCCAGGCCACCTACTACCGCCCTTATAGGGCGCTCCACCTAGATAGGACTTTAGTGTCACCCACGTGGTTGGGCTTAGTATTGTAAGTTTTTGTGTGCATGTTACATTAATTGTTTTTGTAATCCCCGTAGATGTCCTAGTGACTAGGACGAAATATAGGAGTATTAAATTCTAATTTAATTCATTCTGAGTGTTGTAAAAAAATCCATTAAACCTCCAACATAATGGAAGCTGAATAGTTGATGACACGATGTTAAGGGCCTCACTCGATGAGTCTAAGGGCTCCTTGGAATTGCCCGTAATAATAATAATTATATAACTAGGCCGCCAGTGTTCCTCCATTTGAAGGGACATCTTTAAAATGTTTTCTGTAAGCAGGCCACCAGATAGTACGTGGGACTGAACTTTTTATAACACTTTGGAAAGCTTTCTGATCAGTTTGTGAATAAGTAGCAGCAGCAGGAGCTGCTGCTACTTAATCTTCCAGGTTGTGTCCGGAGGGAGTCTGAGTATATTAGCTTGTAGGGAGCACCGTTGAGGTTATAGTTGGATTTGGATCTTTGCACTCCCTTTGTGACAGTCATGTTCATAAGCCTTTGATCTTACTGCATACCACTACTGTATAACCTTTCCCCAATATGCCACTGACATGAAAGGCAGAATAAAAATCATAGCATTAGTATGGTGTAAAAATTTTCCAGAATCCAACAGAAAATTTCAAAATACAATTAAAAGATCCATCTCAAAATCACACAAAATAACAAAATTCCTTGCAAAAAAAAAAAAAAAAATTCCACTTTACCAACATCTAGACAATACTAACATCAGCAATGTGCACCACCCTTTACAGACATTCAACCTGATCTGTTCTTCATTGAGCCTCAACTGGCAAACTTTACATCTATAGCTGACCTAAGCTTTCAACAGAACATCATGCATAATGCCTTCTATAAGAAGCAAGGGGAGCTGGATGGGATATCATGATCTGACAAAAGTGTGTGTTCTTGATAACCCATGCCAAAAGTTATCAGACTTGGAACCACTTTTTTATGATTTGCTGTGGCTCAAAGTTTCCTTGTCTCATTTTGCTGGCTTCAATTACTGCCTTTACTACTCTCTTAATTCTGATGACTTTGCTGACCTTGTTATCTGAAAGTTAATCTCATACAGTCTGACTCACATATAGTGAGATTTTATTGTCCTGACTGGCTTTCCTTCTCTAACTTCACAGACCAAGCTGGAAGAGAAGCCGAATTGTTTGCTGTCAATAACGATCTAACTCAAATTGTTGAAATACATACAAGAATTCCATGTCTTCATCATTCTCTTAACACTGAATGAACTTTCCTTAACCAGCTTGCCCTCCAAATATATACACAGGTGACATCAGCTCTCCTTTTGGCAACTCTGGCGACAACCTTGTCCATGCTTCTTTTCATACAGATTGTCTTCTCAGCCATTCCTTCTTCCACCCATTCTCAGCTAGTGTTTCATGGCACTACTACAATGATAAAGTTTGCATGACTTTTGGGATTTCTATGCCTTTCTTCCATGGTAGTTTTGCTTCAACACTTTTTCTTAATAAATGGAATTATTCTTGCTGGGATAATTGCCTTTATTTCATTCAGAATCCATGACCTGTATGCAAACTCTGATTTTCCAACAAATGTGCCAAAGCATTCCAAGATTTAAAAAAAAAAAAAAAAAAAGCAACACATATTTAATGGCTCAACTTAAAAACTCCAGCTTTGCACTCATCTTACATAATAGCCTCTAACAGCCTGTACAGAAATCATCAGTAAATCTAAAGAAAACTTTATAAGGGGCAAATACACTAAGCTTGCTTCTTGCTCAAATGCGGCTAAAGCATTCTGGTCTTTACAAAGGCTGTAGGGCAAAACTTCTGTCTTATGTTTCCACATTACTCTCATAATGGAAATGGCAACATGGCAACATCTAATGATAATGTTGACATCTTAGCATGGGTCTTCTCCAACTCTCATTTAGACTACCGAGACAAATTTTCCCTCCTTACTATCCCATGAACCATTTTCAATATGCCTCCTCTGATCTTTTTTCAGAGGGACATAGAAAAAAACCAAAGGTGGAAACTTAAACTTGCATGAAAGAAATTTATTAGCTTTAAAATTTTCACTAAGTGTCATAGGCATCCTCAGTACAATAACAACAATGGAATACAAAATAGAATTTGAATAAAAGAATCAATTCCAAAAAGCACCACCACCACTACAGCGTCAGTAGGACAACAGAGAGTAAATTCCCAGTTATTAAAAAAAAAATTACAATGATATAATAATTAGAAATTTGCATAAAAATGATATAATATTTCCAATAAAGGGGATAACCAATGGCCATCAGATCTCTTTAAATTCAGTTAGTGTAGAAAGGCCTCACAGCTCTCCTTATATAACTGCTCTATAAGGAATCTACTTTTATATAAAAGTTTAGTTTTTTTCCAGAAAATTATGTTTAGTCTAGATGACATGTTCTGCTAGACCAGACTGCTTAGGTTCAAGATACCAAATATAAGATTTATGTTCTTCACAAGTGATGACTGCAGATCTGCCAGACTGTCCAAACAAACCACAGGATCTGAATGGTTGAGTGAAAGCTTGTCTTTAAATGAAGAAAGGAAGGTCAAAACTGAATGATAGAACAAAAGGATACTGTAATATTAAGAGGTTTTAGAACTTTAGCTATACATTCAGAAATCCCTTTAATATATTGAGAGTGGAATCCGAGTGATATCTTCAGGAGATTTAGACTGGTTGCCTAAAGCTGTTAAAGACTTTCTTGATAAAAGATTCATTAAAGACATTTTTCATAAAAGCAGATTTGATATATTTCAATTCTTGCTGTAAAAGGTCATCAGTAGAACAAATATTATGAGCACGATGTAATAAAGTTTTAATGGTTCCAACCTTTCAACTAGGATGATGATATGTTGCATGGATATAATGATCAGTATTTTTCTAAAAACAGAAAATTGTAAACTGTCATCTGGTTGACAGAGAATTAAAATGGCTAATATCTAAAATATCCTAGTGAAGATATTGTTATGGCAAAGGTGATAGGAACTGGTGTTAGAATAGAGATTGATGAATTGGAGGTACTTAGGATATTGCAGACTGTGAATACAAATACAGCTATGGGACTGGATGGGATATCGACCTGCATTTTAAGAGAATTTTCAGGGGAACTGGCGATGCCATTGACTAAGCTGTTTAATTCAAGTCCCAGCTTGAATTCCTTTGCATCAAGGAGGATATAAGTCTGCGGCAGCAAATTATAGACCAATCAGTATCTCAGGTGTGTGGTAGTAAAAGTACTGGAAAAGTTGGTCAAAAAGAAAATTCGGGAATGGGTGGATAAGAATATGGTACTCTGAGGGATAGCACAGCTTTGCAAAGGGTTGGTCATGCCTTAGTAATCAACTAATTTTTTATAGTAGAATGACAGCTGAATTAGATAAAGGGAATGGCTACACAGTGATACTGTTGAATTTTGCAAAGGCATTTGACAGGATATTTCATGGAATTCTCGCATGCAAACTGCAACAAATGGAGTTGGTTATTGTTTATTTGCAAAGATTACAGCAATACACAAAGTCAAAGGTTACAGAAAACATAAGTAGTCAAAGATAAACTGGTAAACATTATGTAACTGGCGATATAAATAAAAGGATGGCTGACGGACACATACTAACAGATACTTGGGTCACTACTGTTTAATTTGTACATAGATGATATAGGAAACATTTTGAAGGGAGATATTTTGTTGTTTGCTGATGATGCAAAGTTGGGTGGGATAATAGTTAATCATAGAGAGCTTGCAGGATGATTTAAGTAAGCTCATGGTATGGGCAAAACATAATGAATGTCAATTTAATGGAAAAGTGTCAAGTTATGCATTTTGGGATACAAAGATTACAATGTGTACCACATTGAGGAAAATGTACTCCAGGAAATTGATGATGCTAGAGATTTGGCAGTAGTAGTAGATAAGAGTTGAAATTTAGAGGGCATATCATTAAAGGAGCAGAGTAGCTCACAGTATCACTTGATTATTGAAGAACATACTAACAAGCAGATATGGGGGTTATCGTTCCTATTTATAAAGCCTTGATACGATCACATCTTAATTACCGTGCTCAGGTCTGGTAACCTAGGTTTTTTGGAAATTAAAGATGCCAAGAATTATATTCTTGGTTTAATCCTTTATCCAAATGTAAGCAAGCGAAGTAATTTCATGACTGAGCAACTCGTATATAAAGGCTAATGACTTCACATCACTTGCCTTAGTATTCTATAATGCAAAGCACATATCCTTACAGGCATATATATATATGTGCTTAGCATTATGGGATACTAAGGCAAGTGATGTGAAGTCATTAACCTCGATATATATATATGTTGGCTAGTTGTGAAGTTACTTCACTCGCAAACTTTGTTTGATTACACTTGAATAAAGGATTAAACCAAGAATTAAACCAACTGGTTTTTTGGGGATGAGGGTGGTGGAGAGGATCCAGAGGTGAGTGACCAAGATGGTGAGTGGTCTGTGGAATGCTCCCTATGAGGATAGATTGAGGGCTTGTTGGTTGATAGGTTAAAAAAAAAGGTGGGGGGTGGCAGATATGACAGAAGCATTTAAGTTACCTAAAGAGTTTTATAGGATTGATGCAGGGTCCTAAGACTCCCACGATGAGTCTTAGGTTCCCCCATGGAGGTGTCCATGCAATAATAATAATCTAAAAAGGTTAGCTGATTGTTTTTACCTCCTAAAGTAAACTGAATTCTCAAATGAATCATATTTATTTTCGAAGCAAATGCTTTAAATCTGATGGTGAGGCTTTCCATATTGCAAAAATATCATTTACATACGTGTACCGCACTATAGGTTTAAGAGAAAAATCTTTAATGAGATGATCTTAAAAATGCTTCATGTAGCAATGGGCAAGGGATAGATGGGATAGATATTACTATCCATAGCTGTTCCTTCAACCTGTTGCTATACAGGTAACCCTCGTACCAAGTTAACAAGTACCGAGTTATATCGGTACTTATACAATGCGGTTTCGATATAACGCAGTCTACAAATTGTAGTAACTCTTTTTCAACACAGTTTCAATAAAAGCACAGTCTACAAGGTCTACAAAAGATAAACACGGTTTATCTTTTCATATATTTTTCACCCTGTGACTTAAAAATCAAGTTTTATCTTCGTTAAATTTGCATCTGCCTGTACCATTTGCATCTGCATGTAGTTATAAGTAGTGAATTTATATTAGGGGAAATACCCTTTAGCATGCATGTACGTCAATCGTTTACCGTATAAAGTGTTTATTGTTGAAAATTGTCTTCGTTTTCTGTCAGGAAAGCGCATTAAAAATCATAAGTGTGTTAATCTCAAGCTGAGCACTTTAATTTCTTGTGAGTTACATACAATATATAATAATGCTTTTTTATGTAAAAATTTTATTTTTATTCTGTTTTAAAATTTATGTAGTTCTTGATGTGTGAAGTAGATTTTTCCAGTAAATGAAGATAATACTGTAGACAAATATTTAGAAATTTTATATATGGGACAGCTGATACAATCTACTACTTGTATTAATTAAACATTCAGATTATAAATCTTGGGAGGACCATATAATCTAATTAGATAAGTATGAACTTTGTTTTTTCCCCAACAAGATATCAATCAAATTATTGACTTTATTAATTTTACTAGAAGTCAGATCAGAGGAGAGGAGAAAATAAATAGAGAAGTCACATAGCATTAAGGAAAGTTTTCTAAAAGATTCTTATCTCATATGACTACTGCTTTGCCTTTGTCTGCCTGAGGAAAAATAAGATTACTATTCTTTTTTTTAGAGAATCAAATGCTCTAAATTCTGATAGAGTTAGATTAGAAGGTGGCAGTTGTGCTTTGAAATGAATCATGACTAATTGAAAAAATACTTTGTTAGCAGTCTGAGAAGGAACTGAATGTAAGCCTCTGTCTCTAAGATGAAAAAAGTCCATAATAGGTAACTTAATCAGAGAGAGAGAGACAGCATATTCATGACCTTTTGTGCTGGTAAAGTGGGGAGCTGTCCCAAGCTCCTCTCTTATCTGCCTTGCAAGGTGTGAATTCTGCCTCATAGTATATTGGACCTTGTTTTTATGGCAATAGGTGAACGCACAGTACCCACTACCTGAGCATCAATTACCCAGACGTCACCATCTTTTCTCATTATAATATCTAGCTTTCTAATGCCAGTATTGGTTTTGTAATGAGGCTCAGCCATGTTCTCCCAACCTTTGTTCTTAAAATGATTATTCAATATGGAGACTACAGCATCATGTCTCTGCACTCGAACGCCATGAGTGCAAAAGCAACATTGTGATATATAAGACAAAGTCTCACTGTATTCATGACCTTTTGGCTAATACTGAGATTTCTTCCTGAGTAATAGAACATCCTAATAAATTTACATAAATTCAAGGAAGCCCATGAAATGCTTACAGATCTCAGCAAAAATGGTGGTATAAAAGTCCAAAGGATGCAGATGGTTCATCTATAACCTACCATAGATATATTGGTAAAATATATATTTCGATTGCTTGCTTATGCATTCTTAAGAACTCCTCCAACAGTTTTTCAATTAGAAATAGCCCATGTATTGAACCAGAAAGAATAGAAATTTAATTTGATAATAATAAATTTAGTTTAATCCTTTATCCAAGTATGAGCAAACAAAGTTTGCGCCTGAAAATATCTTCAGGACTGGGGTAAGGTAGTACAACACCAGGCAACTCGCAGCAAAGGTGGAGTAAGCTAACATCACTCTTATCTCAGTATCTCCCATAATGCAAAACACACATCTCCTTACGGATATGTATAATGTTATGCATTAAGGGAAGGGCCACTACCCAGACTAGTTTCGACCTTTATTGAGGTCTCTTCAGTGGGAGCCAGGCCCAGAGGTTTAGATACCAGGCAGAAGCAATGGCAGGTCATCTTTACTTATAGGATATAGGTAAAGATGACCTATATCCTATAGGTATTAATTTGAATGATTTGGTGGCTCTCAGAGACAACAAACAAACTTTAAAATAACAGGATTATAGGTATCTAGTAACCAGAATGTAGTTTTATCAGTATGTTTATGGCTTTTTCCCCAGTTATCTGGCTTGTGGTCAACAGTTGACCAACGCCATTATACTTAGCCCACTGTAGTATGTACAGATGTGGTTTGTGATCCTGTGTCTGTGTGCGTGTGTGTGTTATGCATTCCTGAGGATGACCTTGATATAAAGGCCACATTATCTAATTTTATTTTAATCTGTTTACTCTAATGTGATAGTGTCTCCATAATTATTCATAATGAATACTGATCTCCACATAATCCTAAAAGAAATAATCGAAATTAAAGATATTCTGAATATATGGAGTAATTACTTTCAAAGACTGCTAAATAAAACAGGTAGTGAAAGAACAGTGGCAAAAATATTCTGGAGGAATGCAATCCAGAATACATATCAATACTAGTTGCCAAAAGCCTGAAATATGGAAAGGCAGCTGGAATAGATGCTATGTTATCAGATATGCTCAAATACGGAAGTATAAAAGTTTTTTGGTGGCTACACTTTGTAATTCAGAAGGTTTAATTGTGGATGATTGGAGTAGATGCTTCATAGTTCCCATCTGTAAAAAAGGGAAATAAAAACTGAATGTGAGAATTACAGAGGAATTTCTCTATTGAAGTTTTCCAGATATGATGTATGCAAGCTTACCTGAGAAGTGGCTAAGAAAAATTTTGGAAAAGAAATTTGGAGAAGAACATACTGGTTTCAGGCCAAACAGAGGTAGAAATGAGGATCAAATCAGATTTTCACTTCATGATAAATAGTTGAGAAATCGTGGTAATATAACAAGGATCTGAAACTTAAATTTTGTTGATCTGGAAAAAGCATATAACAGGGTGCCAAGTGAAAAGCTGTTTGGAATGCTATTAATATATGGGATAAGTGTAACATTATACAGAGCGCATATTTTATGTTTAAGATGTAAGTCAGTGGTTAATATTAAAGGAAATTCCAGAAGTTGGTTTGATATAAAATCAGGTATATTAAGACAACAGTGCACACTGTCTCCACTCTTATTCATCATATTTCATTATGAAGGAAAGTTTGATATCTCATCAGAATAATCAGCGATATCAAACTTAGCTCATTGCTTTATACAGATGGTATTGTGTTCTAAAGAAATCCAGTTCAAGTCTCCAGGATTTTTTAACTAAATTGAGTATGGAAATAGAGAACATAATAAGCAAGGTTGGTTTTTAAAATATATATTAGCAGAAATATCTGAGAAGAAAGGGGGTGTAGTTTTTTAATGTGTTGAATGAGTTTGAGGGACAAATTCAACTATATAAGATTGATGGACTGCATTTAAATGGGAAATACTGATCTCCACATAATCCTATGCAAGTCATTTGAAGAGACTTCTGCTGGAAGTTAAAGAAATGAGTGCAGAGAATGAATCTGGTAAAGTAAGAAGCGATGCAAAAAAACTGGGAGAGTAAGGAAGGAGAGATTGAAGTGGTGCATATGAATGAAGATGTGTGTAGTATGAGTGCAGAGAATGAGAGAACAAGCATGCAAGACAAACAGGAAAACAGCTAGACTCAGGGTGGATGGGAACACAGCATGAAAAAGGTTGATGCTCCAAGAGGATGTGAATGTGTATGTAGACAAAAAAAAAAGGGAATAGGATGACCTGGGATCAAGGAAAAAATAGTTGGATTTGAAGAAGGTTCTAAGATGGATAAGGAGAAAATGGCTTAAGTATGGAGAAGTCACATCTAATAAGTGTATCATTGAAACTTGTTATAGATCCAGGAATGAGCTGTTATGCTTGTATACAAATGCTAGAAGTATAAGAAACAAGGCAAATGAAATGGTTGCATTGATTGAGTTTGTTCACCCAAAATTGTTGGAATAAGTGAGACATGGCTGGATGAGGATGATATTCTGACAGGAATGGATATTGAAAGGGTATGATGTATTTCGTGAAGATAGAAAGGGTAAAAAGGGTGAGGAGTGCTACTGATGATAGAAAAAGAATTATGTCCATACAAGATAGAGATGCAAGAGAGAAATAGTGGCAGTGGTTTTGAGACAGTATGGTGTGAGATAGAGGTAAATAGAATGAAATACTTAGTCAGTTTTTGTTATAGACCTGATGGATGGTAGTGACCATGAAATGTATAATCAAATTAGCCAAGCAAATAAGAAAAGGGTGATCATTATGGGAGATAGCAACTCAAAGTAAAGAAAACAAGTGTCTCAAGTTTTTGAGGGACAACCATCTTAGGCACTGTGTAACAGAGGCCTCATGAGGATTGAGGGTCTTGGATTTGATTGTCTCATCAGAAGATGTTATTATAAATGAGGTATCGAATCAACCTCCAGTGGGTGAGAGTGACCGTGAAGTGATTGTCTGGGTGGTTGCCAGCAGTGTGAAGACTTCTGTAAGGAAAGGGTATATATGGAACTATAAGGCTGGTAATTATGAGAAGCTCAGGAGAGAGCTTGCAGGTGGAGCATGGAATAAGGGGTTGGGTGATAATGAGATCAATGCTGCTTTGGTGATATTCCAGCACTATCTAGTAGAAGTGAGTCAGAAGGTTAAACAAGGTAGGTGTTTAGTAGATGAATGAAGAGATTAAGCATGCGATACAGAGGAACGGCATTATGGAGGAAACATAAGAGGGGTGGTAATAATCAATTCCATGAGGATTACAGAGAGAACAGGCAAGGAGGAATCCTCTTCTGCGAGCAATAATTTGAGAGGAAAAGTTGAGGAATCCTCAACTTTCCTCTTCTGGGAGCAATATCCCAGAAGAGGAAAGTTGCTAGTGGTGTGCCTCAAGGGTCTGTTTTAGGGTCATTGCTGTTTAACCTGTATGTTAATGATATTGGGAAAGATTCAAATGGGGATATTCAGTTGTTTGCAGATGATGCAAAGTTGGGATGAACTATGAGGAGTAGAGCAGATGATGTTCTGGCCTTACAAGAAGACTTGGATAGATTGAGTGAATGGGCACAGCAGTGGGGACACCAGTTTAATGTTGCAAAATGTAAGATTTTAAAATTTGGGAACAAAGATGGGATGTAGAATTTATGCTTGGTGGGGATATATTGGAGGTGGAGGAAATAAGAGATCTTGAAGTGATGGTGGATAAGGATCCAAAGTTTAGAGGACACAGTGCCAAAATTGTGAGGACAGCACAATGAATTCTGGGAATGATGATGCGGAGGACACTGACTTGTAGAAGTAAGATTCTTGTTCCACAGTATAAGGCCTTAATTTAGGCCACATATGGGCTACTGTGCACAGATTTGATCACCTCATTTTCAAAAGGACAAAGAGATGTTGGAAAGGATCCAGAGGTAATTGACTAAGGTAGTTTCTTTCTTTCTTTCTTTTAAGGTTACACGGTGGTCAGCATTCATAGTGATGAATATTTGTGCTAAAACATCATCCAAATCTGAACCAAAATGATGGATTAATTATTCCAAGAATGTTCATCAACCCATCTTCAACCCATATTGCATATGGGTTGAAGAACATCTTCAACCCATATAGCAACCACAACTCCAAACAGAAGAAAATCTCAATACAAAAGGACTGTAGAAATTGTTTAATGTACTTCCATTTTTTTAAAAAATTTTACTTTTGTATAGTGCAGCAGCATGTAGCTTGTATATTGTACACATGTATGTTTCCTAATGATGACCTCAATACAGAGGTTAAAACGTGTGTCTCTATAAATTTTTCACTATGAAATAAGGTAATTTCTGATCTCTGGAATGTTGAATATGAGGAAAGGTTGAGAAGATGCAATTTCCAAACTCTAGTGGATAAGAGGAAGATAGAGATGTACAAGTTGGTAAGGGGTGGTTATAGGATCAATGTTGAAGAGATTTTTCATAAAATGGTGGAAGATCAGGGGAGTACAAGAAGTCATCCCTGAAAGCTGTATAAAGAGGGTGTGAACAAGGGAGTGAGAAGCAGGTTTTTTGCATGCAGAGTTGTGAATGATTGGAATGCTTTGCCTAAGAGTGTGGTATCTGTAGAGAATTTGAAAGTATTTAAGGCAAGGTATGATGAGCTGTGTGTATGACAATGGGACCTCCTAGATGAGTCTTTGACTCAATGGGGACCTTAGGATAATAATAATGATCTGCTGCTGAATCTAAATTTTTTTTTTAAAGGCAGATTTTTTTTAAAAAAGCAACCTAATCCAAATAAATATTATGTTAAACTTCTCCAAGTTTGGGAAACATTAATTCTTAGGCCTTCTGCCCAACAGAGAAGGCTAGCCAGCAGCATCCATAGAGGATGTCCCATTATAGGACATTAGGCTTCTAGTCTAACTTCTTCCAGTTATTGTTTTGTGTGGGTTATTACAGTTTTAATATTTTATCTCTGAAGATGTCACAAAGATTGAAATAGAGGAATTATTAAACCTCTGTTTAATGATTTCTCTATGCTGTATTCATTCCATTAAACCTAATTATGAGTATAAACCAGCACCTAACTTTTAATACTCATCAGGTTAGTGATCAGTGACAGAATCATATTAAAAATGAAGATATTAGGATGAAACTCAACATTGTCAGGAATGCATGAGTAGTCTAATCTGAGATAGTATCTTCACTTAAACAGAATGGGAGATGAAAGGTTAGCAAAATAGTTTGTTTGATACAGGGATGATAGGAAAGACCAGGATCTTGGTGGATTTATGTAGTTAGAAGTGCCCTAGAAGGCAGATATATATGATATGACAATATTATAGCTAACAAGTGATTGACTGATGTGGCAGAAAATTGTTGGTAGGTTAATAATCATAACCTAAACTTAATCATGTAGTGCCATCATAGTATCCTGTATACTACTTAAAGGTATATATTGGGAAACTAATGATACATCATTCTGTAACTTTGCCAACAGCAATAATTATCCAGTGTATCCAAGATTTATTTACTGTTTTAAACACAGTTAAATTGTTGAATATGTTTTAAGTTTTCCGCCATCTTTCGTGATTTTTAAAAACATATATAGGTAATCCTCGTATAACGCGGGTGTTAGGTTCCACAAAAATGCCACGTTATATAAATTGCATTATGCGAGACTCAGATCACATAGAAAAAGTAGGATTAGGTTCTGAAATCGTTTTTTTTTTTAAGATTATATAAACAATGACATATCCAACAAAAAAATATTTTTATTTAATTCAGATAATTCATGTAAGTTAAGAAAATAAATAAACTATGAAACAAATACATAGTATAAAATTATAAAAAATTATAAATTGTATGCAAACTTCATTGCACGTAATACATAAATGTTTTAAGCAAAATAAAATAAAGTGTATATTTTAATCGTCATCACTCTCTTCAAAACTAACATTTCATAGATGTTCTTTATTTATGAGTGGCCAGACGTCGTCATCACTTGAAATCTCTTGGACATCATTTGTATAATTCTCATTACATACTTCGGTTGGTTTAGTTATCAAGAAGTCAGTAATAAGATCTTGCTTACCATTATGCTGCAATTTTTTATTAAGTTCATAATACGGAGCTAAACAAATATCCAATTGTCTCATGAATTTTCTGGAGCGCTCCATTGGGAGATCATTATCCATAAAATAACTTTCTTGCCAAGTCCAATCCTTCTGCTAATTTCTTTAAACTGAATTCTTTAACGGATTCATCCAAATCAGAATCTTTGGCAGAACTTTCCCCGCCATTTGGTTCGACGTCATCTATTAATTGTACCAGTTTCTCCTCATTTAAATCTATTTCTCCATCAATCACTTCACTAATTTCATTTTCAACTATATCGCAAAAGCGCTCTAAATGGCTGTTACTATAATTTTTTTTTTTTACATAAAAAAAAGCATTACATATTGTATGTAACTCACCAAAAAATAAAGTGCTCAGCTTGAGATTAACGCACTTATGATTTTTAATGCGCTTTCCTGGCAGAAAAACGAAGACAATTTTCAACAATAAATACTTTATACAATAAACAATTGATGTACATGTGTGCTAAGGGGTATTTCCCCTAATATAAATTCGCTACTTATAACTATATGCGCGATGCGGGCAGACGCAAATTTAACGAAGATAAAATTTGATTTTTAAGTCACGTGTTGAAAAATATATGAAAAGATAAAGGGTTACTACAGTTTGTAGACCGTCTTATATCGAAACTGTGTTGTATAAGTACTGTGTTGAACAAGGGTTACTACAGTTTGTAGACAGTGTTATATCGAAACCGCGTTGTATAAGTACTGCGTTATACGAGGGTTACCTGTATTTGGTTTTGTCCATTTGTCTTGATGAGTGATTTGAACAGATATAGAGATGTGAGCACAGATATTGTTTCTGTTTTGCCAACTTGTTTTATTTTATTTTTTTGTTGTTTAACATGCTAACTGAAATTGTGTGTTGCATTACCCACATTTGTTCTTACCTTAGGATTAGCACTCTTTTTTTTTTCTCTCTTGTTTCAGTTAAACACTTCTCTTCCTTCATAATTACACAGTACAAGTATTCCAACTTGTTTATATTATAATATAATAATTTAATCGACTTATTTTGTCCATTTTTTCATACTAACATATTTTTATTTTAGTATGCACTTGATGTGATGACTTATACAGTGACTTCTACTCACAGTCCTATAGAATTACTTGTCCTCTTCTATTTGCATTGCCAAAAACTCCATTTAGATCAAAAGTAAGTTTGTTTTTTTTTATATAAGTGAAAGAAAAATGTCATTATTTACTTTTTTTTTTAATGCACATATAAATAAATTGTCTAGGTAGCTGTGAATACACAAGTCTACAAGAAAATGTTAGAAATATTAGGAACATGGTGATAAATGTAAACATGTTTCTTTCCTGTGGGTTCAATGAAAATATTTATATTCATCTGAAATGCCAGTTAACATTAATTTGTCAGAAATGAAGTATAAAAGATTTATCCATACAAATTTGGTTTACGTTTTGTTTTCCATTTTTTCACTTCGATGTTAGCAACATAATATTCCCATTTGCTAGAGCATGACTAATTTTATTCTCCTCTTTTTTTGACTTTTGAACCAAGCAGATATGTGATACATAATGAAGTATTTCCTTACTTCATTATGTATCACATATCTGCTTGGTTTATTGTTTTTTCTCTGATTGTCTTTACTTGAACCCCTAATTCTAAACATCATTCCATACTCTTGGAGTTAACTTTGAAGCTTGATTCTTCCAATCCAGCTATCCCAACTAGTGAATTCATTCCTTGGTGACATTAATATCCACAACTCCAACTGACATTTTTTCCAGTTCCACTGACCAAGCTGGAAGAGAAGCTGAAGTAGTTGCATAAGCTGTGAACTTAAAACAAATAACAAATTATTCATCTAATAACCAGAATACCCAACAATCCTCCTAACATTCTAGATCTTTTCTTAACCAGTTCTCATTTCTGGTACACTGTTGAAGTGGTCTTCTTTTCCTGATAATTCAGATCTGATGGACCATTTCTAGTTGAACACCTTCTCCTCAACCATCCACAGTCTTATATCATAACAATCATATGACATTACAACACCAAGTGGGCAGTTTTTCTTGAGATAACTAACTTTCATAGTCTTCACCCTCTAGACCCAGATACTTGTTGTGAATGTGTTACAAATTAATCATGTAGAAGAGCCTTCATTTCTCACTCTATTCAAAATTCCACCCAATATCTGAGCTATGGTTTTCCAAAAAATGTTGTGGTAGGCCCAGAGTGATCATAAGTAATACTAATAAAAAATTTCAATATTTCTTTTCAATATTTCATATTGAAAAGAAGTGTTTGTAAGAAAGTTTTTAAACAAATCAAGGTTGAGCAGCTTACAGAGGTGAACTGTAAACTGAAATACATAAACATCATTGAAGAAAAAATGAAAGAGTTTAAATACAAGAACCAAACCTTGGAGAATCAGTGGCAAATCCTGAAGAAAACATTGCTTGATTGAGCCAGAGAGGCATGGGATGAAGTTGTCTGTAAGAATAGAAAAATCAGAACTCCATGGTGGACTCAGGAAGTTAGAGTCAGTGAAGGAAAAGAAAAAAGCATATTGAAAGTTCCTGGCAAGTACGTCAGCTTGTATAGGAAATACAGAGAAAAATGAAAGAAAGTGAAGCACTGTGTAAAATTAGCTAAACAAAAGTCATGAGAAGACTTTGGTAAGAATATAGAAAATAAATATCAGGAAGGTGGCAAAATATTTTGAAGGCTATTGATAAAGCTTAGAAATGGAGGAAAGAGTACTGTAAAAGGAATCACAAATGATAAAGGTGACATGAAAACTGAAAACAAAGATATTCTAGATGTGTGGAGTAATTACTTGGAAAGGCTGCTAAATGAAACAATCAGTGTCAGCATGATGGTAGGAAACTCCGAACAGGAATGCAGTCAAGAATACATATCCATACTTGAAGTAGAAAAAGTTATCAGAAACTTCAAATGTGGAAATGCAGCTGGAGTAAATGAAATTCGGCCAGAAATGCTGAAATATGGAAGTATAAAAGTTTCACAGTGGCTGCATTGCATAATTCAGAAGGCCTGGTCAGAGAGTCGAATTCCATATGATTGGAGCAGGCTCTCATTGTATCCATCTATAAAAAGGGAAATAAAATAAAATTGAATGTGAGAATTTTAAAGGTATTTCCCTACTGAGTGTTCCTGATAAGATTTATGCAAGTATACGTGAGAAACTTTGTGAAAAAGTTTATCAAGGCCTGGTTGGCTCAGTGGTTAGCATATCTGCTCTCCAGCCAAAAGGCTGCGGATTCGAATCCCACTGTGGGCATGGATGGTTGTTTGTAAAAAATACTAGTGGTGGTAGTCAGAGGTAGATGGTGTTGGTGTAGATGATATAGGTAGTTACGGTTGGTGGAGACGGAGAGTTGTAGAGTAGGTACGCTCTCTCGATGAGTCTTTGGACTCCCTGAAGGTGTTATGTAATAATAATAATAATAAAAAGCATGCAGATTTTCAAATAGTTGAGAAATCTTGGGAATGTAACAAAGATTTGTATTTAACTTTTGTTGGCACTTTGTCATATGCCTTTTCCAGGTCAAGAGGAAAGCTCTTCAAAACACTACAGTTAAACGGTGTAATTTGCACATTATATCAAGCAATACATTGTCTTTATTTAAGCTGTAATTCAGAAGTTAGATTTGAAGGAGGTACAATTTGAGGTAAAATCAGGTGTGCAACAAGGGTGTACATTATCTCCACTGTTATTCATTATGTATATGGATCACATTATGAAGGAAAGTGGTATTAAATGTAATATCAAAATTGGCAATGTTACCGTATTTACTCAAATATAACTTGCACTTTTTTCCCCAAAATTAAAGTTAAAAAATTGTGGTGCAAGATATATGTGGGATTTTTGGAAACTAAAGTTTTTCAGGAAAAAACTAAATTGATGTTTATAATTAAATCCTCAGTATTCATTATAATTTATAATTTCTCACATTATATATAAAATGAATGCATTTAAATTTTAATTATCAACATTATTTACGCTATCGGCCCCCTACCTACTTCCATCGTGCAATATATTTGAATCTTTTGTGACAATGCTTTTATAATTAAATTAATTATTTCTGGCAAATTCAGTTGCACAACAGGTCTCATAATCTTAACTCACTCCCCTCTCCCCAACGCAATCAAAGATTGAGTAGAAGTCAATATTTTCACTCCCACATTTCCTCTACTGGTTGCCTCCATCTCTGTGCATATGATTGGTGTAGTATTAACAAAAGATCACACCTCAATGACAAAGGCAAGCTGGCGATTGTTCAGTTGAAATGCTGATTCTCTTCAATCGAATTCCAAAATATCTGAAACTGCCATAAAAACATTCACTATCTATTTCTTAAAGTTTTAAACTTTTTCCGGTATAAGTAAGTGTGTTGTCTTTAATTGTGATTCTTTTCGCGTAGTTTTTTTTATTTAATGTTTAACGTAGTTTCAGTTATTATTGTTAGTGATTTTTAAGCTTGTCAGTTATGGATCAGTGGTTGAAAACAGGAACAGTTAAAAAACCAAAACTTAATGTGGATTATAACCCATCACCAAGTACTTCTCAACACGTGTCCACAGCTACGAGTATGCCCACACCGGGAGATAGTAAAAAGGCGTGTGCCTCAGGTACTACACAGAAGAAAAGGAAATACCGTGAAGAGTATATTAAATATGGGTTTTCATTTGCAGGGGATGATGATGAATGTTCTCATCATCATTATATTGATCATCATTATCAATATTTAACATGAAGCTATACTTATTTCTGTGTTACGAATATTGTAAAATTAAATCTGTGGTTTGTACTTTTAGTGTAGTAATTTTCCTTTCCCAACTCATTACATCATTTCCACTATTTTACATTAAGATAGTCACTGAACAAAAGTGTCAGTATTTAAAAACAGCTATTTTAAAAACAAGAGGTACAATTTATAGAAATAGGTTTAAAAGGGGTACACAAGTGAAAAAAGGTTGGGAACCACTGTTCTAGGTGTTTATCAGAACTTTCCAAACCCCCTCATATACATCTATTATAAAAAACTAAAATTAATCAAAACTTATGCACACAAACACTTACAGACCATAAATGGTGCCATTTGCAGTTTAGAGAAATGTAAAGATGCAGTATTAAATGATAACTGCACAAAATTAACTATTATCAATTAATTAGTTACATTTAATTAATTAGCATAAATTAAATTTTTATAAAGATTCATTTATTAGTGTATAGGCTAGGCTACCATAAAGTAATTATATTGCTGCTGCTTCATTATCAATGCATGAATCATAACTGTAAATAAATATGCATTTCTTTTCACATTATGTTTTCATTTTTGATGTGAAAAAGAAAGTCATATTTCTTTATGGTTTTCTTGGAAGTAAAGAAATATACTATAGGTCGTACCGATATTAGTTCGCTGTTACTATGACAACAGTGAAGTCAGCAGTCATCGGAGACCATGTAATAGATAATTGCATTTTACAAAAATAAGTTCCCTGTAACAATTTTATAGTATGAAACATATAATTCTAGCATCGGCAAATAAGGAAGTAGTAAAATAATTATATAAAAAGTACATGATGCGATAACGTAAAAAATGTAAGGAAATATTTTATGCAGTGTGAGCCTATAGTACGAATGGTAAGAAAAGCCAGAAATGTAGCTTCTTCCACTACTTCCAAGATAACCTAAAAAAGAGTAAAGTGTTACTAATATGTATAACATCTACAGTGTTTTACATCATATAAGACAATATTGATATAGGTACTGACAGACTGATTATTCATCTTGTAAACAGACGATGCAAACTTACAATATCAATAAATACAGTACAGTATCGTAAATGTATTTTCTCTTCCTTATGATTTTCTTAATAACATTTTCTTTTCTCTAGCTGACTTTTTTATAAGAATACAGTATATAATGCATATAACATACAAAATATGTATTAAGTCGACTGTTATAATAATTTAAATTAATTTTAAATTAATTTAAAATCTAATTATAATAATTAAAATAAGCCTTACCAATAATATATTATTGGTAAGGCTTCCTGTCAAGCGTAGGCTATTAGTAGTCAAAGTTTTGGGTAGTCAAAAGTTACACACAGATTTTCGACTGCATGGGGGGGGTCAGTGCTCCTAACTCCCGCATTGTTCAAGGATCGACTGTAATAATAATATGATAGCCAGGTGACCTTAATTAATTTTTTTTTTGAGAGAAAATAAATTTTTACATTATGCTATAATGAATCCTAGTTAGCTAGGAACATAATATTTAAATGTTTTTTATGACTGATTTTCAAAATTTTTTTATCAAGATGGAACCAGCTACCACCAGTTGTTTGTCTGCACAACAAAAGCAATCCAACACATGAAGATCTTCAAAGGGATCTTTTGGACTTGCTGGAGTTCTTTTTTGGTAAGCATATTCATCCTACCTTTTACACACATGCATGACAGAATCGCTTGGACATAAATTATTTTCCTAAAAATTTTACAAAATGTTCATCTGAAACCCCACTTGGTATCCATGCTGATATTCCATCAGTCCCTATTGCTGACTTTCTGTTCACTGCATAAATTAAGGAAGAATTTGGCATTAAGGGCTAATGGAGTACAAATGCTAAAAGAGTGGTCAGCTGAACTTGCTGTGCCTTTGACTTAGCTATATAATTTGAGTCTCAGCACAAAGGAAATGCAGCAGGAATGGAAAGAATGTATGGTAAACTCTTATGCAATGCAAAGATGTGTCCATCAACCTATCGTTATCTCTGGAGTGGTGATGAAGATTTTGAAAGAGTTGGTAAGAACTTGCATACAGACATCAATGACAGAGAATTTATACTTTGCAATGAATAACATAGTTTTAATAAGAGAATGGCAAGTGTCAATAACTAGCTTACATTTTACAATAATGTTATGGCAGAATTAGACTGTGAGAATGGATAAACCATGATACTTTTGGAATTTGCTGAGGCTTTTGACAGGATACAGCATGGAATGCTATTATATAAGTTGCAGGATATGAGATTAGATTATAAACTATCAGCTTGAATAAGAGGATGGCTGGCTGACAGATATCAAAATGCAGTGTATGGGGGGGGGGGGGTGATTGTGCGAAATTTAAGGTGACCAATGGTCTACTTCAGGGATCACTCTGTGGTCCATTATTATTCAATCTTTACATTAATGACATTGGAAAGGATTTGACAAGGAGACACAGCTATTTGCTTATAATGCAAAGATAGGCAAGGTAATCAAGAATGTGACTGACATGCAGTAAATGTTTGCAGAATGATTTAAATAGGAAGGAAAGAACTGTAGGCATGTGAAAATGGCTGTCAATTCAGTGTTAGGAAATGTAAGGTTATGCACTTTGGTGTATTGAGATATCCAACAGCATTATTATATAGGCAAGATTATGCTAGAAGAAACTGATCAGGCTAGGGATCTTTTTAGGAGCCATATGTAGAAAAAAGTTGTAATTCAGGAGATAATTAGAATGCTGAAATGAATTTATAAATATATAACAATAATAACAACTATATATAACATTGCAAGGATAAGGATGTCATTTTGCCTGTTTACAAAGCCTTGATATGACCTCACCTGGGCTATTGAGACTATAGTCTCCTAGTTTCTGAAGTGATGCTGGTACAGTGAAGAGAGTGCCAGGACTGTGGAATGTAGATTATGAGAACAGAATTTGTGGACCATAGATACTAATAAACAAAAAGAGAAAAAGGAGTAATATGACAGAGACCTACAAACTTCTGAAAGGATCATACAGGATACCAGTAGATGGATTTTTTTTTTTTTTTTTAAATGGAGGATGGTGAGGGGATAAAAAGGCACCAATGGAAGTTGAGAATGATTGCAGTCAAGCAAGGGATGAGAGCCAGATTTTTCTCTCATAGTGGTTTGTCATTGGAATAGTTTGCCTTTGGAGATGGTGAGTGGTGCAGGTAATGTAAATGAATTTAAAAAAAAAAGTATCTTAGCTGTCCTAGATGGTATATGGCCTCTCTTAATGGGTCCCTGACTCCCTGCAGATCTCTGGAGGGAGTTTTTTCCCCCCTACAAAATTAGGCCAGCTTGGTTGGCCGAGTGGTTAGTGTATCTGCTCTCCAGCCTGCGGTTCGAATCCCATCATGGGCATGGTTGATTGTGATTGTCCTACTAACTCTCTGTGGAAAGGGCATCTGCAACCCTACCATTTTTTCTAGCAGAAGGCTTCACTCCCAAAACTCAGTGAGGTATAGTAGGACCATATGTCATCTACAGATATCAAATGTGAACATACGAAAATAGCATATATTAAGTAACTTATGTAAGTACAAATAAAATTCATTACACCACTCTGCATTTACAATTTTTCAAAAATTATAAAACAGTGATATATGTATGATCCAAGAACATAAGCTTATCCAGGTTATAAAATGCATAACTATCACACAAATCAATATACAAGACCATAATAGCACAGAGCACAAAAATATTGACAATCAGGAACGATATATGGGAATTAAGGCATATATGCATATATACACAATTAATTATTAATTAATTGAATAGTTTATATTGGTTAATTTCTCATTTTATACACTTATTTCTAAACAAATTTTCAATATTCTTATAGAAATTTAAGTACTCTCTGAACACATATAGAAAGATTTCTATATGTGTTCATGTTGGTTTTATTTCATATTAAAGGTAAGCCATTAAAGTTTTTTTGGAACTAAATATATATATATATATATATATATATATATATATATATACGAGGGTGGTCTGAAAAGTTCTCAGCCTAACAATGAAAAAACGAATTCATAATTTAATTTTTTTTTTTTTTTTCACATAATCTCCCTTAAGACTAATACATTTATTCCAATGATGCTCCAGCACTATTATACTGTCATCCCTGTAGTGGTTCTCAGTAAGATCTGCAAAATATCCCTCTACAGCTGCAATCATCTCTTGATTCAAAGAAAAACGCTGACCAGCGAGGATGAGTTTTAGTTTTGGGTAGAAATAGAAGTCAGAGGGAGCCAAATCTGGGGAATAGGGTGGATATTCCAACAATTCATAGTGCAGATCCCTTAATTTTCCCCATTGCTGAAACACTTTTGTGAGCAGGTGCATTGTCCTGATGAAATATGATTTTTTTATAATAAATTTAGTTTAATCCTTTATCCAAGTGTGAGCAAACAAAGTTTGTGCCTGAAAATATCTTTAGGACTGAGGCAAGGTGGTGCACCTGTTGGCAACTCGTAGCAAAGGTGGACCAAGCTCTCATCACTCCTTGTCTCAGTATCTCCCACCATGCAAAGCACATCTCCTTGCGGACATGTATAATGCTATGCATTAAGGGAAGGGCCACTACCCAGACCGATTTCTGAATTTTATTTGTACTTTGTGTTCTTATAAACATGTGATCCAGACATGATGCACATCTATTGAAAACCTTCATTTATGTGTTACTCAAGGCCTACATGGCTAATAAGTCAATGTAATCGAGAAAAGGATGGCTGTCACTTAGTAAATCAATATTTATTTGTTGTTTCAAGGATACTTGCGACATAAGACTGAATGATATAATCACGTAATCACAAGAAAGATATTTATTTAAACCAAATATTTCGGTCTGGAAATAGCAGACCATCGTCAGTGGTATTACAAGAACAGTTTAAAAAATACAAGCTAGAATACTAACAATAGATCATTAAAATTAGAATACGCCGCGTGATGTTATATCACTAAGTATGAAACAGAATATTTTGAAGTAGAAACATGATTGAATTTGCTATTAAAAAAAAAAAAATTAATTAATTAATGAGTAATTTTGATTAGATTTTCCCAGATTTTTGATATAGATATACAGTCATTACGATTCAGGTTGGGACGATGGAGCAAGGCCTCCACGCTTTCCTTGAACAAACATTCGAACCTATAACGGGATCTATGTAAGAGGCGAGTCTTGGACCAAAGGATGCTGTAGTCAGTTTCAATCCCGTGTTGAGCCAATCCAGACTTTTCTGGTTTGTTGTGAAGAATGGATGATTGATGTTCTTGGATTCTTTTTTCAAGAGAACGTCCAGTTTGTCCAAAATAAGAGAGATCACAGTTGCATGGAATTTGATAAACTCCAGGAAGAGATAAAGTTGAGCGTTTGTCTTTAGGAGAAGGAAAATGAGAAGACAATTTGTTAATAGGTGAATACGTAGTTGTTAAATCATATTTCTTTAAAATTCTTGCGATAGGTTCTGAAATACCGGAGATATAAGGAATAGGCACTCGACCTGTTGAAACTTTGTTGTTTTGTGGAGGATTATAAGAATTGAGAAGACGTTGAGTACTTTTTTCAGAAAAGCCATTTAGTTACATGTGTTGTTGGATAGTAGAAAGTTCTTTCTGTAGATAATCAAAAGTAGAACAATTAGTTTTGGCTCTTCTGACGAGGCATTTTATAATTCCTGTTTTTTGACATGGATGATGGGCTGATTCTTTAAGAATATAACGACCTGTGAATGTTGGTTTCCTGTATACTGTAGTTGTAAGAACATTTGAAGGTGATCGGATGAGGATAACGTCTAAAAAAGATAACGGGTTGTTTTCTTCTAATTCCATAGTAAACTTTATGCGATGATGCAAGGAATTAATACCGTTTAAAAAGGAAGGTAAAGCGTTTTTGCTGAGGCCAAATAGTAAATATGTCATCTATATATCTTACCCAAAAAGATGGTTGAGGGAAAATAGATGCGAAGAGGACTTTTTCTAAATGTTCTAAATAAAAGTTGGCTAAAGCCGGAGAAAGGGGACTTCCCATGGCCGTTCCTTCTACTTGGCTATAAAATTTGTTTTGACATACGAAATATCCAGAATGTATTACGAAATCGAATAGTTTTATAATATCTTGAGGAAAGATGTCAGCAAGTAATTTTAAAGTTTCCTTGAGAGGTACATTGGTATATAAAGATTCTATATCAAAACTAACCATGAGATCTTACAACTACAGTATACAGGAAACCAACATTCACAGGTCATTATATTCTTAAAGAATCATCCCATCATCCATGTCAAAAAACAGGAATTATAAAATGCCTCATCAGAAGAGCCAAAACTAATTGTTCTACTTTGGATTATCTGCAGAAAGAACTTTCTACTATCCAACAGAAACTCAATGGCTTTTCTGAAAAAAGTACTCAACGTCTTCTCGATTCTTATAATCCTCCACAAAACAACAAAGTTTCAACACGTCGGGTGCCTATTCCTTATATCTCCGCTATTTCAGAACCTATCGCAAGAATTTTAAAGAAATATGATTTAACAACTACGTATTCACCTATTAACAAATTGTCTTCTCATTTTCCTTCTCCTAAAGACAAACGCTCAACTTTATCTCTTCCTGGAGTTTATCAAATTCCATGCAACTGTGATCTCTCTTATTTTGGACAAACTGGACGTTCTCTTGAAAAAAGAATCCAAGAACATCAATCATCCATTCTTCACAACAAACCAGAAAAGTCTGGATTGGCTCAACACGGGATTGAAACTGACCACAGCATCCTTTGGTCCAAGACTCGCCTCTTACATAGATCCCGTTATAGGTTCGAATGTTTGTTCAAGGAAAGCGTGGAGGCCTTGCTCCATCGTCCCAACCTGAATCGTAATGACTGTATATCTATATCAAAAATCTGGGAAAGTCTAATCAAGATTACTCATTAATTAATTAATTTTTTTTTTTTTTTAATAGATGCTATTTCCAGGCCGAAATATTTGGTTAAATAAATATCTTTCTTGTGATTACGTGATTATATCATTCAATATTTATTTGACCAATTATAATTCACTATCACAATTCATGCAGAATGCTTTCCATTTCATGTGTAAAGTCGAAAGACATGTAAGAGTGAGATTTATAAATAGCCATTATGTAGTAATTGTAGTTCTCTAAGTAAGTCTTAACATTCTTGCATGTTTCTATTATTGCACTGCTAATATGATTAATTGTTAAAGATCTTCGAGCAAAAACCATTAATTCCTCAGATCTGTTGTAATCCTACATGATAATTTTCTTAATAGAACCAAAACTGAAATGAATCAAAGTTAAACAGCTATCAGAGGTGAACTATAGACTCAAATACATAAACACTATTCAAGGAAAAACCGAAAGAGTGTGAAAACAAAAAATAAAACTTTTGGAAATTCAATAGCAATTCCTGAAGATAACATTGTTTGATTCAGCCAGAGGCATGTGGTGAGATAATCTACAAGGACAGAAAAATCAGAACTCCATGGTAGACTCAGGAAATCAAAGAGGCAATCAAGGAAAAGAAGAAAGCATATTGAAAGTTCCTGGCAAGTAAGTCAGCTTGTGCTGTGTTGGAAGGCTTATGTGTTCATCGTACATGTTGAATGGATTTTAAGTATAGATGCAAACACAGATTGATAAGAAAATAACTTTTTATTGACTTAATTGCTAATATTTTGCTGGTATTCTATCCCGCATCTTCAGTGCCTAATTAGGACTTTAGTCTTTGTGTTGCATGCTACAATTGCTCATACTAGTTCCACTGTTACACTGGATTGTGGTTGTCTCGCTACTGTAACAAACCTTTGTTTGTGTGCTCTGCTGTCCTCTCCACTACTACTTAATTCTCCTACTATGACACTACTACCATCAATGCCATCTACAAAAAATACTGTTACCAGTAACAGTATTTTTTGTCTGTAAATTGCATGTGTTCTGAAGGGTGATTTGTCTGTATGCCAGATGAAAAACTTGATTGAATATATTCTGGTTGAATATAAGATATTCAACCAGAAATGCTAAAATATGGAGGTATAAAAGTTTTACAGTGGCTACACTGCATAATTCAGAAAGCCTGGATAAAGGGTTGAATTCCAGGTGATTGGAGTGGAGCACTCATAGTACCCATCTACAAAAATAAATAAAACTGAATGTGAAAATTACATAGATATTTCTGTACTGAGTGTTTCTGTCAAGATTTATACAAGTATTGAGAAATGGCTAAGAAAAATTGTGGAGGAGAAGCTGGGAGAAGAGCAAACTGGGTTTAAGTCAAACAGAAGTTGTCAGCATTAGATTTTCACTTTAAGACCAAAGAGTTGAGAAATCATGGGAATATAACAAGAGGATCTGTATTTAAGTTTTGTACATCTGGAAAAGACATATGACAAGGTGTCAAGGGGAAAGCTGTTCAAAATACTCCAATTATATGGTGTAAATGGGACATTATATCAAGCAATACTTTGTCTATATTTGAGTTGTAAATTGGCAGTTAGAATTGGAGATACATGAAGATGGTTTGATGTTAAAGCAGCTGCAAGGCAAAAGTGTGCATTATCTCCACTGTTATTCATCATTTATATGGATCACATAATGAAGGAAAGTGATATTAAACCTCATATCAAAATTGGAGATGTTAATCTCAGCTCTTTATTTTATGCAGATGATGTTATGCTCCTAAATAAAAGCCAGCCTGATTGGCCAAGTGGTTAGTGTACCCACTTTTCAACCAAAAAGGTTCATATCCCGTTGCAGGCATGGATGTTTGTGATTGTCTTACTTGTGTACTGACATGACCTTTGCTGTCCTTGCACTATTAAAACCATAAATCATCATCACCTAAATATATTCAGGACAAATCTGCAGGATTCCCTAACTAAATTGAATAATTGCTGTAATAAATATGGTATGAAAATCACATTAAAAAGAAAATGAAAATGGGCAGAAACATTGAAAACATAAATTGCATCCTGAATGGAGAACCTGAAGAGCAGGTAAAACATTTCAGCTCTTTGGGACAATTTTTAGTGAAGATGGCAAATTAAATTTGGAAATAGACAGGAGTAGAAAATAGGAATAAGGGTTAGGAACGAAACTCTTGAACAAAGACCACAGATATGAGAGTTCTGAGAAAGATTAGGGGGACTGAACAGATGCATCATTGGCAGTACTATATTTAAAATGAGGATATTAGGAAAGAACTTGACATTGTTGGCATTCAGGAAAGATTAGCAAAACAAGTGTTCTTTGCCTGGGATGTAGGTAGATTGACACAGTAAAGTTCCTCAGAAGCAAAAATATAAGATCTGATAAATATTGACAGAGAACAGGCTAATTTGGAGGAAAATTGTTGATGGGAAGTTAGTAATGGTGTAACTTTTTCATGTAGTACTGTCATAATACCTTGTACTCCCACTGAGGGTATATGTCAGAAATTTGATGATGATATTCTTGTGTCCTTCTAGCCATCTATCCCACATCCACTTAGACCTGAATTTTACAATGTTTTGGCTTTTTTTTTTTTTTTTTGTGCATTATGGAGTTCTTACACTGCTTTGATGTCCTTTTTATTAAAATCAACTTGAATTTTTTATGTATGTATTATCTTATGTATTATCTCTTTCATGTGGTTCTTGAGGGACACCTACTATTTCCAAATTTCTGTTTATGACTCGTTGAGTGAAAGTATCAACAGTTTGATTAATTAATTTATGTTTGCACCATAACTGTAAGTTGGAATATCCCAATTCTGGCATTTTTAGAATTAAGTTCTTTGATTTCCTCCGTTAGTCCAACTAGTGTATAGAAACTCATCTATTTTAGCAAAGGTCTATTCGGAAGTATTTTTTAGTTCACTTACCTCTTTCTTTAAGTTGCAGATCACATTGGTTTAGTTAACAATAGATGTAGAAAAACTGATGTCAGAGTTGAGTAACTAATTTGTTTGCGAGTGCTGGTCAGCCCTGGAATGTAGCTTGCTTTGGGACAAAGGACTTGATCATTGTATGCTTGGCTGCTTCCTAAATTTGCATGGACTTCTGTTTTAAAGTTTCTCTCTCTCTCTCTCTCTCTCTCTCTCTCCCACTTACAAAAGGGTTAACCTATAGCTTAGTAATACTGTGAGTTAGATGGCCTGAAATCCTATTTTGGATTCAAACAGTACTCTTTTATGCCACTTAAACCTCTAGTATCAGAGTGGTTGTGATGGTCTTGCACTGGAAGAAAAACACCATGACAATTCATGCATAAGAGGATTTAATTTTATAGCCTGTCTAGGCTGAAATGCAAATAAACTATGCACTCACTCAACTAGGTCAGCATAGAAAGCCAGTTTATTTGAAAATATAGTATATGAAAATTTTAAGCACTGCGAAAGTTTGTTAGACACCCTTTTTCATTTTTATTTCTGTGAAAATTAGTACTATAATCTTATCATTTCATCTGTATTTATGTAGATGAAATAAATGTAGTACATGAAATTACAGTTGTCATTAATCCACTAATATTACCAGAATATGCTAGATAATTCCTTGAATCCAGTTTTAATTTATTTATAACAGTTCTACAAGGTGACATGAAGTAAGTTTAGTTACTCAAAATCAGATATTCATAACTATGTGAAGAAATCCACTTAGTCAGATCAGCTAGTTTAGTTGCTAAAGTGGATACTAATTCTACTCTCCAACCAAGAGCCATAAGTTTCACCTGTAAACATGGATATGAATATTTGCAAGTATCTTTCAGGTGGTTGTTAAATGTCATTGCTTGTTGTGAGACTGCCACACCACTCTTTACTGGAGCGTGAAATGGCTTGAAAAAGTTACTTATGCATCTTTTCAAGATATCTTTTTTCCCCATATCTCACCCACAGTACTAACTTACAATAGGTTTATAAGGTGTCTGGGAAACATCAAGAACATCACCATTATTTTCTAGTATATACCTCAATTAGTATACCACATATTATGACAGTTTAATACAATTAAGATTTTATGAATAGTTCTCATCAACAACTGTCTTCTCAATTGATCTGTGTTTTTTCTAAAAAATGTGGAAGCAACTCTTATATTTTTGATCTTGTAAAACACCTCTAACTGCTAATTTTTCATTTCACATTTACTTTGAAAAATAACAATCTGTATGTAAAATACTTTTGCATCTATCCAAAATTAGCAGTCTTAACATTAGATGACATGCACCAGTACCATTTACATTCATCAAAATGAACTGTTATTTCTCACAGATCAACTGACAGCCTTAATAATTGCTGCACACCTCAGCCATCCCAATGGCACATTACATGATTTCTTCCCTAAAAAACAAAGAGAGCACACACATACATTGGTCAGATCTGACATCCCATTATAAGACAATGCCAAATATAGAATCCCATCTGTGTCTGCTGTGCTTCAAAATTATCTTCCAGCAACTCTAAAACCTACAGTGTGGCTTAGATACGTTAACGATGTTTTCGTTATCTGGCCACACGGTCGACAAACTTTAAACACATTCCTCAGCCACCTGAACAAACAACATGAATGCATACAATTTATTTACTATCGAAATTGAAAATCAGAATTTGCTCCTGTTCCTGGATACACCGGTCACACATCTTCCCTCAGGCAGTCTATCCTTCACAGTTTACTGCAAACTGACACATACTGATCAATATATACATGCTAACTCATATCCCATCATAACCCATCGCAAAAATTTGGAGTCTTTAACGCCCTTAAAAACAGAGCTATAACAATTTGCTCTAATCAACAAGCTCTTAAACAAGAATTAAAGATTATTAGCAACACATTTATAAATAATGGCTATAACAAAAATGCTATTAATAAAGTTCTTCGTAAAACTTTATCAAAAAAGAATATAGATTATGGTAAAACCATAGCTATCCCATACATTAAAGGGTTATCAGAAAAAATCAATAGAATCCTACACCATTATAATCTCAATGCCACTTTTAAACTACCTATAAAATTAAAAAACATATTCAACTCCTCTAAGGATTCTCTCCTCCCATTGGCACATCCTGGAGTTTATTGCATCTATTGCAATAAATTTCACCTTATATTGGTGAAACTGGACATACAATCCCTATATATAAAAAAAGAACACAAAAGACACATTAAATATAACAATTTTGGTGAAGCAGGCCTCTCAGATCACGCTCTCAACATCCTATACCAAATTGATTGGAAAAGTACCTGCTCTTTACATCATGCAAAAACCTGGTATAAAAGAAAATTTAAAGAAGTCTGTGAAATTCTGATTATTATTATTATTCGTGACCCCTCCAAGGAGTCCGAAGACTCATCACGGGAGGACACCTACGACTGTCTCAACCACTACACTACACCGAACCTCTACTACGAATCAACGGCATCTACCGCCCGACTCCACCACTACCACAACTAGTATTTTTTGTCTGTAAATTGCGTGTGTTCTGAAGGGCCGATTTGTCTGTATGCAGGATGAAAAACCTGAGTTTCCAGGAGAAAAAACCCTGCTACCTCCATATGAGATCGTCTAACTCACCTTCGATTAACCACCCTAATCTCAACAATAATGGTGGCATAAAAATTCCAAGATGAATGGCACATATTCAGCCTACGTAGTATCTAGCATACTTTAGGACTTTAAGCAATTTTCAGCTTTTATTGGAAACTATTCCATACCAATTGGATGAAATTTATATATATAATCACAATTTATATATATATATATATATATATATATATATATAAACATGTTGCTCTCCAGCCAAATTTAATTTTGTAACCCAATAGATAATAATAATAATAGGACTCTAGCTTTGATGTAGTAAAGGTTTTTTTTTTTTTTTTTTTTTTTCACCAGAGGTCAGGCCAATAATTGTTGTAATGGTAACTTTAGTAACTCAGTAACTTTAGCAATCCATGTAGATTGTAGTGCAGCTTGTTTCTCTGTATGTATGTTGCTCCAGATGATGACCTTGATACGAAGGTCGAAACGTTGAGTGTTCATTTTGCTTTATATTAAACTAAAGTTAGTTTTGCTCTAACACGGTAGTTTTCTCCATAATTATCCATAATGTATCTTCCAGCACTTTAAGAGCTTGAATAGTTTCCTGGTACAGATGATATTCTCCCTCTTCTCAGGATGAATGCCAAGTCTGGGGCACAAATTTGTGTTGCAGACTTAACACTCATCATGTGCCATCTGTATAGGTTCTCATACTCATCTGGCATCTATCCAACAGCATTAGAAGGAAGCCTATGTTCAGTACATCCGAAAAACATGAAATAAAATTCAGCTATCAGATTATTATCTCATTGGCCTTATTTCAGTCCTTTTGAAGACAATAGGGAAAGTTATTAACAGTTAACTTCACTACCTGGAGGCTCACCAATATGAATTCTGCCACAGTAGGATTTCTTATCCAATCTTATCCACCTTTGGATGTAAGTATAGAAAGGTTTGGAGAAACTTGTATTGTTGCTCATGACATTTTCAAGGCATTTCTTTTTTATCAGACCCGCACATAAGATTAGAAAACTATTGGTGCAAAAATTTCACTATTAGTGGGGAGAAAGAGTTAAATAAAAATAAAAAAAAAAGAGACATGCAATGAATGGTAAAATACTTGCAAACTTACCATCCACACCAAGGGAATCCAGTCTCTTGTCCACACATGTCCTCAACCCCACCTAATACCACACTCGGACTCCCAAGCACAATCTCGCAGAGTTTGAAAGGCAGCAAATCATTTGCGAGTTGTTTGATAAGCCTACTGATATTTCACTATTATCAAGTTTAGTTCTTTGTATTATATAGTGGATGTCTTGCAGAGATATTTTACTGCTATAGCCTCACATGGGGAAGAAGTGGCTGGTTTCTACAGTGTATTTGGCATGTCCATACTATATTTGTTCTTCCCAAATATACAAGGACATTTGGTAATGTCCTTTTCCAAGGACATTTGGCTTTAAAACCAAGCTTAGTAGTGATTACTTCAGTAGTGTGTCATTGTACCATGAAAATCACTTACCACCTAGAGAGAGAGAGACCTGTTTACCAAGCTACCACCGAGTTTAATTTCCATCCTTTGCACTCATCATCATCATCATTATTATTATTATTAACATTTGACATCCCTGGAGTCAGAGACTCATTGTGGGAAGTACACTATTGCACACAATGCTCATCCAACTATGCTTTAAACTGATTCAATGTGTCTACATCCACAACACACTCAGGCACTTGCCAACCACTCTCCATGCAAAGAACCTACTCCTCACTCCTCTGCTCACACCCTCCTTATACAGTTTCCAACAAAAGCCTCTTATTCTATTCCCCTATCCCATTGTATGAAAAATCTCTTCCATGTCAACCCGATAACAACCCTTGACTGGCTTATATGTCTTAATCATATCACCCCCCCCCCTTTTCTCCATTCACAAGGCTCTGCAACTTACATTCTCTCAATCTATCCTCCAACCCCATATTCCAAAGACCACAGACCACCTGTATGAATCTTATCTGGACTCTTTCCAACATATCCAAGTGTTGGAACGTACATCCTAGTTTCGAATCCGCCATTTTGTTGTAACGTACTCTTATTAATAAAATCAACTAATTGCTAATTGATCACTAATCCAAATGTAGGGAAATTTATATTTATACTGTGCCACCCTATATTTAGATTAGTCTATATAAAATAGTAGAATCAATTTTCAATTAATTTAGCAGTCTCCTTACTCATTCAGGCCGAATTTAATATTTTCCACTTGGGGCTCCCACAAGATTCGAATTATTTATGAACGGTGCAATAAAAAAGAATCAGGTAAACACATTATTGGAATTAACAAAACATTTAATATAGGGTTATATGATAAATACATGAATTCCACTTCTAAAATAAGACATTACAATTAAGTCAGTACATCAGGTCAAATCACTCATATTAGTTCAGTCTTCAAAATTTTTACATATAAGTTTCTCAGTCTTCTCAATTACAAGATCCCTTACTCAGATTAATACAACAGAAATTCTTGTTTAATTAGTTTGCCTGTATCCCTCAGTTATACTCCATACTTAACTCTCAGCAGGCACTTATCATATCATTAATCACGGCAGATATTAATTCAAGGCAAATTATTTTCAATTTTTAACTTCGGCGATATGCCACAGTAAATGTTAGAATAAGCGAAATGGAACTATCACTCAAATCTTCATACACAGAAACAAATAAAATATGACTGTTCTTACCGGAATTAATCTTCAGCACGTCAGATTTAATGTGAGCACATCTTCAAATTATATTTATTACACCTATGGAACACATTTAAAAAGAATCCTTCAAGGTCATAACTAGATTATCATTTGTCGCGCTTCACAATTCTCGACGGCAACTATAGGGCAGATTGATATCCTTGTTTACTACTTCACAACAAATTAAGCTCCATACAATTCTTCCTAAAAGCAATATAGAACTAAATAATAACTCTAAGCTAACTGGATCTATTCTGAATCCTTCATTAACCTTCCAGTCCTTTAATTATCGAAATACGGCACTAAATTCCTATTAATGCCATTGCTGGCCTTACTTTCAGCTATCTATAAGTTTTGACTTCGTCTCTGCATACTTCTAAATACTACTCTCTTGGATTCCTGCCCTTCAGTCCTTTTTATTTACTTTGACCTCACCTCCCTGCTTATATCCTTCCTTCTTCCCGCTCCCAAAACTTCCCTTTTCTTCTTTTTTTTTATATTACTCTCCTATATTTTTCTTCTCTCCTCGTTATCTCGAAGCTCATGGTCTACCCACGCGCGTTCTATTTTATTTCTCTCTCCATGGCAACGAACAAAACGTAAACATTCGCATTAACGTTACATAAGGCTATACTTTAACATTGAGTAATGAAAAACATTAAATAAAATATTACAGTTACTTGATTTTCTCTTTCATTTCATTTACAATTAACAATAATAAAATATATGTTACGGTATATATATATATAAGGTATATTAAATTATATACATATAATTTCTCATAATATTATTGAAGGAAATAAGTAAATAAGATAAATGATATTTATCACTGAGTCCTTCCAATAGTAAAATATACATTAAAATTATTTAATCAAATAATAGCTGATGAAATTCAGGAATAATACATGAATAATAATTCTTAAGCAAGGGATTAACAAATAATTTTTAAATAAGTCATGCTTAATATATGATAGGTTATGTTAAATGTGAATGAAGAACAAAATATACATAATAATCATTCAGTTTAACACTAGTCACCATGAAAACCTGGCAACCAAATCTGTGCACAATAATCCATATGAGGCCTTATACAATAGCATCATAACTTCTTTATTTCTGCATGTTAGGGACCTCTACATCATTGCCATTATCTGATGTGACGTCTTCACAACTTATGCAATGTGACCCCTGAATTTGAGGTCCTCGTCCACTATCACTCCTAGATCTCTCATCTCCTCTACTTCCTTTAAAGTTTCTCTACCAAGTATATACTTTTGCATCCCATCATTGCTTACCAAATCTCAAAACCTTACACTTTGCAACATTGAACTGATAGTTTCACTTACCTGCCCATTCTTATAATCTGTTCAAGTCCTCTTGTAAGGCCATGACATCCACTTGACTCTGCATTGCTCTCCTCAGAGATCGTTTTGCATCATCTGCAAATGGCTGCATATCACTAGTTAAACCGATCCCAATATTATTAACATACAAATTGAACAGCAATGGCCCCAAAACTGATCCCTGTGGCACACCACAAGTGACCTTTCTCTTTCGGGATACTGCACCCCCATATACAACTTTCTGATACCTATCCGACAGCCAGTCACTGATCCAACTCAGAAGTCTCTTATCCAATCCCATCTGTTTCAATTTATTTAAGAGCTTATCATGTAGCAGTCTATCGAAAGCTTTTACAAAATCTAAGTACACCACTGTATATGCATCTCCCCTGTCCAAGGTATTTGTCACCTTGTTATAGTATATAAGTAAGTTAGTGAAACATGATCTCCCCTTAACAAACCCATGCTGATAACCACAGAGAATACTGCTGTTATCAACCCATTTCTGTATCCTGCTTCTCACCGATCTCTCTAATACCTTCACCACAACTCCAGATATACAAATCATCCTATAATTTGAAGCTACAGCTTTATCACCACCTTTATGCAGTGGAACCTGTGCTGTTGTAAGACTTATTAAACAGGCATTCCAATGCTACTGCCAATTCCCTGGAACATTCCTTTAAGATGCGTGGTGATATGTCATCAAATCTTATCATCTTATTGACATCAATCTTATTTATTTCTTTATATACCCCCCTGCTCTCTCACAATTAAGCCATTCCCCTCCTGCTTTACTGAAAAGTGGCCCCTCGCATTTCGGCCCCTGTAGATAATGAGTAGGTTACAAAAATGTAAATACATTCAACTCTCGATAACGCAAATTTTTATTGAAGTCCCAGCCCCTTTAGTGGAGATTCAATGTTAAACTCTCTCAATTACTCGAACTGAACTTCCGATAACTCTAACTTTTTCGAACAAATTTTCAAAATTACATTCATGTACAAATTGTCATGTAGCTTTTAAACTAATTTCTCTCCTTTTGTATGTCTTCAGGGTTCCCTTTCAATTGTGAAAGGATTAACTGGAACTGTTAATCCTTTCACAATGAAAAGAATACACTCGACCACGAGTGCCATAATCACGTGGCTAGTGACGGGCATGGGGGGGGGGGGGGAAACAGTGACTAATCTTATAGGAGTCTTTTCAGTAACAAGTGAATCTTGTTCTAAATTCAAACAAAATTCCTGCATCTGGCTCTCCTCACATTTCTTGGTGCAGCGGACAGTTTGCTGTTTTCGCTGCCTCATTATCAGTGGTGCATTGTGAGAACAAGCTGCTTGCTCAGTTAAAAAATTAAGTGTATTATTTACATTTTTGTAGCCTACTCATTATCTACAGGGGGCGAAATGTGCGAGGCAAAATGTGAGGAGCCACTTTTCCGGATCCTTCCCCTCCTATGTCCTCTACACGTTAGTTCCTCATGATTCCACCCTGATCAGGATGAAACATCCTTATAAATTGATCACCGAATATCTCAACAATGTCTTCTGCAGCAGTTTTTTTACCAATCATTAATTAACACTTTCATCCATTAACTTCATGGAAGGAAGAATGATCTTACCATGATCATTCTTCCTTCTACTTGCCACATATCTAAAAAAAACTCTCTAGGGTTTTTCTTTGCCTGATTTGCCAATTTCTGCTCATTCTCTACTTTTGGTTTCCTTACTAACTGAGTCACTCTCCTGGCTGGTTCTTTATACTCTCATGTAACTTGTTATTACCATCATCTTGTACTTTCTCCAAAGTACTTTCTTTTTCCAGATTTCATGCTTAAGCTCCACATTCATCCATTTTACACCTACCTTATTCAGCCTTTTGGTTTTTGGAATATATTCACACATCTTTAGATATTAGATAGTTTTCTCTCTTTAAAATTTTCCCTCCACCAATGTCAGAGCATCTCAGTTCTATGTGCTTTTGCCCACATTCATACTTCTCTACATTAATGATCTCCTTACATTAACTTCAAATCCTTTCCAGTTTTGCTGATGATAATATACTCCATTACTCTTTTTTTCTTTTTTGATAAGTCTTGTAAGTATTCAAATGATTCATGCTTCAAGATCTTCCATAAATAATGTTTTAAACATTAAATCTCCTTGTCATTCTCTGTGGGATCAGGAAAGGTTCAGAGAGACATGTTCTGTTGCTCATTTTCCTGAGCATTTGATCATGCATCTGTAAATTGTCATCTTTCTGTCTACCTTATCCTCTGTAATTAAGCAGCCAGCCTTCTCCATGTTCCCTGCATGTCATGGTGGATGGATCCCTCTCTTTAGCTTTGCTACTAATGCAGAGTGCTTCAGGACTGTTCTATCACTTACTTTCTTCCTCCTATACATAAATGACCTACTCTGTCACCAATAATCCTATCCATAGCTTTGCTGATTATAGTCCACTCCATTCATCCTACATGTTTAACAAATCATGCAGTGCTTGGGTATCCCAAACTTCAAAATCATCTGCAGCCAATGCCATTAAACATTGGTCTCCATACCATCCTTCAGTGTGGCAAGAATAACTTGGCCACTTTCAATACAACCAAAATACAGGCATGCCTTTTCTCTTGTATAAGGGATCTCATCTTACTCACCCTTATCCTTACTAATATACAAATCACCAGACAGAATCAGATCTCTCTGTCCTTGTACTGACATTTATCTCCTAAGTGACATGTAAAGACACCATTGTATCAAGAATTAAAATATTAAATTACTTACCCACACTTTATCTCAATTAAACAGTTAAAGATAAATGTGCAATGAGCTAACTAAAAAGTTCAACATACTTATGACAAATTATAAGTCTGTTGAACTTATAATTTGAAGGATGGTACGTAGCATCACGCTAATCCATCAAACTACACTTTCAACAAATTGAAGTAAATCTTAGCAATTCTGAATGAACTAAACAGAGCAGATAGTTAAATCATTTGCCTGTTCTGCATTCAGAGTTCAAGATATTAGTAATCATCTATTTTACATTCAATATAAAAGAAGAATTGAACTGAAGATATTCCAGTAGGTGAGAGAAAATTAATTCAGACAAACATTATTTCCATTCCAAATGAAGAATATTAGTTCTTGCATAACATATGGAAGTACATATTAGTTTCTTCTGTTCCAGTCACTAATCACAACAAAAATTATCATCACTTCCTTTACTTTGAGTGAACAAATTCCTGTAAGAAGTAATTTGAAATTGTGTGTGTGTTTTCTTGGACTGACATTTACCTTTAACCTTTCCCACACTCTCATCAATTGCATCTTCATCTTCTAAAACTTTGCATCCTTTTCTGCTGAAGACTATTTTTTTGTCCATCCAGCTATTACTTGATCTGTACAAATCTCAGATCTGCCTGACTCAGACTGTTCTAATTTTTGGAACAGTGAAAAATTCTTGATGCTGTGCTGGAAAGAGTAGTCTGGCTGGTCAGAGATCCCTTTCTCAGTGATTCACTTCAAACACTGTCATGCAGATGGCTCATTTTAGTCTTATGTCTCATTTAGCGGATATATCTATGTGAACTACTTCAATGAACCTGCATGTCTGAGTCCTCTGCTTTCCATTAAGCATGTTAAAACATAAGTAGATTGGCCAATATCCTTTTGTAGTCTAACTTCAAACCTCACTGAGCCTGCTTCTCCTTTCCCTCTTTCATAGTATCTGCTTCTGTTCTCTGGTACAGCCTCCCTTCAATTTTTCTCCAACTTCAGTAACTTAGCTACTGAAGGGTTATTTATCATTTTTAAATCAACAAAAAAAAAAAAAAAAAAAAAAAAAAAAAAAAAAAAAAAAAAAAATTGATAAATACATAAGCTTTTGAAAATTTTAAGGCATTCCTGCATAATAAACATATTTCATTAACCAAAATATAATAATTTTAGCTCAACAGGCAGAAGTGAATCTCTGGTACGACAACCACACTCCTATGCTTCACTACATTCTTCAAATGTGTCCTGATGCAGATCTTATATGGGTATTATTAGAAGCAGGAACTGACTTAAAAGTAACAGATTCTCATGGAAACACACCGTTGCTGGCGCTCTGTAGTTCACAAGAACTTAAGGATAGAAGAAAGATTTCTTGTTTAAAGGACCATATGTGTATTCTGCAATATCTCATGCAAAAAAATAATGTTGAGGTAAGTCTCTATCTCCTGTTTTTTTCTACCTGCATATGGATTTGTATGTGTGGCTTGGTAATAACTTAATTTATATCTGTAGAAAGAGCATCTATTCAGAAAGTTCTGCATTAGTCTGAAACTGTATTTCCAGACCTAATGTTGATAGAGCAGAGGGCCAGAAAGGTTATAGAGCAGCTTCATCTGAAAAGTAGTCAGTTGGACTTGTTATAGAAGCAAAATTGAGCTCTGGAATAAGAGGAACAAAATTGTTGCATTGATCGAGTTTATTCACACAACAATTGTCAAAACAAGTGAGATATGGTCGGATTAATACAACATCCTAACTAGAATAGAATTAGAGGAGTACAATGTTTTTCATGAAATAGAAAGAGCAGAAAGGAAGGGGGAAGGGTGCTGTTGATGATAGTAGAGAAGTTATACTTCCAAAGCGGAAATGCAAGGGGAGGGCAATGAGGAGGAAATGTATATGCAGTTTAGCCTAGCAAATACAACAAAGTGATCATTTTTGGTGATTTTAATTATGATAATATAGATTGGAATGAAGAGATGGCATATTTTTTGGGGGGGGGGGTGAATTTCTTGAGTTTTTAAGAAACAACTACCTTATGCAGTACGTAATACAGGAAATGTGGATCAAGGGTCTGGATTTGATCATTCTCATCAGAGGATATTTTTATAATGGAGTGTCAAATCTTCTTACATTTGGTGGCAACCACCATATGAGGAGGACTTCTGTGAGAAAGAGATAATTTGCAGCATCATGGAATGAGGAATTGAATGGAAGGGAAATCAGTTCTTTTTTGCATACTACTCAGAACTATCAGAAGTAGTCTGAATGTATTCCAAGAGTTAAGAGATTAAATAAGGTAGGTGTGAAATGGATGAATGAAGAGAGTAGGTAGGCAATTTAGAAGAATGCAATATGGAAGCAGCACAGGATGAGTGGTGATAATTAGTTGCATGAGGGATACAATGAAGAGATGAATAAGGTTATTCACTTGGAAAGGGTAGCAAAAGTGCAGTATAATTTGCAGTTAGCTAATGAAGCAAAAAAAAAATCCCAAGACATTCTTTCAATGCATGGCTGGCAGAAGAAAAGATGATATTTATTGGTGAAAATGGTCGAATGATAATTATTTCAAAGAATATTTTGAGATACTAAATAAGCAATTCATAAAGATATTTCATCCTCGTGGATGTGACCTTATGCTGAATACAGTAGGAAGGGTGGAGGATGGAATAATGGTGAGTGATCAGGAGATATATGAGAAATTGAATAAACTGGACATTAATGAGGCTGTAGGGCTTGATGATATATCACTGCATGTTTGAGAGAACAGTCCAGGGAATTAACAGAAGCTTTTATATACTTGATTAGCTTAAGTTTCCTCATTGGAACAGGTTCCAAAGGAGTGAAAAAAAGAGAGCAATATTATTGTTTCATATGAGGTGATAAAACTAAAGTTTTGAATTAATTACAGACCAGTTTGTGTGTTTCAAAATAGTGGTTAAAGTGTTGGAAGGATTAGCGAGACCCAAGATTCAGAATTTGTTCAGCAACAGTGGCATCCTCCTTAATGGACAGTGTGACTTTGCTAATAGAAGATCCTCATCAGTTTTCTGATATGTGCCATCAAGTGGTGTTGAGACAAGTAACATATTTCAGCTACAGTGTTTACAAAGATGACAAATAAATCTGGAACTACACAACAGAATAAACAAATCTAGGATACTGCGAAACAGTTGAATAAATTTACATGGAATAAGAGAGAAATTAGCCAAAACGCTAAACTTTCAGTATACAAGATAGTACTCAAACCAGTTTTAAGTTATGGATCTAAGAGCTAGGTTAGAAGTAAAGAACTTGATCAATAATTAGAGATTACAGATATGAGAATTCTTAGAAAAACTTGGGGCCTAAACAAGCATCAGTGGAAGAATCATATTAAAAATGAAGATATTAGGAAGGAACTTGACATTGTTTACAATCAAAAATGAGTGAGCTGGCCTAATCTAAGGTTAGGTATGGTCACTTAAACAGAATAAATGAAGAAAGGTTAGTAAAACAGGTGTTTGATGCCAAGATGGCAGGAAAAAAACCAATGTGTTTCAGCGCAAGAATGAAATGTTAGATATGACAATATTGGAGTGGTGATAAGTGATAGCCTAATTTAGAGGAAAATTATTGATTGGACATTAGGAACTGAAAGTTTAAGAAGGTGGCAAAATATTCTGGAGGTTGTTGAAGAAGCTCAGAAATGGAGGAAAGAGTACTGTAAAAGGAATTAGAGATAAAAGCGACATGAAAACAGAAGAAAAAGATATTCTTGAAGTATGGAGTAATTACTTTGAAAAATTGCTAAAGAAACAAGCAGTGATAGCACAGTGGTAAAAAACACTCAACAGTATAGGAGAATGAATGACTACTATTTGCGTTTTTTTGGTCAAATTTATTTTAAAACTATATTATACCAACTAGTTTCGCCAACTGTGGCTGTTGGCTTCATCAAAGTAAAAGATGTATAAAAAATAAGAACACTTAAACGCTAAAAACTGTTTACATTAAAAATTGTATTCAGTTCATAAAATGAACTGAATACAATTGCATTTTTATAAAAGCAGAAGAACACATACATCATACGCATAGCGTATGTATGATCTGCTAGTTGTTATGTAGGAACGTTCTGTAGTTGGCAGCAAAATTTAATTCTGGCATGTTGAAAGATCTAATGAGGGTCTTCCAGATCTCAGGCAAAATCAATCCTTGGTTTCTATTAAGGATTTGTTCTGAACGGAGAACTGTTGTGACTTCTTTTATAATTCGGGAGCGGAAGTCTTCCTCTAAGTAGGGCATTCAGCTTTTATCCCATTCTATCATATGGTTAGTCCTAGAAAAATGAAAGGCTAACCCCGATTTGTCTTCTCTATTATTATTAATGTCGCCTATGTGTTCCTTCTTCCTGATTTCAAAACTTCTTGAAGTCTGGCCAATGTAGTTCAAGCCACACGAGCAGGGAATGTTTTAAACTCTGGCATATTTAAAAAATGGATGACTGTCTTTCGGAGATCATAAAAATTGGTGAATAGTCTGTGCAGGTTTAAAAGCCACTTGTATTCCATGTGGCATGAGGAGTCTGGCAATCTTATTGGAAATTGTCCCCACAAACAGAATCACTATGGTAGAATTATAATGTATATCTTCAGGTTGTGTTGTATACAGTCAGGAATACATATCCATACTTGAAGTAGAAAAAGCCATCAAAGGCTTTTTCTACTTCAAATGTGGAATTTGAAATAGGAAATTTCAAATGTGCATAGGCAGCAGGGGTAGATGATACTCAACCAGAAATGCTGAAGTATGGTGGTATAAAAGTCTTACAGTGACTGCACTGCATAGTTCAAAAGGCATGGACAGAGGGACAAATTCCCGATGATTGGAGTAGAGCTCTCATAGTACCCATATATAAAAAGGGAAATAAAACTGAGAATTACAGAGGTATTTCCCTACTGAGCGTTCCTGGTAAGATTTATGCTAGTATACTTGAGAAACAGTTGAGAAGGATTATGGAAGAGAAACTTGGTGAAGAAGAAGCTGGATTCAGGCCAAATAGAGGCTGTCAGGATCAGATCTTCACTTTATGACAAATAGTCGAGAAATCATGGGAATATAACAAAGATATGTATTTAAGTTTTGTCGATCTGGAAAAGGCATATGACAAGGTGCCAAGAGAGAAGCTATTCAATATGCTACAGTTATATGGTGTCAATGGGGCATTATATCAAGCAATACTTAGTCTTTATTTGAGTTGTAAATCAGCAGTTAGGATTGAAGGAAGTACAGGAAGATGGTTTAATGTTAAATCTGGTGTGAGACAAGGATGTCATTATCCCCTCTGTTATTCATTATCTATATGGATCATATTACGAAGGAAAGTGGTATTAAACCTGATATCAAAATTGGAGATGTTAATATCATCTCTTTGCTTTATACAGACGATGTTATACTTCTAAATAAATCTCCTACAAGTCTGCAAGATTCCCTGACTATATTGAATAACTTGTAATACATATGGTATGAAAGTCAGCAATAAAAAGAGACAATGAAAATAGGCAGAATGGTTGAAAATGTCAACTGTGTTGTGAATGGAGAACCTGTGGAACAAGTAAAACAGTTCAGCTACTTAGGCATGATTTTTAGATGGTAAATTAAATATGGAAATAGACAACAGAATCAACAAAGCTGGTATGGTAGGAAGTCAATTGAATAAATTCATATGAAATAAGAGAGAAATTAGTCAGAACACTAAATTAGCTCTATACAAGACAGTGTTCAAACCAGTTTTAACTTATGGATCTGAGAGCTTGTTTAGAAGTAAAGCACTTAACCAAAGACTAGAGACTGCAGATATGAGAGTCTTGAGACAGATTAGAGACGTGAACAGATGGTATCAATGGCAATATCATATTAAACACGGGGATATTAGGAAAGAACTTGACATTGTCAGCATTCAGGAATGCGTTAGCAGAGCTAATCTCGGTTGTATGGTCACTTAAACAGAATTGGCGAGGAAAGATTAGCAAAACAAGTGTTTTCAACCAGGTTTGCAGGAAAATGACCCAGAGGAAGACCAAGATATAGATGGATTGATATGGTACAAAATGCCTTAGACCAGTGGTTCTCAAACTTTTTGAAGTTGGGGCGCATTTAAAATCCTACAAATAATTCTAGGCGCACTATATACAAATTTTTGAGAAATATGTTAAATAATTAAGTCAAATATTACAGAAAAAAAATAATGCAATAAAAAAAAATAAAATGAAACATTCCTTAAGTTTATTCATTCTTGTGTTTATGAGAAACATGAGCCTGATGTGTCCTAGTGATAGCTTCAATGTTTGGGCATATATTTGAAAGGCAAACTCTCATTTCCTCATCAACACATTGAAGAGTTCCTCTCTTTTTACACGTAATTGTGGTGAGGGTAGAAAATCCTAATTCACATAAATATGATGTTGAAAATTGTTGTAAAATGTTCAAAGCTTTTTTAGATATTGTCACATATTCTTCTTTTATAGAAATCCAAAAGGCTTCAAGAGACAATTCCTTATGTTTAATCATCAATCCACGATCAGTGGATATAGCTGCCAGTTCTTCTTCTTCTGTTAATGTTAAACCAAAATCACTTGAAGTTTCCATAAATGGGTTTTTAATCCAATCGTATTGTTCAGTGTTAAGTGATGGAAAATAAGAACTCAATTTTTCTTCTAAACTTGTTAAATGTTCAACTATTATTGGAAGTGTTTCATTTATGCAGGTGTTACTTACCAATGGAAACATTTCCAAATTACCTTCAACAGCTTTTCTTTTCCAAATCTGTAGTTTTCTCTGAAACGCTTTCATTTTGTCAGTGGATGTGAGAATATTTTCTTCTTTCCCTTTCATGCTACTATTTAAAATATTGAGCTGCTGAAATATATCGGCCAAATACTGTAACCTGGCAATCCAAAATTCGCACCGAACGAGGTTACAAAAATGTAATTGTTTCATCTCTTCAAAAAACACAAGAAGTTCTTGTCGTAGCTCGTGTACATGGGTAAGTACTTCCCCCCTTGACAGCCACCTCGCCTCAGTATGTAAAAGCAGCCGTCTGTGTTGGGAATCCATATCAATATAAAGCTTTTCGAATAAACGCGATTTGGCAGGTCTTGTTTAATAAAGTTTACCATCTGAACAACTTGATCTAAAACTTCTCTTAATTTTTCTCCCAATGTTTTTGCAATCAAGGCCTCCCTATGAAGAAAGCAGTGAGTTATGATAACATTCTCATTTTGTTTTTTTACAAAAGATGTAAGGCCCTTAACACAGCCTACCATGGGAGGGGCTCCATCTGTACAAATGCCTACACACGACTTCCATGTTAAAAACGTCCTTACCTTTTGTAGACATACTTAATTCTTTGCAAAAAAGAAACTGATTTACTATTTGATCATTATAAAATGGACGAATGCTAAGAGTTGCACCTTGTTGGTAATGTCTGTTGACTCATCAACTTGCAATGCAAAATTTGAATGCTGAAGTTTATTACTGTACATTTTTCTCGATATCAGAAGACATTTCTATAATATGCCTGTGAACTGTATCGTTGGACAGAGGAATCTTGCTTATTTTTATTGCTGCTTCATTTCCTAGCATTGTCATGACCATTTTTTTGCATGCAGGCAAAATAAGTGACTCACCTAAAGTATGATCTTTCATATTTTTTGCTATCACTGCCTTGATAAGAAGTGATTTGAGCTTTATTAGAAACAGTCATTATACTTTTAAAAGAATTTGCTGCTTTTGTTTGCTGTTCAGACAATCTCTTGAAAAAACTTACAGATTTATCTTGTAAATTAAAGTGTATAGTTTTAAAATGTTTACTCAATTTACTAGGAAGCAATGATTCATTTGCCATTTTACATCCACATACTAAACATAGTGGCAAAGGATGATCTTCACTTCCGGTCCAAGTGAAACCAAAGCTTAAATAACTTTCATTATATTTGTGAGTAGGCCACGATTTTGCTTTCTTACTTGCACTTAACTTTTTCTCACTTCCTGATTTTTCAATGCTTTGTTTTGAGAAATCTATCCATTTTATTTGGGTGTATTTATCTGAAAATAAGTAATATGCACATAACATCCACTTCCAACACTTTTAAAATAAGTAATATACACAACAAGAATAAATCATATTCTTGTTCCCTTTGCAAGAAAAACCGCCGTTAATTAACATAATAATGATGTGTTGACAAAAAGAGCAGTATATCCGTAATGAAAAGGTATAATAGAGTAACTGTATTTATTTTTATATCTGGACACATATTTCTCTGGAATACCACAGGGCACACCCTTTGAGAACCACTGCCTTAGATAATAGAAATATAAGATCTGATAATGTTAGAGTCTTGACAAGTAACAGACTGATTTGGAGGAAAATTGTAGATAGGAAGTTAGTAATGATGTAAATTTTTCATGTAGTATTGTAGTACTATCATATCCTGTACACCCCTTGAGGGTACATGTCAGGAATTTGATGATGATGAGTTTAGTGTTTTGGCTATTTTCTCTCGTATTCCATGTAAATTTATTCAACTGCTCCCCACCATCCTAGATTTGTTTATTCTGTTGTGTATTTCGAGATTTATATGCCATCTTTGCTAACAACTGTGTCTAAATAGCGAAATATGTTACTTGTTCCTACTCTCCAGTTAGAACGTAGCTAAAATTTTAAGTGGTTGGGATTAGTAGGCAACTTGCTATCTGATAGGTATTAGCAAATTGTGTATGGGGAGGGGAACAGTATCCTGGAAGAGGAAAGTCACTAGTGGTATGGCCCAAGGGTCTGTTTTTTTGTGCCTCCCACTCATGAAAAGTTATAAACCTATAGTACATTATACAGATGAGTAGAAGTCGATAACCAAGGCAGTTCACCTCCTGCACTGCCACAAACTGCATATCTGCTCTTATTTTTTGCCATAAGGACATCAGAAAAAATCCTGATTAATCTTGATACTAATAAGTCTCCTGGTCCAGAAGGTACTCATCTAGTTGTGCTCAAAACTTGTGATCCAGAATTACACCCATAATATATTACTTATATTATTCATCTGATATCTACCCAACAGCATGGAAGCAAGTTTTTATCCTGCATCTAAATAGGGAGATAAAAATCAACCATCAAACTATCATCCCATCGTTCCTACTTCAATATTCTTCAAAGTGATGGAGAAGGTCATCAACAACCAGCTTTTTCACTACTTGGAGACTCATCAGTTAATTAGCAATCACCAACAGATTAAATATCAGTAGATTACATCTTTCTCCATAAGTACTTATCCACACATGGTGCTGTCATGTTATAGGTCCTGTGACCTTTTATGTGTACAGTCATAATAATAAAAAAATAAATAAATAAAATAAAATAAATAATAAATCTGCCATTCTCATTCTACAGCAGGACCTCCTTGCTAACCTTACCCACTTTTGGACATAGACCAGTGAAAAATTGGGAGAAACCCTTGTGGTCACTCTCGATATTTTATATTTGATATGGCTTTGCATTGAGGCCTTCTGAATAAGCTTGCAATCCAATCAGTCAGCCTCCCCTTTTGATTGGTTTGTCATCTTCCTCGCTGCTCCTTCATTGTATGTCATGGTGGATGGCTTCCTCTCATCAGATTTCTTTATCAATGGTGAAGTACCCCAGGGTTCTGTATTCTCACCCCATTTTCTTCCTCCTTTATATCAATGACCGTCTCTTTCTTTCTTTCTTTCTGACTTCAAATCTTATTCATAGTTTTGCTAATGACAATAATCTCCATTCTTTTTCTTCATTCAAGAAACTCCTGTAATACTCAAATTATTGAACCCTCAAGATCTCCTCCATAACCAGTGACTTAACACTAATTTCCTCACCACTCTTAAGTGGGCTGAAAACAACTCAGTGAATGTCAATGCTATTAAAACTCAGTCCTGTCTTTTCTGCAAGAAAGATCCTACTCCGTTCCCACTTATTTTTTGATAATGTTCTGATATCCTTTCATGATCATTTTCCCCTTCTTGGGCTGATTGTCACATCCAGCTTATCCTGGCACAAACATATTACATCAACAGCTTTCTCACCTCTAAAAAAAAAAACTGTTTTCTTTTTCATTCAAAACATTTCTTCCCTCCTTTCAACTCCTAATACTTTCTCAGATTCAGCCAAAGGAATATTGTTCCCGTGTTTTTGTGGTGCACTCAAAACCTTCGTAAGAATTCCTGATAATATGAAGAAGAGGGCAATCCTCTTAATAGGTGCCCCCCTTTTCACAGATTCCCTTCAGATTCACTTTTCCATATGTGTTGTTTTTCTATTATGCCTTTTCTGTAGTTACTTCCATGGGGCAGTGCTCTACTGAACTGTCCACTACTGTTCCGTCACGTTCTTCTAATCATGTAAGAACTACTGTTCAACCCCAAACATACCAAATGAATTTCTCATCTTCCTTCCACCTCAGTTCTCTGGAACAATCCCCTCTCCCTACTGTTTTCCCTAATGAGTACAATTGCTAACTTTTTAAGAAACATTAATAGATTACATCTTTCTTCTTAATCACTTTCCCCACACATGGCACTGTTGTGTTGTAGGTCTTGTCACTTTTCATGTGTGAGTTCATTATTATTATTATAATAAAACTTACTTTGAGCAGGCTAAGGATTTTTTTTTATCATTTTTACATTTTGAGTCCATTTTGTAATTGTTAACATTATTGGGAAAGGTTTGAATGCTAATATGTAGATGACGCAAAGTGAGGAGAGCTGTGAGGAGTAGAGCAGATGCTGTGGCTTAGCAAGATGACAGACTAGGTGAATGAGCTATTGAGTTAAGTTGCTGTTTCAGTGTTTCAAAGTGTAATGTTTTAAAATTTGGGAAACAAATATGGGAATACATAGTATACAATCTTAGATGGAGATATCTTAGAGGAGATGGAGGAGATAATAGATCTAGGAATGATGGTGGAAATGACCTAAAATTTACAGAGTTCATTGCTAAAATTGTGAGGACAGGACAAAGAATTATGGTAATGATGAGAGGACACTGATGTATAGAAGAAAGGAGATTGTGGCCTTGATCTCCTTTCTTTTTTACATATGGCCTTGATCCTGCATATGGATTACTATGTGCAGATTTGTTTTTCAAAAGGATGAAGAGATATTGAAAAGGATACAGAAATGATTAACTAAGATAGTGTATGGAATGTTGAATATGAAGAAAGATTGAGGAAATGTAGTTTGCAGTCTAGTGGATAAGAGAGGGGCAGGGATATGATCAAGACATAAGTTGATAAGGATTATTATTGTCAGATTTATGTGGATGAGGTTTTTCATACAAGAGGTAAACTGTATAAGTAAAATGGTAGAATAATGCGAGTGGATGTGTTTGTGTGTGGGGGGAGGGGGTAATAAATTTTTTGCATGGATGGTGGTGGTGAGTGATTACAATACGTTTCCTATGAGTGTAGAGATGGTAAATGCATTTAATGCATGGTATGATGAGCTATGTATTGTGAAAGTGGGAGCCTTCGACAATGAGTCATTTGACTATTGGAGGCCTGATGATAATAATAGTAATAAAATACTTTTATGAATTATATCTTCTAAACCAGTGTTTCTCAACCTGTGGTCCACGACAATGAGACAGGTGATCCGCAGGCAGACTTAAATTAATTAAATAAATATATATTTTTTTATCCAAACAAATTAAAATTTAATAAGTAAGTATGATAACTAATATTTAAGGAATTGACAGCGTATACTAGAAATATAGATTAAATAAACTTTAATATATACTTTCCAATATTTCGGCGAACGTCACGTTGCCATCTTCTTGGGAACTTACTACAAAGACACGTGCACAAACCTCAACAAATTTGGATGCATGAGACTGCCCCAAATTTGGGAAACTTTTATCAGAACTTCAGCCCAAAGGCCAAGAACTACCAATATAGCCCGCCAGGGGGCAACATCAGGACTTTAGGAAAACGCTAGCTTCCTACTTCAGTCTCATTTGCTGTTATTAGTACTTGTGTGCAGCCTCTCAACAAGAATAATGATCATCCACCGAGATCTCTTCGCATGCAAGGCCCGCCATTACGGCAAACTGAAGCTGAAATTATCCAGACAACTTAACCGTCTGGCATTCCTAAAACGCTGCCGGGATAAACAAGTCATCCCGAACTGTGTTAAATTTAAACACCGCTTCATCTCACAGAAAGCTCTCCGTATTTACAACCGCGCTAGCCAGGCATTACTTCGGGAGCAAATTACCGCTACACGCGGTTCCCTAGCCGACATAAACAGAGCTATTTCAACGCTAGAAAATGAACTTTCACTTACGCTGAATCACGAGCTTTGGTCGGTCCTACATGACGTCTCGTGTACGGCAGCTAAAAAAGAATTTGAACGAGTACGGAGCCGACATATCAACAAGTTTGATAAATTAATAAAGAACTCGGCGTCCAAACCTAAACTACAAACCAGCACTGTTGTTAACCTTTCGTCAGCTACCTTAAAGCCAGAAGCACTCCACGCTCTGTCACGTGGTCACAACTTCGCCATTGCTCCTAAGAAATTACTGGCCGAGGAATTAATGATCCAAATTGAACGCGGGATTCGCCAACTTCCAAACCACATCGCCAACGATATTAGATTGGATGTAGCCTGTGTTCTCAATAAAGCAAAACCTCCAAAATCCAACATATCCATTAGTGAATACAAGGCACTACAAGAATTGAAGAGAAACAAAAAAATAGTGATCACCAAAGCGGATAACGGGAACGCCACTGTGGTACTCAATCTTAAAGACTACACAGGTAAGCTCAAGGCTTTATTATTAGATCATTCCACTTACCTCCCCATTGATTACAATCCCACCAACTCACAAATTAGAAAACTCCATAGGCTCCTTAAGAAGGTCACTTCTTGGCCTGTGGAGATTACCAACAGACTAAAACCCTATAACTCTAGACCCCCCCCCCGCATATATGGGCTCCCAAAAATACACAAAGAAAATGTGCCATTACATCCCATAGTGGATGGCATTGATTCCCCCACTTACAAACTAACCAAACATTTAGCCAAAGCGCTCTCACACTATACTGGCAATACACCATCACACATAAAAAAAACTCAGCCCACTTCAAAGCCAGTATAGAAAACCTTACACTCCAACATAATGACATAGGTCAGTTTTGATGTCTCCTCCCTATTCACGAATGTCCCCCTCAAAGAAACCTTAGAGCTAATCCAAGCTAAATTTCCTCCCGATATCTCAGCCCTATTTCAGTTTACAATGAACTCAGGCTATTTCGTTTGGCAGGAAAAATTCTACAAACAGATAGAGGGGACAGCCATGGGTTCACCATTTTCCCCACCCTTGGCCAACTTCTTCATGGAGACGTTTGAAGAGAAAGCCTTAAACTCAGCCCCACAAAAACCTACCATATGGCTTCGCTACATTGATGATGTTTTCGCTATTTGGCCACATGGCCCAGATTCACTCCTCTCCTTCCTAACACACTTGAACAACCAACACCCTAGAATTAAATTCACCCTGGAAAAAGAGGAAAACAATAACCTCCCCTTCCTAGACACACTAGTTACCCGCCAACCTGATGGAACCTTGGTTTTCTCAGTTTATAGAAAACCCACCCATACAGGCAGATACATTCACCAACAATCCCCCCCCTCACAACAATATGGAGTTATTAAAACATTATTCAACAGGGCAAAAATAATCTGTTCTAATGATCAAGCCCTAACCACTGAACTAAATCACATCCGTGACACTTTCTCAGCCAACGGCTACCCCCTCCAAAAAATCCAAAAAATACTTAACCCAGTTATCCACAACCCACCACCCCCTCCCCTTCACAAAAAAGATTACTCTAAATCCATCACCATTCCCTACATCCGAGGCACCTCGGAAAAAAATCAATAAAATCTTAAAAAAACATGACTTGACCACTTGTTACAGACCACATAGAAAACTGGCATCCCTTATCCGCTCCACCAAAGACCAACCACCTCCCCTAGACTTGCTTGGTGTATACCAGGTCCCTTGCAGCTGTAAACTGTCCTACTTTGGCCAAACAGGCAGGACAGCAAATATCAGAATCTCAGAACACAAGGATTACATCCGATTTCACCAGTACAGCCACTCTGGGCTTGCAGACCACGGATATTCACCACAGAATAAGATGGAAGAAAGCCACAGTAATACACCGCAGCAAGTTCAAGTATGAAAGACTATTCATGGAATCAGCCTCGGCCCTTAGGAACATGCCAAACCTCAACAAATTTGGATGCATGAGACTGCCCCAAATTTGGGAAACTTTTATCAGAAGAACTTCAGCCCAAAGGCCAAGAACTACCAATATAGCCCGCCAGGGGGCAACATCAGGACTTTAGGAAAACGCTAGCTTCCTAGCTTCAGTCTCATTTGCTGTTATTAGTACTTGTGTGCACGTGTCTTTGTAGTAAGTTCCAAAGAAGATGGCAACGTGACGTTCGCCGAAATATCGGAAAGTATGCATTAAAGTTTATTTAATCTATATTTCTAGTATACGCTGTCAATTCCTTAAATATTAGTTATCATGTTTAACCAGCATATAAGCCTCTCAACAAGAATAATAAGTAAGTAAAAATTATTGAAATCAAATGGAGACTTAAAAAACAACAACAAATACCATCAGAATGTTCAAAGGCAGAAGCAATAAAACTATATCGTTGTTCACTTCACTCCTCTTTTATTATTCGTCATTCTGCCGCTGAATTGTAGCTGCAGAATCACGAATAATAAAAGAGGGGTGAAGTGAACAACAATATAGTTTTATTGCTTCTGCCTTCCCTTGCTGTTTTGTTAGATTTGAAATGAACATTTGTTATCCACATTTCAACCAATTGCTTGTTGTTTATTGATTTTTATTACTGAAGGTTTTCCTCCTTCAACTAAGGCTCAGTATACCTTCAAAAGTGTTAAATGATACTTGGACAAAGCGTGTCATGAATTAACCCCAGTATTTATATATTTTTCGGAAACATTTTTTAATAATGAAAAAGTGGCTTAGAACTAGGACTTTGAAAAGAAGAGCAAATGAAACAGGTGATGCTAACCCTAATTGTGATACACGTGTTGTAACGGCGAGGAATCTGATACTAAAGTAGAAGAAACAAGCCGTGCAACGAAAAAATACAGTAGACATAACAGTTCATATTTGGAATTCGGGTTTACTTGGTATGGAGATGAAAATGAACAGAAACCTCAATGTGTTTTGTGTTATGAAGTGTTGTCGAATGAGTGCATGAAACCTGCGAAACTCTGACATTTAGAAAAATAAGCAAATTAAAAAAAAAAAAAAACAATTTCAGCAACGCTTAGTGACATTAATTAATCTTGGGAAAGATTTAGTTTCAGCCATGGGTTCGATTAATAGCAAGGCACTGGAAGCATCTATCTCTATGCATTATGCGTTACAAATAGACGAGACTCCTGATGTTACAGATGATACACAGTTAATATACTACGTAAGATATGCGCATGATAACAGCATTCATAACGATTCTGTTTTGTAGAACTTTGTCATCCCGAACAACTGGAGAAGAAATATTTCACACTCTCAATAATTACATAATACACAAAGGGATCCAGTGGGAAAATACATGGGCTTCTTTTTGGATGGAGCTCGCATCTTTACATGCAGACATAGTGGGGTTGTTTCTATGGTCAAGGAAGTGGCTCCGGATATGAATTGGGTATGTTGTTTCATACATAGGGAAAGGTTGGCCTCCAAAGGAATGCCACAAGAATTTAAAGCTGTGCTATACAATGCTGTAAAGCTAGTTAATTTTATTAAGGCTCGACTGCTAAATAACAGGTTATTTTCAGTATTCGGCAATGAAATGGACAGTGTGTATATACAACTTTTGCTTCATTTTGAAATTCGCTGGATGATTTCCAGGGGCAAAGTACTAACAAGCTCATTTCAGTTAAGGCACGAAGTTTTATTGTTTGTAAATGAACATAATTCTAATTTTGTATCACTCCTTGTTGATGAAGCATGGTTATCAACACTATCCTATCTTTCAAACATTTTTTTTTAAATCAAATGAACTAAATCTCTCCCTTCAGGGAAATTCTTTAACTGTTCTTGATGCTACGACAAAATAAAGGCATTTGAGAAAAAAAAAAAACTGGTGTTGTGCATTAATTATGTAAAAGACAGACAATTTGCACCTATTCCAACATTGGAATCCTTTTTAGTGGAAAATGATCTTTATGTTGATTCTGAGTTTCTGGGAAGGGTTTGTGACCTCCTAAAAACTCGGGAACAGAATTTGGAAACATATTTTCCGAATAACTTTTATAAGAAATTTCTGTGGGTTTGAGATCTATTTCAAGCTTATTGTCACGAGGAGAACGACCTTTCATTATAAAAAAGAACAGTTAATCGAGCTTTCAAGTGACAGTAGGCTTAAAATGTAATTCCGTGAACTTGGTTTGGCTTGATTCTGGATCTCGCCTTCAGTAAGAAGTGAATTTCCTGAATAAACACTGAAAATCGTCATGCAGTTTCTACAACCTATCTTTGTGAGAAAGGATTTTCAGCGCTCCTTCAAATAAAAACAAAATACAGAAATCGTCTTAGTGTGTGTGTGCCTATCTTTGACTGAAGTTGACCAATATTGAGCCAGATATCCAGCAACTCTGCAAAGGCTGAGAAGCTGAACCATCTCATTAAAAGTAATTAGTAACATAATTATTTCTTATTATTTATTTTGATTACAGTTTCCGATTATTCTCGTTACTGGTTTTCGAATTAATCCATTTCGAAAATCCGGGATGAAATGAAAGTTACGCAAAGTGACGTCACGGTGAGGCTTAGCTCTGCTGGTGAGAAGGATAGCTGCCCGTGTCCCGTTTAGCAAAGTTCCGTATCTCGTACGGTCGCTTGCAGGAATATGTGACCGAGCATGCCGAATCCATCACATGCAGACAACAAAATCCATACGGTCACGGATTGTACAGAAACGCACATCACAACGTAACGAATACAAGCAGCACACAAGACGGATATAAATAAAACCACCACATGATTAATGAATCTGTCAGGTTTATGATGAACACTCTGGATAAAACAGGACAGATATAATTAAAATCACCATCATAACACGATTAGTACAAATCACATACGTACAGTATATACGCTCACTGGCAGGAAAATGCGCCCGACCACGTGAATGGCACTTTGCGACTGACATCATGGGTTGGACTGTTTATAGATATTGGGAATGACCTCACATAAGAGGATGTCTTAATTTTTTTTTTGCTGGTCATGGAAAATTCCTCGGGGAAATAAGGCGATTCGTATCGTCGGATGTGTGTGTGTGTGTGTGTGTGGAAGGAAGGGGGGGGCATTAATGGCTTTGGGATGTTCTCAGTGAAAATTTTGGGTATATGCTGGGGATGGTTTAGACAGGACAAGGGATGTTATCCATGATGGAATCCATGGATGTCGAGTTTGTATTCAGTATTATGATGAATGGAGTAAGATAAGAACAACATTTTCCCTCGTCTCACAAGGCACTTAGTGAATGGAAACAGTTTACATGTCGCAGGTCAAATCAAGAGAGTACATGAAGATAAAAGTTGTTGTGGGGCTAGCTTCGTGAGTATGGGCAGATGAATGGGGATAACATATAAAATATAAAAGTTGCTGTGGGTAGATGAATGGGGATTAAAGATAAACGTCGTTGCGGGCAGATGAATGAAGATTGCAGCGGGACACTGCTGACCTACCCCATTCATTTGCCTATGGTACCAACGGCGCTAAAATTGTTGTTGTGGGGATGAGCTTATAAGTGTGGGTAGATGGATGGGGATAACATAAAATATAAATGTTGCTGTGGGCAGATGAATGGGGATTTCAGCAGGATGGCACTGACATACCCATTCATTTGCCCACAGCAAATCAGAAACTGATATCTTTATTTGTTTAATAAAAATTAAAACTTTGTTCAGTAATGATACACTTCTAATCATTTACTTCCAACTTAATTATGTTTTCATATATAATATGTAAATGTAATTGTAAATGTTGTATATAAATATGTATATGTAAACGTTAGTAATCCCCACATACATTTAAAAAAAAATTACATAACTTAGTGGTCTGCAGAATTGTTTTAGGCATTTTACTGGTTCTTGGGCTTAGAAAGGTTGAGAAACGCTGTTCTAAACAATTAATTTCCTCTCTGATTTCCTTCCTTTTTTGTTTGAAAGTTTTAAAACTCTTAACAATTAACTTGCATATTTCCTTGCCACAGATTCACTATGCACGAGATATAACAGTTTAAAGTGAAGGTTCTTTTTCATGGGTCTTAATATCATACTATACATAAGAGGTTATTCAAGAGAAAGAAGTAATTACTAATACTGGATTTGAACAACAGCAGATCAGTTGCACTCTCTTAGAAATATGTAACAGGAAAAGGCTGTTGCTTAGTATACAGCAATAGAAGTATAAAAAAAAAAAAATTAAAAAAAAATTCCAATCTCAGAGAAGAAAATTTTCTTCTCTGAGATTGGAATTGAATTGTGAAGAGAGAGGTGCTGAGTAGTTACTGCATGTTTTAACAGGATTAGAGGAGAGCGAAGAAACTGCTGATGCTAATTCTGATTAATATGTAAATGTGACAGAAAACATATGCGGCAGAATATTGACAACTGCATAGAATATGGAGAATTGCTGAAAGATCTAATTACTCTCTCTCTTTTTCTCTCTCTACTGAATTGAGGAATTTTAGGCAACTCTTGGAGACACCACTCCATATATGAAAAAATTATTAAATAGTTCAATAAATTTATGGTTTTGTATATGGTTAACAGTTGTTCAGAGGTTGAAAATAACGTCTAGAGCAAAAAAAAATGCAATTTCTTGGATGCCGTGGAGACAATACTTATGCCAAGAAAAATTTGAGGTTAGAGTTTGGCCCAAGAATAGATCTTATCTTGTCAAAAGTAAGACTGGAAAAGAGTGTTTTGTGAGAATAACTTAGAATTGAAATCTGCAATTATTTACATTAACAAGAATGTCAAAATTCCATCAAAAAGTGATTTGAAGATTAGAATATAGATTGTAGAAGAATGTAATTATACGTTTTTCTCATTTTTATAGTGTAAGATTTATCAAATAAGAACTGCAATGTATTTGCGATGTACATTAGCAAAGCAGTGGATTAGATTGCAGTCAAATGAAAGTTGATGTATAGAAGAAAGAGAGTTGGTTGGTAAAAGAGTAAAGTCCTGTGAAATCCTCCTACTCCTCATCTTCATCATCAAATTCTTGCCATATATCCTCAAGGGCTGTACAGGATGTGATAGTACTACATGAAAAATTTACATCATTACTAACTTCCTATCTACAATTTTCCTCCAAATCAGTCTATTACTTGTCAAGACTCCAACATTATCAGATTTTATATTTCTATCATATAAAGCACTTTTTACTATCAATTCATCTATATCTTGGTCTATCTCTGGGTAGACCAAGATATACAGGGTGTTCGGGATAAATTTGACAGTTTCGTAAGGAAAAAGAAAATCTTCTTTGTATCTATTAAATTTAATGAATTGACAAAAAAACATTACAGGCAGAGTTAATTACAATACTATCAACAAGATTTACTCAAAATAACCACCATTAGCATCGATCACAGCTTCAATTCTGCTTCGGAACCTCGAACAAGCTGATGCTACAGTCTCCCTGGGAAGGGCTGCAAAAACTGTTTTAATTTTATCCATTAACTGGGCTTTTCTATTACTGGAAGTGCGATTGGTGTCTTTTTCAACTGCGCCCCATACAAAATAATCCATGGGGTTAAGGTCTGGGGAGTTTGGAGGCCAAACATTTGGACTGGTGAAGTCGTAGAAATTTTCAGACAACCATTTTTGACTTTTCCCAGAGGTGTGGCAAGGGGCCGAATCCTGCTGCCATACATACGGCCTACCATTGGCTGCCCTTGTTATCCAGGGCTTGACTACAGTTAGCAACTCCACGAACAAAGCCCGAATTCCAATGCCAGGGTTCTTCAACACCTGTTCCTGCAGATTTGCGAGGAATTCTGCTGTACGAACGCAATCAGATCGTCTGCTAGGGATCTTTCTTCTTGCTACATCCTCGTAGTCACCATTGCAAGTCTCTAGTTCATGCCTGATTGTTTTTACTGTATTCAGGGAGCATTGGGCAGCAGTCGTAATATCCTTATTTTGATGGCGGGAACGAATCATCATGATACAAGTTATTCTCTTCCATGATTCAGGTGGGTTCCAGCTATCCATCCTTTCTGACATCTTGTATATGAATGAAGAAGGGTCCAAACTTTTAAATGAAGAGAAGTGTGTGTTAATACATGTAACTTACGGAAAAATATAATTAATTATAAATATGTCAAATTTATCTCGAACACCCTGTAGGTGGATCTTGGTCCACCATAGATCCACTATGGACCTATCTATGCTATCATCTTAGTCACTCGCCTCTGGATCCTCTCCACATCTATCTATCTCAAAACAAGTGTTCTCTGCCAACCTGGCAGAGAACACTTGTTTTACTAATCTTTCCTCTCCCATTCTGTTTAAGTGACTATACCACCTGAGATTAGCTCTGCTAACGCATTTGTGGATGCTGACAATGTCAAGGTCTTTCTTAATATCCTTGTTTTTAATATGATATTGCCATTGATGCTCTCTGTTAGTGCCCCTAATCTTTCTCAAGGCTTGCCACTGAATCTCCAAAGTTTGGTTCCTGTTCTCAAGCTTTTTAATTTTTTCTTCAATAATCTGTAAAATCCTAGTATTGGCAAATTTTGTTTGCTCACACTTGGATAAAGGATTAAACTAAATTTATTATATTCTAACCAAGTGAAAAATAAACTTTCAACATCTTCCTCTAAATCCAGAGTAATTTATTAAAAAGGTGGCACACCAATTGGCAACTCCTATAGGTAGAGATGACCTTGCTAATGCTTCTGACTGGTATCTCCACTTGGGCCTGGCTCCCACTGAAGAGACTTCAATAAAGGTCGAAACTAGTCTGGGTAGTGGCCCTTCCCTTAATGCATAACATTAGACATATCCGCAAGGAGATGTGTTTTGCATTATGGGAGATACTGAGATAGGCGTGTTGGTAGCTTGCTCCACCTTTGCAAGGAGTCGCCCTGGTGTTGTACCACCTTATCCCAGTCCTGACGATACTTTCAGGCGCAAACTTTTTTTGCTCACACTTGGATAAAGGATTAAACTAAATTTATTATTATTAGGAAACAAGCAGACAAGAATTTATTTATTTATTTTATTTTATTTTATTTTATTATTATTTTTTTTTTGTATTCTGTCAGACTGCATCATTTTTGTTTTAAAAGATGCTGATTTACTATGTTTTCACTTTATTTGCTAAATACCATAATTCTTCATTGTGTCATGGAGTTCCAGACTTGATTCTACCTCACTCCAAAATCCAATATCTCCATTGCATCCATTAAATGTATTATGACTGCGAACATGTATTCTCAGATCTGGCTAATCCATTCTCATTTTAAAAAAAAATCATAAAAATGTTCCTCACATTATTATGATAAGGTTTGAAACCAGGCTTTTTCAAATGGAAAGCTATGCTGTTGTGACTGTCTACTGTAATGCAAAAAAAAAAAAAAAAAGTGTGTCCTGCAGTCAGTGGTGTAACTAGAGCTTTTGTCGCCTCTCTCAATACACACCAAAAATACTACAAAAAGTCAAACCACGTATAGGGAAATAAATTAAAACACTATGTTTATTTTTGAAGTAAAACCTTAATTTCAACAATCTAAAATGTTATTTTTCTTGCTTTTCTGTTAGCAAAATCGTCGATGACATTTTCGAAGTCTGTTTCATAGTAATGTAGGTAATTCATAATCAATTTTAATTTAGAAAAACTCCTCTCACAACTAGCAACACTTACAGCAATTGTGAGGAAAATTCGCAGTAGTATTACAATATTTGGAAATGAGTTCTCCAGACTGTATTTTAGAATTAACTGTAAAAGTTCAAAAAAGGTTCAAAGTGCCGCCTGGGGCAGACCGCTCCCTCCCCTCCTCTCTAGCTACGCCTCTGCCTGCAGTGCTGTAAGATACTGAATTGGTCTTCTAGTGAACATTTTAGTTTAAGATTCCTGCTAAGACATCACATCTCTCTTATATCTGTTTATTAGTTTATTATTCACTAAACTCAATCTTTCCTGTATTTATTAATTCTTATTAATAATTAATGTTAGTATTACATAAAAATATGGCTGTTAAAAAAAAAAAAAAAGCATAATGAATTATTTTTTCAGGTGAATGCTAGTAATTGTCAAAGCAAAAATGCCCTTTGGCTGTGTATGACTTCATTCTGGTGGCAGATGGCTAGTAAACTTCTTGATGCAGGAGCTAGTATGAAAACTTCAGGCTGGGCCTATATTGTTGCTAATCCAGGAGATCTTTCTCTTGATGTTTTAATATTAGAAGAGTGAGTTTTGGATTATAATACTTCGTTAAAAATGAAAGCATGTTTGTGTGTGTTTATTTATTAGAAGGTTTATTTATTATTTATATATTAGAAGTGCGAGTTTTGCTTCATAATATTGTCTATTGATCATTTGAATGCTATATTATAAAATTCAAAAGTTTTACAGTACATAGAAGAAGAAGAATTCTCTCTTCTTCTTTTAATCTCTTTCTGTCAGCTGCTGGATAGAAGCCTTCTCCTTAAATTTCCGATTCTTTCTGTCTTTAGCCAATGCCCACCATCTCTTCTGAAACCCTTGTAAATCATTCCCAAAATCGAAACTTGTTCTTTGGTGACCTTTCCTTCTTTCTCCTTCTCATGTATCCACTCAGTGCTTAATTTTGTCCATCTTTCATCTGTTAATCTGCTAATATAGCCAGCCCATCTCCATTTACATGCTTCACAATTCTTCACACTATCCTCTATTCCAATAATAATCTCTTTCATCCTATTATTTCTAATTATATCCCTTTTTGTTATGTGGAGCATTCTTTCTTTTCTCTGTCTTTTTTTTTTTCCCCATTTTTGGCCAAATGCAGTTTTTCTTCCTGTTTTTTACTGATTGCCCATTTCTTTTTGAAAAATAAGATAAAGAAATAAATAGAAGAATCACATATAAAGATCTTCCGTTAGAAATTTGCCTATGTACTTAAAAAGAAAGCCGTTTAATATATGTATCTTATTTTTTCTTAAAAACTAACTGTCCAAGATAAATATAGTCATCCACAATTTCACCAGGATTATCTGCTAATTTTAGTTCTCATTGATATAGTGGTATCCAATTCCCAGTTTCAGTTCTCATTTTCCATCTAGATAGCTCTTCTAAGGTTAGAGAAAGTTCCTTGATCTTTTTACAAAAAGGAATGTTATTTGAAATTCATGGAAATAGGATATCAGAAACTTACCGCCAATAACTCTAAAGAATGAATCATCTGTTTTTAGGATTTTTTATTTTTATTATTTTTCAAAAGATATCCATTTCAGTATCATCTATAGCAGTTTCCCCCCATCCCCCTTTCTTCCTAGTTGGCAGAGGCAAAATATCTGACATCTCCAAGGTGTCAGATATTTTGGCATATGTTCAAAGGACTCATAACAGAAGGCACTCTACCCCAGTAGGAAAAATATAATAATGTGTGTATTACATGCATTATCTTCTAAATATCTGACACCTCCAAGGAGTCAAAGGACTCATCACAAGAGGACACTCTGTCACACACATCTACTGTCTGGTAATAGTTTTTTCTCTGTAAATTGTGTCCTTTGTTCTGGTCAATTTTTCTGTATGTAGAATGAAAAAAAAAACAAGTTCCAGGAATAAAAACTCCTGATACTTCTATGAGATTTATTAACTCACCTTCAGTTTAAAAAAACCCATATAAAGATTCCTCTCATCTTGATGAGAATTGAAATCAGGTCATTTTAAAATATGTATTTGGCCATTTCATATCAGAGTAAAGTACTGGTGTTGTGGCAAGTATAGTATTGACATGGTATGGAGATGAATAGTATAATAATGGATTATCCAGCTTATCTATGTACAGGATAAAGATTTTGAATTGTGAGAAGTGAACATTATAGCAGAGTAGCATTGTAAATATGTTAGATTGCAGTGGAGGTGAAACATAAAACATACGAATGAATGAATCTGGAAGATAGATAATGCTGTTGACATGAAACTGATAACAAATAGTCTGTTATCAATAAAAATTATTAGAATACAGATCATATAATTATCCTTGCAACATTCAGGTGACTCATTAAAAAATGAGACATTAGAAATACGTGTGTGGTCTGAAAAGCCTCGACCATAGATGGCAACACTATTGGCACGATCTTTTTTCTAAGTTGGTACATCTGTCATAAGCATCCATGTGAAATTGCAAGTCATTCTATCAAGTAGTTTGTTTTATACAGCTGTCTGAAGCAAAATATTGTCTGTATCCCTTGAAATGGATAAAATTGAGTATCATGTGGTTAAAAGATTCTTTGTAAAAGAAGGTTTATTGCCAAAAGAAATTCAGTCGAAGTTCAGAAAATGGGCACTCCTTCATTTTCAACAATTAAGAAATGGGCTGCCGAGTTTAAACGTGGTCGTACCAGCCTTGAAGATGATCCACGTGAAGGAGTTCCAAAGAAAGTGTAACAATACCAGAAATCAAATCAAGTGCACGATATGGTATTGGACAACCGGCGAGTTAAAGTGCGTGAAATTGCTGAGACTATAGGCATTTCAAAAGAATGTGTAGGATATATTTTGCGTGAAGAATTGCAAATGAAAAGGCTTTGCGCAAGATGGATGCCGCACTTACTCGCAGCAGATCAAAAATGCACTCGCATGAAAATCTCTGAATAGTGCTTGGAGCATTTTAACAAGAATAAAACTGATTTTGTGCATCAATTTATTACTATGGATGAGACTTGGATTCACCATTACACAATCCAAACAGCAGTCAAAACAGTGGACAGAAGCTGGTTGTTCAGCGCCAAAGATGACAAAGTCAGTTCCATCAGCAGGAAAGGTCATGGCATCGGTGTTTTGGGATGCTAAAGGCATTTGTTTATTAATTATCTTGAAAAGGGTTAAACAATAACCAGGGAATATTATTCTAATCTTTTAACCAGACTAGAAGAAAAAAAATCACCTTTCATCAGGATCTGCCCACAAAAGTGTTTTGGCAATGGGAAAATTAAGGGATCTGCACTATGAGTTGTTGGAGCATCCACCCTATTCCCCAGATTGGCCCCCTTCTAACTTCTATCTCTTCCCAAAACTCTTTCTCGCTGGTCAGCATTTTTCTTCGAATCAAGAGGTGATTGCAGCTGTAGAGGGGTATTTTGCAGATCTTACTGAGAACCACTACATGGCTGGGATAATGGCACTGGAGCATTGCTGGAATAAATGTATTAGTCTTAAGGGAGATCATGTTGAAAAATAAAAATAATTTTGAAATATATAAATTCGTTTTTTCATTGTTAGGCCAAGAACTTTTCAGACCTCCCTCATATATTATATATCCCTTTACGTACTGCATATATAGATGGGTTATATTATAATTAATCAAAAATTACTTAGGTTGCTGTCTGTTGAACAAAGATAGCTTCTATAGTAATGATTATCAGAAAGAGTTAATTAATAGAATATTGAGCCATATTGTTGCTTAGTCTCATGTTACTTAAGCAAGAGTATGACTTGTTCCTTTTGGCTTGATCAGTATTTCTGTAATGACTATCATAGCAAAGGATGTTCTGTGGAGTGAAGTCATCTACACGGGACATCCTTTGGATATGTTAATGCCAGCCTCATACATATGGAACATTTCTATGTAAACTCTGTACCCAGATCCAGGTAAAGTTTGGTGAAGTGGTATTATAGTGAAGGGCTGTTTCATATGGTTCACACATTATAGCACAGATAAAATTATAACCCTATGCCTTGTTATGCTGTCCACTGCATAACAGTGGTTTAATTACAGCAACGGAATAAAGTTGCCTAAAATCCTTACTTTGCATTGATTAGCATGATACCCATATGCTACATACAAAATTCTTGTTAAGAATGAGGATTTCACCGAAGTCTGCAATCATTAAAGCTGTAGTGGACTACACCCATTATCAGTTGTTTTTTGTAAGACCATAGCAAGTAAGTCTTGGTACATATTACAGGATAGAGAAAGACTCTTCAAAAGTCTTATTTCACTTTGCTCCAGTTTACCTAAACATTTTTGTATTCTCTAACATCATCAGTAATTGTTATATTACAATAGTATTTGCTGCTATTCTGGAAAAAAGAAAATATTTCACATAAGTCATTTTATTTGCTACGAAGTGTTTATTAGCTAATTCTACAACTTTCTACTGTTGATAAAAAAAAAATGCTAATAACCTTTGACATATTGCAAAGGATAGCAGTATATCGAAGATTAAGTATTTTTTCAACTTTTTTTTTTTTTTTTGGATTGATTTGAAAACATATCAATGTCTTCAGGACAACCAGTACTAACAGTTTATAGATTAGTATTACCATTCCTTGGTTTATCTTTAAGTAGCTGCTGACCACACTTACTTCTACCTGTGTTTTTTTTTTTTTTTTTTATTATTATTATTCATTTTTTTAGTTTCTTTGGTCAGCATACTTTATAAACACGGCATTAAAATTAAATTTGCTACTGAATTTCATTTTGTCTGAATTTTAATGTTTGTTAATTCTTTTAATCTTAGTTTATAAAAACTATTTCAGAAACAGACATCAGGAGAGAAACACAATTACAGAACCGTTCATTATCTATGACAAAATACCAAAAATGTTTGCTTTTTATATAATCATCATCATCAAATTCCTGCCCTGTACTCTCAAGGGGTATATGGGATATGATAGTACTACATGAAAAAATTTACATCATTACTAACTTCCTATCTACAATTTTCTTCCAAATCAGTCTGTTGCTTGTCAAGACTCCAACATTATCAGATCTTATATTTCTATCGTCTAAGACACTTTTTACCGTATCAATCCACCTATATCTTGGTCTTCCTCTGGGTCATTTTCCTGCCAACCTGGCAGAGAACTTGTTTTGCTAATCCTCGCCCATTCTGTTTATGTGACCATACCACCTGAGATTAGCTCTGCTGACGCATTCCTGGATGCTGACAATGTCAAGTTCTTTCCTAATATCCTCATTTTTAATATGATATTGTCATTGATGCCATCTGTTCGTGCCCCTAATCTTTCTCAGGACTCATATCTGCAGTCTCTAGTCTTTGATCAAGTATTTTACTGCTTACCCAGCTCTCAGATCCATAAGTTAAAACTGGTTTGAACACTGTCTTGTATACAGCTAATTTAGTGTTCTGACTAATTTTTCTCTTATTCCATGTGAATTTATTCAATTGACTTCCTACCATACCAGCTTTGTTGATTCTGTTGTCTATTTCCATATTTAATTTACTATCTTCACTAAAAATCGTGTGTAAGTAAGTAATTGAAATGTTTTACTTGTTCCACAGGTTCTTCATTCACAACACATTTGACATTTTCAATGCTTCTGCTTATTTTCATTGTCTTTGTCTTGTTATTGCTGACCTTCATACCATATCTATTACAACAGTTATTCAATTTAGTCAGGGAATCTTGCAGACTTGTGATGGATTTATTTAGAAGTACAACATCGTCTGCATAAAACAAAGAGCTGACATTCACATCTCCAATTCTGATATCATGTTTAATACCACTTTCCTTCATAATGTGATCCATATACATAATGAATAACAGATGGGATAATGTACATCCTTGTCTCACACCAGATTTAACATTAAACCATCTTCCTGTACTTTCTTCAATTCTAACTGCTGACTTACACTCAAATACAGACTAAATATTGCTTGATATAATGCCCCATTGATACCATATAACTGTAGTGTGTTGAATAGCTTCTCTCTTGGCACCTTGTAACATAACTTTTCCAGATTGACAAAACTTAAATGCAGATCTTTGTTATATTCCCATGATTTCTCAACTGTTTGTCGTAAACTGAAGATCTGATCCTGACAGCCAAGTTTCTCTTCCACAATCCTTCTCAACTGTTTCTCAAGTATACTAACATAAATCTTACCAGGAACACTCAGTAGGGAAATACCTCTGTAATTCTCGCATTCAGTTTTATTTCCCTTTTTATATGTGGGTACTATGAGACCTCTGCTCCAATCATCGGGAATTCGTCCCTCTCTCCAAGACTTCTGAACTATGCAGTGTAACCACTGTAAGACTTTTATACATCCATACTTCACTATTTCTGGTCGAATGTCATCTACTCCAGCTGAATTACCACATTTCAAGCCTTTGATGGCTTTTTCTACTTCAAGTATGGATGTGTATTCCTGACTGTATGCCTGCTGAGTGTTTTTTACCACTGTGCTATCACTGCTTGTTTCATTTAGCAATTTTTCGAAGTAATTACTCCATACTTCAAGAATATCTTTTTCTCCAGTTTTCATGTCACCTTTATCATCTCTAATTCCTTTTACAATACTATTTCCTCCATTTTTGGGCTTCTTCAACAACCTCCAGAATATTTTGCCACCTTCTTGATATTTATTTTCTATGTTCTTACCAAAGTCTTCCCATGACTTCTGTTTAGCTAGTTTTACAGTGTTTGGCTTTCTTACATTTGTCTCTGTATTCTCTATGAGCACAAGCTGACTTATTTCCCAGGAACTTTTGACATGCTTTCTTCTTTTCCTTCACAGCCTCTTTAACTTCCTGTCCACCATGGAGTTCTGATTTTTCTATCCTTGCAGACAATTTCACCACAAGCCTCTCTGGCTGAATCAATCAGGGTTTTCTTCAAGGCTTGCCACTGAATCTCCAAAGTTTGGTTCCTGTTCTCAAACTCTTTCATTTTTACTTCAATAATCTTTGTGTATTTTAGTCTACAGTTCACATCTGAGAGCTGCTCAACTTTTATTCGCTTTAAAACTTTCTTACATGTTATTCTTTTCAAAATTAAATTCAGTTTTATCCTGCTCAAGACTAAATGGTAATCACTTCCTATTTCAAATCCTCTGTACACTCTGGTGTTCTGCACCAGGGAGAAAACATCACTATAGTCAATAAGACTTTTCTTATTCCTTGCCTGTTCTCTCCATGTGAATTTGTGTGCATTTTTATGTTGGAACATGGTGTTAGTAATAACCAATCCATGTCCTAAGCAGAAATCCAAAAGGTATTTTCCATTATTATTAGCTTAGCTCTTTTCTCCAAATTTTCCAAAAAATATTTTTGTATGTCTGACAGTCAATTCCTATTCTGCTATTTAGATTCCCAACAAGTGCCAAGTTTTCCTTTTTCATTGTGACAGTTGCTTTCTCTAAAGACTCAAAAAAATTCTTCCTTAGTAGAATCTTCTGTGGGACCATAGGCACAAATAAGTCCCATTGTCCAATTCCCCATTCTGATATTTGCCCACATCACCCTACTCGAGACTGTCTGCCATTCAAGAAGATTAACCTCATTTTATTGTTGAATACCATGGATACTCCTTTTCCTTGATTGCCATTGCCTGAATATAACATTTTGTATTTATTGCTCAGAAAGATCTCACCAGTTTTTGCCTTTTTTATTTCAGTCATCCCTATTATGTCGATCTGGTACTTATCTAATTCCTCAGCTAGCTTCATTTCTTTGCCATTCAGGCTTCTTATGTTGATAGTACTGATCTTTTAACTCTGGTGATGTTGAGTTGGGGTATGTTTTAAGATTTGTCCCAGTAGCTGACTTTTCGCTGTTTGCCCTGATTTTCCCTGGCGAAAACAGCGAGGGGTCCTTGTTTAACCGGGCGACGCCTCAGCCGGCATGAAATTCTGTCATGTTTTACCATCATTTATATTTTGATCTTAACCCAATAAGGATATAATTTGGTCGGCTAAATCCCAAATTGCCGGTCCATCAGAAGCACTGGTCGGTTCTCTGCATTCCTTTAAAGGATATGTGGAAGTCTCCTATCAGTTATACAGCTTTGACCCTTAATCTCCCCCTTTTTATATAATCATTAGTCTTAATAGATTTTCTCATGTTAACCAGTAGTGTCAAATATAAAATTACAATCTTTTTGAGGCCAAAATCATGTGCTTCTTGGCTGATAGTGCAGTCTGTTGTTGTTAGCCAATAATTCATGCAGCTGGGACAATAAACAACAGGGCATTCATTTCATTTAATTATTGAGACCACAACTGTGTTAGAAATAATTATTTTCTGATGTTTCTTGCTTCATATTAAGGTATACACACACACATATACACGTGTGTGTGTGTGTGTGTGTGTGTGTGTGTGTGTGTGTGTGTGTGTGTGTGTGTGTGTGGCCTGCGTAGCTCAGTGGAAGTACTGCTTGCATTCTGTGCTAGGCCACCCGAAGTTAGAATTAAGTTCAAGTCTAGTCGCCAACTGGAGGAACTTTTTCTTAGCCTTTCTTCAACCAGTTCCCGAGTTAGTCGATTTCTGGCACGGGCTAGTGGGTTTTTCTCTGGGGAACTCGAATGTTTTGTCCTGTAAACTCAAGAAAACCAATCATAGAACACACATTATATCGGATAGTAACATATCCTGTTAGGTACCAAGAGATGGCAGCACTTGTTTCCTCATCTCTTCATTGGTGGCTCCTTATAATTAGTGATAGTCATGGGCTAGCTATCTCTGATTGGCTACTGGTGGAGATTGAACTGCCCATTTATTCTCTAAAAATCTAGATAGTGTTAAAGGCCTCGCCTACTCCCTATAAGGGAATAAAAGGTGTTAGCTGATGATTTTTTTTTTTGACATATATACATACACACAAAGAAGGGCTATATTACATTTCAAAATTAAAGTAATTATTCCTAACACGGTTGTGGTCTCCATAATTTATCGAAATGAATGCTGATCACCTTGTAACACTAAAGGAAAAGAAACAATGGGGCAATTTTCTAAAATGCTGGCAGAATATTTGTCATTGGGCATAACTGATAAATGTAAATTGAGTATATGAATTCCTTGAAAAGTCTTGCTTTTAAACCTATACATGTAAAATTTATATCAGTAGTTTTTGATCATATCTGATGGCATGTCAGCTAATCCAGATTTCTTAAAATTTGTGATTTTGCAGTTTTGTTTGTATCAAATGTATCTACTTCATTTGCAATCAACTAGCTGAGTCATTTCCATCAGTTTGACTTTTGTAAGGGCACATACAGATTGTCATTTGGTTTTTTTCCAAACTCTTACCTGAAATCTTGAAAAACTAGTCACTCCAACATTCATTATTTGCAGCTTTAATTATCCACATGTTGAATCCTTGCCTAACATCTGAAGATTAATTGTTCAAATATCTGTTATTTTCAGTTTATTATTTTACTCTCTCCATCTGAAGATTTCACTTTCTCCATCCTAGAACTGAAGCAACTGAATAAGCATAGTAATTAAATATAAGTAACTGTAATGTTTGTAATAAGTTTCCTGAATGCCTAGTTTCAAATGTCTAATGAGACCAAAAAGATCTTCACCTCTTTTTTTTTATATAACAGCTCCATCATAATATTGAAAACCCCTAATACACAAGTGTCATGAGATACTGCAGGAAAGGTTTTGGGGATAAATGAAGAAAAGGCACAGTTAAATATGTCTGAATGCTAGTGCTTCTTACTGATTCGGTTAGAGTTAAGTTAAGTTAACTGGTCTCATGTGGAGGTGACAGGGTTTCTTTCCTCCTGTAAACTCAGGTATACTCTGCAAAATGGAGAAACTGGTTAATGAACATAGAACATTGCTCTCATGTCTTAATTTGCCTCAGCCCTAATTCTAACCAAACCAAGCTTTTACAGGGTTTGGTTTGGTTAGTCACATGGTGAATGGGAAATCCAAGCCATAATTAATAAATAACCTAACTGAGGATATATTTTTTATGTATTTATTATTCATTTAAATTTGAATTTTCATCCTTACATCAAGGGCATCTTCAGCATAACTTTCAAATTAAACAAATAGGAAGATAAACTTAGAAGACCCAACAGTGAAATTGCATGAGCACATGCAGATCATGCAGAATGGCACAGTACAAAATATCACAAATTTCCTGATATGTACTCTCAAGAGGTGTTCGAGCTACATGATTAAGTTTACATTATTAATAATCTCCTATCAACAATTTTCCTCAAAAAGAGTGTTACTTGTCAGCACTCCAACATTGTCATATCTAACATTTCGTTCTAAGGCACTTCTGCTTGAATCAATTCACCTAGACCTTGGTCGTCTTCTGGGTCTTTTTCTTGGTATCAAGAACATTTTTGCTAATCTTTCCTCTCCCATTCTATTTAAGTAACCATAACACATTAGATTAACCCTGCTCACACATTCTTGAATGCAAACAGTGTCAAGTTCCTTCCTAATATCTTCATTTTTAATATGATTCTGCCACGGATGTCATCTGTTTAGGCCCTTAGTTTTTCTAAGAACTCTCATATCTGTGACCTCTAATCTTTGATCAAGTGCTTTATTTCTAACCTGGCTCTCAGATCCATAACTTAAAGCTGTCTTGTATACTGCTAGGTTAGTGTTTTGGCTAATTTCTCTCTTATTCCATATAAATTTATTCAAATGGCTTCCCACCATATCAGCTTTGCTTCTAGTTTCTGTTTTCAGATTTAAATTGCCATCTTCACTAAAAACTGTTCCTAAATAGCTGAAGTATTTTTCTTGTTCTATAGGATCTCCATTCAGAATGGAACTGAAGTTTTCTATGTTCCTACCTATTTTCATAGTTTTGGTCATTTTATTGCTGATTTTCATGAAAAATTTGTTACTGGTATTATTCAATTTAGTTAGAGAATCCTGGAGACTTGTACTGGATGTGTTTAGAAGCACAATATCATCTGCATAAAGCAAAGAGGTAAGTTTTATATCTCCGAAACTAATATCAGGTTTAATGCCACCTTGCACGTCATGCAAAACTCGTTGTCAGGAATTGAAAGAGAAGCATCGTTTGTCTTAGGTATCTCAGGCCTTCTCTTACTTGGGTCCACCATCACGCTAAGTTTACTGTCGGAAATCTAAAGAAAAGCATCGTGGGTTCTGAGTCTTCTACCTGGATCTGTCGCCATGTGAGAAGTGTTGTGTCGGTCATCTCAAAAGGAATGAGCTGCACATTTTTGCCAAGTTAAGGGTCCTATACAGCAAGGAATAATAGAAGATTCGAACAAGGAAGAAATTTAGCAGAAAAATCAGGAACGAGTCAGCAGGCAGAAAGAAAGGCAAGAAAAAGACTTACGTACAAAAGGTTAATGTGAAAGACAATGTGCTGAACAGGAATTGTAAGTAGTTATAATACTGAACAAGAATATATGTCAAGTGTCTATATTTATGAGATAATGTATATTAATTTTGAATTAGACTTAAACAATGTATGCCTTATATTCAGTTAATGTTATGCTAGATTGTGAATTAGATTAGAAAGAATTGAGACTAGCAAGAGAATTGTAATAACATTGTGTGTGTGTGTGTGTGTGTGTGTGAGTGAGTGAGTGAGTGAGAATCATTCTGTAAATATTTCCTTTTGACTTAATTAAATGGTTTGTGAATTGGACACATTGGACATTCTGTTAATGCACTATCCTAGAAAATTCGAACCTCCATAAGATAGAAGTTTATGGGATTTATAATTAAGCCACGACTAATTTAAAGTAAGGATATATATATATATATATATATAAGCAGGGAAAATAAAGGATATCTGCTTTGTCTTTGAATTAAGATCTTATAATCTCATATTCAATATATAGTCTAACTGGTGCAGTTGTAAAACAAATAAATTTTTTAGACTATAGAGCACAGTTTCTTAACCAGGGGTGTGAGAAAGCCTTCCTAGGGGTGCGAGCTGGAAAATATTCCAGCATATATTGATTAATTATTTAAATCGCATTTGCTTTCTCCACGAGAGGGAAAAAGTTATGCAAACTAAATTATATTTAAGATATTTATAATCTTTCAACCCATTAAATATATGTTATACATATTTTTTTATTTGTTACATTTTATGAAATTAAAAATTTCCACTATATTCAAAAAAATCCCCCAATGTACTGCCGCTCACAAATGCTCATGCATGCACCCAAGCCAAATGCACGGATACTTGCTATACATACACTCTTTATTGTCATGAAAAACATCATTTCGTTGTGTACAAATATCAACAAAGTGGATCAAGTGACAAACGAATGCTATTTTTTTTTGTTTTATCAGCAATAATCAGTAAGTAAAGAACAATTTTTTTCTCTCAAATTTTGACAAGTTTAATATGAACTAAAATTAATTTTTGTTTACACGTTATTTTATAATTTTCTTAAGGAACCATGGCCAAATGCCTAGTTAAATAATATGTAAATATTAATTTATTATTTGTAGTAATCTTTGCCATGTCAAAAAGATGCCAATGGAAAGACGATTATGTTGCTTAAGAATTTACTTGTGCAACAGAGAAAGACTATACTCAAAGACCACAATGCATTTTATGTTGCAAAATATTTTCAAACTCCAATCTTAAACCATCACAGTTGATAGAACATTTCAACAATCAGCATGGTGGTAAAGGTGCAGGGCATACACTTAACTGAAGTCTAAGAAGGCATGATTTGATAGCAGCAGTACCATTACAGAATTTGACTCTGTGATAGTTCAGAAGCCTTTGGTATAAGCTTCTTATCAGGTGGCATATCTGCGCATAAAGAAAAAAAACTCTCATACAATAGCTGAAGAATTGGTGAAACTATGCGCATTCGAAATTGTGAAAATTGTATTAGGTTCTGAAGCACATAAGAAAATTCAGATTCCATTATCAAACAATGTGATTCGATCACGCATTCAAGACATCAGTCAGGATATTTTACTGCAAGTAGTACAAGATATTAAAATCAGTCCTCTGAAAGTGTGTATTCAATTGGACAAGTCAACTGACCATGATAATTGCAGTGAGTTATTAGTATTTGTGCGATACATAAAGGAAAATAAAATTTTGGAAGAATTTTTATTTTGTGATCAACTGGAACTGACGACAAAAGGAATTGACATTTTTAATCACATTAAAAACTTTTTCTTGAAACATGAAATACCAATGGATGTGATTAGTTCAATATGTACTGATGGTGCACCTGCAATGTTAGGCAAAAATTCCAGCTTTTTTTGCCTATATCAAATATAATTTAATTTATTTCTCTATTATAATTTATTTAAGAATCAAGTGAAAAAAAACTTTCTGTAACTATTTCTGATCCAGAGTATTTTAAAAACGTGATATATCATTTTACTGCTTGTATATGGAAAATATATGATTTAACCTCAGCATAGATAAAGGGCTTCACTTCATGGCTCGTGCCAATCATGTCTCTGCAAAAGCAAATACAGAAGTAGGACAACTATACCCATTATTCATCTGACTGACATAGCCAGCTAAGCATGGAACTTAAATTCCTAAACAAGATTTGGATCAGGCCAGTCCTTACACATAGCTTGCCCACCTGAAATCACACAGCAGATTCAAACACTAACAAACTACAGATAATCCAAAGCAAATTATTATTATTATTTGACATCTCCAGGGAGTCCAAGGACTCATCGAGGGAGGGCACCTGCTCTGCAACTCCGTCTCCACCATTCAATCACCAACTGACCCCGCAACTACACCAACGGCATCTACTGCCAACACCAATGGACAATCACAAACATCCAAGCCCACAGCGGGATTCGAACCCACTGCCTTTTGGCTGGAGAGCGGATATGCTATCCACTCAGCCATCCAGGCCGGCATGTTCATGAATAGTGTTCAACGTGTCATGGTTTGTAAGAAACAAACAAACATATGACTTCACCAAGAAGTAGTATCACTGAAATCAAAACTTTTATATGTGAAAGAGCTACAAAATTCTTTGCAAAAGTTACCATCCACCCTAATCCTTTAATCCATCAAGCAGTAGACTACAGTGGTCAAATATCTTTGAATAAACATCACAAAAACTGCAGAAACAGGTAATTTAAAAACAGGTGATTATTGAGCACTTGTGCCAAGTGCTCAATAATCACCATTAATCCAGAATTTCTTTTGCAATTCTAAATAAAGGGATAAGGGATCACAGATTTGATCAATTCATTATGCCAAAACAATTATCAGTAACATTTGCTATATTCCTGGGTGAGTATATCCCTATACTCCAACTAAGGAAACCTCAATAAAGGTCGAAAGTTGTCTAGGTTTACCTTTCCCATAATGCAAAGCAATATACACATCTCAAAGGCAATGTGCTTTGTATTATGGGATACTAAGGCAATTGTGTGATGCAATGTCAGCAGCCTCTATATACAATTAGCCTAGTCGATAAATACTTCACTTGCAGATTTTGCTTTCATTTTGTATAGGATATTAAAACAAAAGTATAATTTCTTGTCTATTATAATTTAATAATTAACAACTAATTCTGATTTGATTTCATTAACTACTTAATGAAATTTATTTCCAGCCAGTCAGTTAAATTCTATGGTATTTTTGTTTTATCCATATATACAAAGTTTCTAGATGTTAACTATTTTTTTTTTATATGATTGATTTTTCCTCCCAGGATACCTGTTATTCTGGCTGCTGCCATTGAAACAGATATGTTAAATGACATTACAAGTAAACTTCCAGAACCATATAAAAAATGTGCTCCATTTTTGTATACCAAAAATTGCCAGTATGATAGAATTCTGGAGGATATTTCATTTTATGTTGATCATGGTAAGTAGTAGAATAATTTTAAGGAATATTTCTTCATTTTCCTAAATAAATGAACACCGAAGTAATCTATTAATCTAATCTGTGGTGTTTATTTTCTTTTTTTTTTTCTAATGTGATAATTGTAATTATTGACCTTCTATATAATCATATAAAAAGTTGTATCAAGATAAATCAGTTATATAATAAAACTCTTGGAATTTGAATGAGAAGTGATGTAGCATGGAAAATAAAGTTGCTGAACCAGTGTTATGTTATTATAACCCATGATGTTATTTGTGCAAAAGAAAGACCAGTAATAGGTTCAGTTCAAGTTATCATCATCAAATTCCTGATATGCACCCTCAGGGTGGGGGGGGGGATAATTATGATTGTACTACATGAAAATTTTACACCATTAATCTGTTATCTGCCAATATTCGAATATTATCAGATCTTATATTTTTGTTTTGTCTTCTAAGGTGCTTTTTACTGTATCTATTCATCTACATCTTGGTCTTCCTTTGGGTCTTTTCCTTGCCAACTGGGCAAAGAACACTTGTTTTACTAATCTAAAAAAAAAAAAAAAATCTACTCCTCACTCTTATTCATCACATCTTGCAGTTTTCAAGGATGACTTTTTATTCTTTCCTTTCATTCTGTGAATGAATGAATGATCTCTTCCATATTAATCTGATAAATCTCTATCATAAAGGCCTATCTGTCAATATCTGCAATTTACATTCTTTCAGCCTATTCTCATAACAACTAAGTCAACTTCAAAACTCATTCCATAGTCCTGACATTAACTTATTGCTAGAGTCTGAACCCTCTTCATGGTATCCTGATCATTAGGAATACCAGTTAACCAAATTTGTGCAAGGCCTTATACAGTGATACAACTATTTCCTTATCTATACTTATTGTCTTCCTCATTATATCAGCAATATGTTGTGTAGGCTTCACAACTCTTGCATTGTGCCAAAAATCTATTGAGATTCCAAATCTATTCAGCCTCCTGAAGTACAAGTACAGTACACAGCAATGCATTTCTGCACTCCAAAGTTCAAAAATCTTAACATTAAAATGACAGCTCCATTAAAAGCTAAAAGCCTATTTAAAATCTTACTGGAGAGATTTAACATCAGCATTGCTCTCCTTTTAATCACTTCCAATGTTATATCAATCTCTCTCTCTCTCTCTCTCTCACACACACGCACACACTCCTCCATAAATTAGTATTCATTGATGGATGCAAGTTGCATATGAAACTGAATATTTTAGTCCCTATAAAATAGGAGCTACAACCCTCTGACATATATTCTAAGCCATTGACTAAAAATGCCTTCGATACACTCCTGAAACAACACAAAATTAAAACAGTTTATTATAAACTTCTGAACAAAGTTTCCACTTTCCTAGGCAAATTAAGGACTACCCAGATCCTTTCTCCTTCCCAGGGTCTCTCTGTAGTATTCCCTTTCAGTGTGTGACCCATTATTTCAGATGAATAGGAACAATCACTCTTGGTAGGAAGTAAAAAAAAAAAGTATTTTGGTATGGGCAGCCTAACATAGCACGCCTCGGATAAAGACCATGTTATCAGATAGAAGAAAGCCAAGCCACTATACAAATCCCAATGTAAATCACAAGAACTATTCCTGTCTATATGTTCACTGGGCATCCACAGATGCTGTATAGTCATTCCGATGCTCGGTGATGTACCACACCAGGCCTTGACATGTAGTACTGTTGTTTGCTTTTCTGGAGGCCTCAACTCTCTGAAGATCAGTCACTCCACACATACTATCCATCCATCTCATTGATGGTCTACCCCCTCTTCTTTTTCCAGGAACTTTATATTCTATTACTGTTCTGAGAAGTCCTTCTTCTATCCTTTCACTCTGTCCAAAATATTTTAACTTTCTTTTGTTAATATCCTTAAGGAGCCTTAGCATTCTACTGATCTTTTCTAACACCCATCCATTTGTATGCCTTTCAGTATATATCCTCACAGCCTTCTGTAACACCACATCTCAAAAGCAGATATCTCTTTCTTATCTGACTTCTTTAGGTTTCAAGTCTCGCATCCATAAGTCGCTGTTGGAAAAACATCATCATCAAATTCCTGACATGTACCTTCAAGGGGGTGTACAGGATATGAGAGTACTACATGAAAAATTTACATCATTACTAACTTCCTATCTACAATTTTCTTCCAAATCAGTCTGTTACTTATCAAAACTCCAACATTATCAGATCTTATATTTCTATCATCTAAGGCACTTTGTACCATATCAATCCACCTATATCTTGGTCTTCCTGTAGGTCGTTTTCCTGCCAACTTGGCAGAGAACACTTGTTTTGCTAATCTTTCCTCGCCTATTCTGTTTAAGTGACCATACCACCTAAGATTAGCTCTGCTGATGCATTCCTGGATGCTGACAATGTCAAGTTCTTTCCTAATATCCTCATTTTTAATATGATATTGCCATTAATACCATCTGTTCATGCCTGTAATCTTTCTCAGGACTCTCATATCTGTGGTCTCTAGTCTTTGGTCAAGTGTTTTACTTCTGACCCAGCTCTCAGATCCATAAGTTAAAACTGTTTTGAACAATATCTTGTATGCAGCTAATTTAGTGTTCTGACTAATTTCTCTCTTATCCATATGAATTTATTCAATTGAAATCCTACCATACCAGCTTTGTTGATTCTGTTGTCTATTTCCATATTTAATTTTACCATCTTCACTAAAAATCGTGGCTAAGTAGCTGAAATGTTTTATTTGTTCCACAGGTTCTCCGTTCACAACATGTTGACATTTTCAACGACTCTGCCTATTTTCATTGTCTTTGTCTCGTTATTTCTGACCTTCATACCATATCTATTACAACAGTTATTCAATTTAGTCAGGGAAGCTTGCAGACTTGTAGTGGATTTATTTAGAAGTATAACATCATCCGCATAAAGCAAAGAGCTGACATTAACATCTCCAATTTTGATATCATGTTTAATACCACTTTCCTTCATAATGTGATTCATATAGATAATGAATAACAGATGGGATAATGTACATCCTTGTCTCACACCAGATTTGGCATTAAACCATCTTCCTGTACTTCAATTCTAACTGCTGACTTACAACACAAATAAAGACTATATATTGCTTGATATAATGCCCCATTGACACCATATAACTGTAGCGTATTGCATAGCTTCTCTCTTGGCACCTTGTCATATGCCTTTTCCAGATTGACAAAACTTAAATACGGATCTTTGCTATATTCCCATGATTTCTCCACTATTTGTTGTAAAGTGAAGATCTGATCCTGACAGCGTCTATTTGGCCTCAATCCAGCTTGTTCTTCACCAAGCTTTTCTTCCACAATTCTTCTCAACTGTTTCTCAAGTATACTTGCATAAATCTTACCAGGAACACTCAGTAGGGAAATACCTCTGTAATTCTCACATTCAGTTTTATTTCCCTTTTTATATGTGGGTACTATGAGAGCTCTACTCCAATCATCAGGAATTCGTCCCTCTGTGCAGGCCTTCGGAACTATGCAGTGCATCCACTGCAAGACTTTTATACCACCATACTTCAGAATTTCTGGTCGAATATCATCTACTCCTGCTGCCTTTCCACATTTCAAGCCTTTGATGGCTTTTTCTACTTCAAGTATGGATGTGTATTCCTGATGTATGCCTGTCGAGTGTTTTTTTCCACTGTGCTATCACTGCTTGTTTCATTTAGCAATTTTTCGAAGTAATTACTCCATACTTCAAGAATATCTTTTTCTCCCGCTTTCATGTCACCTTTATCATCTCTAACTCTTTTTACTGCACTCTTTCCTCCATTTCTGAGCTTCTTCAACAACCTCCCGAATATTTTTTCCCACCTTCTTGATATTTATTTTCTATGTTCTTGCCAAAGTCCTCCCATGACTTTTGTTTAGCTAGTTTTACATAGTATTTAGCTTTCTTACTTTTTTGTCTCTGTATTCTCCAAGAGCACAATCTGTCTTATTTGCCAGGAACTTTTGATATGCTTTCTTCTTTTCCTTCGCTGCTTCTTTAACTTCCTGTGTCCACCATGGAGTTCTGATTTTTCTATCCTTGCAGAGAACCTCACCACATGACACTCTGGCTGAATCAATCAGAGTTTTCTTCAAGGCTTGCCACTGAATCTCCAAAGTTTGGTTCCTGTTCTGAAACTCTTTCGTTTTTTCTTCAATAATCTTTGTGTATTTTAGTCTACAGTTCACATCTGAGAGCTGCTCAACTTTTATTCGCTTTAAAACTTTCTTACATGTTATTCTTTTCAAAATTAAATTCAGTTTTATCCTACTCAAGACTAAATGGTGATCACTTCCAATTTCAAATCCTCTGTACACTCTGGTGTCCTGCACCAAGAAGAAAACATCACTATCAACAATAACATAATCAATGAGACTTTTCTTATTTCCTTGCCTCTTCTCTCCATGTGAATTTGTGCACATTTTTATGTTGGAACATGGTGTTAGTAATAACCAATCCATGTCCTGAGCAAAAATCCAACAGATATTTGCCATTATAATTAGCTTTGCTCTTTTCTCCAAATTTTCCCAAAATATTTTTATATGTCTGACAATCATTTCCTACTCTGCTATTTAGATCCCCAACAAGGACCATCTTTTCCTTTTTCATTGTGTCAGTTGCTTCAAAAAATTCCTCCACTTCTATCTAGTTGCCCTTCTGTGGGACCATAGGCACAAATAAGTCTCATTTGCCAATTCCTCATTCTGATATTTGCTCACATCACTCTACTTAAGACTGCCTACCGGTCAAGAAGATTAGCCTCATATTTTGTGTTGAATACTATGGTTACTCCTTCTTTTCCGTGATTGTCATTGTCTGAATAATATAGCATTTTGTATTTATTGCTCAGAAAGATCTCGCCAGTTTTTGTCTTTTTTGTTTCAGTCACCCCTATTATGTTGATCTGGTACTTATCTAATTCCTCAGCTAGCTCAATTTCTTTGCCATTCAGGCTTCTTATGGTGATATTATCCATCTTTAACTCTGGTGAAGTTGAGTTGGGGTGTGCTTTCAGATTTGGAAAAACAGCTGCATCCAAAATCCCTTACTTTATTCCCATGGAGATAGATCCATCCTTCCAGATTTTAGACAAGTCTTTGACTGTTGTTTTAGCCATTCCTAAACTTTCTTCTGACGTCTACTGAAGAGCAATTCTTCACGTTAATAATGGATCTCAGGTACTCAAACTTGCTGACTTCCTCAAGTCTTTCTCCATTAAGGTACACTTCTTTCTCAAGAGCTTCCCTGTTTGCATTTCCTTTGTGAACCATAATCTTTGTCTTTCTAGGATTGAGTTGTAGTCCTCTGTTATTACTGATCCTGTTAACTTTGTCAAGAATTAGTTCTATTAGTTTTTCCATGTCATTACAAAGGAGTACCGTATCATCAACATACCTCAGATTACTGATCAATCTACGTCCTATCTTAATTCCTCTCTTCAGCTTATCCAGTGCTTCATGCATATATACTAAACAAGTGAGGAGAAAATAAACATCCCTACCTAACTCCTTTTCCAACCTGAAGACAATCAGTCAATCCAACACCTGTTCTTATGCTGGCTTCTTGCTCCCTGTACAAGTTGGCTATCAGCCTGATGGTATGTTGAGGAAAACCCATTATTTTCATTACTTCCCACAGTTTCACATGCTCATTGTGAAACTATTCCTGGAAGCAGCTGACTTCTCCAGAACTTCAGATGATTACTGCTGAGAAGAGGATAAGGCAGTGCACCAAAATATGTGTAGATCATCTTACATCACAGTGACGAGTGCCACTTTCACCCTCCATGAATGCAACCATTCTTGTTCTTGAGGTCAATTTTATTCTCGGTCATCCCTGAGCATGTGTGTGTTTAAAGCACCTTTGATAGTGTTAGCTTGAGCTGGCAAAACATCAGCATTTAAATAATTAATTAGGGAGTAAATTATTTCCATTCTGGTTCCACATGGTTTTTATTTCAGAAACTTCAACATGAATGGTTAATGGACCATCGACTGAATCTTTGGACTTCATGGAGATGCATAGGTAACAACAACAATAAACAGTGTTGTGGTATCAGATATGATGATGTAAATTCTTGTAGATTGAATAGATATGTCTCCTGAATATTTAGTATTCTTTATTTTTATATGATGTTATATAATTGCCTACTCTTGGTTTCCACTTCTCCCCTGTGTTTAATCAAAAAATCAGTGGTAATAGTTTGATGAAAATTTTCATAATTTATGAGCAATAACTTCCTTGTAGTGTTTTAGATATTCTCATTATACAGGTGCAACATAAATTCCTTGTGCAATTTTATATTTTCTAACTTCCATTCTATGCATGATAAAATCAATCTGTAAAAAACATTAGAAATTTACTAAGAGTAATTCATTTATTTTTTTGTAGTTTAGCAAAAAAAAAAAAAAAAAAAAAAGAATCTTTATTTTTATTTAATTATTTTGAAGAATTAAGACTGACCAATGGCTTCAACAGAAGACAAGGTAAATTGTGTACTATGGTTGGCCAGGTTAAAGTCTGTAGTCAAAGTACAAAGAAGATTTAGAACTCTTCTATTGATTTTGTTTTTAGCTCTTTTAAAATGTCTTCATTGTTTTTTTTATCTAATAATGTGTATTTTGCAGTTCTCATAAATCTCATTTCGCTTGTTTTTATTCTTTGTTTATCTTGTGTTTGTTGTTATTATTATTATTAAGGCCTCCATGGAGTCAAAGGACTCATTGCGGGAGGTCCTTTCTAAGAAACACAAGTCTATCAAGACTCATCGAGGGAGGTCCCTCCTAGGAAACACAAAGTTTATCATACCACTCCTTAAACGCATTGATCGTTCTGGCTTTCACCACTCTATCAGGCAATGCATTCCATGGTTCAACCAACCTCCATGCAAAGAAACCACTCCTCACCCTCTTTCTCACAGTTTCTTTTCGTAACTTCCAGGGATGGCCCCTTGTCATGACTCCTTCCCACTGTTCAACCAAGCAAAAGAACTCCCCCAGTGTCAACCCTATAACCACCTCTCAACAGTTTAAAAGTCTCAATCATATCATCTCTCCTTCTATCTACCAAACCCTGCAGTCCACACTCCCTCAGCCAATCCTCATAACTAACATTGTACAGTCCTGAAACCATCTTTGTTATCTACCTCTGTACCCTTTCCACAGTTAATTTATCCCCTTCAAATCCTGGGGACCAGATCTGAGAACAATAGTCCAAGTGTGGTCTGATCAGAGTCTTATACAACGGAATGATAACTCCTTTATCTCTGCAGGTCAGTGTCCTTCACATTATTGCAGCAATCCTCTGTGTTACCTTCACTACCTTTGCAATATGTCCCCTAAATTTCAGGTTTCTATCAATCATCAACCCCAGATCTCTTGTCTCCCCTACTTCTTCCAGTTTAACTCCTCCCATAGAGTATGCAGCGTCCTATCAATGTGCCCCAAACCTCAAGACCTTACATTTTACTGCATTAAACCAACACCCCCATTCATTTGCCCATCTGTCTAGCTTATTCAAATCCTCTTGCAGGGCTACCACATATGCACTATTACTAATAACCCTTCCCAAATTTCACTACCATATAATAATGTGGACACTGCTAAAGCATTGTATATTTTCAAGCATGTTCTTTTTGTACTATATTTGGGTTGAGTGTTCTATTTATTAGGCCTATAATCTGTAAAAATTTTGAAGTTTTTAATTTTGCCTTTTTCTCCTTCATATGATATTTCAATGTTTATCATTAATAACTATTTTGCTTCTAACTGGTGTTTGTCCACAAAATGTCATTGTTTTAGTTTTATCTATGGAAATTTTCATTCCAAACTATTCTACTATAATATTTAAATTATATATTGCTCTTTGTAAATTGCCTTCCTTATCTGATATTATTACCTGATTATCTGCAAATAATAGTGTATTTATTTTGTTATTCTGGGAAATTTCAATACCTTGATTGTTTAAGGTGTTCCACTGTATTAATATTTCATTAATGTGAATATTGAAAAGTGTTGGAGACAGAGGGCATCCCTGTCTTACTCCTTGGTTTATAGATTGTTTTTCAGACAAGTTTTCATTTATTTTTATTTTTATTTCATTATCTTTATATATATTCAATATAGTAAAATATTAGGTATATTTATTCTTTGTAATATATCAAACAGTATATATCTTTTTTACTTTGTCAAATGCTTTTTCATAATCTATAAACAAAACATGAGTTTTCAAATTAAATTCTCTTCTTTTTTCTATAAGTAGTTTTAAACAGAAAGCTGCATCCATTGTAGTGCATCCTTTTCTAAATCCATTTTAGCATTCTAACAATATTTTTAGTTTTCATTAAGTATTCTGTTATATATTTTGTAGCATGTATTGAATAAACTAATACTTCTGTATTGATACAAAATTAATAACGGAAAACTTACGTACAAAGATTATTTAATAGTATAATTTTCGCCTGTGTTTAACAGGCATCTTCAGTACATTTTAAGTTCAAATTAAACAATAACTGACAATTCCAAAAAGCGCCACCTAAGTAACTGGTGTAAGATAACTGAAAAGGTCAATAAATTTCCTCAGGGGAGGGGTGCTTAAGGGTGAAAGCTGTATAACTGAGAGGAGACCTCCACATAGCCTTTAAAGGAATGCGGAGAACTGACCAGGGCTTCTGACCTAATGTCCAATCCTCACCTTCTCTCGTGGTGCACCCTGTTGGGTTTCTGGATACCTGGATACTGAACGAACGAGGATGGGCTGGCAATTTGGGATGTAGCCGACCAAATTGTATTCTTATTGGCTTAAACCAATATACAAAATGATAGTACAACATGACAAAATTTCATGGCGGCTGGGGCATTGCCCGGTTAAACAAGGCCCCGTTGTTTTCGCCAGGTAGCCAGGGCGAACAACGAACATTCAGCTACTGGAACAAATCTGAAAGCACACCCCAACTCAACATCACCAGAGTTAAAGATCGATACTATCAACATAAGAAGCCTGAATGGCAAAGAAATGGAGCTAGCTGAGGAATTAGATAAGTACCAGATCGACATAATAGGGGTGACTGAAACAAAAAAGACAAAAACTGGTGAGATCTTTCTGAGCAATAAATACAAAATGCTATATTATTCAGGCAATGACAATCAAGGAAAAGAAGGAGTAGCCATAGTATTCAACACAAAATACAAGGCTAATCTTCTTGAATGGCAGGCAGTCTCAAGTAGAGTGATGTGATCTAATATCAGAATGGGGAATTGGACAATGAGACTTACTTGTGCTTATGGTCCCACAGAAGGTTCTACTAAGGTAGAAATGGAGGAATTTTTTTGAGGCTTTAGAAAAAGCAACTGACACGATGAAAAAGCAAAAGTTGTTCCTTGTTGGGGATCTAAATAGCAGATCAGGAAATGATTGTCAGACATACAAAAATATTTTGGGAAAATATGGAGAAAAGAGCAAAGCTAATAATAATGGCAAATACCTGTTGGATTTCTGCTCAGGACATGGACTGGTTATTACTAACACCATGTTCCAACATAAAAATGGGCATAAATTCACATGGAGAGAAGAGGCAAGGAATAAGAAAAGTCTCATTGACTATGTTATTGTTGATAGTGATGTTTCCTCCCTGGTGCAGGACACCAGAGTGTACAGAGGATTTCAAATCAGAAGTGATCACTATTTAGTATTGAGCAGGATAAAATTGAATTTCATATTGAAAAGAAAAACATCTATGAAAGTTTTAAAGCGAATAAAAGTTGACAGCTCTCAGATGTGAACTGTAGACTAAAACACACAAAGATTATTGAAAAAAAAATGAAAGGGTTTGAGAATAGAAACCAAACCTTGGAGATTCATTGTCAAGCCTTGAAGAAAACCCTGATTGATTCAGCCAGAGAGGCATGTGGTGAGGTTCTCTGCAAGGGTAGAAAAATCCGAACTCCATGGTGGACACAGGAAGTTAAAGAAGCAGTGAAGGAAAAGAAGAAAGCATATCAAAAGCTCCTGGCAAATAATTCAGACTGTCCTCTTGGAGAATACAGAGACAAATGTAAGAAAGCTAAATACTATGTAAAACTAGATGAACAAAAGTCATGGGAGGACTTTGGCAAGAACATAGAAAATAAATATCAAGAAGGTGGGAAAAAATATTCGGGAGGTTGTTGAAGAAGCTCAGAAATGGAGGAAAGATTGCAGTAAAAGGAATTAGAGATGATAAAGGTGACATGAAAGCAGGAGAGAAAGATATTCTTGAAGTATGGTGTAATTACTTGGAAAAATTGCTAAATGAAACAAGCAGTGATAGCACAGTGGAAAAAAACACTCAACATAGGTTTGCCATCTAGGGTTTACTGTATAAAGTGTTTATTGTTGAAAATTGTCTTCATTTTCTGCCAGGAAAGTGCATTTAAAATCATAAGTGTGTTATTCTCAAGCAGAGCAGTTTATTTTCTGGTGAGTTACATACATATGTAATGTTTTTTTTTAATGTAAAAGTTTATTTTTATTGTAATGGCCACTAAAACTGCAATGAAAGGGGGAAAACCAACATTGAAGAGGAAATTCCTTTCTCTCGAAGAAAAAATTAAAATCTTGGGTCTGTTGAAAATTGGAGAAAAACCAGGAGTTGTTGCATGGACTCTGAATTTAAATGAATCAACAATTCGAAAAATCAAACAAAATGAACATAAAATCCGAGAGTGTTATTGCTGGGTCAACAGTAAGTGCAAAGCATGTTGCTCTTGTTTGTGATATTCTAATAGAAAAAATGGAGAAATCTCTAATGATTTGGATAGAAGATTGTACTCAAAAGAAAATTCCTTTGGATGGACACCTTATTAAGCAAAAAGCTCTCAAAGTTTATAAACATTTAAAGGAACTTGATCAAGATTCTGCAGAAGAAATCTCTCAGCATGGATTTTCTGCAAGTAAGGGTTGGTTCAAAAACTTTAAAAAGCGGGGAGAATCAGCATCAGTAGATGTTGAAGCTGCCCAGAAATACCCAGCAGAACTTTTAAAAATCATTAAAGAAGGTGGTTACAGTGCAGACCAGGTGTTCAGTGTGGATGAATCTGGGTTATATTGGAAAAAATGCCAAAATGCACCTATATTTTGAAAAATGAAATATCAGCTCCTGGATTCAAAGTTTCCAAAGATAGAATTACTCTACTGTTTTGTAGTAATGCATCAGGTGATTACATGACAAAACCAATGTTTATTAACCGATCTGCAAATCCTCGTGCGATGAAAGCGCTCAACAAGTCCATCCTACCTGTTTATTGGCGGGCCAACAAAAACGCATGGGTTACAGCTAGCATGTTTGAAAATTGGTTTTTCAGTTGTTAAGTACAAGATGTAGAAAGTTACACAAAGAAAAACAATATGGACTTCAAAATTCTACTAATTTTAGATAACGCACCAGGCCATCCGAATATTAAAATAACTTTTGTGCTACCTAATACTACTTCGCTTATTCAACCACTTGACCAAGGAATAATATCAACATTTAAGTCATATTATATTTGGCGAGCATTTCAATTAATTGTGGAAAAAATGGAATCTAATCCAAACATGGCACTGCCTCAAGCATGGAAAGAGTTTTCAATATTGAATTGTGTAAAAATTATTTCTCTGTACATTAAGGAATTACAACCCTCTACACTGAATGCTTGCTGGAAAAAAATATGGCCTGAAGCCATAATGGAACAAAATTTCATACCTCCAGTGGATGCCGAGCTACGTCGTATAATAAACTTCGCACACATTTTTAGTGGAGAGGACTTTTGCAATATGGTTGAAAACAAAATTAGTGAATTAATTGATGGAGAAACAGATTTAAAAGAGGAGGAACTGTTACAATTAATAGATAGCGGGGAAAGTTCTGCCGAAGATTCTGATTCTGATTAATCCGTTAAAGAATTCAGTTTAAAGAAATTAGCAGAAGGATTGGACTTGACAAGAAAGTTAGGAAGTTATTTTATGGATAATGATCCCTCAGTGGAGCGCTCAGGAAAATTCACGAGACAATTGGATATTTGTTAGTGCCATATTATGAACTTAATAAAAAATTGCAACATAGTGGAAAGCAAAGTCTTATTACTGACTTCTTGATGACTAAACCAGCCAAAATATGCAATGAGAATTATACAAATGATGTCCAAGAGATTTCAAGTGGTGACGATCTCCGGCCACTTAATGAACATCTACAAAATGTTATTTCTGAAAACTGTGATGATGATTAAAATATGCACTTTATTTTATTGTGTCTAAAACATTTATGCATTATGTGCAATGAAATTTATGTACAATTTGTAATTTTTTAAGCAGTCCTTCAAGAGAATCTCTAAATCATCACAAATTTTTCGTAAATTTTCGTTACTAATTTGTAGTAATCTATGCAAGAAATTGAAATTATCATATTCTTTTAGTTGTTCAAAACGTTCTATTAACGAACACATTGCAACGTCTAGAAGTGTATAAAACACATTCACTGTAAATTTATCTTCTGGCGATTGTGGCATTTTGTCATGATGCTCGTAGTCAAATTGTCGTGTCTTCTTTCATCGTCGAACTTCCGTACCAGTTTTAAATTCTTGTTCTCCATCCACCTCTTCACTCAGTTATTTTGCCATTTTTAGAACTTCTTTAAAATTTGTATCTGATCGACACTCTTGTAAGAATATTTTTAAGTTTTCGATAGATTCTAAAGCAAGTGTAAAGTTCATATTTTTGTCTAGAAGCATTTATTCTCACAGGGTTTATTCTGTTAAGTAAATCATACCAAGTTATAAGAGAGCAAATAAATTTGTAGTCCTTTATTTTAGCATTATAATGTTGTGCTTCATGCTGAGTTTCTTTATTAAAATTTTCATTATTTAAAATTTCAAAAAGTGCATCATAAAGTTCTCCTAACTGATATCGTAGAGGGCAGATTGCATTAATTTTACTTTCCCATCGCGTTTCTGATGGCTGTTTCAATGTTAATTTTTTTATGAACTTTAAAAGGATTGCCCAACGTTTGTAAGAGAATGAAAAGAATTGTATATTTCTTGAATAATTGCAAAGAAACTAATTGTATCTGCATTCACTTTGGCTGCATCGTTAATGATTAAATTTAGAGTACGAGCAGCACATGGCATGTAAAAAGCTAGAGGATCTTTGTTCAAAAGCAAATTTTGGAGCACATATTTGCCCCATTGTCATACCCTTGACCTCGCATGTCTTCAATGGGAATGTTCCGTTTTTCCAGTTGTTCCATTATTGTTGCACATAAACCACATCCTGTGGAAGCTGATATATCTGCAAAACCTAAAACGTTTTCCCTGATCTTGACAATTCCATTGTCACAGGAAACAAAGCGAATAATAATGGTCATTTGTTCTGTTTTACTTGCATCAGGTGTGCAGTCTAAAATTATGGAATAATATTTAGATTTTCGAATTGATAATAAAATTGTATCCCTGATTGCGTTACTTAAAGTTCCCAATATTTCATTTTGACTGTCTTTACTCAAATAGTGTACTCTATTGTTTCGTTGTAGGGCCCTTTCAACATGATTTTCCATAACGGGATTAAACTTCCCAAACAGTTCGACTAATTTTAAAAAATTGCTGTTATTTCTTTCATATAATTTATCAGATGATCTGCAAAAAGCTAAATTTCGGCTACCAAGAAATTTTATAATTTCAATCAAGTGTTCTAAAACACTCATCCAATGTTTCTTTTCCATTTCATACATGCTTTGAGTCTGGAAATCAATAGTAGTTTTGTTTTTTTAAATTTTTATCAAGTTCCTTCCATTTTAAGAAATTTTTCATGTGAGTTAAACTAGTCTCATGTCTATGTAAAGTTGTACTTACATTTCTCCAATCGTTATAACCTTCTACAAGACTCAGTGGGTGATTCAGTTGATTTTGCAACAAAAGTTTGCAACAAAAGCAAAAAACAGAATTTAAAGTTTCGGAATAAATGAGCCATGTTCTTGGCACGAGCTCCCATTTTCTATTATAATATGTGTCGCCAAATTACGACCATATGTATCTCTGGGATATATTATATTTTTATTTTGAACAGGCTCCATTACATTTAAAATAACTCGTAATTTTTCATCAATATTTCTCCGTTCATCTGGATCTTCTAAATTCACAGAGACTAACAATGTGTTAGTTTCGTTGTCAACTATAACTAAATCTTGTTGTAGTTGACTAAATCCTAACTATTTTTCACTTAAATCATGTTCAAGTATCTTGTTCAATAGTTGCAATAGTACCTTCATGCAAATTGGATGATGTGTACGGTTCTTGAACTCTGATTTCTGATGTATCGAGTTGGTTACAATCTGCATCAGAATATTTTAATATTTTAACAAATTTATTAAGAGCCCCAGTTTGTTTCTTAATATCTGCTTCTTTCACAGCGTGATGCTTATGATTTTGTGCACCAGATAACTTTTTTTAAAATTTTTGATTCCATTTCTATTTTATACCCACAAGAAATTATTACACAACACGACACAGAGACGAAATAATAGTCTGCACTGCGGACTATTATTTCGTATATATAGCCTACTGAGGTGCGTACCATATGACTGGTTAACTAGCAACAAATGTTTTGTACGAAAATTCGTTTCCGCGCATAAAAACTGTTCACCGTTTCACTTTAGATAGACTGCAGTAGATACAACATTCTGCAGGCAAGCATTTAGCCTGCTCTAGCTGCAAAATTGTAAACAACCGGCTGATCAAAGAGGCGGCAATATGCTTTTTTTTTTGAAATTTTTATTCGGTGTATATGGCTTCATTTATTTTAATATTGAACATTCTAAGAATTTTTTTGTTTTTATGATAAAAATTTTGTTTCTTAAAAATTAACTTGTGAACCGTTCCCTGGCGGTGGCGCCCCCATCGTAGTGGCGCCCGCATGCTCTACATGCCCGCATTTGCCAGCCCTGAGTGTTGGATTTGCTCATAGCATCAGAAAGGATCTCTGTCAAGAATATGGCAATTTTACCACCATTTGGTGACAGTGATCATGCTGTTCTTTCTTGGAAAGTATCTAATTGTATTGAAGCTCCAATTAAAACAGGCTACATGCTGAACTACAAAGCTGGAAATTATGATCAACTTAGAAGAATACTACTTTGATCCCATGGTATCAGTTACTGAATGGAAAAAATGTCAGCAATGCATGGGAATCTTTGAAACAGTGCTTGAATGAGGCGGTATCTCAATGAATCCTAGCGTTCGAAGAATAAATAGGTTGGGAGTGAAATGGATGTGCAGCCTTATTAAGCAAAAGATCCACAAGAAGAAGATGATGTGGAAAGAATATCTTGAGAATAAGAGTGAGAGGAGTTATGAAATATATAAAGCTCAAGCCAGAAAAGTAATGAGTATTGTGAGAAAAGCTAAAATGGAGTATGAAAAGAAATTGGCCATGCAAATTAAAGGCAATCCAAAAGAATTTTATCGTTATGCCACAAGCAAAAGAAAGAATGAATGTGGAAGAATAACTTTATGGAATACAGATGGTACATGAGTGTCGGAAGCTAAGGAGATTGTTCAGTTAAGGAGTGCTCACTTTGCTAAGATATATCAACCAGGTGTATGTAGCATGGTGCACAATGCTACTGCTACATTGGATGAAGAGTTAGATGTTGATGAAAATGAGGTTGAAGAGCTCTTGCATAACCTGGATAAGAATTTGTCAATAGGGACAGATGGAATATCAGCCCATTTGCTAAAGGAATGTTCAGCTGAATTGGCTAGGCCTTTCACACATTTGTATAACTTCAGTCTCAGCTCAGGAATGCTACCACAGGAATGGAAGGAATGTATGATAGTTCCATTGCACAAGGGTGGTGCAAAAACTGGTGTGTCCAACTACCGACTTATTAGTATCTCTGGCGTGGTAGTGAAGATTTTAGAGAAGTTGGTAAGAACTCGCATTCAGAAATGGGTAGACAAGCATTCTATACTCTGCAGGGAACAGCATAGGTGTACTAAAGGAAGGTCGTGTTTTAGCAATTTGCTCATATTTTATTACAATGTTACGTCCGAGTTGGATAAAGGGAATGGATACACAATGATAACGTTGGATTTTTCTAAGGCTACCACACTATAGGTTGGAGAATATGGGATTGGAATATAATCTATTGACTTGGATCAGGGGATGGTTGACAGACAGATATCAAAAAATGGTATACAGTGGGTGTGAATCTGCGAGATTTAAGGTAACCAGTGGTATACCTCAGGGTTCAGTCCTTGGGCCATTATCGTTCAATCTATACATTAATGACATCAAGCAGGGTCTATCATCAGATTTGCAATTGTTTGCTGATAATGAGAAAATAGGTAGGGCAATCAGGGATGCTACTGATATTCAGCAATTACAAAATGATTTCAATAGACTGGAAATCTGGGTAAACGAAATTGGCTGCAGTTTAATGTTAGTTAGTGTAAAGTTATGCATTTTGGCATGATTAAAGTTATGGCATTATATATATCGGCATATTATATTAGTGGGGTTATGCTACAAGAACCTGAAGAGGCAAGGGATCTTGGTGTATTGGTGGATAAGAATTTAAAATTCAAAGGTCACATAGCAAAAGTTGCAAATACAACTCAGAGGATAATTGCTATGTTGAAGTGAACCTTCACATGTCAAGATAAGGAAGGAAGTAATTTTGCCTCTTTATAAAGCTTTGATAAGACCACACCTGGATTACTGTGTGCAGATTTGGTCTCCCAGGTTCCAAGGGGATAAAGAAGCTGTGGAAAGGGTTCAAAGAAGAGTTACAAAGATTATATCCAGATTATGAGATTTAGATTATGAGGACAGATTGCGAGTATGTGGATTGCAGACTCTAGTTAACAGGAGAAAGAGGTGTGGTATGATAGAGGTCTATAAACTTTTGAATGGGTGTTATAGCATTTCAAATGATGAAATCTTTCATTATATGGAAGGTGAGGAGAGAACATGGGGCATCAATGGAAGTTAAGGTTGTTCTCAGTCAAGAAAGTGGTAAGAGCTAGGTTTTTCTCCCAGAGAGCAGTGAGTGAGTGGAATAATTTTCCCTTATGGATAGTGAGTGCATCTAGTGTAAATGAATTTAAGGGAAGGTATGATAGCTGGGTTGGGTAATTTACAGCGTCCCTCGATGAATCCTTGACTCCTTGGAGGTCTCAGATAAAAAATAATAATAATTATTATAAGGTTGGTGTTTATGACAAGCTTAGGAGATAGTTTGGAGCTATAGCATAGAATGAGGAGTTGAGGCCTAAGGAAATAAATGCTGCTTGGGAACTGACAAAGAAATACATAACAGCATGAATGAAGATGAATAATAGTAATAATCAGTTACATGAAGAGTATAAAGAAGAAGACAGAAGGGTGACTCAATTAGTAAGGGAAAACAAAAGTGCAGTATTAGCAGAAATTTGGAAAACAGGCCAAGAAAAACCCTAGAGTTTCTTAGATATATGACAAGTAGAAGGAAGAATGATCATGGTAACATGATGTTAATGGATGAAAATGTAGAATGGTAACTGCTGCAGAAGACATTGTTGAGGTATTCAGTGATCATTTATAAGGGTATTTCATCCCGATCAGGGTGGAATCATGAGAAACTTAAGTGTAGAGGACATAGGAGAGGACTTAATTGTGAGTGAGCAGGAGGTATTTGAGTAAATAAATAACCTTGATGTCAATAAGACAATAGGATTTGATGACATATAACCATTCATCTTAAGGAAATGTTCCAGGGAATTGGCATGCCTGTTTAATAAGAGTCTTATAACAGCATAGGTTCCAAGGGAATGGAAAGAAGTTAAAATTGTTCCGCTGCATAAAGATGGTGATAAGGCTTTGGCTTTAAATTATAGGCCAATCTGTATATCTGGAGTTTTGGTGAAGGTACTACAGAGATGGGTGTAGGATACAGAATTTGGTTGAAAACAGCAATATTCTTTGTGATTAACAACATGGGTTTGTTAAGAAGAGATCATGTTTTACTAATTTACTTATGTACTATAACAAGGTAACAAATATCTTGGACAGGGGAAATGCATATACAGTGGTGTACTTAGATTTTGCAAAAGCTTTTAATGGGCTCCCACATGACAAAACTAATAAATAAATTGAAGCAGATGGGATTGGATAACAGACTTCTGAGCTAGATCAACATCTGACTGGATGTTAGATAGGTATCAGAAAGTTGTATGTGGAGGTGCGGTATCTCATAAGAGGAAGGTCACTAGAGTGTGCCACAGGGGTCCGTTTTGGGGCCATTGTGTTCAATTTGTATATTAATGATATTGAGATTGGTTTAACTAGTGATATGCAGCTGTTTGCAGATGATGCAAAATTGGGGCGAGCAATGCAGTCAAGCAGATGTTATGGCCTTGCAGGGGGACTTGAATAGATTGCATGAAGAGGCAGGTAAGTGGAACTGTCAGTTCAATGTTGCAAAGTGTAAGGTTTTGAAATTTGGTTAGCAATGATGGGATGCAGAGTATACACTTGGTGGAGAAACATTAAGAGAGGTAGAGGAAATGAGAGATCTGGGAGTGGTGGTGGACAAGGGCTTAAAATTCAGGACCACATTGCACAAGTTGTGAAGACATCACATCAGATAATGTGGAGGATCCTTACATGAAGATATGGTATAGAAACAATGGCATTTATATGCTGTATACTAATGCCAGGAGTATCCGGAATAAGGGAGAGGAATTGGTGGCGCAGATAGCATCAGCCTGGCCAAAAATTATTGCGATCACTGAGACGTGGTTGACAGAAGGGGATATAAAAACAGGAATAGAAGTCACTGGGTATAGCATTTTTCGCCAGGATAGGAGGGGAAAGCGTGGTGGTGGGGTGCTGCTTATGATAAGTGATGACCTATGTCCTCTAAGAGTGGAGAATTTGGAAGGTAGTGAGACAAATGATTTTGAGAGCGTATGGTGTGAGGTAGAGGTAGGCAAGACAGGATATTTAGTGGGGTGTTGCTACAGACCCAGGAGCACAGAGGATGGGGACCAGGAGATGTTTAGACAGCTAAGTTTGGCAAGTGCAAGAAGAATGATTGTTATGGGAGATTTTAACTTCAGTAGTATAAATTGGAGAGAGGAAGATGCATGTAACAATAGGGGAATGGAATTTCTAGAATTCTTGAGGGACAAATGTCTTAGGCAACATGTAACAGAGGGAACAAGAGGTTCAAAAATTTTGGATTTGGTTATAGCATCAGAAGAGTTGATAATAACTGAGTTGACGTCTCTCCCACCAGTTGGAGAGAGTGACCATATGGTTTTGACTTGGAAAATGAATAGACATGCAGGAGTATCAAAGAGACGGGAACTTATGTGGAATTATAAGGCAGGTGATTATAATAGTCTTAGACGTCAACTTCGGGAAGTTTCATGGAGGGAGGAATTGGAAGGCCGGGATATCACCAGTGCGTGGGAAATTGTGAAAGAATATTTGTTATCAGCAATGGTAAGTTGTATACCACGAGTGAAGAAGAGGGCGCAATTTGGAGTAAAGTGGATGACAAACAATATTAAACAGGAATTGCATGCGAAAAAGAGGCTATGGAAGAGATATAAGGAGACAGGTGAAGAGATGCATGAGGAATATAAGACACAGGCCAGAAGAGTGACTCGTGTGGTAAGGAAAGCGAAACTGGAATATGAGAGGAGATTGGCCCTAAGATCCAAAGAAAATCCTAGGGAATTTTTTAGCTATGTGGCCAGTAGGAGGAGAAATGACTGTGGAAGAATGATATTGTGGGATAAAAATGGGAATAGAGTGACTGATGCAGAGGACATAGTGGAATTGTTCAATGAACACTTTATTGGAGTATTTCATCCTAGAGGAGTCAGTTTTAATGCTAGAGGGATAGGACTGGTACGAGGTCTGGAGGTACAGGAGGAGAGTGTGTTTCAGATACTGAGTACTCTGGATGTCAGTAAAGCTGTGGGACTGGATGGTATTTCGCCACGAGTTTTGAGAGAATGTGCTAGGGAATTGACAATACCTTTAACGTGGCTTTTCAATGAAAGTCTGGCTTTGGCAAAGGTGCCCAGGGAATGGAAGGAAGGTAAGATAGTGCCATTGCATAAGGGTGGTAACAGACTGGAAGTGTCTAATTATAGGCCAGTCTGTGTGTCATCAGTAGTTGTTAAGATCTTGGAGAAAGTAGTGAGGGACCGTGTACAGCATTGGGCAGATGAGGGTAATGTTATCTGTGAGAATCAACATGGATTTGTGAAAGGACGCTCTTGTTTTAGCAATATGCTAGCCTTTTATAATAAAGTTACAAGAGCATTAGATGAGGGAAAGGCATATACTGCAATTTTCTTAGACTTGGCGAAGGCATTTGACAGGGTGCCACATGATAAGCTGATATTTAAGTTGCAGCACATGGGTCTGGATGTCAGATTGGTCAACTGGATTCAGGATTGGCTGTCTGATAGGTATCAGAGAGTTGTGTATGGTGGAGCAGTTTCCAGGAGGCAGAGGGTTACAAGTGGGGTCCCACAGGGCTCAGTACTAGGACCTATATTGTTTAACCTTTATATCAATGACATAGCCAGTGGATTGCAGGGGGATATTCAGTTGTTTGCGGATGATGCGAAGCTTGGAAGGATTATTAGTAATAGTGCAGATGTGGTAGCCCTGCAAGAGGATTTAAATAAGCTAGATAGATGGGCAAATGAATGGGGGTGTCAGTTTAATGCAGCAAAATGTAAGGTCTTGAGGTTTGGGAAACATCGATGGGATGCTGCATACTCTATGGGAGGAGTTATACTGGAGGAAGTAGGGGAGACAAGAGATCTGGGGTTGATGATTGATAGAAACCTGAAGTTTAGGGGACATATTGCAAAGGTGGTGAAGGTAACACAGAGGATTGCTGCTATTATGAGAAGGACACTGACCTGCAGAGATAAGAGGGTTATCATTCCGTTGTATAAGTCTCTGATCAGACCACACTTGGACTATTGTTCTCAGATTTGGTCCCCAGGATTTGAAGGGGATAAATTAACCGTGGAAAGGATACAAAGACGGATGACAAAGATGGTTTCAGGACTGTACAAGGATAGTTATGAGGATCGGCTGAGAGAATGTGGACTGCAGAGTTTGGTGGATAGAAGAAGGAGAGGTGATATGATTGAGACTTTTAAACTGTTGAGAGGTGGTTACAGGGTTGACACTGGGGAGTTCTTTCGCTTGGTTGATCAGCGGGAAGGAGTGATGACAAGAGGCCATCCCTGGAAGTTACGAAAGGAAACTGTGAGCAAGAGGGTAAGGAGTGGTTTCTTTGTGTGGAGGGTGGTTGAGCCGTGGAATGCATTGCCTGATGGAGTGGTGGGAGTGAGAACGGTCAGTGGGTTTAAGGAGTGGTATGATAAACTTTGTGTTTCTCAGGGGGGGACTTCCCCTCGATGAGTCTTGACAGACTTTATGTCTTAGAAAGGACCTCCCTCGATGAGTCTTTTGACTCCTTGGAGGCCTGAATAATAATAATAATAATAATAATAATAATAATAAAAGAAATAAAGAGGTTATGATGCCATTTTATAAGGCCTCATGTGGGTTATTGTGCACAGATCTGGGCACCGCATGGTGACTCAAAATTCCAAAGACCACTGACAACCTTTGTGAATGGTCTTTGGAATTTGGAGTATGAGGACAGATTAAGAGAACGTAAATTGCAAAGCCTCATGAATCAGAGGAAGATGGGGAGATGTTGTCAGGTTGACATGGAAGAGATTTTTCATAGAATGAGAGAGAGCAGGGATAGAACAAGAGGCAATCGCTGGAAACATAAAAGGGTGTGAGGAGAAGGTTCTTTGCATGGAGTGGTCTTGAGTGGAATGCATTGCCTGAGTGTGTTGTGAATGTGGACACATTGAATCATTTTAAGGCATGGTTGGATGAGCATTGTGTGCAATAGTATGTACCTCCCACGATGAATTTCTGACTCCGTGGAGGTTGGATGTTAATAATAATAATTAGTATTGCACATTGTAAACACGCACTTTAATTTTCGGTTGTTATTCTAATTTGCCTTATTTCTTTCCTGTGTGCATTAAGAATGTTCATGAAATATTGCAGAAAATTCTGCTATTAATATATTATATTCTGTTCCCGAACAAGTTATTCTGTAATTTAATTTAATTTAATTTTCACATTATGGCTTTTTCTTAAATGTCAGTTTTTCATAATTAGTTATATGTGTGTTGTTTTCACAAATAAAATTATCCATAAAGTTTATAGGACATGGTAAAATTAAATAAGCTACAGATTTTCAAATATGAAAGCAGACATTCTTGAAAGTTGGCAGATAACAGAATGTTTTTTTTTAATACCAAAAACAAAAAAGTAACTAACATTTTAAGGCTCAATAATAACCTTAGAAGATGATATCCTTGAAGTATGGAGTAATTACTTCGAAAAATTACTAAATGAAACAAACAGTGATAGCAGAGTGGTAAAAAACACTGACCAGGCATGCAGTCAGGAATACATATCCATACTTGAAGTAGAAAAAGCTATCAAAGGCTTGAAATGTGGAAAGGCAGCAGGAGTAGATGATATTCGACCAGAAATGCTGAAGTATGGAGGTATAAAAGTCTTACAATGGCTGCACTGCATAATTCAGAAGGCCTGGACACAGGGACAAATTCCGGATGATTGGAGTAGAGCTCTCATAGTACCCATATATAAAAAGGGAAATAAAACTGAATGTAAGAATTACAGAGGTATTTCATTACTGAGTATTCCTGGTAAGATTTATGCAAGTATACTTGAGAAACGGTTGAGAAGAATTGTTGAAGAAAAGCTTGGTGAAGAACAAGCTGGATTCAGGCCAAATAGAAGCTGTCAGGATCAGATCTTCACTTTACAACAAATAGTTGAGAAATCATGGGAATATAACAAAGATCTGTATTTAAGTTTTGTCAATCTGGAAAAGGCATATGACAAGGTGCCAAGAGAGAAGCTATTCAATGTGCTACAGTTATATGGTGTCAATGGGGCATTATATCAAGCAATACTTAGTCTTTATTTGAGTTGTATGTCAGGAGTTAGAATTGAAGGAAGTACAGAGAAGATGGTTTAATGTTAAATCTGGTGTGAGACAAGGATGTATATTATCCCCTCTGTTATTCATGACCTATATCATAGGTGGCCAAAAGCAGGCTCATGGGCCGCATGCGTCCCATAACGTGATTTTGTGCGGCCCGTGGCAAGATAAAAACCATATTAAATTATATGTATTATCAATTTAGCTATTAGTTTCGACCGCAGATTTTCTGATTGATATACTAGTTATATTCATTATTTCTAATGACGGAAACAATTTATATTCTCAACACCTAATCAAAATTGCTTTAAAAAGATTACTCAATTTATTTTAAATTCTACTGCTTCTCTGTGCGAGTTGTAGTAGTAGGAGTGGTAGATTTCTATGAGCTCCAGAGTAATGCATCATTGAAAGTCACTTGCTCTGCTCTGGTTACAGTGATCAGTTTCAGAGACTCGGTTTCAAGTATTTTATATTGTTCTCCCAGTAGTAAAATGATTTAACAAATATAGTAATTCAATACATATAACTATTGCCTTGAAAAAATGCAGAGTTTATTTTTATTTAAGTTCTGTTTAAAAGTGTGCAGCCCGCATTACCACTCTTCATATATTGGCCCTCGTATAGAATGAAGTTGGCCACTCCTGATCTATATGGATCACATTATGAAGGAAAGTGGTATTAAACCTGATATCAAAATTTGAGTTGTTAGTGTCAGCTCTTTGCTTTATGCAGACGATATTATACTTCTAAATAAATCCACTACCAGTCTGCAAGATTCCCTGACTGAATTGAATAACTGTTGGTAATAGATATGGCATGAAGGTCAGCAATAACAAGATAAACACATTGAAAATATCAACTGTGTTGTGAATGGAAAACCTGTGAAACAAGTAAAACATTTCAGCTACTTAGGCACGATTTTTAGTGAAGATGGTAAATTAAATATGGAAATAGACAACAGGATCAGCAAAGCTGGTATGGTAGGAAGTCAATTGAATAAATTCATATGGAATAAGAGAGAAATTAGTTGAATACTAAATTAGCTGTATACAACACAGTGTTCAGACCCGTTTTAACTTATGGATCTTAAAACATGTCAGAAATAACACTTGACCAAAGACTAGAGACTGCAGATATGAGAGTCCTGAGAAAGATCAGGGGCACGAATAGATGGCATCAATGGTAACATCATATTAAAAACAAGGATATTAGAAAAGAACTTGACATTGTCAGAATTCAGGAATGCCTTAGCAGAGCTAATCTCAGGTGGTATGGTCACATAAACAGAATGGGAGAGGAAAGATTAGCAAAACAAGTGTTCTCTGCCAGGTTGGCAGAAAAACAACCCAGAGGAAGACCAAGATATAGGTAAATTGATATGGTAAAAAGTGCCTTAGACGATAGAAATATAAGATCTGATAATGTTGGAGTCTTGACAAGTAATAGACTGATTTGCAGGAAAATTGTATCTAGGAAGTTAGTAATGATGTAAATTTTTTATGTAGTACTATCATATCTGCACCCCTTAAGGGTGCATGGCAGGAATTTGATGGTGATGATAATAACTCTAGCCAATATATATAAAATATCTCACATAGTAATGAAAGAGAAAGCAGTAGTTTTTTTTTTTTAATGTGACTCCCACCCATGAAAGATTGTAAATCTGCAGTATATCAAAACTACTTATCCTTGTGTGTGGTGATGCTACAGTTTTTTTAATTGTTTGAGTTATTTTTTTACATAATCCAGAAACCTGCTCTAGAGACCAAACATGGAACTTCTTGAAGTGGCAAGAAGTTCCATGTTTAGCAAGAAGTTCCAAACTTGGAACTTCTTGCCACTTCAAGTCTTCAAGAAACAGGGTGGTGCTCTCACAGTGATAAGTGAAATGCATCCTCAACCTAATGATTCACAACCATCCATTCCCATAATGGGATTCAAACCCATGACATATTGGTTGGAGAGCAGAGATTCTATTTACCCAGCCAAGCAAGCTGGATTGGTCATTGTTTGTGGTAATGTTAGAGTTATTTTTAACAGTTTCTTTAAATGAATGGAAGTAGCAAAAAATGTTAATTTCTTCCTCAAACTATCTTGGAGAATTATTCTAGAAAATTTTGGAATAACTTATAAATGTTCTTCTTCTTTTACAGGCTATCTAGATGACCATATGGAGGACATATTAAACAGCCTTTTGATGTTCCTTGATTGGATGAAAACATTTATCATGCATAGAAAACTTCTTCAGGAATGCTTTGATGGACGGTATATTACTCAAAATCTCTTTGGTCATCATTCAGTTAGTCTAAAGCAACTTTGTATTCGTAGAATACTTTGTAGCTGTGTACCTTACTTATGTCAGGAAAATGGTATCCAATGTGCTATTTCAAATTCAACAGAATCATGTAAAAAGAAACTTAAACAGGCTACTTATCCTGAAGAGTCGGGTTTCATCTGTGATATCATGCAACCGAGTTTTGCATGGCTGTTTCATATATCTCTGGAAGAACTTAAGGCATTTCTCAAAAAACTCAGCCTACCTCAACATTTTGCCAAATATTTTGAACTTGAGCTATATCGATGGAAACTTGGTTCTGTTCTTGTCCATGGAAAGATATATGATGATAATTGTGACTGTGACAATATGAGCCTGTTTGATCTAGATTCAGATATATCAGCTGATTCTACAGATGACACCAGCAGTCTTTTATCTTTTGAATCAAATGAAATAAGTTGTGTTGTGACTCACTTTTAAAAATGAAGAATGTATTCAATACATCTTTTGTGTGTGTGTGTATATATATATATATTAGTCAGTTTTGATTTCAGGACATACTGACAATTCTAACCAGAAAAATTTGAACATGTAAATTTCAATGTTCATGCATGAACTCTGAAATACTGATATGATAGACTTTCATCTAAATATGCTTTGGTAATACTTTGTTTCCTGATGAACATACCATAATTTCTTCACATCCTGTTGACAGGATGTGGAAAGAAAAAAAAATCAGTATTTTTTAAATTTTCCTTGTTATTGATGATAATATTTTATAAATGTGATCAAGTGCTAATATTATATTCAATTCTAATAAGCATCTCTGGTACCATGTCAGATCATGCTGGAATACTTGTTATTATACAGCCTTGTCACTGCATGTTGTTATTAAGAATCTTGTTGCTTAAAATTGAGTGGATGTATTGTTGCAATACATTGTTTAAACAGGTAGCAGACTTTGTGTGATGATATTGAGTATTTTTGTTTTCCTTAATGTAAAAGTAGATGAGTCTGATTAATTTCAATTTACCAAATTTGAATCACCCTTGAGTTTTTCAGAATCAAAATTACTAACTGCATTTTATACACATGTAATGTATGGATTTACTAACAGTTTAAGAAGTCTTCATCAAAGTCCTCCATTTATAGCTAGCATCAGTGCTTTCTTTGATTTAAAAAATTCAAAAAAATAAAATAAAAAATCAGCATGCTTGGAATTTTGCTGATTATCATTATTTCATACAAGAAACCGGTGGAATTGATTGCCAAGTTAGGAAGAAAGAAATTCAAGTGAATACATAAAATGAAATTTTAATAACATTTTACTTTATATACATATAGCATATCTTCTATATGATCTCTGCAATGGTCACTTTTAACAGAACCTTAAAAAACTGGCAACGATTTTGAAAGCATTCTGCTTTTTTTCCCTTCAATATCATTTAAGAGATCATCAAAAAACTCTTCTTCATATGTGTTCAAATTTATTGGTTAATAAAAATGTTTTCTTTAATTTTGCATCACTTATTTTTTGAAACTTATTCTTTAAATACCAAAAACCATCATCATTCTTATTTAAAGCAATTTTTTCATCAAACTAAATTTAATATGTAGTGGTAGAAAGAAAACTCTTTTAAGCATTTAAATTTTTTTATTGATGATCATCATTAGTTAGATTTAATTATTTCATGAAGCCTAGCAGGAGATGCCTATTAAAAGTGCTATGAAGTCACCTCAAACAGTCCATATGCATTCATTATTTTTCATGTATTTAAGAGGTAAAGCCATATTCTCAGAGGATTCCATTATTATTATTATTATTATTTATATCGTGAGAGACCCACAATAAATATAGGAATATTTATTTCCATCATTTAGAAGTAAAGGATATAAAATCTAGACATAGTAATGAATTATTGAAAATTAGGAACAGATATTTCATACTGATGAAAATAACATCAATCTGTGTAGAACAAACAAGCAGTTTAACGAGACAGAATACTAGGTTAATACAGCAATAGTTACCAGTAACAACAACAACCTAGAAGGATAATATCAAACAGCTAATTGGTCGATGCCTAGTGGCATATTGTGTGCGTAGAGTGTAATTATTTCTCCTGAAGGATAAGTAACTTTTTTGTATTTTATTTGAGAATGTTACATTAACTTATTGTAGTTTTTGTTTTAAATGGGTGTGGGATTAACTGAGCTAGTTAGTTTGTAAGTAAACGTATTTTTTTCATTTAAATAATATTGTCGGCATGGCCACAAAGACCACATTGTCAGGCAATTTGAATTTGCAGGATTTTATTAAGTGCAGTGTGTGTGAAATGTATTCGTTGAGAAAATTGAAGGATATGTGGAAGGAAATTGAAACTGGAGTGAGAGAGAGCATATGAAGTGTTTCAAAAGTGAGTGTGTGTTAGGTGATGAGAACACAGCAAATATTAGTAGTGGATAGTACCAATGATAGGATGGAAAATGATGTGATTAATGTCGAACATGTGTCTGTGGAATAAAGGAGAATGAAATGGCATCATCATCAATTTCATGATATGTACCCCCAAGGGGTGTTCAGGTTACTATGACAACATGAAATTTCATCATATACCATCATATGCATTTGTGGTTTGAGCCAATAATACGATAGTACAATTTAGTCGGCTAAGTCCCAAATTGCCAGCATATCCTCGTTCATTCAGTACCAGTAGATACCTACTAACGGGACACACCACATGAAGGTGACGATTGGACATTAGATCAGAAGACCCAGTCATTTCTCCACATTCTTGAAAGGCGATGTGGAGATCTTCTCCCAGTTATTTGCTTTCACCTGAAATTGCATGCTTGAATGTTATCCTTCATAGGACATAGCAGGAAATTGAAAAATTACAGAAACGGCAAGAGATCAGCATGGCTGAAAAGAGAAAGAAGTAGGCAGTCTGAAGGAATCACATAGACTGACTGAACAAGCATGAAAAAACAAGTTAAGGAGAAACTTGTGTAGAGAGACTCAGTGATCAAGGGAGTACTTAACGAAAGTGTGACAAAATCATGTTTTCCGAGTGCAAAAATTCACTATATTAGCCACGCCATCCGGATGCAAAAAGGTAAGTCGAAGGAAATTATTGTCTTGATTGGTACAAATGATTTGAGAGGCGAGAAGGAGGAAGAATGTAAAGGAGTTGTTAGAAGAGACAAAACCGAAGAGCGAGAGAATGTAAGTCTCCTACCACATTGTGATAGAGGCAAACTGAGGAGAAGGGTATTGATAGCTAATGAGTCTAGGTGTAGATTGTGCAGAAGGAATGGTGTGGTCTGTGTTTGATGGAAAGAAGGATTTGTACAATGCTGATGGATAGCATCTACATTGTTTTGGTATAATGTGTCTAGAGCAGGGTTTCCCAAATTGTGTTCTGCAGAAAGTGTTCTGGATGTCAGTGACCAGCCAAGCTGTATATTTTTAAACATCGAAGTAATTCGGGAAAGGCAATACCGCTGTTTATGACCGGTCATAAAAATTGCCTGCAAGCTGATTACAACAATGGATGGCATATCCTCTGTTCTCAAAACTGAACGAAATAACATCTGTGTTGCCAATGTCAGTGACCAAACTGCATATTTTTAAACATGGAAATATTCATGAATTATTGTTAATTTTCACACATCGAAATCTATCAACATTCGGGAGAGGGAATACCGCAGTTTATGACTGGTCATAAAAATTGCCTGCAAGCCGATTACAACAATGGGCAGCATATCCTCTGTTCTCAAAACTGAATGAAATAAGATCTGTGTTGCAAATGTTAGTGACCAATCAGCAAGGAAGTATAAAGAAAATTTTTCCACTGAAATTGAAGATCAAGGTAGTCTGTATCTGGTTCTCGAATCTAGTAATACTGAATACTTTCTTTGCAAGTTCGTATTATAGGGTGAAAGTACTTGTTTTGAAACCGCAGTGCCATGATTTTTTTACAAGTAATAGGCCTACAGATATTAAATTTTAATATGAATAAGAGACAAGGGACTTTGTTTAAATTTGGTGTTAAGAAATCTCTTATTGAAGGTGTTTGTGATGCAACAGATAGTGATTCATCCACTCCAGTCTACAAAGCGATCTCCAGGATGTACAAAAGGAGGGGAAAACTACTAGTACACAGGAGAAAAAGTCTGCATTCACTCGTAAGTACTTATAATAATATTATAAATTTTTGGTGATCAGAATGGGATGTGTCAATGAAAATCAGCACAAGTTAACTTAATGATGTTGGCCTGAGGAAACTACAATATGCTACATGATTTCATTAGTCCAGTGATTGATAACTGATTTAAATGCAATTTTATATTTGTCAACATGTCACACCATATACGTAAGTGTACTAATACGCTTTATGATTATGCCATAATTATTAATATTGTAATGCATTAATAATTAATTATTAAATTAATACATAATTATTAATACATTACAAAATAACCAAGGTGTTCCGTGACAATTTCAGGATTTGTGAAGTGTTTCATCGTAGGAAAAATCTGGGAAATGCTGTTCTAGAGAGAGAGAGAGTTTTGTTTACTGAGCATGCTGAAGCACAAATTCAGGGAAACGTAAACAATTAGATTGGAAGCAAGTGAGTTTGTGTGAAGGCACCCATGAAGTGAGTGAGTGTGAGAATAACTGAGAAATTTAGTCTCTCCAGCAAAAATATTGAATGGAGTAGTCAATTTGGAAAGTAAAAGTGGGTGGGGGTCTGACTAACAGCAGATGATGATGAGTTACAGGGATGCTAATGATAGATGAATTACAGCCAAAAAGAATAGAAGATAGGTGGGAGGGTGAATGTTCATTTGAAGCAGTCTGGTACAAGATTAAGGCTAGTTAGACAAAATATACATTTTTTTTTGTTGCTATTGGCCAGGGAGTTTCACAGATGATCTGGAAGACTTACATCGTCAAATTAGTACAATGAGTATAGATTGAGTGATTATTATGGGAGACTTAAGCTAAAACAGTGGGTTCTTAAAGGTCAAATGCTGTATAACTGAGAGGAGACCTCCACATAGCCTTTAAAAGGAATGCAGAAAACCAACCAGGGCTTCTGACCTAATGTCCAATCCTCACTTTCTCGTGGTGCATCCTGTTCTGTATCTACTTGGATACTGAACAAACGAGGATGCGCTGGCAATTTGAGATTTAGCCGACCAAATTGTATTCTTATTGGCTTAAACTGAAATACAAATGATGGTACAACTGACAAAATTTCATGCTGGCTGGGGTGTCGCCCGGTTAAACAAGGACCCCAATTGTTTTTGCCAGGGAACTAGGGCAATCAGCGAAAATTCAGCTACTGGAACAAATCTGAACACACACCCCAACTCAACATCACCAGAGTTAAAGATCGGTACTATCAACATAAGAAACCTGAATGGCAAAGAGATGGAGCTAGCTGAGGAATTGGATAAGGACCAGATTGACATAATAGGGGTGAAGAAACAAAAAAGAAAATATTGGTGAGATCTTTCTGAGCAATAAATACAAAATGTTATATTCAGTAAATGACAAGGAAAAGGAGTAGCCATAGTATTCAACACTAAATACGAGGCTAACCTTCTTGAATGGCAGGCAGACTCAAGTAGAAAGACGTGGGCAAATATCAGAATGGGGAACTGGAGAATGAGACTTATTTGTGCCTATGGTCCCACAGAATGTTCTAAGATAGAAGTGAAGGAATTTTTTGAGGCTTTAGAGAAAGCAACTGACACAATGAAAGAAAAAGTTGGCCCTTGTTGGGGATCTAAATAGCAAAGTAGGAAATGATTATCAGACATACAAAAATATTTTGGGAAAATTTGGAGAAAAGAGCAAAGCTAATAATAATAGCAAATACCTGTTGGATTTCTGCTCAGGATATGGTCTGGTTATTACTAACACCATGTTCCAACATAAAAATGTCTACAAATTCACATGGAGAGAAGAGGCAAGGAATAAGAAAAGTCTCACTGACTATGTTACTATGTTATTGTTGATAGTGATGTGTTCTCCCTGGTGCAGGACACCAGGTGTACAGAGGATTTGAAAATGGAAATGATCCCCATTTAGTCTTGAGTAGGATAAAATTGAATTTCATATTGAAAAGAAAAACATGTAAGAAAGTTTTAAAGCGAATAAAAGTTGAACAGCTCTCAGGTGTGAACTGTAGACTAAAATACACAAAGATTATTGAAAAAAAATGAAAGAGTTTGAGAACAGGAACCAAACCTTGGAGATTCAGTGGCAAGCCTTGAAGAAAACCCTGATTGATTCAGCCAGAGAGGCATGTGGTGAGGTTGTCTGCAAGGATAGAAAAATCAGAACTCCATGGTGGACACAGGAAGTTAAAGAGGCAGTGAAGGAAAAGAAGAAAGCATATCAAAAGTTCCTGGGAAATAAGTCAGATTGTGCTCTTAGAGAATACAGAGACAAACGTAAGAAAGCTAAACACTGTGTAAATCTAGCTAAACAAAAGTCATGGGAGAACTTTGGCAAGAACATAGAAAATAAATATCAAGAAGGTGGAAAAAATATTCGGGAGGTTGTTGAAGAAGAAATGGAGGAAAGAGTGCTGCAAAAGGAGTTAGAGATGATAAAGGTGACATGAAAGTGGGAGAAAAAGATATTCTTGAAGTATGGAGTAATTACTTCAAAAAAATTGCCAAATGAAACAAGTAGTGATATCACAGTGGTAAAAAACACTCAACAAGCATGCAGTCAGGAATACATATATATTCATACTTGAAGTAGAAAAACCCGTCAAAGGCTTGAAATGTGGAAATGCAGCAAGAGTAGATGACATTCGACCAGAAATAGTGAAGTATGGACGTATAAAAGTCTTACAGTGGCTGCACTGCATAGTTCAGAAAGGCTGGACAGAGGGACAAATTCCCCATAATTGGAGTAGAGTACCCATATACAGTATATATATAACAAAGGGAAATAAAACTAAATGTGAGAATTACAAAGGTATTTACCTACTGAGTGTTCCTGGTAAGATTTATGCAAGTGTACTTGAGAAGAATTGTGGAAGAAAAAGCTTGGTGAAGAACAAGCTGAATTCAGGCCAAATAGAGGATGTTAGGATCAGATCTTCACTCTACGACAGATAGTTGAGAAATCATGGGAATATAACAAAGATCTGTATTTAAGTTTTGTCGATTTGGAAAAGGCATACGACAGGGTTGCCAAGAGAGAAGCTATGCAATACGCTACAGTTATATGGTGTCAATGGGGCATTATATCAAGCAATACATAGTCTTTTTTTTGTGTTGTAAATCAGCAGTTAGAATTGAAGGAAGTACAGGAAGATGGTTTAATGTTAAATCTGGTGTGAGACAAGGATGTACATTATCCCCTCTGTTATTCATTATCCATATGGATCACATTATGAAGGAAAGTGGTATTAAACATGATATCAAAATTGGAGATGTTAATGTCAGATCTTTGCTTTATGTCGAAGATGTTATACTTCTAAATAAATCCACTACAAGTCTGCAAGATACCTGACTAAATTGAATAACTGTTGTAATAGATATGGCATGAAGGTCAGCAATAACGAGACAAAGACAATGAAAATAGGCAGAATCGTTGAAAATGTCAACTGCATTGTGAACGGAGAACCTGTGGAACAAGTAAAACTTTCAGCTATTTAGGCACGATTTTAGTGAAGATTTTAAATTAAATATGGAAATAGACAACAGAATCAACAAAGCTGGTATGGTAGGATTTCAATTGAATAAATTCATATGGATAAGAGAGAAATTAGTCAGAACACTAAATTAGCTGCATACAAGATATTGTTCAAAACAGTTTTAACTTATGGATCTGAGAGCTGGGTCAGAAGTAAAACACTTGACCAAAGACTAGAGACCACAGATATGAGAGTCCTGAGAAAGATTACAGGCATGAACAGATGGTATTAATGGCAATATCATATTAAAAACGAGGAAATTAGGAAAGAACTTGACATTGTCAGCATCCAGAATGTGTTAGCAGAGCTAATCTCAGATGGTATGGTCACTTAAACAGAATGGTCCAGGAAAGATTAGCAAAACAAGTATTCTCTGCCAGGCTGGCTGGAAAATGACCCATAGGAAGACTCAGATATAGGTGGATTGATATGGTAAAAAGTGCCTTAGATGATAGAAATATAAGATCTGATAATGTTGCCAATCTTGAGAGTAACAGACTGATTTGGAGGAAAACTGTAGATAGGAAGTTAGTAATGATGTAATTTTTTTCATGTAGTTCTGTCATATCCTGTACACCCCTTGAGGGTACATGGCAGGTATTTGATGATGATGGAAAACAGATTGCATGGCCTGAAGGAAATAGACTTTATACACCTACTTAGAGATAATTACTTAAGGCAGCATGTGATGCCCTTGAGAGGACCAGGGGCAGGAGAGTATTGGACCTTGTCATAGGATCTGAAGAGCTATCCATAACCAAGGTATCTTCAAACTGGTGGAAGTGACTCTGCAGTCTTAACTTGAGAGATTGTAAAACATGGGGAATATTTTGTCAAGAAGGGGTATATATGGAACTATAAGGTAGTTGATTATGACAAACTTAGTAAGAAGCTTAAATCTATGGCATAAAACACTACAGGCTAAGGATGTTAATAGTACATGGGATGTAATTAAGAGTCATCTAGAGCACTAGTGGCGAACCTATGGCACGCATGCCAGAGGTGGCATGTCAACGAATTACATGTGATATCCTTTTATACGCTGATAAATTATTCAGCGTTTTTTTTTTTTAATTGTTACAATACGTACAAGTTAAATTTTATTTTACAGGAGAGAGCAGCTATGAAGACATGAATTTGATTGGTGCGGTATTAACAAAAGATCACGCGACCCAAAGACAAATCGGACCGACAATTTTTGAGTTGAAATGCTAATTCTCTTCAACCGAATTCCATAACATCTGCAACTGTCATAACAACATTCACTATATATTTCTTAGTTTTAAGACATTCACGACGGGGTGTCGTTTATCGTTCTCATTACCGGCGGGCTCAACTCACACAAAGTTTCAACCCATGATTGGTTTTTATTGCCTTGTTTGCGTTTGAGCTGGAAGAGGAACTCACACAAGCATTATATGGCATGTTTCAATTCGTGGTAGAATTTTATTTGAAGTTAGCCTCTGTGATCTGTCATAATGACATCCAGAATTTCAAATGTAGTCAAACAAACACTTATTTCATGTAATTGAAATATTGGACAATAATTTTACTTCGATACTGTGTTTCTGGTGCAACGTATGGTTTTGCTTGCCTATACAGCTATAGTTTCTGTGAGAGGGTTACATGTGATTCATTAGTTAGGTGCCATTTTTATTCCAGCTGTCTCTAATTGCACTATTTGTTGAGAAATATATTTCACAGACAGCAAAAGCCTCTGTACCTTATTCAGGGATACAATAAAACTTTTTCTTTCTTTCTTTTTTTTGGTTTGTTGGGACTGAACCCTCTAATACAGTAAGAATAAATAAAAATACAGTCTATAGAAAAAGAATTGAACGACTGATCCTTAGGATTCCCTGACTTTTCCCTTTTCTAATTGCACGTGCGTTCATTATGCATTTCGCACCGCGCATCCGCCAGTAGGCAGAAATAAGCAGCGGCAAGTGCATTATTGTTGCGTATGTGCACTGTTTTGTTTTTGCTACTGTAAATGGGAATTATAAAGATAATTTAATTTAGGCATATAATAAAATGTTGATTTTTTTTGAAACTATAAAAAAATGCATTTGATTTAAGTTGTGAATTATTTTGTTACAGTTTTACCGAACATGGCTGGCGAAAATAAAAAACGAAAATTATCACAGTCAAGCAGCAGAGAGTTCCAAAGCTGGTGGACTGAAGAGTATGGCATGATTAATAAAGACAAAGCAATATCAGTTTTATGTTCCGGGACAGTTGTGTGCAGAACGTCGTCAGTAAAACGGTATTATGAGACAAACCATAAATCGCTCTTTGAGAAAAGCACGGACGAACAGAAAGAATTTATTGCTCGGGCAATTAAAAATAGGAATATCCAGTCAACAACCCTAATGAAATTTATCGGCAGTCGTTCAAATATAACTGCTGCTAGTTTTTTTGCTTCAAATGTAATTGCTAAACACGGGAAACCTTTTAGTGATGGGGAATATATAAAAGAAGCATGGTTAAAATGCGCAACAGTTCTCTTTGAAGATTTTGAAAACAAGGAAAAAATTATTCAAAGAATAAAAGATATGCCTTTGGCTAAAACTTTGAGTGAGCACTTTGCAAGAATATATCATCCAGGTGGTGACATTGCAGAAATGAATGAACGAGTAGATTATACGGGAATTGTGGTGAATGAAGTGGAGGTGAGTAGTCTATTGCATAACCTCAATGTCAATACATCTGTGGGATTGGATGGTATACCAGCTCGTGTCGTACGAGAAGCGGCTAAAGAATTGTCAGCACCCTTGACCATTTTGTTTAATTTGAGTCTCGGGTCTGAGTTAGTCCCGAGGGGATGGAAAGGGGGAAAATAGTTCCACTACATAAAGGTGGTTCCAAGACTGCTGTGTAAATTACCGACCGATTAGCATACCAGGAATCGTTGTCAAGGTCTTAGAGAAATTAGTCAAGAAAAGAATACAGGATTGGATAGATGAAAATGGGATATTGTATGGGGGAACAACATAGTTTTGTGAAGGGTAGATCATGCCTCAGTAACTTGCTCACGTTCTATAACACAGTGACGGATGAACTGGATAAGGGTAATGGGTTTACATTACCCTTATCCAGTTACCACATCGAACCCTAATCAGTAAACTGGAGCAGATGGGGATGGATATAAGGTTGGTGAGATGGATAGGAGGGTGATTGATGGAGAGATACCAGAGAGCGGTTTATTCAGGAGTTGAGTCCAAAAGACGGCTTGTGACTAGTGGTGTGCCGCAGGGCTCTGTTCTTGGACCACTACTTTTCAATTTGTTCATCAATGATATAGGAAAGGATCTGAGAGGAAGTGTTCACTTGTTTGCTGATGATGCAAAGTTGGGTAGAGCAATTGTGAGTGCACAGGATGTCAAAATTTTACAGGATAGTTTGGAGGACTGGGCTAGGAAAATGGATGTCAGTTTAATGTGGCAAAGTGTAAGGTTATGCATTTTGGGGTGAAAAGCAGCAGTATATCACATTGGTGGAACTGTACTGCAGGAGATTGATGAGGCCAGGGATTTGGGAGTGTTGGTGGATAGGGAATTGAAGTTTAGGGGGCACATTGCAAAAGAGGCTAAATCAGCTCATCAAATCACTTGGCTTCTGAAAAATACTTTAACATGCAGAGACAAACAAGTTATTGTTCCTCTGTATCGAACCTTGATAAGACCCCATCTGGACTACTGTGCCCAGTTATGGGTGCCAGGGTTTCCTCGTGATGGGGAGGAAGTGGAGAGGATCCAGAGACGAGTGACCAAGATGATAACAGATCTGAGGGAGGAATGAACCTTACGAGAATAGGTTGAAGATTTGTGGGTTGCAAAAATTGGTCGATAGGCGGAAAAGGGGTGATATGATTGAGATATTCAAATTACAGAAGGGTTTCTATAAGATTAATCCAGAAGATATTTTTGAAAATAGGACTGGTGGTGGGAGGACTAGGGGCCATGCATGGAAGCTGGGCAAGAATGTGGTTAACAAGGGTGTTAAAGCTAGGTTTTTTACTTGGAGAGTGGTGAATGAGTGGAATGGGCTGCCAGAGTCTGCTGTGGGTGCTACCACCGTGAATGAGTTCAAGGCAAGGTATGATAGATACTGTGTGAATGTCGAATAGTTGTTCTTGACATGATGTTAGTGCCTCCCTCGATGAGTCTGTCGACTCCTTGGAGTTACCTGGAATAATAATAATTATTATTATTATTCCTTGGACAGAGGAAAAGGGTACACAGTAATATACTTGGATTTCGCAAAGGCTTTTGATAGAGTACCTCATGATAGGTTGACAGTCAAACTAGAGCAGATAGGGTTGAATATTAGATTGGTGCATTGGATTGGAGCCTTAGTAATTTACTAACTTTTTTATAATAGAGTAACAGCTAAAGTAAATGGCTACACAATGATTCTGTTGGATTTTGCAATGGTATTTGACAGAATACCGCATGGAATTCTGTTATGCAAATTAGAACAAATGGGGATGGATATGCTGGTTAAGTGGATAAGAAGGTGGCTGCTGGATGGATATCAAAAAGTGGTATATGGAAGGGCAGAATCAAGGCTAATGGTGTGCCATAATGTTCAGTGCTGGTACTATTGCTGTATAATTTGTACATAAATGATACAGGAAATAACCTGAAAGGAAATATTCAGTTGTTTGCTGATGATGCGAAATTAGGTAGATTATTAGTTAATGTGAAGAGCTTGCAGGACGATTTAAATAGGCATTCAAATAAATATTTAAAGATTTAAATATGGGCAAAAGATAATGGGTCAGTTTAATGTCGAGAAATGTAAAGATATGCAGTTTGGGAAAAATAGATTGCAATCTGTTTATAATATTGATGGTGCCATACTCCAGGAAATAGATGAATCTAGAGATTTAAGGATGGCAGTAAACAGAGGTAAAGTTTAGAGGACATATTGCTAAAGCAGCCCATGATATGACTTGGCTATTGAAGAACACATTAACTTGTAGAGATATGGAAGTTATTTTTCCTCTTTATAAGGCATTGATACACCCTCATTTGGATTATTGTGCTCATATCTAATCCCCTGGTTTTTTTGGGAATGATGCAGCAGCAGAGAGGAATATAGAGGTGAACAGTAGTGGCCGGTGAAAATTTTAAGTGGGGGTGCTGCATATACAAAATAATAAAAATTAATTCTTTTTTCCTAATCAGTAACTAATTTATTAATAAATAAATTTACATATTAAAAAATTGCTTTATTAAAAAATATTTCACCCTTACCACGAACAAACACCAATAATAAAAGTTTCGTATCTCACAAAAATAAGCATACGATACACTGCCCAAACGAGCAGGGTTAGAGTGACTTGTAACGTGCAATCACAAGCGCAAACGAATATCGGCGAGTCTGGCTGCAATTGGTCGAACGTGATAATATCGACACTGTATTAGATTGCAGTGTATTTGTTTCGTAATCTAAAGCGTTAATCGAACAATTCCAATTATTAACTATTCAATCACTGTCGAAACATAAGATGTAACCTTTAACATGTTGTATTGCATTTATATAATGTTGTAAGCATTGTTGTTATTTATAAACACAAACAAAATTTAAATTTTTCATTTTTTCTTTGCCGGTGCTGCAGTGTCGCAGTGCTTATGTACGAGCCGCCACTGGAGGTGAGTGACCAAGGTGACCTATGGAATGTTCCCTATGAGGATAGATCGAAGGTGTGGATTGTAGACAGGGCTGGATTAAGACCCATAGAGGCCCTAAGCATTTAAAAGATTTTGTTGCGCGATATATATGTAATTCAAAATATAAACAATAATAAACCATAAAATAAATTTTTATTTTTCAAAATGAAACAAAACTTATAGTAAGATGGAAAATAATGTTTATTTTTGTATACTTCAACTTTATTTAAATTTGAAAAGTTTTCTCCTACTTTTTTAAATTGCAAAGTCTTTGATCAGATCCTCAAAATTAATCTTACGTAACACATCTGCTTCTATACTTAGTAGAGATAAGGCATTCAACCTGCCTTGTTGCATAGTTGATGAAATCACTGAAGTAGCATTATGTGGCACATCACTTAGAAAAGAAAATCTCTCTGATATTTCTTTGTATATCCCCTCTTCTTCTCATTTCAGTTTCAAGTTTGTCAACAATTGTGTAAAAGGTGGTGATACGAAATTTATCTCTGGCATTCAGATATTCTTTCTTCTGGAGCATCTCCGTCATTGGGTAGCTTCTTTCTGATACGTTTGCGAGTTTGAGCTGCCTTGTAATCAACATCTGGTAGCACTTCTTTTGTAGCTGCTTCATATCTTTCAAATTCATTTCGTGAAGTGCACAATTGGTCAGCTAATGATCCATACAGATCTGCACACGTTTTTAAGTTGACGTCATCAAACTTGGCTTACTCTATAAAAATTTTGCAAAATCTCATCCCAAAAATTCAACATAAAAACGATTCTAGCTCTTGCATCTTATTTGCAATATTATCTGCTTCTCTTCTAGTGTCTCTCTTTTGTGACTGGTCTTCGGCTATACAGTCTAACGCTTCTAAAATTTGAAGGAAGATTTCAAAATTGCTGCTGTTGCCATAGCATGTGCCTCCCATCTGGTATCAGAGAGGGATTTTAAGACATTTTCATTTCCAATACAACCTTTAAGAATTGTCCACCGGCTGGTTGAGGCTGAACGAAAGGTATAGAGCAACCGCACTGTAGAGAAGAAATTAACCACCTCTTGACAGCAGTCAACAGCACTTCGGCCTGCCGAATTTAGTGAATGAGCTGCACAAGGGCACATATATAGCAAACTTGTTTGTTTCTAAAATTTTTTGCTGCATCAACTTATAACACCCAGACATGTTAGCAGCGTTGTCATAAGACTGACCCCTACATTTTGAAAAGTTTAGCTGACAAACTTTATGTAAGTACTGCAACACCTGATTTGCCATTTCCTCACCGGTACGGCTTTTCATTTCCAGAAAGGTTAAAAAGCGTTCAATAGGCTGTCCATCTTTTAAGTACCTAAGTACAACACTTAACTGGTCGATATGTGACAGATCTGGTGTTGAATCAACTGACACACTAAAATAACCAGAGGATTTTACTTCATCAACAATAAGCATGTGAACCATTTGAGCCATCAGTTGAATGAGTTCCTCACAGGTGGCTTTGGACAGATAAGGATTTCTTTTGCCACAATTTCCATATTTCGCAATGTGACCTGTTAAAAATTGATCAAATTAATTAATGAGCTCAAGCAGTCCTAAAAAGTTCCCATTTTGCAATGATCCAAATCTTTCCTCTGTTCCTCGAAAAGCCAAGCCACGTTCAGCTAACGTATGAATAACAGCTATGACACGCCTCAGAACATGTTCCCAGTAATCACACTCTTCCTGAATTTGTTTCTCTAACTGTTGTCCCAACCCTACACCTTGTCTGCGAGTTAAGTATGTTAGCATAGAGTCTCGGTTAGTAGTGCTTTTTCTCATGTTGATCAATTACAATAGTATTTCGCCAGTCACTGAACCCTTCTCTTGTAACAAAACGTGAGAAATTTTTAGGAGCAAACAGTTTACAAACAAAACAATAAACTGATCCCGTTGATGGTGAATACAATAACCACTTTCTCTTGTATTCCTCACCATTGGCTTTTGTCCCGACAAAAAGTTTCTGCAAACAGTATCTTACTGGTTTGCTACTACTGAAATGTCGGTAAGACTCGTCAAATGGCCCATTGTGGTATTGACAGCCACTGAATCCACAAGCAGTCCAATAAGCCACGTCATCAGCAGAGAAATCAAGCCACAACCCTGGATCTTTTGCTATATTTACTTCATCTTTTGCAGACTGAATCATTTCACCACCATCACCATGGCCCACTAAACTTTCATTTTCAGCAATTATTTCAACCTCAGAATGTTTTGTAAAGCAATTTGCATCAACATTTGCAGTAGAGATATCAAGAGAATTTACAGACAAAGTGAGGTCAGTAGTGAGCCATGTGCTAGATTAACCTGCTTGTGACACCTTGATGATTCCAACATCATATTTTGATTTTGAAGTGATCAAAGTGGTATTTGTGTCCACTTCTGATGACGGAGATTGGCTCTGATCAGGAATTGGTATATATACCAATTCCTGATCAGATAATGTTGTGGAACTTGTGTGAAGAAATCAGTCAGCTTTGCAGTCTTAGAATCTAATTCCAAAGTCTCCTCTTGTTTCTTTTTTGATAGTTTTCGCTTTTGTGCACCACTTAACTGAACACGTTTCATCTTGGTTCTTGGGATCTGTTAAATACAGAAATAAAAAGATTATTTTGTTGAATATTAGGTGGCAATCAACACAGTGACACATATCACAGGCAAAATCATACGAACAATTTAATTTTCGGCTTACAGCTGAATCCTGTGCTGTCGTGCTTTAATTAACTCTTATTTTACCGGAGTCGCACTTCTGCGAGAGATAGGCCTTTTATCGGAGGCGCGATAAAAGGCCTAGCTGTCGCTTTTATCTGAGACAACCACGTGATTTGTTTTATATTTGCTTCTGGAGCCTTTTATAAGACATAATTTATTAAAATACAGACAAATCGGCCCTTCAGAACACACGCAATTTACAGACAAAAAGTACTAGTTGTGGTAGTGGTGGAGGTGGGCGGTAGATGGCGTTGATGGAGATGATTCGTAGTAGAAGTTCGGTGTAGTAGTTGAGACAGTTGTAGGTGTCCTCCCGCGATGAGTCTTCGGACTCCTTGGAGGTGTTACGAATAATAATAATAATAATAATAATAATAAAACAAGAACTAAAACAGACAGGAAAATAAAAAATAAAATGGTTATGTTAATTAAAAAAAAAATTATCTCAAACAATTATCTGTGGTTCCCCCCTCTTTCCATGATGCTCTAAGCACGTACTTATTTTGCTTAATGGTTATTCCAGTCCTGATTGTAGAAGTTGGTTGTTAGGAGAAAAAGAGGGGATATGATAGAAATATTTAAGTTGCTTAAAAGGTTTTATAGGATAGATGGGACTGACTGACTTCTGATGTGCTATGTATCAGACATATCGAGATGTCACTACACTTGCCTTTTGAGTTTTACTTCCATTCGCCGCTACATATCTCTACAAGAGTGGATTATCAATGCTTCTTCATATCAACACAAAGGCAAGACTGAATGTTGAGGATGGCACGAGGTTGGCTCATGTCATCGTTCAACATTCAGCAGCGAATTTTGATGCGGGTTGCCCGAATGCAAGTACAACCATCGCACCCGAATGCAAGTACAACCATCGCACCTCAGGTCGCGCCCTCAGGCAAACAATTAAATATCGCCCCTGATGGAATATCAGACAAAAATCTAAGAAAATCTCCAATTTACTGTTTTTATTACAAGAGAAACATTAATGCAAAACGATTACACGATAATATTAATTAAATGTTTGCTCTACGAGAATATCGCACAATGAAACTGTTTATAAGCTCTTCTATGTCCGCCTCTATTGATATAGTTGCTCGACCAACCAATCTTTCTTGGGTTATTTCTGTTCGCAAATAATTTTTAACCAGTTTAAGCTTGGAAAAACTTCTTTCCGCACTCGGTACGCTAACAGGAATTGTTAGTGTAGCGACTGCGCCTACCGCAATATGGTGGAACGAACGCTCTTATTAAGCCGCGCCGTGAGGCAGGCTGCCTCTCTGCTACACCCTGTCGACAGTACTGACAAATTATTATTATACGATTAAATGCCCTACACTTCCGTAGAAACGCTAGGACAATGGAACAGTTGCCAAGGGTAACCGGTATCAGTAAGACTGGCAAATTCGTAGCTACGCATCGATTATTAAAGGCGCCAAAATCCTGGTTAATATGCTACCTGCTGCTGTCGTTTCCTTGAGGTAATAATTAGAAAAAAGCCAAGTTACCTGGTCGTCACAGTCCACTGGGATGACATGCAAATCGGCTATTATGGGCTGGTGATTGTGCAATATAAAGCCTCCTGTTTTAAACCAGTCAACTTGTTTTTTGGGGATGTGAAGTAGTTTCTGCCATGTTTCATTCCCACAGTAGGGCCTCCGATTTCTGCCCACCCGCCTTTCTTCTCGCATGCAGTTTGGGTAATGGCCTTGCTAGGCATACTTATTATACCGTTATTATTTTAAACTAGAGAGCCAATTTCTATTCCATTTCAGGCCACAGCAATAAAACAGTTTCCTGCAGGTTGGTCGCCAGATAGTACACAGGACCGAGCCTGATGGTAACGCATCTATTAGAGGCGATGAAGAGGCTGGAAAACAATGTAAATTTATTTAATGGGGGGGGGGGGTACTACGGTCGATTTTCTTGAGTTTACAGCAGTGGCGGCTCGTACATAAGCACTGCGACACTGCACCACCCCCAAGAAAAAAAAAGGAAAAAAAATAGAAATTTTGTTGTGTTTATAAATAATAACAATGCTTACAACATTATATAAATGCAGTACAACATGTTAAAGGTTACAGCTTATATTTAGACATTGATTGCATACTTAATAATTGGATTTGTTTGATTAACACTTTAGATTACGAAACAAAAGCACTGCGATCTAACGCAGTGTCGAAATTATCGCGTTCGGCCAATTGCGGTCAGACTCGCTGATATTCGTTTACGCTTGTGATTGCACGTTACAAGTGATTCTGACACTTCTCGTTTGGTCAGTGTCGCTTACAGAAAAATCGTATGCTTGCGCGCGTTATTTCTGTGAGATACGAAACTTTTATTATTGGTGTTTGTTCGTGGTGAGGGTGAAATATTTTTTAAAAAAGCAATTTCTAATATGTAAATTTATTTATTGATTAGGGAAAAAAAATTTTTTTTTTTTATTTTGTATATGCAGCACCCCCCACTTAATATTTTCACTGGTCGCCACTGGTTTACGGGATGGAAAACCCGCTTGCCCGTGATCGACTAACTCGGGAACTGGTAGAAGAAAGGCTGAGAAAAGTTCCTCCAATCGACTTGAACTTAAGTCAAACTTCGAGCGACCAAGCGTCAAGGACGCAAGCGTCACTTCCACCGAGCTACAGAGGATTACAATAAAATATAAATAAATAAAATAAAATAAAATATAAAAATATAAAAATATAACAAAAATGGAACAAATAATAAAAATACACCCCAACCCGTCCTATATAACCCTAACACTTTTTCCAATAAAAACTCTTCCATATTCATTTCACCAACATTCGAGGCATTAGTACAAACAGTGACATACATCACCACTTAGACATCAAAACCTGATCTCTTTTTCCTAACGAAACCTCAGTTGGCATTCTTCACGACTAGAGTCCACCTCAACTGTCCAAGTTGCATCTTACAAGATGCATTTTGCAAAAAGGACAAAACATATGCATTTGTGAAATCAGATATCCCCTGTCAAAGGCTATCAAAGTTAAAATCTCCACTTTTCGATCTGCTGTGGCTCAAGATTTCCTTACTTCACCTTACAGCCTTCAGTTGTTGCCTTTACCACTCTCCTAATTGTGACAATCGTTCCTAAAAATTGATTTCTTACAAATTACCCAAAGTGTGAGATTATCCACCATTAACGTCCAACAACCCAAACTGGCTCCTCTAATCCAACTTCAAAAATCAAACTGGAAGGGAAGCTGAATCATTTGCTGTCAGCCATGACCTAACAGATGGTCAATCTACCAACCAGAATACCAGACAATCCTCATCATTCTGCCAACATTCCTGGCCTTTCCATAACCAACTCTCCCTTCAAATATACCGCGGATTCTACAGATTCTTATTCAAACAGTTCGTCCTCCTCCCAACCAATCTCAGCCTCGTTACCCCATGGCACTCTAATGATGCCAACCGGGATGACCTCCGGAATTTTCATGCTGTTTTTCCATGGTTTGGATTACTGCTCGCTCTTATGATCCAAACACCTGCACTGAACTAGTAACTGAAATAACCCTCACTGCAAAAAGAGCCTACTTCCCCACCCCACTACAACCTCCTCAATCTATATCCAAGCTCTGGTTATCAAAAAATGTGCCTCTGCTGTCCAGGATAAAAAAAGAAATATTTTATTTCAATGACTTAAAAATTAAATCTTCTCATTCAGTTTGCACAAAGGCCAGAAACGTATAAAAAGTTATCGATGATTCCAAATCAGACTTCATAAGAAGTCTGATTTGGAATACATAAGCACTGCAACACTGCAGCACCCCCAAGGAAAAAATGTAAAATTTAAATTTTGTTTGTGTTTATAAATAATAAATGCTTACAACATTATATAAATGCAGTACAACATGTTCAAGGTTACAGCTTATGTTTCGACAGTGATTGAATAGTTAATCATTGGAATTGTTCGATTAACACTTAAGATTACGAAACAAAAGCACTGCGATCTAACGCCGATATTCGTTTGCGCTTGTCATTGCTATTGATACGAAACTTTTATTATTGGTGTTCATTCGTGGCGAGGACGAAATATTTTTAAAAAAGCAATTTTTTAATATGTAAATTTATTTATTAAAATTTTCACCCGCCGCCACTGCCGTTCAGTCACTTTATCATAGGCGTTCTGTTTCAGCGCTGTGACTGTCTTATAGTTACTTTTATGGTCATTGCTCCTCTGAATTGGCTGCTACCACTCCTCCCACTTTTTTTTTCTAACCACAGAAGAGCAGCCACTGGCCAACACCCATATGCTGTCCAGTTCAAACACACTGAACGAACTTCTCATCAACTTCCTTCACTGCATCCACATCTATTCTTTGAAACAATACAAAACAATCCCTCATAATCTTTCCCCACTGAGTACAACCTCCCACTCTCTAAGAAACATATAATCAGGTTACAATATTCTTTAATCACTTACCTACGCATAACACTCTAATGTTATAGGTCTCGTGACCTATTATTAAGAGAGACCTCCAGGGAGTCAGAGACTCATCGAGGGAGGCCACATACCATACACACCAGCTATCATACTTAATCTTGAATTTATTCACACTGCTTGCACTCACAACATCCAAAGACAATCCATTCCAATCACGCGCCACCCTCTGAGTGAAAAATCTAGCCCTCACAACCCTTGGCGGCCTTCATTCTCAGCTTCCAAGGATGCCCTCTCGTCCTTTCCCCACCCTCCATAAATTGAAAAATTTCATCAATTGAAATCCTGTATGACCTTTCAGAAGTTTGTAAGTCTCAATCATATCACCCCCCTCTTCCTCCTGTTACACCACACTACACCTATTACACTACGGTGTGTGAATCCTTAACATCCTGCAGACATTAAAATATTTCAGGACAGTTATTCCTGAAAATTTAAATAAGATTTATGATGCAATTCTAAAAATATTTCAGCATCTCCACAGCACATTGAATAATAACACGTCCTTGAGTTGAAAACAAGTGGTTTTTTTGTTTAATTAATAAGTCTAACATAAGAGCAATATGGGTTGCAGAAGGAAAGGGATGACAAGGAGTACATACGTATCTGCAAATGTACAGATACATTGAAATATACCTGTACATTTACATTAAAAATACTTTTATATTTGATACAACAGGAAAGACTAAAACTTGTGGTATATTAGAGTTATTTACGAGCAAAGTTGAATGTTGTTAGAGAACCTTGAAGTGTAGATTTTTGTGTGTGTGTGTGTGTGTGTGTGTGTGTGTGTGTGTCATCCTCATCGATGAAAGGTTAAACCTATAATATATTACTGAACAACGGGTGAGCTAAGGATTTTCTTATTATTTTTAATTAAATATTTTATTAAAAATATTTAATTAAAAATAAAAATATTTAATTAAATATTTTATTAAAAATATTTAATGAAAATAAAATAATTATTAAAATAAAATAATTAAATTAAAATAATTTTTAATTAAATATTTCATAATTTTATATTTTTTACATAAAATGGAACTTTTCAAGTCACCTCAGGCCTTCAGTGGTCCACCAAGTAAAAATATTCACAAACATTTATGCTACGGCAGAATTCAAACCTTCAGATTGTTTGCTGGAGAAAGGGTTTGTTAACCACTTAGCCATCCGAGGCTCGAGGGAGGGGAGAGAGAGAAGTGGGAGAAGCTTTTAGAATTAGGAAATCATTATGAAGTGTAAGGGCAGCTGAGAGCAGTCCCCCAATGTGGTATATGAAGTTGGAATGCAAAAAAGTAGATGGTGCATGTGTAGGGATGTGTTGGGGTGTGTGTGTGGCGGGGGACAGTGAACGAATGTTTGATGAAATTGCATTCCCAAAGTCGGGTGAGGAAAAATTTGAGCAGAATCTCTAACCAGAAACTGGGCAGTGTAGAACGAAAATATCGAAGAAATACAAGGGGAAAGATAATGAAGTGTTACTTGAGTAACAGAAGTCGCAAGATATAAGAAATGACGGATAATTATAAGTAGGAAGGCAAACTCAGATGACGAGAGAAGTGATGCAAATAAGATCGACAAACTCAGCTTCAGTTAAAAAAAAAACAAACTTGTTGACTGGTAATGATTGAGTTCGTTCCACTCTAGTAAAACAGTTGAGGGAGTATCAAGCTACAAGAGGACTGCAAAGTGCACCCACTGTCGGTGCCAGGTTATTTTGCGCCCTAGGCAAAGTTTACAAGTGCGCCCCTTATTTCACAGGTTGGATATTTTTTAAAATGAAATTTCAAATATAAAAAGTTCAAATCATTTAGGCAAGGGACAAAAAAGAACCAAGAGTTAAATAGTAAAATAGTGTGATGTGTGAGGGATAAGGAAAAAGAATCGATACCTAAATCATATATCACTATTTAATTTTGATATTTTAGTAAAGTATGAATAAAGCATAGCTTGATGTTTTCCGCCCCCTTCATGGCTTACGCCCTAGGCGGTTGCCTAGTTTACCTAAATGGTAACGCCGGCCCTGAGCGCACCTCGTTCATTTTGCACTTAAAATGCCACAAAGAAGAACGACAGAGCGATGAAACATAAGAATGTTTAATGTGACATCGCAAGAAGCAGTTTCCGATATTTCTAAAGACGCTTAAAATCATCCTAAAGCCAAATTAGTTGCAAATATGGATGCAAATGGACCACATTGGTTGGCAGAGCGAATAATGTTTCCTCTCTCCAACAAAGAAAAAAGGACCGTTAGTTTGAATTCCTTTGGACATAGACACTGGCTTTCTTAATAGTGGACTGAGGAAGTTCAATGTTTGGTGTATAGGACATGATTTCTGGATTATCTAACCCTAAACCTATCCTATGTACGATAACTCACAACCTCGCGTAGATTCACAAAAGAAGAAAATAAAAGACTAATTATTGTGAATCTTGGAAAGGATTAATATTCACAAAAAGAAGCTTAAATGCGTTCCAAATCTAGAACAGAGCTGTGCATTAACCAAAGGTGGGAGTGGGATATATCAATTACAATGTCTGCATCAACAGCAGCTTGATTACAGGCGTGGAAAGGAGTCTCTTACATATTTGCATTTGCTGTTAATATGCAGTTGCAAAATGAGGATCTGGCGAAGGCTTTTAACACAAAAATTTTATTCCAACTCTCAAAGAGGGATGCATTTTCGTGAGACGGCATTTCTTCTATTGTTTCAGTCCTAAATGACGCGGTTCGACTGCGAAAAACTGCACATTTCAAGAGAACCTGCCACGAAGATGAATGTGCTTAGTATGTCTCATCGGCCAACTCTGAATCCTCATGGCAGCCGTCTTCATTGGTTGCAGTGAAAGATGTCCTACCTATCGAATAGTGAAATATTGCCAAAAATGTGCTTTCCTTCTGTCAACATCAGTGGATCATCACAATGAGGAGTTTACGGCATCCACAAACTTAGAAGTTTGTGAAAGAACATTACCCAAAATCTGCAGACTCGGTTTAACTGGAAGAACTGCAGTGTGCAAGCCAAACAATAATGAGAATCCAAGTGCGAGGTGCAGTATTCGTAAGGATTACAATTGGAATGAACTAGCGAATCACGATAAACACATCATCATAACGCGATTACGGGTATATGGACCATATTGGTCTGCTCCGGTCTCATTATCCATCCAATATCCTTTTTTGAGGTCCATCCACCCTGCCTTCTCTTTCCAAATGGCTTATATTTTAGTATTTGTTTAGGATGTCAGGTGTTGGCCATTCGGCTTACGTGTTCAATCCATTTTTGTTTAGTTTACGATTGTTTAGTTTTTCTTCTATTGATTTTGTTTTTAGTTCTTTTAAAATGTCTTTGTTCCTTTTTTTTCTCTAATAATATGTATTATGCAGTTCTTCTCATAAATCTCATTTCACTTGTTTTTATTCTTTATCATTCCACTGCCATATAATAATGTGGGCACTGCTAAAGCATTGTATATTTTCAAGCGTGTTTCTTTTTGTACTATATTTGGGTGGAGTATTCTATTTATCAGGCCTATAATCTGTAAAAATCCTTTCTCCTTCATATGACATTTCACATCCAAGATAACTGAAAGTATTTTATTATTAATAACTATTTCACTTCTAACTGGAGTCTGTCCACAAAATGCCATTGTTTTAGTTTTATCTATGGAAATCTTCATTCCAAGCTGTTCTACTATAATGTTTAAATTATATATTGCTCTTTGTAAATTGCCTTCCTTATCTGATATTATTACCCGATTATCTGTAAATAAAAGCGTATTTATTTTGTTATTCCGGGAAATTTCTATACCTTGATTGTTTAAGGGGTTCCACTGTATTAATATTTCATTAATGTAAAGATTGAAAAGTGGTGGAGACAGAGGGCATCCCTGTCTTACTCCATGGTTTATAGATTGTTTTTCAGACAAGTTTTCATTTATTTTTATTTTTATTTCATTATCTTTATATATATTCAATATTGCATGTAGTAAAATATTAGGTATATTTATTCTTTGTAATATATCAAACAGTATATATCTTTTTTACTTTGTCAAATGCTTTTTCATAATCTATAAACAAAACATGAGTTTCCAAATTAAATTCTCTTCTTTTTTCTTTAAGTAGTTTTAAACAGAAAGCTCCATCCATTGTAGAGCATCGTTTTCTAAATTCATTTTGACATTCTAATAATACTTTTTCACTGTATATTTTTAGTTTTTCACTAAGTATTCTGCTATATATTTTGTAGCATGTATTCAATAAACTAATACCTCTGTAGTTAGCAGGTTTTGTTTTATCCCCCTTTTTAAATATAGGTATTACTATGCTTGTATTCCAATCTACTGGTATTTGTGCATTTGTATATATTTCATTTTATAATTTTAATTTTAATAATCTTCTGTCAGTTGTTGAATATTTAGTGCAACGTCTACCCATGAGAGTGGCATTGCTAACTCTCATGGGTAGTTTAATAAATAAATAAATAAATAAATATTTTATAAATTATTTATTTATATGTAATTCGCAACACGGCATTTGTATAGATTTAATTGTCATGTTTTTCTTTCACCGCCATACTCGTTATTTCACTCAAAAACGTGATTTTATCTTTCTTCATATTTCATTTTGATACTTTTAAACGGGTAAGGTATATTCTGCGTCATCCATTGCAATTAAATTTATTAGAAAGATCATTCATATATATTTCATATGCCTATCCCTCTAATTTTAATAATAAAGCTATAAATGCAAGCGATTATGTATAAGGATAACAATAGATGGCGCTAGAAGTCTGTGCAGTGAAGAATGAATATTTAGCAAGCTGTCAATTTGTGCTCTGGCCAAATCGGAAATTTGTTGCATGAAATTATTACTATTACCATTATTACGGGCAACTCCACGGAGTCCTTAGCCTCATCGAGGGTGCCATAAAATCAAGAACAACTATTCGGCATTCACACAGTATCTATCATACTTTGCTTTGAACTCATTTACAGTCATGGCACCCACAAAAAACTCTGGCAACCTATTCCACTCATTCACCACTCTCCAAGTAAAAAACCTAGTTCTAACACCCTTGCTAACTACATTCTTGCTCAGTTTCCATGGGTGGCCCCTAGTTCTCCCATCACCAGACCAGTTATGAAAAATTTCCTCTGAATTAATCTTATAGAAACCTTTCAGTAATTTGAATGTCTCAATCATATCACCCCTTTTCCGCCTATCAACCAATTTCTGCAACCCACAAATCTTCAACCTGTTCTCGTAAGATTCATTCCATAGACCAGCTATCATATTGGTCACTCGCCTCTGGATCCTCTCTACCTCCTCCCCATCAAGAAGAAACCCAGGGTCCCAGATATGGCCGCAGTAATCAAGATGGGTCTTATCAAGGCTCGATACAGAGGAACAATAACTTGCTTGTCTCTGCTCGTCAAAGTATTCTTCGGTAACCAAGTGATCTGATGAGCTGATTTAGCCACTTTTGCAATGTGTCCGCTAAACTTCAACTCCCTATCCACCAACACACCCAAATCTCTAGCTTCTTCAACTTCCTGGAGAACAGTTCTACCAATGTGATATACTGCTGCTATTTTTTTCACCCCAAAATGCATAACCTTACACTTTGCTACATTAAACTGACGTCCATTCTCATTAGCCCAGACTGCAAATCTATCCAAATCATCTTGCAAAATTTCGATATCATGTACATTCACTATTGCTATACCTAACTTTGCATAATCAGCAAATAAATGAACAATTCCTCTCAGATCCTTTCCCATATCATTAATGAACAAATTAAACAGTAGTGGTCCAAGAATAGAACCCTGCGGCACACCACTAGTAACAGGCCTTCTTTTGGACTCCACCTGAATAAACTACTCTCTGATATCTCTCCATCAACCACCCTCCAATCCATCTCACCAACCCTATATCCATCCCCATGTGATGCAGTTTACTGATTAGAATTCCATGTCAAAGGCCTTAGCAAAGTCCAGCAATATCACTGTAAATCCATTACCCTTATCCAGTTCAGCCGTCACTATATTATAAAACGTGAGCAGGTTATTGAGGCATGATCTACCCTTCAGAAAACCATGCTGTCCCCCATACAGCATCCCATTTTCATCTATCCAATCTTGTATTTTCCTCTTGGCTATTTTCTCCAAGACCTTGTCAACGATTCCTGATATGCAGATCTGCTGGTAATTTACAACAGCAGTCTTGGAACTTCCTTTATGCAATGGAGTTATTTTCCTTTCTTTCCACCCCCTCGGGACTAACCCAGAGCTGACACTTAAATTAAACAATATGGTAAAGGGAACTGGCAATTCCTTTGCCGCTTCACGTAAGACTCGAGCTGGTATACCATCCAGTCCCACAGATATACTCTTGAATGATATGCTCTTCTTGAATGATATATCTTGGATGATATACTCTTGCAAAATGCTCACTCAGTAATTCCACTATATCGACTGATTCAGTGACCTCCTTACCATCGGCATTCCTTAAAATCATTCTGCCGTATACATTTTTCTTTTACTTGCAGCATACCGAAAAAACTGTTTGGGATTCACTTTAGCTTGCATTGCTAATTTACTTTCATAATCTGCTTTAGCATTTCTTACAACATAATTATCCTTTGGCCTGTGCTTTGCACTGTTCGTGTGTCTGCCGGTCACCTTTCTCCTTATATTCCCTCCACAACTGTTTCTTTTTTTGTAGCTGAAGCTTAATATTCATCCATTTAACTCCCACTTGATAATATCTCCGGACTCTAGGCATGCAGTCAGCCATTACCTCCCTCAAACGCTCCTTAACCACTTCCCATGCACTATCATCATCAGCCCTTGCAGTTTTAGATGCCATGGCACTGATCCGAGCAATCTCCTAAGCTTGTCATACCAGCCCAGTAATTCCATATGTACCCTGTCTTAATTGAAAATTCCACACATTTAGCCACTTCCCAGGGCAAGACCCTATGATCACTCTCACCAATTGGTTGCAATATGGTCATATTCATAATAGTCAATTTCTCAGATCCAATTACTAGGTCAAGCACTCTCGAACCCCTAGTATATTCCATTACATGCAGTCTCAGGTAGTTATCCCTTAGTAACTGAATAAAATTCATTTCCTTTTTCCCATTTGACCTCTCCTCCCTCCAATCAATGTTACCATAGTTGAAATCCCTCATAATAATTACCTGTCCTCCACTCTTTGTTTTCCTATGCATACTGTCTCCATCATCTATTCCATCGCCTGGTCTATAGTAGTATCCAACTGTAAATTTTGTTCTGCTGACCTCAATCTCACACCAGATAGCCTTAAATGTGCTATTTTCACTATCCTGAAGTTGAACTTCTATTCTCTTTGGCTGCAGTTCATCAGCTAATTAAACTTGAAGATTGCAGTATGGTCCTATTGGTGATGAATTTTTAACCGAATTGTCACTTTAGTGTTTGAGCAACTACCATACGTTGTGAGCAGAAGAATTAAAGCGTTTAGCAATTAATGTTATTATTATGATTTTTATTTTTAGTGTTTGGCTACTCGAAACCAATAAGCATCAATGATATTTTACCCGGATGGGATGTTGGTATAGATTCTACCGAAGCAACGAGTTATGTCTTTCTTGTTATTTGTTTCCGAGGTCCCACGAAAGGGTTGAGGACCTTGCATATTCTGAAGCAAACAACTTCTAGAACCCAAATACAGAATCCTGTGGCATCAGACCTGTTATTCTTATTTTCCTGTGCACATTACTCGTTGTTATCGCTCAGATAGTCGCCCTGTTGCCTCCAACAACTATATTACCCGCTTCTAACCAGCGTAATTTATCTAATAACTTGCAAAGTTATTTTAAATTGTAACTATATTTCTAACTCGTGATCTCCTCTTGACAAAGCCATCAATTTTTGTTAAAAATTTATAAAATCCGGAATTTAGGCATGGCCTAATTTCATGCCTAATTTCCGGCTTTATCAAGTTTTCGCAAGCTTTAGGAATTCTAATTGCTACTTTAGTCCTATTGCATAAAACAGAGGCAGCAAAAGTACTAAAGTATTTTATTCTGTTTCCACTCTCTCTTGGCATTGTACTAGTTACAGTTCTTACAAATCAAATTTTATAAAATCAAATAAAATAAAAACAAATCAGCTAACGCCTTTTATTCCAGTATAGGGAGTCGGCGAGGCCATTTTAGCCCTATCTAACTTCTGGAGACTGAATGGGCAGTTCAATCCCCACCGGTAGCCAATCAGAGATAGCTGGCCTAGGCTATCACTAATTAAGCGGCACGCAGTGAAGAGAATGGCTCAACAAGTGCCGCCATCTCGTGGTCCCTAACCCTAACACAATATATTTAATGTCTGAAATAGTGTGGGTTCTACGGTCGATTTTCTTGAGTTTACGAGACGAAAAAAACCTCTTTCTGGGAGAAAAAAACAGCTATATATATATACATATATATACACTGGCATATTGGCATCTCTGCGATAACTGTGGTGTTCACCACAGTTATCGCAACAGGCATCATGCAAGATGCCTTTCGTTTCATTCTTGGGCAGGAATATCAAACCTGGAGGTCCCATTATACGATCTGTTCTGCTCGAAATTTCCTTTCCTCACTTTACAGCTTTCATTTGCTGCGTAATCCACTCTCCTCATTTAGAAAACCATGGCGGCCTTTCTGAATATTTATCGCTGAAAGTTGGTTCACAGAATCTAATTACCGAAACTGTAAGATCCTGCAAGGAAGCGATCATGTTCATAACTCAAACCGGCTCCATTTCTCTAACTTCACAGATCAAGATGGAAGCGAAGCTAAATCGGTGATGATCTAACACGAATTGTTCCAGACAGCAGAATAATACTGTTAAGGTTTCCGTGGCTCTTTTAATAACTCCACGTTTTTGTGTCTGGCGAGGACCACATAAAACCTTTTAGCAAGAAATTTCGTGCATTTTCGTGTAATCTTTCACATTGAAAAACACATAAAAAAGTATTCATACATTTCTGGATTAACAACTTTTAATTCAAAATCTCTTCGATCTTAGCATCGTGGATGTTTTGAACGAGGAGTGTACAAAATCAGGTGGGGGGTGGCTTTCCCTCTGCAGATTTGCCAATCATTTCTGAGGAATCCCAGGAATCTGCTCTTATATATGAAAAATAAATTAGTTTGAATGACTGTAATACCGAGAATAAAAAAAGAATAAAGTTTAATGCTGAGATACTACTAGTTTCGTTGAAAAAAATACTTCTTCAGGTACGAAAGACAAAGTGTTATATAAAAAATAACAGACATTATAAAATTACATCAACAAATCTAATATAAATGACCGTAGCACAGTTTAAACAGGAATGCGTGCTGAAGCTCCAATTCACGTTGACTACGTGCGTGAGTTATCACGAGAGCGCCAATACTGGACAGTGGCAATGTGTGCGTCAGAAAGATTGTAGCTAAGGCTGTTGTTTAAAATGGATGAATCGAGGGATATTTCTTTAGATTCGATTATCTTTCTTTCAAGCTCGTCATAACACATATGTAAATTAGAAGTTTGGGGCCAGTCTATGAGTTGGTGGCCTTCATCCGAGTTAATAGAGAAGAGAACGTGGCTTGAGCGAGCGCTGGCTCTGGTCCTATTGTATAGGAAATGTCTTTTTTGTGTTTCTCAATACGTAAAAGGCTTGCCACATTCACACACGATCTTGTAGAACTCCTGGATACTGAAGAGGGAGATGTTTTACTTTAGGTCTACTTAGTATGGAGCGAAGTTTTGGAAACGTAGTGAAGCAAGTCCTAATGTTGAATTTCTTAAGAATTTTCGCCAGTTTTGGGGAGAGACAGCTGATGTATGGTAAAGATATCAATGCTCTTGGGGAAGAAGACTCTTTAATGGTAGGTGAACGTCGGTGAGAGATAAATTTATTAATTTTCTTAAGAGAAAAAAACCATTGTTGACAAAAGCCCTTTTTAGTAAATTAAGCTCATTTTCAATCTCTGTTTCGTCTGTTAAATGTGTCTGGTCTGACACATCAAGCCAGAGTTGAAATAATACCAAATTTTTGTGGAGGGTAGTGATGGGAAGAAGCATGAAGGTATCTGTCCGTGTGTGGGTTTTCTAAAAATATTGATTTTGATATTTTCAGTGCATCTTATGAGTTTTGAGTCCAAAAAGGGAAGACAGTTGTTAGATTCCAGTTCGTAGGTGAAATTCATTTTGTTTAGATTCAGATTCGATTAGATTTAGATTCGATTATCTTTCTCGAAAGAAAGATAATTGAATATAAAGAAATATCCCTCGATTCATCCCATATAGAAAACAGCCTTAGTTACAATCTTTCTGACGCTCACATTGCCACTGTCCAGTATTGGCACTCTCTTGATAACTCACGCACGTAGTCAACGTCAATTGGAACTCCAGCACACATTCCTGTTTAAACTGTACCACGGTCTTTTATATTAGATTTGTTGATGTAATTTTATAATGTATCTGTTATTTTTTATATAATTCTTTGTCTTTCATACCTGAAGAAGTTGATTTTTTCAACGAAACTAATAGTATCTCAGCATTAAACTTCATTCTTTTTTATTCTCGGTATTACAGTCATTCAAACTAATTTATTTTTCATAACATTATCTACTGAGGCAACTCGTGGTAAAGGTGGAATAAGCTCTGATCACTATTCTTAATATTTACTCTTAATGCAAAGCCCATCTCCTTGAGGAGATGTATGATGCTATGCATTAAAGGCAAGGGGGCCACTACCCAGACCGGTTTCGACCTTTATTGAGGTCTTCTCAGTGGGAGCCAGGCTTAGAAATACCAAGGTTGAAGTAATGCAGAGCTTATAAGTATTTTGCCAACACAAGTTACCATAAGGTGCTTTGATCTTATTAAATAAAAATCTCAGGATGAGAGATAGATGTAGAAAGTTTTTTACCTTGGGTATAAAATATGTTAAAGATACCAAGCTATTTTAAACCTGGTTTTACTCCATTCCATTTCTACATCTATCTCTCATCCTGAGATTTTTATTTAATAAGGTCAAAGCACCTTATGGTAACTTGTGTTGGCAAAATACTTATAAGCTCTTCATTACTTCAACCTTGGTATTTCTAAGCCCGGCTCCCACTGATGAGACCTCAATAATGGTTGAAACCGGTCTGGGTAGTGGCCCCTTGCCTTTAATGCATAGCATCATACATCTCCTCAAGGAGATGGGCTTTGCATTAAGGGTAAATATTAAGAATAGTGATCAGAGCTTATTCCACCTTTACCATGAGTTGCCTTGACTTGCACTACCTGCAGGGTCAGCTAGACTTGCAACACTTGCATGCGCAAACTTGACTTTTTTGTCTGTTTGCTTACTTGGGGAATTGGAGTAAAACCAGGTTTAAAATAGCTTGCCATCTTTAACATATCTTATACCCAAGGTAAAAAATTTTCTACATACATATATATATATATATATATATATAATCAATGCCTTTAACACTGGTTTCCACATCATTCTCAAGTGAGGTGAAAATAATTTAGTGAATTTCAAAGCTGTCAAAAGCACATTTAGAACTGATGTACCCCAGTGGAAATGGCATTTTTCCATAGCGCTAGATTGCAACAAGAAGGTCGACTATGAGTTCGAATCTAGTCGTCCACTAAAGGAACTTTTTTAGGTATTTTTTCAGCCCGTTCGCAAGAATCAATCTCTGACACTGGCAAGTAATTTTTCCTCTCAGAAACTCAGGTTTTAACCCAGCAACTCATGAAATCGACTGTAGAACTGACATTATTTTAGACAATAATATCTAATGTTTGGAACTACAAGATGGCGGCATTTGTTTGCTTGTTCTTTCCTTTCCAGATGCTGACTATGAAAATCCATAATAGTCGTGGCCAACTCTCTGATGGAGATTGGCTGAGAACAGCCTTCAAAAAAAGTTAGCACTAAAAGGCCTTAGGGAAATAAAATAATCAAAAGATAATTATTCAAAAAAAAATCCTGCTTCACTTCCTGTTCCGTTTAATAATGTTCTTATATCCATTCACGTTCAGCTTTCTGTTCTTGAACTAATTTTCACATCTAGCTTTCCTTGGAATAAATGTATGACATCCATAGTCTCCTGAGCTAGAAAAAAACTCTTCCGATCCAAACATTCTTCTCTCCTACTCAACACTTTAGAAATTCCAGATCTGATCAACGGCCTGTTATCGTTCTTGTTTTGGCTGGTAGACCAAAACCTCCATGTGTTGGTACATCCTTTGCTGCTACAACAGCCTTCAGTCTTCTAAGAATGTCTTCCACTAAATTTTGGTACGTTGCTGCAGTGATTCTTTTCGAGTCTTACAGAACAGTATCATCAGTGAAATCGGTCAGTGATTTCGGGTGATTCCGTCTGGTTTGCAATCAGTGTTCCAATTCACCCTACGGATGTTCGACAGGGTTGAGATCAGGGCTCTATGCAGCACAAACGAGTTCTTCCACGCCCATCTTATCAAATTATTTCTGCACTGACTTCGCTTTGCAGACGTGGACACAATCAGCTTCAAACAGGAACAAGCCTACATTGAAATGTTGCCATAAAGTTGGAAGCGCATATAGCACGCCCACACTTCGTAGAGCCGACCTTGGCTTTGTGCCAAGAAGAGTCAATTCATGCTGAAGGGGAGAAAGAAATAACGGATGTATGAATTGGCCACCAACACGCGAAGTCACCTGCTTTATACATAAAACTTTCCAACTGTTGTACAAACAAAATAGTTACCACTTCAAGAACTAGATTTTCATAAAAGAAAAGCTAATTTTCCGACGTACAATAATAAACATTCATCCCAAAACGCATTGATTACCCTAATATCGGAATGGATTCTCCTTCTTTTGAGAGAAGTGTCGAAGAGTCTCGCATCTGTGGGAGTACAGTAATTGTTAAGATTCCTGCAGCTACAAGATTTGAATTAGCTCAGACCGAACCATGAAAAGCAGCTCCAGATCATAAACACTACTCCACCAAACTTCACAATTAGCACACGTTCTGGCAGGCGCCATTCTCCTGGCATCCACTAAAATCCAGACTCGTCCCTCGAAATGGATGGTGACGCGTGATTCATCGCTCCAGAGAACACGTTTCCACTACTCTGGAGTCCAACGACACCACCCTCACCCAATGTGTTCTCTGGAGCGATGAATCAGAGCGGACCGTCAAGTGCTAACGTCAGGATTCTCCAGTTCTAGACAAATAGTTGTGGTGGTTGCATTGGTTGTAGGGACATTTTGGAACTTGGTAACGAGTGTTTCAACCCAGCATACGCGATTTTTTTTCGCGCCACCAACTTCAGCACTTGACGGTCCGCTCTGTGATTTTATACGGTTTATCAGGTCGCCATTGTGCTATTTTTGCTTTTAGGCGTTCCCACTTCAAAACAGCATCACTTACAGGCAGATCGAGGCAGAAATTTCCTGAATTGAGTTGTTGGAAAGGTGGCATTCTATGATAGTGGCACGTCGAAAGTCAGAGCTGTTCAGTATGGCCCATCTTACTCTTAATGTTCGTCTGTAAAAATGACAATATCGGGCGCTTCCTTTCATATTTGTATGATGGTTGGGATATCACACCCACTCCTACGAAGGGATGTCCGAAGATAGTGCATGTAATTTCATGGGTACTGCTCCACCGAACAGGCCACTACCATTTCTTCGCTTTTCTCAAATCATTAAGCACAAGAGAAGCCACTAATCAACATCCATCCACAGTTCAACTTTGTATCGCACCAACTACTCATCCTCCTCGTTTATTCTATTTAACTCTGTTCTTTGGGAGAGCCTTTTCCAAATTTGTTACTTAATTCCTACTTTATCCCCAATTGGACTTTCAATGGGAATTTTAAACCTTTTCCTAGGCATGTCATGAGGTCCTGGACTGTTGTAGGGCAGACGTCGCTTGACCTCACCCTATATTCTAGTTCATCCCACGGATGTTCAATAGAGTTGAGATCAGGGCTCTCTGGAGATTAGGCACGTGTGGTGACGTTTGTGTCTACAAATCACGCAGTTACAGCAGCAGCAGACTTAGGACACAGTGCATTTGTCTTGCTGAAAGAGACAATGGTCCATTCCGTAGAAACACCACAAAGTAGGAAGCATTGCGTTGTCCAGAATGTTCAGATACCTCTCGGAGTTCAGTGTTTATGGCATCACAAACAGAGGTCCGAGGCCAAACCAAGAAAAACAGGACCATTCCACCACACCGCTACCTCCGAATTTCATAGTTGTGGTTACGCACCCTGGTAAGAGATTTCACCGGGAACCCACCACACCCACACAAGTCCATCTGCTCGGTAGAGGTGTAGTGTGATTCGTGACACAGCGTTCACATCCCAATTTCCATGCTCTTTGTACCACTAAAGACGAACTGCATGTTAGTTCGGCTAATGTGGAGCTTGCACATTGCAGTCTTACCATGGAGGCCCATGTTGTGAGCCTTAGTTCTGAATGTTTTTGTGCAGAATTGCGTTCCAGTCGATGCTCAGAACTACGCAAACAACATGTCTGTCGACGAATGGCGATTTTTACGCATTATCCTTCGTAGTACCCTACGGTCACGGGTGAGTCGTCCAGTGCGGATAGCACTTGCAGTTGACTCCCTGCGCTCCCTCTCAGTATGGTATCACTGATTATTGACACGGGGTGGCGCAATTTGTCAACAATTTGCCGAAGAGATAGGCATTCGACATGGCATCCTATCACTCCTTCTCTTTCAGACCGAGTCAGTTCCCTTCTCGCAGCCATTTCACACAGTTGCACTGATTTGGGAGCATCGTATTCCTCCAATTTATACCGGCTATAAACACGTGACATGGCACGATGCACCTTGACCATGGGAGTGCCCTTTGACTTCTTCCCAAGCAGTGTACTTCTAATCTGCAAACGATAATACAGCGTGGCCCATGTAGCATTCCGTAGAAAGGACCTGTTTTTGTGAACAGTGAATGGAAAGCAATTTTCGTGATCTGGCTTTTCAAAACTAATAAAAAAATCTGATCTTAAGAAATTTATGCAGTTGCTTCACGAAGAGTGGTCCCTTTCTAGGGCATGTTCCATGACATGGGCCACCTTGTCGTTATGATAAATTAATGAATTTAAAGTAGAACTCATTGGAAAGATTCTGGAATTTCAGAATATTTTCTATAATTCGATAAACTTGGAAAATCCAAACAAAATTGTTCAATGTAAAATTATATTCCAAATAAAATGATGTTCAATATAAATTGTTGTTGAAAGTTTTAGTGTGTGAAGTTTTAAAAACAAATTTTAAAAACAGTGCCGTCCTACAGTTTGGAGCAATGTACCACCGATATTTAGAGGATGGCAGCTCTTTCAGATTCTCATTCATTTTTTCCGATTATCAGATTTGTTCGTTGCAATTCAAATCCCCCCCCCCTTACCCGAATAATATTCCCTTTACTAAATATTTTCCGCTGCATTTAGGGATTTTGTTGTTGGTGGATTCGTTGCTTTTAGCTTTTTTTTTATCGTATTCTCGTCTGATATTTCTTTTCTTAGAATCCAATTTTTGACATCGCTCTTTAAATCCATTCATCACCAAATAAAATGCTGCAGCACAATATTCGTGGACTTCAAAAATTATTAATCTGTCGACTAAACAGTTTGGACAGGAATTAAAAAGCGAGTTCCGAAATGCCCCTGCAAGCGACGCAACTACAACTATTCGAACTGCAGCCGAAGAACATTGGTTTCCATGGCTGTGCACTCATCTGTGTGTGGCAGTTTTGTGAGGGGTTTCAAAACATCACGTGAAACTGCGGCATTCGAGGCAATATAACAGATGAACAGGATGCACCTCATAGGCGTAACGGAAAATATACACGTGGGAAAACGTTTTCGGGTGTGGTTGCAATTAGAGGACTTTAATTTTCAAACACCTTTTGGTTGTCAGAAGAAACTTGCTGAAGAATTATTATTACTACGTGATACCTCCGAGGTCCATCGCTGGAGGGTGCTTTATTCCATACAATCCATCGTCTATGCCAGTGTTTCTCAACGTTTTTTGGATCACGTCCCACCTCAACGTCTCAAAGATTTTGATGTCCCCCCTTCTAGCATAATAGTCAGCCAACCTCTGAAAAGTATAATATAAATATGTATACGTACATTTTCTAATTGCCCCCCAAAATATTCAAATTGTCCCCATGTGAGGCGTACGCCCCACGTTGAGAAACACTGGTCTATGCCATCAATCCTTCTACACACACAACGTCACTATCAACCATTTACTTACAACGCCATCTACTACCCACTAGCAGTATTTTATTTTTTGTCTCTAACTTGCCCGATTTTGTATTTATTTATTTTTGCCTGTTCTCTGGCCTATTTGGCAGCATGTGCGGGATGAAAAACCCCGAGTTTCCCGAACGACAACCCTAAGATTTTCCATATGAGATGGGCTAACTCAACTGAAAATGTGAAGATTCCTCGCCTCGTGACAGGAATTGTTCTAAGATTTTTTTTTCCACTCGAAGGGTGCAATGTCCGATTGATCTTTTGTGTGGCGTACGCGCGCGCTCAGCTGAAGTTAACTTGTGGTACATGATTTTCATGGTCTCCAGTGTGAAACACCATTCTACTTAATGGAGACCTGAAGTGGCTTGAACAAGTTCCATGTTTGGTGTGCAAGAAAGCATTGGGATGTTCGAATTCGAAGCTTACGAAAGGTGGCAAAGCGGTAGGCATGAAGTGATATCAGTTAAACATCATAAGCACTTAATTTTTAAAAAAAATGCGCTGAAAGATTTGTAATCCTAATGTACATAAGTCACATAAGCCTAATCCTCGTCGGATGTTAGAAGGTATTTGGCAAACTTTTCACTTCGGAAATCGCAATATGTGACCAAAAGCAGTGTTTTCATTGACAGTAGAACACAAAGAGAAATTCATACAATGTGATCGATTTTAATATGGCGTAGACCCAGACTTTGAAGCAGCCCATCACCCGATGGGTAGCAAGTCTCATTCAGGAGACTTGCTGCCCGTCAGTAACATTTTTAGTGTTTGTCGTAGAAATTATGAACATGAAATCTGTGAACTACTTTATTCAAGTTTCCTACACCAAAGTGCGGTGATTAATATTATAACAATAAATGAACATTACAGCCATTGACTAGCCTCCATACCGAACCAGGAGAAATATTTAGACTAACATCAACTAACAGAAAAAAATGCAGAAACTAATATGGTTATTCAGTGCATTGCTACGATACTGTGAGGAATGTCATGGTGCAGTTTAAGTAGTGGGATCCCCGTGAACCTTCTGCATGTGCTCCAGGAATCTGAAAGAAAGCGAAAAAAGAAATCAGTAACGAGAAACTGCACTTAAAACACAATGAAAATACGATGGGCACACCTGAACATAGAAACAGGCAAACCGGTCACAACAGCCATAACTACATAAGTCTTATCGAACGAAACCAGAAACTGGTAGCCATATGCATGAACCATGGCGTGCGATGCTTCACGTGGCATTCGTGTTTCTGAAAGAGGTCGCTGAAGTTTCTAAACGCAACAAAATGAAAGTTACTTTGTACTCATAGATTAACAGGCCATCTACAATCAGTTTATGCCATGAAATGAGCACAAATATAGCTGGTTCGTGATTACCCGACAGAGGGCCTCACAATCTTTACATTCTAGTTTCTTCAAAGCGAAGACTTTGAGAACAGAAAATGCAAATTGTATGCATACAAGAATTTCTTCGTGGATCCACGAGGCACCCGTTTAACCTCGCTGTTGCTCATTTCGCTATTATACATGGCTAAATTTTCTTTCATCCAGAACTAAGATTTCTGATGGAACAGCGAGGTTTGTCGCCGAAGCATTGGGGAACTTCGCTAATCCCTTGATAACCTTTGGATGCAACCCTCGAACAAGACCATCTCAAGGTCTTCCTTCTAGAAGGGAGTTTTGAGAAGCGTTAGCATCGAGTAAATGTGAGAGCATCTGAACAAGAAGGAAGCGCTAAACGGCACTCGCCAACTGACGGGAAGCTGTCACACGTCACACAATGGGACATCAAACGTCACTGGCTGCTCATTATGACCTGGCGCTGTACGGCATTACAAGCTCAAGAATAAAATTGTGAAATCATCGTACGCTGAAAATCATGGCTTATACCAAGCAGCAGGGAAACGGTGGGAAACTGTTATTTTGAATTACGACCCGAAGCAGGTAAGGCTTGCGAAGGACAGAGTAAAAAATAAATAAATAAATAAATCCGCTAAAATCTTTTCTTCCTCAAAAGGAATTAGCGAGGCCATTATAGGCCATCTTCATCCTTAATCAACCACTAACAGTTATCAGGAGCCTATCAATGATTTTAAGAGACATTTGGGGATGAGAGAGAACAGAAAATTTTCACTGTATTATGTCTGTAACTGCGTGTGTTCTTCTGGCCCGTTTCGAGGAATGAAAAGCCCTGCATGAAAACGGCTAACCCATCTTTCCAGAATAAAGGGTAGTGAGGACGAGACACACAAAGGGATACGTACCTGGCATTGCATTCTGCAGCCATGTCCCGATGGCAGGTTTCCGTATAAGCCAGCTTGTACAGAACCTGAAAGAGAAAGTGGGAAGAAATGCATCGCATGCTAACACAAGGAGAAACAAACGTGTTAAGATAGAGAGGAACATTAAACAAATACGCAACGCTGTTAAAAAGAGATCCTTACCAGGAACACGAGGCAATGCAGAATGACGGTGTAGATGACGGTGGCCAGTCTTGCCGAGCGATTGGACAAAATGATTCTCCCCTGAAAAAAGAAAAATAACTCTTGAAATTCGAGATACTTTTCCTTTCCGCTTCAAAGTCCGTCTTGCGTCGTACACTAGAGTTTATTTTTTATATCGTTGAAACGATAAAAGCCATTCGACTGTGACATTTGAGATCTCCGCTAAGCTCCTCCGCCTTGGACACCGTTTCAGTAGAAAATACTGTATTTTCAACCAGAGTTATGTATCACGATCGTCAGGTGGCGCAACACAATTCATGATCCGTTTAAAGTCGCATAGTTTACCAGCTTGTAATGTTGCCACAAAATATGAACTGATTTTCATTCCTATCGGAGAATTTAATATCTATCCATGATTCGTTGAATATATTCTGTGAAATGTTTTACACTTATAAGGTTAATCTAAATTCACTGATTTTATCCAATTTCGATAAACAGTATATTTAATTTACGATTCTCCTACTACGACACTACCACCATCGACGCCATCTACCGCCCATCATCACAAACAACAGAATTACTAATTGTTTTTCTCTCGAATGCTTAATGAACATTAAGGTACAGACTTAATAAATATTAATTAATTGTCCAGCTTTTTTAAAATATTACATTAATCGCTTATTCTTTGACAGGTTATTTGATGAAAAAAATGGATATGCATAGCACTGATCAAAACGTTTAACTGTCTTTATGTAAACGCATGGAAATGCTTATGTGTTCGTCGCACACGTTGAAATGGATTTTTACGGTATTGATGCGAACACAGATGGATAAGAAAATAACTATTTATTAACTTAAAAGCTAATATTTCGCTGGTATTATATCCAACATCTTCAGAGCACACAAACGAAGTTTGTTACAAATGCGAGACAACCACAATTTGGTGTAACAGTGGGGCTAGTATAAGTAATTGCAGCGTGCAACGCAAGACTCAAGTCCTAATACGGAGCCATCTAAGTTAAAAAAAAAATAAATAAATAAATAAATAAAATCCAGTAGTCTAAAGTTTTGAAAAAAATAAAATTAAAAATGGAAAAAAAAAACAGTAGTCCAAAGTTTTGAAAAAAATAAAATAAATATAAAAATAAATAAATATTAATTTGGTCTTAGGATGACTGTCTCCCAAATCTTTGGTAGATTTATACAACCATACTTGTTAACGTTTGGAGTATGTTTTAAGGCTTCTGTTGATTCCAGGAACAACTTCTCTGACTTGTACAAGCTTCTGTGTAGTACGTTTTTTTTTTCCAATTGATCCTGTGTGCCAGGGTATCCAAAGCATGGTCTGCCAGACCTGACTTACCATAGCGAAAGTGTCGGATATATTTTTTGTGTTCACTGAGGCGGATGTCCACAGTTCTTCCTCTGTCCGTAGTACGCTTGATGACATGAACAGGGTACTTCATACACTCCTGGATGTGATAAAGGAGTGAATCTGTCCTTAGGTGAACGAATGAGAGTTGCCAATTTCACATAAGGTTTAAATACGGTGCGCAGTAGGTGTTTATTAAGCACCCTAGATATCTTTTCAGATGTGCCTTTAATGTATGGGATGGCAATAGTTTTGTTGTAGTCTTCTGTGGTAGATAGAAGGGATTTCTGGGTAGCATTTAGTATTTTATCTTATGAGGATTATAGTCAGTGGTTGGTTAGGAAGGCGTGACGTAGGCGAGAAAGTTCAGCTGTGAGAGCAATGTCATTGGAAAAGATTGCCCTAGCTCTATGGGTTAGTGTTTTTAGGATACCATATTGTTGAGAAGGGTGATGCTGTGATTGTTTGTGTAAGTATCTCCCTGTATGTGTGGGTTTTCAATAAACCGAAAATGATAAGGAACCTTCTGGAAGACGTGTGATCAGTGTGTCGAAGAAGGGTAGGCAGTCATTGGCTTCTAGTTCCATTGTAAAGTGGATCTTAGGGTGCTGGCTATTTGGATGCACTAAAAGTGTATTCAATATGTCTGGGCCACGTGGCCAAACAGCAAACACATCGTCAACATAGCGTAGCCAGAGACTAGGTTTGAGAGTGCCTGTGTTGATAGCTAGTTTTTCCAGATGTTCTATGTAGAAGTTGGCTAAGGGGGTATCCCATAGCTGTCCTATATAATTGTTTGCATATTTTCCGTTTCCATGTAAAATAACCTGCCTGTACTGGGAATTAAATAGCTGAAATATATCAGGGGAAATTGTGAATTTAGTGAGTTAAATGTTTCAGTTAATGGTACATTCCTGAATAATGAGGTGATATCAAAACTCGCCATTAAGCCCGAACTATTTAAGGTGTGGTTTTCTAAAATACTTTTTAAGTGGGTAGAATTTTTAGCAAAAGAGGGAGAGTTGTTTGTGCAAGTGGCTAGTAGTTTGGCTAAATGTTTAGCAAGTTTATATCTAGGACTGTTTATACTATCTACAACAGGGCGTAAAGGCGTACCTTTTTTGTGAATTTTTGGAGCTCCATATATCCTGGGTGTTTTAAAGTGAAAGGGTTTGAGTTTGTTGACTGTGGCCACGAAGTGACTTTGTTCAATAACTTGCACACCTTATTCTTTTGAGAGTTAGTGGGATCTCGATCTATAATTTTATATGTTGATTGGTCTTGGAGAAGAGCCTGCATTTTGTTTTCATATTCTGTTGTATTCATTACTACAGTTGCGTTTCCTTTGTCAGATTTAGTTATTGCGATGTGGTTATCATTGCGTAGCTCTTTTAGAGCCATTATTTCTTTATGTGGGATATTATTTTTGGGAGGCTTAGAATGGATTAGGATATTGGCCACGTCTAACCTAATATTATTGGCTATTGCTGGAGGCAGGTCGTATATTCCACGTTCAACGGAAGCCATTATTTTGGTTTTTGGAACTTCTTTAGGAGTAACGGCAAAATTGTGTCCAAGACTTAATGCACTCGTGACTTCTTTGGTTAAGGATAATAAGTTCACAACGACGCCATCTTGATGTAATTGCGGCCGCTGTAGCACTGCGTTGCTCGAGGATTTCAAATTTCTTCTGGTGCCGGTTTTTAACTTTAGCGAATTCTTCGTTGGCTGTAGAGTTGGAGATTCTATTCAGGGTATCCCATAGCTCCGGGTTCAAAATGTCAGATAGTATATCACGTAGTGCACTGATTGAAGAATTTATTTTTGAAAGTTCTCGGCGAGTAGCGTATATCTGTTCCCGTAATAAACTGTAAACTCGCTCGTTTATAGATACGTTGGGCTGTGGCCGAGTGAAACTTGTTCTTAACTTTTATACAGTTTGGTATCAAATTGGTAGTAACTTAGCACCTCTTTTAAGAAAGCTAACCTGTTCAGTTGCCGCGCCAATTTTACTTTCCACTTACCGTATTTAAACCTTATGTGAAATTGGCAACTTGCATCCGTTCACCTAAGGACAGATTTACTCCTTCATCACATCCAGAAGTCTATGAAGTGCCCTGTTCTTGTCATCAAGCCTACTACGGACAGACAGAAAGAACTGTGGACATTCGCCTCAGTGAACACAAAAAAAATATATCCGGCACTTTCGCTATGGCAAGTCGGGTGTGGCAGACCATGCTTTGGATACCCCTGCACACAGGATCAATTGAAAAAAAAAAACAACAAAAGTACTGCACAGAAGCTTCTACAAGTCAGAGAGGTTGTTCCTGGAATCAACAGAAGCCCAACAACATACTCCAAACCTTAACAAGTATGGCTGTATAAATCTACCAAAGATTTGGGAGACAGTCATCCTAAAACCAAATTAATATTTATTTTATTTTTTTTTTTTTTTCAAAACTTTGGGCTACTGTTTTTTTTTTTTTTCTTAACTTAGATGGCGCCGTATTAGGACTTTAGTCTCGTGTTGCACGCTGCAATTACTTATACTAGCCCCACTGTTACACCGAATTGTGGCTGTCTCGCATTTGTAACAAACTTCGTTTGTGTGCTTTGAAGATGTGAATATAATACCAGCGAAATATTAGCTTTTAAGTTAATAAACAGTTATTTTCTTTTCCATCTGTGTTCGCATCAATTCCGTAAAAATCCATTTCAACTGTCTTTATGTATTATTAGGAACGACAAGGAAACTGAAAAGTGCTGCAAGTATTTACGTACTCTGCTAATAGTGTATGACAGCTACTTATCTTTAACACGAAGAAAAGTATCTCGTAATCTTCACCGGAAACGATGTTATTGGTTGGGTTGCTTGTGGTCGTTTAAAAATGCTTGTTTTTCAATGCTTAAAGTGGTCAATTTTAATTGACCCTTAACGAACTACTTTTCTTGAACATGCGCACAATCTCGTGTAGAATTTACCAAATAAGCATCTTACCGTATGGTGATGTGGAAAGGGCAAGACGTACTACTGTATTATAGCGTTAAGTTTAGTGATGTTTCTCGCACGAACTTTCTAATTCTTTTCTTGTCGTAAGCACGAACAGAAAAGCTCACTTCAGCACAACGAGTTTCAAAATGTCCGCCTTCGCTATATTCCACTTCTCGATTTCTCTCTTCATCAGTGACGTCATTCACGCGCCAGTTCGTTCTGGAAGCCAATTGAAATAAAGCGCGCGCAGCTCAATTTCAAGTACTTGAAGAAATAAATAATATCGAGTGCATTTTTACACAAAATTATGAACTAAAACCTTTTTTGTTTAAAAAAAAAAAAAAGATTACACCAAGAATGATCACACACAAGTTGTTTTGCTGCAGTCAATATAGTGAGTAAAATTATTAAAATTTCAGTAAAAAAAAAAATATATATATATATATATTGATTATAATATATATCAGTTTATATAAATATACATATCATATAAATATTATAATTTGATTATAAACTGATAGCTAATTATCTCAAACATGATGAAGCCGAGGTCGTCTTCCTCTCACAGAGCTCTTCTACATTCTGATGATGTCTCGGTACCTGAAGGAACTGCCTGTACTTCAAAGGCAAGGAATTACGTAAAAGCAACTTAATGCTTGGACAGAAAAGGAGGAAGAATTCTCTCTCTAGTGATTGTAATAATGAGGGTAAACCATTTAATAAAGCAGTTGTCCGTCATCAAAATCTTATGGATCAATCACTCTATTTTGTAGTAAAATTCTTAATATTTTTCAAAGCTATTATTAATGTAGGGGCATGCAGATAAGATTTTTGACTGCAAAACCTTCTGCAAAAGTTATTTACGTAAGGTTTTCTTCACTGATCTAGAAAACCTTGCTTTTTTTTTTTTTTATTTGTTTTGGAGTGCAAAAATCAATCGAGATACTGTTTTTTTTTTTTTTTTTTTTTTCTGTAGAATATCAGAAGAGGCGGATAGACTTTCTTTCGACTGGCTAAAAAACCTTGATGGCATGTTTAGTTGGTGATGGTGGTCGAGTTTTCCGTAGAAATATCTTCCCATATGGAAAAATTAACGCGCGAGAGGTATAAGCTCCGTTGTATTTAGATTTAATAATAATCTCCAGGAAAGGCACCTCAAAGTATTTACTTCTCGAAAAGCTGAGTTTAAGACACTGTTCCAGATATTCTAATGAAATTTTGTAAGGGAGATAATATTCATCACTGTCTCCTGTAGAGCGGAAGAATACCATCGCCTTTATCTTGCGTAGTTTCTGTTGGGGTGTTTTTGGTTGCATATCATTTGAGTCTCAGAACAGGGAAGATTCTGCACGAATGCAAAGAATTTATGGTAATCCTACTGCACAAGGGTGGTGCAAAGCTCAGGGTATCCAACTATCGAGCAATTAGTACCTCTGGAGTGGTGCGGAAGATTTTGGAAGGATTGGTATAGTACGCCCACAGATTCGAGACCCTTCGACACTTCTGCGCATGTCACAAAAAGGAGAATCCATTCCGGTAATAGGGTAATCAATCCGTCTTCTGGGATGAGTTTCTTTATTATTACAGGTCGGAAAATTTAGCTTTTCTTTTACGTACATTGTAGTTTCTAAAATAGTACAGCGACAAAAAAGAAAGCACGTGATTTCGCATGTGGCGACCAATTCGTACATCCTTCATTGCTTTCTCCCCTTCAGCACGAATCGAATATTCTTGGCAAGTCGCCAAGCGAAGCTCTACAAAGTGTGGGCGTACTATAAGAGATCGCATACAGAAATGAGTTGACAGAGAATTTCTACTTTGCAATGAACAGCATGGATTTACTAAGTGAAGGTAATGTTTGAGCAACTTGCTCACATTCTATAACAATGTCACCACTCAGTTATTCAAGGATTCCTATTTTGTGGCATTTCTCCGGAACTGGCCATCGTCTCTTTCAGCAAGCCAATGAACCGGATCATAAGGATGCTGCTGCTGTAACTGAGTGGTTTGTGGATATGAATGTCACCACACTTTACAAGCCTCCACAGACCCCTGATCTCAACCCAACTGAATATCTGTGGGATGAACTGGAGCGTTGGGTGAGGTCAAGGGACGTCCGTCCCACTACAGTCCAGGACTTCATTTACATGCATTGAGGAAGAGTGGTCCAAAATTCCCATCGATCGCTATCGTACGCTTGTGGAAAGTACACCCCGTAGGATTGCTGTATTCACAGCAGCGAAAGGAGGTCCTGCATCTTATTAAGTATGCGCGATGGATGTTTGTTCCTCACATTATAGTGTTCGTGCCACAAACACCCATTTTTGGCATTGAATTTACAGCAGTGTTATTTTGCTGTAAAAGTAGGTTAAAGAAATTTCCGTGCCTGCAGGTTTTAAGAATGAAATTCAAAACCTCACTCTATAGGACAGTGCGGTGGCATCATTGCTGCCTGGATGACACTATCTCCACAGAAAGAATTATACATTTCTGTTGGTGCAGGGGTGAAAAGTAATTTTTATTCACGTGACTTCCTTGATGAGTTCTTAAGTTTTCTTTCAGAGTATTCGTGGGATTCAAAGATAAAATCGACTTGCTCAGTATCAGATGAACATAGTAAGGGATGCGACCATAGAACTTAATGAAATGATTTCGTCCAGTGGAGAGCGGGAGTACCACTTGCGTCTGTTTACTTCTGTGCTCTGTGAGGAAACAGAGCGAAGAGGAGAGAGTGTTGTTCAATGGTGTTGAAGGATGAACGACTCTTTGGATCAAACAACCGATTTTTGAAATGTATGCAAATAAGACCCTTGTAATAGACGTAAACAAGTCATTTAGGACCAAGAAATTGTCGCAAGAGTTTTTCACAGTACAAAAAACAAAGTTTAATGGAAGTAAAAAGGATGTTGGTGAAGTACTCTTCCAGCAATGCAGGATCGTTGAAAACGGTTGAAATGGAAAGGACTATTCGGAAAGATATTCAAGAGTCAATCAAAGAAACGAAAAGACTCATTTTGAGAGAAAAACTGACGTGAAGTAAGCTTCTCGAAGGATGGTAGAACATCATTCAGCTGACGAGTTCTTTCTGAAAAAGGGAAGACATTTTGAAACGATTCGATGGCAAGAGGACATCGCAAAGAAAGCGATGAAGTCATTCCAAGCATTTAGAAAAAAAGAAAAGGTTCCCTCAAGTGCAAAAACTTCCTTAAGGGGACCAAGTCGACTAGAAGGTGCCAACAAACGCAACTTTTTTTTGTTCCTCTTCGTCTGTTGCCTAACACGTGAGCCGGACTTAATAGCCACATCCGCAGGAGTCACACACTGCACCACCACAGAACTCTTTTCACGGATCGCCCTTCTCCCAATCGACAAAACACGGAAAAGAATTGCAAGTCACTTACCATGGACAGAGTGATCTTCTCAAATGGACTCAGACTGCCGTAGTGTCTTTGTTTTTCCTGAAATAACATTAAGAAAAAAAAAAATTACCGATCGCTCCTTTCCATGCGCATGTGCACTGCATTTAATGATGTTAAATCAATCTCTCAGCTGTGACGTCATAAAGCAATAAAATCTTATTCAAGCTCTCAATATTGCAGAATTAATTTATTGTCGTATAAATTTTATCAACAATTTATTAGATTTAGAAACAAAAAAAAAACAACTAATGCAATCAATCAATCAAAGCTTTAATAAGTTGTGCAAAAATTTTCTGGGAAATTTTTTCTTTGCTATTTTTGGGATATTCTTGGAGCGCAATCTTTCCATGCGGAGAGTTGATATACGTAAGAAAATTTCCATCTTGAAAGGCATTTTCATGTTAAAAAATGGCGTAAAGATGATGCGAAAGAAATGTGCACGACTTACCCGTCTACTAAAGCTTGTAAAAGGATTGAGTCGTTCTTCGTACTCAGCCCGGTACTGTTTCTCGGTTTCGTCATCGGTCTGGAAGCGCTGGAAAAAAAAAAAAAAAACTTTTAGGGGAGCGACAGAAGAACACGCACCTGATTGAGAACAAAACAACACAGATACGTATAGAAAATATGAATAAAAGGATGTCTAGGGGAAAAAGGGATATAGGCAAAGAGAAGTAGTGAAGGAAAGAAAGAGAAAGAGAGAAAGAGAAACGTACCTTTGTAGGATATGTTTCCAGAAACTTGATTTTGGCGTAGAGCTTTACGTTGTCATTTCGAAGGCGATCTAAATCCACTTCTAGTGTCGCCATCTTCTGTCGAAAAACTGCATTTTCCTTTAAAAAAAATCATAAACTTTATTACTCCAGGCAGCTGTCGTATGCATTGAATGCTTCACAGCAAAAATCAAACAAGCACGAAAGGAATAATGAAATACTTCGCTGCGGCTATTAATGAGAACGAACGGACGGTACCTCTTCGAGTTCTTGATTTCTTTGACGCAGTCGCTCTCTCTGGCTCGAGATGATGGGCAGCAACGTTTCAGCGGCTCCGCCGAGGTCCACAGGGGAAGAGTCTGAAAGAAAAAATAAATAAAATGTTTTAACAATGCTGACAGAGAAATCAAGAAGGGAAAGTGTCGCGTTGATTTAAAAAAAAAAAAAAAAAAAAGAGAGAGAGAGAAGATGATCGCACTTTGACATTCACTCACCGGAAGTTGAGGAAACCTCTTTGGTTGCTTCGGCGACGATCTCCAAAGGAAGTAACGTCTCCGCCTGACCCTAAAATGGAATGTTTGTCATCAGTTTTTCGTTTCAATATTGAATAATGAGGAACTCAACTGAGCTCACACGAATTCAAGTTGTAATCAGAGATGGCCCCTTAATTATTTTATATTCAGAGGGGAATGTGGCGGGGGGGGGGGGGGAAGAGCAGAGGATTATTTGTAAAGGGATCTAAAATAAAGCATTTTTGAAGTGGACAAAGAAAAGTAGAATTCCCGTTTATCAAATGCTGCAAGAGTTCAAAGTTCAAATTGCGGATGATTGGAGTAGAATCCTGCAGTTTGCACTACTGAGAAAAAGGGGAAGTAAACATTAAAATTAAAGAAGAATTTCTCGGCTCAGCGTCTCAACCAGGGGACGTTTCTGCAAGAATACTTCGGATTAAGAAAATCTGGATGCGACCAAACTTGAGAAACAAGATGAATTCAGGCAGAGTCAATTAAAATGCTTTTACAAGGTAAATGAAAAGATTAAGAAATCACGAGAGCGTAAGAAAAGATCTCTCTTTCAGGTGAAACTGATCATCATAAGATTATTCATTATCTGTATGGATCACATTATGAAGGAAAGTGGTATTAAACCTGATATCAAAATTGGAGATGTTAATGTCAGCTCTTTGCTTTATGTCGAAGATGTTATACTTCTAAACAAATCCGCTACAAGTCTGCAAGATTCTCTGACTAAATTGAATAGCTGTTGTAATAGATATGGTATGAAGGTCAGCAATAAAAAGACAAAGACAATGAGAATAGGCGGAATCGTTGAAAATGTCAACTGTGTTGTGAACGGGGAACCTGTGGAACAAGTAAAACATTTCAGCTGCTTAGGCACGATTTTTAGTGAAGATGGTAAATTAAATATGGAAATAGACAACAGAATCAACAAAGCTGGTATGGTAGGAAGTCAACTGAATACATTCATATGGAATAAGAGAGAAACCAGTAAAACCAGAGGTATACAAGCGATGCTTAAAACTAATTTTACCATATGGAGGTGGGTTGGTGTGAGCTGTTTTGAATAATAGCAGAAACAGCCCACAGTTGATGTACGTATTGTATTTTGCGGGAAGAAAAAAACCGAGTTTCCAAGGAGGTAAAAATGTTACCAACATCGCTGGAGACTGTTAATGCACTTTCAACTAAAAAACTCTTAAAGTGGAGCCGACAGTTTGAGTTCGATACAAAAGAGGTCAGGATTATAGACCCAATCGTTTTTACTGATTGTGAGAATTTTTTAAAAGTTGCATTTTTTTTTTTTTTACTTAAAAATCCCACACTTTGCAGATTCTGCAATCGATGCATTCACCAGAGTTGCTTTTCTCTAACGATATTCCACTCGTATCGTTCTCAACTAAATTTCAGAGAATAAACGGGACATCGACGCAGAATACAACTTCAACGTCACTTACTTTCTGTTTAAAGGAATTGTTTATCATTTTTTCTTTGGAGAAATGAGAGAGATCGAGAGAGAGAGAATGAATGTCAAAAGATTAGTATTCAACAAGATTAAAAATGAAGAGAGGGACTGGTGTACACTTTTGAGTTTCCATTTGGGATCTGTTGCTCAGCAAGGACCAAGAACAGTCGTGTTGTTGCCGACACGATAAACAGACGAATAAATGCTGACGAAGTTTTTACTGAAACAATTATAAATAAACGTTTTATCTTTCTTTTTCTCATTGGTAATATGAAGAAATATTTTTTAAGGATTTTGGCAGCAACAGAGTTCAGAACTCACCTCTCCCTCTCCTCGGTACATCTGAGACAAGCTGTTCACTCTCGACAGGTCTTCCTCAAGCTGAACAATCAGTTTCTTCTGGCTATGCACTTGGCGATACAAGTCGTTTCTTTCTGTCTGCAAGACCTCGAGGCGATCTACAAAATAAAAAAGAGAGAGATGATGAAAACAGGGGAGAAAAATAACAGTTTGGGCAGACAGAGATCCCGAAATTGCGCTTTTAAGCTACGTTGTTTGTAGGTAGGATGAAATTGCGAGTTCAGAGCTGAAGATTAAGACAGATCAAGATGCAGAGATGACGATCTGAAGATGAAGATTGAGATTGAAAAGAAGTTACGGTCAAGATGGATGAAGAAGGTGTATAGATCGCGATTAAGATCTGGTAACTAGCTGATCGTATGGCTCGCTCTTATTAACGAGACGTGCAACAGTCGCGTGGTCGGGATTGGGGGGAAGGGGGGAGTCGAAAGGGGCGTCAAAAGTAGGAGATAGAAAAACGAAGACATTCATTTCGGTGGTCGGAAGAACAAAGTTCACGCTTTGTAATTGTACTGCGGATTGCGTGACGTCGGGCAATTTCAGTCTCCACCAATCACAGGGGGAGGGGGCGTGAATTAGTGGCGTCTGTTTGTTTTTGTCTCCGTGCCATATTTAATAGCGATGACCACAACGCGCTGATAATTGAACGTTCTCGGCGAGTTATTTTTCTGCGGGGAGGAATCCGTTGTTTTGTGTGGCACATACTTTTCGATTGCGCCGCAGTTGTTTACGTTTTTGCCAATTACGGCCAGAGTAATTAACGCTAGTGCTAACGGCTAATTACGCCTCTAATTAGAGTGTTGTTGATGGGGAAATAACAACTTAATTAGAAGCTGCAAGAACACGCGAGTCAAAACAAAGCTAATTACCATAGCAGAGCAGCCGTCTCTTTAACCTCCCCTTCAATTGTACCATCTGCCTAAATCATATGCCGGGGACGTGTATGCGAGTGGGGGGGGGTGCTACGAGCGAGGCTACGTGCGGAAGATTTGGATACGTTTCCTGGACGTGGGCATGATTTCCGTTTGCTTGTTGTGTGTGTGAATGGAATTTCTTGCACAGGCAGGTGACCCGTTCTCATTTAGCGTTTTTTTTATTCGCGAAAATTAAATTATTCACTTTGGAGGCACTTTCTGGGCCAAGAAAAATGACTTGTCACAGCGAGTGAGCATCTCAATCAATATATCTGGAGGAGTGCAGACCTTTCCCGCTTTGCTTGCACGTGTTCATTAGGAGAGCGAAATTGTGTGACTGGCTCGGTCGCAGGTACAATGCGAGCGAAAGAAATCGGGAATTAAACAGAAATTATGACGTACCAATGGAGACGAGAGCAAATACCCATTAATGGGCTTGGAGAGAACCCCCAATGATTAACGGGGTCTACCGAGTTCTGGGAATTCGTCTGCGGGATTAATATTTCCATTGAATTGCGCGATTCGTGGCGTTAGCAGATGGGAACAATTCAGTCAAGTTTCTTTCCCTTATTCGCAATGAGAATTTTTTTTTTTAATTTTATTTTCACGTGCTTGTGTCGTACGTTCCTTCAACATAACCATTTTCTTCAACCACGCAAAAATAACGAAAGTTCCATTCAAAAACTGAAGTCCCTAAACATTCCGAAGAATGAAGAAATCGAAGCCACAGGGGGGGGGGGGTGCGGAGAAGCACGCGCCAACGCATCCCGTCGTCATCGAAGAATGGGAAGCACTTCTGTGTTGCGTCTTCCTTGGAAGTCGAATGAAAAGAAATCGCGCCAGATGGCCATCGTGGACGGACACTGAACGCCGCTTTCTTGTTTCCACTCCGCGGACTTCGTGTCTTCTCGCTACGCCTTTTGGTGACCTCAATCTTGAGAGTTTTGTTTTCTGCGCTGAAAAAAAAAACCACACTTTCTTTTTTAACTGATAGCGGTGCGACTGTGTAAGTCCGATATAAAGCGTACCATCGCCGCCATTTACACGCCACACGCACAGTCTAGGATTGTAAGCAAACAAAGTTTGCACGTGAAGTATCTTCACGACCAAGTTACTCGTATTATAGAGATCTGGGTAGTGGCTCTTCCCATAATGCATAGTATTATACACATGTAAAACGCTTTGCATTGTGGGATACCAAGGCAAGTGATGTGAAGTGATTAGCATCTACATACAGTTGCCCCAGTCCTGATTATATTTCGGACTCAAATTTTGTTTGCTTAAACTTGGATAAAGGATTAAACCAAGTATATAATTCAATGGCATCTTTAATTTATAGTTTAACCAAGTGAAAAAAAAACTGTCAACAGTCCTCTAATTAATATACCAGAAAGGTGTCTCCGGGTGTTCGCTTCGCCTGTGTACATCCGCAGTTTCTTTGATTCTTACGGCAGCGATCAGTATGGACTTTATTTTCGAGACTGTTGCAAAGTTGGCTTAAAAAGACCTCGTTCGGTTTTCAGGCAATACGGATGAAGCGAAATCTGATAGGATTTTTGCTAGCCCCGTTGGCGTATTCGCTTTCCAGACAATAAGCAGAGGGTTTGAATCCCGGCTTAGGGATTCGAAATTCACGCATGCACACTTAGATACACTTTCCCAAGATGGACTGGGTCACCATGAGAGTAATAGACCCACATCTTCCGTGTATGGAAGGCGAAGCAATGGAAATTATACAAGCGGGGCATCATCAGGATTCTCATCTTTACCAAATTTAGTATTAAGCGGCCGCAAGTATTCATTTCCATTTTATAAATGGAAACTCTTCTAAGGAATTTGTATTGAAATAACTTATGCCGAAGTTTCTAACTGATTTCAAAAGCGATATTTGGGATCATCTTTAAGATGCGTTTTTTTTACGAATTCAAATATTTTTCTGCGAAAACTCCCACAGGTATAAGAATTTTAAGTCTGGAATGTTTCTTCTATAATTCGGGGGAGGGGGGGGTAAACATTTCATTCGAATATTTTAAGAGAATCGACGATATTTTGTGAAGAATATGTACGCGAAAAGAAAAAAAAATAGCAGTCATTTTTCATATTTTAGCATACTCGAATTGCTGATTGATAGCTAAGCCTTTTTGTATCGCGTCCATTACAGTATGTAGGCTATGTTATTGCAAGCATTCATATGTTCATAGCTCTTATCAGGAAAAAAAAAATCTTTAAATTTCGAAACATAAAATTATTATTTTTATTTCTTGCCTAACGCACTTCAGACATTTTCTCCATATACACACTCATTATTCCTCAAAAATAGAAGAATTATTCTTTCTGATCGGACCATGAGCCTTGTCGAACCGTGAAACAAATCACCTCGTATTGGCAATCGTTTCATTAACCACCAACTAAAGGCTTATAAATTTGGACTGATCGAGGATTATCTTTTCTATGAACTCTACACACGATAGTTGATAAAACTCACACCACTACAATGTCAAGTGGTTAAAGTATTTCGAGAGAGAGAAGGAAATAATCTGTTAATGGTTCTTCGAAAAATTGGTGGGTTCTATTAATTGTGACAAAACTTTGCTATTCTCGAAGAACAGCAAAGAATTATCGATTTTTCTTACATGGTTTATTTAGTTGCGAGTTTAAGTTGTGTGATTTGCATGCTATCCACAAATCAGCTTTTCTTTCAAGATGTGTTTCATTCGAGTTATGGGTAATTAGCTTTTCCAAGAGAGGTTGACGCTTTGTTTCCCAAACAACAGTTCTAAATGAGACTTGTTTTGGTAAAGAACGTGTCTGTCATTATCAGGCAACTTTCTCGGTGCTTAACCCGAATGAATGTTCATTTAATATGGACGGGAGGGGGGGGATGGAAAAAAGGTTATGCAAGAATCGTGGTTGGAATGCTTCTCTTTCAAATGAAATCGTGTTGCGGTTGTGGAAAGTGCTGCACTTTTAGTGAGACAATTCGTGTTTTGTAGAAACCTTTTGTAATAGTTTTAGTTAAAGAAAAGCGAGTAGCGTACAATTTTCTGATGAGCTAATAAAGTGATTTCGAAACAGTTCCGAGGACAAACCTCTTAAAAAGAAGAAAAAATAACTTTCTTAATCTTCAATAGGCTACTGCAAAACTCTCGGTTTTTTTTTTTTTTTTTTTATCGGGGGTGGGGTGGTCAGTAGTTGCGCACTGGTGCAATATCAAAGCAATCTTTGATTGCAATGAAATCAATCTTTCATACCTAAAGGTGATTATCATTTTGAAACGCGATCCGTGAACATCTTTTAAACGGTCCAATTAAGTAAAATCCATTTCGAAATAAAGCCTTACTAACTATTAAGGGATGTCCGGTATTGCACGGTTGCACAAACCGTGCAATACTGTCGAAGTCATCGCTCATAAGTGGATGTTTTTTAGGACTTTCCTTCCAGAATACAAAACAGGTAAGAAGTCTTAGGACAGTGGCGAAATCACTAATTTGGCTCGCATTAATAAAGTTCAGAATGACAAAATGTGTACGCCGATTTGAGGGAGGCAAAAAGGTATTTAACAGAAAATATGTTAATACAACGAATTACTATCATTTGTTAGCACTGTTTTATTAGAATTACTTTTATCTTCTGTTACTTGTTTCGAGGTGGATTTCTCTCTCCAATATTTGTTTTTTATTTTTATTTTTCTTAAATTCGATTGAAGAAGTTACAACTTAAGTCGTTTCCCACCACTCCTCGTGAAGCTACGACCTCCCAGTGAGTTGCGCAAAAATTTAAAAGAGGACCACAACGTTCTTAGGACATCTATTAAGCCAAATCTGAATAATAATAAAAAAAATTCCTTCGTTAAAGATACCAAGCTATTTTATATGTATATAATTATAAACTTGGTTTTCATCCATTTCCCAAGTAAGCAAACAGACAAATAAGTCAAGTTTGCGCCCGCACGTAGTGCAAGTCTTAGGCAACTCGTGGTAAATGTGGAATAAGCTCTGATCACTATTGTTAGTATTTACCCTTAATGCAAAGCCCAGCTCCTTGAGGAGATGTATGATGCTATGCATTTAAGGTTCCCACTGATAAGACCTCAATAAAGGTCGAACCCGGTCTGGGCAGTGACCCCTTGCCTTTAATGCATAGCATCATACATCTCCTCAAGAAGATGTGCTTTGCACTAAGGGTAAATATTAGGGATCAGATCTTATTCCACCTTTACCGCGAGTTGCCTAAGACTTGCACTACGTGTGGGTCACCCAGACTTGCACTACTTGCAGGCGCAATCTTGACTTTCTTGTCTGTTTGTTTGCTTACTTGGGAAATGGATTAAGACCAGGTTTATAATTAAAATAGCTTGGTATCTTTGACATATATTATACCCAAGGTAAAAAAAAAAACTTTCTAAAAAATATCCTTGTTTTAAACGGGGTTACGATAAACAAATGTTTGCTATCAGATTCTTAAAGCACAAAGCTTGCTTCATCTAAACGACGAGTCTGTGGAAGAAGCCCAAGAAGTCTTGATGCTCTGAGAACTTTCTTAATGCAGACTTTTGTTTGTCGCAGTTGGCTTAAAAGTGTGGATTTTCATTTTTCGTTTGGATGACTGAATATTCAGGAATAAGTGGCTGGGGGGGGGGGAGGTTGAGGGTCACGTGTTTCATTTTCAGTTAATATTCGTTTTAAAGGGAAAGAATTCTGTGGTAATGTGATAGTATAACGGATGCGAAGAAGCAAATTTTCCGATAAGCATTTTTATCGTCTGCAGACTTTTCGTTGCATCGAGTCAGCTTCCAACACCCGCAGATTTTATTACTTAGAATGCGACTTTTTTTTTTTCTTGTATGGTCTGTCTCTCTTTTTGTTTTTCAGGGTAAAGAATTCGGGAAAAAATACAATAAAATTGAGATGCTAGTGGCGAATCAGATTTCGCTCTGTCGATAATATTTCAATAGCTTCATATAAATTTGGCTATTTTATTTATTTCCACATTTTAATTACTTTTTCTACATTTCTGGTCAATCTCCTCTCTCTACCTTCGAATGGGTTCAAAATTAGTTTAAATAAAAATATAAAAAAAATCGACTATCCCTCTTAAAAATCTCTGCGAAATTAAAAAAAAAACTGCACATAGGAAAGAGCTTTAAAATATTGTTCTTAGATGACTTTCTTCAGGAAATCTTGGGTTCTCTTTGCCATTTGTTAATCCATCCATCTGTATACAGCATCCCCGTTTTCACTGGACAGATTTAAGTGAAAATTAGCAGTTCGATCCTTCGCTGAAATTTGTGAAGGTCTCTCAACTTTTGTCTAAAATACGCAAAATCATAGGAGAAACGTCCCAACCAGAGGGGAAAGCCGATAATTTTATTTTCAAGTGTGAGGCTGAACAGTCCCTCTCTTTAAAGTGTTTAGCGTACCACTGAAAGTATTTGCTTCTGGCGTTAATAAATGTTGCCCTCCTTCCTGTGCAAGAATGCCAATGCAGCATCCGGTGAGGTTGTAAAACGAAGCACGAGTTTCGTAATGATAACTGCAAGTTATAAAAAGTGGCTGACTGTGGAATTACTGTGTCACAGGTAAGTTTCGCCTGTAGACTTAAGGGGAGGGGTGAGCGTCTGTGTGAAGAGATCCAAAACAGGATCAGAGTTCCAGAAAGGGAATTAATTTTTATTTTTCTCTAATTAGCCATCAAGCAATTCTGTGGCGAAAGATCTTCTTCTAGGCTTTAACGGGACAATCTTCCGGTCGCAAATCTTCCGGGTCTGGAGTGAAAATTGCAATGCCGATGAAGAGATTGCGTCGGTGCTGCGAATCTAATGCAGATGAACACTTGTGAGAGGAGAGGAGATTTACGTGGAGACCATCTTCGTTTCTGGCATTAAAAGATTTTCTTGCGAGGTCTAATGGACCTCCCCCCCCCCCCCTCTCACAAATTGGTGTATTTTTCTGAATTTTTGTACTCCGATACTTTTGGAATTAGTGTATGTATATTGCTTGCGTTTTTCTTGATTTTATAATTTCTGCCATCGATTTACTGTCCATCCTTCATCAGGATAAAACAAAAATTATAATCAGTCGAGTCAAAATAAAACAATAAAAATGTAATCGATGCACGTGTTATAATATACAACCACAGTTTTCGAAGACAGTAAAGCGGGCCACACAGTTTTTAGTTCCTCGCTGCTTATAAATTGAACCTGGTCGGAATATGTGATTCATTAATTATTTATCGTTTCTTTTACGATAATTTGTGGCCTGATTATTACTTAGTACCCACGCAATGCATTTTCTGTTGCATGAACATCAAAGGACATTGATCAAAGGATATTATGACGAAATACATACTGTCTGTATTGCCATCTATCGTCAACTTCGCAAACTATTTCCTACTTTTGGTAAAAAGCAGGACGCAAAAATAAAGAGTAAGGTTTAACGTGGCTGTTGAAATTTGTTTTATCGATACCTATACTGGGACAGTGTCGTCTCCTAGCGGCATTGTTCAGAAGCGCGTGTCAAATAATGTGCTAACAACGACTGCGATTAAATATGTATGTATATTGGATTTATTTTCATCATACAAATAGGCAGGTGCGAAACACAGGATCGCCCTCGCGTCTCTTTATGTGTGCCTTTTTTATTGGCACGAGCGTTAATGATGCTTCATTTCTTACGACATACTTCAGTTAACGGAGTTTTATTAAAATGTCTTTTCTCGTATCTTTCGGTGATGAAATCAAGTGTGGCTAACTTCCCTTGCAGGCGCTTTAAACACTGGGAGATGTCGGAAGACGTTGCAAAAATGAGTACAGGTTGGGTTCGTTATATTAAAATCGGTTATAAGTTTGTTCTTGACCAATAAAAAAAAAAAAGAAGAAAAAGCGGTGATTCGAAGCCCTGGGGTCGTTATAACAGAAACCATCTAAAATACCAAAATACCAGAGATCAGAAAAATTGCTATAGAAACCAACCTAAAAGTAACGGAAACCATTGCTGCTGGTCAAACACACCCGCATGTGTCCATTTTTTCAGAAGACGACGATAAGATGACTGTTCTTCTTCTTCTGAGCCCCTTCTTCACAAAACATGGCTCGGACCAGATTCAACAGTGACAAACTGCGTATTCTTGCTTGACCATCTCACTGATAGCTCGGCCTTTGCTGCAAGATATCCTCCGTCGTTGTAACTGGAATTTACGATTCGATAAGAAATCATATGCTTATACCGCTCACTTATACTTCATGCTGTTTCTATTGATCTCCAGGCTTTACTCTGGAATATTTCATGTTTTTGCTTTTTATTTTTGTTTCTTTTAGCAGAGCCCTTACAATGCAATGCATTTTCTATGTAGGAATCCCGATGTTCAAAACCCAGTTATTCTGAGCCTAAGAGAGTTGTTCGTTTACCTGACGAGGTTTTCTGCTGCTGCCCTTCCATCCCATTCAAATTGGTGTCAAAACGGCAACAGTTCGTGATGAACATTCTCTGATGCCTTCATAGGAAAAATGGGTGTATTAAAATTGGAATATCAGTAATTAATGAACAAGAATTTAGGCAAATTTATCAAAGTAATCCATCCTGATAACAAATAGGTATCTCGCGATGATATATACAATCCAGTCAAAGAAATGGACAATAAAGGATACGAAGAACTTCTCAAGAAGCCGTTGAGCGCGGTGAATATTTTTAGGATGCCAAATGTGGTCAGCTACCCGTGGGAGTTTGAAGTTGCGCTTCCCTAGTTCATTACAAACAAGTGTTCCAAGAAGCCTGCAGTGCAATTATAGATCGTTCATCACATCACTGCATTAACTGTGGGGTATTTTCAGAAAGGCAGCACTGTCGAATTCAGGGTCTGGTTTATCCGCTAAAAATCCAAAGATTCTTCGTACATGAACAGTACTCCCACCCCGTTTTCCACCTTATCAGGAATGCATTTCCATAATTTGAAAGGCATCCTGGTATTATTTTTCAGCTGTGTGTGTGTGTGTGGGGGGGGGTACTTTGCATTTTGAAAACATTGTACAAAACATTGGGATTCCCATTTCCTAAATAGGTAGTTAAATGGGGAAAAAAGCACCAACTTCCAACTCGCCTCACCCTGCGATTTATTTTTCTGTGGTGTCTTAAAGAATAAACGAAAGTTGATTTCATTACAAGAGTTTCAAAACAAATTCGGAAAGGTATAAGTTAACCAAACTAACCACATGCAGCGTACTGACTTTATCCCCCCCCGCCCCTCAAAAAACACAATTAGTAAATGGATGTTATCTCTTTTTTTCCCAATAAATATTTGTATTTACGTTACCAGCATTGTTGTTCTGAAACCCTTAATGGGTTACGTATGAAAAGGATCAATCGCAGACTGCGCTTTATATTTTATTTATCACAATGTTTTCGACATCGCTCAATGGCAAAGAATGCAGGAGTGTTCGTATACATACCGCTGTGTACTTAAGACTTCTTTCAGAATTGGTGTGTGTACTTTTGTCGTATTCACATATATTGGAACATAATCCATTTGATAATAAATACACGTGCACAGATTTCTTATCTGCATGTGGTATTAAGATACACACCACACACACAGAGATGACTGCTGCCTCCTATTTTTTTTTTTTTTTCTTTTAAAGAGGGGTCGAAAAAAATTGTTTTTATATTTGTTTCGGTTTTTATTTCATCTGAGTAGCAGTTTTCATCGGTCAGTCAATGGCAGTGCGGCCTTATCCTCTGCATGCAGAGTTTCTTGAATGAGCGGAGCGAACTCGACAAACAACGAGAACCAGGGGAGTGCATAGAAATGTGCATAGGGCGCAGAAGAAACGAAGAATTACGCTTTTTTCTATTAAGTCGAAATGTAGCTCGTTCATTGTAATAACTGGACTCACCCACGTCTTAGTGAGAAGAACGCAACAGCAAGTTGGGAAAGTACAAGACGAACAACTAAATCCTTTTTATTTGTTTTATCCTCATCAGATGAGAATAATCGGATAATAGAATTATGCACATTATCAGGGAAAAAAAAATTTCGGTGAAACTTTGTATTTCAAAGGTGCATCTGCTTCCTAAATACAACTCCGTGCTTCAAGAACTGCACCAGCTTAACTGATGAATAGAAAGAATTTTATTGGCTCGTGGTATTGTGTTCCTGGTCTAAATCTTTTGCAGTGAAATGTGTTTATCAGAAAAGCAACATGTTCCTTGTATCCCAGACAGAACTCGCCATCTCTTGAAAACTTGCTAGAATTGCGCGGTAAATTATTTTTTAGAATAACAGATTAGAGGTGTATCTCACACACTCGTGCGAGGTTGAAGCCATGGGGCTGAAGGTGTATTTTGTAGAGCGATTATTCTTGGAAATAATGTTTTCTAACAACACGATTCGTGTTAGCTTAGGCATCCCCTTGAGGACGCCTCGATAGACTTAATGTACCGAAGTGGCAGACATCCTGTATTATTCATGAGAATTAATAATAATAATAAACGGGACTTTTCATATGCCCCATTATCAGTAACTCATTACGTACCTTTGCACAACTCGATGCGCTGATGGCGCTTCAATTACAAGTTTGAACTCTAAAGTTTTTTGAGATGCTGAAGCAATGCAGTGCATCGTTGATTTCAATGAAGATGTTTTGATTTACGGCCGAAAAGACTAAATCTATCCAGCCATTGTATTATGTCTGTTAATCGCGTTTCTGTCCAGTTTGCCCTAAAATCCCGAGTTTTCTGGAGGTAAAATCCATTTGACTACCGCATGAGACCAGATTCGATCTTGGGTCTCCGCAGCCAAAAGGCATCATCTTTATCGCCCCACCACTTAATCCATCGTAATCAATTACACCAAACTAGAAATGTCACAAGAAAGCGAGGCCTTCATGAAATATAAGTTATGGCGTTGTTGAAAATGTGAACACTTGTTCAGATCGAACCCAAACTGGCTGAAAAAAAAAAAAAAAAAGTAACAAAAATTGCTCATCATTTGCAGTCTTGTCACCCAGATATAAGAAGACAGTGCAGTTAAAGCCTTTTTTTTTTTTTTCGTGAAGAAACCAGAAAATACCGCACTTCACTTTGGCCAAAGTTCACGTATCATGTTTTGAACCTAATGAAGCTTTACGGAGAAGATTGGTTTGCAGTTTAGTTTACTTTCTGTTACACACTGAACAAAAAATGTCACTGATTCCTTCTTTCTTTATGTTACATCGCCATTTTCTCTCCCTCCTACTGCATATTTTTGGCTACAATCATTTAGCCCACGAGTCCCAGCTTTTTTACTTTAAAAACGAGGACAGTTATTTAAAAGGACAGCTAAACGCAATTCCTGATGTTTATAATTGAATGTGTGGAAATCTAAACAAGGCCAAAATTTCATGCTGGACCGAGAGTCGCTTTTGATGTCCCTTCATTTACCCGACTGTGTAACTTTCAGTCCATTTGCATTTTTGCTGAAACGCGTTAGCCTCTATCATAGCTGTTAATTTACACTTTCAGTCACTCTACTTCTCTTTACCATCACGTAGTTTTGCTTTAGCTTATTTGTTTTATCTTTACACTAACCGAGCAGTTTTCTCTGCTAATCAACTTCTCTTTCATCACAGCAACACGGATTCAGCTCTAGTTTTGGCAATTAATAACAATCTGTATCTCCCCCCCCCCCCATAGAAGCATTGCTGACATCCCCAAAATAGAAACGATGATCCATCACGGATTATTCTATTCATCGATTCTTTTTCTGTCCAATTATGAAATAGTCTTTTCAACTGAAGGTGGGTCAGCCGCTCTCATTTCGAGGGTGACGGGGTTTTTGAATGCAGCAAAAACGAGCACACCAACCAGAATAACCCGCTGACCTCATTGCTTCAGACGCGTCTGGAATAATTCTAAAACAATTAAGGTGTTATGTCGCTCACACGCCCTCTGTCGATTCTTCTTTTCCCTAATTTGATTTAACAGTCCGCGACTGTTAACCTCTTACCTCAATGTTAGTGCACTTTCCACTTGCATCGCATTCCCACTTCACCTTCCCCTCGCCTGTTACACCGCCTAAAAAAAAAAGCACTCGTACTGCTTTTCCCCTATTACATACGCTTCAATTTCTACCCTTGCAGGAACCCAGAATATCTCATCTACCTTCCATTTTTTTTTTTTAAGAGGCTGATTTTATTTCTTTGTCGTTATGGTTAAATGAGTCGCCACACCTTGTAAATATAAAGATTATTATGCTATCAAGGTAGAATCACACACTCCTTAATTTTCTTTAGGTGCTTATAATAACAGGTATCGGTCAACATTACTAACCATCTCCCAAATCGTGCCAATTACAGCAGCATCCCTACGATCCTCGTTTTTCTATATTTCCCTATTTCTACCACTATTCAGAAATTCCTAACTTTCTTTTTAATTATGCAACACCCCATTAAGAGTAGCTTCCGTATCTTAGTCAGTACAGATGGAGCCCTTTGATCAGAAAGATTTCCGTCAGTGACGCGAGGAACCTTTATCTGGTCTCTTTCGACTAAAGGTGAGTTAGTCGGTCTCATACGGTGGTAGGGGGTTTTTTCACCAGGAAACGTTTGTCCCCTAGAACAGGTAAACCAGCCCCGTGAACACACATGGGTTACAGTCATGAATACATCCCAGCCATCTGCCGGTCCTGAGCCCGGATAAAACTAGGAAAGCAATGGCGAACTACCCTGTAAAAATCTCACCAAGAACACTTTGTGGGCAACGCCTACAAAGTCACCTAGGGTCGGAAATGACTGAAAGGGAAGAACCAACCGACCAACACCCCATTGGTAATTGTTTCCTTTGCACCTCGAAGACATGCGTACTCCAACTGGCAATCTCAACCATCCCGATCTGTCCATCCAAAGTACTACATGTTAGAGCTCGAGTGCAGATGCGCTAATTACACACTTCTACTTCCCTTTTCTCTCATCAGAGAAGTCCCCCTCCCCCGACACACACACACAAAAGGCAAACCGGACTGAAGAACACGCGCAATTTGCAGACACGAATACACTCACATCATAGCTTTGATTGCGTGGCCGAAATCATCATACAGAAATTTAATGCCGTCACCCATTGACAACTCAAGCGTCATTTCTCCATTTTTATTTTATTATTTTATTTTTTTTATAGTTTGAGATTTTGGTCATTTTTAATGTACATCGAGTTTTAATGTTCACAATCATAATTTCCATTTTAAAACTAGTGGTGAGTTTGACATTACAACCTCAAGTCTTCGGCGTTTTGTTTGAACGAAGCTTCCTTTGAAAATGGATATTTCAGTAGGATCGAGCATTGTCTCATCTTATTGGGGATTGCTAAGTGGACGTTGCGTTATTCTCAAATATCGACTGAAAGCCACTACGGGGAAAATTATCAAAGTGCACGCTTTCAGGAAAGATGATTAATTTTATGCGATGTCGAGCTTTCGATGGCCCCTTTCTCATTAAGCAACGTACAGTATACCAATCGGGTTCTGATCAAACAAGCATGGGAATCCTAAACGTTTCTACAGCAAACCACGGTCTGGTTGACACCTTGCATATCTGACGGATTTAATTGGTGGAGAAGGGTGTCTCCGCGTCACGCCACTCATCGTCGGTTGAAATGCAACGTTGGATTTTGGAATGGCTGTGAACTGCATTCAACGTATTTAATTTTGAGTAGCAAGCGAAACACGCGAATGTAGACCGACGACATTGATGAAGATGCCATGAACTCTGAAGGAGTTTCTTTTGATGATTCTGCAGTATTAAAGATGGACCAATTTCGGTCGAAAGCAACCACCACGAAAACCAAAGTGAGGTCGACCGTTTACTTACGTCTATCTTCCTCAAGGCAATCCATCGCTGTTTCTTCAAAGGTCAGTTTGTGTTGAGAAGCATTTCTGCAATAATGTCATATTTCTTTTTTTATTTTATTCAATTAAGGAAGTGGTTTTATTTTTTAAAAAAATAGGTGGTTGTAATGTTAACAAAATGTTCTTAAAGATGCTTGCCAAAGAGTTCGAAAAGTGGTTTTCTTTCAGCAGGAGTTTAAAAAAAAAAGAGTAGATGCAGAAAGCGTTTGCTTGGGAGAGAATTAACCCTCCAGAGGCTGTTGAGCGCATTTTGATTTTCAAAGACCCATCCATATTTTTTTTTTTTTAACGAGATTGTGTTCTCCCTGAGCCAAAATTAAGAGTCACAGATTTCAGGAACTTCAATAAATAAAAAAAAAAAGTTCTTCATTGAAACTGGATCACGAGATGGTCATCCTTTTCGAAGAGGATGATTATTGAAGAGTAAAATTATTCTCGTAGATTCACTGGAATTGCATTTCCCAGTTCTGCTCTCTTCCTGGAGGGTGATCTCCAATAAACGAAGAAAAATTCCGCGACATCCATCTCTCCAGTCACGAAATATCGAGGGATATTTTCACTTACCTGTCGATCTTTTCTAAATCAAATACCATTTCTTGTGTTAGTGGGTGAGCTGTGTATGTATGCTTTTTTTTTTTTCTGTGAAATCAAACACTGACACTCCTTGACTGAGAAGGTTCAAGTTTATTGTCATCCGAAACTGGAGTAAAAATAGTAATATCAATCTGAATATCAAACATACAGGCATTCGTCTTCGGAGCAAGCTTAGAAGACATCAAATGGAGAAAAGAGGTTTAGATAAAAATATCCTGCATACAAGGCAAAGGTATTCTTAAATACATTGCACTACCTATGTTGAACTAGAGATTGGAAAGAGGTCCAAAAAACTTGCACACAACACGGGATCTCGTAAGAGGCGAGAAACCACGATAAACCACGAGATCTGCAAACGTTAAGGGGGAGAAAACCTCGTTTATTTTATGAAGTTTCATCTTAAACGCAATCCTATTGAAGGCAAGCGTGGAGATAAAGAGTTTTGCATCTTGTATCGGTTATGTTTTCTTCGCGTGACATGAAAGAGAGTGACAGTGGTGTTTGACGGTGATGAAGGGCCACCTGGTGAGTGAAAGTTAAAACGTTATAATCACAGAAGACCTCGTCTGTCCCTCGAGGAAACAGATCGGCCGTTTAACTTTACAAGACAACGACAAACAGAAATATATATATTTATTTATATTTATATATATTTAAGAAAAGATATATCTGGTGGGGGAGGGAAGGTTCGACAAAATAAAAACACAACTTAAAACTACTACATGTATAAATACGGATTAAATAGGTTTTGAAATCGTAGCTGACGACACTATGATAGTGATCCCAACACCATGAACAGGGACGAAAAACTGAGGGGTCACCAGCGAGTTTAAATGTAAATGGATATAACGTAAAAACTGCCGAACATTTACAATAGCTCAACCACAAAAAAAAAAGGGAAAAAAATGAAAAAACATCTACAACAAATAAAAACTGGCCATGATGTATTAGCTCTTATAATACTGGCTGGCAAAAAATAAAAATAAAAACAGGGGCAGGGGTTGAGAGGGAAGGATTTCTCAGAATTTTACAAGAAAATAAAGATAAGATTTAATGAGACTTTCACAATAACACGTAAGCACCGTATATGGATTCATAATCCATCGTCTTCTGTACAGACATGAAATGAGACGAGTTCACAGAACAATCAGGCACTCCGCACGCATACAAGACGTGCATGCAACACAGAAAAAAAAAATAAAATAAAATAAATAAAGTTCCAGAGCGTGTCGTTTTTCTCGAGATTTACAGCAAATGGAGTGACGTCACCCGTTTCGGATAATTTTGGACAGCGTCATCGAAGAGAAATACTTTGAAAATGTGACAGTTTTTTTCCCCTACCCAACTGGAGCAGTTGAGCTATAACTTTACACGCGAAAGTCACACACACACAAGAACATTAACACACGTTGCCATAGTTGACTAGGGTAGCGCGTGTTGCCATAGTTACTACAAAGTTCATTGTTAACTAGAGTAACGCGCGTTGCAATCGTTGCAAGCGATTCGTTAAGGTAGCACGTGTCTGTCACATTTACAAGAACAATGTTTACGATACTGCTCGTTGCCATAGATACAAGAACAATGGTTTTTACGATACCGCGTGTTGTCATAGTTACAAGAACTGTCTACGATATCGCATGTTGCAACAGCAAAACTGTCAAATGAAAAAGCACGGCGTTACCATAGATAACAATAACTGAGAACGAGAACAGTACGGTACGGTACAGCAATGTGAATTGGAAACGAGGGTATGGATGACGTCAGGGAGTAGCAAAAGAAAAACGACACGTTCTGGCCTAAAACGACATCGGTCGGGTTAGAGTCTAATAGTAACTATACAACTAGCGACACACAAAAGACGCGAGTTTCACTCGCCAATTATACTCTCGAACCAACATGCAGTATTAATCTCAAGCTTTTTTTTTTTTTTTTTTTTCACGGGGAAAGAGTAATTGCATTGAATGCTTAATAACAGTTGTAACAGGAGCCTCAAAAAGGATTTTTTTCATTAAACCGGACAATAAACTTTTTTGGGGGGAGGGGATGAGGAAGAGGGGCTGGTAACGGATAACACGAATCAAATCAACTGCTGTTGGCACAAGAACTGATGAGCAAACTTAAGTGTAGTCTCGTTCCCACCGAATTTCGTGTTCGCCATCAGCTAGGTTTCAGATGAAGTATAAAACTCGCACGAATATAAATACACCTCCATTAACACATTCTATGATACAGGGTTTGATTGGTGTGTATGATACAAAATCGTTTCCAATTTACTAGAATTACGACACACAAAAAGTGGACAAGAAAGATTCGTAGATCTACCGGGAACGAGACTATTGCCAGAGGGAACCTCTTCCATACCACTAATTTTTAAGTTTGTTGTCCGTACGCAATGCTAATAAGAGTTATTTTAGTTTTCTTCCGCTTTATGTTTTTTAATCCTGTACTGAGGGTATTTTGTGACCATTAATTCAACTCCATTTTCTCTTAAGATATCCATCTCAATATTCGCATATTTAAAAGGACTTCCTCACCGAGAGACATCGCGAATTACACCACATTTGATTTATATTTCGCAAAGCGACGCCTGCATTTACAGGTGCTGCCATCTAGTGAGATGGATTATTAACATATGCTAAATCTATGTTGAGGGTCTACAGGAAAGCAACTGTTCATGCGAAAGATTATTGGTTAGGGGTGTGGTTATACAAAATAAAAGAAAGTGAAGCTTTTCATCACGCACTTCTCTCTCCTAAGAAAGGGGCCGAAGGATTTGTTGAGGAATGTTCTCAAATGAAACCAGCGAGAAAAGGAAAGGGAAAATGAAATTCAAGAACAAGTATGATAGCTGGTGCGTGGAGTATGTGGCGTTCCTCGATGAGTCCCTGACTCCCCTGGAGGTCTCTCCTAATAATAATAACAAATGAGTTCTCAAACGTTTTTACAGACCGTGATGGTCAACATTTACCAACACAGCTTTTAGATTCGTTTTTCTATGATTGTAAGTAAAGGCACTTTAAGGTGTTAATCTGAGTATTTTGGAAATTCGACTTAGATTGGGACTGTACATATTTTCCCAATTTTTATTCACCAACAACAAATGAGAAACACGAAATGAAAATAACTGGCAATAGATGGCGCCACTATTCTGCGTTGATTCGCATATTCAGCATTACGATTACTACATATGAAAGAACGTCTTTTCAGATCATTTGTGTATTTTGTACTCCGGGACAAGAAAGAACGCAGACGGGTATAAAAACCCAAGTGCAAATTAATTAATGGACTTTTTTTGGTGCCGATTCTTAGTTCAGAATGATGGTCAACATTTACTAAAGAAGGTTGTGACCGGTGCTGCCATCTGAAGGGAACAAATAAAAAAATAACACAAATAATGACTTAATAATTAGAAAGGGTGGATTTTCTTGCTTTTGACGCGAATAGATATCCGACCAACAATCTCATGCTGCCGTACGGCATGTATGATGTCCGAAGAATTTCGTGAATTTCCAAAATCAGCTCACAAAAGAGGTTCGATATAAAATTAGTTCATGGATTATTCTGTTATTGCACGATTCCTCAATGTTGAAAGCGAAGTAAAGTTTGTAGAAATATTTACTTGTAACTACACTAAATGTTCTGAACGTAACCACAGCCTTTATACGTGGATGTACCACCTTCTATGATTGCACTACTCACTTGCAATCGTAGACGGTCGAAAAAATTGCGCAATCACGAAACAACGACTAGGGGTGTTTCGCGCATTCAAAGTGAAAGAAATTCATTAAAACGAATTTCTCTCTTACATAAACTGAACGAAATCTTATTCTTCTCTTGTTTTATTTTCTTGGCATTCAGTGCGCGTGACTGCCTTTTCCTTGTAAGTTTAAGAACAGTGGCACCAATGGAGGTCTGCGAACTACTAAAAGAAGTGTCATCTACGAAATTTCATACCAATAATAATTTTTTTTTTAAATTGATTCACGAAAACGGTGTTTCCTAATGTGTCTATATTTAACGATAAACAGATGTCCGGATGGAATATTAAATGAAAAATTAACATTTGTATTCCCCCCCCCCCACTTCCAATATATCTTTAAACATCAATAGATGGATGCATCTACGAATATTAAAAATCCTCAAACGTTTTTAAACATTGTTAAGACGGACTGTTTTAGTTCTCACCGAATTTTGTAAAAGAGTAGGCAGCCAACATACATCTTCATTTCACCGGTAGTTGAGATCATGCCCACTGACGATATACCCACTAACAGGGTTTCGAGAATTTAAGGGGAACTGCTCTAATCTGGTGTTCATATCTTTAAACTTCCCAACAGAGAGAGAGAGAGAGAGAGAGAGAGAGAAAGGTAGGCTATTCGGAAGCGGGAAAAAATTTGTACACGAAAATGGAATCCCCGATTTCGAGATTAAGGCGGATGCGTTTGCCTATTTTATAAAGTTCATTGATTTGAACTTTTCTGTTTAAAAAGTCAACTTTGTCGCTGTCTGATCTTTCAATTGACCCCAATTCTTTAAAGTTCATCGGTTTCAAAAAGTAAATAAAAGGCCTGCGTTTTCGAAGCGACGTCTTTACATTAAGTGAACCCATCAGACCTGAGCGCATGCGTATTTCAGCACACCGATAACAGTTGGATGTCAAGGTTTAACCCTCAGAAACGAGTGCTATACATGCACAAAGCTTACTTATCTTTACTTGAATTGCTCTTATAAATACTCCTAGAGACTCGAGCAGAATTTCTACTGCCGACTACAGTGTCACCTTCGCTCTATCGCATTGTCTAATACATTGCGAACATTTTTTCATCTGCTTATGAACAAAGTTGAAATCAGCGATCATCTTTTCGTGTTTATTACGACAACGAGTATACATTTTTGGCAAATATATTATTCTAAATATGCCATTCAAGTTTAGTTTAATGACACAATAGAAACGGGTCCTAACTCTGAAGTTAAATTTTGACATTTTTCATAAGACTTTTCAGGAATATTCAAGAACATGTCGCTTCCAAATAAGAGTTAGTATATTTAATTACCGGATTTATTCTGATACATCTCCCCCCCTCCCAACCCAGTCCAGTTTTCATTTGAGGTGTGGTCCCATATATCAGAAAGTTGAACAAGACAAAGTAGTTAAAATTTCAATGGCTTCCCTTATTATGCCATACATTGTCGGTAGATGGCAGCACTAACATCGCACTTACACGCACAATGGGAATCCTCAGCATACGTTCTTTCATTTTCTAACTGAGATATAGATTTTGATGGCAGCTAACTCTAGCGGGTGTTGCACGGAAGAGGTTCCTCGAGGATTGCAAAAAAGTAAATCAGAATTAGGATGAGGACATTTTACATTAGGAAACGAATTTTAAAACAATAATAATAAAAAAACAAAACAGACTAGAATGCCCGAACAGCAAATTACAGAAAGCCGACATGCACACAAATGTACTCTTTTGCTCTCAACCTCACGCAGACGTACATAATACACATAAAGAGGCACACGGCACAAAATTAAACAGACGACTTTTTTTTTTCCAAATCCCCGAAATCTAGGGTATGCCCGAAAGCGCCATCTGGTGGCCGTTAAAGAAGGCATCTCATTATTTATAATATATATATATTTATGTATGTATGTATATTATATATACGTGTCAAAGGTTGTAAGGACCCGAAACACACACGCACGCACACAAACACACACGATAACTAACAAGAAAAAAGCTGGAAATGTGTCCAAAAAGTGGGCAATTTTTTTTTTTTTTTCATTCGGAAAAAACAGACAACGTGTAAAGAGAATTGTGGCTGTGTGTAGAATGATAACATTACTAATACTGGATGAGTCACTGGCTGTCTCTGGGAGGGTGTAAATAGGGGGCCAACGAAACGAAAGGGAACTGAGTGAAAGTCGTAAGTTTTGATCTTGGTTCCTACTAGCCTAGGAAACAACAAAATAATGAAGCAATTTCTTATTATTTACATTAAATATCTTCCCAAAGTGGAAGCAAAAAATGCTAGTGAAAAAGGTCGGAAGATGTTTTAAAAGCGTTTACAAGACTAGCGCGCGCGAGCGCGGATCCACGCACACACACACTCATGCACAAACGCATAAGCTAACCATGCACGCACTCACTCACTCGAGCGCGCGCACGCGCCGTGAACAAAATGTACAAAAAAGGTGGGTTGCTACGTCAACACGAGGAGTGTTGGCCTATTGTGCTTTCTGCTCCGAATCTACGTTTAACCTTCAACCGTCGGGCTGGTCGAGAGGGTCGAAAAGGAGGAAGGTTGAGTTATAAGCTCGTGCTCTTTGCGATTGGTTGGTTGGGTGTTTCTCCGAGGCTGACAGAGAGGGGAGAAGAGAAAAGGGGCTCAGACAACAACAGAAAAACCGCGTGATATCACACTTTGCACTCGGGCAGCCTCAAGTCGCATCATAAGGCCACTCGTCCACCGGGACCCCGAAACACCCTCCGAGTCCTCCGTTCAGAACTCCCAGTCCTCGTCTTCCTTCTCGATCCTCCGCTGCAGCTTCTCGATGTTCTTTTTTCTGGACTCGGCGTCTTCCCACGTGTCCTCGGGCTCACTGTCCATCCCCCTCTTCCTCCTCTTGTCGCCCCCGTTCGCCACGTCGCTGTCCTCTTCGGCGGCGTCCTCCTCGGGGGCTTTCTCAACGTCCGTGTCCCCGTCGTCAGCGGTCGCGTTTTTCTCGGCGTCCACGGCCGAGGAAGTGGCGATGACGTCATCGTCCGGGGCTGGCGCGGGTTCCACGTGCACCGTTTCTTCGCGTTGCGCCAGCAGCAGATCAAAGTCCTCCGTCTGCCGCACACACACGCCGTTAATGATCTGTTCCGAGTCGCCGGTTGACCTGTCGACACCCACCAGGTCGTCGTCGTCGTCGTCCTCGTCGTCTTCGTCCTCGCTCTGCACGTCGCTGTCGTGTGAGAGTTCGAGTCCCGGGTCGACCCATTGGGGCATCGCGGGCTTCCGACGGTTGCTGCTGCTGCCACTCCCGCTGGGTCGGAGCTGCTCTTGAAACTGCCGCTGCATGTGAGGGGAAAACACTTGCCGTTGCTCGTCGACGGACTCGCGGTCGCTGCCTTCTGTGATCACCTGGTCCTGAGAGAGAGACAGCGACAAGTTCGAGTCCTCGTTGACCTCGCTGTTCGACCTTTCGTCCGTGCTGCTGCTGCCCGCCGTGTCCGCTTTCGACACGCCAGTGCTGCCACCTCGTGAGTGATACTGACTAGACATGCTCAAGTCCAAGGTGCCGACGTCATCTCCCGAGACCGACAGGGGGGAACAGTTCCTATAAGGGGAGTACACGTACCCCATGCCCCCGTACATGCTGCCGGAGTAACTCGATGGCGTTCCCTTCTCTCGGCACCGCTCGGCAAGACGCTGGTTGAGGAGGATGCGATATTGAACCGGGTCAAAGGTGAGGCCTTCCCTCACCGAGAGCAGCAGGCCGCCCGAGGGGCCGCTGCCTGTGGAAGTTTCACTGGGCTTCTGGTCTTCCGTGTGGGTCGGGGAGTTGTGCTGCTTCATCCGCATCCTGTGGTTGTGGAACCAGTTGGTGATCGTCCTCACGGAGAGGTTCAGCTCGGTGGCCAGGAACTCGATGGTCGCCGTGCTCGGGTACGGGTCGAGATTGAAGGCCAGTCGGAGGGCTTCTTTCTGCTCCTCGGAGAACAGCACCCTCGGCTTCTTGGCGGGCGGGTACGGAGAAGGAGGGGCGAAGTTGAACTGGTACATGTGGTTCTCCAACTGACTTCTGGGGGTTTCCAACGAGTCCCCTGTGTTCCGTCGGCGCTTGTTTGCTGAAAAAAACAAAACGAAGAAATGAATTAGAATAATACGGGAAAGAAACCGCGACATAAGGGGGCAGGGGGGAGAGAGAGAGAATAAACAAAGTTATTTGAAAATGTTGTGCACGTGGCAGAATGCAAAGTAAGAAAAGTGTACTCAACCACATTAGCATAATTTATGGCTGATAATTAATTAGGATAATCTACTGACGTAATCACTCCGCATTCCTCACAACAATATCACGCACAGAAGCCACCAGATTAGCATAACTCATCGAAACACACCTCCTTAGCACCCCGTAATGACTATTGTCGCCAGGTGGGGAATAGCAGTAAAAGAAAGTGCTCCGCATTCTCCAAGGGGTCAAACCTCAAACTTGCCAATTTCTTAAATAACGGAAACTGCCATTTCCCACGAGCCTGAACAATAATCAAAATGAATTACAATTTATTAAGCAGATCGAACCGCCCTAATACGAACGTACCCTTCACGTGGGACGAACGACGCCAACCCTACTGCATTTCCAGATCAGCATTAATATAATCATTTAAAATTATCTCGAAGCTGAGTCCGCGAAAGAAATTTAACTTAACGTATTAAGTAATCAAAAAGTGTTATTTGTACATCTTCAAAACAGCATTTAAGAAATTCCGACGCATATCCAACGTGCCTCCAATAACCCCTCTCCCCAAAAGAGCTCATTTCTAATATTCGCCATGAAAAAAAAGAACATTTTTTTCAGTAATCATTACCGAAGTAAATATTCTGATACAGTAATTAAAGAGACCCAAAATACAAATGCTTAAACATTTGACCATTTTAAAGTATGCAGTTATTCAAATGACAAATATTAACTAGATGTAGAATAACTATGTATAGCGGATGTAAAAAAAAAAATTTAAACTACAGAACAAGATCTGCATCTTCATTAATATATTCTAGCGTGATGTTTACGAGCATATAAACACGCACACACAGTATCCAGTACCATATAATATTAAAAATTGACTAGTTCACGTGCCAGCCACTAGATGGCAGGAGAGACCACAAATTGAAACAGCTTTGCTAGCCTTTCCTCCCGCCAGCATCCAGTGCCAAGTATTAACGGAACAAGTAATCCAATGAACTAACAGCGACATCTATTGACATATTGAGGCATTCAATGACTACCTGGCCTAGAAAAAATGGAAGGTAAAAAATGGGAAGCCTCACAAACTTCCCTAAAATTTATTATTAAAAATAAATAAATAACTGTATTGAAGAACTGACGCCATTACTATACTGTAAATACATTTATCTAGGATGACGATTATTATTATTTGCGGATTTTTTAAGTAGATAGTGATTGGAGAATTTCGTGGTTTTTGTCTTGTGAGTGAAATAAATAATGGAGTACACCCGATGAGCTCAATTGTGCCCCAAAATGCTGCTAGCTACGATTTAAAAATAATAATGATAATAATAAAAACTGTGGCCACCAGATGGAGATACGTACCTTCACGCCGTTCGTTTTTGATGGTCTGGAGCTTCTCAACATTACGAGGGTCGTTTAGCCACATCTGCATCCTAATGAAGGGTTCCCTTCCTTTGATGCTGAGCATGTGCCAAGGTTTGGGCTTCGAGAGGAGTTCGCTGACGGAGCCTTGCGAAAGTCCCAGCACAACTTCTCCAAATATCTACAGAAAAGAGACGGGAAAAGGGGATTATAAGCGATGATCGCGGGCTTCGCTTGGCCAGAATTCAGAATGTAACAAAAGTGCTGCGTACAGCGCCACCTACCAATGGGGCACCCACCTTCTGTCCGATATTGTGGGCCATGAGGGTTTCCTTGATCTTTGAGGTGATGCTTTGAGTGTCGAGGTCCGTGGTCAGAGCTGCCATTTCGTACACCGAAGGCTGGGCGTAGCTGAGGGAAGAACGAGGAACGTGATGATGATGGTGGTGGTGACTTTTACGTCCATTGGTGCCACCAGGGGGCGTGCTGCTGTTTGCGGTGTTGGGGCTGTTCACCGTCAACGGAATGGGAACTCCTTCCGGAGTTGCTGAGGTAGACCGAGGAGGCGGATTGGTCTGAGGAGAGTACAAAGTGCTGTTGGGGGTCGGCTGACGTCCTGCTTCCATGGGTGGTCTCGGGATCGGATGGTTGGGTTCGGGAGGTGTGCGCGTTGTCACTTTACTAGTACCTGAAAGGAGGTGGAAAAAAAGAAAGGCTGCTTCAGATTTCGGACGTTACATACATTCCAATTCAATTTTTAGCTCAATCTCCTTCGATCCGAGGAGTGTTTAAAAGAGTAACACAACATTTAATGTGCGTGTGTGTGTGCGCGTGCGCGCGTTTTGTGCGGTAGGTGTGTTTCCCGATGCGGCCCAGTGAAATCCATTGGGTTCACCGCATTATAGGATAGCCCTGATGACTAACCACAACGCCCTCTGTACAAAGCTTCAGGCAAAGTTATTGTCAGTCTTCATGTGTTTATATTCCATCAGCACAATAACCAGCCACATGCTATCTGTACAGCAAGGTAGCTCAATTTTTGCACGAGAGCCTGGTCTGAGGGGTTTAAGATGTTCTGTTTGTGCTAAGGTCTTTTTTTTTTTTTTTAATCATAAGATCAAAGTTACACGAACTTGTGTTCGGCAAATGGGGAGGTTTTCCATGTTTTTTGCCGCTCAGATTTCGTGCAAAACAACTGGTGGATACAAATATATCTCCATTGCGTTGACAGTTTTTGGACTGCAAGCATTCAGACAAAGAATCCTAACGAGCAACGACAATTTATGCTACTTTTTAGCTGCATTTTTTTTTCCAGTCTCTGACATCCTCTTGACTGAAGCACATTCGTTGCATTGATGTTCCAATTCACAACGTAATCGTCATCGAGATTGTGAACTTATTCCATGAGCGTTGTTCTGGTTTTCCTTCTGGGACAGACCAACAACCCTTCCACCCTTCATTTAAGCGCTTCTCTTGCCACAGTCACCAAGATTGCAGCGCAACAGGACCGATTCGAGCCATTCCACTGTTGCCACCTACACGTCACACGCACAATATCGATCGTCGACATTGGTCGTTTTTAACAATCACTGCACTTTTTCCTGAACTTATCTCGGAATCCTGCGCTAACCAATGATGACTTTATTACTCTCAGAATAGTTGAAAACTAAAACGAGGAAGCTCACTTCCTCTTTTTCACAGTTTAATAAACATTTTTTTTTTTTTTTTAAATATATTGGCTAAAAGTTTGCAAAGTCTCTACTGGATATTTGAAGCCAGGAAATGCCGTGCAAAATTCGCTAAGTATGTTTTTTCTAAACGTGGTATTTTAGCTCGGTTTCGTGGCAAAAAACGTGATATGAGGATTATGCGGTAATTTAAATTTATCAATAGAAGTAACAATGAAAAATCTTTCTCTCTTAGGCATAGTAAAAGTATGTCCAATAGACGCTATGAAGGTTGCTGTAAAGATAGGTAAGAAAACTGACTCTCAGAATATTCTACTTGCACACAGTCTCGACAAGGAGATCTCAAGACGAGAATGTTGAGTATCACAAATTCGATCTTAAAAGGAATTGAATATTACTATGGTTACTGCCAATTACGAACTTCCACAACTAACACGACATCACTTTTAAATAAATATTCCACAATAACTTCGCGATACGATTTCTCTGTTGCCACACGTTTTTCTTAACGAGGTTAAAATCCGCCCTAAGCTAGATGTTGTGGGGGGGGGGGGGGGAAACGGAAGAGAAAGTTCATTTAATGTTTTGTGAAAAAGAAGAAAGGATAAAAAAAAAAGATGGCGACTGCTGTAGTGCTCTTTGGGCTATTATGAAAGAGAATAATTCAGTTATAGGTAGCGCTGCTTGAGTATGCTATTTAGGATGTAGGGTGGGGGAAAGCTAAGGGGGGGGGAGGAGGAAACAAACAACAACGAAGCCTAACTTTTGAAATAATGGTATTCCGACCGCGCGTGTTAGCGCAATACCGGCCGTTTGATGAGCATCGCTCTTATAAAAATTCAAACGAATCAAGTGGCTGAAATGTCCCACATTCACACTCAGCGGCATCTTCCGCCGAAAAATTGAAATTCAAATTTTGACGAAATGCACAGATAACAAATTTTTGATAGGCATTATATCCTTTAAGACACTAAACAGCATCCGTAATGTTTTAAAATTACAGAAACTGCTTTTCAATATTCCTTGCTTAGGTTCGGTTGTATTGATATTGCATAATGTAGGCAAATGCGCGCCCGGAGCCCGCTACCTGTCTATATGTAAATTGTTTTATTTTGAATCGCTCAACCAAAAATAATACGCCCGTGTGCAGCGATGAGCATTTTGTTTTATCAGATGCTACCGGGCGAAGGTAATCACGCGCAACAAACGCCGGTGGCGGACATTTCTTAATGTGTGTGTGTGTGTGTGTGCGGCAATTACAATTAAAACAATACAAAGGAAAAACGAGCTCTTTACGACCACGACGTTCGGTTGATGTGGCCTGTCCGCCCGCAACAGAGTTCAAATGACCATCGACAATTAGCGCATGCGTACAAAGAGGCAAAAAGGACGGGGAAAAATGCGTCCACTTGAGATGGGACTTCAAACGATACTAGTAATAAGGCCATTTCTTGCGAGAACAATGCGAAACAATAGTAATTAGCAAACAATATTACGCAGATAATTACACGCATCGGTGATGAATCTTCACCGACTTGTGCGGCGGACAAAGGCGAAAGAGATGACGACAATTACTGCTGCACTTCTCTCCAACAGCCAAAACTAATTAGTTGAAACACAACAATGGCCCGAATGCGGCTTTTAATGACGGCGAGCGTAAATTTCATCGACCCCCAAAGCCCGAGCTTACCTGCGGTGTTTACTGGTCCAGCGAAGCCTCCGGTCCTCATCAACTTCTCCGGAGCGATCTTGTACTGGGACGCCACCAATTTATGGACGGCGTTGTCGTCTTCCAGAAATATCTTCATGCGGATGAAGGGCTCACGACCTTTCTGGGTCAGCATGTGCCACGGCTTTGGGCGAGCTAGAAGATCGGACACGGAACCCTGAGACAAACCGAGGACGCTTTCTCCGAACAACCTCTGACTGATGGAATACTGACTCAACTGCTCTTTCACCTGGAGGGAAGGAAAGAAGAGGGAAAGCCGTGAGAAGCGGAGGTCAGGGTCAACACAGAAACTATGCAGCAGTGAGAGTAAATAGAGCGGGCGTTAAGTTAGCACGTTCAATCCTCCTCCGAACTAAATCACACTTTGCTTAACTGCTATAACTTGGCCTATTAAAACCAGGAGGAGAAATGCCCCTGCGCGTTTAAGTCTACCGCATGGAAACATTCCCGGATGCTGGCAATAAGCCTATCGTAAACTGCATGCGGATTTTTTTTCTTCCCAATGCAAAAGCAAAACTTTCATGTGAAATTTCATGTCAGTAACGAAGTAGAAATCACAGAAAAAAAAAAAAAAAACAGGCGTGATGGAGCACTGTCGTGCTACAAGGATCATTTACCTAAAGCCCACACTGATGATATTTTTCTCTCAGATAAAAAAAAAAATAAATAAAAAAACTCGTTAATAAGCTTTTGTAAGAGCACCCTGAGCAAAGTTATCTGCCTGAAGAAGATCTATTCGGACAAGCTGAGGTCTCTTCTTGAAAATGGCTAAGCCAGTCAATAGAGTCTGAAAACTTCTCGTCGGGATCATCCATCCATCCACTTCGTGTGAAGATGGACTCAACTGGAACGTCAGTGGTGCTTAATGGCAGCAAACACAAATCTTCGCCAAACTAACTCTTATCGAGTTTACATCCTTTGAATAAATTCACAGCATCTGCGAGGATTCAAGCTTCGAAACTTGTCCCCGTTCCTATCCTGGGTGCGAATATATTTCCTCTCGCTCATGCGCATGCTTAGGTTGGACAAGGAAGTCAACTCTTGTCGCACGCAATCGATTAATTGAACTATACTAATGAATGGACGTGGGATCAATCACGTGTGTTGATCGAGGAGAGGGAGGATAATAAATAAAAAAAAACATCCGTACAGTTGAGTGTCATCCTATTCGGGCAAATAACTTGATCAAGTTTCAATGCGCTGAGAGAGAAAAACGAAATTTGTTTGTTCCCAGTCCAAATCTTCAAAACAAAATCCCTTCATAAATAAAAAAAATATATAAATAAATAAATAAATAAAACTCGCTGTAAAAACTATTCGAGAGGATATCTTGCTGGCCTCCACAGGTCTCTAATTGGGGGTTGACATTAACAACCCCTGAAACAACCACTTCGATCAGCTTCCGTTCCGAAAGAGTTCTGTGGGTGCCTGCAAAGATCACGTGCACTCTCTCACCTCAGAGACTGCGGACTAACTCACCTTCTTGACGATGTCCTCCGTGTTCAGGTTGTTGTACAGGTCAAACTGCTGCTGAGTGATCGGTGGCAGCACTGCTTTGGCGGGCCTCTGGGGAGGAGTGGGAAGTGCCGGCACAGCCGTCTGGGACAGGAGCGAGTTGGTGATCGACTGCATTCTCTGCAGCGGCGATGCGGATGTGGTGAGGTCCTCCACGTTGCTTCCGCTCGCTGGTACCGCGTCCGCACTCAGAGGCAGAAGAGAAGCCGGTGCCGACGATGGAGAGTTGTGCATGTAGGCGGGCGAGGACTTGAGGGAGTTGGGTTCCGTCTTGGGTCGAACCAGAGAGAAGGCACTACCGTGGTGGCGGAGATGATCGGGTTCGGAGGTGCAGCAAGTCGACTTCGAGTCGGACCGGGGTCGCACTGTGGCGTCTACGGGAACGTCCTGGGAGTTGCCGGGTGGTGCTGAACCCGGGCTGGCTCCGAGTGGCAAGGCGGCGAAAGTGGTTCCGTTGACCATGGACGCTGTGGTGGTGGGAAAGGGTCCGAAAGTGGTGGGGACCCCTGCGGCGGAGGTGGGAGGCACCAGCTGGGACAGACGAGACAGCTCCTGGTGGTAGATGGTGAGGGCCTGTCGGATCTCCTCCTGCGTCCTCTCGTACTGGTCTCGCGGTTGGCGAAACCCCTCTTCCACCCGCTGTCCGATCAGCTTGGCCAGTTCTTCCTGGTAGATGCGAGCCACCATTTCCTGAGGGATGTCGTCATTCTCGTATTTGCGCGAGCGGCGGCTGTTGTTTCCGTTCGTGGAGGAGGAAGAGGAGGAGGTGGGAGATACGTGGTTTGCCGTCCTCAGCATCATCGTCCCAATGGAATTCCCTCCCCCGTCTCCCCCTCCCCCTCCATCTATCCCTCCACAGTCCGCCCGAAGGTCCTCGGGAGTGTCTCGACAAGAAACTATCCCCCCGTTGTGCACGGGGCTCTTGTTCTCCTTGCACCCCAACATGATCATTTGAGCTTCGTTGAGGATTTGGGCGATCCGCTCCTCGGCTACGAGGTCGTCTTGCTTGAAGGCGGGAATCCCTGCGTCCTTCCCTGGAAAAAAAGGAACGGCTGCTAAGAAAGCGAGGAACACAAAACCGTGATTAGAACAAAAGTATTCAAAGCTAACTTAAAGAACGAGTCTTAACACTCACCGGCTGCAAATCGAAGTGCTCGGTTTGCTATTAATTCCCAAAAGAGGACGCTCGCGCAGGCCCTTTATTAATTCCTCCCCCCCCCACCCCCCCCCCCCCCCCTTCTTTCGTGGCCACGGCAACGAGACATTCGCTCGAATTTCAATGTAGATAACTAACTTTTCGTATCTTTATGGCCTTTATGTCCGAATCGGAGATAATTTGGTCTCATTTGCAAAATTTCCACCGAAAATGGATGAAATTCCATCCATTATCCAAGTTCTCGTGTCTGCTGTGTACGCGTGTCGCACAAATATTGGAGCATCGAAAGCACTAACGAGCACTCCTGGGTTCGGCAAGAATCAAATGACTGACATTTTACTTCCCCTCCCCCCACCAATGCAGTTGTGGTCTCCACGAAAACACCTTCCTTAAGCTAAACATCGTCTCCGGAAATGATTCGTTTATTTTTAGGAGGGGGAAAAATTAAGAAATCTGCGGTTCGATGATTTCACATTTTCAGACGTGATCTCAAATATTGCGATTTTGGACCAAGAAAAGTCCTGAAGCTGGAAGAGTTGGGATTAATTTGAATTCGGGACTAATTTTTTGGTTACTGACCACCTGCACGCCGACTTACTTCGCTTGTTCACAACACGTCAGTCAGTCGAGTGTGTCGGTGATCGTAGTACGCACGCCCGCCCGCCCTCTCCTAAAGAAACGAGAATACCGCAGTGTGGTTTTGTTCCGTCCGAGATGGATTTAACAGAGAACGAATTCGAATGTCACTTGCAGTATAGCCACGCGGATTTTGGTCACACTGGACACGTTGACTAAACTTTAGCGATTTAATCCATTTTACTTTAAACTTAAATGGTTTCACTTTTCAAGAATATTTTAATCGCGTGGAATTTCCTGGCTTCGAATATTCAGTATTTTCTCCAACGGATCAAAGGCCTTTCATCTGGCCTAACATTCTTCGTAATTGGTGCTGATAAAAATCCTCGAGTAAAATTAAATTTCAAACATGAAAAACTCCACTTACATCCCGTTCAATCACTTTTTTTTCAATTATATGAAAAATATATAAAATTCGTATTGCAAAAATTCGGATCAACGAGATCATCTTCCTCCAGCCTAATATAAAGCCAGGACTCTGTACACGTCTGGCTCATCAGGAAAGTTTACTAAAATGGATTAGGATTACGCAGGAGGATAATGCCGTTAATCCAAACTTCTGGTAAATAATTCAATATACAAAATAAACGTCTTGTTCCACACAATCCTAACAGAATACATTAATTAAACGAATTAAATTTCACCTGTCGTAAAGAATCTTCGGAACAGGTCATGCGGCGAATTTCAAAACTTGAGGGCCACATTCATCGCTTGAAATTGTATCTGGGATCGTCATTCGCTATTGTCAAATCCCAAATATCTCCCATCCCCACTGCAAATATTTTTAGTAAATTTCGAAACCTATAAGACAAAGGAATGGCTGGAAGCAATCCAGTTGGGGTCAGGATTTTCATTACGAATGGATGGATAGTTTAAAACAATTTTATATGAGGGATAAGGTAATAAGATTATGTCTATCCGAAAGAAAGAACAATTTATATATGATTGCCAAATTAAAAAAAAAAAAATATATATATATATATATATATATCGAGACACTTCTTGTTGAGATTTAAATGCAAGTCCACATATTTGCTTTTCCATTTGCACTTCAGATGGAACCGGACAAATGGAGTGTTTTATGCCCAAAAAAGTCGAGTCAGCCACTAAAAGTACGAAATAAATGACGTAAAAACAAGGTACTTCACAGTGACAAAGTCTAAAAGTATTAGAATAAACCCAGCATATCGAGTGGATTAAAAAAGCTGATTCACGTGAATCCCTTCGCACTGACTTGTTGCACTTACAAAACGCTTTTAAGAGTTAGAACTCAGTTCCTGCAAATAAATCAAGGTGAAGGAAATTCGAACAGCTTTAGCCCTAAGGTGGGGGGGGGTCTTTCTTCGTCCCCTAGTATCGTATGAATGGGACGTGAACCTATAAGAAGTTTGCTATTTTGATCCCTGGGAAAGTTCTCGAGTGGGATCATCAAACGGCTTGCGTGAGTTCGACTTTGAAATGTTGATTTTGATGGCTTTCTACAAACGAGTTTGGATTGTGACGAAATACGCATCGAGGGGTTGCCAGGAATAAAAAAAAAAAGTAAATAATTGAAACGTGGATGGCGAGAGAGGGAGCTGTGATAAACAGCAGACGATGCACAACTAGGCAAGTAATCTTCTAAAGAGGATCGGGAAGATGAAGAACAAAAAGAGCAGCAATTTGAATTAATCCAACGCAGGAACGCAAACAAAACCCGACGTATTAAAGTGCAGACGTATCGATGGAATCTTGAAGAATAAACACAAAAAACAAACATCCTGAAGCTGATTACATATGAAGTGCGCTAAGAGAGAACAGAGCACGTAGTAACGAAAGGGGAATGCTTCAAACCCAGGAAACTTCCCTCCATCGCTGACTTAGGAGACGCGAGAGGAACGTAACTTCCTCACAGATGCATTACAAGTAATCAGGAACGAAGCAGCAAAAACAAAGCAATCTGGGTTTAAGAGTAGCCAGCATGTGCCTGTTCGTGAAGCACTCTTTACAGGGGCAGCACACCTGGGGAAAAAGAGACTGGTTAGCAGAAAACGTTAAAGGGTACTCACCTCTCCTGGGGACCAGGGCCTTCAGCATGTAGATGCAATGCTCGTCGGATGCCCAGGCGTGCATCTTCCTGTACGAGTCCCTGCCTTTCTCGGTCAACTTGTCCCACGGCTTGGGCTTCGACAGCAGCTCGCTCACTGTGCCTTGAGACAATCCCAGGACGAACTTGGCAAACAGTCGCTGGCCGATGTTGTGGACGCTCAGCAGTTCTCGGACGCAGCGAGAGATGTTCAAGGTGTTGAGGGTTTCGTTGGCGTACCTGTCGATGTTGTGTCGGAGGAACTCTTGCAGCTTTTCGAGGGATGCACTTTCCTGCTTGATCGGAGAGGTAGTTGTCTTGGTCGGCATAACGACGGTGGTGGTGGTGGTGGTGGCGGTGGTGGTGGCGGCGGCGGAGGCGGCGCTGGATGGGCTGGATGTGGCGACGATGGCGGACACAGGCACGGCAGTTGGTTCGGGTTTGGAGGAAGAGGAGGAGGAAGAAGTGGTCGTGGTGGAAGAGGCGTTGGCAGACGTTTCCGGCGAGGAGGGCCTAAGATCCTCGGGGTTTTGGGGGGAGGTGGGACAACTACCTTCGTCATCTTGACACACGGCTTTGGTGTACGTGGACACGATCTCCTCCCCAAGGATCGATCCGAAAGTGTCGACGTTCTGCAGGCCAGCCGGAAAAGTTTGAGGTGGGGAAGGCCCTGCAAAAAGGTGCGAAACGCCACGGCTTTAGAGGATTCACACTGACGACGGCCTGCATTAAATACAACAACCTTACATGGCCACGTGGACGAGCAACACTCGCTTCGCTCTCGGAAGGGATTGAGGGATGGAGAAGAGGAGGAGGAGGAGGAAGCGGAACATGCACAGCGATCAGATCAATTCAAAGAGAAAAAAAAACACACAAGCAGATAGAAAGAAAGAAATACACAGAGGAAAAGGAATCCGGAAGAGGTAGAGAAAAACGGTAATTGAGGAAGTGGGAAGAAAGGGTGAAATAGTTTAAGAATCAGAGAGAGAGATGAAGAAGAAAAATGAAAACGAAAGAGCAACAAAAAGTAAATGGGAGAAAGAATTTAAAAAAAGAGTATGGGATGTGGTAAAAGAATGAAAGTGAACGATAGAAAAGTGAAATACAGAAGAATTCTTTGGGGACGAGAGAAAGAGAGAATAAACAGATAGAAGATGCTAAAGGAAGAAGATGCTAATTTTGAAAGTTATAGAAAAACACCTGCAGAGTGCGCGAAAGAATTACAATGAGGGATTGTTAAGCAGTTTTAAAAAGGGAAATAAAAAAAGAAATTCTTTTTCTTTTCGAGCAGGAAAAAGGCAAACAAGCCAGCGAAGAGTGAAAGCAACAAAAAATCGATTGCCTCGAATAAATGGCGAAAGTGTGGGGAAGGGAAGAAGCAATTTTATGACAGTGCGTCCATATAAAATAAACTCCTAAAATAATAACTCATCGAAATTGACGTCAGGTGGCGCCACCATCGCTACCCTCCGCTTGCGATTTGATTCTCGCCATGTTGGCCATACAAGGAAAGAAACACTGAACGATGGATTATCATTATTGGTGTCTACTAGAATTCACGGGGCAGCGTTTGCACACCTTTCTGCTAGCCCCTACTTTGCGAATGGGTGGGGGATAAAACAAATATAAATAAAAAAAAAAGCAAACAGGCACGTGCGACCAAAACATGCAACTCTTTTAGCTTAATGGGAGAAGAGAAGACATTCAGATAATATCATGCATTGCTGCTGCTGCTAATGAAGATTATTTGGTTATTTGGCCAATGGCACGATTGCTGTGGTGGGTGTTATAGTTAGAACTGCATACACTTTTAAAGCCAAAAAAAAAGCTCTTAAGGCAACAAAAATTCAAAAACTACGTGGCATATAATACTAATAATTATAACCCGAGTTGCTTTAGCAAAGTTATAAATACACGCGATACAAAACACAATCATATTACAATAAAACAATGTCTACCAATAGAATATAAGGCGCGCAATCATAATAATAATAATAAAATAATAATTGACAATTTGTCCTAAATCATCTCCAAGTGTCCGCGAAATTACCAACAAATATTTTTAGACACATTTCTAATTATTACGGCAGCATCACGCCATGTTTGGTTTTCGACCTTCGTGTTTAGGTATCCCAATAGAAAAGTCTTCCAAGTCCTTTCTTAATTTTCCTAATTGAGACACAAAATGTTTCGAACAATTGCATGAAATGGAAGATCAGCTCTAGAGAGATCATATCGCTATCTATTGCAGCACGATAAAGCTCCAGTAGGGGTCATCATACCTAGCACACGAGCCGGGTATTGTTCGCAAGAGAAGCAGGAAAAAAACTCTGGGGAATGCAGAGAATAACTTTCTTTTGCTTCCGAAAAATGAAGTTTCATATGAAAGCTCAATCAACTGTTTTCCCAACTTGATTGTCAATTGGGTATATTTTGGAATGTGAATTTTTATATTTAGAAATAAAAGGCGTTAGAGGAGTCATTTATTTTTATTTAATTCATATTTATGGAAAACAGCACGCAGGAGCCATCAGTAACTTCGCTTAGCGGGAAATGACCACGTAAGCGACCTCGATGAGATTAAGGGACACGCTCAACTAACTCTACCTTAAAGAATCAAAAGGTAGGCTTTGGTAAAAGCTCAAAGTGTGTGACGCTGTCAAAATTATGCGTCGTTTCAAGAACTCCCCCCCCCCTTTAAGTGGCCGCAATGACAACCCTTTACGCCATCTGAAAAAGGAGTTGAAACGCGCTCGCGATATCCAATCGAAAAGATAAAATCAACCTACCTGCGAGCTCGGCTTTGGCGACTTTCACAGATGTATTCTCCGACTGAAGGGCTTTGGTTTTTTCCAAGAGGAGAACTTCAAGGGGCTTAGGGGGTCCGTCTACTCGGGATTCGTCGTTAGCACCACCTTCCCAAGATTTGGAGCCCCCAAACTCCGTCGACTTGAGGATTCTGGAAGAGATACAAACACGTTGAAACTAAACCGCCGACGGAGAGAACGATGTCCGCTATAAATGAATAGGAAAATATTCAACGACTCGCTCGCTCGCTCTTGCGCGCGATGAGGGAGACTTACACTAACTCCTTCTTGATCTCCTCATAGTCTTGCTGCTTCGTCAACTTTTCTCCCAGTTCTTCGATCATTTTTTCTTTTTCGGTAACTAACTCTTCTAGTTGAGCAATCTGCAAGATAACAAAGCACCCCCGTGAGTCAAACCCGCGCATTCATAGCACTGCTTGCATCGCATCGGATCCGAAACTAGTGCCATCAAAATATAGCGATTAAGATCATTTTTATTCTCGAATAAAATCGAATTGTTAAACGTCATAATTATTGATGATGACAACGAAATGAAATGAGCATGCGCAACAGAATTGATTCCAATTATTATTACGAAACAAACAACTTAGAGGACGCCTTCGCCATGCAGTGAGCTCGAAAAATACAAATAAAATGATCTTCCATTCACAAACACAAAACTTCTTTTTATATCCTTTCTGGTTTTTTGATGATATTAGTGAAACGGCATTTTAAGAAACTCTGAAAACAGCAACGTTCCACTCCTGATTATTTCTTTTGTTTGTAATCTTCAGAGATCGGAACAAACTTTGTTATCAAAACGATTAGGGGGCCGATGAAGATCTTGACGAAAAGTAGCAATTTTGTGACTTGCAAGAGTGTTTCGAACATATTCATTCACAGGATAGGGTCGGAGCCAAAGTGGCTCCATCTGTTGCTCATTAAAGCAACAAACGGCGTAAATAATTTATACATTAGTTAACCTTATCACCTGCCCTAATAAATATTTGAAGTAGCGGTCGTGACATTGAATTAAGGAAGTGTCAAAGGGAAAACACGTATTTTTTGGGCTGAAGAAGCGTGCCGACAGAAAAAGGTATATGAGGAAGTATTTCTACAACGATTCAATTGAAAAGAATATTGCAATTAAAAGAAGAAGCGAGTGGATCCTACTTACTTTAGAGGCACTTGTCTCTTTCAGTGTGTTTAAGGTAGATTGCAATCGCTGGATATCGTCCACTAGCTGTGAGATCTGCAGGAGAAACACGCACATTACTGAGGATGGACTCAAGACAGTCACTTGCATACAATCTTTAACCTCTCCCACCCCACCTACAGCACCCCTTTTCATAATTCACTACTGACAGCTCTGTACAAAGAGTTATAATGCGTGTGTGTGCGCCGTAGAGTTGCCTTGGCATTGCACCAATTGAATAATAAAAAAAAGACGTTGGGCATTTTCAGGGTTTCACAGACTTGAGTGTTTCGGATTTTTCGAGCATTCTTCAGAATGCCAGGATAAATGGAAACCCTTTGCTAAGCGAACGTTAAGTAAATGTTGCTCGACACTTATAACGATGCCAAATTTCACCGAAATTCGTCCATCGATGATTATGCCGCTATAAGCATGCGTACGGGCATCGAGACAAAGTGATCGACACCTGGATGAATCCAGTGAAAACGAAACACAAACACCGTAGGATCTTCCAGGATTTCAACGCCAAGGCAACTCGTAGCAAATGCGAAAAAAAGTCACGTTCGTGGAAATCTAACTCACCTCTTTTTCTTTGGCTGCAAGTTCAACTTCCAAGGAAGACCGGGTTACTACATCTACAGCTTGCTCCATGTCAGGGGCCTTCTGAATCTGGTCGGCGAGCTGGAGAGAGTGTTTGGCGGCAGAAAGCTGATCCTTTAAGTGGTTCACTTCCTTCTCGGCTAATGTTGCCCTCTGCGGGATTTAAAAAAAAAAAAAATCAGTTGTAATATTTCGACTGGCAAAGGTTGAGCTTCAATATTAAGAGTAATCCACAGTTCTAATAATCAAATACCAAGCAGGTCTGGGGGAGGGGTCTTCCTATCAGTGTTTGCACCAGTATACGATGGTGTCAACCTAGTACTCGATTGTTTCATGGCGTTAACTTTAGGGTCTTCGCTTCCCATAAAAAATATTATACGCACCATTTTTTTGTTCTATTTACATGAGTTTCCCCCCCCCCCCTCTCTGAGCGTTTAACTATAGTGGTATAGAAAGCATTTCACGGAGTGTCACGATTTTAGCTAAACATTTCTTAGTTTCCGTAATTAATTAAATAAAAACCTTCCAGCCCTGGTTGCTCCGTTGGTAAATACCCCTGTGTTCGAATTTTGCATAAGGTGGATATCTGTAAAAAACGTGCACTGATCGAGCCTGTAGAGCTCGTTTCTTTATTTTCTTTTTTTTAAAGCCCAGATTAAATGGTTTTCTATATCGACACTGGATAACCCTGCATTGCGGGTTCAGTGTGTCCGCTGCATTTTGATCCGGTCAGGTCCGTCTTGATGACTATAGGATTAATGACCTCAAGAGGATTTGTTTTTTGAATGCTCACTGGGAAAGAATCCATAAAAATACCAACACGAGGAAGGCTGTGCGTGGTATGTTGCTGCCTATCCCATGAAATAAAACAGGGGTCTAGTTCACTAAGAGAAGCCCCCCAAAAGAGAGTTCATTAGAAGGTCGCTATTCTCTATAATAGTCGCGTGCTAATTTACCTCCCTAGCAAGCAGTTAAGAGAAAATTGAAATTTGTGTGTGTATTGAGGCTGAATGGAGTAGGTAGCAAATTTTTCCTTGCCCTCATTAGAGAAAAGCCAACAGAGACCGAGAACCACCCTTCTAATTACGGGCTTGTAAATCTCTGCGGATCGGCAATGATAGAGGCTATTATTGCAGGCCACAACGACTGTGCAAGAATACCCCCAGTTAAGCCTAACGTAGACAAACACATAAATTGTCGGTTCTAAGTGAAAAGATGAGGGATGTGGGCCAATTCGTAACTCAAAATCATCTACGCGAACAAACACAAAGCTATCCTTTAATATGGTGCTGGCACAAACCCCCTAAATTCTGGCATCCCTTCGCAGACCCAGGCGGAGGAGAGGGAGGAAAATTTATACCCTGTTACGAAACGCACAACACTTCGTCCTAAATGAGACGCCTCGTACGTCTTAATGAGGTGCGGTTAATGAGCACGTGCTGCCAGCAGACGGTTCGCCGATGCGGTGGCAATATTTGTTTAGAGATACTTAACGGGCGCGTGCGGATCAGTAGACTATTTACCCAGCAGTAATTATTAATGTTTGCAGTCCCAAAATGGCTCGCTCCTCGCCTTCCTAATGTGCTGAAATTGGACATAAATACAGGTGACGGAGGTGCCATTGAGGAGGTCAAACATGTGTGGACGCTCGATTAATCAGAGGGATGCTGAGGGGGGGGGGTTAGAAATGGCAAGCCGATTGTACAGTAGGGCACGGTAATCGGTGCTTTACAATTGCCAGTGCTTCGCTACAAACAAACTTCCCCTCGAGGTTTGCTGCAAGGCACTGGATGGATCTCCAGATTCATCGACTACAGCATCCAGATGGAATATCCCACTTAGTTGTCCATCTATGCCACCAGATGGCTCGCTGATCGGCACTGAGGTAGCGTAAACCAGTATCTTCCAAGCTGTGGAGGGCATTTCCTCCCACGCTGGGGAGGAAATGCCCTCCACAGTGCTGAGAAACTTACTCGATTCAAGCATTTTTTTTTTAATTTTTAGTATTCAATTAACAATTTATTGAAACTAGAGCCAAGCGAACAGTTTTCAATCTCACCACACAATAGTGGCGATTGTCGAAAGTGTTTCGAGGTACATAATTAATGTTTAATGCGAATGTTATCTGCCTTCCTGATTGACTGCAAGGGAAGCATGTCTGGTCTCCAACCAACAGGCTGAGGATTTCATCGCCTCATGTTAGACTGGCACCCTGCTTACTGGAGGCTTTAGTGGATTGAATAAATTCCATGTGACCGAACTTTCGTAGGTGGAATTACAAAATAAAAGCTATGCTATAAGAGTATTCCCATTTAGGCCAATATTCATTCTAGAAATACTGACCTATCCTTCATCAATCACACGGGTCACTGCATAGTTACTTTCTGACGGACTGTGAATATGCATGACGGACTGTGAAGTTGCTATGCCAACTTCGTTATTCTAGCGGAAGTGGACTCTCACTTCCTATGTACGTTTTTTCTGTGTTACGTATAAGATGCTGCTATCAAAGGGGGGGGGTATGTTGGCCTCAAAAAATGTTGCAACAAAATTTCATGAAAGGTCAGCTGACTATTCCTAAACCTGTTTTTTTTTTTTTTTTGCCTACAAATGAGCTTCCCATTAAGCAGAAAGTGCTGATCAGATGGAAGATTTCAGACACGTTACTAAGTTTAGGCATATCACGCGAAATGTCTAAAAAAAAAAAAAAAAAAAAAAAAAAACCCTCTGAGTAGTCAAGGATTTTTATTACCTGGCGTAAGGAGATCATTATGGTAACTGGAGGCATGAAAATGGCATAAAATTATGTTGGGGTTTTCTCCTAAAAGCTCCACATTTCGGAGAAAATCCATAACGAATTTGCTGGAACTATTTACAGTGGATTACTTCCAATAGAGTCAGATGACTGGTGATCGGAAAGCACGCGCTAATATATCAGGGAGACTAAATAACGGATTAAGAAGAGCGATGAAAGCCCTGATGTAAGAAAGTCACTACCGAGGGGGGTTGAAAATTAAGGGGTTTTGAATATTCTTAAAACGATACTTGAATTCGATCTCGAAACTAACTTTCGAATATGCGCTTTGGTGCAGAAGGGGTCGACAGCAGTCAGAGAGTCAGTCACAGGGGATGCGTGTGTCCGCGAGTGTGTATGTGCGTGCGTGAGTGTTCAGCGACGCGCGGCCCTGTATGTTTCTTGTCTGCAACTTTATGTACAACTAAATAGGCCTAACAAGGCCCTGCTAATGTAAGCCACTGCAAACATGCTCCACTGGCTTCCAAGAGGAACGTATGCGTTTCAAAAACGGGGTAGTTCGATGGCACGAGGCAGAAACGGACGTCATTAATAAAACGAGTCGACAGCAAATGGAAAGAGAGGCAGAAATCCATGCTCTTTCCGATAATGAATGCGTCTGTATCAGCAGGACCAGAAAAAGCCACTTATCCAAGTCAAACTCTCTGCGATACAAAAGGGGTCGAGGGGGGGAACAGGCTATTAGCTTGCTATTTTCCGCTGTTCCAATTAAAGAAGGTCGATCTTCCTAAACATCTCCGTGTCCTCTGGATACCGATTGAGATCCTGTCGTGCGTGGCTCCGCTGACGATGCTGTGCAGGTGTAGACAGCAGTCAAAGAGGGTTCCTGCATTCTCTCCATTATAATTCCTTCTGCGTTCAAAGACATCTGTGTTTAAGGGGTCCTTTCAATGTGCAATGACGTCATAAATATACATACACACACACACACTAATTATAGTTTAACTGTTGCTCTACTCCCTTCCCCTACCCCCATTCATCCCGTAGGTGGAAGCACTCTCCAGAGGGTTGAAGTCACACGGCAATAACGGATTAACCTTTGGCTACCGACGAGGTATCTCGAGTCGAGCGAGTAGAAACAAGTCAAAAGAGGGTTTATGACACCTCATAAAGATTAAGGTGCTATCAGTGAAGTCAAGTTATGCCGAAAGAGATAAGATATCCCTTGGAGACACGTATTTTTATTTTATTTTTTTTAAAGGAACCAAAAAGAACGACAATCAATAAACATTCTCATCGTTTGATTGGCTAGCTGTTCGCTTGCAAGTGTATAGATACGAGGTCAAAGGTTTACTGGTAACAGAGAAACATCTGCCTTCACGGCATGCAAAAAAAGGTGCATTTAATCCTTTGGAGTTTTATACAGAAGAGAGTAAAGTCTACTTCCGGGAAGTATCTCCACGCTAACAAAGTTATAATATTCGACAAAGCAACTTATAAATCTGACGGGTCTGGCGGAGTTTTGTTTCCCTCCCCCCCCCCTCTTAACCAGCTCCAACAGCAATCATTAATTATAAAACATTATAACTTCGATCGGTGACTACGTAAGGTTGCGGATTCAAACCCCACTGTGACACAAATATAAGTCTTTAGGTGGTAGATGATTTTCATTATCCGATGTGATAGGCCCTTTTACTTTGCCTGAAATGACAAACTATGTTTGTTGTCCAGCACAGCGCTCTAAGGTACTAGTGGCCCTTGATCCTTACCAACAGACAAATGTACTCATTAACATCAACTTTTCGCGGGTGATATATAAAAATTATTCTCCACCGAAGTGTGTCGATGTAACCTTGAAACGCCATTATGCAAACTTATCCGCGAATATGTCGAAACCGAAAGTCTTTGGACAGGAAAAAAAATACGCTTTTGTATCGAAAATAGCATCTATCGAGTGTTTTTTTCGAGAAATCCATCCTTTCAGAGCCTGCTCTGGCACAAGTCAGTCCCAATACTTCTTTTAAGGTATTATGAACGGATCGTGCACGTTTTCGTCTCCCTTATCCCACCACCAACGATCGCTGCGATACAAAATTAAACATCTGATCATCCACCAGATCCTAAGTCAACTCCTAGTATTGTTTCGCCTTTCTCACTGAATCCCCCATTCCTTAAGTAAATCTGACTGCAAGTTTGTCATATTTGCACATCCAAGAATGACAAGAAATTAAAAAACGCTTTGAATTCAGAGTGCATACAGATGTGACATTTATGGACATTTTGCTCGGATTACGAACTCACAGTTTATATCCCACGTCACTACATAATACGAAGAACTATTTCGACGTTATCATTTCCCATGCAAATTGCTGCTAAGAAAACTTGGGCACCTCCTGATCGTAAACAAAGTACCCGTGAACTGTTAAATGTTTGTTTCATCCGAACATTTCCAGGCAGTGCTCCGATGATGTATGCATGCGTCTGTGAGCGCACGCTTTATACCGAAAACTTCATCAGAGAACAGGAAATCACAGGATGAGCCACATCGCAACAGTACTTAGCCGACCTTACTCTTCCACCAATGCTTCAAGGCGCGTTCTGAAATTCAGTGGAAACCAGCATCAAGCAAAGTAACTCCTCCTGTTATCTATCCCCCCCTCTGCAACTCAATCTTTTGATAATATTCGATATATATTTAGTCAATGCTCAACTGAATTTTCGAGATCTGATCGGATGCAAAGCTGTTAATGGGACTGCAATTTCGAGAAGTTAAAGCATCGGCTGCTGCATCCAGGTAAACGTGCAAGCTAACAGAAAACAGAGGGAGGTGAAATCGGTGGTCTAAGCAGGCAGAAAACAGGGTGCAGAATTATCTGGAATATATTGCGTATGAACAGAGCGAGTCTTGCCTATCGATGCATAACCAACGTGGACAAGCTGCCACACGTTCGTGGTAAGATGGAGAACTTCTGCTAGAAGTCCCTAATGATCCCCCATCCCCCACCCCCGCTGTAACCACACCGGCACTTCCAAGACAACAGTGTGAAGTCCCAAGACAGAGGGAGGATGATTCAGAAAAAAAAAAAAGTTGCTCCAAAAGAGATAAAAGGAGAAGGAAAAACGCATCTTCGCCGAAGGGGACGAGCCGCTTTGGTGGGGGGGATGAAAAGGAGCTGGCCAGCCTACCGGGCAAGAATTAATTACGCCAAGTGGCACGGGCTCCGCAAAGTCACTTCTCCCAGTAAACTTTGGGAGTTAATAGTTATTAGCGCGAGTTATTAAAGCTCTTAATGAATATTCATGGCAGCCAGCCTGCACGGCGTGGCCATATAAATCTCCAACGCTTGAACTGGTCGCCCAACAAAATTCTCCGCTTGTTCCAAACAATGGCAAATTAAAACCCATTTGCTCATAATGAAGCTCAGCCCTGCCTGATTAATGGTAATCTCGTCGCCAGCCTCCGAGAGCAGGAAGCCCTCGACTTGATCCTGCACCATCACCTACCAGTGAGGGAAGGGGTAGCCATAGCCGTGGTTGTAATTAATGACGCGTTTTGGTGCTCTTCTTCCCCTCCAATCACAGTGTTTACAACACAAAGTACAAGCCACGCTCCGGCAGCCATGACTTCACACAAGAGCGATTCGCAGGGACACGAGCTCGACCGACTTCAGAGACTTGGCGCGACTAATAAGCTGTGGACAGCGTTTTTCCGGCAGGCCGTGGTCAACCAGGACTAACATGTCGAAAATAAATCTCGCCAACTTGTCTGCGCTGACTAGGGACGAAGGCAGGGACGTTTTAAAAGCTTTTAAGGCCTAGAGTACAGGGGGGGGGGAAGACGTTTAGCCTAATTAAGACAGATAAATATGTCCGTCAAGAAAGACCATACGTCATTAGCACAGTTGCTCGGTTGGTTAGGTCTGTCAAAATCTTGCAAATACCGATTCTTAACGTAAAGTATCCTCGCATTAAGGGACCGGCAGAGACTAATTGTACCGCATTTGCAAAGGGAGGGAGGGAGGGAAATTATTGTTCTCGAAGAGTGCGCTTAAATATTTAGATGACAAAATGGCCCAGAAGAGGTCACCTCACTCGTGTGTGGAGGGGAAGAATTCACAGATACACGAGAAAACGGTTAAGAAAAATGCAAGAGGATTTGCACGAGGATGCCCTGGTTGTCGCATGCAGTTCTGAGACTTTTACGGTTGCTGAGCCAAAGCATGCATTCGACCCACAAGTAAAAGAACGGTTTAGTTCTTCGTTTTTCTTATTTGGCGATAGGCCCGGTTGACGCCACTGCTAGGCGCACACAGAACGATCAAAGAACAATGCAAAATTCTCTTTAAAACCCTCCCATCTCAGTTCCCTCCCCGAAACCAACAAGTCGCCCACCCCACCCCATCTCCCTACTTTCTCGTTTGCCTCCCGCCCGTTCTCGCAGCGCGTATTCCCGATCACTTAAAGGCCATATTTCGTGGCCGAGTATATCGCCTGGTGCTACGTTGTTTGCTATTACAGGCTAATTACATTAGCCACGAGCCTAGAAACACGGCCCTAATCAACAGATAGCAATGTTAATTACTGCTTCAAAGCCGCCATATTTCGCCTTTAATTTGTGCAATAAAGGGTTGTAACTACCGTAGATCTGATACGGCCGTCGTAATTACACGGTCCTCATTTACATATTGCTCCATTTATCCGCCGAAATGCGCGAGAAGTTCGCTCGCACGTGGACAAGCAGTGGCGCGCGAGGAGGAGAGACAGTAAGCGAGCGAGCGAGCGAGAGAGAGAATCTTGGCTGCAAGGATCTGTGAGCTTTATTACGATGGGAAATTTGAAGATAAACTTCCTCCCTCCCCCCATCCTCCTCCTCGTGCAACCCTTTCCACCCCCTTCAAAAATCTTCGACCTTTATCTGAGCGGAGGGGCTGAAAAGAGTGGGAGGAGGGCTAATTATTCGGAGCAGAAGCTTTACCTTGCACACAAAATAAATAATCAAGACGAATGTCCATTGATTCGATTATTAGAATGGTGATGATCCATCCCCCTCGACGGCTTTCTGTTCGGGGCTGGGAGACAGAGAGATGCCCGAAAACAAAAGCTGTGCGTTGTGGAATAAATAACTGGATAAAAATTCGTTTATTCAATTAGTTGTTTTTCTTTTTCGACAGCATGCCACCCACGTCTTAACCTACGTAGCTTGTCCTCAAGTTTTAACATTTGTTCCCTCAGTCTCACGCTGCAAAAAGACGCTTGACATGTTATATACACCGAGGAGAAAAATCACCAGAACCACAGGGGTGAGAAACTCCTCCAGGCGTGACTCAAACTATTTTTTTTATGTTTTTATATACAAAATATGTCGAATATATTTTTTAATGCGAATCCCACCCAATAAAGGATTGTGCAACCCATGCCACGTTAGGATTCAGAGTGGGCTGGAGGTTAAATAATTCGCAAGTCCTGTTCAAGAAACGAAACGTGGAACTTTTTCAAGCCACGTGGAACCGAGCGATGGTGTGCACAGGGCACTAAAATTCACCTCTTGTCTACGCAGACTGAGCCACCCACAGCTTGCTGGTTGAAGAGAGAAGTCCCTGCCCACTCAGCCAAGACAAGTCCACAAGGAAAAAAAAAAAAAAAAGGAATACTAATGATTAAAGAAAAAAAAAAATCTCTTCCCTCGCGAACATTTTAAAGCATTCTGAGCTTATCTATGACCATGTTGCTGATGTAAAAAACCCCAATGCTCGATTAGTTAATCTTTATAATATCTGAATGAAGCAAAGATCAGCTTCTTTTCTTATGCTAACAAATCAGCTGTAACTTCTCTTGGGATGAGAAGCGTTTGGGCACCTAACTGGTAAATAATATCGGCAATGAAACTAAATCTTGATTTGTGAAAGAAATAGTTTCACATTTTTTGCAAAAATACTTTTTTTTTTCTTTTTTTTGTCAAATATTTCTCTCTCTGAGCTTTAGGCTGAGACTATTCAATCGTGGACTATGTGAACGAACTTCTTTTATCGATCCTGAGTATTTCTTTTACATATTCCGCACGTCATTCATGCTTTTTCTTTCTTCTAATCGAAAACTTGTTGGTGACGTTACTCCAGAGGCTTATTTTAACGCGTTCAGTGTCACATTTAAAAAAAAAAAAAAAAATCCCACGTTCCTACAAAATTCATTTTGTTCTGAATCTTTATCGAGGCCTGTTGTGCTCTTTTTTCATGGTTGCTAGAAGCACCCTCATTCGCGTAATATGCGACTGTTTCTGTTACAAGTCAGAGCATGTCTCGTCGTGTTTCCACTCGTCGTATATAAGCAGCTCAATAAAATCAGTCACGTTACTTTATAGCCGTACGAAGAAGGGCATGAAATATTCAATTACAGAAGCCAGTCGTCTAAAACCCAAAATTAATGATCAAGCGAAAGAGTGCGCGTGTGTGTGTGGGGGGGGGGGGGGGACCAAATAAACATAACAATAAAAAGATAGCCGGAGGATTCTTTGGCAGAGAGAGAGAGAGAGCGATCTGAACCGCCTACAGTTGCTCTGCTGCACCGAAGTTTTCGTTTTAAAAGAAATCTCTCTCCACAGCAGCGGATACACAGCGAGCAGCCACAATCACCAGGGCTAAAAGGTATTCTGCACGAGTAATCGAGCCATTTTTTAGCGGCATATTTCACGCCTCACATTCACCGAGGTGCATTCAGAGCGTTCCAGAGCGGGTAGAGTCAGTTGCCAAACCCTCAAGCAGACAACGGTGGTCCCGACCTTTCGCCGGGCTGTTATAGCGAGGCCCGCATCCACCCATCTCCATACACTACACTTTTCAATTACAGGAGAGGACATCGCAAAGAAGAAGAGACCTTTCGACGTTGAATGTAATCTTCTCACCCCTTCCCACCCCTCGACAGAAGATCCCCCCCCGTCCGTCTATGCAGGTCGACAGCCAACGACAAAGGAATAAAGTACAATTGTAATGAGGGGAACGTTTGCAGAGTCTTTCGCCCAAATTCCAGAATTAAAGTATCTATGTAAATTCAATGATAACGCTAATAGTCCCTATTACCGAGCCAGCGAGCTTGATGAGTAGGGGTGGCATTCAAAGCTCGTGCTCTCCTCGTCTGACCCCTTTTGCGCGAGGCGCATGCGGACAACGGAGCTAGATTACATTGTGGACCATAAATAAAGCCAATAGGAAAGGCGAGTTATGAAAAGTGTAATTGAAGCGTTCATTATGCACGTGCGCCAGCGTCTGAATGCCGAGATAACGCGGCCGGCGCGTGCCATAATGAACGCCGCTCTTCCCATCACTCCCGCTTGCAATTTTCTGCCTGGATGCTGCCCATTCTGTGGACTTTCCAAGTTCTTTACAGCGCTGAAGCTACTCCCCCCCCCCCGTATAATTTCGCCGGAGAGAAGGAAAGACACACACACACACACACGCATGAAGCAGGCGCGCGTTTCCACTTGGATGATCGGCGAACACGTAACTCAAGCCGGGCTAGAACCAGCAAGAGAAAACCCGGATTTAAAAGGCTTACTTTGTTGCTGACCCTTGAAAGTGGCGGTGTTTAGGCAGCAACGACCTCCAGGGAATATCTTGGGGGTCGGAACACGTGTAAGCAAAGTGTTTGGAAACGTTTACAAGGGAAAGTCTAACTTCGCCTACAGGCGATGAAAAGTTTAAAAAAAAAAAAAAAAAAAGAAAAGAAAAAAACCGAAAGAAAAATTTGATTTGTTTGGAGGATGATAGAATTACAGCACAGAAGCGGCCATCTTGAAGCGACAATAATCCACCTAGCGGTGCTCAGGCGCGTTACGTGACTATGTGAAAATGCAGCAGAATGTCAGAAATCTCTTCTGGGGATTTTGTCTCCCACTTCTGTCTTTAACTTTCTCTATAGCTATAAAGGGTTTCATCGTTACCAACATTTTATTAATTATTCCTGTAAATATAATACTAAAAAATTAAAGAACGGGTTTTCGTTACTTGAATTTTATTTTTTTTTTATATTTATTTTAATTGTGGAGCCATACCCGAGAGGTTGGTTGATCAACCTCTAGTACATTAGTACCGTATATGGGTAATGACTTCGTACGGGTATTTTGTCAACCATTTTCATTCCGTACTTTGACCTCGCTGCAGCTTTTCGAGACAAAAGTGCGAGGTAATCCCACAATGCAGCACCGAATCTTTCGAGTATCACCCAATTCCTGCAGCCGATAGAACCACAATAAAAACGTTTCAAAACTCAACGTTTATGGCGCTGCTGATAAAAAAGCTGTCACCGTACACAGCCACAAATTCGTCAATGATGTGAACGAAGAGATTACCGATGGAATGTGCGAAAAAGTGCACCAACTTATGACGCCGATCATAAAGGGAATGTGACATCCATAAATAGGGCAATGCATGCCGGGAATTGGCTTACCTGCACGCCAGCCAACGTTGATAACAAGAAACGGACCAACGCTATTAGTCCCCGCCAGAAGTGGTGCAAATCTCCTTTGATCAACGCAGTTAATCTGGTAAGCCTGGAGGGAAAGGGTTGTCTAAATTGACATTTATATCGGAAATGGGTGGGGTCCGACAACACTCGAATTTATGTTAAAAGGACTCCAGCAAGTTCAAGAAAGATTTCGACGTTAAGAAGCCTTTCTGGCAAAGCCAGCCCAAACTCATTTTTTGCCCATCCCCTGTAAGAGAAAGGTTATTTTGAGATGTCGCTGAGGAGAAACAATTCTTGGAAGGAAATCGACTTGCAACCAATGAAACAATCTGCAAAACAAACGTCTTCACTAATCCTGCCAGCTCCTGTTCCATCCCCAGTGTAGCAACCAGCGCGAAGATGCGAAAATACTTCTGATGTCCTCCTACAGGGAGACACAATATTAGCAACCTCTTATTCCCCACGCACGCACCCAGATCCATCTAAAAAACACTCACACACAATCTTAGAAGGCTTAATCTATTTTTAGCGACTATTAAAACCTACCGAAGATTCCCCCGGCTTCTTCTTCTGGCCATTTCGCAATGTGTCAACTGTTGCCGACAGAGGGAGCCACGGTTCACACAAACCCGCATGCTACGCCGGGACAGGGGAGAGACGTTTTAATGGTGCCTACCAAAGTAAAACAAATTTGCCACCCCAGAACCAAGGGGCGTACCACACTATAAAAGGTGGCGATGTTTGCTGTCATTAAGCCTTTTTACTACCTCCCGATTCTTCGTTGCAGGTTTCGTCGCGAGCGCCTTATCGGTCCATCTTATCTCGTCCAGTTATCTTTAGCGTCATCGCTGCACTGCATCTGCCTTCAATTATCTCTTCTTATCTCTTGTATCAATATAGCCTTTGTGTTAATGTCTCCATGCCAGCGTTAAGTGTCGCCGGAGGGCGCCACTGTCTTGTCACTTACGTCACACCTCGACTATCGAGTTACAGTGGGCAGAGAGCAAAGCAAAAAAAAACTTCCAGCCACGGTAATTATGAACAAGAGGCGCTAAATATAAAAAGCATGCGATGAGCATTTCCTTTTATTAAATAACCCTCTTCGAAGGTGACGTCACACGCAGAATGAAATTACGAAGCAATTGTGTGCGTGTTCATTTGTCTAAAGTTTAGCCCAAGTCCTGTTCTGCCAAATAAAGCTTCCTCGTTTATTTAGTTAATTGCAATATGCGAGCATCATCCACCTCTCCAAGGTGATGTTTCTCCCCCTGCATCTGTACCCAGTTGTTAATTAAAGCATGTTAGGCATGTTCCTGCACTATTATTTTGACTTGTGAAGCCATATAACGCAGCAAACAGCACTTCTCGCAATCTCATCTGCGCAAAATTAGGACATGAACCAAACTTCCAAAAACTCTTCCAGATTTTTCTCGCAATTAGCAAAACGCATTTCGCCCCCACATGAAGAACGAGAGACACAGCTGATCATAAAAGCTTTCTCACTTATACATGGATTGGAGAAATCCATCAAGAAAAAGGGTTGTCGAGAGAGCTTATTGATAGTTCGAGTATGTTGAGTTGAGAATGGTAGTTCTTCTCGAGTTCGAGAAGTTCGCTTAGTAACTGAACCCAAGCTGCATCAGCTGGGCGGAGAGCGCTTACGAATATTCCAGTTGAGGAGCCGGAAACCTACTCCCATTATTGGACTTGGTTGGCTTTGTCCGTTTCGGTAACAGAAACAAGAAGGCAAAGAATACTCCATAAAGGGAATATATGGCTTTTAAAGTCGTGTTTCATACTTTCGTTTAGATCGTTCGCTGTTAATAAAATATTGTACTTAAACAGCTGTTCACTTCTTAATTCCTGATCTCGGAAAAATAATTGTAGGACCAGCAATGAAATGCTCTTTACGCGCACAAAAACGGGGAGGATTGAGAGATGACGCATAAGTGGCGGAGACGCAGAGAACCGCCGTGAAGTGGTGATCGCACTGTCATATAAAGGCCTTTAAACAAGAAACGGAGGAGACGACACTCAACCGGACGATATGAAAATCGAGTTGATAAGGCAGAACGATTTCTCTCATGATTACACGAATTTACTAGTAATGAGTGGCCTCGAGCAATATGAATATCCCGACGAGGGATTCAGTGGTAGCGTATCGTGTCCACATCATGAAGGTAGGAATAAAATTGAAGTAAGAGCTTTAATTCTTTCTAGCGAATCATCACTTCGCAGTGCGAATAAAATAGCAAGGTAATTTCGCAAAACAATGGAAGTTTGTGAATAAGTGGCAAAGATATGCTTTGGCCAACTCTTTCTGCACATCAGCTAAGAAAGATTAGCTTTCTTAGCTGATGTGCTTAGTCTGACAGGAAATCAGCCGACAATTTCAGTAATCCCAGTCATTGAAAATATTTTAACAAATGTTAAAACTACACCCACCCCGGTATAAGAATTGATAACTCCATGTATAATTTCTCACGCGTGCGAAAATGAAGCCATGGGGTGTTTTAACCAACCTAAAACCCATTCAGAACTTCGGGATCCAAGGACACAATACCCAACGACCAGCAATTACTGCATAGAGTTTTAACTCATAGCGAATAACCAGATTACAAAATAAGAACCAAATGATTTTTTTAAAAAAATGTGCTGATCTCCCTTCCAGTATTTCGAAAATATTCAAGAAACTGGCGAAAATCAGAATAAGGATATTTTAGATGAGGGAGGGGAAACTTCTTTTCAAAGAATCGGTCTCGGTTTAGACAAAAATTCAACCGTAAATATGTTTTGTCGAACTCAGTTCATATCTTGCTCGATGATCACGAGCTAACTTTAACAATTTTTTGGTATGATAGAACATCCCCGTGAAATTTTAATGTTCTGTCGTGTGGAGTGTCATCTTCATCCAGGAGGTTGACTATTACAATCGCCACCTGCCATTCACAATGCGCATCAGAAAGATAGAATGGTGAGCCTCCAATCTCTTCCATCTCGCAATTAATATCTTATATTTGTAGGTCTGTTCACGGGGTTGGTTGTCTGTTTTGAAGGGCGACAAACCCACGTTTCCGAAAGATAAAACTCTCCACCTCCGTATGAGACGGGTTAAGTTACCATTTGAGTGAAATCATTCTTTTTAAAATGCTACAAAAGTTATTATTTATTCAGTATTCCTGGCAATTAAGTAGTCTTTATTTTTTTTGAAAAAAAAATTGCACAGAATCTTACATTTAAAAATGCGATGTATTGCAAGGAATCAAACTACTGTACAGAATGGCAACTCAGTTTTCTATATTTAACTCTAAATAATTCAAATGTTAACTAGAAATAAATATGACAAGAGTATTGCAATGAATATACGATACATTATTTTCAAAAAAAAAAAAAAATTATCTATATTTGGAGTGATTTTCGTGTCTGATTGATAAACTTCAGATTAATTAACATTCTTGGCAATACATAAACGTAAGAATTTCATTAAAGAATGTTTATGCGTCTACAGAAATGAGAAAAAAAAGTTATTTAAAAAATATTCCATTGGCAAAGGGAAAATGCTGCCAGCAGATTGGGAAGAAACTGACTCTGCATGCTGCACTTTCTTCGTGTAAATATTTTACACGATAATGATGACGTAGTTAGTTGTCACTTTATGCTATAAAAATACAAAGCGAGTTATTAGAGGAATCGAGAAAGTTCGAGAATGCCAGCGGGGAGGATTCATTGCCCTGGTAAGTATCATGGGATTCGACCAAGGCCGTATTCATGGGTGTGCGAACTGTGCGGTGGCACAGGGCCCCGCAAAGCGCAAAAAATTGAAAAAGAAAATTAATTTTTTAATTATTATATAAATTAATATTGTAATTATTATAAAAATATTATTATATAGAAAAATATCTGTATATAATTTTACAACCAAGTATTATTGTGATAGCAAGCGAAATAAGATCGTAGCGCTAGAGCGGTAGTATTTGAAACTACTCTAAGATATATAACAATATCGTACAACATAGTGTTAAACAGGGAAAAGTGCATTTTAAAACAGGTCTTTTTAATAATTTTAAGGAGTTTTTTGATTTTAGTTTACGATTTTATTAACAAGTAAGTACATACACGTACTGTCATGGCAATTTTTTATGTGACATTACTTGTAAAACATCTTAAAAAATATATTTTGTAAACTGGTTTTAGGTTATCCGACATCAGAATATTTCCTCAATAGCAGTTTTCAATCTAGATTAGATTTATTTATTTTCTAATATTATCCATTTTAGATATACTGTATTTTATTACTTACTTTATCAGGTAAGTAATTTTGTTTTAATCTATTAACTTATTTTATAATTAAATCTATCGCATTTAATTCTAGAGTATGACTAGTCGTGAGAGAGATTATTACGGAAGAAAATTCCCAAGTGGGCATGAAAAACGAAAGCGAAAACAAGAAAATGAGGAACGTCGAAGAAATTCACTGTTTAAATTTATGAAGTTGAACTCATCTATTTGTTCAGATATATCAGCTGATAACGGGAGTTCTGAAATAACTACAAACGGTTCTTCGGCTTCAACATTAATTAATAATGAGAGTTCTGAAATACTCAAAGGAAGCGGAGAACGTGACGCGTTTGGTCAAACATTGAGTATTGAAGATCCTGAAACTGAGACACCAGAGGAAGGTGAACTATTTACTATTGATGATCCAGCAACATGGCCCCAAATTCTGAACGACGCAACACTAACACAAATTGTACAACGTGGTCCACCGTCTCCTCCGACTGAAAATGATTTTCCAAAAGATGACAACCAGAGGTGTTTTTCCACAGCTCACTATGTCAGGACAAACGGAGAGAAGCAAAACAGAAGATGGCTCGTATACTCAAACTCTATTTTTTGTTTTTGTTGCAAATTATTTTCTTCGGATGATAATTTTTTTATCTAATAACGGCTTTTCTGACTGGCGACATGTAAGTGAAAGATTAAAGTCGCACGAACGAAATCCCGTGCACATAAAATGCATGTATTCATGGACACAAATGGAATGTCATTTAAATTAAAAAATCACAATACAATTGATCAGGCAAATCAAAATGTCATAAAATTTGAAGCAGAACGGTTAAGAAATGTTTTAAGACGAATAGTAGCAGCAGTTCTTTATTTATCCGAACATAATTTAGCTTTTAGAGGTAATTTTGATACTTTGTGCACAGCTCATAATGGTAATTTTTTAGGAATCATAGAATTAAATGCAGAATTTGATCCACTTTTAAAAGATCATTCAATGCGATGTTCGGGGAAAAAAATTATAGGTAAGAAACAAAATTCGTATCTATCACCCATTGTGCAAAATGAATTAGTTGTTGATATGGGAACCAAAATTCAACAAAATATTTTAAATATGATACGACAGGCAAAGTACTATTCAATAATTCTCGATTGTACTCCTGATGTTAGTCATCAGGAGCAAATTTCAGTAATTTTTAGATTTTTACATATATTTGAAGCAGATATTGAAATTCGTGAACACTTTTTGACGTTTTAACAACTAATGACACTACTGGTAAAGGTATATATGAAAATATAAAATCACTTTTGAATAAATTAAATCTTAAATTGTCAGATTATAGAGGGCAAAGGTATGATAACAGAGCGAATATGAAAGGAGTATATAAGGGAGTCCGTGCTTACATTTTAAATGAAAACGAAAAGGCATTTTATACTCCTTGCGCTTGTCATAATTTAAATTTGATTTTAGGGGATGTCGCAAAATCATCGATTATAGCAATAATTTTTTTTAATATTATACAAACAATATATACATTATTTGCTGCCTCAAATTCACGTTGGGAGATATTAAAGAAATTTGTTAAACAATTAACTCCAAAACCGTTATGCGATACAAGATGGGAATGTAGAATAGAATCAGTTAGAGCTGTACGTTTTCAAATTCCAGAATTTTTAAATGCACTAAAAGAATTATTTAAAATTGCATCGGATAATACTATCAAAGTAGAAGTGGTTTCAATATATGAACAAATAGATTCATTTGAGTTTATACTAAGCCTTGTAATTGGTATGAGCTTTTGTCAAAAGTTAATTTAGTAAGTAAAGTATAACAAAATGCAAAAATTCCAATAGACTTAGCAACTAAGCATATTAAAGAGTTAGTGCAGTACTTTGAAGAGCAGAGAATATCAGGATTTGATATTCTGATTTGACAGTTCTTGCTAAAGAACTGTCAAATCTATTAAAAATAGAAATTAAATTTAAAGAAAGTCGAGTACGTCGAAGAAAAGTATTTTTTGATTATGAAACGCCTGACGAATTCCACACAGGTGATAAGAAAGATAATTTTAGGATAAATTTCTTTTTTGTAATTTTAGATACTGCTCTACAATCTGTCAAAAAAAGATTTGAATTGTATGCAATTCACCAAAAATCATTTGGATTTCTTTATGATATGAAATTAATAAGAAAAATGACAGAAAATGAATTAAAATTTTGCTGCAAACAACCGTATCAAAAATTAAACACAGATATTGATGAATCTGAATTTTACAATGAATTAATTATTTTTAGAAATATCGTTCCAGAAGATGCATCCATTAATATTTTAAAATTCATAATCGCAAATAATTTGTCTGATATTTATCCAAATATTACTACGACATTTAAAATATTATTGACCAGTCCGGTTACGGTCGCATCAGCAGAAAGGTCATTTTCCAAATTAAAATTAATAAAAACCTATTTGCGATCTTCTATGTCTCAAGAACGTTTGTCGTCCCTGGCAATAATATCTACAGAGCGTGAAATTGCAAAACATTTGAATTTCGATAGCGTTCTAAATGATTTTATTGATAAGCACATTAGGTTATATAAAATTAATACATTAAGATTTCTTTTAAATCTTATAAGTTGTTATATATGTATTTCATTCTTTATAGTAAAAATGGACATTTCCCCCCCCATATTTTTATATTATTAAATAGATCATTGTTCTGGAATATTTATATGATAATGTGTACTTACATAATAAAATAATATATCATGTACATACAAACATTTATTTTTTAACTAATTTTTTCCCTTTACTTAAATTTATACTAAAGAGCATACTTGTTTATGTGCATAAATATTTTTCATATTTGATTTAATTAATTAATTAACAAGATATTCTTCCATTTAAAATTTCCATAAATGTTACTAACTTTCAGGGGCCCCGCAAATTGTAGAAACGGCCCTGGATTCGACAAAGAACAGTACTCTAGTCTAAAAAATGTACTTTGCTGCTTAACTTGGTTTGTGGGTGAACGTGCATTCTGCTCTCCCTTACAGAATTATTCGGGAAAGGCAGAAAGTGTGTTTTACTGCTTCCAACCATTTAAAATAACGAACTTTTTATGGCATAACTGAGTACGTTTCCGTGAAATTTCCAGCAGGTAAAAACTTAATTTACAGACTGGGTGGTATATTTACCACCCAGTCTGTAAATTCGGGGATCAGAGCTAAGTCACATCCAGGGGTAGTATTTATTAATACCACCCTGCATATGACGTAGCTCTGATCCCACGAAAGACACGAGAGGTGACATCCGGTCTACCGGCCCTCCAAGACACTGGCTACTCGTTTCTGATTCTACTTTCTGTTATGTTAACAGCGAACGTTATTTCTTATCGGAACACAACGCAGACCTTCACTCTTCCTTCCCCGACCTTCGCTTTTCCCCAGAGAACTTTACGTTAGGTGTGTCTGTCACATTCGCCGTGCTCGCAGTAGCAATATGGCGGAACTCATACGTCGCCAGCCAATCAAGGAGAGAGTCAATTCCAGTTAGTTGTTCGGGACAATTAAGCAGACACACTATTTGTCATTTGTACGGCCATCAGTGAGGAGTGGGGGGAGAGGGAATAGCCTTGGGACCGACGAAATATAGACGTAGATGGGGGGAAAGAGAAGCGCTGTTATTTTTCAAAGCTTCGTCATTTTTTTTTTTTTTTCCCTCAGGATTATTTGACGGGCAAATATTTACTAAGCAACGACGAACGATTTAGGTCTGACCCTTGTTTATCAGTTTTTTGCCGCATTAACGCAACCATTCTCGCGAATGATTGATTTACGAAACATGGTCTTTGGAGCAATAACCATGGCGATGATATTGTTTATTTTCCCCCATATACACACTCGCCGACAAATCAGGATGCGGGGAAGCTGAAGGGGAAGGCAGCAGTTATTGCGTGCAATGTCCAGAAACAGCCCAAACCTGAAACGATAAAGGTAGCTTTATTGCACGGCTCTGATAGGATCGGCGAAGAAAGCCGTAATCTCGACCGGGCGTTTTAATTCTTCACAGGAGACAATGGAGTTTTGGAGTCGCAAATCATCGCGATACCCCCCCCCCCCGGGCAACAAAGTGCGTACGATAAACGCTGAAGAGACAGAGAGAGTGAGGTTATCAGTCATGTGGCCTATAATAGCGAGTGGGTTTCAAGGAAGAGTGTGTTAGGTTTTTCCCATCGAAAAATCACCGCTCCCTCCCCCAGTTCAAAGGTGTAAAATGCGAACTCGACGTCGTCCTCTTTCGCTGAAGCCGAACTTTCTTCTCAGATTATGGTCATAATAAATTTGTAATTTCATTCATTTGCTACTATCTTATTTTTGAGAGGAAAATGAAAATTTTCCCTAAAATAATGAAAAAGTATAAAACATAAATGGAATAGTGGGCTTTCAGATTTGCGCTGTTAATTCACCTGAAGCGATAGAAATAAATAAACATTTAAATATATAATACACTGTTTAAAGATAATGTTATGAATTGCCAAGTTAACATACGAATATAATAACAGCTTAAACAGAAATTCCCAAATGCCAACAAGATTGAAATGTGTTTGTATAAACTTCATTTTATGCAAATTCTTTGCCCTTTCATCAAGATCCATCATTCAGACGAGATAGAACTGACACGATGTTCCCATGAAGCACTTGGCTAGTATTAGCTCCGCTGGTGAGATCACCAATTTGTAATCACCACGCTGAAATGGAACCCAATCAGTCGCTTTACATTTACTACTCACTCAATCAGATACTTAAACACGATGAATTTCTAGCATTGGCAATAACAACTGACGAATTAAAACCATATCACTTAATAGAAATTGAATCTCCCGCTCATTTTTATTCGATTAAACATTTCTAATCTCTAACACGAGATGGCAGCAGACAACTTCCACCATCTCGTGTTCCAAATCCTAGACAGTATTAAATGTGAAATCATGCGAGTTCGATTTTTGATGGATTGTGGGATTAAAATGCGAGTTTCTTCTGGGAAAGGAGGGGGATTACTTACTCGAGAGAGAAAAATCGATACTGAAATCGGCTGATAAAAACTTTTTAGTCGGTGACCTGAATCGAAACGCATATCACGCACAGTGCTTTAACATATCTGCAATGCGTCACCGTGATTAACTCTAGGAATAAAATCTGATTTTCTTAAAGTAAATTCGCTAAAATATTTCTAGATAAACATTTAAGGATCTTCCTCAGCCATAGCCAAGTTAGCCGGTCTTGGGCGTGGACAGCAGGGCTTTTCCGCCACTTTATCTGGGGTTTTTCATCCCGCAAGCAGGCAAACCGGCCCCCCCCCGTGAATACTCACGACAATCCCTCCAGCCCTAGGTCTGAATTGTCAGCTATGCCGGTCCCGAGCACGGATAAAAATGGGGGGGGGGGAGTACCTCCCCGTAAAAGGGGCTCGCGGCTGTTGAATCACCATACGGAACGAATGAATGAATTTCGACTTTCAAAAGGTGTGCGAGGTTCTGTTTTCTGCGCTGTGGTTTTCGGTAAATACGTGACGACAGTTCACGGATGGAGGGTGGTGTCGCACTATTTTCGGACGTACAAGGCTGCCTGTATCTTTAAACGTATCCAAAACGCTGTTTAGTTTTCCAATCTCATGCAAAATATAACAACAACAACAAAAGACGCAGTGAAGACCAAATTTACGGCGAACAGTCCGTTAGTCTTACCTGATTCGCTCGCTCCAGATCATTCATAATGATTTCCATTTCGTCGGACCTGTAAGAGGAAAGAGAAAAAAGGATCAGGCATCGGTTGCAAAAGGAGGCTCTCTCACACACCCATCTTCACTCGCTCACCCACCCAAAATTGCAACTTCGGCACTGCATCCGGCAAAAAACTTTTCGGAAGTATTTGATTTATTGCTAGTGCACACAAGAGCCATCCTTCTTGACCCCATCGGGAAGAGACCACAGACTCATTCCACCCAAACCGTCCCGTTATTATAAAAATTGTTGTGTTCAGAGAGAGCAGTCTCTCCCCCCCCCACCCCTTCCCAGCCGATGGAGAGCAAGAAAGAAGAAAACCGGGCGTTACGCGAAGCGGTTTGAATCAACTCTTGGACGAACATTTTTTTGTGTGTGCCTTTTACTGTGAATGGAGCCAGTTTAAAGTTTTTAAACGCCTTTGATCTTACGAAGGCGCAGATCGGGTTCCCCTTTCACCTGTAGAGTCAACGCTTTCGCTCGCATGCGCCATGAAAATTGCATTTTGCGTAATTCAACGCAAAGTAAATTAAATGCAGGCAATCCAAAGAGAGGGATCTCTATGCAGCATCTAATACGATCAACACAACACCGAAGATCGAGGTTTTTGTTCGAGAAGTTCTGCGTGTTGACAACCTTCGCTGCCATCTTTCTACGAGCAACTTCCTTGAAAAACTTTATAATGTATCCGAAAGAGGCGAGGAATGTGCCTTCGGACAATGCATCGGGTAACATATTGCCGTGTAGGAAGCGAGCTGTACGTACAACAATGCGAAACGTTATTATAACCGCGCAACTCGTGCACGAGGCTGTCAACACGTGATATAGCGCGCTGAGAATCGTACAAAAGTCCAAGTAGCATGCGCTTACCGTTTCTGCGTGGTTCTCAGAACAAGGATTAAAATAAAAAAATTAAAAAAAATTCACTTCGGCGTACACATTAGCATTAGAAACAAGAAAATTACTGCGATCTCGAGTTCAGGGGCTTTTTTGCCACCCATTTAATTGAACGCATATCTGGCATTTGCCGTTTAAAATGAAAATTGAGTGTGGAGAGTCCGTACAGATGTCGTGGAAATGACCTGCAATCAAGGGATGATGTCATTGCAAGGCAGCAGACGTGCTGCTCGCAAGCAAATAAAGAAAAAAAAAAAAACGGAAGAAAAGGGATCAAGCATCAACGGTGAAAAATTTAATGACAGCTTTTCTGATGCAGTGTTGACAGCCGGGCGATCGGATGAGGCCCGTTTAGAAGGCAGTCAAATGCACAAACAAAGTTTGTAGATAATTATAATTCTAAGAATAAGATGAAAAAGTTTTTCTTTTTTAAAAAAAAAAAAAAAAAAAGGATTAAACTTTTCTTACTTAGCGTGAGAATCCTCGTCATACTTTGACTTCAGCTCGAACAGTTCCGACTGAGTACTTTCCAAGGCTAAAACAGAAAAAAAGTACTAAAAATAAAAGGAACAAAATCAAATCATTAACATTGCCATCTGGTGGCAGTTTTATGAGATATAACCTGTGTTTTAATTTTAGAAATCCAATTCGATTAAAAAAAAAAAAACATGCTATCAATCTTTACTGAGGCACGTGATGATACGTTTACAACTCGAGGAAGCACTTTTGAACAATAAAAAGTCAACGCGATTTATATTTCTCTAACCGCTATTAAAGGGCTCAATTTTTCATCAGTGGTAGAAATACAGTAAAATAAAACGATGATATGGGTGCAGACAATTACGAGAAGAGCCACAAACCTGGGAGGGCGTACACATTTCGAACAGCCTGTATGATAGCCCTACTCATAAGTCAAGAACGATATGAGCCAAATGAAACTATTTATTCTGTGAGTTGACTAATGCGTGAGGGAGAGTACCGGACTTCCCCCCCCCCTCCTCTAGGAAGATTCACTTGGAGTTCCCTTTATAATAGCTCCCATCTTCCATTTCCGTCTGTGAATCTGAGGCCAACGGGCTCTTCGAGCGTACAATCCACAACCACCTATCATTATAAACAATACAGACAAGATGGGAGTAGGCGCTATCTATCCATTACGAGCATTCTTCTTCCCTCTCTCTTTCATCGGCGCCTTCGCCGTCATAGACGCGCTCTTTCGCTAAACACATTCCGCAAATCTTGTAAACAAATTGTCTACCAAGTCAGTCATCTTAATTTTCTCAATTCGTCAGTCTCGATGTACTTTTCCCGCGTCACATCCGGGGAGCGAGAAAAGAACAGTCGGGGGGGGGGGAAGGACGCTACTGCCATCTAACATTCTTCTCGCACAAAAGGGCTACGATCTGTATTTCTTCTAATTCGGCGTAAAAGACAAACGACCCGCAGCCCATTTGGTAACACAAACGTCGACTGCAATGGCAGTCAATTTGCTGCGAAAACCCAAATGGCCTTGTCTGAAATTTGCCATTATTACTTCAAAATCACGCATTTGTTACAGGCGAACAAAAGTGACACAGAGGGAGATGGATCGGAAGAAAGCGTTCTTTCTGCTTCAATAAGCGTTGCTAAACGAACACTCCATCTTCTATTTATTTCGACGCTTCGCTTTCTTCGCGCCAGGGGGCGTTGCTGCAGTCGCCGAATTCTATTAATGAGAAAGCTTGCTCGAGTATTACCAACACCTTCTTTTAATTTATTGCAGTCAGAGCACCTTTATTGGATGACGTTTTTCTGTGAACATAACTGAAAGCTCAGAACATTATCCAGAACTGGGGGAGGACAAGATGATTAACTCGGAGTAATAAATAGCTCGTGGATCATCTTAACCGAGATGCAGAAGGCGCGTTTTCTTCCACAATGATTTTCTAGTTGTTTATTTATCCACTTAAAGATTAACTGTCGTCTTACCAAATGTACACGATCTTTCCAAAAAAAGCACTGAGACTCTACTAACGAGAACTTCTATTAAACTGTTTTTTTTTGTTTTTTTTTTTGTATTATATGATATACAATCTTGGAAAGTCGTGTGTGTAACCTAAGAGCAACAGCTCATTCATGTTAAGTGCAATTCAAACAGCAAATTATCCCGTTGAATCAAAAAGAGTGGAACTCAAAGGGATCGAACGTAGAATTGGTGAATTTCGCATTGCAGGTCAGAGAATTTAGAGACCCAACAGCCACCAACTCGTGGAAGATTCTTGGTTCGATATCAGTATTCATTGTCCAAAATCCTGGAGCGTATGAAAGATAGAAGGCCATCATCAAGGGCAAGCATCAGCAGGGATTTCACGCTTACTGACGTTCATAGGTAAGTGTTCAGAACCGCTGCGATTTCGCCACATCCGAAGTTGGACTGCACAATAGAATATATTCTTAGGAGGCTGAATCTCCCTACTTTCATTTGATGGCGAAGTCTGGAATCGGTGAACTTTTGCAACAGAAATGCACCGTCTTGTATGTGCGAGGTCTAATCCATCATATCCACGCAGAACTTAAAGCGAAAATACCTCCAAACTCTTACTTGGGTTTAAATCTATTCAGCATATGAGAGGAACGTTTTTTTTTTTTTTTTTTTTTTTTTAAAGGTGCTTCTTATACCACCCCTGTTGTAAAGGGGGTTTCTACTGAAAGTGAGTGAGTTAGACTCGCTAAAGCGAGTCTCTATATGACAGCTGCGAATTACGTGGGATCATTTTCACGCCTCCTGATTTTAACCCATCTGAGCCTTTTTGTAGAGACGGCAGAAGTGTGAGAAATACTCGCCAGGTGAGGCTGTCTTCACAGAGAATGTTCTGCATCGAACATGCGGGTATTTTTGGATGAAGCCTGCAAATAGACTCCAGAGATATGAAGAGGCTGACACGCCATATTTACAATATGCATGTACTGTACGTAGTCCTCACTACACTACACAATCTCCTAAGCGTTCTTCACCATACTGAATAAGATTGACAAAAATACAAAAAGAAACTGATCACAAGATTTTTCCTATTGATTTAGAAAACTTTTATTCAAAAATGCCGATGCATTACATTTAAAAGAATCTCCAGAATCCGCCAACAAATTATCTGCAGCATGTTCCTCCAAGGTGAAGCTCATTTTGGGCTTTGCAAAAATTTCGTCATCCTGACCAGCAAAATGTTCTTTCTTCTTCGTATCCCGATGCCTTTGTGAACACTATAAAATTAACTTATTTTAAAAAATGAAGATAAGCCTTATAAACTCAATGAACTATATAAGCTCGTACAGAGCAGCCTTTTACAAACATCCATGCCCGAGGTAGGATTCGAACCCCACAACTTGTTGGTTGGAGCGTGGGCATGCTAACATCTACTCGACCAACCAGACAGCTCTCTTCACGTTCTAAGAAGGCGTCCATGGGAGCATTTTAAACTGACCCATCGCTTGGCTCTGGACTAAGCACCGACTCAGCATTTAGAGACCGGAAAGGACAACTCAACTCCGCTCCTCTCGAAGCAAATGTTAAATGGCCACCAATGAACTCTCATTCTCTCTCTCTCCCTGTCGTTGTATATTTCTTATAGTAGCTGGGAAACTACCTCACCGGCTACTAAGGCATGCTGTTTTAGTCTAAGCTGCGTGACTGAACACCATGGGAGGAAAAATCAGCCTACAAACATTTTGACAATTCTAATTAAATGCTGAAATTATATATCTTATTTGTTTTAGAAGACCAGCACACACACACACACACACACACACACACCACGCTATATCAGATAGTAATATATAGTGTTAGGAACCACCAGATGGCGCTATTTGGATGCGTACTCTCCTCCAGGAAACCTATTAAAAATCAATGATGGCGTTGGGTCAGCTATCTGTGATTAGCTAAGGTGGAATTTGATTGCATTCGTCTTCAAAACGTAGCACTAAACGACCTTGCCTACTCCCTTTTGGGAAAAAAAAGGGCACGAGGCGTTTTATCTATTTTTTATTAATGATGGTATTTCATGTTGAAGCTACCTACCAAAGTGACTTATTAGCGTGTACAGAGAGCAATAGTGAAAGAGAACAGGGGGAACCCCCCCACTACTAAAACCTAGAAAAGCAACATGTGGTTTGTCACCATTTAGGGCCGAAACCGAAAAGGAATTGGTGTTGCACGAGAAGACATCTCCGAGTCTGAAGACGATGGTTTCCATGTTGATTCCAGTCAGACTGTTTCTTTTTCTCCGCGATAATGCAAAGAGCCGCGATGGGGGAGGAAACAGAAAATGAAAGGGGGTGGGAGGAGAGTCTCATAGCCGAAGTGCATTAGAGGACAGGTTGCTCGCTCTGTGAAATGCCTAAGAAAAAAACAAGAAGTTCATTTGCTTTATGTGCAGTCGTGATCATGAGATTAAACTCTCAATAAGCAAAAGACGCTTGGAAACAAACGAGACCGAACGAAGGGGGGGGAGCAAAGAGGGGGGGAGGGGGAGACAAGACGGGAATAGAAAAAGCATGTACGTATGTAAAACACCGGCGCTTTAGGGGTGGCGCATTTCCAGAATTAAATTTTTAATAAACTACTGCGGGAGCTACAAAGCACCCCCAACCTTAACACGTAGACAGACATACGGACGCTATTAGACAGGTACCCCGTTCGACGAAACTGACAATTCTTTAACCTCGTTTGTTACGCATTTGCTTACGCATTCGCGCGCGCATGGCGTAAAAATGAAATTGACGCCGCATTTGTGTGTTTGCTTAAAACATTAAGAGAAATGGATGTACAAATTACGCATTTCCATATTTTTTTTTTTTTTTTTTTGGCTCTCCCCCCTCTTCTTGTTTTTCTTTTTTGCAGCCCGGCAAGTGTCTGAAGTGGGGGGTGGGGGAGAACAAGCAAACGGTGGAAGGTTTCTCTCCAATTTGTTCGTACGGCTGCTGTTCGGAATGCCAGGGTTAAAATACAAATTAAATAAACAGCTTCTGCATGTTTTAAAGCGGAGAAAAACGACGAGGCGGTTAAAGCAAAGGAGAACCGGTTGGATGGAAAAACTTGATGGAAAAAGTCGCGTAGACCGTGCTGTCGGGAAACCTTCGCTATTTATCATCTTCTGAAGGGGCTCGAGCGCTAACTAACTCATTAAATGGGCACCAGACGGGGGCGAGCTCGCTCTTCACCTGGGAATAGTGCAATTTTGCACCCAGCGGAAGAGGGGGGGGAGGTAATTATTCGGGGAAACAAAACTTGCATGTGAGATGACTCCCACCCAAAACAGCCTTCGAAGATATCGGCGGTCTGTCTCGAAATGGAAACGAGAGGAGTGTCGCTTGAAGCCTCGGGTGAATTCGGATCAACAGAGCTGATCGGGTGACGTCACTGAAGATCATCCAGGTGCCCTTCAGTGAATCGAAGCCTTCGCTTTCACGCGAGAGCCTCCCCCCCCCCCAGAAGTTTAAAGCAGACTAATGGCTAAGAAGATGTCCGCACTTACCACTTTGAAGTTGGGTGACTTTCCTTTCGGCCTCTTCCAGCTTTCGCGTGAGGACTGACTGCGACTCTTTCAACTCCTGCTCCTTTTCTGAGAAGAGGCGCTGCAATTCTTTTTCCTTTTCTTTGGTCCTAGCCTACAGAACGGGAAAAGACGTCACTCTCAAAAAAATAAATAAATAAATAAATAAATAAAAATATATATATGATTAAAATCTTAAGCTGCCCTAGAAACACATTAGTTATTAGATCTACAACGTTCAATAGGAAATACGATTCAAAACTCAAATTGTGTATAAAATATTTCGAAATTATCAGCCAAGAAGATTAAAACTCAAGAAAATAATAACTGAAGAAGTTCTTCTGCGAACATAAATTAATCTCGAACAGATGTCACTAATTAAGGAAAGTATTATTTATATAAACAGTGAACGTGAACTTGATTAATATCGCAAACAATCATATAAAGGGAGACGTCCTTGATATAGCTCAAAACAGGTAATATTTTTATAAACCACGATGAATATCCAAATGATGTACGTCAGTACACATTTGTGACAACTGCTGCCATCTGGTCGTGAGTTCAGGAAACTTTCCTGCAACAATTCAAGTTAACAGAAACACTTACATTAAAAGTGATAGAAATCAACTTTAACAAAAACGTTGGGCAATAATACACAATAGCAGTGATGACGTCTTTCTTTTGTGATCCGTACAGGATATTGATATTTCTCATAAACAAAATCAAGGTAAAAACCCGACTGACGGGTTTCTCCCCAAAACAATTTTTCACCAGTTCAAACAAGCATCGTTGAACCGACTTGGCCAGACTGTTGACAGCGCTCTCTGTCGGTTGCAATCTCAATCACGTTGGCGTTGTGTTGTTAACGGTTTTTACACCCGCACTCTATCTTCCTGCTCGGTAACTTCTCTATAAATCAGAGGGAAAGCAGTGCTATAGTAATTTCAAATGGTTCTTAACAGGCCATAGATGTTTGCAATCAATAATTCACGCCCCCCCCCCACTATACAGACGTGAGTTTTGTCTCTCCGTAACACAGATGAAAAGAAGAGACATAAAAATTTAAACGTCAATGGAGAAGGTTTTGAAGTCGTATAGTGTGGAGACCTCTAGCGGAATGCACCACAATGAAAAAGATACCGAGGGATTTTTTTTTTTTTTTTTCGTTTTAAAGAAATGTTGGGACGCGGGAGCATCTCTCCAGGAAAGACTTGGGGAGAAGGGGGATGTTATTCTCAGAGATTAGCTGACAGTGAAGTACTTCTGGTACAGTGGCGCCACCTGTTTATTTTTCTCCATTTCATGAAAGTATATTCCGGGCAGGCTTTCCACTGACGGGCCAAAGATGCATCCGAACTAAAATTTTCATGAACAGAAGTAGTCATTCTTGCCGTGCAGTGACGCGAATTCACAGTGGGGCATTCTTTCTTGTTTCATTTCTCCTTGCAGCGTGGCAAATGCAGAGGCAAACACGGACGTGGGAGAGCCTTAAGTAATGTAGGGCTGCAAGCGACTCGGCAAAGGAAATACGGTGCGTCGAAGACCCTACAAGTCAGTGCAGTTTAAACGAAATATTTACGACTTGCGCCCGCGAAAAAGGCTCCCCCTTGTGAGCGAAAAATAAGGCTTTCAACTGCCGTCAACCTCTTGCGGTTGTTCAAATCTTATCATGTGTCAGAGTAAGTGACAGGCAGAAAGTTCTTTCGGCTGCGAGGCACTGCGATGAAAAATAAAACAGAAACGGATAGCCGGGGAAGTGAACAGCTGTTTCGATAGATCAATAGCAGTCATTTAATTCTATTATTGTTCTGATTAGCATTTTGAAACCCTAAAAGGCCACGAGATACGGAAAAATGCAGAAAAAAAAAAACGTGCGTTTGCGATTTTTAAAAATTTCCTTATAAAAAGTGATTCCTCAAAGTTACAGAACATTCGTTGAACTCTGCATTTTTACTTTGATTTATGATGTCTAATGCGTTATGCGACAGAGATGAAGTAGACAAGAATAAAGTTGGTGGTAGCTTAATTCACTGATCGGAAAACTTAAACTTTGGCTGTCATTAACGAAATTTAGTCAGTTAGTTCAAAACTAAATTTTATAAAAATTCAGCAAGCGATTTATATTGTACGGATGAATTATATGCTGTATTCAACCCTATTTTGTTTTTAACAAAGTCAACCACTAGATGGACAAACTTCACATTTCATACGGTGTGATTTAAAGAATATTTTTCCTTGTAAAAATGTGAATTAATCAAATGATTTCCTACGCGTATTATGCTGATGATTTTGCTTATTTTCGTGTGTCGCGTAGTTTGCATTCGATGCTGAAATGAGTAATAAAATGGCTGTGTGTAGACCTCAGATTATCTGACCTATTAGCAGGTTGGGGGAGAGCGCACATCACCCAATATTCACATGATCCACTGAAATCTTCGCTCGGAATGTGCGAGGAATATCCTACTCTAGAAGAGATGAGATGCTGTGCTAGAGATCTCTACGAGGATGTGTTTTAAGGAGTCTGCGAATGCTAGGTTGACTTTCAGAGAAATTCCCTGGGTATCAACACAATTGTTTGAGTACTATCAGCGGACAACTATAGCACACGACTCTGGGGGAAATTGTTCGCTGATACACGTAAATCTAAAATTTGTATTTCCGTCGTTCAGATACCCCTTCGAGACATCGGTCTACCAGTTTCGCAGATCCACGGTCTGGGTCGGTAGTTACATCATCAGTTGGCAGATCGTAATGTATGTGTCCGCCAATTATTCTCCATAAGAATATCAAAGGGAGAGAGAGAAAGTGACAGGACAGTGAAAAATTGTAGCGATCATCCACGTGTACAAAAACATATTTGGCCGCTTTTCAATGTGTTTGTTAAGCTAGAGGGTGTTCGTTTTGCTCGCCCCTCCACCTCAAAACTACTGTAGTGTACATAATGATGCTAATATATGTAGAACTCACTAAACACCAACTCGCTGATCGCACAGTAGGACTCGTAGCGCAACTAATGGATCCCATGCAGAACCTCGCTACCACAGGCATATAAATAAAAGGTTTCTAACCTTTAAGACGAAATCCTACACTACCATCTACGAGAAGAAAAAGACCTCGAAAATAAACGATGGCGTTGGAATGCGTCATTTTCTGAAGGAAGTTGGCATGTACTGAAGCAAAATCTCACAACTGCTAGCGAAGAGTAAATAATTAATGAGAAGAGAGTTCGGTTAAGAGCGCCATCTAGCGACTATTTCCATAAAAAGCTCAACCAGTCCAAATATGTAGTTAATGAAGCGAAACTATCTGTTATGTCCTTGATGTTTTAATGATTGCAACCATTGGCGGTATAGCTGGTTTTCCAGGATGTCGAATGTAGAAATCAGAAGTGAAACTATCTCTCTCTCTCTCTCTACGAGACCAGATGACTTGCACTATGTTCCTGCATCCTTGAAGATACTTTTATCTGACAGCATTTGCAGCCGCAGATAACTCAAATATTATCTGCTATGACGACATTTCTTCGGTCTCTGATTACTTGAAAGGTCCAAGCCAACTTCGGCAACAGTACCGTTCCTTAAAACATTTAGGCGGAGGGAGGGCACAACGTGATTTAGGCCCCTCTGGGATAAAGAATAATAATAAAAAAAGGGCACGTCCCGAGAGAGAAAAAAATTTTGGTCGCTCTGCTGACATTCAGTTTTTCTGTCTGCAATTACTATTTTTATCGCAGCGTGATGTTGTTGGACATTCAGATCGCATATTATTAAATCTTTTCTGCGTTAAGAAAAGTGTTTTGCCCGGTGAAGACGCCACGTGACTTCCTTCGGGTTTCGTGACCTTGTTGAGAAGTAAATAAACAAATAGTAATTTTTGCCCCCACTGTAAAAAAAAAAAATCTTTTAGGCCTTTTGCTGCATTACAATTTCGCTACACACCCTCAGAGCTTTGGTTAGACGAATCCAATCTCCCCCCTCCCCCTCCCCTAGTATGAAGTCTCAGAAATCGTAATGTGGCGGTGACTTTGCTATCAACAAAATTTCACTATCAGATAGAAAGAAAGTATGTAGTAACCCTTTGATCGAGTGTTAGCACATATTGTACAAAATAAAGTCAGTTTCGTCACCTTATTGTCGAACCAACGATATGTCGTTTCGTCATTTCACCGTCGCTGAGAAAGGAGAAAATTACAAACACGAGGAGAACTGATAAGAAACCAGTAAAGATCTCCATGCACACCTGCCAAGTCAAAACATCCATAAATCTCCAAGAGGAAAAAAAAATAACTAAAGAAAATGCGCTAATTGAAAGACAGAGAAGCCACCGTAGGCTATGCGTGTTTTATCGCTCTATCTTATATCCTGTTCATCTGTGTCTTCAATCTAGTGTCAGCCGTGTCCCGTTCCCGGTTTTTTTCCTTGTAGACATCTGTCTACCTGCTCGTACCGGAAGGCATTTGCCACAGGAAATGTAATTGTTACCTACGTCACGGTAACGCGCATGCGTGGTTTGGTAACAATGCGAAGGACGCTTTGGCTAGTTAGGCTTAAAAAAAAAAAAAATCAATGGTGCTTTATTATTTTTAAGAGGAACACACAAATGGAGGATAACCTGTTCGGGAAAAGGTTTGAACATGCATGGCTGTGTCAGAGGTCACACGTAATGACAAATATTACTTCTGTTAAATACACGGAAGTGAAATTTGTTCCGCCATGGTATCATTAAAGCCATCATTTTACGAAAACGTGTGTGTGTGTGTTAAGCAGGAGAATTCTCGTACGCGAAGAAAAGAGAATGTTTTTCGCTGAGTTTTAATAGGCAGAATGTCTGCCCGTACTTCGTTCATTTTTACACTTTTTCATTTCTTTCGAAAGATCAAGCTGGACGAGGAAGTCATTTGGCTTAAGTTGTACTACAAGATTCATTTGCAAACTCCAACATCGGTTTACAAGCGTAAGGATTCAATAGAGCGGGCTCGGGATCTCTCTCTCTCTCTCTCTCTCTCTCTCTCTCTTTAATGACTACTTTGGCAATTTACGGAGCTTACACGGATCCATTCTGGTGACCCTTCGTTTTATTTTTCGAGATCTCTTAAATGGCAATGATGATGAATATTCGACCCCTGAGGTGCAACATCATTTCTAGTAAGAGGAAGAAGTCGCATGCTGTAGAAGACGAGAACTGCACACGTGTGATATTGCATTAATCAGTCAAGGCAACTGCTCTAGCGCAGTTTTAACTTGGTAAATCACGTGATGCAGCTGATGTATTCGTCATATGAATAGTCGAGATTTTTAAATGCCCATATTAAAAATAAATAAATAAAGGCAGTCCTCCATTAGGGGTGTTCTAAAGTGCAGCGATTGTTGACAGTAATATACGGCGCACTTTAAAATACCCGGATGAGGGACTTCAGCCAGAACATGCACGGAATGCAGATTACGTAAGACATATTCACTGCTCTTATGGAAAGACGTTCTTACCTGTATGGTGATTTCTAATTTGTCTTCGTACTCATGCACTTGTTCTCGGAGATGCTTGATTGTCACTTCTGAAAAGGAAAAAAAAAAAAATCGATCAGAAAAACAAAAACTGTTAGCAGCGATTAAAGCACGTGAGAGGTTGCTCAATGTATCCCCCCGCGCGCGGCAGCGGAGTCGAGCGAAAGGTGCGGGGTGAAGAAAAAGCGCGAGGCAAAAATCAGAGCATAAATTTTTTGGCGCCTTTTGTGCGGCCTCACTTGCGCTGCGGCCAACGCGGTAATCCTTTGAGCCATAAATTACGAGTGCCGTTCTCTCGTCGTGCGTTCGTTGCCGCAGGTGTGATACCACCTTACGCACTATGAGGGAATGCGTAATGGATTGTTACCGATCGCGCTCTCTTTTGTCTGCCCCCGTGGTTCTCGGGCAACCGTCCCCTTTTTGCAGCTCGCAACTGCGTTAAGCCTAAAGACGTTTGTTTGGCGTAACGAGCCACAAAGGGTCGAAAGGTCACAAAATAAAGCCGGAGTGCATTCACGACTGGGATGGGGCGAGTTGTGATGATTGCAATAAAACATCCCAACTCGCTTGTTTTCCCCCCCGGGTTACCATAGCAACAGAAAATACCAACGTTCTTTACAGAGCAACTGAATCGCCAAATACTAGTTGACGCTCCCTCCCCAGAACAGACAGGATTTCGTTGCTAGTACGAAAGCCTCGATTTCAACCTTATTCCTGTGCAACAAAGTTACAACCGGTGTCACAGAAACGATCGACAACGAGTAACAGATGATTTGTTGGCTATCAAACTACGAAAACACAATCCCTGCATCTTCCATTCCACCACAAACAACTAAAGCAGCGCTTCTTAAACTTTTTCCACTCGCATCCCCCTTTTCGCCCGAGAAATTTTTACGCGACCCCGGGGATATAAAATAGGTATAGAAACCAAACACTTACTGATAATACATCATAAAGAAATTTATTTTAAAACAATTCTCTGGTCTACATAGAATTTTACCATTTACGTAAAGAATTACAAACAATAGCCTCGAATCTGAATTAATTTTTGTCGTTGCGCATTCAGAAACCTTTTACTGTTGCCAAATTATTCGCGACCCACACTTTAAGAAGCTCTGATCTTTTTAAGAAGACACTTTAAGAAGCTCTGATCTAAAGAACGAATTCAGGTTTCCACCTCTCGTAAAACGGGCAAATCAAACTACGAAAACACAATCCCTGAAAATACCTCAAACACAAGCAATTAACAGAATCCTGAACCTTGCTTTCGAAGTTCAACCCTAAGCAAACACCGTCGTGGGCGATCTGGCCGAACTCATTTTCGGTCGAAAGACCTTCACCGAAATCGAACTAAGTCTTTTCGACCAAAGGACGACACAACAGGGGAAGCAGTGATAGGAATGCTAGGGTTTTTATCCATTTGTTGAGTGGGATCCAGCACACAGAAATGCAACAAGGAGTGCTTGGAAAGTCGATGCATTTTTGTTTCTTTTCTTCATTTTATTTTCGTCTAAAAATACGAAGCACAACACAGATGTTCACCTACAACTCGAACCACCTACCGATTCCCATTCTAAATGTAAACAAATCTTATCCGCCATCAACAGCCTAATAACTGCAGGTCATCCCACTAACCTTGGAAACAGTTGAGTGGAAAATGTACTTCTACCACGATCGAGATGAGTCACTCTGCATCGCCGATTGCCGCATAGGTAGTGCTCTTAATGGCATTCAGAACACGTATGAAGTGAAAAAAATAAATATTCCCCAATTCGCAAGAACATCCCAACAGAAATAACATGCGTGGAAAGAGCGAAAAACCTTCTGCTATTTAGCTCAAACATTCGCTCGGTTGACTTGTTTAAAATCCGCAACCCCCCTCCCCTCAATCCTAGCGTTGAAGGCATTTTTGTAACTAATTATTGCCAACTTCGAAACAACCTTAATAGTGCGTAGCATGCAAAATAAGCGCGCTTAATTGGGCTCGAGGAATACGAAAACTCGGCACGCAATAACCCGATCACACCTTAGAATTCCAAATCTCGTTTTGTTTTGTTGAAATATTTAGTTCCATTTTTTAACTGCAGGCGGCGCTCATTTCTAATTGCTACCGACTGTCGCGCTTTCATTTGCTTCGAAAATAAGTTCTGCAAAATTTATCGAACGAAGAAAACACGATGTGGTTCCGCGTTCTTTGGGAAGTCCCCTCTCGCATTAGGCATACAAACACGCGAATTATATTTGGTCTGGTGGTGTGTACTTTAACGTGATATAGGGACTCACAATTGAAACCGGTCGCCCGTTGATCTGGACTGCTGTGACGTCATTTAAACACACAGACTGGTCGTGAGCAAACAGGCGCACTTGGATGATGTTTGCGGTGATTCCAACCAACTAACACATTGTATCCGTTGCCCAATGACTCTACTGGCAGCAGCTTGCAAGCCCTCTTCAGCATTTAGAAGACGAACGTAAACAACCCATGCTATCTAAAGAAACTCTGAAGCAAAAGTCTTAAGACCAACGTGAAGTTATTTCACTAAACTGCGAGATCCACAGCGATGGGGTTAAATATTTAAAGTGTCCTCATTCACATACACGAGAAAAAGAGACCAATCCCGACAAATATTGGAAGGTAAAATTGATACTTGGTTTTAACATAATAAGTTGGTGCGCATGTCCTTCGTGTATGTGTATACATGAGGCATATGTAGTGTCCTTCATTTATTGGGTTTTAATATTATTGCTAAGCAGGGGCGTCCGCAGAAAATTTTCCGGGAGGAAGGGGGTTTTCGAGGGGGGGGGCAAAGCTTGGAGACAAATAATTACATCAATAAATTTTTATTTTAATTTTTTTTCACAAGTGACTAGGGGGAAGTGCCCCGTTTGTTCTCCTCTGCGGACGCCCATGTCGCTAAGGCAATTTTTTTGAACTGCAGTACTTTGCGGTGTGTAACCCGGATGAACTGTTGCTATTGGGTTACACGTGTGATGTCTCAAAACTGTCTCTGATTTTTGAAATTTAATTTCACTTTAAAAATGTATTATTTTAATAGCAAATCGTTTATTCACAAACTGGTATTATTATTTTTTTGCTGGAATGTATAAAAAAATGCCATCCGATCTCTTGCATGCGACAAGTGTTGCAATCACTGACGCAGCTACCTCAATGTACACCCAGTCGAAGATTTGGCCTCCATGTGCGCTTTCTGAGCGAGCAAACATGAAGCCGATATTTTTCACACATCTCATAGGATCTCTCTCCTTACGCGTCTACAAACGTAATTTTCCCATCAACAACACCTTTAAGATTTTAGAGGGGGCGGGGGGGTTAGACAATGCTCAACGATAATAAGGAGACGCTCTATATTATATAAAAAAAAAACATTGAAATACCCCCCCCCCCGCCTCGAGATTTTCTTCCTGTTTTCAACAATATTGGGTCACCAGGCTTAGCAGTCGAGTAAGCAACTGGAGTCGAGGTTTCTGCAACAATAGAAAAATGGCGATGTATGCGTGCGAGAGTATCTGTGAATTGCAGAAGATGATGCGATCATGTCACAATCAAGGCACTATTCTACGCATTTATTCTTAATAACGATCAATGTCTAGGAGGCTTTACATGTTTCCTTTCTTTAATTTATTATAAAATTTACAGAAAACATTTGTGAATCCAGATGGCTTTGGATTATATGAAGAGAGAGAGGGTTATATTGATTCAACCGGAATGAAAAAGATGGTCGACAGTTGAGGATTGCTCTTCTATTGAGTTACAGATTAAAATGGAAGAGGGACACAAGTTCTTGCCAGAAAAAAATATTAATAATGAAGGATAGGATTCTATTTTATCAAAACTTTTTTTTTTATTTTCCTTCAATTCATAATTTATTTAAGGTAAAGTCTTGAGCAGTCAAGATTACGACTTATTACAGAAGCTTTAAGATTACCACTATCTCGGCAAATTCTAAAACTAATCACTTCGCTGATAGTCGAAAACGAGACATTTAAATTTATGCTAATTTAAACATTTTAGTCAGTTTTGACTAAGAATAACAAATTATAACACTAAGTTACTTTATATTTGGATCGGGTTCGGTTCAAAACCGCAAAGTTGGTCCTTTAATTTTTTGGGAATGATGAAATCAAAAAGGAATTTTTGTGCGGAAACATAACGTAAGTAATTTCGGCGGATGGTTTCTCTGAAAACTTGGGTTTACTGACAAATAAGACGCAATAAACAATCGAATGCATTTTCCGAGAATGAGACCCGTCTTAGCCTCTTCTTATTATGGCTAATTCTCATCAGACATGCTCAGTTCTTACCCGATGCATTGAGGAAAGAAATGGGGAGGGAGAGGGAGATGGCCTCGCGTGAAGGTCCAGTTCCATCCCCTTCTAACAACATCAAAAGTGTTCGGTAGCACACACACACACAGAGAAAGGGGGAACATCAAAAAAAAAAAAAAAAAAAAAAAGGAGAGAGAAAAGAAAGAAAAGCAGTCCAACCCCATATCCGTGCCGAAATAGCACACCATTACAGGCTTCCTGCCAATTAGGCAGCTACAAAAATGCTGACAGATTTATAGGTATTGCTGTAGTAATGGGGAAATCGACTGTGCCTCGTTTGGATGGCCGCATGTGGCCGAAATGGGCGCCTCCAATCACCCTATTGGTTACTCTGCAGATAAAGGATGTGGCTGAGCAAACCATCCAGAAAGGAGCCGAGGGACGCAAGGAGGGGGGAGAGCAAACCGAAGGGGGGATATGTGGGAAATCAGAAGCATGTAGACTATAAAAAGTCTCTTCCCACAAAACAGTTGGGTCAAAATCTCCGATAGTAAAGGGAAATTTGAAACACGCTGCAAGAGGGGCGAAAGAAGAAGAAAGAAAAAAGGACAAGAAAAGGCGAGATCTAGAGCACGCTTGGGGGACATGGGGGGAACGGAAGTGAGAAGAATGATAATCTTTTCCCTAGGTCATTTCATCGAGGGGTGATACATGGGCCTATTACCGGTGCCATTTTACCGATTATTGATCTTCACGGCCAAGTAGGCTTAGCGTGCACTACATATCTCATTATGACACACAGGTATAAATCAGCGGCCTGTGGCCCGTGTCACCCCCCTCCTCCCGAGGCCCCAGCAGTAATTCCCGGCAACAGTAAACACAATAAATCAATGAGCTATAGCACTTCGTTGCCAGTAAAGATCTAAGGCTCCATAAGTTCTATTGCCCCTGCTAGCGAAGGAAGGAACGGGGATACACACACACAGAGTTGGGGGGGGTTAGGTCGGGGGAAAAAGACAAGCTTAACTACAGAATTAACGGCAGTAGAAGCTTCGCAAATGAAAGGCTAACGACCCACGCCACGTGATGTCACGAATACCAGATGTCATTTTTGTCTCGCTCTCTCCCGATTGATGTCGTCATATCCTGTCATGCGCAATGGACTCCTACAGATTACAACATTTCATTAAAAAAATTGTTTGCGCAGGAAATGATGTAACAAGAAAAAGGAATCCACTTATGTGGTCACCCTCGCTTTACAAAATGAAAACAACGACCTAGAAATCAATGCAGATGGGGTTGTTTACGGAATGTTGTTTCGAAGTTTAAAAAAAAAAAAGAGGTATCAGGTTCCATTTGAAGATAAAAGCTAATCCGGAGAGGTTTAACTTAAAAAAAAAAACGTCAGTTTTAAATAAAATAATAGCCTCCCACTGCAGAGGTCCAAATATACTCGAAACACTTTTTTTCTGCGTAGAACAAACGTCAGTCAGCTGTTCTGTCACTTCAGGTATTCGTTTTATAAGCGTGGGCGAATACGCTGTAATTAAATCCCCACGTTAGCGAGGAAAAAAGAATCGGCTGCATGATATATTAGAGTTGTGCGGCTTCCATTTGTTAACATGGCTTATGGTGCATAACCATCCAATTCATCTCCTTCCCTCCCGCTCGCAGCGAGCGAAGAAAAATAATCGCTCTGCTATTCGACAGAAACCTGTAACCCAACTGCGAATTAATCTCTTTCCGGGATCCTGTCTTTTTTTCCCCTCTTTTATTTGGCCCGAAAAATGCTGATTTCCTGACATATCCCCAAAAGTCTTCTCTCGCTGTTTGTCATTTTATTTCCATTTTTCTCGCGAGCCCTCACGAGACGGACTGCTCGAGCAAACACCGACACAATCTTCCGTGTTTCGCTGACAACGTTAAAATTTTAATCACACCGGCGCTCGGACTGTATGCCGAAAATAATTATCGTTCAGAGGTGAAAATCCTAACGAGGTGGACTCGACTCCTCCGCGGTTTCTACGGAAGATAAAACAGAAAGCGTGCTAACCTCGTACAAATTCCAGCCAGCTAACTCGAGGGATGGAAGAAGCCTCCGAATTTCCAATTTGTCATCGTGTTAATATTTTATTTCCTTCGATGTGGCAGAAAGTGGATCAGAAAAGGTTGCTGGGGGGGGGGGAGACGCACAATCTAAACACGTCATCGTCAATCGAAGAGCAAAAGACAGACTGCAACTGTCTTGCGGATACCGGATCTTATCCAATATGTAAGAACCCCGGTAGTAGGGACCCTGAGGAATGGGAATCTGCATTCTGTAAAACAATAATTCTAATTTTCACTTGTTATATTCGAACTAGCGAGGATGACTCTGCCCACATTCACAGGAAGTAAAAAAGATCATTTGAAGTTTGAATTTATTTTTACAAATGATTTTAAATACTGATACGAACGTAACTGAAAAGCGTTGGGTCGAGGGGAAGAAAAATAAACTAATTTAAAGAGCTACCAGTTGCACAGAGTTTTCGCCTTCTAAATACGCAATTTCTTAATGCTTTCTTAAAGCGACACCAGATGGCAACAGCAGCCTGAAAGATTAGTGTACGGCAGGAATCGGTTAACGTGGATGACGCAAAATATTCGCACGCATTCACATACAGCGGTATGCCACGTGGTATTCTATCCCCCCCTCCATCACTTTCCCCCCTACACGGGGGGGTTTAAAAAGCGAGCAGCATTAAAGACCGGAAACGAGGAGGTCCACAAAGCACACTGGACATACCTGAAAATCAGCCCACGTATTGCGATGTTAATGGCAATTTCCCCGAATGAGACGGTAGAGGGCACTGATTAATGAAAGCGCGCTTTTAACGCAGGAGCATCATCTACTTCGGAGAAAAAAGAAAAAAGCAAACTTCCGTGACACCACGGCCATTGTCAAAAGGAGAAGTGCGGACTATTCCCGTTACTCTGTTTATCCGGCCAATAACGATGGAAAAAAAAAAAAAAAAAAAGCAAAAAATGTGCGGAGAGGGTCAATCAAGCGAGTCGAAAAGACAGATGAAGGTCACACGGGTTGCCATCTCGCACTAATAATTAGATCCAGTATCCGGCTTTTTATGGTGTTTTTATCAATAATTTATGGATGGACGCTTGGAGACGCTATAGGGAGGCATTAATATTTCATAACGTAACCCTATCGCCGTGGGACGCCCAGCGGACGTTCCAACAATCTCGCACCACCCCCCACCAAGAAGAAGAATTTCGCTAACTCCGCCCTTGAGAGCGGCAAGGTAAGGAAGGGTCTTATCGCCGACAGATCCACAAATACCTTCGGTATTGTTTATTCCGTGACCGATTGTTCCTAATAGTGGGCCAAGGCTGCGACCCGAGCTCGCCTAATTAATGAACGTCCCTCCTCATAAATTTCTCCGTACAGACAACTCTAATTTACGGCATACCCTCGGTCCAGGGCAACTCGACTTCGGTGACAATACTCGTGCGTGTGACTGCAGGCACGCTATGAGACGTGCTGCTCGTCGCTACAGTCGTCCGAGACGGGCAAATGGAGCTGGGGAAAAGTCAGTCTCACAATAACTCCGAGATAAGTTATTGGTCTTTAACGGCGTTGTTCCTCCTCCGTACAAGAAACTGTCGCTTCGTCCCTAATCAGACCGTAATAAGTTCTTCCTGTTGGAGTCGTGGCATTTCTTATCTGTTACTGGGACAACTTGGGTTTCTTCTGCTCCACTGTCCTCGAGTGCTTTATCTGCTCCTTTCCCGGAATTCTTCTGTCCCGCTTCCAATTTCTTGTCTAGTGGCGATAGCGTTCTGTCCAGCGGTGCTAATCAATAATCCCACACAAGGGCTTTCGGTCAGAGGAGCACTCGATTGGTTGTGACAAATGTGGACGCTTCTGATTTGTGTTTTCTGTATTGGTGCACGAAATCTGAACACCAAAGACAAGGAACGTTCATGTGCTGAAGGATCAGCTCCTCCTCGTATCCCAAACAAATCTGGCCAGTAGCGTTATCAATGAATTAAGCAACGAGGAGATGAATGCCGAGCAGTGGTGGATCTCCAATTGAATACGACAACATACTGGCTGAATCTTAAACGAGAAAACAAAGTGGAGTGCCAAACAGCAACCCAATTTAAAGTGTCTTATGCAGATTGGATTGAAGTAAAAAAAGTGTTTGACTGAAAAGAGTGATGGTGATATCCTGAGAATTGATGGTTGCAGACACAAGGAAATTGGGATAATAATAAGCTGGATTATACAAAAAGAAATGCCATATTAAAGAGAATAAGGAAATAAATGGAGGAAAAAAGTGTCCGCATACGCAAAACAAAGATAGTGCGAATATTGTTTATGAAGGAAAGCCACACCAGATTAGATGCGGTAACGAAACAACCTTGAAATGGACTCTGCAATCGACTGAATTAAGAAAAGTAATCTTCTTTATCGAGTTCTGCTTGACTGCCTTTTGGCTGTCAATTATTAGCACGCAAGAAGATGGTGTTATCTGTAAAAGACGGTAAGAAAGATGCAAACACAAAGGCGGACTTGGAAATCTCTCTCTTGAAGACCAGAGAATCTTGAGAAATGTGGCCAGAAAAGAGGCAAATTGGCTTCTCTGGATGTGTTCATCAAAGAGGCAAAATCTCCGATGATAAACGAACGGAAGGCTGCTCGATTCCGACGCAGCCGAATGAGAAGCTGAACAGAGTTAATCCTGGAGCCAATTAAGTACACAACGTTTACTACTCGAGACAAAAAAAGTAAGCAGAAGCCCCTCTTTCTGAAAATCTTAAAATTACTCTTTCGAGGACTTTTTACTTAGTGCTGAGTCGATTGGTTTTGGGAGGAGTGGTGGAGTTTTCCTGAGGGAAATTCGCGTGTTCCTCTCCGCGAAAACACACCGACGCTCACACGTGCAAGGCGCATTATGACTTAATGTGATTTTGTACTAACTAATCAACTCATCTGAAAAGCTAATACAGCAAGAACTGATCACAAACAAAGTGATTCCTTCCTTATTCCCCCATCCCATACATCTTGCGTAATTTTCGACTTTTCGTACGTCTGTTCACGAGATAAATCTCGACTATGGCCAAATGGCAATACGACTCTTTTTCCATTAGAATTTTAAGGCACAAATGAAGGCTTAATACAACTCTCTGTACACAGAGAATGATTGTGGAGCCGGGTTGAGTCATTATAGAGTTAGACGCAGGGACGTGTTAATCATTGAACAGGGAATGACAAGCTCGAAGAAAATCTGCATCTTTCGCCCTTTGCAAACGCTGTTGCTCGCATCTTTTATATCACGGGATGACTTGCTTTATAGATATTTTCGGTTTCTGGACAAAGCAACACACAATAACACTATCACTACATATCTGATTTAAAAAAAAAAAAAAAACTTTATATTTTTTAAGCTAGACGATCGATACATTTGGCAATACGCATGTGTTGCCCCGTTTAAAAAAAAAAAAAAAAAAAAAATGCGCCCGTATCTAACCCAGAAGGAACAAGCCTTCAACGGGAAGAGAGAGAGATACGCAAATCAGAATTACGAACGGAATTCCCGGAGATAAACAACACTGAAAGTGGACAACTCACCTAGAAAACAAGCGAATGCAGACCACACTCTTGTGCACTTCAATCAGGAAGGCTATCAGCTCGAGCGTAATAAGCTGTGTTGTCAATTAATCACCATCGCATTCCCCCTCCCACCACCATTTCTAGAGACATAATGACAGCTATTTTGTCGCTAATACTGTTCAAGGCCTGCAGTAATAAACCCACATCTCAATTCGCAGTCTTTCCTTGTGCTCCCTCCCCCACTTCCTTCGCTTGTCCTTCACCCTATGGCGTCATTATCGGTGGCATGTTTTGTTTCCGTCGCACATGCATTCATACAAATACTTCTAATATTCCGAAACATCTAATATCAGTCGTCTCAAATCCGCCATCACCGCTATGACGTCACGGTGCGTGCAAGTTAATCTCTTGGTTATGGAAACGGGCCAATAAGATATTAAACCACGTGCGGAGCTTTCCGGGGATATTTTTTTTTTTTAAAACGAATTCCACTGACCCACTAAGGAATTTAGAAGGCGAGTTCTGTTTCCAACAAACGACGTTTCTGGTCGAAGATCGATGCCAAGCAGTCAATTAAAGATCAAATGTTTCTTGAAAAGGATCTGTAGGAGCCTGTGAATGCAGAGTCTGTGTTTGTGTGGTTTCCCCCGTGGACAAAGAAGTGCTCCACCCGGCAAATAGAACTTCAGACACAAACAAACATTCATTACGTTACATAATTTAGAGTACGCATTAAGACTTCTACTGGTTACCATCAGGATGCTCCCGGCCAAATGGTTTCCCAGAGCAAAATGCCGAGAGATGCCATGTCGCTATGGTAACAAGGAACAGCAGAATAAATTAGCGAAATTGAGTTGTCTTTCTAACGTTCTGAAACAGAGAAGGCACCAGATAGGAAAGGTAAAGCATTGATCGCGAACAACCATTTACATTAGCCGATCTCCCGAAAAGAGCGAGCAAAACAGTGGCAGAACGACACGCGACAACGAGCATCAAGTTGAGCAATCCTCCCTTCCAGGTGCACATTCGCTGGAGGACGAACCTCGGAAATTAAAACTATAAATGCGCCAAGCAGGGGATAGAGATTATCAGAGAGACGTGACGGGAAACGAGCTTCCCAACAGAGCAATTTCGACGACACAGACCCATATACCACGTCAGGAGCAACAGGATTACCAGTAAACGCCGCACTATTACACGGCTGGCTGACAACTGTTTTACAGTCTTTGGGAATTCGAGAAGAGTTTCCAGCAAAACTTGTGCCGCTTACCAACTACATAAAGTGTGGCTAATTAGGTCGGAACAGAAGGGAAATGTAAATCCGAGAACAACTTCGCAAAAATCGAAAACAAAAAGACACCAACGAGATTTTGCGTTGATTTGTCGAGGCCTGCTCGCGGAACCAGCCTATTGTTGCATCACGTTTCTGGCAATGGGTCATTATAGAAGAAAACTTATTTACCACCGCTAGAGACAGCAGGGAGGGCTGCGGATTTCTCATATGCAGTAACGTGTAATTTTCTCTGGCAAAGCAACACGGTGATGCAGCTGATCTCGAGGGAGTCTGTAATGTAGCTGCACTTTTGCAACCATTCTTATTTCGCAATATGGCAAAACAACGGGGGAAAGAAGGAATATTTAATGTACGAGTTGAGAGCCGAGATTTGCGACGTCAAATCGCATTTTAAACTTCATCCCGAGAAAAATAAACATTCGGGAAAGCGGAGAAAAAGAACATTATTTGGAGACACTTAAAACAGCTTCATTTGGTGCAGCAAAAAAAAAAAAAAAAAACAGATGAACTTTCCGACGAGAGAAGCAAAGGAATGCTTGCTTCGTGTCTAAAGTAGATTTGCTTATTTGTGTTCTTCAGAAGTCAAATCCCCGAATAAAGATAAATGAAACCAAGCCGCCGCGGTGGCCAAGTGGATAAGAGCCTCGTTCAAGGCACAGCGCTGATACGGACCGCGACTTCTATGCAGCTAAGCACGTAAATTTAACGACGGATGTGAGAGAACAGCACGAAAGTTTAATTTTACTATTAACAGAGCCATAAACAAAAATAAAGTTAGGTCGACGGCACTTGACCCCATCAGGACTCCGATTTTTTTAAGTGTATCGGAGATCCTGAGCAGGCTCTGTCCGTTTGAATTATAACCAAGGTCTGACTATCGATGGGAAAAAAAGATAAATAATAAGAAAGAGATTAAGGCTTTCTCCGCATTTGTGGCGTTTAAATTAAGAACGTTATTGGTGGTAGCACGTATAACCAAAGGGTCACGAAGGAAAAGCACTCGAGTAGGCTGTTTGGCGAAGACAATATTAATGGAAGCACGTGTATTGTGAGGGGGCAGAGAGAAAGAGAGAGAGATAACTTAAGCAAACAGAATAGAAAGATGGACGGCCAGATAAAGACAGACATAAAGATTGTATTTAATAGAATATCTGGGCCAGCTGATAGTCGGCAGGAGATCGTGATTCAAATAGGAAAATTAAAAGAAGCCCGATGACAGAATGAGGACAATCGCTGGAAATCTCTATGGCACACACGTACCCCGTTCTATCTGCCGCAAACACAAGAGACCTCGATTGAACATCTGTGGTGAGAATACACAAACCGATCGGGAGTGAAATTAAAACCTGCAGCGCTGCTTTACAAAAGGTGTGTGTGTGGGGGGGGGGGGGAATGACGAAGGTTAGCGCCGTATTTATTCTGATATGCCGATTTGTGGGTTCACATCAGAAACCCCTTAAAAAGGTTTCTAATAACTTTAATCGCCAGGCGGAATGGGATACAAATTCGGTGGATTCACTCCCCCCCCCCCCCCCCCAGCACACACTCCAAAACTTGAAGAAGAAAGCTAGAAATCAGTTTCTGCCACCAGTCATAGTTGCCTTGACCTTAGCGACGAAGATTGTCGGCCCTTGAGGGATTACATTTCTGGTAAGAGGAAATCGTATCGTGCAAGGTTCGGTGGATGCGGCGATCTTCGTTAATTCCCACAGCCTGGCAGCTTCCATACGAAGCATTCGACGGCGATGATAAGTTCGAGGGTGCTTTGTCAACTGCCAGTAATCCTCAAGTGTCGTCCTATTTCCGAATTCAATGCCTTCTGCACGTTTTGCACTTTTAGCAATTTCCAAAACAGAATGGAAAAATTTATAGCATCCGCTACGACTATAGGTCATTGTGTATATACGGAAAAGTATTGCAATTAGCATGCAGAGCATGATCAGGGCGTGTTTTTCTTCCTTAAGCGTTGTGCAACATCCAGGTAAACTTAGAGGGGGGGGGGGACTATTAAAGTTTACAGAAATAAGGAAAAATCCAACTACGAACATTTTTGATAAGGCCTCGTGATCTTAAAATTAAAAAAAAAAAAAAAAAAAGGCCATTACGAAGAATGTCCCCCTTTGTCGTCTGTTGTTTTATTCTGGACATTCCTCCCACCAGAATGTGCGATGTTGTTGAAAGAAAAAACAATAACTAACCGCGACATTAGTTGATAGACATTCGAAGCTCCCGGATTAAGGTCACTGGACTCTGCTTTCTGGGGAAGAGGGGGGGGGGGTCGCATTTTAAGTATCTGCTAAAAGGTCAATGAAACAAAATGTCCCGGATTTTTACACGAATGCTGAAAGAAAGGGCAGAAGAAACAAGTCCTCGCTTCGTGAATGAGGAGTATTCCCGTTGTCCAATTATAACGAAGAATGCCGGTCTATAGGAGAGTGAATCAATTCGAACTGGGGAGGGTCACGTTGACTGTCAACTGACGATGCCGCTGCTATATTGTTCCGAGCCAGAGTGACCTTTTGCCGAGCTGTGGACAAAGCTGCCATTACGAGAACTTTACCCAAACAATGCTTTGAAAAAGCGAATATGCCGCTCGCAATAAACCCAAATGGACACCAGAGGTCGCCTTCAGCAGACAAAAAAATAAAAATAAATAATGGGAATTACGAAACAAAAGCTAGCACTGCAGTCAACGAAACGAGGTCAAGAGAGGTCAGCGGGACAAGCTGCTCCGCAGATGTGCATAAGGGAAATGATTAATGAGAATGTGATTATTGGACCCACGCAAGGAACAAGACGAGGCAACCCATAAAGCGTCGGGGACGGAGCGAAGAGATTATCATTGGCAGCAATAAAAACGCCGCGTGTAAAATGACAACCCCAATAATTAAAATCGAAATTTAACTATTTGGACGTGACGCCGCAAAAATTTACTGCCCCGTTGTCCGGAAACGTCTGGTCAAATTCCTGCAGTTAAAATCCGGCGGGAGATTGAACAGCCTCGCACGTAAAGTGTGGAAACCGATAGGGCCCAGCCGGGCCACTGCCCAACTTGTTGTTCTCGGTGTTTGAAACTTTTGAAGAGCATCCCAGTTCTTTCAATGGCTCGTTAAAAAACCCAAATTCAGTCAACTCGTTTTAGTGGGGGGGTGGGGTGGGGTAACTCTTCTGGGTGATCACTGTTTCGAAGAAATCAAGCTATGTATGACATTTAATTAAAAAAAGAAGGGCTAACTTTATTTCTCAAGTACTTCAGCATATCTGAAGAAGCCCCCCCCCCCCAGACAAGGTCATCGTATTGTGCTGTTACCACGTTTTGCGATTCGTAACAAGCAGAAATTGTGCGTTCAGATTGGGAAGGCGGCACCTGAGAAATGAACTGAGGTAAGTGGCAGTGGGGACACAAGAAGCCGAAGACTTATCGGACAGTTTTTGAACTTGACGAAAGGGCGTCGTGAAATTTATCTCAACAGGACTCCTTGGACATCATTCGAGGGAACCTCGCATGTCGAGTCGATAAGCTGGGATGAGAGAACTTGTTCACACGCAATTTCTGACCAAATGGAGGAGGATGCCGCCAGTACACCTCTCTTCGCATTTACAGGTGGCTCGGTGTAACTTTTTTCTTGTTCCCCGACTCAATGAGAATCTCGAAAGACCAAAACACCGCGCAGCTTTTAGGGATATTAACAGGTGCTCCCGAAAAAGCGCTGATGTAGAGAGTTTATTCTGAAAAGAAAATGATTCTCTTTCTAAGTCTCTTAAATACTTTGATTTTCATAACCTCAACCTGTTTGGACATAAAAGATCGTCGTTAAAAAAAACAAAATGGTCGGTGTCAGCCTACGGAATCCAGTTCTTGGCCAGCTGTGTTTCGAGTGGTTCCAACCGACCGAACACGAAGAAGGTGAACAGAGGACAGAAGTAATCTTTAGCGCCCCCTCTAAAGTCTTTAATAACTGCAGCCACTTTGTGTGCTAAGAAAATGCCAGCACTAGAGTCATCAAAAGCAACTTCAAAACCGTCTGTCTGTCTGTCTCTATCAGGTGTTCGGCGTCTTGCTCAGGCCGAGTTTCGCTGTCCTTTCCTCTCAGAGCGTGAGCGGGAAAACATTAACTTCAAGGCGTGCATTCAATAGAACCAAATTTATGATTGGAATCCCGCGTAATGAATTGCAGAAAGCGCACGCAGAAATACGCTTAAACAAGCCACGATTAAACGCCACAAAAGAATGTGAAAGAGCGCCCCCTTTTCGTGTCCGAAGGGATGAGGGAGCGAGGAGGGCTGTTTTGCATCGTCACAATAAGGAAATATGTACGATTCAATACCGCACAAGAGTTGCGAGATTTAAACCCCGTGGAAGCCTGAATTGCATCCATCAAGCACCCATTTCGCAATAAAACAGTGCAATGCCGCTTACAAAGCAGAAGCACCACCTGGCGGAAAATTACCCACAAAGACGTAAGTCACGACTCCTGCCCAGAAACCAAACGAAGGCATCCCCGTGCAAGTCAATGCAATGAACAAAATGCGGGGATCGAGTTATGCAGTACGACAGTGCACGTGCATATCAAGGCGCCATGTGGTTCCCGAAATAAAGAACGCCGACAAACGAGGGAGGATGGAGGGGGGGGGGGAGAGAAAGAGAGCAACTCTCGGTAAACTGCAAACAATTAAGCGGGCATTCCAACTGCCAGTGTGTGCTGAAAGAACGAATGAGCTCCGTAACCCCCTCTGCCGTCGACCTCTGTCAAGAGAGGGTCACAGTGAGGTCACGCTGTCTTCGTAATCTGATACGGGAGACAGATGGACCGCCGTAAGGAAAACGAACCATATTTTTCGGAGGATTATGACTCGGAAAAGGCATTTGTGCGGCTACGTGCTCGGAATGGGATGGTTTTTGGCAGCGATATCGGTCACACAGAGGTGAGGGGTGGGGACGGGACGGAGGGCGCATTCCTGCCGAGCGCTTAACTTCAGAGGGGTGGAAATCAGGTGGGAGAGTTGGGTCTCGGCCTAAAAAATGCAAGAAAACGGATTGAGGTTTGGGGACGGTCGGATTTTGAGCGCACCGAGATGTTCCTTCTATTCCAAGGAGAAGCGTTTGCGGCGACAACACCGACGACAGCAGTTGGAATTCCCGCAAAACTGAAGCTTCGAAATCCGTCTCATTATCGCGAACGGATGGGGAAATCCCCGCGCATTCTGAAATCGGCACATCAGCAATTTATTATCCGCACTCACTACTTCCAATTGGCAGCTGCGATACGGAACCACGGTTAGCTAACAATGGCCGAAAGGGCTCCGCATGACGGTCTCGCTGCGTGGGAAGAATACGTGTTCCGGGAATCACCGAATGTGCGCGCCTTGCACACAGAGAGAGAAAGTTGCGGGGGGGGGGGGAAGAGGCGTATATTAAGCCTAAATGCTATTGAAAGCGTACCGGCATCCTGCTTCGAGGAGCAATAAACAAACAAACACAAGGTTATCACGAAAAGCTTTGTTCCAGGTCATACTTGATATCCACACACCCACCGTAATGGGTGGCCAAGTTCGGTGCAAACCAGAAAAGCTGGTACTCATGTGGGCTCCCGATAGCGCCATCATGCGGATATGGGGAGAAACGTCGATGACGCTGTTCGTGCAATAGCGCAGCCGATCGCTCTTATCTGATGCCGACCAACGAGAAAAAGTCTTCTGTTTAGGGTTAATGGAGTTTCGGGAAAAACTTGACGCCACTTCTTGGAAGCGCGCTCCCTGTCGATACTGTACGTATGGGGAAAGGGTTCTCCAAAAAGCACCGTCACGTGACCATTGTCAACGCGCGCACCCGACGAAGAGGTGTGGAATGGAACTTCCTCACAAAGAAAGGCAGCCCGCGACTGTGATCCGATATTATTCATGAATTCCAACGCCAACCATTATGTGACATTTGTTCCGCCATTGCGGGCTTCTCCCGTAGCAATACATATTAATAAAGGAACTCGCACCTTAACGAAGGTGCGATCCAAGGACGTATGCAAAACACATCTATTCGCGGATACGTTGGCGAGCTTCACGCCGCATAAGAAGCGAGCCTTTGGGATTCATAACCGGTTGATTTTTATTGCCTCTGTTTCGACTCACCCACATACGCGCAGGTGATTGAGACGCTTTCGCCATTTAAATCCACTCGGTAGCAAACGATTTCATTTTCTGAACAAGCCTACAAGTGCAAGAGTGATCGAGGCTCGTGAGACGATGGTTACATAATTTTTTTTTTTTTTCCCCAACGAGAAATATTTCTTTGGGAATTAAAATACCAAAAAAAAAAAAAAAAGTCGTTGGGTGACATCAGAAGGATGGCCTGCTGAATGGGGAATAGGTCTTTGCATTTTTTTTTGTTTATTATTTTTATTCAATTTCGGTCATTTGAGGGTCACGTGACTCCAAACCAATGGAGTGAAGTCACACGGCCGTTACTACATACGTGCTTGATCTTCACGGATAGAAGACGGAGTAATTGCCGATGTCCAAGGACCTGCATGCAGAGTTGCCTCATTCACGTGATGAAAGCCGAAGATAATGGGACTCGATTAAGTGGGTTCGGATGGAGTGGCAAATAGGCCACCGAACTGCGTCGAATGCTGCAATGACTCAGCCAACACGAGAGAGACTTTCACTGTAACCAAAACCCAGCTTTCCATTGGTGTCAACAAAGAAAACGAATTTCTTTATCAACGAACACTTTCATCTAAGACGGAGCCGCTCGTTCTCGATTAAGTTGACGATCCCGCAACGCAGGCTAATGAAACCCACTCCGTTAACAGCAGTCGGCAAGAGAAGCCTGTGTGGCCCACGAGCGATGTGTCTTCTGTGGTTCTCATATTTGTCAATTTTAAACCTTATCGCCCTGTTTTAATTTTTATCCCGTAAAATTACCGCTCTCAGCCCGTTTATTATCTTTCGGCACGGACATCAGTCGCACTTAACACACGTGCTCTGGATGGCGAAACAGGAGGAGAGGAGAGCGTTCGCCACAGTTGCCCTGGAGCTGGACAGAGTAGAACGTGAGCATGGACGCGGCTATCTCCGGATGTTATCTTCGAGAACAGGTTGCAGGGAAACTGGATACATCCATTCCTGTCAGGCCGCGTGATTAGGTTAGGCTTAAGTAGCCATCGCAACATCAATCTTCCTCATTGGCAGTTCTGACCACGCAGCTGAAGAACACGAAGTTCTCGATGGACAATATTCCACCAAAATCAAGATCGAGATTACGCGGACCTCCAGGACCGAAGCACCTCATTCGCGAGCCCCTCCCCTTCGCCTACAGATGGACGAGGGGTGTTTGATTTATGGAAGGAAAACAACGACAATCTGCTTATCTCTGATTGCTGGCTTCAATCAACATTAATGGCAGATTTTTCCTGCTAGCAACGACTTATCTGAACGAGATTTCCGCGTGTGTGTCGTGGGATACTTATTGGAGTCGATTGTCATATAAATCCTCATCAAGGTTACCCAGAAATATTTCAAACACACGCACGCCAAGCAAAATGAGTGTCACTAGGAGCCTGCCGTCCGAATAAACAGCCGCATTTCATGGCGGTGATGGGTAACAAGTTTTGAACTTAAAAATAATCCCTTCTTTCTCTCTAACGACGAATAACAAGTGCGCTGCTTAGATGGAACGAATGGTCCCCAAGAACGGAGAAGCTTCGAAGTAGGGAAAAAGTGGAATGCTCCTAAACAGATCCTTATAATATCAGCGATTAACATTCTTATCCGACCAATAATGCTAACTTGAGGAGTGTTAACTTTCCGCTCCCCCTTCCCAAGCGCAAATGAACGACTATGGATTCAGCAGCATACACACATAGAAAACTGTTTTTTTCCCTTCTTCCTAACATGTATTTTAGGCCAGGTGGCCCAGTCCGGTCTCATGGCATCTCTTTCTTGGTCTTCCGATTCTTCTTTTTCCACTTATTTTGTATCTGGATAATATTTTCGGTAGTCTGCTGTTGTCCATTCGATTTTTGTTTATATTGTCTTATGCAGTAATTAATTGGTTTTATTTTCAGGGATTGTAAGATGTCTTCATTTGTTTTGTGGTCCCACTTGGTATATTTAGCTGTTTTTCTGAGAAATTTCATTTCTGCTGTTTGAATTCGTTTTTCATCTTTCCTTTTCATGGTCCACGTTTCGCTTCCGTATAGTAGAGTTGGTTTTGACAAGACATTATATAGTCTGATTCTAGTGTGTTTTTGTACCAGGGATGGCTTAAATATACTATTTATTATGCCATTTACTTGGACAAAGTTTAATATTTTAGTGTCTATGTCTTTTTCTTCTTCGTATGATAGATCAATCACATCCCGAGTATCTGAAAGTGTTTACTTGTTTTAGTATTTTATTATCTGTCATCACTATTTTACTTCTTAATGTGTTTTCTCCTTTGAATGCCATTATTTTTGTTTTTTCTTTGGATATTGTCATATTATATTGCTTTGAGGTATCATTTAATGATTTTAATGATCTTTGTAAGTCATCTTCTGATGTAGCTAATACTATTTGATCATCTGCAAATAGTAGTGTATCTATCTTCATTTGTGGGGTTGTTTTGGATACCAAATGGGTTATGCTGTCTCCGGATTGTTATAATTTCATATATATAGAAAAGCAGAGGTGAGAAGGTACATCCTTGTCGTACTCCTCTTGATATATCTTTCCATTCTGAGATGGGTTCTAATTTAACTGCTATTTTGTTTCCTGTATATATTTCTTGAATGGATTGTAAAAGTTGGTTTGGTATGTTTAAATCGGTTAATAAAAATACTGTTATTAGAAGTAACCATTATTAGGTAAGGATGTCAACCAGCAAACCGTTTGGACCCACCTAGAATTACAAACACGTTTTGAACCATTCTTTCCACACACACTGCAATTCACTCCAAAGCAGTCATCACTCGTTGCCATAGTTACACAAAGTTTCTCGGACTAGGTTTAACTGTCCATAGTTTCTGTTGCCGGTAACAAACAAACAAGGAATATGTCATCTGGCTCCAAACCCCCTTTTGTTAGTGACCAAGTGATTTTTACCTCATCTTTTGTCGCAGGAGCATTCCTTACGAGCATTCCCCATCACAAGATGACAGTGTCCATTTACAGCAGCGTGCCCATCGAATTTCGTACGAGGGTCCGCACTTTCAGTAAGACGCCTGCTTTTCCTGAGCCATCATTCACCCCGACCGAAGGAAGACAAACAAGGGTTTAGCATGTTGCACTACCGATGGAATAAACATCTCTGACTGCTGTGTCAAATACATTATATATCGCACGTGTGGACAGATCCCCCCCCTCTCTCTCTCTCTCCAGATGCTACGTAGCAGTTGCGAAAAAACCTGTTAGAAATCACATGGGGTGAGTGAGGGGAAGAGATGGAAAATGTTCGCATATTAAATACGTGTGGGCGGTTATGAGCAAAACTTCAAGTAGAAGCTTCGCTGAAATACAAACGAAGTATTCTTCCTTACTCATTTACTAACCGTCCCCCCCCCTTTTTTTATGTATATAAAATATCACTAAACGTGTGCTGTCGCAGCATATTTCTGAATCAAAAGTCCCAATTTCACTTCCTTGCAGAGGTTGAGTACATGTAATAGTCGGATCATTAAATTAGCGCGAACACATCGTGTAACATCTAGTCGTTACGACACACACACACAGAAATAAATATACAATAATTATCAACTATTATAATCACGTTTCTATTGCCAATGCTTATATTCTTGTTTTTACGTGTAGCTACTCACACGTATAGTTGAAATAATCGGAGGAATAATAATCAAAAAATACTTTTCATAAGTAATGCAGCTTGATTTTGGTAAGAGAAGAAACGGTGGCCATTTTATCAAATAAAGAAATCAATAAATGTTAAGGGAAATCGTAGACTAGGAGAAAACTAAATTTAAAAAAAAAAAAAAACTTAAAAGAGGGTTCGGCGCTACTGACAGTCTTTTTATTTTTCAAACATTTTTCTCCCTTCTGCCAGTGAGAAATCTAAAATAAATACAATAAACAAGCATAATTCCAATTTTATTAAAAAAAAAAAAAAAGTATCATTCATTGTGTTACACTGATCTAACTAAATTATACACGCACTGTTATTATTACAAAAAGAATGGAAGAACAATTCCACTGCCTCATGGCCTCAGCATTACGACAAGGCACAGAGGCCAAAGTAGAATTAATCGAAAAGGGATCATTTAATGTCTTAAATATCCCGAATGCTAAATTTAATCAAAATTCGTCGAATCATAGAGGGAGACAGAAGCACATAGGTCAACAAAATGCACCTAAAAATCGAATTTAAAACACTTCCAACTCCATATGAGTACTTAGTTCCGCTTGAAAACCCCCAAAATGGGGTATTTGTATATGTGGGGGAAGATGATCCCCCCCGGCTCTTTCCAGTTACGAATAATGTAACGGTTGTATAGATTACGACCGTTAGTTTATGCGAATTTAAATTACGCCCTAGAACAGAGGCCAGCGTGCTATGTCCGTACATTTTGTGTTCTCAACTACTTGGCAGATCTCCCTCCTCTGGAATCGAACCAAGCTCTTATGAACGAAAACGGCGTGTGCTTGTCTACAGATATTCATTTGTAACCCTTGCTTCTACAGAGGCAGACGAGCTGTCAGTCTTGGTGGAACTTTGTGTGGTCAAAAGACTTCAGCGGATTCGTTAGAAGTAAACGCTGGTCTTTTATCTTATGAGGGGGGGGGGTGCATCGTAATACAATCGGAATGACGACTCGGAGTCATCACTCTGCAGCTAGCAATTGAGGAAATCATTCCGACCGTTAAAGGGACACTTTGGACATCTACGAAGCGGTGGAGTTGAGGGGGAACCGTCGTCTGTCACAAGTTGGTGACGTATACTCACAAGAAGTTGCATTCTTCTCTGCGAGATGTTAATGACTGCGTTGCGCTGTGGCGACTTATTAGCCCCGATGTGTGGAAATATTAGTCACAGCTCACTGCCCAAAGTCTCGCCTCAAAGGTTCCTGGGAAAGTGCAATTATTGTCTACAGAACTACTGTCCTTCTGCTCGCATTCACATGTCCCCGAATGGCCACGACGACAATTCTTCAATGTCTCCTCTTTGTGCGCGCCACCAAACTTATTTGAAAAATTATCGAAGAGGGGTCACAACAGAACGCAACGGGGTTACGCACAGTTCACGTGACTTTGGAGACATGACCTAACAATGTACTCCCACGCCTGCTGCTTGAAATATGTCCAAAAACGGATATCATTGCGCGTGTCGCGTGACATCCCCAACTAATCACTGTTTCTTGATGCCCGCCTGAATGTGGCGAGCGACACTCGCGTTCCCTGGTGTTATGTAACAATGCAAGCGACTAATCATCGCCATTACTAGCACAAAAGGGAGGCTAACGTTTGGACTTTAACACCTCGCTTCCTATTAACAATTTTTCACGGCTGAATATCGGCAACTATTTATCGTGCTGGCGCGCGCTAGACGCCCTTCATTACATTAGAAATAATTGCAATAAATATTGGCCGAATAGCCCCCGGTTCGGTAGCAAATCGATAAAATTGCATTTCCACGGCGATTGGGCCGTGCGTTCGCTGAAAAGCCGGCGAAGCTTAACTGTGAAATGCAACTCCTCTTCCCCGTTACGATATTTTAATGTTATTCTTCTAATATTTATGGCCGTAATTCCGAGGTAATGAGCGCACTTAAAACCGAAGAAAGTCGTCCTCACTTTCGCGTTGCCGGCTATCTTAATCATTAGGCCTAATGTGGCATTAAAGGCAAACAACGCCCGAAAATGGGCGACACCGCTGAATTTGGATTCCGCCTGTGACGAGTTCCCCCCAGGATTCAATCATCCGTTCCAGTAATAGCGCTGCGCCGGCTTTAGCCCGCCAAAAACTGTCAAATTCCTCTCTATTAAGCAGACTTATTCCGATACAGTTAATTGCCACCGTGCTCAAGCCCGAACGTGGCGACATCTGCTTTAATAGGAAAAAGACAAGGCTGGACCTCCGGTGGCAAGTGGCAGCGCAAAACGGCGCACATTAATACATTTGTAATAGGCCTTTGACGGAACGCCTCGGGATTTAGCAAAGGAAAAAAGGGAATTACAGTAATATATTTTATTATGCAGGGCTGCAAACAGTAATAAGATTTTTTTTTGTTTCGCCGAGACGAGAGATCGGTCGAGAATGGGAGATCTTTTGGGTCTTTTTTTTTTAGCTTTGCATCCGCAACCTGCTGGAGTACTTAGCCGTATTAAGTTTTCAAATTCTCACAGAGCGACGCTTTAAAAAAAAAAAAAAAAAAGTCCACGTTCCACAAGTTTAAGTAGTTTCGAGTGTTCATTCTCCTGATTGGAATTAGTGGCATCTGTGAGCCCCCCCCCCCCCGCCCCCCAAATGAGCGTCGAATCACGTGACGTATGAGCAAGTATGCTAACAGCGAGTCGTGAAGTTGCAGACCCATTAAAAGGTTCGAGAACTTCTAAATGTTCTGACAGCGATCACTGAGTTGCAGGGAAGGTGTGTGTATGTGTGTGTGGGGGGGGGAGTGCTTACAACTTTTAATCCCTATTCGAAAAAAAAAAAAAAAACATATATAAGCTTAAAATTATATGCAGGTCAACTCACGTTCTGAAATTAAACCCGCAGTGTACTAAAATCAAAGATTCACTTGTTCGTTAAGACTAAGAGGATAAAAACAAGGAAAGTGTCAGAATGATGGGGAATCTCACGGGCAAACAATGCGGCAGCGTGATAACCACGAACCTTCGCAGAGAAAAATAATAATAAAAAAAAAAGTGTGAAAGTGATTGCCTTTGGATGTCAAATGTCCGACTTATGCTACTTAAAATGTCCAGATGTCCTCTCTCTCTCTCTGCTTAAGATGCATTTGGAAAGCGGACAACAATATTTATATGCTTGCTTAGCTAGCATATATGGGTACGTCGATAGGCTAAAAGTTAAACAATTCCTGCTCCGTTCCTTTTCTTCGATCTCCGCAAGAAGGCTGGAAAACCTGATGTGGAGTCAAACGCGAAATGTTATCATTTTGTCGAAGGCCACACAAAGTCGTTTCCATACGCTGCCCCCCACTTATCCAACCGATGCAAAAATGACCCAACAGGGCAGCAAGGCTGAAGTTTACGCAAATGATTACCAAGGGCACCCGTAATTTCTACGAAGGGCAACGTTCCTCGAGACCAGTGAAGGGTTGAAGACCCTCGACAAAGCTTATCGCGTTCAAAAAAAAAAAGGACCCTCCGAGAACGCTAAAGCCTGACAATAATCCCGACGTACAGAATTCCTGTATCCGATGGCCAAAGCGGAATCTCAGGCATCCGATCTTGCTCTTCGAACCCCATCTCTGGAAAAGCCACTTCGATAACCCAACGATCACGTGATCCACGTTAGAAACGAAGAGCAGGTTTTGAAGAGGCGATGATGAATTTTTGGGATGTCAGAGAGCTACATTCGGCAATCGAAATAGTTGTCGGCAGACAACAGGTTGCGGATAATAATAAAAAAAAAAAAAAACGTCGGTCGCCCTTGAACTTCGTCCTAACAAGTCAACCCCTATCTTGCCTTGCACGTGGGAAACAGTGCGTGCGTCTGATAGCCATACGCCAATTTCCAGGCAGTACCGAACAGCTATTGATTCCCTCGCTATAGCAACCATGTCGCGTGTGACCGGCTCGTGCGAATAGCTCACGCGCTCCGTTGCTTAGGAATGCGTGTAAGTAGTTATTGTAGAAAATACTCCACATTATTAATCCAAGTCTGCTACGTGGGGGCTGTTTTTTTTCATTTCGCTGCTTTTTTTTTCCCCCGTTCCTTATCTCTTTTCTACCTTGACGTTATTTGTGGTGGGGAGATAAACATCTTTACGTGACTGAACTGTAGGTTTTGGAAGTTACACCCCTCTGGTATAACACTGTTAAGGAGAGAAGTGTACACATGAACGTACAATGATCGGCCATTTTATTGTCGTTATTCTGAAAAATATTAAGTTACCATCTTCAAGCGCAGTAAATCAGCAATATCTTCTTTGAGGAATCCACCCGGGATGCCTCTCTACAGACGGACAACGAACCGAAGTCAACTGCCATGCAAACACAACAAATATCCTCCGACTCACGATAATCCCGAGTGCTAAAGCCTACACGATTTCTATGCATTTTCTCCCTCCCACTCCACAGAGAAAGATTTCTTATATTACTGTAAAAAAGAGATTAAAAAGAAATATCAAAGCTAATAAAAAGTTCGCTGCCTTAAGAAGTGCTTGAAAACAATAAATTTTCCCTTTGGTACACGTCTAAATCGCTGCGGGCGATCGTATCGAATGAACAGGGGGCGCTGCTACTGTATATGGCGCAAACGGGTAGCAGTGGAAGGGAAGGGATTGACGAACACATGTATCGAGATGAATGCGGGAAGGAAGTGCTTAGGGGGAGGTCTGCTGCCTCCTGGGCATCAATGTCACTACACTTTAGCAGCGCTTTTTTTTTTTATAGCTCCCCGAGGAGGGGGGTCACATTTCAAAGACATCTGTCAGGATATCGCCCACATCCAGAGGTGTCTCGAACTGAGCATCCCTTTACAGCATCTTTAAAATAATACCCAACGGTAAAAAGCGATATTAACAAGCCCTCCTCCCCAGCACAAGGTGTAGACATTCATTTAACTTTTACGTCCACAAAGACTAGTTCTTACAACAGCGAAATCTACTAAACGGAAGTGTGACGAGTTTCTTCAAGTTCTTTTGTTAGGATGACCCACTGTGTATGTTCTATCATCCCTCCCCCTTAGGTTTGAAAATATTCACCTTGGTTTCTAACGTCTCTCAGTTCCTGGTTGTAATCGTGCAGAGTCTCCCTCAACTGTCTGTTCTCAATCTCCAGGTCTTGGGCTCGCATAGCGCGTTGTTGCAAGGAGAGGCAGTGTTCCAGCCCGGCCACAGGGTCTGAAAAATAACAAGACGGGCGTTAGCAATCAATACTAATCAGTCCAACACAAATAAATTGAATAATCAGTAAATTAGATCTCCATAAGGGAGAATTGTAATTCTTTTTATAATTCTTTACTTGCTGCAATACACGATAAAGACAAAGGAAAGTGGGAGTGTACATTCAAATATGAAATTTGACGTGCATAAAAATACTGGAACTGAAAGGTATTTCTTTGTGCTTAAGTCCCTCTCTCCCCACTTGATAAAGAAAGACAGACCTGTCCATTGTCCCTGTGATAATGTTACTGACTCTTGGACTTCCAAAGGGTAGCTCTTCACAGTATTTTCTTAAGCATTCAACATTTGTTTACGAACATTAAGTTCGCCTTAAAAGGTCTGTTATTTTAAGTAATTCGTATTTGCTGCGCCAACGATTTCTATGTTCTTCTCATCAGCAGGATGAGGAGAACATAGAAATTTAAGGTTGCTGTGATCCTACGCTATCACTTAAAAGAGCCCCCCCCCCCCCGGGAAAAGATTTTCATTCCCACAAAGATGGAGATTAGGTGGAGCACTAAAGATCACGTGTTACCGATCTCGTAGGACTTACTGCGATGGATAACTGATGCCATTTCTAACTAATAAGTTACAATACAGAGAAGAACCTGTTGATTCGCCGGGTCCTCTAATTCAATTTTGCTTTCCCAGCAATAAATGTTTCGCAGTTTATTAGAAAACGTGACCATAAATCCGCTCTCCCACACGTTGGGTCAACACGGGATGACGAAATTGACAGTTCTTTGTTTATTAAGAACCTGTTCGGTGGAAAAACCCAGCGCATACCATCCAACCCTGAAGCTGACAAGCTCTGGCATATCTTTAGTGGTTTCCCATTCACGTAAAGAACGTGTCTCTACCTCCACTCTCTTTCCGCAGCGGAGGTCATCCTCGGAATGGATGTACGATTCGATTGTACAGTTTATCCAACAGGTGACTACCTCTCGATCCCTGTCGTCAGAAGTCACCATTGTTAAGGGATTCCACGCACTCTTCTCAGCCCGCAATATCCAAACGAGTGGAAAAATCGAGTGAATTACAGTAACCTCGAAGACGCGTTGGTTCCTATGGCACGCAAATGACTACTTGTAGGTGATACGGAGAATTTCCCGTTGTTCACTGGAGCGACATACAATTATTCAAGCGCCGTCATTATCTGTTCGAAGGCTTCCCCACTCAAGCATTAAAATAAAAAAAAAAAAAAATCTAAGCCCAATTTGTCGGCCTGCTTTTTGGCCTGTCGCACATTCTGTTAATAGCAAAATCAATTGAGCTTTGGCTTAACAATGAAACTCTATTAGGATCTTCTATTAAAGTGTTCTATGGACTTGGGCTGTCTGTTCATCCCACCCTGCACTGTCAATACGGCGAGGATGGGGAAAAAAAAAAAACTATTGAAGCTCCATGCACAATTAAACCACTTGTTATTTGAGAAGAGGGAGAGAGGAAGTACGAAAAAAACGCACCGTAAAGACCTGGCTTTTCCTACAGTGTATGTCAGTCAAGGACAAAAAAAGCATGCCGCCAAAAATCATTTGATCGTTCGTTAAAAACCTTGTTCCTCTGCTCGTTAAACCAGCAGGCTGCCATTCAGATGAGATTCGTAAACAGGGCGCTCATCCGCTGGGAAAATTTTATTGCAGTTCGCCACACTAAGTGGATTCTGCGCACTTGACTCGATCCTTAATGAGAGCAGAAATGTAGGTGTAAGAAAGATGGAAGATTTTACTAATCACTCATCCTGTTTGTGAGGGGGGGGGGGGAGAAGAAGATCGATAAAACTGGAAAGCGCTATGAAACTGCCATGTATTGACGTCGTATCACCCCTCTTCCTCACACACACGAGCATCTCCGGTTAATGCGATTTGCACTACGCTATGAACCCGAGTAATCTCTTTATACAAGAAAAAGACACTCGGACAATTTACGTTTTGGAACTCACGCAAGGGGTAGGGGGGGTTGAAGTTGTGATGAAGGGAGCATATTGTTCCCCAGTGAAAACATTAACAGTGCGAGTTGCCATTACACGCAGTAATAAGTTAGAGGGATAGTTGCAGGGGTCACACTTATCTGGCTGCAGCATCTAAGCCTATTTCAGAGTGTAAGACCATGATGAGATCTTATCCTTCCTCGCTGCATCCAGCAGCATGCACGGCTCGATTCTTGGAGGCGAGAGGGGTCAACAGAAAAGCAAATTATAGACCTTTCTGCGCAACGTCGTGCGTAACCTGACTGTGTCTTTATTTTCTGGCAAATTAGCCTCAAATTCCATTTTCGTGTGTTTGAAGAAAAACATTACGAAGGATATCGGAAGACCATAACGGATACTTAATAATAATGCACGGCGAACAACTGAATGGTCAGAACAACTCTCCAATACCTCCCACTGCCACATTTAGCGATCTTCTTACCTGTCCGGCAGGTGTCAGAGGTCAAATCGAGTACATAATACTCGACATCCTTGTGCGTTTCATTGCACTATCCTGTGTTTGAAGACGGAAGTTTTATATGTTCATTCCCCTCTTTCCCGGGGGGCCGAACCCCATTACATAGCCCTCTTTTTCAAAAATTCTTCAGGTAGTGAGAAGGATTTAGCCTGTATGACTCGTTTTCAACTGTGATTTTCGCGGGCTCAGACTTTTTTTTTTTATTTTTTATTTTTTTTTTTTTTTGCGTGAGCTTTCGAGTTCGGGCACTGAAAACAGAGGCCAAACTGCAATCACAGAAGGGGAAGTTCAAATAACGACGCATTCCAAGCAACCAAAACCTTATAAAGATGACCTTACATCCAAATCATGCAATAACCTATCTCTTTGTCGCTCAAGGGAAGTGAAGACCAATTCGGGAGGAATTTAATGGCGCGAGGGGCGGCTCATTCTAAACCGAACGCCGCTGTGGTCGAGTGGTTTAGACACAACCCATAACCTGCTTGAAAATGAAATTGAATTCATATTTCGTGTGTAATTTTAGAAGTATTTTTAGGCTTTCTTTTTCGGGTCACCCAAAATTATAGTACTACACGGAAATGGGGGTATTTTTATCCCACTAGTTTTTCTCGCAATAAAACATGCAACTTCCAGACAATGTGATGACGTGGCTTAAACGATCATTTCCAGTAACCCGATAATCTGTCCCTACAAAAAAAAAAAAAAAAAAAAAAAAAAAAAAAAAAAATGCACTGCTACCCCACCTGGTGTCTCTAAAGAGCAAGCTACTGTCATTTAATAAGGCGATTATGTAACATGACAACAAACCAGTTCTTGGCACATTTTCGTCTCAAGGACATGAGCACTAAGAATCACTTTAAACCAAGACTGCTGTGGATGCCTTTAACTAGCAAACCCACTGCTAATCAGTGAGGTTAAACTGCGGACGAGCCATCTATACAAGAATGTGTAAGGCAGTCAAATATGACTATGGGTATAGTGCCAGTGAAGATTTATTATTTTTTTTTTTCCCTGATGCCTTCCCGATCTGCTGTAAAGGGCACAAGTCGTAAGAAGGATTTCAGTCAATCTCGGGTTGAGCCACCAACACTCTCACACACACACACAACAGACGCTGTCCAATATACTTACGTTGGTGGATCGATTAGAGATCATAATCACACTGCCCCTTGCACGAGCCCGGGATCCCACGATTGTCACGAAAGAGCAGCCTTCTGGCCACGGCACCTGTCTGCCAGGCGACAGGTAACTAACCGCCACACTTCGATCGCAATGCCGCCACATAACTGCGGCTCGGGGAGTTGGCAACACACATACACACACACACACACACAGTAGCTCTGCTACCAAAGCACCTCGGCTCGCACTTTCGCAGCCAGCTGACCGAAATAGACAACCACAGCGACACGTTTCCGCCCGTGTCACGTGATTTCGCTAGCTCCCTCCCTAAACCTGCGAACAGACAGACGCACACCTGTAACTGTAGCATAATCTCGGAGGAGACAGAACGGGGTGTGAGGGGTGGGATCATTCGGCGCGAGGGGTTTTGCACGTGACATGACCACAGCTGTGCCGACAGCGGCGAATTTCACACTCGACGAACCCCGCGGTGGTGGTGTCGCCTGCGAAGCACAGAATCTGCTAGCACGTTATCTGCTCTTCTCTCTCTACCGTGTGTTTGTGTATGCACGCGCGAGTGTGTGTGTGTGTGTTTCAACACACACACGTTAAAACACAAGAAACCATGAAAAACATGGATCTCCAACGCCATCTGAAGTAAGGCAAATGTAATTACCGACAAGCAGGAAAAACTCTCTCTTGCACAATGATTCATCCTTATAACGACAAAACGTTTAGAATGAGGACTGAATATGAATTCAGACGTTGAATCAAGATTTAGGAGAATTTATAATGGTAAAATGTGATTAAAATGGAACTGAACAGAAGCAACATTTCTATTCGAAATTCACCGAGAAACTGGTTTAACACCACACAATACTGAACAACATTCGCACCAGCAGCACCATTGAGACTTTGAAGGTCAGGGACTTCCTAGACGTATCGATGGGTCCAATTGCATTGAGCAACTACACTGGTCATACATTTCAGTGAAGTATTCGTATTTAGGGAAATCTGGAATAGGGGGCTTATCCAGGAATAAGGTAAAGCAGCTGAATTTTTTTTCTTTTGTGGGGGAAGAGGAATTCCTGATGCTTTTCTCTGAGGGCATGCTAAACTGCTATGGGGGGTACAATGAACGTCGGAAATACCGACTAAAAAAGTAAACACACATCACTCACCTAAAATTGGTTGGGGAAGTTTGGATCAATTTCAGATAAGAACACGAAGATGTACTTTCCCCCCTACTAGTTTAATGATTGATACCCCCATTTTTTTTTGAAACCCGTAGTAAAATTCAGTAATGTACATCGAGATACTCGAACTTACTGAATCCTGATGAGAATAGGAAGGAAAAAGAAACACGTGATGAGAGTTTGGAAGCGTAGCGACTGGACGTTAAAAGCGAACGAGTAACAGACAGGAGACACTCAATTCAAAATCAAATGATAGCATCTGACCAGCTCGTGTTTACGGCTAGAAAGTTGAGACGGAAGAGAGTAGGAGGGGATGTTGAGAGTCATGTTCTTGAGCCACCAGACTAACTTATTAAGTGAACAATTATCCAAACAAGGCTATCATTGTTCGCGAGTGAACTAAGTGCATATTAAGGCAACAAGTTTTGTTTAAAATTGTCGGATGTTCGCAATTACCATCAGGAAGCAATTTGTTTGCGAACGCATAAAGAAAAACACGATGAAAAAAAAAAAAAAAAAAAAAACTCGCCCAGAACTGGCTGTTTTTTTCGTCGTCTGTAGTAAAATCACATGCCAATGATTTGGAGATTTTAAAACACACGTTCCGGTGTACTTGCGAGCACCAAACTTATGAAGGTTCTTCCCCCCCCCCCCCTTCCCTAAGTAACCTGGTTTAGAAGCAAAATAATTAAAAATCAGCAGCGTGATAATGAAAATTCCTACTTAACGAATGTGCAGGAACTTGAGGCACTTCACAGGATGAATTCGCATCTACGGCTGGAAAAGGAACCACACTGACGGCTGTAAACAGCACGTTCAATTACGATTATAATTTAATGAAAAATGCAAACAAAATCTTTCCTGTGTAATTGTTGGACGTCGAAAAAAAAAAGGAATTAATATCGCACAATTATACGAAAAATGAAGGGGAAAAGTTCGAGGCCCTGAGCACGATTTTCGACTATAATTATAATCGCCTAATGGAGCAATTCACGCAATTCAAACGAATTCCAAGCGTAATTATGTGCACAAAAAACCTTTGAACAGACGTCTACAAAACAAAGGCCTCCGTGTGTGTGTGTGTGTGTGTGGAGGGAAGTATGCTGCCTCGTTCGGCTCTCTCACATATTTACAGGCACAGAAATTAAGCAAAGAAACACGCAATTCGCTAAACCAAATTCTAAACATATATGCGCGGAAAAAAATGTAAAAAAATATTAAGCAAACGAAGAAAAAAAACAAAACAGCAGCCGCACTTCGGAATAAAAACAATTCTTTCGTTTCTTTCAATGGAATGAGCACGTGACATTTTCATCGTTGTCTCCCCACCTTTCTCGCTTCGAAGAAATATAACGTTTGATTAACAGTGGCAAAATAAATACATACCAGCTGAAACTAGAAAATACATGAATTTGAGACACGGATTTATAATCGTATATGCTGCTTTAATAGTAGACAAGATCACTTGTGTAAGTCATGAGCAATCACAGCTGCTCAGACTATTGTATCTGGACCTACTGGAAATTTCATTTATCTACTCAAAATTTAAAAGTATGGTTTCTACTAGTAGCGCACTCTGGATTTAATCTTGGAGGAGGGGGGGGGGGACCGAGTGGAGTAGACGATATGAGAATGCACACTACGCATCGCATACGACCTATGACTGAGCATTTGCAATGATCGCTAATTCATGAGTAGCATAGAAATAGAAGACACAACATAAATAAAAAAAATGAATTTAAATTAGGAAAAAATTTTTGGAAAATTTTCTAGTGTTTTTTTTTTTCTTTTCTTTTTCTTTGGAGAGCAGGGCTCTCTGGGTGCGCCACTGGATTCTACACTAAAGTTGAGGCCAAAAACGATTGGTGTTATTTTGCCCCGTTTCAATACACAAAGTGAAAAGAAAATCAAAATGACGCATGTGGAGAAAGAAATTTAAGAAGGATTTGTGATAAGTTGCAGAAAAGTGGAACATGAGGTAAATACCTTCAAAAAAGATACTGAAAAGAGAGTTATGCAAATGTTGAAGTTAATTACAGAAGAGGAGTTCGACAAATGCTTCAAACCACGACAGCATAATGGACTGAAGGTAATACTTTTTTTTTGAAAGAAACAACGTCCAACAAATGCATAAAAATGTGCCGCCTTCACTCATTACTTGATGGACATGTCTCGAATAAACAAGAGAAGTTCATACGAGGAAGAAATCAAAATTCCAGGCCGACACAACAATTTCATTTATTGGGCTTTAAATCTCGACCTTCAAATATAATCCAAAGTTATTACGAACATTAAGATTCTACAACGAAAATCAAAGGAGAACACAGAAACGACGGAGAATGGATTCCAGACTTCAGAAACACAATCTTGCCAAGCTATTCCACGAGACGAAAAGTGATTTTTAAACCACCCCACTTGAAATACAAACCGAAAATGAGATGAATGTAAACGATTACATACTACGATGAAGGAGAACTCGAGAACAAGATATTCTGATAGTTTCTTATAACTAAGAACATCCCTCACAACAGGAGGCTTGTCTCGGCTAGGTTTCACAGGAAGAGAGTTTGAAAATCTTTCCGTAAAGAATTAAACGCCACATTTCATGATTTTGAAGAGCTAAACAGTAAAATGCATCCTCTTTCTGAACACAATCCACAAATAGGAAATCACGGATACATTCGTGACTCTAAATGAAGCATTTCTCCCATAAACCGTCATTTACTGATTGCCCCCAAACGAAATCGCATTACATTTCAGTGCACGGAGTACGCTATCGCGTATCCGTGGTCATCTCTTCGTTCTGGAACCACTCCCAATAGTCCCAGAATGACTTCTGCATCCATTTAACGCAAGCCATTATTTATGTTGTGCCTGTCGATCACAAGAAAAAAGTTACTTTGTAAATAAAATATAACAATTTTCTCACGCGTTTTTTTTTTTTTTTTCATCATATTATAGAGGGGCATATATTTTAGCTTGTCTTATGATTCATTTTACGACTCTTCCAGGGACAGACTGATCACCATGTTAATATCCAAACTAGCAATCAGCAATTTTCAATCACAATTAAATGCAACTTCCTAAATTCAACTGAAAAATACTGGAATTATGTGTGCAGCTCTGAATTCTCTAGACACAACACTGAAAAATAAAAAAACAAAAAAAAAACGATATCTGTTAATACAAAACTTGCATCAACGGAAGCTCGGAATGAAAACAAATTCGACGTGTGGTTACATTACACGATATTCAGAAAAATGCTGCTGGATAAAACCGCAAAACTGGTTGGAAATTCTAAATATTAACTCACAATGTAACCATTCATTATGACGTCATTTCCTTTTCAGTCATCACACAAGGCACATGCGCAGTGAATATGGAAATACACTACACTTCTTTCATATCGACAAATAATAGAAATTGTGGGGGGGGGGGGGAATGCAGACCACGAGTACAGGTGTGTTCTAAGCTGAACAGTTTCAAGACATAAAAGTAATAACGCTATTAAAAGGCAAAATTTCAAATTAACTACGTCTGTATTTTTCTGCAATTTATACTGCGACAGGATTCTGTTTTATGTACACTGATCCCGGCCTCGTGCGACATCAGACCTAACGCACTTAACGTACAGACTTTGGGGGTTGGTGACAACATTTGCATCGAGGTTAAATGCCTACGCAAAGCAGGCCGACAGCAAAGAAAGGGGGGGGGGGGGGCAGCAATGCGTGTGTGAGAATGGGGGAGGATGCGGTGTAAGGAAACACAAGTTATTACATCGGAGCATCATTCAAGTAAAAAGTAGCTGGGAAGGAAGATGCCAGATTATTGAGAAGCCAAAGGAGTTTCAATAAAGCTCGAGGCCTTCGGGGCGGTACTTGCGAACGCCGACTGTAATATATTCGTTCATTTGGCAGACGCCTGCATGCAAACTATCTCCCGCAATGGAGAGGATAGGGATAGAAGAGAAAGAAAGAAAGACTGGGGGTCAAAGACGGGAGTAAGAAGGGGGGGGGATGCGGAAAACAATCACGGAGCTACAATTATTTTGCTGGCGTTCTGGCTGGCTGCGCGGGTTAAGACATCGCCCCGTACCTTTAGGGTTAACCGAGACGCTTGGCTTTGGAAAATGATGATTAATGTTTGCTGATGCCGATCTCTTCTGCTTCTTCTCTGGGAAATCAAAATTACTTCAGCTTCTAAGGCAGCACGCGCGCTGCTTTTTGCACCCCCACTTCCGGCTGATATGGGTTAAAGTGGATAGTGACAGAGATGGAGTCAAGGCCCCGAGGATGTTAAACACCAATCAAAATCGAATTCCATGAAGAACGATGCGTAGCTCGTGGCAAGGTAAAGAGGGCGGCGGAAACGGGGGTGTGTGCGGGGGGGGGTTCAATAAAGGGATGAGAAAATAGTAGCTACGATTACGACAGAAAGAAAAGCATCTGATATAATTCTCCGGGAATCGGCTATAAATTCACTTACACGAGTAACGGTAGGGGTATTCGTCCCCAACACGTTCATCTCCGTTCCTTCTCCCCCCCCCATCCCCTTGCGGTACATTTGCCGTATTAGTTCGCAGGTATGCACACTACGAATCAAATAAATTGTGTCCGATAAACGTTTCTCATGTCAATCGATCCCGATATACGTTCAGAGGCCTTTTTAACCCAACCCAACTTTTTAAGTGGATATGCTCAATGGAATCATCAGTTGCTATTTTTTTTTCTTCTTCTTCGTTTCGAACTGGAGGGCTTCGGGACCTGCAAAGGGTCCCAAAAACATTTGGAGAAACTAAAGCCTTTGTCATTGATTTCTCTATAATTAGCTCCTCTTTGGCTGTTCGCTGGGAATCACGGCAGAGAGCTTTCTATCTGCAAGTTTCCGAATTTAAATTGTAAGTCGTCGTTCATAGTTTTCCCGATGCTGTATGTTTATTTTTCTCGTTTGATAAACTCTGCAGTACACAAATTGCAAACATCTACAAGTAGTGTCTTCAATGTAACTTTTAATCGCCATCCGCAAGGATGGCGATTAAAAGTTACATTGAAGAAGAGAAGCAACGCTGATCTCATCAATTTCAGTCAAAACACGATTTTGTTGATTCCATCTCAGCAATAATTTTAATAATACTTCGATCCGCAAGCGGGGAAAAATTCTCAGATTTTTTTTTTTTTTTTTTTTTTTTTTTTTTTTTTTAATGCACATCAAATCTACAGTTGCCTCAGCCTCCAATTATGCCAGGTTCTAGAATCTGGAATAATTAAAGAAAACTTTTTAGTAAACTGGTTAACATTTGTTAAACGATTCAAAAAAAGTCTGCATCCAAATATGGGAGTGTATAAAAATCCCAGCATATTTCATTTACGATTTCGGCTAGAACATCTCACTCCAGTGTTCGGAAAATCAATCAACCACAAAATAAAATAACCAACTGTGTTAGAAAACGGAAAAATAGTGTACGTTGGGTATGAGGTCAATCCGGAAGACAATGGCATAGCATGACTCAAGTGAGAAAGGTTACTTCTCGGGAACGGGAGTAACTTTTATGGCTTTCCCTTTACCCTTCGAAAGTAACAGGGTGTTTTACAAAACAAAGGGGGGGGGTGAGCGCTTTTTATCTTCGCACTCATCACCGGAGCATCGTCGTGCTCAAGTCAATTCTCTTAGGACATCGTTTAACGTCCCATCCTGCAATCCGTGCACTTCCAAGAGCCCGCGTATTACCGAGTTCGCAACCAGCGATGCGTAAGAGCCACCCTGCTGACCCCCGACGTGTTACTTCTCCCGCGGTCTTTTTTATTTTTTTATTTTTTTCCTTCTTCTCCATATCCCACCCCAATGGTATCGCCACCTCCGACAGACGCCATGAATTATGGGACTGTGGTCGCCATTTGACAGGACCGGGCTCGCAAGGCGCCGCGAAAGGTTTGTCGAGTGGCGGCAGACAGACCGCAGACACTTCGCCCGAGGCCACAGAGCGAGAAGCGGCGATTCCCCCAAAAAAGATGGAGTCCTGTAACAAATGGTGGCGGAATATATATTTTTATTTATTTATTTATTCTTTTTATCATTCGCGACAGAAGAAGGATGGGTAAGCTTACCAGCAGTAACGTGCCCCGCAGCTCAACGATACTGTTTTTCCGATTTGCGATTTATTTTCCGTAGCGTATGAAAAAGTGGACACCAGGTGGCAGAACCATCGACTAGGAAACAAAGGCTCCCACGCGTGGAGTGCCACAGCTTCCGTGTAACGTGCAGTGTTAGCCACACACCGAAGCGATTATGAATTCGATTTTTTTAATTCCCTCCCCCAAGCTAACTCGATCTTCAGTTAAATAAAATTCCTCTGGGAAGGGGAAACACTTATTCTTGCATCCTATTAGCAACTGTTACTTCCCGATTAAATAAATACTGAGGACTCTGAGCACGGAGAAGTCCTTCACTAATTATAGCAAACTTACTTGAGGGTATCGCGTATTTTATTTCTATCGTTTTTTGTCTGCTGTTTAAAGGCATGCTTTGGGTGGTGGTTGGTTGTGGAAATGGCCGAAGCATTCCAAGCTCGCCTTCCACCGCACCGAGCATCCGGTTGTGTGCAGAGTCAGTCCTGCTCTTTAACTTTGTTCCAAACATTTATGGAAAATTAAGGACGATAGCACAGCGTCCAATTAGATCCCAATTAAACAGGATTAAAGGATTACCCTAGCCATACACCCTAGGCAATCGCCAGCAGTAAGTGTAATTTTAATAACGCAGAGTGGCTGCAAGAAAATAAATTTCCACTCCCCGATGTACATGCATTGCTAGACCATCCAGCAGGCAAACCACGACGGCTTGATTGTAATTAGGTCAGCCACTAGCGCCCTCTCCAGGGAAATAACAGAACGACGACAGAGTTGATTTGTTCTGTTGTTGGGGTCATCAAAGGCAGGTTTTCTAGCTGGGGGTGGTCCATATAGCTGTCAACGGATATGGGAATCGGTTGTTCTAATTTCTAACTCCCCTCCCCCTTTCATTATGTATGTCCCTGCCGTTTTAATCGATGGGAAAGGAAGTATGGTTATACCGCACTAACACACGATGACTACTGACCTGTATCGTTCAGAGGTCTGGGAACTCGAGGGGAGGAGGTTTATCCCCTTAAGAAATCGAATGTAGCTATCCCTCATCACGAGAAAGTCGCTGCACGATTTTCTTTTCTTTCTTTCTTTTTTTTTTTAAGGTAATACGTTGCACCTGTTGGTGCAGGGAGATAATTCAAACTACTCTCGAGCCCAATGGCTGACCCTTCGAATGAAGTTAGGTCGCGATGCGGCATTCTTTCTTTGCAAGTCCACTCGAAGTAATATTGGGAAACTTAAAACAGGTCTGCCACGAGAAGGTGTCAAATGACGATGTCCTCGTCTTTAACGGGCAGGAGGGTGCGATTTCGAAGTGTAATGTAACAAAGGGGCGTGACGCCGTGGAAGTTGCACAAGTGAATCGCTCAGAGTGAAATCACAACCGAAAAATCACGAGGGAGGTAAACAGAAACGCATTTTAATTAGAATGAAATAAAACTTGTAGTTTTATGTTTAAGGTCTACCTGAGGAGTTCAACAAACTTTGTAACTATTAAGAAATCTATTCTATTATTCGTTGACTAGTTGTTCAGGCCATCACCAGATGGCTCCACTAAAGAACGGGGGGGGAGGGCTTTAGTGGCATACAGTATCAAGAGGCTGGCAGTTCCTACAGAAGCGCAAACACCCACATATATCGAGCATGGGTGACCGTGCTGGGTGGGATTTGCATTTGTTGTTGTCTTCGCATTCTGGTTGAATGCGAGGATTCTTCCAACACTGCACTTATTAAACTGGGAGAGAGCGTTGCCAACAGATGATGGGAGGGGGGGGGTGATATACACCGTCCAGGGTGGCTTAACGGCTACACTTCAGATGCTCTTGTATATCAAATCCTGTTTTTAATACGCAGAACCTCGGTCCACACACCCACAGAGGACCACCCAGTCCCCTCTCTCGGTCATTACAACTGCAGAAAAAGAGTTAGGCAACCACTAGTTCATCCATCGAGAACCGGCACGTGCTTTATTTCCTTCCCTGCCAATTATGTGCCATCCTGTACCACCCCACCCACTCTGACACGGCTGACCTTTCATGTCATTTTCTTGTACGGCAGGTACAAGAGAAGAGGAGAGGTTTAAAAAAAAAAAAAAAAAAAAAAACGTACATGCGCAGTCCGAGCTGAATCGACCCTGTCGATTTGCTTCACAGATCAGTTGAGGGAGGGGGGAGGGAGTTAGAAGGGGAGCAGCTGACTCACATGTGTTCGGGCTAAATTATCGCCTAGATTACGATAGAAGCAGCGACTGGGAATCGGCTGGCCGGCCTTCGACGAGGAGACAATAGACAATAGATTATGAAAATGGGACACCTGCAGGCGTCTTTTCGTTTCCTGTTTCCTCTCCTTTCTTTCGTTTTTTTTTTTTTTTTTTCTCTTCCCAAACAAGTGTATTGATGTTGAAACAGACAATAACACAATACATTAAGTACCTCCAAAGTTCTGCTTCAACTGGCAGCGTCTTCGGGCCAAAACCTGAGAAAAATGATAAACGCTGATGATTACAAATGCAGTCAGGAAGAGTTAGGGAAGTGGGTGGGTGGGTGGAAGGAAGGGAATTAAAAAAAAATAATAATAATAACGATGATTTCGCGCTGAATAGAAGAACACAATTGCAGACACAAATTGAGAACTTAAACTGTTAAATGAACATGCAGACACGGCCATGCGCAGTGGCATTTCAACAACAGCTATCAATCTGCGCGTGCATAATTCTGAATTACGATTGAGTTTGAAGGGAAAGAAAATTTTTTTTTTCCTTCCTTCTGCCGCGAGGTCCGTCTATAAATTATATCCGGTTGTCTTTGTAGAAGGGAATCTTTGGTCAGAGTAACTTTATTAAACACGGCTCTGTGATGAGAGAGGTGGAGTTGGGTGGAATTACAGCCGCACCAACTAAGGCCACGAGGCCAGTGTGTAACTACTTGTTTTGGGACGATTTACTTGCCTTGCGGTAAAAGAAATCCAGTTTGAAAGTGGAGTTGGTATTATGACGCGTACCATCGAGTTCTGATTAATCCGATTTCTGGGTCATCGAGATAAGAAAGCTAAAAGATCAACATAATTTTTTTTTTTTTTTGTGAGTGTGAAACCATGATATTGATTTTAGTTTTCTACTTTCTGTGACAAAAAAACTTCCGATGTTTTAAGTGCGCTCTGACCTAAGTGATCACGTAAAATATATAATTTAATTAATATTAAAAATCTGTAATAATTACATTTTAAATTATGGCTTCATTTGGGGACCTCCAATTCGAGACATAGAACCTTCCAAGGGTCGACGCTAAAAATATTACACCAATCAGCCGTTTGCATATAACGTGAATTCCAATTCAACATGCTCTCACAGAAGATCATGTATAGCTTCGCGCATGCGCACTTCTCTGGAGCAGGCATGCCTCTCTCGATGTAGGTAATGAGCAAAAGTAAACAATGAACAAACTCCCGTATAAGTTTTCCGCAAGTACGCTACTGTTTTCTTCGGGAAGCTTTCTTTTATTATTATTTTTTTTTTTTTTAAGTCTTGCACGCATAGCAAAGGGAGCGGTCGGAAGCTCGCGCGCGCGCACGCACACACACACATGTTCGTGCTCTTTTCTGCTCACGCGATTTTCAGCGACCAGATGACACCGTATTGTCCTCTTAGGTCAGCCAGTTGCATCAGCTAATGGAAATGTCGTGTTATCCTATTATTAAGGCAAGTAGGTCCTGGTGCAGTTGCGAGTCGCTGAGTGTCGGCATCTTAAAAAAAAAAAAAAAAAAAAAAAGAGCGGCAGATAAGGGAAGAAGAAGACGAAGAGAAAGTTTTCATCTGGGAAAAATCGCACAGCACCGATTCCACCTGCCGCTCACATTACCGTCATTTGGCCTGCGAGAAAAGGGCAGTTCTTCTTGTGCCTTTTCAGTGAGGGGTGAAAACGCCCACTGGAAATTTCCGTTCAGGAAGGAATTAAAAATCACCTGTTCACGAGACCGACATCAGTGACCCTGGGCAGTCACGTGATCGTGTCGATGTCGTGTCGCGATGCCGAAAAAAAAATTTGTTTTCTTCCGTGTCGCTGCTTGCGTCATTTATGACAATTCCTTTAAACTTCGTTTCACTTTCTTGCACCTCTTCAGACAGCGCCATGACTGACTGGGCCGAAGTGTTGTTGATTTAGCCAACAGCAAACAATCCGCATTGTGTTTGCCACGTGAACCTTGTTGGCTACATTCAGTGAATGACATCATTTAGCGTGCTTCCTGCACCACCTCGAACCAAAGCAAAGAGTGCAATGGAATCGCGTGATTTCGATGGCCACGGTGCAGTAGGCTTTCATTGATCTGTATGACAAAGTCCCTTATCGGGGGTGGAGAAAGAACGTTCCCGGAAAGATAATCGGCCTCTACGCTTAAGTAAAAATTGCCTGATCATCAGGACGCCATTTTGAAGCTTTTACACTTTACCGTAGGTGGCGCCTACATCGCAGGAATAGGACGTGTTAAATGATACACGAAAACTGCTCGTATCACATCCTTACCTGCTTTGGCTATAATTATAACAAACAAAACAGTTATATAATTTTTTGTAGGTTGGTTTGTGGCCTATTAAATTTACACGTGATTTATTGGAAACGTTAGTTTAGTTTAAAAGTAAACGAATGCAAAAAAAAAGAAATTTTACCTGTAATAAGAAAAAAAGTTTTTTTTCTAACATAAATCGATTATTTATTTAAGCTTTCTCAGGCAAGCAAACACGCAATTGAGATTTCAGAAATATCGAAGAGTACTTTGTATAGCTAAAGTAGTCCGAGAACGTTTTTAATATCCGGATCAATCTAAAAACTATCTGTAATAACAAAGTTCGGCTAAAATGAACTTCATGTATCTTGAACTCTGAGGGCATCACAAATCGTATAAAATTTCGGTAGTGAATGATAAACTGAGAAAAATAAGTCTTCGCCGCGTGCGTATGGAGAAAAAACAACTGGAATTCTGCCTTCATTCACACTCGATTTAAAGCCACCTGCTCATAACGCAACAATCTCTCTTTGAGGGCAGTTCCTCTGAAGGGACTCATAGGAGCGCGCTAAAGTTCTCTTTTCATGCAAGAATGTTAAGACATACTTCACTTTCTCATTAAGAAAATTGTCATGCAGTGAGAATAACCCCAAGACTATAATCTGTTATATGAAAATAGAATGCCAACGGAAGCCGCTTTTCATTTGCTCGCATTGTTTATTTCATGGTGTTTTGATGGGGAAAAAAATTTCGCGTAGACTTTGTACCAGTTTACCTATTTTAATGCATTTTAATACTTGAGTAGCTTCGCTGAAAAGGAAGCAAAACCTCTTCAAACAGCGAGAAACCGCAAAGCACAGATTTCAGGGAGCAAGTGCGAATGTGGTCTTAGCGAAAGATCTCTCCCAAAAAAGCTGAGCAGAAATTTCATTTCGAACACCTCAAAAGATTCGGACATAATAATCGTTTTAAACAGGCGAGGAAGAAACCACCCTCGCATTAGGTCAGTCACACGAGTTAAATCAGCGGACGCTTATTTGCTAAGTTAAGATTCTATTTTTGCTGCCTGGTTGAACAACCCATAGCATCTCCTGAGGATGTGGATCTTTCTCAATATCTTTAGGTGAACAGATGATCTTTCATTGCCCAACTTACTGGAGGCCTGAAGTGACTCGGAAAAGTTTCGCATGTTGGGTCTCAAGAACAGGTTCCCCAGATACTAACGTATAACGCATTAACGTTAAATTAATGCCAACTTTATGCAAATAGTATTCGTTTTTAACAATATTTATATGAAGTTTTCCTTACATATTAATGATATTTTAAAATCCTTTTTAGTTGAAGAAGTGGCAGTTTATTCGCTGCTGCATGCGTGCAAGCTCCTCTATAGAGAGAAAGGGGGGGGGAGGAGGAGGAGGAGGAGAATTTTTATCCAACTCTTGAACCTCATTTGGAAGGAGCAAATTTCTAGTGACACTGAAAGAACAGAACTATCAGCCAGATAAAAAAAATAAAATAAAATAAAAATAAGAGAGAAAAACAGTTCTAAGTGGTTCTAGGAAGAATAATGTCAGCACTATGATTTCTAAAGTTTACACGAAGAAGTGGTGGATAGCGTATACTTAGTGTTAAGCATGAAAATGTTGGAAGAATGGCTGGGATATTTTTCATAACTACTGTAGCCTAAATTGATTTGTTCCCCACTAACTTAGTCTTGTTTTCAGAGGTAGGGTTTAATTTCAGACCTATAGACGCTAGGGATGGCTATCACGTGATTATTACACTGGAATAATCACGTGATAGCCATCAATAGAAAGAGAGGATTCAGGTGTGTGCTATCACTGCTGAACATGGAGATTTCGGGAGAATCATATTTCTACAATATTAAGTGAGGATGTCTTGAAAATGCAAGAGGAAAAGCTACAACGAACCTCCAAAGAAAGTAGGAAATAAGCTTAAATATATGAGATACGACAACAGTGGATAAAATGAACCAGTTAGGACATTTTGAAAGGATTGTCTGGAATGACTTTGCATTTACTGAGGTGGTGCTGGATCCGCTCTTCATAGATATGAATAGGAAATTTAGATCTATCTGAACCCTATTAAACTTAGCTTGCTAATCGATTATGAATAAGAAAAAACTGGCACAAAAGAATCCCAATACAAATTTACTGAATTTGAGAGAGATTCCGAAATTAATGCCATGGCAAGTTAATGCAATGTTTAAAATGGGTGAAATACTCTTCTTGAGATGCCTTAAATGACAGCAAGAGATCGAACGCTGCATTACAATGCGAATAAAAGGAACCAGTGAGTTAACAGGACGCAGTTCATCAGGTCTCCAGCAGCACACCACTGTCGATATCTCCTGTCACATACAATTTCTTAGACGTTCTAGTATTTTCTAAGACCGTATTCTAGGAACAGTAATCCTTTCTTGGAGAAACTCAGTTTTCTGTAGAACGACAGTAACATTAAATAAGGATATGCTTAAGATTCAAATGAAAGAGAAATAAATGAGACATATTGGGAACAGGACCTTGACACGTGATCCTTTCGATCGTTCTGCAGTTGGTATTTCAATAAAAAGTAGACGAAACATTCGAACAGTTTGTAAAGCAATCTGGCTTTGGAGCATCTGGTTCTGAGGTTAACTTCTCGCGTTAGATTTCATCGTTTCAGCAATTTTTTTTTTTTTTTTTTTTTTCCCAAGAAACTCTCACCTCAAACGAAATTGGTCACACATTCAAAGAAGGCTTGACCCCAATGAAACGATGAGAAATATCACGATCACTGCACTGAATTGTGGTTCAGTTTGAGAAGAGTTCGACACCATCCAATCCTTAAGATGTCTCAAGATAAACAAGGCAAATATCTTGAAGGCACAATCGTTCCCCCTCCCCCCACTAAATATTAACAATGCCTGATAAAGAAATCCTCACAGGGGAAGAGATCCGTGCTACTCCACTATAACGGTTGGAAGTGTTTGGTATTACGCCAAAGGAACTGAGGCCGTTGGGGTTTGTCTGTTCGTGCGTGTGTTCGTCTGGATGGTCTGCCTGTTTTGCGGCAAGAAAAACTACCGCCTCGTAATGAAACCAGCTAACTCAACTTCCGATGGGAAAAAAACCTTACAGGTTTTTCATATCGCAGAAGAAATTTAGATCTTTCTAACCAAGGACATTGACTGAGGCCCTCACACTCCCATAACATCTGAAGCAACAATTCAATACAAGCGTATTAAAAACTAGCGTTCGCTTGCAACATCCAACAACGCCTGCAAAATGTTCAGAAGGAAGCAAGACGCGTCATCCGATCAGAAATGCACTTAAAAAGTCCACTGGTCATCGAGCTACTTTCCACGGCAATAAATTAGTGACGAGAGATTCTGAACCACCTGAGTACGCACAAACACTGCTGGCGAAAAATATTACCGTCGTTTTCATTCCGAAAAGCGCTGACATCGTTTTAATGTAAAAATAGTTTCACAAGAAAATTCAGGAAATTTTTTGGGTAAAAAAGTTTTATGCAAGAATTTGTTGCGTGGAACTCATTTCTCATTGAATTAATTAAGAGTCCTGGGCAATAAAATTTCGGTACACACAACGCTCGTGACGACTTCTTAATCACACACACACACACACACACACACACACACACACACACACACACACACACACACACACACACACACACACACACACACAAGTAGCCCAAAGCTACAATTCCTCAAGAGCTACTACAGAAGATAGGAAGAGTTGATTGGGTGCTCAGGGTTAGAGCACATTCCTCGCCTCCTTGTCTGAACAACAACAAAAAAGGGCGCTCGCGCGCACACACACACACACACACACACACACACACACACACACACACACACACACACACACACACACACACACACACACACACACAGGGAGTTGTAGATTGCGGCGGACATCCGGAAGCCACGCGGTAGCCAATATCTGCTACACTTGAGTGACAGGAAGTGCTTCAGGGAAGGAGGAAAGGGAAGAAAAAAGGGAGGGGGGGAGCGGTGACAGAAACCAAGAGAGAGTTCTGAGCATCATTTGTGAACTTCCTCTGCAGCTCTTCCGAAGATGACGGCCAACGGACACAGTTCATGGAGCGCACACGGCAGCCGTGCTAAGCCTAATGGAGCGAGGATCGAAACCTGGCCGCACTCACTCGTCGCAGCAGATGTAATCTAGAGGGCAAACATCGCACTTCGCTTTCCCTTCAAGACCACAGCTTTTTCTCCCCCTTCTTTTAACCTCGAGGGAAATATAGAGGAGGAAGAACGGTGATCCCAGCCAACCTTTGGTCGTCAGCCGTAGCTGCGACTAATGTATCTTAATTTCGCCCGTGGGTTTTGTCATCCACTACACGGCGCGCTCTAATTACGGCAGAGCAGTTCGCAGTGTCGAATCAACAACAGGGTGGTGACTGGTCTACTCCAGCTGCATCCCGGCGATATTAGTTTTTACACCACCCCCTTCTCTTCCCCGCCCGCTATAGCAGAGCGTTCCACCCGTTTTAGCCTTTGCAGCTACAAAGAATGCCAGAGGAACCTCGGAGGACAGTCAAGTGACCTTTCGTCCTTTCAGCCTCCCCTTGGGTTTCTTTTTAAGGGTCGTACCGCCGCCGATCTCAATGACCCATTGTCGGCACTCACCTGGCTGCACCTGTTGGCTATGCCTCCAATGATTTCTCCGACGGCCGCTTCTCTTCTGCGTATCCGCGATCGGGCACAATAGCGGGTGGGCCTAAGGTCACGAAATTGCCGTAAACCTCCCAGCCGGCGTTCTGATGACCTCAACGTACGAATAAAAGACAAAAATGACATTTGTAAGAGCGGCGTCTATTAGGCTGATGGCGGACGATCAAACAAAAGGGGATCCCAGTGTCCCGACGGGGAACCGCCGATCAAGGAGAGGCCTGACAGGGGTGGCGAAGGGGAATGTCGGCTGTCTTTCGTTCGTTTGGGCGGGTTAATGATGGCCAGGTATGCTGGTGGAGTGCGAGACCTGCAGAACCGTTACTAGCGATCCATATCGCTACACCTATGGAAATGGCTTCATTGATGGCCACAGATGCAATCCCTGCTAACATAATGCGTTCTCCTTCCCTGGAAGGGCGAAGCAAAACACGAACCTCTGATAAGCGCCTTAATATCTAAATTTATTAGTGCAAGCAGAGACGAAACCAAATGTTCGCAATCTCCAGCTTGCATCACGCTCGACAGCTGCCAAAGAGAAGTTCATCACGCAGACTAAAAGGGAAATGCTCCAGGAATGTGGACCATCCAACTCATCCAGCGGCAAGCACGACCCACATGAGATGTATCCGCGTACCCTCCCACTGACAAACGCGTAAAATAATAATCCCAGTATGCTACTAATCAGCAATCAAAATAAAGCACAAGGCAAACAGCAAATGTGGTTCCAAAAGCAACGGATTGTTCCAGCAACAGGCTTCTGAAGAGCTGCTCTAGTGGAGGACTATGGGTTCATGCAAAACTTATTCTTGAAGTTAAAAAAAAAAAAAACGCGACAAAGAATAAATCAAACTACTGTAACACGTTCTGCTGGATTATGCAGGCACAAGTTTGAAAGCATTTAAAAATTCGAATTCGACGTGTTTGGTAGAATGTAAAAGTGTTAGGCCAGTTTTAAATTTATATCAATTTTAAATTATCATATACGATAAAATAATTAAGTTTACAGAATATTATGTCAATTTAACATATGATTATCTTATGACCTGAAAATATGAAACAAAAAATGAGGTGGATCATAACACAGTTGTATATTAGCGTCACACACACTGGAAAATAGAATGACAACAATGACTTTTTTTTAATGATAATTCCACCCGTTGGGTATAAAGGACAAACCGTCCTGCTTACGGGAGGCCTGAAGTGGCTTAAAAAAGATTCATGTTTAGTCTGCGCAGCAGGATTTCAGGATTATCTATCCTTGAAACCCATCAATAGCACTTAGGTATATTATATGGTTACAACTTTTCGTAAGTAAAATTCACATAAAAAAATCCCAAACATCCAAGATCACAGTGGGACTCAAACCCATTACTGGTTCGCGAATGATGATGCCATTCTCAGGACGATACGGCAAACATTTCCAACATTCTAGCCTGTCTGCTGTCAGAATTCTAGCAAACATGTCAGAGCTGCTCCTGACGTCACAAAACGATGCCAAATGTTTAGTCAAAAACATTTTTGGAAAGTCTGCAGAGATAATCGAACATGTGGGCTTTATACCCACACATTTATTATTATTTTATCCTCTTCAGGGTGTGTTTATGAAGTAATTATAGCTGTGTGTGTGAGTGAGAGAGAGAAGGGGGAGTTTCGTATGTACGAATTCACTTTGATCTATGAGTAAGTAGCTAGTAAGCTCTAGTCCTAAACGAAATATTGGCATAACTTCGACTCTCAGGTTTCGAAACAGCTCCCTTCTGCGATTCGCTGGTATCAGACCAGCTCACTCCAGCACTGTGCATTTGCTACACAGACTCCAATAGTTCACACATAGAACGAGTTTGAAGCGTTGGCTACAAAGATCTTATTGTAGTCGTTATGTTGGAGTGAATCCAAGATGTCGATCTTCCAACTGTGTGCACCTTTTCCAATGCGTGGTAAGAAGCTTAAAGCTCTCGTAGAAATAGTTAAAATTCGCAGACTCCACTCATAATGGGGAGAAATCGAAGAAGATCACACGTGATATCTAATTACAAGCCGTGGAAGGAAAGCAGGTTCAGCGATATCATCAAACAATTTCATCCTGTAAAAATGTTTGAACTATCTTTGCTGATGCAAAAAAAAAATCCTCTTTTCGCCCTCTAATCTAGGCACATCTGTTTTTCCAATCAAGCTTATACAATCAAGCATTTTATGAAACTCAGGGCTTTCCCGTCTTCGAAATGAATTTCACAGCCTGATTCCAAATCACGTGATAATCGGACCTTTCTTGAGTGCGTGCTAATGAAAATTGCAGTGAACGAGGGAAGCAACATCGCTAGGAAATGCTTAGGAATACGCTCGATTATTAATTTTAATAAACAGAAAAGCCTTGAAGACATTAAGACTAAAGTTTTGTCCATTCAACGAAATTATCTTACAAGATTGACGTCACGAATTTAAAACAGGATTTAAAAGCTGAAACATGACTGAATGATTTGTTCAGTTTGTCAGAGAGGCAAAATGAAAGCAAAAGACTGGGTCATTTTCTACACGACATTTAGCACACATGAATAAGAAAATTAAGAAGTATGCAGAAGAGATGTACCAATACGCGAAAAATAAACAGCGACCACACATCGACTACTATTGCATCGAGCTCCTATGTGTTTGACGGCCTCCTAACCTATTTTCGTCATTTAATTAACTTCTGATAGGAACAAAAAAAAAAAAAAAAAAAGAAGGAAAAGGGAACTCCATAAATGTAATACAGTGAACTTGCAATGCGTTCTCTACTATATGGTATATGAATAACACAGTGAAGCATACCATGGGGTTGGATTTTTTTAATCTAGTGTTTTCCTTTAAGGTTAACTTTTTCCTCGTAGGTCAGAAAGCCTTCCCAAACACTGGAGTAATAAATAGTTAACCTCAACCACTGATGACGTCCACGTTTCCCGACAGGCAATTAACGCTGTTTTGATATCTTAGTTTCATAGTATAAAACTGAATATGTATAATTTTATGAGGAAAATGATCGGTATATAACAACTAATTATATAGTGTTTTTTTAGCGATTCTTTATTTAAATATCTTTAATGTGTTATTATACCTCACTGATCTGTCAACAGAAGTTGAAATCGAATTAAATGAAGGACAACAACAGGTTTATCACGGAGTGCAAGCTATAAGGATCATCATGATATAAGATTTCAAGCTTTCCTTATTGGAGGCCTGAAGGTCCGTGTTTGGTATCTAGAAGCAGCTCCGGATTACTTGGGCTTTAACGCACCAGCCATTTGAATGTATTATAAGTTATTATTTCTCTTCTTACGATCAGTTGTGTGCTGGATTACAGTAGAGTCAACTATGACCATGAGTTTCTTATTGTCCATTAAAGGTGTGTGTTCCTGGTCTGTTTAGTGGAATGAAAAAACTTGAACCCCCCCCCCCTCATTATTAGACCGGCTAACTTCTTACAGCGATACGCTTTTTATTTTTGTAGTTGCTGTAGGAATGCTTTCAGGAAAACTGATATTGTTTCTGAGAAGTACTAGTGATGAGGCGAAATATACCCCACATCCCTTTTACGTTCACTTAGTTTCAAGTTAACTACACGCATGTATTTATTTATTTATTGTCTGCCTGGCTGGCCGAGTGCTTAGCGCACCCGCTCTTCAACCAACAGGCTGAAAAGCGGGTTCGAATCCTGCCATTGATACAGATATCTGCGATTATCTTTAAGTGTGAGACCACCACCCCGCTTACTGGAGACTTGAATTGGCTGGAAAAAGTTCTGTTTGGTCTCTACCACGGAGTTTCTGGACTATGTGAAAAATAAATTTAAAAAATACATAAAAATAGAAAAAAAATCCTTAGCTCACCCACGTGGGAACAACAACAAAAATAAAGTTATGTTCCAAATAATTTAAATGATGGTTATAATAACAACATCGAATTGCTAATACCCAACATTATTTAAGCCGTTTGGGATTAGCTCCTAAAAGATCAAAAAAGATTCTAGGTTTGCCTGCTTGTGGGATGAAAAACCCCAGATAAAGTGTGGGGAAAACCCTTCTGACCAAGACCGGCTAACTTGGCTATGGCTGAGGAAGATCCTTAAACTCCTCACGTCGTCGACGAGAATCGAACCTAGGATACTCCTTCCCCAGGCATAGGGTTGCGAAGCACATAACTACTAGGCTAACCGCGCAGACGTTTCAAACCTACAGCAGTCTATTCGGTGAATCCAACAGCAGACACGTGTTAGCGATTGTCTTCGGATGAGGAATGAACTCCGCAGCTCGTTATGAGACCTACTTATTGGGGGCCTGAAGTGATCAAAAAATATTCGGTGTCTAAGGAATATTAAATCGTTAGCCGACCCACGACGTAAAAATTCTCGACAAATTAAACTCCTCTCAACCAGCAATACAGTAATGTTCGACTATTAAATGAAACAATATTATAAGAGAGTATTTCCTATCTATCCCCCACCCCGTTCCTCTCAACTCCAAAGAATATTCATAGCGTAAGTGGACCGGACTCAAATGCAAAACGTTTGCAAGTAGTAGCGAACATCGCATCACTCAGCTACTAAAAGCAGAACGTAGCGTTGCCATGGAAACATCCATGGAAACATGGAAAAATATTATTCTGTAGTCAAGAGAACGTTTTTTTTTTTTTTTTTATTATACAACGAGGAAAAAAAAAACTGAGAAATTCATTCATGAAGCACAGAGATTATTGATTCCTTGTTTCCTAACGGGCTTTCAGGTTTTTCAACAAAAACGGATGCGAAAAATATTTTTTTGAATTTGGTGACAAAAAAAATTCCGTTTCTGCGGTTCAAACCATACGCTCCCCTTCCGAGTATTACTTAATTTATGATTGACACATCATCTAAAGCAAAAACTGTAGTTTTATTTCATTTCGTTTTAAAAATGAATAAAAGCGGACTCGCACTCCTTTGAGAATCCACGATTACTGCATTCGAGTCGGATTTTATTGTAGCAAATAAAATTTCGCATCGATCGATTTTATTTGAATCGACGGAGAATGAAATCACGCTCCCATTCGTTGATGCGAAGTTACGTCGTTGATTTTTTTTATTTTGTCATTACCCGCTTTTGTGCAACGGATAATGATAAACTTCTCTGGTTTGCCGTTTTCTTTCGTCGATAACTTCCCTCAGCCTCCTCCTGATCGAATGACCTAATTGACGACGTGACCGAGTATATTATTTGACTTATGATGCCGGTGGAAGCGCATTCTGTTTCATAAAGCACTGATAAGTAGTACAAACTTATCAAAACAAAACAGTAGAACAAAGCAACACACGCCTGTGTTGCTTTGTTCGCTGTATGTCCAATATCTGTGACACTCATTGCTTCGGTTGTATTTAAATATACACTTATAAAGAATATTTTAATATTTCAATGATATACAGAGTAAAACACCGATGTTCACTTGGCCCACCAATCCCAGAACATACCGATTGCAGTCAGGAGCATTCAGGAGGGGAGATATGATTGAGACATTCAAATTACTGAAGGGTTTCTATAAAATTAATTCAGAAGATATTTTTGAGAACAGGGCTGGTTGTGGGAGGACTAGGGGACATCCATGGAAACTGGGCAAAAGTGTGGTTAGTAAAGGTGTTAGAGCTGGGTTCTTTACTTTTAGAGTAGTGAATGAGTGGAATGCGCTCCCTGAGTCTGTGGTGGATGCTGTGACAGTGAATGCGTTTAAGGCGAGGTATGATAGATACTGTATGAATGTCAAATAGTTGTGATGAATATGATTTGAGGCCTCCCTCGATGAGTCCAATGACTCCCTGGAGTTGCCCGTAATAATAGTAATAATAATAATAATAGTAATAATACTTTTGTATGTGCGTGTCCGCGCGGTTAGCCTAGTGGTTATGTGCTTCGCCACCCTATGCCTAGGGAAGGAGTGTCCTAGGTTCGATTCCCGTCGACGACTTGAGGAACTTAAGGCTCTTCCTCACTCATAGCCAAGTTAGCCAGTCTTGGGTGAAGAGCAGGGTTTTTTCCCCAGTTTATTTTGGGTTTTTCATCTCGCAAGAAGGCAAACCAGACCCGTGAACACACAGAATACAGCCTTAGGACATAACACGGCAAGGAACGCACCGGGAAATCACCTTGCTCATTGTCACTTCCCTAGTATGGTAGCGTAGCTGTTCCTACCATCCGCAAGGATGAAAAGGAAATCATTCCAATACTTTTTATAAAAAATATACTAACACGATACAAATACAAAATAATCCTTTGTATATCATACGACTGCATTCACGAAAATCCATTTGTATTATTTAAAAATAAAAAAAATCACGTGTATGCTATCAGTATTTTGGCAAGTGAGTATACTTGGCATCATCTAGGGAAAGGCTTCGAAGGACTCTTCACAGACAGAGTTGTTTGCATGCAGTTAGGATGAGGGAGACATGAAGGTGTTGGGGGGGGGGAGTGTATTAACAGTGTGGTGCAACAGAAATTTCGGATTCTTGCGAACAGAGTGATGTGCAGTGAAAATGAGAATTTCGACTCACCTCTAACGGCGACGGCCCTTTTAATCTTCAAACAACTCAATGCGTGGAGGATTTCGAAATGAGAAGCCGTGACCCGATATGAGCTCGAAATTATTAATCACACCACAGCACTGCCCGGAGGAGTGTGTAAATTTTTTATTATGGATAGCATTACTGAAAGAAAGAAGGAAAGAAAACGGGGGGGGGCAAGACTTCGCATTTCCAGCGGCTTAAACTCCTTTGGAAGTTCCCACAAATTTTCTATTAAAGAAAAAAAAAAAGGGGAAAGAGATGAAAAAGGAAGAGAACGAAGAAGGAAAAAAAGAGAGAGAGAGAGAGAGAGAGGAGGCAGCCAGACTGCTCACCTCATCAATATTGCCAGCCAAGGAATATTAATGTCAGAAACGAGTTGGAAAAAGCAACAAAGAAATGCTTATTAAAAGCGATTGTTTTTGGAACAAAAGATTTTGAAAAAGGGGTGCAGGAAAAACGAGGACGAGTTATGTCCCAATTAGCGGACGAACACAATACGTAAATGCCCGATTTGTTCATAGGCTGGTGCACGCTTGGCAGCGAAGCTCTGGCAAAAAAAAAGAAAGACAAAAAAAAGCGAGTTTATTGTGGGTGTGAGGCCTGACGCTACAGCACAATCCCTTCTTCATTTCATGCTCAACCGACTCTCCTAATTTCGCAGTTATTTTTCTGTTTCGGCCTTAACTTCTTAATTGCAGGCCTTTGTTAATCACTTTCCGCCACAAACTGCGGGGATTCTGGAGACAGAGAAAAGGAAAGGGAAAAACAAAAGTAAACGGTTAATTTGTGACAGAATTTTTAAATTTCGACCCCTATAAAACGTCATCTTGCCTCTAATTACGACACATTGTCAGGGGAAACTGAACTATCTGCTTCTTCCCCCCCCCCCTCCCTTTCTATCCCTGCGTGCCCATAATGATCCGCTGAGCTTTTCTTCTTCGCCACATATGCAAAACCACGAGGATGGAGATCACACGTTGACACGGTTATGTGCCTTCAGGATTTCATTAACGCTAGCGCGAGGCTTTTCGTGCTAAATCGTCCGTGACCGTTATTCGAAAGGCGGTTAAAAAACTGTTAAATTTTTAAATTCAAAAACGTTACTGGTATCCTACGTGCTCGGCTGACGCGTCATAAAACGTTGTCTACAACGCTGTGACGCAACAATACTGGGCAATCTACACTCGAAACATCGAGGGCCCCGAACCCTGCATGCGGCAATGGGGCGGCTATAATCTTTGCTCTCATTGCCTCTGGAATGCGCGCGTGGGAATGAAGCACGCGACATCCAATTAAATGCACGTGCGGTTCCAGTCTCGAAGCGTGCTGTTGTGTTGGTAACGGCAGGGTGTAGTTACTGTCGGCGGCACTTCCTGACTACAAAGCTTCAGAGGCACTGAATGCAATAAAAAAGATGGAGGAAGAAGAGAGAGAGAGAGTTGAAGAAAAAAAAAAAAAATTAAGCCTAAGAGAGCTGCAGTAACATCTCTGTGATCCGAATCAATGCCACAACCTTTGCGACTGGGATCTAACAAAGCAGAAGCGGCAAAATACAGTTAAACAATTAAGCAGTTCACATGAAATAACTTTGATCTACGTCATTGGAAAAAAAAAAGCAATTCACTGAAATAACAAGAAGGCAAAGTGTACTCCGTACATGAAATATAACACAACTCGCATACGCACTGGCAATGTTTTGGTGTTCAGAATTGGTATATTGTATTCGATAATGACCTCCATTATTCATTTTAGGGGAGGGGGGGGAGTACTGGGGGTCAACTACCAGTAGCGTTTTCTCACATTTATTTACTTATACTCATTATTTTATTTCTGGGGCTGCAGTGTACTACTCTACTGTAGAATAAACAACGAAAAAGAAATTAACAAAACCGCCAGAGATTTACACTATCATAAGAGTTGAATGGAGCCAGCCTAGTGCGCTTTCAAGATTCGAGAAAGGATACAGCACAGCTTATGCATTTTTTTGGGGGGGGGGGGGTAATTTTTTAGAGTAAAAATAAATAAACCAATTCACAAAAAATACTGTATAGGCTGGAGATAAGGCTGATAAGTTAGGTGAAGACACAGGCTTCGAAGTGTCAGATTGAGTTCAAGTAAACGTGTTCTGAAGGGCCTGTTCTGTTGTTAAAGGACGAATTTCTGAAAAGGGGAAGAACCTCCTAACTTATCTCAAGATACCTAAGAAGAAGAAGTACTTCCGAAAAGTACCATCTCGAGATGGAGCGCATCTGACCAAGGCGCATATTTTTGGTGTCCTCGAAATCTTGCTAAACTGTTCAAACGACTCCAATCTGATTAAAAATACGCTTTAAACGACGTATTTGTTTATTTTTATAGCTGCTTATATTAATTAATATTTCAATAAGTCCATTTGTTATCCTCAACATGAAATTTCATCAAAACTAGTCGAGTGGTTAAAAGAATTAAAAAAATGCTGCAATTTGCCAAATAACTTATCCATAAGAGCTCGGTTTACAGTTCCTGTTTTTTGTCTTCTTTTTTTTTTTTAAGAAAAAAAAAAAAGACAGAAATAAATCCAACATCGTCATACGACCTCGTCGCAGGGCAACGTGCAAATACTGGGACGAATGTATGTATTTAGCATCGAGTAAGGGCGTGTCTTTGACAATTCTCCAAATCTTATGATCTGAAGAATGGCAAATTCCTGATCGGAACTTCATCCAATAAATGAGGCAAACCGCCTGTAACGAGCTAGCACAGCTGGTGTACAGTGTATTTTAAGCATCCGTTTAATAGCCTGTACTTAGACACATAAAGGGCTGTTGAATGACAAACTGTGTGTTGGTGTGGAGCTGGGGAGATGCTAGCCAAGTTTTTTTAACCATTTGGAAAGGTTACATTTTCGAACTCGAAAAATGGAGCAAGCACGCGCGCGCACACACACACCCTGAAAGCGAACTAGCCTTGCCAATTACAAGCTCAAATCCTTCAACGCAAATAATCTGTATTTTCTTTGATTAAAAACGAGTGTGAACTCACTTTACTCGTAATGCTGTAGGCTAAGTGGATGGGCTCGCGTATTTAAAAAAAAAAAAAAAAAAGCAATATAAAATCTGTTAGAATATAAACACCTCTTTAAGCACTTTATGTACTCGGATTCGTCATACAAACGATGTTTCTTGTTATTAATTCGTTCGTGTTTCTGGGATTTAATATACGGAGGTGTTTGGTCTGGAGTGTGTGTGCGCGCGCGCTATGAGATATGGACAAACAAACAAAAAAAAATTAACGTAGTACTAATCAGAAAACAAACCCATCATATTAGTCGGTTATATGACTAAAGAAATATTTAAAGGGGGGGGTGGCGAATAAAATGCAGTTAAAAAAAAAAAGGGACAAAAGCAAGAAAAGGTGTTCTGCGTAAGCTATGATAAAGCAATTTATTCAAATTAGACTGGTTTCCGTGAAACACCGTGTAAGTGTATTAGATGGGACACACAGCTACTTTTATATCCGGTTGCATTCTTAGAAATCTCAAAAGGGAGTCTTTCCCCCCTCTTATTAGGTTGTGAATTTTGTTGGCATTATTAGATCATCTCGGATTAACAGACACTCACTTGAAATTATATAGCGAGCAATTGAATAAATTCGTCTTATTCATGTCATATATTCGGATGCTTGAAAAACTTGCTGTGTGTGTGTGTGTGTGTGTGTGTGTGTGTGTGTGTGTGTGTGTGTAGGGGGTAGGAAGTCTCCCTTCCCCAGTACTCATAGCCCACTAATAAACTACACTCTGGCTTAATAATGCTCATGTATTAAACACAATCGAGTTATCAACTAGGACAGTGGTTCTTAACCTTTTAGTAGTCGCGGTCCCCTAAGTATCCTAAAATATTTTCGCGGCCCCTTAGTTTGTAGTAACGTAATAATAATTAAACTTTAAAAAAATCGTGGTTTTGCTTACTGATTATAATGATTACAATAAAAATAAAAATCAGAAAAAAGAAATCGACTTTACTTAAATATTACTGTAAAAACTTTAGGAAATTTATTTGATTTAGAAAATCAAATAATGGTCTTTGTTTGCTCATTTTATAAGGGAAGAAATTTTAAGAAATAACAAATCAGTATTACAGCACTGAAAGCTTCGAAAAGTAATTGCACTCAAGTAGTACTTATAACAACGTCAAGTTCTATGCATTCGTTTAAAACTTCAGAGAATCACTTCTATCAGACGTCCAGTAGGCAGATGTCACCAGCAGCGAAAAGTCGACTTGTGGCGCTACCACAAAAGAAATTGCTGCATAATTCAGATTACTAACACAAAAGGAGTCCGAGCGGTTAGCCTAGTGGCTTTGCGTTTCACAACCATATGCCTGGGGAAGGAGTGTCCTGGGTTCGATTCCCGTCGACGACGTGAGGAGCTTAAGGGATCTTCCTCAGTCATAGCCAAGTTAGGTCTTGGGCGTGGACAGCAGGATCCCCCCCCCCCCCCCCAGTTTATCTGGAGTTCTTCATCCCGTAAGCAGGCAAACCGACCGTGTGAACATACACGGATACAGTCAGGAATATCGCGCTTAGGGGATGCAGCAGATGAGTGGCGAACAAGCTGCATTACAGTAATACGCCAGTAACCCCTCATTAGGAGGGGACTCAACAGGTCCTACGACTGACGAGAAGGATAGGATAGAATACAAAACGATACAAGAAAGGGCAAAAAATAATTATTTTGGGAGATTTCAAAATTTTAAAAACTAGAAACGTTCTATAAATTTTCCACGGCCCCCTTGGGGGCCCACCGGTCAAGAATCACTAAACTAGGAGATCGCTCTCTCAACATAAGCATTTATATGCTAAATGAATGCCATAAACTCTTTTGCATATTCTCACCATTGGCGCACCCAGGGGGGGATGAGGCCCCTGGCTCCCCCCAAAAGAAAAAGAAAAAAAAAAAGACTAGAAAATTTTCCAAAAATCTTTTTCTAATGAAATGTATTATTATTATTATTTCTGTTGTGTCGTGTCTTCTATTTCTATACTACTGTACTTATGAATTAGCGGTCGCATAAGGGGGGAATACCCTCTGGCTCTCGGGAATCACGGGCGTTGTGAACGCAAAGCAAACGAAACAGTGCTCGGGCGATACTTTGTTTGCACGAGCCGGGCCAGAGATCACGGGTATCATGTATTGGCGATCACTGCAGATGCTCAGTCATAGGTCGCATGCAATGCGTAGTGTGCATTCTCAAATCGTCTACCCAACTCGCTCCCCCCCCCCTCCCCAAGATTAAGTTATGAGTACTCGGCCCCCTCCAAGATTAAATCCTGAGTGCGCCACTGTATCTCACCCACAAAAGTCAGTTTGACTCGAGTACGTTTGAGTGCAAGCCTCAAGTGAGGTAATAAAATCCTATCAAATGAAATTTGTGTGACAAAATTGAGCAGAAAGTGTCTCAAAGAACATAAAGATTAAAAAGAAAAGAAAGAAGGAATAAAATCTAAAAATTAGAGAATACATCAAACGTCTGCACGTCGTCAGTCTTTCTTTATACATAAATGCAACAATGATCTTAGGTGGGGGGGGGGAGGGAACTACGCTGCACCCAAGAATCCTTTAGTGTTTGGGTTATATTTATTTATTTATTTACATTAAAAGAAAGAAAATTTTCTGTTAAACGTCAACCAGTAATGCTGTGTGTACAGGATTTATCACACAAAAGCGAAATTTGAAAATGTGGAATATTTTTATACTGAAGTAATTATGTATCAGCGTTTAATGGGACGATGCTAATGAGAAGAATTAATGAGTAAGCGCACACTTGGTGTGAGCGTGCACGGCTATTACACGCGGTTTCACCGTCCACGATTTGTTTGCGCACGATTTGGAACACCTAACACAATTGTTCGCGCCAGAACAAAAGAAACTGTCAATTTCTCTTTAACGCTGTCAACAATATGAATCATGGGCCATTGTTTAGATACAACACATCACAACAATGCAACCTATCTGTCACGTGGTAACCTTCGTGTCGATTTCGCTCACACAGGATCAGCCGAATATAAATGGATTTTTAATACACGTACAATTAACGCAACGAGATCGAAAATAGACAGGCCTCGCTAACGCCGTGATGTGGGTGAGGATGGAATAGGAGAATGGGGGGGGGGGGCAGAAAGGAAAGTTATCGACGGCACATTTCCCTTTGTTGTTACCTGCACACAAATCCCAGACCGACAGTAAACGGAGCAAAAACAACAACGCCATTTTACAGCTGCTTTCCCGAAACTCGACCGCTAAATTTACAACACCAGGTGGCACTAACGGCGAAAACGCCTGTCATAAAACTTTCCGAAAAACTTTGCGATTTTATCGCACAACCGACGGAAAAAGCAACGCGGTAGGAAATCGAGCATCTCCCAATCCGATACGTCATACGAGCGGCAACCACGCATCCCAGGAGGTGACATAAAATGGAGGACGACCCCGGGGCGACCCATAACCACCCCGATTGCCCATAAAGCAGGGGTCGTTACTGTTCTTTTTCGGAGTCCACGCGCTTGTGGTCGGGCAAAGGCAAGCACTATCGCGCCAGCAATGGGGCACTTAGGGTTTTTATAGCGGAAGGATAAGGCAGCCGACAGCGAGAGGAAAGAGTTCCCGCTTGATTACGGCGACCTAAGAAAGAGAATTCTAGTAAAAGGGAAGACAATATTCTCGTAACGAACGTCCTCACTTCCTTCCAACGTCTACGACTGCATTAGAGTCCCGTCCCATCCCACAAGTAGGAAACAATGCGCGAGTTGCACTCAACGGGTGACGTCACCGCTCGCATCGCTCCCGAAACTCTATCTAACGGCTTCGTGAGAAACGTTGTCAACATCCCCGAACACCAGCCAAGACTTTCGAATCGCACCATCCGATCCCCGTCAGCGAATGGATATTTTTAGTGCGCAAAGGCACTCGGGTAGGCAACACTTGCAGCGTACGTCGCAGCGAGACATCCGAGTCTGTTACCACCCACGTGAGCTTCCGCTTTGCTACGATTGTCGAACTCCGTAGTGGACATCGACAGGATGACCTCGTGCTTGCCATTTCGTACATTCCTGGCGATAAGTGGGAATGCTGCAATAACATCGCGCCATTTCTCATTTTCACTGCAAGTGATAACGCCTACAAACAATGCGATAGTAGGAGTTCGTGCGCGCGCCCACACACACACAGAGAGATACCAAGTTTAAATATAATCTTCAGCAATAACAGACCCCTTTTGCAAACGAGAGAAGGATCAGGGAACAATTAATAATCGATCAAACAAAGGGCTCATTTAGTTCTGTCCAACGATTGCAATGAAAGAAATACCCCGCAATTTATAAAATTATGTTCTTCTATCATCCGCCACGTCAAGTCTGAGCTTGCGTTACATCCACAGCTGCGCTTTCCACCATCCTGAAGAATTTGGCCACCTCGCAGTCTCTTCCTAGAGGGATCTTCACATACCAGAGAGGGACATTACCAAAACGGCGATTTATGAGGTACAAGGAATAAAAAGCCAGGACCTACCTAACGCAAAATTTCTAGATGTAACATCTTTCGGGATTTGGACACTCGATCAACACAGTTTTCCAGACGAAACCAAGAAACAGTTAGAAGAGCATTGGAGATGCACCTCTTATCACTTAAGATGCTACTGAGGAGCGAATAAAGGAGGCAACAGGCGACTCTATTTTCCGCTAGAGAACACGTCACCCAGCTATGGGGCCAGTTGCTCATTTGCATACCACTCGACGTACGAAATGACGTCACCTGATGACATCACCACGAAACACAAAAAGTGACATCTCCTAGAACCGAACCCTGGTGGAAAGTAAAGGCCTCAAAACAAGCGTATCTCCCTCTTGTAAGCGCCCTCAATGACGAAAGCAAACAGGTTGAATTCCTTCGTCCCCAATCCCAATGTCCTTCGGTCTCGCTGTTCCAAAACCGCGACCGACATGGCCAAGCACGCGCAAAGATCGCCCAGCCTGTCAATTCAAAAGTAATTATACGATTTCCTGTCAGGGCCTACTTCCGGTTTGAAATAGCCCCAACCCCACCCTTGAACGGTTCTGTATGAGTGGCCAATAATTATCGACAGAAAAGGGTGGGGCACTAATCTACCTACGACCACACTGCCGTAATCTGTATGGGTCAATGGTTAAAGGGGACAGAGTGGTTGATCGGAGTAGGATTGGACTTCTACGGTGGTATTTTTCAGTAACGCACGAAAAAATTCTGTTTCACCCCCCCCCCCTTTCGCGCACGCACAAACACACACTCCAAAACTATACTTATTTCGGTGCGAGTTTTCCTAAACTGAAATTCATCCACGGTGGAAAAGAATGAAAGAAAAAAAAACGATCTTCCCACTAACTGGGCCTCGGATGACAACGCAACAACCATCCACCTGTGCTGTGCGCAACAGGTGGTCAGCGGGGGACAGCTATGGAAAGGGCAAAGCGTCGTCAAATCAAAGCGGAAGTTGGAGGTCGTAGGGCAGAAGAAGAAAAGGGCATCTTTGCGGAACAATCACCGCCTTGGTATCGGGCTGCAAACAGACCCACGCACGACCTCCCATTACACAAGCGGGGCTACCCAGTTCCACGTGGCCACAAAGAACCAAGTCGTAGGACAATGGAAAGATCGCTTTCTCGAGCGCGTGACATGCTGTAAACGTGGTACTCTCACACCCAGACAATTGTTTTTAACAGTACAATGGAGTACCATCCGGCAAGCGTGACCGAACGCGAGCACAATCGGATGGAAGTGATTGGCATTACGTGTGTGGGTCGTGACGTCATCGAGCGAGTGCCTTTGTGAAGTGCGCAAATACCCATAAATCAATAAAGCCTCCGAAGCATTTTGCCCTCGTTTTCTCGTAAGGCCACCAACAACTGGTCGCATTTCCTCCTTCAATCGCTGCCACTGCTTGATAAACACCGCGAGACATCTGGAAATACTAAAAAACGCATTCGTCGGCATCCCACCCACAGGAAATACCAGATTACCAGGAAAGCCGTGAAGCGTTACTATCCAAAATTTGTCATTTTTTTCCGGGAATGGTGGCCCACCACAGCCACATCCTGTGCGTGCGTGTGTTGGGCGTCCACACATAACGCCGCCATCGCTGCCCTGTTGGCTCATTATCTCTTTTCGCTTCATTGACACCCCGACTTGGAAATACGAAAGATGTTGCGGTGGAGATGAGCAACGCTAATCTCGAATTTAAATCCCCGGATTATCCCACAGGAATAATAAAAATACCGCGCAATACGTCAACGTGAGAAACGGAAATCCCACGCAGCCTATTTTCTTCTCGCAGATGGAGTTCTCTGCTTCTGCCACTAGCAGAGTTCATCCCGATGCGAGGTAGAAGTTGGCCCGAATAACATCATTATTTCATCATCAATCTTAAAAATGCGCATGCGTAAAGAAAAATTCCTTTGGCATAAGGAGACATCCTTAACGATGTCAACTTATTTGTTTTATTTTTTGCGCAGACTTTTTTTTTTATGACTTCCTCCCATTCGTTCCTCAGACGTTCAAGATCTCGCTCAATTTAAAGTGTCAGTTTTCTGTTGATTTTCAGAGGAACTTTTATTTAAAATATGAGCCTTTTTTTATCTCCTAATATTTCGGATAAATTGATTTGTTCACATATTTGATAGTTTCAACGATTATCCATAACAATAACCACAGTACAATATTTTTAAAAATATATATTGTATTTACTAATATTCCAAGCTGGTTCTTTTCTAATTATTTTAGGCCGGTTTAATTTATAATTTCAATTATTTATTTTTTCAGAGATAATTCTTTAGTCTCCTGGTAACATACATTTCTTCGTGTCGCTAAACATCACACTTTGACCCCCCCTACAAAAAAAGACAAGGCAGACTCTTCTCCTTCAGTCCACCAAATCTTTAAAATTAGGATTTTATTTGAAGAACTTAATTGGGCTGCTCAAGGAATAGTGTTTATAAAGGAGAGAGAGGAAGATCAGTTTCATGTACGTTGAGAGACATCGTCAGTTTTACCCCCTCCCCCCTCCCGGAATGTCTGTGCTGTTTCAATGACTTGAAGGCTTCGTGGTGTTCTCGACAGGAATGTGTAAATGTAGCAAGTGGCAGATAACCGGGATTTCTGGCCACTATTTCGACTACCCCCCCCGCCCAGAGGGTGGGAGAGATAAAACACACTTTCGCTACCCAAACGCCTCCCTTCAGTCAGGTACTGTGGACACCCACATCCGCGAAAGAGATCTTAGGCCTAATCTCAGATCATCTCTTCCGTCATATTTCAAGTCACACAAAGCGAACCATAATGCACCCCTTAGACCTAGGCAGGCATTACCACCATCGGGGGTATTTACGGTCTATCTGTTCGGGCGATCAATACCAGCATTCCGTTTACGGAACAAAAGGAAAGGGAAAGGGGGATAACAGTGGAGAAATTATCGGTATCTGTGCGCCGATGGAGCGACCGTCGGATGTATAATTTCGGCGTTCCTAATCATACAGAACGCCGTTTGCGTCACGACTCGAAACGGCGGAAAACGTGAAATTATCCCTAACCGACCGCGAATCAGAGACTATTACGTGCCGTTTCTCCGCAGTCCGGACCGCAACAAAGGGAAAGAGAGAAAATGGGATTATTTTCTGGGTGATAAAAGGGTAGGAACGCCACATGTGAACTTCCAAAAATCCCCGCACGGCCCTGCAGTGATCCCGAATCACTGGCGTATCGGCCTGATCGGCACGTTCAACTGTAAAACAAGATGCCCGCAGAGACATTGAAAGAAACGGGTGTGTGTGTAGGGGGGGGGGGAGGTACGGTAGGTGCACTCCTCTATCGGTGCGCTCAAAAGACAATCTCCATCCTCCTCTCCCCCTCCTAAAAAAATAGCCTTCACGCAAGATGTCCACAACGCAAGACGTCAAGTCCTTAACGTATGCGATTAGAGGTCAAAGAGCAACATAAATTTAAAGCATGCCCAGATGTTTCGAATTTTTCTGAAAGTTCTTAAAAAATTAATGGCTTCTATTTTTCATCTTCTCACTTCTTCTTTCGTTCGTTTGCAATACGTTTCGTGTATTTTTATGGAGTGAAATCTTTGGCAAACGAGATCAGAGCATTCGCATCCCACTGCAATTAATTAGCAAGCAAATCAACCAGTTTCGTGGCTCTAATTTAACACGATGTTAAATGGAGCCTCTGTGAAAACGATTCGCATTTAATCTATCGTTCTGCTACATTTTGAGGCCAAATACATTTCTACAATTCCTAAATCTTGCGTCTGAATAAAAGACATGTTCGTTTTTTCGCTTTAATCCTTTTAATGCTATTTCTATACCTTTGGATTATTCTGTTTTCAATACAAATTTCCTTCTCCCCCTCTCCAAATTTCAGATGATTTACAGCTGAAGTGGTTGCCTCCGAATTTAATAGATACCACGTGTAACTTTTGTGTGTGTGTGTGTAAAATGGTCGAGTCTTCTTCTGGGTGTCATTCATTCCTGCATAATTCTGTGTTTACTATCTCAAAATGAAGTAAATACAAACGCAATCATCCCATCGCTTAGTAGTGATGCAGCCTGCACCACCCCTCATGTATAAAGTAGCGTACATATTTAGTTAGGCCTAATCGATATCTAATTCTCCATTCTGCTAGCTACAACTGTTTTAGTGTAGCATGCATGCGACAAATGAAATCAGGAATCCAACTTCAGATGGATGCCCCATATATCTTTTAAGATGTGTCTCAGATGGATAATAGCTCATATTTTCTCTTGTGGACAATGTCCAGATTGTACTATGGCAAATATTTAGTTCATGACCTAAATATCCAAATGCTCAATTGAAAATATAATAAACAATACATTAACGTGGCCAACAGAGACTGGACCTCGAACGAATAATTTTAAAGTTAACGTGGTCACTATAATTTTAAAAAAGAGATTTTATTCGATATTTTTCATTACTCAACCCATAAAAGCAGAGTGAACTCAAAATTCATATTTTCCAGAGCCCAAGTGCTGAGGGAAGCGAGGGTGAACACATCCATTTAATATTACAAACATCAGTACATGCCTATATTTAAAACGGAACGTGCATCCATTATAAATGCACACACAGCTAACCAATCAAAAAAAAAAAAAACTTATTTTGGTCACGTATCCTCAAGACCTGCCAACCTGAGGTCAATATCTGCACATCACCACACTTCGCCCTACAATATTGAAAACAAATTTGAAATCAAGGGACGCGTGCCCATCGATCTTTCATTACGTTGATATGTGAATCGAGTGCTGGATTGGGCTGTTCCAGAATTATGGACGAAGCAAGTAGGGCTGTGAGACTAATATATTGTGTCTATTAATTGCGTCTGGCCCCATTACGGGATAAAAAACAAGGGGAAAAGCCTGGATACCTTCGTATGAAGCGGCTAACTCATCTTCATTGAAAAGTCCAATAAAAGTTCTTCACATCTTAGATGTGAACCAAGTCTAAGCAAGATGTTGATCTAAACAGCTCTAAGTTGATCATTGTTAGGGTATGGTCCCTCGGCATAATATTCAATTGCGAAAAATTCTCCCATCAAAAATCTTTGTTAAAAGCGGACTTCATTCGAACGTAACCTTTGCCATCACCAGGCCGGGGTCTCTCTCTCTCTCTCTCTCCTGGTTTTCGCACGCAGGCTTCCAGAACTCTAAAGAGTAACCCAGCGAAGCAACTGGTGTGTGCATAATCTCGGTAACAGCGAATTTCTCATAAAGAAATGCTCTTGACGAGATTCACTTCTCAAATAAAGAGAAGTGTGACCGAATCTGAACAGATACGAGGACAGCGCGACGATCACCTACAAAACCTTCCCCCGCTAGAACCGAGCAAAAAGAAAACGCTGCTCTTTCTCCCACCCCGCGCTCCTCTGCGGACATAGCGATGCACGGGCTACGCAGCAAGAAAATGCTATCAAAGAATGGCTGGCTGCTGCTCGCGGCACAGTAAACAAGAGGCGAAATGGCCGTCGGACGGTGCGAAGTTGCGAGCCACCCTGACCGCCTAATCCCGGAATCTGCAGAAGCAATCGCTGCATTTTTTTGCTCGCACAAATCACGATTACTTCTTTCGAACCTTCCCCAGAACCATTCTGGGCTGCATTATAGATTAACCGTAACGATTACGTTTTCTCTCACTGGCTGCCGTAATTGAGATAGCACGGACCAACGGCCTGGGTACAAAGGGTTATTTGGCGGGCCTGCCAAGTCGCTCCATAATCACCGGCGTTGGATGGGTCATTGGTTGCGCGAGATGGCCAGATTCCCGGAACCTCGCAGACCAACGAGCCGCAATAACTCACCGAGGGGCCCTTAATGCATCTCCCCGGTCTACGGCTACTAGGGGCCCCCTCGGTTCGCTAATAAAGAACCCTCCAAAGTCCATCGAAGCAGCGATTCCGGCCTTCAGACAAGGGGGGGAAGTCGCCTCCCTTTCCCCCTGGCTGGTTCCCTGCCGTGTCCCAGGGCGCGCACAGATTAAATGCCCCGAACAGCCTCGCCATAGATGAGGTGGTGCACCATATGGCTGTCGTCATCAGCCGTCGTCATTATTGGCCCGTTACGACTCCCATCCAAGTGACCTCCGCCTTTATGGACTCGTTTCCCGCCGCCATGTTTGTTCGGTGAGACGGCTCGAATTTCCTCTTTCCGCTCTACTTTTATTGCCGCGCCTGCTCTTTCCCGCCGGCGCACTTTGGCGCGAGCAATCTCCCGCGTCTTTTTAAAGATTTTTTTTTTTTCGTCTTTTCCTTTCGCTCTCTCCGCGCTACTAAAACCGGAGGTTATATATATTGCCCTCACCACTACGCACTTAACGCCTACCGACGAGCCTGCCCCCGCTCGGCGAAACCCCCCTCTAGTTTTTTTCTCTCTCTTTTTTTTTTTTTCTTCTTTCCCCTCCCAGCTATCGTTCCTCTCACTTGCTCTCTCGCCATGCTTCTTGTTGTGGTGGCATATTTGCGCGCGCGACAGCTGCCTGCAAATATTGCCCCTGTCCATCATGAATGTAATGTCACGCGGGCCATTGATCGGAGACAAGATCACACTTTGGGAGCGGCGCTCGGCGTCTCTGGGGCTCCCGATGCTATTGTCAATGCAGGCGACCTTTAACTAGGGACCCCCCCCATCTATGCACAGCCGCACCTTTGAGATATGAAGAGAGAGAATATATGATAGGAGGGAGGGAGGGAGACAGGATATCATGCAATCTCCACACAGAGACTAGCGGACAGATGACCGCACTTCCCATACAAATGCTCGGCACAAACATAACACTTTCTCACAGGGATTTCTCAGAAAACGATATCCACGCAGGAAAACGTGGGTGAAAATATGCTTCCCTTAGAAGTGCGAGGACGAAGGAAATATCCATGATATTCTTCTTTTCATTCTATTTGATATGGCGGTTGCGCAGCGCCTGTTAAACAAAGGATTTTTAGAAACTGCAACGCACTCCTTTCCGATAGTGTTCCAAAAAGGTTATTCGATATTTGCTTCAGTATATTATGTGCATCCGAGTATTAATACCACTGCAATACGGTCCGAGTCTGTGAATATTATCCCAAGGGGTCTGGAGTGTGCAGTGAAGTAACAACTCGAGAATGAACGAATAATAACAAGGCGTATTTTAGCGTGCTCGATGAGAATTAAAGGGAAACGCATCATGAAACGGGTTCCGCTTGTAAAAGATTCGATGCCGAGAGGCCTTGTTTAGGCTCCTTTCATGTGAGCATGCGCCGTGTATCATGCCGGAAGTCGCTTTTCGATGGCATTCCCATCAATATAATTTTCGAAATGCAACCCAGTGGGGTTTCTCCGAGTTAGGGTTACTGAAATTGTGTCCAATTCAAGGAAGGTTTTCTTAATCTGAATATATTAGGGGATCACTCGAAATCTCTCGACAGGAGTAACCAAATACCGAAAATATTTCTGTTTTTTACTTAATGCATTAAGTAAAAAAAAGAGAGACCGAGAAGTTCGTTGCGAATAAAGGATTTCAATTAGGGAATCAAAGAGGACACCTCAACGCTGTTCGGAGATATTTGAACCAAATCTTGTTCAACCTCACTGCAGTCGAATCGTTGCAAATTTCTACGTTTAAATGTCATCGAGCGAAAGTGCGTTAGGGGAAACAACACTCGGGGGAAATGTTTATCTCCGTTTCCGCATTTTTGTCATTGGCGAATTCGTGGTTGACCTACGGAGAGAGAGAGAGAGAGAGAGAGAGAGGGGGCGGAATGCCTTTCTTTGTTTCCATTTGCAGTGGACCGTTATTTAGGGAAAACAGCAGGTGCATTTCTGTTGAGTATGCACACTTTGTGCGTGTGTGCGCGCACAGCAACTTGGGCAATATCTTAATCGCCGGGTCCACGCACAGCGATGAAGAAGAATCACAATTTATAAAAGTGAGTTTGGTTTTTTTTATTTTATTCTCTCTCTCTCTCTCTCTGGTGCATTCGTTGTTTCCGTTGCCAACAACAACTCCAACGTTCCTTTATTTATTTTTTCCGACACGAACCACTATAGCCGTCTCCGGTACCGGAAGTGCAGCGGTTTCATTTTCCCCCCTGGTGGCGAAATTCGAAAGTGATCAGCGGTTCTTGATGGCCGTGTCGCGGCGGTCGACGCGGGCACGAAATGGCCACAACGCAGTACGGCCGATGCCGTCATTTCGCAAGCCAGTCCCAAGAGGGTCGTAAAAACGCCCCGATAGCCTAGTGGTCAGAACGGCACGACAGCGCCACCTGTCCCGCGGGAAATCACGAAATGGCATCTCTTGGCAAACGCTATTACTCCAGGGTGACCGTAACACTCGACCACGGCACTTTCAATCGACGTTCGCGGACACACTACACACTATCTACGGTCGCACAGGCCTGTCTCTTCGGACAGAGTCGGCGAAATGATGACCTCCCTTCGGTCGAAAGAATGTTGCCGTATCAATATTTTTGTTTGGCCTTTTTGGTCAAAGGCGGGATATTGCGCGAGACGGGATCGTATTTCTATTACGAGAGGTGCACCTGCAGCTAGCAGAACCTTGGGAGCCGTAACAAACGCAGCTGCTGCATTCGAGGGAGGACACTAACTCACCCTGCTAAACAGAGCCACCCTTCGCATGCTTATTTAGTGCGTGCATGGACGTCGACAAAATCAAATACGCCGTTCGAAACTCGAGTTTTTTGGAAGCTTAGGAGGGATCGAGAAAAGAAGGTAGCAAAAACATCCACGATTCGGATGATGCGGGTGTAAAATCATCGACACAAAACAATGACCTATGACCTTTACACACATTCCACAGAACACAAGAGCATCCAATTTCAAAACGAGTTCTGAACAACTAATCAAAGAAGTGTTTTCTTACTTCACCTTTCGCTTTTCCAAATGCTGATAAGCACGCGCTCCTTCTTCCCACTTGAGCCTGTACACAAAAAAGGAAAATCACAGAAGTATTTTGCGCGTCTTTACACGGGTGTTTTACAATTAATCCTTGTTATCGCGCGTGCTTAGTACAACACACAAACCTTTAATTCACATGTGTGCGTGCATTTCGGCGTACTCATTTTTGATTGAACTGAGCGGAAAACGCAAAGAGGAACAGAAGGCTTTTGTTTGCTCATCGAAATCAAACAAGAAAATCAAACTGCTTGAAAGGGTAATACTTGGAATATTAACACACCAATTACAAAACGAACGTGTATTTTCAAACCGCCATCTTATGGTCTGCCTTCCAAAATTTGCAAATGAGCTAACAGCACCTATCCTCTGTAATCGTTCGCTTGCAGTGGTGGAGAGTTCCCTCACCAATGCTGGAGGTTCCCTACCTCGAGGGCTCCGTACATTCAACTCTTCTTTCTCCAATACCTAAATGACCAACTCTCACCGACTTCAAATCCTCTCCATAGGAGTCTGCTGATAGAGTCCTCACTAATCTTCTTTTTCTTCATTTGACAAACTTGCAGTGTTCGTACCTTTTCTGCTTGTAATATGGGCAAGTTATTAATGAAGACCTTGAAGCCAAAAATATTTGCGATCTCCTTGCCATTTGCACTGGGATGAAGACAATCTTGTGTACTTCAAGACTACTAAATCACAGTCCTGTCTTACTGCATTTAAGAAAGTCCACACTTTATCTCCACTCATCTTTAATAATAATTTGCAAGCAACAGGATCGCTTATTATCAAGTCTGACATTATATAAATGCGAACTACAAGCCTTCCACTAGAATGCTGTTCTTACATTTGGGGTGGTAGACCACCAAAAAATTTCCTAAAATGCGAGAGGAAAACGCGGTGAATAATTAGATTGTCCTCTTGCAAGAGCACTCATTACTCGGATATTAGATGATCCATACTCAGGGGATCATTGCAATCGCTTCCTCAGACATTTTAACTGAACCAATTTCTCATAATATCTCTATTCTTCAGAGCTAATATGATTTTAAAAAACGCTGAACAGATAAATTGGCCAAAACAATTAAAAATGCATCTCAGAACAGATGAAATATGGAGATTTTCGATTATAGAGGGAAACAGACAAAATAAATAAGTAAAAGAGACGTAGTCGAAAATATTTTAGACTAGTCTATTTGAAAGATAAGTGTGTGCAATCTGATTGGATAAATCAAACAAAACGTTTCGGCTTCGCAAACAAACGGGACTTGGCTATGTTAGTCAGTCCATTTTATTCTAAGAAGTACATCAAGACGTGCTATTGGGATGAGTACATTTGTACAGAAGTTCTGTTCAAATTAAATATTTTTAAGACGGTAAATAGATGTGAGTTCGTCTTTCAAAGTGTCAGGATTTGAGATACATGTAAAAGATTTATACATATAAATCCCCCCAAGCACACATGCTCGAAATCTTACGGAAATTATTCACATTTATAACAGAATTTATTTAATGTGATTTTCCATGGATTGCACATGTTCAAACTACTATTGACTAGCTCCAACATTTGTCGATGTCTAAAGGAATATGCACACGCCATAAAAACAAAGCAAGAAAAAAAAAAGTGATTGACACTATTTCAAACTGTCCCTCGTACAGGAGAACACAACAATTCTTTTTTTTTTTTTTTCCCGCACTTGAAAAACATGGTCTTTGTACACCACTTGTGTTCGAAACCCAAGGAAATCTCCAACTGCAAAAAACAAGCAGTAATTGACGATGGGAGGAAGGCAAAGGGGATTATCGTGGATTCAAAAACAGGAAATTACGAGCCACGCATGTCAATAATCTCAGATATTCACTGCGCGTGGAAGCAGGGAAGATCGATTCCGCTATGCACCTAATCACCCACATCCGGTTTGATGCAACTTCCGTCGGAAAGAAATTAAAATGGCGAACGCTTAATGAAAACTGGGAACAACGCACGACACCTGTGGAAAGGACAAAAAAAAAAAACGGAAGTCGAGAAAAATTCTTAAACCCTCCATCCGTACACAGAGATATGCGCAATCGCCTCTTGAATAGAAACAAGAACTACTCGACAACCCGTTGCTAGGGACAACTGGAGGTTAAAGATACATGAGGTTGTTCGGTACATCAACAAGATGAATCAAAGGGAAAAAAAAAAGACATTATTTGATTGAGAATGCGATCATAAATATCAGAAACTGTCCTTCTATAAGCTGGGCGCTGATGAGCTGAAATATAAAAATCCTGGAATTATAGGTTTATAAAATTCATTGCTTTATGGTACCCTACAAGCAGGAGGGGAGACGTATTAGGTGCTTCAGCTGCATTGTGGAGCAGGTCAATTTTGATAAATACACACCATGAGAACGAAGAAGTGCTTATACATAATCCTTTATTTACAGAGAGCTACCAGGTCAAATTTTGAATCAATCTTCACAAAAGTCAGATTATGAAAAAAATAAAAATAAAAATAATAATCACGAGCGACGTCTTAAATTTTACAAGAGCACATATTAAAGTACGCTGCTTTTTTAATAAGTGAATTTATTACAATTTTTAGCAAATAAAAGTTCAAAAAGACTTGGAAATCAGGTTTGATGTTTGTTGAGCCTACACAAACTGGGGTGGCAAAGCATCCGATTGAATTGGAGTTAAAATTCAGCAAAACTACAATTTCTTCTGCATTTCCCAGTCGCAGATAGGAATGTATAAACGGTTATGATTTGCATGTTTTTAAAACGCCAGGAAAAGCTCTTGTATTTTAGTGAAGATCAAAATCGGAAAGGTTGATACTGGGTCAGAAGTTGCCTGGGAAATTCCACCGTATGGCTTCGTGCATTTTCATCCAATAACTATTTCTGTCTGCGACTCTTGAGCCAGAAGAATTGTTCACCATATGATGGAGTCTCGGGAAGAATCTGCACTCTCCAAGTTTCAATATGGTGTTTCATAAGGAATGCATGCTGAAGTGAAGCCTGAAAAGTGCAGGTGTCCATGCACATTCAGCACAGTTATGACCTAGCTCTACCGCAATCTTTATCTAAGAGAACTGTTCTAGTTTTTGTAAGCAAGTGATAGAATAATTCACATCTTAAATTTGCTTAAACTCTACCCACTCATAGCCACAAATGTAGCTGTGCAGTAAACTTGATCCAAATCTTACTGCTGCCATCTACGAGCCATACGCATACTCGCAACAGCTGTCGGCCTTGGAGATTTACGGCGATGTTCTTACCACTCGTCTCTGAGTCCTCATGTAAGTTTGCTTAAGATTGTAGTAAATGGTTTACGGCCGGATGTGATTACAAACGGAAAGGTTTCTTTGTACTTTGCAAAACAACGCCTAAAAAAGGGAGTGTTGAGAATTGACTACGAAATAAGACATAATTACACTGTACTGAAGATACAAATATGTGAAGAGCGAAAATAGCAGGCTAATGTCTTCGCCATTTTGAAGAACAAAAACAAAATATCTGTTGCTTCTCTAAGAACAGTGCGAAGGTCGAATTTTAAGTTCTCTCTTGTGTGCAATGGTGTACAAAGTGACACTAAAAATACTAAACATTTAAAATGTTTTAGGTGCAACAAAGTACCTTTCCCTAAAGTAATCTACAATAAACGCCACCTCTTACTACTTTTCGTGGAATCTTGAACTCAGCTCTGATTCAGTGAAGTTTCTTCTATTAATTATAAAAAAGACATCAATATATCTCCGACTGGCACTAAAAGAGCATCTCAGGAGCTGCAGAATGACTGACCTCTACGGAAGAAAAGCGATACATCCAGAATTTAAACCATTCGTTATGATTAGTACATGAGCGAAGCCAGTACATACCATTCTTTTAATACTTACCTTCCCAAAGAAAATAAGTATTAATCTAATCTGTTTAGTTTCATAGCAATCGGCGTGTGATGATGGACGCTATTTTTTTGTAACAAAGATCTGTGAATATCGTACTTATTTGTCAATATTTCGTTTTTCACTTGACTGTATTTTCAAAAACGATGGAACTTACCATGCATTAGTACAGAAGGCATTAAAAAGGAATCTGCCATTTGACCAGCAACAGTCCCTTAACATTATCCATGAATAAAAAAACACTTCCAATTTGAACCAGTTAAGACTGGGGTTCGTCATTCGATATAAATTAAATTATAAACTGAGAATTCTGATGTCGTACAAATTTTTGCAATCTGATCAACGGTTCAGGGGACTTCCACCCTCGTAAACAGATTGTTGGGATTCCTCCTGGTATCGAGACGACCAACCGCCTAAAATATGACCATGAACACTTTCCCAGATAATAAGTTTTACGTAAACCAAATCACTTCGCCGATTTTTCCAGTTACAACGTGGGAACTTTTGAACTATAACTATCGATAATATAAACGCGAAGAGGGGATTAAAGAATTTCCCACTTGAAGCGCGGGATTTGCTTGACCATCTCCAATTCTTTCTTCTGAAAACACACAAAACAGTTTCTGTTGATACAATCGGAACAGGTGCAGCGCAGTGCATCAAACGACGTTTCGGGATGCCGGGAAATCGCTTACACGTCCAACCAAGTTTAAAGTGCCGACACTATAAAGAAACCTGTGTCTGACAAGCTTTTTTTCCCTTTATTTCTCCCCACTTGCGGCGCAACCCTTTCCAGCCATTACAAGCAGCGCGGCTCATCATTCATTGACAGATTGTCGTTCACTACCACTGACAACACAATGGCCTAATAGGTGCGCTCAACAAAACGTCCTCTTTCTCCTGTTCGGTGGTACAAAGGCCCTGACAGCAACGCCACCACACGACGGGGCAGTTAGCGTTACACCGGGAGTAACGCGTTATTGTGGGACAGGTGACGGAGAATTGTGGAAACGAAGTGGATTGGGGGAGGAGTGGCGGTAGGGGGAAAAGACGGCCCTCCTGAATAAGACGAATCAAAACACCTGAAGTGATTCATCGGGTCGTGGGACAGGCTCTGATGGATGACAGTGATTGATAAACCCGTGACTCTGCTTTTACGTGCGGCACCGACATGCCTGGGAAAAAAAGAGTACCCTATTCACGTCCATCAACAGACTGCAGGTCTTGAAAAATGGCGACAAATAATAATGAGATTACGTCATAATGGCGCCTTAGTCGATAGTACGTGAAAGGGCTACATTTTCCCGCCGTTCCATCCAGCAATTTCGAAGACGTCAACGCAAAACGCTCAGTAAAACAATTAAGGTTCGTAGGAGGCATAAATGATCTTCAGACATTCTGCAAACGGCCACCCAGACGGAACAAAAAAGGAAAAAAAAAAACAAAAACAGTCGATTCGAAAATAGTGTTCTATTGTGCGTACAAAAATAAGGACACGAACAGCTTGGAGGATGCCTTCACATCTCAGGAGTGCTGAAGAGATCACCCCTTCCCTGAAAACATGGCAGTGGACGTTTGTGTATGTTACAAAGAGAGAGAGAGAGCCAAATGCTTCGTTATTTCTATTCATGGCAAATGGAAGTCGGAGTTTTTTTTTTTTTCTTTCTTTCTTTCATAAGCCACTTTGTGTACAGTGCTTGCATTCTAGCTAATACCGATCATTAAAAAAAAAATAATAAAATGGCTTTCGCTGTAGAGAGCATACCGGAAGCATAATACTGACAGCATTTCCGAGGTGTTTTATCTCTTGCATAGAATCTTAAAGATCTCAGCAAGAGAGAAAACATTAAATGAAATTTCACGGGCTTATTAGAAGTATATTTCGTATAAGCATTACGACTAACGATTCCACTCCTACTGGATTCTAATTTGCTGAAGTATCGCGACTGATTTTATTAATATGATAAATAAATCGCCTGATGAGGGCTACTGCAGTAGTGGTTCGTGGTACTGGAAACGCATGCTCATTAAATTTTGTGAAAAAGTTGGGAACTTAACAACCAAAATGCTCGGATGAATGCAAAATACTTTGAAGAATAATCTCAACATTTTAAAGAAGGAAGAAATTACGTCGAATAAATGACGAATGTTCTGAACTTTCTTCAATTCCAAGAAATAGATGGAGAATGAACACGAAATATCTGTGAAGAAAAGGAATTGTTTATAGTGAATGTCTAGCCAAACGTAGACATCCTCCTCCACATTTCCCTTAACGTATTAGGCTCGAGTGCCTGTCACAACCAAGTCGGAATTAAGAAAAAAAAAAGTTTCTAGGAGAAAAACCTCCTAATGAACCTCCACATGAAGCCAACCAACTTTCCATCAGTTGAAAATACTTTATAAAAATTCTTCAGACTAAGACAGGATTTGAATCCAATTCTTTCCAACTAAGCTATGGAAGCTTTTCACAGACATTCGAAGAATGGAAATCACACTGACATCCTTCTAGCAAATTTGGCTAGCAAGTGTTCCGCTGGTGTCTACACTCCACAGGACAGTGGTCCGTGCGACTTTTAGATTTTTATTCCACTTAAGAACCTTGAAAGATTAAGATTTGAAACTGTTCACAGAAACACAAAAGTGAAATATATGCGTTCACAAAAGTTGGATTTTGAAGGGAATTTGCCTAATCCAAACACCAATTTCTAGATTTAAATTTCGCGAAATAAGAGCAACAAACACACAATCCTAAAATAATGAAAAAAAACAACATAAAACAAAATAAAAACAACATCGTTTAAGTTATCAAACTCAATGGTTTTCACTCAGCATTCACGCTAGTTAATTACAGCGGAATTTATTTCGCTCCTCGTGGGGAAGGGGAGGGTCATAAGGTCAAGGGATTTCAGTTATGAAAACTAGAACACCCGCTAGCCAGATGGAGCAGCGATGACCCACATTCAGTAAGGTTCCGGGAAACGAGAGACAATTGGAGGAATAAATCTCTGCAAAAGTTTCCCACAGCAGCCCACTATAAAAACAGCCATAAAAGAACAGTTTCTATAACAACAGCGGAAAAACAATCGCACTTCCAGTCTGTGCCAGCTACCTAATGAGTGTACTTGCTGGATATCCCCTTTGTTTTCTCTGGACCTCTGTAGGAGGCAGTTGTCCTGACCTGAGAGATAGTGGGTTAATAACCACCGACACCGACGGTCTCACAGCCAGCGTGGCTATTACCACACTCCTGCTTCTTAATTCATTTGTAAGACACACAAAGTCTCGAGCAGCTTTCACATCGTTCTTGGGAGTCTATGGATCTCAAATCATTTCATTGCAGGTGGCTGGAACTAGGTGAATTAATTTTAAAAAAAAATTCCAAAGTCTAGAAGCAAAACGCTAGGATTTGGGGGAGGGGGGGGGTCGACCCTACCATTTCGGTTTGGGGTTGACTAACTCAATTGTGAGGGGTCTGTTTTTAAGTTCTCAAAAATTACTAGGAGAATTGAATTTAAAATTTATGACCCAAGAACACTTCTTTCTCTTCCATCGAAAACTTTAGGTCATTGTGATAAACATTCAAGTCTTCAGAACGTTCCGAAGGAATCATTGTTTTTTTATCAGAAGCCGATTTGAAGTAATGCTCACTCATTCGCTAGAATCAGGTGAGCCATCTGAGGAACAATCTCCAATCATTGGAGACTGACTCGTTCCGATGAACATAAAAATGTCAATCGGATCCAATCCAAGAAAAATTGTAAAAAATTAAGTACATTAGTACTATGGGTGGACTAATAGATAATTGGGAACCCTGCTCTACAGACCAAACGCAGTTTCAAGACAATCTAGGGCTGTGGTCGCATCTCAGACGATAAAGCTCATCATTCACTTAAAGATATTCAAAAGCATCCATACCACTGTTGGTTGGAGAACAGAGATGCTACCCACTCAGCCGATTACGATGGTAACTCGAAAAGGTTCCACTAAGCGTTAATAGCGGTTAGCTATCTCTGGAGAAGCAAAGAAAGTCTGAATGCAGAGAAAGTCTATAAATTTCCAAATATAGTAGGATATTCACAAACTCGACCGCTTACAGAACACTTCTTTACTTTAACTATTAAGGAATGTGAATTTTAACCATTGCAAACAAAGCAATTGAAAGAGCCTTGAGCGGTGAATTGAGTGAACAATAGAAAGGCTTCAGAAGAGGAACTGGAACCATTAATGCTATCCTGGAACTAAAAATACTAATAGAAAGATCACTTGAAAAAAAAAAGAACATTTACATATGCTTTATAGACTTTCAGAAGGCTTTTGACCAAGTAAAACATAATGAAATGTTCAATATATTAGATAAATTAGACATAGAAGATCATGTACTTAAGATTATAAAAATGATTTACACCAAACAGAAAATGCAGCTGTTTAACTCTGAGACTTCTGAAGTGAAAATAAAAAGAGGAGTTAGACAAGGTTGTATCCTTTCACCAAATCTATTTAATATCTATAGTGAGACAGTGATGAAAAAGATTGAAGAACAAAAAATAGGAATTAGTATCAATGGTATAAAATACAACAATCTTAGATATGCTGATTATAGATACCATTCTAATAGCAGAAAACAGAAACAAATTAAATTACTGCAGATACTAATTGAAGAAGGTAAAGAGTTTGGATTAGATATAAATGCAAAAAAGACCAAATTTATGAAAATCTCAAAAGAAAACAGATCCGAGCTAGAAATATTCATAAGCAATATGAAAATTGAACATACAACAGAATACAAATATTTAAGCACCTACTTTACTGCAGATGGAAAGCAAGATAAAGAAATAAAAATAAGAACAGCCACAGCTAAAGATGCATTCTGCAAAAATAAAGATCTGCTCAGAAGTTCTGTGGGTATCGAGACAAAGAAAAGAATGATAAGAACATTAGTGTGGCCAGTTTTCGCATATGGAAGTGAGACCTGGATATTCAAGAAGAGAGTAAGGCAACAGATAATGGCCTTCGAAATATGTTGTTACAGGAGAGCTCTGAAAATCTCATGGAAAGATTACTCGACAAATACAGATGTCCTATAGAGAATGAAAACACAGAAATTTTTGCAGAAAATGATCCAGAGAAAGATGAGACTGGCAGGACATGTACTGAGGTTCAGCAGGATACGAACAGTTTTAGAAGAAAAAATTATGGGAAAAGAATCAAGAGGCAAAAAACGAAGGACATAGCTTGAAGATATAAGATCATGGACAGGATCACGTGTCTATGCAGAAACAAAAAAGGAAAGCCACCAACAGAGAGAACTGGAAGGACATGGTGCTGCACCCTCTCACTGAGGAAGCTACATGAAGAAGGAGGGGAATCTTTACCGAAATATAACTTTTGTTTCAATTTACAAAAGCGTACGTGGTTAGTTAAAAGAAATATTTTTACGCAGTGATTTTTTTTTCTTTTTCATTAAGTTTATGCATTGGCTCTTCAATCATACGGATTTGGTTTTTAATGTGACACTTCAAATACTCAATGAACGCAGTTTCTAACAGTGCCAAGAAATCTGTACTGCATTTAAGTCAGTATATGTTTTCTGCATTTCGAAAACATCGAGATGATCCTCTTCATCAGATTCTGCGAAAGTTGTTTAGCTTCAGAATGTTTCCCGATTACCCACAATCGTTTCGTAGTTGAAGAGCAAGAGCCGAATTCTTCGAGTCGCATTATAAGGGAGCGTGACGAAAGTGGGAATATGAAGTGCGAAGTCGTTTATGAAGATGAGATTTGCTAGCGAGACGTGTGTGTGTGTGTCTGAGAAGAAAATGAATTCAGTGCGCATCCCCCGAAACCCATCAAGCTGTGATATCAACTGGATGCACTTCAGAGCAGTCATAACCAGGTCATATTACGAAATACGTTGCGACGACCTTTCGCTAATCCAAGAATCGCGTTTGTTCCAGTGACACAAAGAAATCTCCATAAACAGGCAATCAAACTGTCCATCGAACAACAACATCCCAACCTGACTAACTGTAACCACGCTTCCCAGGGGTATTAGCCTAAATACAACTTACTCCCTTCTGGGAAATCTTGCTTATGCACCTTGGCGAGGTTGGAAGTTGCTGGCGGTCTCACATAAACGAGAGGCAGAGAGAGAGAGAGAAGAAACGGTTTTTTTTAAATAAGAAATCCATTCATCTTCAACTATCTCCAAAAAAATAGATGGCAATACTGTTATTAACACTTTTTTTTAACACAACAGACCTGTTTAAAATACTTGGATAATAAAGGGAGAAATAATATAAAATTTAACCCAACATATTTCTTTTTTTATAAAACAAACAAACTTAAACTTGGCGATGAGCTTCGTTGTAATGTCGTCTTATCAAGATGGCTCAGATCTCGTACCAGTTGACAGCAAATCTGACCCACTACGAGAGGAAATTCCCCCTCTGTATTCTTTGTTGATCCTTTTTTATACAACGCACGTGTCAGCTGGAGACATCCAGAAAAAGACTCAAGTGGTTGGCTTGGAGTAGTCATCCACGTGAATTGCTCTTTATCAGTCCCAGTAGGGCATCCCGGATGATATCAAGGTGGATCTCTGAAGTTTAAGACTTCTGATTGGTTTTTACAGATAAGTAATCAAACTTTACATTTTTTTTAAAAATTTAAATCCACGTGCATAATAACTATAAGATTCGACTTCCACCCTTGCTTCTCGAATTCTGACAGCAAGACTTATCGGACAACAACATTGTTCACAAACGTCTGTACCTTCTACAATCTGACTGACGTAAGACATTTCCAGTTCCCCACTTTGAAATCCCAAACCTCCTGGTCCCAAAACTACAGACTTACCACCGCATGACATCATCATATGCTTGTCGTTGAAAGTTCAGCAAACAAAACGAGGTGTAGAATTAGTCCCCGAACTTTCTCGTTATTTTCGATAGGCGTAAAAAGAGTTCAAATTTGTGATGTAATCTTTGCAAGTGCATTCGCCCCAACGTAACGATCTCTTAAATGAACTCTATAATGATCTCCTGGATCAATCAGCACCATCCAATTTCTTTACCAGCAGGGTTCGCAAATTTCGTTGCCGTTGAAAAATATAAGTCCATTGTTAGAACGACTGCCGATTGGGTCTCGGTGTAACATTTCCACTCGTGGAGGAACCGGAAGACTCCATGGGGTGCAGTGATGGCGACGGCAGAGCCTGCCGATAGCGCCAATCGAGGTGTTTAATTAAGTGCGATCAGAAAGGATCAAAGCACCCATCGTCTTCGGCCAATGTTTCCCATAAACTGAGTCTTCCTTCCCACCAAACACTTCTCCTACCGTCGTCTTTCCTGTCCGGCAGCATCTTAAACAGCAAACCATTAGCAGAAGCCCTTGGGCTACTTTCAACGCTGGAGGTAGAGGTGGCAAAGGAAGGGGGGGGGGGGGATGGAAGAGTACTCGCGCGCAAGAGACACACCGGGTAAAAGAGACGGCAAGGGGAAGACAAAAAAAAAGTGAGAAGTGGATGGGGGGGGGGGGGTTGTTATCAGCAAAACTGGACGGGGAACGACTCCCAAGTAGCGGCTACCGGGGCAGGACTTGACAAGTTGATTATAGTGTTTACAATCAACGCGGCACTCCTCTTGCCAGCGTCCGCCTGTCAACGATGGACAGTTTTAATTAGCGTTTCCTGCCGTCAGTGTGCTTCGTCTAGGAAAAGCTTGGTACACGGCAGTACCGTGTGTGTGTGAGAGAGAGAGAGAGATGGGGGAAAAAAGGAAACAAAAAAGTCGCTGACTGACGGACGAGAGAGTGCCGATGAAATAAGATGTGCAATAAAGAAAGTTCTGTTGTTTTTCAGATTAGCACTCTCTTAATCCCCCTCACCCCTCCATCCCACGAACTAAGTCTTCTGGTCTTCACTTTTTTGAGGCCGTCGGCACAGCAAAAAAACAAGACGGTATGTACCCAATCAAGACAACACACTTTGACCACCCCTTCCCTCAAGAAAACAATGTCAGGGGAAATTCCTGCATCCCGAGAACCAATAGGGAAGATACTTTATTGTGCTATGCGAACAAAGAAAAAAAAAAGCAGAATAGAATTTTAAGAGGCAAAACAAGGAAAAACTCGCAGATGCAGACAGCGTATTTGCTGATTCACGTAAGACAAACACCCATCAGATTAGAACCATTTTGACACGGATCTATCAGGGCTGTTCACGGTGGTTATCGTAAGCACCGCTGCTCCCTTGTGCGAGTCTGCATCGGTTTCGTGTAATGCCTGTTGAATCGAATGCTGTCACGACGAGAAAGCTTCTAAATATTCTCTCATTTGTGAAGAAACGAAATTTGAGGGCTGACTGGTGCTTTGTGAAACAAGTTAGAAAATTAGTTTCAATAAACCATTCGTCACTAATTTCAACGACGAAGGTCAAGCATTGCCTAAATGAACGCGCCATGGTAGACGCGTTAAAGGTCATCTAAAAATTTTTTTCCTTCTCACAGAATTTAAGCCTTTCGGAACGTGTATCGACCAGTATCGTTACGTGCTTTGCAATAATCAAAGGAGATGGTAGATCATTTTTCTTGCTGTAAACTTTTTTTTTTATTACCAAAAATCAAATAAACCAATAGCCATTTACCCAATTATAATTCCAACCAGTCCAACTTCCAATCTTCGCAATAAAATCAGTCTTGTTAATTTTTCACCTTTTGGTATAAAAAAAAAAAAAAAAAACTGGAATAATTTGTAAAATGACGTGCTAAAAATCCAAATTACACTCATTTAATTGGCTCTACGAAATTTAATGATATGTACTCCCAAATATCCGCGACGATACTGCTAGACGAACAAAGATCCAACAGAAACGCGCCTAAAAATAATAGTCGTCAAGGATTTAACTTTTAACAAACATCGATGCTAAGCTTTGCTGTTCTTCGGGCAAACTGATGTCACCCTGTCGCGAACCGCCGGCAAAGAGAGAACAACACGAAAGGAAGGGTTTTGAGGAAGTAATCAAACCTTGAAAAATGAAACACGACATTTCAGAAGCCAACAGATGGCGACCAGAAATGGCACTGCGAGAATAAGCACGGCGAAATATAATTGAGTCATGTTCCGTAGTCCTGCTTTATCCGCACGCTCTCACAGACACCCCATAACTCCCCAGCGCAACTTCTCCTCCCCTTAACATATTCTGTGACAACGATAGTGTTGATATCCAGGCAGCGACCCAACCTCCCCCTTCGCTTGCCCTCCCCAGACAAGACACCCGTCAGCAAAGCGAGGCTGACGGTGAAGACAAATTAACCAACAGAGCGGCTGCCCAAAGTGCTACTGGGTGGGCCCTCGGTTGTCAGGAGGGTTAATTTTTGGCGTCTCTGCGGACGACGGTGCCACGAGCCGCTTGCCAACGCCCTCCTTTTGTTTGGCCTTCGTGTTAACGCTGCCTGTGGGGGGAAAACAATGAGAACGAAGAGTGGGGCAGGCGATGACACCATTTTAGCGTTCTGGACGGGAACGAAAGGGCACTTTCCCCGAGAACGTTTAACCGATGCGTAGCAGTGGTTTCTCCCCTTAACCACACTGACGCACTCCGGTGCGTTACCACTTTAACGCACAAGAAAAAACAGTGGCCCACTTGCTGTGGTTCGCTTGCAGTACTTATTTTCGAAATCAGAACGCAAGCCAGATCCACGCGATCCTTATCGCTGCCCATCCCCGTACGCACACTTTATTGCACGAAATTAAAAGAAAGAGAAAAAAAAAAAAAATTCGACATTTCCGGACGTCAATTTCCTTCTATCAACGCACTGGCACGAGACTCTATTATGCCAACACATGCATCAGCCAGCGAGACGCATGATTTTTAAATTAAACAGCAGAATTACAGACGAATTACTCCTATACACCCCCCCCCTTTATAATTCGAACAGCAAAAAATAAAAAAAATAAAAAAAACTCCAAAATGAAAATCGCCCTTCAACATTCAATAATGATCCCTAATAAGAGGGGAATAAAATTTCCTTTTTTTCAAAGTAATAAAAGCAGCCTTGGAATGTTTAATTATAGATCTCATTGATCCAATTAAAAACAGAAAAATGCCTTCGAGCAAACTAATCTGCATTTAGGCCAGATATTGAGAATTACTAGTGTTCAAAATAAAAAGAAATATTATCGAGATTATTAAGAAGGCTAAAATACAATCAAATGAAAACACCACCCAGATTCTCTCCCCCCCCTCAATACACACCACGCAAATAAAAGGTAATATTCGTGAATCGATCAATGCGATCTCCTCATATGGCTATGAAACTATGATTAGGTTTTATTCTTGGACGATGTCACGCAGGAAAGAAGGGGATCCAACAAAAAGCTGATGGCTGTTGCAACAGAAGTGGTGAGCACATGGATCATCACTTCTGTATGTTCATTATTCGATTTCCTTTTTATTTGGCAGGAGAACGCGCAAAGAAGCAGTCAATCAACCTAGAGGAGATATGCTGGACTCGACGTTATTTTTCCTTCGAGTTCACCAGCAGCCATAAGTTTTTAATGTTTGCACCATTTTTAAAAGATGGTTAGTATTTTAGCTGACCGATTTTTATCCCCCCCCATTTTCACATATTTATCTCGCTCTGTAACAGACATTTTTTCTCTACACGAATGCTCCGAAATAGTGTTGAGATATTTTCAGATGTCGACAGCGGGAGTAAAGAAAAGTTCTGGCTTTTTCACAAGGAATTGTTCCATGGATTATACAAAGCAGACTTCAGAAATTCTAAACATCAGCGAAGACCTGCCCAGGGCTGCTTTCGATACAGCACACACACACGAGCTCGAGTCGCTACAAAAGGGGATAAAATTACCAAGAGTAATAATCCATGGAAATACATACAGCATCAAAGTAGCGCAATTCGGGGCTCTTGTACTAAACATGCCCCCGTGATCTTCGGTATATTTTTTAATGGAAAACAGCCGAGTGGCGCCTTGTGGTGAAGTTTCTCTGAACTACATTTGGATTGTTGTAATCCCACTGAAAAAGTAACAAAAACTCTGAAAGGAAAAACCCAAAAGGCAAGTATGCCAACTGTAGAATATCATCTGAAATGCTGGCTTAAGTCCTGACGACGGCTCCCAAATGGAGAGGCCACATTGACGGGATTACTGCACAAACACCTTCAGGACAACAGCCCTGAAAACACTGCACAGGAATCTTCCAGGACAAACAACAATACGTTAGGAAAATCAGCGGATAATTGTCATGCCCACAGTCTCGGAATCAACCCTTTCCCAAAAATTCTTCAACAAAAGAATTGAAGGAAAGAAACTTCTAAGACGCCCCACTGTTGACAAGAATTTAGCAACAACGCCCAATACTTGCCACAAATACCCACATAGCCGAGGATCCTCCCTGTGTTTTTTCGCCTGACCTATCGGGGTTGGCAGGAAGACTGGTTCGCAAATATGCAGGACACACCGAAAACTCGTCGAAATGTTTTTAAAGGAGTTCATCAATAATGCGAGACACCGGCAGATACAATGGGATGAAATATGATTGCTCCTCGCCGACCCAGCGCAGGTACGGCGTTCTTACAAGACGGCGGCCATTCGGGCAAGGTATTAGCATGAAAAGAAACGTATAATTTAGCAATGGGCGCCCTCTATTCATAGAGCAGTGCCCGGAAGAAGGAAACGTGTAAGTCACACATTTCGACAGAACTATTGTGCTCTTCCACGTCTCAGGAATTCGGAGTGGTGGGTGGAGTTTCACATTGACTTACCCTTTGGGTCAAGTTTCTTTTTTACGGTGCACTTTTCCTGCTTATTATTTCCTGGGGCGCAATTGGCACGCATAGTTAATGTGGGTGTTGAACCGGTGTGGGTGGTGCAGCGATCGACATTGGCAGCGCTGCAGGCTCCGATGTGGGTCTACTCATTCGTGGCAGACCACGCGATTGTTCCCTTAAGATCAGATCACTTCCTGCATCTCCGTATTATAATGGACGGATGAAGAATGGCAGCATGGGTGGATCACCAAACTGATATGCATATTGCATCAATCTGCGAAACTGACACAGCCTACGTATTTATAAGTAGTTTTTTCTGAAGAATAATTCGAATGTTTCGGCTGGAGTTGTAATCTGCGTCAGGAGCACTGGTATAAGATTACTCCTATCCATACAACACGTGTCAACGAATTCTCTCCACCCGATTGGAATGTTGCACAGCTTATGTATTTGGACAAATTTCGTTTCTTTTGTCCACGACATTCTGGGTGTTGTGGTTTATTACGATTAACACACACGCCACGTTGCTACGTATGATGCTAAAAGTGCTGCTATTAATTTGTTAGGAACGCATTGAAAAAACACACCTATTAAATGTTAAAAAAAAAAAACAGTGCTTATCTAAATACAAAGCATAAACGTAAGCATTGTACACTGATGCGACAGAAATATTTCGCAACGGATGCGTATTAAACAGGTCGCTTTATCCTGTACGATATGCAAAGGATGAAAGTAACACATTATCTGGTATTGCTCAGGTCCTGTTCGAGTGCTGCTTTCTTTAAGAAACAAAAGCCCATATTCCGACTTGAAAAGTAATTTTTTAAGTGGAACTATTGAAGAAGAATTGAATTTTTTTGTCTCAAAATTCGATTTTTCAAATCCCTACTCTCCAATATCTATTAATGGGAAGAAGAAAAAAAAGAAAAGAAAGAAAGCAGAGAAAATTCCTGTGCTCCCACTGCAACCGGATCTCGTGATACAAGTCGAGAAGTGGGAGAGAGAGAGTTTCGTAGACTACCCAAGCGAGTGGAAATTCTAGGCAGAAAGATTGCTGAGCTAGTGAAAGGTGAAACGATTCTCATAACTAAATGAAATGGTGGGAAAGGTCCAATTTTGAGTGCTAAATACAGCCTGTTGTTGTCACTCAATCAAATGGATAGGACGCACTAAATTTGATGGTCGTAAGTCGAGCAGTGCAAATCTTAGTTCACTTCTTTATATACGATACAAGATAAGACTGCTTCATTAGTCATTTTATACCCCTGGACGGCTGCCTAACAGCATTTTTATGGTCACACCATATGCGCAAAAGAAATTTCCAATCCTTTGTGTTGTAACAAAGGAAACTGGTTATATTTGGTTCAGCCTTTTTTTTTGGGGGGGGGGGGTATCGTAAACACCCACACCGCCTTACTTATGCGGCCCGTATTAGCGACTGGATATAGAGAAGCTATTATACTAACGACAAGTCTAGCTATAGCTGTTGCATCATCCATTTAAAACGATAACCTGATGTGCTAGTGGGAGGGAAGAGAGTGAATTTGTTTATCTTGAGAATATCGCTAAAAATACACAACACATCAATGCAAATATCGACTTGGCACATATCAGCAATAAATACCAAGAATGTGTTTCTAACTATGTTTAACAGATTAACACAAAAAGTAGGGTCGCTTTATATCAAAATCAGGCATGATTTTGATATAAAGCAACCCTACTTTCTTTGTATCCGTTGAAATCGTGCTAACCTATTCTTCCATCCCTCCTCCCTCTCCTGGTCGCTGTATTTTCGAACTATAATGTTCAAAACTCAACTCTGCACTACTAAGACCTATCAATAATTTGAAATCCTTTCTCTTCACCAAGAAGTATTTAAATGGGCGAATGAAGAATTGCAAGCACACAATCTATGGGCACGGCACATCTTACAGACAAAAATATTTCCCCACAAATTGCGAGTTTCTATCCAGACAACAAAACAAAAAAACTTCAGTACTTCAAGGTAGGAAACTCCATCCGAGGGATAAACTTGTCATTTTCATACGTCATGAAACGGTTGTATCTACCAGGTAACCGACTCAGGAAGCGAGGAAGCGTACACCATGAAGAGATATGTTCTGACTTGTTTCGACTTGCCCTAGAAATAGTCGCAATGGAAAGGAATGCGTGATTTACAGTGCGGCATAGAGATGAACGATCGTGATTTTTGAACAGAGAATTAACATTGCATTTTGCGGGAAGCTGAAGAGGTCTGCAAATGAATCATGAATCTGAAATATTAAAACCAAAGAAAGAGGATCAAGTTTCGCTACACAATGCATGAAGTATTGTGTAAATGGGGAAAAAAAAAAAAAAAAAACGTAGTGGGAGTAAAATATATTTCAGCTAGTTCATTCAGAAGTTTAACTATACCATTAATATCTTTCTGATCTTAGAAAAGCGCAAAAAAGTTCATTTGAACGCATGCGTCTTAGATGAGCAACAACAGAAAATCGGCGCGTGACTTTTCACAATCACTAATACGGAATGAGTCCTATTAGCTATTGTATTAATGAGTTTGTAGCATTGATGCAAATTGCAGCTGTCGTGTGTCATATAGAAAGATCTCTCGTGCTATCCATGCCTTCCTCCCATAAAAGAACTCTGCTCATCAACGGAAACAGCGTTGCGTACTTTAGAAGCAGGCTTGACCCAATCAATTTATTCTTCCAGCAGTCTGAGAACCATCGGGTCGAATCTTGTGCCTTTAAAATCAGAAATGGCCATCAAAGTCGCTGTCGAAACTCTCAATGTCATTTCCCAATCTTGCGAAAATTATGTGATTTCAATTCGCTTTTCACTAGCTCACAAGCCCAACGAATGGACGGAACTTTCATGGGTCTATTTGAGGAATCTGCCAGTTCATGCACCGAGCAAAACGTTTGTTGCACACGTTCGACATCCACTTCTGGTGAAGCTCTAACGAGAATTTCCAGAAACAGCAATAAATTCAAAAAATAGCCATCGCTAGCATGCGACACCAAAATTCCACGAAGTAATGCATTCCTACTCTTTCATGTACCAACAATTCAACAGAAAAAGTGAAACAATCGTAAGAGAAAATTTGGATCTAAAAACAAAAGAAAAGAAAGAGAAAGAATATGGTAAATATTATAGATGGCAAAAGCCCTCTTCACGTCCTTTAGTTCTGATAATACCGAAATGCGATGTCTTCTCCAGCTAACTTTTACTAGGACGACAGAAAATCCTTTATAAGGGTTTTTCAAGTGATGAGTTAGCCGGTCTCATACGGAGTTACGGGATTTTAGACAAGTTTACTTTATTCAGAGTAATCTATCGAATGGTAGATTTATGTAAAAATCCGATAGGTGTTTCATAAGTTATAGTATATTTACGACACTTGCACCACTTTTTCTGGCTTATGTACTTGTTTGTTTTAATTTTCATTTGTTTTGCTCCACTTCGCCTCTACAAAATGGTCCGATTGAAACCGAAATCGGAAGGATTCGAAAAATTTTAATCGAGATCTCGAACACTGGATTTCATTCAGTTCCACCAAGAGAGTGCGAAATTATTGATGTCAACTGAAATCGTTTTGCCGATAAAATTCGATTAAACTAAACATTTGACCTTAAGGGCATCTTTTTGGTGCATCCTAAATCCCATTCAATTACATCCACCAGACGGAGTGGAGTCGTTGCAATGTAAAAATGAAAGCGTTTCCCACTCCACCCATGCAAACAGTTCAACCGAAGCAAAAACTGAAATGGCTCCACAAATCTTTCTAAGGATTTCAAACACCAAATATCAATAACGCATGTTCTACCCAGAGTTCCGGAATAGCTTGCGTATGGAAGGGTCAGACAGACAGAAAAAACGATTGTGTGGAAAACATTACCTGCTTTTTTTTATTTTATTTTTTTTATAGTAATGAGCCGTGTCCAATCAAATCTCAAGTAATGTCAAAGCACAGTTAACAACTAAGGGCCATCCATCTCCTTTATCCTCAGCTAGGGTCCGATAAGTTACATTTAGATAACAATGTGGAGAGAAAAACGTGATAAACGTATACGGCACGATTTAAAATTTAGATGATCATATCTACAAGTTTATTTTAAGAGATTTAAGCTAAAAATACTGCATCAAATTCAACTAAAAATGATCAAAAATCAAACTATTTGCTGAACATTCGAATATCGATCCCGCACTCCACCAGCTACTGCCCACTTCAAGAGTAGTTCGCCAAATTCTATGAACAAGTGGCGTATTCTGTGACAAACTGGATTCACCATCCTTAACTCTTCCCAGTGTGCGAGTGCCACTACATCTGGACGAACTGTACTTTCCAATGTAAGCAACTTAATCGAACTGCATCACTCTAAGAGAAAGCAGAAGTCCATGACATTTATCGATAATAGGGAAATTGATCAACTGAAGCTAACGAGGCCAAACAGCCTTAATACTTTTTATTGCTCAAGAGAAAACAGTGTCATTTCTTATCGAAGTAATACCCCTGTTTATTCGACTGTTAACAAAGCCAACTGACCATGCAACACATGTTTGGATCATCATAAAAATAAAAATTTAAAAAAAAATCCATACTTCCTGGCGTGTCTGGTTCATTTTACGTAATCTGGTAGAGAAATAGATTCTTATACGAATATTTTATTTCATTAAGCATAACTGACAGAATTTTTTTAACTTTTTTCTGAAGCGGTTCGTTGTTCTAATTTTCGATTCCCGATGTTCACTTTCCAAAGAGAAATTTCTCTCTAAAATTTGCGAAGGACATTAAGAAGGAAAAACAACAACATTCATCGTAGAAATCGAATTGAAATAAAAAAAAAAAAAACATCAACATGAAACAGCCATCAACAGTCCCCTCGTGTGATTAAACGAACACCCACAAGTGAATCGGACAGCTTGAGAAGGAAGAAGTTAATCCCGAAAGAGACAGGCAAATTAATATAGTGTGGATGAGTCATTTTTATTTCCTTAGTATACCGGAAAGTTTGTCGAAAAGTTGTACATTCCTTAAAAAAAAAAAAAGAAAAAAGAAAAAACAAGCCAAAAGCTACATTCGAGCTTTATCCGATAGAAATGCGAGGAACAAATGAAGAGGCAGCTAGTAGTGGCTGATAAAAAAAAAAAGAAAAAATGCTGTCATCAGTCTTTCATATACACTGCATCTGACCAGCTATTTGCGCGAGCAGCCATCACCGTTGCCTAGTGACTGCAACCTATCACGTGCAGCACTCAGCGCGTGTTTCCATCTGTAATCGACAAGTTTCAAACAATAAAAAAAAAAAAGGGCCAAGTGCGCAGAGCTAAAAAAAAAAAAAAAAAGAGAGACGGGCAACTGTTTATGCGTTCAGTACCATTACAAAAATAATTGCCTAACAAACGGTGCGCGCGCCTGAAACACGGGGTACCTGTCAAAGACAGCAACTGCTAATCACGAGGTAATAAATGCTCGCGCAGCCGGAAAATACGCTTAAATGTTACCGCAGACGCCTCGCGGACTTTACAGGAAAAGCTTCGGCGAAATTTTCCCATTAAACCGGTATATGAACACCATAAAAACCCGGCCAGCCTGAATATCAGGAGCCCATTGAGCGATTGGGTTACGGCGGCGAAACCCAAGCAATCACGATGAAGAAGGGGGTCAAGTCGGCATTGTTTCGCGGCAGCCAGGCATTCACCACTCCTCTAGCATCTGGCCGAGGGAAATAAAAAAAAAAAAATCCCGATTTGCCTACTTTCACTTTCAAATTAGGGTCATCCGATAGAAAAGGAATTACAGAAAGCTCAGGTATTGTCCCCCTTTTCCGCGCGCTCCACACCCACCCACATCGACCGTACAAGCCACTGAGCCGCGGAGAGATCGAATCCTGATAATGGCAAGCAGTAATAAGTATTTAAGACAAGCATAATGCACGATGGTGACCTACACGGCCATTCGTGCCAAAGCGCAGACATGTGCGTAGACAACGTCTTTTTCTCTGCCCCCTTCCCCCAGTAATCGACAAGGGGCCTACTTTTGGTAGCCATTTCTGCGGAACACCATGATGAGGTTTGGGAATTAGAATGCGATTTCGAATGAGGTAAGGATGTCATAAACGTGTTAGAAGCTTTTTTTTTTTTTGCATCAACATCCTTATAATCTCATCCCCCTCCCCCTATTACCCCAAGGAGAGCTGGTTTGCTAATCTACTGGAATGTCAGGGGCATTCCACACACATAAACAAACAAAATAACAGAAAGACTGCGTAAACACAAGCAGAAGGCACAGTGGAATAATTTGAAACCCATCGATGCAATCTCGGATTAAGTCCGTGGACCTGGTGATGAATCCATAATGGCCAAAAGTAAAAGAAAAAAAAAAGTGTGAAACAAATGCTAGTTAGAGAGTAGGCGTACGAATGCACTAAGTGTCCCCCCCCCCTTGCGCTCGAACCCCGCAGCGAATGATAAAATAGTCAATGTTAGCAACACTTCGGACTTGGCAAACAGATGAGCATCGTTAAGTTGTCAAATCCTGACGATAGATGGTGCAAACGTGACAAATTTTCTATTCGCTGCGCCAATAAGAAACGTTTGCTGGCGGTTTATAGATTTCGTGAATTGTTCGTCGTGCCCATATTGGCCAACTGGTATTCAAAAGCCCCTTGAGGGAGGCAAAAAAGAAGATTGAGCGAGTGCTTCAAAGAGACGCACAAAAATAAAAACGTATAAAGACATGATTAGTATTATTGTTATTATTTTAAGGGCAGCCAAGGAGAACTTGTTCTTTAGTTCCGCATGGAGGGTGGGACCGATAATGGATCCCGGAGACAAAACAACAGTGGCCTTTGTACGCCTACAACCATAACCACACGTCAAATACATAACGAGAAAATTTCGGGGCAAAAATGAAAATATCTCGAGTGAAACATTGATTGAATGGAAATAACCTACTTGAGCAAATACCTGCTTCGAAGAACACGAAAGCTCTTCATTGTTTCGAATGAATCACCGTGCATGCGTCTGTGTGTGATTCCTGTGCTAAGACGCTGTTGCCAATGGCCAACAACGGTTGTATAATGAATAATGAGCCTTACCTAGCACTGGGCACGTTCGTTTAAAGGTCCTACCCTTATTAGACACTCATTATAGTTCTCAGATTGCACGCTTCGCTGTACATGTAGTTCGAGCAATAAGTAGCCCACAAGTGCTCCGTGTTGACAGTCTCAACTCCCACTTCTGCAAGAGGAAATGATCCCCCAGAAGTCATGCTGTTGATCCCTTGAACTCTGTGTGTACACATTCACTTTAGGAATAAAGAACAGTCCACTTTCTCTCTCTGTATTCTTGAGCATAAAAAAAAAAGAATTTTTAGTGTGTTGGAGAAGGTTTGTTTCCAGTGCAAAGTTTATTCCCTCTCGAGTTTTAAATAAAATGTAAAACAACCGATGAAGTCCAAGAGAGGCGAAAGCACAACTTGAGATACAAAAAAAGCAAAAGCCCTTCTTAAGAATGCCCCCTCTGTTGGCATTCTGCTCAACAATTAAATTCATTTCCAGTTTAGCGAAGCAATTTGGGAGCATGAGAAGACCAGAAACTGCTGCACGCAGTGCAGCTCACGTGGTCAATCACATGATAAGCTTATTGGCAGGAAAGATCAGCTAATTACTTCGCAATGGAATGGACACTGTTCTGCTCTGGAAAAAAAAGGGAAAAAAAAAACAGGTCGAATATTTATTATTCAGTGTTTAAAGCTACGTGGACCAAGCAGGAAGAGTCGTGTCACACGACATTACGGCAGTATTCAATTCCCTACGGTGCATCTACACGATTGGTTTAGCCGGTTATTTATCAGCCCCTTCCGCTGGTCACCATCTCCACGGAGACGACCCACTGCTGGCTCTTTGAAACTGCCGTGTGGCGGAACTGTTGGCAACGAAATACGAAAATAAAATAAAACATCAGCTATGCAAAGGTCTATTTTGAATAAGGGAGAAGATCGGTGCTAAATTAGAGAATACTTCGCTTGGACCCGAGGGGAAGCACGAAGAAGGCAGAATTAACGCCGACTTAGAGGATAGGTGAAATAACCAAATCAACAAGGAAAAGCATAATCCATAAACGAAATACAAAAGGTGTTAATATATTATACCGAAGCATAGGAGTTTCACGCTTGGAATACCACGGTGCATTTTGAAGTGATTCACTTTAAGCCAAAAGAAGGTGGATTCTTTAAATAAAGAATTATTATTCTTTAAATTTCATAGTAGTGTAGCATTTTGGAAAATCATATGCGTAACTATTAAGAGCTCAATCGAGAACAGAGAATGCACAGTTAACAGACAGTTCTATAATTACATACAAAGGACAGAAGCGCAAAACAGAAAGTTGGTTCAGTGTTGGAACAGAACAGGCAGCGTTATTTCCATTTCACACATACAACAGGATCGTTGGACACATCCTATCTATTGGAATCATTACTGTAATCGATTCATTTAATTTGTGAACAAAATTTCCTCGTTTCTGTATAAGAATAAATATCCTTTGATCTTTTTTTTTTTTTTTTTTTTTTTTTGAAGGGTTGAATCTCTCGTGGATAAGAGCCTTCCACCGTTCTCTGTCCAAAGCAAGCTATTTCACATGCCAACAGCTTTTGAAAGTCCATTACACTTCTAAGGACGTTATATGATGTTAATCTTGATCTTCTTCTGGGTCTCGTGCCTTCCATAGTGTTGTCTCTGCTTCTGATCTTTGATCAGATTCTTGTGTTTGTTTGGGTTGGTTTCATTTCTTAATGCTAGTGAATATTTTTCGAGTTAAGTACTGCGTTTATCTCTTGTTTCTTTATGGGATTTGGGAACTCGATTTAATTCATACTCTTTGTTTTCTACTAAACAAAACATCTTTGATATTCACGTTTTCGGTATCATTTTCGGGAGCACGAGATTACATTTAAAAAGAGAACTCGAAGTGATTCACATCTTAACTAGACAAAATTAAGGGGGTGTTACAGTTCAAACCTGAGGTTCAGAGATTTCTCCCCAGCTTAGTAAACGGTAGTTGAGTGGCTTGAATACATACACAATACATTTTTGACCTTTTAAGCATATATGCAAATAGTAAAGCCTACCTAACTCCACCAGTAATGTGCGGTTCTAACTTAAATTGCAGTCAGTTTTAATTACCATAAACACGTTACTAAGTTGAGTTCCATTTCCATGCAAACACAATTTGAATCTCTTCTGTAACTCCAACTACGGAAAAATATTTGAACGGAGAAGTTCGTTTATTTATGTGGAACTAATTGATTACTTTTAGTAATCAGCATTTACCGTGGTGGGTATCATTTTTCCGAATAGAAAATTAATTTCGCTATTTAGCTTCGGTTCATTCACAGAAGCCACTGATATATGCATAATTAATGCAGTTGACTGGTCCTAGCACAAATCCCTGTAGAACACCACAATCAATCTAAAGTCAGAAAACTTTTATAGCTGTTGTGCAAATTCTAGTTCTGAATATATCATCTAAAATAACTTCTAAACGGATTTAGGTTCGTACCCTGCATTCCCATCCCTCCCTATTTCCTTATTAAAGTTTTATGGGTGGAATGCTGTGTCTTTATACAAGTACGTCTACACAAACTGCTAAAGTGAGTTCGATCATCCATCTGATGGGGAATCAACTGAATTCGCAAATCTCAGCAAAATATGTGTTAGCACCAACTTTTCTTTAAACACAAACTAATTCTTCGAAAATAATTTCCCCTATTATTATATTAAATCGCCGATATGACAAACAGCGATGTTCACTAGCATAATCCACACCAAGACACAAAATATGCAAACAAAAACAGACGAGTCACTTCAAAGCTACTAATTAGAATCTCTAGTAGGCTGAGAGCAAAGATCTCTTCGCATATTACCTGGTAACAGTTCGATGTGCGTTTGTTAGAATAATACAGAAATATGGGAGAGTTTCGTCTCATAAACATGCACCTGTCTTCCTTCTGGCAGTTTCTTGATCATTATATAGTCTAATATGGATCGAAATGGAACTGCGATACCAAGCGTAACAAAAGCAAACGGCTATGACAAATTTCATCGAAATCTGTCAGGCAGTTCAAGAGATGAGACGTAGCAGTATTGTTACTGTCGCATAACCGTTAAAAGCATCTAAGCAAAACAACACATATGTGGATTGTGGAGGGGGGGGGGAAGATTTCGTAGCTGTTTTTCGTTCTTTCTTGTTTCTATATAGAAAAAAAAAGACTGCAAAATATTGACGTGAATTTCACAAAGAGCTGTGTTTGTATGTGTTCGGTATACACTGACAACTTAAGAGAATGATACCAACCGCTCACCACGTGACGAATGTGGCTCGTAACCAATCTACGACACAATACCTTCCTAACTAAATTACACCAATCACAATGGAGCAAAGTAATCCCATTCTACGGTTAAAGTTGATTTTCTGTCATTATTCTCTTGTTTGAATTATGAAAAGGATAACTGTGTCTCATCATCTGGATAAAGAGTGTCGCGAAAAGCCGAAGGTTAAAAAAAAAAAGCTCTATTGTTTTAGCAAAGCCTGTCGTAGACCGGAGTCAACAAACGACTCCACCACAACAATACACAGGCTGCAAAGAGGGTCCCCAGATAGACATCTGCAGTGTTGGAATTCGTCATTGCTTGTTAAGAACCAGCTGTCAGAATGGGAGATGTGCGCTGGGAAAAAGATATTTCGGCAGGTTGTTGACAGAACAATGGAAGGAAGGATACAAAACTGTGTCACAGTCAAACGGGCATACGCAGTTGAGATTTCATCTTCAAGCTTGTTTCAAATATTTAGTAGTGTTTGCCGAATACTTTATTTCGCACATCTACGGTCATCGGCATAAGAGGGCACAACTAGTTGTGCCCTCTTATTGTTGTGACTTCATTTATAAAATGGGGACCAAACATTGGGGTGGAAGTGCCGTGTCTAAGGGCGGATATGAAGAATTCCTCCAGTTGCATTAGTTTTTCTGGTCTCTGTCACAAAGCGCATGCCGAGAAACAACGGGAGAACACACGCAGTTAACAGAGACGACACGCTGGCCTTGTTGTTTATTCTTCCCCTTACATGTTACGCAAAAACCTAATTAATCCCATGACAGGGTGGACAGGATCAAAAGATTAACCGCCTGTCAACTGAGTGTATTCGCTGGACGGTTTGTCTGTCTTACAGGATGAATGACCCAAGTTTCGGAAAGATAAAAAATCCTGCTAATTCTATGTGAAACCAGCTAAGTCACTTTCAGTTGAAAAGCTCTCCTAAAAGGTTCTTTGCATCGCCGATTGGATTCAAACCCAAATCTTTGCAACCAAAATGCATGGAGGCCTCAGCTGCTTCGGTAGTAATTCTAAGCAGATCAAACCTCTCGTTCTATCCATCTACCACGTCCAAAAGTGGATCAGTGCAAGGCAATGCTCAGACTAAGCCCTACATTTCTGGACCACACATGATGTGTAGCGCGTTATCCTCTGAATGTTTGAGTAACCCTTAAGCACGAGTTGCACAGTGGTATCAATGGACCGGGAAAACATGCTCCCGACCATCACTCCGCCGTAGTGTATTGTGAACAAGTATGATCTGCGTCCGGCTTTGTGCTTTTTGTGGCCATCTCTTTTTCTGCCTTTGAAATAGGAATGAGGATTCCTTACTTCATATTCATACTGATTTTTTTTTTCCAGTCCTTTGTTGTCCTATACGACGTTCCTTCGTCTCTGCTGCTTGTTTTCATTGGACAAATGTGGTGCCCCTCAGTGATTGATGCATCAGTACAGTGTCCGACAAATGATTTCAGGAACACTCCCTTGTATCCTGGTTGTGTTGTACCGCTGTCTTTTGACCAATTGTAGCACATGTACTGGCCTTTTTTTTTAAACTCTGTCGGTCTTTTGCTTGCCTCTGTCATCGATCAGTGATTTCCAACCACAGGCCTGACGTTGCCTCGATTTCTGTTTATTCTCGGTATGCAGAACAAGCACCACACCATTCAAACGTTGCTCCATCAGAGGACCTAACACGAGTCAAAAAACGCTCCCCACACCACCATCCCACCGTAGTCTGCAAATTTCCGCCTGGTACGTCAGGTGATTCATGTTGCTGTCGGTATCCCATGACAATAGTGGTACCATTGACGCAGGATTCATCCGACCAGGTAACCTTCTTCCACATTTCAAGTGTCCGGTTTTAGTGTTATTCGTTAGATTGAAAGTGTGATGTCTTTAGGATTTTTTTCTTCTCCTCATTTTGGAAAATAAATAAGCAAACGCAAAGTCAGGTCCAACCAGAAAATCTGAATGTGGTTAAAGGCAATGAACTTCTTTATTTGCGAAAATCTGAAGAAAAAAAATTTGCTCTTCAATGAAATTTTCGGAAAGTCTTTAAGCTCAAATTTCTAGTAAAAGTTCACATTAAGCCACCACTGAAGTTTAATTCCTGTCTGCTAATATAAGAATTAAACTCTTTTTACTCTTCATCGAAGCGTGGCATCCTTGGAGTTTCTCCGACAGGCAATCAGAATGTTTCTTTAGTTCTTTCAACTGACTTTCTACTTCGGCTGTGGGTGACTAGTAAACTAACGTATAAGCAGTAGTGATGCTCAATGTAGAATTGAAAAGACTCAAAAGCAGAGAAATATATCCTGCCCCCCCCATTTCTTTGTCTAACCATCGAATATGTTAAATCTCCCCCCCCCCCAAAAAAAAACAGTAAATCAAAATGCTTGGAGTTCACTTATATTGAAAAAGAGCAGTGTAAAAGCGATTAAATCTAAATCTCCTCGATTATGAGCATCCCGTATTGTAATGTAATGATTGAACGGTCAACTGTGTGTATTTTAAATATCAACTTCACACACGAGAGGTTGCAAAATCCATAACACATCAGCGCCGTGTGTGTCCGCAAGAGATTAAGGCGAAAATAGGAATCTTTTCATGTGTTTCTTAGGAAGAGGAGGACGGAGTGAGGGAGGATGTTCCAAAGAACAGATAAGATGGAATGGATAAGGGGGAAGTAGAGTTCAAGGTTGACAGCAAATGAGTGCGGACAAGAAGATGCTTGTATTCCTACAACCTCAGAAAGAAAGTGGAGGAATGATGGTAGCTAGTTTAGCAGAACAGTGCCCACGAAAATCCGTATAGAAGAGATATAAAAGCAGAAACAGAAGGTGTAGGAAAGTGCGATTGGAGCAAATCTGTATGAGAGAAATGTATAAGTTATGGTATAGTAGCCAGTTCAGTGTGAGTTATGAAAATCTCGGATCGTTACAAATGAAACAGCGGCTGCAATTAAAACCTGGTTCAGGAGCTTCGAGTGAAGTCTAACAGTGAGGGATTGAGAATTACTTTAACGTCTGAGTTAAAGAAATGAACGACCTAAAACGAACTGGGAACTTTGCTTTAGAATGATTCTGGTACACCCAGAAGGAATAGATTCGCAAGTCTCTCCAACAAGAGTCATAAGCCATGAAAAGCAAAGAAATTATTTTTTTTGCTTTTTAACCATAACCATAAAAAAAGGTGTTTCATAAAGCACTTTTTTCTAGTGCCATCATACATTATTAAAACAACTGAACGTCGAGCCATTTTTGGCGTATATACTATCCAGACATTTCACCTAATTTTGAGAATTAAAATGGGCCAATTACTGCGAAATTATATAATTTCCATTCTGGTCACTTTAGTTGAAAAAGCGGAGAATTTCTAGATGGACGAATCCATGCTCATTATAAAAAGAAAACAGCTGTCTTCAAAGCCATGTAAACCCTAATCAAAAAAATCAAGAAAACCTGTGAATCTCAACTATTCTACTGTTCACTGTGCGAATCTCTAGGCTTGAAATTTCGAAAGGCAGCTTTCTGCAAAATGCTTTTGGAGTCAAAAACAAACAATGTAAATACGTCGTGAAAGCAATTCGCTTTCACGAATTCCTATTTGGTACATACACCTTGTATTGGTTGCAAAATGACCTTGCTTTTAAGACTATGAGCCTTAATTCTTCAATCCAATAAGGCCTTTGTTTAGGAAAGAAGTTACAGAAGATGCTAAAAAGATTCAAGCCAATAAGTTCTCTCCAAAAGTATCCCAATTAAATGAAGTCAAATAAGAAAAACACCGGAGAGAGAGCTGTAAGTCTTATCCCACATCTTGGATAAGCTGCAACATGATTTTTATTTATAGGTGGCGCGCAAAGCGCAGCCCTTTCTACATAACGTGTTCAGTTTTAATAAGAGATTCGATGTAAGTGAGCGTTTTGCAAAACACGAATCACCTTCGCAACGGGCGTTTATATTCATCTAAAAAGGAGTACAACAGAGCTGAAACCAAGTTCAAAGGTGAACAACTTTCGATGATATACCTCTGCACGGCGATCACTTAAGGCTCTAGTAGAATCAATAATGCGAAAATCATGCTAATGGCTGACCTCAATTCCGATGTAGATCCAGCGGAGGAGACGAGACAGCTAGTTCCTTTTCATATGCATAATCGCGTACAACCAGTTTTCGCTTTCCAAACCCACCCAAACTTTAATTACGCAGCTCCTCCTATCGGAAACCGAGCACAAGACTCGGAATAATTAACAATTAAGGCAAACTGACGATTAAGGCACGTCTGACAAGAACACAACGATTAAGCTTCTGTGACAATAATTAACATACAATTATTAAGTGACAGCGAACCGTACATGAAAAATACGCGATCAACGCTCCTCCGAGGAATTCTGTTTTTCGCAGCGCGAGCTGCAAACAGTCGATTAGGAAAAATGTCTCGGGATCGCTTTCATCGCTCATCTTCCGACTTATAGGTCAAAATGGCGTTCCATTTGTATTTTGCAACGCTAGGGGACGTCTAGACAGCAATTAAAGAATTTCAAGCAACAATCCGATTTTCCACTGTTCGAACATCCTGACTTCGACAAATTAACGCGACGAAAGAAAAACAAGAATGGCCAGCAACTTTCTTAGGGGGAAATGGTCTCCCTTTGATCATATTTCGCTTTCTCATTAGCAAGCAGACGTGATGCAGGGCAGATGTTAGGACAATGCTGCCCTATTCGCTTCACGTGGAGACTGTCAAAAGAGAAAATAATTCAAGCGTTGCATTCGTATGATAGGCAAACAGGTTCAAAGTGCTTGCGCACAGTTTAATATCCGCCGAGTTAGACCAGTCTGCAGATGAGGTTACAAGGGAACCTCTACATCGAGTTGCCGTAGCACAGCTTTTCCGTTTAATCTTCTCGTTTTGAAGTCAGGTGACCCAAACGGCTCTCAGAAGGCGGTGGAGCTTGCACGTCGATAATCCCGAAAATCCTATTGCCATCTTAAAGATTAGGAATTACCACTGGCGAAGGATCTGAAATTGTTCTGAACCACCATATTCAAGGCCACATTATCTCCACTTATGCATAACCCTTGAGGGGGGGGGACGTAAACAGGGTATTGTCGTAATCTAAAATCATGAGGTTTTTTCACCAGGTTTTTTTTATCAACAATTTCAAATGTTCTGTTATTTGTCAGGTCTTCAATATGTTTTTACGTTTCTGTTTTTTAAACCAACTTCTAACCCATCCTCCTCGCTGGCTATTCCCTACTTTTTTTTTTTTTGAATCCCCTTCAAACACCTATCTTTCGTTCACTGCTTCGTTTAAATACTTAGTTTTTGCTTGCTTACACATTTTTAACTTGTAAAAAATGTTTTCTCGTCTAATTGTGTTCAGAATGCTTATATCCATATCCTCCACTCATTGCTGAGGGACAGCCTTTTGTTTTTTTACTCAACTCTCACACCCATCCATATGTTAAAACCGAATGAGGCTACACATTGCAGCGTACCCATGTAGTTTTTAATATGGCATAAACCAACAAGCCAATATGGAGGTCAGAGATGGCGTTATACATGAGTCTAAGAAGAGGCAGTTATATGATTGTAAACGCATCGAGCTATCTAAAACAAGTGCGTTTTAATATGCTTCGCCACCTGAAGCAAAGTCAGCCTTAGTTAACAAAAATGGTGTCTAGTTTTGGGCAGGAGAAGATTTAGCATACCCTTAGCTCTTCTAAAGATTATTTTCTCTTGGTCCATTACCTTCGCTTATACATGCTTAGTTGATTATCCGGATCAATAATAATTAAAAAAAAAAAACGTATCAGGACATCCTGCTTTAGGATTAATCATACAGACATTCGTATCTTCAACTGTAGCTTAAACTTCTATGTGGGCAAGCAGATCTACCTCTAGCAATGAAAGAAGTAGCCGCCCCTTCCATAAGCCAAACATCAACCGTGGCGATTAACAGCTCAGGCTACACTGGTGTCTAGAATATCATGAATGGTCCTGTGAAGAATAATATTAATGGTTCATGTTACACCGAAAGTCAATGGTATGGTGAGACTACTCGTGACTTATCCTTTCCCAACAGAATGGAGCATGGGACATCCAAATGAAGCTTGTTTCTTCTGGTGCGGACTGTAACCTTATGGTGCCTAAAATGCTAACGGATATGCAACACTTGTAGCACTTTTAAAGGAACCACATGTCTCTCTGTCAACACGAGAAGCCCCACGTAATACGTGCTATTGCCACATGAAATGAAGAAAATAGGATGGAAAAACTTGACTGGCCTGCACAGAAAACTTGACTGGCCTGCACAGAGTCTCAGTCTGAACCCAACTGGAATATTGGAGTTGGGCCAAACCAATGCATCAAACAATGCTATGCAGATTGGTGGCCATGCTGAAGGAAGAATGATCCCAAACACTTGACTCTTCACTTCACAAACTGTGACAGAGTTTGCCTAGAAATGTAAGTTATCATGGCAATAAGGGACCCATTCACTAGAGGGGTGTATGAATGTGAAATTCGTTTCTCAAAAATATAGTACTCAATCAATACTTGTTTCAACACATCGTATGTTAAATGTGTTCAAGTTGCTAAAAGCTATTCCTTTACTGAAATTTTTACCAGTGGAGTACACTACCAGAATACCAGAAGGGGGGGAGGACATAAGGAGGTGCCCTAGAAGGATAGACAAGCAATATTTACTGAAATCACTTTTACACGCGAAAAAACATGGATATATATATATATATATATATATATATATATTTTATTTTTTATTTTTTTTTTATTTTTTAATTATTTTTATTGAGGAATCATGGTCGCTGGCCACAATCGAAGATAAAATCATCAGCTGTAACGTGTGTATTGAAAAAATTAAGCCGACTAAATTCTTGTTGAATAAACTGACGCAGAGGAATTTAGTTGTTTAACGCAGAAGAATAAAATTTCCCCAGTTTAACCCAGCACCTTATACCACATGTTATTTTGAAATATGCGAAACTCAAACAGCGATGCATGTTATATGCATGTGATTTTTCAATACTCAAATATCAATGAAATACAAATCTGTAATCGACGCACATTTATGCTGGTGTTCAAAACCCTTTTCTCAGCTGTGCGGGAGAAATTTTGTCTTTGCAATGCTTCCATAATTCTCACGTTCCATTCCCCTTTTAACAGATGCATGCAACAGTAGCTTTATTCCATTCACCTGGGGTTCTACATTTTGTCTGAATAAGCACCGTAACCACTGTAAAAAGATTATTTAGGGATCTCCATATTTCAGTTTTTGTTTTCCCCCAGTCATGCTTTATTGTCGTTTTGCAAATATCGTAAGATAAGCCGGTTTGACATACATACATAATATGTTTTCACGGTTATACCGTGTTATATAAGTTCAAGTCATACACGGGGTTATATACGTTGAAAACGTACTTTAGAAAATCAAGTAACACACGCCGATGTCTACTGAAAGATTTATCCCACTGAGCGATGATGTTTACGAGCAGGAGGCACCACACTCAACGACATATTCAATTTCTCCACAAGATAAAAAGATTTCTAAGCAGGCGAAGACAAAATTGTTTTTAACGGCTGGTGATCTTTGTTCCGTGTTGTAATTAACACACTTTGAACAAAACAGTTTAAATAGTCGTGCAATTTCTTCTTTGTGTGTGTGTGTAAAATTGCAAGCTGTTTTTGATGATTCACATCGGATACTTCTGGCAGTCCTAAAATGCACATTCTTCCAAGGGTCTTCGAAGACTGTTGTTTGAGGTCTGTTTATTCCGTGGCTTTTCCCCTTTAGAAACCGTGTTTCTGTAAGCACAGAGTAGCGTTATTGAATTCTTCTTGAGATTTGTTCATATTTCAAGAGGACTGTCACGTGTTTAGATTTTATTTCTATCTAATTACTTTTGAACCTTCCGGAACATTCACCATCAGTCAACGTTGCCACCTCACAGAAAACAGAGCGGGTCTAAGTAATGAACTCTATGGACCTTTTGTTGCGATGCGATTGTCTTCGTCTTTCAACTGTGTGATTATGAGCCTCGTTTCCTTCTCATTTCAATCGCGTGCATTTTCTTCGGCAGTAAGTCGGTCTATGGATGGCTGTGCTGAAGTCTGCGAACATTACGAATATGCTGCTACTATCATTATCGAGCGATATGACGATCCCGTGCCCATTACAAGAAATGAAATTTAATAATGAAAGTAAGAAAAAATGTCTCGAATCAATGCGTGCTAAAAATCGAGATTTATAAGATTAGTTCTCTCTTCGATGCAGTTTTTAAGAGGGAGGAACCTTCCTAAATACCTTGTAGTACGTTCGACTGAAAAAAAAAAAAAAAATCCTAAGAGGGCATCTACACCCTGAACGGACTAAATTTCGACATGAAGCGAAAGCAGAATGAGCTCGAAGATATTAACGAAAAGAACATGTTCCCCGAAGACAAGTGCAGAGCAGGGGGTGTCAAGCATCCGGGTACATGCATGGTGCTTCCCGGTAGCAAACATATTATAACAACACTGTATACCTGGCCGTGCAATTAAGCTTAATTATGGTTAAATATGGCACGTTATCACTAGATTTTTGCAAAACGAATAGCGTGCTTCATTATCCTCGTTCGGCGCACGATCAGAATAAGGAAATTCATGAAGGCTATTTTTACCCGAGATAATGTTTATCCACACACCAATACCCGGATGGGAAGGTCAGAAGACGCCGCACGAACCAACCGATTGGATACACTCATGAAGACGTCGACTACATCTCCCTAGAAAGGGTGGCCTGACGCCCACTTTTCCCTCAGGGAGATCCTATCTTGAGACTCTTCAATAGACGATTTCGAAATTCTTATTTCAAAGTATAGCGAAGTAAAGTCATCAACTGAAAATGGCAGCGTGGAGTGGAGCGGACTGTTTATACTTTCTTTCTTTCAATCACTGACTGAGAGAACATTTAAAATTTAATATTTAAAATTAACGTACACGATGACACTAAACTAGCTTAATGTATGACCTTCCTGACGTATTTCTACCGTTATCACAAGCATTCTGAAAGAAGCAAGCAGGGCAGGCTCCAGAGAAACAAAGAAATCCAACATCCGACCATTCTATCCGAAATGAATAAGTACTTTTAGACCCATGATATAATGTGCTATTGGTTTACACAATGACTACAGTATGCTAATAGATTCTTGTTCTCTCTCCATGTTCACTGGGCATCTTCGGATGCCGTATAGTCCCTCCGATGCTGGTGATGTGCTACACCAGGCCTCGCCATGTAGTTCGGTTGTTTGCTTTTCTGGCGGCCTCAACTCTCTGAAGATCAGTCACTCCACACACGCCATCCATCCATCTTATTGATGGTCTACACCTTCCTCTTTTCCCAGGAACTTTACCTTCTATTACTGTTCTGAGAAGTCCCCCTTTCATCCTTTCTATGTGTCCAAAATATTTTAACTTTCTTCTGTCAATATCCTTAAGGAGCCTTGGCGTTCTACTGATCTTTTCTAACACCCATTCATTTATACGCCTTTCAGTATATGATTTCCTCAACAGCTTTCTGTAACACCACATCTCAAAAGCAGATATCCGTTTCTTATCTGACTTCTTTAGGTTCAAAGTCTCACATCCATAAGTCGCTGTTGGAAAAACAACTGCATCCCAAATCCTAGATTCTTGTCACCACCAACTAAATGAATCACTTACTTCCAATCAAAATTATATCACTGAAAATAAAACTAGTGACCACAATGTTTTAAACATGTCACTGAATTCGGCGAAATGACCGCAAACTTAGTAAAAGGTCTGATGTTAGCGCGTTCAGTGGCTCTGAACTGCATTATTTCAAGCAAAGACGCATTTATAACGATTAACATGCTTAGCACATTTTAAACCCTAATAGGCAAATTGATCAGCACGATTTCAAAATAATAAGCCCACATTTATGGCGAAACGCATTTGCTAATATAAAAGAAATCAGCAAGATTAAGCCTAGCGTATCTAAACACCAATATTTCATGTATGCAATCATAAAACCAAAGAAAATAAACGTAGCAAGTTCTACTTGCTTTATTACAATCAGAAAGTGACATTCCGAATTATGACATCACAGTTATTTAAAATGTTCTTATAGATTAAGTCTTGTCTTGATAGAGCAAGCTGAAAAAGGAATAAACACTGCTTGATTTCGTTATATTAACATCTAAATATTTAATGTACTTAAAGCAGGCAGTGTTTTTTCTCTTTCAGTTTTGCTTTCAACCAAAGTACTATTTTTTTTTTTTATTTTATACTCTCAATGGTGCATGCATAAAAGTCATTGCTCTATAAATTAAGTTTTAAAAACACTAATTAGCTTTATAATATAATTGAAAAAATTAAAGTATTTATCAAGATCGAATTGTGATTTACGTTACATATCTCTGCGGTTTCTTTTCAGGGATCTTCATTAACGAGTGGAATTCCTAAGGGAAAGAAAGAGAGAGGCCACCACAGCGTCAATGGCGATGTGTACAAATTCAACTACAAGGTCTTCGTATCAGTAGAAATCTCCCGAATTCACACTACTTCGATCCACTTAGTAGATGGTATGAAATGTGCTATTTTACGTCTTGTTAAGCAACGATAAATCGCCGATTACACGTCTCGCATTCCTCTTCAATGTGGATCCCACAGTAGGAAACTGACCATAGTATAGGGAACAGCAATGACACAATCGCCACCACGCAGATTTCCAAAAATGCAAAAACTATTCACAAACCCAACTGCAAAGCATTTAGACGGTGGGAACAGAAGTGTCTGTACGCCCAAAATGAGCACACCGTTTTAAGAAAGGATTAAAATTCTGAATTACAGGCCTATCGAGGCAACTTTAGCGAAACCAGTTCACTCTGGGACGTTTCCATAGTTTCAGGAGTTCAACAATTTTCGAATTTACTTTTCCCTTCGAACCATTAATTTTATTTAGCGAATGATAGCAGCCAGACTTCTTAGATGCATCTAATGAACGGTATGAGACTAGCAAGCGACTGACATGGCGGTACTCACTCACTCATTCCTCCCTGGGCGCATTTGCTGTGACGTAATAATAGGAAGTGGCGGAGCAGCGGTGCAACCTTATCTCTGGATTAGACGGTGGAGATTTTTCCTTGTTTTCAAAGCTCCACTTCGCTGAACAGTTATAAGTAAAACTGCCTTCGTTCGCTCCCCCACCCTCGTCCCCTGCAGCACAAGGGGATCAAAAAACGCCGAGTGGAGATGAACCTGACATCGTCAGTACCGCGTGAAATCAGCGGCGCTGGGCGGAGTGTGTTGTGTAAGCCTAAGTCAGCGGTTTTGAGGCCGGATGTCATTAAACGTAAGACAGTCAACGTCTTAATGCGAACACATAGCGACTTAAGAAACTTCCACAGTTTTCTTCTCTTTTTTAAAAAAAAAAATAAGGAGTTTACCCTGACTCCTCCCGTCATCGTTCTTTTTGACCTTCGTATATATCTCAGGGGGGGATAAAGTCAAAAATAATTAAAAGAGGCTACTGATGGAGAAATATGCATCGGTACGAATTGATGCGTGTAGTCAATTAGTGGATATTTAATGAGATGGCAGATGGCCTATTTCCGAGGTCATTAGAAAAGTTGCAGCACATTGTCTGTGTCCTACAAACGGTTTCCTGCAGGCAGCGTCTGAACTTGAAAAACACCCACGAAACAAAATGTGATAGTCTATAACAGTTGCCTAGCAACCTAAGAAAGGGAATATACATAAAAAAAATGACATTAAATCTATAACGACTACGCAAAGCACAATAAAATCACTTAAGTCTAATTATGGAGAACTCAATTCGGTGTTTCGAATTGCGACGAGAAGGCCGTTTTAACTGTAATGGACTCCTGCGAAGAACGCCCCCCTTACAACTGAACCGCGAGAGACTCCCACCTGCAGTGCTCAGCGTAACGTAAACCCCTTGGAGGTTTTCAAATCCCGACTGACGTCACAGTCAAAGTCACTCCATTCGGTTCAGACGGCCAGGGCTTGATAATGCATTTGTCAGGGCAAATGCCAACGGAGCAATTTGCGGCAGCACCAGTTCCATGTGCACATGCAGTACTTGGAACTGTCGAACATCCGTCTCTCTCTCTCTCTCTCATTCCAAACCTTCATCTTCCCATCATCTTTGATGCTGACAGGCTTCAACCGTCGCCAGAAAATCCTCTCAACTATTTCTGGAGCCGGTAATTTGTTCGGAACGCCGACGCGGGGATCGCGAGCCACAAGATCGTCTGCCAACGGTTGGAGAAGTTACCATTACGGGGGGAGGGGAGGGGGGATGTAGAGCAAGAAAATTCAAAGAAAATAATCGAATTCTTAAAAGAGCAAGAGAAGAAGTGCACCGTAGACCTACCATTATTAGAAAGGAATGACGGAAACAAGACATAATGGGCAAGCTAAATAACACAAAAAAGTAAAGGATTAGAACAATCGTAAAGAACGCCCCAAGCGTCTCTGTGTGTGTTCGCGCGCGCGCGAACACATGGAGGATGATACTTACGGGGAAAATATGAATATTTGGAAACTGGTGTATACGATAAGCTGACACTGCGAGATAAGAACAAAGCAGAAATACGCGTTGCATGAGGTTCGCTACGGCGAAAAGATAAATATAAGAAGGAAATGGAGCGAATAACTGAGAGGAGAAAAATGAAAAAATATTCAAGATCACCAAAAAGAAGAAAAATTCATCTTTTACCAAAATAAAAAAAAAAAAAACCTCGAAACTCAGTCACTTCCCCTCCCGCACATCAACTTAGACAAGAACTAACCCGTAGGATTCTCATACTGTATGTGAAAGGCATCTCCGAACGTCTTTCAAAAATTATGAAGACATATAAATTGGCTGCTACCAACAAACCAATAAACCAAATCCACAATTGGTTATCTTCTCCTAAAGACAAACTCTCACCTCTGATGCTACCTGGTGTGTACGAGGTCCCATGCTCCTGTAAATTGTCCTACTATGGGCAGACAGGGGGATCCATTAACAAACGCATTTCTGAACATCAAGACTATATCCGTCTCATCAAACCGCAGAAATCTGGCCTCGCACAACACATAATTGAAAACCCTAACCATAGGATCCATTTGAAGAAAAACTTCTACATAGATCTTCATATAAACAGGAAGGTTCATATAAAGAAAGTGCTGAAGCCCTACGTCACAGGCGTAATTTGAACTAATGACGTACTTACTCTCCCTAAAGTCTGGAAATTGTCATCCTAAACTGTGTAAAATAATTTTATATGTTATCTCATTTAATGTAATCAGGTTTTTTTCATATATATTTTAATTTCTTTCTATAACACGCTACTGCACGCATAGAGGGATTCCATCGTAAGCATGCGCCCTAACTCTATGTAATTCCTAGTATTGTTTGAATTAACTGAAGATGTCCTATGATACTTAGGACGAAATATTTACTTATGAAAAATCTTATTACTGTGGTTTAGTCAAATTCTTCATAGCACTTATTACATCATAGATGCTGCAAAATTCATTCATCTATCGGGGCATTCTACTCTGATGGCGTGTCCGCGTTTATGAAAGAACCCCATCCTCACTTCACTTCAATTATTAGGGGAGGAGGAAGAGATGAGAATAAAAACTTGGATCAAATATTTGATCTGATTTAAATTCTTTAAAAATAACAGTTCTCTACATGCGAAAACTTATGTCATGGCAATAAGTTGAATAGACTAGCACACACAGTCGTTTATTATTATTATTATTTTAAAAACTGGAAAGAAAGAAGTACATAAACCAGGAATACTCCGTGTAAGGGCAGACAACCGCTAATAAGTCAAGTAGGCGAGCCTGAGGAATGAAAATACATAGGGGATCTGCGGGACAAATATATATGCATAATTGACAGAGATGCGTGGTTGCGAAAGTAAAAAAAAAAAAAAAAAAAAATGGGAATGCCAGAATGAAGAAAATAATTTTCCGTTTTTCTTTTCTCGACCGATGGTGAAAATCTAAGGAATGGCGCGGTCAGCATCCCACACAGCTTTACACTTTGACAAATCACCAATCCACAATTTGCGTCGAGTTATTAGCTCGAATCTGAGACGTCTCGAGTTGAGGGAAACAGACAGGGGTTTGTAGCCGAGTGGGAGGGGTCAGGAAATACTAAATATCACTCGCACTCGATTTCCTGCAATTCAAATCCCGCTTCTCGGTAGACACAATGGTGTGTATGTGTGCGTGTGGTGTGGCGAACTGTTCCGAATTACCGCTCCGTGGGTAATAGTGGCACCGAAAATCAAAGGTCATGTCTGTTGCTTATCCCGTCATAAAAACATCCTTATTGCCAAGGCCTGGTCGAACCCAGGAGACTATCTTTAGCACGGTCCATTTAGTATGGCTCGACGACCCTTGGGTAAAAGCAGAGACGCCGCCAGAACTCAGCATTTCCCCTAAAAGAATCCCCCCCCCTTTCCTCCTCAAAGCTTTGGACCAGATGCTCGCGGAAAATATGACCCTATCACCCGTTCTCGGTTTTTTTTCTTTTTTTTTATCACTACGGTCTCTCTGTGTGTGTGTAGCCGAACTTTCCGTCTCATTTCTTCTTGGTTACAGCAAAGCCTATTAAATGTCGGGCGGGGAAGAGCGCGAAGAGAGGAGAAATGGCGACCTTAAAAGGCCTGGAGTAATGAGATTAGAAATTCGGTTGTGTCAAAGTCATTTCTCAATGCAGCCACAAAGGGTGCTTTTACAAACAATCGACCTTTTCTTTCTTTTTTAATTTTTTTTATTTTTCTTTCGGTGCCTGCCGAACGTTTAATGCCGTCCATCTGGGTACAAAGAGCGACATTTTTCTCCTGTAAGTCGCCTCCCCCTGTTGTTTCTGTCATCCGCGTCAATTACCAGATTTCCCAATCTCGTTTCGCCTCTCTCAAAACGGTCGTCCAAATAAAAATAAAAAAAAAGAATATAAAAAAAGGAGCAGGCAGGGGAGCTCCTAAGCTGATAGCAGCGAGCAAACGAAGGCGATCTGCTACGAATATTTCCCTGAATTAGTTTGCCGTAAGAGAGTTTGTTGCGCGAAGCGAACATAATCGACTCTGCAATGGGATTAAGAACGAGTTGAACCTTTTAAAATGCTATTACCCCTCGACATCCAGCTAGGAAGGCTTTAATATGTAACTGCAGCAAATTCCCCCTCCCCAAAGCCTTATTTTTAATTCGCACACTTCTGTCGCAACCAACAAGATTTCAGAAGCTCATTGCACCAATTACGCTATGCAGAAATCATTTTAACCTTCGAGTACAACTCAATCACGTCCAATTCCCGACAGGTGTGTATCGCTGTTCCCCTGTGTGTATTGTCGTACTAATTAACACAGTCCGGGCATGGATTTCTATCAACAGTTACATACACACGCTGACTCTGCAAAGGTTTCGCATCAAGGTAGAAATTAAAGACTCGAACAGCGCCAGGTCACAGGAAAAGAAATAAAGAAGCCGTTTGGCTGCTGAAGGAGAAACGTCTCTTGGTGGCTATTTGTAATGTTATTGTACAATTTTTCTATTCCGATTCTGCCAATGATTTAGCATACTTAAGATCAATGTTTAATAACCACCGATTTTCGAAATTTTGGAAGAATCCAACTATTTGAGATGTGTGGGCAGTTTCTGAAAGATCGCTTTGAAATGAATTCTGCATCAAGCATCGCCGCTGTTATCCGTTCCCAACTCCACTCGGCAAACATTACCAGTGGAAATTTCCCACGGCTCGGTGCAATATGTTCCCAGTTATCTGAAATTAGCTGTCAATTACAGTTATGCAACTTTCTGGGTCATCTTCCAGTGCTAACCCACTGACATATTTACCTAAACTTATCTGTCGCAATCTGTCTAGGAATTTTCAGTTTTCTCCTTCTTTTCTTTCATTAGCAAGCCCTCAATACGTTTAGATGTTTACGAGCTGCTGACCTCGGGATGGACGGTGCCGATATCCCGCACATTTTCAAAGCGGTGGTTATGATCGAGATATGATCGAGCCAACAAACAATGCGAGAATTATCGCTAGTAACGGTCTGGAGTGAGTGTGATTAATTGGACTTGAAAACACGTGCTGGGTGAAATTCCTTATAAGGCAATGTGAGGGAAGCTTTACAAAATTTCCATTTGAGTTCTTGGCTTCGTATAAGTTAGCATAAGCTCGGCAAAGATAATCATCTCTGAAGTGGGAGTAATCAGCTCTGGCACTTCAAGTGGATGCATTGAGTCAGTTTCCCAGAAAATGCTCGAGAAAAACATCGAACACTGCGCTTAACTATCCCTACGCATGCATAACTTCGACGAAATGGTTTTTTTAAAGGAATTCCCACCGACTTCAAAGAAAACGGAATATTTCTTAATCTAATAATGGGGTGGATGGGGGGGGGATGAACAGCTGTTCTTTACAGGTCCTGTTAAGTGATGGATAGCTAACACTACGGGTGATTCATATGAATTTATTCCACCATTGAGTTGTTTTCTACGCGTAATAAACGTGTTTGGCTACTGCAGCGACCTCTAAATAGCAAAAGGTGGACACCCCAATGTGGGAATCATAATATCGTGGCTAGTCCCAAGCAGGAACAGAAGTAAATGGAGAAAGAAAAAATAATTAAATTGAAGAGAATAGTTTAATGACGAAGCAATTCTTCTTACACATCGCCATGGAAATACCGTAAATTTGAACTTTAGTTCAATTTCTTATGTGGAGGTTTTTCTACTACAGATGAAGTTTCCGGTTTCATACACAAATAGCAGGGTTTCTCCTCACGCGAAAATCTAGGGAAAACATCAGGGGAACTAGCAGGCAGAAAATAGTAGTTTCACCGCCACCACCACACTAGTTTCAGTAGCCAAAGCAAATTCGCTTTCCCACTATGGGGATGCTGAATAAGGAAACAAACTGATAAGCAACATGAAACTGCTAAACATAGACTAATAGGTATTTCCTATTAGGTACAACAACCAAGCATAAAACTCAAGGCCAATCCCCCGCGTTTTGAGTACTGCACAGTCAGTCGAAATGCCGAGTGTTTCGTATGTATGGAAATACAATTTTCCGATTATGAATGCAAGGCAAAATTAGATTGGCTTTTACAACACAAGAAATCATAGCGTACTGGTACCGCATCTCTATATATTCACTAGGTCTGACACCGAGATCCGATCCACTCTTGGCCCACCAACCACATCAGTTTGTTTAAAATGTAATAATTGCAAACACCTCGTCGGTGTGGTTGGTCGAGTAGACAGTATTTCCGCTCCCCAATAACCAGGCTTTGGGTTATTCTACCGTCGAACGGATGTCTGTCAATGCCTTCACGTGATAGATACATGTCATCTCTGCGTGAGACCACACCACCCTGCTCATTAGAGGCCAGAAGTCAGTTGAAAAAGTTCCAAGTGGTTAGATAATCCAGAAACACTTCGGGGCGGTGTCGCCTAACCCTTGGCACGCAAGTTTTTTTCAACCTTTCGTAGGCTTTACATTAAAACCTGTTCACTTAATAGGATACAACCCTGCCGCAAGCCTTTGAAGCGTATTTGGGCATCGACTCTAAGTTTCCAAAAGCATCCACAGGGGTGTAGATGTTTCTGTAAACTGATCCACAAAACACAAATTTTGTGTATAATACCACGGTAACAACCAACACGATGAATTCCTGAAGCTCTCTCAGATTTATCGGTGCAGAGCTTCATAAATTTGCACCTGAATCGGAGTAACTCGATGTCATTGAGATCGCGGTGAGCAAATCCATTAAGGTAAAGTCAGTAATCATACTTTTGCTCTTGGACAGTACCTGTAACTTGATGACAGCAAGATAACACGTCTTATCCTGTTGTGATGGATCCATGACACGTGTTGTTAAAACCGTACTTCATCATGCTGATATCCTCTGTTCCACCGTTCGTTTTTGAGAGACACCTCAGTGTCCTCTGCACTAGGAAGGTGCTTTGAGATACATTCCCTCACAGTCTGTGATTGCAGTGTACAATCATTTGACCACTTGTAGCAAGTCTTTTGGGCTTAACGATCCATTCGTACAATGAGGAACTATTTGGGCCATATGCCGAACGTTGACTTGTGTTTGGTGTGTCATACCATTCTTGATGCACACAATCATCCTACAGGAATTTTGCTGTTGCCAGACCGTCTGGCTTCTGCTATAATTCCCCGTTCAAAGTCACTCAAGTTACAATCTTTGTGCATTATGAGGCTGGAATGCAGAATTTCGCTTCCCATACCTCCGATACAGACTGGGAAGCGAAAATTACAGATGCGATCTGCAAGCACATTTAAGACACGGCCAGTAAGTAAGTGAGACGAGTGGTCAAGAGCCGGAATAAACGTCTGTAAATTTAATGTTTGAAAAGCGTCAAAGGAAACTTAATTTGCCAAATGGACAAACATTTCGGGTCAAGAAGGATAAAATCCCCATTTTTAATGCAAAACAGATCTGCAATGAGAAACAGTTTAGAAATATTTTTTTATTCTTCTTAGATGAAATAATAATAAAAAAGAAATTAGAATCGTTTTCAGGTATTATGGAACTGAAATTCCAACATTGACCTTTACTAGTCAAACAGCGAAACACGTGTCGAATCAGGCAAATAGTCCTGCGCACTAATTTAAAAAAAAAAAAAAATCAGATTTGAATCTAAAACAATCTATTAATCTTTATGTACCTCTATTCTCACGTTTGTCACAACCAACGTGCAGTTCCTGGTGTAAAACTCGCCGACTCCTTCTCAACAGTAGCCCATTCTTTTTCTCTCCTCCTCGTGTATTTTCTAATTTCCATATTTTGATTCTCATCCTCCTCTTTTTCATCATGTAGTAACTTTATTGTCCCACTTTCATTCTTAGTCCTTCTGGTCCTAAAGCGGCGCTGTCTTCCTCCATTCTTTCTATCTCAGCCATCTAAATTCTCATTCTATCTATTTCCGTAACTCCTGCTTTTTTCTTAATCTCCACTTCACATTTTCACTTATGCTTCATATATATTTCTTCAATATTTCTCTTTCATATATAGAAAGTAGTTTATCATTTCACTTATTTTTAATTTTTTTTTAATTAACAATTAAAAATGCGATACAGGATATTAGGGCCGTATAAACTTTGGGAGAGGGATGCGATGACTCTCAGTGCCTGAATTAGAAATGCATAAAGTGTGACATAGTTTTTAGATGCGACATGGATCAATATTCACATCAGAAAAAATGATTGGTTTATATGACAAGTTATAGCTTGCTACGAATTAGAGAAAATATATCAAAATGGTGGTAAACGTTTTGTTTCAATTCCTAAAATGACAAAAATATTGTTGCAGCTTATTCAAAATATTTTATAGCTCGTGTAGGTCGCTCGATATTTTGACGCTTCATAAATTACATTAGAATTTACACTCTGCTACCGAAAATTTTTCTGCCCCCCCCGACACAGATGTAAGAATTTTACTCGTAACACAACTCTCCAACACCTTCCAGTTTGCGTGAAATCTGAAACAATTAAATTGCTATCATGACAAACAAAATATTTTACATCTCACCTGCGTGCAAGAACATCAAGTCAACGGTATACGTTAAGTAATGCAGGAAGTTATATCACGGCTAAACGTCGGACGATGTCGTTTACTGCACACATAAATAACAGAGTTGAAAGACAAAATTAAATGAAATACGATGTGCACGAAGAGTTAATAAACATAAAAGCATATGTGGCTTACAACTGCTCATATACATAGTATTTTATACGCGTAATTATTCTGCAAACTTGACGAGATAAAAGATAAACAGCCTACTTTATGAATAAGAAAAGTATACGCGTGTAATTGCTGGAAGTGGACAAATATATAAATAGGAAAATGCATCTTTTCATAGCACTTTTTAATCCACACTTGGGAAAACGACGACAGCTTCTCTGTCAAGGTGGTTTGTATCACCCCCCCCCTCTTAATTACAGAAATAGTAAGGTGAAGAAGAACTTAAAACTATATGCAAGACAGGAAGGATTAAGTGCATATAGTGGTAAAATATCCTGGCATTCGGCCAATACGTACTGGAATCATCATCTCAGCAATTGCCGTGTGTTAATGAGCGGATGAAAGTTAGAGGTTGGGATTAAGAAGATATTAACGGCAAATGGTTATGCGATGATGTCCACACTTTACGTTTCCTTACATATAACGCGTATGTGGGTCCTGACTTCTAAAACCAGCACCGTCTTTCGAGCCTTACATTCCCTCCTCTCCTCCAAACATTACTACGCACGAATTAAAACTATTTTTCGTCATTAAAAATCGAAACGAGACTACGCCTTATTCCTCCGCATTTATATGAAATCATTGCAAAGTGTCGAAAAGTGCGATCATTAAGCTTCGGCCCATCCTAACTGGATCCCAAGTCAGCACATGCACGTGGGCGCCTTCTTCGTGAAATGCAGGTTACTCGTTCTGCACGGCGAGCAGTATGTCGAGAGAGTATTTCATTTATTACAATAAGTTCGTCCCCGTACTTAAAAGTAGGACGTTATGGTAGCAGGACCTTTGCGAACTGTGACATTTCCAGTCGAAAGCAAGCAACAGGCAACACCTGGAAATACATCACCGCGACAAGGAAAACTGACCACACCTTCGTGATGCAAGCGCACTTAATAGATATGCAGGCAGTTAATAGTCGTGCACTCGATGTCTGTCAGCCGACTGATTCGTAATAGTGCTATTTGCATGCCTCCTAGTTCGGGGAGATTACCACATTCCTGCTGATTAACAAGCGTTCTCCGAAATGAAATGCGATTCTCTCGTCGAGTATTTGCTTGTCATACGTGAACAACACAGCACTGCACTAACATAAATTACGAATAAACAAACAATGCAATAGATTTGAAGCCTTTCTCTTCTCCGCTTTTTATTCCATAATATTAATTGGGGATCGCAATTGGTAGAAAAATTTTGTTTTCCTTTGGACGGTAATAAAACGCCAGAAAGACATAAAAGGAAAACGAAAGGAAGGCGTGCAACCAAAGGCTTACTCCAGCGATGAAATTTAGTTTAAATATTTCAGAGGCCTGTCTAAGCAACACGAGCAAACTTGGCCCACACAAGAAAGTGGCGATTATCGCCGTGTACCCGCACTTCACGAAGGGAGTTTTATCTGTCTCGCTCAAGCATCACTTTGAGCACTACCCCCACACGAGAAACCTTTCTAAAAACAGAAACGAGGAAACACAGCCTCACTTCAAAACAAAGCACAGCGTTTCATTTCCCTCCCTCCCTCCCCTCCGACGCACACACTCGCTGTAGCTTAGGCCTATCGTACACCGGAAGCGCCCCCAAGCGGGACAATAACGCAGAGACACGCAAACGATGCCTAATCATCACGCGCGATTAGCCAATACGTAAAAGTAGATGCGAGGATGTACACGGCGGAGGAGAGAAAACACACAAAGAATTGTTACTCACCCGATCACGATCCGCGACCAGATGCCGACATCTAAACACATCGCTGTGACGAGCAAAAAAATTCCAATCAGAGCTTCGATTCCGTCAAGTTAAAAGGAGCACGTGAATTTACAGCTACGTAGGGGCCTACGCCAGGTCACGTTTGCCTTTCTTTTGAGGCGACGGCGCGCACTGCACGCTACATTCGTTCGTCTGCTAAGAGAGCGCGCGCTCACGTGACGGCGAAACGTCACATGACGTCGGCGGGGGGTGAGTGATGGCTTCGCGCCATCTATCGAGTGCTTAGAGAAAAACGATCGAGAGGTTTCGGGGCAAGCCGTCACACACGGTTTAGGAAGGGGAGCTCGAGCAGCGAAAGGAAACGCAGCTACTCGAGCGTGGGCTCTGTTGAACAACAGGCGGGAAACGCATTAATTCTGAAGAAGGACCCGAAACACGACGAGGAAGCGCACTCGGAGCAGCTCGCCGTGCATTCGATGCTCGGAACTGCACCCCCCCCTTTTCCGAACTTTATAATTTATTTCGTCTGTCGGCGGTCTGTACGCTGGCCTCCGGAAAACATGACCTTCGAGGAATCGTCATCAGTATATACACCTACAATTCCGGTATTCCATCCGAGCCTCACTCTGCTCCCTTTCCCTAACCCACTTTCCAACGCAGAATGACCGAACTGCGTTTACCTGACAGGCTTGTGGTTGGGCTTCCCTTCTGCGTTGCTTTTGTTCCGTCAACATTTTGAGTTCGCTTTTTTTTTATGCCACGGGGAATAACACGACGCTAAAACAGCCGCGCTCACTAAAAAGCAGTTTCTCTCTCTCTGGAAAAAACGATTTTGTTATTAAATGTCGAATAAAATTCGCCTTGAATTTATTTATTTATTTATTATTATTACTTTTGGAAAGAAGTACATGCCAAGAAGTGGAAAAAAGTCTGCGGAGTGTTTTGCTAATCTTATGACCCCGTGTTTGGTCAAGTATGTTCACATCACTAATGTGCCACAGTATTGTTTCGCAAAGGCAGTCACTCATCTGATGCTCGCAGTGCTGGTGCCTTCCGTCGGATGGAACTGATGACAGGGACGACAGTTCATGGATGATCTGTCGTCTACCCGCACGCAACCGCACTCCCCAAATTTCCTCACGTTGGCGTTCTTTGAAGAACGTTCTGTCCTGAGCATATCTTCCAGACGTTTCTGACCTTCTATAAAAATAAGAGGTCGACGAAAGCAGTGAAAACGCCAGCAGGGCAGATCACCAATGATAATCTGAGAATATGCGTGTGGCCCGTAGATGGCAAAGGTAGTATCGGTTATTTTGAAAGTCAACATTTAGGACCGAGACGGGTGGAGTGTTTGGATTAAGGCAGAGTGGGTGTTTAATGCCCTAAAGGAAGAGTTAACTAGTTCCGGAGACATTAAATCAGCTTTTTTTTTTTTTAGCCATATTATTATAGAATACATGCGTTTCCCCCCCAAAATACTGAATACATACAATAGTAACCATCAACCTTATCAGTGAGAACGATGGTTAAGTCTGCTTGATTCTGTTGAGGTCATCAGAATCATATCGAATTGCACATGAAATTCTTGATGACAAGAGGGAAGATTTTCGAGTCAGCGATTGCCAAATGAGGATTGGGGATTAGATTTATCGTGCGAAAATATTCCCATATTCTGTTTAACCCCTGTTCTTACTGAAAAATTACTATTATTTGCAAGTATGATTTCTATTTGTGTTGTACTAAGCATCATCCAATACAAAGTTTTTCTGACCACAATAAAAGCACGGGTTGTATTTAGAACTCTTCAAGATGTTATTCCTTACCAACTTCCCTTTCTTTCTTGTCAATAATATCTTGCTTCTTATTTCGAAATCTTGTAATCGTATGTCCAGTCGCTGGTCATGTACATAAAGCAAAAACGAACTACGAACAGACAAATTGCCCATGCTCTAGGTCACGGAGAACAAATAGGTGTTCCTCTCCTATACCGGTTCTATTTTAAATAAATCCATTTGTTGTACTAATGAGTACAACGGACACCAGAAAACGTCTTAAAGTCTCAAACTAGATTGAGAATAGTTCAGAGAATAATGATGAATTATTCTCTGAACTATTCTTGGATTGCTTGTATTACAGCTACAGAGCCGTAATACCAGCAGTCTTATAAGACTTCTAAATTTAGAAAAGTAGATGATACTCGCCGAAAAGGAATACCAACACTTCAGGCTACGATGGTTCTAATGTCGGTATCGTCAAGAAATTCTAGAACACAAATTATGAAATCCTGACTTAGGTTTTTAACTTATCGCTGATGATTGGGATGGGTTCCATCGTATATACTGCAATAATAACGGCTTATAAAAAATTGGCTTAAAAGTTATTTAAATATCAGATTACCAATATGATCTCAATATATACGATACATACAGAGATTATATCTAATATTGAATATACGAGTATTATCTCATCTTTCTTTTACCCTCTTTTACCTTGCGGTGTCGACGGATTATTAATCATCGGATCTCAAACCGTTCACAGGATAAGGTGGGCAGCCCTACCCGCACGGTGTATCCTATGTTCGTAGCGTTGAGTTCTCAGGGTCGGTTTGTCTGCTTGGTGGGATGAAAAACCCCAGGATAAACTGGAGGGAACACTCTGCTGTCCACGCCTAAGACCGGCTAACTTGGCTATGGCTGAGGAAAATCATTCAGCTCCTCACGTCTCCGACGAGAATCGAACCCGGGAGACTCCTTCCCCAGGCGTAGGGTTGCGAAGCACACAGCCACTAGGCTAACCACGAGGCCTATACGAGTATTATCTTGTCAATATTTACATGTTACTCTTATTCCTAAACTCAGTAATGAATGTGAGAATATCAAAGAAGATGTTTTTTTTTTTTTAACAGAGCAGGAACTAAACATGTAATCCCCTAAAGAAACACTGTTTTCAATCAAGTGCCCTTATCAATGAGAATCAAATCAATCCAAACAAATATCAGATTTAATCGCGAGAATGATGAACACTGTTTTGTGTACATTAAGTGATTAACAAAAGGTAATGCAAGTAGATTGGGTGAAAGTCTGAAGATCCTTTCTTAGGTGTAATCCCACACGATACAAATTGTCTTCATCATGGCTTGTACATTAGGATGAGTTGACAATGTTCAATCAATATATTCGCGGTTTTTGAGAGTGACGGGCTCTTTCGTGGTAGAACCAGAAATCAAGTTTCTTGCTTAAAAAAAATCCGTCGATTTGCTAAAACGATTGAAACTGATTTAAGAAGATAACGTTTGTAGATTTCCCTCACACAACCATATAGCATGTGTAATTCTATTCTGTGACGTTTCAGGTACCTTGGAACACACATATCTGACCTGTCCCGCAAACAAAATGATAATCACCTATGCCCTGAATACTGCCTCGAGCACCTGTAACTACGCACACAGCCAAGAAGACTACTGGAATTTAGTCCACACAGAACATGCAATTTCCTCTTCATCTGCGCTAAGGCCGTCATCTACAGCTTCTATCTAAAACAGACAAGAAGTAACCAGCACCCATCCATCACTGAAACTGCACAAACCCTCATGTATATCCTCCGTCGGAAACTAAAAAGTAGGCTGATATTTGAACTTGAGCACTTCAAAGAAACAAGAACTGTCGCGAAATTCATAGAGGCGTGGAATCCGACTGGTACCCTCTTCTGGATTGACGACGACAATGTGCTTCATCTGAAAGATAACTCATACTGAAACTGAACTGTAAATTTTTAATTCATTTGTTGCATTCTGTATTGTACACCCGAAAAAAAAAATTTTCTTTCTCTGAAATATATATACTTAAAAACTTATAATATATAATATGTAAATAGTCCTTGTTACCTATCGTGTAATGTTTATTTTAACAAGTTAAAAAAAAAAAAAAAAAAAAAAATATAGCATGTGTAAAGTTCAGGAGCCTGAATCACTTGCTTTTCTCCAAAAGTAATAGAACGTAACTAAAAAAAAAAAAAAAAAAAAAAATAAAGAAAACGCGATTCTGTACTTCAGTGTCAGATCCAGACACACAAGGAAGACGCTCGCATCCCCCCCCCCCAGAAAGCCAGATCAAAATATTGCTAACTCAGATAACAAAAATTAAACCTGTTTTTTTTTTTTTTTAAATTATAATTCAAATTGAGATAAATGATAGCAGTGAAAAATTGACGTAATCGCCTCCCACCAGAACTGAAGTCTGGATCAGCCCCTATTCTGTACTGAGTAGTACATGCATAATACACTTTATATCATTTTTTACTTTTATTTTAAAATATATTTCATTATACTTCGTATATTAATGAATTTTTGTTGGGGTAATCAGAAACACCACTGTAAAAATGGAACTTTTTGATTATAACGTTTAAGAGAAAACGTTGTTCAAATAGTCAATATTAATGGGGTGGGGGGGGGCAACTGTTATTAATACCTTTCCTAAACTCTTGTGGTCAGACTACTAGAAAACAGCTAAACTAAACTAATGTGAGACCTTGATAACGATCGTAGCAACTTGTTTTTAAGTCTACCAGATGTTATCATAATTGATCAATATATCCATGACCAATCAGTTACAACCACGTACATTCGGTATCACGTAATGACCCCATGATACTTTATTCACTTGAATACAAACGAAACGAGAATAGAAACCAAACTAATCCTCTGATTAATCCTCCACTTATATTCAAACAGTGGGAAAGGTTCGCTCACAATCATAAAATAAATAAATAAATAAAGATGGGTTTCCTAAATATATTTTTGTATAGTGATTCTTTCTTTATATGAACAACTGAGGTCAGAGCTGGTTTTAGCGTATGTGCACTGCAGTTTATTGTGCACATATTTAAGCATATATTATGCACATACATTGGACAAAATTGTGCCTAATCTTGTCATTGAAATGGTCTAAATGAAAGTACTCCACAAATCTTAATAGAGATTGTAAGTATCAAATTTCATTATATTTAATCAATCCAGGGAAGAATTATCATCATTTTGAACCTTTCTGCCGATAAAGTTTATTTTTTATAACAAAAAAATCTTTCATCAGTCTGTCTTGAATCAAGGAACTGGTGTAATAACGAAAATTACTTCACTGAAGAATAAAAAATTATTATAAATTCAAAGATATTTTGTAAATTAAAAATAAAGGATTTTGATTATAACTAAAGAAAAAAAATGTTTTTACCATTTTCAAACTGTTGAGCCAAAAAAATTAAATGATTACGGGGATAAATTATGAAGCATTTCTGAACAAAGCATTACGCTAGCACCGAAAACTACTGCCCTGCCATAGAGTTATTTACAATACCAATACGGGGGGGAGGGATGTTCGGCGTAAAAAAACTGTCGATATTTCCACTGTTCTGGCGAGAACTATCCTGATGTCTACGACAAAGTTATGCTGTTCAAAGAATCATCATCATGCTTATCAAGGATTTAGGCCTAGAATGGCCTGTCCCATCTTTAGAGGTCATCGTTGAATCTCTTGAATCTCTTAAGAGGACGTCCTGGTTTTCTTTTTCCTAATGGTTTCAAATTTAAGGCTTGTTTAAATTTAAGTTTAAATTTTAAAGTTTAAATTTAAGGCTCTGTCGGACTTCTATTCAAAGAATTCTAATAAATAAATGGTATTTTTGTAAACAAAACAGAAATCCGAGAAGGGTGTCAAAATTTAACACGTCAAAATGTTTTAATAAACATTTTGACTTAAGCAGTGTAACTGAAATTTTGTTTCGCTTAATTTTGATGGTCCATCTGGTATTACCAAAACTGGACTGGATCGAAACATTTTCCAAGAAGTTTCCAATACCAAATTTCAATAAAAATCCATTCAACATCCAAAACACCTTGCGTACGTGGAGACGGTAAAATAGGCTTAACATGAGAAACGCGCCTAAAAACAAACGGATTAAAAGACTACGGAAACTCATAAATGAGCAACTTCTTTCGGTGACAACAAACCCCATTCCTAAGTTTGCAGATGAAAGTTCCCTCCTCTTACCCTAAGCTGTAAACAAACTACACCTTACGCCCTTAAATACTGTCTTTCATACTATTCTTCAGTGGGCGGTGTGGAAAGAATCAGCTGGAATTCAATTCCTCTAGAACTCAACTGTCTCATTTGCAGACTGCTTCACGGAATCTGAGCTCCGCAAACCGTGGATTCGAATCTCCCAGTAGCACGCAAATATCTCAGGTGGTCGATAATTTTCATCGCCCAGTGAAGGACTGCTGTTTTTCTTACCTGCCTGCTTGAAGTGGCTATAAAAGTACCACAACATTCCCCGTTGTATCCGACCCTTATCCCTTCATAATGCTAAGCGCAGTTAAGTCGTCTGCATAATCTTACTTTTGATATCAACCAGATCTCTGATCACAAAGACACTTCTCTTTTTGGAGGAAGAACAACTTCCTGATTCTCCTAACATAAACATCTGCCTCAGAAGCCGAAACGCCAGCATTTTTCTTCACTATTCTTCCAGGCATGGAATACTGGACGTTCTATGAAAATACTAGACGTCCAGCTTTGTTCTGTGCATCTTTTATAGATGGGCATCCCAATCTGTATCCACGCGATTCAAATAGTGATGCTTCAAATTTGAAGAATTTCGTTGTAGCCAAAATCACCTCGAAACATTAGTCGCGACCGACAGTGACCAATTTCACTTCCGTCTCTTTCATATCTCGACCGATCGATTGCAATATTGCCAACAAACAATGCAAACTTCTTGGCGCTTTCCCATTTTTTTCCATTCACATACTTAACGAAGCACGCTAAGCGCGTTTACAGCCTCAACCAGAAATTCGTGATTTAATTTTTTTAAGAACTCTTGTCAAATTCCAGAATTAACAGATCGTTGACGTCCTTCCATACTCTCCTCTTGTCTTGATATCTATTATTTTATACTTGGATATTAATTCGTATTTGGTCCTCCTACCATCATAAATTCACAATAATTAATTTCAATTTTTTTTTGGAAGAAAAAGATCAGAATAATCTGGTCCAATCCCAATACCCAAAAATAACCTAGTCCAGGTAGATTTCTCACTTCTTCAAATGTTTGCACTTCAGCATCGTTGGCTCCTATTTTGTGTCGACTTTTCACATTCTCCTATGCCACTGGCATTTACGCTGCTTCCTAGAAATAACCAATTCACAAGAGAGGTGACAAATCATTATAATCAACATACCGTTCTACTGTTCTCCCCTCAATCCTTTAACATACTGGTAATAAATTTATCTAATAAGCAACCATTCTTCAGTACCTTTTCACAACCTCAGTTCAGAAGGCGATCTTAAGGCTTTGATCAACCACCTCTGGACAAATGTCATGGAAATGTTTAGAACTGAAGCAGTTGCTCCTTGATAATTTTATGGCATTCAGTCAGGCTTGACACAAAGTCTATCATGAGAATGCCCATCCTAAGGTGTAACTACTCTTCTTGTCGTATCGCATCCAACGCGCAGGAACTTGATTCTCAACTTTCAACTAATGGTGGGATACTAAGAGTTCTGTTGTATCCATCCACTCTCTTTCTTCTATTGAATCAATGCCTCTCTCTCTCCTCGGTTTTATTGTCAGCTCGCTCTATATTTTTTTGCTAGTAACAACGGGCTGCATTTCTATTTCTCATTTGACGAATAATACACAAAAAGGACAAAATTTCTAAAAAGAAAATCTATATCTGTAACTTTAAATACTGATCTCGAAATCATTTTCCAGCAGTGATCTGATAACATCAATGCTAGCACCTCAATCCTGTCTTATTCTTATAAAAAAAAATCTTTTGCCCATTTCACTTCTGATCTCACAAAAGATTTCTTGAGATAAATTTAATGCGTTCTTGGCATAAACATTAATAGTGTCTCAACAATCTTCATACAATCCTTATTGAAATCCATTTAACTACTGCACGCATTCTTTTCATATCTAGGAAGGTGCCTCTAAGAGTTGGCTAATAATTCTTGATTTCACTTTGCCATTCCGTACAGAAAATGGGAAGGAGAGAGACCAATCCTTTCTTATATCAAACCCTCATATAAAACGGGGTGTAGAACGTTTAATACGCTACCCCTGTGATTGATTTAGAGGATGGAAGGAGAAAAGGAACTTGATGATGTTTGTTTTAAAAAGCTGAAGATTGTAGTCCTTGAAGGACGGTAAATATGGAAGGATGCTCCAGACAATGGAGGCACAAGGGATGAAAGAGGAGGAGACGCTGATTAGAGGATTTATATTTACACTTCGGATGTTAAAAGGACGTGGGTTGATAATGACCCGTTTCGACGGATTTCCGGGGTCATTCTTAATCAGAATCGACATCATCAATCTCCCACTCAACTGTAAATCTGTTAAGACAAGTGTAGTGAGCAGTCATCGCCCCTTAACAGTTTATCTTCAAACCTACACAACAAACCTTTCTTCCTTGATCTCCTGTCCCTTCTTCTATCGCGTTCTTAGGTGTGTGTGTGTTTCCAAAATCTACAAATATTCACGTGTAATGCTAACAGGAGTCTTTTTTTAAAAAACATATTTTTCCTCAATATATTAAATCAAGGTCCAGAGAGGAAATATCGCAGTAGTTTGCCGAATGATTGGAAAAACTAACCAATGAGTCAACGAACCAACCAGCAATGTCGGGAAAGAGGGAAGTGAATGTTGTGTTTGGATTAAAAAGGAAGGAAGGAAGGCCTAGTAAGAGTTAGCAGTGCGTGAGCACAATATAAGGCAGGATCTGCGTGAATCAACAACATCGTTTGGTCGTATTCGAAACTCCGAGTGTCAATAGTTTGGTGTGTGGCAAAAAGACATGCAGGGCTATTGATGAGTTTGGGTGTGTGCACATATTTGTACGAAGTATTCATCCTCGACGCTCCCCACCCCTTTGCCTTTTCGTCAATGCTTATATTTACAAATGCCGATGTGTGGCTGTTCGGGCGACAGCTGCCCACTCATTAAGTGCTTACCTACTTTCTCCCGAATCCGTTGCAGTGCTGACCTCCTCGTTTCTCGATATGTAATTGTGCCATTTAAAAGTGCTGTCGTAATTTATGACGCATATCAGCTGCTGGGGGAAGTTCCGGCTTGGCAGGATCCATTTATTCTCGTCGCCGACATGTTTATGCGCGCGACCACGAGTCTATATTTCTGATTGAAGCCGAGATAGCGATCTGCACGGGCCATATTAATTTTGACCCCATTGCGCCGCCGGTTGCAGGTGATCTATTGGCGGTCCTTCGACCTTCACGTCAGCATTTGCAGGGACGCTACAGAGTTCGATTGTCTTCACTTTGCCGAAAGCCTCGACGCCTTCTCTCCCCTTTCCGATCATGCAGCTCCGTAGTGGTGCAGCTAGCGTTACAAATTATTTCGACCAGACACCTGTTGCATACGCCAGAGACGGATCTAAATGGCTGAGCATCCCCTTCCTTTCCCTCGCCCGTTTTCGCTTCGTTTCTTTATGAGCTAGACCAGGTGGGTTTCTGTTTGAAATACAGCCGTCATTATCGCGGCCTTGACCAAACGATTGCTACCCCCCTAACAGAACCTGTTGCTGGCGATATTATTCGATCATCCACGTTAGCTCTGTTCCATGCTACCAATTTCCACATGAGTAGCACGTGTTGCTGATGTGCTATCCCCCCCCCCCCTCTTCCTCCCTGTACGAGGAACGGTGGCAGCATTGTGTGCACGAGGCATATGACGTAGATGGATCTCTAAATTCAAATCGGCTCCAGCCATTCATTCTCTCGGTAAGGATGGATTTTTTTTTGGACACACGGTTAGAAATATTTGTAACACCTTTAGCTATCTATAAAAAAGGGAGAGCTAGCCCTCCCCCCTTCCAGCCAGAAATGATTTTGTATTTGTTGAGGTTTTGTCGTTTTTGAGCTCACGTGCGTGTGTGTGCACGAGCGGATGTTTCGCATACCTGTGGCGATAACACTGCAAACAGTTTTTAACTGGAAAATGGTTCGGAGGAACAGTCGGAGTGTTGCTAATGGTAGCACATCCCCCACTTCGACGTTCACCCCCGCTGTGGTGAAAAGGAGAGGCACCGCTGGAAAGAGGGGGGGGGGGGAGAGGGGATAAAAAGATACCTTCGCAACGAGTGATTTCTTCTTCTCTCATCGACCTTGAAGAGTCTTCCCCAGGAAATGATACGCCGTCGACAGAACGCCAAATTGGCGTTTTTGTTTTGGCTGGTGGACGCCGCACATGGGGAACAATGAAGCCGGAAATGAAGGCAATCAATGGATGCAGGCCGCATACAGGCGATAACCCTTTGAACACGAATGCCGTGGGCAGGGTGGATGATTTCCTTTCTAGTTAATCACTGGGCTGAGACGCAAACTTGTCTACCTTGGTAGTGTCACCAAATTTCTATGATTTGAGCACTGACGGATGATGTCTCGTGTTTATTCTGTTCATCAGTTATGCATGTTTATGAAAGAAACTGTTTTTAAAAACTCTTTTAAGGGATAGTGTAGTTTCCCCCTCCCCCCTCTGTGCTCCAACGCACAATATCTGAACCCTCTTTCAAATTTATCTCAAAAGTTACACAACTGGATGTGAGGGAGTTTCTCGAGATTCCACTCCATTCCAGATCAAACCAATTCGATCCTCATGCAATGTGACAATCGATCCTCGCTAATTGGACTTTGCACTATCATAGTCTACAGATTAATAAAATGCTTTGGTCTAGATTTTTTGGGGGGAGGGGGATGGCAAGAAGTCCCTAGCAGGTGGGAATTTGTCGAAATCAACTGGCGCTAATTTACTGTAGTGGGAAAAAAATTAAAAAGCTTGACATTTAATGAGCTCCGACTACAACTTGTTTTTGAACGACTCTCGAGATTCCACTCCATTCCAGATCAAACCAATTCGATCCTCATGCAATGTGACAATCGATCCTCGCTAATTGGACTTTGCACTATCATAGTTAATATCAATTGAAGTAGAATTAAAAGAAGTGGGAGATCGGACGGTTGATAAAGTGAAATGTATATCGATAAAGATCGCAAGCATTTGGACTTGTTTTTCTTGTCGCCATTTAGACTTAAGTGAAGACTAATTAATCTTCTTCAACCTATCTAAAAGATCGTCCGTTTTAAATTGTAAAGAAAGATTGAAGAAGATTTTAGGTGGCTAAAATATTCCTCAATTGCGATTACTGAAGAGCAGGGATTCTCAACCTATGGTACGCGAACCACTGCGTCACTGGTACATCTAATATCTTGAATTAAATATAGTGGGACGCCACTGGAAAAGGTTGAGAACCCCCTGCTGTAGAGTAATCGCAATTGAGGTTTATTACATTTTTTAAATAATGACGCACTAACAAGCAAACTTAGTTCATTTCTTCACTAGTTAGTCGAAAATATGTCCTTAATTTCAATATGAGAAAAAAAAATCCGATCTTTTTATAGATAAACTATTCGTGCAAGAGCAGAGGCGACAGACAAGCACTAATTAATCTAAATGCTGCTTCTAAGGAGTTATGCTAAAATATAATCAGAATTATGCACGTGAAAAGGAATGCATTACATGATCGTTCAGAAGAAAAGGGGAACAGTTTACCCCTTTTCTTTAGGGAGTGTGTGCAGAATAAACATTTGTCAGAGGGTAAAGTGGTTTCCCCTCTTCTTCTGAACGATCTTGTAATGTGTTAAGCCATAATAAAGTGGATATGAAAGCTGTGTCAATAAGAGAATGCAGAGAGGTACCTGCATTGCTTCAGTTTCTAAGAATCTTTTCTTGTCCATCGATGGATGGCATAAGCAATCTGTGGATCAGCAGTGATGAAACCCACCGCTGGCAATTTTAAAACTACAACACGAATCCCACAGCTGTGCATGTTTTATTTCACATTCGTTTTTTTTTTTTATTTCCATTAAAAATTGGAATATTTCTGCAGCACTTCATGCTGATTGATTGTGAATAATGAAACAACGTTACCGATGTGCTACAAATGACCAACCAGCCAAAATCGTCCATTTTTTCAATCAACCAATGCATAAAATTCTGGAAACTGCCAAATAATCAGAATATCTACGGTGTTTTCTTCTTGAGCGAATAATGCATAAAAACTACTGTTTTCATTTTTGGAAATGCAAGCCCCAAATAGAAAGAGCTGGTAAAACTGAGGATGAGCAATACATCTCAGTCATTTGAATTCAAAATGCATCGACGAGCTCAGAGTGAATTCTAACGAGGGTGAAGTGTCTCACACAGTATGAGACAGATTTAGGAGAACTTTGAACTTCTCAATACCAGAGTATACGAAATGTCATACGTCAGATGGAGGTCGTGCTTGTACTGAAATGAAAACCAGCCAAACAGCGTATCCCCGTGCTGCCAAAATGCCACCACAGCTCCAGCAGAAGTACCTTAAAGCGTAAAAAAAGATACAAGGCTATTCTGGCGACTGTTAGCATGCTCCTCATGGACGAACTACGACACTCACAGAAATATGGGATACAGAACAGATTCCCTGAAGGACGAATGTCGCCGTTGCCATTTCCACTGGTTTAAAAGACCTGAGTTCGAACTCTACCTATGATATGAAGAACCTTTAGCGGAGTTTTTCAGTTAAAGATGAGTTAGCTGTTTTCATATGGAGATGGCAGAGTTTTTTTACCACTCAAAGAGAAAATTGGCCTGAATTCCAAAGACATTTTTGTTTTTCATTCCTGGAAGAGAACAACCCAAGGAACTTCAAATGGACTTCATGGGTAGTGGAAAATGTGCGTCAGGATGGTCACGCTCTTCCTGGTGTGCCATTAGACTACTGGTTTTTGTGCCAAACCCGTAATCATCCTGGAAAGAGTCTCACTCAACGTCCTGAATCGTGTGTTTTGTGAAAAACAGCAGATAACATGATATCAACGAACAGGCTGTCTCACAGTCTGATTTTCAATTCTTGACCCAACTGAGTGGGGAGCGTTTCCTCTCTTGAAATTCACTCTGGCAAGATGTTTGTGAATATCATTAGGCGCCAATGATTTTCATCTCCTTGCTTGGTTTGAAAAAGTTCCAAAACATCGAGGTCCTGAACGGAAAAAGGTGCTCAACAAGTAAATCTTAAGTAAGTACCGAACTGAGGGCTGTGCAATGGGACCGGTCAGCTTTTAGAGATGAGCATGCGCGAATTGGACCATGGAATGGCATTTTTTGACCGTGTTAAAATAGATATGGATGGAATAATCATATGTACCGAACTTGTGAAGAAGATCGCAAGGGAAACGCTCATACTGCAGGGAAGACTGACTTAAGCAGCATTCGGAAATGAATGTTCGCATTTTTCTTCGTATCTCAACACTCCAAGAAACGGTTTAAAACCACAGTTTCCACGCATTAGAAGTGGAACCAGTCATTCATTCAAATAAATTCAAATAAAATCTACTAGACTATCGTACGTTAATAACGTTCTGCGAATAGTTTGAAGTCTTTTACGTTAATCCAGTAATAGTTATTATAATTCGCTTCCTTCCTCGTGAAGAAAGTTAGCTTTTTCGTAATTAGCAGAGGGGGGGGGGAATAACAAGCAGGCTGCGAGAGATTTTCGGAGTAAACCTACACTATTAATTATATTTCATACGCCTACACCAATGCGGAAACGTAACGTTCAATTAACCCTTCGTAGAAAAATGGCGTGTATTAAGTTCCAAAACGGGGAAGCTACAAAATCCGGGATCTTTACTGATATCTTAAGCATAGTCCAGAGTGACGCAACAATCGCGTTGCTTAACTTGCAACAAGCACAACAATGGGGATAAAGCCCACGTGGTTTGACACTAATCTGTCTTATCTGCAGCAAAGCTACAGCGACTTTGGTCTGTAACCCGCATGCAGCTACGAAATATAATGGATCATTTGCCCATAATTTTAAAGGATTTTTTTCCCCGTGCTTTGTTAACTTTGCTGATAAAGAAAGCAAACACTGCGTTCCGATGTCAGAGGTCAAAGAACCAAGATGTGAACTATGATCGCCGAACACTTTCACACAAATAACGTCTGAAAGTATTTGTTCGCTCGCGGAGGATTTTCAAGCAAAAATAAGACGGTGCGTTGTAGATCTGTATATAAAACGCTGCTTCCTCCCCCCCCCCCATAATTTCGCAGTTCAGACAGATCGGTTTAACGATTAGGCTTCCCAAATGGACTGGAATAACTGCACGAGCCTATTTACTTGAAACTTATTGCGAACGGCGGAAAAAGCACGCACGGATCACGTGTCAAATTCAACACCTTCGACTATATAACGTACTGCTAAGCACCTGTTACTCGGATAAATACGTGATCTTATGAACATTCGGAAGCGCACCCGAACACATTCGATATCGATGCACGTGCATTCCTGAACGTCTGTTGTAACGCAGAAAGTTTCGAACAGAGAAAAAGCCAATTACATATCGCCAAAAACTCCGCCCTACGCCAGTATCCAATACGTTCCTCATCGCGTTAACGACCGCGAATCCCAACCAAACTCTCAAAAGTGAATTTAGGGTTGTAAATGTTATGCTACACCAATACTGCACGCTGTTAACAAATCTAGTGAAACTGCGAGTGAGTTTAGTTTGGGACTGGGAAATAAATACGCACCCTTTCAACACCCGGAGAAAAAAAAAAAAAAAAAGCGCAGAGAGATAACCTTGTCGGCAAGCAGTAACTGTGAGATGATTTTAATCGCATATTGAGCACTACCACCACGGTGCTATCTGGAGGCCTGAAGTGAAAAAAGACAAAAGTAGAGGAGAGGTTCCCGTTCTCTCCAACCTGGCCTGCCATTGTTCTGATGTACTACAAGTTTTGGGGATGGAAGCACTTTAGAAACAAAGTGTTACGAAAAAAGTACTGTGCCACTGGACAGAGATATAAGGGTCAAGAGGAATAGAAATTTGATTTGTGTGGCGGCCTAGCTATTAGACGTAAAGAGGAGTGAGGGAGAATCTTTCTTAAGAGAAAAAAGACAGCGTTCCCTTTCATAAAATCCAGGAAAATTCATTTAACGCACTGAGTTTGTGTTTTTTACGCACAAATTGAGTCTGACGTTCTTATACGTCGCCACCTTGCCCAACAGGAAATTCCAACCTCATCTGAACGGCAAATGCGTCGCTTTGCTGTCCCTACTTGGAAGAAGCATTTTTTCCTTCCAAACTCCGCACCTTTGTTTCGAATTCGTCTCCATTATCACGCTCTTAGCGATTGAATCGCGTTTCGAACGTTTTGTCCGGGTGAGTGTCCATTGGTTCCGGGCCATTTGAACCATCGGTACCTGGACGAGGAACGCTTCACTTGTTTCCACCTGTGATTAAATTTCTCTCTCGGATTACGTGATCAGGCTAAAGATCAATTCCAGACGGAAACCCAAAGGAAAGGTGGAAGATCTGTGTAAGGTGTATTATAACCACAAGTGTGTGTGTGTGTGTGTGGCTGATTTCAGTGCTCGACTTATGCAGAGAGGATTCCGCCAAAGTAGCGAGAGCAGAACATCTCACCGATTCGAAAGATTCGTTGAACTTGCTTTATTTGTGACGGATGTCTCTCGTACATCTCCTCCGCACTTCCGAGCCATAAAGACAGGTGTTCCCAGGCCTTGATAGAAATTAGCAAATAAAGCTAATGAGCCTCTTTCCCTTCGTCATTTTCTCTTTCTCATCAGCATCCCCGAGTGTTTGTTAGTTTTTCACGTTGCTTTCATTTCTTCTGTGGCATTCGCTTGTCCAACGTGCTTCATTTTTCCTGGCCATGTTATACTCGGTAATTTCCTCTCTAATTGGTCCGCAGAGTGTGGTAGAGATAATTAAGTCGTTGGACAGTGTGTGTGTGTGTGTGTCTGTAGGTGCGTGCGTGCATGCAGAAATAAGAAAAGTGCGTCCTTCGCATGAGGATGTCTTCGAAATTAACAATTTGTTCTGGTAGTAAGTGTTGGAGTGCTTTGTTTTGTGTATTACCCAAATTACTCTTGTGAAAGATCGGCCATCTTGTAAGAACTGCAGGGAAACAGATCTCGAGGTGTACTGCGCTGTTCACATTTTTGTCCGTGCATAAAGACAAAAAAAAAAAAAAAAAAATACCATCTCAACCAAACAGTTTATCTCCGTGCTGCCAGTTGAGGCGGTGTAGGTAGAGAAGAGGAAGGCCTGTACGAGTGCAACGAGAAGAGAATGTTCGCGCGGGGGGGGGGGGGACCTGCTGTGTACGGATATTCAGATGACACTTATTTCCAAAAAAGAAAGCCTTTGCTTCCTAAATCGCTATGATGTTCGCCAAACAGATGTGATTCTCATGACGAACTTGGCCCCTTCCTTCGACTAGCCATCTCATATACATACACAGCGAAAAAAAAATAAAATAAAAAAACCTGGACCACAAGAATTCTTGGACACATTCTAACTGACTTGACAACCGGACTTGGGAAGCGAAGCATTTAAACACACAAAGGCTGCCACCGTTCTTAAAGAAACAAAGACGTGTTAGCAAGGAGGATACTGCAGAGAAAGTGCAAAATACTTGGAAGGCAAATTAAGAAAGAAGGCTCAAATGTTTCGAAACTTTCCTTCGCATCGTTTAATCTGCTATCAAATCTTTGCTGATTTCTTTCCGAAGAATCGGAAACATATGGGGTTAAGACGGGAGAGCAGGACTGCTGATCAAGTGCAATAGATTTTTCTTTTCTTTTTTTTTTTTTTTTTTTTTTTTTGAGAGAGGAACAAAAATCCACGTGTCTTCTTGGCAAAAATGCTCCTCATTTTCAAATTTTCTCTCTAATTCACTGTTTTTCCCTGTTTCTTTATGTAAATTTACTCTCGGTCAGTGGATGCGGCGTAGGTATCAAATGACACATCAAATTCACTTTTATTTCTCAATGAATGATGCCAAAGCTAGAAATAATTCCGAAGCACATTTTCGACATGAACAGCGAGCCATCGCTGTCAATGGTGAAGTTTTCGGGTCTTGCATAATTTACCCACCACGGGTCCTTAGAGTTCTTCATTCACTCATCGACATTTCTTCCGAGAATTCTGAACTACGACATGACCTTTCACCTCCATCCAAAAAGCGAAATTCGTAAGGAAGAAAATCCTTCCCACACAAAGAAATCGACGACACTTTCCCGCTGCAGAACAGTTAGGTTGCAACTAATTTCACTACTTCCCGTGGTTTCAAGGTGACGTCATCACCCTTCCATGTCTCGTGGTTCGGTGAGAAGGGCTGGATGCGAGCAAAAACTGCCAGTTGAATAATACGCTCGATAAGTCTACACGAACAGCCCTATCGTTAGGCCTAATGCTTGGGGAGTGTGAAGCCAGGTCCTGTCCATGGCCCTGCATTTTGTGCTCGGCTGGCTTCGCAGGCACCTGTCCCGATAACGCATTGGAGCGTGTCGCGAACAGGCTGGTTGCTAGGAGACAAAGAGGACTAATATGACGTAATTACGGTAATATTGGGATCATACAATTGATACCTTCACAGAACAGAGCCTGGAGGAGTGGGGGGGGGGAACAATAAAGACGTGGAGGAGGAAGTGCATGCAGACCAGACCCCGTCGTGCAATAGGAACATAATGGTGAAGCTTTTTTTTTTTTTTTTTTACCCCATTTCACTTGTCATTTGGGGGTCGTGTGAAAAGATGCCGGAGAATGGGTGCCCAGTTTCTGTGGCCGCACTGATTACTCGGTAGAGACGCCAAAATGACCTGGAATTAGCGGAACTCTCAAAAAACTGAATTTGCTCGATTCCAGCAGACCCGAACGTATCGCTCGACCAACAGTGGGGTGGGGTGGGGGAGTAACGAGGAAGGGAAACTCGCTGGATTCTCAGATGCTTCTTTCAACATTCAAAATCCCATTTTTTTTCTTTTTTTTTTGTATCTCCCTCAAACTGCGACTATATATCAGACGACCAGTGAAGGAATCTGCATGTTCTTGGCGATGTGCGCGAGCGATTACGAAAGCAGCGTCCCTTTGTTTCGTGACTAATTGTCCCCACAGCAACGGGCGAAGCGCGTTATAAGCGGCCAGTGCTATGACTAAGTTTCATAAAGACTTTCCAAGAGAGTGTTTTTTCATCGGCTAATTACGCCTGGATGGCCAGATACATAAGTAATGGCAATTATCCCCCTACACGCAGTTTACTCGGGACAGAATGCCGCTAACTACGCTATCGGTCATTACAGTGTTCCCCTGAGAACCTCAATATAATCAAGGATCCTTCACTCCCCCCCCCCCCACTGCTGGTCGGACAACGTACTTTTTTTTTTTATCTGCATTGTTGGTCTAAACACCAATTAGTTGCTAATAGAAGCCAGTCAGCAAGCTCAAGATGTAGCAACCATTTTATTAAAAGAAAATAGTTTGATTTCGGAATGTTTTTTTTAAGTTGTGCAAGAGTTTCGTCAATATAATTACAGCCAGCTTACAGACATCAAGAATGGAGTTAAGAAGCGCTGGAAAAGCTGCGCTGGTTTTCATTGGATCAAAGGATAAATATTATTTTATTAAATAGCCATTCCAATTCCCCATTTGAAAAATTACATCATCAGGATCTCGTGTCGGCCCACAGCAATGGAATTCGCTCTGCAGGCACGCGAGCAATGTATATTTGCGCAATAATTACAACACAATCAGTTCCAGGTGCGCACTCTCGCGCCTTGTCGATTTCATCAACGTAAAACACGCGCCACGTTTTCCTATTTGGGATTTTTTTTTTCTTTTTCCTTTTTAAATACGGGGCAGCTGCTTATAAATCAAAAGTGATATTTAAATCAGATTTTAAAGAAAGAATTTCGCGTGAGCTATCATGAACCTTTGTTGAACGCACCGAAACACAACTACGGAGCATATTTAAAGTGGTTGGAGCAACTTGAAACAGCCATTAAAAAAAAAAAAAAGTTAAAATGACGAATCATTTGTAAATCTCCTGATCGTTCTGAATCACGGTACGCAATCCGTTCTTTTAGGTGCAAGTAAAAAGGAAATGCGAACGCATTCAAGAAACTGGTTTCCACTTTTAAGGAATCAAACTGTTCAGACTTCTCACTGAATGACTACGCTTACCAAGTCCAATCGAACCGCTCCATGTTTTCATCTTTAATGAGCTCGTCAGTGAAAATTGGATTAAAAAAAAAAATCCCTTCATTCGAAGATATTTGAACTCGACTAAGCATATCGGAATTAGTTTCAAAACACACAATGAAATGGACGATGATTGGCGTAACTTCAAATGAAACATACAGCGATGTTTACACATTGTCTCCTTTTATTATTTTCTAGCAATTTAGGTTAATAAATATTAGGGCAGCATTTACATTCCAGTGGAACTGCTTACGATAATAGATCATTGAAATCCACATTGTACAGAATATAGTATTATTATTTACAGCTTAATTATTACGTCTGAAAATTGGGTACAAAAGAGCCTCCGTAGCTCTGTCGCTGTAGACGAAGCCCTTGTAGCAAAGGCCTGGGCTCGATTCCTGTCAGTGACGTGCGGAGCCTTTATCTGGTCTCTTTCGACTAAAGGTGAGTTAGCCGGTCTCATATGGGGGGTGGAGGGTTTTTCACCTGGAAACTGGGGTTTTCGTCCCTCAGAAACGGCCCCGTGGACATCCACTGATCTACAGTCATAAATACACACTTAATCCCTCATTAGGAAGGCTCAGCCACTAAGGGACGGTGGAGGAACCCCATACGATAAATAAATAAATGGGTACAGGGCAACCGCAATAGTATTAAACACAACACACACACACACATATTCTGTTATTCTTAAAGCTTATTAAACAGGAATCGAACCGAGGGAAACCAAAATCGTGCAATTTGGGTACCGTGTAAATCGAGATTTTAGGGTACTTTTTTTCCTCTGACTACCATGTTAAGCCTGAAGTGGTACTAAACCATGTTTAGATCTCCAGAACTGGGTTTCTAGTTTATCTAATCCTGAATCCATCCATAGTGTTGTACTACACAAATATAGGCGGAGTTGACATCAAAAAATAATAAAACGCGTATTTAATTCCAGACCAATTTGATGAAATGGTTTGTAGTATGCATGACGTCATCGCAGTCATTTGGGAGATCCTTTAAAAACAGAAATGTTAAATGAAGCTTCGAAGAAGTGCTTCTAAGAGTTTATTTTATTTTATTTTATTTTATTTTATTTTTTTATATTGAGCCTATACACTAGAGGTTGGTTGATCAACCTATAGGACATTAGTACCGTGTACGGGTAGTGGGTGTTGAAAAAGGAGGAACTTATTTACATTTGAATGTAAATAATGAAGCTTGGAAGAAATGTTTCTAAAAGTTTTCTTTCATTAGGGGGTCGTTCAAAAATTACTTGTAGTTAATTTTTGGATTTTTGTAGTTCTCCTTATTCTCACAAAAATTCCGCACCGCTTCTTAACCGCCCATTAATCCTGCGGAGGTCGCGGCTGATCTGACTGATACAAACAAATTGTTTAATATAAATATTCTTACACATATCCAGTGTATAGCTTGGAGGTCACGAGTAGCTGCGCATGCGTATATTACGAGTGATATTCCACACTGTTTATGCGGTCAGTTTTGGTTTAACACGTGTTATGTAAAGGTGTGTGTTGTTCAAAGTAAATTGTATCTGAGAGATACCGCGACCTCCGATGTCAGTATAGTATTGGTTTAGTTGTTGTTTTTATTCTTTGTTTTCAATAATTTCTAGATTGTAACCGAAAATAAATAAACCACCATGTATTATATTTGCAGTATTTTTTTAAACGTTTTATCGCATTTTAGCACATACTAGTAATAAACGTATCTCTATGATACACGCGATCTACGCAGCATTTTTTTTGACCGCGATCTCCGCAGGGTTAATAATATTTGAAACCACAAAGTGAAAGTATGCACATCCTCGAATTCATTAACATACCATCCGAATTTCCAAGCAGAATGACCACCAATCATCTGGTAACGAACCACCCACTTTTTTTTTTTTCCCTTCATGTCTTCGAGCACAGCTTCGTAACACTTCTTTTTCTAAGAAAACTTCTTAGCAGACACACGGTTAAGCATCCCGGCCGACAAACACACCTTGTTCACTCAGTTGCTAATGGCAACGGAAGTACGAAGTTTAGGGAAAAGAGGGGGGGGGGAAGGTGTTAAACAAATCACGTAAAAGAGGTCGACGAACTAGAAGAAGACACCACCTGCATCGGAACATGTGCGAAATGCTAATGACAGCTCCGAACAATGTTTGTGACGTCACAGTAACTGGAGGTCCAACACATGCAAATCCCAAAAAGTAAGAAAACATAAAACAATTGATACACATCATTGCGTGCACATTATCTGAGATTCCCCCCCCCCCCCCACAGAAACGGCGATCTGTGCAGATACTTCGCCCATGCGCACGCGGAGGTATTGTTTCCTCTGTTCGAAGCATCCATTAAAAATTTATTCTCTTTTTACCACTTGTTAAAGGCAATATCCCGAGATGCCATTCGGCCAGTTATGTTCCATTTGTTCCCGATGATAAGCAAATGGAGATATAATTCGACCACAGCTATGACAATTCGCTCAGCATGCAACACGTTCCCTGATCAAATGAACCATAAAACTGGGAGTTGTGTGACTCGCCAAGGGCAACACGCGTACCGCGAGTAGTAAAAAGGCACGCACGCACATACACACAACAGTGAGAAGGTAAGCAACGATGGGGCGAGAGAAGTTCAGCGAATCTTTAAAGCGCATCGCCATATAATGGATACACCGCTTACGTTTACTTCCTTCGCATTCACAGTCAACTTACGTAACTCGATTCTAATTGTAGAATATTGAAGGATGGGGAAGGAGGAGATAATACATGTTGTAATAAGAAATAATAATAAATGATACATGAAATGATACTTTCTGACGCAGGACACGATTATTTTGTAGACGTTTTGCTACCTGTACTGATATAACAAAATACAATTAAAAGAAATCAACAAAACGTAGCTTCAGTTCAAGTATGACGTAACTGTTTTGTACGGGGTTGGCAACGTTGATTTATTTATATGGAGTTTCCTCCCTCGTCTCTATTGGGGCGAGTTGATCCCCTCAAGGGGCGAGTTAAGTATTTATGGCTGTAGATCCGTGTGTTCACGGGGCCGGTTTGCCTACTTGCGGGATGAAAACCCCCAGATAAACTGGGGAAAAACCCTGCTGTCCACGCCCAAGACCGGCTAACTTGGCTATGGCTGAGGAAGATCCTGCTCCTCACATCGACGACGGGAATCGAACTAAGGACACTCCTTCCCCATGCATATAGATGCGAAGCGCATAGCCACTAGGCTAACCGCGCGGACGGCAACGTTGATGAGAACCAACTGATACTTGTGGCTAAAATTTGGTGTTGAGAATTGAGAGTTTGTTGAAGAGGGCGCAGCTACTACTTTTCAAACTTTTTTTTTTTTTGATAAACGTATACAATTATTTATTTAATCCTTTACTGATTCAAGTCTTCTCCAAATGTTGCTTAGACAACTAAGGCAAATCTCCAGTATGCCTCCTCCATGGCTTTTTGCTTTCACCTCCATTCTTTCTCCTCCACATCAATGATCTTCTCTCCCAATGTCCAATCCTACTCACTGCTTTGCTGATGACAGAGCACCCTCTTAGTCATTTACAAAACCCTGTAGTGCTCAGACAACTCAAGATGTTCCAAACAACAATCTTCTAGCCATTCTCCAGTGGAGTGAAGATAAGTTAGTGAACTGCAATGCTTCCGAAGCACAATCTAGTCTTATTTCTCGGAAGCACCCATCACTCTTGATAACACCCCACGCACATCACAATTAGTTTCCTCTTCTTTCCCATTTGGTCTCTCCATAAACACATCGCATCCACAGTCTCTCCAGCCTCCAAAGAGCTCTTTTTCGTTCTCAACATTACGTCTTTTCTGTTCAACTTTCAATACTTTATAAATCCTAAATCTACTGAGCCTTAGACTACTGCTCTCACATCTGGAGTGGTGCACCAAAACCCCTCCTCAGAATGTCCGACTGCATCGAGAAAGAGCGTCACTCTCTTAATAGACGACTCTTCTCTCGCTGACTCCGTCTCGTCGCTTTCCCATAGATCCTGCTCCACTGAACTGGCCCTGACCATTCCTCCACCTTCCTCTATGAACAACAGGTCAACATCCAAATATAAAGTTAGGCTCCAAACCAACTTTCTTGTCCTCTTCGTTCATTCCATTTCAGTCGGAATAGTCTTCCTATTAGTTTCCCGCGATGCATGCAATCTTCAACTCTTCAAGAAACACATGAATAGATTCCTTTCTTCTCTCTGTTATAGGTGCACGTGTCGTGTTGTAGATCCTCTCGTATGTGATGTTGATATTTTTAAAAAGTTAAAATCTTTGTAATCACAGTCCTGCATGTGGAAGGACGAACAAAGCGAGTGTGGCTGAGGATTACTCATTTTTGAGAAAAGAAAGAAAACAGAAATGAATACAATAGAATAGAGAGAAAGGGAGAGCCCGAAGCGTAATATCTTACCTGTACATTGTGACCTCAGACGGATCACCTTCTCTCTCCTGCCCCCCGTACATGGAAAGAACAATAAGAACCCTTGACTGAGCAGAGCGTCCAATAGATGACGCACACAATAGTTATACTCTGTGGAGCGTGCAGCTTACGCAGATATGAGATGTATTCGGGTGGAACGAGCGAGGGGGCGGGAAAAAAATAAAAACGAAAGAAAAGGTCTGCAGAAAGAAAGGGGGTTAGCAGCGAGGTGGGGTAGATAGAAATCGGTGCTCCACCCTGAAGTAAAGATGCGGTTCATCCCGTAGAGCGCAGTCCGCCCACTCTGCCAATGGCCCGACCGACTGATCGGCCCAAACCGGAACTCCGGTCGGTGGAAGGAGGGTGGTAGGGCAGCGGCACACATCGCGTCATATAGTCCAAGCTAACTACACCCGCGGATTAAGCTATTTGTGCGCCTCTATTAGCCCTCACTACTTCTGTCTGCTGCCAACAGGAAATAGCTTGACGCAACAATCGACTCGAGAGGGCTTGCACGTGTCTCGTTTTGTTCGCTTTTTTTTTTTTTTCTTTTCTTTCTTCGTCGCTGTTGCTTTCTATGCATTGAAACGGACTTTCACATTAGGTACGCGTTTGGACCGAATTCCCCCCCCCCCCGCACGTACTACGTATACCCCTATCGATTTTTCATGCACGTGGAGGGGAAAAATCGATCGCCGAACAAATCTCCGAATTTATGTTACTGCCCTATAAGCAATATGACGCTGATTTCTTAATAATGGCAGGCACCGTATTTGCATGGAGTTCACGGCTGTTTTAGCAGGCCCACCGATTCTCCGGGTTAAGCTGACGTGTTGAGTTGTCAAACACCTGCAGCAAGTAACCGAATACAAATCGCTAAGTGAACGTTTCTGTTCGTAATCCGGCCATAACCGAAAGCATCACGCTTCTACCTGTTTTCTCAGATCGGGGAGGGGAGGGAGGGAACACACGTGTTTCAGTACGAAGCGTTCTTTTCTCCTTAAACTGTGATCGGGTGTCCTTGGTCTCCACACCTTCCATCCGCGGCATTTCCTGTTTCTGCAGGCACCGTTTCCCACCGAATCATTACTTCGACTGGAGCGATCTTATCAATACCAATCAGACCAAGAAAAGCCACAACCACCCACTCCGCATGCACGAAAACGCTGTCCTTCGTCACCCGGCCTTCGCAAACGAAAGTAATTTGTGACTCGGACCTGGATAAAATCCCCTCGAAGAAGTCTGTTTTAATTCACACTTTGTTCCCTTTCACGTGCAGCAAGGGTTGCTGAATCACCTCGATTCAGCAACAACGCAGTTTTATCAACACGCATTACGATTCATTTCTCGTGAATATCAAATTTCACCACATTTCCCTTAAGGGAAAGGTGCTTCCTTCTCTCGCAACAGATAAAGTGTAAGTGATATCTGAAACTGGATGTCTGAGAGAGAGAGAGAGAGAGAAGCATTCTAGCGTCTTATATTATAAATCGTAATAAAAGCTTAGTCGACTCCCCTTGGGAATCCACAATATCAGATGAATGCATGACATTCACCGTTCTCTCTCCTTCTTCGCTGATCCCTTGAAAATAACGATATATATCTGGGATCGAGAATAAGAGCCAAAAGAAAGAACAAGTACTGAAGGTAAGTTTACTCATTTTGCCAGTCTCACGCGAAAATGACCAAATTATTTCATCCCCCCCCCCCCCACACACACACCAAAAACAAAAAATGAGACAAACTGACCGGAGAACACGCGCTGACAGACTGATGGCATTAACGCTCAGGCCCACTAGAAAGAAAGTTTGAGAAAGTCAAGTTACGTGGCTATCCCCTCTATTCTAGACGTGAATTTCTAGAAAATGAGAGAAAGTCAGCTCGATAGGATTCGAGTTGGCTACGAGATGCATCGCATTGTAACAGGCGTGCAAACAGTAAAAACTCAATGTCTCCTCTCTGAGAATTCCTCGGGTCGATGAATGATCTTGCATCATTCTAGATGCAAGATCATCAGCGTTCTACGACTGGCAGATTTAGGGTTTTTGAAATCTCTTTTGGGAACGAACTCAAACTGTGGTGAGAAAATAAGCGTAGAATCTAAATAGTTATTTCCTAAGGGGGAGGGGGAGAACAGGCACTGCCAGAGTAAAACTACCCTCAGATACCCAACTAACTCAACTCTCAACTAAAATGTTCAAGTATGATGTGTTCACTTACTCCAACCAATCGCGCGACTCCGTCCCATTTCCACATATGCAACACCTCTTCAACCCACAAGTGGAGGAAGAGAATCCGGATGGGATCGCCTGTCACCTCTACCGATCCGAGATTGGCCCACGGAGACCAGTGGATGCAACAGGAGTTTACGGTGTGATTTAATTAGCATACCGACACACGTGCATGCACTCATTCGCGAAGGGATAGAGAGATGGATGTGAAATGAGCGAAGAAAGAAGTGGGATGCGGACGAATCCGCGGTGGCCTGTGCCACTCCCAGCACAGCCAATAAAGCAGACGAAGTGTAAATGAACTTCCCAATTTACCAGGTACGTGAGCTCGGCCGAAGAGCCGGGTGGCGGCGGTAGTGTAGAGAGGGGGAGGAGGGGGAGGGATTTAATCACGAGCCGCCAATTCAGATAAATGAGATTTATGGGTACTGGAACACACCTTGGCTAGTGCACGAGCTGGGAGGGTGGGCGCGAGGCACGGATGGCAGTTTTTAATGGGACCGAGCCGTCCTATTGATGGATTGGCACTATATATACATGGCGTCCGCTCGGCCGCCTGCGCCACCCCTCGCCAAGGTCACCGACAGAGGGGTCGCGACGGTCTCGTAAGTGCCAATTATTTTCGATGTGCGTTCTGAATCGGTTACGAGAGAGGGGGAGGGAAAGAGCGATCCTCCTACACCACGTGATAGACGATCATAAATCGCTGGCGGCTCGCATTGCCGCGCTGGGAGGAGGCAAGATAGATAAGTTGACCCTCGACCTCCGAGCAAAAAAAGCGAAGGCACTCCTCGAATGAATCTGAAAGGACTTTCTACCCCTTTGCCTTCATCGCGCAGCCAATGGACCTCGCAGAGCACAACCCTCGCTTCTGATCCCGTAATGATCGAACAAAACCGACAACAAGAATTCCAATTAATGAAGGCACAGCGATCGCCTGCTCACGTCTGGTATCAACCGAACCCTCCTGCCAATCAACAGGCTCCCTGCAAGCGATCACCCTCCGCTCGCACCTACACACACAAAAACATTAAAAGTGTTGGCCAGGAAACTACGCTTGAAAGAAGCTGCATTACCATCGCACACGAATTGCACTTTATCCCCCACACTCCCATTTTCTCCGTTCACGTGTTTCTATATTCTATAAGCATCTCCTGATTCTACTCAGGATTTATGGACTTTTCTGAGTATTCTGGAATGGAAGGGATTAGATTTCAATAAGCGTTTGGTTTGTGTATTTCTTTAAGGATGGTTTATTGCAGTTCCGCTCTAGAAAAAGTGGTTTTTTGGGGGGGGGGGGTTGGCAAATGAACAAATAGAAAATCTGGCAAAAGAGCTTTAGCCCTTCTGGTTAACTTGGCAGGGAAAAACAAAGTCCAACAGCTCAACTAACGTAACTTCAAACAATGGTGTTCTGAAATGTACCCCATTCATTGTGAAGACAAGAAGAATAAAATACGAAAATCAAAAGACATCAAACTTCCCTTATGGAATCAATTCGACTTCATCTCCTCAATTACTCTTAGTTGCAAACTGACCTTTATTGAGAACTAAATCCGAGGATTATTAGTTCAACCTCTTCCGAATCCCATACAGGCAATCCATCGCAATGGAGTCACATCTTGCATTACTGCCTAAAAGCAAACACATTTTGAGGTTGGAGCTTAACTTTCGCCTGCCTGTGCAGCAGTGGAACTGAACCCCATAGTAACCCCCAGTTTGTCAAGTCTTCAGTTTTATAACTTTCCGAATGTCCTCCCAAGAGTTGTGGCTGTCTTTCCTCAAGGAGGACCGTAATGCAAGTTAATGTTTTATTGAACACCGATGGGGAACTGGTCTATTTAGATTTAATAGGCACTTAGGGCCATCATTATGATTTAATTAGCAGACATTAAGTTGTCATTACAGATTGATGAACTCTCTTCGGTGTTGCCGCAGTCGTTCGGATTCAATTGCCAGTTTGCAGCCTCGCTAGCAACCGTGACGTCACCGATTCTTTAAAAAAGGAGGGAAATACAGAAGTGACGTGACAGGGTGGAGGACGTACTTCTATTGAAAACATAGAATCATTATAAAACGAAGGGCACTGAGTGCTCGTGTCATATCCGTAAAGCGACAAATACTCAAGTCATTTCCGCAGAAAATTTCTATACGAGAATCTCGGCGACAGTTCGAGTAATGACTTCAAGTATTCTACTTACCTTGCGTCCCTCGCTGCCCGATGACCATCTTTAAACACCCACTGCGGATGACGCGCCGCGCCAAGACAAACCATTGAGCGGATCGATAACTATCAGTCTATGTGACCATTTGTCTGTCTGCAGGGAGCACTTGGTGAGTTCAACATAAATTATCACTACTGAAACGTATCGATTTCCCAATGACGCCACCTGGCGGAAAAAGACGAACACAGACGAGGTTTAAAAAAAAAAGTCGCGCATTAAACACTGTACGGTGGCAGCACAAAAATGAGTTTAAAGTGAAGAATCCCCCTCTGCCATGGCACTTATTACAAGGCTCATTCTAGTCATCTCTGTTTCCTTCAACAAGTGAGGGCGATCTCCTCCTTCCCCCGCTGGAAAACAGTATTAAAAGCGGAATACCCCACTGAGGTATTTTCCAGGTTTTCGTTGCTATAGGAGACGTTCCCCTCGTACAGCGTGTCGGAATGGGCGTCGACTAATATGAGCAAGTCATAAAAAGGCGAACAAGAGGACCTTCCTGCATTCCAGCAGCAATTTTTTTTAATCATTTGCAGCCTTTCGCAGAAAACTGGATTGTTTAGGTGGCGTTCTTTAAGCAGCGTCTTTCACGAATTGACACGAGAGTTGCAGCGTCACTGCTGCGCGCACACACACACACACACGTCAGTTATGTAATTCCTAGAAACTGGCATCCTCCCATTGCGAGCCCCTTTCGAACAGCAGGGGGTTTCGAGTTTTCGCCCACGCAGAACCTAATTTCGGAGCTATTTAAATATCCCGGATCTAACGCATAATTAGAGCTCTCCGTGGCAGTGTTTTCTACTCTGAAACTCGGCAAAAGAAGCGATGACTCGACAGGGTCGTGTCCTACTCCGACTCCTAATTGTCCAGTGCCTGCATCGGCTCCCGTAGCAAATGCAGAGGTTAGAGTGGTGAATGGCCTCCGTGAAAATACAACCCTCCATTGATTTATTGTCTACTGAGAAATTCATTAGAAGTTTGTATCAGCATGCAAAAGATGCGACAGGAGGAGGACTGTGCATCACCCTAATTATTCCCTGCATGTTTAGAAGGGATTTAAAAGGGGAGACTTAAAGGATACGCCAGGGATCAATTTAATGGTGAGATGTTTTAACACTGCGAGGAGGAGGGGGTATTGATCAGGGGATAATGTCTGAGAACCACAACAGATGACTAAGAGTTTGTACCGGCAGGTAAAGAAAGCTAAAGGAATGGGAATGTTTAATTTGCCATCGAGCCAGCGGAAAGGTGAGTAAGACCGTCGCACCGAATAACATGCCACTGTGACCAGACACATTTCCATATGAAAGAGATGTTGGAACGTAAAGATATTTGATCAAAAAAACTACTTTTTGATTAAATCTTGTTCCACAAAGTATTAGTATTACATACCAATACTTTTCCGATTGTAATAAATAACATTAGCTTAATTGGGTAGGTATTAACTAACCTTCTTTTTTTTTTTGGCTTTCAACATTGAAAGGTTTAGGTTGATATAAAGGACAATAAAAGTGCGATAGAGCCACGTACAAAAGGTGTTTCTGGTGGGATACTGTTCGGCCAAGAGTCAACAAAACGTTGGCAGAATGTGCAGGAGCATTGTTATGGTGAGAGTTTGTCTACTTTTACGCCGGGCATTTGCAGAGCACTACTCGAATATCTATTGGATGGTTGAAAAGTATCCTGGAGATTTTCACTTAGATGAAAGTTCCTGCTTCCTTAAAATGGTAGAAGCGCTTAAAAAGGGATGATCATCTAATCCATCACCAACCGCTCTTCGTATCTACTCGTAACTTAACGATTTTTAAACAAGCTGAATGTATATGTTGTGTTCTCGATTATGAGATCGCAGCAAACGATGAGGAAAACGTTGAGCATAAATGATAGAAGTAACGACAGGTGATTCTATTTACACAGGCATAATCAGATGCCACTCGCACTACGGATAATGCGATTTACGGAAGAAACAAAGTCGATCTCTGTACGTTAAGATTAATAGAAGTCGTAATTTAACATTAATTAGTCTGTCAAGATATGAGCGTGCCGAATGGCAACAGAAGATGGTCAATCTTTAACAAGCAGAACGAACGATTAGGCTCTTCAAGGTAAAGGAGATAAACTAATTCAAGAATGGAAATGACAGAGCGAGAGAGAGAGAGAGAAAAGATACGAATCTAGAATTTCAAAATGAGCAGTTTGATCCTCTGCATTTATATCAAATGCAGTCGAGCTCAGTTAATACTTCGTTTTAGTTGAAAAATTCTTCTTTCTTGACCTTTTCTTCCCATACGCTGACAATCGAACTGGGATCCAACGTGAACCTTCATTCTTTGAGAATGTAAATTCACGGTTTCCTTTTCCAAGTCATTTCGAATCCCCATCTATGACACGAGAAACATTTACGAGCTACGTCCATATAACGAGTTGGCCAGTCTCATACGAAGAGTTTGTTCCCCAAGAATCGAGATTTTCATTCAGTTTTTATAACGTGCAAACCAGTGCCAAAGAACAGTTAACAAGCTGAATACATAAACGTACACGCGTTACATCGACATTTGCTCGAAAAACCTACTAATTGACGAAACTTTCTCACCCTTCATTCCATGTTCTTATTACTAACAGAAAACTCCTGACAGAAATCTAAAAAATAGAAATTGTTCAGCTAGCACACGCTTCTGCTTGCCGTCATCTTCCTGTTCGATGTTTCATGTCTTCTTGAGAAAAGAAAAATCTCTCTCCCCCCCCCCACCCAAGACCGACTAACTCAACCTAACTTGACAATACCTGAATATTTCTTTTGGTACCTCATGGGAGACAAAGGGAAGAGAGAGTGAGGAAAGTGACAGCAGCACAAAACGAGAGAAAGAATCCGTGTGTCGCAGAAGGTCCTTAACAAGAGCACCGATCGACAGTAAGCGAACGCAAACAATTGCTCCACAAGCGCGGATCCCATCAGGTAACCAACCGCTATAATCTGTACCACCGACAGTATACGTGGTCACGAAATTCCCTTCGCCTGTGGGCCTAAACCCGGAATTAGGCGTTCGGCGGCAATCGTTGCTTCGCCTCACACCCACAAGTTGATGAGGCCGTAATCAGCAGCTGCACCTACCAGACCATACCATCAGCCACATGGGGGTCAGCGAGGGCAAAATCTTCATCGCCCGTTGTCACGAACTGACGGCAGAAGGACCTCGTGAGGAGCTGTTAAAGCAGGTAACACGTTCATACCTGCGGTTTCCCCCCCCCCCCCTCCCATCCCTCTATCGAGCCAAGTTTAGGGTTAAGACTTGACGAGAAACAGATGCGGGCATCGGGATCGAAAACACTGGATAAATGCACGCTGTCTGCTTCTTAGCAGGCCGACCACAGCATCCAAGCAGCACTGGATTAGGACAATGACTGGAGGAAGATTTATCACCTGACAGGACTTTGGAGGATGTTCTTTATAGGATACTTGCCGTTTTCGCTGCATCCTCGATTTATGTCATTCGCATCATGCAACTCCCTTCTCCAATATGGATCACGAGGCAAAGAAACTAAAATTATTCAGAATTCTGTGCGATCGAGTGCTGGCAGATTTCGCGGTTGCGAAAGTGATCCCAAGAATGGAAGCCATTTTGACTGTGACGTCACTAATACACTGAATTAGACGTTCGAAAAAGGGCCCAAAAAAGATGACTGGGAAAAAAAAAAAAAAAAAAACGTTTCAATTAACACAGCATCTGGCGCAAGATTCTGAGATAATCATATACAACAACGACCCTCTGTGTTCGTTTACTTTAGCTTTGGTTTTTTGTTTCCCCTCATCACGAGAACAAAGGGAGGAACATTTACAAGCATTCTTTTTCTACTCTCCGAATGCAGAAACAATGAACAACCTGTTCTTTACCACAGCAAGTTGGCAACACGATTCCACAGAGGGATGGGTCTTACACCTTTCTCCGAAACGCAGAATATAACAGAAGAAATAAAGAGAACCCGCAGCTGCAGGAAGAATTAAGAGGGCAGCAAAGATCGAAAGACGAGATGGATGAGGGACGAATATGGGAAGTGACGCCACTGGGATCACTAGAAATATAGTAACCGAGGAACAAGCAGCAGATTATCCGAAAAACGCCTCTAATTAATTATTACATTTGCTCAAAGCAAAGTTCAAGGGAGCATTCCCTTATTTGTTTCCTCTTTTCAAGCGAAACATTCGACATCCATCGCTAATATTGTATTCATCGATAAGAGACGGAACAGGTTCAAGCAAAGGTAGCACGTTTGACCCACATAAAACAAACTATCAGTCATTCTTAATTTCCAGGGTCGCCGACAGGTAGGTCGCAAGGGTCAAGTGCTTAAGGGCCTGGCAGATCCCGTACTGTTTTTTTTTTTTTTTTTTTTAAAATACTGGTGAAGGGCGGGATGCTAACTAACACTAGTTTTTTTTTTTTTTTTTTTTCCTGTTCGTTTGTTTTAATTATTGCGGACGTACAAACACTGGCATGGTTGTATCCGTTTTAGGATAATTGTCGTTACTTTGTTTTCTGGGTCACGTGTGTCTACATATTTTCGGATTACTTTCGTTACTTTCAAATGGAGAGACACCTGTTAGTTGGAGAGAGATGAATTACAATCACGTCAAGAAAGGCGTTTTAAAAGATATTTTCTATTGAGTCAGTCGCTGGTGAGATTTCTGCCTTGTAAACGTGGCGATCAGCCTGAGAACGCAAATGACTGGCGAACACATAATACACTGACGAATCCCTTTAATGTTCGATGCCAATCGACTGTAGTCACCTTACACATTGGTGAGGTTATAGACCTTCGTGCATTTTGTATCAAACGAAGAATACATTCACAGTGAAACCGTTTTCCACGAGAGACTACCCTCCCGTCTTTCCTACACAAAATTTTGCATCTATGGAGCAAATGAATTTACTCAACTGTCAGAAACCTCAACCTCCTCATTTCAAAGGAGAAAACATACTTCTCTCCTCCTCCTAAGGAGATGGGAGAAGTTTCGCCCCTCTAGACCCTCCGCACTCTTAAAATATTATGCCTTAGTTTCGTCGCACATCATCTAAAACAAATTTCAGGCTTCAGCTAAGAAACGGGAAGAACTTTCTATCTTGTTATAAGCACGAACTTCATTTGCATTTCGCTATCGAAGTAAGATGGTTATTTTAAAGGAAATCGGATATGATTTGCAAAATATTTTCTCCGCCATGAAGTTATTTCTTAAAATGGAATAAATAAAATAAATATACAAAAGAAATAATTTTATACACTGCTATCAATGGCTAAAGTACCATAATTTTAATTTATTCCATTTTAAACTTCTTATTTTGATTTTTTAAATTGATTTTTAATTTTTTTTTTAAATTTAAAATTAGGTTTTCTTTTCCACCGAAAAATTCCATATTGTAATTAAAGATAAATTAGTTCTCCTCACATATTATAAATATGTGAGGAGAACTAATTTTAAATTTTAAACAGGAAATTGATACAACGCTTAAAGGTTGCTTCAGTTATTTAAAGGAGGTAATACAAACGAAATCAGAAATTACAGACCAATATTATAAAGTCTCAAAGGTTATAGAAATCTTAATAAACATAACTACCTAAATTCCAACTCCTTTACCCGTCTAATCAGTAAGGGTTCAAATCCGGATTTAATACGGAAAAAGCGCTATTGGAGTTTCATAAAACAATTTATAGTGGGATAAACAGAGGAATGTACTCTGCACGTGGAAGCCGTTTTTCTTGATATACTTAGCGTTCAACTGTGTGCATCACGAATTACTCTCCTCGTGAAAATGTGATAGACGGCATTAGAGATGTTAGTAATGACTACATCGGGTCCTATTTAAATAACAAAAATAATATAAACAATATATTATCATGGCAACAAATATAATAAAATATGGAGTCCCGCAAGGTTTAGTGCTAGGCCTTATCCTATTTCTAATATATGTAAATGATCTATGCGAGTATAAACTTTTTGGTAAAATAATATCGTTCGCTGATGACACAGCATTAACACACACACTGAAAGGACCCTTAAAGACTTAGAAAATCTGATCAACCATGAATGTTTGGTTCAGCAATAAAATTAATACCCATAAAACTAAATATATACTTGAGCTTGACAAGCTAAATCAGCATCTAACTATAAAATGGCACGAAACGAATTTGCACTCGCATCCAAACTGTAAATACAGATCAGTGAAAACAGCAAAATCAGTCAGGCATTCGACAGCAACGTGAAATGGAACTCCCAGATCACGTTTTTAACAAATACGTTGAGATTGTAAATGTAGCATTTTTAAGATGCGTGTACTATTCTTGGGTAAATTCTTCACTTCAATATGGTATTACCTCTAGAGGTATCATATTATATGTGTAATATATGCATTACTTTTTTTATTGCCGTTTATTATCACTTGTATTGCGTAACTACTGTATTTAGACTACTTCTTCAGTCTTAATGCATGTTCTGCTACCATGTTGCTTTGTTGAAGGGAAGACTTTATGGAATATGGTCGATGTAGGCATGAAGATTAGTTCGTGCAACGTCATGAGAGAAGAGACCAAACACGCTCATCTATTAAGTATGTCAAGAACATAGAGAGAAGCCAATTTAATTAATTTTACTTTAAGAGATTTGTGAACGCGAAAGCTATATAGTTTAATCGTAAAATCCTTCGATCCCTTTATAATCACAAAAATCTGACTCGAAATCAAGCAGAAATGATTCCGCAGATGCAGAACCATTTGAACGAATTGTTATTCAACGCACTGACGTGTGGATGTGTAGTGAGCGCGTGGATATATACTGTGACTAAATGGTATGCGTGTGTCAACTGGCAAACCGTAGCAAACTTAGTATTTAAAAAAAAAAAGGTACATTTAACAGGTCGAACACCTGACACACACTAGATGCTGACGTCACCGCACGGAGTGCGCACGCACAAACAGTACTTTTTTTTTAAAGGGGGGGTCGAACACCCTTGTGGGGGTGAAAAGGCGAAAATGGGGGAAGGATATTTAACAACCCGACGCGCAATGGGTTCAATTTCATGGTTGTTGAGCCGAACAAACAAGTGTTGCCCTGGTGGGCAAGCGAAGGTGTTTCTCTGCTGTCTTCTGCTTCGCATCGCCCCAGCCGACGCTCTCCCGGGAACGCTCCGATGGGGTAGAAACAGAAAGGTTTTGCTTTTTTTTTTTCTTTTTCATCTTTTCTTGTTTTTTTTTAAGTATTCTTCTTGGCGAAAAACAAAAACGGAGCAAAAAAGCTCGGTAGCGTCAACGCAAAGTGTCGAGTTGACAGTGAAATAATTAGCGCCGGCACACTTTTTCGCCTCCAATTTAATAACAACAAGCTATCACCAAAAACTCAGCGAGGCAAAAGCAACAACAACGAAACAAAAAAAAAAAAAAAAAACAGAAAAAAAAAAAAGAGAAAGGGAGGTTATATAGGGGAAAAAAGTGCAAATAACCACATCGCTTTCTTGAACGCACAATCTGCAACTTCCCCCTCTTTTCGTATGGTTGACTCGCTTCTTAATAACCGTCTACACGCCTACCTGGCCAAATTAATTATGCAACGAAAGAATTAATATCAAGATTTATTAAGACAAAAGACAAGGGACGCGTCGCATTCCCAATGAATACACAGCCGGAAACAGCGTCTAAGAGAGCGCACTTTGCTGCGTGCACTAATGCTCACGTGACTAGAGACGAGAGGCAATCGCCAGGAGGCAGGAATCGATAGCCTCGTCAACAATAGGCGCGATAGAGGAAAAAAACAGAAAAAAAAACCTTGATATTGCCTGTTGCTACAGGTCGCTGCATTTCTTTAAAGAGGCTGCAACAGATTTTTTTCGTTGCTGTTTTTCTTCATATTTTTTTTTTTTTTTTAGTTTCCTTAAAAGAATTTGCGCCCAAAGACCACAAATAAATTTCATAAAATTCATTTTACACTCAAATAAGAACATTGATTTATGGTGAGTTATTAGAACAAGTGTGACGTCAGAGAGAATTTCCATAGGCGCTGACATGACATCTAAGGCTCCACCTTTATTCAATCATCAAATAATGGATGTCCAAACCAAAACTTCATAATTAGAGGCTATACACTCAATAATAAGCGATACACTCTTAAGATTTCGCTAAATTCAGGGAAACTGACCTACGTAGCAGAAGGACAAAAACCACTGACAGCATCACAAACAAACTTCATTTACTTGTCGCTAAGGCAGCAAACGTTTGGGCCCAAACGCAGGCTTGGAGATCGAAAAGTAGTGCAGCTGTGAATGCCAAAATGTAGTTACTGAGTCCGGATGAGGAAATTTCCCTGCTTCTGAATGTGCGCACCTATCTCATTTTCATTTTGTTTGCGTTAATATCTTCTACTTTTCCGAAAAAGAAAAGCTTCACACGCAATGGATGTTATGGCTGAAAAAAAAAAGCCCAATTGAGGTTAGGATAGACAGACCACTAGGCGGTGAAGCCTCCATTCGCCAATAAAAACTCTACGATGGCAGGTGATGTCATCACAAAAGCTATTTCGCATTAGTTCAGATTGTTCGGTTCGGTTGTTCAATTGCCGATTTTTAACACCGAGCTCCATGGCACGTTTTCCCCAACAACAACACCATCTACCAACACACATCGACTTCCAGTGGTGACTGAACAAGCTGATGAGACGACCTCATCCTTATAACTCAACTTGAGCAAACACATCACCGTGTGCAATGCACCACCGGATAGTAGGATGAAAAGATAGTCAGGTTCGATGGTCGCATCTACTATAAGGGAATCGAGCACATCTGCTACCCCTCGGTCATTTTGAGCACAATGATTTATTATTTTCAACTTTTCTCTTCTGTATGTGACTCGAGCTTGTACGTGTTCATTTCAGAGCGATTTACAATTCGAAATGGACGAAGACGGTCCCGACTACGCTTCGGAAAATCTTAAACTTCACTGCTTAATCTAGATTTCGACATCAGTCACGACTCCTTCCTTTCTCTCTCGTGTCATCGACCAAGATGTCCACCGAGCTCGCAGTGTGCTGTAGATTCCCAATGAAAAATCGCATTGTGGGACTGCTAAGATCCCAAACTCCTACTAGCTTTCATTACCCGATGATAATTAATGAAAATCCATAATTAACTGCTTCAGCCTTATTGACCGTGCGTGCGTGCATACATATTATATATACACACACATATATAGACATCGATAAGAAATAATAAGGTTCCTGTTTGGTCGTTGTTTCTGTTTACATAGGACAACGACGCAGAAACACTTGATTAGATAGTTGTGTCAGGCATACATTGTTTATGATGCATCTCCACGTCATTCCGTGTATATTTTATTGGAATGATGTACGTCGTGGCACGCTCAGATTAACAAGGCCAGTAAGATTGCATGGGCCCAACGAGCACTTATTAAAAGCTCTAGAAAAGTCCATCTTCCTTGCACACACACACACACAAGATTTTTTTAAATATTACTTGATGGACTTATGTAACGCTAAATGATCCAACAAAGTGCAGTAAATTATTCTGAATCTACGCGAACATTTGCAACCGATATCGGCAGGCTTAAAATAATTTCTGTCTGTTTAATGGTAGCCATTGTTAACCCTCGTTCCAATACTGCGGTTCAGAGTAATGCTAGCACAAATTTCCGCTATTATTAACATTAAAAAAATACAAACGAAAAAAAGGACAGTTAATTACAAACCCACGCAAACATTTCTTTGAGTGTTTTTATAAGGAACGAATTTTGATGTTTGGCGTAAACCAAAGATTCAAAGCAAATGCCCACTATTGTCATTACAGTTAACATCAGACACGGTGGGGAAAGGGAAAAAAAAGAGTAAAAAATACATTCATTAATACGAAATGCAGCTGATCAACAGATAATGTTGCGGCCTTATCTCTCGATAATGAGGACGCCTGGAGATAAACAACATCGACAAATATTCAACGCAAACAAAGGTGGGAAAAGCTTATCACTATAGATCCAAACAACAGGAAAAAATGGCCGAAAAAATAAAACGCAAACAGTTAAATAGAAATCGAATTAAAAGTAAACTAGCTGACGTATGAATACGCCAGTGCATTGTGGACCGCTGATACTCAGACGCATTCCACAGCGCGTTATAGATGCGGAGAGAGGGGGGGGGAGTACAAATAGGTCGTATATGTGGCTGCGATGCTAGGTGAGGGAAGAATCGTTACCGGGACCTAAAGTGCAGCTTTTAGGAGCGTCCTATTCATTTGGAAGAGGAAGTGAGCGAATGATTTGTTTCAGGCCTTATCACCGGAAGTGTACTAGTTTCACAAATGCTCTATTAGATGGGCTGCAACGGAGGAGGTGAGAGGGAGGGAAGGTTATGGTGAACGTTATTATTGTCTGCTGCAAACAGCCGTTCGCACCCAAAACCGACACTGGCCATTGAGGAAATTAATTAAATTAGATAAATCAACTAAGTCCGAAACGGCTCTGTCGTCGGTCGTCAAGATGGAGGGAGAGAAAACGTGCGAGGGGGGGGGGAGAATCAGAAGCACAGGCTTATGGCTCTGACGGGTCAATTTCCTCGGAGTTTCCGGTCTCCCATCGTTGCAAAGTAATCGGCTATGCTAGAAGGGTAAAGAGGGGTGGAAGAGAGGGCACGAAGAGGCGGAGGAGATGGTGGGGTAAAATTGTGAATCGGGTGGATACGAATGGCACGTGCAGCCGAGCGAAATCGACGCTTTTATCACCAGCAACAATAGAAAGGGTTGTTTTAAACCGCGACCCAACCGAACTGTTGTTTCGCATTTATCGGCGCGATAAACTTCAGCAACGCGTTGCTTTTATCTCTTTTTTCATTGGCTTTTTTTCGGGCCCAACACATACCTCATATCGTTTTCAAATAGCTCTTTGTTTCAGAAATTCGCCATTCGCAATTATCTTTGGCATCCAAACTCTTACGAAAGGGGAGAAAAAAAGGCCAAAGCGGAGCTTTCCTACTAACGCTACCAGGGCGTAAATAAGCGTGGCTATTGCCAGTCTAATTCGCAACCAGAACTCGCTCATCCATTCCGCTCCCTAACACGTTACGTTCTTACGTGTTCAACGAGGGATCTCATCAAAGATGTCATAGTTTGACTAGTGTTTGAACACGTGATGGCAATTCATTTCGAAGAGGACGAGGGACTTTGCTAAAAGGGTTACAAGAAGCTTGTTACCTGAAACAATGTCGCATGTTTGTATAATATGTTTATCATTCCAATATGTTATAACACCCTAGATTACCCTAAGGTTTCAGTTTAGTTTAATACGCATGAGATCGAAGAAATTAAGTTCAATGATTATTCCTCAAATAGCTGCACTACTACTAACACACAGAGAGAGAGAGAGAGAGAGAGAGAAAGAGAGTTTAAAAGCGAAACTGGTTATTGATTTTTATAAAGTTAAATTAACATCTGAGGGTTTATTATTATACTCCCAAAAACACGTGATTTACAACGGATGATCGGTGTTGGCTTTCATCAAGACAGATCAAAGCATCCTTAATGTTTTTTGAACGCATCCCATTCGGTATGCACTTGACAGAGTGAGTCGCATTCTTAATCCTTTTGTATTTCAATTCAATTCTGAATAATATCAATTTTTTTGCGATTCATCGAAGGATGCAAAACATTCGAGGCATACCACACGAAGAATGTTATATACGCGTGGTTTCCGTAGCAATTTTTAAATTTTATTTTTGCAAGCAGTATGCATTTATTTACCAAAGTATTCGCAACCCATAATAACATCTTACACCGAAGATGAGCTTACTTTGATCGTCAGAAAGTGCTACCAGCACAGGATGCGGTTTTGAGGTTTTTCGCAATCATCAAGTATGGAAAGCTAAACATCGAACAGCTCAACCGAGGCATCCAGAGAAGCATTGTCATGACTACAACAAATAAATGCTTGGCACACCTCCTCAAAAAGTCTGCTCGAGTTACATTTACATAACACGTTAGGGATGTGATTGCAGAAAAAAATTCTACCTCAGTATGAGAATAACATTCAAGAAGACATTGACATATCCCTCCCTCCGGCACACACAAATCTCTTATCTTATCCTTGGAGATGATCGCATATATAAAAAAAAATGCTGAAAACCATCGTTTATTCATGAATTAATTATTCTGAATAAACCGCAAGTTCTAAATGTTTACAGGGAAGACGCGCAACAAATGTCACCAAGTTTTGATTTTTTGAACAGGCAGTGTATACGCTGTAAAGAATACATTAAGAAACTGCACGCATAAAGGGTTACTCATTTAACAAATCACAATTGGAAAAGACTAGACGTGCTGTGGGAGATGGGCGAGTGCAGCGAGTGGATTAACAGTGGCGAATCGATTAGCTTCGGTTTAATTTGCCCTAAGTGGTTATTATTTTTAAGTGGATTCCAATACACCTGGAATACAGGTAGTCCATTAGCGGAGTAAGCGCTTGGCTTTCTGCATGCAAACTTTTTACGCTGTTCGGAAGTATTATCAGATATGAATTAAAAAGCTTCCACTGTTTGAATTTAAAAAAAAAAAAAATGCGGAGGCAACAGAACGAAAGAAATCATCCGAACCAAAGCACAAATAAGAAATGCTTCAAACCACTCTTTTCGCTGTCGTTCGCATCAATCAGCACTCTGCAATATCCTTGTGAGACTTTTCTTATCTTCATTTGTGACGTGTTTCGTGGCAACACAAGCTTCGTCGGGTATTTCCCATCCCTTACCGGAGTTGTTCGAAATCCCTCTCGGATCTTTTGCTTATTCTATCCAGAAGTGGACTTCATTTGATGGTAATATTCTTCTTATATCGATACAGAAAGACTGCTTCCAAAGCAATGCAGATATACTAATAACACTGAAGTTTGTTCTTTCCTACACAAGGGCAAACATCGGCATAAATACCGCAGTATTGCTCATCGAGTACGTCCAAGTGGATCTGCATACTCTAGTCTATATTTCAGAGAACACAAAAGTCATTCTGGAAATGCACAAAAGGACAAACAGCGCAGTTTACAGGGGGAAAAAACGCCACAGAAGAGGAATGGACAACTGCTATTGTGTAGCTGTCTTCGTGGTGAAAAGTTTCGGAGCAGAGCGCGGGAAAAGAATAAAGAGATTCTCTGAAGAAGTAAGGTTGCGGGAAGCTTCTGACCGCAAATGTAACACGGCAGGATTAGCTTGAATAGACAATAAACACGGTGTTGGGGGAGGGAGCAGTATCGATTACCCTCCTTATTACAATTCCTTGGGAGGAAAAAATAAGAGAAAAGGGGCGAAAACACCTGTACATGGACGCACGACCAACATTCCTGCAGAAGGCGACATTCGGGGAGGAACGCGGTGAATTATGGAAAGCCGCGAACATCATTTTAATTTGGTCGGGGAGGTGAGGTGCTCTCTGTGGGCGGGGCCGCTCTACTACACCCATCTGTCACCGTGTCACAGGTGGGAGCGGGACGCCACGGAATTAATCAGTGGGACTCATCAGTCCCATAGAAAGGCACATTTTACTGAAATTACAGCCGCACTGTACTCTCGCTACTTGGCCGGCGATGGGTAGGTTTCTAGCGCGTGCAGAAAAGGCACCTCATTCGTCAGGTATGGCGACGTGCTCCTCATTCATTTATAAATATGACAGCGAAGGTTTTAAAAGTTGACACCTGTTTTATATGCTGCACTTGTGCCGCGCGTTGGAGGGCTTTACATGCTGGAGGAAGGACGGGGACGGGGGGGGGGGAACAAATCTGGCGAACTTCGGAATGTAAATAATTAACTGAAAGTAACAATTGTGTTCTGTTTTCAGTTCTCTGGGAAGAGAAACTGGACTAGGGAAACAATGTGTAAGGGGGGGGGGGGAGGCTATAGCGAAGATAAAGTAGCTCACGTGATGTGCAGTGCAGATTCGTAGAAGCATTAATCTCCTTATTCTTAAATCGCCAGTAGATGGCGCAAATGCAGCGTAAAAACAACGGAGGGTGTATGACCGTAAGATACCGAACATTTTGATTCTGACTTACCAAATGTCGCAATCCATACGGGCTGGGAGTGGCTGTAATAACCAACACCACGAAGCCAGTCTTCTGCAGCTGTTAACCGAACCGCGTATCCCAATTTGTTTCTTTTGCAAAACAAAAAGGAAAAACGCGAGCTCTCCTGGAGGAAAATCCTCAAGACCAGCTATGTCGCCGTCTTCCTAAAGGTTCCTCGCTCCTAGAGGGAATGCCTCCATAAGCATTTTAGCGAGGACGAAATAACATTTGCTCCTTAACAGTTGTAACGACATGGATTTTCAAGGCCAACTGTCTTGCAATGTAATGAATCGTATAGAAGACAAATCAGACGGAAAGAACACACACACAATCAGCAAATAATATACTCGCATCATAGCCTTTGAATGATTCGTCCGTAATTCCAACCAAACAGAACCTACACGGGACTCGAACTGATGTGTTTACAACCGAAGGGCAAAGACTGAGTCGTCCTCACGACCGCGGCACAACCCTTAGAGGTCCATTCAGAATTACGTAATAATAATTAATCTCTTTGTGGGTTCAATATTGTATGATCCTCTACGTTATCTGTGCGAAAGCAAAAGTGGCTCTAATTTAGGCATTAGCAGTGTTTCCAAGGTGGCCAAAATGCTCAGGATGAAAATGAAAAATAACACGAATGGGAGAACTTTCTCAGAAATTTCTCCCATTCGTGTGTCGTCTCCTATCTAGGAGGTTGACTACCATGATGTGACTCATGGTTGACTACAGGCGTAACGACATGTGGTGAGGACCCTCTCTCTTCCACGTATTGTCGTAAGCATTCATGACTGTAATCCGTGCGTGTTCACGGGGACGGTTTGTCTGTTCTGGGGGGACGAAAAACCCGAATTTCCGGGTGAAAAACCCCTCTACCTGCGTATCAGACCGGCTAACTGACCTTTAGCCGAAAGAGACCAGATAAAGGTTCCTCACGTCTTAGACGGGAATCGAACCCAGGTCTTTCCGACCAAAGGGCTTCGTCTATACCGACTGAGCCACGGAGGCTCTAGAAATTTCTCACGTACGTCAAATACGACCTACACTAATCTTCGCCTTGCCTCTTCATGAATACACATCAGAGGGAGGATAATACCACCCAAAACACTGATACCGTTAAAATGACGAACTGCTACGGTTCACATACAACGACATCTTCACATATGCGAGTGGTGGCACATGACCTGCTTGACCTGTTGATAACAGCCGTAGTCCGTGTTGTGGAGGTTATTACATGACAAAGAGAGGTAATACGACGTCCCACTGAACATTCTCCAGAGATATGAAGAAAGGCCAATCAATAGCATGGCTTACCCCTCACCACTTTATAGTCTGTTTTACTACACAGTGGGAAGAGAGTCTCTGTGGACAGATGCAAGAGGAGTGGTCTTCCTAGTAGCCATTACTCGAGATAATCTAATAGTGATGGAGCTGTCTTGTCCCTTAATACTATTACCTGCCCTCGTTGTTCGACCATAAATGAGCTCTTCGCATTTTTTGCACATGACCTCCGACATACTACTGGCAGCTCAGACAATACCGCGTGTCATGCTCTTCGTGCACTTCGGAATAAGTCCCTCAGCGGGGGAAAGAAAAATGGGAGGCGAAGAGGACGCTCTACCATCATCCGGACCCAACAAAAAAAAGGGGGGGATAACCAAACTGCTCGCACCTCTGATGCCTATCGAAGAGTGACCTATGCTGACATCCCCCCCCCCCTCCTCCATGTAACCTGTCGTGAAGAGGAGGGTAGGCGTGGCGTAGAGCCGTGACTGGATTTCCGTCCAAAGCAGTTGCCCCTGCGGATACTAAGGAATATGTGCAACTACACCTGGACGTAAAGCCCACAAAGATTGCAAATACTCCGCGTGCCTTTTTTTAATCGTTTCCACCCCCTCTTTACCAGAAATTCCCTCGTAAAATCAAGAGTCACGGCACTGAAAAATGGTCCTAAAAATTCTTTTTTCCCCTTCCCTCTTCTTCAAAACATCTATCTGATAGGCTTCGCTGATAGGTTTTGCAAGCCTGACCTACTTCCCGCTCAGAACACCAATTAGAACCCTCACGCGGGGAGTAATAGCGTACAGGGGAAAGGAAGAAGGTCGCCTTTGACGTGACTACAATCACCGATGGTATTATCACTCTGCAAATATCTTAATTTTAGGGGGAAAGAAAAAAACAGCACGAAATAGAAGCCCTTATCTAGATCAGCTGCACTAAGAAAAACGCACGAGCGCTCCTCTGTACCGCCTGCATTAGGATCTTGATCTGCCCCCGTCGCACTCAAGGTAGCAAACCGTCACGTGTTCCAAGGAAGAGAAAGGGCGAGCCGGTGAACATCATAATCCGGTATGCAACTTGTGGCTAATTATGCTTGTGCTAACCCTAATCGGCAACGTTAGGGCTAGCTAGGCCTAACATTCGGTAATTACCTAATAAGCGAATATTATCGACAAATAGATGCACGCATGGACGATAGGACCAATTACATCTCCGTAGAGGAATGCCGCAAGGTATTATGGGTCTATACACGTCTGCTAATGAGCCAGGACGAAGATTATTCATTGATCAGAGATAGCTTCAAACTAGGCCCACGTTAATTTACTTTGGTGCGTGCATACACCACACTGATGCGAGTCAAGAGAATCGGCATCTTGTCTATGAGCACGCATGCGCCGTTCAGTTTCGCTCTGGGATGGCAACGACGACAAAGGCAGCAAAGTGAATCGACTGAAACAGTTGTTTCTTGTGCGTCTTCTGAAAACCATTATTAAGTAATACAGGAAAGAAAAAAAAAAAAAAACAGTTTATTGAAGGCTAAAATTCGAGTGTCAGAATTTTAAAGCTTTTCTAACACTAATACAGGAAATCAGACTCCCCATAGTTTACGCCAAAGTATCTTTTATAACAATGGAAGAGAGTTGCTTTTATCAACGCAAAAAAAGCCACAAGTAATGCCATAAAAATAAAAAGGCCTTGACTTGGTTTTACTATTAAAAATACCACAAGGCAATTTGGGGGGGGGGGGGAATGGATTTCAACAAAAGAAACATCAGGGGATATCGTTTAATTATCTTAAATTTCACCTGAAATTTAAGATAATTAAATCAGTATTTCGGGTGAAATACTGATGCGAGGAAATCAATCATAAATCAAAACTGACTTGGATTTTCAGGTGAGCTTAGCAAAACACAGTTTTTTTTTTTTTTCTTTTTCGCTCACGTATATAATAGTCCCTCTCTGGTTGAAGAGATTTTATTGAATTCATCTTACTTTTTGATTAAACAGTAGCCTAGTTGACCGAATGGTTAACGTACCGACCAACAAGCCACACGTTCAAATCCTGCGGTGGGCAAGGATATCTTCAGATGGAAGACCACCACCCTCCCGCTTATTGGAGGCCTGAAGTGGCGTGAAAAGGTGTTCATGTTGGATAGGGTTTCCGGATTATGTAAAAATAAAGTACAAAAATAATATAAAAAGCTGAGCCCGTTCACGGTACTAATGCATTATAGGTTTATTATAATCTTCGGTGGGTAAAAGTCACATAAAAAATTAAAACAAAAAAAAAAAAAAACAGACCATTTTTAGTAGCAGAACAAGTCGAACTGGCACAAACCAATATTTCCACGCTGAAATTTAACGGCATTTCGTATTTTAGAAAAAATCAACTAAAATTTGTCGCTATTACGAAATATACCGTTTCGTGATTGTCTCGGATCAGAAAGCTGTTCTGAGAATCCAAGGACGTTAGACAAGAGCTAATTAGTTAACTGTGCGGTAAGTTCAATGTGAATACGTCCACAAGGCTAAACCATTAACCAGCTTTTCCATTCGAAGTGAATGCAGAAGGGAGCTTATGAGAAATCATAATTATCATCACATAACTCGCATTAAGCAAGCCTAACCCCATTTGCGATATAATTTGAACTCACCCATACTGAACTACTATTTTTACGAGGTTAAAAGAATCCCGAAACAGAAGAGATTTGATGGAAATGACAGAATTAAAAGAAATCGGAGCGGGAAACGTTTAGTGACACCCCGAGAATTGCACATGAAAAGTCCTCCAGTAATGGTGGAAGTAGGGACGAACAAGTACTTGGATTCTACTCTGTAAAATTCTACCTATTCTTCCAACACCCCGGGGGCACTGTCTCGCTAACCATTCCAACTTCAGTGTGAATGTTACGCCTACACCAGATCACTGCGATCAGAGCATTTTGGCTTTGTGTCGTTTCTTTATTGCTCAATGGATCGAATTTCCAAATTTCCTTTTCCTGGTTGGAATATCGTTTTCAGTCTTCATATCAGCACACTTCGTCTCAGTCAGGGCGGAAATTATTCTTATAAGCAAGTACTTTTATTCTCATTCAATTCCAAGTTCGCTAAGGCGGGTCAGAAGCATACCACAACTGGGTGAAAAAAGGAGGCTTCGTCTACCGAATCCCAACAATGATTAAGATTACGAACACTTTCTTAAATCATCTGCAGTGAGAAGTATAAATGAAGTATCCCCCCCTCTCTTTCTCTCTCTGGAGAGAGCACGCACACTTCATGATTCTCCTCATAACAAATCTCATTTACAGCTGCCAAAAAAACTCTTCTTTGGAGCAGGCGAGAGAGCGATGGCAGAAACTGAAATCCATCCTAGCATGGATTTCGGATTTGTAAATGGTAAGCAGTTGCACAAATCACAACTCCTACTAATTTGTGCAACTGCTTACCATTCAGAAATCCGAAATTCATCCCAGTATGAAATACCTTTCCATATCTTGGGAGGTTTCCCACAGAACTCCTTAAAATGTCTCGCCTGTTCAACACAGAACTGTTAGAGTAGTTAATACCCCCCCCCCCACACACACACTCTTATCAACTTATGCAACTCTTTTGTCCAAAAATTTCGTTGCCTCTTCCACAGAAATCCATACGTGTCTATAAGTTCTCAAAACGTAATAAAACCCAAGCGACAATCAATAAAAATCAATTTTCAATGAATTTTTGACGCAAGTATTAACTAGTAATCTCTCACTCATTCCTGCTGTCCTAAAGTTTCAAAGAAGCTGTCAACAACAAAACAAAGCATTTTAATATTTTTTTTTCCCTATCTACTTTTATCTTATCGCAAGCACTCCTGCTATGCCATAGAGGACGTGTCTCTTTCATGTCTGGGATCTCTCTCTCTGAACGTATACAAACAGGAAGGCGTACACCAAATGGGTTTTAACCGATTCCGTCTTTTCTTAATCACCCTTCGTATGTAGAAGGGCATTTGTTATCTTGTAACAGTCAACATTCCCCAACTAATCAGTTTTGTTAAATAAAATATATAAGAATTACTCTAGTATTAGCCACTCTCCACCCAGAGTGCGGGTTCAAATCCCGCTGTGGCATGGATGTTTGTGAATATTCTTAGATGGTAGATGATTTTCACCACCCGGTGTGCGAACACTGCGTAAGGAAGCTTCAAATGGCTAGAAAAAAAAGTTCCATGTTTGGACTCAGCAGGAGTTGATGTGTGTGTATACTGACTCGCACGAGAGGCCACAAGATCTATAACAAAACAATACCGTGTGGTGGTTAAGCCTATTAGCAAGTTCTTTTGAAACACTGGGGGACTGTACTCATTGGAGAAAAAAAAAAGTATGTGGAAGGCTGTTCCAAAGAACAGAAGAGGAAGAAGAGACGTCATCGTTTTTCAAATGAAGGTTAATTAGTCAGTCTCATATACTGAACTCACGGCTTTAGTTGCTTTGGCCTTAATTCAAAAATAATAACAATAATTGAGGGATTATAGGTATTATTTCTGGGAAAATTCCCATTTACTCCTCTAAGTAAATATTATTTTTATGGCTATTTAGTCTATTTTTGTTTAGGAGTACCTTTTTTTTATAATGTCATTGGCTTTTTACTCAAAATTTAAGGGCATTACTGATGTTTTATATGGACAGATATATGAAGAATATATAGGAAGACAAAAAAAAAAATATATATATATATAGAGAGAGAGAGAGAGAGAGAGAGGAAGAGTCCGCGCGGTTAGCCTAGTGGCTAACCGCGCGTCAGAGTCCGCGCGGACACATCTCTGACGGGAATCGAACCTAGGATACTCCTTCCCTAGGCATAGGGTTGCGAAGCGCACAAGGATCTTCCTCAGCCGTAGCCAAGTTAGCCAGTCTTGAGCGCGGGCAGCAGTTTTTTTCCCCCAGTTTAGCTGGGGGGGAAAAAAACCTATCCCGCATGCAAGCAAACCGGCCCCGTGAACACAGTCATGAATACCTCCATTAGGGATGCAGCAGAGGAGTGGCGTGCCGGCTGCATTATTTCGCTGTGACTCCTCATTAGGAGGAGACCCAACCCGTTTGTAACAGACGGAAGGGAGAGATAGATACAGGAAGAAAAAACCGGACATACCTTTGTGGGATGTTGCTGGCTGCCTTCTTTTCCAGATGGAATGTATATCGCCTTACGCCGGGATGCCACTGATAAAGAAGAGAGCCAGCAACATCCCAGAAAGGTATGTGCGGTTTTTTGTTCCTATATAGTCTTCATATATCTGTCCATATAAAACACCAGTAATGCCCTTAAATTTTGAGTAAAAATCCAATGACATTATGAAAAAAGGGGTACTCCTAAACAAAAATAGGCTAAATAGCCATAAAAATAATAATTGAAGGATATCTTCAAGATAAAAAGTGACTGCAATTTGCTTTCATTGTGCAGTGTGAGCTTATCTGCTCTTATTTCCTATTCGAAATCACCTTTCACTCGCTTGATTCTTAGCAGAGCTGTAGAAACTTGATGGTACCACGTGTACCAATCGCCTGAATCTCGACCGTAAGTTTTTTTCTACTTCGTTACGTCTAACGAAATGGTGATCAATGTTACATTTCCAAAAAGCTTGTTCTGGTTTGTGAACATGTTCTGGACCACGACATGGCGATTCTCCAAGTTCCCCTGAAGGCCACTCATCGGAATCCCTGCGCCATCCATATACCACTCCCAGAATGTCAAGCACTGATGATTCATAGCGGAGTTGCTGGTGGTTGCTTTTTTTATAATTTTTCATAGATAGGGTTATTACAGATAATCTTTACAATGTGAAACATTTAGAAATAGAAAAGGCAAGTCGCACATGTGAAACTTACACCATTAAGAAAAAAAACCTCAACGTTTCATTTCCAAGTGCCCAATAGGATCGGTGCTGGTCACCAACACATCGCAGCAGTAAGAGAATGCTTAGTGCAGTTTGCTGATGTGCAGAATGACATTTGCACATCAAGGAAATCAACAATTCTTTTTTTCCAGCTTCATTAAGATTAGCTGACCTTGAGGCAGCTGATTTCAAGCAACTAAGGGCATGAGGCTTGTATATTATGCGTGCTCTGTTTTGAGGGCTAAAAACAATCCCCCCCCCAGTAATCATATCTGGAATATTTCCAGGTACGATAATTCTGATATTGTATTGTGTTTTCTCAAAAAAAAAAAAAAAAAAAAAAAAATGGCCACTCGCCTTGTTTGTTTACAAACGGCGTACAAAACAAAACTTAGACGTGGTGGTGTCACACTTGCTTAACTGCCATCTTGAGCAACGGTCACAGGTCTGGACTGAAACCACAAAGTGCGTTCTGCTGTTGATCCGGCGCTGCACTCCCATGACCTGTTGGTCACGGATGAAGTTCCATTTGCTCTGAATCATGAGTCTGAAACGAGGAACGTTCTTCTTAACAGTGCAGCACATTTCGTTTGTGCTTCATCCTTGATCACAAATACTCAACCGAGTAGCGATTATCTAGAATAGAATTTGCATTACAGCGAGCAGGTAATGTGAGAAATCAATCCCCAAACACGTACGCATTAAAACAGTAATTTCCCGCAAGGTACTTGAGGGACTGTCATTTTTAAGTGCACTTGAATGATACTTGGTTAAAACTTGAACGGAAAAAAAAAAATAATAAATAGGAATTTACTGGTATGCGGAGATATGCGCTTTACTGTTTCCAGCTTCGCACGCGTATAGTATATTTATTTAAATCATTTATCGTAATAATCTTAATTTAGTGAATAAATTGATCAATTTAGTGAAATAAATGCGTGCAATGTTAAATACATTGCAAGCATTTATTTCACTCAAACAGTTATCAGAATTGGCTGCTTACGTGGAATTCTGAATTGATCTAACGAAGAGAAGATTTAATTAAAAGACGCAGGTTAGATAAGGACATGGTGGAGCTGGTTACAATGGTCAAGTTGGTTGGTTGGCATTAGTGCCGAAGCAACTAAGGTTAGAAGACGAGCGTATTATGTCTTGGCTTATCACCATTCAGGTTTTTTTTTTTTAGACGTGGATTTCAGAACTGGGACTCGAAAATAAGGTGGTTGGCCCCATGCCTCCCGGTGTGTCCTATGTCTATAGATGCGTGTGCTCATGGGGCAGGTTTGCCTGTTCTGAGGGACGAAAAACCTGACTTTCCGGGTGAAAAAAAAAACCCTACTTCCATATAAGACCGGCTAACTCACCTTTAGTCGAAAGAGACGTCTTGGGCGGGAATCGAACCCAGGTCTTTCCGAGCAAGGGCTTCGTCTATACTGACTGAGCTATGGAGGCTTCTCCAGCACATTATGTCTGCGTAAGTTTTTCTGGTCGTCCGAGGAATGAAAAAGCCCCGCATGAGACCGGGCTAACCAACTTTCAATTGGGGAAGTCCATATAATGATTCTTAGCGTCGTTCATAGGTGGCATTCGAACCCAAGTCTCTCCAACAGAAAGACAAATGTCGGGTCATCCTTAAAACTCTACTAGGGAGGTGGGCGGCGAACGTTTACGTAGCTATCTGCTCAGGAATTATAACGAAGTGGCACGACATCAAAATATATTCGATGTTCATGACAACGCATACTGAATTAATCTGTATTTCAGTTTTAGAAATTAAAGTGTAGGTGTGAATAATCGCCAATAAAACGGAAACTAGTTGACATCGCGGGTGTGTATCCTACGAAGTGAGAAGCATTTATTTATTTATTTATTTATTATCTTTTAATATCAGTCGTGTTCAAAATTGCTCATTCGGTTGTTGGCTTCACGTTTAGTAACTGTCTGAAGATTTCAGTTATTTTTGTATAAAGAGAAAATAAACATCTGATGGCAAGATATGCAAAACAGAGGAACACGAAAAGTTGGCACTCTGAAAGATAATGCAAGTTAAAAGATCACCGATTCTGTTTCGAGTAATTGGTTAAAAGTGTGAATAGCAGAGATCACGTTGAACCACATTCGAATATTCCTAACACATGCGCGACTATTTCATTTCAAAGCTTGCGAGGAATCGAGGATGCTTCGTGAATCCAAATGCAGTCACAATACACTATTTTCATAACTTTTACTTGTCTCGGCCTTGATTGTAACAGCTACAGCCTATGTATAACAGAATCGCCGTAACCCCCCTTTAAATAAAGGAAAATGATTTCAAAGTATCCTGACGATGGCGAGGACAACTATACAAGCACAAATCAGGGATAGCTAAACCCCAAATCTGTTTTTTGGTACAATGAAACATATATTGAGAATGCACATGAGAAATCAGCGTATAAAGAACATTTCTAAGCAGGGCTCCAGGGAATATGAGGCATGGCCATGAAATTGTTACGAGAATACAAGGGGCTGGAGACGCCTCTTTCACCACAAATAACCAGAAATTGATGCTACGAATAGGACTGCAGTTCAGGAGACTTTGGCAGTCTGTCAACTCCGAGTGGAGATGTAAGAGGAGCCACTTAACCAACGACCATAAATCAGAGCCCGGAATTCGTGACGTCACTGATATGATGCGTGACGTCAAAAGATCAACATCGAGCGACCGATTTGTTATCTGCAGTAAGAAGAGGCCGCATCATCGAGCTCTCGTGAAACGTGAAAACGAAGAATGGAAACTAGTTTATTTGCTATTTGTTTAAAACACATTCTCAGTAAGGGCAAAAATAGCGGGGATAAAGTATCTTCATTAAGAGCGAAACATCTCCTTCAAGCTCTGATCAAACGGCATTGCCAAAAATTCACTTGGAGAGATAAAGCCTTTCCCACACTCGATAACCTCCGAGACATCAACGCAAAGTGCTGGAGATATCGGGAAACCTATCAAGACAGCTGGCGCAAAGCTGTGCAGCTGGAAAATCGGCGGACAATGAGGCTTCTATGGGTGTTTTTGAGTAGAAGAGGTAGCGGAGAGGCCGATATTTCCGAAATAATTTCATATCTCTTCCATCTACGGGATCCTAGCAACTTTCGAATCGGCTTCAGGCATTTTTGCAACGGCGATCTAGCAGGGGAGAAACCTGGCACGCGCATCCAGTGAGGATGGGTTAGATAAGATTACACGGCACCGGCGATATTGCATTCCTTAAAGACGCCCGCCGATATTACGGCATCGAAAACCTCTGTTTTCTCGAAACGCAACTGATAGTGTTGAAGAAAGGAAAGGAAAGAATAGGAAGATGATGGCAGGCTATTCCTGGGGGAATTAAGCCGAAACGGTCACCACCGAGCGCGTGTTGATAGTTCGGTTAAAATCGGAGCCGGTTTCCTATTAGGCCACCCCACGCACGACTGCCATTGAAATCTATTTACGTTGAAGAGAATGAAGACCGAGTTCGTCCCCGTCGCTTTCTCGCCTGCCGTCAAAATTGGACACGAAATTTAAAGTCTCTGTCTACGTTAGGAACGGTGTGTTTGCACGTGCCAGCGAGTCCCAGTTTCTGGCCTTTTTCACACCATTGATCGTCTGTATGTGAACGGACTTCGCGAATTCGCAATAAAGGTCCATTAGAAAATTACGAGGCACTAATGGGGGTCGAATTATGTAAACTCCGTCTTGTTCCCATTTAGAATTTGATGTGGCGTAAAAACGAGGTCGGATAGTTCGGCAGCGAGAGAAACCGCCGAGTCCCTCCTTGCAGAACCCAATTTGCATGCAACTCGTTTTTAGACTGAAACGTTCGCTTTTCAAACAAGCAGAGAATTTTCGCCGTTGATCGTTCGTCCTGATAAATTGTCACGATAGACGAATAACCGTCAGCGCCATCTAGCCAATTAATTAGGTCACCTTCCCTCTACGCATTACGTACTGGCATTCTCAAATATTAAAATGGCGCAATATTATACATTTATTAGCATTATTATTAAAAGGTTTCGACTGAAGTTGATTCTAAACGACAAACACCGTCAAGATCTCTTTCCACGGACTTCGGCAATAGCCTAGTACGGATGTGTTACGTGAAGACAAACTCTGATTATCGATTAAAAAAAATAAATAAAATAAAAATCTGGCTTTTTCGAAATCCCAATTCGATGCAGCGGTTCCAATTAAGCCTACTTTCGCTTTATTATGAACTGAAGAAGGCGTCTTAACCCTTTCCAGCCACTTAAAAGAAATCAACAAGTCCTTTAAAACTAGTCCGTCGTCTTTAATAAATCAGCACTGAAATCCAAACAAAGCTGTTCAGCAATGCACGCATCGAAATTTTCGCACGGTTTGAAAAATTAGCAATCAAATAAATTACAAAGAAATGAACAAAGTGCTGTATTTGCATCTACTTTTTACAAACACTTCTAAGCACTTCTTATAACACAAATTACACATTTTTGATACTTTTTGTAACCTTTCAGAAATTATTTAAAAGTTTTTCCTTTTTCATTACGCGTTTTCATTTCCTCCTCAGTTTGAACACGACGCACTCATCTTTCCAGCGAAATCCATTTTGAACCGAAATAATCCACAGATTAAAGCCACGGATTTAAAAAAGTCAACTTGGAGAGTTTCCTATCAATTAAGAATTTGAAACAAATGTTACCGAAAAGTTGCTTTTCGGTGTGTGTGTGTGGGGGGGGTATTTCCAACTGTGATCGAGATTCTTAATCTCTGAATAAAGGAAGCTGCATCCTTTGGGAAACCAGCTCCAAGATAACCAATCGATAATCATCTTAATTATCTGCTTCTAAGAAAAGTAGGATTTCTTATCGATTTTATGTTATTAAATTCTGCTCTTTCAGGTGCATTCTCACAGGGAGTGGAGATCTCGAAAAACTTTCTGGAACACCTGTGGATGCACGGACTGCTTCTCAGAGAGCCCATTAACAGTGACTCACGATATACTTGGGTAGGTCTTTAAAAGCGGGTTAACCCCTTTATCCATGGTCCCGCACCCAAACCTTCGTCACCCTCGATGCGAACTGACCTGGGAGACCGTTAGCGAGGCCAACGGCGTAATCCTGCGAATGGGACAAACAGGCCGTACCCTTCTGGGTCAGTTATTGTGGATGAAATCGTAGACAGTCCGTCCGGAATGCGGTGCGGGATCGGCACGACGAAATCTACAACTTTTATCGCCACGAAAGACCGTGCAAACCATCGAGTCGGAAAAGATTTCTAAAGGGGGAGACGCATGCGCAGTCGACGTCTAAAACTCACGCTCCACCCAAGTCAAACAATGTCGACATCTGCTCTACGTGAGCACCCCGCACCTCGTCACTTGGTGTTACCGCCTGCCTTGCCAGCCAATCGCGAATTCCCCGTTTTGGCAGATGTACGAGAAAGAAATGCGGTGGGGGAAGTGCAGGTGAACGAGCAAAAGCTCACTGGCCACGCGCCCCGAAAGGGCATTCGCAGCGCGAAGCGGGAAGCCGGCCGAACACGGGAGGGACAGAAGAGGGAAGGAACGAGGGGGAGGGGTACACAAAGCCACAACGGTAACGGTGCCTTATAAAATACGTTTCTCGGTTTTGGGGGAAGGGGGAGGTAATCGTCTACAACCAAAATGATGGCGCTATTGTTTTCAGGTTCGTCGTAAGAGGGCGCGGTTGCTGTTGAAGAATACGCCGGGCAGAGGCTGGTATCTCACAGCGGTATTTACATATCTCTACATCACCATACATCAAAGCCAACACTGGAGACCCGGTAATCAGGCGCGGCCTTGGCGAAAGGGTGGGGCCGACAATAACGCCGTTCGCTCACAATCAGTTAATGGCCTCCATATCCTTTATGGCCGTATTACCCGGATTCGGTATTGACTTTTTATGCCACCAGCGAAGGCCTGTAGCATTTGTATTCTGATAAGATTGGCCATCAGCACTTTTGGCGCATCCAGACCATGCAACAGAACGCGTTGCCATTGGCAACTGATGAAGTACGGAAATAAACATCACATTTCTTTCGCTCCCCTCCCTCCCCCTCATCTCCGACCTTTGAAAACACAGGTAAAAAAAAAAAAAAAAAGCACGAAAGGCAAATTTTTATATAAATGTAAATTTCATAGTAGAGAATTGGCTAAGTTAGTAAATTTGCATGTAAATATCACATTACGACATGTCGCTAGCTTCAAAAGCCATATAATTGCACGCATCTTTTTAAACCATTTTTTCTCCTTTTTTTTTTTCTTTCGCCACACTCAGGGCTGCTCAGTTCTGTGGCACTCGTGTAATTAAGAAAAATATCTCATATTTATGAAAACTTAGGAGGAGATTTATGAATAACTGTCACCATTTTTTTTTTTTTTCAATACAGTGCAAAGCGGGTCGCCAATGAGTTTCTTCCTAAAGAAGTCTGCCAGCAAAGTACACGAAGAAAAACAGACTGCGAAGTGCGAACAAAGAAATCAAAAGGCTCGCCAATGATGTACTTGATCAAAACGAAAATGCTGCTGCCTAAAACTGCCACTACGAAAACCTGTTTTTTTTTATTTGTTTTGTTTTTTCCCACGGTGTGTTTCCAGAAAATAACGAAATCTGCAGATTGTACTCGTCTAAGTGCGATGTTTTCACAGTACAGTTCAGATGGCAAACGACAACCTTAACTAGCAGCGAAGCAATCCATACCTACCGTGCTTTTTTGTTGAAGGCCGTTTACGGCAGATAAAAAGGATAGCCTCGACGGAACGGAAGATTAAGATAAGATGTCTGCGCTCCAGTGGAGAATAAAATCTATGCAGACACACGTAAAGCACAATGGAATTAGTTGGCATAGGGTGGCTACTCACTGCGCATGTGCATAAGGATGTTTCGTCACACTAATAAGGGCACGTGTCTGATTCACGACACAAAACAGGTAATCCTCACGTGAAATTTTACGCAGTCACGAAGACGACGTCACATTCGGATTCAAAAACCTAGTTTCGAATTCTGTCTAGGACGCCAGGCAATAGCAAATTTGCGGTCCTCATCAGGTTGTCAAGCTCAGTATATGCCTTTTACAGACATCAGAGTACTAGTTTATAAATATCCTAACCCCCCTCTCTCTCTCTCTCTCTCTCTCTCTCTCTTGGTAATTAGAAGCACTGTCGCTCCTAATACTCCATCTTTCGGCTAACACGGGGCACTAACAAGATCTGGTGGGAGGGATCCCTAACGAAGTTGGCATATCACACATGTTTGGCTAATTTGTTCAAACAGCACACATCACCAGCAATGATACTTAATTGTCTCTTCCCAGAATTCCCATTTCTTCCCCTTTTTGGACAGTCGCTTTACTTTCCATGGATCCACCCAATTCCGTAGCGAAAGATCCCCCGCGGCAAATCACACCCCCACCTCAATGACTTCGATGCGAAGATCTCCCATTATTTCATATTTGCATAACTTTTCTCCCCCGACGGACCACCTCGTCCCGACAGAAGGTGTCGGATTCGGTAACTAAGGTGTGTCAACACACACACACACACGCTATTCTACCCCACCCTAAACGTCAACAGACTGAACGTTTTGTGATTATAAAAGTATAAGAGTTCCCTAAAATCCACACGTTTGGTGGGAATCTTTTCAAACCCGTACAGCGGCCTTGAGAAGCTGCATGATGACGTTTACTTAGCATGGGAGGTGGCGATTGGCTGCCCGCATGTACTGGGTCTGGTTTTTGCATCGTGGGGAAGACAGGAAGTACGACAGTTATTATTAGTAAATAGCATCTTAACATAATGGCATTTAGTAGCGTCAAAAAACTGTTTCTAAACAGAAGTCCGCCATTCCACATTTGACAACGCCAGTTAAGAAGGATTGGGAGTGTTCTAGAATGATGAGAATCCCTGGCTAACGGAAATCGAAATCAACCTTACATTTAAATCTTCAGAGGCATCATTAACTGGCTCTGGAAATATAACATAACAATATGAGGAAAGGGGGGGTGCTTTTTCGCACGTCAGCTATAAATGTGAATTTATGGCATATTTAGCCATTTGTTCGTTGCATATCGTTTGTTTTGTCCACGCGTTTTTTTTTTTTTTTTTTGGCATTTTTTCAAGGTTAAAAAGGCTGACTACCATTACAAGCAGTTCCTGACGGCTGCTGTAAAGAGAATTTAGCTAAATTGAAATATACGACGTTCTCAGGACTGATTGTTAAGATGATCACGTCATGCCAGATCCTTGCACGAGCATGATCCATTGAATGGATGTTTGGTGGACATTTTGAAAAGCGCCAGAGTATAACATGCTGGTGGATTAACGTTATTAACATGCTAAGATTGGCAGTATGAAGAAATCTCCTCCAGAAGAGGAAACTCTTCAGTCTACTCCAAGTAACGAGGGTTTTTTCATGCTCCAAGTATCAATATTTCTAGTAGGATTGTTTCAAAATATACTTCAAACAGTTTATTTAAAAATTAAGAATAACATAAAAAATAACACAGACTGCCTACACCCGAGAGAGGTCGGAAACCTATAGTACACAGTATCGTAATCAAAAAATGTATACACAATCCGGAGAGAACCCTGCTTCCAAGACTCACCTGGTACCTTTTCAACTCAAGTTAAGCACTCCAAACTGTAATTCAAACCAAAACAAAAACAGCTGAATAATTTTACATAAAGAGAAAAAAATACGCTCAAAATTACAGCCAAACTACTTGGAAATCTAAACTTCGAACTGGATTAAAACCATAAAGCGATGTAAAAGTAAAAGCAGGTAACTCGTAAAGTCTAAATGCTTATGCAGGGACAAGATCCAAGGCTAATAATCCCTATGAGAATCCACGTTGCCTGCATGGCATTCTCGCGACTGTGTCGTGTTCGTCACCGATCAGAATAAAAAGCACAAACGTATGTCCCTTGTCTTTATCGCCGCCATCTTGACTCCTGTTGCCAAAGCAAGATGGCGGCGGCCTACCAAAGCGTGACTGCCTCTGAGCCATCTGGCGGCTTGCACTAATGACATCTGGCGACAAATGAGCCATGCAAATGTCATTACCTCCCATCGCGACAGGCCTTTCCGGACTTGGTGATCATTATGCTCGCGCGCACGTTCAAGCGTGGGCGTATCATGTACTTTGTGCTGGAGTTTGGCTGCAGTGCTAACTGAAGTCTGTTATTTCCTCCCACCTCCCTATACCTATCTACCCCCCCTCTTTCTTTCCCCTCAAACAAGGCAATAAAAACTGCGCCGGACCTTAATGGAGTCCCATAATATATTTCTGTTATAATCCTACTGTGAGTTTGACCTGGAGTGTCTAATCCAGCGTCACTGTGATCGAATGAGCCGTGCTGGGGCCAAGACGAAAGAGCTGTGACATTGGGGATGAGATTGCTGACCTCGTTAGCATGTAAAACGTGACACACACATATATCCTTGGTCTTTTACACCCTCTGAAATCCTTCCTAGAAAACACCTGCACTAAAGTATTAGCGTCTTATACAGTTAACACTGGAAGTTTATTTCGTCTGGGATGTCTGAGTTCCTGTGACAAGCAAAGAGAAATGTGAGATCGACACTGTTCTGTGCTATTTTATTCTATTGTGGATGAAAATTGGTCTGAATCTTCTTCCGGAGAATTGGGAAAGTCAATCTAAAAGAGTTTGCCTTGTATGATGAGATCTCCTTCAGAAGAGTGTGGTGGTCTTAAGTATTTTTGTGATTTAATGTCAGTTCCCTCTACCCCCCCCCCCATCCCAAGAATTCATCTTAGTTTTTCGTTTTTATTTGTTTATCTTTTTTTATAATATCAACCACATACTCGAAAGGTTGCAAAAGATATAATGGGCGAGTGTGTGGGCAAGAAAGAAACTCACTAATTTATTATTATTATTAAACAGCCAGAATTGTAGTTGTTGGGGAAAACAACGTAAGGAAGCCTGTTTCTAAGCACAAGGATAGATCGACTGTAAGAGGGGGGTGAGAAGGTTTGTTCAGTGTTTAAAGCTGAACTGTGTACAGATGTCGAACCAGCAACCGCTCGTGTATTTCCAGGTCTACAGAAAAAATAATGGAACTCAGTTTAGTGAACAGAGCAACCGTGAAAATACCCATTTTAAGAAATGCACACGATAGAAACTGCAAACATCTTAAGAATGACAAAATTAATAAGTACGTCTCCACTAAACCCAATAAAATGCTGGACTGGATTCTAAGAACAATTCATTTTATAACTTATTTCGTTATCATTATTCCCGCGGAAAGGCCAAAACAAAAAAAAAAATGATATGTAAATATTAATATTTTTAAAAATCAGTTTTTAAAAGTCAATTTTTAAAAATATTTAAATAGGAAAAAACCATCTTCATGTATATAGGATTTTGCCTATTCAAGTGTACGGGGGATTTTACTTTATGTTTCTGTTAAAAATAAAATTCACACTTGTGCAAGAAGTTATTTTTAAATCAATTTTGAATTTTCGAGAAGCTAACAAATGTTGTGATGGACTCGGAATAAGCAATGCGAACCCGAGACTGCCTGGTTAAGACGATAACAAGGTTCCTTTACATTTATTTTAAAATGATGTCGTCATAAATTAATCTGCAATCGCCTTAAGTGTGTACCTTTCTCTAAAAGTGTGTATGTGATCTGCCGTGGATTTGTTTGTATCGTGGGAGTCCATTGCGCAATATGCAGACAGCAATATAAGGTGGATAGTACAAAGAGTAAGAGAAACGACCCTTAGGGTTCAGGCAATCCCAAAACGTGAAAAGAAAAAGAAAAAGAAAAAAAAAAAGGCAAAAATAATTACATAAATAAATGAGCAAAAGTATAAAAGAACTTTATTTTACCATAAATAATTCCAGTGATATTAATGCGCTGCTACAATTGACACTTTAATCAAAGAAAAAAAAATTAACAGCCTCTATTTCTACCCACTGCAGAGTGAAGGGAAATATCTCCCATTGCGGGAGGTTTTTGGGGCCTACTACTCCTATGGTGACCCAGTGTCCATATTGGGAGAGTGGACAATCACAAACATCCATGCCTCTGCGGAATTCGAATTCGGAATTCAGTCAACCAGGCCGGCTTAATCACAGAAGACAGCCAATGGGTAGATTTTCATACCGGACAGATTATTATAACTATTAACGACAACGATATTTCACTCAAGTTTTTAAATAAGTTGGATGTATTATGTTGCATACAAGAAATGCGGACCAAAGACTCTCAGTACTGGCCCAAATGTAACTAATATTTTGAGCACACAGGCTTGCTTCACTCCACTCCGAATCCCACAGCCAAACAGTCTAAGGTGAGCAGCAGTGCGCAAAAAAAAAAAAAAAAATAAATAAATAAAATAAAATAAAATAAAAATAAGGAATTATTTCGTCCTACATGGATCGTATATTAAAGCACGTAAGAAATAGAGTCGTTATATCAAAGGTGCGAATGATATTCCGGGGCTTGTGGAGACACTTATTTATCGACAATGCAGGCCACTGCTCTTCGACCTAAACCTTTTCGGGGGAGAGGGGGGGGGGACGCGCGCTAATGGTTAGCCAGAAGGAGCATTTTATTCAGTGCTCGTGTCGCGCTCGCAAACGAAAAAATATGCGCGCATAATGACCAAAGAAAGCATTCTAATAAAGGCAAGACGGTGTTCCAAAGGCTATATTTAATGTGTATATGAAGCGATTTCGTTGTGTATGTACTGGTTTGAGTTATCGTACGAACAGTTCAACCCAACTGTTGCTAATCAATCAAAACCCCCGCAACTGACTGGTCCATATCCGCTTCCTTTCCCCCTCCCCCCTTCTCCTCCTCCGCTTCCTGACCCCTCTTCTCTCCCTCCCCCGGGCCCAAAGCAGGTTCATCAGACGATACTATCACTTTACTAACAGATCTGTTATTGAGCTCTGAGAACGAGGCTATCTACTGTATCTGGTGGCTTCGGGCCAGTGACAGCAAGAGAGAGAGTAATCGCTATACTGCCGAAAGTTATTTTAAGTCCCAGATCGGTAGCGACATTGGTAGTGGCAGCAGAAGGAAGGGAAGAAAAGGAGGGGGAACGATGGGGGTAGGAGGAAGTGTGAAAAAAACAGTCATTAAAGAGAGAGAGATGCTAGAGACGATTAGGCAGAGGCTTTGGCTCTGACAAGGCATCCTAGGCACAGAAAGAGGAGACAAAGAGAACGCGCCAGCCGATTCCTTGTCGCTACAATTGTGAACGACACTTGGGCTTATTTAGTGCACTTCGTGTTTGTTGTATGTTGATATATAATGAGCGTGATCTGCATATTTACCGACAGGTGGCGGCACTGTGCCAATTAGTGAAATGAAATGTACAAGATTAAAGCACTCGTGCGCACTGCTTTTTTTTTTTTTTTTTATCCCCCGCGTTGTTCAAAGAAATTAATTTTTACTGTGCCCCCCCATAAAAATTCCGTGGTGAGAAATATTTAAAATTACATCTCGGCCGATAAAAAAGGAACCATACAATAGACGGCATGCGTAAGCACCAACATTAATAGAATTTAAACTCGATGAAGTTGATGTATTACCCATTCTTGAAGTTTCATTCTTGCTAAAGCTCTTCGGGCAATGTTTGTACCGCTGCTAAGAAGTCCCGCATTGCAACAACGAACTTAATTTCGAGAAACTCTTCTCAGGACTTAGAGTACCTCATTGCAAGGGGAGGGAGAAAAAGAAAAAAAAATGAAAAGAAGAAACAAAAAAAAATATATGTCACTATTTCACGGCCTCACTTTGCCTGCCGAAGAACTACTTTCGGATATAAACTTGGATATATACCGTTGTTAGTGAGAGAAACACGAATATTATTAAGACATTTGGGAATGCAATGCGATGATCCCGAATTCATTAAAATATAAATGGAGAAAAAAAATGCCAAAAGAATCAAATGAAAAAAAAAAGGTTTTGTGGAAAATTAGCGAAGTTATTCAATATCAAATCGCCGAAGAGTGCCTCGTCAATTTGACTTGACGAGCCACATGACCTTTTCTGAAACTCATCGTGGGTCATATGCATAAAAAAAATATATATATATTTAAGGGGTATTTATGATCGGGAATGAGACATCGGCTTATCTCTAATATGCGATGTATATGATTAATGCGTTTTTTTTTTTCTTTTCCTTTTCTGTATTCGGTTGCGGATAAACGAATTCTAATACCAGAAAATTCAAACTGACCCTTACCTTCAAAATATTCTGTTTTGAAATTTCGATTTGTAATTAAAGATTGCGTAATATCCCACTGCACAAAATACTTATGTTTAATTAATAGTCCGCAGAGATAAAATTTATTTATGTGAACCCACACTTTTATAGGATAAACGTCCTACAATTTTTTAATTCATTTTTAGTCGAGTGAAAATTTTTACATTTCTTCCTATAACTCAGAACTGTCTTATTACATTGATGGCTCCAAATGTGCAAGTCAGTCACGATTTCGTTAAAAGGCTCAAGCGTGAAGAAGCATCAAAAATGGGTTGAAAATTTGACAAAATAATTCGGAGAGTTTAGAGAATCTTTCTACAGTTTAAAGTTCAATATTATGGATAACGATATAGTAAAAAAAAAAAAAAAGAGAAGCAATTGAATCCTGAATTATCTTGGAATGACTGTTGAGCGATCCTTGACATCAAAAGATCACTTGACAAAGATTGCTGGTATTAAATTAAAACTCGCAACAATATCTTGCAGAAACTAACAGAATCTTCATGGAGTTGAGATGCCAGTACACTACGCATAACAGCGTTGACATTTTTGCGTTTCACGGCCGAACTCTGTGCCCTAGTGTGGCTTAACAGTCCTCCCAACCAAGCCACGAGGTCCATCTCCATAATAATAATATCAGCCAACTTAACGGCTCCTGACCCTTAATAATATTGCTCCTCCTACATTACGAAAGTAAAAGGCTTTGAGAACAGTGATATTCACACATGAAGGCATCTACTCAGACTGAAATGTAGACAAAGAACTGCTGTGCAATTTTGAAAAAAATCTGAAACACGGCTCTAACTGCCAGACTAAAGGGCTTTCACCTTCCAAGACATCCATGGTCTACACCTAACCAGATCAAGACGGGAAATGCACCACAAATGGAAATGCACTAACTCTCCACACTGTGATCGTGCAGTTTTAACCCAAACCATTAAACGTATCGCTAGTGAGTACCACGTGTTCTATTAGCTTGGAACTGAAATGGTCTTTTTGATGTTAAACCTGAAGCTGTATTGTGGATTCAAAATCTGTTAAACCATGATGGCTTTTCTGTTTTATCGTTTCCGTTTTATTCTCATCACCTTCTATTCTATATATACACCAGTCACTAAATAAATAAACTCTATGAAATTATAATTATTAAGCAATCGCTACAAAAAAATAAATAAATAAATAAATAAAAATAAAATAAGTGGTGCACACACAGTTGATACTTAGTTTGTTGCTGAGCATATCGAGGGCTGTCTGATAAAGTACTTTAAAGCTCAACACGAATGATGATGCTTCGCTATCTATACGAACAATGTTCCGTATTTTCAATGGAAAAGTATCCTTACGGAAATCATTTAGAGCCGTCCCTTAAATTTTCATTTAGAGACATTCGCAGGCAGCAATACGAAGTGACAGGGAAAGAAAAGGGGACACACACTTGATGACTCGATAACAACGAAGGCAGATGCGTGGAAAACACACACACACACACAAGACAAGCCTCTTGTTGCCAAGTACATATCGGTGTCGTATGTCAAACTCTGACCTGAAGGTTTGATATCTTATCGGAATAGTTCGTCTTGCAAACGGTCTTCGGTGCAGAGCTCGCTAAAAGTGATAGTAATGGAGCGAAAGAGGAAGAAGAGACACAAGATGACGCCAACGTTCTGAAAGTCGCATTAAATAAACGCTTATCTCCTATCGACGGTGCTACGCAAAACGGTGACGGATGCTCCGCATTTTCCGTCGCCCCCCGCAGCAATCATTTATTGAAGGAAGCGTCATTCTGCTTACTACACAAGCAGATAACTGTGTCTCTACCTTTAATGGCTTAGTTTACGTCTCGCCTCTCTCTCCCCGGTGCCAGTCCCTAACAAACAACGATACGATGATAATTCCGTGTTGTCTCCCTGACCTACGACACGCCACTAAGTGGCATGCACCGCGACCACAACACCACCAGAAGGCTTTCGTCAAACAGCGGCACACATAAATATGTTGACGATGAATTGCCTCGGCTGGAAATTCATTTGGCATCACTATTCGCTCGCTGCGTACTCATAACAACATCATCAAAAAAGTTACGAATCTGCGAGAACCCCCCCCCCCCAGGATGGATGCAACATCAGTCGCAAACTGAAAGCGAAGTTGAAGTCCAGAATTCATAACCGCTGATTTTATTCCTTTTTTTCCTCGTAATAGAAATGCGTACGCACAAAAGATTAAAAGCCGCAATCAAAGGCCGGAAGATAAAATGCATTCGCCAACAGGTTGAAATGTCATTTATTTTCGTGCACGCGCAGCTTAAAGCATTGCGATGGGCAACAATGGATCACGTGAGGTAAGCCACGTGCGAAGTTCACGCAACGTCACGGAATCCGTATTGGACTAAAACGTGGAGATTTCAAAATGGCAAGGGAAAAACAAAACAAAAAGAATAAAAACAAAACACAAATAAAAAAAAAAAAACGCACTTCTTCCGATCGCCGTATCGCGAAATTATATTACTAAGTTATGTTACTCGTTATACTAACGACTACATGTTTGTGGCTAACAAATACACCGACAGAGGGCACGCGAACATCATGACAACAATGAGAAGGCCCTGTGGCGAGCAAACGTTTCTGACCTGAAAGAAGTCATCAGAAGACAGTGGCACGCGGTAGTCACGATTCTCACGTGATACAAAGACGGTAGAAACATATGGCGTGCATAGCTCGACGATTCCCTCCCCCACCCCCTTTTTTCAAGCCTCCCTCCGTACGCCGATAGATGATTTCTACCACGCAGGCTGGCAATTGAGCGGAAAACCTTCTCAACCCCCTCCCCTCACTCCGTCAACTTCACCTTGTCGCACGACTTAAACGCTTCAATGATTCACAGAGGGGGGGGGGGGGGAAGGGGGTGTCGTCGTAGCGCTTGTAGGATGCATTAAACTTTTATGGAGATCGGAGATTGTATCACTCTTTTGAATTTTGTAGAGGCGCACAAGCAAGCTCGCATACACACGCACGCACGCACGCACAGACAAGTCCTCGTAGATGATATGCAGCGGTCTTGATGGAAGAACAACTTCGCGATTAGCCTGCGAAAAGACATTTAATTAGGAAGAAAAAAGGAACACAGGAAGGAAGTGAGACAATAAAACAGGTCTCTGCCTGTCCAAGGCCGATGACTCACCGAAAGATCGCCGAGCAATAAACGTTCGTTCTTGAAGGCTCTCTCGAGAGGACACTCCGATTCCATCGGAAACTCAACTGGTCCAGACACAAAACCCCGAAACTAATCTGCTTCACACTAAACAGACTTCTTACCTTTAAGGAAGTATCTGGAGCTACATAACGGTGACTATGACCATTTAAAATTTCGTTTATCATCTTTTACTCATAACAAAATGTTTCTTCCTTCTCCCCGCCCCCAATCACATCGAAATGTAGAAAGAGAACCAATTTGTGTCATTTCCTAAAAACGGTTTCGAGGCCCTTCACGAACGTAAGCAAAAATGTGATAATAGGAAGTATGTCGAGCAGGTCACATAACAAATAATTTACATTAGAAATAAATTAAAAAAAAAAATCACTATACAGTCTGCGATGGTATTTTTAAAATTTTAAATTTTAAAACATCAAATTGAAAGAAATCAATCAAAATCTATGCGAGAGATAGGCATGAGAGATAGTTTTATGGGCACCTTCTTCTCTATCTTCATTAATTTGAAAAGAAAAGTAAAAAAAAAAAAAAAACATGAAAATAAAACGATACTCAGAGATAAGGAAAACGCTGCATAAGACAAAGAGAGGCACTTGTTCAAATCATTTTGAATTAAGATCGCCTTTGTGTATAGTTTACAGCATTATGAACTGGAATCCGGCGATTATGAGTAAGAAATGTATCTGAAAGCCAACGAGTGACTTAATCATGAGATGATAGTTTCGTCATCAGACGACAAGAGGGGGTTTATTCCCCCCCCTCTTCCTATGCATATGAACGTGAATTACTGGAATTGGTGCCACTGTGATGAACAGGTTATCAAACAGACAACAGGAGGGGGAGGGGACGAGAGAAGGGTGGATTGCAGTCTCCATGCTGTCGCCGGAGACAGTCTCACTGACGAAGTTCTGTTTCGCGTGATCAACTGATTGCAGTTTTAATGCGGTTTGGCCCATTAACCGTGCACAGACGTTGGTTTCACCTCTCGCGCCGTGTTGTCAATCTATTTGTGGGCCCGTAAACCGGGGAATGCTGCCAGTAGTCGGCGAACACGCATCTGAGGCGAACGGTCCAAGGTCATGCCGGGGTGGGAAAGCTCGCTGATAACAGTCTGGGGGTACGGGGAATATCCGGGTCGACCATTTGCAATATTGCCTATTTATTATTTACGCAGGTTGCCGGGAAACTGGGTCAAGCAACACTATAGGTATGCGGTGGCGTACACTTCATTAGCGGTGTGGGAAAATGGAAACTGTCATGATCCGAAGCGGTCGTCAGTAAACAGATGACATGTTCAAAGAACTACAAGACACAGAATTAAGGGAAACACGCACTTCGATGAACGAGATCTCCCTATTCCCCACGGCCACAAGCCTACGAACTTTTAGAATTCTATATATGGGAGCAGCGCGCGCTAAATTATCGATTTCTCCGCTAGGGATTCGAAGTTAATTGTTTTAGCCAATAACATACACGTTACTATGCTTAAAGGATGTGCGCGTGCAACTGGATTATCCCGAAAAGTGCTAGATCGAGGGTGAGAAATTTGTCATCCGTTGATCTATGCAAACTCGATCGACGACTGACTTCGCTATTTATATTGGAACTACTACGCTGCCTGATGGGGGGCAGACGTCTCGCTGTGTTTTTCTCTTTCGTGACCATGAAGTGAAGAAAGCGGAGGAAGAAATTCTAGGCGATTTAGTCCAGCTTTGCTATTGAAGGAGGCGCTACCAGATCAAGACATTGCAGCGAGAAGAGAACTAACATTTGTACGAGTGTGGAAACATTAACACAAAAACGCGACTGGTGTTCGATACGTAGTGAACAAAAACCATTTCAATTGACAGGATATGATTACAAAAGTGATTAATTTTAAACTTCGACAAAAGTCAGTTGCTGTGGATGATAGAAAAAAGAAATGCCTGTACTGTGCGCGAGGTTCCAAACACAAGAAAGGGCACACGGGAATATTTATATATGAACACACAAATGGTCACAGAATTATTTCTATAAAAATGGCCAGCAGGAATCGCAAAAAAATAAGAAAATCTGAATCAGGAATTTTTTTAAAAAAATGACAGAAACGTGGTCATTTCGAAGCATCGCAAAGGGTTACTGAAGATTTGATGAAAAAAAAAAAGAACTCATAGCCTCCATACCTTCACAAATATCATAGATAGGTCTTGCAGCTAGCTGTGGCCACAACTAGAACCAGTAGTGGTACACACGCCGTCTTAGTAGCTTTGCGAGAGCCACTTTTTTTTTTTTTTTTTCCTTTATCGGTGAAAGAAATGGTGATTCCCGTCCACCACAGTTCGCTGATATAATAGAGAAAATATCTGGTGATAAATTCCCGATGTTGTGTGGTGCGAAGACACTAGACATGTAGAATGTGGCTCAAAGGGTTCCTTCATGAGCACATTTAAACCACCACCGACAGAAGAAAGGGATCAGCTCACCCTACCCGACATTCTACAACTTCTACCACTCGAGATTGTACAACTTCAATCTCAGATTAATCACTGATCATATGTACAGATTTACTGCGCAAATTTCATCGACTGTTGCAATTTTTTTCTCAATTCATTCTGAGAGTTCTTCGCTACCAAACACTCTCGCCAATCCCAGCGAGCTGCAGCGCCAGTTAGCGATCCAGTAACTAAACAAGAAAGAACCCTAATGAGGGCATTAGCCTCTTAAATATGTGTCTTAGGCTTCGTCTATTTGACAGGGTCGGATTCGTCTTGACAATAAGACTAACTTGATGATTGGGTCAAAGAGTGGGAAAGGAATGGGCCGATCGACCGGAGGTCATGTTAATTCCTTCCTGCGAACAAGGATGGCAATCATATGAAGTTAAAAAATGAAAAATTTCTTTATCAAAACAACAATAAACAAACAAAAAAAAACGAAGCTTAATGATAGTGACAAGCACGTGATGCAGGCGTTCAGACCACCTGACTGCGCTGCTATTTCCGGTGTGAAGACCTAATCAATTTCTCTCTCGGGGAAGGTCTGGAGCTTTCCTTCCGTTCGGTGGATTTCATTATCAGTACAGTGTCTTGTGGCTGAGCCAGCCGGGCAGCGCACAATCGGAGCCCACTTATTGAGGTCCTCGCGCCCCACAACAGTACCTGCTCACCAAACCGGAAGTAATTATGATTGACACTCCACCTTAATTAACTAATTAGCGATCTCCATTTTCGAGTAATTGCCTCGGCACCGGAGACAACACATTCGTAGCCTCTTCACTCTGGACTCGCCTAACCGCGACCTTTTGCGAACAAAATGGCGGCCATCACACATACACATCTCGTCGGGCCCTGCCACATGCACGCACCGCTGTACACAGAGGCACGCACGCACGCGTATAACCCCCTCAGATAAACACACAAACAAGCGGGAGGATTTACTAATCACTCAAAACTGATCAGGCCGAGGAAAATGCCGAGATTGGAAAAGCACGCATGCGCACTAGCAACTCGCACTCTAATTGAGAAGTGTCGACGGTAATTTATCACGGGGGAATATTTCTCTCGCTGCTGGCAATGGGAAGCAGGAGGACTCACTTTTTCCAGGATTATCTTATCCGCAGCTTCTTTATACGTGCGCGCGCAACTGGAAGTCCGAGCTTATCCTTGGAAACTGCCGGCAACGTTGAAATTATTTCTACGCATATTGAGATGGAGTCCGAATTCCAAAAATGGAATGCGTCACCCAACGAGAATCCGAAGTGAACTCGGCTACGTCGTCATGTGCGATGTCAAATAGGAAATGCGATAACAACGCAAGAGAGAAGTCCAAATGAACTATATTTAGAAAATACAACGTAAAATTTAAAAAACATAATAATAACAGCAATTCAGCCTGTAAGAGAGCTCTGGAATCTGTGGCATCGGAGGCGAGTCGCAAAATTAGAATTTCTATTCAGCAATGTATCACCAACAAAATTCCAAATCAACAACGATTTGTGAAATGCGAATTATCATCGTCGTTTAACTCGAAGGTGCTGAGGGGGAGGGGAGGGGAGAATCCAGTACCGAAGTGTAGTTGTGTATTCTACAGCATATCTTGGCTGGTTCCTCACGTGTAATGAAAGTGTAGGACAAACGTTTCAGAGCCAAGGACCCTGGTATGGTTGTAGAACGAAATTAACTTAAGCTTTTTTTTATTTATTGTAATATGCAGCTTATCTCACGAGAGTCATTTTAATTTTTGCTGTAGTCACTCCTTTACCGAAAGGAGAAAGAATATTTACTACCATTATTTTGCAGACGCAGCAAATCGTCGCGACACTAGGTGGCGTTGCTTGGGGAACCAACATTAAAGATAATGCTTATTCAAGAGCTGTCTTAATTGAAACTAATCATAGGGTTACTCCTCGGCAAATTGTCCATTACCAGTAGACCTTGAATACATTGACAGATCGAGAGAGGAAGTTCGTCCATTTATACCTTCGAACCGCTAGATGGCACTCTTATTATCCACAATCAGCTAGAGAATGGCCAGGGCTACATAATTGCATTCCTAATCCTCCCTTAATGGCTTCTGTTGTGTGCCAGATGTCCACTCTCAATTTAGATGTGTAATCTTCCTCCCTCTTGTGAAAGGGCGGCTGTAATTTCAAAAGGCTACCATCCATAAACGGAATTTCATCTGGTGATTAATGTATGCAAGTGTAGCAAGGCCCCACATATTGCTCGGGCGATATTAACGCAGCCAACAGACACGAATTCAAGCACTTCTTAGGTTGGCTTCATCTTCAACAGGATGTTTGGTGTTTTTACAATTACGAAGTCGTTGTGCCGATTACGTCCTGACCCTGAATGTAGTGCAAGGAGCGAAGCCACTTTGCTCAGAGAGAGAGAGAGAGAAAGACTAATGAACATTCGTCTTAACACGTAAAACTAAAAATCTTGATTTGTAGAAATGACTTGGAGGTGCACTACGCTAACCAGAAGCGAAATGACAATCGCAATTCGCTTCTCCCTCGGCCGCCTATTACGGATATCTCTCAGAAACCGCATAACTTGCGGTCTGAAAATTTCCCTTCTTTGTGTTCGCTGCCATTCCCGCACGAGATTTATCATATGCAGCGTGGCTGTTCGGGATGAGTCCGATCGTAACCAATTAGCTGTACGAAGCAAATCTTCTCGCCATCCTAATGCGGCGTAATTATAGCACCCTCCTCATTTAAGTCTCCCCGAAACCAGTTTCTGTGTTTTCGGCACCTGCATCACGAACGCAAAATAATACCGCCTTTCGACGAAATGCCTGCACAACAAGGGACCGTCTGTGATACAAATAACGCTTTATTCAGACCGAGGAAGGGGGGAGGGGGGGGGCAGGGCGCCACCACGCCCATTAATCTGTAGCGACCAGTTGATCGCAGACAAAACAAAAGGAACCACCTGTTCGAGCGGGTCTTAATCAAGTATGCCCATTAAAAAGTGGCCAGAAAGTGCCCTGGTACCAAGATTATGGTGATTGTTGCCCTCGAGGGTAGACATTAATCACGCCTGGCGATGGAACTTAATATCAACTCGATGAACGCCCACAGACGCTCACCCGTTCTTCAAATACATTACCGAGTCCTCCCGCGAGGTTCGGCCGGAGAGAACGGGGGAATGATGGGAAAACCAAGTACTCTGACCCTCGCGGGGTCGCGACCCCATTTCGTCGTACGGCACGCGGCGCAGCACCGCCCTCGGCATGACGAAAAGAGGGACGAGGGGGGGGGGAGCCGCTCCGCCGAACTTGATCAGACGTCTCCCAGAGCTCTAGGTCTTTGTCATGCCGTCAAAGCTGACCGGATGCACGCGCCTGTGTACCATCCCAGGTCACCAGGCGATGACCCTTCCCGATATCTCTCGAAAGAATGAATTGCGAAGCATAAAGGGTTTTTGCTGACGGATTAACGTCGTCTGCAGGGTGCGACATCAGCGCTGTAACGGATTTGGAGTGTTTTTAAAGCACAGACCAAATCGCTTCCCCCCTCCCTCTCCCCAGCAGGGGGGAAAACCTCTCAATGGGATAGCGTTACCAAGGTCGAAAGATGAAGAGGAGAGGCGGAAGATAGACACTTATATGAAGTTCTCCGTGGTTACGGACATTAGACACACAAGGTTAGTGACATAAGACAGCCACCTCCCCCCCCCCGCTCCGACATAAGCGAAACACTCCCACGAAAGCAAAAAAAAATTGACCTTTAAATTACAAGTTCTCCTCCAGGATTATTTAGAAGTTGTAGCATTCACAACAAAAGAACATTAAAAGGAAGGTAAACACACAGCGCAGATGCACTCCGTGTAATGTTTATTTCCTTGTCGTTCCTTCACTTTCTCTTAGTAACCGTGCAAAAACCGTCTGACATTCAACGAGATGAGCAGAGCTAGGCGGACAGGCACTTGAGGGACTGCATCTGACGGGGGGGGGACGAAACGCAAGTGTCCCTGTGTCCACTTTTGCAAGATGAATTAAACAGAGACAGCGCGAGGAGGGTTATCCAACTCGGGGAGCCGAAAGTGTAAAGAGATCTGCTGCTGCCACCTGGCGGTACAAGACAGTCGCGAAAATGCGTACGATCCTAGATAAGGCATTCGGAGCGGTCGATAACATCCTCGCGACAAAATTTATCGCGAGCGTTTTCACCTGTTCGGAATGGCTTGGTGTTGTCGCCGTAGACGGGGAGGAATCTTGTGCACGTGACATCCGAACAAAACGCCTGTTGCATTGGTTCTCTTTCGCGACACTTTGGGCTGCGTGCGTGCGTTATGAGAGCGCACGCACTGGCTTGCAAATTTAAAGACGGGAGGAACCAACCTCGCTGAGTCAAAGGTCACGCCCTGACGAAGCAGGTTACGTCGATTTAGGAGTAAATCACGTGCTTATGGTTCCGCAGCTTGATGATGCAGACATGCCGATCCGCCCCGAGTTTTAGCTACTCTACCCCCTTCGTTCCGTCCCTTATAGCGATCTCACCCCCCCCTCCCCCCATCAAACGTGCCAGCCACGACCTCTAAGAAGGGCAAACGCCCGTAATTCGCTCATTTTCTCGTCTCCGTGCCGACCGACGATACACGGCAGCGGTAAATCATGCAGGATTTCCGCACACCGAGACAGACACCGATTAAGACATCACCGACCTCACCGCTGCCGCCGCTACGGCTGCTGGAAAGCAGCGCGTGTAGAGATTCGAGGAGAATAACTGCGGCCTGCCAGCAGTGGTCTGAACGGGAGAAATAGGCCTAGCAGTAAACCCTATCATCCCGCCGTAATAAAACATCGGTCCCTGCGTTCCGTCTGTTTACTTATTAACGATCCCACCCACCGACCTCTTTCCTCGGTATGCTTTCCTCCTCGTGACATGCCCCCACTCTGGTATCTTCCTCGCGAGGGGTCGTCACAGGTCCATAAAACACGGCAAGAAACAACACGAAAAACGGTTAGAAGGCAGGGAGGGCCCGCAAAACTACCGAAACAACGCTCGGAGGTTATGATTTAGAGATTGCGTTCCCGCCCACGTGTGTTGTGGCTGCCAGCATCAACACTGCAATCGGCCCGGATGACGAAGATTTCGGTTGATTCCGAATCCTTTGTACGATGACCTGGCTGAGTAAGTGAGCAAGGTGACCCTTAATCGGTAGGGTGGTGCAGTACCCGAGCAGAGGGGGAGGAAAGAAGTGTTTCCCCAGTAAAGACAAAACTCAAAACAACAACACAAATGCGTTCAAGATCATCATAAAATGACGAAATCCATCGGTCTTCTCGCGAGGAGGAACCCACACAAAGCATCGCCAATCACTCAGTTAGATGATGGCACGTGTCATCTTGCCGGGTGACGATGCGCTACAGGCACACTCATTACACCGTTTAGTCCGACCTTGAAAGATCAGCGAAGCACGATTTTAATCCTCTTTTCATGATTTGCCATCTTCCTTGATATTCCTGCCCACGAAAAGGTGAAAGCGATAGATCAAGCGCCAACGTGTGCTTTAAGTGATGTGCTGTACTGCAAGACGTAAGTCACTTCAGACTCCAATAAACAGGGTGGTGGTTTCACAAATCGATGAAAATAATCTACTACCTAAAAATATTCACAAACACGCATGCCTGCCGAACAGGACGTCGTAATTGTCAATTCTCTCTCTCTCGCTTTCACGCTGACGAGAGAACTAGCACCATACCATGCAGATTTTTAAAACCAAATATCCAACGGCGATGCGTGTGTTTTTCGAAATGAACAACCAGAGGTTCCTGGAGGAGAAAAAAAAATTCCCATGACATTGCTAACTCACCTTCACTTGAAAAGGCGTGATAAATGTTCTGTGCATCCCAAACGGTTGCCCATTTGATTTCGCACGCACACACACAATCCAATTTTTTAATGTGAACTTCGCCAACGAAAGATCGTTAGCTTTACACGTACATTTAGCAGCGTGGTAATCCGAGAAATCCTGTTCTACAGAATAAACAAGAAGCTTTTTCGTGCCACTTCAAGTCTCCAATAAGCAGTTTCGCTCATCTCATTAAATCAATCTTCAAAGAAGTTCCCAAACATCCATATCAAAGTGGGATTCACCCCCCTCCCCCCGGTAACACATACCGTATTGACGTACGCTATCCACTCAGCAACCAACTCGGCATTTAATCCAGTCCAATTCAACATCTCACACTTCCTCGATCGTCTTAAACCATGAAATCAATTTTAGGAATTTTGCTAATTACACTGCTCTGTTTCTGTTTATTTTTCAGGTAAAAACAGACAGTCTAAACCAAACCCGAAACAACAGGAAAAGCAGTTGACCAACTAAAGCAATCAGCACTAAACATGGAATTTTTAAGAACAGCAGATGCACCCACGTGTTAAAAGGAATAAGGCTCTGCTACACAACGAACAGCTTGGAAATGGCCTTCCACAGGCGAAGAACGTGGAAATTCAATTATACTTTCGGGGAACGTTTCTCATCGACGGGGAACTATTTGATTCCGGGACAAGCCGCGCAAACGTGTGACATCTTATTCTGCTTAAATGCATGACTTATGAAACAACACTTACCTTTCTAGGTTCTGTCCTTTTCAGGTTTGCGGAAGAACTCTTAAACATTCTCATTCTATTAATGAAAAAGAGAAATCGTGGGGGGGGGGGAGCTCACGATGAATAATTGTTACCTAATACTTTGTCCATATTTTTAGATGACTTAAGCAATCGGAATACTTTCGATACTGCAAGACTTTTCTTGTTCGCAAATAGACCGAGAACCAAATAGTTCTTATCATAACAGCAGCAGCAACTACACACACACACAAATCCACTTTTAAGTGGATTTGTGTGTGTGTGTGTGTGTGTGTGTGTGTGTGTGTGTTAATATATGTTAATGTATGATAGAGTGCACGTGAATACCAGTGCAACGACGCTTTAGTTCAGAAGGGAACACGACATTTATAAACAGTTCATAACCTTTGAAATGTTTCAATGTTTAATTTCTTTTACGAAATTTGTAAAAAAAATAAAAATAATTCTCAATTATTTTTATTTTTGAATTTTATTTATGACGGTTGGAAAAAAGCAGTGGCAACGTGTCAAATCGCTGACGCATAGTTGGTGCGTGTGGCGTGTGAATGACAGCGGTTACAGAACTTTTGCACTAGTCATACTGCACAGCCGTATCTGCGACAACCCCGGCGAAAGCAAAACAACTATTCAGTGATCTAGCTATGAAGTCGGTGGTATGAATCTGAAACATCAAAACAACAAGCGGCGGGTCCAACCGAAAAAAAAAAAAAAAAAAAAAAAAAAAAATCCGGAACCTATCGAGTAATATGAAGACGATGCAGTTTTAACAAGTGATCACACAGCATTACTCTTCTCGTTCCTTCAGCATCATCTGCGATCCAACCTACTTTCCAAACGTAACCAATCCACTCATTGTGCTACATGAAATGCACGAAGCAACGTAGGGGACCTGTCAAGCGATCTCCGAACAGAAGGGGAAATATCTGATAATCCGCCGTATCCTGTTCCATTTCGTCCTCAGTTTATTTATGATTTATTTATTTTTCTTAAATCTTCGCGGGGCCCACGCGTTCAGAACTGACGTTTCACGCATTAAAACTCTCCAGAAAGCAGAATGGAATTCAAAATAATCACAACGGAAGGTGGAGAAGCAAACAAGCAGTAAATATATAAAACAGTGTAACAGCTTACAGATTATTTTATGTTAAAGGGATTCAATTCAATTTCTACGTTTATGTTTCGCTTTGGTTTGTTGCACTTCTTTATTGCCACGCATATCCGATGAGAATTCCACTGCATCGCAATTCCCGAAGAAACCCCACGGACTTCGGTCGAATGCTAGGGAGAAACCGCTCCATTGGTATTGTCATATAAATACAGACGGCATAACAGATTGTTGCTAGCGGTGACGAACCCTATTGATTAGTTGGTCGACGTCCAACAGCACGCGCTATTTATGCAAAATGGCGACTATTAACTTCGTTGCACGTTAAAATCGACGGGGTTAAAAGGTATCGCGCTCTTTCACGCAAGTGCTAACCATCCCCGGGTTGGGGCAGGGCGAGATAAAAACATTTAAGTAGCAAACAATTACTGGATCTGGTCCCGGAAATGCGACAGATAATCTTCTCCCTCATTAACGAATCCCTTAAGATTTCGGATAACTTCCGCTTCTTTGCCGGGCCTTCCCGGAGTCATTAGGAGCATCGTTAAATCTAACTCTGTTCTGTTCTTTACCCGAATCCGGTTAAAGATGACCCGAGAAATGTTCGCTATCTCGACACCTGGAGCCTTGAGCCGATTAAGGTGCATTGGCCACCTCGTGCACAGCATTCCTTCGCGAGATTAGCATAACTCTTCTGCAAATCCACAGGATGAACAATTAAATCTTAAAACCTTGTTAGCAGATTAACATCAACGGATGAAGCGCAAGATCAGATCGGCAAAAGGTCCTGTCCCGCTCACTGTTCGCAATAAGACCCTCAAAGCTCCGGAACCGAGTTCATCGACGACACAAAGGTCGTGGAAAAATATTTTCAGAATGCGGAATTGACATGTTGGGAATAAAAATAACTTCAACATAGGTCAGATTTATCTCTAACAAAAACAAAAAATCTCAAGATGGCAGCAAAGCAATGTCAAGGTTAGTACAACCAACGCCCTCTTTCCCACGTTACCGCTCAAGGAATTTCAAAAAGCCATCGTATTTAACCCTATCATGTCACACACAGCGAGTTGCCGACCCCCGACTTCAGCAATCAAGCCGCAGCAGACTGACACGCACAAACAACACGGCGATATCTGGTTAGAATGTGCGCGTGACCTATGAGGTCCAAATTTAATGCGAGTTACTTCTCCATTCGGCTGTGCGGAAGACTCGACCGTTTTCCAGATGTCGTCGGTGAATAGCAAACAGCGGCTCAAAATGAAGAAAAGAACCATCGACAGTAAGAGAATTAAAATAATTTCTTCACTGGGATTATCAGAAATTAAAAGCAATTTACTTGGGTGGTGAATTTCGTTGTCCAGTGGGAGACCACCTTCCCTGCTTACTGGAGGCCTGAAGTGGCTTCAAAAAGATCCATGTTTGGTCACTAGAGCAGGATTTCCGGATTTAAAAAAAAAATACAAATAGCGTAATTTTTGGCCCACACCCACGGTACTTAATGTACCGTGGGTGTGGGCCATTTATTTTATTATTATTTATTTATTTTATTAAATAAAATTACTTGTCTTATATAATGTAGGAAACCCTGCTCTAGAGACCAAACATGGAACTTTTTCAAGCCACTTCAGGCCTCCAGTAAGCAGAGAACTTTTCGTGGGTGGGAATCGCATAAAAATTCGACATATAGGATACCCCCACCCCATCTTCCGCCAATTTTTAAATCCTGTCCAGCAATAAGTGAAGCTCACTTTCATGGGCGTCCGCAGAAAATTTTCCAAGGGGGGGGGTGAGGCAAAGCTTGGAGACAAATAATTACATCAATACATTTTTATTTGATTTTTTTTTTCACAAGTAGATCCGGGGGAGGGGGAGTGCCCCGTTTGTCTCCCTCTGCAGACGCCCATGCTCACTTCGGTTTCAACATCTAGATTGAGCCTTCTGAAATAAACTAAGAATAATTTCTGGGCCCTGAAAAAAAAATAAAATAAAATAAAAATAAAGAAAGAAAACATAAAAAAATAAAAACACGTGTCAGTACAGAAAACCGCGACACGAAATGCCCAACTTTGTATTATTTAAACGAGCACGTGCGCACACATAATTGTCAATTTCCAAAGACATGGCGAGGCATGATACGTCATAGGGCGAGCGCACGCATGCTATATATGCAGCAGCAACTGCACGAAACATGCTATACGCAGACACGCGCTTGTGTGCGAAACGAAGCAGTCGGTATTATTCATTCGACGTCATTCGCGTTCCTCTCTCAAAACAGCGAATGCCATAAATTTCCTCATTAGCTGACCCCAGCGCTACCTGGAATAAGCCGCAATCAATAAAATGTAACAAGAAAAGGGTTCCGAGAAAGAAAAAAAAAAAACTGAAACCGTTTCATCCTCAGATGGTAATCAAGGAGTTCGATTCCAGCTTCTAAATAAGATAGGTGTGGCTATCGAACGCACTAATCAACACGACACCGTTGCCATAACGACGATTCTGTTGTGAATATGGAAATGAATAGAGAAAAAAAAATCAAATCTTTATCAATACATTGATCTGTATGCAATTCCCTAACAACTGATAGCATTTCGTGTGTGGCTACCGTTCCAATGGAACTCTTGCACGAAGAGACGATCTCCGGCACGATACCCGATTTCCCCGAGAAGATAATTTCATTAAATTTATATCGGATATCATCGGATTCCAGTGGACGATTTTTCGAATTTCTTGAGACTACTGTTTAATTCTGGAAGCCCCGATACAAAGGAAATGGCAAATTACCCTACGCATCCCCGGTGTGCATTGATTGCAGAAATGGCGACCGAAAGTTTAACACAATCCGAGAATGTTTCGCGGATACCCTGTACATTATTGCTTCCCAAACTTTTGGATGTCAGCGTCCCCTTCGCAAAAATTAAAATATTTCACGCCCCCCCCCTCGAAAAAAAAATCGTAATAGAGAGATATATAATAATTATTGTATTTATATTCAATACAAAACATACACAGCGAATATTGCAAAAATCAAATGCAAATATTACATATTTTGCCTCTTACCGTTTGGTTCTGAAGACGATGCGGGCTGTTCTGGTAAAATACTGTCCTTTTTTTGAGTCTGTTTCTCTTCTGATTGTTCACGGGAATTTTTTTTATTTTATTTTTTATCAGCCACTTATCCATCTCAGGGTTAAATTTTTTAACGTAGAATAGATCAAATAATATCACCACTTACCGATACTGGCACACCACAGACTGATAACATGAAATTAGTGAATATTACCTGAATAAGGGAATCCCCAGACCAGGAACATTTTTCTCTTTTATATATATATATATATATATATATATATATATTACTTAGTTTTAACACTTTCACGAATTTTAACACGTTCGGTTGAATTTTATTGCTGCCTTGGGAAATCGAACTCACACACATCTAATTAATAACAATAGTTTTTAGTTAGATACTGTGTTTGCCCATGCAACATATGGTTTTGTTTCAGTCTGTACAGCATAATTTCTGTATAAGGGGACATGTGATTCATTAATTAGTGTGTTTTTATCCCGGTTGTCTCTAATTGCACTATTTGTTGAGAAATATATTACACAGACTGCTCATACCTTATTCACTGGCATAATAAAAGTACTTGTTTTTATTGCCTCTGCAGTATAGTGGCTGTTAGGAAAAGTGTATTGTTTACCCCACTGCAAGCGAGTTACTATTCTTCCCACATGAACTTGTTTAAGCTTTTTTTCATGTGTGAAGTATATGCGAAACTTTTATTGGTAACAGAAAACTAGCTCGGATGACAGTGATAATATAAAACAAGTTTTGATATGTATATAAAGTCAATATCAACAGTCCCTGATTAAGATCGCGTGATGAAAGGGACAAGAAGATTTGGAGCTTCCCTGGAGAGCATTCGAAGTAAATACAATTAACTACTGCTTTGAAATGAAACATATGAATAAGCAATATTTACTAATATTCATTAAGCGCCGAAATACGCAGGAAGCAAAGTTTGTGAACCAACACCAATGTGTGAATTTTTACATTAAAATATAAAAAATAACAAAAAAGTTAAATACGTTTCTTTTAAGATTAATAATAACTCTAATTACTCTTAAAACATTTTAAATTTGTTTTCATTATTTCACGGCCCCCCTCAACAAAACCTACGGTCCCAAGGGGGCCGCGGCCCACAGTTTGGGAAGCGCTGCTGTACATCATCGTTGCTGACAGTAATTATATCAATCGTTTGGATTATGGAGGGGAAAAAAAGGAGTAAATAAAGAGCGTTAAAAGTAATGCGCCCTTTTCGTGCGATGACCAACTTCATTGACCTTTCGTGCGAGTGTCCGACGAGATTGTTTCTCTTCGTTAATGTCATTTCTTTGCTCCACTTCAAAATGAACTTGCGATTCCACAACTGATGCGGAAAGGAATTACCACCACTTGGGGACGCCTCAATATATCCGGTGCGGTGCAGTACCTCCGGGAGGCGACGTATGCTCAATAACGCCAGCTCGTTCTCAATACTTAATCAGCTCGGTTAAGGTGCCTTACAAGGAAACTACACCGCAGTATTTATGGCTAATAAAATGTAATTAAATCTCAGTTCGGAGACAGGAGATGCGTGGAGTTGGTTTTGGAGTTGACTTCCACGTCCACACGTTCGAGACCATACTCTGAAGAGTTATCAGCTGTGTCGCCATCGTGGTGATCTGAACGAAATTCGGTAAAAAAAAAAAAAAAAAAAAAAAAAAAAAAAAAAAAAACATCCAATTAAACAAAAAGTAACTGCCCTCGATGTTGGAACTGTTTCATTAAACAACATGCCTGTGTATTCAGATAAAAATGCTCTATAGCTAACATATATTAGACGGCTTTGTTCAGCACTATAGTTCTATTGTGCTCAGCAACTCAGGAGTATGCTGAGCACGAAATAGCTATTTTAACCTATCGCGTAAGGGTCACATTTTCATCTATACACGTGTGAATGAAAGCTTTAAAATAACACTTTACGTTTTCTTTGCATATAATACAAAGTTGTTGACCGTGCAATAGAGAGATGCCTAGCATTTTTCAAATAGAAGAACATTCCAGATTTCAAACCAAGTAAAAATGTAAATGAACGGTGATGGTATATAAGTGGTTGGAGTTGTTTTCGGAACGAGCAGGAGGTTGTAGGCCACCTTATTATTTCTATTATTTGCGTGTGGTCTTCTGGTAAGATTGGTCATTTGAATTGGTCACCGAATGCTATTTTCTCTTTGAGGACATCGTTCATTGTATGTGTGTGTTTGTGTTTACTTTTACGCACTTGTTATAGTTCGCCCACCGTTTGTAGGTCTCTGCTTGGCGTCTTGCCAAGAATAGTCAATTCATGCTGAAGGGGAGAAAGAAATGAAGGACGTCCGAATTGGTCGCCAACACGCGAAATCACGTGCTTTATAGGTAAAATTTTCCAACTGTTATACAAGCAACATAGTTAACTACAATAATCATAAAAGAGAAGTTAATTTTCTGACCGGTAATAATAAACAACTCATCCCACAATACAGATTGATTACCCTATTATCGGAATGGATTCTCCTTTTTCTGACAGGCGCAGAAGTTTCGAGGGATCTCTAATCGGTGGGCGAACTATACATCCGTGATACTTCCTTAGCAAAAAAAAAAAAAAAAAAAAAAAAAAAAAATGCAGCATAATTTGTCAAAAAAAAAAGCGTGATGCACATGGAGTTTGTTAAAATCGTTACGTGACTCCAAAACATCATCTTTGAAATCACCGATTTCAAAGAATAAATTCCGAGCTGACCAAAAAACACGTGACCAGAATAAACTTAATTATCAGAACATAACTCGTCAAGGTATTTTAAGAAGCAATAATGTCCAACATCCAAAAGTTTTTACCCCTCCCCCCTCTACAGGAACTCGAATTACACGCTGTCTTCAATCTGATCATCAGTTAGCATGAAAGTTGTATGTTTGGATATCTGCGCTCAGAGAGAGAAAAATAAATAAATAAAAATAGAGACAGTACAGAAATGGTATCAGGTAAAAAAATGCAATGCTTCTATAATTAATAAATAAGAGATATTAATTAATGACTCATTTAATTTAGTTCTCGCAGAAATACAAACAGCCCTGGGCTAGTCTCGCTATTGACATCAAACATAATGATTTTGCTTTTTTTCAAGTGTCCATGCTGGCAAAGTCAGAATAAGTGGCGCTGCTCAACTGTTTCATGGATCGCTCCGATTTCGACGTTTTACAGCTAAATGCCGAAATTAGTTTTAAATAATTTGAAATCAGTAGGATTTTTTAAGCCTGACATAACTGAACTACTCTAACATTGATTAAGGAGGAGTATTGCCGGTAGAAGAGAGAGAATAAACATTCCTACCTGGCAGTTCGATGATCTTTTTATAGACGGCAAGAAAGGCTGCTTCAGCGGCTTTACTCCTCTTCGACAGGTTGTCTACTTCTGTTTGGAAACTTTTTAATAGTGGGGCCACAACCTTGCGTACGTCCTGTGGAAGAAACATAGAACTACGTTACGAAGCGATTGGGAAAATAATAATGCAAAAATGAACTACAGCCAACCAGAATTATTTAATTGCGAATTCTGGATTTTGCTTTCAAGAAATAGTCGAACCAGAAGAACGTCTGTTTCTCATGCCATTCCGAATGCATCGAACAAGATTTATTGTAAACTCGTGCGTCATCGCTGGACTATCTATTTGTATATCACAAGCTTATGCTCAGATATCCCAATACTTCCAGGAAATCTGTAAATGACAAGGAGTACGAAATTCCTGTGTAATTTGTCAGTGAGCATCCAGAAGAAGCATCAACAATGTGGGTTTTTCTTCGAAAAATGTGCACCATTTTGCTAACTGCGCTTCCCTTATATTCAGTGATGCACATGCATCGGTATTCCCTCATCGCTGATTATGCAGAGACGAGGAATACCAAACACAAAAGACAATCGCATGTGTCCATGCCCACATCGGGTTCGAATCCCACAGTGGACATGGATGGATGCGATTGTCTTTAGATGGGAGATGAAGTTCGTCATCCTTGTTTGGTCTGTAGAGCAGACTTTCCGGACAATGTACAAAAATGAAAAATTTTAATTTAAAAAATCAGAAAAAATTCATAATCCACCCACGTATGTACAATAGATTCATTTACAAAATTCGGGTATCGTAAAATCACGGCAACGTACTTAGCCAATGTGCTGTGTAATTATTCTTTGACCTTTCAGATCCAATAAGTTTTGGAAATAAGCTCGGTTTGATTTCCCAACCATGTTAGGAAATTTTCAATCTACATTGAAAACTATGCGAATAGTGAAGGAAATATTTCCAAGGTGACCGTGCTGCCGTGGACAGAGCGATTCGGTCTCGAAAGAGGTCCATCGGCAATTTCCGAAAACACGTGGTTTAATTTTAAGGAAGAAACAACGCAAATTACCCTCAAACTTTTTTTGTATACTAAGCGTTCTTCCTTTAATTACTTTTTATACTGGGATTAGTTTTCGTGCATTTTTTTTTTTTTCAAATATTTCTTTTAAGCTTCCAAAACAGCATACGCTTTTATCTTTTGATAGTTCCTGATTCAAACTTTTTGCCTCTCATTTTAAATGTGATAATGAAGTGATAAAAAGCCTTTTATTTATATAAATTTCACCGAACCATTTTTACTAACAGTTTAGAGTTATTCAGAATTACACGGGGATTGAGCAAAGATTACGAGGTGGAGAATTTCATATACCTCGTCCCCTCAGTCTGAGACCGACCATAAAACTCAGACGTTTTAAACACAGTTTAAGATATTAGCATGACAGTACCACAAGATCACCGAATTTTACAGTGAGGGGTTTGCTCGTGAGGGTTGCGCCTCTTATGTATTTTATTATTATTTTTTATTTATTTTTAGTTTTTTTAAGCAAAGCATTTTTGGATTTAGTGCTTTCATAACACTGATTTTTATATTACTTCCTCGTCTTATATTTGCTAGCTACGATTTGTTTGTATAATTTATCACCTACCTTAATAACAGTCCCGTGCGTATTTCTCTCCTTCACCTTTAAGCGACCGCTTAAATGGGCACTGCACTCACTCGACGATACCCTAAAGCCCAGGATAATACGTTGAAAGCAAAAGAGTGCCTTCACGTGCTTAATACTTTTTTAACCATTTCTTTATAGCACCCATCAGGTGGTGATGGAGAAAAAAAAATGGAAGGAGATCGCAGAAAATTCTCCGAAGCTTTTGGAAACATTCAAGTTTCTATCTGAAAACCGCGAGTGCTCTTAACTGAGTTAATATGGACTGGTCTATTTTAACATGACAGTGACTACCGCTTTTGGTACGAAAATTTTAAACGATGCCGAGAATTAAGACATGAGTGACGAAACACTGGTCAAGCCACCAAGTCTCGCAAGAAATTCCATTCGCCCATCACGGCTCGTTTGAGTTCTGCTCCTCATTCGTACGAAATTAATGTCGCTGCATCGAGAACGAATACTGAGACAGACAGGGAGTGCTTAATAGTCGGAGGCCCTCTTAGAAGGAAGTTAATTTGAGCGAAGACCGCTCCGAACTCTTCCTAATGAAGAAAAGTTGCGATATTTTGCGGACCTTCGCAACGATCGACAATTGTTAGAATCGACCTAAAGATGAGATTAAACAGGTGATTGATTTGTGCTATAGGAAACAGAGCGAAGAGATGAAGCAAATTATTCGAACAAATGATGAAAACGCGAAACAATTTCAAAATAAATTAGATGCAATGAATATTAAAGTAAATGGCCTGGAAACAGTTTAAGATTCAGAAGTGATGTGGAAAATTTCGAATGTAGAGGTGCCGAGTTGGAGAAGTTTAATGTTCTGGCAACGGGAAGGGGGAAGAGAATGAAAACTGGTTTGGGGGGAAAACAAAGTATAAATGAGCGAATTTGAAAAATGGCGTTCGCAGAAATAATTTGTGTATGAATAGCTAAAGACAGTACGGAAACTTGGGAACACCCACAGAGTTCTTGACCCGCTTAAAGAAAAATTAGAAATTATGTGGTAGGCAAAGCAACGGGAAGATTGTACACGAGGATAAGGAAAAGATTTAAACTACCGAAGACAGGATGCCAACGGACAAAGCGAAAAAAAAAAAAAAAAAAGCAGTAATACTTTCGCTATTTTATTTATTATTATTATGGAACTGATAATCATGCAGTTTGTTATTTTATTTGTTTGTTTGTTTTCGGAACACATTACACTGGATTTTTATGAATTACAGGACAAAAGTTGAGGAATCGGCATATAAGCTGTACCAATGGAAAAAAAAAAAGATGGAAAAGGGATGAAAGGGAGAATATCCTATTTTCGTGGGTTGGACGAACCGACTCGCTGTAAACCACCTTATGAACTTTGTCCAGGTTCTAATGTGATACCCGTGACCAGTAAATGTTTGTCGTGTTCGGCAGAAGCTGCCTTGGGTTCGAGTTATAAATGGCTGGAAGGAAAGCACATTACGAAAATGACCTCGCTGAACGAGGCCGAATCCAAAAAGCGAGCCTCCTCGGAGACCCTTCCAAAAGCAGTGTTAGCATAAAAGGGTTGTTTTTAGGTTGCTGCAAGAATTAAGTTAAGAGCGGCGAGTCGCAGAGCACAATGGTGCTACTGCTTTCTTCTACAGCCTCCGTGCCCGATTCGTTGCTAAACTGTTAAGTCCAATTCCGACGGTGATCCCCCAAGACTGGCACGCGCAAGGAGTATAGACAGGAAGGAGAAAAACTATAAATTACGACTGCCAACAGCAGAAAAACGCTACCACAAAGGTGTAACAGCACATTCCTCTATCATTAACATCATTTGCTCGTGTCGCAGAACACCGGAAAAGCATGAATTATCCCGCCACGAACCGCCGGTGGAGGTATAAAAATTCCGCCCACCTAACAACCAATAAATCACCCCCCTGCTAATCGCCGTGTAATGTTTACAACTTACAAATTAGCGAAGAAAATAATAAATGAGAAGCACATCTTCTAGACGCGCTCCACAAACTCCTCCTCCTCCGCTGCATCCAGCATTTTTTCCCCCCTCTTTCAATTGTTTCCCATTTCTCCAAACAAACCACCACCGACACTGATTATTACATTCGGTGGGAAAACGCGGAACCTCGCGTCCGAGGAGCGTCAGGCGGGGCCTTTTATTTCAGATAAATTGCAGTAATTCCGAATTCAAAAACTTTTAGCGCACGAAACCGTGCACTTAGCCTCAAATTTTACACTTCCCTTGCAAATTGAGAGAAACCGAGGAGCGCGCGCGCGGGAGCGACCCCCGCTGCCTTTGATAGCCTTCCGTGCATCCCTGGCGGCAATCCTCCGAACGCCTCTGGGACCACTTATCTCCCAGCACCCATGTACGGCGATGCACGTGCTCTGCTCTTTCTCCTTTGCTCTTCCTCCCCCCCAAAGGCTCCCCCAGTCGCCTTCCCTATTCCGCTCCCACCCCGAAACTCTAAAACAGAAAAGCATCAAGATTCCGTGTGAAGCGAAAGAATTTATGAATCTCAATGTCCACCACAACTGGAGCAGGTAATGGTCGGCTACAGGTCACGAACCCCGCGGTAAATCAATGGCTGCTCGTCTTTAATATTTAACGGGCGACACCGGCCACCGCGCAGTGCGTGAGATTTATGAACAGCGGTCGACCAATAATTTCAAAAACCCTCAAACTTGTGAGGTTGCGTGCTCCGACGGAAACTGAGGCAGTAAATGAGGGTACGGAAGAGGCTGCATAAGCACCACCAGCTATTTTACGTCAAAACTGACGGCATCAAACACATCGAGGGCACCCTTTACTCTAACTCAGAAAGAGAGAGAGAGTCTTCTCACATAACCCCAAGAGAAACTCCACGTGGACTTGATAGGGCGTTTCTATGGAAACATTTTATTCACTCTTCTGTCATTCATCTGTTATGATAGCATAACAGTACGCTGCAGTATGCACGTGATACAATGGAAGTCTTAACACGAGCGCCTTTCAAATGTGGCCGTGCAAGGAATGGAGAGATGCCGCCGAAAATACTTTTCTCAAGAAAAGGTTCCCACAGACTCCCCAGAACTTTACGCAAAGCGATTTTTACAAGGAAAATGGACAACCTACCGACCCCGTCCTGCGAAAAAGACCGTCAGCGAACCACTCACTCGCTAGTTTTTAACAGTTGGAATGAATTCTTTTTAATCGAAGACGGTAATCATCCAAAAGCGGAAGAAAGTCCGAAGGGGTAAATGTCCTGACGATAGAATGAAACCCAGGACGTGTAGTATGCAAGCGGCGATTTGCAAACCTCAATGACACACAAAGTAAACATTTGAGAGACTTGCATGCTAGTGAAGAATTGGAATTGCAAATAAAGAAAATCCCATAAATCACGGCGAAGGGAACAAGCATAAATCCCGTGTCGACTCTTATACGCATTCAATTTTCATATAAAACTACCCAAAATGATAATAAGTTACATTTTTTGTAACAACTTCTAAGCCATGCAAACAAAAGCTGAAATTATTTCGAAAGCTCCACAATTTCTTAAAACTTCCACGATTGAAATTGAAAATCTTCCCAGATATGCGCGATTAAGGAACGTTCTGGAGGATCAATGGAGCCAACATGCAATGCGGATGTTTAATGTAGTTTCAAATGTTCCACAACACAACTGGAGGGAGATTAACAAGACTGCAAATCTTCTAGTATTTAAGTGCAGTCGGTTAAGATGCCTCGTTCTACCATCAATCTCTCACCCTAATGGAGAGGGTGACAGTAGGTGGACTATTCGTTCCAGGCTTAGTTGCATATATAATTTAACATCAAAGTGACGGCTTGATGATGCCGAAAGGCCCACCGATTGGTAGTAAGAAAATGAATCAAACTGAAATTCTGGGTGTATTCTAACGCACGCATTTCTCCAAATGATCTCATATCGTGGACGGTTCTGTTCGAGGTGCTTCAGTCTTCGGTGACGTAATAAATGGGAAAAGGAATTCGCCGATTTCGGACCGTCCACAACGCGAAATGACCAGAGTGGTCGGGAATGCGCCAAGAAAGGTTAAAAAGTCACCGCGGCGCGTTCCCGAAGCAGATAAACAATTCCCCACTGCTATCATTAAATGAATTCAAAGTATTAACTACGCGTCATTGTGTAGATTCCAATTATTTGCGATGGCGCAAATTAATTGCCTTTAAATGGCGTTCACCGTCCCAGGAATCCCGTTGGAGGTGGGTGGTTATTCTTCATAGTTAACGCAACGCAAGTGGATTCTGCGTTATCCATGATACGTCGTTGTCTCCACCCTAATCCAGGGGGTGAGACAAATTCTCCAAGTGTCTCGCATACCTTCACGACTTTCAAAGAAAAAGCAGTGCACGACCTCGTTAATTCCTGCAACAGCGAGATGCGCCGCACAAAGGAGAGAAGTAGCGATCGGTAGATTTTTATCTCCCATGCGAGGTTAAGCAGAGCAGATTTTAAATCAATTCAGTGTGCCGGGAAGGACAGAATAGCAGATATGCACTTCAATAGTTAGGGGGATTTGTCGCCGAGTCTCTTAACTGATTTTCCGAAATGCTCGTGCCTTTCTATTGGCGAAGTATTAGACAAGGGATTAACGGGCCACTTGGTTGAGAACGACGCACGATGTAAAGGTGAAGATCATAATGCCTTTTCTCGACGAGTTTCACAGATTCGTTTTGTCACTTCCAGACGATCGGACACACAAACAGAGAAAAAGTTAAATGTCAGTTGCATGCAGTGGACCCCATTTCCTTCAAAACTGAGGAGGAGAGAACTTGGGGGGGGGGGGGGAGAGAAGAGGCGGAAAGTCAAAAAGAGAAAAGGGAGAAGAAAAAAGTGCAGTCAATAACTCCAATCTCCGAGCCAAAGTAACCCTATACATAGGACACATGTCGTGACCTTCGCGGTCTAAAACTGTCCAAGTTTTTTTTCGCCTTTTCCACTCGCCCGTTTTTTGTCCGCCCTCTTCCTGTTCCTGCTGTTATGCCATCGATCATCTACGCTTGGCGGCTGTTCTCAGAAAGTCCACGTCACCTCACACGTAAACAAAGGAGCCATCCAGGCCCGGGATACCATAAACTTCTCCTTAAGGTGCAGGCGAGGCAAATCTTCTGGCGGGGTGGGTCGAAAGCAAGGAGAGGGGAGGCACGAGCACAATAGGGTTTAGACATATATCTGTACAAATATGTCGGACGGCGAACAGACGATCAAACACAGAAAAGGAGAACCGAACAATCATGGAAGGTTCGTGATCAAGAATCCTTATAGAGCGAGTGTGTGTGTGTTAGACCACGCGCGCCCAGCAGAGAGAGAGAGAGAGAGAGAGATAATGACCAGCCAATAAACATGAAGTCAGCACGACGCTGTGAGATTTCTTAGTGGGGTGTACAACAATGGCATCATTATGAAGTGCACCAAAAGAGGGTTTAGAAAGGGAAGCGTCGAAAGTTTGGTTTCTCTGTTGGCCACCTTCATTCCCGTCAAGAGAAATAAATTTCTTTTAAACACGTGACACGATGAAGAAAATAATTTGGAAGTTAACAGTTGAAAAGTATTCCAGGCAAACTGAGGTTAATTGGAACACGAAAACAAACACTCTTTGTCGATTGACCGAAATCCTAATTCTGCTGTGGTAGTTCTTAACGAGGTCCTGCAAACGGGATTCGCTCCTAACACACACACACGCGCGCAACGTACACGGACAGGAAAGGGATGAATTCTTGGGGGAGGGGGGGATCATGGCAGAAATCAATTATGACCATTATATGAGGTTGAAAATAATTTTAATACGAGAGGGATCTTTGAGAGAGACCTTAAGAGTGCATGAACATGTCTCTTAAATTCTTATTGGTTGGCATAACTGAGATATTCTATTATTCATATATGTATATATAATCTTTTTAAATCCAGAATCAGGAGCGATTCTATAAGAGGTATTTTTTTCATGAAATATAAAATACAATAGCATTGAGAATCTTTCTCTACCTGCTTCCAATTTAAAAAAAGAAGCTTCGAAAATTTCAACAGCAACTCATCAGAGGTGAGATGTAAATTGTCGAGAAATTTCAAAAGCGATACAAAGGCAACGAAAATATCCAAAATATTTTTGTTGCCACTGCAGCCCGACTGTGGCTGCAGTGCGGTGGCAACAAAAGGCGTCAATTACACCTTCCAGAAGGTGTAATTTACAGCATGTTGTCTCGATACTTTTTGATCAAAGGGCGTACATTAAACGGAAGCTGCCAACCACCCGTGGATATTCTGACTAATGATTTTTCAAGGGTAGATCAACTCTTTTCTTAAAAGATAAACAAATATCAAAGAACGCATGGGGTGTCAGGTAAACAGTTTATATTTAGAATTGTGCCTTTGGCCTTTCTCTCGCATCTTCCCTCCCCGGAAATGACTTTTCAACAGCTGCAAAATGTTCTCTACGTGTAAATCCAGATTTTATCCGTGATAATAACGATTCATTCCTAGCAGGGAGAGAAAGAAAAAAAAAAGTGTATACACTTTAAAATGTTTTAATACGATAATGACCACAACGCGAAAATCGCGTTTCATTTGAAAAGTGCAGATGGTGCCGATTAAAAATGCATAAAGACAAGAGTTAGCAGTAAAATGAACGCCTTAGGACAGAACTCGACGGTCTTCTAAGCGACAGATCAGTGCCTATCAGTGTGAAATAATTAATTAAAACCCCTCTGAGAATAAAGAGCAATACGTCGTCCCCCAAGCAAGAGCAGAAGTAGAAAAATCGCTCCCTACCAACCTTCTCTAATACCCGTAAGCTAGCAACAGCACCTGACAAGCCAAGGCGAGCCTGCTGACGCGTTAAAACACATTGTTGATTCCAGACGTGTCTCGAATTGGGCTGCTACAACACCGAGCAGCACTGGGGTCTGTTTTTCTTGCGATATTAATCATTTTTTCTCATTATTACCGCTGCATTTCTTCCAATCACAGATACAGCCTCACTGCCAGTGACAATTAGTTTTTAATCTCCTCATTCGGCCCAAAGGTGACGTGTTCGCAGTCTTAATTCCAGCTGTCATCTTGGGAGATTACCCAACCACCTAGCGATAATGAACTTAGAGAATTCTTTAATTTTCCCTCGTAAATTCTGATCAATATTCGCGATGACTTCTGAACAGAACGATTGCATCCACACTACCTGCCTGGAAATGACGCTCTTAATGAACCCTAACGTGCCATTTCTTAGTTCTAATTTTAGAAACGAACGCTGCCTTGGTTCGTGCAAAACACCTGTCACCATTTCTTAGAGGAGTAATTAAAAAAAAAAAAAAGAAGCGAATCCGAAATGATGTTTGGTTGTATAAGACAAGACAGGCTTCAGCCCTGTCCGCCTTGACCCCAGTCTACTCTAGATTACATTTCGAGGAACGAATTTTTGCAGGGTTTAACTTGTAAGGAAATGAGATAAACTAGGATTAGCGAAGGCGTGAAGATTTTTTAAATTTTCTTTCCGCTTCTTTATCTTTTACCTGATTTCGAGACCTTTTGTCTGTTTTTGCCAGCTGGAATTAAACTAATAAAGCTTTTTACACGGAAACCTTCCATCTCCGAATATCTTTTACAAGAGTGTAAGCCAAGTAATATTGATCAAAGCTCGCCTGCCATTACGGAAAGGCAGTCTGCTGCTTATTTTAAAGATTTACTAACCCCGGGCATCACTCAAAGAAAACTTGAAACACTGATTTGGGTAATATTTTCAACACTTTTTTTTTTTTTTCAGCGACTCAACTAGCGTATTATAATAATGGACTTGAACAGAATTTTCAGTAACATCCAATTGAATGCTTTTCCTCTACCCTCGCTGTCACAGATTTCTCTAAATAAATGCCAACGAATATCATCCTTCAAGGAGTATTTTATTCGCCCGGGAGTTTCCATCAAACCTAAAAATTACGCTGATAAAGCCGACTATGTAGTGACTCGACAAATCCGGATTCAAAATACCAAATCCCATCATTTCTTACTGTGTGTATACACCCGAAAACGTTTCCATTTTTAATAATTACACCAATGGTTCGCCTCACATAAAAAAGGGGAAGTATATTCCCAGTCTCCGATTAAGGTTCGTGATGAGCTTTTTTTAATGTATAATTTATATACTACAATGTCATCCTCGTATCTCCGAGACATTCCCAACAAAAAAGTAATTTTTTTCCCGGTGTATGATGATCAACGGTTAGTGCAATTCTTCATCGCAGCACTCTTGCCGTCATTCGCGACCAAGTGCTGATTTCGAGAACAGATTTTCTATGTATAGATTTCGAGAATGGAGTAATCGTTGACGCAGAACAGCGAAATCCCATCATCAGATTTTCCTGTTGGTGAAAAATAAATGCCCTTTCACCACAGACACGTGGACGCGTCTGAGGGGGCACGAGGACAGAGGGAAATATGACGATGGAATATTCAAGTTCATCGCCAGTAAAATAACCCCGAAAGGTCACGAGTGGATACGCAGCAGTGAATTGCCACGTCTGATCACGTCTGGCCAGTCAATCACTAGTGGGAAGTTAAGCGAGGCATAATGAACGCAGTTTTTCAAAGCTGTGTCACCGATCCATCCAGGGGCGGTGCAGGAATAACCTCCGTGGAATGTCAGCGGACTCAACGTAATGAGACATCATTTATTGTTAGTCGCGCAAGTTGAGTAATGAATCCCCCTCTACCATCGGCGCATTCATTCTGTATTGACAGCCTTTGTGCGCCACTAAACTTCCCCCAAACAGCGTTATTTCTACTTTTAACATGGGTGGTGATGCATAACTTGTTGCCATGATAAATAAACTCTTCACCGACACGAAAGGGGATCAGAAAAAGGGAGGGAAACGAGTCCCTAATCTAAATCTTTTCATAACAATTCTTTATGGAGGGAGAAACAAAAGAGAAGGGAAGACGGCGGGGAAAAAAATGAAAAATTACAATCGCTATAAAAGGAGCCAGCAGAAAAACAGCCACATTCCCCGTCCGCACATTCTATTGGAGCCCCTTCTGTACCTGGTTTGGAGCTCTGGTTATCATTCTGTCTTGTACTCCCATCATTCCACTCGACTGGGCTTCCATGAGCGGGCGAGGGCACACTCAATGAATAAAACATTGTCGCCATTGTGCGGGCCAGTAATTAAATGTTTGCGCCGACTGCCGATGGCTCGAGACAGGAAGCGCGAGCTGTTTGGCCTGCTCAGAAACAAAAGGCCAGCTCATACGGAAAGCAATAAGCGAGTTGACCATCAACGACATATTTAGAAGGAACTCTTGCTCCACTTTCCACCCATTTAAATGTGCCAGAGGCGGAGGGAGGTTCGCATACACTTGGAACAGCCTTGCTAATTACATGGAAACATTAGTACAGTGGCCACGCCGGCTGGGCAAGTTATCGTGCCCACCCCCTCCTTTCCGACTGAATTGCTCTGAAAGGCTCCCACACAAGGCCGAGTAATGGAAGAACAGAAGAGTACAAAGTTGTAAATAAGTAATTATCAAGTCATGGAAGTGTTCAGCACTCGCTGGTATGTCTCAGCCGCTAATGACAGTGCCGGAATGTCGGTGCTAACGGACTGCGGACCACATTATGGACTGCTGACCAATTACGGCACCGAGAAAAGCTCTTAAACATTCTTACTATTATGTCTTGGAGAGGGAACGAACGTATCGCAAGAAGGGGTTAAGAGAGAAACAGAGAATGCGAAGGAATCGGTGAGTCATAAAAATCCTCTTTTCCCCGCCCCTTTACCCCCCCCCCCATGTATGTGTGTGTGTGCGCGCACGCGGAGGTGGATACAAAAGGGAACATTTATTTTACGGCCCTTTTGTCTTGGGCGCTTGCATTTGTGTTCGGAAAAGAATGAATGTTAAACAGTTGCACTCCATACGTGATTAGGCGCATGATCAGAACCTCTTCCAATAATTAACAGTGGATTACGCCCACGGAACAAATTCAACTCCTCAACTTTCTCTTTTTCCGACTATGCACAAGAAAAAAGAAACGTTTGCTGGCCCTAAAATTTAATAATCAAGCACTGTTCGCAATAAATAAATAAATAAACGCATTTAACACTGATTTTGGCAAGATATAAAATTAGCGGATTCGGTCGTACCCCTGGCAAGTGTGGTTAGGACTAAAGGGCAAAGTTATAAAGCCCTACAGGGAAGGGGAGAGAGAGAGAATACCAAGCTGCAAAAGGTAGTGTGTAGATTTGGTTAAAGATTATACACTCGTTTATGCATATACCAAGGCTACTAAAAGTATGTAGAAAGTATTAACATACTTTCTACACAATTTTGAGTGCGTTCTCTGGCTGGTTTGTTTATTTTTCGAGGTGACAGAGAGGGAGGAAGAGAATATGTAAAGGGAAAGATCTCCATATGAAAAGTACGCAAGGGAGGAAGGACGTAAGACGAAACTCAGGATTAGTCAAGTCAGCTAAACAATAAAGCTACAGCAATCCCTCGATTAATGCGCCCCCGATTAGTGCGTCATTTTCTTTCGGTATCCAAATTCGATTAGTGCGCCTCTAAAATTCGATTAGTGTGCCTATTTATTTATCATAAAAATAAATGTTACAGATTTAAAAAATTTTCGATCTATATATTTTTTAGTTACCGATTTGAAACATTTTACAAAGTTATTTTTTAATGGCATACTACACTATTTCCATGTTCACTATGTTCCAAATTTACGGCCAAAATTTATGTCGTCTGCTTTACATAGCATTTTGCTGATCATATCTCGTACAATTATTTTCCTTACTTTTTTATTTTAAATTATTTTCCTAACTTTTAATCATGAGTAAAAGAATTAGTGAGCAAAAAATAGAAGTGTGAAAATGGTTCGAAAAGTAATCTCATTGGAAGAAAAACTTGAAATAATAAAGAAAAATGAACAAGGCGAGTCCAGAGCAAAGATAGGACAAGAACAAAAAATGCGTGAATCAACTGCTGAATACAAAGAGAAAGAAAAGGTAAAGCTGCTTCAAGTTCATCATGCATGCACTCGAAATCAAAGTATTATAATGATTGAATTAGAGAGACTTCTTTTTACATGGATCGAAGATTGTAACCAAAAACGGATCCCGCTAAACACTGGATTTATTAGATCAAAAGTCTCTTTGTAACCTGGAAAGAAAGGGCTATCAATGATGGAAAAGAAGAATCCCACGTTAGTGCTGGGTGATTTGAGCGTTTCAAAAAGAGAAATAGCCTGCATGATGTTCTAATCACAGGCGAAGCTGCAAGTACAGATAAGGAGATATCCAGAGATTTTGAAGAAAATTGTATAAGAAGGGAACTATTGTGATCAACAAATATTTAATATCGATGAAACCGGCCTTTTTTTTGGAAGCGAATGCCTTCCAAGACCTTTCTAGCCAAATCAGAGAACTCTCAGCCTGGTTATAAAGTCGCAAAGTCGAATGAAATTACTGCTAGCAATCTGCGAGCCGTTTGGAAGCACATTCTTCTACATTGTGCAAATGATTTTAGTGCCGTTTCAAATGAATCTAAGTTAATTAGATCTCATTCTGAGAAACTGAGTGATTCCGACCTGCTAAATTTAGATATACAGCGGGAAGATCCTGAAGAATATGAAGAAATTTAATCACTGACAAGTCCAAAGAGGTTTCACAGAAACAATTTGAAAATATTTTTCGTACAATCGAAGTTATTAAGCGGCAATGCTTAGAGATTGACCCTGGTGAAGAGAGAAGCAGTAAAATTTGCAGAAGAGGCAACAGGGCCATACCGTCAGTTATATGAAAAAAAGAAACAGAATGCCTGTCAAATTACATTAGCTCAATTCTTTGTTAAGAAGCAGAATAATAAATTTATATTCTGAATATGTTTTATTGTCTTTCAGTTTCATGGTTTTCCTTTACCTAGGCCCTGAGACATACCCTAATTCTTTTATAAAAAAACTTAAGGGTCAAAAAAGAAATCTGAGGAACGAATTATACATTTTCCCATAGGTTACTATACTCGATTAGTGCGCCTGTTTTAAAGAACGCACTAATCGAGGGACTGCTGTATTATGTCTATCAACTGTGACTGCTTCCCACCAGTTTGTCCGTATTGCGAAACGATAACCTGCCGTGTCCATCTCAGAAGAACCACATCTTCCGTCATTCTTTTGCTGGAGGAAAAAAAAAAAACTGAATAGATTTCCCTGATGATTAAGTTAAATTTTAGTACAGACCAGTTTATTAGGTAATATATAATTTTATATAATAAATAACTAAAGTGTAAAGATACTAGATGATTCCAATCTTTATTCGTTTATAAATTAATTAACAAATAAATTAATTTTTGATTTTCCCCTATTAAAAATCGAGAATGTGACGACAATGGATCCAGTGAAAGTTTTTTCATTTTGGCAGGCCACTTTATTTCGATGTGTAACACGTTCTGCTGCACTTTTTTTTTGTGTGTGTGTGTGTGTGTGTGTGTGACAACGCTGAATCGTGATTTTTGGTATGCTGCTTCATGGTTCACTGTTCTCTTTTATATATGCAATTTATATAGATACATACTTGTGATCCAGTGGCGGCTCGTGGCTTGAAATCATGAGGGTGCTGCAACTTTCAAAATATACATACACACTGTAAGTACAGCGTGTACGTGCTTGGATAAAATATCAAAATCATGGTAAAAATTAAAAAAAAAAAAGTAAGTTTATTATCGATAAAATTATACAGTTCAGTATAATTCAAAATCACTTAAAATAAAATAATCCATTCCTTTAATTGTAATTAAAGGAACAGATTTACAATTTTTGGACATTACAATTAAGGGATTTAATTGTAATGTCCAAATATTTAAAGAAAACGGAGTAAACACGATAAGCATTACGAACACTACTACTACTGGCGCAAACTGCATATAAACAACAGTGGAACTGCGCGACGGACAGTGCCGCATTACGCTAATTGCTCGCATCTCGCTATGACGTGCATATGCTTGCGCGCGTAGCAATATGACACTGCGGTAAACACAGTGCTGCTAGCGTTCTTCGCCCTCCTAAGTGCTACAAGATGGATTTTTATTATTTTTTATACAAAACGAGAGAATTGCATAGGATTGTTGATGATAAAATTAAGGTCTCTCTTAATAATAATAATAATATCGAGAAAAATTGGGGGTGCTGCAGTTCTGCAATGCACGATCGCCCTTGTTGTGACCCCTTAACACTTTCCAAAGACACTGCCGTGATCACGTATCTTGGTATCAAACACTTCTGCATATCGCAACCGAAAAAAGTATAAAATAGTTTTTTGACGGACAGACTGGGAGAGCAAATATTTCTGTTTATTGAGAAAATGTCCTGAAAAGGACGATCGCAACCAAGAAACATAATTAAAAGTTAGCCACTATCAGAACTTCAAATCAAAAGGATTTTAACATCAGAGCAGTTTTAAAATGTAGATCGTTACTGTGCTGGTTAAGAATGCATAACAATTAAAGAGCAAGCTGTTGTTTCGTCTACTATATTAAGAAAATTAGTTAATTTTTCATAAAAAATGAAACAAAGAAGAAATGTAAAAAAAAAATTGCCAAATGCAATTTTTAAATTTATTTTTCGATGATCAGTCCTCAAATTTGAGCGCAAAGAAAACAGCCTATTTTCGTTTCATTTTTATTAATCGTGTGATTATTTTTAAAATTCAGTTCTAGATGATTTTCTCCCTTTCAGGTGTAGCAATATGTGAGGCTTTACTGTGTGTAAGGAGTGCCGTCCGCATACGTAACGCACGTGTAAGCAGCACCGTTTTATGTGACGTATTTCTAATACGAAAATGAAAACTTCCTCAAAAGCGGAACACACTTCCGGCTCCTATATAACAATAACGACAATAATTGGAAAAAGCACTGAAATTCATGGATGGCTGGGAAAAGAGGGAATCCTTTTCACAGCTTTTTACGTCTATCTGAAACAGTCACACCTTGTCAGATCTACATACTCAAAAATAAAGAAAAAAAAAGTATTCGATGTGCAATTGTACATTACTTCAGAATGCCCTAGTAAAAAAAAAAAAAAAAAATCATTTGATAGTAATGCACCAGAAAGTAAAGAAACCTTGGCAAGCACGCACACCAAAACACATGGAGCGATTTTATCAAGCACACACAGCCGACCATATTCCTACCATTTAACCACAGATTAAGAACGAGTGCCAAAACACGTATCCACCTCGAAACACAAGAGAGAAAGAAAGAAGAAGAAAAAATCATCTATCGGCGCGTGAACCTGTGTTGCCACCGATGTACACTTTGAACGCATTAACCCTAACACTGCATCAGGCTTAACAGCAAGATTAATCAGATTTATGGCAGTCCGCCGTCGGCATTGATTCCAACTAGCGACAGGATGATTAGGTATGAAGACGGATACTCTTCTCCGACACTAATACGGGACTTTAAATATAATAAATTGCCATTATGTATCATCAGTTAGTTAAGTGGCAGAGTAAAGCAACAACAACAAAAAAAAAACCACCTTCCAAGGATAGTGACGTCACGCGCGTTCGTGAGCGAAGAAAGGAAACTTTTGAGAAGTTGGTGACGAAGGAGCCGTTGCAGGCGCGTTCTGCCAGCACGAGACAAGAAATGATTCCCGTTTCCCAATGTAACGACCACAGTAGTTCATTTGCTTTCTTTCTCTCTCTCTATTTTTGTTTTTGTCTCTCTTAATATTAATAGGAAATGATACCGTCGAGTGTGTCCTCGATCTGCGGACCAGGAACGCGAATTTAATGTGAAATATTCGTGAGTGATACGAATTCAGTAACGTCTATTTTGTCATGTGTACCACATGATGAATCATCTCCAAATTGTGGAACAAACATCGGGAGGGAATAAGCAGGAAGTTATATGGTAGATGCGATGTCCACCATCCTTCGACCAAAAAGGAATCGGTAAAAATCGAAGACAAAGTTGAAATGAGAGAGAGGTCAACGTTAGCTATTTAAACACTTACTGGATGACCATTCCAACTCTGCAAAACGTGCATGTGGTTCCATTCATTACGTCAGAGAAGTGGCGCACTCAGGATTCAATCTAGGGGGGGGGGGGAGAGTTGGGTACACGATTTGAGAATAGACATCACGCACTGCATACGACCTATGACTGAGCATCTGCAGTGATCGCCAATACATGAAACCCGTGATCTCCTCTGGCTCGGCACGGTCCGCCCGAGCACTACTTCGTTCACAGCGGCCGTGATTCCCGAGAGCTAATAGGGTATTCCCACCTTATGTAACCGCTAATTCGTAAGTAGCATAGAAACAGAAGACACGATACAACATAAATAAAAAAATGAATTTTAATTAGGAAAAGATTTTTGGAAAATTTTCTAGTGTTTTATTCTTTTTTTGCCCCCCCCCCCGGATGCGTCATTGTGCCAGAGTGTGAAAGCAAATGTTGTATAAATTAACAAAGTGTTCTTTGAAGTGTTCAAAGTCTGTCAATCGAAGATTCCGCTTCAACTCTCGATGTCAATCTATCATAGTCCCAAAACGCAAATTTCACATGTTCCTTGGAAACTCACCCTTCGGATCTTAGAAATGCTATTCCAAAGGTCTCATTTTGAAAACGCGCACTTCAATAGAGAAAAGAAATAACAGTTTCTTTAATAACTTTATTATCCAATTACGCACGCCACGCCCTGTAAAAGTAGCCCATTAAGTGGATTCTTTCGAATAAAGAAGAAAAAAAAAAACTGCTGTGCGTTTCTTGTGTGTATGGTGAAGGGTGACGTCATCATGCGCCTTTTCTCGAATGCACGAAGTCTTCCTCAGAACCCAGTTGGCACTCCAAAGTGTTCTTTTCATTTCTGGGTGTTATTCCCTCGCTTCCTGAGCGTGGGGGAGTGCGCCACTCGAAACGAACTTCTGCTACACCCACAGGCGAACTCGTGGCCTTTCCTTTTCGCTCTTACACACATCGATGGCGAACCGATAAAGCACGTGCTGCTTGCAACACAAAGACCAACGTCTTGTACGTGTGACTCATCTGCTTCCGCTACCACACCGGCTCTTTGAGGTTTTTAAATCATTACGAAAGGGTGGTCTGCGTACAGGGTTTACAGCGACATTAGGAAAGGTCAGAAAGTGGAAAGATTGAGTCATTATATTTTATTAAACTTCTCCCTCCCCGCTACAAAAAAAAAAAAAAAAAAAAAAAATCAAGTTGCTTGTAATACCTTCAGGATTATTTCTGTTATTATCCCCCAACATCGGATGTTCACCCTCACCACCACAATATTCAAATGCATCAAATCCAGTGGGATTTGATCACCAGTTGGAATCAAATAACTATTCAGTCACAAGACAAAATTTCATTCTTCGAGAGACAGAACTCGTAAAAGACAAAAGATCCCCTCGTAGATCGAAATGTAGCTGTAGACGCGTTCTGCCTGGTTGACACTGAGTACATTTTATGAATGATGCTGCAAAAATCCAGCTCTGACCTTCATTCCATTCCATCTTAAGGTACAAATTCACTTCAGCAATGTAGAAGGAATCTCCTTTCATTCCCAGGTGAAACCAGAGCACCGAATTGTACGACGGACGAGACGCAATTCAAATCAGAGGTTTACTAGTATTAGACCAATTTATGTATTTATTATATTATTGAAGAATAATGGTATCATTCATGAATGTAGATTTCTAACGTATCATTAAAAAAAAATGTGAAAGAACCTCCCCCTCTTTCCTCACGTCCATTCATCACCTATTCTGAAGAGATCAAGGATCTTTTTTGTTGATATCTAATATCGACAAAAAACATTAACATCACGTGATCAACGTGAAAAATAACCACCGTCTCGATTTATCATTCAGCTTGATGAATTCACTGCTGACGAACTCTTTGAATCCTCAAAGATCATGGATGAAACTCACCACTAGTGTCTAGGATTTTTCCCCCCGGAAGGGGGGGGGGATACATGTCGATACTATACGAGCCATAGAAATCGAGTTACTATTTACGAAAACTTTTTCTGAAAAGGTTTTTGATACCACGAACTCAATCTGCCCATCGTATCAAAATATGCGCACCTGTCACAACATACACTTACAAATGGACATAAATAGAAATATAAAAAGGTAAACATTTACAAATTCAGGGACGAATATTCGGAAACTCCTCACCATCCCCTTGCTTCTTATCCATAAGAAAACTGTCGCGAGATCTTCATCTGCTGTAGATATGTACAGGAACAGATAGGGTTTGTTTTCTTAAGTGTGAAGACTTAACTGTATACTTAAGATATTATTAACATAACTTCATGAGTTCTTTTTTTTTCTTTTTGGTCGACTTACTAACCTGTAATTCCCCACACGTAATCATGGCTATCTTCTAGATATAACGGAAACAGATTCATAAGCTGTCCGCTCAGTTTGACTGGCTGAGTGAGTTTTTCAACGTACAAGATGCAGACTCGGATTCCACATTCACAAACATCCATGAGACGCAGATGTTTGCGATAGATGACAGGTGCATTTCATCATGCAGTGTGAGATAATCCTGATTTCAGGGGGCCTGAAGTGACACTATATTTGGTCTCTAGAGCAAGTTCCTGAATTATCTTGAACATATTCCAAGGAAATAATGGTTAGTTTACTATCCTTTGTGAGCTGGATCAACCCTGAAGAAATAACGATTATAAAAGACGGGAACCCAAAAGACAGAAGAAGATGAAGGCAAGAAAACCAAAGAAGAGATGGAAAGACGCACACCGAAGACGGCAGAAATTTCTACACGTCAGGTGATTTTTAAAAGATTTAGGGATAAGATCTTTGCACACTCAACGTAATTTGAGTGTATTCTAGTTTTCAGTTAAAAACAATTGCAACACCAGTGCTTACCAGAGACGTCTGCCCCCCCCCCACTCTTAAGAGATTCTTGAAAGGCAAAACCATTTGATGATGCAGACGCAGTTGAACTAAATGCGACAATGGAACTTTTAGGAAGAGGCTTCCAGCAGTATATCAGACGCAAGCGAATACTTTGAACAAGCCCGCTTCCGAAGGAGAATAACCCACGAAATGCGAGCATAACAGTTCAGAGTCGACCGCGATATTTTGCAATCGCACTTCGTCAAACTCTAAAACACACTGTGTAACTGGATGACTGGAATGATATGACAAGAACACGCGATTATTTTTAAATTAAGCGTTCCGCAAAGATATGTGGAGATACGCCCTGTTTCTTCTTGCAACTCTCTGCAGTTTAAAAAAATAAAAATAAATAAAAAAATAAAAAAAGAGGGGTGGAGTTTCACTTGTGCTCTTTCACATCGTTTGTATTTATAAACAGTCCAAGCATGGCGACTTCATTAAGCTGTCTACCCAAGAATTTCGTCTTTCTTTCTTTTTTATGTAACTATAATAATATTTTTTTTTTCTTTTACTGTAAAACGGATGTCCAAGTACATAAAACTTCCGATTCGCTACACGTCAACGCCCCACATGTAAAGGTCGCCGAGTAGGGCTGTCCGAAAAGAAATTGATACTCGCAGAGAAATTCGGCCTTTCAGAATTGGTGCCATCGCGGCAAATGAATGTAAATGTTTAGTCGCCCGTGACTGGTTTTTATCCGCCAAACTCGGTTAGGTGACACTGATCGACAATCCTGGAAAACAAACAAACTCGGACAATCCGACAAGCGTTGCCATTACGAGCTGACTCCTCCCCCTCGTGTCCGTCATCGCGGGCCTTCAACGTAGCCGCATTAGTGATGTTTGTCCTATTTTTTCGAAAGGTGCGGAGTTATTTGTTTTTCCATTACTCAACTTGTACCCTTTGAAAAGAGCCGTAAATCGCCAGCTACTTAGACCGAACCAATCTGAATCCCTTAACTCCTCCACCTTGACAGAGATGAGAAGGAATTCCGCCCTTCGCCAGGAAAAATCCACGCAGGTGTTAGCGCCTGTTTCACAACTCAATCGTAAAGCAAACAGCGGAGATAAAAGGTGAATTAAAATCTGCATCGCGGGGCAATTTCTGAGGTCGAGAGTGTGTCGGAAGAATAAATAAAAGTGTGTACAGTGATTAAGAGGTGAGGGGGTGAGGCGATCGGAACAGATATGATGAAATAAGAGGAAAGAAGAGCAAAAATTAACGGCGCTATTTGGATTTGTCGGCGACATGGAATACTCCGAGCGGAACAAATGGAAGAAAGATGGCGCTGAGGGTCAAGTACATGGGATGCTAAAGAATGCTGGCATCAGACAAAAAAAGATGGCGCAGCTTATTTGGTTAAACCGGAAAAGAAGGGAATGTGGGTGTGGTGAAATTGGGTTGCACGAGGAGGGGAGACAAAGCAGAAACGAAGAACCATAATTATAAACTTGCTATATATTCTTACGGCGACAATTTTTAAGGCGAAAAAAAAAAATCGTTCCCGTAAGCTCTTCAGCAATGAATTCACTTCGTCGGCGTTCATTTTAGATTGTCCAGTTTGCTATTCCAGTTCCTACAATCAGGGATGTGCATAACTCGAGTCACTCAGGATGTAAGGAAGGAACATTAAAATCACACTGCTCCAGCTATGATTTGGTGTCCGTGCATTTCTCTCTCTCTCTCTCTTGCGATACCTTTTAGAACGGTATATTAAAGTATCACAAGATTCTATGTCAAGAATAAAGAGAGTAGTAAGAACAGCCTAATGAATTTTATTTAGTTTTATATCCATCCATTGACAATCTGAGATTTACGGATGACATTGTTATTGTTGAAGAAGACGAAAGAGAACTCCAAAAAACACTGAAACTGTTAAATGAGGAAGGGAAGAGATTTGGACTTGTTATGAACTTTGAAAAAACAAAGACAATGGTATTTGGTGAGAAGAACATGAAACAAAAGATACAAGTGGATGGAACTGATATAGAAAATGTAGAACAATTCACATATTTGGGAAGTAAACTGACATATGACTTGGACTGTAAAAAAGAAATACAGATCAGGATTGAAAGGGAAGAACAAATCTGAAGGCCATGGATAACATCTGGGAAAGTAAAGTGATCAGTCTGCAAACAAAACTAAGAGTACTGGACACATGCATCTTCAGCGGTATACTGTACGGATCTGAAACGTGGGTAATAAATAAGGAATCAAGAAAAATAATTTTGGCATTTGTAGATTCTAAGAATAGGATGGGTACAGAAAGTCACAAATGAAGAGCTCTGTCGGAAGATACAACCAAAGGAGAATCTAATGCAGAAGATTATTCAACGGAAGCTGCAATTATTTGGACACATCTGTAGAATGAGTGAGGACCGGAAGATAAAGACTTTCATGTTTGTATTATGGATGGTGTAAACAGAAGAGGTAGACCATACAGAGAATGGACAGACGACATAAAGAACTGGTGTGGAATGGGTGCACAGAAACTGCGACACTGTGCACTGGACAAAGAAAGGTGGAAGAAGATACTGAAGGAAGCATCGGACATCAACGGGCAGTGAGCCCATGGTTCGTGATGATGAAGTGCAGCCTACTGATTTATTTAAATTGGACATGTTTTCGTTTTCGAGAGTCCACAGTAGGTCTTCCATCTTCAGAGATGGAAGGCAAAAATCCCCTTCTACCCCATCCCCTCTTTTCTGGTATAGTCTTTTTATTTATTTATTTATTTTTTTTTTCCCATTTCGAAAGCTATTTGTACAAATGCTATAGTAGTTCGGACTCGTTGAGTGAGGACACGGGGGTCATTTGAGAGGCTTCGAGTAAATTTATGGCCACAGATACGCACGAGCGTGTGTGAAACTCAGATTTTCTGGTCGGGTGTGCTGTCCGTGAATGAATTTATCAGGGACACAAAGGTGGCTGAGCAAGGATTGTCTCAAAAGTGTACAATAATCGAGGCTACGCCGAGCTCCAGTAATAAATCACAACTCTTTCTCGGCTACGCTGTCTTTGAACAAACAAATGACCCCAAACTCGATCGTATACGTTCTCGCAGTGTGTCAAACGAAACGTTTATCTCAATCAATGCCCATAAGCTCGTTTTGCTGTAATGCAGTAGTTTTCAAACCACTTTGCCCCAGGATCTGTTGGCCATCTGAATACTTTCTCACGAACTCCACAGCTTAGCTAGGCCGAGGATGATAATATCGTTACCGTAATGCACTGCAAAGAAATATTGCGCCACTCAAGCATGAAACGTTGAGATTTTCGTACTTTTCCGGTTATTAGTTGAGCTTTTGCGGAATCGAGTATGCAGACCCTAATAAATAATTCTCAATCACGTCACAGCTGACACCACAATATTATCCAATAAGTAAATAGAAAAGGGGGAAAAAATCATAAAAGAGCTTTAGGTACTTAAACGTAGCTAAACTGTGTCGTACAGGAAAATGTAGGAACAGTTTTCTTAAATGTGAATCAATTCTAGGAAGTTTTCAAATAATATACAACAAAATTGAAAATCAACAAGATATATAGGACTTCAAATAAATACGCGAATAACTCGAGATACTTATAACTAGCTGAAAACAGGAGTGTGATTAAATGCAGTAAAGAATAAAAGGAAATTCAGCCCGTTCAAAATTGGAACACCAACGTCATCTTCGGGAGCTTGAAAATCAGAATGGAGTTAGTCCGGGTTAAGCTTTTCGTGGATTTGATGTCCAGACATTTGCAGAATACGCTATTGCTGTTTATTATTTTTATTTATTATTTGTTTGTTTAGTTTTCGGAGTTTTTGAACCTACTTGTTCTTCCCTTTAGAGCAGTGCTTCCCAAACTTCTGGATGTCAGGGCCCCCTTTGGAAAAATTAAAATATTTCACGGCCCCCATCGAAAAAAAATCGTAATAGAGACATATATTATTATAATATTTACTGTATTTATATTCAATACAATTTATATTCAAGATTATGCGTTTGTAATCTTTTTTTTTTGTGTGTTTCTTATCAATACCTTTGAAATGAAACTTATAGGAATAAGCAATATTTACTAATATTCATTAAGCGCCGAAATACGAAAGAAGCAAAATTTGTGAACTAACACCAATGTGTGATTTTTTCCATTAAAATATAAAAAAGAACAAAAAAGAAATAATAAATAATAAAAACTAAATACGTTTCTTTTAAGATTAAAAATCTATTTAGTCTTAAAACATTTTAAATTTGTTTTCATTATTTCACGCCCCCCCCCTCAACAAATCTTACGGCCCCCACTTTGGGAAGCGCTGCTTTAGAGTAAGGAAAAGACTGTACTGGCTTTTTCGTGTACTGGAATATGACCTGAGCATCGGTAAAAACAACGCATTTTCTTAATTCCCATACACTCATATATCTTGACTATTGCTTATATTACACACTCCTATACACCCTTCTATTTCTGCCGCGACGCATGGTGTGTAAACGGGTCATTTGAACAACAACTATCCAAAATTATTTACAAAATCATCTCGCCACATAAAACACTGTATGATCGGTGAAAGCAGACGTCGGCAAGAGATGATTTCCTATCTTTTAGTACAAGGGCGAATGCGTCTTCTCATCGATCACGAGCCCAAATACGACTGCCTCAGTAATCAGGTGATCAAATTCCTATCTTGTCGTTTAAGAAACCTATCTTGGGGTTTAGTTGAAGAGAAGATTCGACAGAACAGGGGATTCACTATGACGTCACGCTCGCTGCCATTTCCAGAAGTTTCACGGCTGGGAACAATTCCCCCCCCCCCCATATAATCCTGACCTCGCGCCAAGCGACTTTCACCTGTTCAAACACCTGAAATCTTTCCTTGGTGGCCAGCGGTTTCAAGACGACGAGGAGGTCAAAGAAGCAGTCAATACGTGGTTTGCTCACAGACGGCAACCTTCTACGACGAAGGTATACAACTCTAGGTGCCCCTTTATGATAAGTGGCTGAACAATGGCGGAAATTATGTAGAAAAGTAGTGAAAGATGTCTACTTTAATTTCCAATAAAGTTTTTTTTGTAAGTATATTTTGTTTCTCTGACAGCCCATCGGAACTTACTTTCTGGATGTCCCTCGTATAATATATATATAAATAGCTGGAATTTATGTTCTTCCACACCAACACACCGTATTCATCCAAGCGATTTTTTCAAAAATATAACTTGCTTTCGGACCGACCACAATTATTCCAGGATTCCCATTGTCCCTTTTAATCTGCAAATCAGTAAATCTGACTGATGCCGAAGTCAGCATAAGCAATCAAGAACTCACGTGGTTAGCACTATGCATGACAGCAAGTCTGCGTTCTCAAAACTGCTCATAGCAAAACAAGTACCAATTAGCGACCACCCTAAAAGTCTCAATATTTATCCGGATGCAAGTCATTAGTATGTTTAAGATTTTTTACATCTGCCAAGGAGGAAAAGATCCTAATGATTAGAAAGATTACGAAAATAGTCGCATATTTGGCCTCTTTCTGTTAAAATTAATCATTCAGTCAAGGGAGAGATTCTCGGTACACAAACCTCCAAATAATCCCCACTAGAAACTTTGTCTTAAGTGCGATATTTTTTTCGAATAGTCACAATCAATCTTCCGTACATAGGTATGTGCCAGAGCACAGCAAAAAATGAAGTGAAAACACTTGCCAGTATCGTTGTAATTAAACATTCCGACCTTAAAAAGGGTTGTTTTTGAGAGATATTAATCTCTTGCATTACTCTTCATTTAGTTTTGTCTCTGTTCCAAGGAAAGAATCAAAAGAAAAAATAAGATCAAATGACTTTAGTGCTTTTTTATTATTTTTTTTTTTAAGTTTTCCATGAATTCACTTGGCAAGCCACGAAAGAAGTTGCACGTTTAAAAATATTCTAAATATATGTATTTATTTTTTAACGTTCAATTCTAAATTGCGATTTGTAATTATTCTAGCCGTAATCGCTTTACTTAATTACAATTTCAATTCTACACAACGCCAGAGAAGCGTCACTTCATAGTCCGACATATACGCAAATAGTTGTTCAGAGCAGACGATTGATAGCTGATATGAGCAGACGACACGAAGCCTCTATTAAATGCGGCACGAAGCAAATAACTGGCGGCCATGATTCTGTTTACTGTTCATAATTTGGTTTAGGAAATAAATGTGTTTTAACAAGCAAGCAGTCGAAGAAATGAAGTTGAAATGTAATTACTGATGACTAATCGATACGTAGTTAAATGAGCAAATAATCAAAGTTAACTCCGAGGTGAATTAAACACTGACAGCTACGATATTAACTAAGACATTTTAAAAGTTTATTCAATTTTCTCGTGATTGTTTCATACTTTTAGTGCCTTCCGTACGTCGGTTGTTGCAATTAATGTGATTTCGAAGATTCCCGAGGATTCTGTAGACGGCATTTAATGAGTATCTGATTAAAATTTCATATATAACGAAACACATTCATGGAATTGGCTTCGTTTAGAAGAGTAAGTGGCGCACTCACTATTAACAATGATAGATTTCCGAACTAATTTAATAATTTTTTTAAAAAAAAATTATGCAATTAGCATACAGAACTAGTAGAATAGATTACAGGACGTTATGTTATTAGAATACACTTTCTATCTCGTATTTGATAATTTATTAGTATAAAAACAAAGTTCTGTCTGTTTATTGGACAACAAAAAGTAACCTTTCGCAGTTATGTGTGTATATTAAAAGGTATCTCATAATATACACATAAACTGAAATAAGTGTGGAAGTTAAATACGCACCATTTTTATGACGTTAGTCAACTGGTTTGCATGTATAGGCTCATCTGGATTAATACACGTCCACAAGAGGTTGAAGGCGTTAATGCGTTCTAGGACTATCATATCCTAATAATACCAAGGATCTTTATGTAGTCTCAGATTTTTTTTTTTTTTTCAATAAAAGAGACTTTTTTTTGTTGTTGTTCTCACCTTCCTTCAACTGCATTCAAAGTATGAGAAGAGGGAATCGGAACGAATTTCAGGTAGACACAGGAGTCAATCTACGTTCACTTAATACACATCCGATTTAATGTAAAATTTTAATTCTTGCCCAGAAAGCAAAATCGCATTTTTTTTAATCTGCTAAAGAAGGTGTGTTAAGAAACAGGTTAAAAAACTCACCTCTGGAGTGTTTTTCTTGAAATCTCGACTGAGCTCGACGAGTCGTTTTCTTGAGCTGTCACTTTCATCTTGGCGGTTAGCGAGCTCTGTGGCCGTTACGTCCAGTTCTTTCTGCATGAGACAAAAAAGAAAAAAAATCTTTTAGGACGGATAATTACATTTGAAAACGTGTGTGTTTCAAGAAACAGAATGGCACAAATTAGCAGCACCGCTGATATTTCAGAGTGTGGCTTCACGACAACCCACCTTCCTTAATCTAACTCCCCAAATCACCTCCCTGCTCAGTTAAAAGGCTTTTAATCTTAAGAAAGAACGAGACACACGCAAATTTGTCTCCTGATTCACTTCTATGCGTCATTTATAGAAAGGATGTAAAGGGAGAAATGTGTAAATAACGTAGATACTGCTAGCCCTGACAACTTAGTCGAATACCTGAAATGTGGCTGAATTTACAAGATTCTTCCACATCGAATTTCGTGATCTTAATCTTCCCCCTTTTACCCTCCGAAGAAATCATTCCACGCAACTTATCCTACACGATTTTAATATAAAATTTCAAAATTTAAATAAAATATTCTTTGTAAATAAATCTTTCAGTTTTCGAGTCCAATGCTATTTTGAATTTTGCCACCCACGAAAAAGTTTGATTATACAAATACATCCAGCTAAAAATAACTTCGTGCCCCCCCCTATAATAGAAGGGGGGGTTAAATTTCAAGTTGGATTTCGAATTGCTGTTACCAAAAAAAGCGTCAAATGCACCCTTCCACACGGGTTCAAATGAGGTTCACTAAATTAGGTTTCTCGCTTAGGCTTCTAAACAGTGTGTGTGTGTGTTTTCCTGGACATCAATCTTCAAAATATGTAGTGGTAGAAACAACAACAAAAAAATAATAACGATCATCGCACGGATGAATGTGTCCTTCAACTACAAACACATAACCTGAATTTCACCTTTCTAAGCCTTTAAAAATATCCATCATACAACGACTAATCCGTGATAAACTGAAGTTGGAAGAACTATGGACCAAACTTTATTCTACTTTTTTTTCTTTTTTTTTTCAGTGCACAACTTTTCAAAACTGTAATTACAAGACAGGCTGCGAATTAATTAAATGTTTTTGCATTCTTTATAATGTTTTTAACTGCACAAATTTTAAATTCCCACTGCACCACTTTAGAATCAATTTCTTGTTTTCAGCTGACCATATTACCCGATTTTATATTCTCTATTTCTTACTTTTTTTCAATCTTTATTGATTTAATGAGTAAACTGAATTAAATTCTACTCACAATAAAAGTTTTACTGCAACACTCTGAAAAGTGGAATCTGTCGGCTACACCCGCCCCTCTCTTTCAAGCTAACCCTTGGCACCACACGTTTGTCAGAAACAGAATGATCTCGACAATTCTATGTTGCAAGTATAATTCATTCAAATTGGATCTTAAACTATTTTCACAATCATTCACATAAGCAAGAAAATATATTATAATTTGTCATTTGACTATCAGATGGCTACAAATTCTTCTTCTGGGCCGAGCTTTTCTTTTTTCATGTTTTTGACAACGATGCATAATCACCTATTCCGTTCGATTTTATTGTCTAAAAACTACCGAATCGTTTCAAATTTAGTTTTAACTGGATTATTTCCAGTTCTAGTTAAGGATTATGATTATTTAGAAGGCCTGATATTAGGATAAGGCAAGGAAGGCACTTGGTTGCCTTGAACACTATCGCACCGGATGGAAGGACGAGGAACTTTCGGGTCAACAAATCGAAGGCCAAACCTGTTGCTTTTAGTAATAGGTGAGAAAACTAAAGCATAATTAACATTAGTCGTGTGTGTGACTATGCTTGTATTTTCCAGTAAATCTTACGAGATGAATTGCCTAAACTTCAGGTGAGGCAGCTGATTTATATATCATCATCATCTTCTTCTGCAGCTTCTCCCACTTAAGTGGGGTCACTGTTGATGATGAGTCTCCTCCACATCCTCCTGTCTTGGGCTGTCACCACATCCAAGTTCTTCATCCTCAAGTCCTCTTTTACCAGCTCCCTCCATCTCTTCTTTGGCCACCCACGCTTCCTCCTTCCTTGCACATCCATCTGCATGACCTTTCTTCCCATATATTCGTCCTCCCTCCGCATCACATGACCAAATATAATACATATATATGAGTATATATAACTTGTAACAAGATTCAGTTGAAAAGACCTTATAAAAATTCTTCGCTTGCTAGAGAGGATTCGTTCCAACCAAAGGACATCGCTGATGCAGACTGGACTACAAGAGGTTTTTATGTTCCTAGTGGTATATCCATTATGTAACTCAAAAACGTGGTTTGCCACCGCTATGCTCTCCTTTGGGCACACACACTAGCATTTTTTTATAATACGTAGGTAAAAAACATTTATGATTTAAACCCGAAGCCTTCCCCCACGCGTGTAACTAGACATCGAAGGAGCTAGGTCACTAGTGTTACTTGGTAATTATTGTCTTGCCAGAGGACTACCAATAAAATAACCGGACGTTGACAATGTCTGCAGAATCCTCGTAAGTGATTTCATTTGGTCCCACCGCGAAAAAGGGTTCGCACTTTCAGCTTTCTGACTTAATTTATTTATTTAATAATGCAAGTTTAAATTCACAAATTTAAGCTTAAGAAAACGTATTTTTTCACATATATTTTTAAATGCATTTGACACCAGTGCACCTATTGGTTTCATTTTGCTACTTTGTCTGTACGCATATGATGACAAAGCCCCGTTCGCTTCCTGCATGTTTTTCTCTCTTTTTTTTTTTTTTGACGAAATTTAGTATTTAGACATCAAAACTTGTGGAGCCATCTCCATTTCGCTTTCAATCATCCCAAAATTGGATAAAATAATTAAAAATTAAAAGAGGTTTTCTGCAATGCAGTTTAATAAAAAAAACACACAGTTCAAATGTGGAATTGAAAGAAAGACTGCAGTAGCGTCACTCAAAAATTCACCACAGGGGCCAAGGAAACAAATGAATTCTCAGCACCAAACTGCTTCTGCAGAGTCAGCGTTGAAACGTTGATGCTAAGGCCATGAGGCATCCAATTGGGCAGAAAGCGAAGTGCTCTATTTTCATTAAATCCCTCATGCTTGAAGATACGCACAGTACGCAGTGAGTGATATATTTTAAACATGACGCTTCAATTAATTAATATAATAAGTTATGTCATGTTAAACAGAAATTATTGTTGATTATGTAGAACATTTTTAGGTCAATTCACATGATTCACATTATAACTTTTGATTGATTCGATAATGTATCTAGAGGCCTTGTTCAATCTCTAACAAAACAAGGTCTGTGAAAACGTCTGAGGATGCTGTGGATTTCCCAGCATCCACATGTGCTTTTGAAACCAGCAAAGAACCGCAATAAGGAGAACAGGAGATCTGATTCGCGGAAGATTGCAACCATCAGTACTGTGCTTAACAGGCAAGATGATACAGTTAACTATTCCCTGGATAGAGTTTTTTTGGTAAAAGCAACACGTATAATCATAAACATGGCCTAGCAACCTCAATAAGAACCATTCAAAGTGATAATAATTCATAAATGCGTTGCAGTATATCGGCACTCTTCGCCTTTAAATCCTAATTCTTGAAACAAAGCTCTTTGCGAAGTCTCGCAAAGAGCTTTGTTTCAAGAATTAGGATTTCTTCTCATGGTCAGTCGTGAAAAGACTTGATTACAAATTCTGATTCATTTTGATTGTGGGACTGATGCGCAGGTCTGGTACACTTATGGCTATGAGGACAGTATATCTTATCTGTTAATTGTGTGTTTTCCGGTTGGTTTATCCATATTGTGGGATAAAAATCTACGTTTCCAGGAGGGAAAAACTGTGCTATCTTCCGTAGAAGGCTGGCTCAATTGCTTCCTTAGAAAAACCCTTATAAAGGTTTTTCCAAATGGATAATGAACGAGCGTCTAGCCCTGTTACAATTCTGGGTTTTGGAAAAATAAAAAAAGCAACAAACATATCTATATAAGTTATATCATACTAACCGCTCTTTATCAATTGAGGAGAGCGCCTATTTCGAATATGAAATCTGGTTTCAAAACCAGATTTCATAAAGTACACGTACACAAGTTACCACTTAGGCAAACAAAGTCAATCGTGGCGTCTTCAGTCACTGATAAGTATCCATTAAGTTTTGAGTAAAAACAGTTAAATGGCAACTGAAACACATGAATTAATACAAACATTTGGAGAAGGCGCAATGGACCGTGCAAGAACTCGAGTGCGGTTCGTCGCTTTTTAAAGTTGGAACATTCGTCAAAAGTAGCGAGCACCCAGAAATTCGTTCAATTGCTACAGATGAAGAATCAATAGCTGAAGTGTGTAATTTAGTGAGAAATGATAGAAGACTGATCATCAGTGAAATATTTGAAGAGGCGGACATTCCACTGACGAAAACTTTATCATGGCAGCTCTGCTGCACGCTCCGTTCAATTTTTGGCCAACCACAGTATCTCACTAATGTGGTGTCCTTTTTAAGCACCGAATGAACATGGTGATTACGAAGGTTAACTGTCTTTTTTTTTTTCTTCTTTTTTTTTTTGTCAAAGTCGAAAGGATTTGACCCCGCTGAAACTAGAAAGAACATTTATTGATATCAAAGTATGCGTGCTTGGAAGGTGTTTCGCAATGGGAGGGGGGGGGAGCAGGTACCTTTGAAAGAAATCAAACCCCTTCCATTCAGAGATTTAGTTTCATACTTTTCATCCATACCGATAACTAAGTTTGTAAACGTACACATTTTGAATTAATTCCCGAATCTTTCAAATCCAAAAGTTTCTTCGCATAAAAAAAAAAAAAAACTTGAGATACTCAAAAATGCAGTTCTAAAGAAAAGCGAACAGAAACGAAGAATAAAAATGTCACCTCCGTAATGATGGCTGCTCAACGCAACCCAATGAGAAGTGTTTAATATACGTGGGTGGGCTGAAAAGTTCTCGGCTTAACAATGAAAACACGAATTTATAATTTCAAAATTATATTTACTTTTCAACACAATCTCCCTTAAGACTAATTCGTTTATTCCAGCGATACTCCACCGCCATTAACCCGTCCCGAGGAAGAGTTTTGGTAAGAGATAGAAGTCAGAGGGAGCCAAATCTGGGGAATAGGGTGGATGTTCCAACAATTCATAGTGCAGATCCCTTAATTTTCCCATTGCCAAAACACTTTTGTGGACAGGCGCATTGTCCTGATGAAAGATGATTTTTTCTTCTGCAAACTGGGTCTTTTCTCACGAATTTTTTCGTGTAGTCTGGTTAAAAGATCGGAATAATATTCCCCGGTTATTGTTTTACCCTTTTCAAGATAATTAATAAACAAAATGCAGCATCTCAAAACACCGATGCCATGACCTTGTCTTCTTTGGCGCTGAACAACCGGTTTCTGTCCACTGTTTTGACTGCTGTTTGGATTCTGGTGTGTAATGGTGAATCCAAGTCTCATCCATAGTAATAAATCGAAGCACAAAATCAGTTTTATTCTTGCTAAAACGCTCCAAGCGCTGTTCAGATATTTTCATGAGAGTGAGTTTTTATCTGCTGTGAGCAAGCGTGGCACCCATCGTACGCAAAGGTTTTTCATTTGCAATTCTTCATGCAAAAAATATCGTACACGTTCTTTTGAAATGCCTATAGTCTCAGCAATTTCACGCACTTTGACTCACCTGTCATCTAATACCATATCGTGCGCTTGATCAATGATTTCTGGTGTTCTTACACTTTTTGGACGTCCTTCACGTGGATCATCTTCAAGGCTGGTACAGCCACATTTAAACTCTGCAGCCCATTTCTTTATTATCGAAAACGAAGGAGAAGAATGCCCATAAACTTTTACGAACTTCGAATGAATTTGGTTTGATGTTAAACCTTCTTTTACAAAAAATTTTATAATAACTGCACAATACTCAATTTTATCCATTTCAAGGGATACAGACAACACTTTTGCTTCAGACAGCTCTTGATAGAATGACTCGCAATTTCACATGGATGCTTATGACAGATGTACCAACTGAGAAAAAAAAAAATCTTGCCGATAGTGTTGTCATTTATGGTTGAGGCCGAGAACTTTTCAGACCACCCACGTATATCAGCGCACACTGCTACAAATAGGGAAAGGAAGATATGAGGATTGTGTGTGTGTGTGTTGCACTCGCGTCTTTGAAAGAGCGTTTCAAATAACACATCGGAAAATTTTCTGACAGAGCAGAAAACAAGTTTCCAGTGAGACTCTGAAAAGGGACTAAAATCGACGCTGTGGAGAATATTGTGAGATGGATGTAGAAAAAGTATTATTACAACCTTCCGACCTATCGGTAAGCCAACTATTGATTCAGCCCACCGATGATCGGCTATAGCCAATTCAGGTAATATCGTCCGCTGCACGCAGAGTGGGAGGTGAAAGCCGCGACTGATCAAGCAGTGAGCGTCGATCGACAATCAAACTGGTCTCCAGTCATCTATCGATCCGTTTATCGTCCATTAAGAATCGACTGGTTGCGCCTGGAGTCGACGTGAAAAGCAAAAAAAAAAAAAAAAAAATGTACCCACGCAACACACGAAGAAAGGTGGGACAACAAAGAGAGCGTTGAATATGGACAACGTGGTGCGCATTGCAATGAGAAAAGATCGACTATTCACGGACACATCAGAAATGAATACTTCGGACAGTACGCGCCAGGATAAGATCAAAAATAAAAAGAAATGCGACAGATAATACAACTGCCGCCTCGTTAGAGTGAATCAGAGCTCGAGTGATTCGTCAGAGCAGTTCAGTAACAGCTGACCAATGAAATATTCTTCATCGACAGCTAAAGGTTTTCGGACACGGGGATATCCTGCTGGTGATAGATACATCGGTGCGTATGTAGAAACAGCGCACGCTGTCAGTTCTTCTGCATGTGTGTTCGTGTAAGGTAAACGTCCACGGAAATCTATTTGTCAACGTCGGTGCCGAAGGAAAACAAACAGTCGTTGGACGCTCAAACTTGCTAAGCAGACTCGCATCACTTGGATACGAACGAAAATGACAGGCTTCGTATTAATAATAGAAGTATTCGACATCACACCGTCATCGGGCTGCGTTATTAAAGAGAGAATTAAACAGTTGTGTTAGCACTTAGTATTTAAGCAGATAACGATGCAACTTTCCTCTGAAGGGGACACACCAACAGATTGTTTATACGCCATCTTGCCAACATGATAATCCAAATTCTGGTGTGTGTGGTTATGTAAATCTCTAATATCGCTAAAGGCACCCCAGAGTAATTGAGGCTCAACTCGCGAAAACGAGACGGCACAGTCAATGCGCAGATAGAGAAATTGGAGCTGCAAAATCATTCATTTGACGTCCGCACGTTGAGCACGGAGAAGAACGTTGAGGATAGCTCTGCCATTCGGATCCAAGCAATCTGTAAGATATGTTTTTTTTTTTTTTTTTTTTTTTTTTTTAGTGAGGGTAAATTATAATTGTTCCCATTTGAGTCTTTTCTGATAGTCTTCCATATGAATGGTGGAACGGCCGAGGAAACATTTAGAGGAATAATATACACATGAAATTCAAAAATTGTCCAATAATAGTGATGGTAGTGACCGACGTTTGGATTTCAAACTTCTTCGAAAGAAACAAAGTGTGTAAAGAGGATTCGGCTAATGGAACAACAATACCGCATGCTGGATGTCAGGAATAGAAATTTACTTGAGAGCAATCACCAAAAAAGTCACGGGAGGTCATTATGGCCTAAGCAACTAAGGCTATGAGGGCAAAGTATTATGTCAGTTAACTGCGGTGTTCTTCTAGTCAATTCGCCTTTCAGAAAGTTCTTCTATCTCCATATGAGACTAACTAGCTTATCTTCAGATGAAAAAAAAGGACTTATTTTTTGTCTCTTAGACAGAATTCAAACCGATCTTCTCAACCAAAGGGCATCGTTGGTGCCGGCTAAGCTACGGAGGTTTGGCTCTGCTGGAAGAATTCCATACGCAATCGGTCAAACCAATTGCACACGTGCAGGATATTCCAATTCATTCAATTCTTCCTGGGCTAAGTTGCGTAATAAATTGAACAACGTGAAGTCTGATAGAAGATTTAATCTACACAAATTTCATGATGGCAACAGGCGTTCAGAGATTTAACGCAGTAGTCGGCATTAACGAAATTCCTGGTTCCTTAAAAACAAACCAGTTGGAGGATGTTTGATCCTATTTTTTTCAGGACAGAAAGCTAATGGCAAGTACCCTATCTATCAATACACACACTAAAACTTATCGATCGGGTGATGAATCAGCGTACGTAAAGCAATGAATAGCCTCCCGAAAAGGAACACGCTCGCATCCACTGTCACCATTTGCGACTCTGACTTGTGAACGAATAAAATTAACAGCAAGGATCTAGTATGGCCACTGTAACTCTGACTTTTTATGCTCATCTCCTGATTTCCCTTGTGAATTCATTTGTTTGTCAAATCATATTCTGAAATGACCTTTAACTCAAGGATTTAAGTCCAAGTTTAACATAATTATCTTCATCATCTAACCGAAATAGAGATACACTTCACCTGCCGGATTTACACACATTTCTCTTTTTGGTTTAAGAGCGGATGTGGTATCTATCTTCTTGACGAACTAGACAAGTCCAGTTAGACCAACGATGGTCCAACAATGACTACAGAAATGAAATTTCTCAGGAAAATCAGGGACACGAACAGTTGGCATCAATGGCGAAAATATATTAAAAATAAAGATATTAGAAAGGGACTTAACATTCAAAAATGTGTAAGGAGAGCAAATCAAAATTGGTGTGATGAGAAATCATCAGACAGATACTGAACACAAAGTGGCACCACTTAGTATATCTTCAATTAGTCAATTTATAACATGAAGCAAATGACTGACCAGTTGTCTAAAGCAACGATGGCCAATGGAATCGTGGGCCGAATCCAGCAGAGAAGAGATCAACGCAATTTGTATAACTACTCCTGCTGCGTTTTTTAAGTTTGGGTGATTCAGACATTAGGTCATCCAGACTGCTAGTGATCAGAGCGAGAGAATTGCAGGCTTTAAGTAAAATATTTTTGAGAAGAACAAAAGAAAAAATAGCTTATCCACATTTTAACTGTCGTATATAAGAAGTAATGTCATGACCTTTAAATTTCGATGTACACCCACGAACCACTCGTTCATTAGAGTGGTCACTTCGCTCTGTCGTTGGTGTCCAGTTTCGAATTCGATGTTTGTCTTTTTTTTCCCCTGTAATTTCGTGATGCGAACCAGTTCCTTTGCAGTATTTATGGGATTATGTTAGAGACCAAGAATTAAAGACGAAAGCTTACGCTGACAGACTCTGCCTCTTTTTGCTGTGGTCCCGAAAGGTCAGGGAACAATTCATAAATACTGCATGCTGATTCCCAAGGAAGAGAAAACCACTTCCCATTTTGCGATATTCGTAAATTGCTCTTCACACACCGCCTTTTATCTCTCTCCCCCTCTCTGCAAGATCATCCCACCTTCTGGAGGAGCCAAGAGAGTAGAAAGAAACAACGCGAAAGGTCGTTTTCTTAAAAACATGATAAGCAGATTACGTTCCTGGAGCGTAATGCATATCACACAAGGAGAGGGTTAATTAGAAGCGAAGCAATAATGCACACCGGAGCAACGCACAAAATTATTAAAATATCAGAGAGGTGATTCGGGACCGTTAATTAGTCTGCGAAATAGTCGAACATTCGCACAGCCGATCACGGAATATGGGAGGTGCGCTCGCTGGTTTCGTGCGCAGCTACCAAAGTCCATTTCTCACCTTTCGCTAAAAACTCAAATGAGTTCGAATTCTCACGACCCCCCCGAAAAACTCTGACAACATAGCAGACCTTCTGAAAGCAACTTCTCGAAAGGCATCATTCCCTGGCGAGACTTCATTTTACTGAGAAGTAACGGGAAAGAATAATTTAAAACTATCGCCAAAGGGAGAGTAGGCGAAGTGTTCTGTTCGTCAACCGTGTGCATTCAATAGGAGATGAAAACTCGTTGTACCTTCTGAGACCGGCGAAACTCAGGTCCATTTGAAAAGGCCCCGGAAAACATCATCATCATGAGTATCAAGGATTTAGGCCTAGCGTGGCCTGTTCCGGCCTTAGAAGTCATCGTTGAATCGTTTAAGAGGACGTCCTGGTTTTCTTTTTCCTAATGGCTTGTACTTTAAGGCTTGTTTTGGTAATCTTTCTGTTTTCATTCTTTGAACGTGTTCCATCCATCTATGTTTATATTTTTTAATTTTTTCTATTACTGATTCCTGGTTTAATTCTTTCATAATTTCTTTTGTGATTGAATAGAGTATACTTTGCAGTTTTTCTCAAGCTTCATTTCAGTTGTTATTAATCTTTGTCTTTTTCTGTCCAGATTTCACTTCCATACAATAGGACTAGTAGGGCTAATGTATTGTATACTTTAGTCTGGTTTATTTTTGAACTAGGTTTGGTTTAAATATAAAGTTAATTACACCTGTTATTTTTAAATATTTTGCAATTTCTACGTTTATATCTTTTTCATTTTCATATGTGATCATGCATCCTAGGTAGTTAAATGAATTCACCTGTTCTAAGATCTTGTTATCTATTACTATTTTAGTTCTTGCTGGATCTTGTCCTTTAAAGGCCATAGTTTTTGATCTTTCTGTTCAAAACATTCTTTCGGTTTCTGTGGGATTCTAACTCGGCTTCTTCCAAGCACAGAAAAAGTTTTCTTAGAACTGCATCACGAGAACGTTGTTGCTAGAGAAACGAGAGGATGTGGTAGGAGGTCACAGTACATTTTATTATTATCTGAGACCTCCAGGGAGTCGAGGACTCATCGAGGGAGGCTGTAAATCAACCAAACCAGCTATCATACCTTCCCTTAAATTCATTCACACTAGATGCACTCACTACCATTAAAGGCAAATTACTCCTCTCACTCACTGCTCTCTGAGAGAAAAACCTAGCTCTTAACCCTTTCTTGACTGAGAACAACCTTAACTTCCACCCATAACACTCATTCAAAAGTTTATAGACCTCTATCGTATCACCCCTCTTTCTCCCTTTAACCAGAGTCTGCAATCCACATAGCAATCTGTTACCATAATCAAAATCCCATAATCCGGATATAATCTTTGTAACTCTTTCTTTCTTCCTCTCTCTCTCTCACAAACACGCCTAATCCTATGTTAAGAATAACATCATTATGCCTAAATTGTCGCTGTGTTAACCCCAGGAGCTTTCATATGAAACATTTCACCGCAATGATCACCAATGATTCCAGAAAGCTTTTCAACTTGAGTTTGTTTCCGGACGTGACGCACTCCTACCTGTTATGTTCTTCGCAGATTTCCTGAATTTCTTTTAATATGTTCGAATAATTTCAACACAGCTGCAAGAAATGAAGGGATATTCCTCTCCTAATATATATATATTTATTTATTTTTCCAGTTTCATAACATTCTACTGGCTATTCCCTCAAATGTATCAATTCTAGAAAGGGATCTTTCGAAGACAGGGCCTTATTGATGCAATATATATTCGATAATATACCATAGTAACTGACAGATTCAGTAAGTAGGGAAAATCTGCAGGAAAAATTATTTAAAAATCGTTATCTAATAATTCATATTAATCCAACTATCGAAGCTTGATAGGTGATTAAAGATTCTTAAATATTGCCCTAAACTAACAGTATTCTACAGTCCCTAGGCGACATGAAGTTAGCCCAGTGTTGCTGCGAAAAGTATGAGGCACTGCAACATGCAAGTCATTGAGTTACGTCAACGATGTTTACATGCCTCTCAAAAAGTATAATCGGGTTTGTCGATTTCCTATTCACCACAGTGTGTCTTGAAGAACAGGACATCCTTTTCACATACACCTTCGCGCAAGATAAAAGAATAAATTGGAGTTTTTGCACTGGAGTCTCTTGGGGCGGTGTACAAAAAACTAAGCACGTCTTGATAACAGGCTTGTGACCATGATTGTATAATTATCAACCCTACAGTTAGAGAACACTTCTTTTTCCTTTCTGTCTTCATTTGGTGCGTCAACAATACTGGGTAGGTGTACTAGTGCTTGTAAATCATACGTACTAACCTCCCCGGTACACATAAATTGCGGGCATTAAAAAAAAAAAAAAAAGAAAGAAAGAAAGAAAGAGATAATAATAGGAAATTATCCAGAAATATAGTTCACAAGTAATTGCAGAGGGGAACATTTATTTGGACCTGGTACATACGAGGATGCTATTATCATTAATTAATGTTGCTATTGCAAAGGTGTGAGGTGTTGCATTCTATTTGCTGTTCACATCTTTCACATTCCTGGACAGATGCAGTCTCCACCTCCCTCAAAATGCAGGGGAATATTGCAACAATCCTAATACTCGGCACCACGACTGAATAATCATTTTGTTTCAGATGAAAAAAAAAAAATCCCCTAACAAAAAGGGGGGGGGGGGAGGAGACGAAGTCGCGATGGATGTCAGTCCTGATTGATCATCGAGTACAGCCGATGGGGCTGTTCACTTCCGCAGCGAGTAATATAGGGGAGGGACCGTGTCGATCGATCAAGTACAATCGATCGGCAATCAAAATCATTCTTGGGTTAATTTATTGATCCGTTTGCTATCGATTAATAATCGGCTGCTTGCTCCTGGTAACGAAGAACAAATGAGTCACACGCGGGAGCGCCAGCGTGCTCACGAGATAGACGCGAACGTGGGGAAGCACTCGTTAAAAATAACAATAAAAAAAAAAAAAAACGCACAAAGATGTATACAGGAAGGAAGCAAAAGGGTGTACGAAATCGAAAACACAATGCGTTATGTTGTGTTTCGTTTCCTAAACTTCATTTAGTCCAACCCCATCACGTGACATTAATCATCAATAGAAGGCTGCCATAACATGCATCATAAAAGCGTCAGGAGGCCTTCGCAAATCTTTCCTGACGCTCATGTGGTTGTCGGCTGCCTGGTAAAACCCAATCTTCCAGAAGCCCATGTTACTCCTTTACACATCACAGAATAATCCGTACACCGGACCCCAATCGACTACTTAAAAAATAAGCCACATTCTTTAAAGAATGAGAATTTTTTTATCGCCGTTCTTCAAAGGTTACAGTCCCTCCCCTCGCCCTACACGAATATCCCCAAAGATATAAATATGGCATTCCGTTGTCTCTCAATCTGACGTGTCAATTCGGCCAGCTGATAAAGCAGTTATCCACACAGGCAACAACAGGTAACAGATTGATCAGCTGCGCATGCGTATGTTTCTTGTCCTCAACAAGAGTCACCGGAAAGTATGGTTTCAAGCCTTTTTAAAGCTCTCCTTTTCGCTAGATGCATGCAATGTGCTGAATACTTTTCTCAATGTTTAGAAACTTATATAGCGTGATTGAAATCCTCACATCACGAAATTGTTGAGATAATGGACGATGCCAATTGGAGTGACGCCATTCATCAAATTTCACCAAAATCCGTTTAGCCAAGGGTGCTGTTACGGATTTTACGAGCACTCTGTCAGATTATTACGTTAATAGCGCTATGACTGTTAAGCGATCAGCACACAGTTTAATAAATGCTAGCAAGAGACAAAAAATTAGCTCCCAAGTATGGTAATCTTCAGCCAGATATAAATGAATAGTCCAAACGTACTCGTTTGCAGTTACAGTGGGAACGAGGTTATGCCTGTTTTTTTTTTTTTGTATTTCTTTAGGCGTGTCCTCTCTCTCTCTCTCTCTCTGTCTATCTACCTGCAGAAATAGAGAAACAATACATTTCTAATCAGATGCGCTTGTGCAATTCGTCGACCAGCCAAGCAAAGGGATCATTTGAAGCCTCATCCACGTACTTTGTAAGTGGATAAACTGTGACAGTTAGGGGAGACGAAAAGAAAAATTTCAAATAATCTGAATCGTTTAGAGTTGTGACTTGAATATTTATCAGCAGGCAATTAAAAGATTATAAATTCAACTGGAGATACAAAATAACACACACGCACAGAAATCCCAAATGAGGCTCATATTTTAGAATAGAAGACACGATTGGTTGGTCACATTTTACAGTAGAGAAACCTTAATATCGGGTTTGTCTCCCAGAATACACTACTTCGACTTACACGTACACAACGCAATGCCATCTATCGACCGTTCAGTTAATCATATATTTCAACCTTGAATCCAAACCTGTACAGATGCAAATATGTATTTTTGGGAATTAATTTCACTCAAAAAGTACTGTTTTTTTTTTTTTTTTTTTTTTTTGTAAAATGACGCCAGCTTGTAGACTGTGTGCATGAAGTCAAAACAAACTTCATTTCGTTACATAATTTCCCAAGGTCATGAATTCAAGTGAACAAACATACCAAAACCCAAGGTAATAATATATCGAAGTTAGTTATCAGGTTTAAACTGTTTTACTCTGCGCACTGTTCTTAAAAAGAAGGCCGAATGGGTTGGCTCAAGCTATAGCAACGTATTCACTTGAACATCTTTGCAATGTGCTCTCTCTCTTTCTATCTGAGATCAAGCCGAAATCTGATCATTTACTACAGAAAGTGTCCACTCAAAATTTAAAATACCAACGTAACTATTTTATCATTTTTAGTTTTTAAGAAAGTATCCGTTTCATCGAATAGATTTTTTCTAAACGTAATAAACCAGTGAATTCAGTATTCATTTCAGCAACGTGGAGTTTAGTTCAGTAGCAGATGCAGGATCGCCTTTAAGCCGTCGACATTCTGAAGCACAGAAAACAGCTTGTGTACCAAGGATAAATTTCCGCGCTAAAAGAAATATCGATACAATAACATCAAAACAAACAATAATATATATATATATATATATATATATATATATATATATATATATATATATATGGTATATTGTAATATGCCAATGCACTTTTTTTTTTTTTTTGAAAAATTAGACGAAACTAATTGAGTTAAAAATCCGAGCAATGACGCATAAATCTGTTATTGAATAAAAATAAATAAATAAATAAAAATAAGCTGCAACTGTGTAACGCTTGATTGATGACATTATAAGAGAGCTTCATAAAGAAGCAAAACATTACTCTTTTTTTTTTTCACGTAATGTACAAGAACAGATACTACGCGTCAATATTTGTCATCTAACAAGCGACATTCCGAAATTAAAAGTGGGAAAGAGCATCTGTTTCTAGAAGGGGTTTCGAAGTGCAAACAATTTGCTTGTTGGAGGAACTAAACTACTTGCTTCTAAGGAGTAATTATATGTACTTTTAGCATTATTTTAAAAAAATATGTTGTCTTCCTTTTGCGATTACAGATGTGTACAGAATAGTTTATACCACCGCTGTTCCAAATGCCATTTTTTTCGGAAACGAAATATATTTGTTTAATGTATATTCTAATCAGAGGGAAAATTTCTGTTTTAAGCTTCCCCCCCCTCTTCAAGAGTATATGATTAACATGACGTCATCATAAAAATAATTTGAGCCCCCTGGGGGACGATTCATGCCCTAAGGCATAATATGTCTGCGATTATTTTTCTGTTATTCAATGGAATCACTTAAATAAATAATTAAATCAGAAATAATTCTGATAAAAGAAGAAAAAACTGTTAGGGAAGGGGGGACGTGAGAAAAGGGTAAAGATGCATAAATGTGAGCATATACTTATGAGAGGAGGACCTCGCAACCACGCAATTATAGTTGTCATTAAAAGTTTCTGCTTCATCATTTGAATCGACCTCTTCGCCAAGAAAGTGTTCTTCAGATTATTAAACTGCGAATAATTGGAAACGTGGCTGGATCGCAGATCGGGATCACCTATTTGAATAAATAAATGCGTCAAAGTGGATTCGTTTATTGCCATTGCTACCACTACTACTTCGTGACCAATTTGCACTAATTGAGTACAATAAATTACCCACGAACGTTTAAAATCTCGCAGTGTTCCAGCTGCAAGCTATTGGAAAAGCAGCGCATTACCACGACACAACACTGTCACACTTGGGGTGGGTGAGTGCAGAGCACGCATTCAGGCGACTCGGTCCGCAACTGACTACGCAGAGCACCCCCACTCTCTAAACTAGCTTTGATAACCCCCTTTTTTGTCAACCGTTTACATTTCTCTCTCCGCTGTCAGGCACTCCTGCCCCACCCAGTTTGTGTGCTGTAATCCATTTTCCCGCTGCTCTTTCACCAGCGTTCCGTTTGACCGGCGTTCTATTGCCGACTGTACGGATGAGTGCTCGTGCTGTCAGACAAGGCCTACTTTCACCGCCGCTACGGACACGGAAACAGAACGATACCGTCATCAGGGGTGGGATGTTATACTTTTACTCGTGCGTGGGATGGTGCTGGGGATTAACCCCAACTCTTGTAAGTGTCGACACTTCGTACCGCCAGTGATTTGCTAACAAGCGGCAGTAGCACACACCGTAATCAATTCGCATCCACTAAACAAACGACTTCACAAGGCCTAACCGTTAATCGCTGAATGAGTTTAGGCTGTTGTGTCAGTGAATGAAGCCGACATTTTCCGCATAATTCAGGCATTTGAAAAATATATTCAAAGGCTTTGGTACTTGGTGAGAAATCACACATCGAAACCAAAGTACAACCAGATGTATAGCCGAGTTTAGGCTAATAAAAGTAACTCAACTTGAAAAAAAGTCCCTTGTAATGAACTATATAATCAAAAAACATACTTCCTTTCTTATTAGGAAAAGTGCTTCGCACATTTTCATTTCGCGTAAGTCAAGTCGATTGCAGAAGTCGACATGAGTACAATACGCTCCATCAATGATTCCAAACTCAGTCATCGCTAACACTAACCGAGTCTCTTCTTCCTGTCATCTGAGGCTTTTTTACTCCAAATCTGATATCATATTAACACTTTAAGGGGCGATCAAGAATGTATCAACAAAATATCGACTTCTATGCATGCATCCCACTGAAAGCATTAGTGTAGGAAAATGAATTAAATATCGAAATGCGTTTATGAGGCATCTCTTGCACTCTTAAACTGAGCATTCTTACGTGCAGACTTTTCAAATGAAGGGGAGTCAGCGAGTCTCATACTGAAAAGGGAGGAGCTCCCGTAAACAGGTCAGAAGAACAATTTACTTTGAAAAAAAAAAAAAAAACTGCTTGTGTGGATTTGCTATCCGCAGTATTTCTCATATGCATGCATCCGCAATAGGTAGCACTTAATGCTTGTATCGATGCGCACATCGGGAGATAGGATTCGGTGTCGATTATAATGCAATGGAGCAACCTACGTTGAAGTCGAACTCATTAGTACATAATAAACCTAAAATGAAATTTCATTCAAGGCAAACTTTGTCTTATCTTCATAAAGATTAAAAAAAAAAAAAGCAGAACATCGTTTTCTACAATGCATACATAGTCAAACACTACTACATTTTAAGTGTAGAATACACAAACGTTTCGAAGTAGTAGTGGGTGCCTTATGACTGAAATACTGTAACGGCTGTCTTGGAAATTACGTCACATTGGTCCTCCTTGTCATCAAATGAAGCTTTCTTTTGCATATATATCCTGTATTAATTTATTAAAAGTTGTATGTACCAACAAAATACCTATTACAGTAATTATTTAAAAATTATTTAATGAAAAGAATATTTATTTCTCCTAATTTCAATATTTTCATTGCAAAAGATCTTCATTTTTAATATATAAACGAAATTTGAGTAAAATCGAAAAAAAAAGTGCAGCGCTCTCAAGATGTTTTTTTTTTGGGGGGGGGGGGGGGAGTACCAATGCAGATGTAACTCACCAATCATGACATTCTAAGCGTATGCGTGGCAATAGTTGGTTCCGACCAGTCATATTACAGAATAACAATTCTGACTATGACAGAATGCAGATGAAGATATTCAAGATGAGCGACTCTTAAGTGGTCAGAAAGATGTCCTCGAAGCTAAGGCAATGCTCGTGGACGAAGAGATGAAGGCTAGACATGTTTGAAACGAGCTCCAATGTGTGCGTGGTTTACGCGGAGCCCGGAGATTTGGATTAAGAGCACTGCGATCCTGTGCATATGCAAGATATCCTAAGATCAATCGATGTGTTTCCAACTTCTGTTACCGATTCACTTGTCCATCATAGACAGGACCATCATCGGGAACACACGTTCACTAGCACTTCGACAAGTCTCCATCGAGCACCAACAGCTCTCAACTTGCTTACTTTGACTTGTCGAAGTGCTAGTGAAAGTGTGTTCCCGATGATGGTCCGATAATGGGCAAGTGAATCGGTAACAGAAGTTGAAGACATCAGATGACTGATCTTAGGATATCTAACGCCCACGCGCAGGATCGCAGTGCTCTTAATGCAGCATCAGCGAGCCTCGGTTTCTCAGTGTCGACGATGCCTTTTGGTTGGAAAGAACTAAATGAGTTGGAATCCCGAAACTCGACAAATCCCTAAAACAAGTCCGGCGGCTAAACACATCCACTGTTGCATACGATTGCAATCTATCAACACATCTCAGAACCGGTGACACTGACAAACTTAGGACTTCCCTTCTTATGTCAGAGAAATAAATTCCTCTTGATTATTTCCATAAATGAAAAAGATTCAGGATAACCGACTTCAATACGAACCCATTTCGTATTTTCAAGCACGCGAAAATAAAATCCCCCAACATGGTCGCTTTTTGCAATAACTGATGGGTTAGCGATATGGAAGAGAGCGGCCGACGAGTCCTATTCGTAAAATTATTTGCATTTCTTAAGGATCAAAAATTTCTTTGGCAACGCCTCCTAAAAAAATTAAGACACGGCTGCCATCTTCAGAATATTTGCGACGAATTAAAGTGAACGCGCACCTACGATGAAACTGAAGCGCGGCATTGGTCTGCAGTGTTTGTTCAGCAGAGAGGAGTCAAAAGAAAGAAAACAGTGCCATTTGATGCCGTACCCATCACAGGAGAGGTTGAAAAGTGCGTCTCCAGTATGCGAGCGACATCGATGTGTTGTCTATAGCTGCTCGAGATCCTAAATGTCACCTGCTATTCGCCCATCTATCGTTTGGTCTGTTGCCAACAAATTCGGTTCTCGCTGCAGACGTACGGACTACGGAAAAACCATTAAACGGAGCTACGAACAAGCCACAGATTAAAAACCAATGGCTTGCGTAGCTGCCTTTTGCGAAATGAAATACGTTGATCGCACTTAATTTTTCTAACCGAGCCCTGGGAAAATTTTATGATCAGTGTCGTGTGATATTCTCTCACGAAAACTGATACAGCTTGCAACCACATGACCACATAGAAACATAGAAAACTGTTCACGTATGCACGCGGAGCTTCGGAACAGCTCGCAATTATTCTTAATCTTAAAATGATTATCGCCATACTGGGGGTGTCATTTCAGTCCATGCAACTGTTTTCGAGGTTTAAGCGTTTTAAAGAAGGTCTGAGAAAGCCTTGATGGTCGTATTAGTATGAGGAATAAGCCAAGGCTCGAAACAAAATCAATGGCGAAACTCAAAGAGTGAAGCTCTGACGTAGAATTGAGTATCCACGAACCACCATCTCACTGTGAATTGTTTCATATGGAAGTTTCCAGGCCGTGATTGCTAAAGATTTGCACATTTCGTACCGTACCGAAATCTTAACTCCTAGATTTCAATAGGAAAGGCACACACACACACACACACACACACACACACACACACACACACACACACACACACACACACACACACACACACCTAGGACTGGAGCATATGAGGATTTTTGAAAGGATAAAATAAAAATAAAAAGATCCTGCTATACTGATGAATATCATTGATATCTCTTCATATTCATATTTGGTTGGAAACACTTCGGTTCGAATCTCGTCGTAGTGTGAACGAAACATCTTCTACTGAGGCTTTCGAACTAAAGTGAATTTGCTGGTCTCATAGCCTGTTGGCTGAGAGCGCTTTAACAACTAGGCTGCGATTTAAATCCCGCCCTGATCAACGAATGTTGTTTAGGGAGGAGATAAATTTTATCGCCAGTATGAGACTACCGCCCTGCATACCGGAGGCCTGAAGTGGCTTGAAAAAATTCTATGTTCGGTCTGTAGAGGAGGGTTTCTTGATTACGTAAAAATACAAATATATAATTTAAAAAAATAGGAAAAAATCCCTAGTATACCCAACACGGTGGTGTACTATAAATTTACAACCTTTCGTGGGTGGATGTCACATAAAAATCGGCTTTCCCCCTTTCGAAACCTCCGGTTTTCCATCAAGTATAGCATGCAAACCAACTGGCGAACACGGCAATTTACTGAAATAATACACTCGCACTCAGCTCCTTCAGTAAATGTAAACAACTAACCATACTCGTATTCACGATCCTTCAAAACTGCATTTCACTAAGGATAAATAATTATTACGAATGGAAGCCGCGACGATTACAAAAAAAAAAAAAAAAAGTAGTCGTTGCGAAAAGCGGCAATACATTTGGAAGGTAAGTTGAAGATAACTAATTCATATTCTTCAAAGTGGGAAAAATTTTTTAAAATGTCCTGTGCGCTTTTAATTGGTCGTCGCACTTGTGGTCAAAAACACGGCATTCGAGACTATTAGCGTATCACTTAGCAGTTATATACGACGAACTTCGCATCCAGTCAAGGCCTTCCCATCAGCATTCATTCCACATACTTTTTTGTTCGTAACCTTTCAGCAGAGGGGGAGAAAGTAAGAAGGTGAAAGATCACTACCTGTAACACGATATGTTTACGAACATGTATATTTTGGCACGCCAAAAGAGAGCTGAATGACACTCAAGCTGCGAAGGTCTGAGTCATAATAAACACAAAGTAAACGTTCTCTTGCAGGCGATACTGCCGAACCTGCTGTTACCTGATATTAATGATAACCCCACCGACATGATTCCGTTTGTCTATTTATTACAGGGTTGCATTTGGCAGTCCCATCCGCTGTTATTATGTATATGCGGTAATGTCTTGAACTGGCATGCTTAATAGATGATCGCTAAACTCTCTCTCTCTCTCTCTCTCCAGCTCCATGCTGCCATAATCCATCTCAATTCGGGCACGATAATCCTATTGTGACGAGTTGGTCTTGCACTTGCCTACCCTCCCAGGCGTAGTTGAAAATTTAAATCTCCTCCTCCTCCTCTTAGGACGATAGGATCCACTCCCTTCCACCCACTCCTTCGTACGAGTACCCAACCCATCGTAAAAACTATGCATTTCGGAAAGAAAGGTTCATTAATCCTTTTTCTTGATATCTGAATGAGCGTAAATATTTTGTTTCCTTGAGTCTGACCTACGTCGAATCGTTTGCTGGTGCGTGCAAAATAATCTGAGGTCAAACTGCTCTAATCGCCAACCTTTGTCTGCATCTTTTTTATAAACAGGAAAAGCATTACTGAGCCGAGGTCAAGAACTGAATGTGTTAATGCCATTTTGGTCGAGGGGAAGTCTCGCTAAAATAAATAACGAGCTGGAATTTTGGTCTCTATTGAATTTAATTGATTATTTTGCAGACTATATTTAACCAACTGTTGGTGTTATTGCTTGTTCTGCTTAGATTACGCCAAAACAACACTAAGGTCATGAAGATAATACGTTGGGGGGGGGGGGGGGGAATATGTCCGCTTTGTTTTGCAGGAGAAAAAAATATATGCGCCTCTTTATGAGACAACTTAAAGGCTTTAGTTCGCAAGATCTTATAAGCGATTCGAATTCAGATCTTTTCAATCAAAAAAAAAAAAAACGTTTCACATCTTTCCAATCCATCATCGTTCTTCGAAGTGTGCTACGGAGGCGAGGGCAAAAAACAGTGTTAAGTGTCATGCCAGAGTTAGTTTTGCTGTTCATTAGTTAACAATGTCAACTAAGTTTTGGTCTCCATCCAATATGGCCGCATTTAATATTTGACTTCTGCGTCACTACCAACAGCATCAATCCACCTAGAGCTAGGAATTCCTCTGAGGTCCTTTTTCCTGCCATGAGTGCCTCTTTTGCTAACCTGTCCTCTCCCATTCTAGTTACTTTTTCACCTTAAATAGGTTGATTAGCTGTCCACACATTCCTGAATGTTAACAATTCCAAGTTTCTTCATTTGTGATATCTTTGATCCAATGTTTTACTTTATCCCAAATCTTACATTAATTCTCAGGGACATCCTGAAGATGTGAACGATCGTAAGTCCACGATAGACTTAGGGCAGCCTGTACATTCTAAGGCAGGAGAGTTCGAGATTAAGCCAGAACACGTTGCTTAACTTAAAATTCCGTACAGCATTGGAATCAATGAGAATTGGACCTCGGTCTTTTCAGTGAGAAAAGACTCAGGTTCGATACTCGCCATTGCCGAGGCAATCGTAGAAGCTGAGATTGGAAGTTGCCTAAGGTAACCAGTTAGTTGATCCAAGCCGAGGATAATTTCAGAAGTAACACTTTCTCTGTGCAATAACTAACGAATTAATCGACCCCACCCAACTAACTGACTGGCTTCAGAATTTAAGCAACTGCATTCAAATGTTTGTGATTGATTTTCGCATGTTGAGTGATTAAAATAGGATGAAAGGTAGGTTTATTCGGCAGTACTTGTGTAATTTACTGGTGCATATTAACAATATTGTAGTGGTATAGCATATTTCGACAGTTGGGTTAAATAAAACGCGAAACAGAAAGGAATGTCTTTGAAAGTTCTATGTACTCCATTTATGGAGTAGGCTTTGCTGTCTTGTTGCTACTGTGTGGTACCTCTTTGCTCACTATTCACTATTATAAATCTCCTCATAGGAACCTAAAGCTAAAACTGTTAAAATTAAAACTGTATATCAGATAAGCTCTCTAGATATTTGATTTGTATCTTCAAGATGATGAAGAAGATAGCGAAGTAAGTTAATATGAAATAGAAATGTAACTTGGCTTATGAACCTCGCTATGGGTCAAGAAAGCTGCCATTGCCTTCTCAGGCAGTCACTTTAAGGTTCCTCACTAAGCAAACGTCATAACAGCACATTATGGGCTGTTATAAAACGACCTGACCGAGCTCTAAGAGCCCATTATGAGCTGTTCGATGCCGAAGTTTTTCATCTGTTCCCATTAAAAATGGCGTTAATCCATCCCAAAATACCTTTGGCACCAAAAACGCAATTACATCCATTGAAAATAATCTTAAATTTCTGGGATGGATGCATCGCCTTTTCAACTAAAAATGGCTACACTGGAGCGAGGAGGAGAGAAGGAAGCTCTTATTACCTTCCCCCACAAAATAGATGACCAACGTAAGATCTTAAAGCTGTGAAATGCTGCATTTCATACCCGAAGCTGGCCAACTATCGCAATACGACCTGACCTTGACTTTATTCGCGGACGGTTTCTTATTTATCAGCGTAGAAGAAGAACTTTAGTGATCCACCCCTGTATCCAGAGCTTCCTTATCTTCACTAGGGTGCTACAGAACTTGGCAAGTGTCCAAATACACCATCACCCAGTCGGCCGTGTCATAAATAGCAGACGCAACTGGGAGACGCGTTCGCCGGAAGTCGGGATTTTGTAGCTCTTCATCTCACTTCGCCGTACAATTAGGGAGAAACGTCTCCGTGTGTTATGACTGGAGCGTGCGTGCACTCGCGGACTTGTGCACGAGCTGTTTTATAATTAACGAACAAATCGATTGATTGACCGATTGTTTCCCTTTCCTTAGTCTCCGCTTGGCTTCCCCAACCTGCATCGAATGAAAGGCACGAGGTGAAACAACCCTTTCCTGTTTTATCGATCTCTCCCCACCCTGCTCATCGAGGGTTAGGTTTTATTCACGTCCCCATTGAAACTGCAAATGCAGCTTCAAGAATAAGAGCAAACACGAGTTTTTCCTGGATTGACCAAGGATGTAAGCGACTGCCAGCCTCTTGGACAGCACTAAGACTTTATTAATAACCCACTAAAACCACACGCATCATTTATCGGTGCGTATGGCACAAGAAGAGGATTATCTGCCAAGATGATGAAGTGCTTTTTAAAAACACATGTTAGGAAATAAGTTGATCTCGCGGTATTAATTATGCCCACACCTTTCTCATATTCAGGTCGGGATTCTACATTTCCCTGGAAATTAAGAGGCAAGAAAAAAACGCTCACTCACAATGCAGTACATTTATAGAATATTCTATTAAAAACAACAACAAAAAAAACATTGACTGACAAACTTCACAGGTTTTTGCCACCATTAAACAAGCAAATGCCTTTAAGTGATGACATCAGCAGGAAATATTTCTTCTTTATACGTTTCTTAAAATGAAATCATCATAAATACTAGGAAGTATTCTTACTAATTTTCTTCCGGACTGCGGTTGTTTACATTCTAACTCTTCCTCACATAAAAAATAAAATAAATAAAAATGGCAGATTTTTACTATTTTATTTTTTAAAGCTGTGGGTCGCAATTTTCGGGTTCTCGAAAATAGAATGCAAGAAGACGCGCAGCAGGAAGAAGAAGAAAACAGGAAGAGAATACGGTTCTCTAGCTGGATAGAGTATGGATGTTGACCAGCTATCGAGTTTATAGACTGAACAAAACCTATGCAAGCGCTTAAAGAATAGGCATAGAGCAGAAATAAACCGACTGTTTTTGTGACCCAGAGTGTGGTCAATAAGCTTGTTAATTTGGGAATTGCCCTCTTTAGACGGAATCAAGGATTTTAGGAAGTTTTTTGGAGCTCCAATTCAAATGCGAAAACAGAATTCATAGCAAGACATGAGAAATTGTTATGAAGAAGAGAAGAAACCTAAGAAGGGAAAGAAAAACCCAATGTTTGGATGTTCAAGGAAAAGCTACAGTTAAATGTTAATCAGAGTAGGAATACTTTATCCTATATGACAGTGATTCCCAAATTTCTGGATGTCAGGGCCCCTTTTGGAAAAATTAAAATATTTCACCGTCCCCCTCGAAAAAAAAATCGTAATATAGACATATATTATTATAATATTTATATTCAATACAAAACATACACAGCGAATATTGCAAAAATCAAATGTAAATAGTATTACATTTTTAGCATCTTACATGCACATTTGACATGGCACATTATCTCGTATTTTTATGTAGATAGATTTATTGTTATTGTACATTTGCAGTACTAGCACAAAACGTAAAAGGATTAGTAATAAAGAAAGAATTAAAACATAAAAGAAGTTTAATAACAATTTAATGCGATGGATGTGTTTCCATACTGCTACACCAATATCAGGGGAAATATTTGAAACTGCAATTCTTAGATTTCTGCTTTGAAATGAAACTTATAGGAATAATTTCTAAGAATTATTCATTAAGCGTCGAAACACGCAGGAAGCAAAATTTGTGAACCCGCACCAATGTGTGATTTATTTCCATTAAAATATAAAAAATAACAAAAAAGAAATAATAAAAATTAAATACGTTTCTTTTAAGATAAAAAAAACCTACTTAGTCTTAAAAGATTTTAAATTTGTTTTCATTATTTCACCCCCCCCCTCAACAAAACCTACGGCCCACAGTTTGGGAAGCGCCGCTATATGAAGATCTGGTTATTATCAAAAGGTAAGATTTTTTTAATTATTCAGAGAACATGACGGACCTGCCTATTAGTCAACTTGTTGACCACTCATGACACTCATGAGTGGTCAACAATATCTTCACCTCATGACACTCAATTCAACATTTATGGTCGCGGATGTAATGACGTTTGATGCCTTAAATGCGGGTTAATAAGCATTGCAAAAGTGGAAAAATGCACTCTAATGCACTTCAAGTACTAATTTTCAAAAGTACTTCTTGAGTTGACTAAAAGATACCATCAGTTACCTGAGGTTGGCAATTACTTCAAAATATATTCAACAGATACTCTATGTCAGCCTTAATCGCCTTGCATATGCCGTTTGATGGATGAAATGAGTGCAAAAATGCAAAGTACAAACGTTTATATTATCATTGGTCAGCTGTATCCAACAAGTGACCTTGGGAGGGGGGACTGCAGTATTCTCGAAATATATCATAAATGTGACGTCTCTTCTGTACTTCGCGATATATCTTTACTTATATATTAAAAATAAACAAATACTAGTAAGCAATTGCCAAGAACTTTCTCAAATGAATAGTGTTTATTTGCAAGATTGGGCACATTTAAAAAAAAAAAAAAACGACAGGGCTACAAGTTAACGAAAAAACAAAACAACTAAATAATTAATGACAATAAGAAGAATAAGGGAAAAAAAACTGTGCTAAGTGTGACCATTGATAAATGACTAGTTATGAAATATCTTAGACTTTCAATGAACAAATGAAAACCGGAGTAACCAGAAGCAGCATTTTACTAGTTATTAACTAACGAAGATAAAAAAGAAAAGAAAAAAAAAGAACAGAACCACTTTTTAAGAACAAGTGGTTTAGGTCTCCATCGCGTAAAAAAACAAGGATATCCTAAGAAACAATATGAATACTGGTATTAAAATATTATCACAGATATTATAAGTTGTATATTATTTTATATCAAAAATGATAGGAAGGTCTGTATCAAAAATGACACCAAAGAGACGGCAGATTCAAATATGGTCAAGATGCCAAAAAGAAATCCACAGAAAAGCCCCGACATGACTTGGTGTAGCAGCAGCGGTACGCGCATGATCCATCGAGCTGCAGAACATTCAATTTCCAGAGATGGAATACATCAATTGAGACCTATTTCTACCAAATACAGTGGTTAAAGATGATGGTATGTCGGCACAGAGCCCCCATCTAAGATCTTTTGTGGACTGCTTCAAATATGAGTAACCTATCTGTAGATATGAAAGCGTGTCGACTACATCCTTTAATGCTACGCTGGAAGACTGGATGACCTTCGGTTTTGAGGTGTTGTAATAATCTCCTTCCATGGCGCGGAAGATGACGGATACTACCGACAGTAATGTGTGTGTGTGGGGGGGGGGGGACACGTGACCAAAAGTGCACGACAATTCATGCTACTGTAGAAGCAGTCGAGTAAGATATGAGAAATGCTGCAGCTCCACCTAGCGGAAATCAAATAATCTCATATGAAATGGACGACATGCATGGACACAGATGGGCCAACCATGCACGAGTGATACTAGAGAAGCAAAGCGTAGTTGAAAATTTCTCACCGACTGTAAGGCAAAGAAGAGAGAGAAGGAAAAAAAAAAACAACAAAACACCAAGTCCCAACTGCACTCCCACGTGTGCCTCCCTCAAGTCCACCTCCAGGCCACCGCGGCTCGCGCACAACCGCAGGTATTTTGTCCTGCACGACATCACCAGCGCCACAACAACAACTTGGAAACAAAAGAGAAATTACGTTCGGCTAGGTGCATTTCACACGCTCGAGCGGCTGGCCACACTTGGGTTATGTCAAAATAATTGCAGCATAGCCTATCTGCTCGCGCGAGTCCCTGGTATTGTTGAAATCACGAAAAGTTCGTAGTTATTAATAAAGAATTTAATTCATGCCAGGCTCGCGTTCATTTGCATACGCTCCCGAGCGATTTGCGGAAGAATTAATGTGTAGCATACGTCGGCTGGTAGCCCTTGTAATTAGTATGATAATGTGAGGGGGGGGGGGGGACGCTTCAACTGGAAAAAAAAACTTTGGAACGAAAGAACAGCGGAAGAGAGAGCGAAGAGGCAAAGGCGCGGAGGGGGTGAAATTAAATAATTAACCAACGATCCCCCCAGATCCGTTCCCTCCCCCCAGTCGTCCTTACTTGTGGTGACAAGTCAGCGGTGTTTATTGCTACACTGTGTCGACAAAGTTGGTGTTTAATTTTTACGTAAAAACGACCAACTTATTAATCAAGATGCCGGCAGCCCTGTCAAATGAAAACGGCGCAAAAACAAAGACGGAACATTACGGAGACTGAGGGGGGAAAAAAGAAACTGCATGTCATCGCAATATTAACCTTCTCTCATACGGATGGCTGCGCAATGAGCCGTAGCTACTTTTCTTTCCACCCCTCATTCCATCCCCTAACATTCACCTAAAGGTATCTAAATTTGACTCGACTGTTTTCACCCAGGGGGCGCTGCAGTGACGTTTTTTTTGGAGGCAGTTTTTTAAAGGCGATCTTCAGCTTAATGCTAAGCTATTTAAAAAGTGCTATCACAGAAAGGATTTGTCTTCCATCCCGCTCTCCTCGACGAACCTTCAGAAGTGAAAGAGTGAAAATATGTCTCGAACAATCTTTATTATCTTCTCTTTCTCGCATTTTTCTTCTCGTTCAAGAATGTTCCTTTCTCTACCGCTTGCATAACAAAAACGGCATTTTTTGTTATTACTTGGGAAAGTCTGAAAAACAACGAAATAATTCTTAAGAAATCTTCCTATTACATCCTAAATGCTTGTACCACGCGGTTTCTACCGCTACTCATGACACCACCTCTCTACATACCTGTACCTCTTTAATATTCCCGTAATATTTATCTATAACTACCCTGTCATTTTCCTCGGTGTTCCCACAGGTATCATGCGATTGTTCCACTGCGGTACACACACACACACACACAACGGTAGAAAAATACAACCACTAATAACTCATTATGAAAACGAAAGTGGGTTAGTAAAAATTAGGTCTATTTCTTTGCGGCCTCATGATCTCTGCGGTCTATGCTATCGGCTTTGTTCTCCTAATGCGCTCTAGTTCGACTTCCGGTTTTTTATTTTATTTTTTTTCTCATTGTTTGGTCAATATTATTTGCGTTAGCTGCCCACGCATTCTGGCCGAAAAGAATAGAAAATTCATGTGAACAGCAGAAACTCTTTTCCAGATTATTCAGCAATGAACTCAATAGAAATCGGAGGGGAAAATATGGAAAGAAGATAGGACTAACTTAATATATTTCCATTGTAAACTATCCGTGTCAAAGAAAAAAAAAGCTATAAATTACACATGATTCACAGTCAACAAGTGCAGTAATATAGCCATCCGTAACACAAATGCTATGAAATCTTCGATCTGAGAATCCAACGGGAAAAAAAAAAAAAAAGTGATTTTAGAGTTCCAAGCTCAAGGAAACTTATGATTTACTGATTATTACATAGTGATAGTCTATTTATAAGAAGCAGCGATTGTTATGAATGGCTACTAGATTGCATAATCAAGCGACTCAAAAAAAAAAAAAAAACTGCTTTTTGGACGAGTTCATCCTATCATAGAAGTGAGATCATTCGCTATCCCACAAAGAAGCCAAGTAGTAAAATCATTTCGTTGAATGAACACGAAGATTCTCAAAACTTATGTTTAACCCCAGATGAATGGTATCATTTTTATTCGAGTGATGGATTAATGGTATTAATTAAGCGATATTAATTAACGTATGTCTGATGCTATGAAAAATAGAAGGAACCAGTTACTGCATCTGGATCAACAGTTGCAATATACCGTATAGCGGGGAGGGAAAAAAACCGAACTTCGACACCCGTTTACTCCACTGTATAACTGTTGAAAACCTAAAAGCAAAGATCTAACGTGAACCTGAGGCATACCATTATATAATTTCTGTTATTTCGAATCATTTTGCTCATTTTTGAGAGTAAGAATGGCCAAATTTAAGCCAAGACATTTCGTTCGCAATCTGTCTGTTTACATGCGGTACATGTACACGAGCAAGCAGGTTGGAAACTTAAGGAAAACAACATTTGCTTCGCATTGTGGTTCGACATTCTTAAAATTTGGGTTTCCTATTATTAACAATCCGAAGTATTGATGATAAAAATATGAGACTGCTCTCCAGTCTATCAACACACCATCGCGTCATGGTCTTAATGCAACTGCTGTACCAGTGAAGTCGTCATTTTTTACAGGGTGATTCGATTCATTACCACATCGGTCCCTTTCAAAAGTCATCCCGAGAAGTCAAACATCTGTGGCGTCGTTGTTAAAACATTTGAACGCTTTTGTAATTGCTTTCCAACTCAATACAACTAAGGATACACGTTCTCTGTGCCATCAAATATTTGTCCTTTCAAAATTGTCAAATATTTTGTCAAATATTTGCTCGGTCCTTTCCAATATTGCCTTTGTTTTCGAAAGAGCCACAGGTTATTTGGAAAGTCTGGAGAATAAATTGGCGATGAAAATCTTTGTCTGCTATTAATGTCTGAATTTATCTAAACACTGTTAACTAAACTCTTTAAAACTTTTAACTATTTCTATTTTATATATTGGTCAAGGGCTCTTAATATCACTTGATCTTCATCGAAATCAAAGCAAAAATTTGTGAGCTAAAACTTCGATTTCTGTTATTTATAATACAAATTATAATTTTGTATTTTTATGTATCATCTATTTTATCTCCGTACCTGTTTAACTTGTACAGCGAATACATTTTAAGAATGGAAGGGCTGGAGGGGTCTTCAGTTGGAATTAAAATTGCTCGAAGAAATATTAATAATTTGAGGTATGCAGATGATACCATCTTGCTAGCAGAATGCAAAGAAGATTAGGAGGAACTTATTATGAAAGTTAAAGAAGAAAGTGATAAATATGGTCTTAAACTTGACCTCAAAAAGACAAAAGTTATGGCAACATGTGAACTTAATGATTTTAAAGTAGATGGGGAGAAAATGGAAGCATTTGACAATTTTGTGCTCCTAAGATCCCGAATTGATCAAGATGGTTTTGGTACTGAAGAAGTTAGAGGAAGATTATTACTCGGGAAGAAAGCAATGACAAATTTAAGCAAGATCTTTAAAGATAAAGATATTAGCCTCGCAACAAAAATCAGAATCGTGACAGCAATGGTATTCCCTGTGGTGCTGTATGGACGTGAAGTTGGACCCTGAGAAAGAGTGAAAGTAGGAAGATAGATGCATTTGAATTATGGGTTTGGAGACGCTTCCTAAGAATACCATGGACTGCAAAGCAAACCAATAAATCAGTGATAGACAGAATAAAGCCAGATTGCTCCATCGAAGCTTTGATCATCAAGCAAAAATTGTCATACTTCGGACATATTATGCGAGCAAATGACACTCTGGAGAAGATGATGATGCTTGCTAAAGTTGACGGAAGTAGGAGAAGAGGAAGACCAAGAATTAGATGGGTGGATGGAGTTAAAGAAGCAACTGGAATGCGCTTGGAAATTCTGAAAGATATGGCCAGGAACAGATCTGAATGGAGAGCAAAATTCATAGAATCACCAGAGTCGAAAACGACTCGATGGAACATAACAACATTATGTATAATAACTAATGTTATTAGTGAAAAATGAAATAAATCACATTAATAAAGCAAACTGACAAATCTTAAAAACTGAATATATGTCAATCGCCCTTCCCATCAAAGGTGTCCTGCCAGTACCGACGGATCCATTAAATACGCAAATTATTTTTGGTACAACTCGAACCATTGTCATCTTGTAGCTCATCTAATCACCACATGCGGGTCTCATTACTTTCTAACCACAATTAGCAAAGATTCCAAAGACTGTAGATTCATCATCGTCCATGCGACAGAGCAGAATGTGTCCTAGGCAGTGGGACGTGCAGAATGACTTATTAATAGACTTAAAGTTGCATAGCCCCATAATAAAAAGCGAGGGGAGATATAAAGCAAAGCTTTTGGGATTACCAAACAGGTCAACAGATAATGTCAACCATCACTTGACCATAAATTCATGCCTAAGGACGTATATGATAAAAATCGTAACAGCTCCATTCCGGTGCCATGTGAACTCATTGAATCATGGGCGGGTAAACAATCGCAAATTAATGCCTCAGATCACAAGGATCCACAAATTTTGAAAGGGAAGGTTTGACCAGAATGAAAGATACCCTAATAGGAATCTGACAGTAGGCCTGCGTGTGCTGATCACGTACCCATAAAAATACACAAAGATAAGCAGAGGCAGTAACTTCAGAGGGGAAAACTAATGAGATATGGTGTTGCACAAGAATGAAAAAAAAATCTCAAAAGAGCACGATTTTCTTATGATATTACGAGGGGATAATCGCATCTCATACTTTTAATACAGGCACGTGAAAGCATGTATTTTTTTATGCTACACGCGGGTCAGTTGCTTTCTTTGTGTGCCATTACTTATTTTTTAATGTCAACATTGCACAAAAAACCACGTCATCAAATGGCAGCTGACTAATGAGCAGAGCATTCCTGAGGACGTTCAGGCCTGCTTGGAGAACAGGGCATTTCTCACAACTAAGTAAAAAGAAAAAAAGAAAGAAAGAAAAGTAATAAAAAACACTCCAAGGAAGAATTCTGCTTTGATAACAGTTGCATAACTCTTTAGGTTGTGTGCGATACCAGCCTTTGAATTTTATCTCTTGAAGACAGCCCAGTAATAACTATAGATGGGCCATATTAAGCAGAGGCGGGAGGGAGAAGGAGAATTGGCGACAACATGAGATGGTCACAATCGAGTTTGCATGTGCCGCCCAACAGAGAGAGTAAGCGCTCGTGTACTGTTTGAACCTGTTCGGTTGCCTCAAGACCGGAATGATCGGCGAACCTGCACAACAGATTTTATGGCGAAGCAAACAGACCTGTTGATTGCGTCGCTCATAGCGATTCGCCACGCGGCCTCAAAATCGACTACCGTTTTGAAAGTGAAATCTGTTTATAGACTGAAGCCAATTGCACGATTCCCGGAGTTGCCAGCGCAACACAAACAGAGCGGGCTAGGGGGCGCGCGCGCACACACACACACACACACACTTGCAGCAAATACCAATGAGCGAGAGATAATCAACTCCCTCGCCACCCGACTGACCCCAACATAAAGAGTGACGAAAGAGCGGCAGTGAGGGTCAAGAGCGATGGGGACGAGCACCAGGGGAGCTATGACAACCCGTCACCTCGCGGAACAACGGCCGAAGGTAACGAAAATAGATGAAAACTCAAGAAATACCAGCCGTAGCTATTTCTTCCCTAACAGCCCACTGGGGTCCTGCTCAGGCTCGAGCCCATTACCGAACATCGATCGGCGTGTATACACAAGAAGGCACATCAACGCATATTGGCATAAAATATTGACAGAACGGCCGGGCGAGGGCGCTACTGATTGATAGCGTGTCATCTCGCGGGAAATGTCTTTCATGAGAGGGCGAAGGGAGTGCATGTGGCTTTTCTTATGTGCGAAGTTAGATTTAATCGCTGCGTTTCTCGATTTACGAACCTCCCCGATAGGCCACGACTGTTTGGGAGGATGAAGTTCGTTACGGGCTAACCTACTGACGTTGCTGTTTTACGAAGGCTTAATTATTCAAGCGAGCAGCTTCCACGGAGCCGCATCGACGGATAAAATGGCTGCACGGAGGGCAACGGCAAAGATTGCTCGCCTGGCTTGACAATAGATTGAAATCGTTTGTCGCAACGATCTTGAAAATGAGGCTGTTGAGTTGAGTCGACCCGATTTTGTTTTGTTTTTTAGCCTCGGCTCTGCTCTTTCGCATTAGACGGGACGACATATTCATTCGCTTGCTTTTTCTGTGGGCAAAAGCCGACTCCTCGACAGCAATCGCATTTGTCCTTTTACACCTGAAAGTAGTTTTCTATCCGCAAGTAACTTCGTCTGCGAAACTGACGAAAACTTCGCATTAACTTTCTCTAATGTTCGCGACAGACACGACCCACCCGGTTGGTCATTAGCATGATTTCTGGCAGGTTGCCTTGTCACACATCAGCGTACACTGTGTGGAATGTGTTTCGCCGTGCCTCATATGTTTATACAAGGACCAAGAATAAGGAGGAGGAAGTAAAGACTGTGTGCAAGGGTTTCCTAATTCCCATTTACAACTCTCTTTGTGCATTTTTCCTTTTAACGCATAATCGGAGGAGCACCTCACAAATGCGCTCCATTTGCCACGACCTGTAGCGCCCTCTGCTTCAATAGAGCTTGCAAATTAATGCTACGCGTAACGAGCTGCAAATCTAGAACTTGTGATCCCATTATAGTCGAGGGTTGGTTACTAATTTTCACTTTAGCATAGTCTTGCTGAAGACGGAGAACCGGGTTCGATTCCTCCGCTAATTGATTAGTTTTCTTTCGGTATCGGAAGCCAAGTTCGGGTGAAAATAGCAATATTTTTCACTACGTAAAACAAGTCTTACATTTAAACAGCCGCAAATGATATCGGAAAACGACAAATACAAAAAAGGTCTTGACAGGAAACAAAGATGGCAGACATCGTTCGTTCGTAAATTATCACACCCGTTGCTCACTCCATAGATTTTAGAGTTTGGCATAACAATATATCGTAATTGTATATCATTTTGTAGTTTAGGTACTCAAAGTTTGCTATTTAAAGCAAAATTGGTGGTTCGACAAATTGCAGAGATCACAAAAAAGCAATGCTGGTCTCTGGAATTGCTGGAAATATGACGCTGCAGAAACGTTTATAATCCTCGCATGGACAATATCAATACGACATCGATTAAGTGGACAAATAGTGAGGAATCAAGGTAGTTAATCTTTGAAGAAATCAGAGAAGAATAGAGAACAGTATCAGACCAATGTGTGACAATAATGATAGCGGACAAACCGGTCTTCAGAACATGCCACTTACTGCCATTATATTTTAAATTTCCTGTGAGAGAATTGAAATTTATGAATTCTAATCACCATCATCGAAACAAATCACTACAAATTGCTGCGACACGCCCATTTTGAAGACAAAAGACTACTAACACACACACACAGAGAAAAAATGCCGATGAGTTTCCGCCATTCTGAATGTTTCCCCCTCTCCTCCCCCTCCAAATGTTCGACTCACACACTTCCTTATACTTAGCAAACTCCTCGCTACTCACGCTTTCCCATCCTCCACTATTTCTGGCATTTTGCCATTTTTGCGTTGTTCTTCATTCACAGTGATGATAATGCAAACATCCTTCAACAGTGACATCACGTTCGTCGTATGTATAACGGAGGTCACAAAACGCCAAGTGTTTTATATCGTCGATGAGAAGAACTAGTCGGGGGCGTCGCCGGCAATTTCTTCTGCAGAGGCGCAAAACTCTTGCCATACGGCAGAGCATCGTTCTTGAAGTTTCATCCAGTATATGTCTCTCTCTCTACCCCATTGCCCACGACCGTATTAAAGACAAATGTCAAACAGGTGAAATAATAACAATAAAAAAATTAAAAGACATTCGCTCTTTCTCTCGTGCACAATTAGCATCTCCTTCCCGAAATCAAGCCATGAGAGAAAGAGAGAGAGTTAAGAGTAAAAGAATTTCGTGTCAGAGTACAAAGCCCCAGAACAACGGGAAGGGGTGGGGGAGAAGGAGGGGAGGTTACAGTAGTTATTGACTACAAGCCGACGATACCACATCAAATAGCCTGCCGAACCACCACACAATCTCCGTGCCTTGTCAGCGACCGCCGGGAAGCGATCAGTTGCGTGAAGCCCGGCAGACAGCCCTTCTCTTCGGAAAATATATATGCTTTTATTTTTCCGGCAACTTACACGCGAATAGCAGCACCGTCTAGCATTCCACGCGCCACACATACACACTAGTAGGCTCGTTATACTTCAATAATTATGACACGATATTTATCAATAAGTAATGGGGGTGGACGCTCGGGCGCACGAGAAGTTATTTCCGTCGTTTGCGTGGCTGTGGTAGATACATCTGCGTGTTCGAAGATGACTTCGGGTCGTGTGCAAATATAGGTGTGCGTGTGTCATCCTCAGAGAGCGCCCCGAAGATCATTACAACAGGTTCGTAGAGAAGCAGCAGACAGCTCACTCGATATCATCTATGCCGCAGATAGGAAAAATAAAATTAGGAAACCCTATGAGTGTTGTCCTTTTGGCAAAGGGAGAAATCAGAAAAATGTTATTGAAAGCGAAATCCAAAGGCATCTTTTTTTTTTTAAAAAATCTGAAATTCTTCCTTCCTGTTTCGAATTTGGGAACAGTCAAAGACAAATCACATGGTTAAAACCAGCTGGTCTTCAGAAATAAAGAGGCGATTAAAACTGAAATTCGTAGAAACCGACGAGAATTCTATTACTGCTTGAAAACTAATATACTCGTACTTGCTCCAACCTCACATCATGATTTCATTCCTAAGTGAACGTAAGGAAATATTTTTTTTACATATTTCACATCACTATCACTGATTTCCTGATGAAAGTCCCCTTCGTTAACTTTCCCATTTCACAAACCATCGAACAAAATTTCAAGAAACTCGAGAATCGGTCCCCGATTGGTCAAGTGGACAGCCAACTCGCTTTCCAACAAACAGCCGTGGGTTCGAATCTGTTTATTAGTGACTTGAAAAAGGTCACATTCGGTTTCGGGAGCAGAATTTCGGACTATCTGACCCTTAGCCCAATTTACAGTAATAATGTACGATGGGATTCGCATAAAAAATACACCCCCTGTTTATTCTCACTCCCCAGTTAGGTTACGGACACTTCCATGTAGCCCAAAATACATTTTATTGCAAAATAAATAAAAATAAACAAATCGTGTTTACTTCTTACTTACCAATAATACCCAGATAGTGAGAAGAAATATCTCATATTTTCTGCGATTGACGTTTACCCCCTAGCGTTTTTGTGCCCCGAAAATGCTTCCCTAATTGTGGCGCATAGTAAATTCACTAAAATTCTTCGACCTTTTCTTTTGTTCAAGGACAATATGGTTAATTGATACTCCTTTTTTTTTTTTTGAGCTGGAACCAAAAATGCTTGAAATAATTTTGACAACTATATAACTACGTAAAGTCTATCCAGCTAACCCGTATCCTTCAGACTCTCGCAGCTATCACGTAAAATTACTGTTGCACCCCTCCCCCCAGTGTAAATCTGTTATCGTAATTCTATATAAAGACAATTGTATAAACCGTGTTTGGCGGTGAAGAGTCTTTTAAAGGGACCCGATTTCGATTGCTCATTTTACCTGTCGATGGAAAGAATAATTACCACGCACTTGCAAGCCGCTGATATCACTAGAGAGAGAGAATCCCTTATCCATGTTGCACATAAGCTCGAAGTGAGTACTCCATAAGCAGAGCTACAACAGACATTGCTGGTCGTTGAACTCTCGGTTTTTGATCATGCAAGAAATCCGCAGTTTGTCATCTCTAATGCGGGAGTTCCCCTCCCCCTACGATCATCTGCATATATAAGAGGGTCCCTGGTTTTATTAACCTTGAGCACGCGTACATTATGCACCACAACTGGACGTTAACTGAGTGAAAGCTGTCTCGCTGGAAACTGATGAGTTGTGCTAACATCAAGGCGGCTTCCAACTCCCAGTGGCTCTTCCCGCCGCTCGCCTCCTCTCTATCAATTTATTTCTCTACGTGGACGGGGGGAGAGCAGTGTTATTGCACAAGTTCAATGAAGCTTCTTGAATACACCAAATTTTCTGCACTGTATGAAAGAACGGGGGGAAATAAAGGGGGAGAAGTTCGTTTAGGAGTTAATCGTCCTGGGGTAACTGGATATACACAGGTCCCGGATCATGCATTCTGGTATCATCTGCAAGATACCTTCTCATCGATGCAAAGTCAGCCAGCGCAATTTGCCCATTGGCAAAGGAAAATGCATCTTTTAATGTTATTTTGAAGAACAAGAACTCCACTAACGATCAAGTACCAAAACACACCATCTTGGCGTTTCCAAGTGCAGTTTACAAATACTGCCATGAAAAATATGCCAAATACTAGTTCCTGTTATTCTGTTTAAGAAATAAATTCGTTTTTAGGCGATTCTGTTATTTATGACTAAACCTAAATTAATTCTGAAGTTAATGTTTTTGCCGCTTCCTTGAAATATTTCGAAGAATGAGCTACCCTACGTGTGGTAATGTGGAACTGTTATACTGAGGTCGTCACTTTGACACTAAAAATCAAGCACGGCAGCCCTGAAAAAAGTAAAAATTTGACGTCTTGCCAGTAGCAAAATAACACATAAGGAAAATAATTTACATTTATAAAGGCTAACATACCATGTTGGCCACTGAACATAAGAAAATGGTAGTGCAATCAGCGTTCCTGAAAGACTCTGAAACACACGAAGGAAAGTGTAAAAATATCACATCGCACCATACAACGCATTTAAAAATATTCGAACAATACTATTATCGTCGCATGTAGTAGTGTCTTCAATATTATTCGGATTTTTTCCCGAACTGTTATGTCTTTCTGGCATAAGTCCTGTCCAGCGCACAGCTGTGCTCTTAGGATTCAGAAGAATATAATCACTGGGTTATAAAAACAGTTTGTTAAATTATCGATGGCATTCGTCTAAGGAGGATGTAATTTTGGTCGCAAAATTCCTGACTGTTACGAGGAAAGAAATAATATAGAATATTTAAAGAAAACAGAATTCTTTCACATTCAGGATTTGAAATGTTTCATTACGAAAAAGATTCGGTTTCACTCGAATTTTCATAGAGAGACGAAATACACGAGTTTCATTTTAATGGATACTGTACGATATTTTAAATCCACTTGAAAATTATACTGTATTTGATGATGCATGGCTGTGTGGCTTGTTTACAATCCCAGTGAGATTATAAACAAGTCTCATCTAGTTTGATCTACAAAGCAATCCAGATTATCATATTAGTACAATAGTTTATAGCCTCCGAAGCTCAGTCGGCATAGACGAAGCCCATTGGTTAGAAAGATCACAAGATAAAGACTTCGCTTCGAATCCTAACTAGGACGCGAAGAATCTTTATCAGGGCTTGTCAAACTGAAGGCGAGTTAAACCGGTCTCATACTGAGGTAGAAAAGTTTATCCTCCAGAAACTGGCGTTTTCATTCTTCAAACAGGCACACCAGACTCGTGAACACCTACAGACATAAATACTTACCCTTAGAGCAGTGTTTCCCAACGTTTTTTGGATCATGTCCCACCTCAACGCCCGAAAGATTTTGATGTCCCCCCCCCCCCAGCATAATAGTCAGCCAAGTTCTGAAAACGTATAATATAAATATGTACTATAAATACAAAGGGAACATAAGTAAAACTGTTTTTAATTTGACTTTCTTCAATGAATATAAATTTTATATTACACTTTGTATAAAACATAAATCGAACTGAACTCAGGAAAATAAAATCCAAGTTAATGCGATCCTTGAGCTTGATGTCTGCTGAAAAGAGTTTTTATTTGAGGTACTAATTTAGTCATTTTCAATCTCAAATCCCCATGGTTTGTGATATCCAGATGATTTCTTTTTTTTCAGTAGCAAGTCATTTACAGCACTAAAGCCACATTCAACTAAATATGAAGACGGGAAGGACAATAATAATTTTTTGCAAAACTAGTTGAATTTCGGTATTTCGTTTCTGTGTCGTCAGAAAGCCATGCCTTTGTTCCTTTCATGCTGAATAAAGTTCTAACAGACTCATCATTTTGCTTTTCTGAGAGTTCTTCTTGATTTATGTTGATTCTTCTTGATTATATTTATGTTGACTGCTGTACTAGTGATATCAGCTATTTTTTTTTTCTCGGAAAGTCAGGGTTGCAACATCGACAATGGTGAGTTTTTTTTCAGTATATCGGTGATGAGGTGACGAATGCAACATCATTTTCTAATTGACCCCCCCCCCCCCCAAAAAAAATAAAAATATTCAAATTGTCCACGTTGGGAAACACTGCCGTAGACGGATACAGCAGCAGCGGAATGGAAGCTTGGTTGCATTAAATTTCTTAAAAAAAAAAAAACCTTAAGGAAATTGAACCCGTTTTGAACGAACGAGAATTGGATGGACAACAGGTTTACGTGGGAGATCATCCAAAAATAAGAACGAATTTTATACTTGATCAATGCACGATGTTTCATACAACAGCTGATTATTTAGCCAAGTCTTGATTTATTTGTGCAACGATTGCGAATGCTTTTATAAGGAAAGAAAAAAATTATATTGAGAAGGATAAATATTTACGAGATGAGTACAAATATAAAACCACACCTACTGAACAGAAAATCAAGAATGTAGGAATACATCTCAAACACTGCTATTATTCCAGTTGCTACGCTCAATACATAACATTCCAAATTTACTATTTTATTGTTGGACCTCGCTATTCCATTTAGTTATCTCTAGAATACTTGTCTGGAATTTCAGATGTACTGCTTAAATATAACACTGTTATACACAATTAAGTATGTATAACAGTGAAACTTCAGACTGCACTAACAGAAGTGCAGTCTGAAGTGAAGTTTTGAAGTGACTCCGAAATTGTTTCACAGTGCAAATATTCGCTTGCCTTTTGCTTAGTTAAAAAACTGAATTTTTATCTGCTTTACAAAAAAAAAAAAATAAATAAATACTGAGTTGATCTTCCAAGCTCCAATTCTCCAAAGGCTTTCCTAGTTAAAACATGATAGTTATTTCAAGCAAACCTCCTAACTTTTTCCAAGTAAACAAAATAAAAGCGGATAAAATAAGTAGGAGGTAAAGCTTCCTTTGCTGACATAATTGCTCTTCATGCAGCTTTCTTTGAAGCAGTAGGAAAAACTAAGATCTAACTCGTCTGCGAAATCTTGCTAAGGAAACCAGAAATATCTTCTTCAGCTCGTCTAAATACTAAAGACAATGAAAACTTTTTTCTTACGCTTAGAATTTAGGCGTGTGAAATAAAATTAACGATGAAAAGTCAAAAATGGTGAAGATAAACTAAATTTCACAGGACTAGGGAAGTTGGGGAAATTACTAGCATTCAGAGAAAGAACAATTGTAGATCCTTTTTTTTTTTTTATTTCCCTGAAGAATCCTTCAGTAAAATAAAAATAAAAAAATGTTGGCACTTGTTGCAAATGATAGGAATAAAACATATTAGCAATCATTTTCTACAGATTAACCACCACGCTTTATAAATATATTTGTGAATCTCACCCACAAAAGACAGTAAAACGCACAGAGTATTAATAGTACCATAAGGACTAAAGGTTAGATTAGGTAATCTCGAATGGACCACTTAAGGCATCCAATAAGCAGTGTGGTAATCATCCACAGAACGGTAAAAATCATCTACTACCTTTCGATAAGCACCTATGTCATAGTGGGATTCAAACCCAGCGCCTCAAGACTGGTGACTGAAAATACCTTCCACTCAAACCAGTCAACCGGTTGTCAAAGGGATTGTTCTATGTAATGCTCTGTGAGGAAAGGGGAATTTGAATCGTTAAAAAAATAATAAACACCAAGGCCGGAGTGTATGATCATGTGGAATTCTCTGTAATAATTAGCCTAGTTTACGAAATCTTAACTTTTCTCTCTCTTTTTTTTTTTAGAATAAGTAAATAAATACAGTACATGAATAGTTGGTATACTGTTCGCTGATTAAAACAGTTTAATATAAAAAAAAACTTTGAATTTTATTGTAAAGTTCGAAATCTTAGACTTCCAGACTCTTATCCGATTGGCAGCTCGAAGAATGGATATCAAAATAACTAAATAAAAATCCAAATAGAATAGCCTAAAACTAGATCCTCTGTAGATATTTACACCAAACAAAGAGAGATAATATAGACACACAGGTCTCTTAAATTCAGTAAGCATATGAATCATGGAGGACATCTGAACTTCACACGTACTACTTAGAGTCCCATGCGTTTTCCTGAAATGAACCCCAAAATTAGGCCCACATGTATTGCTGAAAGGAACGATGGTAATTATTGCTATGAAGAAAATGAAGATGCCGTCATCATGACGAACGTAGAGCCTCGATGAAAGAATATATTTCGGGATATCGTATGACCATTTTAAACATTTTATGGATCGATCAATTAGGTATAAGACGTTAAATATAAAAGTATAAACTTAATAATATTAATAACATGTAAATAACTGACACAGTAAGTAAAACATTTTATCCTAATGAGCTAAGATATTAACATTATTCGCTGTTGGTGAAACGGAGTTCATAGAAGGGGGGGGGGTACAATTTTATTTTTTTTTTTTTTTTAACGTAACGTTTGGGGACGGTAATAAATTTGGGACAGATGTATGCAACGTAATCACCGTCTGAAAATCGAAAAAAAAATAACGTTACATAACTGATGGTCGATCTCTTCAATATATTGAAGACACCAAAGACAATCATGGTGTCGTTATAATGGTTTCCCCTCCCCCCCGGCCACAACTGATCCAAATGTTCCTGCAGATCTGTATGCATCGCGTAATGTTTACAATATAAATCAGGACGAGGAAACTCATGACATGTCTGGTGTGCAACCCACCAAGGCGAAGGTAAACAGTGTTTTCCTAGGAGAAGGGAGAGAGGGTTATATATATTTAAGTTCGTAGTGGGAAGGCTACAGTCTGTCCGCCATCTCCTCAAGTGCACATACGGCATAATCTTTAAACTATCTGTTCTGAAGATCGGTTTATCTACCTAGAATTTTAAAAGAAGCACTTTGATTTTCGTAATACTGAATCACGTGATCCAAGAAAATAGTGGGCGCTAAAGGCTTCAGTGCAGATACATCCTACAGGAAGAGTGGGTGGCTACCAGCAGGTGGTGCTGATCAGCGAACGGCTGATATGCCTGTCATATGTACAACGTATCGGAAATTTTGTAGTTGAAATGGAGTTGTTTTGCAGTGCTACAATGCAGGCCATATACAAAAGAATAATAACACTGTATGCAGCAAAAATACCCAAGTTGGAGATATTCCAAACGGCCTAATAGGAATCAAATGAAAAGCCATAAATAAGCACAAACATGTAAGACCATTAGAGAAAGATTAATGAAGTGTAGAAAATAAATGTGGCGAAATTAAAATGCTTAAAAAATAAAGCAAATAGCAAGGCCACTGAGTAATGGACAGTGCAACATTAAGGGATGATATGAATAAAATGCCATTCAACAAACAAATAAACAATCTTCCATTTATTGTCTGATATGTTGAAGAAGACAACGAAAAAGTGGCTGCCACGTCACACCAAACTCAACGTTCTTGTCGATTCCCCGAGGCTTCAATCTGACAATACGAGGTTTTATTTAACTCGCTGCAGAAGAGAGTCTCTCTCTTAAGTTTCCCTGCTCGATCCGATTGAAAAGGAGAGCGCCGTGTACGAAAAATCAAATCCAGCAGCCAACAAACACCGCAAGTCGCCTCATTTGAATGCAAGCCATTTACAAGTAGCGGACCAAACAAGCTGTACTTTGGTCCTAATTTTCTTCCTCCGCCGCTCGCCTTGGTCCTGCCGCCAGATCCCAAGGAACAGTCACTTATCGGTGCCTGGAGTGAAGCCGCAGTGAAAAATGGCGCCAAACAGCTCGTTGCTAGCGTTCCACTTCATTTGCATGCTGATTTGTTAGTAGCAGAGCTGGGGTCCATTGGCTGGGGATAATGTATCATTTATCAATGTCACAGTCCGGGTCTATATTGTTATTAATATCTGCATTCACCATCGAAATCCTTCTGGGCCGATGGGACGCCAGCGCTTCCCTTTGAAACCGACATCCTGTCACACGCAGGAAATGACAGTAAATTACAGTAGCAGTACGTACGGCAACTGATCGGCTGGAAGGAGGGGGGGGGGATGCAGGGAGATGAGGATGGGTTGGAAAGAGAGAGTGAAGAAACGAAAGAGAGAGAGGGGGGGGGGATAAAAAAACCAGTAATTTCTGTTTGTTAATGTTCTCCGCGCGTAATTTCTTAACATTCAAGTTTACAACCCAAAGTTGACAGCCGTTTTGGAGCTAGGCCTAATCCGCCGGAGAAAATCGAGCCATTTCGGAAGCTTGCCTCGGTTAAAGGTTACTCAACCGGAAATGACGTCAAGAAAAATTGCGCTAAACGACATGGACGATCTATTTCTTTCTTGTTTTTTGCGAACGGAGTCACGACAAATACATACTAAAACAAATAATTAGAATACAGCTTCGAGCGACAACCTACAATTAACTTTTTTCTCCCCCACTTTTCTCGTGTTTCCCTCAACAATAGTGGAGGTTAAGGCACACACAGAAAATGACGGAGAAAGATACAGTTTAGTTGTCATGAGCCTGTTCATTTGGTTCTTGGGATATTTTTGAAAAGAAACTTAGTGCGGTAACAATGCTCGCACATACCAATTTCGTGACAAGTGATGCTGAGCACAATAAGAGCCGTTTTGCAAGAGCTCTGGCCAACCGTAGACGGGGGAGGGGGGGAGGAATTATCTTTCATTTTTTTCTCTGTTTTGGAAAACGGAAAATGGTGACTGCCGCAAAAGTTTTAACTAGCCACTATCTTATTACAAATTAATAACGTTTACCCATTTGTTTAGAAATCTAAAAACTGACAAGATAAGCTGTGGATTGCGTGCAAATATAACAATACTCTCTTTCTTTCTTTCCTCTTCTTTTTTTTTTTTCTTTTTTAGCCATGCCTACGCAGTTGAAGCTCGCGATTAAAGCTTTGAGGGAGACAGGAAATTATATTGCAACGAAATGGCAAAGTATATTTATAATTTAAGCGAGGTTTAATTATAGATAGTAAACTGGCTTGCAGTCAACATAGCTGTACGTTTTGCGCACGGCACTGCAAGTGAATAATCGCTTCGTACTTTACAAACTTTTAAACTAAGACCTTTCGAGTGTGCGTACACTTCAATAAACCCTCTTTATAAGGGGATTTAAACGATTCCTGACACGAGTAATTGATAAGAGACTACTACCGAACGTATCGAGTAAGCATTTCAGGATTCGTGCGATAAGTTCAAAGACCCAAGCTGGCCTTTCTCATTTCCCCCACTAATATTTGTAGTTCACGTGAAACCGCAGGTGGGGCAGTAACTCTCCCACCAAGGGGGTCGCAACTGGAAAGTCATCTTATTAAAATACGATAACGATTGTAAACGTTAAGGTCAAGATAATTCACCAATCCGCATGCCAGCACTTAACCAACACGTTCGTCAGAGGGCATCCGACGTTCGCCGGATGACAAGGGGGAACATGACGACCATCGTAATTAACTATCATCCCTTAAAGACGGCCGCTGACCTTCCGCTGATTTACTTTGCCCGCGTTGGCAAGAGACATGTGGATGATCGCATTTCGTCAAAATCCGTAAGACACACGGAGCACTCTGCGATGGGAGGGATCGAAAAGGGGGTCGGAAGTGAAATTAGACGGCGAAAACAACGAATACGCCTCCCGGCTGAACCATCTGCAATTGGTGTCATATACATAACGTAACTTGGCAATAAATACTTCGAGGACATTACAAGAGTTCTAAGGCCGAGATGTAAATCTGTCAAAGAACCAACAGGGGGCGCGTTTTTTATTCCTACTCTGGGCGGAAGTTGGGTAAGCAGGCGTGGAGAAGTGACAGTTATCTCTATTAGGCCTATCAGGCAATGACAAAGTTCACTGCCAAAAAGGTAATGATCGGGTTCAACAAAGTGTCTGCGTGCTTGTATGCGTGCAAATTACTGCGCATGCGGAACCCCGATTTTTTTAAAATTTTTTTTTTTTTTTTAACAAAGCAGTTTATGTGAAAAAGCGAAAGCAGGACCTCAGATCCAGTCCTAACAACAACCACAAAATAATTCATTGTTAGTACACCAATACAAACAATGGGACGTCTGCTAGTTGCTACACAAGATTCGAAAAACAGGGCGACCGAGAAAGAAAGTATTTTTGTCTTTCTGAGAGATTTGATTTCGAGATAACGAAAACTGATCAGAGCAGGTCTGCTTTTCCAATTAAAGTTGGGGAGGGGGGATTATCAATACAGTGAAACACACACACACACACACACAAAGTTTGTCGCAAAGAGAATCAAAAATCGTGTGTTCTGCCCATCACACCTTTCAGACTCACTTTATGATGGAGCGTGTAATAACACTGGAATGATGGTTGGGGAACTTTCAGTCATTCCTAGTGGAAAAGAGTGTCAATTCTCTGTCAAGTTTTCGAGAAAAAGAAAAAAAACCAAGCACCACCATATGAGACGGGTCAAGTCATGCACAGTATAAAGGCTCTTCGAAGCTAACACCTCCACGTGACTAAACCACTTCCAGCTGAACTGAAAAGTCTTATAAATGTTCCTTGTATCGGTTCCTCCAACTGTGCAATGGAAACAGGATGTGATGAGCAAGACCTTGATTTTCTAGATTTTAGGTTAAACGATGATGACAATGTAAATGCTTAAAACAGCGAGATGTCCGCTACGAACGTAAGCGTTTCACTATTAAAAAGACAACAGAGGAGGAAGTGAACAGAAACGAAGACGTAGCAAAAATGACAATAAGATTAATTCTAGCTGGAACGAAGATAGTCTCTGCAAGCATATTTCAAAATACCAATCGCATCAAATGAGTTGGCATAAAAAGACCGCAGTTCCATCTAGAAGAACTGCCATATTCACTCGTCCGAGCTCTGTTATTTGCAAGGTCATTGATCATTATGGTGAACGATTCGTTTATTCGATAACATTTTTTTAAAAATTATGAATGACTATGAATCTTGTGACTTACAAGTAAATCAAGCAACAAACCACCTTAATTAAAACTGCCACTTTAGACTGAACACTTGAGTGCTGCGTGTAATTTCATTTACGAAGTATACTTGTCATTCTTGTTTACTTCGTAAATTTCCTTTTTTTCCCCTCCCCTTAAAAGTAATAAGGAAGTTTAGCATTTTAAAAGACAGTGTTCTTTATGCAGTTAAGTTGAAATTTGTTATATTTCAATGCGGATGTGCATGTGATGTGCGCGTAGGTGGCAAGCTAGTTTTGCATCAGTTGCGTGACTCTCCTTCCCAAAGGTAAAAAGGTTCACTAAATCTGGACTCGAAAAACAGTGTATCTGGACGAAAAGGGATGATCTATCACAGCGGTTCGCAACTGCAATGCGCAAACAATTCAAAGCAAGTGGCTTAAAAACGTGAACTTTTATTTTGAAATGATAAAGCCGAAAAGGAAACTACAAGCTTGGCGAATACAACAGAATGCATTTTAGATGACTTTGGTTATAAATAAGATTTTTTGCCCCAACAGGAGATAAATACAAGTTCATACATATTATGTTAGTTCTCACACCGGACTTAAATTCAGAAAAATGTAGCTCCACCTTAAAAAGAAGGTTGGCACCAAATCAGCATGTTTCCGACAGTTCCGAGCATAAGTATGATACACAAATACAGGGTTTGGTAATGTCTTGCTGACTTTTGTAACATCAGCTCATGATTTGATGGAACACACGTGAAAGAGCCCACAATTAGTACTATAAAAAAAAGGGGGGGGAAGGCAACTCGATTCAAGAGAAGACATAAAATAAAGTCTGCATGGTATAATTACTTTGAATCCGTAATAACAAGCCACGGATATAAATAAACTACAGAATGTGGACTGGTGGTTGGACCACATGTTCGATAGAATTTGCGCCACAGGTGAATTTCTATTTTGGTATGACTTTCCATTCGACCTGAGTGGATATTGGAATACCATTTTACATATAAAATGGTATTCCAATATTACCCGAAGTTCCTCTAACTAAAGGCGAGTTAGCTCTAAAGAGGACGCTAACTCACCTTTAGTTTTAAAAAATTCCTTATAAATAATCCTGGTGTCTGAAATAGGCGCGAAACAGAAATATTTGAAACCGAAGGTCAATAGGATCGTTCTACACAAAGTGCTAAAATGTATACAAGGAGAGAACGCGGATTCCTGTAACAAATCAGAATCACAAAGGTTAATACTTATCAATTGTTATAACGGTGATGTGTGCTCAGAAACTGGAATCCGGAAAAAAATAAAATTCCTGGGGAGCGATTAATCTTATCTCACATTATTTTTATGTAGTGGATGAAGCTACATCTAGGGACAGAGCAGCGAACTCTTCAACAGGACTGTATATTTTTTATATTGTGAATCTAAATTTGACTCACAAAAGGTTGTAAGCCTACAGCACACTAGTGTCGTGGGCAGACAAGGATTACATAATCCGGAAACTCTGCTCTATAGACCATTTTGAGCCGATTCAGGCCTCTAATAAGCTGAGAAATTCACGGTGAAATTCATCTACTACAGCCTGTAGGTAAGAGAATGGAATTTTTTACGGTGGTGTCACTGCCGGTTTCTGTAAAAACTATAATACTCGAACAGCCATACACAATGACATTTACGTGCAATGAATCACCTCTCAATAACAGGAGAGGTGGGTGTTTAAGTATATATTTAAAAGTGATAGTGAAGCGATCCTCTGAAATTAGACTCGAGTCATTAAAATCTGATATGCAGTCTTACATGCTGAAAAATAAAGATTTTCGCCAAATTTAAGTAAAATATTTTTAAACTTTTGTTGTTTTTAAGTTTACAGATTTTATACTTCTTCAAAATCCTAACATCCAAGAACAATATTACACCTTTTGATACATTCAATAAATAAAGTTGGAGATGGTTCATCCACACACATCTTATTGGGGATAACTGTATGCTTTGCAGTGCCAAACATTTTTTGGCTAAAAAGAAAACATTTCACTTATAGACTCGACATGTTCCGACTCAGTTTGGATCCTCACCAGGCAGTGGTACAGAAATAACATATAATAAAAAAATTCGGGACATTTGTTCAAGATGAATATGCATCAGTTTTCAACGTACGAATTACTGAATCCGCTGTTGAAATTACTGCGCAGGTAAAGGGGGGGGGGTGCACAGAACTCAGTTCTATATTCCCTTTAAGCAGGGACCAAACGCGTTCTGCTTGAAGCTACCGCGCCATATTTCAGAGTTGCCATAAAGTGACCCCTTCATTGTGCTAACAATTAGTTCGGGATCTCTGCTGACCGTTATAGGCCATTGTTCTCATCACATTTTGAACCGTAAAGTTGCTAAAAACACAGATGACAATACCGAACAAAGCTAATGAGATTTATAATAATATCAAAAATAAAACAAAGTGCGTTCTCTAAGCGGAAGTCATCTTAAATTCTGCAAATAATAGGACCTAAACTTTTTTTTATTTTCCTGATGAGATGTACTGGATAATACCAGTGCTTTCTGATATCAGGAGCCGGATGCTAAATAAAATAAAAGCGGATTGTGTCGATCTTTAAAACAAGTTGTAATAATAATAATAATAAAAGAAGCTGATAGGCCTACTACGCATTGTGTTCTTCATTGTTCTAAATTTCTATCGAAAATAAAGAAATACAGAAGCAAACACAACTGTATACAATTTTCATTAGTTTACCCCACCGCTGATCTATATTTCAGAGCCTATTTGTTCCTTAAGGGGAAACCATTTCTAATTTCGAATAGCGAAACACTCAGATTAATAATTCTGAAGATTACAAATGAGTTTAGTCGGTAAATTTGCAGCTGCGGAAACGCTACTGCAATGAACAGCGAAAATTCTGGCATGCACATAAGGACAACACTTGTTGAACGAAACTCAACAAACGCCATCTTTCTTAGTGACGCGTGTGAAGGGCTAGCATAGGTTTCAAAATTCGTTTTGCATCGTTGTCAATTCTTTGTTTTATTTATTAAATTAGCTTGGCTATTCATTTCCAGAGGATTCGTTTTCAAAAGATGATCGAAGATGAGGGGACCAATGGTTAGTTAATCTAGAAACTCTGTTCTAAGCCACTTCAGATCCCCCAGTAAGCAAGCTAGTGGTCTCACATGAAGGAAATGTGGGCTGCTGCCTAACACCCCAAGAATCTTTTATTTGCTTTCTTTTTTAAAATGGGAGAATTCCTGAAGTCGTTATATGATTTTTCATTTTTACAAAATATTACTTCACTACTAAAATATTAATGTCTCGTCATGTCAGGATGATATCGTGACTGTCGTCTCCTCAACCGTTCTTTATGACATTACCTTTTGTTTTCTTTAATTATTACATAACGTTTGAAAAAGACTGAGTCACTTCTGTGCAAAGACGAGAATCTATAACTTAACGCAATGTGTGTGTTCTTTGAATTAATATCATAGATTTTAATTAATACATTTAATTTTTTTAAGCGATTGTATGATGTAAACACTTATTTTTAGTACTGATTTTTAGTACGTTTTGAAGACAATAACTTTAAGAATGGAGGTTATCGAAATAAAGGTTGTCGCTCGACAGTTTCAGAATCCTGGCTGAAAAACACAAAATCACAGTCTAATTGGAACCGAGATCCTCTTGGGCGGAAAAATTGAAGACGTTTTTCACTCAGCTGGCATTCACACACACATACACAGTATATGATGTTACGACACACACACCGCGTGCCACAGCTGTCTCTGTTTCTGAAAGCTTCGTCATGATTTTAGAAAACATTTTATACGCTGTTAGGCTTAATATAGTAAGTGCATGCACACTCAAACAGAAAAAAAAATCCTCTACTTTTGTGGTTACTATCTGGAAAGGATCCACTTACTGGGTGTCAACACTGCACTTTTTTGAGTGGAGTGTATCATTTACTACCTGTGACTTATCTTTACGACACACACCTTTGCTGTGTAAGCTGTAACAGCATTTAACGCCCTCTATTAATCGAACATCTTCATCACACTGACGATATTTTCCCGAATAGAGAAGTTCTAAAAACTTCTGAGAACTTGATTCTGTGGAGTCGCTGAGTTAACACCGTTGTCGAACCTGTTGCGAGTCGAATGAGGGCCAATAAAGAACACGACTCCGCCAATCGCTTCTCTCTCTACGTGCGACGCCCCCTGGTGGGAAAAATAGCATGCCAAGGTAATAAGAATTTACAGTGGCCGCCAAGAGAAGTGTCTTCGTCATGACAAACTGGTCGTAAGTTAAGTCGGGCAGATTTACCGGTCACAAATTGGAGAGGAGGATGTTTGGGTTTCTATTGGTCGACAGCTCTACTGTTGTCCCACAACTCATTCGAAGGTCGTTGCCCATTCTAATGGCACTCCTTAAGACGTGTAGATCATCATTTGGATTTTGGAATCACGCAGAGTACGACACTTGAAAGCGGGAGTTGCGTGTAACCAAGGTGTTTGGCTCTGACAGTACCCAGAACACCGAATAAGAAAGAGGAACTTATCTCCACTGGAACACTGAATAAGATGCGTGGATTTTAACAAGGGCATTAGATCCTTTACGCAACCTTTTCCATAACGAGCGCGTCTCCCACCCCCTCAGTTAAGGAGCGATAGTGAAGAATACAATATCTGATGGACGAGTCTCTCTCTCATATACGAGTATAAACAGATGTAATCTTAGTTATGTTATCTGACCTCATCTTAGAGAAAACATTCTTGAAATTTTCTGCCGAAAAATGATTAAAAAATTCTCATAAAGAAGGAGGAAGTTGAAATTCGCTAACTTTTATAAAACAGAATACAAGAATCAGAAACCCAGTAACTAAACAAGAATCAATTAATTCATTTTATTATTTTTTTTTGTAACTCAAAAAATCACCTCTTTCGTAATACTACTTACCAAATAGGTCAAAACTATTGTGAAGTATTGCTTCTAATCCACAGTTTATTTAATTTCGGTTGACATTCCAAATCTTTTAACGAATCTATTAGACCCCTTCTCGCGTGTCTTCCCCTCTCCTGTCATAATCCAAGCATGGACATTTTCGTGTTTAGTCAGCACTATAAAAGCATATCGCGGGTGAGCAAGTCATGCTGTCAAATTTTGATCTCTCTCTCAATCTTTATCCGACTGGCTCTCGTGCAACAGATTATACTTCTCCACAGAACACTTTTTTTACAGATTTCACTGAGCCTTAAACACGCAGCATTTTGTACCTTGTTGGAATCTGTCTAGTTATTTATTCTTGTCACACAGCAACAGTTTATCGCCTATCTCAGTGTTTTCTGCTGTTGACAGCTAGTATTACTGTATATCCAGTTGTACAAGATGTTCTTGCGTGAGATTTTTTTTCATATTCGCCATTCATTCTCCATGAAAACCCTCGTAACGTAAATAGCACGCTCGGCTTACTTCGTAATGCATTTTGAGCAAGCAATAATAGAAAAGTGATCCCATTTGTTCTGAGCTTATTAAACAATATTCGCGAGTTAGCTCATGGCGCGGTCAGTACGATGCGCACCTCCTGATCTCAAAGACTGTGTTCAAATCCTCAACGATGCGTGCAAATTTACGCAAGCAGACTGAGTTCAGCATTTTTATTTTTATTTATTTTATTTATTACTGCACAGAGAAAATTCTGTGTTTTATCAAAAACAGGACTTCACAATCCATACAATTTACAGATACAACAAACGATAGCATCTTGTTGTTATGATATAAAAAGTCGATCAATTGCTATTATTTCGAAACCGGTCTGATAAATGGCTGCATAACATTCCCATAATTTTTGTAAGCATCGCAGGATCGTTGCTACTAGAAGAAAAAAAAAAAAAAAAAAGCGTAATTTCAGAAGGAGGGAAGGATAGGATTTGTACTTTAAGTAGTCACTTTTATCGCTTTTCATGTGAGATATGTCTTTTTTATTCTCTCTCTCATTGTACTGATACCGGAGAATATCACAAGCGAAATGGATTTCAAACAAAGTGCGTCATTTTTTCAAAACAGTTTTTAAAAAAAATCAAAATTTTTCTAAGAAAATAATTTCGATTTTTTAAACTTAATCTCGTACTAACATGCTTTCCCCCCCCCCATCAAGAATAAAATATTTTTATTTTTCGGAACTGTCAATTACTCATTCCGTGTATTCAATAGCGTTAGTGGAACGATCCATGCCAAAGGAGTTTCGATCATCGGTCCTTATTAAAAGAAATCAACCAGTTTGATCTGCTACGTGTTTTAAATGCGTGGAATGTTTTGGAAGAAAGCAGATAAATTATATTTCTACAAATATATTTTGTGTAAAAGACAAATATTATCTGTTTGAATGCATTGTACTGAGCGTATCCAGTTCATCTGTTGACCATTCTGAGGAGAAAGAAAAGCATTCTCATGATAGCTTCCCTACTTAATAATGAGAGTCCAATATCCCTTTCAGTAACATTCATCTCGAATTTACAATATTCACTATTCTGTCCATAAGCAAAGTGTGGCATTATCGGAGATGTATTACTGCAAATCTGCAGTTTATTGGGAAAGAAATTGTAACAGCACTTCAGATTTCAATAATTAGTGATAACTGAACACAGAGAGAGCGCCAATGTACCCTACCCTACCTTTACAAGTTTCAAAACAACTGTTGCGATGTGGGTGAACAATTTTTTAAGGTCAAGAAACCGAATAAAACTGTAACAAGATAGGATAGCCTTAATTGTATAAGATAATGTCACTGAGATGAAATCTATACAGTTGAAGCGAGTGAAAAAAACGAAGATTAATAAATGACAACCGTTGACTATTTCCTATGGAAGTTGCCAAGTACACACACACACACACACACTGATGATTTAGGTATGCCAAATATATGAGAACGTTTCATACCGAAAAGTAACTACAAAACAGAATACTGAAATAATGGAAAAGTACTGCAAAGCTCACCCACCAATCTCCTTGCGTGAAGTTAACATACTCAATTTACTCATTAACGATTAATGCATGCATTTGGAGATTAGCTTTTCCAGTTTCTGTACATACAATGGTCAACAGATGAACTGGATACGCTCAGTACAATGCAATCAAACCGATAATATTTGCCTTTTACACAAAATATATTTGTAGAAATATAATTTATCTGCTTTCTTCCAAAACGTTCCACGCATTTAAAACACGTAGCAGATCAAACTGGTTGATTTCCTTTAATAAGGACCGATGATCGAAGCACATATACTGCTGTTATCCGTATGAAACAATAACAGTAAATTTTCTTAGTAAACCTTATAGGAATGCTGTTTACAAAAGCCGTATTACTTCAGTGGTTTGATATCATAGCTTGCCACTTTTTGAAATTGACATGCAATGATTCCTATTAGGATTCGGGTGGAGTGTTCATATTTGAAGTGTTTACTTGATGGATCCGAGTAGACTGTTCACACGCATCTAAATTCAGAGTTCGATGGAGCTCCACTCCATTTCAGAGCAAGCAAATGACACAGCAAAATATGTCACCGAATAAAGCTGTCGCCGAAGTTATGGATAGATAATGGAAAACAAATTTTTCTTCCAAATGGGGATTTCCATTTCCTACTTAAGACATTTGAAATTTCTTATAAAATAGTAATATCACTTTAGTTAACAAGCCAATACTACCTCGCAAGTGCTTCTATCTCATCCAATGTCTACTAGATGCTTTGTTCGTGGAACTTGTATTTTGAGCAAAACGGATAATCAGTAAAGTAAAAATTAGAATAAAAAAAAACAAAGGTTATTTATATAGTCAAACAAGTCGGGTGCTGCAGAGAACGCCATTTTCGATAGGAACAGAGCTGAAGAGAACTAGCTAAAAATGTTACATCGAAGCCACTTCAGATATGAACGCATATTCAAAGAACCTTCCTAACCTTTGAAAGATTGACTACATGATAAATTCAAAAATGTGAGAGGTTTATATTGAACCAATAAAATAATAAGCGTTTTTGTAGCAATTCAAATAAGATAGTATAAGTATAATGATGTTTCGCCTATGTCATCCGAGTCTTTTTCATTTCAAGCGTATTAAATGTTCTTAAATCATTGTGTGTCTAATATACGAGGCTCTACCAAAAGTTCCTGGACTGGCCACAAGGGGCACGTAGGGACAATGGTAGTGCGACTTGCCGCCGCTAGGTATTGTACTGCTCCATTATATGTTAGTCTATTACTTTGATTGGTTTAATTAGTAATACGGCCGAAGGCTGTATTACTAATTAAACCAATCAAAGTATCAATGGGCAGTTTGTCTGTTCTGTTGGATGAAAAGCCTACCACCTCGTAGGAATTGGCTAACTCACATCCAACTGAAAAACCCTTTAGTCTACTGGGTATCGCCATTACAACTTACAGCATTTTCATGTAAACAGTTTAACTGCTCGGTTGCTTTTGTATTCTTCGATTTTTTTAATTATTAACGTGAAAGGGAAACGCGTCAGCAGCTATTCTGTTTTAAACTGGAGAAAACTGCTTAAGAGATCATATGTTGCAAACAATCATTAAGAAATGTCCACCATCACAGCATTCAAAAAACGCTACGCGGTCTGGTCGAACATCATGAGAAATCACACCATCCCCCGCATGTAAAAGTTCTGTATATCAGGAATTCGTTCTGAAGTCAAACTTATCAACCAATAGCATTAATCAGCTATCCTTAGGCCTTTAAGGGAAGTGTTCATCGTTAATGGCCAGAAAAATGGAACACACAGAACTGGTAGTTGATCACATCAATGTCCCAGCACATACTGCTTTGTGTGCGCACCCATCTCGAGTCAAGAAAATCATAGCTGTAGTTTCGCATCTTTAGTACTCCCCCAGACTTTGTGCTGCTTCTTGCGATTCTTCTGTTTCTCAATATTAAATTGAGGACCGTTGCAGAAATCCAAACTAAATCACAAGTAGTGCTAAACCCAGTCTTAACAGAAGACTAAGAACATCTTTCCATTAATCGCAGAAATGGTGGCCTATACAAATTCGCTGGGGAACCACTTTGAAAATGGCGATCTGTAACTAAGTTAAGCTTGCATTTTGTTTTTCAGACAATCCAGAAACTTTTGTTTAGCACCTTGTTAAACATCTTAAATTTAAGATAAGACATCTTAAGATAAGTTTATTGTTTCATGACTATATTGATAATTATACAAAATATTGCTTTAATCAGACATATTCTGACAGTGCATGGTGGGATGGACACACATTAATATGCAAAAAAAAAGTAACGATGTACAGAATAAATGTCATTGCTCCTTATATTTATATATATAAGGTTTGAATCCACTTTTAAATGTCTTACGGTTTGGAACTGAACAATTTTTAATTATTAATTTTCTTTCGTGAGGCGAGGCAAGAATCCAAGAGATGTCACTGCTTTTTTCTTTTTCTTTTTTTCGTTCGTTCCTTTTTTTCCCTTCTCTTTTTTTTTTTTTTTTTTGTTAAATAATGAGTTGCAGGTGTTTTGAGCAAAACGCAACACCTCGTGTTTTTTTTTTTTTTTTTCCTGCATCTTCATGAAATTTTATCATTCCTAGCGGACAGCCACGAAGCTTTTTCTGCTCCCAAACGAATTGATTTACATATTAGGAAGACAATGCAGACACTTTTAACTAATTTTTAGTTCGCCTTAATGCGTTGTTTTATTGATGACATGTTTCCAGTCCAAATATTTGAAATGTTTCGCGCATTAATTATATTTATTGCATTTTCTTGTACTTTGATAGCTATTACTTTATAAATATCCCTTTTTTATTTCGTTTTCTTCATATCCAATTATCTGCGCTTTTTTTTTCAATTTTGCATAATGACCGTGTTCAATAGGGTGCGCTGTTACTTGAGAACTTGTGATAAATAGTTTCCTATTGGATATTTATGATCCTGAAATCAAAGCCATTACCTGCATGAATAGCAAAAGCCAGAACAGGATATCGTAGAGATGATGGAATTTCGTACTAATAAAAACTGATCGGTCGTTCTTTTGATAAGCATGAAGTGTAACAGATTTAAAACTATTCCGATGGATTCGGAGGTTTTACTGTTTCTATTCAACTGCGTTGTGTTTCGGCAGTTAGGTGGTGGTTTATTCTAGTACTGAATCATCTAGGTTTTTTCTTTATTTATTTTTAGATGTGAAGACCATTAGTGGAGATGCATTTTTATAACTCTTTTTGAAACAAAACTTTTTTAAAACTGCAATTTGCATTTCTTCGAAGCTGATATTGTTACAGATGTATCCAGAACACACATTTCAAGATATTTCTCCTATTTTAATACTCCTTTTCCAAAAGGTGAATCTAGATGATTTAAGTAATGTTATCTTAATACTGCAACAAATTATTTTATTTTTTATTTATTTTTATTTTTATTTTATTTTTATTTTTTTTTTTGTGGAACACAAAGCATATATGTCGGCCTGGTTTGGCTGAGTGTAATAGCGTTTCTACTTTTCACCCAGAAGCTATGGGTTCAAATCTCATACCAGGCACAGATGCCTGCAAATGTCTTTAAGACAGAATTTCATCGCCCCCCCTCCCCATACACTTTAGTTTATGTATAAAACTGAAGCATTAAGGATTCCAGCTAAATCCTACTTGCCATCAGTACAGGATCGAGATTCCATTTTGAAGCTCAGCTCGGCATTCTCGGATCACAGCAGTTTTAATACAGCAAAGACAGATTCTCTTATTCTGAAATCGGTGATTGAAGAATAAAAGAACAAACGCACTGCAGCATTTCGTGTTTTCTTGTCAATGTTTGGTATGGGATGATTTCGGACCATGATGAAAGTATCAGTTGATTGATATCTTCAACGTTATCTTTATAGCTCTGTGTAAGATCTTGTTTCTGCTACAGTACTCCTACTGGAAGTGGATATCCGCTTTTAAGTGTGAATGTTTCTTTGCACAAGTCTTAGCCAACCATGTCCAACTAGGTCGTTTTTTTTTTTTTTTTGCTATGGTTTCCCCGCATTTAAATCATCAACAAATATTCTGAAAATCAGGTGTGTAGCACGTTTTTTTTTTTTTTTTTTTTTTTTTTCACATCTGAAAGTGCATGTTTCGTTTTTGTTTATACAGATTATATTTAAAACTCCGACGGTTGCATGTGACATCTCAGGAGAATTCCTAATTTGATACAAAATGATAATGAAGCTTCTGTTTTCTGGACAGACAAAAACCTAAGCTTTGTCATATGCAGTTCTGCATATGACAAACCAGCTGAGATCTGGTTTGTCATATGTTGAACCATCTGAGTTCTGCGATATGCAGAACTCAGCTGGTTTGCCAGCAAGAAAATATACAGACACAATGTAGAAAGTAAAAATCTATTTCTGAACAGGAAGCAGCATCGCTCGAACCTACAGGCTGTCAGCTCCAATGGGATATTTGTAATGTCTTTAGGTGGTGGGCAGTTACATCACCCACTGCAAGAACTTCATCTTGCTTTCCGGGAGCCTGAAGTGGCTTGAACAAAGTTCCATGTTTGGTCACTGGAGTAGGATTCTATTTAATCCTTAACCCACCTATGGTGATAATATATGATATAGATATACACTACTCGTGGTGAAATTCAAATAATTTTTGTTTCTGATGTCATTTCCTATTATGGCGATAAACAATGTTTTGAAGTGCCTCCATAATGAAATTTTTATTTTATTTGTATCCAGTAGTACCAATTTCGCAATTAAATGGCGTAGAATTGGCAAGAAGAATATCTGAAATGGAGGCAATTTTGCACTTTAAAAACTCGGAAAGTAAATGTTGTCCAAGTTTGCTTTGTCGGCAATAAAGTAACTCTTATAACGAACTGCCCAGTCCAATATTATAAAAATGTTCCCCCAAGAGAGGATTTTTTTTTTTACGTTCTCTCGAGAAGGGAGACGATTTCCACAGCACAATAAATTCACGGTCAAAGTTAACTCAGCACGAAAAACTCTGACAAGAACTGAAAATTTTCTTTCAGAAGCGAACTTCCTAATTCATTTGTTCTCTTTTATTCTGCTATTAAAATTGTGGAGTAAAAGAGAATCCGCTACCACTGACTACTTTCTCAGAATCAAGGCCCATTTAAAAATATGTTATCAGGACTATACGTTTATAAAAGAGATGAGAAGGGGGGGGGATACCACATAACAGTGGTTATACATCTTGAGAAATACTGCATTTTCAGAAAAAATCTAAACATCAATCAGAGTCAGTTTGGATTCGGGTAATATTATACTTAAATTTGCAAAATGTTTACAGCTTGGAGCGTAAAAATAAACAATCAACTATAATAATAAAATACGAAAGACGAAAACATTATTATGAATGAAGAAAAGTGTTGACACTAAGAGCTTTAACGTGGAATGTACAACACAAATTAAACACGTTTCACGAAAAAAGTAAAAAAAAACATGCATATTATGAAACAAAGGAAATGATCGTAGACGGATTATGAAATTAGAATGTTTCGTAATCTTGTATGGAGACACCACTCATCATCAAAACATTTAAACCTAGACTTTTTTTTTTTTTTTGAAGACAATTTTATTTAATTTTGCCATTAAAAAGCTACAAGGAAACCAAAACTAGAATGAGTACATAAATTTTAGGAAAGTTCCTAAACACCAATTCAATTCAATTTCACCTAAAGAGAGAGAGGGGGGGGGGTAAAAAGGATGAAAGAGAGAGAAAGGAAGTGAATTATCATCATTATCTCGAATCGTTCAACAAGTCATGAACCTAAGACCAAACAAGATCGGTACGCTGCAGCGTGTGTACGTACGTATGACCAAAATTCACATTGCACAGAAGGAACCACAGTTTGATGCTTGTCTTGAGATGAATTTTCGACTGTTGATATTTCCGTCGTTTTCTAGAGAACTATCACGTGTTGATATTCAAAGAAGGCTATCGAATGGTGTCGCTTTTGTTTGTAAAACTACTGCGTCAAAAGTTAGAGAACAATTTATGAAATTATTAATTATATGAAGAGCCAAAGGCTTCAATTCGGCGACCTAAACTTATTTAAGTTAAGGGATATTACATCCCATATCTCGGCTATGAAACAATATGGGATGTAATATCCCTTAACTTAAATAAATTTATGAAAGTTTTTTTCGCTTTTTTTTATCGCTAAAAAGGTCCCACTGAAAATCAATCAACCATATTTGAAATTTTTATAATTCTGGATCACCGAGATTAATGAATAACTAACTCTTATTTAGAAGTATTGGTCAAGTGTTAATAAACTATTTAATCACCAACTAGTTTTGCCGGCTATTGCTGTCGGCATCTTCAGGGTACAAATAAGGTAGGCAAAGTAAATTACAAGCTAGATGTTAACTGACAATTCTAATTCAATAGTACTGAGCGTGAAACAATTTGTTATTGAATTAGAATTCAATAACAAATTGACCAATACTTCTAAATAAGAGTTAGTTATTCAATCAATCAATCAACCACTTGAACATATTGTAATATCACACCTAAATCCCAAATTTTGTTAAAGTTCGTTCTAGAACAAAGTTACTGCAATATATAATTTTCACGTTTCGTTCCCTTTGCACAATCCGCAAATGGGCCGGTAATGAAAATTACGATGGGGGAACAAATTTTTGAAAGGATTCCAAAGACCGAATTTCAAGAAAATCTAGAAATTCGGCATAATGACGTCAGTGACAGCTTTAAATTTATAGCTGCAATTATTATAACAGGACAACTCTGCAAGATTTTAAGCCTCAATATTTACTTATTATTTTTTCAGTAGAATTGGTATTTCGAATTTTTGCTAAATGCATTTAGTCATCTCATTTCAGTTTAAACCGAGACCATTTTAATATTTTGAAACTAATTACAAATCAAGACGATTCGAAATTATACAATACGAATATAGGCAACCTATAGCAATTAGACGAAAAATAAGTGTGCTAAATTGCTATATAAAAATGAAAGATATAATACGAATAATCCTGCAGCACTTCCCTTCGATTTAAATGAGGCCCAAATCGATCAATTAGTGGACAATCCTGCACTTACTATGTAACAATTATAACACGTTATGATCAAGCTGGTAACATTAGTAAAAGTCTTAGAGCGGGTTTGCACTGATGGAGAGAACTTGTTGCAAGTAACGATAAACAATGAGGATAAACGCTCTTTAGTTTTACTAATAAGTAAAAAGGCAATGCTTACGTCACAGTTCGGTCGATCAACTAATTTCTTTTAATGATCCGAATTTAATTTGAAAAATTCAAATTCTTTAAAAAAAAAAATGTTGACTAACTGGTGATGCCATTATTATGCAGTATACCACGCGGTTCCAAAGCCTCCATCGGAATAAAGTGTGATAACACGCGGATGAGTCGCGCATTCATATGAACAAATGCATGAAAAAAATGTAAAAGCGTACGATATGACTTTAAAAAAAAAAAAAAATTCAATCCACTCTGTAAACAGTTTAACGATACTAATGAGCCTTTATTTGTATTATGCTTGATTGCGTGGGCTGGGAAGGAAAGCTATTTGAATGCATATTTCATAATTTGCAGATTATATTCTAGTATTTATTTTATAAATAGATCCCAAACAGGTCCGAACATAGACAAGTGTTCGGACCTGTTTGGGACAGACAGAAAGTTTTCAAGTAACAGTTGGCTTGCATCAAGGGTCAGCATTAAGTCCGTTTCTGTTTAATATTGTGATGGATGTGGTAACAGAGGAGGTGAGAGAAGATGCACCTTGGACAATGTTGTATGCAGAAGTAAGACAGAGTATGTGTGTTGCGCAGTGGGCGGAGGCCAGGAGACAGATCTGGAGCTGGAAGGAAATGTCATCAGGAAGGTGAGAGACTTTAGATACTTAGGTTCAACAGTGGAAGAAGATGGAGGAGCTGAGAAGGAAGTGGGATGCAGGATACAAGCGGGTTGGAGGAACTGGAGGGAGATGGCTGGAGTGTTATGCGATAAGAAGGTGCCGATCAATCTGAAAGGCAAAATTTATAGGACAGCAGTGAGGCCAGCTATGACATATGCTATAGAAACTGTGGCCCTGAGGAAAAATAACATCAGCAGGATGGAAGTAGCAGAGATGAGAATGCTTAGGTGGATGTGCGGTGTGACCAGAAAGGATCATCTGAGAAATGACTATGTCAGGGGAACAGTGAAAGTTACGAACTTTGGAGCGAAAATACAGGAGGCAAGGTTGAGATGGTTTGGTCATGTGATGAGGAGGGAGGACGAATATGTGGGAAGAAGGGTCATGCAAATGGATGTGCAAGGAAGGCGGAAGCGTGGGCGGCCAAAGAAGAGATGGAGGGAGCTGGTAGAAGAGGACTTGAAGATGAAGAACTTGGATGTGGTGAAAGTCCAAGACAGGAAGGTGTGGAGGAGACTCATAACAAACAGTGACCCCACTTAAGTGGGAGAAGCTGTAGAAGAAGAAGATTCTAGTATTTATTTTATCCCGCAGGTGGCAGCCAAAAAAACGAGAAATTACCTGCAGTAAAAAAAAAAAAAAAGGGTTTCAGGGGATTTAAACGTACATGGTATGTTGTATAAACATCAATTATTTATGTGGTATTTCTGTATGAGAAGCATAACTTCTAGAATTATGGTGTTATATTTAGTTTCAGGATTTGTGTGCAACTGATTTCGAGATCGAATGTTACACTGAAATAATTTAGGCTTAACTGCTATGAAATGTTCTAAGAGGATATCAAACTTTATGGTTCAAAATTACGAAATTAAAGAAGCCTATTTCTAATGGATTATCGAGAATGCATCATTAATATGTTAAAAATGTAGTGGTGTAGAGGTCTCGTAAAAAATGACTGAACGGTAGAATTTCAGTCACTTCCAACAAGCAAATTAGAGGCGATCTCGCACCGGACGATGTATCAACCTTGAAGAATAAAGACAATGTGTAAAGAAGAAAAATCGGTAAAAGTCAGTCATTATAATACGGCAACGTGAGTTAACCGGTCTCATACGGAGGACACGGGTTTTTTTTTTACTGCAGACAAACAGGCCAAAATAGTCATAGACCCGAGTTGCTTTGGCCGTAAATCAAAAACGACATAACACTGTAATATTTCTGATATTAGTTACACATTAAATGCTATTAACTTTATGTTAATAGCATTTAATGTGTAACTAATAATTTAATGTGTAACTAATATCAAAAATTTCTTCATATAAACGAACTTTTCAGTTGGTTTATATGAAGAAATTACTAGATCTTAGTGCTCATCCAATGAATATTGGAAAATCGATGTAAAGTAATTACCATTAATTTTAATGTTTGATAGTGTTAGGCATATCTCAACTAAAAGGTGACAGTCTCCCCAAGGTAAGTTTTATAACTTTAAGTACAAATCATACTTTAAATAAACTGCGTATATATGACTAACAACTGGAAATTTATTACCTTGGATGGGGATAACCTAGCGCCTAGTATAGGACCACAGCATAACACGAAGGAATAATAATAAAAGTAAATATATTTTCAACTAAACTATTATGCCAGCTGATAGAAGCCATTGTTGTGGTGGGGAGATTATTTCAGTGGTGGATTTACTGCTCCAAGATCTGTTCCAGTAGACTGCACTTCTAGGGATGGCTGCAGTTCGATTCTTTATAATTTTTTTCATACATGAAAGAAATTCAAAGGAACTTGGTAAAGACAACGAAATGATATAATACTTTAAATACCTCAAGTATATTTTCAATTTACGTGAGAACAAAAGAAACGAGGGTATTGTTGAGCTAAGACTTCTTTGGTGTCGCGAGGAGTTTGCTTTGCAAGTAAATTTCATTTAAAGCACTGTTAATTCAACATAAGTTATTTTGTATACATCTGATGACATGCTTGGCAGGGATGTGAAAAATGACAAGACAGATTACACGCAACAGATGAAAGATTTCAGATCGATCGTGTGAATAATGTTTTTCATTTTATACAGTTAACATGTCCCAAAGTGGCACCAACCAATCCTCAAGTAGGCAACTCTTTTGTCGTCCAAATGGAATGGCAATGGAGAGGATGACCATTTACCCAAAGATCGCCATTTGTGACTCGTTTAAGTTTGCGCGTGCATCTTGCAAATTTGAATTTTACCACAAGGCTACCACGAATAGTTAGTCTGAGGAATAAGAATGGAATTTTTTTTTTCTTCTGTTGTGAATTACCGCGTGATTTCTTTCAGCGAGGTGTCAGAAAGAAATAAAATGTGATTATAAACCTTTTACTAGCGTTGTGAATATTTACAGTGAGATAAATAAAGTCAAGAACAGAGCAAGGTGTGCATCTGAAGTCAATCGTCTGCATAACAATTAACAGCATTATAAGAAGAGCAAAAAATTAATTAATGGATTTTATAATCTTACTAATGAAGGCGGGGATGGTGATCGACTGATTAGCTTTAATTGTGAACTTAATTGCTTCGATGAAGAGGACATAATCGGATTTAGAAATCTCTCTCTCTCTCTCTCTCTCTGTGTGTGTGTGTGTGTGTGTGTGTGTGTGTGTGTGTGTGTGTGTGTGTGTGTGTGTGTGTGTGTAAGAGAGAGAGATTCAAGCAGCTACAAGAAGGAGAGAATAATAATCTCCGTGGATGGATGAGACGAAGTAGGATCCGAATGAAATTAAAATTAGTGAAATCTTTAAGGAAAATTAAAGTGTAGGTGTGAGGGGAATCTGGACGCTTCCACTGAGCGTGAAGAATTCACATAGGTATTAGTGATACGGATCACTAAATTAAAGCAGAATCTGAAAAAAAAACACTCTGGACAGGATATGAAACAAGGCTGACATCAAAAGATTTGCGCTGCAACCCGAGAAAACATAAATGAATATACTAAGGAAACATCTGAAACTTCAATGTCACAAGTACACATTATGACACATTACGAAAAAGAACACAAATGTTCTTTTTAGATGAGTTCGGCAAGCAATTATACTAATCACAGTGTTGGATTCAGTGAAAACACACGAAAAAAATATGCTGCGTGACACTGATACAATTTATTACATTCGTAGGTAGCATGCTAATATTCTTATAAGTTTCTATCCAAAAATTGTAACTTTACAATTTTTCTTAAGCAGGAAACTAAAGCGGTCTTATATGATGACACATATCGGCAAAAAAAAAAGGCCCATGTTGTTACTTTTGGTACAGCAGTAGTTTAAAATACACTTATTATCCATTATTTGACAATGGATAGGTCATACTGCAAGAAGTAACATTCAAAAAATGGACGAAGTTGATATAATGGTATCCCAGAGACGGAAAGAGAGCTACAGGAAGACCAAAGAACCGGTGGGAGGATGAGATTGAAGAGATAGCTAAAACTCAGTGGAATAGGAAGGATCAAGGACTGCCTGACGCACTGGTAGGTCAAGAGAATTGGATACATGGTCTCCAATCATAGGCTGCGGGTTCGAATCCCACCATGAGCATGGCTGTTTGTGAATGTCTTTGGTTAGTATGAGACCAACTTCACGTTCACAAGAGGCTTATAAGTCGCTTGAGAAAAAAAAAGTTCCATGTTTGGTCCAGAGAAGGATTTCTGGATAATCTAACCTTTAGGTTCATTCTCGATACTAATACTAGTGTATTAGAGGTTGACAACCAGTCGTATATAGGAGCCACATAAAAAGACACGCAATCAATTAATTCTTCTTAGGTCAGCCTTATTCACCTCATTTACCTTAATATATATAGAATGCTGAGCATGTTAATATTATCTGCAGATTCTAATCCCGCCGTGGCATGGATGTTCGTGCAAGTTTTGACTGGCAAACAATTTTCGTCGCGCATGCAACAGCCACCAGTTTGCTTATTGGGAACCTAAAGAGCATAAAGCCATTTAGTTAAGTGCAGGATTCCCGATATATTTATCGTAGCCGAACCAAGGTATTAGTATGCAATCGAATTCCCAGCGAGATTCAAGAAAAATGCAAAATAAATAAGTATATTCTTCTTTGTCATCTATAATCCAGCCTGTTATTTTGCAACTCACTGGCGGTGGCGTACTTATTTAGGGCTGTAGATGCGTATTCCGAGACCGGTTTGCTTCAAAATTTGGTAACAACATAACGAGACTTGTTCTTTACACCTAGCTTTGCGAGGGAGAAAAAAATCAGTCTAAAACTGACTAATTTAGCTCGATTTCGTACCCAAGTGACGTAAGGCGAAATAACAGCCTCACGAACACTTTTTTTTTTTTTGGTTTGCTTGTTTCCTCTATACTGAAAGATGGCTCTTGTAATTGAGTTACCGTAATGACTTAAAAGATTTGGCTTCCTGCTGACAACAGTCCATGACCCGAAATGCATCTCCACCAGTAACTGCTAAATCCTAAAATGCAGGCAATATATGCTCAAGTAGAGACAGCAAGTTCCTATTGTGGCTACTTGTAGACAGCTCATGCTGAAGACGATTTCTCTGGATATGCATAACACACTGGAAAGAATACAATTTTCCATATCTCATACATATACTGACGAACCAAATCAAAAATGACAGAAAAGCGTTTCAAAGAAAGCATGAAATATGGCAATTACACGTTCATACCGTGCAAATAGCCACTGTTAAAATAAGGGATTTTCATTGCACTGTTTGAAGTTAGATGCATAGACAACAGTTAACTCTAAATTCTTCGATGTTTGCAACAATGGGAAAACCTGTATTTCGTTATCACTTACTGGTTATACATAGAAAGTGCCACGTGATAAAATTAATAATGGACAATTTAATTATCCAGAAATTGACAGAAAAAAAATTGCTCACGTCTTCCTTGTTCAGGTATTAAAATAGCACACTGCATGCATGAAAAAATAATACGCACGGGAAAAAAAGAGAATAAAAAATCTACAAATCTGCTTTTTCAATCTTTACTCCCCTTCTAGAATGCTGCATCCTCCCTTCTAGTGCTGCTTCTTGACAGTCACTTTGTATACCAAGCAGGTATTATTTACATTCTCTCTTCACTGTATTACCGGGACGCTCCACAATATTTAAATATTCACGAGTAAGTCTACATTAACTATCACATCTATCAAGCGGGGCCGACAAGTGCGGGGGTCCCTACGTAACACAGATAATCCTTCCAATCCATATCTCCAACTCAGGAGGGACGTATCCATCATCCAGATATCATTACGCTTTGACTCAACAGTGGACTAGTCCGGATCGTTGTTGGCGTACGGGAGCCTAACCTTCCCACCCCCACAGGGAGTGGAGATACATGTAGTAGGCAGATGAGGTGGGGTCTCCAAAATGACAGCCTGATTCGCTATGCTAATGACCAGTGACGTCATTACCAGGGCAGATGAAAAGTGTCAGATTTTATTGGGATTAATCGCACACAGTAAGGTACGGAGCCCGGTCGTCATCGCGTGTCAGCCACCTGGTTTATCGAGGAGTGCCGGGGAGTATTTCGTTATGCATATTCCTGCATGTATACGAAATAGCACGAAGGCGCATTTCTATTTTTTATACTTCATACCGAGTATGCGTGTCTGTCAGACAACGTTATCTCTGAGATAAACAAGATTCGCAGGCAAAGTCGAACCGCATTCTCCTATTGCACTGGAATAAGATTTTCAAACTCACTTCACATGACAGTAGAGGATATTGCAAACAGATGTATTTGTTGAAGCCTTACATCTACTACAGAAATCCTAGCGTCATATTTTCTTCACGTGTCCTTGATTTCTCTTAGGGAGGGGGGGGGATGCTTACACACATTCATCAATAATCCATCAAATGCAGGTACAGTGATTCAGTTCTGTTTAGTTGTAAGATTACCAATTACTGAAAATATAATGAACAGAATGCAGGGGGGGGGGGAGCAAACTCAACAAAAGAGCTCACGGGCCCTATGAAAGAAATGGACTCATCTTAATCTCTCAAGGAAACAGGGAACGCGGATTGTAGTTACCTCAGTGGAATAAGGAATCAAAAAGCAACATCCTTGAGTTACGAAATGAATATTTAGGATGATCCTTATGAGAATTATATCATCATCAGTGGCATTTTGGGGGGGGGGGTGTAAATACTTTAGTATAGGTTACAAGATATGCAGTAAATGTGACTCCCAGTTCGAATTATAAGAAATTAATCTATTCTGTAATAAAGAAGAGTCAGGCAAGGTGTCCAGAATGATCACATATCTCTCGGAGTTCAATGTTCCTGGCACCATAAATATATATACTGCTTTGAAAAAAGTTAACGAACACAGGCGATAGTGGTGATTTCATTATACAGCATTAAGCAACATGTATTGAGTTGAAAGATGTTCAAGTTCAGCTTGAATTCTAGTGAAATTTGATGCTTTCAAATGAGAGAATAATTTGCTAGTTTGAAGAGCCTGTAAAAATAAGAATGATGGGGGGAGGGAATACGTTGCGAAATCATCTGCAAAAAATTCTGGGTAAGCAACTGGATCTAAGAGACTCATAAACATAGGTCTTTGTTCAAGAATATACAAAAAACTGATTCCATACAAAATGCAAATACAGTGGTTCCTTTTTGCGTTTTTGTCTGAGTGGCTAAGTTAACATGCATAACATGGAAATTCTCATGAAATAATGGAAATGAAAAACAGACACTGCAGTCCCCCCCCCCCTCCTTCGGCATATGGAATCGCTACACCAATTTTTCTCGAACATACAGTACATGCTGGTTCACCTCCATTGCATTCTTCCACAGACACTCTATGTGTGTGTGTGTACAGCATCCTTAGAGCCGTGCATTGTCTTGCTGAAAGAGAATGTCCGGAGAAACGGACATTGTCTTCCACAAAGTAGGAAGCAGTGCAGTGTCCAGAATGATCACATATCTCTCGGAGTTCAATGTTCCTGGCACCATAAATATATATACTGCTTTGAAAAAAGTTAACGAACGCCATAGTGTGATGAACAAACAGCCATGGTGCCCACCTTAACAAGATGTTGTTCCTCCTTTCGCTGCAATGAATGCAGCAATCCTACTTGGCATATTTTCCACAAACATACGACAGCAATCAATAGGAATTTTGGAACCAATCATTAGGCATGTAATGAGGTCCTGGACTGTGAGATCGCTCTGTGGAAGCCAGTCAAGTGTGAAGTCGTTAATGTCCACAAAGTACGCAGCAACAGCCTTATGACATGGGTATGGTCTTGGTGAAAGAGACAATGGTCTGTTCCGTAAAAACGCCACAAAGTAGGAAGCAATGCATTGTCCAGAATATTCAGATACCTCTCTGTGTTCAATATTCGTGGCGCTACAAATAGAGGTCCGAGGCCAGACCAGGAAAACAGGATCATTGCATCACATTGCCACCTCGAATTTCATAGTTCGGGGTATGCACTCTGGTAAGAGACGTTCACCGGGAATCCGTCCCATCCAAAGCAGTCCATGGCTCGGTAGAGGATGTAGCATAATTCGTCGCTCCATAACACGGCTTTCCAAGCTTCCACGTTTTACTGTACACGCTCTTTGCACCACTGAAGATGACGCTGCATGTTGGTTCGAGAAATGTGGGGCTTGCATATTGCGATTCTACCATGGAAATCCATGTTGTGGGCGTTGGTTCTGAATATTTTTGTGTAGATTCGTGTTCCAGTCGATGCCCGAATAATTCAGCGAACTCCAAGATGTCTGTCAACAAATGACGGTTTTTACGTATTATCCTTCGTAGCACACTACGGTTACGTTCGATGAGTGTGGTAGGTCGTCCACTATGGGTAGCACTTGCAGTCGACTCCCTGCGCTTCCATCCCAGTGTGGTATCACTGGTTGTTGAACTGGTATGGTCCAATTTGTAAACAATTTTCCCAACAGATAGGCATCCTATCACAACACATCTTTCAAACTCCGTCAGTTCCCTTCTCGCAGGCATTTCACACAGTTGCACTGATTTGGGAAGCTACAAACACGTGACACGGCACGATGCACCTTGCCCAAGGGGGGGGGGGGTGTCCGTTGACTTCTTTCCAAGCAGTGTATATCGTGTATATGTTTTTTTTTTTTAAATAATTCAGCGTCACCTTTTCAAAAACATCGCGTACATTTTAAGAGTTGCGATTCATGCTAGTAAAAGGAAAACAATTTCTGTATTAAATTTGCTGGAGAATTCTTTATTACTCAGAAAGTTTATCATCTCCAATCTTCCATGTTTCGTTAAAAGTCAACGGAATGCTATTATCAACCGGAGAGAGAGACCCTCAACCATTTTAGTAGGCAAACTATATTTTGTAATCGCTCTACCCTTCATCTATTATTCAAATTTCGCAATACAATAACACTTAAGAAGATTCCTTTCGATCAGCTAAGTTTGGAAGGCTGCTAAAATTTCTATTGGATTCCTCATTGCATGGACTGTTTAGGAGCAGCTGATTATTTATTTCCGATTCGGAAGTAAAAGAAAACTTGGACAAGCAAAAGGAAATTTATCAAAACGCCGCTAGTAATAATGCCATTGGGAATCAATTGCGCAACGTATTTAACGATCCTCTATCAATGGAACAAAAGACTACCATGGGCTAGTGGATAAATTCATTCGGTTTACTGCTATCAATGCGGGAAGAATTTCTGGTTTTCTTGGAACGCTAAAAGGATTATTTCACACGCTTCACGTTAGTTAACATGGAAACCATCGAATCCACAAATACGAGTACCAGATTTGGAGCGCGTGGAACGCTAAAATATCGCCTAGTAACAAATTCAAAATTTGAATTTTATAGGGATCGTGATGTCGTAAAGGACCAGCCCACCGACTAAAAGTGCAGTGCAGATGATTCCTTTAAAGCTGGACTCAAAAGCAGAAAAGCTACAAATAGTGGCGAGTGCCTTACTGAGCTACGGACGACTCTCCCACCTCACTCTTTTCGAGTTGATATATAGTTGCCACGGAAACATTCAAGAAGCACTGTATACATCCGTCTTAAACCAATTTTTATTACAGAGAGACATCGCTGGCAAGTTATTTTTTTCAAAGCATTGTTAAATTTTTAAGAACCGGAGACAAAAACTGAATTAGCTTTCAGCTGTTTTTTACTGGGCGAAAAATGGGCCATCCTCAATCCCAATAAGAAGGGGTCGTAAATTACATGACAATGTTTTTCGACCCTCTCTCGTAAACACAGCAGATTATCTACCGCCTTATCACAAACTTGCATCCCCTCTATAAGGCATTCGTTAATTATTTATGGAAGCTCCGTAATTACAAGTAACATTTCCTTTAATCAAAATATTTTCTTCTGTTCTATTCTGAGTACATTATTCCGTTTATTTACATTAAGATTGTTAATTTGTTAATTTCCAAAATCCATTTTATTTGACAGGAGCATCTCCGTAACTTAGGCGACCGACGCCGCCTTTTGGTTAGAAAGTCATTTCGAATCCCATCTAGAACTCAAATGATTTTATAAGAACTTTTCGACTAAACGTGAGTGGCTTTTCTCCTGAAAGAAGCAGACTGACCAAATACCGCCCCCCTCCCCCCAACAATGACAATCATAGCAGACCAAGTAGATAGGACGGTTAGTCCTTGCCAAAATATTAGGCTTAGAAGAAGCCAAAGTCACTTGGCCGTAAACAAACATTCAGACCTGAAGGACGATAAGATTATTCGACTTTCCAACTGCTCAGAATAAGTGTTGTAAACTCATTTAAGGAAAATCATACAAATATATCATTTAGAACAAGCTAGTTAAGTCTTGAAATATAAAGACGAACATGTTTATAAAGGTCGAGTCATTGAATGAAACTGCAGTTGGCTAAATCCAATTGCGACCAAACTATTCCTAAAGGAAAGGTCTACAAATTAAAGTCCAGCGACTTTGCTTCAATAAAACGCAACTCGCTGCAAAAGTCCCTTTCATATTAGCAAGCAAACATCCTTGAACAGATCAAAAGGGTAAATAAAAATCAATAAACGTGAGGGATTCTGCCAACTTCATGGCGAGGACTGGATAGGAGATGTCAACAGGGTTTAGCTGAGCCACTGGTGGAGTCCTTAAAATCGATGGGATCAACACCGAGCACAGAGTGTCAATGTCAACCACCAAAACAAAACTACTCGTGCGTACACGTGACCTTTGGCCCTGACGGAGGTCGTAGGACAGGAAGTTTTGCCTAGAGGGGGGGTAGCCTTCACAGCTGGGTGGAGCGTAGTGTTCCTCCTGACACCTAGTGGGGTATCCGGGTGAAAGACGGCGGCTCAGTCATTAAGCGGCGGTAAATGGCTAATGTGAAGAGCGAGACGGGGGTGGAGGCTGGTCGGCGAGTAATTCTGTGCCAAGTGCATGAGAGCCGACTGTAATTCCGCAACCGGTTCCGCACCCTGTCCATCTACTCGCCGCTTGTTTTAATCACGGTACGACTGCTTGCCTACGTGCACAATTACCTTTGGTTCCATTCACGTGCGATTTACCTCCCTCCCCTTCTTAATGGTAGGGCTTCACCTGCTCGCACAGTCGTCGTGTCGTTCTTGTAGATTTAACAGGTTCGCTTTGGAAACAAATATTTGCCATTTCACTCGATGACGTCACAGCTGTCATTACTGTGCATGCATGGCTGGCGTCATGTGCAACTCGAATATATTACGACCGACTTTCACTCAAGACACGCCAACACTAGGTGGCACCACTAATGCCTAACTTAAAGTAGCAAGGTTGTGCAAACTTGAACAATAGTGGCTTTCCCTCTCTGTTATTTATTCCCCCCCCTCCCGCTATTTCAGAGAAAAATCTACACATGCATTTAATAGATAAAGATTTAAGAAGGGGGTTCCGAACACTTGAAAAAAAAAGGTTGAGGGATTAATATAAGTACAATCTTCAAGAGTATTTTAGAACTGTTTTAAATCTTGCGAAATAAGATTAACTGAACCAATCGGTGCAATATTCACAGTCCTGTTACTTATCGGAGAAAATCTCCCTGAATTTAAAGGAATACAAATGTTGCAGAGTTTTCCTGCTTGGTCACAAAATAAATTAATGGACAAGAACTTATATTCTTGTTATCCTTAAATCACACGTAAAGAATATAAATATTTCATACTAATGAATCAGAAATAGTCAGCCAAGAATGTCCCACGATATATTTTCACACACTAACCGCTGAAACACGTCAGTTAATAACAGTGGCGGCTCGTGGTTTAAAATCGTGGGGGTGCTCAACTTTCGAAATATACATACACACTAAGTACAGTGATATGTGTTTAGATAAAATATCAAAATTATGGTAAAAATTAAAAAATAAATAAATAAACACGAAAAATATTGTTTATTATCGATAAAATTGTAGTTTAGTATAATTCAAAATTACTTCAAAATAAAATCCATTATCATAACCCCAATAATGTTCTAAAATAAAAAGTATAACTTTAATTGTAATATCCAAATATTTAGAGAGACGGGGTAAACACGATAAGCACCACGAGCACTCAACTACTGGCGCAAACTGCATATAAACAACATGGAACTGCGCGACGGACAGTGCGCATTAGCTCTCATCTCACTATGACGTGCATATGCTTGCACGCGTAGCAATATGACACTGTGGTAAACACAGTGCTGCTAGCGTACTTCGCCCTCCTAAGTGCTACAAGATGGATTTTTATTATTTTTTATACAAAATAAGAGAATTGTATAGGATTGTTGATGATAAAATTAAATATTACAAGCAAATATAAATAAATTAATAAATATATTTATGTATCGAGAAAAATGGTACTGCAGTTCCGCAGTGCTGCCTATGCACGAGTCGCCCCTGGTTAATAACCTTTTTTTGAAACTCCGTTCCTATCGTCAAAGCAATAACAGATTCAGAGGAAGGGAAGGGAATCAGCACATTTCTTAGGTATAAAATTAAATTGCATATGCGAGGTTTAAAATTTCATATTCCTTGCACCACTTTCTACGCTTTTTTTTTTTTTTTTTTTTTTTTTTGTACATAAGCATTCACTCCCTCTGCGGCTGCTAAAGAAATTGCTCAGCGGAAGCACTTCAAGGACACCCTATAAATGAATGGGCGCAGACAGCTGGCACTAATCACCCTCGGGATGTACTCGCTTAGCTCGGGCATCGGGATCAAGGAAGTAATCTAATCGAAGTCTTACAAGTCAATAGACGCTATCCAGTCACGTGACAAACAATCGATCTTCGCACGAGCAGCCAAAGTAAACATCGGATGCGACTTTACATCTGCACGATGACCGAACCCCCCCCCCCCATCCCCAACTCAACGAACACATTATTTCACCCTTTTCTCCTCACGTGAAATTCCTTTTTAATCCAACAGGAGATGCTCGCTTCACGTCGTACTAGCTGACCCTTTGAGGAGGAATAACGGCGCCGAAACAAACATATCCGTAAACCCATACCGTTTCCCCCTCGTAGCTTCCTTACATTTGCACACACACACATACACACAAAGCTCAGTAATGCTGCTTGCCGACTGTCCCACATCTCGCCGATATGAAAGCTTATTCGCCACTGTTACGTCACTGGCATCCATGTGTATTCCACATGACGTTAATATGACGTAATGAACACCAAGAAGAGCTCTGCCTGGCAGATGTGACGTGCTGGCAAGAGAGCGCATTACAGACCCGAGAGAGACTGCCAGCAACTCAAGTCACATACCGCTACACCGCATGAATTTTCCGTCCTTTAACTGTGTGTGTGTGAGTACGAAGGAGTTGCACAGAATCAGTTTATTATCTAATGTTTAAGATGCCACACGAAGCAAGTTTTAAAGGGAAATTTAAGTTCTCATTGCAAAGGCCGACGAGTCAACCAAGATCGTTCACAGGGAAAACCCAATCCCAAAGATAAAGCTTCCTTTAAATGAATATTTGACGAGTGGTCTCCACAGTATAACCTGTTGCTCATACATCAGCTATAAACGATTCCAGTGATACTGAGTACTATAAATATTATGGGAAATAGAGAAACAGTTATCGTCGTGGATTGTAAAACAAGGCCTTGGTAAGAATCCTTTGTTTCAGGGTCCACACCACAGGAAGCAATAATGACAGTTGAAGTAGCGATGCGGGAACTTCCCCACGTTTCCCGGTGTTCCCAATGAAGCCTCAAAACCATTTTCTTCTATTTTTTTCGATTCCCATCTCTGAAAAAAAAAATATATATAATAGGAATAATGATGACAAAAACTAAGAGCAGGCAGGTTTATCTTTAAAGTCACTCAATTCTCACTCAACAATTGGCACTTGCGCAGAACGATCTCCTTTCATTGATAATTTAAGTGCAGCTTTTATAGCAGTACATTTCTTTTTAATGCATGCGAGTTTTTTTTTTGGGGGGGGGGAGGATCCCTTCTAACGGTCTGTGTATCTGCATATGAGGACCAATGCTCTGCTCTGCGTACTTCGATTGAAACAGTAAGCGAGTTACGTATTTAAGCACAGGACCTCCGAATTCATCTGGCATAGCAAGAATTTCTTTTCCCATCTGCAGGAATTATCTCAGCCGTCACCCGGACAATTCATATCGCAGACATACTGGCACACGTTTTACGACCTCATCAATGGAGTTTTATAGTTTTTAATATAATCACCGTGTGCGCATCGTTTCTTTCAGGTGATCCAATCGCCCTGCTTCTTTTATCACCTTCAACCATCTCCCTCATTCCCCCCCCCCCCCACACACACCAAAAACAAAATTCTTTTGTGTTACAATGTCTGTGGTGCGTTTACTAAAAGACGGGATATTTTCTATCAACCATCAGCGCAGAAAAACAGCCCGGGTGCGCGCTTCGAAATCCCTCTTTTCATCCTGCATCCCTTTCCTCATCCTCGGAGTGACTAATCCTCGCCGCTAACAAAGGATACTTTTGCTTCTGCATGTCGATCATAATCGAACCCAGCAATAAGTTCACGTGCCCGCTTGCTCCGAAGCCTCACGCGCCATTGACAATGGCTCCTCCGCTGGTGCACGCATCAACAATTAATGAGCACGGACCATCCGCCATGACCCCTTTATCGCCCTGCGGGCTACGGGTGCAGGCAATCGATACAAATCCGTTTATCGAAAATCAAACGGAAACCAAAAACAGAGTCGTGCTTTTATTACGGGAGGATGGGAGTTAGGGGGAGGGGGGACTGTTACAAACGGAGTGCCCGGTCAGTTGCTATAGCAACGGATCCATTCTCCCAATTAACTGTCGATAAATCAATCCACTTTCCCAAGGCGGACACTTGCAGACCGGATTAATTGAACTCTATTGGATTCCGTAAGGGGAGAAATGAGCTTCTCTCTCTCTCTCTCTCTTTCTCTCTCTCTCTCTCTCTCTCGCTGTTTCTTCCAGAGAAATGTTTCCACTTGATAATTAGCCAGTGTCCAGGTGAATTGTTTCCTAGGGAATGCTCCTTCCTGCATACATTTGTGGCTTTCGTGTCTACCTTTTATTCGCTTGTCCCCCCATTTCACCTACCTCTTCGCCGATGCACGCGCACAGTCATCTCCCGTTATCGAACTGCGCGCGGGGTGTCTGCGACGCAAAGCGAACTGCACACTCGTGAAATGGTCGACTTAAGATTACCACACAGCTGGCTGTTTTCAAGTTTTCCGAGGTCTGGCTATTTGGGAGGGTCGATTAGACATTAGCTGTCTTAATGGCAGCTTCTATTGTCTGGAGGATACCTGGCAAGCGGAGTAATGACGTTTCATATTAGACAACGTCGGTGACTTATTGCCAATCGTCCACATAATGCCTTCGAGTCACCTTTTGGTAATCATTAAATTCATCTAACAGGTAAAGCATATGAATTCTGTCTCTCAGCAGCAGCGACCTACCATACGTCCAGGAAGAAAAAAAGCGATTCCAAAAGGATTGTTCATCCTTATCTTCAGCCAGTACTTCAGACTGGATCATAAAAGCGTACTTTTTTTTGTCACAATTCCAAACACGAGGATTAAATTAATTTGGATTTTTACACATCTAAATAAAAAGAAACTATTATTAATAGCCTCGTTTGTCTGATACGTATACCGCAAAGTTCCACATAAGGATCCCCCCCCCCCCACGTCAACTCTTCCCCTGATGAGGCTGCAAACATCGAAACGATAAAGATTTTAAAAGAAAAATATTCCATCCACTAATTTAACCTGCATTTCGCTTACAATCAGTCAACATTGCCGTCTCGGATATCAATGATTACGCTATTTGCTTTTATTACAATACTGAGATAACACAAAGGAACTTCGTAGCTACAACTCAACGAATGCAAAGCTTTTTATTTGTCGTTGTTTTAACTGAATCTACAATGGAGCTTCAAGTTTCCAGCAGCCGAACAACTGGTGAGTGAAAATCCTGAAACCATTCGAACCCGAAAGCATGCAAAGAAGTTTACATTGATCATTGTGAATATACACGATCCTCTCTCTGGATTGAACTGACGCAGTTTTTACCTCCTAAAAGTTCATGAATTCATTTTGGATCGAAGTATAGATAGCCAAAAATCTCTCTCAGTATTTAAACACCGTCTTCGACTACTGCCTCATTGCACTAAAGACTTCCGAAGGAACTTCTACTTCTAACAGAAGATTTGATTGCTAGCATTACGAAACAAAGAATGGTGGAAGCAAAAACTAGAAAGAAAACCAGGTTAATACGAATACCGAAAATACGACAGAAAATTACGGACTCGAAAACGGATATATGTGAACTCGAGGCGAGGGTATTTTTCGTCATCCCCCCTCCAAAAAAAATCCCATTTCAAAATGGCGAAATATACCAAATATCGAACGACAGATTCTCGGCATGACCTTAATGATGCGTCCTGGATGCTTAACAGCTGGAAACAGGACAGCATCGCATCTTCCGGTCACAATCTCAGTAGCCGAGAACTACTCTGCCAGCTCTGGTGGTATGTATCTTGGCATGCTGCCTAATGAAGTCCCCCGAAGATCGCGACGCACCTATTGGCCGGTCAAGACTTCGCCATTCATGTACACAATCTGCAACGTCACTCACCACCACTAGAAGAGAATTTAATAAGAGGGAGACACAAATGTGGCATCTCTTATGAGTCGATTCATTGCGAGCAGTGAGAAGACCGTGCAGTGGATGAAAGACAATGGAGCTAAAGCACCAATCAGTTTAGTCTGCACAGAAATTGAAAAAAAAAAAATCGAGTTAACGTAGCGTTATGCTAATGAAATGAATTTCGTATTAATCCAACTTTGAATCTCATGAGGAGAATTATGCAGACAAAGGTTTTACGTGAATAAAAATGATAGTACATCGTTTTAAGAAATCATACGAAACTACGAACACATTAAACTTCTTGGGATGCTGCACAGCTACGAGAGGGCGCTTCAGTAACTCCGCCATCTGTGTTAAAGCGTGCGGGAGCCCGAGATTTCTTGGCATGTTTTTCACGCGATAGCTAAATCTTGTCTAAGGTGTCATTAACAAAGCCATTACCCACAGGTAGTGGCATACAACCACGAAATGAATAATATAACATACGGTGACCATATCGTGTCAAAAGGTGAGGCCACAAAGATGAAGTAAACAATCTAAAATAATAAAAAAGAAATTTCAACTCGTCAGATATTCACGATTCTCCTCCCCCTTCTTGGAGCTTTCTGAGCATGCGCATTAATACTTCATAATATCTTTACCGAATATCTGGCAATACAAGAAAAACACGCATAATAATTGAGTGGAATTGTTTAGAATTAATGCTGATGGTGAGGATTAGAAGCCGAGTGTATTGACGTCAAATGAAAAGGCAAGAAAAACACAGACGAGATAAATGAAAATCGACTGATAAGGCTTCGGAGATGTTCCTCGAGTCCTTGAGATATACAAATATAACTCTTTCAATCCGTAACATGGAGAAACTTCAAGCATGGTACAGCTGCTAACCAATGATGCAGCATTCACGATTTAGAATCAGCAAATGCTTCACATGGAAGTTACCAGGAACATGCGCAGTTTACAGAAATAATCCATGCACTTCATAGCCTTAATGGTACGAGAAGTTTCAACATTTTCTACTGAGTTGCAAAATCTTCATCGAAAACATTGCAAAGGCATCATGGACGAGGACTAATCTGTTTTCACTTAAAATAATAGGAATACATCAACTTCTTGACAGTTTTGTTTTAAGAAAACCATAATTATCGGCCTCCTATTTGGCTCCTTAAACCTCTCTGAAGCTCTGATTAGCCAGTGAATTGTATGTGAAACCACGTGTAACCCTTCAAGCGAGCCGACGAAGCTCTCGTCCATATTTCCTTCTAACTGCGTAAGCAAAACTTCCCCTTTCAAATAGGTTTATTTGCTGCTGTGGTTATCCTGAGCTTCGAAATAGCGTCCTTAAGAAATACTCAAGTTCCCAAAGCCTTCCTTAACAAGCAACGTTCTTTAAAAAAAAAAAAAAAAAAAAAAAAAGTGCTTTCCTTCTGTAAACGCGGGATGTGGCAGTAATATCAGTTTGTAAACAATAATCGTGACATTTCCTCGTGCAATCTCGCTGCTCCATCTAATAGAGAAATGTAATAATACTGGCAAATGACACCTACTCATTTTCTCGCGACAGGTGTGTGCACGTATGAAATATGGTTCTTTGTGTTACTTCATTCAGTGTCAACAACATCCAATTTACATCCGCACAAACATCAGTATTTACCTGCCATGCGCGATAGATGGCCTGCAAATGGAAGTTCATCTGGCGAAATCAAGGGAAGCAGTTTCCAAGGAAACCGAGTATTTGTATTCAGAAGACTGCTGACCGACTGATCAGGTGACGAACACTTATTTGCTATCCATCATCTGCTTGCACGCAACACGTACCATCCCAGTCACATCTATAAAGACAGATGGAGGACCCAATTTCTTAAAGGGGAAGGATAAAGGAATGGGGGGGGGAGGACTCTGATGCAGTATAAATGACTGGTCCCTTAATTCTATTCCAATCAAATTGGACGAGAGGGGAAAAAATGAATCTTCCAAATGTATATTAAAAAAGAACATAAGTGCTACGTTGTATCCCAAAATCTGACGTCACTCCTTGCATTACAAACTTAATTTAAATATAGAAAGAGCTGGTAGCAGACGACTCTGGGTGGCTGAGGAAAGAAAAATGATGTCGAGAAGCAGTGGGGTTATCTACGATGAATACCCGCCTAGTGTATGACTAATTGACAACTTGAAAAGGGAGGATTACACTGTTTCGAGTTTTTTTTTTGTTTTTTTTTGAAAGCTGCACTGAATCTCAACTTTTTTTTCGCTTTGCACTATTGGTATTTTTCTTGAATTTTTTGTTTATTAGAAATGATCAATAAGTTTCGAAACTATAAGTACACCGATTTGTGGTGCAGTGCGAATGCTGGCAGGTTATTGCTTGTTTAGATGAGGTCAATGTACTGATTTGGTAATTCGTAATCCGAGTTGCAACTCTTGTGTTATTACCGCGGGTAGCATTTTGTTATGTAGGTAATCACAAAACTGATTAAGCGACAACCGAAACACATGAACGGATGAAAACCGCAGCATCTGGTTATGTTGCAATGAACTTGGCAAAAATTTTCGAGTTGTTAGCTCTTTTAAATATTATTAAACATTGGTCAAAAGTTGCCAGCGTCTGCAAGTCCCTAAAATCTAGACATGAAGAATCAGTGGGTAGGAGCATGGCTCAGTGAGAAAGGACAGCATGACCATCTCAGGAGGTAAGAATCCCTTATGCTACCTGCTAAGTGGTTTAACCGAAGATACGGGAAATGAGACATCACTATAATTTAATAGTAAATAGGTTAATTATAATTCAAATGTTTATTCCTCTCGCAGCATCGACTGAGCTAGTCTGTCTTAAACTGTGGCAATGGGGTTCGTTTTCTTCACAAATATAAAACCGACCAGAAACCATTTTGGTTTAGTGACCTATATATATGTGATCATAGGCTTTTACTCGGTTGTTGTGATACATTTTAAAACACAGATTTAATTACTTAAAAAACCGAGATAACTTATAAAAATTTTAATGAGAATAATACAATTAGTTTCGGCTTATAACAGCCTTCCTCAGGTATTCATAAAGGAAAAGAATAGTAATAAACACTGAGGTATCTAAAACAACTGGAAATTACAGGTAAAAATTGCCACACATAATTGATACATAAAAAAACGTATTTTTTCAAGTTGTTCTAACAGGCGTGCCATTGTTTATTGCAAGTGTGCGTGCAGGCTCACGTGAACGCCAATATTGAATAACTGCAGCATGGCTATCTGGGATTGTTATAACTCAAATTGTTGTTTAAGTGGACAGGGTTCAGCAGGATTTCCCTTGATTGTACAATTTTCCTCTCAAACTCATCATCAATCTACCCAGCAAACGGAGTGGCTTTGTTGATCATCATTAGGATTATTTGAAAAAAGAACATGACTGGATAACGCAGTTGCATGAGATCTTTTGTAAGAGATGTCTCTCTTATGCTCTTCTATACGTTGTTCAATAGATTTGTTAGTTTGTCCAAAATAAGGGATATTGCAATCGCACCATAATTTATATGCACCTGGATATTTTAGGTAGTGATGAGTAGGCTTTGAATGGCTGATTAGAGAACAGATTTTAGGAAGTGTGGTGAAGAACGTCCTGATATTATATTTTTTAAGGACTTTAGCTAATTTTTTAGAGACTGTGCTAATGTATGGAATGGAGATGCTGCCTTTAAAATTAATAGTTTCTGTTGTGTGCCTAGGAGGATCCAGAAGAAATTTCTTAATTGTTTTGTTTATATTTTTTCAAGTTTAATTCAACTTGAAAAAATACAACGTTTTTTATATATCAATTATGTGTGGCAATTTTTACCTGTAATTTCCAGTTGTTTTAGATACTTCAGTGTTTATTACTATTCTTTTCCTTTATGAATACTTGAAGGCTGTTATAAGCCGAAACTAGTTGTATTATTCTCATTAAAATCTTTATAAGTTATCTCGGTTTTTTAAGTCATTAAATCTATGTTAAAAAAAATAAATAAATAAATATATATATATATATATATATATATATATATATATATATATATATATATATATATATAAGTATGAATTTGTATTTATATATAATTTATATAAATTTATATATTTATATATACTTATATTTATATATAAGTATGAATTTGGACATTCTGGAGTTCATGGTGGAAGGTGGATAATAACTATAACCTTTTGGCCAATCTCAACTGCAACGATAATTTGGTACTGACGTAGCTCTTTCCTTTTCTTCAATTCAGCTGAAACGAACTGCAACTAAACAACACACAAAAGATGCTTCCACCTAAGGCCAGAACAAGAACATACATGCAGAAATCAGTCCCCCTTTGACTCCTCGATTCTAACAACACTTGGGTGTCAATCCATTTGAATCAGGTCCCGTATGAATATGATGCAATATAACACATACACGTGAGAGTTGGAGCATTGGCAAATATTGAGTTCTGGAAGTCATCTTGTAAAACAAACAATGTTTAACTCAAAGGTTGAAAGCAAGTGGTTATCGTAAAGGGCGAGTGCAGCGGGGTGGAGGGTGGGGGACAGATCGACACTGCTTGAGTTTTCTGTTTGCTTTAGACACGACCTTCGAGTCATTAAAGCAAGCCTTATTACTAATACCCCTGCAAGGTATGCGATCTTAAATCCCCACACCCACCGTAGTCCACCGCATCAATACCATTCCAGATCAACGTTTTATGAGACGAATTTGCATCGCCTAAATTTTACGAGCCACCAGCGAGGCGGCTTGACCAGACAAACAATAAACTCCAACAACAACTAATACATTTAGAATTACAACACCGTTATCCTCAGTAATGACGCGCTGCAAGCACTCGGAGGTGGACTACGCCTATTGTAACAGGTTTTTACGACAAGACCAACTTAGGGAGAGGGGGGTGCTATCTTCTTTAGGCTTCACCGCATCCATTCCTAAGAAGATAGGACATCAAACGAGCAAGGCGGGGCCAATGCCATCCATCCGCTGTTCAGCTAAGTCACAGTTCACGTATGCCTCAGGGTGTGACATTCCCCCCCCCCCATACTACCACACTTTATATATATATATATATATATATATATATATATATATACAGTAACATGTTTGGTCTCGTGCAGTTGTTCACGTGCGTGAACGATCCGTCATGCGCTGGAGTGTAGCTGCCACAGCTCAGTAAGCCTTTTACACAAAACTCCTGCCTGCATTAGACCACTTTGCTCGGATTGTTATTGGGAAAACGCTGCTCGCTCCGCTCAGCTGCCTTCCCCTAACCCACGTGGCTGCATGGAAAGGTGCACACAAAAAGGCCTGTTGCTTCGCAACTCCCAGGATTCGTTATTAGTTGTGCAAGAATTGGAAATCTTATCGTATAAGGTTGTCACTAACTATCACTTTATTTAAGCTATGTGAATCGACACACACACACAATGCGCAGATAGGACACGTCTTTAAAAAGCAGCTTATTGTATCAAAATGCGCACACTTGTTAAACCCTGCTACACTAAGATTTTCCTTAAAGCCCCAATCCACGAAATGTGCAATGTGTGAACTGCGGATGTTTCTTCAGTCATAGGTGTCACCTGTATACATGTTACTTCAGTACTGACGAGCTGCACTTCTATGATAGAAGGAAATAGATGTCTTTCGACGTCTTCACAAAAGTATGCCATAATGTACGAACTGAGGACTGTCAACAACAAAGTCAACCGACAGATAGAAGACAGAAATAACATACTGCAGCAGTACACGTGTCCGAGACTTCTTGTGATCTGCAACATGCAAGTTGTCTACAAAACAGTCACAGTTTTAAAAATAGACAGACCTTTCGAAGTAACGACCATCTAGATGCATTTGGGACTCTGTACAGAAGAAACCAATTAAACTAGCAGATTAATAATCCGTCATTCCAATCTGTCACAACGCTCATTTTTTTATTTTTCAGCATGTATTTTCTAACATAATCCTTCCCCTTTTTATTTCCTAAAAGAGTTTAATCTTACAGTTATTTAAAATGTAATTACGTTTCTTATTTCTTCTCGCCCTTCCCGCTCATCCAGTATCAGTCGACTACAAGGCGAAGAACGTTTGGTGTTTGGGATCGCCATGAAAAATACCTTAATGTATCCTGAACTAAATAAATGCCATTTTCTAGAATAGACTAAATTTATATAAACAAATACTAAAGTGGTTCGCATTACATCAAATGCTAATCGCATTACTCGAGTGGGAAATAGAAATACTTTATTATCATTATTTCAGTAATGAAAGACTGATAATAAAGTATTGTCAGTCATTACTGACATCAGCATATATACTGTTTTAAGCAAACAAATTCGACAACCGAAACAATAATTTTTACAAGGCAGTATACGTAATCTGAAGTTTGCAGGTGAGCCAACTACACACCTGTCAAAAAGGTAGATACGGAAGACTGAAGCACGAGATTGGCAGATGCGTAGGAGCTTGCACGTAGGCTTACTTGTAATAGATGTTTTGTCCTATTTCCTAGTGACGTCTTATTCGGTAAATACTCGAAAACAAACTATGTTATCAATTCTCAGAATCGCTGGTGGCTCACGTTCTAAAAATAAATAAATAAAATAAAAAAATCCAGCATTAAAACCAAAAACAAACCGCCGAGCCAACTACCCGATACTCATAGAAATTGATGGATTTCAAAATCAATCGACATTCAATGATGTCTTTCGAATCGAACTGAATCGTGCGCATGTGTCACCGAGGGTTGCCGACATGCGCGAGAACTACATACTCTTGACTGATCTACTGTGGATTTATAAAAGCTACACCCACTGACAGGCCTTGGCTGGAGACTAATAAGGTGAGCCCAAAGTTTTTTTGTTTTTTTTTCCCCAAGAAAAACAGAGAGGAAGGAGTTGATGCGACCAAACCCAAAAACGTCCACTGGGGTCGCCAAACACACAACAGAAGAGTTTCAAGCACTCCAAACCCTCGAAGCCTCTCCCGCAGTCAATGGCCGACCCGAGGTCTCGTGCTGCCATTCCCACACGACATACACAGAGCCAAGATGGGGGGGGGGGGTTTGAAATCGCTCCACGTGCTTGATGAGTATGTGTGTCACGCACGTGCCATACCCCTTTCTTGAGAACAACAACGAACGTACAGGGAAGGGCAATGTTCACATAACAATAAGAAAGTGCATCGGATGGAAAAAAGATTGACAGTGGAGAGCCTTGCTTTGGTTGCGCGCTCACACAGACGGCCTTCACAACACATATATGCGATAAAATAGGAAGTATAAAATGCATAAATCCTGTTTATGTTCGAACACATTCAGCTCCTATTCTAGCGGCAAAGGAAAGGATGGGGGAGTGTATTGTAAGATATTATTTATGCCAGTGCTTCTAATAATCTTCCATGCTCTGATTTAGACTGAGATACCTCAAAGTAAGCGCCATGATATGCACACATAAAAGTTAAAGATCCGCAAAATGAAATAAACCTATACATAATTCTAATTTTTCCCCCCTTAACTTAGTACGTGGATTGCAGTTTGGAAATCCTCCCCACCATATCTAAACTGATGTACGTGGTACAAAGAGATAATGAAAGTGATGCTTACGTATGTCTTTCGTTATTTACTAGGCATCAAGACGATTAAACTGATACTGATCATTATTAATAAGTATCCTTTCGGTGACTTATTTCATAGCTCAAGCATGATTACCGAAAGAAATATAACTTCCTGTTTTTCTCTTAATTTAAGCCAGGCCAATGACCACAAACGAAGCGGGGGTTTGCTAAGAGTTGCAGTACGTCAGCCACGGTATATATTTCAAGTTGACAATACGCGGCTTGGTCAGCAAGCCTCCCATTTTAAAACCGATAAAAACGAGTCTATTGGCCCACTGCCAACCATTCTTGGTGTTTCCGTGTGAAGAACAGAATTAAAAGTATTTTTCTTGGAGAAAAACACCTCGTGCAATAACAGGCCTCCAATTAAAAACGTGGAGCAAACGCTGCACAGAAATGAACATAAATTATACGCTACTGCCATAGCGACTTGCGTTTCTGCATAACCAGATCCATCCTCTCGGTTTATTTGATTTTATACGTTTACTCATTAAGCAGACCCGATGAAGTGCTTTCTTGTTTAAGGTGCCCTCAGTGAGAAACTTCTGTGTCACGCTTGAGGTATGTGAGGGAAGGTCAAGAATTATGACCTTTTCGGTTATCGAGTGAACGAAGTTTGCTCTCGTCACAATGATTGATAATCAGCATAGTTAAATGCGAAATTCATGTTAATTAAAGTTGCTTCAGTAAAATGAATCAACTTCCACCTATGTAGTTATTTAAAATCTTACGGGGATTTCGTCACTAAAGATGAAGGGGAAAACAATTTAGATTTAGTTCAAGTACACAGTTTTTGATTTGCGTGTTCTCTGGCCGGTTTGAGTAAAAAAACTTACGCCTCAGTATAAGAATAGTTAACTCATCTTTAGTCGAAAATCGCTATACAAGGTTCATCGCGCGACTGAAGAGATTCTTAGGTGTCTTTTATACCGAGATCGCGATTGGGCTCAGTTTTCGCCTAGAAAACTAAAAAAAAAAAAAAAAAAAAAAAAAAAAGTCACATTTTATCAGATCGCTCATTCCATTAGTGCACTTTAAACAGATTCAAATCCTCAGCGGGATTTCATGACAGAATCATTTCTTTGAAGTAAACAATTTCTTAAAGAAACTTAAACACTTGGAAAATGACGAAATTAGCTTCCCAGGCTAAAAGATATTGCTAGGACAGATTCCACTGTTTATGATGATGCTCGTCTCGGGAGTGAGACGCTAAACCTGTTGTTTTTATAGCAGTAATGAGATTCAAGAATATTTGTATGTAAGGATGGTAAATATTTATACGTCTTGTTAAATTGTCAATCAACATTAGGAAGCAAACAGAAATAAAATAAAGTAGCAAAACGCAATAGAAATTACTGCGATAATAATAATAATAATCAATAGTTTTGACAATTCAAACTGCATTTTAAAGAGATTTCAAATGACCCTGGCGAATAAAAGATTGCATTCCCACGAATCTGTGTGGTGCTACCCAGAAAGAGCCTTGAGCTCGCTTTAAGGGAGATTTCATCGAAATCCCGATACATTACCGACTGCTTTTCCTCATAAGTACACATAAATAACTCAATAAGAATTAGGATTCTCGTTTCATGGTTAAAATACTCCACGAAACACAGCTTATGAATAATGTTAGTAAGGGTGCGATATTTTCAAAACCACTCTAGTAAAGCCACGATGTAAATTGGACCACACAATGAAGCACAGAGAGTGGAGGAGGTCAGCAGTTCGACTGCGTAAAGGGGGACGTATCGCTTTGGATGGACTATCAGCTCGAATTCAGTAATAATTTATTTTACTTCTAGTTAAGTTTATATTATTATGTAGTTGTTAGAATAGGTCAAGAGTAGTGCACATATTATTGCGATCAAGTGATAGCAACTATATCTAACCGTTCCAATGTTTCAAACGCCGCAATAAATGAAGCAAAGTGAGTGTAACTACATCGCGGTGCTCGTTATGTGATGTGTTGCCGAAGCTCCGTCCGACCGGGATGAAATCTGTTTATTAGTTAGTTCTGGTCTTTGCTACTCTTGCAGCGCAGGTAAAGTGGCAGCTGGTGATGTTGATCGCTACGCGGGAGCGTCTTATAATATCTCCGGATGCGATAATTCTCGTCTTTTAATCACTGCAATCACCTGCTGTGACATTCTCTCGGCGCAGATCGGATCACTGGTTTCAGTGACATAATTCCGATACCAGTCGACGGACTCAGTCGCTCACAACCACCGTTTAATTGTTCGTTGCTGTTTGCTTGCTCAGGTTATATTAATTAAACTATTGTGTAAATGCCTCTTAAACGATGTACGTGATCTGGTAAACTACGAATCGGGCTCTCGACCCTGTCACTCACCTGTCGATATAATAGTCCTTTTGCAATAATTACAACCGGTGTAGTTGCATCGCTTGTCCATCTTTGTCTTTCAGTCACTTGCAAGATTTTAATCATTTTGCGCATGAAACTCTTCTGAAACTAACCTACGGACACGTGCAAGTTAATATTACATACATCAGAAACGGCATATATGTTCGCTGTTAGTTTGCACGGTGGGCAAACCGTGTCATCTGGCCGCAGTGTCCTTCAATAAATCTTATATGCCAGTGTGTGTGTGTCTGTAATAATTAGGTTACGACATGCAGTGATAAAGTTTTTATTTCACCGATGTCATTAACAGAAAAAATATATGCTATTCAGATAAATCATTGTTTTTTTCAATATTGCACAGGTCGGTCCACTCGGCCTGTAATATTAGTATTGATAATCATCTGCCGCTGTCTACTCACACCTAACACTTCTGTAAAAGACCCAGTCAATCCATATCGCAATCTGACTCAGCCAAATTACCTCAAAATGCGTATTCGCACCCAAGACCTCGTTAACCTGGATCGAATAACCACCCTAAAAATGTGCAACTTACTGAAACATATTAAGGGAGTTTTATTACCTGAAAAATTCAAGAAATCTTACTTATATCTTACATTTATCTGGAATTATCCTACAAATCGTCGACAGACAATTCAGGATCTAAATCATAAAGTATTTTGATAACACGATTTTTTTTTTTTTTTTTTTTTTAATCGGATGCAAGATCTTACTTTGGTACCCATATGAGCGTTAGTGAATGCACGTGAGACAGCAACAACAAAAAACATTGACTCAGACCTTTCAAAGATTTATCACTTGTCTATAGGGGCGCCTAATCCTTCACGCACGCAATAGTCGTCTGACAGCAGACAAAATCGTGTACGCCAAGGAGTAGTTTTCGTTCTGCCATGCTGTATTTACACTGCCAAATAGCAGACAAAATAACCATGTCAGTCATGTGGCGCGGAAAGATAAACTCACTCAACGAAGCGAGTTTCTGTAAGGAAAAAGGATCGACATGCTAGCATCCTATTGGAAGAGACAGAGGTGAAAAGGTGAAAGTGACACACGCGACCAAATCTCGCATGGAACCTCAAAGAGCTGACGAACTAGCTCACACAACATCCACTATGTCTAGTAGCCGTTAGCCCTCTCTCCCCAAACCACTCATTTTACAAATCTATCTGCATTTAAACCAACTTCATTTGATCTAACAGGGTAGGCTTATCTAATATCTGTCGGAAAAGCAGAAATCAATGAGCCAGAGAAAAAAGAATCCAATTATGAATGATTAATAGTTTCTTTGTAATTAACTTTAACGTGGCCTAATAAATAACCCACGGATGCGTGCAATCAAACTGCAGACTTAGCTATCTCTTGGGGTTTAGCTTCAACAATTGACAGAGTAGAAAGCAATGGTTTGTATTCCTCATTAAAAGCTATCTATCGACAGCAAAAGTCAGCCACCCAAAACGTGTCTGGCTTGCGTAATAATCGGGCACAGATCTTCTCTCCATACCGTGCCTTTGACTTGTGCACACGCAAATATGTCGTGTCCCTCCCCACAGAAATTCAAACTAAAGAGAAAGGCCGATTGGGGAGGGCTCCTCGACCAAATAAAAAAAAAAAAATCGTTGAGCGTAGCCACGATAGGTAGCAGTGTGGTGGTATTAGCAACCCCGCCTTCTATTGTTGCCAAGCCAGACGGTACAATATGCCAATATGCAGGTAGCAACAGGTAGGCAGACGTTTCCACCATCGGTAGGCGTTGTTATAATGAGCAGATATCCAACACAAGGCACGCACACAAACATACTGTTCAAACGTGCAGGTGTGAACCATCTAGCATACAGTATAGTTCCAGAAATCAGCTGTCAATTCAGAATTCGAAACGAGTAAACATGTTTTAAAAAAGTAGATCATTCAACAAAATTAAAATACGCTATATATGCGTTGTAAAAAAAGTTCACCTGGACATCACGGCTGCCCACCTTTCGAGAGGTTTCAATTTACCGAGACATGTATGCAGCGATCGGGATATAAGCCAGGAATTAAAAAGAAATCAAAGCGTTACGATGTTACTAATCAGCAAGGATAAGAAACTGCATTTCTCAGCCACGCAAAGGCGAACGAATACTGAGAAACCGAACTTGAGAGAGAGAGAGAGAGCACTCTCCTGTTTTCGTTTTCCATTCAATGTAAATGTAATTTAAGAGCGGCTAATTTACTGAGATTATTTTAAATAATTAGCGACACCGTTTTCTTGCTTCTGTTATAACACATGACTACATTCCAAAACAGTTTGGACTGTCCTTGAATACCTCTGTCGAATAAAATGCCAGATCAATAATATTAAGCTTAATAAACTTGGAGTTACAGCAGGTCAAATTTTGGCATTAATGAGTCTTGTAATAAACATTCAGTGACTTGCAACGGTACTCGGTTAAAAAGAGTTCTTGGCATGGTGGGTTCCATCCAGTGGTGAGCTATAAGGGGCTCTCCCGAGCCCTTTGTTAAATTTTTCTGAAATTTGCGAGCCCCTTGTTCTTCTTTTTTTTTTTTTAAATAAAGACGTAAACAACAATTTTTCGAAGTATATTAAGCGACAAACTCATACGGTAACCTAACAAAGTGATTTTATTAAATAAAATATTATAGTTACTGCTACTACCATTTTACAAATAAGAATTCACTTTTGGCAATCACATAAATAAATAGGACTATAAAATAATGTACCTTGATTGGTACCGTTGATTAATCACTTGAAGTATAAAAACAAAAGAGAAATATAACGCACTTCAATATTCTTGTTTAGATAATATTTATTTATCCTTTATAGATTGTTTGTCATAAAAACTTCTATTGCAAACAAAACAAATTTATTTCGTTTATAAAAAATACGGATTATTTCATATGTGAGATTATAAAAGATTTTATTCTTATTATATTTTGATAGTAAAAAATGTTTTTCTTATGTAAGGTAAATTAACACGGTTGATTGTGTGCAAATGCTTCATGTTTAGATCAAGAAATATTGGTTTAAAAATGATAGCCTTGACAGTTGTCCCTTCATACTTTTTGATTGGCATTTGTACACAAGCTGTATTAATAAAAGTTTTTGTGTGAAATACGACCCTTTTTTTTTTTTTTTTTTTTTTTTTTTTTTTTTTGCTCGACGATGCGAGCCCTTTGTTAAAATTTCCATAGCTCACCACTGGTTCCATCTCGCTCTCCAAGAGAGTCCAACACTTTTTCAAACTTTTGAACTCAAAGGTGTCCAGAAGTGGCACGAACTGTTGGAGCATTCGCAAGTTTCAGATTTTCAACAAACTGCTTTCGACCGTCGCAAGCATCCTTTCCTGGGGAACGATAGATTCGAGGAGCCTATCTGACTTAATAAATGTTTATAAATAAAAATTCCGTTTAATCCCGGTAAACTTTGACCACAACAAGAAGTGCAGCGCCTTTTCCATCTGTCGAAACAAATCATGGAAATAATTTTCTCAAGTCAGTTAAAAAGCTTTATCGCATTTTCTGGACATCTCTGAAGGTGTACTCTTTGAGATCCCACTTCTAGAGAACCCGAAAAAGATATTCTATTTAAACAGTCATCCTTCTGCGAATGTGGCATTTTTTCCCCCAAAATTCTTTAACACTAAGATTTTTTTTTTATTTCTTTGCAAAAATGTTTTTTTTTTCCTCATCAACTTATCGAAATGGAATTAAAATAATTCCATTTCGATCATTTTTATAATTCTGAAATGGTGCCGAAACCATTTCAGATGCTTCTAATTTTTACGACAAACGCCTCAGGCACGCACCCCCCCCCCCCTCAATAATTGCTGAACAGAATTCAATCACGTCGGATCATATCGGAACTGTTGCTACGCTTCTGATCCAGCACTGTCGCGTGATCAGTATAAACTCTGCCTCGGTCCCTTATAGTCGGAACCTAATGCATTTCCAGCCTGGTTGGCCGAGTGGTTAGAGTATCCGTCCTCCCCCAACAGGCTGCAGGTTCAAATCCCCGCAGTGGGCATGAATGCTATTGATTGTCTTTAGGTGGAAAATGAATTTCGTTGCCCAGGGTGAGACAACGCTCCCCCTTTCCCCCCACTTATTGCAATTCCGAAAAATAGTTTGAAAAAGTTCAATGCTTATTCTCTAGAGTCGGGTTTACGGACTATGTTTAAAAAAAAAAAAAAACTCATCTACGATATTAATATGTACTACAGGTTTACATCCTTTGATGGGAGTAACAAAAAAAAATTATTATATATATATATATATATATATATATATATAGACGAAGCCCTTTGATTGGAAAAACCTGGGTTCGATTCCCGTTGAAGACGTGCGGAACCTTTATTTGGTCTCTTTCGACTAAAGGTGAGTTAGCCGGTCTCATACGGGGGTTTAGGGTTTTTTCCCACCCGGAAACTCAAGTTTTTCGTCCCCCAGAACAGGCAAACCGGTCCCATGAATACACACTTCTACAGTCATAAAAATTGTCTCCCTACCCAAAAAAAAAAAAAAAAAACTGCCAGACTCTGCGACAAGCCGGTTGGGGTTTCTCACATTTGCATAATCATAGCAGACCCTGTACCGAGCGGGATAAAAGCGCTATAAAAGAGGAAAGGTATATATACACACACACACACACACACACATATAGAAGATTCTTTGGAGGGTAAAGAGGATTAGATATTTTAACATAAACATCTTTGCATTCTTCCAACAGTTCGAATAAGCGCGTGCTACCCTTTCTCGGCACGTAAACTTCAGAATAAAACTTCACGCCAACAATTTTATTTCTTTATTTACTTACCTGTGGAGTATTCTAAATGTGAATCCCGTACGCGAAAAGTTGTAAACCGTTTGTGTGTGGGATTCACGTACCACAGATTATGGGATAGGTAGTAAGGACACCACATGGGACTTAGTCACTTCAGGCCTGAATAGAGCAGTGATCTCACTTGGCCAAACAGAAACACAGGTGATATATTTTTATTTTAGCACGTTGCTACCAACTTCCTCTGTTGTGGGGGAGGAGTATAAGAATTAATGGGATATTTAAGATCCCTTCACTTGCGTGTTGTCTTCGACCACTGCATTTTCCCATGTCGGTTCTTCCCCATCTCAAAACCCTCTCGTGCTCATTAGCCTGAAATTAAGAAGGCTGCCTTACAAGAAGAATCACGCAACTGAAAGTTTAAATCGCTGGATTAATAATCCACACACTCAATTAAAAAAAAGACAAACAGAGATAGCTAATATCTTGAACCGAAGAGTGTTCTAAAGAAAAAAACGTTAACTGTTAATCGGAACAGCAGTCAGAGTCGAGTTTATTTGTGTACCGTTGACATTCAAACTTTAGATTAAAAATTCGAGTTCAACTTTAATCGTCTCCAATTAAACATTCCGGAAATCGACTCGAATTACGCAATATAATAAATACTTAATCAAGGACTTGTGGTGCATCGATGTACAGAAAATCGGAAATGCTCGCTGAAAGTGCCGCACAGTATAAAAGAGTTCGCGGCCATTTGCGCAAGTCAGTCTCGCTAAAAGCATACACAGAGCAGTACAAATCACAGCGCCTCCTAGTGGTTTCATTGGAGGCTCAGGTTCTTCGAAATAGTTTCTTTCTTTCTTTCGCTCATTTTAAGAGAGAAGGGTTTATTGTTCAGTTAGTGAAAAGCGTGCTTCTGTTCAAAGCTACCGTTTACTCCATACGGTTGGCTTGCATCCAAGCTTTACGACGATTCCTATGTATTTCCAGCGAGAGAGAGAGAGAGAGAAAGGGGGAGGGGGATGAGAGAGCACATCTGTACGTTGACCTAGTGCCGACATTACGGACAAATGTTAAAGCGACACGCACGACCCCAGCTCCCTGTACCATACAATCTGGAAGCTGAGCCTATATTGATAGCTGTGGGTTGCGCTCACAGGCGGCAATAGCGACGATGGCGGTGACGATAAACGAGTGAGAGTGGGGGGTTTTTGCCAGAGAGCTCTTTCGCTCACTCGCACTGTTAGTAGGTCTCCGCCAAGGCATTCCTCCCCTCCTTTCAATCCTGATGACATGAGGGACCCAAATGGCTGACATTACTATTGCTATTATTGTCTGGATGAAAAAATCCCTTTCAACTGTTTTTTTTTTTTTTTTTTTTAATGTCGCTTCTTTTTAACACACCCCATCATTAACAGACAGTGCAGGCATTGGGCACTTCGGCCATTACAGCCGATAGTCATCGCGTAACAAAAACTAAGCTAAACAAAGAGTCATCCACGCACAAATATGGCTAAGAAACAGATGAGAAGAAAATGGAGCAAGAGGGGAAGAAACCAGAGGGAAAGAATGCCGACTATTTTTAATTCAATAAATAAGCCAATGTTGATTTTAAAAAAATTATACGAACCAGCTCACATCCGGCATAATTATCTGTCAATTATTACTTTTAATTTTCCACTCAGGTATTGGATAATATTTGAGACAAAATAATACTCAACGATAAAGGAAATAAAACTCGATTACAAATAAGAAGAAAAAGTGTACTGCTTTCGAATATAGAACCTTTACACAAGTGTCGTTTATTATATGGTACAAAATTATATACAACTTTTAATGTAAAATGGAAATTCTAAGGTTGGTACTCTGGAAAACATATTGCACGCGTCGCTTTCGGCAATACACAATTAAATTCAAATATTGCTGGTGAATAAGCCAACTCTTCACTATGTTAATTAGTGAAATGGCAAAATAGATGTTCACTCGAATAATATTTATATATAATTAGATAAATTCCAAGGCTAATACGAAATAAAAGACGTTTCTATAGTAACAGTTTGCTCATGACGTGCTAAAGTAAAAATACAGTTTCAAAAATAACAATAGAAAACTTTTACCCCCCCCCCTTTATTTCATTATTATAATTTTTTTTTATAAATAGGCCGTTACATATAGACCTCACTGCGTGCAAATAGTAAATCAAATTTTTCGATCGATGGTCTCACAGTAGGCGATGAAATTCATGTCCCATTAACGACATTAACAAGTATTCATTCATGCCCACGAGGATTTGAACCCTGCATCCTATTGGTTGAAGAGTAGAGAGTAGACATGCTATCCACTTGGTCAACGATTTCTATTTCCACATGAAATAACAAAATAATAATAATAAACGAAACAACATAAATATAATAACAAATAAATAAACTTGCAAATGATTGATTTTATAATATTACTCATCCGTTATTTTATGGAAAAAAAAAAAGTAACTCAGGAAATAAAAATAACATTATTATCTTACTTTTCATTTCAATCTATACCAGAAATACAATTTGAGATATATCTTGGAAGAACATTGACGTTTTGCAGTTCATAGCAAAGTATCCACCGAATACAACTAAAAAACTAGATATTAGTTACACCGTCCTGATATTTTGACAAGCCAAAACAACTACAATGAACTTTTGCAGTCTATATGTCGAGAGATCGCACTTCAGTAAGCAAACCAAGCAATATGATATGTCAACAGAAATTAACGTAACCACGTCTCACTTATTACAAACCATCAAACGAAAAAACGCTTTCATCTGGATTTCAACTCATTGCACAATGATAGAAGGATATTAGTAGGAACATATAACTGCAAATCTCTACGGGGATGATGATAGATTGGAAGAACTGGTGAAGAAATTGGAACATATAAAATGGGACGTTGTGGGAGAGATAAGAAGGAAAAAAGAAACTCTCATGCGATTAAAAGATGGACATCTATTCTACCACTGTGAATGTGACAGAAACTCAACTGGTGGTATTGGATTCTTAATAAATAAAACAATCAAGGACAATGTCCTGTTTGTAAATAAAATAACATCAAGAATAGCTGAATTAAGTCTCTTCATAAATAAAAGATACCAACTGAAAATTATACAAGTATATGCCCCAACTATGGACCATCCAGATGAAGAGATAGAAGATTTCTATGAAACATTAGAATCCACATTCAATAATTCTAAAGAATTCTACATAAGAGTTCTACCGAAGTGCTTAATAGATTTAACAGAGGAAGTGACCACAGACCAGTAAGGGCAAAAGTATGGATCAACAAAAAATGGGAACGGAATAAGCTCATAAGAAAAAAGTCCAATTTAGTGAATCTACAAACCTCTACCACAATAAAAGCTGTTATAGAGAATCACTCAAATATGAACTAAAAAAGTTAAACACAGCTACTACCATCGATGATGCTAATGAAATATTAACAAAATCTATCTCGAATTGTGCACTAGAAATAGGAGGTGTAAACAGGCACCAAGGAGAGGAAAAACTAAGATCCAGGAAACCTTAGATCTGATGAAGAAAAGAAGAGATATGAAAAGAGATTTGAATGACACCAATAAAATATAATATATGGAAATTTGTAAACCTATACGTAAAATGATGAAACATGAACTTAAATCGTATAATACTAGGAAAATTAAAGAAACAATAGAAAACAATGGTAATATGAAGGTCCCAAGACGAACATTATCAGTTGGAACAAAGGAAATAGCTGCTGTAAGAGGAAAAAATGGTGAACTGATAAAAAATAGAGATGCAATAATCAGAAGAATTCAGGAATTTTATACTGAACTCTATGAAGACAAAGACCAGGACATCCAAGAATCATCCATGAATTACTCGAGTGAGGAAGAATATGATGCCCCTGAGATCTTACAAGGTGAAGTGGAAATGGCACTGCGGGAAATGAAGAATGGAAAGGCCCCAGGAGAAGATGGAATTATTGTAGACTTCTTAAAACTGGGAGGAAGTCCTGTCATCAAACAGCTGAGTAAACTCTTCAATAAATGCCTAAAACAGATTCCGAAAAATTGGAACAATTCACTTCTAATATTAATTTTTAAAAAGGGCAATAAGGAAGAAATTAAAAACTACAGACCTATAAGCCTACTCCCCACCATATATAAAGTTTTCACAAAAATTATAAATAATAGAATAAAATCTAAACTAGAGGGAACGCAATCCTGTGAACAAGCTGGATTTAGGAAGAATTACAATACTTTGGACCATATTCACACATTAAGACAGCTCATTGAAAAATCAATTGAATACAATAACCCCTTATGTCTGGCCTATATAGACTATGAAAAAGCATTTGATTCAGTTAAAACATCCGCAACACTAAAAGCACTTGAAACCCAGGGAACTGAGAAACCATATACTGAAACACTAAAATATATTTACAATAATGCAACTTCTGTAATTAAATTATATAAAAACAGTGAAAAGTTCCCAATACAAAAAGGCATCCTGCAAGTCGACACCATATCTCCCAAATTATTTACAGCTGCACTAGAGGAAGTCTTTAGAAGCCTTGATTGGGAAACAAAAGGAATAAACAAATGGAGAAAGGCTGCATCATCTGAAATTTGCAGATGATATTGTCCTGATAGCAGATAATCTTGAAGATCTGGATAAAAGGTTAAATCAGCTATACGAAGCCTCCAGAGAAATTGGATTAAAAATAAATAGAGAAAAAACAAAAATAATGATGAATAAATACATAAACCATAGAACTATCAAAGTTGAAAAACTATGAAATAGAACAAGTTACTTCATGTGTATATTTGGGCCAATTGTTATCCTTTGAGGAGTGCCAAAGAAAAGAGACTGAACGAAGAATTCACCTTGAATGGATGGCTTATGGGAAAATGAGAGACATATTCAGAAGTGACATCCCCATGAGTCTAAAAAGGAAAGCTTTCGACCAGTGCATATTTCCTGTCCTAACATATGGAGGAGAAACATGGACTTTAGTAGAAGCCCTAAACAAAAAGCTGAAATAACACAACATCGCATGGAAAAAAGTATGCTAAAAATAACATTAAGAGATGGGAAGACAAATACCTGGATAAAATCTCAAACAGGTGTCATGGATATTGTAAAATACATTAAACAGGCTAAGTGGAGATGGGCTGGCCATATTGTCAGATGCAGAGTGGAGACCAATGGATGGAGCAAGACGAAGAAGAAGACTGAGAAGAAGGTGGAGAGACGAACTGGAACAAATTGCAGGAGTGAGATGGATGGGAGAAGCAGAAAACCGAGTGATCTGGAAAATCATGGGGGAGCCCTTCGTCCAGCAGTGGACAGAACCAGAAGGTTGAAGAAGAACAGAAATTAACGTAACCACGTCTCACTTATTACAAACCATCAAACAAAAGGACGCTTTCATCTGGATAAAAAAAAATCTAAAAAAATAACAGGCCTAAGCAGAATAGGTTTGCTGGTAACAGGAAAGAATTTAAAATGCTTATTGCTATAAAATACGTCGAAATTTCCAGAGAGATATTAGCGTTTTAAGAACGCTGGCTAATGTAACTAACCAATAAAGTAATTTTTCAATATTTACAATGGCAAAACAACAAAAAAGCTACAGCCAATAACAGCCTGATTTCCAAACACATGTCAAATGACGCCGTTTATTAGAATACAATCTCGTCTGCTGAATAATACATTCACGCGAAATGATTCGCTTCATTTTTGTCTGTGTAAACATATACACAATTTCATGATAGATTAAACACTTGTGAATAATTTAGCAAAATAATAAATATTAAATTATTAAACTATTTAAATTGCTTATGTATTACAAATTAATATATATATATATATATATATATATAAGGAAGGCAAATATTAATCTAATATTACTCGAATATTAATCTAATTCTACCAGGAATGAAAGGACTCAAATCAATCAAATGCTTATAAAATCACAAAGCAAATAAATATGCAATTTTTATCGTTTAATAATGGCGCCGATTACACGACATTACAGTTTCTTTTTCTTAAACCATTTTTGTCTAAATAACTTTTAGCACTTCAATGTAAAGAAAAAATTTTGTCCCCCTAGAATATTATTTCTCCATGTTCAGCAGAGTATCGTGTGATGAACTAATAATTATCTGATAATCCAACACATTTGGTAGGAGTATATAATGAATTTTTTGCCCACAATTAAATATGATTTGTTCAGTCTACAGATTGAATATCATTACATTAATTCTGTAGATTGGACAAATCATGTCATATATTTGAAGCCTACTTTTTGTGCATATATATTGCTCAAAACAATTAGAAGATATTCTTGTTGTTATTCTTGTTAAAATTATTTCAAGCTAAAATGTATAATTTATTAAATTTGTAATAAATATTTCATCAATTATACCCTATCCATAAGTAAGAAATATTTATTCATGTATAAAGTACCCAATAGTTATAATTATTTGCAGAAATTTATAATTATCCGACAGAAACTAAAATATTCCCATAATTGTTTTGAGCAGTATATATATAAAAAAAAAAGCTGTTCACTCAATAATATTCTTAACTAAAATTTTATCCATGAAGCTGCTGTGCTTGTCTATAGTTCGAAGCGATTCTAATACGGTTATTATTTTGAAATTATTTTTGCTTTAGCGATTTTCTGGATATTAATGTATTTCTTTTTCTTATAAATAGTAAATTCTCTATAATAAATAATAAATAAATAAATAATAAATTGTAAATATAATAAATAAATAGCAAATAGTAAATCCTCCTCCAGTAAATGTTTTCATACGAGAATGCACAACAGGAGAGTCACGGTCAGTTAATTTCTCTACTACTAGACCATCTTTCAAGGCTCAATTCTTTACTTCAATCTTCTTCTTCTTCGATAAATCGAAGTTTTTATTGACTAAGTCCTCCCTCCAAATCAAGATATTACTTGTCACCTGAACAACAACAAACTGCTTAACCTATGCAAGCTGCAGACCCACGCACCTATAGAATACTTCTGTCCTTTCCCGAGTTTGGTGAGAGATACTTTCAAACTTCATTAAAACCAAGATTCTGTCCAAAAAAAAAAAAAGGAGAAATAACATACTCCCTTTACTGCTCGCTCTATTCCATGGCACAATGACAGTGTTTGCTAAGTCCTCTTTTTCGAGATATTTCTATAGCTTGTTCACTTGGAGTTGCATCTATGACTCCGCAACTTTCCTTAAAACTCCAGAAGTAACCAGTCAGCGTCTATTCTCAGCTCAGTTAAATCCAACGTACTAACTTTTCCTTCTCATCCTTCATTTCAGCTACCACTATCCTGCAAAACAAGCCTCCCCCCCACCCTAAAATCACAATCCTAAGTCACTTAAAACATATTCAAGTGATCTTCTAGTGACTAATCCTAGCATTTGCTTAATTCATCCACAACACTGTTGTGTTATAGGTTTTTCAACTTTCTAGAATGGAACGGCTATTAAATTGCTAATAATACGCCGACATATTATTCTTCTTCTGTGTAAGCACCTTCAAGGAGTCAGGGACTCATTGAGGAGGACTTTGGAAGGTTTAATTCCTTGGTACCCATTATACTTCCTTAAAAACATTTACTGATGACGTACTAAAACGTCCAGTGGCAACTAACATCATCGCTTGCCACGTGCATGAAAAGAATTTTGACCTCGTATTCTTCCTGACAACACTCATGTTTCTATCATATTTCCTCTCCTCCTTTCCATTTTCAAATTCTGAAGACCACACTCCTTCCGTCTATATTCACATCCAAAGTTCCGCAATCCAGATATAACACTTTTGGTTAGCCAGTGCTGATTCTCATCTCCATGGTAACAATATCTAAGTTCAGTAGTCTAGATATGTTCTTATTCTTAACCACATTGGCAATATGGCCTCTAATCTTTAACTCACTATCCGAACTGGTGATACTTCTTGACACTTTAGTTTAACGAAACCTTTCGGCTCAGATTGCCTTGATGGTTTGTCATATGTGAAAATTACAAGAAATAACCAGGATGGGGGGGGGGAGATTTTCCCGGGGGATATTTGTTAATATATAGAGCTGAATCATCAGGAATTAGCGAATCACCTCCAAATCTGAATTCTGGGGAGTATCAGTACAAGAAAAGAGACCACGTAGAAGGTGGAGGGCAGGACGTCGTTTTCTCTGAAGTGATCATAATGACCTCGCGTTACCCATAATCCTTCAGTCACGAGAGAGAGTCGTCCAGATATAATACGAATGTAAAGAGGGAAATTTTTCGATGTTCCAGGTGCACCGAGCAGACTTCATCTAATAAACTGGAGATGGGGGTTGAAGGGATCCGAACTGGTTGCTAATATTTGAACCACGATAACTATAAAATTACTAGCACGTAGTGACATCCGCACTTCGTATTCTGCATACACCAACGGTCAGATATTGACCTCAGAGGTATTACCGCAGATCCGGAACTGTTCCATCTGGTAAAGATGCGCAGGACCGCATGTCTGCTACAAAGTGGCGACGAGCGAGTGCTAAAAAGAAAAGCGACATCATTAATGGAAATTTACTGCTGCCAACGTCAACTATTTTGGCAACTACTCGGGGTGGGTCACATTCCTACTTGCAGAAAAACATCCTTTATTCACGACACTGTCTCATAGTGTCACTACTCAGTCTTACAGGAATACCAATCGTCGGTTTGACCTCCTGAACATCACGGCAATGCACTTACAAGATCCGTCATACCGATCATCTCATCCGGTCACGGATCAGGATAGTAACGAGTACTTCCTAGAAACAGAGAGAGAGAGAGAAAAATACTTCTTACATATTCCGTGCATGCGCAAAGTCAAACATCCCCCCTCCCCAAGTTCCACTAAACAGAACATCTGCGACTCTGAATGACGTACCAACCTCCTACAGCGATATTTCCATTGATAAGTAATGGCTGCTATAATTCCGGCACATGATATTTATTAATTTCGCTTTCTCTTTCCTCTGCAGTGAAAGCAATCCTTTTAGCTGATAATCGAGGTCTCGGTATGACTGTGGCATTATCAAGAAAGATAGAATAGCCCAAAAATGTTGTTCTGTTGATATATCTACTAGTTTACAAGGTAAGAAGTAAAACTAAATTCAAAAGATCACACAGAAATTTTCAAGCATTCTTCATTACTGTTTCAAGTTTCATTAGCCAATTTAATCTCGATGTCTAAAAGTATAGCGCCACAGACATCAAAATAAAAAAAAAACCCATTTGTCTTCTCTTTTACCAATCCCCCCCACCACGCATACATTTATATTCTGATTAGCCTTCGCTTTAGCTTCCTTCCTATGCCAACAACGATTCTTGCCACAAACTACTATGCGCCTCGAGGTAAAGCCTTTCTCAGCATGCACTCCTCAAACTCTCACGTGATTAAGTTCCGAAAGGGGAACCCGGATGAACCTCGACTAAAGCACACTACAAAACATAAGCTTGCTATATCTAATAGTAACGAAACAAGCAGGAGGAGGTACGTGCGCATTACTTATATTTCGGAAATTCTTCATACTGCATTTTATTTTTAATATTTCACGCACTTTTTTGTATGCTGTAGTTCAATGAAATCTCCACAAAAAGCTAGTGCAGAAACACATCAGTCATATCACCATCAATATCGATGCATGAATCCCACTTATGTACAGGAAAGTTGAATATCATGCTGGAATAATTCCGTCAGAAATGCATATTTCATGAATATATTGTAAATGACTTTGGGGTTCAAAGGATAAAAGACGAAAAAATCACATATGGAGAGGTCAGGTTTACATGAAGAATGTTTCGACATCCCCTTCCCAGTCTATATGATGACTATTTTTCTTTGAAAATTTGTCCAACCAATATGAGCGTGTGCATCATGGAGAAACCCATATGGTATTATTCCTGCACAGCACTGGAAACAATCTGCTGAAATTGGTAATGATTTCCAGAAGAACTAAACAGTAGTCAGTCTAATGTTAGCTCAGAATCCGAGACAATAAAGTTGAGTATGAAGTCTCTTCCCAAAAACAAATTAAGAATAGAAACATCTATTAGTTAAGATTACACTTAGTGAATGATTATTATTATTATCAGCTGTCCTCCAGGCGCTGGATTTTAAAAAATGCGAGGTTCCATCGATGGTAGGCGACACAGTAAAATCCCTGAATGCCCTTAAAGAACAAATCGTAGCAGAAAGCAACTAAGAAAAGATTCGTTGAGTTGGTTCTATATCTCCAATGCTGTGAAACCAGGACTTACAGAACTTTTTTCTTTCGTGTCTGAAGTAAGCCAGATTGGACAGCTTCTAGTTTTTATGAGAAGAATTCTTTCTAGCAAATCATTAAGCACTTGGTAAATCAACAGGATGCATGTGTCAATGCTCATAGTGACTTGACATGAGTTGACCCAATATAGTTTTCGTAACTGCTACTAAACAGACTTCTACGAACTAGAAGAGCATCTCCAGTGTGGCTCGATTTCATTTTTGATACACAGGGGGCTTAAAAAGCTAGCACGCGGATAATTTTACATAAATAACAAGAGACGATGAAGATCTCTTCAAACACCAAATTTATCTGTGAAATCCTTTATGTAAATGTTTATATACATAAAATAACCCTCGTTTCGAAGTTGCATCGGCATCTTTTCTAATTGGAATTCCAAGTTTCACTTGAATACAAAAATAACACGGAAATACCAACTAGCATTTGCCTATTCAAACCTGTTTTAAGGGGGTATATGTTTTATGTTAAACCAGAACAATATATCAAATATACATAATGAAGTTGCAGAGAGGAAGATACATGGAGTTTTTCAAATGGAGTTATAACCCATAATGAAATATTTGAAGGGATGACAATAAAATGCTATTTGCTGAATACACGGAAAACTATACAGAGAAGAAAAACACGAATTTATCCATGTTGTTTTTAAGCGAAGCTGTTACCCAATACAGACATCAAGTATTGTAGTTGCTTGAATGTATATTTGAGTGTGCCACTATGGCCATTGCATAGCGGTAGTTAACTTTATCCTATGCTAGAATACTCCTGCGTACGGAGTACAATGACATCCAGATATAAAAAAAAAAGATGGAAGGCTGAAATGAACATAATGCACGTGGTTCCTCCTCCCATTAAAAATGGCAGTGAAGAAGTGAGTAATAATAATCATAAAAAAAAAACTGCTTAATCATTGTCTGCCTGATCCTATAGAAACTCGTGTCGGAGACTTCCATTTCATAAATCCAGTTAACGCCGACTGTCATGTTGACGAGTCTATCAAGCGTTTGGTAATTTTTGTATGTCAAAGGTTAAAGGTGCGGTGTGATAGAGGTTACGGAATACTTCTAAAAGAACCCTCTGAGCTTCATGAGATAAAAGCGATTTTAATTGAAGTAAAGGAAAGGTCGCTAAAACATATCCGTAACATTTCCAACTTAAAATAATAATAAGTTTGACCTTAAGCAACCAATTTCTATACAAGTATTCAGCACTGTTTAGTTTAAACAGAAGTAGGCGATTATTTTGACTTACGAGCAACATCAACTTTAAGTACGCTCCATTTTTGGCCAAGCAAAATTTGTATTTCTTAACAGCTGAAAGTTACGTGTGTACAGAGAGGAAATTTAAAGATATAAACTTGCGGTATCATGGTCAACGAGGCTTCGAATCCACAGCTTAGTGTGAGTATACAAAGTTATATCAAAAAGACTTTTTAAAAATACTTCCTGGATGTATTTTATCAGTATACTCCAGAAAATTCCACAGAAATTTTCAAACAACAACAACAACAACAACAAAAAAAAGACACTCATATACAGGGTGGTTCAAAATTTCACGTACAAACTTTGAGGGGAGGTTGAGAACATCGAAATCAACCCTATTCACATAGGAAAGCATGACCGGAAACGCCACCCGAAAGTGATAGGTGGCGCAGTTCGCCAGCGCTTCAGGTGAGCAATTGGGGCTTCCTCATTCAAGCTTTCGACGTCGTACGAAGAACATGCGTCATTTTACGAACGCTGAGATGGCAGACATGCACCTCGTTTACCATATCATGTATCCAACTACTATTGAACTGTTCAGTTACGCCTAATAAAGTTTTTTTTACACTACTTACTGCCTTGTGTTATTTCTGTATCTTTGTGTCCCTGTTAGTACCTTCCGGTGGCGTTTCCGGTCATGCTTTCCTATGTGAATAGGGTTGATTTCGATGTTCTCATCCTCCCCTCAAAGTTTGTACGTGGAATTTTGAATCACGCTGTATATGAGTGTCTTTTTACTAGTCCCTTTAAATAATACACACGCTTAGTTTGGATCAACAGGTATTCTCTTTCTTAGCTCAACATTCTACATTTGAAGTCAGCCTACACCACAAATTATTTTCAATTACAATTAGGAGACACGATATCAGTGCGTCGCAAGCTAGTAATACAATCTCGTTTAAGTCGTCTAGCTGAGAAATGCTCGAGTGTTCGAATAAGGATTTAGATGACAGTGAGTGACTATCTTTGGACAATGTACTCACATCATTAAGAGAACCTTAATCTTATTAACAAGTTTTTTTTAATGACTGGAAAGAAATTATGTATGCGGATTAACATAGCAGTTTCAGATTTTTATTCAACTTAAAAAGTATTCATAAGAGAAAACAAAAGAGGGGTATTTTACATTTGTTTATGAACTCATTCACTCTAAACTGTGTAACAAAAGAATAGCAAAAGTCACTTTATGAGCATGACATGGTCTCATATTCCCCCCACCCCACTGGTATTAAGTGCCTAAGTAGTTCCAGGAACTTACTTAAGTGCTAGACAATCATACTGTTGTAATTAAACATGATGGATTCACAGTTTTGTGTATTTGCCATACCTATGTTTACTTCGGTTCATGTGAAATCCTCGCTCCAAGCGACCTTCCTCCAGTCCTCTAGTGTTCAATCATGTAGCCAATCTTTGCTGGACACTAGCCGTATTATGCTCCATTTGGGATAATGTACTACTGTACGTTCCAGTGTACTCCTAGTATTTGGTGTTAATGCATAATTATTTGACCAACTGTAGCAAGTCTATTGAATTTTACGATCCAGTCGATCCTTCATCTGCTCTCGCATTAATCCGCTGTTTCCGATGACATACTCAACGTGATGTATCAAGCCATCCTCCGTATAATCGAGACTTTGCCCGTAACCATCATCCTCGGAGGGCAACCGTTCTTCGAGATACTCTTAATGGTCCGTATGGTTTGTTCCTACTATCATCTCCTGTTCAAAATCATTCGTCATGACCTTTGTCCATTATCACACACACACTTCAATGCAAATGGTGTTACCTGAAAGTTTAAAGCACATTTACAGCCGATGCTTGTCATGTGCCACGGTTGCTTCCATTTAGCATAAGAATGTACACGCAGTGACTAAATAGTTTCATTTATTTACTTAAGATTGGTGGAACGTTATACTCCTGTGCTAATTCAACTACTTCCGTTTTAAGAGAAAAATAGGCGACCGTTCATAGCTTCGGTCTTGAGAGGACATTCGTATTTTATCTATTTCAGAGGGGTTGTAGCCGCTGGTCTGCCTTTTCTTGATACACTAGTTAACAGGTCTTTCGTATGGTACACAATCTTTTCTAGTTATAGAAAAAAGATACTTGTATAAACTATCACACCATCGTCTAGCCTAACAGTATGGAATTCTCAAAACACTAACTTAAGTCAGGGATATTTTTTCTAGTGAAGCAGCTCTTGCCACAGAACTACCTTCCCTACAATTTTCTGACCACAGTTCTTACAAAAACAAAAAGCACATGCTTCCTAACCCTAGGTCCGTTCAACTCTATCCCATTCGAGTATACAAAGTGCCTTGTGACTACAACTTGGCCGACTATGGACAGACAGGAAGATCTATTAACATCCGCTTCAGAGAATACAAGAAGAACATTTGGTATCACAATTATGGCGAATTAGGAATGGCAGATTATGATTTGAACACTACAGGATCAATTGGAAGAAAATCACTGTGATATACCAGAAAGATTGGCTCCCAATATCTGTAAAAAGAAACATTTCAATATAGGATTTTTTAGTTTTATACCACAATAAATAACAAAAAAAAAGTTTTTTTTGTTATTTATTGTTTTGATCCAGTGTAATACCGTAAAAGTAATGCAATACGAGAGTAATTCCAAACATTCTACACTATACACTCCTGCTGTTAAACAATTTGTTTATTTAACAAAATACATTTACAGGCCTTAAATATATTTCGCCATTCTGCCCAACGTTTTGGTAAGTCGTGTATTCCTATCGGCAAACCATTTTTTGTTGACGTGTTTGTCAGGCGGATAACTTCAACAGTAACTTCATCAATGGTAGGGGAGCGTCTCTAAGGAGCTGTTCTTTCAATTTAGGGAACAGATCAAAATCTCTGACTCATGTTTCCACAAAGCACGCTGAAGTTGTCGTTATTTGGGATGACCAACGCTACGGAGCCAATGTCTGTTAGCTGTGTGCGTTTTTCTGGCTTGTTTGCCTAAGAAATGCAAAACTCGAGTGTCCGAGACGAAAACCCAGCTACCTGTGAAAATAATTTATAAATCTCATTTGGGATTTTTCAAAATACAGTTTCAATTTTGAAAAACGAATGCAATCACTGCTCGACTTGAGTCCGATTCCTCTTCCGTTTTGAAGCCTTATTTCGTAAGACAAAACGTATCACGAAAAAAGGGGAAAAAATCAGGATATTTTACTGAATTGGGACTACAAGTGATGGTGAAACTTTTATCGTTGTACTTGACACGCTGGAACTTTGGAAATGACCCTTGTATTCACTTGCAAAGGAAAAACTAGAAAGAATCCTTTTTGAGTTGCGCCACATTTTCTTCCGAAGAACAACTCTTGAACCTACGGACGTCCTTTCAGTGTACAGTAGTTTTAATTTTTTTCTTTTATGCTGATAAAATCATCGCTTTGAAACTGTGAATAAAATTCTCGAGTGGGAGTCGTTCCATAATCCCCAAATCCCCCAAAGACCACACCCATGATAGGAAGATACATTCCCTGCTAGTCAACTTCCTGTGCGACACTTCAAAAAGGTTTCAGTTCCCCGGGTCGAGCAGATGCGGAAGCAGGACGATAAGATCCGTACTCTTTCATTGGCCATACGCAGCTCATCACCAGCCGATGAAGTCTGCTTATGGCGCTGCCACATCTCTGTTCCAGTTAACAAACCCACCTACACTTGCAGGTGCACAATTATCTACAAAACTTGTGGGCCACGTGCCAGAGACTCCACCCTAGCAAATGGGCGTAGGGGAGGAGAAAAGGGAAAGAAACAAGAGAGCTTCCAGTAAATGATTAAGATGTGACCTTAGTAGCGCTTTACGGGTTTTAGAAGCTTACGTAAGAACTAAGAGTGTCAGTGACAAGTTTCATTGGGGACATGACTGACGATGCTTAGAGTGCCTTTATTATGCGGGCTACGCTACCGGTGCACTGCCTCTGTGCAACTGCTAGTCCAGAAGGCAATATTAAACACGGAAATGGACTGTCGCTACTGTCTCGGCAGCACATGTGACGAAAAATAAAAAATCCCTCATAACAACATCATGGCGATCCTGCCTACTTTCCATTTTCTTTTCCTTTTACTTCTTTTCCATGTGCTGTGGCATTTCATTAACTGTATCTACCGTAATGAAGCGTATCTTACGATCAATACTTCGAACTTGTTCCTCACCGTAATAATCGCTAAATAACCCCAGGCCTACCATTTGTCTTCTCTCAAACGATCCAAAGCAGTAGAATAAGGTCAGAGAGCCATCTCCGTTGTGTTGCTATTAGTATTCTAAAGTTCAACAGTGACTCGAGCGATTCGCAATTAGAAGAAGAAGAATCACGCTGAGGATGACGCACACCAAATAAAAAAATATAATTTGTTCGATTTGTTTCGAAATCAAAGTACGATAAATGTCTTTATCTTTAAATGATATTGTCAATACGAATTTATCTTTTCAATTTAAGCATTGTATTAAACTATGATCCACTCACAAGCAAGATCTTCCAATAGGAAAGAAAAAAAAATGTATATCACTACATTTTTCACTGTGATAATAGTCATTAAGATAAAAAAAAAAAAGAAAAAAAAAAAGGAACTTCAGAAAAAAAAACGTGCGTAATATCTGGTGTGACCCTGACTACTCTGTTAAATAGATGCATTCAGTGAGCGCATATAAAAAAATTAAAAAAAAAAAGATAGAATGAATGGAGGGGAGGACATTCAAAGAATGTTCAATCTCTCATTCTTGGTCCAAGGCACGTTTCATTCCATGGGGAGTCCTGTTGTAACGGGGTTTTGGACAGGAGATGTGGAGAAAGACATTTAGACTAGAAAAGTATTATATTTCTAGAGGTCGAGAACTATATCCGATTAATGCCATCAATCTATGCGTTTACCCAAGCACAAACCGACAGCGCCCTCTAATGGGTCTGTGGTTATAAAAAAATCTTTTCAGCAAAACACGTCGACCAACTAAGAAAATAGGCCGACAATATCCCGCTACTTTGACCAGAGATGTTTTTTATTATTATTTTTCTTTCCCCTTCTATTTCTGCCCTCATCCCCCCCCCACGTTCCTCTTGAAATGCATTAGAAGAGTCACAAGATGCTTTCAAGTGAAGTGGTGTTTGGCCGCAACAGCACTCGTGGAAACCATCCGGCAGGCTTCAAACGACACAACACTGTCATAAATTTTCGTTTGGCCTGCGTCGACCGTTTGTCCGGAATCCATTGAGCCGAAGGGACCGCAGAATCGTCTGCTCTCTATCAACCGCTATCTGAACCAAATGACCGCGTTCTTCGCTCGAAAGAGGAAGGGAAAAAAAAAAAAAAAACGGAGGGGTCGGTGGTGGGGAGATGGAGGGGTTAGAACAAAAGTGACCATCAAGCTGAAGGATGCACATCCCTTTTCGACCATCTAAATGGCACTATCGATACGGAACCTGCTTTTTATCCGCACGCTTTTAACTCGCTTCAACGAACGCCACTGAATCGTAATTAAATGGGAAAGACATCAGCGCCCTCTGGGTGGACACGTTTATCATTGTGCTTTCGCATTAGATAGGACAAAGCGTTTTTTTATTCGGCTCTGTTTAGTCGGGACAGAACGCGTGTTTCCTGGGGTGCACTACCCTGTCTTTTATAACGAAGATGCTGGCTAGCGGCCAAATACAAGTCGTTCTTTCTCGTGTATCGGTGCCCACTCCAATCGTGCCCATATTTCTAGCCGGAGTGCAAACCAAGGTACGGACTGTCACCTGTTTTAGCAGGACAACAGATCAGGGGAAGCGCTAAATATTCTCGGAGGACGGCACACTATTAAAAAATAAATCGAATCTACTTTGGGAGTTAAAATTGATGGGCTTGCATCCGGCTGGAAGGTCGCCCAAGAAGCCTTTAACCTAATCACCAACCACCAATTCTGTTAAGAACAATTGCAAAGCTACTGAGACACCATTGGAATGTTTCATTTAATGGATCATCTCCGAGGCAAATAGCTGCGAGTGCTAAAAGGTTTGGAGACGAATGGCCTGCACGCTGTTACGGAATCGGCGAAAAGCTCCACTGTTGCACTGATTGCTTAATGCATCGAACGGGGAACTATCTATTTATGTCTGTCTATCCACTTATCTAACTACACTGAAAGAAACTAGTATTTATTAAAAATAGTGGCCACACGTATCCGATGACGTTTCGGTAACTATGAGCTAATCATCAGCACACATCAAACATCAGGCACAATAAAACTATACAGTATAGTTAGAACCAAGGTCTGATATGAACAAAGAAATAAAAATAAATAGACTCTGTTCTGATCCAGTCTATCAACAAACACCTACGCGGCATGTAGTACAACTCTCCCGGCATCTTAGCTCAACTGAACTCACGGGAAGAATTGGGATTTTCAAGGTTTGTACTAGAGAAGAAGCTTCATCCAGAAATTACGACTTATATTATTGGCTCTTCATAAATTTTTCCTAAATTGATAATCAGGGATTCCTGAACTAGGTTCTCTGACTAAATATGGGAAGAGATGAACTGGTCTGGGAGAGTCACAGAAAGGACAAAACAATCCCCTAGCCACTAGAATTTTGACAACGTTTCTCACTGTAGATTATTATTTAAAATATGTAATTTAATTTTGATCTCAGTCGAACAATTTTGATTTAAATATTCAAAATAAGAAAATATTGCAATGAAAACACACAAAACTTCGAACACTGACGTTAATTAAATTACTTAAATATAAAGAGCCAATAGACTTCATTTCGGCGATATAAACTTTATTTAAATTAAGGGGATATTAAATCCCGAATATAGTAAACTATAAAAGTATCGGCGATTACTAGCGTGAGCTAATGCAAGTAGTCCTAGTGCGTAGTACAATCTCGGGCAACTCGCAGCAAAGGTGGCAAAGTTCTGATCGCTATTCTTGGTATTTTCCATAATGTAAAAACACATTTCCTAGGAAATGTATGCTGTTATTACATTATGGTGGGTGGTCACTACCCAGACCAGTTTCAGCCTTTTTTGAGGCTTCATCAGTGAGTAGCTAGACCAAATTAATACCAAAGGGTATAGCGAAAAGAACTTATATACTCAGCTATACGAGTTGTCAAAATCTCGCTAGTAATCGCCGATACTTTTATAGTTTGCTATATTCGGCATGAAACTCTCTGATTCCAATCTTTGAGTTTCTTATTCGGTTTTAAAACAATGTGGGATTTAATATCCCCTTAATTTAAATAACTGACGTTAATGTATGGATGACATCATGCATTATCATACAGAGACCACTATCACCAACAACCGTGTGCGCAAACCAGGAGCCAGACTGGTTGTTCAAGTAGACACCCTCTCTATCCATCCAACAGCCCGTAGGTTCGAATCCTACTGTGAAATGGATGCTTGTCAGTATCTTTAGGTGGTAGATGAGTTGAATCGCCAAATGTGAGATTGTCAATGTTGCTTACTAGAAGCCTCAAGGAACTCTAAAAAGCTTTCAACGTTTTGGTTATAAGAGTATGGTTTCTGGATTATTTAACCCTTAACCTACTCACAGCACTACGGGATTCACATAAAATTATACATATACTCATGAGTCAAAACATTATGACCACTCAACCTGTTTCTGGAAAAAACCATACTGCACGGTTGGACGGTAACAGGCAAGCCAGTGTTGACAGGATTGTTCACATGGATATCATTAAGTCTTCTCATCCCCACTGAACACACACCTTAACCGTTAATTCTCACCTGAGAATTGTTTCTGACCAGAAATAATTGGCAATGTGGCCCGATGGATCAGGACTCTTCTAAGACGAAAACGTTCTGAGTGACAAGGCTCGTACTGGGCAAGTATAGGTCGAAGAGCATCTCGAGCATTCCATGTACTCTCCTGGCCGCCTAATTCTCCTGATTTGAATTAGATTCAAATCCTAATTCTCAGGATTTGAATCTAACCTCCGAGACATTATCCTACCCGAATCATCCAGAATACTTCAACACCTTCCATGGTCTAGTGGAGTCAATGCCAAGATAGGTGCAAGCGATTATCTCGGCCAAAGGAGGTGTCCACACGTTAGCAGGTAGTCATAATGTTTTGACTTCTGAGTGCGCGCGCACACACACAGAATATTAATGTCAACAGTGAATCCATTTTTGAATATTACAGTCCTAAATAATTACAAAATTGATACTCAATTAGTAACATTCCAAAAAATTTTAAAACAGAACAATTTTTTGTAAAATTGTTCGGTTTAAAAAAAAAAATTGTAAAAACTCCAACTGCCCTTTTATTAAAATCCCATCTACCATGCTTCATTTTGTGTGTGTGGGGGGGGGGGGGGATTATGGCAGAGGCAACTAGACCAGTGTGTGTTGGGGCTAGTTTGTCTGTCTTGCAGCCCATCTAGGAAGCAAGAACGGTAGCTGGCAGATACAGAATAGGGGAGGAAGGATTATCCAGCCTATCCTAGTAGATATTAATGTTTAAGAAAGACATTCGGAGCGAATAAGTAATAACTGAGATGGACTCATATTCAGATTATTCTGTGAATATGGATAAATAATAAATTAAAAATAATGTATTAGAATAATGGAGAAAATGGAACAAAGTTCGTGATTTGAAGAAGAGAAAAGTCTCCTTGAAAAAAACGTTACGAACCCTTCTAGATCAAGATGACGGTCACAATGAAACAGGATTTCATTGTGACCAGTAAGACTCATCATCCCAATTATCCGGTACCTTATCACTGATATTTTGAATAATTCGATTTTTTTTTTTTTTTTTATGATTCCGGTTGCACATCCAAAGATGACTCACTTCAGCTTGCCTGCATGGGTGAGTAGCGAAGAAAAATGTTCGCCATCATAGAATCTCTATCAAGCTTACTCCATAACTGCTATTTAATAATCCGTACTTCCCCCACTGCTAGGTGAGTAGCGCCCTCTGACGGTCTTCACACGTGTCGGTATTTATGCAAGATGTCACGGCAGGCGAGCAGTGCAAATCACCACTAATCCCTTTCGATAACTGCAAAGCAGCAAATATGTTTTTCGCATAGTCGCATCCGACTTGCAAACAGTATAGATCTATTAACTTCCCATAACGGGTGCAAATAAACACCTTTCATTACCCCTCAGGGACAAACCTGTGCCATTAACGTATACAAATTCGTTTAGTAATTATTCCAATCCAACAGATCAGATATCCTTCCATGGCGCTATTTATAGTGCATTTGCCAAAATGAAACGGCTTCGTCCTTTGGGATGAAAGCGAGTTGAAATAGATAACCGAACATCACAGAGGCAGTGAGCGTGTCAACAAGGAATTCTCCACTGATTCAGACTCTCTGCTGGAATATTTCATCTACAATCATGGACAATAGGAGAGCTCGCAGCTACACACTGACGACAATAGTGTCGGAATAATAAGGGTCGCGCTATTAATGACAATAATCATTTAACAAGGGGGAGAATGCATTGAAAAGATGGATTCTCGTTAATAAGCATTCTTCGAAATGGCGCAAATAGCCATGCTTGCGTGAATCGGATCTTTTAAATAAAATATACACGCAAAACTTAATGACGTTGCTATGCCGATCAAGACGTGGAACGCAAAATGTGTCTGGTTGCGTCACTGGCAAAGGTGGAAGGTGGCTAAGCACTTTATTAAAAATTAATTAGCAAATGGAAAGTGGATTTGGCCGGGAAAGACTTAGTTTAGATTGATCATCAATGGCGTGTGGTGTGTTAGGGTTTGGAAACAGAACGTCAAGAGATTTGATAAATCTATGGTTTCTCGAGATGCTATTTGATAATTTCATTTTTAAGGAGGAGGAGAATTAACCCAACCAGGAGGCAAGAATCCCCTAAAGAATTCTGAACTCGAGACTCTGAAAGTGATCCATCCATATTACCAACCATAGGAACGCTGGGTTTTTCTTATCAATAGTCCAAAGCAATTAAACCTTTGGTCTGACTGGAGTTGCGGCCGAAATGACTAACTCTATGAAGACAGTACATCTTCTAACACGTATTCACTTGAAATGCTCATATATATATAGGTTTCTTGCATCTTAGTACCGGACTCGAACCGAGATCTTCTTAGCTAAGACTATGTTAACTGGATGTGCATATTTGTATTTTTGGTAGTGTTAACTATGTTGATGATATGAATGTATTTTAATTTGTCGACGTATATTTTGGACAATATGTAATTATTTGTTTATGAAAATCTGAAATAGCTTTAAAAGTATATTTTAAATCGAACCACAGTAGCAGATTTTCCAGCCAATTCGCAGATATTTTTCTTTAATAAAATTGAAAAGTTCGCTGGCATAATAATTCCTTTTTTTTTTCTTTTTGAAAAACTTTTCTTAGTACAACAAAACGCTTTCAGTGCGTCAAAATCAAAGACGAAATAACTTTCTATCAGAATCGTGCCTTAAAAATTGGTGTCAAATTCTAGCAATATCCTATTTATTAGTCAGAGTACCCCCCAACTATTCAACGAATTCTTTATCAAAAAAGGTTTTCGTTTTCTCTCTTTCCACAATACAGCAGAACGTGAGAACTTGTTAACATAATTCTTTGCTGGAGCAAACACTCCAGTCTTTTCTTTTTCGTAGCACCTCGAGAAGAAACAATGAGTTTCCAATACGTCATACTTAAGTAGTCGCTTGAACGAATAAAGCACTACAGTTTGACAAGCAATTCAAACGGCATATCAAGTCATTAGTTCAAGGTTCATTGAGATATGTTCAAGGATCACATACAGAGCGTGGCTCGCACTAATTAACGTCCCTTATTACACTGTGGTTACACAATATTCATTGTAAGGCCAGACAGAGGCTTTTTCGTCTCAAGTGTATTACAGGCCAAAGATTCCCTCGACACTTCGCATCAAAGAAGCAGTTCACTTTAATGCATTGCTCATCTCAAAGGGAGCGGTTAAAGGTTATGTCTCGAACGAAGGAATAAATTCCTGTATATTTCTTTCCTTGACGGTGGCGAAGCCCAATGTGAACAGCACACTGGGAGGTGTTAAGGCTAGATAAGAAAGCCCATCTCGAGAAAGAACGAAAAAAAAAAAAAAAAAGAAAGAAAAGAAAAAGGGAATAGAAAAAAAAAACACCATTCTGAAGCCATCATCCACTGCTTAACGTGACATCACCTGGCAGCGAACGAAGCGACACTTCCCTCCCCAACGTAAGACAACCCGAGTACCCCCATCTCCCCCTCCCTAAACATAGAGTACTACTAGTGCCTTCCGATGAAAGGGCGTCAGCGGTGCTGCCGTAAGTGGCCGAGCAACAAGTCTCGCTTTCCTGGCATTTACCGCGCGCGACACAGCTGCAGCAGACCGACCATCCACCTAACAGTTTGCGGGAAAGAGAGAGGGCGAGAGAGAGAGAGAAAGAGAGAGAACGGGCTACGGCCCTCGGTGTACGGTGGCGGCAAACGGCGACGGCGGCATCCAATAAATATTTATATGAGGCGAATGGTGGAGATGTCAAAAGAGGAAGTCGCTGCTCCTGTCGAATCCCACTGAAGCTACATCAGCAGCTCCAGGAACAGTTGAAAGGCTCAGCGAGACGATTTCCTCTTCTCCTCCCTCTTTAGCCTCCCCTCCTGCATCCTTACAGCCTCCGCGTCTCAAGTTACACGCGGGTTTCGTGTTAGGATCCGTGCGCCACTAATACAGGATGCCATGACTCACGCATATCTTATCGGGATTTTTTTATTTATTTATTTTTTTTTTTGAACGTTTAAAAGTCGCGGAGTCGATACACAAGGGAGCCGTTCACACATTGCAAAAGTGGTTTCAGACATCGATCACGTATTGACCACCATACCTCTTACACAGAGTGAAGGAAGGAAAGAAACGACCATCAACTTAGATGTGGGTGTCATTACCTCCAACCACTGCACAAACAAATGATGCAATATTGGGGAATAGGAAAGCATAAACAAAAAACGAATCGCTACAGTAGCGATTCGTTTAAAATCCACAAACAACCTCAAAGGAGCATTACCACCGATCCCCTATTATGCTTTTTCTCGACTGTTATGAATAGTTACTGCTTCTCCGCTCTTTCTCTACATTTAAGATCCTTATTAACTCACCAGCTTCATCAGGTTCATCAAAATGGCCTTGAACCATTGCCAACTATCGCTTAATGTACTGACCCAATTTATTCAGTTCGGTTTCGTGCTGAAAAATCAGCCTCGCTCTGAGTGGCTAATACCGTGGCGCTGCCAGCTGTACGCTCAGTATTCTATCACCTCTTGTCAGCCGGAGATATCCACACCCTTATTCCACTGATAGTGGAAATTGAATATCCATCCTAAATCAATGATGGGCGCCATGAAATCCATTTATCGTTTTCACACACTTCCGCCAGGCAATTCAGATCGAAACAAATGTAAAATATATTACAGTTAGAATTATTGATGCAAAAACACGAGAAATTAAAATTTCAAATCAAGCTAACGTGAGTGAAGACGATTAAAATTCTGCTCGAAAAGTACAACACGATTATTAAACAGTAATGAAAAATCACGAGAAATTTTTTTGTGTGATAAAAAAGTACCTTTTATATATGGAGTTTTAAAACAAAATGATCCGTTTACATAATAGTATAAAAATGTGATTTTAAATATACATTTAATTTACTCATTTATTTAAAGGGGTATGAAGGAATTCCCTTTGTGCGATCAACTTCATTTCTCTAACGCCGTTTTCCCGTCTTTATTTCAAAGCATGCCAACAAAGAATACCTAGATTTAAACATAAAATTGATTTTTTATTTAAAAAAAATATTTCGCAATACTATAAATGATTGCAATTATCAAAATTTCTAGAATTTTTTTAAACTTCGGCAATGAATGATTAAACGAATTATTTCGTTTTTCAGGTAACGAATATTGCTTCACCCCAACAACATTCTTATCCACAAGAATCGGATTTTGTAATAACTGAAATATCCTCTTATAGTACAACACGAACATACTACGCAGAATGGTGGACTGAGACTTGAATTCGCTTTTTAAAAAACTGCTGTTCATCTCCCGAGTTACAATTCATTTCCCTTTCACTGTGTACAGCAGCTCACATCCGTTTAACGTTTTGAAGGTTAGCAATCTTGATAGCTGGCAAAAGAATTAAAACATCTCCTGATTTCTGGGTCCATCTGAAGCTCTATTGCTTTCTTCGCAGTGCTCTTCAGTCATCTGCTCTAGTTCGCAGACATTATCACCAATCAATATCTTACCGTCAAATTTTACTTCTCGGTATTTGCATCGCAACCTCTCCCCCTCTAGAATTCGACTCAAGATTCTGATAACGTTGTCTCTCTTCGTGCCTTACTACTGTTCAGATTTAGTTAGATAATAAATTAAGAAGAATTTAACACTCTTGGATATCAGCAAATATTCAGTGACTGTTCAAAAACCAATATCAACAATGAAAGTGAACCTAAATAGCTCGTAAAATCTTTAACTTTTGTGCTACTAATTTTCAACTAGGGTTATAAAAATGATGTAGCAGATTCTCAAGTTATTTTTATTAGATTTCAGAATCACAAGCTGGTCTTCTTTAAGAGTTTTCTAAAATCTCAAAGTAATAATTGGAAATATTATTCCAGAAACTCCACTCTCAGAGGTCTGAGGGGGTTTGGAAATCTGTTCGTGTTTGGTCTATAGGGAAAGGGTTTCCCGATTATCTAAGCTTTAGCCCACCAAGAGGTTCAGAACCTTTCCCGAATAAGATTCACATTAAAAAATGCTTTAAATTTAAATACAAATCTTGTAAGTTATATTAGTACGTAGGTGACCTGAGCTCAGCATTTTTTTAACTACATATTTTTATTGGTTAATTTTACATAACGCAGAAAACCAGCTCTAGAGACTGAGACTCACATGGAATTTTTTCAACTACTTTAGGTCTCCAATAAGGGGAGCAGATCTCATACCAAGAGATGAATTCATCTCCCACCTAAAGACGATCGTAAACATCCATGCACACGGCGGGATTCGAACCGGAAACCTGTTACGCTAACCACTGGGCCAAGTAGGTGGACAGAGAGGAGATGTGTTTCAAGTCGGTGGTAAGTTTGAGGTAAGGAGACGCATCCAACTTGGTGTGGTCTAAGGTGGCCCCTCCCATGATGAGTTGTAGGACTCCATGGAGGTCAGAAATGAATGTCTTAATATCAAAATATAAAATGAAAAAAAAAAGTTTATTATCGAATCAGTTAAAAAACTTTTTTTTTCAACCACATATCAATGTATGGAGCATGATTTTCCCGCTACGGGATTGGTTCCAAAAGCAGCACGAATAGGCATCCGTCCAATATGTCGTCTATTCTGGCTTTCACAGCTTCGGCGCTAATGCAATTTGATCAAAATCGTGTCCAATTATTACACCTCGCCATAAAAACAAACGCTTCTGCTTTTCTTAAGAAAAACTCAATTAAATTCTCGGTTTGCCGGGATCAAGCACTGATGTCACGTTTCAATACAGCAAATCAAGACGAAATTCCATATTGATTTTACCATCGTTCTGCAGTCTTCCTGTCCAATATATGTCGTTTCTTTCGTGCCTGAACTTAACATACTGTGTGGGAAGCCACGTCGATTCCTTTATTAGCAACGTCACTCACCCTAATTTAATAATAATAATACGTTAACTTTTTTTTTTTATTTCGATCTCTCTCTCTCTCTGTCAATTCGCACTGCCTTCAAATTAACGAGAATCAACCACAGAAGTGTTGCTTTAATATCTACCTACTGAATATTTGTCGAGTTAATATTAATCCACAGCGTAATCTGTCATTCTTCATTCCTTAGATTAGCCTTGAACTGCAGGAGCATTTGGACATTATCACGCGTATTACTCACGTAGATAATTCGAATACAATCGGAAAATTGAGACTTTCATAAAGGAAGTAGATCGAAACACGATTATCAAAGATTTTGCGTATGGCGTAAGTGACGTCATTTCCGATATGAATATTGTTGTCAACAGATTATGCTGTGCTTGCTTTCGCAGACAAATAGCGAGGATATTCGGTCGCTAAGCAACGCGGGTGGTGCGAAGATGTACATTTTGCAGTTAAATTACTTTAATTCGATGGGTTGTTTGAAATTTCGTGGACAAACCTAGTGGCAATAGAAGTAAAGCGACATATGGTACAAGAATACAAGTGCAGATCGAAGGAAGCTCGGTAATTAATATCCATTACGAACCACAGTGAATGAACGAACTCGAATCTTAGTTGTGTGCACAGAATGATGTATGCGAAAAAGAGCTGGTGAGTGGACGGTTTCTCTCAACAATTATGAACAGGAAGGGGTGGCGAATAAAAAATAAAAAAAAACTATCCGACAGGACTGAGTTAAAGGCCAAACAGACCTTTTTTTTAAAAGAAAAAAATTCTTAATTCTGTACACAACTCCGCCTCACGATGGGTAATTTTCCATTTCTCTCCGTCTTCTTTCCATTTTCATCTTTATCCCCCCCCCCCTCCCGTACTCTTGCTCCTCTCCATTAAGTCCACAACCGCTTTCGGAATCTACAAGACGAACTGCCAAGGGTGGTCGCCAGATGTGATTGGAGGGCGCAGAAAATACGGCTGGGATTGTAAGACGGTTTTTAGGGCCGCGTGCCAAATCGTGGCTGAGCAACGAGTTCAAGGAGTCCAAGAGAAGATGAGTTTCATCGAGGGAATTCCTTTCCCCCCCCCCCTCCCCATCTTGGCGGTATGTACTTTCAACTCTGCCTATGTGGGGGACATTCGGTGGGGAGAAGGCATCAGTCTTGCATGATCTTGTGAAACTTCTCCTAATTATAACCACAGCACTGTTTATTCCAAGCCGAATCATTAACTGTAAGCGGCAAATACTTGGTATCCCATTAATTTGGCAACTTTAAGTTTCACAAATGTTGTTAAAGAACAACAGACGCTCACAAGTTATATCAACAAGGCGCATCTCCTAAATAAAAACAACAACAAAAAAAAATAAAAAAAAACTGCCTTCTCCATTGTGCAAGACACTCCCTCTCGCTTTGCAAAATTTCTCTGATGGTGCTATTCCCCTAGTGACATCCGGTAATGCTGGCGTATTGTGACTTCCTCCTGGCTCCATTCCAAGACGCAGCTTACTTATAGTGCCTTCCGTATGAGGATGAAATCCAAGCAAAATTCGAGGCTCCTATTAAAATCCGGGAGCAGCAGAAGAGCGCCATGTTATTTCTCAACGGGCCACGTCACAAACACGTATGTGTGTGTGTGTGTGCGCGCGCCCTTAAGACGTCATGCCTCTGTGTAAAGTAGTGACGTTCATTGTTGGTGTCAATTACGCACATTTTCTCGAAACACGTGCGCCAGGCCATTCTCAGCCATGTAGATTACAACACTGACCTCGGAAGGTCCAAACAAACACAAAACTTTATGTTGCTAGGAAATTGGACACACGTGAAATGCTTTATGCCAAACGGCATTGGCTAAATGAACTGTACCTTAATAGGCAGATAATTAATCATACTAAAGGCATTGATGTAATTGCATTGATGATTAGTAATAACGCACGAGTATTTTTTTAATGGCATTCCCACTTAGGAAAGGTTACCCTCTGGCACTTTTATACGATGGACGAACTAAGTATTGGATAATATGTGAACCCTTGCAATAAAGATCAAATAAATGGTAGCCAAACGGGTTAGCATGATCAGGTAGAGATCTTGAACAAAAGAGAAGAAAGTAAAAATATCAAAGTGAAAAAAAGGGGATAGCAGATATGACTGTAGCTGTCAGCTGTCTCCAGTGGCAGCAAATCAAAACTCAAGATATATACACGGTACTGATTACAGTTAAGATGAGGAAGTACAAAAAACAGAAAAGAAAACATCGGGACCTATGAATGGCAAGTTTTTTTTTTTTGGGGGGGGGGGGGGATAAACTCAACTTCAGCTGAAAAGTTCAACACTACCAGTAAATGAATGAGATATACTCGTAGTTCCACTGCAGAATTCTCTGCTCGCATCAGTTTCTGATCTCTTGCTAAGAAAAAATAAAATCAAGCATTTAGGTGAACCACGGGTCTTCCATAAATTATTTAATATTTTAGGGAGAGTCGGACCTCTGTTCTTCCCTCAGTGATAGCAAGAAAAGAGGATGTTTAAAAATAACGACGTAATCTATGAACAAGCCCCAGTAGTAAATGAGATGACATCCCTTAGCAAAAATGATTTTTTGATTTCAGTAAAGAGCCATTGATATGCTAGAAATAAGCAGCGGATATCAATAGCGATTTCAAACTGGTGCTGAAAAAAAAAAAAAAAAAAAACCTATCCTCTGTGTCATCACTTATCACACACTTTACTCTTAAATTACCCCAATTCCACCTTTAGAAAAACCAGATGGGACGACTTCCTATAAATTATCCTTTTCTTATAAGTTATTTCGGAACACGACCATCATCTTTAAGCCTAAAAAATTAACTAAAAAAAACTCTTTCGGTGATATTTAATATGACCAGAATAGTGCTGACATCAACATTAAATCATTAGGACGAGTAGACTATCCTCCCTCGTGCTACAAAAAGTATACATTATAATTCCTCCAATAGACTCGTCCGAGAGAGAGATGAGGTAATCCGAACCGTCTGTTTTGGCTTGGTCCAACTAATAAATCATTCCTCCGATGCTGCTCTCGATACAAAAATAGCTGCACCAAATGCTAGCAGTGGCATCGCGTTTCACCTTTTGGGGACTCATCCTTAAACTTATCGATACCCTCGACATAAGGTGGTAGGCTTTTTTGCGATTAATAAAAAAACAAACAATGTAAAGCGTCTTTGCCGTGGCTCAGATAAGGAATCTGTAGCCCGCGGAAGGACAAAAGCTCCGTCAATAACTGCGAATATAAATAGGTGTATAAATTGGCAAAGGGGGGGATGTGACGCAACGATTTACCTCGGCGCCGCACGCCTCCCTTTTCGGATGTAAACCAGAGGACTTCTGTGTATACTAATAGCAGTTTTTTGTAGCATCTCGGCAGACTGAAATACTAACTAGGTTATTTTTATAATGAAGAAGGGGTCGATTCGATACAGTCAACAGAATGCTTGAATCTGATACGGAGGATGTCACAGCGCGCGTGCACTATTTATGAGTCAAAAGACCAAATGTCGATTAAAAGAATACTCATCCATCTAAGTCATCATTTTTAAACATCGTGGAATTTGAAAGGGGGGTTAACGAACGAAAGAAGTCAAGGTTCAAGAGAGAGAGAGAGTGATCTGAATGCCAGCACTTCAGACTTTGCTTTGTTCAGATACAGGCACCTTCTGAGAACTCTTGAAAAACTAAATTAAATACAGGATTTCCCAGAAAAAAAAAACAATTGTAGATTTTTTTATGGTACTAATTTAGCCCGTGAGGGAATGATGTATGTAATACTTATCAACTTACAGTTTATAGAAGCAAGGTCAATGAAGTTTTTTTAATGTCAATTATGGCGTGAAAGTAAGACAGCAGAGTACATAGATTAATGCAATAACATTTGGTGATAATGAAATTAATCATGAAAAAAAAAAAGAACTTTTTTGTGGTACAATTCAGGTTATTCCAACCAAGAAGCCTTTACCATGACAACGCTCCTGCACACTGCACTAAACTCGTACTGACTTTTCAACCAAATGGTACCCTTCTGTGTAGTTTGCCAATAAAGCTCGTGTTCCTTTGAGCAGGAAAAAAAAAAAAGGTCATTCTTAAATAATGCTACACTTTCGGAGACAGAAGAGATCTTGGAACACTTAACATTTTTAAAAATGGTTTAAAAATAATTAATAAACTGATGAATACAAGCAATCGAATTATTACCACATAATTTCAAAGTATAGTGGAAAGGATATCGACTATACTTAATGATGTCGTAAGCGCAAAAGATTAATAAATAGATGCAAAACTGCTTTATATAAAAGGTCGTCATATTTTGGAAACAAAACTATGTGAAATGAGAACAGGATACGATGTTATGACCAGTGGCGGCTCGTGGCTTGAAATCGTGGTGGTGCTGCAACTTTCGAAATATACAACAACACACTGTAAGTACAGTATATATGTGTTTGGATAAAATATCAAAATTATGGTAAAAATTAAAAAAAAAAGTTAAACATGAAAAATATTGTTTATCATCGATAAAAGTATACAGTTTAGTATACTTTTATCGATGATAAACAATATTTTTCATGTTTAACTTTTTTTTTGAAATCCATTATCATAACCCCAATGATGTTCTAAAATAAAAGCTATAACACATGTTATGTCTTTAACTGAAATGTCCAAATATTTAAAGAGACGGAGTAAACGCGATAAGCACTACGAACACCCTACTACTGGCGCAAACTGCATATAAACAACATGGAACTGCGCCACGGACAGTGAAGCATTACGCTAATTTCACTATGACGTGCACATGCTTGCGCGCGTAGCAATATGACACTGTGGTAAACACAGTGCCGCTAGCGTCCTTCGCCCTCCTAAGTGCTGCAAAATGGATTTTTATAATTTTTTATACAAAATAAGTGAATTGTATAGAATTGGTGATGATAAAATTAAATATTACAAGCAAATATAAATAAATTAATAAATATATTTATATATCGAGAAAAAGTGTTGGTGCTGCAGTTCCGCAGTGCCTGTGCACGAGCCGCCCTGGTTATGAAACACACTTGGAGGAGAAGAATAAAAAGTCCCGTAAAATATGCAACATCATTAGCGAGACCAAAATCATTTGCCCACTTGTTACATTGAAAAAGTAAGTAAATACAGAAAGAGCTTACTTTAAGGGGATTCCACTATCTTGGTTGTCAAAAACTGTAGTCTCGATATTTTTAATAAGCTCTCTTTCTCACACAGTAGTAGTTTTTGCCACTTACAGTAGCTTATAAACACTCAACAGGAATAAAAGCAGCTTTATGCCATGCTTTATGTTAAGTGCAAGCAATGCTAATAAGCCTCCTGATCACAAGAATTTCAATCTTCATCTTCCCAGCCGAGAGTGAAAGATGTCAAGATCGTGGTTCTGTGGGCCTCGTCCCTTCCCCCACTCCCATGTAGGCAACATGTTTTATAACGCTATCGAAAAATACTTGTGTTCCTTTTTCGATAAAGCGCGCATCCCATTTACAACGGCCGCGTGAGATATGGTAAGAAAAGCTTAACATGGGAAAACAATTAAAACGAGCAAGCAAAAAAATGAGTGAAATACCCAAGCGACCATCAAAAGCAGACATTGGTTTTACAACTCCGGATGAAATCAGCTTTATAAGGGAAAAAAAAAAGAATAAAATCCATTTGCGGTTACATTATTACAGTAAACGCTGTTCTAATCTAACAGAGCAGGAAGAAAAGAATGAAAATAAAAAAGCAAAGCAGGAGAACGCTACTGTTTAGTCATTTATTTTCATCCTTGCATTTTCCCTACACCGAATCACTTTCAACTCATTTCGAAACAGGCTTAACTTGTCAATAATGGCGAGCCACGATTATGAAAACATTTGTCAATTTCACAGCCACGTGAGGGGGCGTGGTTTCTGGACACGTGCTAACGTCGTTTCTTGTTTGCAGCCAGTAAAAAACAAACACGTTAAGTCACCTGAGGCGTCTGACACGCGCAACTCGTGTTATTAAGATATTGTTTCGCTCCGCCGGGAAAGAGACCGAACAAGAGGGATATAAAAAAAAAAAAAAAAAAAGAAGAAAAAAAAAACCGGTTAAGGGATGGCATGGATATTTAAGCGTCACCAATCAGGGAAGCGAGATGTTTTTCTCTTACAGGTTGATCTTCATTTGTTGGCAGACGCAAGCAGATTTATGTAGACGAGAATATGGCTGAGCTATAAAATGAGAGCAAATTTTGGAATACCCGTGGGTGCTGCTGTTCATTAAAGCCGAATTTGAAAACTGCGCATGAGCAGAGGTACTGATAGCTAAAAAAGAAGAAAAAAAAATTTATGGAAGGAAACTAGACATTAGCACTTTAGTCGTGCGGGGGGGGAGAAAGGGGGGGGGTTCTTTGGAGATCTCCCAGCAAGAGAAGCAAGACATAACCTAATATAATAACAGATTAAAAAAAATCAGCGCTAAATAAAGTTTCCAAATACAATTTATACGTAAATATTCATTTACATTCTGTTCCAGTCAGTTGCGAATTTATAAATAACCGAGTACTTTCGAAGAATACGGTGAAGCGAGATAACAAAAAAAGGCGTCTTTAATTCCAAGGGGCGTGGCACAAATTTGCTTTTTCTATTTCATTTAAAAACAGCAGCTGAAAAATACAGAGTGGTAGAAAAACAGCATCCAAGGGTGTTAGTTTTTGACAGACAAAGAAGGTCATCGCTTATCGATGAGGAGTTGGATGCATCCTCCCCCTCCTAATCATAAGGGGAGGTCTGTGTGCGCTTTATACACGTTAAACTCAAGAAGAAATTACAACTACCGTGTTCAAAGTATATTTTTAAAGTAATTTCACTCATATAAATTCATCAGACCACTTTGTCTTTGTACAAAGAAAAGGGCAAACAAGAAAGTAAAGCATATTCCATAAATGGAATACATAACTTTCAAAATTTTTTTTTCTTTTACGCTGCACATTTCACTTAAGTTACCTACATTTCATTAAAATATCTAATCACAGGATTAATCAATGATCTCCAATCCCACAGTATTTCAATAAGTTACAAATCGCTCCTATAAATCCGTCCATTGCTCATTTCAAATGATAAAAGATTTTACCCTCCTGAACAGTGGGGATTTGAACTCAACAAATTCTTCGCCATCGAAATGATTAAAATTAAGAGATAATGTTTGTTATATTCAAAACAGCTTCTCTTTTTTAGATACCTACTTTCGAAGCGGTATTACCCATATTAAATTACTTAAACTCGCGTGCTCAAAATCAACATAAGAATTATTTATGCTCGTTTTTATTATTTTTTCTTGGGAACTTTTACTAAAAAATAAGTACTTAAAGTAAATAACTGTTCGTCCATATTAATCACTGATTCCAACACATGATGTGCGGTAACATCATATAAAAATCAAGCAGATAGTTTCTGATTAGTAGGGCAGCGCAAAGAGTAGTCTTAATAATCGTATTAAAATATGATGGCCAGTGGACAATAACACCATCTGTTATAATAAAAACCTCAATATACGTACAACAGCAAATCCTTTTTTGGGCCTAAACTGAATCCGGACTTACTTATGCTTTAAGAATCTCAAACTATATCGGGACGCTTAAGAGAAAGAAAAACGAGACTGTGTGTGCGCGCGCGCGCTCGACGGACAGGCACCAGGCGTTCTGTTACTATCAGTTTCTCTGGTAAAGAACGGCTAATAAAAACGGATGGTACATTCCCTAATAAATCACCAGGTTTAAGCTTATCATTAAGCCTAATGATGGGTCATAAACATAGAGAATGTTCACATTTGAGCAATCAATGTGATGAATCAGCCGCTCATTGGCTATTCGCATGAACAATAATGAGAATGGGGATTGTACACAAAGCTGACGACGAACGAGAACCCAAGTTTTGGGTAAAGTGCGCGATCCATAGGGACCTATTGTCACATACTCCAAGAGCCCGTTTTAAGAGCGGGATCACTTGACTTGTTGAGATGCCATTGCTTCCTTAATGGACACCTTTCCCCTTGCTGCTTTCGGTGTCTGCGATCGTTATGGAACCCAGACACCGGTGTCCTCTGTAGTCCATTACTGACCACTCTGCCACCACTTGCCCCGTAATTAGGCCTAACTGGCTAGCGCGCTGATAATTCTAGCAGGTCATGCTATCTTAATATCCCAAATATGACTGTAACGACATTTCTAGATAAAACATGGTCACGCGCCATCACAGCACGCCCCCGGCGTCATTACGACGGCAATAAACGCGCGAGGGAATGCTATTTTCCCGAACCAAATGTAGAAACAATTCATACAAACTGTCAGGTATATGACGCCATGCTGACAGCGGCATCTGCCAGGTATCCGCTGGCTAATTTTAGTTGCAACTCTGTGGTAACGAAACATGCCAAAGCTAACAAATTACACTGGAACGTCGGGAAACCAGTTGATATAATAATCCGTGTTTGACAGCCCGGATAGACATGTCAGCTGGGTGTTGCTTTCGCTTGTGGGGAGGAGGCGACACCGAAACGAGAGAAAGGGAGACTCAAAAGTGTCTGAATTCTGTAAATCAATGCAATTTGGGAATTCAGACGAGCAGACCAAACCTATTAAACACCTAGGAAGGGCTTGATCCCCGAGAACCGATAGCTATATATATATATATATATATATATATATATATATATATATTTTTTTTTTTTTTTTTTTGTGATTTTAGTTCTGAAACTGCAAGATGAATTTAGAAGAAATTCTATATTGGAGGTCCTTAATGACACGCTGACTAAATTCGATTCTGGTGACCACAATGAACAATTTATCTTACCGCTATTTTTTTATTTTATTTTATTTATTTTACAAGCTTGTATATATTGTGTAAGCCTTTTAGTCGGCGAGACGCAGAATTCACATGAAACTTGAGTATCAACACAACTATCTTTTTTATTTTATTATTATTTCGCTACTGGAAACTTTTATGTTCCTTTTATGACATTTTGTGCACTGACTTTACATAATCATTATTTTTATATGCGCATCCCACAGATTCAGCAGACTAATTGGGGGAGCCCCACACTGACCGCTATTCATACAATATCCAACATACTTCTCGAACCCATTCTCTGACAAAGCCCTCACGAATGATTTTGGTAGTCCATTTTACTCATTCACCAATCTCCAAGCAAAAAATAAAATAAATATTAAAAAAAAAATCTAGTCCTCACATCATAGCTGTCATATATTGAATCCATAGTTTCAATTTTATTATTTTAAATCTTGTATACGAAGCTACAGTATGTCAGAAGACTGAGAAAGGATTTTAAAAATCCGATTATTGTTAAATAATTCCTTAAATGCAGACCAAATGGGAATATAGATTATCTCTCTCTCTCTAGAAAACCAAAACTCTCGAGCAAACCATCATACGATTTTTTTTTACTTATATGAACTGAAATTTAAATTAATATAAACAAAAAAATCTCTATCAGGAGTCGGGTGTATTTTTCATATACATATATATTCTTTTTTCATATTTTTCATATATATATATATATATATATTAAAAAGAAACAAAAAGGATTAGTGTGAAGCTGGTTTGACAATCGTGCCGAATCATCCAGTATATGCAATCTCATGGAAATAACTGAGAGAAAACAAGTTTCAAATATTCTTTCTTCTCGTTAGAAACTGGAAGATCTGTATGGTGGGAAGCTAATTTGATTTAGCTAAGAACTAGGCTAATAAATTCATCTGATTATCATTTTTTATGCGGCTCCCATGCAGGAAAGTTTTTTTTCTTGTAAACTATAGCACACTGTACCGCGTCAAGGATTTTTTTTTTCTGTTTTTATTCATTTGAATGTATTTTTGTTCATTTCAGGAAACAGCTGAGAAGCTTCTGATTTCATAAACTGGGAAAACACATTTCATAAGTTAATACAGGAAGAAATATCCATGCAATATCTGCATGTAGTTAAAATGTCTCAACTTGTAATCAAACCATAGTAGGAGTCGGATACTACCATTTAGCACTTTCCACGACACCTCCTTTAATATGTAATTGTGCACTGTCAACAAGTATTAGCTGACAAATGCTTATTTAAAATACACGCATTATTCCAATCGCTTGCGTATCTTATTCTCTGGAATAACTTCTCTTGACACCAATGAATCCAACGGATTTCTCGCTAAGAATATGGCAGGTCAATGAGAAGATATAAACGAAAAAGGAATACTTCTGAAGAGATTTTTTTGAAAGTAAATATGACGGAATTAATAAAAGTAGCTGTCGTAAACATAAGCATTTACATCACGCTGTTACGTTTTGACTAGTGACAAGGTCACATGCAAGTAGAACACACCATACAAAACACTACTGGAAGGCTTTAAAAACTCAATTAGTATTCATCTGACTATGTTTATTCATGAAATTATGTTTTTCCCGATTTTTAACACTGTGATAAATTATTCCAAATTTCACATTTGCTATACTTTAAAAGATCTCATAGCACCAATCTCATGCATATATTTTTCCAATACAAAGAAGAGTAATTAATAGTTTTATGACTACTAGGAGAGGAAGATATTTATTTAGATGATAATAATAAATGTCATAGATATAAATATTTCCTCCGGTTCACTTGGTTTCCGGATTAGCTAATCCTTTTGGCCCATTGAGACACTATTGTGCAATAAATTACCCACTGATTTCTTAGGCAAAATCATCGTTAGTAAAAAAAAAAAAAAAAACTAATAAACACATAGGGAGTTTAAATATTTAAAAAAATGCTTCCAAATTCAATGCAAATCTTTAATACGTTTTGTGTCATTTGAATTTAGTGAGCAAACGAAAGAAAAATAATCACATGACTTCGAAGGTAAAAATTAAATAAACAGCAAATACTAACCTGATGAGACTTGCTGTTCGTTACCTCGAAACAGAGAATGCCAAATCCCTATATATACATCTTCCCCTCGCACATTTAATTACAATCTGGGTATAACTAAAATAAAGCACACGAGTCAATCTCTCACCCGAACTTCCTAAAAGACATCCAACACAAGATGTTCTGTTGACACATATAAATGACAACCGTCGGTTTCCGTCCGCCTCTGAAAGTTTGCCAAGTTTTCAGTGAGTACTCCCCAAAAATGTGTGTATGGGGCACTCCGCTAGATGACACCAAGGTGATTTATTCGCTGCAGTTTTCTGCCTTTTCCCGACTTCCCGTTTTAAACTGTTCCAAATGCTATCTTTAGACTAATGCACAAGCTTTACAACCTGAAGAAACCAAATCACCCCCCACCACCACCACCACCACCAATTCCCGGGCAAAGATGATCGCAGGGAATCTGAATGAACCGCGATAGGGCGCCATAAATTAGAGAATGCATCTCCACAATAGTTAAATTTACTACTTACATTTTGACACACTGATCTGATCCCTCTTGAATAATAAGAAATAATAGCCGGAAGTACTAATGATTTTTACTGTATTTGAAAAGCGATTTTTTTTTCCCCAGAAGATTCAGAAACTACTTAATAATATCCTGCCAAGTTACTGCCTTTAAGTAATAATTACGTTTTGTTTTTTTTTTCGATTAAAACAACTTTTTTCCCCTGTTGTATCCGCGTGTCATCGTTGCTAAGGAGACTCACACGCCAATACTCATTTTATTTCAAATATTCCATAAAATATCCCATTAGAAATAGGTCTGCAATCAAGTGAGGCTTGAAAGTCAATCTCTATCATTATGTAGTAACAACTTATTCATTTCCTCTACATATAACGTCTCGGTCTCGTAGCCAAAGAAAATGAACGTATTCCAAACAGTGAAGCGAAATTACTCAAATGACAACACTATCTGTGTGCAGATGCCATTGTTTAGTATGCAGCCATGACGCTGATTGCGTGTAGCGACCTCTATTTCTGGTTGCCACAGTGACAAGTTCCCAGAGCATTTCGCTGCTCTGCTTAATATACTGCAAGCTACTGATTAAAGTCGCTTTATGGCTGGCATATATAAACAGTAAGGAGCACGAATAGTACGCAGAGTTTCAACAATTTACTTTGATCCGGACAATGAGAAAATAGAAGCTCCCTTTGAAAGCAACTAAAGGCCAATGAAATGACAACTTTTAGCTAGTTTGAAGGGGAAACACGCAAAGTGGATGCTAGTAAAAACAATAACAGACAGTTGAGTGTTTAAAAGAAAGAGAAAGGAAGTATTTAATGCGGTAACATGACTTGTTTAGTTAATATGTTATAAAGGGAGCATTTCGTGAATGGCATTAAACTTGCGTAAGCTTAAACATGTATGGAAGTTCTTATTAAAATGTAATTTCCAAACTTAATTATAGTCAGGATTATAATTTATCTTTCTGCATCCGTGTATTGCCACTGGATTTTGTATAGTGCCTTCATCATTTGTGTGATTAAAAAAAATATAAAAAAAACAGCCACCCGTAGGAGTTCCACAACGTCACGACGAATGTACATTTTATAAAAACTATATTTTAATCAGGGGCGACTCGTGCATAGGCACTGTGGAACTGCACCACCAACACTTTTTCTCAATATATAAATATATTTATTAATTTATTTATATTTGCTTGTAATATTTAATTTTATCAACAATCCTATGCAATTCTCTCGTTTTGTATAAAAAATAATAAAAATCCATCTTGTAGCACTTAGGAGGGCGAAGTACGCTAGCAGCACTGTGTTTACCACAGTGTCATATTGCTACGCGCGCAAGCATATGCACGTCATAGTGAGATGCGAGCTAATGCGCACTGTCCGTCGCGCAGTTCCACTGTTGTTTATATGCAGTTTGCGCCAGTGGTAGAGTGTTCGTAGTATTTATCGTGTTTACTCCGTCTCTTTAAATATTTGGACATTGCAATTAAAGACAAAACATTTGTTATAGTTTTTATTTTAGAACATCATTGGGATTATGATAATGGATTTCATTTTTAAGTAATTTTGAATTATACTAAACTATAATTTTATCGATAATAAACAATATTTTTCATATTTATTTTTTTTTTTTAATTTTTACCATAATTTTGATATTTTATCCAATCGCGTATACACTGTACTTACAGTGTGCATGTATATTTCGAAAGTTGCAGCACCCCCACGATTTCAAGCCACGAGCCGCCACTGATTAATATTGTTTCATTACATAAAAGCTGTGCATGTTTCACTATAGCACTTCAACGATCTCATATGAAGCTATGTATTGCATTTACCGAGTAGACTTTCGCTTTTGTAATGTAGCGGTAACTTGCCATAAATTATCTGCATATCTGTAACGCGTATTCGGTCTATCAGCATATCCGCCAAGTTCCGACCACGCCTTCTGTTGTACGAATATTAAACATAGGCTCTAAAAACCAAACGGCAATTTGATTCAGCAGACAGTTACAGTCACTCTCGTATTTCTCATTATCTCCGGTTATAATTCTGGTGATTCTGCCATGAGTTTTAAGTTTCTTTTACATGAGATGAATTAACATCCACGTTTCTCTAAAAAACAGCGAGTAAACTTGCTCTTTATTAATAGTTCAGAAATTATATGTGGGTTCTCATCACTGTTTTATAATTCTTCAGCGAAGGCTTTTATATGAAAAGGTTTTAGAAGATGCAGTATTGTGGGTCGGTAAAAAAGAAAGTTGAAAAGCGAGGTATTGGATTTAAATAACTTGATGTTATGGTGAACTCAATACAGAGCAGTTCCCCCCCCCCCTCCGTGTGCATAGTACTTCTGACCTTATAACTGCTAGTGTATGTATAAGTGAGATGCTTTTTCTCCATTATTTGTAGAAATAATTTTAATGCATCTTTAATCCTAGTGGAACAGTAATACCGAATGCAAATAATAAATGGTAGAGTAGCATCATGTTCGGGTTCTTATTCGAGACATATTACTATTATTACAGTAATATTACAATAATAACAGCTATTATTATTTCCACCACTTACTTCTTTTACTCAATACTTTGAACATTTCAAGGGGGAAAAAAAAGATTTTCTATATTTTAAAATAAATCTCTTCATCGACTAATGAAAATTAAGTAATCTTACATATGATAACGTCCATATATTCAGAAAAGAGACCGCTCCGCGGATTTACCGTGCACCTTTTTTTCTAAGAAACACCACACGCATTGCTGCTTCAGTCTCCATCTTCTTCCCTCACCACCCCTTTCTCTCTCCCGAACAACTACAATATTTACTTTGTGAAAATCGTAAAATATTATTTCCACATTTGAGACGGTGCCACTAAATCCTCCCCTAAAGGCGATGATAATATTCAGAAGCAATTCTTAAATAAAGAGCCTTTAAAAGGTGAAATGTCTATTTCTCAACAAGCAGGCAACTTGATGTTTCACTAAGAACCTTCTTCTAAAGAAGTTTTTGTAAGGATGGACCTTGAACGATTTTAGGCGAAGCCTCAATATTGCACCACTCGCACTGGAAAGACGCGATTTAAAAAAAAAAAAAAGTCTAGTTCATATATATATTTGCCTTTTATTAGTACTTCTTACCTGGTAGCTGTTTCGAACATCAATTATTTGCAAGTAATCCAGTTTTCAATCCAGTCAATGAAGAAGGGACCAATGAGTTCGAAAAAGCTACTTCAAATCAATCTTAATAATAATAATAAACACTGCTAAAATGCAAATATGGGCTGTGTGAAGTATTTTGGGGTACTCAATGTGATGTCCATAATTCCTGCAAATTCGTATAAAAACAAGAACAACGACTATCTCCTGACAGCCTTGGGAGTTAGCGTCTCCGCTTTGCAACCAATACGCTGTAGATTCGAACCTACAGCGTAATGGTTGCAACTACAGCGAATCTATAGAAAAAATACTTACAGGAGATCGTTTTCACTAGCAGATATGAAACCACCACTGGAGGTCTGAAATGACTCAAGTTAAAACGCTTGATCTCTAAGTCAATGATGATGTAGTCGTTAAAGCACCCACACTAATGTGCTAAAAGTTTCCGACCCATCGTAACCTTTCATCCATCCACAGTACTATCTCATCTTCCCCTTATATGTAACGATCAAGTACTTGGCTGAGAAACCTAATTAATGCTGTAATAAAGCGGTTAATCTTATCTGCATAGTTTGCAAATTGAGTGTATTCCCTTGATGATGTGCCCGCTTTAAAGGATGAAAAGCCCTTGCATGAGACCAGGTAACTCACGTTCGGTTGAAAAGCACTCTATAAAGATTCAATTCTTAGACGGGATTCGAACCCAGGTCTTTCCAACCCAAGGCAATCGCCGTTACTAAGCTACGAAGGCTCAATTCCCCCCCACCCCACCACCATTAATATATAATTTAAGAACTTTCTTGTAGAGGACTGTCAACTATTATTTGAAAACAAGAATAGAAATGATCCGAGATCTCATTTCTTCGTAGACATTAAGACATTCATCATTAATAGTGAGTAAAGACTTAACCCCCTTCACTGTTATTAAATAGTATACAAAAGTGTATGAGGACGATAACAGCGAGGGGTTTTATTCTCTGTTCCAATGGCCCGCAAACTCATGACCTCATTTAATACTGCGTTAAACAATTGCGATCTAAACGTCTCGGAGATTTGGTGGAAAATAAAATTTCAGATCGTTTTGCATCATTTAAGCGCTAAAACGTATTCGATTTAATCAAAAACAGGTTTAATTGATTCCGCTAATTTAAATGAAAACAGAACCGAATAGACAAATTTCATTAAAATCCATCCAATCCCTATTTATGTATTACAGACATACGCTGAGGGAGGGGGGGACGAACATTTAGCAGGTGCGGAAGATTTGAAAACAGGAGAGAGACTCAAGATAAAGGGATCACTCTGAAACAAGTTTCGCGAGTATTTAAACACCGTCTTATATACCAAAATGATTTTCTTCCTTGACTACTTGTATAATAACTATAACGCTTTTTTTGAACGTTAGTCCAGTGAGTTTTAATTTATACTCCTCAATGTTTCGCCGATTTTTGCTATCGGCATCTTCAGGGAAAATACAATTGGTAACCTATATGAAGGTAACAGACTAGGTTTTAACTGACAGTTCTAATTCATACAAAATTAGTATTGTGCGAGACAATGCGCGTTTTAATTGAAAGCAGATCACTAAACATCAAAGAAATGAACTTTCACGCCAATTACATTATGTCTCGTAACAAATCATGTTCCCGAGACACGCGCATTGTCTCGCACAATACTAATTTTGTATGAATTAGAACTGTCAGTTAAAACCTAGTCTGTTACCTTCATATAGCTTACCAATTGTATTCCCTGAAGATGCCGATAGCAAAAATCGGCGAAACATTGAGGAGTATAAATTAAAACTCACTGGACTAACATTCAAAAAAAGCGTTATAGTTATCAGTCATAAGAGAGAATAATTTAGAGAGAAACCTTTAAGAGAGAATAATCCATCCTCAAATAAATTTCCCAATTCATTTGATAAAAAGTTATATTTAAAAAAAAAAATAGCAATTCCGGTTTGGTATCAACAGGAACAAGGCGCAGCCCACTTCACAGCGACAAAATAAAAAAAAAGAGGGGGAGAAGGTGGTTTTAGAAGCCGTTATTCGAAGTCACAAATCAAAGCCGCCATACATTACAGTTTGTTGTCTCTGGCGAACAACGCTTCAACACAAAAACACCAATCTTCGAAATCCTTCCCTCCCATACTATTTTCACCCCTTCCCCCCCCTCCCCCGGCAGTAGTGCGGCGGCGTTCAATGACAGTTTCACATTTAGATCAATACCTTCTGCTTGGAAAGAAGGGTGAGCCTGGGAGGAAGTGGGGGTGACAAAAGAAATGGGGGAACGAAGTCATTTGAATAAATTACCGACGACAAGCCTTGCCGTTGAGAGGGGGGGTAGGGGGGGGGAGTAATCACAGAACCGACATGCTATCTTGTGTCTGTCTTGAGCTGCGATGACGGGGTTTTGCGCGTGTGTGGCAGGTGGAAATGACTGACGTGTAGGCAAAACTGAACGCAGACGTCTGTGTAGTGAAAACATGCGATTTCTAATTGTATCCTCACTCTCTCCCTTTCCCTGAAAATGAGAATTCCAAGGGAAGATTGGAGTTACCAATGGGAATGTAACACCCCCCCCCCCCACTCTTATATAAATCGCGTCACTTCTGGTGATTGGAACTATCACTGATGGAAATATTGGTGAGTTTTTCTCCACACCTTGAACCCACACGCATTTCTTAACTTAGAGCGAGCCTAACTAACATTCAAAATTCCTAGAGGGCTTCGTAGTCTCCAGATTGTAGTTTTGAGCCCCTGAAAAAATTTAATAGCGAGTCGTACATGTTAAGTGGTTAGTGCACATTTATAGGTGTTATGCATGTTATTTCTCTGCTGTAGCTAAATCCTGTTTTGTTTTTATTAAAATTCGGTATTTGGAATCCTTGCCAAAAATATCGAGACATCTCAATCTCCATTTAGATCGGATAAATTACATGGGAAAAATATTTTGAAATTATGCAATAGCAGTCCTATTATCGCATGGTAGTTTTATGGAATTCGATCGAATTTCTTGTTTAGGATCGCCATATAATTATTGGAACAATTTCACTTGAACCATTTGCAGTGGAAAAATTAGATAAAATATTGTCTACAGGATGTAAGCTAAAAATGGTTCCAGGTTAAACCGTTGTGATAACAGATGCAGATTACATTAAGCTAATCTTCTCGTCTTGTCCATGAATCCTAATCCATTAATACTTTTCAATAATTCAGTACTTTTCACTATGGAAAAAATAAACTTTGACGTACTGCAGCCTTTCGTTAGTTTAAAACAATGCATCCCAGTTCGAAAATGTAAAAATATTCTTATAATTTAATTTATCCATTCCTTGCTTAATGAACTCATCGCCCATCTGGCAGAAGTTTTTTTGGTATAAGCATACTACTCCATCCATCTGCATTTTCTCCACGCTGTTGTATATTAGTACTTTAAAACGAGTACTGACTAGTGTAGTAGCTGAATGAAAATAGTGCATTACTACTTCCAGCGTTCTGTGTTCACGTACAATTTGTGGCACTTTTTTTTTGTAACTTTGAATTTTTTTAAGCAGATCGCAAAGCTACCGTGTGTGTATGGGCGTGCGAGTACTTCTATAATTTTTTTTTTTAAAGCAACAGAGGTGATTTGTTTCCATAGGAATAGCAGAATCTGGCTGCATATACCAGCGTATTTCAGTTGCCATAGCAATAGGTTTCGCTGGCGTATATCAGATGTTAAGTAATCAGCATATATCATTAGTACTATATCGCCAAATCAATAAATACCGTGGCATCGAGAATAAAATAGTGATATTCTTGAGCCTAAGCTCTAGTTCTTAACAGTTATAGTCCATAACTTGATCAACATTATCTAGAGATAGCGAGATAACCTTATTTAGAGATAATAAATATTATTTCTCTGTCAGTTGCGAATGATTATCGACCAATTGGTTTCGTGAAGCAGGAGGCAATCCAAGTTTGTTTTTTTTTTGGGGGGGGGGGAGGAAGAGAAACTCCACCTGTAGCTAACAAAGACTATATTGCATAGCAGATGAACTTCGGTGAATGAAATAATCTGACTGTTGAAAATATCTCGATATTAAGCGAAACATTAGTTAAGACGAAGTCAGTCAAAGGATGAAACAAGGAAAAATATTCAGGGACACGAAAAATAAATGAGAGGAGCTAAAACAGGAAATGAAAGGAATGTCGATATTCGTACAACACAGAAATGGTCCGATAATAAAACGTGTGTGTGTGGTGTGCACGCACGCACACGGAAATCTCAGTGCACACAGACGACTACAGGAGACCGCACAGGTGAACCTTCGCAAGACTCGGCGGCGCTCCATCAAATGCACACCCACTCCATGAAGAAGTCCGAATTATAAAGGAGTCGCGAGATCAGCCAGCAGACAACTCCTGCAGGGCATGCGCACAAGGACGCCCGCTAAGCCTAAGCGAAGTAACGCTGAACAGACGAGCTGAGACAACGAAGCACTTGTAGCGAACGCGTTACCCGGTGCCCGATAACACGAGTTGCCACGTGACAAACGAACCGTGACCGCTGCTCACGTTTGTGTACACGATGCTGGATAAACAGAGATGCATCAAGGTACGGCACGAACCCGCCTTACTTTCTCCCGGTGACATAATGAATAGTTTCGCTTTCCTCCCTCTGAAAATTTCGAACCGTAGCTGAACGATAAGGGCTCGGAAGCCCATGGGAATATTTAGCAAATATCACCAGAGTAGACTTACAAATAACATGGCACAAACAGCCCCCCTTATGCCTCAAAATCGCCACTTCCCTGTTTCGTGACCAGACAGCATCGGAGGCCTCGAGGTGTTTCCAGAGGGCTTCGGTCCAATACTCGGCAGCCGTGCAGGAAAGCTCTGCTAAAAAACAGATAAATAAAAAAAGTGGGATGAATACATATACCACCGCAAGCTTGGAGCTTAGAGAACCACCAATAATTAGTAACACATTTAAACCCACCCACGCATGCAGTCAAGTGCTATAAGCAACACAATATTGTAAAATTGTTCGAAACATATCAGTACACTCAAGTTGAACTTTATTTTAGCTGAGCACAGAGACACAGTAGAATAGTGTTGTGAACCCAATACAAACTCTCTACTTCATCTTCCAAGCCGAAAGAGTGCAATGCGCGATATAAAATGGACTACTTTAGTGAACTTATACGCGACATGTAATCCGCGTATCCGTTTCGACTTGAATCCAAACATGCAGCATTAATTAGAAGAATTTATAGATAGGGCGTCTTTGGTGATGGACGAAGTGGATATCGACAAAGCGAAAGGATTTGACTCAATGGAGTCCCGGGATAGATCGCAGAAGGATAGCCTACAGGCTCTACTTATTTTCTGGTGTTTACCTTCAAGGAGTGTATCCGGATCTCATACGATTTCATAGCTTTCCCACGACATCAACAATTTTCTTCCAAATCGGTTTATTGTGTCATGTTTTTGATTTGCTCGTACATTTTCATATTCTAAATCATTCCCGCTACATTTACGTTAAGCTACAAACGCATAATCTACTTCACCCCATTCTTGATATTTCAAATGAATACGAATGCCCTTTTACCTCCTTTACAGGAAGAGAAATCTTATGAGACTGGCGAACTCACCTTCTTTCAATTGATAAAATTGAAAGCCACCACTTGTTCTATTGTCCTTCGGACTGTGCTATAGAGCATTATGTTCATCCTTCATCTCCAGACTTCGTTGAGAATGACTTCTGACATTTGAAAGAAAAACAATCAACCATAATCTATTCATGAAAATCATGCATGACCCCCCCCCCTTTTTAAATTTTTTTTAAAAGTATTCACAAAAGGGGGATTCTGATTTCGGTAATTATAAAGAGGAGTTCGGATGCTTTGAACAATGGCAGCATCGTTGGCTTAAGCAAAATACCTTCCCAAGATAACTATTTCGATATGGAAAAAAATCAATCAAAACGTATCGATAAAAGTATGCTCATTTTCGTATTCTTAATTTTAACAACCGAAACAAAATCTCCAAAAGCAACCTTCAAAACAGAAGTTTCAAGTATCAAGTAGTTTTTGGTGTGCCCCCCCCCCCCACACACACACATGTGAGAACAGTATTCTCGAGTTCGGTGGATTTGAGATTTGTAGGGGTTGGATGTGATTGTTTGTTTGCTAGGAATAGCACCTGTAGCTATTCCTGGCCAAAGAACAGGATTTTGATTTTATGTCAAGGTCTTGGTATTATCAAAGCCAAGGGACGAATCAAGATCTTTCTTGCAATTGCAATAATAAAACAGGATTAGGCATTTAATCAAAAGAAAACATTCCAACCCATTCCATTAAAATTATAACAAGCAATGCTCTTATAATTAGGAATTTAGTTAGCTAGAAAGTGCGTGACAACTGTTAATATGTTTTGCACATCTACAAAAAATAAATAAATAAAAAATTAGAAGAAAAAAAAGAAAGGAAAAACCCTCCGAAGAGTCCGCACACTTCTTAAGTATAATTCATATTACAGAGCTGAAGTTTTCAGCCCAGCTACTACTACTACCACCTGCCATCGAATAACAAATAAAACCACAGTGGAGTTTATGAAAAACTAATGTTCAACGTTAGATTCTGGATCGCCTGAACCCGACGAAATTCGCTCTGTTCGTGTGGCTCCTCACAGGAACCCAGCTGAATTTCAGAGGATGATTAATGAAGCTCATCCAGTAGTCATCAGAGAGGTCATTTGCGGAGTGAAATGCTTGGCGAATGGAAGAAATAATACTGAGCACAAGTTGGTAATGACCAATGACCATCGCATTCAGAATTTACGAATGCTATTACGACCGGCATCTAACTAAACAAAAACAGCCCGATATTACTCTATAAGGGGTCATCACAACACCGATGTGTCACTAATCTCCGTGCACTGTATGGAGCACAATTAACTCCAAGGAAGCAAACATCCCTTCTATCGTATGCTACGGCGTATCAGAAAACCGACGTATTTATATAAAATGTCAAGGAAGTGGCGTACCGTACGAGTATTAGCAGTCTGAAATATTGTTCTTACGGGAACACAAACCTATTCACAGCAACCGTAGGTAGTTTAGGCAAATAAACAGGCATCAGCTCTGCAGCTTTCTACCAGCATACATATTAAAAGAGCAACTGCGTCTCAAAGTGCAATGCATCCTTTTCTTAGAACCCCATGTAGCGGCGGAAGATGGTAGCGAACCTTTCCACTTGTGAGAGAATTGACATTTGTTCATTTATAGTTTTATGGATTGTAAAGAAAACACATTTTACTCCGGATCCTAACTCCGTAGGTATTTTTAGCAAATTGCATACTTGTATGTTGTAACGCCCTATTTTGCAGTCTCTCCAATATGGTAGCAGCATTTTGTCGACTTTATACCGTACTGCACACTTGGGAAATATTCCAATTTAGACCGCAAATACATGTAAGACTAGAACAGGCTTAAATTTGTGCTAAGGCGGGGTTTTATATGGAAAACATAAGTTCACCGGAGTATTCATATTGTTTGCAATGGCTATAATGGTTCATTTAAAGGCGCAAACATGCAGACTGCCGCTGCTTATAAATATTTTAACACGTCTATAGTTTGTATGTCGACAGCTTAAATGCAAAGTTTCCTTCTTCATTTTTTTTTATATTATTAAAAGTCATTTCGTTGCATTCCCAACTGTGTTCGTATTTCGAAAGATCACTGACGAGCGGTTCCCCTTCTGGAAGGGACCAATCAAAAATTGATTAAAAACAAAGTCCTGAAAATATTTTAAACGCTTAGTCCGTGATGTGAAAATCGCTGGAAAGCTAACAAACTGATTTTTTCAATAATAATAAAAAAAAGCTACTATACTGAAGACTCGTGGGATCCTTAAATTTCAAAAGCGCCCCCTTTCCCTTTTAATTGAAGAACTCTCACAATATTCCATTGGTTTATTCTTTTGTTTTTGAATTATTATAGAGCATGTTTCTTAGGTATTGCATAATATAATCGGAGGGTACAAGCGAAAATTTCAAAATGGACAATTTTCTCCCAGAACATCGGACGTTTTTACAAAACATGCAAACCAGCTAAAGAACACATTCACGTTTACAGACAACGCACTAGCCTCGTAGGCTCAACGGCTTTGGTGAAAACTAATTATTCAACCTTGGTGACAATTCCTCGTTCAATTCTATAAACAGATCCCCACCTTTAAATTTATGCCATTTTATTATTTTATTTTTAATAATTCTATACATTCGCTTAGTTGAAATTCACTGAAACAGTTGGACTATATAAATAATGGCGTTGCTATGTAGGACATAGCGATTTAACGGGAGAGAAAGAAAGAGCAAGGATCCAATTTTGTGACAGAAGATGGCAGGCTGCTGTGGAATGAAAAAAACCCTAAATTTCTATGCCTTACATCTACGTATAAAACCAGCTAATTCAATATAAAGAGGAAAATACCCTTTTTAATGTTCTTTCTAACAAAAGGGCATCGCGAATACCGAACTAAGCTCGCAGATGGCAGTCGGTGTGTGTGTATGTATGTATATATATATATATATATATGGATCCATATCACATACAAAGCTTTGAGACATTCTGAAAATGCGAAAAATAGCATGTTCTATGGACAAGCTTCATTTGATGAAAAGTATCATTTGTAGTTAGCGCTTGCATATTCACAGTTAACATGCATTAGCGGTGTTTTTTGTTTTTTTTTTAATATCAAGTTTCATACTGTTCTTTGTGGATATCGATTCATTTGCTTGAACTATTTGTTAAAAATAAATAAAACATAACAGCGCTTAGGATTTCTTGATTTCAGTTTTTTCCTATTCGTAAAACGTTGTGGAAAAAATAAAACTTCTGCGAATGTCGATTTTTTTTTTTTTATTGAAAACGTTACACACGACTTATATATATATATATATATATATATATATATATATATATATATATATATACACACACACACACATATATAAAGCTGAACAACAGATTTTCTTACACCCGTACATACTTGGAAACAGAGTATTTTCCAACTCCTAAAATGTCATTTCCCAAATTAATAATGTGCAGTAGTTTAGCACGAATTGAAAACGAGACTCCTGTATTACTAATTAAAGAACGGGAGTGACTTGGGCTGCACGGATATGGGCAAAGAGACGAACGTGCTACCAAACGCAACACCAACTATTCAAAGTGAAAATCAATAAATGCGCTTGTCAATCGAAGTTACGAATTCGCAGGTACGCACAAACCAAAAGAAAGTGGGCAAAGGCTGTCAAAGATACGTCAGTCAGTGTCACCGACTTCTACGAAATGTAACAATGCACGGACGAAGTCAAATGCCAATGCACGGCCTTAATAATGGACTCGACGTCCATCTATTAAGAAACCAAAATTAAGCTACGCAAATAAAAGAAAGAAAATAAGTAGTTATAAGATCTCGCATAAATATAGCTAACTCATAAGAGATTGTTTTATACGCAGCGATAGAAATCGTGCAAAGCAGGAGCGGGGAATGAGGGGACGAGTTTGATGCGATCTGTCGATGCGTATTACAACCAGCGTACACATTTACACAAACAAACAAACAAACAAAAAAAAAAAAAATTGGAAATCTGGCGAACTGCCTGCTTATGTCAGCGTTTCTAACCGACACCCAGCGTTCGACCTTCGCCGATTGGCCGTGTTGCTGGGTAAAACTCGGTGCCGGCGTGCTCTGCAAATACACTGAAATTACTAACATGGGAAAAATCGATACTTTTTAATATGCATACCATGCTCAAAGAAACACAAAGGCAATGCTTCGCCAATCAATATGTCCGCTCCAACACTGCCGTAAGGCCGCACGAGGTAGGCCTATCTTCTCCTGCCATATTTCCTCCATGCAAATCGGAAATGGGCTTCGGCGGTGAACGGCGTCTTGACACGCATGCACGCGGGAAGGAGCATTTGGATGCCAATGCACACGTGCATTGGCCAAGTAGAGGGGGAAAAAAATACCAGCACTGAAGAAAGAGAGAAAAAATAGAGAGAAAGAGAGAAAAGGAGAGGTGTGTAGGGGGGGAAGACTAGCGAGGGGGAAGAGAGATACGATAAAGCGAATGATTGGGTTGTTTGCGGAATACCCGTAGTTTGAAGAGGGGGGGGGAGGTGTGAATGGCAGCGGATAAAGTAAAAATACTTCAAACACGAGCCCGACAAAAGAAGGCAGCAAAGATGCCTCAAATCCATTGTGATACCTGAGAAACTCCCCGTGTTGGTAGAGACTGAAGGGGATAATGGAGCACTTCAAACACAACTCAGCAAAGAGGGGATGGCGAACTGTCTCCCCTCTCGTAAAACTAAAACGATTTTATAAAATTTCTCAATACAGACGAGTACTGCCAGTTGATTAACCAAAAGACAAGAAAACGAAACACGTGACTTGACAAATAACCCCGCACAGTCACTCGGAAAAAAAGAAAAGAAAAACTCGTTAGAAGCATCCTATAAAGCTTTCTTAAATCAAGCAAAGCATGGTAGTTGTACACTGCTGTTGAATTCTTTATGTGCTTCCAGCAGGTGTTGGTGGGTGGGAGACGAAAGAAGTACACCGTTACGAGGGGGGAACGGCGACATTAGGCCTTTACTAATTTCACACATGATTTAAAGAAGCAAAAAAAAAATCTGAATATTAAATAAAACACTTTCTCTCCCCAAGAATGAAGAAAAACAGAGATGGGAAATTTGAACGCATTCACGACAATTATAAGATTAAAAGACATTATATAAGATAAATGCTTTGCAAATAAATGACTATATTCACTGCTTCTCTACCTTCGGCTCAAACGAAGATGTCTTAAAAGGATTACAAATTCAAACGTAACAGAATTACAAATTCAAACGACACTCCAGTGGATAATTGAGTAGCACATTACAAAAGCAAATGAAATCTCTAAAATAAGGTTTCCAATTCGAATACAAGGAATCAAATTTACCGAAAGAAACTGCTTAAATGATCCACAGAGCCTGGAAGTGGGCAATTGTCTCTCCATTGTTATCTCGATTTAAATCGGGAGACAATTATTCGTTATCTCTGATCCACGATAATAAAGGATTCCATGTGTCCCTTCGAAAAGCAAACCTTTTCTTTGAGGGTTCAATTGAAATAAGGAGAAACCCCCTTCCGATGATAACATACTGCGCACGGAAGACAGGGAGGAGTTGGTAGAGGGACTATCTGCACAGGAAAAGTTGCACGAAGGGATCAATACTCGCGCTCTCCATTTCCTAACATAGCCTTGTGCAATGTTCTGTAATCAAATGATTATTTTAAGCCCTAATACGATGATCAACAGATGAATGGGTTGCTGCCAATCACGGCATCCTTTTGGTAAACAGCTGCTAGTTTTCAAATCCAAGATTATGCCAATTTATCTCCAATTTAAGAATTTCAATGCTCCAAGGTTTCTATCGCTAACTGGGTGATAAATTAGCTTCAGATTCTTTTAGGGAGAATAAATGTAGTTTCTTTTTTAAGAAGTTGCATCTGAGTGTGCAGCAGCTCTTTCTGTATCTTTATGACACCACTTCACACACGCGCAGAAATGAAGAGGGAATAGCAAAGTACGTATTGAAGACCGGAAGCAGAGGAAAAAAGTAACATTCAAGCATGTTCACTAAAAGCATCGTGTTTAAAGATCGACTTTGTAATAAATCTTTAATAATTCAGCCAAATATTAATACGACATAATCCACATCAGTTCCTCCTCTTGGTCTCGTAGGAGAAGGTTTAGTGTTATTTATTGGTATGCTATTTTTAATTAGCAAATAGCTCCACTAACCCAAGAAAGCTATTTAAGAAACTGGCAGGGAGGTAAAACAATATCTAGTTTTGAATCACGAAAGCAATAATCACCTTCTAGCAAAAGACAATCCCTTCCCCAGGGAGGGATTTATATTTATAAAGGTTGCTATTTATTATTTTGATGATAATAAATTGCTTACCTTTTAGATACGGCTAAGAAATAAGTAAGCGTATGTAGTCTTAGAATTGCCAGATTCGCACTCCTAATTTACCTCAAATAACATTTTATTTTTCCATTTGAAAAAACATTTTTCCAAAATTATTTTAAACTAGAACTTCTATGTGCGTTGAAATGTTGATTTTTTTTTTTTTAATGTGGTTCGCCTGTTTTTGTGGGGTAAGTCAGAATCGAATGCAGCACATTTAGAAGTAATTGCGAACGTCCTACCACTGAACTACGGACGGTAGTCTGCTTTTTTTTTTTTTTTCTCTTTTATGACGTAAAAAATGCCACCTGATGGAAACAGCATATCGTCACATTTGTCTTAGTCAAATAACAAACGATATTTATAATATAACATAGAGAGAAACGCAGTCAGAAATTCGAATAATGTGTTGATAGAATTGAAATTTAAATTCTTTTTTTTATTTACGAAAATATTAAAACTGTACAGAAGTTAGTCGAGGTGGCACTCTAAGTTAACAGCTGAAACACTGAGAAGATGTTTAAGCAGTGTACATTAACTGAGTATGCACAATAAATATTTATCTTAAACAGACAAATGTTAAAAACAGGATGTTTTCGTGGAAATATGTCACAGATACAGAAATTAATGAATAAACAGGCCGATTCAAACACGTGTTCGACTTTAGAAAATAGTCGCAAGCTGGGAGTTGGAAAAAGAGCTAGAATGAACTGGGTAACGAAATGGTTAACTTGGAAAAGAATACTTCAAGAGATTGAAATGTGCATACACAGATACAAAAGTATAAATCTCATGCTAATTATTAGCAATTAGTTATTTTGGAAGAGCATTACAGCGAAGCTATCGAGTAGAACGTTTGTTGATGGAAATTATGAGCATCTCGGTTACGTGAAGACGTTAAGCAAGAGCTAGAAGTTTGGATTTTTTTTTTTTTTTTTTTGTATTTGTTTATTTTGTCTACTAATGCAGATGCCACGCAAGCAAAATCTAATTCATTTCAATACTAAACTAAGTGCAACTCAATCTTGCTGGATTCTTACACATACACAAACTTGTATGTTCTCAGAAAGTACATCATTTATTCCTTAGAATTTTTTTATGATTCAGAAGGATGAACGATTACAGTCGGTACGGTTCCTCTTCTCTTTCTCGCAGAATACATATTTCCAATGAAAAGCAATTTCCAACTGAAAAAAAAAAAAAATTGAACAAATAACATTAGAAGAAAGAAAAACGAACGGAAGAGATCGTGGATAAAGTTGTACATGACCTTTGGCTTTCAAGATCTGTTCAAATCCCGTCGAAGAAAAAAGATTTTTTAAAAATGAAATTCAGTAAAGTGATCTCAAAGCTGAGATCACTTTACTCAGAACTTGACACTTTATTCCAGGGCTAAACAGGCAAAGCAGACGGTGAACACACCTTCGTGACAATAACAAACAACAACCAATCGAATGAAGTAAATCACTCGTAGCAATGTTAAACACTTTGACCGAACTAGGTATATATATATATATATATATATATATATATATATTAATATTCATGAATTCCTATTAATCTTTTTGACATATCTTTAAAACCCAGTTCGTTTCCTCACCTGAAATTTTACTGTTTCGGATGGACAAGTGATTTCAATTGATTTTACTTCTTAAATCTCAAGTCATTCTGTTTTTTGTGAAATGGTAGATCCATTTCACAGGAGGCAAAAAAAAAAAATATCGTTCAGTCCGAGACTTGGCACAATATGCTTATATTCTGCAACTGGAAGTTTATTTCATTATCTGTATAAAGTAATTTTGCTATATTACACTTGAGAGTTCCACGTTAAAAAGGAAAAAAAAAATAGCCACTGAAAACAAACTTCATAAACAATTTCGGATACTTGTTATGGGGGGTGATGTGTACACACATACATCTGTCTTTCATACTAGGATTTTTAGTTACAGAACACTGCCTGTAAGTTATAACTCAGTTTCTTAATTTATAAAAAAAAAAAAAAAAAAGTTACTTAATTTTACTTCCTGCGCAATAGAATCATTACTCTAACCCTATAAACCATCCTGTTTGCGTTCTATCATCGGCCACCCTCATTGAGTTTCTTCTGTACAGATAGATTCGCTGCTACAAACAGTTTTATAGCACGGAGTACATATTCAATACTTAATGACCTGAAAAGAACCACAATCGTTTAAGCCATCACTTTAGTTCTATATGCAGTTAGTTCAGCAAACACATGAAGATAGGTGAAGTCTTCAACAATTTATACTATTAATACAACTTCATTGGCCGATTATTTCAAGTTGCTTGCCAGATGTTCCGAAGGGAACGGGGGTATATGGAAAGGATTTTTGAACTTTATAATGTTTAACCCCCCCCCCCCATGCTTCAGTACAAATAAAGTTCAGGGAAACAATCTCCGCCATACTCGTACCGGGCTTGAGTCCATTCCGCTCTTTGCAGTTTCTCAGTTATTAAAGTTTGACCACCAATAAGCTTAATTAGACATATAGCGAATAAATTTTCTACAGTCACCAATAATTATACTATGGAAATTCTGACTGCTAAGTGAAATCTGTACACATATCTGCGGGTTCTACAAAGCTTGCTAAGTATGTACGAAATACTTCGGATCACGTTGAAACTAATTCTCGCATTTCTTTTGTTATATGCATACTTAATACGATCTCTCCTTTCTGCATAGGTAAGCCCACAACATTCCACCTCTAAAATCATAGACTGATACAATTTCTCCTGTGTCTGCACACACCAAAAACAAGTCTAAATGCGAGCACTGTGAACTCGGGATAAATGCAATCTTGACGTCAAGCGTGAAAAAGGAAATCATAAATTGCAATTACTAAAAAGTCTTTAAGGCGAAATCTAACCTTAATACCCGATGCTCGTTGCTTTAGATGTCAGTCCCTGCTCGTGGAGGTCATTATTGCACGAGTCGTAAAATTCCTACACACGCAGATAGGTAGTGGGTGAAGTGAAGACGATGCCGAAGGAGTTATGATGATTGAAAAATCCAATTTCTCCCATCATTTTACTCATCCAGACTAAAGCTAAAAACGCGGGATCTTTACTAGCTCTTTAACCAATTATGAGTTTTATCAATTTTAGCTACAGCCGTTAATACGATCCAAAACGGCTTCAAATAGTACTTCTGTCGTTGAAGAGGAAAAAGGAGTGGAAATACTACTTGAGCCAAATGCAGAAGAACTCGTCAACTTCCCTCAATGAAGAAAAGTGAAATAAAATGGCTGCCAAAAAGTATTGTTGGCGACACACACCCTTCTTGTTTGCAACCACCCACCCACCCCTTTTGTTCCGAGTGAAGAATTCTGCGCTCTTTTTGTATACTATTCGATTGGTTAATGAAATAAAAAAAGGAGCAAATTCTTTCCACCTGTTTACACATGCACAAAAACCGCGCATTATAAACACAGCGCCACCTGTCGAAAAAAACGGAGTAGCACTGTACTTTCGTCCTAACGGACACACAAAGGAAGAGCTTAGAGTGAAAGCCTCTTAAATCCCGCTAATCCATCCTTTAAGAAAATTACAGCGCTCTTCTTCAGCGGCGTAAGCTCACCCGTAGATTCTCCAAGGAAGAAGCGAAATGAGACGGAGAGTTTTGCGGATTTTCAACCAAAAACCTTTAATGTAACGCACTGGGAGGGGAGTGAAAAGGAGAAAAATAATATGTCCTGCAATAAAAATGTAAAGTACATCAGCCTTCGGGCCAGGCAAACACGTTTCTTTCAAGTCGCCATCACTAAATAGAAAGACTACATTTTTCTCTCGCTCCAAAATACACGGGATTATGAAGACAAACAATATAAACGTCTGGATTTCAATAAGAAAAGGAGCAAAAAATTATTATAATTCGCTAAGCCGTATATAAGTGACAATTCCCCGGCCTGCAGGTGTTCGCGCATGCTCATAAGCATTTGTTCGCTGGGAGAAACACCGTTAACAATTGAATTGTCTTCACTGGATCTTATTGCATCGATCTACATCCATTTTTTTGCTCACAGTTGTTATCTAAGATACACGATGAAAGACTTTATTACATTTAACACGTTAGTCTGTAATTAATATGGAAAATCCCTGCAGTCTTATCACTTTGGCTGTTTTGAGACAAGGCGTTTTATATTCCTTTTTGGGAGGTTGATGAACTCTTAATGGGGGAAACAAGGGCTCGGGGGGATGAGAGAGAGAGAGAGAGAGAGAGAGATGGCTCTTTGTGTCATCTGCAGTGCCCATCTTCGAGTTTAGAGGCACTCCAATGTTTTGTAGCATCCAAAATTTTCTAATGCACACACTCATTGCGATCATGTAATTGTCGGCCAAAAAAAGCTGTTACCTTTTGACACCTAATTGCGCGTGAGCAGCTGCTGGTAGAATGATTGCACGTTTCTTGTAAACCACCAGTTGAATCATGCATCCCCCACCCGGCGAAAGTAATAACTGACAATTTCCTAAGGTAAGCAGTGGGTGTGAAGTCGCGAGTACTTGCCATAACAGACAGGCCAGATTACTATAATCCATTGTTCCTTACGCAAGGTGTAGCGTTATCTTTTAGAGCCCGCTCACAGCTTGCCTTCGCACACCGAGACGCTGCGAAGATAAAAGTGACGAAAGGGGGAAACATCTCCCAAGTTTAATTCTCGAGAAAAGGAACCGTCAAACGTAGCAATGCGAGCCTCCTAAAAGGAAGTGCAGTAATACGACAGACAGCACTCAGGAAGGAAGGAAGGCAGCCACCAACGTAATGTTGAGAAACGAGTCTTACTTGGCAACATACGAGCATTGTTTGTTTCTGTAAATTTTGCTCGAATTTCTCTGGCGCACGCTGCAGAAATCAGTCAACAAACCCCACTTCGCAAGCCATTTAAAGACAAAGATACGAAGCGCGCACAGATGGCTGAAAATTATCTATAACTGACTTATCAATTTGAAGACGGTGGCCACGCATACAGGAACGGAAATAACCTCTGAATATTCCTATGAGCAAACGAGATGAAGATGTCAGTGCTAAAAGGGAAGTTAAGGACGGCTTTTAGTAAACAACACCACTACTGACTGCCTCAAACAAGGGTTATAGCGCCAATGAAATCCGAGAAAATTCACAACAAAACAGCAGACAATAAGGAACTGCCCGCTTCGATAGCTCAACTGGTCAACGCGCCTGCATATGTCTACTGAAAAAGCGGGGTTCAAATCTCGCAAAAGATATTTTGTAAACGTCTGCTCTGAATAAGTTACTTGATTTTGTGCAGGACGGATGCGATAGGACTTCCTGTTAGAGGCAGTCCTGATATGAAAGCTAACTGAATAATAATAAAACAGATTAAGAGTAACCCGAAGATATTGTAAATATACGCCAGAGAAAACGCCTTTCGACTTTGATCGAGGCAGCTTTCGACGGGGAGCGTGCATGCGTCAATATAGACTTAAAAAGCTCGTTGTTGTAGTTAATTCATTATAGGATTAAGTGACCTCACAATCGGCATTCTTCAAATTATGGACACGTTGTTTTAAATGTTTCCGATCTTCGGAAAAAACTTTACAGTCTGTACCTGATGTATAAAAAAAGAAACGGGGGAAAAAACTGTCACCTCATCGAAAAACGGGCACACAAAAAAAGGCACTCTGTCCCACCTTTGGAAGATTATCCTTGGCTGGATGGCAGGAATTTAGAACCCATCATGCAGCTTCCAATTAGAGTCCATTGTGCAGCAAAGTCGTTCGTTGGTTTGCACACTTCGCAATTGCGAGAATAAGAATAAACTTTACCACAAAGGTTATTGAATTCTTAGTTTACGTGCCGTGTCCTGTCTACAATATGATATCTCGACTCCTGAAGAAAATACTTCTTTCGAAATTTCAGAAAAAAAAAAAGTGCATTTTACTCTTATTAAGAATAAAAGAAACAGATAAGCTCATTTTTAATGACGATGTGTATAAACATGCATGAATAAATTTCTTTTCAAAAGAGCTCTGTTATTTCATTCATATGCTAATTTAGTATCGATGAACAGCTGTAAGGGAATTAGCTGTACGTGAAGCAAAAACGATAACCAGCAACAATACCTCGAATGATTCGTATTAACCATCTGGTGAAATGGAGTAAGTAAGAACTACCTAAGATTCCTCGTGCATCCAAGCGGTATATATAAGAAACCTGACTTAAGACCCTGCTACAAATATTCAGTCACATCAGAGCATGCCTCTCTTTCACTGCCTGCATAAAAATCAGCATTTAAATAACAGTATTTCACAGTTGGGCATGGCCAATTATGAAGACTTCAGTGTTATATATATATATATATATATATATATACACACACACACACACACAAACACGTTATAATGCAGGTTTCCAGAGGAAACCGTTTTGAAATTCATACATAATCGACAGATCTACAACCCAAATTACTGATCTCAAATGAAAAAACTGTTGCCATCGTTGCGATTTTCCCATTCGCCTCCCATCCACGTTTAGTGATGGGAGGCGATTTACAAAGATACAAGTTAATAGCGGTTGGCAAAATCTTAATACAGCATTTCTTGACAGTGTGAATAGTAAAGCATTGATATGAATGAAATTTAAATGAAAAAAACTGGGAAAATATTTTAAAAAAATTCAATTTCTTTACTAATCACACGAAATCCTATTAGATACAACATCTTAGAGACATTCCTTAATCAGATCTGGTACTATAAAAAGATGAACAGAATATTCATTCTGATTTCCTCAAATCTGCAGAAAGTTGAAAGTATTACAGCGATTATAGAAAACTAATCACAAAAAAGAATAAATGTAAAGACGTTGAGCGCAATAACTAACTACGCAAGCTCTGCATAAGATAATCAGTGTCTGCCAGCAACTTACACGATATTTGCGAATAATAATACTCTACTCGAGACACCAAAAAACGAATAAACAACAGATTTAAAGACATTCGAACAAATGTACTAGGCTGAATGTGATGTACAACGAAATAACAAACAAAATTCTGATTCTTTAGTGTTCAAAGACGCTGAACTTCGCTTCCCGGATCACGTTTGACCACAGCAATTTTCTGTGATCCACCAGCCTCTTATATAAGCGTAGAAAGAAGAAAACTTGGAATAGCCTACTATTTGAACTACTTCACTTTGAATAGCCTAGCGAACGTTTCGGTTCGCCTTACAATTGCCATGGAGATATTTTATGCACAGGAAACAAGCATATTAGTTAAATTTATCGCAAAAGTAATTACCAGTTAATGAACTCAATTAGAAATGCCACATTCCAGTAGTATACTACAAACCCCTTGAAGTATCTTAAACTTAACTCTTTTCATATGCTCGTAATAACGGACAATGAACTAACAACTTATAGATTCCGTAAATGTTAACTAGAAAAACTATCCAAAAAATCCAATTAGATGAAATGACTCCAAAATCTTTCGCGAGAAGTAAATATACACACGAAATTATTCATTCTATGGACACCGATTTCCCTGAATTTGGAAAGGCATTTTATCCTCGTGTGCACAGAGAGAAATCCGTTATAACGCCGATTTCAAGGCGTATTAGTGAAGCCTAAACGATGCGTCTTCACTGCAGCATTAATTTTTCAAGAATGACAATCCTTACATCAACCTTTAAAATGCAAAACTAGACTCAAAAAGAACTGCGGCTATAACGGTTACATGAAAACTGGTAATGATTAGAAGGCAAGAAGACAATGTTTCAATTACAAGCGAAAAGTTCAGATAGTAGTAAGATGAATGACTCTCTTTAGTGAAACGTTTGTCCTTTTATTTAAAGGCAGAGAAAGGGGGATAAGAAATCATCAGCTACACTAAACAATATCTGGAGGCTTTTATAGATTCTGAAATATCGCTACAGTTAAATTTCTGTACAGTTCAAAGCAACTTCATTTTGAAGGTTTCATTCTTAAAAGAGAAACAATCACTTAATTTTAAGGGGGGAAAAGCTTCATTTGCTTCCAATATTAAATAGCGTCTTGAGGAACAAAACTAATTTTTCGGCCACCTACCGGAAAAAGAAGATATACACTAAAATTAAAAAATAAAATATACACAATCTGAACAGCACATAACAATGGATGCAAATAAGATATTTTTAGCAACTGATTTGTGTTCATTTATGTATTTAGTATCAAATATAAAGATGATGGTATCTTGTTTTCGTCTTTTGTTACATGATAATTTAGTGCTGCTAATTGAAGAAAATCTCGACAGTAGTACTGAATGCATTCTTTGACATATTACTTAATTCAACATTTTTTAAAAAAGAATAAAACATATGCATTCATAAAAATAAACACATTTTTGTAAGGCATGAAAAGTCGTGTATTTTCACATCTTAATATACGACTCTTCGTTAACAACTTTCTCGGGTATTTTTGCTGTTAATAGAACCGTAAATTTAATTTACTAAGGACCACAAATAATTCATAATTGGTGCTTGGCCGACAATACAGAAAGAAAGCTAAATAAAAAGCTCGGCCATGCAAAACTTCTGAATATTCTTTCAAAGTGCTGATTCACTGACTCGTAATAAACATAGCAAGACGCAGTATCTGCCGTAAATCATTTCAAAAACTAACCCCGCATATTGTACGGCTATCACGTACAATATAGACATAAGCCAATTAGAGAATAAAGTCCCACCAGCTACATGCTGACGTAAATTTATTCATCCCCCCATGTACAGTGTCCCCTTGGTTTAGAGATCAGACGTAAGCACTTCACTTTATTCTGTGGAAAAAACTGTGATGTTTCAGCAAACGTACGGGAGCCGTTTTGAGTATTTAGGTCATAAAAAGTGGCTACATTCTGAGAGAAGAATACACAAAAAAGAAAGGGGGGGAAAAAAAGAGGCAGCATTTTCCACGTGCAGCGACGACCTCCCTGATCACGCCCCAAACTGTTCTTTGAATCCTACGCAACATCATTAGCCGAAGTGGAGAAGTGAGCACAGCGGTACCGCTAGGGAGCAGAAATAGCGCGTGCTACCAGAGTTTCCGCGCGTCCTTTACTAATCCCTCTAACCCTATCACCATCACGATCCCTCAGCCATCCGTTATTTTGTCGGGGGTTGTAGGATGTCTCTAAGGATCTCAGCACCACTGGAAAAGGCAGATCTGGTTGGATTTTTCGGTGAATTTACACGTACTTTTCCTAACTAGAATTAACAATTAGTAAGCAACCTGCACAGCACGTTCACTACAAGACAGAATAATACGGAAATTTTCATTCATAACAGTTTCTGATTACCTGAAAATGCTCCAGAGGCCGTCCCCTTATCTCGCAGCCAGCGGGAGGTGTCCTGCGTGGTCCGACGGCCCGCGAGCTGCACCTCCTGCCGCAACCCAGACTAGCCAGCTTCGGCAAGCCACCAGCTGAGACCCCAGCGCAGCTACGTCGGGTGTTGGCCAGCTCGCACTGCGCGAGTTTCAAACTAGGGAGCACATGTTAGGTGTAAAAACTTTATACGGTCGCTAGACAACGCAATGAAAAAGCAAACAAGTGAAGAAATCTGGCTGCAGGTGTCCACAGTAGCCTTTACTACCCTTTCCGCCCCAAGTTTTCCACATGGTGTCACTAGCAATCAAACGGACAACAAAGACGCAGCCGCCCTACGCTAGAGCCCAGTGAACAGATAAAGCATCGATACGAGCTGATAACCTATCAATACTGTTTATTGCTAGATTTCGCTTCCATAAGAAGAAAATCGCTAGCGAGCAACTAGAGGGCTACTATATACCTTCATCTAGAAGTACAGACTATTAGGATCCCTAAAATTACATACCTGAAGCCGTGGCAAGTCGAAGTTTTTCCAATACTGTACTAAAGACTGAACATTCGCAGCCATCTTTGCCCAAGACGAATGACAACTAATTGTCCACGTGACCAAGCATCCTCTATATACTCTCAAACCAGTGTTTCGCGATGCAAGCCTAATAGAATGGCTTGACGTCACCTCTCAGTCATGGATGAAAGGCTATTTTTTGTTTGATTGCATGAGTATCCCTATCTAATTTTCATGGAACACCCTCCGAACTGGTTCGGCGGCAATACTGGCGCATGGGTGTAGAGTAACGCAGTGCGCTGTTGGGAAAATGGCTTCACTGTTATGGCCGACAATGTGGAGTTCAGAGACGGCTTCGATTAATTTGGTGTCGTCTTGTTTTCTCCGGTGGCACGTTGGGCTGACATTCATGGAAATTTGGACAGTTTAAAATGGTAAAAATTTCTCAACTTCTTTTTATGTTTCAAAGACTATAAATTTGAATAGAAAACTACCTATTTCTCGCCCTCGCCGTGTAGTTTGGATAAATATCGCTATTAAAGAACTTGAATCGTCTCTCTAACTGTATGAAAACTCATAATTTGATATTTGGAAATTCGATATTTCAACTTATGAAATGCAATATTGATATTCTTATGTATTGTTTCTCTGAATTGTGTGGAAATACAGCAAGCATATCAATTCGAATAATTGCACGACTTTTAGGTCTTTACGAAGTTTGTAGTATACACGCGCGTGCGCTTGCATATCTGTTATTTTGAAGTATGACCTAGTGGTATGCCTAATTTTGACCAACCAGCCAACCATAGATTTCTAATAGGAACATTTGATTACTCATGCATTATAAAATAGTATTTTAATACCACTGGAGAATATTATTTTAAAAAAATGGATATCGTAAATGGTGCTTCAGGTTATCGATTATGGGTTTCCTGATTATTCTAAAGAATAATGACAATAATAATAAATTCGCAATGGCAGTCAAAGTTCGTTTAGTGATGAAAACATCGATTTTGGGCCATTGCACTGCGATAATATATCCGAATGCGACTTTTTATATTATTATAATTATAAACAGGTTGTTTAATATTATAATGACTGAATTATTCTTAGTGAAAAGAAAAACAGTAAAACTAGATCACAAAAGCCGAAATAAATCTAAAAAATTCATTAACGCTATAATTATATTTTAGCATTATTAAATAACTTGAAGAAAATGGTGGGAGGCTCTCATTTCTTTACACTTCAACGCAAAAATAAAAATAAATAAACATAGAAGAAGTTTCCTATCCTTTGTGTATAGGTAATAAATTGATTGTTATAACTAATTGATAACATGCTTGACTGTGGATAATGTAGTTTAATTGCGTGTTTTGTTTCTAAGCGAATATGCAAACTATATTAAGGAGCCGAATAGCATTTTCTAAATGTAAATTTTCCAAACATGCACAGCTGTTCATTCTTAATGCTTATTTATAATTCCCCGAATGCTAGTAAATTGTAATTTTAAATTTTATTAATGGGGAAACAGAAACCATATATTGTTTTGTTTGCTTCTGGAAAGCTCCGGAGAATTGTGTGCCAATTTTTAAAGAGTTTCCCTGTTGCTTTTTAAAGGTAATTGCTTTTTCATCTAGTTAACTGATAATTAGTTTTATTGTAGTCGTCCCCATAGGTCGTAAATGTGAATGAGAAAATTGGATATCAACGTTTTTGTTGATCTTTTAAAATAATTGCTTGTGCCACCCATCTGATTAATTTTTTTTTCATAACATCAACCTACCCTTTTTTGCTTTTTTTATGATAACGACATTTAAAAAATTAGCCAAATCTTTTGGTTCTAGTGGTTTTGTAGATTTTAGAGATCCATCATCATTACTTTAATATATTATTATTACTTAATATTCATATATTATTAGTAAAACAATCGTCATATTCCCAGTTTGGAAGTTATCCTTAAGAATGTAAGAGCTTGATTACTGTCGTTTTACATGAAAAAAAAAAAAAAAAAAAAACTGATTTAGTATACCATATAGTTCTAAAAATTTTCTGTTTATATGAGGAATATACCGGCAGCTATGGGATCATCCTAAAATGATATCACATTATTTTGTGTGGGGAAAGTCTGAATGTGACACGAAGATAGGAGTGTATTTAGTTTGCTGTCATTTCAAGATGATTTTTATAGTAAACTTTAAATTTTCATATTAAAAACAAGCAACATAATATTTTGAAAATCATCTAAAAATCCATTCTTAAAAAAAGTTGCTCGAATATAAATAAATCCATAATTGATTTTTTTTTTTTAAATTTCAAAATATAATGGTGTGTTATTATATGAAGTTACAGACATATAAATTTATTTAGAAATTTTAAGTTATGTTAAGTTTAAGCATAATTTTTTAAATTAATGTGTTTAATTATTATTTAAAGATTTGTGGCATAGAGGGGATAGGAAAGAAGCTATTTAACTTTTGAATAGAGGGAGAATGATCCAGCAGATATCATTTAAGGATAATCTGTGATTCTCAGTTTAATAATAATTATTCCTTGTGAATTGTTCCTTTTATACATCAGTATTTGATTAAAAAAAAAAATAAGTGCATCTAGTACTCAAATTGTTATTTATTGATCTTTATTAAAAACTGTAACCAAAGATTGAGAGAAAATCCTACTGAATTCCATTTCAACCAATAATTCTTATAATCAAGCAGTATTTTGTATTTAATAAATTTCATTTTAGCACAAACAAAAGTGATGTGGTGGATGACATAGCAATATTCTTGGCTGTATTTTTATGTTAATTCTATATATACTGCATTGGAAATTTTATGGTACATCAGAGCCATGATGGATGAAGGTTGGAAAGAAAGAATAAAAGGAAAAAACTAAAGTTGATAGCTTTTAAAAAAAAAAATGCTTTTAAGTGTGTTGTGATAATTTACTGCAAGTAAGAACTGAATAGAAATATTTCTTTCATTAAACTGAAATGGCCATTTCATCATGTGAATTAAGTTATTTTATAGTCACTAAGATAATATTAACCTCAGAAATGTAAAAATCATTAAGATTAATAATATGCAAAATTAATGATAGAAATACAGATTAATCACAATTTTGTAAAAAAATAAAATAAAAATAAGCATTACTAGTTTAAAGAGGAGTTGTCATAGAGCAGCAATAAAAAAAAAAAAATAGGGATATCACAACTTGGATAAAGGTTCAACTTTTTTGCTAGGAGAGTTATTAGAATCTGCTCTCAATATGTTGAAATCTCAAAGTAAACTCAGGACTACTACTACTACTGCCTTAAATTTATATTATTATTTATATTATTATATTATTTTGTGACACCTCCAAGGAGTCCAAAGACTCATCAAGGAAGAGCACTTACTTTACAACTCTCAGTCTCCATCAACGCCATCTACTGTTGACCACAATGAACGACTACTAATATTTTTTGTTTGTCTGTATGTGGGGTAAAAAAACAGAGTTTCCAGTTGAAAAAACCCTTTTACCTCCATATGAGATCGGCTAACACCTTCAATTGAAAAAACCAGATAAAGATTCCTCTGCCATGATGAGAATCGAACTTAAACCTTTTTCAATTGAAGGGTGCAACATACTCTCATTCTTCCAATTGTGCTACGGAGGCACTTATATACTCTTTATGCCACCAAATGCCTTATCTACTTCTTGTCCTGTATGAAATGCATTTTTAGATTGGGCGATGACTATACTGACATTGAAAGAGTTTAAGGGATTATTTTATTCTTTTAGTGGTTTTTAATCATCATCATCATGCATGACCTGTTACGGTCTTAGAAGTCATCGTTGAATAGTTTAAGAGAACATCCTGGTTTTCTTTTTCCTAATGGCTTGTACTTTAAGGCTTGTTTTGGTTTTTAATACTGTGAAACATGCAGCAAGTACTGTGAAAGATTTTTGGTTCTTCAAAGTACCAATGTTTTTTCCTACATATCTTATATCCTTATACAAGGTAGCTTTTTTTTTCTTTTTCTTTTTTTTAACATTACATGCTATCACCATAACCAGAAAATAACCACCAATTGAAATTTTACCTTCAGTGGCAACAGATGAATAATATTATTATCCAAAGACCCCCCTCCCATGAAGTCAAAGACTTATTGCTGAAGGTCCCTTTGTCATACACACCCACAGCTCACCATACCCTGCCTTAAATTCATTCAAAATCTCTGCAGATATCATGCACCTTGCGCGCACACACACACACACACACACACACACACACACACACACACACCCTTCTTGTAAAGCTTCCAGGGATGACTCCTTGTTCTCCTCCCTCCCCCATTTCACAACATTTTATTAAAAACCTCTACAACACTATCATATCACCCCTTTTCCCTCTCCACTAAACACTGCAAATTTCATATTCTCAATTCATACTCAACATTCCAGAGACCAGAAATTACCTAAGTCAATTGCTTCTGGACTCTTTCTAATATCTCTTCATTCTTTTGAAAACCAATTGACCAAATCTGTGCACAGAAGCTCATATGTAGCCTACTTGGAACTATAATTATTGTTCATGGTAGTTTGTAGACTAATGTAGTAGTATCTAAAGAAGTAATGATGATTTATGGTTTTAATGATGCTAAGTTAGCAAAGATCATACTACTATATCAAATGTTATAGCAGTACACAAAGTAAGACAATCACAAACATCCATGCCTACAACAGGATTCAAGCCCATGACCTGTTGGTTGGAGAGTGAGTATGCTAACTAACCAGGCAGGCTCTGAAAAAGTGCAGCACTATTGCCATCAAGCTATTTTAATCAAAAACTTTCTTGTGGGTTTTAAATAGTAATAATGATTTGCATTAATATACTTTGTGTCTTTTTTATGCAGTTATACAACGTATGGGGAAAAAAAAGTATATATTATTGGCATAGTGGCAGTTTCAGACTAATTTTAAAAGATTGATAAATTCTTTATAGGATTTTAATATTTCTTATATTTTTTTAACTGTCAAAGCTATATAACTGAGAGGAGACCTCCACATAGCCTTTAAAGGAATGTGGAGAACCGATCAGGGCTTCTGACCTAATGTCCAATCTTCGCCTTCTCGTCGTGCACCCTGTTAGGTATTTACCTGGATACTGAACGAACGAGGATGGACTGGCAATTTGGGATTTAGCCGATCAAATTGTATTCTTATTGGCTTAAACAAAAATAAAAAATGATGATACAACATGACAGAATTTAATGCCGGCTGCTGGGGCATTGCCTGGTTAAACAAGGCTCCCATTGTTTTCGCCAGGTAACCAGGGTGAACAGCGAAAAGTCAGCTACTGGAACAAATCTGAAAACACACCCTAACTCAACATCCAGATTTCAATATTGACACTATGAACATAAGAAGCCCGAATGGCAAAGAAATGGAGCTAGCTAAGGAATTAAATAAGTAACAGATCGACATAATAGGAGTGACTGAAACAAAAAAAGACAAAATTGGCGAGACCTTTCTGAGCAATAAATACAAAATGTTATATTCAGGAAATGACAATCAAGGAAAAGTAGTAGTCATAGTATTCAACACTAAATATGAGGCTAATCTTGAATGGCAGGCAGTCTCAAGTAGAGTGATGTGGGCAAATATCAGAATGGAAAACTGGACGATGAGACTTATTTGTACCTGTGGTCCCAGAGAAGGTTCTACTAAGGTAGAAAAGGAGGAATTTTTTGATGGTTCAGAAAAAGCGACTGACACAATGAAAAGGGAAAAGTTGGTCCTGGTTGGGGATCTAAATAGCAGAGTAGAAAATGATTGTCAGACATACAAAAATATTTTGAGAAAATTTGGAGAAAAGAGCAAAGCTAATAATAATGGCAAATGCCTGTTAGATTTCTGCTAGGGCATGGGCTGGTTATTACTAACACAATGTTCCAACATAAAATTGTGCACAAATTCACATGGAAAGAAGAGGCAAGGAATAAGAAAAGTCTCATTGACTATGTTATTGTTGATAGTGATGCTTCCAATTTCAAATCCTCTGTACACTCTGGTGTTCTGCACCAGAGTGTACAGAGGATTTGAAATTGGAAGTGATCGCCATTTAGTCTTGAGCAGGATAAAATTGAATTTCATATCGAAAAGAAGAACATGTAAGAAAGTTTTAAAGTGAACAAAAGTTGAGCAGCTCTCAGATGTGAACTGTAGACTAAAATACATAAACATTATTGAAGTAAAAATGAAAGAGTTTGAGAATGGGAACCAAATCTTGGAGATTCAGTGGCAAGCCCTGAAGAAAACATTAATTGATTTAGCCAGAGAGGCATGTGATGAGATTGTCTGTAAGGATAGAAAAATCAGAACTCCATGGTGAACACAGGAAGTTAAAGAGGCAGTGAAAGAAAAGAAGAAAGCATATCAAAAGTTCCTAGCAAATAAGTCAGCTTGTGCTCTTAGAGAATACAGAGACAAATGTAAGAAAACTAAACACCGTGTAAAACTAGCTAAACAAAAGTCATGGGAGGACTTTGGTAAGAACATTAGAAAATAAATATTAAGAAGGTGGCAAGATATTCTGGAGGTTGCTGAAGAAGCTTAGAAATGGAGGAAAGAGTGCTGTAAAAGGAATTAGAGACGATAAAGATGACATGAAGTAATGAGTAATTACTTCGAAAAAATTGCTAAATGGAACAAGCAGTGATGACAGCACAGTGGTAAAAAAACACTGAACTAGGCATGCAGTCAGGAATACATATCCATACTTTAAGTAGAAAAAACCATCAAAGGCCTAAAATGTGAAAAGGCAGCAGGAGTAGATGATATTCGACCAGAAATGCTCAAGTATGGAGGTATAGAAGTATTACAGTAGCTGCATTGCATGGTTCAGAAGGCCTGGATACAGGGACGAATTCCAGATGATTGGAGTACAGTTCTCATAGTACCCATATATAAAAAGGGAAATAAAACTGAATGTGATACTTACAGAGGTATTTCTCTGCTGAGTGTTCCTGGTAAGATATATGCAAGTATACTTGAGAAATGGTTGAAAAGGATTGTGGAAGAGAAGCTTGGTGAAGAACAAGCTGGATTCAGGCTAAATAGAAACTGTCAGGATCAGATTTTCACTTTATGACAGATAGTTGAGAAATCATGGGAATATAACAAAGATCTGTATTTAAGTTTTGTAGATCTGGAAAAAGCATATGATAAGGTGCCAAGAGAGAAGCTATTCAAAATGCTACAGTGGTATGATGACAATGGAGCATTTATATCAAGCAATACTTAGCCTTTATTCAAAAGACTTGAGTTGTAATTCAGCAGTTAGAATTGAAGGAAGTACAGGAAGATGGTTTTATGTTAAATCTGGTGTCAGACAAGGATGTACATTATCCCCTCTGTTATTTATTATCTATATGGATCACATTATGAAGGAAAGTGGTATTAAACCTGATATCAGAATTGGAAATGTTAATCTTGGCTCTTTACTTTATGCAGATGATGTTATACTTCTAAATAAATCCAGTACAAGTCTGCAAGATTCCCTTGACTAAATTGAATAACTCTTGTAATAGATTTAGTATGAAGGTCAGCAATAACAAGACAATGAAAATGGGCAGAAGCATTGAAAATATCAACTGCATTGTGAATAGAGAAACTATATAACAAGTATAATTGGAATGTGCCTTGCCCAAGAGTGTCATGTCGGCAAGGAGTTTAAGTGTGTTTAAGATGCGGTATGATGAGCTGTGTGTGTGTAATAAAAGGACCTCCCAGATGAGTCTTTGACTCCATGAGGTCTTGGAGTAGTCATAATAATAAGTAAAATATTTCAGCTACTTTGGCACCATTTTTAGTGACGATGGTAAATTAAATATGGAAATAGACAACAGAATCAACAAAGCTGGTATGGTAGGAAGCCAACTGAATAAATTTATATGGAATAAGAGAAAAATTATTGGCAACACTAAATTAACTGTATACAAGAGTGTATACAGTTAATTTAGTCAAACCTAAATTAACTGTATATAGTTAATTTAGGTTACAAAAAAAAACTAAACATAGTCAAACCCATTTCAACTTATGGATCTGACAGCTGGGTCAGAAGTAAAACACTTGACAAAAGACTAGAAACTGCAGATATGAGAGTCCTGAGAAAGATTAGGGGCATGAACAGATGGCATATATTAAAAAATGAGGATATTAGGAAAGAACTTGACATTGTCAGCATCCAGGAATATGCTAGCAGAACTAATCTCAGGTGGTATGGTTACTTAATCAGAATGGGAGAAGAAAGATTAGCAAAATTAGTGTTCTCTGCCAGGTTGGTAGGAAAAGATCCAGAGGAAGACCAAGATATAGGTGGATTGATACAGTAAAATGTGCCTTAGAAATATAAGATCTGATATTGTTTGGAGTCTTGAAGGTAACAGACTGATTTGGAGGAAAATTGTAGATAGGAAGTTGGTAATGATGTAATTTTTCATGTGGTATCATATCCTGTATACCACTTGAGAGTATATATCAGGAATATGATGATATTTTTTAAAATTTATTTCATTCTTAATTTATATTATAATTCAATAAAAAAAAACTAGGATCTGCAAAAATATTTTGCAGATCCTTGTAAAATGAATAAGTTTGAAAAACTTATTCATTTTACATAATCCTAGAATGCATAGCCTGAATGACTAAGTGATGAATGACTTTAAGGCTTAGTTTGATGTGCTTTGTTTGTGACAGTGAGTCTTGATTACATTAAGGTTTGATTTTAAGCATAAATTAACCACATCTCACTAAGTTTATTAATTCTAGGTTTGTTCAGAATGAAATTCAAAATATCATGTTCAGTGGCTGGTATTTCAGTGTTTCTTTTGATATAGTATCATTTCAACCACTGAAAGGTTATCTTTGTGTTTGTTTGAATATTGGGATAACACTTTAAAGTATCCTATTAAAAAAAAAAAGTCAAGTCTGAACAAATCAAGTGAATTTTCTTGATACAAAAGCTCTTTACATAAACCATATGTTCTCTATATATTCTACAAGAATATTTTCTTGTCAACTAGTGCAAATATTGATTGCCAGTTGGAAGTATATTCTCTATTAGAGGATAGATTTACCTGTTCTGGCCACATAAATGTTCAACATTTTTAGTAATTTGCAGCTATAATACTGTCTCCTCTTCTCATTTTCATATTCTGAAGACTCATCGCGGGAGGTGTCCTCCTGCGATGAGTCTTCAGACTCTTTGGAGGTGTCACGAATAATAATAATAATAAAAGGATTATCTTTGTTGAGCAACATTTATCCCATGTTGTAAATTTCAATATGAGTGATCGTACCTTTTTTAATTATGGTATTATTCATGTTTTCTACCCTAGTACTTGAGAGTTTTCAGTGTTAAAATTTCCTGCAGTGATTATAACACTCATTATCCATGTAAGCCATTAGTTCATGCAAAGAAAAGTCACTGTTACATGCTAGACATTGATTCTTGCATTGGGTCCAGAGGACACTGACTAAGGTGGTTTCTGACCTCTGGAATGTCGAGTATGAGGAAGGATTGAGAAGATGTAGTTTGCAGGGTCTGGTGGACAGGGGGAGGAGGGTAGATGTGATGGAGATCTACGGGTTGGTGGGGGGTTGTTATAGGATCAATGCTGGAGAAGTTTTACAGAGAATAGTGAAAGATCAGAGGAGAACCATAGGTCATCCCTGGAAACTGTATAGAGAGGGTGTGAGTAGGGGAGTGAGTGGCAGGTTTTTTTCGTGCAGAGTTGTGAATGATTGGAATGCCTTGCCTGAGAATGTGGTGTCTGCAAAGAGTTTGAATGTGTTTAAAGCATGGTATGATGAGCTGTGTGTGTGATAAAAGGACCTCCCAGATGAGTCTTTGACTCCATGAGGTCTTGGGGTGGTAATAATAATAGTAATAATAATAAAAAAAAAAAAAAAAGCTCATACTTTCTTTTGGCATCATCAGAAAAGCTTAAAATATATGAATTTTCTGTGGGGGGGGGGGGAATTGTTTTCTTACTAATTTTTGAACTGTTCTGTCTATTAAGCACTGCCAATCACTTCTAGCTCATGTTTGGACTTTTTTTGTGATAGCATTTCTTCTCTGATATATACAAATTGTTGTATAACTAGTTTTTTCCTTTCATTTGTTTTATCACTGTTCCCTTTTCCACTAATTTGCTAATTAATTGCTGATGTTGAAGGTGATGTTTTGTTAGGAAAAGTTCTATGCTTCATGCTAGCTATGGATTTTTTTTTCTAAATTCTTAAACTATAAATAGTTAGGACTTTTGAATTAATTTACCTGAAAGGGCTAGAGAAACTACTGAACTGACCTATATCTCTTAACTTTGCTCATTAAAGAAAATATGAAATATAAAATATTTTATGTACTTCTATAGATGGGTTATTATTATTATTATTTGATAGAAAATTCAGATTTTTATTTGTTTGAATTTTAGAAAGGCTAAGGGTAGAATAGTTGCCTTTCTGGATTGGCCACTGTATTGGTATGTATGCATAAGAGTGGCATACATACCAGTGCTTCCCAAACTACTGGATGTCAGGCCCCCTTTGGAAAAATTAAAATATTTCACGGTCCCCCTTGAAAAAAAATCATAATACATACATATATTATTATAATATTTATTGTATTTATATTCAATACAAAACATACACAGTGAATATTGCAAAAATCAAATGGAAATATTACATTTTAGCATCTTGCATACACATTTGATATGGCACATTATCTCATATTTTATATCGATACAAAATTAATAACGGAAAAACTTATATTTTATATAGATAGATGTATTGTTATTGTGCATTTGCAGTATAAGCACATGAAACATAAAACGATTAGTAATAAAGAAAGAATTAAAAACATAAAAGAAGTTTAATAACAATTTAATGTGATGGAATGTGTTTCAATACTGCTACACCAATATCAGGTGAAATATTTGAAATTACAATTCTTAGATTTCTGCTTTGAAATGAAACTTATATGAATAAGCATATATTTACTAATATTCATTAAGCACCGAAATACGCAGGAAGCAAAATTTGTGAACCAACATGAATGTAAAAATAACAAAAAAGAAATAATAAATAGTAAAAATTAAATACATTTGTTTTAAGATAAAAAAAAAATCTACTTAGTCTTAAAAGATTTTAAATTTGTTTTCATTATTTCATGCCCCCCCCTCAACAAAACCTACAGCCCCCAAGGGGGCCACAGCCCACAGTTTGGGAAATGTTGCTTTAAGTATTAAAGTTTTAGAAAAAATTTGGATAAGCAGAAAAGACCTTGCAAAAACTGAAAGGTTGATTATTTTTAATATACTTCCTGATATGTATTAGGCCCAGCAGCTTGTTACAGCCAAATGACATTGTTAATCTAGGATAAACAATACATTATAATTTACATAATTATAACTACACATTCTTGTCATTCACATTTGCAAGGATACCTCATAGATTATGGTCACTGGGTTTCCATGGTGATGAGGATATGTTGGAAAGGGTCCTGGGAAGATTCACAAAGGTGGTCAGTGGTCTTTGCAATGCGGAGTATGAGGAGAGATAGGAGGAATGGGGCAGGATATGATTGAAACATATAATCTTGTCAGGGGTTGTTATTAGGTTGACTTAGAAGAGATTTTTCATTGAATAGGGGAGGGGGTAGAACAAGAGGCCATCACTGAAAACTGTATAAGGAGGATGTGAGCAGAGGAGTGAGGAGAAAAGTGGTTGGTGAATGGAATGCAGTGCCTGAGTATGTTGTGCTTGTAGATACATTGAATCAGTTTAAGGCACTGTTGGATGGGTATTGTGTGCAATAGTATGTACCTCCCACGATGAGTTTCTGACTTTGCAGAAGCTGCACTTTTTTCTTATCTTGTAAACAGCTGGCAAACTGGCCAAAAGAATACGTATAGTTAACAGACATGATATATATCAGCTTGAGCTATAATTACAGACTATAGTAACCTTGTTCACTGCTTTCTGCCCATATAAAAAAAAAATCACATAATGCTTCTCATCAGTATATAGGTCTCAATTATCATCCCTTCTCTCTCTCTCTCTCTCTCTCTCTCTCTCTCTCTCTCTCTCTCTCTCTCTCTCTCTTACCTAGCAAGCTCTGAAATGCACATTTGCTCAGTTTCTGCAGTCCAGAAAGTTTGTGTGCCTCTCAATTTCCGAAACATTCTCTTATCTCCAAGGTATTCTTTGACTAGATATGCATAGTAATTGAGATGGGGCCTGATCAATGTCCCATATACCACTGATGTCTAACTTGCATCTCAAGGACATGATGTAACCTGCTAACAATTTTCATCTGGCCCTGAATAATGTATTAAGCATTCAGTTTAAAATTAGCTGTTTATGGAAAGCCAGATCATTTGTAGCTGGAAAACATGCACGGTCATCATTGTATGACTGCCAGTCACCAGTACATGAAATAATCTTGACTTCATCCTTAAGTAACCTTGTAGAAAGAATCAAGAGGCAAATGATCAAGATAGTGGCAAGCCTATGAAATGCTGGAATTTTCCTTATGAAAGTAGATCAAAGGTTTCTGAGTTACAAAAATGGTTGATAGATGGAAAAGAGCGGATATAATAAAAAATAAGTTACTAAAGCAGTTATATAGGATTGATGCAAAACATTTTTTTTTTCAAGTATACATTGACAAGAAGAGAACAGTGAATCACCCCCAGGAAACTGTAATAGTGTGATTAGCAAGTACGTGAGGTCTAAATCTTTTGCTAAGGAGGTTGTGAATGAGTTTAATAGACTGAAAAAGTTGATAAGTTTAAGGAGAGGTATGAGATATTGTGTGAATAATGGTTACTATGGGTGTTTTGCAATGAGTCTGGACTCGCTGGAAATTATTACTACTTTCTTGGGCATATCCACAAAATCAGATGTTGTGGGAGACCCATGCTAACCATGCTTAACCTCCTTTGACAACCAACGCATTCACCACTTTCTGAGCAAATAGTTGAGTAGTAATGCACACATAAACAGTGGTGGTTGGCGGTAGATGGCATTGGTGTAGTTGCGGCCAGTTGGTGATTGAATAGTGGAGACAGAGTTGTAGAGCAGGTACCCTCCCTCAATGAGTCCTTGGACTCCCTGGAGTTATAATAATAACAATAAACTTTTTCTCATGTGAGCATGAACTAATGTAAGATTAGAAATAAGATATAAGATGATCATCTAAACTGTATTGTGAATTTGTTTATCTTTTTGTAACCCAATAATAATTAAATTTTAATAAACCTCTCTATCAGTTCAAAATTTCTTTGCCTTTTCTTCTGTATTATGTGTGTGTGTGCATGCACACATGTGTTACCAATTTTCTGAAGCCCCCTGCACTTTGGTATTATTGACATGGTCCATACTCTCTTTTTACTTGTAATCTGATCCATGTCCAAAGTGATTACACTCTACTGCCCTGTATAATGGTACTACTGTATCATATTCCTACCTGTCAGTCTCTCTCCCTCCACCCCTCTCATTATGTCCACAATTCTATGAGCAAACTGTCACAATTTTTGTGATGCGCCCTTCAATCCATAACTCCCCATCAACCTCCCCAGATCTTTCCTCCATTACCTCCTGTTCAGATATTCTTGCAACTTATATCACAATTGTTTGCTGTTACTCTCTCCAGTCTAGCATTATCCTCTTTGTTCTATTGCATTTATAAAAACTGTTTTATATGAGTTCAAGGAGTGGTATGATAGACTTTCCTAGGAAGGACCTCCCACAATGAGTCTTTTGACTCCATGGAGGCCTGAATAATAATATATGTAGGCTTAACATTTTGTCATACTTCTGTATATCACTTGGATTGTATTACAGTTTTTGAAATGTTCAGTGCCCTCTGTGAAAGCATTCCATAATAAACAAGGTATGGTATTACAGCCTTGTTGGCATTGCATTTGATAAATTATGTTATTTAATTGATTTTCCATAAAGTTGGTGATTTTAATAATTGTCCTCATTCTCAAATCTTTGAATTTCTGAGCTTTCTTGTTTTGTTACTGATTTGTCATTGTACTTTTGTTAATGGTATTACTGATAAGTTAACCCCTGTTAGAAAAAGATTTGATAACTAAACCTGTTTCTTATTTCAGATTAGGAAAAAGTGCATTTATAAACAATAGCCATTGAGGACCTGACTGTAAGAGCACTTACATTTGGCTAATATTGAGTGGTAAGAAACAACTCTTTCCCAAAATCTAAAATTTCAGTTTTAATTTTAGATAACTTTTTAAACCTAAATTATGAAGTTAAACTAAGTATTAAACCAACTTCATATAATACTTAGTTTTTGTTGTCTTTTAAGGGCTCATTTAAGAATTCAAGTGCCTCCATAACCATAGCGCAGTTGGAAGAAAGACAGTACATTGTGCGCTTCGATTGGAAAAATTTGATTCTCATTCTGATGAGTGGAACATTTATATAGGCTTTTTCAGTTGAAGGTGAGTTAGCCAATTTCACAGAGAGGTGGAAGGTTTTTTCCCTTCTGGAAACTTGGTTTTTCATCCTGCATACAGGCAAATTGGCCATCAGAGCACATGCAGTTTACAGACAAAAATTACTGCTGCTGTTGTTGGTGGTGTTGGATGGTAGATGGCATTGATAGTAGTTCTGTGTAGTGGGAGTATTAAGTAGTAGGAGAGATGGTGAAATTTGTGTAGTAGAGTAGAGTAGAGTGCCCTCCTGATGAGTCCTTGGAGTTGTCACATAATAATAATAGATTATGGATAATCACATTATTTAATAATAAATTTAGTTTAATCCTTTATCCAAGTGTGAGCAAAGAAAATTTGCACCTGAAAATATCTTCAGGTGCAAATGTAGTACAACACTATATTCAGGACTGAATATAGTGTTGTACTACATTACCGGAGTAGGTAGTACAACAGCAGGCAACTTGTAGCAAAGGTGGAGCAAGCGACCAGCACTCTTATCCCAGTATTTCCCATAATGCAAAACACATCTCCTTGCAGATATGTATAATGTTATGCATTAAGGGATTGGCAACTACCCAGACTAGTTTCGACCTTTATTGAGGTCTCTTCAGTGGGAGCCAGGCCCAGAGTTGGAGATACCAGGCAGAAGCAATAGCGAGGTCATCTTTACCTATAGGAGTTGCCAAAAGGTGTGCCACCTTTTTTTATTAAATTACTCTGGATTTAGAGAAAGATGTTGAAAGTTTATTTTTCACTTGGTTAGACTATAATAAATTTAGTTTAATCCTTTATCCAAGTGTGAGCAAACAAAATTTGCACCTGAAAATATCTTCAGGACTGAATATGGCGTTATATTACCTTACCGGGGTAGGGAGATACTGGGATAGGAGTGTTTGTATCTTGCTCCACCTTTGCTACGAGTTACCTAGTGTTGTACTACCTACCCCGGTAAGGTAGTACAACACCATATTCAGTCCTGAAGATATTTTCAGGTGCAAATTTTTTGTTTGCTCACACTTGGATAAAGGATTAAACTAAATTTATTATAGTCTAACCAAGTGAAATATAAACTTTCAATCACATTATTTGTTTAAAAGTGGTCTTGTACAATATATCTTGTAATATTTTTATGAGATAATTAATGAAGGAATTGCATATACTGTGATTTTGTGTTATTCAATCACATGTGATTAGCAGTATTTAAGTTGCATCAAATGGATTTAGATATCAGATTGATAGATTAAATTGACAGCTGGTATGGATATCAGAAAAATGTGCACAGGAGAGCTGCTTTCAGTGAGGTTCCATAGAGCTAGTGCTCAAGCCATTACAATTTATCTTTTGTTAATCTTTCAAATCAATTGTAGGAATATTAGGAATTGTAGGAAACTGAGAAAGAGGGTGAGGAGTGGTTTTTTTGCATGGAGGGTGATTGAACCATGGAATGCATTGCCTGATAGAGTGGTGAAAGCGAGAACGGTCAATGCATTTAAGGAGTGGTACGATAGATTTTGTGTTTCCTAGGAGGGACCTTCCTCGATGAATCTTGATAGACTTGTGTTTCTTAGGAAGGACCTCCCACGATGAGTCTTTTGACTCCATGGAGGCCTGAATAATAATAATAATACTAATATATTTGGTTGTCTGCAGGTGAAGTGGAATTGAATTGCTTTGCTGATGTGGCATTTCTCAAATAGGTGAAAAGGTGAACATGTATTTAAGTGAAGATGATAGTTTAATGTAGCTAAATGAAAATTATTGATCTTCGGAGTTTACAGATGAATTTCCCCATGCTCTGCTAATGGTTATGCTGAAGGAAGAAGTCAAGATTTTGCAGTAATGGTACATAGGAAGTTGAAGGTCAGGAGAAATATTGCAAAAATGGTGGAGACAACTGGAGGATTTGTATAATATTGAAATAAGCTGATTAACAGAGATTATGATGTGATGGTTTTGTTGTATAAGGCCTTGACCTGATAACATGCAGACTGCACATTTCTGATCATCTGGATTTTTAATGAATTGTGTATGGTGGAAAGCAAAAATTATATCAGAACTGTGTAAGAGCTCTGAAATTAGATTAAGAGGATGCAATCTTGCAGAGTTTGGAAGAAAAGGGAAGAGTGAGATATGAGATAATTAAGGCATGCATACATGCAGGACTTGACAGATACACTTGCCTGTGGGAAGTACATTTTGCTAGCTAGCAAGTAGCTGCAGAGAGAACTAAATAGAAGACCTCTTATTTAATTTAAAGAAAAAGTTATATTTTCTTTAAATTAAATTAAATTTAATTATTTCTAAACAGAAATCTTTTTTAAAGAAAACACTGCAGCATCACTAATCAATTGATGAAACTTTTATTAGCTTGTTGGAACATATCATTTATAAAATGGGGAATCTTTGAACACATTTTTTGCCTGCCAAATAGCATTTCCATATAATTTGTTGAGCCTTTTATTATTATTATTTTTTTTTTTTTTTTCAAAAAGTAGAAAAGGTGAACAAAACGCCAAACTAGATGTTTTGTGCAAAGTGGTGAGTGTGTAGAATACCTAGTGGGATGTCAAGAATGTTGACAGTAAATTAGTTAACATGTGGTACCTAGAGCAGACTACCACAGTATCTGGTCTCTTCTTATACCATGCATCTCTAGTAATAATAAAGGGCATCACCTTACAAGGATGCTGTTATGTCCCTATCTTACGATTTTGTTTGTCTTAAAATTGCCTTCGTCTATATTCTTCTAACTTCTACTTTCAAGACATCACCAAAATTTCTACTAATATCTGAGTTATTATCCCCCGTAGTATCCCTAGTATTTGTATTTTAACTGCACCCTTTGGGATATTTAGTTTAAGATATTTTATACATAAACAGAGAAAAGGAGCTCAAATATCTGAAAGTGTAACTATTGCAGTCGTGACACTATTTCTTGTTACTCAACATTAATTCCTTAAACTTCCCGTTTCTTTACATTAATTCCCCGCGTGATTAGGCTTGAATGTTTCTAAACGGTGCATTGGATTAGCAAAATCAGACAACTATTTTACCATTAGACATAATGTTTATTATTTCTCTAAGCATGATACATATCAATCACTGAACTAAATTACTTACTAAAATTTGCTTAACACAAGTAGTTGGGCTATGATTCGACAAAAGTTACTACGATCATGCCGCCACAAAATTTCATACAAAACATAAATTCACTTAACATGGACAAATTAGATTACCACACACTATAAGTTAAGGGGATAAAAATCCCTTATTGTTTACTAAGATGAAAAGCCAAAAGGCTATTTTTTTTCTGGCGAGGTTGATATAAGTTAAGGGGATAAAAATCCCTTATTGTTTAACTAAGATGAAAAGCCAAAAGGCTATTTTTTTCTCGCGAGACTTAACTTATACTTAACTCCCCTTAACTTATATCAACCTCGCCAGAAAAAAATAGCCTTTTGGCTTTTCATCTTAGTTATTACCACACACTATTAGATTATTCAACTTCAAGTACACTAACAAAATCATTAACTACTCTAGCACATACTTATGACAATTCCGATATTTTCACATAACACTAGGCATTCAAATTCCTCAGGCTACTTAATTACTCAATTCACACTAATCAAACTCATTATTAACAAAACCATTTACTTCATTAACACACAACTATGTCATTAACTTTCCTCTGACAATATAGTAGGCACTCAAGATTCTTAGGACAATTAATTATTCACAAATTATCAACACTAGCTAGCTTACTTTTAACACTCTCTATCAAATTCTAAAGTCCTATTATAATTTCTCCCTAATCACCTTAACAGTTCCATATTATGACAATGGTACCTATCACAAACAACTTCTAGTTAACATAAGACAAAATTCACAATACCTTTCTTTAGCTTCACTTACGGGCCTTTACCTTCTACTGAACAAACTTGCTTGCATAACTTCTTGCAATTCAGGGCTATATAAACATCTGCGCGGTCGGCTGTACTATCCGAAACGAGGACATCGATATTTTCACAGCTTCCTATGACTCTATGGCATATTTCGCTTTCTACATAGGAATACGGGAATAGCTTTCCCGCTCACCTTCGATTCCTTGTTGTGGCATGAGGATATAAGCCATATCTCTCCACTCAGGAACACCGTGAAATCCACTAGAAAACCAAACTAAAACAACCGCGACTATCCAAACGTTTCTTCTCCTCTCACAACAGGCAATAAGGCCTCAAGCCTCCTTGACTATCTAAACGTCTTCTCCAAAACCCAAAGGAGCCTACTCTCTCCTCGAAAAAAGCCTCGAAGGGGGGGGGGGGGTTACCAACCCTTTTATAGCTGCTTCCCTAACGGCGCCCTTTCTTACTTCTTTTTCCCGCCTCCTACTTGTTTTCCATCTGTCTACCAATTGGGTAGCATTTTGCCGCCATACGTCGTTTTGATCGGCAACTCGCAACGAAGTTTCTATCCGGGTACAGGCCCTAAGCGATATTCCGTTATTTCTCTTGTTAGCCTCTATATTAAGCCCTTTCAAAGCACTTTCTCAGAATTCTACTTAATGCTTAATCTGTAGCCTCTCACATAGCGTATTCCATGACTCATTCTTTTCCACTTATGTACTTAACTCTTTCATTCTTAATCGCATTACTATATTAATTCTTAGTTAGCTACTTATTTAATACAAATTCCTTGTTTAGTCATAATACATCTTAATACATTCTTTTCTTTTGTTATCTTAACTAAACAATAGACCTTTACATTTTACTCAATTTATACTGGATGCAAGAATATTATATTAATTAAATTATTCCTTTTATGCAGGGGTTTTTATTTATGTTATTTATTTTTCATGTTACACCATGATAACTAAATATTTTATTTTCAAGATATCAGGTGTAACAATGCTTCCATGGTAGAAATTTAATAAATAAATCATTATTTTGGAATGAAAGTTTATTAATTTTCTTTTGCTACAACCTTTATATAGGGCTCTTTGTGTGTGTGTGTGTGTGAGTGAGTGAGTGATTATACATAATTCACTACACTAGCTCATCCACTAAGCTAACAATATTCCGATATTCACTAACTGTTATGGCAAGGATAATGTTTCATTAGGGTGGAGAATGAATATTCTTAAATAATGAGAAAGAATAGTTCATGGAATAACTAAATGTATAAATCATAGTACATCTTGGTACAATGCCATGGCTTGAGAAGCTACAAGGAAAGAATGTCAATAGGGGATGGGAGGTGGTCAAATATTGTTGAGAGAAGGAATATTAGATTTTATACTCCAGATCAGGAGGATAAACCAAGTGGAAATTAAGGTGGATGAGTAAAGATATAAAGCAAGACTTAAAGAAAACACTGTGGAGAGAATATAAAGTAAAAAGGATATAAAGTAAAAGGTTGATCAGCATATTCATAAACAGTACAACATGCAAGCAAGAAGGGTGACTAGTATGGTAAGAAATACCAAATCAGATTTATGAGAGAGAATTAGCTAAGCAGGCCAAAGTAAATCCAAAAGATTTTTTATTATTATTTTTTTTATGTAGAAGTAAGAGGAAAAATAACAATGGTAGGATGGTGATAGAAGCAAAAGAAATTTTTGAGTTGCTGAGTGATCATTTTGCAAAGCAGAAAAAAGTGCCTGTGTACACTTATGTTGAAAACACACTCTTTGTGCAGATCTGAATTAAGAATGGGACAAAGTGTTATTCTGGTAGCAGCAGAAGCCAAGCACTGGTTGACTAATCTGACAGAAATCTTGCATTCTTTGCACACATTTGTCAACTAAAAGAAAAATGCAAGAGAGTATTAAATCTCCTTTGCACACTATTGAATGGGGTGCACATATATTTTTCCTTGCTACTTCTGTATCAAGTGCTTATGCATTCAAAGCTGGATAATGGATCTCAAGTCTATGATTCTGCAAGGCAGAGTAGCCTGTACTGGTTGAATCACATCCATCATAAGGGTATATAGGTAGTTACTGGTATCTTTTACACATCACCTGCTCACTCTTTATTTGAAGTAAATGAAATTGTTTCTAAGTGATAGAGCTTTATCACTTAAACAATTGTCTCCTTAACTATGCCCTAAAAATAAGGTCTCTTCTATCAATCTCCTCATGTCTGAGGACTCGTGACCTTACTGATGATGCTTTGCCATTTCTTTCTTCCTTGTACTTCTCTTATTTTCTCTGCATTGGGAGGCTTAATACCACATATGTCAGACTGCCATACATCCTTATGATATGCATGTTAAAGAGATCATCCTACAACCTCTTATGTCAACTTTTGAAAGAGAGTTTGCCAAATGACAGTTCATCAAAGAAATAATTAATTGAAAAGACATTCATTGCAAAAGCAACTGATCGGGAAAAAAAAACAATTCATTGATAATTTTTTATGTATTCCTGTCATAATTCATTAAAATCATAATTTTCTTGCAAAATATCATTTTAAAGTTTTCAGTAACAATACCTAACATTACCTGAAATGCAGACAACATAATTAGGGATTCATAGAGACTTTTGATAATGTTATTGTATTTTCAAACAATTATTCTGTAATTGTAACTGTTACTCTATGGTGTAGATGGTGATTTATCTCTAGACAAAATTGAATTCAAAATTAGCAGTGTAGATCTTGACTAAAAAATTTCATTCAATTTCAACTAGCAAAAAGAGTTGACTATAATTATTATTATGGGTATCTCCATGGAGTCAGTAGACTCATTGCGGGGGAAACCTAAACTATCAAAACAATATCTCGTATCTCTTCTTGAATTCATTTACAGATGAACTCGCAACTGAGTCAGGCAATGCATTCCACTCATTCACTACCCTCCAGGCAAAAAACCTCATTCTCAAGCTCTTGTTAAACAACCACACTTTTCCTTAATTTCCAGGGATGACCTCTAGTTCTTCCATCACTATCACATCTGGAATATTTCCCCTGTATCAACTTATAAAAACCTTTTAGTTATTTAAATGTTTCTGTCATATCCTCTCTTTGCCTATCAACCAACCTCTGCAAGCTCTCAATCTATCAATGTAGGGAGCATTTTTTACATTACTCACCAACTTAGTACTCTCCTCTGAGCCCTCTCCACAACCTCTCCATCTCCAATGAATCCAGGTGACCAGACTTGAGCACAGTAATCCAAATGTGGAAGAATCAATGCCTTATAAAGGAGAATAATAACCTCTTTATCTCTGAATGTTAGTGTGTTCTTCAATAACCAAGTAATCCTATGTGCAATCTTGGACACCTTAGCAATGTGTCCTCTGAACTTCATCTCATTATCTACCAACACCCCCAAGTCCCTAGCCTCATCAATCTCTTGGAGTACCGTGCCATCAATGTAGTACACAGCTGATAATCTTTTAATTTCAAAATGCATAACTTTACACTTTTTTCACATTGCACTGACATCCATTACCTTTTGCCCATTTTGCCAGCTTATTTAAATCATCCTGCAAACTCTCAACATCAGCTTGATTTTTTATTGCGCTACCCAACTTTGCATCATCAGCAAACAACTGAACCCTTCATGCCATTTCCTATATCATCAATGTACAAATTAAACAATAACTGACCAAGCACAGATCCCTGAGCCACACCACTGGTCACCCACCTCATCGTGGACTGTGCTCCTCCATATACCACTTTCTGGTATTTCTCTCTGTGATCTATTCTTTAATCCATATCACCTAGTATCCATCCCCATCTGCTCCAATTTGCAAAACAGTATTCCATGGGGGTATCCTGTCAAAAGCCTTAGCAAAATCCAGAAGTACCATTGTGTAGCCATTTCCTTTGTCCAACTTAGATGTCATTCAGTTATAAAAAGTTAATAAATTGCTAAGGCAGGATCGACCTTTAACAAAATCATAATAAATTTAGTTTAATCCTTTATCCAAGTGTGAGCAAACAAAGTTTGCACCTGAAAATATCTTCAGGACTGAGGCAAGGTGGTGCATCTGTTGGCAACTCATAGCAAAGGCGGACCAAGCTCTCATCACTCCTTGTCTCAGTATCTCCCACTTGGATAAAGGATTAAACTAAATTTATTATAGTCTAACCAAGTGCAAAATAAACTTCCAACATCTTTCTCTAAATCCAGAGTAATTTAATAATAAGGTGGTACACTGGTTGGCAACTCATATAGGTAAATATGACCTCTCCATTGCTTCTGCCTTAGTGTCACCACTTCTGGGCCTGCCTCCCATTGACGAGACCTCAATAAAGGTCGAAACCAGTCTGGGTAGTGATCCTTTCCTTAATGCATAGCATTATACATGTCCACAAGGAGATGTGCTTTGCATGGTGGGAGATACTGAGACAAGGAGTGATGAGAGCTTGGTCCGCCTTTGCTATGACTTGCCAACAGATGCACCACCTTGCCTCAGTCCTGAAGATATTTTCAGGCGCAAACTTTGTTTGCTCACACTTGGATAAAGGATTAAACTAAATTTATTATAGTCTAACCAAGTGCAAAATAAACTTTTAACAAAATCATGTTGGCCCTATAGAGTATGATATTCTGATCCACCAATTCTTGAATTCTGTTTTTAACCCACTTTTCCAATACTTTTACTACCACACCGGAGATGGTGATTGATCTGTAATTAACTACCTCAGTCTTAGAACCACCTTTATGCCAAAGAACTACTTTGCCTTCCTTCCACTCCCTACGGACCATACCAGAGTTCAAACTTAAGTTAAATAACCAAGTAAGAGGCGTTGACAATTCCTTTGCACATTCATGCAACACCCGAGCTGATATTCTGTCTAAACCTACAGCAGTGTTTGCATTTAAATTCTGCACTATACTAAGTACTTCTGATTTATTAACTTCAGTTCTCACATTAGTTATTGCTATAGGTACAGAGATATCCTCACTTGGGTGATAGACTTTTGAAAAGTGATCACTTAGTAACTCTACTATTACATCTGAATTGGTCACCTCAATACCATAAGCACCCACTAAGGTTATCCTTCCAAAGTCATTCCTTTTATCCTTTTACTTGCCACATAGTGGAAGAACTCTTTGGGATTACCCATGAACTTCTTGGCTAAGGTCTTCTCATAATCTGATTTAGCTTTTCTTACTATGCTGGTAATCTTCCTAGCTTGAGCCTTGTACTGATCACCTTTCTCCTTGCAAATTCTCCGTAACATTTTCTTTTTTTGCAGATCAAGCCTGATACTACTCATCCATCTAACACCTATCTTGTTTATCTTCCTGACCATGGGAATACATTCTGATATTTCCTTCCTCAAATACCCGCTGATTTTATCCCATGCACTGCTAACATCTTTCCCCTGCAATATGTTCTGCCATGGGATGGCTGTAAGCTCACTCTGAAGCTTGTTATAATTACCTAACCTGTAGTTCTGTATATACCCCCCCTTCTTAAGAGAGAAATCCACAAATTTTGCAACCTTCCAAGTCAATACTACATGATTACTCTTGCCAATTGGAGGAATTAAAATTGAACCACAGATAACATCTTGTATGTTTTCGAAATCTCAAAGTTTATTGAATTCCCCTAAGTCAGGGTTATTGCAGTATATAATTTTCACATGTTGTCCCTTTGTAGTCCTGACAGTTGAAACGGTTCAACAAATTTTTGTAAGGGTTTCAAATAACAAATCTGAGTAAAATTCATCTCATAATAACTTGTGTTTGGGCATCACATAATAAAATAATAATAACAGTTACTATTATTATTATTATTGACGTGCTCTCTTGGTTGGCCAGTGGTTAGCTTATTTGCTCTCTAACCAACAGGTCATGGATTCGAATCCCACTGTGGGCATGGATGTTTGTAATTGTCTTTAGGTAGGAGATGAGGTTCATCTCCCAGTGTGAGACTACTGTCCCACTTATTGGAGGGCTGAGTGGCTTGAAAAATTTCATTTGTTTGGAACTCTAGAGCAAGGTTTCTAGACTATGTAAAAATAAAACAAAAAAAAATATAAAATTGATAAAAATGGGGTGAAAAATCCTTAGTCCACCCATGGTACAAATGTACTGTAGGTTTACTAATAACTTTTTGTGATTGGGATCCACACATTAAAAAAAAAATCCAACCAAAGGTCCAGGAAGCGATACCATAAAGTTCAAAGATATTAAGCAACACATGGTTAGCCCAGGTCTCATCATACTAAAATTTAATAAATAAAATTTTTGAAACTGGACATATACCCAACACATTAGCAACCTTCCTAATCACACCAGAATACAAACAAGGGAAAAGAAATTCAGTCAACAACTGCAGACCTATAGCCACACTATCAGTTATTAATCAAATTATGGGGAGGATCATTCTTAAAACTTGCTACTATATATACAGAAACATTTGATATCATTTCTAAAACACATATGATTTCCAGAAGAGTAATGTAACAAATATCTTCTAGGATTCCATAGGTCTGTCTATTGAGCATTGTCCTAGATAAAAACAAAATTATCATGGTCTTTATTGATCTGTCTACAGAATTTGATACACTAAAACATGCAACACTTCTTGCAAAGCTAAAACACATTGGAATAAGTGGGCATCTGTACACATGATTTGAAAATTACCTCCAAATAAGAAAACAAATAACATTCATCATCAGATCACCCCATAGTACAGAGTTACCTGTAACAGTACTCCCTGTTCCACAGGGAGCTGTTCTCTGTTCAATGTCTATATGCATTATATCAACTGGCTACCTTTCAAAGGCAAGACCTTTCAGTATCCAGATGACACAGCAGTGGGTAGTTTTGGCAGACTGGTCTAAAGAGAATGGATGTCAGTTTAATGTGGCAAAGTGTAAAGTTACGCATTTTTGGATGAAAAGATTAGCAGCAGTATACCACGTTGGTGGAACTGTACTCTAGGAAATTGACAAAGTTAGAGATTTGGGAGTGTTGGAGGATAGGGAGTTGAAGTTTAGGGGCACATAGCAAAAGTGGTTAAATCAGCTCATCAGATCAATCACTTGGTTACTGAAGAATACTTTGACGAGCAGAGACAAGCGGGCTATTGTTCCTCTTTATTGAGCCTTGATAAGACCTCATCTTGACTACCGTGCCCAGATCTGGGTGCTAGAGTATCTTTGTTATGGAAAGGAGGTAGAGAGGATCCAGAAGCGAGTGACCAAGATGATATCTAGTCTATGGAATGAACCTTACAAGAACAGGTTGAAGATCTGTGGGTTACAGAAATTGGTTGATAGGCAGAAAAGGGGTGATATGATTGAGACATTCAAATTACTGAGGGGTTTTACAAGATTAACTCAGAGAAAATTTTTCAGAATCTGGTGGTGCAAGAACTAGGGGCCATCCATGGAAACTGAGCAAGAGTTAGCAAGGGTGTTAGAACTAGATTTTTTACTTGGCGAGTGGTGAATGAGTGGAATAAGCTGCCAGAGTCTGTTGTGGGTGCCATGACTATGAATGAGTTCAAAGCAAAGTATGATAGATACTGTGCAAATGCTGAATAATTCTTGACATGATGTTTAGGGCCTCCCTTGATGAGTCTAAGGACTCCTTGGAGTTGCCCGTAATAATATGACATCAGAGGGCTCACCATAAACTGCATTTGCCTAAACTCTGACAATCCAAAATCTATGATTGCAGAAATATTCAGCCAGCCAGTTGATGATGAGTACATAACAATCCAATATCTGCCCTCCTACATACAAGACAAATATATAAATAAAACAACCACTATTACACAGGTTGAATCATTCCCAACTGTAACTGCTCAAACAGCAGTGTATTTTTAGTATGCTTGCATGCCTTATTTCTGTGAGATGAAACGTTTATTATTGGTGCGTGTGCATGGTGAACTATTTTTTTTAAATCTTATTTTATTTTGTTAAAATAACATATAATTATTTATTATTATAGATACAAGGCTGAATTATGACGAGTGTCACTGTTGAAAATATGAAAAAAATAATTTTTTTTCAATTATCGTTATATGAAATAAATGCACTGCGATCTAACGCCGATATATTCGTTTGTCGTTGTTGCACGTTACGTCATTAAATACACTGCCACTTGGGCAGTGTATCTTATGCCTGCGCTCATTATTTCTGTGAGATATGAAACGTTTATTATTGGCACGTGTTCATGGTGAACTATTTTTTTGTAAATCTTATTTTATTTTGTTAAAATAGCATATAATTATTTATTATAGATACAAGGCTGAATTATGATGAGTGTCACTGTTGAAAATATGGAAAGAATTATATTTTTTAATTATCGTTACACGAAACAAATGCACTGCGATCTAACGCTGATATTCGTTTGCACTTGTCATTGCTATTGATACGAAACTTTTTATTATTGGTGTTTGTTCGTGACGAGGATGAAATATTTTTAATATGTAAATTATTTATTAATAAATTGTCCCTAATCAGTTTATAATAATAAACTGATTAGGGACAATAAAGTTTTTTGGTATGTGCAGCACCCCCATTTAAAATTTTCACCGGCTGCCAGTGCTGCAGACACCATGCTCTCCGGCGATGCATACAACCATTCACAAAACCTGCTGCTCACACCCTTCTTATACAGCTTCCAGAAACAACCTCTTGTTCTCCACAAATATCATACAATTTTATAAAAAAACCTCTTTAGCGTTAATCCTACAACAACCCCTTACTAACTTGTATGTCTGTCTTGTACCCTGTGTCTTATACTGGACAACTATGTGAAAATGCATTAAGATATGCTATAATAACTTATGTTTTTTGTGCATTATATAAACTAAACAGATTAATATATCTGCAGTTTAAAATGATAAAGCTGATCTGAGAGCAAAGAGATTATGCCAACTTTATCTGCACTGCAATAACAGCACATAAAATATTAATATCTAAACAGTTATGCTAATAAATTACTTTGACACTAACTATATACCATATAACAAGAGCTCAGAGTTTGGAGCTATAGCATGGAAAGATGAGTTGAGCAATAAAGAAATAAATGCTGCATGAGAACTGACAAAGAAATACTTGATAGCATCAATGTGTGAATGTATTCTGAAGGTGGAATACGATAGGTGTAAAATGGATGAATGAGGGGATTAATGAAATAAAGAAAGAGAAAAATGCACTGTTGTACTAACTGGCTTCCACTTCAGCGATGCCATCAGATTCATGTTTATACTATTTGTTTCGTGTTTCTCATACTGATTCAGGGTATATATCTGACCTGTTGGCAATACCGCACAAATGAATATGCAATTATGGATCAATGTCATCCTTAAATAAGCTTAACACAAGCTTTGAGGATGCATACAATTGTATTATACTTCATCTAGAACATCGCTTCCCAAACTGTGGGCCATGGGCCCCCTTGGAGCCGTTAACTTTGTTGTGGGTGCCGTGAAATAATGAAAACAAATTTGAAATGTTTTAAGATTAAGTGTGGCATGTCAAATGTGTATGTAAGATGTTAAAAATGTAATATTTGCATTTGATTTTTTGTGATATTCGCTGTGTATGTTTTGTATTGAATATAAATATTATAATAATATATGTCTGTCTTACGAATTTTTTTCCATGGGGGCTGTGAAATATTTAAATTTTACCAAGGGGGCCTTCACATCCATAAGTTTGGGAGAGCACTGATCTAGAACACATTATTAAAAAAAGATATCAGTTATTGTAAAAAAATATTTTACCTTCTGTAAATATAACATTGTATGTACATAAAATTGCAGACTGCAGCATTGTTATTTATGTATGTTTATATAATAAGTTACTCAGTGTTTGTGCTGAATCTTTGGAATGAATAGAAAATGTAATAATAATATTTTAGTTGTATACTTGTAAATACTCTGTATATGACTGTGATAATAAATTTATTGTATTTTAAAAAAACTATCATGAAAGTGGACATCAAAAATATTTCTGTAAAAAATAAAAAAAAAATCTGAATACTCATAATTTTTTGCTGCATATTAGAAATAATTATGAAGTACAAACTGAAAAATGTAATATTATTTATCTTATTTAAAACTGCAGCTAAAAATTACGATGATTATTGATGATAAGAACATATGATTTGTTATGATTAATATAGTTAATAATACATTATATTTTTATGTCAATTAAAAATCTGCGATGATTATATCATTAGTACAATCCATTATGAACTATACATAAAGCATAACTATCAAAATTTCATCATCATCAAATTCCTGATATGTACCCTCAAGGGGATGTACAGGATATGATATTACTACATGAAAAATTTACATCATTACTAACTTCCCATTTACAATACTCCTTCAAATCAATCTGTTACCTGTCAACATTATCAGATCTTATATTTCTATCTTTTAAGGAACTTTTTACTGGATCAATCAACTTATGTCATGGTCTTATTTTGGGTCTTTTTCCTGCTAACCTGGTAGAGAACACTTGTTTTGCTGACCTTTACTTTCTTATTCTGTTTAAGTAACCATACCACCTGAAATTAGCTCTGCTAACACCTTCCTGGATGCTAACAATGTCCAGTTCTTTCCTAATATACTTGTTTTTCATATGGTATTGCCATTGATGCCATCTGTTCACACCTTTAATCCTTTCAGGATCTGTGGTCTCTAATCAAATGTTTTATTTCTAATTCAGCTCTCAGATCCATAAGTTAAAATTGGTTTGAACACTGTCTTGTATACAGCTAATATAGTGTTTTGACTAAGTTATTATTATCCAGGCCTCCATGAAGTCAAAAGACTCATTGTGGGAAGTCGTTTTTAGGAAACACAAAGTTTATCATACCACTACTTGAACCCATTGACCGTTCCCTCTCCAACCACTCTCTTAGGCAATGCATTCCAAGGTTCAACCACCCTACATGCAAAGAAATCACTTCTCACCCTCTTGCGCACAACCTCCTTTCGTAACTTCCAGGGATGGCCCCTTGTCAATGCTCCTTCCTGCCGTTCCACCAAGTGAAAGAACTCTCCAGTGTCAACCCTGTAATCACCTCTCAACAGTTTAAAAAGTCTCGATCATATCACCTCTCCTTCTTCTATCCACCAAACTCTGCAGTCCACATTCTCTCAGCCGATCCTCATAACTATCATTATACAGTCCTGAAACCATCTTTGTTATCCACCTTTGTACCCTTTCCACAGTTAATTTATCCCATTCAAATACTGGGGACCAAATCTGAGAAGAATAGTCTAAGTGTGGTCTGATCAGAGTCTTATACAATGGGATGATAACTGTTTTATCTCTGCAGGTCAGTGTCCTTCTCATTATTGCAGCAATCATCTGTGTTACCTTCACCACTTTTGCAATATGTCCCCTAAATTTCAGGTTTCTATCAATTATCAACCCCAGATCTCATGTCTCCCCTACTTCCTCCAGTATAACTCCTCCCGTAGAATATGCAGTGTCCCATCGATGTTTCCCAAACCTCAAGACCTTACATTTTGCTGCATTAAACCGAACCCCCATTCATTTGCCCATCTGTCTAGTTTATTCAAATCCTCTTGCAGGGCTGCCACATCTGCAGTATTACTGATAACACTTCCCAGCTGCATATCATCTCAAACAACTGAATGTCCTGTTGCAATCCATTGACAATATCATTGATATAAAGGTTGAACAATACAGGTCCCAGTACTGAGCCCTGTGGAACCCCACTTGTAACCTTCTGCTTCCTTAATATTGCCCCACCATACACAACTGTCTGATACCCATCAGTCAGCTAATCCTGAATACATTTGACTAACCCGACATTTAAACCCATGTGCTGCAATTTAAATATCAGCTTATCATGTGGCACCTGTCAAACGGCTTTGTAAAATCCAAAAAAAAAATCGCAGTATATGCCTTTCCATCATCAATTGCTCTTGTCACTTTATTATAAAAGGCAATCATATTACTAAAGCAACAGCACCCTTAACAAATCCATTTTGATAATCACAGATAACATTACCCTCATCTGCCCAACGCTGTATATAGTCTCTCACTAATTTCTCCAAGACCTTACTGATGACACACAAACAGGCCTATAATTAGACACTTCCAGTCTGCTGCTGCCCTTATGCAGTGGCACTATCTTACCTTCCTTCCATTCCCTGGGCATCTCTCCTGCATCCAGACTTTTATTGAAAAGCCAGGTCAACGAAGCCATCAGTTAGCACATTCTCTGAAAACCCATCCAGTCCAACAGCTTTACTGGTATCCAGAGTACTCAGTATTTCGAACACACTCTCCTCTAAACCCTGAACCTGCCCTGTCCCTCTAGTATTAAAACCTCCTCCAGGATGAAATACTCCAATAAAGTGCTCATTCAACAACTCCACTATGTCCTCTGCATCAGTCACTCTATTCCCATTTTTATCCCGCAATGTCATCCTTCCACAATCGTTTCTCTGCCTATTGGCCACATAGCTAAAAGGTTCTCTCTTATTTCACATAAATTTATTCATTTGACTTCCAACCATACCAGCTTTGTTGATTCTGTTTTCTCTTTCCATATATAATTTACCATCTTAACTAAAATTTATGCCTAAATAGCTGAAATGTTTTACTTGTTCTATAGTTTCTGCATTCACAATGCAGTTGACATTTTCAATGCTTATTTTCATTGTCTTTGTCTTGTTATTGCTTACCTTCATACTAAATATATTACAACAGTTATTCAATTTAGTCAGTGGAGTCTTGCAGACTTTTGCTGGATTTATTTAGCAGTATAACATCATCTGCATAAAGTAAAGAGCCAAGATTAACATCTCCAATTTTGATATCAGGTTTAATACCACTTTCCTTCATAATGTGAACCATATAGATAATAAATAACAGAGGGGATAATGTACATCCTTGTCTGACACCAGATTTAACATAAAACCATCTTCCTGTACTTCCTTCAATTTTAACTGCTGACTTACAACTTAAATAAAGACTAAGTATTGCTTGATATAATGCCCCATTGACACCTGTAGCATTTTGAATAGCTTTTCTCTTGACAGCTTGTCATATGTTCCAGATCTACAAAACTTAAATACAGTTTTTGTTATATTCCCATGATTTCTCAACTATTTGTCATAAAGTGAAAATCTGATTCTGGCAGCCTCTATTTGGTCTGAATCCAGCTTGTTCTTCTCCAAGATTCCCTTCCACAATCCTTCTCAACCATTTCTCAAGTATACTTGCATATATCTTACCAGGAACACTCAGCAGAGAAATACCTCCGTAAGTCTCGCATTCAGTTTTATTTCCCTTTTTATAAGGGATACTATGGGAGCTCTACTCCAAAGCTGAGATTAACATCTCCAATTATTATTATTATTACGTGACACCTCCAGGAAGTCCAAAGACTCATCAAGAGAGGCACCTACTCTACAAGTCTGCCTTCACCACTCAATCCACCAAATTTCAGGTTTTGATGAGTTTATCTACTTCAATTATAGATATGTATTCCTGATTGCATGTCTGTTGAGTGTGTTTTACTACTGTGCTATCACCGATTGTTTTGTTTAGCAATTTTTCGAAGTAATTACTCTATACATCATGGATATCTTTTTCTATGTACCCAGTTTTGATTCACCTTTCCCCAACAGTCGTTTCTTATCAAAATTGAAATGAATGGCCATTTATTTCTGCTTCTGTGTTTGGTTCTTTATTATTATTATTAACACCAAATCTCGAGCCTCTATAGCTCAGTCGGTATAGACGAAGCCCTTTGGCCAGAAAGACCTGGGTTCAGTTCCTGTCTATGACACAAGGAACCTTTATCTAGTCTCTTTCGACTAAAGATATGTTTACTGGTCTCATATGGAAGTAGAGGGTTTTTTTTTGGAAACGCCGGTTTTTCATTCTTCAGAACAGGCAAACAGACCATGTGAACACACACAGATCTACAGTCAAAAATACATACTTAGAAGTCCCTCATTGGCAGGCACAACCTCAACTGATCCTAAGGGACAGATGAGGAAAAATTTGGGAGAACCCCACACAATAAAAGCAACACCAAACCTCCATGCATTGCAGGAGGTAAACTGTTACACACAAAGCCCATCAAACTGTGCTTTAAACTCATTCAATATATCAACATTTACCACAATGTCAGGCAATACGTTCCACTCGCCAACCACTCCATGCAAAGAACATGCTCCTTATGTCACTGCTCACACCCTCCTTATACAGCTTCCAGTGAGATTCCTTTGTTTTAACCCTTCTCCCATTCTAGGAAAAATTTCTTCTACCTTAACAGATAACAGTTCGTTATCAACGTAAATGTCTCAGTCATATCTCCTCTCTTCCTCCTATTCATAAGGCTTTGCAAATTGTATTTCTTCAGTCAGTCCTCATATCCCACATCCTAAAGATGACTTACTACCTTATGCTTCTCTGGACACTTTCCACCATATTCTCATCACCCTGAAAACCAGGGGACCAAATCTGTGCACAATAATCCAAGGCAATAACGAGGCCTGATCAAGGCCTTATAAAAGGGAATCAGAACCTCTTTATATCTACAAGTTAAGGTTCTTCACATCATTGCTTTAATCTGATGTGATGTTTTCACCTTGTGTAATGTGACCTCTGAACTTAAGATTCTTGTCTACCACCAGCACTCCAAGGTCTCTTATCTCCTCAACTTCCTCCAAAATTTTCTTGCCAAGTTTATACTTTGCATCCCATTGTTGCTTACCAAATTTCAGAACCTTACAGTTTGCAAAATTGAATTGATAGTTCCATACTTACTACACTCATACAATCTATTCAAGTCCTCCTGTAAGGCCATAACATCTGCTTGATTCTCTATCACTCTCTCCAGTTTTGTATCATCTGCAAATAGTTGCATATCCCAATATCATTAATATACAAATTAAATAACAATGGTCCCAATTCACTAGTCTATCATCCAATCCCATCTACTTCAATTTAGTAACCAACTTGTGGCAATCTATCAAAAGCTTTCACAAAATCTAAGTATACCACTGTATATTTCAATCCGATCTGGCCACTGTCAGTGGCCAGATCGGATTGAAAGCACCAGTTCTTGTTTGATCACTGAAGTTAAGCAAAACCTTAGCTCAGTTAGTACTTGGGAGGTTGACAACCTAGGAACCCTGGGTGCTGCTGGCATTAATAATTTTGCCGGCCTGGCTGGCCGAGTGGTTAGCATATCCATCACCACTAATATTTTCACAGACAATTACAAACATCCATGCCCACGGTGGGATTCGAACCTGCAGCCGCCTTTTGGCTAGAGAGCAGATACGCTAACCACTCAGCCAACCAGGCCAGCAAAAAATTGCTATGACGATATTCGATCCCAGTTCTTTCCAACCAAAGGGCTTTGTCCATACCGACTGAGCTACGGAGGCCCTATCATCAGCATAACCTTCCCCTCACTTCTTGCCCTTTCTATCCTTGCAAAAAACATGCTGTACTCTTCCATTTCTATTCCTGTTAGGACATCATCTATCATTTAGATATTATTTGTGGAAAAATTTCCATTTTACTCCTCTAAATAAATATAAATTTTTATGGCTATGAATTTTCAGCCCACCCTTAAAACCTGGGTTTTAAAATTCGCATAACTCTCGTCTCGCCCGCAGTTTTCCCACATCTCTCTATCTCCACATTTCTGCTCCCCATTCCTCCTCCTTTCAGTTATACTTCAGCAGTAATACAAATGTATATTTCCATAACCCAAATGCCACTGAATGGAAGACAACCAGAAACATCCTACAAAGGTATGTCCAAAATTATTCTTCTCATATATTCATGCATCTGTCTTTAAAACATCAGTAATGCACTAAAAATTGAGTAAAAAGCCAATGACATAAAAAGGGTTACTCCTAGGCAAAAATAGCCATAAAAATTTAAAAATCTATTATTTATTTTTCTTCCTTTTTTTTTTTACATTTTAAGTGAATTAGTTTGCATTCTGTGTTTTATGTCAATAATGTGCAATATTATTAAAGTGAACAGCACTTCAAATATAGTTTAACAAACAGTTAGCTTTATTTATATTTAAATTGCGAGACGAATTAGAAGCATATGTAACAGTCACAGATTAAAATAATCTGAATAAATAATTAACTCACATAATGCAATATTGTAATGAAAGTAATAGTGGATATCAGTAATAGTGCACCACAGTTGGCTATGCCCTTCACCTGGTTATTTAATGAGTCTTGCAGTGGGTAGGGTTCCTAATGAGTGGAAAGAAGGCAAAATAGTACCAGTCCACAAGCATGGATCTAGGACAGAAGTTTCCAATTATATAGACCAGTCTGTATAACTGCAGTTCTGGTCAAGGTGTTGAAGATATTGTTAGGAATAGAATACAAGATTGGGTTGATGGTCAGCATGGATTTGTAAAGGGTAGGTCCTGTTTTAGCAATTTACTTGCATTTTATAATAGGGTAACACGTGTGTTAGATAAGTGAGAATCATGTTAAAAAACATTTAATTTTCTTGACCAAAAAGCTCTGGAATGACTTTCAATGGGATTATATTGATCAAGTGCATATAATAAACAACTATGTTATACCTACTAGTTTTACCAACTAAGGCTGTTGGCATCTTCAGGGTACATAACTGATGTAAGGCACTAAAAAGTAAAAAACTGTTACAAACTATAATCAACCGATTCCAATTATATTAAACAAAGAACAGAGCGCGCACAATACATGCATAGAGCGTGCATGATATCACTTGTTGTTATTTAGGAACGTTCTATAGTTGGCACTATAATTCAGTTCTGGCAAGTTGAGGGATCTAATAAGGGTCTTCCAGATCACGGGCAAGATTAGTCCTTGGTTCCTGTTATAGCATACAATTTATCTGTATACAGCGGGCAACTGTTGTGGCTTCCTTTCATTTCTCAAGAAAGAACCATACCATAGAGTGGGATACAAGCACAATTCCTTACATGGAGGAGGACTTCTGCTCCCGAATTTTTAAGGGTGCCACAACAGTTGCCCGCTGTATATAAAACCTTAACAGGAACCAAGGACTAATCTTGCCCGTCATCTGGAAGACCCTTGTTAGATCCCTCAACTTGCCAGAACTGAATTATAGTGCCAACTATAGAACGTTCCTAAATAACAAGAAGTGATATCATGCACGCTCTATGCATGTATTGTACACGCTCTGTTCTTTGTTTAATATAATTGGAATCAGTTGATTATAGTTTGTAGCAGTTTTTTACTTTTTAGTGCCTTACATCAGTTATGTACCCTGAAGATGCCAACAGCCTTAGTTGGTGAAACTAGTTGGTATAACATAGTTGTTTATTATATGCACTTGATCAGTATAATCCCATTAAAAGTCATTCTGAGTGAGAATCACATATAGTGACATTCTTGGACTTTGCAAAAGCATTTGGATTACTACATGATAAGTCGATGTACAAGTAGCTGCAAAAGGATGGGAATAGATACTATACTGGTTGGATGGATCAGAGATTCATTCTCTGAATGATACCAGCAGGTTGTGTATGATGGAGCAACATCGCAAAAAAAGGAGGGTAACCAGGGACGTACCCCAGGGTTCTGTTCTTATGCCCCTGCTGTTCAGTGGCAGCTAGTTAAAATTTTAAGTGAGGGTGCTGCATATACAAAATAAAAATTGTCATAATTCAGCTTTGTATCTATAATAAATAATTATATGTTATTTTAACAGAATAAAATAAGATTTACCAAAAATATTTCACCCCCACCATGAACACACACCAGTGATAAAAGTTTCGTATCTCACAGAAATAATGTGCACAAGCATACAATTTATCTTTAACGACACTGCTCGTCAAGCAGTATCGGGTTCACTTGTTACGTTCAGTGACAAGTGCAAACGAATATTGGCGCAAGTCTAGCCGTGACTGACAGAAAGTAATAATTCCAACACTGCGTTAGATCTCAGTGCATTTGTTTCGGGTAATGATTATTGAGAAAATATAATTCTTTTCATATTTTCAACAGTGACACTCATCATAATTCAGTCTTGTAATAAATAATTATATGCTATTTTAACAGAATAAAATATGATTTACCAAAAATATTTCACCCTTCCCACAAACATACACCAATAATAAAAGTTTCGTATCTCACAGAAAGAATGCAAGCAAGCATACAATTTATCTGTAGCAACATTGCTCAACAGGCAGTGTCGGATTCAGTTGTTACGTGCAGTGACAAGTGCAAACGAATATTAGTGAGCCTAGCCGTAACTGACCGAACGTGATTATTCTGACACTGCATTAGATCGCACTGCATTTGTTTTGTAATCTTAATCGTTAATCAAACAATTCTAATTATTGGAATTATTACTCCAAAATGCAAGATGTTGCAACATCTTGAAATATGAGGATTAATAAAGGATAAATAAAGCAGAAATATGAGGCTGTGTATTATAACGATGATGCTGTACTGCAGGAAGTGGACGAGATTATAGATTTGGGAGTGATGGTTGACAGTAAACTGAAGTTTAGAGGGCTTATTGCTAGTGTTGCAAAGGCTGCCTGTCATAGTGCTGTTATGATAAGGAGTACTCTAACATGTAGGGATAAGGAAGTGGTTGTTCCACTGTATAAAGTACTGGTCAGACCATACTTGGACTATTGTGCTCAAGTCTGGTCTCCTGGTTTTCAGTGTGATGTGGAGACATTGGAGAGGGTTCAGAGGTGAGTGACTCAGGCAATATCAGGTCTATGAAGAGAGGTTGAAAAATATGTGGATTGCAGAGTTTGGTGGATAGAAGGAAAAGAGGTGATGTGTTAGGGGCATTTAAGTTAGTGAGAGGATTTTGTTGGATTAATTCAGATGAGATTATAAAAAGGGTAGAAGGCGAGAGGGGAAAAACCAGAGGTCATCCATCAGTGGTGCACTCAGGATTTAATCTTGGGGAGGGGAAGCCAAGTTAAGTATATGATTTGAGATTACACACTATGCATTGCATACAACCTATGACCATCTGCAGTGATCGCCAATACATGATACCCATGATCTCCTTTGGCCTGACTCAGGCAAACGAAGTAGCGCTGTCCGACGGAGCAATATTTTGTTCGCCTCTCGTTCAACAGTGACCATGATTCCCGAGAGCTATAGGGTATTCCCATCTTATGTGGCTGCTAATTCATAAGTAGTATAGAAGTAGAAAACACAACACAATATAAATAAAAAATAATAATTTTAATTAGGAAAAGATTTTTGGAAAATTTTCTAGTGTTTTATCCTTTTTCTTTTTTTGGTGTGCCACTGTCATCCATGGAAGTCATGTAAGAGTGTGGCGAAGAGGAGTGTGAGGAGTACTTTTTTTTTTATATGGAGAATTGTCAGTGAATATGTTAATTCCAGGAGTGTTGATGATTTTAAGATTGAGTATGATACATATGTTGTCAGTTGAATGAACCTCCTTCAGTTGAAATTATGCCCTCCATGAGTCTGTAGACTTCCTGGAGGGCATAATAATAATTTTTATTTACTAAAATTTCAAAATTTTTGTTTTACGTTTATTTTTATTATCTGAAATAAATTTTTGACTTGAGATTATAAATGAAGAGACGTTTTGAGCTGGTATAAGAACAGAAAGATTAAGTATTATTAGAGGCTCATTTATCTAGTTTACACAAAGTTAAGTATTTTAAACCTGATGTACCAAGTATTCCTGCAGATATTTCTAGTGCCATTACACATAATCCTGATGTTGCAGACTATGAAGTAGAAAATATTCCAGTAGATATTCCTAAAGCAGCTACATCTGATCCTTATATTTCAGACTACTACATAGAAAAGCATAAAAAAATTGTTAGGATGTAGTTACAGATTTGATATTGAGAAGTTCTTTTGTGTAGTAGAACAAGAGGAAGTCAAGCAAGGACAAGACCTTGAAAGTTTTTTTTCCACTTGGTTAGACTATAATAAATTTAGTTTAATTATTTATCCAAGTGTAAGCAAACAAAGTTTGCGCTTGAAGTATCTTCAGGACTGAGGCAACTCATGGTAAAGGTGGACCAAGCTCTCATCACTCCTTGTTTTAGTATCTCCCACCATGCAAAGCACATTTCCTTGCGGACATGTATAATGCTATGTATTAAGGAAAGGGCCACTACCCAGACCAGTTTCGACCTTTATTGAGGTCTCGTCAGTGGGAGCCAGACCCAGAGTGGTGATACCAAGCTGGAAGCAGTGGAGAAGTCATATTTACCTATACGAGTAGCCAAAAGGTATCTCACCTTCGTATTAAATTACTCTGGATTTAGAGAAAGAAAAGTTTTTTCCCACTTGGTTAGACTATAATAAATTTAATTTAATCCTTTATCCAAGTGTAAGCAAACAAAGTTTGCACCTGAAGTATCTTCAGGCCCTTTCCTTAATGGTAGTGGCCCTTCCCTTAATGCATAGCATTATACATGACCACAAGGAGATGTGCTTTGCATTAGGGGAGATACTAAGACAAGGAATGATGAGAGCTTGGTCCACCTTTACTACAAGTTTCCTCAGTCCCGGAGTCAAATGGATGATTCCATTTGACTCCAAATTGCTTTATCTTCTTTGCTGTATACAGGTATACGATCTGCCTTTGCTGTCAACAACTCTTTTTTTTTTCTTAATATCTCTCATGCACTAACGATATCCCTCTTGATCCTCATAATCTTGTTGTTATTGTTATTATTATTCTAAGTTTAGTACTTTCCTTCCTCTTCTTGTTCTGATCATTTTTCTTATCCTAAGATTCTTTAAACATTTCTCCAATTTTCTCTGATCGATTTTCTAATAATTTCTTTAAATCAGGATATTTTCAATATCAGACTATCCTCAGGTGTATATTTTCAACATCACTACTGTAACATTTCTGCTCAGTAGGACAAATGTTCTCCTCAGTCAACCACAAGTCAACTGTGTTAACTTGTGCTTTAGACTGCCTTATTGTGCCTATTTTTTGGCACCATTTTTACGATTATAAACTAACCATATTTCTACAGTTATATCACTAAATGCACTAATATAGTAAGCCACTAAAACCTACACTAATATACTACACAATCAGTGGTGTAGCTAGAGCTCTTGCCACCCCTCTCAACACACACCAAAAATATTACAAAATGTCAAAACAACGTATAGAGAAATAAATTAAAACACTATGTTTATTTTTGAAGTAAAACTTTGATTTCAACATTCTAAAATGTTATTTTTCTTGCTTTTCTGTTAGCAAAATCGTCGATGACATTGGCAAAGTCTATTTCATAGTAACCTAGGTATTTCTTAATCTATTTTATTTAGAAAAATTCCTCTCACCACTAGCAACACTTACAGCAATTGTGAGGAAAATTCACAGTAGTATTACAATATTTGGAACTGAGTTCTCAAGACTGTATTTAGAATTAACTGCAAAAGTTCAAAGGTTCAAATTGCCACCCGGGGCGGACTGTCTCCTCTGCACCCCCCCTAGCTACGCCACTGTACACAATTAATCTAAGAAAACTGAAATCCAAAAAATCACTGATCTTACAGGAGCTTCATAACATTAGATCTACACACCAATATACAGTGCTACAATCTACATACCAGTATACAGTAAATAAGGTGCAATAGCTTGTACCTTATTTACTTCCACCAATTTGTACATGTTTTCAAAAACCTCCTCATACTTATTGTATATACAAGTGATATTGGAATAATTTGACTTAATGTTATGTAAAGCTGCTTTTAATGATTGGACTTCATTTCTCTAAAAAAAAAAAAAGGAGAGAGAATGACCATTATTCAGGTCAACGTGGTTTTTTCTTCTTGGAAAACTCAGGATTTTCATCCTGCATATGTGAAATTCGGTCAAAAATGCAGGGAATTAACGAACAAAAATACCATTAGTAGACAGCAGATAGAATGGTCTGTAGATGGTGGACAGCGTGCACATAGACAATGGATTACATGTAGATAGTTGCATAGTGTGGTGTGCTTCTTTGTACTCTGTGAACTTTGAAAACAGGAGCTAGTCTGCATTATGAATGCTGATATCACCAAGGAAGATTATCTCTGTATTTGGATAATGACTGTATGTGATCAACTTTCAGAGTTGATCACATAAAGAATTAAAGAAGTGAGCATAGTCATCAGAATTAGGAGAATAATAAAGGATTGGACAGCAAATGAAGGCAATAAAGTGAGGGAAGGAAATTTTAAGCCAGAGCACATTTCAGGTCCTAGTAACCTTTTGGCATGGAATATCAAGACCTGATGCACATGTTCTACCTATCTTATAGAAAGCATCAGGTGTGATATAATCAGGAAGGTGAAGTGAACTGTAGTTGCAGAGGATACCATTTAAGGTTCTGGAGGAGTAACACATCTGGTTTTGATGCCTATAAGTAGTGCATGTAAATGATGTTAGTAATGAAACCCCCTGCATGGCAGTAAAGTTATTTTCAAAGTCATTTTCGAAGGGGGTATTTGTGGAACTGCAAGGCAGGTGATTATGAAATGCTTAGGAAGAAGCTTAAATGTCTACCACAGGGTGTTAGTAGTGCATGGGATATAGTTAAGGATCATCTAGAGGAAGCAGTATTAAATTGTATATCTAGGGTAAGGAGGGTTAATCAGGTAAGAATTAGATGGATGAGTAATATCATGAAGCATGAACTACATAAAAAGAAAATGCTGTGGAGGATATATAAAGAGAAAAGTGACCAGCATGGCAAGGAAGGCAAAATCAGATTATGAGAAGAATCTAGCCAAGCAGGCCAAAGGAAATCCCAAAGAGTTCTTTCATTATATGGCAAGTAAGAAAAAGAAGGACTACAAAAGATTAGCCTTAATGAGTGATGCTAGTCACGAGGAGATGGAAGCAGATAAAATAGTTGAGTTACTGAGTGACCACTTTGCAACAATATATCATCCTAGTGAGGTTACTACTTTTACCTATGCAACAGACGCTAATGTGGGAACAGAAGTGGATGAATTGGAGGTTCTTAGGATATTGCAGAATCTCAATGTAAATACAGCTGTGGGATTAGATGGGCTATCAGTTAGGGTTTTGCAATGTGCAAGGGAACTGGCAATGCCTTTGACTAGGCGATTTAATTTAAGTGTGAGCTCTGGTAGAGTTCCAAGGGAATGGAAACAGGACAAAATAATTCCTTTGCATAAGGGATGTTCTAAGACCACAGTAGCAAATTATAGACCAATCAGTATCTCAAGTGCGGTTGTAAAAGTAATAGAAAAATTGATAAAAAATAGAATTCAAGAATGGGCAGATAAAAATATGATATTGTTATGAGTGTCAACATGGCTTTGTGAAGGGTCATACCTTAGTAATTTACTAACTTTTTATAATAGAATAACGGCCAAGTTAGATAAAGGAAATGGGCTACACGATGATTTTGCTGGATTTTGCAAAGACATTTGATAGAATATCACATGGAATTGTTATACAAATTAGAACAAATTGGTTCATAGTGACGAATTTATGGAGACAACACGTTTTGACTTCTGTATTGAGGCATCATCAGGAAAACATATATATGAACATCATCAGTTAATACAGATTATGTCAAAATTTTCAGGATGATTTGGATAGATTGACAAAGTGAGCAAAGGAGAATGGATGTCAGTTTAATGTAGCAAAGTGTAAGGTTATGCAGTTTTGGGTGAAAAGATTCCCAGCTGTATATCACATTGGTAGAACTGTACTCCAGGAAATTGACTAAGCCAGAGACTTAGGAGTGTCGGTGGGTGGGGAGTTGCAGTTTAGGGGGCACATAGCAAAAGTGGCTAAATCAGATTACTTGGTTACTGAAGAATACTTTGACGAGTTGAGATAAGCAGATTATTGTTCCTCTTTATCCAGCCTTGAAAAGACCCCATCTTGACCACTGTGTGCATATCTAGACATCAAGGTTTCTTGGTGATGAAGAGGTGGAGAGGATCCAGAGGCAAGTGACCAAGAATGGTAGCAGGGCTATAGAATGAACTTTATGAGAGCAGGTTGAAGATTTGTGGGTTGCAGAAACTGATTGATAGGCAGAATAGGGATGATATGATTGAGACATACAAATTACTGAGGGATTTTTACAAGATTAATTCAGAGGAAATTTTTCAGAACAGGTGTGTTGTTAGGACAACTAGGGGCCATCCATGGAAACTGAGTAAGAGTGTAGTTAGCAAGGGTGTTAGAACTAGGTTTTTTGCTTGGAGAGTGGTGAATGAGTGGAATAGGTTGCCAGAGTTTGTTGTTGCCATGACTGTGAATGAGTTCAAAGCAAAGTATGATAGATACTGTGCACAGTAGTCACCTGCATTTCTTAGGGATAATGAGGTGGTGGAAAGGATTCGGAGACAAGTGAAGTGACAGATCTGTGGAATGTTCCCTATGAAGATAGATTGAGGGTTTGTGGGTTGCAGAGTTTAGCTGACAGGCAGAGGAGAGGGGATATAATAGAAACTTAAGTTACTAAAGGGATTCTATAATATAAGATTGACACAAAAGAAATTTTTCAATACATGAGGAGTACGGTCAAAAAAAAAGTTCCACACCCATATAAATAATAATAATATTCATCCATTTAATACCTATTCTGTTAACCCTTTTGATTTAGGCACACAGTCTGCTATTGCCATCATCAAATACTTAACTACTGCCCATACCATATTAATATTTCTCTTCAAGTTCCTTTTCCCATAGAACTATTTCAAACTGTTTCCTGAGCATTCCATAATCTCCTACCATATAGTATCCTAATATCCTCTTATTCTGGATACCTCTGTATGCCTTCGCACATTCCATATTAGGACTATATATTCACTGTCGTCAACTGGTGGTAATATCTTGCCCATAATTACTGACATTCTAAAAAAAAAATCTACTAATGAAGCCAGTCTCGTTGGCTGAGTGGTTAGCGTATCCACTCTCCAGCCAAAAGGCTGCAGGTTTGAATCCTACCATGGGCATGGCTGTCTGTGAAAAAACTAGTGGCGGTGGTGGGCAGTAGATGGCATTGGTGTAGTTGGTGATTTGAGTGGTGGAGGCAGAGAGCTGTAGAGTAGGTGCCCTCCTTCAATGAGTCATTGGACTCCCTGGAAGTGTCATGTAATAATAATATTATTATTATTATCATCACCACAAGACCTCATGGAGTTAAAGACTCATCTGGTAGGTCCTTTTATCACACACACAGCTCATCGTACCGTGCCATGAACACATTCAGACTCCTTGCAGACACCACACTCTCAGGCAAGGCATTCCAATCATTTACCACTCTGCATGAGAAAAACCTGCCTCTCACTCCCCTACTCACACCTTCTTTATACAGTTTCCAGGGATGACCTCTGGTTCTTCCCTGTTTTCCCACTATTTTCTGTAGAACTTCTCCAGCATTGAGCCTATAACAACCCCTTACCAACTTGTAGGTGTCTATCATATCTCCCCTCTTCCTCCTGTCCACCAGACTGCAAATTGCATCTTCTCAATCTTTCCTCATACTCCACATTCTAGAAGTCAGAAACTACCTAAGTCATTCGCCTTTGGACCTTTTCCAACATCTCTTCATCCTTCTGAAAACTGTGGCCTAATCAAAGCCTTATACAAAGGAACAAGAATCTCTCTCTACTTCTACATGTCAGTGTCCTCCGCATCATTCCCAGAAGCCTTTGTGTTGTCTTCACAATTTTGGCCGTGTCCCCTAAATTTCAAATCCTTATCCACTATCACCCCCAGATCTCTTATTTCTTCCACCTCCAACAATATATCCTCACCAAGCATAAATTCTGCATCCCATCTTTGTTTCCAAATTTTAAAACCTTACATTTTGCAACATTGAACTCGCATCCCCATTTCTGTGCCCAATCACTCAATTTATTCAAGTCATCTTATAAGGTTACAACATCTTCAATACTTACTCTTCATGGTTCGTCCCAACTTTGCATCATCTGCAAACAACTGAATATCTCCATCCAAATCTTCACCTATATCGTTAATATACAAGTTAAACAGTAATGGCCCTAAAACAGACCCCTAAGGCACTCCACTAGTGACTTTCCTTTTCCCGAATATCGCCCCCCATACACAACTTGTTGATACCTATCAGAGAGCCAATCTCCAATCCAATGCACTAATCTAATATCCAAACCCATCTGCTCTAGTTTGACTATCAATTTATCATTCAGTAATCTAACAAAAGCATTTGTGAAATCCAAGTATATTACTGTGTATCCTTCTCCTCTGTCCAAGGAAGCAGTCACAAACATGACCTCCCTTCACCAAATCCATGCTGTCCATCAAAGATAATACCATTGTTGTCAACCCAACTCTGGATCCTAGTTCTCACAAGCTTCTCCAACAACTTAACCACAACACCTGACACATAGATAGGCCTATAATTTGATGCTTGAGTTCGATAACCTCCTTTGTGAAGTGGCACAATCTTGCACTCCTTAGGAACTCGACTGAGTGCAAGACTCATATTTAAAAAATATGTCAAATCAAGTGTCAACTCCCTGGCACATTCCTTCAGAATACGTGGTGATATATATTCAAGTCCCACAGCCTTATTAACATCTAGTTTACTCAACTCCCCATACACCTCTTGCTCACTTACATTCAGTCTCTCCTCTCCATCATCTACTGCTCTCAATCTTCTATTGTGTAGTCACATTCACAAGATTGAAAGACCTTTGTGAACTGCTCATTAAATATCTCAACCACACATTCTGCAACAGCTGTCTTTATACCATTTTCTCCTATCAATGTCATCCTTCCATAATCAATCTTTCTTTTGTCCACATTATATTTTTATCAATATATTTTTTTCTAATATATTCTCTTTTATTATTATTATTATTATTATTCAGGCCTCCATGGAGTCAAAAGACTCATCATGGGAGGTCCTTCATAAGAACATAAAGTTTGTCAGGATTCATTGAGGGGAGGTCCCCCTTAAGAAACACAAAGTCTATCATACCACTCCTTAAACTCATTGACCGTTCACACTCTCACCACTCCATCAGACAATGCATTCCACGGTTCAACCACCTTCCATGCAAAGAAACCACTCCTCACCCTCTTGCTCACAGTTTCCTTTCGTAACTTCCAGGGATGGCCTCTTGTCATCACTCCTTCCCGCTGTTCAACCAAGTGAAAGAACTCCCCAGTGTCAACCCTGTAACCACCTCTCAACAGTTTAAAAGTCTCAATCATATCACCTCTCCTTCTTCTATCCACCAAACTCTGCAGTCCACATTCCCTCAGCCAATCCTCATAACTATCCTTGTACAGTCCCGAAACCATCTTTGTCATCCGTCTTTGTATCCTTTCCACAGTTAATTTATCCCCTTCAAATCCTGGGGACCAAATCTGAGAACAATAGTCTAAGTGAAGTCTGATCAGAGACATACAACGGAATGATAACCCTTTTATCTCTGCAGGTCAGTGTCCTTCTCATAAATGCAGCAATCCTCTGTGTTACCTTCACCACCTTTGCAATATATGCCCTAAATTTCAGGTTTCTATCAATCATCAACCCCCATATCTCTTGTCTCCCCTACTTCCTCCATATAACTCCTCCCATAGAGAATGCAGCATCCCATCGATGTTTCCCAAACCTCAAGACCTTACATTTTGCTGCATTAAACCGACCCCCATTCATTTGCCCATCTATCTAGCTTATTCAAATCCTCTTGCAGGGCTACATCTGCACTATTACTAATAATCCTTCCCAACTTCGCATCATCTGCAAACAACTGAATATCCCCTTGCAATCCACCTGCAATATCATTGATATAAAGGTTAAACAATATAGGTCCTAGTACTGGGTCCTGTGGGACCCCACTTGTAACCCTCTGTCTCCTTGAAATTGCTCCACCATACACAACTCTCTGATACCTATCAGACAGCCAATCCTAAATCCAGTTGACCAATCTGACATCCAGACCCATGTGCTATAACTTAAATATCAGCTTATCATGTGGCACCCTGTCAAATGCCTTTGCTAAGTCTAAGAAAATGGCAGTATATGCCTTTCCCTCATCTAATGCTCTTGTAACTTTATTATAAAAGGCTAGCATATTGCTAAAACAAGAGCGCCCTTTCACAAATCCATGTTGACTCTCACAGATAACATTACCCTCATCTATCCAATGCTGTATACGGTTCCTGACTACTTTCTCCAAGATCTTAACAACTACTGATGACACACAGACTGGCCTATAATTAGATACTTCCAGTCTGTTACTACCCTTATGAAATGGCACTATCTTACCTTCCTTCCATTCCCTGGGCACCTTTCCTGCAGCCAGACTTTCATTGAAAAGCCAGGTTAAAGGCACTGTCAGTTCCCTAGCACATTCTCTCAAAACTCGTGATGAAATACCATCCAGTCCCAAAGCTTTACTGACATCTAGAGTACGCAGTATCTGAAACACACTCTCCTCCTGTACCTCTAAACCTCGAATCAGCCCTATCCCTCTAGCATTAAAACTGACTCCTCCAGGATAAAATACTCCAATAAAGTGTTCATTGAACAATTCCACTATGTCCTCTGCATCAGTCACTCCATTCCCATTTTTATCCCACAATATCATTCTTCCATGGTCATTTCTTCTCCTACTGGCCAAATAGCTAAAAAATTCCCTAGGATTTTCTTTGGATCTTAGGGCCAATCTCCTCTCATATTCCAGTTTCGTCTTCCTTACCATAATAGTCACTCTTCTGGCCTGTGTCTTATATTCTTCATGCATCTTCTCTTCACCTGTCTCTTTATATCTCTTCCTTCTCTTTTATAGCCTCTTCTTACCTGTTCTCTTTATAGCCTCTTTTTCGCATGCAATTCCTGTTTAATATTGTTTGTCATCCACTTTACTCCAAATTTTGTCCTCTTCTTCACTCGTGGTATACAACTTACCATTGCTGCTAACAAATATTCTTTCACAATTTCCCACGCACTAATGATATCCTGGCCTTCCAATTCCTCCTTCCGTGAAACTTCCTGAAGTTGACATCTAAGACTATTATAATCACCTGCTTTATAATTCAACATAAGTTCCCGTCTCTTTGATACTCCTGCATGTCTATTCATTTTCCAAGTCAAAACCATATGGTCACTCTCTCCAACTGGTGGGAGAAATGTCATTTCAGTTATTATCAACTCTTCTGATGCTATAACCAAATTCAAAACTCTTGAACCTCTTGTTCCCTCTGTTACATGTTGTTGCCTAAGGCATTTGTCCCTCAAGAATTCTAGAAATTTTATCTAATATATTTTGTCCACAAGTTCCCTTCATCACTGACTACATGAGATAGTAATCCCTTAAGAAATTAAATTCTCTTTCTTTTCTCCCATATGCTATTTCTTCTTTCTATTTTTATTTTGAAAATTAAAATCCCCCATTATTTTATAACCTTTTTTCACTAACTAAACTAATTTGACTGACCATTTCTTTTTCATCTTGTTCATTATTCCCAAGTCTGTAACAAACCCCCAACCAAATATCTCTTTATCTCTCCAGTTACATTTATTTCACTCCAAACATTTTCAAAATCACTTGCACTGTTATCCTCTAGTTTCTCAAACTGAAATGGACACAACTCGTTTGCCATCATCAGTAATACACCACCTCTCCTTTTTTATTGTTTCTGTCTTCTGTAAAAATACTCTATCCATTAATTTTAATTCAAATCAAGATATCATTATCAGTCAACCACTTATCTATGACAAAAATATACAAGTTAAAAAAAATCTAAAAAAAAAAATGCCTCATTACATATCCCCAAAGGACTTTCTCGTACCTCTTTTATTATGCGTACTTTGTGGAACATTGCACTAAAACATTTCAGTAATGGAGCATTGAATCGTTAGTATGATGGGAGAGTACTGTTAGAAAAGTGCTTACAAGAGAAAATAAAGGATTTATAAGCACTTTTAGTTTTATATGCAGTTTGTTAGTTTTTTTTAATTTATTTTTTACTTGTATTTTATTTGTAAATATGCTAAATATTGTAAAATTTATCATAAATACACACTGTGAATTGAAAATTATTTTATCATTAAACAGTACTTAGCCAAGTTGCTGTTGTATCTGGGCATATATTTGTAACTAAGAACACCAGTGTGCTGTTAAGGAGTTCCGTTTTTGAATTCTTTGGTATAAAGGGTACTAGTTTTATAGTATATTTATATTAGTACCATTGGGTAGGTTAAATGTTAGATATTGATGATAGAGAATGAGTTATGCCCATACAAAGTAGAGATGCAGGAGGGAAATAGTGCCGGTGGTTTTAATGCAGTATGGTGCGAGATAGAGGTGAATGGAATCAAATTAGTCAAGAAAATAAAAGGGTGATCATTATGGGCGATTTTAATTATGGCAATATAGACTGGAATGATGAAATAGCAACTGGAAGTAAAGAAAATGAGTTTCTTGAGTTGTTGAGAGATAACTACCTCAGACAGTATGTAACTGAGGGAATGCAAGGATTGAGGGTCTTGAATTTGGTCATCTCATCAGAGGATGTAATTATAAATGTGGTGTCAAATCATCTACCAATTGGTGAGAGTGACCATGAGGTGATTACCTGGGTGGTTGCCAGCAGTGCGAGGACCCCTGTGAGAAAAGGATATATGTGGAACTAAAGGGGGAGGGGATTATGAAGAGCTCAGGAGACAGCTTGCGGGTGTAACGTGGAATGAGGAGTTAGCTGGAAAAGAGATCAATGCAGCTTGGGGGATTTTCAAAAACTATCTAGTAGATGCAATGTCTAAATGTATTCCAAGGGTGAGAAGGTTAAATGAGGTAGGTGTGAGATGGATGAATAAAGAGATTAAGCATGCGATACAGAGAAAAAGGGCATTGTGGAGGCAGCATAAGAGAAGTGGAAATAACCAATTTCACGAGGTCTACAAAGACCAGGCAAGGAGGGTTTGACTTGGTTGGTGAGGGTAGCTAAAGAGAGGTATGAACAGCAGTTAGCTAATGAAGCCAAAAAGAATCCTAAGGAGTTCTTTGGATATGTAGCCAGCAAAAGAAAGAATGATTATGGAATGATGACATTGATTGGAGAAAATGGTATAAAGACAGCTGTTGCAGAATGTGTGGTGGAGATGCTTAGGGTTCATATATTTTTGAAAAAAAAATACGGGATACTTTCAGTTTGAATAAACCAACAAAATTTTATTGCTTTTCTTACTTACGAACATCAGCAAAGGGAAAAGAATTTAATTAATTATAATAATCTTAAAATCGAACTTTAAACAATACTAAATCATTGATCTTTGCCTGTGATATACTTCTCAGATGACTGTATTTTCTCAAGTAAAGAATGATTGTTTTACCAAGTTATGAAATTCCACACAGTCCTTATTGAAAAACACTTTAACAATGAGCATAGCTTTCACAGTTTCTACAGATAACCTATTCTTTTCGTTTGTCCATAAGGAGTTCATCTGGGAAAACAGTCTTTCAATACTAAAATTTGTGCCAGGAATGCAGCAGAAGAACTCATCAATCTTCTTCAAATTTATTAATTCATTTACTCCAATGCTGTTGAATAATTCATACCAAATTTCTCCTGTAGATTTTGCTTTAATTTCTTCTTTCTTCTCTGTAATTACCTTTTTCAAGATCATCACCTCATCAAATAGTTCAGTTTCATTGATTTTTGTGTTTGGGCAGACCTAGTTGTTACACTTTTCCAAGTAGTTGTTACACTGGCTTCTGGATTCTTCAATAAAATCCAAGACACTCTTTCAAAAGTAAGAGTGTCAGAAGACCATTCTTGGATGTATTCTATACAGGTGTTATAAAATTCATTTTTATAATGACCATAATTGTTCTCAGTGATGAGTCCATCTTCAGTTAATGCCTTCATAGGTAAGGACTGTTCTTTCCTTGTTGCAAAATCATTATCTCATCTCTGCTGAAGGGTCTCTAAGAGAGGCTTTCAATAATGGATTTTGCTTCAGCAAGAGTGACTTTCTCACCTTCAGTTGCACAAATTGTTGCATGAAACATTTCAGATCGGCATTCTAGAAATGTGGCTATTAGCTCTGAAACTGGATTACTAAAGAAATTTTTTAGAAGCAATGGTGGTTTATCAAGTGAAAGAACATATGATTTGAGAACTTCGTACATCTCATTCATCTGCTTGAGAGCAGGGTACAGAGACAACCATCGTGTTTTTGAGTGCCATAACACTGTCTTGTACTCAGTATTTAAAAAGTCACAAAAACCTTTGAGTGTATGCACTCTAACAGTATAGATATAAAAATGCTGATATAATTTTTCAATGACAGCTTGAACATCCGTGAGCATATTATCAGCTGCACATTGTATATCATTATTTATGATATGGGATGTGAACAACCAACTCCTATCAATGTACGATTCAATTTTAATTTCAATTTATAAAAAACATTGTTCTTTCCTCTTCTGGAACTTCCACCAAAATTTGTATTAGTATTAACTGCTGACAAGGCAACAACTTTCTTTTCAATATTCCACTTTGTCACTAGTTACCATACATAAACTTAAAATTACAGTTGGCATGAATGGTTTTGAAAGTCTTTCTATATTTTTTTAGATATAGCTACACTTTTATTTCATAATAAACAAATACATTTGTCATTATGATTGATAAAGCAAGGCACTCACATCTGATCTGACAGATACATGCTAATTGTTAACATGAATATTCTTTTTGAATTCATTTTTTATTTTTATTTTTTTATGGTATTTTATATTCATTCATATGTGACAAAAATATGTTGTAAAAGCGAGGTAAATAAAATAATGTTAAAATTTGAAATATCATTTTTCTTAAAAACAACTAATCATAGAATTTCTAAGCCTGAAATGAGAGAAAAAATGCCTGTGTCATGAGCCCTCCAAAATTTTCAAATTTTATATTGAGCTCTTCATATTAAAAAGGTTGCTGACCTCTGCAAGATGTGCTGTACATTTATGGAAAATACTAAGGAAAGAGGGCTGGAGCTTGCTCCACCTTTACTACGAGTTGCCCATAAGGCACTACTTATGCTTGCATCCTCTGAAACTTTTAGTTTCTATATATTTGGCACGAAACTCTTGTAGTTTCTATATTTGGCTATGAAATAATGTTGGATTCAATATTCACTTAATTTGTACCATCATGCATTATATTTGCAGTGGTTTTTCCTTATGTTTTCTTGCATTTTAGCACATACTAGTAATGAATGTATCTCTCAGATATACTGCGATCTACGCTGCAAAATTACCACTGAGAGCTCCAAAGCAGTTTACAATAATTTCTCTGAGGGTGCACTAAAAATTCACCGTGGGTGCCCGTGGGCACTGCATTGCCGACTTCTGATTTAGAGTATCATGAGATTTCATAACCAGAACTTTAAACTCTGATCTGCATATCATTCTCTATTAAGGGATGAGATCAACACCTAAACCATAATGAAAGACCTCGCCTCATCTCCATTTACTTTTGATAATACCCAAATTTCTAGGTAAGATATCTCTCCTTTCAGGCCAACTTGCATCTTGAGCCTTTCCTGACAAACACATCACATCCATATGCTTCAATGAACTTGTGTCCTTTCTACTGAAGACGCTATCTCTTTCCTGAAGAGCTGCAAATCATTTAGAAATCGACTACCCCAAATATGAGACCACTATTCTAAAATAGTGCACCAACAACCTCCCTATTTTAAAATATTCTTGATTCTAATTCAGAAAAGGTTAGTTTAGTGAATTATTAAACCACTATCTGAATTCACTCCATTCACACTGGACTTCCCACGATGACTTTGCTGGCTCCATGATAATAATACTTTTATATTAAAGTTCCTATACAAAGGGGGTAAGACTCTTTATAAGTAACATATTACTTATACAGGATCTTACTCCTCCTTTGTAAAGCTTACTATTTTCTCTTTACCCATTCTTGTTCAGATGCATTCCAATTGTTCTAAGACTTGAATGTTTTTTTTCTGTGTCTATTTTGGCATCACCTTTGCCATCTTTCCATTCTTTTAGGATCATGCCATGTAGACTCATGTTGTACACCCAGTTCAAAGATATTATCAACATATCCTCTTAACACATGTTGAAATGCCAATAGGCATGTGGATTTTGCATCATCTCCTTCTGCCTTTATTCTTCCTGTCATTCTTGCCAGAATGACAGGAAGAATCATCAGGTATCATTTATGTTATTTTCACCCAGATGATAAATCCTAGTCATTTAATAATACAATTATTTCCACTGTAACTGTCATTTGACTATTATTCACATTCAGTATGGTTATTCTTTCTCACCACATAGCAGTAGAATTCTATAGAATTTTCTTTATCTTACCCAACTAACTGCTAATTGTAATTTGATTTTGCTTCTTTTTTTTTTCCCCTATGCTTATTACCATTATAGTCTGTGTTTTATACTGCTTATACACCTGATTGTCACTTTTCTTCCAAAAAGTTCTCCTCACTCACTCACATACACTGCATTTTGTTTTAATGGATCAGATACCTTTAGGCTCCTTTTGACTGTTTCCCATTCAAAGTTGATGTCTTCTTTTTTCTTACAATATCGAGGACTTCAGGTTTCTGTTAATCATATTATAATCATATAATCACATAATAAACTCTGACCACAGATACGAAACCCTGGGCTGGCAGTGTGCCAAGAAGAGTCCATTCATGTTGAAGGGGAGAAAGGAATAAGGCGATGTAAGAGATTTCGTTACCAACACACGAAATCACGTGCTTTATACATAAAAGTTTCCAACTGTTGTACAAGCAAAATAGTTCTTTAAAAACTAGAATTTTCATAAAAGAAAAGCTAATTTTCCGACGTATAATAATAAACACTCATCCCACGAAATGCATGAATTAACCTATTATCGGAGATTCACCTTCTTCTGACTTGCAAGAAGTGTCGAGGGGTCTTGCATCTGTAATCGCACAGTACTTCATTTAACAAATAACAACAAAAAAAAAACATTTATCAATGATATTTGGATAACAGCAGAAACATTTAGGCAGTAGATAATTAGGATAGTCTTGTTAAGAAGATAAGGATATTATAGATGTTTGGAATAATTACTTTGAAAAACTGTTACACAAAACAAGCACTGACAGAACAGACAGTAGTAAAAAATATTCAAGAGCCAACAGGTACATGTGAATATTTGAGGTAGAAAAAGCTATCAAAAAAATTACATATAGAACGACAGCTGGAGTAGATGTTATTCCACAAGAAATGCTAAAATGTTATTATTATTACACTTTCCATGGAGTCGGCACGCTTATTGTGGGAGGTTCATTCAATAGACAACATATTTATCATATAGAATCTTAAAATCCTTAACACTCCTTGCATTAACAACACATTCAGGGATGATTTCTGATTGCTCTTATCTCATCTTCTACTCTTTTTATAATTCTCTCTGGATTAATCTGATAAAATTCTTTTCGTGTAACAATGCTCTCCATTGACAGCATTCCAAAGTACATACATTGTCTTAGTCACTTGCCTCTGTATCCCTCTCCAATGTCTCCACATCACATTGAAAACCAGTGACCAGATTTGAGCATAATAGTCCAAGTATGGTCTGATCAGTGCTTCATACAGTGGCACAACCACTTCCTTATCACTACATGTTAGAGTACCTCTTATCATAGCAGCACTATGATGTGCAGCCTTTGCAACACTAGCAATATGCCCTTTAAACTTCGGTTTACTGTCAACCATCACTCCCAAATCTATAATCTTATCCACTTCCTGCAGTACGTTCTCTCTGATATAGTACACAGCCTTTCTGTACTCCAAAATGCAACACATTGCACTTATTGATATTAAGACTACGACCCCAATCCTTTGTCCAAGTAAAACATCTATTTAAATCTTCCTTTAGGGAATTAACATCAGCAGTGCTACTTATAATTCTTCCCAAATTTGCATCATCAGCAAACAACTGAAGATCCCCAGTCAGTCCACATAATATATTGTTTACAAGCAAGTTAAACAGCAGGGGCCCAAGTACAGAACCCAGGCACACCACTGGTTACCCTCCTTTTACGAGAAACTGTTCCTTCATATACAGCCTGCTGGTATTGTCAGAGAGCCAATCTCCAATCCATCTAACCAATATACTGACAGTGCCTTTGACCTGGCTTTTCAATGAAAGTCTGGCTGTGGGGAAAGTGCCCATGGAATGGAAGGAAGGTAAGATAGTGTCATTGCATAAGGGTGGTAGCAGACTGGAATAATCTATCAAATGCTTTTGCAGAATCCAAGAATATCACTATGTGTGATTCTCCCTTATCTAATATATTTTTACCCTATCATAAAATTCAAGTAAATTGCTAAAACAGGACCTACCCTTTACAAATCCATGCTGACCATCATAAAGAATGCTATGTCCATGAATTCAATCCTGTATCCTATTTCTAACCAATCTCTTTATCTTGACCACAACTGCAGTTATACAGACTAGTCTATAATTGGAAACGTCTGTCATAGAACCAAGCTTGTGGAGAGGTACTATTTTGCCTTCTTTCCACTCCTTAAGAACCCTACCCACTGCAAGACTTTCATTAAATAACCAGGTCAAGGGCGTAGCCAACTGTTGTGCACATTCCTTAAGAATACATGGTGATATGTCATCCATTTCCACAGCCTTATTAACATCTAACCTAATCAACTGTATCGAAGAGAAGGGAACGTATGTGGAATTATAAGGCAGGTGATTATAATAGTCTAAGACGTCAACTTGGGGGAAGTTTCATGGAGGGAAGAATTGGAAGGCCAGGACATCATTAGTGCGTGGGAAATTATGAAAGAATATTTGTTAGCAGCAATGGTAAGTTGTATACCATGAGTGAAGAAGAGGACACAATTTGGAGTAAATTGGATGACAAACAATATTAAACAGGAATTGCATGCGAAAAAGAGACTATGGAAGAGATATAAGGAGACAGGAGAAGAGAAGATGCATGAAGAGTATAAGACACAGGCCAGAAGAGTGACTATTATGGTAAGGAAGACGAAACTGGAATATGAGAGGAGATTGGCCCTACTATCCGAAGAAAATCCTAGGGAATTTTTTAGATATGTGGCCAGTAGGAGGAAAAATGACTGTGGAAGAATGATATTGTGGGATGAAAATGGGAATAGAGTGACTGATGCAAAGGACATAGTGGAATTGTTCAATGAACACTTTATTTGAGTATTTCATCCTGAAGGAGTCAGTTTTAATGCTAGAGGGATTAGGCAGGTTCGAGGTTTAGAGGTACATGAGGAGAGTGTGTTTCAAATACTGAGTACTCTGGATGTCAGTAAAGCTGTGGGACTGGATGGTATTTCACCACGAGTTTTGAGAGAATGTGCTAGGGAACTGACAGTGCCTTTGACCTGGCTTTTCAGTGAAAGTCTGGCTGCAGGAAAGGTGCACATGGAATGGAAGGAAGGTAAGATAGTGCCATTGCATAAGGGCGGTAGCAGACTGGAAGTGTCTAATTATAGGCCAGTTTGTGTGTTATCAATAGTTAGTAAGATCTTGGAGAAAGTAGTGAAGGACTGTATCCAGCATTGGGCAGATGAGGGTAATGTTATCTGTGAGAGACAACATGGATTTGTGAAGGGGTGCTTTGTGAAGGGGATGAGGTTGAGGGGTGGATAGAGCTGCATTTCAATGGATTTGGTGTGAGTCAGTTAGAGAAACTGTTGCTGCACGAGAGAATGACTGAAATTGATGTAAAACCTGAGGAAGTGTTGTGGAAGAGTGGGAAAGTAAGGTAGGCAAGTTTGTGAATGGAGAGGTGAGTGGGAGAATAAGAGAGAAGGAACACATAGTGGACAGGAAAATGGGTGTGTGGGGGGGGGAGGTCAGGGTTAACAGGGGAACACTCCATGAAAAGTGTAGATGATAGTTTTATGAGTAGATACGTGAGTGCACAATAAACTATTAAGACAGTCAAGGATGTAGGGGTTATATATAGGCCTTGGGAGGGGTGTAGTAGATGATGTAGGAATGGATAGGGGAGAGTGTAGAGGAGTCATGTCTGAGAAGTGGGTTTAGTGGGACTTATTTTAGAAACAGAAATGAGCTAGTGTGTGTGTTTACAAATGCTCGGAGTATTCAAAACAAGGGGAATGAAATTGTAGCATTGATAGAGTTCATTCACCCAAAAATTGTTGATATAAATAAGATATTGTTGAATGTTCTGACAGGAATAAAGATGGAGAGATATGAAGTCTTTCGTGAAGACAGACAAAGCAAAAAGGGAGGAGGAGGAGGAGGAGGAGGAGTGTTATTGATGATGGCAGGGGAGTTATGTCCATCTAGAGTGGAGGTGCCAAGAGCAAATATTGACAGTGGTTTTGAAGCAGTTATAGTGTGAAGTGGAGGTGGATAGGATGAAATGTTAGTAGGGTGTTGCTATAGACCTGGTAACGTGGAAGGCAGTGAGAAGGAAATGTTTAGACAAATTTGTCTGGCTGATAAGAAAAGGGTGATCATCATGGGCAATTTTAATTATGGTAATATAGACTGGAATGAAGAGACAGCATCAGGAACCAAAGAGAATGAATTTCTTGAGTTTTTAAAGGATCACTTCCTTAAGCAGTACCTTTTGTTATGTACAAATACATGATCCTCAATCCACGTGTGGATTGAGGGTAATGTATTTGAATATCTCATCATAAGATATTGTGAACGAAGTGCCACATCATCCTCCAGTTGGTGAAAGTAACCATGAAATGATCATTTGGGTGGTGGCCAGCCATATTAGGACTTTTATGAGAAAGAGTTATATGTGGAACTATAAGACAAGTGATTATTGCAAACTCAAAAGGCTGCTTGCATTGATATCATGGAATGAGGAATTACATGGGAAGGAAATCAGTGCTGCTTGGTCTCTACTCAGGAATTATCTGGCAGAGGCAGTGACTGAGTGCATTGCAAAGGTCAGGAGATTAAATAAGGTAGTTGTAAAATTGATGACTGAAGAGGTGAAGCCTGCAGTCTGGAAGAAAAGGCACTGTTGGAGATGGCACAAGATGAGTGGAGATAATCAGTTACATGAGGAGTACAAAGAACAAGCAAGGAAGGTGACTCACTTAGTAAGGGTAACAAAAGTGTGGTATGAGCCAGTTAGCAGATGATGCTAAAAAAAAAAAAAATCCTAGGGAGTTTTTTCATAAGTGGCCAGTAGAAAGAAGAATGATTATGAGAGGATGATAAACACCGAGGAGAATACAGTAGAGGTGTTAAATTAGCAGTTCATTAAAGTATTTTACTCATTCCTTGTGATTGTAACATAATGCAGGACTTGAGAGCAGTGGAAATGGAGAAGGAACCACTGATGGTGAGTGAGCAGGAGGTACATGAGGAGTAAACTTGATGTCAGCAAGGCTATGGGACTTGATGGTACATCTCTATGTGTCTTGAGGGAATGGTCCAGGGAGTTAACACTTTTAATGTACATTTTCAACATCAGTCTTCGATTAGCCCAGGTCCCAAAGAAATGGAAAGATGGCAAAATTGTTCTGCTTCATAAAGTATGTGATAAGACTGTGACTTTGAATTATAGGCCAATCTGCTTGTCTGGAATTGTGGTCAAGGTCCTGAAGAAGCTAGTGAGGACAAAGATTCAGAAGTGGGTAGATAGCAGTAAAATTCTCTTTAATGGACAGCATGGTTTGCCAAAGGAAGATCATGTTTTAGCAATCTGGTTACTTATTAGAGCAAGATGACAAATACATTGGACAAAGGCATGAATATACAGTAGTATATTTAGATTTTACAAAGGCTTTCGATAGAGTACCACATGACAAACTATTAGTTAAATTGGAACAGATAAGGTTGGAAAGTATGCTGCGGGTTCGAATCCTGCAGTGGGCATAGATGTTTGTGATTGTCGGCAAAAATAATACTTGTGGTGGGCTGCAGATGGCGTTGACGTAATTACGGTTCATTGTAGTTGGTGGAGACAGAGTTGTAGAGCAAGTGCCCTCCCTCGATGAGTCTATGGACTTCCTGGAGGTGTTACATAATATAATAATAATAATAATAAATTAGTGCTTTTCTATTGGAGAGTGGCTGTCTGATAGGTATCAACTTGTTGTGTGTGTGGGGAAGTGATTTCGCAGAAGAGGAAAGTCACTAGTGGCATGCCGCAGTGGTCTGTTTTGGAGCCATTGTTGTTTAATTTGTACGTAAATGACATTGGAAAGGGCTTAAATGTTGATATACAGTGCAGATAATGCAAAGTTGGGGAGAGTTATGGGAAGTAGAGCAAATGTAGCTTTGCAAGTGGGTCTAAACAGACTTTGAATGGGTTTGAGTATGTGAGGATGGCAGTATAATATTACAGAGTGTAAAGTCTTAAAATTTGGGAAGCAAAGATGAGATGCAGAATATAGGATTGGTGGGGGATATTTTGGAGGAGGTGAAAGAGATGAAGGATTTGGAGGTTGTGGTGGATAGAGACTTGAAAATTCGTGGACATTTTGCTAAAATTGTGAGGATGACGGCAGATTTTGGGAATGATGGAGAACACTGACACGTAGAAGGAAGTTTTGATTCCATTGTACAAGACTTTGATCAGGCCACATATGAATTGCTGTGTATAGATTTGGTTGCTAGGTTTTCTAAAGGAAGATGAAATGTTGGAGAGAGAGTCCAGAGATAATTGATAAGTTGGTTTCTGGAATGTGGATTATGAGGACAGATTGAGAAAATGCAAATTACAGAGTCTAGTGGATAGAAGGAAAAGGGGAAGACATGATCGAGACGTATAAATTGGCAAGGGGTAATTACCAGATTAGCATGGATGAGATTTTTCATAGAATAACTGGAGAGAGGCCACCTCTCAAAGGTGGGCGTGAGCAAAGAAGTGAAGATCCGGTTTTTGCATGGACAGTGGTGGGTGATTGGAATGCATTGCCTGAGAATGTGGTGAGTGCATGGATAATGAATGTATTTAAGTTATTATTATTACGTAACACCTCCAGGAAGTCCAAAGACTCATCAAAAGACAATCCACCAACTACAATGAACCGCAACTACCATCATCATCTACCCCAGCGCCATCTACTGCCCACCACCACCACCACTAGTATTTTGACAGACAATCGCAAACATCCATGCACATGACAGGATTCAAACCCGCAGCCTTTCAGCCGGAGAGCAGATATGCTAACCAGGCCAGCAGTTGAGGTACAATGAGCTGTGCTTGTGAGAGTGGGACCTCCCACGATGAATCTCTTGACTCCATGGAGGTCTGTTGATGATGATGATAATAATAATAGTACTCTTCTGATCATAGTCCCCATACATAATTTTCTCCTTAATTTTTTCTTGTTTGTTGACATGATCTCAATTTTTACCTCAGACCACTGCTTCTTTCTCTTCTCAGCTAATCTTTGAAAAGTTGCTAATCTCTGCAACTTTTCGATTTCTTGCCTTGTCCTGTGAAGGATAACATTCAAGCATGCTATTTCATTCTCCTGTATTTCCACCACAGCATGTTCAATATTAATTCCAACATTAACATTAGATAGTATTTACTGTCAATACTATCTATTCTACTAACATTCACTTCATTCTCACCACCTAACAGGCACTCGGTGTTGAAACACTTCATACAAACTCATTCACTTGTTTCACTGTCCTTCCATAAATCCTTTAATTTTTTAGGCAATGGGTACATCTCACACACATGTTACACTCTACAAAATCATATAAATTCAAATGAAAGAAGTGGAAAGAAGATGAAATAAGGAAAGCATTGTTGTCTATGTTATTGTTGACTGATATCTTCATGCTGGTTCATGATAAGAGTATAGGTGATTTGAAATAGGAAGTTAGATCGCCATTTAGTTTTGAGCAGAATTAAATGAACATTATATTGAAAAAGAACAATATGTACAAAAATTGTAAAAAGAATCAGTCAAGCAACTGTCATAAGTAGTAGACTCAAATATACAAATATTATTCAAATAAAAATGAAAGGGTTTGAAAACAAGAACAGATCTTGGACACTCAGTTGCAGACTGGGGAGAAAAAAAAAACATTGATTCAGCCACAGAAGTATGCAGTCAAGTTACCTCCAAGGATAGAAAAATCAGAACTCTATGGTGGACTTAGGAAGTAAAAGAGGCATAAAATTCTTAATAAGTTAGCATGAATAGACAAAAATTATTACTACTATTATTCCCAACCTCTAGTCCTAAGCCTAATCATGGGAGATCCACCTCTGACTACAGTCTGTTTTACTACTCCTTAAACCCATCCATCATTTACACATTTACCACCCTCTCAGGCAATGCATACCATGTTCCTGTTAGTCTCCGTATTAAAAAAACATACTTCTTTACCCTCTTACTTACTACTTTCGTTTGGAACTTCAAGAGATGGTCCGTTGTCCTTTTTTATTATTATTATTATCATCATCATTATTCAGGCCTTCATGGAGTCAAAAAAAAACTCATCGTGGGAGGTCCTTCCTAGGAAACACAGTCTATCATACTACTCATTGACTGTTCTTGCTCTCACCATTCTATCAGACAGTGCATTCCACAGTTTAACCACCCTTCCCTCTTTCTGCATATGAAAAATCTCCCCAATGCTAATCAAGCAAATACCTTTCAAGTAACTTCATTGTCTCAATCATATCCTCATTTATCTTCTGTCAACCAAACTCTAGTTTTCATACCTTAGGTCTATCCTGATACCCAACACTGTACAGTCCTGATATCATTTTCATTATCTGCCCCTGCACTCTCTCTCTCCAATATTACATAGTCTCCTTCAAATTTTTGTGGCCACATTGGAGCACAGTAATCCAGATGTAGTCTGATCAGAGCTATACAGTGGAACTACCACTCTCTTATCTCTGACGGGCAACATCCCCCTCAGTATTGCAGCATTTCTTTGGGTTATCTTCCCAGTCTTTGCAATATGTTCTTGGAATTTCAAATTTTCCATCTACAGTCACCCCAAGATTCCTTCCTTCTTCCAGTATAACTGCAAGTTGAGTATGAAATATCCCTCTGTGGATCCCAAATGTCAAAATACATTTAGATGCATTAAACTGATATCTTCATTCATTTCTCAACCTTTCCAGGCTTATTCAGATTCTCTTAAACAATCAAAATATCAACACTAATAACCCTCTCATGCTTCACATCTTTTGCAAACATTTCCCTCTAATCCAGTGATAATATCATTGAGATTGAATAGTAAACATCCTAGTACTGAACTCTGTGGAATTTGCAACCTTCTTACTCCTTGATATACTGCTTCCCCATATATGACTGATATCTGTTCAGAATCGCAGTAACCTTTTCAGTCCACTAACCTCATTTCACATGGATTTAGACTTCAATGTTTCTCAGCTGCAGAGTCAGCTTCTACAAGTTGTTGTTGTTAATCTTTTGGTCAAAATGACTCACCGAAACAGCCATTGGGTGTCCTTTAGCCTTGGTTCACAACTTTGCAGTCTCGACAAGCTCTTACTTTAGAAATCAAGTGGTATATAGAGCACAGCATATGCATCTTACCTTCCTGATGTTGCCAACAACATCAAGCTCAATGTAGCCAACATCTTATCACAAGTATTAAAACTGAAAATAAATTTCTTCAAGAGCCACTTGGAGAAATCTTCCATACTACATAAACTCTACAAACACAACATAATCATTACTAGAGCTGATGAAGGTTTTGCTACCATTGTCTTCAATTCCAGTGATTATAATTGAAAAATGAATGTGCTGCACAGAAATTGCACTACTTATAAACTGCTAGATTATGATTCCACCAATTCTCAGGGAAAAAAAATGTTAAAAAGGCCTCTAAAAAATTCACATCTTAGTTACTGAAGTTGTTAAAAACCCAAATCTTTTAGTCCCCCCCCCATGGAATTTACAGATTGCCCAAAATTCATAAACCTAATTACACCCTCCATCCCATAATAGATGCTATTGACCCCTCTCCCTCCTTTAAATCAGCAGACAGTTAGCTAAATTTTTAATTTCACTTACTGACCACACTTCATCTTATATAAAAAATTTCACATATTTCAAATCTTTAATCAAAATATAGTTTTAAACAATAATCATATCATGGTGAGCTTTAATGTCACCTCCTTATTTACAAATATTTCCCTTTCTGATGCTTTACTGAAAAATGTTTTACCCCTGGCATTATCAATCTCTTTAATTTTTCCATCCATACTGGTTGCTTCTCTTGGAAGGACATACTTCCATGGGCACTCCCCTCCTCTGGCCAATTTCTATACGGAGCATTGTCAACAGACCCTCTGACTTCTCTTACAGCTGAACATACCTTTATTCACCAAACCTTCCTGTCCAGTGGTTATAATACCAAAAAAGATCTACAAATTATCTGTCCTTCCATCTCCTCACATCCATCTCAACATAAAGACTAGTAATGCCATTACTATTCCCTATATCCAGGGCACTTCACAAAAAATTGCCAGAACTTTAAAAAAATGTAATCTCTGCATTGCTTTCAAGCCTCATCTGAAGCTGGTTTCCATTCTCTGTTCTCCTAAGGATCCACTCCCTCCCCCTCTCTGTTCAATGTGTTTACAAGGTTTTTCTTCTTCTTGCAACTTATCATATTATGATCAAACTGGGGCATCTGCTAACATTTGCCTAGATGTTTGCAATGAGTCTCCATACTCCATAGAGATGCTGTAAATAATAATAATAAACACAAAAAAAAATGCATCTGCCACCATAACCATGGTCAATCAGGTCTAGCTGATCCTGCCTTGGTGGATACCTTCCACTGGATCAGATGGAAAAAAACTATTATGCTTCATCACAGTAAATACAAACTTGACTCTTTTTAGAATCAGCAGCAGATTTAAAATACTGGCCTGATCTTAATAAACACAGTTGTGTTAAACTTCCCAGGATTTGGAAAACTTAGGCCCTCCACCCAACAAACAGCTAAAGCTAGCCAAACAGCACCCATATATGGTCTCTCATATCATTTGAGTCTTTAAATAGTCTAATTTCTTCCGCTTATGGTTTTGTGCTTGATTTTGTATGTGTTATTACAATTTTAATATTGTATTCCTGAAGATGTCTGTGACAGAAGTGAAATATCAGAATGATATTAACCCTGGTATGTAATTATTTCTCTTTGTGCTGTATACAATCTATAAATTTTAGTATCAAAATATTATTATTATTAACATTTGACCTCCATGGAATCAAAGACTCATTGTGGGAGGTACAACTATCACATACAAAGCTCATCCAACCGTACCTTAAGCTTGATTCAATGTGTCTGCATTCACAACAGAATCAGGCAATGAATTCCACTCATCAGCCATTCTCCATATAAAGAATCTTCTGCTCACACCCACCTTAAACAGTTTTCAGGGATGGCCTCTTATTCGAACTCCCCTGTCTCCTATTCTATGAAACATTTCTTCAGTGTTAACATAGTAACAACCGACTTATACGTCTCAATCATATCCCTCACCCTTCTCCTATTTGCAAGGCTTTACAAATTACATTCCCTCAATTTCTTCATACTCCATATTCCAAAGACCACTTATCTCCTTTTTGAATTTTTTCCTGATACTTTCTAACATTTTCTTATAACTATGAAAACCATATGACCAAATCTGTGCACAGTAATCTACATGAGACCTGATCAAGGCCTTATACAATGGCATCATAACCTCTTTATTTCTGCATGTTAGGGTCCAATGCATCATTGCCATTATCCAATGTAATGTCTTCACAACATGTGCAATGTAGATCCTGAATTTCAGGTCTTTGTCCACCACCACTCCCATCTCCTCTACCTCCTTTGAAGTTTTCCCACTAAGTGTATACTTTGCATCCCATCGTTGTTTACCAGATTTCAAAACCTACATTGCGACATTGAACTGATAGTTTCACTTATCTGCCCATTCAGCTGCTTGTCACCAGTTAAACCCCCATCCCAATGTCATTAACATTCAAATTGAACAACAATGGTCCCAAAACATCTGTAACACACCACTAGTGACATGCTTTTTTTTGGAATACTGCACCTCCCCCCCACCTTTATACAACTTTCTAATACCTATCTGATGGCCAGTCACTGATTCAACTCAGAAGTCTGTTGCCAATCCCATCCATTTCAGTTTATTTAAAAGCTTGTCTTATGGCAGTCTGTCAAAAGCTTTTGCAAAATTTAAGTATACCAATGTGTATGCATCTCCCTTGTCCAAGTTGACAGTTGTCACCTTGTTATAGTGCATAAGTAAGTTGGCAAAACAGGATCTCCCTTTAACAAACCCATGCTGATAACCACAGAGAATACTGCTGTTATCAACCCATATCTGTATCCTAGTTCTCACCAATCTCTCTAGTGCCTTCACAACTTCAGATATACAGATTGGCCTTTAATTTGAAGCTACAGCCTTGCCTTATCACTACCTTTATATAGTGGGACAATTTTACCTTCTTTCCATTTCCTTTGGAACCTTTGCTGTTATAAGACTCCATACTCTATGGGAGGAGTTATATTGGAGGAAGTAGAGGAGACAAGAGATCTGGGGTTGATGATTGATAGAAACCTGAAATTTAGGGGACATATTGCAAAAGGTGGTGAAGGTAACACAGAGGATTGCTACAATAATGAGAAAGACGCTGACCTGCAGAGATAAAACAGTTATCATTCCATTGTATAAGGCAATGATCAGACCACACTTGGACTATTGTTCTCAGATTTGGTCCCCAGGATTTGAAGGGGATAAATTAACTGTGGAAAGGGTACAAAGGCAGATAACAAAGATGGTTTCAGGACTGTACAATGTTAGTTATGAGGATTGGCAGAGGGAATATGGACTGCAGAGTTTGGTGGATAGAAGGGGGAGAGGTGATATGATTGAGACTTTTAAACTGTTGAGAGGTGGTTACAGGGTTGACACTGAGGAGTTCTTTCACTTGGTTGAACAGTGGGAAGGAGTGATGACAAGAGGCCATCCCTGAAAGTTATGAAAGGAAACTGTGAACAAGAGGGTGCGGAGTGGTTTCTTTGCATGGAGGGTGGTTGAACCATGGAATGCATTGCCTGATGGAGTGGTGAGAGTGAGAAGAGTCAATGAGTTTAAGGAGTGGTATGATAGACTTTGTGTTTCTTAGGGGGGGGGCCTCCCCTCGATGAGTCTTGATAGACTTTATGTTTCTTAGGAAGGACCTCCCACGATGAGTCTTTTGACTCCATGGAGGCCTGAATAATAATATTTAATAGGCATGCCAATTCCCTGAAACATTCCCTTAAGATGCATAGTGATATATCATGAAATCCTATCACTTTATTGACATCAAATTTATTTCCTCATATACCTCATGCTTACTCAAAATTAAGCCATTCTCTCCTATTTCCTGTACAGTTAAGTTTCTTGCAATTTCACCATAATGAGGATTAAACACCTTTATGAATTGATCACTGAATACCTCAACAGTGTCTTCTGCAGCAGTTACCATTCATTTTCATCCATTAACCTGATCAAAATCCCTAATCATTCTTCCATCTACTTGCCACATTATTATTATAATTATTCAGGCCTCTATGGAGTCAAAAGTCTCATCGAGGGATCGATGAGACTTTTGACTCCTTTTGACGATGAGACAGTCTATCATACCACTCCTTAAACGCATTGACCGTTCTTGCTCTCACCACTCTATCAGGCAATGCATTCCATGGTTCAACTACCCTCCATGCAAAGAAAAAACTCCTCACCCTCTTTCTCACAGTTTCCTTTCGTAACTTCCAGGGATGGCCCTTTGTCATGATTCCTTCCTACTGTTCAACCAAGCGAAAGAACTGCCCAGTGTCAACATATACACATATATCCCAAAAAAAAAAAAAACTAGGGTTTTCTTCACCTTATTTGCTGATTTCTGCTGATACTGCACTTTTATTGTCCTTACTGAGTCACTCTCCTGGTTTCTTCATTATTTATTTATTTATTATGTGACACCTTCAAGGAGTCCAAGGACTCATCATGAAGGGCACTCCACTCTGCTACACACATCTCACCATCTCCCCTGCTGCTTAACTCTTCCACTACACACAACTACCATCACCACAACAACGGTATTTATAGTTTATAAATTGCATGTCTTTTGATGGCCAATTGTCCTATACACAGGACAAAAAACCTCAGTTTCCAGGAGAAAAAACTTTACCTCCGTATGAGAACAGCTAACTCACCTTCATTTGAAAAAGCCCATATAAACATTCTTCTCATCATGACAAGAATTGAACTCGGTGCTTTTCAATCAAAGGGCACAATGTACCTTCATTCTTCTAATTATGCTACAGAATTTCTTGATTTATACACTTTATGTAACTGATTATTACCATTATTCATCTTGTACTACTTCCAAAGTGCCTTTGTCTTCCAGATTTCATGCTTAATTCTCTCATTCGTCCATTTTACACCTACCTTATTCAGCTGTTATGTATTTCTTTTTCAGTTCCTAAGCATCATTTATTTCCTTAGCACTCAACATGCTATAGCTCCAAGCTGTCTCCTAAGTGTGTATTTTTGCATGCATCCTTTCCTCACAAAAGTGTGCATTACGCAATTGGAAGAATGATGGTACATTGCACCTTTCGATTGGAATAGGCCTAAGTTCGATTCTCGTCGCGATGCGAGGAATCTTTATCTGGACGATTTTCAATCAAAGGTGAGTTAGCCAATCTCATATGGAGGTAGCAGGGTTTTTCATCCCGCATACAGATAAATCGGCCCTTTAGAATACACGCAATTTACAGACAAAAAATATTAGTTGTGGTGGTGGTGGGCGGTAGATGGAGATGATTTGTAGTAGAGGTTCGGTGTAGTGGTTGAGACAATTGTAGGTGGTCGTCCTCCCACGATGAGTCTTCGGAGTCCTTGGAGGTGTCAGGAATAATAATAATATGGCTAGCCACAACCCATTTAATCACTTCATAATCACTCTCACCAACTGAAGGAAACCCCACTCACAATTGCAACCTCTGATGAATTGATGAGATCTAAAACTCTATCCTCGCATGCCTTCCTTTAAATGCTGCCTGAGATAATTCTCTCTCAAGAACTCGAGAAATTAATTTTCCTTATTTTCCTATACCACCATAATTAAAATTTCCCATAATAATCACCTTTCCTTTGTTCACCAACCCAAGTTGTTTATACATTTCATCACCACCCTCTGCATTCTCTGTCTTATAGCAACATCCAACTAAATATGTCTTTCTGTCAACCTCCACCTCATACTACACTATCTCCTAACCATTGCCACTATATAAAACAGACTCCTGAGGCACACCACTGATGACTTTCCACTTCTGGGATATTGCTCTCTCATACACAACTTGATACTATCAGACAGCCAATCTCCAATCCAGTGCACTAGTCTAATGTCCAACCCCCATCCACTCTAGTTTGACTGTCAGTTTTTCATGTGGCATCAAAAGCCTTTGCAAAGTCTAACTATACTATTATTATTATATGTCACATAATTATTATTTCTATTATGTGACACCTCCAGGGATTAATTGCAGGAGGGCACTCTACTGAGATGTAATTAACATGGACTTAATGGATGGTGGAGATGGACACACTACTGTGTATCCATCTCCCATGGCTAATGCTGCTGTCACTTTATTGTGATAAGTAAATAGATTACTAAAACATGACTTTCATTTAGCAAATCTGTGCTGTCCATCAGATAATACCATTCTTGTCAACCCAATTCTGGATCCTGATTCTCACCAGCCAGTCTTTTCAACACTTTAACCACAACACCTTGACACACAGATTGGCCTATAATTTGATACTTGAATTCTGTCACCTGCTTCATGAAGCAATACAATCTTGCCTTCCTTCCACTCCTTTGGAACTTGACCTAATAAAGACTCATATTAAACAAATATATCAAGACAGATGTCAAATCCAACACATCCTCAGTCCTTGTGTGCTCTTTGTTACAACTACTGAAGAAATACAAACAGGTCTGTAGTTTGATATCTCCATTCTACTGCTGCCCTTATTCAATGGTACTATCTTACCCTCCTTCCACTCTCCAGGACTTTCATTCACCACCCAAGCTAATGGGCAGTTATAATTTATGGGGAATTATAAGGCAGGCAACTATCATAGATTTAGAAACCACCTTGCAGCAGTGCAATGGATGAAAGAACTCGAAGGAAGATGGGGGGGGGTGTCATTAGTGCATGGGAGATACTTAAGAATAAAGTTGTTGACAGCAATGGCAGATTGTATATTTTGAGTGAAACAGATAAAGCAATTTGGAGTCAAATGGATGACGAGAAATAAAAGGGGAATTGCAGAAGAAAAAGATTATGGAAGACAAAGAAAGAGGTGAAGGACAGTTGCATGAGGAATATAGGGCTTAGGCTATCAAAGAAAGTGACTGGTGCTGCAATCCAAGAAGAATTCCAAGGAGTTTTTTTGCTATGTGGTTAGCGTATCTGCTCTCCAGCCAAAAGGCTGCGGGTGCGAATCCCGCCGTGGGCATGGATGTTTGTGATTGTCTGTCAGAGTACTGGTGGCGGTAGATGGCGTTGGTGTTAGATGATAAAGGTTGGTGGAGCAGTGAGACAGAATTGTAGAGTAGATACTCTCCCTTATGAGTCTTTGGACTCCCTGGAGGTGTGATGTAATAATAATAATAATAAAAAAATGATAGTGGACTGATTACCTTGCTGATGGGAATCAGGTGACCAAAACAGATGACATAGTTGAACTATTTAATGATTACTTTATTAGAGTGTTTCCTCCTGGTGCAGCAGGCTATATTCCTGGAAGGATAATGAGTGATTAAGTGTTAGAAGTGAAGGAAGGGGATGTATTCCAAATACTGAGTACAATAAATGTTAATAAGGTGGGGGGGAGGGCTAGATGGAATTTCATCACGCGTTTCAGAGGGAATATATGGAATGTCATCCCTCCGATCCAGGACTTACATGGTCACTCTCTCACTAACGTTGGACAAGTATAACATCTCAGCCATAATCAGATGCTATGACCAAATCCAAAGCTCTTGATCCCTGTGTTCCCTCCACCACAGGCTACCTAAGTCGGTTGTCTCTTCAGGAAATCCAAAAATTCAGTTCCCTTATTGCTGCATGCATTTATTTATTCATACCCATTTATTCATTCATGTTATGGTTGAAGTCTCTCATAATGATCACTCGCTTTGCACTTGCCAAAATAATTTGCCTAGACATTTCCTACTCATCAGTTATATTTCCTGGCCTGCAGCTATATCCCACTAAATATTTTGTCTTATAAACATTTATCTCACAACATATATACTCTCAAAGGCATTGGTGTTATTTCTACTGAGATTCCCCACCCTGGAAGTGCAGTATGCATCTCTTATCATGAGTAACACTCAACCACCACCATGTTGACCTTCCCTGTTTTGCCAAAATATGCTATGCCCTTTTGATTTCTATTCCTGTTAGAACATCCTTCTCAGTTAACCAAGTTTCACTGATACCAACAACCTTTGGAGAGACTGAGTCAGGCAATGCCACAAACTCATTCACTTTATTCCTAATGCCACTGGCATTTTTATACAGATAAACTAGTGCATTGCCAGTATTCTTATAGCTATTATTATTCCCTCTCATACTTTATTCACCTGGCTCTGGAATATAGTGTACTCTCTCTTATTTCTCAAGCCAAAATCCTCATATGAGGCCATCCTTGCTATATTCCACCTGTGCAATTCTAGCTTCCCTGTCCCAATATGCTTTGCTTGCCCAGAAAATAGTCTCTAAATGTCTGTGTCCCTCTACATTAAAATATAATCCATCTCTTGCATATAACTCTCTTCTGTTCTGAGATGTACTCCATGCTTTCACATATTTCAGACCCCTTTTCTTACACATTCTCACTGTCATCTCATTCATTATTACTGCTCTTCTCCTCCATTCCACATTATCATACTGGGGCAACATGCTCACTGTTTTTTGGACAAATTTCTGCTGCGCTATCTCTAACATTATTTATTTAATCATTCATTCTTCTTTCAGATTTCATGCTTAAACTCTTCGTTCATCTACTTGATACCTATCTTATTCAGCCTTTTTAACCTTTGGAATACATTTACACATTGATGTTGTTAAAGTTCTCTTAGTCGGTGTCCAAGCAGTACTTATCTTCTTCCCAATGAACTCCTAATTCCATGCTGTAGCTTCAAACTGTCTTCTAAACTTTTCATGATCACTAGCTTTATAGTTCCACATATATCCTTTACTCACAAAAGTCTTCATATGGCTATCCACCACTCAGGTGATTATTTCATGATTGCTCTTTCCAACTGAAGGGAAATGCAACACCCCATTCACAATTATATCCTCTGATAAAATGATCAGATTTCTTGTGTTCCCCTCTTTTACATACTGCCTAAGAAAGTTCTCTCTCAAGAAATTAATTTTCTTTATTCCCAAATGCTATCTCTTCATTCCAGTCTATATTACCATAATTAAAATCACCCTTAATAATCATTCTTTCCTTGTTCATCAACCAAAATATGATGAAGTTGATTTATGTTGCAACACCACCTTTCTTTATTGGAGGCATGATCTAATCCCACAGTGCTAATGTTCTGCAGATATATAGCTTTTATGTATAATATTCATGTAAAAAAAAATAATAATAAATAAATAATAATAAATGCACAGATTTGGTATGAACTGTCAACAGGCCATACCTGTTTATAATGAAAATGTGACATCACCTTTAAAAACTTATTTTTATTATATAGAGATGAGCTGTTGTAACATGCTTAGTGGATTAATTATTAGATTATTTGAAAAGATTCATTTCTTTTGACATTAATTACAAGTACAGATGATTGAGGAACTTGTATCATTACTTGATTTTAATAAAATCTCACTATTAAATAATTATATAATGATTTAATAATTATATCTAATTATATCAAATATGTCTGAAATTATTCAGGTATCAAATTTTATTACTTTGCATTGATGAGTAATTTTATTACTTTGCGATTAATGCAAAATAATTTTATTACTTTGCATTTATCGTTCTATTGTATAAGACCCTGATAAGACCACATTTAGACTATTGTTCTCAATTTTGGTCCCCAGGATTTGAAGGGGATAAATTTAACTGTGGAAAGGGTACAGAGATAGATGACAAAGATGGTGTCAGGAATGTACAATGTTAGTTATGAGGATCAGCCGAGGGAATATGGACTGCAGAGTTTGGTAGATAGAAGGAGAAGAGGAGATATGATTGAGACTTAACCTGTTGAGAGGTAGTTACAGGGTTGACATTGGGGAGTTCTTTCGCTTGGTGGAACAGCGGGAAGGAATGATGACAAGGGCCATCCCTGGAAGTTATGAAAGGAAGCTATGAGCAAGAGACTGAGGAGTGGTTTCTTTGCATGGAGGGTAGTTGAACTGTGGAATGCATTACCTGATAGAGTGATGAGAGCAGGAATGGTCAATGAGTTCAAGGAGTGGTATGATAGACTTTGTGTTTCCTAGGAGGGACCTCCCACGATGAGTCTTTTGACTCCATGGAGGCCTGAATAATAATAATAATATAGATCATATAGAAAATCTGAATAGATTTTCTTTCCTTGTCATTTTCATATAATGTGATAATGCAGGTTCCTTGAGGAACCTGCATGATCACATTGTTCCTAATAAAAATAAATAAATAAAAATAAAATATACGAATGTATTCTAGGCCCCTCATATAATCTAATCATTAATCATCATTTAACATTTTAGAGCATTTTATTCGGAGTCATGCATTGATTTTGATTCTTTGCTTATTGCTGAGTTGACATTTTGCATTACATATTTGAATTGAATTAGTTCACTGAGCATGTTTGTTGCAGGAAGAATAGCCATATTAGAAGAATGCATTAGTATAATCTGTCATATACATTTAATAGTGGTAAATTTTAATTTAATGAAAAGTACTTAATTGTTTATTATTCATAATTTGTATGGTAAAAAATAGAATATAAATTTTGTATTTTCTGAAGGTATTATGACTGTTGTCAGAACTTGTAAACTGTATTTATTATAGAAACTGGCATTATTCCAATAAAAAAGATACTAAATCACAGTTGCATTTGCTTCCCAGCCTTGCTCTATTTATAGATCTGAGCACAGTGTTGATCAATAGTGAAAAACAGAATATACATAGGTAAATTGACATTGTTTTTAGAAAAATCACTTAACAATAAATATCCAGGTTAACTTGGGTTAAATTTTTATTATACATTCAACCAAAGCTGAACTTTTAAAAACAGGAATAAAAATCATGAGAACCTTAAGGCAGCGGTATAAAATATTTTGGATATTAATTTTATTATGTAAATAATGGTAATTGATATAATTGGAATAAGACTTTGACATGCAGAAATAAAGCAGTTATGGTTAGTGTAGTAATGTGGATGTGTTTCAATGTATAAGTCCTTGATCAGACATCACCTCATATGGAGTATTGTGCCAATTTGGTCATCTAGTTTTCATGGGTATGAGAATATATATTACAGTCCAGAGAGGATTGACCAAGGTGATAGCTGGTCTTTGGCATGTAGGATATGCAAGCAGATTGAGAGAACACAATTTGCAGAGCTTCATGAATAGGAGAGGGGATGTGATTGAGACATATAAGTTGTTATATGTCTTAATCACATATATGGAAGAAATTTTTCATAGAATGAAAGACAGATAAAACAAGATTCCCTAGAAATTGTATAAGGAGAGTGTGAATAAGGGATATAGAGCAGGTTCTTTCCATGGAGAGTGCATATTGCCTGAGAGTGTGGGTAATGCAGATGTGTTGAATAAGTTTAAGCACGATTTGATGAGCTTTATGTGTGACATTGCACTACATTCTGAGATAAATATTTTTGACCCCATGGAGGTCTGGTGTTAATAATATCAAAATCCAAGCACCCAATATCTTGCAACTACTACTACAATAGACCATTTCTGCTGCTGGTCACTTGCTGCTAGCCCAACCTCAAATTTGACCAGTCACCAATGTTTGTAGTACAGTCTGATATTGAGATTAATATTTAATCTTCAGATAATAGTACTAAGTTTTAAATAGATTTATATTAGGTATATAATAGAAATTAGATTAAGCTTAGAAATAAAAGTTTGATTTTTAACACTTTCAGTCCTATCGATGTAAATATATATCGATATGTATATATACTTACAGAAGATCTAGAACTCAAAGTGTTAAAGGTGTCCATGGCATGATGATTGATCAACAAAAATAATGTGATCATTACAGTAATAAGCTCTAATGAAAAGCTGATTTCATACTGAAACTTGCATCATCAGTGTGTGGAAACGACAAGCAACATGCGGTAAATACAACAATCATTTAACCAATTAAAAATGGTTGCCACATGCTAGCTAGAGAAATAATTTTTTAAAAAAACTACTATTTTTGATATTTACATAAAATGAGAATCTTCCAAACTTTTGGGGAAGAGAGATATCCATTTTGATTCATGTCAGGTCAATGTAAAAGGGCTTCACAACTTTCTTTGAATAAGTTGTTCATATGTTGAAAAGTGTTTCTTAGAAAGGACCTCCCATGATGAGTCTTTTGACTCCATGGAGGTCTGAATAATAATAATAATAAATAATAATAATTTAAAATTGCTCCTATCAAGAAGACGAGCTTTATCCCACAGAATACTGTATTTAATCAATACCATGCTCTGCCAGACCAGACTTAAGGTTTCAGGTATTCGATGTAGTATTGATGTTCATTAATTCTTTTTTTTTTTACACAGAACAGTCTGTCTGCCCAAAGTTTAGTTGCTGTGTACCAGATTCTTTGTGAATGTAATTTGACATATTTTGGACAGAGGGCTTTCTATTTATCTATTTAACTCTAATTTGTCTATCCTTGTGTTACTATTTTAATTGGAAAGGGTCCAAAAGTGACTGACTAAGGTAGTTTCTGACCTCTGGAATGTCGAGTATGAGGAAAGATTGAGAAGATGTAATTTTCAGAGTCTGGTGGACAGGAGGAAGAGGGGAGATATGATAGAGACCTACAAGTTGGTAAGGGGTTGTTATATGATCAATGGTGGAGAAGTTCTATAGAGAATAGTGGGAGATCAGGGGAGAACCAGAGGTCATCCCTGGAAACTGTATAAAGAGGATGTGAGAGGCAGGTTTTTTCGTGCAGAGTTGTGAATGATTGGAATGCCTTGCCTGAGTGTAGTATCTGCAAGGAGTTTGAGTGTGTTTAAGACATGATATGATGAGATGTGTGTATGATAAAAGGATCTCTCAGATGAGTCTTTGACTCCATGAGGTCTTGGGGTAATAATAATAATTATAAATGTCTGTGAGGAGATGTTCTTTGCATTATGGGAGATACTAAGACAAGGTATGAGGAGAGCTTGGTCCACCTTTACGACAGTCGCCACAGTCCTGAAGATACTTCAGCCGCAAACTTTGTTTGCTTACACTTGGATAAAGGATTAAACTAAATTTATTATAGTCTAACCAAGTGGGGAAAAACTTCCAAGATCATGTGTCTCAACTACCATATTTACTTAAATGTAACTTCCCCTTACGTATATCTTACACCCCTGATTTTACTCTCTGAAAAAAAGAAATTAAAACATTTTGCATATACCTCACACACGAAAAAAGTTTAAGACTTTAAGAAATAGATGATGCATGTTGTTATGACAGAAATAGTAAAAAAATTTCAGGTGTGAAGACTGACGTCCCGATTATTCATAGTGGTCCTTACACCTTGTCTACAGCCCTTGGATGTATTGGTCAACAAACCATTAGGACTATGCACAAAAATTCTACACAGAGTGGATGGCAGCTGGCGACTATGACCTGACTCGGTTCTTTAAAAACTGACAACTCTAATACCCTGGATGGGAACGAAGGTGATTCTATTTAGTAGATTGACAAAGCACACGAGGAAACTACTATTGAGACCGGAAGTAGCAATAGTGAATAGGAGATTCTTGCTAAGTCGCACCCATTTTCAGTTTTTTTAAGTCATGGTGATCTTATGATTCTGAAGTGATAAAAGAACAAGCGATAATGAAACTGTTCATTTTCATTTAATTACAGAAGCATTGTCACTAAAGATTCAAATATATAGCATGATGAAGGTGAGCAGCCAATCATATAAATAATGTTGATAATCAAAATTTAAATGCATTCATTTTATAAATAATGTGAGCAATTTATTTATTCATTCGTATGGGATCCCCCCCCCATCTGTTAGAACATATTCAGCCCACTTAATGAGGGATTAAGTATATGTATTTTATAACTGTAAATTCACGTGTATTCACGAGGCTTGTTTGCCTGTTCTGAGGGATGAAATGCCCAAGTTTCCAGGTGAAAAAAAAACTTCTACCTCTGTATGAGACCAGCTAATGTGCCTTTAGTTGAAAGAGCCCAGATAAAGGTTCCTCACATCTTGGACAGAAATCAAACCCAGGTCTTTCTGACGAAACAGCTTCGTCTATACTGACTGAGCTGAAGAGGCTCTATGTGAGTAATTAAAATTATAATGAATACTAAGAATTTAATAAATGTCGATTTAGTTTTTTCCTGAAAAACTTGAAGCTTCTGAAAATCCCTGCATATATCTTGCACCACGATTTTTTAACTTAATTTTTTTTTTATTATTATTACGTAACACCTCTAGGGAGTCCAAAGACTCATCAAAGGAGGTCATCTACTCAACAACTCTTAACCAACTGCAACTTCACCAACGCTATCTGCCACCACCACTAGTATTTTACAGACAGTCGCAAACATCCATGCCCACGACAGGATTCGAACCCGCAGCCTTTTGGCTAGAGTGCGGATACGCTAACCACTCGGACAACCAGGCTGGCGAGAAGTTTCCAATTCTAGATCAGTCTGTATAACTACAGTTGTGGTGAAGATGTTGGAGAGATTGGTTAGGAATAGAATACACAATTGGATTGATGGATATATAACATTCTTTATAATGGTGAGCATGGATTTATAAAGGATTTTGGAGAAAAAAGTATGAATTATATTCAAGTAAATATGGAACTATCTATTCCCATCCTCTGCAGCTTATACACCAACTTATCATGCGATAATCTATCAAATGCTTTTGCAGAGTCCAAGAATATCACTTTATATGATTCTCTCTTATCTAATGCATTTGTTATCTATCATAAAATGCAAGTGAATTGCTAAAGCAGTACCTATTCTTTATAAATCCATGCTGACCATTATAGAGAATGCTATATATCCATCAACCCAATTCTGTATTCTATTTCTAACCAATCTCTCTAACACCTTCACAACTGTAGTTATAAGATTGGCCTAGAATTGGAAACTTCTCTCCTAGAACCATGCTTATGGAGTGGTATTATTTTGCCTTCTTTCCACTCCTTAGGAAAACCCTACCCATAACACTTTCATTAAATAACCAGATCAAGGGCATAGCCAACTGTTGTGCACATTCCTTAAGAATACATGGTGATATGTCATCCATTCCCACAGCCTTATTCATATCTAACCCAATCAATACCTGATACACCTCGGATTCTTTCACTTCCAATTCTCCAAGTTAAATGGATGAATTGCATCATAAAGAAACTAAAAAAAAACATTGTGGAGGGAATATAAAGAAAAAAGGTGATTGGCATATCCATGGTAAGAAAGACTAAATCAGATTGAGAGGAAATTATCTAAGTGTACAAAAGGAATCCTAAAGAGTTTTTTGTTGCTATGTACCAAGTAAGAGAAGAACAATTATTGAAGGATAACTTTAATTAGTGCTGATAGTAGGAAAGTGTTAGAAGTAGTTGAGATACTAACCAGTCCTTTTGCAAAATGATCAGTTAGTATCTGAAGATGGATATGATGTAGAGGCAATGTGATGTTTGAGGTCGACAAACTGGAGATTTTCAAAATATTGAGAAATATGAACGTGAGTACAGCTGCAAGATTGGATGACATGTGAGCCTTTGTATTACAAGAATGTGAAAGAAAACTGGCTGCCTCTGGCCAAGTTGTTTAATCAGGTCTCAGCCCTTGCAGGGTTCTAAGAGAGTGAAAGAGAATAAGAAAGGAAGCTGCAAGAAAGAAGTAGCAAATTACAGAGCAATTAGTATTTCAGGAGTAGTGTTAAAGTATTGTAAAAGTTGCTTAAAGGTATAATTAAAGAATGGATAAACAGGAATATGATACTCTGTGGTGGACTGAATGCTTTGTGAAAGTGAATCCTGCCTTAGATTACTCAGATTTTGTAATAATGACAGGTGAGTTGGATAAGGTTACATATTGTGTATTAAATTGATGATACTAGGTTGCAGGAAATTGATGAGGTTAAAGACTAAGAGGTGATGGTGGACAGAATTGAAGTTCAGAGGACAAATTGTAAAAGTTGGCAGAATAATACATAGGATTACATGGATGTTGAAGAACAAATTGACAAGTAAAGATATAGAAGTTATTATCCCTCTTTATAAGAATATGATACTTCCACATCTTGACTAATGTTTGCGGATTTGGTCACCTGAGTTTTTTGGGGATGATGAAGCAGTTACCGGATCCAGAGACACATGTCCAAGATGGTGGAATGCTCCCTATGAGGCTAGATTGGAGGTGTGTGGAGTGCAAAGTATAGTTAACAGGCAGAAAAGAGGAGACATGATAGAAACTTCTGTTACTAAATGGGTTCATTAAGATTGATACAAAAGAAAAAATTTCAATATGTGGCGAGCAAGGAGAGAGCTGCGTCACCAATGGAACTTGTGTAAAAGTGTCGTTAATAGGGATGTGAGGACTAGATTTTTTTTTTCTTTTTTCTTGAAGAGTGGTGAATGACTGAAAAGGATTGACAGTGGTAATTGTGAGTGCTCTGACGGTGGATGAGTTGAAGGAGAGAATTGATTGGTGTCATATGAATAATATTAAGTTTGGTTTTCTCATGATGAGTCTTCTAACCTTATGGAGGTGCCAGTAACAATGATAATAGTGTAAATTGACTAGATGATTACAGCATTTTTCAAAGATCCAATTGCTTGAAAGATTATTATTATTAATGCATGTACACATCCATGGAGTCCAAAGACTCATCGTGGGAGACCCAAACTATCGACACTATATCTGTCGTATATTTCCTTGAAACCATTAACAGAGAAAGCACTCGCAACTTACTCAGGCAACCTATTCATTCATCACTCTCCAAGCAAAAAAAAAAAAAAAAAAAAAAAAAAATAGCCTTCATGCCCTTGTTAAAACAAGGGCACACTCTTACCCAAATTCTAGGGATGACCTCTTATTATGCCTGTTCTAGCAACGTACCGAAACATTTTTCCTACATCAAGCCTATAAAAGCTTAAATGTTTCTATCATATCTCCCCCTTTTTTTTTTTTTTTTGCCTAACAACCAACTTTTGCAATGCACAAACCCTCAGTCTCTCCTTTTAGGGAACAGCCCGCTCACCATCTTGGTCACTTGCCTCTGGATCCTCTCCACTGCTTCCTCATCCTCGAGAAACCTGGGTTGACTAGAACCTGAGCATGGTAGGTCACATGTGGTCATATCAATGCTTTATAAAGTGGAATGATAACTCCCTTATATCTGCTTGTTAGTGTGTTCTTCAATAACCAATTATTGAAGCAATATGCCCTTTGAATTTCAACTCTTGTCTACTATTACCCCCCTCCCTAAATCCATGGCTTCATCAATTTCCTGGAGTACACTTCTCTCGATGTGATATATAGTTTGTAATCTTTTGTATCCTAATATGCATAATTTTAAACTTTTCCACATTAAATTGACATTCATTATATTTTGCCCATACTGACCCGTATTTAAATCCTGCTAGATCTCAGCATCACCCTAATAGGATTTAAATGCGGGTCAGTATGGGCAAAATATAATGAACGTCAATTTAATGTGGAAAAGTTTAAAATTATGCATATTAGGATACAAAAGATTACAAACTATATATCACATCGAGAGAAGTGTACTCCAGGAAATTGATGAAGCCATGGATTTGGGGAGGTTAAAGGTTAGCTTGGCTAACCTTTAACCTCCTTTGGCTAACCTCCCCTCATAAAGTATCATATAATCATATGATACTTTATGAGGGGAGCATAGTTTTGTGAAGGGTCGGTCATGCCTTAGCAATCTACTAGCTTTTCATAATAGAGTGACAACAGAGTTGGATAAAGGGAATGGCTGCATGATGATACTGCTGGATTTTGCAAAGCCGTCTGACAGGATACTGCAGAGAACTCTGTTAGGCAAACTGCACCAAATGGGGATTGATAAAAAACAGGTGATATAGATAAAAGGGTACTGATGTACAGTTACCAAATAGTAGTTTATTGAGGAGCAGAATCCAGGAGAACTCAAGTGACTAGTAGTGTGCTGCAGGTCTCTGTGCTTGGACCACTGCTGTTTAATTTATACACAAACTTTGCATCATCAAAAAAACAACTGAATATTTCCCTTGAGATGATTTCCTATGTCATTTATGTATAAATTAAACAGCAGTGGTCCAAGCACAGAGACCTGCAGCACACTACTAGTCACCTTTATCCAACTCTGTTGTCACTCTATTATGAAAAGTTAGTAGATTGCTGAGGCATGACCGACCTTCACAAAACTATGCTCCCCTCATAAAGTATCATATGATTATCCATTCATTCTTGAATTTTCTTTTTGACCAACTTTTCCAGTACTTTTACCACCACTCCTGAAATACTAATTAGTCAATAATTTGCTGCTACAGACTTAGATCCTCCTTCATTCAAAGGAATTATTTTGTCCTCCTTACACTCTCTTGAGACTTTGGCAGAGCAGAGACTTGAATTAAACAGCCTAGTCAAAAGCATTGTCAGCTTCACTGCACATTCTCGTAAAACATGAGCTGATTATCCCATCCAGTCCCACAGTTGCATTCAGATTCTACAGTATCCTAAATGCCTCCAAATCATCAACTTCTGTTCTCACATTAGTCTGTCACTTCTTTCATAACAGTATCTTCACTTGGATGATATACCCTTGTGAAACGATCACTCAGTAGCTCAACAATTTATTCTGCCTCCATTACCTCTCTACCATCTGCACTCATTAAAGTTATCCTTCCATAGTCATTCTTACTCCTACTTGCCACATAATGAAAAAAATTTTGGGATTTCCTTTTGCCTGTTTAGCTGATTTTTTCTAATAATATGAATTTTCTTCCATACCATGCTGGTCTCCTTTCTTGTCTGATCCTTGCACTGTTCACGAGTTAGCTGGTCACCTTTCTCCTTATATACCCTCCAAAATATTTTCTTTGTTTGCAGCTCATGCTTAATGATGTTACTCATCCATCTAATTCCTACCCAATTTACCTTCCTGACCTTGGGTATACAGTGTGATATTGTTTCTTCCATACACTGTAAGCACCCTTCCTTGGCTAAACTTTATGCCATGGTACTGCTTCAAGCTGCCTCCTAAGTGTATCATAATCACCTGCCTAGTAACCACATAATAACCACATATTATTAGTATTACGTAACACCTCTAGGGAGTCCAAAGACCCATCGAGGGAGATCACCTACTCTGCAGCTTTCCGTCTCCACGACTACGCCAACCGTAACTACCTACATCATTTACACCAACACCATCACCACTAGTATTTTCACAGACAATCACAAACATCCATGCCCACGGCGGGATTCAAACCCACAGCCGTTTGGCTAGAGAGCAGATACGCCACCCACTCGGCCAGCCTTCCCTTTCTTAATTGGAATTTCCACAAGTTTTGCTACCTCCCAAGTCAAAATCACATGATCACTAGATCATGTGATTTTGACTTGGGAGGTAGAATCAATTGTAGAATCAGTCATGTGATTTTGACTGATTCTACAACAAGATCCAACACTCTTGTACCCCAAGTCCACTCCATCACATTCTGCTTCAACATTAAGTGTATAAATTCCATTTCCTTTCTGCTATATGTGATGTTTTCTCCTTTCAGTCTATGTCTCTGAATTTGAAGTCCCCCATAATAATAAATCGACTTGCACTCATTGTACTAATCTGCTGATGCCACATCATCCCTGGTTCCCCCCCCCCTTTCCAGCCAATAGCAGCAACCAGTTTTATATTTTGTCCTATTGGCCTCAATCTCACACCAGATTGACTCAACAGGACTACCATCTGCCCAACTGACTCCTACTGTTGTTGGCTGAAGTTCATTTGTTATCATCAGCAGTACCCCAGGGCTATACTTACTTTTCCCGAGGCACAAGAGTGCTCTGTCCTCTTTTACAATATGAATAAAGACAAATAAAAATTAAACATTTTATTATGTTAAAAAAAATTTATTATTATTATTATTATTCAGGCCTCCAAGGAGTCAAAAGACTCATCAAGGGAGGTCCTTCCTAAGACAAAGTCTGTCAAGACTCATCGAGAGGAGGTCCCCTCCTGAGAAACACAAAGTCTATCATACCACTCTTTAAACTCGCTGACCGTTCTCGCTCCCACCACTCCATCAGGCAATGCATTCCACGGCTCAACCACCTTCCACACAAAGAAACCACTCCTCACCCTCTTGCTCACAGTTTCCTTTCGTAACTTCCAGGGATGGCCTCTTGTCATCACTCCTTCCCGCTGTTCAACCAAGCGAAAGAACACCACAGTGTCAACCCTGTAACCACCTCTCAGCAGTTTAAAAGTCTCAATCATATCACCTCTCCTTCTTCTATCCACCAGACTCTGCAGTCCACATTCTCTCAGCCGATCCTCATAACTATCCTTGTACAGTCCTGAAACCATCTTTGTCATCCATCTTTGTATCCTTTCCACAGTTAATTTATCCCCTTCAAATCCTGGGGACCAAATCTGAGAACAATAGTCCAAGTGTGGTCTGATCAGAGACTTATACAACGGAATGATAACCCTCTTATCTCTGCAGGTCAGTGTCCTTCTCATAATAGCAGCAATCCTCTGTGTTACCTTCACCACCTTTGCAATATTTCCCCTAAACTTCAGGTTTCTATCAATCATCAACCCCAGATCTCTTGTCTCCCCTACTTCCTCCAGTATAACTCCTCCCATAGAGTATGCAGCATCCCATCGATGTTTCCCAAACCTCAAGACCTTACATTTTGTTGCATTAAACTGACAACCCCATTCATTTGTCCATCTATCTAGCTTATTTAAATCCTCTTGCAGGGCTACCACATCTGCACTATTACTAATAATCCTTCCCAGCTTCGCATCATCCGCAAACAACTGAATATCCCACTGAAATCCACTGGCTATGTCATTGATATAAAGGTTAAACAATGTAGGTCCTAGTACTGAGCCCTGTGGGACCCCACTTGTAACCCTCCGCCTCCTGGAGCTAAGTAATGCTAAGTAAAGACAATACATATCAAACACAAATGTTAAACTAAGTCTTTACACTAAGTAAAGACACTAAAAATGCTTTTCCTAGATTTCTCTTTCGCAGATGTATCAATAATATCATCATAATTGAAATTATTCACATCATTTTAAATAAATAAATAGTGATAAATTTGACATTTTATCCTGATTGCAATGAGTTTCTTAAATAATTTTTCACCCTTTTAAGAATAGAAAATGAATATTCTCCACTGGCATTACTAGAAAAATTATTGTTTACAGTATTGTTTCCACATTAAGAAATATTGATCTGGGTCCCTTATTTATCAGATTGTACATGTCTACTAAATTATAAATGTTTTCTTTTATGTATTCCAGAAACTGGATGAGTTGATCTTTAAATTTATCTCACTTACAATATCTGAGTTATAAATTGTTATCAATTATTTAATCCTGGAACCTTAGTTTTAACCCCCCCCCCCTCCCAACCGGCCAGGATGTCTATAGATGTCCAGTTAAATCTGGATACGATGCTGTAGCACCCGTTGAATAACATGGATAAGAAGTGCAATTTGGTCTCACTGTTTCATCCACCTCGCCAGTAGGGAGGTTAAGGAGATTTACAGTTGATGAGGCTAATATAAATTCTAAAAATGATATATAACATCAGTTAAAACCATAAACAGGGTAATGTAGTAATTCCTTCAGCATTTAAAGAAAGATATCAATGTTTCTCAACAATTTAAGATTTAACAAAAAATATGAAATGATCTAGATCATAGGTTGCCAAACTTTTTCAGGCCACCGCCCACTTTGCAAGACATAAATTTTGTAATACTACCCCCCACCCCATTATAACAGTTTGAATAAAACCATATTTCAAATACTCAATACTGTACCGTCGACATTTCTTCTTATATTCAGACATAATGAAGTAATAAAATTTGCAAAAATATTCACAAAATAAAAGATTTAATTTACACTTTGTATGACTCCACTTATCTATCACACTTTCGACTGATGATTGTTGGCAAAGCACACAAAAAATAATAAAACTTATTCCTAAACCACTGGTATTTATAGATTTGAAATCTAGCCCGAATCGACTTGCATGCATTGACTTGTTTGCGATACCATCGTACTCGTGCTTTGAACAAGTCACTGCAAGCACCCATATTCCTGCCAAAACATGCTGAATTGAGTGAATTACCTACGTAATAGTTGACCGACATACTAGTTAAGACTCGTCTGCTGCATGGATAGACTAAAGCCTGTATGGCATGATCAATTTTTACAATAGCAAAAAATGAATACATTTTTTTTAAGTATATAAAAAATAGAAGTTAAAATGTCCTGTATGACACGTTCAATTTTCTCATTGACATAGAAAATTAACATCTATTTCTATCTGACATGGTAAATTTTCAAATGATTAAATAATTGAAATAGAAAATTGATAAAAAAAAAAAATCGATCGTGTAAGACTGGCATAAGATGAATTAAAATTCAATATTTACATTTTAAATGATTATCTAATCGCAAAATCACGAAAATAATTAATTTTTAAATATATATTATTAATTTCTTGTATAAAGAGCCACCGACCAATGGACCGCCTGAACGCACCCAAATGCTTCTGATCCCACTACAGCCCCCCCCCCTCTAGAAGGCTTCAGCATCCACTGGGGGGCAGTACTGCCCACTTTGGGAACCTATGATCTAGATTTACCTTAAATACATAAATGAAAAATCAAGTTAAATTAAGATTTAAATAAATGAATAGATTAGCGTCTTGATGTCTTTTGTGACAAATCAACAAATAGATAAGTGAAAATAGGGTTTCAAGATTAATGACTGCAAACAGGTCATGAACACAAAATATATATAAGAAAATGAATAGTATTTGCATTTTTGTTTAATAAAAAGGGCATGTGATCTAGTTAGATATTGACTGAAGCAACGATCCTTTTTCTGAGCTATATAATGATATGTAGGAAATTTAACGAAAAGCGATCAATTTTTTTATTATCAATTTTAAATCTCATTGTTTGGGGCCCTTGAATTGGTCCTAATTTTTCAGGGTCCCAGCTAGAGCCTTGTGCACCTATGCATAAATACAGCCCTGCCCCATCTCCTGTCATGTCTACTCTATCCTCTCTGAAAATACTAAATCCATCACATTGTATACCTGAAACTACGTCATCTGCTGTCAGCCAAGTCTCCTGTAACTTTTGGTGGGATTGCACTAACTGATGCCAAAAATTCCTCCCTCTTGTTCCTGATACTTTTGGTTAGTTTATAGAAACTGCAGCATCCCTGTTGGGCAATCTGATTTCTAAGATTATTATAATCACCTGCTTTATAATTCTACAAAAATTCCTTTCTCTTTTATACTCCTGCATATCTATTCATCCTCTAAGTCAAAACCAAATGATCACTTTCTCCAACCAGGAACAGAGATGCCATTTCCGTTACAATTAGGTCTGCTACAACCAAATCCAAAATTCTTGAACCTTGTGTTCCTTCTACTACATGTTGCCTAAGACATTTGTATCTCAAAAATTCCAGGATTCCATTCTCTCACTACTACTATATGCAGTTTCCTTTTCCTAATTTATGCTGCTGTAGTTAAAATCTCCCATAACAATATTTTTTTTTTGTACTTGCCAAATACAACTGCCTAACCATCTCCTGCTCTTCACCCCCTCTCTTCTCCCTAGCTTATAGCAGCACCTCACTAAATATCCTGTCTTGCCAACCTCCACTTCACACCATGTGCTCTTATAACCATTAGTGCCAATGACGTCCAAATCCTCCACTCGGAGAAGATGCAACTTATCATAAGCAATACTCCAGCACTGCATTTGCCCTTCCTATCCTGCTGAAAAAATCTGTTCCTTTCTACTTCTATTTCTGTTAGTATATAATCTTCCATCAACCATGTTTTGTTTATCCCAATAATCTTTTGGATAGGCTTAGAACTATCAATACTTCTCCTTTGTTCTGGATATTCCTGCCATTAGTATAAAGAATCAATGCATTGATTCTTTATACTAATCGCAGGCATTCTTTATACTAATCGCAGGCATTCTTTATACTAATATACTGTTCCCACAAGAGGCCACCCCTTATACCATCCATCCTGGTAATTTTAATTTTAGATTCAGGTTCTTTAACCAAAACAACATTCCACTCGCCAAAAAACACTGTAATAACCATACCAAAACCTCATGCACTATTTCTAAAAGTAATTACTATTATTATTCAGGCCTCCATGGAGTCAAAAGACTCATCGTGAGAGGTCCTTCCTAAGAAACACAAAGTCTATCAAGACTCATTGATGGGAGGTCCCCCTTTAGAAACACAGTCTATCATACCTCCTTAAACTTATTGACCGTTCTTGCTCTCACCACTCCATCAGGCAATGCATTCCATGGTTCAACCATCCTCCGTGCAAAGAAACCACTCCTCACCCTCTTGCTCACAGTTTCCTTTCGTAACTTCCAGGGAATGCCTCTTCTCATCACTCCTTCCCGCTGTTCAACCAAGTGAAAGAACTCCCCACTGTCAACCCTGTAACCACCTCTCAACAGTTTAAAAGTCTCAATCATATCATCTCTCCTCCTTCTATCCACCAAACTCTGCAGTCCACATTCTCTCAGCTGATCCTCATAACTAGCATTGTACAGTCCTGAAACCATCTTTGTTATCTGCCTTTGTACCCTTTCCACAGTTAATTTATCCCTTTCAAATCCTGGGGACCAAATCTGAGAACACTAGTCAGTGTGGTCTAATCAGGGTCTTATACAACAGAATGATAACTGTTTTATCTCTACAGATCAGCATCCTTCTCATTATTGCAGCAATCCTCTGTGTTACCTTTGCAATATGTCACTTAAATTTCAGGTTTCTATCAATCATCAGCCCCAGATCTCTTGTCTCCCCTACTTCCTCCAGTATAACTCCTCCCGTAGAGTATGCAGCATCCCATCGATGTGTCCCAAGCCTCAAGATCTTATTTTGCTGCATTAAACTGATACCCCCATTCATTTGCCCATCTGTCTAGCTTATTCAAATCCTCTTGCAGGGCTGCCGCATCTGCACTATTACTTATCCCTTTTATTACTTTCAACTTATTAATTTATCCCTTTCAAATCCTGGGGACCAAATCTGAGAACAGTAGTCCAAGTGTGGTCTGATCAGGGTCTTATACAACAGAATGATAACTGTTTTATCTCTGCAGATCAGCATCCTCCTGATTATTGCAGCAATCCTCTGTGTTACCTTCACCACCTTTGCAACATTTCCCCTAAATCTCCCAGATCTCTTGTCTCCCCTACTTCCTCCAGTATAACTCCTCCCATAGAGTATGCAGCATCCCATCGATGTGTCCCAAACCTCAAGACTTTATTTTGCTGCATTAAACTGAAACCCCCATTCATTTGCCCATCTGTCCAGCTTATTCAAATCCTTTTGCAGGGCTGCCGCATCTGCACTATTACTACTAATCGTTCCCAGCTTTGCATCATCCGCAAACAACTGAATATCCCCTTGCAATCCACTGACAATGTCATTGATATAAAGGTTAAACAATATAGGTCTCAGTACTGAGCCCTGTGGGACCCCACTTGTAACCCTCTGCTTCCTTGAAACTGCCCCACCATACACAACTGTCTGATACCTATCGGGAAATCCAGTTGACCAATCTGACATCCAAACCCATGTGCTTTAACTTAAATATCAGCTTATCATGTGGCGCCCTGTCAAATGCCTTCGCTAAATCTAAGAAAATGGCGGTATATGCCTTTCCCTCATCTAATGCTCTTGTAACTTTATCATAAAAGGCTAGCATATTGCTAAAACAAAAGCGCCCCTTCACAAACCCATGTTGAGTGTCATAGATAACATTACCCATATCTGCCCAATGCTGTATACGGTCCTTCACTACTTTCTCTAAGATCTTACTAATGAATTAATCCATGATGAATTTTTTAAAAACTAACATTAACATTCTTTCATTGTTAGCATTCTTCCAGTATTTATATATAAATTCTGGTGTTATTGATATTTTCATCACTGGTGCATAATACCTGCAATGAATTCAAAATTGCTTTTCTCTTGAAGTAAATATAGGTGAGCCTGATTAATTTCAACTTGTTTTATTTAAATATGATATCACAAATTGCTTAGGCATCCCTCAGGAATCAAAATTTTATGTTGCCATGCTCAATGTATTTACCATACATATTATGAACCTATAGCATTGGTTATTATTATTCAGGACCCCGTGGAGTCACAAGACTCATTATAAGAAGACCTCCTAGACAATACAGTCTATCATTACAGTGGAATTCAAACACGTGACCAACAGGTCATGTGTTTGAATTCCACTGCAATATGTACCTTTGATATGGTACAGTATGACCTTTGCTGCCCTTGTGTCATTAAAACCATAAATCATCATCGCCATCACCTTGTCCTCGCTCTTATCTCCTTGTTGCACCCACCAGATAAAAGAACTCCCCAGTATTATCTCTCAATAGTTTAAATGTTTGATCATATCACCTCTCCTATCTGCCAAACTTTGTGGTCCACACACACACACAAGCATGTATGTAAATTTATTGAGTTTAAAAAACTAAGTAAATTCACACACAGGTTAGTTTTTTAATCACTTTTGCTTTTAACTGCACCAATGAATTTCTTTGATTAAGAATCCAGTAAGAATTAGCAACCATACTGGATTTGCACTTGCCTGAGTACCATTGTTCTATAAAAAATATCCTGATAAAATTGCTTGTAATGTTCATCATTGACAGCATCTTCCAAGCTAGCAGGAAAGATATTCAATTGTGAATGTTATTAAAGTGCATCAAATGTCATTCAAGTGCATCTTTAATAACACTACATCCCACTACAAATGCATATTTTATTTTGGTGAAATACTATTTACAAATATATTCACAGAGAAAAATTCAAAACATGCAATTACCTCTTCTGCAACATCTCTAATTTCATTTTCAACTAGCCCTAAAAATGAGCAGTAACTTTATTAAGATGTCATGAAAAGAGCTAATCTTTCATACATTTACAAATCTGATCTAATAAGAATGGATTTTTTAATTTTTGCATCACTTACTTTAGGAACTCATTCTTTAAATACAAGAAGAGATTATCACCATTATTATTTAAATCCTTAATAAAAATCTTCATTAAAGAGAATTCAATGTGCAGCAGTAATAAGAGACTCTTCAATCTTCACAAGGAAAGAGTGGGAAATGCTTTTTTTCCCTGACACACAACTTGGTCATACAGTCATTTTTTAACCTTGGAATAGCTGTCTTTAGGTTGACTATTTCATGAATATAAAAAGCAACAATATTTCATACCACAGTAGCTGCATGCCCATTAAAAGTATTGCTGCGTTGATGGCACTGCAGATGTTCCACCTTGATTCACATAGTATATGTATATAACAATCTGAGTGTTTCCATTAATATTATTGCTAAAACAACTACCACTCAGGGGGAAAGTTAGGGGGGATCTGATTTTTCCTTATCATGCTTCCAAAACAATAAGAACTTTGGGTTATTTTCAAGGAGGTTTCAGTCCAGACCCTGAGATTTCACATGCATTTTTGTAATGTTTCCTCACAACATGGCCCCTGAATAAGATGTTTGCATAACTGGTGTCTGAAAATCTGGATGCAGTTCATGAGAACATGGTGCTGTGCTTTCAGGTTCATTGGTAGAATTGAATTGTCTTTATGCACAGTCCATGCTGCAGATAGTTTAATAACTGGCTTGCTGTCCTGAGGCTGGTCTCGTGGCTGATGGTAAGTGTGAGCATTTTATTACGTTAAAACTTTGCAAAAAAGCTAGAATTATTTGTTAAACAGAAGTAACAATCATTTACATCCCCTTTAGGTTCCTTCCTTGCTTAATGGTATGGAAGAAGCCAGCTACTCTTCATGATATTGTGATGACATTGTATGAACAACGCTGTCTCATTAAAGACAGCATTGTTCATACAATGCTGTCTTTTATTCTGTTTATACAATACTTGTGTGCTTGTTTGATCTCGAGAGTATTAATCTTTATATACAGGTATCTTTATGGAGTCAGAAGACTCAATGTGGGATGCTCACACTAACCTATATTATTATTATTATTCAGGCCTCCATGGAGTCAAAAGACTCTTCATGGGATGTCCTTTTTAAGAAAAAAGTATCAAGACTCATTGAGGGAGGTCCCTCCTAGGAAACACAAAGTCCATCATACCATTCCTTAAACGCATTGACCGTTCTCGCTCTCACCACTATATCAGGCAGTGCATTCCATGGTTCAACTACCCTCCATGCAAAGAAACCACTCCTCACCCTCTTTCTCACAGTTTCCTTTCGTAACTTCCAGAGATGGCCCCTTGTCATGACTCCTTCCCACTGTTCAACCAAGCAAAAGAACTCCCCAGTGTCAACCCTGTAATCACCTCTCAACAGTTTAAAAGTCTCAATCACATCACCTCTCCTTCTTCTATCTGCCAAACTCTGTAGTCCACACTCCCTCAGCCGATCCTCATAACTAACATTGTACAGTCCTGACACAATCTTTGTTATCCACCTTTATACCCTTTCCACAGTTAATTTATCCCTTTCAAATCCTGGGGACCAGATCCGAGATCTAAGTGTGGTCTGATCAGAGTCTTATACAACGGAATGATAACCCTTTTATCTCTGCAGGTCAGTGTCCTTCTCATTATTGCAGCAATCCTCTGTGTTACCTTCACTACCTTTGCAATATGACTCCTAAATTTCAGGTTTCTATCAATCATCAACCCCCAGATCTCTTGCTCCCGTACTTCCTCCAGTTTAACTCCCATAGAGTATGCAGCAGACCATCGATGTGTCCCAAACCTCAAGACCTTATTTTGCTGCATTAAACCGAACCCCCATTCATTTGCCCATCTGTCTAGCTTATTCAAATCCTCTTGCAGGGCTACCACATCTGCACTATTACTAATAACCCTTCCCAGCTTTGCATCATCCGCAAACAACTGAATATCCCCTTGCAATCCACTGACAATGTCATTGATATAATGGTTAAACAATATAGGTCCCAGTACTGAGTCCTGTGGAACCCCACTTGTAACCTTCTGCCTCTTTGATATTGCTCCACCATACACAACTCTCTGATACCTATCGGACAGCCAATCTTGAATCCAGTTGATCAATCTGACATCCAGACCTATGTGCTGCAACTTGAATATCAGCTTATCATGTGGCACCCTGTCAAATGCCTTTGCTAAGTATGAAAATAGCAGTGTATGCCTTTCCCTCATCTAATGCTCTTGTAACTTTATTATAAATGCACGTGACACCCATCATACTTCTTCCCAAATTCATTCACCACCAGGGCACTCATAACCAATCCTGGCAATTCGTTCTACTCATCCACCACTTCAAGTAAAAAAAAATATTCAATTGTTGAACCCTTTATCAACCACAGTCTTACACAACTTCCAAGGATGAACTAATTATATATGAATATAAAAGTTCAACATTGCCAACTTCTGCTGAATAAAAGATGGGTTCTTAAACAAACTTTCAGTGATGTATAGATGTCATTTTTGTATTCAGCACATACAGTTTTATTAAACTTGCCAGCTTTTGCCTAAATTCAAATTTCGGTATTGTAGTGTTATTTTATGTACATAAATGAAAAATATAATATTGTTCATGATTCTGTTATGAGGAGAGTATATATTGTATTTAGATGTTTTGATTTAACTTTAATATCCTTTCTTGTAATATGTTTTCTTGTAGAGACTTCTATCTGCATATGAATTGTGAAAAATGGATTCTCCATAAATGGACATACTTTGCAATTTACTGTAGAAAATTGCAGGTTAATTAGCAATATTCTTTTTGCTTCAAAAACAGGTGGCTACGTAATTATATTTTTAATATACAGTTATTAATTTTGCATTTTGAAGGCTATTCTTTTAATTTTTTAAAATACTAAAAGTGATAAGCATCACTGTATAACTGTTTAAAAAACTTCTTTCTGAAATATTAGCTAAATGTTAGCTGTTAATTATTATTATTGTTATTATCCAAGACCCCATGGAGTCAAAGACTCATCTAGGAGGTCCTTTTATCATACACACAGCTCATCATACCATGCTTTAAACACACTCAAATTTTCTGCAGACACCACACTCAGACAAGGCATTCCAATCATTCACAATTCTGCTTGAAAAAAAAAAAACCTGCTTCTCACACCCCGTTTATATAATTTCCAGGGATGACCTCTGGTTCTTCCTGATCTCCCACTGTTTTCTGCAGAACTTCTACAACATTGATCCTATAACAGCCACTTACTACCTTGTAGGTCTCTATCATATCTTTCGTTTTCCTCCTATCCACCAGACTCTGCAAATTGCATCTTCTCAATCTTTCCTCATATTGAACATTCCAGAGGTTAGAAACTACCTTAGTCACCTCTGGACCCTTTCCAGCATCTCTTTATCCTTCTGAAAACCAGGTGACCATATCTGGGCACAGTAGCCCATGTGTGGCCTAATCAAAGTCTTATACAGTGGAACTAAAATCTCCCTACTTCTACAAGTCAGTGTCCTCTGCATCATTCCCAGAAGCCTTTGTGTTGTCTTCACAGTCTTGGCCCCTAAATTTCAGTTGTCCCCTAAATTTCATATCCTTATCCACTATCACCCCAAGATCCCTTATTTCCTCCACCTCTGACGATATATCCTCACCAAGCATAAATTCTGCATCCTATCTTTGTTTTCCAAATTTTAAAACCTTACATTTTGTAACATTGAACTCACATCCCCATTCCCGTGCCCAACCATTCAATTTATTCAATTTTTGTAGGCCACAACATCTTCTCTACTCTTCATGGTTCATCCCAACTTTGCATCATCTGCAAACAACTGAATATCTCCATCCAAATCATCACCAATATCATTAATATACAAGTTAAACAGTAATGGCCCTGAAACAGACTTCTGAGGCATACCATTAGTGACTTTCCTTTTCCTGGATATCGCTCACCCATACACAACAACTTGTTGATACCTATCAGATAACCAGTCTTCAATCCAAATCCAATGGACTAATCTAATATCCAATCCCATCCACTTTAGTTTGACTATCAACTTATCATGTGTAATCTATCAAAAGCCTTTGCGAAATATAAGTATATTACTGTGTATCCTTCTCCTCTGTCCAAGGAAGCAGTCACCTTATTGTAATGAGTAATAGTTTGATTCTTGAGTTCTATCCCCTCCCTTATGAAGTGGCACAATCTTACCCTCCCTCCACTCCTTAGGAACTTGACCCAGTGCAAGACTCCTATTAAAAAAATGTCAAGGCAGGTGCAACTCCCTGTCACATTCCTTCAGAATATGTGGGCCCTTTCTAAGGAAAGTTTTAGGTATAATTTCTAAGAAATATACCTTATGATTAGTCATTACATAATGTACTTTCGTGTATAATTCCTTTTAATAAATGCTTTTTTTTTTTTTTTTTTCAAGATGCTGTGTTTCAAGATCTTTGACAAAAATACTATCAGGATTTGCTTTCATAGCCGTTGCTATGATCCATAAAATTTTTGTATGTTATTTAGCAGCCAGTATATAACAGAAATGTAGAATTAGCCTTTCAATGAAACATAAATATGCAAGGTGTGTGTGTGTGTGTGTGTGAATAAAATCATACCATCCTAGGTAGGGGTTCAAAGGAGGATGGATGGACATTATATGATCCTCTCAAGTAGCATCACCTAGACTCTCTTCCCCAGTCCATCTCTCACCTCCATATAGTGAACCCTAGAACTTGATGCGAGAGATCGTTTACATTTCAATGAGGAAGGACGTAGGCACCTGGAGAGATTACTGTTCTGAATGAGTCAGTGTGTCCCAGGGAGGATGATAGCAGGGGTGGCCTCTTGTGGGAATGGATACTTGGGGGAAGGGAGACGATGTCAGGTAACACTGAGCCCAGTGGAGTCTAGAAGGGATAATGCTGGGTATAGAAACAATGGCATTTATATGCTTTATACTAATGCCAGGAGTATCCGGAATAAGGGAGAGGAATTGGAGGCGCAGATAGCATCAGCCTGGCCAAAAATTATTGCAATCACTGAGACATGGTTGACAGAAGGGGATATAACAACAGGAATAGAAGTCGCTGGGTATAGCATTTTTTGTCAGGATAGGAGGGGAAAGCATGGTGGTGGGGTACTGCTTATGATAAGTGATGACCTATGTTCTCTAAGAGTGGAGGCTTTGGAAGGAAGTGAGACAAATGATTTTGAGAGCATATGGTGTGAGGTAGAGGTAGGCAAGACAGGATATTTAGTGGGGTGTTGCTACAGACCCAGGAGCACAGAGGATGGGGACCAGGAGATGTTTAGACAGCTAAGTTTGGCAAGTGCAAGAAGAATGATTGTTATGGGAGATTTTAACTACAATAGTATAAATTGGAGAGAGGAAGATGCATGTAGCAATAGGGGAATGGAATTTCTAGAATTCTTGAGGGACAAATGTCTTAGGCAACATGTAACAGAGAGAACAAGAGGTTCAAGAGTTTTGGATTTAGTTATAGCATCAGAAGAGTTGATAATAACTGAGTTGACATCTCTCCCACCAGTTGGAGAGAGTGACCATATGGTTTTGACTTGGAAAAGGAATAGACATGCCGGAGTATCAAAGAGACGGGAACTTATGTGGAATTATAATGCAGGTGATTATAATAGTCTTAGACGTCAACTTCGGGAAGTTTCATGGATGGAGGAATTGGAAGGCCAGGATATCATTAGTGCGTGGGAAATTGTGAAAGAATATTTGTTAGCAGCAATGGTAAGTTGTATACCACAAGTGAAGAAGAGGACACAATTTGGAGTAAAGTGGATGACAAACAATATTAAACAGGAATTGCATGCGAAAAAGAGGCTATGGAAGAGATATAAGGAGACAGGTGAAGAGAAGATGCATGAAGAATATAAGACACAGGCCAGAAGAGTGACTAGTATGGTAAGGAAAGCGAAACTGGAATATGAGAGGAGATTGGCCCTAAGATCCAAAGAAAATCCTACGGAATTTTTTAGCTATGTGGCCAGTAGGAGGAGAAATGACTGTGGAAGAATGATATTGTGGGATAAAAATGGGAATAGAGTGACTGATGCAGAGGACATAGTGGAATTGTTCAATGAACTCTTTATTGGAGTATTTCATCCTAGAGGAGTCAGTTTTAATGCTAGAGGGATAGGGCTGGTTCGAGGTTTAGAGGTACAGGAGGAGAGTGTGTTTCAGATACTGAGTACTCTGGATGTCAATAAAGCTGTGGGACTGGATGGTATTTCACCTTGAGTGTTGAGAGAATGTGCGAGGGAACTGACAGTGCCTTTAACCTGGCTTTTCAATGAAAGTCTGGCTGCGGGAAAGGTGCCCAGGGAATGGAAGGAAGGTAAGATAGTGCCATTGCATAAGGGTGGTAACAGACTGGAAGTGTCTAATTATAGGCCAGTCTGTGTGTCATCAGTAGTTGTTAAGATCTTTGAGAAAGTAGTGAGGGACCATATACAGCATTGGGCAGATGAGGGTAATGTTATCTGTGAGAGTCAACATGGATTTCTGAAAGGGTGCTCTTGTTTTAGCAATATGCTAGCCTTTTATAATAAAGTTACAAGAGCATTACATGAGGGAAAGGCATATACTGCAATTTTCTTAGACTTAGCGAAGACATTTGACAGGGTGCCACTTGATAAGCTGATATTTAAGTTGCAGCACATAGGTCTGGATGTCAGATTGGTCTACTGGATTCAGGATTGGCTGTCTGATAGGAATCAGAGAGTTGTGTATGGGGGAGCAGTTTCAAGGAGGCAGAGGGTTACAAGTGGGGTCCCACAGGGCTCAGTACTAGGACCTATATTGTTTAACCTTTATATCAATGAAATTGCCAGTGGATTGCATGGGGATATTCAGTTGTTTGCAGATGATGCGAAGCTGGGAAGGATTATTAGTAATAGTGCAGATGTGGTAGCCCTGCAAGAGGATTTAAATAAGCTAGATAGATGGGCAAATGAATGGGGGTGTCAGTTTAATGCAGCAAAATGTAAGGTCTTGAGGTTTGGGAAACATCGATGGAATGCTGCATATTCTATGGGAGGAGTTATACTGGAGGAAGTAGGGGAGACAAGAGATCTGGGGTTGATGATTGATAGAAACCTGAAGTTTAGAGGACATATTGCAAAGGTGGTAAAGGTAACACAGATGATTGCTGCAATTATGAGAAGGACACTGACCTGCAGAGATAAGAGGGTTATCATTCCGTTGTATAAGTCTCTGATCAGACCACACTTGGACTATTGTTCTCAGATTTGATCCCCAGTATTTGAAGGGGATAAATTAACTGTGCAAAGGATACAAAGACGGATGACAAAGATTGTTTAAGGACTGTACAAGGATAGTTATGTGGATCGGCTGAGGGAATGTAGACTGCAGAGTTTGGTGGATAGAAGAAGGAGAGGTGATATGATTGAGACTTTAAACTGTTGAGAGGTGGTTACAGGTTGACACTGGGGAGTTCTTTCGCTTGGTTGAACAGCGGGAAGGAGTGATGACAAGAAGCCATCCTTGGAAGTTACGAAAGGAAACTGTGAGCAAGAGGATAAGGAGTGGTTTCTTTGCGTGGAGGGTGGTTGATCCGTGGAATGCATTGCCTGATGCAGTGGTGGGAGCGAGAATGGTCAATGAGTTTAAAGAGTGATATGATAGACTGTGTTTCTTAAGGGGGACCTCCCCTCGATGAGTCTTGACAGACTTTATGTTCTTAGGAAGGACTTCCCACGATGAGTCTTTTGACTCCATGGAGGCCTGAATAATAATAATAATAATAATCTAGTGGAAATTGGGTACTAACCCCCAATGGGAAGCTTGGTCAGGTATAAACGAGTGAAGGGAGACTTATGGCAGTTTGGTGGCCCTAAGGTGGCAGGTTCACCACCAAACTAGATGGCGATAACCAACCCAGATGAATCTTTTCTCTCTCCAAATTCTCAGGAAAGAAGTAACCAGACTGTCATTCTGGAAAATGACTCAGACAGGTTTAGAGATATGATCAGGACAAGGAAAGGAAAAAGAATGAAAATAAACAAGAGATATCTGGAATTGCTACTTGTAATGTCAGAAGTATCCATCATGAATACTACCGATATCTAGATAAAACTCTAATAGAAAAAATTATCAAATTATGAGTAATAACAGAAACAAGAAGGAAACAAAAAAAGTTCAGAAGAAACAGATAATTACATCTACAGTGGAGTCAAAAAGGAAGAAAAAGCAAATGCAGGAGTAATGATTTTTATTCATAAATCAATGAAAATAAATATCATGTATTAGAAATGCTGGAATAAGAGAATTCTAGAACTAAGATCAAACAGATGAAACTGAAAACCTTTTGAAAACAGGAAAAAAAATGTTAATTAACATGGCAAGGGAAACTTTTGGAATTTATAAGAGACCCAATAATAAATGGATAACATTATTTTTATTATTATTATTATTATTTAGGCCTCCAAGCAGTCAAAAGACTCATTGTAGGAGGTCCTTCCTAGGAAACACAATCTATCATACAACTCCTTGAATTCATTGGCCGTTCTTGCTCTCACCACTCTTATCAGGCAATGCATTCCACAGTTCAACCATCTTCCATGTAAAGAAACCACTTCAAACCCTCTTGCTCACTGCTTCCTTTCGTAACTTCCAGGGATGGCCCCTTGTCATCACTCCTTCCTGCTGCTCAACCAAGCGAAAGAACTCCCCAGTGTCAACCCTGTAACCACCTCTCAACAGTTTAAATCTCAATCATATCACCTCTCCTTCTTCTTTCCACCAAATTCTGCAGTCCACATTCCCTCAGCCAATCCTCATAATTAACATTGTACAGTAATATCTGAAAGTTTAGAAAAATGCGAAGAAAACTAAAATCAAAAATAAACCCATACCTCAGAAGAAAACAAGAAGAAATACAAACAACTCAAAAACGAATTGATAAACTCTGCAGACAAGCTAAAGAAAACTGGCTAAACAAAAAAGCAGAAAAATGCAATGAGGCATATAAAGAAATTACAAAAACATTTTCAGCACTACTTCTTACAATGATCAACCATCAGGCCAGGAAACAGGAAATCCAAATGCAATAAAAGCAATATGGATGGAACACTACCAAGAAACCTTTAAGAATGAAAGCAATAACTACCTAATGACAAAGCCCCACACTAACTCAAGACATTGATGCCTTAAGGATCCTTCCATTGGAAGTGGATGATGCTCTAAAGCAAATGAAATCTGACAGAGTACCAGGGATAGATCAAATTCCATCAGAAATCTGGAAAGAAGGAAAGCAAACAACTTTAAAATTCCTAATCACACTTTACAACCAAATCAATAAATTGGGAGAAATACCAGTAGATTGGAGAACAGGAATTATCATACCAATTTACAAGAAAAGTGATAAGAAAAATTTTAAAAATTACAGACCAATCACATTACTCAGCCATGCTTAGAAAATACTTACAAGAGTATTATAGAACAGAATAAAGTGTACATACGAGATCATTCTTAGTGAAAAACAGGCAGGCTTCAGAAATATTTGCTCCACATTGGATCAGATCTTCATAATACAAAGACTAGCAGAATTATACTGGAAACATAACAAAAATATCTATTACTGTTTTATAGATTTTAAACAGGCATTCAACTCAATAAACAGAGTAACTTTATTAAGAATATTAAAACAGAAACAAATCGATGTACTTCTTAGAAAAATATTATAGTCTCACAGAAGCAATAATTAAATTTAACAGTATAACAACAGATAAAATAAATGCTAGTAAAGGATGTCCCATCTCCCCATATCGTTTTAACATCTACCTAGAGGATATGGTTAACCAAGCCTTGGAAGGAGAAAAAGGGATCAACCTAAATGGTTATAATCTTAATAACATAAAATATGCAGGTGACATTGTAATGATAGCAGACACAAAAGAAAAAATGGTGAACCTAATAACCAAACCAAACAATACAGTAAAGAATAGCATGAATGACCCTAAATACAGACAAAACAAAAATCTTGATAATTGGAAAAAAACAAAGAAAAAGTAAACTTCTCCTTGAATGGATCAACAATTGAACAGGTAAAACAATTCAGCTATATAGGAACAGTAATAACAGAACACTTTGATACCATGACCACTATTAAACATAGAATATCGACTCCATGGTCATCATTTAATAAGCTAAAATCTGGAAAAATAATAAAATCTCCAAACCTCTAAAAAAAAAAAAAAATATATATATATATATATATATATATATATATATATATATATATATATATATATATATATATATATATATATATATACACACACACACACACACACACACATATATATATATATATACACACATATATACTGCAATTATAATGCCCACTGTGCTATATGCTTCAGAAACTTGGACACCCAAGAAGACAGTGATAGGAAAACTGGAGGCTTTTGAGATGAAATGTCTCCGAAAAATTAAAAAAAAAAAAAAAAAATGGACAGAAATTGTAAGACAAGACCTAAAATATACAGATTCATTATAATAAATTTAGTTTAATCCTTTATCCAAATGTGAGCAAACAAAGTTTGCACCTGAAAATATCTTTGCTACGAGTTACCCAGTGTTGTACTACCTTACCCCAGTCCTGAAGATATTTTCAGGTGCAAACATTGTTTGCTCACACTTGGATAAAGGATTAAACTAAATTTATTATAGTCTAACCAAGTGAAAAATAAACTTTCAAAATCTTTCTCTAAATCCAGAGTAATTTAATAAAAAGGTGGCACACCTTTTTCCAACTCCTATAGGTAAAGATGACCCCATTGCTTTTGCCTGGTATCTCCACTTCTGGGCCTGGCTCCCACTGAAGAGACCTCAATAATGGTCAAAACTAGTCTGGGAGCCAGTGTATGTATAATGTTATGCACATCTCCTTGCAGATATGCATAACATTATACATATCTGCAGGGAGATGTGTTTTGCATTATGGGAGATACTGAGATAGGAGTGATGTTAGCTAAGTCCACCTTTGCTACGAGTTGCCTGGTGTTGTACTACCTTACCCCAGTCCTGAAGATATTTTCAGGCACAAACTTTGTTTGCTCGCACTTGAATAAAGGATTAAATTAAATGTATTATAGTCTAACGAAGTGAAAAATAAACTATCAATACAGACTCATTAATAGAAAAGATCAAAAGAAGACAACTTCAATGGTATGGACATGTCGAGGGAATGCCATCAAAAAGGCTACCCAACAAGATTAAAATTAAAAGGAAGACCAAGAACTAAATGGATAACATCAATAAAGGTAACTCCCGATACAAACATATAGGCAGCTCACCAGCCACACAAGAAACCAAGACTCCTGGAGGTTGTTGTGGAAACATAAAAGACTCAACCCGTCCCGCTGGAAGAGGGCAGTAAGTAAGAACTAAGATTACTAATAGGTCATGACTTCTTGATTAGTGTCTATGCCCCATAGGAAGAGAGGAAGATCACAATGTCTTATTATCCTAAGACCCCCATGGAGTCAGACTCATCTAGGAGGTACCTTTATCATATATATATATGCAGCTCATCATACCGCACCTTAAACACATTCAAATTCTCTGCATGCAAAAAACTTGCTTCTCACTCCCTTGTTCACACCCTCCTTATACAGCTTCCAGAGAAGACCTCTTGTTCTTTCCTGATCTCCCACCATTTTATGAAAAACCTCTTCAACATTGATCTTATAATAACCCCTTAACAACTTGTACATCTTTATAATATCGCCTCTCTTCTTCTTACCACTAGACTGTAAATTGCATCTTCTCAACCTTTCACACCTACCTAATTAAACCTTCTCACCGTTGGACTACATTTAGAATAATGCCATTGGATATGGGCCGAAGCAGATTGGAAGTGTCAAAGGATGACACCTTTCAGGGATGACAGATCATTCCTGGAAGTTACGAAAGGAAGCTGTGAGCAAGAGGGTGAGAACTGGTTTCTTTGCATGGAGGTTGGTTGAACCGTGGAATGCATTGCCTGATAAGAGTGGTGAGAGCAAGAATGGTCAATGAGTTCAAGGAGTGGTATGGTAAACTTTGTTTCCTAGGAAGGACCTCTCATGATGAGTCTTTTGACTCCATGGAGGCCTGAAGAATAATAATAAAGTGTGGTCCTGCAGGGCTCAATACTGGGCCTGTATTGTTTAATTTTTACATCAATGACAATGTCAGTGGATTTCAGGGAATATTCAGTTGTTTGCAGATGATGTGAAACTAGGAAGGATTATTAGTAATAGTGCAGATGTAGCAGCTCTGCAAGAGGATTTGAATAAACTGGACATGTGGGCAAATGAATGGGGATATCCGTTTAATGCTACATAATGTAAAGTCTTGAAGTTTGGGGATACGTCAATGGGAAGCTGCATACTCTGTTGGAGGAGCTGTACTGGAGAAAGTAGGGGAGACAAAAGATCTATGGGTGATGTTTGATAGAGACCTGAAATTCAGAGAACATATAGCAAAGGTGGTGAAGGTAACCCAGAGGATTGCTGATACTGAGAAGGATGCTGACCTGCAGAGATAGTTATCATTCCACTGTATAAAGCCCTGATCAGACTACATTTGGACTCTTCTCTTCCTCTACGCATTTATCCTTCTTCCAATGCAGGGCCTGTGTGTTACACTGATGCAACTTTTGTTAGCACAATGCCCAACCAGCCTGCTGCTGGGGGGGGGGGGACATATTTTTGACTGTAGCAGCGTGTGTTCACAGGGCTGGTTTGCCTGCTTGCAGAATGAAAAATCCCAGATAAACTGAGTGGGGGGGGGGGAACCCTGCTGTCCACGCCCAAGACTGACTAACTTGGCTATGGCCGAGAAAGATCCTTAAGCTCCTCATGTCGTTGACGGAATCGAACCTAGGACACTCCTTCCCCAGGCATATGGTTGTGAAGCACATAGCCACAAGGCCAACTGCACGAACATAATACACTTGGACTATTGTTTAAAATTTGGTCCCCAGGATATGAAGATGCATTGCCTGATGGTGGTGAGAGCACGAATGGTCAATGAGTTCAAGGAGTGGTATGATAGACTTTGTGTTTTCTAGGAAGGACCTTCTGCGATGAGTCTTTTGACTCTATGGAGGCCTGAATCATCATCCTAATAATAATTTATAAAGTGTTGACAAGACCTTTTCTGCTGTAAAGAAGTGAATTATGCACCATAAAACCCGGAAAAGAAAAAAAAAAAGAAATGAAATGAAATTCTCATGAAGGACATCTCAGGCTACACTCTCTGAGACAAAATAAAGAAATAAAGTCCTAAAAATACACTCATTATTGGATAAAGTATACAAATACTGAAAGAAGTGGATCGAACATATTGAAAGAATGGACTGTTCAAGACTACCCAAAAACATACTCCTATACTGCCCAGCTGCTAGGCATAGATGTCATCGACCCTCACTGAAAATATGGAATGAAACAGAACAGGCAGCTGGACCCGAATTCCTAAAAGCATGATAATGATGGCAATCTGAGGTATCTATAGCCTTTTTATGGCAATGTCTCTGCATTCATAATGCTAGGCTGCTATGAAGATTGTTATGGGTACAGTTTTAGTTGAAAACTACCACTGGCAGTGAATAGGATCCCTCCTTAAGAAAGAAGTTAGTGAAAGTAATGTGATTGCTATTGTAAGCAAGATGTGGGGGTAAAAGTGTCAGAGAAAATGGTAAGTTGGAATTGATAAGAAAGGAGAAGAAGATAAAGAAAGTAGAACAGCAGAGTGATTAATGAGAAGTAGTGAAGTTAGTATGAAAGATGTGAAAATTAGTGAAGATGTCTACAAAGAAAGGGGTATTTGGACTGAATTATTATTATTAGACACCTCCAGGGAGTCCAAAGACTCATCGAGGGAGGGCACGTGCTCTTCAGCTCTGTCTTCACCACTCAATCCACCAACGCCATCTACTGCTGACCACCACCAGTTTTTCCACAGACAATCACAAACTTCCATGCCCATGGCAGGATTTGAAACCTCAGCCTTTGGCTGGAGAGTGGATATGCTAACCACTCAGCCAGCCAGACCGGTAATTGATGATGATTGAGGAATAAATTAAAGTGGATGCAGAGTGAGATAGAGTGGTTAAAGAGAAATGATTAGCTGGTGAAAGTGGAAGAAAGAATATTACTGTGAAAGAGAGTTGAAGGTGAATAATGATGGTAGCAGAATATCGGAATGTGGAATAGTGAATAGAGAGTCATGGGGATTCAATTGTGAAGTATGGTAAGACAGATGAAGGTTTGTTTGAAGAGAGACAGTAAGAAGAGTAACTATAGGATAACATTATTATTAAGGCCTCCAAGGAGTCAAAAGACTCATCGCGGGAGGTCCTTCCTAGGAAACAAGTCTCTCAAGACTTATCGTGGGAAGTCCCTCCTAGGAAACACAAAGTCTATCATACCACTCCTTAAACTAATTGACCGTTCTTGCTCTCACCACTCTATCAGGCAATGCATTCCACGGTTCAACCACATTCATGCAAAGAAACCACTCCTCACCCTCTTGCTCACAGCTTCCTTTCGTAACTTCCAGGAATAGCCCCTTGTCATCACTCCTTCTCGCTGTTCAACCAAGCGAAAGAACTCCCCAGTGTCAACCCTGTAACCACCTCTCAACAGTTTAAAAGTCTCAATCATATCACCTCTCCTTTTTCTATCCACCAAACTCTGCAGTCCACATTCTCTCAGCCAATCCTCATAACTAACATTGTACAGTTCTGAATATGTCTTTGTCTGCCTTTCTACCCTTTCCACAGTTAATTTATCTGCTTCAAATCCTGGAGACCAAATCTGAGAACAATATGATTGAGATAAAAGAATATTACTGTGATAGAAGAGTTGAAGGTGAATAATGATGGTAGCAGAATATCGGAATGTGGAATAGTGAACAGAGAGTCGTGGGGATTCAATTGTGAAGTATGATAAGATAGATGAAGGTTTGTTTGACGAGAGACAGTAAGAAGAGTAACTATATATGAGTCTTTTGACTCCTTGGAGGCCTTAATAATAATGCCTCCAAGGAGGCAAAAGACTCATTGCGGGAGGTCCTTCCTAGGAAACACAAGTCTATCGAGACTTATCGTGGGAGGTCCCTCCTAGGAAACACTAAGTCTATCATACCACTCCTTAAACTAATTGACCGTTCTTGCTCTCACCACTCTATCAGGCATTGCATTGCATTCCATGGTTCAACCACTCTTCATGCAAAGAAACCACTCCTCACCCTCTTGCTCACAGTTTCCTTTCGTAACTTCCAGGAATAGCCCCTTGTCATCACTCTGTCTCGCTGTTTAACCAAGCGAAAGAACTCCCCAGTGTCAACCTTGTAACCACCTCTCAACAGTTTAAAACTCTCAATCATATCACCTCTCCTTTTTCAATCCACCAAACTCTGCAGTCCACATTCCCTCAGCCAATCCTTATAACTAACGTTGTACAGTTCTCAATCTGTCTTTGTCTGCCTTTCTACCCTTTCCACAGTTAATTTATCCGCTTCAAATCCTGGGGACCAAATCTGAGAACAATAGTCTAAGTGTGGTCTGATCATTGCCTTATACAACAGAATGATAACTCTTTTATCTCTGCATATCAGCGTCCTCATTATTGCAGCAATCCTCTATGTTATCTTCACCACCTTTGCAATATGTCCCCTGAATTTCAGGTTTCTATCAATCATCAACCCCAGATCTCTTGTCTCCCCTACTTCCTCCAGTATAGTTCCTTCATTAGATATGCAGCAGCCCATCGATGTGTCCCAAACCTCGAGACCTTACATCTTGCTGCATTAAACTGACACCCCCCATTCATTTGCCCATCTGTCTAGCTTATTCCAATCCTCTTGCAGGACTATCACATCTGCACTATTACTAATAACCCTTCTCAGCTTCACATCATCCACAAACAACTGAATATTCCCCCTGCAATCCACTCACAATGTCATTGATATAATGGTTAAACAATACAGTTCCCAGTACTGATCCCTGTAGAACCCCTACTTATAACCCTCTGCCTCCTTGAAACTGCCCCACCATACACAACTCTCTGATACCTATCGGACAGCCAATCATGAAAATCCAATTGACTAACCTGACATCCAAACCCGTGTGCTGCAACTTAAATATCAGCTTATTATATTGGCACTCTGTCAAATGCCTTCACTAAATCCAAGAAAATGGCAGTATATGCCTTTCCCCTCATCTACTGTTCTTGTAACTTTATTATAAAAGGCTAGCATATTACCAAAACAAGAGCACCCCTTAACAAATTCTTGTTGACTCTCACAGATAAAATCATCTGTCCAATGTTCTATACAGTCCCTAACTAATTTCTCCAATATCTTTATAACTACTGATGACACACAAACCGGCCTATAATTAGCCACTTCCTGTCTGCTACCGCCCTTATGCAATGGCACTATCTTACCTTCCTTTCATTCCCTGGTACCTCTCCCATAGCTTTCATTGAAAAGCCAGGTCAAAGGAGCTGTCAGTTCTTTAGCACATTCTCTCAAAACTCATGGTGAAATACTATCCAATTCCACAGCTTTACTGACATCCAGAGCACTCAGTATTTGAAACATGCTCTCCTCCTACACCTCCAACCTGCCCTATCCCTCTAGTATTGAAATTTACTCCTCCAGAATGAAATACACCAATAAAGTGTTCATTGAACAATTCCACTATGTCCTCAGCATGTCACTCTATCCCATTTTTTATCCCACAATGTCATTCTTCCACAATCATTTCTCCTCCTACTGGCCACATAGCTAAAAAATTCCCTAGGATTTTCTTTAGATCTTAGGGCCAGTCTCTTCTCATATTCCAGTTTCGCCTTCCTTACCATATATGACCCAGTAAATAACATTTAATAATAGAAGTAGGAAACAAAAGATTTATGATACTAGTATAAATGTACCAGTGTTTTTGATCATCCACACAACAGATGCAAAACTCATATGGAAACTGTCGCCCTTCTTTATTCAGAAGAGTTTAGGACTAGCAGGATCTCTTAAAACCATTAAGAAATTATGTTCTTGTTCCTTGTGGATATGACATGATGTGGAAACATGTCAACAACATTCCAAGAAACTTGAGAGCAACATCAGTGGGTGGAATACCATATATGAATTTGATGTTTCTGATGAGATGTTCAGAGCTTAAAGATCAGGGAGTGACAGGTGTGAAGTGCATCCTCATACATAGGGATGGTCACCTGGTTCCAACCAGTAACATCATCGTTACTTTTGGGGTGGTCGAACCATGGAATGCATTGCCTGATGGAGTGGTGAGAGCGAGAATGGTTAATGAGTTTAAGGATTCTAGTAGCAAGGCTTATACGTTGGTCAGACATAACTGGTGATTAGTTTACGGAATTAACAACGCATATAAAATATATTAATTAAAGGTAACTTTAATGAATAACTTCTATATTTTGGCAACGTCACATTGCCGAAGTTTAAGGAGTAGTATGATAGATTTTGTGTTTCTTAAGTGGGACCTCCCCTCGATGAATCTTGACAGACTTTATGTTCTTAGGAAGAACCTCCCACGATGAGTCTTTTGACTCCATGGAGACCTGAATAATAATAATAAAAATAATATCATGAAAAAAAGGAAGTTAACTACCCACTACACATGTTCTGAGATCTTCTTATGCTGAGAAGGTGGCAGCTAAGAAAATGTCAACAGCATCTCAAACATGTATGTCTATTTCACCATCTGAAAATTCGCTATATCTGAACTTTATGATTGCAAGTGCTTCTTTATTGAGCACATCAATCGAATGACCTATGGTCATAGAAGAGACAACTCCAAAAATGGTTCCATTTGATGAGAACCCACTTGCCAAAACAATATGGCAAAGATATCACTTAAAGATAAACCACCAAATACTCTTACAGAAGAAATGGATGCTTTGGTATCCACTGAAAGTAAATTAAACTTGCCAACTAATCCTGACACATCTGATGTATTGAATATTTTACCAGAGGAAGAGATGGACACTGGCTGTCCATACTTACCAAAAACAATTAATAAATATCAACCTGACAAAAGATACTAGACAAGTCTATAAAGCTAACTGTCGTGGGTTTTGCCAGAATATTGATGATATCAAGATTTTGCTGCAAAAACACAAACCTTTTCGTTTCTGTCTACAGGAAACATACTTAAAACCCAATGATGACCCTACCTTAAGGAATTTCACTATTGTTTGCAAGGACAGAACTGGGGATGGTCCTGCTCATGGAGGGGTAGCTATCATAGTGGGCAGTCATACTTATATCCAGCTTAACTGCTCAGGAAACAGTAGTAATTAGCCTTTCCATGGGATTTCTTATTACAGTATGTTCAATTTATTTACTACCAAGTGCTTAGTTAAATGAAATCGATCTTGATAACCTTATTTTGCAACTGCCTGAACCCATACTTATGGGTGACTTTTAAAGGTGACAATACTCTTTGGCCAAATCACATCTATTTGTGTTGGCCAGCAGAAATACAATGAGGTCGTATCATTGAACGAATCCTTCACAATAACGACGTCTCCCGTTTGAATAATATACTCAATACTATATAATATTGAGTATATTATTTCTTCAATATTATATAATATATAATATTTCTTCAATATGCCTACCCACTCATATTTAGCAATAATTCTTATAATCTGCTCCCCCTTCCATTCTTCCACTGTTCATATAAGATACGGAAGAGAACATATATGGAAGCAATCGTTTTCCTGTTCTTTACACAATGTCTTCACAGGAACCATGTTCTCCTATGCAGATTCCCATATGGAAAATGGACTAGGCTGACTGGAACACTTTTTCCCATCTTGCAAAATTTAATACTGATACAGTCACGTGCCTTTCGATAAAGCAGTAAAGTATGTAACAGACTGCATTCTCCAGGCAGCAACAGCCTCTATTCCAAGAACATCATCTCAGTTTCCACTCTATCCAAAGCCTTGGTGGTATATTCCATAGATACCCCACCACGTCAGACTTAATAGCTTTTAAGTGGCCTTCGGCCAAACCACATTATGTGAGACGTTAGTTAAAAACAATCTTGGATCCATGTTGAAAGGTTTTCCACTTGGTTATGCCATAACTTTCAACATTTAGAGTATTTTAGTAATAAGGGATGACACCTTTTGGCTATTGTATATGGAAATATGACCTCTTCATTACTTCAACCTTGGTATCACTTCTAAATCTGGCTCCCACTGATGAGACTTCAAAGGTCAAAACTAGTCTGAATATTGACCCTTCCCATAATGCATAGCATTATACATGTCCATAAGGATATGTGCTTTGAATTATGGGATACTAAAGCAACTAATGTGAAGTCGTTAGCCTCTATGTACAAGTTGTTCACCCGTGAAGTTACTTCACACACAAACTTTGTTTGCTTACACTTGGATAAGGATTAAACCAAGAATATCATTTCTTGGCATCTTTAATTTATGATCTTGAATCCAATTTACCTCATCGGTTAATCAAATGACTAATGCAAAAATTGTATGGAATAAAATACAAAGAATGAAAGGTAGATATAGAACACACTGTTTGTCTACCTTAAACCATAATGGATGTGTTGTTGCTTATTCCAAAGTTATTGCAGACACTTTGAGAGAAGATTTTGGCAGAACCTCAGCAACAGTTTCATATCCTGCTGAATTTTTAATATTGAAAGAGTAGCAGGAGAAAGATATTAGAGAAAATGGTTAATGCCAGACTTGTCTGGTATTTGGAAATCAACAATCTTCTCTCCAATACACAATGTGTTTTTGTAGACATCATTCAACTTTAGACCATTTGGTCCATTTAGAAACTTGTATAAGCGATGCATCCTGAAGCAAGAACATTTAGTTTCAGTTTTCTTTGACATGGAAAAAACTTATGACACAGCCAGGAGATATGGCGTACTAAAAAATCTCTATAACCTAGGTATCAGAGGACACCTTCCTGTATTTATTAAAAACTTTTTGTCTGGACAAACTTTCCAAGTCAGAGTGGGAAACATGCTATCTCAGCCATATCATCAAGAACTGGGTGTTCCCCAAGACACTGTTTTAAGTGTGACACTTTTTGCTATGAAAGTTAACTCAATCACTGAACAGCTTCCTCCCACTGTAGACAATGATGCTTGGTTGACTTCACAATTTACTGTAACTCTTGTGACATATGGGTAATTGAAAGATAACTTCAGCAAGCAATTGATTGTGTTTCTCTATGGGCTCTTAGTAATGAGTTCAGGTTTTCGACAGAAAAAAGTGTCTGTGTACACTTACGTTGAAAATGCACTCTTCACCCAGATCTTGAAATAAGAATAGGATGAACTATTATTCCAGTAGCAACAGAAGCCAAGTTTTTAGGACTCATCTTTGACAGAAAACTTACATTCCTTGCACACATTTGTCAACTAGGAGAAAAGTTCAAGAGAGCATTGAATCTCCTTCACACTCTATCCTCTACTGCAGTGCTTCCCAAACTGTGGGCCGCAGCCCCCTTGGGGGCCGTAGGTTTTGTTGAAGGGGGCCGTGAAATAATGAAAACAAATTTAAAATGTTTTAAGTAGATTTTTTTTATTTTAAAAGAAACGTATTTAACTTTTATTATTTATTATTTCTTTCTTATTTTTTATATTTTAATGGAAAAATTCACACATTGGTGTTGGTTCACAAACTTTGCTTCCTGCGTATTTCGGCACTTAATGAATATTAGTAAATATTGCTTATTCATATGTTTCATTTCAAATCAGTGGTTAATTGTATTTACTTCGAATGTTCTTCAGGGAAGCTCCAAATCTTCCTGTCCCTTTCATCAGGCGTTCGTAATCAGAGACTGTTGATATTGACTTTATATACATATCAAAATTTGTTTTATATTATCACTGTCATCCGAGATAGTTTTCTGTTACCAATAAAAGTTTCACATATACTTCACACATGAAAAAAGCTTAAACAAGTTCATGTGGGGAGATAGTAACTCGCTTGCAGTAGTAAACAGCACCCCTCCCTAACAGCCACTATACTGCAGAGGCAATAAAAACAAGTACTTTTATTATGCCAGTGAATAAGGTATGAGGAGTCTGTGTAATATATTTCTCAACAAATAGTGCAATTAGAGACAACTGGGATAAATACACACTAATTAATGAATCACATGTCCCCTTATACAGAAACTATGCTGTACAGACTGAAACAAAACAATATGTTGCATGGGCAAACACAGTATCTAACTAAAAACTATTGTTATTAATTAGATGTGTGTGTGAGTTCGATTTCCCAAGGCAGCAATAAAATTCAACCGAACGTGTTAAAATTCGTGAAAGTGTTAAAACTAAGTAATATATATATATATATATATAATGAATGTTATGGCAGTTTCACATATGGAATTCGGTTGAAGAGAGTTAGCATCATTTCAGCTCAATTGTCAGCTATGCTTTTATCTTTCGGTTGCGCGATCTTTTATTAATACCACACCAATCATATGCACGTTTTAATAACCTGCCTTTGCTGTCTGTTTCACGTTAGGCTTAATTACCGTAAAGGGAGAAAAGTCACAAAAGAGAAAAATGTTCCTGGTCCGGGGATTCCCTTATTCAGGTAATATTCACTAATTTCATGTTATCAGTCTGTGGTGTGCCAGTGTCGGTAAGTGGTGATATTATTTGATCTATTCTATGTTAAAAAATGTAACCCTGAGATGGATAAGTGGCTGATAAAAAATTTAAAAAAATCCCGTGAACAATCAGAAGAAGCAGAAACAAAAAAAAAGGACAGTATTTCATATTTTACCAGAACAGCCTGCATTGTCTTCAGAACCAAACGGTAAGAGGCAAAAAATGTAATATATGCATTTGATTTTTGCAATATTCGCTGTGTATGTTTTGTATTGAATATAAATACAATAAATATTATAATAAGATATCTCTCTATTACGATTTTTCTTCGAGGGGGGCCGTGAAATATTTTAATTTTTGCAAAGGGGGCCCTGACATCCAGAAGTTTGGGAAGCACTGCTCTACTGAATGGGGTTGATTTCGTCTTTATCATGCACTTATACATTCAAAGCTGTTTAATGGGTCTCAAGTCTGTGGTTCTGCAAGGCAGAATAACCTGTGATGGTGAATACTCTCCATTCGCACATAGCCACTCAGAGTCGTTATGTTGAAGCAAATGAACCAGCTCTATCGCTTAGATGAAAACAGTTGTCTTTTAATTATTCTCTAAAAGTAAATTAAGACTCTTCTAGATCATCCTATATGGACTAGCCTCTTTTCTCTGCATTAGGAAGCTCAACATCACACACATCAGACTGTCATACATACTTTTGGTATGCGTGTGAAAGAGACTATGCAAGCTGTTGGCATGATTGTTGACAACATTGCCTAAACCAAATATAGCAGCATCCCTCCATGGTAGTTTGCACTCCGTTCCTACAACCTCTCACATTGTCAACTACAGAAATCTCATCTCATACTCCATCATTTGTCTACCTGCAATTGTTTAATGCACAGAGAGCAGTTTACTCTGATTTCTTACCCATCTATAGTGATGGCTTAAGAACTGACACCTGTGTTGCTGTGTTTCCTGACAATTACTATCTCATACCAGATCCCACCTGATTGCTGTAATTATACAGCAGAGTTGCATTACATTCAGTCTGAATATATGCATATAAAAGAAAACCGCTACCAAAAGTGTGTGATTTATATGGACTCTTGGAGCTCTTTTCAAGCTTTCTCATCTCCTAAGTATAATCCACATCCAGTGCTGTGTGATGTGTTACACCTGTTGTACAAAATGAAACCCCTTAATTTTGATGTTTGGTTGTGCTGGATTCCTAGCCACAATGGAATTAAGGGAAATGAGACCACAGATGCGCTGCTAGATCAGCCCATACTTTTTCAAAGTATATTGTTGAATAGTACCATTATACAGATTACAGACACTTTATAAGATGAAAGCTAATTGCCCAATGGCAGTTACCATGACAGGAAGCATTGACAAACAAATTACTTGACATTAAGCCTGAAATTAAGCATTGGCATTCTAGTCAACGTAGAAAGAGAAGAGAGGAAGTTGTTCTTGCTAGACTCTGCAGAAGTCCAAGTCATCTTACACATTCTTATTTACTGAGGACTGATGACCCACCTGTGTGTGAAAAATGCAACATGCATCTTACTACTATTTGTCTGTTTTCTGGTGGAGTGCCAGCACTTTACATAAAAGAGGAATGAAATTTTTACTTATCTAGCCAAGCCATATACACTCATGAAGATTGCATGATGTTTTTAACCTTTTACAAATAATTAATTTGTGCAGACACATTTGACTGTAATTTTATTTATATGTAGATACTGTATTGCTTAATTTAATTTTTTTTCACACACATCATTTACTAATTAGGTGGTGGTGGGCAGCGGTAGATGACGTTGGTGTAGTTGCGGTCAGTTGGTGGAGACAGAGTTGTAGAGCAGGTGCCTTCCCTCGATGAGTCTTTGGACTCCCTGGAGGTGTTAAATAATAATAATTTATCTTTGAATATTTATGTACCACTGTAACCTATGCTGTAATTTTATTCATATGAAGATACTTCATTGTTTAACTTAACTTTTGTGCATACATATTATTTACTAGTTTATCTTTGACTATTTATGTACTGCTGTAACCTTTGCTGTAATTATATTTATATGTACATACTGCATTGCTTAACTTAATTTTTGTACATACATATTATTTACTCATTTATCTTTGATTATTTATGTATTGCTGTAACCTTTGCTATGGCACAGTATATGTATGTATGAATGACCTTTGCTATTCTTGCACCAATAAACTACAAACCAACCAGCCAATTTCCCATACTATCAGCCTATTTTATTATTATTATTACGGGTATCTCCATGGAGTCAGTAGACTCATCGCGGGAGACCCAAACTAGCAAAACAATATCTGTCATATCTCTTCTTGAATTCATTTACAGATGAAGAGCTCACAACAAAGTCAGGCAATGAATTCCACTCATTCACCACCCTCCAGGCAAAAAACCTTGTTCTGGCACCTTTGTTAACCACACTCTTCTTTAATTTCCAGAGATGACCTCTTGTTCTTCCATCACTATCACACAGCTGAAACATTTCCCCTGCATCAATCCTATAAAAACCTTTTAGTAATTTGAATGTTTCTATCATATCCCCTCTTCTTCGCCTATCAGCCAATCTCTGCAATCCACAAGCTCTCAATCTATCAATGTAGGGAGCATTTTTTATATCACTCACCAACTTGGTCACTCTTCTCTGAACCCTCTCCACAGCCTCCTCATCTCCAAGGAATCCAGGTGACCAGACCTGAGCACAGTAATCCAAATGTGGAAGTATCAATGCTTTATAAAGGGGAATAATAACCTCTTTATCTCTGGATGTCAGTGTGTTCCTCAACAACCAAGTAATCCTATGTGCAATCTTGGACACCTTAGCAATGTGTCCTCTGAACTTCATCTCCTTATCTACCAATACCCCTAAGTCCCTAGCCTCATCAATCTCTTGGAGTACCTTTCCATCTATGTAGTACACAGCTGGTAATCTTTTAATCCCAAAATGCAAGACTTTACACTTTTCCACATTGAACTGACATCCATTTTCTTTTGCCCATTTTACCAGCTTATTTAAATCCTCCTGCAAACTTTCAACATCAGCTTGATTTTTTATTGCACTACACAACTTTGCATCATCAGCAAACAACTGAATATCTCCCTTTAAGCCGTTTCCTATATCATTTATATACAAATTAAACAACAATTTTCTACAATTTCTACTATTTAAATCATCCTGCAAGCTCTCTCCATCACCTTGATTAACTGTTATCCAATAGTTAATCAAGGTTAACTGTTGGGTTAATCATTAATATCTGAATATCTCCCTTCAAATTATTTCCTGTATCATTTATGTACAAATTACAATAGTAGCCCGAGCAGAGAGCGCTGCAACACCCCACTAGTTACCTGCCTACTTTTGTAATCTGCTCCTCCATATACTACTTTTTGTATTTGTCCATCACCCACCCTTTTATCCATATCACCAGTTTCCTATCCATTCCCATTTGTTGCAGTTTGAGTAAGAGCCAACTTTTCCAGTACTTTTAACACCACTCCTGAAATACTAAGTGGTCTATGATTTGCTACCACAGACTTAGATCCTCTTTTATGCAAAGGAATTATTTTGTCCTCCCCCCTCCACTCTCTTGGGACATGGCCAGAGCTGAGACTTAGGTTAAACAGCCTAGTCAAAGGCATCACCAGCTTCCCTGCACGTTCTCATAAAATGCGAACCGATATTCCATCCACTTCTTAAGTACCTCCAATTCTTCAACCTCTGTTCTCACATCAGTCCCTGTAACTTCAGTCGTAACATTATCTTCAATTTGATGATATACCCTTGCAAAACGATCACTCAGTAACTCAATAGTTTTGTCTGTCTCTGTTACTTTTGCATCATCTGCACTTATTAAAGTTATCCTTCCATAGTTATTCTTTCTCCTACTTTATTATTATTATTCATGACACCTACAAGGAGTCCAAAGACTCACGCAGGAGGACACCCACTGTACTTATCACATAACAAAAAAAATACTGGGATTTCTTTTCACCTATTTGGCTAATCTCTTCTCATAATCTGATTTTGCCTTCCTTACCAGGCTGGCAACCTTTCTCCTTATATACCCTCCACAATATTTTTTTTTTGTTTGCCACTCATGTTTAATGATACTACTCATCCATCTAAAGAATTTGATAATCTGCTTACTTATTGTAATAAGTAAGCAGATTAATAAAACATGACCTCCCTTTAGCAAATCTGTGCTATCCATCAAAGATAATACCACTGTTGTCAACCCAGTTCTGGACCCTAATAGTCTCTCCAACAGTTTAACCACAACAGGCTACAATTATGAAGCAGTACAATCTTCCCTTTCTTCCACTCCTTTGGAGCTTGACCCAATGTAAGACTCATATTAAATAAATGTGCAAAGGCAGATGTCAACTCCCTGGCACATTCCTTCAAAATACGTGGTGATATATCAAGTCCCACAGCCTGATATTTGGTTTACTCAATTCCACATATACCTTTTGCATCTCTCACAGCCCGTCTCTTCTCTTCATCATCCACTGCATGTCACATTCACAAGTATGAAACTTTATGAACTGCCCATTAAATATCTCAACTATATCCTTTGCAGCAGTTATCATTATACCATTTGCTCCAATGAATGTCATCCTACCATAATCATTCTTTTCTTTTGCTTGCTACATATCAAAATAACTCCCTAGAGTTTTTTGGCTTCATTAGCTAACTGTTGCTCATAGTGAACTTTGCTATCCTTACCAACCAAGTCACCCTCTTTGCCTCTTCTTTGTACTCCTCATGGAATTGATTATTACTACTCGTCTTATGTTCCCTCCATAATGCCATCTTTCTCTGTGTCATGCTTAATCTCTTCATTCATATCCATTTCACACCTATCTTATTTAACCTTCTGACCCTTGGAATAGATTTAGACATTGCTTCTAGTAGATAGTTCTTCAATAGCACCCAAGCAGCATTAATCTCCTTTTCACCTAACTCCTCATTTCATGCTACAGCTACAAGCTGTCTCCCAAGCTTCTCATAATCACCAGCCTTGTTGTTCCGCCAGGGCCGTTGCCAGATTAGATCGTGCCCCGAGGCAAAATTAAATATTGCCCCTGATGGATTATAAGACAAAAATATAAGAAAATCTCCAATTACTATTTTGTATTTATTACAAGAGAAACATTAATGCAAAATGATTACATAATAATATTAATTAAATGTTTGATCTATGGGGATATCACACAATAAAACTGTTTATAAGCTCTTCTAAATTTCAATTATTAGTTATGTCCGCCTCTATTGATATAGTTGCTAGACCAACCAATCTTTCTTGGGTCATTGCTGCTCTCAAATCATTTTTAATCAGTTTAAGCTTGGAAAAACTTCTTTTTGCACTTGCTATGCTAACAATTCCTGTTAGCGTAGCAAGTGGTGATGGTGCCTACCGCAGTATGGCTGAACAAGTGCCCTTATTAAGCGCCGCGGTGAGGCAGGCTGCTTCTATGCTATACCTTGTTGACAGTACTGAGTTCCACATATACCCCTTCCTCACAGAAGTGCTCACATGGCTGGCAACCACTCAGGTAATCACGACATGGTCACCCTCACCTATTGGAGGGAGATTTGACACCTCATTTACGATGACATCCTCTTATTATTAGATGATCAAATCCAACATACCCTCAATCCTTGTGTGCCCTCTGTTACATGCTGTCTGAGGTAGTTATCCCTCACAAACTTGAGAAATTCATTTTCTTTACTTCCAGTTACTATCTCATCATCCTAATTTATATTCTCATAATTAAAATCACCCATAACGATCACTCGTTTCCTTTTTACTTGGCTAATTTGCTTATCTGTTTCATGGTCACATCCTCCAGATTACCAGGTTTATAGCAACATCCAACTATTTCATTCTGTTCATCTCTATTTCACACCATGCTGCCTCAGACCCACTTCCACTATCCCCCCCCACACACACCTTGTATTTTTACCTTGTATGGACATAACTCTTTTTCTATCATCAATAGTATCCACCTCCTTTTTACCCTTTCCGTCGTCATGAAAAACCTAGCCTTCCATCCCCATTCCTGTTAGGATGTCATCCTTATTCAACCACATCTCACTTATTCCAACAATTTTTGGTGAATGAACTCAATCAATGCAACTATTTCATTTTCGTTGTTTCTTATACTTCTAGCATTCGTATATAAACATAACAGCTCAATCCTGGATCTATAACAAATTTCACTGATACCACTTATTAGATGTGACTTCTTCATAGTTTCCTTAAGCCATTTCTTTTCTCCTTACCCACTCCAGAACCACCTTCAAATTGGAATATTCTCCCTATGTGTGTATTAATCTGACCTATATACATCCTTTATATATATTCCTTAATATATTATATATTCTGATGTTCTAAATATAAATTGACATTTTCAGCTGTTTTCAATTTTATATTAATAACGTTATTAACAGATATGGAATTTCGAATAAAGGCAATAAGGCCATTCTGCTCCCTCGTGTCTACACACATTCACTTCCTCTTTGAGCATCAATCTTTCTCATGCTGTTCCCCTGTCCACCCTATCTGTTCTCCAAATGATGAAGTTTACTGTTGGTGACCTTCTCCATTAATTTAGAGAGCCCTGAGGTCAGAGTAATAAGGAGTTAGTTTGATGGCAGATATTATTTTATTTATTTACTTTTTTATTTTTTGAATAAAGAAATATTAGCCATTTTTTGAAGGAGCTAAACATAGCTAAATAAAATATTTTGAACTTGGATTCACAGACGGTATTACTCTATTGCAGTAAGTAGGAGCTTCCACAGATAAAGTTCCTGTTTAAATTGCATCTGGGATGCAGATCAGACCTTGTTGCCAGCTGAATGGATATTTTAGAGCTGGTACAAAGGTATAAAAAATAATAGTAGGCTTGTGGACATATTTGAACGTATGTGATCTTAACAGTTTGGTAGAATGAAGATTATATGACTAAGACATTTAAGCGGTTGAAGATATTTTCTAGATGGACCATAAGGTATTTTTGAAGGATAGATGGGAGCCACCTTGAAAGTTGCTAATGGCAGTAGCGAAAAGAAAGTGGAGGGGTGTATGGAAAATGTATTGCCTGAGAGAGAGCAATGAAGTACAGGCAGTGGATGAATTCAAGGAGTAATTTCTAAAGTAAAGCACCTGCAATGAGTCTCATACTTCCATTTGAAACTCTTGTGATGATGATGATCATCATCAAATTCCTAATATATACAGGGCTTGAAAACTTTTAGAAATTTTGAGAAAATACTAGTTTGAGATACTCTCAAACCAGTCAAACACCGATACTCTTAACCAAAGAACTCCTCTTAATATTTCATTTAAAACACCTGATGATGTTTTAAATGAAATGCCCAACACACACACACACACACAGTCATATTGCTGACTTGCTATGCATATAACAGGTTTTATGTTCCTTTTCTTCTTTATTTTCAGCTGTTTTAAATTCATAGTTTAATTCATTTTTTGTTATTGGTTTTATTGTGTGTTTTTGCTGTCTGATAAGTATCTCTATGTTCAATTATTAGTCTTACAACACCTACTAATTACTCTCTCAGTTCTGATTAATAATTCAGATTAATAATTAATCTGATAAAATTGAGTAAAATCCCATTTAATGAATATATATTTATCTTAGTTGGATAAAAAGGTACTGCTCGATTACCAAAATAGCTTTGCTTTTTTTTTTTTTTTTCAATTTTTTTTATTATTATTATTATTACATGACACCTCCAGGGAGTCCAAAGACTCATTGAAGGAGGACACCTACTCTACAACTCTCCGTCTTCACCACTCAATCTACCAATTACAACTACTTTCATCATCTACACTAATGCCATCAACCACTGACCACTACTATTTTCACAGACAATCGCAAACATCCATGCCCACAGTGAGATTTGAACCCACAGTCTTTCGGCTAGAGAGCAGATACGCTAACCACTCAGCCAACCAGGCCGTCAATATCAAATTAAGGAGTATCATGATTTTATCATATTTTAAGTATTAAAACTGAAGAATTAAACTAAAACTCCTCTTCTAATTTGGTGAGTGTGTAATACCGTCGCCCACAAGTGCGTCTCTTTAGATTAGCCACATAGCTAATCTAAAGTGGTCCCATTAAATGACCATACCACTTTAGATTAGCTATGTTAACACATCCCTGAATGTTAAGTGTCAAGCTCCATATTAACATCTTCAGTATTATGCTGGCATTAATGCCATCTATTCATTCCTGTGATTTTTCTCAAAATCTCTCATATCTGCTGTCTCTAGTATTCAATCAATCTGCATTATTTCTATCCCAACTCCCAGATCCATAAGTTGAAATTGGTTTGAACACTGCTTTGTATATTTGCTAGTTAATTTTTTTTGGCTGATTTTCTCTTATTGTAAATTTATTAAGACCCTCTCCCCAAACACACACACAGACTATACTAGCATTGCTTATTAGACAACAGAATAAGCAATGTTGGTATAGTCTTTTCTGTTTTCATAATTTTGGCATCTTCACTAAAAAGTGTACCTAAATAGATAGCTAAAATATTTGACATGTGCTATAGGTTCTCCATTCTAAATGCAGTTGATAATTTCCATGTTTCTGCCTATTTTCATTGTTTTGTATTATTATTATTAACATCTGACCTCCACGGAGTCAGACTCTTTGTGGGAGGTACACACAATGCTCATCCAACCATGCCTTAAAATGATTCCATGCGTCTATATTGACAACACACTCAGGCAATGCATTCCACTCGCCAACCACTCTCCATGCAAAGAACCTTCTCCTCCCCCCTCTACTCACACCTACTTTATAGAGTTTGCAGCGATAGCCTCTTGTTCTACTCCCTCTCTCATTATATGAAATCTCTTCCATGTCAACTTGATAACAATCCCTAACTAGCTTATATGTCTCAATCATATTCCCCTCTTTTCCTCCTATTCACAAGGCTTTGCAATTTATATTCTCTCAATCTCTCCTCGTAATCCACATTTCAAAGTAGACAATCTTTGTGAACCTTCTCTGGACCCTTTCCAAGATATCCTCGTCACCATGAAAACCTGGCAACCAGATCTGTGCACAATAATCCATATGAGACCTGATCAAGGCCTTATACAATGGCATCATGACCTCTTTATTTCTGCATGTCAGGGTTCTCTGCATCATTGCCATTATCCAATGTGATGTCTTCACAACTTGTGCAGTGTAGCCCCAAACTTCAGGTCCACCACCACTCTCAGATTTCTCCTTTCCTATACCTCCTTTAAAGTTTCCCCACCAAGTGTATACTTTGAATCCTGTCATTGCTTACCAAATTTCAACACTTTGCAACATTGAACTTACCTGTCCATTCATGCAATCTATTCCAGTCCTCCTGCAAGGCCATAACATCTGCATTGCTCTCCCTGATTTTGCATTGTCTGCAAACAGCTGCATATCACTAGTTGAACCCATCCCGATATCATCGACATACAAATTGAACAACAGTGGTTCCAAAACCCTGTGGTACACCCAGGGCTGTCTTAACAACTTTGAGCGCCCTGGGCTCAAAGAATTTGATGCCTTAATCACATTGCATTGAGCAATAATTAAATAACTTTCATTGCAAAAAATTTAAAAAGAAGTGCCCTTGAATCAGGGTGCCCCTGGGCTATAGCCCAGTGGATAAGGAGGCCCTGAGTATACCACTAGTGACCTTCCTCTTATGGGATACTGCACCCCCATATACACAACTTTCTGATAACATAACTGTGATACCTGACAGCCAGTCACTGATCCAACTCAGGTCTGTTATCCAGTCCCATATGTTTCAATTTATTTCATAATTTGTTCAGTGGGAGCCTATCAAAAGCTTTTGCAAAATCCAAGTATGCCACTTTACGAAGCGTGTTTAAAAAAAAAAAAAAAACTTTTTAAATAGTGTGCCAGCTGGCACAGAGAGCGTGCCGAGACTACTGAGCCACCTAGCGGCAGGTTTTGACAACAAATTGCCATCCTTGTTTTGCTATGAACATCGTGTCATCGTGTTACATCTTCTGAAGTGAGCATGTGCACCAGCTGTTTGTCAGATTAGTGACAATGAAAGAGTTGAAAAACAACGTGTGTGTGTGTGTGAAATTTTGAGACGTGGGTTTATGGCTATGATATTGAAACCAAGATGCAATTGTTGCAGTGGGTGGGGAAAGAGTCTCCTCGACCAAAAAAGCATGGATGAGTTGGTCAAAGATCAAGGTGATGTTATTTGTGTTTTTTGATTGGAAAGACATTATTCATTATAAATTTGTACAATGGGGTATGATGGTAAACAAAGAATTGTACCAGGAAGTTTTAGTGCATTTGAGGGATGCTGTGCACAGGAAGAGACCTGAATTGTGCAGATCCTCATCCACAGTTATATGGCAAACATCAGACAGCTGTTGTGCCCACCACCCTATTCTCCGTACTTCTACCCAGTAGACTTTTTTCTGTTTCCCAAGCTTAAAACCATTTTGAAAGTACGTTGTTTCCAAACCATAGAGGAGCTTCAGGAAAAAATGCGATACGAGAACTGAGCACCATCACAGAAAGTGCATTCCAGGAAGCAGTCCAACAATGGAAGAAACATTGGGAACAGTGTATCGCCAGTAGAGGGGGGGGGGGAACAGTACTTAAAATGTTGTGAAATGAGCAATAAAGTCTTTATAGCAAAAATTTGTCCTTTTTTGAACACACGTTTTATATGTATCTCCCCTGTCCAAGGTATTTGTCACCTTGTTATAGTACATAAGTAAGTAAAGCATGATCTCCCCTTAACAAACCCATGCTGATAACCACACAGAATACTCCTGTTTTCAATGCAATTCTGTGACCTATTTCCCACCAATCTTTCTAGTACCTTTACCACAACTCCAGATATACAGATTGGCCTGTAATTTGAAGGCACAGCCTTATCTTCACCTTTATGCAGTGGAAAAACGTTATCACGATCATTCTACCTTGTACTTGCTACATATCTAAAAAACTATTTAGCATTTTTCTTTGCCTGGTTTGCCAATTTCTGCTCATATTGCACTTTTGTTTTCCTTATTAATTGAGTCAGTCTCCTGGCTTGTTCTTTTTACTCTTTATGAAACTAATTATTACCATTATTCATCTTCTACAGCCTCCCAAGTACCTTCTTCTTCCAGATTTCATGCTTAAGCCTCTCATTCCTCCATTTTACACCTACTTTATTCAGCCTTTTTGCTTTCGGAATACATTTACACATTCATGCTGTTATGTATTTCTTTGTCAGTTCCCAACCAGTATTTATTTTCTTACTGCTCAACTCCTTGTTCCATGTTATAGCTCCAAGCTATCTCCTAAACTTGTCACAATTGCCAGCCTTATAATTGCTTTACTCATAAAAGTCTACATATGACTAGCCACAACCCAGGTAATCACTTTATGATCACTCTCACCAACTGGAGGAAAGTGTGAAACCCCACTCACAGTTGCATCCTGTGATGAAATGATCACATCTAAAACTCTCGATCTTCACATGCCCCTCCTTTACATGCTGCCTGAGATAGTTATCTCTCAAGAAATTAATTTTCCTTATTCCCAAATGCCATGTCTTCATTCGAATCTATACTGCCATAATTATAATACCCACAATAATTACCCTTCCTTTGTTCACTAATCTAAGTTGTTTATACATTTCTTCATCACCACCCTCCACATTTCCAGGTCTATAGCAAAATTCAACTAAATATGTCTTGCTGTCAACCTCCATGTTACACCACACTACCTCAGAACCCATTGTCACTATTTCCCTCTTTCATGTCTACCTTATGTGGACATAATTCCCCTGCTATCATCAGCAGCACTCCCCCTTCTCTCCTTGCGAAAAATACTGTATCCTTCCATTTTTATTTCCATTACGATATCATCTCTTCATTCAACCATGTTTCACTTATTTGGAGCGAATAAACTCAATCACTGAAACCATTTCAACCTCCTTATTTCTGATACATCTGGCATTTGTAAAAAAACACAGCAGTTCATTTTTAGGTCTATAACCAGTCCTATCCAAGCCACTGGTTGGTTGTGATTTCCCCACCACACCTGCCTGATCACCTTTATCATCACTTACCACATATACCTACTCAGTCTCAACTTCCCCACCCACATCGCAACATACTCTATTTCCATACACACATACATTCACTGCTACTATCAACATCCACTCTCCCTAAGCCATGTTTCTGTGTCCACCTGAGCTCCCCATGTTCCTTTTGCATTCCTGTTCTGTCTTCTCTGACACCAACATCATTTCCACTGTCCAGCACTCCTGTCTCCTCAATACCACTCTTCTATCTTTCGGTTCATCTCTTACTTTTGATCTCTTGCATGCAGCACACACTATACTTCCATTTAGCAACACTTTCTCCAGTACACTTGCTTCAAAGCCATTTAAATGCAACCCATCACAACTGTACAATTTCATTCTCCTCTCAAACACATGCCATACATCTACAAACTGTACTCCTGCCACAACTCCACTAGCATGCCATTAATGATTCCAGCTCTCTGCCTCAACACACTGACAACCTTTTCCACTACACTGTTTTCTTTCATTCTTCTCAATAACCTCCTGATATTCACCCTTACTTACTCCTTATATTCACTTAAATCATTTGTCCTGACTACTAGCACTAGTTTTCTTGCCCATTTCCTTCTCACTGATCCCTTTCATTCTCCCTCCCAGATAGCAGACCTTATGGATTCTCTCATTATTGAATTCTCTAAGTATGGAATCTCCATACACTGCTATCCTGGAGTCACTCATTGCCTCTTTTGCCCTTTTTCTTTCATTCTGTTCTTTTGCAGATCTGTCCTAGCAGTTATTCAATCTAGTTGAAAGAATCCTGAAGATTTATTTAGGAGTATGACATGATCTATATAAAGTAAAGAGTTGAATACCTTCAATTTTCTTATCAAGTTTGATGCCAGTTTCTTTTACAATATGTCTATATAGATAATGAAAAATAGTGGTTTCTGCATCAAACACCTTTTTTAGTTCTAAATGTTGATTTACAACTTAAGTATAGCCTTTGTACTGCTCGATATACTGTCCCATTTATACCATATAATTATAGCATTTTGAATGTCTTTTATCTTGGCACCTTGTCCTATGTTTTTTCCAGATCTACAAAACTTAAGTATAGATCGTTATGATTATTAACAGCAGACCTGCACGAAGTCAAAAATCATTGCAGGACATTCACATAATCATGCAAAAAAGATCATTGAACAGTGCTTTATATTCACCTTTTCTGCACCCACCACACTTTCAAGCAATGCATTCCATTCACCAATCACACGTCTCTTTGTCTGTATCAGTATTTTCTTCAGAGTTTGCCATTTGTATGCTAATATATGTTGTTGTTTTTTTAAATTCCATTTTTTTTCTCAAAGTATTTTCGTATTTGAGTGAACTCAGCTTTGATTCTTTTTAAAACTTTCTCATATTGATTATAATTCTGAAATTTTAATCATGAAGCTCCTCATTTGTATTACTAATTAATAGAAAGCTTGTTATGTATAGAAACACCTTCCTTAGTCAACCTCATTGGCTGGAATCCTGTAGTTTAATGATTATGGTATAGAAATTATAGAATGCATGCTAATAAATCAAAAGCAAAAAAGAAGAAAATGGCCATATTTTTATTTAAAAGTGAATATAACTTGGGACTGTAATGAAGGTAAGATATAATTCTTTGTTCTTCTATTGTAATTGGCTAAAACTTGTATTGACAGTGGATTGAATCACATCGAAACAATAACCAATATAAAAGAATAAGCATATTTAAAGCTCGGAAACAAACACAAATGACTATTATAAAAGAATTAGTAAAGTATGTATTAATTGTTAATTTGTAAATACCAGGTGATTATAAAATCAAGTTTTCATAAATGTCAAGTGTTCAGAGCCCTCTAGTGAGTAATGTATTGGACGAAACACACCAATATTCGGTAGAGGTGCACAGTGGAACATGGGGATTCGATTTAATGAGAAAAAAAAAAAAAAAGCACCAAAAGTCGCCAACAGGGGAAATTTTGGCACTGCCAAATTAATTTTAGTAGGTGTGACTAATGAATGACTAAATGGCAAATGAGATACAGCACACATCAATTTCATGACATTTATTGTTAATTACAAATGAGGTTCAATATGACCACCATTTTGATGTTCCAGGAACTGCATACGGTGCACGACATTTACCACATTGGCTCGCAACATATCGGAATTGATTTGCCTCACGTGTAGCGTTATTCGATCTTTCAAAGTTGGAATATCGGGTACATGTCCTTGATACACAATGCTTTTAAGAAATCGCCACCACAGCCAAAAGTCACAAGGATTGAGATCAGGCGATCTCGGTGGCCATGGCATGGGAAATGCACGACTAATGATTCTTCTGTCAGAGAAATGTTGTCGCAAGACATGCTGTACCTGAAGTCTGATGTGGGGTGGTGCACCATCCTGCATGAAGATGGTCGAATCGAGACATCCTCTTTGCTGCAGTTGTGGAACCACAAAGTTCTGTAGCATATTGACATACCTGTTAGCATTGACAGAACAGGTCACTGGTCCATTTTGATGATTTTCCTTGTAAAAATATGAACCGATGATAAAAGATGCCATAAATCCACACTACACTGTGACTTTGGGCAAGTGGATAGGCATCTGCAGACACGTGCGAATTAGTTGCAGCCCAAATGCGACAATTGTGCGTGTTTATATCGCCATTCAAATAAAAGTGTGCTTCTTCACTCCATAAAATCTGCCACGGCCATGCATCATCCACTTCCATGTGCGCTAAGAATCTCAAAGATAAGTTGATTCGTGTGGTCGTATCACCAGGGCACAATTCTTGAACATGACTGATTTTATAGGGGTAAAACTTCAACATCTGATGTAGGATTTCCATACCGTTGTGTATGCAATATCCGTTTGCCGGGATATTGCTCGTGCACTGGTACCCTGCACATTCATCATCTCCTGTTCCACAATAGCAGTTGCAACTTGTTCAATTTGTTGGTGATTGATTGGCTTGTGTCCCCTGCACTGCTAGAGTTCCAGTAGTTTCAAATTGCCGAATCAGTTTTTGTAAGTTTGTTATGCTAATCAGTCCTTTTCGTAAATTTTTCATACGCCGAAAATCACGAAGACAAGCACTGGCATTATTGTTCCACTGATAATAGAGTTTGACTAACAAAGCACACTCACGTAAGGTAAGAAGAATCGAAAAGCAGTTAGTCTACGAATGATAAGAAATCTCACAGGCTTTCCTTTTATTGCATGATTGTGCACAAGAAACGCGATAATGCGAATTGATGCATTTTACTCCATAAATAGCACCAAAATTTCCCCTGTTGGTGAGGTGACTTTTGGTACTTTTTTTCCCATTAAATCGAATCCCCATGTTCCACTGTGTACGTCTGCTGAATATTGGTGTGTTTTGTCAAATACATTACTCGCTAGAGGGCTCTGAACACTTGACGTTATTTTATAATCACTGGTATATAACAGAGGGTTCATTGATCCCTCTGTTATATGCTTGTCCTTTTGTTCCTGTGTTCAGCTTTCATACTGAAGATGCCTACAATACATTAGGAATAAAACCTTTTTTTGTAGACCCCATGATGATTGTAGAAAGGGTTATGGTCTTGAGAAGAACTGAGCAAACTTTGGATAGTTAGAATAGGTTTGTAAGCTACCCTAATAAATTAAAGATACAAGGTAATTATATTCTTGGTTATAAAGAAGCTAATGACTTCACATCACTTGCCTTCATGAAATAGTTCAGGTGCAAACTTGTTTACCTACACTCGGATAAAGGATTAAACGAAGAATATGATTTCTTAGTATCTTTAATTTATAGTATAACCATGTGGAAAAACAGCAAAAGCTACCCTAATGTCATGAACTTTGAGGACACTAGCGATCTTGATAGAAGGTCAACCAATTTAGGGAATGAAAACTGAATCCTGCTAGTGAACATCAGAATTTTGAGGGGATTGGAGAATAGCAGTTTTCATGTGAGGATTTTTTTTTTTTTTTTGACTATCCATTGTGAACAAGTTGTCAGAAGAGAATTTGTAGTTTTTTCATTAAGTTTTTCCTAATTTCTTATTTCATTTAAGTATATGAATGATGCCTAGTTTTGGGGAAATATGGTGCAAGAAGATACGTTGAGTTAATGACTGGTGTGGGTGGGCTTGCAATATACACCAAGAGTGAAGCCCTTATCAACATTTTTGATTATTAAAACATCTAGAAAAGGTTGTCTTCCTTCACTTTCTAGCTCCAAAGTAAATTTAATTTTTTGGTGGAATGAGTTAGAAGAAAGAAATTGTTAAAGGATGCATGGATTTCAATTTTTTTTTTTCTTATAATCTATAGGCTAGGTAAGTATATTATGTAAAAGATCATTGGTCTCTTCATCATTGGGCCGATGTAGGGTAATGGTTTAAAGGAGCATAGTGCACATGTCCTAGCATTGGTGTGTAGACATAACAAGTCACTACCTGAATTTTTCTTGATAACTAATAATTAAGGAATTGACAGCGTACACTAGAAATATAAATTAAACTTTAATATATACTTTCCGATATTTTGGCAAACGTCACGTTGCCATCTTCTTAGGAACTTGATACAAAGACAAGTGCATGCAAGTACTACATAACAGCAAATGAGAACTGAAGTTAGGAAGCTACCTTATCCTAAAGTCCTGATGGTGCCCCCTGGTGGGCTATATTGGTAGTTCTTGGCCTTTGGGCTTAAGTTCTGATAAATGTTTCCCAAATTTGGGGCAGTCTCATGCATCCAAATTTGTTGAGGCTTGGCATGTTCCTAAGGGCTGAGGCTGATTCCATGAATAGTCTTTCATATTTGAACTTGCTGCGGGGTATTACTGTGGCTTTCTTCCATCTTATTCTGTGGTGAGTATCCAGAGCGTGGTCTGCAAGCCCAGAGTGGCTGTATTGATGAAATCGAATGTAATCCTTGTGTTCTGAGATTCTGATATTTGCTGTCCTGCCTGTTTGGCCAAAGTAGGATAATTTACAGCTGCAAGGGACCTAGTATACACCAGGTAGGTCTAGGGAAAATGTTTGGTCTTTAGTGGAGCGGATAAGGGATGCCAATTTTCTATATGGTCTGTAACAAGTGGTCAAGTCATGTTTTTTTAAGATTTTGTTGATTTTTTCCGAGGTGCCTCGGATGTAGGGAATGGTGAAGGATTTAGAGTAATCTTTTTTGTGAAGGGGGGGGGGGGGAGTGGGTTGTGGAAAACTGGTTTAAGTATTTTTTGGATTCTTTTGGGGGGGGATAGCCATTGGCTGAGAAAGTGTCACGGATGTGATTTAGTTCAGTGGTTAGGGCTTAATCATTTGAACAGATTATTTTTGCCCTGTTGAATAGTGTCTTAATAACTCCATATTGTTGTGAGGAGGGGTGATGGTGATTGTTGGTGAATGTATCTGCCTGTATGAGTGGGTTTTCTATAAACTGAGAAAACCAAGGTTCCATCAGGTTGGCGGGTGACTAGTGTGTCTAGGAAGGGGAGGTTATTGTTTTTCTCTTTTTCCAGGGTGAACTTGATTATAGGGTGTTGGTTGTTTAAGTGTGTTAGGAAGGAGAGGAGTGAATCCGGGCCATGTGGCCAAATAGCGAACACATCATCAACATAGCGAAGTCTTACACTCCAACATAATGGCATAATGGTCAATTTTGACGTCTCCTCCTTATTCACGAATGTCCTCCTCAAAGAAACCTTAGAGCTAATCCAAGCTCTAAGGTTTGTGAAGGGTGGATGTAGAATTTCCTCCTGATATCCCAGCCTATTTCAGTTTACAATGAATTCAGGCTATTTCGTTTGGCAGGAAAAATTTTACAAACAGATAGAGGGGACAGCCATGGGTTCACCACTTTCCCCACCTTTGGCCAACTTCTTGGCCAAATAGTGAACACATCATCAACGTAGTGTAGCCATATGGTGGTTTTTGTGAGACTTTTGAAGAGAAAGCCTTAAACTCTGCCTCACAAAAACCTACCACATGGCTTCACTACGTTGATGATGTGTTCACTATTTGGCCACATGGCCCAGATTCACTCCTCTCCTTCCTAACACACTTAAACAACCAACACCCTAGAATCAAGTTCACCCTGGAAAAAGAGAAAAACAATAACCTCCCCTTCCTAGACATACTAGTCACCTGCCAACCTGATGGAACCTTGTTTTTCTCAGTTTATAGAAAACCCACCCATACAGGCAGATACATTCACCAACAATCACCATCACCCCCCCCCTCACAACAATATGGAATTAAGACACTATTTAACAGGGCAAAAATAATCTGTTCAAATGATCAAGCCTTAATCACTGAACTAAATCACATCCGTGACAATTTCTCAGCCAATGGCTACCCCCCCCCAAAAAAAAAGAATCCAAAAAATACTTCAACCAGTTATCCACAACCCACTTCCCCCCCCTTCACAAAAAAGATTACTCTAAGTCCATCACCATTCCCTACATCCGAGGCACCTCGGAAAAAATCAACAAAATCTTAAAAAAACATGACTTGACCACTTGTTACAGACCATATAGAAAATTGGCATCCCTTATCTGCTCCACAAAAGACCAACCACTTTCCCTAGACCTTCCTGGTGTATGCCAGGTCCCTTGCAGCTGTAAATTGTCCTACTTTGGCCAAACAGGCAGGACAGCAAATATGAGAATCTCAGAACACAAGGATTACATCCGATTTCACCAATACAGCCACTCTGGGCTTGCAGACCACGCTCTGGATACTCGCCACAGAATAAGATGGAAGAAAGCCACAGTAATACACCGCAGCAAGTTCAAATATGAAAGACTATTCATGGAATCAGCCTCAGCCCTTAGGAGCATGCCAAACCTCAACAAATTTGGATGCATGAGACTGCCCCAAATTTGGGAAACATTTATCAGAAGAACTTCAGCTCAAAGGCCAAAAACTACCAATATAGCCCATCAGGGGGCACCATCATGACTTTAGGAAAAGGTAGCTTCCTAGCTTTGGTTCTCATTTGCTGTTATGTAGTACTTGCGTGCACTTGTCTTTGTATTAAGTTCCCAAGAAGATGGCAACGGGACGTTTGCTGAAATATCGGAAAATATATATTAAAGTTTATTTAATTTATATTTCTAGTGTATGCTGTCAATTCCTTAATTATTAGTTATCATGTTTAACTAGCGTATGAGCCTCTCTACATGAATTTTTCTTATACTTTCATCTATGGCCTGTTTGGCCCACTTTGGAAACTTTCTCTTTTCCCTCCGCAGATACATTCAAAAAGTCCAAACCACCCTAAGCATATATTTCCACTACTTCACTAGATATATAACTATGCTCATTGACATTCATATCACTATTATATTTGCATGCCATAGCTAAACTTACTGTATACATGCTTTCTCTGTCTCTTACCATTCCTCCCATGATAATCTAGTTTCCCTGACTCTGCATTAGAGATTGCAATTCCAATTTCAAGCCTCTTCTCTTATACAAGTCTTTTTTTTTGCATCAAACTCACTCCACACACACATCCAAAAACTTGCAGCCTGTTCATTGAATCATTCGCTATCATGACCCCCCCCCCCCAATTCTTAACTCAGTACTGTTATAGCTCAGTAATAAACCAGCAATTTTCACTCTCTCATTTTTCTTTTTTGCTTCTTTCAAGTCCTTTTATATCCTCTTTCTTGTTATATTTGTTTCCACTTAAATCATTTAGCTCTAGCAGGTCTGTTTCTGTTTATTATGTATGTCATGTCTTTAATCTTTGCTCAAGAAGTAGTGACTCCAAGTACAAATTTAATGATCAAATTGTACCTTATTACATCTTTTTTTATATTCTAATTGACTTACCTTGTTGTTATTATTATTATTAAGCACCTCCGTAGCACAATTGGAAGAACGACGGTACGTTGCGCTCTTCGATTGGAAAAGGCCTAAGTTCAATTCTCGTCATGACAGGAGGTATCTTTATATGGATTTTTTCAATTGAAGATGAGTTAGCTGATCTCATACAGAGGTAGCAGGGTTTTTTCTCCCGGAAACTCGGGTTTTTCATCCCACATACAGACAAATTGGCCCTTCAGAACACACACAATTTACAGACAAAAAATACTAGCTGTGGTGGGCAGTAGATGGCGCTGATGTGCTTGATTGGTGGTAGAGGTTCGGTGTTGTGGTGGAGACGGAGAGTTGTACAATAGATGTCCTCCCGTGATGAGTCTTCGGACTCCTTGGAATTGACATGAATAATAATAATTACCAACTTCAGTACTTTCTTATCTCTTCTTGTCCTAATTATCTTTCTTAACCTAAGTTTCTTTACATTTCTTAAATTTTTTTTAATTTTCTGGTTGATTGTCTAATAATTTGTTTTAACCTTGATTTCAAATGTCTCCTTTCTTTAGGATTACAGTTATAATTGCTTGTTTTCACTGTTTAGATATCATTTCAGTATTTAAGACCTTTAACAAAAGGTTAGTAGCAGTTTATCAGCAGCAGTTTCTTTAGTTGTCTTAAGCATTTTTGATGCTGTATTATAATTACCTCATGCCATTCTACTTTTCATCTTCTGTATTGCATTCATTCTTTTGTTTTTAGATGTTGGTTCTAATGTAATATTTAAATCTATGCTTATAGGAAGTTCTTCCATTATTAAACTTTTAATAAACCTACAGTTACTAATATACAGTTTACAATCTTTCATGGGTGAGAGTCACATAATGTTTTGAATCAACATGGTTTATTTTTTTATCCAGTAACTGAGTTTTACATTACAAAACATTACTTCAGTTGCTGTGCTGACTTCACAGGTGCAGATGTGAATTCGTGTACAGCCTGTAGTTGCAGCAGACTGTTAAAATTTAACTTGTTCTTCATTTATTATCAGTTTAATTTAAAATATATTGTGCATATTTGCATCCTTGTAAATGTCCAGAAAGAGGAAAAGTGAATTTGAGAACCTTATGTGGGAGACCCATTCACCGTTTCCACACTCACCACACACACACTTGAACAAAGCATTCCACTTATCAACCACCTTCATGCAAAGTGCCTGTTTCTTATTCCCTTCTCACAACCCTTCTTACACAACTTTTGGGAATGGCTTCTTGTTCTACCCTGTTTCCTTGTACTATGAAAAATATCCTCCACATTAATCTGGTAACAACTCCTTGCCATTGTATGTCTCAGTCTTATCCCTTTTTCTTCTATTCCCAAGACTGCGGATTGCATTCTTCAGTCTGTCTTCATATTCCACATTCCAGAGACACAACACCAACTTGGTGAATCTTCTCTGGACCCTCGGATAATATCTCCTTCAAAAATTATGTGACCAGATCTGTGCACAGTAGTCCATATGGCCTGATCAAGGCGTTATGCATATTAAGATACTCATTATTGCCACAGTTTGTTGTGATGTCACAATTTTAGTATCATTGACCCCTAAACTTCCAGATATTTCATCTCCTCCACCTCCTTCAAAATTTTCCACTACTTGTATATTCTGCATCCTATCCTTGCCTACCATATTTCAAAATGTTACACTTTCCAACACTGAACTGGTAACTCCACTCACACAGTCTATTCAGATCCTCCTGTAAGGTCACATCTCCTCTACTTCTCATAACTCTTCCCAATTTTCATCATACACAGACAGTTGTATATCTCCATTTATGCCTGACTTAATATCATTAATATAAAATTTAAACAATAATGGTCTCAAAACACAGACCCCCCTGTGGCATACCACTAGTAAACCTTCCTCTTTTGAGATACTTATCCATATACAACTTGCTGATACTTATCTGACAGTCAGTCACCTACCTGACCCACCAATCTGTTATCCAACCCCATCCATTTCAGTTTAGTTATCAGCTTGTAATGTAGCAATTTATTAGAGGCCTTTAAAAAATCCAATTATGCCTCTGTATATGCATTTTCATAACCTTTTTGTAGTACATAAATAAATTCGTAAAACATGACATTCCTTGAACAGAACCATGTTCCACAGAGAATACTACTGTTATCAACCCAATTTTGTATCCTGGCTCTCACTAACATCTCCAACACTTTGACCCAATGCCAGATTATTCACATTGGCCTATAATTTTCTCCCTAGTTTTATCACTCCCTTTGTAAAGTACACTTTTACTCTCCTTCCACTCTTTTGTAACTTTCCCTATTTCAATACTCGTCACAATATCACACTATAAAAGGCACTTAGTAATGAATTTGTAAAAAGACACTTAAAGCCCAGCTATACTTCTGCCTGGAGCATTCCTTTAAGAATCCAGTAATGTTGTCAAGTCCTACTGCCTTATTAACCCTTTACACTCAAATTCCTCCTGATGTCTCATTCTTGAAGATGAAATATCCTGATAAATCGCTCATTGAATGCATCACCTATATTCTCTGGCAGTTACTAATCTATCATTTTCATTCACTAACATTATCCTCCCATAATCATTCTTTCTTCTACTTAACATATATCAAAAGAATTATCTAGGACTATTCTTAGCCAGTTTCTGCTCATACTACACACTTTATCAACTGAATCACCTTCCTGACCTGTAGGTTTTGCCATAATAGATGGAAATTTATCATGTTCAGAAGGAACTACATGTGGATTTTTTTTTTTAAGAAACTCTGAAACAGTAAATTCTGCAATAATGTTTACTGTTGCATAATTACATAAATGTTTTTCTTTATCATTTTATTATTTAAGTACTATTTTAGTTTGGTGGTCATTTTGGTGGGTGTTATTTAAATCAACCTGTATTTCCAGGAATGAAATCTCATTTAATGGCAATGAGCCTATGGAAAATGAAGGTTTGATTTAAGGTTGTAAAAGCAGTGGCTGGTTCTAATGTATTGGACTAATGCCCTATGGCTAGACTTATACCATGAATTTCACACCAGCATATAGGATGGCTTTTGCAAATTCATTCAATTTATCGTCTCATTCATTCACATTTTTTACTTTTTTTTTTTCCATTCATATTTAGACATATATCAATACCGATATGTTCAAGAATGACAATTAGATAATCATTATACTTTACTTTTAATTACCCTACCTTCCAATCTCAACTATCATTCTGTCTTAAAGTAACATAAATTGTTACTTTAACCATTGATGAAAGCTATGTCAATATTTTCTACCTAAACAATCAAAAATGAGCTTTCTGTCCTTTTCTAGTAGAATGCAGCATACCCTTACTGTCTGTTTTATGCTTTGGGGCTGAAGAATTGGGATGTGTCACATCACTTGCATAGGCATAAAGTTATTCACTTTGGCCAGAGAAGATGGAATAAGATTTATCATATTGGAGGAACTTTGCTTTGGGAAGCAGAGGAGACAAGGGAAGTGGCATACATTGCTGTGTGGGTGATAGTGCCCAAATGCTGAATGCTTTCAAGGTATGATGTTGTGGTATGTGAACATGTGCCTCCTGTAATGATTCTGCAGATGCCATGGAGGTTTGGAAGTAATACTAATAACATATCCCTTTCTCACAGAAGTCTTTGTATGGCTGGCCACCACTTGAGGTGATAACTTCATGGTTACTCTCACCAACTGGAGGAAGATTTTCTGATGGCTGATTTGTACCCCCAAAACTTGAGAAATTCATTCTTTTTCCCCTGGATGCCATATCTTCATATAGAAGTACATTAGTGGATATTAAAGATCCACCATTATTTCAAAGCTGAGTACTGAGTATATGTAGAAACTTATGAAGTTACATATACTCAGCTTTCAAATATAGTGGATATTAAAGATCCGACATTTTTTATATAATTTACATTGCTGAAATGAAGCTGTATGGCTCTTTCTTGGATAACTGCCATATCTTCATTTTAGTTTATATTATCATAATTAAAATCACCCATAATGATCACTCTTATTTGCAAGATTCATATCTTTGTCACTACTCTCCATGCTACCAGATCTATAACAACATCCATCTAAATATTTCATTCTCTCCACCTCTCATCATGCTGCCTCAAAACCACTGCCACTATTTCCATCTTCTTTCATGAACATAACTCTTCTGCTATCATTAAGCATTCTTCTCCATCTGTGATCCTGTGAGAATGTTGTTCTCATCCAACCATGTCTCATTTATTCTGACAAATGTAGTTTTCTCTGGGTTTATAATAAGTCCTACCAACACTACTACTCATATGGAACTCCTCTCCACCTTCCCATTGTAATTTTTCTATTACCATCTGTCCCATAATTTTCTCCATATTCTTATGTTCCCCTTAAATCCCAGGCCATCTTCTATTCCTTCCTTTCTGCCCACACATTCGCTTTTGCTATCAGTCCACCTTTCTCATGCAGTTTCTCTCTTTCCACCTTTCCTGTTCTCTCACCCTCCACACACACACACACCTGCCACTCCATTCAAACATGCTCCTTCTTTCTTCCCTGTTATTTCTCCATCTTTGTTTCGAAGGATACATAGTTGTTAGATACGTAAAAGCCAAATGTTTATAGAAACTGAAAGTTTTGTAAGTTGACCTGAGAGCTTACAAGAATAAAATCTTCAGCATTCCTGAGTGTTGCCTTCACTTGCACTACTTAAAAGATATGACTGCTTTCCAAACACCCATATATTCGCCTTTTATTGGTGCTTTTGATAAAAGTTTTCCTGGCCTGACAGCTGTTATGAACTGATTGGTTCTCTTCAGAGACCAGGCAGAAACCTTAAGAGCAAAAACTCGTTCAGTACTAAGGAAATCAAAATGTCAGAAATGCAATTTTCCTAAGTGAAATCTCATTCAGTGCGTAAAAGTAATTACTAAAGTAAGAACCATAATTCTGAACTGAGACACTACAGTGCAGCACACTACTAGTGGCTTTATCTTCCAAGATACTTGCTTTCCCTGTTCAACTTGCTCATCTGTTTTCTAATCTGATTTGTTCTAATTTCAATACCAATTTGTCATCATAAGGTAATCGCTTAAAGGTTTTGTCCACTACATATACATATTTATCACTCTATAACATGTAAGTAAATTGCAAAAACAGAAGAACATAACCTGCCCATAAACTCATGCTGAATCCTCGTAAAGAATATTTGCTGTTGTCACGATCCTAGATTCCGATCCTTAAGCCATTGCCAACCTCTCTAAAATTTAAAAGAATGGGCATTTGGATATGTACTCAATATATTTAATCAGTTGTCCAATTTCTTGACATTTTGTGTTGTTTTGCATGAGATGGAGTCTCGCTGGCCAGAAAGTGATTCACTTGTCCCTACATCTAACACAAATTATCACTCAGTACAGCTTAATGAACTGATTGCCAATTTTATCATTGATTATTTTTAAAAAATTACAATTTTTATTATACTATTATTATTATCATCTGAGACCAGGGAGTCAAGGACTCATCGAGGAAGGTGTATATTACCCAACCCAGCTATCATACCTTCCCTTAAATTCATTTACATTAGATGCACTAATTACTAAAGGAAGTAATTAGTGCATTCACTCAATCACTCACTGCTCTCTGGGAGAAAAATCTAGCTCTTAACCCTTTCTTGACTGAGAACAACCTTAACTTCCATGGATGCTACCGTGTTCTCTCCCCACCTTCCATATAATGAAAAGTTTCATTTGAAATGCTATAACACCCTTTCAAAAGTTTATAGACTATTATATCATCCCATCTTTCTCTTGTTAACCAGAGTGTAAGCTACATACTCGCAATCTGTCCTCATAATCTAAATCCCATAATCCGGATATAATCTTTGTAACTCTTCTTTGCACCCTTTCCACGGCTTCTTGGAACCCGGGAGACCAAATCTGCGCACAGTAATTCAAGTGTGGTCTTATAAAGAGGCAAAATTACTTCCTTATCCTTACATGTCAAGGTTCGCTTCAACATAGCAATTATTCTCTGAGTTATATTTGCAACTTTTGCTATGTGACCTTTGAAACTTTAAATTCTTATCCACTAATACACCAAGATCCTTTGCCTGTTCAGTTTCTTGCATAACCCCGCTAATATAATATGCCGCTGGAACTGTAATCACGCCAAAGTGCAAACGTTACACTTACTAACATTAAACTGACCGTCATTTTCGTTTGCCCAGATTTCCAATCTATTCAAATCATTTTGTAATTGCTGAATATCAGTAGCATCCCTGATTGCCCTGCCTATTTTCGCATCATCAGCAAACAATTGCAAATCTGATGATAAACCCTGCTTGATATCATTAATGTATAGATTGAACGATAATGGCCCAAGGACTGAACCCTGAGGTACACCACTGGTTACCTTAAATCTCGCAGATTCGCACCCACTGTATGCCACTTTTTGATATATGTCAACCATCCCCTGATCCAAGTCAATAGATTATATTCCAATCCCATATTCTTTAACCTATAATGTTAGAAAAATCCAACGTTATCATAGTGTATCCATTCCCTTTATCCAACTCTGCTGTAACATTGTAATAAAATATGAGCAATCGCTAAAACACGACCTTTAGTAAACCCATGCTGTTCCCTGCAGAGTATAGAATGCTTGTCTACCCATTTCTGAATGCGAGTTCTTCCCTACCACGCCAGAGATACTAATAGGTCGGTAGTTAGACATCAGTTTTTGCAGCACTCTTGTGCAATGGAACTATCATACATTCCTGTGGTAGCATTCCTGAGCTGAGACTGAAGTTATACAAATGTGTGAAAGGCCTAGCCAATTCAGCCGAACATTCCTTTAGCAAACGGGCAGGTATATTCCATTTGTCCCTATTGACAAATTCTTATCCAGGTTATGCAAGATCTCTTCAACCTCATTTCATGAACCTCTAACTCTTCATCCAACGTAGCAGTAACACCATGCTACATACACCTGGTTGATATATCTTAGCAAAGTTAAATAATAGATGTAGATAACTTCCCAGCATTTTTTGTTTCTGAAAATGCACAAAAAAAAATTAAAACTAACCGAAATTTAGTGGTTTTTACAAATTTAGGTGGACTGAATTCTAATCTAATTTCAGAATCTCTATATCACTCACCATTTTTAAGGATTCAGTACCTTGTAAATTGCATGATACCTGATTTTCCAGTTATCTGAACTTTCCAAACATGACATGATAATCAGTTAAAACCACAATCTTAATTAATGTTGGGATTAACATTTATATGTTAATTTCCTAACATCTGATTATTCCTGAGCACCAGGGAGCAAAAGAAAATATGAATGAGGAAACGGAAGGTACGGCAGAACAGAAGGTAGCAAAAATGCAGGAGTGACAGAGTGAAATTGTAGGATTGCAAGAATTGATGAAAGAGTTATTGAAAATCAAAAATGAAATGAATGTGTGGAGTGATGTTAGACATTTAATGGAAACTAATGCAAGTGTGCAATAGAATAGAATGAAAGAAAAAAGGTGACAACTGATTCAGGATAGCAGTATCTATTTTTGGGCCACCCATTTTAATTACCAAGGGTAATTAAAATGGGTGATTTTAATTAGTAGTATAGATTGCAATGAAGATATGGCATTTAGGAATAAGGAAAATGAATTGAGTTCTTGAGAGATAGCTATCTCAGGCAGCATGTAAAGGAGAGCATGCGAAGATAGAGAGTTTTAGATGCGATCATTTCATCAGAGGATGTAATTGTGAGTGGAGTTTCACACTTTCCTCCAGTTGGTGAGAGTGATCATACCTGGGTTGTGGCTAGCCATATGCAGACTTTTATGAGTAAAGGATAATGTGTGGAATTATAAGGCTTGTGATTAGGAGATTGGAGCTATAACATGGAGTGAGGTGTTGAGCAGTAAGGAAATAAATGCTGCTTGGGAACTGACAAAGAAATACCTAACAGCATCAATGTGTGAATCTATTCTGAAGGACAAATGGCTGAATGAGGTAGGCGTAAAATGGATGAATGAATGAGGAGCTTAAGAATTATCAAGGTGACAAATACCTTGGACCGAGGGAGATGCATATACATGGTGTACTTGGATTTTGCAGAAGCGTTTGATAGACTGCCACACGACAAGCTCTTATATAAATTGAAGTGTCAGATAGTAGTATATGATACCTATTTGTACAGCCAGTAGGGTGCAGTATCTCAGAAGGTCACTAGTGGTGCATCGCAGGGGTCAGTTTTGGGACCATTGTTGTTAAGTTTGTATGTTAATGATATTGGGATGGATTTAACTACTGATGTTCAGATGATGCAAAATTGAGAAGAGCAATGCAGTCAAACAGATGGTCTTACAGGAGAACTGGAATAGATTGCATCAATGGGCAATCTATTCCAGTGAAAAAATTTTACTAGTTAAGTGAAACTGTCAGTTCAGCATTGCAGGCGTCACGTAATAATAATCCCATTGTTGAGATTTGGCAAGCAACAATGGGATTATTATTACGTGACGCCTCCAGGGAGTCCAAAGACTCATCGACGGAGGGCACCTGCTCTACAACTCTATCCACCAACTACAACAAATCACAACTACCTTCTACACGAATGCAATCTACAGTCCACCACCACTAGTATTTTCACAGACAATCACAAACATCCATGCCCACGGCGGGATTCGAACCCGCAGCCTTTTGGCTGGAGAGCAGATACGCTAACCACTCGGCCAACCAGACCGGCAGTGCGAAGCATACACTTGGCGCAGAAACTTTAAAGGAAGTAGAGATGAGATATCTAGATGTGATGGTGGATTAGGACCTGAAATTCAGGGCCACATTGCACAAGTTATGAAGATGTCACATTGGATAATGGCAATGATGCGGAGGACCCTATTACAATGCCATTGTATAAGGCTTTGATCAGGCCTCATATGGGTTATTGTGCACAGATTTGGCTGCTGGGTTTTCATGGTTAGGAGGATATGTTGGAAAGGGTACAGAGAAGATTCACAAAGTTGGTCTTTGGAATGTGGAGTAGAAGGAAAAATTTAGAGAATGTAAGTTGCTAAGCCTTCTGAATAGGAGGAAGAGGGGGATATAATTGAGACATAATCTAGTCTGTAGTTATTATCAGGTTGACGTGGAAGAGGGGTTAGAACAAGAGGCCATCGCTGGAAACTATATGGAGGATATGAGCAGAAGAGTGAAGAGAAAGATTCTTTGCATGGTGAGTGGAATGCATTGCCTGAGTGTGTTATGGGTGTAAACACATTGAATCAGTGTAAGCACAGTTTGATGAGCATTGTGTATAATAGTGTGTACCTCCTACGATGATTCTCTGACTCCATGGAGGTCAGATGTTAGTAATGATAATAATAACCAACTTCCTGAAGCTGAGGGAGGTTTAGGGAGTTGGAGGTCATGTTACTAATTTTATATAGATAAAAATTTGAACAATTATTACATAAAATTTAAATAGTTAATACAAATGAAAACTGTTTTTTTTTGCTCTCATTTTTAAGCACACCTGGAGTTGTCTGATAAGAAGACAGAAATACTCTGCCAGTATACTGGAATTCCATCTTCCTTAAACCATTTTTTAAGTTTTGATTTCCATATCTTATCTTATTACAGCCGTTTTGCATATGTGCACCTCACTTACTGAGGAAGAAATTCAGAAATTAATCAAGGGAATGCATTGTTGTTTGTTCTTATTTTTAGAAACGTGATATAATGCGTGGATTTATAGCACTCTTTCACAGTATTAATATAATCATTAGATTTCATATTCCCACAGCAGTTTAAACAAACCAGGTTAAACCCCAACCATTATTCTAATTCTGGCTTATTGCCAGATTTCATGTCCTTTCATAATTTTTCAGATTTCTTATTACCAATATTCTTCTACTTTTCTTTCTTTTATATAAGCCTCATATATCCTTATATTTATTCCTCAAATAAATAAGTGCTGCATTGGATTAATTTACAAATTTTTGCAAAATCTCTAAACAAGAAATTTCCTCCCGATTTAAAATAAGACTGGTTTGCGTATTCTAATCTGAGGAAACAGAAATGGCAAATATTTGATAATATTTACTCTTATGGCAAATGACTTGCAAGTTCAATATAAAATATGTACGATTGTCGTCCGAAAAGTTCTCGGTCTCGACCATAGATGGCAATACAATCAGCAAGATTTTTTTTCTTGTAAGTTGGTACATCTGTCATAAGCATCCCTGTGAAATTGCAAGTCATTCTATCAAGCAGTTTGTTTTATACAGCTGTCTGAAGCAAAAGTGTTGTCTCTTTCCCTTGAAATGGATAAAATTGAGTATCGTGCGGTTATAAAATTCTTCGTAAAAGAAGGTTTAACATCAAAAGAAATTCACTCGAAGTTCATGAAAGTTTACGGGCACACTTCTCCTTCGTTTTTGACAATTAGGACATGGGCTGCCGAGTTTAAACGTAGCTCTACCAGCCTTGAAGATGATCCACGTGAAGGACGTCCAAAAAGTGTAACAACACCAGAAATCATTGATCAACAGCACGATATGGTATTAGATGACCGGTGAGTCAAAGGGCGTGAAATTGCTGAGACTATAGGCATTTCAAAAGAACGTGTAGGATATGTTTTGCATGAAGAATTGCATATGAAAATGCTTTGCGCAAAGATAGGTGCTGGGCTTGCTCAGCAGATCAAAAACGCACTCGCATGAAAATCTCTGAACAGTACTTGGAGCGTTTTAACAAGAATAAAACTGATTTTGTGCGTCGACTTATTACTATGGATGAGACTTGGATTCACCATTACACACCAGAATCCAAACAGCAGTCAAAACAGTGGACAGAAATCGGTTCCATCAGCAGGAAAGGTCATGGCATTGGTGTTTGGGGATGCTAAGGCATTTTGTTTATTAATTATCTTGAAAAGGGTAAAACTTTAACCGAAGAATATTATTCTGATCTTTTAACCAGACTAGATGAAAAATTTCGTGAGAAAAAACCCGGTTTGCAGAAGAAAAAAAATCATCTTTCATCAGGACAATGCACCTGTCCTCAAAGTTGTTTTGGCAATGGCAAATTAAGAGATCTACACTATAAATTTGTTGGAACATCCACCCTATTCCCCAGATTTGGTTCCCTCTGACTTCTATCTCTTCCCGAAACTAAAACCCTTCCTCGCTGGTCAGCGTTTTTCTTCGAATCAAGAGGTGATTGCAGCTGTAGAGGGGTATTTTGCAGATCTTACTGAGAACCACTACAGGGACGAGATAATTGCGCTGGAACATCGCTGGAATAAATGTATTAGTCTTGAGGGAGATTATGTTGAAAAATAAAAATAATTTTGAAATTATAAATTCGTTTTTTTATTGTTAGGCCGAGAACTTTTCAGATCACCCTCAATAATAATAATAAATGAATTTGCGAAAAATGATGGTGTAGGGAAAATGAATGTTTCATCGTTTGTGGGAATGGTCTGCATCTGGTTTCTTCATAAATATCATTATTATTTGACACCTCCAAGGGGTCCAAAGACTCATCGTGTGAGGACACCTGCTCTACAGCTCTGTCTCCACCATTCAATCCACCAATTGACTGCAACTACACCATCGCCATCTACCGCCGGCCACCACCACTAATTTTTCCACAGACAATCACAAACATCCATGCCCACGGCGGGATTCGAGCTCACAGCCCTTTGGCGTGAGAGCGGATACGCTAACTACTCGGCCAGCCAGGCTGGCCGAGTGGTTAGTTTAATTTTTTCCCCCCGGTCGCCGAGTGTTTAGCATCTACCCTCCATCCAAGACGCTACGGGTTCGAATCCTGCCGTGGGCATGGATGTTTGTGATTGTCCTAAACTGGTCAGTCCATAGTCCCGACCTCAACCCTATTGAAAATATGAACAGCTGGAGCTAAAGTTGCGTGCCAGACCTACTCGCACAACTAACAATCCAGCTGTTCCCCATACTACAAGAAACGAATTCCAGCAGCACTTTACCAGAATTTAGTAGAGAGCATACCTGAAGGGTAATGGCTGTAATAGTAGTGAAAAGAGGCCCGACCTCGTATTGACAGAAGCGCTGTAGCCACGTGAAATACAAATCGTTGCTATCCAGATACTTTTAGCAACATAGTGTATGTGTATTAGGGCTAAAGGACGTCCAACCAGTATTAAATAAAAGTTTCTAATTCAGTGGCCGGTATGTGTATTTTTGAACATCATCAAGACACATCCTGCTCATCAAACCACACAAGTCTGTCTTGGCAATTCAAATCAGTGAGAAAACACCAAACTATTACATAGATCTATGTACAGATATGAATAGCTAATTAAAGAAAGTTCCCATGCACCCCATCCTCCATTTTTCTTTCTACCTTTTATATTGAAACGGTTTTCCCTTTGCTTAATATTATAGTTTGTTTGCCGACTTTATACATTATTTTTTATACGTTTACCCAGAAGAAGCTGCAAGATTTAGTGGTAAAACTAGTAGATTAATTTATGACCATCACAAAACTCCGTTATTCTAGTTGTACTTATTGGAAGAAAGACTCCTGACAAATATGAACCTTGACATATAAGGATGAGGAAGTCATTTTGTCTCTTTACAAGGTCTTGATATTTGATATTTCAGTTTTTTTATTTTTTTTTTTTTTTTTGTAGTCGTCGAGTGCTTAGCATCCGCTCTTCATCCAAGTGGGAAAGACTGCATTGGACTACCGTGAGCAGATTTGGTCTTCTGGGTTCGAGGGGGATTAAAAAAAGCTGTGAAAAGGGTGCAAAGAAGAGTTTAAAGATTATATCGGCATTACGAGGATAGATTGAGAGTATTTGGACTGCAGACACTGGTAAATAGAGAGGGGTGATAATCTATAAACTTCTCAATGTAAGATATGGACTATCTTCTGATGAAATTTTTCGTTATAAATATATGGAAGGTGGGGATAGAACACGGGGCTACCCATGGAAGTTAAGTTTGTTCGCGGTTAAGAAAGGGATATGGACTAGATTTCTCCTCTCACAGAGCAGCGAGTGAATAGTTTACCTCTTGTAGTGGTGAGTGCACCTAGTGTGTATAAATATACGAGAAAGTATGACAGCTGGTGTGGGTGATGCATGCCTTCCTCGAGTCGTTTACTGCGTGGAGGTCTCCGATAATTTTTTTTAAACACTTTATTATGTCTTGCATACATATAATAATTACATTATAAGATTATATACGTTACAAAATTTAAAAATTCTAAAAATTACATACATATTTTTTTTTTCAATTTTTTCAATTTACACGTACAATAAACATCTTGAGTGACATTGCAACTTATAGTTTTACAGAATTCAGTACAAAGTGCTACATTTTCTACATTGGATTTCAATTAAAATTTTAAAAAATACTTTTTGCCTCTGTATTATGTATTTACAACTCATGTTCTTCTAATATTTACAATAAAGATTATACAGAATTTTTGAATAAAGAATATACATAATAATAATTATAATAATAATAATAATAATTTTTTTTGTTTATTATTATTTTTATAATATAAATATATAAATATTTATATTTATATGTTTATATTATAAAATATATATAAATATAGATATAAATATTTATATTTATATATATATATACAGTATATATATATATATATAATATTTATAACACATCACAATTGTGAATAACAGATACTTGCAAGTTAATAATTTTCTTCCTCAGAGCTTATCTGAGGAAGATAATAGATGATAAATGGCGGTGGTTTCTTGGTTATGTTCCTATACTGGTCATAAGGCCAGGCGTTGATTTTACTGTTTGTTGGTACGTGCTTGGAAGACTTCAACTGCTATTGCAGTTTTACTTTTTTTTTTTTTTGTGCAGATAGGGTTGGATTTAGACATGGCATGTTTGTTTCTTTATGTTCTTGTAGTGATGGTTTTTTGAGAGGGGCTTTGTCATTGGTTTGTGTGTGTGTGTGCGTCGGGGGGGGGAGAGAAACAGGAATTGCTCTAATTTTCATTCTCGCTATAATATTTATATAGCGCCTGCTTTGGCTCTCTGTATGTTCCTAGGTTTCTGTTGTCGTACGGCAGTTTGTTTATCATGTCAGGTACATAGAAGTTTCGGGTGGCTTTGCTGTAGTGATTGTTGTATTTATATGTTATGTAGTTTGTTGACTGTGGTCTTGTTATTTGATATGTTGTTCTAGTTACTCTATATGTTGGGCTGTAGTAATGTTTTAACATGACTGTGTAGTGGCATAAGTGTTTCGCCTTAAATATTTTGTGTTTTATCCGTGCTTCCTGTATAAGAGTGGGTTGTTCCCAAAATATCAGTTTTACCATTTTATCTTGCAACCATTGTGGCCTGTTGAGTCTGTAGTCTGCGCAGAATGCATATGATGTGATTGCATATCTTAAAATGTTTTCACATAATGCTTTATAGATTAGTATTTTTATGTGGGTTGGGGCAATGTCTTTTAATCTGTATAATTTGCTTGCTATTATCCTAAGCTTGGTATTTAGATAATTTGTATGGATATTCCAGCTTTGATCAGCATTGAAGTGAAGTCCGAGATAGCGTGTTGTTATAATAATAATAATAATAATAATAATAATAATAATAATACTCTGGTCTCATTAGCTTAGTTGGTTCAGCCGTTATTACAAAGAGCAACAAATTTCGGAAAAGTACTTTCTCCTGTTCCTATGGGGACTGGTAGAGTAAGAATTATTATGAGAATTGTAGACGAGTTCTGTTGCAGCCGGTGGCTAACCAGAAGAGAGAGAGAGAGAGAGCAAGAGAAACAAATATCAAAGCACAGATATAATGAGTTCGACGGACGAGGCTTCTGGTACCTTTAGTCACCGAACTTGCCTGAGAATGTCAGAATGATAAATATCCATTGTTATAGGATTATGTGTTGGCCTGGTTCTCCGAGTGGTTAGCATATCTGATTTCCATCCAATATTCTGCAGGCTCGAATCCCTCCGTAGATGTTTGTGGTCGTCTCATTCATTCGTACATACAAATAGATTCACTCATCCGAAGATGGATTGGATTGCCATTGGAGAAGTAGACCCAACCCTCCGAATATCGTGATCATCATTATGTGTTTAGGTATGGATATTATAAACAGGAATTAATATTCGAGATTCGATATACCTGATACTTTTGACTACTCCTGGTGCATTACACCCATTGTGGTCCATGCAAAAGAGACCCGTCTCCAATCTGTTCAAATTTCCCCGTGAGGAAAATTCGAACAGATTTGAGACGAGGATAGCACTTTATCAGCAGTATTCTAAATAACCCTCTAGTTTAAACACTTACAAGCAGTTGAATACGTTAGTGGCTCAAGTGCAGAGTTCTGCCTGCAACCTTATAAACGCTGCTCTGACGCACAATCCTTCGATCTCTCAGTCCGTCTGGTCCACATTTCACTAACCTACGATGCAACTCATTTATCCTAATTCCTATATCTAAAAGCAAGTGCACGCTTTCTTTATAAAAATAAGAAATTACCTCATCGAACCAACTTCTTCAATATCTTAACTACTTTTCCAGAAAGACAAAGTAACAAACAGTTCTACAAATTCTATGTAAGCAAATCGCGGGAGCAACTAATTACAAAATAGCTATATAGAGCAGGTAATTAATGTGGAAGAGATTGGGCATTTTCAAGAGAGAATTTCCTATCTCTTTCACGTGAGTTAACTGTTCGAACAATAATTATGAACCCCATTTTTTTCATTGTGGTCCTCATTCTTTGTTGCTATGTCGATTACTTCTTTGCTACTGGACACTTTTCGACTAATATTCATAGAAAAGCCAGCAGCCTACTTCCGGAAATTAAACTCATCTTACAAACATACTTCTAATCTGAAAGATAGAGAGAATTACATTTTTGGATAAAGTAATAAAAACAAAAAGAATCCAATGGAATTGCAATTTGAGTTTTTCTGTACTGCAGGTCAGCCCCCTCCTCATGATGATGTTAGAATCTTACACAGAGCTCATTCAACAGTTTTCAGAATTTCTCCTGATGAAAGAGCTCCCAACCCAACTCTGCCTTTTACACAGACAAATAAGATCTTTTATCTTCATGTGATCCTCCACATTCTCCATGCTTTTAACTTGCTAACTTTGTCTATACCAGCAGGTCAGATACTATTCGAAGAAAAGAACTCTAGGATTAGATTTGTCTTTCATCAACCCAAGAAGTCAGATCTAGCATAATCCAAATTAGTCATTAGAGGTTTGCATTCATCTAATTTCTCGAATAACCGAAAAATGGTACCAGTTACAAGATAGCCGAAGGACCAGAAGTATGCAAAACAGATCATGGTAACAGTTCTTTTAATCACATTTCTTTTCCTTCCTGATTCTTCGGTCTGAATGGGCATGACTTAAGGAGAAGTTATAGGAGGAGTTATCTTACTACTGTAAGATAACTCCTCCTATAACTTCTCCTTCTTTATCCCTCATATCTTCAAGGAATATGCAATATTATTCAATTTTGTTCTAAGCAAAGAACCTCAGTGAACCATGTTTCATTGCCTTAATAATCATATAAAAGACTGAATTGATCAGGGTAACAAAATCTTTTCCTTGTGTTTCACATTCTTGCATTTCCGGAAATATCACCAATTTCCAGCTTTACACATCTTATGTTCCTCTCTGGTGTATCCCTTGCTCCAATTCTAATCTTCAGTCACCGTTACTATCTCACTCCTTAACCGTCCATCCTGACTCTCGTTTCCTTGATTCACAATATTCTTTACGAAACAGCAGGAAGAACGCAACCTTCCATACTTATTCAGTTGTATTCTATCCGTTGTACACCTTTTTCATTTCATCAAATAAGTCCTTACATGTACTTACATAACTTCGTCCAGGACTTTCTTCCTACATTATTGTTCATCATCTGCACTCTCCTCTGCAATTTTGCATATTATAATATCCGGGTTTGTCACTTGACTACTCAACATGACAAGTGACAAACCCGGATCCTTTATCAACACGATTTATGCTTCCTCTCAAGCTCGTGCTAAGAGGAGAACTGTGATGTCTTCACACTTGCAACTTCTTTCTTCCCCTCAAATATTTCAACTCATCCCCCCCCCTCGCTCTCTCCCTCATACATACATTTATACTAGCCATTCTGTTATCCCCAATAAAATGGATATATTAACGTGTTTATATTGGACTGAAGAGGTCTCAAGAAGACAACAGAAAGAATGGCTGATCAGACTAGGATGGGATCACCAACTTTCTTTCAGTATGCATGTGTATGTATACCGCTACCATATGCAGTACGGAGAGCAAGCATGCTCTTTGATTGAAAAGACCAAGGTTCAAATCCCGTGTAGGACGCAAAAAAATCTTTATAAGGGGTTTTTTCATCTAAAGGTGAAAAAAGATGACGGGTTTTTTACGATGTACGGATTTTTCATCACTCAAAACAGGCAAACTTGCCAGAGAATAACACGCGATTTACAAATAATAATAATAATAAGAAGAAGAAAGTGTCGTACTTGCCCATGTGGACCTCGTAACCGTTGTAGTCATCACACGCTAACATAAGGGCTTTTGCAATCGAAGATGGGTTAGTCGGTTTCTTACAGAGATGGGTTTTCTTCCATCAAAAACACCAAAGAACACTCACCAAACTAAAATATATGTTTGCTCAGTGTGGAAGACCCTCGGAATGACCCAGCGGGACTCCATGGAAGTGTTGGATAACAATAAAAACAATTTTGCATATTTTTAATAGTTTTTCTCTCCCTTGCAGGTCAGTCCAAAGGGCTAAACTAGAAAGCACACTAAATGAGCTCAATTGAAGGTTCGAAATATTTATATCGATCACAGTAACCTAGCATTTATTTTTAATTTTTGAATAAATTGTCGTGTAACGTGCCCCGCGATGTAAAGTACACGATGTGGAATGCGCTCCTTGGATTTCACACTTCCCTCTAAACATGTTCTCGTGCATAAAAGTCGTTTAGTTAGCACGTCACAGTAACAGAAGATCAACCTGATTGATATGAAGACCTAATGAAAGCTCATTAAAGAACCCGCAACATTGAACCCATTCGTCTACAAAATGCAACGTGATCCCACCTTTCGGCATTTGCGTGCACTTCGCACTCTCCGATGATTTATACGAGATTTCCAAAGTGTCAACCACTTGTAACCCGAACACAGCACGTGCTCGCCTCGCCAGTCAATTGTAATAAGCAAAACGAATAGAAACATTTAGTACTCTGGGTCGATTAGAAATCGGATCCCATTCGGCGTCGAAAAGTTAATCGAACGCTGCGTGGGGGGGGGGGGGGGGCGGAGCCGTACGTACTGGAATTCAAACAAAACAAATGGCCAGCACTCTGAAGTGGAATAACTATCACCGTGGAAAGTATGGGATTAAAGAGCAGGACAAAATTAATTCGTTTAAATGTTTAATCTTCAGATATCCCCTCTGTAAATGGCCGTGACTTTTCCCCTGTGAACCCTTAAATAACGAACCATTGATCAAGGCAATGCGAATATGCTGAGACATTTAAACCTACCTTCATCTCGAGGCGACTTTGCTACGACGAAAGACTAACAAGTTATGGATTTCAATCCAAAATCGAAACTTCTCATTCGAATAGCAATTGATTACTTTCTTGTGTGGTGTTTCGCTACTCGAAAACGTTACCTCGAAGAGAGTTGCCGACTGCTAACGAATGAAAATTGAAAGGAGAAAAAATCTATACCGAAATCAGTTTCAAGAGCGATCGGCACTTTCAAATTAAGAATCTAAAGGTAAAAGTTTAGGTCTGTAGGAGCTGAACATCTCTGTGAGAAGCTTAAGATATTGGTTAGAGTGCTAACAAAGGACTGACTGCCCAAAGATTATTCCAAATTGAATTTGGGATGCATCACAAGGCCAAATGCAACAGATGCGAGATATCCATTCCCTTTTTGGTTTGTTTGTTTTTGTTCCCCCCTCCCTCCCCCCCTTTGTCCTTAAAGTGATTTCCTGTTGCATTCCTTGTCCAATACAGATATTACATATCCGTAGATATCTGCGTTCAGGGGGCCAGTTTGCCGGAAACACAAGTTTCCTGAAGAAATAACCCTCCACGTCCGTATGACACCGGCGAACTTACTTTCGACTGAAAAGCCTAGATAAAGATTCTTAGTGTTATAGATAGGATTCGAATCCAGGTGTTTCCAATGAAAGGTCTCGATCGAAACCAAATAAGCTATGAGGGCTTTATCATAAAGGTATACTTAGAAAAAAAAAAGAAAAACAATTAAACATACATTGAGAACTGATTGTGGACCGGGATTACTTTTGGATCAAACTCCTTGGACAGTGAATTCCTGCTTTGATTAAAGGTTCTGCTGATTTGGCTTGCTTCGGCAGTAGATGATGTTGGAAGTCAAGAGTTGGAATTCGTATTTTACAAAAAGCCCAAGAAAAAAAAATTAAGGAAAGTGTGCTGGAGAATTTATGTTACAAAATCATTAGTGGTGAGGCTTCTCCAATTTTCTTTTCAATGAATTTTTTAAAAAAAATTTTCAGTTAGTGTAAAAAGACTTGTAGCCAGCTGTTTTATCTAAAACTGCCATATGTTCAAACCTTAAAACTGGTTTGAACTCAGTCTTGTATACTGTTAGTTTGGTGTTTTGGCTTATTTCTCTCTTATATTCCATATAAATTTATTCAGCTGGCTACCAATCTTACCAGCATTGTTTATTCTGTTGTCTATTTCCAGATTTAATTTACATTAAAATGGTACCTGAATAGCTAAAATATTTTACTTGTTCTATAGGATCTCCATTCACAATACAGATAAAGTTTTCTATGCTCCTGCTTACTTTCATTGTTTTGGCCTTTTTTATTGCTGATTTTAATGCCAAATTTGTTACAGCTCTTATTCAATTCAGTTAGAGAATTCTGGAGATTGTACTAGATGTGTTTAGAAGTACAATATTATTTGCATAAAGCAAAGAGATAACTTCGACATCTCAAATTCTGATATCAGACATACTGTTGATTCTTTCATAATGTGGTCCATATAGATGATGAAAAAGAGTGAAGATCATGTGCATCTTTCTCTTACTCCTGAGTTCACATCAAACCGTCTTCCTGTATTTCCTTTGGTTCTGGGCACCTTGTCGTATGCTTTTTCCATATCTACAAAACTTAAATACAGATCTTTGTTATATTCCCATGCTTTCTCGACTATTTGTCGTAAAGTGAAGATCTGATCCTGACAGCCTCTATTTGGCCTGAATCCAGCTTGTTCTTCACCAAGCTTTTCTTCCACAATTCTCAACCATTTCTCAAGTATACTTGCATAGATCTTGCGAGGAACACTCGGTAGGGAAATACCTCTGTAATTCTTTACTGAGTTTATACAATCTATAAAATGGGAAATTTTATTTCCCATTTTATAGATTAGCACTATGAGAGAGCTCTGCTCCAATCATTGGGAATTTGACCATCTGACCAGGCCCTCTGAATTATGCAGTGCAGCCAATACTTCAGCATTTCTGGTCGAATATCATCTACTCCAGCTGCCTTTCCACATTTGAAGTTTTTGCATTTTCTACCTCAAGTATTGATATGTACTCCTGTTTGCATTCGTCTTGAAAATTTATTAGTATGGTTCTGTCACTGCTTGGTTCATTTAATAGTCTTTTAAAGTAATTACTCCAGACTTCTAGGATATCTTTATCTTCAGTTTTCATGTAATCTTTATCATCTTTGATTCCTTTTACAGTACTCTTTCCTCCATTTCTAAGCTTCTTCAATAGTCTTCAGAACATTTTGCTACCTTCCTGATATTTATTTTCCAGACTCTTACCAAAGTCTTCCCATGACTATTTTAGCTACTTTTACACACAGCTTAGCAGTCTTGCATTTGTCTCTGTATTCTTTTAAGGCATCTGTCGACTTATTTGGTAGGGGCTTTTAGTATGCTTTCCAAGGGCGAATGCTGGTCTTGAAATTCACGCTTGCTCTTGTTATCATTCAGGGAATGAGACGTGTGATTGAAGTCTGATTAGCGGAATAATGAATTACTGACCATTTAAAACTATATATTTAGAAATTTATGTACATTTAATCATATAAATACAACATTTATTTTGCAAATGATATTCTATCTTTTTCAATTTAGCTACTCGAATACAAATTTTACCCTACAGTTCTTCTTTATGAACTGGTCAATAACATCGTCATAAAAAGTTGGTTGTGACTTAATTTTCCCAAGCAGCACGCACACTTGTAAAGGCTGGCTGAAGCTCACTGGCTAGAGCTACGTTGACTGCGTGTGGCCTGCGTTTAAGCAACAGAGTGAGACGACGTGAAATGGCTATGCGCGCGCATGAAATCACAGTGCTGTTGCGATTACCTGGAAGCGCCTACAATCGAGCAAGCCAAGGTAGTTTTGACTAGACGAGCAAGCATCGGCCTTCGATACACAACGCAAAGCTCAATTATTGCCGCGCAAGCTTAAGACATCTTCTGTCTACAAAACTAAAAGTCTAAATGGAATGCTTATAAATGCATGCATTTATTAACAAATAAATATTACTTCTTTCTCATTAATGAGCTTGCGCAGCAAGCAAGCATGGAGAATTCGCCCCTGATGCTTTCTTCTTTTCTGAAACTTCAATGGACTGCTTCTTTAACTTCTTGTGTCCACTATGGGGTTATTATTTTTCTATCCTTGCAGAGAACTTCACCACATACCTCCCTAGCTGAATCAATCAGTCTTCTTCAAAGTTTGCCACCGAGACTCCAAGGTTTGGTTCTTGTTTTCAGTTTGTTTCATTTGTTTCTTCAAGAATGTTTGTATAATTGAGTCTACAACGTCTAAGAACGTTTCCAATGCCAATAAATCATTTTGCCAAAAATAAGATGCTTAAATAGCAAACTGATGTGCTGAAATCAGTGGAAGACACCACTGATTTAAGCACATCGTCAGTGCGGTTATATCCAGACTTTGTGGTGTATTAATGAATGTATATTTTTTAAGGGTTTTTGGCCTCGGTGCAACAATCTTTCGGTAACTTCCCTTAAGGAATCTAGATGGACACCAACTCAAGTCAAAACAGAATCAGCGGGAGAGGTACCCTTCCAGATTTTGTTTCATGCCAGTTGCACCACTGACTGTATTGTATATCCTTCTTCGAATGAAACTGTCCTTTTATTCTTTCAATTTCATAACACGTCCACAAACTTCAATAGAGTCAACAGGAAGAAGCTTATTTTCACTACAGGAATGCTGATGTGCAAATGTATTTTTTTTATTTGTTATTTTTCCTGTGAACTTGGTTTAAATTCTTCAGAATGTCCATATGAGGGTTCCACGTCCTCTGTAATATGTTAATCTGAAACTTCATATTATCAAACACATCCTGTGTAATTTCTGGAAACTCCGTATTATCAGAAGCAAACTTCGAACAGGCGACTACCAATAACACATGAACTATAATGCATATTTATATTCGGGAGGGGGGGGAAGAGGATCATGAAATGTTTACCGGAAGCTCCTTTGCTCGACCTCTAATTGCAATTTATTATTACAAGTACTAAAAGTACTTGTAATAATAAAATAAACGTAAATAGAGGCGTTAGTTTGTGTCTTATTGACAGACGGGCTTCCACCAGACTGATAGTAGTCAGTGACGCCAACCTGTTCTTTGTTGACGACCCTCTCGCATATATGAATCAAATATTTATCGTATTACGGTTGAACTTTCACTTGGTCTGGTTGCAAAGTATGCGGGGAGGGAGTTCAAAGCAATCATTCAGGTGTTCCGTGTATGTGCGGTGTGGAGAAGGGGGAAGAGGGAACTGCAGAGATTTTTTTTTTTTTTGCTTTGGTTTTAATCCCGACTGAATGGCAAAAAGATAAAACTGTTTCTTGTTCGCATTTGCCGCAACGTCCCACCACGCAAGTTGACATCTCGAATGCACAAAAGGGCCGACACACACACACATAGGTCACGTGTCACGGCGATGGGGGGGGGGGGATTCTTTCGTGCAACCCTATTTTCCGCCAATCGTCAACCTCCGCCCCTGAGCGAAAAAAGGAAAGAGTTGGACTTTTGTCAGATATAAATCGTTCATTGCTTTGCAAATGGCGATCGTTATCAGCGGTTGGATTATCAGTGGTGCTTATGTGACTCACGTTTTCCCACGTGACCAGCATACCATGCGACTTCGGTTAACAATGAATCATTCCACTGACATAAAACACAATTTAGGATCAACCAGTTCATCCCACCGCCCCTCTCCTCTTTTTATTTCCAATCTCCTCTCCTGAGGTAGCATTGAGTGACCTTTCCATCCCTCACCGGTTTTTTTTTTTTTTTCGTGAAATTCAGAAAACTGACAAGAAATGACACCAAAATAAGTCATTTTATTTTTCCGTCACTTTTATCAAGATGTTTTAAGTCACCACCGAATGTTTTTCAAGCGCGAACTTTATACAAATACAATCGAACTTTTGCCGAACTCTCCGACAGAGACAGTGACGAAACGCGCCTGGGGATCACTTCCGGAACTGGTGATCCTTGAAGCAATATGTCACGCCATCTACATGATGTCTGATGGTCATGTTTCCGTTATTGGGGTAAACAATTCGGCAAAAAAGTTCCCCCCCCCCCCAGGTAGAATGATGCAAACTTGCTGAAATAACAAGTTTTACACAATGGCATTCGTGGTATTGCATTGTGGGTGACATTTAGAGATAAGAATCGTGACGTTATGTGTTTGGAAATTTCTGGGGAACATATGTCTCTCTGTGAAAACACGTGGTGTTTTGGTTTGCCTATGGAATTGTGGGCGATGTTTTTGAGATAAGATATCTTGGAATTTTCCCAGGGTGACACACCTCTGTCGTCATGTTTTGTCTTTGGTTGTCTATAGATGGCTGTACTAATTTTCCAATACATTTTGGGGTATTTCTTTCCTGTTAAAGGGTGGGAATTCTTAGAGTAGAGTCGTGATGGCGGCAGTGATTAGGATTTTCTGAATAATTTATTTATATGCTGGTGTCCCTCAAACACACACTTTTTTTTTCTCCGAACTTATCACTATCAGTGGGAGGTGACATCACTAAAAGATTATTGGCAAATGGCAATCTCTTTTTCGAATTAACGTTATCTTGTTTAAAAATGGTTGGGTAATGGTGTTTTTTTTTTGTTTTTTTTTTAGTTTGCATGAAGAGAAAAAACAAACGGCATTTTAAAAAAAAATAAATTAAAAATAAACGGAGACTTAAAAGCTTACAATAACTTTTTTGAATGTAGTCTAGAAATTCTAATGATAATTTAATTTTACTTACAGTTTTCCAGAATGATTCTTCTTAATGCAAATAGATACTCCAAAACAGTTGAATTTTTATCCACAAAAACACAATCTTAAAAGAACGAAATTTCTGTAATAACCTGAAAAGCTATTTGACTTTTGCTCCTTAGATATTCTGTCCGTTTTGTACACTGTTAATTCCTTAGCATTGGGTCATACTATGTTTTTATTGCAAGGTGGTGAGTGTAACCTCAAACTGTCGTTTCCTGACTAATATATCCGCCAACGATCGGTAATTCCCATCTCTCAGTGCGGATTTTTTTATGTTTTTTTTCAAATGATTGGTTATTTCCTATTTTACTTTTAAAATTCAGTTAACTATATATTATAACCAGAATAAGTGAGTAAAATAAATAAATAAACTGTGTGTGAATTATTTTCCCACACTGTTAATTTTCATTAGACTTGTTGATAGATAACTGAGTGACTCATATCCGGTCAGATCTCGTTCAGAGTTTGGGACATTAGTTAAACATTTGTAATAAATAATCACTTCCTTTCATACATGTATCGCGGTTTCTTCAAAGGTAAAATTTTCCCAGGGTTGTGCATTACTCATGATTTCTGATGTGACTAGATGTCTACACTAATGTTGGGTAGCAAAGGTTTGCAATTTGACCTCATGTGATGATGAGAACCTAAGTTATTCGAATCACTTCCTTCATAGACATATCGCGGTTTCTTCAAAGGTAAAATTTTTACCAGGATTGTACATTATTCATGATTTCTGTTGTGACTAATTGTTTCGAGGTGATACAGGAATTGATTACACTACTGTTGGGTAGCATAGGTTTGCAATTTTACCTCGTGTGATCGATGAGAACTAAGTTATTCGATGTCACATGTTGACGTCATTGGTTTTCCATTGGTTCCGATTTTTTATAAATAGACTAATGGCTCGGTGCTTCCCGTTGTCTTTCTAGTATTTGGAATATCTGTATGCATTCAGAAGTTCGTACTTCCAAAATGAGTTTTTCTGGAGAAAATGTAAGTTAATTTTATGTCATTTTCATTTGAAAATTTTAACATTAGTTGAATTTTTTTAGTGAGCGAATTTTGTCTATAAAGTTATAAGGTGGCTTTTACAATGGAAAATTAAAAATCATGTTCATGACTTTCAATCTGTTTTGTGTTAAGTGAAATCCCATAAGTCATTGTGTGTGTGTGTGTGTGTGTGTGTGTGTGTGTGTGTGTGTGTGTGTGTGTGTGTGTGTGTGTGTGTGTGTGTGTTTTGTGTTATTGATTGAGAAAAGATATTGAGAGTCTGGTTATTTAGTAAAATTGTGTTAGTGAAAGCATAGCATAGTATCGAAATTGCAAAACACATCACATTATGACGAGTAACATTTATCTGAAATGTAGAAAGTATTTTTTTTATATTTTTTCATGTCTAATTTTGAGGGCTGATGTTTAGTAAATTGTGTTAGTGAAACCATCGCATATTGTCGAAATTGCAAAAACACTTTATGATGATTAACATTTATCTGAAATCTAGAAAGTAATTTTTTAAGGTCTAAGTTTTTAATATATAAATTTATAAGGTGGTTTTACAATGGACTTAAAAACATGTTCATGAAAATATTTCAAACTGGTTTTGTGTTAAGTGAAATGTCCATAAGTCATTATTATTATTTATTTAATTTTTTTGTTTGTTAGAGTTTTTTTTTTTTGAAAGATTTTGAGGGGTTTATGTCTCGCATAACTAGGCTTGTTTCTAACCAACTTTTCACGGTTTTATGTGGCAACTTTGTATGTTTCTGTAAAGCTTTGATACTTCCAAAACTAACTACTGTATTAGGATTATAGTAATCTGCAAACTTTACCATCACTAACAATAAGTTTTTTTCTTTGCAGGTGAAAATCAAGAACCATCGCAAAAGTGGCAGATACTTGCTTTTATAGCAGTACTAGTAATATTGGTGTATGTTAAAATTGGCATACTCATCTGGGAAGCAGTATCAAAATCAGGCAATCACATGTGCCTCATCAAAGAAATTTTACGACAAGAAAAACACCGCATGCATTGGTGATGCCTGTAAATTCCTATTTCTGCATATTGCATTGTAAATAATATCTGTGAAATAAATATGTAAACTTAAAAGAACAAACAGTGTCTTTGATGTGTTATGTATGTTTAAGTAAGAACACTTTTGAAATCACAGTGAATTCACACACGATTTGTTTATTTATTTATTTATTGAACTTTAAGATCTTAATTTTAGACAAATCAAAATATTCGGATGAATTATGAATAAAATATGAACTTGAATTAGAATATGAATATAGAAGAAAATACGGATGAGCTATGGGAAAAAAAGTGTGTGTTTGAGGGACACCAGTATATAATTAAATTATTCAGAAAAGCCTAATCACCGCCACCATCACGACTCTACTCTAAGAATTCCCACCCATTAACAGGAAAGAAATACCCCAAAATGTACTGGAAAATTAGTACAGTCATCTATAGACAACTAAAGACAAAAAATAACGACAATGACGGATGTGTGTCACCCTCGGAAAATTTCAAGATATCTTATCTCAAAAACATTGCCCACAATTCCATAGGCAAACCAAAACATCACGTGTTTTCACAGAGACATATGATCCCCAGAAATTTCCAAACACAAAATGTCATGATTCCTTATCTCTAAATACACCCACAATACTATATACGAACCAAACACACCACGTGATATCCCTTGCATAAAGGGGGCCCCAGCAAAATTCCAAACATTCCAAGCTCTATAATAACACACATCCACGTCACGATTATTTATCTTATCTTGATCTGGTCAGAAGTGTCCCACCAATCACGACAGGATTCCTTATCTCTACCATCACCCATAATTCCATACGCGAACCAAAACACAAGAACTGAAGCCATTGACACATATACCCCCAGGGAAATTCCAAACCGATGACGTCACACACGCAGTGACGTCATCTGATGAACAACCAATCACGTCACGATTCCTTATCTTATCTTGATCTTAATCTGGTTATTAGTGCCTACACTACTACTTTCGTCGTCTGGCCGAAATCGCATGGTACAAGGGGAGAGACCTTTATTGCCGTTTTGTGGATTTAAAACATGCATTTGATTCTGTCAATAGAGGAAAACTTATTCAAATATTAACAAAGAAAAACATACGCTTTGAAATACTAAGGAAAAAAAAGTTTTAAAGCGAATAAAAGTTGAGTAGCTCTCAGATGTGAATTGTAGACTAAAATACACAAAGATTATGGAAGAAAAAATGAAAGAATTTGAAAACAGGAACCAAACTTTAGCGATTCAGTGGCAAGCTTTGAAGAAAACCCTGATTGATTCAGCCAGAGGCATGTGGTGAGGTTGTCTGCAAGGATAGAAATAAAACAGAACTCCATGGTGGACACAGGAAGTTAAAGAGGCAGTGATGGAAAAAAAAACATATCAAAAGTTCCTGGCAAATAAGTCAGCTTGTGCTCTTAGAGATTACAGAGACAAATGTAAGAAAGCTAAACTGTGTAAAACTAGCTAAACAAAAGTCATGGGAGGACTTTGCCAAGAACATAGAAAATAAATATCAAGAAGGTGGCAAAATATTCTGGAGGTTGTTGAAGAAGCTTAGGAATGGAGGAAAGAGTGCTGTAAAAGGAGTTAGAGATGATCAAGGTGAAATGAAAACGGGAGAAAAAGATATCCTTGAAGTATGGAGTAATTACTTTGAAAAATTGCTAAATGAAACAAGCAGTGATGACAGCAAAGTGGTAAAAAAACATTGACCAGGCATGCAGTCAGGAATACATATTCATACTTGAAGTAGAAAAGCCATCAAAGGCTTGAAATGTGGAAAGGCAGCAGGAGTAGATGATATTCAACCAGAAATGCTGAAGTATGGTGGTATAAAAGTCTTACAGTGGCTGCACTGCATAATTCAGAAGGCCTGGACACAGGGACAAATTCCTGATGATTGGAGTAGAGCTCTCATAGTACCCACATATAAAGAGGGAAATAAAACTGAATGTGAGACTTACAGAGGTATTTCTCTGCTGAGTGTTCCTGGCAAGATCTATGCAAATATACTTGAGAAACGGTTGAGAAGAATTGTGGAAGAAAAGCTTGGTAAGAACAAGCTGGATTCAGGCCAAATAGAGATTGTCAGGATCAGATCTTCACTTTACGACAAATAGTCGAGAAAGCATGGGAATATAACAAAGATCTGTATTTAAGTTTTGTCGATTTGGAAAAGGCATATGACAAGGTGCCAAGAGAGAAGCTATTCAATACGCTACAGTTATATGGTATCAATGGGGCATTATATCAAGCAATGCTTAGTCTTTATTTGAGTTGTGAGTCAGCAGTTAGAATTGAAGGAAGTACAGGAAGATGGTTTAATATTAAATCTGGTGTGAGACAAGGGTGTACATTATCCCCTCTGTTATTCATTATCTATATGGATCACATTATGAAGGAAAGTAGTATTAAACATGACATCAGAATTGGAGATGTTAATGTCAGCTCTTCCCTTTATGCCGACGATGTTATACTTCTAAATAAATCCGCTACAAGTCTGCAAGATTCCCTGACTAAATTGAATAATTGTAATAGATATGGTATGAAGGTCAGTATTAAAAAGTCAAAGAACGGGGAACCTGTGGAACAAGTAAAACATTTCAGCTACTTAGGCACGATTTTTAGTGGAGATGGTAAATTAAATATGGAAATAGACAACAGAATCAACAAAGCTGGTATGCTAGGAAATCAATTGAATAAATTCATATGGAATAAGAGAGAAATTAGTCGGAACGCTAAATTAGCTGTGTACAAGACAGTGTTCAAACCAGTTTTAACTTATGGATCTGAGAGCTGGGTCAGAAGTAAAACACTTGACCAAAGACTAGAGACCGCAGATATGAGAGTCCTGAGAAAGATTAGAAGCGTGAACAGATGGCATCAATGGCAATATCATATTAAAAATGAGGATATTAGGAAAGAAGTTGACATTGTCAGCATCCACAAATGCGTTAGCAAAGCTAATCTCAGGTGGTATGGTCACTTAAACAGAATGGGCAAAGAAAGATTAGCAAAACAAGTGTTCTCTGCCAGGTTGGCAAGAAAACGACCTAGAGGAAGACCAAGATATAGGTTGATTGATACGGTACAAAGTGCCTTAGGAGATAGAAATATAAGATCTGATAATGTTGGAGTCTTGGCAAGTAACAGAGTGATTTGGAGGAAAATTGTAGATAGGATGTTAGTAATGATGTAAATTTTTCATGTAGTACTATCATATCCTGTACACCCCTTGAGGGTACATGTCAGGAATTTGATGATGATGATGATGATGATAAGATTTGTTTCTAACTATTATCAGAATACACAAGTGCAGTAGTTCAATATAAAAATATCACAAATAAAAAACTTGAAATCAAATGAATGGTTAGGCAAGGATGCCCGCTCTCCTCGTGCCATTTTAACATATTTAACCAAGAACACATTAAAGAAGCACTGTCCTCAACAAATGTAGTAAAAGTCAATGGAAGACCAATCACACGCGCAGAATTAAATTTATTTCTACTTTTGACGTCCGTAGACACCGTATGGTCATACTTCACTCGCAATACCCATATTGGGTTTTGGGAGTGAAGCTTTCTGCTAGGATAACTGGTAGGGTTGCAGATTCCCTTTCCACACAGAGTTACTAGGACAATCACAAACATCCATGCCCGTGGGTGGATTCGAATCAGCAGCCTCTTGGGTAGAGAGCGGACACGCTAACCACTCGGCCAACCAGGCCTGCTCATGCGCAGATGATGTAATAATTATGATAGATAACAATTCAAATCTCCAATACCATCTTGGAAAATTACGAGAAACGTTCAGAAATTATATGATTATAAATTCAAACAAAACAAAGATAATGAAAAATTGGAAGACACCCGGAAGATGAACAGAGAACGCTTAAACGGAAATCTATAGAACAAGTTAACGGATTTAATTACCAAGGAATATACTCGACTTGAATTTTAAATGATAATAACAACAATAAAATACAGATTCTCGATGGCATGGTCAATGGTGAATAAACTGGATAAAATTGGGAAAAACAACAAAAATTCCTAGAAGTGTAAAAATAAAATAATTTTTATATAAAATAAAATTATACAACCAACAGCTGTCTCTACGCGCAGAAACTTAGACCTTAAAAAAAGAAGAGGAGAGAAAATTGTTGGCTTTCGAAATGAAATGGTTCAGGAAAAATCAACAGAACTCATTGGGCAGAACAGAAGAAAAATGCACAAGTGCTACAAGATTTCAGCATCCCTAACTCAATTAAAAAGCGTTAACCCCGTTGGTGTGGTCACATCGTGCGAATGGAACTGGACGGACTTCCTTGCCTGTATTTGACGACACTATGGAGGGTACCAGACCTAAGAAAAGACCAAAATGAACATGGCATGAAGCCTGCATTTGACTGGCAGGCAAAGAACTGCATTGGACTTTCGAAAGCTGTTGGCATATGAAAGAGCTTGCTTCGGACAGAGAACGGTGGAAGGCGCTTGTCCATGAGGGACTCAACGCATCTTGAGGACGGAAGAAGAAGATAGTGAATACAGTGATGTACAGGTTCTCTCGTGTGTGTGTGTGTGTGTGTGTGTGTGTGTGTGTGTGTGTGTGTGTGTGTGTGTGTGTGTGTGTGTGTGTGTGTGTGTGTGTGTGTGTGTGTGTGTGTGTGTGTGTGTGTGTGTGTGTGTGTGTGTGTGTGACATAAAAATGCTATCCATTTGCATCAATAGTTTCTAAATAAACCACTGAAATGTCGAATTCTCCAGTGCTCAGTAACATCACAAAAATGACTCCGATCGCATTCCGTCAGGTGGTTTTCGATTGGCAGTCACAGCGCACTTAAGGAGTTTTTGCTGCCATCAGCTTCGCTAATTTAAGAAAGCTTAATAACGAAGAACAGCATTAGTGGCACATAAAAGTCTGTTGGGTCCGTCTATCGCGGCGTGTGACGTCACTTCATGAATGCATCGAATGAAAATTTGAATGAAGTTCTTTTTTTTTTTTCTTTCCCACTGATGAGATTACAGCGTTCCTTTAACACGACAATGCGAGCGCCAAGTTTTAGTTGTGAGGTCAGACTCCACGAGAGAGAGAGAGAAAACTTAAAGAGATGTTTTCCTCTTTGATGCTAGAAAGAAAATGTAAGCAACTGCTTTCATTTACGATTCGTCATGACGTTTTACCATCTGCAGCGGCCTTCACTATTACGAAGTTTAATGGAACGAGGTGTGATTAAAAAAAAAAATTCTGTATGACTTCAGCCTACTCCTCCACGTTGTCTTCTTCGAAATGTGCAATTTGACATTACGAGTTGAGCGCATCACTTTTTTCGAAAGCATCTGCAAACGTCCTGTGTTTTGAACTCAGTATTTTGATCTTGTCATGATCATGTGATCAAATAAAGTTTCAGGATATCAGATCTGAAGAGTCGGGAGTGTGCTGGAAAACTCCTGCACAGAGTAAGAGAAAAAGTGAGCGAGTGCATTGTCATGGTGAAGAAACAACCATTGCGCGCCACGTCTGCGATCTTAAAAAGCAATCAAATGTTTGTGTTCTGTTCATTTTTTTAACGTCACAAAAGTTTCTAAAGCAGTTTTTTTTTTTTTTCAGTTTTGAAGCAGACTCGATGCGCATGCTCGGTTTTTGGCACTCTGCGGGTCTTGTGGAACGGAGGTCGCAAGGGGGCAGTACAACATACGCCACCGCATTATTTTTCAACAACACAAGTTCTAACATTGAAATAAATGAGGACTGAGCCACAAGATTCTGCTCTACCCACACCGCGCAGAGAAACTTTACACCAATCGCTCATCTTTTCACTCAGAAACCAAATTCTTTTTTTTTTTTTTTTCAAGACCAATGCTCTTAGGTATAAGCTGGTTTCAATTGACTGCTTTGGGAGATGAATTTCATCGCCCGGTGTGAACCCACAGCCTCGCGCTTATGGAAGGCCTCAAATGGCTTGAAAAAGTTTCATGTTTGGTCCCTAGAGCATGGTCTCCGGACTACAAAAAAAATAAATAAATAATTACAAAATATATATATAAAAAATTGAAAAAAAAAATAGAAAAAAAATCCTTAGCTCACCCCCTAGCACTAAATGTACTATAAGCTTGCAAATAGCCTTTCGTGGGTAAGAGCCAAGATTAAAAAAAATTCAGATTATAAACACATATTTTATGTATTAAACAAATAACTGTTTCAGACACCTAGCGGAGAGGCTTTGTACCAATGGATTATCTTTTAACTCAGAAACCAAATTCTTAATTTTTTTTTTGTTTCAATATTAATAACACTCCTCACATGAGGATGCTGGTTGATGTAATTTCGAATCATTTTACTATTAAAACGATCCGAGTGAATTTAAAATTGAGCACTAAAATTAGTCAGGTGATGTTAGTTTTGAGCCTCCGTAGCTCAGTCGAAGCCCTTTAGTCGGAAAGACCTGGGTTTGATTTCCGTCCAAGAGCAAAAAAGGTCCCTTGGACCTTTTTTGCTCTCTTTCGAACTAAAGGTGAGTTAGCCGGCTTTATACGGAGGTAGGGATTTTTTTCACCTGGAAACTGGGGTTTTTCGTCCCTCAAAACAAGCCAACCTGCCCCGTGAACACACACATCTAGAGACATAGGACACACCGTGAGGCATCCACCTTATTCTCGAGGCGGTCGCGGTTTCGAATCGTAATAGACCATGCCTAATACGAACGTAGAGCCTCCGTAGCTCAGTCGGTATAGACGAAGCCTTTTGGTGGAAAGCTCTGGGTTCGATTCCCTTCAGTGACGTGAGAAACCTTTATCGTGTTTTTCGTCCCCCAGAACAGGCCGTTTTGCCTGTTCTGGGGGATTACAGTCATCAATACGTCCAAGCCATGTGCGGGTACCGAGACCGGATAAAATTGGAGGGGTTGGGGAAAGGAATGGAGAACTACTCTGTAAAACTCTCAACAGGAATACTTTGTGGGCTATGTTTACGGTTATCTACGGTCGGAAACGACTGAAAGGGATAACCAGTACCAATGCGAACGTAACAAGCCACTGGGCCTAAATACGTGAAAAGAGGAGGAGGAGCAGTTTTGTAGACAGAAGGCGTCTTAAGCCTGCGCGGCAATAATTGAGCTTTGCGTTGTGTATCGAAGGCCGATGCTTGCTCGTCTAGTCAAAACTACCTTGGCTTGCTCGATTGTAGGCGCTTCCAGGTAATCGCAACAGCACTGTGATTTCATGCGCGCGCATAGCCATTTCATGTCGTCTCACTCTGTTGCTTAAACGCAGGCCACACGCAGTCAACGTAGCTCTAGCCAGTGAGCTTCAGTCAGCCTTTACAAGTGTGCGTGCTGCTTGGGAAAATTAAGTCACAACCAACTTTTTATGACGATGTTATTGACTAGTTCGTAAAGAAGAACCGAAGGGTACAATTTGTATTCAAAGTAGCTAAATTGAAAAAGATAGAATATCATTTGCAAAATAAATGTTGTATTTATATGATTAAATGTACATACATTTCTAAATATATAGTTTAAAATGGTCGGTAATTCATTATTCCGCTAATCAGACTTCAATCACACCTCTCACTCCCTGAATGATAACAAGAGCAAGCGTGAATTTCAAGACCAGCATTCGCCGCTGAGTAGGAGGATCTTAGTTTTCGCTTAACTTAGATCATTTTAGATTCGGTGGCTCCAAAGGACTACAATTTTAGTTTCAGTTGCATCAACGTGATGACCAGAATCCATATACTAAATTAAAAAAAAAAAATGAAAAGGTAACAATTATGATATTAATTATGGACAGACGGACAACATGATAAGTATCACGCAATTTGTGAAAACTACAGAAAATTCGATGCATCCTCTCAATTGGGAAAAGTCCTCCTCTTGCTCTATTGCCTCGTCCTTCTGTCCCATTCGACAAGCAAGATGAAATGGGACGCATGAACAGGTCGGTCGTGGCTGAATGCCTCCCCATTGGAAGAAGCTGGAAATTAAGGATTGTGGGCGAGTGAAAAATCTGGCTTCGATAGATTCAGGTGTGATGGTTGCTAGAATCGATTAGAAATGGGTGATCCACTCCTAATCCAGTTGTTATACCACCAGAGTGTGAACTTATCTCTCCCAGAACTTCCATGAATGACATGAAACCCTTCCTCCCTTACATAGGATGGATTTTTCTGCAGGAAAATCATCTTTTAGTATCTCGTCTGAATATTTTTTTATTTATTGAAAAGTTTTCTTTCTACGCAAACTACAAATCCGCCCACACAAATTAACAACGCTATTTCCAGAATCCATTAACTGCATTTAACGTTTTCGTGCATCCAAAAGTCCCTTTCAGATGGGGAGGTGTGTGTGGGGGGGGGGATCAAAACAATTGTCTTTAATACGCAAAAAAGAAAAAAAAAGGAGGTTGATGTGCGATTTAAGAGAACGCTGTCGTGTCGCGTCACAAAGCAGCTGGAAGAATCGAATCAGACAGACAGATGTTCAATCGAGAATGAACAGTGAAGGAAGGTGTTGAGAGCGATAAGTATTGGCGAATGTCAAATGCGTTCAGTCAGCGAACTCCTCCGAAACATGTTAAACGAGAATCCGGAATGAGGTCAAATAGCCTTATAACTCACGGGTATCTCAACGGAAATGTCATGGAAATACATCATCTTGGAGAACGAGTTTTTTCCCGTGATGTTTAAAATATGAGTCGAACCTTCCCAAGTCGTCAATCTACCAAAAAATAAAAAAATTCTTTTTGAAATTTCCTCTCAAATAAGTCAAGCCTTATAAAGATATAAATTCCAAATCTTACACAAAGGGAAAAATAAGTATTCAAGTTCATTGAAAATTCGTCACGTGGATTTTCTAGTGGTGATGGACATCTTGTTTGTTACAACTACACAGACTATCTACAATCACTCGAGATTTAATTCACATACAGTCAAGATCCAAACTCATCACACGAACTTTTTATCCTTCTCTTTTGTTCCTTGAAGTTTCTGTTCTTTCAAATAGCCCCAGGGGTCTAGCAGAGATGCATTGAACAGCGGAAGAATCTCTACGTAACTAGGAGGATCCTGATTTGAAGGAGATCGTGTAAAGTGACCAAAATGTTCTTTAATTTTTCTACAAAAAAAAAAAATCTATCTTGGATATTTTTGATGCATCCTCATACACGCGATCTTGCATTAGTGGATGAGAATGTAGAGCAAAGATTGGACAAGCACTTCGAGCGAAGTGGAGCTTGATGAAAATGCCCTTACTTTTTTGAATCAGGAGGAGAAATTGCAACGGCGTTCATAACTTCCCCTGATGGGATATTATAAATTATATGCTCATGTATTTTATCTGAATAGAGTGCAGGAATGGTAGCGCTAATCCACGGTAAATTCTCATGTTCCTCCTCAATTTCTTTAAATGAATTTACTATAGAAATGTCTTCGTGTGTTAATTAGTCTCTGACAACCATCTGGCTGAATAAATAAAGAAACGAAATGTAAAAATTATCGGATGTTGCCTCCTTCAAAACAAGCAAACCAACCCAAGAGCACACATAAATAAAGTATGCCATTAACTGCTGTAAGCAGGGAAAAAATCAGTTTAATCCAATATCCAAGTGTAAGCAAAGTATTTTCAGAACTGGGGCAACTCGTGGCAAAGGTGGTATAAGTTCTCCTCACTTGCCTTGGTATCCCATAATGCAAAACACATCTCTTTGCGGACATGTATAATACTATGCATTAAGGGAAGGATCACTACCCAGACCTCAATAAAGGTTTCGACCTTTATTGAGGTCTCATCAGTGGGAGCTAGACCCAGAGGTGTCGATACTAAGGTGGAAGTAATGGAGAAGTCATATTTCCATATACCAGTTGACAAAAGGTGTCACACAACAAGGTGATCAATAGTTTACATTTTCTATTGTTTAGACTGTCGTCCTAACTATTTTAATTTTATTTTTGGAAAATCCTGATGCGCAGTTAAAAAAATTACACGAAGGAGGTAGTTCGTGAGAATTGTAACTATAATCAAACGAAATAATATTTTTTTTATTTGCAGTTTCAGGAATTAAAGATAAGAAAGAGAGACTGCTGCATATATTCCGGAAGAGAGAGGGGGGGGGGAATAGCAGAAGATAGTCGCAACTGTTCAAGCGCGATTTCAAATGCTTCAAGTAATGCTATCCCGAAGTGCGGTTTTTATTTAGTCACGTGATCGCTTTTTTTTCTAGCAGGAAGGAAGTCATGAAGAGGTTAAGACGGAATGAACGAACTCAACGAAGAAAAATAAACAGAGAAACACTTCGCATTTCGAAGGAGTGGGAAAAAGCATCACGTGCACAATTAAAGATATTTATTCCAAGCATAAATACAAGAGTTAAAAAAAGTTATGGTACAAGTGCGCTGATGTTACCAATTACTAGGATTCAGATGGTGGGGGGAGGGGGGGATATGATGATTGCTACGAAGAAATAAGTTCGAAGAGGTGGTGACCTCATTCACACAAATACCAGCAATCAGAACTTCGTTCCTTGCAGTTGTTTGGATTGGGGGGAGTTCAGAAGACGTCTGCGCAACCTCGAATGAATAAATGCGAAAGTCTGGTTTTATCCAAACAGGCAATAAACACGAACGAGAATATTTTCAGGCGTGCATACGACGACAGAGTTTGTTGTGTGTGTGTTGGGAAGTTTGCAGCGCTCAGCGCGCGCATCACCACATATTCTGCAGTAGTTAATTAGAGACCAGATGTGAGGTCAACTTCTACATCCTTTATCTGCAAATTTTCTTAGCTGGCTAAACTTAATGACGTCTAAGGCGGCATTAAGACCTCATCAACAGCCACCGCTACCCACTTGGGCTCCCACGTGCGCTAGCGTGGATGTAGGTGATTAAGTCGGAGGAGTAATTAAAACAATTTCGCAAATTAATTACTAATTAATTTCATAATTCCGTAAGTGGAGTTGGCTGTCTGAACGTCGCCAGTTTACGGCCGCTTAAACGGAGAAGTCTGTCGATTTGTGGTCTGCAAATCGGGTGCGAATTTTCGCGTCTCTAAACGGTCCTCTTGTTACTTTGACCCCCCTCGGTGGCGGGTCAATCGCGCTGCGACGTCATCGATACTCCGATGTCCCGTCGTTCGCTACAAAAGGCAGTCACGCCGATAAAAACAGGAAGTTGCAATATCAGCGACCCGTCAGTTGACTGAGAAAAAACAGAACTCCCCTTTCCTCCCCTCTCCAAATATAAATGGTCATCGCAGTGAAGAAAGCGCCCATTGTCTGTGTCGAAGTCATATCTAAAAGTGCTTAACTACTGCAGCGTCCTCTAGCTGCAAAAAGCCTAATTCTGGCCCGAGCCATCTATTACTCGGGACGATTTATAACCGCCGGAATACAAAGAGCGTGGAAAGCCACACTAAGTGGTCCTGTTTTCCGGATGGCAGACTTTAATACGGATCGGCTACTTTCAACAACAAAAAGCGGCGATATATATAACTTTTAAGGTCGAGCCGCTCGAAAAGATTCGTAAATCAAGCAGAAAACGCGTCGCCATAGCAACGGAATATCGATAACAATGGAAATCGGTTTCACGCGAGTTCTCATTGTTTATTTGGGAAGAAAACACCGAGAATGATGGTGGGACACTGCGCGACATTACTCACACCGAAGAGCGAGTGGCGCTCGGCGGACGATGGTAACGACACGGCGATGGGCTCCACCTCGACAAATAAGGTCATTTGCACTCGAAAGTTGTCGCACTCCATTCGCAGTTGACTTTGAACGAATGCTGGAGAATTTGTTTTGTTTCTTTTCCGCTGCAATCGCGTCTGTGGTCCCGCCCCCCCCCCCCCTAAGTGATTACGCACCCCCTTTCCGATTGCTAGATGAAAGGAACTGTCACGTGGTTTTGTTGAACGCTTTACCGAGATCAGAAACAAAACATTTTTTTTTTTTTTCTATCAGTGGATTTGCGCGCACTTAGAACGAGAGAAAAAAAAGCAGATGGCGACCTTATACGTCCGCGCGGACCGATTCCGAAATAAATTTTCGGCCGAGGGCAGCTAACAATGTCACGAACTCCCCCCTCCCCCATCCATTGTCCCCTTCTAATATTCCATTTTGTGGGTGCTGTTGATGTGTGGCTTCGGTCGTTGCAGATCATTTGTCTTTGTCTCGCCTCACGTCTTTGATGCCGACGCGTCGCAAAAAAAGAAAGGTCAACGCAATAAATTTCGAATCGTGTGTGAGGTTTCGCAAGAGTAATCTTTGAAGAAAGCAGAATGCGTGCACGTGTGTGTGTGTGAGAGAGAGAGAGAGAGAAACATAATTCAAATTTATCGGTCTTTCGACTAAAATCATTTGCTCGTCGGATGGGAGGAGAGGGGTGGTGCGCGCCAGGGTCGGGAGCGATGAAGTAGTCGAGCAAGGCTCATCAGCTAATAACAGTAGCTCGAATTGACTGTCGAAACGATTGAGGTGGTGAAGAAATATCAGACTGCGATCAAGGGCAGAAGATGCAAGAATTACACTGCAAACATCTCCGCCTGCTCAGTTTTTAAATCGCATCCAAACCAGCCGAAGAGCATAAAAACAGTGGAGATGTCACGTGATCATATACGTCTACGGATCTGCCCGAATATAGAGATGGAAGGAAATGTAGGATATCCAGAGACTATATTCGCACGTGAATATTGCCATCCATGTAAAGTACACACATACATAAAGCTGTGGGAGGGGGACATTCCCTAGTGTGTCGATATGGACCAGTGTTATAAGATTGATTGGGTTGCAGAAGAGAAAAAATCTTTCACTTTAGTCTGTTAGTTTAAATTTAGCTTGAAAAGTGGAGTTACTTGAATTTGCACCCATGTCCTTCCAGCTAAGAGACATGCGTTACATCGTCTACACCAGTGCTTCCCAAACTTCTGGATGTCAGGGCCCCCTTTGGAAAAATTAAAATATTTCAGCCCCCATCGAAAAAATCATAATATAGACATATATTATTATAATATTTATATTCAATACAAAACAAACACAGCGAATATTGCAAAAATCAAATGCAAATAGTATTACATTTTTAGCATCTTACATGCACATTTGACATGGCACATTATCTCGTATTTTTATATAGATAGATATAATTAGATTAGATATATTTTTATTGTACATTTGCAGTACAAACACATGAAGCGTAAAACGCACCAATGTGTGATTTTTTTCCATTAAAATATAAAAAATAACAAAAAAAGAAATAATAAAAATTAAATGCGTTTCTTTTAAGATAAAAAAAGTCTACTTAGTCTTAAAACATTTTAAATTTGTTTTCATTATTTCACGCCCCCCCCCCTCAACAGTACCTACGGCCCACATGCTTGGGAAGCGCTGGTCTACACCACACCACATAGAAAAAGCAGTGAAAACTCTTGAAAATCAACTACTGACAGCTATAACACAGGTAAAAAATATAACCAAATGTGCACCATCAAATAAACTCCCAGAGGATATAAAACGTCTTAGCCAAGAGAAAAACAGATTAAGAAGACAATATCAGAGAACAATGGACCCAGCGGATAAACAATCAGTCAATAGAGCAACAAACCAGGTTCGATATGCCCTAAAGGACCACCGTAACCAACTCTGGAATAACAAAATTCTTCAATTAAACACAGCGGATCAATCAATATGGAAAATGATGAAATCACTCCGTTCAAAGCGTTTTACATTTCCTCCAATCCAAGGTGAATCTAATGTTGTCTACAACGACGAGGAAAAAGCTGAAGCATTTGCTGACAGTTTAGAAAAACAATGCAGCCCAATTATATCAATACAGATAAAAATTTCATAAGTAAAATTCACACCCAAGTGCGTAAAATAACTCAAAATGCCTCAATCCAATCCAATAACAAATCCGTGTCACCAACAGAAGTATATGAGATTTTAAGAAAACTAAATAACAAAAAGGCTCCGGGTCCAGATGGAATAACAAACAAGGTACTCAAGTTACTTCCCCGCAAAGGGATTATGCATCTGGTAGCCATCCTCCGGCTAAATTATTTCCCAGAGCGATGGAAAATTGCAGACGTTTTCCTAATTCCCAAACCTGGGAAAAATACACAGTTTCCTGAAAATTACAGACCAATCAAGATAGCCGAACGTGCTATTCACACGGGTTCAAGAGGCAACAGATATCAACCATGTCATTCAAGATGAACAATTCGGCTTTAGGAAATATCACTCCACAACGCTACAAATTTACAGAGTTATCGAAGATATAACCCAAGGGTATGAATGGCACCAACACTCTGGCGCAGTTTTCCTGGACATCATTCAGGCAGTTGATAGAGTGTGGCATCACGGACTAATTTTTAAACTACACGAAGTTGGTATTCCATTACCACTAGTTCAACTTATCAAATCATATCTAAATAACAGAAAATTTAAAATAAAACTCAACGGTATCAGATCCACAGAGAGGAGAATCACGGCCGGAGTCCCTCAAGGCTCTCTGCTATCTCCCTTTCTCTTCTCCATATACATGGCAGATCTCCCCAAACTGTCTCCAGCTATCACCGCTCTGTATGCCGACGACACAATCATTATAGCCAGATCCCTCCGTCCACACCTGGCCACAATCAAGCTGCAGAGAGCAGTCAATGAATGGGATTGGTACACCAAGTGGCGTATCGCAATTAATCCAAAGAAAAGCTCTGCAGTACTTTTCACCAGACGTAAAGCAGAACCGAATACAAGCATACAAATGTTTGGTAAAATCATCCCTTGGCGTAATTCTACCAAATATCTGGGAATTCATCTTGACAGACGTCTAAACTTCAAGTCACATATGGATAGTGTTGCCACTAAGGGCAAGTCAGACTATAGCACAGCTATATCCACTTTTGAATAGGAACAGCTTCCTAAGCATACGCAACAAAATCCTCCTTTTCAAATCGGTAATCAGACCGCAACTAACTTACGCCTCTCCAACCTAGGGGTCACACGACTAAAAGCAACATCAACAGACTTCAGATAATACAGAATAAATGCCTAAGAATGGCATTTAATGCCCCCATGGTTCATCAGAAACATCCAGTTACATCAAGAAGCCAATCTTCCAGATATTAAGACCTACATGACAAGCATTGCGGAGAAATTCTTCACCATCACGGATAATCACCCAAATCAGCTAGTTCGACAGGCAGCGGACTACGAGCCCTCAGATCGTTTCAAACATAAAAAACCGAAATCCTCCATCGCAAGAGAAAGCTGATACAGCCTCAATGCTCACAATGAGCGGGTAAATTACCCACAATAATCTCATCACCCACAATCTAAAATCCAGATGAAGGGATATATAGAGTCAAGAACTCAGTCCATCAAACAATTAAGTTCAAAATTCAAAGTTTCTTCATTATACTGATTATTTTTACTAAATGGCAGCAAGAAAATGTCAATTTAAAAATATTAAACCTCCTCTTTCTTGTTTCATAACCATCAGGGGTTCGTCCCACACATCCAAACAAGCGGGGCACAACCACGAAAATATTTACCGATCAATTAAGATCAAATCACAACCCGATTGGTTCGGATGAGTTCGTTTAACCTCGGCTATTGTTAAAGAAATATGACGATAGAAGAGTTCAATGGGTCAAGGGTTCTGTTTATGGCGGATCATAAAAGTCAGACATAAATCTGAGCTTCGCCTAGTAAATGTTACCCACTAAGATGATCTTCATTAATTCCCCAAGCTTAACAGACGTCGAGTCTTATAAAATTCCATCTCGAACCAAAGGGATTTAAACCTGACGAGAAGCCAGTTCCCCTAATAAATAAATAAATAAACTCCCTTGTCAAGAAAGTTAAAACTGTCTGTGTGTTAGCATCTCAGCGTTACGTCATATTTCTCGATGCAGTTGTTCTCTTTTTCTTTTTTTAGCTGTTTCTTTCGTCAGTTGCTCGTCGCGTCTTTTGCTACAAATAACAGTAAAACTTATTCATATATATTTTAAACAATTACATTTATATAGACTGGATAATTAAACTGATGTTATCGGTCTTAAGATGATTTATATTTGAATTGTTTTGACTCATGTCATGAGCATCACTCCTGAAATGAGTGATACTCATAACTTGACCTCTCCATGTCATGAATATCGCTTTTTTTTTTTTTTTTTTGAAAAAAATTAAATAAAAAAAGGGTAAGCGTATAACGTTTTTTCTTTCCACATTAATTAATTTATATCATTTCTGCATTCTAAATAAATATCAATGGATGGAGCACATTTTTAAAATTTAGTTTTTTTAATGCTTTAATTTCTTAGTGATGTGCTGGTCTAGATATATCTCCCCCCCCCCCCCCGATTTCTTTGTCTCTCTCTCGCTACCTGTACGTCACTTGTTGGGCTTATAGCATTCAATTCACCTCGTCATCATCCCTAAAGTATAACATTACATAAAGACCCTCCCCATAATACAAAACCACTCAGCCACAGAGGCGTGTGTATGTTGGTGAAATAAAATTTATTACATCATTCAACTCATAATTTTTTTCTTCTGTTCCTTCCTCCCATTCCCTGGAGATATTCTGTATACGTGCGTTACTCTGAGTGCCTCCATAGCGAGGTCACTAGCGAGACTATTTTTAGGTGGAAAGACCAAGATTGATCATCCCCATGCTAGTATGAGATGGATAATTAAAAGGACTTTTGAACAAAATACGAGTAGCCGATCTTATATACAAGTTCCAGAATTTTGGCTTTTTCATCCCACAAAAACAGCAAATTAGGCCAGAGAATCAGAATGGCCTTGTTTCCATATAACTGTTTTTTTTTTCCATTGGCTAACTGTTAATTGTTTATTCGAACTATTGTTAGGCAAATTTTTTTTTTTTTTAATTTTTTATCCAAGCTAAAATAAATTTAAGCAGACGAAGTGATCGCCATTGTACATGAATAAATAGTGAACGTATTGTTCACTATTTATTCATGGCTGCGTATTGTTTCATTCTAACTTCGTGTGACTGGCAAAACATCGAAAATGAAAACTAATCATAATAATAACGAATGAAAAAAGCATCGATTGTCATTCGATAGCTTGACAATAGTACCACACGCCGCCATGTGCACGCACGCGAGCGAATTGTATAATTCTCTGAAGGAATTTTGATTACACAAAAGAAGGATAAAAAAAAAAAATACATTGGACACAAAATATTTGCATAACAGGAGGAAAAAAATGCATCTGTTTACTTCGCTTGAGTCCTGATAACCCGAAGGAACTGTCTTACCGGATATGTAATTATGTCTTCTATTACCATCCCCCCGTTCGTTACCCCCCCTGGTCTGCACTCGCTTTTTATCAAGCAATTTTCAACGCTTCAGTGTCTGCATGAAAACATCACGTCATATTGGCATCTATTAAATCTGCTCATTGGCAGTGTGCGGAGCATGCGCAATGCGATCCTTCCGTTGGTCTATTTTATTGTCTTTTTGTTGTCCACGCAGTCGACTCTAATATTACGTATTAGTGAAGAAATCTCGAGTGGGGGCGCATCTGAAAACAACTACAGAATCGCAATAGAAAATATACCGGTTACCATGGCGACGAACAACAATCGCCATGCCTACGGTAAAGTCGGGAATCTGTGATTGTAACCGGAGAAGCGGATATAACTGTGACGAGAGAGGGAAGGAATTAAAAACAACAGCAGAAAAAAAAAAAAAAGTCAAATTAATTTCGGTATAAGTAAAGTACTCATTGGACGTGCCGATCGATTTAATTATAGGCAACCGGAAATATCAATCCGTTACCATAGCAACCGACTGGACCTTAGTATTTCGAAAAACACGAAAACTTTGTGCGGCTCCGCTAGGGCTGTCGTAGCGATATTGATTACCGATACATGGATTGGTATTGATCGAGTTTATCTGGAGAATGGTAATGAACAGGTCATGGCTCTTGTTAATTGGTGATTCTTGCACAACCGGCGTGCCGCGCGTGCAAGACTGCTCGTGTGCTGCATGCTGTGCAGATGACAGCGTTCCTACGCGCGCGCATCAACAATGAATGGAAAAAAAAAAAAAAAAAGCTCTCGCAGCAGTCAGACGCAACTTTCTCGAGGCTTACAATTAAGGTTTTACTGTTTGATTGCATTTTTTAATCGGCTGCAAAGTACACGTCTTGGACAGATGCCAAACAAACCACCGAAGACTTTTTTAACGTCTTCATTTCGCCAATAAAAGGGGCTGATGGCAAAGGATAGGCCGCGAAATCATTTGGAGATCACAATATTGATTCCGCGGGACGAGTGCAAACAGCGCAATTAACTATTCCGAGTATAGCCCGTCTGCGAAGATGAAGCCCTCGTTGTAAGCATTTCTTCTCAAGCAAAAATAAAAATTAAAAAATATAAAAAAAATCAAAGTGGACTCGGGCTGGAAGGAGTGCTGGGATGACACACGGGCTTATGCGAGTTGGTTTCTCACGTGATTCGCGTTTCTGCTCTCAACTTACAACTTCTCCTCCGTTTGTTTCAATACATTTTTGCATTTTTGTAATTTCCTCCCAATGCCGACGTGCCTTATAGTTTTCTTTCTAACAAGCTCTTTTTTTTTTTTTTTTAGGCGATAATATCATTTTGCAGCTCCTCGAAGAGCAATGTTGTACTGAATCTATTTGTCTGATGTGGTCCTTGCGAAAATTAAACAAAAAATGGAAGGGAAAATAAACAGTTATTATGAGCGAAGCGCTGTTGATGTGCTGAACTGGTGACAGCACTTCTGTAAACAGAGCGCGTCTCGAATGTGCAGCAGAAAGGAGGGAGAAATTAAATATTTCAGGGGGAGATTGTCAATGAAACAATTTTGAATTGAAAAGTTTCATGATTGAAGTCGGAAGTCACATAATAATGAGTCAAATTTCGGTTGATCATTTAGAGGGTTTTTTTAGGGGGGGGGGGGTTCGGCGGTGGACAGAGGTGTCAATAGTAAGGGTGAATTGTTGATTTTTATAACCAGCAATGTAGCAAGAATCGCGACAACACCTCTTAAGAAGGTTCTACGGCGAACTCAGCCAAAATTCCACCACCCAGAACTCCGTTCCAAGTTGAATACTCCGACACTTTTACACGACATAGGCGTTCAACACGATACAGCCTACCAAATGCGAATTGTTAAGTCCAATTAAAATTTAACAAAAAGACTGCAGCACTTTTTGAAACAGTGAAAATATCTTTTTTTGTTTGTTTGTTTCTTTCTTTCTTTTTGTTTTCTTAATTCCTCGACCTTAGACATCTGCAGTGTCGTCTGCTTCAACGACACTGCAGATTTTGACCGAATTTTGCTTTGAAAAATTCGATATGATTGAATTTTTTTTTAGTGAAAAATTGCGAGGGGCATTATAAGGGGTGGCGCCCCTACTTAGACCCTTCTACAAATAGAATCGATGTATCAATTCCGATTTTAGCAACATTCCAAATTTACTCAATCCGCTCACCTTACTTAGAAAACTATGTAAGATGATGCGTTTCTACGAACATGAGTGGTGTGTGTGTATATATATATATATATATATATATACACAGAGTCCGTCAAAAAAATGTATGCACACTTTAACAGATGTCATCTATGGACTTTTTTTCGAAGTTGGATCAAATTACGGTAAAATGTGTAGTGTGATGCTCTCTCAAAAGATGTCGTTACTCACATAAATTCTAGCATAAACACGTGACCGCTAGGACAGTCAAACAAAATGGCCGAGGCACGATTGGCGTTCGAAGAACGCAAGATCATTTTAAAGTGGTATACAGGAACCCTCGTATAACGCGGATGTTAGGTTCCATAGGAATGGCGCGTTATATAAATCGCGTTATGCGAGACTCAGATCACACAGAAAAAGTAGTGGTTCCGAAATCGTTTTTTTTTTTTTTTAAATTATATAAACAGTAATGACATACTCAACAAAATATATTCAGGCAATTCATGTAAGTTAAGAAAATAAATAAACTATGAAACATATACATGGTATAAAATTATAAAAAATTATAAATTGTACGTAAACTTCATTGCACATAATGAATAAATGTTTTAGGCAAAATAAAATAAAGTGCATATTTTAATCGTCATCACTCTCTCTTCGAAAAGAACATTTCGTAGACGTTCTTTATTTTTGAGTGGCCGGACGTCGTCCTCGCTTGAAATCTCTTGGACATCATTTGTATAATTCTCATTGCATACTTCGGATGGTTTAATTATCAAGAAGTCGGTAATAAGATCTTGCTTCCCACTATGCTGCAATTTTTTATTAAGTTCATAATACGGAGCTAAACAAACATCCAATTGTCTCGTGAATTTTTCGGAGGGCTCCATTGGGAGATCATTATCCACAAAATAACTTTCTTGCCAAGCCCATTCCTTCTGCTAATTTCTTTAAACTGAATTCTTTAACGGATTCGTCACAATCAGAATCTTCGGAAGAACTTTCCCCCATTTGGTTCGATGCCATCCATTAATTGTACCAGTTCCTCCTCATTTAAATCTATTTCTCCATCAACTAATTCACTATTGAAGAGATTGGAGCACTGATGAAGAAGTTCGAGAAGGTTGAGTCTCATGTGCTGATCGAAACCGAATGTATCTTCAGTCTTGTTCAATTGTTACCTTGGCAGTTTACAGTGGGTGGGTTTATCCCTGTTAACAAATGTTTTATCGCAAAAGCTCTCTAAGTGGCCATTACTATAAAAAAAATATATATATATATATTTTTTTTACATAAAAAAGCATTACAAATTAATTATGTATGTAACTCACCAAAAAATAAAGTCATCAGCTTGAGATTAACACACACTTGTGATTTTTAATGTGCTTTCCTGGCAGAAAACGAGGAAAATTTTCAACAATAAACACTTTATACGGTGAACAATTTACGTACATGCGTGCTGAGGGGTATTTCCCCTAATATAAATTCGTTACTTATAATTACATGCATGACACGGGCAGACTCAAATTTAACGAAGATAGAATTTGATTTTTAAGTCGCGCGGTGAAAAATATATGAAAAGATAAAGGGTTACTACAATTCATAGACTGTCTTATATCGAAACTGCGTTGAATAAGTACCGCGTTCAACAAGAGTTACTACAATTTGTATATCACGTTATATCGAAACAGCGTTGTATAAGTATCGCGTTATATGAGGGTTACCTGTATTTCATATTTGAGAATATTGTTGAAGTTCAACGACAATGGAGGCGTGAGTTTGCAACACAAACTCCAACGCGCGCCTGACAATTGCACGTATTCGTGATAAGACCCATGATACCGTGTGTGATGTGCACTGGACACTTTGGCCAGCGTTGCCCAAGTTAATTTTGGACGCTAATAGTAACCACTTTGAACACCTCGTGTAATTGTAGAAGTCAAAGGTAACTTGTATTCATCCCTTGATGTCTGAATAAATTTAGTTTTTTTTTTTTGCTGAAGTGTGTATACCTGTTTTTTTTTTTGATGGACTCTGTGTGTGTGTGTGTGTGTGTGTGTGTGTGTGTGTGTGTGTGTGTGTGTGTGTGTGTGTGTGTGTGTGTGTGTGTGTGTGTGTGTGTGTGTGTGTGTGTGTGTGTGTGTGTGTGTGTGTGTAAAGTATGGGTTTGAAGTATCTATTGGAAGCATAAAGTTCACCAGAAAATGATTGAGAATGAAAGGCTAAAATATTTTGGGATTTCAAAATCCAGACTAAAAGCTTGGAATGTATTACACCCGATATCACAGTGGTTGAAAAAAGTGAGAACAAGAGTGTTAAGTTTATCGAAATATCAGTACCAGGAGATAGTCGGATTGACGACAAAGAAAATGAAAATATTACAAAATATCGCGATTTGCAAGTCGAAGTTGAACGAATCTGGCAAAAGAAAACGAAAGTTGTTTCCATAATAATAGATGCTTTAGGCGTCATCCCAAAAACATTGAAAAAACATCTAGAAGCACTCGAGTTAGATGGATTAAAAATTGCGCAGCTGCAAAAGGCCGCTTTGTTCGGCACAGTTTTCATTTTCAGAAAGTATTTCCACAACTCATAGGGAAACAAACAGACTGGCGCCCACCATATTAAGATGTAGAGCGTCCTTTCAACAAAGCGTAAGATAGCAACCAGTGGGAATTTTGGACCATTCTTCCTGTAGACATGTAACGAGGTCATGGACTGTTGTGAGACAGAGGCTACTTGACCTCACCTGATGCTCCAGTTCATCTTACTGATGTTCAGTAGGGTTGAGACCAGAGCTGTGTGGAGGCCAGTCAATTGCGGTGATGCACAAACCATGCATTTAGGCGGCAGCCTTATGCCACGGTGCATCATCTTACTGAATTGAGAATGGTCAGTTCTATAGAAACACCACTCGAGTAGGAAGCTCAGTATCTGAACCGGAATGCTCATACTGCTCGGAGTTCAACGCACACAAACGGAGCACCGTTTGTGTGCGTTGAACCCCGAGCACAATTTTAGTTCTGTGTGTGTGTACACACACACAGAACTAAAATTTGCTTTCCCCCCTCCGGGTTTTACGTCGCTTTGGGATTATAACACATGATTTTTCTTCGTTCTTTTCTTCTGTCTCTGTTGATTTCTTCAGTCGAAAAAACCAGTCGAGGATCATCAGTTTTAAGTGTTCCGTTTTTCTTCATACTACAACCTCTTTATGAGTCTTGTGTCTCTATCGTTTAAAAAAAGTTTTGTTTGACAGTTTTGAAGGGAGAACAATGTAATTTCTTTGATTTTTCTTAGAAATAATGATGAATATTATATTTCACTTAGAATTCCAATTTAATAATTTAAATAATTTTAAACATTTTCTGAAATTCGAAATAAGCCATTAGAACTTCCATATCATAATATAATAAGTAAATGACATGATCCGATCAAATCAGTACCCCGTGTAGTGGCCGGGCCAAGAATAGCGTCATTGTAACCCATGCATGTCGTAAGAGGCGACTAAAATGGAATGCGTTTCGACAGTTTCGCTCTCTTAGGTTTCTTCGGGCATTTTGCTCACGGTGAGGGGGGGGCATATTTCGGGGGATTTGCCCTGAGAGAGCATTTTGAGTCTTTCGGGAGAGTGATCTCGGGCGTGGCCCCCGAGGGACCTTGCCGGTGGATGCTTTTCTCTGGAATATGAGCGGTTCTGCTCAGTGGGGGCCGTCACTGAGTGGAGCCAACGCTGAGTTGGACGGTCTTTCGGATACTCGTAGGGAGTGGTCCGGAGGATCGTCTTAATTTTTAGAGATGGCTTTACTTAATCAGTAGCCCATGCATGTCGTACAAGGCGACTAAAATGGGTAGCCAGGGAGGGCAATGGATGACAATGCTGTAGCCAATGAAGTTTTAACTGAGGCTCGGCTCTTGCACTTACCCTTCTGCCATGATCAGAGCTTATAGCCCTATATTACCCTATCCATGCATTTCCTTTACAGATAACGAGGAATATAAAAAGCATTTTTGCTTCACCCATCTAGCCAAAAAATAAAAATAAAATAAAATAAAATCAGTATTTATTTTTAAACTAACTATTGTTGCTTCGTTTTGCCTTCTGCCTATTTTCATAATGCGACCCACGTGAATGATGAAGAACAATACAGAAATCCTGCACCTTGTTCCACACCTAATTTTACATCAGACCATCTTCCCCTACCTCCCTCAGTTCTGAATGTTCACTTAAATATGAACTGTTTCTCGCTTAATAGCATTTTGAAGAGCTTTTTTCTTAGCATCTTATCGCAGTCTTTTCCCGGTTCAGCTTAAAATCTGATCCTGACAACTCTGTATTTGGCCTGAATCCAGCTTGGTCTTCATCAAACTTCTCTTCCACAATTTTTCTTAGCCTCTTCTCAAATATGTTTGCATAAATCTGTAATTCCCACATTCAGATTTATTCTCTTTTTTTATAGATGGGAACTATGACACCTCTACTCCAGTCATCTGGAATTCGACCCTATCCCCAGTCCTTCTGAATCGTACAATGCAGCCACTGCAAAACTTTTATACCTCAATATTTGAGCCTTTCTGATTAACTACTCCATCTGCCTTTCCTCGTGCTTTCTATGCCTCATCTAATTGACGTTTGTTTATCTTACCGATCCCAATTTTGAATCAGTAGGACGACCGGATCAATGTTGCTATTTGAATAGACGCTTGGTTGTCCATATAGCGAGAATGCTTGAAAGAAAATAATGATGACAAGGTGCAAGCAAATATTCACACTGTTTTAAATATATTGGTTGCCAAGTCCGTAGCCAGCATATTTCACTTGGGAGATAACCAAAGCCTCAAAAGTTTTTCGAATATTATTGGATAACTACAAACATCCACACCTAATACAGAGAAAGAGATGTTTAATTTTTGCAAACGTGGCAGGAAAGCTACGTACTGGTGTCGAAATCTTTGGCACCATTAACCCAGGAATACCAAGGACAGAGAGAGATCTGCCATATCGACAATAACTTTTGTTTTTGTCGATATGGCTACATTTATAACCGACAGTTGAGTATCTCATATGGGTAGACTACAGCCAAAAGCAATATCAATTAAAGGTGAGTTAAATGATCAAAACCACTTTGGTTTTGTGTTCCCAAAACAAAGAAACCTTACGAGAAATCTTAATAGTCTCAAGGCCTTCGCTTCTTCAATGCGATTCTCACCAACCACCAAGAGAATTTGATTACATCAGTCGTTCGCCATAACTATACATTCTTGATTTTTGTGTATTTTTTCCCCTGAGAATTATGATAACATCTTGATCTATCCTTAATTTACCATCATCGACCAGGTTGCTTCTTAAATAAATAAATTATGTGAATTTCTTTATCGGATACAAATTTCTAATGGTTCAAATTATATTCTTTCTATTTGTAATTTACGAAGTGAAAAAAGAAGTCAAATATTTAAGGGGGGGGGAAAGTATGACAAGCTGGCAGACACGTGACCTTAGCTACCGCGTAGCGATAATAAATGCCGGCCTGCTTGGTCAAGTGGTTACCCACTCCTCAGCTGACTAGCTCTACATTTGAATCGGTGGGATTCGGACGCATAGTGGCTTGAAAAAGTTCTACCTTTTGCTGTCTAGAGCAGGATTGGTTTCAGGATTTTCATGTGGGGGAAAAGTGACACTCAGGGGAGGAAGAAAGTCGAAAAAATTGATTTTTAAAGCTTGGATTTTTTTTAGATCATAAATTGTGTAACTCAAATATATTTTGAACGACCCCAACATCTTCAAAAAGGTTTAAAAAACCCTACGGACTACAAACAATCCATTTACAAATAAATCATGTGAAATATGGCGGTGGATATTACAAGGGTGATCCGAATCGGTTAGGAAAGTGGACATTTCATTTTTAACAGTTGGCGAAAAATATTTCTAGTAAAATATCATCAGCGTGTACGGTGTTATACTTTTTAAATACTGTTTATTCTTAGAATGTTTTTAGCCAGCTCTTGGCAAACAGTTCGATTTCTCAATGATAATACACCTACTCTTAAAAGCAGAACAAAAAATAAAATTATCGGCTCCAATTCTTAGATTTTTCTCGGTATTGGCAAAGCGCTGTCCACACAGGAAGTGAATCATCAATCGGAACAAGTGATAAACAGATGGCAGAAGCACTGAAGCGCACGCGGTTGAATGAGAAGTTGTTCATCATCTGCGTTTTATTTTAACTTTTTTTTTTGCTCCCGAACTGTATCATCTGGCATTGTTTCGCTTCCCCAGTGACGAATAGCACGTACTCCCTCTAGTGGTTGAAAGTAGAGGTCGACGTTTGTAGCGCGCCCTTCCGGAGCTACTTCAAACTATGTTTTGTTCCTCAAAATACTATAATCAATATGGTTTCATGAAAATTCGTCGAAAAACAGTTAATCGAAAGACAATTCATCGAAAAAATAATACACCGAACTGCCCACTCAGTCTCCAAAACTTAGATAGGGCTAAAATAGCCTCGCCTACTCCCTATAAGGGAATAAAAGGCGTTAGCTCATTTTAAACGCAAACTTTCCATTCCAGGTAAATCCAACAGTCTGTGTAACTTTGCTTTCCATAAACCTAATTTTATGCTGTGATAATGCTGCGATCACAGCCTGTCTACTATATCTGTCTATCAATGATATAGCTGACCTTCCACAAAGAGACTTAAGTCCATCTTATATATGCCCTAAATTAACTTATAAACGTGTCATTAAATCTCCTCATCAAATCCTGTTAGAGAAATTCATCACTTTACAACTCAGCGATCACGATACATTTGAGTCGTAATCTCCCCATGGACACTTAAGTAAAGAGCTGAGATCGCCTGAACAATTGACTACTCTCTTCAGCTTCTTGTTGTTAGAAAAGGAGGGAAAATTTCCCCTTAATATCTGCAATAAAAATCATATTATTCCTCATCTCTTGGTCTGCTTCCCTCGTGAGTAAACAAAGCATAAAACTATGCAGGTTTGTATTTTTGTATTATTATTTGAAGGACAAGTAAATCTTGTCCCTTAAGCAGTCCCTCCTCATCTAATTGAAAAATATTCATATAACAGCAACTCCTGTAGATAAAATTTATTAAATGGAGATGAGCTATATTCCTCTCGTAAAGTTTGTTGATTCGTAGGTCGCATCTTCAAATGAAAACTCTACTTATGTATTGTCAAAATCATTCTCTAGGCTTTTATCTTCCTCTCTGTCCATTAGCTGGTCTGTAGAGAGCACTGAAGTAGGTAAGGTGGATGTCTGATGTTTCAACCCCCTTTTTTGACTTTCTGAATTGGTTCTATTAAAGGTGTTCTCTAGACTTCCGCAAGAAGCATAGTATTGAGAGATATGGTCTTGCCATGTACTGTATATCCTAATATTGATTGATGGTATGGTGTTCCTAAACTATTGATGATATAACTGTGCGTTGATGTTCCATGTCCGGGAATCATATCTGAACCCTATGGTTTAGTGGTAGTTTTGTACAGACGAATTTTGGTGTTTGTGGTGATGAGTTTGAATTGACAGATATTAATAGAGCTTTTATGAAAGTGAAAAGCTTTTTCATCATGTTGATTAGAGTGTCTGTGGTGGAACCAAGATACCAAAAACGTTCTCGTTCTTCTACAAGAGTGTGGTCGTTTAGTTAAACGTTTCCTTCTGTTTTATTTTTTAGGACTTCAATTTTATTGCTGTTCATCGTTAATCCAATTCATGCTGCATTTTTACACAGATTAACTGGGTGATTTGGGACAGTTTGAATGTTGAATTCGATCAGCGTAACATCATTTCCAAAGTAGAAATTGTTTATATGGATTTGGCCCATCGGATCTTCCGTATTCGTTTTCACCTTAAAGAACTTCAGTGGAACTAAAAAACTCTCAGTCATCCCTCCATCAACTATCACTCTTGTGTGATAATTCTGATACAGGTTTAATTTATTGCTATGATTATTTGCATACCAAGAATCTTGAACATCCTTTGTCTTTGAATTGAATCGAAGGCTTTGAAGAAATCTATGAAGTTTAAGATTTTATCCTTTGGTCCTTCTAACAGCTGCAGGTGCTACCTTCAAGAAGTTTGGTGTATTACCACTGCAGAGTCCAAATATATTTCGAAATACGTCAGTCCTCAGACTACAATCCTAGGCAAGTTTCCTCGTGAACACAGAGCATCTTTCCTACAGTCATTTCCAATCTCGAGTGCTTCTACTCTTCCATCCAAAGGTCAGAATATATCCTCTGCCCAAAAAGAAACCGAACTTTTAGAAAATAGAAGAAACTAGTGGATCCACCGGTTGTATCTTTTTGTTGTGGAAAGCAGCAACCTTCATTAGTGTTCTGGCAACTGTTTATGACATTTGTTTCATTAGAAGCCGAGTTATAGTGCCAAGAGTGACTGTGTTTTGACGAACGATCGGAAAATGAGTTTCAAACAGAGAGCTGCGATTGACTTTTGTGTTAAACTTGGTAAACGTTTTACCGAAACGCATGAAATGCTTCAAATAGCATACGGCGATGAATGCTTATCTCGTACTCAAGTTTACGAGTGGTTTAAGCGATTTCCAAGTGGTCGTGAGACGTTTGAGGACGACGAAAAGCCGGGCCGTCCAAAAATTGGACTGGGCGAAGTTAACATCCAAAAAGTGCGTGATTTCATCAAAGAAAACCGGAAATCGTCCGTGAGATTGATTAAGGATGAATTAGGGATTCCACAATCAACTGTGCACAACATTTTGACCGATAGTTTGGGCTTTCGTAAATTGAATTCGCGATTTGTTCCCACAAGTTGACTGACAACCAAAAATGTATCGAATTGAACACTGCAAGGACCTCATTAAAACCATTTGTATAGGACTCAAACTTCCTTGAAACGATAGCTACTGGTGACGAAACGTGGTGTTTTGAGTACGAGCCCGAAACAAAGCGCCAGCGTGCAGAGTGGAGACCACCAGAAGAGGAGCATTCGAAAAAAAAGTCGCTTGGAGAAGTCAAAAGTAAAGACGATGTTGATTTTTTCTACGATTCCAAGGGTATTATCCACAAAGAATTCGTTCCGCCTGGCCAAACGGTCAATGGTGAGTTTTATCTTGAAGTTTTGAAGCGAGTGATAGAGAATTCGTCGCGTACGGCATGAATATCGTGACGACCGACCGTTCGTGAAAACACACAGTCACTCTTGGCACTATAACTTGGCTTCTAATGAAGCAAATGTCATAAACAGTTGAAATGACTCTCATGAAGGATGCCGCTTTCGATAACAAAAAAGATACAGCAGGTGACGCCAATAGTTTCTTTTATTTCGAAAAGTTCGGTTTCTTTTTGGGTGTATTCCTTCCAATCTTCTGATCCAAACACCCTACTCTGAGCGAATCACAAAAATTATTCTCAGCGGCACGAAGACCTTTATTCAGCATCCCACCCAATATTTCCTCTCACTTTTGAAACCGTGGCTCAGCTAAAGATATACGAAAGCAGTTAAAGGGAAAAAAAAAACACACTCCGCATCAGGCAGCATGCAACAAGAATTCTGCCATCATACTCAGTCTACGCTGCAACACGCAATCAGTGCAAATCCAAATATGACTTCGCAATGACCGACAGGTCACTTTTCAAATGTTTCTACAATCTTTTTTTACTAACCGGCATTTATCTCAATGCGTAGAAGCAAGCAAGCATATATCCACAACCTATTCAAAAAAGGGAATAAAAACGTGTCATTAAATATCCTGAAGAATTAAAATCTTCCGGACCAAATTCTATTTCTTCAGGATGAACTATTTCCATTTTTTAAAGGTTTCTTGCCGATGCCAAGAAAAGAAATTAATCAACCTGAAGTTCGTTAGATTTATCCTACTGTATCCCGTATTGGGTTCAGCTATAAGTCGTGTATTTTCGAGTCTGTGCAATCAGAGTATTGCAACTTAACACGTCTCGGCATCAATTATGGAATTCTTGATTCATGACTAAATTTAACACACGTGAACCACAGTAGTAGGTTTTTTATTACGTAAATATTTCGTTCTAGGTATCTTAGGACATCATCAATACAGTAGGGCAATCCTAGGAATGATAAAAGGGCGCGTACGTGCAAAGGAATCCAAATTGCGTGCAGTGCTTAAAAAATCATCAGCAATATCTCCACACTTCAACCTAGACAAGAACAACCCCATAGGATTCCCATACCTTATATCAAAGGCATCTCCGAACGTCTCTCGAAAATTATGACGAAATACAATCTTGCTGCCACCTACAAACCCATCAACCAGATCCCAAACTTGTTACCCTCGCCTAAAGACAAACTTTCACCGATGCTACTACCTGGTGTATACGAGGTTCCATGCTCCTGTAAACTCTCTTATTTTGGACAAACAGGCAGATCAGATTTTAAACACATCAAGACCATATCCGCCTCATCAAACCGCATAAATCAGGCCTCGCTCAACACGGAGTTGAAAATCCAAACCACAAGATCCATTGGAAAAAGACAAAACTTCTACACAGATCTTCGTATAAATACGAACGTTTATGTAAAGAAAGTGCTTGAAGCCCTACGTCACAGAGCAAATCTAAACCGCAATGATGTTCTTGCCATCCCTAAAGTATGGGAAATTGTCATACAAAATTGTGTAAAATAATAACTGTAATTAATTTTAATTTAATTTAAGTAATTTAATTCCATTTGGATTCCTTTGTACGTATGCGCCCTTTCTTTTGTCATTCCTAGTATTTACTGTACTGATGATGTCCTAAGATACCTAGGACGAAATATTTACGTAAAAAAAACCGACTACTGTGGTTCACGTGCGTTAAATTTAGTCGTGGAATTCTTGTGGCTTTCTGGATGTCATAGTTCAGCTATTTTATCATTGGTGAAATTCTGTTATTCGCAGCACAGAAATCCCGTTCATCTGTTGCTGCTGCCCAAATAGTATCGCACACCAAAACTGCCCATTTCAGCAGTGCATCTGCACAAACTACCAATTGGAATTCGGTAACTGCAACAACAGATCAACACTGCTGCTCTCCTTAGATAAATACGAACTTTTACAACAAAGTAGAGTTTGCATCTAAGACGTCGTGAGGTTCGGCTATTTTGGTAGGATTGACAAACGAAAGGTTGCGCAATTAAGATCAAAACTGAAGTAGAATTGAGCAGCGTGTCGATGCATCACATTTCATTAAAATTCATGAGTAGTCTTAAAAAGTTAAGACTATTAACGATACTTCTTAAGACGAAATAAGCACATTCGGAAATGATTCTCGCAACGATGACTTCTGAGGTATAAGTACTGCCCCCTGGCGGAGGTCTTTTAAACTATCTCCGGACGCATTATAACAGTTCTCATCAATTAATTCTTCTCCTTCCTTGCTACAAACCGTGGAATGTCCCAAAAATATCCACTCCGAGTTGTTCACGACCCTATCGAGGTTTGTTGGGGGGAGGGGGGAAGAATGATGTTCGGTTAGCATAATGCTGATGTTGTTTCCAATGTCAAGAGGCTCCCTTCTTGCAAACGAACAAAAACACAACCTCCGCTGTTCTTGTTGTCGGCATATACCAGAATATATTTGCCCACCGCCATCAGCAGCTCCGTAAATCACCTGTGTTCGCAGAGCCGCTAGTGGAGACCTTCGCCATTAGCGAAGTAGACGCCGCTGCGATTTGTTTCCAGTCCCATACTTCTTCATTCTCCCTTTACTCCGGTCATCTGGCATGCATGGCCCCTTTGAGAGCCACTCGCTTGGAAAGGAGGGGGGAGTGCGAACCGCAAAAGGAACTCCCTCTATTGTAGCCGTTCAACGCTGCTGCAGAGTTTCATCAGGCTGTTCCATGACTCGTCGCTCCTCCCACCAACTCTATTCGCAAGCCCCGCGATACTTGAAATAACGGAATGGTCAGTTCGTTCATTGCCTGCCGCCTCAGTCGGCCTTTTGTTTCTGGGAAGGGCAAACAGCTCGCACTTCCTGTCTCGAGCCATCGGTGGTTACAGTCTAATTAATGTCCCAGCACAATGGAGACAATGTTTTATTCATCGGATTGCTCTCCGAGCTCATGGAAGTTCGGTCGGGCAGAATGATGGGAAGACAGTATGGACGCGCCGTCACACGAGCATCTGCAATCATGCGGGTGTTTAAAATAGGGATCGTCTTTTGGCAGGCGAGCGAATAATTCCCTCTCATCCCCCCCCCCCCCGAACTCCCTTTCTTCGCCAGCCAGCTATATTAGAGTAATGAGACGAGGGAATTGCCAAAATAAAAGTTGATGGCAGAGAAGAGCAAAATACACTCTATTGTTGGTTTGTAATCAGGGGCTGTTTGAAGATCACCCCGTTGGGTTCCTGTGTTGCGTCCGAAAGCAAAACGACATGCGGTGGTGTATATTTCGGAAACGGAGTGGGGATTATTGAACTGTAGCGTTATTTACTGCTAAATGGCATTTTTATGTTGAATTTCGTGCTATTAGAGCATCCCTCTCTCTCTCTCTCTCTCTCTCTCTCTCTGTTTAACGTTAATCTCTTATTAAGCACCTCTCAGACCGTTTTGTCCGTTCGTACGCACACATTAGCTTCCGCTCTGACTGGACGAATTTTACTGAAATTTAGGAATTCGAAATCATGACTCAAATATATCGAAGGATATCAATTTTTGGTTTCGCAATCAAGCCATTTTTAGTGACGAAATAGGCAACACATATATGTGTGTGATACACGATCCAAAAAGTAAAAATATGAAAGGTAGACAATAATAAAAAAATGCACTTCATAACAGCATATTTTTTATACAAACGTAATTCCTTGGAATAAACAATTAAATCAGGATTGTGGAATGCTGATTATGAAGACAGATTGAGAATTTGTAGACTGCAGACACTAGCAAACAGGAAAAAGAGGGGTGATATGATTGAGACTTACAAACTTCTGGAAGGGTCATACAGGATTTCAATTGATATAGTTTTTCAATTTATGGAGGGTGGGGAAAGGATAAGAAGGCATCCTTGGAAGCTGAGAATGAAGGCTGCTAAGAAGGGGGGATGAGGGCTAGATTTTTCTCTCAGAGGGTGGTGCGTGATTGGAATGAACTGCCATTGAATGTTGTGAGTGCAAGCAGTGCGAATGAATTCAAGAATAAGTATGATAGCTGGTGCTTGTAGTATGTGGCCTTCCACGATGAGTCCCTGGAGGTCTCTATTAATATTATTTTTTTTTTATTGTTGTTGATCTTGGTTCAGATGTAATTTCTCAGCTTTCATCCTAGAAGCTTTATGCGTCTCACGTTTTGGTATAATTAGCAATTCACCGCATTCGTTTCTTGAAAAATTAACAATATTCGAGTTGTGTACATCATGCCAACTACTCGACAATGTTACAATTGGGGAGGAGGGGGAGAGTACATATGGAAGCTCACCTCTGTGGTAGCATATGACCTCTCGGTAAGGTATCGATGGGGTATAACGACTAATGGACCGCTGCCAGAAAAGTTTAAAAAACACTGCCTTAAAGAATTGAATTTGTCATAGGTATCTGAATAGATAACTTGTTTGGCATAATTTTGCTATTAAAAGAGTCTAAGTGGCGACCTGGGTAGCCAAATAGTTAGCGTACCCGCTCTTCAACCAACTGGGTACGAGTTTCAATCCCGCCATGGTCGTGGACGTTTGTTCCCACACACAAAACAGATCCAATTAGGGCCTTGGCCACCGAATGCTCTTCATCCCACAGGTAGGTTTCAATGGCACTGTGGGTGTTGATGTTTAGGAAAATGTCTTTAAGTGGTAGGGGATTTTTCATTGGACAGTATAACACCACACTCCTGCTTATTTGGAAGCCTGTCGTTACTTGATGTTTAGCTTTTAGAGCGGGATTTTCGGGTCAATTGACCCTTACCCACCAATGGCACTAATTCTATATATTCTATGTCTACAGCGTTTCATAGGTGGGTTTCACATAAAAATTACAGCCAAAAAAGAAAAAATATACATTTTAACTATCATTTCAAATCGTTCCCAACAAAAGTGAATTCTTCATCGACCCCCTTAAAAAATCACGAAAATCACTGCTATGACGTATCCACAAATGACCAAAATAAACGGAATCTTAGCAGCTTCTCAATTAGCGTTTTAATTCCATTGTCGATGATTTTTGAGTTTTAAATAAGAGATATGACGATGTCTGTTACAACTTTCTGCCATTCAAAAAACTCTATGGAGTCGTGATAACCTTCGGGAAAATCAGCCGACTGTGCCAAAGGTCAACTTTCAGGACAGTAAATGGCCCGATCACTTTCCTTAGTATTTTCCCTAATGCAAAGCGCATCTCCTTGAGGAGATGTATGATGCTATACATCATGGGGAGGGGTTATTACCCAGACCGGTTTCGACCTCTCTTGAGGTCTCCTCAGTGGAAACCAGACCCAGATGTAAAATACGCAGGTTGAAGTGATGCAGAAGTCATTCTTTCCCGTACGAGTTGCCAAGAGGTGCCACATCTTAAAAGGTACCAAGAAATACTCTGAAATAAAGAGCCACTTCGGCGATGCAAAATTATACAAAATAAGTGGATCAGAACTTACTCCACCTTTGCCACGAGTTGCCCCTGTCCTGAAAGGTTGCTTACGCTTGAATCCGCCGATACTTTTATAGTTTCTCTATTCGGCTTTGAAATGATGTTGGATTTGTATAATTTTGCATCGCCGAAGTGGCTCTTTATTTCAGAGTATTTCTTGGTACCTTTTAAGATGTGACACCTCTTGGCAACTCGTACGGGAAAGAATGACTTCTGCATCACTTCAACCTGGGTGACGGACGCTATTGGTTGTTGCTAAACGATTTTTTTCCCTTTGATTCCCTAGTTTACTTACTTGTTCTATTGTGTTTTTGCTTAATATTTACTAATGTTGTTATATTGTGTTTTTCTTGTTGGTTATTACCAACTACTAACCTGCTGGTAGCGCTTTATAGCGCTGCTGGATTAGAGGTCCTAGACTCTTAATTTCTTTTTTTTTTTTCTATTTTCAGAACGCAGAGTCCAGTAACATGAGCAAGATGATCCCCGTCCCGAGGACCTTAGGAGTGGAGATCCCAGGTATGGAGGATCCCAGAATCATTTCGAAAACACTCAAGGAGCTAATAGGGGTTAACAATATCTACTCCTTCACCCTCTACGGAGGAGGACGATATTTGATTGTAGTGAAGAATGTCGCATCGAGAGATAAACTTTTAGAGGGTTTCCCTGTCCAGGGAAAGCAGGTGATCCCCACCATGGTGGGATCACTAGTACGCCAATTGAGGATAGAGCGCTTCCTCATGAAGTACTTAGAAGCTGGAGAAGACGTGCTCACCCAGACATTCAGCAAGTGGGGGAAAGTGAGCAACATAAAGAAGAGTGTCTCCAAGGAGGACCCCCCGCTTGGTACTCCGGCGAGGTAACATTTACCATGAACATGCGACAACCAGTGCCCAACCTCGTCACCATCGGCACATTGCGTGTCATGGTAAATTACCCCGGAGTGCAGAGACATTGTTTGCGGTGTGGCTCGGTGGAACATCTGGGCAGTGATTTCCCCCGAGCCAAGTGCTTCAACTGCGTCGGCGTGGGCCACATCCCCAGCCAAAAGTGCTCCAGCACGGAGCACAAAATAACATCGTGGCCTCTACGCATATTTGCAGAACGGACAGGGGGGGGGGGGGCGCCTGTTGAACTACTTAGCCTGCAACTTACAAAGACGCCATAGAATTTCCAGAACTTGCTGACACAAGCGGGAAGAAAACATTTGCCCAGACAGTCTTGAGTAAAATTAAAAAGCGTCTTGCAGACAACAGCAGAAGAAGCCGTTCTCCCCCCCCCCCCCCCCAATAACAACATCCGCTGAGGAAACAGTTTCTCCCTTCAGTTACTTCCACTTTACCACCATCAACGATGGAAGAACAGCAACAACTGAGGGTACAGATGAAGACAAAGTTAGCGTTCCACCAGCTACCCCCCCCCTTTCAACCACATCAGAGGAGGCTCATCGGTCGATACCCCAAGACCTCCCCATGTCGTGTCATGGGGAGGTCTTGGGGGCGTCCCCCTGCACATAATAAAAAGCTTCATAATAAAAAATAGTCGACACGAGTTAGAAGTCCTCTCGAGCTCGTGTACGAAACTAGAAGCCAGTTTGCAGGAGGCCGGATATTCTGCCTCTCCCCCCCCCAACAGATCGAATCCTTAATCAAGTATGTCAAACTGCCAAATTAAGGGCTTAGGCCTTGTATAACATCGTAAAGCTTCATAATCCCGCCATCCCCTTCTGTGTTGCCTCACTCGACACCAGAGAGCTCGTTCGCCATCTAAACAGGAGGAAGTGTGGAAGCTCATGCTAGCATCCAACATCCGGCTCTTGTTCCTGCAAGAAACACACTTTTTCCACTACATGGATATGCAGGAACTGAGCCAAAAGTACTCCTTAACATCGTTCTGGAGCTTCGGAGATAGACACAGCGCCGGGGTAGGGTACTTATGCTAGCCCTCCTCCTCGGAGCTTTCCATAACACCTAGAGGGATGCAGAAGGGAAGTTCTTGCCATCGACAAGAACTTCCTTGTCGGGGGGCTGCACCAACAGGTTCATCAACATCTACGCTCCGGTAGATCCACCATCAAGATCAACATTCTTCCAGTCGCTTTATACCTATTTTTATGGCGCCCATCATGTCATCCTGAAGGGGGACTTTAACTGCGTGGCCTATGAAAAAATAGGGGAAATTCAAATTTAGGCACTTCTGATTACTACAGGCAACTGGAAATTCACCTCAGAAATCTCAGCCATCTGGAGGACTCACAACCCCTAGTTTAGGGTTTACACTGGACAAGCAGAGGAATCGGCACAAGGCTCGACCTCTTCTATCTGTCATCATCCCTTGTTTCCAGAGTCGAGGCAATAAGGAAGGCACGTTACCATCCTTTCTTTCATCTCGGATCATAAATTAGTTATGCTCACCTACCACCATCTAGAAACAATAGAAATTGGTCCTAGACCTCTGGAAGTTTCCACCAGACTTCCCGTCCCTGTTCTCGGCCAAGCTTCATCAACTCTGCTCCACCTGGAGCACTGCTGGAAGGGACTGGGACACGTGAGCACAACTTAAAAACTCCATTAAAGAACATGTGATCAAATGGGGCGAAGAACGTGCCTTCTATCGAAGATCTCGGCTCCATATTCTCTGCAAGGACCGAAGCTGGTTCGTGGCCAGCCAACATCAAGGCTTTCCATGTCACACTGCCATCCGTGAAGTTAATCTTAACATTGAAATGGAGAGACAGAAACAGGAAGAAAAGAACGAAGATCAGACTCCACCTGCGCTCGGAAGACAAGCTGCTTTCTACAACAGGCGCTGCGTCAATTTTTGACAGGAGCGAACCATCACTACCATCAGTGAAGGCGGGTGTACATACAGCACAACACCTGACATCCTGAATGCCTTCTGGAAGTCAACTGTATCCCCCCCCCAGGATTACTCCTGTTGGAACATTTACCCCTTCCCTGCGCACATCCAAGCAGGGTTGGATGCACAATTACAGCGGCTGAAGTAACATCAGCCTTGAAACAATGCCGAACGATGAAAGCGCCTGGGCCAGACGAACAAGGCACAGAACGCTATCGTGAAGTCTTTTAATACTTCCCATTCTCGTGGCACTCTACAACAACTTCCTTAACACCGGAAACGTTCCGCGAGAATTCTTGGAATGCCATACCGTCTTCATTCTGAAACCCAACAGAGACCCAGCCAACATCAAAAACTGGAGACCCATCAGTCTGTCGAACACGGATTACGAGATCCTCGCCCGTATTCTAAACGACAGACCGAAGGTCGGGATGAAGTACTGTATGTCATCAAGAGCACACAAGTGTATGGTGTTCCTGGCCGATCGATGGAGTTCAATCTCATCCTCATCCGAGAACTGCTCCATCTAGTTAACATCAAAAAGCATTCCATGCCATTGTTATCCATCGATCTCAACCGAGCATTTTACAGCGTCTGGCACTCCTTTCAGTTCGACATCCTGCAGAAAGTCGGGATCAGCAGTGGACTACTTTCCATCATTAGAGGAGGCTACAACAGCTCCACCCGCCTCTTCATCAACGGACACTTATCCGACCCCATCAACATCCAGAAAGAGAACAAACAAGGTTGTCCTCTTAATACGCTGCTTTTAGCACTAGCCCTTGAGCTGTCCTAAGGGCAGTTGACAATTTGCGTGCCATCAGAGGGATTCCATTACCGCTCACCACGGATGACTCCAAAGTAATAGCCTACGCGGACGACGTGGTGGTTACCCTCAGGGACAGCGACTCCATACCGAACTTCTTCAACACCTTAGAGAAGTTCGGAGTGTCGGGACTAACATCAAACCACGACAAAACTAAGATCAAGACGTATGGAGCCTTGGATCCAAATAACGTCGCTATGGGTTTCGTCCCTACGGAAGCCCCCCCCCCTCAGCATCCTTGGGGTCCCATTTGCTGCACAACACGACTGTGATCAAGTCCATCGTATACATTGCCTACCATCACGTCGTCAATATTACCAACATCAGCGAGGATCAGGAAATCCGGCTCTACAGGAAACTCCAGAAGTTCTTCTGGGGCAATCTACATCAAGAAGTTATATTAAGATCCTGCAACTTCCGGAGAAGCGGGACAAGGGGAGTTCGGCCTTCCCCTCCTTAACATCAGATACCTAAGTAATACCGCCTTTCATCTCAGTAGGATAGCTGCAAACCAACCATCCTTGCAGCTATCCTGTGAGGTATTTCTTAGATTTCAAGCTTCCCCCGTTTGGGATCACAGTCCACCAAGGTCCCAAAGCGGTCCGGACGGCTGCAACAGACTTTGCCAGCTTATACAACAACTCCGCTCGTCGGGTATTAACACCGACAGGATCTGGAACAGCAAGATCTGGTACGAACACTTCTTCAACGTTCCTCCATACCGACGTTCGGGATCTAGGAATTGACAGCAACAATAACATTCTCTTCGGCCACCTTCCAGTTAACATCAACATCTGAAGGTTCCACAACACCAGGAACCCCTTCTGCAACTTCTGCCGGGGCTTTTACACCGTAGAGCACGCCTTCTACGAGTGTCTTCTATCCAACAACATCTGGAGGAGGTTAACTGATGTGCTCCGCATCTCCATCCTACTACAGGAAGAAATTATCCACCTGCAGTTCACCCTACCAGCCACCAACAAGCAGAAGTTTCTGGAATTCATCATTAATGAGATTAAATACCAGATCTGGAAGATAAGGAAGAAATTTTCTAATCGTGCTAACCCTCCCCGTCTCTTCCAACTCTCTTGACACGTCCTCTACAAGTTTTATAGCTCTTCGAGGAGGTTTCTACATCTAGAGAGAGAAAGGCTTTGGATGACACTAGATTTAATATCCAGTGGTGAACACCTTCCATCCTGTGCACTAACAGAAATAACACCATCAAGTTCTGTTTGCTGCTGCTTTAACATCTCCATCTGTAGCAGCAGCAGCATCTCCACTTCTAGCCATGTTTATGGTCTTTGTGTCCCCTATGAGGTCTGCTTTGTTCCTTGATCTCCCACAGGGGTAACTCGGAGGAAGAACCCAGGCAGCGGAGGCCTACTCGAGGAAGTCTGCCCTGAAGAGGGGGCTTACCTGGGCACCGGTTACCTCCGTGGTCCCTTTGATCTTATGAGACCGACATCTGGTTCGGGTGACCAGTTCTCATCTGATAGCATTGAGCTAGCAAGATGAGCATTATGAGCTGAGGCCTATTTTTTCTTCTAACTTACTCCTCACCCGCCCTTCCCATCCTATTCCCTTTCCTCTCCTTCTCACCCCCCCAGCACCCACCTCAAACTCTCCGTCACTTCCTTGCCCTTCTTTTTCTTCTCTTCGGGTGCACTCGCCCCATTTATTTTAAATAGGCCGATGATGGCATCTTTACTTTCTCACGAGGAACCTGAATCATTATTAGGTCTTTTCGACTAAGAGTTTTAATCTGACCACTTACAGAGACGGAGCGTTTAAAGATGCATCATAGGAAGGGGTAGTGACCCCTTCCCATAATGCATAGCATCATACATGTCCACAAGGAGATGTGATTTGCATTAGGGAAAATACTAAGGAAAGTGATCAGAACTTACTCCAACTTTACCACGAGTTGCTCCTCTCCTGAAAGGTTGCTTACGTTTGGATCCGCCGAAACGTTTATAGTTTCTATATTCAGCAAGAAACTCTTGTAGTTTTTATATATTAGGCTTTGAAATAATGTTGGATTTAATATCTACTTAATTTGTATAATTTTGCATCGCCGAAGTGAAGCCTTTTGGCTCTTGATTTCAGTAATTCTTGGCATCTTTAAACGTTCCGTCTCTGTAAGTGGCCAGATTAAAACCCTTAGTCGAAAAGACCTGATAATGATTCAGGTTCCTCGTGTCAAAGATGGAAATCAAACCTAGGTCTTTCCGACCAAAGGGACTTCGTTTATACCAACTAAGCTAAGGAGGCTCCTAAACAAAAACGGAGGAGGAGGCTCCACTAATTTTTGCATCAATTCCAAATACCAAATTTCAATAAAATTCGTCGAGCAAGAGTTGAGGAATTATTTGTTTTTGAATGGACGGAGAGACCGAAGTCCATTTTCCGAAAAGCACCTAAAACCAGATCTAAGTTGAATTGATGGGCAAAGAAATGACAAAAAATACAAAAGGATTATTAATTATATGAAGAGCCAAAGGCTTCAATTCGGCGACATGAACTTTTTTAAGTTAAGGGATGTTACATCCCATATTGTTTCATAGCCGAATAAGAAACTCAAAGAGTTTCATGCCGAATATAGTAGAAACTATATATATATAAAGTCGGAAGCAAATACCTGGATAGTGCAGCACCTGACCCATTTGGTAGTGCAACACTGAGGCAACTCATAGTAAGGGTGGAGCAAGCTCTATAGCGCTTTATATAGGTTCTATATTCGGCATGAAACTCTGAGTTTCTTATTCGGCTAAGAAACAATATGGTATATAATATCCCTTAACTTAAATACAAAAGGATTTTATTACGAAATATCTTTATCATGATTCTCTGTGATTTCCATACTTGTCTGTATATGTGTGTGTGCGTGGGGGAGGGATCGCAGTCTACCCTTTATTTTATTTAATTAATTTATTTATTTTGGGACCTTTTCCAACTTGCGGCTAGGAAACTTCTTTCTTGAGAAAAAGAAGTCGGTGTGTCAAAAGACCAGCGAACAGGGAGGACGTGGTGAATACAGACAAGATGACTCGTCTCATGTTGAAACAGTCGACAGTGATAATTACAGTTCCTGCTCTGTCATCTATCAGTAAGTATCAAATCTCGTCACGTCGGCTCTGGGGACACCGCAGGACCAATTCTACCCGGACATCTTTATCGAAATTTTGCGGCATTTAAACACAGTCTAAAACAATCCCAAAGATGGAGTACATCCGTGGATGCTCTTTCCTATTCCACTTTAACACGTTTGTGGCTGAAATTCACATAAAAAAAAAATAATTATTATTAAAAAGCTTCGCTATCCATTCGTGGAAAGGAATTCTTTTCTGGGGTCATTTCCAGTGATTTGAGGGACAGAGAAAAAAAAAAAAGAAAGAAAGAAAAACATTTCTCAAAGATTTGGGGAAATCCATTTGAAATATTAGATTCGCTACTCACCAAGATTTACCAGCAGTTAGGAAGTATACAAAACAAACGTGACAATGCAGACTTACGATGTCTTGATATTTTCCTTAATGAGTGCTACTTGATAAACAAAAGGCGAGATGATTACTGTGAGATCGCCTTCATTAATACTGGCCATCATTGATACCCCAGCAATGATAATAACACTGGTCTGGGAACGCAATGAAAACTTTATAATCATGGCATAAGTAATAATTCGGGGAATGTTGTCAGGGATCATTTGAATCACCGAGATTCTGCGAATCATGGCGATTCAACTTCACAAAGAATATCGGCCTGTTTCGTAACATTTGTCTACTTCTTAAAATTCCTTCATCCCATAGAATCTTTGGAACGAACAACCGTTTCTTCTGTCATGGATTTAAGAATCAACTTTTTTTTTCCATCGTCATATTCATATCTATATGGCGGAAAACCCTTTGTTTATTATTGATAATATCTATTGAAAACATATGAGTTTCATTCGATAGTTTAGCTAGATGTGACGTCATGTACACTCTACACTCTTTTTACATCTTTAACAATGCAGTCTAGGAAATAAGAATTCAATTTGTACTGTAATTACAATCTATAAATTAACATTTCACAATTAAAATATTTTCTAAAATTGTAAAAATATTGCATAAATTTTCTAAGTCATAAATTAATAATAATAATAATAATAATAATAATAATAATAATAATAATAATATCACAATTAAACACAATTAGAGCAATGAATTCTTGGGCTATTCCAGTGATCAAATTGGACCGCAAAACTAGAAAACTAATGACTATGCATCATGCATTACATCCACGAAGTGATGTTCGCCGGTTGTACCTACCGAGGAGAATAGGTGGACGGGGTCTGCTGTAAGTGAGACAGACTATGGAAGAAGAACAAATTAGCTTAAAGAAAGTAATATCGACAATAGCTCTGAGCAAATGCTTCAAGCAATTACACTTCTAAAAGCAACAGGAAACAAATCCGATTACAAAAAGGAACAACAAAATATCCGATATGTGCGCAGGAAAAATAAACCCTTGCATGGCCAATTTCTTCGAGATACTGAGGACAAAATTGGCGTGAACAAAACATGGAAATGGCTGCAACACGGATACATTAAAAAAGAAACAGAAGGACTTATTCTAGCAGCTCAAGAACAGGCATTATAAACTAATGCAATCAAAGCAAAATTTTTCAATATCAATAATAACAGCAAATGCAGATTATGCGATCAGAAAGATGAGACTGTAGAACATGTAATTCAGTGCCTGCAGCAAAATTAGCTCAAACTGACTATAAATACCGTCATGATCAAGTGGCCAAAATAGTTCATTGGCATGTATGCAAAAAATATGGCTTTCCTACTTCTGATAACTGGTGGCAGCATAAAATTGAGACTGTATTTGGAAACGAAACAGCAAAAATTCTCTGGGACTTTAGAATACAAACTGATCGGAATTTGGAACACAATAGACACCTGACGTCATAATTTTGGAACATGGACAGGTTTGGATTATCGATATCGCAGCACCCAGTGATAACAACATTAACAACAAAGACCTGGAAAAAATGACTAAATCTCGAGATCTGGCAATCGAAGTTGGCAGGCTGTGGCTTAAACACACCAAAGTCATCCCAATAGTTATCGGTGCACTGGGTGCAACTTCAAAGAAGCTGTCCAACTATTTACAGCAATTAAACATCAACGAAGTGACCCCATATGACCTGCAAAAAACCGCATTACTCGGAACAGTTTATAGTTTACGACGCTACCTGACGGACTATTCTTAGATTCTTGGGTAGAATCTGAATTGTTCTGAATCACCAGTGAAATTGTTGTTTATATGATTGTTTTGACTGTATATCAATTATGTGAATAAAATAATAATAATAATAATAATAATAATAATAATAATAATTTTAACAGTTTATTGTCTAGTAAATTAGGGTTTGTAATTTAAACAAGGTGAAATTATAAACACAAGGCGTAATTTAAGCAATTTGACATTCAAACAAGATGAAATAAAAATATAAAACAAAAACAGGAAGGCTAATTGGGCGATGGACGTAGACCCCTGCTTTCCGATCAAACGCTAAATTAGATCTTACTAATATAAAGTTTTTAATTTATATTAAAACAGTAATTAAAAGGCCATACATTTTAGTTAATCTTTGAATATAAATTAAAAATTTTATATTAGTGAGATCTAATTTAGCGTTTGATCGGAAACAGGGTATCTCAATGCGCTTTTTCATTTTATTTTCAATTAAGAGCGACATCAGGAAATTTTTATATTACACATTTTGTTCAATTTAAATTTCACAACTAATTTTTTTTTGTTAATACCAACATAAAATTTTGAGCACTGCCATTTTTATGATAATAATACTTGTTCAATGATTACACAACTTTTTATTTAAGCAGTATAAAAATGATGACAAGGAGGGAAAAAAAAAAGAGAAAAAAAAAACTAAAACTAGAAGAAAAAAACTCAAAAAAATAATAATTAAATAACTGGAAGAGTAATAATTTAAAATGGAGCCTCTTGAAGGGAAAATAATGATGATTATTGCTACTAGATGGCGACACTAAACTTCACTACACGATTTCCTTCTAATAACTTAATACTACAATTTGAGAAATTACTAAGAGTTCAGATAATAATATTAAAAAAAAAAAAAAACGCATGAATGTATACGAGAGAGAGAGATAATATCTAAAAAGACATAAAGAAACGCTGACAACACAATCTAGCCCGTGCAGAAAGTGGGCCCACTTCACCCACTGACTATTTGCACTGCAACATAAATAGCGGTGAATGCGTGAAACCCGGATGCTGACCTTCCCGTAAATACCTCATCATTTCTTGCCGGCCCCGGTCCACCTTATAATAACCGTGCCATCCCAGAACCAACACCACAGCCCGGTCACTTATCACCGGGGCTTCCTTCTATCCCCGATGGCCTCATAAGCGTCAGACGAAAGTTCTCATTTCGCGTCTCGCTCCAGACGTCCACTGCCCACAGTCCGCACGCTAGCGTCCGTTAAATATTAAACGCCGAGGTCGTGACCATACCCGGCGATTATCCGCCAAATCGTTAGAGAAAAATTTCACAGTGCTGAAGGTGCTCTTTTGTAGTCGAAATCCCATAAAGGCAGGAGAAGAAAAAGAAAAGCAAACACGTCTCGAAGAAGCCGCAGTGGCCGAAAATAACGATAAACAAATAAAGGCACAGTGGCTGAAGAGATTACCCCACTTGGAGTTCAAGGGTGGGGGTGGGGGAAGGACTGAGGTTACCGAGAAAGGATAAAGTGCAATGGTCAAAGTCTGAGTCATGGGAGTCAATTAATAATAATAATTATTATTAATACGTCATTTTGTGTATGTGTGTGTTTCATCTTGGGTTTCTGAAGCAAAGCTATCTCGGCTCTGCAGTAAAATGCTGGTGGTCCACAACGGGTTAGCACTGTCTTTGTAGACGAAGATAGTCATCAGAGAAATCTCGATTAAAGCTAATAGCATTTTATGTACAGCACACACACACACACACACACACACACACACACACACACACACACACACACACACACACACACACACACACACACACACACACACACACACACACACACACACAGAGAGAGAGAGAGAGAGAGAGAGAGAGAGAGAGAGAGTACCAAATTTTATTCTCTGGATTCCTAGACGAAGCCGTTTGGTCGGAAAGACCTGGGTTCGATTCTCGTCACTGACATGAGGAACCTTTATGTGATCTCTTTCGACAAAAGGTGAGTTATCCCCCTGGTCTCATCCGGAGGTAGAGGGCTTTTTCACCAGCAAACTCGGGTTTTTCGTCCCCCAGAACAGACAAACGGCCCCATGAACACACGTGGATTACAGTCATGAATACCTCCCAGTCATATGCCGGTCACGACCCTGGATAAAATTGGGGGGTTAGGGGAAGCAATGGTGAACTACCCTGTAAAAATCTCACCAGGAATACCTTGTGGACAATGCCTACAGAGTCACCCATAGTCGGAAACGACTGAAAAGGGAAAATCAGATCGGATTCCTAGATTAAGTTTGAGCTTATATGAGATGGATTGAGTTCTTTGTTGCGCTTTCTTCTGTTCAAGGGTTAGTCATCTTCCCTGGCTTCACTGGTCTTTCCATCTTCCCGCTGATCTTCCTCTCTTTCCCGTTTAGTCTATATCCTTCCGCTTCTTTTGGTAGCCATCTTTCCATCCTAAATAGATGTTCTTCCCATTCCCGAACTAATACAACAAGGATTAAATCTACCTTCGTTTTCCAAGATACAAGAATCGATTTCATTCACTGATAGAAGCCCCCGAATGAGTACACTAATAAAAGGCGACCTCATCAAAATCAACATAGATTGATTTTGACGTAGTCCAGAGATTCCCAAAGTGTGGGTCGCGACCAACGGGTGAGTCGCGACCTGATTTTGGGTGGGTCTCTCTTTACCGCAGCTTTAAGAATGTTGCTTCCTTTTACTACTTCGTGTGAAATTGGATTTTCGGCAATGACACGAATTAAAAACAAATTTCGAAATAAATTTCAATGATCAAACACCTTTCGTCTGAAAATAACACATCAATGTGGACGTCAAAGACCTCATCAGCAAAAGTAGAAAACAACCACTCTTCGCATACTTCATTATATATCTGATTAATACATTTATATATTAATTCAATGTATTCAATAAAAATTTTAAAAGTAGTAAAGCGATATTTTTTATTCACCCCTCCCTTATTTTTAAAATATGCATTACAAGCGAGCGGGTCGCGAAAAATTATCCTTTTCGAAAGTGGGTCTCGACCCATAAAAGTTTGGGAAGCCTTGACGTAGTCAATATAGATTTGATTTTACATTGTTGGCAAATCCCTGACCAAACATAGACTGAAAATTCGGGAGGTCCCAGAATATCTGAGTATAACCTGGGACCATGTGAAGTTATCGTAATGCAGAGGTGTGGCCGTTTTGTAGAGCTAACCCAGTCGACTATTAACATGATAATGCACCATTTATATTACCAAACTTATTTATTGGCTTGAAGAAATATGAGTTCACTCCAGAGTCCTGATCTGAACTGTATAAAACACCTATGGGAAAAATTAAAATGTGGGTTAAGAGTGCGATCAACATGTCCATAAGGGGAACTCAATATTTAGTCCAAGTCTACCCTGGAACACAGCATCCAGTGTGTGTGTGTGTGTGCGCGCGCGCGCGCGCGCACCAATAACATATTCAGGTTTCTTTTGACTTATAAAGACCATCAAAAAAAAACATCTTTAGAGTAGGGTTACCTTGGCTATGTAAAATATATATAGAATTAATAATAATAGAAAAAAAAAATTTTAGCCTACCCACAGTACTATAAGGTTATAAATGATGCGCTATAGGTTTATAAAAAAAAAAAAAACTTTCGTGGTTGACAGCCACATAAAAATATCGAACTTTCGCTATCACAACTGTTTGAGAATACACAAACTATAATCAGATATTAAAGACACGTTTGTGAATGGGGTTTTTGACTCACTGGAACCAGCAACGTACAATGATCTTTTCCCCAAAATGAATCGAGAGTTTCTTCTTCTTTTGCCTTTTTTTTTTTTTTTTTTAATCCAATAATAATAAAGACATATAACGAGGGTTTCGTTGAAGCCAATGCCAACGAGAAAGTGCACATTCCAGGTTAGGCTAATATAAGCCGCTTTAGTGCTAGATATCTTAGGACAAACATCTCAGAGGGAGGAAGATACGATAATTATATGGCAAGAAAAATATAACGAATCTCGCTCCCCCCACCCCCCCACCCCCATCCAACCAACACTGGCCATCTGCTTTAATTCTTTAACGCACGTTTCTACCGGTCGTTCTTCAACACTGACCAATCAACTCACGATCTTCCACCGCTGAAGCCGTTTGACCTTTAACCTTTCTCCGTAACTTGCTCCAGAGTGGGCAGATAGTTTCAGCGGACGTTAGAAGAACATTAGAAGAACACTCTGCCGATCTGTAGAAATCTTTAGTTCTTAATTTTATTTTATTTCATCACCAGATACCAAACCCTGCAGAAGGTCACACCGTCCGGAAAAAAAAAGTGAGGGGCTAGGGGAGGGGGACTCATTCGCACTGTTTGGCGATGGTAAGTTTAATCCGGATGTCTCCGTCTCCCTCTGCATGTTTATTCTCTCTGGCCGGCAATAAAAGGCATGATACGTTATTGTAAAGTGGGCCGTGAGCATTGGAAGGGCTTCCATTACGTCCGTTTTACTGGACATAATGAGCGGAGATAGCGGACTCTGCCACACCTCCTCAAAGCAGAGGGAGGGTGGTGGGGGTAGAAATTAGATATTTGCTCGAAGATAAGCAGGGAGGTGGTTTACAAACGTTAAGAACAGTGACCGAAGAAAGCGTGGAATGAATCAGAATTCTACCTGCAGATTTTTTTTTTTTTTTTGTGCTGCCATCATCAGATCCGATGTCTTGGGGGAAGGGGGGGGGGAGATGAGCGTACTGCATAGCGAAGAACGGATGCCTTTCTTATCCATTTCCCATGCAAGAAATTTATGAGATCCGTTTGGTGAGGAAGGGATGGTTCTAAATCATTCAGAGATCCTCCCCTCGAAGAATTTCTTTAGGTATCAATACGGAAATGTGAGACCTTTAATTATCTTCCCCACATCGAACTCACCACGAATAATATAGATTATGGATGAGTAGAGGGTAAAGTCTTCGTCCCATTGTCAGAAACTATTAAGAGGAGGACAATAAATCAGCCATTATTATTTTATAGCCAGATAAGTAAACATTGTTTGAAAGTGAGTTAGCCTCGCCCATATGGACGTGGAGGGTCTTTACTCCCGAAAAACGGATCAGATAAACAGAAAACGCATCAATTAACGGCTGTAATATACGGTTTTCCAGGGGCATGCCACTCGTCCATTTGCCTTACATTAATGCTTTTGATGAAGGGTTTCTTTAGTCAGAGTTGTTTCGAGTTGTTAGTGTTCATCAGTTGGTGAGAACTGTTGTACTCATCACAGATGACGCAAAAAAAAGTATTTTTATAACAGTAGATATTTAGTATCCTTCCGATTTAGATGTTAATATAAGAATGTAATCAATGTTTATAATTATAATTACTTTGAGAGTTGGAAAAATTGAATGCTTGAACTTGACACACACACACACACACACACACATGTGTGTGTGTGTGTGTGTGTGTGTGTGTGTAATTAAGTCTGTAATTTTTTATATACTTCTTTGATTGTGATACCTGAGGATATTCATGTAACGAAACTAGTAAACTAGTAGTATCTTTTTTAAATATATCTTGTCATCTTTTCTCTCGGTAATAGTCATTAAACCTTTTTTTTTTTATAATATTCCAACCGAGTAAAAATGAATTTTGAAAATATATATACGTTAAAGATACCGAGCTATTTTAATTATAAACCTGATTTTAATCCATTTCCCAAGTAATCAAACAAACAAGTAAGTCAAGTTTGCGCCTGCAAGTTGTGCAAGTCTGGGTGACCCACACGTAGTGCAAGTCTTAGGCAACTTGTGGTAAATGCCTTGCCTTTAATGCACAACAAAGCACATCTCCTGGAGGAGATATATGATGTTGTGCATTAAAGGCAAGGGGCCACTACCCAGACCGGTTTCGACCTTTATTGAGGTCTCATCAGGGGGAGCCAGGTTTAGAAATACCAAGATTTAAGAAATATAGAGCTTATAAATATTTTACCAAAACAAGTTGCCACAAGGTGCTTTGAACTTATTAAATAAAAATCTCAGGATGAGAGATTGATGTAGAAAGTTTTTTTATTTGTCTGTTTGCTTACTTGGGAAATGGATTAAAACCAGGTTTATAATTAAAATAGCATGGTATCTTTGACGTATATTATACCCAAGGTAAAAAAACTTTCTACATATAATATATATATATATTTTTTTTTTCAGAGTCAAATTTTACTGAAAAAATGACTCTGAAAAGCCCTTTTCACAAAATGCTTAATCAGATTTAAACCCATACGCATTTTAAAAAATTAATCTACCCTGATTGAATGGATTTGATCCTCCCTGTTGTCGAGTCATCTCAACTCTCGTTCAGACTCGAGTGTTTTGAATTCGTAAATTAGAACAACGGTTTCGAAACGATACAAAACAACATCTGCGCTCTGGCTAGATGGAACTTATTACAGTTTGGTATTTCGAATATTTTTTAGTATTCTGACAAAAGTGAGAATTTAAGATTTGGACCGTTTTAGTAGCCAAGCGATTAGACAAAATTATATGCGACGAATGTGTACAGAGAAACTGAACCTTGAGTCATTTTTGACTTTAAGGTTTAGTTTTACTCAATTTAATTTTATTCAAATTCGATTAAGAGGAAGTTTATTAACACTGGATTTCAAGACTTGTGCAGATGGCACTCTTTAAATGAGCGGAGATAGCAACACAAGAAATGAACGAAGGGGAAAAAGGTTTCTATGCATTTAGGTCGAACTGTGACCGCTGCACGTATGGTAAAGAAATTTCGAAGCGAGCAAAAAATTGGGAAGAATTAAGATTCAAATTCAAATGAAGAATTACTATTATTATTACTATTATTACGGGCAACTCCAGGGAGTCATTAGACTCATCGAGGGAGGCCCCAAATCATATTCATCACAACTATTTGACATTCATACAGTATCTATCATACCTCGCCTTAAACTCATTCACTGTCACAGCATCCACTAGAATGAGTGTGGAAATATTTGTAGGAAATTTCCAGACTCACGTTTGCATCCGCAGCACTAGACTTCTTGAAGAAAGATTGTTCTAAGTTCGATTCTAGTCGCTGACTAGAGGAACTTTTTTAAGCCTTTTTTCGACCAGTACTCGATTTAGCCGATCTGGGGCACAGGCAAGTCGGAAATTCAAGAAAATCGAACATAGATTACACACTATTTCAGACAATATATGGTGTTAGGCTTAGGGACCACGAAATGGCGACACTTGTCTGTTGGGATCTCCTCCTCTGATGCTAATTAATATTACGAATGGTCCTGGGTCCTATTCTGTGATTGACTAAAGGTAGACTAGCTGACCACTATTCAAAAGTTAGGACGAAATGGCCTTGCCTACTCTCTTTTGGGTTTCAATTGTGTTACCAAACCCTTTTCGTTTTCCAACTCTTCTTCTTTTAACACTCAAAGGGAACAGATTCCACTCGTTAAGACTAAACTTTCTGCTTATCGATAGGCAGTTGGTCTCCATCGTTTGCCATTGCAGTAGTTGAGTGAATTTTAGTCAGCGTATTAGACGAAAGGTGACAAGAACATGACAGACAAGTGCTGCTATCTGGTGATGCTAATCTTAACCAGTATTATTATTTTATGTATGGTGTATGTTCTACTGTAGATTTTTTCGAGTTGATGGATTTAAAATTCGAGTTTATCCTGGAAAATAATCCCTATTCGCCTACTCCAAAGATACACTAATTTGGAACACACACACACACACACACACACACACACACACACACACACACACACACACACACACACACACACACACACACACACACACACACACACACACACACCACAAACCGAGAAACAGTTCCTCGAGCCAGTGAGTAGAATCGAATCTATAATTGCCCTTCTTCAGATCAAGGCGGTTAGTTGCTATCAGTGGTGGCTTGTACATAAGCACTGCAACACTGCAGCACCCCCAAGGAAAAAATGAAAAAATTAAATTTTCTTTGTGTTTATAAATAACATCAATGATGACAGCATTATACAAATGCAGTACAACATGTTGAAGGTTACGGCTTATGTTTCGATATTGATTGAATAGTTAATAATTGGAATTGTTCGATTAACGCTTTAGGTTACGAAACAAATGCACTGCGATCTAACGCAGTGTCCGAATTATCAAGTTCGGTCAATTGCAGCTAGACTCGCCGATATTCGTTTGCGCTTGTCACTGCACGTAACAAGTGAATCCGACGCTGCTCGTTGAGCAGTGTCGCTACAGATAAATTGTATGCTTGCGCGCGTTATTTCTTTGAGACACGAAACTCTTTTATTATTGGTGTGTTCGTGGTGAGGGTGAACTATTTTTAATAAAGCAATTTTTTAATATGTTAATTTACTTATTAATAAATTGGTTACTAATTAGGAAAAAAATGAATTATTTTTCTTATTTTGTAAATGCAGCACCCCCACTTAAAATTTTCGCCGGCAGCCACTGGTTGCTATGAAACTACCCTCATGCACTTGGAAGAAAAATTCAAAGCTGTTACACTGTAAAGGGTTCTACAGAATGCAAGACTCAGGATTTCAGGGGAAAGACCTCCCCCTTCCACCCACTTTCCATACGGAACTGCTAACTTATCTTCAATTGAAAAAGCCCATAAAAATGTCCCTTCATACAGACGCGATTGGAACAAGTCTTTCCAACCAAGGTCACCGTTCAGAATGACGACTATGAGACACTGCAGAGGGGTTTATAATTTCCTAGCTATTGCTATATAAAATTACCTTTTTTTTTTTTTTTTCAGAACTGCCATGACCTCTTTTATTTTGTGTCGTTTTCTATTCGTCTACATATTTCATCTCTTCTCAGGAATATTTCTGACGGCTCTCTCCCTTTTTTAATATTACGTATTCCGGGCAAGACTTATTTCTATTTTCTTCTTCTTCGTGAGTATTCTGCAATGGAGCAGGTTCTTCTTTTAGTAGCAGAAACTTTCCTTCCACCCTCTTCTGTTCTGAGCCTTCTCTTTCAAGTCTCCATTGCGCATGTCATCTAGCATTGTTTTCCTTGCTCTTCCTCTGGGTCTTTTTCCATCTATTTTTTTCCTTCGATGGCATCTCTGATGATTCCATTCCCTCTCAGAATATGTCCGATCCAGTTTCCTTTGCTTCTTTTTATCCTCCTTAACAGACTTCTTTCTTCTTCTACTCTTTTTAAGACCTCTTCATTAGTTATTTTATCTGTCCATTTGATTTTTTCCATCCTTCTCCAAATCCACATCTCAAAGCTTTCCAAAATCGTAATTTCTTCTTTCTTCAATGTCCAAGTTTCAGATGCTTAGAGGGCAACACTCCACACATAACATTTTATTAGTCTTTTCTTTAGGTTTTTATCCATTTTACTTCTGAATAAATTCATTTTCTATTAAAGTTTTTTTTTTTTTTAATCAAAAGAAATAAGAAAACCTAAACGCGATAAATTATTTATATTATTGTTTTTCGGTACGATTAACATCCATAGTGTATGTGTGTGTGTGTGTGTGTGAGAGAGAGAGAGAGAGAGAGAGAGAGAGAGAGAGAGAGAGATTAGCGCACCATTCAGATGTTAGCAAATGAGATTTGCAGTCATTAAATAGGATTAGACTGGATTAAAGAAGGGAAGTAAACAAGCTGACCATGACACATTCTAGTAAAATGACCAAATATTAGAACGGCTGGACACGGTCATCACTGAAAAACTGGGTAAAATGGAGGCTAAAACTCTAATTAACCTAGTTTGGCATCCGGCTTACTTAATAGAATCTTCTTTGACTTCAGACATTTAACATCATCTCGAAACTTATACATACGTAATAACTGCAGGAAGATTAGTGTGGCATTTTTACTCTGAAGGCAGCATAAGGCACATATGCACGCGACAAATGTCTTTCACGGTGTTCTTCTTCTTCCCTGTTGTTCCCTCCCCTCCCCCCCAACACACACGCACAACACAGTCTCAAGAATCGGTGGAAATATATTAGAAGGTGCTGCACGTATAACATTATCTATAGGAGCGGCTTCACATTAGCATTATCAAATAATTCGACTAATCCAGTGAGCCTTTGTATTTCAGTCGATTTTAACGATGTCCTTTGGTTGAAAAAACCCGAGTTTGAACCCCAGTCTAGGACATGAAGAAATACTTGATCTGTGCTTTACAATTAAAGTTCAGTTAGCGGCTTCATACAGAATAGCAGAATTTTTCCACCCGAAAACTTGGATTTTTCATCTCACAAAACAGGCAAACCTGTCTAAAAGAACATGAACTATACCCTCTGTCCCAAAAGAAACCGAACTTTTCGAAAATAGAAGAAACTAGTGGCGCGACCTGTTGTATTTTTTTTTTTTTTGTTGTTGTCGAAAGCGACAACCTTCATTAGTGTTACGTCAACTGTTAATGACATTTGTTTCGTTAGAAGCAGAGTTATAGTGCTACAAGTGACAGTGTGTTTTGACGAACGGTCGGAAAATGAGTTTCAAACAAAGAGCTGCGATTGACTTTTGTGTTAAACCTGGCAAAAGGTTTACCGAAACGCATCAAATGCTTCAAAAAGCATACGGTGATGAATGCTTATCCCGTAGTCAAGTTGACGAGTGGTTTAAGCGATTTCCAAGTGGTCGTGAGACGCTTGAGGACGACGAAAAGCCAGGCCGTCCAAAAACTGGACTGAGCGAAGTTAACATCCCAAAAGTATGTGATTTCATCAAAGAAAACCCGAAATCGTTCGTGAGATTGATTGAAGATGAATCGGGAATTCCAAAATCAACTGCGCACAATATTTTTACCGAAATTTGGGGCCTTCGTAAATTGAATTTGCGATTTGTTCCCCACAAGTTGACTGACGACCAAAAAATGTATCGAATTGAACACTGCAAGGACTTCATTAAAACCACTCGTAAGGATTCAAACCTCCTTGAAACGATCGTTACTGGTGAAAAAAAGTGGTGTTTTGAGTATCAGCCCGAAACAGAGTGCTGAGTGGAGACTCCTAGAAGAGGGGCATCCGAAAAAAAGTCGCTTGAAGAAGTCAAAGGTAAAGACAATGCTGATTTGTTTCTACGATTCCAAGGGCATTATCCACAAAGAATTCCTTCCGCCTGGCCAAACGGTCAATGGTGAGTTTTATCTCGAAGTTTTGAAGCGATTGATAGCGAGAATTCTTCGCGTACGGCATGAATATCGTGACGACCGACCGTTCGTCAAAACACAGTCACTCTTGGCACTATAACTCAACTTCTAATGAAACAACAACAACTAAAAACGACAACAAAAAAAAAAAAAAAATACAATAGGTGGCTCCACTAGTTTCTTCTATTTTCGAAAAGTTCGGTTTCTTTTTGGACAGTGGGTGTACACACTGACGTACGAGACTATGGGAAAGGATTAAACATCGTATTCCGTCGGATCTGCTTTCAAAAACTGAGTTTTTGGAAAAGTCTGCATGATAAAGCGTAAGTCTACGCATAAACGTGAAAGAGAACGTTTACGTGGGGGAAGAGGAGACGGGGGTAGGGACAGAGACTTGCCAGGAGGATTAAATATCAACTTTTATTTATTTATTTTATTATTATTTTTTTATATAGTAACGTCGGATACTGGATGTAGATAAACTTACAGAATACTGTTGGATTCTAATTATGTAGAAAATAGAATAAATGTTATTTGATTCAGAATCCAACATGAATTTTCATCACAAAGGCTGCGTTGTAAATATTATTTAATGTAAATAACGTAAATATAATTTGATATCATATAACTACCTTAATTATATCAATTATTTAATTATTTAATCAAAGAAATGTGTTAATGGTAAATAGATTCTGTATTAATTATTATTAAGCTATTTTATTTATTGTTATGTCAATATTATAGAAACTTATATTTGCAATATTAACTACGCATTTATTGAAAAGCAAATATTCTAATTATTCCTATTTGTGTATAAAGCTTAACGTATTAATGACTCAATGTAGTAGTATAACCTTGTCTAACATTGGCGAGAATGTTTATGTTTGTCTGTTGTCATAGAGACGCGTGAAATAAACGAGCGCGAGTGGAACAGAGCGTGGGATAAAGAGAGAATTTAAAAAAAATATATAAAAAGTAAGGAGTTGGGATGGAAACTTGGAAGAGTTGGAGAATCAATCGACCGTGAGATGCGGTGATTGGTTTTCAATCCAATACCCTTGGAGGGTAATGGATAGCAATGCTGTAGCCAATGAAGTTCTAACTGAGGCTCGGCTATTGCTGTTACCCTCCTGCCATGATCAGAGCTTTAATTAATAGCTCAATAACACCTTATCCCTACACTGTCCTCTACAGATAACGGGGAAGATGAAAAGCATTCTTGCTTCGCCCCTTTAAGCCAGTCCTTATAAGGACTATAAGAAAACTTGGAAGTGAGAGGAAGCAGGGTGATAAAATAAAGAAGTAGAAGTAAATAAAAGGTTCTTAAGGGTAGGAGTTAAGTGGATAATTTTTATAAGTGAGCAAGAACGCAACGAATTTTATAGTTAGCTGAAAGTGAAATCAGCAACAATAATAGAAGGGAAATTAAAGCTACAATCGGATAAAATAGAAAGCTGGAAGTTCAAAGAAGAATTCTGAATAAACCCAGCTGATCTAGTATTGCAGCTTATTTCCGATTTGCCCTAAAGAGAACCTCACAGTGTTTTAATTAATTTATGAGTGGTAATAAGGATAGTTGAAGTGCCCTGTAATTGATGTCAAGAATTCTGAAGCGTAATTGATAGTGCTTTAAGTATAACTGCGGATAAGTTTTGTAGATGTGTTTTTATTCTTTAAGTGTGATAAGTAAATTCCAGAAGTTTGCTCACAACATAATTAATGTTCTAGGAACCATTTCCGGTAAGGTCTATCATAGTATATTATTAACTTTAACTGTGGAAACCCTTCGTGATTGAGAGTTGGAGATAAGAATTGTTTGAAAGATATTTTCAGCTATTAGATCCTGTAATATTTTGAACTTATAGCATGACTGAAAAATGTGTGAAAACTAATTAGATTGGATGTTCAGTTATATTCATTTAAGTGTAAAAACTTTATAACTCAGAAGCTAAGAAGGTGTATGTGAAGACTTGGAAGATTGTGCTAATGTAATTGACTTGACTTAATGTTTGACTTATTTCTATGGTTTAAAAATTAGAAGTAAAATTTATGCAAGTGTTATATGACCTATATTAAATGCTTTATTTGTTAACCTAACTGTTGTATTTGCCTGAAATTCTTTTTACTGCACCGTTCACAAAAATTCGAATCTAGCGGGAATCCCAAAGAGAGAAAATAAATACTTCGGCCTGAATGAATGAAAAGACTGCTAACTAATTTTGAATTGATCCTACTATTTCATATAGACTTATCTAAGGATAGAGTGGCGCAGTATAATAGAAATTTCTCTACCCTTAGATCAGTGATCAATTTACAATTAGTTTTCCTTTACTTTATGAAAGTGACTTTTAACAAGATGGCGGATTCGAACATCAAGAGAACAACGTCACGACAATACGCTGTCAGTAGGCAAGCGTATTATTTTTCTTCTATCGTTCATTCGTGAAATTCACTTCTGTGCTTTTTCTTCATGCAGATGCATGAAGAAAAAGCACAGAATTCATGAGGATTGGGGAGGTGAGTCGATGTCTCGTGCATGAAACCATATACTGAAAAGACAAAAAAAAAGTGTCCAAAAAACTAGTGTAATATGTCGGATTTTTTTTTCACGAGAATATTGTCGTTGTAGTAAAAAACATCATCAGATAAAGGCTGTTTATTTAAATATGAATTCTTTAAATTGAATTTAAATTTTCGTTTAAAAATGAAAGAGCAGCAAAAATATTTCAATAAAGAGGACGCGACCACAAAAATAAGCTTAGAAGAAGCCGAAAAAAAAGAAAAAAATATTGTTAATTGAGTTTCTTTAAAAAAAAAAATCGAGTGAATAATTCAAATCACTCCTCACTGCTTTAAACCAACTTCATTAATTGCGACGATAGGCGAGGTTTTAATTTTTTTTTTTTTATAAAATATATAAAAATCATAAAATTATAAACATCATGTTACATTTCACAGATTCAAAACATTTTACTATTCGTATATTAATTATATTAAAATATTTAGTTATTATGCACATTTCATCCATTTCTTGCTTTAGTCGATCTATTGCAATGTTCAGTTTTTATCTTCAGAACAAAAACTCCATGTTTTTTTTTTGTTTTTTAAACTCCGTAACAACAAAACATTCAATTAAATACATACATTATCGGTTGCAATTAAGAACATGAGATGGCGACTGTTGTATGCCCTATTCTCGTCCCTTTTCACCGAAAGCAAACCAGCAAATACGTGGGTGGTCTGAAAAGTTCTCGGCCTCGACCATAGATGGCAACACTATCGGCAAGATTTTATGTTTCTAAGTTGGTACATCTATCATAAGCATCCGTGTGATATTGCAAGCCATTCTACGAAGTAGTTTGTTTTATACAGCTGCCTGAAGCAAAAGTGTTGTCTGTATCCCTTGAAATGGATAAAATTGAGTAGCGTGCGCTGATAAAATTCTTTGTAAAAGAAGGTTTAACACCAAAAGAAATTCATTCGAAGTTCATAAAAGTTTACGGGCACTCTTCTCCTTCGTTTTTGACAAAAAATCTTACTGAGAACCATTACAGGGAGGGGATAATGGCGCTGGAGCATCGCTTAACCCGAGAACTTTTCAGACCACCCTCGTAGTGCAACACTGAACAGACAATGGGAATCTTCCCGATTTCCAAAAATCAGGGCCATACGAGCAGTAAGAGTCCTTTGAGCAATGAAACGCGTGCGTCGGAGACTTTATTATTTCTTTTTGTTTTTTTTATTCAGATCATTTGAATAGTTTCTGAAGTAATCGAACAAGGAGGTGATTAAAAATCACTGATTAGTTCGTTTTCGTTTTATTCTGCCCGTCATTACTGTCATGTGATCCTTTCCCTCTAAAATAGAATTAAAATCCTTGACAGGGAAATGCTTCTACTTTACTCCCAACTTACGACTACACTCACCAAGTTCCATCGTGTCATGCGAGGGCAAAGGTGATTGAGTGCAAACACTCTTCACCTCGATACAGAACACATTTTATAAGCTAAGCAGTGATATCCTATTGACAGGATATAAGTTTTAAAACTATACGAATAATAATTAGAACTCAGTTTGGTTTTCCTAAATTGTTCCCACATAACAACAAATACTAGCAGACACTGTTGTAATCTGAATAGAAATGGTAATAAGGCAGGAGGAGGGACTCATTTCATTGATTGTATATTCGCTATTCACTTCCCGTTTTTTTTTAATTTATTTTTTCCATATAACTTCACAGAAACTGTTTAAACTCACTCACTCACTCTGTTGCGTGCGATACTGTATTTAGATCGTCGCCAATCGATATCAGACACATAATTAAATGGGTATAACTGGTACTTGAGCAATCCAACATTCGTGTAATTTAAAGGCTACTTAAAGCGCAAATAGGAAAAAAAAAAAATGCGCAGAACAATAAACTAGAATTCAAAACCAGACAGACTTGCGTGCTCATCACCAGATTTACGCAGTCAGAAAAGTCAGAAAGCTTTGTATACAAAAGCAAGCACTGTTCGGGTCAATTCGCCTCGACAAATACTCTTGCAACAAGCAAGACAGTATTATTGCTTTTTTAAAACCGAATACACAAAATGTTTTAGATTATCGTATCGTATTCAATTGTTTATTTTTTTTTTATTACAACACAATCCCAATGGAATGCAAGAACTCGTCACGAGGAACTTAAACCTAAATGAACATTATTTAAATCAGATCGTCATCACTAACAGCCCATCCAGGGACTGCTTATCCCAACATTCCCTCGATATCAGAAACCCAATTTTACCAATGAATTTCTGCACAACTTCACAACCATGTTAATGTAATGCCTTCGTTTCATTATCTTCTATGCTTCAATCAAAGACCATTTGTTTAGTGCCGCGCCCCTTTCAGCTAACTTCTCATCGCATGATGGTCTGTGGAAATAGTAGTGGTGGTGGCAGGCAATAGATGGCGTTGATGTAGTTGAGGTTAGTTGGTGGATTGTGTGGTGGAGACCGAGCTGTAGAGCAAGCGTCGTCCCTCGATGAGTCTTTGGACTCCCTGGAGGTGTCAAGTAATAATAATAACAATAATAATGGCCACCTTCGTCATAGCCACAATCTTCTGCGATTGTTAGCATGTTAGAGTTCGTGTGTTTCAACTCACTATGGGTCCGCGCGGTTAGCCTAGTGGTTGTGTGCTTCGCAACCATATGACTGGGGAAGGAGTGTTGTAGGTTCGATTCCCATCGGTGACGTGAGGAGCTGAAGGATCTTTCAGCCATAACCAAGTTAGCCGGTCTTGGGCGTGGACAGCAGGTTTTTTCTCCCAGTTTATCTGGGGTTTTTCATCCAGCAAGCAGGCAAACTGGCCCAGTGAACACACATGGATACAGCCAGGAATACTTAAGACAATCCCTCCAGCCATAGGTCTGAATTGTCAGCAATGCCGGTCCCGAGCCCAGATAAAAATAGGCGGGATTAAGGTGGTGCCGTACCTCCCCGTAAAAGGGGCTCACGGCCGTTGAATCACCATACGAAATGAATGAATGAACCCACTATGGACTAGCACACTGAAATCTTTCATCTCCACCAGCTGTCCATCAATCCATAAGTTGACTTTGAATATATGTTGGTCCAAATGCAAAACTGTCCTCCATTTTTTGAAATGTACACTTCACTCATGAGTATCACGAGCGAGCTAATGGACCAGTAATTCTATTCCCGTGACCAAGCATAAGGGTTCTCCACACCTATTTCTTTTAAATCTCAAGACCTCCTTAAAGCAAGGTGGCACATTAGGCGACGAAATTCATCGCCTACCACTCTCCAAAGATATCCATTCCATCCCATTAACAACCATTTGCAGACGTCGCAACAACTCATATTGGCATCATCTGCACGTCATATAGAAACTGCATTTACCATGTTTCAAGATTCAAATTAAACACAAAGAGACTTTAGTAAACGAAGAAGCATGGGGTGCCCTGGCCTTACAAGACCGAAATTTAAAAAAAAAAAAAAAAAAAAATCAGCTAACGCCTTTTTATTCCCGTATAGGGAGTAGGCGAGGCCGTTTAGCCCTATCTAACTTTTGGAGATTGAGTGGGCAGTTCAATCACCACTGGTACCCAATCAGAGATAGCTGGTCCAAGAGTGGCACACAGTGAGAGAGAAGGCTTAACAAGTGCCGCCATCTCGTGGTCCCTAACCCTAACACTCGTATTTAATGTCTGATATAATGTGGGTTCTAAGGTCGATTTTCTTGAGTTTACGGGACGAAAAACCCGAGTTTCCGGCAGAAAAAACCCGCTTGCCCATGCCAGAGATCGACTAACTCGGGAACCAGTCGAAAAAAGGCTTAGAAAAATTTCTTCTAGTGCCGACTAGATTCGAAACAAAATCTTCCTTCGTGTGGTCAAGCGCCGTGGTTTGCAAACGCCATATCCACTTAGCTACACAATTTCATATAGTTGTAGCTTTTTGCTGGGACAGAAAGTAAATTTTACTTTCCCAAGAAATTCTATTTCACGCTCACTTGAGTAAAATAGCAACTGAAATTAGAACGAAGGAATAAAAGAATATAATTTCTTGGCAAGTAGAATTTACAATATATTAGTTGTTGTACTACAAAAAGCTTAACGTTCCAATGAGTATCCCAAATTAATCTGAAAGTCGAACACTTATTTCGACTCGTATCTTACTCAGTTTAATTCAGTTCGAAAATTCCGAACCTTATTTTTTTTTAAGGATGTCATTTTCAAAATCCTGATGCATGAGGCAAGATAATTTATTTATTTATTCATATGGAGTTTCCTCCCTTTTCTCTCCCGTCCCTACTGGGGCGAGTTGAGCCCCCTCATGGGGGTTAAATATTTATGACTATAGATCCTTGTGTGTTCACGGGGCCGGTTTGCCTGCTTCCGGGATGAAAAACCCCAGATAAACTGGGGGAAAACCCTGCTGTCCACGCCCAAGACCGGCTAACTTGCTATGGATGAGGAAGATCCTTAAGCTCCTCACGTCGGCGACGGGAATCGAACCCAGGACACTCCTTCCCCAGGCATATGGTTGCGAAGCACAAAGCCATTAGGCTAACCGCGCGGACAGGCAAGATAATAAATTAATAAGACTCATTTTATCACTAAGCGCCTAGCAACACGGGATCACTAGTGAACAGGATGAGTAAACAAATGGCTACAATAGAAAAATATTATATCCATTTTATTTTTAGCGAAGCATAGTAAAAAGAGTTTTTTTTTTTACTTTAGTCCTAAACTATGGTTTCGGAATTGACGCGATGTTCAGACAGACGTCGTGTTTTTAGCGGGTGAGACGCAATTCTGGAAGTAGATGCGCTAATGATGAATCACTGCTGAACTGCAAATGAGAGCTTCAAAGGGGCTAACAGCGATTAAAAGTATTTTTATCTTATACATTATTATTATTATTATTATTCGGGCCACTTCACAGGTGGTTTACAAACTACCTCCAGAATAGAAAGCATATCACACGTATCGGATCAAACCGAAGCAGAGAGCTACCAGTAACCTGTGGAGTGCCACAGGGAGCTGTACTCTCCCCAACTCTATTCAACATTTACACGCACGATATTAATCAGTTACCACTCAAATGTAAGATATTCTAATACGCAGACGATACAGCAATAATATCCATCCATAATAACGCAAGCATAGCCCAAACAAATATGCAACATGATATAAATCTGATCACAGACTGGCTCACGAAAAACTCCATACACCTAAACTCAGAAAAGACAAAATTAATGATATTCAGAAATCCACTGACTCGACCAGTTGATAACAAATATATAATCATCCAACATCCACTCTCCAACATAAAAAACACACAGAACAGCAAAACCACTGTAATCACTCAGGTTGAAACAATACGATACCTTGGAATTTACTTCGATGCAGATATGAACTGGAATAGCCACATAAACCATCTACACAACAAACTCCGAGCAATAAGTGGCAAACTCTACAGGTTAAAAGACATAGTTCCCAGACGCCTAAAAACACTAATATACAAAGCACTATGCCAAAATATACTAAGATACGCTATAACAACGTATGCTTTCTGTGCACCCTACAAACTAAATAGATTAATGTCGTTACAGTACAAAATGACAAAAGTGATCTTTTGGGAACAAAGAGAAAATCACGACCTTATAAACATTGCAATGGCAGAACACAAAATACTGACAGCAAAACATTTATGTAACTACGCAGCCTTGCTAAAACATTATTTCGACGCCAACTACAAGACAGTCAGAAATACATACCGTATAACACGACCTCAGACAACTAATTATATCACATATAAATAATCACTACGGAAAGGCCACGCGAAACTTCTACATCCCAGACATGATAAACAAATTACCTTTTGAATACAGAAACCTTACAAACTACAATAGCCTGAAAAGAGCTCTAAGGACATACTACGAACAAGAAACACGCACCCAAAATACCATACAAACTTAATGAAACACAGTATATTCGCTCAGGCTTCCAGTTCAGCGACGCATCAGTACATTCCAATTTATTGTGGGGGGAGGGGGGGGTGCGCGCGCGCATGTGTGTGTGAGTGCGTGCGTGTGCGTGTGAGTGCGCGCGCGCGAATTTCTCAATCATAGATTCCGTAGCATCCTAACACAGCAAAAAAAAAAAAAAAAACAATACATAATAACCAACTGGTGTCATCCTCAGATAAGCTTACATGTAAGCTTCGAGGATGAAAGGGAAAAAAAATTAGTTCTCATCTAAGATGTATCATATGTAACGAAATGCCTGTAATGTACGTATCACAAGAAAACCAATGTATGTATTATATGTAAACCAATGTACGTAATGTAAATATCACATGTAAACAAATGTAAAGTAATGTATCATATGTAAACAAATGAATGTAACGTATATAATAATTGTAACAAATGTATGAAATGTAAAAAAAAAAAAAAATTATCTTAAAAGTAAATCATGAGTTTACACCGTATGTTTGTGAAAATAAGGACACATAATATTCAGATTGCATATGTGTAAATACTTTGTATAATCACACCTTTTTTCAAACTTGAAAAAAAAAAAATAGTAAACCACAACATGTAATATTATACAACTTATGTAACTCTGAACAATATAATTGTAAATTATTATTATGATTGTTATATATAAAAAAAAAAAACTGTTATCATCATTACAATTTAAATCTCATTATATGTAGCACAAAGTGCTGAACCGTGTAAAATAATATACTGAATAGATGATCATTGTACATATGTAAATATTGGAAAGAACAATAAAAAAAAAATATATATATTATTATTATTATTATTATTATTATTCGTGACGCCTTCAAGGAGTCCGAAGTCTCATCGCGGGAGGATACCTACTGTATAACTCTCCCTCTCCACCATTACACAGAACCTCTACTACTACCAATCATCTACATCAACGCCATCTACTGCCCACCACGACTAGTATTTTTTGTCTGTAAATTGCGTGTGTTCTGAAGGGCCGATTTGTCTGTATGCGGGATGATTGACGTCCTATGAGATCGGCTAACTCACCTTCAATTGAAAAAGTCCATTTATATTCTACCAGAACGCATTGAAATCAGTGTACAGTTTTGTGAGCACCCACCGGCATGATAGAACTGTTCAATGTCTGACCAAAGTGCGGGCAATTTTATAATGACTATCTGACTGAACTTTTTAAGACAATTAAAAAAAGACTCCACATTTATTAAAATTGCCCGCACTTTGGTCAGACATTGAACAGTTCTATCATGCCGGTGGGTGCTCACAAAACTGTACACTGATTTCTGATCGCATACAACATACCACCGGTTCATAACGAATGCAAGTCGTTCAGGGAACAAACAGTGCAGCCATCGATTCTGCTCGATGTTGGGTTGTTCCTTACTGCTAATGTGAACGTAAAATCATTCAGATGGCATACGGGTTCAAATCCCACTGTGGGCACGGATGTTTGTGATTGTCTGTGAAAATACTGGTGGTGGGCAGTAGATGGCTTGGTGTAGATGATGATGATGGTTTGCTGTAGTTGGTGGATTCAGTGGTGGAGATCGAGAGTGGTATAGTGAATGCCCTCCCTCGATGAGTCTTTGGACTCCTTGGAGGTGTCACGTAATAATAATAATAATAATAATAATAATAATATATTTTAACAATGAATTTCATATAAATTTTCCTTTTTTTTTGTATAATATGTTAATAATATAGATGGTAATTATAGATGGTTACTGTAGATGGTAATTTATAGTTTGCAATCGCCTACTCCCTATACGGGAACAAATAGGCGTTAGCTGATTTTCTGATCTGATATATATATATATATATATATTATAATAGTGATCAGAGCTTTACCCACCTTTACAATGAGTTGCCGTGGTGTTGCACCACCTTTAGACTTGAACTACGTTCAGGCGCAAACTTAATTGTTTGCATACTTGGGATTAGGAGTTAAATAAGCAAGCTTATAAAATTACTTGGTAACCCTAATATACAGTATCCCCAAGTTAAAAAAAATTAATTACATCTATATCTCATCCAGAGTTTCTTATTCATAGTAAAAGCACCTTGTAGCAACTTGTATAGGTAAAGTTGATAAGGCTCTGTATTACTAAACTCACTGAGGAGACCTCAAAAAAGGTTGAAACCAATCTGGGTAGTGACCCCCCACCCATAATGTATAACAGTATACATCTCTTAGTGAGATGTGCTTTACATTATGGGAAAATACTAAGAATAGTGATCAGAGCTTTATCCACATTTACAATGAGTTGCCCTGGTGTTGTACCATCTTTAGACTTGAACTACGTTCAGGCGCAAACTTAATTGTTTGCATACTTGGGATTAGGAGTTAAATAAGCAAGCTTATAAAATTACTTGGTAACCCTAATATATTAGGGTTACCAAGTAAAACTATATATATATATATATATATATATATATATATAGTTTTACTATTACAATATAGTTTTACTATTACTATTACAATATATATATATATATTAGTAATAGTAATTTTTTATTGATTGCTAAAATATTTACACATACAATAGACATCTTGAGTGACATTGCAACTTGTAATTTTACAGAATTCAGCTCGAAGTACTGCATTTTCTACATTGATTTCAACTAAAAATTTTCATAGTATTTTTTTGCCTCTATATTGTGTATTTACAACATATGTTCTTCTTACATTAACAATAAAGATTATTCAGAATTTTTTGTATAATAATTTTTTTTTGTTTATATAATTTTTTAATTATATAAATAACTTATTGCATTATTTTTTCATGTTACATAGGAGTATTATATTAATGATATTATCACATAATAATCAGTATCTTCTTTATTGTTGTATACTTTACTAACGGTTTTATTACATAATCTGCTTCTTTGGTTATAAGGATTACGTGTAGTTGAGTGAGGCGAGTTAACTCCACCTACTTCGAAGCTTGGGTTAGCTTTTGTGAAGAGAGTGGGATTTAGGCTTCACTATTTTTGTTGTTGCTACTGTTTATGTATGGGATGTTGGTATTGGATGCTGGTGATTTGTAATGTGTATATTAGTGTTAATGGTTTCTTAACTCTGTTGGTATATTTTCCAGAATTCGTTTTTTAATGATCTGTAGTTATCTACGTGTTTTAAATTTCTTGGTAGGTTGATGAGTTGCGTGGGTATCTGATGTGATCTCACAAAAGAACAGTATGAGTTGTCGAAGGGTGTGGGGATGTAGAGAGTTGTCGTAGGTCTTGTTATGCGATATGTGTCTCTGTTGTTTTGATAGGTGATGTTGAAGTAATTCCTTGTTAATGTCATGTAGTGTTTCAGGTTTTTAATGCTCAGAATTCTGTGTATCGCCATGTGCTTGTCGGATATTGGTTGTTGCGTGTAAGGTGTCCAGATCACTGTTGATACGATTTTTCTGTGTAGTGTTTCTAATTTTGTTAGGTGACTGTTTGATGTATTTGCATAGACTGTTATTCCGTATCTGAGTAGGGATTCGCAGATACCGTGATATAGGAGTTTTTTATGTTGGATGGAATAATGTCTTCAACTTGGAAGAGTTTTGCTGCGATGATCCGGCGTTTGGTGTGTGTAGGTATTCTATGTTTTGTCCATTTAATGTGGGGATCTATATAGAGACCAAGATATTTTGCGTGTGTTACAGGTTTGATTTCGGAACATTGGCAGGTATTTTTGTTGATAATGCAGCGGTATGTGTGACAATGTATCGATAGTGGTGCGGGGCGTATGATTCTTGGGTTGTGTATTATCAACATCTGTGTTTTGGTGCCGTTGATTAGAATTGCGTTTTGGTGGAAGTATGTTATGATTTCGTTTAGGTCTTGTGCTTTGCAGAGAGACGTGTTGATGTCTGTGTGGATTGCTAGTAGTGCAGTGTCAACTGCGTACTGAAATATTTGACTTCTTATGGATATGTTATGAACATCGTTAATGTATATGTTGAATAGAGCGGGTGATAATATGGCACCTTGAAGTACACCGTATTTTATTTGTATACCCCGACTGTGACATGTACCTGTTTTTGTTACTTGTGTTCCGTCTGAGAGGTAGTTCTTGAACCATGTATGCAGTGTTCCTCTTATACCTATTGAGTATAGTTTGGTGAGTAGTATGTCATGTTCAAGTGTGTCAAATGCTTTGGTTAGGTCCAGCAGTAACAAGACGGCGTACTTGTTTTTGTCGAGAGTTTTGTTTATTGTGTCTGCGATGTCTTCTAATAAAGTGATGGTGCGTTTTGTTTTCTGAAAGCCGTATTGGTTTTGTGAGATGATGTTGTATTTCTGTAAATAGTTCTGTAGTCTGGTGTGTGTTATTTTTTCTAGAATTTTTAAGATGACTGGTAGTGTAGCTATTGGTCTGTAATTCTGAGTATCGTTTCTTTTGCCGTGTTTGTATATTGGCGTAATTACTGCAGTTTTTAGTTGTTAATAATAATAATAATAATAATAATATATACAGCGGAATACTGCAAGAACAAAAGCAATAGATTTGAAGAGTTGGCCCTGACTTGAAACACTTTCCCCACCCCCCAGAGGCGATGCGCCATCTTGTCTTGGTTTCTCTTCATGTCAGTTAGCAAGACAGTGGCGCGCACGTACTTCGGGCAATACAATACGAAGTCTATCAGGAAGGACTCATTGAATCATCTGAACGGTAAGCTTAGGGCAGTGGCGCACCCAGATGGGGGGGGGGGAGTGGCCAGGGCACCCCCCAAAGAAAAGGAAAAAACACTAGAAAAATTTCCAAAAATCTTTTCCTAATTAAAATTCATTTTTTTTATTTATGTTGTGTGCTACTTATGAATTAGCGATCACTGCAGATGCTCAGTTATAGGTCGTATGCGATGTGTAGTGTGTATTCGCAAAACGTCTACTCAACTCGGCCCCCCCCCCCAAAGGTTAAATCCTGAGCACTCGGCCCCCTCCAAGATTAAATCCTGAGTGCGCCACTGGCTTAGGGTGTGCTAAAAGCGTTCATGTTCAGAAATACTGTATAAAGTTGCAGAATAGCGTAGTGTCCGTTTTTGTATCAATAAAATATATACTTTTCAGTGCCATTAAATAAAATAATAATAATAAGTAGGAGCCATTACTTTCAGAACGCCTATATATATATATATTAATTCTTCATCACTCTACACTTTGATGAGGAAAAGCATTCTTTATAAGCATCGAGAATATCTAAGTTCAAGAATATCTAAATGAAGAAGAGAATGGGAATAACCCCTACTCCACGGATTCAACGAAACCACCGCACTGGATCATATTCTGCAACCCAAAAGCGTTTTTATTTTATTTTTAAATATTTTTATTTATTTGTTTATTATTTTATTATTTATTTATTAATTTTTTTGCTTGCTTAACATCAGATACGGAACAAAACTGTGACCAGTAACGGAGGCATACCGAAAAATCTCGGGTGGGAGAGGAAAGAGAAGAGCATTCGTGGGCCCAATGAAAGCTTATCGTGGAGCACAACACAACTGCAGTGCACACTAGATGTACACATAACCCGGTTAATATGCTCATGCTACCTTCACCAATCCCTAAGGAGTGAATGACTGGATCGCGAATTTTATGTTCATAAAAATTTCGAACATTTATGAATAACAAAATATTTTCCAAAACTCTTTTCCGCAATAAAGTAGGCGAAAGAAATGAGTGAAGTGGCAACCACCCAAAATGTATACGGAGATCATTTACTTCCAAAAAAATGCTTGCGGGGATGTCAAGAGTGTTAAAAGTACTAAGCGAACGCTTCTAGGAATTCTTTATCTCTACGAACTATCATTTCATCTCACTCAGGCCTTGTTTTCTACCTACACAGAGGCTGTTGATGGATAGAAATGACAGAATTGAAGTCAAAATCTTTCTGAGCGAATAAAAGAAAAATGGAGAACGTGATACCTACGGGCAATTGTATTTAAGAAGAAATCGCCTTTCTCGCTCACCACATACGCTTAATAGTTTGCCCATCAATGCGAATCGGGCGATTGTGATAATCACATCCACTTCTTACAGAATCAAGTCTTCGCTCAAACCTACACTTTATTGCGTTTAACCTGCTGACCTCATCTATTTGGGATGTATGAATTAGTTTCGGGGCAAGCGAAATTTTTCTGTGGTATCGGTTACAAGGCCGGCCGCCGTGACACCGCTTACATTAAGCTCACGAAGTGCTCACAAGCTGTAGAAAATAAGTCTGTCATTGCGTGCTACGATTGACGCCCTGCGTTGTCTGAAGGCATTTAGGCCTAGCACACACAATACTGGTTCGCGATTGCTGCTAGCCGACACGAGACCTCACTTAACACACCAAGAAGAAACACAAATTATAGGGTATGCACGTGCTTACGATACTCACTCATGATGTATTGGTCGTATTTTTTCCCACCGCACTATCTTCATTCCCACGCGCCATAAGACTGACCCTACGGCCGGGGCGTTTCTGAAAACAAATCTTATTTCCACTGCCATGTTCGGGTCATCGGATTGAATTAGGCCTAAACACCTGTTAGACACGTCACGGCTAATGGTGCACGGAGTTAAGGCTTACTATGTGGCATAATTAAGACATCACTATAAAGCGTGTCTTGACTGACCAGGATTGTAATTGCTGCCTGTCACCGTTATTGTGATTTATGAAATTTGTAACTACTATATCAGCACACCAAACGATCATCACGAAATTATTTCCAATGCGAACATCTCTTTTATTTTTTGGCCAATTTGAATAACGTATTTTTGCAAATTCCACAAAGGTAAGTGCACAGTTTCATTAGATACGGTACTATACTGGCCTCCAGACATTCTTAATTTTATGATTTGTTACCATTAACATAAACATTTTTTAAAACTTTGCTGGCAAATTACCATTTGCCAGCAAAGGTTGGTCGCGCCTCCGCTACTAATAGCTCACGCAAAAAGTCAAGCAAGTTTGAGCGCTGTTAGTAGTTGGACGGTGAGCAATCGTTCGATGCTGTTGGCACACTCTCCCTCGATGAGTCTCCGAACTCCATGGAGGTGGCACACAATAATAATAACAACATTAGCTTACATAACATTACCTGCATCGTGTAAAGTCGACATAGACATCAGCGCCATCTGGAAATTCTCATATTTTTTTAATTAATTGAAAATATACTGAACATTTAAATAATGTAGTTTAATCGAAAAATAGCATTTTCAGTTTTAAATAATAATAAGCTAAGATTTAACTCTAGTAAAAGAGAATTTCTACTTAATAATCTAAATATAAGTAATATTGATAATTAATTTAATAACAATTAATAATAATTATAAATATTTATATTCGTATTGTATTATTATATATTATTTATAATATCATATTGTATTATAAATTATTATAAATATTAATAATTATAAATTAATAATAAATAATTAATAATAATATCTTAATAATAAATAATTGATAATAACTTAATTAATAATAACTATTATTAATAATAATAATAATTAACAATAACTATTATTAATAATAATAATAATTAACAATAACCTAATAAGGATTAATTACTAATATACTTAGTTTAATAGCATACTATAATTAATAATTAAAAAAATTTCTAAGCGCCCCCTGAGAAAAAAAATCTCTTGCTTCCCACTGCTGCAATAATCTGTGTTGTTGGAAGCATTATGAGATCGATACTTTCTTGAACAGTAAAAAATCTCTTTTTCAGTCACTAAAACAAAGTCGAAAATACAATAAGCGTCCTTTTCTTCTCTCCCATAAGTAAAAATTATTTGTAAAGATATTGGAATTCAGTAGCTTAATTATCTCGAAATCGCGTAATGTCGGGAAAGGAGGAACCAAGTGAAAGAAAGCTGGTCTATCCAAAGTTATCAAGGGAGAGAGATTGAAAATATGTTGTCTATCCAAACCAAACAAGTCTATCCAGTGAGGGCAAAAGGTGTAGACCGCTACCAACGGAAGGTTCTCAGGGGGGAGATTAGTGCAGACGAGTGCTGCCATCTCGTGGTCCTAAACCTTGACAGGCATATATTACATCTGAAACAGTGTGAGCTCTACTGTCGATTTTTTGACCTATTGTGTATAGTAAAGATTGACTAACTTGGGAGCTGGCCAAAGAAAGTCTAGAAAAACTCGTCGGCGAGTGGTATGGAATCTATAAAATCTATAGAATCTACAGAATCAAAGTCACATTATTTTGTTTATTTCTTTTGTTTTGTTGTACTCAGAATCAGCCACTGGTACAGTCTAGAAGTATAATAAACTGACGGCCGTGAACTCGAGCTCAGAAATCAAGGAAAATGAGTGATATTTTCTTTGAAGACATTAGTCAACCTCATTATGTAAATATAAATTCTCGAATCCATAATCTGAAGCTCAAAAGATACTTTAAATGAAAAAGCCTAAAATGATTCTTGTATATATAGCCTGTGTAGCTCAGTGGATGTGGCGTTTGCCAACCACGGCGCTTGGCCGCACGAAGGAAGACTTGGTTTCGAGTCTAGTCGGCGACTAGAGGAAATTTTTCTAAGCCTTTTTTCGACCGGTTCCCGAGTTAGTCGATCTCTGGCACGGGCAAGCAGGTTTTCCTCCCGGAAACTCGGGTTTTTCGTCCTGTAAACTCAAGAAAATCGACCGTAAAAACCACATTATTTCAGACATTAAATATATTATGTTAGGGTTAGGGACCACGAGATGGCGGCACATTTGAGCCGTCTCTGTTCACTGAGTACCGCTTAATTAGTGATAGCTTTGGGCAATCTATCTCTGATTGGTACCAGTGGAGATCGAACTGCCCACTCAGTCTCCAAAAGTTAGATAGGGCTAAACGGCCTCGCCTACTCCCCATATAAGGGAATAAAAAAAAAGGCGTTAGCTGATTTTTTTTTAATACGATTCTTGTATTTTATGTATTCTTCGGTACTTCAAAGAATGTTTATCACTTAAAAATTTTTGTTATGTATTCATTAAGATAGAAGAGGTTTTTTTTTTTTTTTGAGATTCTTTAACAGTTATTCCTTGCTTAAGTGTCTCTTGTTTGATGTGTCTGCTGAAAAGGAAAATCCCGCAGACAAGGAGGAAGTAATCGACTCATCAAACAGGAATTGGCGAATTGTGATGCAAGAGAAGGATGAGGAAATAGATATATCTGACAGTGATTACCAAAGTATGCATATTTCTACGGGTCTCTGTACGAACAATTGTATGGGAATCAACAGCTTCTCCTCCCACGTGTAATCTTACAAAGTTGGAAGTCAATAGTGGAATTCTGTTTTGAATTAAACTGTTACGAATAGTTCATTACTTCTCCAGCAAAGTGGCAGGTTTGTTGGAATGATTGAAAGCACATCTCTTCTCTTAATAATGGACATGCGAGCACTTATCTGCAATATGTATTACAATCGTGGAGACCGATATTAAGACGCTACGGATGAAACCTCATTAAGCGAGATAGCTAGTTTCACACAGAGTGAAGTTAAACTTTCTGTCTATCTTTAAAACGTTGCGTTTCGGAATAGTCAAGCAGAAGTTTCCAGTCGTATTTTAGTTTTCATATCAATCTAACACGAGAAATCGCGGAACCAACAGCACATTCGTGTCGTGTGTGGACAAAAGGAAAGGAAAGCAAACAGGGTTGAAAGCTGTTTGTACTTATACGAAATTTTAAACATATAGCATTGAATCAAACACTATTTCATTTACACTCTCGTTTTTATTTAATGTGATCCCACCCATGTTGAAAACTCATAATACATCAATACCATGAGTGGGATAAGAGTTATATAATTAGTTCTAGAGATAAAATATGGAAGTTTTTCAAGCAACTTCAGGCTTGTAGTAAGCAGGATAAAGTTTCATATTAAGCCACAAAATTCATCTACTATTTGACATTTAACCGATTTGAATTTTCTTCTGAAGAGTCAAAGAATCATGTTGTATCATACGACGATACGAACGCATCATATGCAAATCATATAGCGCCAGGAACCTTTATCAGTATTTTCAATCAAATGGTGAGTTAGCAGGTCTCATGCCGAGCATTAAGGTTTTTCCCTGAAACTTGGGTTTTTCGTTCTTCAGAACAGGCAAACTGGCCTCGTGAACAAACATATCTACAGGCACAAATACTTTCCCTTAAGGGAATGCAGCAGAGGAGTAGCGTGCCAGCTGCATTAATTCGTTGCGATCTCCTTATCAGTGGACTCAACCCACCCTAAGGGACGGATGGTTGAAGAACAATAAAAACTAAAAAAAAAAAAAAATCTAGAACCCAGCAAACAACTTTATTTGAGAGACCTATCTATAACTATCTATTTGTTCACTGGACACCACAGATGACGTATGGTCACTCCGAAGCTCAGTGTTGTGCCATACTAGGCCTCGCCATGTAGTCCTGTTGTTTGCTTTTCTGGAGACTTCGACTATCTGAAGATTGGTTGCTCCACACGCCATCCAACCATCTCAGTGAGGGTCTACCCCTGCCTCTTTTTCCAGGAACTTTACCTTCTCTTACTGTTCTGAGAAGTTCTCCTTCCATCCTTTCAATGTGTCCAAAATATTTTAACTTTCTTCTGTCAATATCCTTAAGGAGCCTTAGCGTTCTACTGATCTTTTCTAACACCCATTCATTTGTACGCCTTTCAGTATATGCTATCTTCAACAGCCTTCTGTAACACCACATCTCAAAAGCAGATATACGTTTCTTATCTGACTTCTTTAGGTTCAAAGTCTCACATCTATAAGTCGCTGTTGGAAAAACAACGGCATCCAAAATCCTCAACTTTGTTCCTATGGAGATAGATCCATCCTTCCATATTTTAGACAGGTCTCTGACTGTTGTTTCAGTCATTCCTAACCTTCTTCTGATGTCTTCTGAACAGAATTCCTCACATTAATAATGGATCCCATTTGAGAGACCTCCGAACATATATCATGTCATCGTGAGTAATACTTAAAAAGGAATTCGATCTGCCAAAAGAGATCGAAAGGAATCTTTATTTTGAAAGAGTTTAACGGAATTTTAGAATTTTTATAATTGATTAATTCCTACTATAGCTCCACTGGAATAACAACAGGACATTGCGGCTTTCAGTTGAAAAAGACCAGAGTACGATTCTCGTCGTGACGAGAGGAATCTTTATATGGATTTTTTTGAACTGAAAGTGAGTTAGCCGTTCTCATATGGAGGTCGAAGGTTTTTTTATATTCGGTTTTTTTATTTCGAAATTTTATTCGAAATTTTTATTTTTTATAGCGTTTCCAAGGCATGGCGATCTAAGTTCAATTCTAGTCGACGATTACAGGACCAATTTATTCTACCCGTTCCCGAGTTAGTCCATCACTGGCAAGCGGATTTTTTCTTCATCAAATTCAAAATTTTTTTCGTCCCATAAACTGAATAAAATCGACTCTAGAATCCACTCTATATCAGTCAATAAATATAGTCTTAGGATTAGGGAGCACGAGATGGCGGCACTTGTCAGCCTCCTCTCTTCTCCGGATGTAGTGATTTAATGCACAATCTTGGCACAGCTATCTCTGATTGGCTACTGGAGGAGACCAGTGATCAAAAGTTAACATAGGGCTGAAAAGGCCTTGCTTACTCCTTATTGGGGAGTAAAAGGCATAACGGATTTATTTATTTTTATTCATTTTCTTGATCTTTTTAAATATTTCTGTATATTTTATTACTATTCTTTATTCCATATTTTATTTATCTAATTAAATAGCATACTCACAAATGAAAGGTGTTGGTGAAAGAGTAAGAAGGAAGAATTTATTTGTTGTCATTTTTTGAATAGCTGAAAGTCTTTGTGGAAAACAGAGTGAAGGAGGCTTTTCAAAGTAGGTAGGTGGAACGAAAGAGGAGGAAAGTTTGTTCGATAATTTGGTAGTAGATGGTAAATGGATGTTGACCAGGTTTTGCTCTTGTTTTGGAAGTTTTGGAAGAAAGTGGAGGAACGATAGGAGTCAATTCCGCAAATCATTGACCATGAAAGTACCTGAAGAAGATGCAGAAACTGAACACTCTGTAAGAAAAGAATGAGTAATTTCTTGATTGAAGGGTCATCAATCAATCTGATTCGAATAGCATCAATTACTGCTGGTGAAGCTTTGGGAACACAGTCTCAAATGTGCACAGTCCCAGCAGTATTCCATATTTGTACAGATTTGGGATTGCAATTGTGTTAGCAGTTGTATAGCTGGAAGTAGTGAAAATGATGCCTTGTACAGAAAGGGACGTCGAGTTTTGGGGTGGTTGCAGAAGCTATGATTGAGATATGTTTTTGCCAAAAACGGCTGGAGGTAGAGGTCAGCAAAAGAGAAATCTGATTACCTTTTTGATATCTTGAGTGTTAACGAAAATAAGGGAAATGACGTGAGATGATTCTTGTCAGAAAGTGTACAGGCTGTGTCTTGTGTGTTAATTCCTTTTGTTACATGTATATGATGTAAGTAATATAGTGCACGGTGACACCACTACATTGGACGAAGACATGGAGGTGCATGAAAAGGATGTTCTACATGTAGAGCTAAATAATTTGCTCGTATTTTGTAATGTCACAGCTAAGTTGGTTAAAGGAAATGTATACGTTATGATGCTGTTGGATTTTGCTAAGGCATTTGATAGGATACATGAACGGCTGTTGCATAAAGTAGAGAATATGGGATTGGATATAAACTATTCGTTTCAATAACTGAGTGGCTAAGAGATAGGTTTCATAAAGTGGTATATGGGGGATGTGAATCCGCCAGAATTAAGGTGATGATCAGTTCTCTGACCGTTGTTGTTTAATCTACACATTAATGATGTTGGAAGGGGCTGACAGGAGATCTACAGTTGTTTACTGATGATGAAAGATAGGCAGGGTGATCAGAGATGCTACTGATATACATTTATGAGGGTGGTATGAAAAGATCTCGGCCTCAACCATAGATGGCAACACTATCGGCACGATTTGTTTCTAAGTTGGTACATCTGTCAAGTAGTTTGTTTTATACAGCTGTCTGAAACAAAAGTGATGTCTGTATCCCTTGAAATGGATAAAATTGAATGTCGCGCGGTTATAAAATTCTTTATAAAAGAAAGTTTAACGCCATAAGAAATTCATTCGAAGTTCATAAAAGTTTATGAGCACTCTTATCCTTCGTTTTCGATAATTAAGAAATGGGCTGCCGAGTTTAAACGTAGCCGTACCAGCCTTGAAGATGATCCACGTGAAGGATGCCCAAAAAGTGTAACAACACTAGAAATCATTCATCAAGTGCACGATATGGTATTGGATGACCGGCGAATCGAAGTGCGTGAAATTGCTGAGACTATAGGCATTTCAAAAGAAAGTGTAGGATATATTTTGCATGAAAAAGGTTTGCACAAGATGAGTGACGTGCTTGCTCACAGCAGATTGAACATGCACTCGCATGAAAATCTCTGAACAATGTTTGGAGCGTTTTAACAAGAATAAAACTGATTTTGTGCGTCGATTTATTACTATGGATGAGACTTGGATTCACCATTACACACTAAAATCCGAACAGCAATCAAAACAGTGGACAGAAGCCGGTTGTTTTCAGCGCCAAAGAAGACAAAGTCGGTTCCATCAACAGGAAAGGTCATGGCATCGGTTTTTTGGGATACTAAACACATTTTGTTTATTAATTATCTTGAAAAAGGTAAAACAATAACCTGAAAATATTATTCCGATCTTTTAACCAGGCTAGACGAAAAAATTCGTGAGAAAACACCCGGTTACCAGAAGAAAAAAATCATCTTTCGTCAGGACAATGCACCTGCCCACAAAGTGTTTTGGCAATGGGAAAATTAAGGGATCTGCACTATGAAATGTTGGAACATTCACCCTATTCCCCCAGATTTGGCTCCCTCTGACTTCTATCTCTTCCCAAAACTAAAACTCTTCCTCGCTGGTCAGCATTTTTCTTCGAATCAAGAGGTGATTACAGCTGTAGAGGGGTATTTTGCAGATCCCACTGAGAACCACTACAGGGACGGGATAATGGCGCTGGAGCATCGCTGGAATAAATGTATTAGTCTTAAGGGAGATTATGTTGAAAAATGAAAATAATTTTGAAATTATAAATTCGTATTTTCATTGTTAGGACGAGAACTTTGCAGACCACCCTCGTATAGGATGATTTGAATAGATCGAAAGTGCGGTCAAACGATAATCTATCAGTTCATTGTTAGTAAGTGTAAAGTTATGCAATTTGGCGTAATGTAGTATTCAACAGTATATTATCAAAAAAATAAAATAAAAATAAATAAATAAATAAAAATAAGCTAGCGCCTTTTTATTCCAGTGTAGGGAGTAAGTGAGGCCGTTTTAGCCCTATCTAACTTTTGGAGACCAAGTGGGCAGTTCAGTCTTCACTGGTAGCCAATGAAAGATAGCTGGCCCAACGTTATCACTCATTAAGCAGCTACCAGTGAAGAGACAATTCAACAAGTGGCAGCATCGTGGTTCCTGACCCTAACACAATATATTTGTCGGAAATAGTATGGGTTCTACGGTCAATTTTCTTGTTTTTAAGGGACGAGAAACCCGGATTCTAGGAGAAAAAACCCCCTTCCCCTTGCGAGAGATCGACTAACTCGGGAACCGGTCGAAAAAAGGCTTAGAAAATTTTCCTCTAGTCGCCGACTAGACTCGAAATCAAGTCTTCCATCATACTGCCAAGCGCCATGGTGTGCAAACGCCACATCTGCTGAGCCTGTGTAGCTCAAGCCTTGAGCTACACAGGCTCACAGTACATTATATTAGTGGAATAATGCTTGGAGCAACTGATGAAGCTAGAGACCTTGGATTTATAGTGGACAGAAAGGTGCACAAATGTCGCATAACAAAAATTCCAAATACAACTCAGAGGATAATTGTGATTCTACCACAACATGACATGTTAGGAAATGGAATCATTTTGCGACTTTACAAGGCCTTGATATAGCCGCACCTGGGCTACTATGCGTAGATTTGTTCTCCTGGTTTCCAAAGGGGTGAAGAAATTGTGGAAAGGCTCAAAGAAGAGTTACAAAGATGATACTGAGATTATGGAATGTAGATTATGAGGATAGATTGCGAGTATGTGTGCTGCAGACACTGATAGACAGAAGAATGAGGTGGATGATATGATGGAGGTCTATAAACATCTGAGAGGGCATTATAGGATATCGGTTGATAAAATTTTTCATTAAAAGAAAGGTGGGCAGAGTACAAAGGGTATACATGGAAGTTGACTTCGTGTGCAGTTAAAAATATGTAAGGGCTAGATTTTACTCTCATTGAACTGTGATTGAGTGGAACAGTTTGAAAAGAATTATAAAACCGGAGGAAAACGCACGTGAAAACTTCATTCCCGTAGAATTTTTCACCTAAGTATCACAGGAGTCGTCAGTACAAGATCACAGAATGGCAATTTTAAAACCACTGAATATTTTTGTTGCCCTTCTCCCTATCAGAAAAATTCCCCCCCCTTTCTCACTTTTACTAAGGACAAACTTCCACCTCTCAATTATCCAGGCGTCTATCAGATTCCTTGATCTTGTGGATTATCTTATTTTGGACAAACAGGAATATCTGAAATTATTCGACTAGAAGAACACAAGCCTTATATTAAATACTGTGAAGCTGAACAGTCTGGGCATGCAGGGCATGCTATCAACACTAAACACAGTGTTTATTCGAACAAGACAACAGTCCTTTATAAAAGTCATTTTTTCATAGAATATCTTTATAAAGAAACGTGTGAAACTTTACTTCACTGTCCGAACTTAAAGAGATCCAATGGTCGACATCTATCCCATTTGTGGAAAATAGTACTTTTTTAAGTCAACTCATCTTTTCTAACTTTATTTTGTCTAAACATTAGGAAATTATTGACCTTTTATCTTACGTTAGCTATTTAGCTGGCACTTTTTAGAATTGTCTGTTAATGTTTAATTGCCATTCTCTGATTTTATACTTGCATGGTTTCAGTGGCGCACTCAGGATTTAATCGTGGAGGGGACCTAAAGTAGAGTACTAAAGATTTAATCTTGGGGGGGGGGGGCGAGTTGAGTAGATGATTTGAGAATACACACTACGCATTGCATACGACCTATGACTGAGCATCTGCAGTGATCGCCAATACATGAAACCCGTGATCTCCTCTGGCCAAGCTCGGGCAAACGAAGTAGCGCCCGAGCACTACTTTATTCGCTTTGCGTTCACAGCCGCCAGGATTCTCGAGTGCTACAGGGTATTCCCACCTTATGTGGCCGCTAATTCATAAGTAGCATAGAAATAGAAGACACAACATAAATTTAAAAAAAAAATTAATTAGGAAAATATTTTTGGAACTTTTTCTGGTATGTATTTTTTCCCTTTTTGGGGGGAGAGGCCTTTCCCCCCTCCCTGGGTGCGCCAATGCATGGTTTATAATTTTTTGCAGTATGCAACTCATGGCGCATTTCATTATTGGAACAGATTGCCTGTTGAAGTAGAGAGCGTGTCTCGTGTGAATGAGTTTAAGAGAAGGTAGCACAGCTGATGGGGGTGATGTATGGTCTCCCTCGATGAATCCTTGATTTCCTGGATGTTGAATAATAATAATAATAATAATATATTTTTTATTATATATGATACATAATTACATGCATTTGATTGCATATGATACTTATTGATTACATATTTTTCTTATAAAAAAATGCAATTTTTTTTATTAAAATTATGATTAATATTGTGAATACATATTTACAACACATAAGATTACCTATTTACAGGTTTAATTTTTTATTTTTTTTTGTAACAATGAAATTCGTACAGATTTTTTTCTTTCTTTTCTGTTTTTTTTTTACCTGTATCATGTACTTTTTTTTTCACGTTTAAACATTTTATTATGTCTCAGATAAATTACATACATAGATACAGTAATAATTATAATACATTACGATTGTGAATAACAGATACTTGCAAGTTGATAACAATTTTAAATAATAATAATAATAATAATAATAATAATTTATTTTTATTTTTTATTTTTTCTGTATAATGTATTATATTCTTTCTTTGGGAGGCATTTCTGATTTCTTCCTCGAAGCTTTCCAGTGCTTATCTGAGGAAGATAATGAATGGCGCTTGTTTCATGCTTACGTTTCTATACCGGGCGCAATCCGGATGTTGATTTTATTGTTTCTTGGTACGTGTTTGGAAGACTTCTACTACTATTTCACAGTTTAATTTTTGTTTTGCAAGAAGGGTTGAATTTGAACATGGTGTATTTGTTTGTGTCCTTGTAGTGGTTTTTTTTTGAGTGGGTTTGTCATAGTTTTTTTTTGTGTGTGTGTGTGTGTGTGAGAGAGAGAGAGAGAGAGAGAGAGAGAGAGAGAGAGAAAGAGTAAATGGAATTTCTCTAATTTTCATTCTGGCTATAATATTTATAATATAGCACTTGTTTCAGTTCTCTGTATGTCCCAAGGTTTCTGTCGTCGAACGGCAGTTTGTTTATCATGTCAGATATGTAGCAGTTTTGGGTGGCTTTGTCGTACTGATTGTCGTACTTATATGTTACGTAGTTTGTTTACTGTGGTCTTGTTATCTGATATGTTGTTCTGGTTATTCTATAGGTTGTGCTGTAGTAATATTTTAATATGACTGTGTAGTGGCATAAGTTTTTCACCTAAAATATTCTGCTTTGTCCGTGCTGCCTGCATAGGTGTGGGTTGTTCCCAGAATATCAGTTTTACCATTTTATCTTGCAACCATTGTAACCTGTTAAGTCTGTAGTCTGCGCAGAATGCGTATGTTGTGATTGCGTATCTTAAAATGTTTTCAAATAATACTTTATTAATTAGTATTTTTATGTGTGTGTCGGAGCAATGTCTATTAATCGGTATAGTTTGCTTGCTATTATCTTAAGCTTGGTGTGTAGGTAGTTTATATGGCTAGACGAACTTTGATTGGCATCGAAGTGAAGTCTGAAATAGCGTGTTGTTTTCACCCGTGTGATGGTTGTGGCTTTAGGTTCAGTGCTTTGTGTATAGGAGGATGAATGTCTGATAGTGTGGTATTTAGTTTCTATGGGCAGGGTTTGGGGGTTTTTGAATATCATTAGCTTTGTTTTTCCAGGGTTTATATATATGCCGTTTTCAGTTAACCAGTTAGTGATTTTATTGATGTAGTGTTGCATATTTGTGTAAGTAATGTTTGCATTGTCGTCAATGGATACTATGCCGTGTCGTCTGCGTAGCGGAAGATTTTACTTTTTAGGGGGAGTTGGCTTATGTCTTGTGTGTATATGTTAAATGGAATGGGAGATAGGACAGCTCCTTGCGGTACTCCACAGGTTACCGGTACCTCTTTGCTGTATGCTGAACCTATACGTGTGATGTGCTTCCTCTTTTTCATGTGTGCTTTAAACCATTGGAGTAGACGAGCTCCGATTCTGATATGCGTTAGTTTCGTTAACGAAGTATTGTGTATTAGTGTGTCAAATGCTTTTGTTAGGTCAATGAATACAACTAATGTTATTCTATTTTTATCCAATGCACCGTTTATTAAGTCAGTGAAAATTTCCACGAGTGTTGCTATCCTTTATTATTTTGAAAGCCATACTGTGTTTTGGGTATGATTTGTAATATTTCAACGTGTGTGGGGAGTTTGCAGTGCATGATGCGCTCCATAATTTGGTTGATTACATACAACGTGGCGATGGGTTTGTAATACTTATAATGTTTATTTTTCCATGTTTGTGTATGGGTGTATTTAATGCAGTCTTTAGTGTTTCAGGTATGTGTCCGGTTTCGAAGATTTTTTAACAGTTTTTGTATAACTGAACATAGATTGGTTGAGTGCTTCTTGATATCTTTTGGTCTGATTCCGTCTATCTCCGGTCCTTTGTTAGGGTTAATTTGTTAAATTGCAAGTGATTTTGTTACTGTGTGGGAACCAAGTTGACTGGGTTTCTTGTGTACCTAGTGGAGAATGTTCGTTTGTTTGAGGAAAGCTTGTTTCTTTAGTTTTTGGACAGAGTTCACGAATTGATGATTAAAGTGGTTTGCCAGCTGTTTGAGGGATTTGGGGTCGCAAGCATAGCTGTGTTTTATTGTTTCTGAGGCAGTGTTTCTGTGTATATTGTCCAGCATTTCATTAATCAGGTGCCAGGTTTCTTTAATAAGTTTCTGAGCTGTTGTCAATTTCTTGCTGTAGCAGTTTCCTTCTGCCGTTCTAAACTGTATTCTTAGGAGATTCCGCTTGTAAAGAGATATTGATATTCAGCTTGTAAAGCGATATTGTTTGGTGACTTAAGTTGTTTCCATAGGGCATCTTTTCTTTGTATGTCTGTTAATATGTTGTCTGTTATCAATGGATTCTGTTTTGCTTGGGAGCGTATTTTATTTTTGTTAATGCTTTGTTATATGTTTTATTAAATGCAAGTTTACTACTATTATATACAGGATCAGGAGAGTCTAAAGATGCTATCTTCATCCAGTCTGTTTTTCTGATTTCATCGTTTACTATTGTTTCGTTTAGAATGCTATAAAAATGTTTTGTAGTCTGAGTTAGGTTTATGGGTTCTGGTTCAGTGTGTAACTGTAATGCTGTGAAATAATGGTTTGCAAGTTTTCATGTTATGACGTCTGCTTTGTGGCTGTTTGGAGAGGCCCTTATATTTATATGATCAATGTAGAATTAGGTTGTTGTGTTTCCGAAAATCTCTTCTCGTGTATACGACTGTATGGATGGGGTTATGTTATATGCCGATAATAGATCTAGACAGAGCCGGCGGAAACGGGCAAGCAGAGCATGCGGTGCATGCGAGCCCCGCTACGAAGTGGGCGCCGCCGCTGGACAGACGCCCCCTTAGCGCCTGCAGAACCACACACGCGCGGATCGATATAGGGGCGCTTAGATAGAAATTGAATGCGGGCGCCAAAGACCCTAGCGCAGCTTCTGGGTCTAGGTATTCTGTGTTGTTACCTATATTCCTAATATTTATATTAATGTCTCCTATTATTATCATGTATTCTGAGGTGCCTACTTCCGTGGCTGAAAGCCATCTGTTTAGTTCTAGGAATTTTGTGGTGCTTAAGTTGGGTGGTCTGTATATTGCGTTTAATATCAAGGAGTTTTCTTGTTTGATGTTTTTAATTTCGATGCATATGTTTTCTGCATATTCTGATTTATAGTTTATTTCTGTTACTTCTAGTTATGTTTGGTTAATATTATTATTCCACCGCCTCGTTTTGTTCGTCTCCAGTGTTTGTGTTGTTGGAAGTGTGTCATTTGGTTGGTGGATGCCTCTTCGTTTGTCGTGGATACTTCAGTCTATGTTTTCTATACCTTCCTTCAGATAAGTTTACAGGTTCAGTCAGTATTTTTGAAAGTTTCCGATGCTGATGTGGAGAATGGATAGTCTCTCTTTTTTTGAGGATGGTCATTTGTTTTCATTCTGTTATTGATTTCAGAATGTGGCAATTATCATGTTCCGAGGTGATTACGTCTGCTTGATAGTCTGCGTTCGTGTAGGTTGGTGTGCTGTTCCTTCTTTCCGAGTTTTCAATATTCCTTTCAATGTGGCAGCCTGTTGAGGTCTTCTACGGATTTTATTTCGATTGGCTTTGCGTCTTGTGTCTTTCTAAGGAATATTTTGCTGTCTCTTATCTATATAAACTGGTAATTTTTTTCTGTTTTTACTTTCCTTGCTTGGTAGAATAGTTTCTGATAATATGGCGTTAAGTATTCAGACACGTATATTGGGGCATTGTCGTGGTCTCCTTTCAGATCCTTGACTATTGGTTTTTAATCCTGCTAGTTTTTGTTGGGCTGTTGGTGAGTCACACTACGACGGGAATTATTTTCTCTTTTTCTTTTTTTGTGGTAACTGATGTACTGACTGTATGTCTTTTGATTCAATGGGAGAGCCAATTTTTGGTTTAGTTATATTACGGTGTCTTTTAGATGTTCGGCAGCAATTTCTGGGAGACCATCTATAAGGAAATAATTTTTGTACTGCTGTTAGTTTAAGAGAGTTCGTACTGTTGCTTTAAAGAGTTTAGTTCTTGTCGTAGTTCCGTTGTCTCTTTAATTAAATTATGCTGTCTTTCCGTTGGCTCTTTAACGCACTTTTTAATTTCTCTGTCTTTAATACATCTTCTACCAAGTTATTAAATTTAATAAATTCCTCATATTGGTTGAATTTTTTTGTAATTTTGTGCGGTATGTTTTTGAAATAGTTCTCCAACAAAATCGATTAAACAGTCTTTTAGGATTTGTAATATATTTTCAAGTAATGCATTTAAAATTGGCTCACCTGGGTTTCTGTTGTTGTTTTCTTTGTTTTTAATTCCCTCTGCTGTTGATAGCTGTTTACAGCCTGCAGTTGTTTTCTGTATTAGCTGTTTTCCACCTGCGAAGGTGACATTCCTTTGTTGTCTCTGCAATGGGGACACTTCCACTCGTCACGATTCTTGTTTGATTTTCGCTGCCAAGTGGCCTCGGACAATCCCAAACAGAAAATGCATGTTACAGCATTTATTCATTTAACAATGAATTATATATATATTTACAATTTTGATTTTTAGTATACTTAAGTGCTGTAACTACTGAAATGTGATATATGGGTTTGGATTTTTTTTTAAACCTTGGATGAGATGTAATTTCTTAGCTTTCATCCTCGAAGCTTATTTGAAAGCTTATCTGATGATGACAATAATAATAAAAGCTAACACCTTTTATTCCATTATAGAGAGTAGGCGAGGCCTTTTAACCCTATTTAGCTTTTAGACACTGAGTGGACATTTCAATCTCCACCAGAGTTAATCAGAGATAGCTTGCTCATGACTATCACTAATTATAGGCAGAGACCGGCAAACAAGTGCTGCCATCTCTTGGTACCTAATCCTAACAGGATATGTTACTGTCTGAAATAATATGGGTGATACGGTCGATTTCTTGAATTTACGGAACGAAAAAACCCCGTTTCAGGATAAAAATCCCACTTGCCTGTGCCAGAGATTGGCTAACTCGTGAACCAGTTGAAGAAATGCTTCAAAGGGAGTAGGCGAGGCCTTTTAACTCTAACTTTTGGAGACAGTGGGCAGTTCAATCTGTTTCCATAGAACCAATTTAGTGTCTTATACAATTGCTTCCGAGCGAGCATTTATTAAAGCATTCATTTCCACAGTTGGTATTTCAGTAATCCAAAAAGTAATATACACTATTAATATTCTATTTATACCATTATTTTGCTAAGTCCCACGGTGACATTATTAAATGCTATTGGACAATTTTCATACAACCTGCTTCAGATGTTCTCTGTTGAGTATTTCCTTTTAAGAGACATTTTTGTATGAAAACCGTCTTAGATATTAAAATTTTTGACGGAAATACGAGTTAGTCCGAAGTCGGGAGAATATTGTAGAAAGTCATTCTGAAGCCTTAAAGAGGATTTGAAGAAAATGACATTAAGAATACAAGTAGGAATGTTAGTTCACTGCTGCAAAGGATAATATGGAAGTTATGTTGGAAGAGGCGAGAGTGAAGAGTGAAAATCATCAGTATTTCACCTCAATATGATAAAAATGAATTAAGAAGAAGGGCTATGGTGGCAAACAATTCGACGTGTAGGTGATGTAGAAGGAATGGATGCAAGTTTTTGGATTTGTGGAATGAGTTGGAAGATTGGATTTATATAAGAGGGACATCCTACACCTGAATGCGTTTGGTATGTCTAGAAAAACTAATAACTGGTATGAGACATAACACAGAGTCAGTGAAACTAAATTCTAAAGGAAGGAATGGTAAGTAATGAGAACTGAGTGTAAAAGCGACAATGTTATATAATTGTGTTAATGATGGGAGTGGGCTTTGTCATGGAGAGGTTAACAAGGAGAGAACGATTTCGACCTTGTGGTCGTCCGGTTCTGACCCATTCAATGTGTGCAAAGATGTCTGCATGTTGTATGAGCTCAGAAAACACCTTGCGATAATAAATTGGAAAGAGGAACTGGATGAAAGGATAGCAATGCTGCATGGGCCCTACTCAAAAACTGTTTGGTGGAAGCAATATCAGAATGTATTCCAAAAGGTTAAGAGGGTAAATAGAGCAGGTGTGAAAAGGATGAATCAAGAGATAAGGTATGCAATCTGGAAGAAACACAAGATGAATAGTTATAACAACCAGTTGCATGAGAAGTATAAAGAGCAGATAAAGAAGGTGACGCACTTGATAAGGGTAGCAAAAGGGCCGTATGAGCAGCAGTTAGCTAAAGCGGCAAAAAAAAAAAATTCTAAGGAGTTTTTTCGATATATGTGGTCAGTAGAAGAAAGAATGATTATGGTAGGATGAGATTGATGGGTGAAAACGGAGGAATGATTTAACCGCTGTGGACGATATAGTTGAGATATTTAATGAGCAATTTATAAAGGTATTTCATTCTTATGAAGGTGACATCATGCAGAACTTTAAAGCAGTGGCAAAGGAGGAGGAGGAACTGTCAGTAAGGGAACAGATGTATGAGGAATTGAATAGACTTGATGCTATTTCATCACGTGTCTTGAGGGAATGTGCCAGAGAATTAACAGCTTTTGTATATCTTTTCAACATAAGTCTCTCACTGGGTCAAGTTCCAAAAGAGTGGACAAGGTAAAATTGTTCCAATTCATAAGGGAGGTGATAAGAGTAAGGCTTTGAATTATAGACCAGTCTGTGTGTCTGGAGATGTTGGTCAAGGTATTAGAGAAGTTAGTTAGGAATAAGATTCAGAATTGGGTTGACAACAGAAAAATACTCTTTGGAGGCCGGCATGGATTTACTAAAGGAAGATCATGCTTTAGCAAACTGCTTACTTTTTATAATAAAGTGAAAAATGCATTGGATAAGGATGTTACATATACACTGGTATATTTAGATTTTGCAAAGGCCTTTGATAAATTGTCACATGACAAGTTGGCAATTAAATTGGAACGGATGAGGCTGAACAGTAGATTAGTTCGCTGGATTGAAGATTGGCTGTCTGATAGGTATCAGCAAGTTGTCTATGGTGGAGTGATATCCCAGAAGAGGAAAGTTACTAGTGGTGCACCCCCAAAAGTATGTTTTGGGTCTATTGCTGTTTAGTTTGTATGTAAATGATATTTGGAGAGATCTGAATGGTGATATGTAGTTGTTGGCAGATGATGCAAAGTTAGAGAGAGCTATTAGGAGTAGAACGGAAGTTGTGGATTTGCAAGGTAAGCGAATACACTGTCTGAATGGGTAAATGAGTGGGGATGTCAATTCAATATCGCAAAGTGTAAGGTTTTGAGATTTGGGAAGCAGAGATGAGATATAGAGTATACAATTGGTAGAAATAACCTGGATATGGTAGAGATGAGAGATCTGGGAGCGATTGTAGACAAGCACCTAAAATTTCGGGATATGTTACTCAAATTGGGAAGAAAACAGCAGATATTGGGAATGATGCCGAGGGCAGTGACTTATAGAAGTAAGGATGTTATGGTTACTTTGTATAATGTTTTGATCAGGCCACATATGGATTACTGTGCACAGATTTGGTCACCTGGTTTTCAAAAAGCTGAAGATGTATTCGAAAAAGTTCAGACACGATTGACTAAGGCAGTTTCTGGTCTCTGGAATGTTGAGTATGAAGACAGATTGACAAAATGCAATTTACAAAAATTGGTGGAGGAGGAGAGGGATATGATCGAGACATAAGCTGTTAAGAGGTTATTACCAGATTAATGTAAGTTTTGCACAGAATGGCTGAAGATAGGAAGAGAACAAGAGGTCATCCATGGAAGCTGTACAAGGAGGGTATGAGCAAGGAGCAGGTTTTTTTGCATGAAGAGTGGTGATTGGAATGCATTGCCCAAGAGTGTGGTGAGTGCAGAGACAGTGAATATATTTATTTAAGGTGCAGTATGATAAACTGTGTATAACAGTGAACTTCCCATGCTGAGTAATTGACTGCATGGAGGTTTTTATATAATAATAATAATGTATAAGGCACTAAAGAAGAATGGAGATCTGCAAGTTGTCCAACTGTGTCATGCAGACAAGAGTATACAAAAGAACATGCAGGTAGATTATGTCTGTAGACGAATGCTGAGTATCAGAAACAAAGGGGTGAATATGTTGTAACTCAGATTGTAAGCGTTAGTGAGACTTGGCTTTCAGAATCAGACATACTAACTGGTATCTACTGTAAAAGATACACTATTTTCAGGAAAGATAGAGGAAGGGACATGCTGCTAGTGATATCAGAGGATGACTTGAATCCAGTTAGAGTTTTGACCTATGATTAAAACCAACAGTATTTCATGTGGCAGTGAGTCTGAAGCCATCTGGTGTCAGGTGGAATCTAACAAGATCATTTACATAGTTGGGTGTTGTGCTGGATCGGTTGCTAGAGATGAAGAAATGCATCACCAAATAGAAAAGATGAGCACAAAAAGAGTATATAATCATAATGGGAACTAATTACCCAAATATTGTTTGAATAGCAATAGAATCTAATGAGAAAAATGAAACTGAATTTATTGAACTGTTGTGAGACAACTTCCTCAAGCAGCATGTAGCAGAAGGAACGCGAGGTTAAAGAGTGTTAGATTTGATTATAGTCCAAGGGCGTTTCCGTTAAAGATGTAACTATTCTGTGTCGTTGGTGACAGTGATCAAGCGGTACTCAATTGGGAAGGGACTAAGTTTATGAATGTTCCACTCAGAAAAGGTTACATGCTGAACTACAAAGTAGGAAATTATGACCAACTGAGGAGTACATTGAGTTCAGTGGAATGGGATTGGTTGATGGATGGGAAGATTATTGACAGTGCATGAGAGGCATTTAAACAATACTTAATGTGTCCTGAGAGTTCGAAGAATAAATAGAGTAGGAGTCAAATGGATGTGTAATTTTATTAAGCAAGAGATTCGTAAGAAAAGAATGATGTGGAAAGAGTACCGTGTGAATAAGGGTGATGTCTCTGGGCTTTGCCACCCAAAGGAACTTAAGTTCAATTTTTCTTGTTGCCGATTGGAGGAACTTTTTCTAAATCTTCCTTTAACCAGTTTCCTAGTTAGTCGATTTCTAGAACGGGCAAGCAGGTTTTTTTTGTCCCTTAAACCAAAGAACACTCTTTCAGACAAGAACGTATCCTGTTAAGGTTGGGTACAAAGAGATGGCAGCATTCGTTTACTACTCTCTTCATCGGTTGCAGCTCATATAAGTGATAGCTTTGGACCAGCTATCTCTAATTGGCTACCAGTGAGATTGAACTGCCCACTCCAAATGATAAATAGGGTTAAAAGGTATTCGCCTACTCCCTATATATATAAGGGAATTAGGTGATTTAATTTTTTTTTTTTTTGAAAAGTGGTTCTATGAACAAGCAAATAAGTCCCCTACTGCTTTTTATTTCACTATTTTTTTTGAAGACTGATAAGCAGCTAGTCTCCATCCTTAGCTATCAATAATTTTCATGGGCATTTGGAGAATACAGCAAACAACTGCCACTATCTTGTGGTCCCCAATATCAACACACACAAACCATCACATATTATATATAGATGCAATCACATATCCGATTTTGAAAGATCTAAATGTAGAAAAATTGCTTCATGTAAACGGTAGTTGGGCGTCTGGATCTTCGAGCAAAATGCTTTTCCTTGCTTCCACCTCTAAATGGTAATATATCATCAAAAGATTAAACTGATCTCTTTTGCTACTTACTTTCACAGCCAGGATAGATACATTAGTATCTATCCTGTCATCTCTCTCCCAGTCTTGAAAATAAGGTATAATTAATATTGATTTCTAAAGCTGTGAATCAATGAAGCAGTGATTGGCCAGGAAGCCAGCTGCAGATCAAGAATGACAAACTTGTGGTTGCTCTTGATATACATACAAATCTTATCCGAAGATTGAGTGAAAATTCTCAAGAATCTTCACTCCATCTTTGATGATGCATCCCCAGGTAAGATTGGATTTCTCTTCTTGGGATAACACCTTGTCTTTCCTTCAAAACTAACACATCCTAAACTGGGGAGTGATCTTTTACATCCAAGAACTACTACTTACACCTGCCAAGAGTATATAAATCCCACCAACTCAACATTAAAATACTCAGGTGGCGCACGAAAAATCCTCAAAATGTGTTTGATGCTGAGAGCAATCTATTTAATAATCGATAATTCTCTCATCAAAAACTCGTCTTCTCATAAAACTACTTTATTTTTAGATATTTTCATGGGCAGCACTTTTGCTGAAGTGGTCATCATCACTCCTTTATTACTTCAAACATATCCGATTTTGAACGATATATATATATATATATATATATATATATATATACACACACACATACACAAAAATGACTTTACTCTTCTTTAAGCCTGTAAAAACGTGTGAAAACTCTGGATGTTTTGGTCAACATCCAGAGTTCACCTTCTCATTCATTACGTTTTATTCAAAGGATTGCAACCTTTTGCCTGTTCAAGAATATCAACATTCATTTTATTTTTTTTATCTAAATCTAAATACATCACCTTTCAGTTGTTATCATAAATTAGTGTTGTGGGTGAGCTAAAGGTATACAATTTCGAATCGCTGCTCCAGAAACCAAACGTGGAACTTTGTTTCATACCAGTTTAAGCATCCACGAAGCAGAATCGTCTTCAAATGGGCAATAAAATTCATGCTAAATGCTATGCACGTAGCTGGTTTCAAACCTACAACAGCCATGGACATTTAGATTTCCATTCACTAATATATGTATATGTTCACACCCAACATGTGTGTTGCCACTGTGTGGTTTCAGTCCCTGATATGTTTCCACTTGTACTCTTCTACAAGTCGAATTGCCTACACAGCACTCTGTAACAGTCATTATGCATATAACCATTACATAACTGAAAAAGAAATCGTGAGCACAGTGTGAAAAGGTAGCATACCTATTAGCTAAAAGTAATACAAAAATATTTCGTTCTGAGATTCAACTTGTCAATGCATGAAATTAAGGGAATAGTGCAGCCACTTATGTTCTAGGATAAACAAGAACTCGTGATAGCATGCAAAATATTTTAAGGCAGCGATTTTCAACTGGTGTGCTGCAAGATTTGTGAAAACAAATTCATTGAAAGAAATAATGTCGTAATTTGCGCATTTATTCGCTTAAAGTTCCCAACATGGATAAGTAATTACTATTATTATTTTCTGTAAATCAATCAAAATTATGCCTATTTTTTGCAAGATCATCACAAAAATTAAAATATATTATTAGTGTGCCACAGAATTTTAATAATTAGTCTAGGTGTGACATATTATGAAAAAGGTTGAAAATCAGTTTTAAGGTATTTCTAGACATAGGCTCTTTTGAGATAATATATATTATATTACTTGATTTAAGCATGTTGAAATATTAACATTTGTTCAAAGAAATCTCTGAAGCTATTTGAATCTTAATCATGCTGGTTTTTCTAATCCCAAAATTTGGATGGTTGTAGTTGGATAACATATGTTTAGAATGAAGAAAGAAAAAAAAAAAAGCTGTGCAAACAATCCTAGATACCTTTTTTTTTTTTTTTTTTGAAGAACAGACTTCAGTGGTAAGTTCCACTCCTCCAGCAACAGAATAAAATCCTGATTCTTTAGCACTCACTCATCCTCTCCATCTTCTGATTAATATTAGCCTACCTCCTGTTTGTTTGAATTAAAATAAAGAGCACAATTGTTCGTAACTTATTGTATAGTACAGGAGTATTATTACAGTATTAGTATTGCCACACATGAGCCATTATAGTATATTTACCATATATATATATATATATAGTAGGTCTAGGAGAGGTGGGTGATCTTTTGTGGAGCAGATAAGAGATGATAGGCAGTCCCCAGTTTACAGACTAGTTATGCTCCATGGAACGTCTTTAGTTCAGATTTGTATGTAATGCAGATCCCTGTTGAACAGTGCATATATATATATATATATATATATATATATATGCACTGTTCAACAGGGATCTGTTGAACAGTGTTAAACTGGGGACTGCCTATCATCTCTTATCTGCTCCACAAAAGATCACCCACCTCTCCTAGACCTACTTGGAGTATACCAGGTCCCTTGCAGTTGCAAACTGTCCTATTATGGCTAAACAGGCAAGACAGCCAAAATCAGGGTATTCAAACACAGGACTACATCCGGTTCCACCAATACAGGCACTCAGAACTTGCTGACAATGCATTGGACACCCACCACAGAATATGCTGGAAGAACCCACTTTATTATACTGCAGCAAGTACAAGTATGAAAGATTATTCCTTGAATCAGTTTCAGCTCTGAAAAACTTCCCAAACTTCAAAAAATTTGGGTGCATGAGACTGTCCCAAATTTGGGAAGCATACATTCTGAGATAAATCGCCAGCCCAACAGCCAAGACAACTCAATTTAGCTCACTAGGGAGCACCTTTTATTACCGACTTTAGTTGTCCTTCTTCAGCCTCATTTGCTTAGTGCGAGTGCCTGCATGCAGGTATTGTTTTGTGATCCCCGAAGATGGCAATGTAACATTGCCAAAATATAGGTAGTTATTCAAGTTTTTATAATTAATAATTGAGTTTGCATTGTCATTTCCTAAAAAAATTAGAAGTATGTCGAACCAATGTATAAGGTTATCTACTAGAAATAGAAATATTGATGTAATTCACATTTTCTGTTCCAGTTTCAGGATATCATCCCTATTTCAAGCTGCCGTACTCCACTACTGCAGCAGCTAAGGCTATAAGGTGATTCTCTATGGGGGAAAACCACACTAATTCTCTCTTAGTAAGATGGAGTGTGAACAGAAAGAATATTTTATAAAAATAAAACTTAAAGAAAAATTTTATAGAAATAAAATGATATACATTTATCTAGAAAAATATGGCAGCAATTTTTTTCTGTTAAGTTGCATAAAAAGCTTTTCTTTAGACAGAAAATAATTCAGATTTTTATGCAAATTGAAAGAGACACTAATATGTATAGCTGTTGGAATAGAATTATTTTCTGCTTTGTAATTTGAGATAAATTTTTCATATATCACAGATACCATTATTTTATTCCCTGATGATGCATGTTACGTTTAAGTATCCTCATTGAAAGCAGATTAGACTACAAAAATTTTGCAGAATCTGGGTGATGTGGGTTTTCTTTTTTCAGCTATGTGAAAAGTGCCATCAATTATTACAGTGGCGGTGGAATCTAAGACTAAAATGTTATAAACTCCTATATTAAAGTAGGAAACAAAGACATTTGACAGGTCACTACTTTAAAATTCTTTATGAATGCTTAAAGTGTTGCTACAATGGTTATTCTGTTTCTGGCAAATTAATATGTGAAATAACTCATGGCACTTATGAATTCTATTAAATTTATAGCTTCAAGGACTGGTTATGATTTTATAGTTTCATACTAAAAAACTGCTCCCATATTTTTTTCATCCCATAGTGTTTTGAAAAGGGATGCAGCAGAAGATATATAGTAACAACAATTCAAATGTATTATTCAGCATATATTTCAACTGATATGTGAATGTTTCCTGTACTGTAATTTTATCTGTATAAATAAGACAATCCAACATAAACACACACACACACCAATACAAGAAACTTTATCTAATCCTTACATAATTCCAGCTTTCAATCATCATTCAATAAGGCGGACAGTTATCAACCAACACGATATGTTTTACTGATTAACATTCTAAGTAATACCAACCAAGGTGGAAAATGATCTTCCACTGACTTAGCTTTCAGACTTATGGAAACAATTGTCTCGTTTGTATTTCTTGATATTTTGCTTGTAATAAAAAGCAGTAAACATAACTATTAACATTAAAAGGAAAGTTACACACTCAATATTGCTTCCTTTTACATATTTGAAAAAGTAAGAAAGCAATACCTACATAGGCACAAATTGTTCTGTCAATGGAAGATCAATTCTGAAACCACTGAACCAACTTAAAGGCCACTCCATCCCCTCCCACCCTCCTTTAAACATTTATGTGGCTTTTGCATTTATGTAATGAGCAAAGTTAGAGGTACTGTAACTTATCTGGATCTCTTTGGGCTTTGGAATGACATCTTTTAAACAAAATAAAGTATATTATAATTTTATTTTCTTCTCTCTCTTCACACATGCACACACACAAGCATACATGCACACCCACCCACACACACATAGAGTATAAATAATTTAACTATTATATAATTATTAACATTACTGAGGCTATGCACAAAGGCTAGTGAAAACATCACTATTAAGCACTCCACAACTGGAGGAAAAATAAAGCCATCTCTCTAACATATCTACAGAATTAAGTGTAGCAAATGTTTTCTGAAAGCAAGCCAATAAACTACCACAATTCTTAAAGACAATTAATATTTATAAGTTAAAATACAAAAACAAACAAAAAAAATATATAAATAGATCTGAATTACAATTTCACTAAAATGTGCTGCCTAAAGTTTTACATAAAAACAATTCGTTACACTGAAAATGAGTAAAATACACAATTAAATTGCATCACTTATCCATTCATTGTTCTTTAGTGCTTTCTATAATCAAAACATGAAAATATTAAAACAATAACCTCTAATTATTCCCCTACCTCCCTTTTTTAATTTTTTTTTACAGGATTCAAAAACACTGTTTAATACTTTCAGTAATTTCATAACAATCACATGTACATTGCCTCACTTAAAACTAAGGTTCCTTTTTGTAACAGAAAAGAAAAGAATTTGAATGATTGCACAATGATTAGGAACCATAAAATTGTTCAACAATGCTATAGTGCTTGGGAGAAATAATTTATGCAAAAACTTGCTATTACATTAAGTTGTCTTGAAATTCTGTTAGATGAGTGAAAGCTTGACAAAGTTTTGCAAAACGGAAATTAAAATTAATTTACACTGGTACTGAGTTATTGTTTGAATCCTTAAAACATTCACTTTCTCATAGTCAAAATATTCACAGAAATTTGTTATTTTACTAGCTATTGTAATTATTACTTAATATACAGCTAAAACGCTGTTCAATGTGCCACAGAACAAATATTATGAACTTACAACAATATACATAACATAGATTAGAGAAACATTATATGTACAATTTTTTATTTTTATTTTTATTTTTTTTTAAAGATTTGGTCTAACATATATGTATAGATATATATAGGTATTTGTGTGCATATACAGATTTAGTTTGATATATTTTTCTGTTGTACAAATTTCTCTCTCTCTCTCTCTCTCTCACACACACACACACACACACACACACACACACATTTTAATTTAAAAGCCCACTATCAGTAATGAACTAACTTTGCATATAGTGCATCTGTGTAAACTACATCATTGTGATATTCTGGGAAACAAAAATTCACAATATTACAAAAGCTTTTGATTATAAAAATTTTTGATATAATATGGCCTCTTGAGATGTAGATTTACTATGAAACAACAGTAAATAGAATGAATGCAGTTATTAAGTATGGCAAATACAGTACTGTTCAAAAATAATCAACATCCATAATTCAGCAAATTTCTTTTAACACATATTTGTATATTTTATATTATACTGAAGATATTTTGTAAAAATTTATCGAAAACATGAAAAACTTCAATATGTAGAAAACAGCTGGTAAATAATACTTATCAGTGAAATGGAAGATCAAAAATTAACCCTTCATTAATCACATTGAATACCGTATTTTGCTAAGATTTTTTTTTTCATTTCAAATTATATTTTTGTTAGTTCTCTCTATACAGTGGTATATCATTCAGAAGAGTAGACACAAATTCTGAATTTCAAAAAAGCAACATCTTTTCTATATCCTGCTGATCAAGTTGCATGCATGATTTTTCATCAACATGTTTAACTAAGGGTTAAAAATTAAACATCAAATTAATGAAGTGTCGAATACAAGATATATACCATATATAAAATCTTTGGCATCTAAAATTACGATTGTTAAAGTTATATTTAGCTATAATCATCTTAAGGCCACTGTAATCGTAATTCATGATAAAAACTTTTACTGCAAAACATAATTAAATGCATTATTTGTTATATTACATTTAATTTTAATGAAGACAAAATGTTTTCACACACACACAAGTAATAATAATAATAAATAAATAAATAAAGCTATGGTTAAAGATTAAAAAAACATATGATTCTGAATATGTTTTTTGAATTCTGCATGTTTTTTTTTTTTCTGACTCTTGTAAAAAGAAAAATGACAACTGCCTGCAAGAAATGGAAATCTCAGGCTGACATTTGGATGCCATTTTCAAATTGTTCTTTTCATATCTAAGCAGTTTTTAAACTGGATACATAAAAATCAATTATCAGCAAAAATTAATATTATTCATATACAATTCCAGATGATCGGAGTAGGGCTCCAATACCCATCTATAAAAAGAGAAATTTATTTATTTTATTTATACCATGACACCAAATAAAATTGTGCATGAGAATACAAAGGAATTTCTAAACTGACTAATCTAGGTAAAATTTATATGGAAGCATACTTGAGAAGAGGCTCAGAAAAATTGGTATATGCCAAATATATATATTAAAAAAAAAAAAACAAGCTGGCCCAAGTCCAATAGGAGTTTTAAAGACCTGATTTTCATGTTAAGAGAAATAGTTGAGAATGCATGGAAATAAAACAAGGATATATAAATAGACGTTGGAAAAGGCATATGATAATGTTGACAAGAGAAAAGCTTTTAATAATGCTACAATTGTATATTATATTAAATGGGACATTATGGAGCAAGGTTTATACTTAAATTCTAAGTCAGCATTTGCAACTGAAGAAGAAGAAGAATGCACAGCGAGAAGATTGATAAAATCAGGTAGATTCAAAACAAGTATGTATGCTATCTCCATCCATATTTATCATCTATAAGAATCACCGTGAATAAGAAAATTTTATTAAACTTTATTCTTTACTTTATGCATATGATATTAGATTCTAAACAAACCAAATACAAGTCTTCATGGACTATTTACTTAAACTGAATAATTATTGTAACAAGATTTGTATGAAAATCAGCGAGAAAAAAAAAACAAAAAAACTAGTCACAAACATGGAAAACAGATAACAAAATAAGCAAAACTGGTAAGGTGAAGAGCCAGTTGAATATATAGAATAAGAAAGAAAGAAGCCAAACACTACAGCAACATCTACAAGACAGTGTTTAAACCAATTTTAACTTATGATCTGAAAGTTGGTTTATAAATAAAACAGTTGGTTAAAAACAAGATATCATATATATATATATATATATATAAGTTCTGAGAAAAATTAGGAGAGTGAACAAACAGTAAAATCATAGTAAAAATGCATTAGAAAGAAACATGCCATTATTCTTGGTTACTTAACAGGAGAGAGGTCAGTGAAACTGGTGTTTGATACAGAAAAAAAAAAAGAACAAAAGAAGCTAATGCAGAGGAAGAATAAAATCTGGGTGGATTAACTGGAGCAATAGTAGAGAAAGCTAGTTTTAACCGGTTTATATCATTAAGTGACATACTAACATTTAAAAATTAACACATTCATTCATCTCTCATAAAGCAGACAAAATTGCAGATTTACTCCAACATATGCTATTAACAGATTTTGTTTTTCAGCGCAAAAATTATGGTGGCTACACAATCTTAAAAAAAAAAAAAAAGAAGAAATAAAAAAATTACTTTTTTAATGGCAATTCTAAAAACAGTTGCTGCCTATAGTAAATATAGTAAATAAAGATATATTTATGCCAAAAAATATTCAAAAATGTGATGCATTCCAACGAAATGGTTAAATCAATCTGGTTAAATTTTACTTGTTTCTATGGTACTGAAACTCAATTTTAGTTTCACATATAAATAGTTTATATGTGAAATTTCACATGAAAATAGTTTATTAGAAATGAAATACCTTCTGGAAAGCTTATACAATCTGTTTGTAAACAATGTTGAATTGTGATGAGCAAATACAGAAATGATTTTATGATGTTAACCAAGATGGAAAGCTTCAAAGGCAACCAGTATCTCCTGAACCGAAAGGAATATTATGTATCATATCCACTCATCACATATGATTCATTAAATAAGTGTCACAGATGCATTATATACATCAATAACAATCTGCATGCATGATATATGGTGCCACACATGTAGTTTTGAGAATTGCAAATATGATTATAGCTGGTTCTCTCTTATTCATATTTAATAACTAGTTTTCTTGAATTAAAATATGACTACAGAAATGCTGCTATATATATATATATATATTTTTTTTTTTTTTTTCCCCCATAGTTGGACTGAACAACTTTGTGAAGTATCTGGATTTTCTTTCAGATACTGGGCAACCAACTCTGCATAGATAAAGAATGACTAATTTTTTTTTTGTTTTCAGAAAATCTAATGCATACAGGAATGAAATGAATCTGCCTTCAAAAAAGTAAACTGCCCTCAAACATATAAAGAATGGAAACCCTTCTGCATCAAGCAGGAAACATTTGAAATATTTTTACATGTGCACATGTTCTAGTATTATGATACCAAAATATCATGCTTTTACCAATAAAATCAGTTTTTCTAGATATGAAGTAGTTTCAGGATCTTGATACAGCAGCTTTTTTTTTTTTTTTTTTGTAAATCATGAAAACAATTGCTTTTGTTTTTCTGCAGTCAGAGAGAGACTTGTTGTGACTGGTATTTCACAACAATAAAATATTTTTGGTATCACAGATGTACATTGAACTGATTTATTTAAGGAAAGGCCAACTGCATTTCAATCAAAAAGTTATTAGGTCATGAACATATAATATTTTTGCATATATATATGCTCTTGTAAAATTGGAAATAGAATTTTTGGTACTCTGTAAAAATGGAAAAAAACCAGTGATATGTGAACAATGGTGGAATTTTCCATCTCTTGATATTTTTATCAAAAAAAAAAAAAAAGAAAAGAACTAGAGATGGAAAAGCTGCAATAATTACCAGAAACCTATCTGAACAAAAATCTTCACAAAACTATAACCAAAAGAGAACTAGAGATATACAATTACTACTGTTAATCAACATCTTACTGATAAATTCTAATTGGCACTTATGAGTATAAAATAGATATTTGTCCTTTTAATGATAAATGAGAAAGCATTTATTAATGAGAAACTGTAAGAAGGAAGTCTTCTGAAATTGTAGTTTAATTTCTTTTGCTGAAGAATAAAACTGAATCAAAGTATCCTAAGGATCAAATTCCCAGAATAATAATCACCATAAAGGCTGGAATTTCTCTTTTGTTCCAGAGAGTACTACTACTTTCCTTTGTGTGTACTTTGCAGGTCTCACATATTCCCAGCAATGGAATAATTCTTTCATATTTAGGAAGTATTCCCAAAAAAACATCATTAAAAATCATAGTTGCTATTCAACAAAGAGCAATGACCAAACAACACCTGATTACTCTACACCCTAACACATTGTGCTATGCCCTCTCTTTAATACTATCACGGGCAATATACACCTAAAATTTCATGACATTTCAAAATTTCTGGTATTGCAAACCAATTATCACCAACTTAAGGTCTTAGCTTTGAACCCACATTCCCAACTATTCATTCTCTTCATTATTTTCTGCTACTATCAACTTATACAATAGATTACTAGTATAAGCATTTTCACTAACAATAACTTGAAAGCATTCAAGGAAAACATAAATAAAATTAAGTTGCCAGATTTTTGTAGATGGGACTGCTATTAAAAAAACAAATTATATATATTTTCTATGTTTTCAAATATATATTTGAAAACATAGAATCTTATATCAAAAACAACTGGAAGGTAACTGTGACTAATGCATAATAAATTAAACCCCAAGTCTGCATGCATATTTATGACAAACTTTGAACCATGGCTTTTTTTTTTTTTCACATTAAAAATTGACATCAAATAAACAGTGTTTATTTGAAGGGTTTCCGAGTTTCTAATGTGTAATTTAGCTTAAAAAATATTGCATATTTATTTATTGTCTCTTGTAGTGATACTTGCATCCTAGTAGATTACAGTAACAAGTAGTTTTCACTAAAGTGTTTGCAATGCAAATGTTATTTCTGAAATAAAATGTTACAGATAAGTAAAAAACCTTTTTTTTTTCCCCAGTCTAAAATAGCTTTTACAAAAAACATTACACAACTACTAAAATTAGACAAAGTTTCATGAAAATGTTAAACTTCTATAAAACAAGTCTCAAATTTTTAAGGTTGCCCAAAACAAATGACTATGCATCATTTCTCAATATTTTTACACACTTGTCAAGTGTATTACGGTTCAAGTTCTTAAGATTAAATAATGCACTTGAAATTTCTTCTTCTTCAAAAAAAAAAAAAATTGCTAAAAGATGACAGCTCTTTTATGACCATTTAAGATACTTATCACAGATTATGTATGAAATACTTACCAAATAACAAATCAGACAAAGATAATGGATAACTTATATATATATTGAGTATATATATGTTATTGCATTAACATGAATATTGATAAGACTTAATTATTGAATTCATATTTACAAACAGGCACTTTGCAGAATACTTTACTCTCTACTTCCAATTCGGATCACTCTCCCACTAAGTCATACGAAGAGATTTAAATAATAAAATCTGTAATATCTTGATGCCACTATGCTCAGCAGATGAAAAATGAGTCACAATAAGTTAAATAATACATTTAGAAGTACATACATCTGTTCTAGAATAAGGATATAAAATATTTTTTTCATTATCTACAATATCTGACAGAAATTTCTAAACGTAAAGATAACAAGTCATAATTAACGATTAATCACGACTGAAATTTTGACCACCTTGAATAATCAAATATATAATTCAGTATATTACAGTGCACCAAGATGGCAAGTTCACTTTTTGAATTCTTCATTAACCCTAGAACACTTATGTTGTAAAGGTTATGATGCCAATCACACCATTTTGGTACGTCTGCCACTGTCCATTAATTGAAACTTCAATACTTTCAAAAGCATATCTAGTTACTGTGTTCAACAATGTCCACTTGCATTTTATATCAAAACGTTTCAATAATAGATAAATCTCTGATAAAACATCAGCCAAAATATAACCTCAAAAACATTCAAGTATTTCAACTCTTGAATAGCTTTAGGTTTTATGGCATTAATGAAAACCAAAAGCTATTTACAGCAGACCAAAGGACAAATTTCTGTTGAATGTTCAAAAACATTTAATTATTAATAATTTAGATTTATAAGCAAGTATTTGAAAATAAAAAACAATATACAATTTTGAAAAAAATATATGACATTCTTTTAAATAAAACTCATCAGTAATAATTTTGATAAGTGTTTGTGAATAATATTCTGCACACTCCATATTAGTATTCTAGGGTTAAGTGGGTCATAGCTCAATTACTATATTACATTTAAAACTTTAAACCTTTTTTTTTTTTTTTTTTGTGATCTGCAAAATTATCTATAAACAGTTTATATTTTATATATGCAACCAAAGGCAGGGAATTATATCAATAAAATTTTTCTGTAGCACTCTAAGAATTCAAAACATTATTTAGTACCATATGTACAAAACAAGCTTGCTTTCAGAAAGTAATAATTAGTAACAAATTGATTATTAACAACACAATTTTTTTTTAAAATATACACAAGAAATGCTATCCATTTTAGTTTCTTCCTGAATGGTAAAGTACAGGAGCAAGAAAAGTCCCTGTAAATTTCCAAAAGCTTTGGTCATCAAGCCTGCTCAGGAGAAGCAAATACAGATGTTAGTCCAAATTTAAACATTTCATACTGCAACATTATTACTTATTAAGCACCCTGGACACAAGGCTTGAAAGTCTTCTAAACAATTGAATCACCTAAAGCTACAAAAAATAAAGAAAATAAAATGTCATATAATTCCATGTATAAATAATATAAAAATAAATAAATCATTTATTGTGAATTCTGCCAATTCATTAGATTGTACTGTATACAAAAAAAGATGTCAATAAGTGATGTTTATCACCAAGAATTGTTTCCTTCTCCCCTCTAACACCTTCTATTCCCTATAAGGAGTAGGCAAGGCAGTTTTAGCTCTAACTTTTGGAGACTGAGGGGGCAGTTTAATCTCCACTGGCAGCCAATCAGAGATAGCTGCCCAAGACTATCACTAATTATAAATGGCATCCAGTGAAGAGACAGCAGACAGACAAATGTAGCTATCTTGTGGTTCCTAACACAGTATATTAATGCCTTAGATAGTGGGGAGTCTATGGTCAATTTTCTTGAGTTTACAGAATGAAAAATCCAAATTTCTTGGAGAAAAAACCTGCTTGCCCATGCCTGAGATTGAATAACTCAAGAAAGGATTAGAAAAAGTTCTGCTAATCAGTGACAATATTTGAACTGAGAACGGGTTTCTTTGGGTTGCCTTGTGCTAAGGAAGCAAATGCCACTTCCACAGGCTAGTAAAATATAATTATTTAAAATTATTAATAATTTAAGTTTATGAACAAGTACTTAAAATGAAAATATGTGAATTTTTAAAAATTGTACACTTCTTTAAATAAAACCAACTACAAATTAATGTGGATCTAGAATTCAACTATTCTTTCATCACTTTCTATGATGATGGCATTTGCCAAGTAAACAATTATAAACTAAAATATGTAAAATATTATTAAAGTACTTGTAATAACGAAACCTTATATTTCACTAAAATTTCTTATGAATTAAGCTTAATTCATAAGAAACTGTGCATAAAAAACCAGATGAATAAACAAGTTTTAAGTTATTTATTAATACATTAAGTATAAAGTGGTTATACTAGAATCATTACAATAGATTAAAATGGGTTCTTCGTGGGATATATATCCATTAAATTATAAAAAGAGCCTCCATAGTTCAGTTAATAATGATGATGTCCTTTGGTTGGAAAGACCTGAGTTCAAATCCAGTCTATGATTTTAAATTTTATAAAGATTCTTCACATCATAGACTGGATTTGAACTCAGGTCTTTCCAACCAAAGGACATCATCATTATTAACTGAACTATGGAGGCTCTTTTTATAATTTAATGGATATAAATCCCACGAAGAACCCATTTTAATCTATTGCAATGATTCTAGTATAAGCACTTTATACTTAATGTATTAATAAATAACTTAAAACTTGTTTATTCATCTGTTTTCTTATGCACAGTTTGAAAATGGTTTTTTGATGTATTGATGATTTTCTTGCAGATGTTTCAGGTTTTGGTGAAAGTAAGCAGTGAAAGAAGGTGGAGTTCGTGATGACAGCCAGTTGCAGTATGCCTGGTATATTTGGAGCCTTAGCATATCTTTTGGAGAGTCAAGGCTTACTTAAGGGATGGGAATTTAGCAAGGAATGGGGAATATATGCTTCCATTCCAGACAGATTACTTCAGTGATGCATTCAATGTATATGTTTAACTGGAAGGCCCAAAAGCAATAATCCAACCAAGGGAATCAGGCATAGAAATCTAAGAGATCATTATTATTATTATTATTATTTAGGCCTCGATGGAGTCAAAAGACTCATCGAGGGAGGTCCCTCCTAGGAAACACAAAGTCCATCATACCATTCCTTAAATGTATTGACCGTTCTCGCTCTCACCACTATATCAGGCAATGCATTCCATGGTTCAACTACCCTCCATGCAAAGAAACCACTCCTCACCATCTTGCTCACAGTTTCCTTTCGTAACTTCCAGGGATGGCCCCTTGTCATGGCTCCTTCCCGCTGTTCGACCAAGCGAAAGAACTCCCCAGTGTCAACCTTGTAACCACCTAACAGTTTAAAAGTCTCAATCATATCACCTCTCCTTCTATCTACCAAACTCTGCAGTCCACATTCTCTCAGCCGATCCTCATAACTATCATTGTACAGTCCTGAAACCATCTTTGTTATCCGTCCTTGTACCCTTTCCACAGTTAATTTATCCCCTTCAAATCCTGGGGACCAAATCTGAGAACAATAGTCTAAGTGTGGTCTGATCAGAGACTTATACAACAGAATGATAACCCTTTTATCTCTGCAGGTCAGTGTCCTTCTCATAATTGCAGCAATCCTCTGTGTTACCTTCGCCACCTTTGCAATATGTCCCCTAAATTTCAGGTTTCTATCAATCATCAACCCCAGATCTCTTGTCTCCCCTACTTCCTCCAGTATAACTCCTCCCATTGAGAATGCAGCATCCCATCGATGTTTCCCAAACCTCAAGACCTTACATTTTGCTGCATTAAACTGACACCCCGATTCATTTGCCCATCTATCTAGCTTATTCAAATCCTCTTGCAGGGCTACTGCATCTGCACTATTACTAATAACCCTTCCCAGCTTCGCATCATCTGCAAACAACCGAATATCCCCTTGCAATCCACGGACAATGTCATTGATATAAAGGTTAAACAATAAAGGTCCCAATACTGAGCCCTGTGGAACCCCACTTGCAACCTTCTGCCTCTTTGATATTGCTCCACCATACACAACTCTCTGATACCTATCGGACAGCCAATCTTGAATCCAGTTGACCAATCTGACATCCAGCAACTTGAATATCAGTTTATCATGTGGCACCCTGTCAAATGCATTCTCTAGGAAAATGGCACTATATGCCTTTCCCTCATCTAATGCTCTTGTAACTTTATCATAAAAGCATATTGTTAAAACAAGAGTGCCCCTTCACAAATCCATGTTGATTCTCACTGATAACATTACCCTCATCTTCCCAATACTGTATATGGTCCCTCACTGCTTTCTCCAAGAACTTACTAACTACTGATGACACACAAACTGGCCTATAATTAGACACTTCCAGTCTGCTACCGCCCTTATGCAATGGCACTATCTTTCCTTCCTTCCATTCCATGGAAGGAAGGTAAAATATGAAATGCCATTCTTATAATTCCAGATAACTCTTGGTTGAGAAAGGCTATATGGGTATTGATTGCTTGGTGGGGGAATAAATAAGCACAAGGTTCTGGTCTGAATCACCTAAGGGAGATACAAACTTCAGAGTATATTTGGAGGGATCACTGGTGAGGAAGAGGTCCAAAATATTTGGAGAGTGGTTGGGGCTATCGGCTATTCTGGTGGGCATATGATCAATTTGCATAAGGTCATTTGTGATGGCAAAGGTATTGTGAATATTAAAATTGATGAGTTAGATAACCTCACTGCTATTAAAGTTGGAGTGAAGAACAGAGACTTTCGAGGAGAGGTAGTTGAAGTATTCAGAGTGGTTGGTAACATTGGAAGGGTGATACAGACAGCGACAGTGAGGGGCAGCGAGATTCTCAGCCAAAGTGTGAATGGAATATTCTAAGTTAAATGCTTACTGGCATGGTATATCAAAACAAACATAAGCACATATGCCACTCTCAAGCCAAAAGGAGTTGAAGAGTTTATATTTGGGGAAGCTGAGGTGGGTAGTGCTTGGAGATGTTGAAATTTGGGTTTCTGTCAGAAAAGCAAGTGGGTTATACACATTCCCTATGTAGTACTTTTTTGTTTTCAAGCTAGGCATTAACAGAGCTCTATTTCTGCACTAGTATTTCTCTTTTGTAGTCATTCCATGTTTCATTGCCGTTTTGTTGTTTATTTTCCAGTTCTTGTTCACACTGGTTGGAGGTAAGGCTGGGCCAAGTTTGTGGATGCAATCTGAGAAGAACCGATTGAAGCTGTTCACAGCCAACATTAATTATGATGCATTCGCCAGTGTCACATGTTACTTTCACCAGTTGTGGGAAGTTCGTCCTGTCCCTTCTTTTGTTGAAAAGTCTGAAGTGGTGACATCTGGTTATTATTTTTATTTTCTTTCAAATGAAATCAGATTTTTCCATTAGTATGATGATATCTTCCTTCAGTGTATTATCGCTTTCAGTAGACAGTGAGGATAATGGAATTATATCTTTTTTGTTGTTTGTCGGCTACGATCAGTTACAGGTGATTTTTTCATTGAAATGATAATCGTGGATCTGTTCTAGCTTGGCTTCAATTAATTGATTTTTGAGCAAGAAAGTTTCATCAATAGCAGCAAGGCACTGTTCCAAGCGTTCAGTGTGTTTTTCTAAGTTCAGGAACTGTTTTACTGATGAGAGGCACAGTGGCCAGAAGAAAGGCTGGTTCAAATTCACAAGAACTTTATATACCAATTCATCAATTTTTATGCACTGTGCATTTGACCATTGTCAAACTTTTATAGTGTCTGTGATGTCCAGCTATGACAATCTGTCAGCTGGACATCACATAGAGTTGCAAGTGCTGGTCAGCTAAGGTGTATTAGTATGCAGAAACACACTGTTGTCATTGGATTGTTGCCAACTTTGCTTTTTGTAGTAGGCATCAGCAGGTAGCTGCATGCAGCCGATATTACATGAATAAAAAAAACACTGTCGTGCAACACTTAAGTAGTACTTACAGGTTTCTCAGTGATATTAATCTTTTTAAAAAAATGCTGCTGTGGTTTCACTTGACAAATAGTTCAGAAATCGTGAGCATATAACAAGGATCTGTATAAATCTGAAAAAGGCATATGACATGGTGCCCAGAGAAAAGCTTTTCAGAACACTATGATTATATGGGATTGAGATGGAATACAGGACAACATAGTCTATAATTAAACTGTAATTCAATGGTTTGAACTGAAGGAAATCAGGAGTAAAATAAGGATGCACATTATCTCCTTTCTTAATTCATCATCTATTGATCATCTTATCAGAGGATATTATAAACGAGGTGTTAAATCTCCCTCCAGTTGATGAAAGCAACCATGAAGTGATTACCTAAGTGGTTGCCAACCATGTGAGGAAAGGGTATATGTGGAACTACAAGGCGGGTGATTATGAGAAGCTTATGAGACGGTGCAGCTGTAACATGGAATGAGGAGTCGAGTGGAAAGGAGATCAATGCTGTTGGGTGCTACTGAAGAACCATCTAGTAGGAAAAATGTCTAAATCAGTTTCAAGGGTCAGAAGGTTAAATAAGATAGGTGTGGAATGAGTGAATGAAGAGATTAAGCATGTAATACAGAGAAAAAAGGCATTATGAGGCAACATAAGAGAAGTAGTAATAATCAATTCCACGAGGAATACAAAGAATAGTCAAGAAGGCCAACTTGTTTGATAAGGGTAGCAAAAGTTCATAATGAGCAGCAGTTAGCTAATGAGAGAAAAAAAAAAAAGGAGTTCTTTCAACATGTAGCCAGCAAAAATGATTATGGAAGGATGTCACTGATTGGGGAAAAATGGTATAAGGACAACTGCTGCAGAGGATATAGTTAATTGAGATATTTAATGAGCAGTCAATAAAGATCTTTCATCCTTGTGAATGACATCATGGAGAGTTTGAGAGCAGTGGATGAGGAAGAGTAGAGACTGACTGTGGGCAAGGAAGAGGTATATGGGGAGTTAAGTAAACTTGATATTAATAAGGCTGTGGGACTTGATGACGATATGATGATATATTGCCACGTATTTTGAAGGAATGTGCCAGAGAGTTGACATCTGCCTTGACATATTTGTTTGATGCGTCTTACATTGGGTCACGTTCCAAAGGAGTGAAAGGAAGGCAAGATTGTACCACATCATAAAGGAGGTGACAGAATTCAAGAATCCAATTACAAGCCAATCTGTGTGTCAGGTGTTAAAGTGTTTTAGAGAACAATGAGAGCCAGAATCCAGAATTGGGTTGACAACAGTAGTATTATCTTTGATGGATATGCTAAGGGAAGGTCATATTTTTGTAATCTACTTACTTATTATAACACAGTGATGGCTGAACTGGATAAGGGTGATGGGTTTACAGTAATACTACTGGACCTTGCCAAGGCTTTTGATAGGATACCACATAGAACCCTAATCAGTAAACTGGAGCAGATGGGGATAGATATAAGGTTGGTGAGATGGATAGGAGGGTGGTTGATGGAGAGATACCAGAGAGTGGTTTATTCAGGAGTGGAGTCTAAAAGACGGCTTGTGACTAGTGGAGTGCCACAGGGCTCTGTTCTTGGACCAGTGCTTTTCAATTTGTTCATCAATGATATAGGAAAGGATTTGAGAGGAAGTGTTCACTTGTTTGCTTGATGATGCAAAGTTGGGTAGAGCAATTATGAGTGCATGGGATGTCAAAATTTTACAGGATGATTTGGATAGTTTGGAGGACTGGGCTAGGAAAAATGGATGTCAATTTAATGTGCCAAAGTGTAATGTTATGCACTTTGGGGTGAAAAGAATAGCAGCAGTATATCGCATTGGTGGAACCGTACTCCAGGAGATTGATGAGGCCAGGGATTTGGGAGTGTTGGTGGATAGGGAATTGAAGTTTAGGGGGCACATTGCAAAAGTAACTAAAACAGCTCACCAAATCACTTGGCTTCTGAAAAATACTTTAACATGCAGAGACAAACAAGTTGTTGTTCCTTTGTATCGAGCCTTGATAAGACCCCATCTGGACTACTTTGCCCAGTTATGGGCACCAGGGTTTCTTTGTGATGGGAAGGAAGTGGAGAGGATCTAGAGACGAGTGACCAAGATGATAGCAGGTCTGTGGAATGAACCTTATGATGATAGGTTGAAGATTTGTGGGTTGCAGAAATTGGTCGATAGGCAAAGGAGGGGTGATATGATTGAGACATTCAAATTACTGAAGGGTTTCTATAAGATTGATCCAGAAGATATTTTTGAAAATATGACTGGTGGTGGGAGGACTAGGGGCCATGAATGGAAGCTGGGCAAGAGCGTGGTTGACAAGGGTGTTAGAGCTAGGTTTTTTACTTGGAGAGTAGTGAATGAGTGGAATAAGCTTCCAGAGTCTGTTGTGGGTGCTACGACCGTCAATGAGTTCAATGCAAGGTATGATAGATACTGTGTGAATGTCGAATAGTTGTTCTTGATATGATGTTAGGGCCTCCTTGAATCAACTACAAGAGCAATTTTAAGAAAAGCAGCTGAATATAAAGAGAAAGGTAAGGCTGCTTCAAGTTCATCATGCATGCATGCACTCGAAATCAAAGTATTATAATGATTGAATTAGAAAGACTTCTTTCTACATGGATCAAAGATTGTAACCAAAAACATGCTGCTAAGCACCGACCTTATTATATCAAAAGCATTAAGGCTTTTTGCAACCTTGAAAGAAAGGGCTATCAATGATGAAAAAAAAAAAAGACGAATCCCACGCTAATGCTGGGTGGTTTGAGCGTTTCATAAAGAGAAATAGCCTACATAATGTTCTAATCACAATGAAATTACTGCTAGCAATATGCGAGCTGTTTGGAAGCACATCCTTCCACATTGTGCAAATGATTTTAGAAGCTTTTCAAATGAATCTAAGTTCTCATTCTGAGAAATTGAGTGATTCCGACTTGCTAAATTTCAATGCACAGCAGGAAGATCCTGAAGAATATGAAGAAAATTTAATCACTGACAAGCCCAAAGAGATTTCACAGAAACAATTTGAAAATATTTTTCGTACAATCAAAGTTTTTAAGCAGCAATGCTTAAACGCTGACCCTGATGAAGAGAGAAGCAGTAAAATTTGCAGAAGTAGTAGAAGAGGCAATAGGACCATACCGTTAGTTATATGAAAAAAGAACGAGAATTCCAGCCAAACTAAGTTAGCTCAATTCTTTGTTAAAAAGTACAATAATAAATTTATATTCTGAATATGTTTTATTGTCCTTCAGCTTCATGAAGGACATTAAGGTTTTCCTTCAACTAAGTGTAACTAGGAAACTAGGAAATTTGAGGAACAAATTATACTTTTCCCCATAGGTTATTATATTCGATTAGCGTGTTTTCGATTAATGCGCATGTTTTAAAGAATGCATTAATCGAGGGATTGCTGTATAAGTAATGTATAAGTTGCAGTAGACTCAAGATTTAATCTTGGTGGGGGGGCCGAGTTGAGAAGGCGATTTGAGAATACACACTACACATCGCATACAGCCTATGACTTAGCATCTGCAGTGATCGCTAATTCATAAGTAGTATAGAAATAGAAGACACGACATGATATAAATAAAAGAAATTAATTTTAATTAGGAAAAGATTTTTGGAAAATTTTCTAGTTTTTTTTCCCTTTTTCTTTGGGGGTGGTGAGGAACCCCTCTCCTCTGGGTGTGCCACTGGTAAGTTGGTAAGGGATTGTTACAGGATTAACATTGAAGAGGTTATTCATAAAATGGTGGGATATTGGGGAAAACAGGTTATCTATGAAAGCTGTACAAGGAGAGTGTGAGCAGGGGAGTGAGAACCAGGTTTTTTTTTTTTTTTTTGCACGTAGAGTTGTGAATGATTGGAATGTGTTGCCTGAGAGCATGGTGTCTGCAGAGAAATTGAATGCGTTTAAGGCACAGTATGATGAGCTGTGTGTATGACAAAGGGTATCTCCTAGATGAGGAGATACCATGGGATCTAAGGATAATAATCTATATGGATGAAAGAAAGTGGCATTAAACCTGAATTGTAGACCAGCTCTGCTTTATGCAGATAATGTTGTACTCCTAATGAAATCCACTGCAGGTATCCAGGATTCCTAACAATTGAATATTAAATAAAATTAAATTAAACAAATATTAAAAATATTTCAGCTTTTGAGACATGGTTTTTAGCGAAGGAAGCAAATTAAATAAGGAAATAGACAATAGAATAAGTAAAGCTTGGAGATTCAGTGGCAAGCCTTGAAGAAAACCCTAATTGATTCAGCCAGAGGGGCATGTGGTGAGGTTGTCTGCAAGGATTGAAAAATCAGAACTCCATGGTGGACACAGGAAGTTAAAGAAGAAAGCATATCAAAAGTTCCTGGCAAATAAGTCAGCTTGTGCTCTTAGAGATTACAGAGACAAATGTAAGAAAGCTAAACACTGTGTAAAACTAGCTAAACAAAAGTCAGGGGAGGACTCTGGCAAGAACATAGAAAATAAATATCAAGAAGTGGCAAAATATTCTGGAGGTTGTTGAAGAAGCTTAGAAATGGAGGAAAGAGTGCTGTAAAAGGAGTTAGAGATGATAAAGGTGACATGAAAACAGGAGAAAAAGATATCCTTGAAGTATGGAGTAATTACTTTGAAAAATTGCTAAATGAAACAAGCAGTGATACACAGTGGTAAAAAACACTAACCAGGCATACAGTCAGGAATACATATCCATACTTGAAGTAGAAAAAGCCATCAAAGGCTTGAAATGTGGAAAGGCAGCAGGAGTAGATGATATTCAATCAGATATGCTGAAGTACGGTGGTATAAAAGACTTACAGTGGCTGTACGGCATAGTTCAGAAGGCCTGGACAGAGGGACAAATTCCAGATGATTGGAGTTGAGCTGTCATAGTACCCATATATAAAAAGGGAAATAAAACTGAATGTGAGAATTACAGAGGTATTTCCCTACTGAGGGTTCCTGGTAAGATTTATGCAAGTATACTTGAGAAACGGTTGAGAAGAATTGTGGGAAAAAAGCTTGGTGAAGAACAAGCTGGATTCAGGTCAAACAGAAGCTGTCAGGATCAGATCTTCACTTTACAACAAATAGTTGACAGTAATCAGGGGAATATAACAAAGATCTGTATTTAAGTTTTGTCGATCTGGAAAAGGCATATGACGAGGTGCCAAGAGAGAAGCTTTTCAATACACTACAGTTATATCAGGCAATACTTAGTCTTTATTTGAGTTGTAAGTCAGCAGTAAGAATTGAAGTACAGGAAGATGGTTTAATGTTAAATCTGGTGTGAGACAAGGATGTACATTATTCCCTCTGTTATTCATGATCTATATGGATCACATTATGAAAGAAAGTGGTATTGAACATTATATCAAAATTGGAGATCTTAATATCTGCTCTTTGCTTTATGAGGACAATGTTATATTTCTAAATAAATCTGCTTCAAGATTCCCTGACTAAATTGAATAACTGTTGTAATAGATATGGTATGAAGGTCAGCAATAAAAAGACAAAGACAATGAAAATAGGCATAGGCATAGGCAGAATCGTTGAAAATATCAGTTGCGTTGTGAACAGAGAACCTGTGGAACAAGTAAAACATTTCAGCTACTTAGGCACGATTTTTAGTGAAGATGGTAAATTAAATATAGAAATAAACAACAGAATCAACAAAGCTGGTATGGTCGGAAGTCAATTGAATAAATTCATATGGAATAAGAAAGAAATTAGTCGGAACTAAATTAGCTGTATACAAGACGGTGTTCAAACCAGTTTTAGCTTATGGATCTGAGAGCTGGGTCAGAAGTAAAACACTTGACCGAAGACTAGAGACCACAGATATGAGAGTCCTGAGAAAGATTAGAGGCATGAACAGATGGCATCAATGGCAATATCATATTAAAAACGAGGATATTAGGAAAGAACTTGACATTGTCAGCATCCAGGAATGCGTTAGCAGAGCTAATCTTAGGTGGTATGGTCACTGAAACAGAATGGGCGATGAAAAATTAGCAAAACAAGTGTTCTCTGCCAGGCTGACAGGAAAACGACCCAGAGGAAGACCAAGATATAGGTGGATTGATATGGTAAAAAAGTGCCTTAGATGATAGAAATATAAGATCTGATAATGTTGGAGTCTTGACAAGTAATAGACTGATTTGGAGGAAAATTGTAGATAGGAAGTTAGTAATGATGTAAATTTTTCATGTAGTACTATCATAATCTGTACACCCCTTGAGGGTACACAGCAGGAATTTGATGATGAATAAGCAAAGCTAGTATGGCGGGGAACCAGTTGAATAAATTCATGTGGAACAAGAAAGAAATCAGCCAAAATGCTAACTAGCAGTATACAAGACAGTGTTCACACTGCTTTTAAGTTATGGATAGCAGAGTTGGGTTAGAAATATAGTACTTGATCAAAGACTAGATACCACAGATATGAACATTCTGAGAAAAATTAGAAAAGTGAACAGATGGAATGAATGGCAGAATCATTTAAAAATGATGATATTAGGAAGTAACTTGACTTTGTTAGCATTCAAGTAAGTGTGAGCAAAGTGAAGTACAAAATACTAAATATGTCAATACTGCAGTGCCACTTATTAATGACATAATCATCTATTACTGTCATCCAAGATACTACTGCATAGTATCTTGGATGAAAGAAAGTGGCATTAAACCTGATTTCATCTACTCCAGCTGCTCTGATTTATGCAGATAATGTTGTACTCCAAAACAAATCCAGTGCAAGTGTCCCTTGAGGGTACATATCAGGAAACTGATGGTTTTTCAGTAGGATCTGTTTTTGTCTCCCTCCTGTCCACATGGTACTTCTCGACTTCTGCTAGCAATTTCTTTTTCTTTAATACTTTTTATGTTCATCATAAAATATTAATACCAGAATCACTTACATTTAAATGTGAGTGAATCACTTACGCTTAAATGTGATTCTGGTATTAATATTTTATGATGAACATAAAAAGTATAAAAGAAAAAGAAGTTGCTAGCAGAAGTAGAGAATACCATGTGGACAGGAAGGAGACAAAAACAGATCCTATTGAAAAGCCATCAGTTTCCTGATATGTACCTTAAGGGATACTACAAGATACTATGACAGTACTAGATAATTATGTCATTACTAATCTCCTGTCAGTAGTTTTCCTCCAAATTAGTCTATTTGTTTGTTTCAGTAGCTCACTTTTCAATGTTTGTCTTGGTTCCTTTACCAAAACAGTTTGGGTATTTGTTTAACCAGGCAACATGTAAATCAACATGACATTTCCTTGTGTATCAAGTTTGTTTCTGGTTTAATCTGATACAGAATATAATTTGTCAGCTAAGTTCCAAATTGTCACCATGTCCTCATTCATTCAGTATAGTGAATACCTACTAAAGAGGGCACAATGCATGAAGGTGAAGATTAGACATAGGTCAGCACCCCTAGTCATTTCTCCACAATCCTTAAAGATATGAAGAGGTTCTCTTCCAGTTATCTAGCTTTAACTCCTCTTGGAATAATGTTGACTCCTCTTGGAAAATATTCAAATAGTTTCATCTAAGAAACTTATATCATTATCATCAAATTCCTGCCATGTACCCACAAGGGGTGTACAGGATATGATAGTACTACAGGAAAAAATTATATCATTACTAACTTCCTATCTACAATTTTCCTCCAAATCAGTCTGTTACTTGTCAAGACTCCAACATTATCAGATCTTATATTTCTATTGTCTAAGGCACTTTGTACCGTGTCAATCCACCTATATCTTGGTCTTCCTCTGGGTCGTTTTCCTGCTAACCTGGCAGAGAACACTTGTTTTGCTAATCTTTCCTCACCCATTCTGTTTAGGTGACCATACCACCTGAGATTAGCTCTGCTAACGCATTCCTGGATGCTGGCAATGTCAAGTTCTTTCCTAATATCCTCGTTTTTAATATGATATTGCCATTGAAGCCATCTGTTCACATCTCTAATCTTTCTCAGGATTCTCATATTTGCGGTCTCTAGTCTTTGGTCAAGTGTTTTACTTCTGACCCAGCTCTCAGATCCAGAAGTTAAAACTGGTTTGAACACTGTCTTGTATACAGCTAGTTTAGTGTTCCGACTAATTTCTCTCTTATTCCATATGAATTTATTCAATTGACTTCCGACCATACCAGCTTTGATGATTCTGTTGTCTATTTCTATATTTAATTTAACCATCTTCACTAAAAATCGTGCCTAAGTAGCTGAAATGTTTTACTTGTTCCACGGGTTCTCCATTCACAACACAGTTGACATTTTCAATGATTCTGCCTATTTTCATTGTCTTTGTCTTTTTATTGCTGACCTTCATACCACATCTATTACAACAGTTATTCAATTTAGTCAGAGAATCTTGCAGACTTGTAGCAGATTTATTTAGAAGTATAACATCATCTGCATAAAGCAAAGAGCTGACATTAACATCTCCAATTTTGATATCATGTTTAATACCACTTTCCTTTATAATGTGATCCATATAGATAATGAATAACAGAGGGGATAATGTACATCCTTGTCTCACACCAGATTTAACATTAAACCATCTTCCTGTATTTCCTTCAATTCTAACTGCTGACTTACAACTCAAATAAAGACTAAGTATTGCTTGATATAATGCCACACTGACACCATATAACTGCAGCGTATTGAATAGCTTCTCTCTTGGCACCTTATCATATGCCTTTTCCAAATCGACAAAACTTAAATACAGATCTTTGTTATATTCCCATGTTTTCTCTGCTATTTGTCGTAAAGTGAAGATCTGATCCTGAAAGCCTCTATTTGGCCTGAATCCAGCTTGTTCTTCACCAAGCTTTTCTTCCACAATTCCTCTCAGCTGTTTCTCAAGTATACTTGCATAGATCTTGCCAGGAACACTCAGTAGGGAAATACCTCTGTAATTCTCACATTCGGTTTTATTTCCCTTTTTATATATGGGTACTATGAGAGCTCTACTCCAATCATCGGGAATTCATCCGTCTGTCCAGGCTTTCTGAACTATGACAGCGCAGCCACTGTAAGACTCTTATACCACCATACTTCAGCATTTCTGGTCAAATATCATCTACTCCAGCTGCCTTTCCACATTTCAAGCCTTTGATGGCTTTTTCTACTTCAAGTATGGATATGTATTCCTGACTGCATGCCTGCTCAGTGTTTTTTACCACTGTGCTGTCATCACTGCTTGTTTCATTTAGCAGTTTTTCAAAGTAATTACTCCATACTTTGAGGATATCTTTTTCTCCCATTTTCATGGCACCTTTATCATCTCTAATTCCTTTTACAGCACTCTTTCCTCCATTCCTAAGTTTCTTCAACAACCTCCAGAATATTTTGCCACCTTCTTGATATTTATTTTCTATATTCTTGCCAAAGTCCTCCCATGACTTTTGTTTAGCTAGTTTTACACAGTGTTTAGCATTCTTGCATTTGTCTCTGTATTCTCTAAGAGCACAAGCTGACTTATTTGACAGGAACTTTTGATATGCTTTCTTCTTTTCCTTCACTGCCTCTTTAACTTCCTATGTCCACCAGGGAGTTCTGTTTTTTTTTATCCTTGCAGATAACCTTCACCACATGCCTCTCTGGCAGAATCAATCAATGTTTTCTTCAGAGTTTGCCACTGAATCTCCAAGGTTTGATTCCTGTTTTCAAACTATTTCGTTTTTTTTTCAATAATCTTTGTGTATTTTAGTCTACAGTTGAGCAGCTCTCACATCTGAGAGCTGCTCAACTTTTATTCGCTTTAAAACTTTCTTACATGTTATTCTTTTCAATATGAAATTCAATTTTATCCTGCTTAAGACTAAATAGTGATCACTTCCAATTTCAAATCCTCTGTACACTCTGGTGTCCTGCACCAGAGAGAAAACATCACTCTCAACACTAACATAGTCAATGAGACTTTTCTTATTCCTAGCCTCTTCGCTCCAAGTGAATTTATGCACATTTTTATGTTGGAACACAGTGTTAGTAATAACCAGTCCATTATCCTGAGCAAAAATCCAACAGATATTTGCCATTATTATTAGCTTTGCTCTTTTCTCCAAATTTTCCCAAAATATTTTCGTATGTCTGACAATCATTTCCTACTCTGCTATTTAGATCCCCAACAAGGACCAACTTTTCCTTTTTCATTGTGTCAGTTGCTTTTTCTAAAGCGTCAAAAAATTCCTCCACTTCTACCTTAGTAGAACCTTCTGTGGGACCATAGGCACAAATAAGTCTCATTGTCCAGTTCCCCATTCTCATATTTGCCCACATTACTCTACTTGAGACTGACTACCATTCAAGAAGATTAGCCTCATATTTTGTGTTGAATACTATGGCTACTCCTTCTTTTCCTTGATTGTCATTGCCTGAATATAACATTTTGTATTTATTGCTTTGAACACTGTTTATAAATGAAACTTATATAAATGTTTGATTATATGATTATATTGTGTACGTCTGTAATACTGCAGAGCAGAAAGCAAACGGAGAAACTACTGCTCTACCTTATCTCCAGAACAACCACCATGGCAAGCAAACCCTTACAATTGGCCCCAAGTTTCCGGCGTCCCTTAAATGGGACAGGGGTGCGAAGAATCTCCGGGCTCAAAATGGTGTCCACTTTTAAAATTGCAACTTGGAACGTCAGAACTCTGTATGAAGCTGGCAAATTAAGAAATGCCACAAGAGAAACGAAGAGGCTGGGCATCCGGATTTTGGGAATTTGCGAGACAAGATGGCCAGGATCTGGAAAGTGTCAACAAGATAATACAACAATGTATTACTCTGGGAATGATGAGAACAAACATCGACATGGTGTAGCTGTAATAGTAGATGAAGAAATCAATAAATTAGTACTAAATTGGATCCCATTTTCTGAAAGGATAATGCTGTTACAACTTAAGGGAAACCCCGTTAACATAAATATCATCCAAGCTTATGCACCCACAGCTGACAAAAGTGAAGATGTTGAAGAGTTTTATGAACACCTAAAAGAGATTAAAAACCTAACAAAGAAACATGATATAAACATAGTGATGGGTGACTTCAATGCAAAAGTAGGAAGAGGGGGTGATGGAGAAATTGTTGGCGAACATGGCTTAGGCACCAGAAATGACAGAGGAGATCGCCTAGTCCAGTTCTGTCAGGAAGAAGATCTAACAATAGCAAATACTTGGTTTAAACTTCCACCCAGAAGACTGTACACTTGGAAATCGCCTCAAGATAACCAACATAACATTGTCCAAAATCAAATTGATTATATACTGATAAATAAAAGATTCCACAGTAGTATAAAGAGTGCAAAGACTTATCCTGGAGCAGATATCTCATTCAGACCACAATCCCATAGTTGCAGAAGTACGTCTTAGATTAAAATCGGCTAAAAAATCACAAAAGAAGAAAAAGAAAATTGATGTAGAAAAACTGAAAGACCTGAACATAAATAAAAGTGCCAAGACACAGCTTAACCTGCGATTACAACAGATTAACATAGAAGAAAATAAAAGTGTGGAATCTCTTTGGAATAGCTTAAAGAATGCCATCGTAACAACAAGTATTGAAGATGTAGGTTATGTGAATAATATAAAACAACAGGAATGGATGACAGATGAGATTCTTTCTCTTATTGATACAAGAAGAATGTACAAAAACAAAGACCTAGCCAGGTATACAGAAACACATAACATCATCAAGAAAAAAATAAAAGAAGCCAAGGAAAATTGGATGAAAAATTTATGTACTGAAATTGAACTGCTTCAGAAGAAACATGATAATTTCAATCTGTATAAGAAAATCAACGAAATTTCCAGAAAACTGAGGAAAAAGCAAATAGTGTCTCTAAGAGACGAAAATGGAAAAATAGTTCTAGAAGAAGAGAATAAAGCACAGATTTGGATAAAATATGTAACAGAACGTTTCAATGATACTAGACAGAAGCCTATAAATATAAAAGATAACATTCAAGGACCAGCAATCATGAAATGCGAAATAGAGAATGCTATATGAACAAGTAAAACAGGAAAAGCCAGTGGACCAGATGGTGTGCAAACAGAATTTTTAAAATTAATAGAACCAGATAACATCAAACTTCTTGAAAAACTATTTAATGAAATATATGAAAGTGACGAATTTCCATCAGATTGGCTCAAATCTACATTTATCACTATCCCAAAGAAACCCAGAGCGAATTCCTGTGGTGACTTCCGACTTATTAGTCTAATGAGCCAAACATTAAAAATGTTTTTGAAAGTAATTCAGAATCGCATTTATAGAAAAAGTGAAGAAACTCTAAGAGAAACACAATTCGGCTTTCGGAATGGTTTTGGTACTAGAGAGGCCCTTTTCTGTACCCAAATATTGATACAAAAATGCATAGAAAAACAGAAATCTGTCTTTATGTGTTTCATAGATTTTGAAAAAGCATTCGACAAAGTCAGACACACTAACTTAATAGAAGTCCTTCAACAAACAAGGCTAGACGAACAAGACATAAGACTAATAACAAATCTGTATTGGAATCAGTCAGCTACCGTTCAATTAGACAACATTACCACCAGTGATATTAACATCAAAAGAGGAGTGAGACAAGGATGTGTGCTCTCACCACTCCTGTTCAACATATACGCAGAGGTAATCTTTAAAAAAGCATTGGAAGAATGTCCAGAGGGAATCACAATAAATGGAAAGATTATTAACAACCTACGATATGCAGATGACACTGTGCTAATTGCAGATAACATTATGGATCTCCAAAAACTCATTGACAGAGTATACATAGAAAGCCAAAGAATGGGAATAAATATAAACATCAACAAGACAAAATACATGATCATCAGCAAACATCCAGCCTCATCAATGAAACTGACACTCAATGGGAAAAATATTGATCGAGTGTCAAGATATAAATATCTTGGTTGTTGGCTTAATGAACGGTGGGATCCAGAAATAGATATGAAGACAAGGATTGAAGTTGCACGGCAGTCCTTCATGAAAATGAGAACACTATTCTGCAATAAAGACCTAAACATGGAAGTCAGATGCCGAATGCTGAAATGCTACGTGTGGTCTATTCTGCTCTATGGAGTTGAAACATGGACATTGAAGGCGACAACCATCAAGAAAATCGAAGCCTTTGAGATGTGGCTATACAGAAGAATGCTAAAGATATCATGGACAGAAAAAATCCAATGAAGAGGTCTTAAAATCCATTGGCAAAGCTAAACATCTTGTACAAATAATCAAGAAACGAAAAACATATCTTGGCCACATCATGAGAAACAGCAAATACCAACTTCTACAAACTATTTTGGTAGGAAGAATTGATGGCAAAGGAACTAGAGGAAGAAAAAGAATATCATGGTTTGACAACATCAAGACGTGGACAGGAAAGAGCAGTGCACAACTGCTCAGATTAGCACAAGACCGCAGTTTGTTTGCCAAGATGGTCGCTGACCTTCGATAGAAGATAGCACAATAATAAGAAGAATATAAATGTTATTATAATATAATAGTTTTAATCTCATTAAACATTGTTTTATTTAAAAAAAATTTTTTTTTCTTGGAGCATTATTCCAAGTCAAAAACTTCTCAATCTATCATATCTTTGACTCTTTCCCTAAGAATATCATTTGTTGTTCGTAACTGTGATAGTATTCAGTGTTTCATTTTAACGCATATTTAGTTGTTGGAACTGCTCCTAAGCTCTTGATGCTGAAATAATTGTGAAGTTTTGCGTTTATATTACTAAAATTTTGCATTATAATAAACTATGAACATGTGAAACTTTTTTTATTATTGAATAAATTTTAGTTATACAAATCCAATATATATATATATATATATATATATATATTGGAAGCACAAACAAATAATGAAATTTAAATTTTCAATTATCAAAAAAATTAATGAGATAAATGAAATTTAGTGGAGTTCCATGGTTTGAACTATTAGAATTTAAAGTTTTAATTGCAAACTATTCAAACAATGAAGTTGGAATGTAATTGTGTGTCAACCAAACACATAAGATCAGTAGATACATGCCAAGAAACCTGCAGCTGTTTGCTACAATAAAGTAATAAAAAAATATAAAAGTAAAAAAAAATGCCTCACATCCCATAAAGGCCTTTTGCTCTTCTCCCCCACCATCCAAGGGCATGCATACTATACTTTGGAAATACTGATCTACACCAATATATTTTGATTACAGGACATGGAAATTATCTGTACGTATGCTATCATATCTTTGTAAGCTCTACAAAATAATTTATGCAGTGTACTCTGAAAAAAATTGCTTTCTAATACATCTTTTTCAAATTTATAACCAAAATATGCAAGAAATTTATTATAATCTTGACCTGAATCACTTTATTAAATTTTTTTTTCTTCTGGTATAAGAACGATTAACTATTCAATGAAATGCAGTAGATGATTCAATAACTTTAGTAGATTTTCTTGCATTTCTGTCTCAAATTTGTCTCAAACAAATTTGAGACAGACAACGCTTGTCAGATATTGAAATTATGGAAACAAAAACCTGAATTCTGATATGGCACAGCACTCACAGGTAAAGAAGATATAACTGATTCACCATATTTTGTTGTAAGAGTCTCTGCGGCTCAATTAGTAGACAGTGCACTGAACATGAAGAACCTTTGTCAGAGCTTTTCAACTGAAGGCAAGTTAGCTGGCTTCATTCAGAGGTGGCAGGGTTTTTCCACCTGAACACTTGGGCTTTTCATTAGGCAAACTGCTAGAAGAATGCATGAAATTTACAGACGTAGCAGATGATGACAGGATTAACTATCCTATCATATGCAGTTAGCAGGTTTCTGAGAAGCCAAGTTACCTTGCCATGACAGACCATTGAGCCTAAGATAAAACAGAAGATGAAATACTTTGCTGTAGTTACTTGTTAATTTTTATATTTGCTATATATTTAAAAAAAATACCAAAATAATAACATACCAGAATTACACAAAACTGACGCACTAAAACTGGCTGTAATACACACACACACACACACACACACACACACACACACACACACACACACACACACACACACACAGATGCATATATATAAATACTAGTTAGGAAGGACAGAACCAGTGTCTCTTATCTATTATGCCACGGGAATGCACTCACTCACTCCCAATGATGGCAACAAGAGATTGGCTGTCTACTGAAATATTAGGGTTAAATGAATGTCACCTAATCCTCTTTGGGAATGAAATGCCAATGATTTTTTTATCCTTATTTTCATATTTACTGAGATTTATTTTGTGATTGGTTTTGTTACGTACGTACCTTAATAAAATACCTGTTAAGGTTGACGGAATTAGCTGTTCAAACCTACTTTTAATTAAATAAAATGGCCATCCTTTTGTTCATAGTCTCTTTTTCCACTTGTTTTTAATACTTCTTATTACATACATGCCATCATGGTTTTCTCCTATTGCCTCACAGGTATAGACAGTATAAAGTGCTTGTTAAATCAATGCAAGGAAATCTGCTGTAGTAATATGTTAATTAGTATTCCAGGAAACTGCAAATTTAAAAAAAAAAATTGACTTCCTTTCCAGTATATAATGCTACTGGAACAAACTCCAACTTGAAAACAGTAGAATTCTGGAAAGGCACATCATTGTAAGTATCAATAGAAAAAAAGTAGCAGAAGAATTAGAGAAACAACATGTTAATATAACTGCTGCTATCGAAATAAAGAAAACAAAAACAGGTGAGATTCTTCTAAATGACAAACACAAGATGTTATCCTCAGGTAATATGATCAGGGAAAGGGAGTAGCAGCTCTGGATTAGATTTACAAAATCAACTTTCAAAGATAAGTGATCAAAAAATCAGCATGGTCATCAGCATTAGAAGAGCAATAAACAGCAAAGAGGCTGCAAAGTGAGAAAAGGAAATCCTGAGCCAGAGCTGATCATGTAGAGGCCATTTTAAGTTTAGTAACCTCCAGCAAGGAATATGAGATATGATAAAAGCACATATTCTGCCCTTCTTGTTGAAGCCACAATGAAATAATAAATTGGGATAGCTAAGGTGAACTGAAGTAAAAAAAAAACCTAATTCAAAAACTAGTAAAAATCACTGGAATCGCTAAAATTGAACTGACTGCCACAAGAAAAATAAATGCTAAATTTTCCATACCTTGTTTTCCAGGAGTTCTCAAATGAACTCATTATCCTTCCAGAAATTGCTGACACGAATAACCAGATCATACTAGGACTTGATTTCCTGGAGAAAAATAAATTCATGTGTGACTTTGCCTGTGAAACCATTTCCTCATGTGGCATGATTTATCAACCAATGTACGATGAAGAGAATAAAAGGAGAGAATGTAACAGGATGGAGATTGAAACCTTGAACTTTGAAGACGGATTGAGTGATAAAAAAAAAGGAAATTGTTGCACAAAGCTATCAATTTGGCAGAAACAAAGACCGATTGAGTAGAAATAAGGAAATTCATTCTATCAATTTTCCAATTATATCCCCAAACATTCACTGAAGATATTAGCTCGTTATCCTGTACAGACAAGATAGAACATTCCATTGAAATCACTGCAGAATCACCTGTGTATACTAAGCAGTACAAAACTCCCCTTAAATATCTAGATAAATTTCAAATCGTTCTAAATGATTATGAAAGAGCTGGGATCATAGAAAAGTCTAATTCCAGATGGAATAGCCCCTTTTTATTGGTGGAAAAGCTTGATGGAAATCTGAGATTTGTATTAGATCTGCGTGAGATTAATAAAGTCACAAAACCCACTGATTTTCCTCTAACATAGAAGAACTTCTGACTAGTCTAGAAGGAGCAAAGTACTTTTCAAAATTGGACCTAAACAGTGGCTATTTTATGAACACTGTGCTCTCAGACATGTTGGGAAAGGGAGTCATATGTTTCCAAGATGACTTATTAATTTACACTCCAGACCTAACATCACATAAAGAAATCTTAAATAATGTATTAAACAGACTGAACTTGTCATATCTATCGTTGAAGTGCTCAAAATGTAAACTCTTCATGAAGAAGGTTGAATACCTAGGACATGTTGTCAATGAAGCTGGAATAATTCCCACTCAAGAAAACATCTCTGCCATTCTAAGGGCAAAAATTCCCATCTCTGTGAGACAAGTACGAAGATACTTAGGAATGGTAAACTTCTATAGAAAATTCATTCCCAATTGTTCTCAAATAATGGAACCCATAATCAAATTAACTAAAAAGGGGGAAAGGTTCTTTTGGGGAAAGGAAGGAATCTGCCCATAAATCCCTCAATTTAGCATTAACCAGATCTCCTGTCCTCGCTCATCCCACACTTGGAAAACCTTTCTATCTTGCAGCAGATGCCTCAAATGACACCATTGCAGCTGTAATAGAACAAAAGAAGGAAGAAGAGATTAGACCCATTGTATTCTTGAGTAGAAAACTATCTGCATCAGAAAAAATTACTCAGTTATTGAAAAAGAAACACTAGCTATTGTGCATACCTTAAGAAAATTGAGATACATGTTATTAGGACAAGAAATTTTTTTAAGATCTGACCATAAACCCCTAACTTTCTTATCCACAATGAAGGATAAAAACCAAAGGATTATTTGATGGGCCCTAGAATTACAAGAATTTCAATTACAGATATGCTATATTCCTGGAAAACTTAATGTAGTTGCTGACTGCCTATCCAGGGCCTCAGATGATAAAGTAGATGAAAGTACCAGTGCAAAGAAAAAGATAATGAATTTGATAGCCAAAGCAAATGAGGGAGAAGAAAAATAGGAAAACCCCCACACTTTCATAATTGGAGCAAATTCTCCATTATAGATGTGCAAAAACTAAATCCAACATGGGGGGGAATATATCAATGAATCAAGAAAGGGGAGAGAATCTTGGAGGAACACTCCTTTCTACATTCTTAGATGATGATGGCCTCCTGATAGCAAAACAAGATATCACCAGAAATTGGAAGGACAAAATAGTAGTTCCTGCTGTCATGATTCCTTGGGTATTGTATACCTTTCATGATGTTGATCTAGCAGGACACCGAGGTTTTTACTGGACATGGGGGAGAATAAGAGACAGATATGTGTGGAAGGGAATGAGACGAGACGTTGAACGTTGTGTGTCTTCATGCCATCTATGTCAAAGAAAATCAAATTACGGAGGACGTTCCCTCTTCAACCTTTCCCTATCCCTAGTCGCCCTTTTCAAGCTATAGCCATGGACATCATTGGTCCGTTCCCTATTAGTTCTAAGGAAACAGGTATATACTTGTTGTGATAGATATGTTCTCTAGGTTTCCAGTAGCCACAGCTATGAAGAATCAAACTGCACAAACAGCAGCTAATAAATTATTTAAGATGATCATTTCAAGATATGGAACCCCCCCAAACACTCCTCACTGATCAAGGCTCAAACTTTACAGCTGAAATCATGCTTCAGAAGTGTAAATTATTGAAGATAAAAAAGCTTTTCCACTCCCTATCACCCCCCAGGGAAACGGAATGTGTGAGAGGATGAATCGTACCCTGAAACAAACCCTATCCAAACTTGCTTATAATCATTTGTCTAATTGGGATAATTTCCTTTCACACACCCTTTTTGCCAGTAGAACAGCCCTGCATGCTGCTATAAAGGAAGCCCCTGCTGTGGTTTTATATGGTTTTGAACCACTGTTTCTCAGTGATTTCAAGGACTCACATGCAAACTCTGGATTTCCAGACATTGATGAGTACCTTAACAATATGATCACTGAAAACAAAATTGCACATGACCTAGTAGCAGAAGCCAGTCAAAACAGCTCACTATATTTAAATTAGTAATCAACCAGCAACTTATTTAGTGTTTAAGAACAGAGTTAAAACAAGATGGTGGATCAAAAACAAGAAAGTACGATCTGACAATACCATCATTTCATTTAAGTTTAAGCTGATGCAGAATATGATTTGGTTGGATAAGCCAATCCCAATTGTCAGCCTATCCTTGTTTGTTCAGTATCCAGGTAGATACTAATAGGGAGCAACACATGAAGGTGAGGAATGAATGTCGGGTAGGAATTCTCGGCGAGTTCTCTGCATTCCTTAAAGGTTGTGTGGAAGTTCTCCTCCCAGTTATATAGCTATGACTTCTAATAATAATACCATCATCATCACCATCAAATTCCTGCCATGTACCCTCAAGGGGTGTACAGAATATGATAGTACTACATGAAATATTTACATCATTACCAACTTCCAATCTACAATTTTCCAAATCACTCTGTTACTTGTCAAGAATCCAACATTATCAGATCTTAAATATTTATCGTCTAAGGGAATTTGTACCGTATCAATCCACCTATATCTTGGTCTTCCTGCCAACGTGGCAGAGAACACTTGTTTTGCTAATCTTTTCTCTACCATTCTGTTTAAGTGACCATACCACTTGAGATTAGATCTATTAACACATTCCTGGATGCTGACAATGTCAAGTTCTTTCCTAATATCCTCGTTTTTAATATGATATTGCCATTGATGCCACTGTTCACGCCTCTAATCTTTCTCAGGACTCTCATATTTGCGGTCTCCAGTCTTTGGTCAAGTGTTTTACTTCTGACCCAGCTCTCAGATCCATAAGATAAAACTGGTTTGAACACTGTCTTGTATACAGTTAATTTGGCCCTGACTAATTTCTTTCTTATTCCATATTAATTTATTCAATTGATTTCCTACCAAACCAGTTTTGTTGATTCTGTTGTCTATTTCCGTATTTAATTTACCATCTTCACTAAAAATCGTGCCTAAATAGCTGAATGTTTTACTTGTTCCGCAGGTTCTCCATTCACAACACAGTTGACATTTTCAATGATTCTGCCTGTTTTCATTGTCTTTGCCTTTTTATTGCTGACCTTCATACCATATCTATTACAACAGTTATTCAATTTAGTCAGTGAATCTTGCAAACTTGTAGCAGATTTATTTAGAAGTATGACATCATACGTATAAAGCAAAGAGCTGACATTAACATCTCCAATTTTCATATCATGTGTAATACCACTTTCCTTCATAATATGATGCATATAGATAATAACAGACGGGATAATGTACATCCTTGTCTCAGACCAGAATTAACATTAAACCATCTTCCCATACTTCCTTCAATTCTAACTGCTGACTTACAACTCAAATAAAGACTAAGCATTGCTTGATATAATGTCCCATTGACACCATATAACTGAAGCGTATTGAATAGCTTCTCTTTCGGCACCTTGTCATATGCCTTTTCCAAATCGACAAAACTTAAATACAGATCTTTGTTTTATTCCCATGATTTCTCCACTATTTGTCGTAAAGTGAAGATCTGATCCTGACAGCCTCTATTTGACCTGAATCCAGCTTGTTCTTCACCAAGCTTTTCTTCCACAATTCTTCTCAACCATTTCTCAAGTATACTTGCATATATATCTTACCAGGAACACTCAGTAGAGAAATACCTCTGTAATTCTCACATTCAGTTTTATTTCCCTTTTTATATATGGGTACTATGAGAGCTCTACTCCAATCGTTGGTAATTCGTCCCTCTGTCCAGGCATTCTGAACTATGCAGTGCAGCCATTGTAAGACTCTTATACCACCATACTTCAGCATTTCTGGTCGAATATCATCTACTCCTGCTGCCTTTCCACGTTTCAAGCCTTTGATGGCTTTTTCTACTTCAAGTATGGATATGCATTCCTGACTGAATGCCTGGTCAGTGTTTTTTACCACTGTGCTGTCATCACTGCTTGTTTCATTTAGCAGTTTTTCAAAGTAATTACTTCATACTTCAACGATATCTTTTTCTCCCATTTTCATGGCACCTTTATCATCTCTAACTCCTTTTATAGCACTCTTTCATCCATTCCTAAGCTTCTTCAACAACCTCCAGAATAATTTGCCACCTTCTTGATATTTATTTTCTATGTTCTTGCCAAAGTCCTCCCATGACTTTTGTTTAACTAGTTTTATACAGTGTTTAGCATTCTTGCATTTGTCTCTGTATTCTCTAAGAGCACAAGCTGACTTATTTGCCAGGAACCTTTGACATGCTTTCTTCTTTTCCTTCACTGCCTCTTTAACTTTCTGTGTCCATCATAGAGTTCTTATTTTTCTATCCTTGCAGACAACCTCATCACATGCCTCTCTGGCTGAATCAATCAATGTTTTCTTCAGAGTTTGCCACTGAATCTCCAAGGTTTGATTCCTGTTCTCAAACTCTTTCATTTTTTCTTCAATAATCTTTGTGTATTTTAGTCTACAGTTCACATCTGAGAGCTGCTCAACTTTTATTCACTTTAAAACTTTCTTACATGTTATTCTTTTCAATATGAAATTCAATTTTATCCTGCTCAAGACTAAATAGTGATCACTTCCAATTTCAAATCCTGTGTACACTCTGGTGTCCTGCACCAGGGAGAAAACATCACTATCAACAATAACATAGTCAATGAGACTTTTCTTATATCTTGCTTCTTCTCTCCATGTGAATGTGTGCACATTTTTATGTTGGAACATGGTGTTAGTAATAACCAGTCCCTGTCCTGAGTAGAAATCCAACAAGTATTTGCCATTATTATTAGCTTTGCTCTTTTCTCCAAATTTTCTCAAAATATTTTTGTATGTCTGACAATCATTTTCTACTCTGCTATTTAGATCCCCAACCAGGACCAACTTTTCCCTTTTCATTGTGTCAGTCGCTTTTTCTGAACCATCAAAAAATTCCACCTTTTCTACCTTAGTAGAACCTTCTCTGGGACCATAGGTACAAATAAGTCTCATCGTCCAGTTTTCCATTCTGATATTTGCCCACATCACTCTACTTGAGACTGCCTGCCATTCAAGATTAGCCTCATATTTAGTGTTGAATACTATGACTACTACTTTTCCTTGATTGTCATTTCCTGAATATAACATTTTGTATTTATTGCTCCGAAAGATCCCAGCAGTTTTTGTCTTTTTTGTTTCAGTCACACCTATTATGTCGATCTGGTACTTATCTAATTCCTCAGCTAGCTCCATTTCTTTGCCATTCAGGTTTCTTATGTTGATAGTACCGAGCTTTAACTATAATGATGCTGAGTTGCGGTGTGCTTTCAGATTTGTTCCAGTAGCTGACTTTTCGTTGTTTGCGCTGGTTCCCTGGCGAAAACAAAGGGGGGCTTGTTTAACCGGACGACGCCCCAACAGGCACGAAATTCTGTCATGTTGTACCATCATTTTGTATATTGATTTAAGCCAATAAGAATACAATTTGGTCGGCTAAATCCCAAATTGCCAGCCCATCCCCGTTATACCAAATACATTAAATTCGATACATTCAGAATAAAGTTTTGTATATGGAAAGAGACAAAAATGAATCTAATAGGCACTATGCATTTTGAAAAATGCACCTAAAAATAGTAGGTTAAGCTATATGCAAGATGGACTATATATATATATATATATATATATATATGCAACATTCATTGCTAACAAGCACAACACAACAGAATATGTATTTTAGGAGATATAATTTTTTTTCTTTGTGTGTGTGTGTACAGCTGTACATACAGTAGATATTTATCACATTCTACAAGACTTTTTTTTTTTTTGGAAGTATTATTATTATTATTTTAATATATTAAAATATTTACTTTCAGTCCATGTATATTTCTGGTAGGAATTGCAGGAGAACGAGGTGGCCTAGAAATTCCTGGATATTCTTGAGATGAATGAGGTATGCTAATGTCCATCTGTTCCTCTCCCTGTCGGACGTTAGGAGAGATGCTACCATTCCTGGAAGCTTCATCAAAGGAGAAATTATTGACTATTCTGAAGGGGCTATAAAATACAATGGTAATCTGTATAAAGCCACTGTGTAAATAAAATATTTATAAATATTAAATATTTATTTATTAATAAGTTTTTTTAGAGATATTTTAGATCTATCTATATGTATGTATGCATTTGTGTGTATATATACATTACAGCATTTCCCAAAGTGTGGTCCAGTTCATAGAATAAAATTATTGGTCCTCATGAAATATAAAAATTCAAATATGGCATATGAGCTATCAAAAATCAATTTATAAATGAATGTGTAATTACTGCAAATCAATTTATTAAATTCAATAAACTATATACATACATGTACACATGCATGTATATATGATGGACTGCAAAACATTATGCAGAATAAACTGGTACCCAGCTATACAAAGGTTGAAAATGTAATAAAAACATGTACCAAAGGGGGAGAAAAATTAATTAACGCACTACAGTGTTAATACAGATATTCTGGATGGAGTCTTGTGTTGCCACAAGATGTTAGGTTTTAATCTATTATGCTATTAGGATCCAATATTATGCTATTAGTGTTCCAGTAAACTAACTATACACATAAATGACAAAGAAAAATAAAGTATTTAATGTGAAGCACTTACATTTTGTGATGACTATCTCATCACATCATCAGAGTATGAAAACACAAAAACAACAAACAGTTACATGAAACAAGATTGCAATGACAACAGATTTTCCAGAGTGCTTCTGTTCTACTACTCTCTGGCCAGTCACATGATACTATTAAGAACCTATGGGAAACTGTAAACATAGTGATTAACATAGCAATAAACAAATTTAGTCAATGGGCAAAACACTACATGGCTCATTACAGGCAACATAAGTACAGAAATAGTTTAAAAAGAAAAATTTAGTAAATTAAGAATAAAATAAAATTAACAATTAAATTAAATTAAATAACAATTAAAAATCTGAATGAAAACTACACAGAGTACATATGCAATTAATAGACTTTTCATATAAAGTGAATATAAAAAGTATATTTAAAAAACATGAATAATAATTAATTGTATATGTGCTCTCATATGCAGTTATCAGGCAAATGTTATAGTTCAACTGTTATATTTATTTTATTCTTAGTTTACTACATTCTTGTTTTTAAAATGTCTCCGTACTTTCACATACCAGTAACGAGCCATGCGCTAAATTTGTTTACTGCTGTATAAAATACTATTTTTACAGTTACTCATGGGTTCCTAATAATATCACAAATGAAAGGCTGCAGAATGGAGCAGTTTAACTCCTAGCAATTCTCCTTGAATTCTGATGACTCGAAAGGGGGACTTCCTTCCCCCTCTGCCCAACCCCCTGAGTTCTGGACTGGTAGGCCTGTTCTCCTTGAATTCTGATGACTCAAATTTTGAAGACTTGACACTCAGGGTAGCCCCGAGTTTCAAAACATTTCATATAACTTGACAAAAAACGTGACACAAAAATGTTACAAAAAAAAGCCTTATCGTTTTATATTATAGAGTATATATATATATATATATATATATCATCATACAGAAGAAATAAATAATTTAAAGGCAATATATCTATTCCTTACATAAGTTCAGTTTCACAAAAATTAGCAAAGATTCTAAGAAAATATAATATCAGAACTTTGTTCACTCCACTTCCAAAAATCCACTCCTTAATAAGCCACCCAAAACCTTGTCATCATCATCATCTTAAATATCCTGGTGTGATTGTGATATTCCTTATTTTGGCCAGACGGACAAATCTATCGAATTATGTATGGAGGAACACATGAGGGACATTGCTTGCAAGAGACAGCGAGCCAGTGCCTTATCAAGCCATATCCTTTTCTTGGCTGATCCTAATGAAGAAAACCAAAGTCATACAGTCCACTGGGACCAATCTACTAACATCTTTCGTTGCCATGATGAATCGGAGAGAAAAATCGTAGAATCTAAGGAAATCATCCTCTACCCTGAACATCTAAATAATAACTTGAGCTACAACCTCCCAGATAGTCATTCAGCTGTGATTCATGTACTGGCATTCACGTGATGCTGTAAGCACGCACTCTCCCAACAATGCAACAAATGAAAGAACAGCTTTAAATAGAACTACAACGTTTTCATGCTAATTATGTATAGAGACTCTCTATGTTGTTCATAGTATTTTTAACCTTCAGTGTTTAGTGTTTTTTCTTTTCTTTTATAATGTCACCTGATGAAAGCTGTTATAAGCCGAAACTGGTCGTGTTTTACTATTAAATCCCCCTTTTTACCTAACTCTCGGTTTAAATCATTCAACTCTATTTTTCAATATGTATTTCAACTGAGTCAATGAATCGTCATACATACATACATATACATATGTGTGTGCGTGTGTACATGCGTATGTATGTATGTATGTATGTATTTTGACCGAAGGGTGGAGAAAAAAATCTTGCACATGCTCAAAAATTTGCTCGGGCTGACACTGCATGCACATTGTTGTATTTGAATTTATTATTATTAACACTGATCACAAAGCTCATCCGACCATGCTTTAACCTAATTCAATGTGTCTACATTTACAACACACTCAGACAATGCATTCCACTCACTTCTCACTATTCTGCTCACACCCATCTTATACAGTTTTCAAGGATGGCCTCTTGTTCTACACCTCCATCCCATTCTATGAAAAATCTCTTCCACGTCAACCTAATAACATCCCATGACTAACTTATGTCTCAATCATAAATCTCCCCCTCCTCCTATTTATGAGGTTTTGCAATTTACATTCTCTCAATCTCTCCTTGTACTGCAAAGACCACAAACCAACTTTATGAATCTTCTCTGTACCCTTTCTAACATATCCTCATTACCAAGAAAACCCAGTGACTAAATATGTGCACAATAATCCATATGAAGCTTGATCAAGATCTTATACCATGGCATCATAACTTCTTTATTTCTGCATGTCAGGGCTCTCCTAATCATTGCCATTATCCAATGTGACATCTTCACAACTTGTGCAATGTGGTCCCTGAATTCCCAGATGGAAAGTATACCAAGTGTATACTTTCCATCTTATTGTTGCTTATAAAATTTCAAAACCTTACACTTTGCAACACTGAACTAACAGTTCCACTTGCCTGTCCAATGATGCAATCTATTCAAGTCATTCTGTAAGGCCATAACATCTGCTTGACTCTGCATTGCTCTCCCCAATTTTGCATCATCTGCAAAGATGCTACATATCAGCAGTTAAACCCATCCTAATATCATTAATATACAAGCTGAACAACAATAATCCCAAAACTGACCCCTGCAGCACACCACTAGCGAGTGGCCTTCCTCTTCCAGGATACTGCACCCCCCCCATATCCAACTTTCTGATACTTATCTAATGGTCAGTCACCAATCCAACTTAGAAGTCTGTTATCAAATTCCATCCATTTCAATTTATTTAACAGCTTGTCATGTTAAATAAATCATCAAAATGTCTATCAAAAACTTTTGAAACTAAGTGCACCACTGTACATGCATCTCCCCTGTCCAAGGTATTTGTCACCTTGTTATAGTACATAAGCAAGTTAGTAAAACATGATCTCCCTTTAACAAACCCATCTTCAATCATATTCAGCCTTATTACTTTTGGAATACATTCACATATTGATGTTATGTATTTTTTTTTTGTCAGTTCCCAAGCAGCATTTATTTCCTTACTGCTCAACTTCTCATTCCATGCCATAGCTCCAAGATGTCTCCTAATCGTGTCATATTACCAGCCTTGTAATTGCACATATACTTTCATCACAAAGTCTGCATGTGTCTAGCCACAACTCAGGTGATCACTTCATGATCACTCTCAACAACTTTAGGAAAATGCAAAACCCCACTCACAATTACATCCTCTGATGAAATGATCAGATTTAAAATTCTTGATCCTTGTAACCCCTTCCCCTTTACATGCTACCTGAGACAGTTCTCTCTCAAGAAATTCATTGTTCTTATTCTTAAATGGTATCGCTTCATTCCAATCTATACTATCATAATTAAAATTGCCCAAAATTTCCTTGATAATAGTTTAAAAGACAGGATGCCAACCAAAATATATATATTGATTATATAGATATATGTTGTTGTTGTAATAATTTTAATGGATTTCCCACACTTATCTTTCCATCAAAGAAATATATGAATTTTGGGAAATACTATTAACAACATTTATGTTGATCACTCCAAAATTCTGACACTGGCAAACAGTCTGAACAACTCAAATTAAGAGACAGCATTTTACAGTCTCCATGAAAATATGATCAAAATCTGAAATGACTTTTGTGAGGGATCTTTATTTGGTTCCAATGATCTCTTATAACTAGATGTAGATGGCATCGGATGCAAGACAAATTTATCAAATGCTAAGTATTTCATATAATCTTTGTGTTTTTTAATTCTAATCTTAGATGATCAGCCAGTTTATTGAACAGTCATTCAACAAACTGTAATAGTAATAGGCAGAAAGGATGACAGTTTCTGAACTAGTTTCAGAATGGCATGCACACTTACAAAAAAAAAAAAAAAGAAGCTATCTGTTCTTTAAGGAAGAGTATGGCAACTCTTAACATTTGAGATTTAGTTCGGAACCAATTATCAAAGATCAGCTGAATGTTAGCTTGATTATATGCATTAGTAATCATGGTAGTTTGTATCTTGTGTAGTTCATCTGATGTACTGGATGGAGCAGGCTTGGAGAAGCAACATTAAGTCATCACTGAAGTTTGATATAAATTGAAGTTGTCACCACCAAATATATCCTTAGATTCACAGGTATACTACATTTTCTTGGAATGTTGGAACAATAACATTTTATTGTGAGATCAGATGAATGCAATACAGAATATCTGATTGTACATGAACATGTACAATCAGAAATTCAGTATTTTAATTAGAGATAAACCCATTCACGTGATCAGCAGAGATCCAACAAAAAAGTCAATTTAAAAAAAATAAATTGAAGTTATTAGACAAAATGCATTCCCAAGATATGTCTACCACTGATAACTTATGTATTCATCATGCCAGAGTTCTGTGAATTTATGGACTCCCTAAGATACATAAGTTTTTTCCTTACACTCAATAACTAACTGCTTTGATTTACCCACATACCACCTAGTTAGGTTTAGTTAGCTAATCAATTTTGAAATTTTATTAGCCATTTTAGATCTACATAGAAAATAACATTAATTCTAAAGAAAAGAGAAATCTTTTTACTTGAAAATGAATTGATTTCCTTTAATGTGATTTCTTTATTCACAAAAATACCACTCCCAAAAACTCCTTATTTTCGGTGAGAGGATTTCTTCCCTGAAGACACTGAGTTATTTTGCGACTGCAGATTTGGTTATTTTACTTGGAAAAACAAGCTAGACAATTTGAAAGAACCATAATACATAGTCCTCTCTCTGTCTCACATATTAGACTTCTTCATATCACCTCTTTAATACTTTATTTCACATTTCAATTTGTTTCGTAGATGATGTTTTTGTTTTGGCCTGGTTGCACTCAGAAACAGAGTTACTACAGTTTTTAGATAAAATTAATAGCTACATCATGTATACTAGTGAACAAGAATGATACTTCCATGTATCATTATTATTATTATTATTATTATTTTTAGTCTACCAAAAACTTACATTTAAAGGTTATACTGCATATCTGATAATTTCACATCAACCATCACAGAAGGTAGGTGTTATGGTGCATAAAACTCACTCCACATTTTCCACAGAGTCTAGTCTGTTAAATAAAGTATCATCAAATTCTAGATGTGCATCCTCAAGGGATGAAAAGAATATTATGCAGTACTAAATGGTTAAATTTACATTATTAATAGCTTTCTATCAATAATTTACATCAAAGTGATCTGCTACTGGTCCAGGACTCTGTTAGATCTTATGTTAGAGTCTTCGAGAACAATTCTAACTATATGAATCCACACCATAGTCTTCCTCTGGTATTCATATTGCCATTGGACTTCCCTTTTCATTTTGACAACCCTTTCCTCTCTCATTCTGTTTAAGCAACACCACACTCAAAAAATTCCCCCAAAATTTAAAAGCTCAAAACACCTTATCCATATTCATTCATTAACATTTATAGTATAAACACCAAATTAAATGATAAGCACTATCACTTACAAACAAAAATCTACTATGTTTTTGACTAAACCCCAAATTACCATTACCATTATAAAAATCAGAGTTCTGAATGATTTTCAGAACTTCAGGTCTAATGCAGACAGCAGATGAATGACACAATGATCAAGGAATATCTGACTGCAAAAAAGTATAGCAATTACTGTTGCTCTTTTGCAGTCAGATATTCCTTGCTCTTTTGTAGTCAGATATTCCTTGCTCATTGTGTCATTCATCTGCTGTCTGCTTTAGTCTTGAAGTTCTGATAATCATTCAGAACTCTGCTTTTTTTTATCCTTGAAGCTTGATTTCCTGCAATCCAGCTACCCTAACAGTGAATAAACTTGATAATCATCATCAAATTCCTGACATGTATTCCCCAAGGGTTGTGCAGGATATTATGATAGCACTACACGAAGAACTTACATCATTACTAACTTCCTATTAACAATTTTCCTCCAAATCAATCTGTTATCTGTCAAGACTCCAACATTATCAGATCTTATATTTCTATCTTCTAAAGCAGCGCTTCCCAAACTGTAAGCCGCGGCCCCCTTGGTGGACATAAGCTTTGTTAAGGAGGGGCCATGAAATAATGAAAACAAATTTAAAATGTTTTAAGACTAAGTAGAGTTATTATTAATCTTAAAAATAATGTATTTAATTTTAATTATTTATTATTTCTTTTTTTGTTCTTTTCATCATCATCAAATTCTTGACATGTACCCTCAAGGGGTGTACAGGATATGATAGTACTACATGAAAAATTTATATCATTACTAACTTCTTATCTACAATTTTCCTCCAAATCAGTCTGTTACTTATCAAGACTCCAACATTATCAGATCTTATATTTCTATCGTCTAAGGCACTTTGTACCGTATCAATCCACCTATATCTTGGTCTTCCTCTGGGTCGTTTTCCTGGTAACCTGGCAGAGAATGCTTGTTTTGCTAATCTTTCCTCGCCCATTCTGTTTAAGTGACCATACTATGAGATTAGCTCTGCTAACGCATTCCTGGATGCTGACAACATCAAGTTCTTTCCTAATATCCTCGTTTTTAATATGATATTGCCATTGATGACATCTGTTCATTCCTATAATCTTTCTCAGGACTCTCATATCTGCGGTCTCTAGTCTTTGGTCAAGTGTTTTACTTCTGACCCAGCTCTCAGATCCATAAGTTAAAACTGGTTTGAACACTGTCTTGTAGACAGCTAATTTAGTGTTCCGGCTAATTTCTCTCTTATTCCATATGAATTTATTCAATTGACTGCCTACCATACCAACTTTGTTGATTCTGTTGTCTATTTCCACATTTAATACCATCTTCAGTAAAAATCGTGCCTAAGTAGCTAAAATGTTTTACTAGTTCCACAGGTTCCCCATTCACAACACAGTTGACATTTTCAACAATTCTACCTATTTTCATTGTCTTTGTCTTTTTAATGCTGACCTTCATACCATATCTATTACAACAGTTATTCAATTTAGTCACAGAATCTTGCAAACTTGTAGCGGATTTATTTAGAAGTATAACATCGCCTGCATAAAGCAAAGAGCTGACATTAACATCTCCAATTCTGATATCATGTTTAATACCACTTTCGTTCATAATGTGATCCATATAGATAATGAATAACAGAGGGGATAATGTACATCCGTGTCTCACACCAGATTTAACATTAAACCATCTTCCTGTACTTCCTTCAATTCTAACTGCTGACTTACAACTCAAATAAAGATTAAGTACTGCTTGATATAATGGCCCATTGACACCATATAACTGTAGTTTTCGAATAGCTTCTCTCTTGGCAACTTGTCATATGCCTTTTCCAGATCGACAAAACTTAAATACAGATCTTTGTTATATTCCCATGCTTTCTCAACTATTTATTTGTCGTAAAGTGAAGATCTTCTGACAGTCTCTATTTGGCCTGAATCCAGCTTGATCTTCACCAAGCTTTTCTTCCACAATTCTTCTCAACCGTTTCTCAAGTATACTTGCATAGATCTTGCCAGGAACACTCAGGGAATTATCTGTAATTCTCACATTCAGTTTTATTTCCCTTTTTATATATGGGTGCTATTAAAGCTCTACTACAATCATCGGGAATTCGTCCCTCTGTCCAGGCTTTCTGAACTATGCAGTGCAGCCACTGTAAGACTTTTATACCACCATATTTCAGCATTTCTGGTCGAATATCATCTACTCCTGCTGCCTTTCTACATTTCAAGCCTTTGATGGCTTTTTCTACTTCAAGTATGGAGATGTATTCCTGACTGTATGCCTGTTGAGTGTTTTTTACCACTGTGCTATCACTGCTTGTTTCATTGAATTAATTACCCAAAGTAATTACTCCATACTTCGAGGATATCTTTTTCTCCTGTTTTCATGTCACCTTTATCATCTCTAACTCCTTTTACAGCATTTTTTCCTCCATTTCTAAGCTTCTTCAACAACCTCCAGAATATCTTACCACCTTCTTGATATTTATTTTCTATGTTCTTGCCAAAGTCCTCTCATGACTTTTGTTTAGCTTTCTTACATTTGTCTCTGTATTCTCTAAGAGCAAAAGCTGACTTATTTGCCAGGAACTTTTGATATGCTTTCTTCTTTTTTTTTACTGCCTCTTTAACTTCCTGTGTCCACCGTTGAGTTCTGAATTTTCTATTATTGCGGACAACCTCACCACATGCCTCTCTGGCTGAATCAATCAGAGTTTTCTTCAAGGCTTGCTACTGAATCTCCAAAGTTTGGTTCCTGTTCTCAAACTCTCATGTTTTCTTCAATAATCTTTGTATATGTTAGTCTACAGTTCACATCTGAGAGCTGCTCAACTTTTATTCGCTTTAAAACTTTCTTACATGTTTTTGTTTTCAATATGAAATTCGATTTTATCCTGCTCAAGACTAAATAGTGATTGCTTCCAATTTCAAATCCTCTGTACACTCTGGTGTCCTGCACCATGGAGAAAACATCACTATCAACAATAACATAGTCAATGAGCCTTTTCTTATTCCTTGCCTCTTCTCTCCATGTGAATTTGTGAACATTTTTATGTTTGAACATGGTGTTAGTCCATGTTCAAACCAGTCCATGTCCTGAGCAGAAATCCAACAGGTATTTGCCATTATTATTAGCTTTGCTCTTTTCTGCAAATTTTCCCAAAATATTTTTGTATGTCTGGCAATCATTTCCTACTCTGCTATTTAGATCCCTAACAAGGACCAACTTATCCTTTTTCATTGTGTCGGTTGCTTTTTCTAAAGTATCAAAAAATTCCTCCACTTGTACCTTAGTAGAACCTTCTGTGGGACCATAGGCACAAATAATTCTCATTGTCCAATTTCCCCATTCTGATATTTGCCCACATCACTCTACTTGAGACTGCCTGCCATTCAAGAAGATTAGCCTCGTATTTTGTGTTGAATACTATGGCTACTCCTTCTTTTCCTTGATTGTCATTTCCTGAATATAACATTTTGTATTTATTGCTCAGAAAGATCTCACCAGTTTTGTCTTTTTTTGTTTCAGTCACCCCTATTATGTCGATCTGGTACTTATCTAATTCCTCAGCTAGCTCCATTTTGTTACACCCTGATACCTTCACTATGTGGAATTTTCAGTTATCATGGTGTAACATGAAGAAAAAATAAAATAAAACCCCTGTATAAGAGCTAATACATAAATTACTTAAAGAAAAATATTCTTGCATCCAAGTAAAATATATAACAAAAAGTGTTTGTTGAGCTAAATAATAAAAGAAGGAATATATTACAGTTGTGATATAAAAAAATTTGCTAAGTAAAACAGAAAAGATTAGTCATAAGGAATTGTATGTGAGGGGCTAGAGATTAAAATATTAAGTAAATTCTTAGAAAATTTGGAATGGGGATTAATTTAGAGGCTAGCAAAAGAAAAAGAATAGACTATCGCTCAGGGTCAATTCCCCGATTTAGACATCGTCACGTGCTCGCTGACCTCAGGATGTTTGGCAGAAAAACACCACCCTAATTGGTCGGTGAAGTCGAATCCAGTAAGGGACGGAGAAAAGAAATTAAAGAATGTGCATGTAGGGGTCAAGGTATAAAAGGGTTAGAAACCCCACCCACGGGCTTTTTCCCGGATAGTTTCTTCATGAGCTCCTTCATATAGGTTTTCACATGGTTTTCCTGAGTGGCAGGGTTGGAGTTATATCTCCGTCCGACACAACAAGGGAACAAGTAGTGAGCAGGATTTCGATTCCGTATTTCCTATGGTAAAAAACGAGGAATGCCATTTAGCTTAAGGAAAGAAGGTATTATCTATGTGTTTCATCATCCAGTGACAACTACGAAAAAAGGAAATCTGTAAAGAAGTCAGTGTCCATGTGGTGAGTTTCACAGACATGGTATAGATGATTCTAAAGTGTGTTCTTAATTCGAGTACGAAAAGTAAAGATCGCATAAGCACAGTTTAATGCCAAAAGAACTTAGGAGTGACCGATTATGGGAGAGATCATACAAGGATAGTTCAATTGGAAAAAGGTAGAGGCCAATATAGAAAACTCAAGAGAAAAAGGTACTGTAAAAATCTCATGTTAACTGAAAATCATCTGTAATTGTAATCATTATTCTATTACTGAACTGTTGAAGAGACTAAGGAAATTTATACTAGGACTTTAGTACATGACTGATTATAATGAAAGTATGCTTGTTAATATTAATATTATATAAGTAATTATGTATCCTGAGATTTATGCATGTGTATTGTAATGTATAGGAAAGTTTTAAATGTCAAAGTTAAACTGTGCGTTAGCACAGTGAAAGGATAATTTAATCCACATAGTTTTAGATAATTAAATAGAGTGAGTTGATCACATATGTCCATGTGCCACAGCATATAGCGTATTCAGACTAATATAGGGTTAACTAAGGTGTTAATTAGATCTGGGATTATACATATGATTGTATGTGTTGAATTTGTTATGGCGGCATGATCGTAATACCCATATAGGATCTTAGCCAAATACTCGTGATTAGCTAATGTTATTTTGTAAATATTTTCTTAGTATCGAATTGTACCATGCTAATGAGTTTAATAAACCTTTGTACATTGATAAAACAGTTGTCTGAAATTGCTGCCCAATGCATCACTTGAAAGCATACGAACCTAATCACATGGGAGGGGAGAATATTTGAATGAGTAACGAGATAAAGTGCCACGACTGCAATATTGTTTCACATTCAGACATATTTTAGTAATTGCTCCTTGTTTTTGTATTTAATATCTCAAACTAAATGTCCCAAAAGGTGCAGTATAATATAAATATTAGGGACACTAAGGGGAGAAATAGCTTAAATATTTGTATTTTGGGGTGATATCTTGTACATAGATAAAGGCTGAATAAAGATAAGCAGAATTTCACTAGATAGAATACACAATAATCATAAATTGGGACACAACAATTTCTTTGCCAATCTTATGTTGATAGGACCGATCTTTAACTCTGGTGATGTTGAGTGGGGTGTGCTTTCAGATTTGTTCCAGTAGCTGACTTTTTGCTGTTCGCCCTGGTTCCCTGGCGAAAACAACGGGGGCATTGTTTAACCGGGTGACACCCAGGCAGCATGAAATTTTGTTATCTTGTACCATCATTTTCTATATTTGTTTAAGTCAATAAGAATACAATTTGGTCGGCTAAATCCCAAATTGCCAGCCCATCTGGTTCATTCAGTATCCCAACAGGGTGCACCACGAGATGGTGAGGATTGGACATTAGGTCAGAAGCCCTGGTTGGTTCTCCGCATTCCTTTAAAGGCTATGTGGAGGTCTCCTCTCAGTTATACAGCTTTGACCCTTAAGCACCCATTTTTTATATTTTAATGGAAAAAATCACACATTGGTGTTGGTTCACAAATGTTGCTTCTTGCGTATTTTGGCGCTTGATGAATATTAGTAAACATATGCTAATTCATATAAGTTTCATTTCAAAGGTATTGGTAAGAAGCACAAAAAAGATTACAAACACAAAATCTTGAATGTAAATATTATAATAATATATGTCTGTATTATGATTTTTTTATTGGGGGGGGGGGGGGGGGGGTGAAATATTTTAACTTTTCTAAAGGGAGCCTTGGCATCCATAAGTTTGGGAAGCACTGTTCTAAAGCATTGTATCAATCCACCTATATCTTGGTCTTTTTCCTGCCAACCTGGCAGAGAATACTTGTTTTGCTAATCTTTCCTCTCCCATTCTTCTGTTTAAGTGACCATACAACCTGAGATTATCTCTGTTAACATATTCCTGGATGTGTTAACAGAGATAATGTCAAGTTTTTTCCTAATATCCTCATTTTAAATATGATATTGCCACTGATGGTCTGGATCTGTTCACACCTCTAATCTTTCTCAGGACTCTCATATATCTATGTCTCTAGTCTTTGGTCAAGTGTTTTACTTCTAACCCAGCTCTCAGATCCATAAATTAAAATTGGCTTGAACACTGTCTTGTATACAGCTAATTTAGTGTTTTGACTAATTTCTCTCTTATTCCATATAAATTTATTCAGTTGACTTCCTACCATACCAGATTTCCTGAGTCTGTGGTCTATTTCCATATTTAATTTACCATCTTCACTAAAAATTGTGCTAAAGGTTCTCCATTCACGATGTGTTGATATTTTCAATGTCTGTGCCTATTTTCATTGTCTTTGTCTTGTTACTGCTGATTTTCATACCAATGATTTTCACACCAAAGTAAACTTCTTTAGTGACTTTAATGTACAACTCCAACTACTACTTTTCAAATTCCACCAACTAAGTTGGAAGAGAAGTGAGGTATTTGCTGTAAGCAATGACCTAAAGCAAATTGTTCATCCCCAATCAGAATATTAGACAATCCTCTCCACTCATTCAACATTATGGACATTTTCTTATCCATTTTCCTTTAAGTATACACTGTTAGTGAACTCTTCTCTTGATAATTCAGATCATAATCTCATAAGTTTCATCTCTAGTGGAATGCCCTCCACTCAGTTGATCACAACCTCATATCTTCTGGCACTAGAGAACAATGTCAACTGAGAGATCTCAGAGACTTTTACTCCTTTTCATGGTCAGATTGTTTCCATTCTCCAGATTTGGATACCCGTGATTCATGTCGCAGAAAGTATCCATGTTGAAAAAGGCCTTCATTTTCCACACTGTTCATAATTCCAGTCCAATATCCAAATATCCATGTGCCAAAGCAATCCGACAGAGAGAGAGATAGACAGATAGAGAGAAGTCTAGCATATCATAAGAAGCTTGAAACAAAAACTCTTATAATAAAGCCCACAAACACTTGCAAAACAACTATTAAGAAGGCTAAGCCTGACTTGAAATGGCTAAATATAGAAAACTCAACTTTTGCACCAATGATTGTTATATCTTCTGGTCCCTTGCAAAAGTTAGTGATTCTGCCACCCTCTCTCTCTCTCTCCATGATGGCAGTCTTGCATCATCAGAAGATAAAAATCTTGGCATCATTCTTCTCATCCAACTCTTAGATGATCAAGACCAAGCACCTGAATTAATTACTCAGAGCTCTGCATCAAATGCTCCCTATGGCCTTTTAAGCAGAAATACATCAAAAAGAATCATGAACAACCTAGATACCAAAAAGATTTTTGGTCCTGATGATATTCCCCCAACTGTACATTACAGACTTTTTCTGAAATTAATATACCTATCCTTTACCATCTCCATACTCTACTATTATATCCAGCTAGTATCCATTATGAATAATAATGGAGACACATTACCTTGTTTAAGAATTTACTTTAATTAAAGTAAAATTCGATGTTACAACCTTTATATTAAGGTCATCTTCAGGAATACACACACACACACAGTATCACAAGCTACATACAAGTGGGCTGACCTCTGGTGAGGAAAAAATAAAACAGTTATCTCAATACATATCCTAACCAAGCTGCATCAAACAAGTAACAAATATGATATGAAAATCAATTTTCGTAAAACAAAACTAATGGTAACAGGAAGAAAAAGAAAAGCAATCCAAATGAAAATAGGAAACAATAATATAGAACAAGAAAATTATTTCTTCTAATTTTTCTGGATAAGATTTTGCAGCCTCACTATCTGTTCTTGCAGCTTCAGCTTGTACTTTAATGTTATGCCAACCAGTTCGCTTTTAGCCAGCCCGGCTGGCCAAGTGATTAGCATATCTGCTCTCCAGCCCAAAGGCTGCATGTTCAAATCCCGCCATGGGCATGGATGTTTGTGATTGTCTTTAGAAATACTAGTGGTGGTCAGAGGTAGATGGCATTGGTGTAGTTGTGGTCAGTTGGTGGATTGAGTTGTGAAGACAGTTGTAGAGCAGGTGCCCTCCCTCAATGAGTCTTTGGACTCCATGGAGATGTCAAATAATAATACAGGTCAAACCACCCAGTATTGCAGCAAAAGCCTTTCTGGTCTTTCAGCATTTTAAAAAAGGCTAATGCTTTAGTACAAAATTGTTGCATAGGTAATAGGCATGTTTAAACGTTAAGTTTGGTCACTTATCTAAGCAGTCAACAGTTTTCCCCATACGAAGAATTATACCTATTTCTTTATTACACATTGCACATTTTTACTTCTTTCAAATATTTTTCCTTATCCTTATAATGGTGCAAACTGTAAAGTGGTAAAAGAAAATTTCTCAGAAAGAGCTTTAACAGTACTACCCACTTGATGACTGGTAATAATTTTGTACTTTTTCTCTAACGTAATTGCTTTTCTTTGTTTCTTTTGGTCATTTTCTGGTTTTGCACTGTTGCTTCTTTTTGACATTGCAGGAAAAGTGAAAGGGTTATAGTTGAAAAGAAAACAAAATAAAAAATAAGTTGTAATAAATCAAAATAAATCAAAGAAAACTACAAATAACACACTTGCATCGCCAAGGCTCGTGAGTGACCGAGGCTCTTTCTAACTGGTCATTATGCTCATATGATAATTACGTCCTTCGCCGCACACAATTTAAAATAAAAATTCCGATCCAAAAAATTAGTAAAGTGAGAACTACCTATATATAACTTAAAGTATATTATATTAGTTTGTAGGTATATTAGCTTGAAACATAAAATATAAAAACAAAACTTATATATAATTAAAATAAACACATTTCAGGGATCAAAAAGGCTCTGATCATTGACATTATATATATGCTTATTTGTTGATAGCTCTTAAAAGTGTGTGCATTTGTTAATAATTCAGTTACTGTACATTAGTTTGTATTCAATGATAGCAGATCACAATTAGACAGTATCTGTTTCAAGAAAATAGAAATATGAACATTATCATGAAATAACAAAGGATGTTTTATTATTTTTGACCAATCATTCATCAAATTTTCATCAAGTTACCAACAACTACATGATAGTTCTTTGCTAAGCAGTATCATAAACTTTATATTAGATAAGCAATCAGGGACTGAGAAAATGCTGAGCTAATTACCAATGACCAGATTATATCAAAGTATTCATTATTCAAAATAAAAATTACCTGATAGGTAATCTAGGACTGTGAGCAATTTTACGAGGTGAGCGAGCCTTTATGATACCTATTCGATGCATCTCATCCAATATAGATGGAGCCACATAGGTAAAACCCTATATAGGAAAGTGAATTAGTTTGAAACATAAAATATAAAAACAAAACTCAGTGTTACAGAGCTACTCCTTTTATACTACATGAATGCAATTAGAAATAAATCTAAGGATATTCATCTTAATATACTGGTTATTCAGGCCAGTCATCATCAGTACCTCATTCTGATTGTTACCAAGTTAACAGTTTATTTAAGTTTTAATTTGCAATCCTTTCTTAATTTACTACCCTGAAGACACCATTTCTTGGTGCATGAAACTGGTCAAAGTATAATTATCTTGTATATAACATTCACTATTACTAAAACCAGCTTTATTTCTTTCTTTCTGTCTTTAATTACTGAATGTGGTTATAAATTTCATCATAAGCATTTGTGTAGCTGTTAAAAATATACTGTATATATATTGTTTGTATAAATTGAAGTATGTAATACTGGTTTATAAAAATCAAACTGATGGTAGAGAAATTAAAAATTGCAAAAGTAAGTTTAAAATACCAGCCTGGTTGGTCGAGTGGATAGCATATCCACTCCCCAGCCAAAAGGCTGCGGGTTTGAATTGCACCGTGGGCCTGGATGTTTGTGATTGTCTGTCGAAATACCATTGGTAGTCGACGGTAGATGGCATTGGTGTAGTAGTGGTCAGTTGGTAATTGAATGGTGGTGACAGAGTTTGTAGAGCAGATGCCCTCCCTCAATGAGCCCTTGGACTCCCAGGAGGTGTCAAATAACAATAATAATAATATTTGCATCTCTTCACTTGATACCATGATCTGTGTGTGTATTTATTTTTTATTTTTATTTTTGAAATTGATCATCTTTACACTTTGAATAAAAAAAAAACGTTTTTGCCAGGGAACCAAGGCGAACAGCGAAAAGTCAGCTACTGGAACAAATCTGAAAACACACCCCAACTCAACATCACAAGAGTTAGAGATCGGTACTATCAACTTAAGAAGCCTGAATGGCAACGAAATGGAGCTAGCTGAGGAATTAGATAAGTACCAGATCGACATAATAGGGGTGACTGAAACAAAAAAAAGACAAAAACTGGTGAGATCTTTCTGAGCAATAAATACAAAATGTTATATTCAGGGACAATCAAGGAAAAGAAGGAGTAGCTATAGTATTCAACACAAAATACGAGGCTAATCTTCTTGAATGGCAGGCAGTCTCAAGTAGAGTGATGTGGACAAATATCAGAATGGGGAATTGGACAATGAGAATTATTTGTGCCTATGGTCCCACAGAAGGTTCTACTAAGGTACAAGCGGAGGAATTTTTTGATGCTTTAGAAAAAGCAACCGACACAATGAAAAAGGAAAAGTTGGTCCTTGTTGGGGATCTAAATAGCAGAGTAGGAAATGATTGCCAGACATACAAAAATATTTTGGGAAAATTTGCAGAAAAGAGCAAAGCTAATAATAATGACAAATATCTGTTGGATTTCTGCTCAGGACATGGACTGGTTATTACTAACACCATGTTCCAACATAAAAATGTGCACAAATTCACATGGAGAGAAGAGGCAAGGAATAAGAAAAGTCTCATTGACTATGTTATTGTTGATAGTGATGTTTTCTCCCTGGTGCAGGACACCAGAATGTACAGAGGATTTGAAATTGGAAGCAATCACTATTTAGTCTTGAGCAGGATAAAATAGAATTTCATTACTGAGTGGTCCTGGTAAGATATATGCAAGTATTCTTGAGAAACAGTTGAGAAAACATGGGAATATAACAAAGATCTGTATTTAAGTTTTGTCGATCTGGAAAAGGCATATGACAAGTTGCCAACAGAGAAGCTATTCGAAACACTACAGTTATATGGCGTATCAATGGGGCATTATATCAAGCAATACTTAGTCTTTATTTGAGTTGTAAGTCAGCAGTTAGAATTGAAGGAAGTACAGGAAGATGGTTTAATGTTAAATCTGGTGTGAGACAAGGATGTACATTATCCCCTCTGTTATTCATTATCTATATGGATCACATTATGAAGGAAAGTGGTCTTAAACATGATATCAAAATTGGATATCAAAAAAGCCCAACGTGGGGCTCCCCCGATTTAGACCAGAAAGGTCAACAACTGGAAGACCTCTTTACAGATTTGGAACTCACAACAATTAACAATGGACAGAGCACCTATCTCTCTAAAACTACGGGAACTGAATCTGCTATTGACATCACAGCTATTAATTATAGTATTGCATCAAGTGCACAATGAAAAATTTTGGGAAATGTGCCATCAGTGACCACAGACCCATAATAACAACACTAAACTTCAAGATTGATCATGAACAGCAAATCAAAAGGACATGGAACTTCAGAAAAGCCGATTGGACAAGGTTTACTCAAACCTTGGAGAGCCTCTGTCAAGAAGAACCTGTCTCTGGAAACCTCGACAGAAAATTACAAATCCTCACTTCACACATCAGTAAAGCTGCCAAAGCAACAATACTAAGAGGCAAGCGGAAAAATACCCGGATACCATACTGGAAAGATCACAATATTGATTCAATGATTACAGAAAGAGACAATATCAATGAACAATTCAGAATTAATAAAACTGATGAATACAGAAAGAAATTAATGGACATAACACACAAAATAGAGCAGGAAATCTGGAAGTGCAAACAAGAGAAATGGGTGGAGTTTTGCAGTAACCTGGATCCAAGAAAAGACAGCCAACACTGGAACATTATTAGAATCCTAGACAACAATATCAAAAAAGAGAACCAACAGAAAACAAACTTCTTCATAAATGCTGGGAAACAAGCTATTACAAATCAAGAAATTGCAAACACACTGGCAAAAACCTATTTAAACAACTCCAAACTTCAGTATAACAGACAGGACAAGACCCTCAATAAACTCTCAAGTAAAATACTAAAACAAGCAAGAACATACCAATATAATGACTCCGAAGAATTTACACTAAGTGAACTAAATTCATCAATCGAGAAAACTGCACCTAATAAATCTCCTGGTAATGATCTTATCTTTGGTCATATGGTCAAACACCTTGGCAAAATTGCCAAAGAACAACTTCTGGACATTCTTAATACCTCTTGGCAAACAGGCAAACTTCCAAAAGAATGGAAAAAATCAGTTATTGTACCCATCCTGAAACCTGAAAGAAATGCTGCAGAATGTCAAAGTTATAGACCTATCGCATTAACTAGCATACTTTGTAAAATTACTGAAAGAATCATACACTCCAGGCTTATGCACTGGCTGACAAAAAATAAGAAAATCAACTACTACCAAACTGCCTATAGAACTCACCATTCGACAACAGATCAATTATTCCACTTCTGCCAAACAATAATAGACTCATTTCAGGAAAAATCAACAAAAAAGACAACTGCCATATTACTTAAAATGACTGCTGCTTTCGATCGTGTTTGGATCAAAAAATTAATACAAACAGTACATGATATTGGAATTAGAGGAAATGCTTTAATCTGGATTGCTGATTTCATCAGAGGAAGAAAGATCAAAGTTAGAATCAATGCAGCAATATAAAAAGAGCGGAGAACCTGGGCTGGTGTTCCCCAGGGGCTCAGTTCTCAGTCCCGAACTGCGTCAATAACATTCATTCCTACCTTACAGAAGACACAAAAGTAACTTGCTATGCAGATGATATAGCCATCTGGCACACTAGTGCTAAAATCAAAGAATCAGAGGAGATTCTAAACAAATGGTCAGATGAACTTAAACTCAAAATCAACCCAGACAAAACAAAACTAAGCACCTTTAGTACAGACAGGAAAAATAGACATTCCTACAATCCCAAAGTCATGATCAACAACAAGCTAATTGAAAAAGTCACAAATCTAAAATACCTTGGTATTACGCTTGATCAGGAATTATGTTTTGCACAACACATCTCTAACACTTCCAACAGAGCTCTAAAAAATTAAATATACTGAAAAGGCTTTGTGGAACAAATTGGGGTGCAAAGCCAAAAATCCTCAAAACTACTTACACTACACTAATAAAGCCAATAATGGAATATGCAGCACCTATCTGGTCACCTTCAGCCTCATTGGTAAAGAAAAAATTAGACAAAATACAAGCAAAAGCATCCAAGATTATCATTGGTGCAGTCTCATCCACTAACAACACAGAGCCCAACAGGAATGTGAGCTTGATCTGCTGGAGGACAGACAAAAATTTGCCACCATAAAATTCATAAATAGTATCGGAAGCTACCAAAGTGATCATATCTCCCTAAAAACTTATGAACATTGGAACCAAAAATGCAGACTTCACAGATCATCAACTTTACAATATGATGACACTATCAGGAAAGAAATAGGTCTTGATCAGCTAAATGCCCACATAAACAAAGAACCTCTATTTTCCAGTCCTTTACCTTCAAATACCTCCATAAATCTAAACCTTACCAAACTCTGTACAAAAAAAGAACCAAAAGAAATGCTCAAAGAAAAAGGCCTAAATACTATCAACCTTCTTTCATCCTCCAAACAAGTTATTTGTTATACCGATGGATCGTCAGACACCAATATGATTAATGGAGGCGCTGGTGTTCTCCTTCTACTCCCAAAAGGTGAAAAACTTTCAATAAAAGTTGGATCTGGAAGAATCGCTTCCAATTTTACCAGTGAACTCTATGCAATAAATAAAGCACTAGAAGCCTACTTAAAACTGTCATCATCTCAACAATCTGAAGGAATTATAATTTACAGTGACTCAAGATCAGCTATGGAGGCAAACAAAAATGGCAATACCAAGTTCACACAAGACATCCATAAACTCTTAAATCAACTAAAGTGTTTAGGTAAAAGTTGCATTTTACAATGGATTCCTGCTCATGAAGGCATTGATTACAATGAAGCAGCTGATAAATTAGCAAAAGAGGCCAGAGAACTCAACCAAGAAACTCATATGATAATTCTTGCTGATGCCAATGCACTAGCAAAAGCTAAACTAATTCCACTGAAATCAGTGATACAACAACAAATTCCCAAAATCAGTGCTGACAGAAGGACCTCCACCACGATAGCAAGACTACGAACAGGACTGAAGATCAATACAGATGATACGAGAACATATAGAAACTGCAACAACTGCCCCAATATTGAACTGACACCCACTCACATCTTTACCTGTCCAGCAATTACAGCAGCCTTGCAAGAAATAGATCCTAATCCTGAACAACAGCTCTATACAAACAAAATCATCGACATAACCAAAGCAGTACAAGGAGCACACGGAAACATCTAACACTCTTCAAAGGACAAGACAACAACAACAACATCAAAATTGGAGATGTTAATGTCTGCTTTTTGCTTCATGCAGACGATGTTATACTTATCAATAAATCCGCTACAAGTCTGCAAGATTCACTGACTAAATTGAATAACTGTCATAATAGATACTGTAGGAAGATCAGCAATAAAAAGAAGACAATGAAAATAGGCAGAATCATTGAAAATGTCAACTGTGTTGTGAATGAAGAACCTGTGGAATAAGTAAAACATATCAGCTACGTAGGCACGATTTTTAGTGAAGATGGATTCATTTAAAAATCCATCATAAAATTAAATATAGAAACAGACGACAGAATCAGCAAAGCTGGTATGGTAGGAAGTCAATTGAATAAATATGGAATAAGAGAGAAATTAGTCGGAACCCTAAATTAGCTGTATACAAGACAGTGTTCAAAAGTTTTAACTTATGGATCTGAGAGCTGGGTCAGAAGTAAAACACTTGACCAAAGACTAGAGTCCTGAGAAAGATTAGAGGCATGAACAGATGGCATCAATGGCAATATCATATTAAAAATGAGGATATTAGGAAAGAACTTGATGTTGTCAGCATTCAGGAATGCGTTAACAGAGCTAATCTCAGGTGGTATGGTCACTTAAACAGAATGGGTGAGGAAAGATTAGCAAAACAAGTGTTCTCTGACAGGTTGGCAGGAAAATGACCCAGAGGAAGACCAAGATATAGGTGGATTGATACGGTACAAAGTGCCTTAGACGATAGAAATATAAAATCTGATAATATTGGAGTCTTGACAAGTAAGACTGATTTGGAGGAAAATTGTAGATAAGAAGTTAGTAATGACGTAAATTTTTCATGTACTACTATCATATCCTGTACACCCCTTGAGAGTACATGGCAGGAATTTGATGATGATGATGATAAAAAAAAAAAACAGATCAGCAGACCCCCCCCGAAGGAGCCAAGAACTCATCAAGGGACGGCCTCTTGCAGGTTACACAATGTTGAAGTACCCATCATACACTTGAAAAACATTCAAGATATGATAAGAATTTAAACCAAAGATGCACTCATAACATCCAGTGGTAGCTCACTCCACACTCCTAACAACATGCCATTAGAAAAACCTGGACTTCACATGATTCTTAATTACACCACAGAAGTTCTTCCCTCCTACCATGAGTTACCAAATCTCACTTGAATTTATAGTGAGGGGATTTCCCTTGAGCTATTCAATTAATTTCCTTTTACAGTCTGATTCTGCCTTTCTTATCATGGCTGCCATCATCCTTTCGTGCTTTTTTATACTATTCTCAGCCATCATCTTTTCTTTCCAAGTATTGACTGTGCATTTTCTCTTTTATGATGCACAGCTTTTATGCAGCTCTTGGTTTAAATAAAGTCTTATTCACTGGTTTAACATCAATATAGCTGCTTTCAAACAACTCTCACATATAACCATTTTTATTAAAAGCTCTCACATGATTTTTTATCTCCAAAATCAAAATTACATGATCACTTTCACAAATTGGATGTATAAGAGTCACCTATTCAGATATTATTATTATTAAATCTGATACTCTTGCACTGCAAGTCCCTTCCCTACATGTAGCTTAAGGTAACTAACTATCCTCCCTCATTAACTCTATTCTCTTTCTTAGACAGAATAATGTATCAGGTCATCCCAAAAGTAATGTCGTTTTTTATACTGTACTCGTTCAAACGTGTGTCTCGGCTTGTCTAAACATGAATTTTTTTTAAAGCTTTATAAGTACCGCCAAACTGAGGCGGTCTCATTCTAAGGAATTCCACCTTGCAAGAACATCATACATAAGTTATTGTTTAAATAACCCTTTATTACTATGGAGGTCACTGAAGAGCACATTAGGCACATCATGCTTTATGAGTTCAAAAAGACAACAATGCTGCTAACACTGTAAAAAATGTGCAAGAAGTGTATGGCGATAATGTTTTGAATGTGCAAAAGTACCAGCGATGGTTCCAAAAATTTCGACAAGGGGACTTTAGCTTTAGAGACTCCCTCGCTCTGGGCACCTTGTCTCTCTCTTGATAATGATATGCTGGAAGCTGCTACTGCAAGAAATGCCAATGCATTTCTTGCAGTAGCAGGGGGTAGTAGAAATATGTAATTGAAATACAGAACATATATTACAAATTAATCAGGTCTTGTTGTGAGGATGTCCTACTGGGTCACAGTCAAGTCATGTGTTGGTACTTGTATCATTCAGCAGAATTCTCATTTTATTCATGTATTCTCAAGTTCATGACAACCATTGCATTGCTCTTATCTGATTTCAAAACTAATATTCTGTAGTAGAACTAACTGTTCATTTTTGAGGTGTCTTGTTGTTATATAATAAAGTCTACTGCATCTTTCAGTAATCTTTAAATCTTTTCTCAACCCTGGCTATGATTCCAATTTTGGGAATTCTACTTGGTGATAATGCAAAATTAAAACCTTGTGTGAGGATATATTAACAACTACTTTGTTATAAGGTAAATGATCACTCATAGAGCCTCCGTAGCTCAGTCAGTACAGATAAAGCCCTTTGTTCAGAAAGATCTGGGTTCAATTCCCATCCATGACATGAGGAACCTTTATCTGGTCTCTTTTAACTAAAGGTTAATTAGCTGGCCTCATACAGAGGTAGAGAACAAAATAGCCCAGAAACTAGGATTTTTTGTCCCTCAGAACAGGCAAACCGGCCCCATGAACACACACCAATTTACAGCCATGAATACTTACGACCCAGACATAGGCATGATTCATCAGCTATATGCCGGTCCCAAGCCTGGATAAAATGGTAAGTTGGGGAAAGCAATGTGAACTACCTTGTAAAAATCTCACTAGAAACACTTTATAACAAGAACACTTGCCTACAAAGTTACAAAGAGTTGGACAGGACTGAAGGGAATCATCATCATCATTAAATGATAATTTGGCTTGTCCTTCTTAATGAGGTTATTGAGTTTCTTCTTCTTCTTCATTCATTCTTTCTTTGCTGACTGTGGAATGCATCCAGATTTGTCATAAGTGAGTCTGTCTAAACTTTCAAAGATCAGCAGGTAAGGGGATAATTCTAAATAGTGTGCAACTCGCTATTAACGAAGCTGCATTCTTGTGTTGTTTATGTATGCTTTGAGTAAGGCAACCTCTGCTTCATGGGTAAATCAATCCTCAAAGCTCATTTAGTGATAAACTTGCTGAGTAATCTTAAAAACCATGGTATCACATAATTATCTCAGCCTCTCATAAGGAATATTAGTTTGTTACAAAATATTTATTTGTTTAATGTACAATTAATTAATTTTTCATATTTACTCACTTTAAAAATCTTGAACTTACTGTAAGACTGAAGTTGTTTACGAAGGCTTCTGTGGTATGAGGACATAATGAATTGTAGTGCCTATATTTAACCACATAAGACAACTTGATAATAAAAAATATTCAGACACTTGACTAGTTTTGTGAAATAACTGTCTGACATTATTAGGAGTCCTATTCTTAATCGTGACCTCCTCTCTTTGAGAGGGTTGCAACTGATTACTAGGGAGATATGACGCAAGGTGGTTTCTCATTGTTTTCTTTGCCATAAGTATTTATTACTGTAAACATGTGTGTTCACGGGACCGGTTTGCCTGTTTTGAGGGATGAAAATCCCAAGTTACTGGGAGAAAACACCCTCTGCCTCCGTATGAGACCAGTTAACTTACCTTTAGTTGAAAGAGACCAGATAAAGGAACCTTATGTCATGGACAGGAATCAAACCCAAGTCTTTCCGACCAAAGGACCTCATCTATACTGACTAAGCTACAGAGGCTCGTTATCAGGAGTAGTGAATACAGGTAAAGATCATAATGTGAATATTAAAATTTGAAAAAATAAGAACTATAAATGGAGCACAACACAAGATGTTTTATGAGAAAGCTCCAGACTTTGTTGTAATATCAAGTCTTGTTTACAGCTTCTACTACAGAGCATTTAAAAAATCATCTAAAATATCCATAACAGTGCAAAAAAGAAAGAAGACATGATATTACAAGTCTGGACTTCTCAAACAAAACATCTTGCAAATGCTGATGCCAGTTTGTGTGATTAACGCCCCAACCATCAAGTAGCCTTATAGCACATGTAGACATTCCATTTTAGTATCTCTTTTTGAAATATTTACATTGTGATCTTGACCTACCTTTAGTTTAATTGCTTATTTTTAATCCCTACTCCTGATGATGTCAAAAACAGTTATTTCATGAAGCAGGTCAAGTGTCTGAATAAATATTTTTTAATATTGAGTTTTTACGGGCCAATAACGGCTGATGATTGCACAATATAAAGCCTTTTGCAGCCAAGTCATCCCTGCCATTTGCTGGTATGGGTCTCTTGTTGGAGGAGTATTGCCAAATTAAAATGCATTTCTTCCTAGCTATGAGGAAATGCCAACTAGACCTCTAATTAGATGTCTTTCATCACCCAGTGAAACACAACAAACGTGCTTTTTGGAGACGTGAAGTGGCTACTGCCATGTTTCATCCCCAAAGTAGGCTCTCCCATTTCTGTCCCTGCTTTTTTTCTCATATGCAGTGTGGGTCTTGCTGAGCATGTTTAACACACTGTTATCATTATTCAACTAAGGAGACAGCTTCTGCTCCATTTGAGAGTGCAACAGTAAAACAGTTTTCTGCAAGCTGGCTGCCAAGATAGTGCATGGGACCAAACCTAGTGATAATGCATCCGCTGGAAGTTTTCCAATTAGCTAGCAAATAATCCTGCTGCCACTTACTTTGTCAGGTCGTGTCTGAATGGAGACAAAGTTAGGGGCATGTAGAGGGGCACTGCCAAAGGCCACACTTGGACTGGAGTTTCGGTACTCTCAGTGTGTGTAAGGTATGTATACAAATCCCTCACACCATCTACATGCACCTGCTCTTTTTGTTTCTGATCTGCACTGAACTAATGATTGAAATAACCTTTGCTGGAATGAAAGTCTTTATTCTCCACTCCACTGCAAATCCCTCAACATATATCCAAGTCCTGGTTTCTTAAAAAAATATGCCTCTGCAGTCCATGATAAAAATTCAGCATATGTTTTTTAGCTTAAATTAAAAACTCCAGCTTATCATTCAGATCACACAACAGCCCAAAACAAATGTAAAAAAAAAAAAAAAATATCAATGATTCCAAAACAGGCTTAAGAATGAAATGCAATAAATTTTCCTCCTGCTCAACTGGCAGTTGAGCCTTTCAGTCCCTCACTAAGACTGTTCAGCATCAGTTTTTACTTCAACTCTTGCTTGGACAACCAAGTCAAATCACCTCCATTGTTATTACAAACTGCATGTCTCCTCTGAAACTTTCAGCATAAGGACATTAGGAAAATCCTGATTATTCTTGATACTAATAAGGCTTCTGGTCCAGATGGTATTCCTCCAGTTGTACTCAAAACTTGTGATCCAGAATTAATTCCCATTCTGAATTGCCAATATAAACTATCGTATTACACTGGCATCTACCAAACAGCATAGAAACAGGCTTTCATCAAGCTTGTACCCAAAAAGGGAGACAAAAGTCAGAAATCTAATAAATGTCATTTTGTTCTCATGGTTTTTTGCCTCAGTACATTCAAAGTTACGAAGAAAGTTATTAACAACAAGATGCTTCACTATCTGGAGACTAGCCGATTAATTAGTGATCATCAATATGGATTCCACCATTCTCGTTCTACAGCTGACCCCCTAGCTAATCTCACCCAGCTCTGAACACAGGCTATGGAAAGATTTGGAGAAACCCATATTGTTGCGCTCAATATTTCAAAGGCAATTGATCATGTCTGGCAACAAGGCCTCCATAACAAGCTACCCTCTGGTACTCTGTGATTGGATAGCCAGCTTCCACACTGCTTGTTCATCATATAGGTGGATGGTTTCCCTCTCATCATACTTCTCTATCAATGCTGGAATACCCAAGGGTTCTATACTCTTATCCATGCTCTTCCTTCTTTACACCAGTGACCTTTTCTCTCTCTCTCTCTGACTTCAAATTCTATTCACAGTTTTGCCAAAGACAATATTCTTCATTCCTCTTCCTTATTTGAGAAACCCTAAAGTACTCAAATGACAAAAACTTCAAGATCTTCCATAACTAATAACTTAACCACTGATCTCTTCAACATCCTGAAATGGGGTGAAGACAACAGTAAATTTCAATGCCAAAAAACTCACACCTGCCTTATTACCCACAAAAAAGATCCTACTTCACTTTTGCTTTGTTCTCTTTTCTGTTCAAAATATTAGTTCTCTTCCTAACATCCAGCCAACCTTGGAATATTGTTCCCACATTTGGGGGCACCCTAAACATCTCTAAGAATTCTTGATGATATACAGAAGAAAGCAATCTGCTTAACAGGTAATCCTCCCTTCACATACCCTTCAGTCACTTTTTCATAGATGCTCTGTTTCTGCACTCTGCCTTTTCTATAAGTACTATTACAGGCATCACTCCTATGAATTGGCTGCTACCATTTCTCTGCTTTCTTCTAACCATGTAAGAAATAGAGCAGCCACTGGCCAACACCCATACATCATCCAGCTCCAAACATACTGAACAAACTTCTCATCTTCCTTTTTTCCATCCACCTCAATGTTTTGAAACAATCTTCCCCACACTGTTTACAAAGTACAACCTCCAACTATCTAAGAAACATATCAATAGGCTATTTCTTTCTTCTTAATCACTTACTCACACACGGTACTGTAGTGTTATAGGTCCTGCAATGTGTGGAGTCATAATAAAAAAAAGTTCTAGGTAGTACTGGCACTACAATTCGTTATGTTCTTGAGCCACAGAAACCTTTGTGATGAGATAATGGGGGGAGGGGGCGATCTTAAGTTATTTGTTGATGATGCAAAGTTAAGGAGAGCAATAAGGGATATAGCTGATACAGAATCCCCATGGGCTGATTTGACCAGGTTCGTTATATATTCGGTTCAATGTTGCTAAATATATCAGCGCCTATCAACTTGTAAACTATAATCCGACTAACAGGATTAAGAAAAAAACTGTGAAATTACTTAAGTCTGTCACTTCTTGGCTGTTAGCCACTGTTAAAACACTAATACCCCATTATGCCCTGTTCTCCCAGAATATATGGTGTTCCCAAGATAGACAAACATGATGTTCCACTTCGGCCGATAGTTGGGGGTATAGACAGCCCTAATTATCACCTAGCCAAGAAATTAGTGTCAACACTCAAGGAGTTGATAGATTATTCCCCTCCTACATAAAGAACACACAACATTTCATAAACAAAATTAAAAGCATAACACTCGACAAAGATGATTTATTAGTCAGTTTTGACATTTCTGCTCATTTCACTAATGTCCAATCAGTGACGCAATTCTTCTCTTACAGAACAAATTTCCGCCTGACATTACAGCTCTCTTTGCCCGTGTACTATGTTCTGGTTACTTTGTATGGCAAAATAATTTTTACCTACAAAAAGAAGGTACGGCTATGGGCTCACCACTACCCCCCCCCACCCCAAATTGCTAACTTTTATATGGAAGCTTTTGAGCAACGTGCTCTAGATTCCTTTACTTTAAAAACCTACAGTTTGGCTTAGATACATTGACAATGTTTTTGTTATCTGGCCACTAAACGTTAAACACATTCATTAGCCACCCGAATAAACAACATGAGCGCATACAATTTACGACTGAAATTGAAAATTAGAAATCGCTTCTTTTCCTGGATACACTGGTCACATGTCTTCCCTCAGGCAGTCTTTCAAAATTCAATGTTTACGACAAGTCTACACATAGTGGCCAATATATACATACTAACTCATATCACCATCCTTTGCAAAAACTCAGAGTCATTAACACTCTCAAAAACAGAGCTCAATTTTCTCTAATGAACAAGTTCTTAAACAAGAATTACAAACTATTAGCAATACATTTATAAATAATGGCTATAGCAAAAATACTATTAATAAAGTTCTTCATAAAATTTCATCAAAAAATAATATAGATTACAGTAAAACCATAGCTATCCCATACATTAAATGGTTAAGCCAGTTCCCCTAGACCTACCTGGTGCATACCAGGTCCCTTGCAGCTGTAAATTGTCCTACTTTGGCCAAACAGGCAGGACAGTGAATATCAGGATTTCAGAACACAAAGACTACATCCGGTTTCACCAGTACAGCCACTCTGGGCTGGCAGACTATTCCTTAGATACCCGCCATAGAATTTGTTGGAAGAAAACTAAAATAATACACTGCAGCAAGTTCAAGTACGAAAGATTATTCATGGAATCATCAGCAGCTCTAAAAAACGTTCCAAACCTCAACTAATTTGGGTGCATGAAACTACCCCAAATTTGGGAAGCCTATATTATGAGAACTTCAGCCCAACAGCCAAGACAACCCAATTAGCCTGCTAGGGGGCACCATTAGGACTTTAGGAACAATATTAGTTTCTTGCCTTCTTCCTCATTTGCTTTGGTTAGTGCCTGCGTGCACATACCATATTTGTATGTTTCTGAAGATGGCAACGTGACGTTGCCGAAATATTGAAGGTATTCATTAAAGTTTGCTTTAATTAATATCCTTTATATGTGTTGTTAATTCCTTAAGCTAATTACCAGTTATGTATGACCAACGTATAATAATATATAGCCTTGCTACAAGAACATTAAAGGGTTATCAGAAAAAAATTAATAGAATTCTACACCATTATAATCTGCCACTTTTAAACCATCTATAAAACTAAAAAACATATTCAACTCCTCTAAGGATTCTCTCCTCTCATTGGCTCACCCTGGAGTTTATTGTATCTATTGCACTTGCAACTTACCTTATATTGGAGAAACTGGACATATAATCCCTATCCATAAAAAAGCACACAAATGACACATTAAATTTAATAATTTTGGTGAAGCAGACCTCTCAGATCATTTCCAAATTGATTGGAAAAGTACTTGTTCCTTACATTATACAAAAACATGGTATGAACAGAAATTTAAAGAAGCCTATGAAATTTTGATTAACCGACCTAATCTTAATAATAATGGTGGCTTAAAAATCCCAAAAATTTGGATGGCACACATTAGTTCAAGTTTTACAGCAAACCCTGCTAAGCAATTTAGCAATTTTTCAGCTTTTATTGGCTAATCCATACTGGTTTATTCCAATTTGTATGTATAGTTATATAAGTAAAAATTTCTTTGCATGAACATGTTGCTCTCTAGCTTAATTTAATTTTGTAACCTAATAGATAACATAATAACAGGACCCTAGCTTTTATGTAATAAGTTTTTTTTTTTTCCAGCACAGGTCAGACCAGTAGTTTTAACAGTTGACTAAATCAACATAACTTCAGGGTACCATGTAGATTGTAGTGCAGCTTGTTTCTTTGTAAGTATATATATATATGTGTGTGTGTATGTATACTCCAGATGATGACCTTCATGCAAAGGTTGAAACATCAAACGATTATTTTGGTTTATATTAAACTGAAGTTTTACTCTAACATGGTAGTTGTTTCCATAATTTTTGAAAATGTAAAAGTATTCATTTTGGATGGAAAACATTACGGGCGGAGTATTATATTAATGGGAATTTGTTAGAAGCAGTCAATGAAGCTACGAAACCTGGGGTGTTATTGTAGATAGTGAGTTGAGTTAATGCCCAGGAGTCACACTGCTAAGGTGGTTAAGCCATCACATTGGATAACAGCACTGTTTAAGAGAACACTATCTTATTGAAATAAGGAAGTAATTCTTCCACTTTACAAGGTCACATCTTGATTACTGTGCACAGATATAATCATGTGGTTTCAAGGAGATGCCGTGTCAAATAACCAAGATAATAACTAGTCTGTGGAATTGTGCATATAAGAACAAACTGAGGAAATGTGGTCTTTAAAATTTGAGTAGACAAAGGAGAGGACATATGATAGAAACATATGATGAGGAGATCTTACAGTATAGACAAGTAAGATTTTGCAGCTAACGGATTGCGGAGGTGGAACTTGGGGCGATTCATGGAATCAGGGATATTGTCAGGAAGCATGTGATGATGAGGTTCTTCTCATGGTGTGTGGGGAGTCTGTGGAATGGGCTAACATTAAACATGAGTGTCTAAATGGTATGCTTTGATGAGTTCTTGGACTTACTGAGGTTCTTTCATCATTATCTTCAAATTTCTGCCATGTACAGGATATTATAGTACTACATGAAAAATTTGTTTGGGGTGCTTAAGAGTCAAAACTGTATAACTGAGAGGAGACCTCCACATAGCCTTTAAAGAATGCGGAGAACTGACCAGGGCTTCTGACCTAATGTCCAATCCTCACCTTCTTGTAGTGCACCCTGTTGGGTATCTACTTGGATACTGAACGAACAAGGATGGACTGGCAATTTGGGATTTAGCGACCGAATTGTATTCTCATTGGCTTAAACCAAAATACAAATGATGGTACAACATGACAAATGGTTCTTTCATAATAATGAAAATAATGAGAAGACACTAAATTTTGAACATTTAAAACAATGTCCAAACTTCTGGAAAAAACCTGCTATGAATATAGATGCATTTACTTACTAGGAACACTTGATTGGCACTTTCACTTAGAAGAGAGTCATCAGGGCTGTCAATAGGAGTTTGTCTAGTAAATTTAGTGTCAAACTGAGAAACATCATCCTCACCAGCCTGGAAATAGAAAAAAATTGTGAATTTAAAAATCACTCACAAATATCCTTTACACTTAAAAATATTAATGGTATAAATGGGATTGCTTAATGATCAAAACTAAATAACTGACCAAATGTCCAATTCATACTTTCCTGTAATATACCCTTATCAGATGTCATCTGTATATCAAATGAATGAGAAAGACTTGTCCAATCAAACTGATTTCTACTGGCTTAACTGGCCCATAAAATATGGTTGGAACATCATGATCAGACATGCCAGGTTGGTGTGTTACCTGGTTAAAGTATACCTCACAATGCTTTTGGCAGAGAATCATGACAAACAGTGAAAAGTAAGCTACTGAAACTACCAACAGCTCATTGAAGACAGGCACTGTTATTGGAATTATTGCTAATGCAACTAAAGCTAGGTGTCTGTATAATGTATTTTAATTGTGTGTGTTCTTCTGGCTAGTTTGCCTTTTTTTTTTTTTTTCGAGATGAAAAATCTTGTCACCTCCATATAAGATTGGCTAATTCATCTGCAGATGAAAAGCCCGTATAAAGATTCTTCACTTCCTGGACAAGATTTGAACTTGGGTCTTTCCAACTAAAGGGCAACATTATAACTGAATGAAGTTTCAGGTGAAAAACTGGGGTGAAAATAGCAGGGCTAATAATGATGTTAAGTACTTAGTGAATTGTTCAGGTCATGGACTATATATATATATATTATTAACATCATCGTCCAACATAATGGCATGCATCAACTCACATGGTGAGAGCGCACAAGAAATATAAAACATCTTATGTTATTGTTATTATTGAACAAGCATCTCCACAGAGTCCAAAGATTGATCATGGAGGAGGCAAGTATGAAAATTATCCTTTTTTATTTGCACAATATCTAATCATACCACTCAAACTCCTTCACTAATAAAGCAATTATGACTACTTATGGGATAAAGAATTCCACAGGTCTGCCACCATCAGGGAAACTTGCCTCTGAATCCCCAACTCCACTTCCTTATTCTCAAGGAACCTGAATGATAAAATCTGTTCACAGCACTCCAGATGTGGCCATATCAAAGCTTTACTTGTAAGTGTTCCTCCTCTGGACTTCAACTCCTGTCCACAGTCATCTCGAAATCCTAGACTCATCAATTTCTGACAGTCCAGTTCTGTCAATGTAAATAAACTTATAATCTTTCCATCTCCCATGAGCATAACCATACACTCCATACTAAACTGAACCACTATCCTTTGCCCACACTGCCAAATGATTTAAATCATCTTGCATGATCTCCACATCACCTTTATTAACTATTACACTCACAAGCTTTGCATATTGGGCAAACAACTGGATGCTTCCCTCAAAACATTATCTAGATTAAACAGCCATTTAAATTAATACATCAATGATATAGGGAATATAATATGGATTTGTACATATATTAGAAGAACTACGATACATTGCACCCTTCAATTGAAAAAGGCCAAAGTTCCATTCTCATCATGACGAGAGAAATCTTTATATGGTTTTTTTTCAATTGAAAGTGAGTTAGCCGATCTCACACGGAGGTAGCAGGGTTTTTTCTCCTGAAAACTCAGATTTTTCATCCTGCATACGGTCAAAATCAGTCTTGAAAACACAATTTACAGACAAAAAATACTAGTTATGGTGGGCAGTAGATGGTGTTGGTGATGATAGTAGTGGCAGTTCGCTATAGTTGGTGGATTAAGTGGTGGCGACAGAGAGTTGTAGAGTAGGTGCCCTCCCTCAATGAGTCTTTGGACTCCTTGAAGGTATGCAATAATATATAGCCTATAAGTCAGTAGTTAGAACTGAAGAAGGTGCAGGAAGATGATCTGATATCAAATCAGGTGTAAGACAAGGATGTGCAATACTGTACAATATCTCTATTATTCATCATGCATGAGGATCACATCATGAAAGAAGGTGGCGTTAAATCTGACACCAAAATCAGAGATAGATATTAAACTTAGCTTTTTACTTTATACAGATGATGTTATCATCTTAAAGAAATCCACTGTAAGTTTTCAGGACTGACTAGCTTCTTAATAAATGCTGTTGTAAAAAAAAAAATTGGGTATGAAAATTAGCAAAGAAAACACAAAAAGTTATGAATATAAACTCTAAAATACCTCAGCTATTTAGGCACAAGTATATAATGAAGATGTCAAATTAAATATGGAAATAAATTAAAAAAAAAAAAAAATCAAAGCTGGCGTTAAACTGTGAATGAAATTTTTATGTATATTTTGTTCTTCATTCACATTTAACATAACCTATCATATATTAAGCATGACTTGTTTAAAAATTATTTGTTAATCCCTTGCTTAAGAATAATTTTTCATGTATTATTCCTGAATTTCATCAGCTATTATTTGATTAAATAATTTTAATGTATATTTTACTATTGGAAGGACCCAGTGATAAATATCATTTATCTTATTTACTTTATTCCTTCAATAATATTATGAGAAATTATATGTATATAATTTAATGTACCTTATATATATATACTGTAACATATATTTTATTATTATTAATTGTAAATGAAATGAAAGAGAAAATTAAGTAACTGTAATATTTTATTAATGTTTTTCATTACTCAATGTAAAAGTATAGCCTTATGTAACATTAACGCGAATGTTTACGTTTTGTTCGTTGCCATGGAGAGAGAAATAAAATGGAACGCGCGTGGGTAGACCGTGAGCTTCGATAACGAGGAGAGAAGAAAAATATATGAGTGGTAATATAAGAGTAAAGAAGGGAGAAGTTTTGAAGTGGGAAGAATATAAAGGGGGTGAAAGTAAATAAAAAGGACTGAAGGGCAGGAATTCAAGAAAGTAGTATTTAAAAGTGTGCAAAGACGAAGTGAAAACTTGTAGATAGCTGAAAGTAAAATCAGCAGTGGCATTAATAGGAATTTGGTGCCGTATTTGGATAATTAAAGGACTGGAAAGTTAATGAAGGATTCAGAATAGATCCAGTTAGCTTAGAATTACTACTTATTTCTATATAGCTTTTAGGAAGAATTGTACGGAGCCTTTAATTTGTTGTGAAGTAGTAAACAAGGACATCAATCTGCCCTATAGTTGCCGTCGAGAATTGTGAAGCGCAAAAAATAATAATCTAGTTATGACCTTGAAGAATTCTTTTTAAATGTGTTCCATAGGTGTAATAAACATAATTTAGAGATGTGCTTATATTAAATCTGACGTGCTGAAGATTAATTCCGGTAAGGACAGTCATATTTTATTTGTTTCTGTGTATGAAGACTTGAGTGATAGTTCCATTTTGCTCATTCTAACATTTACTGTGGCATATCGCCAAGTTAGAAGTTAAAAATAATTTGCCTTGAAATAATATCTGCCGTGTTTAATGATATGATAAGTGCCAGCTGAGAGTTAAGTGTGGAGTATAACTGAGAAATATGAGCAACCTAATTAAACAAGAAATTCTGTTGTATTAATCTGAGTAAGGAATTTTGTAATTGAGAAAACTGTGAAACTTGTATGTGAAGATTTTGAAGACTGAATTAATATAAATGATTTGACCCAATGTACTAACTTAATTGTAATGTCTCATTTTAGAAGTGGAATTCATGTATTTATCATATAACCTTATATTAAATGTTTTGTTTTATTAATTTCAATACTGTGTTTGCCTGATTCCTTTTTATTGCACCGTTCATAAATAATTTGAATCTAGCGGGAGCCTCAAATGAAAAATATTGAATTCGGCCTGAATGAGTAGAGAGACTGCTAATTTAATTGAAAATTGATTCTACTATTTTATATAGACTAATCTAAATATAGGATGGCGCAGTATAAATATAAATTTCTCTATATTTGTATTAGTGATCAATTGGCAATTAATAGATTTTATTAATAAGAGTACGTTACAACAAAATGGCGGATTCGAAACTAGGATGTACGTTCCAACACTGGCATCATGGGCAAACTTAGTGTGGGGTGTTTCGAATTATGGCTCAAGCATCCATGGCTATGAGGCCAGTGTATGTCATGTGGATTCTTCCAGTAGTCTGTTTTGCAGGATGAGAACCCCCAAGTTTCCAAAAGGAAAACCTTGCCACCTATATAAGAGAGACTAGTTAAATCATCATTTGAAAAAGCACTTAAAGTTTCTTCATATCCTAGACAGGAATATAATCAATTTCAATCAAAGGACAGTGTCATTTCATTCACAAATGAGATATGTAGGCTCTAGTGGGTAGCCAACTAAATAAATTTAATATAAAATAAGAGAAATTAGTCAAAACACATTAAAGTAGTGATATTTAAGAACTGTTCAAAGCAATTTTTGCTGAGTGCTATGTTAGAAATGAAATAGCTGATCAAAGACTAGAGACCACAGGTGTGAGATTTCTGAGTAAAATTAGAAAACTGGAGTGATGGCATCTATGGAGTAATCATATCAAAAATGAAAATATAACAAAATTTGACATTAGTAATCAAGAATATGTGACCTGAATTATTCTAAAGTTGCATGATCACTTAAGCAGAACGAGAAAGAAAAACAGTTGCAAAATACTTGTTTGATTTCAAGACAAACTGTCTTGATATAAACAAAAGAGACTGGTCTGCACTAAGCCAAAGATCCAGTTGATTGATACATTCAGAAGGCCAAAATATTAATGTAGTTGCTCAGGTGACTTTGGTATATCAAGGTCATCTGCTCAGATCACTAAGCCCCAGATTGCACACTAAGTGTCCAATTAAACAAGTCTGATGTTCCCGGCTGTTCTCAGACCAGTTAAAAGAAAACATTTTTATTTCAGATAAACATTCTTCACATCAATAATAATAAGTGAACCCAGATCTTTTCAATCAAATAGTGCAACTGTTCTTTTGATTATGCTATCAGAGGACCAATACACTGTATATTTTGCCAAACAGGATGATACTATTTTCTAGCAACTTTATAGATATGATTTTCAGTAGTATTTATATAAATTGTTGGTTATCAGAACTAAGCCAAATCTTAACTCATGAATACAATCACTACACAAAATCAATTTACTTAATTTTATCCATTATGATATATTATTAAAATTCCAAATTTGTCTAATTAAAGAAACTGGGCATAAATTAGACAGCTGCCATTCCATTCAGATTTCTCATAGCTTTTACAACTTACAATACTGAAATGGTTATGACTGCATTTCTCCTCTTTTCTACAAGTGGTCTTTGTCCCTCACATCATTTAATATTTTCAGTTATTTTATTTTATATTATTTTTGACGACCACCCAACACACACACATACGAGAGGTCATAAGACATATAACACCACTACAATGCCAGTGTGGACAAGTGATTAAGAAGAAAGAAATAGCCTATTGATGTTTCTTAGACAGTTGGAGATACTTGGTAAAGAGCATGGGGAAGATTGTTTCAAAACATTGAGGTGGATGGAAAAAAGGAAGATGAGAAGTTTGTTCAGTATATTTGGAGCTGGATGATGTATGGGTGTTGGCCAGTGGCTGCTCTAGTTCTTATATGGTTAGAAGAAAGCAGAGAAATGGTAGCAGCCAATTCATAGGAGTGATGCCTGTAATAGTACTTATAGAAAAGGCAGAGTGCCGAAACAGAGCATCTATGAAAAAGTGACTGAAGGTCACCTGTTAAGCAGATTGCTTTCTTCATCAAGAATTCTTAGATACTTGGAGTAATTATTTTGAAAGACTTAAATTAACAAGTTACAAAACGTAGGTACAAAAGTCATCAAAAAACTGAAATGTGGGAATGCTGCTGGAGTAGATGATATCATCGTCGTCTGAGAAATTTAGGTATAGGATTTTTATGTCATGTTCCTTCTCTGCAGACAAAGTTGATCTTTTCATCTTAATCTTAGACGTTCACAGTCTCCTCTTCCTGTAGATTTATATTCTAGTGCTAGTTTAGGAATCTTATTGTTATCCATCCTTGCTATGTGGTGTAGTCAATTTTGGTGGTATTCTTCTTTTTCTTGTATGATTTTTTTGTATGTAATTGTTCTCTTTCTGTATTTTTCTTTTTTTATCTAATCTGGTGAGTTCCAGGAGAGGTCTTAGAAACTTCATCTGTGCTGCTTCCAATCTTTGTCTGTTTCTTCATTTTAGAATACAAGTTTCACTTCTAAATTCGAGAGATGTTTTAGAGGTCATATTATGTAATGTAAATTGAGTTTCTTTAGTCATTTCTTTTCCAAAATATATTTTAATTAACTATTCATCATCTTCATCAAATTCCTGCCATGTACCCTCAAGGGGTGAACAGGATATGATAGTATTACATGAAAAATTTACATCATTACTAACTTCCTATCTACAATTTTCCTCCAAATCAGTCTGTTACTTGTCAAGACTCCAATATTATTAGATCTTATATTTCTATCGTCTAAGGTACTTTGTACCATATCAATACACCTATATCTTGGTCTTCCTCTGGGTCGTTTTCCTGCCAACCCGGCAGACAACACTTGTTTTGCTAATCTTTCCTCGCCCATTCTGTTTAAGTGACCATACCACCTGATATTAGCTCTGCTAAAGCATTCCTGGATGCTGACAACATCAAGTTCTTTCCTAATATCCTCATTTTTAATATGATATTGCCATTGATGCCATCTGTTCATGCCTCTAATCTTTCTCAAGACTCTCATATCTGCGGTCTCTAGTCTTTGGTCAAGTGTTTTACTTCTGACCCAGCTCTCAGATCCATAAGTTAAAACTAGTTTGAACACTGTCTTGTAGACAGCTAATTTAGTGTTCTGACTAATTTCTCTCTAATTCCATATGAAAATATTCAATTGACTTCCTACCATACCAGCTTTGTTGATTCTGTTGTCTATTTCCATATTTAATTTACCATCTTCACTAAAAATTGTCCCTAAGTAGCTGAAATGTTTTACTTGTTTCACAGGTTCTCCATTCACAACACAGTTGACATTTTCAACAATTCTACCTATTTTCATTGTCTTTGCCTTTTTAATACTGACCTTCATACCATATCTATTACAACAGTTATTCAATTTAGTCAGAGAATCTTGCAAACTTGTAGCAGATTTATTTAGAAGTATAACATCGTCCACATAAAGCAAAGAGCTGACATTAACATCTCCAATTTTGATATCAGGTTTAATAACACTTTCCTTTATAATGTGATCCATATAGATAATGAATAACAGAGGGGATAATGTACATCCTTGTCTCACATCAGAATTAACATTAAACCATCTTCCTGTACTTCCTTCAATTCTAACTGCCGACTTACAACTCAAATAAAGATTAAGTATTGCTTGATATAATGGCCCATTGACACCATATAACTGTAGCATATTGAATATGCTTCTCTCTTGGCACCTTGTAATAAGCCTTTTCCAAATCGACAAAACTTAAATACAGATCTTTGTTATATCCCCACGATTTCTCAGCTATTTGTCGTAAAGTGAAAATCTGATCCTCACAGTCTCTATTTGGCCTGAATCCATCTTGTTCTTCACAAAACTTTTCTTCCACAATTCTTCTCAACCGTTTCTCAAGTATACTTGCTAAATTTGCATTAGTTTTATTTCCCTTTTTATATATGGGTACTATGAGAGCTCTATTCTAATCATCTGGAATTCGTCCCTGTGTCCAGGCATTCTGTAGCAGTGCAGCCACTGTAAGACTTTTATACCACCATACGTGAGCATTTCTGGTCGAATATCATCTACTCCTGCTGCTGAATCAGTCAGAGTTTTCTTCAAGGCTTGCCACTGAATCTCCAAGGTTTGGTTCCTGTTCTCAAACTTTTTTTATTTTTTCTTCAATAATCTTTGTGCATTTTAGTCTACAGTTCACATCTGAGAGCTGGTTAACTTTTATTCACTTTGAAACTTTCTTACATCTCAAGACTAAATAGTATTCACTTCCAATTTCAAATCCTCTGTACACTCTGATGTCCTGCACCAGGGAAAAAACATCACTATCAACAATAACATAGCCAATGAGACTTTTCTTATTCCTTGCCTCTTCTCTCCATGTGAATTTGTGCACATTTTTATGTTGGAACATGGTGTTAGTAATAACCAGTCCATGTCCTGAGCAGAAATCCAACAGGTATTTGCCATTATTGTTAGCTTTGCTCTTTTCTCCAAATTTTCCCAAAAGATTTTTGGATGTCTGACAATCATTTCCTGCTCTGCTATTTAGATCTCAACAAAGACCAACTTTTCGTTTTTCATTGTGTCAGTTGCTTTTTCTAAAGCCTCAAAAAAATTTCTCCACTTCTACCTTAGTAGAATCTTCTGTGGGACCATAGGCACAAATAAGTCTCATTGTCCAGTTTCCCCATTCTCATATTTGCCCACATCACTCTACTGTAGACTGCCTGCCATTCAAGAAGATTAGCCTTGTATTTTGTGTTGAATACTATGGCTACTCCTTCTTTTCCTTGATTGTCATAGCCTGAATATAACAATTTGCATTTATTGCTCAGAAAGATCTCACCAGTTTTGTCTTTTTTGTTTCAGTCACCCCTATTATGTCGATCTGGTACTTATCTAATTCCTCAGCTAGCTCCATCTCTTTGCCATTCAGGCTTCTTATGTTGATAGTACTGATCTTTAACTCTGGTGATGTTGAGTTGGGGTATGTTTTCAGATTTGTTGCAGTAGCTGACTTTTCGTTGTTCATCCTTGTTCCCAGGCGAAAACAATGGGGGCGTTGTTTAACCAGGCGATGCTCCAGCCGGCATGAAATTTTGTCATGTTGTACCATCATTTTATATTTTGGTTTAAGCCAATAAGAATATAATTTGGTTGGCTAAATCTCATATTGCCAGCCCATCCTCATTCTTTCAGTATCCAGGTAGATACCCAACAGGGTGCAACACGAGAAGGTGAGGATTGGACATTAAGTCCAAAGCCCTGGTTGGTTCTCTGCATTCCTTTAAAGGGTATGTGGAGGTCTCCTCTCAGTTATACAGCTTTGACCTTTAAGCACCCCATGCCATTATGCCATTCATTCTATTGTAAATTTGTAGTCTTGCTTCTAATTGTTAAGCAGTATTGTATTGCAAGATTATATTTCCTAAGTATTTGAATTCTGCAACTTGTTCTATTCTTTTATTGTTAAGCATAAATCTCTGAAACAAAAAAATAGTTTTTGTTTCAGATATTTTCATTTTAAATGTTTTTGCTATTTATTTCATTCAGATGTTTAGTTGCAATTTGAAGTTTATCTTCTGAATTTAAAATTAGTACTTAATCATCTGCATAAAGTATTGTATTTAGCTGAATATTATTTGTTAGTTTAATTCTATCTTTGACAGTTGTTTTCCATTCTTTTAGGATTCTGTTCATATAAATATTGAATAGGATTGGGGATAAGCCACAGCCTTGTCTTACTTTTTTATTTAAAGTTATCATCATCAAATTCCTGCCATGTACCCTCAAGGGGTGTACAGGATATGACAGTACTACATGAAAAAATTACATCATTACTAACTTCCTATCTACAATTTTCCTCCAAATCAGTCTGTTACTTGTCAAGACTCCAACATTATCAGATCTTATATTTCTATCGTCTAAGGCACTTTGTACCGTATCAATCCACCTATATATCTTGGTCTTCTTCTGGGTCGTTTTCCTGCCAACCTGGCAGAGAACACTTGTTTTGCTAATCTTTCCTCTCCCATTCTATTTAAGTGACCATACCACCTGAGATTAGCTCATTAACGCATTCCTGGATGCTGACAATGTCAAGTTCTTTCCTAATATCCTCATTTATAATGTGATATTGCCATTGATGCCATCTGTTCACGCCTCTAATCTTTCTCAGGACTCTCATATCTGTGGTCTCTAGTCTTTGGTCAAGTTTTTTACTTCTGACCCAGCTCTCAGATCCATAAGTTAAAACTGGTTTGAACACGGTCTTGTAGACAGCTAATTTAGTGTGCCGACTAATTTCTCTCTTATTCCATATGAATTTATTCAATTGACTTCTCACCATACCAGCTTTGCTGATTCTGTTGTCTATTTCTATATTAAATTTACCATCTTCAGTAAAAATCGTGCCTAAGTTGCTGAAATGTTTTACTTGTTCCACAGGTTCTCCATTCACAACACAGTTGACATTTTCAATGATTCTGCCTATTTTCATTGTCTTTGTCTTTTTATTGCTGACCTTCATACAATATCTATTACAATAGCTATTCAATTTAGTCAGAGAATCTTGCAGACTTGTAGCGGATTTATTTTGAAGTATAACATCATCCGCATAAAGCAAAGATCTGACATTAACATCTCCAATTCTGATATCAGGTTTAATACCACTTTCCTTCATAATGTGATCCATATAGATAATGAATAACAGAGGGGATAATGTACATCCTTGTCTCACACCAGATTTAACATTAAACCATCTTCCTGTACTTCCTTCAATTCTAACTGCTGACTTACAACTCAAATAAAGACTAAGTATTGCTTGATATAATGCCCCATTGACATCACATAACTGCAGCATATTGAATAGCTTCTCTCTTGGCACCTTGTCATATGCCTTTTCCAAATTGACAAAACTTAAATACAGATCTTTGTTATAATCCCATGCTTTCTCGACTATTTGTCGTAAAGTGAAGATCTGATCCTGACAGCCTCTATTTGGCCTGAATCCAGCTTGTTCTTCACCAAGCTTTTCTTCCACAATTCTTCTCAACCGTTTCTCAAGTATACTTGCATAGATCTTGCCAGGAACACTCAGTTAAAGTTATAGGTTCTGATAATGTTCCATCTGCAAATTTGATGCAAATTTTTGTTTCTCTGTATAGACTTTACTTTATAAATTAACTGAGGAGGTATTTTATTGTCTTGTAATATTTTCCAGAGTAGAATTCTGTTCAAGTTATCATATGCCTTTTCGTATTTCATAGTCAATAAATAGAAGAAAAGTGGGCAGGTTAAATTCTTTTCTTTCTTTTTTTTTCCCTATGATCTGTTGCATTTTGAAAGAGGCATCTGTGCATCCTCTCCCACTTCGAAAACCACAGTTCTTCTTCTAAATAATTTTCTGTATATTTAATTAGTCTTTTCTTTAAGATGTTTGCATATAGTTTAGATGCTGTTATTAAGAGAGTAATGCCTCTGTAATTTCTGCATTTGTCCTTGGGACCCGTTTTGTGAAAATTTATTACTATTCCAATTTTCCCATTGTTTGGGATCTTTTGATATTTTCAGATATTACTGAGGAGTTCAAGGAGGTTTTCTTTTAAGCTATTGTCTGCATATTTAAAGAGCTCAATGCATATTCCATGAGTAAATGATATTCGATATAAATTATTAATTATGGAGTTATAAAATTTTACAGTGTGCACTGAATAATTCATAAGGCATGCACAAAAGGTTGAATTCCAGATGATTGGAGTGGAGCTCTCACAGTTCCCATCAATTAAAAGGGAAATAAAAGAATTTCCATATTGAATTCAAGGTAAAATTTATGCAAGCATACTTGAGAAAAGGCTAAGAAAATCAGTGAAGAGAAACAAGTTGAGTTCAGACAAAATAGAGGGTTGTCAGGATCAGATTTTCACTTTAAGACAGATGGCTAAGAAATCATGGAAATATAACACAAATCTCTGCTTGTAAATTTTGTAGATTTGTAAAAGGAATAGAACAAGAGAAAAGCTGTTTAAAACACTACAATCATGAAATGTAAATAGGACACTGTACTAAGTGATACATAGTCTATATTTGTGAGAAATATTCTATGAGGAAGGATGTATAGGAGTTGTTAGAAGAGGCAAAACTGAAGAGCAATAGCATTGGTAGCCAATGAGTCTATACGTATATTGTGCAGAAGGAATGAGGTAGGATTTGTGGATCTGTGGTCTGTGTTTGACAGATAGAAGGATTTGTACAATGCTGATGGACCACATCTAAATAGTTTTGGGGTTACATGTTTAGACAGAGAGCTTTTTTTTACCGAGCATGTTGCAGCACAAATTCAGGAAAACTTAAGCAATTAGGATGGAAGCAAGTGAGTTTGTATGAAGGTGTCCATGAGGCAAGTGAGTGTGAGAATGACCAAGTGTGGAAACTAGTCTCTCAAGCAAAAATATTGAATAGGATAGTTAATTCAGGAAGTTAAGGTGGGTGAGGGACCTAAAGGGATGCTGCAGTTTCTATATACTGATGTCAGAAGTATCAGGAACAAGAGGGAAGAGCTTTTGCCATTGGTTAGTGCAACTGCACCAAAAGTTATAGGCTTGGCTAACAGCCGATTGTGTACTTATGATAGAATGTGAAGGGTTTCATATTTTCAGGGAAGACAGAATTGCAGGGAGGGGAGATACTACTGATGATAATAGACGAATTGCAGCCAAAAAGAATAGGAGATAGGTGGTTATTCATTTGAAACTTTGATAGAGATTCAACATTTTAGATGCAATTCGGGTAACGCAGAGAGCCTGGCATAAATTTTCCGAAAAAAATATGAAAGGAGTATGGCATAAACTTTGTCCTCAGTTTAATGATAATTTCAAAGGCATTGAAAAGGAATATGACAAGAGAAATTCACAATCTTTGTTGAAGACCCAACATGGATTGTGAATTCTGAAACTCAAGCGATCTTAAGTATGGCTAACCAGTTGCAAATGGAAATTTCAGAAGGTGATGTTAATGAGCTGCTTCAATCTCACACTATGGAACTCTCACCCAATGATCTCCTTGAATTAAAGGAACAAGAAAGAAACAAAGAAGAAAAAGACAAACAAATATGAAGCTCCAACTCGGGTTTTCACTTTAAAAGGTCTAGAAGAAGAAGCATGTAAACTTCCCGAAAAATGCTCAAGCAATCTTTGAATCACAAGATTCAGTCTTTGAACAATTTAGTAAATCTTCCCGTGAAATGAATACTGCTTCTGCTTGCTATAGAGCTATTTTAAACAAAAAGATGCACCGAACCTTCCTAATATATCTCCCACTATCTCGATGGCTGCCAATTCACCCAGTGATATAGAAATGAGCTAATATTTTTTTTCAAAGAATCTTTTTTAATTAAAAATTTTTCTTATGTTATTTTTGACCAGTAAAGTATTTTCTTATCATTTAATATTCATTTTTATATTTTATATATTCCTTACAAACGTAACTCCTATACTTATAGAATTATTTCTAAGGCAAATAAACTGCCACTTTAAGAATGGTCACCAGGAACCAATTAATTCGTAAATGCGGGAACTACCTGTAATTATTCTAACACGTATGTTGTGTCTCCATAAATTCTTCACTATGAATTCCTTTTTAATATGATTCAGACACTGTTGCCATCTGTTAATTCCAAAAACGTTTCTCAGAACTCTGATATCTGCTGTCTCCAGCATTTAATCAACAATTTTAATACACTGTCTTATATACTTCTAGTTTAGTGTTTTGGTTAATTTTTCCCTTTTTCCATATAAATTTAATTCAAACAGATTCAGATCATATCTATGCTTATTCTACGCTCTATTTTTGTACTTAATTTGCCATATTCATTAAAAATTATGGCTAAATAGCTGAAATATTTTACTTATTCTATAGCAGGCATGGCCAACATAATTTTATAAGAGGGTCAATATATGATGAGTGGTAGCATCACGGGCCACACTCTTTTAGACAGAACTTAAATAAAAATAAACTCTGCATTTTTTCATTTCAAGGCAATAGTTATATGTATTGACTTACTATATTTGCTAAATCATTTTACTACTTGGAGAACAATATAAACCACTCGAAACTGATCACTGTAACCAGATCAGAGCAAGTGACTTTCAATGATGGGTTACGCTGGAGCACATAGAAATCTACCACTCGCACAGAGAAGTAGTAGATTTTATAAATTGAGTAATCTTTTTAAAGCAATTTTGATTCCATGTTGAGAATATAAAGTGTTTCTGTCATCAGAAATAATGAATATAACTAATATATCAATCAGAAAATCTGCGGTCAAAATTAATAGCTAAATTTATAATACATATAATTCATTATAGTTTTTATCCTGCCGCAGGCCTGCTGTTGGCGACCTATGCTCTATAGGTATGTATTCTACAAGAACATTCACTGAGAATGCAGTTGAAGTTTTCTATGTTCCTGCTTATTTTAATAGTTTTGGTCTTTTTTATTGCTAATTTTCATGCCAAATTTGTTACAGCTGTTATTCAGTTATTCAATTTATAGGAGCAGCCCTCACTAATAAATAGACAATTTTTTATGCTTCCTACATTCTGTTGGGCTCAGTAGGTCTTCCTGTCCAATTTTATATTTTGAAATTGTATCCAAATTACTTGAAATTGTTTCCTACTGAAGTTTTTCATATTGCTAAATAAATCATCACCTGCTTATTATTTAGAGGGACCTCACCTGTTTTAGTCTTCTTAGTCTCAGTAACATTATGTATGTCAGTATGGTACTTCTCTATTTCCTCTACTGACTTCACTTCTTTTCTGCCCAAGCTTCTCAATATCTTTAGTTCTGCTGAAGTGGTTCTAGCAGTTGCTTTTTTTTGCTATTTGCTCTCATTTAATGACAAAAATTGCACAAGTCTTATTTAACTAATCAGTGCACCAGCCATCAAAATATCTGCTGATAAATATGATGCTCAATCATCATAACATATATAACTTCAGCCAATTTAGAATGTAACTTGGATAACTAAGTAACAAATTCTAGTCCCTTGTTTGTTCAGCATCAAATGTACAGTCGACTCTCATTACAGCAAACTTGTAGGGATCACAAGAATAGTTTATTATAGTGAATATCTTTTAGAACAGCATTGTACCTTTTCAGCATGGGACTTTTCAACAGTTTGTAAGTAGTGTGAGTGAGTTTTATAGTTGTGTTCATAATGAGAGAACTGTATCAGGGTGTACCACAGGACAGTTGATGACTGGACATTGGTCAGAACTTCACATTCATTACAGGCTGTATGGAGATCCAGTGATCTTGCCTTGACTTTTAAGCACAAAAGTCTGTAGATTAAACTAACTAAAGCATCACTTGTAGGAGCAAGGAAGTTACAACATCATATCACATACAAAGGTGTGCCACCTTATTATTAAGTTACTCTGGATTTAGAGAAAGATGTTGAAAGTTTATTTTTCATTTGGTTAGACTATAATAAATTTAGATTAATCCTTTATCCAAGTGTGAGCAAACAAAGTTTGCGTCTGAAAATATCTTCAGGACTGAGGTAAGGTAGTAAAACACTGGGCAACTCACAGCAAAGGTGGATCAAGCTTCTCAACTCCTTGTCTCAGTATCTCCCATCAGTATCTCCTTTGCTGTGAGTTGCCCGGTGTTGTACTACCTTATGTCAGTCCTGAAGATATTTTCAGGTGCAAACTTTGTTTGCTCACACTTGGATAAAGGATTAATCTAAATTTATTATAGTCTAACCAAGTGAAAAATAAACTTTCAACATCTTTCTCTAAATCCAGAGTAATTTAATAATAAGGTGGCACACCTTTTGGTAACTCCTATAGGTAAGGATGACCTCTCCTATTGCTTCTGCCTTAGTATCTCCACTCTGGGCCTGGCTCCCACTGACAAGACATCAATAAAGGTTGAAACCGGTATAGGTAGAGCCCCCCCCCCCCCCAATGCATAACAGTATACATATCTGCAAGGAGATGTGCTGTGCATTATGAGAGATACTGAGACAAGGAGCTGAGAGCTTGATCCACCTTTGCTGTGAGTTGCCTGGTGTTGTACTACCTTACCTCAGTCCTGAAGATATTTTCAGGCGCAAACTTTGTTTGCTCACACTTGGATAAAGGATTAATCTAAATTTATTACAGTCTAACCAAGTGAAAAATAAACTTTAAGTAATTTTAATTGGCATGAATAATTAAAACAAATATTTGACAAATCAGTGGGTTTATGAATTCTTGCATTATCTATGATAATCCAAGACGAACGTAAAGAAGGATTTATCGCATATGATTTCAAAGAGTTCAAACATGAAAGTATTAAATTTTTCAGCATCGCATGTACTATTTTCAATTGTAAATTATCCTTGACTTAATGTAAAATGTCCTTGATTAAATGTAAAATGTCCTTGATTAAATGTAAAATGTCCTTGATTAAATGTAAAATGTCCTTGATTAAATGTAAAATGTCCTTGATTAAATGTAAAATGTCCTTAATTTATTGCAAATGCTATATTTATGGTTTTTAGTTTCTAATTTAATAAATAACATTCATTTTGAATTATTCAAAAATAGATTGTTTAATAAAGAAAAGAGCCGCAATTATTCATTCAAAAGAGCCGTATGCGGCTCGGGAGCCACAGGTTGCCGAACCCTGGTCTATACCAAACTGAGCTATGGAGGCTAATGATTGTTCCACCTACATCAATCCAGCTTAAAACTTTTGAGGCATTTGGCTAGTGCTTGCAATACTTATGATGTGATAATCAGCTGGTCTGGATGAAACAAAATTTAAAAAAAAAAACATATCAATGTTTTTGTGAAAATTATTTCAACTTGATTCAAAGAAGTTCTATTGCTAGTAATGATTCTGGAATCCAACAATAAAAAATATAAAACCGTAACAACTACAATGAATATTTATGTAATTAATCGAAAGAAAAGATTAATTTCTGACTATCATGAAAAGCAAAGTAATAATTAAGGAGAATATTAAGAGAGTGGTGATCAAACATAATCATTGATGATAATCAAGTAGTATATGAATAAGTTCCCTAGTTAATGCAGACAAAACTAGCTACCAGAAGAAAGTGCCATCTAAAATGTGTAATGAAAAAGAGAAGTGAGCATTACAGATAAAAAAAAAGCTTCCAAACACACTCACTCTTTTATTCGAATCAATATCATAGGGAATCTTAAAAACTAAAATCCTTAGTTGTGTTAATCATTCTAAGAACCCTAACTAAGCTAAAATCATAAATTTAAATATCATTCCATCACTAATTTTATACTTTTTTTTTTGGTTTTAACGTAAGCACAATACTGATTAGAATAAAAATATGAAGCATTTCTTTACTCTTCTATTTAACCTGTAACCATTAACCTTTGTGAGTGTTACAGATTACACTCACAAAGATTCAAATACCCATCACACTTGTCAACAAAACATGGTCTAAATACTAACAACAAAAGTGTACTTTATTATTATTAAGAGAGACCTCAAGGATGTCAGGAACTCATTGAGAGAGGCCATATTATTCATACAGCTGTCATACCTGTTCTCGAATTCATTCATGCTACTTGCACACACAATATCCAATGGCAATCCATTCCAATCACACACTACTCCATGAGAGAAAAATCTAGCCTCACCGCCTTCTTGACAGCATTCATTCTCAACTTCAAAGGATGCCCTCTCATCCTTTCCCAACCTTCATGAAATAAAAAATTCCATCATTTGAAATCCTGTATGATCCTTTCAAAAGTTTGTATGTTTCAATCATATCACTCCTCTTTCTCCTGTTTGCTAGTGTCCACAGCCTAAAATTCTCAATCTATCTTCATAATCAGTATTCCACAATCATATCATTTTTGACATATTATGTCAAAAATGATATGATTGTGGATACAATCATATCATTTTAAAAAATCATATCAAAAATGATATGATTTTTTACTCTTCTTTGCACTCTCTCCACTGTATCAGAATCAACACAGAAATCAGGAGACCAGAAATGTGTGCAATAATCCTTGTAAATAACTTTCTTATGACTTTCTCTGAGTTGCATTTACAATTTTTTGCTATATGACCCTTGAACTTCAAATTCCTGTCTATTAAAACTCCAAGATGTGGATGGGGGGGGGGAGGATATGTAGGCAACAGTGAGGCAGTTGAGTGTAAGAATGTATATAATGTGCCTGAGCTAGTATGAAGGACAAGAGATCAGAATGGGATAGTTAGTATAATGCATCAAGATTGGGGTGGGACAAATGGACCTCTGCATTTCATGTATACTAATGCCAGGAGTATTAGGAACAAGAAGGAAAAATATTTGGCCTTGGTTGGCTCTTCCTGGCCACAGGTTATTGGCATTAGTGAAACATGGCTGACAGAAGATGATATAGTTAGCGGAATAGAATGTGAAGGGTATAGTGTGTTCAGGAGGGATAGAGAGAATAAAATGGGGGGAGGAGTGTTATTGATGATGAACTGCATGATAACTGATGAACTGCATGATAACTGATGAACTGCAGCCAAGGAGAATAGAAGTTAAATTGCAGGATAGTGAAATGAGCTTATTTGAGGCTATTTGGTGTGAGATTGAGACTAGCAGAACAAAATATACAGTTGGGTGCTGCTATACACCAGGTGATGGAATAGATGGTGGAGATAGTATGCATAAATATTACCCTCCTTCTACTTATTGCAAATTGATGCAATAAGTAGAAGGAGGGTAATTATTATGGGGGATTTCAACAGTGGTAACATTGATTGGAAGGAGGAGAGGACACATATGAAGAAGGAACTGGATTTTTTGCAGTTATTAAGGGATAGCTATCTGAGACAGCATGTAATTGAAAATTCTAGAGGTTCGAGAGTGCTTGACCAAGTAATAGTATCTGAGAGCTTGACTGTAATGAATATGACCATGTTGCCACCAATTGGTGCAAGTGATCATAAGATCATGACTTGGGAGGTGGCTAAAGAAGTGGAATTTATAATATCGTGCTGGTAAGTATGAAAAGCTTAGGAGATTGCTTGGTTCAGTGCCTTGGCATGTAAAACTGAAAGGGCTGGATGTTGATAGTGTATTGGAAGTGGTCAAGGAGCGTTTGCAAGAGGTAATGGCTGACTCTATACCTAGAGTCCGAATAGTAAATCAAGTAGGGGTTAAATGGATGAATAACACCATTAAGCTTGAGCTGCAAAAAAAAGAAACAACTGTGGAGGGAATTTAAGGAGAAAGGTGACCGGCAGGCTCACAAATGGTATAAAGTGTAGGCCAGAAGGGTGACGAGTGTGGAAGAAAAGCAATAGGAGATTATGAAAGGAAATTAGCCATGCAAGCTAAAGAGAATCCCAAACAGTTTTTTCGATATGCTGCAAGTAAGAGAAAAACTGAATACAGCACAATGATTTTAAGGAATGCCGATGGTAGGGAGGTCACTGAATCAGTTGATATAGTGGAATTACTGAGTGAGCACTTTGCAAGAGTATATCATCCAAGTGGTGTCATTGAAGGAATGAAGGAACCATTCGTTTATACGGAAATTGTGGTGAATGAAGTGGAGGCGAATAGTCTGTTACAAAAACCTTAATGTGAATACATCTGTGGGATTGGATGGTATACCAGCACGGATCTTACGTGAAGTGGCTAAAGAATTGTCGGTGCCCTTGACCATACTGTTCAATCTGAGTCTTGGGTCTGGTTTAGTCCCGAAGGGGTTGAAAGAGGAGAAAATAGTTCCACTGCATAAAGGAGGATCCAAGACTACTGTTGCAAATTACCGACCGATCAGCATATCAGGAGTCGTTGTCAAGGTCTTGGAGAAAGTAGTCGAGTAAAATATAGGAATGGATTGATGAAAATGAGATACTGTATGGGGGACAGCATAGTTTGTGAAGGGTAGATTATGCCTCAGTAACTTGCTCAAGTTTTATAACACAGTGACGGCTGAAATGGATAGGGGTAATGGGTTTACAGTGATACTGCTGGAGCTGGCTAAGACCTTTGACAGGATACCACATGGAATTCTAATCCGTAAACTGCAACATATGGGGGATGGATATAGGGTTGGTGAGATGGATAGGTGGGTGGTTGATGGAGAGATATCAGAGAGTAGTTTATTCAGGAGTAGAGTCCAAAAGACAGCCTGTGACTAGTGGTGTCCCGCGAGGTTCTGTTCTTGGACCGCTACTATTTAATTTGGTCATTAACGATATAGGAAAGGTTCTGAGAGGTACAGTTCACTTGTTTGCTGATGATGCAAAGTTGGGTATGGCAATAGTGAATGCAGATGATGTCAGAATTTTGCAGGATGATTTGGATAGATTGGAGGACTGGGCCAAGAAGAATGGATGTCAATTTAATGTGGAAAAATGTAAGGTTATGCATTTTGGGGTGAAAAGATTAGCAGCAGTATACCACATTGGTGGAACGCACTCCAGGAGATTGATGAGGCCAAGGATTTGGGAGTGTTGGTGGATAGGGAGGTGAAGTTTAGGGGGCACATTGCAAAAGTGGCTAAATCAGCTCATCAAATCACTTGGCAGATTTGATGAGCTGAAAAATACATTGACAAGCAAGTTATTGTTCCTCTGTATCGAGCCTTGATAAGACCTCATCTCGACTACTGTGCACAGATTTGGTCGCCTGGGTTTCTTCTAGATGGGGAGGATGTGGAAAGGATCCAGAGGCGAGTGACCAAGATGATAGCAGGTCTATGGAATGAACCTTATGAGAACAGGCTGAAGATTTGTGGGTTGCAGAAATTGGTTGATAGGGAAAAGAGGGGATATGATTGAGACATTCAAATTACTAAAAGGTTTCTATAGGATTAATTCAGAGGATATTTTTGAGAACAGGACTGGTGGTGGGAGGACTAGGGGCCATCAATGGAAGCTGGGCAAGAGTGTGGTTAGTAAGGGTATATTTTACTTTTAGAGTGGTGAATGAGTGCAATAAGCTGCCAGAGTCTGTTGTGGGTGCTATGACTGTGAACAAATTCAAGGCAAAATATGATACATACTGTGTGAATGTTGAATAGCTGATGAATATGATGTTCAGGGCCTCCCTCGATGAGTCTAGGAACTCCTTGGAGTTGCCCATAATGATAATAATGAAAAAATCTCCAGTCTAATCAGTTTTTTCTCGCATAATAATAATAATAATAATAATAATAATTAAGAGAGTCCTCCAGGGAGTCAGGGACGCATTGAGAGAGGCAACATATTATACACACACCAGCTATCATACTTATTCTTGAATTCATTCCCATTGCTTGCACTCACAACATTCAATGGCAATCCAATCCAATCACACACCACTCTATGAGAGAAAACTCTAGCCCTCACTCCCTTCTTAGCAGCACTCATTTTCAGTTTCCAAGGATGCCCTCTCGTTCTTTCCCCACCCTCCATAAATTGAAGAATTCCACCAATTGAAATCCTGTTTGGTTCTTTCTAAAGTTTGTAAGTCTCAATCACATTATCCCTCTTTCTCCTGTTTGCTAGTGTCTACAGTCTACAAATGTAGACAAATTCTACAGTCTACAGTCGACAAATTCGGTCTGTCTTCATAATCAGTATTCCACAATCCTGATATTATTATTTAAGTTAAGGGATATTACATCCCATATTGTTTCATAGCCGAATATAGAAACTATATAAAGTTCGGCGAGTACAAGCATAAGCAAATACCTGGATAGTGCAACACTGAGGCAACTCATAGCAAGGGTGGAGCAAGCTCTGATCACTGTTCTTGGTATTTACTCATAATGTGAAACCCAGCTCCTAGGAATTGTATTACTGTTCTACATTATGAGAGGTCACTACCCAGACTGGTTTCAACCTTTATTGAGGTCTCGTCAGTGAGTAGGTAGCCCTAGTTAATACCAAATTTGTAGCAAACAGAACTTCCATACTCTACTATAAGAATTGCCAAGAAGGTGTCCTAATAAATTACTAATTATATGAAGAGTCAAAGGCTTCAATTCGGCGACGTGAAATTATTTAAGTTAATCCCTTAACTTAAATAATTTCACGTCGCCAAATTGAAGCCTTTGGCTCTTCATATAATTAGTAATCCTGATATCATTTTTAATGCTCTCCTTTGTACTCTCTCCAATATATCAGAATCACAATGGAAATCAGGAGACCAGAGCTGCGCACAATAGTCCAAGTGAGGTATTAAAAGAGGCAAAATGACATCCTTATCTTTACATGTGAACATTCGTTTCAGCACTGCAATTATCTTTTGAGTTGTATTTGCAATCTTTGCTACATGGACCCTGAACTTAAACTTCCTACATGACCTTACATTAATTAACATTGAACTGATAACCATTTTCACATGCCCACAATTTCAGCCTATTCCGATCATTCTGTAAGTACTGCATTCAGCAGCACTCCTGGTTACCCTACCTATTTTTGTATCATCAGCAAGTAGCTGTATATCACATGTCAAATCCTTCCAAATGCTATTAATGTGCATTTTGAATAACAATGGACCAAAGACTGATCCTTGATGTACAACCCCAATATATTATCATCATCGAATTCATGCCATGTACCCTCAAGGGGTGTACAGGATATGATAGTACTACATGAAAAAAATTACACCATTACTAACTTCCTATCTACAATTTTCCTCCAAATCAGTCTGTTACTTGTCAAGACTCCAACATTATCAGATCTTATATTTCTATCGTCTAAGACACTTTGTACCGTATCAATCCACCTATATCTTGGTCTTTCTCTGGGTCGTTTTCCTGCCAACCTGGCAGAGAACACTTGTTTTGCTAATCTTTCCTCTCCCATTCTATTTAAGTGACCATACCACCTGAGATTAGCTCTGCTAACGCATTCCTGGCTGTTGACCATGTCAAGTTCTTTCCTAATATCCTCGTTTTTAATATGATATTGCCATTGATGCCATCTGTTCACGCCTATAATCTTTCTCAGGACTCTCATATCTGTGGTCTCTAGTATTTGGTCAAGTGTTTAACTTCTAACCCAGCTCTCAGATCCATAAGTTAAAACTGGTTTTATTACTGTCTTGTATACAGCTAATTTAGTGTTCTGACTAATTTCTCTCTTATTCCATATGAATTTATTCAATTGACTTCCTACCATATTTGCTGATTCTGTTGTCTATTTCGATATTTAATTTAACATCTTCAGTAAAAATCGTGCCTAAGTAGCTGAAATGTTTCACTTGTTCCACAGGTTCTCCATTCACAACACAGTTGACATTTTCAATGATTCTGTCTATTTTCATTGTCTGTCTTTTTATTGCTGACCTTCATACCACATCTATTACAACAGCTATTCAATTTAGTCAGAGAATCTTGCAGACTTGTAGCGGATTTATTTTGAAGTATAACATCATCCGCATAAAGCAAGGAGCTGACATTAACATCTCCAATTTTGATATGTTTAATACCACTTTCCTTCATAATGTGATCCATCTAGATAATGAATAACAGAGGGGATTCTCTCTTGGAACCTTGTCATATGCCTTTTCCAAATCAACAAAACTTAAATACAGATCTCTGTTATATTCCCATGCTTTCTCGACTATTTGTCGTAAAGTGACGATCTGATTCTGACAGCCTCTATTTGGCCTGAATCCAGCTTGTTCTTCACCAAGCTTTTCTTCCACAATTCTTCTCAACCATTTCCAAAGTATACTTGCATAAATCTTGCCAGGAACACTCAGTAGGGAAATACCTCTGTAATTCTCACATTCAGTTTTATTTCCCTTTTTATATATGGATACTATGAGAGCTCTACTCCAATCATCTGGAATTCGTCCCTCTGTCCAGGCTTTCTGCACTATGCAGTGCAGCCACTGTAAGACTCTTATACCACCATACTTCAGCATTTCTGGTCGAATATCAACTACTCCTTCCTTGTGTAGAGGCTTAAGTGCTGTGAGGACATTATGTTGGAGGTTTAATGGATTTTTTACAACACTCAAAAAGAATTAAATTAGAATTTAATACTTCCTATATTTCGTCCTAGTCACTAGGACATCTACGGGGATTACAAAAACAATTAACGTAACATGCACACAAAAACTTACAATACTAAGCCCAACCACGTGGGTGACACTAAAGTCCTATCTAGGTGGAGCGCCCTCTAAGGGCGGTAGTGGGTGGCCTGGAATGTAAGGTGGGACCTCTGGTGATGAGTGTTTCCCAAATCTTCGGAAGCTTAATGCAACCATATTTATTAAGATTTGGTTGGTTTCTGAGAGCTGCTGCTGCTTCTAAGAAAAGTCTCTCTTTCTTGAATTTGCTGTGGTGGAGCATGGTGGTGTTCTTCCATGATACTCTGTGGGTGGTGTCCAAAACATGGTCAGCCAAGCCTGAATGGCCATAGTTGTGTTACCGATGTACGACTTGTGTTCCTCCAGGCGGATGGATGCTGATCTGCCTGTCTGTCCAAAGTACACAAGCTTACAGGAACAGGGTACTTTGTAAACTCCAGGCAGAGAGAGAGAGGAGGAAGCTGATCTTTCGTAGAACGGATAAGGGTAGCAAGTTTGTGGTAGGGCTTATATGCTGTGTGTAGGTTATACTTTTTTAGTATCTTGGCTATTTTTTCCAAAGTACCACGGATATAGGGATATGGTGATGGCATTTTTAAAATCTTGTTGACGAAAGGGACGGGGAATAGGGGAGGAATAGATTATTTTTTTGATACTGTGTTCGCTGTAGCCATTGGAGAGGAAAGTTCTGTGTATGTGGTTAAGCTCAGTAGTGAGGGCGGTTCCACTGGAACAAAGATTGTGGGCTCTCTTGGAAAGAGTTTTAATGATGCCATATTGTTGCGAGGGGTGGTGGTGGGAAAGTTTGTGAATGAACTAATTCCTCACAGAAAATTTAACCTTGAATAATACAGACATATTAGTAAGCTTTGATATCTCCTCTTTGTTTACCAGTATTCCCTTAACTGACACTTTATCTCTCTCAGAAAACGTTTTCCCTCTGACATCTTAGATCTCTTTTCCTTTGCCATCAACTCTGGGTATTTCTCTTGGAAGAACAAAATCTACAAGCAGATAGAGGGAACCGCCATGGGTTCCCCCCCTCTCACCCCCCCTTGCCAATTTCTATATGGAAGATTTTGAAAAACGAGCCATAGACTCAGCCCCACTCAAACCTTCTATCTGGCTAAGATATGTAGATGATGTGTTCTCTATTTGGCCTCATGGCCCAGACACGTTAGACTCCTTCCTCAGTCATCTCAATAGCCTACATCCAATAATCCAGTTTACTATGGAAAAGGAAAAGAACAATTGTTTACCCTTCCTAGACACCTTAGTCACACGCCTGCCTAATGATACACTTGCCTTCACTGTATACAGAACCCCCCCCCACACACACACAGGCAGATACATTCACAAACTCTACCACCACCACCCCTCACAACAATATGGCATCATTAAAACTCTTACCAAGAGAGCCCACAATCTTTGTTCCAGTGGAATCGCCCTCACTACTGAGCTTAACCACATACACAGAACTTTCCTCTCCAATGGCTACAGCGAACACAGTATCAAAAAAATAATCAATTCCTCCCCCATTCCTCTCATCAACAAGATTTTAAAAATGCCATCACCATACCCTACATCCGTGGTACTTCGGAAAAAATAGCCAAGATACTAAAAAAGTACAACCTACACACAGCATATAAGCCCTACCGCAAACTTGCTACCCTTATCCGTTCTACGAAAGATCAGCTCCCTCCTCTCTCTCTGCCTGGAGTTTACAAAGTACCCTGTTCCTGTAAGCTTGCGTACTTTGGACAGACAGGCAGATCAGCATCCATCCACCTGGAGGAACACCAGTCGTACATCGTTAAACACAACTATGGCCATTCAGCCTTGGCTGACCATGTTTTGGAGACCACCCACAGAGTATGATGGAAGAAAACCACCATGCTCCACCACAACAAATTCAAGAAAGAGAGACTTTTCTCAGAAGAAGCAGCAGCTCTCAGAAACCAACCAAATCTTAAATAAATACGGTTGCATTAAGCTTCCGAAGATTTGGGAAACACTCATCGCCAGATGTCCCACCTTACATTCCAGGCCACCCACTACCGCCCTTAGAGGGCGCTCCACCTAGATAGGACTTTAGTGTCACCCACGTGGCTGGGCTTAGTATTGTAAGTTTTTGTGTGCATGTTACATTAATTGTTTTTGTAATCCCCGTAGATGTCCTAGTGACTAGGACGAAATATAGGAAGTATTAAATTCTATTTTAATTCTTTTTGAGTGCTGTAAAAAATCCATTAAACCTCCAACATAATATCAACTACTCCTGCTGCCTTTCCACATTTCAAGCCTTTGATGGCTTTTTCTACTTCAAGTATGGATGTGTATTCCTGACTGCATGCCTGCTCAGTGTTTTTCACCACTGTGCTGTCATCACTGCTTGTTTCATTTAGCAGTTTTTCAAAGTAATTACTCCATACTTCGAGGATATCTTTTTCTCCCGTTTTCATGTCACCTTTATCATCTCTTTTACAGCACTCTTTCCTCCATTCCTAAGCTTCTTCAACAACCTCCAGAATATTTTGCCACCTTCTTGATATTTATTTTCTATATTCTTGCCAAAGTCCTCCCATGACTTTTGTTTAGCTAGTTTTACACACTGTTTAGCTTTCTTACATTTGTCTCTCTACTCTCTAAGAGCAAAAGCTGACTTATTTAGGAACTTTTGATATGCTTTCTTCTTTTCCTTCACTGCCTCTTTAACTTTCTGTGTCCACCAGGGAGTTCTGATTTTTTTATCCTTGCAGACAACCTCACCACATGCCATTCTGGCTGAATCAATCGATGTTTTCTTCAGAGTTTGCCACTGAATCTCCAAGGTTTGATTCCTGTTCTCAAACTCTTTCATTTTTTCTTCAATAATCTTTGTGTATTTTAGTCTACAGTTCACACCTGAGAGCTGCTCAACTTTTATTCGCTTTAAAACTTTCTTACATGTTATTCTTTTTAATATGAAATTCAATTTTATCCTGCTCAAGACTAAATAGTGATCACTTCCAATTTCACTCCAATATATGACTTTTTGATATAGGTCAGTCGGCCATCCTATTAACCATGCCAATAGTTTATATTCCAATCCTATATTTTCCAATTTATGCAATAGTCTTTCGTGCTGTATTCTGTCAAAAGTCTTAGCAAAATCCAAAAGTATCACATATATTCAAATAGTCTAACTCCATCGTAACATTATTATAGAATATGACCAAGTTACTAAAACACAACCTCCACTTAATAAACCCATGCTGTTCATTGCAAAGTAGAGATTCTCTGTCAACCCATTTCTGAATGTGAGTGCTAAACAATTTAACTTATCTAAAATCTTCACCACCACTCCTGAGATACAGATTGGTCGATAGTTGGATATGCAGATTCCAGAAATACTCTTAGCATCCGTGCTGATATCCCATCAGTCCCCATTACTGAACAGAGTTTGTGCAATAGCTCTAATACCTCCCCCTCCTCACACAGTGAAGAGGTAGCGATGAGTTCAATGTTGCATATATACCAGGTTGATATGCTCTTAGCAAAATGGCTACTTATTAGTTGAACAATCATTTTGCATCATTCACCCACATACCACTTGCATTCTGTAGTGTTCTTTCAACTTCATTCTTTCTTTTACTTGCAGCATTATGACAGAATTCTTCTAGGTTGTCTTATTGTAGAGCCAGTTTCTTTTCATGCTCAGACTTAGTTTTCGGTACAACAGTTATAACTATTATAACTGACATCATTCTTACGCACACGGTATTCCTTCCACATCATCTTTTTCTTATGAATCTCTTGCTTAATTAGATTAAACATCCATGTCACTCTTACTCTATTTATTCTTTGGACTCTAGGGACACATTCTGATATAGCATCATTAAAGTATTTTTTAAACACTTCCCATGCATTGTCAATACCTTTCCCATTCAACAACTAATACCATGATGCAGAACCCAGCATACTCCTCAGGTGGTTATAATTTCCTGCTTTAGTTCCAAAATCTTCACCACCACTTTTCTGAATGGAACATTGATAAACTTAGCTACCTTCCTAAGTCAGTACATCCTTATCTTTACATGTGAACTGTGCCGTGACTGATCACTGCCAACCAGAGGCAGAACAGTTATATCTTTAATGGAAACCCCCTCTGACACCATAATCAGATCTAACTCTTTGACCACAAGTTTCTCCTGTCACATGCTGCTTGAGGAAGTCGTCTCACAACAGTTCAATATATTCAGTTTCATTCATTTCATGCGATTTCAGAGCTACACAATCAATGTTCAGGTAATTAAAGTCCCCAGTTATGATTATTTTTTCTGTACCCATCATATTTATTTGATGATACATTTCTTCATCACTAACAGCTGATCCACCAGGTTTGTGACAATACCCTACTATGTATTTAATCTTGTTAGACTCCACCTCACACCAGATGGCTTCAAACTCACTGTCACATGAAAAACTGTTACTAGTATTACAATCATAGGTCTCAACTCTAACTGGATTAAAGTCATCTGATATCATTAGTAGCATGTTCCTTCCTCTCCTATTCTGTCTATACTTCCTAAAAATTTGTACCCTTTGCACTCAATACCAGTTAGTACGTCTACTTCTGATAGCCACGTCTGCTTTTGTTAGTCCACTAGGCACTTTTGTCATATGATTGTACATGACAATTAAGTACTACAAAATTAGATGCAGGATCATAAATTTAACAGTGTGATAGAGGGACAATATGATTTGACTTCTTATATGACTTTCAGGAACCAAATGTGTAAGATATAAAGACTGCCTGCATTATTTTGGACAGAATTAGTTCAACTAGTTAAGATCCCTAAAAGTATAACATATGTAATTGCACAAATGCATATAGAACTGAAATAAACATAATAAAATTCAACTGAAAGGGATCAAATATATGTTCTTACAAGTTGAGGTTTAAAGGGTGGTTCCAGTCTTCTTGCTAAAACATCATCCCAGTTGACCATTTTGAAAAATGGGTGATTCTTAATTGCTTGAGCATCTTCTGGACCACTGCCCAATCTCTGTGCAACTTGACGTTTCAAAAGCTGTAAATGTCAGTGAAATCTTGAAATAATATATTGAAAACATGAAAAAGCAAAAATAAACTATTTAATTACTCATATTTACAATTAGTTGCAAAAAACACCAAAGTTAGCTATATAAAAATATACAGTTATACACAAAATTGAGGTATAAGACACTATCATTGAAAAAAAATGTCATAACAAATGCTCCCAAGAATCAATTTTTCTATTCCCCATGAGTAAGGGAAAAAATCGGTTGTGAAGAATGACAAACACTGACTTATTTTGCTGAAAAAAAAAAAAAAAGAAGCAAACAGAAATGAGCAATTGAAAATGAACATGCTATCCTTTACTAAATAGGATTAGTTTCATATGAGTAGAAGTTTTGATAATTTTGACTGTTGTCAGTAAGATGTGTTCAAACTGCTGTAACAAATTAATTTTATTATTAATAATCAAGCCTTAATTGTATTTTAAGTATTTTACAGTGTACCTCACTTAAATAACATAGATTAGTTAAATTAAACTAATTAAATTAAACACTTAAAATAAACTCCAAACTTAAAATCAGGATCATCCAAATATATGCTCCTACCTCATCCCACACTGATGAAGAGATAGAAGCATTTTATGACTCACTGCAGCACACTCTAGACAAAAAAAGAAATAGCAATCAAGTAGGTCATCCCATTCACCAAATAGACACAATAGGACCACATGTATATGGTACAAGCAGCAACTCAGGAATGGCTCTTACAGAATTCTCTATCAGTAACAAGCTTTACATTATGAATACATTTTTTAAGAAAGCCCTCAAAAGAAAATGGACATGGAGAAGTCCAAATGGGGAAATAAAAAATGAAATAGATCATATACTGTGTAACAATAAAGAAATAGTTCAAGATACGTCAGTACTAAATCAAGTAAAAACAGGAAGTGACCACCGACTAGTGAGAGCCAAAATTAAAATAAAGCCCAAATTGGAAAGAATAAAATGGCTAAACAACAAAAAATCAAGAAGTTTTGCCTTAAAACCTATTGAAAACAAGAGGAAGGATTATGAAGAAAAACTCACTCACAAACTAGACTTAATAAATATATTTGAAGAAGACATAAATAAAATAAGCAGAAACCTAATGTAAGTGATAATCTCAGCAGCCAATGAATTCAAAAGCAAAAAAACAACAAAAAGACCATAAACTTTCAGAGGAAACCTTACAACTACTAAAAAAGAGACGAAATATGAAACAAGATAAAAACTTAATTTCTAAAACAGAATATGCAGAACCATGCAAAACAATAAGGAAAATAAGAAATGAAATAAGATCTTATAACACTAAAAAAATAAAAGAAACAATTGAAAACAATAAAAATATGAAAATACTAAGAAAACATTTATCAGTTGGCAAAAGTCAAATAACTGCAATAAAAGACAAGAATGGAACTATAATAATGAACCAAGAACAAATCCTAAGTAGGCTAGAAGAATTTTATAAAGAACTCTATAGTGATCCTTCAATAGATAAATCAAATATAACTCTTCTCTATCGCATATAGAATTCATTCCACCAATTCACTTCAGATGAAACAAAACAAACATTAAAACCAATGAAAAATGGAAAATGTCTTGGTGAAGATCTAATTCACTCAGAATTAATTAAATGAGGAGGAAATAATATCATTCACCATGTCACAAACTTACTAAATCTATGCCTAGAAGAAGGAAAGATACCAGAAAACTGGAAAAATACTACTCTGATACTGTTGGAGAGAATACCAATTAGTATTCTCTCCAATCTGTACAAAATTCCCACAAAAGTAATAACAAACAGGTTAACCCCCTCTTCTAGACTCAAATCAACAGTAGAACAAGCAGGATTCCATAAAGGCTTCAACACAATTGATCATATTCATGCAGTAAAACAAATAATAGAAAAAGCAGAAGAAAACCAATTGCCTCTCTGTTTAGCTTTTCTTGATTATGAAAAAGTATTCAATTCCATCAAAACTAATGCAATAATCAAAGCACTCCAGAATCAGGGAATATATGGACCTCCTCCAGGAAATCTACCACAATGCAACAGCAACAATCCAACTTCACACAAATAGCAATAAAATATCAGTTGAAAAATGTGTCTGACAAGGAGATTACCTATCACCCAAAATCTTTACAGCAGTCTTTCAAGAAATATTTAATAATATAAACTGGACAAACCTTGGTATAAAAATTAATAACAGAAACTTAACACACCTATTATATCATAATTTTTGCAAACACTCCAGAAAACCTTAATAGAATGATAGAAGACCTATGTCATGAAAGCAGAAACGTTGGTCTAAAAATAAACAGAGAAAAAACTAAAATCATGTTTAATCATTTTGTAACACCAAAAAACATAATAATAGAAAACAATTTCTTGGAAAGAGTCTCTTCATATACATACTTAGGTCATCTCATTGACTGTGGACTCCAAAAGGAAATAAATAGGAAAGTTCAACTTGCCTGGGGTGCATTCAGAAAATTGAAAAGCATTTTTCAAAACAATGATGTCCCACTCTGTTTAAAAAGGAAGACATTTAACCAGTGTATACTTCCAGTCATCACATATGGTTGTGAAACTTGGTCGCTAACAAAAGCACTGGCAAATAAACTAACAATAACTCAAAGAAAAATGGAGAGGTTGATGCTAGGCATCACATTAAAAGATAAGAAGCAAAACACCTGGATAAGAAGCCAGACTCACATCACTGATATCATTCTTCACCATAAGCGACTAAAATGGAAATGGGCCGGACATCCATCCAGGAGAAAAGATGCGCGATGGGCCACTACAGTAACGGACTAGATTCCAAAAGAAGGGAAACAAGGCTGCGGACATCCTAAAAGAAGGTGGAGTGATGAACTGTCAAAATTTGTTGGGAAAAATTGGTCAACCATTGCCAAGAACAGAGAAAGGTGGAAAGAACTGGAGGAGACCTTCGTCCAGCAGTGGACAGAAAATGGCTGAAAAGAAACAAAAGTTAAATTGATCAACACATAATATAGTTAATTTAATATGTATAGTAGTATAACACTGAAAAAAATCCTGCATTGAATCTTTGTCCATAACAAATTTGTACAGTGTAAAAAAACATGTATCCCATTTGCCCTTTGCATGTTAGGCTCAATGGCTTCTTTGAAACACAATTAATGCAGTGATAGGATAATTAATCCTACTGCAGTGTACTATAGCTGTCAACTGCTGTATTCTTTTGGCAAGTTTGCCTATTTCACAAGATCAAAAACCCTGACACCTTGACAGGCATTTCACCTTCAAATGAAAACCAACTGATAAAGGTTCTTTGCATCTTGGAGAGGATTTGAACAAAAATATTTCTAGCAAAAGAGCAACCACCTGAGCTATGAAAACTCTAGTGAAGATGCACTTGTTGACAAAAATGTATGCAGCTTATGGGAGAAATGAGATTAAATGTTTTGATTAGGCAGACAGAGGAAAAGAGTCATTAAATGTCAGTGTAATTTTTAATAAGAAAACATGTTTTCCTTCTTGTGCAGACATGGCAGTGCAGTTAAAAATTTCAAAGGCTTCAATGAATGCTTCACAATGTTAAGCATATGCTAGAAAGATTGGAAAAGTGAATAGTAAGAATCAAGAAAGTGTTAAGCAGGGAAACAAAATACAGGGGGGGGGGGAGAAAAAGAAAGAAAGGTGAGAAAAGGGCCACAAAAGAAAACAAGTATCTTTCATCCCTGATTATAGCAACTCCACGATTGGGGTGCTAGATGACTATGCAATGTTTTTGGGTACACGATGAATCAGGACTTCACTGAGGCCATATCTAAACATATAGAGCAAGTGAAGATATAATTTTGACAGTTGGATCAAATGACTTGAAAGTGCTTGAAAGAAGTGAAAAAGAATAGCAAAAGAGTCACTATCATAAGTCTACTGCCAAGGTATGATGGGAGTGAAATGAAAAGAACTATTATTACACCCAGTTTGTTCTTCCAATTCTAGGGACACATTCAGATACTGTCTCATTTAAATATCTTTTCAAAGTACAGTATTCATCTGTGGTATAGGTATACCAAAGTGGTTTATTGACTCCTCCACTCCCCAGTTAACACAAATTTGGATCCAGGATATTATTATAAAAATAAGTCTTAAGAAGTAAAAAGATTGAGTGAGAGACTCTAAATAATATTACTGTAAATTTAGTTACTGCATGGGTGTGGCTGTGTGCATGAAAATTTTTTTTTTTTTCACAAGAGCTATGCTAATCTGCATTATAAATAAAACATATTCTAAAGGAAAAAGGTCCACAAACTTAACATCATACATAAAGAAAACCTCAACACAATATTTCTGATTTCTTCTTTTCAAGATCACAGGATTCGATGAGAACACAAACAAAAACAGTTAACTTGAAACTTATAAAGTACAACTTCTGCTCTCAACAATGGCCGCTATAATTAACTCCTGCTTGTTTTCCTTTGAAAACAAAAAAAAAAAAATAATTTATGTATAATCTTTCTTGAGTAAAATTTCATTTCTTCTCCTTTCATGTCTTCTTTAACAACCAGTTCCTTTTTTTACTACATGAACAGATCACCACCACCTGCGTTCTCTTGGCCAACACAAACAAAGCTATTTGTGTGTTAGAGGAAGAGCTTGCTGCTATGCTGAACAACGACCTTTGGATGATCCTCTCAGACGTCTCTTGCGCTTCAGCAGAGAAAGAATTTATTAAAGTATGATGTCAGCACATTAAAAAGTTTGCAAGTCAAAAAAAGAACTCTGCCTCCAAACCTCAAATACCGCTCAACATGGTAATTAACTTTTCTTCCATTATCCTGAAGCACTGAAAACAATACCGCCTGAAGAAATCAATACAAGTAGAACGTGGTATTTGCAACCTTCTGACCCATATTATTGCTAACAATATCAGCCTGGATGTAGCCAGAGTTCTTACCAAAGCTAAATCACCAAAAACCAACCTATCTAAAGAAGAACTAAAGTAACTCTAAAAGAAATGAAGCAAAATAATAATAATCACCAAAGCAGATAAGGGAAATGCCACTGCGGTTCTCAACCAAACAGAATACACAGGTAAGCTTTCAACTTTACTGTTAGATCATTCTATCTACCTCCCCATTGAATATGATCTCACCAGCTCCCAAATCAGAACACGCTAAAGGCTCCTTAAGGAGGTTACTTCTTGGCCCGAGGAAGTGACTAGCAGACCAAAACCTTTCAACTCTAGACCCCCACCCTGGAATATATGAACTACATAAAAAAAAATCCATAAGCAGAATGTGCCATTACATCCCATTGTGGATAACATCGATTCCCACACATACAAATTAACCAAACATTTAGCCAAAGTGCTCGCACATTATACTGGTAACACACCATCGCACGTTAAAAACTCAGTCCACTTTAAACCAGTATACAGAACCTCTCACTCCAACACATTGATACAATGGTCAGTTTTAATGTCTCCTCCTTATTCACAAATTACTTACAATTATAATAACGGAATTAACTCATAAAATATTCTTTATTAGTAGAATTTTTGCCTGTGATACTCAGGCGAAAATTCTACTATTAAAGAATATTTTACATGAGTTAATTCCATTATTATAATAGTAAGTAATATGTCTATTCACGGTATTTCCCTACTGAAACTTATTCACAAATGTCCCGCTCAAAGATAGCTTAGATCTCATCCATGCCAATTTCCTCCTGATATCTCAGTCCTATTTCAGTTCACCATGAACACAGGCTATTTCGTTTGGCAGGGAAAATTCTACAAACAGAAGGCACAGCCATGGGTTCACCACTCTCTCTCCACCCCTGGGAAACTTTTTTATGGAGACTTTTGAAGAAAAAGCTTTAAACTTAGTCCCACAAAAACCCACTGTCTGGCTATGCTATGTGGACGTTGTGTACACTATTTGGCCACATGGCTTAGACAATCACACTTAAACAATCAACACCCCCAGAATCCAGTTCCATTTGGAAAAAGAAACCAACAACAGTCTCCCTTTTCTAGACACTCTGATTACATGCCAGTCTAATAGTTCCCTGGCTTTCTCTGTTTACAGAAAACAAACACATACAGGTGGATACATTCACCAGCAATCATAGCCCCCCCCCCCCCACACACACACACGACAATATGAGATTATAAAAACCCTATATATAGCAGAGCTGAATTAATTTATTAATAATAAATTAAATTAATTAATTCAGACAACAATGCCCTAACTACTGAACTTAACCACATCCTTAACACCTTCTCAGCCAATGGCTACAACCCCAAAAAAATCTAGAAAATATTAAAATGAGCTAAACCCCCCCCCCCCCCCGCTTCATAACAGAAATTACACATTACACTAAATCTATCACCATTCTGTATATCCGGGGCACGTCTGAAAAGGTGACAAAAATTCTAAAAATCCTGACTAACAGTTACAAACCACATAAGAAATTGGCATCCCTTATCCACTCTACAAAAGACCAGCCACTTCCCCTAGACCTACCTGGAGTATACCAGGTCCCTTGTGGCTGTAAACTGTTCTACTATGGCCAAACAGGCCACTACGAACGGTTTCACAAATACAGCTGCTCAGGAGTTGCGGATCATGCACTAAATACCCGCCACAGAATACGCTGGAAGAAAGCCACTTTACTACACCGCAGCAAATATAAATATGAAAGATTGTTCCTGGAATCAGCCTCAGCTCTTAAAAAACTGCCTAAATCTTAACAAATTTGGGAAGCTAGCATTCTTAGAACATCAGCCAAGACAACCCAATTTAGCCCGCTGAGGGGCACCTTTGGGAACAACGGCAGTTGCCTTCTTCAGCTTCGTTTGCTCGTTGTTAGTGCCTGTGTGCACATATCATAGTTTTATGTTCCCAGAAGATGGTAATGTAATATTGCTGAAATATTGGAAGGTATTGATTAAAGTTTTTTTAAATTAATATTTTAGTATATGTTGTCATTTCCTGAAAAATTTAAGTCGTGTGTAACCAACGTATAATTTTATCTACAATAATAACAAACTGTCTGCTGTTTTGGGAAAATCTACATAATTCCTCTTATCAGTTTTATTTACTCTCTAAATAACTACATTTAAAAAAATTAATCTGTTAATTTTCGAATAACTGCTTGTTTCTCTTACTATGCTCCATCCCACCTTATTTTGGCTTAAGAAATGCCCATTCCTTTATATTTCTTCCCCTAAACTTCCAACTTGCACAAAATATTCTGCTTTTCTAATAAACTTCACAGCTGTTCTATTCCCCCCCCCCTCACAATATCAACTTCCTATTCAGAAATGCAAACTTGATGCAAGCTTACGACTGACTAGTGCAGTGAGACGAAAGCAAAATAATTCTTCTCTCAAGTAATTTAAGTTACATAATTAAAACTAAATTTGAGGTGAGACCTTTTCATTAGTAAAGGTCACAATCAAACATTTGCAAAAGTTTTTCCACTTGGTTATATTATACATTAAAGATGCCAAAAAATTATATTCTTGGTTTTACCCTTTATCCAAGTGTAAGTAAACAAAGTTTGCGCATGAAGTAACTTCATTGCAGGGCAACTCGTATATAGATGCTAATGACTTCACATCAATTATCTTAGTATACCATAATGCACATATTCTTACAGACATGTATAATGCTATGGAAAGGGCCACTACCGAGATTGGTTTATATAACATAGCCAAGTGGAAAAAGTTTCAACATGTCTAATCCAGAGTATTTTAATAATAAGGTATATGTGACACTGTTTGGCTACTTGTATATGGAAATAGACTTCTGCATTAATTCAACCTTTATATCACGTTTGGCTCTGGCCATGACTGATGAGACCTCAATAAAGGTTGAAACTAGTCTGGGTAGTGATGGATAACATTATATATGTCTTTAAGGATATGTGCATTGCATTATGGGATACTAAGGCAACTGATGTGAAGTCATTAGCCTCTATATATGAGTTGCCTTGTCATGAAATAACTTGCACTTGGATAAAGGATGAAACTAAGAATATAATTTCTTGGCATCTTTAATTTATTTGCAAAATGCCTGAAAGTATCAATGATTTCTTTTATAGAAAACATTAGTAAAGTAATTTCTAATTAGAAGAAATAATGCATCATTATGGTTTTTTATTTCTTTATTCAAAATCAGGCATCACTAAAAATTGAAAAAAAAAATTACAATGTAAGATAATCTGATATCGCTAGGTATCACATATCCTACAACAGCATGATCACTGTTATCAACTGATGGCAACAGTCACATTCTTAACTGGGACCCTTGCTGAAGCTATGATCAAATCTAACATTCCTTGACCTCGAGTTCCTTCTTTCATATGGTGCTTGAGAAAGTTGTCTCTCAACAGCTCACTAAATTCTCCATCCTAACTGCACACAAATCATATGATATCATTAGTAGTATCCTCCTTCACTTACATCTCTTCTGTACTTCCTAAAGATACTATCATCTTTACATTCAATTCCAGTTAATACATCTGAGTCTGATAGCCAGGTTTCATGAATGTCAGTAATCTTAGGCCAAAACATATTGGACATAAGTTACCTCTTGACTTTTTCACATAGTTACATCTACAGTCTGCTTGGCCTAGTTGGGTAACTTTCTCTTTTCCATCCACAGACATACTCAAAGGTTGAACCTACTGCATACATTTCTGCCCTTTCACCAGATTCATAACCATACTCAATGGCATTCATATCATTGCCATATTTGCATACCACAGATGAAGTTAACCACACATTCTTACCATTCCTCTAATGATGATCTAATTCCCTGGCTTTTTGTATGAGATAATATGTTGCATTAAACTATTATTATTAAATTGTTACTATTATTGTCAATGTGTCACTACTAAAATTCTAAATGGTCACACCTCAACATCTGCTACTTAGAATAAATTAAAGATGCCAAGAAATTATATTCTTGGTTTCATCCTTTATCCAAGTGTAAGCAAACAAAGTTTGCACATGAAGTAACTTCACGACTAGCTACTTGTATATATGGGCCAATGACTTCACATCAATTGACTTAGTATCCTATAATGGAATGCACATCTCCTTATGGACATGTATAATGCTGTGCATTATGGGAAGGGCCACTACCCAGACTTTGGTATCACTTCTGGGTCTGGCTCCTACTGATGAAACCTCAATAAAGGTCGAAAGCAGTCTGGGTAGTGGCCCTTCCCATAATGCACAGCATTATACATGTCCATAAGTATGTGCATCGCATTAAGGGATACTAAGGCAACTGAGTGGTCATTAGCCCAGTGTTTTTTTAACCTTCTTTCATGTGTGCCCCATTTTTTTAATATTAGTTTTTGTGGCATCCCCTACCTTCCCCCCCCCCTGCAATTCTTGTGTTGAGAGACCGACAAAACCCATAAAAGTTAGCAAAAAAAAAACAAACTAGGAATTAATTAAAAATTTTAAATATTCATACAAATTTAAATACATCATCAAATCTTTCGAAAATTGTATAGATTTGGTCATTGCACAGACGCTGAATCTTATCAGCCTTTTGGAAACATTCACAATTTCATCATGGGAAGTCTCAAAAAGAAAACTCACAGAAACATTTCCATGTTCTGGAAATGTTTCTGAGAGTATAAATAAGGCTTGAAATGGCAAGACGGCAGTAACACTGTCACTTTTGGTGACTGTTACATCATTATTGTACTCTTATTCGCAACAACTGTGATACATGGTATAAAAACAATCTTTTCTAGTGTAGAAAAATAGATAACTTTTAAACTGGACATAAGCAGGCATCTGACAACCGTGGAGCATCGACGTCAACAAATTCAGGTTCACAGATTATCACTCCAAAAGTAAAATCAAGAAAGTATGCAGCAGAATATTTAGATTTTTGTTTTACAAAGACTGAAGTAAATGATGAAGAAAGAGCACTGTGTGTTATTTGTTTTGAAATTTCTGGCAGCTGATAGCATGAAACCGAATAGACTTAAAAGACAATTCCGAAACACTTCATAAGGAGTATGAACAAACCTTGAGAGGTCTTTGCTGCCAAACTGAAATGTTTTGAAAAGCAAAAATCTAGCATTAAAAAAGTTTCGTCTGTAAATGAAGAAGCTTTACTAGTTTCTTACAAAGTTGCATATAAAATATGCTAGTGCAAAAAATCCCATACTATCGGAGAAGAACCTAATTCTGCCAGCTGTGATTGATATTGAGGAAACTATGTTTGGAAAAGGTTTAACTTAAATACAGTGCATACCTCTATCAAATGATACTGTTGCTCGGCGAATTGGTGATATATGTGAAGATATGCAGCAACAACTTTTGTCAAAGCTTTGTGAACAATTATTCTCAATTCAGCTTGACGAGGCAACAAAAATTGTCATTTAATTGCTTATGTTCGATTTTGCAATGGATTATCAGTAGTTGAAGAGTTACTGTTTCGTAAACCAATAGAAGAGCCACAGCAACTGAATTGTTCAAAATATTGGATGATTTTATATACAAGGCAAACATATAGTGGAAAAATTGTGTTGTAATTTGCACTGATGATGCTTGAGTTATGTCTGGAAAGTTTAGGGGAAAATCCCCATAATGTATTTGGACACATTGCATGATTCATAGAGAAGCTCTTGCTGCAAAGGAAATGAGTCCTGGTCTAAACATTGTGTTAACAACAGTTATAACCATGGTGAATTATATAAAAATGAGACCTTTAAAATAGAGACTGTTTTCTGAACTTTTCAAAGACACGGCTGGAGTGGAACATTCAGCGTTACTATTTTACTCGAGACAGGATGGTTATCACAGGGAAAATGTTTACAACATGTTTACGAATTAAGAGACAAAATGGCAATCTTCTTGGAAGAGGAAAATCATGAAGGCGCAAAGAAGTTCACAGACCACTTATTTGTGATGAAATTGAGCTACTTGGTGGACATATTAGAGATATTAAATATATTAAACCTGCAACTGTAAGGGAAAAAAAACATATCTTAGAGATGAGTGACAAAGTTAATGCTTTTTGTAAAAAACTAGAGTCATGGAACAAAAAGGTAAAGCAACAAAAATTAGAAATATTTGCAAATGTGGATGAATTTATCAAAACCTACAAGACAGAAGAGCAACACATTAAAGATTTTTTGCAACTATTGAAATTCATTTAACAATATTGACGAAGAATTTCAGAAACTATTTTATAATCGATGACAACATAATGACAATGTACGAGTGGATTAGAAACCTATTTCAAATTACCTTTGAAGGTTTCTCAATTGAAGAAGAGGAACAATTTATAGAGTTTACATCAAGTGGCAAAATCAAAAGACAATTTACATCTAAATCGCTATTTGAATTTTCGACTGGTGTTGATGATGAATTTTCTGCACTAAAGTCAAGAGCTTTTCGTGCACTTCTGCAATTTCCAACATTTTATTTTGTGAAATTGGATTTTCTGTAGTGGCTGCCTTAAAAACAAAATATAGATCTCAGTTAAATATAGAAAGAGAACCAAGAGTGTCAATTTTCAATGTATCAACATCAATATGAACAGCTTTGCTCTGCAACACAGGCCCAAGGAAGCCATTAATTTTTAGATTCATTATTATTGTTTAGTTTTAATTAGTTGCTCGGAATATTTTGCAATACTGATATGCTCCCGTAAGCGTAGCTAGTTTATTCAATACAGTGGATTTTATACATTGTATTATTTTATTTTCAGAGTGTATTTTATTTTTTGTTTTTATATTGTTTTTGAAATAAATAGCTTCATTAAATAGCTTTTGTTTCAATAAAGTAGTTTTTCCTTTGATTTCCGCTTTCTTTGTGTCCCCTTTGGGGCCATGCCCCATAGGTTGAGAATCACTGCATTAGCCTCTATATACAAGTAGCCCAGTCATGAAGTTACTTCATGCACAAACTTTGTTTCCTTATACTTGGATAAAGGATGAAACTAAGAATATAATTTTTTGGCATCTTTAATTTATAGTATAAGAAAGCAAAAAAACTTTCAACATCTGCTGCTTAGTGAAAGAATAACCCTCTTTTACAATAATCAGAAGATGGAGCTGTTTCTTAACCACTCAACTCATGCACTGTGAGGTTTACAATCCAGTCACAGCAATAAGGCTATATATTTTGAGATGAAGACATTGAAGCATCAACATTTTGGATGAAGACACTGTAGCATCAGCAACTACTTATAGTTGCTGATGCTACAGGTGTGAACAGATCTAGGAGTGATGGTGGATAGCGAGTTGAAGTTCAGAGGCAAGATTGCTAAAGTCTTCATCCCTGCTTTAAGTGAAATGGAGGGATAAAGGTAACACTGTAATATTCAAAAGAACAGAATTTGATCCATATCTTCAGAACAGCACACCAGCAAGGTGTAGGACTGTTAATAGAAATGCTAGTAATGCTCTTCTTGGATATAACTCTATTGAAGATTCAAAAGATGGAGATAGGGTATTTTCAGTTCTTTTGGGTTTTTTTATTATGATTACTATATGACACCTACAGGGAGTCCAATGACTCATCGAGGGAGGGCGCTTACTCTACAACTCTCTGCCTCCACCACTCAGTTCACCAACCAACTACAACTACAATCATCATCTACACCAATATATGAGTTATCACCTCATATGACAACTCGTATAGCAGAGTATATAAGTTCTTTTCGCTATATCCTTTGGTATTAATTTGGTCTAGCTACTCACTCATGAAGCCTCAAAAGGGGCTGAAACCGGTCTGGGTAGTGGCCTCCCACCATAATGTAATAGCGGTACATTTCCTAGGAAATGTGTTTTTACATTATGGAAAATACCTAAGAATAGCGATCAGAACTTTACCACCTTTGCTGCGAGTTGCCCGGTATTGTACTACGTACTAGAATCACTTGCATTAGCTCACGCGTAATCGCCAATACTTTTATAGTTTACTATATTCGGCATGAAACTCTCTGATTCCAATCTTTGAGTTTCTTATTCGGTTTTAAAACAATGTGGGATTTAATATCCCCTTAATTTAAATAACCATTTTTATTATTATTTGACACCTCCAGGGAGTTCAAGACTCATCGAAGAGAGCACCTACTCTACAACTCTCCGTCTCCACCACTCAACCTCATCCACCGATCATCTATTAATCACATCATCTACACCAACACCATCTACTCTCCATCACCACCACTAGTATTTCCACAGACAATCACAAACATCCATGCCTACGGCAGAATTCGAACCCACAGCCTTTTGGCTGGAGAGCAGATATGCTAACCACTCGGCCAACCAGGCTGGTTATTTTGTTCTAATATTATTTTTGATTACACTCAAATTTCCAGAAAAATGAGATTTCTCTTCCTGGAATCACCTTGACATCAAGCTTCTCCTAGGCATAAACACATCACAACCATTGCATCCTCAGCTTCTAAAAACTAGGGTTTCTCTTTCACTCAAGACGTTACTTCACCTCTAAACAGGTGTTAACCTTATACAAATCACAACTCTAAATAGCTATTGAATACTGCTCTCACATTTGAAGTGAGGTCCCCAAAAGCTCCCTCAAAATACTTGACTGAATACAGAGGAGAGCAATTAGATTGATAAATAACCAATTTCTTACCAACTCATCCCACCCTCTTTTGCACAGGCATTTGGTTTCTGCAATATGTGTATTCTATAAATATTTCATTTAAGCCGTAACATTATTATAAAATGAGCAGATTGCTCAGACATGATTTTCCTTTTGTAAACTGTTCTTTGCAAAGTATATTTTGTTTGTCCACCCATTTCTGTATGCAAGTTCTCACCAACTTCTCTAATATCTCTATGATTACATCAGAGATACTGATAGGTGGATAAACACACTAGTCTTTGCATCATTCTTGTGCAATGGGATTATTATACATTCTTTCCATTTCTGTGGGATCATTCCTGAGCTAAGACTCCAATTATATAAACACGTCAAGGGCCTAAACAGTTTGGCTGAACATTCCTTTAGTGCTGATATCCCATCTGTCCTAACTGCTGAATTTTTATGCCAGTTATGCAACAGCTCCAGGACCTCCTCCTCACACACCTCCATCTTTTCATCCAATGAAGTTGTAGGTTGATAGATTTTGGTGAAGTGAGCATTCATTATTTGAACTACCTCATCAGCTTCTAATACTACAGTAGCATTTATATTCTGTCAAGTTATTGTTCCAATGGCATTCTTTCTTCAACTTGCAACATAATGATAAAATTCTGAGTGTTGTCAAAAATAATACTGTGAATAAATGGTTCTTTTTTGTGAGAAATAAGACAGAACTAGGTTTTACTAGCATTGAAATTGACAAGTTAAAGGTGACATGAAAACTGGAGAAAAAGATATCCTTGAAGTATGGAGTAATTACCTTGAAAAATTGCTAAATGAATCAAGCAGTGGTAAAAAACACTCGACAGGTATACATTCTGGAATACAAATCCATACTTGAAGTAGAAAAAGCCATCAAAGGCTTGAAATGTGAAAAGGCAACAGGAATAGATGATATTAGACCAGAAATGCTGAAGTATGGAAGTATAAAAGTCTTACAGTGGCTGCACTGCATAGTTCAGAAGGCCTAGACAGAGGGATGAATTCCCGATGATTGGAGTAGAGCTCTCATAGTACCTATATATAAAAAGGGAAATAAAACTAAATGTGAGAATTACAGAGGTATTTCCCTACTGAGTGTTCCTGGAAAGATTTATGCAAGTATACTTGAGAAACGGTTGAGAAAAATTGCGGAAGAAAAGCTTGGCGACGAACAAGCTGGATTCAGGCCAAATAGAGGCTGTCAGGATCGGATCTTTACTTTACGAAGAAGGTCAAAGTTTGGCAATTCTAGATTGGGTGCTCTCTGGCAAGGTACAGGGTGTTCGGGATAAATTTGACAGTTTCGTAAGGAAAAAGAAAATCTTCTTTGTATCTATTAAATTTAATGAATTGACAAAAAAACATTACAGGCAGAGTTAATTACAATACTATCAACAAGATTTACTCAAAATAACCACCATTAGCATCGATCACAGCTTCAATTCTGCTTCGGAACCTCGAACAAGCTGATGCTACAGTCTCCCTGGGAATGGCCGCAAAAACTGTTTTAATTTTATCCATTAACTGGGCTTTTGTATTACTGGAAGTGCGATTGGTGTCTTTTTCAACTGCGCCCCATACAAAATAATCCATGGGGTTAAGGTCTGGGGAGTTTGGAGGCCAAACATTTGGACTGGTGAAGTCGTAGAAATTTTCAGACAACCATTTTTGACTTTTCCCAGAGGTGTGGCAAGGGGCCGAATCCTGCTGCCATACATACGGCCTACCATTGGCTACCCTTGTTATCCAGGGCTTGACTACAGTTAGCAACTCCACGAACAAAGCCCGAATTCTAATGCCAGGGTTCTTCAACACCTGTTCCTGCAGATTTGCGAGGAATTCTGCTGTACGAACGCAATCAGATCGTCTGCTAGGGATCTTTCTTCTTGCTACATCCTCGTAGTCACCATTGCAAGTCTCTAGTTCATGCCTGATTGTTTTTACTGTATTCAGGGAGCATTGGGCAGCAGTCGTAATATCCTTATTTTGATGGCGGGCACGAATCATCATGATACAAGTTATTCTCTTCCATGATTCAGGTGGGTTCCAGCTATCCATCCTTTCTGACATCTTGTATATGAATGAAGAAGGGTCCAAACTTTTAAATGAAGAGAAGTGTGTGTTAATACATGTAACTTATGGAAAAATATAATTAATTATAAATATGTCAAATTTATCCCGAACACCCTGTATGTCATAGTGGATATATGCACAGATGCCACTCCAGGGTCGAAAGGAGTTAAACAGTGTATAGTTTGAAAAGTTGAGATGAATAGTGCTATGGGGGGGGCGGGGGGATTTCTGATAAGAAGAGTAGCTGAGGTTTGGAGACTGGTCATGGCAGTGGACGCTGTTAAATTTGTGATCCTTGTAAACTTCATAAGAGAATTTACTTGATAACAATTTAACAAGTAGAAACCTTAATAAGAAAATTGTGCTTGCATCAAGGTATAAATGAAATAAATATATTGAAAAGAATAATTGTTAACTAGTATAAGAACATTGATTGTATAACATTAGAAAAATAAGATAATTAATTTACAGTTTAGTTATAAAAGTTTTGCATGTAAAACGCTTGTTAGTAAGTTATGCTAATTCTTAGAAAAAATTGGGTGAGCTGATAGAGTTTGATAAAGCTGACTCATAGGATTAACTAGAATCAAAGTAAAGCCCAAGGTCACGGTTCCCGATTTAGACATTGCAGCGGGTCTGTCGCGTGCACACGGCCCACCAAAGGTAGAAGTTTCAGCAAGGAGATGCTGCCCTAACAGGTTACGATAAATGTATCCTAATGTGTGTGTGTGGGGGGGATTTAGTTGCACGAGGTGCCAGTAGGGTCATAATATAAAAGCGTTAGGACCCCCCCACGAGATCTTTTGCCAGTTTTCGTTTGGAGGTTACCTTATGAGTTTCTGAGTGACGGTCAGGAGTCCCCCTCCATCCGCCATGACATGGAATATTAGTATGAGGATTTAGGTCCTGTTTTCCTACCATCGAGAACAAAGGCCGCCGCCGCATGGTCAAGAAGAAAGGTATTTACTGTATACTAAGCCAACCCTGGCCTAAAGGAAGGAGATTATCAATAGAAATTGTGGATATTCTCATGGCAAATCTGATGACTGCAGAACAGCAGATAGATCGTGTTTCCTTACAAGAAGCCTGGTATGCTGCAATTGAGATGGCCCTCATGTTCCGAAGCATCCCAACTATGTCCCACTACAGAAGGAGATCTTCAGGAATCGCAGACAAATAACGTCTAGTAGAAGAGCTTCATCAAACGGTATTGTGAACGATTTTATGTTAATTCTGTTAATCTAATATGGCTGTAATTGTAGGTCGTATTACTAAGCAATTTGAAGGACTTGAATGAAAGCTGAACTAGGACTTTAGCTCACTTAATAGTATAGAGAATGAGGGAATTAGTTTATCAGCATTATTGAACGAGTGATAGTGTGTATTTATACTAGTATCAATACACACTATTGATACTAGTGTGTATTGATACTAGTATCAATAGTGTGTATTGATACTAGTATATGTAATTTACCCTTAACTGAGAAAGGTCAGAGAAATTGAATGTGGTGTTCATTGTAGCAATGGAATTGCTAAGCCCACATAACTCTTGTAAATTAATGTGTGTAATCCATGTGTCTAATTGAAATATTGTATCACATTATTGTGCTTAAGCAATTGAAAGATTTAAGCCAACTTATTCATTGATGGGAAAGCCCCTTTATCGTGTGTGTAGAGACCTTTGTGGAGGCATAACAGTTTATCCCACGTGCTAGTGTAAATTTTTCATTTTTATATTTTGCTAGACTTATTAATATTGTATTAATTTAGTATTGAATTGGAGTTTTTAGAATTGAATGTATTGTATTTATGAGTTTAATAAACTTTTGCTTATCAAATAATCAGTTGTCTGAAATTGCCATTCAATGCCCGCTTGTTATAACGTATGAACCTAGGTGCGGGGGGAAAGGAGGAGAAAAAGCTAAGTTACGAGATCAAGGTTACGACTGCATGATTATTTCACTTCTAGACTTATTTAGGAATTGCTTCTTGTTTTAAATTTCTTTATAAACTAAGTGTCCTAAATGGCGCAGCTTTAAAAAATAAATGTTTTAGGATATTAAGAGGAGCAAAAGCTTAGAATTCTAGTACGGAAGTGATGATATGCAGAGAAAAGGAATAAGATATATAAAGGAAAGTAAAGTATAAGGGAAATATATAAATAAACAAGAATGGGACACAACAACGATATTAAGGTCGGAGTGGAGGATACGGATGTTAGTGAAGGATGCGCAAGACTTTGTGGGGCATATACAGCACCTGCATACTGATCTCCATGGAGTCTACTAGTAGTAGCATCACTTGATTTCGGAACTAATTTTCCTTGTTTGTAGTTGATGACACAAATGTTGTCTAAATTTTTCTGCTTTTCTTCAAGTTGTTTCCGAAGTTAATGTTCTTGTTCTCACTGGGTGAAAGTTAGGTCAGGTTGAGCACATGTGTGACTGGAGGCAAGTGTCCTTGAACATGTTATTAATCGATGTTATTAGTTTAGATGTGCTCATCGAGATATCGCAAGTCACTTTCATGAGATGTAGAAAGTTTGTTCTGTCCTTTCTTTTATTTGTGGGTATGAAATGATGGCATCTGATGATATTTCTAGAATAAAAGTTGTATTCTCCTGCTAACTGTGATCTTTTATGATTTGTCACATTCCGTCAGAAAGTTCAGAATAACCATGTTGAATTTCTTGTTTTCAGTCTCGATTGAGTTGTGTACCATTTATGCAATTAAGTTGTGGTGTTTGTTTGCAGGCAAGGATGCACTTGTGCAGTGCTAATCATCAAGTAGTTCAAAGCTTATCTTCCAACATTCAGATTTTGGAGGAGAAAGTTTCATTCATAGTGTTAAGGTACTGTTTGAGGAGTTCAACTCATTTATCTAAATTCAGAAGCTGCTTTACAGAAGAGAAGCACAGTGAACGGAAGAAGGGCTAGTTGAGGTCGAAAAATTGTTTATACACTGATTCCTCTATTTTTGTGCAGGAAGCATGTAGCCAGTGGCAACAGAAATTGCACAATATACCCTTTTTCTTATAACATCGATTTTAGAGCTGCAGCACTTTATATTATCATTGGGTTTGTCAGTGATTGATGGTAACGCACTGGCAAGACATAAGGTGCTCTTCGATCTTTGGCCTTTGTTGCCACCATCTTTGCTTCGCACAGTAGGCATAGTGAACGCTTGCATGTGGCTGATTTTTAATTGAAAAGATAATCTACTCGATGCACTATAAGTACTTACAAGTTGTGCAGAAGTAATGGCTCCTTAGTATCTGCTGTTGTGATTTTGGTTTATTGGTTAATTTGAGAGAAAAACACTTCTAACGATATAATGTGGGAAAACAAGTTTAGAGTAACTTATTCATGCCACTTGCTGTACGTATTAATTTATGATAGCATAATTAGAAGTGGAGGAGGCCTTCATCCAGCAGTGGACAGAAAATGGCTGAAAAGAATAATAATAATTAGAAAACCACTTATGAGGAGCAGGAAAGAGATTTGTTAGCAAAGTATAAATTACCTGGGTGGACCTGTTGTTTTCCATTCAGGTTTCTCCAATGCAAGTCACAAAGTTTCCAGCTATGGTGATCTTGAGCAATTCTTCTCGACTTGTTTCCTATCACTCTGGTTAGAGGGTATTCTCATCTAGCTGGAGGTCTACTGAATTTTCTCTTGGTTGATTTTGGATACCAGTTTGTGACACGGCAGGCCCACCTGTTGTCATTAAGTCTTGCAATATGACCTGTCCACTGTGCCTTGTTGTGATATATGGTTTTCACTACTTCTCTTACTCCATTTAATTTTCTGATAGTTTATTTTGTGATGCGGTCTTTTTTTAATTGTCCCTAAGATTCTTCTTTCCATAGTGTGCTGGGTGGTCTGAAGACTAAGTTCTTCTTTTTGTGTGTGTGGTGCTCCAATTTTTGGAAACGAAGGTTAAAGATAGGAGGACACAGCTGTTGACCATGCTGGCTCTTATTTTGATATCTAGTTTAAGTTCTGTAATTACGGATGTGATGCAGCTAAAGGAGGTCCATGCAGCTCTTTTTCTTTTCATGTTTATTGTTTAACCAAGGTATGTGTACACTTTCTATGGTGAAATTATTATTTAAATGAATATATATAATTCTCACCTTCTCGTGGTGCACCCTGTTGGGTATCTACCTGGATACTGAACGAACGAGGATGGGCTGCAATTTGGGATTTAGCCGACCAAATTGTATTCTTATTGGCTTAAACCAATATAGAAAATGATGGTACAACATGACAAAATTTCATGCCAGCTGGGGCATCGCCCGGTTGAGTTAGGGCATCGCCCAACTCAACATCACCAGAGTTAAAGATCGGTACTATCAACATAAGAAGCCTAAATGGCAAAGAAATGGAGCTAGTGAAGTAATTAGATAAGTACCAGATTGACATAATAGGGGTGACTGAAACAAAAAAGACAAAAACTGGTGAGATCTTTCTGAGCAATAAATACAAAATGTTATATTCAGGAAATGACAATCAAGGAAAAGAAGGAGTAGCTATAGTATTCAACACAAAATACGAGGCTAATCTTCTTGAATGGCAGTCAGTCTCAAGTAGAGTAATGTGGGCAAATATGAGAATGGGGAACTGGACAATGAGACTTATTTGTGCCTATGGTCCCACAGAAGGTTCTACTAAGGTAGAAGTGGAGGAATTTTTTGATGCTTTAGAAAAAGCAACTGACACAATGAAAAAGGAAAAGTTGGTCCTTGTTAGGGATCTAAATAGCAGAGTAGGAAATGATTGTCACACAAACAAAAATATTTTGGGAAAATTTGGAGAAAAGAGCAAAGCCAATAATAATGGCAAATACCTGTTGGATTTCTGCTCAGGACATGGACTGGTTATTACTAACACCATGTTCCAACATAAAAATGTGCATAAATTCACATGGAGAGAAGAGGCAAGGAATAAGAAAAGTCTCATTGACTATGTTATTGTTGATAGTGATGTTTTCTCTCTGGTGCAGGACACCAGAGTGTACAGAGGATTTGAAATTGGAAGCAATCACTATTTAGTCTTGAGCAGGATAAAATTGAATTTCGTATTGAAAAGAATAACATGTAAGAAAGTTTTAAAGCGAATAAAAGTTGAGCAGCTCTCAGATGTGAACTGTAGGCTAAAATACACAAAGATTATTGAAGAAAATATGAAAGAGTTTGAGAACAGGAACCAAACCTTGGAGATTCAGTGGCAAGCCTTGAAGAAAACCCTGATTGATTCAGCCAGAGAGGCATGTGGTGAGGTTGTCTTCAAGGATAGAAAAATCAGAACTCCAATGTGGACACAGGAAGTTAAAGAGGCAGTGAAGGAAAAGAAGAAAGCATATCAAAGGTTCCTGGCAAATACTGTATTTTCCAGTGTATAAGACACACTTTTTTTACCTTAAAAATTCATCTTAAAAATGGTGTGCATCTTATATAATGAAGGTAAAGATTGTTTCCCCTTTTCAAAGTCATACACACTCCCTTTTATGTTCCAAGATCTTTGTAGGCGGTTAATGGTGCAATCAAAAAACCTTCACGTAACTTCTAGCGTGTCATTGGCTAAGAACAGGGAGTCCCTATTAAAGTTTCATAATATCTTATCCAAGTAATCAGTTACCGATGTTTATCAGTATTGAGTTGACGTGTTGAGATATTTTGTGTTCAGTTTGATATTTCCCCATAGATTTTAGTGATAGAAAAAAACAGGCGACATTCATATACATCAAGTTACAAATTGCAGGTTGTAAAATATGCGGAAGAACACGGGAATACGTAAGCTTTGCAAGTGGGTTAAGACATCTTGGTCGAAAATGAATGAACTATTGTTAAACCTTTCTTGAAATGTGGAATTGGCAACGCTCTTGATGGAAGTGAAGATCATTTCTTATATGAAGATGATGATGATGAACAAGAGGAAGAAGAAAGAGAAGAAATTAATGATGATAGAGAAGAGGCAGATGACAGTGACATGGGTTTTGAAAGTTTCTGAAAGGTCAGTATACTATTAAAAATTACCTATTATTTTATCCATTTTTTTTAAAATCATACTTTAAAGTATAGGTTTTTTCCAGAAAATTGTATTAAATTTCTTGGGTGCATCTTATACATAGGAGCATCTCATACACCAGAAAATACGGTAAGTCAGCTTGTGCTCTTAGAGAATACAGAGACAAATGTAAGAAAGCTAAACAGTGTGTAAAACTAGCTAAACAAAAATCATGGGAGGACTTTGGCAAGAATATAGAAAATAAATATCAAGAAGGTGGTAGGATATTCTGTTGAAGAAGCTTAGAAATAGAGGAAAGAGTGCTGTAAAAGGAGTTAGATATGATAAAGGTTACATGAAAACAAGAGAAAAAGATATCCTTGAAGTATGAAGTAATTATTTTGAAAAATTGCTAAATGAAACAAGCAGTGATGACAGCATAGTGCTAAAGAACACTGACCAGGCATGCAGTCAGGAATACATATCCATACTTGAAGCAGAAAAAGCCATCAAAGGCTTGAAATGTGGAAAGGCAGCAGGAGTAGATGATATTCGACCAGAAATGCTGAAGTATGGTGGTATAAGAGTCTTACAGTGACTCCACTGCATAGTTCAGAAGGCCTGGACAGAGGGACGAATTCCCGATGATTGGAGTAGAGCTCTCATAGTACCCATATATAAAAAGGGAAATAAAACTGCATGTGAGAATTACAGAGTGTTCTACTGAGTGTTCCTGGCAAGATCTATGCAAGTATACTTGAGAAACAGTTGAGAAGAATTGTGGAAGAAAAGCTTGGTGAAGAACAAGCTGGATTCAGGCCAAATAGAGGCTGTCAGGATCAGATCTTCACTTTACGACAAATAGTCGAGAAAGCATGGGAATATAACAAAGATCTGTATTTAAGATTTGTCGATTTGGAAAAGGCATATGACAAGGTGCCAAGAGAGAAGCTATTCAATACGCTGCAGTTATATGGTGTCAGTGTGGCATTATATCAAGCAATACTTAGTCTTTGAGTTGTAAGTCAGCAGTTAGAATTGAAGGAAGTACAGGAAGATGGTTTAATGTTAAATCTGGTGTGAGACAAGGATGTACATTATCCCCTCTGTTATTCATTATCTATATGGATCACATTATGAAGGAAAGTGGTATTAAACATGATATGAAAATTGGAGATGTTAATGTCAGCTCTTTGCTTTATGCAGATGATGTTATACTTCTAAATAAATCCGCTACAAGTCTGCAAGATTCTCTGACTAAATTGAATAGCTGTTGTAATAGATATAGTATGAAGGTGAGCATTAAAAAGACAAAGACAATGAAAATAGGTAGAATTGTTGAAAATGTCAACTGTGTTGCGAACAGGGAACCTGTGGAACAAGTAAAACATTTCAGCTACTTAAGCACGATTTTTAGTGAAGATGGTAAATTAAATATGGAAATAGACAACAGAATCAACAAAGCTGGTAAGGTAGGAAGTCTAAAAAGATAGATAATAAATTCCATATGGTCCTCTATCTAAAAAGATAGAGGCCCATATGGAAAACTCAGGAAAGAAAGGTACTGTAAATTATATCTCGTGTTAACTAAGATTCGTCTGTATTAGTTATCATTATTCTAATACTGAACTGTTGAAGTGACCAAGAAAACAATACTAGGACTTTAGTATCTGACAGAATATATTGAAAGTAAGCTGGCTAGTGTTAATGTTATATGAGTAATTAAGTGTCCTGAGAATTTTGCATGTCTATTATATTGTATAAGAAAGTTTAAATGTCATAATTATGTGTTAGTGCAGTAAATGGTTTAGTTAAGCTACTTAAGTTTGGATAGTTAAATAGTGTGAATTAATCTTATATGTCCATGTCATATGAAGTTATGTGTTGAATATGTATGGCGGCATGATCGTAATACCCATTATAGGATCATAGCTTAATTATTTATGATAAACTAATGTTAGTTTGTAAATATTTAGTATAGCATTGAATTGAGTAATAACTAAAATTTGAATTGTACCATGTTAAGGAATTTAATAAACCTTTTGTCCAATGATAAAACAGTTGTCTGAAATTGCTGTCCAATGCACCACTCGAAAAATTATGAACCTAATCACGTGGGAAATTCATGTGTTAAGAAACGAGATAAAGTGTCACGACTGCAACATTGTTTCACTTTCAGACATATTTTAGTTCTTTCTCCTTGTTTTTGTATATAATATCTCAAACTAAATATCCCAAAAGGCATAGTATAATACAAATATTAGGGGTACTAAGGGGAGAAATAACTTAAGTATTAGTAAAAATTTTGGTGATATCTCGAGCATAGATAATAGTAGAACATAGATAAGCGGAAATTATTAGATAGAATAAAAATCAGAAATTGGGACACAACAATTTAAAATTGAATAATTTAGCTGGAAGCTAAGCTTGAACTAATTGACGATCAGCATCGCAACACAAGTTCATCCTTACATCATATGTATTAAAAAGTTTTGGTTTGGTTCAAAGATATTTTGATGCAAAAAGGTCACTGTAAAAATCTTGTACCATCTTTTCCATTTTTGATCTCTTTATGTGGCTTTCATCTGGTAATGCTGATGGAATTGGCCTTTTCATAATTCATTCTCCTTTTAGATTCAGCGGCATTTCTCAGCTTTTTTTTTCCCCCTCTAGGTTTGGCAGTCCTCTGAATCTTTTTTCTTAATACATTGCAAATAATTTTATATTCAAGTCATGAGTTTGGTATATCTTTCAGTTCTTTTCTCTTTGTATGGAGAATTTCTGTTTTGGGGTGTTCTTGATTGACTTGAGAATTTTCCATGCACCTACATAGATTATGACACACTCCTGGAAATTCTTTGTCAATGTCATATTCGGTAATATTCCATTTGGTCAACAGATTGCTTGAACAGATCTAAATGTTTGGGTTACTTTGCATGGTTTGATTGCTCGAATATTTTCTTCCTTCTTTTGGTCAATTTGTAGGATGGCTCTTGGTGGTCAGTAATCTGAATGAATGTCAAAATACTTTCTATCAATTTTTCCTACATCTTGAACTATTCTTTTGCAGTCTGTTAGAATATAGTGTATTTTATTTCTAATATTGCCATTTGGGGATTCCCAAGACCATCTTTTCCTGCTCTTTTTTTGGAAGAAGATATTCGTGATGAAAAGTTTTTCTCTTCTGCAAATTCTAGAAGTTTCTCTCCTCTTTCATTTCTATTACCCAGTCCAACAGGACCGATTTCTGATCTTTTCAATTTTAGCATTAAATTCGCCACAGACAAAAGTGAACGGATTTTTGATGTAGTGGCTCCTCAAGATTCTTCTAGAATTCATTTATCTCATTATCACTTACCAATGTAGGAGCATAACATGATAATTTTATGGGTGGCCTTTCTTCCAAGATCAACCATCGGAGTGCCAACTCTTCCAGACAGAATGTTACACAAAATGATTTTTTCTTTGTTAGTCTTTTCCTTATAATGAATCTGACTCTGCTTATTTTGCATTGTTGGTTGCTGGACCAAGGAAAATTCGTGAGCCATCATTCCATTGTGCTTTTAGTTCTTTTGATCTTTTCATTTCGTTTATGGCCAAAATTTTTGTGTTGCTTAATTCTCTAAGTAGGAAGTTCATTTGAGAATCTTTTGTTAGAATGCAGGTATTCAGGGTAATCTTTCCAAAAGATGGCCTATTTTTATCTCCAGGATCGTTAGCACCCCGATCTCTTTCTTTTTCTCCATCGTAGAAAAGTAGGTGAAAGTCGTACAGGACTCGGGATCTATTCCTCTGTTTTGCTGTCATTTACCATATTACTGCTGTTTACTTAGATTTTGTCTTTTTTGTACTTTGCCGATGAGGGTTTTGCTTAATGTGATAATTTTATGATCATGTTATGCAGATGTGATAATAAATTATGTGAAAATAAAATTATTTTCACATAATAAAAATTAATAAAAACAGGATGCGAATGAGGAGAGTGGTGTACTTTCCTCATTCGCATCCTGTTTAAAGTACAGAGAGGACGATGGGAGGCACAACATGAAGGTGAGGATAAGTGGAATTCGACTCAACTGTGCCATCCGGACTTGACTGAAATTCCCATGTTCAAGTGAATATTAGCTCCGCCAGCATCTTTGATATGACATGCATCGTAAAAGTGAGTCTTCCCCCCCTTCAAAAGTATAACCAATGAACCAATAATAAACAGCTGCAGTATACAGTAATTCATTAAGCCAATAAGTAACTATAGGGAGAGTCTAATCCAATGAACTAATAACGGTAATCAGGTGATTCACGTAGGTGTGGTAGGAATACATTGGGTTGATGGAGCAGCAAATCATCTTGTAAAATTTGTTGTGCTTATTATGTGTTGTATTTATTTCTCTGTTTTATTTATATTTCACTTCATTTTCTTTTGTTTACTGAGGATTAGGTATACATATTATGCAATAATAGGATACATAGTATCTAATCATTAACCTAACCACACTTTTGTGAACCCTACATTCATTATTTTTTTTTTTTTGTCAGTGTCTCTTTTGTCTAATAAATAATAATATCCCACATATGTTTACAAAAAAATAAATAAAAATAAATACAAATGAATACTTTTTATAATACATATGAGGGTGGTCTGAAAAGTTCTTGGCCCAACAATGAAAAAACGAATTTATAATTTCAAAATTATTTATTTTTTGACATAATCTCCCTTACGACTAATACATTTATTCCAGCGATGCTCCAGCACCATTATCCCGTCCCTGTAGTGGTTCTCACTAAGATTTGCAAAATACCCCCTCAACTGCAATCACCTCTTGATTCGAAGAAAAATGCTGACCAGCGAGGAAGAGTTTTAGTTTTGGGAAGAGACAGAAGTCAGAGGGAGCCAAATCTGGGGAATAAGGTGGATGTTCCAACAATTCATAGTGCAGATCCCTTAAATTTCCCATTCCATAACACCTTTGTGGGCAGGTGCATTGTCCTGATGAAAGATGATTTTTTTTTTCTTTCTGCAAACCAGTTCTTTTCTGACAAATTTTTTCATCTAGTCTGGTTAAAAGATCGGAATAATATTCCCTGGTTATTGTTTTACCCTTTTCAAGATAATTAATAAACAAAATGCTTTCAGCATCCCAAAACATTGATGCTGTGATCTTTCCTGCTGATGGAACTGACTTTGTCTTCTTTGGCGCTGAACATCCGGCTTCTGTCCGATGTTTTGACTGCTGTTTGGATTCTGGTATCTCATCCATAGTAATAAATCGATGCACAAAATCAGTTTTCTTCTCGTTAAAATGCTCCAAACACTGTTCAGAGATTTTCATGCGAGTACGTTTTTGATCTGTGTGACCAAGCACGGCACCCATCTTGCGCAAACTTTTTCATCTGCAATTCTTCATGCAAAATATATCCTACATGTTCTTTTGAAATGCTTATAGTCTCAGCAATTTCATGTACTTTGACTCGCCAGTCATCCAATACCAAATCGTGCACTTGATCAATGATTTCTGGTGTTGTTACACTTTCTGGACATCTTCCACGTGGATCATCTTCAAGGCTGGTATATGGCCACAGTTAAACTCGGCAGCCCATTTCTTAATTGTCAAAAAAGACAAGAAATTGTGTGCCCATAAAATCCAAACTTGGAATAAATTTTTTTGTCGTTAAACCTTCTTTTAAAAAGAATTTTATAACTGCACGATACTCAATTTTATTCATTTCAAGGGATACAGACAACACTTTTGCTTCAGATAGCTGTATAAAACAAACTACTTGATAGAATGACCTGCAATTTCACATGGATGCTTATGACAGATGTACCAACTTAGAAAAAAAAATCATGCTGATAGTGTTGCCACCTATGGTCGAGGCTGAGAATAGACCACCCTCGTAGACGTATTAACTTTTATTCAGGAATAGATAAAGTTTTACTACGTTCATTGTTTTCGAGGAATGGAATAAAACTGTTCTTATACTGTTAGAAACTCTCTAACCTCAACTGATGATATACTGAGTAGCTTTGTTTATCACTAAATACAGTATACAGAGACATTTAACATCTGTGTACTATATTTAGCAACATTTGTCATAACATCCTCTTTCAAATTTTTCAGTTTCATAAATTATGTATAACAGCTCTTTATAATACAGTCATTAGATAAAAAAAGAACCCAATTTATATAAAGCAAAAAGAATTATTATTATAAAAAACCTCCATGGAGTCAAAGACTCATCGTGGAAGGTCCACTGTTATACACACAGCTTATCATACTGTGCCTTAAATATATTCACTGTCTCTGTACCCACCACACTCTCAGGCGATGCATTCCAATCACTCACCACTCTACATGCAAAAAACCTACTCCTCACTCCCTTGCTCACAATCTCCTTATATAGCTTCCAGGGTTGATCTTTTGTCCTCTTCTTCTGTCTTCTTCCTATCTTCTCCCATTCTGTGCAAAAATTCCCTGACATTAATCTGGTAATAACCTCTTAACAGCTTATGTCTCAATCATATCCCCACTCCTCCTATCCACCAATTTCTGCAAATTACATTTTGTCAATCTGTCTTCAAACTCAACATTCCAGAGACCAGAAACAACCTTAGTCAATCAGCTCTGAACCTTTTCCAATACATCTTCATATTTTTTGAAAACCAGGTAACCAAATTTGTGCACAGTAATCCATATGTGGCTTGATCAAAGCCTTATACAAAGGAACCGTAACATCCTTACTTCTACAAGTCAGTGCCCTCTGCATCATTCTCGTTATCTGCCGTGTTTTTCTCCCAATTTTAGGTCCTTGTCTACAATCGCTCCCAGATCTCTCATCTCCTCTACCACTTCCAAGATATTTCCACTGATTTTGTACTCTACATCACATCTCTGCTTCCCAAATTTCAAAACCTTACACTTTGCAACATTGAATTGACATCCTCACTCATTTACCCATTCAGCCAGTGTATTCAATTCCCTTGCAAAGCCACAACTTCCGTTCTACTCCTAATAGCTCTCCCCAACTTTGCATCATCTGCAAACAACTAGATATCACCATTCAGACCTCTCCAAATATCATTTACATACAAACTAAACAGCAATAGACCCAAAACAGACCCTTGGGGTACACCACTAGTAACTTTCCTCTTCTGGGATATCACTCCTCCATAGACAACTCGCTGATACCTATCAGACAGCCAATCAGCGAACTAATATACTGTTCAGCGCCATCTGTTCCAATTTAGTTACTACTTGTCGTGTGCCAATTTATCAAAGGCCTTTGCAAAATCTAAATATACCACTGTATATGCAACACCCTTATCCAACGCATTTGTCATTTTATTATAAAAAGTAAGCAAATTGCTAAAGCATGATCTTCCTTTAGTAAATCCATGTTGGCCACCAAAGAGTATTCTTCTGTTGTCAACCCAATTCTGAATCTTGGTCCTAAATAATCTCCCTAATACCTTAACTACAACTCCAGACACACAGACTGGCCTATAATTCAAAGCCCTACTCTTATCACCTCCCTTGTGAATTGGAACAATTTTACCTTCTTTCCACTCCTTTGGAACTTGACCCTGTGAAAGACTCATGTTGAAAAGATATGTAAAAGCTGTTGTTAACTCTCTGGAACATTCCCTCAAAACAAGTAGTGAAATAGCATTAAGTCCCACAGCCTTATTTACATCAAGTCTATTCAATTCTTCATATACCTCCTATTCACTTAATAACAGTTCCTCTTCCTCCTTTCCCACTGCTTTCAAATTCTGCATAATGTCACATTCATAAGAATGAAATATCTTTACAAAATTGCTCATTAAATATCTCAACTATATCCTCTGTAGTGATTATCATGAATTAATTGATCAGTTTGAATTACATTTGAGATATTAGACATCACCCAGAAACTTTAGAAATGCTAATTTTACAAATAAACTTCTACCAAAAAAAGTTGAAACTAACATGCTGTATAAGCTTTGAGAAAACGTGACTGCTCAATGCAAGAGCAGTATATATATGCTGAAGCTAGTTCCTGCCAGTGGTTTTCACATAGCAGACACTGCCTGTCACAAATGTGTTAATGGATTTCATCACAATGGTGACAGAAGTTGTTTACACGGATGTGATGGTGACAAAAATACGAATAGACTGGAGCACCGAAGAATTTGGTTGGAAGAGTTTCCCAGAAGACTCATAGCATTAATGCTATTCTGAAAGGGGGAGAGGAATCATCATAATCATTAAAACTTAATTAATCATAATCATTAAATCACCATAAACGTTTCCTTAGATCCTATGGAGTCATTATAGTGAGAGATCACCATAAATTTGAAGATAGCAAAAAAATAATGAAAGTTCGAAATTAAAGCACCATGAACAGAACAGCCAAATTCGCAACAAAAGACTGCTCATAGTATGTAAAAGTTCTAATAAAAAAATAATAATAAATAAAGTAAAATGTGAAATAATGAACAACTGTATAGTTATTAAATAATGCATAAGTAGGTAATATATTTTTTTTTTTTGCCTAACTGATATTTATAATAACACAGTCCAACACAATTTTTGCTGACTTTTATACGAGACTTGTTTTTTACTAATTTGGGTGCGCGGATTTCAAATATCAAACCCATTTTTCTCTATCACATCAGGTTTTTCCTCTATGGCATTTTCTTTTTGCTAATTTGTAAGTTTTTGATAGTTTTAAGGAGGCAGTACTATTTAGAGAATCAAAAAAATCGATGTTATTTTCTGAAAGTATGTACTTTTAAAAATCTGTTCCTAACTTTTTATCAAGAAATTCAAAAAATTCCCGAAGATATAGCCTATTATTCAAAGCGGTGTGCAGATCAGAATCAGAGCGGCACCGCTCTTGCTTGTTAGTAAACAAATAAATGCGTAAGAACCTGCAACGCCACGTACTGGCGCTTTGAATGCGAGAGAGGCCGATAATTAGATACATAACTACTTAACAATATTCATTAAAAATTACAAGAATATTTATAAAAAATAACAATTTTACTTACACATGAGTTTCAGCATAAATTTTTGTTTGTAGCAATTTCTGCTGTGTGTTCTGTTTTGGCAATCCCTTTGAATACTCCAACAATAGTCGGCCATCATGTGAGAATCCCATCTTCCTTGGTACCGATCTTCCATAGTTTTTAAGTCTTGATGAAATCTTTCGCCTTATTCATCGCTTACAGCACCTAAATTCTCGGGAAATCTATCAAGATGACTGTATAGGAAATGAAGCTTTATGCTCATGTTGCAACCTAGGCGCTGGAACTTTTCAAGCATTGTTTCCACTAGATCTTTGTAATTGCACGCTTTTTTGTTTCCAAGAAAATTATTCGCAACCATCGTAAATGAAGTGCAGGCCTCTTTCTCAATTTCATTCATAGAATTGATGAAATTTGGGTCTCTCATTAAAGTTCTAATTTGCGGTCCATCAAATACACCAGCCTTTAATTTTTTCATAACTAAGTCGTGGAAATTTTTCACATATGTATTGGAAACAGTCACCTTGTAAATCTAAAGCTTTAACATACTGCTTCATAAGACCTAGTTTGATGTGTAGAGGTGAAAAAATGATTTTTTCTCTGTCGATTAAAGGTTGATTTATAACATTCTGTTCTCCAACATTTAAGGATATTCTAAGAGGCCAATGTTTCTGACTCCAGTGTTGGTTTCTAGCTCGACTATCCCAGAAGCATAGAAAACACGGAAACTTTGTATATCCTCTTTGAAAGCCAAGTAAAAAGTTCACCATTTTAAGATCCACACAGATGATCCAGTTATGGTCTGTATATTTTAATAACTTCAGAATCTTTTTAATGTCCTCATATGTTTCCTTTAAGTGGACTGAATAGCCAATAGGAATTGAGCCATATACATTCCCATTGTGTAGTAAGACACACTTGAGACTTCTGCTTGAACTGTCGATAAATAAACACCACTCATTTGGATGATATTGTACAACACTCATTTCAGTTAGTAAACCTGACACATTGTTACAGTAAACAAACCCACACTCGTGTTTAAAATATTGTACAAGATTACTTTCCCTGCTACGATAAAAAGTTATCTTCGTATCTTGCTCCAGTAAGTTTTTTTCATTTAATCTTGAAGGGCCCAAACCTCTTACTAGGTCATTCAATTCCGCTTGAGTAAAACGTTGCGGTCCAGAACTAGAAATTAAATTTTCATTGTCCAAATCAACATCCGGGTCTTGCTCCTCAAGAACATCTGGCATATCCAGATCATGCTCGTTCTCAAGTAAAGGAAGTCCTTTATAAATTGGCACGGCTATTTCATTGGAATGAGCAACTGGCCGAATTGCTGAGTCAAGATTTGGATACATAATTTTTTCTTATTCTTCTTATTATAACCAGAAGTCTGAACTAAACAAAAATAGCAATCATCTACGTGATTTTTCGGTTCACGCCAAAAGCTAATTTTTGGCATTTTCCCTTGCTCCACTGTCGTAAATTTTCTACACATGACTTACACACTTTATTTGGAATCCATGACTTGTCCTGATCTACAATTTTTACGTCAAAGTATGCAAAGTACACTTTCTTAACGAAATCAGTGATATTTGTCCTTTGACTGGGAACAGTAAAGCTGCCACAAATGTAGCAGAAGGAATCTACACTATTGACACAATTTCGAGTAGTAGACATGATGTATTTTCTTCACTGCCGACTAACATGCAATTAACAAGACAAAAAAACCCAGAGACTTTATTGAAACGTTATAAGCGCTCATCATACTTTCACGATCGATTACCGATTGACTGATTTCGATCGTTCTTTGTCCGCTATGACACATACAACATTCATTTGTTTTAGGCAGTTGTCATCACCTACTTTTCATCACCTAAATGTATTAGGTCGGTTATCGGCCTCTCTCGCATTCAAAGCGCCAGTACGTGCCGTTGCAGGTTCTTATGCATTTATTCGTTTACTAACAAGCGAGAGCGGTGAGCGCTCCGATTCTGATCTGCGCACTGCTTTGAATAATAGGCTATATCTTCGGGAATTTTTCGAATTTTTTGATAAAAAGTTAGGAACAGATTTTTAAAAGTATATACTTTCAGAAAATAATATTAAAAATCGATTTTTTTTGATCCTCTAAATAGTACTGCCTCCTTAAAACTATTAAAAACTTACAAATTAGCAAAATGAAAATGCCATAGAGGAAAAACCTGACATGAGAGAAAAATGGGTTTGATATTTGAAATCAGCGCACCCAAATTAGTAAAAATCAAGTGTCAGATCATAATCAGCAGAAAAAAAATTTTTTTTTTTTGTAATCAATATAATTTTGTGAATTTTCTATTATTAAATTTTACTCATATATATATATATATATATATATATATATATATATATATATATATATATATATATATATATGAGTATGCTTTTTAAGAAATACATGCTCTAATCAAAAAGCACCTAGACTGAATGTTTCTCTAACAAACCACATCATGTCACTTAAAGAACACGTTTTATACACTTATAGGACTTTTCACATGCATTACTGTTTTTTAATACAATACCTTTCTTATTAAATCTTTGGCATCATGGGTGAGATATTGTGCAAGAGTAAATTTACACCTTAGAATCTGAAATTAAATATGATATACAATATATAAATACAACTTTTAAAAAAATATACAAAGTCTGACCAAAAAGTATCCAAACTGCTTTTGTTTTCTACCTGGTAACATAGCAGTGATAAGCCTAAATAGTTACTAGTCATGTCTTATCACACTGCATCAATTTCACTGCCAACACTGTAAGTTGGTGTATTACACCATATCACATTTCATGCTATCTGAGAACCAGAAATGTTTGCACATGAACTGTTAAGTAGTTCCACCAATTTAATGTGAAAAGTACTCTTAATGTACTTCAGAACACTAGCTGCTGAATAATGTAATGTGATCAGGAAACTTTTTTTTTGCCTTACTATTCACTTATAATTCACTATTTTTTTTAAAAAAATACCTTTCTTATTAAATCTCTGGCATCGGGAGTGAGAAAAGGTGCAAGATTAAGTTTGCATCTGAGGATCTGAAATTAAATACAACATATATATATATATAAATAAGAGTATGCTTTTTAAGAAATACATGCTCTGATCAAAAAGCACCTAGACTGAGTGTTTCTCTAACAAACCACAATATCTTGCAAAATGGAGCGCATAATGATAAGCCTGGATAAGTTATTTCTTTTGTAAATAAAGGTCATCATTCACTTTGCAGCTTCAGTCATTCAATATCAGCACTAAAAATTGTTCGACAACCAAGAATCAACATAGGTTTTGTGTAAAAATCAATAACTCTATACTCATCAGATGTGAACATGTATGAACTTATTCTTTTTCTCAAGAAAAAAAAAAAAAAGTTGATATTAACACAATTAAAAACTGGTCTGATTGGCTGAGAGAATAACATACCTGCTCTCCAGCCAACAGACTATACATCTGAATCCCACCATGGGTATAACTATTTGTCAATGTCATAAGGTGGTAGATGAAATATCACTGCCTGGCATGACACCACCAATACTTATTCGTGAAAAGTTCCATTTTGAGTTTCTAGAGCAGGTTTTGGATTATCTAGTCTGCAGTCCATCCATAGTACTAAATACCAATGTATTATAGGTTTGCAACCATTCATGGGTGGGGATTAACGAAGCATCAAAAGTTGAATCTGAATGATGCATTTACATTTAGCAGTGACAAAAATGCTGGCATTAACATCAATGTGCAATATTGAGCATATTTTGAATGGAAATTAATCTCTATCTCCCCCCCACCACCACCACCCCCAAAAGATATATTGTAGTTTTCACAGTGTCAGTCTCGATACTTTTTGTTCAGATTGTACTACATACACAAAAAGAAACTCATACAAATGCAATTAAGGTATTTGGTACTGAGTATAAATTATTATATTATTATTCATTGCCTATATTTTTTTGAAATAAATGTAATACAGAAGTAATAGTTTATAGATCAACTACTAAAAATAAGCAAGTTTGTGGTTAATCCATGAATGAATGGTAGCTAGTTGCTATTGTGTTAAAGAAAAGGGGTGGGCATCATTAGTTGGTCTGGTTATTTTAGAATTATCACTAAGTCAATTAATGCAATGGTTTTTTTCTGAATATCAATTGCAAGTTTTCAATCTGTTTTTTGTAAGAAGGAAAATCTGCCGCCCATACCTAAGACTGGCTAATTCAGCTGGAGTGAAAACAAAAAGTTCCTTACATAATTAACAGAAATCCAAGTCCTTTCAGGAATATGCATGTCTTATAATTTTTTTTTTATAATTCTTGACTGTACAAAGATGATCTGTTATGGAATTTACCTATAGGCCTAAAAAGGAAGCTCTTTAATATATGCATTATTCCTGTGTTTGCCTATGGAAGTAAGGCATGGGCAACAACTAAAAAAAACAGGAAGACAGATTGTGCATCACTCAAAGAGGCTTGGAGAGAAGAATGCTCCATATAGCAAAAAAAAAGGATAGAATAAGAAATACTAGAATTGGAAAGAGAGAGATCACTGGAGTAGAAGATATCATGAAATGTTGTAAAACACGTAAATGGAGATTGGCTGGCCACGTTAGTAGACTGCCAGATGAAATGTGGACAAAGTTAAGCACTGAGTGAATACCAAGAGAAGGAAAGGTTGCTAAAGAACAAGATGGGAGAATGATCTACAAATGTTTGACATGAGATGGTGGACATTGGCTAAAGACAGACTGACCTGGAAAGTTAAGGCCTATATCCAGCAGTGGATGGCAAGAGGCTAAAGAAGAAAAAGAATGGAAAGTAATTTTTATACAGAAAGAATGAAGAAAACTATTGGTTCATCTCCTTTTGTCTTCCAATGTCTATACTATCATGTAGTACTATTTTGAAATTACAGGTTCACCACCAACTTTCTAGCAGCCTTCATTCCACAATCCTGCCAGATCAGCTATTCTTTGCCAGACCGACAAGGTCATGTAACAATAATTCAATTTCTTTTAAACTAAAAATGAAAATTTAGTAGTGATAACAATGATAATGCCCAACCCCAACTGATCATGGAACTGAATCTTTGGAATTTTTACAACCAATACATGGCAACAGTATATTAAAACAGTCCCTTTACCATCTTTCACATAAAAAAATTATATTCATACAGATCATAACCATCATAGCCACCAAAATTAGCTCTGAAGAAGACAAACTCTCTGAAATTTCTCTTATTAACAAAGCAATTAAATTCTGAAGTATATTTTGGAATTACAGGTTCACCACAGATTTTTTGGTTCCCTTCATTCCACAACTTTGAAAAATTAGCCATTCTGCTGGACAAACAAGGACATGTGATAATTCATCAGTACATATTTGACCCACAATTATAACTCTCCTCCTTCCCTTTGGAAGGATTATAATCAGGTAGGAGTTAGATGGATGAGTATCATCATCAAACATGAGGTGGGAAAAAAAAACGTCATGCAGTGTATATAAGGAGAAAGGTGATCACTACACTCATGAGTTGTATAAGGCAGAGGCAAAAAAAGATGAAGCAAATCATATGATTTTGCATTCCTTTTGAGAAATTTCTACTTCTTCCTACTTTTAAGAAATTAGATGAGCAGGCTAAAGAAATCCCAAAGGCTTTTCATTATGTGGCAAGCAAAAAGAATGACTACAGGATAGCTTTAACAAGTGCTAATGGTAGCAAGGAAACAGAACCAGACAAAATATTTTAGGTACTCAGTGACCACTTTTGGAAGTGTTTATCATCCAAGTGAAGGTATTGTTGTGACAGATGAAAGGGACTAATGTGGGAACAGAGGTTGATGAATTAGAAGTACTTAGGATATTGCAGAATTTCAATACAAATACAACTACTGGATTAGATGGGATATTATGAGAATGTGCAAAGGAATTGGCATTGTGACTAAGCTGTTTACGTCTCAAGGGAGTGGAAGGAAGGCAAAATAGTTCAGTTGCATAAAGAAGATGCAAAGATTGAGGTAGGAAATTATTGAACTAATCTTATCCCAAGAGTGGTGGTAAAGGTATCAGAAAATTTGGTCAAAGACAAAATTCAGGAAAGGTGGGGATTAAGAATTATGATACCCTGGGAGATTAGTATAGCTCTGTGAAAGGTAGGTCATGCTTTAGTAGTAACTTCCCCACATTCTGTTACAAAATTGGAGTAAAAAGGAATAGATATGAAGATGGTGATGAATACAAAGGTGGCTGATGGGCAGATAACTAATAGTATACAGGGGAAGAGAATCCAGTAGAAAGTAGTGACTAGTACTATAGTGCCACAGGGCTCTGTCCATGCTTGCACCACTACTCTTTAATTTGAACATATATGATATAGGAAATGATTTGATATTTATTTCTTTTGCTGATGATGCAAAATAAAGTACTGTAACAGTTCAGGTGATGATGCAGAAAGCTTGAAGGATGATTAAAATACACTGACAATATAGACAAAGGATCATGAGTGTAAATTTAAATAAGGAAAAGTATAAAAGTTATGCGGGGTGCTTAAGGGTCAAAGCTGTATAACTGAGAGGGGACCTCCACATAGCCTTTAAAGGAATGCAGAGAACCGACCAGGGCTTCTGACCTAATGTCCAATCCTCACCTTCTCGTGGTGCACCCTGTTGATTATCTACCTGGATACTGAACGAACGAGGATGGGCTGGCAATTTGGGATTTAGCCAACCAAATTGTATTCCTATTGGTTAAACCAAAATACAAAATGATGGTACAACATGACAAATTTTCATGCCGGCTGGGGCGTCGCCCAGTTAAACAAGGACCCCATTGTTTTCACCAGGGAACCAGGGCGAACAGCGAAAAGTCAGCTACTGGAACAAATCTGAAAACACACCCCAACTCAACATCGTCAGAGTTAAAGATCGGTACTATCAACATAAGAAGCCTGAATGGCAAAGAAATGGAGCTAACGGAGGAATTAGATAAGTACCAGATCGACATAATAGGGGTGACTGAAACAAAAAAGACCAAAACAGGTGAGATCTTTCTGAGCAATAAATACAAAATGTTATATTCAGGCAATGACAATCAAGGAAAAGAAGGAGTAGCCATTGTATTCAACACAAAATACGAAGCTAATCTTCTTGAATGGCAGGCGGTGTCAAGTAGAGTGATTTGGGAAAATATCAGAATAGGAACTGGACAACGAGACTTATTTGTGCCTATGGTCCCACAAAAGGTTCTACTAAGCTAGAAGTGGAGGAATTTTTTGAGGCTCTAGAGAAAGCTACTGAAAGAATGAAAAAGGAAAAGTTGGTCCTTGTTGGGGATCTAAATAGCAGAGTAGGAAGTGATTGTCAGACATACAAAAATCTTTTGGGAAAATTTGGAGAAAAGAGCAAAGCTAATAATAATGGCAAATACCTGTTGGATTTCTGCTCAGGACATGGAATGGTTATTACTAACACCATGTACCGACATAAAAATGTGCACAAATTCACATGGAGAGAAGAGGCAAGGAATAAGAAAAGTCTCATTGACTATGTTATTGTTGATAGCGATGTTTTCTCCCTGGTGCAGGACACCAGAGTGTACAGAGGATTTGAAATTGGAAGCGATCACTATTTAGTCTTGAGCAATATAAAACTGAATTTTATATTGAAAAGAATGACATGAAAGAAAGTTTTAAAGCGAATAAAAGTTGAGCAGCTCTCAGATGTGAACTGTAGACTAAAATACACAAAGATTATTGAAGGAAAAATGAAAGAGTTTGAGAACAGGAACCACACCTTGGAGATTCAGTGGGAAGCCTTGAAGAAAACCCTGATTGATTCAGCGAGAGAGACATGTGGTGAAGTTGTCTGCAAGGATATAAAAATCAGAACTCCATGGTGGAGACAGGAAGTTAAAGAGGCAGTGAAGGAAAAGAAGAAAGCACATCAAAAGTTCCTGGCAAATAAGTCAGCTTGTGCTCTTAGAGAATACAGAGACAAATGTAAGAAAGCTAAACAGTGTGTAAAACTAGCTAAACAAAAGTCATGGGTGGACTTTGGCAAGAACATAGAAAATAAATATCGAGAAGGTGGCAAAATATTCTGGAGGTTGTTGAAGAAGCTTAGGAATGGAAGAAAGATTGCTGTAAAAAGAGTTAGAGATGATAAAGGTGACATGAAAACGGGAGAAAAGATATCCTTGAAGTATGGAGTAATTACTTTGAAAAACTGCTAAATGAAACAAGCAGTGATGACAGCACAGTGATTAAAAAACACTGACCAGGCATGCAGTCAGGAATACATATCCATACTTGAAGTAGAAAAAGCCATCAAAGGCTTGACATGTGGAAAGGCAGCAGGAGTAGATGATATTCGACCAGAAATGCTGAAGTATGGTGGTATGAAAGTCTTACAGTCACTGCACTGCATAGTTCAGAATGCCTGGACAGATAGACGAATTGCCAATGATTGGAGTTCAGCTCTCATTGTACCTATATATAAAAAGAGAAATAAAACTGAATGTGAGAATTTCAGAGAATTCAATCCCTATTGAGTGTTCCTGGTAAGATATATGCAAATATACTTGAGAAACAGTTGAGAAGAATTGTGGAAGAAAAGCTTGATGGAGAACAAGCTGGATTCAGGTCAAATAGAGGCTGTCAGGATCAGATCTTCACTTTACGACAAATAGTTGAAGAATCATGGGAATATAACAAAGCGCTGTATTTAAGTTTTATCGATTTGGAAAAGGCATATGACAAGGTGCCAAGAGAGAAGCTATTCAATACGCTGCAGTTATATGATGTCAATGGGGCATTATATCAAGCAATACTTAGTCTTTATTTGAGTTGTAAGTCAGCAGTTAGAATTGAAGTACAGGAAGATGGTTTAATGTTAAATCTGGTGTGAGACAAGGATGTACATTATCCCCTCTGTTATTCATGATCTATATGGATCACATTATGAAAGAAAGTGGTATTGAACACGATATCAAAATTGGAAATCTTAATATCTGCTCTTTGCTTTATGAGGACAATGTTATATTTCTAAATAAATCTGCTTCAAGATTCCCTGACTAAATTGAATAACTGTTGTAATAGATATGGTATGAAGGCCAGCAATAAAAAGACTAAGACAATGAAAATATTCAGAATCATTGAAAATGTCAACTGTGAATGGAGAACCTGTGGAACAAGTAAAACATTTCAGCTACTTAGGCACAATTTTTAGTGAAGATGGTAAATTAAATATGGAAATAGACAACAGAATCAACAAAGCTGGTATGGTAGAAGTCAATTGAATAAATTCAAAAGGAATAAGAGAGAAATTAGTCGGAACACTAAATTTGCTGTATACAAGACTGTGTTCAAATCAATTTTAACTTATGGATCTGAGAGCTGGGTCAGAAGTAAAACACTTGACCAAAGACTAGAGGCCGCAGATACGAGAGTCCTGAGAAAGATTAGAGGCGTGAACAGATGGCATCAATAGCATTATCATATTAAAAATGAGGATATTAGGAAAGAAGTTGACATTGTCAGCATCCAGGAATGCGTTAGCAGAGCTAATCTCAGGTGGTATGGTCACTTAAACAGAATGGGTGAGGAAAGATTAGCAAAACAAGTGTTCTCTGCCAAGTTGGCAGGAAAACGCGCAGAGGAAGACCAAGATATAGGTGGATTGATACGGTACAATGTGCCTTATACGATAGAAATATAAGATCTGATAATGCTGGAGTCTTGATAAGTAACAGACTGATCTGGAGAAAAATTGTAGATAGGAAGTTAGTAATGTTGTAAATTTTTCATGTAGTACTATCATATCCTGTACACCCCCTTGAGGGTACATGGCAGTTATTTGATGATGATGAGATTTGTTTCTAACTACTATCAGAATACACAAGTGCAGTAGTTCAATATAAAAATATCACAAATAAAAAACTTGAAATCAAATGAAGGGTTATGCAAGGATGCCCACTCTCCTCGTGCCTTTTTAACATATTTAACCAAGAACACATTAAAGAAGCACTGTCCTCACAAATGTAGTAAAAGTCAATGGAAGACCAATCACACGCGCAGATTTAAATTTATTTCTACTTTTGATGTCCGTAGATGCCGTATGGCCACTCCTGTACTGATTTGGAGGAAAATCGTAGATAGGAAGTTAGTAATGATGTAAATTTTTCATGTAGTACTATCATATCCTGTATACCTCTTGAGGGTACATGGCAGGAATTTGATGATAATGATGATAAAAGTTATGCATTATGAAATGAAAAGATTTCAAAGTATATGTTACACTAATGGATGTATACACACTAGGAAATTGATGAAGCTAGGAATTTGGAAGTGTAGGTGGGGAGAGAATTGAAGATCAGAGGGCATACTTCTAAAGTGGCAAAGGTACATGGTTCTTGAAGAACACAGTAAGAAGAAGATTTGAAATAAAAGTTATCATTCCTTATCTTTGATATGGCCAAATATGGATTACTGTTCATAGATCTAGTAAATGGGGTTCTTGGGATGAAGAAGGGATTGGGCAGATCCAGAGACAAGTAATTAAGATGGTGAGTGGTCTGTGGAATGCTCCCTTCAATGACAGATTGAGGGTTTGTGAGATGCATAAGCATAATGATTGGTGGAAAATAGGAGATAGGAATGTTTAAGCATAGGAAATTTTTCAAAACTTGGCTAGAGGGGGGAGAACTGGAGGGGGGGGGGGTATTTCTGGAAATTGAGCATGAGTGTGCAAGTGTGAGGGTTATTTTTTACAATACAGAAGTAAAAAAAATTTAATATTTTATTCAGCATTTTGCATAACAGTAACTGAAGCACTGTCAAGATAAAATAATTTGAATGTTTGCAAGTTTTCAAAACCATTCTATACTTAGGTTAGGGATGTTCTGCAAAGCATAAGCTGATTCCAGAATAACCAGTTCACATTTTAATCTTAGTCTTTTTAAAGTAATAATCATTCTACATCAAAAGGTAGGGTTTTGAACATATGGTATGCTAATCTGTCCTGTCCATAAATGGCTCGTGACTGTGTAATTCAGTTATTGTTCTATCTTTTTTTGCTGCAGATCTTCCAGATTGTCTATAAAATGGGAGTTTACACTGATGATGATGTATTCTATACACTCTGAGTACTGATAATGTGAATTTCATCTTTTTGGAGAAGCTGTACAATGAAGAAATACAATATCCTTTTAGTAAAATACAAAAACAAATACCTCCAAACAGCAAAGATGGTAGTCAACTTATCCTCAGTATCAATAACTGAGGTTGCTATTCAGGCTCTTAGTAAAGGCTTTAGGATTTCTTTAGGCCTTAAGAAATTGTTGTGATCAATATCATGACAGTGATAAATTGCAGCATATGAGTTTCCTAATGAAGTTGCTAACAACATTTATCTTGATATAACTCATATTTTAACAACAGCTAAGCCAGCCAGAAGTAATCTCACTGCTGGAGAATACATAGGACTCCAAAAAATAAAAAAATAATCCTTACTAGAGCTGTAAAAAGAAATCCTACAGTAATAACGAATACCACTAAACATAACAGAAAGGTGGTAACTCTAAGAAACCATACTATGTAGCATTACTGACAGAAATCCTGTGAACTCTCCAAAGAAGAAAGTTTCCATGTCAAGTTTTTAAAAAATGCATGAAAACATGGCCTCCTCACATAACCAAAAGCTTATACCTACATCATTGATGTACCCATTGTGGCCATCCAAAATGCACAAAAATAACATCCCTCTTCAGCTCATAGTATAACAGAGATAACCATACATATAATTTAGCTTGATATTTAACACAAACATTAACACAACATAACACATGACAATTGATCATCATACATTAAAAATTCTATTCATTTCAAATTGTTAACCAAAAAAAAAAAATGTGACTTCTAAGTTTTAATGTTATTTCTCTATTTCCAAATAAAAAAAAAATTCTCACTCCTGATCACACTTTCATTCTGTGATGCAACCAGAATATCTCATATGACATCATAAAATTTACCCCCAAATCAAAGGAATGACAATGGACTCTCCTCTTTCACCACCACTTGCAAATTTTCTTATGGAAACTTTTAAAGAAAAAAAAAAAAGCATTAAACTTCTCCCCCACTCCCAGCCCTTCTCTGCCAAAAATTTGCACATGATGGTGATGTGAACATTAATACAGATCACCATCCTATGTAAATTTACTGCATAATAAAAACATTACCACACAGAGCTAGAGCTATTTGTTCAAATGATGTATTCCAAAACAGAATTAGAATACATTTTTAATAATTTCATTAATAAAAGTTATAATCCTAAAATTTAAATATACCCTAAATCTAATATGAGATGACCCGTTAGGTCACTCTAAAACTGGAGTAGTTGTTCTTTATATTAAAGGAGTAACTGAAATGATTAAAAAGATGCTCAGCAAGTACCAATTACAAACTTCCTATAAATCAAATAAACCAATAGTAAAACTAGCTTCCTTTATTTGTTCTACAAAAGATGAAATTTGCCCATTATACATGAGGTATATAGAATACACCATCAGTGTGGACTCCCATATTATGGACAGTCTGGAGGGAACAGGCTATCTACATGTAGATGGAGGCCAATCACTTTGAAAAGACAATTTAAAATTGGCAGATATTCTACTTCTGGTAATCTACTTTTGCAGAAAATTTCTAATTTAAACAAGTATGATTGTAAAAAAAAGCTTCTAAACTAATTCTGCATTTAAATCAACAAGAAAAACTAGCCTCCTCTGACTGTACTCAGAGGGCAAAATAATGAATGCATGTGCATGCTCATTGTTTATGTTCCTATTTAAATTACTTGTTTACCATGTTATCTTTATCCTTGATAATGCCTCAGTTACAATTTGGCAAAAATATTTAATTTTTTTTTTTTTTTTTTTTTTTTTTTACTTCTGTGTTATGAATAACTTAAATATCTTTATTACCATGTTCAACCAAAACAAGTTTATATAAATTCAGTGGAATGGGTTGTCAGATTTTGTTGTGAGTGCTTGTCAGTGAATGCATTCAAGGAGAGGTACAACAGAGCATGTGGATAGTGCAGATCTTCTGTGATGAGTTTTGGACTTCATGGAAGATCCCATATTAATTAAAAGAAAACTTTAATCAATACTTCCTATATTTTGGCAATATTACATTGCCATCTTCAAGGGAACATAAAATTATGATAAATTATGATAACTGATAAATTAAAACACATACTAAATATATATCTTAAAATTCATTTTAAACTTTCTCTGCATACACACACACACACACACACACACACAAATTATTCATCCTATAAAGCAGTGTTTCCCTAACTTTCAGTACTCAAGTATCCCTTTTAAAATTTTAGCAACACAAGTCTACCTCGTCTTGAGCAAAGGCAATTTGGGAGGATCTAAACATAAATAATTATAAAATTATTTATTTTTTTAACATTAGTGTTATAATAAATTATAAATATATGAAATTTTTTTACTTATTAAATACATTTTTAGTTATGCAAATCCAATGCTGTATACCAGTTCTTGCTGATAAGCTTATACGTTGGTAACAAATGACTATTAAATTATTTCAGGAAAGTACAACATATACTAAATATTAATTAAAAGAAAACTTTAATCAATACTTCCTATATTTTGGCAATATTACATTGCCATCTTCAAGGGAACATAAAATTATGATAAGTGCATGCAGGTACTAACAACGAGCAAATGAAGCTGAAGGAGACAATTGGCATTGGTCCTAGAGTCCCTAAAGGTGCCCCCTAGTGGGCTAAATTGGGTTGTCTGCTGTTGGGCTGATTTTCTTAGGATGCATGCTTCCCAAATTTGGGCAGTCTCATGCACCCAAATTTGTTGAGGTTTGGGAAGTTTTTTTTAGAGCTGAGGCCGATTCCAAGAATAATCTTTCATATTTATATTTGCTGAGTTTAGTAATGTGGCTTTCTTCTAGCGTATTCTGTGGTAGGTATCTAATGCATGGTCCCCAAGTCCTGAGTGGCTGTATTGATGATATTGGCTGTATTAGATCCCCAACAAGGACCAACTTTTCCTTTTTCATTGTGTTAGTTGCTTTCTCTAAAGCCTCAAAAAAATTCCTCCACTTCTACCTCAGTAGCACTCTCTGTGGGACCATAGGCACAAATAAGTCTCACTGTCCAGTTCCCCATTCTGATATTTGTCCACATCACCCTACTTGAGACTGCCTGCATTCAAGAAGATTAGCCTCATATTTAGTGTTGAATGCTATGGCTACTCCTTCTTTACCTGATTGTGAATGTTATATTTAGGCAATGATTGTCATTGCCTGAATATAACATTTTGTATTTATTGCTCAGAAAGATCTCTCCAGTTTTTGTGTTTTTTGTTTCAATCACCCCTATTATGTCGATCTGGTACTTATCCAATTCCTCAGCTAGCTCCATTTCTTTGCATTCAGGCTTCTTATGTTGATAGTACTGATCTTGAACTCTGGTGATGTTGAGTTGGGGTATGTTTCAGGATTTGTTCCAGTAGCTGACTTTTCGCTGTTGGCCTGGCAAAAACAACGAGGGCCTTATTTAACCAGGCGATGCCTCAGCCAGCATGAAATTCTGTCATGTTGTACCATCATTTTATATTTTAGTTTAAGCCAATAAGAATACAATTTGGTTGGCTAAATCCCAAATTGCCAGCCCATCCTCATTCGTTAAGTATCCAGGTAGATACTTAACAGGGTGCACCACAAGAGGGTGAGGATTGGACATTAGGTTAGAAGTCCTGGTCAATTCTCCGTATTCCTCTTAAAGGCTACGTGGAGGTCTCCTCTCAGTTATATAGCTTTGACTCTTAAACACCTCTAAGAGGTAATTTACAAATTAAATATAGCTATATATTTTTCTCAATATAATGTCGCATCCAAACCACATCACTACAGAGCTTTAAATGGTTTTTATGATTTCTTGACTACCTGCCTTAAATTAAATAGATTCTACTAACCTCTGTTTGGCCTGCATCCAGCTTGTTCCATAGTTTCTCATCAACAATTTTTTTAGTCACTGCTCTGGTATGTTTATAAACATGCTGGAGCAGTGGCTTTTCATTAGTCTTGAAATCTTGGGATTTGAAATATACAAATAGCATATTTGAGTCTATAGTTCACAAATGAAAGCTGCTCAACTTTGGTTTTTTTTAATAAAAATGTCATACTTATTTTTATTTTCATTGTGATACTCATTTTTATCCCATTCAAAAGTAAAAATGAACCGGTCTCAAAATATCGATATCAACAAAAACATAGTCAATACAACTAATTTATTTTTTGTGTATGTTTTTTCTATGTGAATTATGCATGTCTTATAATGGAAGATGATGTTAGTAATGATTAGTCCATGTTCTGAAAATCCCAGCAGGTACTTACATTATTATTATTATTAACATACTCTTTTCTCTAAATTTTCTCAAAACATTTTTATATCTCAGATTCATTCAAGGGTCACTTATGGGTTAAAGACAAATAACTAGGAAGAGACCACCATATAGCCTTTAAGGAATGTAATTCACATAGAAAATAAACTGTGGCTTCTGACCTAATATCCTATCCTCACCTTCTAGTGGTATGACCAATTAGTAAGTATACACCTGAATACTGCACAAACGTGGATGGCCAACAATTTCAGACCGAACTTCATTCAGTACCGACTCAAAACTATAGAGTAAATGATGGTATTACTTTTCATAACATGATGAAAAGTAATGCCAGCTGTGAAGTCACTTGATTAAACAAGGTTCCTGAGCATTCGACATGGAACGAGGATGAAAAGTGAAAATTCAGCTATGGAACAAACTGACCAGAAATGAAAGACACCTCTGAATAACATCTATCATTGGAAAATAAGTGGATCTAGTAGAAGAATTACATAAGTGCTATGTCAACATGTTTGGGGTTACAGAGATGATTACCTGTAACAGGTGATATATTTCAATTTCAAAATAATAACTACAAGATATTATATTCAGGCTAGAGTTGACAAAGCATTCAACACTAAACACAAGGATAAACTTTACTTGAAAGAAAGGTGACTTTCTAAAGGTGCACTCTACTCGCATAACTAGAGTTATGCGAGTAGAGCACACATCAAGGAATTGGACAAATGACTTATTTGTGTATATAGTCCCCATAGCAGGTTCTACTAAGGAAGAAGTGAAGGAATTTTTCAGGTCATTAGAAAAGGCAGCTAACATAAAGAAAAAGGAAAAGCTGATTCATGGTGGAGATCAAAACAGCAGAAAAAGAAATTAGTACCAGATATACAGAGATGTTTTAGAAAAATTGTAAAAAAGCAAAGCAACTAATAATGTACCTGTTGGATTTCTGTTCGTGACATGGACCATACCTTATCAATACCAGGTTCCACATAAAGATGTATATAAATTCATGGAGAGAAGACATAAGAAAAGTCGTATGTTATTGTTGATGGCAATATTTATTACACAGGTTCGGGGTACATGAGGGGAGGGAGAGAATTTGAAATGGGAAATGATCATTAGTTTTGAGCATGATAAAAAAAAAAAAAAAAAAAAAAAAGCATGTAACAAAATTCTAAAAAAAATCCAAGTCAAGCAGCTTTCAGAAGTAAAATGAAGACTCAAGTATACAAATATTATTCAAGAAAAAACGAGAGTTTGGAAAAAAAAAAAACTAAACCTTGGAGACTCAGTGACAACTAATTTATTCAGAATGAAGGTATGTGGTGAGGTTGGTTGTTAGCAAGGATAGGAAAATCAAAATTTCATGGAAGATTCAAGCAGTTAAAGAGGCAGTCCCAGAAAAGAAAGCATATCGGAAGTAAGTCAGCAGATGCCCTGAAAGAATAAGAGAAATATGTAAGAAAATCAAGTTATGTGTAAAATGTGCTAAACAACAATCATGAGATGAACCTGAAAAAATACAAAAAAGAAATATTATATAAAGGTGACAATGTTTTGAAAGATAATGAAGAAATTTAGAAATGGGGAGAAAAGTACTGTAAAAAAGAATCAAAGATGACAACAGTACATTGAGAGTGAATATAAGGATAGTCTAGATGTTGGCAGTAACCACTTGGAAAATTTTAAAATGAGAAAGCAGTGATAGAAAATACTCAAGAAAAATGCAATCAGGAGTATATATATCAGTAGTTGAGGTAGGAAAAAAGGATAAAAAACATGAAACGTGGAAAGGCAGCTGGAGTAGATGATATTCAACTAGAAATGCACAAATAATGAGTTCTCAGAGCATTAAAAACCCAAGGTATGACAAAGGTGTACACTATCTCCACTCTTATTCACCTGTATGAATTATGTTAAGAAGAAAAGTGACATTAAGCCTAATATCAAAATATGAATCTTAAACTCAACTGTTTATTTTATGTTGATGATGTTATATACTGAAAATAAATCCAATATGAGTCTTCAGGACACCATAAGCTAATTCAATAACTGCTGTAACTAATTTGGTATGAAAATCAGCAATAAAACAAAACAAAAAAACTAAAAACACATAAGACATGGAAAACATCACATGCATTGTGAACGGTAAATTTACTGAACAAATAAAATCTGAATCAAAATGTGAGTGAATGGGATGCAAAGGGAGTAAGTAGTTCATTCTAGTGAAATATAATATAGGATAAGGAGGTGATTAAAGGAGAGAAAGAGGATCAACTGTGAAGTATCAGCTAACAGGTTGCATTCACAGGACTGGTAATAGATCCAAAAATGAGCTGTTATGCTTTTTCATGAATACCAGGAATATGGGAAATAAAGGATAAAATTGTTGCATTGATTCTGTTCATTCTCTAGAATTTGTTGAAATAAGTGAAGTCCATTTAATGAGGATAACATTTTAAAACAAACAGAAATAGAAGAGAGTATGATGTTTTTTTTTATCAGAACATGAAGGGCGCGGGGGGGGGATACTGTTGATGATGGCACATGATTTACGGTTTATAATCTTGGCAGTGGTGATTGATATGAAGAGTTCAGTAAGGAAAGATGTACATGGAAGTAATTATGAAAAGCTTAAGAGACAGCTTAGAGCTAAAGAGAAAGAGAGTATTCTAAAGGTTAAAAGGTTGAATAACGTAGGTGTAACATGGATGAATGATGTGATAAGTATCCTACCTGGAAGAAGAGGTACAGTTAAATACTGGTAATAAAAATGATATTGTTACAGGAATAAAATGTAAAGGGTATTGTATTTTCAGGGAGGATAGAGGGAATAGGACAGGAGGTGAGGTATTGCTGATGATAATGGAAGGACTTCAAACCAACAAAATTCAAAGTTAAAGAGGATTTTAGATCAGGGGATATGGTTCATTTGAGGCTATCTGATATGAGATAGAGGCCAACAGGACAAAGTATATTGCTGCTATAAACAAACGGGTTCGCAGGAACATGCGGATGCTATGTCGGCAGATTAGCACAATGAGTGCATGCCAAGAAATTATAACAAGAGAAGGCAACTATGAGGACATAGACTGGAGGGAGGAGAGGGGGATGGCAGGATGGAAGTGAAACTTATATACAGTTGCTAAGGGATAATTACCTGAAACAGCATGTCATGGAAGGAACTAGGATTCGAGAGTGTTGGATCTGGTAATAGCATCAAAAGATATATCCATAAGCAAAGGTAGATACAATTGGGGAGAGAATGACCATGAAGTCTTGTTCTGAGAGGTTGCTAAACATGCGAAATTCTCTGTCAAGAAAGGATTTATGTTGAACTATAAAAGTGCTAATTATTGAATAGCTCCTGAAAGATCTGTGATTTTTGTTGATTTATTAAGTGTTTCCTTAGATCAAATTGTGATTTTTAGTATATTATTGTAGATTTTCAGTGTAATTATTGTAATGCAGCATTTCATAACATAATTGCAGAAATTGTATTAGTTTTTACTACTTTTAAGAATGGTACTGAAAACTTGTGACAACAAGGCAGTTGTCTAAAGCTCAAGTTGTTACTAGTCAGGAGAGCATTTGTCCTGATGAACAAAAGTACTGTTGTAGTGATGATGATAATTCATCTGAGGATAAGTTGACATTAGAAATATCTCGATTAAAAAAAATTATTAGAAAATAGACTAGAGAATTGGAAAAACGTTTGACTAAACGTAGACAGGATAAGAAAAAGGATCAAAACAAGAACAAGCAGGAAAGTACTGAATTTGGTAATCAAAATATTAAAAAACAGCAAGGCAAGTCAGTTAAAATCTAAGAAAAAAAGGTGATATGGTATGGTGACTCAATCTTAAAATTTGTGCTTAGAGATGGAGTCACCACTTCTAGTTTCCTGGGGGCAAAAATTAAAAATGTGACAAATGTAATTGAAAACCAAAAAAGAAAAGTAAAAGAGATGGTAGTTCTGGTAGGTACTAATAATTTAAGTACCAACAAATATAGTATGGGAGAAGATATGAAAGGTCTGTTGGAAGAAGTGAGAAAAAAATGTGAGAGAGTAAAAATTGTAGGATGTGAGTTTTTAGATGTGCAGAGTGTGTTTGATGGCAGAAAAGACTTGTATAAAGACTTGTGAGACCTAATACAGTGTCACGGAAACTAGATGATCAAGGGAGGAATGGGAAAAATGTGTGTGAAAGTTCAGCTCTGTGCAAACATGATAAAGATATGAATGTCTTTGAACATGGTTATGCATGTGGCAAAATATGTTTTAGGTTCGAAGCTTTTAAGTATGTCTGGGGAGGAAAAAGAGAAAATTCTAGAACAAGACCAAATAGATCTCATCTCATCTTCCTATTTTCCCTTGCAGTGTCGAGGGTTTATTTATCAGAGGACCTCAAACCGTTCACAGGATAAGGTGGTCAGTCCTATGCTCCGGTACATCCTATATCCGTAGTGTTGAGTTCTCAATGTCGGTTTGTCTGTTTTGCAGGATGAAAAACCCTACTGTCCACGCCCAAGATCGGCTAACTTGGCTATGACTGAGGAAGATCTTTCAGCTCCTCACGTCACCGACAGGAATCAAACCTAGGGCACTCCTTTCCCAGGTATGTGGTTGCGAAGCACACAGCCACTAGGCTAACCGAGCAGACTATACAATAGATTGCGTATCTAATTATGAGAAAAGACTAGGTAGTAAATTATTGTCTATACACAAATGCCAGGAGCATCAGAAACAAAGGGGTTGAGTTCGTTGCTTTATTGAATATGATGTAGCCTAAGATTGTTGGCATTAGTGAAACCTGGCTATCAGAATCAGATATGGTAAGTGGGATCGAGTGTAATGGGTATACCACTTTTAGGAATAACAGGAGATGAGGAGTACTACTACTAATGATATCAGATGACTTAAGTCCAGTTAGGGTATAAACACAAGACAACAATGACGGTAACAATGCCCCATGTAGCAGTGAGTTTGAGTCTATTTAGTGTGAAATGGAGGTTCTTCTTCATGTAGCTTCCTTAGTGAGAGGGTGCAGCACCATGTCCTTCCACTTCTTTCTTTTGGTGACTTTCCTTTTTGTTTCTGCGCAGACATGTGATCCTGTCCATGATCTTATATCTTCAAACCATGTCCTTTGTTTTTTTACTTTTTGATCTTTTACCCATAATTTTTCCTTCTAAAACTGTCAGTATCCTCTGTCCTGCTGACCCTCTCAGTACATGTCCTGCCAATCGCATCTTTCTCTGGATCATTTCCTGTAATTAAAGATCTCTGTGTTCTCATTCTCTGTAGGACATATGTATTTATCGCATCTGTCCATGAGATTTTCAGAGCTCTCCTATAACACCATATATCAAAGGCCATTATCTGTTGTTTTACTCTCTTCTTGAATACCCAGGTCTCACTTCCATATGCGAAAACTGTAAATAACATCACTATTTTTTTTTTTTTTGATGGTTACATAAGATAAGAATCTCCCAAACTTTTGGGAGAGAGAGACAATTGTTTTGATTCCGATTTGGTCGATGTAAAAAGGGCTTTGCAACTTTCTTTGAAAATGCATTCATATTTAAACTTGCATCTATGGAAAAGACAAGCTGTATCCCATTGGATATTGTGTTTAGTATCAATACTATATTGTGCAAGATTAGACTTTTGAGGTTTCATGTATTCAATACAATATTGATATTCATTAATTCTTTTTTCCACAGAATGGCCTTGTTTATCCAAAGTATGTAAGATTACATTCACACGGTATCTGGTAAACGCCAGCTAATGATAGAGGTGACAGTTTGTCTTTTGTAGATGGCAACAGGTGAGAAATTTTGTTGATCAGAAAATATGTGGACATGAGATGATACTTCTTCAAAATTCTGCCAATCGGTTCCGAGATGCCACAAATATAAGGGGTTGGAACCCTGCACTCTGTTGAAGAATCCCGAGGTGTTGGAACATAGGAGTCAATTATCTGTTGGATTTGATTAGGGTTGTAACCATTAAATTCCATTAACGCTTTGATAGTGAAAAGTTCTTGTTGTAAGCTTGAGGGAGAGGAGTACACTTTATGTGCTCTATTAATTACAGACTTGATGACACCAATTTTTTTAAAGGTGTGATGAGCAGGCTTTTGACAAATGTATCTGCCAGCAAAGGTAGGTTTTCAATAAACACTGGGTGATAAATTATCAGATGTCATGAGTTTGAAGGATGTCCAACAATGGTAAACTACCAGCCTTTTCTTTTTCAATGGTGACTGAATGTGTGGGTGAAGGCTATTGATCTGTTGTAGTAAGTTCTTCTTTAGAATGCAGTCAAATAGCAAAGACATCATAACAAAACCAAAGAGAGGGTTGGGGATGAATGGATGAGAAAAGGTGATTTCCAGATGGTTCAAAAAATAGTTTGCCAACGGTGGAGACAGAGGGATACCCATGGCAATACCTTCAACTTGTTTATAGATCTTGTTTCTCCAGGTGAAATATCTTGAATGTATAACAAATTCAAAAATTTTTGCAATATTGGGAGGGTAATCATCATATAGTAAATTAACAGTATCAACTAATGGAATATTGGTAAAGAGGGAAACAATATCAAAGCTGACTAACAAATCCGACTCTTGTATTTGAACATCGTTGATTTCTTCAAAAAAATGTATGGAATTTTTGATGAAAGATCTGGATTGTCTGCGCGATTAGCCTAGTGGCTATGCGCTTTGCAACCATATGCCTGGGGAAGGAGCGTCCTAGGTTCGATTCCCGTCGGTGACGTGAGGAGCTGAAGGATCTTCCTCAGCCATAGCCAAGTTAGCCAGTCTTGGGCGTGGACAGCAGGGTTTTTTCCCCAATTTATTCCGGGGTTTTTCATCCCGCAAAAGCAGGCAAACTGGCCTTGAGAACTCAACACTACAGGCCATAGGATACACCGGGGCATAAGGCTGACCACCTTATCCTGTAAACGGAGTCAGGTCTGATGATCAATGGACCCTCGACACCGCAAGGTAAAAGAGGGTATAAGGAAGATGAAGAAGAAGATCTGGATTGTCCAGATCTTCTTCTTCTTCATTAACTTTATTAACTGCCCATACTGGACAGTATGGGCAGTTAATAAACATGACAGAAATTTAAAAATTCTATAAGTGGGAGAGCCAATACAATTCACAATGGGTCTTGCTGGATGCTTAGGGGTCAAAGCTGTATAACTGAGATAATCTACAAAGCTACAAAGGAATGTGGAGAACCAACCAGGGCTTCTGACCTAATGTTCAATCCTCACCTAACATGGTGCACCCTGTTAGGAATCTACCTGGATACTGAATGAACAAGGACGGGCTGGCAATTTGGGATTTAGCAGAACAAATTGTATTCTTACTGGCTTAAACCAAAACAAAAAATGATGGTACAACATGACAATTTCATGTTGGTGGGGCATCACCCAGTTAAACAAGTCTCCCGTTGTTTTCGCCAAGGGAACCAGGGCAAACAGCGAAGAGTCAGCTACTGGAACAAATCTGAAAACACACCCTAACTCAACATCACCAGAGTTCAAGACTGGTTACTATCAACATAAGAAGCCTGAATGGCAGAGAAATGGAGATGCGCTGGCAATTTGGGATTTAGCTGACCAAATTGTATTCTTATTGGCTTAAACCAAAACACAAAATGATGGTACTACATGACAGAATTTCACGGTGGCTGGGGCATCACCCAGTTAAACAAGTCCCCCGTTGTTTTCGCCAGGGAAGCAGGGTGAACAGTGAAAAGTCAGCTACTGGAACAAATCTGAAAACACATCCTAACTCAACATCACCACAGTTAAAGATTACTACTATCAACATAAGAAGCCTAAATGGCAAAGAAATGGAGCTACGTGAAGAATTGGATAAGTACCAGATTGACATAATAGGGGTGACCGAAACAAAAAAGACAAACACTGGTGAGATCTTTCTGAACAATAAACACAAAATTTTATATTCAGGCAAAAGTAGTAGTGAGTATTCAACACTAAATACAAGACTAATCTTCTTCAATGCAGGCAGTCTCAAGTAGAGTGATGTGCGCAAATATCAGAATAGGAAACTGGACTATGAGACTTATTTGTGCCTATAGTCCCACAGAAGGTTCTACTAAGGTAGAAGTAGAGGAATTTTTTGAGGCTTTAGAGAAAGCAACTGACACAATGAAAAAGGAAAAGTTGGTCCTTGTTGGGGATCTAAATAGCAGAGTGGGAAATGATTGTTAGACATACAAAAATCTTTTGGGAAAATTTGGAGAAAAGAGCAAAGCTAATAATAATGGCAAATACCTGTTGGATTTCTGCTCAGGACATGGACTGGTTATTATTAACATCATGTTCCAACATAAAAATGTGCTGAAATTCACATGGAGAGAAGAAGAGGCAAGGAATAATTAAGTCTCATTGACTACGTTATTGTTGATAGTGATGTTTTATCCCTGGTGCAGGACACCAGAGTGTACAGAGGATTTGAAATTGGAAGTGATCACTATTTAGTCTTGAGCAGGATAAAATTGAATTTCACATTGAAAACAAGAACATATAAGACAGTTTTAAAGCGAATAAAAGTTAAGCAGCTCTCAGATCTGAATTGTCAGCTATGCTAGTCCCGAAGCCGGATAAAAATAGGGGGGATTGAGATGGTGACCTACCTCCCTGTAAAAATTGGCTCACGGAAGTTGAATCACCATACGAAATAAAAAAAGATAACCTCTCAGATGTGAACTGTAGACTAAAATACTCCAACATTATCAGATCTTATACTTCTATCTTCTAAGGCACTTTTTACTGTATCAATCCACCTATGTCTTGGCCTTCCTCTGGGTGTTTTTCCTGCCAACCTAGCAGAGAATGCTTGTTCTGCTAATCGTCTTTCCTCTCCCATTCCGTTCACGTGACCATACTACCTCAGATTAGCTCTGCACACATTCCTAGGAGCTAACAATATGAAGTTCTTTCCTAATATCCTCGTTTTTAATATGATACTGTAGTTGATGCCATTTGTTCATACCCCTAATCTTTCTCAGGACTCTCATATCTGCAGTTTCTAGTCTTTGGTCAAATGTTTTACTTCTGACCCAGCTCTCAGATCCATAAGTTAAAATTGGCTTGAATACCATCTTGTATACAGCTAATTTAGTGTTCTGACTAATTTCTCTCATTCCATATAAATTTATTCAGTTGACTTCCTACCATACCAGCTTTGTTGATTCTGTTGTCTATTTCCATATTTAATATACAGTCTTCACTAAAAATTGTGCCTAAGTAGCAGAAATGTTTTACTTATTCTTAATTCAAGATGCAGTTGATACTTTCAATGCTTCTGCCTATTTTCATTGTCTATGTCTTGTTAATGCTGATTTTCATATCATATCTATTACAACAGTTATTCAATTTAGTCAGGGAATCTTGCAGACTTGTAGCAGATTTATTTAGAAGAATAACATCGTCTGCATATCTGCATAAAGAAAGCTAACATTAACATCTCCAGTTTTGATATCAGGTTTAATACCACTTTCCTTCATAATGTGATCCATATAGATAATGAATAACAGAGGGGATAATGTACATCTTTGTCTGACACCACATTTAACAACCTTCCTGTACTTCCTTTAATTCTAACTGGTGACTTATAATTTGAATAAAGACTAAGTATTGCTTGATATAATGCCCCATTGACACCATATAACTGTAGCATTTCGAATAGCTTCTCTCTTGGCAACTTGTCATATGCTTTTTCCAGATCGAAAAAACTTAAATACAGATCGTAAATCCCTTTATGTTTTTATAGCCGGGTACGAAACTCGGATCGATATCTATCGATATCGATCCGAGTTTCGTAGCCAGCTATAAAAACATAAAGGGATTTACTATCCCCCTTTCTATTAACAATTTCGCCGGTAAAATAGCCCTTTGGCTTATTAAATACAGATCTTTGTTATATTCCCATGATTTCTCATCTATCTGCCATAAAGTGATAATTTGATCCTGGCAGCCTCTATTTGGCCTGAATCTAACTTGTTCTTCACCAAGCTTCTCTTCCACAATCCTTTTCAACCGTTTCTCAAGTATACTTGCATATATCTTACCAGAACACTCAGTAGAGAAATACCTCTGTAATTCTCTACTGAGTTTTATTTCAGTTTTATTTCCCTTCACATTCAGTTTTATTTCCCTTTTTATATATGGGTACTATCAGAGTTCTAATAAAATCATCTGGAATTCATCCCTCAGTCCAGGCCTTCTGAACTATGAAGTGCAGCCATTGTAAGACTTTTATGCCTCCATACTTGAGCATTTCTGGTCGAATATCATCTACTCCTGCTGCCTTTCCATATTTCAGGCTTTTGATGGCTTTTTCTACTTCAAGTATGGATATGTATTCCTGATTACATGCCTGGTAAGTGTTTTTTTTATCACTCTGCAGTCATCACTGCTTGTTTCATTTAGTAATTTTTCAAACTAATTACTCCATACTTCAAGGATATCTTTTTTCTCCCATTTTCATGTCGCCTTTAATTCGTTTTACGCTCTTTCCTCCACTTCTGAGTTTCTTCAACAACCTCCAGAATAGCTTGCCACTTTCATGATATTTATTTTGTCCAAAGTCCTCCCATGACTTTTGTTTAGCTAGTTTTATAAAGTGTTTAGCTTTCTTACATTTGTCTCTGTATTCTCTAAGAGCAAAAGTTGACTTATTTGCCAGGAACTTTTGATATGCTTTCTTCTTTTCTTTCCCTGCCTCTTTAACTTCCTGTGTCCACCATGGAGTTCTGATTTTTCTATCCTTACAGACAACCTCACCACATGCCTCTCTGGCTGAATCAATCAGTGTTTTCTTCAGGACTTGCCACTGAATCTCCAAGGTTTGGTTCCTGTTCTCAAACTCGTTCATTTTTTCTTCACTCATTTTTGTGTGTTTTAGTCTACAGTTCACATGTGAGAGATGCTTAACTTTTATTAGTATTAAAACTTTTTTTACATGCTCTTCTTTTCAGTATGAAGTTCAATTTTATCCTGCTAAAGACGAAATGTGATCACTTCCAATTTCAAATCCTCTGTACACTCTGGTGTCCTGCAGCAGGGAAAACACTCAACAAAATAAAAAAAAAATGATTCTAGTTTGTTATTTTGGAAAATAACATATGATTTTTTTTTCTTTTTAACATCCCATTATATTTTTCTATGAAACCAGTAATTCATGGATTGCACTGGCATTCATTTATTCACTGCAGAAATATATTATGCCATGTTACTTTTAGCAAGCAAAGACATTTGCTGAGTCACAGGTTAATATTTTATTTAAAATACTACTTACTTCAATAAAAAGCTTGAAATGAAAAGCAGTAAGAAAAAAAAAAATATGTTAACAACACTATGATATGAAGAAAGAGCAATCATTACTGACCTTTTCTATTGTCTTTTTTCTATTTTCAGCTGAAAATGGAGGCTGTAAGAGGGAAAAAAGTCACTGTAATAGAAAATTCTCGTGGAAAGGCTTAGACGTTGGTTATGCATTTTTTACTAAATAATTTAAGGAAATTACAACGTCATCTAGGATATACATTAAAATAAATTTTAATATACTTCAATATATCGGCAACGTCACATTGCCATTTTCAAGAAACTTAAGAACAAGACATGTGCAGAAAATAATAATCACCAAAGCTGATAAAGGGAATGCCACAGTATTGCTTAACCAAAAGGATTACACAGGTAAGCTGAAAAGCTCTATTGTTAGATCGGGCTAATTACCACCCTATCAAGTACAATCCCACCAACTCACAAATTAGAAAACTCCAAAGGCTCCTTAAGAAGGTCACTTCTTGGCCTGTAGAAATCACTAACAAATTAAAACCATTTAACTCCATACCCCCCCAGTATTTATGGACTCCCAAAAATACATAAGGAAAATGTGCCATTATGTCCCGTAGTGGATGGCATTGATTCTCCCACATACAAACTAGCTAAACATTTGGCCAAAGCTCTCTCACACTATACTGGCAACACACCTTCACACATAAAAAAACTCAGCCCACTTCAAAGCCAGCATAGAAAACCTTACACTCAAACACACTGACATAATGGTCAGTTTTGATGTCTCCTCCTTATTCACAGATGTCCCACTCAAAGAATCCTTAGAGCTAATCCAAGCTAATTTCCTCACGATATCACAGCCCTATTTCAGTTCACAATGAACTAAGGCTATTTTGTTTGGCAAGGAAAATTCTACAAACAAATAGAAGGGACAGCCATGGGTTCTCCACTCTCCCCACCCTTGGCCATATGGAGACTTTTGAAGAGAAAGCTTTAAACTCTGCCCCACAAAAACAAACCATTTGGCTTCGCTATGTTGATGATGCGTTCGCTATTTGGCCACATGGCTCTGATGCACTCCTCTCCTTCCTTACACACTTAAACAACCAACACCCCAGAATCAAATTCACCCTGGAAGAAGAAAAAAACAACTGCCTTCCTTTCTTAGACACACTAGTCACCCGCCAGCCTGATGGAACCTTGGGTTTCTCAGTCTATAGAAAACCCACCCATACAGGCAGATACATTCACCAACAATCCCACCACCCCTCCTCGCAACAATATGGAGTCATTAAGACACTACACAACAGTGCTAAAATTATCTGTTCAAATGACAATGCCCTAACCACAGAACTAAACCACATTCTCAACACTTTCTTAGCCAATGGCTACCCCCCCCAAAAAAAAAAAAATCCAAAAAATATTGAAACCAGTAAACCACAACCCCCTTCACAACAAGGATTACTCTAAATCCATCACCATACCCTATATCCGAGGCACCTCGGAAAAAATTACAAAAATCCTAAAAAAACATGACTTAACTTCTTGTTACAGCCCATATAAAAAATTGACATCCCTTATCCACTCTACTAAAGACCAACCTCCCCCCCCTCCAGACCTACCTGGTGTATACCAGGTCCCTTGCAGCTGTAAGCTGTCCTACTTTGGCCAAACAGGCAGGACAGCAAATATCAGAATTTCAGAACACAAGGACTACATCCGGTTTCACCAATACAGCCACTCTGGTCTTGCTGACCATGCGCTGGATACCTGCCATAGAATATGGTGGAAAAAAGCCACGATAATATACCGTAGTAAATACAAATATGAAAGGCTTTTCATGGAATCAGCTTCAGCCCTAAGAAACAATCCAAACCTCAATAAATTTGGCTACATGAGACTGCCTCAAATTTGGGAAACCTACATCAGAAGACCTTCAGCCCAATCGCCTAAGAATACCAACATTGCCCGCTAGGGGGCACCATCAGGACTTTAGGAGAAATAATAGCTTCCTGCTTCTTCCTCACTTACTGTTTGTTGTGCCTGTGTGCTTTCTTAAGTTTCTTGAAAATGGCAACGTGACATTGCCGAAATATTGAAGTATATTAAAATTAATTTTAATGTATATCTTAGTTGACATTGCAATTTCCTTAAATTATTCAGTAAAAAATAATAGAAAATTCATTCTTAATTCATGAAACTGGTCTTCATTGTCAAAAACTTAACCCTTTGAGTGCCATAACAAACTATAGTGCATTGGCTATTTGGTGTGGTGCCAATTAGCTTTATAAGATGACAATTAAGAATATAAAATAACCATGGGTTCAAGGATAAATTTTTTTCATTTGTATTATGGCAGTTAAAGGATTAATATGAGCTTAAAATTAAATATTTATAAAAGGAATAATGTTAATAATGAATGAACTATTGATTACCTAAATTCAGAATAATTTGAAGATATAATCATTCTACTGAATTTATCTAAATCAATGATTTAGTGTTTTTAAAGTTATGTAGAGTGAAGATTCTGAAACTTCAGTTTTAAAACACATTTCTTAAATTAAAGGAAGTTAAAGAAGCAGTGAAAGAAAAGAAGAAAGCATATCAAAAATTTCCTGGCAAGTAAGTCAGCTTGTACTCTTACAGAATACAAAGAAAAATGTAAGAAAATGATCAGGAAGGCAGCAAAATATTCTGGAGGCTAATGAAAAAGCTTAGAAATAGAAGAAAAATTATAATAAAAAGGAATTAGAGGTGATAAAGGTGACATGAAAACTGAAAATAAAGATAATTCTAGATGTCTGGAGTAATTACTTTGAAAGATTGCAAAATGAAACAAGCACTGTCAGCCCGGTGGTAGAAAACTTCTAACAGGAATGCATATTCATACTTGAAGTAGAAAAGTCATCAAAAACCTGAAATGTGGAAAGGCAGCTGGAGTAGGTGAAATTCAACCAGAAGTACTCAAATATGGAGGTATAAACGTTTTACAGTGGCTGCACTGCATAATTCAGAAGGCCTGGTCAGAGGGTCAAATTCCAGATAATTGGAGTAGAGCTCTCGCATAGTGCCAATCTATAAAATGGGAAATAAAACTGAAGTTGAGAATTATAGAGGTATTTCTTTACTGAGATTTATGTGAGTATACTTGAGAAACAGTTAAGAAAACTATAGATCTATAAGCCTACTCCCCACCATATATAAAGTCTTCACAAAAATTATAAATAATAGAATAAAATCTAAACTAGAGGGAATGCAATCCTATGAACAAGCTGGATTTATAAAGAATTTCAATACTTTGGACCATATTCACACATTAAGACAGTTCATTGAAAAATCAATTGAATACAATAAACTCTCATGTCTGGCCTATATAGACTACGAAAAAGCATTTGATCCAGTTAAAACATCTGCAACACTAAAACATATTTACAATAATGCAACTTCTTAATTAAATTATATAAAAACAGTGAAATGTTCCCAATACAAAAAAGCATCCAGCAAGGTGACACCATATCTCCCAAATTATTTACAGCTGCACTAGAGGAAGTCTTTAGAAGCCTTGAATGGGAAACAAAAGAAATAAACATAAATGGAGAAAGGCTGCATCATCTGAAATTTGCAGATGATGCAACTTTGACAGTTCTATGGTTTATGTATTTATTCATCATTATTTTTGATTTTTCTCTATTTATTTTTAATCCAATTACTCTGGAGACTTCATTTTGCTGATTTAGCCTTTCTTCCAGATCTTCAAGATTATCTGCTATTGTCCTAATAGCAGATAATCTTGAAGATCTGGAAGAAAAGCTAAATCAGCAAAATGAAGTCTCCAGAGTAATTGGATTAAAAATAAATAGAGAAAAATCAAAAATAATGATGAATAAATACATAAACCATAGAACTGTCAAAGTTGAAAACCATGAAATAGAACAAGTTACTTCATATCTATATTTGGGCCAATTGTTATCCTTTGAGGATTGCTAAAGAAAAGAAATTGAACGAAGAATTCACCTTGGATGGATGGCTTATAGGAAAATGAGAGACGTATTCAGAAGTGACATCCCTATGAATCTTAAAAGGAAAACTTTCGACCAGTGCATACTTCCTGTCCTAACATACGGAGGAGAAACATGGACTTAAACAGAAGCCCTAAACAAAAAGCTGAGAACAATACAACATCGCATGGAGAGAAGTATGCTAAAAATAACATTAAGAGATAGGAAGACAAATACCTGGATAAGATCTCAAACAGGAGTCATGGATATTGTAAAATACATTAAACAGGCTAAGTGGAGATGGGCTGGCCATATTGCCAGAAAAATAACACAGTGGAGACCAATTGATGGAGCAAGACAAAGAGGAAGACCGAGAAGAAGGTGGAGGGATGAACTGGAACAAATTGCAGGAATGAGATGGATGGGAGAGGCAGAAAACCGAGTGGTCTGGAAAATCATTGGGAGACCTTCGTCCAGCAGTGGACAGAACCAAAAGGTTGAAGAAGAAGAGGTTATCAGGATCAGATTTTCACTTTAAAACAAATAGTTGAGAAATCTTAGGAATATAACGGTGATTTGTATTTAAGTTTTGTAGATCTGGAAAAGGCATATGACAAGGTGCCAAGAGGATAGCTCTTCAGAATGCTATAGTTATATGGTACACCATATATCAAGCAATACATTGTCTCTATTTAAGCGGTAAATCAGCAATTACAATTTATGGAGATACAGAAAGATTGTCTGATGCCAAATCAGCTGTTTGACAAGAGTGCACACATCATTTCCACTGTTATTCATAATGCCAATGGATCACATTATGAAGGATAGTAGTATTAAATCTGATATCAAAATTGGCAATGTTAATCTTTACTTTATGCAGATGATGTTATACTTCTGAATAAATCAAGTACAAGTCTGCAAGATTCCCTGACTAAAATTAAATAACTGTTCTAAGAAATTTGTTATGAAAATCAGCAATAAAAACACAAAGACCATGAAAATAGGCATAACCATTGATAACATCAACTGTATCTTAATGAAGAAAAAATAAAACATTTCACCTATTTAGGTACAATTTTTAGTGAAGATGGGAAATTAAATATGGAAATAGACAACAGAACCAACAAAGCCAGGGAGGGAGTCAACTGAATAAATTTATTTAGAATAAGAAAGAAATTAGTCAAAACTAAATTAACTATATAGAAGATAGTGTTCAAATTAGTTTTTACTTATGGATCTGAGACCTGGGTTAGAAATAAAATACTTGATCAGAGACTGGAGACCACATGTATGAGAATTCTAATGGGAGTGAACAGATGGCATCAATAAAAATTAGGATATTAGGAAAGAACTTGTGACTGTTAGCAGAGCTAATCTCAGATGGCATAGTCACTTAAACAGAATGGGAGAGGAAAGATTAGCAAACAAGTCTAAGTTGGTAGGAAAAAGATCCAAAGGACGACCAAGATTAGGTGAAATGATATAGTAAAAATTGCTTTAGAAAATAGAAATATAAAATCTGAGAATGTCAGAGTCTTGACAGATAACAGATTATGTATACGAAGGTTTCTGTGGGTCAGTTGTTCGAGAGATAGATTCCAGTATTGAGACCACATGTTTATTAAATACGAATAGGAAAAGTGAAAATCCGACAAGTTTCGTAAGTCATATGACTTACATCATCAAGGGGTATAGGTGTATAAAAAAGTTAAACACAACTAACAAAGATTAAATTCATAGTCCATTGGATGTTTCCAACTGTAACATTGAAAAAATTGAAACCTTCGTTACTGAATGTTTGTTGGGACATTGTTATTTGTTGTCACGTTCTGTGCTTCACAAGTGTTATGTCCGAGATCTGAGGAAGTTAGATTTTTTTTATGAATGCTGACCACACTTGGTGTAATATCAAAGCTTGGTTTTTGTTACACTGTGTAGGAATTCTAAGCATTTTTGCCGCTCCCTAGAATTTCCTCATGAAACAGATAAAGAAGAGAACATGTATTCCACACACCTTCCATTGGCCATAAAGTACTTTGGGAAAAAACAATCATGTCATAATGTCATATATCTATAAAAACTGTTTCACAAGGAAATTCAAGGAAGCGGCAAAAATGCTTAGAATTCCTACACAGTGCAACAAAAACCAAGGTTTTGTTAGATCTGAAATGGGCGACCTCACTCTAAATGAGGTCACCTTTCCAGAGTCTAATAGAAGATACCCATAAATGAGCATAATTATCATTTGGCACAATTTAACTATGTCTTAAAAGAAATAATAACTGGCAAATTAGAATAAGAACTGTTTGTATTGTAGTAAGTATGTTTATACTTTAATGTAACTGTAAGTCAACAAAAAGGGCTCACATGAGAGTAATTATCAGTGAATTTCTACACGTGAAAGAATGCCAATAATTCGGTAAGAAGGGACAAAGATCGCCCAATACTACAATAGCAGCGTAAGCGTCCATGGGTACTACCTCCAAGAAAACATCAAGACGCATGCATTCCCGGAATTAGAAAGCCCCGTACGAGGATCGGTGAAGTCACCCGGTCGGGGACAAATCTGAAGGGCGAAAGGAGAGATCAAACTCGGAAAGACAGCGCTCTTGGGTAGCGTATAAAACCTGCAACACAGTACTGAAATTCCCTGTTTTGTTTGTTCCTGTATTCTCACCGTGTGCTTCAAGTGGTCATTGTGATTCAGTTCTTATCTTTAAGAGCTGATCTCCGAGAAATCCCAGTATGGCACCACCACAGAACACAGCAAATCTTGAACGCAGGCCATCGGTAAGGAATAGCATCGACGTAAATCCTTAGTAAAGAAACCGAGCACCCGATCCAGGGAGAGCACGTGATTCCCACGTGGCAACAGAACCGAGGCAGCCAGAACTTCGTAAGAAGGAAGGACGGAGAAAATCCCGAAAGAACATAAAATAGTGTAGATAAGTACTTTTACATATTCTAGCCCTTTAGAGAACTTGATTGACAGAAATGGAAGAAAGTGGAACTCGAAATTTTGATAAGGATAAGCATGAAGAATTATTATATGTGTGATATTATATGTGCCAAATACCTAGCTGGCTCCTATTAAGTTGTAAACTCTATACCATTAGACTGAATTCTAAGAACTATAAACTTACTGGAGATTCTGTCGTGACCTACTCAAGGGAGATTAATAATGTGCCAAATACCTAGCTGGCTCCTATTAAGTTGTAAACTAAATATTTGATAAATTGAAAGAATAGTGATGTAGAAATTAAGAAATCCATGTTTATCTAAGAATGAGAAAGTGAGAAAAACGTAAAAGTTTTAAACTAGCATTAATATCAATTTTGTCTTTGTATTGCAATTAATTATGGGTTCATTAAATTTGTTTGTTACCTTCCATGCTTGCTTTTCTGACCATGTTGACTGACCTAGACCCTTCATAAAAATACGAACCTGGTGATCAAACACGTGCACGGGGATATCCTAAGAAAGGAAAGGGGGCACGACTGCAAACAGAACCTGCGGCTTCTGATTTCAAGTGAATTATATTAGTCGCATGTGATGCTCTATAACCATCCTTAGGCTGAGTTTTTGACTCTGTCCTTAAAGCCCAGGAAATAAAGTTGTCTGAGCGAACATGGATGACTTATTGAGATCAGGGAATAGGTATTTTCTGGGGGCCCAAAATTTAGAAATTGTCAGATAAGCAGTAAGATCATATACTCAGTGTTAGGCAGACAATTTAGGGATATATAAGGGTTAAAGATAGCAGACAGAGGCCAACATATATAATAAGGTAAGGGAAGGGGTAGTGATCATTAAATCAAGATAGCATTATACAAATGAGAAATAAAAACCAGACATAACAGTTTGATATTACATCAAGTGTGGTCGGCATTCATAAAAAATCTAACTTCCTCAGATCTTGGACACAACACACGTGAAGCAGAGAACAGGACAACAAATAACAATGTTCCAACAAACATTCAGTAATGAATGTTTCAATTTTTTCAATGTTACAGTTGGAAACATCCAATGGAGTATGAATTTAATCTTTGTTAGTTGTGTTTAACTTTTTTATACACCCCTGATGATGTAAGTCATATGACTTATGAAACTTGTCGGGTTTTCACTTATCCTATTTGTATTTAATAAACATGTGGTCTCAATAGTGGAATCTATCTCTCGAGATAACAGATTAATTTGGAGGAAAATTGTTGATTGGATATTACTAATGGTGTAACTTTTCATGGTGTGCTATCATAATATCTAGTACATTCCTTGAGGATACACATCAGGAACTTGATGTTTTAAATTTACCAGGAATGGTTTATGACGCAAGATTAATTCAATTTTAGTTTTAAGATTAAGACACACAGAAAGTTATATATATAAACTTACAGAACCATTGAGCATATCATACATCAGAGCACCCAAACTCCACCAATCTACAGCTTTTCCATGTCCACTCCTGGTGAGGATTTCAGGAGCCCTGCAATGCAATATTATTCAATAAAAATACTGCCTAATATACAGTCGACCTGCATTAGATTAATATTAATTTTAATCTCAACATTAATAATATTAATCTTGAGATTAAAGGCACACATTCGCTAAACTATTGTAAATGCCATTAATATATGGTGTTGTGAATTTACTCACAGAAAAATCTAGTAAAAACTCAAGTGTGTTAATGTTAAAGAAAATCTACTAGGAAAAAGTTTCTACAATACCAAGCTATTCCTTTTGTTTCCACAAGTAACTACAGTGAGTTGAATAATAAAGTATGGTGGATATATGCAAATAAAATGATATTTTAATTATACAAAGAGAATATGTGAAGATAAATGAATTCATGCTAGTAAGATATCACAGATTATTCATTTGTGCAAATATAATCCTTAACATACAAAGGCTGAACACAAAATATCCACACTTGACTCATCTGACAAAACAACAAGAGGCAATGCTATATTTTTGATTTCTCAATGAATTAACTGAGGTTCTCTCTATCAGAGAGAGAGAGAGAGAGAGAGAGAACCTGGAAATAAAGAATCTGATAGAGGGAGAACCCTCTATCTCCATTTTGGATAAATTATGTTCTCATCATAATTTGTTCAAAATAGAGTTCCACATAATTTCTTTTAAGTATAAGACATTTTCTTTGGATTTATTATTGGACAATGATTCTTTATAAATATATGTATACAATCGTCTACAAGTTTCGCCAGCTTAAGTCTGTCTGGTTTCTTCAGGACTTCACTTCACTAACATTAAATGCTAAAAAAGAATGCAGTAACGACAGTAAAATTAATTAAAATTGAAAAGACGTGTGACGTTAAGAGCATGGAGCGTGGATACTTAGTCACTGTTTGTAGATCGTGTTTTATAGTTTTTCGCGAAATTAAGTTCTGCTAAACATAGTGAATTTATTAAGCTTTTCCAAATGTCTTTTTAATATCATGCCTTGATTTCTGTTGAGATTGTCTCCTGTCCAGAGTACCACTGCAGCTTCTTTAAAGTTTCTACATCTGAAATCTTCATCAATGTACGGCATGGAGCTGTTGTCTCAATTCATGGAGTGGTTCGAAATCGAGAAATGATGGGCTAATCCTGAGATGTCTGTTCTGTTGTTGATGACATCTCCTATATGTTCTTTTTTTCAGATTTCTAGGCTTCATGATATTTGGCCTATATAATTCAGTCCACAGGAACATGGGATGTTATATATACCTGCATACTTGTAGAAGGTGATGCTGTGTTAGGAGATCTTAATATGTGTCTTGTAGTTAAAATAGGTTTGAAGGCAACCCTGATGTTGAAATACTTCATGATTTTTGCTATTTTCATTGAAACCGAGCTGGCATATGTTTATAAAGAATCATGATCCAATAATAAATCCAAAGAAAATGTCTTATACTTAGTATAAAAGGACCAAATATTAAGAGTTAAAATAATTTCTTTTAGTTATTTTGTCAGAATGTATGGAAGAATAACTTCACTGAATGCAGACAGTGCTGTAGAATATTATCTGAATTTCACTCAGACACACTTTTTATGATTTTATTTAGCTGACTTATGTATCAAGCAATCTTATTGGGGGGGGGATTTGGAAAAACTGATATAAAATTTAAAATTTATTTCCCCTTTTAATACTGTCATAAAATATAAGTTATCGTTATGATTGAGCATCTGTAGCTCAGTCGGTATAGACGAAGCCCTTTCGTCGGAAAGACCTGGGTTCAATTACTGTCAGTGATGTGGGGAACCTTTATCTGGTCTCTTTCAACTAAAGGTGAGTTAGCTGGTCTCATATGGTGGTAGGGGGTTTATCCACCTGGAAACTTGGGTTTTTCATCCCCCGGAACAAGCAAAGCGACCCTGTGAACACACACGGATCACAGTCAGGAATACTTAACACACATCCATAGGCCTGATTTGTCAGCTATGCCGGTCCCTAGCCTGGATGAAATTAGGGAAAGGGGAATTGAGGTGGTGCCGTACTTCCCTGTAAAAAGGGCCTCAGGGCCATTGCATCATATACGCTAAATAATAAATAAATAATCAGTATGATTAAATTCACTTGTCTTCATCTCACACACAGAGAATTAAAACTATTTTAACACATCATTTTATAAAATGTTTTAAGTTTTTAAAACACTGTGTAACTTTACGTTTTAAGTATCACTAAACTTTAACAATATTTTGCAATGGTAACAGCGATAATGCACAGAGTTGATCATTTTCAAGTTCTGCAATTCATTTTGGCAAACAAAATATTGCTTCAAACTACTTGAGCAGTAGTTTGAAGCAATTGCTTAAAACCATTTTTTTTTAATCTAAAAATTTAATTTACATGTTATTTGTCCTATCCATGCAAGGAGAACCCCATTATAGCTTAAACCAGTAGTTTCAGGCAAATGCTTCAAACTATTGGTTTGCAATTGCTGTGTGAAGCATCCAGAAGCAATAACTTGTAGCAAAAAGTCTAGTTTCATTGTTGTGGAGATTGGAATCAAAATACAAGTTCCTTTTTAAAGAGGAGAAACTAAAAAAGTTAAAGGAATGGAATCAGATTTATCTAAAGGGTTTTCTTTCAAACAGTGAACAATAACCAGAAGAAGGCCTCCAATGTTGTTTTAAAAGGATAAATACTAGAGTTTTGAAAAATTAAATTTCTTTAGTAATTTGAAATATAATTAACTAAATTTTCTTCAAAAGAATCCAAAATTGTCCAAAAGAATTTAACTATGAGAAGCCAATATGCTTAACAGTGGTGAATACATCAACCAACACTGAAAAGTAGACTGATGGAGAAATTGATGCCAACAGCTGTCTTTAATTAGGATACAGGATGAACTACAGAAATGCATGTATACATATATACATTTGTATAAATCTGTATCATACATTCTTTAATTTTTTTTAAACTGAACTATAACTGCACACTAAATTCAAAGTAGTTTCAAAACTGGTTAGAAGGTTCAACTCTGATAAGACTTCTCCAACACTGCTACACTCCTCTCTCAAAGTCAGATGGTCAAAAGATTTCTTAATTGCCTCCTATTCTTTGAGAGACACTTGTGACATGAAATTAAGAATTATCAACACGTTAGCAAAAGAACATTTTAATATTTGCCATATATTTCAGTCTGAAATTAACAGACTATCATCAGCGGCTTGATAAGAACAGTTTTTAGAAGGTGGAATACAAACAATTGATCATTCAAAAGTAGAACGAGCCACGTGATGTTACATTGCTAAGCACTAAAGAGAGGTAAATTTCATCAGTGATGAATAAATTATAGGTATCAATTCAAAATTTCATACAACAATCTTAATTTATAAATTCAATTAAGGACAACATTAGACTAATGTATGAATTAGGTTTCAACTGGAAAAAAAAAAAAAAAAAAAAAAAAAAAAAACTGCAAACTATTTGTAATACATGGTAAGCTACAAGTGAGGATCATTTTTCTAAAAAAATGCCACGACAAGCATATTATTCCTAACTTCCCTAAGATAAAAGATACTATTAAATCTCCTGGAGCTCATAAAATCTACAGGAACACCAGCTTAGCTTTAATCCATAATCAACTCAGAACAGCTAAACATGATCTTGCTATTAACATTCGTCAAGCTGCTGATCTCTGAACTTTTACCTCTGCAAACTTAGACCCACAACTTTCCGATATTTCTTAATGTGGCTAAACACTCTATGCAACTATGTTTCAGTAAGGAAATACTGTGAGTAGACATATAAATTAAAAAGAATAATAATGGAATTAACAAGTAAAATATTATTTATTAGTATAATTTTTGCCTGAGTATCACAGGTATCTTCAGTACATTAACAAAGCTAATTAAACAATAACTGACAATTCCAAAAGGTGCCACCTAAGTAGCAAATGTAAGATAACTAAAAAGGTCAATAAATTTGCCAACTAAAAAAAATATATATATATATATATATATATACACAATTAAAAAGTTAGGAAAGATTAGCTGATTTATAAAATACTATCTCCCATAAAGGGGATAGACGTAAACCATTGGATCTGTTTAAGTTAGGAGAGCGAAGTAAAGTTTCACGTGTTTCTTTATAAAGCCATTCCATGAGAAACTGACTTTTGTGAAGGACTCTTGTCTTGTTCTAATGAACTCTATATTTAGTGATGATGGAATGTACTGCAAGTTCAGACTGTTCAGGTTCAAGGTATTGAATATAAGACTGGTGTTCTTCTAGCCAAATAGAGGCAGATCTTCCTGTTTGTCCGAAATAAGATAATCCACAAAAGCAAGGAATCTGGTAGATGCCTGGATAACTAAGATGTGGAAGCTTGTCCTTTGGAGAAGTGAGAAAGGTGGAGATTTTTCTGAAATGTCAAAAGGCAACAAAAATATTTAGTGGTTTAAAACTTTTGCTATGCATTCACTAATGCCTTGCACATAAGGGATAGGAATAATATGCGTTATTTCTTCTGTATTTGAAGAGGAAGGCATTAAAACTACTCAAAGCTCTTTTGATGAAGGAATTCTTATATCTATTAGATAAAAAAAGGAGGAAATAATATATTGCAGTTCTTTTTGTAACAGATCATTTGAAGAACAAAAGGAGTAAGCCTGATGAACCAGTGTTTTAATAGTTCCTGCCTTTTGATTGGGATGGCCATGAGATTCAGCATGGATATAATGGCCTGTATGAGTCTTCATTCTATAGACTGAGAAATGTAGGTTACTATCTGGTTGGCGAAGAATTAAAAGATCTAAAAAGGCTAACTGCTTATTTGATTCTACTTCTATGGTGAACTGGATCCTTGGATGAAGTGCATTTAGCTTAGAGAGAAACTGTTGTAGTTCATCAGAAGAGCCATTCCAGTTAGCAAAAATGTCATAGACATATCTGAACCAATGAATAAGTCTAGGAGAAATGTTGTCAAAAATACGTTGTTCAAAGTGCTCCATAAAGAAGTTGGCGATAGCAGGAGAAATAGGATTGCCCCTTGCTGTTCCTTCAATTTGTTGATACAACTTGTTTTTAAAAGAAAAATAACCAGAATGTATTACAAAATCAAATATTTTTACGTCTGAAGGAAATTCTTGTTGCAGTAATTTAATGCTATTAGATAAAGGAACATTGGTAAATAATGAAACAACATCTAAGCTGATCATAATATCCGAAACGTCCAAATGAAGATATGAAATGTCATTTTTGAAATCCAAAGTATTTTTTATATAAGTATCAGTTCTTCTAGTTCAAGTGAGTAAATATGATAAAAATTTAGAAATTTTATAAGTGGGACAACCTATACAATCTACAACTGGCCTCAACGGAATACCTGGTTTATGAACTTTTGGAAGGCCATACAATCTAGGTGGATGACTGAAGAAGGTTTTAAGTTTTTTTTTTGATCTTCATCCCATGTATATACATTCTATAAGAGAATTAAGTCTCTTCAATTGACTCACGGTAGGATCCGATTTAAGGGGCCTATAAGTTGAATAGTCGCAGAGTAATAGAGACATTTTTCTCTCATATTCCTTTCTATCTTGAATAACTACAACCTTCCCTTTGTCAGCAAGGAACAATCCTTTTTCTCCAGCTATTGCCAACTTCTTTATGGAGCACTCTGAACAATGTATTTTTGACAACATTTCTCTTAGACCTACTCATTGGTTCAGATATGTCTATGACATTTTTGCTATCTGAAATGGCTCTTCTGATGAACTACAACAGTTTCTCTCTAAGCTAAATGCACTTCACCCAAGGATCCAGTTCACCATAGAATTAGAATCAAATAAGCACCTTTTTAGATCTTTTAATTCTTCGCCAACCAGATGGTAACCTACATTTCTCAGTCTATAGAAAGAAGACTCATACAGGCCATTATATCCATGCTGAATCTCATCACCATCCCAGTTAAAAGGCAGGAACTATTAAAACACTGGTTCATCGGGCCCACTCCTTTTGTTCTTCAGACGATCTGTTACAAACAGAACTGCAATATATTATTTCCTCTTTTTTTTATCTAATGGATATAAGAATTCCTTCATCAAAAGAGCTTTGAGTAGTTTTAATGCCTTCCTCTTCAAATACAGAAGAAATAACGCATATTCCTATCCCTTATGTGCAAGGCATTAGTGAATGCATAGCAAAAGTTTTAAACCACTAAATATTTTTGTTGCCTTTTGACATTTCAGAAAAATCTCCACCTTTCTCACTTCTCCAAAGGACAAGCTTCCACATCTTAGTTATCCAGGCATCTACCAGATTCCTTGCTTTTGTGGATTATCTTATTTCGGACAAACAGGAAGATCTGCCTCTATTTGGCTAGAAGAACACCAGTCTTATATTCAATACCTTGAACCTGAACAGTCTGAACATGCAGTACATTCCATCATCACTAGACATAGAGTTCATTGGAACAAGACAAGTCTTTCACAAAAGTCAGTTCCTCATGGAATGGCTTTATAAAGAAACATGTGAACATTTACTTCGCTCTCCTAACTTAAACAGATCTGATGGTTTACATCTATCCCCTTTATAGGAGATAGTACTTTATAAATCAGCTAATCTTTCCTAACTTTTTAATTGTATATATATCATCATCATCATAATACCTTCCATGTACCTTCAAAGGATGTACAGGATATGATAGTACTACATGAAAAATTTACATCATTACTAACTTCCTATCTACAATTTTCCTCCAAATCAGCCTGTTACTTGTCAAGACTCCAATATTATCAGATTTTATATTTCTATCATCTAAGGCACTTTGTACCGTATCAATCCACCTATATCTAGGTCTTCCTCTGGGTCGTTTTCCTGCCAACATGGCAGAGAACACTTGTTTTGCTAATCTTTCCTCGCCCATTCTGATCGAATTGGCTAAAATTAGATTTAAGTGGCACCTGAGATTAGCTCTGCTAATACATTTATAGATGCTGACAATGCCAAGATCATTCCTAATGTCCTTGTTTTTAATATGATATTGCCATTGATGCCATCTGCTCACACCTTTAATCTTTCTCAGGACTCTCATATCTGCGGCCTCTAGTCTTTGGTCAAGTGTTTTACTTCTGACCAAGCTCTCAGATCCATAAGTTAAAATTGATTTGAACACAGTCTTGTATACAGCTAATTTAGTGTTCCGACTAATTTCTCTCTTATTCCTTTTGAATTTATTCAATTGACTTCTACCATACCAGCTTTGTTGATTCTGTTGTCTATTTCCATATTTAATTTACCATCTTCACTAAAAATTGTGCCTAAGTAGCTGAAATGTTTTACTTATTCCACAGGTTCTCCATTCACATTTTCAATGATTCTGCCTATTTTCATTGTCATTGTCTTTTTATTGCTGACCTTCATACCATATCTATTACAGCAGTTATTCAATTTAGTGGGGGAATTTTGCAGACTTGTAGCAAATTTATTTAGAAGTACAATATCATCCGCATAAACCAAAGAGCTGACATTAACATCTCCAATTTTGATATCAGGTTTAATACCACTTTCCTTCATAATGTGATCCATATAGATAATAAATAACACAGGGGATAATGTACATCCTTGTCTCACACCAGATTTAACATTAAATCATCTTCCTGTACTTCAATTCTAAATGCTGACTTACAACTCAAATAAAGACTAAGTATTGCTTGATATAAAGCCTCAATGACATCATATAACTGTAGCGTTTTGAATAGCTTCTACCTTGGCACCTAGTCATATGCCTTTTCTAGATCAAGAAAACCTAAATACAGATTTTTGTTATATTCCCATGATTCTCAACTATTTGTCGTAAAGTGAAGATCTAATCCTGATAGCCTCTATTTGGCCTGAATCCAGCTTGTTTTTCATCAAGCTTTACTTCCACAATTCATCTCAACCATTTCTCAAGTATACTGCATAAATCTCAGTAGGGAAATACCTCTGTAATTCTCATATTCAGCTTAATTTCCCTTTTTATATATGGGTACTATGAGAGCTCTATTCCAATCATCAGGAATTTGTCCCTCTGTCCAGGACTTCGGAACTATGCAGTGCAGCCACTGTAAGACTTTTATACCACCACACTTCAGGCATTTCTGGTCGAATATCATCTACTCCTGCTGCTTTTTCACATTTCAAACCTTTAATAGCTTTTTCTACTTCAAGTATGGATATGTATTATTGACTGTAAGCCTGTTCAGTGTTTTTTGCCATTGTGCTATCACTGCTTGTTTCATTTAGCAATTTTTTGAAGTAATTACTCCATGCTTCAAGGATATCTTTTTCTCCCATTTTCATGTCACCTTTGTCATCTCTAACTCCTTTTACAGCTCTCTAACTCCTTTTACAGCTCTCTTTCCTCCATTTCTAAGCTTCTTCAACAATCTCCAGAATATTTTGCCACCTTCTTGATATTTATTTTCTATGTTCTTGCCAAAGTAATCCCATGACTTTTGTTAAGCCAGTTTGACACAGTGTTTAGCTTTCTTACATTTGTCTCTGTATTCTCTAAGAGCACAAGTGGACTTATTTGCCAGGAACTTTTGATATGCTTTCTTCTTTTTCTTCACTGCCTCTTTAACTTCCTGTATCCACCATGGAGTTCTGATTTTTATATCCTTGCAGACAACCTCACCACATGCCTCTCTGGCTAAATCAATCAGGGTTTTCTTCAAGGCTTGACACTGAATCTCCATGGTTTGGTTCCTGTTCTCAAACTCTTTCATTTTTTCTTCAATAATCTTTGTATATGTTAGTCTACAGTTCACATCTGAGAGCTGTTCAACTTTTATTCGCTTTAAAACTTTCTTACATGTTATTCTTTTCAATATGAAATTCAATTTTATCCTGGTAAACTAAATAGTGATCACTTCCAATTTCAAATCCTCTGTACACTCTGGTGTCCTGCACCAGGGAGAAAACATCGCTATCAACAATAACATAGTCAATGAGACTTTTCTTATTCCTTGCCTCTTCTCTCCATGTGAATTTGTGCACATTACTATGTTGGAACATGGTGTTAGTAATAACCAGTCCAGGTCCTGAGCAGAAATCCAACAAGTATTTGACATTATCGTTAGCTTTGCACTTTTCTCCAAATTTTCTCAAAAGATTTTTGTATGTCTGACAATCGTTTCCTACTCTGCTATTCAGATCCCCAACAAGGACCTACTTTTCCTTTTTCATTCTTTCAGTAGCTTTCTCTAGAGCCTCAAAAAATTCCTCCACTTCTACAGTAGAACCTTCTGTGGGACCATAGGCACAAATAAGTCTCATTGTCCAGTTCCCCATTCTGATATTTTCCCAAATCACTCTACTTGACACTGCCTGCCATTCAAGAAGATTAACTTCGTATTTAGTGTTGCATACCATGGCTACTTCTTCTTTTCCTTGATTGTCATTGCCTGAATATAAAATTCTGTATTTATTGCTCAGAAAGATCTTACCAGTTTTTGTCTTTTTTGTTTCAGTCACCCCTATTATGTCGGTCTGGTACTTATCTAATTTCTCAGTTAGCTCCATTTCTTTGCCATTCAGGCTTCTTATGTTGATAGTACCGGTCTTTAACTCTGGTGATGTTAAGTTGGGGCGTGTTTTCAGATTTGTATATTTAGTATATATTTGTCGGGGTGCTTAAGGGTCAAAGCTGTATAACTGACAGGAGACCTCCACATAGCCTTTAAAGGAATGCGGAGAACCGACCAGGGCTTCTGACCTAATGTCCAATCCACACATTCTCGTGGTGCATCCTGTTGGGTATCTACTTGGATACTGAACGAACGAGGATGGGCTGGCAATTTGGGATTTAGCCGACCAAATTGTATTCTTATTGGTTAAACCAAAATAAAAAAATGATCGTACGTACATGACAAAATTTCATTCCGGGTGAGGCGTTGCCCGGTAAAACAAGGCTCCCGTTGTTTTCGCCAGGGAACCAGGGCGAACAGCGAAAAGTCAGCTACTGGAACAAATCTGAAAACAAACCCCAACTCAACATCACTAGAGTTAAAGATTGGTACTATCAACATAAGAAACCTGAATGGCAAAGAAATGAAGATAGCTGAGGAATTAGATAAGTACCAGATCGACATAATAGGGGTGACTGAAACAAAAAAGACCAAAACTATTGAGATCTTTCCGAGCAATAAATACAAAATGTTATATTCAGGAAATGACAAAAAAGGAAAAGAAGGAGTAGCCATAGTATTCAACACAAAATACGAGGCTAATCTTCTTGAATGGCAGTCAGTCTCAAGTAGAGTAATGTGGTGAAATATGAGAATGGGGAACTGGACAATGAGACTTATTTGTGCCTATGGTCCCACAGAAGGTTCTACTAAGGTAGAAGTGGAGGAATTTTCTGATGCTTTAGAAAAAGCAACTGACACAATGAAAAAGGAAAAGTTGGTCCTTGTTGGTGATCTGAATAGCAGAGTAGGAAATGATTGTGAGACATACAAAAATATTTTGGGAAAATTTGGAGAAAAGAGCAAAGCTAATAATAATGGCAAATACCTGTTGGATTTCTGCTCGGGACATGGACTGGTTATTACTAACACCATGTTCCAACATAAAAATGTGCACAAATTCACATGGAGAGAAGAGGCAAGGAATAAGAAAAGTCTCATTGACTATGTTATTGTTGATAATGATGTTTTCTCCCTGGTGCAGGACACCAAAGTGTACAGAGGATTTGAAATTGGAAGCGATCACTATTTATAAGTCTTGAGCAGGATAAAATTGAATTTCATATTGAAAAGAATAACATGTAAGAAAGTTTTAAAGCGAATAAAAGTTGAGCAGCTCTCAGATATGAAGTGTAACTAAAATACACAAAGATTATTGAAGAAAAAATGAAAGAGTTTGAGAACAGGAATCAAACCTTGGAGATTCAGTGGCAAACTCTGAAAGAAACATTGATTGATTCTGCCAGAGAGGCATGTGGTGAGGTTGTCTGCAAGGATAAAAAAATCAGAACTCCCTGGTGGACACAGGAAGTTAAAGAGGCAGTGAAGGAAAAGAAGAAAGCATATCAAAAGTTCCTGTCAAATAAGTCAGCTTGTGCTCTTAGAGAATACAGAGACAAATGGAAGAATGCTAAACACTGTGTAAAACTAGCTAAACAAAAGTCATGGGAGGACTTTGGCAAGAATATAGAAAATAAATACCAAGAAGGTGGCAAAATATTCTGGAGGTTGTTGAAGAAGCTTAGGAATGGAGGAAAGAGTGCTGTAAAAGGAGTTAGAGATGATAAAGGTGACATGAAAACGGGAGAAAAAGATATCCTTGAAGTATGGAGTAATTACTTTGAAAAACTGCTAAATGAAACAAGCAGTGATGACAGCACAGTGGTAAAAAACACTGACCAGGCATGCAGTCAGGAATACATATCCATACTTGAAGTAGAAAAAGCCATCAAGGCTTGAAATGTGGAAAGGCAGCACGACCAGAAATGCTGAAGTATGGTGGTATAAGAGTCTTACAGTGGCTGCACTGCATAGTTCAGAAAGGCCTGGACAGAGGGACGAATTTCCGATGATTGGAGTAGAGCTCTCATAGTACCCATATATAAAAAGGGAAATAAAACTGAATGTGAGAATTACAGAGGTATTTCCCTACTGAGTGTTCCTGGCAAGATCTATGCAAGTATACTTGAAAAACGGTTGCGAAGAATTGTGGAAGAAAAGCTTGGTGAAGAACAAGCTAGATTCAGGCCAAATAGAGGCTGTCAGGATCAGATCTTCACTTTACGACAAATAGTCGAGAAAGCATGGGAATATAACAGAGATCTGTATTTAAGTTTTGTCGATTTGGAAAAGGCATATGACAAGGTGCCAAGAGAGAAGCTATTCAATACGCTACAGTTATATGGTGTCAATGGGGCATTATATCAAGCAATACTTAGTCTTTATTTGAGTTGTAAGTCAGCAGTTAGAATTGAAGGAAGTACAGGAAGATGGTTTAATGTTAAATCTGGTGTGAGACAAGGATGTACATTATCCCCCCTGTTATTCATTATCTATATGGATCACAAGTATGAAGAAAAGTGGTATTAAAAATGATATCAAAATTGGAGATGTGAATGTCAGCTTTTTGCTTTATGTGGATGATGTTATACTTCTAAATAAATCCGCTACAAGTCTGCAAGATTCTCTGACTAAATTGAATAGCTGTTATAATAGATATGGTATGAAGGTCAGCAATAAAAAGACAAAGACAATGAAAATAGGCAGAATCATTGAAAATGTCAACTGTGATAGGTATGGTAGGTAGGAAGTCAATTGAATAAATTCATATGGAATAAGAGAGAAATTAGTAGGAACACTAAATTAGCTGTATACAAGACAGTGTTCAAACCAGTTTTAACTTATGGATCTGAGAGCTGGGTCAGAAGTAAAACACTTGACCAAAGACTAGAGACTGCAGATATGAGAGTCCTGAGAAAGAGGCATGAACAGATGGCATCAATGGCAATATCATATTAAAAATGAGGATATTAGGAAAGAACTTGACATTTTCAGCATCCAGGAATGCGTTAGCAGAGCTAATCTCAGGTGGTATGGTCACTTAAACAGAATGGGCGAAGAAAGATTAGCAAAACAAGTGTTCTCAGCGAGGTTGGCAGGAAAACGACCCAGAGGAAGACCAAGATATAGGTGGATTGATACGGTACAATGTGCCTTAGACGATAGAAATATAAGATCTGATAATGTTGGAGTCTTGACAAGTAACAGACTGATTTGGAGGAAAATTGTAGATAGGAAGTTAGTAATGATGTAATTTTTTTCATGTAGTACTATCATATCCTGTACACCCCTTGAGGGTACATGGCAGGAATTTGATGATGATGTATATATTTGTCTATATATATATATATATATATATTTTTTTTTTTTTAGTTAGGAAATTTATTAACCTTCTTAGTTATTTTACATTAGCTACTTATGTGGTGTATTTTGGAATTGTCAGTTATTGTTTAATTAGCTTTATAAATGTACTGAAGATGCCTGTGATACCCAGGCAAAAATTATACTAATAAATAAATTTTACGTGAGTCAATTCCATTATTATAATTTTTAGCTCTATACAACGTTCATTTAAAAATCGACATCTAAACTGCAAATTCGATATCCTTGTTGCTAGACAAATCAAGCCTTTCAATGTTCTATATATTTGGGTTGTCAACTTGTCTGGTCACCCTTTAAAGAGTAGTGAAATACTCATCCTCTCAAAAGGACATGATTTTGCTATAGTCACTAAAAAAGATTCCTTATTTAGATTTCCTGGTTAACATCGAACAGAACCTAAGTCATCTCTCCAGTGAAAAGGCTAATTCTCTCTCTGCCTAGAAGTTGCTTTTATGGTACTTAAAGCCAAGCTTTCTCCTTCCAACTTATCTCCTGAAAAGAAAATGCTACATTCCTTAAGAAGCAACAGTCACCTTATTATCACTAAAGCAGACACAGGAAAAGTGACAGTAATTATGGATTCTTCAAATTACAGAAGAAAAATTTGTCTTTTACTTCGAGATCGCTCAAAATACCAAGAACTTGATCACGAACCCACTAACAGGTAACTGAAGAAATTAAATTCCCTTCTAGATGAGGTTATAAGTTTAGATACAGACACTATAGAAAGGTTAAAAACTCATTTTGCAAGACCTCCTAGGTTTTATGGTCTACCAAAAATTCACAAGACAAACACTCCTCTCCATCCTGTATTGATTCACCTACTTACCGCATAGCCAAATATTTAGCGAAATTATTGAAATCGCATATAGGGAAATCACACTCTTTTTTGAAAAAACTCTTCTAATTTCTTAAGCAAATTAAAAAATATCTAATTACAACCTTCTGATCTTATGGTGAGCTTCGATGTAGAATCTCTATTCAATGTACCTCTCAAAGAGACTTTACATTTTCTTGCTGACATCTTCCTACAGGATATCGTAAAATTATTTGATTTCGTGATGCACTCTGGATATTTCTTGTGTCAAAACAAATTCTACAACCAAATGGAAGGAACGGCCAATGGAAGTCCACTTTCACCTGCTCTAGCCAACTTTTATTTGGAACATCTAGAAGACATCCTTTTTTTACCTATATATTCCCTCAACCTTCCTTTTGGGTTAGATATATAGAGGACATTTTTTCCAGTGTGGCCTCCCAACAGAGATTCCTTACCTTCTTTTTTAGACAAAATCAATTCTTTACACCCTCGTATCAAGTTTATCATGGAGATTGAAAATGACAACAAGTTATCCTTTTTAGACATCCTTCTCATCCACTCGCCTTCAGGTATTCTGACAACAACAGTTTACAGAAAACCCACTTTTACTGGAAGTTACATTCTCAAACAATCTGCTCATCATCATTTACAAAAAACAGGAATCATAAAATGTTTAATTTGATGAGCTAGAACTAATTGCTCAACTCTCCACAAATTACAGAAAGAACTTTCAACTATCAAACATAAAATGAAATTAAATGGCTTATCCAAAAAAACTACAAAACATCTGTTCGATTCCTACGATCCAATCCAGAATAACAAAGAATCAATACGTTGAATTCCAATTCCATATATTTTCAGAATTTCAGAACCAATTTCAAGAATTCTGAAGAATATGATTTAAGAGCCAATTACATCAAGTTCCGTGTGACTGCAATCTGTCGTACTATAAACAAACCGGATGCTCTATTTAAAAAAAAAAAAAAAAAAAAAAAAAAAAAAGAATACAAGAACATCAATCGTATATTCTTCACAACAAATCCGATAAGTCTGGATTGGCACAACACGGGATAGAGACAAGTCACAACATTCTCTGGTCCAGGACTCTCCTTCTACACAGATGTCGATAAATTCTAATGCCTATTCAAAGAGAGTGCTGAGGCCTTACTTCAATGCCCTAACTTGAATTGAAATGATTGCCTATCCTTGTCAAAAATATGGGAAAGTTTAATCCAGATAACACACTAAGGTTTTTTTTTTTTCAATCGAGACCTAATTCTTACATTAATCTAATGTTATCTTTAATTGAATTTATAAATTAAGATTGTAGTATGAAATTGTGAATTGATACCTATAATTTATTCATCACTAATGAAATTTACCTCTCTTTAGTGCTTAGCAATGTAACATCATGCAGCTCATTCTACTTTTGAATGATCAATTGTTTGTATTCCATCTTGTAAAAATTGTTCCTATCATGCCACTGATGATAGTCTGTTAATTTCAGACTGAAATATTTGGCAAATATTAAAGTATTCTTGTGCTAACATGTTGATAATTCTTAATTGCCTTAACCAACCATCCTAGTTGGCCAAGTTAGCTCATCTGTTGTTCAACAAAAAGACTATGGGTTTGAATCTTGCTGTGAGCACAGATGTTTGTGATTGTCTTTAGGTGGGAGATGAATTCCATCACTCTGTGTGAGACCATCTCACCACTTACTGGCTGAAGAAACATGAAAATGTTCCATAAAAGGATTCTAAAGAAATTTCTAGATTATGTAAAAAATAAAAATTTAGAAAAAAAATACCCTTAGCCCATCCACAGTTTACAATCTTGAATAGGACACAGAAAAATTGTCACTCAACACTTTCATTCCTTGAAGTTTTTTCAAGAATCAGTGAGAGGATAAATCTTCATTTCCAAGTTCCTTTAAACATGTTATAAAAATAAAATCAGACTCACAAGTTTATAATCTTCCAAAATAAGAGTCTGATTCAACTAAATCAATCAGAAGTTTGAAAAAAGTCCTAATTTTCATTATAGAAATGATCTGTCTTTTTTTTGTTGTTGTTGTTGTTATGAATAACATTTATAACTAAAGGCTTATATAGGAAACAAATATTTTTCAGCACTTACATATATTCAATTGTTCCACAAAAGGTATGTGTTTGAGCACCATCCTGAATAGACTCTTTACATAAACCAAAGTCTGTCAGCTTTACATGGCCTAATTATAAGTAGGAAAATTTGTAAATTTAGAATGAAATAAACCTTTAAGGAAAATACACTATCAGTTCATAACCTTAGAGTTTACATACTAAATTTAATAAATTCCAAGGGGGAAAGGGAAAGCAGAGTGAAAGAGATACCATAGTTATTCAAAACAAACTAAATTTTTAATTATCTTCTATGTTTACTTGCATAGAACCAAACAAATCCACTACTAAGTATGAAATGCAACTAAAGATTCCTTCAGTTTCCTTCATTACTGCATAAAATATAAGACAAAAGATGGATCTCATTCCAACCTAAATTCTTGGTCATTTTACTTAATTTTATTAATAAATAACTTTAAAAAAAAATCCTTATTTGTTCTGATCTGAGCTGCTAGTCATAAATATTTGTGTGGGTTTTTAACATTCCTTATAAATATTTATGTACTATTATACAATACAATATTTCTACTCTGTTGTCACAAAGATATCATTGGGACCAATATAAAACTAACATGCATACAGGTAATGCAAAAGAGGTGGAAAATCAGGCTCAAAGCTTAAAGGCAGGGTATCCGTTACTTGTGCTAATAAGTGAACATGGCTATTTATGGCAATCAGAATACAAATAGTGCACGGGGAATGTGAATAACCGATGCGGTCAACAGCAAACCTCCCAGTCCTCCAAATTCACTTCAAAGACATATGTGGCCTCAGTTCCAACCTCACCATATTTCATTTCCAGTCTGCAAAACCTCAAATTTCAACCTCATAAAGTACTGCTCATCTCCTATCCTATCAGTGGTCCTAACAGGCGCTTAAGTGCCCACGACCTTTCCAAGTATTCTTGGACTTTGCAACCATAACTCGAGGATAAGGTGGTTAGCCCTATACCTCCCTGTGTGTCCTATGTCTGTAGGTGCATGCGTTCACTGGGATGATTTGCCTGTTTTGGGGGACAAAAAAAACCCGGGTTCTGGGTGAAAATCCCCCCACCTCCATATGAGACCGGCTAGCTCACTTTCATTGAAAGAGACCAGATAAAGGGATCTTCATGTCACTAATGGGAATTGAATCCAGGTATTTCCAACCAAAGAGCTTTGTCTATACCAACTGAGCTACTGCTCATCTCAGCAATCCCAATTAGACACTATTTAACTACTTTTGTCTCAAAGGCAACATGTTTGCTCTGCTATACCATACAAGAGAGGAACTTAGAATTTCACAATTTTGATCTTCTTTTATTGAACATCTCTTTGCTGCAATTCTATCAAATTCCTTTGATAGAATAGCCTGTCTCTATTGCTCTCCGAATGCCACCAGTCATTGAGAAATTTTTTCATTTCCTTTCTGTAAATGTTGATTTTCTTCATTCCAACTTTTCTAAGTGAAGTAATTTTCCTGAGAGATTTAATATTCACAACAGCAATGTTTTCCTTCTCCCACTGCACACCAAGCTGGTAGAGATGCTAAGACATTAATGATCTTGCACAAATTGTTCATAATGCCAATCAGAACACAAAATACAATACACACTCTCCAAACATCCTAGATCCTTTCCACACTAGTGATCCTTCCAAGTATATTGTGAATCTAGTGCTGATCTCCTTTCACATTTATACCACTGCCATCCATATATATATATACTGAACATATCAATAAAGTTGTCCTTATTATAAGGAAACATTTATTTTTATCCCTTAAGCCATGGTTCTCCAAAAGGTGTGTGAAGGCTGAATAAGAGAAGAACCAAGTATACCATAAGTGGCTTTCACTGTGATCTCCATTTTCTTTACTGATTATACTAAAGCCCAAAATAGCTGCAAGAAAACTACCAACACATCTAAAACTGATTTTGAAAGAGTTAAAAGTAAGAAACCTGCATCATGTCTAATTGGTGGTCATCCTTTCTAGCCACTTGCCAAAGCAATTTTAGTCCAACAGTGCTCCCACTTCTGTCCTAATCTCCTGGTTCATACTTTTCCTCAAATGCATGAATAGCTGATCTTAGTAAATGTCCTCCATTCATCCCAAACATTCTACTCTACACTCAATGCTACTTTGTTTCACCAGAAAGAGATCGGAAGCACCTTGTCCAAATTAGGTACCAGTTTCCTGGTTCTGATCACATTTCTCTGATTGTTCTCATGGTTTGCACTTGACAGTGTTGCCTTTTTACACTTCTTATTCCACTGGTACCTCCCACAGCCTGGAAATTAGCCTATGTGCAACCCATTACTAAGAAGAAAAATGATAAATCCTTACCATCAAAACACTTTATTTCTCAGAAAAAATCCTTTTCTTCAGCTTACTTTCAACATACAATCTCTAAACAAGGTGAAATTTCTCTTCTCAGAATTACATTAACATCAAATCTCTTTTGACATACAATTACTGCCTCCAAAAAATTAAGATTTCTCAGAAGTTATTCTTTTCTTTAACCTCTTTCACCCACTGCTGGATATAGATCTCCCATTAACTTTCTAGTTCTTTCTGTCTTTAGTTATTATCCATCATCTCATGTTAAATTTGTGGATCATTTCTCCATTTTGTTCTCTGGTGGCATTTCCTTCTCTTCCATCCAATCAGTGCTTAATTTTGTCCATTTTCATCTGTATCTTCTGATATGGTGGCCAGTCTGCATTCATTTACATGCTTTACAATATCCTCTACTCCAGTCATACCTCTTTATTATTTTTAATTCTATCCCCTTTTTGTTATGTGGAACATTCTTCTCTCCATGCTCTTTGAGTCACACCCAGCTTGTTTTCCTGTTATTTAATCATTGTCCAGTCTCACTTCCATAGGTAAACATTGAATTAAATAATCTAACAAATAATCTTTGTATCAAAATGCTTTGTTTTCTTTTGTAATTTTCTCTTTATTTCTTTATCTTTTTTTATTTTTTATTAAAACTAACTGTCTGAGGTAAATATAGCTATTCGCAATCCCAATAGGATAATCTCCTAATTTTAGTTTAATTTGATCTGAATTTGTCATCAATTTTGTTTTAGTTATGCTTAATTTAAACTCCTCCCCCCTTTCGCTGTCAAGATCATTTAGCATTTCCTGAGCTCCCTTATTTTTTGCTAACAGAACAGTATCACCCTGCAAACAGAAATTATTGAGATTTATTCCATTAAGACTTTTATATAGTGAAACCTGTAGGGTGTCCAAACTATAGAATAATATGTATCCCACAGTAAATAACTTTTTATTATGTAAATATTTTGTCTTGGAGCTTCCATAGCTCGGTCAGTATAGATGAAGCCTTTGGTTTGATTCCAGTCCAAGACGTGAGAAACCTTTATATCTTTCTCTAGTCTCTTTCTACTAAAGGTGAGTTAGCCAGTCTCATATGGTGGTAGGGGATTTTTTCACCCAGAAATTCAGGGTTTTTGTCCCCTAGAATAGGCAAACTGGTGCCGTGAACACACGCATCTACAAACATAGGATACACTGGGGGGGCATGGGGCCAACCACCTTATCCTCGAGATGGCCGCAGTTGTGAAGTCCACAGGAAAAGAACCTCAATGGTTCGTGAAAAGCTTAAGACAAGACAAATATTTTGTCTTATGTATCACAAGACATCATCAGTACAACTAACGAACAACAGCAGGAATTTAATTCAAAAAACAAGAAACAGTAATGTGCATGCTTAAATTAGAATCCCGTTATGTATACAGTTGTGTGTTCATGAATTACAAACTACTGGGCTGAAATTAAAATTACTTAAATTAAATTAAAATACAGCAGATAAATTATTGAATAAAATTGAGGATAGCAATTTCCCACACTTTTGGAATTGAGACAATCATTCGATTAAGATCAGGTCTATGAAGTAAAGCTTCAGCACTTTCTTTATATAACTCTTCATGTTTATATGTAGATCTATGTAGTAACTTGCCATTTTGCCATTGGATCGTGTGGTTAGCATTTTCGGTTCTATGTTGTGCAAGGCCAGATTTGTGAGGTTTGATAAAGTGGATGTGGTCTTGATGTTCAGAGATGCGTTTATTTATAGATCTTCCTGTTTGTCCATAGCAAGACAAGTTACATGAACATGGTACATGCAGGTAACATCATTGGTGAGAGTTTGTCTTTTGGAGAAGGTAGCAAGTTGTGAATTTGGTAGATGGGTTTGTAGCAACAAGTTTATATTTTTTCATAATTTTTGGCACACATTCAGAGATGCCTTAATATATGTAATGGGAGTTCTCTGGGTTTCTTGTCTGGACTGATTTGTAGAAGAGTGGTTAATCATTTCTTGGGACGTTATTAGATTATATCCATTTAGTAAGGCTGTTTCTTTGATAATTTCAAATTCTTGTTTTAGAGATTCTTCAGAAGAACAAATCTTGTGTGCTCTGGATACTAAAGATTTTATGATGCCATATTTTTGAGATTAGCCTCTATATACAAGTAGCCTGGTTGTGAACTCACTTCATATGCAAACTTTGTTTGCTTACCCTCGGATAAAGAATTAAACCAAGAATATAATTTCTTCACATCTTTAATTTATAATCTGAACGACTTGATAATAAAAAAAAAGTTTTTGTCTTTTCAAATATTAAGCAGATTTACAAAAGTGTCTTTCAAAACTTTTGTACTCATATTAAACTTTAGAGGTTGAAAGTGAATGACTGCAAATTAATTCCAAATTCATTACTGCATACTGACCATTCAGATAAGAGAAGGAAGTTACAGTTCAAAGAGGAATATATAATATAACAATCTCATTTGGAAGAATGTTTTTTTTTCCAGGTGAAATTTAACCAAAATTGCTATACATAAATTATGTTTTATTAAAAATCTTTGAAAATCTTGCTCAGTAATTTTATATATTATTGAACATTCTGTATCACCTCCATCATTCTTGCTAAATTTAGGCAATTATATGATATTTTTCAAAATGGAGGTGGATACATAGGGTACCAAACATTTATTACACACACTTCTCTCTTCCTCTCTATTTTTCTTCTCTTCAAATGAGATGTTTAGACACACCATGTGAGATTTTTCTGAGAAGCAGAAGGAATGAGTGTTGGAAAGTGTCTTCCTTTCAATCTGGGAAGTTCGTCATTGCATGATTCACATTCCATTTTAGTCACTGAAGATTTTAAAAATTTCACTTTATGAGGGTCAGTTTAAAATCTGCAAATATTGCATTTTTTTCTGTTTAATTTCTGCAGTATCTGAGAAGTTAGAATTGTTAAGAGCAAGAGGTAAAATCAGAACCGACTGTACCACTAAGTCCTAACAAAAACATTTAGAACTACCCAACATGTCTGACCTGCCAACTGTTCATGTTATTCTTATTGTTACTTACTAATATAATAACGGAATTAATTCACGTAAATTATTCTTTATTCGTAGAATTTTTGCCTGAGTATCACAGGCATCATCAGTACAGGTCATCATCATCATCAAATTCCTGCCATGTACCCTCAAGGGGTGTACAGGATATGACAGTACTACATGAAAAAATTACATCATTACTAACTTCCTATCTACAATTTTCCTCCAAATCAATCTGTTACTTGTCAAGACTCCAACATTATCAGATCTTATATTTCTATCTTCTAAGGCACTTTGTACCGTATCAATCCACCTATATCTTGGTCTTCCTCTGGGTCGTTTTCCTGCCAACCTGGCAGAGAACACTTGTTTTGCTAATCTTTCCTCACCCATTCTGTTTAAGTGACCATACCACCTGAGATTAGCTCTGCTAACGCATTCCTGGATGCTGAAAATGTCAAGTTCTTTCCTAATATCCTCATTTTTAATATGATATTGCCATTGATGCCATCTGTTCACGCCTCTAATCTTTCTCAGGACTCTCATATCTGTGGTCTCTACTCTTTGGTCAAGTGTTTTACTTCTGACCCAGCTCTCAGATCCATAAGTTAAAACTGGTTTGAACACGGTCTTGTATACAGCTAATTTAGTGTTCCGACTAATTTCTTTCTTATTCCCTATGAATTTATTCAATTGACTTCCTACAATACCAGCTCTGCTGATTCTGTTGTCTATTTCTATATTTAGTTTACCATCTTCAGTAAAAATTGTGCCTAAGTAGCTGAAATGTTTTACTTGTTCCACAGGTTCTCCATTCACAACACAGTTGACATTTTCAATGATTCTGCCTATTTTCATTGTCTTTGTCTTTTTATTGCTGACCTTCATACCATATCTATTACAACAGCTATTCAATTTAGTCAGAGAATCTTGCAGACTTGTAGCGGATTTATTTAGAAGTATAACATCATCCGCATAAAGCAAAGAGCTGACATTAACATCTCCAATTTTGATATCAGGTTTAATACCACATTCCTTCATAATGTGATCCATATAGATAATGAATAACAGAGGGGATAATGTACATCCTTGTCTCACACCAGATTTAACATTAAACCATCTTCCTGTACTTCCTTCAATTCTAACTGCTGACTTACAACTCAAATAAAGACTAAGTATTGCTTGATATAATGCCCCATTGACACCATATAACTGCAGCGTATTGAATAGCTTCTCTCTTGGCACCTTGTCATATGCCTTTTCCAAATCGACAAAACTTAAATACAGATCTTTGTTATATTCCCATGCTTTCTCGACTATTTGTCGTAAAGTGAAGATCTGATCCTGACAGCCTCTGTTTGGCCTGAATCCAGCTTGTTCTTCACCAAGCTTTTCTTCCACAATTCTTCTCAAATGTTTCTCAAGTATACTTGCATAGATCTTACCAGGAACACTCAGTAGGGATATACCTCTGTAATTCTCACATTCAGTTTTATTTCCCTTTTTATATCTGGGTACTATGAGAGCTCTACTCCAATCATTGGGAATTCGTCCCTCTGTCCAGGCTTTCTGAACTATGCAGTGCAGTCACTGTAAGACTTTTATACCACCATACTTCAGTATTTCTGGTCGAATATCATCTACTCCAGCTGTCTTTCCACATTTCAAGCCTTTGATGGCTTTTTCTACTTCAAGTATGGATATGTATTCCTGACTGCATGCCTGGTCAGTGTTTTTTATCACTGTGCTGTCATCACTGCTTGTTTCATTTAGCAGTTTTTCAAAGTAATTACTCCATACTTCAATGATATCTTTTTCTCCTGTTTTCATTTCACCTTTATCATCTCTAATTCCTTTTACAGCACTCTTTCCTCCATTCCTAAGCTTCTTCAACAACCTCCAGAATATTTTGCCACCTTCTTGATATTTATTTTCTATATTCTTGCCAAAGTCCTCCCATGACTTTTGTTTAGCTAGTTTTACACACTGTTTAGCTTTCTTACATTTGTCTCTGTATTCTGTAAGAGTAAAAGCTGACTTATTTGCCAGGAACTTTTGATATGCTTTCTTCTTTTCCTTCACTGCCTCTTTAACTTCCTGTGTCCACCAGGGAGTTCTGATTTGTTTATCCTTGCACACAACCTCACCAACATGCCTCTCTGGCAGAATCAATCAATGTTTCCTTCAGAGTTTGCCACTGAATCTCCAAGGTTTGATTCCTGTTCTCAAACTCTTTCATTTTCTTTTCAATAATATTTCTGTATTTTAGTCTACAGTTCACATCTGAGAGCTGCTCAACTTTTATTCGCTTTAAAACTTTCTTACATGTTATTCTTTTCAATATGAAATTCAATTTTATCCTGCTCAAGACTAAATAGTGATCACTTCCAATTTCAAATCCTCTGTACACTCTGGTGTCCTGCACCAGGGAGAAAACATCACTATCAACAATAACATAGTCAATGAGACTTTTCTTATTCCTAGCCTCTTCTCTCCATGTGAATTTGTGCACATTTTTATGTTGGAACATGGTGTTAGTAATAACCAGTCCATGTCCTTAGCAGAAATCCAACAGATATTTGCCATTATTATTAGCTTTGCTCTTTTCTCCAAATTTTCCCAAAATATTTTTGTATGTCTCACAATTATTTCCTACTCTACTATTTAGATCCCCAACAAGGACCAACGTTTCCTTTTTCATCGTGTCAGTTGCTTTTTCTAAAGCCTCAAAAAATTCCTCCACTTCTACCTTAGTAGAACCTTCTGTGGGACCATAGGCACAAATAAGTCTCATTGTCCAGTTCCCCATTCTCATATTTGCCCACATTACTCTACTTGAGACTGACTGCCATTCAAGAAGATTAGCCTCGTATTTTGTGTTGAATACTATGGCTACTCATTCTTTTCCTTGATTGTCATTGCCTGAATATAACATTTTGTATTTATTGCTCAGAAAGATCTCACCAGTTTTGGTCTTTTTTGTTTCAGTCACCCCTATTATGTCGATCTGGTACTTATCTAATTCCTCAGCTAGCTCCATTTCTTTGCCATTCAGGCTTCTTACGTTGATAGTACCGATCTTTAACTCTGGTGATGTTGAGTTGGGGTTTGTTTTCAGATTTGTTCCAGTAGCTGACTTTTCGCTGTTCGCCCTGGTTCCCTGGCGAAAACAACGGGGGCCTTGTTTAACCGGGCGACGCCCCAGCCGGCATGAAATTTTGTCATGTTGTACCATCATTTTTTATTTTGGTTTAACCAATAAGAATACAATTTGGTCGGCTAAATCCCAAATTGCCAGCCTATCCTCGTTCGTTCAGTATCAAAGTAGATACCCAACAGGGTGCACCACGAGAAGGTGAGGATTGGACATTAGGTCAGAAGCCCTGGTCGGTTCTCCGCATTCCTTTAAAGGCTATTTGGAGGTCTCCTCTTAGTTATACAGCTTTGACCCTTAAGCACCCCTTGACCCTTTTCATCCTCAAGTCCTCTTCTACCAGCTCCCTCCATCTCTTCTTTGGCCGCCCACGCTTCCTCCTTCCTTGCACATCTGTATGACCCTTCTTCCCACATATTCGTCCTCCCTCCTTATCATATGACCAAACCATCTCAAACTTGCCTCCTGTATCTTCGCTCCTAAGTTCGTAACTTTCACTGTTCCCCTCACAGTCATTTCTCAGGTACAAAGGCTAATTAAACAGTAACTGTTATATTCACAAAGCGCCACCTAAGTAGCTAAGGTTAAATTTCCTAAATTTATTTTAAAAAAATAAATAAAAAATAATAAAAAAATATTTAAAATTTTTTTTTTTTTAATCAGTATTAGAGACTGAATATTTCAACACCATTTCACACATTTCATCGACGTCATATCGAAAGGTTTTAATGCTTCCCGTGATAGATTAAAACGCAAATTGGATTCACTGGTGAGCCACCCCAAATCTAGCAATATTGTCAGTGATACAGATAGAGTAGTGATCAATGTGTCTGGCCACGCGCTAACAGACAGCAAACATTTTGTTCTGTCAAAAGGTCATAATTTTATCATTGCTCTGAATAAGGTACCCATAATAGATTTTTTCCATAGCATAGACAGAAGTATTCAATCTTCTTCTTCCGCAGCTTCTCCCACTTAAGTGGGGGTGACTGTTGATGATGAGTCTCCTCCTCATCCTCCTGTCTTGGGCTGTCACCACATCCAAGTTCTTCATCCTCAAGTCATCTTCTACCAGCTCCCTCCATCTCTTCTTTGGCTGCCCACGCTTCCTCCTTCCTTGCACATCTGTATGATCCTTCTTCCCACATATTCGTCCTCCCTCCTTATCATATGATCAAACCATCTCAAACTTGCCTCCTGTATCTTCGCTCCAAAGTTCGTAACTTTCACTGTTCCCCTCACATAGTCATTTCTCAGACAATCCTTTCTGGTCACACTGCACATCCACCTAAGCATTCTCATCTCTGCTACTTCCATCCTGCTGATGTTATTTTTCCTCAGGGCCACAGTTTCTATAGCATACGTCATAGCTGGCCTCACTACTGTCCTATAGATTTTGCTTTTCAGATTGATCAGCACCCTCTTATCGCATAACACTCCAGCCATCCCCCTCCAGTTCCTCCAACCCTCTGGTATCCTGCATCCCACTTCCTTCTCAGCTCCTCCATCTTCTTCTTCCACTGTTGAACCTAAGTATCTAAAGTCCCTCACCTTCCTGATGACATTTCCTTCCAGCTCCAGGTCTGCCTCCTGGCCACCGCCCATTGTGCAATACATATACTCTGTCTTACTTCTGCTCAGTCTCATACCTCTCTCTTCCAGTACTTTTCTCCATGTTTCCAGTTTAGTTCCCGCTTCTTCTCTTGAATCTGCACACAGCAAGATGTCATCTGCATACAACATTGTCCAAGGCACATCTTCTCTCACCTCCTCCATCACAATGTTAAACAGAAACGGACTTAATGCTGACCCTTCATGCAAGCCAACTGTTACTTGAAAACTTTCTGCCTGTCCCAGACAGGTCCGAACACTTGTCTTCACATTTCTGTACATCTCCCGCACCAACCTGACATATTTTTCCGAAATCTTCTTCTCCCTCAGAGACCTCCAGACTTCTTGCCTTGGCACTCTATCGTATGCTTTCTCCAGATCAATAAATGCCAGATGTAGCTCCCATTGTTTCTCTCGAAACTTTTCCATCATCTGCCGTAACCCAAAGATAGCATCTGTTGTTGATCTACCAGGCATGAAGCCAAATTGTTCCCTTGCAATCTCCACCTCCTTCCTCAATCTTCCATCAAGAACCCTTTCTAGGATTTTCATTGTGTGGGACATCAACTTTATTCCTCTGTAATTTTTACAGTCTTGTGCATCCCCTTTACCCTTGTAGATGGGGACAAGAGTACTCTCCCTTCATTCCTTGGGTATATTTTCCTGTTGGCAAACTTTCATGACCAGGTCCCACAGCAGGTCAATTCCCTCTTCCTCCAGTGCCTTCCATGCCTCCACTGGAATCCTGTCGGGTCCCACCGACTTTCGATTCCTCATCCTCTTCATGACCTCAGTCACTTCCATTTTACTGATGTTCTGCACCATCCCCTCAGAAGGCTGTCCATCTTCTCTGCGAGTCCTTGCATTTTCCTCATTCAAAAGTCCCTCAAAGTATATTTTCCATCTGTTTCTTATGTCTGCATCCTTCCATAATACTCTTCCTTCAGCATCTTTGATCTGCCTCACATGTAAGATGTCCTTTGCTGCTTTATTTCTACATTTCGCTAGTTGGTAAATTTTTCTCTGATTGATCATACAGATCTTGATATGCCATGGCCTTCGCCTGTGCCACAACTCTCTTGGCTCCTTGCTTTCTCTCTCTGTACACCTCTGTCCTCTTCCATTCTTGACTTATCCCACTTCTGCTTTACCTTCCTCTTAGCTGAAGTATTCAATCCTTACCCCAAAAAACAGCCAACAAGACAAGATTTGAGTGTGCAAAAATTCTTTTTAGCGACAAGCCTCCTCGGCCGAACCTATCGTACGCTGAACAAAAAGCACTGAAATCGCTAAAAAATAACAAGAACCTAATTATTATGAAAGCTGACAAAGGGAAGACTGTGGTCATTCAAGATAGAAGAGAATATGAGAGAAAAATGTCACTATTACTACGCAACTATTCGACTTACCTCTTTTTCCAGGAACATTAACTTTTATTACTGTTCTGAGAATTCCCCCCCTTCCATCCTTTCTATGTGTCCAAAATATTTTAACTTTCTTCTGTCAATATCCTTAAGGAGCCTTAAAGTTTTACTGATCTTTTCTAACATCCATTCATTTGTACGCCTTTCAGTATATGATATCCTCAACAGGCTTTTGTAACACCACATCTCAAAAGCAGATATCCGTAAGATGGTAATTTAGTAAGTAGGCCACCTTTGTTCCTAACCTCATCAAATGTTAATTAAAATGTCTAGACAAGGTTTATGCCAAATCTTTACACAGCTTTATGTCCAATAAATGGATCGAGAGTGACAGACTCTATATTAATGGTCACTAATAACTGGTGGGCTTCCAGATGGAAGTATATTGACTCTTCATAACTTTCCCCTTTTTATTTTCAATACTGAAGTACAATGGGATGATTGCTGCATTTTATTTGTGCTTTCATTGAAATGGGGTGAATATAGGTTTGTTTCCATGCTATAAGGTAGATACTAGATACATAAATATGATATAATACAGATATTAATTTTGGACAATTTTTCAGCACATTTTTATGGGGGGGGGGGAATACTGTAAGGACCAGAAAACCTGTTGGTATCCAATCCAAGCTATTCAGGATCCTTCTGATGTCTTTCTGACAAAATACTAAAGATATGCAACTAAGGTAAATGTACTCTCAAATTTTAATGTTTTTTTTTCTTGCCCAGTGAAAGAAAAAGACTAATTACACATGAATTTATTACTTATTACTTAACATTTTCATTACTAATAATATAGGCGGAATTAATAACTTTAAAGTAAACAATTACCTTGGGCATCTAAGAGAATGTTTTCTGGCTTGAGGTCTCTATAGATAATACCCTCCTTGTGAAGATGCTCCAAAGCAAGAAGAATCTCTGACAGATAAAAGCTAAAAAGAAGATATTACTATAAAAACAAAATTGTAAAATCTTTTTTTTTTTTAACCAAAACAATTATATTTGATTATTCAGAAATCTTTTGTTATATAATTTTATAAATAAAATTCCATGTTGACAGTCAAACTACCTAAAAATGCTAAAACTGTTTTAAATCTTCTTATGATGTGAAAAAACATCTGAAGACATTATCATGAGAAAAGCCTAAGTAAATCAACTGCTTAAAAACAGATTAATGAATGAAATATTAACCTCTCATATGAAGAAAAAAAAAGTGGCATGAGTGTTGATATAACCCGATGAACCAGAGCATGATGAGAGATATCGGTAATCAACAGTCAGAATACTGTATGCTCATTTCTTGTAGTTTCCAGGATATCATAGTTAGCATTAAAAAATGATAACTAATAATCAAGAATGAATATCTGCCAAAACTTTGGCTTGAATCAAAGATAACAGCCTTTGCCAAAACTCAACTGATGACCATAATAACTACTACCCTATAGCATTACTCTGCACTCCTTACAAACTTTTTGAAAGGATTGTCCTCTCTAGGATTTTTCCAAAAATAGAAGCCATTTACCCAGTGAACAGGTTGGGTTTAGACCTGGGAGATGCTGGTACAAACAGGTACTAGCTCTCAAAACCCATATAAAAGATGGATACCGGAAGGCTTTAAAAATAGGTAGTCTTCATGGAGATAACTCTCATGAAGAGTCTTCATGAGTGACTCAGTTAGTAAGGAAAACAAAAGTAGAGTATGAGCAGAAATTGGCAAATCATGCTAAGAAAAACCCTAGAGAGGTTTTTTTTTTTTTTTTTTTTTTTTTTTTTTTTTTTTTTTTAAAGATATGTGGCAAGTAGAAGGAAGAATGATAATGGAAAGATGAAGTTAAGTAATGAACGTGGTAAAATGCTGCAGAAGAATTGTTGAGGTATTCAGTGATCAATTTATAAGGGTGTTTCATCCTGATCAGGGTGGAATCACGAGGAACTTAAGTGTAGATGACAGCTTAATTGTGAGTGAGCAGGAGGTATTTGAGGAAATAAATAACCTTGATGTTAATAAGTCGATAGCATTTGATGACAAATCACCACACATCTTAAGGGAATGTTCAGGGAACTGGCAGTAGCATTGGCATGCCTCTTTAATAAGAGTTTTGCAACAGCACAGGTTCCAAGGGAGTGGAGGGAGGGTAAAATTGTTCCACTGCATAAAGGCAGTGATAAATTATAGGCCAGATATATCTGGAGTTGTAGTTAAGGACTAGAGATTGGTGAGAAGTAGGATACAGAAATGGGTTGATAGCAGCAGTATTCTCTGTCGTTATCTGCATGGGCTTGTTAGAAGGAGATCATGTTTCACTAAATTACTTATGTACTATAACAAGGTGACAAATACCTTGGTTAAGGGAGATGCATATACAGTAGTGTACTTGGATTTTGCAAAGGCTTTTGATAGACAGCCACATGACAAGCTCTTAAATAAATTGAAACAGATAGGAATGGATAACAGACTTCTGTGTTGGATCAGTGACTGGCTGTCAGATAGGTATCAGAAAGTTGTATATGGGGGTGCAGTATCTTGAAAGAGAAAGGTCACCAGTGGTATGCTGCAGAGGTCAATTTTGGGGCCATTGTTGTTCAATTTGCATGTTAATGATATTGGGTTGGGTTTAACTAGTGATATCCAGCTGTTTGCGGATGATGCAAAACTGGGGAGAGCAATGCAGAGTTAAGTAGATGTTATGGCTTTACAAGAGGACTTGAATAGATTGCATGAATGGGCAGGTAAGTGGAACATCAGTTCAAAGTCACAAAGTGTAAGGTTTTAAGATTTAGTAAGCAACGATGGGATGCAAAGTATACACTTGGTGGGGAAACTTTAACAGAAGTAGAGGAGATGAGATATCTAGGAGTGATGGTGGACAAGGACCTGAAATTTAGGGGCCATGTTGCACAAGTTGTGAAGACATCACATCAAATAATGACATGCAGAAATAGAGGTTATGATTCCATTTTATAAGGCCTTGATCAGGACTCATATGGATTATTGTGCATAGATTTGGTTGCTGGGTTTTCATGGTGACGAGGAAATGTTGGAAAGGGTACAAAGAAGATTCACAAAGGTAGTCAGTGGTCTTTGGAATGTGGAGTACGAGGACAGATTGAAAGAATGTAAGTTGCAGAGCCTCGTGAATAGGAGGAATATGATTGAGACATATAAGCTGGTGAGGGGTTGTCAGGTAGACATGGAAGAGATTTTTTTTTTATAGAATGGGAGTAGAACAAGAGGCCACTGCTAGAAACTGTATAAGGAAAGTGTGAGCAAAGAAGTGAGAAGCAGGTTCTTTTGCATGGAGGGTGGTTGTTGAATGGAATGCATTGCCTGAGAGAGAGAGAGAGAGAGATAGTGTGTGTGTGTGTGTGTGTGTGTGTGTGTGTGTGTGTGTGTGTGTGTGTGTGTGTGTGTGGACACATTGAATCAATATAAGAAGTGGTTGGATGAGCATTGTATACAATAGTGAGTACCTCCCACGATGAGTCTCTGACTCCATGGCAGTCAAATGTTAATAATAATATCAACATCAGCTTATGATACTGTATGGAAGAAAGGTTTACTGTGTAAAACAGTTATAATAATCAACTGCAAAAAAACTCTAAAATAACTAGAACAAATGCTCTCCAATAGGAAAATAAAGGTTCATCAGAATTCACAAAAAGAGCAGAACATTTATCCTGCAGGATGGATGGATTGTCACAAGGAGCTGTCCTCGCCTCAGCGCTATTCAACCTGTACACTAGATATCCCTCCAACAGCTAGTCGAAAGTTTATCTATGCTGATGACATAGCTACAACCACCCAGGACAGTACAGTGCCATCAAAGGCCTTGAGGAAACACTGAGTGAAGATCTGAGGTCGCTACAAAATTACTTTGAATGCTGGGGACTATCTGCTAATCTCAGCAAAATTGTTGTTTCTGCTTTCCACCTTAATAACCATCAGGCTCATAGAAAACTAAAAATAAACTTCTTCGACGGGACTCTAATCCATGAAAGTGAACCTTGCTGTCACATTTGACTGTAGTCTAACATACTAAAAACATTTGGGAAAAACTAAGTTAAAGATATTTGCCAGGAACAACCATCATAAACAAGCTGACAGGCACAACCTAGGGTTGTAATGCCTCGACTCTGGTCTTTCCTATTACAGAGTATTGATCACCAGTTTGGAGATGAAGTCACTACATGACTTTCATGAACACACAGCTTAAGAAAAATGAGCACCATCTCTGGTGCTCATTAAGATCTACTCCTCTCCCATGGTTACTTGTGCTTTCCCACATCACTCCTCCATACTTCAGAAGAGAAAATGTTATTTTCAAATAATATAAAAAAAAAAAAAATCATAATTAACATGTATCTTCCTATAATATCAAGATATTTCTACATCTATAGCTCACTGCCTTACCTTCAGATCTCCAATCTGACTTGTGGAAATAACAGATGATGGTCTCCAGGAATAGATATCAATCCTGTTGATGCTAGTTAAAATTACATTTTTTGTGTTTTTTAAATTTTAAACTTGTATCTTCTTCTTCCATTAAAGAAACAAAACATGTCTTGCAGATATATAAGCCTTAAAACTACTTTGTTTTCATTCTGTAGACAGAGTACATGCCAGCTGAGTACGAAATTCTGTTGAGCCAATATAGAAGGGATATAGTTCCAGAACACAACTTTTAAGAATTGGCAGAGGGGAGATACTATCAGGAGATTTTTACATTTTTGTTCAAAAGTCTTTTGATTCTGGTGAAAAACCAAGAGATACAGGAAGGATCTGACCTTAGTTGTGTATGCAGACGTTAGAGGAGAAATACGTATAATACAAGAAGACCAGCTTGTCTTTAGGTGATTTACAATGATGGATAGGTGAGTGAGAGAGAGAGAGAGAGATGTGAAGCCAATGACAGATAGAAGTTAGGCAAAAATGGTTTCTGCAAGAACCAGATATTTGACTGCCATTTATACAAGATACAACTTTTTAAAGGAAAAGATTAATAATTATATATGAGTTATCAACGTAAATCTGCATTTTTTGCAAATGAAATCAGAAACGTAAAGACGTATAAAAAATATGCATGCATTTTAGTCTACATTATTTATACATCCTATGAGTTATGTAAATACAGATACTATTATGCACTCTTTCTTTTCTCTTTGGCAGCTGGTGGTTTAATGATATTCAATTGTATCACTGCATTATTAGCTTAAGGCAACACATCATATGTTCACTGGACATCCACAGATGCTGTATGGTCACTCCGACGTTCAATGATACGCCACACCAGGCCTCGCAATGTAGTCCTGTTGTACGCTTTTCTGGAGGCTTCAACTCTTTGAAGACCAGTCACTACACACACACACACACACCATCCATCCATCCATTTCATTGACGGTCTACTCTTTCCTTTTCCCAGAAACTTTACCTTCTATTACTGTTCTGAGACGTTCTCCTTCCATCCTTTCAATGTGTCGAAAATATTTTAACTTTCTTCTGTCAATATCCTTAAGGAGCCTTAAAGTTCTATTGATCTTTTCTAACACCCATTCATTTGTATGCCTTTCAGTATATGATATCCTCCACAGCTTTCCATAACACCATAACTCAAAAGCAGCTATTCGTTTATTATCCGACTTCTTTAGGTTCCAAGTCTCACTTCCATAAGTCGCTGTTGGAAAAACAACTGCATCCAAAATCCTCAACTTTGTTCCCATGGAGATAGATCCATCCTTCCAGACTTTAGACAAGTCTCTGACTGTTGTTTTAGTCCTAATATTATACTTCTGAAAAGCAATTCTTCACATTAATAATGGAGCCCAGGTACTCAAACTTGCTGACCTCAATTCTTTCTCAATTAAGATACACTTGTTTCTCAAGAGCTTCCCTGCTTGTATTTCTTTTGAAACCATAATCCTCGTCTTGCTAGGATTGTGTTGAAGTCCTCTGTTATTACTGATCTTGTTAACTTTATCAAGAATTTGTCTTAGTTCTTCCTTGTCATTACAGAAGAGTACAGTATCATCAGCATACTTCAGATTACTGATCAATCTACCACCTATCCTAATTCCTGTCTTGGGCTTATCCACTGCTTCACACATGATATCCTCTGCATATATACTAAACAAGTGAGGAGAAAGTAAACATCATTGCCTAACTCCTTTTCCCACCTGAAGCCAATCAGTCAATCCAACACCTTTTCTTATTATGGCTTCTTGCTCCCTATACAAGTTGGCTTGCACAGGGAGCAAGAGCATGATAGTGTGTTGAGGAAAACCCATTCTTTTCATTACTTTCCACAGTTTCACATGCTGAACACAGTCAAAAAGGCAACGCAAACACCTATAATTCCAGGAATGAAATGCAGAATTAAGGAACAAGTTTAACATGTTTCCATTCAAAGATACCAATAAGAAATGAGAGAACCTGTATCTTGTTTTCTGAAGTGCAATATACCCTGAAATGTGTAATGTACCACTACTGGTGCACTGCACTCCCTGATAAGAGTGCAACACAAAAGTAATAGCATGCAAATAATGGCATCCATAATATTTACTGCACTCATAATCAAGTTAATTTATGTGCAATTTTATAAAGAATCTTGCAGAAACAGGTTGAAACTGATAAGCTATGTGAAAGTTCTCTTCTGTGTATGCACACAGATGTTGATGTTACCCCTCAACAGAAAAATGCTTTGAGATTTATTATAAGATGCAGGAGAATTTTCATATTGTGATCCAATTTTCCACATATAAATAGAGCACAAAATATTCCATTTCTCTGTGTGAGTGGCAAAAACACATACAGCATTGCATTCTTTGTGGTAGTAATTTCTTCTGTTATTAATATTATAAATGCCTTACTGACTTAGTTAGTTAGTACTAAATTTCTAATTATAAGAAACTATAAAATATAATGGTCTTTGTTATGGTGCCTACACATTATGATGAGTATAAAATGGCAAGCTCCAACACACAATATAATATCTAACACCATTTGGATGTAGAAAATACTTGGATGATAAACAGATATATATATATATATATATATATATATAGGTAACAGATTAAATATAACACAATGAATTAAATAATATATGAAATCAACATGTAAATACAGAAAATATATGCTATATGTGCATATTGAATAAAAAACACCAGAGTTTAAAATATTTAAAAAAACATTAAAAGTAACACTATAAAATTAATAATATGAAACTACACTTGGATGACAACTGATACATTATGCCAATTAATACAAGAAGAGAGGGGATATTCCAACAGCTATGTTCTATTCCAATTATTGGTCTATATGTAAGTGCACACTATAATAGCACATTCATCAATTTATTTTAAATACCATAATTATATTTAAATTAAGGGGATATTAAATCCCACATTGTTTTAAAACCGAATAAGAAACTCATAGATTGGAATCAGAGAGTTTCATGCCGAATATAGTATAATAAACTATAAAAGTATCGCAGATTACTAGCGTGAGCTAATGCAAGTAGTCCTAGTACGTAGTACAAACTCGGGCAACTCGCAGCAAAGGTGGTGAAGTTTTCGCTATTCTTGGCATTTTCCATAATGTAAAAACACATTTCCTAGGAAATGTATGCTGTTATTACATTATGGTAGGAGGTCACTACCCAGACCAGATTTAAGTAACTTAATGAGTGCATCTTTTTGACAACTCGTATAGCAGAGTATATAAGTTCTTTTCGCTATACCCTTTGGTATTAATTTGGTCTAGCTACTCACTGATGAAGCCTCAATAAAGGCTGAAACTGGTCTGGGTAGTGACCTCCCACCATAATGTAATAACAGCATACATTTCCTAGGAAATGTGTTTTTACAATATGGAAAATACCAAGAATAGCGATCAGAACTTTACCACCTTTGCTGCGAGTTGCCCGAGTTTGTACTACATATTAGGACTACTTGCATTAGCTCACGCTAGTAATCGCCGATACTTTTATAGTTTATTATATTATATTCGGCATGAAACTCTCTGATTCCAATCTTTGAGTTTCTTATTTGGTTTTAAAACAATGTGGGATTTAATATCCTCTTAATTTAAATAATGTTTATATCGCCGAAATGAAACCTATTGGCTCTTTATATTTAAGTACCATAATTATATTCTTAAAAATTAATAGTGTTGCTCAAAAAGCATAATTTCAATTCAGCTGGCTGCAACTTCTTATGAGCCAATCTAGGTATAAGTGCATTCAAATCATGGAAGGCTGTCTCATAAGTAAATTAATGTCATGCAATTATCATGGTTGCTGACAACAATACAGAAAAATTTGCCAAATCTGGTTTAATTTGTTCTGAGCAAGTTTGAATATCATGAAACCAGATTAACAACACTATACAGTGCAAACATGTGTATTGCCGTCCACTTGTTTCTGGTAGTGTGGCAGAACCTGGCTTGTGACTTCTCCCAGAGTAGCAGCTTGATGAGCCATCCTACTCTACCAGAGCTTACAATTTTCATTAAACACCATTTTATTAATAATGAAGGGGATACAAATCCTTTGATGTTTATCTGCCAGTAAGCGAAACTCTAAGAACTAGGACTAAGATCTATGAGTTTCATACCAAAAAACTATTGGCAAATCCAAGCGTAAGTAACCACTTGGTAGTACAACACCAAGGCAACTCGTATCAAAGGTGGAGCAAGCTCCCTCACTCTCCTTGATATTTTCTCATAATGTAAAAACACAGCCCCTAGGGGATGTAATACTGTAATTACATTATGAGTAGAGGTCACTAGCCAGACCGGTTTCAACCTTTTTTGAGATCTCATCAGTGAGTAGGCAGACCTTACATCCCCTAGGGGGCTGTGTTTTTACATTATAAGAAAATATCAAGGATAGTGAGGGAGCTTGCTCCACCTTTGATATGAGTTGCCTTGGTGTTGTACTACCAAGTGGTTACTTACACTTGGATTTGCCGATAGTTTTTCAGTATGAAACTCATAGATCTTAGTCCTAGTTCTTAGAGTTTCGCTTACTGGCAGATAAACATCAAAGGATTTGTATCCCTTCATTATTATTAAGGTTGACAGAAAAATAGCCTTTTGGCTTTCATTCTATGTTATACCATTTTATTAATTTGTGTATCTGATGAATCTGGAGGTAGTGTGTGCCTTAAATGATGAAAGTCATGCATAATATTAAGGTATTATACATGACTTCTCCAGTACAATATTGTTTACATTTACACATATTTCTGTTCAGTTAAGTTGTTTTTGACTCCTTTTGTTTATTGCAAAATTTTTTGCAACTGACATCTATTATCCTGGCAAAGTTTAATGCTAGACAGATCCTTAGCAAAAAAAGAACCCTTTAATAATAGAGTTGTAATTTTTGCACTTAAAAAGAAAAACACTAATTGTTCATAATCAAGGGAAGTGGTTTTAGTTCACTTACATGCCTATCCTTGTTCTTTTCCTTTAATACCTTCCCCTTTTTCTCTTCATGACGACTATGCTGGTTTTGTGTAATTGCATTTTATTAGCTAATTGCCAATTTGCCAGACAATTTCTCAGAGTGTAATTTTATGTGTTTTGTCAACAACATGGAATGAGCCTTATTCAGTCCACGTAAAATGGTACCATCTGGTTACAATTTTAGTACATTCTCAGAAAATCTCCCGAGGCAATATGACCAATGGTTTTTATCAATCACATTGTTGTATGGGATTCAAATTCATGATATACTTAATCTAGTTCAGAAATGATAGACTACAAAGAGATGTAAAGAAAAACTCAAAAAAGAAAATTGGATTTATTCAGCTGCTAATATTTTGCTGATTTTATACTCAAGCATCTTCAGAGCACAGTTTGTCACAATATGCAAACAACAACAATCCATTATTAGTGGGAACATTTTACAATTGCAATGGACAACATTAGAAATTAAAGTTCTAGCCTGATGGAATCTATTTTCAGTTCAATGTTGCAAAATTTCTGAAAGTTGGGAAGCAACAATAGGATTACTAATTATGGATTACTGCATCCTTAGTGGGGAAATTTGAAGGAAGTGGGAGAAAGGAGAGATCTGGGAGTGATAGTGACAAGCACCTGAAGTTCACATTGAAGAAGTTAGAAATGATGGAGAGGACCTTGATATGCTGAGATAAAGTGGTTATGATTTTTCCATTGTATTAACATACTTGGTCAGGTTACAGCCCTATACAGATTACTGTGAACAGATTTGGTCACCTAGTTTTCATGGTGATAAGGATATTAGAAAAATCAAAAGGAAATTCACTAAGATGGTAACTGGTCTTCGGAATGTGAGATAAGAAGACAGACTGAGGAGATGCAATTTTCAATTTCCTCAGAGAAACCAGTCAGATCTACTGTTTTCAAAATCATGGCTCCACATATAGGCACCCACAATAAGCCCTTTATTTAACTCAAAAAGATCCTTTGTTTTTCCCATTTTGTGATCAACACTAATGACAATTACTGACCAGCAGCATTCTTAAATAGTTGCCTAGAATATATTGTGATGCACACAGCCAAATATTTCATATATACAATGCATAAGTGACGTTTACATACATCTACATAAAAGTTTCTAATTCAGTCACCGGTATGTGTAGTTCAAAAGTACAGGACCTTCATGCACTTTTGCATGTGATAAAGGATGGAGCCTTAAGTGAACAAGATGAAGGTTGCTATTTTGATATATGATCTGAATACGATGTGGAGCTGATATTTATTAAGCACTCTGGATATCTTTTCAGATGTGCCCTGCATATGGGATAGTAACAATTTTATTGTGGTTTTGTGTCTTAGTAAGAGTGAAAGGATTGGGAGAGAAATCAGTATTTTGTATATTTTTGAGGGAGGTTATATCCATTGGCTAAAAATGAGTGATGAAGGTAGGTGAGCTCAGTGATAAGAGTAGCATCAAGAAACAGACAGCCTAGGCCCCTTGCATGTTAGTGTTTTTAGCATACTATAACTGTTGGGGTTGATGATATGAGTGACAGTCATTTTAAAATTGACTAAAAACCTGTGAGCTTCTCTTTATCCAGCAACAGAATGTGCCAGGTTCAGTCCTTTGTGTTGTCCATTATAATTTTATACATTCCCAGTAATATACAATTGTTACTGTTTATATACTGTGACAAACTGCTTTGAAGATTCTGAATATAAAAACAGTGAAATATTAACAGCTAAATTAAATATTTAGCTTTGTGTGTGTGTGTGCGAGTTGTAAATTAAACAGCAAAAATTACAGATAAGTAACCATCAATAACTAAGCTTTTCTACACAATGTTAACCCTCCATACATGTGCGTCAACCTTGGTATCTCCTCTGGGTCCAGCTCTCACTAATGAGACCTCAATAAATGTCGAAACGGGTGGGTAATGGCCCTTACCATAATGCATAGCATAATATATGTCTGAAAGGATGTGTGCTTTGCATTATGGGATACTCAGGCAATTGATGTGAAGTCATTAGCCTCTGTATATATAAGTAGCCCAATCGTTAAGATACTTCAAGTGCAAAACATTGTTCGCTTACACTTGGATAAAGGATTAAACCAAGAATATAATTTCGTGGCATCTTTAATTTATTTCAATTCTGAAGGAATGACATGTTGAAATTTAAAAGATATTCTTCATGCAGAGTATGAAATTACAGCTATAAAATAATTCCTTATACAGATAAAAAATTACAATTTCTGAGCATAAATAGTAGTCTAAAGAAATACAAGGGGGTTTGGAAAGTTGTGATAAACACCTAGAACAAAAATTATATTAAAGCAACAGATATAACCACAAGAAAGAACATATCTTAAAACCCTTCAACCTGCATGTTTCATCAAATTGAAATAATTTGTTCTTTTTCTTTTAGGATATATAAGAAGACATAAATTAATTTTTGTTCTAGGTGTTATCAGAACTTTCCAGACACCCCTTCATAGAATTTAATTGCTAATTAATCAATGTTTATATATTTGTAATATTCCAAGAAGGGATAATGAAATACTACACTCAATGGACAAAACATTAGATACCTACCTACTAGTGAGAATAGAAGCCTGTACTATCTGAGGCATTGACTCCACCATATGCTGGAGGTTTCAAGAGGTAATTCCAGCTGTGCCTGTTGCAACATTGTCCATAACTGCACCTTAGACATCAGTCAAGGATACATGGGTCTTATGTCTCGCTCTGCAGGATGCACAAAGGCCATGAATGTGTGTAGATGACAGCCAGCACATTCTGGTAGCTCACAGTGTTTGAGGACTTCTCCAGACACACTAAGGGACCTAATGTGTCACATGAGAAGGCTTCCCAAACCATTAAAGAGCTGCCACCTCCTTGAATAGAGCAGACCTGGCATGACGGAGTCATGGCTTCTTGCTGTCAACACTACACCTGCACCTCCTGCCAGCTCAGTACAACTGATAACAGGATTCATCAGACCACATGACTCTGTTCCACTCTGCAGAGGTTCAGTTTTGATGCTCCCGACATCAGGTGAGGAGGGCTGCCTGATGACGAGCTGTCAATAGTGGTACAAAATTAAGATGATGGCTCCTGTGGAAGCCCCATGGAACACAGGGCAAGCTGTACCATTTGCTCACTCATGCTGCTTGGACATCTGACATTGAAACTGGATATAATTTGTGCCACTGTTGCCCTGCAGTTGGTCTGTACAAACCTGGACCATCTATGTCGACAGGACTTGCTTGTTGGCCATTGGAATGTCACGTTGATGGTATACTTGCAATAGACCCTTGATATGGTTGTCCTCAAGAACCCTAGGGTTCTTACCACTTGGGCAATAGAATAAACCATCTGTCTTGCACAGATAATACGTCCATGATCAAAGTTGCTAAGATCGCCACATTTACCCATCTTTGTTGATTGCAATACATTGTTGGGAAGCTCCGAAGTCTGCCTATTTACCACCTGTGTTTGGTTTGGGTAGATCCCTCTGTATAGGGGATGCCAGTGTCAATTTCTCATCACCCCTATCTCTAATGTTTTGTCCACTGAGTGTATATTTGACTATTGTAGTAGACTGAACATGAAGTACATTATAATAATAATGATTCCTATGCAGTTGAGAGAAGATTTAATTTAATTAGGAATTAAAGAGAAATTATAGAGAATTTGCTACATGTGATGTTGACTGATTAAGTTTAGCTGTTTTATAGTCAATTAGCATTATGACTTCATGACTGGGAAATCAAGGAAATCATATGCCAAAAGCTTAGAAATGAATCCATTCCTTAGCCACAAATCATGGCATTTTTAAGGTTTATGAACTTATAAAAACTCCCTACAGATGATTTTCATTCAACTCATGCCTACTTAATTTAAAGACGGTGCACATATGTCAGACTGACAGTTTAAAGTGGTCATGTGAAGATGATAGATCAAAGCTGGAACTGAGATGTCTTTTTTTTTTTTAATCGGGATGAAAATTATTAAATATATTTTTGAAAAGATAAGGGATGTAATATCCCTTAACTTAAACAAGTTTTTCTTTTTACAAAAGAGAAATTTCACATGTAATATATATTTATTTAAAAATAATAATAATAACATTTGTGTTCAAGCTGAAACATATTTCTGAATAAAAGAAAGTTAATTTATTCAATGGAGTCACTTATTAAAGGTTGAAGTTATATGAATGGAAACAAACATATGCACAGCTTATAGAGAATACTAAGAACTAACTGCAGCTTCTAATCCAATATCTCATCTTCATTGGGACACTATTACTAGGTATCCACTCGTATGCTGAATAAATGAGGATAGACTGCACTTTGTTGTATTCTTTATTGGCTGAAACTATGTACAAGGGTGATCTGAAAAGTTCTCGGCCTAACAATGAAAAAACGAATTGATAATTTCAAAATTATTATTTTTTTTTTTTTTTAACATAATCTCCCTTAAGACTAATACATTTATTCCAGTGATGCACCAGTGCCATTATCCCGTCCCTGTAGTGGTTCTCAGTAAGATCTACAAAATACCCCTCTACAGCTGCAATCATCTCTTGATTCGAAGAAAAATGCTGACCAGCGAGGAAGAGTTTTAGTTTTGGAAAGAGACAGAAGTCAGAGGGAGCCAAATCTGAGGAATAGGGTGGATGTTCCCACAATTCATAGTGCAGATTGCCATTGCCAAAACACCGTTGTGGGCAAGTGCATTGTCCTGAAGGATGATTTTTTTCTTCTGCAACCAGGGTCTTTTCTCACGAATTTTTTCGTCTAGTCTGGTTAAAAGACCGGAATAATATTCCCCGGTTATTGCTTTACCCTTTTCAAGATAATTAATAAACAAAATGCCTTTAGCATCTCAAAACACCAATGCCATTAAATGACTTTGTCTTTTTTGGCACTGAACAACCGGTTTCTGTCCACTGTTTTGACTGCTGTTTGGATTCTGGTGTGTAATGGTGAATCCAAGTCTCATCCATAGTAATAAATCGATGCACAAAATCAGTTTTATTCTTGTTAAAACACTCCAAGCATTGTTCAGAGATTTTCATGCGAGTACGTTTTTGATCTGCTGTGAGCAAGCACAGCACCCATCTTGAGCAAAGCTTTTTCATTTGCAATTCTTCATGCAAAATATATCCTACATGTTCTTTTGAAATGCCTATAGTCTCAGAAATTTCATGCACTTTGACTCAGCGGTCATCCCATACCATATCATGCACTTGATCGATTTCTGGTGTTGTTACACTTTTTGGACATCCTTCATGTGGATCATCTTCAAGGCTGGTACAGCCACGTTTAAACTTGGCAACCTATTTCTTAATTGTCGAAAATAAAGGAGAAGATGCCCATAAACTTTTATGAACTTTGAATGAATTTCTGTTGCCATTTTAAACTTTCTTTTACAAAGAATTTTATAATCGTATGATACTCAATTTTATCCATTTCAAGGGATACAGACAACACTTTTGCTTCAGACAGCTATATAAAACAAACTACTTGATAGAATGATTTGCAATTTCACATGGATGCTTATGACAGATGTACCAACTTAGAAAAAAAAATCTTGTCGATAGTGTTGCCATCTATGTTTGAGACCAAGAACTTTTCAGACCACCCTCGTATATTAAGATGGTCTAACAAACAGATAATACCTGATTATACAGAGACCCTGCTGTTCTCCCCAGGAAGCATGGACAAACTGGAAAAACTAACTTTTGTATTTAACTTTTTTATTTATTAACCCCACACGAGAAGTCACAAGACCTGTAGCACACTAGTGCTGTGGTGTGTGAATAAGTGGTTCAGGATAAAGAAGGAATCTATTAACAAGTTCTTGAAAAGTTGGGGGTTGTATTCACTGGGAAAAAAAACAGTATGGGGTAGGCTGTTCCAAAGAACAGAGTTAGATGGAATGAAGGAACAAGATGAGAAGTTAATTCATTATGTATGGAGTCAAACTGAGTGTGGATGTTGACCAGTAGCTGCTCATGTCCTTAAATGATTAAAGAAAAGTGGAGGAATGGTAGTGGCCAGTTCAATGGAGCAACACAATGAGAGAGGGGCAGAGGGCACATATTAGGCAGGCTGCAATCTTCTGTAAACATTTAAGTGTTGTTAGGGTGGTTCTAGATGCTCAACTCAAATTAAGAACAAATATTTTTAGGCTGCTCAGCTTTGGGATTTACAAAGTATTAGGAGTTAAGCAAGAGAGAAGCAGTGTTTTCAATGAAAATCAACTTTTTGGAGTCTGAGGAGATTACAGGCTAGGCTAGATGTGAAAGTCATCCCAAGAAGGGAAACTGATCTTAACTGGATCCTATTGAGGCGATCTCAATAAAAGGTTGAAGGTGGTCTGGGTAAACCCTTCCCATAATGCATAGCAATATACATGTTCAAAAGGAAGTATGCTTTACATTATGGGATACTAGGGCAATTGATGTGAAATCGGCATTCTCTGTATAAAGTAGCCTAGTTGTGAAGATACTTTATGCACACACTTTTGTTTGCTTATACTTAGGTAGAGGATTAAAACAAGAATATAATTTCTTATCTGTTATAATTAACTAGAAATCAGAACATTATCAAAATGTGAGAGAGAGCGAAGTAGAGTCTTTTATTCCAGATAAAACAGGAATGTTTTGAAAGTCTGAAATTCACTATCTTTACCCTGCTTGAGAATGGTAAGATCAGTGTTTAAGAGCAGTTTGTAGTATTGTAGGAGGTGATTTTCCTAAGTGTACCTTGTCATCTGTAGAAGAACCAGCTGAAAAGACTGATTCCAAAAGGTCCCTTATTTGCAGGTGATGTTATCATGGTATTCAGGATGTGAGAGAGGTTGGAAAAAAAAAGAAAGAAAAAAAAAGGAAGGACAGAAGTTATGTCCACAGTCCTAGTAAGGAACTGGAAGGCTTGACTGCCAGTTGAGCAAGATGCATGCTTATTGCATTTGGCTAACATAAAGCTTTGGATTTGTTGATAATTTTTTCACATTTGTTTCAGGATATAGTGTTGGCTAAGTGAGAAGATGAAGTTTTTGAATGCCACTCAATGCATAGTGCATTTTTATATCAGACTACAAAGGCATATTTTTGGAACAACCAGAACAACCTTAGCAGTGAGAAACACTGCTAAGGTTGTTCTGCTAAGGTTGCATAAAGAGGAAAAGAAACAACTAGGATTAGCCAAGCTAGGCTAGACCTGCTCAAGAATTTCTGAGCTAGATCTCTGCCCACGTCAGAGATCTGCTCAAGAATGAATGCAAATGAATGTCCCATTCATTTGCATTCATTGCATCCATCTACAAATTCTGATAACTTTGATCTTCTTGCTCATTATTTGTTTTTGCAGCTTGATTATCTACAGACCAAATACCCAAACAGTGAAGCCATCTTTTTGCAAACATTGTTCATAAGATCAGTTTTCCTTCTCTAATTATAGTAAATACAGTGGAAGAGATACAGAAATATTTGATGCATCTTTCACAAATCACCCACAAGTCCACCAGAATATCAGATAATCCTGTCCACTTCTCTTGATAAATATATATTGCCACACAAATACCATAGAATGAAAACCTTCATTCCCATTTCCACCAAAAACCACTATTCAAATCCTTGGTTTTCCAAAGAAGCTAACTAAGGCAGTCAATAAAAAAAAAAACAATTCAGCATATCACAAACAGATTCAAAATCGAAACTTTAGCGTTTCACTCAGCCTACACTGTAACACACAATAGCTGCAAAAAGAGTATAGAAAGTTCAAATCAAGCTTTGCAAGGGCCATGGAAAATGTGCGAATTTTCTGTACTTGCATTCCAGCTGAAATGGCAGTTGAGTCTTTTGGTCTCTCACAGGCCACTAATCACAACTAACCATGTTTCCACCCTTTGCACATGCAGATGGTACTATTGTGACATAATAAGGCTGACTTCCCAGTATCATTCTTCTCCAACTCCTGCACAAAAAATCAAGGCAAAATACCACTTTATAGAATTGCTCATTGCTTCTAATTTTTCATCACAAAGACATCAGAAAAATCCTGAATATTTTGGATAACAACAGGTCTTCAGATACTGATAGCATCCGCCCCACAAAATAGTGCTTAAATCTTGTGCTCCAGAATTACCATCCTTCTGTATCTTCTTTACAATCTTTCACACTCATCAGGTACAGCACAGAAACAAGTTTATATTCAAACCCCAAAGAAAGGACATAAAAGATAGCCACAGGCTATGTCCCTCCACTCACCCCCAGTTCTACTAAATGGACAATCAATTCCTCACCTGCAAACTCACTCACCAGTCACTAATTAATGGATTTCACCACTCTCAATTCACAGTAGATCTCCTTGCAAACATTGCCTTAATTCATTTGTTATTGTTGAAGGAAGTGAATTAACAAAAATATTTCCTCTTGACGCACTCTCAGGGGACCCTGTAACCCCTAGAGAGCGCGTCCCCTGGGTGGCGGATGGGGGAGCCCACCATGTGTGTGTGTGCATGTGTATACATGAGCGTGTGTGTGTGTGTATATATATATGGTGGGGTGGTCCGAATATACTGAATAAGGACTCGTGGACCAACAGGGCCATAAGGGCAATCATCTTGACTGTAAGGGAAGCGGAACTCCCATTGAACCCCTAGCTGGATCTATCCTCTCCTTCTTCTACTTTGAGGAAGACCCACTTACTTTAATCTTTCCTATAAGGCCTTATCAGCCAACTCTTCTTACTTTATGACCCTTGTGCTATTAGAGTACTCGAGGGCCATGGGGTCTTTTCATTTCTGGCCTTACAACTATGTCCTATCTATAAAATTTACTATATTTCTTCTATAATCTACCCTTTCCCCTTCAACATACCCTATTCCTCCTATGGGTTTAAATTCGGAAGAAGGCGAGTTAAGAAGCCTTAAGGTAGCAGCCCTACCACTGAACTATTCCATTGTCAAGCTAGTCCCCTGACATGGAGAACATAACCATACTTATAAGCTGACAGAAAAAGATAATCGGATTGAATCTATGGGAAACGACCCTGGAATGGAAAAGGGAAAACGAAAATGGAAACGACAAAATATAATACACATAGCAAACTGGAATGTAAGAGGAATAGCATATAAAGAAATAGAATTAGACCAGTTATTAAATGAAAGAAATTTTAAAATAGCAGTAATCACTGAAACAAAAAAGAAATTAAAAGGAACTATGAGAACTGAAAATTTTAATGTGATATACAGTGGAGTCGACAGAGACCAAAGAGCACAAGCAGGAGTCATGATTTGGATTCATAATTCCCTTTCAAAACAGTTAAAACATTATAAATTATAAAATGAAAGAATAATAGAAGCTAGAATAAAAATGGATAGAGGCTATTTAACAATAATTGGTTTATATGCCCCAGAAGAAGGAAGAGAACAGGATAATATTGATTTTTATAATCAGCTACAAAACATCATCATCATCAGCATCAAATTCCTGCCATGTACCCTCAAGGGGTGTACAGGATATGATAGTACTACATGAATAAAATTACATCATTATTAATTTCCTATCTACAATTTTCCTCCAAATCAGTCTGTTACTTGTCAAGACTCCAACATTATCAGATCTTATATTTCTATCATCTAAGGCACTTTGTACCGTATCAATCCACCTATATCTTGGTCTTCCTCTGGGTCGTTTTGCTGCCAACCTGGCAGAGAACACTTGTTTTGCTAATCTTTCCTCACCCATTCTGTTTAAGTGACCATACCACCGGAGATTAGCTCTGCTAACACCTTCCTGGATGCAGACAATGTCAAGTTCTTTCCTAATATCCTCGTTTTTAATATGATATTGCCATTGATGCCATCTGTTCACGCCTCTAATCTTTCTCAGGACTCTCATATCTGCGGTCTCTAGTATTTGGTCAAGTGTTTTACTTCTGACCCAGCTCTCAGATCCATAAGTTAAAACTGGTTTGAACACTGTCTTGTATACAGCTAATTTAGTGTTCCGACTAATTTCTCTCTTATTCTATATGAATTTATTCAATTGACTTCCCACCATTCCAGCTTTGCTAATTCTGTTGTCTATTTCTACATTTAATTTATCATCTTCAGTAAAAATCGTGCCTAAATAGCTGAAATGTTTTACTTATTCCACAGGTTCTCCATTCACAACACAGTTGACATTTTCAATGATTCTACCTATTTTCATTGTCTTTGTCTTTTTATTGCTGACCTTCATACCACATCTATTACAACAGCTATTCAATTTAGTCAGAGAATCTTGCACACTTGTAGCAGATTCATTTAGAAGTATAACATCATCCACATAAAGCAAAGAGCTGACATTCACATCTCCAATTTTGATATCATGTTTAATACCACTTTCCTTCATAATGTGATCCATATAGATAATGAATAACAGAGGGGATTATACCACATCTATTACAACAGCTATTCAATTTAGTCAGAGAATCTTGCAGACTTGTAGCAGATTTATTTAGAAGTATAACATCATCCACATAAAGCAAAAAGCTGACATTCACATCTCCAATTTTGATATCATGTTTAATACCACTTTTCTTCATAATGTGATCCATATAGATAATGAATAACAGAGGGGATAATGTACATCCTTGTCTCACACCAGATTTAACATTAAACCAATCTTCCTGTACTTCCTTCAATTCTAAGTGCTGACTTACAATTCAAATAAAGACAAAGTATTGCTTGATATAATGCCCCATTGACACCATATAACTGCAGCGTATTGAATAGCTTCTCTCTCTCTCTTGGCACCTTTTCATATGCCTTTTCCAGATCGACAAAACTTAAATACAGATCTTTGTTATATTCCCATGCTTTCTCGACTATTTGTCGTAAAGTGAAGATCTGATCCTGATAGCCTCTATTTGGCCTGAATCCAGCTTGTTCTTCACCAAGCTTTTCTTCCACAATTCTTCTCAACCGTTTCTCAAGTATACTTGCATAGATCTTGCCAGGAACACTCAGTAGAGAAATACCTCTGTAATTCTCACATGCAGTTTTATTTCCCTTTTTATATATGGGTACTATGAGAGCTCTACTCCAATCATCAGGAATTCGTCCCTCTGTCCAGGCTTTCTGAACTATGCAGTGCAGCCACTGTAAGACTCTTATACCACCATACTTCAGCATTTCTGGTCGAATATCATCTACTCCTGCTGCCTTTCCACATTTCAAGCCTTTGATGGCTTTTTCTACTTCAAGTATGGATATGTATTCCTGACTGCATGCCTGGTCAGTGTTTTTTTACCACTGTGCTGTCATCACTGCTTGTTTCATTTAGCAGTTTTTCAAAGTAATTACCCCATACTTCAAGGATATCTTTTTCTCCTGTTTTCATATCACCTTTATCATCTCTAATTCCTTTTACAGCACTCTTTCCTCCATTCTTAAGCTTCTTCAACAACCTCCAGAATATTTTGCCACCTTCTTGATATTTATTTTCTATATTCTTGCCAAAGTCCTCCCATGACTTTTGTTTAGCTAGTTTTAAACAGTGTTTAGCATTCTTGCATTTGTCTCTATATTCTCTAAGAGCACAAGCTGACTTATTTGACAGGAACTTTTGGTATGCTTTCTTCTTTTCCTTCACTGCCTCTTTAACTTCCTGTGTCCACCAGGGAGTTCTGATTTGTTTATCCTTTCAGACAACCTCACATGCCTCTCTGGCAGAATCAATCAATGTTTTCTTCAGAGTTTCTCCTGAATCTCCAAGGTTTGATTCCTGTTCTCAAACTCTTTCATTTTTTCTTCAATAATCTTTGTGTATTTTAGTCTACAGTTCACATCTGAGAGCTGCTCAACTTTTATTCGCTTTAAAACTTTCATACATGTTATTCTTTTCAATATGAAATTCAATTTTATCCTGCTCACGACTAAATAGTGATCACTTCCAATTTCAAATCCTCTGTACACTCTGGTGTCCTGCACCAGGGAGAAAACATCACTATCAACAATAACATAGTCAATGAGACTTTTCTTATTCCTAGTCTCTTCTCTCCATGTGAGTTTGTGCACATTTTTATGTTGGAACATGGTGTTAGTAATAACCAGTCCCATGTCCTGAGCAGAAATCCAACAGATATTTGCCATTATTATTAGCTTTGCTCTTTTCTCCAAATTTTCCCAAAATATTTTTGTATGTCTCACAATCATTTCCTACTCTGCTATTTAGATCCCCAACAAGAATCAACTTTTCCTTTTTCATTGTGTCAGTTGCTTTTTCTAAAGCCTCAAAAAATTCCTCCACTTCTACCTTAGTAGAACCTTCTGTGGGACCATAGGCACACAGAAGTCTCATTGTCCAGTTCCCCATTCTCATATTTGCCCACATTACTCTACTTGAGACTGACTGCCATTCAAGAAGATTAGCCTTGTATTTTGTGTTGAATACTATGGCTACTCCTTCTTTTCCTTGATTGTCATTGCCTGAATATAACATTTTGTATTTATTGCTCAGAACGATCTCAACAGTTTTGGTCTTTTTTGTTTCAGTCACCCCTATTATGTCGATCTGTTACTTATCTAATTCCTCAGCTAGCTCCATTTCTTTGCCATTCAGGCTTCTTACGTTGATAGTACCGATCTTTAACTCTGGTGATGTTGAGTTGGGGTTTGTTTTCAGATTTGTTCCAGTAGCTGACTTTTCGCTGTTTGCCCTGGTTCCCTGGCAAAAACAACGGAGGCCTTGTTTAACCGGGCGACGACCCAGCCGGCATGAAATTTTGTCATGTTGTACCATCATTCTATATTTTGGTTTAACCAATAAGAATACAATTTGGTCGGCTAAATCCCAAATTGCCAGCCCATCCTCGTTCGTTCAGTATCCAAGTAGATACCCAACAGGGTGCACCACGAGAAGGTGAGGATTGGACATTAGGTCAGAAGCCCTGGTCGGTTCTCCGCATTCCTTTAAAGGCCATGTGGAAGTCTCCTCCCAGTTATACAGCTTTGACCCTTAAGCATCCCTTAAGCTACAAAACATATATAATAAAATAATAAAAATGATTACATAATTTTAGCAGGAGACTTAAATGCAAGAATTGGAAACACGAAAATTATGTAATCATTTTTATATTAATAATATTAAATTTTAAATAATAATATAGGAATACATGGAGAACACACTCTAAACAGAAATGGTAATAAATTGATTGACTTTGTAGTTTATAATAACCTAAAAATAATGAATTCCTTCTATAAACATAAAGACATACATAAATATACTTGGGCAGCAAGAGGATGGAAATCAATATTAGATTACTTCATATTAAATGAAAAGACATCAAAATGTTCACTAGATGTTAGAGTTCACAGAGGATATGAAATAAGCAGTGACCACTTCCTTGTTAAAATAAAATTAAGATTACCACCTAAATGGCTACAAGTAACAAGAACAGAAAGAAAAATTGAAACATTTGTTTATAAAACTAGACTATTGAATGACACAAATGTACAATGGCTATATGAACAAAGAATTAACCAATATCTAGATAAAATAAAACAAAATGAAGAAATAGAATGGCTTAATACAAAAACGATACTCAATGCAGCAGCAAATGAAAGCTTAGGAAAGACCAAAAAATTCAATAGAAGAAAAAAATTGAAGATCTGGGATGATACAATCAAAGAAATAATCAAAAAGAAAAAAAGAAGCCTATCACAAATGGTTAAGCAGTAAAAGATTAGAAGATGAAATAGATTATAAAAGAATAAGAGCCATAGCTAAAAGAGAAGTCAGAAAAAGACAGGGCATCATGGAATAAATTTGTTTCTAATTTAGAACATGATTTATATAAAATAAGACCCAATGTATATAAGATTTTGAAACACCTAAATGCAGATACCAAAGAAAACATAAAATTAAAAACTGAATTGAAATTAGAAGAATTTCTAAATTACTACACAGAACTGTGGACAGACAAATATTTTAAAAAAGACAACTGGCAAACAATTAACGAAAATGAAAAGGAAATAACTGAAGAAGAATTAGAAATCAGCCTGAAAGAAATAAGAAACGGAAAATCACCCCGAGAAGATAAGCTAGGTTCAGAACTATATAAATACGCAGGAACAAAATTCAAAGAAAGACTCTTATTATTTTTAAATAAAATTTACTCAACTGGAATACCCCCAATAGAATGGAAAAAAGCAATTGTGATTCCTATCTTTAAGAAAGGTAATAGAGATGACCCTAAAAACTATAGAGATATCAGTATACTAAATTCCTGTTACAAAATATATAGTAGAATCTTAAATAACAAACTAATGAAATATTCCAAAAACTTCATTCTAGAAGTACAGAATGGATTTAGAAAAGGACGATCATGTATAGACCCAGCCTTTTGCCTAAAATTAATAATAGAGAAAAGAAGAGAATATAATTTAGAAACACATATTGCATTTATTGACTTTGAAAAAGAATTTGACAAAGTTAAAAGAAACATATTATTTAACATATTAAAAGAAAGACAAATACCAAATAATATCCTAAAAGCTTTCACAAGTATATATGAAAATAATCAAATACAAATAAGATTAAATCACGAACTATCATATACCAGAGAGATAAACCAAGGGGTCCAACAGGGATGTCCCCTCTCAGCAACTCTCTTTAATATCTACTTAAATGAAATAATAAAATGGAGTAAAAATTTACATCAAGGAATTAAACTTTCACCTACAGTTAACTTAAATGCTCTCCTCTTTGCAGACGACCAAATAATAATTACAAATTCTGAAGATAACTTACAGAAAGCTATTTTAAATCTAAATGCGATATCCAAAGATTATGGTATGATAATATCAACGGAAAAATCAAAAACTATGGCCTTTAAAGGACAAGATCCATCAAGAACTAAAATAGTAATAGATAACAAGATCTTAGAACAGATGAATTCATTTAACTACCTAGGATGTATGATCACATATGAAAATGAAAAAGACATAAATGTAAAAATTGCAAAATATTTAAAAATAACAGGTGTAATCAACTCTATATTTAAATCAAACCTAGTTCAAAAACAAACCAGGCTAAAAGTATACAATACATTAGCCCTACCGGTCTTAATGTATGGAAGCGAAATCTGGACAATAAAACAAAAAGACAAACAAAGATTAATAACAGCAGAAATGAAGTTTATGAGAAAAACTGCAAAGTATACCCTATTTGATCACAAAAGAAACGAAGATATTATGAAAGAACTAAACCAAGAACCAGTAATAGAAAAAATTTAAAAAATATAAACATAAATGGATGGAACACGTCCAAAGAATGAAAACAGAAAGATTACCAAAACAAGTCTTAAAGTACAAGCCACTAGGAAAAAAGAAAACAAGGACGTCCTCTTAAACGATTCAACGATAACTTCTAAGGCTGGAACAGGCCATGCTAGGCCTAAATCCTTGATACGTATGATGATGATGAACTACAGTACCATCCAGATATGAGATTGGTGGAAACCTGGGTGGGCAGAAGTTGCACCCAATGGCCTTGGCAAGGGACCAGAAAGAGCGAATGCCATTTGGGGATGAGGTAAGGCAAGTTTGCATTATTGGCCTTTTCAAAGTCTGACTTGGACTTGTGATAATTCTTTTACAAATGTTGTGTGCTGCGGTACAGGCAGAGTGAGCAGCTGGAGTTTTGGTCTTGAGCCATTTGTGGTAAGCAGAGGTTTTTTCCCTTTACAGCATTGGCATACTTTTTTTTTGAGAACCAAGACTTGGATAGTGGCTGCGAATTTGGAGTGGAATGAGGAATAAAAGCCTTCATTCCTGTGAGGATGATTTCTGTTATTTGGTCAGAACAGGTGTTTGGAACAGAAGAAATGAAGCAATAGTCAGACTATGGGAAAGAGGAACAGAAGTCACAGAGGTCTTCCCAGTTGGCACCATTGTAGTGCCAAAGGACATGAGACTGTGAACTGGTGGGTAAAGGTTGTTCAGTGGCAAAAGAGACTGTTGCCAAGAGGAGAACTGACAACTATATGTTTTCTAGTATATGTATTTCTCATTCATATGAAATCGGTGAAAACTTAGTCATTATTTTACTTTCAATTTCCACTGTAAGAACAGGTCATGTTATTAAAACATCCTACTATTCTCATCAAACTGATTTTCAGAATACTTCACATACCAAAAATTATGTACATGAATTAATTTCATTCCAACAGATGAAGTGTTCTTCTTTTTGCAGCTGTGTAAGAGGAATTTTTAGTAAGCCAACATATTAATTTTTGGAAAGGGAAGAAATGTAAAAGCAAATATATCATACACTGGTGTCCAAAACCTAAGGATGAATGCTATTTCTCAATATTACAACTGCAAATACAGATGAATCAGCTTGTAGCAATTTGTATAAATGATGATTTCAAGTCAAAAGAAGGCACATGTTTAAATTGCACGCAAAGGGGTCATGTGGTAGCACTGAACAGGATAAAAAGTAAAAGGCTGAAATTAGCAAATTGTAATTCTTCATCCAGGGAAGAATTACTAAAAAGCTTGAAGACTGCAAAATTATTGATATTTCTGAGAGAAATATTACTGATATATCCAGAGAATTTGGACTCTCACGTAACATGGTATCCAGGCAGCATTTCAAACAAATGGAATATGTTCCAGAAGTTTGTAAGAGGTCACATTTGCTCTACCATAGAGCATAAAGACAGATTTTTGGTTATAACAGCAAAACATAATCAACGCAGCATGGCAGGTCAGCTTGCATGTCAGCTCAATTCAAGCACAGATACGTGGATATCTCAACAAACTGTGCATCTGCAACAAGTATGCTTATATGCCCAAAGGCCTGTAGTCTGCATCCCTTTATCCACAGCTCATTGTAGAGCACATTTTCAGTGGTGTTGTATTGGTGTCTTGTCCATAAAAATTGGACAAGACACCAATGGCCTAATGTACTCTTTACAGATGAGTTGTTTTAGTCTTTCCTCTGATTCTAGATAGCTTGATCTGGCATGAAAGTAGTACTGCTTATCATCGTGGGAATGTTCTTGAAAGGAGCAGTTATTGGTGGTGCTGGGGTCAATGGTATGGGGAGGCATTATGCTTAATGGACATACTAAGCTACAATTTCTGGAAAAGGGGACTATGACTGGTAAACAATATTGCAACAAAGTTCTTCAACATCATGTTTGATTGTTCCGTGGTGCTGTAGGCGAAGAATTAATTTTTATGGATGACAGTGCCACACCGCATCGTACATGAGTAGTGGAGATACTTCTGGAGACCGAGGATATTAATCAAATTGAGTGGCCAGCACACTCTCCAGATCTCAACCTCATATAACACATTTGAGACCCAATATGGAGATGCATTGCTGCTTGAAATTCCCCTCAAGAAAACAACCAAGGCTTTATCCTTGCTCTGAAGGAAGAGTGGGCTAGTTTGCCTCAACAACTCCTGAATCACTTAGTACTATGCATGGTATGACATTGTGAGAGCTGTACTACAGTTAGGAGTGGACATATTCTATACTGAAATGTCTCTTTGCATAGTTTTCTGTATGCATTGTACCTCAATTCCTTAACTAGGTCCTGGAAATTTTTTTTGTGTAATATAATTTATTAGTATGCTGGCAATAAATTTATGTCCACATTTTGCTGTAGTAATGAAAAATTTTTCATATACAGGTAAAAAATGTAGTTCATTCTTAGCTTTTGAACATCACTGTATAATTCTTTTTTTTTTTTTTTTTAAATTGTGCATGTGTGTGTGTGTTGGCTAGGTTGTATGTAGTGTAAGATAACAAACTGAAAAACTAAACCTATATAATATTGGATTAGACTATGTTCATACTGTAAATAATAAACTGAAAAATTCAGAGATGGAGGGTAAATGATCCATTCTTTGCTAATTTTAATATTATACTATATTATTCTCATATTTTACAAATTAAAGGATGAAACTATTCTGTTCTACAAATACAAATAAAACTTACATGGCAGTGTCTTCTAAGAAAGTTACCTCTCTTTTCAGCATTGTAAACAGCTCTCCTCCACTAAGGTAGTCTAGAATCAGGTATAGCTTTCCACCAGTTTGAAAGGCATATATTAAGTCAACAATAAAAGGATGCTGAATAGAAAGAGGGAGGGAACAATTAGAGAGGTCTCCAGTGATTTCTGATGTAAAATGGAGTGTCAAATCGGGTGTCCACTAAACCAATGGTTACTCAGAAACAAAGAATATAACAAAGAGCATGCACAACAAATAAATAATTTTTCCTGCATTCCAATTAAAACAAAAACACATTACTATTCCATATATACAAATGATCAAAACAAGTGTTTACAGTGCGAGTTTTATAAATTTAATGGATAGCCATAAATACAAGGAAAACAGGCAGTGCAAAGAAAACAGATACAGCAGTCATCAAGCAAACTAATATTTACAGACAAATCCAAATTTATCACATAATTATACATCTAATGGAATGTATACTTAGAGCACACTCATTAAATAACAAACTTGTAAGATGAAAAATGTGGTTGTGTGCCCTAATAAAACACAATGAATACAAATGCCATAGAGATAGGCATCTCTAGTCAATCTCATGGATTGAATTCTTGGCTGGTCATCACAACTCTGATGTTATCACCAGAGAGTGATTTCTGGGCTGAAGCATAACAAGACATTTCAATATAATTCTGAAGATGAATTACATGAGCAAATTTATAACATCTTCAGATTATAAAAAGAAACTAGTAGAGCAATCTAGGTAAATACACTTAATGTTCATGAGTAAATGAAAGAACACAATAAACTTGAATAGTACAAGTACTTTATCATCTGATATATGCATTACATAATGATAATATTACATAATGCTATTATTATGTATAAATATATATATATAGAAGATCAAGGTATATGTTACTGATTATGTGTGTTAAACCTAATTGATTCAAAAGGACATTTCAAGTTTCCATAATTTTATGTGTAGCAAAATAAGCAGAAGTGTATAAAATCTACCTACTGCTTGTGTTAAGGAAATGTAGAAAAAAAAATTTAATAAATTATATTAATTCAGCCAAATAAGCAAGCAAAAAAAAAAAAAAAAAACACTAATGAGAAAGTATTTTAAAGTACAAATGCTACTTAGAGTATGCTACTAATACAATAGACAAACACAGTAAAGGACTTGTTTTACTATGTTTCTTTCACTGAGCTGTTAGCACATACTTTATGTAAAATCATGTTAATCTGAACAACTTTGAAGACAATAGAGGAGCTGTGCAAAATTGCATTTTTCATTAGTTTGAAATGTACATTTAAAAGATGGAATGTAATTTCCACATGAAATTTCATGTGGAAATGCATAAAATGTTCTTTTTAAGCATGTTTTTCAAAAGCACCAATTGTGAGTTGTACTGTGACATAAGCAATATCTGTGATAGTTACCAGTAATCCAACTGCTCTGATTACCTTTTTATATTGTATGTATGTGTGTGTGTGTGTGTATATATATATATATATTATATATATATATATATATACACACACACACACTAACAGTATTTTATAAAATATGAAATATCTGCTTGATCTAAATAATCCTATTTCTAAGCAACAAATTCTTGCATTTGCCAAAAGAATACAGCTAATGAAATAACAAAATCAGAATACTAACTCTCAAGGTGCCAACATATACATGTTTATTTCAGATGTTATTGATGAAAAATAATCCAGAAGTTAGCTACCTCATATTTCTCATACATACTGAGTACAACATAAATAAAACTTACATTGCAGTGTCTTCTAAGAAGATCCCCTCCCTTTCGAGAATTGTGAACAGCTCTCCTCCACTAAGGTACTCTAAAATCAGGTAGAGCTTGCCACCAGTTTGGAAGGCATATATTAAGTCAACAATAAAAGGATGCTGAAGAAAAAGAGGGAAGAGGGGAAGAAATGAAACATACAAGTGAGTTTTCATGCATAGTGGAGTGCCAATTCCAGCCCTTCAACACCCATCAGTAATTCAGAAGACATTTATAATGCTGTACACTCGCACTTAACTCAAAAAATTAAATATATCAAAATGAATTTTTTTACTTCACACTGGTGTCTAGTATCTTGAAAATAAATTATGTGAATAAGAATTTTTTTAAAAATACAGTTAATTAAATAATACTATAATTTTTTTTTTTTTTTTTTGCTGCGAGTGTTACTGACCATGAAAACTGCATATCTCCATTAATTTACTGAAAAACTTCAACTAATCAATAGTTATTTTAAAATAATATAGCGTAGGTTATAAAATTATCTGAAAAAAATCATTATCATTTTCAGTTTTGATTAAATGATTTCGCATATCTTAAATTTTTGGTTTCAAGATATGCAAATACAGTATTTCTGTAAAGATGCTGTAAGTTTTAATTGAACTTATTTACCAAAAAACATGTATTGTATTAAGTGTGTATTAACACTAATACCTGGGAGAATATGTAATTGTCAGTGTTAACCTCATAAAATCAATTTTGTAATGAAAGATTTTAAAGTTCGGTGTTAATTTCAAGTGTGGGAAAATTCTGAGCAAGTCAACAAATAAACAACAATTCACGAGTTTGAAGTTGTTGGAACAATAAAAGGTATTGTTCATAAACACGTCAAACTTTGTAAGATGCCTTCATAAACAAGTGACTTAAGAGAAAAATTATCAGCATATGGCAATGTTCAAGAAAATTGTTTCCACTGAAATTGAAATGCAATGATCTCTTGATGACAATGATTATGAGAAGAGAGCTGACTAAATGTTTTAAAAGAATAATGTGTAGCAGACATTTTTATGGCTGAAATATGTACATAAAAATAGAATTTATTTGACTCCAATATCTTTCATGATAACTAATATTTAAGGAATTGACAGCGTATACTAGAAATATAGATTAAATAAACTTTAACATATACTTTCCAATATTTCGGCGAACGTCACGTTGCCATCTTCTTGGGAACTTACTACAAAGACACGTGCACACAAGTACTAATAACAGCAAATGAGACTGAAGCTAGGAAGCTAGCGTTTTCCTAAAGTCCTGATGGTGCCCCCTGGCGGGCTATATTGGTAGTTCTTGGCCTTTGGGCTGAGGTTCTTCTGATAAAAGTTTCCCAAATTTGGGGCAGTCTCATGCATCCAAATTTGTTGAGGTTTGGCATGTTCCTAAGGGCCGAGGCTGATTCCATGAATAGTCTTTCATACTTGAACTTGCTGCGGTGTATTACTGTGGCTTTCTTCCATCTTATTCTGTGGCAAGTATCCAGAGCATGGTCTGCAAGCCCAGAGTGGCTGTACTGGTGAAATCGGATGTAATCCTTGTGTTCTGAGATTCTGATATTTGCTGTCCTGCCTATTTGGCCAAAGTAGGACAGTTTACAGCTGCAAGGGACCTGGTATACATCAGGTAGGTCTAGGGGAAGTGGTTGGTCTTTGGTGGAGCGGATAAGGGATGCCAGTTTTCTATGTGGTCTGTAACAAGTGGTCAAGTCATGTTTTTTTAAGATTTTATTGATTTTTTCCGAGGTGCCTCAGATGTATGGAATGGTGATGGATTTAGAGTAATCTTTTTTGTGAAGGGGAGGGGGTGGTGGGTTGTGGATGACTGGGTTAAGTATTTTTTGGATTTTTTTGGGGGTAGCCGTTGGCTGAGAAAGTGTCACGGATGTGATTTAGTTCAGTGGTTAGGGCTTGATCATTAGAACAGATTATTTTTGCCCTGTTGAATAATGTTTTAATAACACCATATTGTTGTGAGGGGGGGGGAATTGTTGGTGAATGTATCTGCCTGCATGGGTGGGTTTTCTATAAACTGAGAAAACCAAGGTTCCATCAGGTTGGCGGGTGACTAGTGTGTCTAGGAAGGGGAGGTTATTGCTTTCCTCTTTTTCCAGGGTGAATTTGATTCTAGGGTGTTGGTTGTTTAAGTGTGTTAGGAAGGAGAGGAGTGAATCCGGGCCATGTGGCCAAATAGCGAAAACATCATCAACGTAGCGAAGCCATATGGTAGGTTTTTGTGGGGCTGAGTTTAAGGCTTTCTCTTCAAGCGTCTCCATGAAGAAGTTGGCCAAGGGTGGGGAAAGTGGCTGTCCCCTCTATCTGTTTGTAGAATTTTTCCTGCCAAACGAAATAGCCCGAGTTCATTGTAAACTGAAATAGGGCTGAGATATCGGGAAGAAATTTAGCTTGGATTAGCTTTAAGGTTTCTTTGAGGGGGACATTCGTGAATAGGGAGGAGACATCAAAACTGACCATTATGTCATTATGTTGGAGTGTAAGGTTTTCTATACTGGCTTTGAAGTGGGCTGTTTTTTGTGTGTGATGGTGTATTGCAAGTATAGTGTGAGAGCGCTTTGGCTAAATGCTTGGCTAGTTTGTAAGTGGGGGAATCAATGCCATCCACTATGGGACGTAATGGCACATTTTCTTTGTGTATTTTTGGGAGCCCATATATGTGGGGGGGTCTAGAGTTATAGGGTTTTAGTCTGTTGGTAATCTCCACAGGCCAAGAAGTGACCTTCTTAAGGAGCCTATGGAGTTTTCTAATTTGTCAGTTGGTGGGATTGTAATCAATGGGGAGGTAAGTGGAACGATCTAATAATAAAGCCTTGAGCTTACCTGTGTAGTCTTTAAGATTGAGTACCACAGTGGCGTTCCCCTTATCCGCTTTGGTGATCACTATTTTTTTGTTTCTCTTCAATTCTTGTAGTGCCTTGTATTCACTAATGGATATGTTGGATTTTGGAGGTTTTGCTTTATTGAGAACACAGGCCACATCCAATCTAATATCGTTGGCGATGTGGTTTGGAAGTTGGCGAATCCCGCGTTCAATTTGGATCATTAATTCCTCGGCCGGTAATTTCTTAGGAGCAATGGCGAAGTTGTGACCACGTGACAGAGCGTGGAGTGCTTCAGGCTTTAAGGTAGCTGACAAAAGGTTAACAACAGTGTTGGTTTGTAGTTTAGGTTTGGACGCCGAGTTCTTTATTAATTTATCAAACTTGTTGATATGTCGGCTCCGTACTCGTTCAAATTCTTTTTTAGCTGCCGTACACGAGACGTCACGTAGGACTGACCAAAGCTCGTGATTCAGCATAAGTGAAAGCTCGTTTTCTAGTGTTGAAATAGATCTGTTTATGTCGACTAGGGAACCGCGTGTAGTGGTAATTTGCTCCCAAAGTAATGCCTGGCTAGCGCGGTTGTAAATACGGAGAGCTTTCTGTGAGATGAAGCGGTGTTTAAATTTCACACAGTTCGGGATGACTTGATTATCCCGGCAGCGTTTTAGGAATGCCAGACGGTTAAGTTGTCTGGATAACTTCAGCTTCAGTTTGCCGTAATGGCGGGCCTTGCGTACGAAGAGATCTCCGTGGATGATCATTATTCTTGTTGAGAGGCTTATACGCTGGTTAAACATGATAACTAATATTTAAGGAATTGACAGCGTATACTAGAAATATAGATTAAATAAACTTTAATATATACTTTCCGATATTTCGGCGAACGTCACGTTGCCATCTTCTTGGGAACTTCCACAGAATAAGATGGAAGAAAGCCACAGTAATACACCGCAGCAAGTTCAAGTATGAAAGACTATTCATGGACTCAGCCTCGGCCCTTAGGAACATGCCAAACCTCAACAAATTTGGATGCATGAGACTGCCCCAAATTTGGAAAACTTTTATCAGAAGAACCTCAGCCCAAAGACCAAGAACTACCAATATAGCCCGCCAGGGGGCACCATCAGGACTTTAGGAAAACGCTAGCTTCCTAGCTTCAGTCTCATTTGCTGTTATTAGTACTCGTGTGCACGTGTCTTTGTAGTAAGTTCCCAAGAAGATGGCAACGTGACGTTCGCCGAAATATTGGAACGTATATATTAAAGTTAATTTAATCTATATTTCTAGTATACGCTGTCAATTCCTTAAATATTAGTTATCATGTTTAACCAGTGTATAAGCCTCTCAACAAGAATAATGAATCCAATATCTTTCATCCTAGAGCCTCCATAGCTCAGTAGGTATGGATGAGCCTTTTGGTCAGAAAGACCTGGTCTCTTTCAACTAAAAGTGAGTTAGAAAAACCCAGATATTCAGGGTTTTTTTTATCCCTCAGAACATGCAATTGACAGACAAAAAAAAAAAAAAAACCATTAAAATCAATAACTTTATGTTGGTTTCATAAGATGGTGCATTACTATTCACGTGGGACTCACAACCACTGTATCATCATATGCCAATTAATCTTTCATCCTATGTTACAAGGACATCATCAAGGAGAAAAAAGAAGATAGGTTGACAACATTCAAAACATGAATCACAAGATTCAAAATTATGTAGCATGTGCTTACTTGTTTGTATCTCAGTCAGAGTTCAGTTAATAGAAGAATGCTCTATTAGAGTTCAAAAAGAAACAATGGCTATTGGTACTTCAAATACAAGGTTACATAACTCATTCATTATTACAAAAAGCATATGGACAGTTACTCGTGATTACTTCCCAAAACTTTGAGACTAGTATACAATCATAGCAGTTAAGATCCAAATGATCAAATCTCGATCTCCTGAAGTGAAGAATCTTGGCTCAATTCCAAACAACTCTGTGTTTACTGTCGATGGCATGGTAAACATAGCAGAATTTTTCAGATTCTAAGAATTTGGCAAGTCCTGATATTCTTGAATTTTAATCTGATGTCAGTTTTGTTATTTGTGGACAGGCTGTTCTGTTGAGATTAAAATCCAAGACCATCAAAACTACATGAAATTCTTAGAATCTGAAAAATCTTGCCTTGCTTACCATGCCATTGATACTAGACAAAATTTTTCAGAAATGAAACAAGATTCTTCACTCAAGTAGATTTAAATTTGATTGTCTGCTTCTTGAAACTTGTGAAACTTTGACATTGTCTGAATCTTAACTATTCTGATTGCATACCAGTTAAAAGCTTTGGGAAGTAATTAATATTAACTGTTCATAATTTTTTTTAGAATAATGAATAAGATATGCAACCATGTAATAATATTAGAAAAACAGCCCATCATTTCCCTTTGAACACTAGTAGTGCATCCTCCTGTTAACTCAGCAGTGATTAAGATGAGCAAATGATCCTTAATCCTTTTACACAAGTGTCAGCAAACAAACCTTGTGCACGAAATACTTCAACAACTAGGCTACTTGTATACCGAGGCTGTTGACTTCACATCAATTACCTCGGTATTCCATGATGCAAAGCATACCTCATTTCAGATGTGTGTGTATTGCTATGCATTATGGGAAGAATCATTACCCATATCAGTTTTGACTTTATTGAAATAGGTAAGAACTCTCTCCAGTAGGAGCTAAACCCAGAAAGATACTGAGGTTGAAATAATGCAGAAGTCAAACAATTTCCATATAAGTAGCAAAAAGGTGTATTAGCTTCTGACTATTTAAATAATCTTAATCAGAAATGGCTGTAGAAAGTATTTTCACTTGATTGCAAAGTAAATTATGCATGCCAAGAAATAATATTTCTGTTTAATCTTTTATCCAAGCATAAGAAAATTGTTTGCTTACACTTGGATAAAAGATTAAACAAAAATAAATTATATTTGCCAAGAAATTATATTTTTTAACCAATATCAAAAAAAAACCTTTCTTTCGGTGTTGCAGGTGATCAGCATTCATTTTAGAAATTATGGACTTTACAACCGTGTTATAAATAACTCTTAATTTCCTGACGTTTCGATCTTCATATTAAGATCATCATCTGGAGCATACAAATATACAGTACAAGCTGAGTAACATCACACACAGTAAGCTAAAGAAACAATGATTTGGTCACTGGTTATTCTACTGGCATGACCTCTAGTGGAAAAAAAATCAATATCAAAAAACTTTTCTTCAAAACAATCTTCTCTCTCTCTCATGATGCCCTTATAATAAAGGTTGAAATATATTGGAGTTAAATAAATACTATTTATTTATTTTATTTAATTTTTTACATGTATCAACTATTATAAAAATAAAATAAAAGGGTTGAATTTTTGTAATGGTATCTTGGTGCTTTTTTTTTAGAGGTAAAAAGCTATAGGTTTGCATAAAGCATATAGATTATAAAGTCTATATGCTTATTTTTGCCCTTTCACTCCTTTCTAAAGTAATAATATATTCAATTAATTTGAATTCTCCTGCCTTATTAATAATTGCCAATACATCATTGTGAATCCCTAATGAATTTCTTGGCTTATGGCACTCAATTTGTAAAGGTAAGGAAAACTTACATAGTTGCTTTTAAGGCATTAATTATGTTAGATATAAAGAAATTCTCTATGGTTCCCCTTTATGATCTTTTTTTAATACCTTTTTGCAATACATGTTCTTGCAACATCTCTTTATTTTTAAACTTCTTGTTTAGTGCAGGACTATCTCACACAAAATAATATAAAAAGCTTCTCTTTTTTACAACTCCTCCAAGGACCAATACAGCACTTTCACAAAAAACTATTTATCATTTTCACTCTCTTGTATTGAATTATTCTACTGGTTGACAACATATTCAGAGATAACAATCTGACTCTTCTCCTCCTCAACCCTAAAGAAAATCCTGTGTATGCCACTAGGTAAGGATATTCTTTTACAATTTTCCTTTTGCCCTTAAATGTAAAATAGCATCTCAATCTCTGCAGATGATAGTGATAGTATGCTACAGCAACTTTTTCCATGATAAAGCTTTCACTACACACACACACACACACATAAAATACTAAATAAATAAAAATATAAAATATCCCATAACTCTTTTAAACATAAGCTTTAGACTATTCTTCAATGGTAAGTAGAAAGTGAAATTTATCAAATTAGAGACTCCAATGCCAAAAATCTCAATCTGATCTAATTTCTTATAAAAGAAAATTTTGTTACCTAAGTTCAATTTTAATATATCCAGATCTTGAGAGAAGTATTAACATTAATATTAGCTTTCAATCATTGGAATCATTGGTTAGAAGGTCATACAAAATGTGTATAGTATGCCTATCAATGGCACAAGTTTGTTGTGAAAGGGAGGGGGGGGGGGGATTTCTGGGAGAAGAAACGGTTATCTCTATCTGAGGCTGGCATACTCAGATGGAGATGGTACATGAAAATGCTTAGATAGTGTTTCTCATATTCTCATATTCAGATGACTGAATCCCCTTAAAAACTTGAGCACCAATATCAACTGCTGGACTAAGTCCTCTTAATTTACCAAGAAAGGTTACAGTTAACCTCTGGTCTTCTTTGGCATAAACCAGAGAATAGGTCCACTGCAAATCTTTTCAAAACTAGCTGAACAAACTTAGCCAAAATTCACTGGAAACATTACTTAGCTGAAACGAAACTTCTATAGGAACTTTTTCCTCGATGGTAAATCTCTTTAAGCACTGTCCAAATAAGTTTCGATGTGCATAATAATAATTGGATTTTGCCTCTGATTTCAGTTACTTAAAAGAAAGCTTTACATAATATCATATATAAAACAAGGAATAGCTAAGACATGATGATGATGTATCCATGGTTTGTTTGGCCAAGTGTGAAAGAAGATGCAAAATGTGTCTTAGAATATATGGGGGTCTGGAAATTTCTAATAAACACCTTGAAAAAAACAAAAACAACAACAACAAAAAAAAAAATGATATTAAAGCAACTGATATGACTACAAGAAAGAACATATCTTAAAACCCTTTAATCCCCATGTTTCATCAAATTGTAATAATTTGTTCTTTTCTTTTAGTATATATAAGAAGACAAAAAATTAATTAATTTTTGTTCTAGGTGTTTATCAGAACTTTTCACCACCCCATCCCCATGTATATCAAAGGCATCCAATTGAATTAATAAAGAACAAGGATTAACAAACACGATTCACTAAAGACTCACCAATACTTCCATAATGCTTTGTATTATCCATCTCAAAAGAAAGGCACAGCTACACATAAAAAAAATTGACAGTATTGTTTGTGATAAGACTATGAAAAAGAGAGAATTCCAATATTCAGGACATGAAAGGCAATCAGGACAACGAGAAAGAAGCTTTGACAATACAACAGTTCCTACATTTACTAAGGAGGATAACTCCCATATAAATGTCTGAACGTGTTTCCACACATTAAATGAGCTGAAGTCAAATGACATCAATGCAGCCTTCGCAAAGACAGCCAAAAAAACCACTGCATCATATGACGAAGAAAAAACCTGAAGACTACAAGAAATACCCTTCATGGGGAAAACTGTAATACAAACAATGAGAAGTCAGGTTTAGCTTATCGCAGTGAGAATGAAACAATGTGAAGTGACTGAAAACACAAATGTCTTACACATCATATAAGTTTTAATGAAAGTAACTTTTAAGAATAAGTGGAAATGATTTGCACCCTCTCATAATAGAAATGAGGGAATGACTAAGCCATGACTAAGGCAGTACTAATTCCAAATGCAGAGATATGGTCTAATACACAATAATCTGTATACACAAGACTCAATACGTGTTCAATTACTTTACTTAAAACTAAGAAAAATAACCCTCAACTTCACAACCTTTATATCAAGATTGATCAGGAATGCATATATATATGAATTAAAACACAAGATATATAACAGTACATATAAGTAAGCTAGGGCATAACTGCTCTGTTAACCATTTACACTAGTTTGACCTCTACTGGGAAAAAGAAAGAGGGGCAGGGTAAAATTTTAATTTTTTTTTTAAAAGTAAATTAAAAAATTATAATAAAAATTATTCTTAAGCCACCTGAACAAACATCACAACACATCCAATTTACTAGCAAGAATAACTCTCTTTCATTTCTATGAAATTATATATTTAGTTTAATCCTTTACCCAAGTGTAAGCAAACAAAGTCTGCACCTGAAATATCTTCAGGACTGGGACAACTTATGGCAAAGGTGGACTGAGTTCTCATCACTTTCCTTAGTATCCCATAATGCAAAGCACATCTTGCGGACATGTATAATGCTATACATTATGGGAAGGGTCACTACCCAGACCGATTTTGACCTTTATTGAAGTCTCTTCAGTGGGAGCCAGACCCAGAGGTGATACCAAGGTTGAAGCAATGCAGAAGTCATATTTCCATATGCCAGAAAGATGTTGTAAGTTTTTTCCCACTTGGTTAGACTATAATAAATTTAGTTTAATCCTTTAACCAAGTGTAAGCAAACAAAGTTTGCGCCTGAAGTATCTTCAGGACTGAGGCAACTCGTGGTAAAGGTGGACCAAGCTGAGACAAGGAGTGATGAGAGCTTGGTCCACCTTTACCACGAGTTGCCTCAGTCCTGAAGATACTTCAGGCGCAAACTTTGTTTGCTTGCACTTGGATAAAGGATTAAACTAAATTTATTATAGTCTAACCAAGTGGGAAAAAACTTCCAACATCTTTCTCTAAATCCAGAGTAATTTAATAATAAGGTGGTACACCTTTTAGCAACTCATACAGGTAAATATGCTTCTCTATTGCTTCTGCCTTAGTATCATCACTTCTGGGTCTGGCTCCCACTGATGAGACCTCAATAAAGGTCAAAACCAGACTGGATAGTGGTCCTTCCCTTAATGCATATCATTATACATGTCCGCAATGAGATGTGCTTTGCATTATGGGAGATACTGAGACAAGTAAAGGTAGACCAAGTGAGAGCTTGGTCCACCTTTACCACGAGTTGCCTCAGTCCTGAAGATACTTCGGTTGCAAACTTTGTTTGCCTACACTTGCATAAAGGATTAAACTAAATTTATGCTAGACTTTATTAATAAAAATCTCTTGATGAGAGAAAGATGTAGACAGTTTTTTACCTTGGGTTTATTATACATTAAAGATACCAAGAAATTATATACTTGATTAAAACCAAGTATATAATTTCTTGGTATCTTTAACATATAATAAACCCAAAGTAAAAAACTTTCTACATGCTTATGTGTATATTGTAATGTAGTTTGTGTTTTAGTTCATATAGACAATATATATATGTGTGTGTGTGTGTGTTCCTGATTATGACCTTGATATAGAGATCAAAACTTATGGGAGTTATTTTTTTTAGTTTTAAATAATTGCTCTAATGTATTTTTTCTCTTTAATTTCTACATAATGAATGATGACCACTGTGTAACTATGAGAGAAAGAACTGTTTTGGATGTCCATAATTTCAAGTTTCAAATACAGGTGAGATGTGTTGTTTGATTTGTTTGTTATTTTTTTCTAACTGCACATAGTTTGCTATACATTAATTAATATGTATTTCTTAAAATAGTCAACACACACTAACAAAACAACTTGTTTCTAAGAAAAGATATTGCAATAAAGAAGTTTATTATAATAAAATGCCAAATTTCATTATGAAAAAATGCAGTAAGAACTACTCACAGTTTAACTCAAATCTTAACAAATATATTTTCTTTTAGTATTCATCTCTTGTACTTCAATGCAATGTTCCCTATGAAGATAGATTGAGGATGTGTGGATTGAAGTCAGTTGATAGGAAAAAGAGGGGATATGATAGAAACATTTAAGTTGCTTAAAGAGCTTTACAGGACTGAAGCAAAGGAAATGTTTCAGCACTTGGCTGAAGGGACCAGAACAAGGCGGGGGGAGGTGGAGCGTCATCCCTGGAAGTTTAACAAAGGTGTGATTAGTAGGGATGCAGGACTAGAGTATTTCCTTGGAGAGTTGTGAACAAGTGGAATGGGCTGACAGAGTCAGTTATGAGTGCTCTGTCTGTTAATGAGTTAAAGGAGAAGTATGATAGATTGTGTGGATAGTTTGGGTCTCCCGCAATGAGTCTTCGAGCTCCATAGAGATGCCCATACAAGTTTTGGAAATAATATTTGGAAATATGATAAAGTTTTGGAAAAAACCATCATTCAATGAGAGGACAATGAAGATCTCAAAAAATGTTCAGTCTAATAGATAGACCACAATCAGTCAGATGGCAATGCAATACAACAGTGTTTAGTCAAGGAGCAGATTGAAAAACATAATGCATCATACTCTGTTAGATTGGAGAGGAAGAGATATAGCAAGAGACAACTTCACTGAATTCTATTCTTGTCATCTAAAAATGAGCAGCAATGTAGATATAGGAATGACAACACATGACATTTCTCTTATCAGGCACTGTTTCACACTGACGTGGAAAATAAGTGGCTGGTGTCATGAACCCAGTTCCAAATGTCCCACACCGGGGGGGAGCAACTAGTATAAATCAATAAATCCTTAATGCAGATAGCAAATGCAGGAGTGTTTATTTGGTCCTTGATACCAGTGGGGCAATGTCTGAATTGCCCAGCCAACCTGAAAACTGCTGGCTAATCAGGTATACCACTTCAATTCATCCACAGCAGGATAACATACTAATCACAGGCCATTCTGGAATGATTTCGAACACTGCATAACTTACCATACTTCACCTGCACTAGATCACAATCCAATTACACATCTGTAGAATGCAGCTCCCTTTCACAGAAACAAGCTTGTGAAAGGGAGCTGCAACAAATGTATGGCATAAACAGATTCCCACCTATCTTGTATCATCTCTTCAAGCTGTCATACTCCATCTGGCATCTATTCAACCTGCTTGGAAGCACATTTTTTATCAAGCATGTTCCCAAAAAGGGAGAAAATATGCTCTTCTATTTCCTATACTCACAGAAATAATTTTATTATTATATTATGGGCAACTCCAGGGAGTCCTTACTCATCGAGGGAGGCCCTAAACATCATGTTCACACAACTACACGATCACAGTATCTATCATACCTTGCCCTGAACTCACTCACTGTCATAGCACCCACAACAGACTCTGGCAGGTTATTCCACTCATTTACCACTCTCAGAGTAAAGAACCCAGCTCTAACACCCTTGCCCAGCTTCCATAGGTGTCCCCTAGTTCTCCCACCACCAGTCCTGATCTCAAAAATATCCTCTGAATTAATCCTATAGAAACACTTCAGCAATTTGAATGTCTCAATCATATCTCCCCTTTTCCGCCTATCAACTAATTTCTGCAACCCACAAATCTTCAACCTGTTCTCATAAGGTTCATTCCATAGACCTGCTATCATCTTGGTCACTCGTCTCTGGATCCTCTCCACCTCCTCCCCATCAAGAAGAAACCCAGGTGACCAAATCTGGGCACAGTAGTTGAGATGAGGTCTTATCAAGGCTCAGTACAGAGGTACAATAACTTGCTTGTCTCTGCTCATCAAAGTATTTTTCAACAACCAAGTGAGTTGATGAGCTGATTTAGCCACTTTTGCAATATTCCCCCTAAACTTCATCTCCCTATCCACCAACACTCCCAAGTCCCTGACCTCATCAATCTTCTGGAGTACAGTTCCACCAATGCAATATACTGCTGCTAAGCTTTTCACCCCAAAATGCATAACCTTACATTTTGTCACATTAAATTGACATCCATTCTCCTTAGCCCAGAACTCCAATCTATCCAAATCGTCCTGCAAGATTTTGACATCTTCTGCATTCACTATTGTCCTACCCAACTTTGCATCACCAGCGAACAAATGAACTCTTCCTCTTAGATCTTTCCTTACATTGTTAATGAACAAATTAAACAGCAGTGGTCCAAGAGCAGAACCCTGCGGCACACCACAGGCCGTCTTTTGGACTCTACTCCTGAATAAACTACTCTCCGATATCTATCCATCAACCCCCACCTATCCATCTCACCAACCCTATATTCATTCCCATATGTTGTAGTTTAGAATTCCATGTGGTACCCTGTCAAATGCCTTGGCCAGGTCCAGCAGTATCACTGTAAACCCATTACCCTTATCCAGTTCAGCCGTCACTGTGTTATAAAACTTGAGCAAGTTACTGAGGTATGATCTACCCTTCACAAAGCCATGCTGTCCCCCGTACAGTATCTCATTTTCATCAATCCATTCCTGTATTTTTCCCTTGACTACTTTCTCCAAGACCTTGACAACAACTCCTGATATGCTGGTCAGTCGGTAATTTGCAACAGTAGTCTTGGATCCTCCTTTATGCAGTGGAACTATTTTCTCCTCTTTCCACACCTTCGGGACTAAACCAGACCCGAGACTCAGATTAAACAACATAGTCAAGGGCACTGACAATTCTTTAGCCGCTTCACGTAAGACCCATGCTGGTATACCATCCAATCCCACAGATGTATTCACATTAAGGTTCTGTAATAGACTATTCACCTCCACTTCATTCATCACAATTCCCATATAAACTAATGGCTCCTTCATTTTTTCGATGTCATCACCTGGATGATATACTCTTGCAAAGTGCTCGCTCAGTAATTCCACTATATCAACTTATTCAGTGACCTCCTTACCATCGTCATTCCTTAAAATCATTCTGATGTGTACAGTTTTTTTTTTTGCTCGCAGCATATTGAAAGAACTGTTTGGGATTCTTTTTAGCTTGCATAGCTAGTTTCCTTTCATAATCCGCTTTTGCTTTTTTTTACCACACTCGTTACCCTTCTGGCATACGCTTTATACCGATCGTGTGCCTGCAAGTCACCTTTCTCTTTAAATTCCCTCCACAGTCGTTTCTTTTTTTTGCAGCTCAAGCTTAATGGTGTTATTCATCCATTTAACCCTTACTTGTTTTACTATTCGGACCCTAGGTATACAATCGGCCATAATCTCCTGTAAATGCTCCTTGACCACTTCCCATGCTCTATCGACATCCAACCCTTGCAGTTTTACATGCCATGGCACTGAACCAAGCAATCTCCTAAGCTTGTCATACTTACCAGCAGGTAATTCCACATATACCCTGTCTTAATCGAAAATTCCACACCTTTAGCCACCTCCCAGGTCAAGACATTATAATCACTCTCACCAATAGGTGGCAACATGGTCATATTCATTACAGTCAAATTCTCAGATGCTATTACCAGGTTAAGCACTCTCGAACCCATAGTATTTTCAATTACATGCTGTCTCAGATAGTTATCCCTTAATAATTGAATAAAATCCAGTTCCTTCCTCACATGTGTCCTCTCCTCCTTCCAATCAATGTTACCATAGTTGAAATCCCCCATAATAATTACCCTCCTTCCACTCATTGCTTCTATTTGCTTATGCATACTATCTCCACCATCTATTCCATCACTCAACTATATATTTTGTTCTGCCAGTCTCAATCTCACACCAAATAGCCTCAAAATGAGCTCTTTTCACTATCCTGCAATACAACTTGAATTCTCCTTGGCTGCAGTTCATCAGCTATCATCAATAACACTCCTCCCCCCATTTTATTCTCTCTATCCCTCCTAAACACACTATAACCTACACATTCTATCCCACTAACTATATCATCTTCCGTCAGCAATGTTTCAATAATGCCAATAACCTGTGGCCAGGAAGAGCCAATCAAGGCCAAAAATTCTTCCTTCTTGTTCCTAATACTCCTGGCATTAGAATACATGAAATGCAGAGGTCCCTTTGTCCCACCCCTATCTTGATGCATTATTCTAACTATCCCATTACGATTTCTTGTCCTTAGTACTGGCTCGGGTACATTATATACATTCTTAAACTCAACTGTCTCACTGATGTCTGCATATCCACTTCACCTCCTCCTTGGTAGGTCTAGTTTCCCTGGTTCTGCACATCCATTTTCACTTCATTCAGCAACACTTTTTACAGTCTCCGCACACCAAATCCATTCAAATGCAGGCCATCCATCTTGTATAAATCCTTTCGCCCATCAAACTCGTTCCACACCACACTGTCTGCATAACCTGTGCATAGTCATTTGCGATTATGGCCCTCCTTCTAAACTCCTCTCTGTCGTACTGCGGCAACAGACTCACCATCCTAACTCTGTCACTCTTTTCTTTCGCTACCTTTAACAATACTTTCAAGTCCTCTCTCATAAAAAATTTATCTCCTTTCAATTCATTCATACCCGCCACAACTATCAATTCTTTCACCCTCTGTTTTTGCGCTCTAATACTCTCACTTACATCCTTAAATTTCACACTCGTAATGATAAAGGTCATCAACAGCCAACTGCTTTGCTACTTGGAGTTTCACCAATTAGTGGTCACTAGTATGCATTCCACCATTCTTGTTTCACAGTAGATCTCCTAGCCAACCTAACTCACCTTTACACGCACACAGAGGTCATGGAAAAGTATGGAGAAACTAAGTGGTTGCTCTTGATATTTCCAGGGCATTTGACTGAGTATGGCACTGTGGTCATCTTATGATATTCTTTTCCTCTGTGAATGGATTGCCAGCATCCCCTCTAGTTGTTCATGGCAGGCCATAGTGGATGGTTTCATTTCCTCGGATTTTCAGAATGTTGGTATATCCCAGAATTCTGCTTTCATCTACACTCTTCCTATTATACATCAATGATCTCTCTCCCTGACATCCTCTAATACACAGCTTTTCTGATGACAGTACTATCCATTCCTCTTGTTCAAAACCCTTTAGTACTCAGGTACTTCACACTTCAAGATCTTCTATAACCAATGGCTTAAACCCTGATCTCCTTGCCATTCTCAAGTGGGATGAGGATAATCTGTTGAATTTTAATACCACTGAAACATAATCCTGTCTAATTTCACAGAAGAAAGACTGTGCCTCACTCTCCTTTGCAATATTCTGATTACCAAACTAGGATCAGTTTCTCTTCTTGGGTTAACTTTTATATGTAACTTATGATGACACAAGCGCATCAGGTCCATATTCTCTTCATCCTTTAAAAAGGTTGGTATTCTTTTTCATACCAAATAGTACTTCTCTCCTGCTCAACTCCTGAAAGCTCAAATCTGCCCAATCTTAGAATACTGTTCCCACATTTGAGGTAGTGCACCTAAGACCTTCCCCTCAGAATGCTCGATTGCATTCTAAGGGGAAGCAATTTAATTAATTGATAATCCCTCTCTCTATGACTCCTCCAATTGCTTTTCCATAAGCACTCTGTTGCTGCACTATGTATTTACTATAAGTATTAACATGGGTGCTTCTCCAATGAACTAGTCACTACCATCCCTCCACTTTTCTCTAATCATGTATGAACACAGATAGCTGCTGGTCAATATATCTGCATACAGTTCAGCTCCAAACTTATCATCATCCACTTTCATTCCTCACATCTCTACTCTTGGAAACAGTCTTCTCCATACTGATTCCCCAATATGATAACCCTCAGGTGTTCAAGAAGAAACACACCGACAAATTTCTTTCTTCATTCTAACTACCTGCGCACATGTAGCTGTCATTGATCTTGGGGCCTCATGTGTGTGTATTTATATATATATATATATATATATATATATATATATATATATATATATTTCTCAGTTTTCCTTTTTCTTTTTTTTTCAGTCCTTACTTTTTATTCTTTAGTCTTTGATACTATTCCTTATTTTCTATACAGTTACAGCTATAAATTTACTATGACAAATTTACTACTGAATTCTTTCTCTTATTGATCTGATTAATTATTCACATCACATTTAAAAGAAGCATAAATGGCTATTTTTTTTTTTTAATATTTTTTTTTAAACAGAAGTGGAATTTTACTCGAGTCAACTGGAACATCACCAAACTGGTTCGAATTTCTGTGGGATCAGCATAATGAATGCAATTGATGGTTTTAATAGTAAATGGTAAAATTAATTATATGTTCCATTTTTGTTTGTTTGTTTGACTGAAATTCAGAGATATATAAACATACAAAAATATTTTTCAACATATATTCACACAATTAGTGAAATGCAGTTACAGATACTTGTCAAGAAAAGAATTATATGAGACCAGCCATTATTCAATGATGGGTAAACATGGCTGCACTAAAAAGATATACAAATGATGGTAAGATTACATGAACAACTATCCTAAAGGATGAATATAATACTTCATCATCATCATCAAATTCCTCCCATGTACCATCAAGGGGTGTACAGGATATGACAGTACTACATGAAAAATTTACATCATTACTAACTTCCTATCTACAATTTTCCTCCAAATCAGTCTGTTACTTGTCAAGACTCCAACATTATCAGATCTCATATTTCTATCATCTAAGGCACTTTGTACCGTATCAATCCACCTATATCTTGGTCTTCCTCTGGGTCGTTTTCCTGCTAACCTGGCAGAGAACACTTGTTTTGCTAATCTTTCCTCTCCCATTCTATTTAAGTGACCATACCACCTGAGATTAGCTCTGCTAACGCATTCCTGGATGCTGACAATGTCAACTTCTTTCCTAATATCCTCATTTTTAATATGATATTGCCATTGATGCCATCTGTTCATGCCTCTAATCTTTCTCAGGACTCTCATATCTGCGGTCTCTAGTCTTTGGTCAAGTGTTTTACTTCTGACCCAGCTCTCAGATCCATAAGTTAAAACTGGTTTGAACACTCTCTTGTATACAGCTAATTTAGTGTTCTGACTAATTTCTCTCTTATTCCATATGAATTTAATGAATTTATTCAATTGACTTCCCACCATACCAGCTTTGCTGATTCTGTTGTCTATTTCTATATTTAATTTACCATCTTCAGTAAAAATCGTGCCTAAGTAGCTGAAATGTTTTACTTGTTCCACAGGTTCTCCATTCACAACACAGTTGACATTTTCAATGATTCTGCCTATTTTCATTGTCTTTGTCTTTTTATTGCTGACCTTCATACCATATCTATTACAACAGCTATTCAATTTAGTCAGAGAATCTTGCAGACTTGTAGCGGATTTATTTAGAAGTATAACATCATCTGCATAAAGCAAAGAGCTGACATTAACATCTCCAATTTTGATATCAGGTTTAATACCACTTTCCTTCATAATGTAATCCATGTAGATAATGAATAACAGAGGGGATAATGTACATCCTTGTCTCACACCAGATTTAACATTAAACCATCTTCCTGTACTTCCTTCAATTCTAACTGCTGACTTACAACTCAAATAAAGACTAAGTATTGCTTGATATAATGCCCCACTGACACCATATAACTGCAGCGTATTGAATAGCTTCTCTCTCGGCACCTTGTCATATCCTTTTCCAAATCGAGAAAACTTAAATACACATCTTTGTTATATTCCCATGCTTTCTCGACTATTTGTCGTAAAGTGAAGATCTGATCCTGACAGCCTCTATTTGGCCTGAATCCAGCTTGTTCGTCACCAAGCTTTTCTTCCACAATTCTTCTCAACCGTTTCTCAAGTATACTTGCATAGATCTTGCCAGGAACACTCAGTAGGGAAATACCTCTGTAATTCTCACATTCAGTTTTATTTCCCTTTTTATATATGGGTACTATGAGAGCTCTACTCCAGTCATCGGGAATTCGTCCCTCAGTCCAGGCTTTCTGAACTATGCAGTGCAGTCACTGTAAGACTTTTATACCACCATACTTCAGCATTTCTGGTCGAATATCATCTACTCCTGCTGCCTTTCCAATTTTCAAGCCTTTGATGGCTTTTTCTACTTCAAGTATGGATATGTATTCCTGACTGCATGCCTGGTCAGTGTTTTTTTATCACTGTGCTGTCATCACTGCTTGTTTCATTTAGCAGTTTTTCAAAGTAATTACTCAATACTTCAAGGATATCTTTTTCTACTGTTTTAATGTCACCTTTATCATCTCTAACTCCTTTTACAGCACTCTTTCCTCCATTCCTAAGCTTCTTCAACAACCTCCAGAATATTTTTGCCACCTTCTTGATATTTATTTTCTATATTCTTGCCAAAGTACTCCCATGACTTTTGTTTAGCTAGTTTTACACACTGTTTAGCTTTCTTACATTTGTCTCTGTATTCTGTAAGAGTAAAAGCTGACTTATTTGCCAGGAACTTTTGATATGCTTTCTTCTTTTCCTTCACTGCCGCTTTAACTTCCTGTGTCCACCAGGGAGTTCTGATTTTTTTTATCCTTGCACACAACCTCACCACATGCCTCTCTGGCAGAATATAGTGATCACTTCCAATTTCAAATCCTCTGTACACTCTGGTGTCCTGCACCAGGGAGAAAACATCACTATCAACAATAACATAGTCAATGAGACTTTTCTTATTCCTAGCCTCTTCTCTTCATGTGAATTTGTGCACTTTATGTTGGAACATGGTGTTAGTTATAACCAGTCCACGTCCTGAGCAGAAATCCAACAGATATTTGCCATTATTATTAGCTTTGCTCTTTTCTCCAAATTTTCCCAAAATATTTTTGTATGTCTCACAATCATTTGCTACTCTGCTATTTAGATCCCCAACAAGGACCAACTTTTCCTTTTTCATTGTGTCAGTTGCTTTTTCTAAAGCCTCAAAAAATTTCTCCACTTCTACCTTAGTAGAATCTTCTGTGGGACCATAGGCACAAATAAGTCTCATTGTCCAGTTTCCCCATTCTCATATTTGCCCACATTACTCTACTGTAGACTGCCTGCCATTCAAGAAGATTAGCCTTGTATTTTGTGTTGAATACTATGGCTACTCCTTCTTTTCCTTGATTGTCATTGCCTGAATATAACATTTTGTATTTATTGCTCAGAAAGATCTCACCAGTTTTGGTCTTTTTTGTTTCAGTCACCCCTATTATGTCGATCTGGTACTTATCTAATTCCTCAGCTAGCTCCATTTCTTTGCCATTCAGGCTTCTTATGTTGATAGTACCGATCTTTAACTCTGGTGATGTTGAGTTGGGGTTTGTTTTCAGATTTGTTCCAGTAGCTGACTTTTCACTGTTCGCCCTGGTTCCCTGGCAAAAATAACGGGGGCCTTGTTTAACCGGGCGACGACCCAGCCGGCATGAAATTTTGTCATGTTGTACCATCATTTTTTATTTTGGTTTAACCAATAAGAATACAATTTGGTCGGCTAAATCCTAAATTGCCAGCCCATCCTCGTTCGTTCAGTATCAAAGTAGATACTCAACAGGGTGCACCACGAGAAGGTGAGGATTGGACATTAGGTCAGAAGCCCTGGTCGGTTCTCCGCATTCCTTTAAAGGCTATGTGGAGGTCTCCTCTCAGTTATACAGCTTTAACCCTTAAGCACCCTGAATATAATACTTGACCAATTATATTCTTGATTTCATTAATATTTTATCCTAATATAAGCAAAGAAAAGTCTGCATGTGCTTTTATAGAAAGCAGTTGGTTTCACGTCAAATATATTTCTATGTATTCCATGAGGACATGATGAGGATGTAGAGGACATTCTTCACAGGTATGTATGATGCTCATATGGCAAATTGCTTTGCAAACAAGTTTCAATCTTTACTGATGTTTTACCAGTGGGAACTAGTCCAGTGAAGATATTATTACATGGCAATCCCCATGGAGCACAAAGATCAAGCACAGATGGCCCATACTAATTATTACTGACACAATGCCCATCATATTGCCCCTTAAAGTCATTTGCTGACTAAGCAACCATGACTGCCTCTGTTAAACCTATTTAATTCATTTACTATGCTCCAAGCAAGATATCTAAGGTCCAGGGTGACTCTGATGTTCTCTCTTGTCCAGTCAGTCTTTAGCATGCATCTACCACACCCCTTAGTTTCTGCCTATCAGCTAGAAACTTTGTAACCCAAAACCTTCAGTCTACCCTCAGAGACTGAGCATTCTACAAACTAGTCAATGAGTTGGTCATGTGCTATTGAATCTTCTCCACCATTTCCCCATCCCCAAGATGCCTAGGCAACCAAATCTGTGCATAGTTGTATTGTAATAAGAAAATCTTATAAAAGAGGGATAAGGAAGTTTTTTTAACATTCAAGCGTTCCCAGTGTGTGTTTTTTTTAACATCCGAGAAATCCTTTGAATATTTTGCTAATTTTTACAAAATTTCCTCTGAACATGAACTGTCTGTCCATCATTACCCCTAAATCCCTAGCCTCATCAATTTCTTCCGGTGCAGTTTCATCTATAATACAGATGCCTATAGTTTTTTCATCCCCAAGTGCATAACTTGATATTTTGACACACTGAATTGGCACCTACCATCCTTTGAATAAATAACCAATCTATTTAGATCATCATGTTTATTAACTATTGCTCTCCCTTAGCATCAGTAAACAACTGAATATTCCTTCTCAAATCATTCCCAATAACATCAGAGTTGTATAAAGTTAGCAGCCAACTACAAAGACTTGTGGCACTCCATTGTCATCTGCCTTCTTTTTGATTCAACTCCATCTCATACTACTCTCTGATGTCTGTCCATCATAGTATCAGCCACCCTTCTTATCTATGTCCTGGTTTCACATCCATCAGGGTATAGCCATTTCCCTTATCCAACTACTTTGTTGTAGAAAGTGAGTAAATTACTAAGACAAGATCTGTTCTTCTGAAAGCAACGATGTCCTCAGAGCATCATATTCTTATCCACTCATTTTGGAATTTTTCTCTTAACTAAACTGGAAGTTTAGTTAATGCAAGTATTTGAAATTTTCTTTCTGTAATGAAACTATTTTGTCCTCTTTCTACTCCTCTGACACTCTACCAGTGCTGAGACTTAGTCTGGTTAAGGAAACCGCCACTTCTTCACTCTCCCCCCCCCCCTTTGGCTATATTCACAGTGAGATTTCTTAATATCTTAAATACCTCCAAGTTCATCTACTTCTGATCTCTGCCACATCACTGTATTACCACTACCTGGATGATATACACTTGCAAAGTGATCACTCAGTAATTAAACTATTCCTTCTGCTTCTGTCACTTCTATACCATCAGCATTCATTAAAGCTACTCTTTCATAATCATTCTTCCTTTTGCACATTACAAAGTCTTTCTTCCATCAATCCGCTCTAAACATCTAAAAACTTTATACCATTCCTACAAAACTTATGCATTCATGGCATTTCTTTTTAACTTCTTTTTGGATTGATGGACATAAGATTATCTATGATGATCGTCATGAGTTTGTGAAGGGCAGGTCTTATTTTAGCAATATGCTCATGTTTTATGATAAAGTGACAAATGTGTTGGATAAGGGAGAATCATATAGAGTGATATTCTTGGATTTTGCAAAAGTGTTTGATAGATTACCACATGATCAATTGGTAATCTATTGTACAAGCTGCAGAGGACAGTAATAGATAGCATATTGGTTAGATGGATCAGAAATTGCTCTCTGAACAATACCAGCAAGCTGTGTATGATGAAACTGTCTCTCAGAAAAGGAAGGTGACAAGTGGCATGCCTTAGGGTTCTGTTCTTAATCCCCTACTGTTTAACTTATTTGTTAATGATATTTCATGTGGATTGACTGGAGATCTTCAAATGTCTGCTGATGATTCAAAGTTAGGTAGAATTATCAGGAGTAGTACTGATGCTAATTCTCTACTGGAAGATCTGAATAGACTTTTAGTTTGGACAAATGAGTGGGGTTGCAGTTTTAATATTAATAAATGTTATGTGTTACATTTCGGGATACAGAGATATAAGGCTATGTACTGTATTGGTGGAGCTGTACTTCAGGAAGTAGATGAGATTTGGGAACTTGGAGTGATATCGTAGACAGTGGACTGAAGTTCCAAGGGCACATTGTATTGCAAAGACTGCATGTTGTTATCGCTGCTATGATTAAAAGTACATTGACATGAAGGGATAAGGAGGTGGTGGTGCCTCTATATATAAGGCAGTGGTCAGACCACATATGGACTATTGAGCTCAGATTTGGTCACCTGGTTTTCATAGTGATGTGGAAACACTAGAGAGGGTCCCAAGATGAATGACCAAAGTGATTTTAGGACTGTGGAGTGTTGGTTATGAAGAGCATTTGAAGAATGTGGATTACAGAGGTAGGTGGATACAAGGAAAAGAGGAGATATGATAGAGACCTTCAAGTTAGTTGATGGATTAATACAGAAATCTATCAGAATTTTCTATCAATAAATGAATAGTCTATCAGATTAATACAGAAGGAATTATAAAAAGAGTGGATGTTAAGAATGAGAGGTTATTTTTTATTATTATTATTATTATTACGTGACACCTCCAGGGAGTCCAAAGAGTCAAAGGGAGGACAAGTACTCTATATGTCTCCACCACCCAAATCCACCCACTACAACTAACTGCAACTACGTCAACGCCCGCTACCACCACTAGTATTTCCACAGATGATCACAAACATCCATGCCCATGGTGGGATTCGAACCCGCAGCCTTTTGGCTGGAGAGCGGATACACTAACCGCTTGGCCATCCAGGCCGGCAAAGTTGTATAAAGATGTGGTGAAGAAGAATGTGAAGAGTAGATTTTTTGCATGGAGAGTTGGTGAGTGGAATGCACTGCTGGAGAGCAATGTGAATGCAGGTAGTGTAAATAACTTTTAAAGTTCATTATGATAGACATGTTGCTGGTTGAGTGGGCTTCCCATGATGAGTTGGCTGACTCCATGGAAGTTACCAAAATTAATAATAATTGTTATTATACCAAACCGAATCTGTTTTGGTATAAGTTTTTCAGTTATGTATTGATTCATAATCAATTTGATGAACATACAAATATAATTCAGGTTTATATTTGTATGTTCATCAAACCCAGAAGAAGCCACTAGTTAACGTGGTGAAACTAGACAGTTACTAGTTGTATCAAATTCCGACCAATAAAACCAATTTCAGTTATCTTATCTTATCATCATCATCATCATCATCATCATCATCATCAAATTCCTGCCATGTACCCTCAAGGGGTATACAGGATATGATAGTACTACATGAAAAAAATTACATCATCATCATCATCAAATTCCTGCCATGTACCCTCAAGGGGTGTACAGGATATGACAGTACTACATGAAAAAATTACATCATTACTAACTTCCTATCTACAATTTTCCTCCAAATCAGTCTGTTACTTGTCAAGACTCCAACATTATCAGATCTTATATTTCTATCGTCTAAGGCACTTTGTACCGTATCAATCCACCTATATCTTGGTCTTCCTCTGGGTCGTTTTCCTGCCAACCTCGCAGAGAACACTTGTTTTGCTAATCTTTCCTCTCCCATTCTATTTAAGTGACCATACCATCTGAGATTAGCTCTGCTAACACATTCCTGGATGCTGACAATGCCAAGTTCTTTCCTAATATCCTCATTTTTAATATGATATTGCCATTGATGCCATCTGTTCACGCCTCTAATCTTTCTCAGGACTCTCATATCTGCGGTCTCTAGTCTTTGGTCAAGTGTTTTACTTCTGACCCAGCTCTCAGATCCATAAGTTAAAATTGGTTTGAACACAGTCTTGTATACAGCTAATTTAGTGTTCCGACTAATTTCTTTCTTATTCCATATGAATTTATTCAATTGACTTCCCACGATACCAGCTTTGCTGATTCTGTTGTCTATTTCTATATTTAGTTTACCATTTTCAGTAAAAATTGTGCCTAAGTAGCTGAAATGTTTTACTTGTTCCACAGGTTCTCCATTCAAAACACAGTTGACATTTTCAATGATTCTGCCTATTTTCATTGTCTTTGTCTTTTTATTGCTGACCTTCATACCATATCTATTACAACAGCTATTCAGTTTAGTCAGAGAATCTTGCAGACTTGTAGCGGATTTATTTAGAAGTATAACATCATCCGCATAAAGCAAAGAGCTGACATTAACATCTCCAATTTTGATATCAGGTTTAATACCACATTCCTTCATAATGTGATCCATATAGATAATGAATAACAGAGGGGATAATGTACATCCTTGTCTCACACCAGATTTAACATTAAACCATCTTCCTGTACTTCCTTCAATTCTAACTGCTGACTCACAACTCAAATAAAGACTAAGTATTGCTTGATATAATGCCCCATTGACACCATATAACTGCAGCGTATTGAATAGCTTCTCTCTTGGCACCTTGTCATATGCCTTTTCCAAATCGACAAAACTTAAATACAGATCTTTGTTATATTCCCATGCTTTCTCGACTATTTGTCGTAAAGTGAAGATCTGATCCTGACAGCCTCTATTTGGCCTGAATCCAGCTTGTTCTTCACCAAGCTTTTCTTCCACAATTCTTCTCAACCGTTTCTCAAGTATACTTGCATAGATCTTGCCAGGAACACTCAGTAGGGAAATACCTCTGTAATTCTCACATTCAGTTTTATTTCCCTTTTTATATATGGGTACTATGAGAGCTCTACTCCAATCATCGGGAATTTGTCCCTCTGTCCAGGCTTTCTGAACTATGCAGTGCAGCCACTGTAAGACTCTTATACCACCATACTTCAGCATTTCTGGTCGAATATCATCTACTCCTGCTGCCTTTCCACATTTCAAGCCTTTGATGGCTTTTTCTACTTCAAGTATGGATATGTATTTCTGACTGCATGCCTGGTCAGTGTTTTTTATCACTGTGCTGTCATCACTGCTTGTTTCATTTAGCAGTTTTTCAAAGTAATTACTCCATACTTCAAGGATATCTTTTTCTCCTGTTTTCATTTCACCTTTATCATCTCTAATTCCTTTTACAGCACTCTTTCCTCCATTCCTAAGCTTCTTCAACAACCTCCAGAATATTTTACCACCTTCTTGATATTTATTTTCTATATTCTTGCCAAAGTCCTCCCATGACTTTTGTTTAGCTAGTTTTACACACTGTTTAGCTTTCTTACATTTGTCTCTGTATTCTGTAAGAGTAAAAGCTGACTTATTTGCCAGGAACTTTTGATATGCTTTCTTCTTTTCCTTCACTGCCTCTTTAACTTCCTGTGTCCACCAGGGAGTTCTGATTTTTTTATCTTTGCACACAACCTCACCACATGCCTCTCTGGCAGAATCAATCAATGTTTCCTTCAGAGTTTGCCACTGAATCTCCAAGGTTTGATTCCTGTTCTCAAACTCTTTCATTTTCTTTTCAATAATATTTCTGTATTTTAGTCTACAGTTTACATCTAAGAGCTGCTCAACTTTTATTCGCTTTAAAACTTTCTTACATGTTATTCTTTTCAATATGAAATTAAATTTTATCCTGCTCAAGACTAAATAGTGATCACTTCCAATTTCAAATCCTCTGTACACTCTGGTGTCCTGCACCAGGGAGAAAACATCACTATCAACAATAACATAGTCAATGAGACTTTTCTTATTCCTAGCCTCTTCTCTCCATGTGAATTTGTGCACATTTTTATGTTGGAACATGGTGTTAGTAATAACCAGTCCATGTCCTGAGCAGAAATCCAACAGATATTTGCCATTATTATTAGCTTTGCTCTTTTCTCCAAATTTTCCCAAAATATTTTTGTATGTCTCACAATCATTTCCTACTCTACTATTTAGATCCCCAACAAGGACCAACTTTTCCTTTTTCATTGTGTCAGTTGCTTTTTCTAAAGCCTCAAAAAATTCCTCCACTTCTACCTTAGTAGAACCTTCTGTGGGACCATAGGCACAAATAAGTCTCATTGTCCAGTTCCCCATTCTCATATTTGCCCACATTACTCTACTTGAGACTGACTGCCATTCAAGAAGATCAGCCTCGTATTTTGTGTTGAATACTATGGCTACTCCTTCTTTTCCTTGATTGTTATTGCCTGAATATAACATTTTGTATTTATTGCTCAGAAAGATCTCACCAGTTTTGGTCTTTTTTGTTTCAGTCACCCCTATTATGTCGATCTAGTACTTATCTAATTCCTCAGCTAGCTCCATTTCTTTGCCATTCAGGCTTCTTATGTTGATAGTACCGATCTTTAACTCTGGTGATGTTGAGTTGGGGTTTGTTTTCGGATTTGTTCCAGTAGCTGACTTTTCGCTGTTCGCCCTGGTTCCCTGGCGAAAACAACGGGGGCCTTGTTTAACCAGGCGACGCCCCAGCCGGCATGAAATTTTGTCATGTTGTACCATCATTTTTTATTTTGGTTTAACCAATAAGAATACAATTTGGTCGGCTAAATCCCAAATTGCCAGCCCATCCTCGTATACCCAACAGGGTGCACCACGAGAAGGTGAGGATTGGACATTAGGTCAGAAGCCCTGGTCGGTTCTCCGCATTCCTTTAAAGGCTATGTGGAGGTCTCCTCTCAGTTATACAGCTTTGACCCTTGTTATCTTATTTATCTTATTTATTTATCTTATCAGTTATTTATCAGTTATCTTATTTAATTAATTTTGTGGTTGAAAATAACATACTGATCATAGAACAGGTTGCAGCTACAGTGAAACCCTTTCTCATATTGCCCAATGTTGTTTTAGAACTCATGGTATTTGGGTCAAGCAGCATGATGCCATGGTCTCCATTTTAAATAAGTGGTTGAAAAACAAAGGTTGGGAGACTGCAGTTGAACCTCACTATAGGATGACAGCTGGTATTAGAAAGTCCAATTTAATTGCAAAGGATGAAAGAGTTTGGGTTATTGATACACAGATAGTGGGTACTGGACACCCACTTGTTGTCAGTCATAGGAACAAGGTCTCATAATATGGGCAGAATATAGATCTTGCTTGACAGATTGAAGAGGAGTTGGGGGCAGCTCCTCATTTCACTAGTGCTACCATCTCCCTTCGTGATGTATGGTGCAATGAGAGTTACAAAGACTTGACTTCTATAGGCATTACTTCGGCAGACATTAAAATCTTGTCGTTTAAACATTTGCAGGGCACACTGGTGGCTTGGTGTCGTCACCAACAAATGACTTCTAGAATACCTCATACCAGCACGGGATAGATCTTGATATATTTTGGCTTCAGCCTTTCTGAGCTATTGGGGCAAAGGCATCAGCCTTTGCTCTGGTAGACCATAGTATGTAGCACTGCATTTCACTGTGAAGATTTTTTAAATAAAAACCTTGGGACAACTTCTTGAAGACATTTCTTCATAATTCCCCACAAATTCTCAATGGGGATTAAATCTGGTGAGTTTGCCAGCCAAGGAATTACACTGATTTGCCTTTCTTTGAGTCACCTAGTAGTGGTCTTGGAAGTGTGACAAGAAGCTGAATCTTGCTGAAAAACAAAATCGCAATCACATAAATCTTCTGATGCTGGTAACATAAAGTGCTCAAGAATTTCTTGGTACACTTTGGAATTGATTCTTTCACACAATATACATATGAAATAAAAGGTCCCTACCTGGACCCTCTGTGGTCATACAAGCCAATAAAATGACAGAGATTGCAAATCACCAAAAGTTTCATGCATTCTTTATTAAATACATCTTGCTTAAGACACCAAACACATATTCCTTGATGACCATGGAACACACAAAACATAAAATTCATTGCTAAAAAGTACTTTTTTCCAGTCCTCTTTACCCTACAACAGTTTTTACTTACACCATCACACTTGAGCTTCTTTTTGCTTGGAAGTCATAAATGGCTTCATCTTAGACACACGTGATTTAAAACCCGAATTTGTGAAATCGTCTCAACATCGTAGATTTAGAGACTTTCACACCTAGTTCTTGCCACCTGCTGTGAAAATATGTTACACTTCAGAAGCGGTTTATCTTCACGATATTCTTCAATCTCCTCTCATCTCTTGATGTAGTTATAACATTTTGAATGCTATTGCAGCAATTATTTTGAAAACTCTGGTTATTAGAATACTGTCTCAATACTCTACTCACGCTTGCTTGAGAACATTTCAATTCCTCAGCTATAAGCTGTTAAGTTTGGCCTTTTTTGTGTAGGTAGAAACTTCTTAGCTTCTGATATGTCACTTGTTCAATCCATGTTTAGCAAATGATTAACTGAAATCGACACACAAACAATTCCTCACACACGAGTCAGTACCGCAGCTACTGAAATACATGCTTTTCCGATGCTCTCCTCAAAACCAATTGGAAAAATTTGGAATATTCTAATATTTTGAACTATGTTAAAATTATTCTAATTTTGTGAATGTTTTCAAATAACAGTTTTCTTATAATTTATATTACATTTTTATGTGTTTATATGGTTATATAATCTATAAAGTACAGAGATTTCGATGATGGTAATTCATATAAATTAATTGTTTTGTATGCAATAAATTAGAATTGCAATTCATTCAAAACATTTTCTTTGATTATTGCAATTTTTTGATTCGGAGGTGTATAAAGGAATGATATCTAGAAGAAACCTCACTGAAAGAGCCTGTTATGTGTCACTTTCATCTCCAACTCTTAGTAATCTTGTGAGCAAAGGGTGCTCCATCTCACTCAATCCTTTCTTTTCTTTCAGCAGTTGTAAATTATTCTTCTTCCCTTCATGTATTAGGCTTAGTGGCCTGTTACAGAGCTATCCTTAGCTCTTCTAAGCCATATTCATCCCGAGGATAAGGTAGCTAGTCCTATGCCTCTGGTGCGTCCTATGTCTGTAGATGCATGTGTTCACAGGGTCAGTTTGCCTGCTTGTGGGAAGGAAAAACCCTGATGTCCTCACCCAAGAACGGCTAATTTGGCTATGTCTGAGAAAGATCCTTAAAGCTCCTCATGTCGCCAACAGGAATCAAACCGAGGACACTCCTTTCCCACGCACATGGTTGCGAAGCCCATAGCCACTCGGCTAATCACACAGACAGTTGTAAATTCAAGTTGGTAAATTCCTTTATGTTGTCCATCCAACTCTACTGTCTTCTGCTCCATCTCATTTCTTCAGCTTTCCCCACATAGCTGCCTTTTCCAATGATTCACCTGCTTGTACCATGCCTAGTCAAATTACTGCACCAATCTTTAAAAGGTACCTGTAACATGATTATAAATAATAAATTGCACGATAACGATAGTAATTAACTTTAATGAAATGAAAGTACAGATATTTCATACTGAAAATAACAGTACATCATCAGTGTATAGAAACAAGCAATCAAAGAAACCAGATTACAAAGTACATACAGCAGTCAGTGGTTTACCAATTAAAACTGTTGCCACATGCTAGAAATTAGTATTAATGAATAATGTTATTAAACAACTATTTTTGATGGTTACATAACATAAGAATTCCCCAAACTTTTGAGGAGAGAGAGAGAGAGAGAAAATCGTTCAGATTCAGATCTGGCCGATGTAAAAGGACTTCGCAACTTTCTTTGAAAAGCCGTTCATATTTAAACCTGCATCTATGGAGAAGTTGAGCTTTATCCCACTGAATATTGTGTTCAGTGTCAATACTATGTTGTGCCAGAGAAGACTTTTGAGGTTTCATGTATTCGATATAATATTGATGTGTTTTAATTCTTTTTTCTACAGAACGGCCTGTTTGTCCAAAGTATGTTAGATTACATTCACACGCTATCTGGTAAATGCCAGCTAATGATAGAGGTGCCAGTTTGTCTTTTGTAGATGGCAACAGATTAGAAATTTTGTTGATCAGAAAATGTGTGGGAATGAGATGATACTTCTTCAAAATTCTACCAATCGGTTCCTAGATAAAACCCTACAAAAATGCAAATCAAACAATAAATAAGCTGCTTGATGAAGTTGTTAGCTGGGATCAAAATAGTGTGGACAAGTTGTGCACTCATTTTGGAAGAACTTCTCGTTTATATGGCCTCCCAAAACTTCATAAAGAAGGTTATCTAGTAAGATCCACTGTCAACTGTATTGACTCCCCCACCTATAGAATTGCTAAATTTCTGTCACGTTTATTAATTGCTAACACTGGACAATTCAAGAATGTGTGGATTGTCCAGTGTAAGCAGTTAATGTGTGGAATTCAAGAATTTCACACATTTTCTTGAAAAAAAAATCAAGGATATTCAAATACAAGAGTCAGATCTGTTAGTCAGCTTTGACATTGTTTCCCTTTTTACCAACATTCATTATCTGACACTTAATTTACTATATGATGATTATCCTCCTGATATTGCAAAGATTTTTGAATTTGTTATACAATGAGGATATTTCAGCTGGAAAAACAAGATCTATAGACAAGTTGAAGGTACTGCCAGGGTAGCCCTCTGTGTCCACCTTTGGCAAACTATTTTTTGAACCATTCAGAAGCTACTTTGTTCTCATCCATTCATCCCCAACCCTCTCATTGGTTTCATTATGTTGATGATGTCTTTGCTATTTGGCCTCATTCTGAAAATGAACTTACCACTTTCCTACAACATATCAATAGCCTTCACCCACACATTCAGTTCACCATGGAAAAAGAAAAGGCTAGTAGTTTACCACACTTGGACATCCATTTAACACGCACAACCTCTAGTAATTTATCAACCAATGTTTATCAAAAACCTATCCTTTACTGGCGGATACATCCATCAAAAGTCTGCTCATCACACCTCTCAAACAATTGGTGTTATCAAGTCCTTAATTAATAGAGCACGTAAGGTGGGCTCCTCTCCCTCAAGCTTGCAACAAGAACATCTCATTATCAAAAAAAGTTAATGGAATTTAATGGTTACAACCCTAACCAAATCCAGCAAATAATGAACTCCTATGTTCCAACACCTCAGGATTCTTCAACAGTCCACAGGGTTCCAATCCCTTATATTTCTGGCATCTCGGAAGTGATTGATAAAATTTTGAAGAAGTATCATCTCATTCCCACATATTTTCTGATAAACAAAATTTCTCATCTGTTGCCATTTAAAAAAGACAAACTGGCACCTCCATCATTAGCTCGCGTTTACCAGATACTGTGTGAATGTAATCTAACATACTTTGGACAAACAAGGCCATTCTGTAGAGAAAAGAATTAAAGAACATCAATATTAATATCGAATACATGAAACCTCAAAAGTCTGGTCTGACACAACATAGTATTGACACTAAACACAACATCCAGTGGGATAAATCTCATCATCTACATTTTAAATGTGAACACCTTTTCAAAAAAAAAGTTGTGAAGCCCTTTTACATCGGCCAAATCTAAACGATTGTCTCCCCCTACCCCCACCGACCAAAGATTTGGGAGATTCTTATCTTATGTAACCATCAAAAATAGTTGTTTAATAATATTTTTAATAATATTTATTAATACTAATTTCTAGCACACAGAAACAGTTTTAATTGGCAAACCACTGACTACCATATGCACTTTGTAATCCAGTTCCTTTAATTGCTCGTTTCTACACACCTGATGATGTAATGTTATTTTCAGTACGAAATATCTGTACTTTCATTTCATTAAAGTTAATTACTGTGGTTATTGTGTAATTTATTATTCAAATTACTACATGCTAAAGGATATTTGATATTATGCTAGTTATTCATACAAACTTTAATGCATGCTCAACTTTACAGCACAAATTGTGCAATAGTCACTACACATTTCCCACTCTTCACTTCACAGTAATATATATATATATATATAATATGTTTAAGATACCAAGCAATTTAATAAGCTAGGTTTTAATCCTTTTTCTCAAGTAAGCAAACAGACAAGTCAGTTAAGTCTGTGCCTGCGCATAGTGCAAGTCTGAGGCAACTCATGGTAAAGGTGGAGTAAGCTCTGAACACTTTCCTTAGTATTTTCCCCTAATGCAAAGCACATCCCCTTGCGGAGATGTATGATGCTATGCATTAAAGGCAAGGGTGTCACTACCCAGACCGGTTTTGACCTTTAATGCATAGCATCATACATCTCTGCAAGGGGATGTGCTTTGCATTAGGGGAAAGTACTAAAGAAAGTGATCAGTGCTTACTCCACCTTTACCACGAGTTGCCTCAGACTTGCACTATGCGCAGGCACAGACTTGACTGTTTGCTTACTTGAGAAAAAGGATTAAAACCAAGCTAATAAAATTGCTTGGTATCTTAAACATAGTATATACCCAAGATAAAAAACTTTCTACATATATATAATATATATATATTATTGCTGTTATAAACTATCAAAATAAACTTACTTTTACTGCTTCTAAGATATTTCTTTCAGCTTTAGTATGGGCTGTATCTTTCTGATTCCTTACAATAGTTGCCTAAGTAGAAATTAAATAAATGTAATAATTAAATAAAACTGTTTTGTTGATTAACATAAAAATCAGAATCACCATCAGCAAATTCCTGATCTCTATTCTCAAGGAGGTGTACAGAACATTATGAGAGAATTACTAAAAAGTCTACATCATTACTAACTTCCTATTAATAATTTTTATCCAAATTAATCTGTAATCTATCAAGACTCCAATATTGTTAGATCATGCATTTTTTCTAAGGCACTTCATATTGTATCAATCCACCTACTTGGTCTTCCTCTGAATCTTTTTCATGCAATTCTGGCAAAAATATACTTGTTTTACTAACCTCTCCTTTCTCATTCAGTTTAAGTGACCATATTACTTAAGAATAGCTCTGCTAACATATTCCTGAATGCGAACCATGTTAGCATTCCTGAACTCAACGTTTCGACTTCTGTATCGAGGTCATCATCAAGAAAACATACATATGCACAGGACACAAGCCATATGACACTACACAAAAGTAAGATAAATCTAAATGCTTTGTTAATCATTTACCCTAGCCTGACCTCTGGTGAAAAAATAAATAAAATTTTTAATACATATCAGTATCTGTATATATATCAGTATATATATATATATATATACAGATGGTAGGAAAAAAATCTCTAAATAAATAAAAATAAAGTTTTATAGCAGAACTACATTAAACACATCTCTATAGTCCTCATATATTAATGTTTTTATATATTAAGTAAAACCAAGTTTGATGCCATCTTAGCATCAAACACCTGTTTTCTTAACCTTTCTTCACCCATTCTATTTAGGTGGCCATACCACTAGAGTTTAGTTCTGCTGACACATTCTTGAATGATAATAATGTCAAGTTCCTTTCTAATATCTTCATTTTTAATATGATCTGCCATTCATGCCATTCATGCCATCCATCGGTTCAGTCCCCTAATTTTTCACAGAATCCTCATATCCGTATGGGCTTGCAGTGCCGTAACGAGGGCGTGGCAAAAGAGGCGCCCGCCACAGGCACAACTAGCTTTGGGGTGCAAAACGTAAAAAATAAAAATAAATAACCAGATATAAAAGTCCACTATTTTATATTGTATTTTTAAATTTCGTCAATATGCCACTTTAGACACACATATTCTGCAACACACTGCAACTCATTTTGATGGGGTTAATAGTAAGTATTTAACATATTGCATTTAGTAAATTTAACATATTGCATTTAGTAAATTTAACTTGTTACATTTAAATTTTTCAAACTTTGTCATTTTTGGGTTGTGGGGGCGCAAGTTAGACACTTTCCACAGGTGCTTCATACCCTCATTACTGTACTGCTGGCTTGAACACAGTTGTCGTGTATACTGCTAGTTTGATCATCATCATCATCATCATACGTATCAAGGATTTAGGCCTAGTATGGCCTGTTCCGGCCTTAGAAGTCATCGTTGAATCGTTTAAGAGGACGTCCTGGTTTTCTTTTTCCTAATGGCTTGTACTTTAAGGCTTGTTTTGGTAATCTTTCTGTTTTCATTCTTTGAACGTGTTCCATCCATCTATGTTTATATTTTTTAGTTTTTTCAATTACTGGTTCTTGGTTTAATTCTTTCATAATATCTTCGTTTCTTTTGTGATCAAATAGGGTATACTTTGCAGTTTTTCTCATAAACTTCATTTCTGCTGTTGTTAATCTTTGTTTGTCTTTTTGTTTTATTGTCCAGATTTCGCTTCCATACATTAAGACCGGTAGGGCTAATGTATTGTATACTTTTAGCCTGGTTTGTTTTTGAACTAGGTTTGGTTTAAATATAGAGTTAATTACTCCTGTTATTTTTAAATATTTTGCAATTTTTATGTTTATATCTTTTTCATTTTCATGAGTGATCATACATCCTAGGTAGTTAAATGAATTCACCTGTTCTAAGATCTTGTTATCTAATACTATTTTAGTTCTTGCTGGATCTTGTCCTTTAAAGGCCATAGTTTTTGATTTTTCTGTTGATGTTTTGGCTAATTTCACTCTTATATTCCATATAAATTTATTCAGCTGGCTACCCACCATACCAGCTTTGCTTATTCTGTTAGCCATTTCCAGATTTAATCTGTATCTTCATTAAAAACTGTGCCTAAATAGCTGAAATATTTTACTCGTTCTATAGGATCCCCATTCAGAATGCAGCTGAAGTTGCTATGCAACTGCCTATTTCATAGTTTTGGTCTTTTTAATGCTGATTTTCATGCCAAATTTGTTACAGCTGTCATTCAATTTAGTTAGTGAGACCTGGAGATTTGCACTAGATGTGTTTAGGAATACATCATCTGCATAAAGCAAAGAGCCAAGTTTGATCCACTTATAATATCAGGCTTGGTGCCACTTTCTTTCATAATGTGATTCATATAATTGATAAATAAAAGAGGAGATAATGTGCATCCATGTCTTACCTATCAATGATTTTACATCAAACCATCTTCCTGTATTTGCTTCAATTCTAACTGCTGCTGACAACTTAAATGGAGACTATGTACTGCTCTGTATAATGCTCCATTTACCCCATATAACCATAGTGTTTTGAAAAGCTTTTCTCTGGGCACCTTGTCATGGCTTTTCCAGATCTACAAAACTTAAGTACAGATCTTTGCCATATTTCCACAATTTCTTAACTATTTGTCTCAAAGTGAAAATCAGATCTTGACAATCTCTATTTGGGCTGAACCCAGCTTGATCTTCTCTGAGTTTCTCTTCCACAGTCTCTTTTCATGTATGCATAAATCTTACCTGGAAATTAGTAGAGAAATTCATCTGAAATTCTCACAATAAGTTTTATTTCCTTTTTTTATAGATGGGTACTACGAGGGCTCTACTCCAATCTTTGGGAGAATTCAACCTTCTGACCAGGCTTTCTGAATTATGCAGTGTAGCCACTGCATAAATTTTATACCATACATATGTATGGTTCTGTCACTGCTTGGTTCATTTAACAGCCTTTCAAAGTAATTACTCCAGACATTTAGGATATCCTTATTTTTAGTTTTAATGTCACCTGTATCATCTTTGATTCCTTTTACAGTACTCTTTCATCCATTTCTAAGCTTCTTCAATAGCCTTCATAACATTTTGCCACCTTCCTATTTATTTTCTATATTTTTACCAAAGTCTTCCAATGACTTTTGTTTAGCTACTTGTACATACAGCTTAGCTCTTACATTTTTCTCTGCATTCTTTTAGGAAATCTGCCAACTGGCAGATTATTCTTATTTCAAGAAATAAGGTGTTCTTATTTTTCTCTCCTTGCAGACAACTTCACCACATACCTCATAACTGAATCAATCAAGGTCTTCTTCAGAGTTTGCCACTGAGACTCCAAGGTTCTTGTTTTCAATTTGTTTCATTTTTGATTCAATAACATTTGTAAAGTCAAGTCTACAATTTATCCGTAAAAGCTCCTCAACCTTAATTCTTCTTAAAACTTTCTTGCATACTGTTCTTTTCAATGTGATATCCATTTTTATCCTGCTTAGTACTAAGTAATGGTCACTTCCAATTTCAAATCCTCTGTAGACTTCTTGTATCCTGAATGAGCATGATGATATCACTATCAATAATAATGTAGTCAATGAGACTTTTCTTATTTCTTGTGTCTTGTCCCCATGTGAACTCGTGCACATCTTTATGTTGAAACATGCTGTTAATGACTAGTCCATGTCCTGAGGAGAAGTCTAGTAAATACTTGAAATTATTATTAGCTTTGCCCTTTTCTCCAAATTTTCCCAAGATGTTGCTATATGCCTGGTGGGATTCATTTCCTACTCTGCTGTTCAGATCTCCAACAAGGACCACTTTTTCCATTTTCTTTATATCAGCTGCCTGTTCTAATGACAAAAAAATTTCTTAACTTCTTCCTTAGAAGAACCTTCTGTGGGACCATAAGTACAAATAAGTTTCATTGTTCATGCCCCCATTTTGAAGTTTGCCCACAGAGCTCTATTTGAAGCCGCCTTCCAATCAAGACGTTTATCTTCATGTTTGGTGTTGAATGCTATAACATCCTATATTTATTATTTAGTAAGATCTCACCTGTTTTTGTCTTCTTTGTCTCAGTAATGCCAATCATGCCTACGTGGCACTTTTCCAATTCTTCTGCAAATTTGATTTCCTTTCCATTAACACTCCTTATATTGATGGTTCCTATCTTCAGTTTTTCTGATGTTGGGTTTATTCTTCTTCTTCTAGATGTTGAGTTGGAACTTGTTCCAGTAGCTGACTTTTCACTGTTTGCCCTGATTCCATTAATTGGATGACGCCCCAGCTGGCATGAAATCTCATGTTGCACCATTATATGCATTTGTGATTTAAACCAAAAGAGAATACCATTTGGTTGGCTAAGTCCCAAATTGCCAGCCAATTCTCATTCGTTCAGTATCTAGTAGACACCTATTTAACAGGGCACACCACATGAAGTTGAGGATTGGAAATTAGGTCAGAAGTCCATGTCAGTTCTTCACATTTCTGAAAGACGATGTGGTCTCTTCCAGTTATTTGGCTTCGGCCCTTAAGCAACCCCTATTTTTGTATTTTTTTAATTTTTGCTTATTTATTTATTTTTTCACCAGAGGTCAGGCTAGGATAAACAATTAGCAAAACATTTAGATTTATCTTACTTTGGTGTAGTGAAATGTAGCATCTACGTGTCTGACTTACCACATACCAACTCAAGCAAACATATGTACACTGATGTCCTACCAATCCTACACCAATCTACCTCCTTCACCAACCTGGAATCAACTTTGAACACAAACCTGAACATCCTGGAAGATTACTTCAAGCAATGGTACCTGAAGCCAAATCCAACAAAAACTGTTCACAGTATTCCACCTGATCAATGCAGAGGCAAATCCACACCTCAACCTCTCTTTCTGTGACAAAATGGTAGAACACGAGCATCATCCGAAATACCTTGGAGTGAGTCTGGACAGAAGTCTAACCTATAGAAAGCACGTCACCAACCTGTCCAACAAATTTAAAACGAGAAATAACATCATTTCAAGGCTTGCTGGAACAACCTGGGGATTGTGGTGCAGAAGTTCTAAGGTCGTCTGCACTAGCCCTTACATTCTCTGCAGCAGAATACTATGCCCCCGTCTGGGAAAGAAGTGAGTACACTAACATTATAGACACCCAGCTAAACTCTACTATGCACATAATTAGTGGGATGCTGAGAATCACCCCTCTCCTCTAGCTACCTGTCCTATATAACATTGCTCCACCAAATATACAGAGAAGACAAGTCTCGATTAAAGAATTTAATCAAGTAATGAGCAATCCACTCCTGCCCCTGCACCAGACTCTCATAAATCCACCTACGTGTCTGACTTACCACATACCAACTCAAGCAAACATATGTATGCCGATGGCCTAGCAATCCTACACCAATCTACCTCCTTTGCCAACCTGGAATCAACCTTGAACACAAACCTGAACATCCTGGAAGATGTTCAGGTTTGTGTTTGCCTAAAATCAAGAAACCCTTTCTGGTACATGGACGAACTCTCTTAAGCTGTCTTACCATCAACACTTGACATGTGGAGAGAACACACTGGTCCAACAATCTTCCAACAAATAGCTTCCTGGTTGAAGATCCCTGTGCTCCACAGCCTAGTTTTGCTCTTCCCAGGACGATTTGGTCATCTATCAACAAGATCAGCACTAACCAGGGAAGATGTGACTACCTCCTACATAAATGGAGACTGTCAGACCATCCTTATTGTGATTGTTCCTTCATAGCATAGATCAGTGGTCGCCAAAGTGGTCGATATAACATTGTTAGGGGTCGATTCGGGCACAGGGGTTGATAGAAAAATATAAGACATCATTGTACGGGTAATATTTAATTCGGTTAACTTGGATTACCTCCATCCTGAATGACAATGCAATTAAGAGTGAATCTTGGGAACAGTGACATGAATAGGACCTGTAAGATTGAGCAAGGTCATGAAACTAGTTACGGAGGCCAATCATGTAGGCCAAAATGACGTATTTACCAATAAACGGATATCAGTGGTTCCCGCCCGTGGTACATCCTATATATACCTATAGGAAGATTGTATTATTGTTATCTAAATCAAATTTTATATTTTATATATTATTTATCCCTCCTATCAAATATGTAATGTTAAGAAGGACGTCAAAAACAAAAACGTACCCCCGTTTGACGTTAAGCCAATATAATAATATATACTATATTATACATACAATAAACACTGTAACTATAAAATAAACAATCTAAAAACTCACATTTTTAATGCGAGTTTTTAGATTGTTTATTTTAATGTGATGCCTATCATAATTACGTAATAGTAAAATAGAGGAGGATCGATAAAAAGTCAAGAAACTCTTGAAGGGGTCAACGGTCAAAGAAGTTTGGCGACCTCTGGCCTAGATGATTACTCACATTGTGAATGACGGCCCAAGAGGCCAATTTCGTGGTAGTGGTTGCCTCCAGGACATCCACAAGGCGATAGAGGAGGCCCTGGATTGGCTTTCTAGACTGGACATTGACCTATAGCTGCTCTGTATTCCTTTTGTCATAAGAATAAATAAAATAAATAAATACTGAATTCATTATAGCTATTATTCACTTTAGACAGGAAAGCCCACCTTCTACTAGATTTGTTTAGGAATACAACATTTCTGCATAAACAGCTGAGTCGAATATCTCCAATTTTGATATCAGGTCTAATGTGACTTTCATTCATAATGTGATCCACATAGATGATGGAGATAATGTGCATCCATGTCTCAAACCTGATTTAACATAAAACCGTCTTCTGTACCTCCTTTAAGTATAACTGCTAAGTTACAACTGAAATGCTATGTACTGCTCAATGTAATGTCCCATTTACAGCATATAATTGCTGTAGCATTTGGAACAGCTTTTTTTTAGATCTATAAAGCTCAAGTACAGATTGACTTCTATTTTCATATTTAATTTGTCTTCACTAATAAATGTACTCAAGTGGATAAATGCATTATAAGCTACATGACAAATTAAATGGTGCACACATCGATTCTGCTTATTCTTTTATCTTCTTCTTTTCAGCCATTTTCTGTCCACTGCTGGATGAAGGACTTCTCCAGTTCTTTCCAACATTTTCTGTTCTTGGCAATGGTTGACCAATTTTTCTCAACAAATTTTGACAGTTCATCACTCCATCTTCTTTTAGGACGTTCTCGGCCTCATTTCCCTTCTTTTAGAATCCAGTTTGTTAGTATAGTGGTCCATCGCTCATCTTCTCTCCTGGATAGATGTCTGGCCCATTTCCATTTTAGTCGCTTATGGTGAAGAATGATATCAGTGATGTGAGTCTGGCTTCTTATCCAGGTGTTTCGCTTCTTATTTTTTAATGTGATGCCTAGTATCAATCTCTCCATTTTTCTTTGAGTTGGTAGTTTATTTGTCAGCGCGTTTGTTAGCGACCAAGTTTCACAATCATATGTGATGACTGGAAGTATACACTGGTTAAATGTCTTCCTTTTTAAACAGAGTGTGACATCATTATTTTGAAAAATGCTTTTCTGAATGCACCCCAGGCAAGGTGAACTCTCCTATTTATTTCCTTTTGGAGCCCACAGTTTAGATCAATGAGATGACCTAAGTATGTATATGAAGAGACTCTTTCCAAGAAATTGTTTTCTATTATTATGTTTTTTGGTGTTATAAAATGATTAAACATGATTTTAGTTTTTTTCTCTGTTTATTTTTAGACCGACATTTCTGCTTTCATGATATAGGTCTTCTATCATTCTATTAAGGTCTTCTGGAGTGTTTGCAAAAATTATGATATAATAGGTGTGTTAAGTTTCTGTTATTAATTTTTATACCAAGGTTTGTCCAGTTTATATTATTAAATATTTCTTGAAGGACTGCCGTAAAGATTTTGGGTGATAGAGAATCTCCTTGTCGGACACCTTTTTCAACTGATATTTTATTGCTATTTGTGTGAAGTTGGATTGTTGCTGTTGCATTGTGGTAGATTTCCTGGAGGAGGTCCATATATTCTCCAGGAATTCCCTGATTCTGGAGTGCTTTGATTATTGCATTAGTTTTGATGGAATCGAATACTTTTTCATAATCAAGAAAGGCTAAACAGAAAAGCAATTGTTTTCTTCTGCTTTTTCTATTATTTGTTTTACTGCATGAATATGATCAATTGTGTTAAAGCCTTTACACTTGTTCTACTGTTGATTTGAGTCTAGAAGAGGGGTTAACCTGTTTGTTATTACTTTTGTGAGAATTTTGTACAGATTGGAAAGAATACTAATTGGTTTAAAGTTCTTTACTTCTTCTTTGCCTACTTTTTTAAATAAAAGTATCAGAGTAGCATTTTTCCAGTTTTCTGGTATCTTTCCCTCTTCTAGGCATAGATTTAGTGAGTTTGTGACATGATGAATGATATTGTTTCTTCTCCATTTAATTAATTCTGTGTGAATTAGGTCTTCACTAGGACATTTTCCATTTGTTTTAATGCTTGTTTTATTTCATCTGAAGTGAATGGGGGGATGAATTCTATATGTGATGGAGAAGAGTTAGAGTTCTTTATAAAATTCTTCTAGCCTGCTTAGGATTTGTTCTTGGTTCCTTATTATAGTTCCATTCATGTCTTTTATTGCAGTTATTTGACTTTTGCCAAGTGTTAAATGTTTTCTTAGTATTTTCATACTTTTATTGTTTTCAATTGTTTCTTTTATTTTTTTAGTGTTATAAGATCTTATTTCATTTCTTATCTTTTCCTTATTGTTTTGCATAGTTCTGTTTTAGAAATTAAGTTTTTGTCTTGTTTCATATTTTGTCTGTTTTTTAGTAGTTGTAAGGTTTCCTCTGAAAGTTTATAGTCTTTTTGTTACTTTTGAATTCATTGGCTGCTGAGATTATTACTTACGTTAGGTTTCTGCTTATTTTATTTGTCTTCTTCAAATATATTTATTCAGTCTAGTTTATGATTGAGTTTTTCTTCATAATCCTTCTTGTTTTCAATAGGTTTTAAGTCAAAACTTCTTGATTTTTTTGTTGTTTAGCCATTTTATTCTTTCCAATTTGGGGTTAATTTTAATTTTGGCTCTCTTTTATCTATTTCCATATTTAATTTCTCTTCTCTTCACTCTGGCTGCTGAGATTATTACTTACGTTAGGTTTCTGCTTATTTTATTTGTCTTCTTCAAATATATTTATTCAGTCTAGTTTATGATTGAGTTTTTCTTCATAATCCTTCTTCTTGTTTTCAATAGGTTTTAAGTCAAAACTTCTTGATATTTTGTTGTTTAGCCATTTTATTCTTTCCAATTTGGGGTTAATTTTAATTTTGGCTCTCTTTTATCTATTTCAATATTTAATTTCTCTTCACTAATAAATGTCCCTCAAGGGGCTAAATGCATTATGAGCTATTAAGAATACTACTGAAGCTTGTTCTGTTATTTTCATTGCATGTTACCTTTTAAATACTGATTTTCATATCAAATATGCTACAACAGAACTCAATTTTCTTATTTTTGAAGACTGGTAACAGATATATATTAAAAAAGATAATACCAGTGATTAAAGGGAATAAAGAATTCAACTCAATATTTTCATGAGTTACTCAACATATTAAAGTTCCATTTAATAGTTCTGGTAATTAAAATAAACTTTTAAGGATAATTGTAATTCAGACATAATACAGCAACACAGTAAATTATTATTTATTGATCACTTTAACATCAAATATTGCAATCAAGTCGTCTTCAGTGAAACAAGAACTACCACACAGTTTAAAGAAAGAAAGAAAGTATGTGTGATAATTGGCTAACCATTGAGGGCAAGTGCCACAGCAAACAATAACATGTGACAGAAAAGAAACAGATAAAATAAAGCTTTACATAAGAAAACCAGGGTTAAAAAGGTTTTTCTTAAAAATAACTAATCACTAGTGCTACTACTTAGGATCAGTACCTGTAAATATATATAAATTTCTTTTTCACATTATCTTTTCATTTTTGATGTCTGGTGTTAGTAATGCATATAACTTCTGCAGTGTTTTGTATTATATAAGACAATATTGATACAGGTACTGACAGACAGACAATTCATCTTGTAAACAGACAATGTAAACTTACGGTATCGATAAATACAGTACAGTACTGTAAATGTATTTTCTCTTCCTTATGATTTTCTTAATATTATTTTCTTTTCTCTAGTCATAAGAAATATGGTATGTAATGCATATAACATACAAAATATGTATTAATCGACTTTGTTATCAGTAAGGCTTCCAGTCAACAGTATGCTCTTAGTAGTGAAGTTTTTGGGAAGTCAACAGTTATACACAGATTTTTGACTGTTGGTGTCCCTAATCCTCACGTTGTTCAAGAGTCAGCTGTGTATATATATATATATATATATATATATATATATAGCTTTTCAATCAAAGGTGCATTAGCCATTTTCATATGGAGAAGATAGGGTTTTCCTTCCAATAACCCATGTCACAATGCAGGCATAGCAGCTGTTCATAAACATTCACAATACCATTATCTCACTTTTGTAATACTTCTAACCCATGCACACACAGTCATTATTTTCACTTATCATCTACAACCCTTTCACTTTGATAGTAAATGTATTATACACCTCCCACCCCAACAAAATCCCTCATATTAAATTCCCTACACAATGTCTTGACAACTATCATCTGTTATACTTGGTGTCATTAACTGTATTATAATAATGTATAAAAATAAAGCTTGCAAATAACTTTGCAAATTCCTCTATCTCTTTCCTACTAAACCTTCTGTGGAATTGTAGGTGCATGAAAGTAATCTAATTTCATAATTTGATCTTTGTCCATGTATTGACTTGAAACCCTACAATTCAAGAAGTTCATCTTAATGTTTACTGTTAAAAAACTACAGCTAATGCCCGTAAGAAACAACTATTCTAAATTTCATCAAAATCAGTTGAATGATGCAGCTAAAGTAATCTGTGGGAAAGAAGGAGAAAAACAACTTTTTGGGGAAGTTTTGCTTTTGTGATTTTTAAAGTGCTCCAGCACTTAAATTAATTGGATTTAATAAGTAAAATTTAGTAGTTGTGTCAGATTGAAAGAAAGTTTTACTCTTCATTGATTTTTTTCCCTGTAACTAGACTAATCTGTTATGTAAATAAACTATACTTAACAAGAAATTATATTTGTATTTTTATCCTTTAACCAAGCATGAGAATGTAAAGTAACTTCACAAGATGACTTCACATAACAACACATTAGTATACCAAAATGTGCACAGCACACTTCCTTTCAGACTGGCTTTGATCTTTATTGAAGTCTTATCAATGGAAGGCCAACCCATGGTGATAGAGAGCTAAATTAATGGTAAAAGATGAATCGCTATGTTATTAAAATAATTATGAAAAAAAATTGTTTAGTTACAAAAGTAAATTATACCTAACAAAAAATTATATTTTTATCATTTACCCAAATGTGAACAAGAAACTTCACATCAAATTGTCCTAGTATTCATAGTATTCATGCAAAGTACACTTCCTTTTGGAATGCACTTGAGCAAATTAACCTTAATTTACTTTTAAAACCAAACAAAAATAATTTTATACACCTTTTAGGTAAGATAGCCTCAATAGCTTGTATATATTTCCTTTTAAAAAAATCATATTTTTAGTTTATTTAGAATTTGAAATGGACACATTTTAGCAAATATTTAAATCTTTGCTAACCTTTTTCAGCACTTTCATTGCAAAGATTTTATTTGTGTCTTTTCCTGTTATCTTACGGACTTGAAAAACCTATGGAATAAAAAAAAAAAGCCACCAAACTTCAGATCAAAATCAATGCATATGACATTAAGCCTAATATTTATTTCAGAAAAAGTTCAAATTTATTTATTTCTCAAAATTTACATTTCTGGTAAGTTATCTCTAATTCCTAGCACAATTTAAAGAGACGTGAAGATATAGTGAATGAAATCAGAAAATTATTTTGAATTACATTACATAAGTGTCATATAAATGCATGACCAACATTACTAATTTCAACTTTGCCTATTAAGTTTGGAAATTAAAACAAATTATATGGATACATCAAAAAAGAGATTTCAGGAAAAACACAAAATGCTTACCTGGTGCACATCTTCAGTTTTTTAGTGTTATACCCAAACCTTCAAAAGAGTAGGCCAATGCTAACAGAATGAAGGATTTGTAATGCTAACATAAATTAATAAATTAATAACACTAGTAAATTAATTATACAAGATGAAATGACCATGGCTCAAGCCCAAAGCATTTGGTTCTTTAAAATTATAGTTGAAGCAGCTATGGCAGTGAGGTTGGTGTATTATGTCTGTTATTTGTGCATGAACATGTGTTTTCTGGTTAGTTTTTCTGTGTTACACCATAAAAACACTAAGTGTAATGAAAGAAAAAAAATTTCAGATCTTTCCTACTAAAGGAACAAATGTTGTGATGTCTCAACTGCACTTTGCAGGCACACAGATTTGGAATATTCATGCATAAATAAATTGCTGTAGGATATCATAACCAATAAGTTTCTTTTCAGCAAGGTGTTTTTGTTGCTGAAGCATACTATTCAATATCTCATGAATCCCATAATTCAATCATCGCAAATTGCATCAAGCATTCATCTCTTTGGCTGCTACTTGAAATTAACAAGAAACATGCATGTTGATTCAAATGCAGACAAGTTTTCTGAATTTCCTCTTTTTATTAGAAATGGATTTTAATTATTGGATATCTGGAAACTAAACCTTAAGTTGTAATCCCTGGTCTTATAAATGCCATAGTGGGTGATATCAGATTACAGAACTTCTTAAACTGAAAACCCTACAATGAGATGGACAAAAATTCATTGGTATTTTCTCCAGTATATCATATTATTCACACCTGAACATGAACCACCTTGGAATAGAGTGGTTAATGCACAGCAAACATTTAAGCTATCCAATAGAATTTCTAGACAAATTAAGTTGATCATCATTCCCTATAAGGTGATACTAAAAGCAGACAGTAATAATAATACTATTTTGAAACATGAATGCTGCAATTAGCATTATAAATGGCATCAGATTCAGGATAATTCACATGTATGACAATAACTGTTTTTCATATATCGTCCTGCTCCTAGAAGAGATTTCATTGCAAAGTGATTATGACATTGTTCAATGCCATACTGCCTATCAGTATCAAATAAAAGCAATTTCCCATGCATCTTGACTTAATACAATAAACATTTAAAACTGCTTACATAGAATGGTGTAACCCTCAGGTTCAGTTCAGTTTTAATAATTTAAAAACAAAAATCATGTATGACAGTAAATGTAGTATAACATTAAGTATTGCTTATCCACAGAAATATTCAGATTTAATAAAGAAATTCTTCAAACATACAGGAAAGTGTTAAAATTGCAAAATTTTGCAAAATAAATTACAATCTGAAAAACAAATAAAAGAAATTAATGATGTACTGGTTATTGAGGTGAACTGCATTTTTTGCAGAAAAATTCATGAACGTAATACACGTGGAAAAAGAACAAAGATAATAATAATGATTATTACTTGCTGCATATGTATACAGAACTTGGAGCAGTCATTACAACATCAATATGTGCAAAAATTCATATGGAGGAAAGATATAAGGAAATAAGAAAGTATCCCTGACCACATTACTATTTGAGCGTAATATCATCATGCTGGAAAAGGATAATAATCCTGTGTAAGTATACAGAGGATTTCAAATAGGAAGTGATCATCATTTAGTTCTGAGTAAAATAAAAACAAAAGCATCTCAGTAGCAAAATCTAAAGAAGACGCTGACTGATTCAACCAAAGAGGCACATGGAGAAGTTGCCTAGAAGGATAAAAAAACTGGAACTTATGGTCTCAAAAAAGTTAGCGGCAGCCCTGGAAAAGAACTCATATTGAATGTTCCTAGCAAGTAAGTCAGAAAAAAATGCAAGAAAGTTAGGCATATGTAAAAGTAACTATAAAAAGTCATGGGAAAACAAGAAACATATCAAGAAACTGGCAAAATGTAATTCGTTGAAAAACAAAGAAGCTTAGAAATGAAGGAAACACTATTGTAAAAGGAACTTCTGCATCCCCACCTCGCCATGTGTGCACATACTTACTCCCATACCATCGCATTGGTCAAAGGTTGTGGTTCTTCAAAGTCTTACAGGAATTATTTTGGCTCCAAAAGGACACCCCTGCTCTATTCGATCACAAAAGAAATTATGAAAGAATTAAACCAGAAATCAGTAATAGAAAAAATTAAAAAGTATAAACGTAAATGGATGGAACATGTTGAAAGAATGAAAATGGAAAGATTACCCAAACAAGGCTTAAATTACAAACCACTATGAAAAAGAAAACTATGACATCATCTTAAGAGATTCAACCATGACTTCTAAGGTTGGAACAGGCCACTCTAGACCTAAATCCTTTACAAGCATGATTATGATCATGATAATTTACAGCTGTAGTATTATGTGTATTGAAAAATAAGTTGTTGTGGGGAAGAAAAAATTATACGTAAATCTCTAGACATGCATGTTTACATTTATGATGGGCATAATTTAAAAAAAAAAAAACTTAGGAGAAGGAAAGTTTTTTTTTTTTGGAAAATACAAATAACTAACCAATAATAAACAGTGCCCATACACACTGGTAGCTTAGTAAATGACAATGGGGGGGGGGGGGGAATCCACTGAACTAATAATGTTGATCTGATGATTAACCAGGCATTGCATGGATTATACATAATAAAACCAGTTTTCAGGATCTGAAGATCAGTTATCCCCTTCTTTGGGTGACTTTCACATCCAGCTTATTCTGGTATAAACATATTACATCAATAGCCTATTCAGCCTCTAAAATACATTGTATTCTTTTTTTGTTCAAAACACCATTTTTTCCTGCCCAACCCCAATACTTCATAAACATCAAATTCAATAATCCCCAGAATATCGTTCTCACATATGGGAAAGTGTAACTAAACATTCCTAAGAATTCTTGATTGTACACAAAAAATGGAAATCTACCTAACAGGTTACTCTTCCAGACTCCCTCTGGTCACTTTTATTAGTGCTGTTTCTGTATGCCTTTTTACAGGCAATGCCTTACTAAACTGACTACTATGATTTCTACACCTTCCTTTGATGATGAAACAACTAGAGTAGCCATGCTTCAATCCATACACAAGCCAGATCCAAATATAGTGAACATATCTCATCATCTTCCTTCATTCTATATACCTATTTCTATACTGTTTTTCCCAATTAATACAATTCTGAGCTGCTCAAGACACATGTTAATCAATTACTTCTTTCCCCTTAATTACTTGACACTATTTTAGAAATCTTTGACTTCTAACACAATAGAGCATGGTGGCAATATAAAAAAACAAAGAATCTTATGTGGTGGCAATATATATATATATATAAAAAAAAAATATCTAGATCCATAAAATGCCTCAGATCTGGAAATGTTTATCTGCAGACAATATTCGCTCTCAGTTTTGTACACCCACTGTGTACATGAAAAATATTTTGTGTGCAAGTTTCCAGTCTCAGACTCAATATATGCATCACACATCTTTGTTAAAAGAGCTTGTTTGTTGCTGCTAAATATTTCCATAAAACAACGGCCTAACAATGACAAAACGAATTTAAAATTTCAAAATTATTTTTATTTTTCAACATAATCTCCCTTAAGACTAATACATGTAATCCAGCGATGCTCCAGTGCCATTATCCCATCCCTGCAGTGGTTTTCAGTAAGATCTGCAAACAAAATACCCCTCTACAGCTGTAATCACCTCTTGATTCGAAGAAAAACGCCGACCAACAAGGAAGAGTTTTAGTTTTGGGAAGAGATAGAAGTCAGAGGGAGCCAAATCTGGGGAATAGAGTGGATGTTTCAACAATTCATACTGAAGATCCCTTAATTTTCCCATTGCCAAAACACCTTTTTGTTCAGGTGCATTGTCCTGATGAAAGACGATTTTTTTTTTCTTCTGCAAACTGGACCTTTTCTCACGAAGTTAAAAGATCAGAATAATATTTTCCGGTTATTGTTTTACCATTTTCAAGATAATTAATAAATAAAATGCCTTTAGCATCCCAAAACACCGATGCCATGACCTTTCCTGCTGATGGAACCGACTTTGTCTTCTTTGGCACTGAACAACCGGCTTCTGTCCACTGTTTTGACTGCTGTTTGGATTCTAATATGTAATGGTGAATCCAAGAATCAGCCATAGTAATAAATCGATGCACAAAATCAGTTTTATTCTTGCTAAAATGCTCCAAGCACTGTTCAGAGATTTTCATGCGAGTGCATTTTTGATCTGCTGTGAGCAAGCGGGGCACCTATCTTGCACAAAACGTTTTCATTTGCAATTCTTCATGAAAAATATATCCTATACCATATTGTGCACTTGATCAATGATTTCTGGTGTTGTTACACTTTTTGGATATCATTCACGTAGATCATCTTCAAGGCTGGTATGGCCACAATTAAACTCAGCAGCCCATTTCTTAATTGTCGAAAACAAAGGAGAAGAGTGCCCATAAACTTTTATAAACTTCTAATGAATTTCTTTTGGCGTTAAACCTTCTTTTACAAAGAATTTTCTACCTGCACAATACTCAATTTTATCCATTTTAAGGGATACAGACAACACTTTTGCTCAGACAGCTGTATAAAACAAACTACTTGATAGAATGACTTGCAATTTCACATGGATCCTTATGACAGATGTACCAACTTAGAAAAAAAAAATGTTGCCGATAGTGTTTTATTTTCAATAGTGAAAATAAAATGAAATAAATTGTGAGCACTACATTAATTCACTCAAATATACATAGCTACAAAAATCCACCACCTGTATAAGTCACTCGAACTGTCCAGACAGTTCAAGTGACTGTACTGTCTGCACAGTAGACACTAAAAAAATGCCTCTGCAACTTGCTGACATCAGTGTCAGTTGTCCCAGATACTGCAGGCTAAAAGTAACTAATTAGAGTGTATTAAGTTAAAATGAGTTAGAGTAATACTGGAGTGGAGACACTGGAGAAATTACTAAATAAGATAAGTGACAAGATTGATTTATCATATAATTCATTTTTATAGTACGTTCAAAAATTACTGACTAGTAATTTATACTAGTCAGTAATGACTATAAATTTTAAATTCTGAAAGCAAAAATTTTGTGCATGCACAAAATTTTGTTACTAGGCATAGGTGCTCCCATTTTGACCTGCATGCATATGCACATGTGAACATTGTCTGCAGATTATCGGCACAATGGCCAAAAGCACTCAATCAAGCCCAAGAAGTCAATCTGACTGGTGCTTCTGGCCATTTAGTCCCCCCATTCATTCATTTTACTATGACAAATAACAGAAAATAGTAAAAACTTATTTTAGTTATGTATCATCTACATTGTCACCTCCTACTTAAAAAATACTAGTATGAATAATAATGCACAAGCTTCGTAATTAATTTTCTTCTTATTTTTTCTGTAATTTTTTTTAAGGGGAGGGAGGAAGAAAGCACTCTAAACCACACTTAAGAATTAAAAAAAGAAAATGACTGCAAATCTAATAATACAAATTTATACATAACTAGCAAGTCTTCTTTTATGAATATTTTGGAAGCCTTTTTACCTTCCCATAGCCACCTTTTCCTAAAACTTTGAGAAGTTCAAAGTCCTTTGGTCCAGTTTTTTCCTCTCCTGGATTAACTGTATATTCTGAGATTTGTAATTTTTCTACTTCATCTGATCTGAAACCATAATTTATTATTAGTATTATTTTTAAAGTAAATGTTGAGTTTAAGCAGTGAATGCTGTTTTAAACTTTCTATTACCATTAAGCTAATACAAAAATAACACAAGTTTATTTCTTACTAATTAAATTAATAATGAGCAACTAACTGGATAACTATTGCATAAATAAGAAAGGTGATAACGATGTATAGATAAACACGGTACGCTTACTAAATAAAATCAAGCCGTTAGGTAAAATTAAGACATCAGGTCATCACAAAAGTAATGTAATTTTTTATATTGCACTTGTTCAAACATGTCTCAGCTTATCTAAGCATGAATTTTCCAAGCTTTATAAGTACCGCTAAGCTGAGGCAGCCTCATTCTAAGGAATTCCACCTTGCAAGAACATCATACATATGTTATTATTTAAATAATCCTTTATTACTATGGAGGTCACTGAATAGCACCTCCATAGTAATAAAGTTAGGCACATCATGAATTATGAGTTCAAAAAAGGCAACAATGCTGCTAACACTGTAAAAAATGTGCAAGAAGTGTATGGCGATAATGTTTTGAATGTGCAAGAAGTGTATGGCAATGATGTTTTGAATGTGCTAAAGTGCCAGCAATGATTCCAAAAATTTCAACAAGGGGGACTTGAGCTTAACAGATTCCCCTCGCTCTGGGTACCCTGTCTCTCTCAATAATGATATGCTGGAAGCCATTATTGCATGAAATGTGAATGCAACTGTTGAAGATTTAGTGCAAAAACTGTTGAAGATTTAGCAAAAGATCTTAATTCATCATCATCGATCACCCATTGCCATTTGCAAGAACTTGTAATAGTGTCTAAGCTCAGCATATGGGTTCCTCACAAACTGACAAACAACAATTAAAGTGAGAGTGTCAACATCTGCACTGCTCTTCATTCTTGAGAGGTTCAATCTCTGTTTTTGAGTCGTGTAGTCACCGGTGATGAAAAGTGGATACTTTACAAGAACGTTAAGCACCGAAGGCAATGAGTTCATTCAGGGGAACAGGCTAAACCTTAGCCAAAACAAGACCTGCACCCTCAGAAGGTTTTGTTAAGCATTTGGTTGGATATGGCTGGTATTATACACTTTGAACTCTTGTCACAAAACCAAACAATCATAGCTGAAGTATACTGTGAACAACTCGATCAACCGAATAAAAAAACTGAAAGAAAAGAGGGGTTCTCTGGTCAATCAAAAGAGTGTTGTTTTGAACCATGATAATGCACACCCTCATGGTGCAAGAATCATCTGTATCAAGATTGAGGAACTTGGCTGAGAAAAGCGTCCACATCCTCCATATTCTCCTGATCTTACACCTTTATATCACCACTTATTTCTAAGTTTGCAACATTTTATTAATGAAAAATGATACAACACCTTAGAGGCACTGAAATTGAGCCTATGCGACTTCTTACCTACAAACGTTGGAAGAGCGTTATTATTCAAATGGAGAATATATACTTGATTAAATTAGCAAGTGATTTATCTTTTATATCCTTTCAAAACTTAAAGCTGAAAACAACATTACTTTTGGGATTTTTTTATTTTCTTTTATTTCATGTGCAAACTGCAGAAAATGTAAGAACATATATATAAATAATTAAAAGCATATTTAAAAGAATAGGGATTAAAAGCATACATTTAAAAGAATAGACGTTTAAAAAATAAATAAGAGTAACATCAAAACACTACTTGCATAAAATATTACTTTATAAAAAAATAATATTAAAATATTTATAAAAATATAAAATATAAAATAAAATGTCAAATTTAACTCATCCAGTGACTAATATACTTTAAAGCTGTTTCATTACACTGTATTAAATCTTCTCAGGTACATATATTAATGTCTATTAGGCAGCATTACAGAAGATGTCCCATAGTTTGTATTTCACCACATGAGCAGCTGTCACTGTCTGTGTAGCCTCATCTAACTACTGTTTTGATCTGCCCATTCCAGAACAAAGTCTATTCAATCTCTTCCATCTTTGCCAGTCTAGATGTAAGCTGTTTTTTCCTGTTGAGAGGCTTATACGCTGGTTATACATGATAACTAATAATTAAGGAATTGACAGCATACACTAGAAATATAAATTAAATAAACTTTAATATATACTTTCCGATACTTCGGCAAACGTCACGTTGCCATCTTCTTGGGAACTTATTACAAAGACACGTGCACACAAGTACTACATAACAGCAAATGAGAACAGAAGCTAGGAAGTTAACGTTTTCCTAAAGTCCTGATGGTGCCCTCTGGAGGACTATATTGGTAGTTCTTGGCCTTTGGGCTGAAGTTCTTCTGATAAATGTTTCATAAATTTGGGGCAGTCTCATGCATCCAAATTTGTTGAGGTTTAGCATGTTCCTAAGGGCTGATGCTGATTCCATGAATAGTCTTTCATATTTGAACTTGCTGCGATGTATTACTGTGGCTTTCTTCCATCTTATTCTGTGGAGAGTATCCAGAGCATGGTCTGCAAGCCCAGAGTGGCTGTACTTGTGAAATCGGATGTAATCCTTGTGTTCTGAAATTCTGATATTTGCTGCCCTGCCTGTTTGGCCAAAGTAGGACAGTTTACAGCTGCAAGGGTAGGTCTAGGGGAAGTGGTTGGTCTTTAGTGGAGCAGATAAGGGATGCCAATTTTCTATGTGGTCTGTAACAAGTGGTCAAGTCATGTTTTTTTAAGATTTTGTTGATTTTTTTCTGAGGTGCCTCGGATGTAGGGAATGGTGATGGATCTAGAATAATCTTTTTTGTGAAGGGGGGGGAGTGGTGGGTTGTGGATAACTGGGTTAAGTATTTTTTGGATTTTTTTTTTTTTTGGGGGGGGGGGGGGGTAGCTATTGGCTGAGAAAGTGTCACAGATGTGATTTAGTTCAGTAGTTAGGGCTTGATCATTAGAACAGATTATTTTTGCCCTGTTGCATAGTGTCTTAATAACTCCATATTGTTGTGAGGGGGGGGGGTGATGGGATTGTTGGTGAATATATCTACCTGTATGGGCAGGTTTTCTATAAACTAAAAAAAACCAAGGTTCCATCAGGCTGGCGGGTGACTAGTGTGTCTAGGAAGTGGAGGTTATTGTTTGCCTCTTTTTCCAGGGTGAACTTGATTCTAGGGTGTTGGTTGTTTAAGTGTGTTAGGAAGGAGAGGAGTGAATCTGGGCCATGTGGCCAAATAGTGAACACATCATCAATGTAGCGAAGCCATATGGTAGGTTTTTGTGGAGCTGAGTTTATGAGTGTAGTGGTCACAACTTCGCCATTGCTCCTAAGAAATTACTGGCTGAGGAATTAATGATCCAAATTGAATGCGGGATTCGCCACCTCCCAAACCATATCTCCAATGGTATCAGATTGGATGTAGCCTGTGTTCTCACAAAAGCAAAGCCTCCGAAATCCAACTTATCCATTAGTGAATACAAGTCACTACAAGAATTGAAGAGAAACAAAGAAATTGTGATCACCAAAGCAGATAAGGGGAACGCCACTGTGGTACTCAATCTTAATGACTACATAGGTAAGCTCAAGGCCTTACTATTAGATCAATCCACTTACCTCCCTATTGAATATAATCCCACCAACTCTCAAATTAGAAAACTCCATAGGCTCCATAAGAAGGTCACTTCTTGGCCTGTGGAGATTACCAACAGACTGAAACCCTATAATTCTAGACCCCCCCCCCCCGCATATATGGGCTCCCAAAAATACATAAAGATAATGTGCCATTACGTCCGATAGTGGATGGCATTGATTCCCCCACTTACAAACTAGCCAAGCATTTAGACAAAGCGTTCTCACACTATACTGGCAACACATCATCACACATAAAAAACCTCACACTCCAACATAATGGTCAATTTTGATGTCTCCTCCTTATTCACGAATGTCCCCCTCAAAGAAACCTTAGAGCTAATCCAATCTAAATTTCCTCCCAATATCTCAGCCCTATTTCAGTTTACAATGAACTCAGGCTATTTCGTTTGGCAGGAAAAATTCTACACACAAATAGAGGGGACAGCCATGGGTACACCACTTTCCTCACCCTTGGCTAACTTCTTTATGGAGACTTTTGAAGAGAAAGCCTTAAACTCAGCCCCACAAAAACCTACCATATGGCTTCGCTACGTTGATGATGTGTTCGCTATTTGGCCACATGGCCCAGATTCACTCCTCTCCTTCCTAACACACTTAAACAACACACCCTAGAATCAAGTTCACCCTGGAAAAAGAGGCAAACAATAACCTCCCCTTCCTAGACACACTAGTCAACCGCCAACCTGATGGAACCTTGGTTTTCTCAGTTTATAGAAAACCCACCCATACATGTCTTGTTGGTGAATGTCTTAATAACTCCACATTCACCAACAATCCCATCACCCCCCCCCCCCTCACAACAATATGGAGTTAAGACACTATGCAACAGGGCAAAAATAATCTGTTCTAATGATCAAGCCCTAACTACTGAACTAAATCACATCCGTGACACTTTCTCAGCCAATGGCTACCCCCCCCCCAAAAAAAAAGAATCCAAAAAATACTTAACCCAGTTATCCACAACCCAACACTCCCCCATTCACAAAAAAGATTATTCTAGATCCATCACCATTCCCTACATCCGAGGCACCTCAGAAAAAAATCAACAAAATCTTAAGAAAACATGACTTGACCACCTGTTACAGACCACATAGAAAATTGGCATCCCTTATCCGCTCCACTAAAGACCAACCACTTCCAATAGACCTACCTGGTGTATACCAGGTCCCTTGCAGCTGTAAACTGTCCTACTTTGGCCAAACAGGCAGGACAGCAAATATCAGAATTTCAGAACACAAGGATTACATCCGATTTCACAAGTACAGCCACTCTGGGCTTGCAGACCATGCTCTGGATACTCTCCACAGAATAAGATGGAAGAAAGCCACAGTAATACACCACAGCAAGTTGAAATATGAAAGACTATTCATGGAATCAGCCTCAGCCCTTAGGAACATGCCAAACCTCAACAAATTTGGATGCATGAGACTGCCCCAAATTTGGGAAACATTTATCAGAAGAACTTCAGCCCAAAGGCCAAAAACTACCAATATAGCTCGCCAAGGGGCACCATCAGGACTTTAGGAAAACGTTAACTTCCTAGCTTCTGTTCTCATTTGCTGTTATGTAGTACTTGTGTGCATGTGTCTTTGTAATAAGTTCCCAAGAAGATGGCAACGTGACGTTTGCCATATTAAAGTTTATTTAATTTATATTTCTAGTGTATGCTGTCAATTCCTTAATTATTAGTTATCATATAGATGTAAGCTGGAAGGAAGAGATTCATTTAGGTTCAGAGCCTCTGGAGATAGTTCCTGCCACATTGTTGACCTTGTAGCTTTTATGGAATCAACCAACAGTTCCACTGAGTGAGTAAAACGTTTCCTTGATCTTAGCCTCCTATGTACTACATGTCCATACAAAGGATGCCATTCATCATTTAGTTGCTGTTCCACTCATATGTATTCTGTGTTGTCTTTCTGATGTGAGGAGGTGCAATACCTACAAAAATTGACCATCTATACTCACTGTCTGGTATTGCACCTCCTGACATCAGAAAGACAACACAGAATACATATGAGTTAAGGCAGCTGGTGATGTGCTGACATGTTTCATTATGAACCTTGTCAATAATTTTGGCATGATGATCTTTCCCAAACAAGGCTAGCATACACAGCTGTCAAAAAGCAGAGTGCCAGTGCAGAAGTGTGCAGTAGATGTGGACTTTTACACCCCACTGAGATGATGTTAATCAGTACAGAATATTATTACGTGTTTGAGTTTTAGCTGCTGTCTTCTCAGCAATCTAATGTAACACTTAGGTAAGTTGGATATGGATAATTGACCAATTTCACACTATTCCATTCTATATTCAAATCTTTCCTCGCCTCCCTATTATTGAGATGGAAAAAAGAGACATTTGGGTTTTACTGGGATTTGGTTTCAGTTAGTTTTCCTCATAGTAAACTGTAAGGGCTTCTAGTTCTTGTATGAGCTGCTTCTCAATGTTATCAAAGGATTTTGCTTGATGAGATATTGCCTAGTCATCTGCATATAAAAAGGTTCTTGACTGGTTTATAGTTAGTCATTAGTACATACAGGGTGTTTGGGATAAATTTGACAGTTTCGTAAGGAAAAAGAAAATCTTCTTTGTATCTATTAAATTTAATGAATTGACAAAAAAACATTACAGGCAGAGTTAATTACAATACTATCAACAAGATTTACTCAAAATAACCACCATTAGCATCGATCACAGCTTCAATTCTGCTTCGGAACCTCGAACAAGCTGATGCTACAGTCTCCCTGGGAAGGGCCGCAAAAACTGTTTTAATTTTATCCATTAACTGGGCTTTTGTATTACTGGAAGTGCGATTGGTGTCTTTTTCAACTGCGCCCCATACAAAATAATCCATGGGGTTAAGGTCTGGGGAGTTTGGAGGCCAAACATTTGGACTGGTGAAGTCGTAGAAATTTTCAGACAACCATTTTTGACTTTTCCCAGAGGTGTGGCAAGGGGCCGAATCCTGCTGCCATACATACGGCCTACCATTGGCTACCCTTGTTATCCAGGGCTTGACTACAGTTAGCAACTCCACGAACAAAGCCCGAATTCCAATGCCAAGGTTCTTCAACAACTGTTCCTGCAGATTTGCGAGGAATTCTGCTGTACGAACGCAATCAGATCATCTGCTAGGGATCTTTCTTCTTGCTACATCCTCGTAGTCACCATTGCAAGTCTCTAGTTCATGCCTGATTGTTTTTACTGTATTCAGGGAGCATTGGGCAGCAGTCGTAATATCCTTATTTTGATGGCGGGCACGAATCATCATGATACAAGTTATTCTCTTCCATGATTAAGGTGGGTTCCAGCTATCCATCCTTTCTGACATCTTGTATATGAATGAAGAAGGGTCCAAACTTTTAAATGAAGAGAAGTGTGTGTTAATACATGTAACTTACGGAAAAATATAATTAATTATAAATATGTCAAATTTATCCCGAACACCCTGTATATTGAAGAGAAGGGGGAAGAGCACACTTCCCTGGGGTAGACCATTTTTCCTGGATACACCATCTGCTCTTTTTTTTTTTCCTTGAAATTCAACAAAGAATCTCCTGCTAAACAGCAGCAACCTAAATACCTCCACTAACTGATAGCTGTTTGTCATGCTATAAATTTTGACTTCTAAGATTTAATGTGTCATATGCTGCTGTCAAATCTATGAATACAGCTCTGTTGCTAATCCCCTTTCAAAGCCATCCTCAATAAACTGTCTTAAGTTTAACATTTGTCCAGTGCATGATCTTCCTGGTCTAAATCCTGCTTCTTCTTTTATCAGCACTTTTTCTATTTCTGGACTTAATCTGTTCAAAGTTAACCTTTCATACGGTTCAGTATTGCGAGGTATAGGCCTGTAGCTCTTTGGATCTTCAGCAGGTTTACCTAGAAGAGATATTACTTTCGTTGGCCTCCATATGCTGGGTATTTTAGCAAATTTCCAACACATGTTGAAAAATTCTAACAACCACTCTATTGTTTTTTCTCCCCGATTCCTTAGGGTCTCATTTCTAATATCAAAAATACCTGCAGTTTTTCCTGATTTTAAGGCTTTTAGGGCATTTTCTAGGTCCTCTTTAGTAAGTGGTGCTTCGAAGAGATTAATTTCTGAATTCCTAACTTTTTAAATGTAATCTTTAGGTATTTTCCCTTTAGTACTATGTTTACCATTCACAGATGAGTTGCAATTTGGTTTGCATTTATATTAAATTCAGTTGTTGCTGCTGTTGTTATAATTTTTTGAGAAAGAGCCAGGATTTCCTGCTACTGTGTTTTACCTAAGCTTTTAATTTTCTCTGCCCATTGTAAACTTCTTTTTTCAGACAGTGCTGCTGTAAGTTCCTCTCCTGCATCAATTGTTTCTGATGAAAATGGATCTTTATCATATAGGTCACAATACTGTATGTTTCATATATTTCCTGATTGTGTTCTGTAAAACCTGGAATATAACACATTCTACAACCTTTTGGGATGTGCCTGGCAGCAGACTAATAGTTTTGGTGAACTTTCCATAATTTTCTGGTCTAGGTAAAATGTTAGACAAGTTTATGTCTAATTCTCTTGAGAACTGTTCCCAGTTAGCTTTTTTTAAATTAAAGTGTCTTCTAAGTGGGGTCTCCTTAGGTCGGACTGGTGGGAAGACTTGCAGCATTATTGGTCTATGTTTGAACTTGGGATTGGTGCAAGTATCTGTTTATTGCACAGATTAGTTATTCTATTACTAACAAATCCAAGATCTGGATTATATCCTCTTTTCCATCTATCATTGTTAAATGGTGATGGCTGTTTAGGATCATGTATAAGATTCATTTGATTATTTTCAGCCCACTGTTCGACTAGCTCTCTGTCCTGATTTCTTTCACTATAACCCCTGCTGTGTGCTATGACTACTGAAGTCGCCTATAATAATAGCAGGTTTCCTTTGTGTCAAATACTAGGACATTTCAAAAACAAAGTTATATTAGGTGGTTTATATATTAAGAAGACCCAGATATATTAGGATTTCTATGTTGTTTTGGTTTGTGGTTAGGCATCCTGAACACTGGAGCTCCTGCCGAGTGAAAATAGCACTTCCATATTTTTCATGTGGTATTTCTTTTAAGAGCTTCACGCCAGCAATTTTGGGTCTGGCTTGTTGAGATCCTTTGTGTGTCACATAAAATGTCACATTTTTGTTCTTTACACATTTTTGCAATAAGATCTTCTTTTACAGAGGAAAGGCCCTCTATACTATGCGAGATGATTATCAGGGTCGGTTCCCATAAGTGCCATTGAATTTTAGTCGTGTCTCTGATGTAGAAGATGCTAGTAACACTATAAAACTATACTGTACTAGAGAATGCTGGTAGCAGATTTGCGGCTTGTAAACAAGCCAACAGGGGTCGTGACGTGAATCCTTCTGCTATGACTTTTGGGATGACCTGATATAACACAGCAACTAAGGTAATATGTGATCTTATAAAAATAATAATCAAAAATAACAAAATCTGGTGTATACCCTTAAAGCAGTGGTTTTCAAACTGTGTGGTGTGCTCCCCACCCTGGGTGGATCACAAAGTAATAGTCAATATTAGTGTTTATTTTTTATTATATCGTATGAAGAAGGTACTAGGAGATGTTGCACAAACTGAATTAAGAATTTGGCAATAGGAACTGATGGAATATCTGCAGAGATGCTAAAAAGAGTGTTCAGATGAACTGGCTATTCCTTTGACCAGGCTATATAATTTGAGTCCCAGAACAGGAAAGATTCCACAGGAGTGGAAAGAATGTATGGTAATCCCATTGCACAAGGATGGTGTAAAGAATGATGCATCCAACTATTGTCCTATCAGTAACTCTGGAGTGGTGGTGAATATTTTGAAAAAAGTGACAGCTCACATAACAGAAATGGATTGACAGCAAATCTCTACTTTGCAATGAGCAGCATGGGTTTACTAAAGGAAGCTTATGTTTGAGCAACTTGCTCACATTTTCTCACAATGTTACCACTGAATTATATAAGGGAAATGGATACACCACGATGCATTTGGATTTTGCTAATGCTTTTGACTATTGAATAAACTGGAAAATATGGGATTGGAACTGAATTATAAAATATTGACATGGATAAGAGGATGGCTGACTGACAATATCAAAAAGTGGTATACCACAAGGATCAGTCCTAGGTCCACTGTTATTCAGTCTGCATATTAATGACATTGGGAAGGATTTGAAAGGTGACATACAGCTGCTGTTGTTGTTGTTTTAATTTTATATATATTTTTTGTAATTTTTTAATTTATTTTCCCCATAGTCTGGAACCCTGCTCTAGAGACATTTAACTTTTTCAAGCCACTTTGGGCCTACAAATAAGTAGGGTGGTGGTCTCACACTAGGCGATGATATTTATCTCCCACCTAAAGACAATCACAAATATCCGTGCCTGCAACCTGATGAGTCGAGAGCAGGCATGGATAGTCAACCAGGCCAGCTCATGATGCAAAAATAGGGAGGGTAATCATAGGCAGTACTTGCATAATGATTTGAACAGGCTGAAATTAGTTATTGTAATAATGTCGAGGTCTTTCCTAATATCTTCATTGGTGCCATCTGTTCACTACCCCTAATCTTTCTCAGAACTCTCACATCTGTGGTGCCCAGGCTTTTATTTTTAACCCAGCTCTCAGATCCATAAGTTAAAACTGGTTTAAACACTGTCTTGCATACAGTTAATTTAGTATTTTGACTAATTTCTCTCCTATTCCATATAAATTTCTTCAGTTGACTTTCTACCATACCAGCTTTACCAATTCTGTTGTATTTTTCCATATTTAATTTGTCATCTTCACTAAAAACTGTGCCTAAATAGATCATGTTTTAGCTGAAGTGTTTTATTTGTACTACAGTTGATGTTTTCAATGTTTCTGCCTATTTTCATTGTCTTTTTATTGATGATTTTCATACCAAATTACAACAGTTATTCAATTTAGTCATGGAATCTTGCAGACTAGTACTGGATTTATTTTGAAGTATAATGAACAACAAATTACACAATAACCACAATAATTAATTTTAATGAAATGAAAGTACAGATATTTTGTACTGAAAATAACAGTACATCACAAGTGAGTAGAAACAAGCAAATCAAAGAAATGGGAATACAAGGTACATACAACAGTCAGTGGTTTACCAATTTTAAAACTGTTGCTGCATACTAGAAATTAATATTAATTAATATTATTAAAACTATTTTTGACAGTTTCATAAAATAAGAATCTCCCAAACTTTTGGGAGCGAGAGAATCGTTCGATTCCAGTTTGACCGATATAAAAGAGCTTTGCAACTTTCTTTGAAAAGGCATTCATATTTAAAACTGCTTCTATGGAAAAGACAATTCATCCCCCCAGATGCAGTGTATAGTGTCAATACTAAATAAGAATGCCTTTTCAAAGAAAGTTAAAATTGGTTTAAACACTGTCTTGCATACAGCTAATTTAGTGTTTTGATTAATTTCTCTCCTATTCCATATAAATTTTTTCAGCTAACTTTCTACTATACCAGCCCTTGTTTCCATGCACTGATAATGTACTGTTATTTTCAGTGCGAAATAGCTTTCATTTCCTTGAAATTAGTTACTGTGGTTATCGTGTAATTCGTTGTTTATAGTCATGCCACAGGCACCTTTAAAGATTAGACTTAGAAGTATAATGTCATCTGCATAAAGTCAAGAGCTCAAATTAACATCACCAATTTTCATATTATTATTATTAAGAGAGACTCCAGGGAGTCAGAGACTCATCGAGGGAGGCCACACACAACACACACCAGCTATCATACTTATTCTTGAATTCATTCACACTGCTTGCACTCACATCCAATCCGTTCTAATCATGCACCACCCTATGAGAACAATCTAGCCCTCACCTCCTTCTTAGCAGCATTCATTCTCAACTTCCAAAGATGCCCTCTTGTCCTTTCCCCACCCTCCATAAATTGAAAAATTCCATCAATTGAAATTCTGTATGATCCTTTCAGAAGTTTGTAAGTCAATCATATCACCCCTCTTTCTCCTGTTTGCTAATATCTGCAGTCTACAAATTCTCAATCTGTCCTCAATCCTGATATAATTTTTAACACTCTCCTTTGCACTCTCTCTCTCCGCTATATCAGAATCACAATGGAAACCAGACCTACACACAATAGTTCAAGTGAGGTCTTATCAAGGTCTTGTAAAGAGGCAAAATGACATCCTTATCTTTACATGTGAATGTTCATTTCAGCATTGCAATTGTCTTTTGAGTTGTATTTGCAATCCTTGCTACATGGATTGCAAATACAACTTCTTATCTACTAACACTCCAAGATCCCTAGCCTCATCAGTTTCTTCTAGCAGAATCCCACCAATATAATATGACATTGGATATCTAATCACGCTGAAGTGAATGACTTTACATTTACTGACAATGAACTGACATCCATTTTCCCATGCCCACAATTCCATCCTATTCATCCTAAATCTGCATTCAAGTACTGCATATCAGCAGCATTCCTGATTACTCTACCAATCTTTGCATCATCAGCAAATAGCTGTATGTTGCTTGTCAAATACTTTCCAATATCATTAATGTATAGATTGAATAACAGTGGACCAAGCACTGATCCTTGTGGTACACCACTGGTTATTTTATTTTACTTCGTACTGATAGAGCAGTACTACTCTTACATAATGTCCAAAAGGACTTAAGGTTGAACCTTTGCAATATGCCAACGCCTTTCCATAAAAAGAAAGATTACAAGTGTATCACCCGATGCCAGTCCTTGGTATCCCATTTGTCATGCGCTGATGGTAATGTCAGGCCACCAGTGTACCCTACAGGGCCCTCAAAGAAATAACTTTAACATCACTCTTAGATAAACCAAGTAAAGATCTCTGGCTCGCAGCACTCCACATGCCACTCATAGAGACAGTGGTGTTGGTAAAATGAGGAGCTGCCCCAAACTCCTCTTCTATTTGTCTGGCAAGGTCAGCATTTTGCTCGTTGTACTGAACCTTGCTCTTATGGCAACAGGTAAGTGAGCGCCCATTACCTGAACACCAATCACTCAAACACACCATCTCTCCTCTTTACTATATCTGGCTTTCTAATGCCAGAAGTTGTTCTATATGGTGGTTCAACTGTGGTCTGCCAATCTTTGTTATTAAAATGGTTAGCCAATATAGAGACCACAGCATCATATCTCTGCATATGGACACCATGTGTCTGAAAACAGGATTAGGAAATATGAGACAAAATCTCACTGTAACGGCAGCCAGCTCTACGGCTAATGTCTTCACTGCCCCATCAGGATGTGCAGGCCCTAGTGGCAGGGCATGTATTCTAGTCCTTATTAAATCAATAAACTCCAAACCTGGAAGTAATCTAGTCGCGTCACATACCAACTGATATTGTGGGGGGTACCAAGTGCGACTCTACTAAGGAGGCGTCGTCTACATAAGTGTAAAGCAAAGACGCCCATCTCTTATGCTCATCTCTTGCTGTCTCAATCTGGGCGCTTGATACTGAGCCCACTCCTTCACACATCTAATGTCCTCTTGGATAGTAGGACTATCAAAAGCCTCTCTACAGATAGGAGAGGATGAAGCTGCAAGTTGCCTATTCTAGATAAGCAAAGCCGCAGAATCAACCACCTTAGTGATGGGACCCTGAGCCTGCCGTCCTTCACCCGAGCATGGAAATGCGCTATTGGGGTGTCTGGCAGTAATTACCTTAAATCTTGCAGACTCACATCCCCATAGACCACTTTTTAATATCTGTCAGTCAGCCATTCTCTTATCCATGCTAATATTCTATAACCCAAACCCATATTCTCCAATTTATGCAACAGTCTACCATGCTGTATTCTGTCAAAAGGCTTAGAACAGCCAAAAGTATATCCATTCCCCTTGTCTAATTCGATGGTAACATTATTATAGAATGTGAGCAAGTTGCTACACCTTCCCTTCCCTCAGTGAACCCGTGTTGTTCATTACAAAGTAGAGATTCACTGTCAACCCATTTCTGAATGCGAGCACTAACCAAATTTTCCAAGATCTTCACCACCACTAAATGGTCGATAGTTGAATACATCAGTCTTTGCACCACCCTTCTGCAAGGGAATTACTATACATTCTTTCCATTCCTGCAGAATCTAGCCTGTTCTGAGACACATATTAAACAGCCTGGTCAAAGAAATAGCCAGTTCAGCTGAACACTCTTTTAGCACACATGCTGATATCTCATCAGTCCCTACTGCTGAATTCTTATTCAGTTTGTGCAACAGCTTTAATACCTCGGCCTCACACACCTGCGTTTCTTCATCTAGTGAAGAGGTAACAGCGAGCTCAATTGCATTCACCAGGTTGATAGCTTTTAACGAAATGGGCACTCATTAACTGAACAACCTCTTCTACATCTTCTTCTTCCCTCACACCATCTGAATTTAGAAGAATTATTCTTTCATATTCTTTCTTTCTTTTATTTGCAGCATATCAATAGAATTCTTGTGGGTTGTATTTAGCATGCAGAGCCATTCTTTTCATAATCAGACTTTGCTTTCCATACAACAGTTGTGACTATTCTAGCCTGCTGCTTATAACGTTCATAATGGACGTCATCCTTATGCAAACGGTATTCCTTCCACATCGTCCTTTTCTTACGAATCTCTTGCTGATATTCCATCAGTCCCTATTGCTGAATTCTTATTTGGTTTGTACAATAGCTCTAATACCTCGGCTTCACACACCTGAATGTGTTTCTGAATGAAGAATGTGTTTCTTCATCCAGTGAAGAGGTAGCAGTGAGCTCAATGTTGCGTACACCAGGTTGATAGCTTTCAACAAAATGGGCACTCATTAGTTGAATAACCTCTTCTGGATGTGTAACCCTCACACCATCTGCATTTAGAAGAGTTATTCTTTCATATTCATTCTTTCTTTTATTGCAGCATATCGATATAATTCTTGTGGGTTTTGTTTAACACACAGAGCCAGTTTCTTTTCATACTCACACTTTGTTTTCTGCATAACAATCGTGACTAATCTAACCTGCTGCTTATAATTTTCACAACGGACTTCATCCTTATGCACACAATATTCCTTCGATATCATCCTTTTCTTATGAATCTCTTCCTTCATAAGATTACACATCCATTTGACTCCTACCCTATTTATTCTTCGAATTCTCGAGACACATTCTGATACCGCATCATTTAAGTATTGTTTAAATGCTTCCCATGCACTGTGAATATTCTTCCCATCTAGCAACCAATCATCCTATTCCAATGAACTCAGTATATGCCTCTGTCATAATTTCCTGCTTTGTAGTTCAGCATATAACCTTTTCTAAATGAAATATTCATAAACTTAACCACTTTCCAAGTGAGAACTGAATCAACTGAAGGCAGAATACTCACATCTTTTACTGAAATCCTCTCTCCAATACTATAATCAAATCTAATAATCTTTAACCTTGAGTTCCTTCCTTCTGTCACATGCTGCTTGAGGAAGTTGTCCTGCAACAGCTCAATAAATTCATTTTCATTCTTCTCATGAGATTCTACTACTACCCAATCAATATATGGATAATTAAAGTCTCCCATCATGATTACTCTTTTCAGAGACTCATCTTTTCTATTTGGTGATTCATTTCTTCATCACTAGCAACCGATTTACCAGGTCTGTACAACACCCCACTATGTAATTGATTTTGTTAGATTTCACCTCACACCAGATGGCTTCAAACTCACTGCCACATGAAATACTGTTAGTAGCAGTAGTACTACTACAATTATAGATCTCAACTCTAACTGGATTCAAGTCATCCAATATCATTAGCAGCACGCCCCCTCCTCTCCTATCCTCCCTCAAAATACTGTACCCTTTACACTGATACCAGTAAGTATGTCTGATTCTGATAGCCAAGTTTCACTAATGCCTACAATCTGAGGTGCTAACATATTGAGAACATATCCAAGGCAACAAACTCTCACCTTTGTTTCTGATACTCCTAGCATTCGTGTACAGACACAATAATCTACCTGCATGTTCTGCATATCAAGTGTAACACCAGTTTCCTTCATAATATAATCCATATAGATAATGAATAACAGTGAAGATAATATTCACCATTGTCACACACTTGATTTAACATCAAACTATCTTCCTGTACTTCAATTCTAACTGCTGACTTACTATATTACTATATATACACCAGTTTCCTTCATAATATAATCCATATAGATAATGAATAACAGTGAAGATAATATTCACCATTGTCACACACTTGATTTAACATCAAACTATCTTCCTGTACTTCAATTCTAACTGCTGACTTACTATATATTGCTCAATATAATGATCCTTTTACACCATATAATTGTAGCATTCTGAAGAGCTTTCTTCTTAGTACCTTGCCATATGCCTTTTCCAGATGCACAAAACTTAAATACAGATCCTTGTTATATTCCCAAAATTTCTCAACTATTTTCCTTAAAGTGAAAATCTGATCCTGACAATCTCTATTTCTCCTGAATCTATCTTGTTCTTCACCTTCCATAGATTTTCTTAGCCTTTTCTCAAGTATGGTTGAATAAATCTTACCAGGAACACTTAGTACAGAAATTCCTCTGTAATTCTCACATTTAGTTTTATTTCTGCTTTTATAGGTCAAATTCCATCTTGAATTTGACCCTCTCACCAGCCCTTAAGAATTATGTAGAGTAGCCAATGTAAAAACATTTAAACCTCCGCATTTCTGGTTGAATATAATCTACTCCAAATGCCTTTCCACATTTAAGGTTTTTGATGACTTTTTCTACTTTAAGTATTGATATATTCTCCTCAATGAATTCATCCTGAATGTTTTCTACCACTGAGCTGTCACTGTTTATTTCGATTAGCAAGCTATCTAAATAATTACTTGAGATATGTAGAATATTTTCATCTTCTGTTTTCATGTGATATTATCATCTTGGATTTCTTTAACAGTACTCTCCTCCATTTTTAAGCTTTTTTTTTTAATAGCCCCTAGAATATTTTGCCACCTTCCTAATATTTATTTTCTATGTTCTTGCCAAAGTCTTCCCATGACTTTTGTTTAGCTAGTTTTACACAATGTTTTACTTTTTACATTTATCGCTGTATTCTCAAGAGCACAAGCTAACTTACTCACCATGAACTTTCAATATACATCCTTATCTTCCTTGACTGCCTCTTTAACTTCCTGAGTCCACCATGGAATTCTGATTTTTCTATACTTACACACAACCTCACCACATACCTCTCTGGCTGAATCAATCAATCAATGTTTTCTTCAAGATTTGGTTCTTGTTTTCAAACTCTTTCATTTTAGTCTACAAGTCACCTCTGATTTGTTTTAAAACTTTCTTACACTCGCTTCTTTTTAATATGACATTCAATTTTATCCTGCTCAAAACTAAATGGTCATCACTTCCAATTCCAAGTCCTCTGTATACTTTTGTGTCCTGAACCAGTGGTAAAATATCTCTTGGTAAAATTAGTTATCAACAATAACATTGTCGATGAGACTTTTCTGATTTTTTGCATCTTCTCTCCATGTAAATATGTGCTCAGTTTTATGTTGGAACATGGTGTTAGTAATAACTAGTACATGTCCTGAACAGAAATCCAGCATGTACTTATTATTAGCTTTGCTCTTTTCTCCAAATTTTCCCAAAACATTTCCATATGTTCGTAATCATTCCCTACTCTGCTGTTCAGATCTCCAACAAGGACCAACTTTTTCTTTTTTTGTTGTGTCAGCTGCTTTCTCTGATGCCTCAAAAAATTCCTCCACTTCTTCCTTAGTAAAACCTTGTGGGACCATAGGTATAAATAAGTCTCATTGTAGAGTTCCCCATTTTGATATTTGCCCACATCGCTCTACTTGATATTGAATACAGAATGAGGCGGGTGACCAGTGGTGTGCCTCAGGGCTCTGTGCTTGGGCCGTTGTTTAATTTGTATATAAATGATATAGGAAATGGCTTAAAGGGAGATATTCAGTTATTTGCTGATGATGCAAAGTTGGGTAGCGCAATAAAAAATCAAGCTGATGTTGAAAGTTTGCAGAATGATTTAAATAAGCTGGTAAAATGGGCAAAAGATAATGGATGTCAGTTGAATGTGGAAAAGTGTAAAGTCATGCATTTTGGGATTAAAAGATTACCAGCTGTGTACTATATTGATGGAAAGGTACTCTAAGAGATTGATGAGGCTAGGGACTTAGGGGTGTTGGTAGATAGGGAGATGAGGTTCAGAGGACACACTGCTAAGGTGTCCGAGATTGCACATAAGATTACTTGGTTGTTGAGGAACATACTGACATCCAGAGATAAAGAGGTTATTATTCCCCTTTATAAAGCGTTGATACTTCCACATTTGGATTACTGTGCTCAGGTCTGGTCAGCTGGATTCCTTGGAGATGAGGAGGCTGTGGAGAGGGTTCAGAGAAGAGTGACCAAGTTGGTGAGGGATGTAAAAAATGCTCCCTAACATTGATAGATTGAAAGCTTGTGGATTGCAGAGATTGGTCGATAGGCAAAGAAGAGGGGATATGATAGAAACATTTAAATTACTGAAAGGTTTTTAAAGGATTGATGCAGGGGATATGTTTCAGCTGAGTGATAGTGATGGAAGAACAAGAGGTCATCCCTGGAAATTAAAGAAGAGTGTGGTTAACAAAGGTGTCAGAACAAGGTTTTTTGTCTGGAGGGTGGTGAATGAGTGGAATTCATTGCCTGACTTAGTTGTGAGCTCTTCGTCTGTAAATGAATTCAAGAAGAGATATGACAGATATTGTTTTGCTAGTTTGGGTCTCCTGCGATGAGTCTACTGACTCCATGGAAATACCCGTAATAATAATAATAATACAATTCAATAAGATTATCCTCATATTTAGTGTTGAATACTATATCTACTCTCCTTAAAGGATGCCTAAGGGTCAAAGCTGTACAAATGGGAGACCTCCACATAGTCTTTTAAGGAATGCAAAGAATCAGTGAGGGTTTCTGACCTAATGTCCAATCCTCACCTTCTTGTGGTATACCTGGTAGGTATCTAGTTGGATACTGAATGAACGCAGATGGACTGGCATTTTGGGTTTTAGCTGACCAAGCTGTATCTTTTGTTAAACTATAATGCAAAATAATATCTATTGTTTCATTATTAACTGAATTTATAATTTGTATCTTATGATTACAGTATAACTCCAATTATTAAGTAATTTGTTTTCAATTTAGTGTTTTATTATTACTGAAAATTTAAATTTCGTAGTTTAAATTTTGCATTCTGCATAAAGTAAAGAGTATGTATAATTTGTATAATTAAAAATGTATTTAATAATTAAAAAATGTCACATATTTGTAATTTATTATAACACAAATGTTAAAAAAACTTGTTAATTATTCATGTTATTAAATGTTATGAAACAGTATAATTTCTAAATTGCCTTTTTCCTAAGGTGTGTGTGGAGGATACATCAGTGTCACTAAAATTTTAAAAGGAATGCATGGGTAGTGAAAGTTGGGAAAACACTGGTATAACTAAAGAGTTAAACAAATGAATGTTACTAAATTATCCTCCAAACAAAAATATGAGTGATGATCAACATCTAAGTACAGTCAGTCCTTGACTCATGATGGAGGTTCCATTCTGACAATCCCATCATAAGTAGAAATTACAGTAGTTCTCTCCCCCTTATCTGCAGAGGATACGTTCTAAGACGCCCCACAGATACCTGAAACCTATACAGGGTGTTCGGGATAAATTTGACATATTTATAATTAATTATATTTTTCCGTAAGTTACATGTATTAACACACACTTCTCTTCATTTAAAAGTTTGGACCCTTCTTCATTCATATACAAGATGTCAGAAAGGATGGATAGCTGGAACCCACCTGAATCATGGAAGAGAATAACTTGTATCATGATGATTCGTGCCCGCCATCAAAATAAGGATATTACGACTGCTGCCCAATGCTCCCTGAATACAGTAAAAACAATCAGGCATGAACTAGAGACTTGCAATGGTGACTATGAGGATGTAGCAAGAAGAAAGATCCCTAGCAGACGATCTGATTGCGTTCGTACAGCAGAATTCCTCGCAAATCTGCAGGAACAGGTGTTGAAGAACCCTGGCATTGGAATTCGGGCTTTGTTCGTGGAGTTGCTAACTGTAGTCAAGCCCTGGATAACAAGGGTAGCCAATGGTAGGCCGTATGTATGGCAGCAGGATTCGGCCCCTTGCCACACCTCTGGGAAAAGTCAAAAATGGTTGTCTGAAAATTTCTACGACTTCACCAGTCCAAATGTTTGGCCTCCAAACTCCCCAGACCTTAACCCCATGGATTATTTTGTATGGGGCGCAGTTGAAAAAGACACCAATCGCACTTCCAGTAATACAAAAGCCCAGTTAATGGATAAAATTAAAACAGTTTTTGCGGCCCTTCCCAGGGAGACTGTAGCATCAGCTTGTTCGAGGTTCCGAAGCAGAATTGAAGCTGTGATCGATGCTAATGGTGGTTATTTTGAGTAAATCTTGTTGATAGTATTGTAATTAACTCTGCCTGTAATGTTTTTTTGTCAATTCATTAAATTTAATAGATACAAAGAAGATTTTCTTTTTCCTTACGAAACTGTCAAATTTATCCCGAACACCCTGTATATACTATTTTTTTTTTCTATACATCCTTCTGTATGCTCACAGATGCGAGACCATTCGACACTTCTGCACATGTCAGAAGAAGGAGAATCCATTCCGATAATAGGGTAATCAAACCGTCTTGTGGGATGAGTTGTTTATTATTACACGTTGGAAAATCAACTTTTCTTTTATGAACATTGTAGTTTTTAAATTGGTAACTATTTTGCTTTTCTACTTTGCTATTCTACTTGTAAGCTGACAGAAAAAGATAAACGGATTGAATCTGTGGAAAACGACCCTGGAATGGAAAAGGTAAAACAAAAATGGAAACGACAAACTATAATACACATAGCAAACTGGAATGTAAGAGGAATAGCATATAAAGAAATAGAATTAGACCAACTATTAAATGAAAGAAATTTTAAAATAGCAGTAATCACTGAAACAAAAAAGAAATTAAAAGGAACTATGAGAACCGAAAATTTTAATGTGATATACAGTGGAGTCGACAGAGACCAAAGAGCACAAGCAGGAGTCATGATTTGGATTCATAACTCGCTTTGAAAACAGTTAAAACATTATAAATTATGAAACGTAAGAATAATAGAAGCTAGAATAAATATAGATAGAGGCTATTTAACAATAATTGGTTTATATGCCCCAGAAGAAGGAAGAGAACAGGATAATATTGATTTTTATAATCAGCTACAAAACATATATAATAAAATAAATAAAAATGATTACGTAATTTTAGCATGAGACTTAAATGCAAGAATTGGAAACACGAAAATTAATAACGATACAGGAATACATGGAGAACATACTCTAAACAGGAATGGTAATAAATTGATTGACTTTGTAGTCTATAATAACCTAAAAATAATGAATTCCTTCTATAAACATAAAGACATACATAAATATACTTGGGCAGCAAGAGGATAGAAATCAATATTAGATTATTTTATATTAAATAAAAAGATATCAAAATTTACACTACATGTTTCATAGAGGATATGAAATAAGCAGTGACCACTTCCTTGTTAAAATAAAATTAAGATTACCACCTAAATGGCTACAAGTAAAAAGAACAGAAAGAAAATTTGAAACATTTGTTTATAAAACTAGATTATTGAATGACACAAATGTACAATGGCTATATGAACAAAGAATTAACAATATCTAGATAAAATAAAACAAAATGAAGAAATAGAATGGCTTAATATAAAAACAATACTAAATGCAGCAGCAAATGAAAGCTTAGGAAAGACCAAAAAATTCAATAAAAGGAAAAAAACTGGAGATCTGGGATGATACAATCAAAGAAATAATCAAAAAGAAAAAAGAAGCCTATCACAAATGGTTAAGCAGTAAAAGATTAGAAGATGAAATAGAATATAAAAGAATAAGAGCCATAGCTAAAAGAGAAGTCAAAAAAAGACAGAGAATCATGAAACAAATTTGTTTCTAATTTAGAACATGATTTATATAAAATAAGACCAAATGTATATAAGATTTTGAAACACTTAAATGCAGATACCAAAGAACACATAAAATTAAACACCGAATTGCAATTAGAAGAATTTCTAAATTACTACACAGAATTGTGGACAGACAAATATTTTAAAAAAGACAACTGGCAAACATTTAACAAAAATGAAAAGGAAATAACTAAAGAAGAATTAGAAATCAGCCTGAAAGAAATAAGAAACAGAAAATCACCTGGAGAAGATAAGCTAGGTTCAGAACTATATAAATACACAGGAACACGATTCAAAGAAAGACTCTTTTTATTTTTAAATAAAATTTATTCAACTGGTATCCCCCCCCAGTAGAATGGAAAAAAGCAATTATGATTCCTATCTTTAAAAAAGGTAATAGAGATGACCCTAAAAACTATACTGATACCTGTATAGTTTTTAGAGGTATCAGTATAGTTTTTAAAAACTATACTGATACCTCTAAATTCCTGTTACAAAATATATAGCAGAATTATTAGATATGTGAAGAGCCAAAGGCTTCAATTCAGTGACATATAACTTGTTTAAGTTAAGGGATATTACATCCCATATAGTTTCTTAGCCGAATAAGAAACTCAAAGAGTTTCATGCCGAATATAGTAGAAACTATATAAAGTTCGGCGATTCCAAGCGTAAGCAAATACCTGGATACTGCAGCACTGATCCCAAAGGGTAGTGCAAGCTGGGGCAACTCGTGGTAGAAGTGGAGCGAGCTCCGATCACTATTCTTGATATTTGCCCATAATGTGAACTTAGCTCCTAGGAACTGTATTTTTGTTCACATTATGAGAGAAGGTCACTCACTACCCAGACCGGTTTCGACCTTTAATGAGGTCTCATCAGTGAGTAGCCAGACCTAGTTAATATCAAGTTTGTAGCGAACAGAACTTGTACCCCTTCTATGAGTATTGCCTAGGAGCTAAGTTTACATTATGGGCAAATATCAAGAATAGTGATCGGAGCTCGCTCCACTTCTACCACGAGTTGCCCCAGCTTGCACTACCCTTTGGGATCAGTGCTGCAGTATCCAGGTATTTGCTTACGCTTGGAATCGCCGAACTTCATATAGTTTCTAATATATTCGGCATGAAACTCTTTGAGTTTCTTATTCGGCTAAGAAACTATATGGGATGAACAAAATATAGCAGAATCTTAAATAGCAAACTAATGAAATATTCCGAAAACTTTATTTTAGAAGTACAGAATGGATTTAGAAAAGGACGATCATGTATAGACCCAGCCTTTTGTCTACAAGAAACACATATTGCATTTATTGACTTTGAAAAAGTATTTGACAAAGTTAAAAGAAACATATTATTTAACATATTAAAAGAAAGACAAATACCAAATAATATCCTAAAAGCTTTCACAAGTATATATGAAAATAATCAAATACAAATAAGATTAAATCACGAACTATCATATATGAGAGAGATAAACCAAGGGGTCCCGACAGGGATGTCTCCTCTCAGCAACTCTTTTTAATATTTACTTATTATTATTATTATTATTATTCAGGCCTCCAAGGAGTCAAAAGACTCATCGAGGGAGGTCCTTCCTAAGACATAAAGTCTGTCAAGACTCATCGAGGGGAGGTCCCCCCCCTTGAGAAACACAAAGTCTATCATACCACTCTTTAAACTCACTGACCGTTCTCGCTCCCACCACTCCATCAGGCAATGCATTCCACGGCTCAACCACCCTCCACACAAAGAAACCACTCCTTACCCTCTTGCTCACAGTTTCCTTTCGTAACTTCCAGGGATGGCCTCTTGTCATCATCATCACTCCCTCCCGCTGTTCAACCAAGCGAAAGAACTCCCCAGTGTCAACCCTGTAACCACCTCTCAACAGTTTAAAAGTCTCAATCATATCACCTCTCATTCTTCTATCCACCAAACTCTGCAATCCACATTCTCTCAGCCGATCCTCATAACTATCCTTGTACAGTCCTGAAACCATCTTTGTCATCCGTCTTTGTATCCTTTCCACAGTTAATTTATCCCCTTCAAATCCTGGGGACCAAATCTGAGAACAATAGTCCAAGTGTGGTCTGATCAGAGACTTATACAACGGAATGATAACCCTCTTATCTCTGCAGGTCAGTGTCCTTCTCATAATAGCAGCAATCCTCTGTGTTACCTTCACCACCTTTGCAATATGTCCCCTAAACTTCAGGTTTCTATCAATCATCAACCCCAGATCTCTTGTCTCCCCTACTTCCTCCAGTATAACTCCTCCCATAGAGTATGCAGCATCCCATCGATGTTTCCCAAACCTCAAGACCTTACATTTTGCTGCATTAAACTGACACCTCCATTCATTTGCCCATCTATCTAGCTTATTTAAATCCTCTTGCAGGGCTACCACATCTGCACTATTACTAATAATCCTTCCCAGCTTCGCATCATCCGCAAACAACTGAATATCCCCCTGCAATCCACTGGCTATGTCATTGATATAAAGGTTAAACAATATAGGTCCTAGTACTGAGCCCTGTGGGACCCCACTTGTAACCCTCTGCCTCCTGGAAACTGCTCCACCATACACAACTCTCTGATACCTATCAGATAGCCAATCCTGAATCCAGTTGACCAATCTGACATTCAGACCCATGTGCTGCAACTTAAATATCAGCTTATCATGTGGCACCCTGTCAAATGCCTTCGCCAAGTCTAAGAAAATTGCAGTATATGCCTTTCCCTCATCTAATGTTCTTGAAACTTTATTATAAAAGGCTAGCATATTGCTAAAATAAGAGCGTCCTTTCACAAATCCATGTTGATTCTCACAGATAACATTACCCTCATCTGCCCAATGCTGTATACGGTCCCTCACTACTTTCTCCAAGATCTTAACAACTACTGATGACACACAGACTGGCCTATAATTAGACACTTCCAGTCTGTTACCACCCTTATGCAATGGCACTATCTTACCTTTCATTCCCTGGGCACCTTTGCCAAAGCCAGACTTTCATTGAAAAGCCACGTTAAAGGCACTGTCAATTCCCTAGCACATTCTCTCAAAACTCGTGGTGAAATACCATCCAGTCCCACAGCTTTTTTTTTTTTTTAAATACTTCAAGTTTATTTCAGCATGTTCAAATTTCAATCTGCTCGCTCATCACGTTGTGCAGCACCCATGGGTTTGTGGGTCATCAAGTAGTCACTAAATTCCTGATAAGGAGATTTTATCAGCTCTTTTTCATGCCACAAATCAGGGGTGAGATAGCTGTATGTCTGTTGAATTGCCAGATAAGTTGCTTTTGCAAAATTCCCAAGAGTTGAAGTAGAGCCACTTGCAGACGTGTAGCAGTCTTCAATTCCAGCCATAGTTAGCAACTTTTTAGGGACTGGAGCAGAAACAATACCTGTACCTCTAGGAGCAGGTATAAGTCTCATCAAAACACTTCCACACTTGCCAGTTACCTTGCAAGGAACAGTGTGTGGTTTCCCAATATTGTTTCCCCAATATCCTCTGCACACAGGTATTACTGATAGTTTAGCCAAAATGATTGCTCCTCGAATAGCTGTAGCTACTTCTTTGGAACATTTAACTCCGAGACCTACATGGCCATTTGAGTCTCCTATTGCTACGAAAACCTTAAATCTAGTTCTCTGACCAGCAGGAGTTTGTTTCTGAACAGGCATAATCTTGAGAACTTCATCTTTTAATGAGGAACCCAGGAAAAAATCTATTATTTCAAATTCCTTGATGGGAAGTGAAAACAAATAGATATCTTCAATTGTCTTTATTTTCCCATCCTTAACAAGTCTTCCCAGCTTTGTCACTGGTATCCACTCTTTCTCACCTTCCTTTCCTCGTCCTCGACCTCTACCTCTTCCTCTGCCTTGTCCACGACCACCACCCCCAAATCCACCACGAAAACCTCCTCTTCCTCCTCCTCCTCCACCGGCTGGACCTGTGTCTGCCATTGTGTATAGTACTTAGCTTTGATCAATGAAACTTAAATGAAATAATAACAAAATGGAATAAAAATTTACATCAAGGAATTAAACTTTCTCCTACAGTGAACTTAAACACTCTCCTTTTTGCCAACGACCAAATAATAATTACAAATTCTGAAGATAACTTACAGAAAGCTATTTTAGATCAAAATGAGATATCCAAAGATTATGGTATGATAATATCAACAGAAAAATCAAAAACTATGGCCTTTAAAGGACAAAATCCAGCAAGAACTAAAATAGTAATAGATAACAAGATCTTAGAACAGGTGAATTCATTTAACTACCTAGGATGTATGATCACATATGAAAAAGATATAAACATAAAAATTGCAAAATATTTAAAAATAACAGGTGTATAATTAAACCTGTATTTAAACCAAACCTAGTTCGAAAACAAACCAGACTAAAAGTATACAATACATTAGCCCTACCAGTCTTAATGTATGGAAGCGAAATCTGGACAGTAAAACAAAAAGACAAACAAAGATTAAAAACAGCAGAAATGAAGTTTATGAGAAAAACTGCAAAGTATACCCTATTTGATCACAAAAGAAACGAAGAAATTATGAAAGAATTAAACCAAGAACCAGTAATAGAAAAAATATAAACATAAATGGATGGAACATGTTAAAAGAATGAAAACAGAAAGATTACCAAAACAAACTTTAAAGTACAAGCCATTAGGAAAAAAGAAAACCATGACGTCCTCTTAAACGATTCAACAATAACTTCTAAGGCCAGAACAGGCCATGCTAGGCCTAACACCTTGATACGCATGATGATGATGATGATGACTATTTTGCTTGTACAACAGTTTTATTTATTTATTCACATGGAATTTCCTCCCTTTTCTCTCCCCTGTCCCTATTGAGGTGAGTTGAGCCCCCTCATGGGGGATTAAGTATTTATGGTTGTAGAACTGTGTGTGTTCACAGGGTCGGTTTGCATGCTTGCGGGATGAAAAACCCCAGATAAACTGGGGGGGGGAAGCAACCAGCTAACTTGGCTATGGCTGAGAAAGATCCTTAAGCTCCTCACGTTGGCTATGGGAATTGAACCGAGGACACTCCTTCCCCAGGCATATGGTTGCGAAGCGCAAAGCCACTAGGCTAACTGCGCTGTACAACAGTTGGAAAATTTTACATATAAAGCACGTGATTTCGCATGTTGGTGACCAATTCGTACTCCCTTTATTTCTTTCTCCCCTTCAGCATGAATTGACTCTTCTTGGCAGGTTGCCCGACCAGGGTCTCGGATATGTGGTCAGAAAGTACCCATGATAAAGTTTAATTTATAAATCAAGCACAATAAGAGATTAATGACAATAACTAATAATAAAATACAACAATTATAACAACATACTGTAATAAAAGTTATCTGAATGTGAATGGAATCTTAACAACCTCAGATTACATTATTATTCATTTATTTATTATTTTATGAAGTCGAGAACTTTTACCTTTTTCACTTAAAAGGAAGCACTTTACGGCTTCTCTTTGGCATATCTGAATTGCCAACATCAATACTCTAGCACTTTGGGACTATTATTAAGTAAAATATGGGTTACTTGAACACAAGCAGTGCGATACCATGACAGTCGATCTGATAACTAATCAGAACGGCCTACAATTTAAAATTTACGAATTGTCTATTACTAAAAGAAAGAGCCATATGGCTTCATTTTGGCCGATATTATTGGCCAAAATAATGTTGGATATTAGATCCAACATTATTTCAAAGCCAAAATGCTTGTAGAAACTATGAAAGTTCCGTAAGTTGACCTAAGAGCTTACGAGAATACAATCCTAGGCATTCCTGAGTAGCTTTCACTACTTGCCTTAAGTTGCTACTTTGCTGATAATTATAAATTGTTTATTTCTGGAATTTTCCATTTAATATTGTCCAACCGGAGATGATTGTGGATAACTGAAATTGCAGATAGCGAATTGTGGATAAGGAGGGGGCGGGGACTACGATACCATATGAATCATAAGGACATGGTACCAATTAGCATACCTGAATGATAAAATGGGTAGGTCTGTTTAACTAACTATTTAACTAATTTTTTAATTAAATTAATTAAATATTTAACTAATTTTACTCTTTGTTTATAGTGAAATAATACGATGTACAAATTATAAAATTATTGCTGCACTTCACTATACTGTAATAAATAATGAAACACATGGAGCAAGATTAATTCTTAAAGCTGCTGTTTTATTAATTGGAGGATTCATCAGATGAGAAAGGAGTGACTATTATGTTGGAGGTTTTTCCCTTTTTATATATGGATACTATGAGAGCTCTACTCCAATCATCTGGAATTCGTCCCTCTGTCCAGGCTTTCTGCACTATGCAGTGCAGCCACTGTAAGACTCTTATACCACCATACTTCAGCATTTCTGGTCGAATATCAACTACTCCTTCCTTGTGTAGAGGCTTAAGTGCTGTGAGGACATTATGTTGGAGGTTTAATAGATTTTTTACAACACTCAAAAAGAATTAAATTAGAATTTAATACTTCCTATATTTCGTCCTAGTCACTAGGACATCTACAGGGATTACAAAAACAATTAACGTAACATGCACACAAAAACTTACAATACTAAGCCCAACCACGTGGGTGACACTAAAGTCCTATCTAGGTGGAGCACCCTCTAAGGGCGGTAGTAGGTGGCCTGGAATGTAAGGTGGAACCTCTGGTGACGAGTGTCTCCCAAATCTTCGGAAGCTTAATGCAACCGTATTTATTAAGATTTGGTTGGTTTCTGAGAGCTGCTGCTGCTTCTAAGAAAAGTCTCTCTTTCTTGAATTTGCTGTGGTGGAGCATGGTGGTTTTTTTCCATGATACTCTGTGGGTGGTGTCCAAAACATGGTCAGCCAAGCCTGAATGGCCATAGTTGTGTTTAACGATGTACAACTTGTGTTCCTCCAGGCGGATGGATGCTGATCTGCCTGTCTGTCCAAAGTACGCAAGCTTACAGGAACAGGGTACTTTGTAAACTCCAGGCAGAGAGAGAGAAGGGAGCTGATCTTTCGTAGAACGGATAAGGGTAGCAAGTTTGCAGTAGGGCTTATATGCTGTGTGTAGGTTATACTTTTTTAGTATCTTGGCTATTTTTTCCGAAGTACCACGGATGTAGGGTATGGTGATGGCATTTTTAAAATCTTGTTGACGAGAGGGACAGGGAATGGGGGAGGAATTGATTCTTTTTTTGATACTGTGTTCGCTGTAGCCATTGGAGAGGAAAGTTCTGTGTATGTGGTTAAGCTCAGTAGTGAGGGCAGTTCCACTGGAACAAAGATTGTGGGCTCTCTTGGTAAGAGTTTTAATGATGCCATATTGTTGCGAGGGGTGGTGGTGGGAGAGTTTGTGAATGTATCTGCCTGTGTGTGTGGGTTTTCTGTATACAGTGAAGGCAAGTGTATCATTAGGCAGGCGTGTGACTAAGGTGTCTAGGAAGGGTAAACAATTGTTCTTTTCCTTTTCCATAGTAAACTGGATTCTTGGATGTAGGCTATTGAGATGACTGAGGAAGGAGTCTAATGTGTCTGGGCCATGAGGCCAAATAGAGAACACATCATCTACATATCTTAGCCAGATAGAAGGTTTGAGTGGGGCTGAGTCTATGGCTCGTTTTTCAAAATCTTCCATATAGAAATTGGCAAGGGGGGGGGGTGAGAGGAGGGAACCCATGGCGGTTCCCTCTATCTGCTTGTAGACAAAATCTACAAGAAGTTATGAAAGTCTGGCAATTACAGAAGTGTCCTAATTTTTCTCTGATGGAGAAGAAATTGTTGAGCCTTTTCTTCAAACATATGTAAGATGTCTTGGTGATAAAAATATTAAAAAGAAAGAACACGAAATTGCTCTGTCAAACAAACAGTTACAAGATGTACCAAAGAACTCTCTTATATGTATCTGAGTGACTGGAAGACCTTATCAGTGCTTGTACTTTCTTTTCTTTAGGCGAATCTGCTCACATATGTGATATAGCCCAGTTAAGCATTTTTATAAGAGGAATTGATGACAATTTTAACGTTTTTGAAGAACTTATTGGTCTTGAATCACTTCATGGAAAAACATGAATATCAGACATATTTGAGAAAGTAAAATCATGCCTAGAAATTATACAAGTAGATTCTAGTAAACTTATCAGTTTGTACTGACAGAGCATGGTCAATGACAGGTAAAGTCACTAGTAACTTTGCTTGAAAACTTTCTGTCATCCTTTACTAAAATATCACTGCATTATACACCAAAAGTCATTCCTCTTCTTCTGCAGCTTTTCCCACTTAAATAGGGTCACTGTTTGTGGTGAGTCTCCTCCACAACCTCCTGTCTTGGGCTGTAGTCACATCCAAATTCTTCATCCTCAAGTCCTCCTCCTCCTCCATCTCTCTTCTTTGGCTGTCTGCACTTCCTCCTCCCCTGCACATCCATCTGCATGACCTTTCTTCCCAGATACTCTTCCTCCCTCCTCATCATATGATCAAACCATCTCAACCTTGCGTCCTCAACCTTGAAAGTTCGCAACTTTCACCATTTCCCTTACATAGTCATTTCTCAGGCGATCCTTTCTGGTTACACACCGCACATCCACCTAAGCATTCTCATCTCCGCTACCTCCATTCTGCTGATGTTAATTTTCCTCAGGGCCACAGTTTCCATAGCATACATCATAGCTGGTCTCACTACTGTCCTGCAGATTTTGCCTTTTAGATTGATCGCACCTTCTTATCACATAGCACTCCAGCAATCTCTCTCCAGTTCTTCCATCCTGCATCCAACTTCCTTCTCAACCTCACCATTCTCTTTCATTGTTGAACCTAAGTATCTAAAGTCACTGACCTTCTTGATGAAATTTCCTTCTAGCTCCAGATCTGTCTCCTGGCTGCCATCCACTTTGCAACACATATACTCTGTCTTACTTCTGCTCAGTCTCATACCTCTCTCTTCCAATACTTTCCTCCAAGTTTCCAGTTTAGCTGCCACTTCTTCATTGTATGGAAAAATGTTAAATTTGCAGCATGTTATGTTATGCTACTGGTTGTGTGTGTGTGAATAAAATTATGGCAAGAGGATTAAACAGAAGAGAATATTGTGAAGTGTTATATTTGGAATATGGCAATCTCATTCTTCATTGTGAGGTGCACTGCCTTTCTAGAGGACAGATTCTGAGCAGATTTTGGACACTGAAAAATAATTTTCATAATTTTCTAGAAGAGAATAATGAGCGGCCAGAGGAAAGAGCTCTTTTATGTGATAACAATATCTGTTTGATTTAGCATTCTTAGTTGATGTTACCAGCCATCTCAACGATCTAAATTTGAAACTGCAGGGCAAGAACAAATTGTTTCCTAGCTTTTAGATTGATCAGTAAATGATATCAATGTGTTCACGATGAATTTAAAACTGTTTACCTCTCAGTTAGAAAATGAGAATTTAAGCTAGTTTTTGCAACTTAAAAGAGCAGAGTTAATGTGTTGAATATAATAGTAATTTTGCAAAATATATTAGAAAAAATCAGGTAATTGCAAGTCAGTTGAAAATCATTTTTGTGATTTTGCTAAAGAAGAGAGCAGCATACTTGCATTTATAAACCCATTTTCACTTAGTGAACAAAAAATCATGAAGATGCCCAGTAACATGCAAATGGAACCTATTGACTTGAAAACAAATTCATTATTGAAGATGAAAATCGATGAGCTACTCAGTCCCAAATGCTTCTGACATGATTCATTTCTGGCAATCATTACCCTGTGAGCATTTTGTAGAATTAAGAAAATTTGTCCAGAGTTATATCTGTCATTTCGGAATAATGAACAGATGTGAACAAGCATTTTCAGCCATGAAATTGATTAAAAACAAAACGAGGTTGCGACTGACTGATTCAGATTTGAAGAATTCTCTGCTGCTCTCAGTAACTAATTTAACTTCAAACATTAAAACCTTGGCAAAATAAACAGACTCAAAAGTCTCCTTAAGGTAAGTAATGCTTATTTTGTTTTTATATTAAATCAATATATCATGTCTATATTAAGTATCTTTATATTAACATATTTTTACAATGTGTTTTTAAATGTACATGAGTTGTATAGTGCATTTGAACTTGTACATGCAAAAATGGCACATGGAATGTAAAAGGTTAGCCACCTCTTGACTAATCATGAACAATAAATTCTTCAAGACTTTCAGGGTGCGGGAGGGGAGATTGACAGCAGAAGTCTGTTTCTTTGAAAATTTCTATAAATTATGTCCAACTTAGTGTGCATGGTTTTTTTCAGCATAAATTTCTCTGCAAAAAATAAAATGAGCAAGCAATTAAAGTTCCCATCATTATTTTCTACTTTGCTAAATCTCTCCATGTTGGGATTCATTTCCTCAAACAATCGAAACTGTCCTATTAATAGAAGCAAATGCCTCTATAATTTTTTTGGACGGTAAACTTCTTTTGAAAAGCTCAGCTTCTTGTTCTGCTCTCTGTCTCTCTTCACCTGCAACTTTCTAACTCTATAAGATCTTCATCCACAGCTTCCAACAAATTCTCCACATCTTCATTGTCAATCTCCAATTAGCTAGCAGCACTATCTTGTCACTGATCTCTTGTAGGCTTTGTTTTTGCCAAATCCAGTCACAATGTATGAACATATATTTTCAGCAGCTTCTTCCAAACACCATTCACACACTCTGCTGTCAATTCATCCATGCTGTATCTACAATCATTAGACAATGCAGGATATATTATTTTCAAAAGGTCTCTGAGGGTTTTCGCACCCTTAATAATAGCAACAGTCTGAGCAAAAGTATTTCTTAAATAATAAGTCTTGAAGATGGCAATAACACTCTGGTGTCTGAATGCAGAAGTGAAATGGTATTCAGATGAACGTGTAAATGGGATGGCCATCATAAGTCTAGGACTGATTAGATTAGAGCTATTTTCCTATCAATTTTTATGGTTTTTCTTTTTTAGGAAATTTTCATACCAAATTTGTTACAGCAATTATTTAATTTCGTTAAGAGTCTTGAAGGCTAGATCAAGATCTATATTAGAACATATTACCCACACAGGATAGAGAACTCATCATAATAAATTCAAGTTCTGGTTTAATATCTTTTCTTTTCTAATGTGATTCATTAGAAAAGAAAAGTGAATAACAGCAAGACAAAGTAAAACTTTAAGGTCTGAGTTAATGGAACCATCTTCACGTACATCTTTGATTTGGACTGCTGACCTATAACTCAAATGGATGTTCTAGAACAGGGGTCAGCAAACTGCGGCTAGCGAGCCACATGCAGCTTTTTGGGTACGTACATGTGGCTCTGAAGTAAAATTGAAAATAAAACTATCATAGTTTCATTTATAAAATTTTTAAAGGATTTTATTCACATAATGGTGATTTCATTTGTTTTATAGGTCTCGCAAAACTTCGTGACACTAAGATGCAAGATGTCAGGGAGGGGAAAGCGAGCGTGGAGGGGGGTATACACAGAGTGGAGGGGATGGTTGAGCGCATGGTAGGCAGGGCAGCCAAACAAAGTGACTAATTAGGATTAGGTTTTAGGGTGCCTCGACATCTGAGGTCATTTGCAGAGCAACAAAGTGACTAATAAGTGAGCGCACGGGTGCCCTCTACTGGGCAAGGCAACATTGGCAAAATGTGAAAGAGCGAAGTCCGTGTCGCTTTGCTGTTTCTGCAACTTAGTATTCTCTTTGGCTGGGTGCATCCAGAAACTGCATTAAGGTGATAAAGGCAACCTGGCAATTATTATTATAAAGGCAATTATTTTAAATATATATATAAATATATATATATAATATTGGTTTTATTATATTTAGATACGTTGACGGTCGCAATTTACTGCGGCTGTATATTTTATATATACATTATATAAAAAGAACTAAGTGATTATTCAAAGTAATAAATGACAATAATTCGATATTACAGTTGCACATGTAATAAAGCAAGGCAGAGTAAATCGCGACTGTCAACGTATCTAAATATAATAAAAATAATATATATATAGAATTATAATAAAAATAATATATATATATATATATATATATAATTATTATTTTTATTATATTTATCGCGACCGTCAACGTATCTAAATATAATAAAACCAATATTATATATATATATATATATATATATATAATATTGGTTTTATTATATTTAGATACTTTGATGGTTGCGATTTACTGCGCCGTGTTTTATTACACGTGCAACTGTTATAATAAAACGTGTTACTGGTGAGATTTTATTTTTATTATATTTTCAGATTATTGTCATTATTTTGAATAATTACTTAGTTCTTTTTACATAATATATTTATATAATGTGTTAAATAAAATATATTGTTTAGGTTGGTTTTTACCATGGCTACGAAGAAAAAACTAAGAAAAATAACAGATGAGCATCGTGACTTTAAAACTGAATCTTTCGCATTTATCTCGAACTCAGATGGCCTTCCAACCTGTCTATTTGCCAAGAAAAACTGGCACACAACAAAAAGTCAAATTTGGAGAGACACTTCACAACAAAACATGCCACATTTGCCAGAAAATATCCTGTCGGTGACACGAGAAAGAGAGCAGTTGAAGAACTTCAGAAAAATGTTGAAAAATCAAGTTCTGTATTTAATTATTGGAGAGAGTCTGCAAATGATGTTAATATTGCAAGCTTCGCAGTGAGTCAGGAGATCGCTAAGAGAGGAAAACCATTCACAGATGGTGAATACATAAAATGTTGTTTTGTTAATGCATCTGAAGAACTTTTTTGGGATTTCAAAAACAAAGCAGAGATTTTAAATAAAATTAAAAACATACCATTATCTGCCAAAACAGTAGCAGATAGGACAGTTACAATGTCCTCAAATGTGACCAACCAACAAGTCGAAGACGTTAAATTAGCTTCAGCTTTATCAATTGCAGTAGATGAGTCTTACGACATCAAGGACACAGCCCAAGTTTCCCTTTTTGTGCGGTATGTATCATCTGAGAGAAGAACTTCTGGGATTATTGCCACTCAAGGGCCAAATGGGTGGAGAGGACATAGCAAATGGCGTCCTTGAATGCATGGAAAAAAATCATATCCCACTCAATAAAATTGTGTCAATTGCAACCGATGGTGCAAAAAAGTATGATGAGAGCAAAAAAGGATTTTGTTTCAATTTTAGAAGGAAAAATTAATCATGAAATGATTACTTTCCATTGTATTAGAAATATATACATGTTAGCACAAGAATAATGTTTAATTTGCCAAATATTTCTTGTGCTAACGTGTATATATTTCTAATCATTATGTCACAAGTATCATTAAAAAATCAAATTTTATTCCTTCACGGGGAAAACTTCACCAAAAAAAACAGTATATTGGGCAAACTATCAGTAACTCAAGGTAAGTTACGAGTGAGGATCATCTTTTTAAAAAAAATGCCGCGACAACAAGATAATTCCTAATTTTGCTAAGATTAAAGAAACCATTAAATCTCCTGGAGCTCATAATATTTACAGGAACACCAGTTTATCTTTCATCCGTAATCAACTCAAAGCAGCTAAACATGATCTGGCTATTAACATTCAGCTAGTTTCTGATCTCCGTATCTATATCTCCACATCTTTCAAACATGGTTCTGGATGTAGCTAAACGCTCTTTACAACGTTCTTATAAAAAACAGAATCAACATCTAAACCACAAATATGATGTTCTTGTTTCTAAACAAATCAAGCCTTTCCATGTTCCAGATAACTGGATCGTCAACGTATCCGGTAGGCCTTTAACCAATAATGAAATACTCATCCTCTCAAAAGGACGATTTCTCTATTGTCCCTAAAAAGATTCCATATCTAGATTTTCTAGTTAACATCGAACGGAACCTCATTCATCTGTCAAGTGAAAAAGCTAATGCTCTCCGTCTAGAAGTTGCTTCTTCGCTACTTAAAGCCAAGCTTCCTCATTTGAGCATATCTCCTTCTGAAAAGAAAGCTATACATTCCTTAAGAAACAACAGTCACCTCATCATTACCAAAGCTGACAAGGGAAAAGCAACAGTAATTATGGACTCTTCAAACTATAAAAGAAAACTTCCCCTTTTACTTCGAGATCACTCAACATACCAGGAACTCAATTACGATCCAACCAACAGACAACTGAAGAAATTAAATTCCCTTCTAGATGAGGTCATAAGTTTAGATATAGACACTATTGAAAGACAAAAAAATCATTTTGCAAGGCCTCCCAGGTTTTATGGTCTACCAAAAATACATAAGATAGATATTCCTGTTCGCCTTATAGTGGATTGTACTGATTCTCCTACCTATCGCATAGCCAAATATCTATCTAAATTACTGAAGTCACACATTGGCGGCAACTCACGCTCTTTTTTGAAAAACTCTTCTGATTTCTTAAATAAATTAAAAAACTTCTCTTTACAACCTACAGATCTTATGGTTGCCTTTGATATAGAATCTTTATATACGAATGTACCTCTCAAAGAGACTTTGGATTTACTAGCTGACATCTTCCCACAAGATATTATAAAACTATTTGATTTCGTAATGCACTCTGGATATTTCTTATGTCAAAATAAATTTTACAACCAAGTGGAAGGAACAGCTATGGGAAGTCCACTCTCTCCTGCTCTTGCAAACTTTTATTTAGAACATCTAGAAGAAGTCCTTCTAGATGTTCTAAATAAAATCTATCTATTCCCTCAACCATCCTTTTGGATTAGATATATAGACGACATCTTTGCTGTATGGCTTCACGACAAAGACTCCTTACCTTCCTTTTTAAGCAGTATCAATTCCTTACATCCTCGTATAAAGTTTACCATGGAAATTGAAAAAGACAACAAGTTATTCTTTTTAGACGTCCTTCTCATCCATTCACCTTCTGGTATTCTTACAACAACAGTTTACAGAAAACTAGCTTTCACAGGTCGTTATATGCTCAAAGAATCTGCTCATCACCCTTGTCAAAAAACAGGAGTCACAAAATGTTTACTCCAATGAGCCAAAACTAACTGTTCAACTTCTCATTTATTACAGAAGGAACTTTCGACTATCAAACATCACATGAAACTAAATGGCTTCTCCGAAAAGAGTACACAACATCTTTTCGATTCTTACAAACCAACACAGAACAACCAAGATTCAATACATCGAGTTCCAATTCCTTACATTTCTGGGATTTCAGAACCATTTTCGAGAATTTTAAAGAAATATAATCTAACAGCCACTTATACACCTATTAATGAATTATCCAACCATTTTCCTTCATCTAAACGCTCAACCCTGTCTCTACCTGGTGGTGTGTATCAAGTTCCTTGTAATCTTTCTTACTTTCTTACAAGCTGGACATTCCATAGAAAAAAGAATTCAAGAGCATCAGTCATCAATTCAACACAACAAACCTGAGAAATCTGGATTAGCTCAGCATGGATTAGAAACAAACCACAACATCCTTTGGTCCAAGACTCTCCTCCTACACAGATGTCGCTACAGATTTGAACGTTTATTTAAAGAAAGTGTAGAGGCCTTACTTCAACATCCTAACTTGAATTGTAATGACTGTATATCTATATCAAAAATTTGGGAAAGTTTAATCAGGATAACCAATTAATTTTTTTTTTTTTTAAATCAGTCTAATGTTATTTAAGATCATTACATGAATTTTTGAATTAATATCTTTGATTATGTTTTAAAAATGTTTACTCTTCTAATACTTAGCAATATGACATCATGCGGTCATTCTATGTATGAATGATCAATTGTTTGTATTCCACTTTGTTTTTTAAAAACTATTCCTATGTAGCCACTGAAGATGGTCTGTAATATTCAGCCCGAAATATTTGGCAAATTAAACATTATTCTTGTGCTAACGTGTATATATATTTCTAATCATTATGTCACAAGTATCGTTAAAAAATCAAATTTCCATTGTATACTCACCAGGAAGCACTTTGTGCACAAACATTTACAGAAGAAATTGGTAAAATTATGGAATTGGTAATCAAGATTATCAACACCATTATAGCAAGGAGGACTTAACAATCGACAATTTAAAGAGTTGCTAAGTGAAATGGAGAGCAAGTATTCAGATCTTCTCCAGGGTTCGATGGCTTTCCAGAGGCGACATGTTAAAGCATTTTGCATCTTGCATAAATGAAATCAAACTATTCCTCGACAACAAGGATGTTCAACATCTAGAATTAACAGAAGATCAGGGTTGAAAAAATTGTACTTTATGGTATATGTTACATCACAACTGAATCAGCTCAATCGTAAATTACAAGGCAAGGGAAATACTGCTTTTCAATGCTAGAGGAAGTTATTTCGTTTGAAAAGAAATTGATTCTATTTGCTGAAGATTTAGAGAGGGGAACTTTAGTTCATTTCCCCAACTTGTCTCGATATCGCCGAGAAAACAATGCCCTCATTAACAAAGATTATTTCAAGACAGCAGTTTTAAACATGAGAGAATCTTTTCTTACAAGGTTTCAGGAATTCAGAAATAATAAAGTGACTCTAGCTTTTATTACAAATCCTCTTAATGCCAATGTGAAGGAATTAAATTTTTCTCTGTTTGATATTGACACGGCTAATTTTGAAATACAATTGCTGGACTTGACAAGCAAAGACTTATGGAGCTCCAAATTTGTACGTCTTGGTACTGAAATAGAAGAACTGGAAAAAGAAAAATGCAGTCTGATTTCACAGCGCAAGTAGACTGCTATAAAAGAACTACAGAAGGCAGCCTCGATGATTTTCAATACTTGGAATAGTCTTCTGGACTCATATCATGAGTTGAAAAAATTTGCATTTGGTGTTCTCAGTATCTTTGGGTCTACATATTTATGTGAGCAATCGTTTTCTAACATGAATTTCATTAAACGTAAATTGAGGAGCCAAATTACTGATGCCAACTTGGAATCTTGCCTTAAATTAAAAACGACTAGTTACAAACCGGGTATACAGAAACTTTGTAAGGAAATGCAAGCTCATTGCTCAACTTGTTAAAACCAATGAGAGCAATTAATAATGATATAATTAATATTATAACTTGTTATATATTACTATAATATCACTTTACATTTTCTTTATTTGTAAAAATATATTTATGGCTCTTGAATAATTTTTAAATTGTTGTGAGGGACAGGTTTGGCTCTTCCGTCTCAAAACTTTGCGACCCCTGTTCTAGACAGCATATCCACTCTCTCCAGGCAGACTATAGATTTAAATCTCACCATGAGTATACATCATGTTGGAGGTTTAATGGAATATTTACAGCACTAAGAAAGGATTAAAAACTGATTTTAATGCTTCCAATATTTCATCTCAGTCACTGAGACATCTTCAGGGATTACAAATAACTTTTGTAACACACACCCACACCCAAATACAACACAATACTAAGTGAAACATGTGGGTGACTCTAAAGTCCTATCTAGGTGGTGCGTCCTCTATGGGCATTTTGTAGGTGATGTAGGATGTAAGGTGGGACCTCTGATAATTAATGTTACTCAAATTTGGGGAAATTTTATGCAATTGTATTTATTTAAATTCAGTTGATTTCTAAGTGCCACTGCAGATTCTAAAAACAGTTTCTTTGTTTGAATTTGCTATGGTGGAGCATGGTGGTTTTTCTCCAGGAGATCCTGTGGGTTGTATCCAAAACACAGTCTGCAAGGCCAGATTGACCTTGCAGATCATACATCTGCAATCACTATGAACAATAAATTACATGATAACCATAGTAATTAACTTTAATAAAATTAAAGTACAGATATTTCGTATGCATAGAAACAAGCAATCAAAGAAACGAGAATACAAGATACATATCACAATCGGTGGTTTTAAAATTGTTGTTGTGTGCTGGAAATTAATATTGATAAATAATATTAGATTAGATTAAAATAAAGATTAGAATCACGACTATGGTCAATCTGGCCTTGCAGACCATGTTTTGGATACAACCCACAGGATCTCCTGGAGAAAAATTTGGGAAACTTAATTATCAGAGGTCCCACTTTACATCCTAGACCAATTACAAATATCCATAACGTGTTCACTTAGTATTCTGTTATATTTGAGCATGTTAAAAGAGTTATCTGTAATCCCTGAAAATGTCTCAGTAACAGATGAAATATTGGAAGCATTAAAATTAGTTTTTAATCCTTTCCTAGTGCTGTAAATATTCCATTAAACCTCCAACATCATCTCATTTCATTCCAGCACTTAGGCCTCAACACACGAAGACATTCATAAACACGTATACTTCAGGTGGTAAATGAACCTCATCACGGGTGCAAGCCCATCACCAGTCTGCTGAATGAAATTCCCTAGTGGCATAAAAAAAAGTTCCATGTTTGATCTATAGAAACAGGGTTTTCTGATAATTTAATCCTTTGCCTGCCTAGTACTATTAAAATATACAACAGCTTTATGTTTTGTGAGTGGGATTCACAAAATCATATATGTGTAGAGAGGTAGATACACACACAGTTCTGTACAAAGTTCCATTTACAACATAGTGTTTCAAAGGGTTTTGTCTCAGTACCTGATTTAAGATCTACAAATGTTTATTAGAAACTGTTATCTGTTTAAGAATAGATCTATAAAAAATTTGAGATGGAAATGAAAATTATATATCAATAAAATATTTTTATCTTAGTATCAAAAGAGTCTTCAATACAATGAGTTATGGAACACAATTAAAATACAAATACAAGAATTTTAAAAAGTACCATCATGGCTTAAGTAAGATACCAACTTGTCAATAAAATTCTTAATAAGTTAATTAAAAAATACACACACACGATAAGAAAATAAATTAGTATTCATACAGAATTTATACAATAATATTCTCATAGAGGTGATAAACAAAGGCCATCAGATCTTTTCAAATAAGGGCAATGGACAAAGGTCTTGCACTTTTCTTTATATAATAAACTTTCTATAAGGAATCTAATCGTGTAAAAGTTTTCTTTAAAAGGACTCTGCATGTAGTAGAGATGCAATGTTCAGCTAAGTCAGACTGCTCAGAGTCATGGTACTGGATATAAGATTTACATTCATGGCAGACAGAAGAAGAGCTACACAAGCAAGGGATCTGGCAAAGACCTAAAAAGTCAAGTGAAGAAAATTCATCTTTAGGTAAAGAAAGGAAGATTGAAATTTTCCCAACAGGATGAAAGGAAACCATAATGTTGAAAGGGTCAGAATTTTAGCAATAAGTTCAGACATTCCTTTAACATATGGAAAAGGAATCCAAGAGATTTTTTCTGGAGATATAGAGACTGCAGCCAATGAGTCCTTTAATACCAAAATATTTAACAGTGGGAGTGTTAAATGCCTTGGTATTAAAGGATTCACTGAAAGCACTTTTTAAAAAGGTTGATTTGATGTAATTCAATTCTTGGAATAATAGTTCTAATTTTCTGGTTTGGATGATGTGGCATAGCATGAATGTAACAATCAGTATATGTTTCTTTATGTCGTATCACAGCATAAGTTTAGGAAAAATATCATTAATGGAACAATATTCAAGGTGCTCCATAAAGTAATTAGCAAGTATAGTAAGGTACAGCTGCTAATTACTTTATGGAACACATTAAATGCTTCCAAACTAATGGAAAAAGTCAATCAATAGTCAACTTCTCCACCTAGAGGCCGAATTAAGCAATGATTGCTAGTATGGTGTTAGATCCTGAATGAGAACCTTTTTTTTTTTTTATCCAAAGGGTCGTTCAGTCAGGATTTAACAAAAAACAAAATTCTGAACTAGAAATACTTGTAATTTTAGTCAAAAAGGCAAAAGGTAAATATGTTAGAATTACCACAGAAAGAACTAAAGTAGAAGTGAAATTTATATGTTGGTTTATATATATTTATATCATCATCATCAAATTCTTGCTATGTACCCTCAAGGGGTGTACAGGATATGATAGTACTACATGAAAAAAATTACATCATTATTAATTTCCTATCTACAATTTTCCTCCAAATCAGTCTGTTACTTGTCAAGACTCCAACATTATCAGATCTTATATTTCTATCGTCTAAGGCACTTTGTACTGTATCAATCCACCTATATCTTGGTCTTCCTCTAGGTCGTTTTGCTGCCAACCTGGCAGAGAACACTTGTTTTGCTAATTTTTCCTCGCCCATTCTGTTTAAGTGACCATACCGCCTGAGATTAGCTCTGCTAACATATTCCTGGATGCTGACAATGTCAAGTTCTTTCCTAATATCCTCGTTTTTAATATGATATTGCCATTGATGCCATCTGTTCATGCCTATAATCTTTCTCAGGACTCTCATATCTGTGATCTCTAGTCTTTGGTCAAATGTTTTACTTCTGACCCAGAAGTAAAACATTTGACCAGCTCTCAGATCCATAAGTTAAAACTGGTTTGAAGACTGTCTTGTATGCAGCTAATTTAGTTCTGACTAATTTCTCTCTTATTCCATATGAATTTATTCAATTGACTTCCCACCATACCAGCTTTGCTGATTCTGTTGTCTATTTTTATATTTAATTTACCATCTTCAGTAAAAATCGTGCCTAAATAGCTGAAATGTTTTACTTGTTCCACAGGTTCTCCATTCACAACACAGTTGACATTTTCAATGATTCTGCATATATTCATTGTCTTTGTCTTTTTATTACCATAGAAAGAAGTAAAGTAGAAGTGAAATTTATATGTTGGTTTATATATATTTATATCATCATCATCAAATTCCTGCTATGTACCCTCAAGGGGTGTACAGGATATGATAGTACTACATGAAAAAAATTACACCATTATTAATTTGATGCCATATCTATTACAATAGCTATTCAATTTAGTCAGAGAATCTTGCAGACTTGTAGTGGATTTATTTAGAAGTATAACATCGTCAGCATAAAGCAAAGAACTGACATTAACATCACCAATTCTGATATCATGTTTCATACCACTTTCCTTCATAATGTGATCCATATAGATAATGAATAACAGAGGGGATAATGTACATCCTTGTCTCACACCAGATTTAACATTAAACCATCTTCCTGTACTTCTTTCAATTCTAACTGCTGACTTACAACTCAAATAAAGACTAAGTATTGCTTGATATAATGCCCCATTGACACCATATAACTGCAGCGTATTGAATAGCTTCTCTCTTGGCACCTTGTCATATGCCTTTTCCAAATCGACAAAACTTAAATACAGATATTTGTTATATTCCCATGCTTTCTCGACTATTTGTCGTAAAGTGAAGATCTGATCCTGACAGCCTCTATTTGGCCTGAATCCAGCTTGTTCTTCACTAAGCTTTTCTTCCACAATTCTTCTCAACCGTTTCTCAAGTATACTTGCATATATCTTACCAGGAACACTCAGTAGGGAAATACCTCTGTAATTCTCACATTCAGTTTTATTTCCCTTTTTATATATGGATACTATGAGAGCTCTACTCCAATCATCGGGAATTCATCCCTCTCTCCAGGCCTTCTGAACTATGCAGTGCAGCCACTGTAAGACTCTCACACCACCATACTTCACCATTTCTGGTCGAATAACATCTACTCCTGCTGCCTTTCCACATTTCAAGCCTTTGATGGCTTTTCCTACTTCAAGTATGCATATGTATTCCTGACTGCATGCCTGATCAGTGTTTTTTACCACTGTGCTGTCATCACTGCTTGTTTCATTTAGAAGTTTTGCAAAGTAATTACTCCATACTTCAAGGATATCTTTTTCTCCCGTTTTCATGTCACCTTTATCATCTCTAACTCCATTTACAACACTCTTTCCTCCATTCCTAAGCTTCTTCAACAACCTCCAGAATATTTTGCCACCTTCTTAATATTTATTTTCTATATTCTTGCCAAAGTCCTCCCATGACTTTTGTTTAGCTAGTTTTACACAGTGTTTAGCATTCTTGCATTTGTTTCTATAATCTCTAAGAGCACAAGCTGACTTATTTGACAGGAACTTTTGATATGCTTTCTTCTTTTCCTTCACTGCCTCTTTAACTTCCTGTGTCCCCCGGGAGTTCTGATTTTTTTATCCTTGCAGACAACCTCACCACATGCTGCTCTGGCAGAATCAATCAATGTTTTCTTCAGAGTTTGCCACTGAATCTCCAAGGTTTGATCCCTGTTCTCAAACTCTTTCATTTTTTCTTCAATAATCTTTGTGTATTTTAGTCTACAGTTCACATCTGAGAGCTGCTCAACTTTTATTCGCTTTAAAACTTTCTTACATGTTATTCTTTTCAATATGAAATTCAATTTTATCTTGCTCAAGACTAAATAGTGATCACTTCCAATTTCAAATCCTCTGTACACTCTGGTGTCCTGCACCAGGGAGAAAACATCACTATCAACAATAACATAGTCAATGAGACTTTTCTTATTCCTAGCCTCTTCTCTCCATGTGAATTTGTGCACATTTTTATGTTGGAACATGGTGTTAGTAATAACCAGTCCCATGTCCTGAGCAGAAATCCAACAGATATTTGCCATTATTATTAGCTTTGCTCTTTTCTCCAAATTTTTCCAAAATATTTTTGTATGTCTCACGATCATTTCCTACTTTGCTATTTATATCCCAACAAGGACCAACTTTTCATTTTTCATTGCATCAGTTGCTTTTTCTAAAGCTTCAAAAAATTCCTCCACTTCTACAGTAGAACCTTCTGTGGGACCATAGGCACAAATAAGTCTCATTGTCCAGTTCCCCATTCTCGTATTTGCCCACATTACTCTACTTGAGACTGACTGCCATTCAAGAAGATTAGCCTCGTATTTTGTGTTGAATACATGGCTACTCCTTCTTTTCCTAGATTGTGATTGCCTGAATATAACATTTTGTATTTATTGCTCAGAAACATCTCACCAGTTTTGGTCTTTTTTGTTTCAGTCACCCCTATTATGTCGATCTGGTAATTATCTAATTCCTCAGCTCGCTCCATTTCTTTGCCATTCAGGCTTCTTACGTTGATAGTACCAATCTTTAACTCTGGTGATGTTAAGTTGGGGTTTGTTTTCAGATTTGTTCCAGTAGCTGACTTTTCGCTGTTCGCCCTGGTTCCCTGGCGAAAACAACGGGGGCCTTGTTTAACCGGGCGACGCCCCAGCCGGCATGAAATTTTGTCATGTTGTACCACCATTTTTTATTTTGGTTTAACCAATAAGAATACAATTTGGCCGGCTAAATCCCAAATTGTCAGCCCATCCTCGTTCGTTCAGTATCCAAGTAGATACCCAACAGGGTGCACCACGAGAAGGTGAGGATTGGACATTAGGTCAGACGCCCTGGTCGGTTCTCCGCATTCCTTTAAAGGCTATGTGGAGGTCTCCTCTCCCTTAAGCACCCCATATATTTATATTTATATATAAATTTATAGAAAATGTTGGTGTTTTAAATATGCTCTATGTAAGAATGTATGTCTAAGCGCGAACAAAGTTTGCTAGCTAGCTGTCTATGATGCCCAAAGCGAAAGCAATCGTGAAAAGCGAGCTGAACTCGCATTCAGCGAAAAGAGCGGTAAGTGTAAAATGGATCAATTAGGGGCTTAAGCATGAAATACGGAAAAAGGTACTTTGGAGACGGTATAAAGAACAAGCCAGGAGAGTGACTCAGTACAGAAAACAAAAGTGCAGTGTGAGCAGAAACTGGCAATCACGCAAAGAAAAACCTCAGTCTTTTTTTTTTTTTTTGAGATAGCAGATGTTTAAGTAGAAGGAAGGATGATGATTGTAAGATGATGTTAATGAATAAAATGGTAGAATGGTAACAGTCGTGGAAGACACTGTTCAGGTATTCAGTGATCAATTTATAAGGATGTTTCATCCTGATCAGGATGGAATCATGAGAAACTTAAGTGTAGAGGACATAGGAGAGGATGGCTAAATTGTGAGTGAGCAAGAGGTATTTGAGGAAATAAATAACCTTGATGTCAATAGGATTTGATGACATATCACCACACATCTTAAGGGAATTTTCCAGGGAATTGGCAGTAGCATCGACTTGCCTGTTTAATAAGAGTCACACAAGAGCACAAGTTCCAAGGAAGTGGAAATAGGGTAAAATTATTCCACTACATAAAGGTGGTGATAATGCTGTAGCTTCAAATTACAGGACAATCTATATAACTGGAGTTGTGTAAAGGTACTAGAGTAGAGAGATTGGAAAAAGTAGGATACAGAAATGATTTGATAACAGCAGTATTCACTGGGGTTATCACCATGGTTTATTAACAGGAGATCATGTTTTACTAACTTGCTTATGTACTATAACAATGTGACAAATACCTTGGACAGGGGAGATGCATATTATTATTACGGGCAACTCGAGGGAGTCCTTAGACTCATTGAGGGAGGCCCCAAATCATGTTCATCACAACTATTCGACATACATTCACACCTTGCATTAAACTCATTCACTGTCACAGCACCCACTACAGACTCTGGCAGCTTATTCCACTCATTTACCAGTCTAAAATTAAAGAACCCAGCTCTAACACCCTTACTAACCATACTCTTGCCCAGCTTCCATGGATGTCCCCCTAGTCTTCCAACAACCAGCCCTGTTGTCAAAAATATTTTCTGAATTAATTTTATAGAAACAATTCAGTAATTTGAATGTCTCGATCATATCTCCCCTCCTCCACCTATCAACCAACTTCTGCAACCCACAAATCCTCAACCTGTTCTCATAAGGTTCATTCCACAGACCTGCTATCATCTTTATCACTCGCCTCTGGATCCTCTCAACCTCCTCCCCATCAAGAAGAAACCTAGGTGACCAAATCTGGGCACAGTAGTCGAGATGGGGTCTTATCAAGGCTCGATACAGAGGAACAATAACATGCTTGTCTCTGCTCGTCAACATATTCTTCAGCAACCAAGTGATTTGATGAGCTGATTTGGCCACTTTGGCAATGTGCCCCCTAAACTTCAACTCCTTATCCACCAACACTCCTAAATCTCTTGCCTCATCAATTTCCTGGAGTACAGTTCCACCAATATAATAAACTGCTGCTAATCTTTTCACCCCAAAATGTATAACCTTACATTTTGCCACATTAAATTGACATCCATTCTCCTTAGCCTAGACCTCCAATCTATCCAATCCTCCTGCAAAATTTTGACATCATCTGCATTCACTATTACCCTACCCAACTTTGCATCATCCGTGAACAAATGAACTGTTCCTCTCAGATCTTTTCCTATATCATTAATGAACAAATTAAACATCAGTGGTCCAAGAACAGATCCTTGTGGCATACCACTAGTCACAAGCCGTCTTTTGGACTCTACTCCTGAATAAACCACTCTCTGATATCTCTCCATCAACCACCCTCTTATTCATCTCCCCAACCCTATATCCATCCCCATATGCTGCATTTTATTGATTAGAATTCCATGTGGTATCTGTCAAAGGCCTTAGCAAGGTCCAGTAGAATCACTGTAAACCCATTACCCATATCCAGTTCAGCCATCACTGTGTTATAATATGTGAGCAAGTTACTGAGGCATGACCTACCCTTCACAAAACCATGCTGTCCCCGATACAGTATCCCATTTTCATCTATCCAATCTTGTATTTCCCTCTTGACTATTTTCTCCGAGACCTTGATAACGATTCCTGTTATGCTGATTGGTCGGTAATTTTCAACAGCAGCCTTGGAACCACCTTTATGCAGCGAAACTATTTTCCCCTCTTTCCGTCCCCTTGGGACTGACCCAGACCCGAGGCTCAAATTAAACAAAATGATCATGGGCACTGACAATTCTTTAGCCGCTTCACGTACAACGCGAGCTCGTATACCATCCAATCCCACAGATGTATTGACATTGAGGTTCTGTAATAGATTATTTACCTCTACTTCATTCATCACAATTCCAGTATAAGCTGTTGGTTCTTCCATTCCTGCAATGTCACCACCTGGATGATATACTCTTGCAAAGTGCTCGCTCAGTAATTCCACTATATTGACTGATTCAGTTACCTCCCTATCCTCAGCATTTTTTAAAATCATTCTACCATTAACATTTTTCGTTTTACTTGCAACATATTGAAAAAACTGTCTGGGATTCTCTTTAGCCTGCATGGCCAATATTCTTTCATAATCTGCTTTTGCTTTTCTTACCACCCTTATTACCTTTCTGGCCTGAGCTTTATACTGTTCCTGCACCTGCTGGTCACCTTTCTCCTTAAATTCTCTCCACAATTGTTTCTTTTTTTTGCAGCTCAAGCTTAATAGTGTTATTCATCCATTTAACCCCTACTTGATTTATTATTCGGACTCTTGGTATACAGTCAACCAATGCCTCCTGCAAACACTTCTTAACCACCTCCCATGCACTATCAACATCCTGCCCTTGCAGTTTTACATGCCATGGCACTGAGCCAAGCACACTCCTAAGCTTGTCATACTTACCAGCCTGGTAATTCCACATGTACCCTGTCTTAATTGTAAATTCCACTCCTTTAGCCACCTCCCAAGTCATGACCTTATGATCACTCTCACCAATTGGTGGCAACATGGTCATGTTCGTTACAGCCACATTCTCAGATGCAATTACTAGGTCAAGCACTCTCTGCCCCCTAGTATTTTCCATTACATGCTGTCGCAGATAGTTGTCCCTTAATAACCGCATAAAATCCAATTCCTTCCTCCCATGTGTCCTCTCCTCCTTCCAGTCAATGTTACCATAATTGAAATCCCCCATAATAATTACCCTCCTTTTACTTATTGCATCAATTTGTTTATGCATACTATCCCCACCACCATCTATTCCATCACCTGGTCTATAGCAGCACCCAATTGTATATTTTGTTCTGCTAGCCTCTATCTCACACCAAATAGCCTCAAATGTGCTCTTTTCTCTATCCTGCAGTTCAACTTCTATACTCCTTGGCTGCAACTCATCAGCTATCATCAATAACACTCCCCCCCCCTTTTATTCTCCCTGTCACTCCTGAACACGCTATACCCGTCACATTCGATCCCACTAGCTTTATCATCTTCTGTCAGCCATGTTTCACTAATACCAACAACCTGTGACCTGGAAGTGCCAACCAAGGCCCAAAACTCCTCCTCCTTGTTCCTAATACTCCTGGCATTAGTGTACATGAATTGTCCCATCCCTACTTTGATGCCTTATACTAACTATCCCATTCTGATTTGTTGTCCTTCATACATCATACATTTCACAGACAGCACATTGCATAAATTCTTTTATATCAAAATTCTTAAACAAACATGGCGACCTGGCCGCCATTTTTTTTTTAATCACAGATTTGGTCACAGGGTTTTCATGGTGAGGATATATTGAAAAGGGTGCAGAGAGGTTTCACAAAGGTAGTCAGTGGTCATCTCATATTCCACATTCTTTGGAATGTGGAATATGAGAACAGATTGAGAGAATACAAATTATAAAGCCTCATGAATAGGAGGAAGAGGGATATGATTGAAACATATAAGCTAGTCGGGGGTTGTTATCAGGTTGACATGAAAGAGATTTTTCATAGAATGGGAGAGGGAAGGGATAAAACAAGAAGCTGTAAATGGAAACTGTATATGGAAGGTGTGAGCAAAGCAGTGAGGAGAAGGTTCTTTGCATGGAGAGTGGTTGGTGAGTGGAATGCATTGTCTGAGTGTGTTGTGAATGAAGACACATTGAATCAGTAAAGGCACGGTTATATGAGCATCGTGTGCAATAGTCTGTACCTCCCACAATGAGTCTCTGTCTCCATGTTAATAATAATAACTTACCTATCCTTACCCATGGAGTAAGATCATCCTGCCTGGATGATCTTACTCCATGGTGACATTTACTAAAGTCTCTGCTGGCATAAACACATCAATAGCTTCCTCAGCATCTAAAAAAAGTAGGCACTTTCCTGCTCATTTTCTATTCTGGCTACTAACTCTACAAAGCTAAATCTTCTCATCCTTAGAATACTGTTCACGTGTTTGGGATGGTGCACCTAAAATTCTTGATGTTATCTCAGGGAACAACTTGGCTGACACACAATCTCTCCCTCAATGACCCACTTCAATCACTATCTGACAGATTGTTTCAGCTCAATCTTTTCTACAGGTGCATCCATGGGCACTGCTTCAATGAAATGGCAATCATCATTCCAGTGCTTTCTAATGGGCCTCTTAAAACAAGAGCAGCAGCAGCAGTCCAACAATCCCTTTTTAGTACAACTGCAAACACATTAAACTTTCATCTCTTCCTATTTATTCCACCTATCTCTGTCTTCTGGAACATCCTTCCTAACAGAGTGTTCTTTAATAACTATAATCTCCAACTTTTCAAGAAAAATGTCAACCCTTATATGCATCCCACATGATACTGATGTGCTATATGCTCTTTATATCTTGTATGTGAGATATAAAGAAAATAATAATCCAGTACTTTTTTTACAATCTGCCTTATAATGACTAACAAATGAAAAAAGAAAATTAATATGATTAATTTTCATAAGAGGATTGTGTCCTTTATGCCAAAACAACAAAAATTTCTGAAAAGATAACCTGTACAGAAATGTTACCAATGAATGAGGAATTTAACCTTAATAATCCTATAAAAAAAATTACAGAGTGTGAAGATTAGTTTTTCTTTTTTTGTGGACATTTTTTACTTCAAAATTAAACTGCTATTTTTTTTATGTAAACTGCCATCCAAAAGTGATATTGATACATATTAATTTAATAGAATAACATATGGATAAACTTGTCATGTTGAGGAAAATTAAAAACAAAACATATATGGAATATATCTAATGTCACCAACAAGGAAAATTTTCACTACAGACCAGATGATAAAAGTGAAAAATCATTTGTTTAAGGGTCTTCCTACATCAATCAAACCTAAATAAAACTGATTCAATATCTTTTTTCTGAGGATGCAGGAAATCATTTATAAATCCTTTATCATTTATAAATTTCACATTTATGCAAAATTATGTATCTTAAGCAGATATTACTAAATTATTTTACATCTGATAGTCAAGAAGTATTACTTACTCTAATATAGAATTAACATCTGGCTCACCATACAACTTCTGAAAAAAAAAAAAAAAAAAAAAAGCATATATACATAAATATACATACACATGCATATGTTTGTAAGAAGCATTTGTCATTATATGAAAATGAACTGAACCTATACAACACACTTAGATATGGTAAACATAAGTGATTCAATATTATAACTTACTATATGAAAAAAAAAACTAAATGTAATGGTAAAATAAATTAATGGAATTATCAAAATAAAGATATTAAAATCCATTATTCTTTCATAGCCAAACAGATGAAATTTAAGTTTCAAAATTGAAATGGCTGATTTCAAAACTTGAAGTTTCAACTGTTTGGCTACGAAAGAATAATGGATTTTAATATTTTATTTCAACAGGTCAATTCCAAATTGAACTCTTCTAGGTTCGTTCTTCAACAACCATAATTCATCACCAATCAAGAGTCTACTTTCCAACTAATTTGGTACTAAGAGAAAGGTTTTTGCCCTTATAAGGTTTCTTTCTGGTCTGTGATGAAAACCAATAGTTCAAAACAGCTATCAGTCCAGTGAAACCATATCAAATGTACTAATAAAAAGCAAACACAGGCTCCTTCCTAGAAAGAGTTCATTTTAAGCAGTGCAATACCAAGGCAAAAACTGGTGGTAAAAGGCTGTATCCTCATGATCTACGTGGTCAATTTGCAAAATTTTTGGTTTCACCTATTTTGGCTTAAAATTCATTAAGAATAATAAATTTTAATATCTATGTATATGTTACCGCTAAAGTGCGAAAACCATTAATGTGCACATTACCTAGCTAATCTGAAGATTAACTGATTTGCTCCATTAACGTGCGGAATCAAGAGTTTTCCGCATTTTACCTAGGTAATGTGCACATTAACGGCTTCCGTATCGTTAAAGTTCAAAAGTTTGTTTCTCTCATTTCCTTTCCCTACTCCTTCCCCCCTCTCCCTCCACTTTTAGTTTGGTTTTTTAATAAGTAAACATAATTTTATCATATGTTTTTTTTCTTAATTGTAATAATATTTTAAACCGTTTGATTCCTTGTATTATATTAATTGATTGATGATTGATTCTATCAACTAATTTGTTGATTGATTGTATTAGCTTGATTCTTTAGATATCAAAAAATAAATAAATAACATTATCTTAATTTAAACATACAGAAACGTTGCTGTTGTTCCAGCAAATATCTTATTTTCACTTTAACGAGTGCCTATTAGGTAATGTGCAGATTACCTAGGTAATTTGAGAAATGAAACAATTTTCCGCACATTAACGGATCACCGTAGTTAATCTGCAGAATAACTGATTTCTGCACTTTAGCGGTAACATATACATTAATAGCTGTATGATGCCAACTCAAGTCTTTTCCTCTTTCTTCGACAATTTTGGTGGAAGGTTAATTTCACTACCCAGTAGAAAACTAATGCTCCACGTATTCAACAAACTATAAGTGGCTTGAACATGTTTGGTCTCTATAGCAGGATTTCTGGACTATGTAAAAATATATAAAAAAAAAATATTTTAAAAAATCCTTGACCTGCCCATAGTACTAATAATGTGCTATAGGCTTACAGTTATTCATAGGTATAAAAAAAAAAAAAAAAAAGAGAATTACCTTACAAAATAAAAATTAAATTAAAAAATTTTAAATATATGGAAAGGTAACCCACACAAGTAGCGGTAAAATAAATTACTTTAACAGTAATTCCAGCTGAGCTTTCACAGGCAAAACAGATATCAAAGCATAATAACAATATGACAAGACAATGATAGATGTTAATAGTAAACCACACAACAGAAACAAGTATATCAGGAAATAAAAATAAACACACTATATCTCAAAACTAATAAAATAGTTGTAAAGAAAAGTGAATATCGAGAGATTTAATTTTTAATAACTAACAGCCTGTTTTTTTCTTATTAATTTCACAGAAAATTCAATTTATGTTAAATTATAAAACTAACAGTTATCATGAAACATTAATAAATGAGTGTTCCTCAATCTAGTAAAGGCAGAACAGCCAGCCTGTCCAAAATTGGAAACATGACATTGGAACTTGTCATTTTTCTTTTCTGACCTTGCTTCTCATGCTACTGATACTAAGTATCAGAGTTGGAATCAGACAAAACTTCTTCAATCCAGCAAGTTCAAATTCGATCATCTTTTACTTGAAACATGCGAAACACTAAGAAATCGACCAAACCTGAAATGATCCAACTATATGGCAAATCCCAGTTTTGGGAAGTGATCACTATCAATTGCTCATTGTGTAGTTGAATTAAATGGCGAGTTATAGAGTAGAGTATTCTCCTTCAATGAGTTGTTGAAGTTGTCATGTAATAATAATTTTTGTTAAATTAATTTAAAATTTTAATTGTTTCAATTTTTTTAATCTATGCAACTTACTACAATTGTTCCTTTGAACTCTAATAGTGTAATATCATACTTCAGCTGTGACCAATACACTAGCTAATATATGCATAATTTATTACTAATTTTGATTCATCTTTTGAATGTAGTTAATTATCTCTCTAATGATGTTTTGGATGAAATATATTGGAGATTTTGAATAAATTCTATATAATTCTAAAAAAAAAAAAAAATGTATATATATAAACTTAATTCACTCTGTAATGCCACTTTAAATGTCACCTAGGATCCTTTTAATGTCACTTAGGATCCATGATATTCAGGACCTCCAGTAAAATAAAACTATCCATTATAAAAAAAAAAAAAAAGTGATATAAAAATAATAATAATAAATTATGAAAAATATTCTCATGGTTGAAGATATTTTAAATTTAGAAGATCAGAATCCAGGACCAAGCAAAAAAAAATAAATAAATAAAAATAAAAAAAAAACTACTAATATGTAAAAAACAGAACAGATATGGATGTTTGAGAATGCCTTTAGGTGGAAGATGAATTTTATCAGCTGATATGAGACCACTACTGCAGCTACTGAAAGAATGAAGTGGCTTGAAAAAATTCAAGCCACTCGAAATGTCTGATCTTTTGAGCAGGGTTTCTGGATTACATAAAAATTGTAATAAATAAATTTTGAAAACACATAAAAAAAAATCTACAGCCCATCCTCAGTACTATGTTTTGAAAGGAGCATACACACATTCTTGTTGGTATCCCACTCATTGATAGCTATAATTTACCAGATTTTACAGTTCCATTGTTACTGAACAATTTTACAAATTGTTCAAATCCACTCAAGTGCAGTCCATCAGCTATATGTAGGTTTACACTCTTTCCTGGGTGAGTCACATAATAAAAATAAAAGAGAATAATAATAATTGATGTACTTTTATTTAATGCAACATTTTCAATCAAACTTCTTGGTCATCCTCGGTGCAAATTATAACTGCAATCAGGTAGACAGAATAACAACTGCCAGCCTGGTGGGTCAAGTAGATAACATATCTCTACTCTCCAAATTCCATTGTGTATGGGTGTTTGTGAATGGTGACAAGTATGGTAAAAAGAACAGATTATCAAGATAGTATTGTCTGTTGAAACAATATGATAACACTGAACTGAGAAGGATGATTAAAAATGAGTCACAGTGCACAAACTGTGTAGTTTGTATATGTGGAATGAATTCAATGGCCAAAAGGACCTACATATAGCTGATGGACTGCACTTGAGTGGATTGGAAGTCAAGTGTTTGTAAAATTATTCAGTGACAATGGAACTGTAAAACCTGGGCAATTAGAACTATCAAGGAGGGAGATAACAACAAGAATGTGTGTAGACTCCCTTCAAAGCAACTGTTAGAATAAGATTTTTTTTTAAAAAAATGCTCAACATAGTTTCTCAGGTCTCAAATATGAAGGTGATATTACAAGAGTGGAGAGTTTTTGCCACTGGTTAGTTCTACTTAGCCAAATGTAAGTGCCATTAGTGAGACTACTTTTTATATGACGCTCCCCCCCCCAACAAAAAATGTAAATCCAAAGTATATAATATCATGAGAGAGTTAAAGTAGGTGTTTAATGAAGGATAAAATATCATGGATGGTTGAGAGACAATAATTAGATAAAAATTTTTAAATATGTAAAATTTTCCCAAACATTTATTTTCATAATTTTCGCAACCATGCTATTGATGAACGAGTTATAACTACGAGTTTTCCTGGAGCAAAAATGAAGAATATAAAAGAAGCAATTCAAAAACAGAAAATAAAAGTAAATGAAATCGTATACTTTTTGTAGTTGAAATAGGTACTAACGACTTAACTGGTGATAAGTTCAGTATGAGAGAAGACATGAAAGGATTGTTGGAAGAGGCGAGAGTGAAGAGTGAGAAAGTGAAAATCGTCAGCATTTTACCTCGCTATGATAAACATAAATTAAGAAGAAGGGCTATGATAGCAAACGATTCGATGCCTAGGCTGTGTAGAAGGAATGGATGCGAGTTTTTGGATGTGTGGAGTGAGTTTGAGGGAAGATTGGATTTGTATAAGCGGGACGGCCTACACTGAATGCGCCTGGTATCAGGAGTCTAGAAAAACTAATAACTGATATGAAACCTAACACAGAGAGTCAGGGAAACTAAATTATAAAGAGAGGAATGGTGCGAATGTCAGTGTAAGAGCAACAATGTTATATAACTGTGTTAATGATTGGAATGAGCTTTGTCATGAAAACTGACAAGGACAGAATGAATTTGGCTTTGTGTTTGTCGGTTTGGACCCATGAAACATGTGCAAAGATGTATAAGGCATTAGAGAAGAACAGAGATCTGCAAGTTGTCCAACTGTGTCAGGCAGACTACAGACAAGACTATACAAAAGAACAAACAGGTAGATTATCATGTCTGTACATGAATGCTAGGAGTATCAGAAACAAATGGGTAGTTCGTTGCCTTAGTCAATATGTTGTGACCTCGGATTGTAGGTATTAGTGAGAACTGGCTATCAGGATCAGACCTACTAACTGGTATTGAGTGTCAAGGGTACAGTATTTTTAGGAGAGGCATGCTGCTAATGATATTGGATGACTTGAATCCAGTTAGAGTTGAGACCTATGATTGTAGCACTGCTACTACTAACAATATTTCATGTAGCAGTGAGTTTGAAGCCATCTAGTGTGAGATGGAATCTATAAAGATCAATTACATAGTGGGGTGTTGTTAACAGACCTGGTGAATCAGTTGCTAGTGATGAAGAAATGCATCACCAAATAGAAAAAATGAGTGAAAAGAGAAATCATACTGGGAGACTTTAATTATCCAAATATTGATTGGGTGGCAGTAGAATCTCATGAGAAGAATGAAAATGCATTTATTGAGCTGTTGAGGAACAACTTCCTCAAGCAGCATGTGACAGAAGGAATTCAAGGTCAAAGAGTGTTAGATTTGATTATAGTGACAAAGGGTGTTTCAGTTAAAGACGTCACTATTCTGCCTCTGGTTGGTGACAGTGATCATGCAGTACTCACTTGTGAAGTGACTAAGTTTATGAATGTTCCACTCAGAAAAGGTTACATGCTAAACTACAAAGCAGGAAATTATGACCAACTGAGAAGTATACTGAATTCAGTGGAATAGGATCGGTTGCTGGATGGAAAGAATATCAACAGTGCATGGGAAGCATTTAAACCATAGGTTGCCAAACTTTTTCGGGCCACTGCCCACTTTGCAAGACAAAAATTTTGTAACGTCCCCGGATTATAACATTTTGAATAAAACCATATTTCAAATATTTGAGACTGAATAAAACCATATTTCAAATACTCAATACTGTACTGTCAACATTTCTTCTTATATTCAGACATAATGAAGTAATAAAATTTGCAAAAATATTCACAAAATAAAAGATTTAATTTACACTTTGTATGACTCCACTTATCTATCACACTTTCGACTGATGATTGTTGGCAAAGTACACAAAAAATAATGAAACTTATTCCTAAACCACTGGTATTTATAGATTTGAAATCTAGCCCGAATCGACTTGTTTGCAATACCATCGTACTCGTGCTTTGAACAAGTCACTGCAAGCACCCATATTCCTGTCAAAACATGCTGAATTGAGTGAATTACCTACGTAATAGCTGACCATCATACTACTAGTTAAGACTCATCTGCTGCGTGGATAGACTAAAGCCTGTATGGCACGATCAATTTTTACAATAGCAAAAAATGAATAAATTTTTTAAGTATATAAAAAATAGAAGTTAAAATATCCTGTATGACATGTTCAATTTTCTCATTGACATAGAAAATTGATAAAAAAATTGATCACGTAAGACAGGCATAAGATGAATTAAAATTCAATATTTAAATTTTAAATGATTATCTAATTGCAAAATCACGAAAATAATTAATTTTTAAATATATATTATTAATTTCTTCTATAAAGAGCCACCGACCCCTAGACCGCTCCCAAATGCTTCTTATCCCACTATAGCCCCCCTAGAAGGCTTCAGCACCCAATGGGGGTGGTACTGCGCACTTGGGAACCTATGATTTAAACAATACTTAAATGATGCGATATCAGAATGTGTCCCAAGAATTCGAACAATGAATAGTGTAGGAGTCAAATGGATGTGTAATCATATTATGCAAGAGGTTCATAAGAAAAGGATGACATCTGTTCTGAACGTTATAGGCAGCAAGCTAGAATAGTCACAACTGTTGTAAGGAAAGCAAAGTCTGAGTATGAAAAGAAACTGACTGTGTGCTAAAGACAACCCACAAGAATTCTATCAATATGCTGCTAGTAAAAGAAAGAATGAATATGAAAGAATAACTACTCAAAATCCAGATGGTGTGAGAGAAGAAGATGAAGATGCAGAAGAGATTGTTCAGCTAACGAGTGCCCATTTTGTTAATAGCTATCAGCCTAGTGTATGCAACATTGAGCTCACTGCTACTGTTGGATCCTAATTCTTCTCAATCTATACTTTGGATCCGACATTTAGTTATTACGATGTTCTTAACCTAAAAAAATAGTTGCTAGTTGATTTCTAATACAAATATAGAGAAAATTTATATTTATAGACTGTGCCACTCTATATCTGAATTAGTTCAAGAATTGAAGATAAATCAACCCTCAGCTATTTCTCATTAATATATTGTTATTATATATATTGGCCGAGTATATTTAACTAACTTAATTCACCCGCTTTGGTTCGAATATTTTATGAATGGTGCAGTAAAAGAGATTCAGGCAAAATACAACTTTAGATTAACAAAAACGAACATTTAATTTTAGAATCACAAATTTTACACTTAAAATCTTTTACAATTCAAATCAGTAATTAAGATATCACAAACATTTTAACTCCTCAGATAAATTCAATCATACAACTCATACAATGGTAAATCTGTTATCTCTAGTACAGTCTTCTCACAGTTCCTTTTAACTATTTAATAAACTTCCTTAATGATCATTCACATCAATATCTCATAGTTCTTTAAGTTTCAAATACAATAAAATCGCAGTAACACCACTTTACAAACAAACACTTTTAAATTTACACTTCAGCTAATCTTCACAATAGTTACTGTTAACATAAGGAAATTCTAGGATGAAACTCACACACTTCTCTGTATAGGAATATTAATGGTTGGAATAATCTTACCGATAATCTTCTATCTTCATCAACTTATACACAAACACTTTTTATAACCGTAAACACTTTTAACAATAATCGGCACTCATTAAAATAAATCTTCAAAGCATTAACTGAATTAATTCATGGTCACTATACACATAAACAAACGTTCTTGCATGAAGTACTACTGATCACTCATGAAATAAGGCAACACACAATAATTCCTTAACTTGAGGTTTTATATGCACAGTTGTTCACTCTTCCGGCATTCAAATAATTCTTTAGGCACTATAATTCTAAACACAGCTAATGGTAAACTTCAATTTTACAGCCTCTACTACTCTAGTAACTCCGTGTTTATTTCAAGATTCTGTGTGTCCTTGACAGGTCGGCCCTGAAATTAAATCTCAACTCAAGTATTGCTAGTCTATTTAGTAGTCACTCAGCTGTCTTCCGTAGCTATAATTGTTATTCTACAACTTATTAGCTAACCGCCTCTCGACTAGTAGACTTTATTTAGCTGCGTGAGTGATTTGCCAACTCGCTATTATCGCACTGTGATTCCCGAATGCTCTGATTCCAACCTAATGCCAATCCTCTCCTTTCTCTCTCTCTTAATTAATCTAATCTCTCTCTTAATTCATTAATAATTTCAGCGTTCATTGCTTATATATCTGTTCTTCCCGCCTAAATATTCTTGTGATTTCTTTCTAAAACTCTTTTCAATAAACCTTCTCCTCACGTGGTGTTCGAAAACGTGCTCAGTCACTTACATACGTCTCCATGACAACAAAACAAAACATAATAAAATTAAGGTATTGCATAACGCTAAACTTCTACAAATAGGAATAAATAAAGAATATTTACATCTCAATTAATGCACAGTTAAATTATCAAATACAAGCTCTTATAATATTAACATAATAATAATTAAAATAGCTTAATAATATTTAATAGAGTATTTTCATTATTAATACATATATCTTTGATTAAATAATTAAATATTAGACAAAATTAAGGTAGTTATATGAATATTAAATTGTAAAATAAGTTGTTTACATTAAATAATATTTACACAAGTCTTGCTTGGTATATGGTATATTATGTTAAATGTGAATAAAAAAAAAAATATATATATATATACAAAACAATTTCATTCGCAGTTTAACACTACCTCAATGGTAACTCAATGTTGCATTAAGCAACACTGAGCTACCTCTTCACTATATGAAGAAACGCAGGTGTATGAGGATGAGGTATTAGGGCTGTTGCACAAATTGAATAAGAATTCAGCAACAGGGACTGATGGGATATACCTGATCAAAGCAATAGCCAGCTGAACTGGCTATTCAGCAGGAATGTATGGTAATTCCATTCCACAAGGGTGTGCAAAGACCGATGTATCCAACTATCAACCAATTAGTATTTCAGGAGTGGTGGTGAAGATTTTGGAAAAATTGGTTAGGGAACGCATTCAGAAATGGGTTGACAGTGAATCTCTACTTTGCAATGAACAACATGAGTTTATTAAAGAAAGGTCATGTTTTAGCAACTTGCTCACATTCTATAACAATGTTACCAGTGAACTAGACAAGAGGAATGGACACACCATTACACTTGGCAAAGGCTTTTGACAGAAAGTTGGACGCATGTTAGTCCGAAAGTACGGAAACAAAGAAAGATAAATGAGAGTGAAAGTAAGAAGAATGATAATGAAAGTTGGACGTATGTTGGACCGAAAGTACGGAAACAAAGAAGGATGAATGAGAGGGAAAGCGAGAAGAGGGGGGTCGAGAGTTAGAAAGATTTAATGATAGAGAGAAACTGTCGCGAGATTCGGAAAGTGAATTGGATTGGATGAGGCAAGAAATGAAATGGATGCAGAATGAAATTAAGAGAATTCAGGTCAAAACTATTAAAATAAATCATGATGGCATGAAATAGTTAACGAAAGATGAGCGAGTGGCGTTGTATGGTGACTCCATTATTAAAGGTGTGCTAGAGGATAAAATGCACAAGGTATGTTTTCCAGGCGGTAAAATGAGTAGAGTGATTGAGGCATTGGATATGAGGCGGGAGCGAGCAAAAGAGTTAATTGTATTAATTGGTAGAAATGATTTGAGAGAGAACAAAGAGCATGTCAGAATGAATGTCAGGAGGCTGCTTGGAAAGATAAAAGAGAATAGTGTGACAGGAAGGGTAGTCAGTGTGTTGGCTTAGTATGATTGTGGTGAAATGAGGCAGAGAGCAAGGATTATGAATGATATTCTGGCTGAAATGTGTGAGGAGATGGTAGTACAGTTTGTTAATGTGTGGAATGAGATTGAGGGAAGAAGTGAGCTGTATGGGAGCGATGGACTGCATTTGAGTGGTTATGGAGTGAGTCGCTTGGAGAGACTGCTGCTGGAAGGTAGAGAAGTGAATAGAGAGAATGAATCAGATCGAGAGGGGAGTGATGTGGAAGAGCAGGAGAGTAAGACAGGAGAGATTGAAGAAGTGGAAATGAATGGGGAAGTGAGTGGTATGAGTATAGAAAATGAGAGAATGGGTGTGCAAAAGGAGCAGGGAAATGCGGAGGCTCAGGGGTACACAGTGTGAGAAAGGTGGATGCTCCAAGAGGAGGTGAGAGCATGTGTAGGCAGGAAAGAAAAGGGATGACCAGGGATCAAGAGGAAACAGATGAAATTGAAAAGGGTTCTAAAATGAAGAAGCAGAAAGGAAAATGGCCCCAGTCCAGCATGGAGAGATCACATCGAGTGAGTGGTATCAGTGGAATTAGCTGTAGATCCAGAAATGAGCTGTCGTGTTTGTATACCAATGCTAGAAGTATAAGAAACAAGGCGGATGAAATGGTTGCACTAATTGCGTCTGTTCACCCAAAGATTGTCGGAATAAGTGAGACATGGTTAGATGAGGACGACATCCTGACAGGAATAGAGATGGAAGGGTATGATATGTTTCGTGAGGATAGAAGGGATAAAAAGGGAGGGGGGAGTGCTATTGATGATAGAGAAAGAGTTATGTCCATACAAGGTAGAGATGCAAGAGAGAAATAGGGCCAGTGGTTTTGAGGCAGTATGGTGTGAGATAGAGGTGAATAGAATCAAATACTTGGCGGGATGTTGTTATAGACCTGGTAATGTGGATGGTGGTGATAGTGAAATGTATAGTCAAATAAGCCAAGCAAATAAGAAAAGGGTGATCATTATGGATGATTTATTTATGGCAATATAGACTGGAATGAAGAGATAGCAACTGGAAGTAAAGAAAATGAGTTTCTTGAGTTTTTGAGGGATAACTACCTCAGACAGTATGTAACAGAGGGCACACGAGGATTAAGGGTTTTGGATTTGGTCATCTCATCAGAGGATGTAATTATAAATGAGGTGTCAAATCATCCACCAATTGGTGAAAGTGACCATGAGGTAATTACCTGGGTAGTTGCCAGCAGTGCAAGGACCCCTGTGAAATAAGGGTATATGTAGAACTACAAGGGGGGGGGGGTGATTATGAAGAGCTCAGGAGACAGCTTGTGGGTGTAGCATGGAATGGTTATGGAGCTGGAAAAGAGATCAATGCAGCTTGGGGGATTTTCAAAAACTATTTAGTTGATGCAATGTCTAAATGTATTCCAAGGGTGAGAAGGTTAAATAAGGTAGGTGTGAGATGGATGAATAAAGAGATTAAGCATGCGATACAGAAAAAAAGGACATTGTGGAGGCAGCATAAGAGAAGTGGAAGTAACCAATTTCATGAGGTCTACAAAGACCAGGCAAGGAGGGTGACTTGGTTGGTGAGAGTAGCTAAAGAGAGGTATGAACAGCAGTTAGCTAATGAAGCCAAAAAAGAATCCTAGGGAGTTCTTTCGATATGTAGCCAGCAAAAGAAAGAATGATTATGGAAGGATGACATTGATTGGAGGAAATGGTATAAAGACAGCTGTTGCAGAATATGTGGTGGAGATACTTAATGAGCAGTTCATAAAGATCTTTCAATCTTGTGAATGTGACTTCATGGAGAGATTGAGAGTAGTTGATGATGGGGAGGAGAGACTGACTGTAAGTGAGCAAGAGGTGTTTGGGGAGATGAGTAAACTAGATGTAGATGTGGGAATTGATAATATATCACCGCATATTCTGAAGGAATGTGCCAGAGAGTTGACACCTGCCTTGACATATTTTTTTAATACGAGTCTTGCATTTGGTCAAGTTTCTAAAGAGTGGAAGGAGGGCAACATTGTGCCACTTCATAAAGGAGGTGATCGAAATCGAACTCAAGCATCAAACTATAAACCTAATCTTTGATGATATAATCTTTGATGGACAGCATGGATTTGCTAACGGGAGGTCATGTTTTAGTAATCTACTTACTTATTACAATAAAGTGACTGCTTCCTTGGACAGAGGAGAAAGATACACAGTAACATACTTGGATTTCGCAAAGGCTTTTGATAGAGTACCTCATGATAAGTTGACAGGCAAACTAGAGCAGATGGGGTTGGATATTAGATTAGTGCATTGGATTGGAGACTGGCTATCTGATAGGTATCAACAAGTTGTGTATGGGGGTGCGATATCCAGGAAAAGGAAAGTCACTAGTGGAGTGCCACAGAGGTCTGTTTTAAGGCCATTACTATTTAACTTGTATATTAATGATATTGGCAAAGATTTGGATGGAGATATTCAGTTGTTTGCAGATGATGCAAAGTTGGGACGAACCATAAAGAGTAGTGAAGATGTTGGCCTTACAAGTAGACTTGAATAAATTAAGTGATTGGGCAAGCAAATGGGGATGTGAGTTCAATGTTGCAAAATGTAAGGTTTTAAAATTTGGAAAACAAAGATGGGATGCAGAATTTATGCTTGGTGAGAATATATTGTTGGAGGTAGAGGAAATAAGAGATCTGGGGGTGATAGTGGATAAGGATCTAAAATTTAGGGGACACATCGCCAAAATTGTGAAGACAACACAAAGACTTCTGGGAATGATGCAGAGGACACTGACGTGTAGAAGTAGGGAGATTCTTGTTCCATTGTATGAGGCTTTGATTAGGCCACACATGGACTATTGTGCCCAGATTTGGTCACCAGGTTTTCAGAAGGATGAAGAGATGTTGGAAAGGGTCCAAAGGCGACTGACTAAGGTAGTTTCTGACCTCTGGAATGTTGAGTATGAGGAAAGATTGAGAAGATGTAATTTGCAGAGTCTGGTGGAAAGAAGGAAGAGGGGGAGATATGATAGAGACCAAGTTGGTAAGGGGTTGTTATAAGATCAATGGTGGAGAAGTTCTACAGAGAATAGAGGGAGATCAGGGGAGAACCAGAGGTCATCCCTGGAAACTGTATAAAGAGGGTGTGAGAGGCAGGTTTTTTTCATGCAGGGTTGTGAATGATTGGAATGCCTTGCCTGAGAGTGTGGTGTCTGCAAGGAGTTTGAGTGTGTTTAAGACACGGTATGATGAGATGTGTGTGTGTGTGATAAAAGGACCTCCCAGATGAGTTTTTGACTCCATGAGATCTTGGGAAATAATAATAATATAACATGGTACACTGTTGCATAAATTGGAGAAAATAGGTTTGGGTTATAGAATATTAGCATGGATAAGAGAATTGCTGACTAACAGATATCAAAAAGTGGTATATGGGGGATGTGGATCTGCAAGATTTAAGGGCTATCCGTTCAGCCATGAGATCATGGCTCCGACTGCCGCCTGACACTCCTACTGCATATTTCCATGCGAGGGTGAAGGATGGTAGGCTTGGGGTTCCATCACTTAGATGGCTGATCCCATGCCTGCGGCTGTCAAGAATCACGCAGTTAGAACTATCTTCTTCCCCCATCTGCAGAGAGGCTTTCTATAGCCCATTAATACAAGAAGACTTTAGGTGGGCTAAAGGCTGGTCCCATCATCAAGGTACTTTAATCGAGTCAGCACCCGCAGAACACAAGAGATGGGCATCTCTGTTGCACTATTCTGTAGATAGTGCTCCTTTAATAGAGTCATATCTGGTGCCTCCCCAGCATGATTGGGTAAGGGATGGCACCAGACTCCTCTCTGGGTTCGAGTATATTGACCTTATCAGGAAGAGGATCAATGTCCTGCCTACTCAAGCCCGCACAGCTCAATGGGGTAGTGACGACTCCAACTGTAGGGCTGGCTGCCACCACTACAGTGAGACATTGTCTCATACAGCCCAGTGTTGCTTCCGCACCCATGGGGTCCGCATGAGGAGGCATGATGCCGTGGCATCCATTCTGAACAACTGCTTTAAGAACAAAGGTTGGGAGACTGCGGTGGAACCACATTATAGGACCTCTGCAGGTTTGCGTAAACCAGACTTAGTGATTAAAAGAGATGGTGACATTTGGGTAGTTGATGCCCAGGTGGTGGGAACAGGGTGCCCACTAGCCTATAGCCATAATAATAAAGTAAATTATTATAAAAATAACCAAGATCTAGTTAGTAAGATACGGGAGGAGCATGGGGCAACTCTGAGGTTTACCAGCACCACCATCTCTTTACATGGCGTATGGAGTGCAGATAGTTATAAGGACTTAAAACAGCTTGGGCTTACCCAGAAGGATATAAAAGTTCTTTCCTTGAGGGCCCTACAGGGCACACTGGTGGCATGGCGTTGCCACCAGAGAATGACTACAATGATAACTAAAACAGGCATAGGTAAAACACTTGTAAAGGCTTAGGCCTCTATCAAGTCTGGACGAAATGTCTGCCGTACTGCACATAACCAGTACAAAGATTAATAAAAAAAAATAATAATAATAATAATAATAACAAGTGCTGTACCACAAGGAACAGTGCTTGGTCCACTGTTGTTCAATCTGTACATTAATGATATTGGGAAGGATTTGACAAGCGACATACAGCTATTTGCTGATGATAATGCAAAGCTTGGTAAGGTAATCAGGAATGCTGCTGATATGCAGTACTTGAATGCAGAATGATTCGAATATGCTGGGATTATGGGCATGGGAAAATGGGTATCAGTTCAATGTCAGTAAATGTAAAGTCATTCACTTTGTTGTGATTAGATATTCAGTGTCATATTATATTAGTAGGATTATGCTAGAGGAAACTGATGAGGCTAGGGATCTTGGAGTGTTAGTAGATAGGAAGTTGAAATTCAAGGGCCATGTAGCAAAGATTGTAAATACAACTCAAAAGATAATTGCAAAGCTGAAACAAATGTTCACACATAAAGACCACCTTGATAAGACCTCACTTGGACTACTATGTGCAGGTCGTCTCCGTTGTGATTCTGATATATATTGGAGAGAGTGCAAAGGAGTGTGTTAAAAATGATATCAGGATTGTGAATACTGATTGTGAAGACAGACTGAGAATTTGTAGACTGCAAATACTAGCAAACAAGAGAAAGAGGGATGATATGATTGAGACTTACAAACTTCTGAAAGGATCATACAGGATTTCAATTGATATAATTTTTCAATTTATGGAGGGTGGGGAAAGGATAAGAAGGCATCCTTGGAAGCTGAGAATGAAGGCTGCTAAGAAGGGGGGATGAGGGCTAGATTTTTCTCTCAGAGGGTGGTGTGCGATTCGAATGGATTGCCATTGAATGTTGCGAGTGCAAGCAGTGTGAATGAATTCAAGAATAAGTATGATAGCTGGTGTGTTTAGTATGTGGCCTTCCTCGATGAGTCTCTTACTCCCTGGAGGTCTCTCTTAATGATAATAATTTCTGGATTATATAAAATTTAAAAAAAAAAAAAAAAATCGAAATTTAGCAGAAAGACAGACATGGGAGGCAGAGTATTTGAGACTATCTGGTTTGAGATAAAGATCAATAGGGTAAAACCCATTGATCTTTTATTGATCTATTGATTTATCTCACACCAGATATAAAACTATCTGGTTTGAAATAAAGATCAATAGGGTAAAACTCATGCCCTAGGCAGGATATAGTTGGTTACTCATATAGGCCAGGGAGTATAAAGGAAGGTGTAGAGGACAAGCATCAGTAAGAAGTTAGCTCAATGAATGTAGGATGAATATTAAGATGACTTCAACCATATCAACTGTGCAATTCAATCATGTTACTTCAACAGTTAAATCAGTGTGCACAGCTTGAAATCTTTTTATCCCAAAGCACATAACTTTATACTTTGTCACATTATAATAACCATTAACCTTTATTACACTGTCAGTATTTAAATCAACTCGAAAGATCTCTACATCACTGTTATTACATCTTGCCCTCTCTAGCTTTGCATTATCAGTAACTGGATATTCTTTCTCAAAAATTATTCTCCATATCATTTAATGCAAATTAAATATATAGTGATTCAAGGACATCACTGATCACCTGTCCTCTCTTGGTTCCATGCCATATACTAATGTGTTGTCTGCGCATAAGTACACCTCTTATTCATGCCCAACTTAATCCATCCTCAGTTAATTTAAGATTTCTATGGAATATCCTGTGAAATGCCTTCCTTCACAAAGTCCAGCAGTATCGTGGTGTAGTCATTTCTTTTAACTTATGGAGCTGTCAATTTTTTGCAAGTGAGTATGGCCATTTATCGACTGGTGATCGTACAACATACAGCCTCTTTCATTTGGTCCCATCCAAATGCCATAGGATACAACTTCTACCATCCATGTTTCCACTGGTATGACCTGCTTCCATAAACAGGGCAAACACTGCTTTTTATGTAGAATTTGAGAGACTTCAACATCCATAATTCAGATTACTTCTCTTCTCCAACTTCACAGAATAAGCTGAAAGAGAGGCTGAACTGTTTGCTGTCAGCAATGATCTAATATAAATTGTTCATCTACCCACAGAATTCCAGATAATCCTAATCATTCTCCCAACACTTTGGAACTTTTCTTAACCAGTTCCATTCGAATTGCTGATGCTAGCTCTCCTCTTGGTAAACCAGACACCAAGAAACAATCTTGATCCTATGGCAGAATAGTGCTACCAGGAATAACTTTTGAGATTTCCATGATTATTGCCTTCACTCTTCTAATCCTAGCACTTAATCTGATCTAATAACCTAAATTATTCTAAATGGGATGAGTGCCTTTATTTGCCACTCCAAACAAAGCCCTCAATCCATAAGCCCTGATTCTCCAACAACTGTGCCAAAGTCCCCAAGCAAATCCAAAACAGACTCTGTAAGGACCAAATGCACTAAGCTTGCCTCTGCTCAAACAGCAGTCAATCCCTTTGGTCCCTTCCAAATGTTATAAGATACAACTTCTGTCATCCATGTTTCCACCTGTCTCACATCCTGATGATACAATGGTAATATTTCCTCAAGAAAAAGCAGACTTCTTGACATCAACCTTTTCCTCAAACTCTTGTTTGGAAGACCAGGTCAAATCTCCTCCCACTATTCCACAAACTACATGTAATGTGCTCCCTTTGATCTTTCATCAGAAGGGCATTAGAAAAATACTCAATAGCCTCTTCCAGTGACTACTAAATTGTGCTAAATGCTCTCACTCCAGAACTAATGATCATCTTGTATTGTCCCTACAAGCTGTCATACTCATCTGGCTATCTATCCAACAGCTTTGAAACCTTTAACTAGTCTGCTTGACTTCAAATACTCTCAAAAATAATGGAAAGGGTCATCAACAGTGAACTCCACTGCTTGGAGACTCATTAGTTATTCGTTAATCCCAATATGGATTTCACCATTCTTGCTCCACTGCAAATCTCATAGCTTATCTTTGGACACATACCATGGAAAAGTTCGGAGAATCCCACAGTCACTTGATATTTCCAAGGCATTTGATCGACTCTGGCATCATGGTAGTCCTCTTATGCTTTGCAAGTGGATCACCAGCTTCCTCTCCAGTTGTTCATTGTGTGTCATGGTAGACAGTTTCCTTTCATCAGATTTCTCAATCATTGCTAGACTGGACATTTTCTCAAATCTGCCTGACCTGAGAATACTGTTCTCAATTTGGGATAAGAACAACAATACATCCTAAAACCTCCTTCAGAACATATGACCCTTTTCTGACTCCCTTCAGTCACTTCCCATAGATGCTGCTCCACTGAACTGGCCACTACCATTCCTCCACTTTCCCTAATCATGTACAAACACTAGCAGCTGCTGGTCAGCACCCACATGCAGTTTGGCTCCAAATATATTGAATCAAACCCAGCCATGCTTAGTGAAAACTTGACATGCCGGTCCCAAGCCCAGATAAATGGTGAGGGTTGAGTGCAGGGCTAGCAACCCAGTCTCAAAAAAAAATCTTTGCTATGCAAACTGAAACCTTCCAAAATGTGATACCGGATGAACAGAGTCCGGTGGAAAATAGTGGTGGAAGACCTATGCTCCCAAGTGGAGTGAAGAGGATTACGTAAGTAAGTATATTGAATCAACTCATCTTCTTACTTTATTCTATCTACATTTTCTCTTTGGAGTAGCCTTCCCCATACTGTTTTTCCCCAAATGAATACAACCCGCAGCTTTTCAAGAGCTGGTTAATAAATTCTCTTTATCCATTACAATTTGTGCGCGTGCACACACACACACAGCATGGTTATGTCAAAGATCAATATTAAAAAACTAATCAGATTATCAAGCTGGCTGGTTAAAAAAAAAAAAAAATAGGAATCAAAGACAGGCATTATCAGTTATAAGAAGCATCAATGTTGAATAAATTAGCAGAATTACAGAAATACCATATCAACATGAATGGTGTTACTGAGATGAAGACAAAAACAGGCTAGTCAGTTCTAAATACATGTACATCATTAATTTTCTGGCAGCAACAGCTCGACGCTTCCTTTAGTTTGGGATGAAATTACCAGAGAACATTTGAAATTCCTATGACCACTATACTAGTTCACTGGAGAGCCTTAGATAGTGGTCATCCCTTGATTTTGAGAATTTCTCTTATTTTGTTTACATTTACCCCTAGGCTAGGATTTAAGCAAGGTTCACAAGATAAGGTTGAAGTGTCAAAACAATTTGAGAGTGGCATTTCAATGGAGAAATTGTGTTACACATATTATTATTATTATTTCGGGCTACTCCAGGGAGTCCTTAGACTCATCGAGGGAGGCCCTAAATATCATGTTCACACAACTATTCGACATTCGCACAGTACCCATCATACCTTGCCTTGAACTCGCTCACTGTCATAGCACCCACAACAGACTCTGGCAGCTTATTCCACTCATTTACCACTCTAAAAGTAAGGAACCCAGCTCTAACACCCCTGCTAACTACACTCTTGCCCAGCTTCCATAGGTGTCCCCTAGTTCTCCCACCACCAGTCCTGATCTCAAAAATATCCTCTGAATTAATGCTATAGAATCCTTTTAGCAATTTGAATGTCTCAATCACATCTCCCCTTTTCTGCCTATCAACTAGTTTCTGCAACCCACAAATCTTCAACCTGTTCTCATATGGTTCATTCCATAGACCTGCTATCATCTTAGTCACTCGCCTCTGGATCCTCTCCACCTCCTCCCCATCAAGAAGGAACCGAGGTGACCAAATCTGGGCACAGTAGTCGAGATGAGGTCTTATCAGGGCTCGGTACAGAGGTACAATAACTTGCTTGTCTCTGCTCGTCAAGGTATTTTTCAACAACCAAGTGACTTGATGAGCTGATTTAGCTACTTTTGCAATGTGCCCCCTAAACTTCATCTCCCTATCCACCAACACTCCCAAGTCACTGGCCTCAATCTCCTGGAGTACAGTTCCACCAATGTGGTATACTGCTGCCAATCTTTTCACCCCAAAATGCATAACCTTACATTTTGTCACATTAAATTGATATCCATTCTCCTTAGCCCAGAACTCCGATCTATCTAAGTCATCCTGCAAGACTTTGACATCTTCTGCATTCACTATTGCCCTACCCAACTTTGCATCATCAGTGAACAAATGAACTGTTCCACTTAGATCCTTCCCTATATCGTTAATGAACAGATTAAACAGCAGTGGTCCAAGAACAGAACCCTGCGGCACACCACTAGTCACAGGCCGTCTTTTGGACTCTACTCCTGAATAAACTACTCTTTGATATCTCTCCATGAACCACCCACCTATCCATCTCACCAACCCTATATCCATTCCCATATGTTGTAGTTTACGGATTAGAATTCCATGTGGTATCCTGTCAAACGCCTTTGCCAGGTCCAGCAGTATCACTGTCACTGTAAATCCATTTCCCTTATCCAGTTCTGCCGTCACCTTGTTATAAAACTCGATAAAGTTACTGAGGCATGATCTACCCTTCACAAAGCCATGCTGTCCCCTGTACAGTATCTCATTTTCATCAATCCATTCCTGTATTTTTCCCCTGACTACTTTCTCCAAGACCTTGACAACGACTCCTGATATGCTGATTGGTCGGTAATTTGCCACCATAGTCTTGGATCCTCCTTTATACAGTGAAACTATTTTCCCCTAGGAAAATAGTTTCACTGCATAAAATAGGGACTAAACCAGACCCGAGACTCAGATTAAACAACATGGTCAAGGGCACTGATAACTCCTTAGCCGCTTCACGCAAGACCCGTGCCGGTATACCATCCAATCCCACAGATGTATTCACATTAAGGTTCTGTAATAATAGACTATTCACCTCCACTTTATTCATCACAATTTCCATATAAACTAATGGTTCCTTCATTTTTTCAATGTCACCACCTGGATGATATACTTTTGCAAAGTGCGCGCTCAGTAACTCCACTATATCGACTGGTTCAGTGACCTGCTTACCATCGTCATTCCTTAAAATCATTTTGCCATGTACAGTTTTTTCCTTGCTTGCAGCATACTGAAAGAACTGTTTGGGATTCTCTTTTGCTTGCATAGCTAGTTTCCTTTCATAATCGGCTTTTGCTGTTTTTACCACACTCGTTACCCTTCTGGCCTGCACTTTATACAATTTATACTTTTGGATTTGGATATGATATTGGAATATCAACCGTTTATGATATAAAGAAGCAAAGGAACAAAATACTAAAATTCTTTGCAAACAGTGATTCCAAGAAGCAAATGACTGTCAGAAAAATGGTAAGAATACTGAGCACGATTGAGTGATGATGGAATAGTTTTAGCTATGTCACAGTGATTGTGAACTTTTAGGTAGCATGCTAATGGAACATGCTAAGTTATTCCATAAAGAACTTAAATTAGAACATGAGTGTGACTTAGTGAAGGATGGCTTCAAGAGTTTACAAAAATCACAGAATATCTATCTATAAAAGTGTGTGGTGAAAAACAGTCCTCAAACTACAAAGACAGTTTACTAAACTTGTAGCCGGAAAGCTCCTCAGTTCCAAGAAAGTGTATAATACTATGAAACTATATTATATTGGCACTGGCAATGAAAGGACATTAACAGCAGGGGAACAAAGAAGGGCAAACAGGATTCAGACAATGATGATGATGATGATAGAGCTACTGTCCTAGGGTGCTCAAATGCAGCAGACATGCATAGATGTAAGCCACTGGTGATAAGGATTGTCCTAGGGCAGTGGTGTTCAACCTTTTTTTTACTATGCGAGCTACTTTTCTATAAAAAGTTATTCAGCAATCTACTCTCTTATATAGATCACGTTCCCCCAACCTGATATCTGATTACGCACAAATAAACAACTAAAAACTTTGTTTATTTAAAAATTTATTTATCACTTTTAATTATTTTAATACAAAAAAAAAAAAAAAACATATTGGAATAAAATATTTATTTCTCTATTTTGGAACACCAAAGTTAGGGAAAAAAAAACAGATTACAAACTTACAAGTTACAGGAAATGCTTGTTGATTAAAAAAAAAAAAGTTAATGTGAAATTTGGCATTGTTTGGACCTCGCAATATTTTCATAGTCAGGTTGATATGAAGAAGTGGCCAATCGCAGACAATCATCCAAATGATCATTTGTAATTTGGTTTTTTAATTGATTTTTTATGACATTCATATTTGAAAAAGCGGATTCTGATAAATATGTCGATCCGAAACACGACAGAATTTTTCATGCAATATCAGATGATATTGGGAATTTTTCGTGGGGAACTTTTATTGCGAACTTCTAAATGACTTCATTGTTTATTGATTTTAAATGTAAACTATTCTGAATGTTAATTATCTCAAGTTCTACTTCAGCTTGGTTTATATCAAACAGCACACTAATTTTATTTGAAATTTCTGTGATGTTCAAGTTTTCTTGAAATGGATTATTGATAAAACATACAATCATTTCAGTTTTATTAAAATCTTTAAATCTTGAATTTATTTCTTCCTCAACTCATTCTATTTCACGAATAAATTCTTTTAAATCATAGTGAAGCATTTCTTGATTTTGTTCAAAAATTTTAATAAATATGGGAGACGTCTAAATTTGCAGTCATTTATATTTTTCTTTAATAAAAGAAAGTATTGTTGGAAAGTTTTTATTGAACTTAACATGTCAATTAAATTTTTATCTCTACCTTGTAACTCTAAATTTAAATTGCTTCATTTCGTACAGAAATCTACTAAAAATGATAAGTGTAACAATCTTTTATCACTCAATTGTGGATAAATATCTCCTTTTTCATCAAGAAAAAAATTTTATATCGTTAATTAATACAAGAAATCTTTCTAAAAATTGACTTTATTATTATTATTATTATTAAACAAGACCTCATGGAGTCAAAGACTCATCTAGGAGGATGAGATGAGACTTCTGCTGAGCCAGCGAACATTATTGTACAACTGAAGTACCCTATCATCATCTGCCTGTAATTTAAATAACCGCCGTTGTAGGGCTTTTCCTAGAACAGAACTTACAAATTTAAATGTAATATACAAAACATCTTTTGTGTTTAATCTTTTACTACACAGTACTTGTTGGTGAATAACACTGTGGTACGTTAAAAAACCTGGATATTTGTCATCGTTTTTACAAAATGAAATGAAGCCTGATTTATTACCTATCATTGCAGGAGCACCATCAGTAGTAATAGACACAAGTTTAAAAAGCGGAAGTGTTTGTGTTGTTTCACAAATTCATCAAATGCAGAAAAAATGTCTTCTCCCCTAGTCCTTTCCAATAATGGTATAATTTTCAAAAGTTCTTCTTTACTTGAATAATCTTGAAATACCATGCAAATAAATACCACTAACTGGGCAAAAGCAGTGAAGTCGTTTGATTCATCAAACTGTAATGAAATGCAACACGCTGGTGAATGTCTGACATTAAGTGAGTATTCAGACCGGCACTTAAAATTTCAACTCTTCTCATAACCATTGTTCTGGAAAGTTGTAAATCTTTAATATTCAAAATGATTTCATTTTTATTTTTAAAATCAGAAAATAAAGATTCTGTTGCTTCAAGAAACAATTCTTTTATTAACTCTCCATCAGTAAAAGGCTTTTTTTGCTTTTGCTAATAAATGACACTTTCAAAGATACAATAGTGACTGATATTGGTTTATTTATTACTTTCGAAATCATATTCTGTTGTCCAGAAAGTCCTGCCTTTAAATTTATAATTTACATATTTTGGAATTTTTGGGAAAATCTGCATCATATTTTGCATGTAGCGATCGAAAATGTCTCTCAATATTACCTTTTTTCTGGAATTGCTACTGATGAATTACAAATCAAACAACAACACTTTCCATTTACCATTGTAAAGAAAAAATCCGTTTCCCATGCCTTGTGAAAATGATATTTCTTCGATTTCTTTGAAACACTCATGATTATCCTCAAATTAAATGAAACACATATGATGTGCTTTTCTTATACGTCTACTTTTGCTATCCAGTCGTTACTGCGACATTGTAAACTTTTATTATTATTTAACTTTGTATACTTGTAATTTCTATTAATTACTTGTGATGTCTTTTACTCTATACTTTATTCTCCGTTATTCTAATTTGCTGTGCACGCTTTCTCTATCTCAGAATCTTTCTTGTTTATCTTATTACGTGCTATGTTTATCTACCTTTCGCATTATGAGTCTTATGCCTAAGATAGTAGAAAATTTATTTAAAATGAGACTGCGCCACTAATATCTTTGATTAACAAAAAGAACTCAATATATACGGCTGGTAGATTTCTAACACAAATTCCCATTGAAACTTTCACAAACAGTTGTGGTCTATTCTGTTTCTTAATTTCACGCTTTGCCCAACTCACTTAGATTCCTGCTCAACAAGTCCGATTTATTTTAGAAACAGTGCAGTTGTAAATAAACAAACAGGCAGCACTCTTTTAACAAGAAAGTCAAATGACAATTATTTACATTACTATGAAATATACACAATTTAAACGTTAGGGAGATTGCTTACTCTATCCATCTATAAAAACTCTTTAGCAAAAATTAGAGCTATCTTTCTTCAACAACATTAAATACTTTCTTTAACACATAAGGTTACCTACTCTCAGTTTACAAATTTTTACTTATTAATCTCTAAGCTTACTCGTAAAGAGGTTACCTAAATCTGTGTTAAGTGATCTTTACACATTTGATATCAACCTCTAACATGCCAATTGATTCTCTTATGGACATTTCTTAATACTATTAAACATATATCTTAAGTCTTTCTTGTATCAACTATAACAGGAATTATATAAAAGTTTTGAACTTACAAAGGCTCTGTATCTCACATTCAGTCAAAAGTCTTTCACTAAAAGTTCTATGGCAATTCTTTAGTCTCAGATCTTCTTCTGGAAATTTTGGCTCAGCTGCATCTCATCGGGAACGTAGCGGGCTGTGGGCTCATTCAGCTCCAGCAAAAGGTTACTCTCCCTTGGCGAAAAGAAAAACTTACGAGCGAAGGTTCTTTGGGAAATTTGCCTTGCCTTTTCTCCTCTGCTTGGGCTCGCCAAAAATGCCTGGACGACTGCCTTCTTTTTCTGCCGTTTCAATAGCTAGAACTGCCGCCAACTGTTAACTGGATCCCTCTCTGGCCTGGAAACTTTTCTCCAGCAATTGGAACTCTTCCTTTCGGCAATTTGAAACCTTGTCTGAGGACTAGAAGTAGTGTCTCTCTCTAGCGACGTCTCGAACCGAGAAACTCCTCTCTCAAGCAACGTGGATCTGGGCAGCCTCTCTGTCAGCGACTCCTTTCTAACAGCAATTCTGGAAGTGGTACCCCTTCTGCTTGTTTCAGTCCCTTTTTATTAGGCTTCCTCTGAGACCTCACATGAAGTTTGGCAACCCCCAAAGAATCGGTATGAGTCTTTCATCTTAAGTTTTTCAAGTTCGGCATGCCTTTGGCTCTCCTCTGCTTTCTTTTGATTGTAAGTTGCCAGCCATCAGAAAGTTGTTTGAACTCTTTCTGACTGACTTCGGAGATGAAAAGCCAAACGGCTATTTTTTTCTGGCGAGGTTGATAAGTTAAGGGGGATAAAAATCCCTTATTGTTTTTCAGCCAATAAGCGAAACTACGATCGAAAACTATGATCTGAACGTTTCATGCCTTTCTGGCAATCGTATAGCAAAAATATGCAAGTTCTTTTCACTTAAACGCTGATATTCTAGGTCTAGCTACTCACTGATGAGACCTCAAAAAAGGTTGAAACCGGTCTGGGTAGTGACCTCTTCTCATAATGTAAAACAGTACTACATCTCCTAGGAGCTGTGTGTTTTTACATTATGAGAAAATATCAGGAATAGTGAGGGATCTTGCTCCACCTTTGCAACAAGTTGCCGTGGTGTGGCACTACCAAGTGGTCACTTACGCTTGGTTCCGCTGACAGTTCGTCGGCATGAAATGTTCAGATCGTAGTTTCGCTTACTGGCTGAAAAACAATAAGGGATTTTTATCCCCCTTAACTTGACTTCAGAGATGTTTACACTTAGAGCCTGCAAGCCTTTCTCATACAAGTTTCAATAACAATTTTTCTAATGCCGTCATGTACAGCTTCGGCGACAAAAACGTTGCCTTTGTTTTTAACACTCTAACATATTCTTATTAAAGCAGTATATACAGTTAGCTTCAAAAGAGTTATTTACAAAAACATCTAATATAAACTATACCGAGACAAAGTTTATTTTTTTACAATACTCACATGGGACTTAACCTAAGTAAAAAATCGGTGTACTTTGCTTTGGAATATTTAATATTTAAGCTACAATCGAGTTTTTACACTTTGCTTATAATCGTATTCACTCAGCTCGCTGTTTGAGTTCCATTGATCCAAGTTCATTCACTTACCCGGACTTATAAGAAAAGTACTGATTTTACAATTTTAACGAAAAATAAATAAACAATAGCAATACACTTAAAGCGAATTAAAAATACAAAATAATGATAAATGAAATATCATGCTTTAAGTTTTAATTAAATTTGTAAGTAAGCAGGAATACACAAGAGATCGACCAAAAATCACTCCGCGATCAACGGGTTGAACACCCGTCCTAGGGCCTTGAATTTACACTGCTACATATACAAATAAAAATGCCTGGATTACCACAGAAATTGTTAGAATCTTTTGAAAAGTTTATTCTGTGCTTGAAGCCCAAGTGCACTGCGTGTATGTGAACGTACCAGAAGACTGCAAAATTCTCATTCTGTACAGCTGTTCAGCTCACCCCAGAGGTCAACTCCTGTGTAAGAAATATGGTGATAAAGATGATGTATTTACCACCAAACTATATATATATATATATGTATAGGAACATTATATATATATCTATATATATATATAGGAACATTATGCTCTGGGAAGGCCAAGGATCACTCATTTTTTGTAAAATAATTGTTAGATGTCAATAAATGCTGGCAACGTTGTATTGAAAAGATATATTTCGGTGATTACACCACATTTTTTATTATTCAGTTATACAAAATACTGAAATAATAGTTCCCGACAAGTTTCGTAAATCGTAGGATTTACATCTTCAGGGGGTAAATAGTATAACTTAAAGTTTAAACAAGAGAATTAATAAATACAAATCATAACCGTCTGGCTATTCATAAACTCAAATAACAGAATGCAGATATAAAACGTTATTGACTTTGAACAATACTGGACGATGTCACGTATTCTTGTTCATATAGTCCGAGCTCAGATTGAGGTAGATTTTTTATTAGAGCTGACCACACTTGATGGAGAATTAAACCTTGATTTTTATTGCATTGGGTTGGGTTTTTTAGCATATTAGCAGCTTCTTTAAATTTTCTTATATAACTGTTGTTTTCTATGTATGACATTGTCGTTTTTTGCCACAGTACATCATGTTCAGTGGAAGTGGTATGGAAAGCAAGACCCGTTTTATGTTCTCTTTTGTATTGTACGTCTTTTTGGTGTTCAGCCATGCGTATTTCTCCAGATCTTCCTGTCTGTCCTATGTAGCAAAACCCGCAAGAGCAATGGATTTTGTAGACTCCTGGTTTTTTTAAGAGGATGATGAGGTGGTTTTGGTGGATGTAGGAATCTTGCGATTTTTTCCATAGGAAGGAAGGCTACTTTTATGTTGTGTTTGTTCATTAATTTGGCTAGCTTATCTGTAACATTTTTGATATAAGGAAGTGAGATTGCGTTTTTGTAATCCTGTTTTATTGTGTTGTTAGTTGGAGGCATTTTAAGGATTCTCTTGATGGTTTTTGTTTCATATCTATTCTGTTGGAGGATTTGTGTTAAGTATTTTAGTTCTTCGTTACATCTTTCTTGTGTGCTGGAGATATTGTATGCACTGTCTCGAAGAGTTTTAATTAAGCTTATTTTTTGTGAAAGATGGTGGTGTGAGGCTGCATTTAGAAATCTTCCAGTGTTTGTCGGCTTCCTATATACTGAGAAGGAGAGTTTACTTTCTTCATTAACTTCTAACAGAATATCCAGAAAAGGAAGTTTTTTATTTTCTTCTTGTTCTAAAGTGAATTTTATGGTGTTGTGCAAATTGTTGAGATAATCTCTGAAATTGATAAGTTCATCTGTTGTTCTATTGAATATGATGAAAATATCGTCCACATAGTGTAGCCATATTTTTGTTTTTTTATGATAATTCTTAAGAGCATTGTTTTCAAATTTTTACATAAATAGGTTTGCTAATACCAGTGATAATGATGAACCCAAACCTTCTTTTTGTTCCCAGATTCTGTCTTGATAGGTGAAAAAGTATTGTTTATACAATGTTTAAAAAGATTTAAGATGTCCGGAGGGAAGAGGTCTTCTAGGAGATTCAAAATTTCTTGTCTCGGGACGTTTGTAAACAAGCTGATAATGTCTAGACTTGCTAAGATGTCTGTTAAACCAATATGTATATCTTTCACTTTTTCTATGAAATGTTTACTATTTTTTATGAAGGAAGATGTTTTTCCTATATGTTGTGAGATCATGTTGGTGAGGTATTTTGCAAAGTTGGAAGTCGTTGAATCTCTTCCATCTATTGGTCTTAACTGTCTTATGGATCTTTGGAACACCATATACTCTGGTATCAAAGGATGTTTTGATTGTAAGTATTTTTTAAGTTCTTCCATCCAGAGAGGCACTTTTTTTATTAGATCATTTGTTTTTTTGTGTGTGTGCCAAGTCAGGTCTCTGTCTAAGGGTTTGTAGATGTTTGTATCTTCCAGGAGACTTTTCATTTTGTTATCATATTCTGTAGCATTTAAAACGACAATTGCGTTGCCTTTATGCGTCCCGAGACAAGAAATTTTGAATCTCCTAGAAGACCTCTTCCCTCCGGACATCTTAAATCTTTTTAAACATTGTATAAACAATACTTTTTTCACCTATCAAGACAATATCTGGGAACAAAAAGAAGGTTTGGCCACGGGTTCATCATTATCACCGGTATTAGCAAACCTATTTATGGAAAAATTTGAAAACAATGCTCTTAAGAATTACCATAAAAAACCAAAAATATGGCTATGCTATGTGGACGATATTTTCATCATATTCAATGGAACAACAGATGAACTTATCAATTTTAAAGATTATCTCAACAATTTGCACAACACCATAAAATTCATTTTAGAACAAGAAGAAAATAAAAAACTTCCTTTTCTGGATATTCTGTTAGAAGTTAATGAAGAAAGTAAACTCTCCTTCTCAGTATATAGGAAGCGGACAAACACTGGAAGATTTCTAAATGCAACTTCACACCACCAGCCTTCACAAAAAATAAGCTTAATTAAAACTCTTCAAGACAGAGCATACAATATCTCCAGCACACAAGAAAGATGTAATGAAGAACTAAAATACTTAACACAAATCCTCCAACAGAATGGATATGCAACAAAAACCATCAAGAGAATCCTTAAAATGCCTCCAACTAACAACACAATAAAACAGGATTACAAAAACGCAATCTCACTTCCTTACACAGTGGTGCACTCAGGATTTAATCTTGGAGGGGCCAAGCACTCAAGATTTAACCTGGGGGGGGGGAGTTGAGTAGATGTTTGCGAATACACACTACACATCGCATACGACCTATAACTGAGCATCTGCAGTGATTACTAATTCATAAGTAGCATACAACATAAATAAAAAAAAAATGAATTTTAATTAGGAAAAGATTTTTGGAAATTTGTCTAGTGTTTTTTCCTTTTCTTTGGGGGGGGGGGGTGTGCCTGCCCCCCCCTCTGAGTGAGCCACTGCTTCCTTATATCAAAAATGTTACAGATAAGCTAGCCAAATTAATGAACAAACACAACATAAAAGTAGCCTTCCTTCCTATGGAAAAAATCGCAAGATTCCTACATCCACCAAAACCACCTCGTCATCCTCTTAAAAAACCAGGAGTCTATAAAATCCATTGCTCTTGCGGGATTTGCTATGTAGGACAGACAGGAAGATCTGGAAAAATACGCATGGCTGAACACCAAAAAAAGACGTACAATACAAAAGAGAACATAAAACGGGTCTTGCTTTCCATACCACTTCCAAAAAATGACAATGTCATACATAGAAAACAACAGTTATATAAGAAAATTTAAAGAAGCTGCTAATATGCTAAAAAACCCAACCCAATGCAATAAAAATCAAGGTTTAATTCTCCATCAAGTGTGGTCAGCTCTAATAAAAAATCTACCTCAATCTGAGCTCGGACTATATGAACAAGAATACGTGACATCGTCCAGTATTGTTCAATGTCAATAACGTTTTATATCTGCATTCTGTTATTTGAGTTTATGAATAGCCAGACAGTTATGATTTGTATTTATTAATTCTCTTGTTTAAACTTTAAGTTATACTATTTACCCCCTGAAGATGTAAATCCTACGATTTACGAAACTTGTCGGGAACTATTATTTCAGTATTTTGTATAGCTGAATAATAAAAAATGTGGTGTAATCACCAAAATATATCTTTTGAACCAATTAGCCACAGAAGTCTAAGCCTGCAAGGTTGTATTGATATTTATTAAACAATTTAACGTGAAAGAAGCACTTTACTTCATTGTTAGTGTCTACGAGAAGGTACGAGCATCAACACTAAAGAAATGCTGGCATAAGCTTGACAATTCTCCTGATAAAATTATAGAATCACATGTATAATAGAGTAAAAATAAATTTATTACACATATATTTTGTCTTGCATATCGAAAGACATCATTAGCATGAGCAGAGGACAACAATAAGGAATAAAAGAAAGAAAGAAAAGAAAGAAAGGCAAAAATTATGAGACAATGTAGACACAATGCTACGTGGCATATACAAAGTTCATGCAACTTATCTTACTATGGACAAACAGGAGGATCTGTCAGTCAATGCATCTCTGAACATTTACACCATATGTGACTCAACTTCACAAATCTGGCCTAGCACAATGCGTAATTGAAAACTCTAGCCACCAGATCCAATGGAAAAAACACCAAAGTATTACATATATCAATATATATATAAACATGAACATTTATACAAAGAAAGTGCTGAAGTCCTACTTCAGTGACCTAACCTCAATCATAATGCCTGCCTTAGCATTCCTAAAGTGTGGGAAATTGTCATCCTTAACTGAATTAAATCAATATTCATGCTCAAGTTTGTTTTTTTTTTAAACTCGATTTATCTAATTTTAATTTTATTTTCAACCCAACAATAGTTTTAACCAATGAACAAATGTGCTCTACCATTTCCTTTATTCAAATTCCTTATTATCATTCTCTGCTCACACTGATGATGTCTTACAATATACAAAACAAAATATCTGTATAATAAATTAATTTTTACTGTGGTACACGTGATTCTATAATTATGGATATTCTACAGGTCTCGTTATACAAGAAAATTCTCTGAATGAAAGGAAACGTTGGCAATGGCTACAAAGGATTTAATGTATCAAAGGAGAAAGAAATTCATAATGCAAATAAAGAGTTCCTTGAATATGCAAAAAGTGCTACAGGACCTGATGCCAAGAGTAGTAAGTAGGCTTAATAAAGAAATCTGATGAAGTGAATAACAATAATGAAGAAATACCTGTTGTTCATCATATACTCAGGCCATCCCCTAGCAAAATATCTGTATAATAAATTATACAGATAATTTGTGGAGTGCAGAGCAAGAGTACAAATAGATTCCATAACAACAAAAAATTGAAAAAAGTGTAAAGCTGCAGATATGTATGACTGAAAGTTGGCAAAATATAAAGACATGCATGGGTGTTCTGTTGAAGGGCCAGTGATGTTCAGATGAGTAATAAAATAAAGTCATATATAATTCATAAATTATTATATATTTATTATTATTATTGTACGGGTGCCTCTATGGAGTCCGAAGACATTGCAGGAGACCAATCTATCATACCTCTCCTTGAACCCATTAACAGAAAAAGTATTCACAACTGACTCTGCCAACTCATTCCAGTCATTCACAACTTTCCAAGCAAAAAATCTAGTCCTCACAGCCCTACTAACCACACTTCTATTCAACTTCCAGGAATAACCCCCTTGTTCTGGTCTCTCCAGCCAAGTGTTGAAATGTTTCCCCCTAATCAATCCTATAAACTCTTGAAGCAACTTCAATATTTCTATCATATCCCCTCTTTTTCTCCTGCCAATAAACTTCTGCAATCAATACACCCTTAACCTATCTTCATAGGAAACATTCCACAGGCAACTCATCTTGATCACTCACCTCTGAATCCTCTCCATCGCTTTCTTATCCCCAAGAAACCAAACTTGAGCATAGTAATCCAGATGTGGGCATATTAAGGCTTTATAAAAAGGAATAACAACTTCTTTTTCTCTACTCGTTAATGTGTTCTTCAATAGCCAAGTAATCTTATGGGCTACCTTAGTAATATGTCTTCTGAACTTTAACTCTCTGTCTACCACCACCCCTAAATCTCTAGCTTCATCTATTTCATGGAGTACAGTGACATCAATGTGATACACAGCTTGTAATCTATTTATCCCAAAATGCATAATTTTACATTTATTAAACTGACACCCATTAACTTTTGCCCATACTGACAGCCTATTTAAATTGTCCTGCAATATAAATAGGCTCCACATTACCTAGTTTAACTATTACTCTACTTAATTTTGCATCATCAGCAATCAACTGAATATTCCCTTTCAAGTTATTTCCTATATCATTTATGTACAAATTAAACAGCAATGGTCCTAGCACACCACTAGTCAACTGTTTTCGCCTTAATTCTACCTCTCCATGTACCACTTTTTTATATCCATCCAGCAGCCACCCTCTTATTCCACTTAACCAGTGTCATATTCATTCCCATTCGTTCTAATCTGCATAACAGAGTTCCATGTGGTATTCTGTCAAATGCCTTTGCAAAATTCAACAGAATCACCATATAGCTATTTCCTTTATCCAACTCTGCTGTTACTATTATAAAAAGATAATAAATTACTAGGGCATGACCAACCCTTCACAAAACCATGTTGCGCCCTCATACAGTATCATATTTTTAACCACCCATTCTTGAATTTACTTTTTGACCAATTTTCCAGTACTGTTGCCACCACACCTGAAAATTTATTCCATAAAATTTCTTTTTCTATCAGATTGATTCTGAATATTTTACTTTTTCCTCTTATTTAATTATTATTATTATACAGTATCTCCATGGAGTATGGAGACTCATCGTGGGAGACTTAAATTAGCCATTATTCAGACAAATCCCATATCTCTCATTGAATCAATTCACTGTCAGAGAACTTTCACAAATTTATTTTTCTGTGTTTTTGATATGCAAGCCTTCTAAAGCACAGGACCCTTTGGGAAAGTGTTCTTGCCTGGGTCTAAGGGCAACACTGACTGAAATTGACTAGTAAAAGGTTAGTAGACTTAATGGGTAAATTAACCAAAGAGATAGGACAACTTACCGATACAAAATTAATAACGGAAAAAACTCACATACAAATATTATTTAATAGTATAATTTTCGCCTGTGTGTCACAGGCATCTTCAGTACATATTAAGCTCAAATTAAACAATAACTGACAATTCCAAAAAGGCCCACCTAAGTAGCTGGTGTAAGATAACTAAAAAGGTCAATAAATTTCCTAAAAAAAAAAAAAAAAAAAAATCAACACAATAAAAAGTTAGGAAAGATTAGTTGATTTGTAAAGTACTATCTCCCATAAAGGGGATAGACATAAGCCGTCAGATCTGTTTAAGTTAGGAGAATGAAGTAGAGTTTCACATGTTTCCTTATAAAGGCGTTCCATGAGGAACTGACTTTTGTGAACTCTTGTCTTTCTCCAATGACCTCTGTGTCTAGAGAAGAAGGCATGTTCTGCAAGTCCAGACTTTTCAGGTTTAAAGTATTCAATTAACATTGGTGTTCTTCTAGCCGAATAGAGGCAGATCTCCCCGTTTATCCAAAATAAGATAATCCACAAGAGCATGGAATCTGGTAGACACCTGGATGATTAAGATGTGGAAGCTTGTCCTTAGGAGAAGTGAGAAAGGTGGAGATTTTTCTAAATGGTTGAAAGGCAACAAAAATTCAGTGGTTTTAAAACTTTTGCTATACGTTCGCTGATGCCTTGTACATAAGGGCTAGGAATGCGCGTTATTTCTTCTGTGTTTGAAGAGGAAGACATATTAAAACTACTTAAAGTTCTTTTAATGAAGCAATTCTTATAACCATTAGATAGAAAGGAAGAAGTTATATATTGTAGTTCTTTCTGTAAAAGATCGTCTGAAGAACAAAAGGAGTGGGCCCGATGAACCAGTTTTAATAGTTCCTGCGTTTTGACTGGAATGGCGATAAGATTCCGCATGGATAGAATGGCCTGTATGAGTCTTCTTTCTATAAACTGAGAAATGTACATTACCATCTGCTTGGCGAAGAATTAGAAGATCTAAAAAGGCTAACTGCTTATCTGATTCTACTTCTAGGGTAAACTTGATCCTAGGATGAAGTGCGTTTAACTTAGTGAGAAATTGTTGAAGTTCATCCGAAGAGCCATTCCATACAGCAAAAATGTCATCGGCATATCTGAACCAATGAGTACATCTGGGAGAAATGTTGTCAAAGATACGTTGTTCAAAATGTTACATAAAGAAATTGGAGATAGAAGGAGAAAGGATTGCCCATTGCTGTTCCTTCAATTTGTTGATACAACTTATTTTTAAAGGAAAAATAACCAGAATGTATTACAAAATCAAATACGTTTACAATGTCTGAAGGAAATTCCTGTTGTAGTAATTCAATGCTTTCAGAAAGAGGCATATTTGTAAATAAAGAAACAACATCTAAACTGATCATAGAGTTCATTGGAGAAAGACAAGAGTTCTTCACAAAAGTCAGTTCCTCATGGAACGCCTTTATAAAGAAACATGTGAAACGCTACTTCATTCTCTTAACTTAAACAGATCCGATGGCTTACGTCTATCCCCTTTATGGGAGATAGTACTTTACAAATTTTTTTTAGGAAATTTATTGACCTTTTTAGTTATCTTACACCAGCTACTTAGGTGGCGCTTTTTTGTAATTGTCAGTTATTGTTTAATTTGAGCTTAATATGTACTGAAGATGCCTGTGACACACAGGCGAAAATTATACTATCAAATAATCTTTGTACGTGAGTTTTTTCCGTTATTAATTTTGTATCGATATGTCTACTCATGGTATACCTCTTTTAAAACTTAGGACAACTTACCTTTGAAACAAAAGCTAATGAATTTTCCTTCGATATACGAAAAATTATAATGGAAAGATCAAAGCACATTAAACATCTTCGCTTCAAGATGTTCTGTTCTCTCTTAACATTAAAGATCCATGATGAATCAGCTATGAAACAGATGATAATCTTGGCAGCTCTCAACTTCCAGAATGATTAGCTCTACAATCCAAGTAAATTTCTAAATTTTGCCACTTTGAGAGTGGTAGTTCGCCCACCGATTTGAGGTCCCTCGACACTTCTGCGCATGCCAGAAAAAGGAGAATCCATTCCGATAATAGGGTAATCAGTCTGTCTTCTGGGATGTAATAATAAACAAACTGAGTTTGTTTATTATTACAGGTCGGAAAATTTAGCTTTTCTTTTACGAACATTGCTGTTTTTAAAGTGTAACTATTTTGCTTGTATAACAGTTGGAAAAATGTACGTAGAGTGTTAATACGTGCAAATACTGCGTTCAACATAAAACAATGTCACTTCGCTCCATGATAAGTTTCCTTTTATTCTGGGACTTTTTAAAACAAAATCCGATTTCATGAAGTATTTTCCTCAAAGTTTCTCTTTTCCAAGGAAAATTAATTTTTTTTTTAAGCACAGGAATCAATTTTGGAACAGTTGGCACTCTTTCCTCGACCACGTAAAATTCGTGAATAGCTCTTCTTATAACGTCTACATCAAAATCATTCAAAGCTATGGTTTCGATAGTTTTCTTTCTCTGGCGCTTTTTTTTAGATTTAAATTTTGGCTTACCTTCATCTTTTGATTCCTTACGAATTCTTTTAACAGTCGATCCCGATACGCCCGCAATTGCACTTGCACATTTTATGACTTGAGAAAGGGGAACAAGAAGACGGCCTTCTGACGATTCTTTTTCGCAGAATGTCAGCACATTATTCAATATTCTTTTGCAAGAGTTACTGAAACTTTTAACAACAGAACTTGTTGACTGTACTGGATCCATCATACAAATTAATAATAAAAAAATAATGCAAAAAGAGAACAACAAAAATCAAGCTAGTACTAGTACAGCGACAAGAAAGCACGTGATTTCGCATGTTGGCGACCAATTCGTACATCCTTCATTTCTTTCTCCCCTTCAGCATGAATCGACTATTCTTGGCACCAAGCCAAGAAGGGATCTAGAAATGGTGGGCGAACTATACTACTGTAACAATCTTTGTAAGTACAGCAATTAACAAACCTGTTTTCATTTGTACTATACTGTACTGATAAAGCTGTACACCTCAGCTTGTACTAATGTATGTATTTCATTAAATCAATTAATTCACATTTAATATATTTAATTAGTAATCCTGTTTCAATTATACTAATAAATTTGCAATGTATCATTTATTACTATTATGTGATACCTCCAAGGACTCACTGTGGGAGGGCACTCTACTCTACTCCACTACAGACAAATCACTGTCTCCCCTACTACTCAATTTTTCAAATAACACAATCAATTATCCATCATCAACACCACCAGCATTTTTTTTGTCTGTAAATTGCATGTATTCTCATGGCTGATTTGCCTGTAGGTGAGATAAAAAACTGAGTGTATGTATAGGTATTATTTCTTGGAAAATTCCCATGTTACTCCTCTAAAATAAACTATTATTTTAATGACTAATATAGCCTTTCGTTTAGGAGTGCTCCTTTTTTTTACAATGTCATCATCATCATCATCATCAAATTCCTGCCATGTACCCTCAAGGGGTGTACAGGATATGACAGTACTACATGAAAAAATTACATCATTACTAACTTCCTATCTACAATTTTCCTCCAAATCAGTCTGTTACTTGTCAGGACTCCAACATTATCAGATCTTATATTTCTATCATCTAAGGCACTTTGTACCGTATCAATCCACCTATATCTTGGTCTTCCTCTGGGTCGTTTTCCTGCCAACCTGGCAGAGAACACTTGTTTTGCTAATCTTTCCTCTCCCATTCTATTTAAGTGACCATACCATCTGAGATTAGCTCTGCTAACACATTCCTGGATGCTGACAATGTCAAGTTCTTTCCTAATATCCTCATTTTTAATATGATATTGCCATTGATGCCATCTGTTCACGCCTCTAATCTTTCTCAGGACTCTCATATCTGCGGTCTCTAGTCTTTGGTCAAGTGTTTTACTTCTGACCCAGCTCTCAGATCCATAAGTTAAAATTGGTTTGAACACAGTCTTGTATACAGCTAATTTAGTGTTCCGACTAATTTCTTTCTTATTCCATATGAATTTATTCAATTGACTTCCCATGATACCAGCTTTGCTGATTCTGTTGTCTATTTCTATATTTAGTTTACCATCTTCAGTAAAAATTGTGCCTAAGTAGCTGAAATGTTTTACTTGTTCCACAGGTTCTCCATTCACAACACATTTACAATGTCATTGGCTCTTAATTCAAAAATCTAGGGCATTACTACTGAAGTGTTATAAAACTAATATGTGAAGAATAAAAAATAAGAGAAATTTTGGCATACCTTTTTGGATGTTGCTTTCTGTCTCTTTATTCTGGCGATGTGTCTTCATATGCTGTTAAGCTGTTAAAGGAAGAGTTTTTGGGAGGGAGTGGGAGAATTATCTGAAACAAACCAGGTTTTTTAATATATGTATAAATATTATTATTATTAAGGTGGGTAGAGAGAGCATTTTGAGGGGGGAGTGAGAGATGGATCTGAAGAGAGAATTTTTTTTGGGGGGGGGGGGGGGATAAGAGGAAGGATTTAGGGAAAAAAGTCAGGATTGGGAGTTACAGGGGTGTGAGCCATTTCCTTCGGGACTCATGGATGCTATGTCATGTTGGTTAGGTATTCCTGTCTTTGGTGTACTTGTGTTGTTTCCTATTGGTTGGTTGGAGTCGTGACCTAATTTTTATGTTGTGGAGCTTCTTCCAACTCTCAAAGATTATGTAGTGTCGGTGGACATTTATTGAGTTTTCGTCACATTTTATGGTATCGTTTACGGCTAAAAGAAAATCAGATCCTTCTCTCACCCCCCCCCTCCCAAAACACTCTCTACCCAGCTTAATAATAATAATAATAATATTTATACATATGTTAAAAAACCCAGGTTTTTTTCAAATAATTCCCCCACTTCCCCCCCCCCCAAAAAAAAAAAAAACCTTCAGCTTAACAGCATATGAAGGAACATCACTGGAATAAGGAAACAGAAAACAATATCCAAAAAGGTATGTCCAAAATTTCTACTATTTTCTATTCTTCACATATTAGTTTTATAACACTTCAGTAATGCCCTAGGTTTTTGGATAAAGAGCCAATGACCTTGTAAAAAAAGAGGCACTCCTAAATGAAAGTAGGCTATATTAGCAATTAAAATAATGAGTGTATGTATGTAATTTAATCACTTAATTCATACTAATCATCAACATGTCCAGTAGTAGGCCTAATGGCCAGTTACAGTCTCAGGCTTTCAGGAAGGATCAAAAGAACTTGTTGAAGTATTCTGGTCTGTAACCATTTTTGCCTATATTGCTGAATATACTATATTATGAACATCATATTTAGCTTTTTCATTATCATCCAGTCTAGTAATGCATATCCTGTCTTCTCTCTTTCTTTTATCTTTTCATAGCCACTTCTGACTATAAGTGTTTCCTAATTCTCTCCATCTGTTTTTATCCTGAAACTTGTTGGTGCCAAAAAGTTTCAATTGTTTTTTTTATATCATCTGACCATTTTCTTTCAGATCTTCGAGCTGATCTTTTACCTTCTTATGGCCACCACTCCAGTAAAACTTTTGTCCATCTTTTTTGTCCTTGAGTCCTGCCTATTTCTATTTCTTTTTAAGTATGTTTTCTCTAATATCTAAAAATTTTGATTTAGCTCTTATTTCTTCATTTTTGATTTTATCTCTGAGTCTTATGTTTAGCAGACATCTTTCCATTCTTCTTTCTGTTTGTTGCATTTTATCTATTATTACCTTTTTTTTGATTGGCCAAGTTTCTGTTCCACATGTCATAACAGACAATGCACATTGGTTGAACAGTCTTGCTCTGTTCTCAGGTTTTATTTTGCTGTTTAAAAAAACTCTTCAATTTTCCAAAAGCTGCCCATCCCATTTCTATTCTTCTTTTCACTTCTTCCATGATTCCTTGTTTCTTCATTGTTAACAATTTTCCTAAGTATACATACTCATCTACTATTTCAATTTCTTTATTGTTTACATTAACATTGTGTCTTTCATCATATCGTTTTCAGTTTGTCATTATTTTGGTTTTCTCAGAATTAATGTCTAATCCAATTTCTAGTGATTTAGTTGTTAGATCTTCAATCATTTCTTTTAAATCTGTCATATTGTTTGCAATAATAAGAATATCATCAGCAAACCTTAGGGTATTTAATTCCATTAATATTGACTCCTTTATTGGACCATTCTAAATTACATAATCATATGTTCCAGTGTTACTGTGAAGATTTGGGAGCAATGGTGTCTTCTTGCCTTATTCCTTGATTTATGTGAAAATTTTCACTTATTTTATTAAGAACGATATTTGATGTAGCATTTCCATAAATATATTTTATTATGTTAATAAATTGTTTTTCAATGTCATAATCTCTAAGAGCTTCTATTATTGATGATGCTTTTATGAAATCAAAAGCTTTTTCAAAATCTATGAAAGTCATGTGAAGAGGAAGGTTGTATTCATTGCATTTTTCAATAAGCAGGCTTACTGATTGAATAAGATCTATTGTACTGAAGTTCTTTCTGAAACTAGCTTGTTCAGAGGGTTGTATTGAATCAAGTCTTGTTTCGAATCTATTGGTTATACAGTAAAATCTCTCGTAACCGTCAATACCAAAACAATGGCACTTTCAAAGGTCTAAATTTAAACCCGAAATTTAAGCCTACGAGATAAGGAAAATATGCAATGGGCTTGCATTCTGGCAAGATTTGCTGATCAATGCTCATCTATGTCAGCACATGATATTATGAAACTTCATTGTATACACAGTGAATTTTTAAAGCTCATATAAAAGGATTTTTGATTAGAACATATTGTAACACCCTCAGAATTTTACAAATTGCAAAATTATAGATCACACATGTGTGCAATATGTGTAACATTTTTTTACTTTATCTGGTTTATACTGAGTTGAGAGTTAGCCATGGGTGAAAAATGTGGATTTAATATATTGAAATTATTTTAAAAGAGGGTCCATAGAGCATAATGTGTTCAGTGAACCAAAGTTTTAATAGTGCTTAACTGGGTCCAATATCTTATCTCAAAATTGATTTAGTAAGTGCATATTATGGTTTTGAAAGCTCTTTTACAACCAGAATTTCAGCATGTTAAATTCACCTTTCTCTCTGATGACCAACTCCCAAGTAAGGCCTTCATCCTAGATCTCCACAGAAGAGCATACTTAATTTTCATTTTTGTATCAACTTTAGCAAAAATATTGTTGCAGGATCCTGTGTACCATAACTTACTCCACAAATCTCCTTCCATTCAGTTCACAAGCTAGTAATTTTCCTGCACACTTTGAAAGAAAACTCTTTCCTTTGCTCCATCCAGCATTCTCTCATGTTTTCCTGGCTGTTGAAGATCTAACTGTCATGATAGACATGAAGAACCATGAGTGAATATCAGGATTATATAAGATACCAGGAGTTGAACATATCTGAACCTACTCATCACATGCTTTCTTTTTTTCACAGAGTTCATTGAAAAAAAAAAAAAAAAAGATACATCTTACATAAAGTCATTTTCTATTAGAAAGATTGTATAAAGATAGCTATGAAATTCTGATTTATCAGCTTAACTTAAATAAGAATGACCATCTCAAATTGTCAATTTTGGGAAGTAATCTTATTAATTACTCCCCACAGTTGTAACTGGTATTAGTTATTATTTATAATACATATTTATGTTTTTCTTTTTCCTAATGGCTTGTACTTTAAGGCTTGTTTTGGTAATCTTTCTGTTTTCATTCTTTGAACGTGTTCCATCCATCTATGTTTTTTAATTTTTTCAATTACTGGTCCTCTTAAACGATTCAACGATGACTTCTAAGACCGGAACAGGCCATACTAGGCCTAAATCCTTGATACGTATGATGATGATGATGACATATTTATGTGTGTGTAGATTAGGCTCACCTAATGTGAATGTTCACTTCCCATTCTTAAAAGATTCTAAGCATTGTACTTTAATACTGTAGGTGGGCTAAGTGTTAATTTGGAAACTGTACCCTAGAGCACAAATGTTAAACTTTTTTTCCAGCTTTCAACACATAGGGTGGTGGTCTGGCACACTGAAAATTTATCTGCTACTTAAAGACATCATTATTATGTGTGTGAACTTAAGTCCATCATAGGAGACCCACACTGACCATTACTCACACAATCCTATCATGTCTCACCTTAAATTCATTTGTATCTACCCATGCAACCTATTTTACTCATTCACTGCTCCCTAAACCTGTGTAAACCGCACTGTTACTTCCAAGGGGGAGGTAACCTTGTTCTCTCTTAGTCTATTATGTATTTAAAATCTTCCAATTTCCTTCTATAGATTGGAAAGAGAAAGGGCAGATGGTGGAAAGGAGATGGAATTTATGTAGCTACTGAGATATAGTTACCTGAAACTGCATGTAATAAAGGGAACCAGATGTTTGAGATTGCCAGATCTGGTAATAGCATCAGAGCATTTGTCCATAATCATGGTAGCAAGCCACCTTACTTCCAGTTAGGGAGAGTTAACATATAGTCTTGATTTGAGAAGTGACTTGAACATGTAGATTTTTGTTTAAAGAAGTATATATGTGTGGAATTACAAACCACTTCCTGGGACAGACTCAGGAGACAGCTTGAAGCAGTTGAATCGTTAATGGAACTTGCGCCATTGTAACATTTATTAGACACGTATTCCCAACAGAAGATGGACTTGGTTGAGCCTGAATAGGACAACAAATCAGGGATGTTAGTGTTTTAAACGATATTGGCATCATCTCTGATCACAGAATGGCGAGAGGGAAAATAGAAATACCGATGAAAGCCGAGAGAGTTGTATCACAAAAAAGAAAAAATATAAAAGCTGAAACACTTTACACAAACAGGGATACCTTCAAGGTATCAGTGGGAAAAAAAATTAAAGAAAATATACAAATTATATCAAATACAGGAATAAGCATTGACCAAGAAGAAGAAAATATAAGAAACATTCTTACTGAATTATTGTAGCTGCCGTAGGGTAATTGGAAGAATAGCGAAGCATTGCGCCCTTCAATTGGAAAAAACCTGGGTTCGATCCTCGTCATGATGAGGGGAAAGTTTGTCTATCTGTCGATTTTATTCAAATCCTCTTGAAGATCTACATCTGCACTATTACTAATAACCTTTTCCAGCTTCACATCAGTTGTTTACAGATGATAACCTTCTTGTAATCTTCTGCTTCCCTGATACAGCCTACTCACACACAACTCTCTGATACCCATCATCCAATCCCCAATCCAATTCACTAATCTGACATCTAAACCCATGTGCTGCAACTTAACTATCAGCTTATCATGTGGCACTTTATCAAATGCCTTTGTAAAAAAAAAAAAAAAATGGCAGAATGTTTTTCCCTCAACAACTTGTCACTTTATTATAAAACGCAATACGACTGCTAAAACAAGAACACCTCCTAACAAATCTATGCTGACTCTCAGAGATAACATACCCTCATCTGCCCAATGTTGTAAATGATCGCTCACTAATTTCTCCAAAATCTTAATAACTACTGATGAAATACAAACTGGTCTACAATTTGACACTTATACACATTTAATTTAATTATACAAATAGAAACTAAATATTATTCTATATAATGTCCTGTTTTCACCATATAAGGTAGCATTCTGAAGAAATTCTCTCTTAGCACTTTATCATTTGCCTTGTGCACATCTACAAAACTTAGATCCTTGTTAAATTGCCATGATTTCTCAACTATTTGTCTTAAAATAAAAACTAGACCTGAGAGCCACAATTTGACTTGCCCAGCTAGTTTCTTTCCCCAAGTTTCTTTTCTACAATCTTCTGTCACTTCTCAAATATGCTTTCATGAATCTTATCTGGAACTCAAGAGAGTAGGGAAATTCCTCTGCAATTTTCTCATTGTTTTATTCCCATTTTAATGAGAGGCTTTACTCCAATCTGGAATTCAATCTTTTGACCATGCCTTCAGAATTATGTAGTGCCACTGTAAAAATATATAATCTGACTTTTCCATATTCCAGGTTTTTGATATATTTTTCTACCTCAAGTATTGATATGCATTTCTAATTCCTCTTGAACATTTCTAGCACTGTTCTTCAGTCCATTTTATAATCTTGTCTTCAGTTTTTATGTCAGCTTTATCATCTCATTTTACAATATTCTTATTTCCATCTCTAATCTTAATCTTTTCAATAGCTTCGAAAACATTTTGCAACCTTCCTTTTCCACTTTCAATATGGAAAATAAAAAACTCTGCTCATTTAAACTATCATTTTATATAATTCCATGTAATTTAGCAGCAATGTGATTAATAATTTGTAACAGATCTATACCTCGGTTTACTAACTTTACCTTTTGCTTTAATTCAGCAAAGGTGTGCACTTATTTTGCAATGTCATTGAAACAAACATCTCAAAAATACATCATGATATTACTATTTTTGATATCTTCACTTTACATTCATCATAAACATTTGTCACTTAGCATATGACAATTATACGGTATACTCAATTTGTGACCACAGAGAAAAACCATTTGAATGTGGATGAAAACATGACTCCATGCTTGAATGAATTGCAAGGAACTTTATAGTATTCTATTTGCTTCATAATTTTAATGAGCAGGGTTATTGTGCAATTTTTTGTTCTAATAATGCTATATAAGTCATCTTCTCTGATTTTTAATCATCTTTTACTGAAAGAAAAAAAAAATCGCCAAACTAACAAGTGGCAAATTGAAGTTGGTAACAAATAGTTTCACCAGCACAGTACAATATGTTATCACTTTGTTTAACAGAAGCTTTAAGTAGCATAAAATCATATGTGGTCTCTACAGCAAGTTTTCATCTTACCTAACTCTATCCACGTACAGTATCAATGTACTAAAAGTTTTAAACAACTTTTACTAGGTGAGGTTGACATAAAAAAAAAAAGCTTAGTTGTTTTTAAAAATATTGTTATTACTACCAATTAGTAAGATAGCTTTTCACATTTATGGAACATATCTTTTCCACTTTCTTTTTATTGTTCTATTAAACAGAATGTGCGTAGCACGATCAGAACACAGAATATCCATTCTCTATTCTATGGCAGAACTAAGTACTAGAAAATATGTTGTGTGTATGTAAATATTACACCCGCCAACTATCACTATTGATAACCGAAATGCGAAAAAATGCAACAGGAGTTTCTTGACCCATTTTGGAATGTCAAAGAATTTATTCATTACATCCAAACTTCTCCATTTCGACAAACAGCAATTACTTTCTGACTTCTTGCTTGTGGGAATGGCGGCGCATGGTTAAAAAATTCAACTTATACAATTCAGGTGGTATTAATATATATGATTATTAACGTGATAAGGAGTGCAAGGATTTATCGCTGGAGGGCACTCTACACCACACAGCCCATTGTATACAACACACACACATAAAATACTCTTTCTGTGATTACTTTATTATTTGGGTATGAAGACCATAAATATTTCACAAGTTGGTCTTAATGATAGTCTAGATCCTCCGGATATCAATTCGCGTTTAGTCTGACTTAACCACAATCTTTTTGTGCAGCATGTGACGAAATGTGTTTCCATGTTTCGTATTAAAGTGGCTATTTCAATATGAAAAACTCACTGTTGACAATATGCGCTGTATTGAACAGATAATATTTCCTCAATGAACTCATAAAGCTGAATGCTTACATGAGGCGTAACCATTCAACGTGAACGAAATTTCGCCGAATTAGGTTTAATCACCAATAGCACAATGAAAAACTGACCTGATCATCAATTTCAATAGCATCATCGTCCACTTGATCCTCGTCATCAGTTTTATTGACTCCATCGGGCAGTTCAAGATCAAAAACAGCCGACATAATTCCAAAATCCAGTTTTACAACGAAATCGAATCATACGGCTAAAACTCTACAGTAAACAATACGCTACCAGACGGTAATACCGACAACACCACGTTCGACAATCTGGGAGACGATATGCCTAAGTAACCTCGTTCCCAATTTCTAACAAGGCCATCAGGACAGAGATTAAAGGGAAGTTCAGATGTTTCTACCGACGTCACATAGCTAAATCGCTGCAAGGTTTTGTGTTTAATTTCACTGTCAATGGAACTATAGAAATTATTTCCTCGACACTCTGCTGTAGAAGATGAGGGAAGTTCAAAGAAATTAATCTAATAGTAAATAAATAATAAAAACTGTTACCAAACATTAGTTATTTTAACAACACAAAGATTTCAATAAACAGATAATGATGCTTGCATGCCGATCTTTCGTAAGTATACGTAAATAACTAAGGAAGAAAAAAAAAAAAAAACGATGACAACGATAAATAAAACATCTACTGCAGTATATTTTGAAGAACGCAAAATCAACAGTATTAATCTGACTGAGCGTTTGCGAATCTGTTTTCCTAAGGAAGAGGCGAAATTCTTGTTATTCACGATTACAGTAATGATAATAAAAGTAAAAATAAAAACTTTAAAAAATGTCAATTTTTTTTTCACGATACAAAATTAAAAACAGAAAAAGAAAGAAATAATATTTCAAAACGTGAGCATGTTAACAGTGAGATAGCGCTCTTAGCTTGCATTAAAATAAAAAGTGTTGCCCTTGCTCTTCTTGAGGAGAGGTATTCACTTAGCAAAAAGATAATAATAATTATAATAATTGATTGCCTTCAGTCAACAATGTCGAGTCTAAGAAAAAAAAAAACAGAGAATAAATAATATGAAGCGAAACATAAACTGGAATCAAAGTTTCATTAAAGCTTGCAGAATGAAAACTCCTTTTTTATTCATGAGGCCGGTTAACCTTTTGGTTAAATGCCTTTATAGGTTCCTCATCATGTCTCTTTCATTCAGGATGGCAAATGTTGTCCAAGTGACCACACTGCTGGAAGGAAGAGGGGTGTCTAAGGGATCTGAACTTAAGTAGAGTGATTACCGCTACAATATTCTAAGGTGAGAAATGAGAATCCAGTCTATTTAGTTTTTGCAGACGTGGATTTGACGCAGTTTTTCACCAAATCCTAAGGTTAAATTTCTTGCTTATGCGATGGCTTGGATTCCATTTCAAATGAACAAGTTGGTCGATTGAATTTCCTGCTATGAATACTCCAAACTGATAACTACACTGACATCTCTTTAATAATAATAATAATAATAATAATAATAATAATAATAATAAAAGTCAGAACACTAGGATGTATTTGAAAGCAGCATTTCTGATTAAAACTGTACAATGTTCTGTCTACAGCTAATTTATTGTGCAACTGCTGATAATTGCTAACTAAAATGAAGATTATATTCGCATTTCCACTGATACTTTATCTATACCCTTTCTAGCTAGCAGAATAATAATTGCAGCGACAAAACATGAGAACGATGCCATGGCCTGGTAAAGGCAGCTTAATCATATTAGAATTGCTAGCAACTTTTGGTGATTATACAATAGAAGAGGCGCCAAGAACGAAAACCGAAATGTAATGTGATAATATGAGAGCATTATCATGAACTCAGTATAGATACTACAAGTAGTTTAATTTCTTTGTGTGTATGCGACGGGGAATAAAGGTAAAGATGGTCTAATGAAATACCAAGGAAACAATACTTCGGTTATGCAGAGCTGCTTGATTTCTTATTCCTGCATGTTTAATATTTAGTAATGTAATACGAAAAGAAGTGTAACACATTTGGTTGAATGTTGCATTGCTTCAATTTTTGTAGTTTAATGAAGATTTAATTACACAAAATGCCTTTAGTATTTTTGATGCTATATATTTATTTTATTTGAACATTGTTTTCAAAAGCTGCAGCGATTCATCAGGATTATAAGTAACTCTACCATATATTGTTGACCAGTTTGCTTACTCGATGTCAACCCAAATGGGCACCTGTTTGTTGATTTGAATAAGCTGTTCATGGTCTGTTTCAGTCCAATAATAGGCAACTGCAAAATACGATCTATTGATGCCAGGATGGGAAAACATCTCCTGGAGTCTTTATCTCTAAAGAGGTTGGCATTCTGACAGAGAAAGCTCTGACTCACTATTAGATAGGTGTAACTTATAAACTGCTTTCTCCTTCTTATTTTTCAAATTCCATCAGCAACAACAGCAAACTGTAAATGATTTCCATTCGCCTCTTATCCTTGCTATTGGTCTTAGTTCAGCAAAATGTTTATTCTCACATGTTATGAGAGTCAAAATTGGTGTTGACTTTAACAGACAGTGAGAAGTACGCTGCACAGCTACAGTTCTGTTCTCTACAAACAGATTGCAAGCATGCAGTAAACACACTGCATACTGCGAGTGGTTAGCGAATCCGCTCTCCAGCCAAAAAGCTGCGGTTTCGAATCCCGCCGTGGGCATGGATGTTTGTGATTGTCTCTGGAAATACTAGTGGTGGTAGATGGCATTAATGTAGTTGTGGTCAGTTGATGGAGTGATGGAGACAGTTATAAAGCAGGTGCCCTCCCTTGATGAGTCTTTGGCCTCCCTGGAAGTGTTAAAATAATAAATAAATAAATCCTAAACTTTAGGAGCTAGGTGAATTATATCACCCAGTGCGATTCACTCATCCTGTTCAGTGAAGTGGATTTAAAAAAGTTCCATATTTGGGGAATCGAAAAATCTAAATCTGACTCCACACATGGTATTAAATGAGCAATAGGTTTAGAACTTTTGTAGGTGGAATTCGCATAAGAAAATATTTTCCGTGCATTTTTAAGGTAGCTACTCTTTCTTTTTCTTCGTGCATTGTATTCCATTCCTAACAACTTGAGAGACTGTCTTGTGATGTTTCTAAATGTATATCCAATTCACCTAAATTTCGCTTTTCAGATTTCCATGACGATATTTTGCTATTTTGTTCTTTCCGGGGATCTTTATAACTAATTATTGGGGGAGGGAAAGCGTATAATATTCAAAGTGTACTTCGTAGACGTCGATTAATCGATGTTTGTTGCTTTCTTTCTTTGTATCTCATTTGAACACAACCACACTGTACATCCATGCATAATATTTTATTGTATTGAATGCTTCGCTAACTTAGATGGCAAAACCGACTGATTGCTTATTCAGAAAGCAATTGGTCCGAATTTCGCAAAGGCGTAAATGTTTTTAAAACCCTATTCTGGTGAATTTCGTATAGTTTCTTAAGTTTATATAAGCCTCATTTTGAATATTTATAGTTAATTTTGAATATTTATAGGTTTTACTTTCCTCATCCTTATGTCAACCTACCAATTCTCCCAGTAGATAAAATCCTACCAACATATGGATCATTTAAGAGTTTCGATTTTATTTTATTTATTTTTATTATTTATGGGAAGTAGGGAGGGAGACTGGTCCTTAGCCTTCAAAGCTGAGCCAATGGCTGTCTATGATTACAGTGGCGTCCAGCTAACCACTGATCTTCAAAAGTTAGTTACGGCCAAAGGAATTCTCAAAGGGAGAATAAGAGGCGTTAGACGATTTATTTGTTTTATTCATATTTATCTTAAAGTTCATTTTCTTTTGGAGGAAGATTTGTCCTACATAATTTCTGCTTTAAGGTTTTCCTCTCATCGACCAGTTTCCTTTGATAATCAATCATTATTCTTTTTTAAAAAAAGAAAGAGCATGTTTTCTGCAGTATGATTAAGGACATTTATTCTAGTATGCTCTTCTCTATACAAATTACTGTTATTTATATGTCACTTTTAATTTAATTTGATTTGATTTGTTTTCCTTATTTATTTTTTTCAAATACATAAATGCACTGATTCAATTATGAGATTGTATTTTAATTCAATATTAGCACTTATTTATTTCAGATATCTAATAATATTTTTCTGTACTCTTCTGTTATCAAAAAGATTTCCTTCATTTTGTGTTTTCCCATGCAGTAACCCCTGATTAAAGTTATGTATTATCGTTTATTAGAAGTCTTCATCATATATTACCAAATTATATTTATCACATAGTTCTACATATAATTCACCATTTCTCTCTCTCTCTCTCTCTCTCTCTCTCTCTCTTTCTCTCTGTCTTTCAAAACCCATGTTTACCATGATATTCGCAAGTGATCAATATTGTCAGCAACTATAGTATTAAAATCTCCCATAAAGAAGTATACTATCGATACTATAAGTCATCATCATTAAAGTCTTTTTGAAGTAAATTACAAAACTTATCTTTTTCTTCAAAAGATGCATTCTCAGTTGGAGCATAGCACTGCATAAAGCACTAACCGATCAGTCGCTGGGTATGATGAAATGCATAGCGAAATTACCCAGATATATACTAAACGAGTAATCATTATGTGTGACTTAAATTCTCCAAACATTGATTGGCTAAAACAGAAATATTATTATAAGAAAGAAGAGGAATTTATTGAGTTGTGGCAAGACAACTTTCTCAATCAGCATGTGAAAGAAGAAACTCCAGGTCAAAGATCATGCCATGCTTTCCTGGAAAGTAGCTAGCTATATGGAAGTTACAATTAAGACAGGTTACAAGCTGAACTACAAATCTGGAAATTATGACCAACTAAGGGGAATGTTATCTTTGGTCCTATGGCTTCAGTTACTGAATGGAAAGAATATTAGCAATGCATAGGAAACTAAACGTTGAAAAAGTGTTTAATATCTCTAGAGTTTGAATAATGAATAGGATGAGAGTGAAATGGATGTGTAACCTTATTTATCAAGTGATCCATAAGAATATGTGGAAGGAATATCGTGAGAGGAGGTGGGAAATATACAAAACAGGCCGGCCAGAAGATTAACAAGTATTGTGCAGAAAGTTAAATTTGAAGTATGAAAAACAAGCTACAGACTAAAGACAATCCAAAAGAAATAATGAGTGCAGAATAACAACTTTACCGAATGCTGATTGAGAAGCTGATAAAACTGCTCAATAAATGAGAACTCACTTTGATAAGATACATCAACCAATTATACACAAAATGCATAAATTCCACTTGGTTTGGTTTATTTTGATTTACGGCCGAGGTGGATCACGCTATGAGGCCAGTGTATTATGTCTGTTATTTGCGTGTGTCTAATGTCCTTGTCTGATCTGCAGGTTGAAAAATCCCACAATACTACTACACCGGATAAAGAAATAGCGTTCCATGAGGATGACATTGAAGAGAATGTTTCATAACCCGGCTAAGAATTTGGCAATAAGGACAGATGGAATATCAGCATTTGTGGTAAAGGAATGTTCAGCCGAATTGGCTAGGCTCTTGACACGTTTGTATAATTTGAGTCTCAGTTCGGAAAATATACCACAATAATGGAAAGAATGCATGACAGTACCATTATACAAGGGTGATGCAAAAACCGATGTATCTAACTACTGACCTATCAGTATCTCTGGTGTGGTAGTGAAGATTTTAGAGAAGTGGGTAAGAACCTGCATACAGAAATGGGTTGACAGACAAGCTATACTTTTCAAAGAACAACATGGGTTTACTAAAGGGAGGTCATTTTAGCAATCTGCTTATATTTTATGATGTTACAGCTGAGTGGGATATACCGTGATACTGTCCTATTTTGCTAAGGCATTGACAGGATACCATATGAAAGGCTGTTGCATAAATTGGAAAATATGGGTTCAGAATATAATTCTGCCTTGGATAAGTGAATAACTGACAGCCAGATATAAAAAAGTTGTACAAGGTGGGTGTGAATCTGCCATATTTAAGGTTACTATCGTAGTACCCCAAGGATCAGTGCTTGGACCGTTTGTTCAGTCTATACATTAATGACATTAGGATGGATCTAACAGGAATATTCAAATGTTTGCTGATAATGCAATGATAGGCACAGAAATCAGTGATGATACTAGCACTTACAGATTGATCTGAATAGATCGGAAATTTCGGTAAATGATAATCGCTATCAGTTCAATGCTAGTAAGTATCAAGTTATGTACTTTGTCATGATGAGATTATATTAACGGGGTAATAGTATAAGAAACTGGTGAGACTAGATATCAGTGCTTGGACCCTTTTGTTCGATCTATGCATTCAAATTATTATTATTATTATTATTAACACAGGAAGTACAAAAAACAAGGCTTGCCACGACCCGCACCAGTCAATTTTACGGTTCTCCATGGAGTCCAGAGACTCGTCATGGGAGACATAAGTCAACCATCATCACACAATCCTATCATAGCCTCTAATTGAATCCATTCGCTGTCAGGGAACTTACTACCAATTCTTGCAATCCATTCCACTCAAAAACTCTGGTCCACATACCCCTACTAACCACACTATTAAACAACTTCCATGGATTGCCTCGAGATCTCTGATTGTCATATATTGAAAAATTTCACTTGCATCAATTTTATAAAACCCCTTTCATATCTTAAAAGTTTCTATCATTTCCCCTCTTTTCCACCTATCAACTAAATTTTGTAAGTCATAAACCTTCAATCTACACTCGTAGGATGAAGGTTTGTGACTGTGGATTAACCTAGAAGAGAGTATCACACAGACCTGTCACCATCTTGGTCACTCATCTCTGAATCCTTTCGACCACCTACAGGTCCCAAATAAATCCAGGTGTCCAAACCTGTGCACAGTAGTCAAGATGTAGCCCAATCATAACCTTATAAAGAGGGTTAATAACTTCCTTATCTTTACTTGTTAGTGTGTTTTTTTTTTCAACATTCAAGTAATTCATTGAACTGTTTTATCAACTTTTTCAATATGCCCTCTGAACTTCAACTCTTTGTCCACCATTATTATTATTATTAATACGGGCGACTCCAAGGAGTCCTTAGACTCATCGAGGGAGGCCTAAACATAATGTCCATCACAGCTATTCGACATTCACACAGTATCTATCATACTTTGCCTTGAACTCATTCACTGTCATAGCACCCACAACGGACTCTGGCAACTTATCCCACTCATTCACCACTATAAAAGTAAAAAACCCAGCTCTAACACCCTTACTAACCACACTCTTGCCCAACTTCCACGGATGTCCCCTAGTCCTCCCACCACCAGTCCTGTTCTCAGAAATATCCTCTGAATTAATCCCATAGAAACACTTCATAAATTTCAATGTCTCAATCATATCTCCCATTTTCCGCCTATCAACCAATTTCTGCAACCCACAAATCTTCAACCTGTTCTCATAAGGTTCATTCCATAGACCTGCTATCATCTTGGTCACTCGCCTCTGTATTCTCTTAACCTCCTCCCCATCAAGATGAAACCTCGGTGTCCAGATCTGGGCACAGTAATCAAGATGGGTTCTTATCAAGGCTCGATACAGAGAAACAATAACTTGCTTATCTCTGCTCGTCAAAGTATTCTTTGGCATCCAAGTGATTCAATGAGCTGATTTAGCCACTTTTGCGATGTTCCCCCCTAAACTTAAACTCCCTATCCACCAACACTCCCAAGTCCGTGGCCTCATCAATCTCCTGGAGTACAGTTCCACCAATGTGATGTGCTGCTGCTAAGCTTTTCACCCCAAAATGCATAATCTTACATTTTGCCACATTAAATTGACATCCATTCTCCTTAGCCCAGACCTCCGATCTATCCAAATCATTCTGCAAAATTTTGACATCTTCTGCATTCACTATTGTCCTACCCAACTTTGCATCATCAGCGAACAAATGAACTCTTCCTCTTAGATCCTTCCCTATATCGTTAATGAACAAATTAAACAGCAGTGGTCCAAGAACAGAACCCTGCGGCACACCACTAGTCACAGGCCGTCTTTTGGACTCTGCTCCTGAATAAACTACTCACTGATATCTATCCATCAACCCTTACTTATCCATCTCACCAACCCTATATTCATTCCCATATGTTACAGTTTAGAATTCAATGTGGTATCCTGTCAAAGGCCATAGCCAGGGCAAGCAGTATCACTGTAAACCCATTACCCTTATCCAGTTCAGCCACCACTGTGTTAGAAAACTTAAGCAAGTTACTGAGGCATGATCTACCCTTCACAAAACCATGCGGTCCCCCATACAGTATCTCATTTTCATCTATCCATTCATGTATTTTTCCCTTGACTACTTTCTCCAAGACCTTGACAACGACTCATGATATGCTGATCGGTCGGTAATTTGCAATAGTAGTCTTGGATCCTTCTTTATGCAGTGTACCTATTTTCCCCGATTTCCACACCTTCGGGACTAAACCAGACCCGAGACTCAGATTAAACAATAAGGTCAAGAGCACTGATATTTCTTTAGCCGCTTCACGTACGACACGAGCTGGTATACCATCCAATCCCACAGATGTATTCACATTAAGGTTCTCTAATACACTCTTCACCTTTACTTCATTCACCACATTTCCCATATAAACTAATGGTTCCTTCATTTCTTCAACCGCCTGAATGATATACTTTTGCAAAGTGCTCACTTAGTAATTCCACTATATCGACTGATTCAGTGACCTCCCTACCACTGGCGTTCCTTAAAATTATTCTACCGTGTGCAGGTTTTCTTTTACTAGCAGCATATTGAAAGAACTATTTGGGATTCTCTTTAGCTTGCATGGCTAATTTCCTTTCATAATCCGTTTCTGCTTTTCTCGCCACACTCGTTACCCTTCTGGCCTGCGCTTTATACCGTTCATGTGCCTGCAGGTCATCTTTTTCCTTAAATTCCTTCCATAGTTATTTATTTTTTGCAACTCAAGTTTAATGGTGTTATTCATCCATTTAACCCCTACTTGATTTACTATTCGACTTAGGTATACAGTCAGCCATAACCTCCTTGACCACTTCCCATGTCCTATCAACATCCAGCCCTTGCAGTTTTACATGCCATGGCACTGAACCAAACAATCTCCTAAGCTTGTCAAACTTGCTAGCACGTTAATTCCACATGTACGGTAATTCCCTGTCTTAATCGAAAATTTCACACATTTAGCCACCTCCCACCTCCCTATGATCACTCTCACCAATAGGGCAACATGGTCATATTCGTTAGTCAAATTCTCAGATGCTATTACTAGGTCAAGCACTCCCAAACCCCTAGTATTTTCCATTACATGCTATCTCAGATAGTTATCCCTTTATAATTGAATAAAATCCAGTTCCTTCCTCACATGTGTCCTCTCCTCCTTCCAATCAATGTTACCATAGTTGAAATCCCTCATAATAATTATCCTCCTCCCACTCATTTCACCAATTTGCCTATGCATACTATCTCCACCATCTATTCCATCACCTGGTCTATAGCAGCACTCAACTGTACATTTTGTTCCGTTAGTCTCAATCTCACACCAAATAGCCTCAAATGAGCTCTTTTCACTATCCTGCAATGCAACTTCTATTCTCCTTGGTTGTAGTTCATCAGCTATCATCAATAACACTCCTCCCCAAACGGATTATTATGTATTATCCACAAGTCCCTAGCCTCATCAATTTTCTGCAAACAATTACCATCAACATGATATACCATATGCAACCTTTTCAACCCAAATTGCATATCCTAAATTGACAATCATTTTCCTTTACCCACAATGTCAGTTTATTCCTGCAGGATATCTATATCACATTTATCAACTATTGCTCTCCCCAGTTTTGCATCCCCATGTCACAGCTATACAAATCAAAGAGTAGTGGCCTTATTACCAACCCCTAAGGTACTCCACTCTTCACCATCATTCTCTTAAACTCCACTCCACTATATACTATTCTCTGGTGACTGTCCTTCAGCCATCTCCCTATCTTGCTACTAGACTCCTACCCTTTTCCATCCTCTCCGGTTTTTATAATAGTTTCTATGTGGTATTCTGTCAAATGCCTTGGCAAAGTCGAGCAGTATCATGGTGTACCCATTACAATAATTATACAATTTATATAATAATTTATAAAGAATTTACACAATTCTGCTGTCACTTTATTATAAAATATAAATAAGTTTCTAAGGCAGGACCTACCCTTTAAAAAGACATGCTGCCAACTGTAGAGTATCACATCGCTATCCACCCACTGTTGTATTTTACCTTTCACCAACTTTTCCAATACTTCAACAACTACTCCAAATATATTAATTTGTCTGTAATTTGCTACCTCTGTCTTGCAGCCACCTTTATGCAATGATACTATCTTACTCTCTTTCCACTCCGTTGGAACCCTGCCAGATCTGAGACTTTGATTGAACAACTTCGTCAGAGGCCATGCCAAATTTCTTGCACGTTCACGTAGTACACGGACTGCTGTGTTTGTTCACATTCATATTTTTTAATATAGTGAACATCTCCCATTCATTTTCTTCAATTTTGATAAGAATCTCTGTAAAATCACCACCTGAATGATACAACTTCACAAAATGATCACGCAGCAGCTGAATTATTTCTTTTGGCTTAGTCACCTTCCTACCATGAGCATTGTTTAAAATAATCCCACCATAGTCATTTTTCTTCTTACTTTCTGCATAGCGAAAATACTCTTTTGGGTTTACTTTTGCCTGTTTAGTTAATTCTCTCTCATAGTCTGATTTGACCTTCCTTACCAAACTAGTTACCAGATCTTACCAAACTAGATCCAACATCCTCAAACCCCTTATCCCCTCTATAACATGTTTCATGTAATTCTCCCTTAGCAACTGTATAAATCCTACTTCCCTCTTGCCATCCCCTTCTCCCTCCAATCGATGTCCCTATGCTGGATATAATGGATGGGAATTTGAAGTTCTAAGTTCAGATTGCAAAACTTGCAAATATAGGTCAGAGGAGAATTGCGATGTTGAAACGAATCTTGGCATGTCAGGATAAGAAAGTTATTTTGTCTCTTTACAAGGCCTTGATAAGACTATGCCTGGACCTGGGTTCAGATTTGATCTCTTAGGTTCCAAAGCGATAAAGAAGCTGTGGAAAGGGTTCAAAGAAGAGTTACAAAGATTATATCGAGAGATTCTGGAATGTAGATTATGAGGAAAGATTAAGAGTATGTGGACTACAAACTCTGGTTTTGAGGAGCAAGCAGGTTAATATGATAGAAATCTATAAACTTCTGAATGCGTGTGAAAGGATATCCTCTGATGACATTTTTCGTGATATGGAAGATGGGGAGAGAACAAGAGGGCATTCATGCAAGTTAATGCCCTCTTGTTCTCTCCCCCATCTTCCATATCATAAATGGGCAACAGATAAATTTTTCTTTCACAGAAGTTCAGTGGATGGAACCTGTTACCTATTGAAGTGGTGAGTTCATCTAGTGTGAGTGAATTTAAAATAAGATATGCCAACTGGTGTAGGTGTTATATGGCCTGATCGGTCAGTCCTTGACTCTCTGAAGGTCTTAAAGATATTATTTTAAATACTCTGAGATAATGCTGAAATTTTATCGTTCTTCTAGTGGCATAAATTTTGCTCATTTCTAAATTTATTTGATAAAGTCGGTAGAAAGTAGCCGATTAAAAGGGTATATTTGGTGCTGATCAAAGACTTACTCCTTCTAAAAATACACAATTTCAGTTGCTTTTTGATTAAAAATCGAAAAATAATTAAATCGCGTAATGTTTTATAATTCCCTGAAGAAATAAGCAGATCTCTCTAGCATACCTTTTTATTTTGTTTTTTTGTAGGCAGATCTAAAAGTTCTGGTAGTTGAGTTCATGACTACCAAAAACTTGAAGATTTCGGGTGTGAGAGTATGGTGCACAACTGCTGCCATCTGTTATTCCTATACGTTAACTGTATCATCACTGTGGAAATTAGATAGAATTTTTTTTTTTTTGGTCGATTTTTCTGAGATGGAGATTAAAATTCCAAGTTTCTGAAGGGGGGGGAAAATAGCAAACTACTTGATTGCTCAGAATGGTCGACTAACTCACGAATTGGCAAAAAAAAAAAAAAAGGAAAGGAAAGGAAAGGTTATAAACATACATATTTTCTTATATTTTGTAAGTAAAAATAACAACATGAAATGATGGCCTTACATATAATTTAGCATGTAGGACACAGATTCAAAAATTCCTGTATTGTCATTATCAAATCAGTATAAGAACCGATATGTACAATGGATAATACAAAATTGCACTATTGAACTTATTGTTGTTAATCCAATGGTTCAAATTATGTATCGTTTTTTACTTGGAAATTTTGAAACCGCGTGTATGCGTACGGGATGGGTTAGTATATATACGTAATAATCTTATTACTAAATGAGCCCATTTATACGTACTTTTTCGCAAATATCGCGAGAACCATTAACCATATATGTATGGGGATTTTTACATTTTTCTTTCTTTCTTTCTTTTTTATTTTTTTCATCGAAGAGGAAAGTAAGTAGAGAAGAAAGTCACATCCATGTTTCAACATCTTATTCTTAAAATCCGTATTTAACTTTTTTTTTTTTTTTTCGTAAAAGTTGAAAATTTGTTGGTGAAGAAAAATTATTCTGATTTTGGTTACATGGCAATCATGCAGCTAAAAACATTTAAAACATTTTTGAAAGCATTAAAAATGTTTTTAAGAACAAATAATATTGCCTTAAACAAAAATTGTTTCCTTATCGAAATAAACAGCTGATAGATGCCATTAGATGAAAATACCATCCGAATAAGTTAATATTTATTCACCCTAATCGATTGACATCATATTAGATACACTGAAAACAAACGAAATAAAATGCACGTGCTGCTCAACGTAAAGGTCACAAGTGAAAATGGGTACATTGAGAGATTAAAAAAAAAAAAAAGAGAGAAAAGAATGGCGATAAGATTGCTGTTAGCGTTTTTTTTTTTAATTCTTTAAATGGTATTTCTATTCCTAATGATGTCTTTTAAATCCTCCCAAAAATGGATGGAAATCCATACTCAGCATTCCACCACCCAGTTTCTAAAAGAGATCAGTAGTTTTGTTTATGTTTACCTGGATAAATGCTAGCAAAGTAGAGAATAATCCAATGCTATTCTTATTCTCGTATCAGTTCCAAAGCATCTAATGATAGAGTGGCCTTTCTTTAAGTTTTGCAAGTGGGGCATTTAATTTCTACTTTGATCGTGATAGAATAATTTCTATCACGATCTATCGTGATAGAAAATTCTATCATGCTCTGCACTGATATTATTCTATTCTCTAATTTCTCTAGGTCTCTCCGTTCTTTTTTCTACCAAACCCTTTCTTTTTTGCATCAATAAGCTTCATTCACTGTTGAAGGAAAGTCGTGATAACGATGGCCTCTTCTTCAACACCCTCCCTGCTTAACATTTTGGCACAAGTGTGGTGTTTGCAGCTACAAACACCACACTTTTTCTATGATTATGGAATAGCACTACTGCCATTTATCGACGCCTACGCAGCATCTATTGGTTGGTAATTAATCGTCGATTTCCTTGCTTTCTCTCAGGCGTAATAGAAGGGTCCATAATGCGGATGCACTCATTCACTAAAGCACGTTTCTCAAACTTTTATTAGACGGAACATTTCACAAATCCTGAAATTTTAACGGAACACCTTGGTTAGAGTCGAGTATCATTGGTCTCGTATTCAATGTAAAGCTAAGCGCACACACTATCGCCACAGCAGGTGTATCGCATCGCAAAAATGTGACAGCGCACACTATAGGCTTGCCGGGCCGCATTGCATTGACCTTGTTTGTGACCGCACGTTTCCTAGAATAGATACCTCCATACTTCACTCGCGCTCGGAGGTGTCGACAACCTCGGGCAGCTGTCAGCCAGCGCGCGCTGGCTTTAATAGCACAATCCACACTCAAAGTGAGAAGCGCCCGATTTTCAAATATGTTTGAACTTGTCGCATCATTTAAAACCATTCCAGGCTCGTATTAATTTTGATAATTTTTCACAGAACACTTATTCACTCTCCGCGGAACATAGTTTGGGAAACGCTGCACTAAAGTTTCGTGAATGGTGCATTCGCATAAACTCTGAGTTTATGCTGGGCCATTACTTCTTATACGAGGGGGAGGGAGGAGGGGCTCAAAAATTCTGATAAACACCTAGAACAGGGATCGGCAAACTTTTTTTTTTTTCACCATTGATTCTCCATGGAATCCTTGATCCCTCATCGAGTCCCATCATGTTAAATGAATGAATAAATATTTACAATAATAAATTTCTCAATTTAAAAATAATAATTCCTTCACCCTTTTACTTCCTTTCTGCTTCTCGATAAGAAATATTTAAAGAAATTTAAAGAAAATACTTAAAGAAATGTATAAAGAACATTAAAAATTTACTTACAGTTTATTGATTTACTCGAATGGTTAATGAGTAGGATGTGTTTGATGAATAGTTGCATAAAAACCGTTTTAGGTGTTTATTGACCGTTAGACTTTTATCGACACCTTGGATAGCCACATCGATCTCCAGGAGTCGATATCGACCACTTTGCCGATCCTTGACCTAGAACATAGTTCTACCTCAGTTCCTTCGTGGTGATCCCATCTTTTCAGCACACCCTCGTATGCATTCTTTCGTTATTATTTGATCATTCTAGAGCAAGGCCTAGGAAAGCTGAAGAAAACAAAATAGTTAAAAAATTTTTAAAAACAGCAAGACCTTCGACTGCTTTAGAATTATATGCTTAAAATTAATAAAAATAGAAAAAATACAATCCTTGCCCTTGGGAGTCACATAAAAAGAAGAAAAAAAAAATCCACAGTTTTAACTAATTTAGCCGCCACTGAATTTGTTCCCTATGTAGCAAATTCCGGAATTACATAGCAAGCTAAGCCTATACATGATAAGCTTAGCTATGCTTTTTCTCTCGTTCTGTTTAGCCTAAGTATAAACTTTATTTCTTTATTTCTGCTCGTATTTATTTTTAGTTATCTTTACTGATTTTATTTATTTATTTATTATTATTTTTTTTATCGAAGCTGATTTATGGTTCTTATTTTTATTGTTGTTATTTTAGTTTTGATAATGCACCTTTCAAAAGAATACGAATATGTATGCACAGAAAATAAAAACGTTAATTTCGTACACAATTTAAGATTTCCAGTTGTGGAAGTGCCTTGAACACTTCCAATCGAAAGTTTAATTATGGGGGGGGGGGGGGTGAGTGACGAGTTAGATGATCAAAGGATTTTTTTCCTTATTCAGAAATAAATAAAAACAAAATCTGCATCGAAAAAATATTACTCTTATAATAATAATAAATGAAAAATTTTCGAATTTACATTGAATCGCTTTTTATTCTTATCTATACTTCTAAGTTATTTTTTTTTAACCTCCCTCAAATCCCAGGGTTTGTGAGACCGCTTTCTCATTTCCTCCTAATGACGTTCATGACTCCTTTTGGCAAGGTCGCCATTCAAAACAACTGTTGTGAAACGTACATACGTAGCCTTGGCAGTATTTTAATAACTGCCAATTGTGATTTTGATTTTGCCAAGTTGCTAGTCCATGCTTATCGCATTTTGATATAGTAAACAGGATGAAATATTTAGTTGGGTGTTGCTATAGACCTGGTAATATGGAAGGTAATGAGAAAGAAATGTATAGGCAAATTGGCCTAGCTAGCAAGAAACGAGTTATCATTATGGGCGACTTTAATTATGGTAATATAGACTGGAAGCAAGAGACTGCATCTGGGGATAAAGAAAATGAATTTTTGGAGTTTTTGAAAGATAATTGCCTTAGGCAGCACGTAACAGAGGGTACACGAGGATCAAGAGTATTGGATTTGATCATCTCATCAGATGATGTTATTATAAATGAGGTGTCAAATCTTCCACCAGTTGGTGAAAGTGACTACGAGGTGATCACGTGCAGGGTGACAAGTCATTCAAGAACGTCTGTTAGAAAGGGATATATGTGGAATTATAAGACTGATAATTACGAAAAGGTCCGGAAACAGATTGCGATAATAAATTGAAAAGAGGAACTGGATGGAAAGGATATCAATGCTGCTTGGGCCATACTCAAGAACTATTTGGTGGAGGCAATATCAGAGTGTATTCCAAGAGTCAAGAGGGTAAATAGAGTGGGTGTAAAATGGATGAATCAAGAGATAAGGTATGCAATCTGGAAGAAGAAGGTATTATGGAAGAAACACAAAATGAGTATTTATAACAACCAGTTGCATGAGAAGTATAAAGAGTAGGCGAGGAAAGTGACTAGCTTGATAAGGGTAGCAAGAATGCAGTATGAGCAGCAGTTAGTTAAAGCGGCCAAAAAAAAATCCTAAGGAGTTTTTTCGATATGTCGCCAGTAGAAAAAAGAATGATTATGGTAGGATGGGATTGATTGGTGAAAACGGAGGAATGATAACCGCTGCGGAGGATATACAGTAGTTGAGATATTTAGTGAGCAATTTCTAAAGGTATTTCATTCTTGTGAATGTGGCATCATGCAGAACTTGAAAGCAGTGGGAAAGGAGGAGGAAGAACTGTTAGTAAGTGAACAGGAGGTATATGAGGAATTGAATAGACTTGATGTAAATAAGGCTGTGGGACTTGATGCTATTTCACCACGTGTCTTGAGGGAATGTGCCAGAGAGTTAACAACAGCTTTTGTATATCTTTTCAACATGAGTCTCTCACTGGGTCAAGTTCCAAAAGAGTGGAAAGAGAGTAAAATTGTTCCAATTCATAAGGGAGGTGATAAGAGTAAGGTTTTGAATTATAGACCAGTCTGTGTGTCTGGAGATGTTGGTCAAGGTATTAGAGAAGTTAGTTAGGAATAAGATTCAGAATTGGGGTGACAATAGAAAAATACTCTTTGGAGGCCAGCATGGATTTACTAAAGGAAGATCATGCTTTAGCAACCTGCTTACTTTTTATAATAAAGTGACAAATGCGTTGGATAAGGGTGTTGCATATACAGTGGTATATTTAGATTTTGCAAAGGCGTTTGATAAATTGCCACATGACAAGCTGGTAATTAAATTGGTTCGCTGGATTGGAGAGTGGCTGTCTGATAGGTATCAGCGAGTTGTCTATGGAAGAGCGATATCACAGAAGAGGAAAATTACTAGTGGTGTACCTCAAGGGTCTGTTTTGGGTCATTTGCTGTTTAATTTGTATGTAAATGATATCTGGAGAGGTCTGAATGGTGATGTGCAGTTGTTTGCAGATGATGCAAAGTTGGGCAGAGCTATCAAGAGTAGTGTGGATGCTGTAGCTTTGCAAGAGGACTTGAATACACTGTCTGAATGGGTAAATAAGTGGGGATGTCAATTCAGTGTTTCAGAGTGTAGGGTTTTGAAATTTGGGAAGCAGAGATGGGATGTAAAGTACACAATCGGTGCAAATATCTTGGAAGAGGTAGAGGAAATGAGAGATCTTGGAGTGATGGTAGACAAGGACCTAAAATTTCGGGGACATGTTACTAAAATAGTGAAGACAGCACAGCGGATAATGGAAATGATGCGGAAGACATTGACTTGTAGAAGTAAGGATGTTATGGTTCTTTTGTATAAGGCTTTGATCAGATCACATATAGATTACTGTGCACAGATCTGGTCATCTGGTTTTCAAAAAGATGAAATTGCGTTGGAAAAAGTTCAGAGGCGATTGACTAAGGTGGTTTCTGGTCTCTGGAATGTAGAGTATGAAGACAGATTGACAAAATGCAATTTGCAGAAATTGGTGGATAGAAGGAGGAGGGGGATATGATTGAGACATATAAGCTGTTAAGAGGTTATTACCAGATTAACGTCGGGGAGGTTTTGCACAGAATGGGTGAGGATAGCAGGAGAACAAGAGGAAGCTGTATAAGGAGGGTGTGATGAGCAAGTTTTTCGCATGGAGAGTGGTGAGTGATTGGAATGCTTTGCCCGAGAGTATGGTGTGTGCAGAGACAGTGAATATATTTAAGGCACAGTATGATAAACTGTGTGTATAACAGTGGACCTCCTGCGATGAGTCTTTGACTCCATGGAGGTTTTAATAATAATAATTATATATATATATATATATATATATATATATATATATATATATATGCAGGGTGTCCAAAAATTCACGCAAGAAGTAATTTTGATAGAAAACACAGGTTTTTAATTAAAAATTGTAATTTCTTATTGATTAATTAAGTATACCGTATAGGGTTATGCATGGAATAACATATCGGGTAAATGGCCTCACAGCTTTGCTGGCACGTACGCACTCTTTTGTCGAAATTTTCCATGACCGTTTTGCATAAATGTGGCTGAATTTCGTTGATACAGCGCTCGATTTCCTCCTTCAAGGCGTGGGTGGTCGTGGGCTTGTTGGCATAAACCTTAGACTTCAAAAAACACCAAAGAAAAAAGTCAAACGGCGTTAAGTCCCATGATCTGGGCGGCCAATTTTGATCACCAAAACGGGAAATTACACGACCAGGAAATGACTCATGCAGTAATTGAATTGTTTCTCGGGCTGTATGGCATGTGGCACCGCCTTGTTGAAACCACATGTCGTCCACATCCATATCTTGCAATTTAGGCACAAAAAACTGGATTTTCATGTCGCGATAGCGAGCACACCATTAACTGCTACTATTGCCTTACCAGCCGCATTTTCGAAGAAGAAGAATGGACCGATGATGCCTCCAGCCCAAACTCTGCACCAAACAGTGACACGTTGTGGATGCATTTGTTTCTCAACAATCACTCGTGGATTTTCTGAACCCAAATGCGAGAATTTTGTCGATTAACGAAGCCATCAAGATGAAAATGAGCCTCATCGCTGAAGATGATTTTGTTCGAAAAATAAGCATCCACTTGTTGTTCCATAATCCATTCAACGAACTTTCTTCGCTGTGTGTGGTCAGTAGGCTTCAGTTCTTGAGTGAATTGAACTTTGTAAGCATAAAGATGCAAATCTTTCGTGAGAATACGCTATAGAGAGCTTCTCGAAATGCCCAATTCAAGACCACGGTGCCGAATTGATATTCCTGGACTCTCAGCAACACTCTCAGGAACTGCTTCGATGTTTTCTGTTGAACGACTTGTTGAAGTACTGCCAGAGTGTATAAGATCGCTAATTGATCCAGTTTCCTTGAATTTTTTAATTAATCTTTTCACAGTTGATGAAGTTAAATCACTATTCCGACCATATTTTGTACGAAAATTGCGAACTGTAGCTGTCAAACCTTCATTATTTTTAAAATATTGCTCAACAATGAAAATGCGTTGTTCTTTCGTGTAGCGCTCCATTTTTAATAACCCTGAACTGTCAACTGTCACGCTTTCTTTTTTTTTTTTCTCGTTGGCAACACTTTACCGCACAAATGGCGCTAAATTTAAATCTTGCGTGAATTTTGGGACACCCTGTATATATCAAAATATAAAAGTTTAAAATATTAATAGATTTTAAATATATATTAAAAGTTATACAGTATTTAAATAAAAAAATATATATTAAAACAAAATTTTTAATTATTATAAAATTTTGGTTCAAGTTATTTGATTGGAAATTTTTTATTTTATCATACTTTTGACTCTAATGGCATTAGAGTCAAAAGTATTCATGAGATCCAATTTTCCTCTTGTATGTTACATCAGATATTTTAACATACAATCTTTGATATTTCAGATCATTAAAAGTTATATTTTTTATGTAAGGGAATTCCGACTCTTCTGTCATTGTAACGTCTGTCGCTTTATGTGACAACTTTTCGACATAGTTTTTTAACTAAACATTTCGACTATCAATAAATATACTTAGCAAAAAAAAAAAAGCATCGAAGAGATTTTTTATGTATGTACAGCTTAGATTCTTTCAACATAATCACCGAATAATCTTCTACACAGAATTATCAGGAATTCTAAATGCAGAACACAAGTTGATGTCCTCAATAAATCCAATTTGTACTTAAAAAAAAAAAAGCCTATATTGTAAACATGTTCTATGCCGCTTGACACTGCACTCGTTACTAAGTGTTGTAAGGAGTCAGTTACAAATATTACTGTGAAATATGACTGATTCAAAACTCACATTATCGCTACCATTTATAGGCAAGTCAGATTATGGTCATTCGATACAGTTTATTTATTTATTTTTATTTTTATTTTTTTTTTTTGACAGTGTTTGCATTACGTTTTCTTCAACCTTTGTGCTTGAACAATTGACTACAAGAAGTGGTTTGCCTCTGAGGATAAGTATTTTTTTGTCTGTAGATATGCGAGTTCACATACTAATGCACCATAAGTTTACAAATTTCGTGGGTGAAAGTGAGACCAGCTAATACCGTCCGGGATTCGAACCTAGATCCTTTAGTTAGAAAGATTTCGGTTTGAATTTCAGGCGATGTTAGCCGGTCATAAAGAAGGTTACGCCTTCTTTATGGTTTGGACTTTTCCTGCACTAAACTTGGGTTAGTTTTTCCTCCCTCAAAACAAACAAACCACCAGAAGAACACGTGCAGTTAGCAGACATAATACATTAACTAACCTTATAACTTTAATTGCTTTGTCAGAATTCAAAACGACAAAGTCTGACCAATCTAGTTACTCTACACTGACAGCTAGAACACGTTGTGGTAATGCTAACAGTATCCTGAGCCATTGGATGCATCATGCCAGAAGGTAACACGGTAAAGTGAAGGCGGTAATGGCAATGTAAGCCTTCGTATGTGTTAGGCCCTCTGAATGTGGTAAAGTGACTTTTGGATTCTGCGAAGTGCATCCTTTCATGCTGACAATTTATTCAGCTGCAAAGGTCGCTTTATGTCTGTAATGTATACATAAACGCCTTTATAAAGTTAGAGGGAGGTCTTGTTCGTATCGATATACTATAAATAGTCTGTTAAATTGTTAATAGCACAGATAAGAGAGAGTCAGAGTGAGAGAAGACGATATTTCACCATGATTCTCATTGGATCATTATGTTTGTTGAAATTCTATCAAACAAATATATATCCTTTTAGTGATAAGATCGATGAAGCAGAAATATTATTTTACAACTTTTTTATGAAGCAGTAGTATTTATTATGTTTTTCAAAAAGAAATGTAAATGCTTATTTACAGAAACTTAACAATTGGTCAGCGCAGTTTTAATTTAAAAAAAAATGTTGAGCAAAGTTATTTAAAGCTGCGAGATTAAATGTAAACAGTTTTCCACATTTATGTTAATACAGCGGTATCTGTGTTTGACCTTCGAGTTTATCATCTCTTCTTTGGGTTCCGGACAACATTGAACTTGCTCGCCGCCATGTTACAAAATATTACGATGATAATCGCGAAAAAACATAACGACAGATGATTGATTTTCGTTGTTTTGGATTAGAGCCAAGACAACTAAAGGTCGTGAATCTTTGATGTGTTATGTCAATAATTGTGATATCGTGTAATCACATTTATCTGTTTGTAGTAGAAAAATTTGATTTCTAGGAAGAAAACGAACTGCGCTGTCTCCTTTTAAGGTGTTCTGGAAGCCATGTTTGTTCGTCACTGGGGCTTATGAAGTTCGAATTAAAGCAACAGCAAGCTTTCAAGCAGTTCGTTAAACTCTTTTTGAACATTTTCGACTACACTTTAGGACGGGTGTGAAGGAAACAGTAAAACAGAAACAAGAAAGAAGTTATTTGATGAACAGAAATCCATAGAACGGCACATGAACACATAATAAAATCTAGTAAACAACGAATTACACAATAATCACGGAAATTAACTATAATGAAATATGTCTACTTTGATTTCATTAAAGTTAATTACTGTGGTTATCGTGTAGTTTGTTGTTTACCTAATCAAAATATCCTTTACAGCATAGTCATTAGCGGAGGGATATTTACAAAATCTTTTTGACTGGAGGTAAGTTAGAAGGTCTCATACTGGACGTGGTGGAGTTTTACTTCCTCAATCTTCGATTTTTCATACCCTAAACCGTATGAGAATATACGTAACTGACAAATCTAGCAGGCCACATAGACAATACTAAGCCCATTTTTGCAGCATTACTTTGATATATATATAATGCCCAGATCTTAGGTCGTCACAAGCCATTGAGCCCAATACCGTATATTAAGGCAAAAGATAACACAGATCATTGAAATATCTAACACAAAGTATTACATGTGTCAGTTGAGTTCAAAGCAACAGAAGATGTTTGAAAATAACGAAATAATATATTCGCATTGAAGATAAACTTTATATATATATATAAAGTTTAAAGTACTAAAGACTATTAGAAGCACAAAATTGACCAAAAGGTGATTGAGAATGAAAAGTTAAAATACCGTGGGATTTCGAAATCGGGTGTATTACATTCCAAGAATGTAATACACCCGATATAACATGGTTGAAAAAAGTGAAAACAAGGGTGTTAAGTTTATCGAAATATCAGTACCAGGAGATAGTCGGATTGACGATAAAGAAACTGAAAAAATTACAAAGTATCGCGAGTTGCAAGTCGAAGTTGAACGAATTTGGCAAAAGAAAACGGAAGTTGTTCCCATAATAATAGGTGCTTTAGGCGCCATCCCTAAAACATTGAAAAAACATTTAGAAGTACTCGAGTTAGATGGATTAATAACCGGGAAGTTGCAAAAAGCTAAAGCATTCATATTCAGAAGGTATATATATATATATATACTTTTTTTTGGGGGGGGGAACAGCATAAAAATCACTCGCATGTACCTGGTGATTCAGCAGATACGCAAGTGAATTAACGTTCAGCTGGTTCATGTCTCAAAATGACGTTATGCAGTCTTACGCATTATATTCCTCTGATCCTCGAACTATCCATATGGTAAGTGTCGTCTCCAATAAACTTTTCAGACAACGTTCATTCATGCCAACTGCTTTGACATATTCATCTTGTCTGGGTACTGTTGCTCATTACATATTTGTAATTCGATCACAATAGGATCATTTAAAATTATTAAGTGTTGCTATTGCGTTTCTAAGCTATTTTTAAGAAACTCTTCTAAAACTCACAATGTTCATTCTCACCTTTCAAAAGTACTTAGAAGGAATCGAATGCAACGTAGGATTTCTCAAATATGGATAACAAAAGTAATTGATCAGTGCTCCTGACTGCTGTTTCTAAGTTATCTCATAAATGGCATTGAAACTTCGCATTAGACGATTGAGGAAGCCAGTGAAGCATACAAATTTCTTCAATGATTTCGGTTAGTAGAATCGTGCCGCATCTTGTTGGAAATCAGTGCGAGTCAGGAGATCAAATATATTCTAAGGAGACATTCCGGAAACCTTTGCACAAATTTGCTAGCGTGCGACGTTTCTAATGCACACGATGGGATCATAAAAAGTGCATTGCTTCAATCAGCATAATAAAAACGAATATATACTGTTCAGACAGAAGTCAACGGACACCATACTGTGAGGAACAAACAGCCATGGCGCCCATCTTAATAAGATGAAGGACCTCCTTTGGCTGCGATGAATACGGCAATCCTACGGGGCATACTTTCCACAAGCGTACGATAGCGATCAGTGCAAATTTTGGATCATTCTTCCTGTAGGAATGTAAATGTGGTCCTGGAATGTTTTGGGGCGAACGTCCTTGACCTCACCTGACACTCCAGTTCATCCCATAGATGTTCAATAGGGTTGAGATCAAGGCTCTGTCGAAGCCAGTCGAGTGTGGCCAGTTCATGTCCACAAACCACACAGTTACAGCAGCACCCTTATGACACGGTGCATTGTCCTGCTGAAAGAGATAATGGTTATTTAATCAGAAATGCCACAAAGTAGGAAGCATTACATTGTCCAAAATGATTAGATACCGCTCGGAGTTCAATATTCATGGCACCACAAACAGAGGTCTGAGGTCAAACCAGGAAAAACAGAACAATACCATCACGCCGCCACCTTCGAATTTCATAGTTGGGGTTACGCACTCTGGTAAGAGACGGTCATCGAACATTTGTCATACCAGTCCATCTCCTCGGTACAGGTGTAGCTTAATTTTCATCAAGTTTTTGATTTTTGTTCCAGTTCTGGTTTCAGTTCTAGTTCACTATTTTGGTTTGAGTGCTGTGCATGTTTTGTTTTAATCTGTCTCTACTATGTTTATTCATAGTGTTGTGCGATTTCATAGTGTAATTAAGTTGAAATTCGTAGTAGTTTATTGATTCTGTATAGCTATAAAATGGATACATCTCCAAGAAAGCGTTCAATATTTTCCTTCGTAGAACCTTACGACCACGTTTGGTAAGTGTGGTGGTTCGTCCAATACGGGTAGCATTTGCAGTTGACTCTCTACGCTTCCATCTTATTGTGCTATCACTGATTGTTGGTCTCGGATGGCCCAATTTGGAAATAATTTGTCGAAGAGATAGACCTGCTCATGACATCCAATCATAACGCCTCTTTCAAACTCCATCAATTCCCTTCTCGCTGTGATTTCACTCAGACATAGTTGCACTGACTTGGGAGTATGAAAATCCTCCAATTTATACCGGCTACAAACGTGTGACGCTACATGGCACGATGCACCTTGCCCATTGGGGGTGCCCGTTTCCAAGCAGTGTATATTCATTCCCCCATATGACCAAGTTCGAAGTTCATTTTCCTACTGAACATGAATTGATGTTATAGAATACAATACACCAAGTTGAGCACTTGCAATTGCACAGGTTATACATTTATTATTCCTATTTTTGTATTATTAATGTTGTATTTATGTGCTTAATGCTCCAAGCTCAGCGAGTAAACTCGGGTTGGTAGGTTTCTGCGATATAAATTCCGCTTGGTGGATACGAAAGTGGAAAGAAGCATTTACTTTCGCATCGAACAACTTGTCGAAGGCCTTGGTGAACTGTTAAAAAATAAATTTAGTATTTCTGTTGTTTGATTTACTCCATATTTATTTTTTAAAAATCGAATGTGAAATTTTTGAAAAGTTAATGTTTCTTTATTTTAATATTCTTTTGAGTCACAGAATTTAGAATTTTCATATTCGTACTTCGTGTGATAAAGGATTTCCTATCTTCCCGCTCAGTCACCTTCTTAGACAATTTCAATCTATCAATACAATAATCACAATGGCTGAATGGTTAAAACGATAATAAACATACCAATAAAGATAAAATAATAGTACATAACTGTTTAGAATTAATACAAGTTTGGGATCTAAATGCACTGCTATTTCATTACAAGTTATGTTATGCTGCTTATAGTTTACGGATTCAAGGCGAACTTTAAACCACACGCATGCCTGTCGTCTGTTGGTTAAGCTAGTTCATCTTAAACTAACCGTACCATATGGTGTTTGCAGAAAACATGTTCTTGGTTTTTTAATAAGCCAAGAATAGAAGATTGACTACAATTTTGGTTAAGGTCATCGCTTTGAAGGAACACCGTAGTGACATACAACGTTGCTGAAGTCAAAAATCAGGGTTTTCGGCATACGCGATGCTGTTAGTCTGCTGAAACACAGCAGTTATGCCTTTCATGCGATTTCGCCATGCATCCTGAAGTTCAAAAAAGTTTCTGCGAACGCTGTAATTAACTTGGTTAAGAAGAATTAGCGACAGCGCCCTCTATAGTGAAATAACAACTGTTTTCAGAATGTGTTGTTATGTCTCTCTCATAGTATGGTTTTTTTCTGCATATCTTTGCTTTAGATGTCGATGCTCATATAAACATCGTAAACTGTATTATTGATATATTAATATATCGTTGTATCATTAATCAATTATTATTATTTATTATTTGACGATTAATATGCCTCTGAATGTTACCAAATACGAAGTATAGTCCAGGAAAATTCCTCCTCGAGGAATATCTCCCATTGAAACAACAGTAAATAATAATAAACAGGACTATGAACAGCTGGCATTGAGCACTGTACAGGTACTATAAAAATTTCCATGACGCAAAAAACAGCGCTGCTGACCATGATTGACCTGAAATATTATCTTTCTTTCTTCGGTGCTAATCTCTCTCTCTCTCTCTCTCTCTCTCTCTCTCTCTCACGTAATGGTTTATCCTAAGAGGAAGCACCACGTCTGTGAACTTTCAACTGCTTATAGAACAAGTGGATGCGAATGCGCCCGCGCGCGCACACATACACTTACTCAACAAGTGTTTCAAAAGGTAGTATTAGTTGCCGTGAGGCGAGTAGCATAATTTATAGAAAGATAACTAGAGTAGTTCACTTGTTAGACGGAGACAGGAAAGCTCTTTCGAAACAAGGGCCCCTTTGGACGCAGTTAAGAGAGTTGTAATAGTTTGTATATTGCAACTTCATTAATCAGTCGCGACACGCATGTCACGTGTCATTTATAACAGAGTGATAAAAGGAAGAGCAAAAAATATGTCTCATCTTAATATTAAAACATATTAAAACATCGGATTAAAATTTGGGTGGGGTGGAGACACAACCAAGAGAAAATATGTAATAAATAAAATAAAGAATAAAGTAAATAAATAAGAATGAATAATAAATATAAAAAGCGCACATAAAAGCTGCAAGTAAACAATTTGCAGTCTCAAAATGTAGAGAATCAAATCAATATGTTAAAAAAAAAGGAAAAAAAAAGAAAAATAAAGAAAGTACATGTAAACATGTGCGTGGCCTTGAAAGATAAGCCTCACTAGCATTCGGCAGTTATTTATTGCCAAGATTTCTTCATTCCAAGAAATTTAGAAATTACAGTCATATCCAGGGGTGACTTGTGCATAGTGCCTACACGAGCCGGGATGCTGTGGAACTGCAGCATCCCCAATTTTTCTCGATATATAAATATATTAATTTATTTATTTATATTTGCTTGTAATATTTAATTTTATCATCAACAATCCTATACAATTCTCTTATTTTGTATAAAAAATAATAAAAATCAGTCTTGTAGCACTTAGGAGAGCGAAGGACGCTAGCAGCACTGTGTTTACCGCAGTGTCATATTTGCTACGCGCGCAAGCATATGCGCGTCATAGTGAGATACGAGCTATTAGCGTAATGCGGCACTGTCCGTCGCGCAGTTCCACTGTTGTTTATATGCAGTTTGCACCAGTAGTAGAGTGTTCGTAGTGCTTATCGTGTTTACTCCGTCTCTTTAAAGGATTTAATTGTAATGTCCAAAAATTGTAAATCCATTCCTTTAATTACAATTAAAGGAATGGACTTACTTAAATAAAGAGCCAATAGGCTTCACTTCGGCGATGTAACATTATTTAATAAATTAAGGGGATATTAAATCCCACATTGTTTCAAAACCGAATAAGAAACTGAAAGATCGGAATCAAAGAGTTTCATGCCGAATATAGTAAACTATAAAAGTATCGGCAGATACTAGCGTAAACTAAAGCACGTAGTACAAACTAGGGCAACTCGTAGTATCCTCCGTAGTATCCCCTCGCTAGTATCCGAAGATACTTTTATAGTTTACTATATTTGGCATGAAACTCTTTGATTCCGATCTTTCAGTTTCTTATTCAGTTTTGAAAAAACAATGTGGGATTTAATATCCCCTTAATTTATTAAATAAAGGAATGGATTTCATTTTTAAGTAAGTTTGAATTATACCAAACTGTATAATTTTATCGATAATAAACAATATTTTTTCATGTTAATTTATTTATTTTTTAAATTTTTACCATAATTTTGATATTTTATCCAAACACGTATACACCGTGCTTACAGTGTGTTGTTGTATATTTCGAAAGTTGCAGCACCCCCACGATTTCAAGCCACGAGCCGCCGCTGATCGTATCCTAAGGGGGAAATGCGAATAATACAAATACAAACGATTTATTTAAATAATTATTCGTTTATTTTACAATAGCATTTAAGAAATGAAACATGCCAACAAGTTATTCAATAGAGGATACCGTTGTAGACTATGCAAGTCTCCCCCTCATGACCGTTTTGTCTCATTAGCTGGAGGAAAATCGTTTCCGTCTTCTTATAAAACCAGCTAACTCACCTTTAATAATAATAAGAAAAATAATAATAAACGTCTTAAAAAAGGTTCTTCGCATCGGGGTTTGAAATCAGTTTTTTTTTTTTTTGGGAAGACTAAATTATCCCCTGCATATATACTCATATACAGGGTGTCCCAAAATTCACGCAAGAAGTAATTTTGATAGAAAATACAGGTTTTTAATTAAAAATTGTAATTTCTTATTGATTCATAAAGTATACAGTATAGGGTTATGCATGGAATAGCATATCGAGTAAATGGCCTCCACAGCTTTGCTGGCACGTACGCACTCTTTTGTCGAAATTTTCCATGACCGTTTTGAATAAATATGGCTGAATTTCGTTGATACAGCGCTCGATATCCTCCTTCAAGGCGTGGGTGGTCGTGGGCTTGTTGACATAAACCTCAGACTTCAAAAAACACCAAAGAAAAAAGTCAAACGGCGTTAAGTCACATGATCTGGGCGGCCAATTTTGATCACCAAAACGGGAAATTACACGACCAGGAAATGACTCATGGAGTAATTGAATTGTTTCTCGGGCTGTATGGCATGTGGCACCGTCTTGTTGAAACCACATGTCGTCCACATCCATATCTTGCAATTTAGGCACAAAAAACTGGATTTTCATGTCGCGATAGCGAGTACCATTAACTGTTATTGCCTTACCAGCCGCATTTTCGAAGAAGAAGAATGGACCGATGATGCCTCCAGCCCAAAATCCGCACCAAACAGTGACACGTTGTGGATGCATTTGTTTCTCAACAATCACTCGTGGATTTTCTGAACCCCAAATGCGACAATTTTGTCGATTAACGAAGCCATCAAGATGAAAATGATTTTGTTCGAAAAATAAGCATCCACTTGTTGTTCCATAATCCATTCAACGAACTCTCTTCGCTGTGTGTGGTCATTTTTAATATCCCTGAACTGTCAGCTGTCACGCTGTCTTTTTTTTTCTCGTTGGCAACACTTTACCGCACAAATGGCGCTAAATTTAAATCTTGCGTGAATTTTGGGACACCCTGTATAAATACGCTGTGCTATAAAAATAAACATAAATAAAATAAATAAAGGCAGAGAGAATTAGAATTTGCATATTTGTTTTCACTTTGCTCATTAACACTTCAAAGACCTTTTCTTTTTCAATCAGACTTTTATTTCGTATTTCAAACGCTTCCCAGGTTTAAGTATAATATTATGTCCTTATGTTGTTCATCCAACTCTTTTGGGTCTTTCTCTCCTTCTCAGGCCCTCAATCTTCCCCACCATAACTACCTTTTCTAATAATTCATCTGCTCTCATAATATGTTCAAAGTACACTAACTCCTGTTTAGCGATCATTGCTTCCAAGAAGTTTCAGTCTTTATATTTTTTACCCCAAATAAAGTTGCACGTTAAGCACAGTTAAATATCTAATTGACTCAAGTTAGTTACAGTACAAATATTTCGGTCCACGTATCGTGAACTATCCTCAGTGTAGTATATTACATTGGGAAATTCGAAAAATCACACAACAATGAAGGTGCATTGGAGAATGGAAGATTTTCGTGTCTGCAGTCGCGAGACTGCCAAGTAAAAAAACCAAAAAAAGGTGTGTGTGTGTGTGGGTGGGTGGGTGTTAAAAAACATGCATATATAATATTAAAAAGTATAGCTCTAGATAATCATTTCCCAGAGTTTTCGCATGAAGAGTCCATCATTAAGGTTGAGATTAGGACGATGTAGAATCAGTACAGAAGAAGACATTTATTGGAACATCTGTGTAAAAATTTAGTATCATCCCAGAGGATCCTGTGCTAGTATTTGTGATCCCATGTTCAACTAAACCAGAATTTGTGATTTTTTTTTTTTTTTGGATAATGTAAGATTGATGTTCAGAGATGAGTTTAGAGACAGATCGACCAGTTTGTCCGAACCAGCATAACTTGCTGTTACATGGTACTGATTATACTCCAGGCAGCAACAGAAGTTGAATTTGATCTTTCAGAGAGCTGATGCATTTAATAGGTTTGAATATAGTAGAGATATTGAACTTCTTTAAAATATAAGAGACACATTCTAAAACACTGCTCAAAACAATTAGGAGATATTTTAGTTTTCTTGTAAATTATAAAGTTATAAAAATAATTTACAAATGTAACACATTTATTTTAAAATATTCTTAATATACAACAGTGTAGAACACGCAACTGCGTACAAAATCATGTTAAGACTTGTCGAAACGATCGCTTCAAGAGCTCAAAACTGCTCTCACAGAAGAGTGGGGAAATATCCAACAAGAACTGTTTGATCATCTTATCCGGTCCATGCAATCAAGATGTACCGCTGTTTTGGCTGTTAATGGAGACCATACGCCCCTATTATTTTTTTATAATAATAACAACAATAACAAAGCCAAAAAGCGTTTTCGGCTTTTGTTATTTTTGTTGTTATTCTTGTTAAAATTATTTCACGCTAAAATGTATAATTTGTTAAATTTGTAATAAATATCTCATCAATTACCCTATTCACAAATAAGAAATATATATTAATGTATAAAGTACCCAATAGTTATAATTATTTGCAGAAATTTATAATTATCCGACAGAAACTGAAATATCCTCTAATTGTTTTGATCAGTGTACCTTTCATATACGGGATGGAAATTCTGTGTGAGTAATTTTTTCTAATAAGGGCTGGAAAAAATTCCTGATAATTTTCTCTATTGTTTTGGGGGATGTGGCTGTTAAGAATAGCAGTTTCTTTGATAGTAAAATTTATTTCTGAAGTAGTTCGCGCTAGGAACAGATGATATTAGCTCTTGAAAGGAGGCATTTACTGGTACCATACTGCTTTGAGGAGAAGATGTTCATAAGGAACAACATCTAATTCCCTTTTTTAGAAGGATATGTAGGTAAGATATAGTCCCATTTCATTCAAGTTCCATAGTGAATTTGATTCTGTGATTAAGCAAATTATTGTTATTATTTATTTTTATTTTTTATTTGTTATTTTTTGTTAGAAGACTTCCAAATGTTGGCGTGATTTATTCTAAACAGCAAAAACATAATCCGTATAACGAAACCATAGGAAGGTTTTGGATATTTCTCTTCAAATTTTTATAAGTAGAAGTTGGCAAGAAGAGGAGAAATTGGAGAGCCCTTAGATATCTCTTTAATTTGTCGTTAAATCTTTTATTTTATCTAAAATATCTAAAGTTCAAGACGGACTTAAACAGGTCTAAAATATGCGATGGAAATTTTGAGAATAAAAATTCTACAGTGTTATCTAGAGGAAGATCAGTACACAATGAAACTATGTTAAAACTTACTAGTAAATCTGTGGGAACGATGAAATCCTGGAATTTTGAGATAAAGTTGCTGATATTTTTGATAAAAGAGAAGGAATGACTAGTTAATGCAATTTGGCTTCATGATTGGTCGATCGACGACAGATGCTAACTTTAGGTTACGACAGATGATGGAATAGTTTCGAGAGAAGCAACGGGAGTTACATCTGGTATTTATTGATCTGGAGAAAGCGTATGATAGAGTGCCAAGGCAAGAAGTCTGGAAGTGTCTGAGGGAGAAGAAGGTTCCAGAGAAATATGACAGGCTGGTGCAGGAGATGTACACAAATGTGAAGACAAGAGTTCGGACATGCCTGGGAGAGACAGAAAGTTTCCCAGTGACAGTTGGCTTGCATCAAGGGTCAGCATTAAGTCCGTTCTTGTTTGCAAAGTGGACGACGGCCAGGAGACAGATCTAGAACTGGAAGGAAATGTCATCAGGAAGGTCAGTGACTTTAGATACTTAAGTTCAACAATGAAAGAGGATGGTGAGGCTGAGAAGGAAGTAGAATACAGGATACAAGCAGGATGGAGGAACTGGAGAGAGATGGCTGGAGTGCTATGCGATAAGAGGGTGCCGATCAATCTAAAAGGCAAAATCTACAGGACAGTAGTGAGACCAACTATGACGTATGCTATGGAAATTGTGGCCCTGAGGAAAAATAACATTAGCAGGATGGAGGTAGCGGAGATAAGAATGCTTAGGTGGATGTGCGGTGCGACCAGAAAGGATCGCCTGAGAAATGACTATGATATATAGGAGCAAAGATACAGGAGGCAAGGTTGAGATGGCTTGGTCATGTGATGAGGAGGGAGGAAGAGTATGTGGGAAGAAAGGTCATGCAGATGGATGTGCAGGAGAGGAGGAAGCGTGGGTGACCAAAGAAGAGATGGAGGGAGATGGTGGAGGAGGACTTGAGGATGAAGAACTTGGATGTGGCTACAGCTTGTAGAGACATATCAGTGTGAAGGCTGTTGTTGCTTAGCTTGAATATTGAAAAGGAAAATATCAGTGATTTCTACTCCTGAAAAAGTCACAGGTGCTGTTAGGATTACTGTCATTTGTTTCCTACATTTATAATTGAAGGAAATACTACATTTCAGAAGCTAGCGAAAATAACGATGTAGGTTTGTCCTATCCAAGGTTACGGGACTTCCTGACATCCGTGCACATACCTCAGGTTTTAATCTAGAACATTTGAATATTCTTCTAATGAGTACAGTGGAAACGAATTACTAGATTTATCAAATTCAATGTAGACAATAATTATGTTTGTTTTTTCTCTTGCATGCAGTCAACGTGTGGAGCTCAGTTTAAACACTGTTCTGATACTGAATTTTTGAAAACACTGACTGACTCATTACACGAATCAAGCCCTCGTATCTCCCTTGTAGCAGCTACGTTAAATCTATTATGCCAAGTAAAGTAAGTAAAGCACGCAGTCAACCAATGAAAGGCCAATTCCAGTGTTTCCTGGGATTTCTGAATTTATTCAGATAAAAATCAGATTTCAGTTAAAATTTCAGATTTCAGTTAAAAAAAAGTACATTGTCATTTTCGAATGATTTTTAAATGTACTTTATAAATAATAATAATCAAGGTAAGCCCAAACAGTAGGTAATATTTTTCTATATTCAGAAAAAGCGAAGCAAATATTCTGTAAATGTACTTCCTTTTTTTTTCTTTTTTTTTTTTAAGGTTATCAAAATATTTTCGAGAAAATAGACTAGATTAGATATAAGTTAAAAATAATTCGGTATTGTTTTTTTTTTTTTCAAATCTTCAGATAGTGCTGAAGATGTTATTGATATTCTATTCTGATAACGTATTCGTAAATGTTTATTTTATTGTGTTTACTTATTTATTTCGTGTCTTATCTTAAAATGTATTTTGACGTTTATAAATTGTCGTTAATTCATGAATTTTAGGATAAATAAACAAATAAATAAATCCACAAATATTTACCGGCATTGAGTGGCCGAATAGCAGCGTACTCGCTCTTCCATCAACATTTTGTAGAATTTGAACATCTAATTTTTAATTTTATTTATAGAAATAGAAGACACGACTCAACATAAATAAAAAAATGAATTTTAATTAGGAAAAAAAAATTTGGAAAATTTTCTAGTGTTTTTTTCCTTTTTCTTTTGGGGAACACGGTCCTTTGCCCCCCCCCCCCCCGGTGCGCCACTGCTCTCTTTCATTTTTTTATGCATTTAAGTTATCCCTTTTCTTTCACGTAAGTTCCTCTTGATCTTGTTGTATTTTGTTGGCCACTGTTGAAGTCTTTAATTTCTTCAATTGGAAGTCTACCATTCAACTAAATTTTGTTTGACTTCTTATATTTCTGAGTTATTCTTTATTTAATTTCCTATATTGATTTAGATCTTTACCTTACCATTCTTTTCTTTTCTTTATCTTATTCTCTCGAGGCATATTAGGCCTGCTGATGTTCTAATCATTATTTCCTTGAAATCATTCCAAGTCTTTATTGTTATACTGCTTTACTGCCCACATTTTCCAACTCCCCATATTTTCAAAACAATTCTTTAAATTGGTTACCTGTTTCCTCTGCATATTTATTTGAAGCCTGTTTATTATTCCAATTTATTCGTGAATTTTTATTACTTTTTGTTAAATTCTTTAATTTTATATGTTGTCTATTAATAGATTATAATTTTTGAATTATAATCAGCATTACGATAAGTTTTAACTTATCTTCTAAACTTGTTTTTAATCATTATAAAATCTATTCTATTCCTTGTCAGATCCCAATTCCCAGGGCTCTTACATGTATAGAGTCGTCTTGGATGATGTTTTTACTTATTTTAACGCTTCCTATATCTTTTCATAGAACCTTTCCGTGTCGTCATACGTAGATGGTCTGAGGTAGGGACTATACTGTATGTGCAATATGAATAAATCAATTGGTATGACTTTCAACTTAATTGTATTAAGCCTTTCTGAAATAGGCCAGATGCCATTTAAAGATTTTGAAATGTAACTGTTCATTAAAATTTTTGTTTCATTTTCATGCTTACTCCCACCCGAGTAAACTAAACTATACGCACTTCTCTTCATCTCCTCTAGATCCTGTGTGACCTCATTCCAACGATGCGGGTGTTCATTTCTCTCCATTTTTGTTTGATATTTTGTAGTTTGCCTTTTTGAAGTAAGCCTCTTTCATTCCAGTTGCTATGGGCAATAGTTTTCCTCATTTTTGAATAACAACATCGGCTGTTGAAGGCCCCGAATGTTTTACTCTAATCTTGTCATTCTTGTGAGTTTACTTCTACAGGCAATCCTCTAACCTCTTCCCTGTAGTTTGAAGCAGATAAGATGACAGGGGTCCTAACCTAGTCAGTATCTCTCTTTTCCCTCTACGTGTATTATCATGATACCCTTGAAACAATATGTGATGGGTTTCCCAGGTCCTTCCACTGAGGATGCACACACACACACATATATATATATATATATATATATATATATATAATTAACAATTTGTCTCACAGCTCTGAGGAAATTCTCATCCTTTGCTAGACTGTCTTCACTGCCATTTTGTTCTTCTGACGATCTTGTCCGCCACTTCCATCGATTGGCCTTCATACGCAGCAAGACCCACGAAGTCTCCACCATACTTCATCCCCATAAGGCAGTGTTTCCCAAACTGTGGTCCGCGGACACCTAGAGGTCCGCGAATAATTCAAAGGGGGTCCACGGGATAGTTTATTTTCATTAAACTTTATCTTATCATGTTACTCACACCTGTTGTTCACACCTGGCCTAATTGATATGTTCATATTCTTCCGAATATCTCCATGTATAACAGTATTGCATTGTCATAAATGATACATTTAGTGTTGTAAAATTGTAATTTATTACTTCCTCTTTATGATATGTAAAATATAAAAAATTTTCATTTTGGATTTAATGAGGGCCGCGATGAATTAACGTTCGCTATAGGTGGCCCGCGACATGAAAAATGTTGGGAAACACTGCCATAAGGCAATCCCATACTTGCGTTTCCCGTCCCTCAAGACATGGGCGCATTAAACTGGGATCAAGTGGACTCTCTGAAAATAAAAGAGGAAAATTATTGGTTGTTGTTGTTTTTTTTAAATGGATTTTATCCCATAACTCAAATTAAACATAAATTACTCATCTTTAGAAGTTAAGTTTAAAAGACGGTGAAAAAATTATTTTGTTATTCGAATTGCAAAATAATAATAACAGAAAAAATAAATGGATATTTCGTGACCATTTTCTTGTATTTTTTCAAAAAATTTTATGCACGCAGAATTTTGACTGATTTTGCGAACGGTTAAACATCCTTTCCAGCAGGGGGCTACACGATACTGAGCATCATATGGTCGTATCTCTCTCTCTCTCTCTCTCTCTCTCTCTCTCTCTCTCTCTCTCTCTCTCTCTCTCTCTCTCTCACACACACACACACACACACACACACACACACACACACACACACACACACACGGAGTTTATAATTTATGCAGAACAGCAGTTTACCTTGACATATACTACCGCGTAGGAACTGTACATTACATACGTAGGGAGGTGAATAAAAGAATTAAGAGACCGAAGAGAGAGAGAGAGGCAGGCGGTAGTCGGAGAGAATGGGGAACAGATTGGAATGTTAAAAATGTACCTGTAAAAGGCGGAAGTTTTCTTTCACTCACCAATGACCTCACACGAAGTTAATACCTGGAAAGGAAGTTGTAAACGATGCCCAAGTTCTGTCTACTAAAGAAATTTTGACTTTTTAAAGGGCGAGAAAGAAAAAGAAAAAAAGTATATAACTGCTGATCAAGTTCAAGGTTATTATAATGTCACTAAATATTATTTTAAATAAATTATTTATTGTTACGGTTTTACAATTTAAATCAGCTTCTTGTTTGTATTGAGCAAACGTATTTTCCATTTATTAAATATCCAATTAAAAAAAAAAGCGTATTTGTTAGGGGCGACAAAGAATTAACTTAGAGCCAAACGAAGCGAGAGAATGCAGCCAACAAGCGAGCGTGGTATAATGAAGTACAAGTAACTGTCGTATAACGCGGATGTTAGGTTCCATAGAAATGCCGCGTTATATAAATCGCGTTATACGCGACTTAGATCACATAGAAAAAGTAGGGTTAGGTTCCGAAATCGTTTTATTTTTAATTATATAAACAACAATGACATATCCAACAAAAACAATATTTTTATTTAATTCAGGTAATTCATGTAAGTTAAGAAAACAAACTATAAGACAAATACATAATATAAAATTATAAAAATTACAAATTGTACATAAATTTCATTGCACATAATGCATAAATGTTTTAGACACAAGAAAATAAAGTGCATATTTTAATCGTCATCACTGTCTTCAGAAATAACATTTCGTAGATGTTCTTTTAGTGGCCGGAGGTCGTCACCACTTGAAATCTCTTGGACATCATTTGCATAATTCTCATTGCATACTTCGTCTGGTTTAATCATCAAGAACTCAGTAATAAGACTTTGCTTACCACTATGCTGCAATTTTCTATTAAGTTCATAATATGGAGCTAAACAAATATCCAATTGTCTCGTGAATTTTCCGGACCGCTCCATTGAGGGATTATTATCCGTAAAATGACTTCCTAACTTTCTTGCCAAGTCCAATCCTTCTGCTAATTTCTTTAACGGATTCATCACAATCAGAATCTTCCACAGAACTTTCTCCGCCATTTGGTTCGACGTCATCTATTAATTGTACCAGTTCCTCCTCATTTCAATCTGCTTCTCCATCAATTAATGCGCTAATTTCGTTTTCAACCATATCGCAAAAGCCTTCTCCACCAAAAATGTGTGCGATGTTTATTATACGACGTAGCTCGGCATCCACTGGCGGTACGAAATTTTGTTCCAGAACGGCTTCAGGCCATATTTTTTTTCCAGCAAGCAGTCAGCGTAGACGGTTGTAATTCCTTAATGGACAGAGAAATAATTTTCACACAATTCAATATTGAAAACTCTTTCCACCCTTGAGGCAGTGTCATGTTTGGATTAGATTCCATTTTTTCCAAAATTAATTGGAATGTTCGCCGAATATAATATGACTTAAATGTTGATATTAACCTTGGTCGAGTGGCTGAATAAGTGAAGTAGTATTAGGAGCCAAAAAAGTTATTTTAATATTCGGATGGCTTAAATTTGTTGGGTGGTCTGGTGCGTTATCTAAAATTAGTAGAATTTTGAAGTCCATATTCTTTTTCTTTGTGTAACTTTCTATATGCGGTACAAAACTCGAAAAACCAATTTTCAAAAATGCAAACTGTAGCTCATGCCTTTTTGTTGGCCTGCCAATAATGAGGTATGGTGGACTTGTCGAGCCCTTTCATTGCACGAGGATTTGCGGATCGGTTAATAAACATTGGTTTTGTCATGTAATCACCTGATGCATTACTACAAAACAGTAGAGTAATTCTATCTTTGGAAACTTTGAATCCAGGAGCTGATCTTTCATTTTTCGAAATATAGGTGCGTCTTGGCATTTTTTTCCAATATAACCCAGATTCATCAGCATTGAACACCTGGTCTGCACTGTAACCACATTCTTCAATGGTTTTTAAAAGTTCCGCTGGGCATTTCCTGGCAGCTTCAACGTCTTCAGCTGATTCTCTCTGGATTTTAAGATTATACAAAGAAAACCGCTTTTTAAAATTTTCGAACCAACCCTTACTTGCACAAAATCCATGCTGAGAGATTTCTTCTGAAGAATCTTGATCCAATTCTTTTAAATGGTTATAAACTTTGAGACATTTTTGCTTAATAAGGTGTCCATCCGAAGGAATTTTCTTTTGAGTGCAATCTTCTATCCAAATCATTAGAGATTTCTCCATTTTTTCTATTAGAATATCGCGAACACGAGCAACATGCTTTGAACTTACCGTTGACCTAGCAACAGCACTTTCTCGGATTTCATGTTCATTTTGTTTGATTGTTCGAATTGTCGATTCATTTAAATTCAGAATCCTTGTAACAACTCCTGGTTTTTCTCCAATTTTCAACCGATCCAAGATTTTAATTTTTTCTTCGAGAGAAATGAATTTCCTGTTCAAGTTTTTTGGTTTTTTTCCCTTTCGTTGCAGTTTTAGTGGCCATTACAATAAAAATAAACTTTTACATTAAAAAAAAAACTGTCATAATGACATCGAGAATTTCAAATGCAATCAAACAAACACTTATTTCATGTAATTGAAAAATTGGACAATAGTTTCTAGTTAGATACTGTGTTTCAGTGCAACATATGGTTTTGCTTGAGTCTATACAGCATAGTTTCTGTGAGAGGGGGACATGTGATTCATTAGTTAGCGCTGTTTTTATTCCATCTGTCTCTAATTGCACTGTTTGTTGAGAAATATATTACACAGACTGCAAAAGCCTCTATAGTATCTTATCCAGGGATATAATAAAACGAAATTCGATACTTATAACTACTTGCGCGATACGGGCAGACACAAAATTAACGAAGATGAAATTTGATTTTTAAGTCCAGCGGTGAAAATATATAAAAAAAAATAAAATAAATAATGGGTTACTAGAAATTGTAGACTGTGTTATATCGAAACCGCGTTGTATAAGTATCGCGTTATACGAGGGTTATCTGTAGTTCATAATTAACCGAGTAAAGAAAGTGTGAGTAAAATTATCAAAATTGTATGTAATAGAAGTTTAGTTTTATTACATAAAATTTTAGCTAATGTCTTGATATAATAATTTTAGTTAATGTCTAAATGTAATAATAATTTTAAAAAATCGTGCATTCAAATTCATATTTTGTCTAAGTTGAACACTATCCAATAACCGATCTGAGTTCTCTTACATGAATTTCTCGTTGAAATTTATGATTTTATCATATAGTTCATAGATTTCAAACAAATGAAAGAATATAGTGGGAAAATATTGTAGTAAAAGTATAGCATTGAACATTATAAAATCTTTAACGTAATAACTTTTTTATACATGCTTCATTTTTGAAAAATAAATAAACACGGATTTTTTTCCATTCGAAAGATGAATTTTGTTCTGCTTTCTTAGCATATAACGTATTTGATTTGTCAGAGGGCTATCTATGTCAAGAATGCGGGTGGTAGAACAAGGTCTAGTGGCCGGGATCTATCTACGGTTTTTGCAAGTTCCTGTCACGGTGTTCCTAATAACTTTTTTTTTTCTTTTTCTTAAACCCGAATAAGAACTAAATGTACAGGTGTTTGAGTAGCATAAGATAACCTTTCTTTTAATATCCAGAGGAAAATAACTTTTTTCCCCTCCTTTATTCCTTGCTATTAACTAGAGTGCATTAACTTCTGTGTAATACTTTTAAAGAAACAGGAACTGTAAGCACAACAAAGCAACTTTTTTTGGGGGGGGGGGGATTCAGCTGCACGGACGGAGGATAAATAAATAAATAACAATACAATTAAAGAATTTAAAAAAATAATTCAACAGTAGAAAAATGTTCTCGGAGAATGACAGAGATTAGTAGGCAGTGGAGATTTTTTTTATCCCCCCCCTCCATCTTTTGTTGTTTTGAGAAGCAACTGGAACGGTCTATTTTTGAGGTGATTTTTTTTTTAGTTTAACACCATCATCATACCATGCAATACTTAATGGTAATTATTCTTAATGAATAATTCTAATTAAATTAGTAGCTTATTATGGACGTTAATAAAAATTGAATTAATGAACAGTTAATTATAATTAACTGTCCATTAATAAATTGATATTAATTTTTATTGATTAATAACTATTATTAATCAATAAAATTATTATTAATAATTATATTAATAATTATTAATCATTAATGCCACAATAATTATTCAAAAATGTTCTAATTTGCCATTTTTAATTTAGCACTTCATAAAATTATAACTGGAAAACATTATTCAACATCATATAAGCCATTATTTTCGATAGTTTCATCTACTGATGCAACTGTCCGCAAGAATAAAAAGTGAACATTTCCAATTAGCCAATACAGCTTGCCACAGTTGCAGTATATCGGGAAAAACTTCGGAAATCTAAAGCGCTTCTGGAGCTGATGTTGCAGGTTACCATTATGGGATGTATACCCAAACTTCGGTGTGGTTCAATCGATCTCCAACAAATAAAACCCGTGCCTACACATTCAGGTTGGCGAGGCTGTTAATCAAAATAACAATAATAAAAAAATGAAAAAATAAATAAAATAAATAAAATAAAGTTTAAAGCGTCGAGTTGATGCTCATTTTCAACAGCTTAAGGTAAATTAATAAATAAAATAGAATATACTTCATTATATACAAGCAAAATATTGCAGAAATTAAACATATAATAAAATCGACAGGTAAAAAACTATTGCAAATGCCTTTCGTGGAAAATTATTTTTATTTGACAAAGAAAAATGCGAAATGGAAAATCGAGAAATTTTAGGTTACTTAAATACGTAAGAAAGTGTTTATTGCCATAAGTGCAAACTACATTCGTGAGCCAGAACATTATGACCACCCGACCTGTTTGCAATCTGGTTGTCTGGAAAGGCGTGGTGGCGATATTTTAGTATCGGGACTGCGAACCTCATTACGTCCTCTAACCCTATTGTGAACACACCTCGACTCTAATTCTTACCTGCAAATTATTTCGGACTCTACATGGTGACAATGTGGCCCGATAGATCTGGACAGCAAGACAACGGCCAACGTCACAAGGCTCGCGTTGTTCGAAGATCATATTCAAATATTCCATGTGCTCCCCTGACCCCCTAATTCTCCTGATTTGAATCCCATAGAACATTTGTGGGATTATATGGAGCTCAGCATCCGCCAGTGCCTCGCTAAGTCGCTGACTTCCAGGATGATGTTCTGCCTAGTTGGTCCAGAATACCTCAAAACATCTTCCGTGGCCTAGTGGCGTTAATGCCAAGACGGGTGCAAGCGGCCAAAGGAGTCCGTCCCAGCAAGTTACTATGTAGGTGGTCATAAGAGTTTTCAATCGAAGATGAGTCTCGCGGAATATGCTCTCCTCATAGCCCCAGTTGCCATTGGCCATAATTCTAAAGAAACCAATCCAAGGTTACTCATTTATGATCTGATTTGAGAAGCACGGACGCATAAGTTCGACTCACAATAATAATTTGCGTAGATTGTCTGTCAGAGTGTAGCTATATTACCGTCACTCTGATATTCTTGTTCTTGATTGAGTTCCAAAGTACCTAGAAAATTAATATCAGACATTCAGAAATATTTGGGAGAAATTTGGAGAAAAAACTCAGCTAATAATATATAAATGTCTGAATTATTTGAATCGGAAATTTGATTGGACATTATTGTATAAAATATAAGGTGGTTTTCTGGTCTTTCTTTGCTTTTTTTTAATTCATTCTTCTCCTAATTAGATGATAATGTATCTGAAAGATATAGATGAAATATGTTTATTTTTTTCACCATATCTTTGTCTTTTAGATATGTTATTATGCAACCTGAGTAATGAAACTATATCACCTGTTCCATTATTTTATCTTTTATCACTATTTTTGATGTAATATGATCTTTGCCTTTAAATGCCATGATCGTGCGTGCGTGTGTGTTGGCTTATTTTATTTAATTCACAAATTGATTTTTGAAGGTCAGTTTGTTTTATAATATAATCTGATCATCAGCATACAGCATTGTGTTTAGTAACAGTTCTTCTAGTTAAATAGATACTTTGTTTTCCACATTTTTATCATTTGATCAATATATACACTGGTTGACATAACTTAAGGAACAAAGAGTAAAAAAACAGCATTACTCCGGGGGGGGGGGAGAAGAAGGAAAGAAGCATATGAAAGTCAGGTATATTAAGTAGAAGGTGAGTCTCGCTATCGTATAGAAATGAGAGACACTCTCGGCGGTATATGCAAATGAGCCATGCCATAAAAGTTCACGTTTTGGAGTGGTTTTCCATTTCGTGTCTGCAGTGAGAACAAGACATTCATGATAGCTTAATTCTTGAATATGGCTGCAAGACATAATTTAGCAGATGACTTCAGGTGGCAAGTCATCGTAAGACTAGAGGCCAGGCGGATGTGGCCAGATGGCTGCATGTCAATAGCTCCGTGGCGCATAGACTGTGGAACCAATTTCAATGGTCGTCATAAACAGCATCCCTGAGATATGGTGAAGAAAGGCCATGGGCTACAACTGCAGTGGGTGACCGATATTTCCGATTATCTGCACTGCGAAACAGGGTCCGAATCAGCTACGATGTGACCACGCGAAGGCTATGAGAATATTTCTGCTTCCACTGTGAGCAGAAGGCATCACAGAAGTGGTCTGTAGCTTGCACGCCCCTATTCCCATCACAGGAGAGAACGTTTGAAATGGCTTCACATCAACTGGACACGACTAATTGGGATCGATATTTTTAATAGACGAGTCCCGATTTGTTTTTCATAGCGATACCAGGCGTGCACTGATCTAGAGGGAACCAAAGATACGTTGTCATCCCTCTAATATCAGTGAAAGAGACACTTATGGTGGAGGTAATGTGATTGTTTGGGGGAGGCATCTCGTTGGATGGACGCACCAACCTGTATGTGTTTCCTAGCGGAACCATGAATGATGCAACTTATAGAGAGGAAGTCCTGGATCTCCTATGTTCGTCCGCATGCAGGAGTGATAAGGGAGACATTTATCCTACAAGATGATAATGCTGTCCTCATTGGCTCCTGAACCAATATCTTCAAGAAGATACTATCGTACGTATGGACTGACTAGCTAAGTCTCTTGATCCTTAATCCTATTCAGCATGTCTGGAATACCCTAAGTAGATATGCTTCTGCTCTCAACCAACCTCCCCCAAACGTTGAGGAACTTCAGAGGGAAACAGTTGTTGTTAACAGGAGAAATAGTTGTTGTTATTAACAGCTGAGCTCCTGAACACCTTTATAAATGGAACATCATTGTGAGCACTATATTGCTGTGAGGGATGACCACGTTTCTTATCGAGGCGCTTTGACAATCTCATTTTGACCTATTGTTTTTGATCATTGTCTTCGTGTATCCATTTGTTACAGAATTACACTATTTCTTTGCTATTTTTGTGGGTGTTTCTTTCATATCTCATATCGTACTGCTTTTCACTGAATTGCATAAAAATTCATCATAAAGTGTTTGAGTTATTGTGATTTTTTCTTTCTTACTTCATTTATGGCAACTATTGTATATTGAATAGAAATGAAGACGCTATGTCCCTGTTTTATACCTTGACTTCAGCTATTTGTTATATAATAATAATAGATTTATCTTTGTGTGAGATTCCATGTGAGATTCGATATCTCACATGCACGCGCACGCACGCACGCACGCACGCACGCACACGCACGCACGCACGCACACACACACACACACACACACACACACACACACACACACACACACACACACACACACACACACACACACACACACACACACACACACACACACAAAATTAAAGGGTATAAGGATGATATGCTTGAGTAGCAGCTCCACGTCTAGCTTTACCGTAACTACTCTGCTGCTGTTGCCTATATTCTCCAGCACCACAACTTTCCTGGCCATAGTAGCTACTGTAGTCATAATCTCCATATCCACTATAATCATAACTTCCATAACTACCATACCCTTGGCCGTAGCTTCCATAACCTTTACCAGATCCATAGCCTTGGGCTCTCCAACCACCTTGACTCCGTCCATAAGCACCGTAATTGCCACCTCCACCACAACCTCTAACACGAGGAACACTCCATCCACCGGCTACTCCACCTCTCATGTCATGGGGATCTGGCTAGGCAGTTGCTTTCTTAATGTCACAGTCTTTTTTACCAATTTTTTTGTCTTGGTTGTTTACAAACCTCTGTCACTGCTTCCTCAGCTTAAAAAGTAACGAAACAGAACTGTCTCCTTTGGTTCTTTAGTTTGTCAAATGAAAGCTCAATACCTTCAACCTTCCAAAATCTTTAAAAATATGATTTAATATAATTTTCTGACATATCGGACTCGATTCCTCCAACAAATATTTTCTTAACACCAGGTCTTGCTTTGGCACGTTTTGGATCAATTTACTTTCCTTTTGCTGTATGTGAAACACTCTGAAGAACCTCTTCAACTCCTTCTTGGGACCTAAATGTTACAAATCCAAATCCACGTGACTTGACAGTATTAAGATCGGTTTTTACATCTGTTATTTCACCACAATTTGAGAAGTATCCCTTTAAATCCTTTGTTCTGGGTCTCAACTCAATTGATTCCACCAATGAACAATATCTTTTCCACTTCATCAGAATTCTTATTTGTTTCTTCAGCGGTAGCAGTTTCGACCTCAGTTGTTTCGCCTTCCTGCATGTCCATAACTCCATTAGCGTTACTTGCATCGCCCATTTCTCCAACATAACCCTGATTCTTAGCATTATAATTAGCTTCATATGATTGCTACTCAATTTTTATAAATCTTCAACTACAGCTTTATAATAAAACCAATCGAACCAAACACCAACATACGAAAAGAACAGATTCCTGCAGTCTAGCTGCTAACGGATCCCGATGGTTTGCAAAATTGTAACAAATAATAATAATCTTCTTCTTCTTTCGCTGCGCGTTATTCCCGCTTCCTATGCAGGGTCCGCGTGTTACTTAGATGCGACTACTTAACAAATAATAATATTATTTTTAATTACAGTTCTTTTATTTTGATGACATCCTCAAAAATTCAGCTATTGTTAAGCAATAAACAGATGACTCCAGTTTTTGATAGGATGGACAAAGAGAATTTTAAGCTCGTCATGATTTCTTCCCCTCTTGTGTGAACATATAATTTCGGCTGTGTTGTCTGTCTGAAGGAAACAGTTTGATGAGTGCCGAGTAGTGCTAACGTATAACACTATGACTCTATTTCTTTCTCTCTCTCTCTCTCTCTCTCTCTCTCTCTCTATTGCAAGAAGGTCGACATGGATGACTTACTCTACTAGAATCTGCTCAAAATGGATCGAACTCAAATTCAATTTACAACGGGACTATGTTCTTGATAAGACCTCTTTATCGGGACCTCGACAGCTTGAGGTGGGCTTAGTTTGCATCATAAGGAAAAAAAGAAAGAATTCATTTGATGAAACATTCCTGAATTTTGTTAAAGAGGATCGGCAAAAAATCCGGCACGATGCTGAATTTGTTGTGCGGTCCCTTCGCGCGAAACACTTTGATAGTTTCATCTAAGTCAGTGGTTCTTAACCTTTTAGTAGTCGCGGCCCCCCCTAACTATCCTAAAATATTTTCGCGGTCCCCTAGTTTGTAGTAACACATAATAATAATTAAACTTTTTTAAAATAGTGGTTTTACTTACTGATTACAATAACAAAAAAAAATTAAGAAAACAAATTAACTTTTACTTAAATGTATGGGGTGGCCATAAAATAACTTTCCCTCTTTGGAGGTATATGTAGCTAAAACTAATACACGGAATGAGACCACATTTTATATCGAGACTTTCGAAGGCATGGGGAGATGAATTCCGCGGAAAAAAGATTTAGTACCAAAAGTCACCGATGGGGGAAATTTTGGCACTGGCGGAGCCGAAAGCAGTCAAATATTTGCAGTAAACGCAGATAAAAAGGATTATGCAAATTTTATTGTGCGTACGTGACAGCAGTGCCACCAATTCGACTTAAAAAGGGATTGGGAACGTTCAGGCAGTTATTCCGGGATCGATTCCCGGACATCACTCCATGTGACGTTTGGTTGTGCAGGTATTTTAGCATTTTAGTATTTGAAATCCGTTGTGTATGTTGGTGGCGTTCCCAACTTGCATGTCTTGAAAGAAAACATAAAACGTGCTGTTATGAACATCCAATCCGACTCCTTACGCTCAGCTGTAGAGCATGTCGCACACCGGATGCAATTTGCTGTACACAAGAAAGGTCAGCACATTGAAAATCGTGTATGTGGTCCAGAGGACCCTGATTCTGATGAATGAAACATTATTTCCTGTGAGTTCAATCACTACATTAATTTCTGTGTCTCTCGCAAGTTGTTGTTTTAGTTTAATTATTATTATTATTATTATCATTGTAACGCGCCACATATCCAGCTGGAATGAGTGACGCGGCTGTCGCTTACACCGTCGAAATGTTATTATTCCATTTTATCTACCTTTAATGTAATTATCCGCTTGTTTTCGGCTCCGCCAGAGCGAAAATTTCCCCTATCGGCGACTTTTGGTACTAAATCTTTTTTTCTTTTTTTTTCGCGGAAATCATCTCCCCATGCCTTCAAAAGTCTCAATATAAAATTTGGTCTCATTCCGTTTATTGGTTTTAGCTACAGATGCCTTCAAAGAGGGAAAGTTATTTTATGGCCACCCTGTATTTTAATTAGACCTCTGTTGTTTGAACATCTCTACTAATTTGTCCGTTCTTCCTTCAGCTGTGATACTCAATGTTATTTGCATGCAGGAGTCTATTTGGAGTCGATTTACACTGTGGAAAATCCCTTTTCACACAAATATGTAGAAACAAAAGGCAACAAATTTTGAATCGCAATTGTAAACAGGTGTGGATATTCCCTCCGGATATGGATCCAAAATTGAATCAAACTTTTCTTCTTGAAAATGGAGATCAGACTTAAATCCTTGGTCAATTCCAGTCGTGTGTCATCGTCCGTTGGTGATAAATTTGTATTTTCGCAGTTATTATATGGATCGACTCGCAGTGCTACCAGCAGCGAAAAACAGACTTGTGACGCCACCACAAAATAAACTACAGCATTAAGCTGCATAATTCAGATTACTAATACAAAACAATACAAGTGTGAAACAAAGTAAAATAAAGAACAAAAAAATTATTATTTTAAGAGGTTTCAAAATTTTAAACACTAGAAACGTTCTATAAATTTTCCGCGGCCCCTCAGGGACCGCTACCCCCCCTCCCCCCATTAAGAATCACTGATCTAAGTCTTGTCAAGATGGGTGAAGATGACGTCATACAGTTTTTCCTTTGGTACTACCAAATTAGGTTTTGTCGAGAATCTACAAATTCTTTTGCCACCTGAATCAATTAAGAATGGTTAAGTTGCTGGCTTTAAACTTTTTGAAAAAAAAAAAAAATGTTAAGCACAATACTGTTTTTCACCTTCATTTACAGGTCATTTGATCTTTTTTTATACCTGAACGCCCGAGTTTTCGAATTGGACAATTTTGTCACACAGCTGAATTCTAAACAATAAAATCCTTTAACCAACATAAATTATTTGTATATGGTCTTGTCTGGATGAACCATTCTTGCCATTGTCAGCAATAAAACTAGTAAAACTCCTTAAAACTGATCTGTGAAAACGATGAAGTTGGGGAGTGAGGTCTCGAACAAGTTCATATCCGCAAGAATCTTGCTTTATATCTTGTTGAAATCTTCGGCAAAGAATCTGTGCTGGAGATTACCTAATTGTCAAGACGCATTCATAGTTTTCTTTCAGCAGAACTTCCAGGTGTAATCTCCACGCGCAAAATACCTGGTCACAAATTTTGAACTAGGATTAGGCTTATTAGCGCAATAAATAATTTTGTTTTTCATTCCAAATGTAAAAATTAAAAAAAAAAAAACTCGATAGCTCTTCGTTTCTTTCTTTTAAGAAAAAACTTGTTTTATTTCCAATAGCCTACTTTCATTTTGCATGAGTTTACTAAAGTTCCTCGTTTGACTATCCAGGAAGTGTTCCACGAAATTAACATGTGAATCTTGCCACCTACGTTAATCGTGGGTATTTTTATCCATGGTCAACAACGAATCATTGACAAGACCTCCACTTTACAGCAAAAGAAAATGTTTGTGAACAGAAAATTAATGAGATAGCCCGTGTGTGATATGATTCATAATCATTCGAGGAAGGATAAAATTACTCGAATGTGACATCCAAAAAAGCCCAGAAAAGGAATTATTCATCGCAAACCACCAGGGCCTCAATGATGAAATACTGTCACATTCTTCCTATTCACCAGACCTCGCAGCGTCCGACTTCTTCCTCGTTGCTGCGTTTAAACCTTTATTGTGAGGAAAGTGTGTTGATGATGATGACGCACCAGTTTTTAGCGACGGTCTTGATTCAGACAACGAAATAAATGTCTCTTCTTCAAGGATATCCAGAAGGTCGTGCATAATTGAAATAAGTGTGAGAGATACATCTAGAAAAGGAGGAACAAGTGTGTCGCATTTTATTTTCCTATGACTATCAGATCTGGGTCAAGAAAATTACTTTCTGATCGCTACCTTCTATAATTGCAAAGGTGGCTTCGTTTTTTGGCGTGAATCGTGCTTGGTTCATTTCTGAGAAGCGTAATAATGTCGCTTCACAATGAATGGTCACACTGTACGAAATACTTCGAGTACTTTGCCGAACAGGAAAACGATGCATATAATTATGGATTTGTAATAAAAGCTAATAAAGGAGGAAAATTGCTGCAAAATCGCAGTGGTTTGTTATATGAGCCTAAAGGAATTATCTAAGGGCAAGTATATATAAGAATGCCCATATTTCAAATGAATACTCATATTATAAATACATTTTTTCCCGAATCAGGCTGCTAACCGTTACCTATTCTAAGATACGAGTAGTTGCACTCCTATATAAAGAGATTCAAGGTGTGTTACTGCTACACCTATTATTATTATTTTTTTTTTCAAGGAATGTTTCAAAATAGCGACATGTTTGTGTGGAAATCCTGTAGATATTATATCGGTCTTACTCACGAAAGGTACATGGTTGGCTTTCATCACTACAACAACAAATAAATATATATATATATATATATATATATATATATATATATATATATATATATATATATATATATATATATATATATATATATATATATATATATATATATATATATATATATATATATATATATATATATATATAGTTTGATTAGCGGAATAATGAATTACTGACCATTTAAAACTATATATTTAGAAATTTATGTACATTTAATCATACAAATACAAATTTATTTTGCAAATGATATTCTATCTTTTTCAATTTAGCTACTTGAATACAAATTGTACCCTACGGTTCTTCTTTATGAACTGGTCAATAACATCGTCATAAAAAGTTGGTTGTAACTTAATTTTCCCAAGCAGCAGGCACACTTGTAAAGGCTGGCTGAAGCTCACTGGCTGGAGCTATGTTGACTGCTTATGGCCTGTGTTTAAGCAACAGAGTGAGACGAGGTGAAATGGCTATGCGCACGCATGAAATCACAGTGCTGCTGCGAGGACCTGGAAGCTCTTACAACCGAGCAAGCCAAGGTAGATTTGACTAGATGAGCAAGCATCGGCCTTCGATACACAACGCAAAGCTCAATTATTACTGCGCAAGCTTAAGACGTCTTCTGTCTACAAAAATAAGTCTAAATGGAATTATTATTATTATTATTAGTAGTAGTAGTAGTAGTAGTATTATTATTACGGGCAACTCCAAGGAGTCCTTAGACTCATCAAGGGAGGTCCTAAACAACTACTCAACATCCACACAGTATCTATCATACTTTGCCTTGAACTCATTCACAGTCATGGCACCCACAACAAACTCTGGCAACCTATTCCACTCATTCACCACTCTCCAAGTAAAAAACCTAGTTCTAACACCCTTGCTAACCACACTCTTGCCCAGTTTCCATGGATGACCCCTAGTCTTCCCACCACCAGTCCTGTTCTGAAAAATATCATCTGAATTAATCTTATAGAAACCCTTCAGTAATTTGAATGTCTCAATCATATCACCCCTTTTCCGCCTATCAACCAATTTCTGCAACTCACAAATCTTCGACCTGTTGTCATCAGGTTCATTCTATAGACCTGCTATCATCTTGATCACTCGCCTCTGGATCCTCTCCACCTCCTCCCCATCAAGAAGAAACCCTGGCGCCCAGATCTGGGCACAATAGTCAAGATGGGGTCTTATCAAGATGGGGTCTCTGCTCGTCAAAATATTCTTCAGTAACCAAGTGATTTGATGAGCTGATTTAGCCACTTTTTCAATGTTCCCCCTAAACTTCACCTCCCTATCCACCAACACTCCCAAATCCCTGGCCTCGTCAATCTCCTGGAGTAGAGTTCCACCAATGTGGTATACTGCTGCTAATCTTTTCACCCCAAAATGCATAACCTTATACTTTGCCACATTAAATTGACATCCATTCTCCTTAGCCCAGTCCTCCAATCTATCCAAATCATCCTACAAAATTTTGACATCCTGTGCAATCACTATTGCTCTACCCAACTTTGCATCATCAGCAAACAAATGAACAGTTCTTCTCAGATCCTTTCCTATATCGTTAATGAACAAATTGAAAAGTAATGGTCCAAGAACAGAACCCTGTGGTACACTAGTCACAAGCCTGAATAAACCACTCTCTGATATCTCTCCATCAATCACCCTCTTATCCATCTCACCAACTCTATATCCATCCCCATATGCTGCAATTTACTGATTAGAATTCCATGTGGTATCCTGTCAAAGGCCTTAGCAAGGTCCAGCAGTATCACTGTATACCCATTACCCTTATCCAGTTCAGCCATCACTATATTATAGAATGTGAGCAAGTTACTGAGGCATGATCTACTCTTCACAAAACCATGCTGTCCTCCATACAGTAACCCATTTTCATCTATCCATTCCTGTATTTTTCCCTTGACTACTTTCTCCAAGATCTTGACAACGACTCCTGATATGCTGATCGGTCGGTAATTTGCAACAGCGGTCTTGGAACCTCCTTTATGCAGTGGAACTGTATTCCCCCTCTTCACCCCCCCTCGGGACTAACCCAGACCCGAGACCCAAATTAAACAAAATGGTAGTGACAATTCTTTAGCTGCTTCACGTACGACACGAACTGGTATACCATCGAATCCCACAGATGTATTGACATTAAGGTTCTGTAATAGACTATTCACCTCCACTTCATTCACCTCAATTCCCGTATAAGCTATTAATTCCTTCATTCCTGCGATATCACCACCTGGATGATATATTCTTGCAAAGTGCTCGCTCAGTAATTCCACTATATCAATGCTTATAAATGCATGCATTTATTAACAAATAAATATTACTTCTTTCTCTTTCTCAATTAATGAGCTTGCGCAGCAAGCATGGAGAATTCGCCCCTGATATATATATATATATATATATATATATAACTTTTCCTCTATGGCTGTTTTTCCCATTAATGGAAATGTTTAACTATTTCGTTCTGTTTTTTGTTGGGGTTTGAACGCCAACTAGTACAACTGTAAACAAAATAAATAAAACGAAATAAAATAAAATATATAAAAAATTCTAGTAGGAAGTATAAGGAGATCTGGATCCTCAATCTTACAAAGGATGTACGATGTCCAACGGTATTATTATCATTATTTCTTTTACCAGCGACTGCTATTTTTAACGGGGAAAAAGAAAAAAAAAAAACGAAAGAAAAAATACGTAAGTCGTGTCATTGTGAAGTAGTAAAATTAGGTTTGGTATGCCGTAAATAACAGAACAATAGAGTAGAGCGTCGTACGACTACAGCGGAGAAAAAATAGATTGTCAGTGGGAGGAGAGAGGTGAGATGGGTGGTTGTGTATCACAAAGGGATTGATGATGAAACTTCTGTTATTTAAAATAACTTGGTAACAAGTGATAAGACTGGCTGAAGCATTTAGCCCAGTGGCGCACTCAGGATTTAATCTTGGGGCGGGGGGAGGGGAGTTGAGTAGACGATTTGAGAATGATTGCATACGACCTATGACTGAACTTCTGCAGTGATCGCCAATACATGATACCCATGATCTCCTTTGGCCCGGCTCGGGCAAACGAAGTAGCGCTCCGTCCGCCCGAGCACTACTTCGTTCGCCCGTGATTCCCGAGAGCTAATAGGGTATTCCCACCTCATGTGATCGCTAATTCGTAAGTAGTATAGAAATAGAAGACACGACACAACATAAATAAAAAAATGAATTTTATTAGGAAAAGATTTTTGGAAATTTTTCTAGTGTTTTTTTTTTCCTTTTCTTTTTTCTTTTTTTTTGGGGGGGAGGCTTATCCCTCCTGGGTGCGCCACTGTTGTAACCTTTCTCAGGAATGTTAATGTTTCTAACGGCATTGACCTTTTTCATCCGTATTTTGAACTTTCATTTACCAGTTTAGTTGAACCAACTACAGCACATCGCTATGTATATTCACCATTCACACAAGAGGACTAATTGGTGTTTAGGCGATTCTGTCATCTCTATGTGATTACAATACGGGAGTGATACGCGAAATGCTAATCCCTTAAAATATTTCACAAGAAAAAGCTTATTTATTGAAATGACGTTATAAAGTTTACGCATGCAAAGCTCCGATCCGTGGAAATTATTTTTATATTAACACATCTTAATGTTTTGAACAACTTCTTGAAGGTATTTGAGTACATCCGTTAGGCGCAGACTTTTTCGGAAACCACTTTTTCATAAGCGTATTCTAAAAATTCTGTCAGAATATATGCAATCAGTCCACACACATAAATGCTCTGGCTTATGGCTTTAATTGCTTCAGCTGTAATACCAATCAATATGTCATCAATCATTATTTACAAAAAAAAAAAAAAAAGACACATTGTGGCTACATATTAACGACATTCAACCAGCTGTTTCGTTTTTATGAATAATATAAATGTAATAAAGGCGAGTTAGCCGATCTCATGGAGGTAGTAGGTTTTTTTATACCGGAAACTCATGTTTTTAATTCGGTGCACAGGTAAATCGGCTTTGAGAACACACGCAATTTTCTGACAAAAAATACTAGTGATGGTGGGCAGTAGATGGCGTTGTGTATAGATGAAGATGATAATAGTAAGAGTTCTGTGTAGTCGAGGATTAAATGGTGGAGACAGAGACTTGTAGAACAGGTGCCCTCCCTTGGAGATGTCAGTAATAATAATAATGAGATAATAATTTTTGATAATAAGAATAATTTATTACATTATTTTTTCATGTTACATATCACAGAATAATCAGATTCTTCAGTATATTCTTTATTGTTATACACATTACTGACTGCTTTGTTGCATAATCTGCATTCTGTGATTATGGGGATTACGTGTAGATGAGTGAGGCGCATTAATCCCACCTACTTCGAAGCTTGGGTTAGCTTTTATGAAGAGAGTGGGATTAGCCTTCACTATTTATGTTGTTGTTATTACTGTTTGTGTATGGGATGTTGGCATTGGATGCTGGTGATTCGTAATGTGTATATTAGTGTTAATGGGTATATTAACTTTGTTGGTATATTTTCCAGAGTTCGTGTTTTAATGTTCTGTAGTTATCTACGTGTTTTAACTTTCTTGGTAGGCTGTTGAGTTGCGTGGGTATTTGATGTATCGAGTTATCGAAATAATAATAATAACAATAATAATGAATATTTCTTATACCACTCTATGCAGAGTATGTGAGAAGGCAGATCTGATGAGTATTTGCATTCCAGGGAAGCTGTAATCTATTTTTTCATGCGAAAATGAGTAACTAGTAGCTTAGATTTATTTATTTATTTATTTCGACTGAAAGAACGTTCGACTGCCTCCAACTTGGGGCAGTGAGTAAAATTTTTCAATCGATGAAAAAGATGTCACTGCAGTTCTTGAAATCCTCGGTAGAGTGATCCTCTTTGGTTGGCAATACTTCCGATAATGGCAAATATTTTTCTAAGCGCCTTTTTGAAAGAGAGATGTTGAGCTAACTGGTTTAAGAATATATATATATATATATATATATATATATATAGTTTTATGAAAAAATTGAATGACTAGAACCGAGATTTAATTAAAAAGGTTTTAATATAAACACACTACTAGTTTCGGCCTGTAACAGCCTTCTTCGGGTGACATTATAAAAGAAAAAACACTAAACATTGAGGGTTAAAAGACTATGAACAACATAGACAGTCTTTATACATAATTAGCATGAAAATGTTGTAGTTGTATTTGAAGCTGTTCTTTCATTTGTTGCATTGTTGGGAGAGTGCGTGCTTGCTGCATCACGTGAACGCCAGTACATGATTACAGCTGAATGACTATCTGGGAGGTTGTAGCTTAAGTTGTTATTTAGATGAACAGGATTGAAGATGATTTCTCTCGATTCCACAATTTTTCTCTCTATTTCGTTACTGCATATATATATATATATATTTATATATATATATATATATTTTTTTTTTTTTGCTCCAGAGTTCAAACATAATTTTATATCACTTTAAGCAAGTGGGAGCCTTAAAATCATCAATCACTAGATTTTTTTTTTTCAGGATAATATCCATAATTTTTCAGACTCTGATAAACATCAACGGTATGTCAAGAGTCCTGCTGAAAACTTGCCAGTGGCAAAGGATCCCTCTCCCGAGGATTTCAGGAACTGCAGTCACATCTTTTTCATCGATTGAAACATTTTACTCAGCTATTTATTATCAATTTGTGTAGATTAAGTTCGTATGCAAACTCCAATTACAGCAGATTCAAAGACATAAAAAAAGTAAATAAATGAAGAAGAGTAATTTGTTAAAAGCTTTATTTATTTTTTTTTTTTAAAAGAAAGTATTTTCTTATAAGTCGAATTTTAAAAATATTAAATTCAAAGCCGCAGAAATGCTGTGGTTAATATTTGTTTGAGTATCTTTATAAGTCAAACGCACTACAGCATTTTTGTTTCTTTTCTATCGCAAATAAAAAAAAAATTCTTTGCGATGTAAACATCTATCTGTTGGCATTTCTGAAAACATTACTCCTTTTTCTTTCTTTGTTTAATAAAATTAATTACGTCTTCGCAATTCTTTGTCTAGTAACTCGTATTGCTGTGTCACATTTAAGTGATAGTAAGTTCAAATAACTGGCTGTTGAAGTGACGAAAGCCTGTCTAATTAAATCTTGCAAAGAAAAGAAAGTACGCACTTCTATTTACACCTGTCAGAACCCTAAACACTTCAAGTTGTTAAAAAATAAAATGGCAGACATACATCAAAATACAATGTAGATGAGTATTACGTTAGTGGTGAGTTCTAACCGAAATTGCGTAACTTCGGTTAGAACGACATTCACGATATTTACTTAGCGTGTCTAGAGGTGAACGAACTGGTGAAAGGGAGGGGGGGGGGGAGAAAGGAAGCAAGTTGATCGATGTGCGTCCAGTTTACATTACAAAGAGCGTTGGGGAAGAAGGAACCCGTGGAATTAGAAGAATGTGTCTACGGCAGCGTCTGAAAATCTGCGTGCAAATAGATTATAGTGAGGGGGAAAAAATGCTAATATTTTATAGTATTCTTATGCTAGTATTCCTAGACAAGTAGTTCGTATATGAAATGCTTGACGTGGTATGAAAAATAATGGGATTTTTGCATCATGATATAATATTTTAGGTTGTAACTCAACTGGTTCTATGTTAGTATTTAAAAGGTTAACATTTATATAACACTGGCTTAATTTACATTTACGCTTTAAAAAGTTATGTGTTGTCGTTGTTCATTTGAGGTACTGCTTTACTAATTCACAACACCAACTGTACAAAATAAATAAGACATTTATTTAGCTTTTATTATTTCGCTGGATTTCTAACCAGGATCTGCTGAATAAAAACAATTTGTCAGAGTAAGCAAGTGCGATCAGATATTGGTGAGAACAATTCACAATTGTAATAGACAAAAGAAAATAACTAATATTCAATTTTTGGCTCCCTCTAACGAGAGGTAAAAGAAGAATATGACAGTTATTAGTTTGGAATTGATTTTAAAACATCTCAGGTTTTTGCTATATTAATAAACGCAAATTTATTTGCATATGCATAAAATTTTCTGGGTCTCGTGAATTAAAACATTAACAAATTATTGATATCATTATTTTTATTAATTAATTTTATATAAAAGAATATATAGCGAATGTTCTACAAGATAGCACGCGATTAGAGCGCCGCGTACTGTCATTGTTATCACGTAGTGAACTAAATATTGGATAATAATGGTTAAGTTCTTTAGAACAGACGCGTAAATTATGAATTACGTTTAACAAAGCTTCAAGGAACCAGGTTCGTTAATTGACATTCGATGCCCTAATTAAAACTTGTTATTGTAAAATGAGTTGGTTTGTTCTATACACATACATGCATGCATACAGCAACAGACTTTCCCTGACATGCATCGCTGGATTTCTAGTAATTGTGAAACACACACACACAATGTTCGGCCTTGCTTGTCACTGTTTTGAAATGTCCAGTACTCGATCTTCCCGATAGTTTGCGTCACTTTTATTACTATAGATATCCCAGCTAAACGATATATATTAATGCTACGATGTCAGTTGCGGTATTGTGCAAACATATCTCACATTTTTATTTGCAAAACATAAAATAAAACGTAGCACTTCATTCATACTCGAATTTTAATGTTTAAGCCGCCGTAGGCCAATTGGAAAAACAACGGAACATTTGCGCCCTTCGATTAAAAAAGACCTGGGTTCGATTCTCGTCGTGACGAGGGGAATCCTTATATGGGCTTTTGCAGTTAAAGGTGAGTTAGCCGATCTCATACGGTGGTAGCAGGGCTTTTTCTCCCGGAAACTCGGGTTTTTCATCCCGCGTACAGATAAATCGGCCTTCAGAACATACGCAATTTACAGACAAAAAATACTATTGTTGGTGATGATGGGCGATAGATGGTGTTCATGGTACTAGTGTCGTAGTGGGAGAATTAAGTAGTAGCGGAGAAGATGAGATGTACATATTTAGCGAAGTGGAGTAGTGTGCCCTCCCACGATGAGTCCTTGGACTCCCTGGAGGTGTTACGTAGTAATAATAGTAATAAAAAGTCGTTGTTACATAAAATGGGTTTCATGTTGATAAAGGACTGTCTTACTATTTCAATTCTTGATCTTATCTCCATTTCACAGTCCGAACTATCATTTAGCCAAGATCCCAGGGTTTGAATTTGTCACTTGTTCGAATTTATTTCCATTTAGAATTAAGTCAGCTGTTATCGAAGGGTTGTTACTTATTATCATAAGTTTTCTTTTGTGTATGTGTTAATTTTTAGGCTCTTTTTTTTGTGCTTTCGTTGTAATGTGAATTAAAACACATTCTAGGAGTAGTCGAAGATTTTGAAGTTGGCCGTTTATGATTACTCCTTCTGCACTTTTCTGCTCACGTATCTTAGCACAAAGATGCAGAGAACAACAAACTGACCTTTATATTTGTTCGGAAAGGCTTATTGATAAGCTCCAGCATAATAAACTTAAACATCTTAGAACAACTCGACCTAGATGATAAGGATGACAGAATCATTAAAAACTTCTACTGGGACTAGACTGCATCTATCCTAACAGACAAAATCAGGACAATCAATATCAAAATTGAAAGAAGAGTGAGACAAGTATGTCTACTATCTCCACTTCTGTTTAACATCTACTCAGAAGTGTTATTTATTAAGGCCTTAGAAGGAAGATAAGACTTCTGACTAGATGTTGAACAGAAGTGGAGATAGTAGACATACTTGTCTCACTCTTCTTTCAATTTTGATATTGATTGTCCTGATTTTGTCTGTTAGGATAGATGCAGTCTAGTCCCAGTAGAAGTTTTTAATGATTCTGACATCCTTATCATCTAGGTCGAGTTGTTCTAAGATGTTTGAGTTTAGTATACTGGATCTTATCAAAAGCCTTTCTGAGCAAATATAAAGGTCAGTTTGTTGTCCTCTGCATCTTTGTGCTAAGATACGTGAGCAGAAAAGTGCTTCTCTTATTCCTAGGCCATTTCTGAACCAAACTGAGTTTTTTCACTAATGAAATCATCACAATTTTGGTATATTCTGTTACGAATAATATTTAGGAATATTTTGAGACTCTGGCTCATTATGCTAATCAATCTAAAAGCATCGCAATTGTTTGTATTAGGTTTTTTAAGGCAATGCAATGAAGAGTGAGTTCATCCAGTCAGAGGGTAGCTTACTGGTATCATAAATTCTGTCGAATAATTTTACAATTTTATCAATATTACTGTTATTAATTAGTTTAATAATTTCTGCTTGTAGTTCATCGGGTCCACACTCTTTACCATTTCTTGATAATTTGATCATTTTTACTACTTCAGACTTCAAGATAGGTGGGCCTATGACTATATTCCTCGAATTTGTTGTCTTGTCTTTATCAGAAAGTAGCGCCTTAATGTATCCAGTCCAAACTTGTTCTTTTTTATTTCTAGGATTATCTCTCGTTCATTAGTCCTAAATAGCATAGTATGTCGTTTTTTCATCAATCCCGAGAATTCTTTAGTTTTTTTGTGAAGATTGAAATCATCATGTTTTTTTTTTTTTTTTAGATTTTATCTTGACCTGCATCTCTTTATATTTTGTAGTATCTTTATGCAGTCTGCGTTGGTCCATAAGGGATAAGATTTCAGCAGTCATCCAGTCCTGCTTGTGAGATGCACTATAACCCAATATTTTTGTACTCTTAGTTTCTTCCATAATTCATTCACTTCTAGTTCGTCATCATCGCAGTTCCAAGTAATTTTTCTATTAAGTTCTAATTTAAATTCTTTTTCTATTTTCGCATTCTTTAAGTTTTTTAAATTTAGTTTTTTTTCATCTGTTTTGTTTTCTGGATTTTCTTTAGTCTCAATTCAAGTTCTGTTACTAGTGGATTATTGTATGAACCAATGTCAGCACTAGAAAGAGATTTTTACACTCCTTTTAAACGTTGATTGGCTAAGATGTAATCAATTTGGTTTCTGACTATAGTGTTGCTATTGTCTAGTGGGGATGTCCATGTGTAGAGTCTTCTGTTTGGAATCTCAAAACCGAGTATGTGTAATTATTGGGTCTTCTTCTTGACAAACTTGCATTAAGCGATCTCCGCTATATCATTTCTTATCCAAAGTGCAAACTGTCCTACTGTGACTCCACATGCTCCATTCCTTACTTTTGCTTATAGTCTCCCATGAGATAGAACAGGTCAATTTCTGCATCATCCTTGTCTGCAGTCGGTGCATATACTTGTATAACATTGATGTTGATTAATTAATTAATCAACATTTGGCCCTTGAGTTGTAGGAGCATTAACCTATCGGAGAATGGAATAAAGTTGAATACACTTTTAGATGCTTCTTTATTTATTAATATTCGTTCTCCACGTCGGTGAGCATTATTACTGCTTCCAGAGTAATATAGCATCATATCATTGGAGCAGCATTTACCTGAGCCATTTCATTTCACTCAGGCCTGAGATTTGTATTTTTAGTCTTCTCATTTCTTCAATAGCATTTCTCCGCTTTCCAGCGTCAAACATATCTACACTCCATGTTCCTATATTGATTGGTTCGCCAGAGATTCTTAGCACCTCTGTCCCATTTAAGGGACGCCTAGAATTCGGGACCATTGTTCTTGCTATGTTTGCCATGGTGGTTGGTCTGGGAAGGTTGAATGCAACAATTTCCTCTCTTGTTTTCTGCATCGCTGTACTATGACCATTAAGGAAGTTCTGTCAATGTCCCTAAAGTCTTAAACCTTGCCGATGTCATTCGTCTTCAACCTTGAGATCAATAATGGTGTACGCTACTGCCAGCAACCATGGAAGTTATATCTGGCTACGCCATATCTGGCTACTCTCGCTTAATTTTACCTGTCGGTCGACACAGATGACCGGGATGTGGCCGCTACCTCGTTGGTGGCTTCGCGGAGTCACAAGTAAGAGCTGGGTGCTCGGTGGGAAACAATCATTCTGGATCATCCCAAGATGCGACTATCCAAGATAGAGAGGTTCTATCCCCCCCCCCAAAAAAAAACCCAGTGACCCACTCAGAGGAGCGAAGGGCCCTTCCCTCAAAGAAAAAAACACTAGAAAATTTTGCAAAAATATTTTCCTAATTAAATTATTATTATTATTATTTATGTTGTGTCGTGTCTTCTATTTCTATACTACTTATGAATTAGCGATCATTGCAGATTCTCATTCATAGGCCGTATGCGATGTGTAGTGTGTATTCTCAAATCGCCAACTCAACTCGACCCCCCTCCCATAAGATTAAATCCTGAGTGCGCTACTGCAACACCCCATATATATATATATATATATATATATATATATATATATATATATATATATATATATATATATATATATATATATATATATATATATATATATATATATATATATATGGGGGGTGTTGGCCGCCACCAACAAGGTAACGGCCACACCCTTGTCATCTGTGTCGACCGACAGGCAAAATTAAGTGAGAGTAGAGAAATATATATATATATATATATATATATATATATATATATATTAGGGTTACCAAGTAATTTTATAAACTTGGTTATTTTAATCCTAATCCCAAGTAAGCAAACAGTTAAGTTTGCGCCTGAACGTAGTTCATGTCTAAAAGTGGTGCAACACCAGGGCAACTCATTATAAAGGTGGGTAAAGCTCTGATCACTATTCTTAGTATTTTCCATAATGTAAAGCACATCTCACTAAGAGATGTATACCGCAATACATTATGGGTGGGGTCACTATCCAGACCGGTTTCAACCTTTTTTGAGGTCTCCTCAGTGAGGAGATCCCCAAAAAGTTATTTTATAACCAAGTATTTAAACTCAGTTATTTTATAACCAAGTTTATAAAATTACTTGGTAACCCTAATATACATTAGGGTTACCCAAGGTAAAAAACTTATTTACATCTATATCTCCTCCAGAGATTCTTATTCAAAATAAAAGCACCTTGTAGCAACTTGTATAGGTAAAATTGATAAGGCTCTGTATTACTAAAACCTTGGTATTTATAGTCTAGCTACTCTCTGAGGAGACATCAAAAAAAGGTTGAAACCGGTCTGGGTAGTGACCCCACCCATAATGTATTGCAGTATACATCTCTTAGTGAGATGTGCTTTACATTATGGAAAATACTATGAATAGTGATCAGAGCTTTACCTACCTTACAATGAGTTGCCCTGGTGTTGCACCACCTTCCTTTAGACTTGAACTATGTTCAGGCGCAAACTTCTGTTTGCTTACTTGGGATTAGGAGTAAAATAACCAAGTTCATAAAATTACTTGGTAACCCTAATATACATTATTCCCAAGGTAAAAAACCTTATTTACATATATATGTATATAACTTCTAATACAACTAGTAATAAATTTTTGGGCAACTTTGTGATAGCTAAAATAATAGATAGAATCTATAATGATGGATTGGATAATATCATTGGAGGAATTAGTGATTGGCCATATAAATTTCTTGGAAACCCTTTTGTGTCAGCTATCATTTAACCTTGAAAGTGAAATTCAGACTAAGAGAAAATGATAATTAGAAAGCATCGAATGTGGAATTTCAAGAAAACTTTGATGGTATGTTAAAGAGAATTAAGAAGCACCTGTAACACACTGTTTGATGAAACAGGTACTAACGCAAATGGTATGATAAATATCACGAGCGTATATTTAGGGGTGCTAGGTGTGTGGTGCACACCCACGGAATAGCAACATCACGGATATTATATTTTTGCATTTATTCCTTGTAATGACTCTCCCCCAATTATTTACTAGCTTCGCGTGATTCCTAAAATTAAATATAATATACTAATTCTTAATGATAAAGAGACGTTTCGACGAGTAAACATTGTATCACAATTATCATAATCTCGTTAACAGCTCGGATGTGCAGTCACAAACACGGACACCTTTGAACTCCGATAAACAGAGGTACACGTTATTTTTACTACTTTTACAGATGGCGCAGCGGTCAAATTCTTAGCATTCCAATGGTGTTAAACCTCCCAGAAGGCGAGACAGGGTGTGCAGCAGTGGCGGTCCGTACCTAAGCACCACGACACTGCAGCACCCGAAAAATAAAAAATGAAAAATTTAAATTTTGTTCGTGTTTATAAATAATAACAATGCTTACAACATTATATAAATGCAATACAACATGTTAAAGGTTACAGCTTATGTTTCGACATTGATTGAATAGTTAATAATTGGAATTGTTCGATTAACACTTAAGATTACGGAACAAATGCATTGCGAACTAACGCCGATATTCGTTTGCGCTTGTCATTGCACGTTACGTCATTCAGACGCGGCCCAAACGGTAGTGTATTTTTAGTATCCTTACACACGTTATTTCTGTGAGATATGAAACGTTTATTATTGGTGCGTGTGCATGGTGAACTATTTTTTGTCAATCTTATTTTATTTTGTTAAAATAACATATAATTATTTATTTATTGTAGATACAAGGCTGAATTATGACGAGAGTCAATGTTGAAAATATGAAAAGAATAATATTTTTTCAATTATCATTACACGAAACAAATGCACTGCGATCTAACGCCGATATTCGTTTGCTTTTGTCATTGCTATTGATACGAAACTTTTATTATTGGTGTTTGTTCGTGGTGAGGATGAAATATTTTTAATAAAGCAATTTTTAATATGTAAATTTATTTATTAATAAATTCGTTACTGATTAAAATTTTTTCTTCTTTTTTTTTTTTTTTTTGTATATGCAGCACCCTCACTTAAAATTTTCACCGGCCGTCACTGGTGTGCAGTGACACAATAGCACACCCAGAAGTCGTTAGTGGCTGTGATTGGTTATTGTGTCAACCAATCCAATTGAACGTTATCATTTGTCATGAGTTGCTGTTTGTGTTTTCTGAGTTTCATCTGTTTTGTGTGTGCGAGAAGTGACACCGATATAGAGAAATTTTTAATATATATTTATACGTTTTTTGCAAATAATTTATAACTTTTTTACCCATATTTACAATGGGGAAACAACGTTGACGATCTACAGAATGTCCCATTTTCTGCCAGAGCTTTCGCTGATGGTATGATTATAGTCAAAGGAGGTTGGAACTTGTGAATAAATATGTAAAACGAGTCATTCCAGCCTTTCTTTGGTTCAATCCGGAGAAATAATTTCCCAAGTGATTAATTTTTTTCAGGTTTTCTGTCAGTTTATATAACTGTATATAAAGATCGTATCAAATTTCAAATTATCTGTGTCTCATTCTAATATTTGTCGATGATAATCTAATTTCGCCACGAAAAATAAACCCTCTGTGCTTCTCACATGAAGTGCGCGCATGAAGCATAGCTATTGTTCATTTAATCTTTATGCTTTCCATACTTAAAATTATATTAATTGAAAAATTAAAGTATTCAAAGTTATCCCACAATTCATTGCTCTGTACCAATTAAGATGGGCGCTGATACGCTACGCACTTTTAAAACTTTCATACATCGATAAAAATGCAATCATGTGATCAAAATGAAGCGAATTTTTTTAACACTGGTTGCACAATTCACACGACATCACACTCAATCTAAATGGGCACGCGACGCCACTGATAAATATAAACAATTATCAACCTTAACCTTGGCTAAACTGTTAATTAAAGATTCAAAGGCATCATTCGAATTAACCAACTACATAAGAATGCTAATATCAATCCAAAAATCTTTTATAAATATGTGAATAGGAGTTAGGCTAATACGGGGCATACTTTCTACAAGGGTACGACAGCGATCAATAAGAATTTTGAACCATTCTTCCTGTAGGCATGTAAATGAAGCAGTGGCGGCTCGTGGTTTGAGATCGTAGGCTGCTGCAACTTTCGAAATACACACACACACACACACACACACACACACACACACACACACACTGTAAGTACAATGTATATATGTTTGGATAAAATATCAAAATTATGGTAAAAATTTAAAAAAAATTTAAACATAAAAAATATTGTTTATTATCGATAAAATTATACAGTTTAGTATAATTCAAAATTATTATAATAAATGTTATGTCTTTCATTGTAATGTCCAAATATTTAGAGAGACGGAGTAAACACGATAAGCACTGCGAACACTCTACTACTGGCACAAACTGCATATAAACAACAGTGGAACTGCGCCACGGACAGTGCCGCATTACGCTAATAGTTCGCATCTCACTATGACGTGCATATGCTTGTGCGCGTAACAATATGACACTGTGGTAAACACAGTGCCGCTAGCGTCCTCCGCCCTCCTAAGTGCTACAAGATGGATTTTTATTATTTTTTATACAAAATAAGAGAATTGCATGGGATTGTTGATGATAAAATTAAATATTACAAGCAAATATAAATAAATTAATAAATATATTTATATATGGAGAAGTCCTGGATTGTTGTCGGGCAGACGTCCTTTGATCCTACCTGACGCTCCAGTTCATCCCGCAGATGTTCGAGTAGGGTTGAGATCAGGGCTCTGTGCAGGTCAGTCAAGTGTGATGACGTTCATGTCCACGTGTTAAGTTACCGCAGCAGTCTTCTGATACGGTGCTGAAAGAGTTCCGTATAAATGCCACAAATCAGGAAGCATTGCATTGTTCAGAACGAATTCATCCGGGGGGAAGGAGAGGAGCTTTAATTGAAGTTTATAAGTTAATTCAAGGTATAAATAAGATGACAGGAGTTTGTTGCGTTTGGCTGTACGGATTTCGGCAAATGGATTTACAGAAGCAGTGAATTTATGTAACTTTAAGAAAGAATTATGACTCGAGATAGGCTAATTAAAATTTAAATATAATGATTAAGTCATTTGGCGTTCTCGAATATGTCGGTACTATTATGTCTCTGTACAGTATATTTGTTCTAACTTTCTGCTTCACTATATTTTTATTATGCTCTTTGGCAGAGCCTGGTTCAGCCAAATGCGACAAACTCCTGTCATCTTATGTGTCTTGAATTAACTGAATAAAAAATCAATTAAAACGTGTGTGAATTAGAAGATAAGCTGAGTAAATTTGCATAAGCCATTCTATAGGACGATAGTAAACCACGTGATATCATATCAGTTGGGCCACAGTGGTGATTAGTCCGTATATGGTTCGTTTTCCATCATTGAGTCACAGACTGAGGAATGTTTCTAATCTGGGTACTCCGTTTTTTTTCCTTCTCTCAAACATAAAACCGACTTTTCAGAACATCAGTAATGCCCTAAAATTTGAGTAAAAATATCCCAATTTTAGGGCATTATTGATGTTCTTTTATAGGCATAGAATATACAGGAAGAAAAATTCGGACATACCTTTGTGGGATGTTGCTGGCTGTCTTCTTTTTCAGTGGCATCCCGACGTATGGTGATATACATTTATTGTTGAAGCAAAGAAGAATGGTTGAACGGAAGGTGGGGGATCGGAAAGTGGGGTTTGAGAGATGTGGGAGAATTATTGGTGAGTCAAGGGGTATGTGAACTTTTCTGAATGTTTTTTTTTTTTAATTATTAAAAAAAAGGCGGGAGAGAATACTTTGTGATGGGGGTGAAAATAGAAATTTCTGGGGAAGGAGAAGGATATTATGGGATAAGATCAGGGGTGGGAGTTTGAATATTTTGTGACGTTCCTACCGTTGTCTTCTTAGCTAGACATAATATTATTATTAACCGGTCTTCCAGCTTATTATTATACATTAAAATAATATCTGTATTAAATGTATGCTGATAAATATTAGCACTTATTAATAATGTTAAAAATCTTATATAATATTAATATACATGAAAAATGTATTTCACATTATTAAGAAAATTGGCTTCTAAGATTAAATCGTAGTCCACCAGACACGTTGATATTTTGGTTGTTTCAATATTACGTTTAACAGCTGGACAGTACAGCTGCATGGACCTTAGAAGCGGAGACACAAAAAGGAAATTGGATGGTTTAAGGACTTCCTGGAAAGTTGAAATGCCTCCAAGCACTGCGACATCATAATGTCAACCGCTATTTCTGCAGATCGTCAATGATATTCAGAATTCGCTCTGCGTTTTTTTTTTTTTTTTGTAAAAAAAAATAAAATAAATAAAAGTTAATTAAAATATTATGCGATAATTTTTAAATAACTGAAAAGCAATATTAAGGGATATTTTTTAAGTAAGCCAAAATTTTTATTTTATATCCCTCTCCAGATTATTTATCATATTATCAGTGGGTTTTTTTTTTAGCTGTGGAGCTCGACTTTGTATCAAGAGGGCAGAACAAAAATAATCGAATAATAATTTCAGTGACATTCTGTACTCACTAAGCCAAAATACCTGAAAATATTATTTTATTACGTTTACTCCGCCTTCTTGAGGTGCAAATTATACACGAGAAAAACAATCCATCACGATAAAAGGCCACATACTGTATTTCTAAATGAAATAAATTTATAAATCTGTTTCCGTTATGATATTCTGTTATCGTATAAGCAATATATTAATTTTTATGAAGTAATATTACAGTTGATCGTTGAAGAACGCAGGTTCACTTATACGCGTTTTTTTTTTTTTTGAATAAATATAAAAATTTCTAAGCTGCGCAGTTCGCAGACGAACCGCGTAGAAATTTAAATTTAGATAAAAATTTAATATATTAAAAAAAAATAGATGAAATACTTGTCTGTTACGATAGTTTGTGAAAATATTTAATGGGGAAAAATAACGGGGGGGATGCATTGAAATGTTGAAATGGCAGACGCAGTTACATAAATTTAATATGGAGACAAGTGCATTAAATCATGCGAATGTTGTTGTTATTGTTTTAACAGTGGTAAAGCAGTTGCGATGGCCATGCACGTGCACTATAGATAGGAAAATGCTTATACAAGGGAAGGGAGTGAAAAGATCTGAAAAACATCTGGAACAAAAATGATATTAAAGCAACTCTTCTTATATATCCTAAAAGAAAAAGAATAAATTGTTACACTTTGATGAAACATAGGAGTTGAAGGTTTAAGATCTGTTCTTTCTTGTGGTTATGTTAGTTACGTAAATATAATTTTGGTTCTAGGTGTTTATCAGAACTTTTCAGCCCCCCCCCCTCCTCCTCGTATGTCATTAATATTAAATTCCATTAATTAATGTGTCCTCAACAATCTCTATTGAGTAGAAAGAGGACAAGATTGTTCCGTGGCATAAAGATGGAAGCAAAACGGATGTTTCAAATTACAGACCAGTTTGCTTTTCTGGAGTGGTTGTTTAGGTCTTGGGGAGATTGGTTAGGAGGAGAATGTAGGATTTATAATAAGGTTACTACAGTTCTGAATATTGGTGATTCATATAGGTGATACTTCTGGATTTTGATAGGCTACCACATAATAAACTGGTATATAAGTTACGGCAAATGGGATTGTAAAATCAGTTATCAATGGTAGGTTGATTGGTTAGCAAACTGGCTTTTTAATCAATATCAAACCGCGGTTATAGAAGTGCCATATCGCTCAGGAGGAGAGTTACCAGTGGAATCCCACAGGGTTCTATTCTATGACTGTTGTTTATTTTGTTTGTTAATCATATTGAGAGTGGTTTACAAGCTCGTATTCAGCTGTTTGCAGATGATGCTAAGCTGGGAAGAGTTATTAGGCATGATCAAGATGTACTGGTGCTTCAGAGCGATTTGAATCAAGTGGCTATGTGGGCTGACAAGTGGTGATATCAGTTTAACACCAATAAATGTAAGGTTTTTGCATTTTGGATCTCAAAAAAGTAAAGCTGTGTATCATATTGGAGACGTTGTATTATAGGAGGTGGAAGAAGCGTGTGATCTTGGGATATTGGTGGATAAAGAATTGAAGTTCAAGGGACATATTGCAAAATTAACAAAAATGGCACAAAGAAATGCCAGTATACTAAGAAGAACACTGACAAGTAGAGATAAGAATGTGGTCATTCCACTGTACAAGGCTTTGATTAGACCACATGTGGACTACTGTGCATCACTTTGGTCATCTTCTCACCTAGGTGAGAAGCAAGCTCTGGCAAAGATTCAAAGGTGGATAACAAAAGCGGTCTCGGGATTGTGAAGATTGTGAAGACACTGATTTTAAAGACAGGTTAAGCAAATCTAATTTGCAGACTCTGTAAGTAGGCGGAGGAGGGCGATATAATTGAAACATCAATTGTTAGGATGTGCTAACAGATAGATACTCAGGATATTTTTCAAAGGATTGAAGGAGGCAAGGGGTCATTCTTGGAAGTTGTATAATGGTAGGGCGCATAAGAGAGTGAGGCATGACTGAGTGGTTGGTGGCCAAATGAAGTGATGAGTGCGCAAACATTGAACCAATTTAAGAAAATATATGATAAATATTATCTGTTGGAATGTATCTTAGTGTTGCCTCCCTTGATGAATCTCGACTTCAGGAGGTGTTTGTATAATAATAATAATAATAATAATAATAATAATAATAATAATAATAACAACAATTATTATTATTATTATTAAATGTGCCAACACATAATTACAAAAACCACTTCATTAAAGCGACGAATATTTCGCTTACAATCATCGCCATCATCAGCAAACTTTAAACAAAACATATCCAGTAGATTGAAGAGATGGCTGCTATCCCACAGTTCTCGCCTACTCCTATGGGGAATAGGTGAGGACCTTTAATCCTGTTAAGCTTATGGAGACTGGATGGGCAGTTCAATATCTGCCGCTAGCCAATCAGAGATATCTGGCACAAGACTATCACTAATTATAAGCAGCAACCGACGAATAGACTGACAAACAAGTGCTATCATCTCTTGGTACCTAACCGTAGTAGGACATGTTTTGTCTGAAGTAGTGCAAGTTCCACGGTCGATTTTCTTGAGTTTATGGGGCGAAAAACCCGAGTTTCAGGGGAAAAAAACCTGCTTAACCTTGCGAAAGATCGACTGTCTCGGGAACAGGTCGAAGAAGGGCTTATAAAAAGTTTACTCAATTGGTGACTAGACTTGAAGTCTATCTTTGGGAGGCTTAATTCAGAGAATGCAAACGTCACTTCTACCTAGCTACACGAGTCCTGAATATGTCATCACTGATGAGAGGGATGGGGAGATGAGAAGAACAACCAATTTGTTATTTATTTATTTATTTATTTTGCATTGTGACCATTCGACAGGAAGGTCTGGCGAATGAAGAAGAGTTCAGTTGAAAGGGAAGCCAGGGTGGAACAGAGATTGGAGGCCCTGTTGACTTGACAACGGTTTCATAACACCATATTATTGGGGGATAGGAAGAGTTTGTGTATGTATCTACCTGCGTGGATGGGTTTTCTGTAAACTGAGAAACTGGGGGGGGGGGGGAATCGCTGACAATGATTGGCGAACATTGATCTTGGATCCAGGTGGATAAACAGAAAGACGAAAAATGAATAAACAAATATAAAAATAAAATAATACAGCAAATTATCGAGTAAAGATAACATGAAGGCTCTGTTGCTTTTCCTACTTTTAACTTGCACTTGCAATTAAGGATATAAAAGATACTCTTTGTCTATTAAATTGCGTCTTCGTGATAACTCAGCCAAATCTAATAAAAGTGGGAAGATAGCTACGTCGTGCTGTTAAAGATTTTTTTTGTAGAAGTATTTTTGGAAGTTTCCCATTTTATTTAAATTTCATTTAATTAAAATATTTTATTTAAAAGTCAAAGAAGGGGTGAAAGGATTTAAAAAGCCGATATATTTTATGGATACTTCGCATATTAAACAAATGGATATTTATTACTATTATTACAGGACACCTCCAAGGACAACCAGGATAACTCATCGCCGGAGAGTTGGGAGGGTGATCTACTCGACACTATGCAATCCACCCAACTGGTTACACATTAACGTTCTTTTTAACCCTGCGGAGGTCGCGGTCGAAAAAACTGCAGCGTAGATCGCGTGTATCATAGAGATACATTCATTACTAGTAAGTGTGATAAAACTTTTTTTAAAAAAAAGCACAGCAAATATAATACACGATGGTTTATTTATTTCCAGTTACAATCTAGAAATTATTGAACAAAGAATAAAAAAATAAAATAAAACATACGATACTGACATCGGAGTTCGCGGTATCTCTCAGATACAATTTACTTTGAACTATCACACACCTTTACATAACACGTGTTAAACCAAAAATGACCGCATAAACAGTGTGGAATATCGCTCGTAATATACGCATGCGCAGCTACTCATGACCTCCAAGCTATACACTGGATATGTGTAAGAATATTTATATTAATTTTATATTTATAAAATTATATACATTATATATATTAAATAAATATATATATATTAGGGTTACCAAGTAATTTTATAAACTTGGTTATTTAACTCTTAATCCCAAGTAAGCAAACAGTTAAGTTTGCGCCTGAAACATAGTTCAAGTCTAAAGGTGGTGCAACACCAGGGCAACTCATTGTAAAGGTGGGTAAAGCTCTGATCACTATTCTTAGTATTTCTCCCATAATGTAAAGCACATCTCACTAGAAGATGTATACTGCAATGCATTATGGGTGGGGTCACTACTCAGACCGGTTTCAACATTTTTTGAGGTCCCCTCAGTGAGTAGCTAGACCCTGAAATGCCAAAGTTTTAGTAATACAGAGCCTTATCAACTTTACCTATACTCACTGAGGAGACCTCAAAAAAGGTTGAAACCGGTCTGGGTAGTAAACCCACCCATAATGCATTGCAGTATACATCTTCTAGTGAGATGCGCTTTACATTATGAGAAAATACTAAGAATAGTGATCAGAGCTTTATCCACCTTTACAATGAGTTGCTCTGGTGTTGTATCATCTTTAGACTTGAACTTTGTTTCAGGCGCAAACTTAATTGTTTGCATACTTGGGATTAGGAGTTAAATAACCAAGCTTATAAAATTACTTGGTAACTGTAATATACAGTATCCCCAAGTTAAAAAATTAATTATATATATATATATATATATATATATATATATATATATATATATATATATATATATATATATATATATATATATATATATATATATATATATATTTAGCCGGTTAAAGTGAATAATTCCTAGAGGAGTCTGGTAAACATAATAAAAACATGTTTATAAGTTTTGTATGTAGGTTTTCTTTCTCAATAGAAATTATAACAGCCTAGGTTAGGTTAGTTTATAATGAAAAAAGTAAGGAAAGTACTTCTTTTACACTCAATGAAATCAGAAATCATTATAAACTAACCTAACCTAACCTCAACTAAGCTAATCTAAACTAACCTGGATGTCGCATGTCGAACCAGAGTGCAGTCGTAGTTTGACGTGGACAGATTAATGGAGATGAATGATAAATGTTGTTGTGGGCCAAGTTTAATGATTGCTGGCAGATAAATGGGGATAACAAATAAAAGTTATTGTGAGCAGGTGAATGGGGATTATAAATAAATCAGAGAGGAACTGATCAGTGTTTTTCTCCATTGATGAGGAAAGAGGTACAGCAACGACGTTTATCTATTATCCTCATTCAAATGCCCACAACAACTTTCATTTATTATCCCCATTTATCTGCCCGAAATCATTAAACTTGACCCACAACAACGTTTATCATTCATCCCCATTAATCTGTCCACGTCAAACTACGACTGCACTCTGGTTCGACATGCAACATCCAGGTTAGTTTAGGTTAGGTTAGGTTAGTTCATAATGATGTCTGATTTCACTGAGCGCAAAAGAAGCACTTTCCTTATTTTTTTATTATAAACTAACCTAACCAATAAAGGTTAGGTTAGTTTATAATACACACATATATTATTATTATTATTATTATTATTAAAAAGTTTTAATGACTGATACCGAGAGATAAAGAGATGACATGGTATATTTGAAAAGGACTCAAACTTCTAACATCCATGTGTGCTATGATGAGCTCGAGAGAAAGATTGTCGAATCTAGGGAAATTTCTCTAGATTCTTCCCAATATCAACAACAGCCTGAGTTACAATCTCTCTGATGCACACGTTGCTTCTGTTCAGTACTGGCGCACTCGCGACAGCGCGTAGTATACGTTTGTTTGGAACTCATACTCGCATTTGTTTTTCAAACACGCTACTGTCTTTTTGTACTTGTTCTGTTATTACAATTTTAAGTCTCTGTAATTTTTTTATATATTTCTTTGATTGTGATACCTGAGGATGTTGATCTATTCAACGAAACTAGTGTATTAGTAGAATCTTTTCAAATATATCATGTCATCTCTTTATCTCTCGGTATCAATCATTAAAACTTTTTAATAATATTTCCCACGAGTAAAAATGAATAATAATAATAATAATAATAATATATATATATATATATATATTTTTTTTTTTTTAAAGAATTGAATGACTAGAACCGAGATTTAAATAAAAGGTGTTAATATTAAAACACTACTAGTTTCGGCTTGCAACAGCCTTCATCAGGTGACATTATAGAAGAAAGAATAAAAAAAAAAACACTAAACACTGAAGCTTAAATAAACTAAGAACACCATAGAGAGTCTATATATAATTGACATTAAAACGTTGTGGTTTAAAGCTGTTCTTTCGTTAGTTGTATTGTTGGGAAAGTACGTGCTAGTAGCATCTCGTGAATGCCACTACATGATTACAGCTGAATGACTATCTGAGAGGTTGTAGCTGAAGTTATTATTTAGATGAACTGGATTGAAGATGATTTCCCTAGATTCCATGATTTTTCTCTCTAGTTCATCATTGCAACGGAAGATAATAGTAGATTTTTCCCAGCAGACTGTGTGACTTTGGCTTTCATCATTAGGATTAGCCGAGAAAAGGATATGACTTGATAATGCACTCGCTCGCTGTCTCTTGTAAGTAATGTCCCTCGTGTGTTCTTCCATATGCAATTCGACAGATTTGTCTGTCTTCCCAAAATAAGGAATATCACGATCACACAATATTTTATATACACCAGGGTATTTAAAATGACGATGACAAGGTTTTGGGTGGTTTATTAAGAAACAGATTTTTGGAAATGGAGTGAACAAAGTTCTGATATTGTATTTTCTTTGAACGTTTGCTAATTTATGTGAAACTGTACTTATGTATGGAATAGATATATTGCCTTTGAATCTATTTGTTTCTTCTGAGCGATGTCTAGGAGGATTAGGAAGGAATCTTTCAATGATTCTCTTGGAATATCCATTAACTTTGAAAGAAGTTTTGAGATGGTTTATTTCTGTAAGAAGTTCATTTGGGTCATCAAGAAGAGAACGAGCTTTATGTCCCAAGGTGAAAATTATTCCAAGCTTATGAGGAGGGAAGTGATGGGACTGATCATGCAGATATCTGTTCGTATGTGTGGGCTTTCTATATATCGATATTTTGAGTTTACCAGAAGAGCGGGTCAGTCTGACATCAAGAAAAGGCAAGGAATTATCCGTTTCAAGCTCGGCAGTAAACTTAATACTTTGATGTCGACTATTGAGATGTTCGAGGAAAACTATAAGAGATTCATGTCCATATCTTCAAATAATGAAGGCATCATCTACATAGCGTTTCCAAACTTTAGGTGTTAAAATAAAGGAAGAGATAGCCTTGGTTTCAAAATCCTCTAAGTAAATATTTGCCAGTACAGATGATAAAGGATTACCCATAGCCAGTCCATGGTTTTGCTTGTATATAGTATCTTGAAATCTGAAGTAACCGGACTTGATGCAATGTGTAAGCAAGGCTAACATTTTTTTGGATAACTTGTCCTTGAGTAATGTTAGGACTTCATCTGTAGGGACGTTAGTGAACCTGATGAAGGCTGTTACAAGCCGAAACTAGTCGTGTTTTAATATTAAAACCTTTTTACTGAAATCTCGGTTCTAGTCATTCAATTCTTTTTAAAAAAATATGTATGTTAACCGAGTTAATGATCATTCTTTCATATATATATATATATATACAGGGTGTCCCAAAATTCACGCAAGAAGTAATTTTAATAGAAAACACAGGTTTTTAATTAAAAATTGTAATTTCTTATTGATTCATAAAGTATACAGTATAGGGTTATGCATGGAATAGCATATCGGGTAAATGGTCTCCACGGCTTTGCTGGCACATACGCACTCTTTTGTCGAAATTTTCCATGACCGTTTTGCATAAATGTGGCTGAATTTCGTTGATACAGAGCTCAATTTCCTCCTTCAAGGCCTGGGTGGTCGTTGGCATAAACCTTAGACTTCAAAAAACCCCAAAGAAAAAAGTCCAACGGCGTTCAGTCACATGATCTGGGCGGCCAATTCTGATCGATCACCAAAACGGGAAATTACACGACCAGGAAATGACTCATGCAGTAATTGAATTGTTTCTTGGGCTGTATGGCATGTGGCACCGTCTTGTTGAAACCACATGTCGTCCACATCCATATCTTGCAATTTAGGCACAAAAAACTGGATTATCATGTCGCGATAGCGAGCACCATTAACTGTTATTGCCTTACCAGCGGCATTTTCGAAGAAGAAGAATGGACCGATGATGCCTCTAGCCCAAAATCCGCACCAAACAGTGACACGTTGTGGATGCATTTGTTTCTCAACAATCACTCGTGGATTTTCTGAACCCCAAATGCGACAATTTTGCCGATTAACGAAGCCATCAAGATGAAAATGAGCCTTATCGCTGAAGATGATTTTGTTCGAAAAATAAACATCCACTTGTTGTTGTTCTATAATCCATTCCACGAACTCTCTTCGCTGTGTTTGGTCATTTTTAATAATCCTGAACTGTCAGCTGTCACGCTGTCTTTTTTTTTCTCGTTGGCAACACTTTACCGCACAAATGGCGCTAAATTTAAATCTTGCGTGAATTTTGGGACACCCTGTATATATATATATATATATATATATATATATATATATATATATATATATATATATATATATATATATATATATATATATATATATATATATATATATATAATCTCTCTTCATAACAGTATGAAATAATGCCAAACATAAACAGTATGAAATTTTCAGTTCATGAGGAAGTGTTTAGATGGATTTCAGCCTAAAAAAAATAATAAATAATAATAATAATAAAAACCAGAACAATTTCGTCATGCTCTCAAGCAATACATTTTTCCTCTCTAGTCAATCTACTAACTAGATGTAATTACGTGTTAAGTCGAATTTTCTATTCATGATTGCAGATTGTATTCGGCTCTCAATTCCTTCGTCAGAAGTCATTTTTCAAACACTTCACGCTTAGAATGATGTCACACTACTTGTTTCTTTGAAATTCACGTACCGACTATCGTCTGTTGCGTTCTAACAGTTGCCTATGACGTATCCCGACTTGCATTTTTTCATTTTTAATGAGAAAAAATCTGTAAGTCTCGACCCATTAAATCGATTTCAAGATCCGCAGTTTGAAAAAACGCTGCTTTAGGCGTTACAACAAATGAACATTAGGGTTAGCGCCCCTCTTAAACTGTTTACATGAAGCACGGGATGCTCAGAATAGAATTTTCGATTATCAATATTTCCGTTGTTTTTCGCAATGAAGTCACCTATTCAAAGAACTCGATTGTCTGAATCGAGTGGTGATACGTTGATAAAATTCGAAGTATGTGGAAACATAAAGCATAAAACATAACTCATATAACACAACCCGTTTGGAGATTACATACTTTAAACATACAATTTCATTTTGTCTAATTCTACTTATCACTACAAACGATTGATTGCCACTAAAATTGAAATAGTTTGACAAATCTTAATCCATATCTTAAATATAGGATTTAAATTCCACTCCTCGATAAATAATTATTAATATCAGTTCAAGATTTGCCAGATTTTTCCAATAAAACTCTCCAATACAAAAACAAAAACTAAATGAATATTTTCTTGTGTGTGTATGCGTCCTAAATCTCAAATGTTATTTAAACTCCAATCAAGTAATGCATAAATTCGAAACGATTGATCCCTTGGGTCCTCTACAAATAATCAAACTGAAACCCAAACTGGAATGGTCCTACAAATATTCGTAAGAATTCCAACTATCAAATTTTGGAAACATCCGCTCGGATACAGGCCTAGAAGACACATGCATATATACATACGGAAACAGCTATGTTCTGGGTTCTTAGGCATTTTGCAAAATGCAAAGAGCTGCTTAGTTTAAAATGGAAGGTTTTAGAAATTATAATTTCAAAGATGAACATGTTAAATTAACACAGGAATTAGAAGAAAAATTCCACCCTTCAAATAATACGACATTCGATGCGTAAGAACCAAAGTATAAAAGATATTCAATATGCAATAAAATCTTATAAATATCTGAATTGGTCGCTTCCGAAAAAAAAAAAAAAAAATTTGATCACGTTGATTGAGTTTTGAAAAATTTCAAAACTCAATCAACGCCTAATTTTTACTCAATGGAAGTCTATATTTCATCGCTGCGAATGGGGGGGGGGGGGTTACCTCTCAAAAACTCAAGACTTTTGCTCCCTTAACCCTGCAGAGGTCGCGGCTGATCTGACAGATACAAACAAATTGTTTAATATAAATATTCTTACACATATCCAGTGTATAGCTTGGAGGTCATGAGTAGCTGCGTATGCGTATATTACGAGTGATATTCCACACTGTTTATGCAGTCAGTTTTGGTTTAACACGTGTTATGTAAAGGTGTGTGTTGTTCAAAGTAAATTGTATCTGAGAGATACCGCGAACTCCGGTGTCAGTATAGTATTGGTTTAGGTGTTTGTTTTTTTCTATGTTTCTTTGTTCAATAATTTCTAGATTTTATTATATTCATGTATTATATTTGCAGTGTTTTTTTTTTTAAAACGTTTTATCGCATTTTAGCACATACTAGTAATGAACGTATCTCTCAGAAACACGCGTCCTACGCTGCAATTTTTTCCACCGCGACATCCACAGGGTTAAAATAGATCAACTGGCAGGAACACAGTCAACAGTCGGAGTATACCATCCTCGTGGCATTAGTTGCGGCTGCCATTGTTCCAATCAATTCCAGTCTTCATCTACACTGATGAGAGGTAGAATAGAATTGGGAACTACAAGTTTAAGACATGCTCTAATGCATTCATATTCTGAAAAAAAAAAAAAAACACTAATTCTGAGGAGGGGGAAGTTCAATCTCCATCGGTAGCCAATCAGAGATAGTTAACCCAAGGCTCACTGATTTTAAGCAGTATCTAGTATGAAGGGAAGGTAAACAACTACTGCTATCTTTTGGTCCCCTAACACTATTTTATTCTCTGTAATAATGTGGGTTCTACGGTCGATTTTCTTTGGTTTTACGGGAAGAAAAAAACCCGTGTGTCCGGCAGCATAATCCCGTTTGTCTGTGCTGGAGATCGACTAACTCGGGAACCAGTCGAAAAAATACTTCGAAAAAGTTCCGCTAGTCAGCGACTAAAATTGAATGTAGGTCTTTCTTTGGACGGTCTAGTGCTGTGGATGTAACAATCACTTCTAGTGAGCTACATAGGCCTAAGATATACGATTTAATATTAAAATTTTTTTTATTAAAAAATGAAAACCAGAACAAAAAAAAAAAAGTTTTTATTTATCCTCATCTCAGCACCCACAGCAAAGTACTAGCAGGGTGCAACAGGAATGCTATGCGGAGGCATTTAAATAATATTTTCTGAAGATTCGCACTACAGAAGTTGAAGCATAGATATGAAGTTGATTCTTTTGAGTTCCATGTTAAAATCCTAAGTTTCTTTCAGTCAGTTAAAAGGTCCTCTACTCGGTGATGACAATCCGACATGCAAGCATTTCTTTTTAATATGAGGCCACGCAGACGAAATTGTAATATTGGTAATTACTGTACGCCCACAGATGCGAGATCGTTCGACACTTCTGCGCATGTCAGAAGAAAGGAGAATCCATTCCGATATAATAGTTGGAAAATTTACGTATAAAGCACGTGACTTCGCGTGTTGGTGACCAATTCGTACATCCTTTATTTCTTTCTCCGCTTCAGCTGAATCAGCATGTTTTTATACGAGGTACGGAATGTTGATTAGGTGTATGTAGAGCATTCTAATGAATCAGATGCAGGAATAATAGAACGGGGAAAAAATATAGCATCCGCTATAAAGCTTAGTATAAGTGAGTTAAAAAACGTGTCTGTTTATACGTTTAGCGAGTATTGGTGTAATTAGTTCAAACAGGAACAAAGGCATTTAAATAGGCGTTCCGATTCCTAACGGGTGAGATTCTTATTCACCAAATAATTACCTTTCCTCCTCAGCTCAACTTAGCGATTCAAGAAACTAAATAAATTGGTTTGACTCGTTTTCATGCTCTTTAGACCAAAGCAATAATATGATTAGTTTTTAATTATTACTTGCTGTTTCAATTCGTTCTGCCATGCCTGGTGAATCACGCGGCTGCTATAAAAACGAGCCGCATAGTCGAAATGTAAACTTGCAATTGAGATATTTGCAATTTGTTTCGGCATGCATCCAATTTTTGGCATGTTGTGTTCTCTTTACATGTCCACTCATGTGCATCCAAAAAGGTGGGAATTTCGACACGGACCTCATTTAAACTTATTTTGATAGATATCATCTCAACTAAAGTATGATGGATGAATGAAAATTCATATGTTAAGCACAATGGAAAGCGCTGAACTGAATGGTCTTTTTTTGTTGCTTGTTTTCAACGTGGTTCCCTAATAAAGTGACATGTCTTTCAAAATGCTACAGTACTGATATGTCAAAGAAATGTCCATGAGAAAACGAAAACAAAACAAAAAAGTCTTCTACATCGGAGATTGTTGGAATTACGATCAAAGCAGTATGGTTATCATATCAGTATATTACTACGTTAAATGTGTGTGTGTGAGAGATAGATAGATAGAGAGAGAGAGAGAGACAGAGAGAGAGAGAGAAACCAGTTTTTTTAGCTTAGCGAAACACCCTGCACTACTCGATGTTATTTATCTATCTATACTATTCTATGTTATCAATTATTAATCTATATTATCAATTAAAATATAAGAAAGAATTAATTATGTTATATTATTAATTTAAATTGAAACAAAAATTATTAGTTATCCTATATTATCAGTAAATAGTTTTTAGAAAAAAAAAATGAATAAATCGGCTAATGCCTTTTATTCTCTTAGTAGACGAGGTCTCTTTTAGTCCTATCTAGCTTTTGGGGACCGAGTGAACAGTTCAGTCTTCACTGATAACCAATCAGAGATAGCTGGCCCAAGACTGCGACTAATTGTAAGCGGCAACCGATGAAGAGACTGGTAAACAAGTGCTGCCCTCTCTCGGTACCTAACCCTAACAGGATATGTTCTAGTCTGAAATAGTATGGGTTCTGCAGCCGATTTTCTTGAATTTCCGGGAGAAAAAATCACTTGTCCATGCCAGAGATAGCTTAGAAAAAGTTCTTCCAGCCGGTGACTACGCTTCAACTTAAATATATTTTGGGGCAGCCTAGTGCAGAGTATGCAAGCGTCACTTCCACTGAGATACACAGACCTTAAAAAGAAAAAGCGATCATATGCCATTTTTAAAACAATAGGTAAAGAGCTCTTCTGACATAAAATATTTAAATTAAAGTACGGAAAACAGAATTAGGAGTGGGGAAGAAATATAAAAAACTTTGGAATTTTGAAATTAGAATAAGAAATTTTCTTAAATTCACTGTCTTATTTCAATTGCTTTAATTATCTGTTATAGTATTTTTAAACTGTACAGTTTAAAAGATAAAAATTCACAGACAGTATTTTAGATAATATCGAAACACTATTCAGTTTTTGGGAACTTCTTCAGTTGGAAGTTGCAATACGAGAACTAAATCAGATGTGTCACGTGATGGGAAAAGTTGTTTGCACTGTTTCTGTATTTACAAGGTCATTTAGAATATTCCTTGGTGTTACAAACACTAATTATTTTATATTATCACTTAAAATAAAAAGTGATCGTTCTAAATATTCAAAAAAAAAAAAAGATAAAAGAAAAAACTGACGATAGTGCAGCAGTTTACACAATAACCTTCCCCAAACAATATAAGCCATGTTGAAATGGCATAAACAATGAGAAAGTACTACAGCGGATTGGATGTGGATTGAACTGAAGCGATGCGGGGATCTTTTCAACTTTTTAACTTGGTTTATCTCATTTCCATCACCCCTTCGTCAGTCAGACGCTTGCGAATTCTTTGACCTTCTGTACATGACATTGCCTTTAGAGACTGCTGCTTAGATTTTCAAAATTCACTTGACGTAAATGATAATTCTAATGAGTTATCATTGGAAATGTTAAACATTGTTTAACAAAATGTTTAACATTGGAAATGTTATTGCGGTAACAACACGGCATTTCTCAACTGCGTTAGGAGGTCGAGCCACCTGTCACGTGTCGGTAAAGGTTCGACGAATAAAATTGATGAAACGAAAAAAAATCCACACATTGTAACGGAACTAGAGCGTAACAGTTCCAAATTGAAAACATGTAGTATGTCCTGGCTTTAGATTCCATGATTGAGCCATTTTTTCTATGCGGAAGTCATAGTAACAGGGACAACGTAGCCCACCTTACTGAAAAAAGGTCATGGTCCATCGTGCATCTCTTTCAGCATGATGAATCTCTTCCACATCATTCCATCTAAGTGAAAGCTTTCCTAAAGAGCAGTTTTAAGACAAACAAACTATGGAGTGGATCACATGACCACAAGATTTGATAACCTCACTTGCTATTCTTTCACACCGAGTAAGTTATAAAACACAGATAGACTGGGTACCATCGATATTTGATCAGCACGGGGTTCACATACGTAAATATCCGAAAGCCAGCACAGTTTGGTTGATGTTTAGATCGTTCCCATTGGATGTTAGATTCAGTGGCGTGTCGCAACCAACTAACTTGGCTTCCTTGACACCTAATGAATGCTCTAATAGAGATACTTAAACTTATCTGCATAGTGTATTGTGGCTGTCAAATGTGTGTTCTTCTGACCGATTTTCCTGTTTCGTACAATGAAAAATCCGGTTTTCTGGAAGTAGAAATATCCTGCTGACTTTATACGAAACTTCTAACTCACTTCCAGTGGGAAAGTCCCGATAAAGATTCTTTATTATAGACGAGATTTGAAACCAAGTCTTTCCTGAACACACACATAAATGGACTAAAAAAAATTCCTTTTCTTTTAGTCTATTTAATTTCAAGTTTCTTAAATTCTGTTATCATTTCGTCCCTAATCCTGTTAAAAAACATGGATTTAAAGCATCGTATTGTCATTACACATTTATTGTGTGTGTGTGTGTGTGTGTGTGTGTGTGTGTGTGTGTGTGTGTGTGTGTGTGTGTGTGTGTGTGTGTGTGTGTGTGTCGATAATCTGCAGTGATATATTTCTCCATGCTTACTATTTCTCCATACTTATTTACTTATTGCAATAAGTAAATAAGTAAAATCCTTTACTTTTTACTTATTCCAAGTCTTCTCTATGTCAATGAAACACATAAATATCGGATTGGTATATTCTGTTTGTTTTTTCTGTTACTTACTTTACAACAATTACATCAGTACATGATCTTCTCCTTACGAAATCCTTATTGTTCACCCTTATAATATAATCTTCACCGAATTCTTCTTTGATAATCTTTGTGTATATTTTTGTCCGCTGAGTTTATTCCTCGATAGTTTTGGGGCTCAGATTCTATTACCTTTTTTAATTTATTGTATTGTTATTCCTCATTTTGGGACTCAGGTAATGTAAAATGAAACAAAAGTGATAATATTGGTTTTGATTATATGCTCCTAGAGCCGACAAGGAAAAGAAGTCTGTAGTATTAAAAAACCGTTCTCAGAAATCTTGTATTCTCAGAAATTTCGAAGGAGAGAAGACACACACACACACACACACCCACACACACACACACACACACCCTACTTCTACTACTACTGCTACCAATTTCAGCACAAAATTTTCCCTCTATCCACTCTTCTCGTGGTGTATGTTTGGATGCTCATAACCTTTTGTGTCACCACTTTCCAAACATGTTACCCTTGATCGCTCATCCTTTGAACTGCGCATCAGGCACCGAATTTTTTTTTTATTATTTTTTATTTGTTTACTTATTACTTCATCTGTTTATTACGATATTCTAGCATGTTCATAATAATCTCCCATTTAAAAAAATGTTAAATATATTATAATTCCACGTACAGTATATCGACACCATGACAGATTGTAGAGCTAAATTCCTTCTGTGTGCCAGCGTATTATGTATTATTTTTTCCGCCTTAATACAAGTACGATATTATGCTGTGTCCTAATTATATAATACTGTGATGAGCCCAAGAATTTTAAAACTGGCTTAAGTATAAAGAAAATAGAACAAAATAATTAAAACTATACATGAACATCGCTATATCGGTAACTGAATACGTCGTCAGAGATGATATTAAATAATATTCATGTTTGTCATTCTGGTATTCATCGTGAGAAACCAAATTATAGCATTAATTAATTTAAGTGAATTTTGACAATTCACTTAAATTAAACCGCCATCTAGCGTCAGGTACCTTTGCAGTAATATCGTAAATTTTTGGAGGTTTCGTCGTGTATACTGTGATTGGCGCACGTTCAGGTAAAAGTAGACGGGGTGAATTCGCTTTAAATGTTTTGACTTTAGCTCGGAGCTAAATTTAGCCATTTTAACACCAATTAAAAATGAACCTAATTGTTTATTTTGTCCGTCTGTCTGAATGTTTGATATTGCTTCGCATGATATTCACTTCGCTCTGCACGAATGTTACTGAACTTTGGGATTTTGGATCCTTTGCTTAATTTTATCGAATCAGATCCAATTTTGTTATGATATGATATATTAAATAATATGCGAAAATATTATTTAATAAAGTCTTCGCATAGCTAGTTTAAAATTTTGTGAACTGCTTCGGTTTTTGGTGTGGTGTGTGTGTGTTGTTGTTGTTGTTTTTTCCCATAAACGCTGCATTATTTTCGATCATCATTTCATGGATATTTGATAATTGTTAAAGACAGATGTAGATGATTGTTCACGTAAACAAAACAGTAATCTCTTTTTTTTTTTTTTTTTGGTCTGCATTTTGAGGAGGAAAAAATACAGAAGAACTCCTTAAAGGTAATAATTTCTAAAATGTTTCGGTCGATGTTCATTAAAAGCAAATGATTTAAATGTGGTTGCGTTCTATGATATGTGAGGTAGAGTAAGTTTTGGCGAAATGCGTAAGCAATGTTTTTTCATTCTTTTTGTTTTATCCATACGCAAGTTATTTCTGGACAGATTTTTAATCAAATTCGGTACTTGAAATATGCACAAAATTTTATTCCAACATCTTAATTTTTATTTCGATCAAACCACTGATTGGAATTTAATGAAGTTTGGTATTTAGGATCACTGTTAAATTTCATCAATAATTTTTTTTATTCTGTAATAACATTTTATTTATCATCTTACAGGGCATTTACACATATGCACATATTTACATATATTTACATATTACATTTTTTTACAGTGAATTTCATACAAATTTTTCCGTTTTTTTGTATTCTAAAATGCGGTAATAATAGTTACTATGGATGGTAAATTATAGTTTGCAATTGGATAAGATTACATTTTTAACAGCATTTATGGTATAACAGTAAGTTATATATATTTTACAATTTTTGCTTTTTAATGTTTTTAATCGCTGTAACTACAGAACTTTAATGTAATAAATAATTCTTTTTTTTCCCTTTCTGTTGATCTTAGTTGAGATTTAATGTCTCACCTTTCATCCTCGAAGATTTTTAATGAGCTTATCTGAGGATGACACCGGTTAGATATATGTATTTTTTTTTATTGATTTGATTGCTGTATTGGAAGTAGACTGATGTTTAAAGGGAGGTCAAATGAATGATCAGAAAGGTCTGATCAAAGTGAAATTGCCTGTATGTTTTGCTGTTATTGCATCTGTCTTGGTGGCTCACATTCATTTTTATTGTGGTCTTCTTTTTGCACTGATTAGGAGACTTTTTTTTTTTTTGACTGTGGCAGCCTTTCTATGTCTACTGAGCTTTTAATTTGTATAGGTTTTGAAGTTTGTGACTTCCTCAAGAATATCTTGGTATCTCTGATCGACAAAAAATGGTATTTTTTTTCTGTTTTTGCTTTTTTTTTTTTTTGCTTACAACAGATTCTGGTTGAATGGGGTTAAATATTCAGATAGGAAGATTGGTGTGTTGTCTTGCAATGCGTTGACGTCCTTGGCAACTGTTTTTTTTCTGTCTGCTGGCTTACTAATATAATATAATAATAATAGTTTTTTAAACATTTTATTATGTCTCATATAAATTACATATATAGATACAATAATAGTAATAATAAAATAATAATAATAATAATAATAATAATAATAATAATAATAATAATAATAATAATAATAATAATAATTTTTTTTTTTTATTATCTCTCAAATAATTACATGAATATACTAATATTTAGGCAACAATACATCTTTTTCTTGCAAAATGGTTCAGTAAGAATTATAATTACTCTTAATATCATTATCATTTGCAGAATTTCTCATTGACACAAGAGTAAAAAGTGTGTATTATTACCATTAATAATAATCTTAGTAATCGTGTTTATTTTTAATGACTCACAAGTTAAACAATATTACTTATGTTGCAGTTTACATAATAATAATTTTTTTTTAATTTAAATTGTAAATTAAATATATAATTTTAAACTTAAATATATAACTGAAGTATTACTATCACATTTTCTGTTTACTACTAGAATTCATTACAGAATGTTAAGTGAATAATGTTAGATAAATACTACTACTACTGGGATGTAACTCAACTGCACCCTCGAAGCTTTGTAATTAGCTTATCTGAGGGTGATACTGGTTATATATACATATATTTGTTATTGATTTGGTTGCTCTGTTGGAAGTAGGCAGATCTTTGGGAGGTCAAATGAATGATCTGAAAGGTCGGATCAAAGTGAAATTGCCGATATATCCTGTGTTATTGCATCTGTCTTGATGGTTCACGTTCTTTTTTTATTGTGCGCTTCTTTTTGAACTATTTAGGAGGCTTTTTTCTTCACAGTGGCAGCCTTTCTATGTCTTCGGTGCTTTTAATTTGTATCGGCTTTGAAGTTTGTGACTTCCTTATGAATATCTTGGCATCTCTGGTCCACAAAAATTGGTAATTTTTTTCCATTTTTGCTTTTCTTGTTTGGTACAACAGATTCTGGTTGAATGGTGTTAAATATTCGGATAGGAAGATTGGTGTATTGTCTTGCTGTGCGTTCAAGTCCTTGGCAACTGGTTTTTTCTGCCTGCTGGCTTTTATGAGATTGTCTCTTGTGGACTTGCTCTTAAGACGAATTATGACTGGTGCAGGTCGTGGGAAGCCTTGGTTTTTGCTCTTCCTAGGAATCCGATTTACGGTCTGAATATCGTTAAGCTGTAGGGGGATGTCAATTACATGGCCTAATTTTAAAACCACGTCTCTGAGGTTTTCTGTAGGTGCAGTTTCAGGAAGACCGTTTATGACAAGATCTTTTTTATGTTGTTGCTGATTTAAACGTTCGTATTGTAGTTTTAGAGAATGAAGTTCTTGACGGAGTTCGGATGTCTCTTTCATCAAATTGTGTTGCCTGTCTTTTAGTGCGTTAATGCTCATTTTAATGTCTTTTACCGTTTGCAACACTGCTAAATTATTATGTTTTACCAAATCTTCATATTCGCTAGATTTTTTTGTTATTTGTTCGTTCTGTTTCTGTTATAACTGCTAAATTATTATGTTTTACCAAATCTTCATATTCGTTAGATTTTTTTGTTATTTGTTCGTTCTGTTTCTTAAAGAGTTCTTGCACAAGATCTACTAAGCTGGCTTTTATAGTCACTGGACCGTTTTCTATTAGTATACTTAAAGAGTTTAAATTATAGGACTCACCTGCGTTTTTTTGTCTCTTCAGTTCGTCATCTGATTTTGCCTCCGGTATAATCGGCTGCATCACAGGTGGCTGCCTTACGTGCGTTTCTTTGTTCCTCATGCAGATTACACATTTCCATTCCTAACGTGTTACATCGGGTTCATATTTATGTTGCCCGGTTGTTTCTGAAAAGCCGGCACATTTTAAGTGTAGAATCCTACTGCATTTCGTACAAATTATATTATTTCCGTTGGACGATAACTCCTCCAGGCATTTGATACACTTCATGACTCACCTTTCTTCCCTTAGGCAGAGAGGCGTGATTATAAAGATGGCGACGTCCTTTGTCCTTCGTTGGTTGTTGACCATGGTCCTCTCTGTTCCCTTTTCAACACTTCAAAATTTGGTTTCTTCTTAGCCGATCTCGTTGAATTTTATATCACTGTCTTCGGCGTGATAAGTAGGGTTACTTGGGAGCACTTTCAACTTAAAACAGGAGTTGGAACCACTTATTTATTATTAGTTGGAACCACAATAATAATAATAATAATAATAATAATAATAATAATAATAATAATAATAATAATAATAATAATAATAATAATAATAATAATAATAATAATAATTATTATTATTATTATTATTATTATTATTATTATTATTATTATTATTATTATTATTATTAAGACTTGTTTGTGAATAAAATAGTTCAATAACAACAAAAATTATTATCATTAGCAGGGGCGGTTCGTGCATAGGCACTGCGGAACTGCATTACCCCCAATTTTTCTCGATATATAAATATATTATTATTATTCGTGACACCTCCAAGGAGTCCAAATGCTCATCGCGGGTGGACACCCACTATACAACTGTCTTCACCACTACCCCTCTACTACCCAATCATCTCCATCAACGCCCACCACCACCACCACAACTAGTATTTTTTGTCTGTAAAGTGCGTGTGTTCTGAACGGCCGATTTGTCTGTATGTGGGATGAAAAAACCGAGTTTCCTGGAGAAAAACCCTGCTACCTCCGTATGAGATCGGCTAACTCACCTTCGATTGAAAAAGTCCACACAAAGATTCTTCCCGTCGCGACGAGAATCGAACTTAGGCCTATTCCAATCGAAGGGCGCAATGTACCGTCGTTCTTCCATTTGCGCTGCGGAGGTGCTTGATATTTATTCATTAATATTTACTAATTTATTTATATTTGCTTGTAATATTTAATTTTATCATCAACAGTCCTATACAATTCTCTTATTTTGTATAAAAAAAATTATAAAATCCATCTTGTAGCACTTAGGAGGGCGAAGGACGCTAGCAGCACTGTGTTTACCACAGTGTCATATTGCTACGCGCGCAAGCATATGCACGTCATAGTGAGATGCGAGCTATTAGCGTAATGCTTCACGCTAATAGCTCGCATGTACTTCATGTACGTCGCGCAGGTCCACTGTTGTTTATATGCAGTTTGCGCCAGGAGTAGAGTGTTCGTAATGCTTATCGTGTTTACTTCGTCTCTTTAAATATTTGGACATTACAATTAAAGACGTAACATTTGTTATAGTTTTTATTTTAGAACATTATTGGGGTTATGATAATGGATTTTATTTTAAAGTAATTTTGAATTATACTAAACTGTATACTTTTATACTTTTATCGATGATAAACAATATTTTTTCATGTTTAATATTTACTATAATTTTGATATTTTATTCAAACATATATACACTGTACTTAAAGTGTATATGTATATTTCGAAAGTTGCAGCACACCCCCCCCCCCCCCACGATTTCAAGCCACGAGCCGCCACTCATCATTAGTTTACTATATATATATATATATATATATATATATATATATATATATATATATATATATATATATATATATATATATACACTGCTTGGAAAGAAGTCAACGGGCACAATAGTGTGAGGAACAAACAGCCATGGAGTCTACCTTAATGAGATGTAGGAACTTCTTTTACTGCAATGACTGCAGTAAACCTATGAGGGGCATACTTTCTACAAGCGTACAACTGCGATCAATGGGAATTTTGGACCATTCTTCCTCAATGCATGTAAATGAGGTCCTGGACTGTTGCGGGCGGACGTCCGTTGTCCTCACCAGACGCCCCAGTTCATCCCTCAGATGTTCAAGAAGGGCTGAGATCAAGGCTCCGTGGAGGCCAGTCAAATGAGATGAAGTTCATGTCCACTAACCACGCAGTTACAGCAGCAGCCTTACGACACGATGCATTGTCTCGCTGAAAGGGACAATGGTCAAGTAACAAGCATTGCATTGTCCAGAATGTTCAGTACCCCTCTGAGCTCAGTGTTCGTTGCACTACAAACAGAAGTCCGTGGCCAAACCAGTAAAAACAGACCATGCAATCACACCGTCACCTCCGAATTTCATAGTTGGGATTACGCACTCTGGTAAGACGTTCACCAGGCATTCGCCATACTCACACCGTCCATCTGCTCGGTAGATGGTGTAACATGATTCGCTACTCCATAACACAGCTTTACAAATTTCCACGTTCCACTGTACACGCTTTTTGCACCACTGAAGACGATGCTACATGTTGGTTCGAGAAATGTGGGACTTGCATATTACAGTCCTATCATGGAAACCGACGGTGTGAGCCTTGGTTCAGAATGTTTTTGTGCAGATTCGTGTTCCAAGCGATCCCCGCAACCTCCGCATTCAACGTGTAGCGCCCTACGATCACGTCCGGTAAGTGTGATAGGTCGTCCACTATGGGTAGCATTTGCAGTCGACTCACTGCGCTTCCATCTCAGTAGGGTATCACTGATTGTTGATGACCTACGATGGACAAACTGTCAACAATTTGCTGAAGTGATAGGCCCGCAACATGGCACTCTATCACAACGCCTCTTTCCAACTCCGTCAGTTTTCTTCTCGCAGTCATTTCACTTGGACATGGTTGCACTGACTTGAGAGCATCATATCCCTCAAGTTTATACCGGCTAGAAACACGTGACTCGTTACATGCACCATGCACCTTGCCCGTGGAGGTGCCTTTGACTTTTTTCGAAGCAGTGTATGTAATGCAATTAGGTCGTCCACTATGGGTAGTCCAAAATAGGTCGTCCACTATGGGTAGCATTTGCAGTCGACTCACTGCGCTTCCATCTCAGTAGGGTATCACTGATTGTTGATGACCTACGATGGACAAACTGTCAACAATTTGCTGAAGTGATAGGCCCGCAACATGGCACTCTATCACAACGCCTCTTTCCAACTCCGTCAGTTTTCTTCTCGCAGTCATTTCACTTGGACATGGTTGCACTGACTTGAGAGCATCATATCCCTCAAGTTTATACCGGCTAGAAACACGTGACTCGTTACATGCACCATGCACCTTGCCCGTGGAGGTGCCTTTGACTTTTTTCGAAGCAGTGTATGTAATGCAATGTGTGTGTGTGTGTGTGTGTGTGTGTGTGTGTGTGTGTGTGTGTGTGTGTGTGTGTGTGTAAATTTAAAAAATATCATGCACGTGTATCTGTGTGCATATTTGTGTGCATGCATAATATTATGCATGTAAATATTATGTATGAATAATAAAGTTTGGTCCGCGCGGTTAGCTGAGTGGCCTTGCGCTTCACAACCATATGACTAGGAAAGGAGTGTCCTGGTTCCGATTTCCGTCGTCGACGTGAGGAGCTTAAAGATCTTTCTCAGACACAGCCAAGTTAGCCGGTCTTGGAGGAGCTTAAAGATCTTTCTCAGACACAGCCAAGTTAGCGAGGATAGTAAGATTTTTCTCCCCAATTTATCTGGGGTTTTCCCTCCCGCAAGCAGGCAAACCGACCCCATGAACACACGCAGCTACAGACATAGGACACACCGGGAGGCATAGGGCTAGCCACCTTATCTTCGGAACAGGTACGACTTAGTAAAGATAGTTCCGTAACAGGCCACTAGACCTAATACCTGAAGGGAAGAAGAAAGAAAAAGAAGAATAAAGTTTGATTGAAAAAATTATTATTATTAGAATGGCATCTCCATAGTTTCTCACAATGAGAGACCCACTTTAGCAGGTATCACATAAGACCATGATCTATAAATAAAACCTTCAAATGCAATAATCAGTACAGCAAGCATCCGTATTTTTTTGTTATTCCGGACATGATAAAGAAACTTCCATTCAATAACGGAAACCCTCCTTCCTATGCAGAACTTAAAAAAAAAAAAAAAAAAAAAAACACCAATGCGGAAACATTACATCGAGAGGGGGAAGTTATTCCTTGTAAGGGTGATGAAAATGTTTATATTTATTTGCTTAACTTCCTTAATCAATGCAAACATTCATTTCTGGGGTTTTCCCTCCTTGCGGGAGAGAAAACCCCAGATAAATTCAGAAATTACTTAATTGTTTCCTTTTTTAAAACAGATAAATCAGTCAAATATTACAACGCACTGACAACCATAGCTATGAGAATTCATTGGTTATCTGGCTGCCTGTACAACGTTTTGCGATATGTACAAAGCAACTGGCGGTGAGCTTCAGTAAAACCAACATGGCGACCAGACGAAATCGTTAGTATGCATATAAACAAATTTATTTTAATATAAAATTAAGTAAGAAGCTAAATCATTTTTTGTTAATTTAAGAATACTGAATTCTTTTAAAATATTGACAAACACTAATAAGAAACTTGTATTAGCTAACTTTATAAATCCTATAGGGTAAAACAAAATAAATATAAATAAAAAAAACAACATAAAAATTGAGACCGTCGTATATCTTTGCTAATCCTTATGCGGTTAAATTTTAAAGACTAAGAAGAAAATATTTTGTCACTTTTCAAGCGAAAGGACTACCCGTGGAGCTCACTTACGTTACGTAAATAAGATTTTATCTAGACGAAGTAAGAAGGATGTCACCTAGAAAACAGGTATTACAACAGCTGTTTTTGATAAGATATGCTATTTGTAACTCCGCTGGAGTAACGATTCCTTTTCGTTATAACTACCTCGGGATCATTAAGTATCAGGATCTATTATGTTGTAATCATCATCGGACCAAAAGATGCACAGTCAACATCCTTAAGCATGGAACAAATGACAGCAGGTTTTAATCTAAACGGTTAAATTCTACTTTATGTATGTACGAGTATATACAATTATGCAATAGCATAGAGGATTTCAAGATATTCGGTCTAAATAGGAACTAAACTTCATTTGCTGTTTTTTTTTTTTTCTAATATTCGCTATTTCATCTCCTCGTTTTTCTATATTTCCATTCGATTTTGATTATTCATTTCTTATAATTTTTCATTTTACACTCCTAGCGGAGTTTTTGTTACTTCAAATTGACATTTTCTTGCATTCTTGTTCTTGTATGCACGTATTTCGTGACTATAGCAACCGACAGTTCAATGTTGTCTACAGTATTGCTGTCAGTTTTTATAAAATGCTTAATTTTTTTATTGTCACGCGCATAATAAGCAGAAGACTCGTGACGTAGTTTTGTCATATGCATTAATATGTATACGACTGTGTTCAAAATTATAGAGAATGGAGTAGTGAAAACGAAAATCTGTTACAGAATATAGTTACTTTTTCTACCACAAGTGGAAGCATGTTTCATAGTGTTTGGCCTCGCTAAAATGTGGTTTTCGAAGAAGTATTAATAAATTAAACTGGAGTCCTGTTATGACTGTGAAAGGTGTCCTATTTGTGGAATAATGTATTTATCCGTCTCACTAGAGTAGAGTTATTATATGAGTACAAAGAGGAGACAAAACAAATGATGGTTGGTACGTATGCTGCATAAAAACTGCAAAAGAACTGCATAAAAACAGGTTTAGTGTCAATACTGTTGGAATTATAATAATAATAATAATAATAAACTAAAGTTGGATGTGAATGATTTATTTGATGAGGTTTCAGTACTAAATCCAAATTATAAAACTGTGTCAACATCGGAAAAATTTAACACTTGTTCGAATACTTCGAGTCAGTGGCTTTGAAAGCTTAAAATCGAGTATTCATTTTAAGCTTTCAAATATTTTCAAGTCATTTCGTATGTTTTTCCAGTGTCATGTACTTCGGCAAATTCAGAAAGGATTTTTAGTATAATGAACTGAAAGTGGAGGGATGAGCGAAATAGATGTTCGGTGTCATCGATAAAAATCTAACTAATGATCTACTTCAATTTTAAAGATAATTGTTTAGATTTTTCATAAAAAAAAGTAAACATGATCCGGTCAATAAAGCTGCTCGAAGTAGTACAAAATATGTTCAATGTAAATGATTTCTAGCTATTAAACCAGAACGTTTTTTTTTTTTTTCTTCTTTAGCTTAATGTCAGTTAATGTACTAACTTGTATTATACTATTTGGATCAATTCGTGCTTTGGTTAAATATTTTAAATTCTAAATTAAACTAAAATTCGCAAATATTTATAGTCATATAAAATTATAATTTTAAACCAAAATTTAAAAAATATAAACAAAATGTTTATTTGTTAATTAAAAAATCATTCAATTTTACTTTTTTGGGTGGTTGGGAGGGGTGGTGGAGTGAGGATAGTAGTATTAATCATTTTTGAGTGTTCTTTAATCTATTCGTAGAAATCTGGTAACTCTAATTGTAGGACTCGTTTGCAATGGTCGAGTGTGCACTGGAGCCAGTTTCAAGCCACTAGTAACTTCTGGCCAATGGGGAAACGACATTTTTTTTTTTTTAGATCGCGATAATAAAAAAAGTCATTTATTGCTGTCCGATTTTTCGTAAAATCACCATATTCCCGAATTCGTTAGGCTGTAGCCTCATTAATATGAATTGATGAGGAAAAGCAGAGACCACTGAAGGTTTATTATTATTATTATTTTCTTTATGGTCGATTGAAGTATTTTTCAACCATTCTGGCACTGTTCCTTAATGAGCGGAAAAGTAAGAGTGTAGCATTTTCCTGGAACACTCTGGTCTAAATCTTCCTTATTGACAAAAGTGTTTAGAGATCTGTTCTGTATTTCTTTCTATTCAAATCTCTCTCTCCTAATGAATAAAAATAAAAACGCATGCAAATGTAAAAGAGATTTGTTGACTGGCTAGTCTGCTCATATTTGGTTTGTTTTTAGCTGCAATTCTCTTCGCTACAAACAACTGAACCTTCGAAGCTCATTTCGAGGATGCTCTTTGGTTGGAAAAAACCGGTTCGAATCCTATCTGGGACCAGAAGAAACTCTTATTAGGACTTTTCAACTGAAGGTGAGTTAGCTGGTCTCATAATGAATTAGCTGGTCTCATACGAGAGTGGAAGGGTATTTTCTTCCGGAAACTCGAGCTTTTCGTCCCACAAACTTAAGAAAAGAACACAAGCAATGTAATGTATAGACATAGAAGACTACGGGAAACAGGATTAATCACGCTATTCCTTTGGGTCGGTTTTGAAAGCCTGCAGGTTCTAAATGAATAAAATGAAATAAAAATAAACCATCGATGTCACAGGAGTAACAAATTCCATTCTTCATCTCAAAATCTAGGATTTGTTTCTGTTTCTAAAAACTGTTTTCATTTTTGGAACTTATCAGGCCAAGGACAAGATCGAAGCCGTTCAAGAGTGTTGTTATTCAGATAAATTCGGATCCCTAACAAGTTCATTTAAATCCTGGTTTCGGATTACAATTTGATAAAGGCTTTCATAAGATGACAGTTACTTCCTGTCCAGACCGGAAGATGAATCATCAGTCAGTTTATTACAGTATCTTGCAGTGATATTGCAGTATATAAACGAGAGAGAAAGAGAGAGAGAGAGAGAGAGAGAGAGAGGCCCATGAGTATTGTTTGATGTAACACTGATATTTAGATATATTAAAAACTATGTATGCTTCCATCCAGTATCGAATTACTCCTACTTTGTGAGACTTTAAAAAAAGGTAATTAAATTACTTTAAGGCAATTAATGATAATCCAGTCCAATAGCCTATGAAAAGCACTCAAATCTAAATAAATAAATCCTTACTCGGAATTTTTTGGATTCATATTCTCTCCACATATAATAGAACCATTAAATTCATTTGCATTTACACACACAGTTTTAATTTGTTCACAAGTAATAATAATAATAATAATAATAATAATAATAATAATAATAATAATAATAATAATAATATAATGTAAGGTGCCTCCATGGAGTCAAAAGACTCATCGCGGGAGACCCAACATTGACATACTAACCGTTATTCACACAATACCTGTCATACTTCCCCTTAAACTCATTCACAGATGAAGCATTCACAACCACCTCTGGCAACGCATTCCACCCATTTACAACCCTCCAAGCAAAAAATCTAGTCCCAACACCCTTGTTAACTACACTCTTACACAATCTCCAGGGATGACCCCTCGTTTTCTCCCTTCCTTCACTGGTCTTAAAAAGGCTATCAGTATCAATCCTATAAAACCCTTTTAATAATTTATATGCCTCTATCATATCTCCTCTCATACTTCTATCAGCTAGGTTTTGAAGCCCACAGACCTTCAATCTATCCTCGTAGGAGACATTCCACAGGCCTGCAACAATTTTTGTAACCCGCGTCTGAATCCTCTCCACCATTTCCACAGACATTAAAACATTTATATTGGTTTGTATGTCAAGAAAACGTGTTTTTTTTTCTTCTTTATTCTTTAAATTATGAATAAAAACCTTCCATATTCTGATGTGCACGCGCAAGGTCGACCAAAAGATTAATGCAGTTAACTGGAACCGGTTATCCACGAGTGGCTATCAAACAACAGTTTCTTTGCGTACTCGTACTGTGGGAGTGAGCAGAATTTGAACTAATAAACAGGAAATTAAAATATGAAGCAATTTCATACAACATCCCTATATCTATCTGTTAGAAGTTGACAGTTACATGAATATGCATTTTCTCTCGAAAGCTCGTATATTGGAACACACGTTTAACAGAGAAGCAACATCTGGTTTCACTACTCTAAATTAATCGTCTTTTTTTTTGTTTTTTTTGTTTACAAGCGCTTATAATTAAATTAAGCGTTCTAATTAATGCCAAGATATATTAAGGAATCTTTAGTATGTCAAAAGGCATGTTTTCGTTCGATCATTACCAATAATATTTCATAAAATGAAAAGGGGAAAAAAATGTCGCAAGGCCATCGCATAAGCGCATATGTGACATAGAAAATGGCCGAAGTCTCTCAATACCTAAACAGTTGCTGAGGCCCGCATGAAAAAATGCCATTGAAGTTATAGAACGCTTAGGCTCCAAATAGAAGGTATGCCAACTGGCCGCCATATTGTCCCCAGAGTCGCATGCGTTTGAGCTCTTGATTCTTTCTTTTTTCTTTAAAAGTTTATTTCTTAGCGTAGGGATAGTTTTATAGCGTACGTTATAAAATAACGGTTTGAAAAGCATGGAATGGATGCTTATGAACGTTATAAAATAAACTTTTAAAGAAAAAGGAAAGAATCAAGAGCTCAAACACATGCGACTCTGGGGACATATGGCGGCCAGTTGGCGTAATAATGAATTTTTTTTTTGTGTAACTAAAATGGCGTATCGTTTTATTCCATAAGCTATTTTATGAAGCGCTTGCCATTCTTTTGAAACGTAAATAAATGTCATTTTATGATAGGTTAGAAAATATTAAAATAACTCAGTTTGGAGGTCATAATCGTTAAGATATATTAACCGTATTATTTTATAAACATCAACATTAAATCATAATTTATAGCGTTTATAAAACCAATTTAATCTGAATGAAGATGCGTCGGTTTTTGTACCAATTATAATGTAATCGTACTGTATATTATCATTTCTATTGTAATACAAATAACAACACTTATTTTTTTCAAGTCAGTATTTTCGAGAATCTAGTTTCTCGTTTTCATTATGAAACAAGAAGGAAAAAAAAAAGAAGAAGTTTTTACAAAGTATTTGACTTTGAACAGCCGAATCAGATATTTAGATCCACCTTAGCAGGAAAAGACGTACACACTCTCATATCTAGGAATTTTGTGTTTTCTTTAGGGAAAAAAGAAGAAGCAGAAAGATCTGCGTTGATTCGTGGCAATGGGACCTGGATCTGACGAAATAACCTCCCCCCCCCCAAAAAAAAAGTTATCGCGAAATATAGTTAAGGAGAAGGTCAGCGGGTTATGAACTGAAACTGGTCCAACAACTTAGAACTAGGAATCCGTCAAAGTAGAGTTAGAGAGAGAGAGATCGTCAAGTGGGTGGCATGAATTGTGTTCAGTAGCGTTCTTGTATAACAAAATGAAATTTCAACCCACAGAAATGCAAGAATCAAAACTAGTACTTCTCAAGTCTTTCCTAAGACGCAGGAGGTGCTTTAATTTTTGCCATTCAGGACCGGTCCTAGGAATTTTGTCATCCCGTGCAGTAGCATATTTTTCCGCCCCTTCCCCTTAAAAAAAAAAAAAAAAACCTCTTTTAATGAAGTCTTAAAAGCCATGCTGTTAAGCTAGGCTTCAACATCTCTGATCATAAATTCTAAATAGAAGCATTAGCTAATAAAAATTCATAAGTTAATGAAAAATGATCATAAAATATATTTTTTACAGAAAGAGAGAGAGAGAGAGAATTAACCCTTTAACACAACATTCTTTTAATTATTATGATTAAAAAAATACACAGTACAATGAAGTTTTATCATGTAAAAATTTAACTAAAAACATCCTGAAGTTTTTGTTGCAACAGAGAAGGGATAAATGACTTTTTTTATGATTTATTTTTCGTATACTTTAGGCCAATTTTGCCGCCCCCCCCCAAAAAAAAAAAAAAAAAAAATTGACGCCCCGTGCAAATGCACGGTTTGCACCTTCGGTAGAGCCAGACTTGGTGCCATTCTTATTTACAACTCGTCTAAGCTAACTGCATTTTTGATCCCTCGCTAGTGCACTTTTTTTGCCATGATGATGTCATATTATTACCTCATATTTGACGTCATTTGTACTGGCGTTTCATTGTGTGAATGTGAATGAGTACCTGTTTTTCAAGATCATAAATGGTAGCGTATAAAATGTTAATGGGCCAATGTTAAAATGTACTTTTTTTTATTTCTTTTTCTTCTCTCCCTTTTCTTTCAGTAGTAACAGCAAACGTGGAAATTTTTGAATGTGAAAAAATAAATTTGCGACAATACAAGTGATATCCAAAATTTTGGACAAACAAAATGCCGATTTAGCATAATTCTTCGTGTTCCACTTTTCTGATAGTTGTAATTTTTTTTCTTTATTTCAAGTTTCTTTTGATTCAGAGACGCATCAAGTCCATAATGACGTCGTCCTGTGGCTGGAAAGATCTGGATTCGATTCCCTTCAATTTACAACAGTCTTCAATGCTTTTCAGCCAAGGACGAGACAGTCGGCCTTATACGGAAGTCACGGATATTTCACTTCGCTCGTAAAACATACACAGGCAGAGAACACATGCAATCTACAGGCATAGCAGATTTGTGAAAGTTAAGTTGTCATGATCCATAGCTCCCCCGATCGATGTTGGACATATCTGTGGTTCTAAACATGAATATGGCTACAGTAGCGCACTCAGGATTTAATCTTGGGTTTTTTTTTGGGGGGGGGGTGAGTTGAGTAAATAATTTGAGAATACAACTACTCATCGCATACGACCTATGACTGAGCACCTGCAATGATCGCTAATTCATAAGTAGTTTAGAAATAGAAGACACGACACAACATAAATAAAATAATAATAATAATAATTTTAATTAGGAAAAGATTTTTGGAATTTTTTCTAGTGTTTTTATCCTTTTTTTGGTGGGGGGGGGAGAGCAGGGCCCTCTGGCCTCCTCTCTGGGTGCCACTGTATGGCTGTGATCCTAATAAGCTAGAATATCAGACAGACAGACAACGCTGGATTTTGGTAGAGATATTCACTCAGCCAGTCTGACCAATTATTTGGATTACCTTGGAGGTTTACTCTAAGCGTTATTTTGATTAAGTGACTGAAGACGAGATGTATATCTCCCAGAAAATGATATCGGCGTAATCGATATGATTTTCGGGAACGCCTTTTTTAAATTTTAATCATTCTTCTCATGAAAGAACTGGAAAGAGAGAAGATATTGCGCGTCGGACTATTACGACAGTCGTCCTGTTAACACATTCACCTCAACACCACTTCACTCCTGCAGCATATAGATCAGAGTTCATTGCTGCTTCAACGCGCATCATTTAAGAAATACTTTTGCGCAGGCTGTTGCTGAGGGAAAGAAAACCCTCGGACTCCATGGAAAGAGCGACAGAAAAAGTTACACACACAAATATAACATAGATACATATGCACCGAGAGAGGTGTTATTTTTTGCTTTTTTTTATGTAAAGGTAATATCTAGGGAGGAAAAGAACGCAGCTTATTATTATTATTATTATTATTATTATTATTATTATTATTATTATTATTATTATTATTGGAGGCTCTAGATGGGATGGTTTGCTTGTTTGCCTCAAAAGGTTATGCGCGTGTGCTTTGAGAGGTCGGATTCGCCAAAGGATAGATGTCTCTTATCTTGTCTCTCGGGGCATTATCAAAGATTCGAGGAAGTAGAATGTTTTTTTTTCTTTTTCTTTTTGGTAAAGAATAAGACAGAACTGCGTTCACTTGTATTAAAACTGACTTTTTTTTATCTGATTGGAGCATATCACCGAAATCAAAATGTTTGGCTGTAGACGTTCGTGTAATTTTGATTTTATGATGAGGAAAGGGGTGAATGTTGTCAACAAAAACAAAAAGAATTTGCGGTCTTTGATGCACAGGTAAAACAGGGAAGGCATAACCACAGACTCTTGGGAACCATTATGTTACTAAAAATTTGCTTTCTAGTTAGAAATCTGTTTTAGCAGAGAAAAGTTATTCGAATGCAGATCCAGTAGATTTTTAAAAAATGTTTTATGCTAACAAATATAGAAATATAAGTTTATGAAATAAACTGAACTGCAAACTGAAATATAAATGTAAATAGTAAAATGCAGAAAAAAGTATGTGTGTTTATATAAAATTATTCCATAAACAATATCGTTAAAATGAAAAAACACATTGAATGAATGTGCACATTCATTACTCTTAGCACACTAAATGAATCATTAACAAACATGTAAGTGAAAAAATATAAAATGCATTATTATTATTAATGCTTATTATTTAATTATATAAATTATTAATTTTATTATATAAATATTATTACTAATATTAATAAATATTAGTAATAATATTTATGCATATTTATATAACATTATTTACTTAACATTCTGTACTGAATATTTATAGTGAACAGAAAATGTGATAGTAATAATCCAATTCTATATTTGTAAATATTATATATTTATGACGAAATTAATAAACTTTGTCATCGTCAAACCATTTGCGGACAATTCCCTTTAAACAATATTCAGTCGGCAATGTCTTCAAATACGTTCACAGTTCTAGATCAGTTAAAAAAAAAAGCATCTTTAAACATCGAAATGTCCATATACAGAAATGAAAAAAAAAAAGTATATTTTCAAATAGGTGTGTGTCATTATCCTATTTTTATTATATGTTATTTATTTATATTATCTGATAGTGTTTGAGTTACTATGTTTAGAAAAGAAAGATATAATGATATGGTAATATTGCTAAAGAAAAGAAGGATATATCAAAATTTCTACAATATTGTAGATGGCGCGTAGTAAATAACTTGTTATTCTTTTGCTGTACTTCCTTTGTTGTGAAATCGTCACATTTTGCCTTTGCGTATTCTCTAGGTTATGATAATTTAGCTAAATTATTATTACATACTGTATACGTAATGTATATTATACAGTATTTAGAAGATTCGCAGTGATTGTCAATCAGCCTTTCCGTTAATATCACGTCAAATAGAAAGACAAAAAAGTTACGATATTATCTAATTCCTCCGTTGAAGAACCGGTTTGTATAGCTTGTAATTGGTGTATGAAAGGATGGCAGAAACAGGAAGTAACATTATAAAGCAATTTCCGATTATGTAAACAATTTTAGTACGGTACTTGTCTGATATGAAGATTGCGTTTCTAAAAGTGCAAAGTCATTTCACTTAATTGTAGTTTGTAGTGTTATAGAAGCGACATCTAGAGGCAATATCTTTCCCTATATTATTTTTCACAATAACCGAACTACATTACACGAACTACAATACGACAGGTAGTAACGTAAGCTGGCAAAACTAAATAAATAACGAAATAACATAAGGGAATCGTATTGATACTAGAGAGAAATTTTCATGATAAATAAAAATTATCATGTAGGTTATTCTGTTATTATAATTAATTTAGAGAACGAATTCGTTGAGATAATGCGATATCTAAGGACAGTATCTTTTCTACATTATTCTCCAACTATTAAAATAAGCTACCATTGTAATGAAATACAGTATTGTGTGAAATGTGGTTTTCTATGTAGTATGTAAATCGTATATATATATATATATCTTTTTTTCATTTTAATTTATTTTTAAAGAGTGTAGCTTTATTATAGCGATAATATGTACAAAAGTAGAAATGACGGACTATGCTTCAAATGTTAATATCTTACAATAATGCTGAAATGAATAATTAACACCAAAAAACTTTCTTTCCCATGCCGGGAATCGAACCCGGGCCTCCTGGGTGAAAGCCAGGTATCCTAACCACTAGACCACATGGGAGATAAATACATTGCCTTTCTCACGATTTATCAATCGATATGCTAATAATATTCCTAGTATCGACATCATAACATAATAATAGAGTTAAAGAATGTTAACATTTATGTTTTTAAAAGAAAAGACATAATAGTTTTTTCGGCGAATAAATTTCCCATGTACATATTTCAAATATTCTACCGTTGAAGTGATTTTTGAAATTTTTTTACCAGTTTAATATTATCAATATTCAGATTAATATTAAAGATTGCAATAAACTATAGTATATTTTATAGTTTAATGATTAACATGGCGACGAATTTGAATTTGAAGAGACAATACACCATTTTGGAGATTAGCATTCAACTGCTCGCTATATTCAATATAATCTACAGTAGATTTTAGTTAATCCTAGGCTGAATTGTATATATTGATCTTAGAATTGACCTCTCCCCCCCAACTCAGGAGCTTATTAGGAACCATCTGCAATAGAATGCTATATTATCTGATATTTCTGCATTAATTTCCGATTCTATTATTGTATTTATAGAGAGAGATATTTTGGCAACATCTCATCCTGAAGGGTGTTTGCATCACGTCTGTTAAGTGACATTTTGAGTGGAAGAAAGAGAAAAAAGAAAGAAAGAAAAAGAAAGGTTGGCCTTGCTCGTTTTAGCAGCTTCGAGACACCCAGGCGCTACTGTTACGAGTCTTGTGAAATCTCAACTTACTTTCAGGCATTTCTAGTATTATTCTTAGGACAGAACAATCCCTTGGATCACAAATTGAGATTTAGCCTTCATTTCTAGTCGCCAGGGGTTCCAAAATTTCCTATTTTATTGATTTTAAGTAATACAGAGTAGAAACCTGTCCATATTGAATCATTATTACGATATGAGCTCGGTGCTGAATATATGGTGGTCGTGGAGGGGAGGGTAATGAAATAACAGCTTTTATTTTATTTTATTTTAATTTTTGGAAAAGGTTCTAACCCTGTTTTAAAGTGCAAAGATGTTCACTTCCTATTATATATCGTAGTTCAAATGTCGAACGAAATCTTCCTGTCCTTTTCCCGTATAAGAATGGGTAGAAAATGAGGGGTGAACTTGATTCTGCACAATTTCTCAGACAATAATGACTAGTATCGCAAGTTAATTTTCATTTTATTCATTTTTCTCAGAACGCCCAAGAAAGAAACTCGACTTTTAGATTCCATTTGCCTACGTCAAAAATTAGACTAAAATGAGCTCATTTTTACTTGCACATGATTATTTGTATGTCTGTTTTGATTAATTCTACAATAGAGAACGAGGTTAATCTTGAGCCTTTCTGCTCACGCGGTCTGCTTCATGTCAAGATTGTAGGTGAAATAGATTTGGATGGCTTGTTTTGTAGATGGGATAAGTGATCTCGATTCGATTCTTGCGCTGTATATATATAATTTTTTTTTGTTTTTCAAATAATCGTTTCGAACGCATGTTTCACAGCGGTCATGAGACGTCGCTTAATAAGAATGACGTCACTCTTACTTCACCAACAAAAGACTTCGTAAAACAAGGTCGTCTGCCTGATAAAAAATAATTAAAAAAACTTTTTTTAAAAAAAAGTGACAATTATAATAAAATATTTCAATCATTTATTGAAAACTAGAAAATTAAATGAAACAAATGTATGCATTCCAATTAAAATAATAGAACATTGCAAGAAGCACATTCTCAGGGCACTGGTCTCATACCAGGCAATGAAGTTCATCTCCCACCTGAAGAAAATCGCAAACATTCACACCCACAGTAAGATTCACGTGATTTATTAGCTATTCGATGTTTTGTATTCTGAATTTAATTATGTTTTCTAATATCGTATATGCTGATTTTTTATTTATTTATTTTTTTTTTTTTCCATTTTGCGATAGTTTCCAGTGTTATTGAATAACTACGACGTTCCCATATGGTAAGAATTTCATGTTGAACTGTATTTAACAGTTTTTCAGAAACTGAAAAAGACTGTTCACTAACTTGAGTATCATGTCCAATGACTGAAATTTTATAATTGGCTGAATGCCGATCACATCCATGCACCTAGTTTTGTGATGAAGCTCAATTCAACTACGATAGTTTGGACAATACTCGCAACTCACCTACATGAACTGAAACAAATCCTTCTTACCGTGCGAAAAGTACTTTGAACTCGATAAAATTCCTTCACAGTTTTCTCTCCGCGCAGTGAAAGCACGTCTCAATGATCGTTATTCTTTTCATTGATGGGTTATGGGGATCAGCAAAATTTTCCACCTGAATTCTCCAGACTTTGTCTTGATTATCGTGTACGTGTAGTGGAAGAAAACGTTCGAGCATGTGAAAACATAGAACGCGTTGCGCGGTCGCATTTTGATTACAACTACTTGTATAAAGAACAGTCGTAAACATGTTGTACCGAGACACATGTCTGTGTACGACATGTTTCTTACTGTTCTGTTTACGATTGCTGATCAAGGCCGAAGGTGCAATATGCCGAGAATCTGTTGTAAAGAGGAATATAAATTCTTGAATAATATTTTCTCAATTATGTGTCTGCATATTTTTATTTATTTTTGCCTAAACCGTTCAGTATCTCAGCGCTGTTGTTCAAAACAAAAACAAACAACGAAAACTATGTAAGCTACATTTTCCCTAACATTCTGCTGATAAGAACACACCAAGGGCAGCTCGTGCATAGGCACTGCTGAACTGCAGCACCCCCAGTTTTTCTCGATATAAATATATTTATTAATTAATATATGAATTAATTAACAAAAATAATAAAAATCCATCGTGTAGCACTTAGGAGGGCGAAGGACGCTAGCAGCACTGTGTTTATCTGTGTATAGCTATGTTGATGGTGTCATATTGCACGCGCGCAAGCATATGCACGTCATAGTGAGATGCGAGCTATTAGTGAAATGGAGCACTGTCCGTCGCGCAGTTCTACTATTGTTTATGTGCAGTTTGCGCCAGTAGTAGAGTGTTCGTAGTGCTTATCGTGTTTACTCCGTCTCTTTAAATATTTGGACATTACAATTAAATCCTTTAATTGTAATATATATATACATACATACATATATATATATATATATATATATATATATATATATATATATATATATATATATATATATATATATATATATATATATATATCAGGCGCAAAATATCGCAAACGAAAATCTCAAAGAGAACGCGATATTCAGAAACAAAGCGGGTCTTTGCATAAATTATCTAAAAACTGAAACAGCTGATGTAGTACAAGAGAAAATAAGCGAAAGGACCGAAACCCAAAATTTTGAACTCATGGCAAGTACTTCTAATTGCACCCAGTAATGTCGATATTAGTAACAACTGATTTTAATTACCAATGCATATGCACATTTTCAGAACAAAATCCCACCGTTAAAGGGTTAATTCTCTCTCTCTTTCTGTAAAAAAAATATATATTTTATGATCATTTTTCATTAACTTATGAATTTTTATTAGCTAATGCTACTGTTTAGAATTTATGATCAGACATGTTGAAGTCTAGCTTAACATCGTGGCTTTTAAGACGTCATTAAAAGAGTTTTTTTTTTAGAGGGAAGAGGCAGCACAATATGCTATTGCAAGGGGCGACAAAACTCCTGTGTCTATTATATTGTAACTCAGTCCATCTATTTGACTTCTGAATTTCGTAAATAAAAGAAAAGCTTAATCAAAAATTAACTACAGTTAATACTTAAGTATAAAGAGCTAATAAGCTTCATTTCGGCAATGAAAACATTACTTAAATTAAGGGGATATTAAATCCCACATTGTTTTAAAACCGAATAAGAAACTCAAAGATTGGAATCAGAGAGTTTCTTGCCGAATATAGTAAACTATAAACTATCGGCGACACTAGCGTTAGCCAATGCAAGTGATCCTAGTACGTAGTACAATACCGGACGACTCGTTGCAAAGGTGGGGGAAGTTCAGATCGCTATTCTTAGGTATTTTCCATAATGTAAAAACACATTTCCTAGGAAATGAATGCTGTTATTACATTATGGAGAGAGGTCACTAACCAGACCGGTTTCAGCCTTTTTTGAGGCTTCATCAGTGAGTAGCTAGACCTAATACCAAAGTGTATAGCGAAAAGAACTTATATACTCTGCGAACGAGTTTTCCAAACAGGTGCAACCATTAAGTCTAGCTACTCACTGATGAAGCCTCAAAAAAGGCTGAAACCGGTCTGGGTAGTGACCTCCCTCCATAATGTAATAACAGCATTCATTTCCTAGGAAATGTGTTTTTACATTATGGAAAATACCTAAGAATAGCGATCTGAACTTCCCCCACCTTTGCAACGAGTCGTCCGGTATTGTACTACGTACTAGGATCACTTGCATTGGCTAACGCTAGTGTCGCCGATAGTTTATGGTTTACTATATTCGGCAAGAAACTCTCTGATTCCAATCTTTGAGTTTCTTATTCGGTTTTAAAACTATGTGGGATTTAATATCCCCTTAATTTAAATACAGTTAATACTGCTTATCATGACACTGCTTATCACACACTGCTTATCAGGAATTTTATATTTCCTTGGCTAGTCCACGAGAATTAAAAATTCCTGCGTGTTAAATCAAAATGTAATTAAAACAGCGAAATGCCTAATTAAAAATTATTTTATTTTGCATGTGATGTTGGTGGATGGATGAGTGGGTGTTTGTTAAACTATCGTTTGATTTGAATGTCACTTGATTTTTTCAATAATTTTATTTTATTTCTTTATTTATTTTTATTTTTTGGCTATGTGTGCTTGGGGATTAGTAGGAAAAGATATTACAATGGTTGAAATTCTATTTTGGGGAGGGAAGGGTTAAGAACTGCTTATTTTTCTTGTAGAGTGTCAGTTTATCACCCTACAACACTTACAGATTTCAAAATATTCTTAATTTTTTATGTTCCAGTTTGGTCGTCTACGCGGCACGCATCGTGTTTAAGTCGATGTGATTTCCTGTAGTATTATTCACCATGCGATTGTCTTGCGTGTGCACGGGAAGATGAGAGACGAACTATCTTTGGGAAAGCGAGGGAATCTATCAAAATTACAAAACATATATATATAGAATGAAATAGGAAATGAAAATGCTAGGGCTGGAAACCACCAGACGGCGCCAAGTGTCTGCCATACTCTCTTATCTAAATACCCATGAAATCATTAAGAGTCTTGCGCTAGTTATCTGTAACGGCTCAGTTTGGAAATTGGTAGCCATCTTCATAAAGTTATAGGATGAAATGTCTTCGTCGACTCCCTTTGCTGAGTAAAGAGCATTGGAAGATTACTTTTTATTTATTTATGGAACGTATGACTAGAAATGAAATGAGCTAATAAGGAGGGAAACAGGACAGCATGACGCCACGGAAAATAAAAAGAAAGGTGTAGCAGCCTGTGTAGTTCAGTGGATGAGGCGTTTGCACACCAAGAAGGAAGACTTCTTGGTTTCGAATCTAGTCGGCGACTAGAGGAACTTTTACTAAGCCTTTTTTCGACCGGTTCCCGAGTTAGTCGATCTCTGGCACAGGCAAGCGGGTTTTTTCTCCCGGAAAATCGGGTTTTTCGTCCCGTAAACGGAAGAAAATCGACCGTAGAACCCACATTATTTCAGACATTAAATATATTGTGTTACGGTTAGGGACCACGAGATAGCAGCACTTATTGAGCCGTCTCTTCACTTAAATTAGTGATAGCCTTGGACCAGCTATCTCTGATTGGGTACCAGGGGAGATTGAACTGCCCACTCAGTTTCCAGAAGTTAGATAGGGCTGAAAACGGCCTCGCCTACTCCCTATGCAGGAACAAAAGGTGTTAGCTGATTTTTTATTTTTTTGGTGTAGGGCAGGCAGGAATGGAATTTTTTCCTGTATACACAAGTAAAACCCCTTTTTTACACTTTCCAGGGGATTGATGGAAAAAAGTGCAAATAGCAGGAAATGTAAAAAACATTAAAAAAGGCTAAAAGATGACTTTTTTTTATGTTGGGCCCATACAGGAGGTTGATTGGTCAACCTATAGTACATTAGTAGCGTGTATGGGTGGTGGGTTGGGAAAAGAGGAATTTGTTTGCATTTGATTTGAATGACTTTAAATTGAATTCCTTGGGAAACACAGCAGGTGGGAGACTGTTCCACAGTGCAGCAATTGCAGGGATGAAGGAAGAGGAAAAGAAACTTGTTCTGTTTGTTTCTAGGTGTACTGTGAAGGGATGTTGTGCAGCAGCTGCACGTTTTCCAATGGGCTTAGCACTGAGCAGAGGAATTATTAATGATATTTCCGATGAGCATTTCCCATGGAAATATTTGTAGAAAATACATACTGCAGAGACCATACATCTGTGTGAAAGTGGGGAGAGAGAGTTGGTAAGGGATGGATCATTGATAAGTGGAATTGCCCTCCTCTGTATTGAGTCGAGCATTTTGAGAAAGCTTTTAGGGGCCCTACCCCATACGTGGGAGCAGTGTTCAATAGTTGGGCGGATTTGTGACTTGTATAATGTTAGTAGCTGTTCAAGTGTGAAGTAACGTCCTGAGCGGAAGAGAAATCCTAGTTTTTTTGAGGCTGAGGATGCAATGTTTGAGATATGTTTGTGCCAGGAGAGGTTTGATGTGAGGGTGATTCCGAGGAGCGAGATCTCAGACTGTCTGGAAATTTGGATATCGTCGAAAAGGATACTGGGAAAAAATTGTTCTTTTTTTATGGGAAATAGTACAGAACTGGGTTTTGTTGGTGTTGAAATTTATGAGGTTATCCGAACCTCATTGTAGGATGGCTTGGAGATCAGAGTTGAGGGTGGTGGGTGGTTGATTTCTGTAGGATGAGGTGAGTTTTGTAGGGTAAGGCTTATCAAATGCAAGCGAGGAGTGTAGTGTGCTGTCATCTGCAAAACTGTGTATTGGGTTGGAGGTCAGTTGGTGAGAGGACAGAACCCTGTGGGACCCCAGCATTAATTGAGTGGTGCGAGGATAGGGAGCCATCCACCATCACACACAATGTGCTCCAGACAGAAAACTGGCAATCCACCTACAGAAGTCCTGGGTCAGACCGAATGATGGTAGTTTGCCTAATAGGCGTTTGTGCCAGACCCGGTCAAAGGCTTTGGAGATATCTAGTGCAACCACTCGAGATTCGCCAAACCTCTCCATAGCATTTGTGCAGAGATGGGTGGCGTATGTGAGTAGATCTCCTGTTGATCGGCAGTGGCGGAATCCATACCGACGGTCATTTATTTGGTGAGTGTCTTCAAGATAGCGTAGGAGGTGGGAATTGATGATTTTTTCCATTACCTTTGACAGGACTGAGGTAAGCGAGATAGGGCGTAATTGGATGGCAGTGACTTGTCACCCTTCTTGAGAATGGGCTGAATATAGGCCAATTTCCAGTTTGTGGGATAGATTCAAGTGGAGTAGGAGAGTATATATAGGTGACATAGGATAGGGGTCAGTTCTGGAGCACAATTTTTCATTTGGGGGAATGCCATCAGGGCCTGCTAGTATATGACTGTACATACTAGCTTATTTAGATTAGAAAATTTAATAACTGAAAATAAATGAATTTACAATTACTTACATTTATCTATTTTAAAAAATCTTTAATTGTTGATTGTTTTTGCTTTTTCTGCACTCTTATAAGTTCCACCTGCCTCTCTGCAGTGTATAAGGCATTAAATGTCCCATCATCTCCTGATGCATTTGCAATATACCGCCTCAAAACAGAGATAGCTTCCATTGCTTCTTTACTAGTATGGACGGATCACAGTCGCCTTCAACCATTTTTCTTCACCAAGGTGGTTGGAAAGGATGTCTTCTACACTTGATACCATTGATGTAATCCCACCAGCATCAACATATTCTTGAAATAAGGAAGACACCAATTGTTGGGCTCTGACATATTTTCTTATTCTTCTTCCTCCCCCTGTAGGTTGTTCCTCCGCGTCCACAAACGTAACTCCTGCCTTCCGGAAACAGTTGGATATGGTTTCAGTAGTAACATGCAACAATGCTTTGACCACATAATACATGCCATCAAGGATTGATATGGTCATTTGTTTTGTGTCCATGCCATTATCATGCATAAACACAGCTTTTGCAACAAGCATTTTTCTATTTTTCCATTTAAATGCATGGATGAAGCCCAGATCTAATGGCTGAAGTTCACTTGTACAATTAGGGGGAAAGATCACTAATCTAATATTTCTAAGCTGCAGATCTTCATGGTGTGCAGGACATTTGTCTAGCAGTAGTAGTAGTGTTTTGCGGTGATTTTCCCCCATTTTAGCATCGAGAGCATGCATGGTGGATGTGAAGCTGCTGCTAGTCATCCATGTTGAGCTTTTGACATCATTGTTGGCAGATTTTTCACATTCTTAAAACACCTTTGGCTTTTTTAATTTACCAATTACCAGGTGGAGGTAATTTTTCTGATCCATCAGCATTGACCATGAGCAAACAGTTACCGTCTGCTTGCTGAATTTTCCACCGTGACACTTCTCTCCTTTAAAACACAATGTTTTACTTGGCAGAATGTTACAAGTTTCATCAACATTGAAAATATTTTTCGGTTCGTAGTCCTGAATAATAGTCTTTAGTTGATGTTTCCAGTGGTTTACAGTTTTCCCTGCAACACCATTACTTTCTCCACACACCTGATTATACACAATATTGTGACGAGTCTTGAAACGATCAATCCACCCATTTGACGCAGTAAAACCATTAATCCCCACCCTCGGAGCAAATTCAAGGGTTTTCGGTCGCAGTATAGTACCATCGACTGGAATACCCGACGCTCTCGTAGAAACAAACTACTTCGCCACAAGTTTATCCAATTCATCGTATGTCGATGTCCGGATATATTTTCGTTTTTGTGAAATAGCGCAAGATTGCTTTCAATTGAGTTCAACGCTTAACCTGTTTTTTACCAGCGTGGTCAAAGTGGACACGGAGAGTCCAAGAGCTTTTGCTATATGCACGCACACGTGTTCCGGCATGCCCATCTACACGTCGCAGAATTGCCATATTTTCTTCTACCGAAATACATTTTCTGTCTTTTTTCTCCATGTTACTAACATGGATCATCCACCTCCGCAACTATCACACGCTAAATTACGTAGCAGAAATTCTGCAATATACCAGGTGCTTCTGAAATGCGACTACGAACACCAACACTGCAAGCTAGTGAAGCGATATTTCACGAAATGTGGTTTATTCACTGATATTCACGAGTAACAACCGTTACTTGGTGGAAGTGTGAATATATATATATATATATATATACACACAGTAGTTTAAATTACTTGATTCTACCGAATCTGGCAAAAGAAAACGAAAGTTGTTCCCATAATAATAGGTGCTTTAGGCGCCATCCCTAAAACAGCAGCAGGCAAAGGAACAGCTACACATCGAGATTTTTCTAAAATATCTTCACCTAAACCAAGTTGACCAGAAACTAAAACTGTTCCTTTTACTGTCCTTAATGGTGGAACCTCTAAAGGTGCCGGCGTGATCTTGACATTTTTGTTGTTGAAAAACAAATACTGGCCTAGCTACACCTAGATAATCGGAGTAAGCAAACACCGGATAGACAACATGGGAGATACGTTACATTTTTGAACAAATATACTTAACTAGTTTGAACTTTACACTTTACAATGGAAAGAAAAGCTTTTGCTTCCTTTGTGCTTCAACAAATAACAAAATGGGAAAATACTTTTATGTTACTGTACGAAAACGCGTTCATTTCCTTTAATATTTCAGAAACGATGACTATGGGGGTAAGCACTAGAATAGGCCTTTCAGATTTTTTTTTTTTTTCATGTTGGTTACTACACTCCAAATTTATACTGATATTTGAAATTAAAAATCAAGTAATTTAATATAATATAAATAACAAATGGAGCTCAATGTAAAATCCAAATTTATTATTTTTATTGTAGTAGAATATTCCAGAAATGTGGGCTAACTTCAGTTTAAGTTATTATTATTATTATAATAGTATCTCCATGGACAAGGTAGAACTTACACTTTTTCCCACCTTCACTGTTTGGGGTCCTTAATGAAAACCCCAAATACCTTGTAGTTACTCTGGATCCATCACTACGCTTTAATAAACATCAACAATATTGCAGTCAGAAAAAGAAGACTGAATATCATGAAAAGTATCTCAAGTAAAGAGTGGGGAGCCGATGCTAAAACCTTAAAAGTCACATACACCTCTATTCCTCTTCTTCTTCTTTGGCATTACAGCCCCATGTAGGGCCTTGGCCTCCGATATTTGGGTTTCATAACTCACTACTAGGTGGGGACGTTATCTCCCCCACACGCAAGACCAATCAAGTCTAGCAATGGAATACAAGTCTTCCCATCTGCAAAATCTGTAACATTGAGGAAGCATCGCCAATGCATATGCTCAACTGTATGAATATTTCCAAATGTGAACTCTATAACAACTCAGAAAAGGTGCTGCATAAAATACATGAATTTGACCTCTATGATCCGGTGTAATAATACCATGGGATAATAAAAAAAAATGAGCCATAATTTTTTGGTCTCCCCCGCCCCTCCCAGCTAGAGCCCTCGTGCACCTATGCATAAATACGGCCCTATCCATGCAGTCAGAAGACTGCATGGATTACGGATCCGATTACTATCCGAGGCGATTTTCATTGAGGAGGAATTTCATCCCGATTATTAGGAGATCCCGATTATTAGGATTAGTGAGGGAAGTGGTCATCAGAGTTTTCTACTGTATCGGAGTTTACTATTGTACCGTAGGTTCGTGCTCGATATACAGAGCAGGTAAGACTTTTAGTTCTATTTCGTTTTCATAAGCCTAGCCATGGACAAGTCCTTCGACGATCTCAATTTTCAGGAACTTTTGACGCTATTCAGGGATTTCGGCAACTTGCTACATAAAAAATGGCCAGATAAAATCGGAGCATACCAGATCCATGAAGCGGAGACAGAGGATACCCATCCCTCTAAACTTCCTCACCCTTCACATGACAACGCCTGCGAGCCAGCAATAACAACTGAAGACATCTCTCCTTCAAACTGCAGTAGCTTTCAGGAAGTTAAACGGAAGAAGAGAAAGAAAAAATCCCCTGCAACAGATCCTGAAATAATACCTCAGACGTCGGAAACTACAGCTCCAATGGATACATCAGCACTAGCTGATGAAAGAACAGGGACATTGACACAGCCCAAAGAGAGGATTCCGCCAGTAATCTTGAGAGCTAAAGAAAACTGGTCGTCACTTGCAGAGATGATGAAGAACAATAACATCAAGTTCTCATCGGCTAAAAACACCGACGATGGAGTCCGCATACAGCCCGAAGGAGAAACGGACTACCGCCAGCTCACCAGACTTATGGATGAACAGAAAGTCCCATATCACACCTACCAACTAAAAAGCGAAAAAAACCTTAAGGTAGTCATCAGAGGTCTGGCAGAAACCATAACAACTGATGAAATAGCTACTGACCTCAGATCACACGGTCTTGAACCAATTAAGATCTCGCGCATGTACCGCGCAGACAAGCGCCCCATGCCTCTGGTCTTAGTGGAGATCAGTAAAGACCACAGAGCAATTTACGACCTTACTATAGTCTGCAACTTAGTCATCAAGACCGAACCACTCAGAAGAAAGGCATCCGCCGGTCAATGCCACCGCTGCCAAAAATTTGGGCATGCACAAAAGCTATGTAAAGCAGATTACAAGTGTGTAAAGTGTGGTGACAACCATCCCTCGCACACTTGCACAAAATCATCGTCTACACCTGCTAAATGTGCGAATTGTGGCGGCCCCCATTCAGCAAATTTTAAAGGCTGCTCAATTCACCCATCTAACCAACGGAAGACTAGAGCGGCGTTGGCTCCGCCCACTGAGATTCAAGACACGAAACCTTCGCCGGAAGTCACAGTGCGGAGTAATCCCACCGATAAAACATACGCTTCTGCGGTCTCTCCGCGGATTTTACCCGTAGCCTCGACAGCTTATAGTGAAAATTCTACACAGATTCTCGCTGCCTCACTAGGGGAGATGCTAATAGCCTTTAGCAAGATGAACCCCAGCCAAGCCGACACTAAGAAATTCCTCAGGAATACTCAAGTCATCTTCTCCATGATCACCGAATGACATGCTCTCCTGCATCTCAATGCTGATATCCCAGATATTTCCACATTGCTTCGTAACACTACCGCTACTTTTTCACCTAAGCAGCTTTTCATTTCAAGCAACTCATTCAGGAGTTTTCTAAGCGCCCGAAAGCTGCACTACCTTTCGGCTCAGGCGCTTCCGCATTGCCCTAATCAGGGTGAGCATATCCGCTTCCCAACCAACAGGCTGTTGGTTCGAATCCCACGTAGGCATGGATGTTTGTTAGGTCCTTTCCCAATATGGACTGGGTCACCATGGGTAGACCCAAAACCTCCCACAATGGGAGAGGCCTTCACCCAGTAGTGGGTAGAAAAAATAGGCTAAAATTTATTTTTTTATTTTCTTTTTTTCATCCCGCAAGCAGGTAAACCAGCCCCGTGAACACACAGGATACAGTCATAGGATATAACATGGCAAAGAAGGCAACAGGAAACCACCTTGCTCAGTAGTCATTTCCCTAGATGGTGGCGTATATATAACTGCCCTAAACAGGCGAAAGGCTATAACCACAACAAACAATATATTCCTTATATGAGGTGGGGGGTTGAAAAGTTATGATAACCATCTAGAACAAAAACAGACCAATTTGTGCAACAAGGGAAAGACTTTTTTCTCAGAGGATTGCGAATGATGCAGCAGCATTGCATCAAGCGGATAACACTTCGTGGGGAATACATAGAATAATGTGTAAGTCACATGGTTTTACCTCAATTCCTTCATGATTATCACAACTTCCTCGGCACACACCCTCTTATATAGGAAATTGTTCACGTTTCATCACTATTTTGACGTTTTCCCTCCAGGTGAAAACGCTGTTCCCGCTGGGTGAAGGTATGATCCGGACATGCTCGTCGCACACGTGTTGGAGATACTGTTAACTTCTATGGTAGATGGAGTGAGCCCTTGGCTCTTTATCCCTTTATCTCTATTTTACTTGTGGAAGCTGGGTGGGTACTATGCCCGCTCTTGGTGAGCTTTTCTAGAGGTTTTCATTTTAAGATGTCTTTTGGTCTTCTGTGTTTGAAGTGGTCTGTTGGGCTGTAGTTTGATGCCTGTCTTAGTAATTGGTTTCTGTGGTTTTTTGTTATTGTGAAGAATTTTTCTGCGACGGTTTTCATGAGTGTCTTGATGCTTGGCAGATTAGTATCGCGATGAAGTTGAGCGTTTCTGACAAACCAGGGTGCGTTTAGTGCCATCCTGAGACACTTGTTCTGAATTGTTTGCATTTTTTTAATGTTTTTTTCTGTCGTGTGTCCCCAGGCTGGTGAGGCGTAGATTAATTGGGGTCGTATTACCGTCTTGTATATGAGGATTTTGTTATTTTGGTTTAGGAAGCTTTTCCTGTTTAGGAGTGGGTACAGCTGTGCAATGGTCTGGTTGACCTTTGTGATGATGTAGTCGGTGTGCGTCTTTAAATTTAATTTCCTATCCAGGTGTACTCCTAGATATTTTGCTGATTTCTGCCAGGGGATTATTTTGCCAAACATTTGAATGTTGTCTTCAGGTTGTGTTTTTCTTCTGCTGAATAATACTGCAGTGCTTTTTGTTGGGTTAATGACTATTCGCCATTTGCTGTACCAGCTTTCTAGGGTGTTGGCTGCGATTTGAAGTTTCTTGGTTGCTAGTTTTGGTCTGAGGGATCTGGCTATGATGACTGTGTCATCGGCATAGAGTGCAGTGATGATTGGCGATAAGTTGGGGATGTCTGCCATGTATATGGAGAAGAGTAGAGGAGAGAGTAGGGATCCTTGGGGAACACCGGCCGTTATTTTTCTTTCGGTGGATCTGATTCCTTCTATTTTAATTCTAAATTTTCTGTTATTTAAGAACGACTTGAGGAGTTGGACTAGAGGTGTTGGGATTCCGGCCTTGTGTAGTTTATATAGTAGCCCGTAATGCCAGATCTTGTCAAACGCCTGGGCTATGTCTAAGAAGATTGCTCCTGAGTGTTGGTGCCATTCGTATCCTTGAGTGATATGTTCTATGACTCTGTAGACTTGATGGGTTGTTGAGTGTTCTTTTCTGAAGCCGAATTGTTCATCAGGTATTATGTTGTTGTTTTCTGCTGCTTCTTGGATTCTTACAAGTATGATGTGTTCTGCTATTTTGCCTATGCAAGATAGTAAGCTGATGGGCCTGTAGTTTTGTGGGAATTGTTTGTCCTTTCCTGGTTTAGGGATGAGAAATACGTCTGCTAGTTTCCAGCGTTCTGGGTAATGTCTCAGTCGTAACATGGCGTTGGTGATGGCTACTAGGTGCATGATGCCCTTGCGGGGGAGTAGTTTAAGTGCTATATTCGGGATTCCATCGGGACCTGGGGCTTTCTTGGTTTTTAGTTTTTTGATGACCTGATATATTTCTTTTGGTGACGTGGGTTCTAGATTCTGGATAGGTTTGGTGATCCTGGTTATGTTGCGTACTTGCTTATGGATTTTCTGGATGAAGTTTAGGTCTGCATTGTCATAGTTGGGGCTGCATTGTCTTTCCAAGCTGTCTGCGAAGGCTTCTGCTTTTTCTTCTTCTGTGTATGCTATCTTGTTCTCACCTTTGATTGGGGGGCATGTGCTGTGCTTGGATCGAAGTGACTTCATGATTTTCCATATGTGTTGGCCGTCTGTGTTTAGTTGTTCTATTTTGTTGTTCCATTGTTGGTTGCGATGGTCTTTAAGCGTGTATCTGACTTCGTTTGTTGCTTTGTTCATTGCTTGTTTGTCTGTGGGGTCCATGGTCTTTTGGTATCGTCTTCTCAGTCTGTTCTTTTCTTTGATGAGTTGTTTGATTTCATCTGGGAGTTTATTTGGGGAAGTTCTTATGGTTGTGTTTGTTACAGAGGATATTGCTGTCGCTATTTGTTTTTCAAATGTTGTCACTGCACTTTCCATCTCCTCTGTGTTTGTTATGTGGGGTACTGGGCCAAGATTTTCTTGAAGGGCTGTTGGCAGTTGGTTCCAGTTTACTGTGGTTGTGCTGTCTTTTGTTGGGTCTTGTATGGTGCCCAGCTGTAGAATTATGGGGTTATGGTCTGAGCTTAGCTCGTTTACTGACTGTATTTGGTAGCTGTATGGTATATTTTGTAGTATAGCTATGTCGAGGACATCTGGACGGCCGGTAACTCCATAGTGCGTGGGTTCTGTTGGTCCTATTATTGCCATATTTCTTGTGGTGGCATATGTGTTGAGTATTTTTCCATTGTTATTGGTGTTTCTACTGTTCCAGGTCGGATGTTTGGCATTGAGGTCTCCAGCTATGATTACCGCTTTTCCTGTGTTCAGTGTTTCGTCTAGGTCTCTTTCTAAGAGTTTTTTATTTGGAGGGTTGTAGGCTGCAAATATCATGATACTGCTTGTGTTCTCCATGTGTATTTCAATTCCTGTTATTTCCATATGTTCTGTTTGAGGTCTGGCTATTGCGTTGTGTTTTATGCTCTTCTTAATGAAGATGGCTGTACCTCCTCCTCTTGCATAGGTTCTGTCTGTGCGGTATGTGGTGTAGTTGTTGATTCTTGTCTTGTCACTTGGGCGCAGGTGTGTCTCATTTACTAGGATGATGTCTGCTTGGGTCTCAGTAGCGAATTCTTGTAGTTCTGTTGCTTTGTTGGGTAGTCCATTAGCATTCCAGCTGATGATCTGTAGAGAGTTGGGTTTTCTTTTGCTTTTATCCATTAAGGATTGTAGAGAATAAAATCTGTGTGTGCTTTAGAATGATGTCCTTGGCCTCTTGTGTTGGGTTTGTTTGTCGGAGTTCTGTAAGCATCTCTCCTATGCAGTTTGTTATGTTGAGGAGATTGGTTTTGCTAGTTTGCTTTGGGTGGTTTGTTTTGGGTTTGGAGTCTTCTTGTTGGGTTGGGCTTGCAACTTCTGCATATGTTCTTCCGTTTGTTGTGGAGGCTGTGACTTGTTGGTTGGGTCTATATTCTTGTATCGGCTTGCTACTTTGGGGTTGGAGCTTCATGTTTTGGGGGTGTGTTGTACACCCTCTATAGTTGGCGGGGTGTGGGCCCCCACAGTTAGCACATTTCGCTGGCTGGGTGCGTGGTTTCTTGCATTCGTGGGTGGCGTGTTTTCCTCCGCATTTCACGCATCGGAATTCAGCTTTGCAGCATCGCTGTGCATGACCGAACTTCTGACATCTGTGACATTGTGTTGTTGTTGATTTGCGTCTCAGAGCCTCTACTTTTATGATTAGGTCGCAGATAGATTGTAGGTCGTATATGTCTTTCTGTTCTTTGGAGATTTCGACTAGGATCAAGGGATAGGGTGTCTTGTCTGCTCTATGCATTCTGCTTACTTTGATTGGTTTAAATCCCTTGTTATGTAGGTCTGTGATGACTTCTTCTGTTGATATAGTTTCTGTGATTCCCCGTAGTACAACTTTCAGGTGTTTGTCGCTGCTGAGTTGGAAAGTGTGGTATGGTAAGTTGCTGCTATCCAGAAATTTTGTTATGTTTCTGTAATCTGTCGATGTCTTCGGTTGGATGCGTATACCTTCATCTGTGTTTGTTGCTTTGGTAAATGTTATTCCTGTTGTCTTTAGAGAGGTAGCAATCGACATCCAGTGTTCCTTGGCCCTTAGGATGACTGGGGGTATTCTTTCTTTTGTTCCGTTGTCTGTCTCTGTTGTTTTGGGTGTTTCTGTAGTGTTCGATATTTTCCTTTTCTTTTGCACCTTCTGAAATTCGGTGTGTGGTTCTGTTGTCTGGTAGGCGTTGTTTTGTATTGTATGTTCATCTGGTTCAGGCAAATGTGCTAAGTCTTCTTGTGATTCTTCTTCTTTATCGTCCATGATGTCGTCTGTGACTGTTGTGGGTGGGAATGTGTCGTACAGTTTCACCTTCCCTGGCCAGTTGTCGTTCAATAGTTTTCCTAATCTTAGGAATTCTCTATAGACTTCCTCTAATGTTAGGGGCTTATCCATGTTTTGGTAATGCTAATTTAAATAAATAGAAAATGTTCTTCTACTTACCTTAGTAGGTTTTCTCATCACTTACGATATTCCGTTGTATAGTCCTGTCGTCCTTTTGTAATATGGTTCCAATATTTCGAAATTAGTCCGTAATCCGAATGTGCACTATTCACATTAGTCACAATGTAATCCTCAAAGCAGATGAAAATCCAATGCAATACAGCAATCATCAATCAATGCAATCGTATCCAGATCAATCAATCGCAATCAATCTCCTCCAAATCAATCTCATCGCAATGCGTGTTGGAGATAGAGTGCATTTGTAATTATTTATAGCAGTTATGTATTCGACTCTTCTTGTCGGTGTGTCACAGGTCATTGGAGGAAGTTCGTTCCATCATTACGTGTGCACGTGGGTCCGAAGCGTCGGCAACTGACGTTTTAGGGGTTGAACTTGTAGGTTTTGGGGAGCTTTTTAACGTCGTCGTTTAGTGACGTGTATTTCTTGGAAGTTGAGGATAACGACATTATTATATATATATATATATATATCTACTTCGATAGAGTAGTGCATTGGTGTTGGTATTGGGTTATAGAGTTATGTGTTTCCATAAGTATGTGCATCTTCGTCGAGGGACCGGTCGTGAATCATTTTAAACTTTCTCTCAATTGAATCATACCTTTCTGTTCATACCATTAAAGTGTATACTTTGCATCCCATCGTTGCTGACCAAATTTCAAAACCTTACACTTTGCAACATTGAACTGATAGTTTCACTTATCTGCCCATTCATGCAATCTACTCGTCTTCTTGTATGTCCATAACATCCACTTGACTCTGCATTGCTCTCTCCCCAGTTTTTCATCATCTGCAAACAGTTGCATATCACTAGTTAAACCCATCCCAATATTATTAACATACAAATTGAATAACGACCCCTGCAGCACACCACTAGTGACCTTCCTCTTTCGGGATACCGCTGCCCCATATACAACTTTCTGATATCTATCTGACAGCCAGTCACTGATCCAATTCAGAAGTCTGTTATTCAATCCCATCTGTTTCAATTTATATAAGAGCTTGTCATGTGGCAGTGTATCAAAAGCTTTTGCAAAATCTAAGTACACCATTGTATATGCATCTCCCCTATCCAAGGTTTTACACCTAGTACATAGGTAAGTTAGTGAAATATGATCTCCCCTTAACAAACCCAAGGTGATAACCACAGAGAATGCCACTGTTATCAACCCATTTCTGTATCCTACTTCTCACCAATCTCCCCAGGACCTTCACCACAACTCCAGATATACAGACTGTCATATAATTTGTAGCCACAGCCTTGTCACCATCTTTATAAGTGGAATAATTTTACCTTCTTTCCACTCCCTTGGGACCTGTGCTGTTGTAAGACTCAAACAGCATGCCAATGCTACTGCCAACTCCCTTAAGATACATAGTGATATGTGATCAAATCTAATAGCCTTATTAACATCAAGCTTATTTAATTCTTTCCATGCCTTCTGCTCGCTCACAATTAAGCCATCCTTTCCAATTTCCTCTACACTTTCTCATGATTTTATCCTGATGAGGATAAAACATCCTTATAAACTATTCACTGTTCTCTGCAGCAGTTATTATTCCACCATCTTTATCCATTAACATCAGCTTACCATAATCATTCTTTCTTCTATTTGTCACAGATCTGAAATACTTGCTAGGATTTTTCTTGGCCTTATTTGCTAATTTCTGCTCATTGCACTTTTACTGTCCTTACCAACTGATTTACCTTCCTAACCTGTTCTTTATCGTCCTCATGCAATTGATTGTCACAATAAAAACCATCTGAATTGCTGCCTCCACAGTATCCTCTTCTTCCAGATTTTGTGCTTAGTCCCTTCATTATTCAGTCTTTTGAACTTTGGAATGCATCACACATTGAAGATGTTAAATATCTCTTGGTCAGTTTCCAAGCAGCAGTTATTCCCCCCCCATCCACTTAACTCCTTATTCTATAGCTTCAAGCCATCTCCTAAGTTTCTCATAATCACCAGCCTCATAGTTCCACATATAGCCTTTCTTCACAGACGTGTTCATATCACTCCCCCCCCCCTCCCCCCAGATGATCGCCTCATGGTCACTCTCAACAACTGTGGGGAAATCTAAGGCTCTCAATCCTGGGAGACTACTATCTTATAGTAGTTTCTCAGGAAATTCATTTTCCTTATACTCAGAAATGTTGTCTTTTCATTCCAATCTCTATATTACCATAATTAAATTTAAAATGTTATGTCACCGGCCTGGTTGGCTGAGTGGTTAGTGTAATCTGCTCTTCAGCCAAAAGGCTTCGGGTTCGAATCCTGTCATGGGCATGGATGTTTGTGATTGTCTCTGAAAATACTAGTGGTGGGTGGTAGATGGCATTGGTGTAGTTGGGGTTCATTGTAGTTGGTGGATTGAGGTAGAGATGGAGTTGTAGAACAGGGCAATCCCTCAATAAGTCTTTGGACTCCCTGGAGGTGTTGCATAATAATAATAATGCTAATATGTTATGTTATTCAATCACATGTGTTTTCTAGCTCGTTTAGATGATGGAAAAATAAAATCTGACTAGTTTCCTAGAGGGGAAACCACCACCATCATCATAATTATGCTATAAGTTTACAATATTACTAATCTCCTGTAAAAATTTTCCTTTAAATTAATCTATCAGTTGTAAGAATTCCTATATTGTCAGATATTTCTGTTCTCTAGGGCACTTCCAACAGCATCAATTCAAGTAGATCTTACTTTGCTCTGGACTTTTCCTTCTATCTTAATATCACAATTCAGGAAATACAGAAGATCAAGAGTTAGAAAAGACTAATAATCTGGGCATCGAATCCCTGTTTTCTAACTTTTCTTCTTACATTCTGTTTATGTCACTATGCTACTGTAGATCAACTCTGATAGTCTTGAATGCTAACAATGTTAAATTCCTTTCTTCCTTCCTCATGTCTTCATTTTTAACATGATTTTATGCTATTGATATCCCTTCATTTCTCTAATTTTTCTGAAAACTCTGATATCTATGGTCTCAAGTCTTTGTTCAACTGCATTATTTCTAATCCATCTCTCAAAACCATAAGTTAAAATTGGTTTGAACCGCTAACATTGTGTTTTTGCTCATTTCTTCCTAATTCTATGCAAATTTATTCAACTAGCTCTCCGGCGCACTGGCTTTGCTTCTGTTGTCTATTTCCAAATTTCCTTTGCCATCTTCACTAAAAACTATATCTAAATAGTTGAAATATTTTACTTGTTCTATAGGTTCTTCAGTGAGAATACAGATGAAGTTTCCCAACTTACTGCCTATTTTCATAGTTTTTGGTCTTTTTATTGCTGATTTTCATGTGAAATTTGTTACAGCCATTATTTAATTTTTAGTTGAGAAATCCTGGAGATTCACTAATTTGTTTACGAGCACAATATCGGTGTAAAGCTTAGTTTGATTTCTCCAATTCTGATATCAGGTTTAATATCACGCTTTCATTTTTTTTTTTTTTTAATATTACTTCCACACACGGGAGGCAGAAGGATCTATAGCAAATAAATGCTGTGCGGACAGGGATCAGGAGCAGCATAACCTGTTGGAGGCTTCAGTACTTTGGGAATGTTTCACAGGGAGGTTGCTCAATAGAATTGCAGTGGATGAAATGAAAGATGACCAGGAGTAGCAGGTTCGATGAGTATGTAGTTCAACTGTAAAGGGATGTTGAGCAGTTGTTGCTCGAATTCCTGTAGATCTGACAGAAATGGGATGCATAATGGAATGTAGTTCTGCTGAACAGTGGCCATGGAAATATCTATAGAAGACACAATGGGGAAACTCATCATCTATGAGAAAATGGTTGAAGAGAATCTTTAAGAGATATATCATTAATCAACTGAACTGCCCTTTTCTGAATAGCTCCCAGAGGTCTTAGGTATACCATCCCAAACATGAGATCAGTATTCCATGGTTGGTCAGATTTAGGTTTTATATAGAGTAAGTAACATCAGAAGAGAAGCCCTGCCTCAAGAGGAATAGGATGCCAATTTTTTTTGGAGGCTGATGATACTATAGAAGTGATACGATTATGTCATACTACTACTACTTCATTTGGTCCAGACTGCTGAGCAATATCAAAAATAAGTGAAGAAGATCTGAAGTCAATTAGGTTGTTTTCACCCAGATCAAGGATACTATAGAGATCAACGTTCAGCACTTATTACAGATGATCTTAATGCTTGAGCACTGCCAGGTTTATACCATGAGTAGGATGAGTGGAGTTATCATCAGCCAAACTATGAATTTTATAGTCAATGAGAACATGTCATTTATATACATCAGGAAGAGGGTGGATGAAGTGACAAGAGTTCTGAGGGATATCTGCATTCATTCATAATAGGAAAATAAAAAGACAGAACATTATTCACATTACACAAAAGGATGAATCTGAGAGAAAACTGGCAATCCAATTACAGAAAGACAATGTCAGTCCATATGATGGTAATTTGTTGAGAAGCCTTCCATGCCAGACCCTATCAAAAGCCTTGGAGATGTCAAGTGAAATGGCACAGGTTTCTCACAACCTTTCCATGGAATTGGTTCAGAGGTGCATGCTATAAGCCAGGAGATCTCCTATGAATCTAGACTGGCAAAATCCATACCAGTGGTCACTAATTAGGTGGTAGTTCTCCAAGTGTTGAGGAGGTTATCTGTTGAGAACCTTGTCTGTTACTTTGGACAAAAGTGAGGTGAGAGCAATAGATCAATAGCTTGATGGTAGACATGTATCACTTTTTTTGGGAACTGGATGGACTGTATATGGGCTTGCTTCCATGCTATAGGATGGATGCCAGCTTAGTGAAGATGGTAAATTAAATATGTAAATAGACAATAGAATCAAGAAAGCCAGTATGGTAGGAAGCCAAATAAATAAATTTATATGGAATAAGAGAGAAATTAGTCAAAACCCTCAAGACATTGTTCAAACCAATTTTAACTGATGGATCTGAGAGCTGGGTTAGAAATAAAACACTTGACCAAAGACTAGAGACCACATATATAAGAGTCCTGAGAAAGATTAGGGGCATGAAGAAATGGCATCAATGGCAATATCATATTAAAAACCAGGATATTAGTTAAGAACTTGACATTGTTAGCATTGAGGAGAGCTAATCTCAGGTGGTATGGTCACTTAAATAGAATGGGAGAGGAAATATTTGCACAACAAGTGTTCTCTGCCAGGTTGGCAGGAAAAAGACCCACAGGAAGACCAAGATATAGGATGATTGATATAGTAAAAAGTTCCTTAGACAACAGAAATATAAGATCTGATAATGTTGGGGTCTTGACAGACAACAGATAGATTTGGATGAAAATTGTAGATAGGAAATTTGTAATGATGTAAGTTCTTCATGTAGTAATATCATATCCTGTACACCTCTTGAATGTACATATTAGGGAATTTGATGATGATGATTATGATGTATGAATGTTATGAACTTTTTTTCCCTTCTTTTTTAAGGCAGAGAATTATCTGTAAGGGGATAAAAGTGATTTAGCTAACTACCTCAAAAATTTGTAACTGGAACTTAATTTAGTATAGGATATTAGGGGGGGGGGTAGATTGACAAATTTTTTGGTGCTCCACAAATTTAAGAGGGTTTAAATGAACAGAGAAGTTTAGCTTATTAATGATCTCTCTCTGAACCAACTTTCAGTATTTAAAAACAAAACTTTTTTTTTTTTTGAAGTGAACCAGTCCATCTATAATCTGATAAATATAATTATTTTTTAGAATAAGTCTGAGTGGTTAGCCTGTGGCTATGTGCTTCGCAACCATAAGCCTGGGAAAGGAGTGTCCTGGGCTCGATTCCCTTTGCCGACATGGAGCTTAAGGAATCTTTCTCAGACACAGCCAAGTTAGCCAGTCTTGAGTGTGGACAGCAGGATTTTTCTCCCCAGTTTATCTAGGGTTTTTCTTCCTGCAAGCAGGCAGACCGGCCCCATGAACACACGAGATACAGCCATAGGATATATACTGAGAGGCCTAGGGCTAGTCACCTTATCCTTGGGACGGATACAACTTAGAAGAGCTCAAGTGAGCTCTGTAACTGGCCAGTAGGCCTAATACGTAGTAAGGAGAAGAGAAGATTTTTTAGAATTCCTGCATTCTTTGTTGTATTCTGTTTGATTTGTAATGATAGCAGCATAACCCTTATTAGTTTTATTTATAACCTTCTGCTTTTTTGTATAACTTTTTAAGGATTTCAAGGGTTTCTTACTGTCACATAATACGTTAGGAAGTTTGGCTTTTAGATCAAATCTTTCCCTCAACAATATTCTATAGTAGATAGTATAGTCAGTGCCATTTACAAACTTGTCAACAGTCAGGCTAAGTCATTCCCCCCCCCCCTGCAAGTAATTCCTCTCTTTTACGTATAAAAATTTTCTATCATTACAAATCTATATTAAAAAAATTCAGACATTATGATTGATTTCCATATTACTTTGCTGTTTATTAATGTACACCTAAAAGAGATATTTGATTTTTAAAGTAAATTACCCCCATGGCTGAGTTTTTGGCAGACATATTTGAATTATTCAAATTTACAGTATGTAAATTACACTGAAAGGAAAAACATAATGAAAAATAGATGGAATTGCAATGGGTTGCTCCTTCTTCCCTCCTTTGGTTAATTTCTATGTGGAACATTTAGAGAACAAAGTATTCAACACAGCTACACTCAAGCCTTTAGTCTAGCTGCAGTACACAGATGATGCCTGCTGTACTGCAGGCATCATCTGTGTTTAGTCTCCTGTACACCTAATTTGTCTGGTACTTTCCAGACAAATTAGCCATGCAAAACTGCAAAAATGAAAAGGCTGAACAGGCCAGGAAATCTTAGAGAATTTATTACTATGTAGCAAGTAATGACCATGGAAGAATAACCTTAGCAAATAAGGATAGCAGAAAAGTGTGAGATAAACAAAAAAAAAATGGTTGAGTTGTTAGCTGTTCAACTTTAGTAAGATATGGGGAAGGATGAAAGAACAGAAATAAATAAGTATTAAAGCTGGTACATGGGTTTGATTTACATACAGTAGTTGGACAAGAACAGAAACTGGCATGGGTGCTGAAGAAATGTGCAAAAGAGAATAATGTTCATGTCCTAGTTTTTTAACTTGTCTCGGATGCAAGATTTCTAATGAGTAGAAGGACAGCAAGATAATTCTGTTATATACAGGTTGTTTAAATTTAAAGTACCCCTATTCAGAGTAAACTGTAGAGAGAACAGATGAAATACCTTCATACTTGATGGGTACTCTAATCAGATCATGTGGAAGAGATTTTGACAATAATAAAAAAAAAATTCCTTCAAAAAATTACTGATAGGGGAAATATGGTGCTGAGAGTGAGAAAAGATAGTGAATTTTGTATACCATGTGAGATGTAAGATGGTATGAGTGCAGTGAGACTTATTCTCCATTTATTTGACTTGCATAATGGGCCTCACTTTGCCTGAATGTGCCTTGCTGGTGAAGTGTTTTGACAGGAACAGGAAAAATGCTGCAGCAGCACTTTGCAAAAAGACCCAAAACAGTGCAATGAATACTTTGTCGATTTGAAGAAACAGACAGTTTAGCAGTCCAACCAGGAAAAATGGCATAAATCTGAAATTCTGGAAATGACTGAAGATGTTGCAACTACAGTTGTTGAGCAGTAAAATGAGAATGCTGTAGGTTGATGAAGTGGATGAGCCATAGCAAGACAATTAGATTTGCTGTACACAATGGTACAGAAGGCTTTCTGTAAAATGTTACAATGATGCTACCCGTATAAACTAAGCCACAACCAAGAGTTGCAAATGGGAGATGCCGGCATCCAAGAAATGTTTGTGTTGACATTTCTGACATGCATGGAGCTGGACAAGGATTGACCTTGGAAGATCCTATGGAGTGATGAAGAGAATTTTCATGTTTGTGGAACAGTAAACACTCAAAACTGCCACATCTAAGCTACAGAGAATTTCCGTGCATTTCAACAAGTCCCCTTTCATTTTCTAAAGGTCACAGTATGGATAGGATTTATAGTCAAGTTTGTTATCAGGCTGTTTATCTTTAAAGAAATCCATCAAACTGGACCTGTGAGCAGTGACAACTGCACATTACTGAGATATGTTGAACAATTTCATCATCCTACAACTGTAGAAAGAGGGTGCCTGAACACAACAGTGTTGATGCAAGATGGAGAACTTCCCCACATAGGACATGAAGTTCAACAATTATTGCATTAACATTTGACAGGATAGAGCAGGGGGTGGCCAACCTATGGTGCATGCACCAAAAGTGGCGCACTGAACCCCAGAGAAAAATTATTTAAAAAAAAGTTGTATTTGATTTATATATATATAAACACACAATTAACCTACCACTGAATTCTAGAGTGTGCACTTATTATACTTGTTTGATCTTGAAGCAACAGGCACTGGCAAATACTGACATGCGTCACCAGTTACTCAATCAGTTTAACAGCTGACTCTCATCATAACGTTCGATGAACTTCTGATTCGATGTGAGTGAACAATTCTGTGTTTTCAAACTTATATGTTTTTATTAACAGTTCTTTAAGTTTAAGATAAGATTTCTGTTTTCATGAAGGCTTAATATAATTCTGTAAATTTAAAAATAATTTTTTTCATTTTGAACGCATATGTCAAGTTCTTTCCCGCTCTCTTAATTTGCTGATACTGAAACCTGCAATTATTCGGTGTATTTGTATGTGTGTGTTTTTATGTTTTTTTTAATACAATATCTTTCCTTTTTATTTACATATAGTAGATTTATTCCTAAAATTTAACTGATCATCAGCAAAGCTTTCATAATGAGGATGTTTGGGTTGTGTGTGTGTGTAATTGCCAGCTGATCGACTGTTTTATGGCTGGAAGCGATCTCATATTTCATTGGACATAATATATTACAAGAAAGAGACGAAAACACTCTATGAAACAATATATATATAATATTTTTAAACTTATGGAACTGCATTAGGCCTTCATGAAAACAGGAATCTTATCTTAAACTTGTAGAACTGTTTTTGAATGTTCATAATGTTTAAAACCATAAAATAATTTAAATAAATTATTTAATAATAAGCTTTACTTTTTGAAATAATATTTTTAGTCAGTTACCCATTACTTTGCAAAAGAAAATGAGCAGAAGAAAAGCAGAAGGTGATAGCAAGCGCCAGTTTAATGAACTGTGGGAAAATTAGTTCTTATTTAAGCACTCTCTCAGATAATAGAAGACGTGATCTTAACAGACACTATAGAAAACATCAAGTTGAATTAGAAGAAAAACTGAAGTTAGTTCCTGGGTCTGAGTTGCGGAAAGAATAGGTGGTTAAGAAAAAGGAAGAAATAAAAAAGAGACAAAATATATTTGTGAAACGAAGTTGTGAAAGTGTGGCAATGCTGGAGGCGTCTTATGAAATTGCCTTTGTGTTGGCTAAAAAACACAAGTCTTTCTCTGATGGAGAGGAAGTTGTTAAGCCCTGTCTCAAAAAATTTGCAAAATGTCTTGGTGATAAGATTGTTGTAAGAAAACTAAACCAAATTGCTCTGTCCAAGCAAACAATTACAAGACGTATCGAAGAACTTTCCCATGATGTTACTGAGCAATTAAAAGACCATGTTCATGCTTGTGCTTTCTTTTCTTTAGCCTTGGACGAATCCGCTGACATATGTGATGTAGCCCAATTAAGCATTTTTATAAGAGGAATTGATGGTAATTTTAACATCTTTGAAGAACTTATCTGTCTTGAGTCACTTCATGGAAAACCCAGAGAGTCAGACATAGTTGACAAAGTAAAGTCATGTCTAGAAAATCAACAACTAGATTCTAGTAAGCTCATCAGTGTGTGCACTGATGGAGCACCGTCAATGGTAGGTAGAGTTTCTGGGACTGTAACTTTACTTGAAAGGTTTTTAGGTCATTCTCTACTAAAGTATCACTGTATTATACATGAAGAATCTCTGTGTGGAAAAACTCTAAATTTGAGCAATGTTGTGATACCAGTTGGAAAGTGTGTGAATAAAATTAGAGCAAGAGGGTTAAACAAAAGAGAATTCAGAGAATATTGTGAACGGCTAGATATGGAATATGGTGATCTCATCCTTCATTGTGAGGTGCGCTGGCTTTCTAAAGGACAAGTTCTCAGTAGATTTTGGAAGCTGAAAGAAAGTGTTTGTAATTTTCTGGAAGAGAAGGATGAGCTGCATGAGGAAAAAGCCCTGTTGTGTGATGAGAAATGGCTATATTATACATGGCTATCTAAATTTGAAACTGCAAGGCAAGAACAAATTGCTTCCTGGCTTAGTAAATGACATCAGTGCATTCAAAATGAAATTAAATCTGTTCATCTCCCAGTTAGAAAATGGGGATTTAAGTCAATTTCCACATTTAAAAGAACATAGTGAATCTGTTGAAAATAATGGCAACTTTACAGAATACACTGAGAAACTCAGATTATTACAAGAGTCCTTTAACATTCGTTTTAGCGACTTTGCCGAAGAAGGAGACTGCATACTTGCATTTATAAATCCCTTTTCACTTACTGAACAAAAAATCTTGACGATGCCTAGTAACATACAAATGGAACTTATTGATCTCAGAACCAATTCTTTATTGAAATTTAATGAACTTCCATCACTCCCAGATGCTTCTGATATAATTAATTTCTGGCGATCGTTGTCCTGTGAACATTTTCCAGAACTGAGAAAATTTGCTCAGAGTTATATCTGTCATTTTGGAACTACATACAGATGTGAACAAGCATTTCATAAATGAAAATGATTAAGAACAAACTACGGTCGTGACTGACTGATTCAAATTTGAAAAACTATTTGATGCTTTCTGTAACCGATTTAACTCCAAACATTACAAGCTTAGCAAAAGCAAAGCAATTTCAAAAGTCAATAAAATAATTAATGTTTATCTTGTCTTTATATGAAATCCTTTTATTTAAAACTGCTAAAAGTGTCTATATTATCATATATATAATAAATCATTTTATGCATAACTGTTAAATATATCCATATTACCATAATTTAAAAGCGCCGAAAAGTGGTATAAGTTTGTATGGCGCATCTTAACTGAAAAATGAAAAAATTGACGCATGAACTATAAAAGGTTGGCCACCCCTGGGATAGAGTAATCAGTTGCTCATTTTCTATGAAATGGCTACTGTGTTCACCTGACCTTAACCCCTGTGACTTTTGGCTTTGGGGTTACCTTAAAAGCATGGTGTACTGGGATAAATTTATTCACCTGACAGATTGGAAAGACAAAATTGCACATCATGTGCAAAACATTTTGACAGATCAGTTGCATTCTGTTATAGACAATGCTGCATAGTCGCTGGTCCTGCACAAAGGCCAACAGTGAACATCATTTCCACCGATCATCTGGATCTCCTTGAAAGTACCTTGAAGCATGTCAGCTCTACATGATATGCCTTTTTATGAAATGAGTAAAATAAACATCATTGAATAACTTTGTTTGTCATTGACTCCAAATCATTTCATAATCAATACCATACCATGTGGTTTGTATTAATATATTCACAGTGCCATATTTCCAATATCGGTCATTTTGAACCTTTTTTTTGGTATTTTGTCTAGTGGTTCTCTCTCTCTCTCTCTCCACAAACTGTTCTGAATAGGGATACTTTAATTTGAAACACCCTGTAAGTGCAGAGCTAAGATTGATGTGGCAAATTATTACTTGAAAGTTTGGTTAGGAATGTCATCCAAAGGTGGGGACAAACTTCAATCTCCTCTATAGTAGACAGCATAGTTTTGTTAAAGGTAGGTCTTGCTTCAGCAATCTGTTCATGTTTTATAACATGTGACAGCAGAACTGGATATGGCAAATGGATATACCACAATATGCCTATATTTTGCCAAGGCATTTGATATGATTTACAGTGAGGATCATTATACAAATTCAAAAGGATGGGTTTGCAAAATAAACCTGTGACCTGGATTGGAGAGTGTGTGTGGGTGTGTGTGGTGGAGCTGAGTTTAAAGGAGAGTGACAAGTGGTGTAACATCCACTTATTTGCTGATGATGCTAAGTTAAAAAGGTGATAAGTCATCTATTCTCTGTCCAAATGTTATGCATTTTGAACAGAGAACATTAGAGTATTCTATTAATAGGAATTTGCTGGAAGTACTCAGTGAAGCTAGACCAGGGGTTATTGTGGACAGTAAGTCAAAGTTTAGGGATCATAATGCTAACATGATTAAGTTATTGCAATTGAATAGCAGTGCTGTTAAAGATAACACACACTTCTAGGAATAAGATAGTTTTCCTACTTTAAAATGCATTGATAAGACCACATCTGGACTGCTGTGTGCAGATATGGTCACCTGGGTTCCAAGGAGATCGGGAGACAGTTGAAAAGTTTCAACAGTGGGTAACCAAGAGAAAAGAAGATAACTGGGACTATGAAATTGTAGGGCATTTGCAGACAGATTGAAGGTATGCAATTTTCAGAGTTTGAGGAATAAATGGAGGAGATATGATAGAAATATACAAGTTATTAAAGGGATCTTGCAGTATAGACACAAGACTGAGATTTTGCATACATGGATGGTGAGGATCACATTTGTGGTCGTCCCTGAAAGTAGGGTGGGAGTGTTGTTAGGAAGCATGTGAGGTCAAGGTTCTCATGGCATGTGCATGAAATGGAGTATAGTTTAATGTTATGAGTGTCTAAATGGAATGAAATATGCTGTCTTTTTTTTGTATCTGTGTTTGGTTAATCTGTATGTTGAACTGTCTCAGCTATCTAATATGAGCAGTGTTCTGGATTTGTAAATTTTTGGCAGTCCATAGATGTGTGGAAGCCTCAAGTTGTATGCCCAGAGTTTCTTTTTTAATATTGCAGACCAAGGTGTTGCTTTGAATAGTGAACAGATAGTATTCATTTATTATTATTATCATTATTTTGTGAAGTGTGAGGACTCTATTAATAATCTGGAATCCTGTGTTGTCTTTTAACAATGTTAGCATTTTTCATTTATCACATATCCTGTTCATTTCATCATAACTATTATTACTATTACTATTACTATTATTACGGGCAACTCCAGGGAGTCATTGGACTCATCGAGGGAGGCCCCAAATCATATTCATCACAACTATTTGACATTCATACAATATCTATCATACCTCGCCTTAAACTCATTCACTGTCACAGCATCCACCACAGACTCAGGGAGCGCATTCCACTCATTCACTACTCTAAAAGTAAAGAACCCAGCTCTAACACCTTTACTAACCACACTTTTGCCCAGTTTCCATGGATGTCCCCTAGTCCTCCCACAACCAGCCCTGTACTCAAAAATATCTTCTGAATTAATTTTATAGAAACCCTTCAGTAATTTGAATGTCTCAATCATATCTCCCCTCCTCTGCCTATCAACCAATTTTTGCAACCCACAAATCCTCAACCTGTTCTCATACGGTTCATTCCACAGACCTGCTATCATCTTGGTCACTCGCCTCTGGATCCTCTCCACCTCCTCCCCATCAAGAAGAAACCTAAGTGACCAAATCTGAGCACAGTAGTCTAGATGGGGTCTTATCAAGGCTCGATACAGAGGAACAATAACCTGCTTGTCATCGTATTCTTCAGCAACCAAGTGATTTGATGAGCTGTTTTGGTCACTTTTGCAATGTGTCCCCTAAATTTCAATTCCTTATCTACCAACACTCCTAAATCTCGTGCCTCATCAATTTCCTGGAGCACGGTTCCACCAATGCAGTAAACTGCCGCCAATCTTTTCACCCCAAAATGCATAACCTTACATTTTGCCACATTAAACTGACATCCATTCTCCTTAGCCCAGACCTCCAATCTATCCAGATCATCCTGCAAAATTTTGACGTCATCTGCATTCACTATTGCCCTACCCAACTTCGCATCATCCGCAAACAAATGAACTGTTCCTCTCAGATCATTTCCTATATCATTTATGAACAAATTAAACAGCAGTGGTCCAAGAACAGATCCTTGTGGCACACCACTAGTCACAGGCCGTCTTGTGGACTCTACTCCCGAGTAAACCACTCTCTGATATCTCTCCATCAACCACCCTCCTATCCATCTCACCAACCCTATGTCCATTCCCATATGCTGCAATTTACTGATTAGAATTCCATGTGGAATCCTGTCAAAGGCCTTGGCAAGGTCCAGTAGAAACTATATAGCATTACATGTATATTTAGGTTGAATAGAATGAAAACAGCACAATTAAATAATTAAACACAAACTTTATTTAAAAAACACAAAAATTCCAATATTTTGTCTATCACATCATATAATATAAAAATTGTATAATTATTTAAAACCACAATTTTTAAATAATTATTACATTTAAAAATTACACAACTATTAAAAACACAAAGAATAAGTGGAAGATGCTAGATTAGAAGCATGAACCCCAAGGGGGAGGACCCCATCCCCAGATTCTGGTAGTGAGCTTTTGGCTACTGAGCAGAAGTCTAAGCATCACTGCTTCCCAAATTTTGGGAAATTTCACGAAATCATATTTATTTATATTTGGCTGATTTTGTATACAGTGACCCCTTAAGGGTCAAAGCCAAATAACCGGGAGGAGACCTCCACACCACCTTTAACTCATTCACAGTGGGAAGTGTTTCATGCGTTTATTATACCCATGGAACTTCTGATTACCATTTGTGTATAATCAGAAGTTCCATGATATAAAGTTTATACGCCATGTGTGTTGCAACTTCTTTTGGTAAAATGTTATTTCAAGTTAGCATTTGTGAAATTAATGACATCTAAAATTTCAAATGCAATCGAACAAACACTTATATCATGTAATTGAAAATTTGGAGAAATGTTAAGACAATTGTTTTTAGTTAGATACTGTGTTTGGCAATACAACAAACAGTTTTGCTCGAGTGTATGCAGCATAGAATCTGTGGGAGGGGACATGTGTTTCATTAAGTAGTGCATTTTTATCTCAGTTGTCTCTAATTGCACTATTTGTTGACATATATATTACATAGACTGCAAATGTCTCTGTACCTTATTCAGTGATACAATAAAACTACTTGTTTTTCTTGAGTCTGCAGTATAGTGGCTGTTGGGGAGGACATGTTGTTCACTATATAGGGGACAGCTGCTCCCAATCTTTGGATAGTAGGCATGTAGGGAGTAAAAATTTATCTATCCCTAACTGAAAACGAATCCTATATTCTATAAGAAGAGGGCATGTGATGAAAGTCAACAAACTAGAAACATATGTGAGAAATCTACATGTTCTAGTGATGAGTTTCCTGAGCCACTATCAAAAAGAAAAAACCCTGCATCTGATGAAGTTTGGATTTTTGAAGGTGTAGTGAATAATTCAGATGATGATTTCAATCAGGTATTGTATTTACAGAGCAGTTCCTCCTCCGATGAGGAAGCTATTTCACAAAGTAAGGTTTCTGAATTTTCAGTTTCAAACATGTAACATGTCAGTACCAGTTCAGGAGTACATCAGAGAAGATGACCTACATTTACTACTTGATGCGGAAAATCCATCTGTAGTGTACTCTGCATTTCTAACTGATAACTTAATGGAATTTATGGTAAGAGAAACTAAGAGATATGCAGATCAGTACTTATCTACAACTCAGGATGGTGAAACTCCAGGTAGACAAGTGAATTCCAAGAAGTAAACTCATTAAGAATGAAATTATTTATGTATATATTATTCTACTATGTAAAAAAAAACACTGATCATTAGTAAATAAAAGAATTATCAGGAAATAAAGTGAAATATATAAAAAAAAAATACACATAACAAGCACAATGAATTGTATAAGATGATTTGCTTCTCCATCAACCCATATATATTCCTGCCACACCCACACGAATTACCTGATCATAGGATAAGCCCCTCCGTATAATTATTTACTGAGCTAGCAATATATACAGTCGGTATTTCTTATTAGTTAGTGATTTATATTTTGGAAGCAAATCCCTTTCCATGTATTTATAAGTTTTTTTTTAAAATCATGCCCATCATAATGCAAATATGAAAGTCTAGAGCAGTGGTTTTTAACCAGTGTTCCCCGGTACACTTGTGTTCTGTGAGCTGGTTACAAGTGTTCTGCTGGTGAAAGATGTCACATGACACAGTTCAGAGTGTAATTGGCTGCTCTGATCCTAACAACTGAAGACTGCTATGCATGTTGACTTCTAAACCAAGAGAATATCATTTAAGGTCATGTGTTTGCAGGAGGGGCAGGAAGGAGTATCTTTTTTATAGTCATTCAGTGATGTGCATTTGGTTTGTGGGTTGTCTAACATCGTAGTAGTACACAATGGATAAATTTATTAGTAAACGAAAACGTGATTCTGAGGCAAATATTAATGATGGGACAAGTACAACTGGAAGTAGTAGTGATGATGTTGCTACAAATACATCTCATACAGAAGACAGCATTATACGTAGTAAAATAAGAAAAATTAATAAACAATATTCGGATGAATGTTTAACTTGCAGTTTTACATGGACCAGTGAGGAAGAATGTCCTATTCTCCTGTGTCTTGTATGCAGGGAAAAACTATCCAATAGCGCAATGGTTACTGCTAAGTTGAAATGTCACTTTACTACGAAGCACGTCAATCTTGCTACAAAAACTAAAGATTATTTCAAGAGATTGTTGGACATGCAAGCAAGTAAAATATTTTGAAAAGACTTCTTATTTTACCAGCATGTTGTGAAATAGTAAACATATGTTTGGCAATGAAGCAAAAAAAGGAAATTATGAAAATTCCTCATTTGGACAATACAATAAAAAATAAAATTAAAGATATGTCAGATGATATTGAGAAAACAGTTACCAATAAACTTTTCAAACAACATTTTGCTTAACAAATTGACGAGTCCACTGACATTAGCAGTAAAGCTCATATACTAAGATTCGTTCATTTCATTAATGAAAATTAAATAGTGAATCAATTTCTATGCTGCAGAGAACTTACCGAACGTACAACAGGACCAGATATTTTTGACTCAATTACATCATATTTAGAAAATTTTAAAATTTCGGGAGCTGTGTGTAGGAATTTGTATGGATGGTGCTCCATCAATGGTAGGCTCTATTAAAGGATTTGTTACCATTGAAAAGAAAATAAACCCAAATATTATATCTATACACTGTTTTTTTGCACAGAAAATCCTTAGTTTCAAAAACACTACTGGCAAACCTGTACTAGACCAAATTGTAAATATGGTAAATTACATCAAGTCAAGACCTTTAAAAGCACACCTTTTTAAAAAACTTTGCATATCTATGGAAAGCCAAATACAATTCTTTGCTTTTGCACACTGATGGTCATCCAGGGGTAAAGTTCTATTCAGAATTTTAGAACTTAAGAATGAATTATTGGCCTTTTTTTTCAAAATGAAGTTACAGATGCTTTTGTTAAATGTTGTCAAAATGATATTTGGTGTGCTAAAATGGCATATTTAGCCGATATTTTTAATGACTTAAACAGCATTAATACAAGTATTCAAGAAAAAATGAAAATATTTTGACATCCACTGACAAACTGACAGCTTTTCAGAAAAGTATCTCTTTGGAAAAACTGCATATCAGAAAAAATACAGTAGATATGTTTCCTTTGCTCCATAAAAATGTCAAGGGAATTATTTCCATTATAACAAAACATTTAACAATACTGGAAGAAAAGATTTCAAGTTACTTTCCTTCCTTAAATACACACAATTATGACTGGATACAAAATCCATTTGGCATAGTTAATACCTTGTCAACACATCATATTCTAAAAATGAAATTCTCTGAAATAACTCTTGAGGAATTTTGGATTTTTGTCCAAGCCAAATACCCAGCTCTCTCCACAAGGGCACTGAAAATTTTGTTTCAACATCATATTTGTGAGTTTGGTTTCTCAATATTAATCAATATAAAAACTAAAAATCGTGAAAGACTTAATAATACAGACAAAGAGATGAGGATAGCTAATATCATATATTAGACCTGATATTGCTGAAACCTGCAAAAGCCGACAAGCTCAAGTATCTCATTAAAATAAGTTCCATTTTATTTTAATAAGTTCAAAGCACATTAAAATAAGTTCCTTCACTCCACCTCCAGATACTAACAACACAAGCAAACATATAATATCACAGATGTAAATTATTCATAATCCATTTTCCAGTACTGAAAGTATTTTTATTCACACTTATTCTTTCTCTTCCTTATATTTGTTATTCTTCACATCTTTTAGTAAATTAAGTGGTAACTAATAATGAAATATGTCATTCTCTTTAATTATTGTTTTTAATATATTCTGCAAAGAACATTCCTTTTCACCTACATCCCATGCTATGTGAGATTAGTTACAATTGAAGAAACTGTCACTAAAAATGGTGCGTCCGACAACATGCAGGAACGAAACTGCCAGTAATTCTGCTCACTTCGCCAGATGGTTAGGTTCACAGCAAGAGAGCTACAATCAGTCCAATGTGAACATGTTAAGGAATTTGGAGAACCGATTGGGGCTTCTGACCTAATGTTCAATCCTCACCTTCACGTGGTGTGCCCCGTTAGTAGGTATCTACTGGATACTGAACGAATGAGGATTTGCTGGCAATTTGGGGGGACTCAGCCGACCAAATTTTTACTCTCCATTAGCTTAAACCACATATAATGTGATGGTGCAACATGATGAGATTTCATGCCAGCTGGCCCAGTGAAACAAGGTTCCCACTGTTTCTGTAAGGGGAATCATGGTGAGCAATGAAAAGTCAGCTACTGAAACAGACTCAAGCTCATTCTAGAAGAAGAACAAACCCAATATCAAAAAAAAAAAATGACGATAGTGACCATCAACATAAGGAGTATTAATGGAAAGGAAATCAAGCTTGCAGAAGAACTGGAAAAATACCACGTGGACATTATTAGTATCACTGAAACAAAGAAGACAAAAACAGGTGAGGTCCTACTAAATAATAAGTATAGTATGTTATATTTGGGCAAAAATGATCAAGGAAAGGAAGGAATAGCAATTTTCAAAAACACCTAATGGCATCCAACATCAAACACGAAGTTAAATGTCTTGATTGGAAGGCACTTTCAAGCAAAGTTATGTGGGCAAACTTCAAAATGGGAAAATGAAACTTATTTGTGCTTATAGTCCCACAGAAGATTCTCCTAAGGAAGAAGCAGGAGAATTTTGAGTCACTTGAGCAAATAACTGACATAAAGAAAATGGAAAAAAGTGGTACTTGTTGGAGATCTAAACTACAGAGCAGGAAGTAAATCCCACCAGGAATATAGAAATGTTTTGGGAAAATTTAGAGAAAAGGGAGCTAATAATAATTGTAAGTATGTGCTGAATTTCTGCTCAGCATATGTCATTAGTCATTACTAATACCATGTCCAACTTAAAGATGTGCACAAGTTCACGTGGAGAAAAGACAAGAAATAAGAAAAACATTGACTATGTTATTGTTGATAGTGACAGTTTCATTCTGGTTCAGGATACAAGAGTCTACAGAGGATTTGAAATTGAAAGTGATAGTTTTAGGTAAGATAAAACTGAATAACACATTGAAAAGAACAGTACGTAAGAAAGTTTTTAAAAAATTTAAAGTTGAGCAGCTTTTACAGGTAAACTGTAGACTCAACTATACAAACATTACTGATGAAAGAATGAAACAGTTTGAAAACAAGAACCAAACCTTGGAGTCTCAGTGGCAAACTCCAAAGAAGACATTGACTGATTCAGCTAGGAAGGCATGTGGTGAAGTAGCAAGGATAAACACAGGAAGTTAAAGAAGCAGTCCTGGAAAACAAGAAAGCATACCAAAAGTTACTAGCAAATAAGTCCAGATGCCCTAAAAGAATACAGAGAAAAATGTAAGAAAGTTAAGCTATGTGTGAAAGTATCTAAACAAAAGTCATTGCAAAGACTTCAGTAAGAATATAGAAGATAAACAACAGGAGTGGCAAAATGTTTTGGAGACTATTGAAAAAGCTTAGAAATGGAGGAAAGAGTACTGTAAAAGGAATCAAAGATGATAAAGGTAACATGAAAACTGAAGATAAGAATATCCTAGATTTCTGGAGTAATTACTTTGAAAGACTTGTTAAATGAAAGAAACAGTGAGAGAACTGTAATGGAAAATTTTCAAGAGATGCAAACATATCAATACTTGAGGTAGAAAGAGTCATCAAAAACCTGATATGTGGAAAGGGTGGAGATGATATTTGACAAGAAATGCTCAAATATGGAGGTATAAAAGTTTTGCATTGGTACACTGCATAATTCAGAGGGCCTGGTAAGAAGGTCAAATTCCAGGTGATTGGAGTAGAGCTCTCATAGTTCCCATCTATAAAAAAAGAGAATAAAGCTGAATCTGAGAATTACAGAGGAATTTCTGTACTAAGTGTTCCAGGTAAGATTTATACAAGAAAAGAGGTTGAGAAAGATTGCGGAAGAGAAACTTGGAGAAGAACAAGCTGCGTTCAGGTCAAATAGAGATTGTCAAGATCAGATTTTCGCATTACAACAAATAGTTGAGAAATCATGGGAATATGAGGGTGGTCTGAAAAGTTCTCGGCCTAACAATGAAAAAACGAATTTATTTTTTCAAAATAATCTCCTTTAAGACTAATACACTTATTCCAGCGATGCTCTATTATTGCGTCCATGTAGTGGTTTTCAGTAAGATCTGCAAAATACCCATCTATAGCTGCAATGTAGGTGGGTATTTTGACTAGCAAGGAAGAGTTTTAGTTGTGAGAAGAGATAGAAGTCAGAGGGAGCCAAATCTGGGGAATGAGGAATAGAGTGGATGTTCCAACAATTCATATTGCAGATCTCTTAATTTTCCGATTGCCAAAACATTTTGTGGGCAGGTGCATTGTCTTGATGAAAGATGATTTTTTTTCTTCTGCAAACTGGGTCTTTTCTCATGAATTTTTTCGTCTAGTCTGATTAAAAGATCGGAATAATATTCCCCAGTTATTGTTTTATCCTTTTCAAGATAATTAATAAACAAAATGCTTTTAGCTCTCAAAACACCGATGCCATGACCTTCCCTGCTGATGGAACTGACTTTGTCTTCTTTGGCGGAGAACAACTGGCTTCTGTCCACTATTTTGACTGCTGTTTGGATTCTGGTGTGTAATGGTGAATCCAAGTCTCATCCATAATAATAAATCGATACACAAAATCAGTTTTATTCTTGTTAAAATGCTCCAAGAACTGTTCAGAGATTTTCATGTGAGTGTGTTTTTGATCTGCTGTGAGCAAGTGAGGCACCCATCTTGCACAAAGCTTTTTCATTTACAATTCTTCATGCAAAATATAACCTACATGTTCTTTTGAAATGCCTATAGCCTTAGCAATTTCATGCACTTTGACTCGCCGGTCATCCAATGCCATATCATGTGCTTGATCAATGATTTCTGGTGTTGTTACACTTTTTGGACATCCTTCACATGGATCATCTTCAAGGCTGGTACGGCCACGTTTAAACTTGGCAGCCCATTTCTTAATTGTCAAAAATGAAGGAAAAGAGTGCCCATAAACTTTTATGAACTTTGAATGAATTTCTTTTGGCATTAAATTAAAGTTTCTTTTACAAAGAATTTTATAATCACACGATACTTAATTTTATCCATTTCAAGGGATACAGACAACACTTTTGCTTCAGACAGCTGTATAAAACAAAGTACTTGTTAGAATGATTTGCAATTTCACATGCATGCTTATGACAAATGTACTAACTTAGAAAAAAAAAATCTTGCTGATAATGTTGCCATTTATGGTTAAGGCTGAGAACTTTTCAGACCACCCTCGTATGACAAGGATCTATAATGTAGATCCTTGTCATGTGTATATGTTGCAGTGATTTAGTCACTGCAGCATATACACACTCTAAATAATATGGTTGCATGAAACTTCCCAAGATCTGGGAAAAAGCAGTTCTTAAACTTCTTGTCCAACAGCCAAGTCTGGCTGCCAACACTCATTATTTTGTGCTACTTTCATTCCATTAAATCTAAACATGAGCTTAGACACACCTAAGCCTAAATATTCATTCAGTCTTGTTGTTTCTGAGACTTTTTTTTAGGGCTTGAATTCTACATCTGAGAGAATACATGTGGACAGCATGGCATGGCATAGTACATGTACTATATCAAGTAGGATGCTGTTTTCTTCTGATGTGAAATAGTGAAATTATTTTTCTACCATTGATGACATTGTAAAAAAAAGCAGTATAGAAAATCATATACTTTTAAGCAGTGAATATATTACCTATGCACGTATTCTACACAGTATGTCTCAAAGAGATATTATTTATTCACTATTTCAAGAATTTAGTATTTATTTCCTCATTAGTTATATTTGCATTATCTTTTATTTGGCATGATGCCTAATATTTTTTTTCCTATCTAAAACAAATTTTTGCATCCCTCTGTGCACTATCATCCTTATTGAGAAACTCTGAATCAGAGTCAGCCACAACCTAAAATGATTTATTTATTTATTTATATATAAAATTTTTGGGAATCCCGTACAGCCTAAAGTCTGGCTATGCACCTACTCTATTCCTAGCAGAGACTGTTTAATCCAATGATAATGGCTAATAAACAGTAATGTCTAGAAGTGGAATCAAACAGGATACTATTCATATTTCCTTACCACTTCAAATCCATATAATATCATGTTTTTAAAACTCTAGAATGGTAGTGCTTGTAGGCAGGAATGATTTAGGCAGTGATAAATATAGTATGAGATAGGATATGAAAGGATTATTATTGGAAAAAAAATTGACACATGAAAGTTCAGATTAAAAGGAATTATTAAATGATTGACCAGAGAGTTAGAGATACATTTACAAAATTTCATCATCATCATCATCAAATTCCTGCCATGTACCCTCAAGGGGTGTACAGGATATGATACTACTACATGAAAAAAATGACATCATTATTAACTTCCTATCAAACAATTTTCCTCCAAATCAGCCTGTTACTTGTCTAGACTGCAACATTATCAGATCGTATATTTCTATCGTCTAAGGCACTTTGTACCGTATCAATCCACCTATATCTTGGTCTTCCTCTGGGTCATTTTCCTGCCAACCTGACAGAGAACACTTGTTTTGCTAATCTTTCCTCGCCCATTCTGTTTAGGTGACCATACCACCTGAGATTAACTCTGCTAACGCATTCCTGGATGCAGACAATGTCAAGTTCTTTCCTAATATCCTCGTTTTTAATATGATATTGCCATTGATGCCATCTGTTCACGCCTATAATCTTTCTCAGGACTCTCATATCTGCGGTCTCTAGTCTTTGGTCACGTGTTTTACTTCTGACCGAGCTCTCAGATCGATAAGTTAAAACTGGTTTGAACACTGTCTTGTATACAGCTAATTTAGTGTTTCGACTAATTTCTCTCTTATTCCATATGAATTTATTCAGTTGACTTCCTACCATACCAGCTTTGCTGATTTTGTTGTCTATTTCTATATTTAATTTACCATCGTCAGTAAAAATCATGCCTAAGTAGCTGAAATGTTTCACTTGTTCCACAGGTTCTCCATTCACAACACAGTTCACATTTTCAATGATTCTACCTATTTTCATTGTCTTTGTCTTTTTATTGCTGACCTTCATACCATATCTATTACAACAGCTATTCAATTTAGTCAGAGAATCTTGTAGCGAATTTATTTAGAAGTATAACATCATCCGCATAAAGCAAAGAGCTGACATTAACATCTCCAATTTTGATATCATGTTTAATACCACTTTCCTTCATAATGTGATCCATATAGATAATGAATAACAGAGAGGATAATGTACATCCTTGTCTCACACCAGATTTAACATTAAACCATCTTACTGTACTTCCTTCAATTCTAACTGCTGACTTACAACTTAAATAAAGACTAAGTATTGCTTGATATAATGCCCCATTCACACCATATAACTGCAGCGTATTGAATAGCTTCTCTCTTGGCACCTTATCATATGCCTTTTCCAAATCGACAAAACTTAAATACAGATGTTTGTTATATTCCCATGCTTTCCAAACTATTTGTTGTAAAGTGAAGATGTGATCCTGACAGCCTCTATTTGGTCTGAATCCAGCTTCTTCTTCACCAAGTTTTTCTTCCACAATTCTTCTCAACCGTTTCTCAAGCATACTTGCATAGATCTTGCCAGGAACACTCAGTAGGGAATTACCTCTGTAATCTCACATTCAGTTTTATTTCCCTTTTTATATATGGATACTATTAGAGCTCTACTCCAATCATCGGAAATTCGTCCCTCTGTCCAGGCTTTCTGAACTATGCAGTGCAGCCACTGTAAGACTTTTATACCACCTGGTAATTAATTTACGGAATTAACAACGCATATAAAGTATATTAATTAAAGATAACTTTAATGAATCACTTCTATATTTCGGCAATGTCACATTGCCATCTTCAGGAAGATAAAGATATGGTATGTGCACTAAGGAACTAACAAAGCAAATGAGGAAGAAAGTAAGAAACTAATTTTGTTCCTAAAGTCCTAATGGTGCCCTCTTGTGGGCTAATTTGGTAGTCTTGGCAGTTGGGCTGAAGTTCTCATAATGAAAGTCTCCCAAATTTGGGGCAGTTTCATGCACCCAAATTTGTTGAGGTTAGGAACGTTTTTTAGAGCTGCTGAAGATTCTTTGAATAATCTTTCGTATTTAAACTTGCTGCGATGGATTATTTTTGTTTTCTTCCAACGAATTTTATGGTGGGTATCTAAGGCATGGTCTGCCAGCCCAGAGCGGCTGTACTGGTGAAACCGGATGTAGTCTTGGTGTTCTGAAATCCTGATATTTGTTGTTCTGCCTGTTTGGCCAAAGTAGGATAATTTGCAGCTGCAAGGGACCTGGTATACACCAGGTAGGTCTAGGGGAAGTGGTTGGTCTTTGGTAGAGCGGATAAGGGAAGCCAACTTTTTATATGGTCTGTAACAGGAAGTAAGGTCATATTTTTTGAGGATATTAGTTATTTTTTCAGAGGTGCCCTGGATGTAGGGGATAGTGATAGACTTGGTGTAGTCTTTATTGTGGAGGGGGGGAAGGGGGGTTGTGGTTTACAGGTTTTAGTATTTTTTGGATTTTTTTGGGGTTATAGCCATTGGCTAAGAAAGTGTTGAGGATGTGGTTTAGTTCCATAGTCAGGGCCTTGTCATCTGAGCAGATTAATTTTGCCCTGTTATATAGTGTTTTTATCACCCCATATTGTTGTGAGGGGGGGTGGTGGGATTGCTGGTGAATGTATCTGCCAGTGTGGGTGAGTTTTCTGTAAACAGAGAAAACCAAAGATCCATCAAGCTGGCGGGTGATTAAAGTGTCTAGGAAGGGGAGGGTGTTGTTTTCCTCTTTTTCTAAGGTGAACTGGACTCTGGGATGTTGGTTGTTTAAGTGTGTTAGGAAGGAGTGGAGTGTGTCTGAGCCATGTGGCCATATAGCAAACACATCATCAACATAACGAAGCCAAATAGTGGGTTTTTGTGGGGCGGAGTTTAAGGCTTTCTCTTCAAATGTCTCCATAAAGAAATTGGCCAAGGGTGGGGAAAGTGGTGAACCCATGGCTGTCTCCTCTATCTGTTTGTAGAACTTTCCTTGCCAAACGAAATAGCCTGAGTTCATTGTGAACTGAAATAGGGCTGAGATATCGGGAAACTTGGCTTGGATGAGCTCAAGGGTGGGACATTCTTTGAGTGGGACATTCGTGAATAGGGAGGAGACGTCAAAACTGACCATTATGTCAGTGTGTTGGAGTGCGAAGTTTTCTATACTGGCTTTAAAGTGGGCCGAGTTTTTTATGTGTGATGGTGTGTTGCCAGTGTAGTGTGTGAGCGTTTTGGCTAAATGTTTGGCTAATTTATATGTGGGGGAATCAATGCCATCCACTATGGGATGCAATGGCACATTTTGTTTATGTATTTTTGGGAGTCCATATAATCGGGGGGGTCTAGAGTTATAAGGTTTAAGTTTGTTGGTGACTTCCACAGGCCAAGAAGTGACCTTCTTAAGGAGTCTGTGGATAGTTCTAATCTGAGAGCTGGTCGGATTATATTCAATGGGGAGGTAAGTAGTACGGTCTCGTATTAAAGAATTTAGCTTACCTTTGTAGTCTTTTTGATTGAGTACCACAGTGGCGCTTCCCTTATCAGCTTTGGTGATTGCTATTTTTTTGTTGTTTTTTAATTCTTGTAGGACTGTATATTCGTTTTTGGATAAGTTGGATTTTGGAGGTTTTGCTTTAGTGAGAACACCGACTACATCCAGTCTCAACGTTGTTGGCGATATGGTTAGGCAGGTTGCGAATTCCACGCTCTATTTGGATCATGATTTCTTCAGCAGGTATCCTTTTAGGAGCTAGGGCGAAATTGTGACCACGTGAAAGTGCGGTGAGTGCTTCAGGTTTTAAAACTGCCGACGAGAGGGTGACTACTGTGTTAAGTGGTGGATGGGGTACAGAAGTAGAAGTCTTTGTCAGGTTTTCGTATTTTTTCACGTGCCGACTACGTATTTTTTTGAATTCCTTTCTTGCCGATGTGCATGAGATGTCATGAAGTATAGACCATAGATCGAGACCGAGTGTGTTAGAAAGCTCTTCCTCTAGCGCCCGTAAGGTTTTGTTTTCGTCGGCAAGGAGAACGCGCGTCGCGGTAATTTGTTCTCTTAACAGGGCGAAGCTAGTGCGGTTATAAATGCGTAGAGCTTTCTCGGAAGTAAAACGGTGCTTCAATTTGACACAGTTGGGGATCACTTTGTTATCCTGGCAGCGTTTTAGGAACGTCAGACGATTTATTTGCCTCGATATCTTCAACCTCAATTTGGCGTATTGATGGGCCTTTCGTGCGATTGCATCTCCGTGGATGATCATGATTCTAGTAGTAAGACTTATACGTTGGTTAGACATAACTGGTAATTAATTTACGGAATTAACAACGCATATAAAGTATATTAATTAAATATAACTTTAATGAATCACTTCTATATTTCGGCAATGTCACATTGCCATCTTCAGGAACATAAAGATATGGTATGTGCACTAAGGAACTAACAAAGCAATTTCTTACTTTCTTCCTCATTTGCTTTGTTAGTTCCTTAGTGCACACACCATATCTTTATGTTCCTGAAGATTTCGCCAGGGAACCAGGGTGAACAGCGAAAAGTCAGCTACTGGAACAAATCTGAAAACAAACCCCAACTTAACATCACCAGAGTTAAAGATCGGTACTATCAACGTAAGAAGCCTGAATGGCGAAGAAATGGAGCTAGCTGAGGAATTAGATAAGTACCAGATCGACATAATAGGGGTGACTGAAACAAAAAAGACAAAAAATGGTGAGATCTTTCTGAGCAATAAATACAAAATGTTATATTCAGGCAATGACAATCAAGGAAAAGAAGGAGTAGCTATAGTATTCAACACAAAATACGAGGCTAATCTTCTTGAATGGCAGTCAGTCTCAAGTAGAGTAATGTGGGCAAATATGAGAATGGAGAACTGGACAATGAGACTTATTTGTGCCTATGGTCCCACAGAATGTTCTACTAAGGTAGAAGTGGAGGAATTTTTTGAGGCTTTAGAAAAAGCAACTGACACAATGAAAAAGGAAAAGTTGGTCCTTGTTGGGGATCTAAATAGCAGAGTAGGAAATGATTGTGAGGCATTCAAAAATATTTTGGGAAAATTTGGAGAAAAGAGCAAAGCTAATAATAATGGCAAATATCTGTTGGATTTCTGCTCACGACATGGACTGGTTATTACTAACACCATGTTCCAACATACAAATGTGCACAAATTCACATGGAGAGAAGAGGCTAGGAATAAGAAAAGTCTCAATGACTATGTTATTGTTGATAGTGATGTTTTCTCCCTGGTGCAGGACACCAGAGTGTACAGAGGATTTGAAATTGGAAGTGATCACTATTTAGTCTTGAGCAGGATAAAATTGAATTTCATATTGAAAAGAATAACATGTAAGAAAGTTTTAAAGCGAATAAAAGTTGAGCAGCTCTCAGATGTGAACTGTAGACTAAAATACAGAAATATTATTGAAAAGAAAATGAAAGAGTTTGAGAACAGGAATCAAACCTTGGAGATTCAGTTGTAAACTCTGAAGGAAACATTGATTGATTCTGCCAGAGAAGCATGTGGTGAGGTTGTCTGCAAGGATAAAAAAATCAGAACTCCCTGGTGGACACAGGAAGTTAAAGAGGCAGTGAAGGAAAAGAAGAAAGCATATCAAAAGTTCCTGTCAAATAAGTCTGCTTGTGCTCTTAGAGAATATAGAGACAAATGTAAGAAAGCTAAACAGTGTGTAAAACTAGCTAAACAAAAGTCATGGGAGGACTTTGGCAAGAATATAGAAAATAAATATCAAGAAGGTGGCAAAATATTCTGGAGGTTGTTGAAGAAGCTTAGGAATGGAGGAAAGAGTGCTGTAAAAGGAATTAAAGATGATAAAGGTGAAATGAAAACAGGAGAAAAAGATATCCTTGAAGTATGAAGTAATTACTTTGAAAAACTGCTAAATGAAACAAGCAGTGATGACAGCACAGTGGTAAAAAACACTGATCAGGCATGCAGGCAGGAATACATATCCATACTTGAAGTAGAAAAAGCCATCAAAGGCTTGAAATGTGGAAAGGCAGCTGGAGTAGATATTCGACCAGAAATGCTGAAATATGGTAGTATAAGAGTCTTACAGTGGCTGCACTGCATAGTTCAGAAAGCCTGGACAGAGAGACGAATTCCCGATGATTGGAGTAGAACTCTCATAGTACCCATATATAAAAATGAAATAAAACTGAATGTGAGAATTACAGAGGTATTTCAGATCTTCATTTTACGACAAATAGTCGAGAAAGCATGGGAATATAACAAACATCTGTATTTAAGTTTTGTCGATTTGGAAAAGGCATATGATAAGGTGCCAAGAGAGAAGCTATTCAATACGCTGCAGTTATATGGTGTGAATGGGGCATTATATCAAGCAATACTTAGTCTTTATTTAAGTTGTAAGTCAGCAGTTAGAATTAAAGGAAGTACAGTAAGATGGTTTAATGTTAAATCTGGTGTGAGACAAGGATGTACATTATCCCCTCTGTTATTCATTATCTATATGGATCACATTATGAAGGAAAGTGGTATTAAACATGATATCAAAATTGGAGATGTTAATGTCAGCTCTTTGCTTTATGCGGATGATGTTATACTTCTAAATAAATTCGCTACAAGATTCTCTGACTAAATTGAATAGCTGTTGTAATAGATATGGTATGAAGGTCAGCAATAAAAAGACAAAGACAATGAAAATAGGTAGAATCATTGAAAATGTGAACTGTGTTGTGAATGGAGAACCTGTGGAACAAGTGAAACATTTCAGCTACTTAGGCATGATTTTTACTGACGATGGTAAATTAAATATAGAAATAGACAACAAAATCAGCAAAGCTGGTATGGTAGGAAGTCAACTGAATAAATTCATATGGAATAAGAGAGAAATTAGTCGAAACACTAAATTAGCTGTATACAAGACAGTGTTCAAACCAGTTTTAACTTATCGATCTGAGAGCTCGGTGAGAAGTAAAACACGTGACCAAAGACTAGAGACCGCAGATATGAGAGTCCTGAGAAAGATTATAGGCGTGAACAGATGGCATCAATGGCAATATCATATTAAAAACGAGGATATTAGGAAAGAACTTGACATTGTCTGCATCCAGGAATGCGTTAGCAGAGTTAATCTCAGGTGGTATGGTCACCTAAACAGAATGGGCGAGGAAAGATTAGCAAAACAAGTGTTCTCTGTCAGGTTGGCAGGAAAATGACCCAGAGGAAGACCAAGATATAGGTGGATTGATACGGTACAAAGTGCCTTAGACGATAGAAATATACGATCTGATAATGTTGCAGTCTAGACAAGTAACAGACTGATTTGGAGGAAAATTGTCGATAGGAAGTTAGTAATGATATAATTTTTTCATGTAGTACTATCATATCCTGTACACCCCTTGAGGGTACATGGCAGGAATTTGATGATGATGATGAATAATAATAACAAGGTAAGTCAATTAAAATACCAGGAAAAAGAAGTAATACAATACAGTGATTCAAGATTTAATTTTGTGCTTGATGATGGTGTCACTGGGAACTATGTGCTGAATGCAATAGAGGAAGAGAAAAAAAAAGAGATTGTAGTGCTTGTAGGCACAAATGATTTAAATAGTCATAAATATAGTATGAGAGAGGATATGAAAGGATTGCAGGAAGATGAGAGAAAGAAAAGTGGAAAAGGGAAAATCGTTAGTGTATTACCGAGATACAACAGTATCAAGTTAAGATGCAAGGCTATGATAGATTAATTATTCAATGCATAGGCTACGTAGAAAAAGTGGGTGCGTGTTTTTTGATGTGTGGAATGAGTTTGATGGTAGAAAAAACTGTATAAGGAGGATGGCCTGCACTTGATGGCATCAGGGATCTGAAGAAATAACTTACTGGAGTGAGACCTGATGCCACGTCAGGGAAATTATATCATCTTGGGAGGAACACTGAGAATGTGCTTTTAAGTTCATCTAGAGTGTATAGACATAATAATGACATGAATGTAAATGAGCATGGTTATGAACTGGGTGAAAGAGTGGATTATACTTTGGGTTTGGACTTTTTTTAGTGTGTCTGGGGATGGAAATGAGGAATTTGTCCCACTGAGCCAAGCATACTGTAGGCATTCGGTGAAAGCATACAAAAAAGCCAGGAAGTAACTTGTTGTGTCTATACACAAATGCCAAGAGCATTAGAAAGAAATTGGTTAAGTTTGCTGCTTTGGTAAATACATCATGGCCTAAAATTGTTGGCATTAGTGAAAACTGGCTTTGAGAGTTACATGTAGTAACTGGAATCAAGTATAAAGGTTATAGTATTTTTAGGAATGACAGAAGAGACAGTAGAGGAGGGATACTACTAATGATATCAGATGACTTGAGTCCAGTTAGGGCAGAAACTCATGAAAGTAATAATGGTAATAATATCCTGTGTTGCAGAGGCTAATAGGATGAAATATATGGTGGGGTATTGTTAAAGCCAAGTTCTGGATTTCACTTGTTACAGAATAGTATGCAGCACCTACCAGATCTGTAATTTAAGTGATAAGGATTATAACATTTTAATCCTTGGCTAAATAGATGTAAGGATGAAGACACAGAGAAATGCTGTAGCCTGTATCTGGAGAATTCCCAGATAAAAGCACAACCTCCATCAAAGTTTTTAACTACCTTTTTTGAGCCATTTATTCCAGCAAAACTGTCTAATTATCTAGGGATAATTCAGATTCCACCTGCTTTGCATAAGCATGCTGGGGGGGGGATATAATCAAATTCCATCACTGATGGATTTGAACTTACATCTATTTCTTTATTTACTAAATTATTTACAGGACATTCTTGCTAATTTATTTCAAGCTTTCTTCATTCAAGGATACTAGTTAGAATAATATGTTCCATGTTCAACTATGAGCTGTAAAATGTTATCAATTTTGTTTAGTACTACAATGTAAATAATCTGCATTATATCAGCTTTGTATAATAACAGAACTTTTCTGCTTGCCATTAAAAAGAGAAGGAATGTTAGGAAACATTCTGGAATGAAAAGAATTAATAATGAGCAAATGGAGACTCAAAAAAAAAAAGCACCCATATAAGAAAAATCAAAATAGTATTTTCCACTATTATTCAGAATGCAAAATGGAACATAGTGTATTTTCAGTAGAAATTTTCAGTAATACATAATGTCAGGTTTACTGCAGCATACAAGACAAAACATATGAGCATTAAAAAATTTATTTACATAAATGTTCACAACAGCAAGAATGTCACCTAAATGTACTCCAAAACTGAGCTCCTAAAATTCCATCAGGGGGAGGAATTTTTCCAGTTTTTAATGTTCTTTGTAGAAAATCTTCCAACCTCGACACTGGTCCCCCAGAAACGCCAGGAGTGGTTTGCTTTATTTTTGGAAAGTAGTCTTTACATAAAGCATGAAGCAGTTTTACAAACTGCTTTCCATAAGTTTTCTGTAATGAATACCCAGCCACATTAAGAAAATCATAAAGCAATGTAGCTGTGATATCAGGCCTTGGATCTAGATTTAAAATTCTTGCAAGCCATCTCCAGCCATACTGCAAGCTATAAGGATGAGGGGATTTAAATCCTGGTGGTAGATCACTTTGAATAATTGCAGCATACAGTCTCATGATACCACTCATTCTTTTAAGGAATTTGTCTTGTTTTTCAACTACACCACCAGAATATTGATAACCTAAAGACCTAGAAAAATAAAATATAGAAAAACTTAACTGATATATAAAATGATGATTTTAATATTAAAGAACAGAATGGGTTTTAATGGTTTTCACTTTTAAGTTAATAAAACCCAAAAATTATACTTAATTACACAAAATTATAAATTACATTTGATCAATTCTAGAAGATTTATCTGGCATGTGAAGAATCAAGATAGTAAATTCATTTGCATCCCCTTCATACAAACACCCAAAATCATAAATACACATCATTTATACAAATCACTGGATTTGTATAAATATATTCAATTGTCATGATTCATTCACAGTTTATTTTGACATGTAGATGGAATTTATTTGTATTTATTTATTCATCTTTATATTTAAATATATAGATGGTAAGATGATTTTTTAAAACTGTTAAATACAGAACAAGAAATTCTTAATATGTTCTATGTTTGACTATGAAATGTTTAAAATGTTTCCCATTTTATTCAGTAATGCGGTCCAAATGGAATAAATGTTTATGATGTAAAAGGGGGAAGTGAGGGAGAAGCATCCACATGCTCTCGTTCTTAGAAATCCCCCCCCCCCTCTAGAAAGATAATTATTGTTAAATTAAACAGATTTTTCTTGCATATTAAGAATTTGGGATTTAGCGGACCAAATTGTATTCTTATTGGTTAAACCAAAATAAAAAAAAATGATGGTACAACATGACAAAATTCATGCTGGCTGGGGCGTTGCCCGGTTAAACAAGGCCCCCGTTGATTTCGCTAGGGAACCAGGGCGAACAGCATAAAGTTAACTACTGGAACAAATCTGAAAACAAACCCCAACTCAACATCACCAGAGTTAAAGATCAGTACTATCAACATAAGAAGAATGAATGGCAAAGAAATGGAGCTAGCTGAGGAAATAGATAAGTACCAGATAGACATAATAGGGGTGACTGAAACAAAAAAGACAAAAACTGGTGAGATCTTTCTGAGCAATAAATACAAAATGTTATATTCAGGCAATGACAATCAAGGAAAAGAAGGAGTAGCCATAGTATTCAACAAAAAATACGAGGCTAATCTTCTTGAATGGCAGTCAGTCTCAAGTAGAGTAATGTGGGCAAATATGAGAATGGGGAACTGGACAATGAGACTTATTTGTGCCTATGGTCCCACAGAAGGTTCTACTAAGGTAGAAGTAGAGGAATTTTTTGAGGCTTTAGAAAAAGCAACTGACACAATGAAAAAGGAAAAGTTGGTCCTTGTTGGGGATCTAAATAGCAGAGTAGGAAATGATTGTCAGACATACAAAAACATTTTGGGAAAATTTGGAGAAAAGAGCAAAGCTAATTATAATGGCTAATATCTGTTGGATTTCTGCTCAGGACATGGACTGGTTATTACTAACACCATGTTCCAACATAAAAATGTGCACAAATTCACATGGAGAGAAGAGGCAAGGAATAAGAAAAGTCTCATCGACTATGTTATTGTTGATAGTGATGTTTTCTCCCTGGTGCAGGACACCAGAGTGTACAGAGGATTTGAAATTGGAAATGATCACTATTTAGTCTTGAGCAGGATAAAATTGAATTTTATATTGAAAAGAATAATATGTAAGAAAGTTTTAAAGCGAATAAAAGTTGAGCAGCTCTCAGATGTGAACTGTAGACTAAAATACACAAAGATTATTGAAGAAAAAAATGAAAGAGTTTGAGAACAGGAATCAAACCTTGGAGATTCAGTGGCAAGCTGAAGAAAACATTGATTGATTCTGCAAGAGAGGCATGTGGTGAGGTTGTCTGCAAGGATAAAAAAATCAGAACTCCCTGGTGGACACAGGAAGTTAAACAGGCAGTGAATTAAAAGACGAAAGCATATCAAAAGTTCCTGGCAAATAAGTGAGCTTGTGCTCTTAGAGAATACAGAGACAAATGCTAGAATGCTAAACATTGTGTAAAACTAGCTAAAAAAAAGTCATGGGAGGACTTTGGCAAGAATATAGAAAATAAATATCAAGAATAAGTAAATAAGAAAAAGATAAAGAAGCAAAAATAAATAGTAAAATATTCTGGAGGTTGTTGAAGAAGCTTAGGAATGGAGGAAAGAGTGCTGTAAAAGGAGTTAGAGATGATAAAGGTCACATGAAAACGGGAGAAAAAGATATCCTTGAAGTATAGAGTAATTACTTTGAAAAACTGGTAAATGAAACAAGCAGTGATGACAGCACAGTGGTAAAAAACACTGACCAGGCATTCAGTCAGGAATACATATCCATACTTCAAATAGAAAAAGCAATCAAAGGCTTGAAATGTGGAAAGGCAGCAGGAGTAGATGATATTTGACCAGAAATGCTGAAGTATGGTGGTATAAGAGTCTTACAGTGGCTGCTCTGCATAGTTCAGAAAACCTGGACAGAGGGACGAATTCCCGATGATTGGAGTAGAGCTCTCATAGTACCCATATATTAAAAAGGGAAATAAGACTGAATGTGAAAATTACAGAGGTATTTCCCTACTGAGTGTTCCTGGCAAGATCTATGCAAGTATACTTGAGAAATGGTTGAGAAGAATTGTGGAAGAAAAGCTTGGTGAAGAACAAGCTGGATTCAGGCCAAATAGAGGCTGTCAGGATCAGATCTTCACTTTATGACAAATAGTCAAGAATGCATCGGAATATAACAGAGATCTGTATTTAAGTTTTGTCGATTTGGAAAAGGCATATGACAAGGTGCCAAGAGATAAGCTATTCAATACGCCACAGTTATATGGTGTCAGTGGGGCATTATATCAAGCAATACTTAGTCTTTATTTGAGTTGTAAGTCAGCAGTTAGAATTGAAGGAAGTACAGGAAGATGGTTTAATGTTAAATTTGGTGTGAGACAAGGATGTACATTATCCCCCTCTGTTATTCATTATCTATATGGATCACATTATGAAGGAAAGTGGTATTAAACATGATATCAAAATTGGGGATGTTAATGTCAGCTCTTTGCTTTATGTTAATGATGTTATACTTCTAAATAAATCCGATACAAGTCTGCAAGATTCTCTGAATAAATTGAATAGCTGTTGTAATAGATATGGTATGAAGGTCAGCAATAAAAAGACAAAGACAATGAAAATAGGCAGAATCATTGAAAATGTCAACTGTGTTGTGAATGGAGAACCTGTGAACAAGTGAAACATTTCAGCTACTTAAGCACGATTTTTAGTGAAGATGGTAAGTTAAATATGGAAATAGACGACAGAATCAGCAAAGCTGGTATGGTAGGAAGTCAATTGAATAAATTCATATGGAATAAGAGAGAAATTAGTCGCAACACTAAATTAGCTTTATACAAGACAGTGTTCAAACCAGTTTTAACTTATCGATCTGAGAGCTCGGTCAGAAGTAAAACACTTCACCAAAGACTAGAGACCGCAGATATGAGAGTCCTGAGAAAGATTATAGGCATGAACAGATGGTATCAATGGCAATATCATATTAAAAACGATTATATTAGGAAAGAACTTGATATTGTCAACATCCAGGAATGCATTAGTAGAGTTAATCTCAGGTGGTATGGTCACTTAAACAGAATGGGCGAAGAAAGATTAGCAAAACAAGTGTTCTCTGCCAGGTTGGCAGTAAAACGACCCAGATGAAGACCAAGATATAGGTGGATTGATATGGTACAAAGTGCCTTAGACGATAGAAATATAAGATCTGATAATGTTGGAGTCTCGACATGTAACAGCCTGATTTGGAGGAAAATTGTAGATTGGAAGTTAGTAATGATGTAATTTTTTTCATGTTGTACTATCATATCCTGTACACCCCTTGAGAGTACATGGCAGGAATTTGATATTGATGATGATTAAGAATGATTCAAGGTCTATAATAACAAACGATTTGGTATGTAGGTTGTGTTGGAGGAATGGTGTTGAGCATGCAGATTACATTTGAATAGATTTGGAATTAGATAATGGATATTGTTGATCTTGTGTGAGGAGAACATGAAGACTCAAAAATGAAGGCTGTTCAGTAAAAATGAGAATGTAAGAAGAAATGATTGGATGTTACAATACAGGTCAATGACTGGAGAGAGAGATGGACCATAAAGAAATAACATGGCAAATTTATTTTATTGTGAAAACCATTATGATTTTCACCAATGCTTGATATATCAAGAATAAAGATGAGAAGTTCGTTGCAAGTGATGGATGGTTGCAAACTAGAAAATTACATTGACAAATTCGACATTTTTGGTTTCCCATGAAGCACAAGTAGGTGAGGGATTAACTTCAGTATGCTAAAATCAACCATGAACTTAAAATTGGCATCATCCTTCAGCTTTTCAGAAATCAAAATTGTACATTGACATACTAACTGCATTTCATATGACAATTTATTTACATTAAAATTGTCTTATACTTTAGCTGGCATCAACAGTTCCAATAAGAAGTAAAATAATGAAAGATAATAAAATATTAGAACAAGTAAATACCTTCAAATACCTGGGATGCAAACTGATTATATGAAAATGAAAAAGATATATAGACATTAAAATATCAAACTTTTGTTCAAGTAAAGAGCATAACAAGTAATACATTTAAGTCATGCTTGGTAAAAACTATATAATATCCTGTCTAAGAGAAGAATGAAAATTGATTCAAACAGTGGAGATGAAATTTTTCAGAAAAATAGCTGGATATATCAGAACAGTCACATTTTTAACTAACTGCTCCATGTGACACTATAAACAGATCTACCACTCTCACATGAGGAAGGTGTCACAAAACAGATCAATAAATTCTGTTTCATTCTTCTCATGAGATTTCACTGCTACCCAATCAATGTTCATATAATTAAAGTCATTCATGATCATTACTCATTTTGCACTCATCATGTTTATCTGATAATGCATTTCACTGTCACTAGCAAATGATCCACTAGGAATGTAACTAAATGCTTCAATACATATCTGATCTTTATAGGCTCCACCTCACACCAGATGGCTTCAAATTCACTGCCACATGGAAAATTATTACACATATTGCAGTCAGAGGTTTCTATCTTAACTGGACTCAATCATCCAGTATCATTAGCAGCACACTCCTCTCCTATTCTACCCTTCCTAAACGTACTGTATCCTTTACACACGATACCAGTTATCTGCTGATAGCCAGGTCTCAATAATGCCTACAAGTGAGGGGCCCACTGTGTTCATCAAGGCAATGCAGTAGGGCATTTGTTTCTGATAATCTTGGCATTTGGGTAAAGACATAATAAGTTACCTGCATGTCATCATCATCAAATTCCTGCCATGTACCCTCAAGGGGTGTACAGGATATGACAGTACTACATGAAAAATTACATCATTACTAACTTCCTATCTACAATTTTCCTCCAAATCAGTCTGTTACTTGTCAAAACTCCAACATTATCAGATCTTATATTTCTATCTTCTAAGGCACTTTGTACCGTATCAATCCACCTATATCTTGGTCTTCCTCTGGGTCGTTTTCCTGCCAACCTGGCAGAGAACACTTGTTTTGCTAATCTTTCCTCTCCCATTCTATTTAAGTGACCATACCATCTGAGATTAGCTCTGCTAACGCATTCCTGGATGCTGACAATGTCAAGTTCTTTCCTAATATCCTCATTTTTAATATGATATTGCCATTGATGCCATCTGTTCACGCCTCTAATCTTTCTCAGGACTCTCATATCTGCGGTCTCTAGTCTTTGGTCAAGTGTTTTACTTCTGACCCAGCTCTCAGATCCATAAGTTAAAATTGGTTTGAACACTGTCTTGTATACAGCTAATTTAGTGTTCTGACTAATTTCTTTCTTATTCCATATGAATTTATTCAATTGACTTCCCACGATACCAGCTTTGCTGATTCTGTTGTCTATTTCTATATTTAATTTACCATCTTCAGTAAAAATCGTGCCTAAGTAGCTGAAATGTTTTACTTGTTCCACAGGTTCTCCATTCACAACACAGTTTACATTTTCAATAATTCTGCCTATTTTCATTATCTTTGTCTTTTTATTGCTGACCTTCATACCATATCTATTACAACAGCTATTCAATTTAGTCAGAGAATCTTGCAGACTTGTAGCGGATTTATTTAGAAGTATAACATCATCTGCATAAAGCAAAGAGCTGACATTAACATCTCCAATTTTGATATCAGGTTTAATACCACATTCCTTCATAATGTGAACCATATAGATAACGAATAACAGAGGGGATAATGTACATCCTTGTCTCACACCAGATTTAACATTAAACCAACTTCCTGTACTTCCTTCAATTCTAACTGCTGACTCACAACTCAAATAAAGACTAAGTATTGCTTGATATAATGCCTCAGTGACACCATATAACTGCAGCGTATTGAATAGCTTCTCTCTTGGCACCTTGTCATATGCCTTTTCCAAATCGACAAAACTTAAATACAGATCTTTGTTATATTCCCATGCTTTCTCGACTATTTGCCGTAAAGTGAAGATCTGATCCTGACAGCCTCTATTTGGCCTGAATCCAGCTTGTTCTTCACCAAGCTTTTCTTCCACAATTCTTCTCAACCGTTTCTCAAGTATACTTGCATAGATCTTGCCAAGAACACTCAGTAGGGAAATACCTCTGTAATTCTCACATTCAGTTTTATTTCCCTTTTTATATATGGGTACTATGAGAGCTCTACTCCAATCATCGGGAATTTGTCCCTCTGTCCAGGCTTTCTGAACTATGCAGTGCAGCCACTGTAAGACTCTTATACCACCATACTACAGCATTTCTGGTCGAACATCATCTACTCCTGCTGCCTTTCCACATTTCAAGCCTTTGATGGCTTTTTCTACTTCAAGTATGGATATGTATTCCTGACTGCATGCCTGGTCAGTGTTTTTTATCACTGTGCTGTCATCACTGCTTGTTTCATTTAGCAGTTTTTCAAAGTAATTACTCCATACTTCAAGGATATCTTTTTCTCCTGTTTTCATTTCACCTTTATCATCTCTAATTCCTTTTACAGCACTCTTTCCTCCATTCCTAAGCTTCTTCAACAACCTCCAGAATATTTTGCCACCTTCTTGATATTTATTTTCTATATTCTTGCCTAAGTCCTCCCATGACTTTTGTTTAGCTAGTTTTACACACTGTTTAGCTTTCTTACATTTGTCTCTGTATTCTGTAAGAGTAAAAGCTGACTTATTTGCCAGGAACTTTTGATATGCTTTCTTCTTTTCCTTCACTGCCTCTTTAACTTCCTGTGTCCACCAGGGAGTTCTGATTTTTTTATCCTTGCACAAAACCTCACCACATACTTCTCTGGCAGAATCAATCAATGTTTCCTTCAGAGTTTAAAACTGAATCTCCAAGGGTTGATTCCTGTTCTCAAACTCTTTCATTTTCTTTTCAATAATATTTCTGTATTTTAGTCTACAGTTCACATCTGAGAGCTGCTCAACTTTTATTCGCTTTAAAACTTTCTTACATGTTATTCTTTTCAATATGAAATTCAATTTTATCCTGCTCAAGACTAAATAGTGATCACTTCCAATTTCAAATCCTCTGTACACTCTGGTGTCCTGCACCAGGGAGAAAACATCACTATCAACAATAACATAGTCAATGAGACTTTTCTTATTCCTAGCCTCTTCTCTCCATGTGAATTTGTGCACATTTTTATGTTGGAACATGGTGTCAGTAACAACCAGTCCATGTCCTGAGCAGAAATCCAACAGATATTTGCCATTATTATTAGCTTTGCTTTTTTCTCCAAATTTTCCCAAAATATTTCTATATGTCTCACAATCATTTCCTACTCTGCTATTTAGATCCCCAACAAGGACCAACTTTTCCTTTTTCATTGTGTCAGTTGCTTTTTCTAAAGCATCAAAAAATTCCTCCACTTCTACCTTAGTAGAACCTTCTGTGGGACCATAGGCGCAAATAAGTCTCATTGTCCAGTTCCCCATTCTCATATTTGCCCACATTACTCTACTTGAGACTGACTGCCATTCAAGAAGATTAGCCTCGTATTTTGTGTTGAATACTATGGCTACTCCTTCTTTTCCTTGATTGTCATTGCCTGAATATAACATTTTGTATTTACTGCTCAGAAAGATCTCACCAGTTTTGGTCTTTTTTGTTTCAGTCACCCCTATTATGTCGATCTGGTACTTATCTAATTCCTCAGCTAGCTCCATTTCTTTGCCATTCAGGCTTCTTACGTTGATAGTACCGATCTTTAACTCTGGTGATGTTGAGTTTAGGTTTGTTTTCAGATTTGTTCCAGTAGCTGACTTTTCGCTGTTCGCCCTGGTTCCCTGGCGAAAACAACGGGGGCCTTGTTTAACCGGGCGACGCCCCAGCCGGCATGAAATTTTGTCATGTTGTACCATCATTTTTTATTTTGGTTTAACCAATAAGAATACAATTTGGTCGGCTAAATCCCAAATTGCCAGCCCATCCTCGTTCGTTCAGTATCAAAGTAGATACCCAACAGGGTGCACCGCGAGAAGGTGAGGATTGGACATTAGGTCAGAAGCCCTGGTCGGTTCTCCGCATTCCTTTAAAGGCTATGTGGAGGTCTCCTCTCAGTTATACAGCTTTGACCCTTAAGCACCCCTGCATGTATATTCACTTTTGCAGTCTGTATGACAGGTGTATACCCGCAGATCTCTATTATCTAATGTCTTGTTTATGTAATATCCTTGAACTTGCTTAATAAGACCACACTGGGCTTTTTTTTTTTTGCATGATCATTTCTGCAGTCTGTGTGACCCAGTTGTACAACTTGCAAATCTATATTCTTATCTAATGTCTTCCTTATGCTGACATCCTTACACTTGCTTAATAAGTCTTAACTATTATTTTTTTCCCCTTAATGATGTCCAAGATAATGCACATTCCTCTCATTAACAATTACATATTATGGTTGCTGTTTCATGCAGATTTTCACCATTCCTTCCATCATAATCTAGTTATCCTGACACTTTGAGTTAGGTCTCACATCAATTAATAATTTTTTAAGACTTCTGATATGAAACACATTCACATGTAGGCCATCCTTCTTATACAAATCCATTTTTTCCTCTTTTTGTGATCATTCTTTCTACACCACCTATGCATCAAATTGTCTGCCATTGTATCCCCCCTTCTTGTTAATTTATTTATATCATATCTAACTATTTTCCTTTTCTGACTCTTCACTCTTGCTTCTTATAATGGTCCTTTCACATCCACTCTCTTATACTGCATTTATCGCCACAGAAATCATTTGTTCCTACCATAATCACCATCTCATTGAGTTTTCTTCTCTGCTTTTCCATTATATTTGTTAGGCTATTTTATTTTAAAACCCTGGAAACTCAAAATAATAACATGACCATCAATTGCAAGTTTTTTTGATTGAAATCTAGCACAGAATATTCTTTTATAATGTAATATTTTTAAAAATTTATTCCAATATACATTCAGTAGTGTTGTAGGATCTGTGTGCGTGTACATGTAACATACACATATTTGAGTCTGGTTTGAGACAGTATAGTGGAAGTATAGTATATTATTCTTCCAATGCCTCTCATATTGCTTTTCAACTTTTTCCAATTCCTTGTTATCAGTCTAACGATTTGCTTTAATATATTTCCAAAGTTAATTCATACTTGATGTCTTTGTTAATTTTTGAAATGGCATGATTCTGTTTATTGGGGCAAGTCACCTTGTCAACAATTTCACTAGCGTTCTTTGTTGCTGCTCTACTGGTCTTGTGAGGTTTTGGTATCATTTTATGGTTCTATTTTTGTTGGAATATTAACAATATTCCACCATTTTTTGATACAAAATATACTAAGAAGCTAATGTAATAAAACATATAAAAATCACTAATTTCACACGATTAAAGATACCAACCTTCCACTATACTGTCTCAAACCAGACTCAAATATGTGTATGTTACATATGAGCGCACACAGATATCCTACAACACTACTGAATGTATACTGGAATAATTTTTTAAAAATATTACCAGCAAATAGTTAGTGAACAGAATTACTGAAGAATGCAATTAATAGATATTTTTGTACATTTAGAAGATGAATTTAATATATATGTTAAAAAAAAAAAGATTTTTTAAAATAATATTTTTAGTCTTACTCACTTATAATAGTCTTCTTGTGATTGATTATTTTCTTTAGGATGGTAAAATGGAGCCAAATATGGACATTTTATATAGAAATTTGCCAAAAGCAAATCTCCAATTTCTGGATATTTAGACCACATAGCTATGATAAAAGCTGCTATAGGAAAGGCAGTTTCAAATTTTGATGCAACTTGACCATCTCCTTGTGCCTGGGGGAGGGGGGGGGGATATGTACAGAATGTTAATAATCATACTATATTATTGAATATATTATTACAATCTTTAAATCTTTACACAAAATGAAAAAAAAAAAAAAAAATACACACACATATACAAAAGCAAAAGTAATCACAAAAACATAAGTAAACAAGCAGCTACCAATAGACTTCTTGCTTAATCAAAAAATTAACTATTTAACTATAGTATGGATGGATTGGATACTGAAATATCCAGTTTGAGAGGAATGTGTTGGCAGCACAAGCGATCTTGCCTTTATTTCCATAAGATGGTGTAATGTAAAGAAGGGATGCATCATATGAAAGCTCATTTCTAGTTATAATCTTTATCTGAAGGATGAAGATTATGAAATTACTCAAATTTTACATATCACTATAAAATTATGAAGGAATTGTCTTGCAACAGCTCAATAAATCCAGTTTCATTCTTCTCATGAAATTTTAACAGATGCTGACCTGTTAATTTCTGATTGAAATATTTGCAGTAATAAAATTACTATATTCTTGTGAATATGTGTGTATAATTAAACCCATCTTGTTTATTTAGTGATGCATTTCTTTGTCACTAACAACTGATCCACCAGATCTGTAACAATACCCTGCTATGTATTTGATCTTATTAGACTCCACCTCACACCAGACAGCTTCAAACTCACTGCCACTTGAAAATTTCTTCCTAGTATTACAATCATAGGTATCAACTCTAACTAGATTCAAGTCATCCAATATCATTAGCAGTACACTCCTTCCTCTCCTATCTTGTCTATCCTTCCTAAAAATGCTGCACTCTTTACCCTTGCAACCAGTTAGTATATCTTCTTTTGATAACCAGGTGTCACTAATACCTACAATGAGGTCCCAATGTACTAACCAATGCAACAAACTTTACTCCTTTACTTCTGATACTTCTAGTATTCGTGCTCAGACATAATAAGTTACCTGCATGCTTTTTTTTTTTCCGTATACTCTTCTCCGTAGTCTGCATGACACAGTTGGACAACTTGCAGATCTCTCTTACATCCTTGCACATACTTCATAGGTCCACAGTGGATGAACAAAACTGTTCTCTCCTCAATCATTTTCATGATAATGCCCATTCCCATCATTAACACAGTTAATATAATATTATATAATGTTATCGCGCTTACACACAGATTCTCACCATTCTTCCCATCATAATTTAGTTTCCCTGACTCTCTGTGTTAGGTCTCATACCAATTAATAGTTTTTTTAGACTCCTGATACCCAACACATTCAAGTGTAGACCATCCCTCTTATACAAATCCATTTTATCCTCATATTCACTCCACATATTCAAAAACATACATCCATTCTGTTACACAGCCTACCCATTGAATTGTTTGCCATCATAGCTCTTCTTAATTCATTTCTATCATATCTAGTTAATATACTTACGATTCTCACTCTTCACTCTTGCTTCTTCCAACAACCCTTTCATATCCTCTCATACTGAACTTATCGCTAATTCAGTTGTTCATACCTAATAGAATTACAATCTTCTTTGCTTTGCTTTTCTGTTTTTTCAATTACATGTGCTATATTTTTAATTTTTGCTCTAGGATAAACTTGAAGTTATAACTCACTTATCAATGGCATCAATCACCATACCAAATAATATTCTTCTTTTTACAATCAACATTACCTACCTGATTTTCGTTATTCACTATCTTACCTGATTCCATGTTTCATTGTTTCTCATTTTGGTGCTTAATTTTCTAATCCTCGCTATGTTCCTTTAAACATCCTTTGACTTTCTGCAATTCCTGTGTGGTCTGTTTAATAATATTCTTTAACTTTGCAATTTTGGAGGTTAAATCATTTTCAGTATCCTATTCAGCAGGGCAAGCATTATTGTTCTTGACTTTGCTGTTCTTGTTAGCATTCCATTTCTTGTGTGTTTTTGATGCCATTTTACAGTTGTATTTGATATTGAAATATCTCAATAAAAGATACTATGAAAACACTAAATATTATAAAAACATGAAGATCTACTGTACATTAATTTTCTAAAGAAAAAATAATAAAAACAGATAAAAATCACTAATTTTGTAAGTACTAAATACACCAACCACTCATAATTTAGCTCAAACCTTTCATATTCATTCATTCTTTTTCTTGCAGCATAACATAGAATTCTTTTGGGTTGTCATTAGCTTGCAGTTTCTTACATACTCAGACTTAGCTTTCCATGCGATGTTATAACTCCTCTGCCCTTCCCCTTATAATTTTCATAACTGATGTGATCCTTATGCAGATGGTATTCCTTCCACATTATCTTTTTCATACAAATCTATATTATCATTTCACTCCTAGCATTCGTGCTAGGAGTGAAAGGAATTCTTTGAACTTTAAGGACACATTCTGAAATTACATCTCCTTATAATTTTCATAACTGATGTGATCCTTATGCAGATGGTATTAATTCCACATCATCTTTTTCATACGAATCTATATTATCATTTCACTCCTAGAATTCGTGCTAGGAGTGAAATAGATTCTTTGAACTTTGAACTCTAAGGACACATTCTGAAATTACATCATTTAAGTGTTTTTTCAATGCTTCCCATGCACTGTTAATATCCTTTCTATCCAATAACCTATAATACCTCACAAAACCCAACATATGCTCCCATTTGTAATTTCCTTCTTTGTAGTTAATTCATAAATGTAGCCACTTCCCAAGTCAGTACTGTATAATCACTGCCACCAACTTGAAGCAGAATAGTTACATCTTTACCCCTCTGATATTTTAATCGGATCTAACACTCTTTGACCTTGAGTTCTTTCTATCACATGCTGTTTGACAAAGTTGTCTTGCAACAGCTCAATAAATTCAGTTTCATTCTTCTCATGAGATTTCACTGCTATATTATCAGTAGCAGAAGACTTGTCGGTATCGAGTGTAAAGTGACAGCTGTTATTTTCTGATTTTGACAAAAATTAATATTGCTTGCCAATTTTTCCTCAGAAATTTTCATCAAAATCTGTTTCTCAAGTTCTTTTATGCTTATGAATGGATGGACAAGCAGGCAGATGTGACATAGCAAATAGATGCTGTCATCTGTGAATGAATGAATGAATGAATGAACTCAATAAGTTTGTACTGCTCTGTATGACCAAATACCACTGGGTTTTTCTGCTATGAAATTATGTCTTTTCAAACAAAATGTAGACATTACTTAAGATTTTTGAACAGTTTTCACTTGCACAAAACAGAAAAATTGACTTGAAAGATATGGAACTACATATTTTATCTTATACATCAAGACAAATTTCCATTTATTGGATTCTTAGTTATAAGAAATCACACTATTTGGACCTAACATCTCAAAATGTTGTGCGGCCTCCTGACATAAATTTGAGAAACAGTATGAAAAAAAATTATTTCAAAATTAGTTAAATTTGAAAACTGACTAGTCAAAAATAAATAAATAAAAATTTATTACAGAGTTTGGGACTAAGAAACATCAGGTCTTTGATAAAATTCACATTCACTTCATTCTAGAAGGATATGGACTAAGCAAAGTTACTGAATATTTAAGCAGTTGTGATAGTGATAGTTTATAGAATACATCAAAGCAATTAAAGATGTAATGTGTGTGAGGGGGGGGAGGGGATGTACTGTCTTATTAATTAATTACACATCAATTACTAATTCATTACAAATGAAACAGTTTGGCTGGCTAGTTCATTTTGTAGAGGAAAAACCTGGGTTTCAATGAGGACCAAATGTGCTACTTCCTTGTAAGGTCATTTAATTCGCTTTGCACCTCTGCACTACAGAGGTTTGAATATTTAACTATAATAATTTAAAAACTCACTGAGGTATAAAATAAGTATTGGTAATTCACATAAATGAATATTTGTAGCTCAGTGGCTTTGAAACATTCCTTGTCTAGAAAAGAGACCTGTGTTTTCAAATCTCATCTATGATGAGAAGATTTTTTCATGACAGCTAAGTTTGCCAGTCTTAGAGATAAAAGCATTTTTTCTTTTAAAAACTCCTCTCACAAACACGTGAAACAATCCATAGGCATTATTTGTAGACTATAGATATTATGCTAACTGCTCGATTCCACTCTGATTAGGCTGATCATCAATGAATTCCTTACAGCATCAATATTAAGGTACAATGAAGAAGTTGCTGAAATCTAATAAATGATCCAAATTAGCTGATTATATTATTAATACTGTTATTACAGTTAGTACTAATCATTCATGAAGTTAAAAAAAGTAAACTTTTTTACACAATAAAAAATTATTAATTAAAATTAAAAAAATTATTACTCACCACAAGTTTACTAGCTAACAAATCCTTGCAAAACTTTACTGCAAGAGGGTGGTTCTTAGTATTAACATTCTTTCCTGCCACCTCCACATTTTGGCCAGTGAGCAGAGCATCAAGACGGTGAATTTTATCTTTTAAGTGTGCTCCAGACAAAGATGATATTGCATTAATTGGTGAATTAACTGCTTTTTGCAAGTCAAATTTATACTGCTTCATCTAAAAATAATAAAATTTCAGATATATCAAGTATAACATATTATGTTTTTAATGATAATATATTTATACTAAAATATCTCAATTCAATATTAGGTACTGCACTTCTTATGGTCAAGTAATTTGTCTTACACAGAATGAATAGGAAGAGAATTGACACAAAAACAGTTTATAAAGTGTTTCTTGAGTGAACAAACAAACATATACTAATTTAAGTCTAATAATGAATGGTTGCAGAGATACTGCTGAAATAAAGCTATGGAGTTTCCAGTGATAAGAATAGGCAACACATACTAGTGAAATGTATACTCAAGAATTCACAATTTATGTTTACAACAGGTTCTCAAAAATACTACTTTCAATACAATAAGTGCATTCCATATGTAGCTTGTAATCCTGAAATATTAAAAGTTGTTTGCTCATTTTAACAAGCAGTGCAGCTTATTTTTGTATCTTAAAAACAACTGACATGATGTTTTTTTATGCACTCTATGCTTTTAATGCCAAATATGCTGATATAACTTATGTTTCAAGACTTTGCAAGAGAACTAGAGTTTTGCTATTGCTAAGAGCAGTCCAACTATTTCTAAATCAAAGAATTTTGAGTCAGAGTATGATTAACAGAGTTTTTCAGAAATTGCAAGATTTGAACATTTCCTAGCATTTATATTTCACCTAGGAGTCCAGCTGATCAAAATGTGGCTTTACAAGAGACACCGTGGCAGTACAGAAGTCATCATGTAAGTTTTAAGCAAAATGTCTTCGTGTTCTACAAATGAGAATGGGTAGAATGTTACATGAAGAGAGCTTCTATCCATACCATGGACAGTGCATTCAGGATTATTATGCCAAATAATGAAAATTATATCAGTTGGATATAATTTTCATTATTTGGTATTTTGTAAATAAATAAAATTCACATTTTGAATTCACATCATAATTGTGTTAAAACTTAATTCACTTGAATCGTATCAGTATAAACTCACAATTCACAAATATGGTCAGAAATAAATTATCAAGTCACTGTGGAAAGTAAGTTTCAACAAACATTGTTCAGTGTAAATATGTGGTAGTTTTTTGTTCCTAGGATCATTGGTCCATTTATTTTCTAAGGTTGTCTTAGAAGTGACACATCTATGATTTTTGCAAGGTTCTCAACTGACTGAATGAGTGAACAGTGTATGTTTCTACTCTACACTCACGGGAGGGAATCTCACTGCTTTTAATACCCTTGGTAGTAGGGTACTGAAAATCCCTGGACAACCTTTTGTATGTAATTTGCATAAAAAAAAGGTTAAATTATGATTACTATTAGATAATATACCTTTAGTCACACTGCTTTCTATGCATCTCTAATACAGCGGACCGTCACATTTTCCCTGAGAAGTTGGGTAATATTTGGTCCATATAGAAAACAGTTCTAATGAACTAATGTGCATTAAATGGATTATATACTGATGAGATGAATCATGTAATGAGGTTAAAGCTAGCATTGTTGAGAACTTACTTCAAATTTTCAAGTTGTAAATTCTTATTTAATATCCAATTTAATAAAAACTTGAGCAGGTCTTCTTATTCTTCTTTTTTTTAACACTGAAAACTCTATAGCCATTTTTTTTAATGCAAGCATCCATAACTTAGTAAGTGTTCTGTATTAGATATACATAAGAATTTTTTATAAACTCAAAAATAAGGGAATTTTGAGGAATAACGAGTTTCTCTATTCCATCCCAAATGTATTCTATGGGGTTGCGATCTGTGGAGCATGCTGGCCACTTGATTTGATTAATATCCTTCGTTAAAGGTATCTCCACTGCTCGTGTATGATGTGGTGTGGCACTGTCATCCATGAAAATGAATTCTTCGTATAGCAACATGTCCCATGGTGCTGCAGGTGAAGAAATGACGAAAAAATTTGTTCCAATATTGTTCACCAGTCACAGTCCCTTTTTCCAGCACTTGTGACTTGGTCTGTCCATTAAGCATAATGCTTTCCCACACCATGACCCCAGCATTGCCGTACCTATTGCTTTCAAGAGCATTCTTGAAACTTGGACAAGAATATAAAAAATAAATATGAGGAAGGTTGTAAAATGTTCTGGAGGCTATTGAAAAAGATTAGAAATTGAGAAAAGAGCAGTGTAAAAGGAATCACAAATGATAATGGTAACATGAAATTTAAAATATTCTAGATATCTGGAGTAAACATAGTATGAGATAGGATATGAAAGGATTGTTGAAGGAAGCAAGAGCGATAAGTGAGAGAAAATTGTTAGTCAGTTACCCAGATATGATAGTAATGTTTTAAGAAGAAGAGCTGTGATTGCAAATGATTCAATGCACAGGATATGTAGAAGGAATGGTTGTGAGTTTTTGGATGTGTAAAGTGAGTTTGAAGGAAAAATGGATATGAACTGGTGAGAGAAGCTAAATGGATACAATGGAGAGTTTTAATAAAATAACAGGAAGGCAAAACAAGGTCACCACCTGGAATACTAAGTAATGTTTTGCATGGAGAATGAAATACTTTTGCAAAATATGCAAGATTATAAAAAAGTTAATAATGTTCCAATACTAGTAAATGAAAAATTAGTAATTAGAATGGTTTAACTGAACTCTACCTTTATATCAGAAACAAAACTCTGACATGATTCCTTCCATTGTCTCATATATTCCATAACCTGAGCATATTCTTTTAGTGTTTGAGGACTAACATAGGCTGCTATTTTGGAAATAATGTTCTCTACAGGAATAAATAACAATACAAATTTATAATAATATAACTTTTACAACAGTGTTTTGTTATCAGTGCTAAGTGATACAAACAGTATTTCACAAAAATAAAGCTTCTGGGATAGCTTTTAAATCTTTTAAAATGTTTATTTTGAAAAATAAATTGATTTATGTTAGTAAAGCTTCACTCATTGTAAGCAAACAAATAAGAAAATAAAATATTTTTACATTCAGTACTTTTCTGTATATCCCCTGAGGATACATAATAGGAATCTGATAACAATGATGATATGTAATACTTTACTGCAATGTAGTTGGCATCTTGACAATGTTAACACCAAAAGTAATACAGCACAACGTTAAGAGAAAAACATTTTTTTGTGTTATGTGTGAAAATATTAATGCATGTTTTAACCAAACATGATGTATCTCATCATCAAATTCCTGCCATGTACCCTCAAGGGGTGTACAGGATATGACAGTACTACATGAAAAAATTACATCATTACTAACTTCCTATCTACAATTTTCCTCCAAATCAGTCTGTTACTTGTCAAGACTCCAACATTATCAGATCTTATATTTCTATCGTCTAAGGCACTTTGTACCGTATCAATCCACCTATATCTTGGTCTTCCTCTGGGTCATTTTCCTGCCAACCTGGCAGAGAACACTTGTTTTGCTAATCTTTCCTCTCCCATTCTATTTAAGTGACCATACCATCTGAGATTAGCTCTGCTAACGCATTCCTGGATGCTGACAATGTCAAGTTCTTTCCTAATATCCTCATTTTTAATATGATATTGCCATTGATGCCATCTGTTCACGCCTCTAATCTTTCTCAGGACTCTCATATCTGCGGTCTCTAGTCTTTGGTCACGTGTTTTACTTCTGACCCAGCTCTCAGATCCATAAGTTAAAATTGGTTTGAACACAGTCTTGTATACAGCTAATTTAGTGTTCCGACTAATTTCTTTCTTATTCCATATGAATTTATTCAATTGACTTCCCACGATACCAGCTTTGCTGATTCTGTTGTCTATTTCTATATTTAGTTTACCATCTTCAGTAAAAATTGTGCATAAGTAGCTGAAATGTTTTACTTGTTCCACAGGTTCTCCATTCACAACACAGTTGACATTTTCAATGATTCTGCCTATTTTCATTGTCTTTGTCTTTTTATTGCTGACCTTCATACCATATCTATTACAACAGCTATTTAATTTAGTCAGAGAATCTTGCAGACTTGTAGCGGATTTATTTAGAAGTATAACATCATCCGCATAAAGCAAAGAGCTGACATTAACATCTCCAATTTTGATATCAGGTTTAATACCACATTCCTTCATAATGTGATCCATATAGATAATGAATAACAGAGGGGATAATGTACATCCTTGTCTCACACCAGATTTAACATTAAACCATCTTCCTGTACTTCCTTCAATTCTAACTGCTGACTCACAACTCAAATAAAGACTAAGTATTGCTTGATATAATGCCCCATTGACACCATATAACTGCAGCGTATTGAATAGTTTCTCTCTTGGCACCTTGTTATATGCCTTTTCCAAATCGACAAAACTTATATACAGATCTTTGTTATATTCCCATGCTTTCTCGACTATTTGTCGTAAAGTGAAGATCTGATCCTGACAGCCTCTATTTGGCCTGAATCCAGCTTGTTCTTCACCAAGCTTTTCTTCCACAATTCTTCTCAACCGTTTCTCAAGTATACTTGCATAGATCTTGCCAGGAACACTCAGTAGGGAAATACCTCTGTAATTCTCACATGCAGTTTTATTTCCCTTTTTATATATGGGTACTATGAGAGCTCTACTCCAATCATCGGGAATTCGTCCCTCTGTCCAGGCTTTCTGAACTATGCAGTGCAACCACTGTAAGACTCTTATACCACCATACTTCAGCATTTCTGGTCGAACATCATCTACTCCTGCTGCCTTTCCACATTTCAAGCCTTTGATGGCTTTTTCTACTTCAAGTATGGATATGTATTCCTGACTGCATGCCTGGTCAGTGTTTTTTATCACTGTGCTGTCATCACTGCTTGTTTCATTTAGCAGTTTTTCAAAGTAATTACTCCATACTTCAAGGATATCTTTTTCTCTTGTTTTCATTTCACCTTTATCATCTCTAATTCCTTTTACAGCACTCTTTCCTCCATTCCTAAGCTTCTTCAACAACCTCCAGAATATTTTGCCACCTTCTTGATATTTATTTTCTATATTCTTGCCAAAGTCCTCCCATGACTTTTGTTTAGCTAGTTTTACACGCTGTTTAGCTTTCTTACATTTGTCTCTGTATTCTGTAAGAGTAAAAGCTGACTTATTTGCCAGGAACTTTTGATATGCTTTCTTCTTTTCCTTCACTGCCTCTTTAACTTCCTGTGTCCACCAGGGAGTTCTGATTTTTTTATCCTTGCACACAACCTCACCACATGCCTCTCTGGCAGAATCAATCAATGTTTCCTTCAGAGTTTGCCACTGAATCTCCAAGGTTTGATTCCTGTTCTCAAAATCTTTCATTTTCTTTTCAATAATATTTCTGTATTTTAGTCTACAGTTCACATCTGAGAGCTGCTCAACTTTTATTCGCTTTAAAACTTTCTTACATGTTATTCTTTTCAATATGAAATTCAATTTTATCCTGCTCAAGACTAAATAGTGATCACTTCCAATTTCAAATCCTCTGTACACTCTGGTGTCCTGCACCATGAAAGTCTGGTGATGCAGCAAATACTAGAAATAACAAGAAGCTTGTTTTTTCAAGTAATTCTATATGCATGGCAATGTACACACACGCGCACACGCACACATGATGTATCTCTATTCTGAAAATGCTAACTATGTATAGTTGGTGAAATGCTGAAAATCAAATTATATCATTTTCATTGATTTGGTATTGCTTTTGAAATATAGCATTTAATACACTGAAATACCATGAAAGTCTGGTGATGCAGCAAATACTACAAATAACAAGAAGCTTGTTTTTTCAAGTAATTCTATATGCATGGCAATGTACACACACACACACACACACACAGAATAGTTTGGTTGTAACAAGAGTGTCATCTTATTATTATGAACATTTGCGACTGTTTGCTGTGAATAACCATATGGGTTACTGAATGACAGTTCAAGAATCAAAACTTTTTTTTCTCTCTCTGTCTGTCTCTCTCTCTCTCGTTTTTTTGTAGCTTGTGTATATATGACTGGCAGAATATTCTAGATTATGATTGAGCTTTAAAGGAAGAAAACTAGAACTTAGTTTGTATTAGGAAGAATTGAAAATAACAAAGAATTGTAAAACAATTGTGTGTGTGTCTATATATATATATATATATATATATATATATATATATATATATAGACTATTACTTGTTCTAAACTCTATTTTGTCTAAAGTACAACATATTTTTAAGATTATTACACTTTTTTTATATAATGTTCATCAAGTAGCTTTATTTTATTATCCTACATGTTTCGCCAATATTTTTCTATCGGCATCTTCAGGGAATACAAACTAGTAAGCTATATGAAGGTAAGACTAGGTTATAACTGATGGTTCTAATTCATACAAAAAATTAGTATTGAAAGAGGCAATGCGCGTGTTCTCGGGAATGTGAGTTATTCGTTATGGTTCATGATGTAATTGTTATGAAAGTTCATTTCTTTGATGTTTAATGATCTGATTAAAGCTTTCCAAATTTCTGGTAAGGTTAGACCTTGATTCTTGTTTAGGTTTTCAGTTTTACAGGCGACTGTAGCTGCTTCCTTGAAGGTTCTTGAATGGTAGTTATCTTCTATATATAGGGCATAAGGCTCTTATCCCACTCAATGTGATGGTTAGTAGAGGTAAAGTGGCAAGAAAGGCCTGAAATGTCTTGTCTGTTGTTTCTGACATATCCTATGTGTTCTTTCTTTCTCATTTCAAAGCTTCTAGAGGTCTGACCTACATAACTAATACCACATGAGCAAGGTATATTATATACTCCAGAGTACTTGTAGAATGGATGAGGATCTTTCGGTGATCTTAAAAATTTCCGAATAGTGTTGATTGGCTTGAATGCTACTCTGATATTATGTAGTTTTAGAAGGTTAGCTAATTTTTTGGAAATGCTGCTGACAAATGGAATAGTAATAGTACTGATGTATTGCACGTCATCACGTTGTCTATGTGGTATATCAGTCAAGAGAATCTTGTTGTAGAGTCTTTTTGGATAACCATTTAAAGATAGTTCTCTGGATATTGTAGTTAATTCCATTTGTAGATCATTCTTATCTGCTGGTACTTTATAGCTCTTTTCTTGAGCATATGGATAATGCTAAGTTTCTGCGCTATATGATGAGACGAGTCCAGTATTTGTAGGTTTTCTATAAACAGATAGGTTGATACTATTATTGGTTTGTTTCTTTAATAGGATGTCAAGGAATGGCAGTTTTCCATCTTTTTCAATTTCTAATGTGAATTTGATGGTATGGTGGAAACTATTGATTTGTTTAAGGTAATCCATTAGTTCTTCTTTTGTATGATCCCAAATGAGAAAGATATCATCCACATATCTGTACCAAATTTTCGGTTTTGGAATGATCTGGGATAAGATTTTTTCTTCTAGATCTTCCATGAATAAGTCAGCACAAGGAGGGGAGAGGGGGCTACCCATAGCTAATCCCGTGAGTTGTTTGTAGACAGTGTTTTGCCAAATAAAATAGTTAGAAGTACAGTGATTGAACAAAGTAGTGATGTTTCTTGAGAACAAGTTGTCTAAGATGTTGATGACTTCAACCACTGGAATGTTTGTAAACAAAGATGTAATGTCTAGGCTTGCTAGTATATCCTCTTCATAGATAGGGATGTTTTTTATTTTATCTATAAAATGTTGCGAGTTTTTAATATAAGTATCCGAGACGTGAATGTGTTGTTGTAAAATCTTAGCAAGGTACTTGGACAGTTGGTAAGTGGGAGAATAGATTCCGCCAACTATTGGACATAATGGTATACCTTCTTTATGTATTTTAGGAATGCCATACAGTCTAGGAGTTAGTGGGTGCATTGATTTTAACTTTCTTATTACTTCTATAGGCCAGTTAGTCATTCCACGTAATAGTTCATTGGTGTCATTATGGTTTTTTATGGTCGGATCTCTACTGAGAACTTCATAGACAGACCTATCAGATAATAGATTTTTAATTTTTTTCTATAGATTTTAATTAAATCTATTATCTGACAGGTCGACATATAAAATTTTTATAATACCTCTCCTTGAAACCATTAACAGACAAAGCACTTACCACTGACTCAGGCAACCCACCATTCATTCACCACTCTCCAAGCAAAAAATCTAGTTCTCACTCCCTTGTTAACCACACTCTTACCCAATTTCCAGGGAATGACCTTTTGTTCTTCCTCCTCTAGCCAACTACTGAAACATTTCCCCTGCACCAATCCTATATGTTTCTATCATATCTCCCTTTTTCACCTATCAACCAATGGATCCTCTCCATCACTTCATCCCCCAAGAAAGTTAGATAACCAGAAGACCTGAGTACAGTAATCCAGATGTGATCTTATCAAGGCTTTATAAAGGGGAATGATAACTCCCTTACCTCTGCTTGTTAGTGTGTTCTTCAATAACCAAGTAATCCTGTGAGCTACCTTAGCTACTTCAGCAATATGTCCTCTAAACTTCAATTCTCTATCTACTACTACCAAAATCCCTGGCTTCATCAATTTCCTGGAGTACAGTTCCCTCAATGTGGTGCAAAGCTTGTACCACAGTGAAGTATAAAGCTTGTAATCTTTGTATTCCAAAATGTATAACTTTACACTTTTCCACATTAAATTGACATCCATTATTTTTTGCCCATACTATCAGCCTACTCAAGTCATCTTGCAAGCTTTCTACATCATCTTGCAAGCTCTCTACATCACCTTGATGAACTATTTACCAAATTTATTCACCTGCCTTTTCCTGTATTCTGCTCCTCTATATACAACTTTTTTGTTATCTTTCATCAGTCATCCTTTTATCCATATGCAGTTTGCATAACAGAGTTCCATGTGGTATCCTATCAAATCTGCTCAGTAAGGAGGTTCAGGATATGAAGACCAAGTTAAATGTGTTGAATAGAGAAATTATGACTATGGAGATTACTTTAGCTGAAGTAAGTAACAAATTTAAGTAAGGGAGAGTCTTTGGTGAATGATGAAATAATGAATAGTATGGAAGTGACTGGGAGTCAATATAATGAAAGCACAAGAGGTCTAGAAGAAACAAGATGTTGTAAAAGTGAGGAAGTAAAGTAAAAGAGTGTTGAAGGAAAGTAATGAAATGGAAGAGTCATGCTGAATAGTGTAGAAAATGAGGATGTGAGTGATGCTTGTTTGAGTTTGAATGAAGTTATGAGGTTATTATATTGAATCACAATATAATATATTGTGATTCAATGATTAAGGGTATGGAGAGTGATATGCCTGAGGAATGCTTGTCTGGCAGAACAATAGAGAGAGAGAGAGAGAGAGAGTGACTTTAGCATTAAAGAGAGAAAGCATGATGCAGAAAAGGTGATAGTTATGATGGGTACAAATGACCTGAGTAGTAGTATTAATTGGGTAGCAAAAGAATTAAGAACTTTGTTAGATATTGTGAAGAAGAAAAGGGTCAAAGGGAGGATTAGTGTGTGTGTGGGTGCTGCCTTGTTTTGACAATTATGAGTTAAGTAGATGAGCGATGATAATGAATGATATGATTGCAAGAATGTGCAAAAAAAAGAGGTCTGGAATTTGTTAATGTCTGGAGTGTTTGAAGGCAAAAGACAGCTGTATGCAAGAGATGGATTGCATCTGAACATGGAAGGTCATAAGCAATTGAAGAAGTTACTGTTTTCTGAACAAGTTGGCAGGGAAACTAAAATTGAAAAGGTTGAGTGTAGGAGGGAGAAACTTGTGCAGTGAATGTATATTTGTTGATCTTTTTTGAAGAAATTTTAAGAGTGGATAAAAATCAGCATGGGACTACTGAAATTAATAGAATGTATATCTGTTCTAAAGGTGGTACAAGAACTAAAGGGAATCTGCAATCTTTGTATATTAATGCAAGAAGCATTTGAAATAAGAGGGAAGAATTTTTGGCATTAGTCAGTGCAATCTCACCAAAAGTTGTAGGCATTAGTGAAACTTGGCTGTCAGCAGAAGATGTGGTTGCTGGAATTGAATGTGATGGGTACAGTATTTTCAGGGAGGATAGAGAAGATAGAATGGGAGTAGGAGTACTGTTGATGTTAGCTGATGAGTTGCAGCCAAAGCAAGTAGTATATCAAGAGGATTGATGTGTGAATTTGAGGCAGTCTGGTGTGACCAACGTAACCAAATATACAATATCACCCCCTATACCCCCTGGCCTACAGCTGCTATAGGCCAGGGGGTATAGGGGGTGATATTGAATTCATGCATCAGCAAATTAGTGCAATGAGTGCAGGGTTAGTGATTATTATGGTGATATCAATTGGAAGGAGGAAATATTACATGACAAAAAGGAAATGGAATTCATACATCTACCAGATAATTACTTGAAACAGCACATAACTGAAGGGACTCGCGGTGTGAGTGTGTTGGATCTGGTCATAGGTTCAAAGGACATATGCATAAGTAGGGTGTCCTTGTTACCTCCAATTGGTGAGAGCAATCATGTAGCATTGACTTGGGAAGTCGCAAAATTTGTGGATTTCTCTCTTAAGAAGGGGTATATATGGAATTACAGGTTAAGTAATTATAACAAGCTTCAGAGTGAGCTTACAGCTGTCCCATGGCAGAACATATTGCAGGGGAAAGATGTTAGCAGTGTATGGGATAAAATCAACAGGTATCTGAGGAAGGCAATATCAGATTGTGTCCCCATGGTCAGGAAGACAAATAAGGTAGGCGTTAGATGGATGAGTAGTGGTATCAAGCTTGATCTGCAAAAAAAGAAAATATTATGGATAATTAACAAGGAGAAAGGCGATCAGTACACCCATGAGCAGTACAAGGCTCAAGCTAGGAAGGTTCTTAGCATAGTAAGAAAAGCTAAGCCAGATTATGAGAAGACCTTAGCCAAGAAGATCAAGGGTAATCCCAAAGAGTTCTTCCACTATGTGGCAAGTAAAAGGAAGAATGACTTTGGAAGGATAACCTTAGTGGGTGCTAATGGTATTGAGGTAACCAATTCAGATGTAATAGTACAGTTACTGAGTGATCACTTTTCAAAAGTCTATCACCCAAGTGAGGATATCTCTGTACCTGTAGCAATAACTAATGTGAGAACTGAAGTTCATAAATCAGAGGTACTTAATACCTCTGATTACAGAATTTAAATGCAAACACTGCTATAGGTTTAGATGGAATATCAGCTCGGGTGTTGCATGAATGTGCAAAGAAATTGTCAACGCCTCTTACTTGTTATTTAACTTAAGTTTGAACTCTGGTATTGTCCCTAGGGAGTGGAAGGAAGGCAAAGTGGTTCCTTTGCATAAAGGTGGCTCTAAGATTGTGGTAGTTAATTACAGACCAATCACCATCTCGGGAGTGGTGGTAAAAGTATTGGAAAAGTCGGTTAAGGACAGAATTCAAGAATGGTTCGGATGAGAATGTGATACTCTATAGGGGCCAACATGGCTTTGTTCAAGGTCGATCCTGCCTTAAAAATTTATTAACTTTTTATAATAGAATGACATCTGAGTTGGACAAGGAAAATGGCTACACAGTAATACTACTGGATTTTGCTAAGGCTTTTGACAGGGAGGATAGAGAAATACCCCATGGGAGACTGTTGTGCAAATTAGAGCAGATGGGGATGGATACTAAACTGGTGATATGGATAAGAGAATGGCTCATGGAGAGATAATAGAAAGTAGTGTATGGAGGAGCAGAGTCCAGGATGAGGAAGGTGACCAGTGGTGTGCCTCAGGGTTCTGTGCTTGGGCTATTATTAATTTGTACATAAATGATATAGGAAATGGCTTGAAGGGAGATATTCAGTTGTTTGCTGATGATGATGCAAAGTTGGTTTAGCACAATAAAAAATCAAGCTGATGTTAAGAGTTTGCAGGATGATTTAAATAAGGCTGGCAAAAGGTAATGGATGTCAGTTCAATGTGGAAAAGTGTAAAGCTATTCATTTTGGGATTAAAAGATTACCAGCTGTGTACCACATTGATGGAATGGTACTCCAAGAGATTGATGAGGCTAGGGACTTGGGGGTGTTGGTGGATAGGAAGATGAAGTTCAGAGGGCATATTGCTAAGGTGTCCAAAATTGCACATAGGATTACTTGGTTATTGAAGAACACACTAACATCCAGAGATAAAGAGATTATTATTCCCCTTTATAAGGCATTGATACTTCCACATTTGGATTACTGTGCTCAAGTCTAGTCACCTGAATTCCTTGGAGATGAGGAGGCTGTGGAGAGGATTCAGAGGAGAGTGACTAAGTTGGTGAGTGATGTAAAAAATGCTCCCTACATTGATAGATTGAGAGCTTGTGGATTGCAGAGGTTGGTTGATAGGCAGAGAAGATACCCGAGATTTATATGATAGAATCATTTAAATTACTAAAAGGTTTTTATAAGATTGATGCAGTGGAAATATTTCAGCTGTGTGATAGTGATGGAAGAAACAAGAGGTCATCCCTGGAAATTAAGGAAAAGTGTGGTTAACAAGGGTGTGAGAACTAGATTTTTTGCTTGGAGGGTGGTGAATGGGTGGAATGCATTGCCTCACTCAGTTGTGAGTTCTTCGTCTGTAAATGAATTCAAGAAGAGGTAAGATAGATATTGTTTTGATAGTTTGGGTCTCCCACGATGAGTCTACTGACTCTATGGAGATACCCGTAATAATAATAATAAAATGCTTTCTGAAAATCCAGCAGTATCATTGTGTATCAAATCCCTTGATTCAACTCAGCTCACCCTATTATAAAAAGTTAATAGATTACTAAAGGCATGACCAACCCCCTCAGAGTATCATATTCTTATCCACCCATTTCTAAATTCTCTTTTGATCAACTTTTCTAGTACTTTTACTACCATTCCTGAGATTGGTCTATAATTTGCTGCCATAGACTTAGATCTTCCTTAATGCAAAGGAATTATTTTGCCTTCCTTCCATTCTCTTGGGACTTTTCCAGAGCTGAGACTTAAATTAAAAGCCTAGTCATAGTCATCACCAGTTTCTTTATACATTATCTTAAAACAAATCGATATCCTATCAATCCCACAGCTGTATTTACAATCAGATTCTACAATATCCTAATTACCTTCAATTCATTAACTTCTTATCAGTCCCTGTCACCTATGCCAAAGCTGTTTTTCTTAATATGACCTACTTACTTCATGAAACACCTGTTACTTCTTACAATACAGCAACACTTCACAGTTAACTGACACTCTAATAATCAGAACCTCAGTTAAATGGTCCTTGTTAATAGGCTCTGAAATAGATCTAACTGTACATTTGCAATGATGCGCAAATTGATTTACTGATCAGTTAACTAGTCAGGAAGATCAATTTCTCAATGAAGAAGATAACTCAGATAACAGCAAACACTTGAAAAAGCTGTACATGATATGCAATAACAGTTATTTTCACCATGTGATAGCTAATTATTTTTTGCCCTATAATTGTACTTTCACAGAGAACTGTTTTTTTGTCATTAACTAACTAAATTATATTATCTAGTGCTGCAGAATACAATGGAAGACCTTGATTTTGCTGATGACATAGTGCTCGTGTCCTCCAAGTTAAATGACTTACAGCTAAAAGCCGATGACTTTGCTTACTGTTCAGAAACTGTGGATCTTCATATAAACAAGAAGAAAGCCAAGGTTATACAAATAAATGAAAAATAAAATAAAGAAATTAAGTTAAAAAATGAAACAATTGAAGATGTTGATACTTTTACATAACTTGGATCAGTAATAAATAAACAAGGTGGCACTGATGAAGATGTGTTACAAAGAATTGCTAAAGCACAAAATTGTTCCAGGTCATTAAATAAATTATGGAAAGTATCAAATATTACAGTTAAAGTGAAAATTAATATCTATGAATCTATTGTGTGAGCAGTACTACTATATGGCTCTGAAACTTACCATGGCACAAAGTAATAAATTGGATATTTTCCAAAACAAATGTTTAAGAAGAATTTTAAAAATCTTCTGGCCAATACAATCACTAACGAGGAACTTTTAAAGAAAACCTTCAAGTCAATAGATGAAGAGATTCACCTAAGAAGATGGAAATGGACCGGACATGTTCTTCGAATAGGGATAAACAGAATTCCCCAAGTAGCACTGAGTTGAGCTCCAGAAGAGAGACAGATGCTCTAGAGGTTGTCCAAAATTAACTTGGAGAAGAATGATGGAATCCAAAATGAAGGAGGCAAGATGGGTGAGTTGGGCAGAAGCAAGAGCAGCTGCGAGGGACAGGGGCAGATGGAAAACCAGCATTGCAGCTTTATGTGCCAGTAGGCACAGAAAGACTTGATGATGATGATGATGCAGAATACAATGAAAAAAGATCAATATCCAATCAGTTAAATAATTTGTTTCCTTCTTAATTTCTTTGACAAGTTAAAAAACCAATAAGTTCAAAATGTCTTTTAAAGAAATACAAAGTATTAAAAAAAATGTAATCTTAATGAAAATATGAAATACAATCAAAAACTATATATTTACCTCTCATTTTTTCTCTGGTATCTGAAGGTGACTGGGATACAGTTTCTGAAATAAATACAGACAAATTAAAATTTTTGATACTGATTGAATGATAACTTAATGCATCTGTAGTGCAGATTGAAGAAATGCCCCCTCCCACCTCAAAAACCAGACAAACTGGCCCTGGAAATGATGGAGATTAGATTTTTGTTTAATGATCAGTCCATAAACATTCATAAACATCAGTCCATAAACAAGTAGTTGGTCACCCTATGTTAGTTTTTTCCATTCATTCCATGAATGGGAAAAAAGGAACGTGCTTACATTTGCTATGAAGAACTGTGAAGGGAAACATAAGATAGGACACTGTTCAGAGGTTAGCAGTAGAGGGGACGAACTATGAAGGAGTGTTAAATAGCTGCTGAATATACTTCAATGGATTTAACAGAGGATGGAGGAATTACTAATGCCAGTTCATATGAAGAGTGGACGTGGAAATAAAGATGCAAGGTAGAAACTGAATGCCTATGTGAAAGTGGGTGAAGCAAAGTGCTGAGATGGGTCATTAATCAACCTAACTGTTCTCTTCTTTATTGAGTCAATTGCTTAGAGAGTGTAACCCCAGATGTTAGATGAGTATTCAAATAGTATGGATTTGATTTATAGGATTAAAAGTTGTTCATAGGTAAAATAATGTCTTGAGCCAAGGAAGCAATAACTTATTTATATGTAATGTTGGAGTAATCCCAAGAGAAACTGCATTTCTCTTAGGAATACTGCTGTCAAAAGTAAGAATGGAAGAAAATTATTATTATTTTTTGGTGGGAAAGAAGGCAGAACCATGTTTTGCTGATGATGAAACTGACAAGATTACCAGAACCAACTGAAGAATGGGAATCAGAATTTAGATAGCAGAGGTCTGACATTTTTGAAAGGAGTGATAACTTGTGTAATGTAAGGTTTGTCAAAAGAAAAAGATGCTCTCATCATCATCAAAACTGTGTACTGGATTAGCAGTCAACTGGAGTAGATTTATTATATACAGAAGGAAAAGGGCATGTGAGCATTAATCACAAAACTAAGTAACCATCCACCAAGTGTAGTGTGTCAGTTAGAAAGATGACAACTCAGTTGCACAAGGGATAAACTAAATGGTGTGAGCTTACTTAACAGATAGAAGATCTGGCTGTCTTTTTTTTTCTTCTTTTTTTGTAACTTCCATCCACAGGTCTCCAATAAGCTGTGATTGCAAACAACCATATCCATAGACTGCTGTTTGGATAGCTGATAAACTAACCGACTACTATTTAGACTTACATATTGGTTTAAACTCATTATTAAGTTTCATGGAATGAATACAGCATATATAAATAATTAAACACATGTTTAATTGAGCCTATATTTCATCTCTCTTGGGGTGCTTAAGGGTCAAAACTGTATAACTAAGAGGTCTCCACATAGCCTTTAAAAAAATGCATAGAACCAACCAGGTCTTCTGGCCTAATGCCCAATCCTCACCTTCCTGTGGTGCACCCTGTTAGGTATTTACTGGATACTGAACAAACGAGGAAGGGCTGGCAAATTGGAATTTAGCAAGCCAAATTGTATTCTTATTGGCTTCAACCAAAATATAAAATGATGGTACAACATGACAGAATTTCATGCCAGCTGGGACGACACTCTGTTAAGCAAAGTCCCTGTTGTTTTCACCATGGAACCAGTGCAAACAGTAAAAAGTCAGCTACTGGAACAAATCCTGAAACACACCACAACTCTACATCACCAGAGTTCAATGATCAGTACTATCAACATAAAAAGCCTGAATGGCAAAGAAAGGAGCTAGCTGAGGAATTAGATAAGTACCAGATTGACATAACAGGAGTGACTGAAACAAACAAACAAAAAAAAGGCAAAATCTGGTGATATTTTTCTGAGCAATAAATACAAAATGTTATATTCAGGCAATGACAATCAGGGAAAAGGTGAAGCTATAGTACTGAACACAAAATATGAGGCTAATCTTGAATGGCAAGCAATATCAAGCAGAGTGGTGTGGACAAATATCAGAACGGGCAAGTGAACAATCAGACTTATTTCTGCCTATGGTCCCACAGAAGGTTCTACCAAGGTAGAAGTGAAGGAATTTTCTGAGGCTTTAGAAAAAGCAACTGACACAATGAAAAATTGGTCCTTGTTGGAGATCTAAATAGCAGAGCAGGAAATGAGTGTCGGACATACAAAAATGTTATGGGAAAATTTGGAGAAAAGAGCAAAGCTAATAATAATGCAAATACCTGATGGATTTCTGCTCAGGATATGGACTGGTTATTACTAATACAATGTTCCAACATAAAAATGTGCACAAATTCACATGGAGAGAAAAGGCAAGGAATAAGAAAACTATGCTATTGTTGATAGTGATGTTTTCTCACTGGTGCAGGACACTACAATGTACAGAGGATTTGAAATTGGAAGTGACCACCATCTAGTCTTGAGCAGGATAAAATTGAATTTCATAATGAAAAGAAGAACAGTAAGAAAGTTTTAAAGGGAATAAAAGTTGAGCAGTTCTTAGATGTGAACTGTAGACTAAAATGCACAAACATTATTCAAGAAAAAATGAAAGAATTTGAGAACAGGAACCAAACCTTGAAGATTCATTGGCAAGCCCTGAAGAAAACATTGATTAAGCCAGAGAGACATGTGGTGAGGTTGTCTGCAAGGATAGAGAAATCAGAACTCCATTAAGGACACACAGGAAGTTAAAGAGGCAGTGAAGGAAAAGAAGAAAACATATCAAAAGTTCCTGGCAAATAAGTCAGCTTGTGCTCTTAGAGAATTCAGAGATAAATGTAAGAAAGGTAAACACTGTGTAAAACTACCTAAACAAAAGTCATGGGAACACTTTGGCATGAACATAGAAAATAAATATCAGGAAGGTGGCAAACTATTCTGAGGCTGTTGAAAAAGCTCAGAAATGGAGGAAAGAGTGCAGTAAAAGGAAACAGAGATGATAAAGGTGATGAAAACTGGAGAAAAAGATATCCTTGATGTATGAAGTAATTACTTTGAAAAATTGCTAAATGAAACAAGCAGTGATAGTACAGTGGTAAAAAACACTGAACAAGCATGTAAACAGAAATACATATCCATACTTGAAGTAGAAAAAGCCTGAAATGTGGAAAGGCAGCAGGAGTAGATCACAAAATCAATGAAGATATAGAAGAAGAATGGAGAATTTTAATAAAGACAATTCATAAAGCAGCATTTAAACTTGGAAAGAAAAATAAAATATTAAAAAGAAAACATTAAAAATTTGGAACATACATATCGAAAATGCAATAAAAGAAAAACAAATGACATACAAATCATTCCTTCAAAAACATAAAAGGAAACAGAAGAAATATACAAAACACTATAGTATGGAAACCTCACCAAATTCTTGGGACAGATTTATTAATAAAATAGAAGACATAGATGGAAGACAAGACGACTGATAAAATATTAAGAAAATTAAACAAAGAAGAAAGAGATATAGCCAAACCAGCTTAATACAAGAGAAACAATGGATAGAACATTATAAGAATTTATGATATGACCCAAATTTAATAACAGAAAATAGTAATTAAGAAATCAATACTGGGATAAAACCAATTAGATTAGAAGAACTAAAAGAAGCAATAAAAGTATAAAAAAATACAAAACAACCAAATTAGATGGCATATCAAATCTTCCTCCTGAATAAGTCAGCTTGTGCTCTTAGAGAATAAAGAGACAAATATAAGAAAGCTAAACACTATGTAAAACTAGCTAAACCAAAGTCATGGGAAGACTTTGGCAAGAAAATAGAAAATAATCAGGAATGTTGCAAAATATTCTGGAGGCTATTGAAAAAGCTTAGAAATGGAGGAAAGTGTGCAGTAAAAGGAAACATAGATGATAAAGGTGATATGAAAACTGAGAAAAAGATATCCTTGATGTATTTACTTTGAAAAAACCAAATGAAACAAGCAGTGACAGCACAGTGGTCAAAACACTGAACAAGTGCAAACAGGAATACATATGCATACTTGAAGTGGATCATATTCAACCAGAAATGCTCAAGTATGGAGGTATAAAAGTCTTGAATAGTTAAAAGTATAAAAGGCTGCAATGAATAGTTCAAAAGGCCTGGACAGAGGAATGAATTCCAGATGACTGGAGTAGAGCTCTCTTAGTAAACATATATAAAAAGGGGAAAAAACTGAATGTGAGAATTACAGAGGTATATTTCCCTACTGAGTGTTCCTGGTAAGATTTATGCAAGTATACTTAAGAAACTGTTGAGAAAGTTTGTGGAAGGGAAGCTTGGTGAAGAACAAGCTTGATTCTTCACCTCTATTTGATTCAGGCCAAATAGAGGCTGTCAGGATCAGATTTTCACTTTACGACAAATAGTTGAGAAATCATGGGAATATATAGAAAGATCTGTATTTAAGTTTTGTCGATCTGGAAAAGGCATATGACAAGGTGCCAAGAGAAAAGCTATTTAAAATGTATGGTGTCAGTGGAGCATTATATCAAGCAATACTTAGTCTTTATTTGACTTTAATCTTAAATCCTTGTCCGACTTTAATCTTAAATCCTTGTCGGACTTTAATCTTAAACCCTTGTCGGACTTTAATCTTAAATCCTTGTCCGACACTAGATTTAATGTTAAATCTAGTGTCGGACAAGGATGTACATTATCCCCTCTTTTATTCTTTATCTATTAACAAAAATTAACAAAAGAGTTAATTGTATTAATTGGTACAAATGACTTGAGAGAGAACAAAGAGCATGTCAAAATGAATGTCAAGAGACTGCTTGGAAAGATAAAAGAGAAGAGTGTGACAGGAAGGGTGGTCAGTGTGTTGCCTAGGTATGATTGTGGTGAAATGAGGCGGGTAGCAAGGATTATGAATGGTATTCTGGCTGAAATGTGTGAGGAGATAGGTGTACAGTTTGTTAATGTGTGGAATGAGTTTGAGGGACGAAGTGAGCTGTATGGGAGCGATGGACTGCATTTGAGTGGTTATGGTGTGAGTCGCTTGGAGAGACTGCTGCTGGAAGGTAGAGAAGTGAATAGAGAAAATGAATCAGATCGAGAGGGGAGTGATGTGGAAGAGCAGGAGAGTAAGACAGGAGAGATTGAAGAAGTGGAAATGAATGGAGAGGTGAGTGGTATGAGTATAGAAAATGAGAGAATGGGTGTGCAAGAGGAGCAGGGAAACGGGGAGGCCCAGGGTGGACAGGGATACACAGCGTGAGAAAGGTGGATGCTCCAAGAGGAGGTGAGAGCATGTGTAGGCAGGAAAGGAATGGGATGATGACCAGGGATCAAGAGGAAACAGATGTTGTTGCAAAGGGTTCTAAAATGAAGAAGCAGAAAGAGAAATGGGCCCAGTCAAGCATGGAGAGAGCACATCGAGTGAATGGTATCAGTGGAACTAGCTGTAGATCCAGAAATGAGTTGTTGTGTTTGTATACCAATGCTAGAAGCATAAGAAACAAGGCGGATGAAATGGTTGCACTAATTGTGTCTGTGTACCCAGAGATTGTTGGAATAAGTGAGACATGGTTAGATGAGGACGACATCCTGACAGGAATAGAGATGGAAAGGTATGATGTGTTTCGTGAGGATAGAAGGGATAAAAAGGGAGGGGGAGTGCTATTGATGATAGAGAAAGAGTTATGTCCATACAAGGTAGAGATGCAAGAGGGAAATAGGGCCAGTGGTTTTGAGGCAGTATGGTGTGAGATAGAGGTGAATAGAATCAAATACTTGGTGGGATGTTGTTATAGACCTGGTAATGTGGATGGTGGTGATAGTGAAATGTATAGTCAAATAAGCCAAGCAAATAAGAAAAGGGTGATCATTATGGGTGATTTTAATTATGGCAATATAGACTGGATTGAAGAGATAGCGACTGGAAGTAAAGAAAATGAGTTTCTTGAGTTTTTGAGGGATAACTACCTCAGACAGTATGTAACAGAGGGCACACGAGGATTAAGGGTCTTGGATTTGGTCATCTCATCGGAGAATGTAATTATAAATGAGGTGTCAAATCATCCACCAATTGGTGAAAGTGACCATGAGGTGATTACCTGGGTGGTTGCCAGCAGTGCAAGGACCCCTGTGAAAAAAGGGTATATGTGGAACTACAAGGGGGGTGATTATGAAGAGCTCAGGAGACAGCTTGCAGATGTAGCATGGAATGAGGAGTTAGCTGGAAAAGAGATCAATGCAGCTTGGGGGATTTTCAAAAACTATTTAGTAGATGCAATGTCTAAATGTATACCACAGGTGAGAAGGTTAAATAAGGTAGGTGTGAGATGGATGAATAAAGAGATTAAGCATGCAATACAGAAAAAAAAGGCATTGTGGAGACAGCATAAGAGAAGTGGAAGTAACCAATTTCATGAGGTCTACAAAGACCAGGCAAGGAGGGTGACTTGGTTGGTGAGAGTAGCTAAAGAGAGGTATGAACAGCAGTTAGCTAATGAAGCCAAAAAGAATCCTAGGGAGTTCTTTCGATATGTAGCCAGCAAAAGAAAGAATGATTATGGAAGGATGACATTGATTGGAGGAAATGGTATAAAGACAGCTGTTGCAGAATGTGTTGTGGAGATACTTAATGAGCAATTCATAAAGATCTTTCAATCTTGTGAATGTGACTTCATGGAGAGATTAAGAGCAGTTGATGATGGGGAGGAGAGACTGACTGTAAGTGAGCAAGAGGTGTTTGGGGAGTTGAGTAAACTAGATGTAAATAAGGCTGTGGGACTTGATAATATATCACCGCGTATTCTGAAGGAATGTGCCAGAGAGTTGACACCTGCCTTGACATATTTTTTTAATACGAGTCTTGCACTTGGTCAAATCCCTAAAGAGTGGAAGGAGGGCAAGATTGTGCCACTTCATAAAGGAGGTGATCGAACTCAAGCATCAAACTATAGGCCTATCTGTGTGTCAGGTGTTGTGGTTAAGTTGTTGGAGAAGCTTGTGAGAACTAGGATCCAGAGTTGGGTTGACAACAATGGTATAATCTTTGATGGACAGCATGGATTTGCTAAAGGGAGGTCATGTTTTAGTAATCTACTTACTTATTACAATAAAGTGACTGCTTCCTTGGACAGAGGAGAAGGATACACAGTAATACTCTTGGATTTCGCAAAGGCTTTTGATAGAGTACCTCATGATAAGTTGACAGTCAAACTAGAGCAGATGGGGTTGGATATTAGATTAGTGCATTGGATTGGAGACTGGCTATCTGATAGGTATCAACAAGTTGTGTATGGGGGTGCAATATCCAGGAAAAGGAAAGTCACTAGTGGAGTGCCTCAGGGGTCTGTTTTAGGGCCATTACTATTTAACTTATATATTAATGATATTGGTGAAGATTTGGATGGAGATATTCAGTTGTTTGCAGATGATGCAAAGTTGGGACGAACCATAAAGAGTAGTGAAGATGTTGTGGCCTTGCAAGAAGACTTGAATAAATTGAGTGATTGGGCAAGCAAATGGGGATGTGAGTTCAATGTTGCAAAATGTAAAGTTTTAAAATTTGGAAAACAAAGATGGGATGCAGAATTTATGCTTGGTGAGAATATATTGTTGGAAGTAGAGGAAATAAGAGATCTGGGGGTGATAGTGGATAAGGATCTAAAATTTAGGGGACACATCGCCAAAATTGTGAAGACAACACAAAGACTTCTGGGAATGATGCGGAGGACACTGACATGTAGAAGTAGGGAGATACTTGTTCCAATGTATAAGGCTTTGATTAGGCCACACTTGGACTATTGTGCCCAGATTTGGTCACCGGGTTTTCAGAAGGATGAAGAGATGTTGGAAAGGGTCCAAAGGCGACTGACTAAGATAGTTTCTGACCTCTGGAATGTTGACTATGAGGAAAGATTGAAAAGATGTAATTTGCAGAGTCTCGTGGAGAGAAGGAAGAGGGGAGATATGATAGAGACCTACAAGTTGGTAAGGGGTTGTTATAGGATCAATGGTGGAGAAGTTCTACAGAGAATAGTGGGAGATCAGGGGAGAACCAGAGGTCATCCCTGGAAACTGTATAAGGAGGGTGTGAGTAAGGGAGTGAGAGGCAGGTTTTTTTCGTGCAGAGTTGTGAGTGATTGGAATGCCTTGCCTGAGAGCGTGGTGTCTGCAAGTAGTTTGAATGTGTTTAAGACACGGTATGATGAGATGTGTGTGTAAGATAAAAGGACCTCCTAGATGAGTCTTTGACTCCATGAGGTCTTATTTAATAATAATAATAATAATAATAAACCTAATATCAAAATTGGAGATGTTAATCTCAGCTCTTTGCTTTATGCAGATGATGTTATACTCCTAAATAATATCCAGTACAAGTCTGCAAGATTCCATGATTAAATTGAATAACTGTTCTAATAGATTTGGTATGAAGGTCAGCAATAACAAGACAAAGACAATGAAAATAGGCAGAAGCACTGAAAATATCAGCTGCATTGTGAATGGAGAACCTATAGAACAAATAAAACATTTCAGCTACTTAGGCATGATTTTTAGTGAAGATGGTAAATTAAATATGGAAATAGACAACCGAATCAACAAAGCTGGTATGGTGGAAAGTCAACTGAATAAATTTATATGGAATAAGAGAGAAATTAGTCAAAACACTAAATTAGCTGTATACAATACTGGTATGGTGGGAAGTCAACTGAATAAATTTATATAGAATAAGAGAGAAATTAGTCAAAACACTAAATTAGCTGTATACAATACAGTGTTCAAGCCAATTTTAACTTGCAGATCTGAGACCTGGATCAGAAGTAAAACACTTGACCAAAGACTAGAGACAGCAGATATGAGAGTCCTGAGAAAGATTAGAGGCATGAACAGATAGCATGAGTGGCAATGTCACATTAAAAACGAGGATATTAGGAAAGAACTTAACATTGTTAGCATCCAGGAATATGTTAGCAAAACTAATTTCATGTGGTATGGCCACTTAAACAGAATGGGAGAGGAAAGATTAGCAAAACAAGTGTTTTCTACCAGGATGACATTAAAAAGACCCAGAGAAAGATCAAGATATAGGTGAATTGATATGTAAAAAGTACATTAGAAGATAGAAATATAAGATCTCATAATGTTGGAGTCTTGACAAGTAACAGATTGATTTGGAGGAAATTTTAGATAGGAAGTTAGTAATGATGTAAGTTTTTCATGTAGTACTATCATATCCTGTACATCCATTGAGGGTACATATCAGGAATTTGATGATTATATTTTGTCTCAGTCACTGAGACAAAAGAAAACAATAACAGCTTGCTTTTCCTAGATACTCTAATCATGCTGCTTCCCAATGGCACCCTTTCTTTCTTTCTCAGTTTACAGAAAATCCACCCACACTGGGAGATATATACCCAGACTTTCCCATCATTTCCTCTCACAATATGGTGTTAGCATAACTCTTGTCAATAGAGTCTGCAATCTCTGTTTTACCCAGGCTTCTCTCAGCTGGACTCTCCTTTATTTGCCAGACCTTCTATTCCAATGGTTACAATGTCAAAAAAGATCAAAAAATTAATTGTTCCTAACATCCCTCTCAACATGCAGACTATAACAATGCTATCATTGTTCATTATATCTGGGCATCTCAGAAAAAATAGCCAGAACTCTAAAAGAGTACAATCTCTGCACTGCATTCAAACCTCATCTGAAGTTAGCTGCCCTCATTCACTCTCCCAAGGATCCTCTACCTCCTCTCTCTCTCTGTTCTAGGTGTTTAAAAAGTTCCTTTTTCTTGCAACTGATCACATTATGGTCAAACTGGGAGATTTCCTAACATCTGCTTAGAAGAACATAAAAAAATACATTTGCTGCCATAAGAATGGTGAGTCAGGTCTACCTGACGATGCCTTGGATACCTTGCATAGAATCAAATGAAAAAAAATACTATGCTTCACCACAACAGACTTGAAAGTTTTTTTTTTTTAAGAATCAGCAGAAGATTTAAAAAATCAACCAAATCTCAATAAATATGGGTTGTATTAAAATTCCCAGATTCTGGAAACTTTAATTCTTAAGCCTCTGTCTAACAGCTCAGTTCCTTCTTACCATACTAAGACTAGTTAACAGTACCCATAGAGGGAAATCCTCATAGAACTTTAGGTTTTCAGTCTAAATTTTTTTTCAATTTTAATATTGTTTCCCTGATGATGTCAATATAAGATCAATTAAACCTGTCTGTTTGATTATTTAAATATGCTGTATTCATTCTTTGAAATCTAATAATGAGATACGCTTAACCACTCAAGCAACTAGGCTGGCAAATTGCATTTCAACTGGATGTGTTTCCTGCTTTTAGTTCTTTCAAAACTAGTTGAAATATAGGCAATAAAGGAAGAAAAAGTTTGGATGAGGGCCAATTACAGTGTGCTCAGTTCTTTGCTTAGTGCAACTTTTAACCCTTAATCAGTCGCATCTTTTTTTTTTGTTACATAATTAGTTGCATGGCCTATTTGACTCCAAAATTAAAGTTATGATATTTCTTTGATTTCTCAATATTTCTCATGAAATGTTTTTATTTATTATAAAGTTGACTATAGTGAGTAAAATGAAATAAACAAATCATTAATATTGCTTTATTTTTATGTTAATTATTAATCTTTTCATTCAGTCTTAATTTTCTTTACAATTATTGCATCTTACTGAAGAATGCTCATTGAAACAAAAGCTCAGACATTTTTTACACTCTTGGATGTATTACAGACATATTACATAGTGGCCCTGGGAATATCCAGAAGTGCTTGGATAACAATTAGTTCTGGTTGTGGAAGAAAAAAAATACTCAAGTAAGTAGTCGCATGGGGTCAAAATATCAGAATTCATTCCTTATTCACAACTGATTGTGCCGATGGTCAACACACGACTGAATCGGTTTGGAGGCAGCAAGGCACTCAGCTACTAGAAATCACAACAAAAATCCGTTGATGGGTTTGTCAGAAATCAAACCTGAATGACGACTAGGGTCAAATAAACCCCATGTGACTAAAGGTTAAAGAACCAAGGTTTAGATAAGTGATGAAAGTGGAAGAATGAGGACTAAATGTTTTCATACCAATAACAATTGCTTTGGCAATATGCTCACTACATAAGTTTGGTTCAGGAGGCAAAAGACAAACTCCAACCAAGGAAACAAAGCATAGGGTTTATGGGATGATCATTCTATTTGGCAGTGGCTCCATGGACAAAGAGATCAGCACTAGATTGTGGTCTGAATTACCTACAGGTCAAGCACATTCACAGTGTACTTAGAAATCTCACTAGTAAGAAAGAGATGTTACAAGTTAGCTATTGCTAAACATAACCCAGTGTGGATGTGTTATCAAAAGCTAATACACTAACTAGGTGAGAGAGAGATTGAACATGCGACTATGATATATTAAGTGACAGTATTACTCCACCCAAGCTGACACCTGGCTATTGAGATATTTGACTGACTGGTGAGCCAGTACAAAATTTTTCAATGCCAGGTAAAAATGCAAATTTTCATATAGTACATCACAGTATCCCGTACAACACTTTGAGAACATATATTAGGATCTGATGACGACCTAAAATAATAAGGTAAAATACAAGAAGTTGGAATGTGGATAATGAATGAAGAATATTAGTTTAAAAAGTAATATTGATAAGTGGCTGTAAATTTCTTACTTGAAGAGTGTGCACATAAATATAGTTGCACTATCAATTTGTGGCATTCACACAAACAACTTAGTATTATTTCCACTTACCTCCCAAACTACTGTGGTTAGTATTTAAGATAGTTGGTGGTTCGGAAATTTCACTTTTCATTATGTTTTCTGAAGATGGTTGAGTTTCGACAAAACATGCTTCTGTAATGGGTGGAAGCTGCAATTTACTTCTTTCAAGTTCTTCTTGAATTTTCTTATTAGCTTCTTCTACCATAAAAAGTGAACAATATTGTAAGTTTTACTGCAATAAAATAAGAATGACTTTATTTCTAATGTTGACAAAATACTGTAGTGCTGGTACTTTAATAGATATAAAGGATATTATAAATCCATCCTTATTTCTTAGCTGAATGTACAGAAACTTAAGTATCAAAAAACAGACTAGAAAGCTTATGACTATTAACCCTCGGCATTATCTTTGCCTTGGACAAAGACACGCACTTTACCCAGGAGCTCACATATTGCCTTTTATTAGTGCTTTTGGGTTTCACTGGCTTGACAGCTGTTTCTGAAATGTTGGGTATCATCAGACTAGTCAGAAACCTTAAGAGGGCAAAAACACTGTTTAATACCACAGCAATCTTATGTCAGATTTTTACTTATCATAAGTGAACTTTCAGTTGGTACATAATTGTAATTATTGAAAAGAGAGTGCAAATGGTTTCATTGGAGTCAATTAACAGAAACAGATATAAATACATCCTTATTTGATAGCTGAATGTATAAAAACTTAGAAAGTTGCAAAAAAATACTTCTAGCTAGTATTACTAGTATTATTAGTAATAGCACCAGTACTTTATTATTTTAGGGCCGAGGCTGATTCAGCCTCGGCCCTTAGGAACATACATGCAAAAACAAAAACACATTCATAAAAAGGCTTTATTATTAGATCGTTCCACTTACCTCCCCATTGATTACAATCCCACCAAGTCACAAATTAGAAAACTCCATAGGCTCCTTAAGAAGGTCACTTCTTGGCCTGTGGAGATTACCAACAGACTAAAACCCTATAACTCTAGACCCCCGCGCATATATGGGCTCCCAAAAATACACAAAGAAAATGTGCCATTACGTCCCATAGTGGATGGCATTGATTCCCCCATTTACAAACTAGCCAAGCATTTAGCCAAAGCGCTCTCACACTATACTGGCAATACACCATCACACATAAAAAACTCAGCCCACTTCAAAGCCAGTATAGAAAACCTTACATTCCAACATAATGACATAATGGTCAGTTTTGTTGTCTCCTCCCTATTCACGAATGTCCCCCTCAAAGAAACCTTAGAGCTAATCCAAGCTAAATTTCCTCCCGATATCTCAGCCCTATTTCAGTTTACAATGAACTCAGGCTATTTCGTTTGGCAGGAAAAATTCTACAAACAGATAGAGGGGACAGCCATGGGTTCACCACTTTCCCCACCCTTGGCCAACTTCTTCATGGAGACGTTTGAAGAGAAAGCCTTAAACTCACTCCCACAAAAACCTACCATATGGCTTCGCTACGTTGATGGTGTTTTCGTTATTTGGCCACATGGCCCGGATTCACTCCTCTCCTTCCTAACACACTTAAACAACCAACACCCTAGAATCAAAAGAGGAAAACAATAACCTCCCCTTCCTAGACACACTAGTCACCCGCCAACCTGATGGAACCTTGGTTTTCTCAGTTTATAGAAAACCCACCCATACAGGCAGATACATTCACCAACAATCCCCCCCCCCCCACAACAATATGGAGTTATTAAAACATTATTCAACAGGGCAAAAATAATCTGTTCTAATGATCAAGCCCTAACCACTGAACTAAATCACATCTGTGACACTTTCTCAGCCAACGGCTACCCCCTCCAAAAAATACTTAACCCAGTTATCCACAACCCACCACCCCCTCCCCTTCACAAAAAAGATTACTCTAAATCCATCACCATTCCCTACATCCGAGGCACCTCGGAAAAAATCAATAAAATCTTAAAAAAAACATGACTTGACCACTTGTTACAGACCACATAGAAAACTGGCATCCCTTATCCGCTCCACCTAAGACCAACCACTTCCCCTAGACCTACCTGGTGTATACCAGGTCCCTTGCAGCTGTAAACTGTCCTACTTTGGCCAAACAGGCAGGACAGCAAATATCAGAACACAAGGATTACATCCGATTTCACCAGTACAGCCACTCTGGGCTTGCAGACCACGCTCTGGATACTCGCCACAGAATAAGATGGAAGAAAGCCACAGTAATACACCGCAGCAAGTTCAAGTATGAAAGACTATTCATGGAATCAGCCTCGGCCCTTAGGAACATGCCAAACCTCAACAAATTTGGATGCATGAGACTGCCCCAAATTTGGGAAACTTTTATTAGAAGAACTTCAGCCCAAAGGCCAAGAACTACCAATATAGCCTGCCAGGGGGCACCATCAGGACTTTAGGAAAACGCTAGCTTCCTAGCTTCAGTCTCATTTGCTGTTATTAGTACTTGTGTGCACGTGTCTTTGTAGTAAGTTCCCAAGAAGATGGCAATGTGACGTTCGCCGAAATATTGGAAAGTATATATTAAAGTTTATTTAATCTATATTTCTAGTATACGCTGTCAATTCCTTATATATTAGTTATCATGAGATCTTACAAGGCGAAATGGAAAGCACTGAGAGAAATGAAGAATGGAAAGGCCCCAAGAGAAGATGGAATTATGGTAGACTTCTCAAAACTGGGAGGAAGCCCTGTCATCAAACAGCTGACTAAATTCTTTAATAAATGCCTAAAACAGACAAAAATTCCAAAAAATTGGAACAATTCACTTCTAATATTCATTTTTAAAAAGGGCAATAAGGAAGAAATTAAAATCTACAGGCTTATTAAGCCTACTCCCCACCATATATAAAGTTTTCACAAAAATTATAAATAATAGAATAAAATCTAAACTAGAGGAAATGCAATCCTGTGAACAAGCTGGATTTAGAAAGAATTACAATACTTTGGACCATATTCACACATTAAGACAGCTCAGTGAAAAATCAAATGAATACAATAAACCCTTATGTCTAGCTATATAAAAAAGCATTTGATTCAGTTAAAACATCTGCAACACTAAAAGCACTTGAAACTCAGGGAACTGAGAAACCATATATTGAAACACTAAAACATATTTACAATAATGCAACTTCTGTAATTAAATTATATAAAAACAGTGAAAAGTTCCCAATACAAAAAGGCATTCGGCAAGGCGACACCATATCTCCCAAATTATTTACAGCTGCACTAGAGGAAGTCTTTAGAAGCCTTGAATGGGAAACAAAAAAAAATAAACATAAATGGAGAAAGGCTGCATCATCTGAAATTTGCAGATGATATTGTCCTAATAGCAGATAATCTTAAAGATCTGGAAGAAAGGCTAAATCAGCTAAATGAAGCCTCCAGAGCAATTGGATTATAAACAAATAGAGAAAAAACAAAAATAATGATGAATAAATATATTAACCATAGAACTGTCAAAGTTGAAAACCATGAAATAGAACAAGTTACTTCATATGTATATTTGGGCCAATTGTTATCCTTTGAGGAGTGCCAAAGAAAAGAGATTGAACAAAGAATTCACCTTGGATGGATGGCTTATGGGAAAATGAGAGACATATTCAGAAGTGACATCCCCATGAGTCTAAAAAGGAAAGCTTTCGACCAGTGCATATTTCCTGTCCTAACATATGGAGGAGAAACATGGACTTTAGTAGAAGCCCTAAACAAAAAGCTGAAACAACACAACATCGCACGGAAAGAAGTATGCTAAAAATAACATTAAGAGATAGGAAGAAAAATACCTGGATAAAATCTCAAACAGGTGTCATGGATCATCTGGGGAGATGGACTAGAAAAACAACAGAGTGGAGACCAATGGATGGAGCAAGACAAAGAGGAAGACCGAGAAGAAGGTGGAGGGATGAACTGGAACAAATTGCAGGAGTGAGATGGATGGGAGAGGCAGAAAACTGAATGATCTGGAAAATCATGGGGGGGGGGGGGGGGACCTTCATCCAGCAGTGGACAGAACCAAAAGGTTGAAGAAGAAAAACCTTCCTATCATTCCTAATGGAACCGCAGTTGGCAATGTTAAAACTACTTTCCCCTAAACTGTACACAATTCCTTCTGCCATAACAGTAGTGCTTGTAAGCTCACCAGAATTGACATCCTGTTAGAGAATGCAAAACTTGAATCCTCCCCCCCCCCCTTTCTGTTTGATCTACTTTAACTCAAAGTTCTTTACCAAACTTTGCTGCATTCATCTGTTGTCTCAATCTCCAAACTAATATTTGTCCTCTTTTGATTACCTATCTCAAAAGACTGATTTTCTGCAATCAAAATATCAACATTGTGAGGTCATCTTCCTCAGAGACTTCAATGTCCACAATTTAAATTAACGTCCTTTCTCCAGTTCTATTGATCAAGTGGGCAAGGATGATGAGATGTGAAAGTTTTTCCACCTGGTTATACATTAAATTAAAGCTGCCAAGAAATTATAAGACTTGAATAATCCTTTATCCAAGTGTAAGTAATAAAATTTTGCACGTGAACTATCTTCACAACTAGGCTACATGTATAGAGAGGTTAATGACTTCACATTAATTACCTTAGCATCCCATAATACAAAACAGACATCCTTTCGGGTGTATATAACTATGCATTATGGGAAAGGCTCATGCCAGGTGACTCATATCCTGTAGACTCTTTCCATACTACTCCTTCAAATCATCTACACACCCTCATCTTGGCTGTTCTCTTCTGTTTATATCATCCACTGTACCAAGCATCAAGATTTTGATCTTTCTACTATCTTATTCACGTACCATCACTAAAATAATCCCGTTTCCATGATTATTTTTACTGGTAAAAGCAAAAGTACTGTACACTCATGTTTCATTATTTATGAAAGTACAACTGTATACAGTAGTTTTATGTTATGATTATACTATGGCAAGTCATAAAATATACTATGGCAAGGAAGGCAATGGGAAACCACCTTGCTCATAATCATCTCCCTAGTATGGTGGCATATACCTACCCCCACCAGCATATGGCTGAGGGAATAGGATAGGATTATTTCACTATAAACAAATAATAAAATTAGTTTTAAAAATAGCAAAACAAAATAGACATACATTTTAGCACTCACATGTTAATTTTCAATGTATTCATAAGGTTCATATAGCAATCTCCAACTAAATATGGGATTGTCAGAACGAAACAGATTGTCAGGCCATGCTAGGCCTAAATCCTTGATACGCATGATGATGATATACATTGATACTGTTTTTGAGACAGAAATATGGCAACATTTGTGTGTACATACACACTGCTTTACTGCTCAAAGGGTTAATAATAAGGTAATACATATTTTTGCTATGTATATGAGAAATATATGACTTCTACATTAATTCAACCTTGGTATCTTCCTGGGTCTGCCTTCCAATGATGAGACCTCAATAAAGGGCAAAACTGGTCTGAATAGTGACTCTTCCCTTAATGCATAGCATTATGCATTTTAGAAAGAAAGTGTGCTTTGCATTATGGGATAAGGCAATTGATGTGGTCGTCAGCTTGTAGCCTAGTCATGAAGTACTTCACAAGCAAACTTTGTTTGCTTACACTTGGATAAAGAATTAAACAAGAATATAATTTCTTGGCAAATATAGTCAAACTTTATAATTAGTCACTCCCAATTACAAAGGAGGGGGGGGATGCAATTGAACAGCTGATGTGAATAAGTTAGCTTCCCAACTGGACAGAGACCCAGTGATGGACAACCAGTACAAATATACTGGTTGTCCAGTATATTTGTACTGGACATGGGGAACATGTAAATTAAAGAAATATGGCACAACCTACAGCAGTATTTCTTTAATTAAAAGTCATGAAGTTTGTGTGAGTAAGAGCTCATTCTGTGTTTGAAAGATTCTTCATCCATAAGTTTTTTTTTTTTAAACTACAGTGGTGCCTTGGTTAACAATGGCCTCAGATAACGACATACTTGGTTAACGACAAGTGGCTGTAAGAAAAAAATCTCTTGGTTAACGACACAGGCTCTGGTTAACGACTCTCATGTGAACCTCTATCCGATCTAAAAAACTGGAATTTTCTGATTGCACTCAGCCATGTGCGGGAAGACATTGTCACATAGAGAACAGCTGCACAGCATAGCTGTGAAGCTCAGATATGTTTGACCCATCATAGCCAGCTGTTTACGTTTTCCGTTTATTGTTTCTTTTCTTGTAGTGTACTGTGCATTATTTTAAAATTTGTGGTCATAAATGTGTTTTATGATGAAAATGAGTATTTAAGCATTTATTTTTTATGTGTTGGTTCATATAGACAATAAATTGGTGGGTGCGTGTCACTGTTCGTTCGCCATCAAAAGGCAAAATCAAATCTCACATGTATAATAATCGTTGTATCTATAAGCTGCTAATCAGTGTATGTTACGGTAAGTGCTGTATCTAATATCGTCACCTTACAAGCAAAATGCACTAAGTCAAAAATTGCAGGTTTCAAATTTAACTGTTAACTTTTATTTCAAAAAGTTTTTTTTTTTGAACTTTTACTTTTATTTTCAGGTGACGATATGTTCTTTGTATCCCATGCTTAGTGTTGTACAATTTGTAATAATACCATATTTTGCGTATCTTTTTCTTTATAGAGTGAATTTTTTTACTGTGTGACAAAATGGGTCCCAAATAGAAAGCTAGTGAGGGGGGAAAAATCAGAAAAATTTTCTCTGTTGAACAGAAGAAAGAAATAATAGCAAAACATCATGAAGGTGTGAAAATTATGCAGCTAGCTCAAATATATGAAACCAGTCATTCTACAATATCAACCCTTTTGGCTAAGAAAGTAGAACTTATGGTAGCTAAGGGAACTTCAAGGTTGAATGTCAGAGGGCTTCTTTTTGAGCAAATGGAAAATCTATTACTAATTAGGATCAAAGAAAGAGAAATGGTGGGCAGAGGTTGGTTTGACAACTTTAAAAAAAGAACAGGAATTCATAGTGTGGTCAGGCACGGAGAGGCAGCTAGTGCTGACAAAGCAGCAGCAGCAGCAGATAAATTTGTCAATAGCTTTACAAGAATTATAGAAGAAGGAGAATACCTATCTTAACAAGTCTTCAATTGTGATGAGACTGGGTTATTTTGGAAGAAAATGCCCAACAGGACATTTATCACAAAAGAAGAAAAAACACTTCCTGGGCATAAACCAATGAATGAGAGGTTAACATTGCTTTTGGCAGCAAATGCAAGTGGAGACTGCAAGGTAAAAACCAATGTTAATCTACCACTCATAGAATCCCCCGAGCATTCAAAAAGTTCAATATCTCTAAATCCAATCTCGGTGTTTTGTGAAAGTCTAACAGTAAAGCCTGGGTCACAAGAATAGAATTTAGAGACTGGATTCGCGAAGTGTTTGGACCAACTGTCAAAGGCTATCTTCAGCAAAACAATCTGCCTCTAAAAGCCATTTTAACCTTGGATAACACACCTGGCCATCCAACAGGCAGACAAGAAGAGCTACCAGAGGAATTAGATTTTATCAAGGTGATTTTTCTTCCTCCCAAGACTACATCTCTGATTCAACCTATGGATCAGCTGATAATTGCAAATTTTAAAAAATTTTACACAAGGACACTTTTTATCAGGTGCTTTGAAATGTGTGAGGCTACCAACATAACTCTAAGAAAATTTTGGAAGGAAGAATTCAACATTGTCATAGCAATTAGGCTAATTGTAAAAGCTTGGCAAGAAGTAACAATGAAATGTCTCAAAGCAGCATGGAGGAAACTGTCCTTCCTTTGGTAATGAAGAAACTTCAGATGAAGGACACAAACTGGTAAACGATATTATGGCAACTGCTCATGATCTTAACTTGGAAGTAGAGGAAGAAGATGTTGAAGAATTATTGGAGATGCATGACCGAGAACTGACTACTGACGAGCTAAAAAGAACTTTTCAAGCTGCAATGTGAAGAAAAGGAAATGGAAATTTCATTTGAAGATGAGGATGAAGAGAAAGAACAAATTACGACTGCTGAAATTAAAAAATGTTTTGGCAAAGTGGGAGGAAGTTCAAAATGTTGCTATGAAATGGAATACAAACAAATCTGAGGTTATCAGAACTACAGATCTATTTAATGAAAAAGTCCATGCAGTTTTTCAGAAACATTTTAGAAAAGAGTCAGAAGCAAACAACTCTAGACATGTTTTTTACAGGTCCATTCGTCAAAAAAACTCCAAAGTGAGCCCAATTTTCCATCTGGTGAAGATTGATAATTAAAAACTGTTTTCATGAACAATTGATTTTATTAATTAATTTTTTTGTAGCAAATACATATACTGTATAATAAATAAATGATATTTACCATATTTTTATGACATTTTAAATGAGTTTTATCTGCATTTTTAATATGTACTATGGTTGTGGAGAGGAGCCGGAACAAATTAATCGATTTTCAATTAAATTTTATGGAGAATCGTGCCTTGGATAACGATGGTAATCAGTTCCAGGATTACCGTCGTTAACCAAGGCACCACTGTATATTGATTTAGAATGTTTTTACACTAAAATTTTTTTATTTTAAGGATACTGTCTGCACATATTTAGTTCATTTTAAAAATTTTCAGGTACATGCATTAATGTAAGCTTAACATTTAATATTTCAAATGTAAACATTAATTTTTGTGCATGTTAATTTTTATAATTTCATACTCCTCTAGTGAGATGCATATTCCATTTGATGCCCAGAAGTTCTTGTGGAAGCTGTTGAGGTTTAGAGAATGTGGAAAACCAAAAAGTGGACTTTCTAAACATGCCCCTGACAAAAACCATTTCAATCAGATGTAAAACAATCAATCCATCCATTTGACGCAGTAAAATCAAGGGCTTTCGGTCGGAGTGTAGTACCATCTACTGGAATACCCGACGCTCTAATAGAAACAAACCACTCTGCCACAAGTTTATCCAATTCATCGTATGTCGATATCCGGATATATTTTCATTTTTTTGACATAGCACCAGATTGTTTTGCATTGAGTTCAATGCTTGACTTGTTTTTTACTATCGTCTTAGGAAAATATACATGAATAAAAATGGTCATGAATCCTTAGAGTTCTGTATTTTTAAATCAATAATTTTAAAATAGCTAATAAAAAAACATTAAAAAAAGGCTAAAAAATGACTCACTACTATTATGTGACTCTACATACTAGATTACAAAATTTAATAACTGATAATAAATGAATTTGCAATTATTTACATTTATCTATTTAAAAAAAAAAAATCTTTAATTGTTAATTGTTTTTGCTTTTTCTGCACTCTTATAAGTTCCACCTGCCTCTCCACAGTGTATAAGGCATTAAATTCCCCATTGTCTCCTGATGCCCTTGAAATATACCGCCTCAAAACAGAGATAGCTTCCATTGCATCTTTACTAGTAGGGAAGGTAGGTTTTTGATCACAGTCTTCTTCAACCACTTCTTCCTCTCCTTCTTCACCAAGGTGGTTGGAAAGGATGCCTTCTACACTTGGTACCATTGATGTGACCAGTATTATCATCAACACAATCTTGAAATGAGGAAGACTCATCCATCACATAACCGTTGTTGGGCTCTGACATATCTTCTTCTTCTTCCTCCTCATCCGCTAACGTAACTCCTGCCTTCTGGAAACAGTTGGATATGGTTTCAGGAGTAACATGCAATCATGCTTTGGCCACATAATGCATGGCATCAAGGATTGATATGGTAATTTGTTTTGGGTCCATACCATTATCATGCATAAACACAGCTTTTTCAACAAGCATTTTTCTATATTTCCATTTAAATGCAGGGTTGATGCCGAAATCTAATGGCTGAAGCTCATTTGTACAATTAGGAGGTGGGGGGGGGGGGAGAACAGTAATCTAATGTTTCTGAGCTGCAGATCTTCAGGGTGCAGGACATCTGTCTAGCAGTAGTAGTATTTTGTGGTGATTTGCCCCCATTTTAGCATCCAGAGCATGCATGGTGGATGTGAAGATGCTGTTGGCATCATACTTAGTAGGCAGATTTTTCACAGTCTTAAAGCACCTTGGCTTTTTAAATTTACCAATTTCCAGTGGATGTACTTTTTCTGGTCCATCAGCATTGACCATGAGCAAATCAGTTACCCTCTGCTTGCTGAGTTTTCCGCCGTGACACTTCTCTCCTTTAAAACACAATGTTTTACTTGGCAGAATGTTATAAAAGAGCCCAGTTTCATCAACATTGAAAATATTTTTCGGTTCGTAGTCCTGAATAATAGTCTTTAGTTGATGTTTCCAGTGGTTTACAGTTTTCCCTGCAAGACTATTACTTTCTTCACATACTTGATTATACACAATATTGTGACGAGTCTTGAAACGATCATCCATCTATTTGACGCAGTAAAACCATTAACCTAACCTCGCAGCAAATTCAAGGGCTTTTGCTCGGAGTATAGTACCATCGACTGGAATACCCGACGCTCTCATAGAAACAAACTACTCCGCCACAAGTTTATCCAATTCATCGTGTGTTGTGGATATATATATATATTTTTTGACACAGCGCCAGATTGCTTTGCATTGAGTTCAGTGCCTGAACTGTTTTATTTTTACTATCGTGTTCAAAGTGGACACGGAGAGTCCAAGATCTTTTGCTAATTGCACACGTGTTCCGGCATGCCAATCTGCACATCGCAGAATCGGAATCTTTTCTTCTACCGAAATACATTTTCTGTCTTTTTTCTCCATGGATCATCCATCACTGTAACTTGAAAGCAACTTTCACACACTAAATTACGTAGAAGAAATTCTGCAATACCAATTCGTACCGTGATTGAAAAATCACGGTATTGCTCATCGCGACATCACTACTGTAATCGTGCAAGTCACCGTGATGGTGGAAACAAAGCTACAGCCGAAAGCAATGCCATCTGGGAACAGAAATGCACAGATTCCCGCAGAAATCGATTTGAATGAGAGAAAATCAATTCGAAAATTAGTGCTGCCACCCTAGACAAAAAATGCAAATCACGGGAAATAACGTCCACATCAAGTTGTTAATGGTGGGAAAACAATATGTCGAAAGAATAGGCCTTAAGACGGGACCAACAGAAAATGACGTAAATGGCAGGAAAACGTAAATTGCAGAAACGTAACGGTTTTACTGTATATATAAATAAGTATATAAATACATGAATAAAAATGGGCATGAACTCTTAGACTTCTGTATTTTTAAATCAATAATTTTAAAATAGCTAATACTATTATCAAAAAAAAAAATATATATATATATATATAAATAAGTATATAAATATATATATATATATATATATATATATATAAATAAGTATATAAATATATATATATATATATATATATAAATAAGTATATAAATATATATATATATATATATATATGACAATGATCATTGACTCGGTTAACATACATAGTTTTATGAAAAAAAATTTAATGATTAGAACCAAGATTTAATTAAAAAGGTTTTAATATAAACACACTACTAGTTTCGGCCTGTAACAGCCTTCTTCAGGTGACATTATAAAAGAAAAAACACTAAACATTGAGGGTTAAAAGACTATGAACAACATAGACAGTCTTTATACATAATTAGCATGAAAACGCTGTATTTGTATTTGAAGCTGTTCTTTCATTTGTTGCATTGTTGGCAGAGTGCGTGCTTGCTGCATCACGTGAACGCCAGTACATGATTACAGCTGAATGACTATCTGGGAGGTTGTAGCTTAAGTTGTTATTTAGATGAACCGGATTGAAGATGATTTCTCTCGATTCCACAATTTTTCTCTCTATTTCGTCACTGCAACGGAAGATGTTTGTAGATTTTTCCCAGCAGACTTTGTGACTTTGGTTATCATCATTAGGATTAGCCGAGAAAAGGATATGACTTGATAATGCACTTGCTCGCTGTCTCTTGTAAGTAATGTCTCTCATGTGTTCTTCCATACGCATTTCGACAGATTTGTCTGTCTGCCTGAAATAAGGAATATCGCAGTCACATAATATTTTATATACGCCAGGTTATTTGAGTTGATGATGACAAGGTTTTGGGTGGCTAATTAAGGAACGGATCTTTGGAAGTGGAGTGAACAAGGTTCTGATATTGTATTTTTTTAGAACTTTTGCTAATTTATGTGAAACAGTACTTATATAAGGAAAAGAAATAGTGCCTTTGAATCTATTTGTTTCTTCTGAGTGATGTCTAGGAGGATTAAGAAGGAATTTGTTAATGATTTTCTTGGAATATCCAAAAAAATACAATATCAGAACCTTGTTTACTCCACTTCCAAAGATCCGTTCCTTAATTAGCCACCCAAAACCTTGTCATCATCAACTCAAATACCCTGGCGTATATAAAATATTATGTGACTGCGATATTCCTTATTTCGGGCAGACAGACAAATCTGTCGAAATGCGTATGGAAGAACACATGAGAGACATTACTTACAAGAGACAGCGAGCAAGTGCATTATCAAGTCATATCCTTTTCTCGGCTAATCCTAATGATGATAACCAAAGTCACAAAGTCTGCTGAGAAAAATCTACAAACATCTTCCGTTGCAGTGACGAAATAGAGAGAAAAATTGTGGAATCGAGAGAAATCATCTTCAATCCGGTTCATCTAAATAACAACTTAAGCTACAACCTCCCAGATAGTCATTCAGCTGTAATCATGTACTGGCGTTCACGTGATGCAGCAAGCACGCACTCTGCCAACAATGCAACAAATGAAAGAACAGCTTCAAATACAAATACAACGTTTTCATGCTAATTATGTATAAAGACTGTCTATGTTGTTCATAGTCTTTTAACCCTCAATGTTTAGTGTTTTTTCTTTTATAATGTCACCTGAAGAAGGCTGTTACAGGCCGAAACTAGTAGTGTGTTTATATTAAAACCTTTTTAATTAAATCTCGGTTCTAGTCATTCAATTTTTTTTTTTCATAAAAATATATATATATATATATATATTTCAAAAAATAGATTTAATGACTCCAAGACCGAGATAACATATAAAGATTTTAATGATAAATACTACTAGTTTCGGCATATAGCAGCCTTCTTCAGGTATTTATAAAGGAAAGGAATACTAATAAACATTGAATTATTTAAACAAACTGGAAATTACAGGTACAAATTGCCTCACATAATCGATACATAAAAACGTTGTATTTTTCAAGTTGTTCCAACTGGCGTGCCATTGTTTGTTGCAATTGTGCGTGCAAGTTCACGTGAACGCCAATATTGAATAACTGCAGCATGGCTATCTGGGATGTTAACTTAAATTATTATTTAAGTGGACCGGGTTCAGTAGGATTTCCCTTGATTCTACGATTTTCCTTTCAAACTCATCTTCACAGCGAAAAATATTTTCTGATCTATTCCAGCATACAGAGTGGCTTTGTTGGTCATCATTAGGATTATTTGAAAAAAGAACATGACTGGATAACGCAGTTGCATGAGATCTTTTGTATGAGATGTCTCTCTTATGCTCTTCTATGCGTTGTTCAATAGATTTGTTAGTTTGACCAAAGTATGGGATATTGCAATCACACCACAATTTATATACTCCAGGGTACTTAAGGTTGTGATGAGTAGGTTTTGGATGGCTGATTAGAGAGCGGATTTTATCGAAATATATATATATATATATATTTCGATGTATAGAAAGCCTACACATACCAACAGATATCTTCATAGTCAGTCCCATCACTTCCCTCCCCAAAAACTTGGAATAATTTCTATCTTGGGACATAGAGCTCGCTCTCTTCTTGATGACCCAAATGAACTTCAAAAAGAAATCAACTATCTCAAAACTACTTTCGTACTTAATGGATATTCTAAAAGAATTATTGAAAAATTCCTTCTTAATCTTCCTAGTCATCACACAGAAGAAATAAATACATTTAAATATGTAATAAAAAAAATACATGTGCAAAGAGAGCTGTGATATTGGGAGAGAATTTGTCCTGTAAAATAAGGATTGTGTCATTGATTGGAACATTCGTGATGAGGGTAGAGATGTCAAATCTCACTAATAAATCATCTTTTTCTAATGTAATGACTTTGATTATGTTTATAAAGTTTTGTGTGTTTCTGATATAGGAGGGGGAATGACCTACCAACTCCTTGAGTGTTGATGCTAATTTCTTGGCTAGGTGATAATTACGGCTATCTATACCTTCGACTATTGGCCAGAGTGGTGCGTTTTGTTTGTGAATCTTTGGGTAGACCATAAATTCTTGGAGAACGAGCATGGTGTGGAAGTAATTTTTTGACTTTATCTTTGGGCCATGTAGTGATTGATTTAAGTAACTTCTCTGTTTTCTTTTTTATTCTATTGGTAGGGTTGTAGTTAACAAGTTGATAGGTACTGTTGTCTGAGACTATCAGATTCATTTTTTCTAAATATGAGGTTTGATTTAGAATAACTGTGGCACTGCCTTTATTGGCTCTAGTAATTACGATGCCCAGATTTGATTTTAGTGATTTCATCACTGTTAATTCGTGTTTCGTAAAGTTGCTCATTATTATTTTTTTATAATTTACATTTAAAATGTTAGCAGTTTCTAAATGTATTTTATCTGCTATGGTAGTTGAGATGAATCTTAAGCCTCTTTCAATACTATAAATAAAATCTAGTTTGTTAATTGATCTGGGTGGTATGGCAAAGTTTAAACCTTTGCTGAGTAGTGAGAGTTCATTTTTGTTTAAGGTGTGGTTGGATAGGTTGACGACGACGTTACTGTTACCTGAAGGCAATTGGTGGCTCCTGCTGTTCCTTGCTTCTGGTTGATTGTTTATGCTCGCTGCAGAGAAATTCAAATATGTCTGTTGGTTTTTTAGAATATTGTCGATCTTTTAGTCTAAGAAATTTGGATATGAGATTTTCTTTCCTTGTTTGTTTGAAGGATATGGTTCATCGCGCGTTAGCCTAGTGGCTGTGCGTTTCACAACCATATGTCTAGGAAAGGCGTGTCCTAGGTTCGATTCCCGTCAGTGACGTGAGGAGCTGAAGGATCTTCCTCAACCATAGTCAAGTTAGCCAGTCTTGGGCATGGACAGTACAGTTTTTCCTACAGCTTATCCTGGGGTTTTTCATCCTGCAAAGTAGGCAAACCAGCCTTGAGAACTCAACACTACGTACATATGATAAACCGGCGTGTAGGGCTGACCACCTTATCCTGTGAACGGTTTGCGGTCCGATGATTAATAAACCCTCAACACCACAAGATAAAAGAGGGAAAAAGGAAGATGAGAGGATGAGGTTCGTCAAGTCATCCGTAATCCTCTCGAGGATAACCCAAATATCTGCATTCAAGTAACTTGAAAGTTCAGATTTTAAATTTTGTACCTGTTTTGAGTAAAGGCCAAGATTTTTCTAGTAGCCTGGATCTGTTCTCTGAGTAACGCTTTCCCCATACGGTGGTATATTCGTTGCAAAAAAAGATTGGAATCTTTACAGGTAACAGATTGATTTGGAGGAAAACTGTAGATATGAAGTTAGTGGTGATGTAAGTTTTTCATGTGGTACTATCATAATATCCTGTATACTCGTTGAGGGTACATGTCAGGAATTTGATGATGATCTCAGTTCTTTATTTATGCAGATAATATTAGACTTTTAAATAAATCCAGTAAAAGTCTGCAAGATTCCCTGACTAAATTGAATAACTGTTGTAATAAATTTGGTATGAAAATCAACAATAACAAAACAAAGACAATGAAAATAGGCAGAAACACTGAAAATATCAACTGCATCATGAACAGAGAACCTATAGAACAAATAAAACATTTCTGCTATTTAGGCACAATTTTTAGTGAAGATGGTAAATTAAAAATGGAAATAGACAACAGAATCAACAAAGCCGGTATGGTAGGAAGTCAAATGAATAAATTTATATGGAAGAAGAGAGAAATTAGTCAAAACAACTATACATGACAGTGTTCCAACCAATTTTAAACTTATGGATTTGATAGCTGAGTTAGAAATAAAACACTTATCCAAAGACTAGAGACCACAGAAATGAGAATCCTGAGAAAGATTAGGGTGTGAACAGATGGCATTAATGGTAGCATCATATTAAAAATGAGGGTATTAGGAAACAACTTAACATTGTTAGCATCCAGGAATGTGTTATCAGAGCTAATTTCAGGTAATATGGTCACTTAAATAGAATGGGAGAAAAGAGATTAGAAAAACAGGTGTTTTTGGTCAGGTTGGCAGGAAAAAGGCTCAGAGGAAGACCAAGATATAGATGGATTGATACAGTAAAAAGTGCCTTAGAAGATAGAAATATAAGATCTGATGATGTTGGGGTCTTGACAGGTAACATTGATTTGGAGAAAAATTGTCGATAGGAAGTTAGTAATGATGTACATTTTTTATGTAGTATTATCATAATATTCTGTACACCCCTTGAGGGTATATGTCAGGAGTTTGATGATGATGAACCCAATCTAGTACAAGATGGATACAATTTAAAGTTTAAAGTACACTGGCTTTACCAGCACTACTATGTGGAAGTGAAATCTGGACAATAAAACAAAAGACAGGCAAAGATTAACAGCAACTGATATGAAATTTAATAATAGCAAATACACCTATTTGATCATAAAAGAAACAAAGAAATAGTAAAAGAATTAAATCAGTAACTAATAATAGAGAAAATCAAAAAATATAAATATACTTGGATGGAGTATGTTGAAAGAATGCAAACATGGAAAAACTACCCAAACAAGTTTTTCATTATATACCATCAAATATTCTGTATATAGTAAAAGTTGGAAACTCGCTATAGTTATCTCACTCTCATTTGAGGAAAAAGAAGACCAAGTCACTCATTGAAGAGACTTGCTGATGGCTTCTGAACAGATCATAATAGGTTCTTACTGCTTGAATGCATGATAGTAATGATTTTCTTGGAAACCTAAATATCAGGAGCATATCTTTTTTCTTAACATATTCTGTCAAAAAAAAAAAAAAAATCTATATATCTTTATAACAGCATCAAAAAGCAACAGTTCAGATAATTTTATTGCAACTATTAATAACGAATCCATTGCTTTGTGAAATTAGCTTACTAAGAGGTACTCATATTTTTTTATCCCAATAAATTGTAGTGAGTGTACACCAGCTGTACAATGGTTAGTTCCTAGCAGAAGGCTTTCGGCTTAGCCAAACCATAGTACTGTAAGGTTTATAACACTTTTGGGTGAGATTCTTGTTTTTTTTTAAATAATAATATATATGTATTTTTTTGCAGGATTCTTATATGAATAAATTTGAACTTAAATCCACCAGGAAAAAATAAGACTTGTAAAATAAAATTCTTTGCTTACCAATATCCTGTACTGTTTCAGAATGACAATTTCTGGCAGATTCCAGTAATGCATCCATTACACAAAGATATTCTTTAGTTATCTCACCCTCATTGCTTGCTTTTATTAACTGATCCACAGAATTTACTATCTGTTGTAACTTCAAGAATCTTTCACTTAGTGATACACATAAATAATCTGGTTTTGTGAAGGACTGCAACTTTTCCATAGTTTCAGTGACTGTTTTACTTATTTCCAAGCAGCCTTTAGAAAGTTGCTGCCTTTTTTGTTCTTCTTCTTCTTGCCTATATTGATTAACAATATGTTAATTAATATTGATTAACAATACAACCATAAATTTCACTTGGAATCCATAATATAATGAATGAGAATATCAGCCAGCTTATATATAAATATATACATATACTTTTATATTCACATCTAGCTACAAATTCACCCACCTACTATAATAAAATACCAAAAGTTTGTTATAGTGGGTGTTAGAATGTCCCATAATATGCACAATGCTATTTTACAAAAGATTCACTATAGCAAATTATTATTACGACACCTCCAGGGAGTCTATCTACTCTACAACTCTCTCTCCACCACTCACAATCCACCAACTACCGTCCACCACTACCACCAGTATTTTCACAGACAATCACAAACATCCTTGCCCACGGCAGGATTCGAACCAGCAGCCTTTTGGCTGGAGAGTGGATACGCTAACCACTCGACAAACCAGGCCGGCTTATCATCCACTTTATCCACATATCATCCACATGGCTTATTATCCACTATATAAACTATACAAACCATACCTATAGTCCCTACGAGTTTTCAATAATGAGTCAACCATAATATATTTAAGTAATATTTGTATATTCAAATATACTGTATACAGTAAATCTTGGAAACTCCAAAGAGGTGTTTCTTAATTTAGAACAAATACAGTTAGTTCTTGCAATAACAAACACTTATAATTAACTCACTGATTATCACCAAAAAGTTCCAGCCATCGACAGCATTCATGCTGAAGGAAATACATAATAGAAACTTTCCACTATAATAAACTATTTCTTTGGTCCTTATGAATTTTCTATAAAAAAAAAAAAAATCCGACTATCTCAGACAGTAAAAAGTACAATTTAATTAAGGTAAAAAGAGGGGGGGATTAATTGCATAACATTTAACAGCAGACCCTGCCAACCAAATATTATTATTATTTATACGGGCACTCCATGGAATCAAAAGACTTATCAGGGGGAGACCCACTCTATTCATTAACACAATACCCATCATACATATCATTCAACCTATTCCCTGTTGGGGCATTCACAACCAACCACCTCTTGCAACATCCCATTCCTTCACCACTCTCCAAGAAAAGAACCTAGTTTGAAACACCCTTACTAACTACACTCTTAGCTTCCAAATCTGACCCTCTTGTTTTCTCCCCCATGTATACTACTCCCAAAATTTTCCCCCAATACTATTCCCCATGTATTGAAAAATTTCTTTTGTGTCAATCTTATAGAATTCCTTTAGTAACTTATAAGCTTCTATTATATCCCCTCTCCTTTACCTGTCAGCTAAACTCTGCAACCCACACACCCTCAATCTATCCTCATAGGGAACATTTCACAGATATGCCACCAGCTTGGTCATTCATCTCTGAATCCTCTCCACAAGCTCCCGATCCCCAAGAAATGCAGGTGACCAAATCTGTGCACAGTAGTCAACATGGCTGAATCATAGCCCTATAAAGAGGGATAATAACCTCCCGATCTTTATTTGTCAATGTGTTCTTCAGCATCCAAGTAATCCTCTGAGCTATTTTGCCAATTCTTGCAATATGTTGAAAGTTTTTCCACTTGGTTATACTATAAATTAAAGATGCCAAAAAATTATATTCTTTGTTTCATCCTTTGTCCAAGTGTAAGCAAACAAAGTTTGTGCATGAAGTCACTTCACAACTGGACTACTTGTATATAAATGCTAATGACTTCACATCAATTGCCTTAGCATCCCATAATACTAAGCAAGAATATAATTTCTTGGCATCATTAATTTATTTTCTTGCAATATGCCTTCAAATCTCTATCCACCATCAACCCCAGATCCCTAGCCTCATCAATTTCCTGTAAACTAGTACCATCAATATGATACGAAGTGTGTAATCTTTCCATCCCGAAGTGCATAGCCTTACATTTTATAACGTTACATTGACACCATTGTCCTTTGCCCACACTGCGAATTTATTTAAATCATCTTGTAAGATATCTACATCACCTTTATCAACTATTCCCTAGTTTTCCATCATCGGCAAACAACTGCATGTCCCCCCCCTCCCTTCAAATCTTCTGCTATATCATTAATATACAAATTAAAGAGTAGTGGCCCTAGGCCACTCCACTAGTTGCCCTCATTTGCCTTGATTCCACTCCACCACACACCACCCTCTGATGTCTGTCCATCAGCCACTCCCCTATCCATGCAACCAGCTTCAAATTCATTCCCATTTGTTCCAACTTATGAATAGTTTTCCATGCAGTATTCTGTCAGATGCCTTTGCAAAATCCAGTAGTATCATGGTGTAGCCATTTCCTTTATCCAATTCTGCTGTCATCTTATTATAAAATGTGAATAATTACTAAGACAGGGCTCACTTTTTACAAAGACATGCTGCCTCCTATAAAATATCATATTCTTATCCAACTATTCCTGAATTTTGCTTTTAACCAACTTTTCCAATACTTGAACCACTCCAGAGATACTAATTGATCTATAATTTGCTACTTGTGTCTTGGAGCCACCTTTATGTAATGGAGCTATCTTACCTTCTTTCCATTCCCTTGGAACTTTGCCAGAGCTGAGACTTAGATTACACAACTTCATCCAAAGCACTACCAGTTCACTCGCACATTCTCGTAGCACACAAGCAGACATACCATTGGGCCCACTGCTGTATTCTCATTGATATTTTTCAATATACTGAGTACCTCCAATTCATCTACCTCAAATACTCACATTAGTCTCTGTAATCTCAGTAACTGCGAAGTCATCACCTGGATGATATACCTTGCAAAGTGATCACTTAGTAACTGAACTATTTTTTCTGCTTCAGTCACTTTTCTAACATCAGCACTGCGTAGTTTTCTTTCTCTTACTTGCTACATAGAAAAAAATCTCTTTTGGATTTACTTTGACCTGCTTATCTAATTTTCTTTCAAAATCTGACTTAGCTTTTCTTACCCTTCTTAGTTATCTTTCTTGCTTGTGCTTTATACTGCTCATTGGCATGCTAATCACCTTGTTGTTTATATTCCTTCCACAATGATTTCTTTTTTTTTGTAGCTCCTACTTTATATCACTAGTCATCCACTTAATCCCTACTCAGTTTATCCTTCTGACCCTGGGTATACACTCTGATACTGCCTAGCTCAAATAATCCTCGATCTCTTCCCATGCACTAATGACATTCATTCCATGTAGTTTCTTATGCCATGGTGCTGTTCCACGTTGCTTCCTAAGTTTGTCATAATTGCTAGCTTTGTAGTTCCACATAAACCCTTTCTCGACTGAAATTTGCACATGTTGAGCAACCTCCCAGTACAAGACTGCACGGTCACTTTCCCTGATTGGAGGTAGAGTTGCTACTGTAGTTATAGACAGAGTTTCTGATGATATTACTGGATCCAACAGTCTAAAATTCCTGGTCCCTTCCATCACATGCTGTTTCAGGTAATTATACCTTAGTAACTGTGTAACAGAAAAAAAGGTGGACAACATGCATCAGCAGATTAGCACGAGTTCACCCTGAGCAATTATCATGTGAGATTTCCTCCTTCCAATCTATATCGCCATAGTTGAAATCTCCCATGATAATTGCACAGGGTGAACTCATTGTGCTAATCTGCTGCTGCTGCATGTCATCCACATTTTTTTCTGGACCCCCTCGAGGTCTATAGCAGCAACCAATATATTTTGTCCTATTGGCCTCTATCTCACACCAGGCAGCCTCAAATGAACCATTTCTATCAGATCTACAATCTTCCATAACTTATATTTTTGCTGGGTTAAGTTCTTCAGCTATCATTAATAATATCTCTCATCCTGCCCTAATTTCTTCTATCTTCTCTGAAAATACAATATCCATTAAATTCTATCCCTGTAAAACTACATCATTCTCTGACAACCAGGTCTCTCTCTGATACCAATAATTTTGGCCAAGTTAGAGTTGGAGGAAACCAATGAGCTAATCAATGCCAAAAACTCCTCTCCTTTATTTCTTATACTTTGGGCATTTGTGTACATGCATTTCAACATCCCCTTGGGCCCACAGTTACCCCCTACATAATGTCATTACCTTCCCATTCAGATTCGAAGCCTGGGAAACTGCACTCAGCTCTTCATAATCATTCCTATAATCATACTTATCTATCCCAGGGGTGGCTAGATACATGCTTGATTGCTTCCCCCTAATATCTCTAGTTTTCATGGTTTTGCACTTCCAAACTGTCAATGAACAACACTTTCTACATGCACCTAACTCCAAAACCATTTAAGTGCAGTCCATCAGGCATATACAGGTCCCTATGTCCATCAAATTCACTCTACACAACTATAAATTACACACCATTCATCCTGCACAATCTTCTCATTGACTAATTTGCAATTATATCCTATCATACTGAGGCAGCAGACACAATCTTTACTTTCTTGCTCTTCATTTTTGCTTCTTCTAGCAACTTTCACATCTTCTCTCATTGCATATTTCTCACCAAAGAAATCATCTGTGCCTGCCAAAACAATTAATTCATTCAGTTCTTTTTTCTCTTTTCACATTTTCCCATTCACTCTTTCTTTCATTCTCCGTCTTTCCGTACCACGTGCCAATTGTGTCTCCAGTCACTTGAGCTCACGTTTTGTCCTGTGAAGGAGTCCACGTAAGTGTGCAATTTCTTTCTGCGCTAGCATCTCATCATCCACATTATTACATTCAATTACTTCCTTCAAACTCTCATTCATATTTCATGCACACTCATTCATATTTTGCACACTATCATTCAATGCTTTTGCTACATTCTTCAGAACACTTTGACAATATCCTGCCTCAGATCCATAATATCAGTCACTTTATTCTTTTGCTCCTGACATGACTCTCATTTCTTATACTCACTTATGAAACGTTTCTGACAAATATTTTCTCCATTCTCGCTCTCATACCAGAAACCATTCACTCTTGGCAACGAATACATTAAACATATGCTACATCACACTAAATCCCAAACGTTGATATCAGTCAACATCGATGTCTTGTTCGCCATTTTTCTCATATGCATCAGTGCCATAACAAAAAATGTTTCTGAAAGTATATTGCATAATAATAGTTGACTAAACAACACCACTTAACAACACAGGTAAAAATAAATCAAATATCACCAATTATATATAACAATATCGCTAATATCTACTAAAAATAATGACTTATCTGAGCAACATATGTATGGCAGCCACTACTAAGGACGTCGCTAGTCATATAAGAAGTCAAATGCACAATTCTGCAGAATGTTTATATAACTATACAAATGGAATTGTATTTTTCTAAATCCCTAAAACAGTACATTTGTTTGCCACCCACTGAAAATTTAATTCAATTTACTTATCTAAATAAAGAAGTACAGTAACCCCCAGACTTACGTAAATTCGCAGTTACGTAATAAATCTCGAAATTTACAACCTACTAGCACATATGAACATGTTTGCAGCTTTTGCATCTTTGACATCCATTGCAGTATGCAACGACATAATGTTAACTAGACTCGGCATTCACAGCAAATGTAACAAATAGTAACAGGCAGTGACAGGTTACCGGTCAATGCCGAGAGCAAGTGCGCAAAAACCGTAACATTCAAAATGAAACCTACCAATTAGAAATAAGGACTCCGTAAACAATTCCTCTTCTCCCTGACCCATCAGTAGTCCATGCCTCGCACGGTTAGTTTAGTCACTTGTTTATCACCGTTAGTGTTCGTTGTTTATTCACCCTTAAAATGGATTCGAAATGCAAAACCGAATGTGCTGGTATTAAATCTAAAAAACAAAGGTCTGCAATTATTTTAGAAGAAAAGTTGAAAATAATTCATATGTATGAAGATGGGAAAATTACATCAACAATAGCTCGGGATATAAATCGACCTATTTCGACAGTGAATATGATAGTGAAGGATAAAGTTCGCATTGTTGAAAGCATGAAAGTTGCGGTAACGTTGAAGGGCACAATCATTACCAAGAAGAGGCTGGGCCCAATTTCAGAGATGGAGAAATTGTTGTCTCACTGGATCGAGGATCTGACACAGAAGCGGATACCGTTGAGTTTTCTGATTATCCAGGAGAAGGCTAGGTCTTTACATAAAGATTTACAAGAGAAGGCCGGCATCACAGACACGGAGAGTGCATTTAAAGCTAGTGCTGGATGGTTTGAACGATTCAAGAAGTGTACAAATCTACACAGCATCAAAGTCATCATGGGTGAGGCAGCAAGTGCAGATACAGACGCAGCAAGTAAATTTCCCAAACTTCTGGCAGAAATAATTGAGGAGGGGGGGGGGGGATATTTGCCTGAGCAAATATTTAATGTTGACAAAACAGCTCTGTTTTGGAAGAGGATGCCAACATGGACATTTATTGCAAGAGGAAAAATCTATGCCTGGATTCAAGGTCACAAAAGATCGGATCACTGTTATGATTGGCAGCAACACTTCAGGGGACTTGAAACTTAAACTTCTTACAGCGTACTATTCCCAGAGACTGCGGGCCTTTAAGAACATTGACCCGAGTAGGCTGCCCGTAATCTGGAAATCCAATACCAAGGCTTGGGTTGCATGTGTGCTGTTCACAGACTGGTTCAATAACCACTTCATTCCCCAGGTGAAGGAATATTGTGCCAAGAAAGGAATCCAGTTTAAAGTGCTTCCCCTCCTGGACAATGCCCCCAGCCACCTGGAAGAATTGGATGACTTTCATTGTGACATAAAAGTTGTTTACCAGCCTCCTAGAATCACCACACTATTGCAACCTATGGATCAAGGCGCTATTGTGACTTTCAAAGCCTACTATCTGCAGCGTATGTTTTCCCAAGCAATCAAGGCCATTGATAGTGGTGAGGGAATTATTCTAGGTGATTTCTGGAAGAATTATAATATCCTTAACGCTATCAAAAACATCAGGGTGGCATGGGATGAAGTCAAGCGGACAACAATGAATGCAGTGTGGAAGAAACTCTGCCCAGAAATGGTGCAAAATCATTTAAAGGAAGGAGAGCAGACAATGACTGATACGGTTGTTGAGTTGACACAAGAATTACAGCAAGCAACGGAGATGTGTGTGCAACTAGCAGAGCAGTTAGAGCTGAAAGTGGATAACGTTCACGTTAACGAGCTTCTTTTGAGTCACGATGAAGAGCTTACTAATGACGACCTTATTCAGTTGGAGGCATTCTGAAATTCTGAAGAAAATACTATGCCGATTGAACTGCCAACTCCAGACTTTAAGAAATTTACAACAAAGGGACTAGCCGAGGCTTTTAACTTGATAGATATGGCGCTAGCAAAATTAGAATCGATGGATCCGAACACCGAGCAGTTTCAGAATGTTAGCCGCTGTATCCATTCCGATATGTCTAGCTACAAGGCCTTCTATGATGACAAAAAGCGTGTGATCACACAATCTACTCTAGACATGTTTGTGAGATGCTGCTCACAATAACATCAAGATGACAACTCAGACGACCCCGACTACGCTCAGCCTTCAACATCGAGAGGGGTAGAAGTTGAAGTATCCCTTCACAACCATGCATCACCAGTGCCGACTCTCCCACTACAGAGCTAAATTAGCTGTCACAAGACTTTTTTTATTTGAAAAGTGTTATTTCAGTTTGTTTTTATATTCTTTTGTATATTTTTCATACTTTTATAATTTATATCCGAGTAAATAATGCTGCATGATGTTTAATTTATAAAATAATACTGTGTAAATAATATACTGTACATATCTGTATATATACATACATATAATAATAATAAATATTGCAGTTTCTTATGAAGTTACACTTAAGTAATTTACAAATTTGACTTATGTAAAATTCAAGTTACTTAAAGGTTTGCGGAACACATTACTTACGTAACTCGGGGGTTACTGTAATTAAAAAAATCAAATCAGAAAAATATGGAAAGCCAACTGAATTCATAACCAAAATAAACATATACAAGTATATGTATATGTTTATTTTGGTTATGAAGTATATGTATATGATAAACATATACAAGTATATGTATATCATATAAACAAAATAAAAAATTTAAAAAAATTCAAAAATCACAAAAACTTGAAATGGCAATTTGGATAAGATCCGAGTTAGATGAGTGGATGGAAATGCTGTTAGATATTTGGATGAAATCAACAATCTATGTATGATTTTCTTTTTCAAGATTTTACACAGTCCATATAGGAAACTTCAGAATGTTATACAAAGATAAACCATCTTTTCATTTTTTTTTCTCTCCTGAAGAAAGAAAGAATAAAAATCTGTACTGTACTGATGACTAAATGTTTTAGTATTGAAGAACTACTGTTCTAGTGTTAATATCCTTTGGCTAAGAAAATCTTAGAAAATGATGTCATCACTCTTCAATTATAAACTGTAACCTAATCTTAAAAAATAATTGTCATAGTCAGTTTACTCGACATATTCCTGCTATTACAAAGAATTTCTACCAAAAATATAAAATCACAGCTGCCAGGGTTGCACCCAAAATGTAAGAATTAAATTTGCATAAGTTAATAACTAAACACACACACACGAAGGACACAGTCCTCAAATTTTACTTAAGTTGGATTTACCGCCCCCTCACTTGTTGATCGCATTCTACCGCATACGTGTTTACAGTATGTGTATGTAGTAGTGCATTAATGAGTTTTAAGTGTTATTTCTGTTAGTTTTGATCGCAAGTGCACATGCAAATTACATTTCAGTATGTAATTATTAATAAAAAGATTCAACCACCTAAAACAGCAGCTTTTTTCTTCTCTTCATTCATGAAGCTCCTAATAACAGCCTAAAAGCATCATATACAGTATTTCTCTGGATTTTTAAGACATGGGGCATTTAAGATCCATCCTTCAATTGCTTTGTCCACCTTCATACTGATGTTAAAAATGTCTTTAAACAGTGTCATTCAGAAATTTTTGTAATGAAAAAGCAAAGAAAGAAAGAAAGAATAAACTTTGAAAATTTCTAAATATGTGTTGTCAGGACACATTATATATCTTACAGAATTTTTTAAGAGCTAAGTACCAGATAATCACTATTATTATTATTTTTTCTTTATATTCAATTTTCATCTCTAATGAGATGTTTCATCTTTAGTGGGTTTAGGCATTGGTTTACTTTTTTCCACTTATGTTCCTTTTTCTAGTCATGAATGTACTCTATCCCAGCACACACAAACACCATAAATTATGAACGTGTATGAATGCAAAGAGACAGCACACGTGCGTTCAATGGTAAGGAAGGAGAAAGCAGAAACTGAATGGGCTGTTTGCTTTATGTATTAATGATGTTAGGTGGCATGTGAGTAATATAGGTACAGTAAGTAAAATTTTTATAACTTGAATTTAAGTATTTTAAGTATTTTTTTTTAAATGCATCCCATGCATTGCCAATATCCTTCCCATCTAGCAAGCGATACCATGGCACAGAGCCTAAAACATTCTTCAGCTGGTCATAATTTCTTGCTTTGTAGTTCTGCATGTAACAATTTCTGAATGGAACATCCTTATTCAGGTCAGCAGCATGATGTTGTCTTTAACTGAACTAATGATCTTTAACTGATGTCTTTTAGTGAAAAACCGGCTTCTGTTCACTGTTGTGAGTGCTGTTTGGATTCTGGTGTGTAATGGTGAATCCAAGTCTTATTAATAGTATAAATAGATGAACAAAATCGGTTTTATTCTTGTTTAAACACACCAAACACTGTTCAGAGATTTTCATGGGAGTGCGTTTTTGATTTGAGGTGAGCAAGCCTGCCACCCCATCTTGCACAAAGCTTTTTTTTTTTTTTTCATATGCAATTCTTCATGCAAAATATATCCTATATGTTCTTTTGAAATGGCTATAGTCTCAGCAATTTCATGCACTTTTGACTCACCAGTCATCCGATACCATATCGTGCACTTGACCAATGATTTCTGGTGTTGTCACACTTTTTGGACATCCTTCACGTGTATCATCTTCAAGACTAGTATGGCCATGTTTAAACTCGGCAGCCCATTTCTTAATTGTCAAAAATGAAGGAGCAGAGTGCCCATAAACTTTTATAAACTTCGCATGAATTTCTTTTGGCATCAAACCTTCTTTTACAAAGAATTTTATAACCGCACGATAATCATTTTTTTTTCAATTTCAAGGAATATAGACAACACTTTTGCTTCAGGCAGCTGTATAAAACAAACCACTTGATAGAATGACTTGCAATTTCACATGGATGCTTATGATAGATGTACCAACTTAGAAAATAAAATCTTGCCGAAAGTGTTGCCATCTATGGTCGAGGCCGAGAAATTTTCAGACCACCTTCATATATATACGAGTAGCAAAAAGGTGTATCACTTCATTATTAAATTACTGTAGATCAGAGAGCACTGTCAAAAGTTTTTCATCATTTGGTTACAAAGTAAATTTTACTTGACAAAAATTATATCCGTATTTAACCCTTTACTCAAGTGTAAGCAACAAAGTTTGTATACATGAAATATCTTCATGCTAGGCCACTTGTATGCAGAGACCAGTGACTTCACATCAATTAAAGCATGATTCATTTTGGATCTTATGTTGTTCTGCTTTATGAGAAGGGTCACAACCCAGGCTGTTTTCGACCTTTATTGAGTTCTCATTAGTGGGAGCAAAACCTAGAAAGTTAACAAGGTTGAATTAATGCAGAGGTCATATATTTTTCCATATACAAGTAATAAAAAGGTGTATTGGCTTACTATTTAAGTAGTCAAGAAGATACTTTGTGCAAACTTTGCTTGGGTAAAGAATTAAACAAGAATGTAATTTCTTTGTAAGTATGATTGCTTTGTAACTAAGTGATGAAAACATTTTTTATAATGACCTCTGATCCTTTAATAATAAGGTGATATCTTTTTTGCTATTTGTATGTGGAAAATATATGACTGCTGTATTAATTCAACTTTGGTATCTTTTGTTTCCAAAGACCTCAATAAAAATAAAAATCAGTCTGGACAGTCCTTCTCTTAATGCAAAGCAACATATATGCCTGAAAGAAAAAGTACTTTCATGAGCTACTGAGGCAATTGATGTGGTCGATCACCTGAACATACAAGTAGCCTAGTCGTGAAGACACTTTATGTGCAAACTTTGTTTGCTTACGTACACTTGGGTGAGGATTAAACAAGAATGTAATTTCTTGACAACTGACAAATTTCAAGTTGTACTGTCCCATAAAAAGAATGGGAGAGGAAAAGTTAACAAAATTAAAGTATGTCTGATGCGAGGAAAAAGACTCAGAGGAAGACCAAAATCTAGGTGAATTGATGCAGTAACAAGTGCTTAGAAGATTGAGATATAAGATCTGACAACACTGTGGAGTCCTGATAGACAACAGATTAATTTTGAAGAAAATTACTTGCTGATAGGAAGTTAGCAATAATGTAAACTTTTCATGTACACTGAAATCTATATCCTGAACACTGCTCAAGATCCCATATCAGGAAATTAATTAGGATAACATTGTAAACTATAATAAATAAATCAAAATTACAAAATAAATTTGAAATACCTCTTCCGTTCTAATTCCAGTTGCTTTTGTTTCATTTCATCCTCTTTAATCTTAGCTGTCAAGGTCTGTCAAAGAGAAATTAAAAACATAAATTATTTGCTAATGAAATACATATATTTTATACGATTCTATATAATATTTAATAAAGAAATATTTCATTTACTCTCTCTTGGATCTCCTCATGTCTGAGGACTCACGACCTTCCTGATGATGTGTCACCATTACTATCTCCCCTGTGCTTCTCTTATTGCTTGTTCTAGTTTAAGTCCAGTGATTCTTGATATTTGGTCAATCCACCTGTAGGTAGGTTTTCCTCTTTTTCTTTTCCCACAAGGTTTACCCTGAATGATTATTTTTTTCAGGCAGTTGCCTTCCCTTCTACATGTGTGTGTGTCCAAAATATTGCACTATTCTCTTGTCAATTATGTTTATCAGTCTTGTGTGGATATTCAGGATTTCCTAGGATCTTCTAGGATACTTTTGTTTGTTTTTCTGTTTAAGACACTCTTAACAATCTTCTCCAGCACCAGAGCTTGAGCACCTCAATTCTTCTTCTTCTGTCAACTTTTGTCATTGTCCAAGATTCAGAAGCATAGAGAATGATCAGAAAAACTAAGGTTTCTAAAAGCTTAATTTTGATCTTTTTGGAGATGTGTCTGTCTTTCCAGATCTCAGTTAAATCAGTCATCGCTTTCTTAGCTAGTGCTATTCTTCTTCTTATCTCTTTTTTACATCCATCTTTTTTTGTTATTATCACTCCAAGGTAATTGAAATTGTCGACAATTTCAATTCCTTCTATATCTATCTCTTCTGCATTGTTTAAAACCATTATTTTGGTTTTAATACAATAACAAATAAAGCATTAAGAGCATTTGTGCTAATATTGATAGAGATTTCTCCAATTTTTTACATTTTTAAATAAGCTAAGAGATGATGTGCTTGAATATAAAATGTTTAGAAAATGATTCTTTTTTTAGTTCATCTGTGAACTCTGAACTTTTCTTATCTAACTCACAGAAGATAAATTTATTTTCAGTCAGCATTCTTCAGACAAGATATCTTGTATTTACAGTAATACAGATGGACTGAGTGGTCAGCATATGAGCTTTGGGTTGGAAATCCATCATGGCCATAGATATTTTGTGAATATCTAAGGTAGTATATCAATTTCGTTAACACCATCACCCTGCTTATTTGAAAACTGAAGTAGCATGAAAAATGTTGTGTTTTAAGCTTACTTTTTGTTGCCATGCTTCAGCCTAATTACTTAGGATATATAAGTGCCTTCTGCACATATATATTTCACTATGTTCCTTCATGATGGCGACTTGACTTTGCTGATTATTATTATATTTGCTCCTGTAGGGAGTTAAAGTCTTTTAAAGGTAATGTGACTTCTAGATCACACAACTGAAATGCCTATAATGTACCCCCCCTCTCTGAAAGCATTTGCTAAAGATGAACTCATGACAATAGTAGCTTATTCCACTCACTCACCACATGCCATGAACCTGGATCTCACATGCTTCCTTTCTAACCACAACCCTACTCTGTTTCCAAGCATCATCTGGAGTTGCCTCCCACCCACACCACCACCTTCCAGAATCTAATTTTTATTTATTCTACTACAAAATCCCTGTACCAATTTATATGTTTCTATCATATCTCTTTCATCTATTACTCAAACTTTGAAGACCATAATCACTCAGTTTGTCCTCATATGTGCGGTTTCACATGGCTGATATCATTTTGGTTATCAATTAATAAATTATCTTAATTGTTTTTTCAACTCTGAATCCAGGTCACCATAACTTTAAGTGACTTCCACCCACAATAGGTTGTACAGCTATAGTACATTAGTATTGTGGATGAACTAAGGATTTCCCCACCCCATTTTTTTTGTTTGTCTGTTTTAATCAATTTTATATATTTGTTTTTGTATTTTTATTTATTTATTATTTTTGTGTGAGGCCAGTAGTCAAGATGTAGTCTCATCAAAGCCTTGTGCAGTGGAAAAATAACCTCTTTATTTCTACAAGTTGGAATCTTTTCAAGATGTGACAACATAACCATCTTAGCAATGTGGTCCCTCAACATTAACTCAGTTGTTGTTGATCATCATCCCCAAGTTAGAGACCTGAGGGTGATGGCAGATAAATTCATTAGCTCCACTAACCACTTGTAGCAAATTACTATTAATATAATACTCTGCTTGCAATGTCCTTACTCCAGAATGCATAACCTTGCACTTAGCAACACTGAACTGACTATCATTGTCATTTGCCCATAGTAGAGATTTCTTTAAATCACCATGCAAGATTTTGTTATCAGAAATGTCTCTTATCATCCTTCCTAATTTTGCATCACTGCAAATAATTATAAATTATTATTATTTATTCCAACTCCAATATCATTAATCATCATCATCAAATGTACCCTCAAGGGGTGTACAGGATATGATAGTGTTGGATTCTGAATGAAGAGAAATTAAAGTTATTGGTATTTCTTTCAGAATCCAACATGATCTTCCATAACATAAGCAAGACTTGTAAATATTGTTTATTGTTTGTCTCTTGTTTAAACTGTATTACTCATATAATTGCTCTGTATTTTATCAGTTATTAATTAATTATATAATTTTAGGATATGTCATAATAATGAAAGGACTCTGTAGTAAATGTCATTTATTTTATTACTTTATTCCTTCAATAATATTATAAGAAATTGTATGTATGTAACTTTATGAGCCTTATGTGAACTGTAATATATGTTTTTTTTTTTTTTTTTGTTATTTTGAATGAAGGTGAAGGTAAATTTAAGTAACTATAATATTTTTTTTATTAATTTTCATTACTGCATGTAAAGGTGAAATGTTATGTAATGTTATACTTATGTTTTATTTTGATTGTTGTCATGGAGATGGAATTAAAACTAGATAGCGCAAGTGTGGTGGCACATGAGCTATGGTATTTAAAGGGAGATGGAATTGATATGATCTAGACTGTGAGAACAAGTTTTGGCAGGAAAGAAAGTGAAGGTATATAAACGGAAAGCGAGAGTAAACAAGAACAGCAGCAGTCGGGAGTCGGCAGTCAGCACTAGAACTGAGGAACTAGGGACTAAGTACGGTTGGTGCGCTCTGCACAGTAACAGCACTCAGAACAGTACAATATATAGATGAAGAAATAATTTATTAGCAGCACGGAGTTAAGTAAGAGGCTGTAGTAATAGGAATCAAGTGCTGTAATTAGATTACGAAGGATCTGGATGTAAATTGACAACTCAGTATATTGATATGGAATTCTGAAGTTAATGTTGAATTCCAGAGTTTTCAAGGAAGATTAGTGAAAAGCTGATTCTATTGCAAAGTAGTATATGAGGAATAGGTGATTTTCCTAGTGCAAGTGTGTCTGCATTTGTAATGTGCTGAGATTAAAGATTAAGTTAATTTAAAGAAGATTACTTTTGAAATGTGTAGCTCCAGTGTGATAGTCAACTAAAGTTTTAAGTGTGCTTCAGTGAATAATATGTGCAAGGATTTATTCCTGTAAGAACAGTTGTACTTTATAGCATTTTAGAGTGAAGTTATAAGAATTAACTCCTCCTGTTAAATCCTGACATTAACTGTGGTGTTTATGCTGAAATTAGCCGAAGCTAGAAGATTAATAGTCTACCCCCCTTAAGGTGATAACTACCTCTAGACTGAACTATGTGATTTCTGACTAGGGGATAGATAGAGAATACAATTGATAAAATATTTGCTATGAATTTCAGTGATATTGAACTTTAGAACTATCATTGTTTGTTAAGGAGAAATTAGATTTAAAGACTCAATGTTGATACCTAGAGTTGAGTGAATATTATGAGTTGTTGAACAGAGTTAATTTTGCATTATTTTGTATCCAAAGTATGCTTGTGATTTATTATATAACCCTGCATTAAATGTTTTGTTTTATTGATTTCAATTTGTTGTTAGCCTGATTCTTTTTCACTGCACCGTTCATAAAATTATCGGACCTAGCGGGAACCTTAAATGTTAATATCAAATTCGGCCTATATATAAAAAAATTAGACTGCTAAAGTTGATTAGTATTTGATTCCACTATTTTGCATAGACTAATCTGAGTATAGGGTGGCACAGTATAATAGAAATTTCCCTATATTTGGATGAGTAATCTACATACAATTAGTTAACTTTAATAAGAACAATGTTAAAACAAGATGGCGGATCAAAAGACAAGATGTATTACTTAGGATGAACCAACAATAGTACTACATGAAAAATTTACATCATTACTAACTTCCTTTCTACAATTTTCCTCGAAATCAGTCTGTTACTTGTCAAGACTCCAACATTATCGGATCTTATATTTCTATCATCTAAGACACTTTGTACCATATCAATCCACCTATATCTTGGTCTTCCTCTGGGGCGTTTGCCTGCCAAACTGGCAAAGAACACTTGATTTGCTAATCTTTCCACGCCCATTCTGTTTAAGTGACCATACTACCTGAGATTAGCTCTGCTAACACATTCCTGGATGCTGACAATGTCAAGTTATTTCCTAACATCCTCGTTTTTAATATGATATTGCCATTGATGCCATCTGTTCACGCCTCTAATCTTTCACGGGACTCTCATATCCGCGGTCTCTAGTCTTTGGTCAAGTGTTTTACTTCTGACCCAGTTCTCAGATCCATCAGTTAAAACTGGTTTGAACACTGTCTTGTATACAGCTAATTTAGTGTTCCGACTAATTTCTGACTTATTCCATATGAATTTATTCAGTTGACTTCCTACCATACCAGCTTTGTTGAGTCTGTTGTCTATTTCCATATTTAATTTACCATCGTCACTAAAAATCGCACCTAAGTAGCTGAAATGTTTTACTTGTTCCACAAGTTCCCCGTTCACAACACAGTTGACATTTTCAACAATTCTACCTATTTTCATTGTCATTGTCTTTATAATGCTGATCTTCATACCATATCTATTACAACAGTTATTCAATTTAGTCAGAGAATCTTGCAAACTTGTAGCAGATTTATTTAGAAGTATAACATCGTTCGCATAAAGCAAAGAGCTGACATTAACATCTCCAATTCTGATATCATGTTTAATACCACTTTCCTTCATAATGTGATCCATATAGATAATAGATAATGAATAACAAATGGGATAATGTACCTCCTTGTCTCACACCAGATTTAACATTAAACCATCATCCTGTACTTCCTTCAATTTTAACTGCCAACTTACAACTCAAATACAGACTAAGTATTGCTTGATATAATGCCCCATTGACACCATATAACTGTAGCGTATTGAATAGCTTCTCTCATGGCATCTTGTCATATGCCTTTTCCAAATCGACGAAACTTAAATACAGATCTTTATTATATTCCCATGCTTTCTCAACTATTTGTCGTAAAGTGGAGATCTGATACAGACAGCTTCTATTTGGCCTGAATCCAGTTTGTTCTTCACCGAGCTTTTCTTCCACAATTCTTCTCAACAGTTTCTCAAGTATACTTGCATAGATCTTGCCAGGAACACTCAGTAGGGAAAAACCTCAGTAATTCTCACATTCGGTTTTATTTCCCTTTTTATATATGGGTACTATTAGATCTCTACTCCAATCATCGGGAATTCGTCCCTCTGTCCAGGCTTTCTGAACTATGCAGTGCAGCCACTGTAAGACTTTTATACCACCATACTTCAGTATTTCTGGTCGAATATCATCTGGTCCGCTGCCTTTCCACATTTCAAGCCTTTGATGGCTTTTTCTACTTCAAGTATGGATATGTATTCCTGACTCTATGCCTGTTGAGTGTTTTTTTACCACTATGCTATCACTGCTTGTTTCATTTAGCAATTTTTTCGAAGTAATTACTCCATACTTCAAGGATATCTTTTTCTCCTGTTTTCATTTCACCTTGATCATCTCTAACTCCTTTTACAGAACTCTTTACTCCATTTCTAAGCTTCTCAACAACTTTCAGAATATCTTACCACCTTCTTGATATTTATTTTCCATGTTCTTGCCAAAGTCCTCCCATGACTTTTGTTTAGCTAGTTTTACACAGTGTTTCGCTTTCTTACACTTGTCTCTGTATTCTCTAAGAGCAAAAGCTAACTTATTTGCCAGGAACTTTTGATATGCTTTCTTCTTTTCCTTCACTGCCTCTTTAACTTCCAGTGTCCACCATGGAGTTCTAATTTTTCTATCCTTGCAGACAACCTCACCACATGCCTCTCTGGCAGAATCAATCAGTGTTTTCTTCAAGGCTTGCCACTGAATCTCAAAGATTTGGTTGCTGTTCTCAAACCTTTTCATTTTTTCTTGAATAATGTTTGTTTATTTTAGTCTACAGTACACATCTGAGAGCTGCTCAACTTTTATTCGCTTTAAAACTTTCTTACATGTTACACTTTTCAATATGAAATTAAATTTTATTCTGCTCAAGACTAAATAGCGATCGCTTCCAATTTCAAATCCTCTGTACACTCTGGTGTCCTGCACCAGGGAGTAAACATCACTATCAATAATAACATAGTCAATGAGACTTTTCTTATTCCTTCCCTCTTCTCTCCATGTGAATTTGTGCACATTTTTATGTTAGAACATGGTGTTAGTAATAACCAGTCCATGTCCTGAGCAGAAATCCAACAGGTATTTGCCATTATTATTAGCTTTGCTCTTTTCTCCAAATTTTGCCAAAATATTTTTGTATGTCTGACAATCATTTCCTACTGTGCTATTTAGATCCCCAACAAGGACCAACTTTTCCTTTTTCATTGTGTCAGTTGCTTTTTCTAAAGCATCAAAAAATTCCTCCACTTCTACCTTAGTAGAACCTTCTGTGGGACCATAGGCACAAATAAGTCTCATTGTCCAATTTCCCATTCTGATATTTGCCCACATCACCCTACCTGAGACTGTTGAATGGTAGGCAGTTTATTTTGTGTTGAATACTATGGCTACTCCTTTTCCTTGATTGTCATTTCCTGAATAAAACATTTTGTATTTATTGCTCAGAAAGATCTCACCAGTTTTTGTCTTTCTTGTTTCAGTCATCCCTATTATGCCGATCTGGTACTTATCTAATTCTTCAGCTGGCTCCATTTCTTTGCCATTCAGGCTTCTTATGTTGATGGTACCAATCTTTAACTCTGGTGATGTTGAGTTGCCACGCGCTTTCAGATTTGTTCCAGTAGCTGACTTTTCGCAGTTCATCCTGGTGAAAACAACGGGGCATTGTTTAACCGGGCGATGCCCCAGCCGGCATGAAATTTTGTCATGTTGTACCATCATTTTCTATATTGGTTTAAGCCAATAAGAATACAATTACAATTTGGTCAGCTAAATCCCAAATTGCCAGTCCATCCTCGTTCGTTCAGTGTCCAGGTAGATACCCAACAGGGTGCACCACGAGAAGGTGAGGATTGGACATTAGGTCAGGAGCCCTGATTGATTCTCCACATTCCTTTAAAGGCTATGTGGAGGTCTCCTCTCAGGTATACAGCTTTGACCCTTAAGTTAAACCATCATGGTCAAAGTACAGAACCCAGATTGGCTACCATTCTTTTCTTAGACTTTGCAACTCCACATCTTTAGTCTCTGATACTGGACAGTCAGCCAATGTTTTATCCATGCAGAAGCCTATTTTGCATAATTATCCCTTTCAGATTAACAACTTCAGCTGCTTCCCATGAAGAATCTCGACAAATGCCTTTGCAAAAAAATCCAAAAGAATTGTGGTATTATCCCTTTCCCTTATGCAACACTGCAGTTGCTTATTAAGAAATGTGAGCAAATTGCTTCTACAGAGTTATGTGGCCCTTCATCAAGTTGCCATCAATCCACCTCTGGCAAATCTTAATCATCTTCTACAGTACCTTAATAACCACTCCAGAGATAATGACTGGTTTGATTCTAGCTTCACCATTACCTCACCCTTAGTTCATCAAGGGAACTAATGCTAATGTATATTATAGTCTAACAGCATTTCGTGGATGGATTCACATAAAAAGAATTAAAAATCACAAACACGTTATTAAAAAAATGTTCTTTCTTGTTAGAAATATATTCATAATTAAAATTGAACTACGTACTCTGGCATGATTTTGATGGTCATCCCTCAGCTTCTTTTGCCTTTCCTTAATATCTTCCATCCTGATGAAAAGATCTGCATTAGTCATTATATAAATTACTTTATAATAAATAAATTAATTCAAAATTGTATATGTACATTTTTAATATAAAAATTGAGTAACAACTATAACCGACATGGAGAGGCTGATAACTTATAGATGCCTCATTATATTTGATTGATCTTATTCATCCCTTTAGAATAAGATAGAGGGATGATCTACAAAGGTTAGACAGTGGACATTGGCTAAAGACAAACAGAACCGGAAAGTTAAGGGAGGAGGCCTATATCCAGCAGTGGATGGAAAGAGACTGAAGAAGAAGGAGGAGGTAGAAACCCATGATAGCAATAATGTCCCATGTTGCAGTGAATGTAAGGTTATCTGGTGTAAGGTTGACACTAATAGGGTGAAATATATGGTGAGTATTTCTACAGACCTGGTGATTCAGCTACTGGGGATGATGAAATGCATTACCAAATTACCGATGGGTGCTAGGCGAGTAATCTCATTATGGGTAACAAATTATCCAAACACTGATTGGATAGAAAAGAAATCTCATGCTAAGAATGAAGGAAATTTAAGAAGCTGTTGAAGGACAATTTTCTCAAGCAGCATGTGAAAGAAGGAACTCGAGGTTAAAGAATGTTAGATTTGATCATAGCAACAGAAGAAGTCTCTGTTAAGTATGTGAATGTTTTGCCACCAGTTGGTGACACTGATCATGTTATACTGTCCTGAGAAGTAGCTAACTATATGGATGTTCCAATTAGAGCAGGCTATGTGATAAACTACAAAGCTGGAAATTATGACAAACTCAGGAGAACTATCTTTAGTCCAGTGGCATCAGTTATGGAATGAGAAGCTTTGAAAGAGTGTTTAAATGAAGTAGTATCTGAATGTGTCAGAGTTTGAAGAACAAATAGGATGGGAACAAACCGGACCAACTTATTAAGCAAGAGCTCCATAAGAAGAAGATGATGTGGAAGGAATGAGAATAAGAGTGCAAGGAGTTATGAATATAATAAAGTGTAGGCCAGAAAATTTACAAGCATTGTACAGAAAGCTAAATTGGAGTATGAAAAGAAATTGGCTATACAGACTAACTGGACAAAATGAACCAACTTATTAAGCAAGAGCTCCATAAGATGATGATGATGATGTGGAAGGAATATCATGAGAATAACAGTGCAAGGAAAATTGGCTATGCAGACTAAAGGCAAGCCAAAAGAATTTTACCTCTATGCTGCAAGGAAAGAAAAAATGAGTGTGGAAGAATAACTTTAGTAAATGTTATTGTTGTGTCAGGTGAAATTGTTCAGATAATGAGTGCTCACTTTGCTATGATCTATCAACCAGGTATATGTAACATGGTGCATAATGCTATTGCTACACTGGATGAAAGTAACAGAGATGCATAAGAATGAGGTTCAAGAGCTATTAACAGCATAATCTGGATATCAATTCAGCAACAGGGACAGATGGGATATCAGCACATGTGGTAAAGGAATGTTCAACTGGAATGGCTTGGAAAATGACATGTTTGTATAACTTGAGTCTCAGCTCAGGAAAGATCCTACAGGAATAGAGAGAATGTACGATAGTTTCCTGTACTAGAATAGTACAAAAACTGAGGTGTGTGTCTGACGACAGACACACATCTTCACGACCACTCCAGAAAGACTAATAGTGAAGATTTTAGAGAAGCTGATAACTACGTTTCAAACAGAAATGGGGGATGACAGACAAGAAATACTTTGCAAAGAGCAGAATGGGTTTATTAAAGGGGAAGTCATGTTTTAGCAATTTGCTCGTATTTTATAATAATGTTAACGATGAGTTGGATAAAGGGAATGAATACACTATGATACTGTTAGACTTTGCTAAGGCATTTGATATTCTATCAAATGCCTTAGCAATATTTAACAGATTGTTGCATAAAATGGAGAATATGGGATTGGAATAAAAACTACTGACTAAGTGTGAGGCTGATGAATAAGTATCAGAAAGTAGTACATGGTGGGTATAAATCTACCAGATTTCAGGTGATTAGTGGTGTGACCAGGGATCAATCTTGGGACCCCTATTGTTTAATCTGTATATTAATGATATTGGAAAGCACCTGACAGGAGATATTAAACTGTTTGCTGATAATGCAAAGATAAGCAGAGCAATCAGTGATGGATCTGATATGGTGATTAACTAGGTGAAAGTGTGGGCAAATGATAATTGCAATCAATTCAATTTTAGTAAGTGTAAAGTTAAAAGTTAAAGTGTAAAGTTCAAGTCCAACAGTCGCATTGAAAATACAACTCAGAGGATAACTGCAATGTTCGAAAGAAGATTAGCATGTAAAGATAAGGCAGTCATTTTGCCTCTTTACAAGGCTTTGATACAACAGCACCTAGACTACTGTGAACAGATTTGGTCTCCTAGGTTCAGAGGAGAAAAAGAAGGTGTGAAAATGATGCTAAGAAGACTAACAAAGATGATGTGAAGATTATGGAATGTTGATTATGAGGACAGACTGAGAATATGTAGACTGCAGATACTGGTAAATAGGAGAAAGCAGGGTGATATGATAGAGTTCTATAAACTTCAGAAAGGGTGTTATAGGTAATCAACCGATTAAATTTTTTGTTATATGAAAGGTGGAGAGAGGACATCTGTGGAAGTTAATTTGTAAGGCAGTTAAGAAATTCACAACACAGTTAGTGAGGGGAAAACAGTTTGCCTGATGAAGTAGAGAGTGCATTCAGTGTGAATGGGTTTAAGAGTAGATATGACAGCTGGTGTGGATGACCTACAGCCTCCATTTACGAGTCTTTGACTCTCTGGAGGTCTCAAGTCATCATACGTATCAAGGATTTAGGCCTAGTATGGCCTGTTCCGGCCTTAGAAGTCATCGTTGAATCGTTTAAGAGGACGTCCTGGTTTTCTTTTTCCTAATGGCTTGTACTTTAAGGCTTGTTTTGGTAATCTTTCTGTTTTCATTCTTTGAACGTGTTCCATCCATCTATGTTTATATTTTTTTAATTTTTTCAATACTGGTTCTTGGTTTAATTCTTTCATAATATCTTCATTTCTTTTGTGATCAAATAGGGTATACTTTGCAGTTTTTCTCATAAACTTCATTTCTGCTGTTGTTAATCTTTGTTTGTCTTTTTGTTTTATTGTCCAGATTTCGCTTCCATACATTAAGACCGGTAGGGCTAACGTATTGTATACTTTTAGTCTGGTTTGTTTTTGAACTAGGTTTGGTTTAAATATAGAGTTAATTACTCCTGTTATTTTTAAATATTTTGCAATTTTTATGTTTATATCTTTTTCATTTTCATAAGTGATCATACATCCCAGGTAGTTAAATGAATTCACCTGTTCTAAGATCTTGTTATCTAATACTATTTTAGTTCTTGCTGGATCTTGTCCTTTAAAGGCCATAGTTTTTGATTTTTCTGTTGATATTATCATACCATAATCTTTGGATATCTCATTTAGATTTAAAATAGCTTTCTGTAAGTTATCTTCAGAATTTGTAATTATTATTTGGTCGTCTGCAAAGAGGAGAGTGCTTAAGTTAACTGTAGGTGAAAGTTTAATTCCTTGATGTAAATTTTTACTCCATTTTATTATTATTTCATTTAAGTAGATATTAAAAAGAGTTGCTGAGAGGGGACATCCCTGTCGGACCCCTTGGTTTATCTCTCTTGTATATGATAGCTCATGATTTAATCTTATTTGTATTTGCCTGATGAAGTAGAGAGTGCATTCAGTGTGAATGGGTTTAAGAGTAGATATGACAGCTGGTGTGGATGACCTACAGCCTCCATTTACGAGTCTTTGACTCTCTGGAGGTCTCAAGTAACAATAATAATATAAATATCATGAAGATGACAAAATGTTTTGTTGGCATTTAAAAGAGCTTAGAAAATAAAAGTGACATAAAAACTAAAAATAAGTATCCTTTCTTTCGTGCTTACAAGGTGATCAGAATACATTATAAAAAATTACGGATACAACTACTGTGTTAGAGCAAATCTTTAGTTTAATATAAACCAAAATGAACACTCGACATTTAGACCTTCATATCAAGGTCATCTGGAGCATACATATATATATATATATATATATATATATACAAAGAAACAAGCTGCACTAAAATCTACATGGTTTGTTAAAGTTACTGATCAATCGTTACAACAATTATTGGCCTGACCTTTGGTGAGGGGAAAAAAAAAAACCTTTACTACATCAAAACTAGTCCTATTATTATCTATTAGGTTACAAAATTAAATTGGGCTGGAGAGCAACATGTTTATATATATATATATATATATATATATATATATATATATATATGAAACTATGTGATTATACATATAAATTTCAACCAAGGAATAGTTTCTAATAAAAGCTGAAAATTGCTTCAAGTCTTAAACTATGCTGGAAACTAAGTAGGCTGAATATGTGCCATCCAAATTCTTGGAATTTTTATGCCACCATTATTGTTGAGATTAGGGTGGTTAATGAGAATTTCACAGGCTTCTTTAACTTTTCTTTCATACCAGGTTTTTGTATGATGTAAAGAGCAGGTACTTTTCCAATCAATTTGGTGTAGGGTGTTGAGAGCATGATCTGAGAGGCCTGCTTCACCAAAATTGTTATATTTAATTGTCTTTTGTGTTCTTTTTCTATGTATAGGGATTATATGTCCAGTTTCACCAATATAAGATAAGTTACAGGTGCAGTAGATGCAATAAACTCCAGGATGTGCTAATGGGAGGACAGGATCCTTAGAGGAGTTAAATATGTTTTTTAATTTTATTGGTGGTTTAAAAGTGGCATTAAGGGGGTGCTTAAGGGTCAAAGCTGTATAACTGAGAGGAGACCTCCACATAGCCTTTAAAGGAATGCGGAGAACCGACCAGGGCTTCTGACCTAATGTCCAATCCTCACCTTCTCGTGGTGCACCCTGTTGGGTATCTACTTGAATACTGAATGGACGAGGATGGGCTGGCAATTTGGGATTTAGCCGACCAAATTGTAATTCTTATTGGTTAAACCAAAATATAGAATGATGGTACAACATGACAAAATTTCATGCCGGCTGGGGCGTCGCCCGGTTAAACAAGGCCCCCGTTGTTTTCGCCAGGGAACCAGGGCGAACAGCGAAAAGTCTGCTACTGGAACAAATCTGAAAATAAACCCCAACTCAACATCACCAGAGTTAAAGATCGGTACTATCAACGTAAGAAGCCTGAATGGCAAAGAAATGGAGCTAGCTGAGGAATTAGATAAGTACCAGATCGACATAATAGGGGTGACTGAAACAAAAAAGACCAAAACTGGTGAGATCTTTCTGAGCAATAAATACAAAATGTTATATTCAGGCAATAACAATCAAGGAAAAGAAGGAGTAGCCATAGTATTCAACACAAAATACGAGGCTAATCTTCTTGAATGGCAGTCAGTCTCAAGTAGAGTAATGTGGGCAAATATGAGAATGGGGAACTGGACAATGAGACTTATTTGTGCCTATGGTCCCACAGAAGGTTCTACTAAGGTAGAAGTGGAGGAATTTTTTGAGGCTTTAGAAAAAGCAACTGACACAATGAAAAAGGAAAAGTTGGTCCTTGTTGGGGATCTAAATAGCAGAGTAGGAAATGATTGTGAGACATACAAAAATATTTTGGGAAAATTTGGAGAAAAGAGCAAAGCTAATAATAATGGCAAATATCTGTTGGATTTCTGCTCAGGGCATGGACTGGTTATTACTAACACCATGTTCCAACATAAAAATGTGCACAAATTCACATGGAGAGAAGAGGCTAGGAATAAGAAAAGTCTCATTGACTATGTTATTGTTGATAGTGATGTTTTCTCCCTGGTGCAGGACACCAGAGTGTACAGAGGATTTGAAATTGGAAGTGATCACTATTTAGTCTTGAGCAGGATAAAATTGAATTTCATATTGAAAAGAATAACATGTAAGAAAGTTTTAAAGCGAATAAAAGTTGAGCAGCTCTCAGATATAAACTGTAGACTAAAATACAGAAATATTATTGAAAAGAAAATGAAAGAGTTTGAGAGCAGGAATCAAACCTTGGAGATTCAGTGGCAAACTCTGAAGGAAACATTGATTGATTCTGCCAGAGAGGCATGTGGTGAGGTTGTCTGCAAAGATAAAAAAATTAGAACTCCCTGGTGGACACAGGAAGTTAAAGAGGCAGTGAAGGAAAAGAAGAAAGCATATCAAAAGTTCCTGGCAAATAAGTCAGCTTTTACTCTTACAGAATACAGAGACAAATGTAAGAAAGCTAAACAGTGTGTAAAACTAGCTAAACAAAAGTCATGGGAAGACTTTGGCAAGAATATAGAAAATAAATATCAAGAAGGTGGCAAAATATTCTGGAGGTTGTTGAAGAAGCTTAGGAATGGAGGAAAGAGTGCTGTAAAAGGAATTAGAGATGATAAAGGTGAAATGAAAACAGGAGAAAAAGATATCCTTGAAGTATGGAGTAATTACTTTGAAAAACTGCTAAATGAAACAAGCAGTGATGACAGCACAGTGATAAAAAACACTGACCAGGCATGCAGTCAGGAATACATATCCATACTTGAAGTAGAAAAAGCCATCAAAGGCTTGAAATGTGGAAAGGCAGCAGGAGTAGATGATATTCGACCAGAAATGCTGAAGTATGGTGGTATAAGAGTCTTACAGTGGCTGCACTGCATAGTTCAGAAAGCCTGGACAGAGGGACGAATTCCCGATGATTGGAGTAGAGCTCTCATAGTACCCATATATAAAAAGGGAAATAAAACTGAATGTGAGAATTACAGAGGTATTTCCCTACTGAGTGTTCCTGGCAAGATCTATGCAAGTATACTTGAGAAACGGTTGAGAAGAATTGTGGAAGAAAAGCTTGGTGAAGAACAAGCTGGATTCAGGCCAAATAGAGGCTGTCAGGATCAGATTTTCACTTTACGACAAATAGTCGAGAAAGCATGGGAATATAACAAAGATCTGTATTTGAGTTTTGTCGATTTGGAAAAGGCATATGACAAGGTGCCAAGAGAGAAGCTATTCAATACGCTGCAGTTATATGGTGTCAATGGGACATTATATCAAGCAATACTTAGTCTTTATTTGAGTTGTGAGTCAGCAGTTAGAATTGAAGGAAGTACAGGAAGATGGTTTAATGTTAAATCTGGTGTGAGACAAGGATGTACATTATCCCCTCTGTTATTCATTATCTATATGGATCACATTATGAAGGAATGTGGTATTAAACCTGATATCAAAATTGGAGATGTTAATGTCAGCTCTTTGCTTTATGCGGATGATGTTATACTTCTAAATAAATCCGCTACAAGTCTGCAAGATTCTCTGACTAAATTGAATAGCTGTTGTAATAGATATGGTATGAAGGTCAGCAATAAAAAGACAAAGACAATGAAAATAGGCAGAATCATTGAAAATGTCAACTGTGTTGTGAATGGAGAACCTGTGGAACAAGTAAAACATTTCAGCTACTTAGGCACAATTTTTACTGAAGATGGTAAACTAAATATAGAAATAGACAACAGAATCAGCAAAGCTGGTATCGTGGGAAGTCAATTGAATAAATTCATATGGAATAAGAAAGAAATTAGTCGGAACACTAAATTAGCTGTATACAAGACTGTGTTCAAACCAATTTTAACTTATGGATCTGAGAGCTCGGTCAGAAGTAAAACACGTGACCAAAGACTAGAGACCGCAGATATGAGAGTCCTGAGAAAGATTAGAGGCGTGAACAGATGGCATCAATGGCAATATCATATTAAAAATGAGGATATTAGGAAAGAACTTGACATTGTCAGCATCCAGGAATGCGTTAGCAGAGCTAATCTCAGATGGTATGGTCACTTAAATAGAATGGGAGAGGAAAGATTAGCAAAACAAGTGTTCTCTGCCAGGTTGGCAGGAAAACGACCCAGAGGAAGACCAAGATATAGGTGGATTGATACGGTACAAAGTGCCTTAGACGATAGAAATATAAGATCTGATAATGTTGGAGTCTTGACAAGTAACAGACTGATTTGGAGGAAAATTGTAGATAGGAAGTTAGTAATGATGTAACTTTTTCATGTAGTACTGTCATATCCTGTACACCCCTTGAGGGTACATGGCAGGAATTTGATGATGATGATGATGATGATGATGAAAGTGGCATTAAGATAATAATGGTGTAGGATTCTATTGATTTTTTTTTTCTGATAACCCTTTAATGTATGGGATGGCTATGGTTTTACTGTAATCTATATTCTTTTCTGATGAAGTTTTATGAAGAACTTTATTAATAGTATTTTTGTTATAGCCATTATTTATAAATGTGCTGCTAATAATCTTTAATTCTTGTTTAAGAGCTTGTTGATTAGAGCAAATTGTAATAGCTCTGGAAGTCATTAACACCCTTAAAAACAGAGCTATAACAATTTGCTCTAATCAACAAGCTCTTAAACAATAATTAAAGATGAAGAGAAAGGTTAGTGCTCAGAAATCTATTTTTACTAAACCAACATCAATACAAAAAAGCTCACTCTTGGAATCGTTTGTTGTAAGCGCAGAGATAGCAAAAGCAAAAAAATCCTTATCTGATGGTGAATTTGTAAAACACTGATCTATGAAAATGGCACATGCATTTGGGGAAGATGAAATTGCCAGTGAGTTTGAAAGCATCCCACTATCAAAACAAACCGTAACAAAAAGAGTTGAGGAAATAGATTCTCACATATTAAATAAATTAAAAAGTGTTATTACAGATTCAGCTTACTTCTCATTGACTCTGGATGAATCGACTGACATAACAGATGCAGCTCAACTTCTAATTTTCATTCGAACTGTTTCCAAAAATGTTATTAATGAAGAGCTACTAGCATTAGAGTCACTGCATAACACAGCCAAAGGTCAAGACATTTATGATGCAGTTATGAAGGATGTAAATGGTATATTGGTTACATCAACAATTCTCACAGCTATTATGACAGATGCTGCCAAATCAATGCATGGTATTCAAACAGGCTTAGTTGGCTTACTAAGGAAGGCTGGAATCAATTGCCTGTGCTGCACTGCATTATACATCAGGAGGCTCTGTGTGGTAAAATTCTGGAGATAGAGGATGTTATGAAAACTGTAATGAAGTGTGTGAATCTAATTAAGGGTGGAAATTGGGCCTTGACACCCCGCAAGTTTCTTTCTTTTCTAACAGAAATGGAGGCAGAATATGACGATTTAGTGTTGTACACAGAAGTACATTGGCTAAGCAGAGGGAACTGTTTGAAACGGTTTTTTGCTTTGAGAAAAGAAATAAAACAGTTTTTAGAGGAACATGAGAAGACAAAGAACTAATCACAAAACTATGTGATCCTCATTTTAACAGCTTACTCGCCTTTCTAACAGACATCACAAACCACATGAATGAACTCAACATGAAGTTACAGGGATGTAACCAAACAATCTCAGATTTAGTTGGACACCTTGATGGGTTCATAAGTCGACTGAAGGTTTTTAAATTCACCCTAGTCAGAGGAAACTTGGTACATTTCCCTTCCTGCACGGAGTTGATGGAGGAGAGCCATGACATTGACTTCAAGTTTTCTGTGCCAATGTTAGACCAACTTTTGGAGCAATTCAGTAAGCGATTTTCTGACTTCAGTGACATGCAGCCACAACTGACATTATTTAACAACCCAATGAAATGCAACATTTCAGAGCAGCATGACACTATTCAATTGGAGTTGTGTGACCCCTTTTTCCAGTCAAGGGTGGTGATAGGCATTGACTTTTGGAAACTGGAACCAAGGGGAAAATATCCTGCATTGAGTGATTTCAGCTTGAGAATGCATCTATGTTTGGAAGCACATACATATGTGAAAGTACTTTCTCAACTATGAGGGCGGTTAAATCGTCATAAAGAAGCCAACTGACTGATGACCACCTTCAGGATTTGTTATGAATATAGTCATCGTTGAAAATTGACTTTGATGAACTTGTTGCCGCACATGAATGCCCAGTGTTCTCATTAAGTTGTGTTACATGTAAAAAAACCAGAAATATGTAATTAAATTTAATTTAACAACTTATATTTAAATCAATCAAGTATTTTATATTTTTCTCCCAGTAGTAAAATTCTTCTTCTGCAGCTTCTCCCACTTAAGTGGGGTCACTTTTTGTAATGAGTCTCCTCCACACCTTCCTGTCTTGGGCTGTCACCACATCCAAGTTCTTCATCCTCAAGTCCTCTTCTACCAGCTCCCTCCATCTCTTCTTTGGCCACCCACGCTTCCTCTTTCCTTACACATCCATCTGCATGACCCTTCTTCTCACATATTCGTCCTCCCTCCTCATCACATGACCAAACTATCTCAACCTTGCCGTCTGTATCTTCGCTCCTAAGTTGGTAACTTTCATTGTTCCCCTCACATAGTCATTTCTCAGACGATCCTTTCTTGCTGATGTCATTTTTCCTCAGGGCCACAGTTTCTATAGCGTACGTCTTTTCTCCCAGTAGTAAAATGATTTAACAAATATAGTAATTCAATACATATAACTATTGCCTTGAAAAAATGCAGAGTTTATTTTTATTTAAGTTCTGTCTAAAAGTGTGTGGCCCATGATGCTAACACTCATCATATATTGGCCCTTGTATAAAATGAAGTCGGTCACGCCTGGTGGAAGAATTATTGGAAAGCTTGAAGGAGGCCACAGAATTACTGATATTGCCAGAGAGTTTGGAATCTCATATAGTGTTGTATCCAGGCCTGGGCAACATTTCAAACCAATGGAATGTGTTCTAGACATTTGCTAAGAGGCCACTCTTGCTCTACCACAGAGCATGAAGACAGATTTTTGGTTACAACAGCAAAATGTAATCGATGTACTACAGCAGGTCAGCTTGTAAGTCAGTTCCATTCAAGCACAGGTATGTAGATATCTCGACAAACTGTGGAAAGACTTCTGCGACAAGTAGGTTTATACGCCCGACGGCATGTAGTCTGCATCCTTTTTATACACAGCCAATCATTGTATAGCATGTTTTCAGTGGTGTTGTATCTTGTATCCATAAAAACTGGACAAGACACCAATGGGCTAATGTACTCTTTACACATGAGAGTCATTTTAGTCCTTCCTCTGATTCTAGACGACACTTGATCTGGTGTGAAAGTGGTACTGCTTACCATTGTGAGAATGTTCTTGAAAGGGATAGACAAGGAGGTGCTGTGGTCATGGTGAGGGAAAGCATTATGCTTAATGGACATGCTAAGCTACAAGTGCTGGAAAAAGGGACTATGACTGGTGAACGATATTGCAACAAGTTCTTGAACACCATGTTCGATTGTTCCATGGTGCTGTAGGTGAAGAATTCATTTTTTTGATTTTTATGGAATATGACCACATATGAGGTGGTCATATTCCATACCAAAATTTCTCTGCACATAGTTTTCTATAAGTACTGTACATCAATTCCTTAACTATATCCTTAGGAAATTTGTAGCTTTTGCCAAAAACGTATTGCAATTTAATTTGTACGAAATTTGTAACACATTTTTGTGTAATATGATTTATTAGCATGCTGGCAATAAATTTATGTCCACATATGGCTGCAGTCATGAAAATGTTTTCACATACAGGTAAAAATGTAGTTTGTCCTTAGTTTTAGGAACTCTGTGTATTCTTTTTTTCATAGTTACACAGTAATCAGCTATCATTGTAAAAAATTATGGAAACAATTATTGAGTGTGTTAGAGCAATAAAATTTCAATTTAATATAAACCAAAATAATCTCACCTGACATTTTGCTTCACATCAAGGTCATCATCTGCAGTGTGTACACACACACACACACACACACACACACACACACACACACTGCAGAGCTATAATTCAAACAGAGCTATAACAATTTTTTATAATCATAATTATTTTAACAGTATTAACAACCCCAAACAAACTATTTTTTTATAAAATAGTTCGTAATAACAAAATGAATATTTTATAAAAATTATGTTTATGAACTGGCTTACATTTTGCTGGATTTCAAACCAGCAGGTTATACTTTACAGGTGACAATGAGTAAGTGAAACAATTCAAATTGTAAACACACAAAAGATCTAAATCCTATTTTGGCACCATCTTATGTTGTAAAAAAAGAAGTATTATAGCTATGTAGGCATTGATCTTAAGATAAAAGTCTCCCAAAGTTTTGGCAAATTAATGCAACCATACTGTTCAGGTCAGGAAAATTCTTCATAGCCATGGCTGACTCTAAAAGTAATATTTCTGATCTGTAATGACTTCTAAATAGCAAATTAGTTTTCTTCCATCTAATCCTGTGTGAAGGGATGTCCAAAGCCTGGTCTGCCAGTCCTGACTAGCCATAATAATGGTAGTGAACATATTTTTTATATTCTCCAAGGCAGATGTTAACAGATCTTCCTGTCTGCTTATAGTAGGCCAAGTCACAGTCACAAGGAACTTCATACACTTCAAGATATGCTAGAGGATGGGGTTTATCCTTAGGAAAAGTGGATCAGAGTTGCCAATTTAATATGCAGTTTGAATGTGGTGCAAAGGTCATGTTTTATTAGTACTTTGGCTTTCTTTTCTGATGTACCTCTGACAAAAAGAATAGGAATAGTAATGTCTTGTTCTTGTGTATTAGAGGAAGAAGTAGTGAGGGGACTATGTAGTATTTTATTTATTTTGTAAGAATTGTAGCCATTGCCAAGAAAGTATGGCAGAGATATTTAAATTCTGTGGAAAGAGCTGTATCATTAGAACAAATTGCTCTGGCTTTGTATGTAAGTTTTTTTAAAACACCACACTGTTGAGCTGGATGATGATGATGATGTGATTGTCTATGTAGATATATTCCTGTGTGGGGTGGGTAGACTTTCTGTAAAAAAGACAGTGATCCATGTGAAAGGTGGGTGACTAATGTGTAAAGAAAAGGCAAACAGTTATTAGAATCTTTTTCTACTGTGCAGTGAATTTTGGGGTGTTAGCTGATTAAATAGGTGACAAAAGCATCCCAAGTGTCTTGTCCATGGGACCAAATGGCAAACACATCATCGACAAAGCATAACCACACTAGTGAGGTTTGTATGTAGTTGTGGTATTTTGTTTTTAAAGTTTCCCATGTAAAAGTTAGCTGAAGGGGGAAAGGGGGGGGAGGAATCCATAATAGTACCATTAATCTGATTGTAGATTTTTTCTTTCCATGTAAAGTAACCTGCATACATTGCAAATTTGAATAATTCAAAGATATCATCTTAATAAATAACTTTTTTATAAAATAGTTCGTTTGGTGTTGTTAATACTGTTAAAATAAGTTATGAATAATATTCAACACCTAAGCTTGTCTATTAGAGTTTTCTGTAATGAACATCTTAAACAAGAATTACAAATTATGAGTAATATTTATAAAAATCAAGTGGATATTAAATCCAGCATTATTTCAAAGCCGAATACAGAAACTGTGAAAGTTTTGTATGAAATCTGACCAGAGAGCTTACGGGAATACACTTGGCAATATTTACGAGTTGCCCAGCCGGACCTTATAGGAGACATGCCCACTATGACAGCTTCCATATATTCACCTCCTATTGGTCCATTTTGATAAAGTTTCACTGGCCTGACAGCTGTTTCAAACTGGTTGGTTTTAGTCAGAGACCAGGGGCAAAAACCTTTAGCGAGCAAAAACTCTCAGTATTAAGGAACTTGAAACATTGGACAGGTGTATTTTTCATAAGTAAACTCTGTCGAGTGCATAAAAGTATTTACTAAAATAAAGAGCCAAAAGGCTTTGCTTTGGTGATGCAAAATTTATAAAAATCAAGTGGATATTAAATCCAGCATTATTTCAAAGCCGAATACAGAAACTGTGAAAGTTTTGTATGAAATTTGATCAGAGAGCTTACAGGAATACACTTGCTGGTATTTATGAGTTGCCCTAGCTGAACCTTATAGGAGATATGCCCACTATGACAGCATCCATATATTTGCCTCGTAAGCTCTCTGGTCAAATTTCATACGAAACTTTCACAGTTTCTGTATTCGGCTTCTATAAGGTTTCTGCCTGGTCTCTGACAAAAACCAACCAGTTTGAAACAGCTGTCAGGCCAGTGAAACGTTATCAAAATGGACCAATAGGAGGCAAATATATGGACGCTGTCATAGCGGGCATGTCTCCAATAAGGTCCGGCTATGGCAACTCGTAAACACCGGCGAGTGTATTCACGTAAGTTCTCTGATCCAATTTCATACGAAACTTTCACAATTTCTTTTTTGAAAAAGCTTTGAAATAATGCTGGATTTAATATCCACTTGATTTTTATAAATTTTGCATCACTTAAGTCTTTTGGCTGTTTATTTTAGGTAAATATTTTTATGCACCGACCAAGAGTTCGCTTATGAAAAATACACCTCTCCGATGTTTTAAGTTCCTTAGTACTTTGAGAGTTTTGCTCTCTTAAGGTTGCTGCCTGGTCTCTGATGAAAACCAACCAGTTTGAAACAGCTGTCAGGCCAGTGAAACTTTATCAAAATGGACCAATAGGAGGCGAATATATGGATGATGTCAGAGCGGGCATGTCTCCTATAAGGTCTGGCTAGGGCAACTCGTAAATACCGACAAGTGTATTCCTGTAAACTCTGTGGTCAAATTTTATATAAAACTTTTGTAGTTTCTGTATTCAGCTTTGAAATAATGCTGGATTTATTATCCACTTGATTTTTATAAATTTTGCATTGCCGAAGTGAAGCCTTTTGGCTCTTTATTTTAGTAAATATGAGTAATATGTTTATAAACAATGGATATAGCAAAAATACCATCAATTAAAATTCTTCACAAAACTAAATCTAAAAATGGAAATAATATGGATTACGATACAGGGATATCAGATAAAATAAACAGAATGGTACCACACTATTATGACCTTAATTCTACTTTTAAACCACCTATAAAATTTAAAAAAACATTCAACTGGATCCCTCAATACTCCACCCTGGAGTATACTAAATCCAGTGCACCTGTAACTTGCCTTATACCAGTGAAATTGGATGAACAATTTCAATCCTTAAAAAAGAAAATAAATGCCACATTACAACATTACCAATGTTTGTAAACCTGACCTCTTTGATCATGCTCTTAACAGACTACATTAAAACTGAAAGTTTAGTGTAGTCTGTTAAACTAAGAGGTATGAATGCAAATTTAAAGAAACTTGTGAAATTTTGACCAACCATCCTAATCTAAATAATAATAATAATGAAGGCTTAAAAATCCCAAAAATATGGATGGCACACATTCAGCTCACATAACTTCTGTTTCAAGTTCTCTAGCAAACTTTAAGACTTCAGCAATGATTTCAGCTCATATTTCATATACTGCCGCCATCAGTATACTGTTTTTGTTTTAATTTAACTGAGTGATCTCTAAGTTAACTTTTGTTAATTTATCTGGTAGTAATTTTTAGCCAAACAGATAACAGGACTCCAGCTTTGAAGCTTCGATGTGGTAGAGGTGTTTTTTTTTTTTTAAATCCAGGTAAGTCCAGTAATGCAGTAATGTTAACGGTTGACCAAATTAGTGTGACTGTAGCATACTATGTGTATTGTAATGTAGCTTGTCTCTTTGTGCATACATATGTATACTCCAGATGATTACTTTAGTTTATTGAATTTATTACTAACACAGTATTTGTCTTCATAATTTTTTATAATGGATCAACTGTTCATTAAATTTAAGCAGATATTATCATTATTGTTACTTGACACCTCCAGAGAGTCCAAAGACTGATCGGGAGAGAGCACTTACTCTACAACTCTCCGTCTCCACCACTCAATCCACCAACTACAGCGTACCGCATCATCTACAGTCATCCACCACCACCACTATCATTAGTATTTTCAAAGACAATTACAAACATCCATGCCTATGCGGGATTTGAACCCACAGCCTTTTGGTCAGAGAGCAGATACGCTAACCACTCAGCCAACCAGGCCGACTAGACTAATTTGTTTGAAGAGCACCAAACTAAAGATGGTGCTATTCAACTAAAATTAATAAATGCTGTAACAAATTTCGTATGGAAATCAGTAATGAAAAAGACATAAATTATAAAAACAGACAGGAACACAAGAACACCTGCATTCTCAGTGGAAACCTAATAAGGTGCTTGGTCCTAACAATGCCTTATTTGTTGGAGCAAGTATCAGATTTCAACTATTTCGGCACAATTTTAATGAATATGCAAAATAAATATGGAAAGAGATAATAGAATAAGCAAAACTGTATGGTGTGGAGCCAGTCAAATAAAAGTACAAGGTTTTTTTTCTTTTCTTTCTTTTAAGGTTACACGGTGATCAGCATTCATAGCGAAGAAATTTATGGAGACACAACACACGTGTTAGAATAATTACTTTACTTAAACTTTAGGAAATTAACATTTCCACGTTTCGAACTCTGTATTGAGATCATCATCAGAAAAAATACATATGTATAAGATATACAAGCTACATGACATGCACTATGCAAAAGTAAGATGAATCTAACTGCTCATTAATTATTTAACCTAGACTGCCTCTTGTGAAAATAAAATAAAATAAAATAATTTAAAAATTAAATAAAATAGAAAAAATTTAAAAAAAAAATAATTTAAAAATTAAATAAAAAAAAAAAAAAAAGGGTTGCTTAAGGGTCAAAGCTGTATAACTGAGAGGAGACCTCCACATAGCCTTTAAAGGAATGTGGAGAACCGACCGGGGCTTCTGACCTATTGTCCAATCCTCACCTTCTCGTGGTGCACCCTGTTGGATATCTACTTGGATACTGAATGGACGAGGATGGGCTGGAAATTTGGGATTTAGCCGACCAAATTGTATTCTTATTGGTTAAACCAAAATATAGAATGATGGTACAACATGACAAAATTTCATGCTGGCAAGGGCGTCGCCCGGTTAAACAAGCCCCCCGTTGTTTTCACCAGGGAACCAGGGCGAACAGTGAAAAGTAAGCTACTGGAACAAATCTGAAAATAAACCCCAACTCAACATCACCAGAGTTAAAGATCGGTACTATCAACGTAAGAAGCCTGAATGGCAAAGAAATGGAGCTAGCTGAGGAATTAGATAAGTACCAGATCGACATAATAGGGTTGGCTAAAACAAAAAAGACCAAAACTGGTGAGATCTTTCTGAGCAATAAATACAAAATGTTATATTCAGGCAATGACAATCAAGGAAAAGAAGGAGTAGCCATAGTATTCAACACAAAATACGAGGCTAATCTTCTTGAATGGCAGTCAGTCTCAAGTAGAGTAATATGGGCAAATATGAGAATGGGGAACTGGACAATGAGACTTATTTGTGCCTATGGTCCCATAGAAGGTTCTACTAAAGTAGAAGTGGAGGAATTTTTTGAGGCTTTAGAAAAAGCAACTGACACAATGAAAAATGAAAAGTTGGTCCTTGTTGGGGATCTAAATAGCAGAGTAGGAAATGATTGTCAGATATTCAAAAATATTTTGGGAAAATTTGCAGAAAAGAGCAAAGCTAATAATAATGGCAAATACCTGTTGGATTTCTGCTCAGGACATGGACTGGTTATTACTAACACCATGTTCCAACATAAAAATGTGCACAAATTCACATGGAGAGAAGAGGCAAGGAATAAGAAAAGTCTCATCGACTATGTTATTGTTGATAGTGATGTTTTCTCCCTGGTGCAGGACACCAGAGTGTACAGAGGATTTGAAATTGGAAGTGATCACTATTTAGTCTTGAGCAGGATAAAATTGAATTTCATATTGAAAAGAATAACACGTAAGAAAGTTTTAAAGCGAATAAAAGTTGAGCAGCTCTCAGATGTGAACTGTAGGCTAAAATACACAAAGATTATTGAAGAAAAAATGAAAGAGTTTGAGAACAGGAATCAAACCTTGGAGATTCAGTGGCAAACTCTGAAGAAACATTGATTGATTCTGCCAGAGAGGCATGTGGTGAGGTTATCTGTAAGAATAAAAAAATCAGAACTCCCTGGTTGACACAGGAAGTTAAAGAGGCAGTGAAGGAAAAGAAGAAAGCATACCAAAAGTTCTTGTCAAATAAGTCAGCTTGTGCTCTTAAAGAATATAGAGACAAATGCAAGAATGCTAAACACTGCGTAAAACTAGCTAAACAAAAGTCATGGGAGGACTTTGGCAAAAATATAGAAAATAAATATCAAGAAGGTGGCAAAATATTCTGGAGGTTGTTGAAGAAGCTTAAGAATGGAGGAAAGAGTGCTGTAAAAGGAATTAGAGATGATAAAGGTGACATGAAAATGAGAGAAAAAGATATCCTTGAAGTATGGAGTAATTACTTTGAAAAACTGCTAAATGAAACAAGCAGTGATGACAGCACAGTGGTAAAAAACACTGACCAGGCATGCAGTCAGAAATACATATCCATACTAGAAGTAGAAAAAGCCATCAAAGGCTTGAAATGTGCAAAGACAGCTGGAGTAGATGATATTCGACCAGAAATGCTGAAGTATGGTGGTATAAAAGTCTTACAGTGGCTGCACTGCATAGTTCAGAAAGCCTGGACAGAGGGACGAATTCCCGATGACTGGAGTAGAGCTCTCATAGTACCCATATATAAAAAGGGAAATCAAAAACTGCATGTGAGAATTACAGAGGTATTTCCCTACTGAGTGTTCCTGGCAAGATCTATGCAAGTATACTTGAGAAATGGTTGAGAAAAATTGTGGAAGAAAAGCTTGGTGAAGAACAAGCTGGATTCAGGCCAAATAGAGGCTGTCAGGATCAGATCTTCACTTTAGACAAATAGTCGAGAATGCATGGGAATATAACAAAGATCTGTATTTAAGTTTTGTCGATCTGGAAAAAGGCATATTGACAAGGTGCCAAGAGAGAAGCTATTCAATACGCTGCAGTTATATGGTGTCAATGGGGCATTATATCAAGCAATACTTAGTCTTTATTTGAGTTGTAAGTCAGGAGTTAGAATTGAAGGAAGTACAGGAAGATGGTTTAATGTTAAATCTGGTGTGAGACAAGGATGTACATTATCCCCTCTGTTATTCATTATCTATATGGATCACATTATGAAGGAAAGTGGTATTAAACATGATATCAAAATTGGAGATGTTAATGTCAGCTCTTTGCTTTATGCGGATGATGTTATACTTCTAAATAAATCCGCTACAAGTCTGCAAGATTCTCTGACTAAATTGAATAGCTGTTGTAATAGATATGGTATGAAGGTCAGCAATAAAAAGACAAAGACAATGAAAATAGGCAGAATCATCGAAAATGTCAACTGTGTTGTGAATGGAAAACATGTGGAACAAGTAAAACATTTCAGCTATTTAGGCACGATTTTTAGTGAAGATGGTAAATTAAATATAGAAATAGACAACAGAATAAGCAAAGCTGGTATGGTGGGAAGTCAACTGAATAAATTCATATGGAATAAGAGAGAAATTAGTCGGAATACTAAATTAGCTGTGTACAAGACAGGGTTCAAACCAGTTTTAACTTATGGATCTGAGAGCTGGGTCAGAAGTAAAACACTTGACCAAAGACTAGAGACTACAGATATGAGAGTTCTGAGAAAGATTATAGGTGTGAACAGATGGCATCAATGGCAATATCATATTAAAAATGAGGATATTAGGAAAGAACTTGACATTGTCAGCATCCAGGAATGTGTTAGCAGAGCTAATCTCAGGTGGTATGGTCACTTAAACAGAATAGGCGAGGAAAGATTAGCAAAACAAGTGTTTTCTGCCAGGTTGGCAGCAAAACGACCTAGAGAAAGACCAAGATATAGGTGGATCGATACTGTACAAAGACGATAGAAATATAAGATCTGATAATGTTGGAGTCTTGACAAGTAACAGACTGATTTGGAGGAAAATTGTAGATAGGAAATCAATAATGATGTAATTTTTTCATGTAGTACTATCATATCCTGCACCCCTTGAGGGTACATGGCAGGAATTTGATGATGATGATGATAAAATAAAAAAAAATTAAAAAAATTAATAAAAACAAAATATAAATGGAACTACATTAAACATTTCTAAATACAAGAGGACTTCAGAAATGTTTAATGCAGTTAAACATATATTTTGTTTTTATTTAAACACTTTTTAATATTATTTTTATTTTTTTATGTTATTTTTAAATTTTTTTATTTCATTTTATTTTATTATTATTATGGGTGTCTCCATGGCATCATTAGACTCATCGTGGGAGACCCAAACTATCAAAACAATACCTATCATATCTAGAAACTATAACTCATTTTTAGGAATGTTAGTCAAGTGAGTAATATTTATTATCCTACTAGTTTCACCGATTTTTGCTATCGGCATCTTCAGGGATACAATTGGTAAGCGATATGAAAGTAACAGACTAGGTTTTAACTGACAGTTCTAATTCATACAAAATTAGTACTGTATGTGAGACAATATGCGTGTCACGGGTACATGATTTATTGGTTGAGAGACATAATGTAATTGGCGTGAAAGTTTAATTAGATCACTAAACACTAAAGAAATGAACTTTCACGCCAATTACATTATGTCTCTCAACCAATAAATCATGTACCCGCGACACGCATATTGTCTCACGCACAGTACTAATTTTGTATGAATTAGAACTGTCAGTTAAAACCTAGTCTGTTACTTTCATATCGCTTACGAATTGTATCCCTGAAGATGCCGATAGCAAAAATCGGTGAAACTAGTAGGATAATAAATATTACTCATTTGACTAACATTCCTAAATATGAGTTATAGTTTCTAATACAAGTAGTCAAGAAAAAAGTCACATCTATCATATCTGTTCTTGAATTTATTTACCGATGAAGAAATCACAACTGAGTCAGGCAATGCATTCCACCGATTCACCACCCTCCAGGCAAAAAACCTTGTTCTCACTCCCTTGTTAACCACACTTTTCCTTAATTTCCAGATGTGACCTCTTGTTCTTCCATCACTATCACACAGCTAAAACATTACCCCCTGCATCAATCTTATAAATTTTTTTTAGTAATTTAAATGTTTCTATCACCCCTCTTCTCCACCTATCAACCAACCTCTGCAATCCACAAGGTTATGTAGGGAGCATTTTTTACATCATCACTCACCAACTTAGTCACTCTCCTCTGTACCCTTTCCACAGCCTCCTCATCTCCAAGGAATCCAGTTGACCAGACCTGAGCACAGTAATCCAAATGTGGAAATATCAACGCTTTATAAAGGGGAATAATAACCTCTTTATCTCTGGATGTTAGTGTGTTCCTTAATAACCAAGTAATCCTATGCGCAATCTTGGACACCTTAGCAACGTGTTCCCTGAACTTCATCTCCCTATCTACCAACACCCCTAAGTCCCTACCCTCATCAATCTCTTGGAGTACCGTTTCATCAATGTAGTACACAGCTGGTAATCTTTTAATCCCAAAATGCATAACTTTACACTGTTGTACATTGAACTGACATCCATTTTCTTTCGCCCATTTTACAAGCTTATTTAAATCATCCTGCAAACTCTCAACATCTACTTGATTTTTTATTGTGCTACCCAACTTTGCATCATCAGCAAACAACTGAATATCTCACTTTAAGCCATTTCCTATATCATTTATGTACAAATTAAACAACAATGGCCCAAGCAGAGAGCCCTGAGGCACACCACTGGTCACCTGCCCCATCCTGGACTCTGCTCCTCCATACACCACCTTCTGGTATCTCTCCCTGAGCCATTTTCCTATCCATCCTCATCTGTTCCAATTTGTGCGACAGTATTGCATGGGGTATCATGTCGAAAGCTTTAGCAAAATCCAGAAGTACCACTGTCTAGCCATTTCCTTTGTCCAACTCAGATGTCATTCTATTATAAAAAGCTAATAAATTGCTAAGGCATGACGACCTTTTCAAAACCATGTTGGCCCCTATAGAGTATCATATCGTGATCCACCCATTCTTGAATTTTGTCTTTAACCAACTTTTCCAATACTTTTACCACCACTCCCGAGATGGTTATTGGTCTGTAATTAACTACTGCAGTTTTAGAGCCACCTTTATGCAAAGGAACTACTTTACCTTCCTTCTACTCCCTAGGGACCATACCAGAGTTCAAACTTAAGTTAAATAACCATGTAAGAGGCACTGACAATTCCTTTGCACATTCACGCAACATCCAAGCTGATATGCCATCTAAACCTACAGCAGTGTTCACATTTAAATTTTGCAATATACTAAGCATCTCTGATTTCTTAACTTCAATTCTCACATTAATTATTGCTACAGGTACAGAGATATTCTCACTTGGGTGATAGACTTTTGAAAAGTGATCACTCAGTAACTGTACTATTACATCTGAATTGGTTACCTCGATACCATTAGCACCCACTAAGGTTATCCTTCCAAAGTCATTCTTCCTTTTACTTGCCACATAGCGGAAGAACTCTTTGGGATTACCCTTGATCTTCTTGGCTAAGGTCTTCTCATAATCTGGTTTAGCTTTTCTTACTATGCTAGGCATAGTAAGAAAAGCTAAACCAGATTCCATATATACCTCTTCTTAAGAGAAAAATCCACAAATTTTGCAACCTGCAAAGTCAATACCACATGATCGCTCTCACCAATTGGAGGTAACGAGGACACCTTACTTATGCATATATCTTCTGAACCAATGACCAGGTCAAACAATCTCAGACCAAGTGTCCCTTCAGTTATGTGCTGTTTAAAGTAATTATCTGGTAGAAGATATATGAATTCCATTTCCTTTTTGCCATGTGATATTTCCTCCTTCCAATTGATATCACCATAATAATCACAAACCATGCACTAATTTGCTGATGCATGAATTCAATATCACTCCCTGGCCTATAGCAGCAACCAACTGTATATTTGGCTGCGTTGGTCACTATTTCACACCAAACCGCCTCAAATGTACTATCATTCACATGTCTATTATTTTGATATACTACTTTCTTTGGCTGCAACTCATCAGCTATCATCAACAGTACTCCTCCCTCTGTTCTATCTTCTCTATCCTGCCTGAAAATACTGTACCCATCACATTCAATTCCAGTGACCACATCTTCTGCTGATAGGCAAGTTTCACTAATGCCTACAACTTCTGGTGTTTTTATTTATTTATTTATTTTTTTCCCCACAAGAGGTCAGGCTAGGTTAAATAATTAACAAGCATTTAGATTTATTTTACTTTTGTAAAGTGCAGTGTCATGTAGCTTGTATCTTATACATATGTATTTTTCCTGATGATGACCTCAATACAGAGGTTGAAATGTCTAAATGTTATTTTCCAGTACACTTCTTTAGGATAATGGATAAATATGAAAAAATTATAATGATTAATAAATACTTCCCTAATTTGAGGTTCCACAAATATACCTTTCCTGAGTTTCTGAAATGTTTAGAAATCAGTGTAGTTAGGTACTGAAATGCAGATCTATTTTAATGTGCTCAGCATGATATGAAATGAGAATTTAAATATTCTCTTGGGGGGGGGGTCAAGGTCAACAAAGAACTCCCTCCTGGTTCCTCCCTTCCTCATGTGAAATCTTTTTTTAGGAAGGCCATACTTTCTTGTGATGTTCTTATAATTTTTCTCTTGTCAGAGTTCAAAGTGCAGTTATGTTTTGCAAATTTTCCTTGCATACAAAATGGTAAGCAGTCGCTTTTAAATCATGACCAGACTAAATGGTGGTCCTTCCCCTATTACTTCCAATTAGGAAAGCTTCTTGTTGTTATGAAACAAAACTATAATTGCATTTAAGCCTATTTTGGAAGAATCTATAAACAAGTAATCTTATCTTTTAGCTCGTGAACTTCATTTCTCAGAAAAGCAATCATGCCACAGATAACAAATTCTCTTCACATCTCAAAATGCTAAATTTCTGTAAATAGCAATTGTTCCTGGAGCTAATAAGTTCTAATGTTCAAGATGAAATTTGAGCAGTCATCCAGCTGTTTAGATAAATTCAAATATTCGAGAAGAGCATTTAATTCCTTCTACTTAATCAAGATGCTTTTTGCTCGACAAATCACACTTTATACCATTAGACACAATTCTCAAAAAATGTGTAAAAGTGCTATGCAAATGAAGTTTATTGATAACTTCATAAACGATTTCAGTTAATGACAATGATTTCCTAGCAGAAGGTTCATCGTATGTGGTATCTGGTTCATCAGAAGATGGACTGCATTTAAAAACCATTTAAATGTAATCCATTGACCTCTAACATCGGTGAAACTTTTCATCATTGCCTGATCATGCCCACCATTTTTCATAGTTTTTTTAACACATCATCTTCTTGGAATCACTGACTGTAAAGAATCGTTATTGTGATACTTAGATATCATAAACAGTTGACAAATCACTATCATATGTATAACACAGTTTCTGCACTGAAATACCACAGCTGAGTTGTTTCGAAGCTTCTACCTTATCTTGTATCAATATGGATTTGTGCTTACACTTGCCACAGTCACTGTAAACTCGCCCACATTAAGAAACCCTACTAGGGTAAAATATAAGCAAAATAAGTCAATAATCAAAACTAAGAATAATCACAATTAAATAATTAAGTGAATATGCACCACATTCAATGTCATTTACGGCAGCCAAATAAACTAGTCGGATGGTTGCAGAAATTTCAAGTGTACCCCCTCATGATATTACCTGGACTAAGGAGAAAGATAATTCAGGGGAAAGTCTATGCCTCAACAAATAGGAAAAATATATAATAGATGTTAATAAAAAAAAATAAGCATCAGTGGTTTGCAAGGTGTTATCTCAATGAAAAAAAAAAAGTCACTGCATAAAGCCCATTCAGAGCACTATACATGTTTGGGAAAACTGTAATCTCTTGCAGTAACAAGAAACCTATTAGAGCACAGATTTTTCTGATATCCACTCAAAAGTACACAAAAAATGAAGTTGCTTTTCTCTTACTTGGTGGACATAAGAAGTTAAAAAACTGTCCATATAAAGGAAAAAATCACACAAAAAAAAGTTTACTGTTAGTATAAGTCAGCATGTGCTCTTAAAGAATATATAGAGAACATGTAGTAAAGCTAAAAGTAGCTAAATAAAACCCATGAGATGGTTTTAAGATGAATACAGAATATAAACATCTTGAAAGTTGCACAACATTCTTGTGGCTGCTAATAAAAAAATTTAAAAACAGAGGAAAGAGAATAAAAGGAATCAGAGATACCAAACATGATAAACAGCTGACATAAAAGAAAGGAGGAAAGCAATCAGGAGTACAGGTGTATTCTAGTCATATGACATGTGAGGTTCCAGACCACAATAGTATTCCAATTTTGTTGTACTGCAAATTATTGCCTTTTACTGTTTCACATGTAGATACATATAATGGTTTAATGGCAGTCATTATACAGTATTATGTGTAAATGACATAAATAAAGCATTTATTTATGCCAAATATCATAAATATTTGAAATGAAAAGCTAAAATGTGGTGTAGAGATTGTGCAAATGGCTGCATATCTAATGCAGAAGGCTTTGACAAATTCAAAATGATTGGAGTAGAGCTCCAATTTTACCAATTGGAGAAAAGGGCCAGATTATTAATAAAGGCAAGTACCTGCTAGATTTCTGCTCAGGACACTGAGAAGTCATTACTAACACCATGTTCCAACATAAAAAAGTACATAAATTGATGTAGAGAAAATACACACCAACAAAATACAAGAAAATTCTTAGTACATCATGAAAACAACTACTGAGTTAGAGTAAAACTTTAGTTTAATATAAACCAAAATAAACACTCGACGTTTTGACCTTCACATTAAGGTCATCATCTGGAGTATACACATATATACAAAGAAACAAGCTGCACTGCAATCCACATGATATGCTAAAGTTACTGATCAACTGTTAAAACTATTGGCCCAATCTCTGGTGGGAAAAAAAAAAAAACGGTTTTAATGGTTGATCAGTAACTTTAGCATACCATGTACATTGTAGTGCAGCTTGTTTCTTTGTATATATGTGTATACTCCAGATGATGACCTTAATATGAAGGTGAAAACGTAGAGCGTTTATTTTGGTTTATATTAAACTAAAGTTTTACTCTAACGTGGTAGCTATTTCCATAATTTTCATGATGTATTCTGATCACTGTGTAAGCATGAAGGAAAGGAAAACTCTTAGTAGTTATATTATTGTTGACAACAATATTTTCAGATTGGTCCATGACACAGGAGTATACAGGAGATTTGAAACAGAAAGTAAACACCACAGTTGAGCAAAATATTTCAGAGAAAAGAAAAATGCATATAATTAACTATTTTAAATTTCCCAACATTTCAACCTTCATATCAAGGTCATCATGTCAAGTATATACAAATATACAAGACAAGCCAAGTTACATTTCACACAGTAAGCTAAAGAAACAATGATTTGATCACCGGTTATTCTACTGGCATGACCTGTAATGGAAAAAAAAGAAAAAAAGATACAGATAAAATTAAAAATTAATTAAATATTTAGAAACTACATCAAAGCTAAATTTTATTTAAGATAACATGGGAGAAACATTCTTTCATATTGATAGTTTTCTTCCAGTAACAATCATGTCCTATTTTTTAACATGACAGTTGTTATTAGATTTAAGATTCTTGCCACCTAAACAAACAACACAAACGCATACAGTTCACAACTGAGATTGAAAAACAGAACACACTTCCATTCTAGATACACCTGTCACACGTCTTCCTCCTGGCAGTCTTTCCTTCACTGTTTGCCGGAAACTGACACATACTGGCCAATATACATATACATGAACTCCTACCACCACCCAACACAAAAACTAGGTGTCATTAATACTCTAAAAAACAGGTCTTTGAAGATCTGCTCCAATGAACAAGCACTGAAAGACGAATTTAGTTATCAGCAATACTTTTCTAAAAAATGGTTACAGCCAAAACACCATCAACAAAATACAAGATACAAAGATAAACCAGACTACAATAAAACTATAACCATTCCTTACATTAAAAGGACATCAGATAAAATAAACAGAATACTACAGAAATACACCTCAAAGCCACCTTTAAACCTCTTGAAAAAATTAAAAAGCTTACTCAACTCATCCAAAGACCCACTCCCTTCGCAGGCCCACCCTGGAGTATACTGTATTTATTGCACCTGTAATCTACCATACATAGGGGAAACAGGATGTACAATTCCTATCAGACAAAAGTACCTTTTGTCAGACAATAAATGAGACATTAAATATAATAACTATGGTGAAACTAGCCTTTCTGGTCATGAACACTTTACATAGAATTGACTGTAAAAGCACCAGTTGTTTACATCACACCAAAACATAGCATGAATGCAAATTTAAGGAAGCCTGTGAGATTCATATCAACTACCCCAATCTTTCTTCCTAAGAGCTAACTATAAACAGGACTGTAGATAATCCAGAATCTTAAATCTAATATAACAACTGTCATGTTAAAAAATAGAACATCATTGGTACTGTAAGAAAACTATCAATATGAAAAAAGTTTCTCCCATGTTTTCTTAAACAGAATTTAGCTTTGATGTAGTTTCTAAATATTTAATTAATTTTTAATTTTATCTGCATTTTTTTTTCCACTAGAGGTCATGTCAGTAGAATAACCGGTGATTAAATCATTGTTTCTTTAGCTTACTGTGTGAAATGTAATTCAGCTTGTCTTTGTATATTTGTATATACTCCAGATGATGACTTTGATATGAAGGTCGAAATGTCAGGAAATTAAAAATAGTTATTTATAACATGGTTGTAAAGTCCATAATTTCCAAAATGAATGCTGATCACCATGCAACACTAAAAGAAAAGAAAAATGCATATAAAAGTTTTTCAGTAATCAAAGTTGCATTCTGACATCTGAGAGTTGAACAACTTTACTCTCAGATGTGAGCTATAAATTAAGATTATGCAATTATTAAGGAAGAATGAAGGGTGGAAAACAAGAACAAACCTATTGAAAGTTTATTTTTCACTTGATTAGAATATAATAAATTTAGTTTAATCCTTTATCCAAGTGTGAGCAAACAAAGTTTGTGTCTGAAAGTATCTTCAGGACTGGGGTAAGGTGGTACAACACCAGGCAACTCCTTGCAAAGGTGGAGCAAGCTACCAACACTCCAATCTCAGTATCTCCCATAATGCAAAATTATTATATTCTAACCAAGTGAAAAATAAACTTTCAACATCTTCCTCTAAATCCAGAGTAACTTATTAAAAAGGTGGCACACCAACTGGCAACTCCTATAGGTAGAGATGACCTTGCTAATGTTTCTGACTGGTATCTCCACTTGGACCTGGCTCCCACTGAAGAGACCTCAATAAAGGTCGAAACTAGTCTGGGTAGTGGCCCTTCCCTTAATGCATAACATTAGACATATCCGCAAGGAGATGTGTTTTGCATTATGGGAGATACCGAGATAGGAGTGTTGGTAGCTTGCTCCACCTTTGCAAGGAGTCGCCCTGGTGTTGCCACTTGACCCCAGTCCTGAAGATACTTTCAGGTGCAAACTTTGTTTGCTCACACTTGGATAAAGGATTAAACTAAATTTATTATAAAGAACAAACCTAAACTCCAGATAGACTAAGACAAAAATTTGTCTGCAAAGGCAGTAAAATAAAAACCTCATGGTGAAACAGGAAATTAAATTAGTTAGCAAAAAGAACTATAAAATGTTCACAGCTATTAAGTCAGATTGTGATCTTGCAGAGGATAGTTTAGCAGAGCTTGAACCTGCTGCAGATCCTGAATCTTGTAGCTATGACAGTATCCCTTCAATTAAGGTAGATTATATATATTTTCACAAAAAATATAATAAAATAATAATAATAATAAAAGTATTACAACTATGTAGGAGTCAATCCAATACTTTGTTGGCTCTACTTCTTTTAACAGTTCTTTTTAGAGGGTGCCAAATCAGGACTTTTCTTTTGTCTGTTACAATTTGAACTGTTTTGCTTACTCATTATCACATATAAACTATAATATGCTGCTCTGTGCTTTGAAGATGCTGGTTCGAAATTCAGCAAAATATAAGCCAGTTAATAAACATCTATTTTATAAAATAGTTCGTTTGGTGTTGTTAATACAATTAAAATAATTTATGAATAATGTTAAACACCTAAGCTTGTCTGTTAGAACCTTTTTCATCGTTTACACACACGAGTTCAGTTTTGAAATTATCTTATTCATTCTGTATGGTTTATAAAGATTCTGCTCCCCCCCGTTGTCTGTAGTCTCACTGTTAATTTCTTGGAGACTACAACAATACAACAAAATTCACATCTTGTCTTTGTTAGCAGCCTTCAAAGCATGTAACAATTGCAGTTTGTATGGATGCAATGAGAGATGTAGAATGAATCGAACACTTTTGTGGTAAGAGAAGTCCTCTACTGATACTGTTTATTGATTCTCAGAATAAAACCATGAAATAGTTTCATTTTGAGAAAATTTCTCAGATTTTGAGGAATCTGAGCAATGCAACTATGAAATTTGCTGCATCGACTACGAAATCAATGCTGGTAGGTTTTTATAGGCTGGAAACTGTAAATATGAGAGTTTGCAGAAGATTGCCGAATGAATGGATAACTTCCGACTCCATGGAGACACTGATAATAATTATTAATACATCAGAATGGCAGAGTTAATATAAGATGTTTGAAACTAAAATGGCAGGAAAGAGACTCAGAGGAAGATGAAATTTCAAGAATTCTTGTGTATGATCTCAAAATTTTATTTATTATTTTTTGTTCCTCACCCTCAAGCCCAACTTCCATAACCATAAGATGAGTTTGAAGATTATCTTATATGCTTTGTTAATTCTCACTTATTCCATATTCAACAAGCTCCTCTCTTATCCACACACGGCATCAGTTTGCTATAGGCTCCTCTGCATTTCATGTGTAGGAGGGGAAAAAAATACATACTGGGTCTGTTTACTCTATTATCTATTTCCATATCTTTACTAAAAATTATGACTCTTTTTTGTTCATGATAAAATCAATCATTAATTTAGTTAGCAATAAATGGTTTGTTTTATGACTTATTATTAAAACAATAATCCACTTACGTCAGCATGTTTAGTTTGGAATCCAAATTCTTTATATAATCTAATCAGAGGTTTCTATGTGGTACTGATTTACAGTAATAACAAAGTTAGTCAGTCATAAATATAAATATATATATATATATATAAAATAAAATAGCTTACTCTTTCTCAACAATTTCAAGCAATTCTTTTGTCCTTGCATTCCTGTCCTGTTCATACTTATGGAGCAATGTCTGCAACTTGTGTTCCAGTTCACTTGAATATGTAAGATAGAACTTCTCTGCTTTAGTTCTCCTTTCTTTTATAGCCTCCTAAAAAAATAATAATAATAAAAAAAAAGAAACTGAAGAAATGGCTGGCCTAGCTGGCCAAGTGGATAGCATCTTCACTTTCCATCCAACAGGTGATAGGTTCAAATCTGTCCATGGGCGTGAATGTTGTAAATGTCATTAGGTGGATGATAAATTTCATCTTGAACCTAAGGGCATTCATTACATAACCTGGAAAACCTGAATTTTTTTTAAAAATTATGTTAGACCTATAGAAGGCTTGAAAAAGTTCAGGATTTCTATATTATTATTATTATTATTATCTGAGACCTCCAAGGAGTCAAGGACTCATTGAGGGAGGCTGTAAATTATCCAACCCAGCTATCATACCTTCCCTTAAATTCATTTACACTAGATGCACTCACTACCCCTAAGGGCAAATTATTTCACTCACTCACTGCTCTGAGAGAAAAACCTAGCTCTTACCCCTTTCTTGACTGAGAACAACCTTAGCTTCCATGGATGCCCCCATGTTCTCTCCCTGCCTTCCATATAATGAAAAATTTCATCATTTGAAATACTGTAACACCCATTCAAAAGTTTATAGACCTCTATCATATCACCTCTCTTTCTCCTGTTAACCAGAGTCCGTAATCCACATACTCGCAATCTCGCTCATAATCTGGATATAATCTTTGTAACTCTTCTTTGCACCCTTTCTACAGCGTCTTTATCCCCTTGGAACCTGGGAGACCAAATTTGCACACAGTAATCCAAGTATAGTCTTAAATTATGTAATGAATAATTGAAATAAAGAAAAAAAAAAATCTACACGCACCCACGGTACTTGTGTTCTAAGCTTATATCCTTTCGTAGGAGGGAATCACGAAAAAAAAAAAAAAAAAAAAAAAAATATATATATATATATATATATATATATGTGGCGATTAGTTTTTACTCGGTTGTTATACATTTCAAAAAATAGATTTAATGACTCCATTTATATGTTATCTCGGTCTTGGAGTCATTAAATCTATTTTTTGAAATATATATATATATATATATATATAAAGAAATGCAAATTTGAAGATGATGAGTTTTTCATGTAGACTATCATAATATCCTGCAAGGGCCATGAAGGTATAAGTCAAGAATATGATAATGATGATGAAGATGAAAATGATGAACAAATTAATTCACATACAGTAGAAAAGGAAAAGAAGCAGTTTAAAGCTGATGCTAGATCACTAGGAGAAGACTTCCTACATACTTCGAGAATCCACAGAGCCAAATATGATTCCAAAACTAATGGTTCCAACCTTCATTTTCTGGAAGGAAGGTAATAATAAGTATTTGCTTTCCTGGTGTTTAGACATTGATTATCACTTACATTAATGTTTAATGGAAAAAAACAGGTATCTAAAAATAATAATTAACTAAATTTATTTAGTTAATTAGATTATTAGCCAATAGTTCATCTTGTCACCAAGGGATCTTCATGAACACAAAGAAATATTAAGCATGCGCTTGGAGGCATACTAGCAGGAAGGCAAACACAGACTGATTTCAAAAGACCAACTCATACAGTCTTAAACAGCACCTTCTATGGGTATGGTAGTCAAATCTTGTTGATGGTCTCAGATTTTTGGCAATGTGCTGCAGCCAAATCTGTTTAAGTTTGTAGAATTCTGCAGTGCTGTGGTGCAATCCAGGAACAGTCACTCTCTATAACTTGTATTTATTTCTGTATAAGAGGGAGATTCTCCTTACTGGATGCAGTAATCCTATCCACGTGGCATGGTCTGCTACCCCAAATTGGCTGTAGTGCAGATGATGGAGATATTTTCTGTGTTCTTCTAGATGAATATTAGCTGTTCATCCAATTTGTATGAAGTCTCTTAGTTGCAGGAGCAAGGAATATTGTAGACATCAGGATGATCAAGATGATGATGAGATCTTTATCTTGATCCTCCTAACAGTGGTGACAAGCTGGTACATTGTGGGCAAAAACATAAACACGTATGTTGTGCTACAAAGTCAATGCCACACTTTTTTCAATGGTTACAATCCTATAAAATAGAAAAAACAGTGCTCTCCGATAAAATACTCAGATAAAAAGTCCTCTCCACCCAATAACATAAAATCATGTTTTTTTTTCACTTGGTTACAAATTAAATTAAAGATGCCTAGAAATTATATTATTGATTAATCCTTTATCCAAGAGTAAATAATTTAATTAAATTTAAAATTGAATAAATAAAATAATTAAATAATTAAATAAATAATAATGGAATGAAGATACTTGCATATAGAAGCTAATGACTTTACATTAACTGCTTAGTATCCAATCATGCAAACCACACATCCTTTTGGGTGTATAATGTTATGCATTATGAGAAGGGCCACTACCTAGACCAATTTTGACCTATATTGAGGTCTCATCAGTGGGAACCAGTTGGGATATGAAGGCAATTAATGTGAAGTCATTGGTCTCTATATACAAATAACATAGTCATGAAGATATTTCAGATGCAAATTTTGTTTGCTTACACTTGGATAAAGGATTAAACAAAAATATAATTTCTTAGCATCTTTAATTTAATTTGTAATTACATGAAAAAAACTTTCAGCAACTAGCTCTAATGCAGAGTATTTTTAATATTAACATGTTAAACCTTATCACTACTTGTATATGGGAAATATATGACTTCCGAATTACTTCAACTTCAGTACCTGAAGATCAAAGGATTTTAATGTTGGTAGTTGCATTCAGTGGATCTGGTATCTAGTGTAAATCTTGATACTTGGTTTGAAATTAGGTGAGTCATCATCTCTTGTTATTCACTTTGCACTGCATTGTAGTTCGAGTCTCTTGGATTAGTTTTTGAAATTTGAATCATGATCCAACATTCCATCAACTCTGCAGCCTTAAAATATAGGTAAGTATCCTTTTTTACTTTTTATTTCTTTCCTTTACTTTTATTAATTCCCACTTTGTCAGTAATAGATCTGAACTAGGAACACCCAGATAATGAATAGATGCATGAGCAGAGCAGACTAAGATGGTCCTTGAGGGCAAATGGCCACACTGTTTCCCAAACACAGTGCCCAATCCATCTCCCGATACACCTAACACTCAGCCAACAACAGAACAGGTGCAGGCCACAGAAGAAACTAGCTCAGACATAGATGGTTTCCCACAAAAAAAGGCACAAGGAAACAAATAATGAAAACACAAAAATGCCCATGGATGCAGAGACTACCAAGAGGGAAAGAATACCACTGGTCATACTGCAAGACAAGGTACAGTGGACCACACTAGCCTCAGCTCTAAGAGTAAGTAAAACAGAGTTCAGCAGGGCTAAAATAACAACGAAGGCATCTGCATTCAACAACAGACAGTCGCCGATTACTGTACAATCACAAAATTAATAAATGAAAAAACAGTCCTATACCACACCTTCACTTGAAAAAAAAAAAAAAAAAAAAAAAAAAAAAAAAAAAAAAACCCTGAAGGTGATGTTGCGTGGTATCACTGAACTAGTAACAACTGAAGTAGTGGCGGTCGATCTCCATGAAACTTTTTCAAACTGCGGACTACAGTCATGTACTCAGAGCAGACAAACGGCCAATGCCACTTGTGCTGACTGAAATTAGTAAAGACCAGCAAAGATCTTTGACCTTACTACTGTCTGTGACCTGGTATTCAAGCCAAAATCTCTATATGAAAAGGCATCCAATGGCCAATGCCATCACTGCCAAAAATCTGACCATTCGCTGTAAGGCTGTCTTTTTGTGTCAAGTGCAAAGAAAATAACAAAGTGACTACATGTGCAAAACCAAGAGTTGTTAGCATTTGCCAATTCTTATTCAAGAATTGGCAAATGCGGCAAACTGAAGAGAACAAGAAGAAAGAAAGTTTTAAAAAGGATTAAAGTTGAACATTTTTTTTTTTTTTTTAGGTAATTGTAGAGTCAACTATACAAACACTATTCAAGAAAAAATGAAAGAGTCTGAAAACAAGAACCCAACCTTTGATACGCACTGGCAAAGAAGTAAAAGAAGCAGTTCTAGAAGAAAGCAAACTAAACGCTCCTAGAAAACTCAGCAGATGCCCTAAAAGAATACAGAGAAAAATATAAGAGAACTAAGCTGTGTGTAAAAGTAGATAAATAAAAGTCATTGGAAGACTTGAGTAAGAATAAAGAAAATTAATATCAGGCAGAAGGCAAAATGTTCTAGTCTATTGAAATACCTTAGAAAATAAAGGAAAGAGTACTGTATAAGGAATTGAAGATGATAAAGGGGTCCTGAAAACAGAAGATAAGGATATTCTAGACCACTTCAGTATTTTTTTATTTTCTTTTTTTAAATGTGACTTTTACCCAAGAAAGGTTTATCTATATACCAATGGATGAGCTCAGGATTTTTTTCTTGATATTTTTATTGATTTTATACATTTTGTATTTTTTATATATTCCAGAAACCTTGATCTAGAGACTAAACATGAAACTTTTTCAAACCACTTCAGGCCTCCAATAAGCAGTGCAGTGGTCTTACAACTGGCAATGTAATTCATCTCACACCTAAAGACAATCACAAACATCCATGTCCACAGTAGGATTTGAACGTACAGCCTGCTGGTTGGAGAATGGATATGCTAAGAACTTGGCCAACCAGGTTAGCAAAGAACAAACTATTAATGATGTCCGATTTGAATGAGACTTTCACATACCTTTGGTAAGGAAAGACAGTCATTCTGATTCAGGTTTGGAAGATGCAGCAAGGCCTCAGCACTCACATTGAACAAGCATTTGAAAAAAAAAAATGTAACAATCAAATGCTTCTTCTGTTAACCACTTGCACTGTTAAATGTATACCATCATGATTCTCCTGCTATTTTAAATAATCAATTGTTCACATTCTACCCTGTACTCAACTAGCTTTATCTTACTGATAATGACCTGTAATTTTCAAGTTGATATATCTCACTATTAAAGTTTAATACTTTATTCAGCCTTATCATTTTGTTCTCATGTTATCTTGTTCTACATTTATGGTGCAAGTATCTAAAAAAATCAGTAAACTAGTAGTACACAAAGCAGTCTTAAGTTATGGATCCGAGAGTTGGGTTAGAAATAAAGCACTTGATCAAAGACTACAGATATGAGAGTCGTTGCCTCAATATAACATTTTGTATTTATTTTGAGCAATAAATACAAAATGTTATATTCAGGCAATGACAATTAAGGAAAAGAACGAGTAGCCATAGTATTCAACACAAAATAGGAGGCTCATCTTCTTGAATGGCAGGCAGTGTCAAGTAGAGTGATGTGGGCAAATATCAGAATGGGGAATTGGACAATGAGACTTATTTGTGCCTATGGTCCCACAGAAGGTTCTACTAAGGTAGAAGTGAAGGAATTTTTTAATGCTTTAGAGAAAGCAACTGACACAATGAAAAAGGAAAAGTTGGTCCTTGTTGGGGATCGAAATAGCACAGTAAGAAATGATTGTCTGACATACAAAAATATTTTGGAAAAATCTGGAGAAAAGAGCAAAGCTAATAATGGCAAATACCTGTTGGATTTCTGCTCAGGACATGGACTGGTTATTACTAACACCATGTTCTAACATAAAAATGTGCACAAATTCACATGGAGAGAAGAGGCAAGTGATAAGAAAAGTCTCATTGACTATGTTATTGTTGATACTGATGTTTTCTCCCTAGTGCAGGACACCAGAGTATACAGGGGATTTGAAATTGGAAGTGATCACTACTTAGTCTTGAGCAGGATAAAATTGAATTTCATATTGAAAAGAATAACATGTAAGAAAGTTTTAAAGCGAATAAAAGTTGAGCAGCTCTCAGATGTGAACTGTAGACTAAAATACACAAAGATTATTGAAGAAATAATGAAAGATTTTGGGAACAGGAACCAAACCTTGGAGATTCAGTGGCAAGCCTTGAAGAAAACTCTGATTGATTCAGCCAGAGAGGCATGTCGTGAGGTTGTCTGCAAGGATAGAAAAATTAGAACTCCATGGTGGACACATAAAGTTAAAGAGGCAGTGAAGGAAAAGAAGAAATCATATCAAAGGTTCGTGGCGAATAAGTCAGCTTGTGCTCTTAGAGAATACAGAGACAAATATAAGAAAGCTAAACATTGTGTAAAACTAGCTAAACAAGTCATGGGAGGACTTTGGCAAGAACATAGAAAATAAAAATCAAGACGGTGACAAAATATTCTAAAGGTTGTTGAAGAAGCTTAGAAATGGAGGACAGAGTGCTGTAAAAGGAGTTAGAGATGATAAAAGTGACATGAAAATGGGAGAAAAAGATATCTTTAAGTATGGAGTAATCATTTCGAAAAATTGCTAAATGAAACAAGCAGTAATAGCACAGTGGTAAAAAACATTCAACAGGCATACATATTCATACTTAAAGTAGAAAATGCCATCAAAGACTTGAAATGTGAAAGTCAGCAGGAGTAGATGATATTCGACCAGAAATGCTAAAGTATGGTGGTATAAAAGTCTTACAGTGGCTGCACTGCATACTTCAGAAGGCCTGGACAGAGAGATGAATTCCCGATGGAGTAGAGCTATCACAGCACCCATATAAAAAAAGGGGACAATAAATAACTGCTGTAACAGATATGGTATGAAGGTCAGCAATAAAAAGACAAAGATGATGAAAATAGGCAGAATCATCGAAAATATCAACTGTGAACGGAGAACCTCTGGAACAAGTAAAACATTTCAGCTGCTTAGGCATGATTTTTAGTGAAGATCGTAAATTAAATATAAAAATAGACAACAGAATCAACAAAGCTGGTATGGTATGAAGTCAACTGAATAAATTCACATGGAATAAGAGAGAAATTAGTCGAAACACTAAATTGCTGTATAAGACAGTGTTCAAACCAGTTTAACTTATGGATCTGAGAGCTGGGTCAGTAGTAAAACACTTGACCAAAGACTAGAGACTGCAGATATGAGAGTCCTGAGAAAGATTATAGGCATGAACAGATGGCATCAATGGCAATATCATATTAAAAACAAGGATATTAGGAAAGAACTTGACATTGTCAGCATCCAGGAATGTTAGCACAGCTAATCTCAGGTGGTATGGTCACTTAAACAGAACGGGTGAGGAAAGATTAGCAAAAGAAGTGTTCTCTGCCAGGTTGGCAGGAAAACAAACCAGAGGAAGACCAAGATATAGGTGGATTGATATGGTACAAAGTGCCTTAGACGATAGAAATATAAGATCCGATAATGTTGGAGTCTTGACAAGTAACGGACTGATTTGGAGTAAAATTGTAGATAAAGTTAGTAATGATGTAAATTTTCATGTAGTACTATCATATCCTGTACACCCCTTGAGGGTACATGGCAGGAATTTGAAGATGATGCTTTTATTTTCTTATAATCAAAAGTGTTCTGTGACTTCGAAAAGGTTAAGAACCACTGCTGTAGATGCTCGTAACAGTTTAATAGTGTTTTTATAGTCATAAATGTACATAAAGTATTGTTTATTAGATACTCAACAAAATATTTAGAATGATTTTTGAAAATGATCTGAAATTATTCTTAAGAGCTTGGATTGAAAGGAGATAAGCCAACCAGTTTGGTCATCAGCCTACACCATTAAAGCTTTTCCATTTCAGAAATAAAACTGTCATGTTTACGGATAACTTTAACTAGTGTAGCACTTTTCACTTTAGCTATGTTTTTAACAACTGTAACAACAGCAGTGTGAGGTAAGTTTAGCCAGCAGATAATCTCAGTGTTTGACAACATTGTCCCTAAATTTAATAATTTCGATCTTAGTATCTAATGTAGTAATAGGTTATGGGTTTTCTTTTCACTGGAAGAGACAGTAATGTACTTTTATTTGCCATAACAACAATAAAATAAAAGAATAGTTATTGTTTATATTCAAAACAGTCATATACATTTCTCCAAACCAAATGATCAAAGATATTATGGATTTCATTCTTCTACTTCCTTATACTAACTACAGTGCTGTGCTGTTGAAGAAAATGATTATCAAATATCAATTATCCTAAATGGTAAACTTCAAGGTTGATTTCACTGATCCTAATTCACAGTCCCTTGAGTTTCTAAAAGAGAAGATCAACCTCAGTAGGAACATCAATCCTGCTATAGTAAAAACATTTAAAACACTATTTATAGTGTTTTAAATATATATATTAAATGTATATATAAATATATATATAAATAGTATTTATATATACATTTATAGCAGTAAAAAAAACACTGCTATAGTAATAACAGTGAAAAGCATTACTTCTACAGATGCAATTTTCCAGCAGAGATTACATAATAAACAATCACAGGTGTCACATTTTAATTACTACAAATCAATCACACATTGCATGCCTAAAATTGAAAGCTAATAAATTTACATAAAAAAATAAATAATTTATTTCACAATTATATTCTACAGAGATGTTTCACACAGAACATTATTCACACATGCTCGCGTTTTTTTTTGTTTTTTTTTTAAGTGTATGTGCTACCCATCCTGAGGAACAAGCTCCATCTCTTCCCCCTTCATGTGTCATCTCCTATATAGGAGGTTGGCTACCGTGATGTGATTCATAATTGACTACAGGCATAACGACATGTGGTGAGGATCCTATCTCTTCCACATGGTGTCATATTTGCAGCAGTAAATTTGTGTTCATAGGGCCGGTTTGCCTGTTCTGGAGGACAAAAAACCCGATTTTTTGGGTGAAAAAACCACCTACTGCCATATGAGACTGGCTAACTTACCTTTAGTCAAAAGAGACCAGATAAAGGTTCTTCACATCATGGACTGGAATGGAATCGAACCCGGGTCTTTCCGACCAAAGAGCTTCATCTATAACATAGGTTCCCAAACTTTTTCAGGCCACCGTCCATTTTGCAAGACATAAATTTTTTAACGCCCCATTATAACAGTTTTCCGCATTCAAGCCGTTTGATATTTTTGACGTAAATAGCAACTAATGATACATTACTGCTTATGCCATTAAATTTTTTTAAAAAAGTGGCCAATATGTGCTTCATCTTGAACACAGTTATTGCTATACCGATTTTGGTGAAACATAGCCCATATGTAAAGATTGTAAAATGTATGCCTCGAATGCACAGTTTCATACAACGGTTTAAATATGAAAATGTGGAATACAATTAAGAGATTGCATTGCATTAGTAAGAATCTTATTGTAATAATTAAAACACCATTAGATATATTACAAAATTGTTTATTTCTAACTTATAAAGTAAAAATACAAAGCAAAAATAACAAATTAATGTGAAGCTTCATACAATGGTTTAAATATGAAAATTCGGAATACATATTAAGAGATTGCATTACATTAGTAAGAATCTTATTGTAATAATTAAAACACCATCAAATGTATTTGATGGTTTATTTCGAACGTACAAAGTAAAAATACAAAGAAAAAATAACAAATTAATGTGAAGGATGAGCCTGGTGCATTTTTAAGTTTGTTAATATCGGTTCAACTTTCATTAAAAACAGCCGTAAATCGCCACGCTCAGTTATATGCAATCGGTTCCTTTCCTTAGATAGTAAATTCACTACAGCACTAAACCCACGCTCAGCCAAATAAGAAGATGGAAATGCAATTAAAAATTTTTGCACTATTCCCCATAATCCAGGGTATAGTGTTGGTATTGATTTTTGAAGCCAGAACTCTTGGTATCCAATTTTCTTTTAGTTCTTCATTTGTTGTGAGTTCTATGAGTTTCACTTCTAAATTTGATGATCCTGCTGTGCTTATATGTGATAAAGGATCTGGAACCCAATTTGGTATATTCATGTTTAGAATATCCTTGAATCGCTCATTGAAATCAGTATGGAGAACCTCCAAGTGTTGGCAGTATGTAAGTAAATCTTCCATTTTGAGAGACACTGCTGATAAATTTGAAAAGTGGCTATATTCCCCTCGGCCCATATCCCGCTTGAACAGAAGTTTCCCTACAAAAGCGGCAATAACGTTTTTTGTTTTAATTAAATTCAATTCATCACCTTGTAGTTGTAGATTGACTTCATTAAATATTTTATAGAGGTCTGTCAAATAAGCGATGTCATTTTTGGATGTAATCAGGTTGGCCTGCAATCCGTCGTCTGTTTTCTAGGAACTCTAGTACTGAATCAAACAAATTGTAAAATCAATTCAGATAAATACCTTTTGAAAGCCAGTGAACTTCTGTGTGAAGCAGCAAACAATTGAAATCTTCATCATTTTCACTACAAAGTTGGCTAAAGAATCTATCACTCAATGAATTGCTTCTAATCTTGTTGGCTACTCTAATAACGTAATGGAGCGACGTGTGCAGGCGTTCACTTAATGGTGAATGCCGATGAAGAACACAATGTATAGCGAGTACATTTGGTACTGCTTGTTTCAAATGCGCTATGAAACCCTGTCATTGCTGGAGCACCATCAGTAGCAGCAGACAAAATATTACGAATAGGAATGTCTTTCTCTTGAAAAAACTTATTCATGATATTAAACATAGATTCTGCCTTTGTATCCGCTTCCAAGTTTTTAGCAAATAATAATTCTTGACAAACTTTTTCTTCTTTTATGAATCGTACGTATGATAAGAGTAGTGGTTCATTATTTAGGAGAGTTGATTCATCGAGTTGAATGGAAAAGTGGCATGTCTTCAAATAATCACACAATGATTTTTCAACGTCTTCAGCCATTTCATCGATTCTTCTTTGCACTGAATTATTGCTCAAAGGAATTTTCCTGATGATATCTGATGCTGGCTTATGAAGCACAGTGTTTATTACTTCTTTTACTGCTGGCAAGATTAATTCCTCACCAATTGTGTGTAGTTTTCCCACTTTTGTGATTAATAATGAAATATTATAAGAAGCTTGTAATCCGTCATTATCTTGTTTAGTGGACGACGTAAAAAGTTTTGATATAGTTAGACGTTTAAAATATTTTTCTTCTAGTACTTGAAAATAGGACAAATCTTTATCCTTTTTGTCAGCATGCATTTTAGTCAAATGCTCTTGTAGCCTAGAAGGCTTCATTGCTTCATTTGAAAACACTTTTTGGCAAATCAAGCACATGGGTAATAACTGGTTCGTAGGAGACTGAATAAAACCCTATTTCAAATACTCAATACCTGTACTGTCGACATTTCTTCTTATATTCAGACATAATAAAGTAATAAAATTTGCAAAAATATTCACAAAATAAAAGATTTAATTTACACTTTGTATGATTCCACTTATCTATCACACGTTCGACTGATGATTGTTGGCAAAGCACACAAAAAATAATGAAACTTATTCCTAAACCACTGGTATTTATAGATTTGAAATCTAGCCCGAATCGACTTGCATGCATTGACTTGTTAGCAATACCATCATACTCGTGCTTTGAACAAGTCACTGCAAGCACCCATATTCCTGTCAAAACATGCTGAATTGAGTGAATTACCTACGTAATAGTTGACCGACATACTACTAGTTAAGACTCATCTGCTGCGTGGATAGACTAAAGCCTGTATGGCACGATCAATTTTTACAATATCAAAAAATGAATAAATTTCTTCTTCTTCTTCTTCCTAACATGGAATATAGGCCATGTGGCCTGTTCCAGTCTCATGCCATCTCTTTTTTGGTCTTCCGATTCTTCTTTTTCCACTTATTTTGTATCTGTATAATATTTTTGGTAGTCTGCTGTTGTCCATTCGATTTAAATGTTCTAGCCATTTTTGTTTATACTGTCTTATGTAGTAATTAATTAGTTTTATTTTTAGGGATTGTAAGATTTCTTCATTTGTTTTGTGGTCCCACTTGGTAAATCCAGTTGTTTTTCTGAGGAACTTCATTTCTGCTGTTTGAATTCGTTTTTCATCTTTCCTTTTCATGGTCCATGTTTCGCTTCCGTATAGTAGAGTTGGTTTTGACAAGACATTATATAGTCTGATTCTAGTGTGTTTTTGTACCAGGGATGGCTTAAATATATTATTTATTATGCCATTTACTTTGACAAAGTTTGATATTTTAGTGTCTATGTCTTTTTCTTCTTCATATGATAGATAAGATAAATAAAATTTTTAAGTATATTAAATATAGAAGTTAAAATATCCTGTATGACACGTTCAATTTTTTATTTTGCACGCAAGTGCATTTTGTTCGTCGGACCATGACATTTTCCGAATAATTATAAATAATAATTAATAAATAAAATAATTACACAAGATATAAACAACAAACCTACAAAACATAACCACAGAAAACAGTATAATAAGTTTCGAATAATATTTGCTTTGTTTTTTCCCTCTAGTTAGCAATATAAGTTAGTACTAACTAGGCTAACTAAAATTTATGATTTTATTTCTTCCTTGCCATTATTATTTTTACTCGTAATATTAAATTATATAAAATTGGGTTTATTTTTGTACAAATCAATTAGAAAAGTGGTTTTATATATTTTATATATATTTTGAAATGAAATATAACGAATATATTTGCTACTGTAAAAATAACCTATTATATACACATATATACATGCTCTATTTTCTCATTGACATAGAAAATTGACATCTATTTCTATCTGACATGGTAAATTTTCAAATGATTAAATAATTGAAATAGAAAACTGATAAAAAAATTGATCGCGTAAGATGAATTAAAATGAAATATTTAAATTTTAAATGATTATCTAATCGCAAAATCACGAAAATAATTAATTTTTAAATATATATTATTAATTTCTTCTATAAAGAGCCACCGATCTCTAGACTGCCCCCAAATGCTTCTGATCCCACTATAGCCCCCCTAGAAGGCTTCAGCGCCCACTGGGGGATAGTACCGCCCACTTTGGGAACCTATGATCTATAACAACTGATCTAAGGAGGTGCCAGAAGTATCTCCACTCCCATGTACAATGTGGTGTGATTGTCATCCATAAAAATGAATTCTTTTCTTCACCTACAGCACCATGGAACAATCAAATATGATATAAGTTAAGGGGATTTGGAAATTTGAATGTGTATCGATTTTCTACTCAAAATCATCAGCTATACAAATTACCAGAAGCTGATTTGTCTGAATCTGCAGCTGTAACTTCAGAAATAGTGTTCGTCCTTAGGTTTTGGACATCAGTGTATATGAAAAGTTCAAAACTGGATTTTTGTGTACAAATTACTAAGCTAATCATATTATCAGTGATATTTTTGGACTGTAGCTATTAGCAAGTGAATAAGTATATGATGTTGTTTTGGATTTATGCACGAAGTAAGTCAGATTGTATGTCCGTGTATTATGCCTGTTAATTGCACATGTTCTTATGGCCAGTTTGCCTGTTTTTTATCCCCTTAACTTATATCAACCTCGCCAGAAAAAAATAGCCATTTGGCTTTTCATCTTAGGTATACAATCAAATATGATGTTCAAGAACTTCGCTACAATATCGTCCACCAGTCATAGTCCCTTTTTCCAGCACTTGTAGCTAGACATGTCCATTAAGCATAATGCCTACCCCATACTATTGTTAAATTGTGAATGAAACTATGTTGTGTAATTTATTTTTTTCATTCACATTTAACATTGCTTATTATATAATAATCATGATTTGTATAAAAATTATTTATTGTTCCTTACTTAAGGATTACTATTTAAATATTTATTCTAAACTTAACCTACTATTAATTTATTAAATAATAATATGTGTAGAAATTTATGATAACTAAAAAAATATATATAAAGTAACGAAAAGTGTTATTATAAATAATTGTATACGTAATGAAAAAGCTGATTAAGTAGCTCAAATATTCTGTTTATTCTTATTTGTAAAAATTTAACGTTATGTAATCACTTATGTAGTAGTAGAGCGTTGTATTACATTAGCGAAATGTTTGCGTTCATTGGTTGTCATGGAGACGCATGAAATAAACAAGCACGAGTCGAAGAGTGCGTGACCTCGGAACCAAAAGGAGAAGGAAAAAGCAATAAGAATTTTTAATAAAAGAAAAAGGGGAGTTTTTGCGGAGCGGAAAGGAAGGTAGGATACAAGCAAAGGAAGTGGAAGAAAATTATAAGTTCTCTAGGGCAGAAATTCATGAGAATAGTGTTTAGAAGTGAGCCAAAACATAGTGAACCATATACTTAGTTGCAAGTGAAGTCAGCTGTGTGGTATAGGAAAATTAATGCCGTATCCGGATAAATAAAGAACTAGACATTCAATGAAAAATTCTGATTAGTTCCAGTTAGTCTAGGATTACGTCATAATTCTATGTTGCCGTGAGAAGAATTATATTGAAATTAACTAGTTTGAGAAAAGTAAACAAGGAAAGATATCAGTGCCTTATCGATGTGTTTTTTTTTGAGTAGTGAAGCGCAACTAACAGTAGTTCAGTTAAATCGTTGGAGAATTTTTATTAATGTGTTCCACTAGCGTAAGTAAGTTAATTCATAAGTGTGCTCACAATTAATTGATGTATTGAAGATTGTATCTGGTAAGAGTAGTCATACTTGTTTGTTTATTCTAACCTTAACATATCAGCGAAGTTCAAAGTCTGGAATAAGATTGCTTGGAATATTGTCTACCTTGATTAGTGCTTCCTGTGAATTTTAAACATTAAGTACAGCTGATAGATATGTGGAGACTGCTTAAATAAGAAGTTTCGTTTTATTAACTTGAGTTAAGAAAGCTTGTGATTTTGAAACTGTGAATCATCATCATCAAAATCCTGCCATGCATCCTCAAGGGGTGTACAGGATATGACAGTACTACATGAAAAAATTACATCATTACTAACTTCCTATCTACAATTTTCCTCCAAATCAGTCTGTTACTTGTCAAGACTCCAACATTATCAGATCTTATATTTCTATCGTCTAAGGCACTTTGTACCGTATCAATCCACCTATATCTTGGTCTTCCTCTGGGTCGTTTTCCTGCCAACCTGGCAGAGAACACTTGTTTTGCTAATCTTTCCTCTCCCATTCTATTTAAGTGACCATACCATCTGAGATTAGCTCTGCTAATGCATTCCTGGATGCTGACAATTTCAAGTTCTTTCCTAATATCCTCATTTTTAATATGATATTGCCATTGATGCCATCTGTTCACGCCTCTAATCTTTCTCAGGACTCTCATATCTGCGGTCTCTAGTCTTTGGTCAAGCGTTTTACTTCTGACCCAGCTCTCAGATCCATAAATTAAAATTGGTTTGATCACAGTCTTGTATACAGCTAATTTAGTGTTCCAACTAATTTCTTTCTTATTCCATATGAATTTATTCAATTGACTTCCCACGATACCAGCTTTGCTGATTCTGTTGTCTATTTCTATATTTAGTTTACCATCTTCAGTAAAAATTGTGCCTAAGTAGCTGAAATGTTTTACTTGTTCCACAGGTTCTCCATTCACAACACAGTTGACATTTTCAATGATTCTGCCTATTTTCATTGTCTTTGTCTTTTTATTGCTGACCTTCATACCATATCTATTACAACAGCTGTTCAATTTAGTCAGAGAATCTTGCAGACTTGTAGCGGATTTATTTAGAAGTATAACATCATCCGCATAAAGCAAAGAGCTGACATTAACATCTCCAATTCTGATATCAGGTTTAATACCACATTCCTTCATAATGTGATCCATATAGATAATGAATAACAGAGGGGATAATGTACATCCTTGTCTCACACCAGATTTAACATTAAACCATCTTCCTGTACTTCCTTCAATTCTAACTGCTGACTCACAACTCAAATAAAGACTAAGTATTGCTTGATATAATGCCCCATTGACACCATATAACTGCAGCGTATTGAATAGCTTCTCTCTTGGCACCTTGTCATATGCCTTTTCCAAATCGACAACACTTAAATACAGATCTTTGTTATATTCCCATGCTTTCTCGACTATTTGTTGTAAAGTGAAGATCTGATCCTGACAGCCTCTATTTGGCCTGAATCCAGCTTGTTCTTCACCAAGCTTTTCTTCCACAATTCTTCTCAACCGTTTCTCAAGTATACTTGCATAGATCTTGCCAGGAACACTCAGTAGGGAAATACCTCTGTAATTCTCACATGCAGTTTTATATCCCTTTTTAAATATGGGTACTATGAGAGCTCTACTCCAATCATCGGGAATTCGTCCCTCTGTCCAGGCTTTCTGAACTATGCAGTGCAGCCACTGTAAGACTCTTATACCACCATACTTCAGCATTTCTGGTCGAATATCATCTACTCCTGCTGCCTTTCCACACTTCAAGCATTTGATGGCTTTTTCTACTTCAAGTATGGATATGTATTCCTGACTGCATGCCTGGTCAGTGTTTTTTATCACTGTGCTGTCATCACTGCTTGTTTCATTTAGCAGTTTTTCAAAGTAATTACTCCATACTTCAAGGATATCTTTTCCTCCTGTTTTCATTTCACCTTTATCATCTCTAATTCCTTTTACAGCACTCTTTCCTCCATTCCTAAGCTTCTTCAACAACCTCCAGAATATTTTTCCACCTTCTTGATATTTATTTTCTATATTCTTGCCAAAGTCCTCCCATGATTTTTGTTTAGCTAGTTTTACACACTGTTTTACATTTGTCTCTGTATTCTGTAAGAATAAAAGCTGACTTATTTGCCAGGAACTTTTGATATGCTTTCTTCTTTTCCTTCACTGCCTCTTTAACTTCCTGTGTCCACCAGGGAGTTCTGATTTTTTTATCCTTGCACACAACCTCACCACATGCCTCTCTGGCAGAATCAATTAATGTTTCCTTCAGAGTTTGCCACTGAATCTCCAAGGTTTGATTCCTGTTCTCAAACTCTTTCATTTTCCTTTCAATAATATTTCTGTATTTTTGTCTACAGTTCACATCTGAGAGCTGCTCAACTTTTATTCGCTTTAAAACTTTCTTACATGTTATTCTTTTCAATATGAAATTCAATTTTATCCTGCTCAAGACTAAGTAGTGATCACTTCCAATTTCAAATCCCCTGTATACTCTGGTGTCCTGCACCAGGGAGAAAACATCACTATCAACAATAACATAGTCAATGAGACTTTTCTTATTCCTAGCCTCTTCTCTCCATGTGAATTTGTGCACATTTTTATGTTGGAACATGGTGTGAGTAATAACCAGTCCATGTCCTGAGCAGAAATCCAACAAATATTTGCCATTATTATTAGCTTTGCTCTTTTCTCCAAATTTTCCCAAAATATTTTTGTATATCTCACAATCATTTCCTACTCTACTATTTAGATCCCCAACAAGGACCAACTTTTCCTTTTTCATTGTGTCAGTTGCTTTTTCTAAAGCCTCAAAAAATTCCTCCATTTCTACCTTAGTAGAACCTTCTGTGGGACCATAGGCACAAATAAGTCTCATTGTCCAGTTCCCCATTCTCATATTTGCCCACATTACTCTACTTGAGACTGACTGCCATTCAAGAAGATTAGCCTCGTATTTTGTGTTGAATACTATGGCTACTCCTTCTTTTCCTTGATTGTCATTGCCTGAATATAACATTTTGTATTTATTGCTCAGAAAGATCTCACCAGTTTTGGTCTTTTTTGTTTCAGTCACCCCTATTATGTCGATCTGGTACTTATCTAATTCCTCAGCTAGCTCCATTTCTTTGCCATTCAGGCTTCTTACGTTGATAGTACCGATCTTTAACTCTGGTGATGTTGAGTTGAGGTTTGTTTTCAGATTTGTTCCAGTAGCTGACTTTTCGCTGTTCGCCCTGGTTCCCTGCCGAAAACAACGGGGGCCTTGTTTAACCGGGCGACGCCCCAGCCGGCATGAAATTTTGTCATGTTGTACCATCATTTTTTATTTTGGTTTAACCAATAAGAATACAAATTGGTCGGCTAAATCCCAAATTGCCAGCCCATCCTCGTTCGTTCAGTATCAAAGTAGATACCCAACAGGGTGCACCACGAGAAGGTGAGGATTGGACATTAGGTCAGAAGCCCTGGTCGGTTCTCCGCATTCCTTTAAAGCTATGTGGAAGTCTCCTCTCAGTTATACAGCTTTGACCCTTAAGCACCCCTAAAACTGTGAATTGTATGTGAAAGTTTAGAACATTGAATTGGAATGAGTGACTTAGCAAGATGTATTAAGTTATTTGTATTGTTTCATTTAAAAGTAGAATTTATGTATTTGCTATATATCGTATATTAAATGTTTTATTTTGTTAATCCAAATTTTGTGTTTGCCTGAACTCCCTTTTATTGCACCGTTCATAAAAAATTCGAATCTTGCGGGTGCCCCAAGTGGAATAATAAATAATTCGGCCTAATGAGAAGACTGCTAACTTAATTACGAATTGATCCTACTATTTTATATAGACTAATCTAAAAATAGAGTGGCACAGTATAATTATAAATTTCTCTACTTTTGGATTGGTGATCAATTTGCAATTAGTTATTATATTGATAAGAGTGACTTGAACCAAGATGGCGGATTTAGAACATAACATGAAAATAGAATGTCACGACACTATGCAGCATCTATCCCTTTTAAGAACATTCTTGCGATGGTAAGCACTAACACTTTCACGCCAGATCAAGTGTTGTCCAGAATTGAAGGAAAGGCTAAAACGACTCTCATCTGTAAAGAGTACATTTGCCCACTGGTGTCTTGTCCAATTTTTATGGATACAACACCACTGAAAATATACTGTTCAATGAGCTGGATAAAGGGATGCAGACTACAGGTCTACGGGTGTATAGTCCTACTCGTCGTAGATGAATTGCCATAGTTTGTTAAGATATCTATGATTGAATGGAGCCAACTTACAAGCTGACCTATTGTTATGTGTAAATTATGTTTTGCTGTTATTACCAAAAATCTGTCTTTGAAACATAAGAGTGAAGGTGACCTTTTAGCAAACATCTGGAACACATCCATTGGTTTGAAATGCTGCCCAGAGCCTGGATACAATATTATGTGTGATTCCAAACTCTCTGCCAATATCAGTAATTCTTCAGCCTTCTTCAAGCTTCCCAATACTTCTTCCCCAGATGAAATCATCTAGTGACGTCTTTGAGACATTACAAGACATCTAAGTTTGCAACTTTATCCCTTCAGAAAAAGAGCTTCCTTTGAACACAATTCACTTAGTTCAGCCTTTTATCCTGTTGAATGCTACCACATGACCCATTTGCGTGATTTGGAAATTTGAATGTGTATCGATTTTCTACTCAAAATCATCAGCTATACAAATTACCAGAAGCTGATTTGTCTGAATCTGCAGCTGTAACTTCAGAAATAGTGTTCGTCCTTAGGTTTTGGACATCAGTGTATATGAAAAGTTCAAAACTGGATTTTTGTGTACAAATTACTAAGCTAATCATATTATCAGTGATATTTTTGGACTGTAGCTATTAGCAAGTGAATAAGTATATGACGTTGTTTTCGATTTATGCACGAAGTAAGTCAGATTGTATGTCCGTGTATTATGCCTGTTAATTGCACATGTTCTTATGGCCAGTTTGCCTGTTTTGTGGGATGAAAAACCCTGCCACCTCCATATGTGACAAGCATATGATAATTTAGGTTAATTAAATATTTAAGAAGCTGGTGCACAGTCATATCTCATTATAAATCGAAATTTAAGATCTTTTAAAACTAGTCTAGATCATGCACAATAAGTCACTTAGGATTATCTTATTAATTAGCATATACACATTATTACTAGATAAGACTTACCTTAACTTTTTGCTGACGTTGTTCTTCATATAATAAAATGGATATTTCTTCAGAAGAGAGTTTAGTTATCTCATTCAACTCCACTAACTCTTCCTTTTTTACTTGACAAGAGTGCAGTGCTTCGCATGGCAATAACACAGTATTATTCTCCTCTGAAAATGATGAGTCATTATGCCTTAATTCTGGATCATAATTTTTTAATTTTGGTGGACTTACAGAAATGGATGTTTGTAATACTTTTATTTCATTCAAAAGTTCCTTAAAAAAAATAAAGGAAAACACGGCACATTATAAAAATCTGAAAGAAATAACATGCTGAAAAAACAGTGGATAAAAAATACAACTAACACACAATATATATTATATGCTATGTCTTTAATAATGTTCAAAAGGTGACTGAAATAGCCCAGACTCAATGTTTATATATATTATATGCTGTCTTTAACCGCTGAGATACTAAATGATCAGTATGATCCTCCATGCTGAATTATTTTCGCAATTATAAAATATTTTATAATTATATAAAATCATGAAAAAATGTGTGCAAAATTTCTTTATCTACAGGGTGGCCATAAATTAACTTTTCTTCTTTGGAGGTATCTGTAGCTAAAACTAATATGCAGAATGAGACCACATTTTATATTGAGACTTTCAAAGGAATGGGGAGAAGATATGCATGAAAAAAAGATTTAGTACCAAAAGTCACCAATAGTGGAAATATCGAGTTAATTCGATCATAGCAAGGTTGCCATTTTTTCCACGCTCGAGTTAACTTGACCATAGCAGTTAAAGGGTTAATAATGTTCTGAAGGTGACTGAAGTAGCCCAGACTCAATGTTTATATAAGGGGAGTAGGAATAGCAAAGTCATTTTATTTGGCATTTATTGAAGAAAGGACAACCAAATGTTGTCCTTTCTCCAATTCCTCTGATCAAACTGGAAAAGATATTAAGATATTTAGTAATCAATGATCCAACAGAAATCATCCATCTAGCAAAAAGCATACCAGAAAACTCCCTCAAATCACACAACATTAATCTTTTATTTTGGTGCCCCTTCCAAGTATACTGTGGATAACGATTCTTCTCTTGATTAATCGTTATCCACAGTGTCCCACTTGTGTCCTTTAAAATTACTGTTGTAATTTTAAAGGACACAAGTGGGATGCTCTTTGAAATTATTTCTTTTCATGGTTAAAGTAGTGTTTTTTTTTCTCTCTTTGGATCCCAACACTTACTTAGATTGAGGTGTTCACAACAACTGCAAAACAACAATCAAGAAATCTAATTCCAACTTTGAAAATGCTAAATCAGTAAATATTTCTTACATAAGTGACAGTCACTTCTTTTGGCCCCTTGCAAAGGCCACCGAGTGCAACCTCTCTCTCATACTGTATTTCAATCGCTCTTTCTCATTCAGACAGCACTCTGATAACTACTTCTAAAGACATCATTAACCTCCTGGCATTATTCTTCTGCACAGCTGACTAAAGCAAAGCAACAACAACAGAAACAATGCACTACATGTCCTCCTGTTGTTTTTCAAAACAAAGTCATTAGAAGAATCATGAACAATCTAGATAACCAAAAGATCTTTTGAACATGACAGCATATATACAACTATACTTAAAATCCATGCTCTAGAACTAACACACATATCAAGCATTTCAACATTTCAAGCATCCACTCCACAGCACAGAAGTCTGTGTTCTAAATGACATTCTTAAAAGACATCATCACCATCAAATTCCTGCCATGTACCCTCAAGGGGTGTACAGGATATGACAGTACTACATGAAAAAAATTACATCACTATTAATTTCCTATCTACAATTTTCCTCCAAATCAGTCTGTTACTTGTCAACACTCCAATATTATCAGATCTTATATTTCTATCGTCTAAAGCACTTTGTACCTTATCAATCCACCTATATTTTGGTCTTCCTCTGGGTCGTTTTGCTGCCAACCTGGCAGGGAACACTTGTTTTGCTAATCTTTCTTCGCCCATTCTGTTTAAGTGACCATACCAGCTGAGATTAGCTCTGCTAACGCATTCCTGAATGCTGACAATGTCAAGTTCTTTCCTAATATCCTCATTTTTAATATGATACTGCCATTGATGCCATCTGTTCACGCCTATAATCTTTCTCAGGACTCTCATATCTGTGGTCTCTAGTCTTTGGTCAAGTGTTTTACTTCTGTACCAGCTCTCAGATCCATAAGTTAAAACTGGTTTGAACACTGTCTTGTATACAGCTAATTTAGCGTTCCTACTAATTTCTCTCTTATTCCATATGAATTTATTCAATTGACTTCCCACCATACCAGCTTTGCTGATTCTGTTGTCTATTTCTATATTTAATTTACCATCTTCAGTAAAAATAGTGCCTAAATAGCTGAAATGTTTTACTTGTTCCACATGTTTTCCATTCACAACACAGTTGACATTTTCGATGATTCTGCCTATTTTCATTGTCTTTGTCTTTTTATTGCTGACCTTCATACCATATCTATTACAACAGCTATTCAATTTAGTCAGAGAATCTTGCAGACTTGTAGCGGATTTATTTAGAAGTATAACATCATCCGCATAAAGCAAAGAGCTGACATTAACATCTCCAATTTTGATATCATGTTTAATACCACTTTCCTTCATAATGTGATCCATATAGATAATGAATAACAGAGGGGATAATGTACATCCTTGTCTCACACCAGATTTAACATTAAACCATCTTCCTGTACTTCCTTCAATTCTAACTCCTGACTTACAACACAAATAAAGACTAAGTATTGCTTGATATAATGCCCCATTGACACCATATAACTGCAGCGTATTGAATAGCTTCTCTCTTGGCACCTTGTCATATGCCTTTTCCAGATCGACAAAACTTAAATACAGATCTTTGTTATATTACCATGCTTTCTCGACTATTTGTCGTAAAGTGAAGATCTGATCCTGACAGCCTCTATTTGGCCTGAATCCAGCTTGTTCTTCACCAAGCTTTTCTTCCACAATTCTTCTCAACCGTTTCTCAAGTATACTTGCATAGATCTTGCCAGGAACACTCAGTAGGGAAATACCTCTGAAATTCTCACATGCAGTTTTATTTCCCTTTTTATATATGGGTACTATGAGAGCTCTACTCCAGTCATCGGGAATTCGTCCCTCTGTCCAGGCTTCCTGAACTATGCAGTGCAACCACTGTAAGACTCTTATACCACCATACTTCAGTATTTCTGGTCGAATATCATCTACTCCTGCTGCCTTTCCACATTTCAAGCCTTTGATGGCTTTTTCTACTTCAAGTATGGATATGTATTCCTGACTACATGCCTGGTCAGTGTTTTTTACCACTGTGCTGTCATCACTGCTTGTTTCATTTAGCAGTTTTTCAAAGTAATTACTCCATACTTCAAGGATATCTTTTTCTCCCGTTTTCATGTCACCTTTATCATCTCTAATTCCTTTTATAGCACTCTTTCCTCCATTCTTGAGCTTCTTCAACAACCTTCAGAATATTTTGCCACCTTCTTGATATTTATTATCTATATTCTTGCCAAAGTCCTCCCATGACTTTTGTTTAGCTAGTTTTACACAGTGTTTAGCATTCTTGCATTTGTCTCTATATTCTCTAAGAGCACAAGCTGACTTATTTGACAGGAACTTTTGGTATGCTTTCTTCTTTTCCTTCACTGCCTCTTTAACTTCCTGTGTCCACCAGGGAGTTCTGATTTTTTTATCCTTGCAGACAACCTCACCACATGCCTCTCTGGCAGAATCAATCAATGTTTTCTTCAGAGTTTGCCACTGAATCTCCAAGGTTTGATTCCTGTTCTCAAACTCTTTCATTTTCCTTTCAATAATCTTTCTGTATTTTAGTCTACAGTTCACATCTGAGAGCTGCTCAACTTTTATTCGCTTTAAAACTTTCTTACATGTTATTCTTTTCAATATGAAATTCAATTTTATCCTGCTCAAGACTAAATAGTGATCACTTCCAATTTCAAATCCTCTGTACACTCTGGTGTCCTGCACCAGGGAGAAAACATCACTATCAACAATAACATAGTCATTGAGACTTTTCTTATTCCTAGCCTCTTCTCTCTCCATGTGAATTTGTGCACATTTTTATGTTGGAACATGGTGTTAGTAATAACCAGTCCATGTCCTGAGCAGAAATCCAACAGATATTTGCCATTATTATTAGCTTTGCTCTTTTCTCCAAATTTTCCCAAAATATTTTTGTATGTCTCACAATCATTTCCTACTCTGCTATTTAGATCCCCAACAAGGATCAACTTTTCATTTTTCATTGTGTCAGCTGCTTTTTCTAAAGCCTCAAAAAATTCCTCCACTTCTACCTTAGTAGAACCTTCTGTGGGACCATAGGCACAAATATGTCTCATTGTCCAGTTCCCCATTCTCATATTTGCCCACATTACTCTACTTGAGACTGCCTGCCATTCAAGAAGATTAGCCTCGTATTTTGTGTTGAATACTATGGCTACTCCTTCTTTTCCTTGATTGTCATTGCCTGAATATAACATTTTGTATTTATTGCTCAGAAAGATCTCACCAGTTTTGGTCTTTTTTGTTTCAGCCACCCCTATTATGTCGATCTGGTACTTATCTAATTCCTCAGCTAGCTCCATGTCTTTGCCATTCAGGCTTCTTATGTTGATAGTACCGATCTTTAACTCTGGTGATGTTGAGTTGGGGTTTATTTTCAGATTTGTTCCAGTAGCTGACTTTTCGCTGTTCGCCCTGGTTCCCTGGCGAAAACAATGGGGGCCTTGTTTAACCGGGCGACGCCCCAGCCGGCATGAAATTTTGTCATGTTGTACCATCATTCTATATTTTGGTTTAACCAATAAGAATTACAATTTGGTCGGCTAAATCCCAAATTGCCAGCCCATCCTCGTCCGTTCAGTATTCAAGTAGATACCCAACAGGGTGCACCACGAGAAGGTGAGGATTGGACATTAGGTCAGAAGCCCTGGTCGGTTCTCCGCATTCCTTTAAAGGCTATGTGGAGGTCTCCTCTCAGTTATACAGCTTTCACCCTTAAAAGACACCATCCATAAAACCATTTGTAGGTGCTCTCTACAGTAACTGAGCTCATTATCATCATTTGAAGACCCTACACTGAACCCAACAATTACCGATACAGATGCTGCCACTCTATATCAACAGCACATTTCCTTGACTACCACTGGACACCTGATACAGTTGGGTTCAGAAAAAAATTGTGCTCTTGCACTCAACATTTCCAAAGTACTTGATAGGTTCGGGCACAGAGGACTGCTCAACATATTGACATTATATGCTCAATCTCTTACACTTTCCTTTTCTTTTCATATTTCCTTTTCAGTGCAGGACAGTCTGGTTCCATCACTCTCTTCTTTCTCCTATATAAAAACAACCTACCTAACTGATCTCAAAGCATATCCATAGTTTTGCTTCATGATTTCTAATAATTTAACACAACTTGCAATGGTGAAACATTCCAAGCTTCAACATTTAAAACTTATCCTAAACACATATTTTCTAACAAAAGATCTCAATTTTCTTCTCCTTATATTTGATAATATCCTGCTTGCCAGTGTCTTCTTGAAATGAAATTTCCCTCATGCCTTTCTTGGTACAAACACATCACGTTTATCAGTTCAGCCAGCAAAATATTTTCTATCCAAACAGGTTACTTTTCACTTGCCACTTAGTCTACATATTCCACTTTCACCTAACACATAAAAATTCTTGAAGCTGTTCACAAGTGAGAAGTTTGGCTGATGATCCCCCCCCCCCCCCCAACTCGCTTTAACCTCTATCTGACAGAGTCTGTTTCTACCCTTTTTTAAAGGTACTTCCATGGGTGCTGCTCCACTGAACTGGTATCATTAATTTACCAATTTCTGCTATGCCTACAACAACATTAACAACAAATGCACACCCCAACTGGCCAGGATGTCTAAAGATGTCCAGCAAAATCTGGATACGGTTCTATAACACCTATTGAATAACATGGATAAGAAGTGTAATTAGGTCTCACTATTTCATCCATCACGGCCGGTAGCGAGGTTAAAAGCTCAAATGATAACTTACTCACTTTGCATGCCTAATGAAGCATTCTTTAAAACTAACACCCTGCAACTTTTTAAAAGAGAACATCAAAGATTCATTCTCACTTAACACCTATCTACAATACCCACAGGGCACTAATATGTTCATCTCATGCATAAAGGCTTCAGAAAGTATATCATATGGACAAACGTATAAAACAAGGATGTGAATAACTTCAGAAGCATATAGCAAAAGTCTTTGTATTTTTGAGCAAAATCAATTTCATACAAAGAAACTGTAATACTGAAGGGTTACAACTAATGGTAAAAAACAACAAGCAGATACATTTCTGAAAAATGATTTAGTCGATTATCATCATCTATTTCCTGATAGGTATGGTACCCTCAAGGGGTGTTCAGGCTACTATGACAACACCACATGATTAAGTTTACATTATATTAATCTCCTATTCACAATTTTCCTCCAAATTAGTCTATTACTAGCCAGCACTCCATTATTGTCATACCTACCATTGTGTGCTTCTAAGGTACTTCTGACTGAATTAATCCACCTAGACCTTGATCTTTCTTTGAGTTTCTTTCCAGCCATCTTGGCACCAAACTCTTGTTTTGCTAATCTTTTCTCTCCCATTTTGTATGATAACGATCATTATCATTCATAATAATGATAATTCAAAAATTATCATTATTATGAATTAATCAAGAGAGACTTCTAACGATGACTTCTAAGGCTGGAACAGGCCATGCTAGGCCTAAATCCTTGATACGTATGATGATGATGATCAAGAGAGACATCAGTACATAAATACTGATTATATCTTTCCTTGAACACATTTACTGAAGATAGCTTATTTGCATGCTCACCACAAAACAAACCTCTGCCTCACATACTTCTTAACAATACTCCTAGCAGTGGTTGACAGTGAATTCCACTTCCACAAGCTGCAAAATCTCATTTGTGTCTATACTTTAAGATCCCTTACTTGTACATTTCTATTACTTCCTCTCTTCTGTCTATTCCTTAAACTTTGAAGATCACATTCCCTCAATCTGTTTTCATATGCACAATTTCAGAGGCCAGTTATCACGATTTACTCACTACTAAATCATTTCAAGTTTCTCCATCTCCTTGGAACCTAAACAAATATCTGCACCCAGTAATCCTGATGTGAAGGATAAAGCTGGACAAAAACTTCCTTATTTATACAAGTCAGTGATCTCTTTAATATAAGATGACCATATAAAATAAGAAAAAGGAGATATGAACTGTTTCACATGGGAGGGGCAGATAAAATTTAAATATTAATAATAAAATAAATAAAAATAAAATTATTTCCAATGACTACAAAAATTGTTAATGCAAGTTGAAACCAAATTACATATTTAAAAAGGTATCTGTGTTCGTTTATATATATATATATTTTAATGTGGTAGTGTGGATGAGTGGTCTAAGGTGCTTGTTTTAGGCACCAGTCTCATTGAGGTGTGGGTTCGAATCCCACCGTTGCCATTATGTTGCCGGCTTGGTTGGCCGAGTGGTTAGCATATCTGCTCTCCAGTCAAAAGGGCTGTGGGTTCGAATCCTGCAGTGGGCATAGATGTTTGTGATTGTCTATGAAAATACTTGTAGTGGTGTCGGCACTAGATGGCATTGGTGTGGATGATGAAGGTAGTTGCGGTTGGTGGAGTGGTGAAGACAGAGAGTTGTAGAATGAATGCCCTCCCTTGATGAGTCTTTGGACTCCCTGGAGGTGTTACGTAATAATAATAATGTAAATAATTGTGTTTCTAGCTGCTAATTAAGTACAGGCAGTCCCTTTGACATAAATCACCTTGAAAGAGTAGAAAAAATCAAACAAGTATGCAAGACAAACAGGGAAAAAGAGAGGCTCAGGGTGAACAGGGAAACACACCGTGAGAAAGGTCCATGCTCAAAGAGGACGTGAATGCATAGGTAGACAAAAAGGGGATGACCTGAGATCAAAGGGAAACATTTGGATTTGAAGAAAGTTCTAAGATGAATAAGGAGAAAAAGAAATAGCTCGAGTTAAGTATGGAGAAGTCACATCTAATAAGTGGTATCAGTGAAACTTGTTATAGATCCAGGAATGAGTAGTTATGTTTGTATACAAATGCTAGAAGTGTAAGAAACAAGGCAAATGAAATGATTGCATTGAGTCTGTTCACCCAAACATTGTTGGAATAAGTGTTGGAACATGGTTGGATGAGGATGACAACCTGACAGGAATAGAGATGGAAAGGTATGATGTGTTTTGTAAAGCTAGAAAGGATAAAAAGGGAGGAGAGGGGGGAGTGCTATTGATGATAGAGAAAGAGTTATGTCCATACAAGGCAGAGATGCAAGAGGAAAAAAGTGGCAGTGGTTTTGAGATAGTACGATGTGAGATAGAGGTGAACAGAATGAAATACTTAGTCGGATGTTGTTATAGACCTGGTAATGTTGATGGTAGTGACCATCATCATCATGCATATCAAGGATTTAGGCCTAGCATGGCCTGTTCTGGCGTTAGAAGTCATCGTTGAATCGTTTAAGAGAACATCCTGGTTTTCTTTTTCCTAATGGCTTGTATTTTAAGGCTTGTTTTGGTAATATTTCTATTTTCATTCTTTGGAACGTGTTCCATCCATTTATGTTTATATTTTTTAATTTTTTCTATTACTGGTTCTTGGTTTAATTCTTTCATAATTTCTTCTGTGATCAAATAGGGTATACTTTGCAGTTTTTCTCATAAACTTCATTTCTGCTGTTGTTAATCTTTGTTTGTCTTTTTGTTTTATTGTCCAGATTTCGCTTCCATACATTAAGACTGGTAGGGCTAATGTATTGTATACTTTTAGTCTGGTTTGTTTTTGAACTAGGTTTGGTTTAAATATAGAGTTAATTACACCTGTTATTTTTAAATATTTTGCAATTTTTACATTTATATCTTAAAGTACAAGCCATTAGGAAAAAGAAAACCAGGACGTCCTCTTAAACGATTCAACGATGACTTCTAAGGCCGGAACAGGCCATACTAGCCCTAAATCCTTGATACGTATGATGATGACGTTTATATCTTTTTCATTTTCATATGTGATCGTACATCCTAGGTAGTTAAATGAATTCACCTGTTCTAAGATCTTGTTATCTGTTACTATTTTAGTTCTTGCTGGATCTTGTCCTTTAAAGGCCATAGTTTTTGATTTTTCTGTTGATATTATCATACCATAATCTTTGGATATTTCATTTAGATCTAAAATAGCTTTCTGTAGTTTATCTTCAGAATTTGTAATTATTTGGTCGTCGGCAAAAAGGAGAGTGTTTAAGTTCATTTTATTAAGTTCAATTAAGTTTAAGTTAACCAAGCAAATAACAAAAGGCTGATCATTATGGCAATATAGACTGGGATGATGATATAGCAACTGGAAGTGAAGAAAATGAGTTTCTTGAGTTTTTGAGGGACAACTACCTCAGGCAGTATGTAACAGAAAGCACACGAGGATTGAGGGTCTTGGATTTGATCATCTCATCAGAGGATGTTATTATAAATTAAGTGTCAAATCACCCTCCACTTGGCAAGAGTTATTACCTGGGTGGTTGTCAGCAGTGTGAGGACCATTGTGAAAAAAGGGTACATGTGGAACTACAAGGGAGGTGATTATGAGAACTCAGCTTGCAGGTGTACATTGGAATGAGGGGTTGGATGGAAAGGAGATCAATGCTCTCTGGATGATATTCAAGAACAATCTAGTAGAAGCAATGTCTAAATGTATTCCAATGTAAAAGAAGGTTAAATAAGGTAGATAAAATGGATGAATGAAAAGATTAAGCATGTGATACAGAGGAAAAATGCATTATGGAGGCAACATAAGAGGAGTGATAATAATCAATTCCATGAGTATCACAAAGAACAGGTAAGGAGGGTGACTTGGTTGGTAAGGGTAGCAAAAGTGAAGTATGAGCAGCAGTTAGCTAATGAAACCAGAAACAATCCTTGGAAGTTCTTTCGATATGTCTTAATTTCGGACTGAAATTAAGAGAATTCAGGTCAAAACTATTAAAATAAATCATGATGGCATGAAAGAGTTAACGAAAGATGAGCGAGTGGCGTTGTATGGAGACTCCATTATTAAAGGTGTGATAGAGGATAAAATGCACAAGGTATGTTTTCCAGGCGGTAAAATGAGTAGAGTGATTGAGGCATTGGATATGAGGCGGGAGCGAGCAAAAGAGTTAATAGTATTAATTGAAACAAATGATTTGAAACAGAACAAAGAGCATGTCAAAATGAATATCAGGAGGCTGCTTGGAAAGATAAAAGAGAATAGTGTGACAGGAAGGGTAGTCAGTGTGTTGCCTAGGTATGATTGTGGTGAAATGAGGCAGAGAGCAAGGATTATGAATGATATTCTGGCTGAAATGTGTGAGGAGATGGGAGTACAGTTTGTTAATGTCTGGAATGAGTTTGAGGGACGAAGTGAGCTGTAAGGGAGTGATGGACAGCATTTGAGTGGTTATGGTGTGAGTCGCTTGGAGAGACTGCTGATGGAAAGTAGAGAAGTGAATAGAGAGAATGAATCAGATCGAGAGGGGAGTGATGTGGAAGAGCAGGAGAGTAAGACAGGAGAGATTGAAGAAGTGGATATGAATTGGGAAGTGAGTGGTATGAGTATAGAAAATGAGAGAATGGGTGTGCAAGAGGAGCAGGGAAACGGGGGAGGCTCAGGGTGGACAGGGATACACAGCGTGAGAAAGGTGGATGCTCCAAGAGGAGGTGAGAGCATGTGTAGGCAGGAAAGGAATGGGATGATGACCAGGGATCAAGAGGAAACAGATGTTGTTGCAAAGGGTTCTAAAATGAAGAAGCAGAAAGAGAAATGGCCCCAGTCCAGCATGGAGAGAGCACATCGAGTGAATGGTATCAGTGGAACTAGCTGTAGATCCAGAAATGAGTTGTTGTGTTTGTATACCAATGCTAGAAGCATAAGAAACAAGGCGGATGAAATGGTTGCACTAATTGTGTCTGTGTACCCAGAGATTGTTGGAATAAGTGAGACATGGTTAGATGAGGACGACATCCTGACAGGAATAGAGATGGAAAGGTATGATGTGTTTCGTGAAGATAGAAGGGATAAAAAGGGAGGGGGAGTGCTATTGATGATAGAGAAAGAGTTATGTCCATACAAGGTAGAGATGCAAGAGGCAAATAGGGCCAGTGGTTTTGAGGCAGTATGGTGTGAGATAGAGGTGAATAGAATCAAATACTTGGTGGGATGTTGTTATAGACCTGGCAATGTGGATGGTGGTGATAGTGAAATGTATAGTGAAATAAGCCAAGCAAATAAGAAAAGGGTGATCATTATGGGTGATTTTAATTATGGCAATATAGACTGGAATGAAGAGATAGCAACTGGAAGTAAAGAAAATGAGTTTCTTGAGTTTTTGTGGGATAACTATCTCAGACAGTATATAACAGAGGGCACACGAGGATTAAGGGTCTTGGATTTGGTCATCTCATCAGATGATGTAAGAGGTGTCAAATCATCCACCAATTGGTGAAAGTGACCATGAGGTGATTACCTGGGTGGTTGCCAGCAGTGCGAGGACCCCTGTGAAAAAAGGGTATATGTGGAACTACAAGAGGGGGATTATGAAGAGCTCAGGAGACAGCTTGCAGGTGTAGCATGGAATGAGGAGTTAGCTGGAAAAGAGATCAATGCAGCTTGGGGGATTTTCAAAAACTATTTAGTAGATGCAATGTCTGAATGTATTCCACGGGTAAGAAGGTTAAATAAGGTAGGTGTGAGATGTATAAATAAAGAGATTAAGCATGCGATACAGAGAAAAAGGGCATTGTGGAGGCAGCATAAGAGAAGTGGAAGTAACCAATTTCATGAGGTCTACAAAGACCAGGCAAGGAGGGTGACTTGGTTGGTGAGAGTAGCTAAAGAGAGGTATGAACAGCAGTTAGCTAATGAAGCCAAAAAGAATCCTAGGGAGTTCTTTCGATATGTAGCCAGCAAAAGAAAGAATGATTATGGAAGGATGACACTGATTGGAGGAAATGGTATAAAGATAGCTGTTGCAGAATGTGTGGTAGAGATACTTAATGAGCAGTTCATAAAGATCTTTCAATCTTGTGAATGTGACTTCATGGAGAGATTGAGAGCAGTTGACGATGGGGAGGAGAGACTGACTGTAAGTGAACAAGAGGTGTTTGGGGAGTTGAGTAAACTAGATATAAATAAGGCTGTGGGACTTGATAATATATCACCACGTATTCTGAAGGAATGTGCCAGAGAGTTGACACCTGCCTTGACATATTTTTTTAATACGAGTCTTGCACTTGGTCAAGTTCCTAAAGAGTGGAAGGATGGCAAGATTGTGCCGCTTCATAAAGGAGGTGATCGAACTCAAGCATCAAACTATAGGCCTATCTCTGTGTCAGGTGTTGTGGTTAAGTTGTTGGAGAAGCTTGTGAGAACTAGGATCCAGAGTTGGGTTGACAACAATGGTATAATCTTTGATGGACAGCATGGATTTGCTAAAGGGAGGTCATGTTTTAGTAATCTACTTACTTATTACAATAAAGTGACTGCTTCCTTGGACAGAGGAGAAGGATATACAGTAATATACATGGATTTTGCAAAAGCTTTTGATAGAGTACCTCATGATAAGTTGACAGTCAAACTAGAGCAGATGGGGTTGGATATTAGATTAGCGCATTGGATCGGAGACTGGCTATCTGATAGGTATCAACAAGTTGTGTATGGGGGTGCGATATCCAGGAAAAGGAAAGTCACTAGTGGAGTGCCTCAGGGGTCTGTTTTAGGGCCGTTACTATTTAACTTGTATATTAATGATATTGGCAAAGATTTGGATTGAGATATTCAGTTGTTTGCAGATGATGCAAAGTTCGGACGAACCATAAAGAGCAGGGAAGATGTTGTGGCCTTGCAAGAAGACTTGAATAAATTGAGTGATTGGGCAAGGAAATGGGGATGCGAGTACAATGTTGCAAAATGTAAGGTTTTAAAATTTGGAAAACAAAGATAGGATTCAGAATTTATGCTTGGTGAGAATATATTGTTGGAGGTAGAGGAAATAAGAGATCTGGGGGTGATAGTGGATAAGGATCTAAAATTTAGGGGACACATCGCCAAAATTGTGAAGACAACACAAAGACTTCTGGGAATGATGCGGAGGACACTGACGTGTTGAAGTAGGGAGATTGTATTAGGCTTTGATTAGGCCACACATGGACTATTGTGCCCAGATTTGGTCACCGGGTTTTCAGAAGGATGAAGAGATGTTGGAAAGGGTCCAAAGGCGACTGACTAAGGTAGTTTCTGACCTCTGGAATGCTGAGTATGAGGAAAGATTGAGAAGATGTAATTTGCAGAGTCTGGTGGAAAGAAGGAAGAGGGGAGATATGATAGAGACCTACAAGCTGGTAAGGGGTTGTTATAAGATCAATGGTGGAGAAGTTCTACCGAGAATAGTGGGAGAACCAGAGGTCATCCCTGGAAACTGTATAAGGAGGGTGTGAGTAGGGGAGTGAGAGGCACATTTTTTTCGTGCAGAGTTGTGAATGAGATGAATGCCTTGCCTGAGAGTGTGGTGTCTGCAAATAGTTTGAGTGTGTTTAAGACACGGTATGATGAGATGTGTGTGTGATAAAAGGACCTCCCAGATGAGGTCTTGTTTGATAATAATAATAATAATGTAGCCAGCAAAAACAAGAATGATTATGGAAGGATGACATTGATTGGATAAAATGGTATAAGGATAACTGCTGCAGGGGATACAGTTCAAATATTTAATGAGCAGTTCATTAAGATCTTTCATGCTTGTGAATGTGACATCATGGAGAGTTTGAGAGCAGTGTATCACAAGGAGGAGAGACTGACTTTGAGTGAGCAAGCGGAATTGAGCAAACCTGATGTTAATAAGGCTGTGGGACTTGATAATATATCACCATGTATTTTGAAGGAATGTGCCAGGTAGTTGATATATTTGTTTAATATGAGTCTTGCACTGGGTCAGGTCAAGTTCCAAAGGAGTGGAAAGAAGGAAGGCAAGATTGTGCCACTTCATAAGGGAAATGACAGAACTCAAGCATCAAATTATAGGCCTATCTGTGTGTCAGTTGTCGTGGTTAAAGTGTTAGAGAGGCTGGTGAGAATCAGGATCCAGAATTGGGTTCACAACAGTGATATTATATTTGATGGACATGGATTTGCTAAAGGGAGATCATATTTTTGTAATCTACTTACTTATTACAATAAGGTGGCTGCTTCAGTGGACAAAGGAGATGGATATACAGTAATATACTTAGATTTTGCAAAGGCTTTTGAGATTACCACATAAGTCGATAGTCAAACTAGAGCACTGCATTGTAGATTGGCTATCTGATAGGTATCACTAAGTTGTGTATGGGGAAGCAATCTCGCAGAAGAGGGAAGTCACTAGTGGTGCCTCAGGGTTTGTTTTAGAGCCATTGCCATTTAACCTGTACATTAATGATATTGGGGAAGATTTGGATGGGGATATTCAGCTGGAACAAACTACGAGAAGTAGAGCAGATGTTCTAGACTTAAAGAAGACTTGAACAGATTGAATGAATGGGTACAGGAGTAGGGATACCAGTTCAATGTAGCAAAATGTAAGGTTTTAAAATTTGGGAAACAAAGATGGGATGTAGAATTTACGGTTGGTGGTGATATACTGTTGGAGGTGGAGGAAATAAGAGATCTTGGGGTAATGGTGGATAAGGATCTAGAATTTAGAGGACACTTTGCCAAAATTGTGAGGACAACAACAAATTCTGGGAATGATGCAGAGGACACTGCCTTGTAGAAGTAAGGAGATTCTTGTTCTATTGTATAAGTCCTTGCTTAGGCCACATACTACTGTTCACAGATTTGGTCACCTGGTTTTCAAAAGGACAAAGAGTCCAGTGGCAACTGACTAAGGTAGTTTCTGATCTCTGGAATGTTGAGAAGATGCAATTTACAGAGTCTAGTGGATAGGAGGAAGAGGAGTGATATGATAGAGATGTACAAGTTGGTAAGGGGTTGCTTTCAAATCAATGTTGAAAATGTTTTCATAAAATGGTGTGAGATCAGGGCAGCACAAGAGGTCAATCCTGGAGGCTGTGAGCGATGGAGTGAAAAGTAGATTTTTTTGCATGCAGAGTTGTGAATGATTGGAATGCTTTGCCTGCGAGTGTGGTGTCTGCAGAGAATTTGAATGTGTTTAAGGCAAGGTATGATAAACTGTGTGTATGACAAAGGAACCTCCTAGATGAGTCTTTGACTTCATGGGATCTTAGGATAATAATAATAATGTGTACCTTTGGCTAGACAGTGTTGTATGCACCTCTAACATAATGAAGTACCTTCATATTTTTAGGAGTAAAAATTTTGGTGGTGTGGGAGCCCACAAACTTTGCAAATGAGGTCACAGAACAGTAAAACTTTTATATTTCTTTATCTTGTCATTCACAGTTAATGGGAAAGAACAGGGGTACGCAGTGGAGGGAGAAAGAGTTACAAATGTGCCCCCAACTAGAGGAAATCCAATCCATTTATTAGAAAACTTTTATAGGTGTAAGCATTATGCATATACTAGCTGTCATTATTACAAAAAATTATAGTTTTGAAATCTGCTCTAGACATATCGGCACTGTTCAGTGCAATTGCTTGTTCTTATACCACTAAGAGGATTATGGCTATATTAACTCTGATGATGTGCACTCAGATGGCTAGAAATTTGTATAATTTCTATAAATGCCAATATCTTTCAGTAAGACCTGAGGAATTCCACCTAACTCAATGTCTTGAAGAACAGTTATTCTCTCAAGTCTGCAGAGGATAGCAAATTTTTATCTAGAATTGAGGCCTGAGATCTCTTGTAAATGATGTCCATAAAAATTCTTCTGTGCACAATTATATGGAGTTGGAGTTTCCTGCTGGTCTGTAAAATGGGCCATTGCAATTGAAGATGTTTATTGCTCCAAAGGCAATAAACATCTTCAATCAATGAACTTCACTGATTGAAGCGAGGATTGTATTTTGGCTAGAGGTCTAAACCATTTTGACATTTCTAAGTCTTTTTGTTAATTAATTATAACTGAACTAACGTATTACGGGAGAGAAATATATCCTTTTATCTCATTATTATTAATGTTGCAACAGGCAGGACAAAAATAGAAGACTGGTATTAGTTCTTTGTAGCCATCAAGACAGCAAGGAATTAGAGAGTTCTTTGGACACTACAATTTGCATGTAGAGGAAACCAACTTGAACAAACATATTTACATACTTAATCTCATCAGTAAAAATCCAAAAGACATGGTTTATATCAATAAGAAGAGCCTTAGCCTACCATCTCATTACCAAAAAAGAATTAACCAAGAATTTCCATCACAAGAGAAACTTATCTTATTTACCTTTCATATTTCTCTTTAAAGTCAATGAATGCCTTATAAAGAACTACATTAACTTCCTTATTTCTACTTGTCCCTATCTTACTACTGCATTTATTCTTTTGTGATATCTTCACTACTACTGCAACATGTCCACAAAACTTAACTCCCTCCTGCCTATCTCACCATCTTCTTCATCCACCAAAGGTGGGCTGAGGCCACTATGAACAATAGCTATCCAGTCCAATCTGTCAGAAGCTAAGTTATTTAAATTTATATTCAGACCACTTACACTATTGATGCTTTCTATCCATTTCGTTCTAGATCTTCCCGAGTGTATCTATCCTTCTACTCTCCTTTTAGTAGGCATGCTGTACAGATGTACATGCAACTGTAACTGTTTTTCTCTTGATTATACTTATTATTGGAACATGGTAATGTAATTCTCTAATCTCATGACTGGTTTTCATTTCAGGTCATGCTGTTATATTTATCTGCCTCAAATACTTGTTTTCAAAACCTGTCAATCTTTGTTCTTCCTTCTGCTTGATAATCTAAGTTTTAACACCATAGAGAAAAATGGGGAGTACCATTGAACTATATACTCTAAGTTCTTTGGAGAGTAGTGTATTTTCCCATATATATACAGGGTGTTCGGGATAAATTTGACAGTTTCGTAAGGAAAAAGAAAATCTTATTTGTATCTATTAAATTTAATGAATTGACAAAAAAACATTACAGGCAGAGTTAATTACAATACTATCAACAAGATTTACTCAAAATAACCACCATTAGCATCGATCACAGCTTCAATTCTGCTTCGGAACCTCGAACAAGCTGATGCTACAGTCTCCCTGGGAAGGGCCGCAAAAACTGTTTTAATTTTATCCATTAACTGGGCTTTTGTATTACTGGAAGTGCGATTGGTGTCTTTTTCAACTGCGCCCCATACAAAATAATCCATGGGGTTAAGGTCTGGGGAGTTTGGAGGCCAAACATTTGGACTGGTGAAGTCGTAGAAATTTTCAGACAACCATTTTTGACTTTTCCCAGAGGTGTGGCAAGGGGCCGAATCCTGCTGCCATACATACGGCCTACCATTGGCTACCCTTGTTATCCAGGGCTTGACTACAGTTAGCAACTCCACGAACAAAGCCCGAATTCCAATGCCAGGGTTCTTCAACACCTGTTCCTGCAGATTTGCGAGGAATTCTGCTGTACGAACGCAATCAGATCGTCTGCTAGGGATCTTTCTTCTTGCTACATCCTCGTAGTCACCATTGCAAGTCTCTAGTTCATGCCTGATTGTTTTTACTGTATTCAGGGAGCATTGGGCAGCAGTCGTAATATTCTTATTTTGATGGCGGGCACGAATCATCATGATACAAGTTATTCTCTTCCATGATTCAGGTGGGTTCCAGCTATCCATCCTTTCTGACATCTTGTATATGAATGAAGAAGGGTCCAAACTTTTAAATGAAGAGAAGTGTGTGTTAATACATGTAACTTACGGAAAAATATAATTAATTATAAATATGTCAAATTTATCCCGAACACCCTGTATATATATATATATTGTTTTTCATTAATTAAAGAATAAAGAGAAAAATCACGATAACTCAAACATTATACAATGAATTTTTATGCAATTCGGTGAAAAGAAGTGTGATATGAGTTGTGAAAGAATTATGCACAAAAATTATAAAGAAATATTTAATTCAGTAAGAAATGTGTACATAAAAACAACAGTCAAAATGAGATTGTTAAAGCGACAGCTATATAGCACTTATAATGATGTTTTCATACTGTTTATAATCGTCCCCAGGAGTTCAGTTGGTAATAACAACCATTGCTCCTGCAAAGTTTCTCAAGTCTCTCACCTAAGTCTCTCAAGGTTTTGGGGAGGCAGGTTGAGAACAGCAACATGTCTATCTACCTAGAGTATGACAGGCATGTTCAATAGGATTAAGGTCAGGGGACGTGGCTGGCCAGTCCATACATGTTATAGTCTCTTCTTGAAGATAATGGTCTACGAGTTTCACCCAATGAGGACAAACATTATCATCTTGTAGGATAAATATTTCCCCCTATCATACCCACATACAGATGATCATAGAGGTCCAGGTATCATGTTGTCTCTATAAGTTGTAGCATTCATGGTTCTGCTAGGAAACACATTCAGGTCAGTCCATCTGCCTAATGAGATGCCTCTTCAAACTACCACCCTACTTCCACCATAAGTGTCCCTTTCATGGATATTAGAGGGATGATAACACATCCCTGGTTCTCTCCAGATCAGGCCTGGTATTGTTTTGTAGAGCAAATCAGGACTCATCAATAAACAATATTGATTCCCCCCTCCCTCCAGATTGGTCTCAAATACAGATGACATGGAGCATGATGCAGTTCAAATGTTCTCTCTCTCTCTCTCTCTCGTGGTGTGGGGATATGGGCCTGCAGACAACCAGTCCACCTAGCATACAGGCTGCCTTTGTGAATCCTCTGTGCATAGTGGAAGCAGATACCCATGTTACTAGAGCTGATATGAGGTCTGATCATAGCTGATTCAGGTTTCAGCGAGCAAATAATCGGAGATATCAGTCACCTACTGTAGTTGTAACCCATGGACTTCTCCACCCCATTTCCGGGATGATGTTCATGACTGTTGGAATTGGCTCTGCAGCCTATGGACCAAGGAATGACTTGCATGCAACTATCTGGATAACTCTGCTTGACTTTGGCTGGCATCTAGTTTTATGATGGTTCACCACCTGAATTAATCAGTTCAATTGTCTTGCAGCCACATTCAAAAATTCTGCCATCATGAAATGCCTTGTTTTCACTCCAGAAACAAAATGGAAAACCACTCCAAAATGCCAGCTTTATGACGTGACTCCTTTGCATATGACAGCATCACTCATTTGTATACAATAACCAGACTCAGCATCACTTTTTACTTAACATACCTGACTCTTAGATGTTTTTATCCCCCCCCCCGAGTTATTGTAATTTTTCTCTTTGTTCCTTAATTTACGGAAACCAGTGTATTTCTATGTTTGGTCATAGCAGACCACCTTAGATTTATCCTGTGGTTAATAGTTGCTTTAAAATTTATCCTATCTGTGAGCAATATGCCTAAGTAAATGAATTTTTTTTAACCTGTTCCAGTGTTTATTTTCTTTCACTTCTAAGTTTTTCTTGATTTCTGCCTATTGCCACTGTTTTGGTTTTACTAAAATTTATATGCACTGCATTTTGTTTTTATATAGGTTTTCAATCACATACTTCAAGTTTTCCTTATTATCTATAAATAATACTATACCATCTACATATATGATGTAAATTTGGTCAATTCCCAATAATTCCCATGTTTTTGTGAATACTCTTTTTACTAGTTCTTCAATGGCTTGAAAATAGTGCCCCTACACAGGCACTATTTTCAAGTCCCTAAATTCAAGAAAGCATAAAATTAAAAGCAAAAAAAGTGTATATGGTAGAAATACAATTTTGTTGCTCTCCATACTTGCTCTTTTAGGCAGAGTGGGCTATGATGGCCATGTTCCAGATACAGGGTAAACAAGCACAACGATAGCAGATAACACTGAATGACACCTCTCTCAACTGGTATTTCAGTAGTTTCAACTGCTCCAAATTTTTCTGTTGCCACAGTATTTTTATAATACTTGAGGTTAATACTATTTTTACTCTTTTATTTTTTGTTCTAAAATTTCAAACAATTTATTTCTGCTTATTGAATCAAATGTTTGCTTAAAGTCAATAAAGCAGAAGCAAAGCATCACTTTATGTTTTTTTTTCCACAATTTGGCTAATTGTATAGATTGTATCAATTATAGATATCCCTCTCCTAAATCTCATTTGCTTTTCTCCTTCCTATCTGGGCTTCTCAATCCCATGAAATGCAAGCTCACCAATATGAGACATAGTCTCCAACTCTTCAGCCAAAAATAAAAACATACCGTGTTACATCCCAATGAAACCTCAATTCTTGACTTTAGTTCTACAAATACAATTTTGGATAACTGATCTCCAACCTAGAGACCTAGCTGCCGATTTTTGTAATTCTATAGGCAGCAGATAATTTTCGCCATTTTAGTGTGACTACTACTACACTTATATGACAGTGGCTAGAAAAATTTCCATCCATCAGTTACCAGGGTCTCCGGTTTATTTTCACCTCCATTTTTGATCCCAGTATAAGGAATTATATCATTCCTACCTAATACACAGTGAGAAATGGATTGTATAATGATTCTGCTTCTGTTGCTGCAGTGACTACATTTACTACTAGTTATTAAAGAAAAATGTTTTAGTCTGTACTTTATTCCTCATGAAACATGCAGTTTTAGAAAGTGCAAATCATACCTTCGCTCGTCCCTCTTGTAAACAGTAACGATCGTATATTAGTTTCCCTTTATTCGTTTCGCTAAGTGCTTTAATTATATTCATGATCAAGCATTTAGTACTAAAAGTATAGAAATTATAAACGATTAAAAAAAATAAAAATTTCAATCGGAAAATTTTCTCAAGACTTCAAAAGAAGTAAAAACGATTTCATACTCTCAACACATTACTACTACGGCATGAGTGACAAATTAATGATAGCCAATTGTAGCGTCATCTGTGATTTCCGATGATGTCGAGAGTATAATATGAAATACTCTGAAATATTTAAAATAAAATAAATTAACATTGATTCTAAATTAGTTCATACAAATAATAACTAAACTGAAGTACTTGGATCTGCGTTGATTTTATTCTTTATGTTCATAGATTATCTCAAAAAACCTCCTAAATCAGACTCTAAGTGCCTGTGCAGTTGAGGTAGGTTACCACGTGCAACAGTAAAGTGAAGAGTTTCTACTTCCTTGAATGTGCATTTGTTGGTTTTGTGTGAAATAATCTACGCTTCGCAAATAATAAAATCAATTGACGTTAAATTATAATATAATTTAGAAAAACAAGGCAAGAACGTTTTGGATATCAGGTAGGATTAAGCAGTTTTTGTATAATATATATATTTTGTTCCAAATATTGGGGCTATTGGTTTTTAGAATATTGTTAGTTCTTCAGAACTAGATTTTGTGTAAATATAAATTTATCGGTGTTAAAAATAAGAAAATAAAAATTTAAGTATTGAAATTATACGTATGACCCATAGAATATGCATGGACCGGCAGCTCATACCACAAATGAATGGCGATCTCTGAGTTAACCGCGGCGTGGCTAGTAACACGTGGGTATGGAAGAAATTAAGCGTACTTAAGAGAAATGTTAAAGTAGTTCATATCAGAAATGAACATCCAGAAAAGGGAGACGGAGAAAGGAACAATTTTTTCACGATAATTATAGTCGGAAGACACTGAACTCGGTTGGATGTATCGAAACGTAATTATATAATCGTTAACTTGGATAATCCTTAAGTACAGGGGTACTTAAGAATTATCCAAGTACTTACGTAATAGTAAGAGAGTTTTTTTTTTTTTGTTGTTGTTGTTCCAAGATATCTTTTTTTTTTTTTTTTTTTTTTTTTGACGAGGAAAAAATGGTAAACAGCTATAAGCATCATTGAAACCTCCAAAAACTGATATAAATAAGTATGAAATTTAATCTGCTCATAAAATATAAAAACTAAAATGAATTTAAAATAAGCATGAGTTAAAACATTTTTTGTGATCCCAGGTATGATGTTAATTTATTCACCTTGTATTATTAAATTGGTGTATTGGTCGTCATAATTAATTTAATGTGACGCTACTACATTGTTTATTGAAGACCTAATGTGGTGGGTGGATTAAACTGTGGTGTTTTTTGGTCAAAGAACGTACCCACTCATTGTTCAAACTGTAATACGCAGGTTCTACTACCCACCAGTGTCTAAATAATTTCCTTTTCTTCCGATTTTTAAGTTCCGTTCAACTTGAGGTCAGATAGAATATTTGGCATGAATTAAGTAACATCAAACTAATAACTCAAACACATTATGTCTGCAAAATACATTACTCCTAAATCTGAAGATATTGTTCTGGAGTCCATTCACATCTTGATATTTATGGGATGAGGGATAAGCATTGTAAATAACTATTCTATTTGACTTAGTATTCAGAAAGGAAAAACAAAATTTTATTTGCTCTCTCACTGCACATGGTGGGGGAGAAAGGAAAATAGCCAATTTATTAATAATTTGGATATCACAGGCCATTACTGCATTTATCCTTGATAAATATCAATAATTTATCACCTAGCAGTGATCGCAAAAATATAGAGTATAGGGGAGATTAACATTTTATTTGATATTTGTTTAACACACTAATAACTGTGAATGTATGACACAGACTGTAAGAAAGTAATATTATTATGACCTAAAAGGGAATCTCATGGCAAGAGGTCACTGTGCTACAACATGATACTGTCCATTCTGTGATATCTATTGCCTACTACACTATTACTGCTGCCCACTACATAGATTTTCCTGTTATATTGGAGGGGGGAAAATCCAACTACCTTTTGTATAACAAGAATCAAACCTAGGCCTTTTTTAAATCAAAGGGCACTTTTTCAGTGCAAAATAAACCTTATCGTGAAACTGAATGTTTAAGTTTGCAGATGTAAAAGAAATTAGTCTAACAGAAATTTATGCTAAAATTTTTTTTCTTCCACTCTTGTGGAATCTTTATTCTGAAATTCATATTATTTAGCCTGGTCAAAGGGATAGCCAGGTCAACTGAATGCACTTTTAGCATCTATGATGATGATTCAGTCTGTTGCTGAATTCTTATTCAGTTTATGCAAGAACTCTGGAACCATCTCCTCATATACCAGGTTGACAAAGTCTTAGAAAAATGGGTACTTATTAGTTGAATAAGTGCTTTGTTTGTGGACCTCCAACTTATGTAGTATTTGAGAGTTTTCTGGTTGAATACTTACCTTGTGAAACATCGATTTGAAAGGGTGATCACCTTGAGAGAGGGAGACAACCTATCACACCTTGAGTCAGTTGAGTTCTACTGCTTTCCTTTCCTGAGAACTGAAATAGAGGATGCATGGAGTCAAAAAAAAATTTTTTTTTCCTCAATATGAATCATACCTATAGTGAATTATCTTAATATCTTGAGTTAGATAAGAGTCTGTGTAATGTAAACCCTGCTCTACAGATTAAACATGGAACTCTTTCAAGACACTTCAGGCCTGTAGTAAGCAAGGTGGTAAGTGTATCAGGTGATGAAGTTCATGTTTCACTTTAAGGCATTCACAAAACATTCATGAACATGACAGGATTTAAAGTTAAAGCTTTTGGGTTGGTGAGTGCTTTATGTTTCAGGCCTGAAAATTACTCCATGCATGCAAAATATCATTATCTTCAGCTTTTGTCATATATGGAAGTACTACAATGCTCTTTCTTCCATTTCTAAGTTTTTTCCTTAAGAAAACTCCTAGAACATTTTGCTGTCATCATGGGGAATAGTAGTCCCTCAGTTATTTGTTGATCTGGTCATTGGTAGTATGGTTAATTGAAGACATGTTTACATGAGGAAACATTATTCTGATAATTGATAGCTATTAACTGAAGGACATTTATGAACTAGACATCAATTGACACTGTAACCCATTCAGATCTTGGTTTGGTTACTTGAGTCAGACTATTAGACTCATAGTTATTTAAACCCACCTCCCAACTTTATTTTCTTGAGTCCATTATGAAATTGTTTTTTTCCTCTCCCTGCAGGCATCTTCACTACATGCTTCCTTGGGTGACACATTTTTTTTCTTTCTTCCAGATTTTGCCAATCAGTTTTAAGATTTCGTTCTGTTTTCAAAGTCCTTCACTTTTTTTTGCCAGTAATACGTGTATATTTCAGTCTGCAGTTCACCTCTGAAAGTTTTATTTTCACTTGACTTTGATTCTTTTTTTAAAATTTTCTTACATATTTGCAATGTATTCATCTTTATCCCACTCAAAACCAATTGGTGACCACTTCCCATTTAAGATCTGAATACTTTTCTATTTTAAACCACTATGAAGGAATCGCTATCAACAATAACATGGTCAGACTTCCTTTTTTGTATCACACTACTCATTGACCGTTCTTGCTCTCACCACTCTATCAGGCAATTTCCACAGTTCCACCACCATCCACGCAAAGATACCACTCCTCACCCTCTTGCTCACAGCTTCCTTTTGTACTTTCCAAGGATGGCCCCTTGTCATCACTCTTTCCCGCTGCTCACCAAGTGAAAGAGCTTCCTAGTGTCCACCCTATAACTGCCTCTCAACAAATATCTACATCAAAGCTATATTCTATTTAAGACAATATCAGAGAAACATTCTTTCATATAGATAGTTTTGTTACAGCAAAAAAGATGTTCTAATTTAACAATTAGGACATCTTTTATATTAGATTTAGGATCCTGGATTACCTATGGTCCTATTTATAATTAACTCTTAGGGAGAAAGGTTAAGTGGGTAGAATGTGTGCCTTCGATATTCTTGGGATTTTTTAGACCATCGTTATTGTTAAGATTAGGGCAGTTGATAAGAATCTCACAGGCCTCCTTAAATTTGTGTTCATACTATGTTTTGGTGTGGTATAAACAACAGGTGCTTTTCCAGTCAATTCTATGTAAAGTGTTCAGGGCATGATCAGAAAGACCAGCTTGACCATAGTTATTATATTTAATGTGTCGTTTATGTTCCTTTTTTCTGATAGGAATTGTGCATCCTGTTTCCCCTATATGGGGCAAATTACAGGTGCAATGAATACGGTATACTCTAGGGTGGGCCAGCAGAGGGAGTGGATCCTTGGATGAGTTGAGTAAGTTCTTTAATTTTGCTGGAGGTTTAAAGGTGACTTTAAGGTTGTATTTCTGTTTCTTTTGTCTGATATTCCTTTAATGTATGGAATGGTTATTTTATTGTAGTCTAGTTTATTTTTGTTTTTAACTTAGGTCTTGTACGGAATTTTGTTCATAGTTTTTGGCTGTAACCATTTTTTAGGAAGGTGTTGCTGATAACTTTTAATTCATCTTTAAGTGCTTGTTCATTGGAGCAAATCTTCAGAGCTCTGTTTTTTAGTGTATTAATGACCTCTAGTTTTTGTGTTGGGTGGTGGTAGGAGTTTGTGTATATATTGGCCAGTATGTGTCAGTTTCTGGTAAACAGTGAAGGAAAGACTGCCAGAAGGAAGACGTGTATATATACAGAGACAAGCATCTCTGTATATATGTGTATACTCCAGATGACCTTAATATGAAGTCAAAACATTGGGAAATTAAAATAATTATTTATAACATGGTTGTTGAGTCCATAATTTGTGTAAAATGAACAGACAAAAGATAATTTTTTTTTTTTAATGGACCTGTTGTTTTTCTGAAACATTAGTATCAGTTGATTTTTCTGTTATTATTATTAAATTTATTACATTGGAAACTCCATGGAGTCTGTAGACTCATCAAGGAGGCTCTAAACATTATACCAGCACTATCCAACATTTGCACATTATTTATTATTCTTCGCTCTGAAATCATTTGTCATCATAGCACTTATAACAAACTCTTGGCAATCTTTTCCACCCATTCACTGCTCTCCAAGCAAAAAAAAAAAAATAGTCCTCACACCCTTGCCCACTCTTACTCAATTTCCAACGATCACCCCTAGTTTGCCCACTCCCAGACTTGTTCTGAAAAATTTACTCCATATCAATCCTGTAAAAACCTTTTGGTAATTTGTATGTCTCAATGATAATCCTTGATCTATTATTAACCAATTTCTGTAACTCAAAAAATCTTAAATTATCCTCATAAGGTAGCATTCCATACTATTCATCTTGGTTACTTGCCTCTGGACCCTCTCCACCTCCTTGTTCCCAAGAAACCAGGTGAACATATCTTTGCACTATTGTGCAAGATGGGATCTTATGTCAAGGCCTTATAAAGAGATATAATAACTTGCTTATCTCTGCTTGTCAGGGGGTTCTCAGTAACCAAGTATATTAGTGTACAATAAATTTAGTTTAATCCTTTATCCAAGTGTGAGCTTGGATAAAGGATGACTGGGGTAAGGTGGTACAACACCAGGGCATTCCTTGCAAAGGTGGAGCAAGCTACCAACACTCCTATCTCAGTATCTCCCATAATGCAAAACACATCTCCTTGCAGATATGTCTAATGTTATGCATTAAGGGAAGGGCCACAACCCAGACTAGTTTCGACCTTTATTGAGGTCTCTTCAGTGGGAGCCAGGACCAAGTGGAGATACCAGGCAGAAGCATTAGCAGGTCATCTCTGCCTATAGGAGTTGCCAAATGGTGTGGCACCCTTTTTTAATAAATTACTCTGGATTTAGAGAAAGATGTTGAAAGTTTATTTTTCACTTGGTTAGAGTATAATAAATTTAGTTTAATCCTTTATCCAAGTGTGAGCAAACAAAGTTTGCGCCTGAAAGTATCTTCATGACTGGGGTAAGGTGGTACAAAACCGGGGCAACTCGTTGCAAAGGTGGAGCAAGCTACCAACACTCCTATCTCAGTATCTCCCATAGTCTGGGTATAGTCAGGATATCTGTTCTCTTTTGTCCATACTGCCAGTCTATTTAAATCATCCTGCAAAATTTTAACATCTTTATTGACCATTGCTGTACCTAATTTTGCATCATTGGTAACCAACTAAATGTTTCTTCTCAGAACATTTTCCATGATATTAATTTAGTACAAATTAAATAGTAGTGGTGCAAGTACAGTCACAGGCCTTCTACTGGAATCTCTCTTGAATAAACTACTGTCTGGTATCTCTCCATGAACCAACTTCTTATCCATATCACTAACTACATATATATACTCATTTTCTGCAATTTGTATATCAAAATTCTGTGCATTATCCTATCAGCAGCCTTGGTAAAGTTTGGCGGTATCACCATGTACCCACTTACCTTTATCCAACTCTGCTGTCACCTTTCACAAAATTGTCTCTCTCTCATATAGCATCCCATTCCTGGATTTTTCTCTTTACTAACTTCTCCAGTACCTTGATCACCATTCTTGAGATCCTGGTTAGTCATTAATTTGCTATCTCAGGCTTGGAGACTCATTTATGCAATGGAACTGTTTTTCCTGTTTTCTACACTCTTGGGATTGGTCTAAAATGAGATGATCTAAACAGTGTGGTCAAAGGCACTGCCAATTCCCTATCACTTTCTGTAATATAGTATTACCCTGCTGCATTTGCTCATATGACACTTTTCAGTTATGAAGGCATGACACTCCACAAATCAACTGATGTGCAGTATTGCTGAACTGGTTTATTTATGATGCTGTTGCTCACTCCATCACTCTGTGTTTTGGTGTTGCAGTGATCTGCTCATATGATGCTGTATTCATTGCACTTTTCAATTATGATCAATGGCCATTTATGTGATGGCACATTTATTATTGTTATTATTATCATCGACAGACTTCTATGGAGTCAAGAGACTCATCGTGGGAGATCCCACTCTCACACACACGGCCCATCGTACCGCAGTTTAAATGCATTCACTGTCCCTGCACCCACCACTCTTCATGCAAAAAATCTACCCATCCCCCTTGCTCACACCTATCTTATACAGCTTCCAGGAAGCCTGTTGTCTCCCCCCCCCCATCTCCAGATATTCTTCAGATAAGTGAAACATGGCTGAATGAAGATGATATCGTAACGGGAATAGAAATGGAAGGGTACAGTATTTTTTGTGAGGATAGGAAGGGAGGGGGGAGTGCTGATGATAGCAGGGGAATTAAGTCCACATAAGGTAGACATGAAAGAGAGAAATAGTGGCAATGGTTATAAGGCAGTGTGGTGTAACGTGGAGGTTGAGAGGAAGACATATTTAGTTGGATGTTGCTATAGGCCTGGGAATGTGGAAGAAATGTATAAACAACTTGGATTAATGAACAAAGGAAGGGTAATTATTATGGGTGATTTTAATTATGGCAGTATAGATTGGAATGAAGAGATAGCATTTGGGAATAAGGAAAGTGAATTTCTCGAGTTCTTGAGAGATAACTATCTTGGGCAGCATGTAAAGAAAGGCACGCGAGGATCAAGAGTTCTAGATCTCATCATTTCATCAGAGGATGTAATTGTTAGAGGGGTTTCACATTTTCCTCCAGTTGGTGAAAGTGATCATGAAGTAATCACCTGTGTTGGGGCTAGTCATATGCAGGCTTTTGAGAGGAAAGGATATATGTGGAATTATGAGACTGGTGATTATGACAAGCTTAGGAGATAACTTCGAACTATAACATGAACGAGGAGTTCAGCGGTAAGGAAATAATTGCTGCATGGGACCTTGCAAAGAAATGCATAACATTATCAATGTACGAATGTATCCAAAAGGCTGAATAAGGTTGGTGTAAAATGGATGAATGTGGAGCTTAAGCATGAAATCTGGAAAAAGTTTTTCCAGATTGACTGAATAATGCTAATCAGTCACATGAAGAATATAAAGAAACCAGGAGAGTGACTCAGTTAGTAAGGAAAACAAAAGTAGAGTATGAGCAGAAATTGGTAAATCAGGCTAAGAAAAACCCTAGAGTTTTTTAGATATGTGGAAAGTAAAAGGAAGAATGATCATGGAAAGATGAAGTTAAGGGACGAAAGTGGTAGAATGGTAACTGCTGCAGAAGACATTGTTGAGGTATTAGTGATCAATTTATAAGTGTTTCATCCTGATCAGGGTGGAATCATGAGGAACTTAAGTGTAGAGGACAACATAGGAGAGGATAGCTTAATTGTGAGTGAGAAGGAGGAAATAAATAATCTTGATGTTAATAAGGCAATAGGATTTGATGAAATATCATCACACATCTTAAGAGAATGTTCCAGGGAACTGACAGTGGCATTGGCATGCCTGTTTAACAAGAGTTTTGCAACAGCACAGGTTCCAAGGGAGTGGAAGGAGGGTAAACTTGTTCCACTGCATAAAGCAGTGATAAGGTTGTAGCTTCAAATTATAGTCCGGTCTGTATATCTGGAGTTGTGGTGAAGGTCCTGGAGAGATTGGTGAGAAGTAGGATACAGAAATGGGTTGATAACAGCAGTATTCTCTGTGGTTATCAGCATGAGTTTGTTAAGGGGAGATCATGTTTCACTAACTTACTTATGTACTATAACAAGGTGACAAATACCTTGGACAGAGGAGATGCATATACAGTGGTGTACTTGGATTTTGCAAAGGCTTGTGATAGACTGCCACATGACACGCTCTTAATTAAATTGAAAGAGATTTGATTGTATAACAACTTCTGTGTTGGATCAGTGACTGGCTGTCAGATAGGTATCAGAAAGTTGTATATGGGGTGCACTATCTCGAAAGAGAAAGGTCACAGGGATCAGTTTTGGGGCCTTTGTTGTTCAATTTGTATGTTAATGATATTGGGTTGGGTTTAACTAGTGATATCCAGCTGTTTGCAGATGATGCAAAACTGGGGAGAGCAATGCACAGTCAGGCTGATGTTAATGTCTTACAAGAGGACTTGAATAGATTGCATGAATGGGAAAGTAAGTGGAACATCAGTTCAAAGTTGCAAAGTGTAAGGTTTTGAGATTTGGTAAGCAACGATGGGATGCAAAGTATACACTTGGTGGGGAAACTTTAACAGAAGTAGAGGAGATGAGAGATCTAGGTGTGATGGTGGACAAGGACCTGAAATTCAGGGGCCACATTGCACAAGTTGTGAAGACATCACATCGAATAATGGCAGTGATGCGGAGAACCCTGACATACAGAAATAGATAGGTTATGATTCCATTGTATAAGGCCTTGATATGGATTATTGTGCACAGATTTGGTCGCTGAGTTTTCATGGTGACGAGGATATTTTGGAAAGGATAGAGAGAAGATTCACAAAGGTAGTCACCACTGTCACTATTTGCTCCTTGCATCTCCCTAGATGGGTACAACTGCTCTGTCATCATCAGTAACACTCCTCCTACCTTTTTTGCTTTGTCTGTCTTTGTGAAAGACCACATATCCTTCCACTATTTGCTCATGCAGTAGTTTTAGTAACATTACACTGCTGTGAATCCACCAATGTACAGTATTGGTGAACTTAGTTTATTTGCCATGTTATTGTTCACTATATCGCTTTGTGTTTTGCAGTAAATTGAGTGTTTATAACTATTTTATATTGTTGTTCATAATGGCAAATAAAAGTCCAAGTAAGGGTACTGTTGTTCCAGTGAATAGAAGAAAAAGAACCATCTACATGAATCTTGCACTAGATACTAAGATTAAAATGATTAAATTTAGTGATAGAGGCTGCAGGTTAAACTTCCCTTGTTGTTAAAACACAGATAAAGTTCTTAGTGAAGTGAAAAGTGCTACACTAATTAATACTACACTTATCCATAAATGTGACAATCGTATTGTCGGAATGGAAGAACTTTTAATGGTGTAGATGTATGACCAAACTGGTTGGCATATTCCCTTATTAAGCCAAGCTATTTAGAATAACTTTTTTCTTTGCAAAAATTATTTTGATTTTTTTTTTGTTTATGTATCTGATAAATAAATGCTTTGTTTATATCATTTACTCATGTATATGACTGCTTAAAAACATTATGAATCCACTACATGCATATATGAGTTGGGGGGGGAAGGCAATGCATTCCAACCACCCACAATTCTCTCTGTGCAAGAAACCTACTTCTCAACCTCTTGCTCATGCTTTCATTATACAGCTTCCAGGGATCGCCTCTCATCCTCCCCATGAAAAACTTCATCCACGCTGACCTGGTAATAATCCTTTACCAGCCTATGTGTCAATCATATCCACGTCTCCTCCACCAGACTGTAAATTGCATTCCATCAATGTCTTCATACTCGACTTTCCAAAGACTAGCAGCCACCTTCATCAATCATCTCTGGACTCTTTTCCAATATCCCTTAATCTTTTTGAAAACAGGTGACCAAATCTGCATGCAGTCTATGTGTGACCTGATCAAAGCCTTATGCAATGGAATGAGAACATCCTTATGATCCACTGTGCTGTTCTCACATTTTTAGAAATATGGCCCATAAACTTCAGATCTTTAACCACTATTATCCCCAGAGCTCTCATCTCTTCCACCTCTTCTGAAATCTACTTGCCAGTTGCATAGTCTGTATTCCATCTGTGGTTTTCAAATTTTAAAACTTTACACTTTGTAATATTGAAATGACAACCCCTGCTCATTTGTCTATTCAGCCAGTATGTACAATTCTTCTTACAAAGCTACAACTGCATATTGCTATTCAAACCTTCCCCAGTATCATTAACATATGAGTTAAATAGCAGTGACTTCAGAAACAGATCCTTGGGGCACACCACTAGTGACTTTTATTTTCTGGGAAATTGCTCTCCCACATGCAACTTCCTAGTACCTATCAGACAACCAATATTCAATCCAGCATCCTAATTTACTATCCATCCCCTGTCCTTTTTAATTTAATCACCAGCTTGTTATGATAAAATTTATCAGAGGCCTTTGCAAAATCTAAATACTGTGTATACATCTCCCCTATTCAATGCATTTCTTACCTTGTTATAAGTAAGTAGACTGCTGAAACATGATCCCTCTTTAGCAAACCTATGCTGTCCATCAAAGATAATATTGTTGTTATCAACCCGATTCTTAATCTTAGTCCTGAGTACTTGAGCCACAACTTCAGACACTCAGATTGGCCTATAATTTGAAACCTGTCTTATCACCTGCCTTATGAAGGGGAACAGTTCATAAGATATGGCCGAATCTGAGACTCAGGTAAAAAAAAAGGTACACCAATAAGGACATTAGGTGCCAGTTAATTTACAATTTAAATTTTTCTACAATTACTTTGTTTAGTGTTCTGTGACTGTCACAGTTCTCATTGTGCTCTGATGATCCTGGGTAGAAAACCAGCAAATATTAGTGAGTTTAATAAATGTTTTCTTCCTCTTGGTGTTTGTTATACGAAAATGGTTATACCATTAAGCATTATTATAAGTAAAGAACAACACCTAAGCCTTTATGTGTTATAGCTAGCTTCTTTAATCTTCTAACATTTGGAATACGTTCAGACATAGCCTTTGCTAGAGAGTTCCTGAGTAGGACCTAAGCAGCATTGATCTTCTCATCCAATTACTCATTAGCTGCAAGCTGTCTCCTGAGTATGTCATAATCACCAGCCTTAGTTCCATGTATATTACTTTCTCACAGAAGTCCTCATATGGCCACTACCCAAGTGATCACTTCATGGTTGCTTTCACTGACTGGAGGAAGATTTGAGACCTCAATGATAATATCTTCTGATGCGGTGATCAAATCCAAGATCATTATGTGTTCTCTGTTCCATCCTGTCTAAGGTAGCTGTCTCAAAAATTCCATTCTCTTTGTCCTTGGATTCCAGTCTATATTACCATAATTAGTAACCCATAATGACCATTATTTTCTTATTTGCCTTTACATTTCCTTTTCACTACCCTCCACATTACTGTGTAGAGGATAGTGAGCATTATAGCAACACTCAATTAAATATTTCATTCTGTCTACCTATACTTCACATAATACTGCCTCAAAACCATTGTAAACGTTTTCCCCTTGCATCTTTTTCCTGGATGGGCACAACTCCTCTGCTACCATTAACAGCACTACTGTCCTGTCTGTCTTTACGAAAAATGTCACATTCTTCCATCTCTATTCCTGATAGGATGTCTTCTTCATCTAACCACATTTCACTTATTTGAACAATTTTTGGACAGATGACTCAGTCAATGCAACAGTTTCATTCCACTTATTGTGGTTACTTCTGGCATTTATATCCAAACATAATAGTCCACATCCAGTTCTGTAACAAATCCCATGGATACCACTTCTCAAATGTTATTTCTCCTACCTCTTCATCGCCATTATTCTGTCATCAGTGGTCCTACAACCCTCACCAGTCATATATACACATTGCATATTCTAGACCATCTAAACTTTTCTTGTCCACTCACACATTTACTTCTAAATCTAGCATGCACAACTTCTAATGCAGTCTCCCTGTTCATCCTGACGAGTCTCCGTAGCTCAGTCGGTATAGATGAAGCCCTTTGGTTAGAAAGACCCGAGTTTGATTTCCATCCATGACATGAGAAACCTCTATCTGTTCTTTTTTGACTAAAGGTGAGTTAGCCAGTCTCGTACAGAGGTAGAGGGTTTTTTCCCTCTCGGAAACTCTGGTTTTTTTGTCCCTCGGAACAGGCAAACCAGGTAGGAGAACACGCGCAATTGACAGACAAAAGAATACATTATAACCAACAGCTTCATGTTGGTTTCATAAGATGGTGCTGTACTATCCATATGGGACTCACGCCCACTGTATCATCATACGCTAATTAATTAATTACTGTTCATCCTGATCCCTCACTTTTCACTTCTCTTGTCCTGCTCTCTATTCACAAGCTCCTCCTTCTCTACCTTATTTCTCTGTTCTCTTATATTACCTCTTATGTAATCAGATTTTCTATTCACTGCAGTCATTACTCTCCCTTCCAGCAAGTCTCTACAACTAACTCACACCAAAACTATTTGAATGCAGACTGTTATACACTTCCATCTGTTTCTCAAATTCACTCCATATGTTCACAAAATGTATTCCTTTATCCTCAAACAGCTCCTCTATCAAAGCATTCATGATCTTTGCTTGCTGTCACAAGTCATCACTAACATTATAATTGGGTAAAACACTATCTTTCCTACCACACTGTTATCTTTTATTCTCCTCAATGACCTCCTGATATCCAACCTCATATTATCCTTGTTATCAACAAATCACCACTGTCAACTTTTTTGTTTGCTTATTCCTCATATCCAATGCCTCTAACGCTCTGCTCATTCTACCTCCAGGAAAACAAGCCTTGTGCACTGTTTCAATCACTGCGCCTCTAATATTTGAATCTCTATACCGAACTATTAAATCATTCAGTACCTCTTTCAAATGGTCATCTTTTATTCCATTCTTCCTCACTTTTCCATGCAAATCTATAATTCGTATGCTTCATCTTTTGCCTCATCTTCACCAGATTTGCTTTCATCTCTTCAATCACTTTCTTGGTGCCGTTTATGATCTCTCTCTCTCTTGCTGCTTACTGTCTTATTACAATATTAGTCATGCCCACTGTCTTATCATTATCATCCACCATCTTTCTTGCATGCTACTGTACCTTTAACCTTGCTAGATTCTATAGCTGTGTTCATGATATCCTTCTCTTTTGCCTACTACCACTTACATTCAAAGATATCTCAAGTCCATAAGCGTGTTACATCTCTTTCTTTGTTGCATGTTTTTCTCTTTCATCTCTGCTATTAAACCTCTCCACATAGATATCCTCAAACATCTCTCCAAGCATTCATGGCAACTTATCATTTTCAACAAATCTACATTCGTCTTTCATGCTGATCTATGTCGCCCTCAAATCCATACATAAACACAGCATTTAATTAATACACAATCTGAATTTTAACTGAATGCCATCTACCAGTAGAAGTGTAGAAGCAGTAATTGGACCATGAAAAAAAAAAAAAAAAAAGGCAATTACCTCACCATCTCAACTATTGTGGTGGCAAAGGTCACAAGCTGAGATTAGTTGTATGAAAATTCATCCGTAGAAAAGGAAATGTGCAGGTTATGATCACAGTTGCAAGAGGAGCTCTGATATCTTATGTTTGGAAATAGAGCTGTTTATGAAAATATTTATGGCGTTGGGAGAATGATCAGGATTATTCGGTACTCTGGATGCTGGTGAACAATTTGTATTAGATCATAACTGACAGCTAATTGGCTTTCCTTCAAGCTAGAGCTGTTAAATTAGAGATGGGAATTTAGCTTGAATTATGCATGAATTTCCAAGAAAAATTATCTTGTTTGGCTAAGTAGACTGTAGAAAATCAATCTTCAGATATTAATAATCAAAGAAGCTAGTGTGGTGAAAACAATTTGAGGTAAGGAAACCTGGAGTTAGGTCATATACAGGAAATTCAAGTTTTAGTAATATCTGGAATGTTAGATATGTCAAATGCACATAGACTGCCTGCTCTTCTTACTGAAGGAATCTGCAAAGTAAAGTTAGGATAATTGAAATGAACAGTAGTTGTAAAGACTGCTAGTGTGGTTCAGTAAGCAATAAGATCAGATTTTGATGCTTGCAGGTGGAATGTACATTATTTACACCTTACCGGCCATTAAAGATCAAATACGAACCCTCAAAAGCTTCGTATCCATCATAAATTTCAATGTAATATCAATAGTACTACAATATTAATACGCACTTTGCATCCATGGAAATCTGGACATATATATACATTCTGGCCGGTAGCGTGGTTAACATATTTATGTTGATGTGTAGTATTTTTATTTATTTTTGCATGAATGTTTTTTTCCGTGTAGAAGTGTTTTTTTTATCTTCAATGATATTATCATTTATTATTATGTCTTTCAAGATGAGCATAGTTATAAATGTACACAGGGAGGATATGCTGCATTGGGATTAATTAATGGAAATTACTCCTGAACAGGAAGTGTTCACACTCCATTCCTTGTCTTAGCAGTGTTCTTACATACAGCTCTATGCAGATGCTCCTTCTAGGTCCAGTTTGGCAAAGTTAAGTGGTAGTGGGATTATTTACCAGCAGGTCAGGAAGCTCTTGGATCATTAACATTAGATTTGTTATCTTGCAACTGGTTTGCAGAATGCTTTACCTATATCCTCAAGGAAGGGCTGAATCCTTAGTTAATTATGGTATATGTTAATTATGTCCATGAATGTGAAGGAGACAAAAACCAGAGATCTAATTTGGAAACAGAACAAAACACAGCAAACAACTATTACTGATTTTGATTAATTTAAAACTTTATTAATGTATTCACTAAACTGAAGCAGATGGGATTGGATTGAGTTGGATAGGTGACTGGCTATCAAATAGGTATCTGCAAGTTTTGTTGGGGAGTGGGGGAACTATCTTGAAAGAGGAGTCACTAGTGGTTTGCCACAGAGCTCCGTTTTGAAATTACTGTTATTTAATTTGTATACTAATGATATTGGGATAGGCTTAACTGGTAATATACAATTGTTTTCAGATGATGCAAAACTGGGGAGAGTGATGAGGAATCGAGCAGATATTGTGGCCTTGCAGGAGAACTTGAATAGATTGTATGAGTGGGCAACAGTACAGAACTGTCATTTCAGTGTTGCAAAGTGTAAGGTTCTGAAATTTGGTAGGTAACAATGAGATGCAAAGTATACACTTAGTGGGGAAATTTTGGAGGAAGTTGAGGAGATAAAATTTGTGGTACATAAGGAACTGAAGTTCAGAGGTCACATTGCACAAGTTGTGAAGACATCAGATTATGGCAATGATGCAGAGAACCTTAACTTGTAGAAATAGAGAGATTCTGGTTCCATGTTCCATTGTATAAGGCTTTAATCAGGCATTGTATGGATTATTGAGTGTGACACCATGAAAAGGGGTGTTAATAACAGTAAACAGCACAACATACACAGATGAACTTGCCCTCTTTCCTTTATTAAAATTTCCCCTCACTCATGAAAGAATGAAAATTTGTAGTAGTCTTGCTACAGGAATCATGATTTTAGAGACCAAACATAGCTTTATTTTATACCCAATGAAATTGTCTACCACTTAAGTGTCAGAAGTGGATTCACCACTTCTGAGCAGCACAGTAGTGAATGTGGTTATATCAAGACCTTAGGAATTGCAGCCTTATTATTTCTTTAATTATTGTTTGCAACTTGTCTCTCTCTCTCTCCCATCCACTAATTTCACCTTGTTTTTTTCTTTCAATGAAGTCTTATCAGTATAGTCTGTCTTTCAATCCAGAACATGTAACCCTGCACTTGGCAACACTAAACTGGAATTCATTTTCTGCTCAGAGCATAAGTTTATTCAAGCCATAATGTAAGGATGCCATATAAGCATCATCAGCATTGGTGATGTTATCATTTGTATGATAACATCACCAATGTTATCATACAATTTAGTTTCTTAGATTGATATTTGAAATTATAAATTCAGATATCTGGTCAAAGTATTTCTCTCAGATCAAGTTCTGTTTAAAAAAATTTTTTTTTTTTTTTTTTTTTTCAACTTTCCACGTGGGACTGATATATAAAAAATACATAAATCAATTCTCTAAAAATTTAAAATATTTTATTCCCAAAACAGTAACATACAACATATGGTATATTAAATAACCAAACAATCCATTCTTCTGTTGACCATTACATTGTCTCCGTAAACGCCTTGAAAAAGCCAGACAGTTTGCTGGCGAAACTGGTAGGCTCTAATATGTAGTTTGTTTTTTGTAATGGTCAGTAATAAATAAGTTTGTATTTTAATTATATAAATGACCAAATATGTTTAGTTTAATCCATTCTTTTATTCAGCTTTTTTTTGGTACTTCTTAATGTATTTTAAAGCACGTTTAGCTGCAGATTTCTTGGCAATTTTAGAATTTCTTCCTATACCATTAAATTTTTTCTCCACATTTTTAAACATAATGCACAAATTTATTTTAATTCTTGATGCTGAAACTGTTGGATCTTCAAAAAAAGCTTTAGGCATACACTCAAATATTTCTCGTACAGGAGATTTTGGCACGTGAATTCTGAGATGATCAATTCCTGATTTCATCATAGGATAATAAACTTTCCAAACTGCATCCAATGACATACCACTGTCTAAATAAATAGCACCTGCTACAGATTCAAATACATCACCCAAAGCTTTAGGCACTTCAACTTCATCTATGTCTTCACATTCATCTTCTTCTAAATAATATCCATATTGCTCAAAATGTTGGTATTTGACTGAGTCTCCTGTAAGTAGTATATATTTATGTATTACATTGAATAATGTAGAAGAGAAGAGTAGGTACTTATTAAAGCCATATTTGATTGCTAATGATGCAAAATATGCATTGTTCACCAAAGCTGAACGCAAATCTGTCAGTTCACCAGGAGAATGCCCTTTCGGGTCTTCATATAAGCACTTTGTTATGAGAAAATCTAAGACTGCATCTCCTAAAAATTCCAGCCTTTGATAACAATGAGTAATTTCATTCATATAGTATGATGTGTGAGTAAATGCTTCTAATAAAAAGAATTTGTCTTTGAAAAAGTAGCCAATACTTCTTTCAAAGTTTTCCAAGCCTGGAAGCATAGCATGCAAATGATCTTGCAGATTGGCCACATGATTTATAACCGATGAACTAGGTGCATGCAACCAGTCTAATATGAGATTCTGTCCATTTTTGTGCACTTCAGGAAAAATCTTAAAACCAAGCCATGACATAAAGCGTAAAGCACCATATTGGCCACAAGATAAAAGATAAACCCCTATAAGTGCTTCCACGCTATCAGCAATATTTTTATCAGACAGTTTATTTTTAGTAAAGATGTTTATCTTATCGTCAAAATTTTCATCATTACTATAACTGTCTTCACAATGATAATCCATTTGCTCTTCAAGAAGAGCAAAGCAGGGAGGTAGCCAGTTACATGAAGCATCAAAGCGAACAGAAATAATCTTTCCTGAAAGGCCTTTTCTTCTTCCTAAATGGAAGAGATAGCTATTTTTAACTAATTTGGATCTAAGAAAGGTCAACTTTCCCTCATCCAGATTCTGCTGTGTATTGAATAAAAATGATGATATAGCATATTTTAAAAAGGAATCACCTAATGTCTCTAGACGTTCCATGTTCATAGAATCATCTGCGCCACATGTAGTTAAAGCCTGAAGAATGAGTCCTGGATGTGGTCCATGATGATCACAAAGATCTGGGTGCATTTCAAATGACATGTTTTCGAGTCTTGAATTGCAGTCATGTACATTTTGATTTACAGATAAATTATTAGAGGCGATATTATATTCACCATCCAGAGTATACTTCATCAAGCTATCAGATATATTAAAATTAAAATCAGGCCACTTGAAATCACGTGGTAAATTTGGTATACCAACTTCTTCATCAAGGGCAACACTTTTTCTCAGCTCATCAGCTAAAAGAAAGGAATGAATGCGATATAGAAGAGAAGGTATACATAGAGCCTTTTTCCAAAGCGTAGCTGGTAAAGGATGAATAAGACATAATTCTGGAACAAAATACTCTTGAAAAGTTAATCTCTGTTGAATAGTTTTGCTTATTTCCTTGTGCATTCCTTGTTTGGTTATATCAAACCAAGGTTTTATCATGTTCATGGTAGGTATTCGTCTCACTTTTAGGAGTGGCTGATTGTTGTTTTTAATGGTAATATCATATTTTGTTAAATAGAAATCTTTATATGTTTCACTTTTGATTTCATTTAATTCACTGCAAGGATTCTTTGTATAGCATATCTCTGTTACAAAATAATAGATATCTTCATCAAGTTTGGTACTATATGAACGCTTAACAACAGCATCAGAAAAACATTCATAATTTTCATGATTTGACTTGAGTTCATTTGCAGCTGACTTCAAATCATATTTGGAACTCTCTAAGAGACATATTAAATCCCAGTCTATAACATAGCATCTTTTAATGACATCTTGATTTATGGGAACAATAATATATGAATTTTCCTTGTTTGAAAAATTAATCATTTTAGATTCATTTTCAAGAAAGAGAACATTAGAAAATATGAAGGCATGAAACTGACAGAGTTTCTGTATTTGTTCACTTGAAAGATATATGTCAGATTTGGCATGTGTGAGCTCAGCTCTGACTGTGCCAGATCTGGTAAATATTGGAAAACCACAAATTGGGGGAATTTCTTTGGTGAGCAAAATTCCAAATCCACAGGAAACTAGTGAAGGATCAAATAATTTTTGCTTCTTTAAATCATGGGAAATTGCAGAAGTTAATTGCATATCAAGTATATACATGAAGCATGGAATTTCTGTACATGGTAAACTACATCTTAGAACCTTTGCTGTCATTTTATCATATCTCTGTATCCTTTGGTTTTTACCAGGCTGTTGGTGATCAGATGGTTTGGTTTCTTCATATTCACCAAGTAGTTCTCTCTCAATATTGCTAACTTGGAATCCAACTGGCTGCAAATGTTCATCCAGTTCTCCTATTTGATGTAGCATTTCACATGCCCTTAATGAAGCAGCCATTTTAGCTAGTTTCTTTTGAGGCATTGGTTCACCCTTAATAGGTGTCCTTAAAGGAGAATTAATTGGTAACCAAAGGGTACACTGAAATAATAGATTTACATCATTTATGGTTTCCACATTCCATCTTGGCATTAATATTGTTGACATGTCTGAAGGTAGTTTTGAACAGTATCGATATATCAGAGATAATGCCGAGGTAATAGTTATGCGTGGTTTGCCTTCACCCTTAACTGGCATATATGGTGGTAGGTATGTGTCAGCTGTCAGGCAAGTTTCAATTTCTTCTTTGGTTGGCATTATTCTGTTCTGACATCTTATTTTTAACATTTCCTCTATACAAAGATAGTTATACATATCTGCAGTTATTTTTGTTTTTTCAGTACAGTCAGCCATAAGGATATATGAAGAATTAACAGCTCTGGCTCTACCTTTTGACTGAATGTAGGATCGAAATTCTTTAGGAAAATCAAATCGTACCACTAAATTACACTGCCGGATGTCCAAGCCCTCTTCTAAAACTGATGTTGATACTACTATATTGCATTGTAAATTACAGAAATTTTCTATAATCTTTCTTTGCATGTTCATTTTCATTGTGCAGCCATTATTTTGTTTTCCACTCTGACCATAGCCAACAACATATTCTGATTTAATGAAATTATAATCTGGGTAATATTTACTAATTTCACGTAACCACATATTTAGTACATATGCAGTAATGCGCTTTTGAACAAAAATTAAAGCACATAGAGAACGAGACTGTTCTTCAGGGAATGCCATTGATAAATCTGTGTATTTCCTATAAGCACATTTCAAAATTTCTAATAATTTCAGAAGTTTATGAGGTGCATTTTTTAGCAACTGATCTAATTCATTTTTTCTATGTAGATTTTTTCCCAAGGTTTCATAAAGTTTACTTAAACTATCATGTAGTTTATTTAAATAAAACTTAATCCCTGTTTTGGCTTCCTGTGGTAGCATATTGTCAGTTTCTTGCAGAAACTTTTTTATTGCAAATTTTGCACAACATGGACCCAACGTTTTTAAGATAGTGCTCAAAGTTTTAAAATATGTTTTTGGATTAGCTAAATACGCATTTAACTCATTGTAATTAAAATGTTCGACGTTAACTTCTTGGTTAAAGTAGGATTTTTTAAGCATATTCACATTTTTCGTATTTTTTGCTAAGTCTGTGATAATCCTTAATAATTGTTTGTCAGGATTATATGATTTATAGTAAACTAATATCATATATGGATTTGTTCCATATTTTTTTGATATACCAGTCCTTGAAATAATAACACGTGATCTCAGTGTTTCTTCTAGCTGTTTAATTTTTTGTTCAAGGCCCGTCGCTTTGCACTTACCAGTCAGTAATGATGCAGTTAGGCCTAAAATTAATGGCTGTTTTTCTTCAGGACAAGTATCAAAACATTTCATTATTTCTGTGTATGGATGTCTTTTAATGGCCCAGTGGCACTCATCAAACACTAACAGCTTAATCTGAGATAATGATAAAAAACCGTGATGTAATATCTGCCGACATATTTCAGCTGTCATTACTAGAACTTGCCATTTCTTGAATACTTTTTCCCAGTCCTCCATTTTCCATTTAACACACATTTCACCAATAATACCTTTTACTTTTAAATGAGTATGCTTTTCAAGAACATTTCTTTGCTGTTCAACAAGTGGAACAGTAGGAACAATAAAAAAAGTTTTTTTCCCGCCATCTTCTAATGGAACTTCTAATTCTGCACAAGTTTGTCTTATTAGCATAACAGCGATGTAAGTTTTACCAGTGCCCGTGTCTAGACGAATCACAGTATTACCTTTAATTGCCTCTTCTAAGAGCTCCAGTTGATAATCATGAGGTGTAAATGATGGAATCCAGTCCAAATAGTCCTCTTCATAAGGATCATTATAAACTTTTTCTGCAGCTGTTGCCATTATAAACCACGATTACGATAAAACAGAGAACATCGTTTAGTTTTAGAAAGAATTATACATCGTAGTAATCATGACGTGTAAATACAAACCGAAACTAAAATGATACAATTGGGCATGCGCACCAGTCGTCGACCAGCGATTGGTGATCACTTCCCATTCAACGCGATTGAAGGTATAACGAAAGGCCACAATGTTATATTATTTTGGGCATAAATATATTTGGTATCATTGAAAAAAAGAACAGGACTCTGGAAATTTTGAAACTAACACTTTCGTACTAATATATCACTCAATTAAAAATAAAATGCGAGGGCCGATGCAGTAGGCGTAATGAAGCATACTCATCGCCACATAAAAACGTCGATCTTTCAAAAGAAAGGTGCATTTTATTATAATGAGCCAATATTTGATTTAGTCCCAGCTCTGGATAAAACACTGTTTATAATAGTTTTTAAACAAATAGATTTCTTTTTTTTTATCACAGGGAATTATACCCAATATCGTGTATCTATCCCTCTGCGATAAGAAAATCCAAATTTCAGATACAGTACTGAACTTTTTTCTGAAATGTATTTTACTGAATTCTCCACAAGAAAAAAAAAAAAAAACCAATCTATAAGTGTTTTTTCGTGTCTCACACCCGCGAAAGGTTATTTGCAAATCTGTAGTATATTTTATACTATAGAATATCTGCAGGTGGGCCACGGATATTCCCCCCCCCCCCCCCCCCGTTTTTAGCAGTTGTGTGTGTGTGTGTGATATATAATCTGCAAACCCTGTCCAGAGACCAAACATGGAACTGTTTCAAGCAGGGGTGGCTCGTGCATAGGTACTGGGAACTGCTGCACTCCCGATTTTTCTCGATTTATTATTATTATTATTATTATTTGACACCTTCAGGGAGTCCAAAGACTCATCGAGGGAGAGTGTGCCAACAGCATCGAACGATTGGGCCTCATCCACCTACTAACCGCGCTCAAACTTACTTAACTGAGCCATTAGTAGTAGTAGAGGCTCGACCAACCTTTGCTGGCTATAAATATATTTATTTATATTTGCTTGTAATATTTAATTTTATCATCAACAATCCGATACAATTCTCTTATTTTGTATAAAAAATAATAAAAATCCATCTTGTAGCACTTAGGAGGGCGAAGGACACTAGCGGCTCGTTATAATAAAATGCACCTTTCTTTTGAAAGATCGATGTCTTTTATGTGGCGATGAGTATGCTTCATTATGCCTATCGCATCGGCCATCCCATTTTATTTTTAATATGTTTACCACCGTGTCATATTGCTACGCACGCAAGTATATACACGTCATAGTGAGATGACGAGCTATTAGCGTTATGGGGCACTGTCCGTCGCGCAGTTCCACTGTTGTTTATATGCAGTTTAGGCCAGTAGTAGTGTTCGTAGTGCTTATAGTGTTTACTCCATCTCGTTAAATATTTGGACATTACAATTAAAGACGTAACATTTGTTATAGTTTTTATTTTAGAACATTATTGGGGTTATGATAATGGATTTTATTTTTAAGTAATTTTGAATTATACCAAACTGTATAATTTTATCGATAATAAACAATATTTTTTCATGTTTAATTTTTTTTTTAATTTTTACCATAATTTTGATATTTTATCCAAATACACACTGTACTTGCAATGTGTATGTATATTTCGAAAGTTGCAGCACTCTCATGATTTCAAGCCACTTCATCTCCAATAAATAAGGCAGCAGCCTCACACAGGGTGACAACATTTATTGCCCACCTAAGAATAGTTGCAAACATCCATGTCTGTGGTGCAATTCAAACTTGTAACCTTGAGTGTAGAGCAGGTACAGTTTTCCTTTTTTGGAATTACAGCAAAAGCAAAATGAACTATAAACTGGATTCTAACAATCATAGTTGCTGTGTTTAAAAATAAACATACTCCCTCAAAAATTATGGCACAAAAAAAAAAAAAAAAACTTCCACGACTATTTCACCAGTATTCACAGCATAAATACAAATACAAAGGAACTGCATCAACGCTTTCAGGTGTTACCTTCTATTTCTGACTGAAATATCAATCCCAATAATTGCTACCTGCACTCTGCATACTGCTTTCTGCCTAAAGGGCAGCACATGTGCAATCCATTGTGCTAACATTCATCTGTCCTCACTTGAATTTACCCTGACCTCTTCAACTTTGTCTCTGAAGCTTATATCTACGGTCTGTCCCAACCTTGTCTTCCTGGGTGACTTCGATATTCATAATGCCATCTGCTTCCCATTTTCTGTTCAAATGACCAAGCTAAAAGTATTTGCTGTAAAGAATTATTTTCTAATGCAAATGGTCTTTCAAATATTCAGAATAACAGATGCCCCTCCGCGTTCTTCTAACATGTTGATAATTTCTTAAGTAGTTCTCTTTCTGAGTATACCAAATAAGATTACCTTTCCTGTTAGTAATTAACTAAGGCCACAATCTTGTCATGTTTCCTTTTCCACAGAAGATCCCCCACTCAGTTATTCTTAACTTCCATGTCTTTCAGCACTAATATATCATAAGAGGGGAATGGGATGACCTACAAAAGTTTTTACTCTTCCCTGCCATTGACAAACTACTACTTCTACTCTCCCAGCCTAACCTCTTGCTCTGAGTGAGTTACTAAAATTACTGTTACAAGAATTAAGGGACATTCATTTAGAATTTGTCTTTAGAATTCCTATCCCATTATCGAAGCCATGATTAAACAACAGTTCACTTCAAGAGAACATCCTTCATATTGAACTGGTATTATTCTTTTTCCTCTATCTCCTCCAAAAACAAGGCATTACACTTCCTCTAATATCAGAAACAGTATACTACTTGCTTTCTGTGGTCTTTCATACTCATAGACATAAAAGTAATGTAAAATAATAATTTGCTGGCCTGGTTGGTTAAATGGTTAGTGTATCTGCTCTCCAACAGCAGGCTTAGAGTTTGAATACCACTGTAGTTGTGAATGTTTGTGATTGTCTTTATATATATATATACACAATGCAGAAACTTTGGATTGTGTAAAATATATAAAGGTGGATATTTTTGTCACAGAGCAGTGACTTGAGAGGGACGGCTTCCTGTTGATGTAGCGTACACAGTAGGGCATCTGCTGTGTACAAGTTTAGGATAAAATATGACATCTGGTGCAGGTGATGTATGGGCTCCCTTCATGAGTCCTTGATTCTCAAATATTACTTTGTTTAATTAAGAGTTTGGAAGAAACAACTGCCATGCTATGATAGAGACAACTGAGGAGAAGAGCAATAATAGCTAATGAATCAACATGCAGGTTGTGCAAAAGGAATGATGTAGAGTTTATGGACTTATGGCCTAAGTTTGATGGATGGAAAGATTTGTACAATGCTGATAGATTGCACTTAAATGGCTTCAGAGTTAGGTGTCTGGAGAGAGCTTTATTCACTAAGAGTGTAGAAGTGCAAAGTCAGGAAAACTAAAGAACTTAAGGAGGATGCAGATGAGTGTGTGTGAGAAGGCACCCATGAAGTGAGTGAATGCGTGGGGGGGGGGAATGCAAATTCTAGTTTTCCAGGCAACAAACAATATCGAATGGGATAGTCAATTCAGAATGTAAAGGTGGTTGAGGGCCTAAGGGGATATGCAATATATACTAATGCTAGTAGCACCAGAAATAAGAGGGAAGAGTTTTCGACACTTGTTAGTGCAATCTCACCAAAAGTTATACTATTAGGCATTAGTGAGACTTGGCTAACCTCAGATAACATACATATAGGGATAGTATGTGATGAATTTAGTGTTTTCAGAGAGGATAAAGTAGACAGAACAGGGGATGCGATACTGCTAATTATAACAAATGAATTGTAGCCAAGAGTGGGAGTCAGTTAGGCAGATGGAAGTTCTTTTGAGTCAATCTGGTGTGAGATTGAGGCCAGTAGGACAAACTATAAATTTGGTTGCTGCTATACACCAGGGATGATGTGGAAGATATGTGTCAGCAGATTAGTACAATGAATGCAAGTCGAGTAAACATAGGTGTGCTGATTAAATTTGACGGTGTACGTTAGAACACAGACTGATAAGTAAATAATTATTTATTGACTTTATTGCTGATGTCAGCAATTCGGAGACATAGATTGGAAGGAGGAAAGATCAAATGCAGGAAGAAAATGGAATTTATACGCTTACTGAGCAAGAATTACTTGAAGCAGAATGTGATGGACGAGACCCGGGGTGAGAGTGTTGGCTCTTGTTATAGGGTCAGAAGACCTGTCCATAACTAAGATAGTTACACTGCCTCTAATTGGGGAAAGTGACCATGTCATCTTGATTTGGTAGGTGCCATGACGTGAAAATTCCCGATTAGAAAGGATATATGTATAAGATGCTATTAGGCAGGTGATTCTGATACACTTAGGAGGTAGCACTATAGCATAAAGTTCTGCATGGCAGATAGTTAAGGGATATCTGGAGGAAGCAATATCACATTGTATACTCAAGGTCAGGAAGCTAAATCAGGTAGATGTTAGATGCATTAGTAGTATCATTAAATGAGTTGCAAAAAATGGAGGGTATATAAAGAGAAAGGTGACCTGCTTGCTACCTTGAACGGTACAAGGATCAGAGCAGCATGATAAGGAAGGCAAAATCAGATTATGAAAAGAAATTTAGTCAAAGAGGTGAAAGCAAATTTCAGAGTTTTTTTGCTATGTGGCAGTAGGAGGAAGAATAACTTTAATGATTGCAGGAGGAAAGTCAGTGATGGTTCCACCCATTGACAATCAAAAACCTGCCATTAAAATTGAGCTTGTTGAAAGATTTTTTTCACTTGGTTATATACTATAAATTAAAGATGCCAAGAAATTATATTCTTAGTTTAATTCTTTATCCAACTGAAAGCCACATGAAGTAACTTCACAACTGGGCTATTTGTATATAAAGGCTAATGACTTCATATCAGTTGCCTTAGTATCTAATAATGACATGTATTATGGGAAGAGCCACTACCCACTTTCGATCTTTATTGAGGTTTTATCAGTGGGAACCAGAAGAGATGCCAGGGTTAAAGTAATGTAGAAATAATATATTATCCATATACAAGTAGTCTAAAGGTGTCATGCTTACTCTGGATCAGAGAAGATAAGGCAATCGACGTGAAGTCTCTATATACAAGTAGCCCAGTCATAAAGATACTTCACGTGCAAACATTGGTTGCTTACACTTGAATAAAGGATTAAACCAGGAATGTAATTTCTTGGCATCTTTAATTTATGGTATAACCAATGAAAGAAAATTTCAACATCTATCTCTAATCCAGAGTGTTTTAATAATAAGGGGTGACATCTTTATGCTACTTGTATATGGATAATATGGGACTTCTGCATTATTTCAACCTTATCTCTGAATTAATCGAAAAGGTTGAAGATGGATTAGAATGGGAATGTACTGAAGATGAATTGATTGAGTGGTCTCCTGTTTTTTGATTAGTGTGATATTGTTGGGACTACCGAATGATATATTTAGAGGTAAGCTTTCTTCCTTTTGACTATTTTTGTGATTACGCATTGCTTAGCTGGTAGACTCTTGCATGAGTCTAAGGGATTTGTCAATAGACCCTCCTAGGTCGTCAGGAATAAGATATCGGAATATTCCTTCATTGTACACAAGGATGGAGAATGTAAAATATATCAAGGACGCCATTCAACATTTAAACAAAGATTCAAAGATTCTCAAATTCATTCTAAAGAAATTTGAAACGGATTATTCTGGTTGCTTGAATCTCTTCACTCAAGTAAATGACCCCAAAGACGATGATTTAGACATCGAAGAGAACATTACACCTGTTCCACCTACAAAGACTCCCCGACAGTTTGATTGTTCTCAGGAGGAACAATCTAATAAAAGATGCAGAAGATGGAATGTAAGATGATGTAATAACTCATGAAAATCAGGTCACCCAAGATAGAAAAGAAAAAGTCCCTCCAGTTATCCTTCAGGATAAAGATAAATGGACCTCAGTCTCAAGGTCTCTAGGGGAACAAAATATCAATTTCTCCTGGGCAAGAAATACTGAAGAGGGTGTAAAGATTCATCCTACCACTGTCAAAGATTATCGCATGATGGCGAAAATGCTATACAACTAAATTGTCCTTCCACACCTTTTGCGCAAGCAAGCGAGAAGAACTTAAAAGTTGTTCTAAGAGGAGTGGCTGAGGTCATCACAGCTGACCTCATCAATCAAGGATTGACCCCGATCAAAGTCAGTAGGATGCTGAGGTCAGATAAAACACCAATGCCACTGGTGTTGGTCGAAATCTCCAATACGCAAAAATAGAATCTATGAAGTTACTGACATTTGTAAGCTTAAAATTGCAACCGAACCTCTAAGGAAGAAGGCATCGGCAGGGCAGTGAGGGTCACCAAACTAACTCTTGCACCAAGCCCAGATCCACGCCTGCCTGCTGTGCCAGTTATAGAGGACCATATCCTGCTAATTACAAGGGATGCCTTTTCCATCCAAAAAACTGTGGATCAACAAGAACGAACCATGCTCCTCCAAGCAATGAGACAAACAACCAAACAGGTCCTCCTCCAGATCATAATACCTCACATTCGGCAGCACAGGAAGGCACTCAACCTTCATCCTTGTCCAAATCATATGCGGAAGCAGTAAGAACCCAGACTCCTTCATTGCAAAAGCAAACAAGCTCTAATCTTTAACCTCGTCACTTGCAACAATGCTGCATGAATTCAGCAAAGCAAGCACCTCACCATCTTCCAGAAAGAGATTCTATTTAGAAACCCAATCCATATTAACAGCTCTCTATAATGTTTAAAAAATTTAAACCCAATTCCCTCATGATAACAGCATGTAATGCCAATTGCTTAACAAATAAAATTCTCGAGCTGCAAGAATTCGCAAAAAGATACAATCCAACATAATCTTGATCAGTGAATCCCACCTCAGACCAAACAATCCAAAACTAAGAGGTTATATTTTATATAGGACAGACAGACTTAACTCTAGTGGAGGCGGCACAGCTATTTTTATTAAAAATTATTTGAGCCACAACTCGTTGACCAGACCCCAAACTATAAACCTTGAGGTGACAGGTGTGGAGGTGCACACTAATAATGCAGGCAAACTCAAAATCTACACAGCGTACAATTCTCCCAGCATTCCACTATTGACAGCAGGCTTGGACTCCATCCTCTGCTCTACGGATTCCATAATTATAGCAGGAGACCTAAACTCCAAACATACAGCCTGGTTCAGTTCGTCAATCAACTCCAAAGGTGTACCTTAATCAACTACATGTCACTCAACTCATCAGTAGTAACTGGACCCATTACAGCCCATCAGTAAGTTCTGATGTATTAGACATAGTTATCCTCAGAAACATCAAATATCAATACCAGCTGGAGACATTAGAAGAGCTTAACTCAGAACATAATCCCATCATTCTTTCTTACCATGGGACAAGCTCTCTAAGGTTCTCCCAGTCCACATCGGTCCACCCCCTGTCATTCGTAAAAAAGAAGAAATAGACCAAGCTATTTAACTAGGCAAACCAATAACAGCAATAGCATCGGTCACTCAAACCACTGTCTTCCACACTCCCAACTGGATCCCAGAAGAGATAATGGACCTGATTAGGTCCATTATCTCTTCTGGGATCCAGTTAAAAATAAAGGCTAGAATTGCCAGAAAGCGATATCACGACACTAGGGCCCCAGGACAAAACAACCTGAACAGACAGGTTCTAGAAGCCCTCCAGATGCACAGGAATTCCAAATGGGAATCCACACTCAGGGAAATCAACCCAGAAGATAACTCCACGTGGAAATTTGTAAAATCTCTTGGTACCTTTGAACACCAATCTTGGAATTGCACACTCGGATGAAGAAAAAGTAGAAGCCCTAATTGACAATCTGGAAAATCAATGCAGCCCATCTTACGAAAACTTAAATATCAATCTGATTTACAAACTTCATCGTAAAGTTAGAAATGTATTAAGACAGCCTAAGGGGAATTCAGAAACCATCACCCCCACATCTCCAACAGAAATAATAAATATCATTTCCCATCTGAAGAATAAAAAGGCTCCCAGCCCTGACGGCACCAATAGAATAATAAAGCTACTCCCACGGAAAGCCATAATTCATCTAGTTAATATTACCAATGCCAGTACTTTCCCACAGATTGGAAAATCGTGGACATTATACCTCTGAAAAAGCCTGGTAATAACCCACAACTTCCCCAAAGCTACAGGTCCATCAGTCTTCTTCCCTATCTTGGCAAAGTAACAGAAAAGGTCATCCTATCAAGACTACAATCAGCAGTGAACAAACTCTAAACAGAAAATAATCCCAAATGAGCAATTTGGGTTTTGCAAAGCTCACAACTCAGTACAACAAATTCACCGACTAACAGAACATATCACCCATGATTTTAACTGGCACCTTCTCACTGCTGCTGTATTTTTGGATGTTGCTAAGGCCTTTGATGAGGTCTGGCATCAAGACCTTATCTTCAAACTAATTGAAAACAATATCCCAATTAAACTAGTGAAACTCATATGTTAGTGAAAGATACATGCAAGTAAATCTCAATGGAATTGTGTCATCAAGGCGCAACATTCTGGTGGGAGTACCTCAGGGTTCTCTTCTGGCCACAATACTTTTCACAACTTACATAGCAGATATTCCTCAATTCAAGAACAACCCCTACAGCCCTTTATGCAGACGACACCGCTATTCTAGCAAGATCGCTCAGCCCCCACCTGGCAATCGCCAGACTCCAAGGAAGTATCAATGAGCTAGCAAACTGGTTCACCAACTGGAGGATTCAAGTGAACCCCCTCAAAAGCTCAGCCATGCTGTTTTCAAGAAGAAAGGTCTGCAATAAAGATCGCGTCCTGCTCTCTGGTCATACGATCCCATGGCAATCAGAGACCAAATATCTTGGGGTATTAGTGGATAAGAAACTTCTTTCTAACAAGCACATCAATCTCATTGGCTTTAAATCTTCCAAAGTAATAGCACAGCTCTACTCAAATTGAAGCAAATTGAATCTACATAATAAATTGCTTCTTTACTGGATGGTAATACGTCCAGTCATTACCTATGCCTCACCAGCATGGAGTCGCACTTCAAGATCAAACATTTCGAAATTGCAGAGGATCAAAAACAAATGCCTTAGGATGATCCTGGATGCACTGTGGTTCATCAGAAATTCACCGAGAAACCGGCATTCCATACATCTCCTCCTTTCTTCGTGATCTTGCAGAAAAATTCTTCGTGAAGTCAAGTTCACATTTAAACCCACTGATCGTACAAGCTGTCAATTACAATGAGACTGATTACTGCGAACACAAAAGAATGAAGGCTATTCTTCTCTCAACTGATCATAGCTAACACAACTGCCCCCAGAGGGCGAGCTTAATTGCTCACAAATTTCCCATTCATAAACAACTCTCATTATAGATAAAGGGAAATATGAAAAGCACTAGTGCTTCACCCATCCTATCAGTAACGTTAATAGTAACCTTATCTCTTCTGGGTCTGGATCCCATTGATGACATTTATTAATGCTAACCATTGGTTTTGCTTACTTCATGAGGCATAGAGAGGTTATACTCAATGGCAGGTTTTTGCTTGTCACTGGGTGGAACCACTGCTGAGTTTCCTGTCCTGGAGTGATTCAAGTTAGAAGTAATGAATTTAGTAGTTGATCCTTTACAGTGAGATTTAGAGTGATCATGTAGATTACTCAGAGTTTTTGGAGAGGTACTCCTGCATTTAAACATACCTCAGTAAAGGTCGATACTGGTCTGGTGTAGTGGCCCTTCCCCATGCATTGCATTATATACCTCTTAAAGGATGTGTGCTTTACATTATGGGATACTAAGGCAATTGATGTGAAGTCCTAAGCTTCTATATGCAGGTAGCCCAGTCATGAAGATACTTCATGTGCAAACATTTGTTTGCTTACACTTGAATAAAGGATGGAACCTAGAATATCATTTCTTGGCATATTTAATAAAGATTTGTTATGGCAGAGGTAATGTAGACTGATATGAGAACAGAGGTTGATGAATTAGAAGTACTTAGGATTGCAGAATCTGAATGCAAATACAGCTGTGGGATTAGATGGGATAGATTTTAAAAAAATGTGGTCAAAACGAGAATTCAGGAATGGGCGGATAAGAATATGACATTTTGAGGTCCAGCATGACTTTATGTCTTAACTTTTTATGATAGGATAATAGCTGAGTTGGATCAAGGGAATGACTACATGATGATACTGCTGAATTTTGCATGAAGACAGGATATCACATGGAACTATTATGCAAACTTCAAACAAATAGTGATGGATATGAAACTGGTGATATGGATAAAAGGACAGATTAGACTTATGGACAGATACCAAAAACCAGTATATGGAGGAGCAGAATCCAGGAAAAAGCAGGTGACTAGTGGTGTGCCACAGGACTCTGTGTTTGGGCCACTGCTGTTTAATTTTTATGTAAATGATATGAATATCTCCAATCAAATTATTTGCTTGCTGATGATGCAAAATTGGGTAGGGTAATAGTTAATCAAGGTGATGTAGAGAGTTTATAGGATGATTTGTATAGGTTGACGGGCAAAACACAATGGATGTCAATTTAATATAAAAGAGTAAAGTTATGCATTTTGGGATACAAAGATTATAAACTGTGTACTATATTAAAGGAACCGTACTCCAGGAAATTGATGAAGCCATGTATTTGGTGGGGGGGTAGATAGAAAGTTATATTTTTGGGGAGAGATAAGGGAGTTTTCTTTCCTCTTTATAAAGCCATTGATACGACCACATCTGGATTACTTGCTCAGGTTTGGTCGCCAGGGTTTCTTGGGGATGAGGAAATGGTGGAGATGATCCAGAAGCAAGTGACAAAGATGGTGAGTGGTCTGCAGAATGATCTCTATGAGGATAGATTGAATGTTTGTGGATTCCAAAATTGATCGGCGAAAAAAAAAGGGAAGTATGATAGAAACATTTAAGTTACTTAAAGGATTTTATGGAATTGATGCAAGGGGAAATATTTCAACACTTGGCTAGATGGAGCAGAACAAAGGGTCATCCCTGAATGTTGCTACTGAAATTCCAGGGATGACGTCTTGTTCTGCAAGAGCCTGAGGACTAGATTTTTCTTCTGGAGAGTGGTGAATGAACGGAATGGGTTGTCCGATTTAGTTGTAATTTCTTTGTCTGTTAATAGTTTCCAGGAGAGGTGTGATAGGTATTGTGTTTATAGTTTGGGTCTCCAACAACGAGTCTTAGAACTCCATGAAGGGTGCCTGTGCAATAATAATAATAATGGCTATTTATTTCCCACTTTAAGAAACCTTGTGCTAGAAACGAAATGTGGAACTTTTTCAAGCTGTTGTAGGCCTCAATGTAATATCATGCCCAAAACCATAGTTTTCACCGATGAAATTCATCTCTCAACTAAAGATAATCATAGCATCAAAGTCAAAAGTGGTGATTCATAACTGCCACTTCTCCTGGAGCATCTCTACAATCCTTTATACTCAGCTGCCACCTTTCCCAGAATATAGAAGCATCTTTGCAAGAAGGTGGGCAGGCAATGAATGTCTGCTCTGAAATTACTGGCTTCTTTTCTTTACCTCAGTCTCATTTTTGTCTCAAATAAAAAGGGCATCAGCATTCTACTACTTCACTACATGGAGGTCTACCAGTCAATCAATGAACTCCCAGTATGGATTCTTCCAATCTAGATCCTTGGCAAATCTCTTACTCTGCATCTTCTGTGTATGTGCCATGGATTTAGAGAAGAAAAAGCTGATGTTTTTCAATACTTTCAGAGCATTTGATTCGTTTTGGCATCAGTGAATTTCCATCCTTTGATCGAGTAGCTTGTCTTCACTCTAGTCATTCATGTCACCCTGTTTTAGATGACTTTCTCTCTTCAGACTTTCTTCCAACAAAATAGTGCCCTAAAACTCTTTCTTCTGTATGTAGATGACCTTTTCTCAATAAAAATCAAGGCTTGATTTTACATCAAGTGTGGTCTACATTCATCAAAAATTGAGCTCCCACGGACCTCAGATATAGTACGCGTGAATCACAGAACGTCACAACAACTAGCAGTGTTCTAACACGCATACAGTAATGAATATATCGTTCGTATTCTGGTTTCTCAATTATTTAACAGTTGTGACGTTATAAAAAAACATTTAATATGTGTAATTAATTGTCACTAACTAAGCTTTTGTTGTGTAAAACGATCAAGGCTTGATTTTACATCAAGTGTGGTCTACATTCATCAAAAATTGAGCTCCCACGGACCTCGGATATAGTACGCGTGAATCACAGAACGTCACAACTAGCAGTGTTCTAACACGCATACAGTAATGAATATATCGTTCGTATTCTGGTTTCTCAATTATTTAACAGTTGTGACGTTATAAAAAACATTTAATATGTGTAATTAATTGTCACTAACTAAGCTTTTGTTGTGTAAAACGTTTATGTACCATTACTCCTCATGATGTAAGTCTTACGATGCACGAAATTTGTCGGGCTTTTTAATTGTTTATTTTTAATAAACTCTTTATATTAATATGTAGTCTCAATACCGAAAACTACCTACAAAACTCACGTAAATTATTTTTTTTTTTATCAGTATAATTTTCGCCTAAGTATCAAATGCATCTTCAGTACAAGAATGCAAAAAGCTAATGTACTTAGGTTCCATAAGAAACCGACTAAAATATAAAGTCTGTTCGTTATGGAACGGCTTTACAAAGAAACATGTGAAATTTAACTTCACTTTCCTATCTTAAACAGATGATCCGATGGTCTACATCTATCCCCTTTTTGGGAGATAGTACTTTTTAAATCGGCTAATCTTTCCTAACTTTCTTTTATTTAGGAAATTTAATTCCTTTTTGGTTATCTTATATTAGCTACTTAGGTGGCGTCTTTTGGAATTGTCAGTTATTGTTCAACCTTGTACTAAAGATGATACTTAGCGAAAATTATACTAATAAAAAAAAATTTACGTGAGTTTATTCTGGTATTATAATTTATTGCAGTATCCCATTTTGCTTCATCAGCTGTCTTCATTGCTTCCAAAATTGCACCTGGGTCTCTTCAGGTACTTATTCAAGAAGTAAAAACAACCTTTATGGTCCAGAATTTTAATTGAAGGTGGGTTTAGCTTCAGCAGGCAGCTGGCGTTGCTTAAGGTCAAAGCCAGACAACAGGAAGAGGACTTCTATATTGCCTTTTAGGGATGTGACATACCAATCAGGGTTTCTTAGTAAAAGTAGAGAAATTTCACGTTGACCTAATGGTATTACCAAAAGAATGAACATAAAAACAAATGAGTTCTTCTAATAACTCCAAGGTGTTATCTTCAGGTAGTACTAATCAGGAAAAGGAAGGAGTAGCATAATATTCATCAACAACCACGAAGCTCATATTTCTTAGAAGAACAAAGCATACTGAAAGTTTATAGCAAGTAACTCAGCACATGTCTGAGAATACAGAAATAAAACTAAGAAAGTTGTATGTGAAAAGAAATTAAACAAAAATAATAACACTGGTAAGAATATTATTAAGCGAGACCTCCAGGGAGTCAGGGACTCGTCGAGGGAGGCCACACACTACATGTACTACACCAGCTATCATACTTATTCTTGAATTCATTCACGCTGCTTGCACACACACAACATCCAATGGCAATCCATTCCAATCATGCACCACTCTATGAGAGAAAAATTTGGCCCACATCCCCTTCTTAGCAGAATTCATTCCCAACTTTCAAGGATGCCCTCTTGTCCTTTCCCCACTCTATAAAATAATAATAATAATAAAAATACATCAATTGAAATCCTGTATGACTCAGAAGTTTTAAAGTCTCAAAAGAGGCAAAATGGCATCCTTATTTTTACATGACAGTTCGTTTCAGTATTGCAGCTATCTTGAGTTGTATTTGCAATCTTTGCTATATGGCCCCTGAAACTTTCCATCTACTAACACTCCAAGATCCCTAGCCTGATCAGTTTCTTCTAGTATAATACGACATTGGATATCTAACTACACCAAAATTACTGACATCCATTTTTGTTTGCCCACAATTCCAGCCTATTTAAATCATTCTGCAAGTATGCATATCAGCCGGATTCCTGATAACCCTACCTATCTTTATCATCATAGAGAGCCTGTGTAGCTCAGTGGATGTGGCGTTTGCACACCACGGCGCTTGGCCGCACGAAGGAAGACTTGGTTTCGAGTCTAGTCGGCAACTAGAGGAAATTTTTCTAAGCCTTTTTTCGACCGGTTCCCGAGTTAGTCGATCTCTGGCACGGGTAAGCGGGTTTTTCGTCCCGTAAACTCAAGAAAATCGACCGTAGAACCTACATTATTTCAGACATTAAATATATTGTGGTAGGGTTAGGGACCACGAGATGGCGGCACATTTGAACCGTCTCTTCACTGTGTACCGCTTAATTAGTGATAGCCTTGGGCCATCTATCTCTGATTGGTACCAGTGGAGATTGAACTGCCCACTCAGTCTCCAAAAGTTAGATAGGGCTAAATGGCCTCGCCTACTCCCGTATACGGGAATAAAAAGGTGTTAGCTGATTTTTTTTTTTTTTTTCATCAGCAAATAAGCTGTATGTTGCATGTCAAACTTTCCCAATGCCATTAATGTACAGAGTGAATAACAGTGGACCAAGGACTGATCCTTTTGTTACACCACCATTTACTTTAAATCTTGCAGACTCACATCTCCCATATACCACTTTTTCATAAGTGGTATATGGCAATAATATTTTATAATTCAAACTAGCATTCTCCAATTATGCAACAATTTTTCATGCTGCATTATGGCAAATGTCTTAGCAAAATCTAAAAATATAATGATGTATCCATTCCCCTTGTCTATATCACTGGTGACAGTATAGAATGTGATCAAGTTGCTAAAATATGACTTCCCTTAGTAAACCCATGCTATTCATTGCAAAGTAGAGATTTTCTGTGCACTCATTTCTAAATGTGAACCTGCAACGGCACGTCCTGGCGCTTTGAATGCGAGAGAGGCCGATAATCGACCTAATACATTTAGGTGATGAAAAGTAGGCGATGACAACTGCCTAAAACAAATGAATGCTATATGCGTCATAGCGGACAAAGAACGATCGTGAAAGTATGATGAGCGCTTATAACGTTTCAATAAAGTCTGGTTTTTTTTTGTCTTGTTAATTGCATGTTAATCGGCAGTGAAGAAAATACATCATGTCTACTACACAAAATTGTGTCAATAGTGTAGATTCCTTCTGCTACATTTGTGGCAGGTTTACTGTTCCCAGTTCAAAGGACAAATATCACCGATTTCGTTAAGAAAGTGTACTTTGCATACTTTGACGTAAAAATTGCAGATCAGGACAAGTCATGGGCTCCAAATAAAGTGTGTAAGTCGTGTAGAAAATTACGACAGTGGAGCAGGGGAAAACGCCAAAAATTAGCTTTTGGCATTCCAATGATTTGACGTGAACCGAAAAATCACGTAGATAATTGCTATTTTTGTTTAGTTCAGACTTCTGGTTATAATAAGAAAAAAATTGTGTATCCAAATCTCGACTCAGCAATTCGGCCAGTTGTTCATTCCAATGAAATAGCCGTGCCAATTTATAAAGGACTTCCTTTACTTGAGAACGAGCATGATCGGGATATGCCAGATGTTCTTGAGGAGCAAGACCCGGATGTTGATTTAGACAATGAAAATTTAATTTCTAGTTCTGGACCGCAACGTTTTCCTCAAGCGGAATTGAACGACTTAGTGAGAGATTTGGGCCTATCAAAGGAATCATCGAATTGTTAGCTTCAAGATTAAATGAAAAAACTTACTGGAGCAAGATACGAAGATAACTTTTTATCGTAGCAGGGAAAGTAATCTTGTACAATATTTTAAACACGAGTGTGGGTTTGTTTACTGTAACAATATGTCAGGTTTACAAACTGAAATGAGTGTTATACAATATCATCCAAATGAGTGGCGTTTATTTATCCACAGTTCAAGCAGAAGTGTGTCTTACTACACAATGGGGATGTATATGGCTCAATTCCTATTGGCTATTCATTCCACTTAAAGGAAACATATGAGGACATTAAAAAGGTTCTGAAGTTATTAAAATATACAGACCATAACTGGATCATCTGTATGGATCTTAAAATGATGAACTTTTTACTTGGCTTTCAAAGAGGATATACAAAGTTTCCGTGTTTTCTATGCTTCTGGGATAGTCGAGCTAGAAACCAACACTGGAGTCAGAAACATTGGCCTCTTAGAATATCCTTAAATGTTGAAGAAAACAAACAGAATGTTATAAATCAACCTTTAATCGACAGAGAAAAAATCATTTTTCCACCTCTACACATTAAACTAGGTCTTATGAAGCAGTATGTTAAAGCTTTAGATTTACAAGGTGACTGTTTCCAATACATATATGAAAAAATTAAAGCCGGTGTATTTGATGGACCGCAAATTAGAACTTTAATGAGAGACCCGAATTTCATCAACTCTGTGAACGAAATTGAGAAAGAGTCCTGGACTTCATTTACGATGGTTGCGAATAATTTTCTTGGAAACAAAAAAGCGTGCAATTACAAAGATCTAGTGGAAACAATGCTTGAAAATTTCCAGCGCCTAGGTTGCAACATGAGCATAAAGCTTCATTTCCTATACAGTCATCTTGATAGATTTCCCGAGAATTAAGGTGCTTTAAGCGATGAACAAGGCGAAAGATTTCATCAAGACTTAAAAACTAGGGAAGATCGGTACCAAGGAAGATGGGATTCTCACATGATGGCCGACTACTGTTGGAGTATTCAAAGGGATTGCCAAAACAGAACACACAGCAGAAATTGCTACAAACAAAAATTTATTCCCTGAAACTCGTGTGTAAGTAAAATTGTTATTTTTTTTAGAGATATTCTTGTAATTTTTAATGAATATTGTTAAGTAGTTATGTATCTAATTATCGGCCTCTCTCGCATTTAAAGCGCCAGGACGTGCCGTTGCAGGTTCTTACGCATTTATTCGTTTACTAACAAGCGAGAGCGGTGAGCGCTCCGATTCTGATCTGCGCACCGCTTTGAATAATAGGCTATATCTTCGGGAATTTTTCGAATTTCTTGATAAAAAGTTAGGAACAGATTTTTAAAAGTACATACTTTCAGAAAATAATATTAAAAAATCGTTTTTTTTTTTTTGATCCTCTAAATAGTAGTGCCTCCTTAAAACTATCAAAAACTTACAAATTAGCAAAAAGAAAATGCCATAGAGGAAAAACATGATGTGATAGAGAAAAATGGGTTTGATATTTGAAATCAGCGCACCCAAATTAGTAAAAAACAAGTGTCAGATCATAATCAGCAGAAAAAAATTTTTTTTTTGTTGGCCAGTGTTTTCCAAACATTGATTGGACAGCTGCCACTGATGCAGTTCATGGGGACTCTGCACCAGCATTAAAGACTATTTATTTTTGGATAAATGAGTTTAAAGGTCGTAAGTCCATAAGATGAAGCGTGCTCCGGACGGCCGACTGAGGTCACTACGAAGGAAATGAATCACAAAATCATGGTGACCTTATGGAAGACCGCTGAGTGAGATTGCTGAGATTGTAGGCATCTCAACTGAACGAGTGTATAATATCCTGTACGAAAAATTACACATGAAAAAGCTGTGTGCACGATGTATGCCGCGATTGTTGACTGTCGATCAAAAACGCATGCGAAAAGACATTAGAACGCAGTGTTTGGCGATCTTTAATCGCAATTTGCAGGATTTTTTGCGTCGATTCGTGACTGTAGATGAAACTTGGCTCCACCACTACATACCTGAGGCTAAGCAGCAGTCAAAACAGTGGACAATACCGGTGAAAGAGCACCGAAAACAGTGAAGACCGCTTTGTCAGCTAGGAAGTGATGGCCATTTTTTTTTTTTTTTTTTAATTACTAAGGAATTACCATGATAGACTATTTGGAAAAGGGTAAGACAATAACAGGAGTCTATTATGCGCCATTGTTGACCGTTTAAACGAAGATCTGAAGAAAAAACGGCCAAGATTGGTGCACAAAAGAGTGCCATTTCATCAAGACAATGCACCGTCCTACACATCGGCCGTAACAATGGCAAAATTGCACAAATTGAGGTTCGAATTGGTTTCAGATTCACCGTATTCTCCGGACTTGGCCCCGTGTGACTTCTAGTTCCCAAACTTAAAAATTTGGCTCGGTGGGAAAAAAACTTCGAACGCGGATGTCATCAAAGCTGTCAATGACTATTTTGCACAATTTGACAAATACTACTCTTTAGATGGGATGAAAAAATTGGAAGCTCGCTGAACCAAATGTGTAGACCTCGATGGAGACTTGAGAAATAAAGATGATTTTTTTTACCAAACTTTTCAAACAATCCTCGTATTTGTTAAGTCCCACAAATTACAATTCAGCTAGTAAAAATAATTAGCATTGCAGCCATTAAATCATAGCTATTGGGAACTCGTACAGAAAGAACGATCGCATGAGCCACAGTTTGCATACCTCATTCTATCTATAGATTCGCATGTTCTGGAGCAGCGCATCCCAAACTGTGGGGCAGTGAAATAATGAAAACAAATTTAAAATGTTTTAAGACTAAGTAGATATTTTTTATCTTAAAAGAAACGAATTTAATTATGATTTGTTATTTCTGTTTGTATTGAATATAAATACAATAAATATTATAATAATATATGTCTGTATTACGATTTTTTTTTTTTTTTTTTCGATGGGGACCTTGAAATATTTTAATTTTTCCAAAGGGACATCCATCAGTTTGGGAAGCACTGGTCTGGAGCAGTGCTTCCCAAACTTCTGGATGTCAGGGCCCCCTTTGCAAAAATTAAAATATTTCACGGCCCCCCTCGAAAAAAAATCGTAATAGAGAGATATATTAGTATAATATTTATTGTATTTATATTCAATACAAAACATACACAGCGAATATTGCAAAAATCAAATGCATATATTACATTTTTTGCTTCTTACCGTTTGGTTCTGAAGACGATGTGGGCTGTTCTGGTAAAATATGAAATACTGTCCTTTTTTTTTTTTTTGAGTCTGTTTCTGCTTCTTCTGGTTGTTCGCGGGAATTTTTTTTATTTTATTTTTTATCAGCCACTTATCCATCTCAGGGTTAAATTTTTTAACGTAGAATAGATCAAATAATATCACCACTTACCGATACTGACACACCACAGACTAACAACATGAAATTAGTGAATATTACCTGAATAAGGGAATCCCCGGACCAGGAACATGCTTCTCTTTTGTGACTTTCTCCCTGTACGGTAATTAAGCCTAACGCGAAACAGACAGCAAAGGCAGATTATTAAAACGTGCATATGATTGGTGCGGTATTAACAAAAGATCGCGCGACCGAAAGATAAAAGCATAGCTGACAATTGCGTTGAAATGCAACTCTCTTCAACCGAATTCCATATTTGAAACTGCCATAACATTCATTATATATACAGGGTGTTCGGGATAAATTTGACAGTTTCGTAAGGAAAAAGAAAATCTTATTTGTATCTATTAAATTTAATGAATTGACAAAAAAACATTACAGGCAGAGTTAATTACAATACTATCAACAAGATTTACTCAAAATAACCACCATTAGCATCGATCACAGCTTCAATTCTGCTTCGGAACCTCGAACAAGCTGATGCTACAGTCTCCCTGGGAAGGGCCGCAAAAACTGTTTTAATTTTATCCATTAACTGGGCTTTTGTATTACTGGAAGTGCGATTGGTGTCTTTTTCAACTGCGCCCCATACAAAATAATCCATGGGGTTAAGGTCTGGGGAGTTTGGAGGCCAAACATTTGGACTGGTGAAGTCGTAGAAATTTTCAGACAACCATTTTTGACTTTTCCCAGAGGTGTGGCAAGGGGCCGAATCCTGCTGCCATACATACGGCCTACCATTGGCTACCCTTGTTATCCAGGGCTTGACTACAGTTAGCAACTCCACGAACAAAGCCCGAATTCCAATGCCAGGGTTCTTCAACACCTGTTCCTGCAGATTTGCGAGGAATTCTGCTGTACGAACGCAATCAGATCGTCTGCTAGGGATCTTTCTTCTTGCTACATCCTCGTAGTCACCATTGCAAGTCTCTAGTTCATGCCTGATTGTTTTTACTGTATTCAGGGAGCATTGGGCAGCAGTCGTAATATCCTTATTTTGAAGGCGGGTACGAATCATCATGATACAAGTTATTCTCTTCCATGATTCAGGTGGGTTCCAGCTATCCATCCTTTCTGACATCTTGTATGTGAATGAAGAAGGGTCCAAACTTTTAAATGAAGAGAAGTGTGTGTTAATACATGTAACTTACGGAAAAATATAATTAATTATAAATATGTCAAATTTATCCCGAACACCCTGTATATATATTACTTAGTTTTAACACTTTTACGAATTTTAACATGTTCGGTTGAATTTTATTGCTGCCTTGGGAAATCGAACTCACACACATCTAATTAATAACAATAGTTTTTACTTAGATGCTGTGTTTGCCCATGCAACATATGGTTTTGTTTCAGTCTATACAGCATAGTTTCTGTATGAGGGGACATGTGACTCATTAATTAGTGTGTTTTTATCCCGGTTGTCTCTAATTGCACTATTTGTTGAGAAATATATTACACAGACTCCTCATACCTTATTCACTGGCATAATAAAAGTACTTGTTTTTATTGCCTCTGCAGTATAGTGTCTATTAGGGAGGGGTGTTGTTTACCACTGCAAGAGAATTACTATCTCCCCACATGAACTTGTTTAAGCTTTTTTTCATGTGTGAAGTATATGCGAAACTGTAACAGAAAACTAGCTCGGATGATAGTGATAATATAAAACGAGTTTTGATATGTATATATAAAGTTCAATATCAACAGTCCCTGATTACGAACGCGTGATGAAACGGACAGGAAGATTCGGAGCTTCCCTGGAGAGTATTCGAAGTAAATACAATTAACCACTGCTTTGAAATGAAACATATGAATAAGCAATATTTACTAATATTCATTAAGCGCCGAAATACGCAGGATGCAAAGTTTGTGAATTTTCCATTAAAATATAAAAAATAACAAAAAATAAATAATAAAAGTTAAAAACGTTATTTTTGAAATAAAAAAATCAGCTTAGTCTTAAAACATTTTAAATTTGTTTTCATTATTTCACGGCCCCCAAGGGGACCGCAGCCCACAGTTTGGGAAGCGCTGGTCTAGAGTATGTCGATTGTTTCAGTGCAATTTTTTTGTTGAAAAAGAAAAATCAGTTTTGCATTCTTCGAGTGATATGCGTAAAATATTTTTAATCTCTTGCGATTACAAATAGAACTGGGAGTGCCGATAATATCGATTTTAAATATAATTTATTCCTTTCTAATAATATTTTTGCGAATTAACACTTTATCAGTTTGTGACAGGATGCGTGATCGATTCCAATCCATCCTCACAAAATATCTCCATATTCCTTGTTGGCCGATGCATATTGTGCAGGCATGTAGTAGTATTATAACCAGAAAACCCGTTTTTCTGATGGGAACTGTGGCGTTCTTTGGTTGGAAAGATCTGTTCGGTTTATGTAACAATAAACTTCAGGTTTATACAAAATCCGAATATATAATATGCTAGTCATTTGCATTTATTTAAAACTTCTCCCACGACAACATAGTTATATACATAGCAACTACTTAAAAAAAAAAAGGGGGGGGGGTAGATCACTACTGTGGATCGTTGTTAGAGGAAGTCATTAAATCGTGTTGAGCGGGCGGAACTGTTGAAAGCAGACGATTTCCATGGCAACTCTTGCCTCACCTCAATGATGAAGCACTTCCTTGTTTGTGTTTCGCAAAAACAGGGAGGTCCGCAGATAATTTCTAAGGAAAGGCAGGCCAGAGAAGATTAAAAAACAAAATAACGGGATCTCATGGTGTGTGTGTGTGTGTGTGTGTGTGTGTGTGTGTGTGTGTGTGTGTGTGTGTGTGTGTGTGTGTGTGTGTGTGTGTGTGTGTGTGTGTGTGTGTGTGTGTGTGTGTGTGTTTTATTTATATAGCATTCATCTGTCGATAATTGGCTTAATTTTAGTAAGATTGTGTCAAAATTAAAATAAGTATGTACTTTAATTTTCATATTTCGGAAGGCACTGTTGCCATTCGAATTCTCAAAAAGAAAAAAAATATATATTCGTAATAGAATATTAGCGTTAGTCTAGGATCGATAGTTGCTGTTTAGTTTTAAAAAAATCCAGATTCCAATTTCCAGACATGGAAATTTTATTGTAAACTCATGATTTTTTTAATCTTCAGAACAAACAAGATTAGTTAGCAATCAATAAACAAAGGAAAACGAAACCTTTCCTATTGCACGTTAGTTCACTCCTAGGTAGGTTCCTTATGGTTTCATGCCTATTGACTGGAAAGGTTAAGACACTTTCACCAATGGCCGGCGTAAGATGATTTTATGAATTCAGACCGAGAGAAGTTTGGCGTACTCCACAGTTGTTCAAAGCATCAGTTCCATAAATAATTTAGACATTGGAGATTCAATCGTAGACAGTACATGAATGTACTGTCTACTCTTGGCTATTGCGAGTAAAAATGCATTCATCCCTCTTTTAACGCTTAAAAAAATGTTTTAGCTTAGTGTAGAGATTCCCACTGAAAACTCACAATCCTGTTTTAAATATATATATATCGAGAGGAAATTAACCCTCATCTCTTTTCTGGGAAGTGTGGCTTTCAATTAGAAATATAAATATGGTGAAGGTATTTCTTCACGTAAACAAGTCTGTTTTACTTTTAGATATGTCTTAATGTTTTAAATTCATTGGGATGAATTTATGTAAAGCAATGTCAAACTATATTAGAATTGTTATATTTCATTTTCCTCCTTTCTCATTTGACATGACAAAATGAGTTAATGAATTTCACTAAACAGAATATTTAAGATTTGTCAGATAAAAAGGTGGCATGGAGTGTCATCATTTAAAGCAGTGGATACTATTTGAGTTAAAAATAAGATGGCCCTTTATGGTTAGGAGAAATAGTGCAAAAGTATAGTCCTGGGCCCCTCTTTCATCGGGTATGCAGTAATATGTGATTCATGGTGTAATTGTCAGTGGTTTGTCTTGGTTATCTGTCCAGAAAATTGGAATGGAAAAATGAACCCTGGACGTCGCTTAAATACCGCTGATGCTCCGGTCGCAACGCGTGAATGAGAGGGAGACAGAAGCTGTGTCTAGTAGTGGCCTTGGCAAGGAACCAAAAGGTGTGATTGCCATTTGGGCAGGGGACAAGTTTTTGTTTTTTGCGCGCAGCTTTATTGTAGGGCTAGCAGTCAAGCTAGATTTTTTTTGTTTTCTTTGTTTGAAGCTTTTTATCAAGTTTTTTCACGTTTGTTCAAGAACAAGATTTGTGTGTGTGTGTGTGTGTGGTGGTGGTGGGGGTTGCGAGTGCAATGGAAGATGAAGACTCATCCCACGAAGAATTATCTGTTAAGAGCAGATCTGTTAGCGAAGAGAAAAAGTCATCAGACTATGGGAAGGAATAAAAATGAAAATTCATCGTGATTGTAGAGTTAAAGAACACAAAGCAAGTGGCTAAGGAAAGGAAGATTTAAATAAAAAAATAAAAAAAAAAAGGAGAGAGAAACCTTAGACGAAGTTTTGGTTTGAGTTACTAGGAGAAGCTCACAGATCTACGATCTGTGAGCTTTTCCGTAGGTTCATTATTACTAACGATAAATACTACTTCGGTATTTGTTTAAGCGCAGTCAGTCGAACTGGAAAAACATTATTGAATTCTAAACGTTAAAATCCCCATGGAAGACGACCTCGTTATTTCATTATTTTGATTAAATATCAGAATCTAGAGAGAAAACCCAACAAATAAAACCAACTTTTACAATTAAATTAATTTTTGAAAGTCTTGTATAAAGCACAATTAGATCCAGCCATCTATTACTCCCATTTTCGGCAAGCACTAGAATTTTATTTCGATTTTGAAAGAAGAAAAGTACACGCTATGGATTGAACTGACAAATTTCAGAAAAGTCAGCGATATTGCTTGAAGCTAATCCTCCAAGAAGTGATTCTTTTCGAATCTCTTCCTGATCTCCCTTCTTTTCTTCTCCCCCCACAGAGGAAATTCCCTAGGAAAGCAGCATTACTTTAAGATTAATAATGACGGTAATTCGCAGTTCTAAGAACATCGGGTTCCATTGTAATGGACTCCGTTTTTTTGAAAAGTGCAAAATGTCCAAAATATGCCATAAATAATCACAGGTGAACCTGTTGCGTTTCTTGTATTGCTGTACGCTCTCGCTTTTATTATTGGTTAACACTGTGCCCGCTGATTTCCTCAGCTGTTCAACGAGAATTCTAAGAATTCGTTATCAAGGTCACTCAAAAGAAGGAAATAACACGAGTCTACACCTGTTTCACAAGTTGCGAATCGTTGCATTCTAAGAAAAGGTGGTTCTTGTGGGAAGTTTTTCATTCTTCGGTTGCAAACACCAAATAGTCCGTTTGCTTCTTCACTGTTATACTGAGGTTTGAAAATTCAGAAAATTGCCTTTATTTATGATATTTCTGAGAGTTGTAAGTGTACTAATTAGCTATTTGTCGCATATTTTAAAAATTAATCACGCACACATAAAAAAAATTTCACAGTTATTTTTATTTACGAAATAGATATAAATTTTGTCGCTGATTAAGAAATCTTGATGCAGATATACGTAAACGTTGCTTACGCAGCATATATGCATAATACTTGATCACGTGCGTCGCCAAGTATTCTAGGTAACTACAGCAATCATCCCTCGATTAGTGCGCCTAATGCGTTCTTTAAAAGAGGCGCATTAATCGAAAACGCACTAATCGAATATAATAACCTATGAGAAAAAGTATAAATCGTTCCTCAAATTCATTTTTTGACCCTTAATTTTTTTAATAAAAGAATTAGGGTATGTCTCAGGGCCTAGTTAAAGGAAAACCATGAAGCTGAAAGACAATAAAACATATTCAGAATATAAAGTTTATTATTCTACTTCTTAACCAAGAATTGAGCTAACGTAGCTTGGCGAGCATTTTTTATTTTTTATTTATTTTCATACAACCGACGGTATGGCCCTATTGCCTCTTCTACAAATTTTACTGCTTCTCTCTTCATCAGGGTCAGCCACTAAGCATTGCTGCTTAAAAACTTCGATTGTAGAAAAATATTTTCAAATTGTTTCTGTGAAATCTCTTTTGGCTGACTATCAGTGGTTAAATTTTCTTCATATTCTTCGGGATCTTCCCACTGTGCATCTAAATTTAGCAGGTCGGAATCACTGAGTTCTTCAAAATGAGATTTAATCAACTCTTGGACGTTATCATTGAAGGGGAGAAAGAAATGAAGGATATACGAATTGGTCGCCAATTCGTGTAAAAATCACGTGCTTTATAGATAAAATTTCCCAACTGTTATACAAGCAAAATAGTTACCACGTTAAAAACTACAATGATCGTAAACGAGAAGTTAATTTTCCGACGTGTAATAATAAACAGCTCATCCCAGAAGACGGGTTGATTACCCTATTATCGGAATGGATTTTCCTCCTGTTGACATGCGCAGAAGCGTCGAAGGGTCTCGAATCTGTGGGCGTACTATAGCAGACGACATAAATTTTGGCGTTAAAAATTTGGAACATAGTGTACATGGAAGTAGTGTAGTATGCCATTAAAAATAACTGTAAAATGTTTCAAATCGGTAACTAAATTATTTCAATCTGATGAGCGATTTTTTAAAATAGTTAGCCATAAAAATGTATAGATAGAAAATTTTTAAAATCTGTAACATTTATTTTTAGGATGTATATAGGCGCCCTAATCGAATTTTAGAGACGCACTAATCGAGGGATTACTGTATTTAAGAATGCTGCTGGTCAGTAATCGTCAATAGTATCGATCACAATGGGGAAAACCACCCTTTCGAGTACCCTAGCTGGAGCTGCGATTTTGAAAACAATAGAGCTGACTGGTTTCTTAAAAAGTGAGATATCTCAGGTGTTTAATCAGGAGAAAAAAAAAGTCCATATTGCTTGTCTAAGAGATAACTGTGGTCCTAAGACAGTCTGTCAGGAGCGAGATCGCCGTCATCTGAGAAGGCTTGTACGGACAAGCAACTTCCTGTGTGCAGCAATTGACTGAAGCATTTAATGAAGGCCGATCCATATCTCCGAACTATGCGCAGGGAATTGAAGACGGTTTTAACCCTTAGGTAGGAGATAAATTTCATTGTGAGACCACCACCACTTGTTGGAGGGCATGGATTCCCCCCCCCCCCAAGGCCTTCCTTGGGGGAGGATCCATATTTGTCTCTAGAGCCACGTTTCCGGACTTGTAAAAAAAATAATAATAATAATAATAAAAATAGAAAAAATCCTTGGCTTATCCACATTACAAAATGTACTATAGGTTTGCAAAGAACCTTTCGTGGGTGGAAGCAACATAATATAAATAAGTTACTAATATGTGTATATTCAGCAGGTTGGTAGTTAAATGCGTTGTAATTAAAATTTGACCCCCCCCCCGTTTCCATTCGCACTTATTATCAACTGGTGAAGTTTCTGAATAGTAATTTGTGTTTGTTTTTCGCACACGGTTTACTTAACGATGGGAATATAAGTGCTATTTGATATTAAGTTAGAAATTGATGTTCATGCATTGACAAACTAACGAACATTTGTGGAGGAGGGGGATAGTTTTCGCACATCAACAAAGTAAAGTTTGCAGAAGCATTTTTATTATACGAAGGCGCCGTTTATTGATTATCCGAGTACGGTCAACATTCGTAAACAAAGAACATCACATGACTTACCTGTCGTGAGAGGTGCTTTTGGAGTGTCCCGCGTATGTTGCGAATGGTACCATACATATCGTCTGGTGTATACGATGAGGTTATTCTGGTCTCCAGTGAAACAATTACTTGGAAGTTCATAATCAGAAAATAATAAATAATTTTCTATGCGGCCATCTCCTAGAAAATGCAGAAGAAGACACATTTGCTATGACTTCATAGAATTATTCACAGAACATTTATGCTTATATAAAGGAACACAGCCATTGATTTCTCTTTCTTGCTAATTTTTGGATAGGTGAGACCTTAGTTTAACGGGCATCATTCTTCCTATCTGAATATTTATCCATGTCATAAGTGTAATGTCTTTGCTACCAAGATTTAATGCCATACTAAATTTAAATTTATAATTGAGCAACAAAAACACGCGACTTTGTTTTGTAGATCAAAATTGGGAAATGTGTACCAGTTTATAATGACGTATGAAATTTTACAAAAGATCTTCAATTGGATAATAACGAGATCATGGTCATATCTGTTGCTGAACATTTCCGGCGATATTTAGGTACAAGAGAGGGAGAGCGACCGTACTAAACAGACTAGTCTTAAGTAATTTTACTGCTCGAAGTTCAAAATGATGATGATAAAAACTCCTCGTCATTCGAGTGTAGCTTGAGCATGTGAATACATTACACACACCTTTACATAACCGAGGATTTCGGAAGCTATTTATATATCGACAAATAGCATAAATAAAGACAATAAATGATTTTATGTGATACAGCTCCATGGTGAACGGGTAAGTTATTAATTCAGAGAAACTTATCTTTCTTCATATTCTCAGCGACCCATCTGCCTTTAAAAATTGATATTTAGTGCATTTTATTATATTATTTAATATAATATTGATTAATAATATCTACATTCAAAATCATACCCTTTCGGTTGTGTATTAGAATTTTTTTCGCCTTATCAATTTTTTATGTACAATGTTAACAATTTGGGCTTATAATATTAATGATTTGATCGGTATTCTTTAAACATTTTGCATTCTTATAAATATCTTTTGCATGTTAGTTTCGTACTCCGCTTGTATAGGTTGTATTCATAATCTAACGAGGGTGGTTGAAAAGTTCTCGGACTCGATCTTAGATGGCAACACTATCGTCACGATTTCTTTTTCTAAGTTGGCACATCTGTCATAAGCATCCTTGTGAAATTGCAAGTCATTCTATCAAGTAGTTTGTTTTATACAGCTGTCTGAAGCAAAAGATCTTCAATTGTCTGTATCCTTTGAAATGGATAAAATTCTTCGTAAAAGAACGTTTAACGCCAAAAGAAATTAATTCGAAGTTCATAAGTTTATGGCCACTCTTCTCCTTCGTTTTCGACAATTAAGAAATGGGCTGCCGAGTTTAAACGTCACTGTACCAGTCTTGAAGATGAAAAACGTGAAGGACGTCCAAAAAGTGTATCAACACCAGAAATCATTGATCAAGTGCAGGATATGATATTGGATGACTGGAGAATTAAAGTGCGTGAAATTGCTGAGACTATAGGCATTTCGAAAGAAAGTGTAGGATATACTGTATTTTGCATGAAGAATTGCGAATGAAAAAGCTTTGCGCAAGATGGGTGCCCCGCTTGCTCACAGCACATCAAAAACGCACTCGCATGAACTCTGAACAGTGCTTGGAGCGTTTTAACAAGAATAAAACTTGATTTTGTGCGTCGATTTATTACTATGGATGAGACTTGGATTCACCATTACACGCCTGAATCCAAACAGCAGTCAAAACAGTGGACAGAAGCCGATTGTTCAGCGCCAAAGACGACAAAGTCGGTTCCATCAGCAGCAAAGGTCGTGGCATCAGTTTTTCGGGATGCTAATTTTGTTTATTAATTATATTGAAAAGGTAAAACAATAACTGGGGAATATTATTCCGAACTTTTAACCAGACTACATGAAAAAATCCATGAGAAAAGACCCGGTTTGCAGAAGAAAAAAAATCACATCAGGAAAATATACCTGGCCACAAAAGTGCTTTGGCAATGAAAAATTAAGGGATCTGCACTATGAATTGTTGGAACATCCACCCTATTTCCCCAGATTTGGCTCCCTCTGACTTCTATCTCTTCCTCGCTGGTCAACGTTTTTTTTCGAATCAAGAGACGATTACAGCTGTAGATGGGTATTTTGCAGGTCTTACTGAGAACCACTAAAGGGATGGGATAATGGCACTGGAGCATCGCTGGAATAAATGTATTAGTCTTAAGGGAGATTATGTTGAAAAATAAAAATAATTTTGAAATTATAAATTCGTTTTTTCATTGTTAGGCCGAGAACTTTTGAGATCACCCTCGTAATACAGGGGAATTGCAGAATGTTTTTAATTAAAAATTCAGGATTTGTGGAATTTGCGTTATTCGAGTAGTAGCTGAGTATCTAAATATTCAACTGATAAAATTCTCTGCTTTCACGTTTGAAATCTGCGTGTGGAATTCATTCGCCGACAATTATTTATTAAATATGTGCACATTTTCAGCAGCTGTTGGCGTGGGGCCAAATATAACAAAAGCGGACTATATCAGAAAATTAATATTTATTTTAGCATACTTTCCGCATGTAATAGGTTATATTTGGCCCCACGCCAACAGTGTGGGGCCAAATATAACCTATTACATACTATCATTACAGACATTGCCTCGTCATTCTCCTATTCCCCAACCTTACTTTATTCCCCTCACTCTGACAACTTCTCAGTTCTCGAATGCTTTGGTATTCGAAGACAAAGTGATCCGAGTCTTAAAGGTGTCAGAAATACTGTGCGCTGCAGTGAATCCTATCTTCTGTTTTCCTCCTTCTCTTTCTCGAACTTTGAGGGCCACAACTCCTTTAGGTCTGTAATGATATCAAAGTTCCACATGCCGGATATTAGTTCGTGTGTAGAGGCTTAAGTGCTGTAAGGACATCATGTTGGAGGCTTAATAGATTTTTTTACAACACTCAAAAAGAATTAAAATAGAATTTAATACTTCCTATATTTCGTCCTAGTCACTACGACATCTACGGGGATTACAAAAACAGTTAATGTAACATACACACAAATAATAAACAATACTGAGCCCAACCACGTGGGTGACACTAAAGTCCTATCTAGTTGGAGCGCCCTCTAAGGGCAGTAGTAGTAGGTGGTCTGGAATGTAAGGTGGGATCTCTGGTGATGAGTGTTTCCCAAATCTTCGGAAGCTTAATACAACCGTATTTATTCAGATTTGGTTGGTTTTTGAGAGCTGCTGCTTCCAAGAAAAGTCTCTCTTTCTTGAATTTGCTGTGGTGGAGCATGGTGGTTTTCTTCCAAGATACCCTGTGGGTGGTATCCAAAACATGGTCAGCCAAGCCTGAATGGCCATAGTTGTGTTTGCAGATGTAAGACTTGTGTTCCTCTAAGCGGATAGATGCTGATCTGCCTGTCTATCCAAAGTACGCCAGCTTACAGGAACAGGGTACTTTGTAAACTCCAGGCAGAGAGAGAGAGGAGGGAGCTGATCTTTCGTAGAACGGATAAGGGTAACAAGTTTGCGGTGGGGCTTATATGCTGTGTGTAGGTTGTACTTTTTTAGTATCTTGGCTATTTTTTCGGATGTGCCACGGATATTAATTTGTTTAGCCAGTGCTACACCTTTTCGATTATTTCCTCACTTCCGTGTAACCCTGGTGACCATATGTGAGTAGTCCTGATGGGTTTCATTCCTATAAGTGATTTTTTTTGAACATTGCAGCTTTCCGGTGCAATGTCTTAATCACCTTGACAGTGTGACCTCTAAACTTGATATGACATGATATCCACAATTTCCATTATATTAATGCAAATTCCCATTAATATAATAGTCATTTTGTAATGTCTTCGACCCGTAATGCATAAAAAAAAAAGGTGCCATTACTCATTCTTTGCTAACACGAAAAATTGATAATTTAAGGGATATGAAAAGAAAACTAAAGTATTTATCTGATACTTGATACCATATATTGTTTACTCATACGTATATTGTTACTTCATCGTGTAATGTTTTCTTTCTTAAAGATAGTAGCTGTTGCTGTCTACTTTTGCCAAAACAGGCAATTTCTTTGTTTGCTCATCCCTTAGAAATCTTCATGCTCATCTTCTTTTCGACTCCAAGAGTACTTTCCCATCATTAAAATTAAGGGGATATTAAATCCCACATTGTTTTAAAACCGAATAAGAAACTCAAAGATTGGAATCAGAGTTTCATGCCGAATATAGTAAACTATAAAAGTATCGGCGATTACTAGCGTGTGCTAATGCAAGTAGTCGTAGTATAAACTCGGGCAACTCGCAGCAAAGGTGATAAAGTTCTGATCGCTATTCTTGGTATTTTCCATAATATAAAAACACATTTCCTAGGAAATGTATGCTGTTATTACATTATGGTGGGAGGTCACTACCCAGACCGGTTTCAGCCTTTTTTGAGGCTTCATCAGTCAGTAGCTAGACCAAACATAAACCCAATATATTTAAGTACTTTCCCATCGTTTACATAATGCACGTCCAAGTAGGATCGTCGTAGTCCACTAAAGCAATGTCTTGGAGCGGGATTCGAGGGAGACAAAATCCGTCAAAAATTGTATCTCAACCACTAAAAAAAAATGTATTTTCTTTGAATTTAGGGACTACAAATTCTTATTTTTGAGAATTTAGCCAGTTATATTTCGCACAGAAGTAATTTTTTGAGCAATGGTCCAACAACTTGTCCAGTCGAGGCAGGACACGAGAATTTCAGAATTTGTCGACTGCTTTCTATTTGCGTATCTGTATATATGTGTGTGTGTGTGTGTATTTATTAGTGGTTTAGTACTAGAATGAGAATAACCCTATATAGTGAAACACATCTCCTAATATAGACACAGTCAAATGCATACTATGCTTAGTGAAAAATAGGGTTATTCAACTATTTAGTGTAATTAGAAACAACTGGAATGAACGGCATATTTGCATATTCACAAATTAAACAAAAGTTTTATTGTGGTACTAAAATACAGTCCAGCTTGAGTCGCAGAAGACAGTCTGGCGTGAACGTGTTGATATGTAAACATGTAAGAATTTAAATATAGTTATAGCAGATATCTTGACAATAGGCGCAATAAACAAATGCAGATTTCATTAAATGACTAAGCTTATTTGAATACCAGTCAGGTTACAAATTACAGTATAAATTTGTAAAGGCATGGCACCCGAATGTCACCATTGCTAAGCAGAGGTGCCGGGTACTTCGTACCGTTCAAAAAAAAAAAAGGATTTAACTATAATTGGCTGAGTCAGTTCTAACTTCACCCATGCGCAATGGAATTATGTTGCCTTCCCTTCCATTTATTAAGAATGGTGTTCGTGTTCAGACTCAAGTTCAATAACCAGGTTACGGCCGTGGCTTATTCTTTGTGACATTATTATGACACGCGTGCTGATGTCGCATCCATACTCACTGCTGTGTTAATACTGTACCTCTTCCAGGTCTATCACCAAAGTTTTTTTGATGATAATGATCATTCGGTTTTTTGACACTGAGTTTTTTTTTTATGGCAAATAAAACATTTCAAAAATTAGTTTCTCATAAAGTTCAGATTTAAAAGAAATTCAAGAAACCATTTTTTAATACGTGAATCATGAAAGGCATACACGTTTACAAAGAAATTATATAAAAAAAAAGTTTGATTGAATTGGAAATTTTCTGCGTAGTTAGATTTTGGCTAGTTTTCATGGTGTGACCCTGGTAATTTGTTACATTTAACTGCCCGAAACGTCTTTCGGTTTTTTTTTTTTTTCGCGACAGGTGGAATGATTGAATACTAATCCGTTTGACAGATTATTTAAGAACACCAAAACTATAAACAGTTGCAAAGCCGAGTGGAAAAGAGAAACTAAAAGTTAAAAGAGATTATATATATTTAAGAAGCGGTATTAATTATGCTTAAGTACTTTTAATTTTATTTGGATTTCCCTTTAATCTTTTAATTTTGGATTTCCAAATCTATATTGCAGTAACGAACTCATCAACTGTGTACAGTACTTAAAATGATTGAATAAATTTTCCACCAAATTGATTGGATATTAACAAAAAAAAAAAAGAAAAAAGGCAAAACATCTCATTCATAATCTACTCAGTGGCGTAGCTAGGGGGGGGGGGGTTCGCCCCGGGCGGCACTTTGAACTAATCTAAAATACAGTCTCGAGAACTCATTTCTAAATATTGTAATACTACAGCGAATTTTCCTCACGATTGTTGTAAGTTGCTAGTTGTGAGAGGAGTTTTTCTAAATAAAATTGATTAAGAATTACCTACATTACTATGAAATAGACTTCGCCAATGTCATCGATGATTTTGCTAACAGAAAAGCAAGAAAAATAACATTTTAGAATGTTGAAATTAAAGTTTTACTTCAAAAATAAACATATCGTTTTAATTTATTTCCCTATACGTCGTTTTGACTTTTTGTAGTATTTTTAGTGTGTATTGAGAGGGGCGACAAAAGCTCTAGCTACACCACTGGATCTACTATACAGGTATCCCTTGTTAACGCGGGATTTGATTATTGTGGCAATCCCTTGATATACGCGGCAAGAATTTTGATTAACGCGCCTTTCACCCTGCAGAGCTCAGCTGATCTGACAGATACATGAAAAATGTTTAATATAAATATTCTTACACAATTCAGTGTATAGCTTGGAGGTCATGAGTAGCTGTGTATTCATGTTACGAGTCATATTCCACACTGTTTTTTTGCTATCGGTTTTTTAACACATGTTATGTAAAGGTTTGTGATATTTGACAGTAAATTGTATCTGAGAGATACCGCGACCTCCGATGTCAGTATAGTATGTTTTATTTTATTTTTTTTATTCTTTGTTCAATAATTTTTTCTATATCGTAACTGAAAATAAATAAACCATCATGTATTACTGAAATAGAGTCAAAGGCTTATATATCATACATCTCCTCTAGATGTGCTTTACATTATGGAAAATACTAAGGAAAGTGATCTGGAGCTTACTCCACCTTTACTACAAGTTGCTCATAAGGTTGCTTATGCTTGCATCCGCCGAAACTTTTAGTTTCTATATATTCGGCATGAAACTCTTGTAGTTTCTATATTCGGCTATGAAATAATGTTGGATTCAATATCCACTTAATTTGTATCATCATGTATTACAAGCATGGGCAACCTTTCGTAGTTCGGGGGCCAAATTATCATTCGAGTCAAGGGCCGGACCAAATTATTAAATAAAATAAATTAATATTAAATGAATTAAAACAAGTTGCTACTTCATATTTCATTTATTTATAATATAATGCTTTGGTATAAAGCTCTACATAAATTTTATAATATAATGAACGACATAACAACTTAATGTGAAGATCGGCCTTGTACTTCAACTACGAGACTATCAATATTGACATTACTTAAGGATAATCGCATAGAATTTTCGAGGTTTTCGTCCGTTATTCTTGTCCGAATTTTTGATTTATTGTATTTCATCCTCGAAAAAAACTGTTCACACATATATGTGCTACCGAAAAGACAAATGATTTTTCTTGAAAAGGCGCGTAGTAAATTTGTATATTTTTCTTCCACCAAATAAAATTTATAAAAATCCGTCAAAGCAATGTTGTTAAATTGTGATTTTAGCGCTAAATCCGCCTGAAGCTCAATAAGTTCCATCTGTAAGTTTTCTGGCACATTATTTACATCAGCATCCATCGGACGAGCAAATATAGTGAATGTGGAGTCTTGGTTTTTGAAGTCGGCAAACCTTGTATCAAATTGCTCTATTAGTGCCTTCAGTTCATCTCCATAACAATTATAAGGGATATTTTTATGAGTTGCTAGAATAGGAAAATGAAAACAATTTTTAGCTCTTATCTGACTTTCCAATAATCTTAGTTTATTACAAAGAGCTTTGACATGTCTATGCAGTTCATGAACCAATTGTCCTTGTTTTTGCAATTTTAGATTCAGTTCGTTTAGGTATCCGGTGACATCTAGAAGGAACGCTAAATCACACACCCACTCATCATCTTTTACTTGGATAATTGTGTTTCCTTTTATGTCCATAAAATCTGCAATGTCTTGTCTCAGATCATAAAATCGTTTTAACATTTTACCTTTACTCAACCACCTCACTTCACAATAATAAGACTCATCTTCATAATTCGAAAATAGATCTGCCTTAAATTGGCGGTGATTAAGTGCACGTGACTTAATAAAGTTAATACTGACTACTACAACTTCCATAACATTTGTGAATTTAATCGATTTTGCACACAGATTTTGTTGGTGGATAATGCAGTGAAAATTTGTTAAATTTTCCGGATGGATCTGTAGTTCTATTGCCCTTTCATGAACTATTCCAATAAATCCCTTCTGTGCACCAACCATTGCAGGGGCTCCATCAGTGCATATGCCAGATAGGGAACTCCATTTAAGCCCAAATCTCTCGAAGACTGTGTTGACTGTTTCAAATATATCTTCACCAGTAGTTGTTCCTTTTAACGGCCGAAGCGCCAATAATTCTTTTGTGATGTTGAAATCCGCATCAACTCCTCGAATAAATATTGCTAGTTATGCTGTATCGGAGGCATCGGTGCTGTCATCCAAAGCAATTGAAAATGCTTCCAATCTAGCAATCTTCTCTTTTAAACTTTTTTTGATATCATCAGCCATAATTTCTATCCGTCGGACAACAGTACGTCTCGACAAACGAATATTCTCGAAGTCTTTTTTCTTTTCAGGACATATTATACTTGCAACATCCAGCAGACATTCTTTGATAAATTCTCCTTCACCAAATGACTTAGAATGCTTAGCGATTTTTTCGCTTACCACAAAGCTGGCTTTGACAATGCTGTGGTGCTGCGTTCTTTGCTTGTTGAACATTTGCTGCTGGGTATCCAAGTTCTTCAACTTCTGTATTTCATCTTTTCGTAGTTGTCCATCAATTTTTGGGTGATCCGCATGTCTCGAAGTAAAGTCTCTTCAAGTTGTATTCTTTGTTGAGGGATACGGATTCGTTGCACAGCAAACATACAGGCAAACCTTTAAGCAGAATAAAATAATAATCCTCCGTCCAGTTATCTTGAAATATTCAGAACTGTCAAACAAAACTGTCTTCTACACTGCAGGCACTGAACAAAACAACATCAATGCAGGCACTGAACAAAGCACAACACCAACGGAAGTACCGAACTGACACGTTGTAACACGTTCACACACGCCGCTAGTCAAAGTGAGAAAGAGACCTTGGTTGGAGAAAACATAGTGTGTTTTGCGCAAGTCATATGACGTTAGCTTAATGTGAGTTAGTAGAACACACCATGTTTTCTCTCGCCATGAATCAGACAAACTTCGCTGAAATAGATTAGGGCCGAATCTAAAGAAGTAGAGGACCGGATCCGGCCTCCAGGCCGAAGGTTGCCCATATGTGATGTATTATATTTGGCAATTATTTGCAGTGTTTTTTCTTTGTTTTATTGCTTGTTTACCGAGGTCTGGAGAGTAATTTTGCTTGTTTTCGTAGAATTTATGCCGATAAGAAAAAAACTAAAACTTTTCAAACGACACTTCATAACTTCTTTTGATAAAAAAAAAAATTGCAGCAAATAATGGAGGTACAAGTATTTATTAAACATTTGCTTTGCATTCATTTTTTATCTTTCCTAAAAGAGTACCAATTATTAATACAGTAATCGATCATGGACGAATTGCAATTTTTACCATTGATTATTAGATTTGATTAACGCGATTTGATATACGCGGTTACTCGAGGGATACCTGTATTATGTTTTCTTTTTTATACTTGCATGAAAAAGTTTCTTTTTGTGCTTAGTAATAAAATAATTTATTACTAAGCACGAATTTTTCCTGCATTATTTTAGTTTTATCTTTCTATTAAAACACTGTATATATTAACCCACTTTTTTTAGTTTAGTTCTAATTTGCGTTCTACTTTTAACCTTAGTTTTTGTCATCTTTACACACGACATCGCCTAAACCTATATAACGATGCGAAGGTATGCCTAAATTTTAGCACAGTAAGATAAAAACTGATATCTAAATAATGGAATTCATCTACAGGGTCAAGAAATTTTCAAACGCCTGCTGAATTTCAAAAAAAAAAAAAAATTAAATATCTGCATTCGCTTGAATGAAATAATCTTTTACTGCTTTTGACACAAATTCTGCAGACTCTGTTCGTTTGTGGTGTTCCGCAATCCTGATGTATTTACATGCCTCTGTACTCTTTGTCGTTCCATATTGGTTACCGCACACAGTTTTATAAAACCATAAACTCTGAGACTGTTTAGCAAACTCGAGTAGTCAATTTCAGTTATAACGAATTTCTCCGCTATTCCCTAAATAGTTGACCAGGGTTTCCCAAATTGTGTTCTGTGAAAAATTATCAAAATTAATATTAATATTGAGCCTGGAATGGTTTTAAATGCTGCGACTCTAACCCAGGTGTTCCGTTAAAATTTCAGGAATTTGTGAGTGTTCCGTCATAGGTAAAATTTGGGAAACGCTGCTTTAGACTGATCTTTTTGATAAAAATAATGATAATAAAGTATGTATAACTTACAACTAGCGATGTTCTTCAGAGTTTGAGGCTAGATAGCATTCGATGACTTACTGGCTTTTATTTTTCGTTTTAATTTTATTTTAAAATATAATTTCACTATTCCTGTGACACCGCTGACTTAACGAGATACCATGAGCGAGCCAATATAATCGAGGCTAACTGTATATGACTCCAGTAACTGATTTAGTACATCGGAGATTACAGCAGATTAATGAAAGGTTGTTGGCGAAGTGAGAGATTTATGTGCACCAAAATATTCCTTTCAAAAAAGATATATTTCGATTTTTGAGCCCACTACATTAGTACATTTCGAAGCATCGCAGTAAAACTTGCTGTTGATTACCTTCTTCAAGCCACTAATGATTATCACTAAGAAATTTTATGTACGATGGTCACAGTTTAAAAAAAAAAAATGTAGTCGCGAGTGAAATAAATTCACTTTCACTGTGTGTCAACGAAGTTTCTTCAGTATCTAAATTATAACCGTTTCAGCTGAGATCCGTTTCTTGTTGTTGCTCGTGTGTAGGCTTAACAAAAGGAGTACGTTGATGCCAATTCTGCTGAACAGCGCCCATTGAAATATCCGTACAAGAGATACAATGCGGAAACTGACCATCCGTGAGAAAGTGGCTGCAAAGTGGGAAAGGACAGCCGATTAACCGAACTGCTCTCTTCTGGACAGTTTTTTTTTTTTTTTTTTTTTTTGTGTGTACTAAATGTTAGGGGGATTTGTACAGAGTTAGCAAAGCCTAGAGCGAATAAGGATGCGGAGTTTTTTGGAAGCCGAGGATGCTGTAGAAGTGATGTGCTTGTGTTAGAAAGGGCTAGGCGTGGTGCTAGATCTGGTTTCAACGGTTAAGTTGAGCATCATCAAAGCCAAAGAAAGAATAACTGAAGTCGTATTAATGAAAGAAAGTTTTACAACTAAAAACGATTCATAGAACACAGGAATTGATTAGTCGTTACCTAAATAAATTACACCGACTAGTTTCATCACCCCTAAAATAATTGCTGGATTCTTCAAAGTTAGACACATCAAAACAAATATAAACACAAAGATCACGAAGTTAATTAATCAACTTCATGAAGACGTTCTCTTTTACGTGTTGAAACTGTTCGGCGTAATTTATTTAGGTAACCACTAATAAATTCTTTTATTCTATGAACTAACTTTGTTTTTTACGAGAAAAAGAATACGAAATTGTTTGGAAAACATTGCTGTCATCACGCTGTTGATGGGTAATAAGGAGATCATATTTCAGGGCACTGATTTCTGACGATTTTGAAGCTTGAGATATTTGAGCACTGCATAATTTGAATGAATTGCAGGAATGGAAGATATCATCGGCAAGACTTGGATGGTTTTGAGGTGAGTGAGAGACGATCGTTTATGTGCACAAGGAAGAGGGTGAATGAAATAAGAACCCTGAGAGGAAACTGGAAATCTAAGTACAAAAAGCAGAACGCAGGGCATAAATAAAGTGGTAATTTGCTGAGATCCCCTCGAAGACAAACCCTATGAAAGGCCCGAAACTTCAAGTGCAACAGCACAATTTTCTCCAGCCCTTTCTATTGGTGCAGAGATGGACGATGTCAGACGAAGAGATCTGTTACGGAATTCGAATAGCAGAATCCATATCGGTGGTTACCGATTAGTTGGAAGTAGACTGTTGACAACCACTTGCATTATTTTAGACACATTTGTCTAAACCTATTGCCTCGCCTCAGAGCAATAGGTTGATAGTTTGATGGCAAATACTTATCTCTTTTGAATCGGCTGTATATGAGATTGCTTCTGTGCGGTAGGATGGATGCCAAGGAGTATATCATGCACAAATGATGGTGAATCTTTTGAAGTTCAAAAATGACCTTCAAAAGAGACGGAGTTTCAAAATTTCGGTGTAAGATTTTCTTGCTTCATTCATCAATCAATACCGTGCGACGTTTGTGATGGAAGGAGTCGAGGTATAGATTGGACTGTTAAGATAGCGTTTGGTGGTAGATTGAGGGATGGGGGTCTGTCAAAAACAGGAAATCGGGTTTGAATGTCTGTGAGTAGCGGTGCACATAATTCAGTTCGCTTTTATGCCATTGGTGTTGGTGAAATGAATATGGAAGATTTTTTTTTTTTTTTTTACATTCTGGAAGTGATCTATTATTTATAACTGCAGCAGCACTATGTCTATTGGTTTGTTGTCGTGTTAATATGTTCAAGAGGTGATGAGGGAAAGAAAAGGAGGGAATAGACAGCGGGGGCAGATACTCTTAGACATTCGCCCATACAGCGAGCATCCAGTCTCATGTCATAATGTTCCTTCGACAGTGCTCTTCGCATACCACTGCATCTCCTTGAGCACAGTCTAACAGTGTATAAGGCAACGATACTATGTGCGGTAGCTGATCGGAAACCACCTAAATGCATTGCTGTTGTGTTCGGTCCTGTATACTGTCTGGCGATCAGCCTGCAAACTTCTTTATACTCTCGAGATTTGGGGTCTGAATTTTCACAGGGTGTTCGGCATACCTTGATGTGTATCACTCACCTTTCACGTTAGATTAGGGAGACAAACCGCAGGACTAAACCCAGACTGTTAGCGCAACTAGCAAAACTTTTAACAACATGGGGGGGGGGGGGGATTCTTTATTTTTATTGTAAACCGTACCAATTTTAATCACACACTAGCGAAGGATTACTCTTTACCGTTACCTCAAGAATAAAGATATATTTAATAATAACCGTGTGGCATATCGATAAACAATTAACCTGTTAATTATCATGATAATAAAATATATACAGTGGTGTCTCGCTAATCCGAACCCTCCAGTAATCCGAACTGGGGTTTGAAAGAAAAAAGTTTTATTTATTACGTATTATTATTATTTTGTGTATTATTATTTTTATTTAATATTTATTATTTTAACTGTTATTATTTATTTTATTATTATTACAGTAGAGTATTTTTTCACGTTGTCGATTGTACGGTTATACTGTAGGTCTATTTTGATTTATTATGTGTTCACGTTTGCCTGGGAAACTGTCGAACCTGAAGCAATTCGAGCGTCATGGAAAAAACTGTGGCCTTCTAGAATTTACCAAGATAACTACGGTGATACACAAAAAGAGGAAATTCAAATCATGCATAATTTGGTTAAAAATATAAATCCAGATGTTGAAATTTCACAAATAAATGTTACGAAATGGAAAAAGAGTAACACATAAAGAGGCAATTGACAGTTTTAATATGTGTATAGAATGGGCTAAGCAGAATGATACGCCATTCCACACAATTTTATTGCTAATGCAGCTCCGAGAAGAAGCATTCGAAAAAAGTTTAGCTTCCAAGAAGCAAAAGAAAATCGGTGATTTTTTTACGAAGAAATAAAACTTTTTTGTGTTATTTTGTGAAACTTTTTGTGGGTTGTGTACAAGAAAGTAATATTTTTTACACAAATTAATTATGTACTGATAGCTTTTTTATTGCAGTTTTATTAAATCAGAATCCTCAACAATACAGGTACATACAAACTAAATTTTTTACTAAAATAAACTTGTGTACTGTATTATTTTTTAAGTTTTACATTGCAGTATAATAGCTTTTTTTTTATCAGATACATTTATTTACAGAATTAAATTGATGTACCATTAGAATCTGATTATTTTTGTCTTAAACGCTAGTTATTGTTCTCTCTTGGGCGAAAATTCGCTAATCCGAACGAGCACGGTTTTTATTAGTTCGGATTAGCGAGATACCGCTGTAATGTTAATTCTCGTTTCCAGAAAAATGAAGAAAGATTAACATTTAACTTTCCTGAACACCATCTTTCATTATTCAACGTTATTCCCATCAGTGAGCATGTGGGAAGTTTTAAAATTGAGTGGACATAGAAAGAAAGGCACGAGAGTCGGTCATTAAATTTTTATTTGCGGTAGCAGATGGAAGGTGTTAATTGTTTGATCACGAATGCGTGTAGGTCTGATCACCACATCTAAATGCATGCGACATTTATATTGTTCCTGGTTTCACAATCTTTCTTGCAGGTAAAGGTAAAATGCTTGGTAAGTACCAAGGTCATATTGTGAACTTGCCTTTCTTCTTCATGAATTATTTATAGGTTAGTTTTGCTGATAAAAGTTGCTGCGAAGTCGACAACAGATTTGAGTGAACTTCTGGATGAAGTTAGCAAACTTTCTCCTACTGACTTAAGAAAAAAAGTAGGATTTGATTAAAATACCCTCGAGGCCAAGAGAACTATTCAGAAGAGATTTGCTGATTGCAGTACATTGACGGATGATTTTGAAACATTAACAGTGTAATCCAAAAATCGTAAGATATGTTGCTTGTGCGCGGTATTGATTCTAACAGTGTCAGAGATGCACTTGGACAGAATATTTACCATAACAAGAAAGGAAGAAGTTGAGGAGGAAAACTGCTATACGCATAGAATTCTTCCCGTAATCTTCATAAGTGGTATGATTAAAAAAAATTTCAGACTGATCTGTTGTAATTAATACAAAGTCCTTCCGCACAGGACACTTTGGATAAATCTGTTGAATCGTTCAACTTTTATTTCAGACTTGTGGTCTTATTACTGAAAATCATACTTTGTGAGATTTTCAGTAATATTGTGAATTTTGCCTTTGTTATCCACTTAGTCAGAAAATAGCAGACTTCAAATTTCAGCGCATGCATAAAATTCTGTTCGAATTGCAGAAGGATGTCAGAGTGTTTTCAGAAACTAACACTTTTGAAAAAGAACAAGCAATCAGTGAAACTAGATGCATTGCTTTTGCCTTCTTATCCAACAATGTTGTCTCGATCTGTTTTGTTTATGGATAAATTTTTTCCCCAAAAATGGTGCGATTATTCCATTGATTCCTTCAGTCTTATATTGAATGTAAGATTCCGCATCATCGCGATTGAGGAGTAGGAGAGAATGGGCGATGGTGCCCGACTCTAAACAGTCTGCTAATGGCACGAAGGGTTAGCTTTTTTCCCAAGTTTTAAGAGAACCGCTTCGAATAGCACTGAATATCAAAGGACTGGCGCTAAGCCTACTCAAAAAATTACTAAAAAATTTTGAAGTGGAATGGCCAGGCTACTTGAACCTGTACTCCACAACGAGGGACGATGAGGAAAGCGAGATACTGCTAATACAGAGGAAAAGCTGGATTTGGTGGTCTCCAATCCCCCCCCCCCCCACACACACACACGAACAAGGAGAGACCCACACGCGGAAAAAACCCAAAACACAGACGACAGAACCACCCACGGATGAAGGTATGGAGGAAGACGGACACAACTCTGACCCCCCCACCTCCACTAAAGAGAAATTTCCCCCAATTATCTTAAGAGAAAAAAACAGGTGGACGGAACTAAGGGCCACTATGACTAGTCTACAGATAGCATACACAGCAGCAAAGAATTTAGACGATGGCATCAAAATTCAACCTGCCACTATAATGGACTACCGCAAACTCACAAAGGAGCTAGACAATAAAGGTGTACAATACCACATCTTCACCGTCGACTCCGAGAGGAACCTGAAGGTGGTACTCTGTGGAGTATCAGAGCACATACATACAGAAGACATAGCCGCCGATCTCTGCTACCAAGACCTACCATTCATCAAGGTCAGCAGAATGACCAGAGCAGACAAAAGTCCCCGATGCCACTCGTCTTAGTAGAGATCCACCAGGCATACAAAAACATATATGACCCAACATCAATTTGTGGGCTAAAAATCAGCCCAGAACCACTAAAAAAAAAAAAAAAACCTCATCAGTGCCACAGGTGCCAAAAGTATGGTCATGCCCAGAGATTATGTAAATAATCTCTGGGCATGACCATAGTAAGCACTGAATACAAGTGCTTAAAATGGGGTGAGAGCCACCCCACAAACACCTGCACCAAGCCATAATCCACCCTGGCTAAATGTGCAACTGCGGGGCCCGCATCCAGCAAACTACAAAGGATGTATACAATACCCAAAAAACAGATGATTTGCCCTCTCTACTAACCTACAAAAACCAGTAGCCCTAGCTCCTCAACCCACCAGAGGTCGACAAAACACAATACCAACTGCCGCAACCAGAATTCCCGATCGAAGCAAACCACAAACGGCAGACGAAGACCTACGCAGATGTAGTCCGCTCAACAAAGGCCACTCAGGAACAATACCACCGTCATTACAATTTAGCAGCCGTCATTACAAACTCCCTCGCAAATATGCTGCAAGACTTCAGCAAATCTAACCCCACGTCGGACTCCAGAAAAATATTTCTACAAGAAACCCAATCCATCCTAGCAGCTCTCATAAATGCATAAAAACAAAAGCACCCCAGTTTCCCTACAGATCAACGCGTGGAACGCGAACGGACTTAGAAACAAGATTCTGGAACTCCAAGAATTCGCAGTGAGATACAATCCAGACATCATCCTAATCAATGAATCTCACTTAAGACCAGCAGACAACCCCAAAGTTAGAGGATACCTCCTCCACAGAAACGACAGAATAAACTACAGAGGAGGTGGCACTGCCATTTTCATAAAAAACCACATCGATCACCACTCTGTAACCAGTCCCTCAACCAGAAATCTAGAGCTCACAGGAATAGTAGTACCCAAAACCTCAGCTGGAATACTAAAACTTTATGCAGCTTACAACGCTCCATCAAAGAATCTACTACATTCAGATCTGGATGCCATCCTGGGCAATAAAGAGCAAGTCATCATTGTCGGTGACCTAAATGCGAAACACCCTGCATGGGACAGCAAAACCACCAACACAAACGGCTACACCTCTTCAGTTGCTCCAGTTCAAACTATTAAGAACCAACACATTATAGCAAAATATTAAGCTACTGTATAGCCTAGACTCTTTAAACGAGCTGACATTCGATCACAATCCAATCCTACTCCAGCTGGGAAAGCAAGAACAACTGCTGCTCCCCCCTCCCCACTCCATCTCATGAAAAAAACTGCCAGAAGTACTATCGGAACACATTGGACCTGTCCCTCACATCAGCTCCATAAAAGAAATTGAAAATGCTGTCAAAAGCCTGACCCAGCAACTCAACACAGCCATAAAGGTTGTCACCTCTACCAAAACCATTTAAGCCTAACCGACTACCCGAAGACATCATGGATTTAATTAGGGACAAAAACAAAGCAAGGAAAAGGTACCGTAACACCCGCGCACCTCAAAACAAAAAGATCCTGAACAATGAAGTTAGAGAAGCACTTAATGCTCACAGGAACGAAACATGGGAAGCCAAACTAGCCGCTATATCACCCGGCGAACACTCCAGCTGGAACATATTAAGAAGTCTCAGAAACAAAAACAAGTCTCTTCCCCCACTCAAGTCAGGCAGGGGCCTAGTACACACGGACTCAGAAAAAGCGCTGAAGATATAGCAAAGAACCTGGAAAAACAGTAGCCCTGCATACGATAACTTGGACATCAAGAATGTCTATAAAATCCACCTCCATGTCAGACATGCACTAAAACTCACCGACACCTGCAAACACCTCACCAGTGTAAATCTATGAAGGTCTAAAGAAGCTAAAGAATAAAAAAGCCCCTGCCCCAGATGGCATAAATAGAATAATTGAACTACTGCCCCGAAGAGCTGTCGTACATCTCACCACCATAATCAACGCCATGTTCAGATTTAACTATTTCCCCACCTATTGGAAAGTCGCAGATGTGGTCCCAGTGCACAAACCAGGTAAAGATCCACACCTGTCTACCTGTCTGAAAGCTATCGACCCATCAGACTAATCTCAAACTTAGGCAAAATTGCCGAAAAAATCATCCACGCCAAACCCCAAGCCTCAGTAAACGAGTTAAATACCCTTCCAAAGGAATAATTTGGCTTTCGACAACATTACAGTACTACTCAACAAATTCATAGGATAATTGAGTACATCACCACCGGCTACAATGGGCACCAGCACACTGGAGCAGTTTTCCTCGACATAGCAAAAGCTTTTGATAAGATATGACACTTCGGATAACTCATCTCAGCAGGCATTTCATCAAGAATCGTCCACCTAATTAAATTTTACCTTCAGGACAGACACATACACGTCAAAATAAACGGAACAGTTTCAAGTCAGCGACGGATCTCTGCGGGAGTTCCTCAAGGTTCCCTACTGGCACCGATCTTATTCTCGATATATATGGCAGACATCCCACACAACCCAATGTCATCCATCTTGGCACTCTATGCGGATGACACAACAGTACTTGCCAGATCTCTACAACTACAACTCGTCACTAAAAAAACTGCAAGAAAACCTACTAAATAATGGAGATTATAAGTGAATCCCCAAAAGAGTATAGGGATACTTTTCACCAGAAGATTGGCAACTCCCAAGGGGGACCTTTATCTATTCAACACCAAAATCCCCTGGCAAACAGAAACAAAATATCTTGGAGTAATTCTAGACAAAAGATTAACGTTCAACCCACACGTCAAAGCATTATGCGCGAAAGCATCTAAAACCATCGCACAACTTTACCCTCTAATAAATAGAAAAAGCAAGCTAAATACCAGAATCAAAGTACTCGTCTACCCGCTGACGATCCGCCCCATAGTGACATATGCATCTCCAGCCTGGAGCCACACATCCAACACCAAATCCTCAGGCTACAGAGTGCGCAAAATAAGCGTTTGCGCATGATCCTGAATGCGCTGTGGTTTGTAAGAAACGTCCAACTGCATAGAGATACAAACGTCCTTTACATCTACTCCTTCCTACAAACTACAGCAGAAAAATTCTTCTCAAAGATCTCCACACACCCCAACGATCTAGTTAAACAGGCAGCAAACTATGACGAAACTGACCTCTTCAAACACAAGAGGCCAAAAGCCATCCTAAATACTAGCAACAACGATTAATCTCCGTGCACCCCCAGGGCGAGCTTACAGCTCATAAATCTTTCCTCTTCAATTCGTCCCTATCAGACAACGGGGAATAAAAAAAAGCATCTCGCTTCACCCTTCTGGCCAGCGATGTTATGGTTGAGAATAGCTGATCTTATACATTCGGTTTTTCCTTACAGGGCACTGGTTCGTCCACTCTTCAAAACAAACGTGCGGTAAGAAGTTAAGGCCACGAGACAAGTATAAGAAGTTATACTTGTCTCGTGGCCTTAACTGCCGAGGTGCATTCATACCCATTTCGCATTCTCCAGAAGAAGGGAATGCGCAATTGGAATATAATTGCGCTCCACTTTTTTATTTAATGTATCCAGAGATAACAGCCCGTTCTGATTGAAATTCCGTAAATAGGATGAAAGGTTCACAAAGTGAACGACCTGTTGTGGTGGGGATACAGCTATCCTTCTGGTTCTTACCTTTGGCAGTTGAAACAATGCGGTCCAGCAGAGTGTCCCGCCCCTGTCGTCTCACGTTCCTTATTCGAAGAAATTGATGTTTAAGTAGATGAAAGCTATTTGCGATAAAATCAGTGCAAGGCTGAATGATTGCAAAACGTAATCGGATAATGCGATTACTAATCCGGTTTACTTTGAGTTACACGTTAATCTCCTTTCCTTCCCTCCTGCAGAAAATGAGAAAATGCTGCTGGGGGTGCTGAATTTCAGAAATAACATTCGACGTCAGCTGAAAGATGTCATGAAAATATAAATCGCCGTTTTTTTTTTTTATTTTTATTTATTTATTTTTTTTTTTAATCTCAACTTATCTCCTTGAAAGCGTTAGGCCCAAATCGTATGACAACTTGACGTTACAGAAAATTAATACTACGATCGGTTTATTCTATTTACCTACTGTGTATTGCAAGTATTCTCAATTCTAAGTCACTTTCGGTTAAATTGTTTTCTTGGAGTTGGCCGAGTTGATGAGTTCGAAACTTACTATAGCTTGGATGCTTGTAAATGTCTTTTAGTAGTAGATTTTTCATTGACCATCACCTTGCTTATTGGAGGACTGAAGAAAACTTATTTGGAATAAACAATTAAGATTATGTAACACGATATATTTAAGTTCTATAGGTTTACAACCTTACAAGTTGAGGTTCGTAATCAACAGAATATATTATGTTAAAAAAAATTGTTCAGTGTGAATTGACAAATTTTTTTTAACTTTGATTGACTTTTGTGTTAAACTTGATAAAAATTTTACCGAAAGGCATCAAATGCTTCAAAAAGCATACGGTGATGAATGCTTATCCAACACTCGAGTTTACGAGTGGTTTAAGTGATTTCAAAGTGTTTGTGAGACGCTTGAGGACGACGAAAAGCCGGGCCGTCCAAAAACTGGACTGAGCGAAGTTAACATCCAAAAAGTGCGTGATTTCATCAAAGAAACCAGAAATCGTCCGTGAGATTGATTGAAGATGAATTGGTGAGTCCAAAATTAACTGTGCATAACATTTTGACCGAGAGTTTGGGCGTTCGTAAATTGAATTCGCGATTTGTTCCCCACAAGTTGACTGACAACCAAAAAATGTATCGAATTGAACACTGCAAGGACCTCATTAAAACCGCTCATAAGGACCCAAACTTCCTTTAAACGATCGTCACTGGTGACGAAACGTGGTGTTTTGCGTATGAGCCCGAAACAAAGCGCCAGAGTGCTGATTGGAGACCACCAAAAGAGGGGCATCCGAAAAAAAGTCGCTTGGAGAAGTCAAAAGTAAAGACAATGCTGGTTTGTTTCTACGATTCCAAGGGTATTATCCACAAAGAATTCGTCGCGTACGGCATAAATATTGTGATGAACGACCATTCGTCAAAACACACTGTCACTCTTGGCACTATAACTCGGCTTCTAATGAAACAAATGTCATAAACAGTTGACACAACACTACTGAAGGTTGCCGCTTTCGACAACAAAACGATTCAACAGGTGCCGCCACTAGTTTTTTCTATTTTCGAAAAAGTTCGGTTTCCTTTTGGACAGAGGACGTACAACAATGTGCTTCGTTTGATTCGAATAAAAGCATAGAATAATCAGCTATAGCCATTACTAATTTCTTCACATATTTATCTAGTGGCATCTTTGCCATTACAGAAACTATTTATAGAATTGTATATTATATGTAAGAAATAATATTTTTCTGTATATATTGTAGACCGTGGCTTACGCTATGGCAGGAACTTGCTGGTAGTTCCCAAGGCAAACAAAGAATTTTTTTATGGAAATGACTTCTATTGGGATTTATTGATCCATTATTTTTTTGAACAACTATGTTATACCAACTAGTGTCACCTACTCAGGCTGTTGGCATCTTCAGGGTACATAACTGATATAAGGCACTTAAAGCTAAAAACTGTTCTTCTACGTTATTCCCGCTTCTCATGCAGGGTCCGCGTGTTACTTTAGATGCGACTTCTTGTTAGTACTACTCCCAACCGACCCGTCGCTTGGTCTGCCGCTGGGGGGGGGGGGGGGGCATTTTTTGACTGTAGAGGCGTATGTTCACGGGCCGGTTTGTGGGATGAAAAACGCCAGATAAACTGACGGAAAAAACCCTACTGACCGCGCCCAAGACCGGCTAACTTGGCTATGCCTGAGGAAGATCCTCAAATTCCTCACGTATACAACGGGAATCGAACCTGGGACACTCCTTCCCCAAGCATATGGTTGCGAAGCGCAAAGCCACTAGGCTAACATCGCGGTTTAAAGCTAAAAACTGTTACAGACTATAAATCAACCGATTCCAACTATATTTGACAAAACAGATTATAAACGCGCTATGTATTGTACATGCATAGCGCATGTATGATCTCACTTGTTATTTAGGAACGTTCTATAATTGGCACTATAATTCAGTTCTTGTATGTATAATTCAGATTTAATAAGGGTCTTCCAGATCTCGGACAAGATTAATCCTTAGTTCCTGTTGAGGTTTTTTACAGAACGGGCAACTGTTGTGGCTTCTTTAATAATTCGGGAGCGGAAATCCTCCTCTATGTATGGAATGGAGCTTTTATCCCACTCTATGACATGGTTCTTGAGAAATTAAAGGATAAACCCGATTTTTCTTCTCTGTTGTTATTAACGTCTCCAATGTGCTCCCTTTCTCTAATCTCAAGGCCTCTTGAAGTCTGCCCGATGTAATTTAAACCGAACGAGCAGGATATGTTGTAAACTGCAGCATATTTGAAGAAAGGATGGCTATCTTTTGGAGATCTTAAGAGTTCTCTAATCGTTTCTGTAGGTTTAAAAGTCACTCTTATTCTATGGGGTTTGAGGAGTCTTGCCACCTTATTAGAAACTGTCCCCACGTATGGAATGACGATTGTAGAAATATACTGTGTGTCGTGTCGTTGTCTTTGTTGGGGAGTCAGAGAAAAGTATCTTGTGGACAAGTTTCCGAGGGTAGCGATTTATGGTGAGGTTGTTAGATATTAGTGATAATTCATCTTGGAGATCTTGTTGATCTGTTGTAATGCGGAAAGCTATGCATGTATTGTACGCGTTCTGTTTTGTCAAATATAGTTGGAATCGGTTGATTTATAGTCTGTAATAGTTTTTAGCTTTAAGTGCCTTATATCAGTTATTTGCCCTGAAGATGCCAACAACCTCAGTTGGTAAAACATAGTTGTTCTCAAAAAATACTTCATCAATAAATCCCAATAGAAGTCATTTCCATAGTTTTCTTGGTCAAGAAAATAACGTTTTAACATGAAAAGATTTTTTTTTTCCACGTCTTTTGAGCTTAGCAACAAGTAGCTATAATAAATTGCGTATTGAAATTCTGGTTACACTTTTAGAAAAATATTGAGAGACTACTTCATGGAACTAAATAATGTTGGCTTTTATTTTAAACACATATTATAGAAAATCACTCTAAAAGTTTGTCTACTTTTTTATATATTTATATTTATTTATATCTCTTAAAACATCATTTATATCTCTTAAAACATCATTGAATTCTGATACGCACATCTGTAAAGAAGAAACAAGCCATTTATATTTTCATCAACATTCTTGTGAGCCTTATTATGAACCTTTATGAGCTGTATTATTTTTTGTAAAATTGAAACTCCATCTTGGTTATATTCGGGTTTGAAAGAATGTTTATTAGGACTTTTCACCTCGGTCACAGGGTGTTTCTTCCTGTAAAATAGACAAAGCGATCGCGAGAACACGTGATCTTCGTTGCATATTTTCATCTTTCGCTATTTCGCAACCAGTCCCTGCCTTCTGCGTTTGCAAGCTTGTAGCCCCATGCCGAGGATTTTACATAAACACAGTTCATGATTTGCAATCGCAAAGTATAAAGTTTTGGGTTATGTACTAAAATTTGAACGGATGTATACAGCTGCTTTGAAGAGTGAAAGTTCGTCTATTTATGTTTCTTGCGCCTTTCGCATTGAATATTAGCTTCGGTGATCAGTTCCATAGTCAGATGAAAAGATTTAAATTTAAATACTTTTTTTTAAGGGTGCGTTGTGTACCTTGTAGCTACCTACTCTCATAACGTTAGATCCGAAAAGAAGCATCTTTATGAATTCGAATTTAGCCAACTTAAGGAACCTTTTATAAGTTTTTTTTTTTTAAGCCGGAGCCTATCTTTAAGTACTTTTTATTTTTCCTCGGAAAACTTAGATTTTAACTCTGCAACTGAGGGGGAGGGAGACATTATAACTCGCTGTTTCAAACAGTAAGTAACAGGTTGCGTTAACAACGGAGTTGTCTGCCGCACGCCTGGAAGTCGACAAATCGTCGCCCAGAAACGAAATCATCTACTGCCGTGGCTAAACGATGGAAACCCGCAGCTAAGCAATTATCGTTATATCTGAAAGAGTCCCACTTTCTCCTTTTAGGGAACAAAAAAAAAAAAAAAAAAAAAGCATTAGTTTTTTTTTTTTTTTTAATAGAGCCATGATATTCCTGAAAACGCTTCCAAATGGTTAAGTATGCATAAATATTTATAATGCTAGAGACTGATTAAAAACTATATGATTAACTGAAATCGCCATTAGGCTAGCAGGGAAGCCCTTAATCATGTTTACAGAAAAATAAAACAGTAAAAGTAATTACCCCCCTCACGTTTGCACTGTTGTTCTCCCAGTCAACGTAATGTACAGTCCCAATCCGCTTTTTGACACTGTAGAGCAGTATTTCCTATTCCAAACTCACCGCGCAGTGTTACAGTTATATACATATTATATACACTATCCTACTAAAATTCATATCGCAGGGAAATGAATGTATCCAGTCGTTTTGCCTGTAATGCTACTACACAAGAGTAGTTCGCTGAGAAGTTATTTCAATCTCATATGCCAAATAATGTTTAAGAAGAAAGAGCTCCGGCAGCGTTTCATAGGGATAGGTGTCATTTGCAGAGCATTGCAACTTTAACACGTGCACTATATTACCAGATGCGCGCACTTGCGAACAACCTCATTAGTTTTTTTTTCATCGAAGGGCTGCAACCCCATAAGCCTTGTCAACAACGAATGTACATCATCGATTGGTTTTGGCCAAGTCAACCAGTAATTGGACCTTTAGAGTAATGGAAGTTGTCGTTGTGAAACTAAGTCATAGTCTTCCAGCCCATAGGTGTGTATGCAGCCTTTTTACACCCCTGCGGCGAAGTTTGTAGATGCCAACGTAATATATTTTTATGTGAGTACCTGTGGCATTTTTTAGTATCATGGGTGTGCTAAACAAACGTTGTTTCTTTTGGTATGGATTATGTCGCTGATTTTAATGCTTGGAATCATGACTGCTACTTCTGGACAGTTTTGCCTTCCAACATTGCAACAGTTTCATGGTAGACACTCTTCACTTCACTTCACACGACGATTCTCCATCTCACCAAGTAGTGTTTGTGATCATGTGCTTGGAAAAGAATAACAACGGACCAATGCAGTGACCAATATCTCTCCCTGATCTGAACAACCGGATAGAATATCTGGAATGATCTGGAACCAAGAATTATAGCACAGCCACGGCAACACAATTCCTTAATAAATCTAACCTATCCACCAAGGATAACTCATCAACGTTAGTAAATGCATATCTCGCAGTTTAGCCTCTTAAAGCGACCCTACTTGGTTTTTGGTTTCCCAGACATCCATGCAGTTGAAAAATTCCTCTTAGTTTTTAATTACAAATCGCTTCTTCAAAAATATATCTTAATACTTAACAGCGGGGGAAAAAATACAATATTGGTTTTTTGTATAAATTGTATCCCTGTTGCCTTAATTGCTGTACTGGCTTCAGTCTCCATATGTTTTACTTCAACTCGCTTTCCTTGACGGCAAGTGCATCGTTTATAAATTGCGTATTGTTTTTATTAGTATTGCCGTTTAGATTCAGAAATTATACGTGACACGTTATAAACAGTGCATTCATATATTACCTCGATAACTTTCATAAATTATGAGCACTAATTATGTTATAACATTTTGTATTCGTACGTTTATATGGTATTGCATATTTAAGAATATTCTTGGTAAATGTGTGTGTGTAAATGGTCTATCGCCATTGGTGTTCTACTAAAACGGCTACATTCTTTATTTCTCCATAAGCAGAATATTGTACCACTATTTCCGTAACCAATGTGAAGAAAATGTGACGAATAGATTGTAAAAAGAGTTGCAAGATGGCGCTGGAGCTTATAAAGAGAAACATAATTCCATCGTGCTTGCGGTGATAGTGCTTATTGATCGGCAGCGTATAGTAGTTGACCGCGATATATGCAGGTGCATTGCACCGAGAAGACGGAAGAGGTGAAGGAGTTCTTGTGTGTAAGTAGGACAATTGGGCTTCCGATTATGCTCCCATCTCTCTTTCTCCGGAGGGGGATAAAGGTATATACCGAATCAGCGAGAGTTTTTTTGCATCGAGCGAATTACTTGATATTTGGCATCAATTTTTTTTATTTTAATTAATTGGGAATGTTTCACCTGAAACTAATGATTTGCTTAACCAATAATTTTACCATCGCATCAGCTTAAAAAAAAAAGAAACATATGTATAGGATCAGGAGAGAGAGAGAAATGAAAAAAAAAAAAAACATTTCCCACTGTTTGGGGAGAGTAATAATTTCGTGGGTGCTTCCGTCTGGTCGCAATTTCCATAACCTAGAAACCGCTTACGAAATTCTATTTATAGATCCAATCTTGCTTCCGAATGGTACTCTCAGTTTATTACAAATATAAATTTAAACTACTAAAAAAAAAAGTGAAAAATACCTCGATGTTATTTTCACCCCCATGTAACAAAATTCTGAACGTTTTTTTTATCTTCGATTTTATTTCATTTGATGTATCTCGGGGGGGGGGGATTTAGTCGATTGGTTGTGTGGGGATGTCAATCCCACCTACGAAACGTTGGAAATCTGAAGCACAGTTGAGACCACAAGATGGTGGTCTCACATCGCTCACTGAATTTCGCATGCCCCTGTGGGTTCAGAGAATGTAAAGCTGTGAACTACATTGACTCTACTACAGCAGGTAGGAAATTTGGTGGGGATAAGGAGTTAAGTTCAGGAGAGTGAGATTCAAAACAGCGGGGAAAACAAATACAAAGGATTGGCTTCAATAGTTGAGAGCATTGTCCACTTGCGACAAAAATGTGTACTTAATGACTATAAAGTTTTGATTCGGTCACATCAGTACAGCATATTTTTCGAAACGTTGGAGGAGTTGGGATAAGAACGAGAGGCCAGCCTGCGAACTACACAGTCCGTCAAAAAAAACGTATGCACACTTTAACAGATGTCATCTACTTTTTTCGAAGTTGGATCGAATTACGGTAACAATGTGTAGTATGATGTTCTCTCAAAAGATGTCGTTACTCACATGAATACTAGCATTAACACGTGACATGTACAGTCAAACGAAATGGCGGAGGCACGATTGTCGTTCGAGAAACGCAAGACCATTTTAAAGTGGTGTTTCAAATTTGAGAATGTTGTTGACGTTCAACGATAATGGAGGCATGAGTTTGCAACACAACCACTAACACGCCTGACGATTGTACGTATTCGTTTGTGTTTACTAGGCTCAAGAAAATCCAGGCGTTCATGTGAATAAGGTAGTCAATTTACCGGGGCTCACTCAGTGTCTGATGTGGATTGCCATCCAGGGGTTTAATAGGACCATTCTTCTTTGAAGGTACTGTTACTGGTCAAGTGTACCTAGACATGCTACGCACATCCATTTTAACTGCCGTGCATGCACTTTATGGGAAGGGTCAATTTCTCTTTCCAACAAGATGGCGCACCACCACCGAGACGTGAGAGTTTGCAAGGACAATGGATAGGACGAAGAGGTGCAGTTAAGTTCCCCCCACGTTCTCTTGATTTAACATCCTTGGACTTCTATGGGGGACTTTAAAGGATAAAGTGTATCGTAGAAAACCAGCTACACTTGTAGCCCTCCAGAAAGAAATTGAAACGGCATGCGCAGCAATATCACTGGACACTTTGGCCAACGTTGCCCAAGCAGCGGTTCGCCGTAATAATAAGTGTCTGGACGCTAATGGTAACCACTTTGAGCACCTCGTGTAATTAAAGAAGATCAAAGGTAACTTGTATTCATTCCTTGATGTCTGTATAAATTTAGTATTACAATTTTTATACAGGTTTTTCTTTTGCTGAAGTGTGTATACCTTTTTTTTTTTTTTTTTTTTGACGGACTGTGTATAAGGATTTGGAGAGTTGCAGTTACTTCGTTAGACGTAACAGAAAAAAAAAAAAAGTGTTCTCCGCCAGGTTGGCAGGAAAAAGACTCAGAGGATGACCAAGATATAGGTGGATTGATATGATAAAAAAGTGCCTTAGAAGATAGAAATATAAGATCTGATAATGTTAGAGAATTGACAGGTAACAGAATGATTTGGAGGACAATTGTAGATAGGAAGTTAGTAATGGTGTAAGTTTTTCATAATTGGATCATGATGATTCTTCACCTTTACGTTTTCTTAGACCTCTTTGCAGGATGAGGAAGTTATTTTTTTATTAATTATCGTTATGGTTATTATAATATATTATAATATAAAGTTTAATCCGAACCGATGGTAATTAATTGAATATATTGTAATAAAATGATATAATTAAACTTTCATAAATATTTTATAGTTTAGATGATTAAAAATTTGCAGTAGGCCTCATCTCATTTAAATGTTTAATAGTTTTAAGAAAGTGTTTTAAATTACTTTTCTAAATGTAGTCGTTTAAATCACGCAATTAAAACTACAAAATAGGCAAAAGGTGTCCTGCATTTTTTAAGCGAGCGCTATCGTTTGGTTACTTTAAATCTGCTGTTTGATTTCTTCTATTTATGTCTATAACGGGGAAACTCATTTTTTGTCCAATTCTTATTTTTTTTGTAAAAAGTGGAATATTTATCTAAAATAACTTTATTTTAAGTTATATTTTTCTTTTGGAATCATTTGGCTTTATATTCAAATCTTGTTATGCTGTTGAAAATATCTGGACGCGAATCTTGTACAATGACCAACAGCAAAGCCGTTGGGATAACGTTTGCACTGGCGGGACAAGTGCAAATAATGCACTTGTCCCGCCTTAGTTATATCGGGGGTGCATCCAGCCAAACTAAATTTATGTCGAATTTCAAATTAAAAACTTCGCCAAACATTTGATGTTATTTACTCATTAAGGCGATGTTTTTAAATAGGCTTTAGCTCAAAGTCACGCGAATCGGTCATTGAACCGGGTTTGGATCAACTGAGGGGGAAAAAAAAAAACGACTTAGTATTCGTTAATCCGATGTGCGTTATTTTAGAATTCGTACATTCCGTGCAAATCTTTTGTTTTGTTGCATATTTAAAAACAAATAGTGAAACTTCTTATTGCAGTCACGTACTGCAAGTTGCAGCGCATGTTATTTCAGTTGCGTTTGGGTGTCGTAAAAAAAAAAAAAAAAACCAGTACATATTATTTCTCGGTGCTTTCCGCTTGAATTTTTAAGATGTCTTAATTAGGCTGAAGTTCTGTAGTGAGTATTCATTTTCATTTTTTAATTAAACCGAATTTCACGAGTTTTACAATTTTGTTTTCCATTAGATTAAAAAAAATCTTTTTTTAACAGTTCATAACAGTATTGTTCGCAATAGGCATTTCAAAGTACTGATATTCAGTCAAACTCCTTCGTTCCCTTTTAATTCTCTTTCAACGTCATTTTAAGGGTGCGTAATTTAATGTGGCTGATTTCTTCATATAAATCTCATATCGTGAGAACTCATCAACCATTTATCCTCCTGCCGATGGAATATCTAATTATGAGATAATCTGGAGCTGTTGAAGCTGCTAATGCTCGAAATTCAAGTGGGAAGTTGGAAAGCATTCCACGTGTGTCAGTTTCATTAAGACATGTTAATGAAATAAGTATCTAACGTACCGTAAAATTTTAATTGCCGTGGCTCTTATGTTGCTGTTAGCCACCATTCCGGCTTTTACGGTCTCAAGTTTTTGCATTAGACATTTTATTTGCGATCATAGCTCGTGTCTTCATAACGAAGATGCTACTTGGAATGATTAAGTTGCTTGTTTTTCAACATTATCACTCTCGGTAAGCAACTTTAAGTAAACAAATATTATTTTATAAACACCGTTGTTTTTCATGGCATTCATTCTTTTAATTTTTGGATTTTGCTGCTAATAAAGATGCTGATATAATTAAATCACTGTTGGTTAAGTGATTTAATTCTTGTGTCTAATAATATTAATAAAAAACGTAATATTTTAGTTATGAACTTCGAAGGTCAAACTGTGTGAGAGAGAGAGGGGCGTGTTTTTTAATTTGCTTGTGTGAAAAAATTTTGTGTACGCTGTTCATGGATATGAGGTTTCTTAGAAAGGAAGGCCATCCAGTCCTGGGTTCAAAATGTTCTAGAACCCCCCCCCCCCCTCCTCCACTCCCTCAAATTAAAGCAAAGCAAGTTTACACTGTTGTGTCAACTCAAGTAATGGAAGCGTTCAGAATAGAATAACTAGTTTTGTCCATCCATACGGGGGTTATTCTTCTGTCTGACCGAACGAATTCCCTTGAGATTTCATACCGGAATCGTTACGAAAATTTGTGACATCTCAAATTATTGTTTAATTTGAATAAATTTGAAAAACTTAGTGATATTTTGAATCTCTACGAAAATTGGTCAAGTTATTGGCAAAACGATTCGAAATGATAATTCCTCCCAGGCTGGATAGAAGTGAATAAAATTTGGTATTTAAAATTCTCAACTGCAAGTTAAGTTGTCATCTCAATTTTGGTTTTTCAAACCATTTTAGTGGAAAATAATGTATGTCTACGTTTCGTCTTCCCCAAATTCCATCAGGAATAGAAATACTGGTCTTCTAATAAACCCATGATTTCATATTTTTATTCACGATTTAGTGTATAAACGGAATACGTAATTTTTGAATAGATTTGCTTGGGGGGGGGGGCAGTAATTATAAAAGCAAGTATTATCTAGAGTAGAAGAAAATGTGCTCTAGTATACTGATGGTAATTTATGATTCCTCCTTCATCGAAACGAATTCTCGATTTGCTTCAATCTGCACAATCAGGCCAGTTCAATAATTCACACATATTCATTACGAGTACTCATGAACAATTCAAACTTACGAAACCAGCATTGTAGTCGGATATTTTTTCAGTACAGTTAGTTGCATCATTTCTTCCTTCGTGTGTAATATTTCACAAGTGTATCTGCGTTTGCGTTATTTCTTTTCTTCATTTGAGACGCCCTTCCCCAAGACGGAACCCCTTTTTTCTTCTGAATTCAAATGACACTGTGGTCGTTTGGGCACCAGTGCCGTGTTAATAATTTTTTTGTAGTATTGCTCAAATGTCGATAAGTTTCTTTCATTTCGTCTTACTATCGAGAAACTTATAAAAAAGAAAGGAAGGTTCATTATTTTTTCCCCTTATTTTTAATGGTCTGCTCACTTACGAAAGGTTGGAGACGTATAGTAGTACATTTAGTTCCGTGGCGACAATGAAACTAATTTACCACCGAAAGATATCCACAAGCATCTATCGACAGTGGGGTTCCCATTCTCTATTTCTCAACCAAGCTTGGTTGGCCGTGCAAATACTTCGCAGAAAACTGAAGCTCTTGTCCTTTCTTTTAGGCTTGCACGGTGATCCGAGTACATTTTTGAAAATTATGGATACAACTACCGTATTTTAGTAAAACTTTAGTTTAATATAACTAAACTCTACATTCGACGTTTCGACCTTTATATCAAGGTCATCTTCTGGAGCATATGCACTATACAGAGAGCAAGCTACACTACAATCTATCTGGTTTGTTAAAGTTACTGACCATCCATTACAACAATTGTTGGGCCGACCTCTAGTGGGGAAAAAAAAAGGAATATACATTAACGCTAGAGTCCTATTCTTAATATCTGTTGGTTGTAGAATTACATTGGGAACAACAACGTCTATGTATATATATAGACTACAACATTATAACCTCAATGCCACCTACTAAACTTAAAACCATATTCAACTCCTCTAAGGATCCTCTCCTCCCCTTGCCACATCCTGGAGTCTATTGCAGCCACTGCACCTATAACTTACCATACATTGGTGAAACAGGATGTACAATCCCTATTTGTAAGAAAGGACACATTAAATATAACCATTTTGGTGAGCAGGCCTCTCAGATCACGCGCTCAACACCTTACACCAAATCAACTGGAAAAGCACCCGCTCTCTACACCATACAAAAACCTGTTACGAAAGGAAATTTAAGGAAGCCTGCGAAATTCTGATAAACCACCCAAATATCAACAACAATGACGGCATGAACATTCCAAGAATCTGGAAGGCACACATTCAGCCTACCTAATACATAAGATCCAGCATAAGTCAGGACTCCAGCCAACTTCTAGCTAGTATTAGAAACCATTTCACATCAACTGGTTGGAATGTACATATATAATCCTATTGTGTGTGTGTTAAAGATACTAAGCTTTTTAAACCTGGTTTTACTCCAATTTCCCAAGTAAGCAAACAGACAAACAAATCAAGTTTGCGCTGCGCATATTGCGAGTCTAGCTGACCCTCAAAGTAGTGCAAGTCAAGGCAACTCATGGTAAAGGTAGAATAATCTCTGACCACTATTCTTAATATTTACCCTTAATGCAACCCATCTCCTTCAGGAGATGTATGATGCTATGTATTAAAGGCATTTATATCTCATCCTGAGATTTTTATTTAATAAGGTTAAAACACCTTATGGTAACTTGTTCTGGTAAAACACTTATAAGCTCTGTATTATTAAAATCTTGGTATTTCATCAGTGGGAGCCAGGGATGAGACCTCAATAAAGGTCAAAACCGGTCTGGGTAGTGGCCCCCTTGCCTTTAATACATAGCATCATACATCTCCTCAAGGAGATGGGTTGTGCATTAAGGGTAAATATTAAGAATAGTGATCAGAGCTTATTCTACCTTTACCATGAGTTGCCTTGACTTGCACTACTTTGAGGGTCAGCTGGACTCGCAATACGTGCAGGCGCAAACTTGACTTGTTTGGCTGTTTGCTTACTTGGGGAATTGGAGTAAAACCAGGTTTAAAATAGCTTGGTATCTTTATCATTTATTATACCCAAGGTAAAATACTTTCTACACAATACTTTCTATATGAATGTGTGTGTAGACACACACATTCATAGACTTGTGGTTGTGCCCAATGTAACTCTACAACCAACAGATAATATTAAGAATAGGACTCTAGCGTTGATGTATATTCCTTTTTTTTTTCTTTTTTTTTTTTCACTAGAGGTCAGGCCAACAATTGTTGTAACGGTTGGTCAGTAACTTTAACAAACCAGATAGATTGTAGTGTAGCTTGTTCTCTGTATACATAGTGCATATGCTCCAGAAGATGACCTTGAGATAAAGTCGAAACGTCGAATGTAGAGTTTAGTTATGTTAAACTAAAGTTTTACTAAAACACGGTAGTTGTCTCCATAATTTTCAAAAATGAAGATCTTGTGATTTATTTTGTAAACTAGCTGTAGCTTACGTAAAGTAAAAAGAACAGCTGTGTTTTCTTAAAGTAGTTTGTGATAATATAAGTATTCGGCGGGGATAACTGTCATGCTGCAACGCCCCTAATGGTTTCAAGGGATACGGTGTTCTCGTGAGAAGGGTGTAGATAAACGCACCTGGAACCCCGACATTCACATTTGCAAGCAAGTCGAGGAAATTATTCCTTTCTTTATTGTTCTGTTGAATTTAATCTCAAAAAGACCTTTTATGCTTAAGTGCATTTTCTCGATTTGTCTCCAAAACGGAGACTTGGCGACACGCGTGTCCTTCTCGAATAACTAGGATTAACGCTAAGATTGTTATTTATCAATCCCAACCTGGATCGTCTGTAGACATGTCAGGTGAGTCATTGCATCGCGTGCAGAGAACTACTTTGTTCTATCCAGACAGTTATTAAAGGCAAGAGAGACACATGCATGAAAAAGTCTGCCTTTCCAAGAAGCGTCGATCAGTGCCTCATGGAAATGAGCAGAAAAATGATTCGGAGTTGAACGTCGCTCTCGGTTATGCATTCTTGATTCGATTTTAATAATTCGCACATTTTTAATTGTATACAAATGTCACCTCGTAGTTTGTATTTGGTCGGCGGATATGATCTTGTTATGTAATTGGTCAGACTGTAATTTTTTTTTTATGTTCCTCCCACCGAAAGGTTGCTTGCAAACCTGTAGTACGTTTTGTACCGTTGGGAGGGGGAGAACAAAGGATTTTTTTTTTTCTATTTTTATCGGTTTTATTATCGATTATATATATTTCATTTATATTCTTATATATTTTTATTTTTTTTTACATAGTCCGAAAACCTTGCTCTAGAGACCTGAAGTTGAACTTTTTCAGTCCACATCAGGACTCCAATAAGCGGGGAGGTTGTCTCAATACCCGTCGATGACATTCATCTTTCATCCATGTCCATTGGGATTCGAATCCGCATCCTGTTTGGAGAGCGGGTCCACTAACCACGCGGCTACCCAAGCCGGTAATTATATATATGGATAGTCGTCACATAATCGTCAACTTATTTGACCGGACGCTATACTCTGTTATGACATTTATTTGGTGCGGAATGAGCTTTTTAGTATATTTTATGAACTAAAATTTTCATTTTCTTCAGAAAATGAAATTGAAATAAAATGGACTCTAGAACAGAACAATAACAAAAATATAAAATTAATAAAATAAAAGAATTTAAAAAATCTTTATCTCACGCAACGTAACCTTTGGTCGATTATGAATCACATAACAATCCATGATTTTCTCTCTGTCTCGAGAAAACTCCTGTGCAAAAGGGTTTCATGGGATTGAAGCTTAACCACTTGCCAGCTTAGTAATACTACGCATCGTAAACTGGTTAAGAAGAAAGAGTGAACCTATTAACTATTTCTAGGACAGATGGAGGTCGTCCTTGGAGAAAACAGCGTAAGACTCTCATGGAATGAGGTGTTCGATCGGTAGATTTTGAACCTGAACAGTATTTTTATGGGCTTAAACAAAAGTGGGGCAATGAGGATCCGTTTCGTAAAACGAGTCTGAAAATAATTATAGAAGAGCATAAGTCAAAAGCAGAACATCTCTGAGTTGATTTGGACATTCTGCAAACATTTAAACGCGCATTCATTGGAGTGTGGATTGGAGACGAATGCGTGACTGCTTTGAGGCGGACCCAGGATCTATAAAACTATGGAGTAAGCGTATCCTCTCTCCATTGGGGGAAAACAGTGGGGGAGGGATTCTCTTTCAAAAAAGTTACCAGCAGCTGATACCCAGTCTGTCTAAAAGAATGCTGAATCTCAGTGGGGAATAACATGCAAAGAGAGGCACACATCGATATTCTGTGATTTCACTTTTTAACATCTTTTGTATATACACTGTACATTGAATGAGGGTTTGATTTAGCTGTTAGTTTATTATTCATTTATTAGACAAGATAGAAAATGTGCGCGTAGCGTAAATTGCACGTTGAAGCTGTTGGTATCACTGACCAAAATACTAAAGAATGTTATTTTGGTCATCATGAAAGGGGGTAGCTGTTATTAACCGATTAAAAAAAAATGGCCCAACAGTTTTCTTCGGTCCTAACTTTCTTCGAAACTCTCCCTCCATTAAACATACACTCATGAACGAAAACATTGTGACCACCAGCCTGTTTCTAGCTAACCAGACTGCACTTGGGCGCAAACGCGTCAGTGGTGGCAGTATTCCAGGACACCTTCCGTGGTTAGTGGAGTCATTACCAAGATGGGTCCAATCGTAATTTTCTGATTTCATTTTGAAAATCCTGCGGGTTAGATACATTCTGTATAAAATGTTTCGGATTTTATCTCTTAGTTAAGTTATCTTAGTTAATTGTTCACACGCCCGTTTTCGATTTCACCAGCTTCGTTTTACGGGGATAGGATGGCTGAGTTGGAAATGGTCTCGACTTTAAGCGCTTTAGAACAGTGCTTCCCAAACTTCTGGATGTCAGGGCCCCCTTTGCAAAAATTAAAATATTTCATGCCCCCCCTCGAAAGAAAATCGTAATAGAGAGATATATTATTATAATATTTATTGTATTTATATTCAATACAAAACATACACAGCGAATATTGCAAAAATCAAATGCATATATTACATTTTTTGCCTCTTACCGTTTGATTCTGAAGATGATGCGGGCTGTTCTGGTAAAATATGAAATACTGTCCTTTTGTTTTTTTCGTATTTCTGATTGTTCGCGGGAATTTTTTTATTTTTTATCAGCCACTTATCCATCTCAGGGTTAAATTTTTTAACGTAAAATAGATCAAATAATATCACCACTTACCGATACTGGCACACCACAGACTGATAACATGAAATTAGTGAATATTACCTGAACAAGGGAATCCCCGGACCAGGAACATTTTTCTCTTTTGTGACTTTTCTCCCTTTACAGTAATTAAGTCTAACGTGAAACAGATAGCAAAGGCAGGTTATTAAAACGTGCATATGATTGGTGCGGTATTAACAAAAGATCGCGCGACCGAAAGATAAAAGCATAGCTGACAATTGAGTTGAAATGCTAACTCTCTTCAACCGAATTCCATATGTGAAACTGCCATAGCATTCGTTATATATATATATATATATATATATATATATATTACTTAGTTTTAACACTTTTACGAATTTTAACATGTTCGGTTGAATTTTATTGCTGCCTTGGGAAATCGAACTCACACACATCTAATTAATAACAATAGTTTTTAGTTAGATACTGTGTTTCCCCATGCAACATATGGTTTTGTTTCAGTCTATGCAGCATAGTTTCTGTATGAGGGGACATGTGATTCATTAATTAGTGTTTTTATCCCAGTTGTCTCTAATTGTACTATTTATTGAGAAATATATTACACAGACTCCTCATACCTTATTCACTGGCATAATAAAAGTACTTGTTTTTATTGCCTCTGCAGTATAGTGGCTGTTAGGAAAAGTGTGTTGTTTACCACCGCAAGCAGTTACTATCTCCCCACATGAACTTGTTTAAGCTTTTTTTCATGTGTGAAGTATATGCGAAACTTTTATTGGTAACAGAAAACTAGCTCGGATGACAGTGATAATATAAAACGAGTTTTGATATGTATATAAAGTCAATATCAACAGTCCCTGATTACGAATGATGAAAGGGACAGGAAGATTTGGAGCTTCCCTGGAGATCATTCGAAGTAAATACAATTAGCTACTGCTTTGAAATGAAACTTATATGAATAAGCAATATTTACTAATATTCATTAAGCGCCGAAATATGCAGGAAGCAAAGTTTGTGAACCAACACCAATGTGTGAATTTTTCCATTAAAATATAAAAAATAACAAAAAAGAAATAATAAATAATAAAAGTTAAATTCGTTTCTTTTAAAAGAAAAAAAATCTACTTAGTCTTAAAACATTTTAAATTTGTTTTCATTATTTCACGGCCCACAGTTTGGGAAGCGCTGCTTTAGAATATTTGTTCTCTTCGTAAATTTTGATGCTCTGTGGAAACTACTTAGAAAACTCAGCTGGTGAACCATTTTTCGATTTTATTAGATTCTTACAACATTTGTACCCTTGTATTCATTGGTCGGTTCTGAATATTGTTAAACAGCAACAAAACATTACTAATGTAATAACCACGAACGTCAACTATTTGTATATATATACTAACGAAAATGACAGGAGTTCGGTACATTTATTGTCTTGGGATAATTTCTATGATGCTACAATGGCAGAAGGAAAGAGGAGGTAGGTTCGATTCTAGTCTCCAATTAGAGGAATTTTTTCTAGGTCCTCTTTCCCGAATTATGATCTCTGCTTCGGGTAAGCAGAATTTATTCCATCTGGAAACTTGTTATTTTAAGTCTGCAATTCAGAAAATGAACTGTGGTACTCTCGTTATATCAGGTTTAGAGTTGATTTCAGATTTACTGAGATGACAGCGTGTGATTGGTCAACTCTCGATATCCAAACGTCAGGGCTAAAAGAGTGCTGCCTCTGATAATGAAAAAGTCTCAATGCTTTTACTCAAACATATTCATATTTTTTAACAAAGTAAAGCAAAACTTTTGTGGATGTACAAAAGTTGCGGATAGCCAGAGCGTTACCGATTTGAGGAATTCCATTTCGCATCATGAGTTTCACCTTAGAGGATCCATTGATCTGATAGTCACTGCACATTAGCTGCTTATCTCCAAAAAGGGATCAGACGTACCGCATTTTTAATTTTTTTTTAAAGAACATTGTCTTTTTCTTTTTTTAGGAAAAATTTCCATTGAAACAAGAATGTGCATTTTCAAGCCGATACCAATGCATATGGCGATAGTGTAGTAGCGCAGTCTCTGCATAGGAACACTGGATTTTCTCCCTCCTTGGTTAAATAAAGGTGTGTGTGAATTGAGGCGCTCAAATGACGCCTCCTTAGTTGGATGTTTCATTTCTTATGAAAAGAACTTTGTTAATTCCTTTTGTCACAAATACGCACGCAGCTGACAGAAATAACAGCCGATGCCTCTTGACCTTAGCTACTCCATAGATAAACCTAAGTACGTTCTGATAATGTTTCCATCAGAGAGGAAGATGGGGATGCCTGAGGTTGGGAGATCCCCCTTGCCATAGAGAAAATCGACGTCTGCTTACTGTTTCTCTAATGAAAACCATGCTCGATAAAAGAAGGGAAAACGGTAGGCGTGCTTATTTATAAGTAGCTTGTTTGGATACCGTTCTGAACAGCTAAGCCTGGGAAGTGAGTGTATGAAGTTTGTAGAAAGCATACGTTCTCTACTGTCTAGCGTATGCCATGCGGGATGAATAGGGTTTGAAAACGATAATGCTTTGAATATAGTTCAAAACTATATCCCTCTGAGACTGAATACCTCACTTTCAGCTGAAAAGTCCTTCTACATTACTTCTTACTGTCTGGACGGGAATTAAACCCCCGTGTTATCTCATTCTTGAAGGGAGAATAAATGAAATATTCTATTTGAAGATTGAATTATTCATCCATTGGATAGTTTTCGGATGTCATCGGTCGTATTTCGATTTATTTTGTAATTAAGCAACTGGTTTTAATAAATATTCAATTCGTCCTGTGTTGAAATTATCGACATACAAGAAGGTCATCAAGGCTTTACTGCATGCTACTATAACAATGCGGGAAAGACCGCCGCACAGAATTCACTGAATATCTGGCAATGCTGTAGTGAAGCGCATAATGGATAGGATAAACAGATGACGTCAAACAGAGAACCTATCGTCACATACAAAATCAATCGAGTGAATTATCCGAGGGAAACGAGCTTCTTTTAAGTGTCGACAAGTGTTGCCTCTTTCTTTACGATGCTTCGTGTTCGTTGAGCTGAGATGATCGGTATATAATCCTGGACAATAATAGGATATGAATGTGGAGTGAACAATTAAACTCTTTTCTCGATTACAGGAATTAACGATCTCGGAGGCGGTAATTAAAAAGCGATAGCTTGTTTTCCACATCGAAAACCATTACTCGGTGATTTAATTGCTGTTTTACTTTTATTTTTGTCTGCTAGATTTAATCTTCAGATTGTTTTTTCGCAGAGTATCACTTCTGGCCAAAGACAGAAATTTCCCTTCTGTCATTTCCTGTTTTGGTAATTAAGCACAATCTTCGCTAATTACTGTGGTCCGTTCCAAGTTTCTGGAAAGGGTTTCCCCCTATTTCGCATTCTTTTACAGCTAAAAATAGCAGAAGAAAACGACCATCGTCGCTTTGAAGTTCAAAGGTCACATAGCAAAAGTTGCAAACACCACTCGGAGAATAATTTCGATGTTGAAGCGAATCTTGACATGTAAGGATAAGGAAGTCATTTTGCCTCTTTATAAAGCCTTGATATTGACTGCGCACAATAATCCACACCTGGATTATTGTGCGCAGATTTTGGCGTGCCAAATTCCAAGGGGATAAAAAAAAACTGTGGAAAGGGTACAAAGAAGAGTTACAAAGATTATATCGGCATTATGGGATGTAAATTGTGAGGGCAGATTTCGAGTAAAAAGCCGTGGGGGAATGATAAGATTACTGGAGAGATTTTAAAGCAAGGTGATATGCTAGACGAACTACACATGTGTAACATTGCGAGGTGCGAAACTAAAGCCCCAGCGGACAAGATCACTTCTAGTACTCTTTTTTGTTTTTGGTTTCTATCAAAAACAAAAAAACAAAAACTTCCTGTGAACTTTTGTTTCTTGTTTAAGTAATGAGATTCGCGAAGCAGTTCAGAAAACGTCGAAACTTTACAAAGCGTTAATGAGTTTATCGTTCATATTGATTTCTGTGAATGTCTCCTCTCCTTAGAGCCTGATTTGCATACCATTAGCAGTAAACGTCTGCTCATGAATATACTGAACGTCGAGATAGTTAATTAAAGCTGTCTGTGGTAAACGACTATGCGTTATAAGCGATACAGTTTCAAATTTAACGGAAACGATATTTGGTACTGCACTCATTTATGCTTGTCAAGGAACACCGAGTCGGTGTTATTTGTATTAGTGTTCTTGTCGGTACAGGTGGTTCCGACTGTTGTTTTTGTGTAGGTATTAAAATTATGTTTTAGATGGTTGTGTGAGATTAGCATGGAAAAACTTCTTGTGGATTCTGTTGTGCATTCGCGTGAGGTCGACGTTTTATATGCTTTCTTGCATCGGATTTAGTACGAATGAATTTTTTGTTTTCGGATCTGACAACATATTACTTATGTATAGTAATTATGCCGCGCATCATTTTGCGCGGCAATATTCCCTGCAAAAAATGTGTAATGACTGTTTAACGTTATTTGATGCGAAAAATCCTGTAATCCAGATATCCAAACATGATGTTGCGGCGCCCTGCAAAGCAACCGTCCACGATTTAAAAGATGCATTAAGAAATCGCTTGGTGCTTTCTTTTGGACAAAGTTGTAACTTCCTAATGCTGCTGTAGAATTAACAATAAATGCTTCATTGCTTTCCTTAATTTTGTCTTCAATAATAATAAAAAAATGTGTGTAACTTATTATTTCATTTTTTTGTGGATATCTCATACGAAAGGTTGTTTAACCTATTTCTATATGTACATCATTCACATAAAATAACTGGGAACGGTCACAAAATTGAGAAGGAAAATTGTTAACATCGGATATTAAAACTTGTATATTATACTGTAGTAAATACAACACCCTGGACTTGTTCTTAATCAGCTCTCGCTTCAAATATGCTGTTCATGTTAATTCTTGGCAAATCTGACCCTTTGTTTTCTAGTTCCTCCTTCCAATCTTACGCTCTTCCAATTCTAGCACCGCTCTGATCTAATAACAGAAATTATTCTCGCTGGGGTCAGTGCTTTTTTGTTTATCTCCATTCCAATCAAACCCCTTGACCCTTTTCCAAACCATGGTTCTCTAACAATTGTGTGCAAAAACGGTCCAATCTAAAAATTTAGCATTCCACCAAGTGGCTCAAATCAAAAACTCCATCCTTTCACCTACTGTATACAACAACTCATAACAACAAGAAAATCGCCAGCAAATCTAATGCTGACTTTGTTAGGGCCAAATATCCTATGCTTATCTGTTCAAATGGCAGTTGAGCCTTCTAGTCCATTACCGTGGCTTTGGGATGCAACTTCTGTCCTTCGACATTTCTACCTCTCTCACACATCCTGGTGGCACAATGGTAACATCTCATAAGAGAAAGCAGACCTCTCGACATCAGTTTTTCTTCTAACTCTTGTATAGACGACAAAGGCAAATCTTCTACCACTGAACTATTCGTGATATACTCCTGTGAAGTTTTGCGAAAAGGACATTACAAAATACTCACTAGCTGTGATACCAAAAGCCTTGGTTCTGATGTATTCTTTCCATTGTACTAAAAGCTTGTGCTTCAGAACTTACACCATCTTGTATCGTCTCTTCAGTCTATCATGCTGATCTGGCATGCATCCTACAGTTAGGAAGCAAGCTTTTGCCAATCTGGTTCCCAAAAAGGAAAATAAGTCCACCATTAAACTAGCACTCTATTGCTTCGACTTCATTACTCTCATAAATAACGAAAACGGTCAACAGCAGTACTTCACTATTTGGAGACACAGTTATTTAGAGATCACCAGTATAGATTCCCTCATTCTCATTCGACAGCAGATCTTGCCAACTTCACCCACCTTTGAACTCAAGCCATGGAAAAGTTTGGAGAAACTCAAGTGGTTGCTCTTGATATTTCTAAGGCTGATCGAGTCTGGAATCTTGCTGTTTACCAAGTGATTATCTTATGTTCTTCCTTCCCTTTGTGAATGAATTGCCAGCTTCCTCACTTGTCGTTCAGTGAATCATTGTGAACGGTTTCCTTTCATCAGATATTACAATCAGTGCTGGTGTATCTTAGAGCTCTGTGCTTTTACTCGTGCTTTTTGCCGTGTATATCAATGATTTTTTCTATCTAACATCCATTACTTTTCTCAGTTTTGCCGACTCCACTTTTCACATTTTCAAAACCATGTAGTGCTCAGGTAATTTGCACTTCAAGATCTTTAACCAATGCTTTTTAACACCGATCTCCTTACCATTCTCAAGCGAATTTTAATGTAATCAAACATTAAAATGCAGTCTCCTGTCTCATTTCGCGAACGAAAGACTCCACTCTCCACTGTCTGCAGCCTCTTCACTCTCAAAAAGCTTGGCTTTTTTTCTCTCTCTCTCTCATCCTGAACAATATTTCTCTGCTGCGTACCTTCTGACATTTTGTAAAGCTCAAATCCGACCATAGACGCGCTATTATCCTATTATGTTTTTTCTGTAGGTATGGCCATGGGTATTGGTCTACCGAACTCGCCGTTTCCGTTCCTCCACTTCCCTCTCATCGTTATGAACACCAGGAACTGCTGGTTCATATACAGTTCGTATCCAAAAGCAAACTCACTTAATACCTGCACCTCTGATCTTTGGAACCACTTTGCCTGCACTCGGCACTGTCGTGTCATAGGTCTTGGGAGCTCTAGGCATATGTGTGTTTTGGGGGGAAGGGATTGACGCACACAGACAACAGACACTAAGCCATTGTACTGGATGGTCAAAATTAAAGTATCTTTGTGTAATGCCTTGTGGAGTGCCACTCAGTGGTCAAAATGCTGCGAAACTTTGTAGGAATGCATTGTGTGCTATGCGGAAGTGATAATTGAAAGCGGGACGGGTGGGGGTAATACCGATAATTCCCTATCGGGGGAGCTGTATGATTACCGAATGTAGACGTAGTAATTTTTCTGTGTGTGTGTGTAAGTAGAAAATTACACACAAACACAGATAATACATTTGTATTCACTTTCATTGCGCATTCACGGGCTGAACGCAGCTAGTCAGGACTGATGTTGCTCATCGACTGTGTAATGCTCTCTTTCGCTGGCAAATTATTAGGATGATCCCGATCAGGAACGCGCCAAGGGTATTTGCCGCCTGGGTGCAAACTTTTATCGGTCGCCCCTTAAAAAATAACTAAAAGAAAAACTACATAAAATAAATATTTGATACTTGTTTCTTGCCGCGCGGGTGTGGGTTGGCGCAGCCCTGATCCCGATAAACCCCGTCCTTGAGAAATCCCCAGAGCCAGAAGTCGCAGGGGTCAGATCAGATGAACGAGGCGGACATGCAGTGGGAAACTCACGGCTGATCACTTTGGCTTCCGTGAAATGTTCTCGAAGAACCTCCTGTATGGATCGATCGATGTGTGGAAGAGCCCCATCCAGCATCAAAATGACTGAATCCATGCACAGGTGCTGCTGTAGTTATGGCGCAACAAACTTGTTTATCATATGCGACACCTCTCAGCAGTAACCGAGCAGGTCACAGGAGCCGACTGGCGAATGTCGTCCTTTTTCAGGTCCAATGATAAACGAAGCTACAACTTCGCACCACACAGTAACTTTTGTTGAATGCAAAGTAATTTGTTGGATGGCATGTGAGTTTTGCGTAGCCCGTACCTGGCAGTTGTGGTCCTCGTCTCCCCACAAAATCATTCACAGCCACGAACCTTCCAACTCCACTCGAGCAAGGAACGTTAAAGTGAATGTCAGTCAAAGTCCTGTGGATGCAACTCATGTGTATGTGTCAGGGTTATCTTGAATGAGTAGAAATGTAGAATTTTCCAGAGGTTGTCTAAGGCAATCTATGTGTCTTGATACAGCACGTGCACTGTAGGAACCAACGCTGTCATTCATGGCGACAGTGGCAGTACTAACTTCATTCACTTGTTGTGAACTGATTCATACCTGATGAACCACCTCGTTCACCTGATATGACCCCCTCCCGTTACTTCTAACTCTGGGTTTTTCCAACGATCCTCTTTCTTCAAAACGACTAATCATTTATCGTAGAGCAGATGGAAATAGTAGACCACGTCGCCATTTGTTCAGGCGAGGAAATTCGCTGAATGCAGCGAATTGCAGCATTGCAATTGTTTAAGCAGTACAGCTTTACAAGCAAAGCACGTTGGGGCAAGGTTAGTGCCACCACTGTGGACGGTATTAATAACCAGAATGAAGGGAGCAAAAAACTCCTGTGTCCATCTTTTTCAACCTTCCTGGCACTTGCTGAGTTGCGTGATAGGCATATTCCATGCATTTGGTGTTTACAACGCTCCCTGGTGGTGATTTTTGGAACTCCCCCCCTCAGATATCGTTTCCACATGATGCAATGTATTCCTGCAAAATTTCGCAGTGTCTGGATCACTGAATGGCACTCCACAAAGTCTTAAACAGGGATATTTTAATTTTGATCACATCTTTTAACTGCGAGGAGACTCGTGGTGTGGCAATTCTGACGAACAGCGACTGTCGAAATACTTTTGGGAAATGCAGACATTCAGTAACTGAATGCCTGCAAAGGATGGGTCACTAACAATATTCTATTCAACATCCGTTGAAGAGAGCGTCGTTTTCATGCATCATCCCTGCTACGTGCACTTGGCTCCATCTGACTTCTGGATATTTCCAAATTGAAGATATTTCAAGGCTGTCCGTTTTGGAAATGATGACACGAAGCAGAGGTGAGAAAATGTTTCCGAAAACAACCTAAAGAGTTTTACTAACATTCGCTTTTAAAAATTTGTTACGCATTAAATGCGTTAAGGGAGGGAGGTTGTGTTGAGAAACAGCGTCCTTATCCTCAACAATTTATTGGACTATTATTATTTAGTGACGACAGCATTAAATGTCTCTGCGGTAGGCTATATCTGGTGTAAAGTGTTCGTCCTGCTGTCTTAGATCTTTCATTACTACATCCATACGTCATGTTCGGATCTTCAGATAGTTCTGATGGGTTCTTGAAATGCACATTTTTTTCCTTCCTGGTTTATGACAACACCCATAGCTTTACTTTCCTTAATTAAATTAGATAGTTTGTATAACATCCTGACAAGAGTCTCCAAGGATAACGATGTCATCAGCATAAGCCATTAGGAGGTTCCCCCATACATTTGTATCCTGTTCTGTTCATTTAGGTCTGTAATGACTTTTTTAATGCAAGATTGAAACAGGGTCGTTGAGAGTAGCTGCTTGAAGTCCAGGTTTTTATTTCAAAACTTGATGAATGTTCCTGTAGGAAATGTATCTTGCAGAGGGTGTAACGATTTTTGTGTGTGTGTAATATGTGTATTTTAAAAAGTCTCATTGCATCCTGTAGTGAGAAATAGATGAATGTAATGGAACGTGAAGCTATATACTGTGTGTGTGTGTGTGTGTGTGTGTATAATATATATATATATATATATATATATATATATGTGTGTGTGTGTGTGCGCGTTTTTTATTTTATTTAATTTCACCGACTTCTCTTTCGGATGGAGAGATATTATAGTGGAGACGATATTTTTTCACTTCTTAGTTTTCTGAAGTTTATGGTAATTAAGAGATACGGACCTTGGATAAGAAAAATTGTTTACTGGCGATTAGGAAATATTGTTGTGTAATATTGATGCTTGTTGCGCTGTCAAAGATCCCCCCCCACACACACACCACCACCGCTATTACATTTATTGATTGTGCAATGCGGTGTCTCAGTACAAACAAGAAATTCTTGACTAAACATACACACGTAACCACAGTAATAAGATTTTTTAATAAGTAAACATTTCGTCCTAGGTATCATAGAACATCTTCAGTTAATTCAAACAATACTAGGAATCACATACAGTTAAGGCACATGCTTACAAACTATATGTGATTCCTAGTGTTTAAATTAACTGTACTGGAGATGGCCTATGATACTCAGGACGAAATATTTACTTATTAAAAAAGCTTATTACTGTGGTTACATGTGTATGTTTAGTCATGAATGCTCCACAGGTTTTGTACAACAGAGAAATTCTTATCGTCTGGGCTTATGCTAACATTTTGTTCATCGTGCACTTCGTCTTGTTCGTAGGCACGGATTTCAGTGTACTCTCTGGTTCATCTATCTTCAGAAGACACATAACAAATGTGCGTGTTTGTGTGGAGGAGACTAATTAAATCTTCTTACATAAAAATTTGTCATCGTATAAATTTATTTTTCTATATTTTTCGATTTTGAAACACTCAAATGGTTCATCTCTCTTTGCCTATTCATCCTTTGTACTATCATAACAGAATGCATACGCCATACTTCAATAGAACTTTCGTACTGTTGCATAAATGATGACGCTTTTCAATATTTTCTTAATTATCTTATTTTAGATATAGATGCCTGCATTTTTCATATCTCATGAGTCATTCTTATGATGGTGACCTCTTTCTTCCCTACTAATGGGAATTCAGAAGTCTTTGCTCGAGCCGTACACCTGTTTAATACTTTTGCACCAATCTCTTTGCTACACGCATGAGACGAATTCCAGTTGCTCATAAATCATCACCGCTTTCGAGAACCATATATCGTTGGTATTAGTAGTCAGCATGCGTATGCCAGGAATGATCTGTGACCCCAGGGCCTTGAATGAGTGTGCATCGCTCAGATAATTGGAAATAATTGACTCCACGCACCGTGTGCTCATTTCTCCGGTTTAATTAAAATAGATTTGTTTGTGATTATTTTACAAACAAGTATTTTTTGAGACAAAAAAAAAAAACGGTCTAGAAGTCATTACAGCAATGACTAATTGCGTATCAGTGATGCAGTATCACCACGGGACACTCGTACTTTCGATTTCTCATCTGACACGAGACAGACTTGAAAACATGCTGTAACGGCCACGAAATATGGATTGTGAACCAGTAGAAATGGCATAATAAGATGTGTGTCGTACATCCTGTTGTAGAGAGGAAATTGCGTTGCGCGTCATAGTAACTGTCGTTACTTGTTGTTCAAGGTGGAAATGATTAGTTCATATCATTTCATTTTTATTGCGAACAGGTTGGTTAATAGTATTGCATCATTATTTGCATTGCACGGAACCACTTCCTAGGTTTTGGCTAATAAAATATCATTTGGTGAAATGACATGCGTTGATAGCTTTTTCAGCCCCCATGAACCAGTGATTCTATAATTAAAAATTCTTTGCTTCTTTTGGAGAAGCCCGTAATGCTATATCGTTGTTTCTTAGACTTTTTGAGACTACAAATCTCCATATAAAAATATTTATCAACCCCCCAAGAAAAATTTCATAAAATTATCGGAAAGGAATTTTGATAATGAACCATTATTACAAAATATTTTAATTAAGAAAACGTAACACATATTACAAATAATTAAATAACATAGCTGTTCAAGAAATAAGTAAATTTAATTAAAATCAGTATTTTCCTCCATTTACAGTCCGAACTGAAACTAGTTGATTTTGTGATGAACTCAAAGTACAACGGAAAAGTATAGAAACTTCGCACTGCATTTATCTTTTCAGAAAACAGTATGCTGTGGGAGATCTTAGCTTAAAAGTGTAGATCACATTTAATGAACCCTATTTTTTATGACATATCACTAAATAGTTGATGCCAGAATTGTTTGTACAGCGTGCATTGTAGTATTCTTTGGTCTACCTCCCCACACAAATGTTCATTCATTCATTCATTTCTTATGGTGATTCAGCGGTCGTGAACCCCTTTTCAATCCCCCCCCCTATTTTTATCCGGGCTCGGGACCGCATAGCTGACAATTCAGACCTATTGCTGGAGATTGTCTTAAGCATTCCTGACTGTATCCGTGTGTGTTCACGGGGCCGGTTTGCCTGCTTGCGGGATGAAAAACCCTGCTGTCCACGCCCAAGACCGGCTAACTTGACTATTGCTGAGGAAGATCCTTAAGCTCCTCACTTCGCCGACGGAAATCGAACCCAGGACACTCCTTCCCCAGGCATATGGTTGCGAAGCGCATGGCCACTAAGCTAACCGCGCGGATACACAAACCAACCTCATGCCATCCTCAACATTCAGTCTGTTTCTTGCCTTTGTTTTGATATGAAGAAACGACCTACTGACGCTCTTTAGATTTTTGAAAGTGCAAGCAGTAGCAAACCCGCGCTCGACTGCGAGTGGCTGATTTCCATCATTGCGCCAACTAAAGGTGGATGACTATTTGGCGAACTAAGTTCGCCCCAGTTTGCATTGGACGCTCCATCGCGGACATCATTGAATTCCATCATTGCAAACATGGTGGCGTCAGCAAAACATACGGGGGTGGTCTTCAACTGCGTTAAGAGAGCAACTCACCTTTATTCGACGGTCCGTATTTGACAGTCTGTTATTCAACAATAGACACCGATTAAAAATGAATTTTGCAACATAGTGAATATTTTTTTCAGTTTATTATTTGTAACATAGAATTTTATTTTAATGATACCACTGCATTTCTATATTTTATTTTAGGGAGTGAATCAAGGTCTGCTGCAGCGGAAATTGGAAACGATATTAAAGGTCCTCCATAGCAAATAATTAAAATAATATAAAATGTTTAATATGTATGAACACGGCGGGCCTTTGATATTTTTTAAGTATCTGTCGCGGTGGATACTTAAAGCCACACCCCTTCATTTATCAAAAATCAGTGTTACAACCACTAATGTACGCCCAGAGATACGAGACCCCTCGACACTTCTGCGCATGTCAACAGGAGGAAAATCCATTCCGATAATAGGGTAATCAATCCTTCTTCTGGGATGAGTTGTTTATTATTACACGTCGGAAAATTAACTTCGCTTTTATGAACATTGTAGTTTTTAAAGTGGTAACTATTTTGCTTGTACGTGGTTTCATGTGTTGGCGACTAATTCGTACATCCTTCATTTCTTTCTCCCCTTCAGCATGAATCGACTGTTCTTGACACAAAGCCAAGCGAAGCTCTAGTAAGTGTGGATGTACTAAGTAAAATATTGCACTGTAGCCATATTGAAATAAATGTATTGATAACCTTCTTGGTGAAACTTCCTATAAAAATAATTGCAGCTAAAAATAACCGCGGGGATCCCCTAGAAAATACTTTGTGACCCCTTAGGGGTCACAAGGTATTTTCTAGGGGATCCCCGCGGTTATTTTTTTGGTACCCACAGGTTGGGAACCCGGGTCTTAAAGTGTTAATTTCCAGCGGCCTGTCGTTACTTAATAATTTGACATCATACAAACATAATTTACACTCATTGATTCACCTTGATTCACTCCAAAACGAACAGTTACCCCATCTGTAGAATCTAATGTGTCACTTTGCTTGCATTCGCAGGTCATATGAGATCGCCCAATTCACCTTAAGGTTGATAGATGGTATAAAGGTTCTTCGCGATTCAAACTCATATCTTAGCAGCCAAAGGGCATCATCGTTGCTGATTGTGCTGTTGCAATCTGGATGGAACTGAATGATCCATTTATAAAATGAGCCACAACTTGTGCATTATACGTTTGTAAATGACTGTAAAATTATTGGGGGTAGCGAACAGTAGTCAATATTTTGTCGTTCAATCGAGATAAGTTGTCTTTAAGGCGAGTGAAATTAATAGGTCAAAGACAGGAATAATATTTATGTTTTAAGTATAAATGTGGAAATGTTAAATCTTAATCGTTAATGATGATAATTTTTAGCAAATTTGTCATCTTAAGAGAAGGAAGTAATGGCTCTATTGCTCTGGTACTAGCAGTCGCACTTGAAATATTGCATGCCATGTATGTGGGTCTCATTTATAGGACCGATATTGATTTGCTAGAGAGAGAGAGAGAGTACAAAGGAGCGAGATCAGAAAGGCCAAAGGTTTATACTTATTAGAAACGAGATATTTTCATTGGAATGTCATACAAATGTACATATTTCTGAATAAGTTTAATAATATCGAACTTTGAAACTGTTCTGCAAGAAGACAGACATGCGTACAATAATCCTTGCTTTTAAAATTAAGAAGCAGAATGTCAAGCTGGATTTAATGTATACAACTGCTTGAAGTGTGGATAAACAAGATCAGTTCTTGTGTCAGTAATGAGAATTGTCTGGAACACACGAATATACCGTCATTCCACTATCAACAGATTGAATTTTATTTCCATTGCATCCATTATGATAAAGATGATATAAACGAATTGTAGGCAAACAGAAATATTCATTATAAAATTTCTAAAATGTTATCCGGGATCCATGAACAGGTTTTCATACCGTTTGTGTTTTTCTTTTTTTAATATATTTTAAAACGATGAAACGTTCTCTCAGATAAAACAGGAAATAACTGCTGCTTAATATTCACTTTTAAAATTTTCATTTTACTGAACAATTCAATATTTATCCCAGGTGTAGGCCTCACATGAGGGAACGGTTTGAATATTGTTCCAATCATTAGTTGGCAAGCGTTCAAACATATACACGTATTGTACATCTATATTTATACCTGGACTGTAACAAAGTTATCAATCTGTTGGCTAATATTTTGTTTCCCGATCACTTTAAAACTAAAACTTTCGAAAGTTATGCGAGCTGTTGTCTAAACCTTCGGCACCAAAAAGATGAATATTTGAGCTCTTTTGTCAAAGTTCATCTTTTAAGTTGCGCATCACCAAGTTCATTCCAAAGGGTTATTTTTCGAATTTTAGTTTCATGAACATATATCGTGTATATGTGGATACTTATTATCCTTTTTTTTTTTTATCAAAGGTCTTTTTAAGCTGTTTTTCTTCATCATGCATTTGAAGAAAGATTGTAAAGAAATTTTGAACTGACGTATCTATATGTCCTGAGCATATGGATTTAAAATAAAATTAAAATAACGAAAGGATTCTAACTAATGAACGTGAAATATTGTTGCTACACGCGTGAGCTTTATCCCTAATACTAATGTTGTACTGAGAGCCGGGGCGACGAAGGAAAACCTCGTGTTGCCCGTGTGTACCAGTCATCCCCAAAACCTCTTGATTCAAAAGAGGTTGGGGGATAACTGGTACACATGTTCATGCAGAATGTAATTGCATTGTATAATCACGCTGAGATTAATTTCGAAACTTAATTAGAAGTAAATGTGTTTCACGCTCAGACTGTTTTAAGACTGAATAAAACCCGATTCGCTAGAATAATCAACAACCTGCATACTAACTGCACTATTTTGAGTCGCTTGATTCATGAATTGTACAAATTAAGAATTCCACGAAGGGTTATTATGTCTCCCCCTTCCCCCAACAAGCGAACCCAGTCTTCTTGTTAATGAAGAGGTAATTTCTTGTGCTGTTTATAAAAATTTATAAACACAGCTCTGATTTTTGTGCTTCTGAAATGATCTTGGGGTTGGAGGGAAGTATTTAAAATCCCCGTGCGGGGATTATCTCCTATCCGCCTTTGTTTTCCCCTGCAAATTTCCCCTTCTGCGTTGTTTGCTATTTATTGTACGAGGAATTGTGCGGAATAACGGATTGGAAATCTCAATCTCTGTTTTACCAGCGTGCTTCATGAGTGAGCATATTTTTAAGTGGGTGGATTCGCTTACATTCCCTCCTTAAGGGAGTGGAAGGGGGGGGGGAAAGCCTTTTAGAACTTGAAATACTTGCTTTAAGGCGTCCGTCTGGCTGGAGCCATGCTAACGTACACTCGGAAATTGATCGGGAAAAGTTTTGTCTGCCTGGTTTGGTTGTTTCTGTTCGGTTCGAGGGAGGATACGAACCAGCAGGGTGAAGCGGTGTGGGGAGTTACAATCGGTGTAAGTACTAAGAGTCGGAGCGACGAAGGAAAACCTCGTTGCTCTGTTGATTCACAGTAGTGAAGCAAAAGAGATTTGAGGATGACTGGTACACATGTTCATGTAGTATTTTCCCCAAATGACGTTTAAACGCGAAGTTCTTGTTTTCCAATAAGTTAGGTTTTTCGATTTGCTTATAGGGACAAGATCCCTGTTTTCTGACAGTCCGTCGCTGTCCCTTTAGTCCTCAAAATGTCCCTGTTTTTTTCTTAATCGCAGAGTAGTGCAGGGTGGCACATAAGTTATGAAGGGGGGTTAAAATTAGTGTTTTTTTCCATAACTAATAAAATCTCCAGCTTTCTGTATTTCATTAGAAGCTGCTTGATACTTTCAGAGTTCATCGAAAGCTCTCAGACGCGCTTAGCATTAAGGGTGTTATGCCACTGGCGCTAATTTCATCCTTTGGTCACTGCGTGTTTTCCTGGATTAGGCGGTTTGCTTATTAATTAATCCCTAAGTTAAAATATGGAATTAACCCCTTAGTTAAAAATGCGGTTTGCTTATTAATTAATCTCTCAGTTAAAAATACGAAGCTAATTCCGTGCTGTTATCTTTTTTGTATAATTTGATCTCAGATATACTGTGGCTTTCTCTCTTGAAATCAGTGTTGTCATAGAGTGCAAATATTACTTCCTGAGGCCAGTCACCTCAAAAAAAAGTCGACTTAATCATTGAGAGAAGCCAGAATGATTCCAAAGTAGGATACTAGTCTTGACCACGAATTCTGAATTTAAATTTCAGTTAAGATTTCTTTGAGATAAAATTTATCTCAAATGATCTTTACCAAAGATCATTCCTTCATACATAGACGTAATTGGAATTCTTTCCAAGAACTTGGAAATGCGGTAAATCTTTGCATGATTTATAAGGGAGGAGTGATAACTAATTAGGAAATCAGAGAATTATAGTACTGTATTTCGATAATAACAACAATCGAAAAAAAGCATTTTACACTGGTACAGAATGCCTACTAAAAGATTTTTCCAAGTTATCCAATACGAGAAGAGTAGAAGGAAATGGGTGCCAAACGCCCAGGAAAGTTCTTTCGAGCCGAGTATTTTTTATTGATACATTAACAGAATTACAGATTGTCTGAACTCTGTGACTGACAAATTTAAATGGCAGCTTCGCTACGAATAGATTGGACTGGAAAACTTGTTCATGGTAGCTTCAACTCGCCTTAGCCGTATGGAGGATGGTAGATAAAACCTCTAACTATCGATGCTCGAGTAGATCATAGTGTTAAATGACGCTATTATCTCTTATGATGACAACATAATCTCCTGCCCGTTTTTTATTAACAAAACTTTGATTCTTGGTATGAATTATATGCTTTTGCAATACTAACAGACTGTGGATTTTAACATTAAGATAATTTTCTAACCTTAATTATTCCAAAATTAAATCAATTCGTGTTGAATTTTAATTCCTGTTGATCTATGCTCTTGACGTCTGCCTAAAGGAATGTTGCAAAATATTTTCGTGTCAAGAATATCGATAGGCTGTCGGCAGGCGAGTCTTTACGCTAGATGCGAAGTCCATCTCGACAACTGTTTCTAGAATAACATTCTCTCCTTCCCTCTGATCTTTTCTCCGAATCAGCTACCCAGCAGCAGTCTTAGCTTCATCAGTATTCTTTTGTTCTTTAGTTTTGACCGGCTTGGACATTCCGAGAACTCTCTTGACAACTTTCTAATCTCCATAACAACAGGTTAATGAGTAATTATTCCCCCTAAGTGTTATTTTATTGTGTGTGTTTCTGGCACGAGATTTTATGATCCTCTAACTTTGTTTTATTGCAAAGGTCGTTCATTATTATTTGGACGCCACTTACAATTTTGCCGTAGTACCGAGAGGATTTAGTTTTGCAGTTAATTCTATCAATAGAATTGTAAAATACGCGGGCAAGTAGGCAGTTTTAGAAATCTAAAGAATTAGTTTGTAATAAAATATAAAAATTCCGTTAAACAAATAATCCTTCCGTTTTGAGAAATTTTTATTTTTATCAAAATTGGAAGATTCAACAGTCTTCTTCTTTCGCTACGCGTTATTCTCGCTTCCTATGCAGGGTCCGCGTGTTACTTAGATGCGACTGCTTGTTAGTACCACTCCCAGCCGACCTGTCGCCTAGTCTGCCGCTGGGGGGGAAATATATATATATTTTTTCTCTGTAGAGGCGTATGTTCACGGGTGTGGTTTGCGGGATGAAAAACGCCATATAAACTGGCGGAAAAAAAACCTACTGGCGCGCCCAAGACCGGCTAACTTGGCTATGTCTGATGAAGATCCTCACGTCTTCGACGGGAATCGAACCTGGGACACTCCTTCCTCAGGCATATGATTGCGAAGCGCAAAGCCACTAGGTATATTTTATTAACACTAAAGCATCTATGTACAATCAAAATAAATATATATACAACTATTTACAATATATACATTTGTACATAGAATACTTATTCTAATTAGCATTTTGATTTACATTTCTTGATATCTTAATAATATATATTATGTACAGTTTATTTTTCCTTATTTTTAACATCATAATCTGCTCAGTGTCTGCTTCTTCCTACAGTCCTTTTTACATGAGTTGAGCAGTATTTTTTCTTTTAATGTAACATAACTTTACTATCCATGGAATTCTGTATTATGAATTTAAGTTACCAGTCACATTTCTATTTCCATAAATCATATTTCCTTTTTATAATGAAATTCCTATATTTTTGTGGTATATTTCCAATTACATATGGGATTCGATCTACGTTAATTGTCTCTTGTGAGGGGACACCTTTCCTTAAACCTATGTAAGGTTTGTTTAAAATATACAACAATGGATTTTATATTGTTAACTAATCTGACAATATTCATATTTATACATGTATGTACATATACACACACACATACATATATACCTGTTACTACTACTTTACATATAATAGGTCTTCTATGCATATGACTATTTTACTTATAATACATATAATTATTCTTTCGGAGACATTTCTTTATAGACCTTTGTTATGTTTGACTTGACACTTTTACATTTGGACTGTAAACATTTTGGATTGTACATTATACATATACAGTTTGTATTATACAGATTAAAGCAGAAAGTTTGGATTATACATTATTAACCTATCACGAAGTGTTAAGTGCTATTTACATATACCATATTTATGCATACACATGTAGTTACTTTACATATCCTAAATATTCTTAACATATAATTACTAAAACTTGTTTTTGCATATCATTACACGGTTTATTGCTTCATTATTATCACTTTCAGATTGCAACTGTCTATATACATAGCGCAAAGCCACTAGGCTAACCGCGCGGATTGGAAGATTCAACAGTAAACGGTATTTATCATTGCTCAGGAGGCACGTGACGAAGTTATTCTTTGGCGTAGGTGATTGTAATCACTCCATTTATATTTTCATTGGGTGCGTCTTGTGAGCGTCTCTTCTACTTTATAATTTCAACCATCTGGAAACATCATAACCCATCTGGTTTAATATAAATACGCCCACAGATGAAGATAGATACACTACTATCTGCACATGATCAAATTGTATTAGCTACATCAGATAATCTACAGAGATCAGTCAAATCATTAAATGTGATTTCCGAACAATAATACGAGAATGTCAAAAGTAAAGGCAAAAATGATGGCTTTCAAAGGAGAAAATCCAATATGAAGTATAATAAAATATTAGAACAAATATAAAAAAAAATTCATATCTAACTTCAGTCTGGTCATTCCCGTACCTCACAGGGTTTTGGGAGTGAAGCCTTCTGCCAGAAAAAGTGGCAGGGTCACAGATGCCCTTTCCACACAGAGTTAGTAGGACAATCACAAACGGCCATATGCTCATGGTGAGATTCAAACCCGCAGCCTCTTGGCTGGAGAACGGATACGGTAACCACTTAGCCGCCCAGCCTGGCTTCTAAATATCAGGGATGCGACTTATATGAAGATAAAAAAGATATAGACATTAAAATATTACATTTTGTTAAAGTAAACGGCATAATAATATTGAAGCCATCCCCGGGACAAAAACACGCCAGAATCCGGATTCAAAATAGTAGAAATGAAATTTCTCAGGAAAACAGCTGGATACCAAATGGGACCATAAAACAAATGAAGAAATTTTACCATCCCTGAATATAATGCCATTTAATTATTACATAAGACAGTGTAAACCCGAATGGACAACAGCAGACTGCTAAAAATATTGTGCTGATATAAAATAAATGGAAAAAGAAGAATTAGAAGATCAAGAAAGCGATGACATGAGACTGGATCAGGCCACTTGGCCTATTTGGAAGATTCAACAATAAATGGTATTTATCGTTGCTCTGACGCCCGTAACGGAGCTATACTTTGGCGCAGGTGATTGTAAACACTCCATTGATATATTATCTGTGAACGCAATGTCTCACTGAACTTCTTTAAGGGACGTAGTTGCCATCCAATTCTAGTCCATCCTTAGACGAGTTGAGGCCATTAATAATCAGTGGTTTTTGGCAATTTAATGCAGCCGGCTTGGCATTCCTTTGCTGCTTTCATCTAAAGGTAAGTATTTTATGTATGTAGATATGTTTTGAAAGATGAAAAACCCATGTTTCAGGGAGAAAAACTCGCAGCCACCGTATGAGACCAGCTAACTGAGCTTTAATTGAAAAGCTTCTTTAAAGATCCCTTGCGTCATGGGCGTGATTCTAAATCCCAAGTCTTTTCAACGAAAGGCTTCCTCAAAACCGACTGAACTACGTAGGCTCCGGACATAGTTCAAGTAATAATATTACAAACGCGCCTGTAATGCTACATCACACTTAAATTTTCTGCTTTAGACTTCCTGAACACACAGTAACGAACACTCAAGAATATTAGGAATAGAGTCGATCCATTTAAGCGACTTCAGAACGAGAGATTGAGTAGTCTGAGAAGCTAGGATGGGAACAAGAACTCGGCCCTACATAGAAACTGGATATCTCCCCTGGAGATACCAACCGACGCATTTCATCCAGTGATTGGTCCGTGTATCAGAATTACTGTTAATGTCTCTGAAGCAATTAAGTCTGTGAACATCAAGATGTTCATTCGATTGTTCTCAGACGGCGATGGTAAGTTTTTTTCTTCCTCAAATTGGTTGTTTCCTTCCACAAACGGGCTAGGGCGCGAATGCACTATGCTCCCTTCGTGGCTTCCGCGAAAATTTTCAATAATCCCCACCGAACGTAGGCAGTTTTTGCTATTAATAAAAGCCTCCTCGTTGCATTTTATTTGTGGCAACGTCGCCAGATGTTTTTTTTCCCCTTTGGTTCTCTCCCCATCCCCTCAAAAAAAAAAAAAAAAAAAGGGAAAAAAAGTGTCATTAACAAAATATCTTTTGCCAAAAATTGCAGCCCAGTTTGAGCTTTATTTTTCGTTGTGATGGGCTGTGCGTCCTTTTTTTTTTTTTTAATAATTTTTGTGTACTGAGTTAACCGTACATTTTAAACTATCTCTGAATATGCTACAAAATGCATGTCTAACGTGAAATGAGCTGATATTAATATAACAATGCCTCCGTTTTCGAGGGGAAAAAATCATTCGGCCATCAGACGTTCGTTTGACCCTTGAAAGCCCTTGCGTAGGTCAGTTTACACACAAATGATATTTTTAATTTCAGTCATCACGAAATGAATGCGTTACACTGGACGGGTCTATTTGTTTGTTCTTTGTTCAAGAGTCGTAATATCAAAAGCTACATCGTTTCACTAACCTGTCACCAGATGGCACTGGCTCAGTAAAGCATCTCGTAAATATGATCGCTACTGCCAAAGGAAGGTCACTTGCGGTGATATCCAGCATATCAGCGGTGGATAAAATATTGGCAACCAATCTTGCAACCGAAGAAGGAGTACATAAGATATCAGGAATGTTAATAAAATGCCATGACCCATATTTTCTGCTCACGTCTGTTCGATGTTTACTGACATTACAATCACTTATTTTCTTTCACCCTTTCCCCTTCCCTCTTCCGATATTGTATAAAGCATTTATGATCTAGATGCAGCTGAACAGAATTTCATCCAGCAGTAACATTTCTTTTGTAAACACTGCATTCACCTCAAATTTCTGTTTATTTTTTTGCCTTCTTCGATGTGCTCAACTTAGTTTATTTTTATTTTATTATTGAATATAGTGGGATGGACAATTAATTAATTTATAACACTTTAAGTGAAATGTTCACAAACGTGAAAGACGGTAATAAAAAAAATGAAATACGACCTTAAACTCCATAAATAAATGCGCCATTCTTTTCAGAGGTGATTTATACGAGTTTCGTTTGACAGAAATCATTTAATCACGAATTTATATAATTCATTAGTTACGTTTACTTAATTATAAAATTATTGCACTCATTCCACTCTCACTAAATCATTCGCCTAATTAATGATTTAAGAACTTTATTAATCGCTATTATACCTATCGACATTATAGGAGAAGCGTTTTTTCATGCACTGTGGATTAGGCTTAGAGAAGGTCATGCGATTCTACAGGTGAATTCTTCCTCACAAAACAGATAAAGCGGCTTTTTGAAATATTCCGAGTGTATCGACACAATACGCATCATGGCTTGAGCTTGTTTTTTGCAGATATTTCAAACTCCTGCCTCGATTATTTCTGTAATTATTTGAAGCATTATAATTTTAAAATACATTTGCGTGTAAATTGGTGACGAGGACATCTTCAGATCTCATTGGCAACTCGTATAGGTAAATGTAAGTTCTGTATTACTTTAACCTTGGTATCACCTCTGGATCTGGCTCCCACCGACGACACCTCAATAAAGGTCGAAACCGGTCTGGGTAATGACCCTTCCCATAATACATAGCATTATACATGTCCGTAAGGATATGTGCTTTGTATTATGGGATACTTAGGCAAGTGATCATAGCTTATGCTACCTTTACCACGAGTTGCCTCAGACCTGAAAATACTTCAGATGCAAACTTGGCTTGTTTGCTTTCTTGGGAAAAAAAGATTAAAACCAAGTTTATAAAATTTCTTGGTATCTTTAACGTATAGTACACCCAAAGTAAAAAAAACTTTCTCTCATCCACACTGAGAATAGGTAATGATAGAGAGAAGGTTTCAGAATGATCTCGGCATTGATTTCCCAGTAATCAGTTTCCGTGCCTCCCACCTCCTATTTTAACGTATTAATTCACCACACGTCTTATCGTCAGGTAGTTTTAACTCTTTAAAAATCGGAAGTATTCGGTGTATGCCCTATATCGAGATTTTCCTTTCTTCTTCCTCGAAACATTTTTATCTTTCTTTCTGTTGAAAGAAATAGGAATTTCTCTTCAGTTTATTTTAAGCTATATGTTAAACTTGCGAGGTTTATGATCCTGTACATCTAACGACTTGACTTTGTCAGTCTCACGAAATTGGACTTCTCCCAGTCTCGTACCATGGCTACGAACTAGCGGATCGTCGAGTTGCCTGGCATACGTCCAGAATAACCTGTAGCTCTCGTTGTTGTTCAAGTACATGTACTGTTGTAACCTGTTTCGAATATGAAATCAGAATTCCAACGGAAATTCTGATTTTGAATACACAGGATGCGAATTTCGGTAGAAAAATTTAATTTGAAAACTGACATTACATTTAACAAAAGAAAAATTTCAGGCCTTACAGCAGCAATATTTCTCAATTGTAAATTCATTGTTTAGTTAGTCGGCCTCGCACAGAGATAGCTATGTGGAGGCGGCAAAGTTCCCCTTTCGGTGACTTGCATTTTTATCCCATCAAAATAGATGAAGTGGTCAGGAAACATGCAATTAATACCATAATATACTAGCCTCGTGTCCTTTTTGTTTCTTTGCTCCTAAACCCAACGATTTCATCGAAATCATTGAGTGTGTTGGACAAATTTTGATGAATCCTATTGGGAAATTTTTATTATTTCTTCAACCTGTATAATGTTAGCGAATTGTTTCACGATTTCTGGATCTGAATGTAAACACGTGATTCCGCCATATAATTCTTTCCACTAACGGAGACATTCTAACTTTATAGATAGTAAAACGTGAACTATTTTTTTATGTACAAAAAATCCTCGTATTAGAAGCACACTCTCGTATAATCTGTTTGTTTAAGATAATCGAATTACTACTACAAGACAAATGTGCTTATATTCTTTGATATGAGAGAGAGGCTTTTAAGCTTTTCCAAATGTCCTTTGAATCCATACTTGAAAAACTGCAGATTAGAAACATTATCTACTCATTGAGACCAGCTGCTCGCAGCGACAGCAAAGGGGAGATGACAATGACAAATGTGTTCTACTGAAGGCCAAACAAGGGCAAGTAAGCTTGAACAGTGTTCCAGCTATAACTGATCATGTACTGGCTGCACGAAGATGGTTTCGTGGGTCCTCGAATGGGAACTATTTATAGTATTGACAAGAATTACATCTTTGCAGTCTTCCAGGCGGAATTTTATTTTTGGCCGTAAATTACTCCACAGTATGGCTTTCAAAGAGAGGCTACTTTACAGTACATTTGTAATAATTTCACCATTTTACTGACTAGTTCGTGCATATATTAATGTGGTGTCTCGATATGACGAGGTAAAATGCTTTCATCTAGTAGAAACGTGTTTGTGTAATTATTTGTCCTTTTTTTTTTTTTGTCTTTTACAGTAAAGCTCTTTATTATCTTTATATCATTATTAGCAGATTTTTATAATCTCGAGAAATACTTCGAATATATCATTATAGATTAAACTTTTAATACATATTGCGCGATTTAATTTCATGCTAGTTATGCAACTCCATAAAATTTATTTCATCACTTGTGGCTACTTAAGTTTCGAAGGCAGTTATAACGTATTGTTACTTCCTTGAAGTGCTTGCCAGCGTATCGTAACTTACATCTCCGTCTTGCGATCTTGGTGATCGCTGTAGTCATACAGAGGTAAGCACGTCGAGTCAGAAGTGTGCACATTGTCCGCTAGGAGTCCTGAACAAACTTTTTAGTTGTTGCTGCTGCTGTTAAAGTAAACATGAAAATAATCTTAATTATATAGTACAATCATGCAGCTCTTCAAAGAAACACACAAACAGATTTCTCTCTTCTCTGATCACTTTCTCACACGGCACTGTCGCGTTTATAATGTTGACGCCTTTCGTGTGTGGGTGTGATTTAAAAACAACAAAAAATCATACACTGGTCTCGTTTCCTATCAACAAGATTCAACAATAAATTAATGTGCTGATAAATATCTGTAAATGAATTCCAGTGCGTTTCTCAATTTCTGGATGAACAACAGAAAAAAGACAGCTGGCTTCGGAACAGTGTGTGTGTATGTAGGGGAGGAGGAGGATAAGTGAATAATGGACGTTATTCTCGCGATTGTATGTTCATTTTTTTTTTTGTGAGTTTTTTTTTTTTCTTTCCTGAATCGCTTGAGCATAGCTGTTTTAGTATCCATTTAATCAAAATTAATTCTAAAGTGTGTTCGATATTCGTTTATAATCTAATTTCACGCCAAGCTTTCATCATGAACATGACATGAATTTATACTAAAAGTCTTATCTTTGTTTCTGTTGTCATAACTATTACACCGCGAAACCTTGCAATGCTGAAAAATTTACATGCTCGGTGACGAGGATGGTGACAGGATGCAATCACTTAAGATCCTTATAAGACTCAAGCTTGCCGTGGTGGAACGACAAAGAAACCAGTTGCATCACTATCTTTTCCATGTAAGTTATGCAATCGTCGTGTAAATTGATATAACATATTACCTCGGTAAAAACAACACCATTCCATACACACGCAACTACATAGCATATCCGTAGCGATGTGACCCCGTTGTCAAATCATGTGGCCGATTCCGTCATAAAGTGGAACTTTATAAGGACCTCAACCTGAAGCTGGATTGGCTGAACTTACCATCGTGTAGTGCCTTTGTTTAATGCCGTCTGTTTTTACACTCCACTGTAGGATATCCCTCGCTGGATGGGTTCCACATAGTTATTGAGTTATTGAGGTAAAAAAGAAATAGAATTTTAAAAATAGTAATTGTAATCAAAACAAATAATGGAAACGAGAGAAAAATATAGTATCTCAGATTCGTGTTGCTTAAACACATTTGTCTGGATTTGCCTTAGAAAGTCTAGGGTGCACTGCTTGCATATTATTATGATGATTTATTTTTTAATATCTTCAGATCTAGAAGCGTAAGTCGGCCCATGAAGAGAAATCTGAATATTTGTCAGTGGTGAGGGAAATTTGGAGTGGAATCCTTCTTACTAAAAAAATAAGGCAGGATAGCGTTAGATTGGTCTCCTGCCGCTGCAGAATATCAAGAAAATAAGTTAAGAGATCGGTTACTGAAGATCTTGATTTTTGAATCATTTGCAAGGTTTATGTTTCTCAAATTGAAGAACTGGAGTGCTGTGATCAACAGAAATATGAATATGTTTGTTCCAAGTTACTAAGGATTCTTCTGATCTTTCCGTCAAAATATCAGCGTAGCCATGCAGTATGCTGGTCGTAATATAGGCGTTTTATTGATCCCATACACAAGAAATTCGGGGAAAAAAGCCCTCTAAGTACATCAGTGACGTGCGTCGGATGCAGGAGAGGATTGAGAGAGAGGTTTATTGGCATTTATCTTGAAGAAAATTGGAGTTGTTTGGGAATATTTCACGAGGAAAGCTGTTTCAGATGACAGACAGGTGGAATACAACAGGGACAGGAGATTCCTTTTCTCAGGTTCATTGTGTTTGCACTTATACTGAAAAGGGATGCTGGGCTGCTGATCTTGTTTGGAAGAACCTGTAGAACAGATTCAGTGCTGAAACATTGCGTTCTCTGAGACTGTAAGATAACGATAATCTATGAGCCAAATTACTCTACTCTACCCTGGACGTCAAGAATTTTTAGGTAGATTTTAGGTTTAAAAAATAGCATCTTGCATGGAAGAAATGCCCAGTTTTTCAGTTGCTGAGGAAGCGATTGTTATGCTTATGCCAGGAATGACTGGAAGTAAATGTTAGTCACGCAGAGAGAGAGATATGATGTTGTCTAGCGATTTGCATATTATTCAGGGTAAAGATAGGTGAATTTTAGATCCCTTTGGCGAGAGAAAAGGCAAGACTACATATTGGTGGCATTGAGGTGACCAGATTGTCCTTTCTCCATTGAAGGATTGTATGGCGTTCTGTATTTCACTGGTTGAAGGTAATCCTAAAGCTTGATGCGTGAGCACGGCATGATTTGTCAAATGAGTAAGATGCATGGAAAGTACTATCAGCATAACTGTGAATAGAGTTAGTGGCGATTTATGTATAGGAGGAGCCCTGAGGCAGTCTTGCATTGGGCAAAGCTTGAGGTTGGGAGGTCCACCATGACATGCAGTGATTGACTGGAGAGAAAGCTGCTACCCAATTACAGAAGGAGTGATAGATAGAACAGATGATGACAATTGCTTAATAGGCCTTGATGCCAGATACGAAGCAAAGCTAGAGATGTTCAAAAGCTACAGCACATGTTTTTTCCGAACCTTTCCATGGCACGTGTCCAGTGGTGGGTGATGTTGGCTAAGAAGTCAACTGTGGAGCTTGACTGGTGGAATCGATGTTGGTGATCGCTGATTAACTTTTTAGTTTCTAGGTAGTGGAGAAATTGACTATTAATGACTTTCTCCATCATTTTAGAGAGGATTAAGATGATGGCGATTGATCGGTAGACTTATGTCTGTCTTTTTTTGGAAAAGGCTGGTATGTTTGCTCAAACAAGTATAATATCAAGTGCTGATTCAGATCATAAAATGAGTTAGAGAAGGTATACTTATTTTTTATCTTGAAGGAATAGGCGAAGCTCTTTTTGGAAAATTGAAGGGTAGCCGGTCCTCATCCCTGACAAGTGAGCCCTATGCTACTTATGATTTTACAGATATCAGGGAAGAGGGTGAGTATGGCAAACACTCCATCTCATGGCCCTCGATCTCTGACAAGTGTATCTTATTGTCTGAAATAGTTCGAGTTCTGTTGTTGATTTTCTGGAGTTTGCGGAATTAAAAAAACCCCAATTTCTGGAAGCAAAACGCTCACCTTAACTATTGTGAGATTGACTAACTCGTACACCAGCTGAATGGTGGTGCTTTAAAGTACTTAAAAGTTATAGAATCGAACATATGTCTTTCGTCGGTCGGTCTACAGGTGCCGGTTTTTGTAGGCGCATTTCATCTACGTAAGTTTCCAAACCTATAGTAAATTTAACACCGTGAGTAGAACCATTAGATAATCCGAATGTTACGCCCCCTCTCAAGACACGAGTACAACCCTCTGTATTAGGTGGGATGGAATTGGTATGTATTACATAATCTTTTGCTTAGAACAAAATATAAATAGTGTGGTGGATCTAGATTGCAGTGTGATGCGCTATCTCTTAGCTGTTTGCGCAAAATCATTGAAAACAATTTTAATACATGCGCCATAAACTTCGAGGATAAAAGTTCGTGAAGTTTTATTTTAGAAGATCTATTTCCTTTTATCAGGGAAAATGTCCAACTGATTTCGTGAAGTTTCTTGTTATGCAATGCTGATGTTTTCCTATATAATTTTGGTCATGTCATGTTTTATTGTTTTCAAGAGAAGATTTCCTTCTTCAGAAGAAAAATACGCAACAAAGTGCCATTCAAATGAACATCAGTTTTTTTTGTTACATTGCATCCTATTACTTATTATTGTTATAATTGGTTTGAAAAAGGACTGTTCCTGCTAATGACGAAGGTTTATAGGGCGAAGAACGATGTTCGTTGCAGTGGTGCTAAATAAATGCATGATCTCTCATCCTTGACCTGTGACACTCCGCAGAACTACCGGGTTGTGCTTATGCGACTTGGTACGGTATCTTATCGTGAGGAGACTCCAATGAAGGGGTGGGGGTATTTGGAAACATAATCTTATCAGAAACGTTATCAACATGGGCATCCAACCGAATTACTTCATATTATCCTGACAGCCTTGTAAGGGAGGAAGAAGTAGTTGAAATAATGGACTGCGATTTGTTTCGACCAGTACTCGCAGAACAGATTTTTTACAGCATCTTTCGTAACATCATTTTAGTATCTTTTTTTTTTTTTTTTGTATGATACGGAGTTATATTTTATTATTTCATTACTATGTGCTTCAGTTAATTGGGCAGAAACAGATAGTAATTATTACATTTCAAATTAAAAAAGATCATCGAAGTGAATTAAAATAAACACCTGTGTGGTAGAAATGAAGTTTTATGTATACGCTTAAATATTTCGTGTTCATCTTGCTTGCGAAAGGGAGCCATTGCTCAAATCACTTAGGATAATGTTTAATGTAAATTATAGTATTTAACTTAAATGCTTGATTGCTGCAATTATTCGTAAAAATAATTTTCCTTACATTATATTAATTATTACTCAATGTAGTTAATACTATTCATCATCTCATCCGCTTGATAACGGGTTGTCCACTAAGAAGAAAGGTTCTTCACTTATCGCGATCTTTAGCCATCTCGGTCATGACTCTATAGCTGGGCAGATGGGAATGTTCTTTCAGCAACTTTATCCAAGTACTTGTTGGTCTGCCTCTAGGTCTTTTACTTCCTATATATCCATTCAGAGCTAACTATGGCAGTCTATGAAGGGCCATTCTCTGGATGTGACCAAACCATCTCAGTTGATGTTTAATGATTGTATCTATTATGTCATCTGGGTAGTTTAAATCTATTCTGACTTGATCATTAGTCTTCTGTTACATCCAGTGGGTGTTATTTATTTTTCTGAGACATTTCATTTCAAATGCTTTAAGTTTCTTGATTGGTTGTTGAGTTAATCTCCAGGCTTCTGAAGCATAAGTAGCCGAGGGAATGATAATTGTTTTATATAATTTTAATTTTAGACTTGTTGGGATTTTTTTATTTTTCCATATTTTATTTAGTTTATTCATACTGGTCCAACCAAGGTTTAGTCTGTGTTTTACTGTTTCCATATTGTTGAGGTTACTAGAAATGAGACTACCAAGATAAACATATTTATTAACTTGTTCCAACCGGTGATTTTAGAGATTTATGTAAATATTTTCTTCTTCTCTACCTATCGTCATTATTTTTGAAGATTTATTAATACTATTAACTACATTAATTATTAATGTAAATGCATTTAATTATATAAAGGGAGATTAACATTTACATTTTATTTCGAATGATGTAATAACTGGGAATTTTTTTTATATTTATAAATGACAAAAAAAATCATTTCGGAATGAAATTTTTCATCGAAAAAGTTTGACAATCGTGGTTCTTTGCTTACAGAGCCTACATTACTAGTTTTGAAAGTAAAATTACCTGTAAAATAGTCAGCGCAACATTTAATTTATTAATCTGAAAACTAAAAGTAAATATCTTACTACCAGACGATCCGGTGATCTTAAGCCTGTTATTGTATAAAGAAATGCGTCCGAAATTATGTTTACTCACTTTATACTTTATACGCATAATTAAGTTGGTTTTGGTTTCCTGTTGTTTATTCGCACCCTTCTGGCTGATCTACAGTTTGGGGGAAGGGTAAGCAGTGATAGTATTTTTCTCCCATAAAGCAGACAAACTGGTTTGAAAATACAATTCGCAGATAACATAGCGACTGCTCATATTTATTTTCCTCGGCATTCGAAACAACCCAGTCTTTCTCTTTTTTTTTTTTTTTTTTTTTTTTTTTTTTTTTTTTTTTTGAATCAGGTAAGGTCTCCATTTGGAGAGCATGCCTTATTCTTTTTTTTCAATGAAGTGCAATGTTAGTGGCGGTTTACTATCCAACTGATTTTTTTTTTAATATAAATAAGCTGGAGCGAATATAAATAAGCTGAAAAAAAATCGCAATACTAGATTTAAAAATGTAAACTGACATTTTCATATGATCTTTATCAAAACGTCAATGTAGAAAACCATATATGCTCATACTTTGATGGTTTCATACACCATCACTGACTTCATAGCCTTCGTGTTTTCGACCGTAATTCAAAACTAAGCCTAATAATGAAAATCGTCTTTCACGTTAAAAACATTTACGAACATTCATTGTCTTCAGCGAGATTGCAGCCTGATCATATCGATGGAGAATTAGTAATTAATTGCGCGTTTACGACTTAAACTAAGAAGAACGGTTTCAAAGAAAAAAAATCGCATACTACCTGTTTCGAAAAACGTTTCATGGTCTGCTGGAAACGGAATCAAGGACCGTATACAGCTAATTCGTTCATAAAATTAAATCTCTAATATTATTCTTGGAGATATTTCCGAGAGATGGCGCTCTTTTCAATTCTTGTTTTATTTTTTGAACATGATTTTGATGCACATTGGTTTGCGAAATATTTACTTATGTTTTGAACGTAATGAACCAATGCTTCCTAAATAATTATTCGGTGTTGTAGTTGGGACACAATTAAATTACGTCCCAATAAAAAGAAATAAAAATCTGACAATTTATGAGGTTTTCATATCCCATTACATAACCGTCACTGAATTCCCTTCGACAACAAAGGTCCATTCATTCATCTGGCAGCTTTCCAGATTTAAAGAAACACGTGCAACTCGAACGTGCAGTGATTAGTAGCCCCTCCCCCGCCTCACATCTAGTAGAAAAGGCGAAATTATATTTGAATACATGGAATAAAGAATTAATTTGCTTTCTTTCATTTTGCAAAAAATGTTTTTATTGATTGAATCCTGTTTTATCGGAATCTTTAGAAGTCGCAATAAATTATTCTTAATCATTTGCGTGTTTCATTATCTCTAAATAAAGACGAAAATTCTAAGTATTAATTCGTATCAGTGAATAAAATCAGTTTTTAGTATGATGACTTCTAGTCCCATCTGTTAAGTGTGGCAGTGGTATATTGATGCTCCTCTTGTTCATAGTCTCCAAAAAAATAAACACTGAACCTAACATTGAATAATTCTATGTTATCTATGCTTTACAGCTGTACAGGAACAACTCAATTATGCACCGGCATGATAATACACCAGTGGTTCTTAACCTTTTAAAGTCACGGAACACTTTTGATTAAAAGAAAAATTTGGGGAGCACCTAAATCATTAGGGTCATAAAACTAACAATAAAAATATGCATGGACTTGCCTTTTATAAAAATAGAACTTATTTTAAGGCCCTAATGATCTTTTAATGAACTTGAGCTTTTCGGCTTTCGCAGATTTCAGCTATATCAGGTCTAATATGTAATATAGCTACCCTCATCTGTTTGTCTATATTAGGAAGTCTTATACGCTTTTTAGTTTTTATATTGGTTAATATTGAGAAACCGAGCTCTCACAAATATGACGTTGGTTATTCGGCTTGGACAAAAGTCCAAAATTCCTCAAGAGTTATTTTAGGGAATTTCATTTTTAGAGTACGATCCGTTGACAAGATAACTACTTGTTCTTTTTCTTGTAACGAAAATTCAGAACTCGAAGTATTAACTGTGCCAAATGGATTTCCTATCCAGTCATAATTGTGTACATTTAAGGAAGGAAAGAAACTTGAAATCGTTTCTTCCAATATTGTTAGTTGTTCTGTTTTATATCGCCTGCCTGGTTGGCCGAATGGTTAGCGTATCCGCTCTCCAGCCAAAAGGCTGCGGGTTTGAATCCCGCCGTGGGCATGGATGTTTGTGATTGTCTGTGAAAGCACTAGTGGTGGTAGATGGCGTTGGTATTAGATGATGAAGGTTGGTGGAGTAGTGAGACGAAGAGCTGTAGAGTTGATGCCCTCCCTCGATGAGTCTTTGGACTCCCTGGAGGTGTGATATAATAATAATAGTAATAATGGAAATAATTCCATCGACATTTTTATTCAGAGTAGCCAATTACGCTCAAATGCAGTATCTATCTATTAGCGAATAGATAGATACTGCATACCTAATAAACTGGTCATTAATTTTTGGCAAGTCAAACCTTCGTGTTTCAATTTTTCAAACCAGTTTGCCAAACATAATGGTGTATTATAGTGGTTCTTAACCGGTGACATCTTTCACCGGCGGAACACCAGTTAAGAACCACTATAATACACCATGTCATTATGCAGGGCAAAGGGTTTGGCAAAATGGTTTGAAAAATTGAGACACGAAGGTTTGACTTGCCAAAAATTAATGACCACTTTATTAGGTATGCAGTATCTATCTATTAGCGAATAGTAGTTTCTTTAACTTGCATAATAGCAACTGCAACTGTCTTTTTTCATCCGCAACCGCAAACGATAATCAATTGCGATCTAGTGATGGAACTAGAAACGATCTCATACTCATCCCTGGAACTATTATTGAATCTGTCTTCAGGTGTAGTCCATTATTCTGCTGGAAGTAACATTAGCAGGTATAACTGTGTATGGAGTGGTCCATTGAGGGAAATCATTGATTTCGCTCCAAATATCAGGTTTTATAGGATCCTCCGTCTCACTCATATCTTAGTCTCCAGCGCTGCAGGACTACCATTGGCTGGATGTTTTGTAGTTTTATGACTTCGTTTGGCAATTCAGAGCTTGGCAACGCACAAGCAACATTTCGAAAACGTGTGTTTATACTTTACAATGGACTAATTCTTGTGGCATCGTGTGCACAATATGAATACCCAACCTGAACACACGCCCACGTATTCGTTCTCATGAGTTGATTGCAAGGTTTCTTCCATCGGGAAACTCGAATGCGATCCCCCCCCCCCCATGATTCAAACAGTGACATACTATTCATAGAACATGCGTCATTGTTGATTATTGTATGATTATAGGGCATTAATATGGGGATAGAATATCGAAAACCTGATTACGGACTATAAATAGGAACCTGAGTTAGGTAATCGATGAAAGTCCTACTCAAGAACAATTTCCAGGATCAGCATCCCTAACCACGATAATCAACCAACGACAAGTATGCTTCGAAGAGTTTTGCAGTTTACCAGACATCGACGCACTGCTGAAATTGTTGGGTGATGGTTCTTTTAAATTTCGACAGCATATGTCAACTTGAGGTGGTTAAGAGATGATGTCGCACAATCTAGCGTGGAGTACCGAGTTGGTCAGACAACCTCAGAGTGCCCATGTCGCGTTTATCCGGACGGGTTTCGGCTGCTTGGCGCAGTGTCTCGTGATCGATTGTGAGTGACCGGCCTTGAACTTTCTGAACCAATACATATGCGGTGCTCTTCTTCACAGCATGCTGTCTCTCGCTTTTGCAGATGTTTCTGATCTCTTGGGCTGCAGTCAAGTAGAATCGTAAACACCACATCGAACGCATCAAGTCTAAGTTCGGGAATTAGATGACTACGGTAACTTATGCTCAGAACTAAAATAAAACACGAACGATTCTTCATTCATGTAGCATTTTGAAAACGCGACCAGTTCCGTAATTTCGTATGCAGATGAGACAGTACTTTGCCTCCGTAAGATATGAAATTACAGTATAAGAACATGCAGAAACTTTTTAGGTCCGTTTGTACAAATGCGTTTTTAAAAATATATGAGAATGCCCTGGAAAATATAAGCCCGGAACATCGCATCTTAGAGGAAACCTTACTTCACAAACAGAATTTTTGAACCTTTAAAAGATGCTCTTAAACTTTATCAGTTAATTTATATTAATTCAGAAATAGTTCATAGTTGTATGCTTGATTGCTTCGTCGCAGTTTGAAACCAAATTAACATTAAAAAAAGAAAAAACTTGCAGGACTGCTCCAACAGGAGAACGTCAAAATCAGAAGGATGGATAACTTCAGTTACATGTTTTACAGCTCAGTACCATGTGCATTGTTCACATCATTTCTGACATTTACTTATGAAGATCATTCGCCCAACCAGCCTTACGGTTTAGAGTACTCTTTCTCCAGTGAGCAGGCTCGAGATTCGAAACCCATCATTGGCTAAATCTGTTTTGCAAATTTCTTTAGGTGGAAGACGAATTTCATTTTCTTGTGTGAGACCACCATCTCGCTTACTGGAAGCCTGACGTGGCTTGAAAAAGTTTTGTTTGTTCTTCAGAGTAGGATATCTTGATTATGTAAAGCAATGAAAGTTATTTCTTAGCCTACTCACAGCTTTTAACCTTTCCTAGGTGGAAGTCATATAAAAATACACAAATATTAAAATTTGAAATTTTCGTTTGCCATAAAATATACTGTGGAAATGACGTTTGCAACTAGAACACTAGGCAGCCCAAACAAAGACTTAAGTTCAATTCTAGTTGCCTACTGGAAGAACGTTTTATAGTCTTTATTCGACAGCTGAAGTTAGTCTGTGGTGAATAATACAGTATATTGTGTTATGGACCACGAAATAGCTGCACTTGTTTGCTGTCTCTTCACAGTTCACCGCTTGAAATTAGTGATAGGTTTGACCCAGCTATCTCTGATTGCCTACTGGTGCAGATGAGCTGCCCACTCACTCAGTCTCCAGAAGTTACGTAGGGCTTAAACGGATTCGCTTACTTCCTATAAGGCGTTAGCTTTTTTAATAAAATATACAAGGAGAAATCGAAAACTGTATTTCACAACTGTCAGCGCATAAATTAAGTGGCATAAATTAATTACCTATTGTAAACATATTGCATCTGATACAATAGTCATTATTTACATAAAACAAAGGATGTGCGTTGAAAATTTTCCTGATGGTTTTCGCCTCTACATTAATTTAGGAAACTTATATTCAAGCAGTAGTGCAGTATACAAATGCACATCCAGAATATGAATAGAAAAAGTTAAAACTGTTTTTCTAATTGCCATATCAGAATACATATCGCACCCTGTTGTTTTAATTTTTTCTTACATTAACCGATATTTTCAGTTATTTTTGACGCCTGTAAAGTCTGTGTATCCCCGTTGAAATAGTGTTTATATCCATAGTGTCAGGCAGCACGAAGAAAGGTCGTTCTAGGTTCGATTCTGGTCGCCGATTAAAGGAATTTTTTCTTTGCCGTTCTTCGAATGATTCCCGTTTAGGCGATCTCTGGCACGGAGAAGCGGGGTTTTTTACTGCATAAACTCGAGAAAATCGACCGGAGAGTTCGCAGTATTTTAGACATTGGTAAATAGTGTAAAGTTAAGGATTGCGAGATGGCAACAGCTGTCTGCCGCAGTCTCCTTCCGGATTGTCAATTAAAATCACTAATAGTGTTAGGGTTGCTATTCTGTGATTGGCTAAGGGTGGGGCTGGCTCCCTACTTGTCTTCAAAAGTTATTCAAGATTAAATGACTTCTCCCTTTGGGGAGTAAAAGGCTTTAGCAGCTTTTTTTTATTCAGGCAGTGGCTTTATTTTGCTCACTTTGGTCCAGTGTATAGCACTTTTGAGCCCACTATGGTCATGGATGTTTGCGAATGACTTTAGGTGGGAGATGAATTTCATCCAGTAAGGGATAAGTAAGGGTGGCGACCCAGGCCGGGGTCACCACCACCACTCTGCTTATTTGGAAGCCTGAATTGGTCTTAAGTACCTGGTTCTTACTTGGGATTTACATCAAAATTAACGTCATGTCAAAAGAGCAAAACAATTCTAATTGTATAATCTTATACAAATTAGCTTGGGATTACCATCAAATTTATTTGATAAATTTTATAAGCAAATCGTTTTCGGTTTGAACAATTTCGTATCGATGCAGAAAATATCGATATGGTATCCTACCGGAATAAAGTCTAAAAATTACTGACAGGAAGCCAGATATTTTTTTTTTAAAAAAAAAAACTCCTTATCATAATTAAAAGATGCTGATGGGGCGGGGGGGGGAGGATATTATACTGTGTCATCTGGAAATATCCATATGGGACTGGCCCTCCCTGTCTTTTTTTTCCTTTTTTCCTGCAAAATGCTTCCTTAGAGAATGCCGTTGGTCTTGACTTTTATCATTGAATGAACTCTTGGTAAGAAAAGAGGTCGAGAAAATAGCATCCAGAAATCCCAATATCCTCCTTTCACGTGTGTCCTAGGTCTTGTAGATGTGTGTGTTCACGGGCCTGTTCTGGGGGACGAAAAACCCCAGTTTTCGGGTGAAAAAAAAAAAACCTACCTCCGTATGAGACCAGCTAATCTACCTTTCGTCGAAAGAGAGTTCCTCGCGTCATGGACGGGAATCAAACCCAGGTCCTTCCGACCAAAGGGCTTCGGCTATACCATAGGTTCACAAACTTTTTCAGGCCACCGCCCACTTTGCAAGACATAAATTTTGTAACGCCCCCCCCCCCCATTATATAAATTATATAAAATTGGGTTTATTTTTGTACAAATCAATTAGAAAAGTGGTTTTATATATTTTATATATATATTTTGAAATGAAATATAACGAATATATTTGCTACTGTAAACATAACCTATTATACACACATATATACATGCTCTATTTTCTCATTGACATAGAAAATTGACATCTATTTCTATCTAACATGGTACATTTTCAAATGATTAAATAATTGAAATAGAAAATTGATAAAAAAAAATTGATCGAATAAGACGGACATAAGATGAATTAAAATTCAATATTTAAATTTTAAATGATTATCTAATCGCAAAATCACGAAGATAATTAATTTTTAAATATATATATTATTAATTTCTTCTATAAAGAGCCACCGACCCCTAAACCGCCTGAACTCCCCCAAATGCTTCTGATCCCACTATAACCACCTAGAAGGTTTCAGCGCCCACTTTGGGAACCTGTGGTTTATACCGACTGATCTACGGAGGCTTCATAAATCCCAGTATAGTGTAATAGAATTTTTGATAATGTGAACGTGAACTTACCCACACTTTTGGATATTTTCATTTCTAAAGAAAGATAAGGAGAATTTATCTATTATTTTCTCTCTTTGTTGTAGCAGAAAGAGAAATGCGCAGCCAACGAATTCTGAACACCAGAAATGGTATATCAAAAGTGCCTCTTTTTAACAACTTCAAGCATCACTTCATTTCAGGAAACCGAATACTTCCTGCATGCATAATTATTTATCAAAAAATCTTTTCCAATCCCAAATCCATTTCGAAAAGCAGTGGTTTCCTTTATTATTATTTTCTAACAGATATGAAAGTGAAGATAGTCTGGACTAATATTAGCGACACGTGTGTGCTTTACTTGGCAATTGTAGACGCGCGGAAAGCCTGGCATAAACCGTGCTTATGTGTTGCATTGGGAGTTTTTATAATAGAACTTCTTCAGTGTTTGCCAAATGTCCTAAAATTAACTAAGAGCGTTCTCCTTGCGGCATTGTTGACGTAATAACCTGCGTAGATATTTGAAAGCGTCTTCATTTATTTGTTTTTTAATGCCTAATCGTAATTTTCTTTTATTTATTTTTTAAAAGGTTTTATGTTGCATTTATAGTCTGCTAAAGCGGTATTATGTGTTGTCTGACATGTTTATTATCTTTGTATCTCTTACTCTAAAATGCTCGTTTTCAGTGCCCCCATAGAGGACATCCCGCTAACGTTTACATTCCTGCAGACTTCGGGGAGGTATAGCAATTTTGTAACTGTTGCAGGTTTAAACTGTGTTATGGTAAACATTTAACAAATCTACACTGCCTACAGAGAGTTTTATCGCCATTCTCATGAATGGAAAGGAATGTTTATTGCGTAAAAAATTCCTGCTTTCTGGTCTTGGCACAAAGCATTTTAATTCATGGGAAAACACTCAAGGAGAGAGGTTGTCGATTTTTTTTATTATTATTTCTACCATTGCTAAATTACATCACGCTCAATTCCATTGTCGACAATATGGAGGGCATGTGGCGTGTAGGTGGTAGCAGCAATATTAATTGCATCACCAGTTGAGGCTTCGATAGATGCAATGTTTAAATGAAAAAATAATACCCAAACAATAGATGTCGCTACCGAATACGCGTGTTTTTAAGGCCTACATTGTGGAAACATTGCAGTGGAAAACTTGTGCGATGTTGCGCTTCTTTCTCCCGTTATTGAAGCACTGTCGTATTGGCACGGTAACGTGCTCAGGTTCCTTTTGGGACAAATGTGTACGGTGGGGAGTGTTGCATTAGAATTCTGACTTTCAAATGTGATGTAGCACTCCAGATCTCCAACTAACAAGTGTCGAAATTTTGGAAATGAGAAATGCATAAAAAATCAGCAGTTTGGTGGATTTTGATTTAATTTCCCACATCAAAACTTGTCTAGGAAAATAATACTTTTTTTTTTTTTTAATCTTGAAAGTCAACCTTGGGTGGCTAATCACAGCTCATCAGTTTCCTTCTTGACTATATAAATTGTCCTGGAGTTGCAGATAGAATATATGTTGTCATAGAAACGGAAAAGCTTAACTCATCACTTCTGTCCTTGTTTAAAAATCAGGCAACATTTATAGTCTTCAGAATATTTGACATCATAAATATAGACTTCATAAATGTTGCCTTATTTATAAACAAGGCAGATGTGACATGAGTTATGAGGATCGTTTGTAAAGCCTCCGTAGCTCACTTGGTTTAGACGAGCCCTATGATTGGAAAGACCTGTTCGAATCTAACCTGTCACGTTGAGGAACCTTTATTCGGTGATTTCAGTCAGATGGTGAGTTAGCTGGTCTCGTACGGAGGCAGAGAGTTTTCCCTGCCAGAAACTCGTGTTTTTCGTCCCTCAAAACAGGTAAACCGACTGGAAGAACATGCAATATACATAGGACACTTCGGGAATAAGGATTAAGGAAATAGGACAATCTCTTCCGTGAAATATAGTTTCGAACACCTGCACGATGAAGTGTGGGTCTAAATCGGAAAGGGAATCGCTTTATAACCCTTCTGGGATTCATTAAAAACGTACATTGGTAACTTTTCTACCCCAATTAAAAATGACTCCGTGTGCCAAATTTGAAATAATGATCTGCAGTTTATTATTGTATGTAAGGGGTCTTTTCTATGGAATACGGGGAGGAAACCTTGGATTTAAGATGATTAATTTTCAGTTCTGCCTGTTCTACTTCTAAGGTCAAAATGTTAAGGTGTCCTTGGGTTTAGTAAAGTCAGAACAACAACATAGGCAAAAATCCAATTCTACGCTCGGAAGTTTTTTCACACCGCTACACTTGCTACAACTATTTATATGCGGTGTCCTTTTGTTCCTGGCAGTGCGGACGCCATTCCCCCCCCCCCCCCTCCCTCCCAAGTAGAAATCAGGAAAATAAAAGATATTGTATTAAAAAGCGATAAAGAAATCGGGACAAAGTCACCATTTCAAAACATGCTGAAATTTGGAATCTATGAAACCTTTTAGCGTTTGGTTATTTACAGTTTTAACTTTTTTTTTTTTTTTTTATTGTAATCATTTTATGCGGTTCCTTTTCGTAAAAGTGTGAAGAGATTTTAAAAAAAAGGTTCCCTTTGTACGATTCTTTAGTTTCAATACATACTTTAATTTTTCATCTATAAACTTTACTCTTTCAGGGCTTGTGGATCTTAATTTTTGGAAAACATCATTATACACAGAGCAACATTTCTCGGACTTGACATAGATAGCTAGGACCTTTTTTTTTTTTTTCACTCATTTACTGAATTAAGCAAGTAGATTTGTAATTCCAGTGAAAACGAAATCTAATATTTTTTTTTATTGATATCTGATAGCGAATTAGGCAACAGGGCCGGGCTCAAAGTATATTTTATGTATGTCCTCGTGTGCATGCTATTAAACTTGAGTAAACAAGTTACACGTCTGTCATTTTATTTTTAATCTTTTCATTTTAATCTAACTTGATTTTCTTCAATTTCGCTGTTTCTGGACTTTTGGTTTAAACCAAATATCCTTCATGTTACTCTCGTCGTTAATATTTTTGAATGTACCCGTTGAACATGGAAAATCTAATAGAATGGTACGATCTGCATGAACATATCCAGCACTTTTGATTTAAATGCAACCAAATTCTAGGTTCACTGCTGCTGACTACCGTTGAAGTAATTCGGTTTCGCACGGATGTTCTAGTTATTTCGAAGAGAAAATAAAATCGTGCCAGATAATCCTAGTTTTTCAATTCCACAAAGGCAAATTGACTTCATAACATTCAATGCAAGGAGCCAACAGTGGCATAAGTAGATGGGAATAGTAAGAGGTAATCTAACCATACCACCTTAAGTTAGCTCTACCCACACATTCTCAAATGCTAACGTCAGTTTCCTTCGTAATATCTCCATTTGTAATGCGATTCTGCCACTAATGTCGTCTGTTCACTGCCCTAATTTTCTTAGAAGTCTCATTCATATCGATCAGATAAAAGGCTATCAACTGTTGAGTGTCAAACACATCTCTCAAAGCCATTAGTTAAAATTGCTTTGAACACTGTCTTGTATGTAGCTCCTTTAGCGTTTTAATTAATTTCTATTCTTATTCCATATACATTTAATTCAGCTAATCACGCCTTCTCTCTTTTTTTTTAATTTGTTTATTTGCATATTTCACATTCCATCTCCACTAAAAATTGTCTAAATAACTGAAATATTTATTTTTTTCTTGTTCTCTGGGTTCTCCATTCAGAATGCAGCTGATATGTTCACAGTTCTGGTCTTTTTATTGCTGATTTTCATGCCAAATATAGATATCACTGGTTCTTCAATTTAGTTCACGAATCGTGCAGAATTATACTAGATTTATATATCAGTATAGTATCATCTGCATAAGTATAGAGCTGAGATTAGCGTCTCCAATTCTGATATCAGGTTTAATGTCCACGAATTCCCACGTTTCCACTATGCACATAAATAATTTACATTATAAATTGCGAGATATCAAAAGAAAAGAACTTTTTTTTTTTTTTTTTTTGTAGCAAGGCGTAATTTGATAGGTGGGGACTACAATGTCATTACGTAAATTGAAAGACGAGTTATATTGTTGTGACAAAGAGGAATCTAAAGGTTTGGAAAATAACATTAGTGATTTATAAACGTGGAGCCCCTATGGGACGTTCTCTGGAGTGGCAAAAAATCTGTGTAACACTCGGACTATTTTTACATAATGCTGCTAAACTGGTTTATGAAAAGAAGCCGCTAATTAACAGTATAGCACAAGACATTTATACCTTTGGTATATCCAAGGGATAAAGATGTGTCCTAGTGAAAATACTTGGAGGAACGTCTTTAACGTGGCCAATCACACCGCCGACTAACTGGAGGCGTGGATGCACGTGTCTTGCTGTGGTGCATGCGCGTCATGCACGACTGTATGACGACATCACGGTTCAGCTTTTACGTCTGCCTCACGCACGTGGCTACTGCGCAAGAACAGTACTCATGAGGAAGGTAGCGAAGTCTAACGTGGAATAAGTAGTCAGATAAGTGTATTTGCAGTGAGAATCGTGAGTGCTTGGATTAAGTTAATCCCAGTTTAAGGATTGCGAACAAAATACTTCTTTGATGGTGCCGGATTAGTAACCACTAGGTTTGTAATCCTTTCCGCTTGGGAAGTTAATTTATTCCAGTTAATTTGTGCTATAATTGTTTCGATAATATTAATTTTTATCGTCTGCTTAGTGAAATAATAAATGAATTGCATTACTGAAAGGAAAGCAAGTAATAAAATACTGTCGGTTTGAGCGCATTTCTCCGTGTTTTTTTTTTTTTTTTTGTGAAAATGTATACTTTTATTTCTCTCGTTAATCTCAGTTTAAAATGCATTGCGGCCGTCGCGTTATATCCCCCCCCCCCCCAGAGCATTTCACCTCTGCATGCCTAACATCCTCATTTTAAGAGAACAGTTTCCAGTCAAGGCCTTTCATTCGGAGCCTGCGTAGTGCATATGCCAGATAACGGCGTCACTATTCAACTAAGCAGACGTTTAGCCTTGTTTTTCTGTTTCCAATATGCATTTGCTATTTACTTCTGTTATACAGCCTTACTGATGGTGTTTGAGGAAAGAAACCATTTGTCTTATGTCGCATGGAAGTAAATGACGTCAAAAGTGGAAGCTCCCAAATGAAAGGGCAAACGATTAGTATCGGAAGCTGTTTCTAAATATAGACCTCCAACTTTCCATTCGGCAGAATTGTGTAGAGAACATTTAGCGCCGTAGTGTTGAAATAGCTATGCTGGTTCCTTGTTTGCTTGTAATTAGTTTACTTCTTCGTTTTCTTTGGTCTTGAGCGCTTAACTTGAAAGATAATGCATAATATCCCTTAACCCTAAATTACTACACACTTCATGTAGTATTTTACTGCAATAGCACGAACATCGTTTGGTATTATTATTCGTATGGGTGTGCTCAACTATTGAAGTCGTTTTGATATGTATTTATTTCATTATATAAAGAAAACGCCATTTTATATTAATGGTATTTTGATACATGTGTAATATCAACACAATGCGTAAACCTCTTTTGGATATTGCTCAATAAACTATAAATAGAAATAAAATCCCTCGAGGCAGATATTTTTAACAATCGGATATTCTTATTTCTCACGATTTTCTTAGTGTTAATTACAGAAATAACGAGAATAAATAGTCATTTCCAGCTGTGTATTTAATGACACCATCGTTTGAGTAACTTCTCGTCTCTATTACGCAATGCTAGAACTATCGTTGGCCAATCGTATCGAATATCGATCTTCAGCGAGGCTCTACCACGAGCTGTAGCAGGGTAGGGTTAATTTGACCACGTGTTCAGAATTTGGGGTCAAAAATCTCATGAGGTGATCCGAAATAGACGGGGATATTTTCCTTGTTTCATTTACTGAACGAACAGCAACTACCTCCTTGGAATTGAGAGGGGGGGGGGCAACTGTTTATTTTGAATATTGATTACGAATTTCTGCTTTTATTTCAAATATCATTTCCTGTAATTTTAGATATGCATGGTATAATACTCATCGCAGATTACTTAAATCAGAATATCCACTTTTTTTGCAAACTTTCTGAATTGTTTGATAGATCACGAATACGGAATGAATCCTTAGGTGGCGCCAATCTTCTTGCGATTGAGTCGTTATACATCGGTGACAAATAGCGTAGTGAGCTAAACCTTTATGCGTGTTAGTGATAACGCTCAATGCTGTCGTACTCTCCCCCCTCCCCTCCAACTTGATCAATCTTTACAGCGTGCATTTGTCGGATAATGAATGTTGTGAGATTGTTTAGATTTTTACTACAGCGACATGTTAATTTAGCTATGGTTCATAAAGAAAAAAAAAAAACTTCGATTATAACTGAACGGATAAGTGTGGTATAAAATGAACTCATTTCGTATTACGTTTATGCTCCTAACACATTTATAACAAGCAACTGCAGAGTTCAGTTATTGAATTAATCGATGTGTGGGATTATATTTTTCTAGTGTGGTCTAAATAAGGTTCAGCTTTTACGTGCAATACGGCGGCGAAGAGCTTAGCGGTCCTACTCAAGGTGCTCAGGGTAGCTGTACTATAAAATGTCCACTGAAAGATTTTTTTTTTTGTGGGAGGGAAAAAAAATGGTAGTTATCTACTATACGTTTCATGTAATTAGCCTTATTACACAACCGATTTAGCCATGACGACCTGGTTAAATAGCAAATGGCTGTTAGAATGATCTTTTTAGTCGTCTTTCTAGTGATCATCATCATGCTGATTTTAATAAGTCCCGAAATAGGCGAAATAGGTTAATATTTGAATGAGTTGAATTCCAAGTTTTCCTGACTTAAGAATGGAACTAAATTTTTCATGGCACCTGTGCTGGAAATGACCTTTTTTTATTATTATTATTTTATAATTAATCCAAAATGGTGAACTCTTGCAATATGTAGAAACGAATATTGTTATTAGTAACAACTAAAGACTCCAGTTTTATTTCAATAGTTGTGGCATTGCTATGAAGTGTCTGCATTTTTAGGAAACGGGAATTGTTTCAAAGAAATTACTACGTGTAGAATTAAGTCAAGAATAGTTTGGTTGCCTTACATAGTAGACAAAATTATAAAATTCTTTGTTGGGAATGTAATTTTTACGATGAGATGTTACAATGGTTTATCCTTCAATAGTAATACACAAGTATTTGGTTTTGAAAAAGTTTTCCATACGCAACAGATTTATGAAAAATCTTTTCTACTTTCCACCGTGATGTTACGCATTTGTCCCATTTTTCGAAACGTGAAACTTGGGACCAGGAACCCTTTCCAAGGGAGTTGAATTGGGAGTCAGCTGCCAGCGAAGGTGTTCATAACCCTGATGTAATGGTGTTTTTTCTTTTCTCTCAAGCAAAGACAGCCATTTTAAGTAGAGGTTTATATGTCATACCGCACGAAAATTTAAACAGTTCTTCACATATGGATATTGAACAGGAGATATGAAACATATACATCTCACGATTTACCCACCCACTAAGAAAATTTTTGTTATTGCAGTTTTTCTTCCCGCAAACTAGCTAGAACACACATCTGTCCGATAGCCTTGCTTCTGCCAGAATTCAAAACAACCTAACCTATTTTTGGTAGGACAAGGAAAATCTCGAAGAAAGAACCCTATTACCTCCGTGTGAGATCGGCCAACTCTCCTTAATTTTGAAAAAACCCAAAGTAGATATTCCTTTTTTCCAGGGCTAGAATCGAACTGGAGTCTTTTGCAATCGACTGCTCTTCTTCCAACTGGGCTATACAGGCGCTTTTGTAAAAAAAAAAAAAAAAAAAAAAAAAAAAAGACAAATCTGAAGCTAGTCATTCGGGATACATCTGTCTTGTTCTAAATAAGAAGATAAGGAAAACGAAAGAACTTTTTTTGCTCAAATGTTTTAGTAAACGTTTGAAGTTGCTTTATCTGTTCAAGAACAAGAATTTTTTTTGAGTGTTAGGGATTACAACCGAAACAGCTAAGGCTACTGCTAGACCAGTGTTAGTTTACCGAATGTATTTTTCTGCCCAGTTTGCTTGTTTTGAGAGAAGGAAGAAAAAGAACGTGCCACAATATGATGCAGGCTAACTCACCTCCAACTGAAAAATGTTTATAAATATGCTTCGCGTCCTAGACGGGGATCTAACGCAAATCTTTTCAACCAGAGGGTATCAGCTTTACGATTTAATCTCTGAAGCTCGGAACACTCTTTAAGAAACAGGAAACATGAGGAAAGACAGAATAAGAGAGGCTGCTCCAGTCGAATAGTTTAAGTTGATTGATTTGCTTCTATTGCTGTAGTGAATTCTGGTTGCGACGTACAGTAGTGACGTCTGTGTTTCTGCAGGCGGCAGAAACACGGACTACTGTGGTTCTAGTAATAACGTCTTCAATGAATGTTATTATTTAATTCGATTTAGGTATCGAAGTTATACATGTCATATCAAATCACCATATTCCATGTCACTTGTACTCACTTTTTAATGATATAGTTCAACATAGTGTCCGACCTCCAGGGAGTCAAGGGCTCATCTGAGTAAGTTGTACATCACCTACACTCAGTGGTGAACTATGGAAATTTTAACAAGGGCTCGCATCGTCAAAAAAAGAAAAGCCGTATTTCACACAAAAACTTTTATTAATACAGCTTGTGTACTCCTTAATCAAAAAGTATGAGGGGACAATCAACCTATAAAATCTTTATTAATCGCATATGCAATAGTCCGCATTTTTTATAAACAAAATAAATTTGTTTTGTTTGCGATAGAAGTTTTTATGACAAGCACATAAATAATTATCTAAACACAATAATATTGAAATACGTTGTATTTCTCTTCTGTTTGTATACTTCACGTGATAATCAACGGTACCAATCAAGGGGCATTATTTTATAGTCCTATTTATTTATATGTGATTACCAAAAGTGAATTCTTATTTGTAAAAGGGTGGTAACAGTAAATAAATATATAATGTAACTAAAATCACTTTGTTAGGTTACTGTATGAGTTTGTTGCTTAATATATTTAAAAAAATTATTTTTATTTTTTTTGAAAAAATAAAGTAAACAATAAGAACAAGGGACTCTCAAATTTGAGAAAAATTTTACAAAGGGTTCGGGTGAGCCTCTTATAGCTCATCACTGCCTACACTACCTGTCATATCCTTCTCTTAAACTCATTCACACTAGATGCGCTCACCACTTCAACTGGCAAATCGTTCCACTGCTCTGTGAAATAAATGTAGCTCTCATCTGTCTTAACCGCACACAAACTTAAATTCCATGAATGTCTCCTGCGTCTTCAACTAAACGAAAATTTCATCAACCGATATCCTAGAACATGTCTATAAGGCTTGTCGTATTATCGCTCTTTCTTAAGTTGATCAGTATTTCGTGTGCTCTTAATCTATTTTCATAATCTACATTCTGTAATTCTAACATCATTATTTTATTTTTTACACTTTTTTTTCCCACAGCTTCTTTATTCCCTCGGGACCTAGAAGACTAAATCTGTCCACAGTATTCCAAGTGTGGTCCTATCAAGGCCTTGTCCAGAGGCATTTATTAATAATTTAAATATACATAATTAAATAAATTAATTCAAAAAGCGCCGCTTGACATTCTAAAAATGTTCGTTATTCCGTTTCTAATCGGAAACATGAATTTCATCGCCCGGTGTGAGACTATCGCCACGATTATTGGAGGCCTGAAGTGGCTTGAAAAAGTTCCATGTTTGGTCTCTACAGTAGGTTTTCCGGACTATGTAAAAATAATTACAAAAATTGATAAAACGGCAAAAAGAAAAAAAAAAAATCCTTAGCCTACCCACGGTACAAAGTGTACTGCAGGTTCATAATAACCTTTCGTGGGTAGAAACCATACATTAAAAAAAAAAAAAAAACATTCCAGATGGATCTCTCCACGGCCAGTGAGCATCACGTTTTAACACTTTCATTGCCAAGCTGAAAATTGGAATTTCGTGTGGTGGCCATTTTTTTTATTTAGTTAGCGACGTCCACGCGATAACGCGTGATCGGTCGTTTGGTGAGAACTCGCATCGCGCGATATCGCGTGATTGTCAATGAACGTGTTAAGCAATAATACAGTGATACCCCGAAGTTACGCGGTACGTGGAACCAACGAAAAGCGCGTAAGTCGAATTCGCGTAACTTGGGATATAATTTTGCATGTAAGTTATATATACAAACATACAATTGGGACCAAAGGTTTACAAAAACACCTATATTTTGTCAGAAATATACAATAATCATAATTCTAGTTTTTCGTACATAAAAAAAAAAAAAAAAAGTTATTTCGATTTCGATGGTTTCATAAAATCTAATAGATTCGCCTGACGGCATAATGTCTTTTTCTTGTCACGCAAAATTTCTTCATAGCAAGCCAGTGATTTTTTTTTTTTATTCCTTGCCTTGTGGCTACAATTCGTTCCTCGTTGGAATCTATGTCCTCCAAAATCTGTAAACCTTTCTTAATTAAGCTGAGACCTGTTAATTTTGCAATTGTCATATGCTTTTCTGGTAAATCTGGATCTGAGGTTTCGGTCTCTTCAGTAGTGCTTTGCTTACGCATCTCTATAGCTCGCCGATTGTAAGCTCCTTATGTCAGTCGAAGAGCTCGCTGACATCTTCACTGTCGACTTCTAAATCTAATTGCCTGGCAAGGTTGACAGCTTCTATTGCCTCAGCAACTTGATCAGTTTCTGGCAACATTTCCGTTTCGCATTTAAAAAAGGATGGACAAAATTTTTTCCAGGCACTATTCAAGGTTTTTTGGAAAATTTCACCCCAAAAATCTCCGATAATCCTTACAGCATCTAAAACATTAAACTGTTTCCAAAACTCTAACAGATAGGTGCTCATTTTGTCTCATAGTTTCATTCAGACTTGCAAACGAACGCCGTGTGTAGTACGCTTTGAATGTTTTGATAACTCTTTGGTCCATCGGCTGAAGTAAGCTGGTTGTATTTGGAGGCAAGAAAACAACTTTTACATGTGGATCAAAATCAATTAAAGTTGCAGGAGGGTGACCAGGTGCATTATCAATAATGAGCATAACTTTAAACGGAATTTTTTTAAACTGGCAATAACGTTCAACTTCGGGTATGAAGTGGTGACCAAACCAGTCTTCAAAAATAGAAGCTGTCACCCAAGGTTTAGAATTTGACTTCCAAATCACTGCCAGGCTAGCTTTAGATTTATTTTTTTCAGAGCTCTTGGATTTTCGGAGCGATAAATTAAGAGAGGTTTTAACTTGCAATCACCAGCTGCATTTCCACCAAGCATTACTGTCAACCGGTCTTTGGAAGCCTTAAACCCAGGAAACGTTTTTTCTTCACGTGCGATGAAAGTTCTCTTAGGCATCTTTTTCCAGAACAAGCCGGTCTCGTCTACATTAAATATGGTTTGACTGCTATAGCTACCCTCCTCGATGATAGCCTTAAGTGTCTCAGGAAAAGCAGACGAAGCCTCTTTATCAGCGCTTGCCGCCTCTCCACTCTCCTCGATGCTGTGCCAGTTACAGCGATTTTTAAATCGGTTGAACCAACCATTACTGGCCACGAAATTTTCTTCTTTGGCCGCTTCTCCAGCTTCTACTTTACGCCTCTCAAAAATCAGCTTAGCTTGGCTACACATCGTCGTGTGATCAACTGGGCAATTTTTTACTCACTTGATTATCACACCATAATTTAAGCATCGTTTCCATCTCACCAATAATCCCATGACGTTTACGAATTATGCTTGAATTCAATGATTGGGCATTTTTCACAGCAGCGAGAATTCTTTATCTTTCATGATTGTTCTTACTGTGAATTCCTGTAGATCGAACTTCTTTGCTAGCTCACAAATTTTCATTCCGCCTTCAAAATCCTTAATAATGTTGAGTTTTGTTTCCAAAGTCAATGTTTTTCTTTTCTTGCTAGCTGTAGAAGAATCGGAGTTGCTTCTTTTGGACGACATTATTTTTTATGTGATTTTGTAGACTATAAAAATCGTGTATTAATGGAGACCGCGCGAAACACGTCAGTGCTTGTTCACAGCATGTGCGACAATGGCGAATGCGGCCGGCGCGGAAAGATACGACTAGTGGTGAGGCGTGATGGGAATACGTGCATATAAGAAACCGCGTAAGTCGGGGTATTACTGTATATGCTTTAAGAATTAGTTATTATTATTATAAAAACCTCCATGGAGTCAGACTCATCGTGGGAGGTCACGATGAGTCTTTATACAGCCTCATCGTGACACACCCTCCTTATACAGCTTCCAGAAATGACCTCTTGTTCCCCTGCTACCTTCACCCATTCTGTGCAAAACCTCCCTGACGTTAATCTGGTAATAACCACTTAACAGCTTATATGTTTCAATCATATCCCCCCTCCTCCTTCTATCCACTAGTTTCTGCAAATTGCATTTTGTCAATCTGTCTTCATACTCTACATTTCAGAGACCAGAAACCACCTTAGTCAATCGCCTCTGAACTTTTTCCAACGCAATTTCATCTTTTTGAAAACCAGGTGATCAGATCTGTGCACAGTAATCCATATGTGGCCTGATCAAAGCCTTATACAAAGGAACCATAACATCCTTACTTCTACAAGTCAATGTCCTCCGCATCATTCCCGTTATCCGCTGTGTTGTCTTCACTATTTTAGTAATATGTCCCCGAAATTTTAGGTCCTTGTCTACAATCACTCCCAGATCTCTCATTTCCTCTACCTCTTCCAAGATATTCGCACCGATTGTGTACTTTACATCCCATCTCTGCTTCCCAAATTTCAAAACCTTACACTTTGAAGCATTGAATTGACATCCCCACTTATTTACCCATTCAGCCAGTGTATTCAAGTCCTCTTGCAAAGCTACAGCATCCACACTACTCCTGATAGCTCTGCCCAACTTTGCATCATCTGCAAACAACTGCACATCACCATTCAGACCTCTCCAGATATCATTTACATACAAATTAAACGGCAATAAACCCAAAACAGACCCTTGAGGTACACCACTAGTAACTTTCCTCTTCTGGGATATCGCTCCTCCATAGACAACTCGCTGATACCTATCAGACAACCAATCTCCAATCCAGTGAACCAATCTACTGTTCAGCCCGATCCGTTCCAATTTAATTACCAGCTTGTCATGTGGCAATTTATCAAATGCCTTTGCAAAATCTAAATATACCACTGTATATGCAATACCCTTATCCAACGCATTCGTCACTTCATTATAAAAAGTAAGCAGGTTGCTAAAGCACGATTTTCCTTTAGTAAATCCATGCTGGCCACCAAAGAGTATTTTTCTGTTGTCAACCCAATTCTGAACTTTATTCCTAACTAACTTCTCTAATACCTTGACCACAACTCCAGACACACAGACCGGTCTATAATTCAAGCCTTACTCTTATCACCTCCCTTATGAATTGGAACAATTTTACCCTCTTTCGGAACTTGACCCAGTGAGAGACTCATGTTGAAAAGATATACAAAAGCTGTTGTTAACTCTCTGGCACATTCCCTCAAGACACGTGGTGAAATAGCATCAAGTCCCACAGCCTTATTTACATAAAGTCTATTCAATTCCTCATATACCTCCTATTCACTTACTAACAGTTCCTCCTTTCCCACTGCTTTCGAGTTCTGCATGATGCCACATTCACAATAATGAAATACCTTTTAGAAATTGCTCTCTAAATATCTCAACTATATCCTCCGCAGCGGTTATCATTCCTCCGCTTTCACCAATCAATCTCATCCTACCATAATCATTCTTTCTTCTACTGGCGACATATCGAAAAATCTCCTTAGGATTTTTTTTGGCCGCTTTAGCTAACTGCTGCTCATACTGCATTCTTGCTACCCTTATCAAGCTAGTCATCTTCCTCTCCTGCTCTTTGTACTTCTCATGCAACTGGTTGTTATAAATACTCATTTTGTGTTTCTTCCATAATACCTTCTTCTTCCAGATTGCATACCTTATCTCTTGATTCATCCATTTTACATCCACTCTATTTACCCTCTTGACCTTTGGAATACACCCTGATATTGCCTCCACCAAATAGTTCATGAGTATGGCCCAAGCAGCATTGATATCCTTTCCATCCAGTTCCTCTTTCCAATTTATTATCGCAATCTGTTTCCGGAGCTTTTCGTAATTACCAGTCTTATAATTCCACATATATCCCTTTCTAACAGACGTCCTCGAATGACCCTGCACGTGATTACCTCGTGGTCACTGTCACCAACTGGTGGAAGATTTGACACCTCATTTATAATAATATCATCTGATGAGATGATCAAATTCAATACTCTTAATCCTCGTGTACCCCTCGTTACGTGCTGCCTAAGGTAATTATCTTTCAAAAACTCCAAAAATTCATTTTCTTTATCCCCAGATGCAGTCTCTTGCTTCCAGTCTATATTACCATAATTAAAGTCGCCCATAATGATAACTCGTTTCTTGCTGGCTAGGCCCAATTTGCCTATACATTTCCTTCTCATTACCCTCCATATTACCAGGTCTATAGCAACATCCAACTAAATATTTCATCCTGTTAACTTCTACCTCACACCATACGGCTTCAAAACCGTGACCACTATTTGCACCTTGCAATTCCACCTTAGATGGGCAACTCATCTGCTACCATTAACAATACTCCTCTCCCTTTCTTCCCTGTCTATCTTCACGAAAAATATCATATCCGTTCATCTCTATTCCTGTCAGGATGTCATCGTCATCTAACCACGTCTCACTTATACCAACAATTTTGGGGCGAACAGACTCGAGCAAAGCAACAATTTCGTTCCCCTTATTTCGAATACTTCTAGCATTAGTGAATAAACATAATAAATCATTACTGCTTCTACAAGTCCTAAGAACATCACTCCTGCGATATGACTCTTCAATACCTTCCCCTGTCACTTCCTCTATATTACCACCAATTCTACAACTTTCTTCACACCTAAACTCTTTCCACCCATCCCAGACCATCTCAATTTGTGTTTGTCCGCTTACACATTCACTTCTGAATTCAACATCCGCATGTTTCATAAAGTTTCTCCCCGTCCACCCTGACTCCCCCCGTATCCCTAGTTTATAAAACAATGCTTGAAGAATAGTTATAGAAAGTTTCTTGGCATGTCAAATACTCCCCCACTCACGTGATCCTAAAAATTGAACTGTTTTCCGCGATGAGCAGTATTGATTACTGTAATGTAGAATTGTGGTTAACTACAGTTATTAATGAAGTAATTGATAGCCTAATACGAAAAGCAAATCGACTAAGTTCCGATGTGTTGCAATTGTGGGAACCCGGGAAGTATAGCGCTAAACATGGTACGTCGTTGGTCTTTCCGTATATATTTCATCGATAGCCCAACTGCGGTTTTCTGTGATGGGAAATAGTGTGAAATAATCGTGCATTACTATTATCAACCCTGCTGGTGAGAAAATTCAATCTTTTTTTTTTTTTCTTGTTCATTTCTGTATTAACTTGAATTTTTTTTATCATGGTACTTTAGTGGGTATTAAACAAAAAATCTGGCTCATAAGAAACATTAGCGTAATAAATCTGATATTCCTATTTCGTTTAATTTTGCATATATCATCCCTCAAAAAAAAGTTTTAAATCATCTACAAAAAATGGCAGGAAATTGAGCTACACGCTTAATTTCTTGTTAGTAAAGGATTGGAAGAAATTCAGCGAAGCGTAGAATTGAGTTTATACATAGTATTTTGCTGCCATGGACGACTTGGCAGTTTTTTTTTTTTTTTTTCCTTTCTGGAGTTCTTTAATTGGTTATCTAAGAATTGCAGGGGTGAGAGAGGAGACGTTCTTAGGAAGAATATCATTATTTGTTACTATTTGTTTTTCTGTGCTTGCTACCCGTGATTTTATTAATTCACTGTTGTAGCACTCTCCGGAGTATGTTTTCCCTTATTCTGTTTCACTTTGCCATGGAAGGTCTACGAGTTTGCTGTCATGCTTCGCTTGAACGGTCTCGAAAAGTATAGGATGGAGCGTTGATCTGCATGACGTGCTAGGTTCTTGTAATGCCACTTAAATATTTGCTCAAAATTTCACCAGGTGCATTAGAGGTTAACGTGGATTGCTTTCCTGTTTGACCTGCAGAAAATTATCCAGGGCATTTGAACTGACGTGTGTGCAGGAGACACTTGAAGGAAGAAAATGCGTTTTTTTTTCTTATTGGTGAGTGTATTGTACATCTAAAGTTTAAATTGGTTCATTTCCATAATAAAAGGGTAGGGAAACGAAATCAAATGCTACTGGGAAAATGACATCTGTAAAACTAAAAGGAATTTCTTTTTAGAAAGTAATTTAAGTTATTTATTAAGAAGTCGTAACAAGTTGTCGAAGTGTTTTAAAAGTTAGAACTGAGAATCTTAATTTCTGTTCTTTGTGCTGCAGATGGAAAGCATCCCACCATCGATAACTTATCCAAAGTAGGAAAACGAAGGAAATGATTGTGCAGAGATTCAAAGAAAAGTATTTTTGTAATATCATTCTTGCATTGTGCTACCAAATACGAAAAGCATTTTTTCTATCACAGTGGAAGCTAGAGCCGTTTATTGCAGACATAATTTTGTTTTGCTTAATTTGGCAATTAAAATGATTGGGGGAGGAAAAGGTAATTTGGTGTTAAGATTGCTATTAAGCAATGAGAAATATTTAAAGTTATTTTGACATTAAAAACTGAATTATAACAATCGTCCTATGAGCAGGGATTTCTCATGTAAAAAACAAAAAAAAATATATTTACCCACCTATAGCACTCTTATACATTTATCGGTGGAAGGCACAAACAAATATTAGTCTCAGCTGGCTCTTATTCATTTACATAAAATTCAATTTCAGAATAATCGAATTTTCGATTGCCGATATCTCCATTGTTTTCTCAAGAACAATCATCTTCTGACAAATGTGCGCCTTATTCCGAAAGCGATCTGGCAGTGGTAGTTTGAAGAAGAAAGTCAAATGATAGCATGTTTATATTTTCTTCTGTATTTTCACTTTAGATACATAATTTTGTTTTGCCACTCCAGATGGAATCCAATAGAAACGATTGACTCATCTTAAGAGATCCTAAATACCAATTTTTCACTTCAATTCCATCCATCTAGTGCGGAATTATCCAATAAAAATGAGTCAATAGAAATAAATCTCCTGGACGTTTTTTTTGTACATCCTGAATTCAACTTCATTGAATTCCAACCAGCCAAAGCGTGGCGTTAGTGCAATTTATCGAGAAATGCCGAATTGACCGCTCGACAAATTGTTATATGGAATACCAAATTCATCTTCCTTCGGTAATTCGCTTACGGACAGACAATAATCTCAGCAAGAAATCATACCTACTTTGCAAAACCCACCTAAAAACGCTTGAAAAAAAAAAAAAAATTAAGTTCATCATATGTTATTGGATGCTTCCCTCAAATGGCTATATATATATATATATATATATCATTGGAAATTTATATGGTGTTGTTTTATATATGTATGCACATATATATTTTTTCTTTTAATGTGCGCGTTTTGCTTTGTATCATAATACGTCATCGAAGGCACGCACTAGTCGTACTGCAAGGTCATGGCACTTACCCCACTCCACTGCAATGTCATTCTAATAGCGTCGCATTGACGTGAATGGCTTTGAAAAGATTGCGGCCTGTGAAGCATTTTGAGCTCTATTCAGCAGCTTTCGTTCTTAAGTTTCTAAAGATAATTTGCAGCCTGCGATAATGGTCGTGCATACAACTTCTTTGCTTGCATGCAGCAAAATGTTGAGTTAAATCTTAACCCTATTCAGAATGGACGTTTCGCTAGAACAAAAGTATCTGGGAAGCAAATGAAATGTCTACTGAAATTATATATCAGCCTTTCCAAGAGACTTCGATCTATTTAGTTTGGTAGTTGCATGGGTGCCACGAATTCATATAACATATATATAACAATACATATAACACTTAACAAATATATTCAAGGTCGTCTTTGTGTTCTAGAAAACAGAATGAGAACACTTTGGAGGTGTCATCAGTATATGGGGGGGGGGGAGAATCCTAGGGGGTAATCAAAAATCCTAGTGATTTTTGATAACCTCTACAGCCTACGAAGACATGCCATTTAAACGTAGTTTTTACGAATGACTATCTTTATTTAATTGCAAAAGATTTTTTTATCAACAGCAACAACTGCTTATTTGAAAATTTTTCTTTCCTCACGACTTTTCAACGTGATGCATGTCAGAAATTCCCCACTTGTGACTGGTTGACATTATATATATATGCCATAAAGCGAAAGAAAGGGTTGAGATATCCATCTGTATATTGTCCGACTTTATTCGGCTCAGTAGTGGATACGTTTTAGCAGGTAGTAAAGTCCTTCATACATATCTTTTCACGTTGTAAGTTGGTTGGATAACAACGTTTATTTACTACTTATCCCCTCCCTTTTTATCATAGCAGCTGCTGTACTAATCATCAGTTTTTCCTGTCCATCCTCTTCTTTCACATTACTGCTGTTACATTTACAAGTGCTTGGATTAACCGAGTTTGCCATTTTGAGTTCATTGACATTTCTTGTCTCTAGTGATTCGAGTAGTATTTAGTGTCAATCTTTATTTAAAGAAATGTATTATAAATTTAATCAAAAAATCCCCCCCCTTGGGTAGCAGGAATGTCTAGCTGATTAATTAGTTGCTTATGAACAAATTGGTATTAATTTACAGCTGTGCGCTCATTATGTAAATTAAACTTTCAATAACAAGCCTGTTTCTCTATTGCGATGTTAATTTTTATTGATATGTAATGAGACTTATGTTTCTTGGCTCTTAATTTGGCTGCTCGCAAAGGACCTTGTTACATTTGTCATTTTTTATAGACGCAGTTCGTTGCAACTTTTTGGGGGCAATGAACTTTCATTTTTACGAATAGTATACTTTTTTTTGAGTACGCCCACACGTTTTCATTTGCCACGAAAGTAGATTTGCTTCAACCTGCTTTATAACTTAGGGTCTTGTCATCGGTCATAAATCAAAGGAATAATATTTCCCCAGTATCCGTATTATCTCAGAATGACTGATTAAAGAAAAGTGGGTTTCTTTATTTGGATCTTGGCCTCGAGCAGTATCATTTTTCAATTTCGCAAAAAAAGTCTTCAGGTGAGCTTAGATACCTACAATCTTTTAATGTCGTTTTTTGATAGATAACAAAATCGATTATTTTTCGTCAAAAGCTGCCTTCACACTAGGAACAGTCAGTTTTATGTAGGCGAATACAGAATCATTATACGCGCATCATTTGGTGTTATTATTTTTTTTATTTTTCGTGTAATTCCTCCTGCCCTTTTACAAGAGCAAATTCTACTTCATTACAAGAAGGTGCGTCACTTTTAAACTTTTGGATTTTACAATTCATTCGTCTGTGTTAAATTTTCTCAATCGGTTTTTCGGATTGGCGTACATACTGGGAAAAACTCACTCTCGAGGTATGCGAGCTACGATCTGAGGCTTTTATCGCAACTTTGAGGGTAATGTATGACGTGCTGGGACATTAACATACTTTCGGTGTCCTAATCGCCCGTGAAAACTAGTTTACAGACGCAAGTCATGCCATCAAGGACATTAACCTCGCTCTAAGCTTTATTCCTTTCATGTTACTATTTAATAAATGCCCCTGTTAAAACAGGTATACTTTTTTTTTGCTCCCGCTGCTTATTGCTTTCGCGAACTGGTCCTTTCCTTCAAAATCTCTGCTGTATATCTTTGAATTTTACTAATTAGCGGTTTCACTGGAAGGTCCACTCCTTTTGACCTTTGTAATGTATTGAATGTCTTGATCTCATCCACTTCATACATTTTATAGCCAGTTTGACATAATAAATTTTGAAGGCATGGATGAATATTTAAAGATAACACTGGGCTGCTAGTTAAGATAAGACTCGACTCCCAAAACAAGCAAGATTTTGTATTTTTTGTTTAGTTTCATAGCTGTTTCAGTTAATCCTTGATTAATTTATTAATGTTTACAAATCCTTTGTTATTGAGTAAGGATTCCCCCCCCCTTTCCTGTACCCGCGATCCAATTACTGGAATTAACTTAACTTTTCCTGTTTTCGGTAGGAGATTCAAGGAAAATTTAGTATCCCAGTTGGTTGTCTTGAATTTTATAGACTTAAAAATATTTGAGTGACACACTTTACTTTTCCTGCTAATGATTTTTTTGTGAAAGTGCTTTTAAATTTGCTCCTCTTGTATTATTTTGTATTATTTTCAAGTTTACAATATCTGTAATCTTAATTATGATACTTCCTTTGCACATTCCTTGAAATCCATTGGAAGTGGTCTTGCAAACGTGAGTAGGGTGGCCCACATGTTTCATTTCTTGTCAGGGAGAACGGTATTTACAGTAAACTATTTTTTAAGTCAAAGGTAGCAATAAGAAATCACTAGGTAGATAGAGAACTATCACGTCTTCGTTCTTTCGCATAGAATTGCGGTATTTCTGTTCATCTGAACTAATATTAGTGATACACATCAATCAACAGATTTTTACCGAAATTTAATGAGATGCTTATTACATTTAATTACGAAAACAATATATAAGATTACTTTTATGTCGCCAAACAGCGCTTTTGTTGGCTGATCTTTTGTATTTCACTAAGCGCCTTGTTGATCATGAAAAAATTTCCTGTTAATACTCATTATTGGATTTGGGACTCATTTGCCGTGCATTTGAGACTTCTCTGAATGGGGAACATAAACATTTAACTTTGTATAAATTCCGCATCGAATTTATTTATTGACAAATTATTTTATTCTAAACCTGCAGTAGTTTCGCATACATATCAGTACAGTTCAAGAGTGAAATAAAATAGTTGAGATGATTTATTTCACTGTCTTGATGAGGTGTACTATAATGTACTCAGAACTAGTAAGTAGAAGTTTAACTTCGACAGAATAATTTGTCAACAAATTCCAAGTGGAATTTATACTGATTTAAACCTTATGTCGCCATTTGGGATTGTCTCCATCCATTTACAGGTTTGCTTTACAGATTTAAATACTTCTCATTTTCAAATTGTATACTCGAGATACAATTTCTGTTTCAGTTATAGGAGATTCAAGGAAAATTTAGTAACCCAGTTGACTTCAAAATATTTGACTGACACACTGAACTTTTCCTGCCAAGGAATTTTTTGTGAAAGTGCTTCGATGTGTCTGCCCATCTTGCTTTTAAATTTAGTTCTCTCGTATTATTTTTAACTTTACAATATCAGTAACCTTACGATATTACTAATGTTGTAACATCACAAGGAATACCTTTTGCATATTCCTTGAAATCCATTGGAGTTCTGTAAAAGTGATGGCACGAATGAGCGAACAGATATTCATATTCAGTGTGTGTTATTGTGACTATACATTATCTCTTTTGGTTTAACTCCATGTTCATACTTCAACTAGCAGTAACTAGTTTCACTCCAAGTTAAATTTTTCCAGTTCTCTGCCAAATGTCAGTGATCCTTCTCTCAAGTTAGTTACAGCTTATTAGAGACCCTCCTCGTGGACTTTCATTGAGGTCATCACGTTATCTCATTCAGATCAGCGTCCCGATGCATGGTGCGTTCAGATACACTTCATCGCTTTTCCTGCCACCACGGTCATTTAACTGTAGCTCATTTATTGGACCTGTCGATTCTTCGTCACCTTTCACATGCTCGACGCTGACTTAATGTTTGAAACGGTATATTCTGGAATAAAAATGTTTTTCGATATACTTGTACAGTCTCGTCTTTCTTTATTCAGATTAATTCTTCCCCCTTATTCAAATGAATTGAGGATTGCTCCATAACCTTTGCCCTCTGCCCTGAGATAGTTGGCTTCGTCCAAAATGTTGGTGGACATTCAGTCTTCCGAGATACTCTAATCCTAGACATTCATTTGGTCATTGTTATCATTTGTGTGTGAACCTTGTCTTTCAATTAATGTTGATTTGGAGCGAGTTAAGTCACATAATTGAGAGATTTCTTACATCTATTTAGTGTTTTGATAAAACATTTTTCAGTCTAATTAATAATCCTTTATTGAGCATAGAACATTTCTAAGAATCGTGTAAAATTGTTACTACTTTCAAATAAGAGTGCACAAGTACAAAGTACTAGTGCACTCTTATTTGCGGTATTCCCCCATATTTTGGTATTCCATTGGCATAATCAGCAAGCAGTTATTTCCCTGAGAAGAAGATTACAAAAGAGTTAGATGGACAACATAAAAGAATTTACCAACTTGAACTTACAATTGCTGAAAGAAAGGATAAGAGGCCGAGTGGTATGGAGAGCCTTTGTTCACAAGATCATCAAGAGTTCAAAACGACTGGATGGCACATAACGTGTTATAACATCGTTGCTTCTGTTTCACAGAAGCAACGATGTTATAACACGTTACAAGTTCAAAGTACACAGTGTGGATTTGTTTAGTTATTTCTTTGCCTGGAATAATAAATTTCAGTTGAATTCCTTGTCGAAACTACAGGTCGGTTGATTTTCTCTCCACCGCAGTTTCTGGAACTTCAGGACAGAGATCTTAAAATCTGTAGCCTTTTGGTCGGTTCCTGCCTGCGTTGCATGATGAAAAACATTTTTGAACAGGGAAATGTTTCCATTGCATGAGACCGGCTAAACTCACTTTCAGTTAAAGAACTCATAAAAGGTTGTTCACATTCCAGACGAGATTCGAACTTGGCATTCGCCAAACAAAGCGCATCATCGATTCCGACCTCGCTACCGAGAAGCTTGTACGTGAGACAAAAATGTCTTGCACTAATTGCTTATTGTAATAAGTTTACTCTTACATATTCCATCTTCGCATTTCAGGAAAGAAAACATCTAGGTACAAATTAATATTTCTCCTTTCAACCTAATGATTGGTGGGCCAGCGATGTTACTTATTAGGGAATAATAATACAGTAGAACAAGATGGATTTCCATTGCCTTCCTTTCACGTTAAGTGTTTTTTTGATCTGTAGATAGGCATGTTTTTAAGGACAAACTTCCACCTACGAGCCCAACTAACTCGCCTTTAATTGAAAATCCATGATAAAGGATCTTCGCATCATAGATTTCAAATTTCTCTTCTCCTGAGCACCAAGTAAATATTTATTAGTAATTTTTTTCCCCTTGAAATAACATTAGTTTAGGGTTGTTTTTTTTTTTTATTATTTATTACTCACGTCACAAATATTTTAACTGTGGATTCAAATGTTTGGAACGTATCGCGTGTATTTAAAAAAAAAAAAAAGTGTCGTGTTGATATTTCCAATTCTTATTTAGTTACCTATTTTCCTGAACCATTTGTTTGTATCTGGGGTTTTTCTATTACCCTATTTTCAGCAGCAGTCCTAGAAAAACATGACGCGATGTTTCACTTTCATGATAACTTCCCTTAGGTAGATTTTAAACTGCTACTTTAAAAAAAAAAAAAAAAAAATTGCCGAACTTTTAAACTAGTCGTGAAAAAGCACAGCACAGTGGTATGAAACCTCAAAAAACAGATTCTGTACAATGAACTCTTACCCTTTTGATCAAACAACTCATTCACCCGTACTGCAACCCACCCCACCTTGTGGGTTGAAGTACGTGTCAATCAGGATAGGTATCTGTCCAGACAGCATTGCCGTCTGCGCGTCGACAGTTGGAAACGAAGGTACACGATCAGTGGATACGATAGAAGCCCACGGAACATAGAAACCATTATCTCTAGCGAAGTACAGGTATCCCTTGCTTAACGCAGGATTTGATTAACGCGGCGAAATTAATTGGGGCAATCCCTTGATATACGCGGCAAGAGTTTTGATTTAAGGCGCCCTGCGGAGCTCACAGCTGATCTGACAGATACATGCAAAATGTTTAATATAAATATTCTTACACAATTCAGTGTATAGCTTGGAGGTCATGAGTAGCTGTGCATTCACACGTTACGAGTGATATTCCGCACTGTTTTTTGCTGTCAGTTTGGTTTAACATATGTTATGTAAAGGTTTGTGATATTTGACAGTAAATTGTATACGAGAGATACCGCGACCTCCGATGTCAGTATAGTATGTTTTATTTTATTTTTTTATTCTTTGTTCAATAATTTCTAGATTGTAACTGAAAATAAATAAACCATCATTTACTGAAATAGTGAGTCAAAGGCTTATTTATCATACATCTCCTCTAGGAGATGTGCTTTACATTATGTAAAATACTAAGGAAAGTGATCTGGAGCTTACCCGACCTTTACTACGAGTTGCCCATAAGGCACTAATTATGCTTGCATCCGCCGAAACTTTTAGTTTCTATATTCGGCTATGAAATAATGTTGGATTCAATATCCACTTAATTTGTACCATCATGTACTTTATTTGCAGTGTTCTTTCTTTATGGTTTATTGCTTGTTTGCTGAGGTCTGGAGAGTCATTTTGCTTGTTATCGTAGAATTTATGCCGATAAGAAAAAAATTAAAACTGTTCAAACGACTCTTGATAAATTCTTTTGATAAAAAAAAAAAAAAAATTGCAGTAAATAATGTAGGTACAAGTATTTATTAAGCATTTACTTTGCATTCGTTTTTTATCTTTCCTGAAAGAGTATTACATGAAACGAATTATTAATACAGTAATCGATCATGGGCGAATTGTAATTTTTACCATTATTATTAGATTTGATTAACGCGATTTCGATATACGCGGTAACATCGAGGGATCAATTAACCGCGTTAATCGAGGGATACCTATACTTTTCCTTAGAGCTTTCCCTGTCTGTAGCCTCCCCCCTCAAATCATGTGTTGGTAATCCTTAATTTCTCGAGGCATTGAAATAATTTCTTTTTTTTTTTTCAATTTTTTGGAAAGCTAAAATCGTGTTTTGAGTTTTTTAAAAACAACAAATCAACATGTGTTAAGATCGTGATCAGTTAAATCGGTGTTATTAAAAATAATGCAAAAGATTTTTATGAACCATTTCTAATAGGTTTTGAAGATAAGAGTACCCGCATATATTTATTAACCTCCGAAAGATGCGGTAGGCTAAGATTTTGTGCAGTCAATCGATACTAATGGCAGATGCCAGCCGCCATTGCGACTTGAAAAAAAAAAATAAGTTAAAAATAAATAGCTTTGATCACGTAGTTTAAAAGGTGCCAAGTGGGATAACATGACCTTTTTAAAACATCAAAGAAGAATTATGAAGAAATAAAAATTAATTTTGATTTTATCCGTCCCAGTATTTCACAAATATCACTCTGACCTGAACGGTTAATTCTTCTCTACAACTACTCGTGGGTGCTCGGTCGTGTCTGCGGAATCATTTCTTAAATGCATGCGCATTGTAAAACTTTCTCCCTTGGTGGTTTAAACGTGATTCTTATTGAGGAAACGAGGCGTGTGCCGAACAGTTCCGAGGAAGGCATAAGTTCTCGATTTTCGCGGTACGTCATTTTTCATTTTCTATTCAAGTTTCTATTTCTTAAAGTTCGTTGACATGTACATGCAGTTAATTTTTATTTCGAATTTTATCTTTCGTTCTTTCCAGTGAATTTATTGGAAAAATATTTCTTTTTGCAATTTTTTCCCCTTTTAGAATACAAAATATCGTGTAAACAGTTTACTGCATACACAAATTAATTAGGAAAGCCGGATATGTACACATCAACAAATCATACAGCACTCATCATCCAGCGAGGTTTGAGTGTCATAACCTGTTACTAGAAACTGAATAAGTCCGAGCTATTATCGTGTTCGCTATCACAACGGTTGATGTGTAATTGCCAAGGAAAAGCTTATGGTGTAAAACACATTTTCCCTTTGATACACAGATGGTTTTATTTCAATCAATGTACATCTCTGCCAATAAGAGGAGATTGATATTGTCCCGAATGGTCTTGTAAATCATTGCTTAAAAGTCATCTTTCATTTTCATTCTGAGATGTATCGGGTGATCATGGATGTTTCGGAAAGGTATGAAAATGATCACAAATATCGGAAGAACTAGATTCAGTTCACATTCGCACTAAGCGAACAGACTTTAAATATGGGTTAGCCAGTCTCATGCAGAGGTGACATTGCAATCTCGATGATGACGTTGCATTTGCCATTCCATTGGAATCTCGTCCAGGAGGTTGAACTTTCTATAAATGTTTTGCAACTAGTGAAACACCACAGCTGCAGTTGCTCTGTCGTAATCTAAACAGCTAAGCACACAAGCAAGTTGAAAGTATTCGAATCGCAGGTGGTATTTTGAAACCATCATATTTCAAGATTTCATTGCTTTTTTTGGACATAGCAATGAAATGCAAATGTTTTGATTGAAACAAAAATGGAAATGGCTTGATTAGAAATTTTAGAAAGTAGCTGCTCACAACTTTTGCATCACAAAATTTGCATCTGAAGTAAAATACAGTATAGACCCCTGATATGATATCAGTGGTTCCCGTAATCATCTCTCGATCCGCCAAGAACTGAACTGAACTCCTCCTCTACCTCCAAGCTCAGTTTTTTTTTCGAACAAAGTTGGCTTTTAATAGGTTTTATTTCAGTAGCACAAAACGACAAGCATTTATTAAAACATTTATTACATCGTAATAACTTTCACTTTATGGGAACTATTGTGATGGCACACGATCATTTTTATATTTTTGATTAAAACCAAAGTAGGATTACTTTGCCATTCATTTGTATAATTTTCCAGAAATTTTTATTATCCTGCTTGAAATTGGAACAATATCCAATTTTGCTTAGTGGGATCTTAGTACAAGTACTATTAAATTCGGAATCGTCTGTTTTGAATTGAAATAAAAGTATGTGGCACTGTAAAATTTATAAGTAAATACTTATTTTAAATCTTCATAAAACGCTGTTTCGTAAACACATTCATGTAGCATATTGACATTATCTCAACTGTTGCATTGTAGACATTTTGTTTTGATACTGTTTAATGGTACGATTGAAACCAGAACTTTAAAACATCCTGAATTCCATAATTTCAGTACGTTTTGCTCAGTTCTGTTCATGCAAATACTTTGAAAACAAAAATGGAAATGTCTTGAATAGTTAAGAATTGCAAATATGTAAACATGCTGAAGAATTTTTTAAGTGACTAGAAAGTATGAAAGCGGTTTTTTTTATTTGGAACCTACTGTTTATGCAGCTCAATTTTTTAGAATATTAATAATTTAGAGGCTTTTTCGTAAAACACAAGGTTCGGTAATAAATTATCAGTCTTGTTCAAGGATTTCGAGACTTTGTCGGTGCCGGCAAAGAGAATTCGGGCACCGGCAAGTCTCTTCAATGGAACTGATAAATCTTTCTATTTGCGTTCTTTTAACACGCCCCATCGTGTAGTTCGATGTTTCCCTCAAATTTCATTTCGGCTGTAGTTAAGCTTTGCTTCTCTTTTGTTTTGTCGTCCAAATTTCACTTCCTTATAGCAGAGTTGGTAGAGCCATTGTATTATAAACTTTTAGTCGAGTCTGCGTTTGTACTAGGTCGGGTTTAAGCAGAGAATTTATTACGCTTGTTATTTGGAGGTTTTTTTTTTTTATATCTTCATATGAAATCATTCATCCTAAATGCGTAAAAGAATTAACTAATCTAAAATTGTATTCATTACTGTTTTACTTGTAATTAGATCATCGCCTCTAAAAGCCATTAGTTTGGATTTTTTTTCTGTTGATTATCATCCAAAAATCCTATCGTTTGGATTGAGAATAGCATTCTGAAGATTATCTTCAGAATCTAATTACTACCTGGTCATCAGCAGGAAAAAAAATTTTTTTTTAATTCATATTAGACGAACAAACCATCAATACCTTGATGGTTTGTTCGATTCCATTTCGTTTAAATACTGTATTCGAGTTGCAGAAAGGGGGAGATCCTTGTTCTTGGTTTATTTCTTTCCAAGATTGTAGTTCAAAGTTTCATTTCGTTATCTCCATACATGTCTATGCTAGCTCTCAGAATGCTATTGGGTACTTTTTCTTTCTTTTAATGTTATGTTAAATCAATTTTTATTTTATTTTTTTATTATAGAATGTTTTTCAAATTATACGCAGCTCCTTCTCCCCAAAACACTTCTAGATCATTTTTAAAGGATATTTTGCTTTTAATAAGCTTATTCGAAAAATCGCCACTATGAATTTAGCATTTTACTCAGTTCGTGACTCGAATGGACAAAAATGTGTGTGATACTTTGTACCTCCAAGAAATGAACTTGAGCCATGCTTCTGCATTTGTTTTTTTATAAATGGCGATGCTTTGCACAGTTTTTCATTTGAAATGAGCGATGAGAAATTATACTTCTACAGACTTATGCATCACTTTTAATTCCAACTGAAGGGGTTATTCATTTTACAACCAAGATCTAAATAATCGCACATGTTATCTTCTAAGTGCTGTTTTATGACTGGGCTAGAGTCGTTACCTGTGTGGTGAATATCAGTTTTCAAAACGTCCTTATCAGTTCATTTGAGTGCCATTTAATATTGGACTTTCCATCCTTATTAGATAGACGGATAACGTGAGACGATTCGTTCTCGTGCAACTCCGAAACACGCTCCTCACATTAGCTTGGTTCTGTGAGACTGAAGAGCTAGTTGCGGATGTGCACGATTACGAGAGACAGTCGCGCCCTTTTCTTGACCTTCATTTATTTTGGTTACTATCTAACCAACTGGCGTTAGTGGTCAAATGGGAAATTACGTTATTGGGATGGACTGTGATTAATAAGCTCTGGAAGTTGCTAAACATTATGGACTCAATGAGTGGGAATAAAAAAAAGTCGTTTCCGGTTGCTACAGCACTCCTGCTAATGAACGATATGACCACGGAAGCTGTTGAGCTAACTCGTTTCGCCGAGTAGGTCTTCATACAGTAACCTTCAGCTGGCCACCGAGTTATTTTCATCCCAGATGGCGAGATTAGGTTGTACATGAAACAGACACCTGTTGTGTCAGTGGTAATCCTGAGCGTTGATTTATGTCTCGGTTAATCGTATTATCTTCCTTCCCATGCAGGTTATTATCCGTTTCTTAGCATTATGAAATCTTACTAGATTAAGATCGAGCTCCACATTGCTTCCCAAAGCGTATTTACCGATTTTCTTAATATTGGTTGATTTAATCTCATAATAAATATCAACAGCCCCATATTTTCTAAGCTACCCACTACATAAATCTTAATGGAAATAGATTACTGATTGATTTAGTCACTCTCCTCCCCTCTTTCTACTGAAGGGCAAATCAAATGAAGGTGAAAGGATTTTTTTTTTGTCCTCCAAAAAACTCTCATCCCGCAAACCGGTCAGAAAAAAATTTATTCATTATCCAATGTCCTTAGTTTAGTTATGCAGCCATAATTCGAAAACAACAGAAACTTTAATGTTGATTTTAATTAGTTATAATTAATAAAATGTTTAAACATTAATGTTTAATTCAAAATATATTAGTGTAAAATGTGAATATTGCTATTGGTTGTAATTACAGCCGAAATACCAAATTTGGGAGGCAGCATATGCTATGGCTATCAGTTGCGTATTCTTTGGTTGGCTTGTCCGTTTTATGAAGTTTCCAATCAAGTGGCAAATGCTGTGATGCGCACAAATATATTGTAGTATAGTGTATCAAAATGGGTTTGAATTTGAAAAAAAAAAATTTTTTTTTTTCAGATTCAGTTTCAAACATTTAGGACAATTTTTTTTCTTTTGTATAGCAGTCCCTAGAAAGAACCATACGGATTGGAAACTTATTTGAGCTATCAGAACGGACTATACGTAGTGTTGATGGCTACTGCTTTTACTGTTATTTAAGAAATTACTCCACATAATACAATCATGATGGGTTAGAATGAATCAAAAGGTACATATTTAAAAATGTGTTCGTTCTAAGAAAATTTTGTGTGTATGTATGTGTCTTGGGATTTAGCGTAATATTTAATCTGCTTAGAGGAGTAAGACTAGCTCGTTTAGTTTCAAAAACTGTAACATGGTTTGTTGTGTATACCATTTTGTTGGATTTAACGAATTCATTTGAAACGGTATCTTAGTTAAATGCATTTGTGCCTTGTTATAAAAAGTTTTAGGATTATTTTTTTCCACTGTCGTAAATGGAAGTGGTTGGGAAGAAAGGTGTCCGTAGATTTTCTGGCTTGTTACTAATAGTTCTTCTAAACCCTGCTTTAGTAATTGCTTTTTGTCGTGGAAAGCACATCTGGGGTGGAAGGAGAGGATCGATTGAGTGAACTGAAATCGAACGATTACTTCTCATTCAGTAATCGTTTTCTCAGCGTCCTTGCTTATCTGATCTTCCCGTGAAATATTTCGAAATGTCTTCAACAAACAAGGACAATAATAGGGAAATGCTAATTTAATAACAAATTAATTCTTTCTTGGAACTCTCGAATCAATTCCCACCCCATGTTATTAGAACAGTATATACTGCATCATTAGTTCTACATCTGAGCAAACTTCGAATTTAAATGTTTGCATTTTCGGCAATAATTTTATAAATGACAAATTTTACACTGGAAAGATAAGACAAACCATTCTACATAGCTTCAGTTGTCAAAACAGGCAGATTCTTCCCGAACTTTCAACTGTGTGACTTACCTCTTTATTTCCTCAGTTCGTTTTGCAAATCCGATCATGTTTGAGATTTAACAAATTGCAGTACTGTTAAGATGGCCGCGGCAAACTTCTAATTTCAAGTATTAGAGCCCCTGGTGGCGCTTTTCAGGAAGTTATAGATAAATCTCTAAATATGAAAAAGAAAACGGTAGAAAAATCGGTAAGGAAAGTTGTGGATGATACGCTTATGAGCTGCCATTAAATAGGCTAATGGATCATTAGTCGGATTAGCGCAACAAATTGGCAGCTGTCAAGAGTCTCCACAAGTGTTTTATCATGTTATTCTCGCTTGCCTAAACGTTCAGAAACGTTATTTTGTTTTCTATTAAGTACCCAGCTGCTTAAACTTGAATCTCCAACACTTGCCGATTAATGTATTGGCCGGTAAAACGTAAGTCCGGTACAATCTTGACCAAGACACATCTACATTGTGCAGCATTTTTTTTTTTTTACTACAATGTTCTTTTAAACGTAGAGTAAATAAAAACTACTCGCCTATGGAAGACGAACTACTAGAAAATAAAATGAATTCCTCAAAGTTCGATTTTGCACATTACATTTTATCTTAAAAATTAATTATTGAAAAGAAAATATATAAAACATACAGGTACATTTATTAATCTCAAAATGTGCCATTGATAAGGTGAACAGATGAACAAAAAATTGCTTGGTGTGCTTAATTCAGTTAGTTTAGAATATTAGCTTTTACAATAATTCAAGAAATATATGCAGAAAATTTAAAATAGTAGTTAGAACAAATATCGGCATGGTCAGATATATCAAGTGGTTTTAAAACAATTATTTTAAAACAGAATCCTTTCCGAATTCAAGAAAAACCACAAAGAAAGATGCACATTTCCAGACTAAATTGCATTGGCTACACATCGAAACAATAAAACTAAATTCTAGAACACAATTCATTATAAAAGTATAAAAAATGCTATACAAAGGGGGGGGACGAGTAAAAAAACATGGAAAACATCAGAAGAAAAACGGAAATGATGTATATGAGAAAACCGAATAGAACGTAAAATCTAACGCAGTACTACAACACAAATATACCGAGATGCGTACTATCATATTGGGGTGAAAATGTATCAAATTTTATTCACGTAAATGTCATATTATGCAGTATTGAAGCATCCTTGCTACAAAAACATTTTAGAAAGACACTACATAACATCCTGAATATAATATATATAATGTGTGTGTTCCGTTCTTAAAATACTTATCCTCATTCCTGGTGGAAAATTTGCGACTTCGCCTGTCCACTCTGAGCAGAATTGCAGTAACAGATGAAATGCTAGCCACTGTAGTTAAAGCGTCTAAGAGGCATTCCTTGGCAATATCAGTAGTATTCATGCCATGCTTTTGCCCTTTGTACCGTATGTCAGTAATACTGAAAAACATTTACAGTTGTGTTGACCCAACAAGATGGCAAAGTACATTCCATAAAAGGAATATTTCTTTGAAAAGAGTTCATTGTCTTATTAAAAATGTTGTTTTATTTAATATTAAACACTAAGTACGACTCAAATACTCCAACCGCTATCAAAGTATTCACCACGCTAAATAATCGACCTTTAGTCCGCATTTTGGCAGCGTGGTTTGCTGAATGGGTAGCGTCTCTGCTTGCAATACCTTCAGGCTGAGGTTTGAATCATACCGTCAAGTGCGGGCACCTTTCATCTCTCGGAGAGGTCACCACCCCCATTGTGCTTACGGGAAGCGAAGCCTGAAGTAGTGCGGAAAAGCACCATGTTTGGTCCTCGTAAGGAATGATTCCCGAGTTATTTAATCCTTAGCGCACTCACTAGGCTGATGTGCTGTACGTCTGCTAATGTTTTTTTTTTTTTTTTTTTCAGCATTAAAAAAAAAATTTGACTATATACTTTCGGCGTGTGGACAGTGAAATTAGTTTAGCAAAATAACACGAATTAAGTATTAAAATATTAGCTGTTAACAAATCATTTTTGCATTATTATTTGTAATAGATCTCATAAACCAATTCCGTGATAAAAATTAAATTATTCAGCTTAGCAACGATAAATCGCTTATCGTTAGTATTGAAATCATAGTGAGGGGGGGGGGGGTAAAAAACTACTGGTGTTTATCTACGATAAAAATCGATATTCATTTGCATTAACTAGTCAGTATAAATTGCCAAAGTTGATACATAATGCACAGTAAACTTATATAAAAGTAGGTAGTCCGTGCCGTTACCACCCTAGATGAAGTTGCTCCCTGGAAACCCATAACTGATAGCTTCTAATTAACAAAATAATAGCAGCGCTTGCCTGAGAAGTGGAATAAACAAATATAGCAGAAGCTGCATTTTTCATTACATAATTATGATGCGAATTCATTACATGTAAACTAGTAGGTACCAAAATTCATCGTAATCCATTACGCGATTTGAGAGGTAACATGGACAGACTCCAGTGGCTTGGTTGAGGTGTCCTTACAATCCAGCATAAAAGTGCCAATAAAAACTAACAGAATATATTCCTCCCCAACGAAATTACTTATTACTCTGTTTTAAGAGTTTGCTGGCTACATTTTTGTTTGTGTTGAACCACGTGATTGATTTTTTTTTTATAAGTTTTCAAAAATAATTAGCTTACGTGCTCACATAACTTGTTATAGTCTGCATATTTCGTTTTACGAGATATTAGCATGACTTATTACACAACACGTTTTAATTTCTTCAAAATTTTCAAATCCCTTTTGGGCATATGATCAATTGAGAATAATAGGTTTCTGTAATGAAACATTTTGTATCTAGAAAGGGATTTTAAGGTTACTATTACTGTGATTAGCGAACCCTCCTGGATCAAATATTAATGAAATCTGCTTCATTTGAGTCTTCTAACTTTTAAAGTCCGTGGGAAAATAGGAAGAGGGAGGTTTAACCCTTCGAGCATTTATCTATAAGTGCTGGCCAACGTTCACGTGGACTTTGTATCGAATCTTGAACTTCCTTCGAAGATAAGAGATACTTTAATCACAAGTGGAAATATTTTTCAAACCGATGTCTAAGAACTTAGTTAACTTTCTTTAGTTAAGTTGTACGTTGTCTTTAGCACAATATCTTATTTACTTGAGACTCTTTCAGGTACACACCAGTTTTGAAATTGAATTTTAAGATTAAGTTCGAGATTTGATTTCAATGAAATCTTGAACTGTAATATAATTAAACTAAATTCTCTAATTGATTATATTACAGTTCAAGATTTCATTGATATCAATCCCACGATAGTACATTGTAGGGCAGTAAACTTATGCTATAATACAATATGAACATATTGTTAGCTGCTTTTTATAATCTTACCGTTTCCTATCCGCTTAACGATAATATATATGTTAATCGGCATATTCAAATCTCTCTCTCTCTCTCTCTCTCTCTCCATGTGTAGTGGTTTATGAATTTTTCTTCTCTCTCTGTGTTTTCTGCTATGTCATATCTGATACGAAACTGTCAACGTGGTATCACAATTTACTTGAACAGTTTGATACTATACCTTTAATATTTTCAGGTTTATTTTGAAATTGAATACTAAACTTTAACGTGGATAATCGAATTAGAGAATTGATGTGAGCAGAAGACAGCATTAAAAAAAAAAAATAATAAATTCTTGTTCAATGACATTGGTCAAATAGCAATCAACACTAAAATTATCGGAGTACAAATCAAAGGCTCCCAAAGTCCCAGGGGTTTGTATCATGTTTGCTTCATGCGTCTTTAAAAGATACGGCGAAGAATGATTCAGATTTAAATAATAAAAACTAGAGGGTAGACGTTTTCTTTATAACGGTGTCCTGAACGGAAAATTATACCTGAGCGACTGTTACATGCTTAATGAAATAAGGACCACAATTCGGTTAAATCCTGAAATAATTAATATAAAATGGCAGCTTTAAGTGTCAAAAATTGCGAAAGCGTGTTTTACCGAGGAATGGTGGGTTGCATCTGAAGCGATAAGACTATCCAGCTCAAAAGCATTCCCCAACTTAGCTTGTACCTCTGATCAAAGTTCATTGCCTGAGTTTGTTAGCTCAGGTTATTTGTTAGCGAAACAGGCCCTTAAATGTGCACAGTGGACCCTGGTCAAGCGTATAGTTCATCATACAGTTTAAACTTTCACAAAACAAGTAATTCAGATAATCAGCCTGGGACCGAAAGCTGGTATTAGTCATCGATGCACCCTATCTTTATAGGTTATTCCGATGAAAAAATGTTTTGACATCTGGAAATAAATGCACTGTTAAAATATTTGAGAATAATTTGAAATATTCCTGACCAGCTTTTAGCTTCAATAGGACTAACCTCACCGGCCACTGCCAAAGAAATGAGGCAGCAGAGATTTATTTCTGAAAACTGGATTTTAGGGTTCCTGAACTTCAGTTAGCTGGTTTCATACGGAAATGATATGGCTTTTTTCCTTCAGAAATTGGGAGTATTTTCTACCGCTAAACAGACAGTATTCATCTACTGGATACCGTGGAATTTGTGACGCTTCCCCTGTGCGATGATTTGTTAAACCATCAGAATTTTGCTTGCTTGATTAGCTTATTAGTCCATTAAATAGGCACAACTTTTCTGAAAGTAGAAATGCAAACTTCGAATGAATAGCAGTTTCAATGAAAATGTTTGACTTGAATTTCGCACAATTTCTAATGCATTCGAGAGACAGATTCTCTCTATTCAATTGCTTTAGGTCATAGTATGCGAGCGATGATTATTTCATTATTACAATAAAACATTGTGATAATTAGCTCCGAGGTTGACAAAAAAGAGCGATGTGTGTTTCTTGAACAGTTGGACTAACGTTATTGTCCTTGGAAGTGCATCAAGGAAGGCTGTCCCATTGAAAACAGTATACGGAATGAAAGATGAAAAGTTGATTGTAAGTTTTAAGCGGAACTGTATATTGATGTTGACCAGCAGCTGCTTGTGTTTTATGATTAAACTGGATTAACAATGGTGGTTGGCCAGTTTGGAGCAGCGTCCTGAAAATACCTAATATAAAAGGTAATGCAGAAACCTTCTGTAATAGTGTTTGGAGGTACTTTATAAAAGCGAGATTATTGAATTGATTATTCTCTTTTGGATAGCATCCAAATATTTTGACAGGTTTTAGCACATTATCCAAATTGTGAGAAATGTATTTTGTGAGCTTGAGCATCTTAATAGTGTGTTCAAGCACGAAGCGGTTTTTAACTGTAAAGAATAGTTTTGATACTGAGGCTATAAATGTGGTGTTTTGTTTTTAAGGGTAGAGGTGTAATTTGGCCTATAAAGAAAAATCGGAACTTTGACTGGAGAATATCAAAATTAAGAGGGATAGTGAACTGGGCTTTTTCCTCGAGAAATAAAATAGGACTTGACTGTATTGGTTTGCAGTATTATTTCCCCGCTGGAGAATGGCAAGGAGATCATCCTCCAGTAGAAGATATGCAAGTTTGAAGTGTTGCACTAAGCGAGTTTGTTAAATGGAGACTGATGGAGCTGCATTGTCATCAGCAAAACTGCGTAGAATTAGAAGTTAATGATGGATGAAGAGTAAGGGTGGAAATACAGAATTTGCGTTTTCCGGTATTTGAAGAAAGGCGGTTATCTACGGTGATACTTGGTGGACAACATCAGAATCTTGTTTAAGAAGCAACAATATAGTCAAATAAATGCTCGGGATAGATGTTTGTATCTAAGATATTTAATTTTTTTTTATTTTATTATTTTATTTTTTTGATAGAGACCAGAGTAGGTGTGCAGCAGGCTATCTTTAGTATAGTAGGACTTCATTTGTCCTTGTTTTCTATACAAGGATGGAGAAAAAAAGCCGAGTCTGGAGGTCAGCATCATCTGTGAAGAATGTTAGAATGATGCTATCTGGATCTGTGATAGAGATATATCAAGGGAAGAATTGCATCTTGTACTCTTGTTGAGTGACCAGGAAGACTCGGCTGCCATTTGAACAAGAAAGTTTTGTTCATTTGGCCCTTTCATAGTAGGAATTTTTTTTTTTTTCTTTAACAACTATTGCAATGAGATTATGCATGTTGCACTGGACAGGAATTAAGATAGATCGCAGACTGGTCAGCAATATCAGATGATACAGGTACTCCGTTGTAATGACATGGAAGAGCTAGAACTCCTGCTTGACAAAGTTAGAACCAGCGAAAGCAGAGGACTTGTCCAACACTAGGATGATTATGGTTCTATATATATCAGATCTCACAAATGTTTTTATAAATAGCAACTTATGAATGTGAAACGTAGAACTTAAAGATGTTTTCTCATCAGAAAACATATGCTGCTTTTGAGATCCTGCGTTACAGGACACTTGAGAATATCATACCCAGGAAGGATAAGTCATACCGATCGTCTAGGATCTGTTGGACCGTTAGATTCATTAAAATCATTGAGAGAGGAATGCTGAAACACTATACACGTAGAAGTAATAGGACTTTTCAAAACAATAATAGAAGGTAGAGTTCCTGAGAAAAGAGCAGTAGTAGTAGGTCCTCAATGAGATGGATGGACGGATGGTGTCAGTAGCGACAGCTTTTCAGAGTTGAAGCTTTAAGAAAATCTCGCAGCAAAACCTGGCGAAATTTCATGTGGCACACCACCGATGTGCGGAGTGATCACACGGCATCTACTAACAACTAATAAAATTATGGATATGATATGAATATCAGATCTCACGAATGCTTATATACCGTGTTTGCGACAGCAGGATTCGCGTAAAATGCTTTGGATAGTTGGTGTGGACAGTAAATGTTGAAACGGCCAGTTGACACGTCTTCTGGAAAATAATTGATCAGATTTTAGGTACCTGGTAGTGGTGGTGTCCATAATTTGGGTTAAGATCACAAATGTTAGTGAAATGGATTTTTTTTTTTTTATTTTTTTTTTTTTATCCATAGTTCTACTGTATACAGTATTTAGTTTTACGCAGTTGTCGGTATCAAAAAGTTTAAAGAGCAGGAGACATGCTGTGTGGCGGTGAAAGATTTCTGGATGTGCATACTGCTGTACTTGTTTCGGCGTGAAATGTAACAGAGTAACTCGCAGCAAAATTACTTGCTAGCTCGTCTGGGACTCTCCTGATGTGTTACAATCAGGTTGTACTTCTTGCAGATTTTCTTTACCCTTTACCTTCGATTCGAGATTGTACTTGTCCTGATTCATAGCGTGTCTGACACGTCCAATGGAGGGTGCTACTCGCACCGCATATAAGTGAAGGGATAGAAACTGCGACCCTGCTCTGAAGACTAAATCTGGCAACTACCACTTTTTTTCATTAAGCAAGGCGGTGTATTTCTTCATCTGTTAGTATTCGTTTTTATTCTCTCGTGTTTGTTGGACTCTCCTCGGTCCGGCATCCTCGTTCCGTCTTGGTACCTAAAAAAAAAAAAAAAAAAAAAAAACATGAAAAGATCTCTCATCGATTTAACTTTTTCGGTTTTTGTGATTCTCATCCATGAAAGGTTGTAAATTCGTGTTGCAGTAATACCGTGGGTGGGCAGGCTAACGGTTAGATTGATCAGAAGCCTTTGCTAGATCGCAATGTCCTACTGAATGATGAAAATCCTCCATTCAGGAACACCACGCTTTTGCTGGAGGGGGAGAGAATTATTTCCGAAGAACATTTAGAATAGTTAATGTAACGAGTCATTTAAGCTAACTGACAAGCTAACAAAACAATCATAAATTATCAAAGGATTTTTAAGTTTATATTTTGCTTTATTAAGAAAAAGTATATAATGAAAAAAAAAAAAGAGCAGCAACCTTTCATATATTTCAATTAACTACCAAGAAATCCATTTTTAATACATCTGACCTGCTTTATTTGTTTTTATAGTTTTATTTTGTTTTCGTGTATTTTTATGCTTATAATCCTTTTCATGATTGGTATTTTTAAATTTCAGGAAAATGGAACGACAAGCCACTATATTTTCTCGAAATAGAAACTTTTTTGTGCCTTCGAAATTGTCATATTTCAAATCGGTAGAGGTGTATAACTATGAGTGACAGAAGTTATACTCTCTCTCTCTCCAAAATGCACCATTCAAAATATTGAATACATGCTCGGGTTATATTTTCAATTTCCCTGTATAATTTCTAGAATTAGTCCTTCCGAACTTAAGCTTCAAAATACAGTTACGTTCTCCCTCTTTGCATTCCTGCTTTCAGATAATTTTTGCAAATCGTGTTCTATATATATACAAATACTTAGAGTAACACCTTTTGTTTAGATGCTAACGTGATTTTTATTCCAACGGTGAGCTAGCTACATCTAGAAGAAAATAAGTAATTTGGAACACGTTCTCTATTCGTCTTTATGAAATATTCTGATCCGTTTAATAAATAAAATGTCCGGATTCTCAAATTTATGCTGAAAAGAAACCAGTTCTTCCAGTAAAGATGAGTTTCTATTGAATTTCTTCAATATAAATTTATTTTCAAAACTGTCAATGTACAAATAAAATGCAAAACATTCCATGCGTAGCCCCAACAATTTAATGTTCCATAAACTGAAGGATGCTTGTTTGTATTCTGCTGCAGCAAAATATAAAACTGCTATCTTTCTTTCCCTCTATCCCTTAAAAAAATATTAAATGAGCACACTTTTATTCAGCTTGTGATTTAAAGCAGCAATAAAAATGTAGGCGTAGCGAGGCGAACTTCTGTTGCACAAGGTTTGTAGATTTTGACGAAAGTAAGATCTGAATCTATAAGGAGTCATTGGATGTATGACGAGGCAAATACTCGAGAAAGAATTTTCCGCTTTCGAAATTTCATATGATGCTGTATGGAGAAAGTAGGCTAACAATATGGGTAATGACCGCTACTCTCGTCCAATTACAACATAGAGATGTTGTGCGCAATATCTTTTTTGTAAGTTGAAGGGAGTTTTCAATGCATCCAGACAGAATAATTTCCATATGATGGCATATGCTTAGTGCCATCCCAGTTAGCCTATGAGATATTCTTTCCAAATAATTTTCATTTAGTAGTCTCATTTGAGCTCTTAAATATTTATCCTTAAAATAAATTTCATATCGTCAGAGATCTGGCATGTTGAACTGTGGTTTATTATAATGATTGTTTGTTTTTCAGGGACTGTTGAACACTGTAAGTCAGAATGAGTATTGCTGGTGAATTTTCTTGAAAATAGATCTTGTGTCCTACCAAATAAATTTAGGATTGATATTATACATTTCAGTTTATTTCACGACTATAAGTGGAATACACGGGTCAAATCGAAAGGAGCACTGTACAATGCACCCTTCGATTTGCAATACCCGCATTCGATTCTTCTCATGACGGAAGGAACTTTCTTCTTCAAATAGCTTCTTCAATTAGACAATCTCATGCAGATAGCAGGTTTTTCATTCCATATACAGCTAAATATCGAACACAAGCAGTTTACAGGCAAAAATGCTATTAGTGGGTGATAGATGGCGTTTAGAGGATGGATCCTGGAGACGGTGGACTGTGTTTATACCCTCCTGCAATAAGTCCTTGAACTCTCTAGAGATATCACTTAATAGTAATATTTGAAATAATATTCAGACTTCATTTGGTGAGGATATATCTCGCGTGTGTGCTCAGCTGGCAGGAAAATTCTTGAATTAGTTTGAAAGAACTAAAGGTGACTTGAAGGTTTCTTGAGGGAAGAAGGATAGAAGAGTTTTTGTAATGCAAAATGATGTTTAAAATGTCAGGTTTTTTATTGGTATTTGCTTCTCTGGGTTGTCTGAAAAAAGACCGGTTTCGAGTTGATCGGCTTTTGGCACGGACAGGCAAGTTTTTTAACCTGTAAACCAGGGTTTTTAATCCCGCATATCAAAAAATGACCGTAGGATTAAGACTCACTATTACAAAAAAAAAAAAAAAAAAAAAAAAACGTCTTACGTTTTAGGGCCGCAAGATAGCGGTCATTGTCTTTCGTATTCCCTCCCCCAGAAAAAAATAAAAAAAAAGCCTTCATTCATTATTAGCTTGAGCTCACTATCCGTGAAGGATGAAGACTGGTTGCCGTCTGCCCTCAAAAGTAAATTATGGTTAAATGTTCTGTTTATTCCCTTTGGAGAATAGGAGTTAGAGGATTTTTTTTTATTTATTCCCTAACAGCCAATATGTGACATTTTCAGTCAATGAAAACATGGCATTTACATGCAAATTCATTGCATTTAAATAACTTTTATTTAGTTCTTGAATAAATGAATGAAATGAAACATGTCAAGTAGCCCAAGTGAATAGTTTCTCACTTGCACTATCTTCTGAATTTTTAAAAGAAATGTTATTGTGAATCCGCTATTTTCTTCCATGTTCGCTAGTGTTAAAATGATTCGCCTTTTAACAATAAATAAATAAAAATCCCTCTCAAAATCACGTTTTTTCCTGATTAAAAGTTAGCGCTGAGGAATTGCTTGTAAGAATGAATAAATTTCTTCTATGCATATCATATTAAAATTTCACAGCTGTGTAGGTCAGCATATATAGACTAATTTTACTCGTCATTTTTCTTTTAAGGTACCTGTCTGGAAAGTGGTTGCCAGTTGTCTTGTTTTTTGGGCTTCTTTTAGAATTAAATTGAATAATACTTTAAGAGAATGTCAAAACAACAAGATGCGAAATGTTTTTAGACAGTAAATTACGCATATCGATGTTTCAGTGAGGATTCATTTGAAAACTTTTCCGGCGGTAAGGAATTCCATTATTCCCTTCGGTGTGACATCACCTTGCGTGCCTTTTTTGAGGCCCTCGAATGTCATGAAAACGAATAGGCTTTAGAACAATTTGTCGTTTAACCTTACACACTAACCGCGGCGCAAATTCCTAAAATGAGAAAAATGTTAGATACTCGGGGAATAGTAGAGCGAGAAAGAGAGGAAAAGGAATTGAAACATGATTAGATGTGAAAAAAAAAAACAGTTGTAATTCGATGTTCATGCCATGGATACCGACTTTCACCGTTTGTTGATCAAAAAAAAAAAAAAAAGTACTCCTCACAGTTTTGTTAGGTAAACCTACCAGTTTATAGTTGCAGCATTTTTCATTCGGCTAGAAAAACGTGGGTTCGAACTCTCTTAGGACATGAAAAATCCATATAAGATTTCTTAACCGAAGGTGAGGTTTACTCATACAAAGAGGGCAGTTTTTCGTTTGTTTTTTAAATCCCGCAATGAGGCAAATCGTCCAGAAAACTCGTGCAATTAACAGGCATTGACACACTGTCTCATAGTCAATGAGCATATCGATTTTGTTGTTCGAGTTAGAGGAAGGATGTGTTTCTTCCACGAAAGAGAACAACGCAGGCAGGAACGCGGCAAGTCTTTGGAAACAATTGATAGTAATATCTCTTCAGAATAAAAAAAAAAAAATGTCGGAGGGGGAGTTGTACAGTCTGGTGTTTTTATATATCATGCGTATATCTATCAGCAAAAAAATAAATAAATAAAATAAATTTAAATACTTCTTCCGAACTTTTGTGTTTAGAGGGGAGGTATAGAAAGGATAACCCCGCCCTTATACAAATATCAACTTATAAGTGGATAGTATTACCACCCTGACACCAAGCTGTGGTCTCGAATTCCAGTGTAGCGCGGATGCTTTTGAATGCTGACGATTTTCCTGGTATTAGACCACAATCTTGTTCATTGGTGACCTAAACTAAAGTTCTGTTTGGTTTGTAGAGTCCTAGGATTCTTGCGCAACTCTTATTTTACCCACATTACTAAGTCGCGAGTTAATAAGCTTTCATGAATGATATTGACATAAAAAATGTAAATAAGCTATACAAAGAAATGAATTCACAAGGTACTTCTAACCTCAACATGAAGTTAATCTTGGTCTTCCTCTGGATCTTTTCCCTGGCATCAAACACCTGTTTTGCTAACTTTTCCTCTGACTCATTCTATATAAGTGACCCCTACTATCTTAGATTAGCTGTACTTACACATTCTTGAATGCTGATGTCAAGTTCTATCAGTTGTTTCATTTCTAATCCAACTGTGACAGAACCTTAATTTAAAACAGGAACAATGTCTTGCATACCACTGGTGTTTTGGCTAATTTCTTATTTTCATTGCTTTCAACTTCTCCATCATAATTGCTTTGCATATTGTTACCTGTTTCCGAATTTAATTTGCCATCCTTACTAAAGCAAAGTGTGCCTAAATAGCTAATATTTGTTGTGGGTTCTCCGTTGAGAATGCAGTTGAATATACTTAGCTCGCAAAATTTGATTACAGGAATATAATTTGCAAATATAACATGCAAATTCATGTCATCTGTAAAATGACTGTTTCGAAATTTAAATAGTTTCTTGATGGATACGAGATCATGTTTATCAGGTATCTATGCAATATTTTTTTTTTTTTTAGTTTGGTTTTAATAATGCACTTTTACGTATCTGTTAAAAAGATTATGAACTGAATTATAACAATTGCTCTAGTTGAATGCAAAGCGATATCTGATACTCATCAAAAGGGTAAGTGCCCTTTTTAGGCCCGCTCACGTTTAGAATGGTCTAGGCTTGGAATATTCTCGACGATTAGAAGTTTTTCTAGTTTCCCCTGGAGATAATAGAACGTTTGGAGTCTCGTTCCCATGCGATTTGCAGGTATATCGTGGCTGAAGTTGCCTTTGCGCTGTTTCTCTATACCGGTAATTATCACTGCACGCTTTCTATAAACATGAAGTGCACATTGCTTGCATTTTTCGCAATATTTGAAATATGAAGAATCCCTTGTTAATTACTAACACAATAAGCAGAAAAGGGATAAATTATCAGAACAGCAATCTCTTAATTCCACTAAGATGTAATAAGTTCCTACATAAAAGAGGGGGCACGACATATTAGATAGAAAATTGCACAATAGTTTCCTGGATGTTTGAATCATTGTAGATGAATGTATCAGGAAACTGATGCAAGATGAGGAGGAAAAGGAATGTGGACGGGGGGAGGCGGGTGTCGCATTTCTCTCTCTGAGAAGGACACATCTCAGTTAACTAGTTCAGCTTTTAGGTGTTTCTCAACCATGCTTGCCACACCTACGAGATTCATTTTGCCCGTCTGACTTAACAGAAATTGATATTTTGGATCATTTACTAAATATTTGTCGTTGTCTGATTATTTGTTTAAATAATGTTAAGAAATTATAGTACTGCAAGTAAATCTCCGAGACATATTGTGTACAATTGTGAAATTGCTGGATTGATTGGCTACGCTATCATTTCAACTGTGGACATGGCTGTAATAAAAGTAAAATATCAAGTGTTTTTTTTTAATTGATGTGGAGGTTTCTTATTCGGGTGAGGAAGATCTTATCCTGTCTGGAGATCCGAACATTATCGAAGTTAAGGTCATAAGGAAAAATATTCCTCGTTTCCACCGAAGAGATCTGTAGATTACTGGCGTATTAACAGAACAAAAGAGGCGAGAACAGCGAGGTATTCTCGCATCGGTAACAAAGTTGGAGATAAATATCCAGCCACCACCACGGGTGGTGTACCACCAGAAGGAAAGCCAAATTAAATGTAAACAAGATATCAAGAGCACTGACTTGCTCTTGATATCTTTTCAAGAGTAAGTTGTGACAGTGGCTTGTCAAGTTTAGTGTGTATTATTCGTCCAAAGGTGGATGACATAAACAAATATCCTCTGAATTATTAGCATGGAATCCACAGTTCGTTTCTACAGTATATGGCGTCAACATTTAATGGACTATTTTCTTACTTTAGAATTGAAGTGAGGCAATTGGATGGTAAAGATTCCTCTGCCATCAGAACGAGGAGAATATTTACCGATCAGTTTTGGGAGTTGAAGGATGGGCTTAATAACTGCGTCATTAATTTTTTTTTCCTTTCATTCTCTTATTTTTGTTTTCTCGTTTTCTTATTTTTCATTTCCTTTTATTTTGTATTTCCGTTTCGTAGTCATCTTACTTTCACGAGATTTTATCCGGCAGTTCTATCATTCATTTTGTTAGGTTTATTATTGCCATTTTGTTGAATGCATTAAGTCGCGTTTTTTTTTCTTTCTTTTTTTTTTTTTTTTCATGTGGTTTATTGAATTGCTTAAGCGGCTCTCTTCCACGTTACTTTTTTTACCCCTTTTCTATTAAATCTATCAAAGCTTTTCCTGAGGCTTCGTTTGGATGCCTTAGGAAAGGCATTTAATTTTGTTTTCAGACTTTTTTTTATTTCTATTTGTAGCATATTATGATCCGTTTCTTGTAAGATAAATGTTATAACCTGAATTTTTTTTTTCTCAAAATAAATCATATCCGATAGAGTAAAGCATGGATCTTTACTGGATAGAGTAAAGCTCACATAACTTTCTTATCTTTGAAATCATCGAATTTTCACTTGGTAGTCACGTGCCATGCCTAGTATAAAACATCTATAGGAACAACTGGAGAAGTGAACGAGAATGTAACGAACTTTCTCGCTTCATAATAAAGTTGACTATAAAACTTTCATTTGCTATTTTATTGTAACATAGGTTGACATTGAAGATTTATTCTTGAAACGGCTTATTTGCATAAATTACTTTATTTTCATGGAGCATGTTCAGTGCAGTTTAATGATGAAACAGTAACATCACACTTTTTTTTTTTTTCCATCAACCCCACGCATTGAGGGTTCAACTTATAAAAACCCCCACGTGTGGGCAAGTGATTAAGAAGTAATTTAACTGAAATTTTAGCATGTACTAAAAGAAATTGCTCGTCAGTTTTTTTGACCAATTTCTTTAGCAACTTTCCTATCTTTCGATCAGGATTATGCTCTTATATAGCAGTATACTGTACTTGGTTTTTCCAGTAAATCTTTCATTGTTGATTTGATCTTAGTTATTTTATGTTAATATAGCTCCTTCATTTTACTGAGGATGCTCGCGAAACATTTTAATAGAGTAATTTCTTTAAGTAATCCTTTTAATGTTTTTTTTATTAAAACTAAATTTTATTAAAATATTTCATTCTAATGTTTAGCTGATTTAGTCGCTATTCATTTCCTGAGATCATTTGATATTTTTGATACTAGCGAGTGCAGCCGCGTGTTTGCATGAGGCAAATTATACTTTTCATAATTTGCCCAGCTAGTTGAAATACATCGGATAACTTTAATTATTACATAATTAAAGAACTTATTTTTTTGAACAATTTATGTAAATAAGTGTACAAAAAAAAAAGCTGAATTGATTCAGTCCCTGAGTCTTCATGTCTCGGCTAAAAGTGTAATTCATTATGCCACTTCAGACGTCTTAATACGGTACAGTTGAATTATGAAAGAAAATTCTTTGCGCCATCCACTTGGCGATCTTGTGAGCATAGGCTATTCATCTCACTTGGTCTCTTCTTTCAGCTCAATTCATGTTGTAGCAATGGAAACAGCAAAGCTTATTGGGTGGTGTGGGCTAACTCCACCTTTTCAACCAAAGGTAGTTTTATCTTTAATATAAAATCGAATAATAATTTGCATTTGGTTACAAAAGCGGAGTAGCTCCATCACCCAATAAATCTTGTCTCCATTATTATTATTACAAAAGCAACATGAAACTAAGCTGCGGAAAATTTTTGTATTATGATGTTGGCAGGTTCCTTCATGTTGCCCATCCAACCTCTCATTCCCTAAATCCCCTCCCCAACATAATTACCATTTCCATTGGTCAATTGTTGGTGTGTGTTTTTGACTCTTGGTGATTCTATGAACATACGCTCTCCATTCAGATCTGTCCCTGGCCATTGTTGATAGGAAGCTATAAATTTAATTATGTATTTCAATCATGGTATCGGTTTGAGGTGACAACACGAATTGATAATAGTGAGACGTTTACATTACTTCGCATACATATACATTCGATTTACAATATAAACGTTCTTTACCTTGTTACTATAAACGTACAAATTTTGACTAATTTAATCCCGTGGGTGGGTAGGGTTGCGGTATGAAATGAACTAGCGCAAATAAAAACGATTTTGCTACACAAGAAGAAAGGACTAATGCTGATATCATTTTCTCCGCTTCCCCCAATAGTTCTGTTTCCAACAATTGCATTCATTTGGATTTTGTTTATTCAGCTCGGCTGTTTAAATGTTTCAGCAGCAGCATGCGCAAATTCGTGATAAATTTTGCATGAAGGAAGAATTAATTGCACTTATAATTGGAAATTCCTCCTTTAGGCTGTAAATGCATCCTCGTGTGTTTGCTTTCGTTTTTTTTAATGATCAACACACGTTATTTAAAGCTCTTAAGCTCAGGATGTTTTAAGATTCAACCATCTCAGAAATAGAATAGTGAAATAATTATTTTGCTGTTGAATCAACTTTTAACCCGAGAGATACAAAATGAAGTATAGATTATATTAACTATCATTTAGATTTACTATATTTTGGAGCACGTGACTGGTTAGAAGACAAAGAGTAGGGCTCCATTTCTTTCGAGTATTTCCTTGTTTCTTTTCCACTTAGTACTACACCACTGCTTGTTAAAAATACTTTGTTGCTGTTTCTGCTCAGTTAGTACAAATTTGTAGACTCATCCCAAGGAGAGATTTAGCTGCTGATAAAATTAAGAACAATTTCATCGACTACTGAGCGATGATGATTTATACAAATGAAACCATTACCATAATAGGCTGTTCAATAAGTTATAAGACTATATTTATACAGAAACAGATTACCTTTAATCGTCATCATTTACATGGTCTTTTTCGAAGTAACTACCGTGAGACGCGATGCATTTGTCCCAACGTTGCGTCCACTTCTTAAACACATGTGAAAGTCCGTTTTTTTGAGAGTTCTTTCAAAACTGCCTCCGCAGCTTTTACACATGCTTTGTTGCTTTCGAAATGGCGGTTTCTTGAGCTGAGGAAACAGCCAGAAATCGCACGGTGCAAGATCAGGACTGTATGGAGGGTGTGGAAGGATATCTGTGTTGTTCTTCTGCAAAACGTCCACTACACTACCAGCAATATGTGGCCTTGCATTATCGTGGTGCAATAAGAAGCCATTCTTCAGCAATGGACGCTTCCTTTTGACGTGCTGTACCATTGTCCGTAAACATCCACATAGTATGAGCCGTTTACAGTATTCCCGGATTCTACAGCGTGTTGGTAAATAATGCCTTTATAGTAAAAAAAAAAAAAAAAAAAAAAAACATTATGGTCATAACTTTACCAGCCGATTTTACAGTTTTTGCTTTCTTCGGGGTAGGCGAAGACGGATGCTTCCATTCACTGCTTTCTTGTTTCATTTTAGGGTCATAGATGATACAACCAAGCTTCATCTGCTGTAGTGATGCGTTTTAAGAAGTTGTCGCCTTCTTGTTCCAGTCTTTCCATTCTGTGCACACATCCACTCGATGTTGCATTTGCTCCGGTGTCAAGAGTTTGGGAATCCATTGGGCGCAAACACGTTTCAGTCCCAAATGTTCAGCCATGATTGAGTGAACACTTCCCACAGAAATATTCAGGACAGCATGCAGCTGGCGTACTGTAATTCTGCGATCCTCCTTGATGAGAATCGCTGCTGTGTTGATCATTGTCTCTGTGATGGACGTTGGAGGCCTTCCCTCACGTTCAAGATCTTCCACATTTTGCCTTCCTTCCTTAAAAGTTTTATGCCAGCGAAAAACACTTGCCCTCGACGTTGCTTCGCGTATCATATTAAAAGTGTCCGATGCCGATTTTTGCAAACGCACACAAAATTTAATCGCATAACGCTGTTTCAAGGACGCTTCCATTTCGCCGACTGGTCGCAGCTCATAGGCGCGCCGAAACAAGCTTGCGTTTAGTCACGTGACACTGCCACATCAGCCCGTATACGCCATCTATCAACCTCTTTTGTTAATACAGACAGCAACATTTCTTTATTCCACAGAAATTAATATTGTGATGAGTGGTTTCGCGACAGTAAAATTAGTCTTATTACTTATTGAACAGCCCTCGTAGATTGCTTCATTGGCATGAATCTCACTTTAAAGTTCAGTTAATTATGAACATTTTATTATTACATGACACCTTCAGGGAGTCCAAAGACTCATCGAGGGAGGGCACCTACTCCACAACTCTCCGTCTCCACCACTCATTCCATCAACTACTTTCATCATCCACACCAACGCCATCTACTGCCGACCACCATACTAGTATTTTCACAAGCAGTCACAAACATCCATGCCCAAGGCGGGATTCGAGCCCGCTGCCTTTTGGCTGGAGAGCGGATACGCTAACCATTCGGCCAACCAGGCTGGCAATATTAAGATTAATATAATTTTACATATTTAATCTTTATTATTATTTCATATTATTTGACACCTCCAGGGAGTCAAAGGACTCATCGGGGGAGGGCTCTACAACTCCTTCTCCACCATTCAACTACACCAACGCCATCTACCCCCGACCACCACTGGTATTTCCACAGACAATCACAAACATACATGCCCACGGCGGGATTCGAACCCGCAGCCTTTTGGCTGGAGAGTGGATACGCTAACCACTCGGCCAACCAGGCAATTTTCTTGCTTAAACTACTGCATATATTTCGATTGGAAGAATCTTTTGTACTACCCATTTCCTCATTGTCGTTTCCAGAAGCATAGCCATTGGATTTAGGTCTGCAAAAAATACCGTTTTGAAGTAAGAAAGTGAGATTGTATTTCATTTCCTCTTATGCATCTAAATTTCTCACGAGCTGTCTTCTTTCGACTTTTAAATACAACGCAGCAAACACAAGATTAGTGTTGGTAGGTACGGACATTCTGTATTTCGTATATTGCATGCTGTGCAGTTTTTACTGTTACAAAGTGTTTACACAGAAGTTAGCAGTAACAGTATTTTGGAGTGCAAGTATACAGTGTTTATAAAGGTTAGTTGCGTGTGCGCTGGATATGGTTTGGTGCCACCATTGACAGTAATTGTCCCGTGATACTGTACCAAATCACTAAAGCTTTACATCCACTCATTGCATGGTTACATAGTATGAGTTTTCATGTTTTCTTATGCGATATAAATATAAGTTAAATGGTACTTATTCAGGGAGTGGATCGTCAACTCATGCGTTCTAAATTAACTGGTCATTATTTGAAATCATTAGTCCAGAAGGAAGGCAGCCGAAATAGTGATACTATCTTGTTTTTAATGCATTTAACAATCGAAGACACGATCTACATTTGTTTGTGGTTCGTGTGTGTGATGAACCGCGATGTTTTTTTATTATTATTTTTTTTTTTTTTTTTTTATAAACTACTAAAGGAATTCTGAGTCTCCCAAATAATGAAACTACAGGTTTTGGAGAGTCTTGTTCGTCTTAGCAGCATTCACTTCTTGACATTTTAGAGGACTCGTGGAAACGGCATAATCATCGGCTGTGTAGAAATAAGCCGTCAATAGCACCTTTTTGTTTTTAAGGTCTGTGCCAACTTGAGAAACACTAAAAAAAATCTTCGTATCTAAGCCTAATTCACGAGATTATTCTCACCTAAAATGTTACGTTTTTTTTTTTTTACAGAAGTGTGAGAGATACAGTGTGTATGATTGGTGAATGCAGGGGAGGAGACAGAATAGTTCTGCTAAAAGATCATGTAATTGATTGACGATTTATCACTCTAAATTGCATTTAGGGAAGACTACAGACTGTCATCCTTACGACGAAAGGTAGATGCTATCGCAATTATGTGTAGTGATCTGGCATTTTTGTAATGGCATCGTTAATTGCATAGTGGCTATCTACAACCTATAAAAAAAATTGGAGAGGATAGCAATTTTACTGTAGGATGTGAAAGCGGATGTTGACCTATAAATCACCAGCGAAACCTAACATAGTGATGAATATGGATGTGAGATGAGTAATTGCAGACAGTTCAAATATGGTTAATAAGCATTGATGGAAGTCAGATATTGTAAATGGAAAGAGACTTCATTGTGCAAGGTAAATTGACATAGGTTACGTGCTTTTAGGTTCTCCTTGAGTGACCTTTTTGTTGGTTTCATGCCCCTTTGAGACATTAGCGAAGTCAGCTTATAACTTGCTGAATCCACAAAATTAAATTGTAATTCACTAATGAGCCCTTTTAATTATTTTCAAGTTGCTCTCTCAAAACTGGAAAGGATATCCAATTCTTTCCTTGTGGATTATGATTAAACCACATGAAGGATACTTCAGACAATCGAGAGCATGTGAGCAAGAATAGCCTATCCTTCATGGGCACCATTCTTGTTGGGAGGGGGTATTTTCTCATAGATATTCGTCATACCTTGTCCAGATGCGAGATACTCATTCTGGTTGGGAAGGGGGGAAAAATTGGGTTCATCTCGTTGCTCACATGAACATTTCTTCGTGAAGGGTTTGTCAACCCGAGTGGCTTAGCCAATGTCATACTTTTTCCCTCCCCATAGACAAACGGGCCTGAAATATTATATGCACTAATGCATATTTTTAAACCTTCTAGGATCAGAATTATTACCGAAATCTGTTCGCTTGACTAATGTTGCTTGAGTAATCTGACATACGGGGACCGGGATTTTTGCAGATGCACGGATCCAGTCAAAAATTATGAGCTAGAATATGAAAAACAGTCTTGGGGGAGAAGAGAGGAAATTTAATTAAAGCATGGAATCTTAAATAGGAATGTAAGATAAGGTACTTAGGTAACCGACCAGGAAAATCCTACTGGATACAGTCAATCGACATCATCATACTTAGTGATAGTCACGCCTTTCCTTGTTTAGTAATTCCAGTAGAAACACATCAGTCGAAGATGTGAGTAGATTTGGTAACTACAGATTGACAGGACTGTTGCTGAAATTCAACTTTTCTCATGCTAATGTAAGTTGACATGCGTATGCGCCCCTTGTACAATCTTCCGATGCATAGTTTTCTCTTTCCCGATCCTTTCATAATTCCTAGGCGCATCATACAGTTCACTTCAAGCTGCACATTGGGTAAATTTTTGGCTGCCAGTTACGAAAGGTCGTAAACCTATGGATGGGCTCAGGTTAAATTCTGCTGAAGCCTTGTTCTAGAGACCAGAAATTAAATATTTTCAAGCCACTTCCGGTTTCTAAAAGCGGAGTAATAGTCGCATACCGGTCGGTGCAATTCGTCTCCCACGTAAAGAATTCATAAACATCCATACCTGTAGTGAGATTCGAACTCGCGACCTATTGGTTGGAGAGCGGTGACGTTATCTGCTCGGGCAGTCACGTCGCGCAGTTGTTTTTGACTAAGGATATCCGTATCAATTCACGAGATACAGTAGTCGTGGTGCTGGCTTCATTTGAATTTTTGGTTTTAAGATTTCCTTTCTTCATGACCTGTTTCGTATTTGTTAGTGGCCATTGCATGCTGTTTTCCTACACAGTCACGGCAGTGACGAAAATCAAGTACCTATCTGTTGACCGAATGGATATCGTCTTTGCTCTCATGCCTCAGGTTCGAATCTTTCTGTGGCGTTGGATATCTGTGAATACCTTTTAGGTGATAAATTCATGGCTAGTGTGCGTGACTACCTTGCATATTATAGTTCAACAGATGTCTTGAATAATATAACCGTTATCCTCACTCATAGTACTAACTGCTATAGGTTTCTAACCTCGTGAGTGGAATTGCCATTAAAATAGAATCACAAGCTGAACTTATTACAGTCGTTAAGGACCAGATTCAACCTACTGTAACTTAAATGCTGGCTGATATCGTTGATATGTCATTTCTATTTCATAGAAACAGGCGGCATTCACTTAATTTTCGGACAAATTTGGAAAATAATCTCTTCCATTGTTTTTATGTCCCAGAATTACCTCATAGTCTGATCAGATTAGAAGGCGAGTTGTAAGGGGAAGAAGTGGAAAATAAAATTTGTGGATACCTCTACGAGTAGCATCGTTGGACCTGCTATCCTCGAATTATTTACCTACTTCATCTGAAAAATCGCCTAAATAGTCTTGAATTTGGAGCGGCATCTTGATAGCATTATTTATTTATTGAGAACGTAAATGTCTTCTCAAAGTTCTGGCAATAATAGTACCATTAATTTAAAAAAATGTCCGCTAGCTAAGTGATGTCTTCTCAAATTGCAGCCGACTTTCTACTACTGGTGAGCATCTTTTATATTCTTTTAGTTTATTCGTCCTTCTCCTGTAAAGATTACAAATGCATTATTTGTAATCTTTACAGAAATTTGTCGATCCTCTCCAGCGTTTTATCTCAGACTATATGTCTGAGATAAAGCGTATCGAAATTCTATATTCAATGACTGCGCTTTGTATGAATAAAATGTTATTTATTTGGGATAGAGAGGAATGGAAGCACTTCTGGTTCATGTACAATTATAAGATCGTACAACCTGATATTTGGTCTGTCATAAATGGTGCATTCTAATGATTTTCACTCCTCGATTTAAGACTCGTTGAATAGAAGCTTTTTTGCTATAATGAACAGTTTTTATGAGGAGAAAGATTTTAAACGATGCAATATCGGATTGGAAGGATGAAATCTAATGGACCGTGGTATTTACAATATCTGTTTTAGCTTGAATTTATTTCAATTTTGGGTTTTGGCCTAACCATTAGAATGATAAAATTACGGAACAAAATTATAAAATACCAATTTTATCTCCGTATGTTGTTCGATAAATATCCAGAATTAAGTCTACGCGCCATTAGAATTTCTTTTATTTTAAAGAGAAAAAAAAATGGATCAAAATGGTACATATATGTTGCATACTTAGCAAATCAGTTGTGTACTGTATTGATAATGAATTCCTGCCAGGCTCGTATGAATGCTGGTAATTGAAAGAAATTGGTTTGGAATCACTAGATATTATTGGAAGGATTATCCGAATACCAAATGTCAGTAAAAATCCACCCATCCAGACCTTAGAATAATTTTCATACTGAAAACAGCGAATTCAATACGTGATTTGTTTGCGAACACATCTAAAAAGATATTTTACCTGACTTCATTAAAATATGTGAACACGTATTATATACGTTACAAATACAATGCCTACGTGTTTTTTCTTGGTCCTGACTATCTTCAATAGAGCTTGGTATGTTGGGCCAGGAAGTTTTTAATGTACACAAACAATAAAAACGAAGTATTCACCTCAAGCCGCTGTATGCCAATTCTTTGTGGTTACCACACATAACATAAATTGTCTTGCCGAGCTTGTACAACTGGGAAGTGCTGGACTGTTTCCACACATGCGAAGTCTGCTTCATTAATTACTAGGGGCGCGACGAAATTGGAACACTGCAAGGACGCGTTTTCCACACAACCAAATATTAATTATTGAAGTCGCACAAAGCAAACTGTCACCCTGCGTCAGATCTCTCTTCCACTCTGTGCTGATCGATGGTTACGGATTGTGACTGCGTAATAGGGGTGAAACACGCCATAATATTTCTTATTCTACGAAAGAATTTGGTTGGATGGTTGACTGCGGACAGTTAAAATATGTACTACTATTAGGGAATGGACTTGTCATATAATGTTTGTTTCAGCATGTACACCTTCTGTCCAAAAAGAAACCGAGCTTTTGATAGAAAATAAAACACAGGCCAATTATAATTATTCAAATCATTTATTTCAATCAATACACTCTCCCTCAGCTTCAATACAGCGTTTGGCACGATCAATTAATTCGTTAAATAAGTTTTTTTATATCGGTTTTGGGGATACTGTTGAGCGTCGTGGTTACTGCCGCTTGAACGTTTTCAATGGTGTCGTATCGCTTTCCTTTCATCGGCAAATGAAGTCGGGGGAAGAGAAAGAATTCACAGGGTGCCAAATCAGTGAACACGGCGAGTGATCCAACACGCAAACTTAATTTTTGCCCAAAAACTGTCTGGTCGTCGGTCAACTTGTGGGGAACAAATCGCGAATTCAATTTACGAAGACCCAAACTCTGTCAAAATGTTGTGCATAATTGATTTTGGAATTCCCGATTCATCTTCAATCAATCTCACGGACGATTTCGGGTTTTTTTTTTGATGAAATCACTCTTTTTTTGGATGTTAACTTCGCTCAGTCCAGTTTTTGGACAGCCCGGCTTTTCGTCGTCCTCAAGCGTCTCACGACTACTTTGAAATTGCTTAAACCACTTGTAAAGTTGAGTACGGGATAAGCATTCATCACCGTATGCTATTTGATGCGTTTCGGTAAAACTTTTACCAAGTTTAACACAAAAGTCAATCGCAGCTCTGTTTGAAACTCATTTTCCGACCGTCCGTCAAAACACAGTCACTCTTGGCACTATAACTCGGCTTCTAATGAAACAAATGTCATAAACAGTTGACACAACACTAATGAAGGTTGCTGCTTTCGACAACAAAAAAGATACAACGGGTGGCGGCATTGTTTTCTTCTATTTTCCTAAAGTTCGGTTTCTTTTTGGACGGAGGGTATAGAGCAAGGCTTCATCTGCATCACTTGCGTAATCGAATACTCTTCCCAGTTTAATTTTTTTTTTCGTTCACTTTCAAGAGACATTTCACCGATTGTTCTGATCTGCTTCTATTCGTATAGCTGATTAATTTGGAAAATGTTTTCATTTGCAAAGCGTTTTCCAGTACTGCACTTCATATAAGACAGGGAATATGTGCATACGAAAAAGAACCTAAAACTATTTCACGGCAGAACCTAACAAGACTCTCAGGCTAACTATTATGGCTTTAAATTGCGTTTATTCTTCTGGCTGCTTTGCCCGTTTTGCAAGAGGAAAAACTTGAAGTTCTGGAGGGAAAACTCTCGCCTTCCCTATGAGATCGACTATTCCCCCTCCGCAGATAAACTCTTCTAAAGTTTCTTGGCTTCTTAGGTTAGATCCGACTGCGCTACGGAGTCTTGTGCATAAGCACAGATAATACCTTTTTGTCGATCTTTCAAATGAGTTGAATATGCATTTAATGAAGGAATAGACAGTGCAAATAATTTGAGCTGAATCCAGTCAAAGAAATAGCGGAGAATGAATGTTAAGAAGGAAAGCAATCCATGAGTCTAGAATGGATGAATGATGCCATTAACTCAGTAATCATTAAGCAGTTGTTTTGGAAGGGATCCAAGTCTGAAATCGGAGGCACTTTCAGGCAACAGTCCAAAGTGCAAGTAAGACAAATGAACTAGGTGCTAAGAAGGAGAATGAAAGAATAGATTATTCAGGTAAGGTAATGAAATTTGATTTATTTCTCTCTGAGATAATGATGCATCGGGGAAGGGAAGTTGGAACACTGGAGATGAATATGATTAACCGCATTTAAACCAGAAAATCCTTGGCGTGGCGGTTTTTGCGAAGTCCTGGTGTTGGAAATTGCGAAAGAATTTATGCGGTGGTAAGTCAACCCTTACTGTTGATTATAAGGTTGTTACAGTGTTGATAAAAACAGACATTCAAGTAATGTGTTCTTGGCAACTTAGGGGGATTCGAACATCATTAGGGAGGCGAGGAATTTTTTTTTTTCTCATCAGGTAAAAGGTGGAAAACTGGCCCGAGAGAACAATTGATAAATAACTTTGTTCTTAGCTAGCCTTTTTGTATCAATGTTTTTTTTTTTTTTTTTTTTTCCTCTCTTCAAGCAGACTGTCAAGGTGCTTGTATTTTAAGTTTGTACTGTGCTAGTTGTTTGGTGCATCGGAATGAAATTATTACTTAGAACAGTATTATGTTATAGTAACTTGTTAGGAGAATCCATTCATTTCATTGGTAATTAAAGCATTCTGCGACAGTATTGCTGTAGTCGCGTCAGTTGTTTAACTGATATGGCAACGATGACAGCCTATAAGTCGAACTCTCAACCACGCCCCATTTCCTGTATTGTACACAATTGCAGTCATACTTAACAGACTTGAAACCAACTTCTCGTCGTCCTCCTTCGGGAAAGCCTTCCTTTCAGTTGTTTCCCAAGGACCTTCCATTCCAGCTTGTCAGGAAACACAACTGGTTCCTTGTTTTTCCATCCCTACTTTTCTAAACATATGCCAATGATGTACTGTAGGTTTTTGCACCTGCCGTATGTTGAGGTGGTGTTAAAATAAAATAAAAAATAAATAAAAATGCTATCTCGTGTGCAGACTTGAAACCAACTTCAGACTGGTAAAAATTATTTTATTTACTTACTGATTTAAATTTTTATATTTCATAAGCGAACGATTTCAGCACTGCAATATATACACTAGATGAAAACTGTCTGCATTTTTATTTACTAAACATTTAAGCTGTTTTATGGTGAGTTTTATTAGATGATTTTGCAATTTAGATTACCTTTATTTGCAGTTCGGACTATCAAATATTTATTACACACGTAATTATTCCGGTGTATTTCTTAAAGATTTTTGCTACTTAAAAACAGTTGATGCGGGTTGGTTAGATCGTGCGACGTAATTTTTGGAATCTTCCAGATCTGCCTTCATTTGTTCCTTATAAATTTAAACTACATTTTACATCGAGCTCAGAATTAAATTTTATGTAAAAATAAACAATTCACGTTTCCAATTTTATCACGCATCGAGTTATTCGATGGACTTTGTGTGTGTGTGTCCCAACCACGAAAGGCTGTAAACTTGTGCATCGATAGCTTGGCCGGGCTAAGGATTTTATTTATTTATTTTTTATTTTTTACATAACTGGAAACTTGCTGTAGAGAACATTAGGATTTTTCAAGCCGTCTTCATTAAGCAGTGTGGGGGGAGGGGGGGGGCAATGAAATTCATCTGTATTGTTTTCGGAGTGTAAGTTCATTGTGAAATTGAAACTAACCTCAAATTGTTTTTACCTCTATCAAATTTGTATTAGTTGAAATGCAGTACGTACATTAGGGAAATGATAAAATAGATGCCTTACTTAGCAGTTGGAAGCTTATGTTTTTTGGTCAGCTAACACAAATGAAATTATGATGCCTATAAATATGCATTGAACCACCCTGAAATACTTTTCTGATGAATAAATTATCGATCGTTTCTTCAGTATTTCTTACACTGATGCTATTTGCTTTTTGATATCTACGAAATGCATTAGATTCCATTTTGGAATGAATGTATCCCTTCCATCGGTGATCGAATCCTGTCACCGATGGAAGGGATACCAAGATACACCCTCATTGCACTCTAGTTTGGCTAAAAGCGAGTAGCTATGGATACAATAAGCTGAGAAACACTTGGAGAAGTGTGTGGATGGTGAGGAGTTTGTCGGTCAGACGAATGTCGTGAACCAGAGTATTGATTAATGATGAATTTCATTAATGATGAAGGACCCATCATTAGCTGCGCTGATGGTAACGTGGATCGTGTTTTTGAGTACGTTTTGCATAGGTGGTGATAGGGCGTGGCTCATTCTCAGCGTATAATTTACCTTCGGCAGGTTTTGGTTGTAATTTGGCCAAGACTTAAGCAACTAGATACTGTAAATTAACAGTCCTTCCTTCGTATGAGGTCGAGCAACTCCCCTTCAGTTTAAACCCTTACATAAGAGAGAAAGTTTGTGTTATCCTCCCGACTGCGCTTCCAAGGCGCGCTATCTTTCAGCAAGATAATACGTTCTGTGAAAAGTACAAGGCATTCAGGTATGCCGTTAGGAGCAGAAGGGTAACTATACATCATTGGATCTTCAATATCATAGCCAATTCAGGATGTGACGAGTTCGCATTTGACAACACATCCCTATAAAAAAAAAATTTTAAAAAAATAAAACTCTTTAAACTCCTAGTAGAGTTTAAAAATCCACGCGTTTCTAAAGGCGCACAAATCTTTTCACATAGCTATTTTATTTATCGTTAAAGATTCGGTGAAGCACTGAGTCTATACTTCTCATGCAGAGCATTGCAGAAATTTCTGTTAAATAGGGAATTTGACTCGACTTTTATAATCAAGCTTCTTGTCTCTAAATGAATGACATTGTGTCTATTGTATATAACTGGATACATTGTTTAATTGTTTTCCGTGTTTTTATAATTTGATCAAGATATACAGTACAGTAATCTCTCGATTAGTGCGTCATTTTTTTTTCGATACCCAAATTCGATTAGTGCGCCTATATACATCTTAAAAATAAATGTTACAGATTTTAAAAATTTTCTATCTATACATTTTTATGGCTAACTATTTAAAAAAAAAAATCACTCACCAGAATGAAATAATTTAGTTACCGATTTAAAACATTTACAAAGTTATTTTTAATGGCAACTACACTACTTCCATGTACACTATATATATATATATATATATATATATATATATATATATATATACACACACACACACACACACACTATGTTCCAAATTTTTACCGCCAAAATTTGTCGTCTGCTATAGTACGCCCACAGATTCGAGACCCTTCGACACTTCTGCGCATGTCACAAAAAGGAGAATCCATTCCGGTAATAGGGTAATCAATCCGTCTTCTGGGATGAGGTGTTTATTATTACACGTCAGAAATTAACTTCTCTTTTATGATCATTGCAGTTTTTAAAGTGGTAACTATTTTGCCTGTATAATAGTTGGGAAATTTTACATATAAAGCACGTGATTTCGCGTGTTGACAACCAATTCGTACGTCCTTCATTTCTTTCTCCCCTTCAATGATAACGTCCAAGAGTTAATTAAATCTCATTCTGAAGAATTGAGTGATTCTGACCTGCTAAATTTAGATGCACAGCGGGAAGATCCCGAAGAATATGAAGAAAATTTAACCACTGATAGTCAGCCAAAAGAGATTTCACAGAAACAATTTGAAAATATTTTTCTACAATCGAAGTTTTTAAGCAGCAATGCTTAGAGGCTGACCCTGATGAAGAGAGAAGCAGTAAAATTTGCAGAAGAGTAGAAGAGGCAATACGGCCTACTGTCAGTTGTATGAAAAAAAGAAACAAAATGCCCGCCAAACTACGTTAGCTCAATTCTTTAATAAAAAATTTATATTCTGAATATTTTTCAGTGTCTTTCAGCTTCATGGTTTTCCTTTAACTAGGCACTGAGACATACCCTAATTCTTTTATAAAAAAACATTAAGGGTCAAAAAAGAAATCTGAGGAACGAATTATACATTTTCCCATAGGCTATTATATTCGATTAGTGCGTTTTCGATTAATGCGCCTGTTTTAAAGAACGCACTAATTGAGGGATTGCTGTATATTGAATCGACTGCATCACTATCTTACGCTTAGATTAATTTCAATCTTCTGTTAACTTGTTACGTAATTGTCACTTTATTTTTGTATTTATATGTAAACTTGTATTGTTTGTACTAAATGTAATATATAACCTTGTTTTCATTATTTTCTTTGCATTTCATCATAAGCTTTCTCATAAACCTTAAAGGCTAAATTTGTATCGCAATTAAATTTTCGTCTTTAAATGATAATTTAGTTCAATAATTGTAAAAATCTCGAGGTAATTGCACTTTTTATATTTCTTAAAATATCGCTCACTTAATAGTGAACGATATAAAATAAACGTGCATGAACGGGACTCGTCATAGATTTTAACGCTTTCGAAAGGTTTAAAACATCAATCATAACGCCACTTAGTGGTTTATGTAAGCTTATAAGAACTACTAATATATATACATAAGTAAGTAATGTCACATCTGCATTCACCGAGTCTTAGCCACCAGTTGCTGATTAAAAGCAGTAACTGTATACACAGAAGAGGACTTCAGGAAGTCCTGTGCTGTGTATATTTTGATCAGGTTTTATACTTAATTATTTGATCCGGTAATCAGTTAGCACCTTCATTTAAAGGTGCTATAATTGATCGAATTTGCTACAGGCTTGAAGCCCTATTAAGTGACGAAATAAATCCTAGCCACTTCAAGTTGAATTTTGTATAGGCGTGTGTGTGGGGGGAATTGTAGGCGACTACTTTTACTGTTCGTTTAATGTGCGTGTAGAGCAATTCCTTCACTGTTTAGTATTTATGAACACGCAAGATGAGAACGTGGCCTACCAGGTGATTGATTTTACTTAAATGTTTTACTCGTACTTTGTTGAAATACTTGCTGCGTCATTCTTTGAATGGGAGCAGCCTTAAAATCCTTCTTTTAATATATATTTTATGACAGCCCCACACAGGGCCGACGGCGCAAAACGTGTATTTGCACGGGGTGGCAAAATTGGCTTAAACTATACGAAAAATAAATAATCAAAAAACATTTATTCCTTCTCTGTCGAAACCAGACTTCAGGATGCCGTTAGTTAAATTTTCACATAATAAAACTTCATTGTACTTTATATTTTTTAAAAATCATAATCATTAAAAATGATGTAGAATTATTAAATACCACTACCGGTCTGGGTAGTGGCTCTTGCCTTTAATGCATAGCATCATACATCTCCGTGCTTTGCATTAGGGAGAAATACTAAGGAAATGATCGGAGCTTACACCCCCTTTACCACGAGTTGCCACAGACTTGCACTACGTGCAGGCGCAAACTTGACTTACTTGTCTGTTTGCTTACTTGGGAAAAAGGATTAAAACCTAGCTTATAAATTGCTTGGTATCTTTAACATAGTATACCCAAGTTAAAAAAAAACTTTCTACAATGTAGTATTATGTTGCGTTTAATATCGCACTATGAGACGACGTGACAATAGCAGAACACTTTCTGTCTTGCATTTCCGATTCCGTTGTTGACCGTGAGTTGAACTTGACCTGAGGGTAAATCTCATTTAATCAATGATACCAAATGATCATTTTGAGATAATTGGTAAAGAGTAAACCAATTAAAGAAATAGAATCAAAATACATAAATACAGTTGTGCATTGATTGTTAATAATATTTTTGATACAGTTATTAGGATTTGGCTTTTAAAATAATTTTAACATTTCAGTATGTCTGATAAAAGAAAAAAAAAACTATCAGGCGTAGAATATCGTAAACGAAAATCGAAAAAAAAAAACCGCGATATTCAGAAACAAAGCCGGTCTTTGCATAAATATCTAAAAACTGAAACAGCTAATGTAGTACAAAAGAAAATAAGCGGATGGACCAAAACCAAAAATTCTGAGCTCATGGCAAGTACTTCTAATTGCGATCCCAGTAATGGGGATGGTAAAATAGGAGGGAAGGGGCGACAAATTTCCTAGGGCCGGCCTGGCCCCACAAGTGAAGTGAGAGATTAGATAATCCTGCACTAGAGACAGAACAATACTTTTCAAGCCTCGAATAGCCTGCAATAAGAAGAAAGGGTTTTCTCCTCCAGGAAATGGGTTTTTCTTCCCGCAATACTAACCAGCCAAAGATATACACAAACTTTAACAATTCTTGCCTGCTTTGGCCATAACTGCAAATAGCCAGCAATAAGCGAGGCGAAGGTCTCTCACCATAATACAAATCAACTAAAGATATTATTCGCATATCTTTACTGGCTTGAAAGTTACTACTCACTCAGCTATTAGATCGAGGATCATTTTCTAACCAAATGATTCTCTGTGTAGGACACTGCAGTTATGCCGATTTGCTTTGAGCGATATTCCGCTTTCCCAATTATATTAGTTTCTTCTTGGTTGCTATCGAGTAAATATCAGTTTGGCATATCAAGAAACAGAAAATCACCCGGAGAAGATAAGCTAGGTTCAGAACTATATAATAACGCAGGAACAAGATTCAAAGAAAGACGCTTATTTTTAAATAAAATTTATTCAACTGGTATCCCCCCAATAGAATGGAAAAAAGCAATTGTGATTCCTATCTTTAAAAAAGGTAATAGAGATGACCCTAAAAACTATAGAGGTATCAGTATACTAAATTCCTGTTACAAAATATATAGCAGAATATTAAATAGCAAACTAATGAAATATTCCGAAAACTTTATTTTAGAAGTACAGAATGGATTTAGAAAAGGACGATCATGTATAGACCCAGCCTTTTGCTAAAATTAATAATAGAGAAAAGAAGAGAATACAATTTAGAAACACATATTGCATTTATTGACTTTGAAAAAGCATTTCACAAAGTTAAAAGAAACATATTATTTACATATTAAAAGAAAGACGAATACCAAATAATATCCTAAAAGCTATCACAAGTATATATGAAAATAATCAAATACAAATAACATTAAATCACGAGCTATCATATACGAGAGAGATAAACCAAGGGGTCCGACAGGGATGTCCCCTCTCAGCAACTCTTTTTAATGTCTACTTAAATGAAATAATAATAAAATGGAATAAAAATTTACATCAAGGAATTAAACTTTCTCCTACAGTGAACTTAAACACTCTCCCCTTTGCCGACGACCAGATAATAATTACAAATTCTGAAGATAAACTACAGAAAGCTATTTTAGATCTAAATGAGATATCCAAAGATTATGGTATGATAATATCAACAGAAAAATCAAAAACTATGGCCTTTAAAGGACAAGATCCAGCAAGAACTAAAATAGTAATAGATAACAAGATCTTAGAACAGGTGAATTCATTTAACTACCTAGGATGTATGATCACATATGAAAATGAAAAAGATATAAACGTAAAAATTGCAAAATATTTAAAAATAACAGGTGTAATTAACCCTGTATTTAAACCAAACCTGGTTCAAAAACAAACCAGACTAAAAGTATACAATACATTAGCCCTACCAGTCTTAATGTATGGAAGCGAAATCTGGACAATAAAACAAAAAGACAAAAATTAATAACAGCAGAAATGAAGTTTATGAGAAAAACTGCAAAGTATACCCTATTTGATCACAAAAGAAACGAAGATATTATGAAAGAATTAAACCAAGAACCAGTAATTGAAAAAATTAAAAAATATAAACTTAGATGGATGGAACACGTTCAAAGAATGAAAACAGAAAGATTACCAAAACAAGCCTTAAAGTACAAGCCGTTAGGAAAAAGAAAACCAGGACGTCCTCTTAAACGATTCAACGATGACTTCTAAGGCCGGAACAGGCCATACTAGGCCTTAAATCCTTGATACGCATGATGATGACTACACACCGTTTATTTAGTTTAGACTTCAATTATTCAAGCTATTTTGAGTATATGAATATATCTACTCTATAATATAAAATGATAAGCCTTTTTTTTTTTGTAACGTTTTTGTGTCACGTTTTTTGTCAAGTTATTTGAAACATTTTTAAACTCGGGCTACCCTGAGTGTTGAGTCATCAGAATTCCTGGAGAACCGGCCTACCAGTCCGGAACTCGGTGGGTTGGGCGCCTGGGGGACGGGCGGAAACTCCCTTTCGAGTTTCAAGAATCATCAGAATTCAAGGAGAACTGGCCTACCAGGCAAGAACTCGGGGGGGGGGGGGGCGCAAGGGGAGTGGGCCCTTTTGAAGACTTGACAGTCAGGTGCTATCCTGAGTGTCGAGTCTTCAAAATTCGAGTCATCAGAATTCAAGGAGAACCGGCCTATCAGTCAAGAACTCGGGGAGAGGGGCGCCGTAGGCGTCAGGGGGAGAAGCCCCTTAGTGTATATGTATATATATACTAGGGGCTCCTCCCTCTGACCTCGAATTTTGAAGACTCGACACTCAGGGTAACCCCTGACTGTCAAGTCTTCAAAAGGGGGGATCTGGCGCCTACGGCGCCCAATTCCCCCCCCCCCCCCCTCCTTGTTCTGGACTGGTAGGCCGGTTCTCCTTGAATTCCGATGACTCTAATTTTGAAGACTCGACACTCAGGGTAGCCCCTGAGTTTTAAAACGTTTCAAATAACTTGACAAAAACGTTACAGCCGACGTCACATCCGTTTCCAATTTCAGCTTATTTTATAGTATAGTGTACATATATATATATATATTTTGCATAATACTGATCGTGTAACTTACATCAACTAAATGCACGATTCTGCTTTCTTCCCCTCTTGGAGTTGCATGAATTTTCACCACGCTTACAATAAAAGCAAAGAATACATTTTCCAAGACACACATGTACTGACTTGGGCATGTATTGACAAGGAGAATAGGCGGCTGTGCACATCAGGCATAGATAATTTGTTAAAAGATGCTGCCTTTATTTTATATTGTTACCCCTAAAGTGCAGAAATCAGTTATTCTACAGATTATCTAGGTATTGTGCAGATTAACTAGGGTAATCCGTTAAAGTGCCGAAAATTGTTTCATTTCTCAAATTACTTAGATAATCTGCACATCACCTACTAGGCACTCGTTAAAGTGAAAATAAGATCTTTGCTGGAACAACAGCAGTGTTTCTGTAAATTAACTTAACATAAATTAACATAATGTTATTTATTTATTTTTCGATATCTAAAGAATCGAGTTAATACAATCAAGCAATCAACAAATTAGTTGATAGAATCAATCATCAATCAATTAAAAAACTATAATACAAAGAATCAAACGGTTTAAAATATTATTACAATTAAGGAAATGAATTTGCAAAACATATGACACTGGCGAAACCAAACTAAAAGTGGAGGGAGAGGGGGGAAGGAGTAGGGAAAGGAAATGAGAGAAACAAACTTTTGAACTTTAACGATACGGAAGCCGTTAATGTGCACATTACCTAGGTAAAATGCGGAAAACTCTCGATTCCGCACGTTAACGGAGCAAATCAGTTAATCTGCAGATTAGCTAGGTAATGTGCACATTAACGGCTTTCGAGCTTTAGCGGTAACATATATACTGTGTAAAGTTTCACCCCCAATTTTGTGGGTTAGATCATCTAGAACCAAACGTGGTGCCTTTTCAAGCCACTTCGGGCCTGCAGGATGGTGGGAAAATCACCGACTACCTAAAATGCTTCTCACGAATACAACCTTAATGAGGGCATTAATAGATGATTGCCTAGATTGAGTTTCTGAGCAGCAAACACATAACTCCCGGCAGAGTTCGACATATCGAAAATGAGGTGCAAGATGAGTATTCTCCTATCCAAAAATGCTGGAATGTCGATTTGGAGCCTAAATTCAACAGACAGGATGGTCCAAATAGAAACTCTCATAATCTGTGAAAAAGGAAATTTAATTCCTGTAGACGGAATATATTTCATATATATGTTACCGCTAAAGTGCGAAAACCGTTGATGTGCACATTACCTAGCTAATCTGCAGATTAACTGATTTGCTCCGTTTCCGCATTTTACCTAGGTAATGTGCACATTAACGGCTTCCGTATCGTTAAAGTTCAAAAGTTTGTTTCTCTCATTTCCTTTCCCTACTCCTTCCCCCCCCCTCTCCCTCCACTTTTAGTTTGGTTTTTTAATAAGTAAACATAATTTTATCATATGTTTTTTTTTAATTGTAATAATATTTTAAACCGTTTGATTCCTTGTATTATATTAATTGATTGATGATTGATTCTATCAACTAATTTGTTGATTGTTTGATTGTATTAACTTGATTCTTTAGATATCAAAAAATAAATAAATAACATCTAATTTAAACATACAGAAACGTTGCTGTTGTTCCAGCAAAGATCTTATTTTCACTTCAACGAGTGCCTAGTAGGTAATGTGCAGATTACCTAGGTAATTTGAGAAATGAAACAATTTTCCGCACATTAACGGATCACCGTAGTTAATCTGCACAATACCTAGATAATCTGCAGAATAACTGATTTCTGCACTTTAGCGGTAACATATATACTGTATACATGGAACAACAAATGGAGTGTACCTCATATTTGTTTGTTTATAAAATACAGAGCGGTCTCTGAAGGAAAACGAAGAGAACAGGAAATGAACAGCAGTGGAGTTCCGTTTCTGTTGCGGGTTGACGAGCACAAGTATCTATTATCCATGACTGAGCATCAAGAAACCGGAAAAGGTGAATGAAAATTCACCTTTTCCGGTAATGTTATAATTAGAAATACACAACCCGATAGTTGTTATTCAGGGAGTTTATTTTATTTAAGTATTAATGATCAAATAATTGAGAGATTGTAGATGCTAGAGTAAGACAACAGCAAAATGATATAGTAATTGACGCATATGAAGAAAACGGAGTAAATGGCGTTGCTGTAATTATTCGTGGGATTTTCTTTAAAAATACTAGAAATCAAAGAAATCAAACCATTGTAATCATTACAATGGTTTGATTTCTGACGCGAAGTCATATCTGATTTTGAAGTCACATTCAAAATCAGCCTTGCTAACCGAATTTTAACATTGGTTACTGGTACAGTGGACAAAAATAGAAGCCTAAGATGTTATTTTATAGAGTCAGAATGGATATCATTTGCTCCAAAATCTAGATTAGTTAAAGCGATAGTATTATTGATCAAACCAAATAAGTTAGCCTAGAAATTATCAAATACAACTCGATCGTTTCTGTTCTCGGTTAGTAGAAATTACGGAGGTATTAGTACTTCATTGCAGGTATTAAAACTGTTAAAACATTTGAGTGTGATTTCGCTTGTTTAATAAATGTTTAATAGACGATGATCCAGAAGAATGGGACTTAGCACAAGTATTATTGGTCCGCACGAATTTTGTAAGTGTGATCAAAACAGTAGATTGTGTTACAGCTCCAAAACATGGATGCAATACTGTTCGGTGTTAATAATGAATATAAACTGCAGAAATCCAGTTTGTGTATTTTACGATATTGCAATAATAAGAAGGGGGGAAACTGCCCAAATTTACGTACTTTTGTGTCCTCTTAAGGAACTTAGGTTTAGGTTCTGTTAGCTCTTATATTTTATTTTGATCATGTCACAGTTTTCTTTTAACACTTCCCTAATTTGAGATCAAGAAATATATCGTAATTGCTTCTGAAATTTTCGTAAATCTTTTGATTCAATTATTCGGTTTCATTTTTTGTTTTCTACTTTAACAAAGTTTTTCATGGGACACGGTTTGTAGTTATAATATGCAGTAATAGACATTTTCTTGTAGTTGAGAAGGCTGTTTTATATTCTCTTTTCCTGGTAGATTTTTTGTTTGGGGGGGGGGGGGCGGACATATTTTCTTGACATACTTGTTCCGCCGTTGCTTTCTCGTTTCTAAAACGACAAACACAAAAGCAGATAATAATAATAAATATCTCGATTGAGATACTGGTTTTAACTTACAGTACGTGATCAGATTTTTTTTCGTATGAAATCCAGGTGTGTTTATTCAAGCAGAAATAATAATCGGTTGCATGATTTTTGTTCTGTCATAATCATTTGTTCCCGAATTAAATTGGCCATGACTTGATTCCATTTAGTCAACTTTACAAAACCTACAATGCCTAGTCTCCTGTTTTCATATCCGAAGTAACCAGTATGTATACACTGAGTTTGTTAATGTTTCTTGATGGAAGACATGTTCAGATTAGATGAAATCATGCCTCGATTTTCAAACTACCACTACATACTCAGTCAGAAGAGCCGCAAGAGAGTAATTGGCAGTTTAAAATTTTTCTTAGGATCCAAAAATTGTACAGGTTTATAACGGAGTGAGGAAAAATAAAAAATAAATTGAAATTTCGGTTTGGCAGATATCAACACCTAGGCGTACTTCACATTTGAATTACTCAAACATCTAGAAAAATTCTTCTTTGTCACTCTTTTTATTCCTTTTATAGTACTCTTTCCTTTTCTACAAATTATTCCATGGTTTTTATTTCACTTTTTATTATTATATTTTTAATTGAAACAAAATATAATAAAATAAACAGTGAAATATACAATCATGGAATAATTTATAGAAATGAAGGAAAGAGTACTATAAAAGGAACTAAAAATAGTGAAGGCGACAAAAAAGAATTTTTCTAGATGTTGGAGTAATTACTGTGACAGAATGGTGGTAGAAAGTAAGAGATTTAAATATTTAGGAGAACAATTCATGAATACATATCAATAGTTTAGGGTGTTTAATATATTTCTGTAGTTCAATAGTTTAATATTTTTATGTTGCTCCTTCCTACGAAAGGTTAGTTGAAACCAATAGTACGCGGGCTAAGGATATTTTTTTCCCTATTTTTATCAATTATATATATATTTCTTGTATATTTATATAAGTATAGTGGATATTAAATCCAGCGTTATTTCAAAGCCGGATGTAGTTTTGTGAAGTTCACCAGAGCGCTTACAGGAATACACTCCCCCGGCATTCCCGAGTTGCTTTAGCGCGGACTAATAGAAGACATAGGCGCCGCCCAAGCGTCTTCTATACATTGAATGGATATCAACTTACTTTACGAAACTTTCATAGTTTCTACATTCGCCATTTGAAATAATGCTGGATTTAATATCCGCTTTACTTATATAATTTTGAAATGAAAATTACTTTATCTTAGTAATTTTTTTTTGTATATATATATATATTTTTTATTTCTTTTTTTACATATTTCGCAAACCCTGTTCTAGAGACCAGACATGGAACTTTTTCAAGCCATTAAAATGGATTTGGGACAATTTGTAATAGTCACAATTTGCTCTCGCATATTTTTATCGAACATGATCTTTCATGGAAGTCGCGCCGTAACTCAGTTTACAGTTCAGTTGTGTCATCAAAATTTTGTCCACTATTTTATTTTTTTATCGGTTGACCTAACTATACAAAAATGCATTCAATGTTCAACTTGGCTCTGCAATAATGGAATGGATCTTTCCATTCCATTATTGCAACACTAATGCTCTACTAATCTAGCAACATAACACCTTGACAGAAAATATCAAATTCTTGCAGAATAACAGGAATAGGCCAAACAGCCTTTGGTACTGTGTCCGGTAGTCGTACGAATTAAATTATGCGATTCAGAGAAAGAGCAGACATTTAGCATTGGTACCACTTTTTTTTTAAGGGTTCACTTTGATAGTTCTTGTTTTAGAAGATCTGTGTTCAAGATCTGCTATATCCAAGGCGATGCAAGCCTTCTAAATAGTGTAATTACTGAATATTCAACATCCTTCTCACACTAACTCAAAATTTTGGATCTTTTCTTAATAGAGATGTTTTTCTCTCATTCTTTTTATAACTGGAACAACAACAGCTTTTCTCTTGTCAGCCTTAGTAATAATTAAATTATTATGCTTTAATGATTTTCAGTGCTTTCAATTCAGACGCGAAGGCCTGATACTAAAATTTTTTGCGCATTCGAAACGAGTCCTGTTAGCTTTTTATGAGATGAGGATCGAAGACCCCTATCTGTACTATGGAGAAGGGGGGGAGAAAGAAGTCCATAAGGGTGTACCTTATTGGGAGAGACGGTGAAATCGTGTCCTTTAGATAAAACAAAGGAAGAGGAGATGTTCAAGACTGTGGCAACTATAGAGGGATCAAGCTGATGTCACACACATTGGAGATATGGGAAAGAGTAATTGAAGAGAGGATACGGCAGGAAACAAAAATTGGTGAGGAGCAGTTTGGATTTATGCCAGGAAGAGGGACAACGGATGCGATATTGCGCTAAGGCGATTGATGGAGAAATATAGAGAGATGCAAGTGGAGGTGCACATGGTATTTATAGACCTGGAAAAGGCATACGACAGAGTGGCCAGGCAGGAGGTATGGAGGTGTATGAGGAAGAAGGGGGTGTCGGAGAAGTACGTGAGGATGGTGAAGGAGATGTATGAGGGAACAGAAACTCAGGTCAGGTCTAGTGTCGGCATGACAGAAGGGTTCCCCATTGTCGTAGGGCTACACCAAGGGTCAGTTCTGAGCCCCTACCTCTTTGACCTGGTCATGGATGTACTAGTGAAGGATGTCAAGGAGTCACCATGGAGCATGCTGTTTGCCGACGACATTGTTCTATGCGAATCATCCCGAGGGAAGCTTGAAAATACCCTGGAAGAGTGGAGAAAGGTATTGGAGGAGAGAGGCATGAAAATTAACTTGGAGAAGACTGAATATATGTCAACGGGGAGTGACGAGGATATGATCATACGACTTCAGGGTGAAAGGCTAATTTCAGGGAAGAAATTCAAGTACCTTGGGTCGGTAGTCGAGAGGAATGGTGACCTGGATGAGAAATACAGCACCGAATAACATGCGGCTGGATGAACTGGAGGAAGATGAGCGGGGTCCTGTGCGACAAGAGAGAGTGAGTTATAAGAGGAAAGGAAAGCTGTATAAGATGGTGGTGAGGCCGGCGATGCTTCATGGCGTGGAGACGTGACCTATAACAAAGGCACAGGAGAGAAAGATGGAGGTAGCGGAGATGCGAATGTTGAGATGGATGAGTGGTGTGACAAAGAAGGACAGGATAAGGAATGACTACATCAGAGGGACGGTTAAGGTGGGTCCAATTGGCAAGAAGATACAAAAAAGTAGGCTGAGGTGGTTCGGACATGTAGGGAGGAAGGGTGAGGAGTATGTTGGTAAACGAGTGGAGTATATGGAGTTGGAGGGAAGGAGGAAAAGAGGCAGGCCCAAGCTCAGGTGGATAAGGTGACAGAGGATCTTAGGGAGAAAGGATGGAGTCCGAAGGACGCCCTGGACCAGAGAACTTGGAAGAGGAAGGTTAAAGATCGGTGCGCCGACCCCGCTTAACATGGGATAAGGCATAGTGAAAGAAGAAGAAGATAAAACAAAGTTCATTCTTTGTTAGTGGACGGCCGGAAACATTGACTAGTCTATCTGTATTACATACATTCTGAGTACTGCTTGTAGAGTAGCTTACAAGTGAATCAGACTTATGCTTTAAATTATCACGAGAAGCATTAAAAACGTGTAGGCAAAGAATTCTTGATATAAGCGATTTCATTATTTAAGATGGCTAGAGATTTTTTAGCATTAGAGTTGATAATTTAAAAGTGACCAACTAGTCGTTAAATAAATTCAATAAGCTTTACGACACCTATAAACTTTATTTTACAAGGTAAGAATAACCTGAGCCGTTTTACAGCGTTTTAGAGATATAATTCTGTTGCATTTAGCCTTATTTACTGATACTAACTAGCACACTGTTTAGAGGTAGCCTCCTTGCAGTAGTGAAATACCGTGAGTTAGCATATTGAAAAGAATTATAAAACTGAAGGAAAACTCACGTAAATAACTTCATTGGCCTAGAATTTTCGCTTAAATATTATAAGCATCCTTAGTACAAGATCGCAGAATGCAATTGAATATTAACATTCTAAAAAGCGCCACCTAAGTAGCTAATGTAACTATTAAATGTCAATTTCCTAATTTCATATATATAATATTATAATATTAATATAATTATTTTAAGATTAATTAATATTAATATTAATACAAATGATTACGGCAGAACAAAAATCATACAACCGATTATTTCTGCTTGAATAAACACACCTAGTGTTATATTATTATTATATATATGAATATTATATTAATATATTAGTAGTAATATACTAATATATATACTACTAATCTTTCCTAACTTCCATAAAGGGGATAGACGTATACCATCGGATCTGCTTAAGTTAAGACAGTGAAGTGAAGCTTCACAGGTTTCTTTATAAAGCTGTTCTGTGAGGAAACGACTTATGAAGAACTCCAATGAACTCTGTTTAGTGTCAATAGTATGCTCCGCAATTCCAGACTGCTCAAGCTCATGGTATTTAATATAAGACTTGTGCTCTTCTAGCCGAATAAAAGCAGATCTTCCTGTTTGTCTGGCTGTCTAGAAATCTGATCTGAATCCATTGGACTTCAAATTGTGGTCTGAGCTTGAGAGAGTAGCATGCGAGAAATGATACCCCAGCATCGTCAGCCTGAAGGTAGATTTGAAGTGAGCATTGGCAGCGTTTCCGTTGAATGCTGTGCGTGCCGCCATCGTTATGGGGCCTCACAGACTTCAGGCATGCGTGAAGACAAAAGGGGGACATTTCAACACTAAATGCCTTATATGCACATTATATCTTTGGTTTGTATATGCTGAAAGCTGTAAATGATTTTACTGATAGATTAAAGGTTTATGCGCTGTTCAAGTTGTAACAATATTTATAGCTAAACTAGGTAGTTGTGACCTTTTGATTACAGAAATTATCCATGCTGGATAGATACCTTCTTTCCTCACGCTATTCAAAATTCCTTCCCAATACGTAACCATGGTTTTTCTAAGAAGTGCCAGGATGGCCCAAGAAGAAGAAGAAGATGGGGGGGCATATCCTTAAGTGGCTTGAGACAAAAATTTCAGCTTTATTCACACCGTACACTGCCTATAATACTTGCAAAATCTGCAACATGACAAGTCTGATTTTTAAAGGACTAATTCTATTTAAATATAGAAAAAATGTAAATTTCAAGCTTTACATTTTTTAAAAATTAATATTTACATTTTAAACTATGTTGTGCGTGGGAAAATTTTCCCGTGGTGACTCTTCAACACTAATTGGGAAGTTCTCGTAGTTGGAAAAAAAATGCATTTAACCCACCCATGATATGCCAGATACTATGTTACAATAATCCCACTTGCGAATATGGTTCTTCCTTAATAGTTGAGGACTGTTAGAAAATAAACACGCTGTCCTCAAATCGAATTTTCTGTGTGTGGCAAAAGATGGGAGGCGGTGTATAACTGGAGTAAGCAGCAAACCAGATTACTGAATGAACTTCTTGCATGCCCTCCTCCCTTTATTTATTTTTTAAAAAAAACTTTATTTTAAATTGTTAATTGCTTGGCTTCTGTGGATCTTACATGCACTTCTCAGAATGTTAACATGTTTTAATAAGCGATGTAAAGTATGTGCATATCTTTTTTTAAATAATTTAAGACCCAACCTTAAGTTCGCTTTCCCGACCTTTAACGTTATCATTATCTCCAACTAACGCAAGTTCGTCGCGTTTCTTGACGGCATTGCGCAGGTCGATGGCATCAGTCCTCTGACGTCTTATACAGAATCGGTTGAAAAATGATTTAGGACGCCAACTGGTTTTTACCAAGTCATAGAAAAGGAGAGGGGGGGGGTATACCTGGAGGACTTAAATTTGATAATTGCCGATATTGGGAATAAATAGATGAATGACGCAAGATGAAGCGACAATTCGGTTGGAGTTATCCACAACCAGCTTGAAATATGCGTTACACACGATGTGGTTTTAAAATACTTTCACGCAAGTTTTTTTACACTTATTTGATTATTACTGCGGTAATCAGTAACTTCTAATTAGGACAATTGTGGAAGAAAAGGTCCGAGCACTGCATTTTCCATCATCAAATTCCTGATGATAGCACTGCATTACAAATTATTTAATTGTATCAAATAAGAATTAACATACTAACAGAATTAAGACAGCATAGTTATTTTATTTACGCAGTAGAATATCAAAATGTGTAATTCTTCATCCATTTTCTCTGTTCACTGCTGGACGAAGGCCTTCCGAAGTATTCGATTCTATCCCATCTTGAGCTTTTCTGTACCATTGCGTTTTTGCAACCTCTTTAATCGCATCCTCCCAGAGTCTCCTTGATCTTCCTGTGGATTCTTCCATCTCTGGAGGTACCGCTTCACTATCATAGTTGCCTATTTTTGAGTGTTTCTTCTTGGCTGGGCAGCATTGGAAAACTTTTTCAATGGTACCCAGACAAGTTGAATTCTTTGTATTACTTCTGCCTCTACTGTTACCTTATGCTCTAGGTAAATACCATGTTACTATATAAAGCTTGTTCCATCTGCATGGGTTTTTGTTACGTATTTGTTATACATTGTTTTTAATTTGTCTTTATTTACATTTAAACCCTTCTTTATTACTTTCTACATCCATTTCATTTACTTCTGTTAAGTTTGTGACACCAAAAAATAAAATAAAATGTGCAAATCGATTTAGCTGTTTTCCTTTTTTTTTATTTCAGATATTTTAAATCAAAATATATACTGTAATAACATTTTTTTTTTTTTTTGTTTATATCGACGAATGGCTGAAATATCCTGTAGGATTGAAGCAAGATTCTGAATCTTATTCAGCGCTTATGGCAAGTGTTTCTAACATTCACTATTTCCTCAATAAACAAAACACTCCAAATGGAAGATTACCATTCCACAAGACAATATTATTTTTTCGTTTCTTCCATCTCATCCCTACGAAAATAATTCGTGTACTGCTCTCTGACAATTTATCAAACTAATATTTCATGTAAAGTCGATTATTTTATTAGTTTACTTTGTCTTTTAGGACCGATATTTGAATTAGAAAACTTATAGATTTTCGTTTATACTATTACCAATATGCTTCTTTCTCATAGCGCTAGTTTTTGTCCGTTTTGCCGCAGAAACCTATCATTAATAGAAGTGCGTGCCTACTCAGGAAAGGTTACTGTTATTTTTGGTCTCCTTGTCTTCTTGCCTTTGCTATGTGCACAGTCATCGTCGGTACATATTCATCGTGGCGTTTGGAGCCACAAAAATATTCACGTGCTTGTCTAAGTTGTGCGCCCACTTTATTTTTAGTTATTCTCCCTCGTCAACTCGGTATGTTATAGCTGCTCGTTGTGCCTGATTTCACCATAATGTTATGTTAATATCGCTTGGTTTTGTCATTAATGATTTGGACAGCGGGGTCTTCTTATTAGGTGATAGGATTCTGCTGTATAAGTCATAAGAATTAAATTTCATTACTTTGCTTAATTCAAAGTGCGCTTTTAATGATTTTTTTTATTTTAGCTTTTATTATATGGAAATATTTTCCTTTTTTTTTTTTAATTCCCCCCCTTTCAATAGCATAGCTTTTGTTTTATCAGAAGATATTCTCATACAATTTTTAACGATTTTATCAAAGTTGTAAAGAATGTGCTATATAATTGCAGTTCTGTATTACTAATTAATATTTGATCTGCATATAATAATGTATGCAGTCAGTAATTTGATTTTAACTTCATGCATGGTATTTGCACTTTCCATTTTTTGATATTTCATTGATATAGGTCAAAGGAGGACTACCTAGAAGAAATTACATCCTCACCTTACGCTTCTTTTTATCCGTTCTGCAGTTATCATTGGTTTTTATTGTTGTGGTATTATTTCATATATTCTAGCCAATTGAGTTTATTAACTGGTTGTAATTGTTTTAACTAATTTATTTTTTTTTAACTAGATAAAAAGGCTTTTCAGAGCCTTCAGTTGAATTTTCTTTGTTTTTTTAATGAACTGTTGTGAAGTAAAGACTGAATCGATAATTTTTTTTAAAAAAATCCATTTTGTTCTGTCGCGTTTTGCTAGAAATAGTTTTTTCCCCCTTTTCACTATTGTTATATATATATATTTTGCATCCAGTCTAATAGACTTGTTCCTCCATAATTTGAATACTATTATTTATCATTTTTCTTGAAATCAAGCAATACAGCATTCAATAATTCCATATTTCTGCCATAATTTCAGGAGCATTTTTACTTCATTGTTATTTTTTTATAGAGTGCGAAATTATCTTTCCATAAATTTTTATAATTATTTCATTCGTTTTACTTGTCTAAGTTCTTTATTGGTACTTTTATGTTAATCAATGTGCTCTGACTGTTTCTAGTTCTTGCATGGTTATTCAAATTTTGTGTAAGGATCTAATTTCCCTTTTAGCAATGACATTCTTTCTGTTAGTTTTTGCTATTGTACCACAAGATATTTTTTATGTACGCTTCAGTTTTCACTTGTTTTTACTGCTCTTTTGTTCCAGTTTGTTTCCCCCCCTCCCTTTCCTATGACTTTTTTTTATTTTTAAGTTTTGTAAACACAAGTTTAAAGTACAGCTCTGCAGATAAAACAGGTTGTTCTTATTTCACACAACTCAGAAAAAAAAGTAAGCTTTTACAAAATTCTTTTGCATATGCATGCATGTATAAACTTGTGGTGTAATCAAATCTTTTGGATATCCATTAATATAAGGAAGAATATAAACCACGTTTTTGTTTTAAAATGTTTCAAGGTAAATAACCAGATTTTACAGTAAACCTTGATGAGATTTACAGATTTGATATTTTGTTTTCACCACTGTTCCTTTTCAATAGCATAGCATATTCTGACCAACACTTCAAAATTTTTTAGACCTTGCATTTCCAGTGGACATTGTAAATTTGTATAATTTACAATGAAGAAATTATCATGGGAATTATTTTCATAGTAAATAAAAATAATTGTTATAGGTTTTCTCTTGATCCCTGATTTTAGCACACATTTAGGTGGGAAAATTCGAAGATAAAATGTCAGTAAATCCAAAATCATCTGTTTGAATTCATTGTTTGCAATTTTGCCATATGGAAAGGTGCATATCAACAATTCAAAGGTAATTCCAAGAATTACCTGAAAAAAAAAAAAAAAGAATCATAAGAAACATTGTCCTTTCTTAGATGCTTGCCACAAATGTGAAAAGGATTGTTTTATCTTTTATCTGTTGTAAAACTAACTTTTGCTGGATACACATCATTCATCTTCTCATTATCAGTCCCCAAAATTGGGAATAATTAAATCTGGTGTGAAGAGCTCACAAAATTATGCAGGCTCTTGATGCAACAAAAGCTGTATAGATTCTATTTCTTGCCATTGCAAGAAATAGAAACAATTAAGCAGACTACTCTTCTCAATAGTTATAATAAAAAATTAGCTGAAATTATTGAATAGCTCTCTACATCCTGAAGATGAAATTAGGTGGATGGAATGAAGGAAGATAACTTTGAGTTGGCCATGTGTGGGTATTGACCTACTGCTGTAGTGTTCATATGAACACTACTGCTGTAGTGTTCATATGTGGTTAGAAGAAAGAAGAATGTTGATGGCTAATTCAGAGGGGCAATGCTCATGAAAGTGTCTATAGAAAAGACACAGTGCAGAAACAGAGCACCTATGGGAAACTGACTGAGGGAATGGTCACTTATTAGGGTGATTGCTCTTCTGTATATCAAGAATTCTTATGGAGATTTTGGGTTCACCATTCCAATTGGTCAAATCTGAGACTTAAAGTATTAGAAGTTGAAAGGGAGAAAAGTTCTTTTAAATGTAAAAGAACACCAATTCCCTATGTAAAAAGGCACTTTCATTATTTTGCTATAATTTTCAAGTACTTTCGACATCTTTCAAATCCCATTTTCTTGCATCTTGCCTTATTTCATTCCAATAGGCAGATTATTTTGAAAAAATAATTCTGAACATTGATATCAGTTATTTAACTGATTAAACCTCAATTCTGAATTGGCCAAATATGAGATCAATTTGATCAAGAAGTGTTTATAAGTATTGGACACGTTTGGAGAAAGTACTGATGCCCTGCTGCATTATTATTATTAGTAGCAGTACTGGCAACTCCAAGGAATCTGCATGGTTAGCCTAGTGGCTGTGTGCTTCACTGGGAAGGAGTGTCCTAGGTTCGATTCCGTCAACGACATGAGGAGCTTAAGGATCTTCCTCAGCCATAGCCAAGTTAGCCGGTCTTGGGTGTGGACAGTAGGGTTTTTTCCCCAGTTTATTCTGGGGTTTTTCATCCCGTGAAGCAGGATGAAAAAGGCCTTGAGCTCAACACTACAGGACATAGGATACACCTGGCGTAGGGCTGACCCTGTGAACGGTTTGAGGTCCGATAATGAATAAACCCTAGACATTGCAAGGTTAAAGAGGGAAAAGGAAGATGATGATGCAACTCCAAGGAGTCCTTAGACTCATCGAGGGAGGCCCTAACATCATATCAAGAACAACTATTCAACATTCACGCAGTATTTATCATACTTCGCCTTGAACTCATTTACAGTTATGGCACCCACAACAGACTCTGGCAGCTTATTCCACTCATTCACCACTCTCCAAGTAAAAAACCTAACACCCTTGCTGACCACACTCTTGCCCAGCTTCCATGGATGGCCCCTAGTACTCCCACCACCAGTCCTATTCTTAAAAATATCTTCTGAATTAATCTTATAGAAATCCCTTCAGTAATTTGAATGTCTCAATCATATCACCCCTTTTCTGCCTATCAGCCAATTTCTGCAACCCACAAATCTTCAACTTGTTCATTCCATAGATCTGCTATCATCTTGGTCACTCGTCTCTGGATCCTCTCCACCTTCTCCCCATCAAGAAGAAACCCTGGTGCCCAAATTTGGGCACAGTAGTCTAGGTGGGGTCTTATCAAGGCTCGATACAGAGGAACAATAACCTGTTTGTCTCTGCTCGTCAAAGTATTTTTCAGCAACCAAGTGATTTGATGAGCTGATTTAGCCACTTTTGCGATGTGCCCCCTAAACTTCAACTCCCTATCCACCAACACTCCCAAATCCATGGCCTCATGAATTTCCTGGAGTACAGTTCCACCAATGTGGTATACTGCTGCTAATCTTTTTACCCCAAAATGCATAACCTTACATTTTGCCACATTAAATTGACATACATTCTCTTTAGCCCAGCCCTCCAAACTCTCCAAGTCATCCTGCAAAATTTCGACATCCTGTGCATTCACTATTGCCCTACCCAACTTTGCATCATCAGCAAACAAATGAACAGTTCCTCTCAGATCCTTTCCTATATCGTTAATGAACAAATTAAACAGTAGTGGTCCAAGAACAGAACTGTGTGTCACACCACTAGTCACAGGCCGTCTTTTGGACTCTACTCCTGAATAAACCACTCTCTGATATCTGAACCTCAATTGCAATGATGGTTTATCCATTACCAAATTTGAGGAATTGTGGTTGGTAACTGCATTAAATGTTTGTTCTAAGTGTGTGTGTGTTAATACTATGATGCTAGTACTGTATATAGAAAAACTGTTCATTGTACCTATTACAGTATTAATATATAAAAATAAAAATCACTAGTTACAAATTAATACAAAGTTAATTTTTTCATAGGTTATGCATATAACGTGTTTAAGCTGAAGTTCTCTTATACCTTACACTTGTGTTTACAAAACTTGAATTTATATACCTACCATAAGATTAAAGTATGAAATGCTCTTTTTAGATTTGTCTGTTTTAATGGATTTTCTTTTCAGTTTAATCCCAGACTAATTACAAAATTCAGTTAGAAAAACTATTCATAGTACTAACATAATAGTATTAATGAGAATTATACATTTTTGACACTTTGAATAAAAAGTTAGTAGGATTAAAAAAGTTTATTAAAATTTAATGTACACTCCAGTTTAATCAGTGCAGTATAGTTTGTTTGTAGTCATTGTCAAATTGGTGGTTATTTGTGATCTGTACTTTGCATTCCTCAGCATTTACACATATCATTTGTAGGTTTGTGACAACCAGGTGAATTTGCTTGGTGGGACACCCACCACTTTGTTTATTGAATGCTTGAAAATTGTTTGGCCTCAAGTTAGGTTCTTGGATTACCTAATCTTTAGTCCATGTGTGGTTACTGATGTACTATAGGTTTACAAACTTTGGTGGATGGAATACCATTTCAAAAAAAAAAAAAAAAAAAGAAAGAAAAAATTGAGTATTTTAAAAAATTGCATATGATATTGACTCAAAAACATACCTGGACAGCTGTAATTTTTGTAATTTAAAAATTCCAAACACTTCAGTGAAGATCCTTGAACACATGAAATGTGCACAGGATACAGAAAAATAAACTACTGTATGAATAAGATTGATTTTTAACATGTGGGTAATATCAATAATTATCAAAGGTAGTAGTTCAAAGTAAACAACCACTTTTTTCATGAAACAAAAAGATGTTTCATACTGAAATATGTTGTTTATTAAATTTACTTTGTGATATGTCTTTGTAATAAATTTTTTTTTTTTTTTTCAGTCTATAAAATTTAGTATTACCAAGGAATATGGTGAAAGAATCCATTATGCCCTCTGCCACCAGTCCCTGTGATAGTGAGATGCCAAATGGACACACTCAAGAGGACAGTAGTGATGAAGCTACATTTATTGATAAGTGTGATAATAAACTTCTGTCTGTAGACCAAAATGGTACAAATGGCCTTCAAGAAACTCTTATTTCTCCTAAATTAAATGGATATATTGATGAAGATATTGATATTGATGATGGAGATTGTAGCCCAACACTACAAGAAAAACTAAGCATAAAAACTGAAGAAAATAGTGAAAAAAAGGATAAAGTAAACTCTTCAAATGAGGATAGTAGTAAAGAACAAGAATATGTATTTATACAGGATATGGGATTTACTGTTACAATTGCTGCGCCTGGAATAGAGCCATTTGAAATTCAGGTATATTTATAGCTAATTTTTTTTTATTTATTATAATTGTTAATGTTTTACTGATGCTTAAACATCACATTTCAGTTAGTCACCTAACCAGTGATTCAGAATAAATCACCATTTTAATTAAGAAATTGGTGATTTATGAACTTCACATTTTGATCCACATATCAGTTTCCCTCAGAAGCAAGTAGATCATTGGGCAGATGCGCGAGCGCGCACACACACGCATGCGCGACAACAAGTGATACAAATGACAATAAACTAGCAAAAGGTAGGCGTTTGGGAATGATAATAGTGGGAGGGGAATAATCTGTAAAGATGTATATAAATTATGGGCAAAAGAATACCAATATCAAAAACTGTCATTAGATGAAGTGTTAATGCACTTGGTTAGAAACTGAGCCTGAAGTAGATTTAATTTAGAATCCTGAAGTGAAGATGCTGTTTTGTGTCCTAGAATCCTTGACGATGCATGTTTAAAAAAAAAAAAAAAAAAAAAAAAAAACACCAGTGTTATGTATCTAGGAACTTCAAATGAATAACTTTTAAGTTTATTTCTCACAAAACCTCAACTACTGCTGTCCATCTCAACTGTCCAAACTAAATTCCTTATAATTCCTTCCTAAGAAGAAATTATAAGGAATTGATAATGATAAACAAAATTTTTGTTCTTCTAATGTTGTTTATACTGCAAAGAATGTGTTATGAATTGAAGCTCTGGCATTGGAATGTCAGATCTGAGAAATATATCACTCTAATTGTAGTAAGACACAGAAACTAACAGAATGTTGCAAAAGCTATTTAATTTTAACCTGAAAAGAAACTGTCTTTTCAAGGTGTTCTTTAGAGGCCAGATAAAAGCATGTAATTCAGAGAATCAGAGCTAAATGTGATCTTAAAATGTATATCTCCCAGATCTTTGGAAAATGAATAAAGCTGTATTTAGAATGTTAGGGGAATGTTTCATTGCTTATTCTAAAAATATTTTGATTTAATAGTGACTTCTATGCATTTCAGTTAACATCTTCCAGTGTTAAGGGATATTCAGAGTATGGTGTGCCAGTTCTGACTTACAATGAGACTAGTGATTTGAATATAGTTCTTCAAGATGGTTGATGACAATCTCTAATCTGTCCAAAGTAGCCAAGTTGCAGGCACATAAACCTTTATACACTCCAAGATGTGCAAGAGGATGAAGCTGATTCTTCAGAGAACAGATGGTTACTAGTTGAATGCGTGGTTTGAAATTATATGTAAGAAGATCTTCAGTTATCTTTTCAGATGTACCCAAGCTCTGTAGAGATGGGAATTAGTTTTGATCATGTGCATCAGGAATAGGGGGGGGGGTGCACTATTTTGTCTGTTTTTGTCAGGGTTGCAGCTAAAACAATTGTGTGTTGTGATGATAAGGATTAGAACAAATAGCCCTAGCTCTGTGTTTTGAAGATGCTATACTGTTTGGATGGATGGTGGTATTTGGTGTTACTTAAGTAACTTTTGGCATTTGTAGGTTTTCTATAAACAGAAGGATAATGAAATATATTTTTGGGTGTTGGCCGTTTAAATTCACTGAAATGTATGGTGTGTAGGCAACGAGACCAGTTAGCAAACATAATAGTAACTCAGTTTCATCATAAAATACAGGGTATTTCAAAGGGAGTGTTTTTATTATGGTAATATAATGAATGACAATAGAAGGTAAATAGCGATAGATGAACAGTTTTTATTATTGTCCAAATGTAGCATAACACTTGAAGTTTCAACGCACAGTTAAAGTTTGATATGACTGCCTCCATTAATTCTGCAGACATCCCATGTGTAATCAATTTCCTGCCACACACACACACAGCAGAACATATCTGATGTAACTTCAACAATGGTAGCAGTAATTCTGTAATGCAGCTCATCCAAATTGGCTGGTAGTGGTGGTACAAACACTCCATCTTTTGCAAAGCCCCACAAGAAAAAATCTAATGATGTAAGGTCAGGGGAACACAGTGGCCATGCCACAGGCACCCTTTTGCCAATCCATCTGCCTGGAAAAACTGGTGTCGAGGTATGACTTTACATCTGTCAGGTAATGAGGAGGTGCTCCATCTTGCTGGAAATGTAAGCATCCACATGGTCATCATCATCTAATTGTGTAATTAAGTACCCTTGTAGCATGTCAAGATACACACCATCAGTAACGATTAGACTTCGAAAAAAAAGAAGGGTCCATACACTTCATGCTTATGGCACAAAAAACGTTAACCTTTGGGGTACCTTGAACATGTTCTAAGAGGGCATATGGATTTTTGCTTCTCCAAATTCTGCAGTTGTTTACTTGCCCACTTACATGAAGAGTGCACTTGTTGCTGAAAACAGTAGTGTCCAAAAAGTACTCATTTCATTCTATCCTGCTGATCATTTCCATGCAGAAATTGGGTAAATTTGTAGAGCCTTAAATGTAGAAGCTGTTGTAAAACACACCACACAGTCGCATGTGGAATTCCAATTTGGTCAGACGCCCGTCTGGTTGACTTTCGGGGGTTTCTCTGGAAACTTTCCCAAACTTCTTCCACAACTGCATCGGAAGCATGTGGCCATCCCATTGTCCTTGGATGATGCAAAGAACTGCCTGTCTCCACAAAATTCTTGTGCCACATGTAGATTTTGCACCTACCAGGAGGTGCTTTGCCATATTACGTGCAGGAATTCCTCTGAACTTGCGTTGCATACTTTGTTTCCTAAGCACACAACGGGCTTGTTCTGCACCATTGAAAGTCACCATTTTCAAATATTGTGACACATCATGTTATCTAGTATCGTCATATCAACTTCAGCACACACTTGCATTGCCCACAGAAATTGCGCCATCCCGATTTCGTTAGTGGCACTGTACACAGCCAACATTTGCTTGTTTATCAGTAAAGAGTGTTGTCATGCTGTAAGGAGATTATCAGAACTTTGCTGTAATAGCACTTCACAAGGCTGGATTCGGCCACCTGTTATTTTCAATATGCTAAAAGTACTCAAAATCAATAGGATGTTTGCATATCAGAATATTAACCATTTATAATAATACAGAAGACATATCTGACCACTAAAGAATAGGTGAACCATGCTGCTTCAGGACACAATAGCTTATGATGGCTGTGAAGGCATGCCTCCTTCATAATCCTTTGAGAACACAAAGTGATGTGACAAGAGATGAACATTTTGGTGAGAACGATGTCACATGATGACCTTGGGGTTGAGAGCCTATCATCATTCTACTGGACACTTCCTAACCACGACTTATGCAGCAGAGGATGATAAAATCAAAGCCGCTTCTTGGTGGTACATGAACAATAGATAGATTTTTACCATTCAAAAGTTGTTTAACTGCCAAAACAATCGGGTACATGCCCCAGATGGCTGCTCAGCATGTGCCATAGCATCCAGGATTCAGAGGTCATCATCCTGTGTCAGTGATGGTTTGTGGGGGTGATCTAACCACATCCAAGTTGCATTTCTCGGCTAAAGGAGTTAAAAACTTCTACCAAAGTGTATCAAGACACCATTCTGAAACCTGTGGTATGGGCTCTGAATAACACCATGTTTCCCAGTAGGCAGTGGACCTTCCAATAGGACTTGCACAAAGCAAAGATCCCAAACAGTGGTTGGAGGGGAATGTTCCTAACCACATATCACCATCTGATTGGCCACCCAGAAGTCTTATTCTGAATCCATTGGACTTAATGTTGTGGTTGGATCTTGAGAAATTAGCCTGCAAGAAACGACATCCCAGCATTGATAGCCTGAAGGTGGATTTGGAGCAACAGTGGCAGTTTATGTTGTGCATTCCACCATCGCTATATGGTCTCACAGAATTTGGGCATCTGTGAAGGCAAAAGGGGGGACACATCAAACATTGAGTGCTGCTATATGCATATTATACATGTGGTTTGTATGTGCTGAAAGCTGTAGGTGATGTACTGATAGATTAAATTGTAACAGTATTTATGGCTGGTGACTCCAACCATAAAACCTTGACATCATCTCGTTTTCTACAGATTGACTTTCACCCAGTCAATATTTGAGCTGGGATGACTTGTACTTTCTGTATTTTTTTATCCAAAAACTTGTTCTTACCAAATAACTTAAATTATCATTGCTGAAATGGGTATTCATCGTGTTCTCCAGTAAACATGACATAACATCTAAGATAAAAATTTGACATATCTAAAATGTCTCATTACCACCGAAAGCTAAGGCTGATCTCTCTCTCTCAACTCAATAGATGATCAAAGGATGATCAAGCTTACCTTCTGCTCTACCACAAACAGCTTGCTGCATGTCTCCTTACTAATTTTATCAGAAAGACTTACTTCAGAAAAATCCTCATTATCTGAATGCTACCAAGTCTCCTGGTCCAGGTAGTATTTCCATCTCTCTAATTATACTCAGAGTTTACACTTAAGAATTGACACCTGTCCTGTATTTGTCTGGCATTAACAGCATGGAAGCAAACTTATATCTAGCCTATCCCTTAAAATGGCAGATAAGTCAGCTGTCAGACTGTCATCTCGTTGTTTATTTTTCTCATCAAATATCTCCAAATTCTTTTAGAGAGGAAAAGGTCTGACATTAAACTTCTGTGGTTTGTGTTGTTCATAGTATTTATCTCTGATATAAAAGATTCAAATTAAAAATTATTTTAATAGTTTGATGCACCATGGAAGACTTCCTCATAAATAAAGCTACTTTTAATTCAAAAACGAATAGCTACAGAATGGTTGATTTATACTACATAAATTGTTGATGGAATTGTTAAATTTATGATGAATGTCATGTTGATGCCATATGACTCATTGTTGATCTGCGTTATGTCGTAACCTAGTTCTGAGTCTCTTGGGTCCATTATATAATCTTGCCATAGATAAAGATCAGACTTTGATTTTTATTGCATTGTGTTGGACATTGTCATTTCAGTGGTTTTTTTTTAAATTTTCAAATATAGCTGTTAAATTCAATACATATCATTCTTCTGACTTGCTGAATATCTGGATGTTTTTTGTTAATGAAAAGCCAGGGTTAATTTATACCTAGTCTTGTTCAGGCCAAGTCCTTGGCTGTTGGACTGAAATACGTAGGATGAGAGCCCAACAGCCAAGGATGCCTAATTCATCCCAATAGGAGCACTGATTAGAACTTAGACCTGCTCTCAGTTGACATGCTTCATCTTCATTTGGGCTTGATTGCCAACCCAAAAAAAGAGATTTTTGATGCTATACAGAAGAGGGTAGTCCACATTATCACATTATAATCATTCTTTTGCAAACTCATTCTAATCCCTTTCTCTCTCTCTCTCTCTCTCTCTCTCTCATATGGTCTGTTTTTACTTTATGCTTTTTTTTTTAATAGATATCTTCATTAGCACTGCTCTGTCAAACTGGTATCATTCTTCCACTTTATTCTTAAAAAAAAAATGTTCAGCATCCATTTGCAGCTTGGCTTCAAATTTATGAAACGTTTCGTAGCCTTCTCTTTCTCCTGAACCCATTCCCATAGAAAATGCTTGTTAGATTTTTACTTCTTATGTATGGGTAATTAATTAATATTGATGCCCTGTAGTTGGGTGACTGTAATTTGAATTCTATCGAGGAAGCAAGGAAACATTGAGGGCTTTTTAACTATAGGTATTTTTGATCTCATATCAAGCTGGTAGGGTTTTTCCTCTCAGAAACTCAGGTTTTTCATCTTGCTAAGCTAATTCACCAGAAGATATTCATCATTTAGCAGATGTTATTACACTAGCTTATTCTTAGGTGTACCTCAACTGAAATTTGAAACAACCCAACTCATGAATGGGTTTGAGATATATAAACTGACTTGCTGTACAGATTGTCTTGTCCTTGGAGATTTAAGCTATAAAGATATCTTGATATTCGTTCTTGAACATTAGAAGACTGAAGTATTAGAGTACGTTGTTTGATGTGAGAACACTATATCCTGGAGACTGAAGCAAATACAGAGCTACACAGAGATTAAAAGAATACTAGTGTTTTATATATACCCAAGAACTGTTCAGGAATAATTAGATCTCAGCATGTGTATCGAAGTTGTCTGATACATAAAATCTTCAGTTTCGGACTAGGTTAAACCTATTTCAAATAATGGTCTAACCAAGTGCATTAACTCTTAATTTAATGACCAATTTTAAGTTTCTTTTAATGTGTATATGTGTTGCTACCATCCTCCAGTTAGTATTGCAACTATCATAGTGATTAAAATTGTTTTTTTATGGAGAACTCATCCACAAGAGGTTGGTCAACCTATGGTAGATGGGCAATAAGGAATTTGTTTGCATTTGACTTGAGAAAAAGCTGTGAATTTGTATTCCTTAGGAAACATAATGGGAGACTATTCCAGAAGATTACAGTTGAAGGGATAAATGTGGAGGAGGAATTTTTTCTATGAGTTTGGAGTTGAACTGTGAGAGGATGTTGAATTGATAGAAGGTGGGGGAATTATTGATGCCAATTCCAATGAACAGTGGCCATAGAATTATTTATAGAAGAAAGCTGTGGAAACAACACCTGTGTGAAACTGAGTAGAGTATATTAATGAGCCAGATGTCATCAGTCAATCTAACTGAAGTTGACAAGTTTATCTAAATCCCATTGATGAATGTTTTGAACATCAGAATTCAAGGTAATGGAGGGTAAAGTTCTGCAGATTGTGGTGATTTGTGCTTTGCAATAATTGACAAACAAAAAGGGAGAGGGCTGGGTGCTGTCATCAGCAAAACTGTGTACTGGATCGGCAGTCGGCTGGCGAACATCCAGTCAGAAAGCTAGCTACCCAACTGCAAAAGTCAAGAGACAGATCGAATAATGGGAATTTACTTTGTGCCAAACTTTATCAAAGGCATTGTTGATATCAAGGGCAACGATGTGAGATTTGCCAAATCTTGCTATAGTGTTTGTCCGGAGACGGGTGATGTGGTTAGTAGATCCAGTGATGAAATCCATACTGTTAGTCATTTGTTAGACAGGTCTTCAAGGTAGTAGGAGTTTGGTGTTAATGGATCTTCCCATTATTTCAGAAAGAATCTAGGTGAGAGAAATTGGAGATAAAGATTTGTCATCCTTCTTAGGAATAGGCTGTATATGGACTAATCTCCAGACTGTATTAGAGATACAGTAGAATAAATAAATAGGCAGTATAGTGTAGAGGTCAACTATGAAGCACAGACATTTAGAAATAATTTGAAGAATACCATCAGGATAGGAGACTTTTGGTATCCAATATGAGTAGAATTTTTCCAAGAAACTAAGAAATTATGTTTTACTGGGTAATCTGCTCTGATAGAGCAGATTACCCAGTTAGTAACTTTAAATTGCAGTATATTATATTGCTTGTTAGTAATTAAAGTATTTAAAACATTGAACCACAATTAAAATAATTGTTTTAAATTATGAAAATTGAGGAATTATTTAAATTTGCATTTCTCATACCCAAGTTTTATTTTGTTGATTCTTCTTCATTCTCTTCCAGTCAAACACGCTGATCATTGGGCTGCACGGTGAGTCTCCATTCTTCCAGTTACTTACTTTCTGTATGGCCATTCTTTCTCCTTCTTATCATGTATATCTTCTTATAATGAATGGTCTTATCTTTTCATTTCAGTTTTTGTGTAATGGTGCTTTATGGGATGTTGAGTATCCCGTATGCTGGTATAGTAAAAAAAAATTAATATTGGTTCCATTTGTCTTCAGTTCTCTGAAACTTTTGTCGTTTCATTACAGGAGTATTGATAAATGACTTAAAAATGGTGTCTGAATGTGAAATGGTTGGAGATATAAATCTGTGGCTAGCTCATTTTCCATTTCTATTAGCATTGCCACTTTTCACTTTCAGTATGAATGTTTTGAGTCATATTTTTTGTGTTCTTTTATTTTACTAGATTTACCCCTTTTTTCATTCAGTTTGGAAAGTTTTATAGTAGCACTGTAGGATTGAAGTACGAGTGGGTGGGATCTGGAAGTTCTGATAAACACCTAGAACAAAAATGATATTAAAGCAACTGATATACCCACAAGAAAGAACGTATCTTAAAACCCTCTAATCCCCATCATGGGAGTTAAAGGGTTTTAGGATAAGATATAATTTTTGTTCTAGGTGTTTATCAGAACTTTCCGGCTCTTCCCCCCCCCCCTGTATTTATATTCAACATGGTAAATGGTCAGTTGTATGGCATCTTCTCATGATTTCAAGTAGCATAGCTTGTATTTTGTAATTTTATTATTCAGTGCATATTCTTCTTCTCTTCAAGGATTAGGCATTTGCCTATTCCAGCTTCATTGGTCTTTCCATCTTGCAGATGGTCTTATTATCTCTCTCTCACTATTTCCATTTGGTCTGTAGCTGATATCTTTTTATCCTAAATTGATGTTCTTTCTATTCCTAGATCTATTCATTTATGTCATAAACATCTAGTTCTTTTCTGATGTCTTAATTTCTTATATGATCAGTGTGTATTAAATATTTTAAGAGTAAAGAGAACAAACTGATATAAATATCATGATCAGGAAGAGAGATGTACCTTACAAAAGCAACAAGCAATCCCTCCCCCTTTCCTCAACAGTAGTTATGAATAATGAAGTTGCTTTGGGTTTTTTCTTTCTACAAATATTTCAGTTCAAGCGGGTTTTGAGTTACATAAACTTTCTTCTTAAGAAAGTTCCTTTTCCAATATGCAAATTTCATTTCTTAGTCTAGGTGCCTTAACGGTATGAAAGCACTTTGTTTTATATAATAATTAGTCAAATTTTATACAAAGAAAAAAAATCTTAAATTTTTCCCTTCAGCTATACATTTAGAAGTGAATGTAGGAATTAGCACATGTGATAATCAAATATTTTTTATAGAAAATTGGAGGTCCATGATGAGTCCTTACTCTGTGGAGACTCCCATGTAATAATTTGTCTGCACACAGTACTGTTGTGCTATAGTGTAGCCTCGTGTGGGGTTGATATAATGACAAGCTTACTGGAGACCTAGTTTCATATTTTGAAAATTTTCCCTCTGTTACTGAATGCTGATGACTTCACTTCTGCACAAAACATGATAATGAAAATAATTTTTAAACTATATTCAAAATGTGCACTGTCATTCCACTCACTTTAAATGATAATTGCTGGTAACATTTGTTATATAACCTAGTAATTACATTTATATACAGTTATAACCTAGTAATTACATCTGAGGATTTGGCTGTAACAAATATGACCATATTGCTACCAATTGGTGAGAGTGATCATAGGGTCTTGACTTGGGAGGTGGGTAAAGGTGTAGAATTTTCAATTAAGACAGGGTACATGTGGAATTATCGGGCTGGAAAGTATGACAAGCTTAGGAGTTTGATTGGTTCAGTGCCATGGCATGTACAACTGCAAGGACTAGAGGTCGATAGTGCATGGGAGGTAGTTAAGAAGTGCTTGCATGAAGCAATGGCTGACTGTATACCTAGAGTCCGAATAATAAATCAAGTAGGGGTTAAATGGATGAATAACACCATTAAGCTTGAGCTGCAAAAAAAGAAACAACTATGGAGGGAATTTAAGGAGAAAGGTGACCGGCAGGCACATGAAAAGCGCAGGCCAGAAGGGTGACAAGTGTGGTAAGAAAAGCAAAAAAGGATTACGAAAGAACATTGGCCATGCAGGCTAAAGAGAATCCTAAACAGTTTTTTAGATATGTAGCAAGTAAAAGGAAAAATGTACATGGCAGAATGATTTTAAAGAATGCCGATGGTAGGGAGGTAACTGAATCAGTTGAGATAGTTGAGTTACTGAGTGAGCACTTTGCAAGAATATATCATCCAGGTGGTGACATTGCAGAAACGAATAAACCAATAGATTATACGAGAATTGTGGTGAATGAAGTGGAGGTGAGTAGTCTATTGCATAACCTCAATGTCAATACATCTGTGGGATTGGATGGTATACCAGCTCGTGTTGTACGAGAAACAGCTAAAGAATTGTCAGTACCCTTGACCATTTTGTTTAATTTGAGTGTCGGGTCTGGGTTAGTCCTGAGCGGGGTGGAAAGAGGGGAAAATAGTTCCACAGCATAAAGGTGGTTCCAAGACTGCTGTTGTAAATTACCGACCGATTAGCATATCAGGAATCATTGTCAAGGTCTTAGAGAAATTAGTCAAGAAAAGAATACAGGATGGGATAGATGAAAATGGGATATTGTATGGGGGACAACATGGTTTTGTGAAGGGTAGATCATGCCTCAGTAACTTGCTCACGTTTTATAACACAGTGACGGCTGAACTGGATAGGGGTAATGGGTTTACAGTGATACTACTGGACCTTGCCAAGGCCTTTGATAGGATACCACATGGAACCCTAATCAGTAAACTGGAGCAGATGGGGATAGATATAGGGTTGGTGAGATGGATAGGAGGGTGGTTGAAGGAGAGATACCAGAGAGTGGTTTATTCAGGAGTGGAGTCTAAAAGATGTCTTGTGACTAGTGGAGTGCTGCAGGGCTCTGTTCTTGGACCACTGCTTTTCAATTTGTTCATCAATGATATTGGAAAGGATTTGAGAGGAAGTGTTCACTTGTTTGCTGATGATGCAAAGTTGGGTAGAGCAATTGTGAGTGCACAGGATGTCAAAATTTTACAGGATGATTTGGATAGTTTGGAGGACTGGGCTAGGAAAAATGGATGTCAATTTAATGTGGCAAAGTGTAAGGTTATGCACTTTGGGGTGAAAAGAATAGCAGCGGTATATCGCATTGGTGGAACCGTACTCCAGGAGATTGATGAGGCCAGGGATTTGGGAGTGTTGGTTGATAGGGAGTTGAAGTTTAGGGGGCACATTGCAAAAGTGACTAAAACAGCTCACCAAATCACTTGACTTCTGAAAAATACTTTAACATGCAGAGACAAACAAGTTGTTGTTCCTCTGTATCGAGCCTTGATAAGACCCCATCTGGACTTCTGTGCCCAGTTATGGGCACCAGGGTTTCTTTGTGATGGGGAGGAAGTGGAGAGGGTCCAGAGATGCGTGACCAAGATGATAGCAGGTCTGTGGAATGAACCTTATGAGAATAGGTTGAGGATTTGTGGGTTGCAGAAATTGGAAGATAGGTGAAGGAGGGGTGATATGATTGAGACATTCAAATTACTGAAGGGTTTTTATAAGATTGATCCAGAAGATATTTTTGAAAATATGACTGGTGATGGGAGGACTAGGGGCCATGCATGGAAGCTGGGCAAGAGCGTGGTTGACAAGGGTGTTAGAGCTAGTTTTTTTACTTGGAGAGTGGTGAATGAGTGGAATAAGCTTCCAGAGTCTGTTGTGGGTGCTACAACCGTGAATGAGTTCAAGGCAAGGTATGATAGATACACTGTGAATGTTGACTAGTTGTTCTTGACATGATGTTAGGGCCTCCCTTGATGAGTCTGTCGACTCCTTGGAGTTTCCCAGAACAATAATAATAATAATATCATCAGTTTTCTGAGTACCCTTAATATTGGTGTACAGAACACTGTGACAGTACTACATGATTAAGTTTGCATTGTTAGTAATCTACAATCAGCAATCACTCCAAATCACTGTTACTTGTCAGTGCTGCAATATTGTCATATTTAATATTTATCTTCTATGGCACCTCTGACTAAATCATTCCTAGATCTTGATCTGTCTCTGGATCTTTTCCTTGCCATCTTCACAGCAAATACATGTTTTGCTAACTTTTTTTTCTTCCTTTCTGTTTAAGTATCCATATCACCTTAGATTGATTAGCCCTGCTTGCACATTCTTGAATAATAAGTCAAATTCCTTCCAAATATCTTCATCTTTAATATATATAATTCTTCCATTGATGCCATCTGCTCATTTCTTTAGAGTTTTTTTTAGAGGTCTCCATCAGTGATCAAGTACTTTATTTCTAACCCAACTCTTGAATCTAACTTAAAACTGGTTTGTAGACTGTCATATATCTTGCTACTTTAGTATTTTTGGCTAATTTCTCTCTTGGTCCATATGAATTTATTCAACTAGCTTCCCACTATACAAGCTTTGCTCATTCTCTTGTCCTCCTGTTCATTTCCAAACTTAATTTGCCATCTTCACTAAAAACTGTGCCTAAATAGCTGAAATATTGTACTTGTTCTATAGGTTCTACATTGAATATGTTTTCTATGGTCCTGCTTATTTTCATAGTTTGGTCTTTTTGTTCCTAATTTTCATGCCAGATTTGTTACATTATTCGAATCAGTTGTTCAATTTTGTTAGAGAAACGTAGAGACTTGCACTTGATGTATTTACAAGTACATCATCTGCATAAAGCAGAGAGCCAAGTTTGATGTCTGATCTTAATATCAGGTTTAATGCCACTTTCTTTCATAATGTAATCCATACACACGATGAATAAGAGCAAAGATAATGTGCATCCTTGTCTTATCCCTGATTTTATATCAAACCATCTTCTTGTATTTCCTTCGATCTATTATTTATTGCTATATAATATTCCATTTAACCTATGTAACTGTAGTGTTTTGAAAAGCTTTCCTCTTGGCACCTTATCATATGCTTTTTCCAGACCTTCAAAACTAAAGTACAGATCCTTCTCATATTCCCACGATTTCTCGACTATTTGTCATGAAGCGAAAATCTTATTTTGAAAACCTCTGTTTCAGCTGAATCCAGGTTGTTCTTCTCCAAGTTTCTATTCCACAATTTTTCTCTACCTCTCTTCACGTATGCTTGCATAAATCTTACCTGGAACACTTTTAGTAGAGAAATTCCTTGATAATTTTTGCATTCAACTTTATTCCTTTTGTTATATCATGAACTATAAGAGCTCTACTCCAATAATCTGGAATTCGGCCTTCTTACCGGGCTCTCTGAATTATGCATTATAGCCAGTGTAAAACTTCTTTACCTCCATATTTAAGCATTTCTGGTCAAATATCATCTACTCCAGCTGCCTTTCCACATTTCAAGTATTTGATGGCTTGTTCTACCTCAAGTATTGATATATGCTTGAGGTTTTTATGTCAGCTTTATCATCTTTTATTCCTTTTTCAGTGCACTTTCCTCCATTTCTAAGGGTTTTTTTTTCAATAGCCTCCATAACATTTTGCCACCTTCCTGATATTTACTTTCTATATTTCTTACCAATATCTTCCCATGACTTTAGTTTAGCTACTTTCACATGTGGCTTAGTTCTCTTACATTTTTCTCTTGCATTCTTTGAGTCATCTGCTGACTTATTATTACATGACACCTCCAGGGAGTCCAAAGACTCATCGAGGGAAAATTTTTATATTGCAGCGGCAGGGAACCGAACCAGGCCATTATTTGATAGGAACTTTTGATATGCTTTCTTGTTGTCCGGGACTGCTTCTTTAACATCTTGTGTCTGCATGGTGTTCTTATTTTTCTATTTTTGCAAGCAACTTCATCACATAACTCCCTAGCTGAATCAATCAATATTGTCTTCAGAGTTTTTGCTACTGAGACTCCCAATGCTTGGTTTTTGCTTTCAGGCTGTTTAATTTTTCTTGAATAATGTTTGTATAGTTGAGTCTACAGTTTACCTGCAACAGGTGCTTAACTTTAATTCTTTTTAAAACTTTATGTACTGTACTTTTCAGTCTGATATCCATTTTTATCCTGCTTAGCACTAAGTAATGGTCACTTCTAATTTTACATCCTTTGTGCACTCTTGTATCCTCATTTACTATGTCAACAATGACATAGTAAATGAGGCTTTTCTTATTTCTTGTGTCTTCTCTCCGTGTGAACTTGTGAACATCTTTATGTTGAAATGTGTTAGTAATGACTAGTCTGTGTCCTGAGCAGAAGTCCTGAACAAGCATGAACATTTCATTATCAAAATGATAGTCAATGAGGTTTTTCTTGCATCTTCTCTTCATAAACTTGAACATTCTTATGTTGAACATGGTGATAGATGACTAGTCCTTATCCTGATCAATAATTCAGCAGATACTTACTGTTATTATTAGGTTGGTCCTTTCCTCCAAATATTCTCAAAACATTAAACATTCCTAATATGCCTTGAGGGATTCATTTCTTACTCTGCTGTTTAGATATTCAGCAAGGACTACTTTTTCCATTTTCTTTGTCAGCTACCTGCTTCTAATGACTAAAATTTTTTCCACTTTTTCCTTAGAAGTACTTTCTGTAGGACCATAGGCAAAAATAAGTTTGATTATCCATTTTCCCAATTTTAAAGTTTGCTCACATAACTACTTGAAACCTGCCCTCTAATCAAGAAGTTTATCTTCATGTTTGGTGTTGAATGCTGTTGCTACTCATTCCTTTCCTTGATTGTTATTGCCTGAATATAACATTGTATACTTAGTAAATTCTTGCTTTTTTTGTATTCTTTGTCTTGATAATGCCAGTTTATCCATGGGATACTTTTACAGTTCTTCTGTTAGTTCGATTTCTTTTCCATTAATACTCCTTATATTAATAGTTCCTATTTTCAGTTCTTCAGATATTGGAGTTTGTTCCAGTAGCTGACTTTTCACTCTTCACTCTGGTTAAGTTTCTTGAAAAAAATAGCAGGGGCCTTGTTTTGATGGGCAATGCTTCAGCCAGCATGAAATCTCATGTTGTGCCATGTTGTACAATTTGGTTGGTTAGTCAATTGCAGCCTATTCTCATACATTCAGTATCCAGTAGATACCTACTAACAGAGTGCACCTCATGGAGATAAGGATTGGACATTGAGAAGCTCCCAGTCAGTTCTCTGTATTCCTTAATATCAATGTCATCTCCTGGTTATATTGGCTCTGACCCCACTATGTGTTCCAAATTCTTGAAATACTCATTGATTATCCTCTATAATGAAATCTTCAATATTATTCCTTTTTTCCTAATTCTATCCAACCTGGTTTTCTCCTTTTCTCTTTTTTTGACTGTGTTGTAATTCCTTGGAATTTATTCTTCTTGTTTCTTAAAATTTTATATCTACACAAACATCTCCATCTTGTGTTGGATGGCAATGTAAGTGGATATGATATTATCTAACAGAGCAATGAAGAAATACTGGCTTAAATATTCCATCTTCACATTAATTATTTGGAATACCTCAGTGTAATTGCTATTTGCCAGGCAAAGAATAAAATAGATTAGATATTTTCCTAAATAATAACTGTTATATTCTGTCAATAATCATGAGAGAAAAAGGTATAAATGTAGTAACTAACATATTAAACATGAAGATAAAATTTTAATCTCAACAGGAATTACTTGCCAGATAAAGATAACTGATGCAGGCAAATTATACATTTGGAAATGGGATGAAATTTGGGTCTGTGGTTCTAGAGAAGGCTCTAGTAGGAACAGCAAAAGTAGGTTCTTGTTGAAGTTGCAATTAAGACTTCAAAAGAGTAAAATGAATCCCAGGCACATAGAAATGTTTTGAAAAAATTTGGAGAGAAAAGCAAAGTTCTTATTGACTGTTATTGTTCATAGTGCTATCTTAAGACTAGGTCAGGATGCAAGAATGAATATATATATTGTATTTTTTTAATTTTCTTTGAATGTTTTTGTGGAGTTTTATAACCATAGCTATAAAAAAATTTTATGCTGTCTTTCATGTTTAGAATATTTTTAACACTTAAATTTATAAGAGTAGGGACATGCTATATGGGTAGCAACTTATGGGCATGAATCCCACACCTGGGAGTTCCCATCCAACCATGCTTCAACATATCCCCCTTTCCAAGTTGCTGTACTAAAACTCCCTCCAGGCACCATCTGGCAGTAAGCAGCAGCAAGATTATTTATCAGCTGATCAGGAAGAAGTACATAGAGTTCTGCCAACAGGTTTGGTATCATGTAATATTGATGGCTGGCCTGTGGAAACCCTGCTTTAGAGACCAGACATAGGAATTTTTCAAGCCACTTCAGGCCTCCAATAAGCAGGACGGTGGTTTCAAACTGGGCGATGAATTCATCTCCCACCTAAAACTAAGGAAAGTGTTCTTCAAAGCAGCCATACTCACCTTGCTAGGGACCCTGTTTGTTGAAACATGCCATTCCACAGTAAGGTTTGGTTGACTTTTCTGGAAGGGACCATCTATTGCACATCACCAGTTATTTTAGTCCAATTATGGTGTGTCCTTTTTATTTATTCAGATGCTTTTTGTTTTTTAATTTCATTATCCCATATTTTAACTTTTTTGATCTTTCCTAGATGAGCATTTGTTGCTGAGTGTTTTAATAATAGACCATTCTGTTTCTACTTCTCTGCTTTTTTAATTTATTTTTTCTCTTTTTCCTAACCATTGGTTAAATTTTTGTTCCTATAGCTACTGTATATTTTATATCGCATAATAATTTGATTTTTATAATGGGATGGGCTTTTTTTTGCTTCTTCTGCATTGATTGTAGCTATTTAAGTTGTAATCTTAATTTTATCTTAGGAAGAAAATGATCAGTGCTTATTTCATAGCCACTGTGTAACATCTAAAAAAAAATTTTGATGTTTTTCTATCAAAGATGTCTATAATTTATTTTCAGGGTTTGTTTAAGAGTCAAAGCTAAATAACTGGGATGAGATCTCCACATAAGCTTTCAAGGAATGTGGAGAACCAACCAAAGCTTTGACATAATGCCCAATCTTCACCTTCTCAGAATGCACCTTATCCAGTATTCAAGTGGATTTAGCTGACTAAATTGTATTTCTATTAGTTTCAGTGAGAACAAAATGATGGTACAGCATTATGGAATTTTTTTGTTGACTGGAGCATCATCCAGCCAAACCAAGTTTCTGCTGTTTTTGTCAGAGAAACAGGGTGAATAGTGAAAAGTTAGCTATTGGAACAAATCCTACCCAACATCAGCATAAGAACTATCAGTGGAAAAGAAGTGGAAATGGCAGAATAATATGAGGTATAGTTGACAAACAGCTGAGTAGGAAATTAATGGTGATGGTAAGTACCTACAGGATTTCTATTTGGGACACAGACTAGTTTTTACTACATCTACCAGCATAAAAATGTTTACAGATTCACATGGAGAAAAGTAACAAGAACTAAAGATAGTCTCATTGACTGTGTTATTGCTGAGTGATATCTTCATGTTCTTTCAGGACATTTAAATAGGAAGTGTTTACGATTTAATTTTGTGTAATATAAAATTGAATATTATATTGAAAAAAAGTGGGAAGGAAAGTTTAAAAAGAATGAATCAAGCAGTTTTCAGGTGTGAACTGTAGACTCATACAAATATTTTTCAAGAAAAAAGAAGAGGTTGAAACAAGAATCAAACCTTGGAGATTGAGTGATAGACCATGAAGAAAACATTCGTATTCGGGCAGAGAGGAATGAAGTTGTTTGCAAGGATAGAAAAATCAGGTTTCCACAGAGGACTCAGGAAGTTAGAGGTAGTCATGTAAAAGAAGAAATCATGTCACAAGTTCCTAGCAAGTAAGTCAAGTTGTTCTCTGAGAGAATACAGAGAAAAATGTAAGAAATCAAAGCAATGTGTAAATTAGCTAATTTGGTAAGAATATAGAAGATAATCAGCAAGGTGGCAAAAGGAATTGGTAATAAAAGCAGCATGAAAACTGGAAACAGATTTTTAGAGCTCTGGAGTCATTAATGACTTTTGAAAGATTGCTAAATGAATAAATGATGGAATGATTATTGAAAATCTTTAATCTTGAAGAGGAATGCAGTCAGAAGTGTGTGTTTGTGTCAGTACTTATGGTAAAAGAGCTATTAGGCAATCTGGAAAGGGCAGCTGGAATACATGAAATTTGACCAGACATACTCAAGCAGATTAAAATTTTTATAATGGCTGTGAAGGTCTGGTCAACAATTTGGAATTTTTGATGAGTGCATTAAAGCTCTCAATTAGTACCCACCCATAAAAAAAAAAGAGAAAGAAACAAGTATGAGAATTAGAGGAATTTTCCTACTACCAGACTAGTAGTAAAATCCTACTAGTAAGATTCTTGGCTTCTTCTCAAGCATACTTTGAGAAGAGACTAAGAAAATTTGTTGAAAGGAAATTTAGAAAAGAATAGCCTTGTTCAGGTCAAATCTGAGTTATTGTGATCAGATTTTCACTTTAAGCTTTTGAGAAATCCTTGGAATATAACAAGAATGCTGTATTTAAGTTTTGTCAATGTGGAAAAGCATATGACAAGATACTATGAGGAAAAACACTGTTCAAAATGCTACAGTTAGATGGTGTCAATAAGATATTTCATCCAGCAATACATAGTCTATATTTGAGTTGTAAATCAGTTGTTAGAATTGAAGGAAGTATAGGAAGATCATGGCAAAATCATATATTATAAGGAGAAATACACTGGATTTATTTGGCTGTCATAATATGAAAAAATGATAACTAATATGTGTGGCTTCATCTGGGATTAAGATTTGAAAAATACAATAAAAAGCTAACTTGAATTATAATACTACTAAAATACAGAACATGTAGGAATGTTACAATATGAGTTAAATGGGAACTGCATGGATTGTGTGAGCACCCATGGGTTAACTATTGTTCAGTAATATATGCAAGATAGTTGACTGAAAAGTTACTCTGACATGTGGAATATTGCTGATGCTTCCTAATTGCTATTATCTGAGCTAAATAAAGCTTTGTTTTGTAGTTCCAAATTATATTTTATAGAAGATCTTAAATATATTTTTGTGCTTAAATATGTTTAAAGTTTTGTCACATACAGTAATTAATTGCAAAAAAAATTTTTTTTTTAATCTTAAAAAAATTACAATTTGTTAGGTAAGTTCTATGGAACTAGTTCAAGAGATTCACCAACTTTTAATGGATCGGGAAGATACGTGTCACCGAACATGTTTTTCTCTTCAGCTGGATGGCACAACTATGGATAATTTTGCAGAGCTGAAAAATATTGAGGGACTTAAAGAAGGCTCTTTGATAAGAGTTGTAGAAGGTAAAAAGACCATTTTTAAGTTAATTCTTCATCCCCCAACCCATTCAAAAGTGAGCTGATTTCTGACACATTTTCTTGTAGATTTATAAATTTCTTTTTTTTTTTTTTTTTTTAATGTATTTCTATGTTTAAAGTTCTGTAGCTGTTGCTTTGATGTCAGTTTCTGGAACAAAAACTACGTGAAACTGGAATGAAGATAAATAATGTAGTTAATAAACTGTTTAGAAGCTACTTTTTCTCTAACTCAAGCCAGCCAGCATTAACGAAGGCATTTTAACAATACACATTCAGCAAAGAAGTGAAAAGGCCTTGAGAACAAGGATTCTCACTTGCATAGAGGGCAGCTGTGTGTCACTCTTCATAGTAATTTTCTGTAATTAATCCTGATTCAAAAATAGCATGGTGTGCCAAAACTATACAGGATCACAATGTATTGTGATCTGCACAAATTACATTACAGATCCTGGTTCAAATTAGATACTGTTCCTGAAAGCCTCAAGTTCTATATAACCTGGTTTACTGCAATAGAATTGATGGTGTGATCACAGATATTAACCCACCACTATCTTCACCATAAGCATTAATCAGATTACTACCATTGCCCTCCATGCACATAATTCTTGGCTTGAGGTGGCAAAATATCAGTTGTAAATAATCAATGTAATTAATAAATTTTCATTCCATTTTCATGTAGTTCCAAAAACTGAACATGAATTTTATCTTAAATGTTTGAAAAACAACTTCTGTAGACATCATAAACAAAATAACTTTACATTTTTAATAATGGTCCCTAACAAACAAGTGTTATGGTTTTTAATAACGCATTAGTTGCATGTCATTTTGAGGGTCATGTTACTTTCTTCCAAAACTGTAAACACAAGCATAGCTGCTAGTCAATATATATTTACTCACCAGCCTCAGACTGAACCAATTTTTCCATCTCTTTTATCTGCCTTTGTTCTTTGGAACACCCACATCTTTCTCCAAAGATGACATTATACACCATAGCTGTCAGTTTCCATCCCAACACCTTGTGGTTCTGAAAATTTATGTACGCTTCTAAAGTATGCAAGGTAATGTGTTTTATGCTTCATTGTGGGTGTCTGACTTACCTTTACTTTTTCCAGAAAATATCAAAGTTGCCATGTTGTTACATGGGAAAAGCAGTCTCCCATGTGAAGAAGTCCTTGCATTTTGTTGAGAAGACAAAGAAATATTTGAACTGTCAGACCTCCTAGCAAACGTGATATTGTGAACTTTTTCATGAATGTTTCCAGAAGAGGAATTCTGTCATAAGAACTCCTTCCTCTTAATGGTATCAAATTTTGTTTTTAGAACAGAGAACAAAATGGTTTAACTCTGGACTCATTTTCTCCACTTCTGGGATACTTATTCATGAAATCCTTCAAAAGATAAGCTTCAGAGAGCTGCTAGTTAATACCACGAATTTGGCTCGATTATATTATTGACATTTTTATCATTTGCTCAGAATCTAAGGAACAGCTGGGAGAATTTACAGGGTACTTAAATAACTTGATTTAAGAAATCAAACTGTTAAATTAAGTCTGGTAGTCTTGTCCTCTCATTCAAAGATATCAACTATGTGGACCTAGGATGTTATGCTTTCTATTGCACAACAGAATCTCACTCAAATGATATTTCTTTGTGTATATAATTAGCTGTTTATTCCATTACTGTTATTTGAATATTGTAATGCTCTGATTTTATTAATTTATGTATTTTGACTTTCTTCTCAAGATTCCCACAAGGAACTGAAACCTGGTAGTTGATAATTTTTTTTTTATTATTATTTCTTTATAGATAATTATTTCTTCACTATGTAAAAAAAAATGCAAAATGACAGAAAATTGCTTTTATGTCACTTTTACATCTTCCATCACTGCTAATCACACTTCTTAGACATTTAAATGTCTTTACTTGATTCAATTTTTCCCCATTCTGATATCTTTATTTGCCTCTTTCCTTGCTCTTTTCATTACCTTTGTTTTTCTTATGTTAATTTTCATTCCATAATTGATACAGGATTCCAGTAATCTGGTCAACAGATGTTGTAGTTCTGTTTCAGTATTTGATAATAATGCCTTGTCATCTGCGTATTGTATTGCAAATATCTGTCTACCTCCAATCTTTATTCCTTCTTCTGAATTCTCCAGTGCTTCAGAATGCATGTTAAAAAAATTTGGTGATAGAGAACAGCCTTATCTTACTCCTTGTCCAATAATACCTGGTTCTGTTGTACCATGTATGTCTCTCACCATGGCAGTTTGTCCCATATATATAGTGAAATAATTAGCCTTCTGTCTTTTCAATCAATACCAATCTTTTCCATTACTTCCATCATCTTATCCCATTTTACAAAGTCAAAAGCTTTTTCAAAATCTATATAACAGATATTAACTTCTTTATTCACTTCCAGACTTCTTTCACTTATTAGACTTGAGTGTATTATTTCTTAATTCCTTGTATTTGTATAATTGTACAGCAGATATTGATCAATTGAAATATATTCTTTCATTTCGACATTTATTTAAAAAATGTTCATAGATCAAAAGTCAGTTTGTGTTTTTGCTTAAACAGTAAGACAATATCTGGTTTCATTATTTCAGTTAAGGTTGAAATATCTTTTACAAACGCATACTCAAATTTTAGTATGCATGAGAATAATTTAATATTTATATCATATATAGTCATATTTTGTGGCCAAACTTAATCTGTTTATACTAACTGCATTTAAAAAATGAGTCAGTTTACATATCTGCAATTAAGGGGCTGTTGCTTTTAAAAAGAAGATAATGAAGAATCAGAAATCAGCTTAAGTTGCTGCTTATGCAGTAAGTGTTGAAAGCACTTCATAATTGGATTTTTTATTTGTGTGTGTGTGTGTGTGTGTGTGTGTGTGTGTGTGTGTGTGTGTGTGTGTGTGTGTGTGTGTGTTGCAGATCATTTCTCAGCCAGTTTGAGAGGAAAGAGTAGATTAAAATCTTGCATTTGATATTTGCACTCAGCTTGTTTTAGCATAATGCCACCATGATTGTAAATAGGATATACATACAGTAGTGAACAAACTAATTTGATTGCTCATATTTTAAAGAAAAATTTTAATTTTGCAAGAAATAAGTACAAAAAATTAAACTCTAACTTTACCTAATAATTTATCTGCTCCTCTGTTCTAATAAGTTCATTAATTCGCTTAAGCATGGACTTTACCAATATAGAACATATTTTTCTTATTTCTTCATCTCAAAACTATACTTTTATAATAGATTGTATTAAATTATCCTTTATATCACAATTTAATTTTCCAAGTCTTTTTTTCACTATGGCCCACAAATTTTCTGTTGAGTTAATGTCAGGAGAGGTGCCTGGTCACTGAAGCAATTGGATGTTGTGATTTTTGAGAAACTCTCACTTTTTTTTGAAGTGTGGTATGGAGCAAGGTCATGTTGGAAGACGAATTCCTTGTCTTTCTGGATCTGTGGGACAACTCTTTCCTCCAATATTTTTATGTATTGGTCACTTTTCATCATACCGTCAACAGGTACAAGTGATCCTGGACCTTCATATTTAAAACAATCTCAGAACACCTTCTTAGCTTGGGTGTTTAAGAGCTTGTTGAAGGTGAGTGGGAAAAGTCTTCCCTGCTGCTGTTTGCAAACATAGGGTATTCGCTCTCCTTGGACAAATAAATGTCTCATCTGATACGCCCTTCCACTTCTCAACAGTCCAATCTTTGTACACGTTTGTTCAATGTAGCCTTTTTTTCTACATAGCCTTCATCAATAATTGTTTTTTCTTTTTTGATGGATTAAACAATCTTTGACGGATTCCGCTATCTCCTAAGTTTATTTAAGTGTACAGCAGACAATCTGGGATGATTCATTTTCCTTTTCCTAACTAGGAAATGATTTCGAGTAAGTGTAGTTTTCCTTTTCTGTCAGGAGAAAACGTACCTGTCTTCCTAAACCTCTTTAAAATCACATTAACAGTATCCAAACCATCATCACACTTATTGGCAATTTGTCTTTGAGTCGTGGATTATGTGATGAGAAAGAGTACATATTTTTGAATGCTTTCTTAGAGATATATCCATTTTATAGCTACACAAAATGAATAAAACACTACAAATCTGAACTTTTTTTTTACACTATTAAAAACAATACTATTAATAAGCATCATAGAGATAATTAAGAGGGAGATGCTAAATCCCGTTTTATTTTATAGCCGGGTATGAAACTCTGGTCGAAATCCATCGACATCCGTAGAGTTTCAATGCCGAAAAAAACTATCGGTGGAACCAAGTGTAAATGATCACTTGAATAGTACAACACCAGGGCAACTCTATGCAAAGGTTTCAACCTTTGCATAGAGTTGCCCTGGTGTAGTTGCCCAGACCAGTTTCAACCTTTTTTGAGGTCTCATCAGTGAGTAGGTAGACCTGGAATATCAAGGTTTTAAGTGAACAGAAAGTAACATACCTCTACTATCGAAGTGGTGTACTATATATTGTTAATGTAAATTAACAATATATAGTACACAACACCAAAATTGTAAATAATGTTAACTACAAAGATAATAAGCCGAAAGGCTATTTTACCGGCAAATTTGTTAATTAAGAGGGAGATGTTAAATCCCGTTTTATTTTATAGCCGGGTACGAAACTCGGGTCGAAATCCATCGACATCCGTAGAGTTTCAATGCCGAAAAAAAACTATTGGTGGAACCATTAAGAGGGATTTAACATCTCCCTCTTAATTAACAAATTCGCCGGTAAAATAGCCTTTCGGCTTATTATCTTTGTAGTTAACATTATTTAACAATATATAGTACACCACTTCGGCAATTCGATAGTAGAGGTATGTAAGTTTCTGTTCGCTTAAAACCTTGATATTCCAGGTCTACCTACTCACTGATGTGACCTCAAAAAAGGTTGAAACCGATCTGGGTAGTGACCTCTTCTCATAATGTAAAACAATATATTTACATCTCTTAGGCGCTGGGTTTTACATTTTACATTAAGAATATTAAAGTTAGTGAAGGAGCTTGCTTCACCTTTGCATGGAGTTGCCCCGGTGTTGTACTATCCAAGTGATCATTTACACTTGGTTCCGTCGATAGTTTTTTTCGGCATTGAAAATCTACGGATGTCGATGGATTTTGACCAGAGTTTCGTACCCGGCTATAAAATAAAACGGGATTTAACATCTCCCTCTTAATTAACAAATTCGCCGGTAAAATAGCCTTTCGGCTTATTATCTTTGTAGTTAACATCATAGAGATAGTTAAAACATGCAGTACTCAACTAAAATGGTGAACTAAAACCAAAATTCTTGTGAACTGAAACCAAAACCAACCCAAAAACTTGACGAAACTTTGACTTTGGCTTTAAGATTGAACAGCTTCTTATGGTAGATGTCTGTCCTGATTGTCTACTGCTTTTTCATGACACTGTAAAGCATTTTTAGGTGTTGTTAATATTGTAAATCCATCTCATTTAGACCGACATCTTTTTCTATCACTTTCTGGATAATATAATCTTGTTGGCCAAGCAAATATCCTGCATTCTGATAACATGACTGAACCATCGTAGCCCTTCTTTACACAGGATAGTGCTAAGAGGAAACTGTTCACTCCACTTATGTAGCTGATCGTGTTATTCATGAAGAAGTTCCAATTATTACTGTTGCATGATGTTCACATATTGGCTCCATAATGCAAAGCAAGAAGAATTAGACTTGTAAATTTTATACTTTACTGCTATTCTGCTATTTTATCACTTTCCATAAGTTTTTAAACACTCTTGTCTTCTCCAATTTCATTTCTCACCTCACTCATCAGTTACACTGCAACCAAAATAATTGAACTGACAGACTTGCTCTAGCATATCCCTTAAGGAAGATAATTATCTGTATCATATATTTTCATTACCTTTGTTTTCTCAATACTGATAATCAAATTTAGTTAACTTTCAGCATCATCAATTGTAGTAATAAGAGTTCATTTCTCACACATTATTTGTGAATAAAGTCAGATCATTGGAATAATCTAGATCATTCCTCAATATTCTAAGATTCTTAAACTAGTTTGGTACCAAGTCCTTCCCCTTCAGATTCTTACATCACAAAATCCATTATAAGGCTAAATAGAAAAGGTGACAACACTCTTATCTTATTCCGATTATTATAAACCATTTGCTGTGTGCTTTATGTAATGGTATAAATTGGTTTGCTTTATTTTGGTCACATACTGAATCTCTTCATTCTTCTTTAACATATTCTTACTGAACAGGGATGAATTGTCTTTGTGCTTTGGTTACATATCAGACAGCATAGTATGAGTTATTGTGTCTTTTCTTTGAATCCAGTGTGCTGTGCAGAGGGGGACAGTTTACGTATAATAAGTAAGGGTCTTATAAAGTTATTATTATTAATATGTGACACCTTCAAGGAGTCCAAGGACTCATCGGGAGGGCACCTGCTCTACAACCCTCCCCCCCAGCACTATCCCCCAAGAACCACTGGTTCGTTCACCGCATCCCCCTTGGGGTTGCTGTGAATGAAAAAAAAATATAAAAAACTTGAGACTTCGTTTCTCGAACATTGAACCTGATATTGAAAAATTAGAAGGATCTCTTCAGGCTCAGGGCATGATCCTTTAATCATGCTTTTGGAAATCACCAGCAGCAAAAAAATAAATAAAATAATAATAATAAATAAATAAATAAAATAATAATAATAAATAAATAAATAAATAAATAAAATAATAATAATAATAAAAATAATAAATAAAAATCATAGTTGTGCAAGATCTGTATTTTGAAATATGTTCATGTGCTATACTTAAGACTTAGTCTACAGGTTGTTAATTTGTTAAACTATTCTCTCTACTTATAAAATCTTGAAACGAAAAAATTTTAATTTACCCTGTACTGTCATCATCATACTATGCCAGTTATAAATTTATCTATCCTAACCTTATTTTAGAACCATACACTGTCAGAGAGGCCCGTATTCATGTAAGGCATGTCAGAGACCTCTTAAAGGCATTAGATCCAGCCGATGCATATAACGGTGTTGACTGCAATTCTCTTTCCTTTCTTAATGTCATTACTCAGGGAGACATATTAGGTAAGTTTATTTTTGTTAAGCATGATAAATATGTTTATATTTCAAATAAGTCACAGTAGTAGGTTGGTTCTAAGTCCAAACTTTGGTACAGAGACCAATTAAAATTTGTTGTTGTTCATGGTCATTTTAATGTTAAGTTAGAGAAGATGTCATATAGTAGAGATGAAAAACCCATAGACACACTTCCCACATAAAGAAAGTGCACATCAGTTCCCATTCCATTTGTGTGGCTTCAACAGTTCTCCCCCCCCCCCCCCCATATATGCACACATTTACTATACCTGAACTCTCCAGGCACAACCTGGCAGAGTAAGTGGTAACAGTGTCGTTCATTAGCTGATTAGAACCATTGGATTCAGTCCTGTATACTTCAGTGGCTGGTCTTCAGAACTATGGTACGCACTTGAAGAGGGTGTACCATAGTTCTCAAGGTCTCTCCACTACAGTTTGTTAATTAATGTTTTCCGTGTAACTAGGCTATCAACCACACTACATCAGTAATATTCAATACTAAACACAAAGATATTCTTGCATGGAGGGCAACTTCAAGTAGCAATGTGAGCAAATATTAAAATAGGGAAATGGACAATTAAATATTTGCATCTATAGTTCCATAAAAGGTTGTATGAGGTGGAGATTTTTAAGTCATTAGAGGAGGCATTTGGTATAAAGGGAAAATTGGTCCTAGTTAGAGAGCTAAACAGCAAAGTAGAAAATGGATACTAGACATATAGAAATGTTCGGAGAAAATTTGGTGAGAAGAGAAGCTAATAACTACTTTCTGGATATTGGACACTAATATCATGCTCTAACATAAAAGATGTTGGACAAATGTGTCTAGAACATTTGTCTTATGTTCTATACACAATTCATGTATAGAACATATAAAAAATGAGTAAGTTTTACTATGCTATTGTTGGTAGTGATATCTTCACACAAATTTACCGGGATTTGAAATAGGAAATGATTGCCAGTTAGTTTAGAGAGGATAAAAAATGAATGTCATGTTGAAAATAATTTGCTGATTAGAACCATTGGATTCTATAATGGAAATAAATTTATAAAAAATATAAACTTGAACAGCTTTTAGAGGTGAACTGTAGATTTAAATATTATTAGAGAAAGAGGGGAAAAAATGAAACTTGGGAAAAACAAAAATCAATTCTTTGGAGGCCTTGGCAAATTATGATGAACTCAGGAAGTTAAAGAATTGGTCCTCAAACAAGAAAAGAAAAAAAAAAAGTTATTGAAAGTTCCTAGAAAGTATATTGGCATGAGCTCTGAGTGAATGCACAGAAAAATTGCAAGAAAGCCAAGCTGTATATGCAAAAATCATGTGAAGGCTTCAAAATATTCTGAATGGTACTATGAGAGCTTTAGCCAATCATTAGAAATTCAAACTTCTGAGCAGGCTTTCTGAATTGTGTGACTTAGCTGTTATAAAATTTCATGGTTGCATATTGGAACTGTTAGCTTTCCAGATTTTTGATGGTTTTTTTTCTGCCTGAGATATTGATATGTACTCCTGACTGCAATTAATATTTTCTATTACTGTTCTGTCACTACTCATCTCATTTAAGTCATTTATATTAATTATTTTAGATATTCAGAATATTAAGAATATCTTATTCTTCCTTTCCCAGTACATTTCTAAGCTATTTTCAATAGATAACTTCCAGAACATTTTGTTGTCTTCTCAAAGTCTGACTTCTGTTTAGCTACTTTCACACATTTTTCTTAAATTCTCTGATTTTTGTAGGTTGCAGTCAATATACAGGTATATGTTGACATGCTTGTCACAAAACATTTGATATGGATACATTTATCTTCTTGTCATATAGTTGAGATTTTTCACTTCTGAATCATTCACTTCAGCTTTTTCTCCTTTTAATGTTTGTATAATGGAGTCTACATTTCACTTCAGAAAGCAGCACAATTTTCTTATTTTTGTACATGTTTCTTCTCAGGTGGATAAAAATGGTAATCATTTTTATCCATCTGTCAACTAATAGCAATCATTTCCTTTTTCAAATTTTTTATATCCATACCAGTCTGAAAATATTACTATTAATACTTTTAGATCTTGTTATTCTTTTCATTTGAATTTATTCCTATCTTTATGTTAGAACATAGTATTAGCAATGATGAATTATGTCCTGCAAGTACTTACCGTTTTTATTAACTTTGCTCTCTTTTCTTCAAATTTTCCTATAACATTTCAGTATATCTGCAATTCATTTCTTGTTCTGCTATTAAGGTCTCTTCCAAGGAACAGCTTTGCTGTTTTTTGTCATTTGTGCTCTCTAGTGAATAAAAAAAATTTCTTTCTTCTTTATTAGAACTTTCCATTTGACTGACCGTAGTCACAAATAAGCCTCATTTGCCCAATTTCCCACTTTACTACAAAATTTAATATTGAATATTGTAGCTACATCTTTCTTTCCATATTGTTCAAATATAATATCTTAACACAAATTACATTAACATTATATTTCTGTAATTCTTCTTTGCTTCACCATTTTTTCATTTAAACTTGGAATATTAGTTGACGGTTGCTCCAGCAGTTGTCTTTTTAGTGTCATTAATCTTGATAACCAACGCTCAAATGTCAACCAACTTCTGGTACAGCCCTGTGTAATAATTACATCTTCACTTATCTGACTCTTCAATTATTGAGGAGCAGATAAGTGAATTTGATTCACTTATCTGCTGATGTGCTTCTTCAGGAATGTAGATAAGCAAAACATCTATATTCCTGAAGATGTAAAATGTGTAGTTTACTTTAGTATCATATTAAAAGATATGTTCGTTACTAGAGAAAACTACACCTTACAAAGCTTAAAAACTAATGATGAAAGTACAACAATAAATGACATGCATCAAAAGTTGAGCATTGCTGCTAACTGGTTTATAAATTGTATATCGTAACTTAGCTCTGTTAAGTTAAAATGAAGTTGGTGAATATAACTTTGATTCCTTTTGTATTGCATTAAATACCAATTTTTCATGAAGACTTGTTTAACTTTATGGAAGCATCTATTGCATTTTTGCTTCTTGTTGTGCAGAAGGCTAGATCCAACTTGTATGCTCTTTTTCCATTATAATTCCTTTAATGCTTATCTCATGCATATCTTCCCTGAGTGATCTATATGTTCAACATAAGATGCCACAGGAACAGAATATCTTGTAGATATCTGGCTTCTTCATAGGTGGTGTTGCTGCTTGGGCAATCAGATTATAGATTCTTTCTTCAGGAATATGAAGGCTGCTTTAAGGTTGTGCTACTTCAGAACTTAAGGTTATTCTGTGTTACATTTCTAATATGAGATAGGGTAGAAATATTCTGTAATTTTAATTTTTATGGATTATTAGATCTCTCTCTCTCATGTTTTCTGTAGGATATCATTAAAACATCTTCAGATAGCTAAATGTAAGGATCCGTTAATTTCAAACACTAGTAGGATTTAGATGCTCCCAAAGCTTGCAGATCTGAGATACCTTTTGTGCCTAATCGTGAAAGCCAGAGATTCCCTGATATACACCCTCTCAGGATATTTTGTTGACAAAATATATTATCCTGGAATATGGGGATCTCAGCTACCTCAGATGTGGTGAGCCTATTTACCATTGTTCCCCAAAGGGAATCGTATTATTACTACACTGAACTCTTTCTTTGCATAGATGGCACCTTTTGTGTCATCTATGCAAAGTTAGAAAAGGCTAATTTTGCTTGGTGGGAAGAGTTCAGTGTAGCAATAATACAATTCCCTTTTGTAATAATACAATTATTTTGATGAATGGGGAAGGTTTACTATGGGCTCATCATTTTCACCACAACTAGCTGATATTGTCATGGAATCCTGTGAAAAGCAGACTTTAGAGAATTACCATATAAAAGACAAAAATATGGCATCTTATATAGATATTTTTCTCAGTTGGTTAGAACAAGAACTGATATACCTAAGTGTGATCTTATTTAATAAAAAAAAATAAATTAAAAAAAATGGTGCAGATTGAAAAGACTTAGTTAATTCCTACAGAAATCATCTTAAAAGACCTCTGTTAGTAAAGAAAATTGAAACTATGGAGGATTATCACTCTACCTTAAATTAAAAATGTAGCATAATAGCTCTGAAGCAGCACAACCTAAAGGCGCCCATTCCCACCTTTGAATTAAAGCCTTCTATCAAGATATTTGATTCCTGTGATACCTTATGCAGGACAGATGGTGAGAACAGTATGAAATAGTGTTTCGAGGATGTGCAAAAAAAAAAAAAGAAAAAGAAAAAAAGCATGCAGTTCAGGTTTAGCTTTCCACATGAGTGAAGGACATGAATTTCAACAAGCAAAAATGCCATACATTGAATTCAGCAATTATATCAATAAATTTAAAGAGACTTTGAGATTATTTTATATCAAATGCAATCTTAACAATAATTAAGGTTTTATCCTCAACCATTTATGGTATTCTTTTGTAATACATTTGAACTTTCCAGAGTTAGGTTATAAGGCATGGTATGTAAAACAGTCAGTACAGAGCATTAATATGACCTGTGTGTTAAGGCTTCGGTGCTGGGTGAAACTCATGCTAGAGGCTTAATGGAGTGAAACAGCACTGAGAAAGGATTAGAAATGTTATTTAATTCTTCCAGTATGTCATCTCAGTCACTGAGACATTGTCAGGGATTACAGTAGGAGATGTAACACATGCATGCACACACACAAAGTGAAATATGTGGACAAAATTTTGAGATCTCAAAGTATTAACATTTCCCATATTTTAGGAACTTTTATGCAACCATATTTATATATATATGTATACATATGAGTGTCCCTCATAATAATGAGTGTTCACTTTGCCAAGATCTATCAACCTGGTATATGTAATCACTATACTGGATGAAGAGATACAGGTGTGAAGAAGCCTCTAGAACTCAGGCATAACCTGGATAAGAATTCCAAAATGGAAACAGATGGGAATATCAACATATATATACTAAAGGAATGTTTGGCTGAACTAGCTACTCTCTTGACATGTTTGTATCATTTGAGTCTCTTCTCAGGTAAGATCCCATAGAGTTTGAAAGAACACATTATAGTCCTTTTGTACGAGGGTGGTCTGAAAAGTTCTCTGCCTAACAATGAAAAAAACAAATTTATAATTTCAAAATTGTTTTTATTTTTCAACATAATCTCCCTTAAGACTAATGCATTTATTCCAGCAATGCTCCAGTGCTATTATCCCATCCCTTTAGTGGTTCTCAGTAAGATCTGCAAAATACCTCTCTACAGCTGTAGTGCTTGATTTGAAGAAAAACTCTGACCAGCAAGGAAGAGTTTTAGTTTTGGGAAGAGATAGAAGTCAGAGGGAGCCAAATCTGGGGAAAAGGGTGGATGTTCTAACAATTCATAGTGCAGATCCCTTAATTTTCCCATTGCCAAAACACCTTTGTGGGCAGGTGCATTGTCCTGATGAAAGATGATTTTTTTGTTTCTGCAAACTGGGTCTTTTCTCACAAATTTTTTCATCTAGTCTGGTTAAAAGTTCGGAATAATATCCCCCAGTTATTGTTTTACCCTTTTCAATATAATTAATAAACAAAATGCTTTAGCATCCCAAAAAAACTGATGCCATGACCTTTCCTGATGATGGAACCGACTTTGTCGTCTTTGGTGCTGAACAACCGGCTTCTGTCCACTGTTTTGACTGCTGTTTGGATTCTGCTGTGTAATGGTGAATCTAAGTCTCATCCATAGTAATAAATCGATGCACAAATCGGTTTTGTTCTTGTTAAAACACTCCAAGCACTGTTCAGAAATTTTCATGTGTGTGCTTTTTTGATCTGCTGTGAGCAAGCGCTGCACCCCATATGCAATTGTTCATGCAGAATATATCCTACATGTTCTTTTGAAATGCCTATAGTCTCAGCAATTTCACGCACTTTGACTCGCTGGTCATCCAATACCATATCGTGCACTTGATCAATGATTTCTGCTGTTGTTACACTTTTTCGACGTCCTTCATGTGGATCATCTTCAAGGCTGGTGTGGCTACGTTTAAACTTGGCAGCCCATTTCTTAATTGTCGAAAATGATGGAGAAGAGTGCCAATAAACTTTTATGAACTTCGAATGAGTTTCTTTTGGTGTTAAACCTTCTTTTACAAAGAATTTTATAACCGCATCATACTCATTTTTATCCATTTCAAGAGGATACAGACAACATTTTTGCTTCAGACAGCTGTATAAAACAAACTGCTTGATAGAATGACTTGAAATATCACATGGATGCTTATGACAACTGTACCAACTTAGAAAAAAAAAATCTTGCCAGTAGTGTTGCCATCTATGGTCGAGGCCGAGAACTTTTCAGGCCACCCTCTTACAAGGATGGTGCAGAAATTGGTGTCTAACTACTGACTATCAGTATCTCAGGAGTGATGAAAATTTTAGAAAAGTTGAGCTCGCATCTAGAAATCAGTTGACAGATGAGCTATACTTTGCAAGGAACAGCATGGGTTTACTAAAGGAAGGTTATGTCTGAGCAATCTGCTCATATGTTATAATATTATGGCTGAGTTGGATAAAGGAAGCATTTGATAGACCTCCATATGAAAGGCTGTTGCATAAATTAGAGAATACTGGATTGGAATATAAACTTAGTAACATGAAGAGTGGCTAATAACAAGTATCAGAAAGTAGTATATGGGGATGTGAATCTGCCAGATATAAAGTGACCCATGGTGTACCCAAAGATCAGTCCTGAGACCATTATTGTTCAATCTATATGTTAATGATATGGAAAGCACTTAAAAGATCAATTGTTTGATCTTTTAGGTGCAAAGATAGGCAAGGCAGTCAGAGATGCTACTTATGTACGGCACTTACAAAATGATTTGAATGGGCTGGAGCCATAGGCAAATGATAATATAGTGGTTATCAGTTAATGTTAGCGAGTGTGAAGTTATGCACTTTAGCATGATAAGATTGGTGGGATGCTTGGATAAACTGATGAAGCTAGATCTTGGAGTTATGATGGATTGGAATTTGAAGTTCAGTGATGAAACATAGCAAAAAAATTTAAAATACAACTCTGATGAAATGAACATTAATGGATAAGGAAATTAGCCTTAAAAGCCAGTGCAGCCATATCAAGGCCTTAAAAAACCTTTTTTTAAGGCCTTGATATGGCTGCACTGGATGAATCTGCATGGATTTGGTATTGTGGCTTCTGAGGAAATAAAGAAGCTGTGGAAAGGGTAGCAAGAAGAGTTAAAAAGATGATTACTGGGATTATGGAATGTTGGAATTTGGATTATGAAACAGACTGAGAGTATGTGGATTGAAGCTGCTGGTAAATAGGAAGGGAAGGGATGACATGACAGAAGCCTATAAATGAAAGAAATTTTTTTGATATATGGTAGGTGAAAAGAGGCAGAGGGCATTTGTGGTAGTTTGTGTACAGTTAACGTGGTGAAAGCTAGATTTTTTTTTTTTTTTTTCCCAGAGCATTAGGTGGGTGGGAACAGTTTGCCTGTTGAAGTGGTGAGTGCAGCTAGTGTGAATGAATTTAAGGGAAGGTATTTGACAGCTGGTATGAGGGGAGGTATGGCCTCCTGCAATGAGTCCTTGGCTCCCTAGAGTTCCCTGATAATAATAGTAAACTTAAAGGATAACAATAAATGTATAGAAGCCTCTAAAATGACATATCCAGCAACAGTGAATAAGTCACCATATGTAAGAGACCTAAATTTCATAGAAGTTGGTCATGATAGAAGTCATACAGTACAGATTAACATGAAGTACATGTATGACATTTCAGCATGATTTGCTCTATTAACATCAGGTTAAAAAAATCCTTCTGGTTTGTTTTGTTTTCAACTTGATATTCCATTTGATTCCTGATGAATTATACTATAGTGCATTGCTGAATGATTAAATAGTTTATTTATAATATTATTATACCAGATTTATTACTATATCATAAATATTATTTCTTTTGTGCAGTATAAAAATTATAAATTTCTTGCATCGTGAACTTTTTAGTTTTCTTTTATTTTTCATGTTACTCTCCCCACTGGAAATCGAATATTTATATTGCATTAGGTGTGCCAAGAGTTAAAGTTGGAAATCCCTACTTTGAAAATCAAACATAATTTTATGCCATATCCTGCATTAAGTTAGGTGTTGCCCAGGAATGAAAATCATGTACCACTTTCTGCAAATTTTTCACTACTAGATTATGTTGTGATTCAAGCCAATGCTACTAGCTATAGGAATCAAAGTGTGTGTGTGTTTCTTCTGTTTAATACAATAATACATGTAAAGTATGAAATCTTTAAAAAAAATTATATAAAATATATATATAAAAATTTAATTAAAGAAATCATACTTTAAAAAAGTATGATTTCTTTAATTAAATTGCAATAATGATAGATTTGTCACCTGAAGTGACTTCACTGCTTCTTGGAATCCTGAATTGGGTTGAAAAATGTTTCTCTAGAGCAGAGTTCATCTAATCTATAACCACTTTTTTGGTTATATATTTACACACATATAATTAGTTTTCTATTGGGTGGAATAATCCAACAGTCAAATATCATAATAGCTTCATAATTCTGGTCATGTACCAGTCAGCTTTTTTGTGATAATGAACTTGGAAAGACCAAAGAAATAGTTTATTATAGTGAATATACCAGATTTTAATGAATTTCCTTTGGCATAGCATTGATACCTACAATTTATTTTTAATTAAGCATCTCTAAATGGAATTTGATATAATGAAAGTTGACTACCATTTATTATACGAGTAAGACAAATATTTGCCTACAAATATTTTTTTTTTTTTGTCCTTTTATTCTAAACTAGTTCCTTCTCTTTCTCTAGAGAAAAAGAAAACTCGTCCAGATTCTGTTGATTGTACTCCACCAGATTACATTTTACCTGGATCCCGTGAACGTCCTCTATCTCCCCTTCAACCCCAAGCAAAAGAGCAAAAGGTAATAGTGTGAATTTTTGCAGGGTGGTATATTTTTTTTCTCCTCTCTAGCTAAGTAATTGATTCATAGGTTATGACCTATTTATAACTGGGTTGCTAAGTCTTCCTTAATAAATGTGTTTTGGCTTAGTTACTGGTGAGAACGCATGTTGAGCATTTAATGGAATGAAAATAGAATAAGGAGTGAACGAAACAGTTCAACGCTTGCAGTATTTTCTTCGGTTGCAAAGACATCTTCAGGTATACAGTGTATGTAATAGTGTGTGTGTGCTTGTGTATGTAACACACACACACACATACAGCAGTTCCTGCAACGGCTTTGTTTTTACGAATGAAGTAGCCTGGGTGAAAGCAAAATTAGACAGTTCAATTTCTTGAGGAACTTCTGTAATATGACTTCCACCCATAAAGGCTGTAAACCTTTAATATGTTAGTACATTGGGTGGGATAAGGACTTTTCTGTTTTTTTTTTAAATTCATTTTAAGAGTTGGAGAAAGCAGAAAAAAGTATATAAAAACCCAAGACAAGAAAAGAGGCCCAAAGGAAAAAATAACATGAAGGAAAGAACAGTAAGTCGTAAGTTATCAGTGAATATTAATGATAATGATTTGCTGGATTTCTGCTCAGGACATGGACTAGTCATTACTAACACCATCTTCCAACATAAAGACATGCACAAATTCATGTGGATAGAAGACACAAGAAATAAGAAAAGTCTCATTAACTACGTTGTCGTTGATTGTGATATCTTTATGCGGCTTCAGGATACAACATCAGGAAAGACATCATGAGGCAAAACATCAGGAAATTGAAGTAATTATTCCTGACATGATTGTAGTCTTCATAATTTTACTGAAATGAATGCTGATCACCATGTAAAACTAAAGGAAAGAATAGATTCAATATTTATATTAAAGCAAATAGAAAAATCATTACAATACCCCTTGAGGGTACATGGCAGGAATTTGATGATGATGATGATGATGATGATACAATGAAAACTTCTTTACATGTGTTTTATTGATTTAACTAAAGCATTCAGTAGAATACAGTTAAAATATATAACCATGGTTAAATATGGGGAGGAAATACCAAAACAAATTTTACATGTAATTAAGAATACACACACACGTGCACAGAGAGAGAGAGATAACAGTTTTCTAATAAATACAGAACAAGGACAGACTGAAGAAATTAAAATAACCAAAGGAAATAGACAAGGTGATTCATTAAATCCTGCCTTATTTAATTTAGTGATGGATGAAATAATAAAAAGCAAACAAAAAGATAATGTGAACAAATTAAAAATGAAAATTTGGATATATGATATAGAATAATTGGATATGTGATTTAATCTTACTAGTAGAAAATGAAGATGACCTACAAAGATTACTAGATACATTAAATAATGCAACAAAAAAAAGAAAGTGAAGATATCAACAGAAAAAAAACTAAAACAATGACAATTGCCATGGAACCCATGAGAAGTATATTAGAAATCAAAGGGAAAATAATTGAACAAGTTAGTAAAATATTTAGGAATAGAAATGAACAACTGTCATCACACAAAATGAAGTACAAAAACGATTAAAGCTAGTAGAACATGTTGCTGAAAGGATGCTAAACTGCTGTTAGAATGACTCTCTCCTTAGTGAAAATGTGGGAGGGTCTTATCCTAATTAATGGCAAGCAATAATTTTTTTATTTTATTTATTTATTTTTTTTAATATTTACAAATCTTACCTTATTTGTCATATGGATGTGGTGTCACTCTACTGCATGCTTTATATCTGGTGAAATAAAAACTATAATCCACTGTTTTTCTACTTTTTGAATTACTTGTTTGTTGATAATTCGTTAGTTTCAGATAGAAATATTTTCTTTAACATAGTATTACTAAATTTCTTGGGTCAATATGTTTTCAGAGGTCTCTTATCATTCGTAATCTCTAGAGAAATGATATTTAATAATTAAATTCCAAATAATTAAATACTTGAGTAGGTATGCTATAATTGTGTTGTTTAAATCTTGCTTATCACAAGAATTTTTTTTTTTCTCCAGGGTCCCTTAGCACTTAAAGTTCTTACTACCAGTGGATGGAATCCTCCCCCAGGAACTAGGAAACTTCACGGTAAGAATTTCTTGGAGATAGTGAGATGGTTTTTTGATAATTGAATTAATTATCAAAATTGAATTTTGGTAATTGAGTCTTAGTTTATAGAATTTAATTGCTATGATGTTTAGTTTAGTGACAATATTTCCTGTAAAGTTCATGGAGTAAAGAGATGTATATGAGAAATCAGTATAATTAAAAATTCGTTGCATGTTTTATGCTATTTCTCTCAAGTATTTAAATTTAAAAAAGTGGTAGTTCCAACTAAGATTCATCCTAAGCTAATAGTTTTTACATATGTCCAATATGTAAAAATATTGGACATATGTAAAAATAAATTGAAAGTATGTAAGATATGTAAAAATAGATTGAAAGTTGTGGGAATATAATAAGGACTTAAGTACAGATCCTTATTATATTCCCACAACTTTCAATCTATTTTTCATATGAAAATCTGATCTTGATCTTTATTTGTCCTGAACCTAGCTTGTACAAAGTTTTGTTACAAATTTCTTCTTAGCCTCTTCATTTTCATTTAAAACCAATTACACTGTAAAACTTTTATGTTTCCATATTTGAATATTACTGATCAGATATCTAATCTAGCTGTCATTCCACATTTCAAGTTTTTGATGGCTTTTCTGTTTTCATATGCACTGCTTGGAAAGAAGTCAACAGGCGCCATAGTGCCCACCTTAATAAGATGTAATAAGACCTCCTTTTGTTGCAATTACTGTAACAATCCTATGGGACAAACTTCCCACAAGTGTACGATAGCAGTCAATAGGAATTTTGGACCATTTTTACTGTAGTCATGTAATGAGGTCCTGGACTATTGTGGGGAAGACATCCATTGACCTCACCCAATGCTCCAGTTCATCCCACTGATGTTCAGTAAGGTTGAGATCAGGGCTCTGTGGAGGCCAATCAAGTGTAGTGATGTTTATGTTCACAAACCATGCAGTTACAATGTCAGCCTTATGACATGGTGCATCGTACTGAAAGAGACAACGATCAGTTCTGTATAAACACTTTAAAGTCAGAAGCATTTCATCGTCCAAAGTGTTCAGATACCTCTGAGTTCAACAGAGGTCTGAAGCTAAACCAGGAAAAACAGGACCATACCATCACACTGCCACCTCTAAATTTCATAATTGGGGTTATGCATTCTGGTAAAAGATGTTCAACAGGCATCTGCCACATCCACAATCCATCTCCTGGATAGAGGGTATAGCATGATTCATCACTCCATAACACATCTTTCCAAGCTTCCATGTCCCACTGTACATTCATCTTTGCATCACCAGAGATGACGCTGCATGCTAGTTTAGATAACGTGGGACTTGCATATTGCAGTCCCTCCATGGAAACCCATGCTGTAAGCCTTGGTTCCGAATGTTGTTTTGTGGTGATTCCTGTTCCAGCCAGTGCCTAGGACTCCACATTCAGCATGTCAGCTAATGAATAGTGGTTTTTACATATCATTTTTCATAATAGCCTGTGCTCACATTCGGTGAGTTTGGTGGTAGTCCACTGCAGGTAACATTTGCAGTTGATTTCCTGCGCTTCCATTTCAGTATGACATCACTGATTGTTGACCTAGGATGGCCCAATTTGTCAATAATTTTCTGAACAGATAGTCCTGCAACATCGCATCCTATCACAATGCCTCTTTCAAACTTCATCAGTTCCCTTTTTTCAGCCATTTCATCCAGACAGAGTTGCTTTGACTTGGGAACATCATATTCCTCTGGTTTATATCTGCCACAAACATGTGACTCATTACATGCATGATGCACTTTGTCCATAGGGGTGTCCATTGACATTTCCCCCAGATGATTCTAGACATGTAGAATATCAAATATAATGTAAGATTTATGAAATCTTACATTATATATCTGATTTTAAAAAAAAAACATTGCAAAGATAGAATGATTATTTAGAGAGCTGTAAAAAAGTAAGCTAATCTTTTATATTTCTTGTGTGGTTATATCTTTGTCAAATAAATCTTGTGTGATAGCTGTGATTGGTAGGCAGTATTTGGCTGAGTTCAGATTGTATATTAACTAATTTCTCTCTGTGTGTGTGTGTGTGTCTTTGAGAGTGAACAAAACAGTAGTGAGATGTAGATCAGTGCAAAAGACAAATATAAATAGAAGTAGAAAGTTTTTTTTCACTTGGTTATAAATGAACTTTATTCAAGTGTAAGCAAACAGTTTGTGCATGAAGTATCTTCACAACTAGACTAATTGTATATAGAGGCTAATGATTTCACATCTGTTGCCTTAGTATCCCATAATACATAGTGTTATACACTTCCAAAATGTACTTGTATATAGCATTATGCACGCTCGTTAGTCCATGCAAACTTTGTTTACGCTTGGATAAAGGATTAAACAAGAATTTAATTTCTTGGCAAGTTTAATTTAACAAATGTAAGTGGTGTACATTTTTCAAAAATGGTAAGATACCATGAATGCAATATGCATAATCTTGGAAATATTGAGGATATTTTTCTCCTTTGTTTGACTTTTACAAAGGTTTTGTGCATTCTTTCCTAATATCTGTACCATGTCTTGAATGGCCTTTGTTGTTAGTGTGATTTTTGCAGCTACCGAATGATATAAATGGATGGTAGCACTGGTAATTTTTTGGAATGCATTCCACTTAGTTACTTTAGGACTTGAAGTTATTGCATTTCTTTTTCACATTTTTCTGATTACTTATATAATAATGATATTCGGAAAATTTCATCTAATCTACCTCCTTCATACTCCATCACTTTATCTCATATCTTTGTTATAGATAAATTCACGAGCACTGCTTCACTGAAATGTCATCCACCATTTGTAGAAAGTTTTCTATGGATTAAAAAGTATACTAGACATGGATTCTTGTTTTAATCTTTTACTGAAGTGTAAGCAAACAGTTTGTGCATGAAGTATCTTCAGAACCAGCTACTTGTATATAGAGGCCTGTTGACGTACATCAATTACCTTAGTATCCCATAATGCTCAGTACACTTCCTTTTGGACATGTATATTGCTATGCTTTTTAGCAATATACATTATGGAAATGGTCACAATCTGGACCAGTTTTATCCTTTATCAAGGTCTCATTAGTGGGAGCTAAGGAGAAGAAAATTAGATTAAATCAACTTTTGATAATTTAAAGTTTGATATCAGTTGACTTGATTTTAGATTTGATATTTGAGCCGAGTTGATTTGACTAAGGTTATGTCAACTTCAGTATTTTCCTGGGTCTAGCTCGCACTAATTGAGACCTCAAAGATCAAAATTGGTCTGGATGGTTACTCTCCCTATAACACACAGTACCATACGTATCTGCAAGGAAGTGTGCTATGCATTAAGGGATATTCCAGTAATTGATATGATCTCAACAGCCTCTATATATGAGAAGCATAATTGTGAAGCTACTTCATATGCATACTTTGTAGGCAGTATGAATGAGTTGATGTGAATCTCCATAGTTAAGGCATTAAATTTTCTGTTTTCATTAAAATTGTGTGTGGGAGGGGGGGTTGAACTGGGGCTTTGTATATGTCTGCATGCTATTGCACTTATATATTTTTGCAAAAATTTGATTTTGTCTTGAATATTTCCCCCCCAGGTGATCTAATGTATTTATATGTGGTAACATTAGAGGATAAGCGCTTCCATATAACAGCATCTACAAGAGGATTTTATGTTAATCAGTAAGTATATTATATTTAAAAGTTATTGTATAATGCATAGATTGCCATGTCCTTATAAATTTTATGAAAATTATAGAATAACCAAATATTATTTGTTGATAGTGCTAAAATGAGAGCCTCCATAGCTCAGTTGATGTAGATGAAGTCCTTTGGTCGGAAAGACCTGGGTTCGATTCCTTCCATGACATGAGAAACCTTTATCTGGTCTCTTTTGACTAAGGGCGAGTTAGCCAGTCTCATGTGGAGGTAGAGGTTTTTTCTCCCAGAAACTTGGGTTGTCCCTCAAAACAGACAAACTGTAGAACACATGCAATTTACAGACAGGAATACTTGGAGGCATAGGGGTAACCACCTTATCCTCATATTACAGTTAGGAAATCCAAGGATACTTGGAAGGCTCTGGGTGCTTAAGTGCCTGTTAAAGCTACTGATGGATGGATAGTGCTAAAATACATTATCAGTCCATCATAATGTAATACTCTGAAAATTAATTCTTCCAGTTAATTCTGAAGTAAATAATTCTATATTATGTGTTTTATATAATATAGAAGTGGACAATAAAATTTATCTATGCCTCTGTTCCTACATAACCTGTGGGAACTTGGGCACAAATAAATTTCAGGATCTCCCTTCAAATTATTTTCTATATCATTTATCTACAAATTAAACAGCAGTGGTTCAAGCACAGCCTTGCAGCACACCACTATTTACCTGCCTTCTCCTGGATTCTGCTTCTCCATAATACTACTTTTTGATATCTGATCAGCAGCCACCTTCTTATTCACTTAACTAGTGTCATATCCATTCCCATTTGTTCTGATTTGCATAACAGAGTTCCATATGGTATTCTGTCAAATACCTTTGCAAAATCATCATGTTACCATTTCCTTTATCAAACTGATTGTCATTCTATTGTAAAAAGTTAATAGATTACTAAGGCATGATGACCGCTTTATAAATCCATGTTGTCCTTCATAAGAGTATCGTATTCTTATCCATCCATTCTTGAATTCTCTTTTTGACCACTCTTGAAATACTGATTGGGTGTAGTTTGCTGCTGCAGACTTAGATCCTCCTTTATGCAAAGGAATTATTTTGTCCTCCTTCCACTCTCTTGGGACCTAAAATGTGATCTGATATCCCATCCAATCCCACAGCTGTATTTGCATTCAGATTTTGCAATATCCTAAATACCTCTAATTCATCAACTTCTGTTGTCACATCAGTCTGTCACCTGTGCTATAGCAATATCTTCACTTGGATGATATATCCTTGCCTTCCTTACCCTCCTGACCTTTGGTATGCAGTGTAATATTGCTTCTTCCAGATATCCCTTGACTATCCCTCATGTACTGCAAGCATCCTTCCCTTGCAGATCTTTATACCATAGTACTGTTTCAAGCTTCCTCCTAAGTGTATTATAATCACCTGCCTTGTAGTTCCACATATACAGGTTGTGAACAAGATCCAACACTCTCATAAACCCCTTCCCCTGAGTCTCTTCTGTCACATTCTGTTTAAATTAATTATCTCTCACTAAGTGTATAAATTTCATTTCCTTCCTGCCATGCAGTCTTTTCTCCTTCCAATATCTCCGAAATTGAAGCCCCTATTATAATTACTCGATTTGGTGCATGTAATCCACATCATTCCTGGCTTCTCCCTGTTCCATAGCAGCAATCAGTTTTATATTTTGTCCTGTTGGCCTCAATCTCACACCACATTGACTCAAAAGAACTGCCATCTACCCCAAATGACTTCTCTTGTTGACTGCAATTCATCTCTCATCAGCAGTACACCCACCTGTCCTTTTGTCCTCTCTACTCTCTGAAAATACTAAATCGGTCACATTCTATCCCCAAAATTACATATGCTGTTAGCAGTGTCTCCCTAATACCTATAACTTTTGGTGAGGTTGCACTAACCAATGCCAGAAATCTTCCCTTTTTTCTCCCTGATGCTTCTAACATTAGTATATAGAAACTATCAATATTGTTGCCTGAGATACTAAATTCTGCATTTTTTTGTTCGTTCACACACTCATTCACTTTATGGGTGCCTTAAACACATTAATTTGCATCTGCCCTAATTTCTTTAGTTTTCCTGACTTTGCATCTCCACACTCTTAGTGAATAAAATTCTCTAGACACCTAATTAAATCCATTTAAGTTGCTGCCCATCAGCATTGTATGAATTTTTCTGAATTGTGGCCATAAGTCCACAAACTCTACATCATTCCATCTGCACAACTTGCATATTGATTCATCAGCAATCATCACACTCCTTCTCAGTTTGCCTCTATCATAGTGTGGCAGCAGACTTATGAATTTCACTCTCTCTCTTCTTTTCACTTCTTCCAATAACCCTCACATCCTCCCTTATATAGTACTTTCTCACCTCTCAGGTTATTAGTTACAGCCATAATAATCAATTCTTTCACCTTCCCTTTCTGCATTCCAGCAGCATTACTAATATTATTAATTTTTGCACAGGATAACAAGATTTTGTCATGCTTTCTTAAAGTACTCCAATTATCATAGAATTGCTGTAAAAAATTATCTGCTTATGTTCTTTCTCTCATTTATTCTTACAATTTTCTTTTTTAGCTTCAGACCTCTTGCTTTTTTCTGTTCTTGGTTCAACAGGGTTTTAAGAATTTCTTTTTCAGTTTATGCATTTACGATCTTGGTATGTTTTAGACCATGCAATTCTGTTATGTCAGTTATGTAGCTCACATGTTTTTGTTACTGAGTCTAGTCTCCCAGTTATCTATTCTACTTGTTTAATTTGAAGGTCATACTGAAAATGCTTTAGATGAAAATGTTATGTAAATTGTTCTTTAATTAATAATTGTTTATTTTGTTATGCTGACTTGTATGCAGTTCATCATCTAACTACTACTTGGCTTATTTTGGAGATGATGATAGGCTTGGAAAAAAAAAAAATCTATTCTGGTCCCTAGAGCTAGGTGTCTGTTTCTAGTACATTTTATTAATGATCTCAAATGTGAAATTTCATCAAAATATTACTGAGCCAAGCATTTTTATGGGTTTGAACCCTACTGTGGACACTGATGTCTTTGAATGCATTTAGGTGAATTGCCTAGTGTGAGACTGCTACCATGCTTATTCTGGTGGCCTTGAAGGGGCTTGGGGGGGGGGGATTTTGATTACTAGAGCAGAATTTCTGAATTATTTATTCCTTAGCCCAGCGATGGCAATATGAATGTACTGCAGATGGACTAAGAGGTATTTTTTACATAATCTGAAGATCCTGTGCTAGAGACCATACATGAAACTTTTTAAAATCATTTCAGACCTCTAATAAGTGAGGAGAACTGGCCTTGCATCTCGCATTTCATAATGAAATTCATCTTCTACCTGAAGATATTCAAAAAATTCATTCACCCAACCAGCTGGCAAATAATTGATGTTTAGAAATGTCATTTGGTAGCATTTCTCTAAACTGTTCAAGAAAGCAAAAGTAGCAGGTTGTTACTGCTGCAGTTTTTTTTTCTTTCAATTGTTTATGTATGATAGAGTATGATGATGAGAATTATATTTCTCCAAAACTAGAGTTCTAGGGTCTGTTGATAGATGGTCCTTTCTTGTCACATGCATAAGCACTTGTCATATCTCATCTTGAATAAGTTCACCTGACATACAGTTCCCACTGTCGGTTTATTCCATTCGCTCGCCATGTACCATGAGAAGAATATCAATCTCACATTTTCAATCATCATTCTATGAATGACTGACTTCTCACCTAACTGTCATGAGCTGCTCATCACCTTTATTCCTTACCGACTTGTTTTTCATCTTCTTTATTTTATCTGTTTATGAAACTTTAACAGTGACATTCTCTCTGTCTGTCCTCATATGCAAATTTCCTTAGTCCTTTAATATCTTGGTTACCTGCCACTGAATCATTGACTGTCTCCTGAAAACAGGAAATTTTCTTATTAAATGTAACACAAACTCAGTGGTGAGAACTGTTAAATGAGAACTCAGTCATTCATGGAATGATGCTTAAAAATGTGAAATCGATATTCTTCTCATGGTATGTGGTGAGCAAATGGAATAAACTGACAGTGGGAACTGTATGTCAAGTGAACATGTTCAAGATGAGATATGACAAGTGTTTATGCATGTGACTAGAAAGGACCATCTATCAGCAAACTCTAGAGCGTTTTAGAGAAACAATTCTCATCATTATACTCTATCATAAATAATTTTAATAAATATCTAATAATGTGGAACATTGAAAGAAAAAATTGTGCAGCAGTGACAACCTGCTACTTTTACTTTCTTGAACAGTTCAGAGAAATGCTACCAACTGACGTTTCTTCAGCTACATTAAAAAAATTGCATACATAAAAAGTGGTCTTCAGTAACTAATTTCAGGTATGATATCCCTTCCTAAATAATTGGTTTTTCAAATAAAGCATACCGAATCTCACCCCCCCTCTAAAATTTTACCCTCATGAAAGTTTATTTGTAGCATATGAAAATTGCTGATTTTAAGTACTGCTACTAAGTACTAATTTTTTATTCTATAGATCAAGTGAAGAAGATTTTAATCCCAAGCCTGCCAATCCTAAGCATGTATATCATTCGCTTATAGAACTTTTAGGTCAAGTAAGTGAAACTTATGTGATATTTAGTGTGATTAATTGAAATTAGGCATATCACAGTGAATGGATTAAAAAAAATTGAATATAATTAAACACTTTGAGTGACTGCTAAATGAAACAGGCAGTGACAAAACAGTAGTAGAAAACATTCAAGGGGAATACAAGCAGGACTATATATCAATACTTAGGTAGAAAAGACTATCAAAAGCCTAAAATATGAGTCATCTAGAGTAGATATTAGACCAGAAATGTTCACATATGGAGGTATAAAAATTTAGCAGCCTACACTACATAATCCAGAATGTCGAATTCCATATGATTTCAGTAGAGCTCTCATAGTCCTATTTGTAAAAAAGAAAAAAAACATGAGAATTATAAACGAATTTCTCTACTAAGTGTATTTTTATTTAAGGTGAGGTATATACAGCATACTTGAGAAGAGGCTACGAAAAATTATGGAAGAGAAACTTGGAGAAGAACAAGCTGGGTTTAGACCAAATGGAGGTTGTCAAAACCACATTTTCACTTTACCACAAATAGCTTAGAAATTGTGGGAATATAATAATATATGTTTAAGTTTTATATATCTGGAAAAGACATAGACAGAGTGCCCAGAGAAAAGCTTTTCAAAACACTACAATTATATTTGGTAAATGGAACACTATACGTCATATATTCTATATAAGTTGTAAGTCAGCAGTTAGAATTGAAAGAAATACAGGAAGATAGTTTGATATAAAATCAGGGTACACATGTGGAAATAGTGTTTACCTATGTCTTATAAGGGTGCACAGTCTCCACTCCTTATTCATCATTAATGTGGATTATGACAAAGTGGGCATGAAACCTGATATTAGAATTGGAGGTATCAACTTGGCTCTGCTTTATGCAGATGATCTACTTCTAAACAAATCCAGAGTGAGTCTCCAGAATTCTCTAATTAAATTGAATAACAATTATAACAAATGTGGTGTGAAAATCACCAATAAACCAAGGCTATGAAAATAGGCAAAAACATAGAAAACTTCAGCTACACTCAACAGAAAACCTGTAGAATAAGTAAAATATATCAGCTATTAGGCAGGTTTTTTTATGTCAAATTAAATGTGGAAATAGACAATAGAATAATGAAGCTGGTATGGTGGGGATCCAGTTGAGTAATGTTATATGGTATAAGGGAAATTAGCCAAAACACTAAACTAGCAATATACAAGAGTGTTCAAACTAGTTTTAAGTTATGGATCTGAGAGTTAGGTTAGCAATAAAGCACTTGATCAAAGACTAGAGACCACAGTCATGGGAGTTTGGAGGAAAAAAAAATTAGGAAAGTGAACAGACATTATCAATGGCAGAGTCACATAAAAAATGAGGATATTAGGAATAAACTTGACATTGTTCACATTAAAGAATGTGTGTGAGGAATATTATAATTATAATCATCTAAACTTTCTTCTCCTTAAACAGAATAGGAGAAGAAAGTTTAGATGATTATAATATTAGCTATGGTAATATTGGGAGTAATTTGGAGAAAAATTTTTGATAGAGTAGTAATAAAGTAAACTTGTGTTCTTTCATAAAGTAAACTTGTGTTCTATATGTGGACTGACTTAGGATCTTCAAATGTTTGCCAATGATGCAAAGTTGGGTAGAATTATCTTGAGCATATCAGGGAATTGATAATGAAATGCTTAAGACATGGTTATTAAGAAACGAAAACAAGTATACTTTAGATTCATTTAAAAATATTTAATATATGATATCTTCTTTCTCATCTGTAAGATGATGGGTTGAGTCCCCTATGTGCAAATACCCACCAGCTGGCTCTATCTATGGCCAATTTTGTCATCTCTCTCTCTCTCTCTGAAGTTTGATAATTGTGACCTTTCCTTCAAAGGCTGTAGCCAAGTTCGTAGTCTACCTCTTGATCATCTTCCTCCAATGATTTTTCAAGACTGTATTTGGTAATCTTTGAAAGGACATTCTCAGTAGGTGTCCAAACCATCTTAATTGCTGTTTAAGAATTATAGCTATGATATATCTTCTCTATAGTTCAATTTGTGTTCAACTTCTAACCATTGACTCTGATTTTCTGTATTTCTTTTTGATTGAGTGTCCAAGACTGCTACATAAATTGCTATAGGTATAATAATGGTTTTAAAGAGTTTTAGTTTGAAACTTTTTGAAATGCTGTTATTTTTCCATAATTTGTTTAACATATGTATTAAATGATCCTTTTTTGAGTCTGTATTTTACTGTTTGTGTTGTCAAGGTTGTGAGTAATGAGACTGCCAAGATATGTAAATTGCTTTGCTTGTTTAAGTACATGATTTTCTACGTTTATTGAAATTTTTGCATCAATATATGATTTAGAAGAATGGAAATGTTTTGTTCAGGTCATGATTTGTGATAATTTACATTGCTTAATTTACAAATATCTCATGACCATCTGCCAGACTTGGGCCCCATCTGACTATTCCTATTCCCAGATTTAAAGAAACACTTGAAAGGAACAAAATATACCACAGATGAAGTCAAATGAACTTGCCAATTTTGGAGAGGGTTGAATTTGCAAGTAAACTTGGCCCATTTTCATTTCCTGATTGGTATCCTCGAGTGTACAGATTGCTATGATAGTACTTCATAATTAAATTTACTTTATTTTCCTATCTTCCTGTCAGTAATTTTCTTTTAAATTAATCTGTAATTTGTCAGATGTTATATTTCATTTTTAAGATGCTGCTAAATGCATCAATCCATCTAGATTGTATACTTTTCCTGGTTTCTCTCCAAAGTCTTTCTCATTCTGTTCTTGGATGCTAATGATATCAACTTTGTAATATCTTCAGTTTTAATGTTATTCTGCCAGTGATGTCATCTGTTTGCTAATTCTCTTCTCTTATAGTTGACTGTTATTTTCAACCCAGTTTTCAGATTAAAAATTGTTTGAAAAGTCTTGTTGCTAGTTTAATGTTTTGCTACCCTCTCTCCAGTCCATATAAATTTATTCGACTAGTTATTTCTTGTCCCACAGTTTTATTTGTTGTCTTCATTAAAAATCATGCCTTCATTCCACTGTCGCCATGTGATAACTCCTACTCTTTGAGTTTCATGAATTCTTACTACTGCTTTGAGAGGTTACCCTTTCATTCTTTCCATGAGATGTTAACTTTCTTCTTTTAGTGCTCTTTAGGGCTCCCAAAGTTTATTGATCTTTTCTAGAACTCATCTGTTTGTCTTTCAGTGTCATCAAGACCAGAGACTAAACAACAATCAATGGAGTGGAGACAAAGGTTCTCCACAGCCAAAGAAGTTCTGAACCCAAAAGTCAGCAGAGAATGTTCTTGTCATTGTCTTTCGGGATATGGATGGATGGGATATATCCTTACCAAGTCCCTCAAAAAAAAAAAAAGATGAAAATGTTACAGCAGCAGTTTATTCAACAGCTCTGAAGGAACTGAAGGAAGAATGCTGCAGGAAACTGAGCAGAAGCATGTTGCTTTTGCAGAACAATGAACACTGCTCATGAAACCCAACAGTCAATACATAATTTGGGCTTTCAATTCTGCTTCACCCACCTTATTTGCCAGACCTGGCCCCATCTGACTATTCCTATTCCCAAATTTAAAGAAACACTAAAAAGGAACAAAATTTACCACAGATGAAGTCATATCTACAGCTGAGGACTGGTTTGTGCAACAAGGGAAAGACTTTTTTTCTCAGAGGATTGCAAATGATGCAGCAACATTGTAACAAGTGTATAACACTTCGTAGAGAATATGTAGAATAATGTGCAAGTTATGTGGTTCTACCTCAATTCCTTCATGGTGATTATCACAAATTTTCATCACACCCTTGTACATAGTCCAAATCTGTTCACCCTTAGAACACTGCTCACCTTTGGAGTGGTGCCCTATGAACCTCTTTTAAAAAAATTTATTCTGTCCAAAAGAGGACAGTTTGGTTGGTTAATGATTTTTCTCCTTCTCAGACTTGCTTCAACAGAACAGATCATCTGTTGCTCCTTCATGCCTCTTCTACAGGCACTTCTGTGATTACTGTATATTATTGAAATGGTATCTACCATTTCTGCTCTTAAATTAACAATTAGTAGCTGTGCAACATCTAGTGTGATTCAACTGCTAATCCACCACCACCATCTCTGATTCCTTTTTCATTGCCCTACAGCTGTTTTCTGGATCAGTCTTCTTCCTAAAGTATTTTCCAAAGACTGTAACCTCCAACTTGTTCAAAAGGAACATTCATGGATTTCTTCTCTCTTAACCCTGTGTCTACAAAAAGCACCAATATGTTATGGATTATGAAACCTCTAACATATGAGATTAGTTTCCCCCTATTAAACAAAAATCGGGAAAAATTTTTGAAGAAATTGTTATTAGAGCCAAATTGCTCTGTTTTATAAATATGGTAACAAAGATATGAGTTCAAAGTAGCTAACTCATTCATCATCATGAAATTCCTGATATATGTACCCTCAAGGGATGTACAGGATATGATAGTACCAGATGAAAAATTTACATCATTACTAACATCCTATCTACAATTTTCCTCCAAATCAGTCTGTTAAATGTCAAGACTCCAATATTATCAGATCTTATATTTCTGTCTTCTAAGGCACTTTTTACTGTATCAATTCACCTATATCTTGGTCTTCTTCTGGGTCTTTTTCTTGCCAACCTGGCAGAGAACACTTGTTTTGCTAATCTTTCCTCTCCCATTTTGCTTAATGTGACCATACCACTTGAGATTAGCTCTGCCAATGCATTAATGGATGCTGACAATATCAAGTTCTTTACTAATATCCTTGTTTTTAATATGACATTGCCTTTGATGCCATCTGCTCATTCCCCTAATCTTTATCAGGACTCTCAATTCTGCGGCCTCTAGTCTTTGGTCAAGTGTTTTACTTCTAAAACAGCTCTCAGATCCATACGTTAAAATTGGTTTAAACACTGTCTTCTATATTAATGGATGCTGACAATATCAAGTTCTTTACTAATATCCTTGTTTTTAATATGACATTGCCATTGATGCCATCTGCTCATTCCCCTAATCTTTATCAGGACTCTCAATTCTGCGGCCTCTAGTCTTTGGTCAAGTGTTTTACTTCTAAAACAGCTTTCAGATCCATACGTTAAAATTGGTTTAAACACTGTCTTCTATACAGCTAATTTAGTGTTTTGGCTAATTTCTCTCTTATCCATATAAATTTATTCAGTTGACTTCCTACCATACCAGCTTTGTTGATTCTGTTGTCTATTTCCATATTTAACTTGCCATCTCCACTAAAAATCGTGCCTAAGTAGCTGAAATATTTTACTTGTTCTATACGTTCTCCATTCACAATGCAGTTGATTGATATTTTCAATGTTTCTGCCTATTTTCATTGTCTTTGTCTTTTTAATGCTGACCTTCATACCAGATCTATTACAACAGTTATTCAATTTAGTCAGGGGAATCTGCATAAAGCAAAGCAAATCTTTATGTCATCTGCATAAAGCAAAGAGCTGAGATTAACACCTCCAATTTTGATATCAGGTTTAATACCACTTTCCTTCATAATGTGATCCATATAGATAATGAATAAGAGAGGGGATAATGTACATCCTTGTCTGACACCAGATTTAACATTAAACTACCTTCCTGTACTTCCTTCATTTCTAACCGCTGACTTACAACTCAAATAAAGACTAAGTATTGCTTAATATAATGCCCCATTAACACCATATAACTGTGGCATTTTTGAACAGTTTTTTCTTGGTGCCATTTCATATACCTTTTCCAGATCTATAAAACTTAAATACAGATCTTTTGTTATATTCCCATGATTTCTCAACTATCTATCGTAAAGTGAAAATCTGATCCTGACAGTCTCATTTGGCCTGAATCCAACTTGTTCTTCACCAAGCTTCTCCTTCTCAATCATTTCTCAAGTATACTTGCATATGTCTTACCAGGAACACTCAGTAATGAAATGCCTCTGTAATTTTCATATTCAGTTTTATTTACCTTTTTATATATGAGTAAATATGAGAGCTCTACTCCAATCAACTGGAATTCGTCCCTCTGTCCAGGCATTCTGAACTATGCAGTGCAGCCACTGTATGACTTTTATACATCCATATTGAGCATTTCTGGTCGAATATCATCTACTCCTGCTGCCTTCCACATTTCAGGCTTTTGATGGCTTTTTCTACTTCAAGTATGGATATGTATTCCTGACTGCATGCCTGGTCATTGTTTTTTACCACTGTGCTGTCATCACTGCTTGTTTCATTTAGCAGTTTTTCAAAGTAATTACTCTATACTTCAAGGATATATTTTTCTCCTGGTTTCATGTCACCTTTATCATCTCTAATTCCTTTTACAGCACTCTTTCCTCTATTTCTGAGCTTCTTCAACAACTTCCAGAATATCTTGTTGCCACTGAGTCTCCAAGGTTTGGTTCCTGCTCTCAAACTCTTTCATTTTTCTTGAATAATTTTTGTGTATTTTAGTCTACAGTTCAAATCTGAGAGCTGCTCAACTTTTATTTTTAGATGTTTTCTTACATGTTCTTCTTTTCAATATGAAATTCAATTTTATCCTGCTCAAGACTAAATGGTGATCACTTCCAATTTCAAATCATATGTACACTCTGGTGTCCTGCACCAGTAGGAAAACATCACTATCAACAATGACATGGTCAATAAGACTATTCTTGTTCCTTGCCTCTTCTCTCCATGTGAATTTGTGCACATTTTTATGTTAGAACATTGTGTTAGTAATAACCAGTCCATGTCCTGAGCAGAAATCCAACAGGTGTTTGCCATTATTAGCTTTGCTCTTTTCTCCAAATTTTCCAAAATATTTTTGTATGTCTGACAATCATTTCCTACTGTGCTATTTAGATCCCCAACAAGGACCAACTTTTCCTTTTTCATTGTGTCAGTTGCTTTCTCTAAAGCCTCAAAAAATTCCTCCACTTCTACCTTAGTAGAACCTTTTATGGGACCATAGGCACAAATAAGTCCCATCGTCCAGTTCCCCATTCTCATATTTGCCTACATCACTCTACTTGAGACTGCCTGCCATTCAAGAAGATTAGCCTCATATTTAGTGTTGAATATTATGGCTAGTCCTTCTTTTTCTTGATTGTCATTGCCTGAATATAACATTTTGTATTTATTGCTCAGAAAGATCTCACTAGTTTTTGTCTTTTTTGTTTCAGTCCCCTGGTATGTCGATCTGGTACTTATCCAATTCCTCAGCTAGCTCCATTTCTTTGCCATTCAGGCATATTATGTTAATAGCACTGATCTTGAACTCTGGTGATGTTGAGTCGGGGTAAGTTTTAGGATTTGTTACAGTAGCTGACTTTTCGCTGTTCGCCCTGGTTCCCTGGCGAAAACAACGGGAGGCCTTGTTTAACTGGCTGTCACCCCAGCCTGCATGAAATTCTGTCATGTTGTACCATCATTTAAATTTTGGTTTAAACAAATAAGAATACAATTTGGTCAGCTAAATCCCAAATTGCCAGCCCATCCTCGTTCGTTCAGTATCCAGGTAGATACTCAACAGGGTGCACCATGAGAAGGTGAGGATTGGACATTAGGTCAGAAGCCCTGGTCGATTCTCCGCATTCCTTTGAAGGCTGTGCAGAGGTCTCCACTCACCCTTAAGCACTTATGTTTATTTAGTAAGCATATTAAAGCTTATATTTTTATATTTTATAACTTATATTGTATAGACTATTCTAATTGCCCATAAGATTGATTTTTTTTTGCAAAAAAAATCATATATGGAAGAGATTTAATTACAAAGTAAAGACAATAGACTTCTTTAGGGAAGGAGAAAAGAAAACTGATGTTCTTGCAGGTGAATGATAAACTAGTGATAATATCAAGTAGACCAACACTTTTCATTACAATTTCACTTACAGGTATTTTCAGAAATATTTTTAAGAACTGATTTAAATGAAAATAATTATCTTAGCATTATGTAATTGAATCTTTCTTTTCTTAGATTAGCCCATCATTCAAACGCAATTTTGCTGCTATTCAGAAAAAGCGAACACAGCGCAATCCTTTTGAACGGGTTGCAACTCCTTATCAGGTGTATATGTGGACAGCACCTAACTTTGATCACACTGTAGATTCCATTAGAGCAGAAGATGGTAATTTTTCAATTTTTATCATAGTTTAACCTTTTTCAGAGTAATATATTAACAAATTTCCGATGTATTTTATTATTGGTTAAGTCAGTATTTGTTACTTTAAAATAAAAAATTAAAATGTGGTTCTTATATTGCTTTTTTTTTCTTGCTTTTCATGTCAAAAGCTTTCTCATCATAAAGAATTATCTAATTTAAATAGATACATGGACTTGAAGCATGATTATAAAATATTCATCAGGAAATACTGTTCTGTCATTCATTAATAAACTATGCAATACTTTTTCTGTTAATTTCTGATCATAACATCTTATGGTAAAATGATATGAGGTGGAGAGGTTTGTTAGAATAATGAAGTGTTCTTATGGATGGAAGAAGCTTGATAATGCAAATCTGAGCAATTTTATTTTGTTGGTGCATGATCATTAGGGTGGACAGAAAGTCTGGTATGCAAGTAAATAGGCTTATTAGCATTGGGTTTAGGGTGTTGTTGGTAGTGATGTGTGTGTTGGAGGGGGTTTAATATATGTGATAGAATTCTTATTTCATGCTGAAAATGTCGTAAGTGTAATATTCCCTACATGTGTGTCTATTTTTCTTATTCGACAGGTTAGCTATTTCTGTTATGGGGAACTCTGGAAAATTTATTTAGAGTTAATGATTGCGCCATCGGGGTTCTCTTTGTGATATTAGATATATTAAAAACTTCCTTTAGAGTATACTCTGAGATTATCCAAAAGCTTGATTGTCAGTCGTGGCTAATCTTTAATACTTTCATTCACAGGTCTGATTTTTTTTGGAAACAGTGCATTGCATAAAGATCGGGCAGTACGATTCTTTAACAAAACAAGCATATTTATTTCAAATTAAAAGGCAAATATACGAGATCATACACTTTTAAAAGGATTCCCTCTTATCTCTGTTCTAAAACTGAGACATTTCATCAAAACTGTAACATTTGAATATACACTGAGCCATGCAATATTATGACACATAAAGAAAACTGTCAACCCATCTCAATGCCAAGATTATTCTGTTCTATAAATTCTATGGAAAATTATCTCCTATTCTATTTTTTTTGTACAATTGATCTTTAGTTTTACTTTTAGTCTGGAACCGTGAACTATGTTTAAATAAAAAAATGTCCCGCGGACTTGAGTCAATTTTCCATATCATAGATAAACGCATCAAATTGTACTCATGGATGTTCATTAACATACAACACTATACCAGTTCCTATGCAGGTTCTGTTGGTTGCCTATCCACCTTAGGCTTTAATTTCCATATAGAGGGTTCTGTCTTTTACTGCCATCTTGCGTTGATGACTCCTGGGGCTCAAAGCACATTTCACCAACGCTTCTGAGTCGGCTGAAGACGTCCGATGCACATTGCAGGTTCTTTCACTGGCAAGGCATTCTGGTCTGTCTTTCTTGCTCCTTCGATGACTTCACGGTGCCCATGGCTACTCTCTCCCGACTACAAACGGGCTGATTAACATGATGTACTTCGAGAGGAGAGGATCTGGAGTTCTCTACCCCTCTTTGTAACCTAGAGGACTCCTATATGTGACTCCTGAGGTCCCTGAACTAAAGGTTGAGGTCCCCGAATATTCCCGCGGAACGCACACACATAATCTTGTTTACAAAACGCAGAACTGCTTAAGATCTAAACTGCCTTTTATGACACTCTCCTTGAAGTTTGCATCTGGCTGACACCAAGTACAATTAAAAGCACTTACTTTGTATATACAATTCCTACGTTGTTTCTTTAAAAATTGAACTACATCAATGATGGGCAGATTTCTATGGCTTTGTCTTGAACCATATAACTGAACATTTATTTGATATTTATAGTTTCTGCACAAACTTGCATGTTAATTTTCTTAGAGTTAGTTATATGGGTTTTCACAAAATTTACAATGTTAATATAGAAATATTTACCTTGTTTATAAGTTGTGACCTGTGTAAAAGTCAATGCAAAAAGAGGAGGAAAAATTACTGCATTGAATTTTACATTAAGGATCCTAATCTTGATTAATTGAGAATATGAATTGTCTTTATTTGATTGCTTTTAAACAATAGGTACTAGTATTCATTCTTTTCTAGCAGGGAAAATTCATAGATTGATAGTTTGGGAAAATTTAATTTTCAATTCTGTGAGAGGTTCAAGTAGATTTTTTTATATTTTTTAAAAAAAGCTTTGAATTGCCCTGGGGGGGGGGGCTTGAGTTGAGCTGATGTAAACAGCATTGTATTCATCCTGGTATTGAATTATATAATGCTGTTAACATCTTGGATGGTGTGTGTGCAAGGAGTTTTTTTTTATTTATTTGACCAATCTTTATTTATTAAACAAAATTTTTATTTATTTGACTTTACCAATGCAACCAAAAATCAGAATTTTGTTAGTTAGCGGATTGTGTGTATAGGAGTCAAGTTTTTGGAATTATTTGGTAGTATTTATCATTGGGCAGAAGGTAGAAGTTTTTTAGCTGCTAGTCTCTGAGGAATATGTATTTCTCCAAAATTATGTTAAACTGAACCAAAAGATAAGTCTTTCTTTTCTCTGAAAAAACCTTGTCCTCCTGAAGTAATGATCTTTAGTTACCTACATAACTTTCAAATTTGTTAATCACTTATGCTTATTTAAGACTAAATAAGCATGCTAGATTTTGATTATATAATAAAGCTTACTTGGAAGGTGTGATCAGCTGTAATCCATTTTTGCATTTATGAGTTGAATTCAAAGCAGCGTTAGACAACTCTCATTCTTTATCTAACTTTAGTGTTATTATCTAACTTTGGTGTTGGAGAAAATGATGACAAAAAGTGAGAAAATGTTGGAGAAAATTGTCGAGAGGAATTACAGCACCGAATAACATGCGGCTGAATGAACTGGGGGAAGATGAGCGGGGTCCTGTGCGACAAGAGAGTGAGTTGTAAGAGGAAAGGAAAGCTGTATAAGATGGTGGTGAGGCCGGCGATGCTTCATGGCATGGAGACGTGACCTATAACAAAGGCACAGGAGAGAAAGATGGAGGTAGCGGAGATGCGAATGTTGAGATGGATGAGTGGTGTGACAAAGAAGGACAGGATAAGGAATGACTACATCAGAGGGACGGTTAAGGTGGGTCCAATTGGCAAGAAGATACAAGAAAGTAGGTTGGACATGTAGGGAGGAAGGGTGAGGAGTATGTTGGTAAACGAGTGGAGTATATGGAGTTGGAGGGAAGGAGGAAAAGAGGCAGGCCCAAGCTCAGGTGGATAAGGTGACAGAGGATCTTAGGGAGAAAGGATGGAGTCTGAAGGACGCCCTGGACCGGAGAACTTGGAAGAGGAAGGTTAAAGATCAGTGCGCTGACCCCGTTTAACATAGGATAAGGAATAGCGAAAGAAGAAGAAGAGGTGTTGGAGAAAATGAAAAAGTGAAAGCCAAAGTGTAATATGTACATTTTGGTTTATCATATAACTTTGTCTTTGTGTAGTGCTCATGTACAGCAAGTAAAATATCCAGCTAACAACTCCTTTTCTTCTATGTTCTTTCTGGTATTTCTTTTGAGAGGCATTTGACAACACCTTAAGTTCTGTGTAATAATTAAAGGGATTTGAATTCTAATTTACAACATAAAATCCAATGAGGATATGTTGGTTGCTGGGAGGGGAGGTTCAATTAATTGGATCTCTGATTCATTGGCATATAATATATTTAAATTATGTTAAATTTAAATTATTTAGAGTGATTTATTAAAAAAAAAACTGAATTTCCTTATATTCATGGGGAGTAGTGACACTTATTTTGCATTATGAATCATTGAAATATATTAAAGATTAACTTGAAAGCTGGGTATTACATTCATTTATGCTATCAATATTGAATGTTATATCATTGGCATAAGTGATTAACAAATTTGAAAATTGATGGTCTTTTAATTCACTGATTGAAGGAAACCTAATAAAAAAATAATTTGAAATGTTTTTCTTCACAAATAGCACTGCTCAGTTGGAACAGAAGGAATTATAAAAAAAAAAAAAATTACTGTGCATGTAACATAAATGGATTTATGCTTCATTACCTAACTGCAATATCTCAAAAATTTTTCAGAAACCATACTTGAGGAAGTTTATTTGTTGGATCCAAATTAGGAAAGTAAAAATGAAGGAGGCCACTTAAGAGTGTTGAGGCCTCTAAGGAATGTTGAAAATTTAACAGAGCTTCTGATACCATCTAATCTCACCCTCTCCTTGAGTGTCCATGGATGGTAAACAGATGAGGATGAGTTGGCAGTTTATGACTTAGCTGACTAAATTTAGTTATATTCTGTGTTGTTGTGACATCAACAAGCAACGTTTACTTCATTCAGCAAACGTCTAAACCAGATGAAATGTTTGTACATAATACATAGAAGATATTATATTGTCAGTGATGATCAAGGAGCAACTATTATTGAATTCCAATATGAAGATAATTTTATTGAAAGGATGTGGTTTATTCACAGAGTGGGAAATTGGACTATGCGATTTGCTGCAAACAGTAGTCCTACATAAGTTTCTAGAAGGAAAAAATTAAAGGCATTTTTCTTGTTGAAGACCTAAACAACTGACTAAAAAAATTAATCCTAGATATCTAGAATTGCTTGAGAAAATTTGCAGAAATGAACAAAGCTAAGAATAAAAGTATTTGCTGGATTTCTGTTGAAGATGTGGACTAGTTGTTACATGTTCATTACTAGTTGTTACATGTTACATAAAGATATACATAAATTTCATGTGGAGAGAATACACAAGAAACAAGACAAATCTTATTCACTGTTTATTGTTGATAGTGATATCTTCAGATTGGTTCTAGCATGCTCCTGTTTCCTGAACCAGATTTTTACTTTGGTTTACATTGAATGGCAGATAATTTCAAATGGTGGTTGTGCTCACATTCAGTCAAAGTATGAGACTTTAACAAGGATTTGTATTTAAGTCTTGCAGATCTGTAAAAGTATACACTGAGGTGAAAAGAGACTAGCTGTTCATCAATGGTTATGAAAGGCCCTTTTTCATCTATAACTTTCCAAGTATCCTCGAATTTTGTAATCATAATTCTAGGATGAAGTTGTTAGCCCTGTGCCTATAATATACTTTGTATGTAAATTGCACGTGTTCTTCAGGCTAGTTTGTCTGATGCTGGGATTCTCTGTGTTCTTCAGGCTAGTTTGTCTGATGCTGGGATGAAAATCCCGAGTTTCCAAGAGGGAAAACTTATCGACTCTGTATGAAATCTGCTAATTTTCTTTCAAAAAAGCCTCAATAAAAGTTCATGTCCTGGATCAAATCCAGGTCTTTCCAACCCGAAGAGCATTGCTGAAACCATTTCTGTTTTCCATTTCAATTTTCTGACAACCCTTGACATCACTGTTTTCCTTTTTTTGGAATACTCTAGCTTATTACACTTCTCACACATATTAATACTTTCCTGCTTTTTTGTTGTTTTTTATACTTCTAATAAAGAACCTTGGTATGAGGGGGGGGAATAAGTTTTTTTTTTTTTTTTACATCTATGCAGTACTTTAAAAAAAAATTCCACCCATTTTCATACTGGTTACAATTATTAGTGCTAGCCACTGGAATTTATAATTGAAATTGAATATTTCCTTACACGTATAGAGATAATATGCAATATAAAAATACGAACAGTACTATTAAAATGGAGGATATTATGGATCCATCCAAATGTATGAGGGATGTCCAGAAAGTGAGTTCCACTGTTCCGCTTTTAAATATTTTCACTGCACCTCTGCAATCGCAATGGTGTGCATGCGTGCTGAGTTTGTTGATTCCTTAGCAAGGCATTGGTGCCATTTTCAGACATTCTCGCAGTGTTTACGCTTCTTGGTATGTGTTTATAATGTCTAAAAAAAATCGTATCACCTGCCAGGGATGAGACTTGTGTGTTGCATGCAACCCCTGATGAATTCAAACAACAGTCCATGGAGTGGAGGCACACCTCATCACAAGTCAAGACGAAATTGAAGACAACAGTTTCCACTCGGAAAATCATACGCACTGTGTTTTGGACAGACAAGGAATTTTGCTAGTAGACTACTTGGGTCAAGGCTCCACAATCAATGTGAGTACATACTGCCAAATCCTTAAGAAACTGCATCGTGCAATCCAGAATAAACGACGTGGCATGCTTACAAGGGGCGTTGTTTTGATTCATGATAACGCCGCCCTCACATGGCCAGCATAACACAACAACTTCTCACCACCTTCGACTGGGAACAATTCCATCATCCCCCCATGTAGTCCTGACCTTGGGCCAAGTGACTTTCACCTGTACAAACATCTGAAATCTTTTCTTGGTGGCTGGCAGTTTCAAGAGACTACGTCAAAGAAGCAGTTAATATGTGGTTTGCGTCACAAGCAGCAGCCTTCTATGACGAAGGTATACAACTGTTGGTACCCCATCATGATAAGTGCCTGAACAATGGCAGAAATTATGTAGAAAAGTAGTGAAAGATGTCTACTCTAACTTCCAATATAGTTTTTTTTGTAAGTATATTTTTGTTTCTCTGACAGACATTGAACATACTTTCTGATGTCCCTTATAGAAGGAAACTTAAGTTTCTATATTTGGCTATAAAATATGGATTGACTCATAATATCTTCCATTTTAATATCTTATGCTAAATCAAATTGTCTTGGATATTAGTAATATAAATAGTACCTTCAATTTTTACTGAGAAAAAGTCTGACAAAATTAAAGTAATTCAGTCATTTACTTTTTACTTTATGGAAATATTATTCCACAGTATAAGATTGTACATGTATGGAAAAACTTGTTTATTTGGCATGGTTTCATTTTGAAAGTTCTCAAATGCTTTATAACTTCTTGTATTTAAATAACAGGATTATCTAATGTGGTTGTCACTTTTAAGCATTTTTCTAGTGATAATGCAAAATTGGAATGAATAGCTTAATTATTGGAAGTTTTGCTTTTTCACTTGGTTATACTGTAAATTAAAGATACCAAGAAATTATATACTTGGTTTAATCATTTCTCCAAGTGTAAGCAAACAATATGGGGCAACTCATATAAAGAAGCTAATGACTTCACATCACTTGCCTTAGTATCCCATAATGCAAAGTACATATCCTTGCAGATATGCATAATGCTGCATTATGGGAAGGGTCACTACCCAGACCAGTTTTGACCTTTATTGAGGCCTCATCAGTGGGAACCAGACCCAGAGGTGATACTAAGGTTGAAGTAATGCAGAAGTCATGCTTTCATATATGAGTAGCCAAAAGGTGTCACACCTTCTTATTAAAATAATAAGGTGTGACACCTTTTGGCTACTCGTATATGAAAGCATGACTTCTGCATTACTTCAACCTTAGTATCACCTCTGGGTCTGGTTCCCACTGATGAGACCTCAATAAAGGTCAAAACTGGTCTGGGTAGTGACCCTTCCCAAATTCTTATTAAAATAATAAGGTGTGACACCTTTTGACTACTCGTATATGAAAGCATGACTTCTGCATTACTTCAACCTTAGTATCACCTCTGGGTCTGGTTCCCACTGATGAGACCTCAATAAAGGTAAAAACTGGTCTGGGTAGTGACCCTTCCCATAATGCATAGCATTATACATATCCGCAAAGATATGTGCTTTTGCCTTGTGGGATACTAAGGCAAGTGATGTGAAGTCATTAGCTTCTTTATATGAGTTGCCTCAGTCCTGAAAATACTTCACAAACTTTGTTTGCTTACACCTGGATAAATAATTAAACCAAGTATATAATTTCTTGGTATCTTTAATTTATAGTTTAATTATGTTATTACATAATAATTTAGGATATCTTCTTTGTGTAATTGTAATTTGGCATAACACTTTATGAATATTGAATTCAGTATAGGAGCAAGGAATTTGAGAATGTATATTATCAGAATTATATCATACATCTATATAGTAGTTAGAGTAATGTTGCCTTCAGTGTTTATAATTAACACTTAATTTCTACCTCCTGCTATATATGCTGTCTGGATCATATATAAAGAATAAATTATTATTGTTTATTAGCTTTCTCTTCTAAACTGGGTTATGAAGAACACATTCCTGGCCAAACAAGAGACTGGAATGAAGAACTGCAAACAACTAGAGAACTGCCAAGGCGAACCCTTCCTGAAAGATTACTAAGGGAAAGAGCTATCTTTAAAGTCCATAGTGACTTTGTTGCTGCAGCAACTCGAGGATCTATGGCTGTAATTGATGGAAACGTAATGGCTATTAACCCTGGCGAGGAAACAAAGTAGGACATTATTTATTATTTGATTCTTAAGTTTGCCAAATGCAGGAAAGCTTTAAATTAATTAACTTAATTTAAAATTAAGTATTCATAAAATGCTAGCTTTGAAGTGTGTTTTATCCAAAATAGTCATGTGAAAATGATTTTTATACGGTTTCTTCCATGGTTTATATATTGTTCTTAGCTTATTTATTGGGATTAGTTTCTAAAGAAGATTTAATTTGATCACAGTATCACTGCTGTTTGTATGTTTCATTTTGGTCTTGGTTAAATGAAAGGATAGAGCAGGGATATGCAGTGAGAGGAGATACTGTATTGGACATGACACCAAAACAGAGCAGCCAGTATCTTTACCATATTGTAGCCTTGATAATACTTCCTGCATACTACTCAGATTCTACCCCTTCAGGAACAAATTGGAAGTGTGTTGCAGCAGGATTATATGCCAGCTGACATTGGAAGGTTCCTAATGGAAACTTGTTACAGAGAAGTTAGGCCCATGTACTATCTGGCAACTGGACCGCAGCATCAACATTTTCACTGATATATTCTCAAAATGGAGGTTTATGGTCAAAGTATGTTTGCCGGCGAAGTGTTATTCCTCGCACTTGAATTAAATTTAATTTTAATTCAAATCACTTAATTTTAAATTTATTATAACCATCACTAGGTATGATTAATCTCATATTACTAAACTAGTCACAGATAGTGATAATAATGCCATGGAATACATGTTTTAAAGTTACTAGAGTGGGAGGTGAAGGATTTAATTTTCTTCATCATCATCAAATTCCTGGCATGTACCTCAAGGGAGTGTACAGGATATGATAGTACTACATGAAAAATTTACATCATTACTAACTTCCTATCTACAATTTTCCTCCAAATCAGTCTGTTACTTGTCAAGACTCCAACATTATCAGATCTTATATTTCTATCGTCTAAAGCACTTTGTACAGTATCGATCCACCTATATCTTGGTCTTCCTCTAGGTCGTTTTGCTGCCAACCTGGCAGAGAACACTTGTTTTGCTAATCTTTCCTCACCCCTGTTTAAGTGACCATACCACCTGAGATTAGCTCTGCTAATGCATTCCTGGATGCTGACAATGTCAAGTTCTTTCCTAATATCCTCATTTTTAATATGATATTGCCATTGATGCCATCTGTTCACACCTCTAATCTTTCTCAGGACTCTCATATCTGCAGTCTCTAGTCTTTGGTCAAGTGTTTTACTTCTGACCCAGCTCTCAGATCCATAAGTTAAAACTGGTTTGAACACTGTCTTATACAGCTTATTTAGTGTTCTGACTAATTTCTCTCTTATTCCATATGAATTTATTCAATTGACTTCCTACCACACCAGCTTTGTTGATTCTGTTGTCTATTTCCATATTTAATTTACCATCTTCACTAAAAATCGTGCCTAACTAGCTGACATTTTCCACAATTTTCTACAATTTTCCTCCAAATCAGTCTGTTACTTGTCAAGACTCCAACATTATCAGATCTTATATTTCTATTGTCTAAGGCACTTTGTACCGTATCAATCCACCTATATCTTCGTCTTCCTCTGGGTCATTTTGCTGCCAACCTAGCAGAGAACACTTGTTATGCTAATCTTTCCTCTCCCATTCTGTTTAGGTGACCATACCACCTGAGATTAGCTCTGCTAACGCATTCCTGGATGCTGACAATGTCAAGTTCAGGTTTAGAAACAAGCATGTTTACTTAATTATTTTCCAGAGTGTTTTTACTTCTTTGCTCGTTATACCATGATAAGTGGAAATTTAACATTTTTAACTTATCAGGGTATAACACCATTATTATTAGCTTTGCTCTTTTCTCCAAATTTTACCAAAATATTTTTGTATGTCTGACAATCATTTCCTACTCTGCTATTCAGATCCCCAACAAGGACCAACTTTTCCTTTTTCATTGTGTCAGTTGCTTTTTCTAAAGCATCAAAAAATTCCTCCACTTCTACCTTAGTAGAACCTTCTGTGGGACCATAGGCACAAATATGTCTCATTGTCCACTTTCCCATTCTCATATTTGCCCACATCACTCTACTTGAGACTGCCTGCCATTCAAGAAGATTAGCCTCCTATTTAGTGTTGAATATTATGGCTAGTCCTTCACTTTCTTGATTGTCATTGCCTGAATATAACATTTTGTATTTATTGCTCAGAAAGATCTCACCAGTTTTTGTCTTTTTTGTTTCGGTCACCCCTATTATGTCAATCTGGTACTTATCTAATTCCTCAGCTAGCTCCATTTCTTTGCCATTCAGGCTTCTTATGTTTTCTTAGGATTTAATTTTTCTTAGGGAAATTATGAACGCCTGAGAGAACACTTAAGGAAACAAAATTAGATATTGAGTGGGTTAAGTGTTAATAATAAATGTTTGGAAAAATGGTTTTCAGCTACCAGCTTTGTTACTATTAAAATTCATCACTCTAGAAATAATACAAAATGGATGACAAATGCAGTGATCAACTAGATAAGGAAAAGACTTAAAGGAGATTCATGCAGTTATAATTATGAAGTTGTCTGTAACACCATTAACTAAATACATAAGAGTTGCAAAGAAAAAAAAAGAAAAAAAAAATTGAATGTTTTCTTTCAAAGACTACACATATTAAAAAATCTTTTGAACATGGGGAAATTTGTAAAATGTTTAAAGCTTGCTTCAATTCTTCCATTATTTAAAGGAGGTTACAAATGAAATAAAAAGGAGTAGCTTAAGTATTCAACACTAAATACGAGGCTAATCTTCTTGAATGGCAGGCAGTATCAAGTAGAGTGATGCAGGCAAATATCAGAATGGGAAACTGGACATTGAGACTTATTTGTGCCTATGGTCCCACAGAAAGTTCTACTAAGTTAGAAGTGGAGGAATTTTTTGATGCTTTTGAGAAAGCAACTGATACAATGAAAAAAGAAAAGTTGGTCCTAGTTGGGGATCTAAATAGAGTAGGAAATGATTGTCAGACAAACAAATGTTTTGGGAAAATTTGGAGAAAAGAGCAAAGCTAATAATGGCAAATACCTGTAAGATTTTGGATCGGGACATGGACCAGTTATTACTAACACTGTGTTCCAACATAAAGTGCACAAATTCACATGGAGAGAAGAGATAGTGATGTTTTCTTATTCTTTATTTGAGTTTTAAGCCAGCATTTAGAATTGAATAAAGTACAAGAAGATGGTTTAATTTCAAATCCTCTGTACACTCCAGTGTCCTGCACTAGAGTGTACAGAGGATTTGAAATTGGAACTAATCACCATTTAGTCTTGAGCAGGATAAAATTCAATTTCATATTAAAAAGAAGAACATGTAAGAAAGTTTTAAAGAGAATAAAAGTTGAGCAGTTCTCATGTGAACTGTAGACTAAAATGCACAAACATTATTCAAGAAAAAAATGAAAGAGCTTGAGAACAGCAACCAAACCTTTTGAGATTCAGCTGCAAATCCTAGAAAACATTGATTGATTCAGCCAGAGAGGCATGTGGTGAGGATGTCTGTAAGGTTAGAAAAATCAGAATTCCATGGTTGACAAAGGAAATTAAAGAGACAAGGAAAAGAAAAAGCACATTGAAAGTTCCTGGTGAATAAGTCAGTTTGTGCTCTTAGAGAATACAGAGACAAATATAAGAAAGCAAAACACTATAAAACTAGCTAAGCAAAAGTCATGGCAAGACTTTGACATTAGAGATGATAAAGGTGACATTAAAACTGGAGAAAAAGATATTCTTGATGTATGGTGTTGCTAAATGAAACAAACATGACACACAGTGGTAAAAAAACACTCAGGCATGCAATTAGGAAGTACATATCCATACTAGAAAAAGTAGAAAAAGTATGGAGGTATAAAAGTCTTGCATAGTTCAGAAGCAAGGCTGCATTGCATAATTCAGAGAAGGCTTAGACAGACAGACTAATTCCAGATGATTGGAATAGAGCTCTCATAGTACCCATATACAAAAAAGGGAAAAAAAACTGTGAGAATTGCAAAGGTATTTCTCTACTGAGTGTTCCTGGTAAGATTTATGCACGTATACTTGAGAAATGGTTGTTAAGGATTGTGGAAGGGAAGCATGGTGAAGAACAAGCTGGATTTTGTCCAAATAGAGGGTGCCAGTATCAGAGTTTCATGTTACGACAAATAATTGAGAGATCATGGGGATATTAACAAAGATCTGTATTTAAGTTTTGTAGACCTGCAAAAGGCATATGATAAGGTGTCAAGAGAAAAGCTGTTCAAAACGGTACAGTTGTATGGTGTCAATGGGGCATTATATCATGCAGTACTTATTCTTTATTTGAGTTTTAAGCCAGCATTTAGAATTGAATCAAGTACAAGAAGATGGTTTAATATTAAATCTGGTGTGAGACAAGGATGTACATTATTCCCTCTGTTATTCATTATCTATATGGATCATATTATGAAGGAAAGTGGTATTAAACCTGATATCAGAATTGGAGATGTTAATCTGAGCTCTTTGCTTTATGCAGACGATGTTATACTTCTAAATAAATCTACTGGAAGTCTGCAAGATTCCCTGACTAAATTGAATAACTGTTGTAATAAATTTAGTATGAAAATCAGCAATAGCAAGACAAAGATGATGAAAAAAGGTACGAATGCTAGAAATATCAAATGCTTCGTGAATGGAGAACCTATAGGAACAAGTAAAACATTTCCGCTTCTTAGGCATAATTTTTAGTCAAGGCAGTAAATTGAATATGGAAATGGACAACAGAATCAACAAAGCTGGTATGGTGAGAGGTCAACTGAATAAATTTATATGGAATAAGAGAGAAATTAGTCAAAACACTAAAATTGCTGTATACAGGACAGTGTTCAAACCAATTTTAACTTGTAGATCTGAGAGTTGAGTTAGAAATACGAGGGTGGTCTGAAAAGTTCCCGGTCTCAATATTGAGGTAATTTTCCTAGGTGACTGTAATTTTACCAATTCCAACAATTGGCTCACCTTTTCCAACACTACTAAATTGGATGAGATGCAGAGGTCTTTGCTATTAAGCAATAGCATAATACAGATTGTACATCTACCTGTCCAAAATTCCTGATAATCTGGAGGTCTCAGATAAACAAGAACTTATTGAGAGAGGCTGTAAATCATCCAAACCAGCTGTCATACCTTTCCTTAAATTCATTCACACTAGATACTCACTACCCCTAAAGGCAAATATTCCACTCACTGCTCTTACTTCTTTCTTGACTGCGAACAAACTTAACTTCTGTGGATGCCCCCATGTTCTCTCCCCACCTTCCATATAATGAAAATTTTCATCAGACAATATCTTATAAACCCACTCAGAAGTTTATAAACTATCTTACCATCCTCTTTCTCCTGTTAACCAGAATCTATAATCCACACTCACAATCTGTCTTTATAATCTAAATCCCATAACCTGGATATAATCTTTAACTCTTCTTTGCACCATTTTCACAGCTTTATCCCCTTGGAACCCAGGAGACCAATAATCCAGGTGAGGTCTTATCAAGGCCTTATCAAGAGGTAATCGGCATTCATTTCAAACAAATTATGGCGACTACAACCATGTTACAAATAATTATTTTAATATACTGATGCTTTGACTTTCATACTAAGATCATCTGGATCACGCACACGTAAGTAATGCATTCCGTAAACCTTTACATAAGTTGAATTTGTAAATAACATATATACAATAAAATATTCAATGGTTACTCATATTGCTGTCTTACATACATTTTTTTTGCGTTAATCAGATATTTTTTCATTTTTGGGGTGATTAAAAAAAATTCAATTATAAAAAAATTATCAATTGTATTTGAATAATATACATACTGTAAATATGAAAGTATGAAAAATACATAATATAAAAGAATATAAAAATATTCACTTTTCAAATAAAAAAATGCCTTGTGATTGCTAAGTTGGCTGTTCTGTGGGAAGTTTTACCCCTTTCTATGTTGAAGACTGAGGGGAGTCGGGGTTGTCTGAGTTATCATCTTGATTTTGTTGTAAATGGCATCTCATAAACATGTCTAAAGTAGATTGTGTGGTCATACACTTCTTGTCCTTGTAGATGGCCTTGTAGCTAGACATATCGGAATAGATACAGCGGCTAACATTTTTGAATCGCTCAGTGTTTGGATCCATCGATTCTAATTTTGCAAATGCCATGTCTACCAAGTTAAAAACCACATCTAGTCCTTCGTTGTAAATTTCTTTGTTGATTTATTTCCCGAGCTATTGTTGATAGAATTTTCCCACCTTCATATAATGAATTATTTTCAACTTTTCTTCTAAAGTAATTGCAGACCTTTGTTTTTTAGATTTATTACCAGAGCATTCGGTTTTGCATTTGCATTCCATTTTAAGGGTAAAAAAACAACGAAACTAGTAGAAAAGCTCAATCACTTGATAACAAGTGACTGAGCTAACCGCACAAGGCATCTACTGCTGTACTGCAAATAAGGCTGTTCAAAGACGCACCTGCGCAAAGCCACAAACATGTTCATATGCACTAGTAGATTTATTACATAACTGCGAATTTACGTAAGTTGCATGTTACGTAACTCGGGGTGTAGCTACACACAGAGAGAGATGCTGTATTACATTTCAAACGTGTCAAAGAGACAATTTGATCAACCATTATTCTCCTGACCTGACCTCTAGTGGAAGAATGGGGGGAAAAAATCCCATAATCTTTGTTCTCTGATAATGTTATAAATAGAATATAGCTTTGTAGCTTTTCCCCACTAGAGGTCAGGCCAGTAGAATAATAGTTGATCAAATCATTGTATCTTTGGCTTACTGTTTGAAATGTAATATTGCTCATTTCTGTGTGTGTGTGTGTGTGTGTGTGTGTGTGTGTACTCCAGATAATGATAATGACCTTAATATAAAGGTCGAAACATTGCGAAATTAATTATTTCTGACATGGTTTTGTTCTCCATAATTTGCCTGCAATGAATTTTAATTAGACAAAATTAATTCCTTATCTTTACATGTCAAGGTTTGGTTCAACATCACAGTTATCCTCTGAGTTATATTTGCAACTTTTGCTGTGTGACTTTTGAACTTCAAATTCCTATCCACCATTCCCCTAGCCTCATCAGTTTCATGTAGCATAACCCTGCTAATATAATATTCTGCTGGAAATCTCATCTCAAAATGCGTGACTTTACACTTGCTAACATTAAACTGATAGCCATTTTTATTTGCCCAAATTTCCAGCTTATTCAAATCATTTTGTAAGTTCTGGATATCATTAGCATCCCTGATTTCCCTGCCTATCTTTGCATCATCAGCAAACAATTGGACATCTCTAAAAGACCCTTCCTAATGTTATTAATGTATAGAGTGAACAACAATGACCCAAGGACTGAACACTGGTCATCTTAAATCTGGCAGATTCACACCCACTGTATATCACTTTTTGATATCCGTCTGTCAACCATTTGTTGATCCAAGTCAAAAAGTCTAGATTACAATCCCATATTCTCCAGTTTGTGCAACAGCCTTTCATGTGATATCTTATCAAATACCCTTATCAAATACCTTAGCATTCAACATTATTATAGTGTATCCATTCTCTTTATCCAACTTGGCCATAACATTGTTCTGAAATATGAGAAAATTGCTAAAACATTACTTTCCTTTAGCAAATTCATGCTGCTCCTTGAAGAGTATAGCTTGTTTGTCTAACTATTTCTGTATACGAGTCCTTACCAACTTCTCTAAAATCTTCACTACCACACCAGATGTATTGATAGGTCTGTAGTTAGACACATCAGTTTTGCATTACCCTTGTACAATGAACTATCATACATTCCTGTGGTAATCATCCCTGAGCTGAGACTCAAGTTATACAAACATGTAAAAGGCCTAACCAATTTCGCTGAACATTCCTGTAGCAAACATGCTGATATTCCATCTGTCCTTATTGAGAAATTCTTATCCAGGTTATGCAACAGCTCTTCAGCCTCATTTTTCATGCACCTCTAACTCTTCATCCAATGTAGCAGTAGCACTGTGCACCAGGTTACATACACCTGGTTGATATATCTTAGCAAAGTGACCACTCATTAATCGAACAGTCTTATTAGCTTCTGACACTAGAATAAAATCTGTATTCAGTAAAGTTAGTCTTCCACATTCATTCTTTCTTTTGCTTGCTGCATAATGATAAAATTATTTTGGATTGCCTTTAGCCTGCATATCCAATTTCTTTTCATGCTCTGATTTAGCTTTCCACACAATACTCGTTACTTTTCTGGCCTGCGCTTTCTATATATTTCATAACTCCTCTCTCTCTCTCATATTTTTACAATATTCTTTTCACATCATTTTCTTGTGGATCTTTTGCTTAATTGCACATCCATTTCACTCCCAACCTATTTATTCTTCAAACACTAGGGATACATTTAGATACTGCCTAATTTCAGCACTTTTTCAAGGATTCCCATTACTGACATTTTTCCTATTCAGTAACTAATACCATGGAACCAAAGATAGTATTCTCTTAAGTTGATCATAATTTCCAGCTTTGTAGGTTCAGCATATAAGCTGTTCTAATGGGAACGTCAGTATAATTAGATACTTCCCAAGAAAGCATGGCATATGACTGTCACCAACTGGCGGTAAAATAGTCATATTCTTAACAGTTCTCCTTCCAGATATACTGCAGAGATCACTCCTCCTCTCACACAGGACACCCTCCCTCCAACTGTTCAAGGGAGATAAGTCTGCCCACTAATTACTGACCAATCACTTTAGCCTTAATTCTCTCCAGAATAATGGAGAAAGTTATCAGCATTCAACTTCTCCAATGGAGGCTTGCCAGTTAATCAGCAACATATGTATGGATTCTGCCAGTCTAGATCCACAGCTGACTTCTTAGACTACATCACCTACCACCAGACATGTGCTGTATTATGGAAAAGTTTGGAGGAATATGCTATTGCTCTTGGTATTTCCATTTTTGATCATGCTTGTCATCGATACCTGCTAAGTAAATTTCCCTCCTGAGAAAGCTGGCATTTACAGAGGGTGGTAGATGGAGGGTCTACCTACACCATCTATAATTGGATAGCAAGATTTCTCATTGGCCATTCACTATGCATCATGGTGCCTTCTTTTCAAGCTTTGCCACCAATGCAGGAGTGCCTCAGGACTCTGTTCTGTCACATACCCTCATATACAAGCAATTCCCAATCACCATTAATACTATTCACAGTTTAACTGATGATAGTGTACTCGATTCATCATACTCAATAGCACTCAGGCATCTCAAGTTTCAAGATAATCAACAGATGTCTAAAATGCTGATCTCCATGCCATCTTTCATTTGGGCTAACCTGGTCATCTTTATTGGCACCAAAATGCAGTCCATATCTTCTCTTGCAAAAAGGGATCTTGGCTCATCCTTCCTTACGCTCAGTAATACAACATTGCCAAACAGAATTAGATCCCTTCCCCTGGACTGACATTTATCTTCAGCTTCTCCTAGCATAAATACATCACATCATTAGCTTTTTCATCTGTAAAAATCTAGCCATTCTTTTCCACTTAAGACTATTTTCATCCCCTCCTCCCAGCTACTTACTATACAGATCCTTAGAATATCCACATATACATCCTTAGAATCTACCCATTCTTAGTTATAGCATTCACATATTTGGAGTGATGCACCTAAAACCTTCCTAAAAATTCTTGATGCTGTCCACAGTAGGTCAATTTGACCATGGATGATCCTTTCTTCACAGTATAATTTTGGTCTCTACCTCACAGACACATTGTTTCATCTCTTTTCCATGATTACAGCTCCAGTGAAACTGACAACCATCATTCCTCCACTTTCTGTTGGGTCTTTTAAAATAATAGCAGCCAGGCTAAGTTGTGGAATAGCATGACATTTATTCTTTAAATGAGCAACTGTTGTCAATCCATTTTTGGAATTTACATTCTTTGTGTCTTAGTTTATATATTTTGGTTTTATCAACATTTGGACCTCCCTGGATTTTACTACTGTCTAGTGATATTATTTGCTTGTTCTCCATTCTTCTAATAAGTTGAAAGCAGAAAGGAAGTATAACTTATAACTCTTTATAGATAGTTTGGTTCTGTATTTTGTGTTATCTACTTTCTAGATCATTTTAAAATTCTATAAAAGTCTTTCCAACAGGTCAGGTTAGAGGCAGATTAAAAATTGAACCTGGTCATACCTATGTTGCTGCAAGATTAACAGCGAGGAAGAAAGTTTTCAGTATGGATGTTTATTTTTACAGAATTATATAAATGCATAAAAATAAACATCTGTCTTGCTTAAAATCCAAAACAAAGAAAATATTTAATCTTTAAAAGGTACCTATGGCATTGACTATAAATAAATGTCTCTCTCTTTTCCTCTTCCAAAAGTTTGGGAAATTCTCATTTTATGTAACCATCAAAAATAGTTTTAATGTTATTTATTAATTAATTTCTAGCACATGGCAACCATTTTAATTGGTAAACCATGTTTTATGTACCTTGTATTCCTATTTTTTTTATTTGCTTGTTTCTGTGCACAGTAATTAATCACATTTAATTACTGTGGTTATTGTGTAATTTATTATTAAAAAAAAAATTTGAAGGGAAAAAGTTTTTCTACATATTCTCAGTGTCCAGAACTCTTTGGTTGTAAAAAAATTTCTCCATGCTAGTGGTATACCTATTAGGGCTGTATGATGCTGTTTGTTTTTTTCTTGTTTATATGCATGTCTTCACTTATCCCTATGCAGATCTCCTGGCAAAATATTGGTGGGGTAATTAATTATTCCAAGTTTTTTGCTCCCATTAAGTAGCAGCATGAATAATAATCAGTATCCATGTCAGATCGTGTAATGTAGGTTCACTGTCGGTATTAACCTGTCTATCTCCAACTTCTCATGAATAAAGTTGTTTTTTTATATTTTTAATATTTAATATTAATGCAGATGCTTAAGTGCAAATTGTAAAGATTTTTTTTCAAAAAATAATAGTAATGATTTTCAAGATAGTTTTGCTCATGAAATTGCAACTAATTTTACATTGAAAGTTTATTTTTCACTTGGTCAATCTATAATAAATTTAGTTTAATCCTTTATCCAAGTGTGTGCAAACAAAGTTTGCGCCTGAAAGTATCTTCAGGACTGGGGTAAAGTGGTACAACACCGGGCAACTCCTTGGAAAGGTGGAGCAAGCTACCAACACTCCTATCTCAGTATCTCCCATAATGCAAAACACATCTCCTTGCAGATATGTATAATGTTATGCATTAAGGGAAGAGCCACTACTTGTTTTGCATTATGGGAGATACTGAGATAGGAGTGTTGGTAGCTTGCTCCACCTTTGCAAGGAGTTGCCTGGTGTTGTACCACTTTACCCCAATCCTGAAGATACTTTCAGGCAGAAACTTTGTTTGCACACACTTGGATAAAGGATTAAACTAAATTTATTATAGACTGACCAAGTGAAAAATAAACTTTCAACATCTTTCTCTAAATCCAGAGTAATTTAATAAAAAGGTGGTACACCGTTTGGCAGCTCCTATAGGAGGAGATGACCTTGCTAATGCTTCTGCCTGGTATCTCCACTTGGGCCTGGCTCCCACTGAAGAGACCTCAGTAAAGGTCAAAACTAGTCTGGGTATAGTTCGCCCACCACTTCTAGGTCCCTTCTTGGCTTTGTGCCAAGAATAGTCTATTCATGCTGAAGGGGAGAAAGAAATGAAGGATGTACGAATTGGTCGCCAACATGCGAAATCACGTGCTTTCTTGTCTGTCGCTGTACTAGTACTAGCTTGATTTTTGTTGTTCTCTTTTTGCATTATTTTTTTATTATTAATTTGTATGATGGATCCAGTACAGTCAACAAGTTCTATTGTTACACGTTTCAGTAGCTCTTGCAAAAGAATATTGAATAATGTGCTGACATTCTGCAAAAAAGAATCGTCAGAAGGCCGTCTTCTTGTTCCCCTTTCTCAAGTCATAAAACGTGCAAGTGCAATTGCGGGCGTATCGGGGTTGACTGTTAAAAGAATTCGTAGGGAATCAAAAGGTGAAGGCAAGCCAAAATTTAAATCTCCTAAAAAAAAAAAAAAAAAAAAAAAAAAAGCGCCAGAGTAAAACCATCGAAACCGTAGCTTTGAATGATTTTGATGTAGACATTATAAGAAGAGCTATTCACGAATTTTACGTATTCGAGAAAAGAGTGCCAACTGTTCCGAAATTGATTCCTGTGCTTAAAGAAAAAATTAATTTTCCTTGGAAAAGAGAAACTTTTAAGGAAAATACTTCATGAAATCGGATTTTGTTTTAAAAAGTCCCATGAAAAGGAAACTTATCATGGAGCGAAGTGACATTGTTTTATGTAGAACGCAGTATTTGCACGTATTAACACTCTATGTACATTTTTCCAACTGTTATACAAGCAAAATAGTTACACTTTAAAAACAACAATGTTCGTAAAAGAAAAGCTAAATTTTCCGACCTGTAATAATAAACAAACTCAGTTTGTTTATTATTACAGGGAGTTTCGAGGGACCTCAAATCGGTGGGCGAACTATAGTGGCCCTTCCCTTAATGCATAACATTATACATATCTGCAAGGACATGTGTTTTGCATTATGGGAGATACTGAGATAGGAGTGTTGGTAACTTGCTCCACCTTTGCAAGGAGTTGCCTGGTGTTGTACCACTTTACCCCAGTCCTGAAGATACTTTCAGGTGCAAACTTTGTTTGCACACACTTGGATAGAGGATTAAACTAAATTTATTATTAATTTTACATTGTTCATCCTCTTCAGAATAACAGGTTAGTTACATTTATGAAATGCAATAGAAGCAAAGTTATTTGTTTGGGATGCATTGTGAGTATGGTAAAAAAGTATGGTTCAGGAGAATAAGACATAGCATCAAAGTGGAATTATGCCCAAAAAAAAAAGAAAGTGATTTTTGTTTTCTCTTTTTTTTTATTTTTAATGTGAATCCCAACTGTAAAATTTTGTAAATCATTCATTCAGTTAGTACTCAAGGACAACTAAATGATTCAGGAACCTTGCACCTTAGATCAAACCTTTTTTTTTTTTTTTTTTTTTTTTTTTTCCTGTGAGCTTTTAAAGTCATTCACCACTTTTTTTTTTACAAACTCCATGTCGCAGTGCAATTCAAACTCACTGCCTTTTGGTTTAAGTGGGAAGGATTCATAACTGCCACATCACAGTATCCCTGCTATGAAATTTCTTAGTTTTTTAAAATGTTGATGAGCATTCTGATGACAAATAATGCATATCGATATTTAACTAGTCATGAATAATGAACAAGGAAGATAAATTTATAGTCCAGATGTTTTCAGGATCTGTTAGTTTGCACTAACTCAGGCATGCTGATCTGATCATATGTGAAAATGCCTTTAATGGTGAGCATGTTATTTCTCTATTAAAATATGGTCTTTGAACAATATTTTTGCTTAGGATGATTAGGCATTTATATATCTGTCTAGTCTCTTTAAAGTTCCCCTATATTTGACTCTAGCAAACACCATTATCACTAAATTACTCATAGTCAGATACTCAACCAAATGCCATAAGTCCAATGCTATTCTAAGGAAATTCGCTGTAGCAAACTAATTATAACTGACCTATTTCCCTAATCCTAAAAGTCTGTGGTGAGAATCAACTGCAGGTGGCAATTTGTGAACTATTCTTTCTCAGTTTCAAAAAGTGAGTATGATTTATTCGTGTTCAGTATAGAAAATTGGAGAGGATCGAGATTGGAGGAGGATTAATTTTTTTTTTAACCCAAAGTAAAGTTTTGAATATCTTTGCAAGATACATAAGTATGAAAGAAGTCTCTTGTGAATGTTGCTAACTTGATCAATTTGGATTTTTGTCTCTGTTAAACCATGAAAAAGTATAGAATGTGTGTTTTAAATAGAAAAACTATTCAAATGAAGTTTTTTTATTATTTAATAACATTGATTTAAAACAGTTATTTTTATTGAGGACTCAATTTGGCCATTGAAATTTCATAGGTCTAGTATGAAATTTCTGTTTTATTAAAAAATTATACTATTGGTTGCATTGTTATATACAACAGTAAATTAGTTTTCATTTTAATCGGTTTAGAAATCAGCTTGAAAAATGAAGGGGTATATGAATTTATTGGGTAAATAGTCCAAATAACTACTGGTATTTTAGCTACAGAACATTTTTACTGTAGATGTGTCTTTAAGAAACTTCTCCAGAACAAAATGACTAAATTTATATTTTAATAAGTTTGTTTTTGTTTATTTTCTTCTATTAGAATGCAAATGTTTATCTGGAATAATATATTCTTCAGTCTTGGCTTTGATGTGAGGGACCATTATAAAGAGTTAGGAGGAGATGCTGCAGCATTTGCTGCTCCTGTGAGTATTATTTTTGAAGTATTTTCTTTAAAACCATTAAAAAATGGAAAGTTACTTGGTATTCTTATTTATATTGTCATCATGGTGCATAATTCTCTTTCTATTGTAACAGATAAGCTTAGGTGTTGACGGTTATTCATGACTTATTTTTTAACAGTATTAACAACTCCAAAATTTTTATCAAAGAGATGTTTTATTTACTGCTTATATTTCGCTGAATTTCAACTCAGCATCATCAGAGTACAACACACTTCTCTTTCTATGATTAAAAAAATAATTAATCTGGATAGCCAGCTTCCTCTCTTGTCATTCATTGCATGTCATGGTGGATGACTCTCTCTTTGAGCTTTGCCACCAATGCAGGAGTGCCTCAGGGCTCTATTTTCTCACCTACCCTCTTTCTCTTATACATAAATGACCTAGTCTCAATCACTACAAATCCTATCCATGGCTTTGCTGACAATAGCACTGCCCACTCATCCTACTCCTTTGACAAACCTTGTATTTCCCAGACATCTCTTACATCAAGATCTGCAACTAGTGCAACTTAAACACTGTTCTCCATACCATCCTTCAGTGGGGTAAGGATAATGTAGTTACCTGCCTTTTTTTTCTCTCTCTCTCTCTCTCTCTCCAAAAGGCATTTCAGCTCACCTCTCATCCTTAGTAATACACACATCACCAGACAGGGTGAACTCTCTCCTTGGACTGTCATTTACCTCCAACCTGTCTTGGCACAAACACATCACATCATTAGCTTTCTTAGCTTCTAAAAAACAAGGCATTCTTTTCTGCTCAAGAAGCTATTTTACACCCACCCAGCTACTAACCCATTCACAAATCCTAAATCTGCCCATCCTTATAATACCATTCACGTATTTGGGTGGTGCACCTTCTCCCTCTTTTTGCTCAGTCTCCTCATGTCTGAGGACTTGTGACCCTAGCCACAATGTCTCTCCATTTCTTTGTCTTTTGTTGCACCTAAAACCTCAGATTTTTGATGCTGTCTACAGAAGAGCTATTAAATCTTAAATGAAAGGTTTATTATGTTGTAAAATATTTCATTCAGATTTAACAGGTACAAAAAAATTTCCGGAGAAAATGCTTGCATATAGGTATAAGTGAAATTGTTCACAGTAACGACATAATCATTTAATTGTAAATTCTCCTATGTGTTATAATGTTAAGTGTCCTTGTAAAACCGATAAGGGTTTGAATTTTAGTGAAAGTTATGTTAACGTGAGAAAGTTAGATCTAAGTATGCAACGAGATAATCGGCTTAAAGAAATGACCCCAGGCAGTCACGTACGCGAGGTCCAAGTTGCGCACGTGGAGAACGCAACGAGGAGAGAATGGTACCGAGTGCAAGAATTTTAAGTGCCGGCTGGAAAAGAGTGACATAGTAGGGAAAACAGCTCAGCAAGGATATATATATATATATATAGAGCTTGGCAACACCAACTTGTGGTCTTTTTTTTTTTCGGGATTCCTGTTCGCGTCATTCCCGGAGAAGTTGCTTGAGAGCGGTCTAAAAGAATGATGTCCAGTGGCACCCATGCGACCAGATAGTGATCCAGTGCGGGCATAATCATTGGTACAGCCGAAAAGCCAGTGCAAACCAATCAGCATGTGGAACCACCTGGACTGAGCCTGGCAGAGCAGCTTCGTCCACATCGAAAAAGGTTATTCGTGATCATAATCACTAGTTTGTCCTACCTGAAGACAACTGACCGTAAGTGAGGGTAACAAGCCGTGTGAATTTTTCGGAAAAGTGAGAAAAAAGATGAGAGATCCTGATGCTTGGTAATGTAGAAACTTTTCAATTCCTTTGTCCTTTGTATGTAAGAAAGAAACAGTTAGTGTGCAATAATGTGCGGATATGCTCAGTGACTGGACTTACAAAACTGAACCAGGACTTTAGTATTTAATCAACTGGTAGATTGTCTTAGCTCTGAGTAAGAATTCATGTACAGTGGGATATTGAATTGCTAAAGTATGTTATATCCAGATAGTTCTTGAATCTAGAATAAGATAAATGCTTGTACAAGAATGTTAGTTGAATAGGATCTAGTCAGAAATTTAACTGGTAGTAGATATTGTTGCATATTGTTTGACTAGGAGTATTTAGATTATGTCTGGTTAATCATATTCAGTTTTGTAGGAGAGATTCAGTTTTGTTAATTGATCTTATTATTTGCATTTTGTATTAGAGTAATGAATAAACCTTTCTTTTTCTTACCTAACAAATTGCCTGATCTGTGAACTCAATTCACCACTCATAAAAATAGAACTAGTGCGAGTTAACTTGTGGGGATAGCTACGATTGCAGTAAGAGTAAAAATATATGAGGTCTTTGTAATTGGGAATTTTAATTGCTTGATTATCGAATAGTGTGTCATTCTGAGTGTTAACTCCCTGACAAGGAAGATTCTTCTGTCTAAGAATTTGGATGGCACAGCTTTAACAAATTTTTTCCATATTCTGACACGGAGTTAATTCCAGATTTGTATCAAAAAAAATTTGGCTCTAGCTGTAGGCAAATTTCTTTGTCTACAAAGTTTTGCACACGTGAGCAATTTAAGTAGTGGCCACTGAGCAGAAAGGGTGAAAGCAAATGCGAGAAACTATATCAAGTAATAGGGATATTCACTAAAGATAACAATCGTAAGCTTTAACAATAACAAATTAAACACACCCACCCACACCACACACACACACACACACACAAGGTAAGAATTTAAAGCTAAAGTAAAGAAATTTAACACTATTCAGTTCATAGATGCTCCCCTCACTATCTCACTTCGAACTCTGTCTCACAGACAGTGTTTTATCTCTCTTCTTCAGGTACTTCAACGGTCACTGCTCCAGTGAATTGGCAAACATCAAAGGCATTTCATCCAAGAGCAGCGGCAGTCCCAAATCCCTTTATAGTACAACTGCAAACTCATTGAACCTGTTTCTCCTCTTCCTCATTTATTTCATCTACATCTGTTCTCTGGAACAGCCTTCTCCATAGTGTGTTTTATTACTATTATTATTATTATTACTATTATTACAGGCAACTCCAGGGAGTCATTAGACTCATCGAGGGAGGCCCCAAATCATATTCATCACAACTATTTGACATTCATACAGTATCTATCATACCTCGCCTTAAACTCATTCACTGTCACAGCATCCACCACAGACTCAGGGAGCGCATTCCACTCATTCACTACTCTAAAAGTAAAGAACCCAGCTCTAACACCTTTACTAACCACACTTTTGCCCAGTTTCCATGGATGTCCCCTAGTCCTCCCACAACCAGCCCTGTTCTCAAAAATATCTTCTGAATTAATTTTATAGAAACCCTTCAGTAATTTGAATGTCTCAATCATATCTTCCCTCCTCCGCCTATCAACCAATTTTTGCAATCCACAAATCCTCAACCTGTTCTCATACGGTTCATTCCACAGACCTGCTATCATCTTGGTCACTCGCCTCTGGATCCTCTCCACCTCATCCCCATCAAGAAGAAACCTAGGTGACCAAATCTGAGCACAGTAGTCTAGATGGGGTCTTATCAAGGCTCGATACAGAGGAACAATAACCTGCTTGTCTCTGCTTGTCAACGTATTCTTCAGCAACCAAGTGATTTGATGAGCTGTTTTGGTCACTTTTGCAATGTGTCCCCTAAATTTCAATTCCTTATCTACCAACACTCCTAAATCTCGTGCCTCATCAATTTCCTGGAGCAGGGTTCCACCAATGCAGTAAACTGCCGCCAATCTTTTCACCCCAAAATGCATAACCTTACATTTTGTCACATTAAACTGACATCCATTCTCCTTAGCCCAGACCTCCAATCTATCCAAATCATCCTGCAAAATTTTGACGTCATCTGCATTCACTATTGCCCTACCCAACTTCGCATCATCCGCAAACAAATGAACTGTTCCTCTCAGATCATTTCCTATATCATTTATGAACAAATTAAACAGCAGCGGTCCAAGAACAGATCCTTGTGGCACACCACTAGTCACAGGCCGTCTTGTGGACTCTACTCCCGAGTAAACCACTCTCTGATATCTCTCCGTCAACCACCCTCCTATCCATCTCACCAACCCTATGTCCATTCCCATATGCTGCAATTTACTGATTAGAATTCCATGTGGAATCTTGTCAAAGGCCTTGGCAAGGTCCAGTAGAATCACCGTAAACCCATTACCCTTATCCAGTTCAGCCGTCACTGTGTTATAATACGTGAGCAAGTTACTGAGGCATGACCTACCCTTCACAAAACCATGCTGTCCCCAATACAGTATCCCATTTTCTTCTATCCAATCTTGTATTTTCCTCTTGACTATTTTCTCTAAGACCTTGAAATTGATTCCTGATATGCTAATCGGTCGGTAATTTACAACAGCAGTCTTGGAGCCACCTTTATGCAGTGGAACTATTTTCCCCTCTTTCCACCCGCTCGGGACTAACCCAGACCCGAGACTCAAATTAAACAAAATGGTCAAGGGTACTGACAATTCTTTAGCTGCTTCTCGTACAACACAAGCTGGTATACCATCCAATCCCACAGATGTATTGACATTGAGGTTATGCAATAGACTACTCACCTCCACTTCATTAACCACAATTCCCATATAATCTACTGGTTTATTCGTTTCTGCAATGTCACCACCTGGATGATATACTTTTGCAAAGTGCTCACTCAGTAACTCAACTATCTCAACTGATTCAGTTACCTCCCTACCATCGGCATTCTTTAAAATCAATCTGCCATGTACATTTTTCCTTTTACTTGCTACATATCTAAAAAACTGTTTAGGATTCTCTTTAGCCTGCATGGCCAATGTTCTTTCGTAATCCTTTTTTGCTTTTCTTACCACACTCGTCACCCTTCTGGCCTGCGCTTTATACCGTTCATGTGCCTGCCGGTCACCCTTCTCCTTAAATTCCATCCATAGTTGTTTCTTTTTTTGCAACTCAAGCTTAATGGTGTTATTCATCCATTTAACCCCTACTTGATTTATTATTCGGACTCTAAGTATACAGTCAGCCATTGCTTCATGCAAGCACTTCTTAACTACCTCCCATGCACTATCAACTTTTAGTCCTTGCAGTTGTACATGCCATGGCACTGAACCAATCAAACTCCTAAGTTTGTCATACTTTCCAGCCCGATAATTCCACATGTACCCTGTCTTAATTGAAAATTCTACACCTTTAGCCACCTCCCAAGTCAAGACCCTATGATCACTCTCACTGATTGGTGGCAATGTGGTCATATTTGTTACAGCCAAATCCTCAGATGTAATTACTAGGTCAAGCACTCTCTGACCCCTAGTATTTTCCATTACATGCTGTCGCAGATAGTTATCCCTTAATAACCGCATAAAATCCAATTCCTTCCTCCCGTGTGTCCTCTCCTCACTCCAATCAATGCGACCATAGTTGAAATCTCCCATAATAATCACCCTCCTTCCACTCATTTCTTCTATTTGCTTGTGCATACTGTCACCACCATCTTTTCCATCACCTGGTCTATAGCAGCACCCAATTGTATATTTAGTTCTGCTAGCCACAATCTCACACCAAATGGCCTCAAATGTGCTCTTTTCTCTATCCTGCAATTCAACTTCTATTCTCCTTGGCTGGAGCTCATCAGCTATCATCAACAATACTCCTCCCCCCATTTTATTCTCTCTGTCATTCCTGAACACACTATACCCATCACATTCAATCCCACTAGTTATATCATCTACAGTCAGCCATGTTTCACTAATACCTATAACCTGTGGTCTGGAAGTGCCAACCATGGCCAAAAACTCTTCCTTCTTGTTCCTAATACTCCTAGTATTAGTGTACATGAATTTAAGGTCCCCATTAGCCCCAACCCTACCTTGATGCCTTATATTAACTATCCCACTCAGATTTGTTGTCCTTATTTGCTCTGGCATATTATATTCATTCTTACCTCAATAAAGTCCAAAACCGGTCTGGGTAGTGACCCTTCCCATAATGCATAGCATCATACATCTCCACAAGGGGATGTGCTTTGCATTATGGGATACTAAGGCAAGTGATGTGAAGTTTTGTCCACCTTTGCTACGAGTTGCCCCAGTCCTGAAGATACTTCAGCGCAAACTCTGTTTGCTTACACTTGGATGAAGGATTAAACTAAACGTGTAATTTATAGTCTAACCAAGTGCGGGAAAAAAAACCTTCCAATTTCTATTACATCTCGAATTAATATTCTGTCAAATGCTTTTTCCAGGTCTATAAAGCATATAAATAGTTTCTTATTGTATTCTGTTGTTTTCGCTATCAATTGTCTGATTATGAATATTGCATCTGTACATGATCTATCTTTTCTGAAACCTTGTTGTTCAAGGATTAAACTAAATATATAATTTATGTAATAAAATATTGCAGAGAAGAAAAGTAGCAGAAAACATAATACAAATAATTAAAGAAATATATGATAATAATAGCTGTTAATAAAAACACAAGGAAAAATAAGTAAAGAGATACAAATTAGTAATGGCATTAGACAAGGGGACTCTTTAAGTCAACAATATTCAATATAATAATGGATGAAATAATATAAAAAGTTAATAAAATAAAAAATACAGGGGTGAAAATAAATAATAGAATAATAACTATATGTTAGGCAGATGATGTAATATTAATTGCAGAAAATGAAACTCAGCTACAAATATTACTATATACATTTAATAAAGCAGCAAAATTGTATAATATGAAATATCAAAAACTAAAACAAAATGTATGACAATATCACAAGAACCACAAAGATGCAAATTAGAATTGGAAGGTACTATTATTGAACAAATAATGAATCACAACTATTCAGGTATACAACTGAACTGGGAAGGAAGACCACATATAGAAGTCAGAGAACTATTTGCAAAAGCTGCAAGAATATCAGGATGCTTGAACACAACAATATGAAAAAAAATAAACATCTTAGAGTAGAGACAAAAACCAGAATTTATAAAGCAGAAATCAGGCCTATTATGACATATAATGCAGAAACAAGACCAGACACTAGGAAAACAAGACAAATGTTGAACACAGGTGAAATGAATATATTAAGAAAAATAGTAAATAAAACTAGATTAGATGAAATAAAAAATACAGGTATAAGAAAACATTCTGAAATACAAGCAATAAACAATTGGGTAGCAACCCGAAGAATAAAATGGATTGAAAATGTGGAAAGAAGAAGTGAAGATAGAATAATAAAACAAGTCTATAGTTGGAAACCAAAGAATAAGAGAAGAACAGGAAGACCTAGAAAAAGATTAAAAGATACTATTAAAGATGAAGTCTTAGTCTCAACAGATACTACATCTAATGCATAAAGAAGAAGAGACATTTTTCTTCTACAACTTGCATTTTAGATTTGAGCACACTCACTTCCAAAATAAGAATTAAATGTAAATTCATTTACTTGAATTGTTTCTTAAATAATTAATTTAAGGTGTTGCATTAGAAAATGTTACTCAGGAGAAAGGTACAAGTATTGGAGCAGTTTAATGATGGAAAAGAGGGGGGGGGGAAGCATGCGTTATGCACCTGACTGTTATTAATGACAGTTAACTAATTCTGTTGTGAGAAGCAGCTTATGAGAGCTTATAGATTATAAGATATAAAGAAATTAAATTTTAGATATGTTTTTATGGTGGTCGTGTGAATGTCTAGCAGTCTGGTTGGCCAAGTGGTTAGTGTCTTTTCTCCCCAACAATCAGGTTGCAGGTTTGAATCCTGTCATGTGCATGGATGTTTGTGACTGTCTTTAGGTGGGATATAAATTTCATTGTCTGGTATGGCCCTTTTGCTTCATCAGCTAAATGGGAGCCTTTAGTTTTCTATCTTTTCTTTCTAAAGTCAGAAAACTGAAAGCTCCCATCTAGTTGAAGCACAAGGAAGGAAATGTATATATCCTATACATTTCAAGAGTAAATTGTATGCAAGGATGAATACTGTTTTTTGGAAAGTTTTGAAGTTTAAACTGGGAACCTTTCCATACACAAAAATATCATGATATCTGTACCATACTTGAGCATCTGTGATGGGTGTTAAATTTCTCATTATCCAATATGTCCCATAAAAGATTTTTGAGAATAAAATCCCAAGTATTGAAGGAGGATCTTTCTGCTGTTTCTTAATAAGAAACAATGAACTTACTTTCACATGAAAAGCCCTCCTTAAAAAATGTCATGTCCCAAATGGGATTCAAAGCCATATCTTTTCATTCAAAAGCAAAAAACACAAACATCTTTTCAAATTAGCTATTAAGATATATTAAGTAGCATTTGGACTTAGGAATTGCATTAAGAAAGAAATTATCTCCATTGAATTTTCTGGATGCAATTCCAAATTAATTTTTAATTTTTCCATTATTTGGTTTAACATAACTAACAGTAATAAGATTAACTGTTATTTATTAAGATTAAGATATTAAGAGTAAGATTTAATTTTGCACCTTATTATTATCATCAGAGACCTTCGGGGAGTCAAGGACGTGAGGGAGACTGTATCACTCATACTAGATGTCATACCTTCTCTTAAACTCATTCATGCTGCATGCACTCACTTCAATAGGCAAATGGTTCTGCTCACTCACTACTCTGTGAGAGAAAAATCTAGCTCTTATCCGTTGTCCTCACCCCCTTCCATATAACAAAAAAAATTTCATCAGTTGATAAACTATAATATTCTTTCAAAAGTTTATAGACCTCTATCATATCATCCCTTTTTCTCCTATTTACCAGTGTCTGCAATCCACATATTCTCAATATGTACTCATAATCAACATTCCATAATCCTGATATCATCTTTATTAATCTTCCCCTTGCACCCTTTCCACAGCTTATCTCCTCTGAACCCATGACACCAAATTTGTGCATGGTAGGCCAGGTGCATTCATATCAAGGCCTTCTAAAAAGGCAAAATTACTTCCTTATTCCTATATATCAGCATTCGTTTCAACATCACAATTATCCTCAGAGTTGTATTCGAAATTTTTGCAATGTGGCCTTTGAAATTCAATTTCCTATCCACTATGATGCCAAGAATCCTAGCCTCATCAGTTTCTTGTAGCATAACCCCGCTAATATAATATGCCTTTGGAAATCTCATCTTGTGAGAGTGTATAACTTTACATTTACTAACATTAAAATGAACATTAAAATGACAGCATTATTATTTGCCCAAATTTCCAGCCTATTCATATCATTCTGTATATGCTGGATATCAGTAGTATTGATTACCGCATGTATCTTTGCATCATTACAAAATAGAATATCTCCTGTCAGTGTCTTCTGGTCCACGGACTGAACCCTGGGGAACACCACTGGTCACCTTACATCTGATAGATTCACACCCACCATATACTTCTGATACCTATTCATCAGCATCCCACTTATCAAAGTCAATAGTTCATATTCTAATTCCATATTCTCCAGTTTATGTGGTGTCCTGTCAAATGCCTTAGCAGTATCTAACAGTATCATAGTGTGTCCATTCCCTTTATTCAATTTAGATATGTAGAAGATGATGTTCTATGCATAAGAATTGGTATAATCGCTAAGAAAATTTCCAATCAAAAAGTGCTCTTTCCAGTCTCAGTAATTTGCTGATGATCAAAATGAGGACTGATTAACCATGGCTCACATAAGTAAAACTTACCAGCAAAAGAAATATCAACAGTTTCTTCTTATGTATCACTTCATTAAATAAATTGTTTTCTTTCTAATTGACCAGAGTTCATTTAATGCATTTTCAAAATGCTTTGGTTCCTCTGTAAACATAGCTGGTTCATTCAAAATTGATAGCATGCAGTTGAATATGTTAATTCATTTAATTTCTATTGCCTTTAATAAACAAGTCTTGAATTAATCTTAGCGTTCCTAGCTAGATGCTACAAGGCACGTCTGACTGAATCACTTCACCTAGATGTTGATCTTCCTCTGGGTTTTTCTTTTTCCTACCATCTTGGCATCAAACACCTGTTTTGCTAACCTTGGTTTTTCCATTCTGTTTTAATCAACCATATACCATCTTAAATTAGCTCTGATCGCATATTCTTGAAAGCTAAGTGTCAACTTCCTTCCTAATGTCTTCATTTTTAATGATTCTGCCATCTGTTTACTCCTCTAATCTTTCTCAGAACTCTCATATCTTTGTCTCTTATCTTTGATCAAGTACTTTATTCCTAGCCCAGCTCTCAGATGGATAACTTAAAACTGGTTTGAACACTGTATTGTATACTGCTAGTTAGTGTTCTGGCTAATTTCCCCCTTCTTCCATATAAATTTAATTCACCTGGCTCCCCACCATACTGGCTTTTTTTTGTTCTATTTCTTATTTCCATAGTTAGTTTGTCATCTTCATTAGAAACCGCTTAAATAGCTGAAATATTTTGCTCGTTCAAAAGTGGTTCTCATTACTCACGTTTGTGTGTAATGTTTTTACACGTGCACTTATCAAAAGTATTTACTGGTGGGTATTTATTATTGAATAAATATGTAATATTATTATATTATCATTATTAATACACTTTATTATTGAATAGTTTACTGATATAGGTTATGGAATTTATTGAACTATGGAGTTTTTTTTACTAATACCAAGTGTAAAAAATTTTAAATGATAGATCTGATTTATGAAGATAGCATTTAAAAGAGGCAAACAAATCTCAATGCATACTTTTTTTATGTATGAAAATCAGTGGTAACATATAGTAAATATTTTCAGTGCAATGATCTGCAAGGAGTGAGAGCATATAGTGTTGTGGATGTGGAAGGACTATACACATTGGGAACTGTAGTTATCGATTACAGAGGTTTCCGTATTACAGCTCAGTCAATCATTCCAGGTAAGCATGCTGCATTTTTAGTAGAACGTTTATTTTTGACTTTTGTAGGTAGTTTTTAATAAGTGAAATTTGAAAGAAAAATAAAGTGACTTATCCATGCAAGGTTGTAAACCTATAATGCATTTATACAGTGAATAGGCTAAAGGGCTATTTTTTTTAAATATTTTTTACACGATTCAGAAATTTTTCTTAAAATATGGAATTCTTATCAAGTCACTTCATGTCTCTAGTGATCCATGTGATCTGTAGGGACTGTTAGTAGATATGGATGATACCTGGAAGTAAAGGTGCAGTGTTAGCCTCTCACAAAGGATAGGCTAAATTCTGTTGATATTAAAGAGTATCTCTATAATGTGGTTAGTGAGACTATTTCAAAAATTTTTAAATTATGATATTGTAATAACTTTGAAAGTGTGCTGATGTGTATTTGACTAAGAGGTTAGAATTATGTTGGAAGTTTTGCCACTTGGTTATACTGTAAATTGAAGACGCCAAGAAATTACATTCTTGGTTTTTAATCCTTTATCAAAGTGTAAGCAAAGAAAGTTTGCTCCTGAAGTAACTTCAGGACTGGGCAACTCATATATAGAAGCTAATGACTTCACATCACTTGCCTTAGTATCCCATAATGCAACACATATCCTTACAGACATGTATAATGCTATGCATTATGGGAAGGGCTACTACCCAGACCGGTTTTGACCTTTATTGAGGTCTCATCAGTGGGAGCCAGATGCAGTAGTGATACTAAGGTAATGCAGAAATCATATTTGGATATACGAGTAGCCAAAAGGTCTCTAGTGACTTCTGCATTACTTCAAGCTTAGTATCGCTTCTGGGTCTGGCTCCCACTAACGAGACCTCAATAAAGGTTGAAACTGGTCCTCCTGGTAGTGGCCTTCCCATTTAAAAAAAAAAAAAGTTTCTCCTTTCTTCTTGACTACTTACCCACATTTCACTGATATTAAAAAAGTGGCAATTCGCAGGTCATGTTTGCAAGAAGTAACACTAAAAATAAAGATATTTTCCACTCCAGAGATGGAAAGAGCTACAGAAAGACCAAAGAGATGTTGAGAGGATGAGACTTTGTCTCAAACAAAGGTCCTCTGTTGAGAGGGCCTTTGTCCAGCAGTGGATAAAAATGGATGATGTAGTTCTCAGAATTTGGGAAAATTTTATTTAGCTACCGTTTGACCACAGATCCGAGATCCTAGTCTGGCAACTTGCCAAGAAGAGTCGGTTCATGTTGAATGGGAAAAAGAAATAAGCTGATGTTCGAATTGGTCACAAACACGCAAAATCACGTTCTTTATACGTAAAATTTTCCAACTGTTATACAAGCAAAATAGTTACCACTTTAAAAACTGCAATGTTCATAAAAAAATTAATTTTCCAATGTGCAGTAATAAACAACTCATCCCGCAAGACAGATTAATTACCCTATTATTGGAATGGATTCTGCTTCTTCTGACATGCACAGAAGTGTTGAAGGGGCTCATATCTGTGGGCATACAGTATATAATTCTAACCTTTTAAATTTAAAGATGCCAAGAAATTATATTCTTAGTTTAATCCTTTATCTAAGTGTAAGCAAACAAGATTGCGCCTGAAGTAATTTCAGGAGTGGGCTGGTATATAGGAGCTAATGACTTCATATCACTTGCCATATCCCGTAATGTAATATACATGTCCGTAAGAATATGTGCTTTAGAAAAAAAAACCGTCTGCCCATAAACAAATGTACCATAAGTTTACAAATAAACCTTTTGTGGGTCGCACCCATATAAAATTCATTATCAGAAGTATGCAGCTACCGAGTATTTTATTTTTATGGCACATTGATATGTACCCTGCAAGTGTTTCACTTCCAGAGTGTGCTCTACCAAGTTGAATTCACTGTATAAATTCTTCCTCATAGCCTCCATCGATTGTAATCTTTTGTCCTAAGTAAAAATAATAAGAAGTTACTATAGTGATATCCTGGTTTTCTATCTGCATTGGATTTTGGATTTTTTTTGCTTTGTCTTTGTTTATAGTTTAATTTTTTTTTGCTTTCTGAATTCAGTGTTCAGTGGTCATTTCTTGAAGTTTTTCTGCTGAATTACTTGAAAGAATGCCATCAGTAAATCACAAGTGATTTAGCTTTGATTATTGTTTACTATAACATCTCTTTTTCCATTCCAGGTTTTTAAATGTTTCTTCTATAGCTTCCACTGAAAGGTTTTTGATCAATAAATTGTTTTTATCTAACTTCTTTTTTTTTTTTTTTTTTTAATTAGGAATTTCATTTGTTCCTGATTTTATTGATGTAGTTGAATGTTTATATATATTTGCTGCCTTATATATGGCAGCAAATGTTCTAGAGGCTACTAAAAAAATCTAAGAAATGGAGAAAAAAGTACTATAAAAGAAATCGTATTATAAAAACTGAAGAAGAGGAATTGAAAAAGAAGTACACATCGATACTTGAAGTGTTAATAAAAAATAAAATAAAATAAAAAGTTATCAAAAACTTGAAATGTGGAAAAATTCCTGAAAGTTTTCAAGTCATATAACTAACGTATAAGTTTATCTACAAGAATTGAAATGTGGGAAAGGGAGCTGCAGTATATGATATTTGACCAGAAATGCACAAATATGGAAGCTTATAGGTTTTTGTATTAGCTGCATTTCATAATGCCTAATTCAGAAGGTTAGATTCCAAAAGACTGGAGTAGATCTCTTGTAGTTCCCATCAATAAAAAGGAAGTAAAGTGAAATGTGGGAATTACAGAGTTATGGAAGAAGGACTATTTTTAGTCATTCTTAAGGTGAGTTGGGTGTTTTCCAGTGTGAACAAAATTCATCTCCTGTTATGATGTTTTGGAAAAAAGTTCAGATTCAAAGTCACATGATTACTCAATTCTAACAAAATTGTCAAATGGTACTCCTTTTTTCAATGATGCATAACACCAGTACACAACTCTATTTACGACTAAGCGAGTGAACCAATCAACTTGAAAGTCATTATTCCTTGAGCTTTGCTCTCCCTCTAATTAGAACTAGTGCTTGGGCTACATTTACCATATTTAGTTCATAGGCTGGGGAATGAAATTTGCTTTGGATTAGACAGGATATTGAATTACCCAAGATCAAATTAAATGAGATTCGCTTTCTATGTGTGGCCATTTTATTAAGTACACTTACCTAATAGCAAGCTATGTCTCCTGTGCCCCTTAGAGTTGCTCAGTTTAATTGTGTACATCAACAAAAACTGTGTCTACAGTATTTCACCTGAATCCTATAGACAGTTTTTGTTGCTGAATGCTGAGACAAATCGACACCTCAGCCTTTCTTTCTGTGGAAAAATGGTACAACACGAGCCTCACCTGGAATACCTTGGACCAAGCCTGGACAGAAGCCTAACCTATAAAAGACACATCATCAACCTATCCAATAAAATTAAAACAAGAAACAATATTATTTCAAAGCTTGCTGGAAAAACCAGGTTGTGGCTAAGAAGTCCTAAGGTCGTCTGCACTAGCCCTTGCATTCTCTGCAACAGAATATTGTGCCCCTATCTGGGAAAGAAGTGCACACACTAACATTATAGACACCCAGCTAAACTCTACCATGCACACAATTAGCAGGACAGTGAGAAGCACCCCCTCTCTCTCTCTCCTGGCTGCCTGTCCTATCTAACATTGCACCACCAAACATATGGAGAAGACAAGCTTCGATGAAAGAATTTATAAAGCAACGAGCAACCCTCTCCTGCCCCTACACCAGACTCTCATAAATCCTCCAGGTCTTCGCCTAAAATTTAGAAAGCCTCTCTGGTCTATGGACGAACGCCCTTCAACTACCCTGCCATCAACACCTGACATGGAGAGAATTCTGGTCCAACAATCTCCCAACAAAGGCAGCCTGGTTTTCCACTTCCTAGGAAGATTTGGTCGTCAATCAACAGGATCAGAACTAACTGGGGCAGATGTGGTTACCATTTACTACATAAAGGAGCTGTTGACCACCCTTATTGTGATTGTTCCCTCGTGACTCAGACGATTACTCATATTGTGTACGAATGCCCAAGGCGCCAGTTTCATGGTGGTGGCCTACAGGACATCCACAAAGTGACAGATGAGGCCTTGGATTGGCTTTTCAGACTGGACATTGACCTGTAGTTGTAATTGTACTTTTATGTAATGAACTTTTACATGTTAAGTTTTTCATCATTTGTTTCTGGACATTGTGATTGTACATTTCATACCAGTTTCACAAAGCCATATGCATAAATAAATAAATTGTATACATCAGATCTACAATGCAATGAACATTCCCTAGAAACATTCATGGAATGTTGATCCATGCCTATTTGATTGCATTCCTCACTAACTCCAGATTGGAGTGGAAAGTTGTCTTGAATAAATAGTTTTAATGGAATATGTGCACTAGAAATATTTAAATTACTTTCATGTCTTACACATGTAACAAAAATTATATAGAATTTTATTCAAAAAAACTCCAATAGATCAGAGAACAAAGACTAGAGACCACAGATATGAGGGTTCTGACAAAAATTAGGGGAGTGAACTGATGGCATCACTGGCAACATCATATTAAAAGTAAAGATATTACAAAGGAACTTGACACTATTAGTATTAAAAAATTTGTAAACAGAACTAATCTAAGGTATACCACCTTAGATTAGTTCTGTGAATATGACCACTTAAATTGAATGAGTGGGGAAAGGTTAGCAAAACAGGTGTTTGATGTCAAGATAGGAAAGAGACCCAGAGGGAAGACCAAAGATTGATTCATTTAAAAGTGGCTTAGAAACATGAAATGTTTGTTATGACAATATTGGAGTGCTTACAAGTAATTTGAAGGAAACTTTGGACTAATTTGGAGGAAAATCGTGGATAAGAGATTAATAATAATGTAAACTTAATCATGTAGTGCTGTCATAGTAACCTGAACACCCCTTGGGGATACATATCAGGAAATTGATGAACTCCAATATATTTCATCCAATGTTACGTGAACATCATCAAGAAGACTGACCATTAACTACATTCAAAACATGAATCGCAGTGAGTCATAAATTAGTGTATATTAGCTCTTGTCTCAGTCACTGCTGAAGTATATGATATTACAGCATTAGAATTCAAAGAAAAAATTGTAGGGGTTTTACCTATCTGCATAGGTAAAAAATAATTTAAAATAATCATTAATTTAAAAAAAAATTAGGATCACTTCTCAAAACTTTAATATTGTCATGCAGTCCTCTCAATCAAGAGGTTTTGTAGCATTTTATATGTTTTGAGGAAAAAGACAATCGCATTTGAACTTTCTGCAGTGAAGTTTTGTCTGGTTCTGAAGAACTCTGTGCCTAGTGTCAATAGCATGATAAGCAAGGCCAGGTTGGATTCCAAAAATGTGATAGTCTAGTCTTTATTGGAAGCCAACTTTTACTGGCAGATAGTTACTCACCCTCCACTATCTTTTTTTTTTTCACATTTGATGCCATATGGTCACTGCTGTACCTCACATGGTTTTGGCAATGATGTCTTCTGCTAGAATAAGTGGTAGGGTCGCAGATTCCCTTTCCACACAAAGTTTGTAGGACAATCACAAACATCCATGCCCACGGCGGGATTCAAACCCGTAGCCTCTTGGCTGGAGAGTGGACACGCTAACCACTCGGCCAACCAGGCCGGCTAATTTAAAAGTTTTCTACTATCATTCATTACAGAAAATGGAATATTATCAAGAGTCTTGTATATAGTGCTCATATGATATGCTTTTCTAATTCCTTTTTGTTAGATGAAGTGAATAAAATTAAAAGTAATCTGATATGTAATGGATACAACAAAACTTCCATTAAAAAAATTGATACCTATCATCCTTCTACCAGACTACAGTCCAATCTGAAAAGAATTTCAATACCCCACCTTAAAGGAACCTTGGAACAAATAACAGGGATTCTTTGTAAATTCAATCTATATGCTTCCTTCAAACCAGCTCAGAAACTGTGTTCCTTCTTACTATCTATAAAGGATATATCCCCACCTATTTCCTTACCAGGTGTCTATCAAGTACACTGCTCATATCATCTTTGCTGTTTTTGACACTAAGCACAGAGTTCTGTGGAATTAGGTAAAACTTCATTCCAAAAAGTTCAAATCTGATAGTCTTTTCCTTGAAAAATGTGAAATACTACAAAATCGTTTGAACCTGAGCTGATCAGGCTGCATGCCAATATCCAAATTTGGGAAGTAATCACTATTAATTGTTCATAAGAGTTCTTTTTTTAGTTAATAAGTATTTTAAATACTTACACCAGCCTTTTACAATTATTCCTTTGAACTCTAATAGTGCAATATCATATACTTCAGCTGTGAGCAAGATAAAAGCTAATATATGCATGATTAATGACTTATTATTGTGATTCACGTTTTGAATGTAGTTAACAGTCTGTCTTCCTGGCTATATCCACGTAACATTAGATGAAATATCTTGAGTTTTTGAATAAAATTCTATATGATTTTTGTTGCAGGTGTAAGCTGTGAAAGTTTTTTAATTAAAACTGTCATGAACAGTTTGTCCACCACATCCACAGATACTCCATTGGTTGCAAATTCAGTGGCTGTGCTGATGGTGTCCTTATGCTTGAGAAAAAACATTGCACACAGTTTTTGCATTATGTTATTTTGCTGAAGTTTTTATCTGAATTCTACTCAAAAGTTTGGAAACCTATAGTACATAAGTTGTGTGAGTGGGATAAAGGTTAAATAATGAGCTATAGATACCAAATATAGTACTTTTTTCCAAGTCAGTTTAAACCTCTGATAAGCAGGGATAGTGGTGTCACACTGGGCAATGAAAATAATCTACCTCTTCACAAGAATCCATGCCATAAATGAAAGATGTCGTGATATATTTGGTTTAATCCTTTATCCAAATGTAAGCAAACAAAGTTTGCACAGGAAGTATCTTCATGACTGGGCTACTTGTATATAGAGACTAATGACTTCATGTCACTGTCTTAGTATCCCATTATGAGAAGGGCCACTAAGTTGGATTTTAATCTACAGCAATATCGAGTGTGAAGATGCTATATACTCAGCCAACTAGATGGATAAACTCTGAGCAGTTCGTGAAATTGCAATGTGGCATAATGGATCCATTAATTTGCTGCTGTTGCTATACCTTGCGATTGGTGCAACAACTTTAACTGAGATTTGTCAGATCAGCTGTCTTTCTCCATTCAAGTGGTGTCCAGTGTCAGTGTTTTATGAGCTGTACCAACAGTTGCTGTAAGTGACAGAAGTACAAAGCAGCAAGAGCTCTTATTGTCCCCCCCCCACACACACACATACAGCAGTTGTTTGATGCTATAGCCTACCTATCTGTGACAAGTTACGAATCATTGTGTTCATATGTGTTGTCTTTGCAGACCATACATCATGGTATCATTTGACTGATTGTGCCACTTGTTTAATTCTTGTAATAACCCTCTTTTAACACTTGCATCAAGAATCTGTCCTCATCACCATAGAACTCTCATTGACAGGATGTTTTTTTTTTGGAAATGTCAGTAGTACACTGTGCTGTTCATGAACATCTGAGTAGAATGGTAGGTTTTTGTGATATTTACACCAGCATATTTAGCACTGGCTGCCATGCAGTGCTTAGTCTCTGGTCTGTTATTGGGTTGAATTGCATTGTAACTCTCTTCTCTCTCCCCCTACCCTCCCCCACATCCAAGATTTCAAACATTTCTGTGTTATAGATATTATGGATATACCCAATAAACTGAACTCTCACTTTTTTAATTTCAGGAATTTTAGAGAGAGAACAAGAGCAATCAGTTGTTTATGGATCTGTAGACTTTGGTAAAACAGTTGTGAATCATCCCAAATACCTTGAACTGGTGTGTATTTACTAATTTTTTTTCTCTCTCCAGTTTCAAGTATATTTTACTTATATTTTGTTGTTTAATCTGAACAGTGAAAGTTAAGCTCTTTAAATTTAAAATTTTTATTGCTTTTCAGCATCTTAATGTCCCAGTATTTCTGTCCTTTTAGGAAGTGCTACATTTTATTATGACTTTTGATATGAAAAGTTACCACTGAGAGTTTAGGCAAATATTCATATGTCTGTTATCAGTAATTTATAATGATGCAGTCCTTAGCATGTAGATGGAGGAAGCACCCTTTTTTTTATTATTATTGCCACTGCACAGGCACCTTCATGGAGTCCTAAGATTCATTATGGGAGACCCAAATCATCAATACAATATCTATCACATCTCTCCTTGAAATCATTAACAGACAAAGCACTCGCTACTGACTCAGCAAAGACATCATTGTTGGGCGAGTTGAACTTACAATTGATTTTGTACAGTGTAATGTGTGTGAGATGTATTCGTTGCAAAAATTAAAGGATTTATGGAAGGAGATTGAAACTGGTGAATTGAATATGTATTAAGTGTTTCAATAATGGGTACAAATTAGGTGGCGAGAATGAAGCTAGTGTTAGTAGAGTAGATAGTATCAACAATAAAATGTTATTGTTGGAATTAATATTGAATGTGTGGCATCCAAAATTCAGAGAACAAAATGGACCTAAATAAGGAAATAGTGTGATTGCATGTTATCCTTCACAGGACAAAACATTAAATAGAAAAGTTGCAGAAGTGGCAGAGAGATTAGCAGGGCTGAAGTGAGAAAGAAGCAGGTGTGTTCCAAGGTAAAAATCGAGATCATGTGGAGAAAAACAAGGTAAGGAGAAAAGTATGTATGGAAACTATGATCAGAGGAATATTAAAAAAAGTATAACAAAATGATTTTTTTCCCTGGCCCAGAAATTAATGATATTAGTCATGCCATTTAGATACAAAAAGGTGAGGCAAAACAACTAATTGTCTTGGTTAACACTGATCTAAGAAGTGAAAAATATTGTTTGAGAGAGGATGTCAAGTAATTGTTGAATGAAGCAAAAAACGAGCGAGAAAGTGAAGATTGTAAGTCTCCTGCCATGCTATGATAGAGGCAAATTGAAAGGAAAGCATATAGCAAATGAATCACTACAGGTTGTGCAAAATAATTTAGGATTTTTGGCCCTATTGTTTGAGTTTGACAGATAAAATGTTTGTATAATACTGATGAATTGCACCTAAGTGCTTTCAGCGTTAGGTGTCTAGAGAGCTTTGTACACCATGCATGCTGAAGCACAGGTTCAGAAAAACTAAGCAGTTAGAGTAGATGCAGTGAATGTTTGTGAAATCACCCAGGAGGTGAGTGAGTGAGTGTGAGAATGACCAACAAGTGTAGAAATCTAGTCTCTCAAGCAAAAATTTTGAATAGGGTTCAATTCAGAAAGTAAAAGTGGTTAGGACCTAAAGGGATGCTGAAGTTTTTGTATGCTAATGCCAGAAGTATCAGGAACAAGGAGGAGCTTTTGGCATTGGTTAGTGCAACCTCAACAAAATTTATAGGCATTAGTGAGACTTGGCTTACAGCCAATGCTATAGTTGCAGAGATAGGATGTTAAGGGCTTAGTATTTTTAGGGAAGATAGGATGGGAGAGGTCAGGTACTGCTGATGATAGCAGATAAATTGCAGCCAAAAATAATAGAGATAGGTGGGTGGTTGTTCATTTGAGGAAGTTTGGTGTGAGATCAAGGCCAATAATAAATATATGGTTAGTTGCTGCATTAGGCCAGGGATGATCTGAGAGACATGCATCAGCAAATTAATACAATGAGTGCAGGTTAAGCAATTATTATGGGGACTTCAACTATGGAGATGTAGATTGGAAGGAAGAGAGATCACCTAGTAGGAAGGAAATGGAATTTATACCCCTACTGAGATATAATTATTTGAGGCAGTATATGATGGAGGGGGGACTCAGAGTGCAAGAGTATTGGACCTGGTCATAGGATTAGAGGAGCTATCATAACCAGGGTAGCCACATTGCCTCCAGTTGGGTAATTGACCATGTGGTCTTGTCTTGGGAGATTGTAAAACTTGAGGAATATTCTGTCAAGAAGGGATACGAGGTGGTATCAAAAAGTTTCGAGACTAGGTTTGTAACACACCAACAGATGGCAGCACAAGGCTGCATGCACAGTCACAGGGAGCACCTACCTTCATATGTCAGTGTGCCAAAAGACATCATCCTGTGTACATTGGGAGATGTGCAACTGACTCTATTCTGACCACCTGCGTTACCACATTTGCGATTTCATCATGGACAGCAAGTTAGAACAAAGAGCAAACGTGAAATTCTGCATGAAACTGGGCAAATCTGCCACAGAGACAATTGACATGATTCAGCAAGTTTACGGTGATGAGTCGTTCGAGGTCTTTTGAGTGTCATGCGTGCTTCAAGAGTGGAAGAACATCACTGGAAGACGATGAGAGATCATGAAGACCTTCAACGAGCTCAACCCCCAAAAATGTCAAAACCATTCGGCAACTTGTGCATGAGGATCGTCAGAGAACACTCCATAACATTGCTGCCATTGTTGGTGTGTCATACGGAACAGTCCAGGCAATCCTCACGTGTGATTTGAACATTCACCATGTTGCTGCCAAGTTTGTCCCCAGGCTGCTGACCCAGGAGCAGAAGGAACACCACGTCGAAGTCTGCCAAGAACTCCGTCAGCATGCCGTGGATGACCCATCCTTCATGTCGAGGATCATTACCGGTGACGAAACTTGAGTATACGGGTACAACCCTGAGATGAAGCAACAGTCTTCACAGCAGGAGCGCCCATCATCTCCATGACCGAAAAGGGCGAGGCAGGTCTGCATCTCGATCAAGTACATGTTCGTCTTTTTCAACATTCGTGGCATTGTGCATCGAGAATTCGTCCTCAGGGGCCAGACCATCAATAGTGAGTTCTACTGCCAGGTTTTAAGGCATCTGATGGAGGACATTTGGTGAAAGCAACCAGATCTGTGGTGTGTGAAAAACTGGATGCTCCATGACGACAATGCACTCTGTCACCGAGCTCTCCTCACACGTGAGTTCCTCGCCAGAAACAACATGATCTCACTTCCGCACCCACCCTACTCGCCAGACTTGGCTCCTGCAGACTCTCCCTCTTCTCGAAGATGAAGATCCAGCTCAAAGGTCACCGTTTTGACACCATTGCAGAGATCCAGCGTGAATCGCAGAAGGTGCTTGACATGCTTCGAAAAGACGATTTCCAGGACACATTCCAGAAGTGGCAAGAACGCTGGGAGCACTTATTGATATGCAAGGGGGACTATTTTGAAGGTGATAGTTGAAGGCGAAAGATACTTTTCTTTTCCTTCCCCCAAGTAAGCAAACAGACAAGCTTGTCTGTTTGCTTACTTGGGAAAAAAAAGGATTAAAACCTAGCTTATAAAATTGCTTGGTATCTTTAACATAGTATATACCCAAGATAAAAAAAACTTTCTACAAGAATTTATATTGTTTTAATCTTATACTCATGCATAAGCAAACACAAATGCACATGATATATCTTTACACCTGATCTGTCTGTATATGTAAGCTATTAACTTCAAATCAATATGGAAAATAAATGTCTTGTTTGATTTAACTTTTGTGTCTTCTTGAGTCTAGTTCCTACTGATGAGACTTCAATGAAGTTGAAACCAGTTTTAGTGGTAGCCCTTCCCACAAGTAGACTAGTTGTGAAGATCCTTCATGCACACTTCGCTAAATATTCTATAATTCAAAGTTAAAAAAAATGGCAATGCAACTTACAATCTATGCATAGGAATTTTCTTAACATTTTCTCAATGACATACTAAATATGAACAAATAAATAAATATTTGTCTGTAATGTTGGAAGTATAATGTACATATAAACTCTGTTGCATAACTAGTTGGACCACAAATTAATTTGTCCTCTCCCTGTAGTATGTCAGTGAAAAAATGTTAAGAAAAATGCCTATGCATAGACTGTAAGTTGCATTGACATGTTTTTTTAGCCTTTTGTTGCAAGGAAATCTTTGTAGTAAACAATGTAGTTGAAGCATTGCAAAAACTTTTCCACAACTCGCCCAGCACACAATTAGATGCTGGGAGAGTTGTGGAAAACAGTTCCAACAGTTCTACAGATTGACATTGCTTCATATCATTACCACAAATATAACTGACAATTTTAATCATTACTCCATAACACATTCAAAGGACATCCTGCTATATGAGCACAAAGATTTTCTTGATGTGTAATGCATTGAAAGGAAGTCGAAATATTTACATGAAATTGGTGTTTTAACAATCTAATAAACTAGATTTTTGTACCATCATTCACTGGTGTAACTTCCATCATGAGAAACCAGCTTTATTGCATCTAATTCATACTCTGTAGGAGTGATTTTTCAATATCTTTGAAAATATTAAAAATGTTGAAACAGATTTACTCTCTTAGGCTATCCATTCGAAGATTTCTTTATGGATCTGAAAAGCTTTTGAAATAAGATGAACCCAGAGAATTAGTTGTACTGTGCCTTGAATATCACATTATTCTTCCATTGCTAAAGAAAATAACACACACTTTTTTTTTTGTATTTGAAAATTGACCATTAATATTTTGTGTCAAACTTTGTATATTACAAGTAGTAGTATAGTGGCAATTGCATATTGTTTTTGTCTTTGAGTAAAATTTTCATTAGAGCAGAATTTTTTTTAAGTAGTTCTGAAAATGGCTTCCTTTTTTATGATGGTATCCATGCCATTTTTTTAATTATCTGAAGTTAAAAGCTTAGACATAAAAATTTTAAATAAATGCTGCTGTTGATTAAACTGACTTTAACAAGTAATTTTGCCATTATAAACTTCCTTTCAAATTTCTTGTGCATATTATAATTTTTTTTTTTTTAGTTATCCACTTTGTCTCACACACACAACTTTTTTTCCTTTTCATTTACTTCTCTGACAGCAAACTTCATTTGCTGTTCATCATGGAATTTAAGATTAACATTTTTTCCAGTTTTTCTTTTTTGCTGGCTTCTGTATTCCCACTTCTGAGTAATAAAATTATCCTAGTCTAAAAAATGAAAATAAAAACTAAATTTAATACCTAATTTTTAAATTACATGCAATATACAAAAAAAAAAAAAAAAAAAAAAAGCAATGCAAATGAATGGATAGTAGCTACTTATCATTGCCTGTACATGCTTTTCCATCGCACTGTTTCTTTTCCCCCACACCACGTCATGCTGGGCATTATACACCAAGACAGAATGTTCAAGCAGTGACATATGCATTGGGTATTTTTCTATTTAACTATTTATTCTTAAATAGTTGCCTCATGACCAAGTAATTTGCATATACCCAGCATAAGTGATGTTCATTTGCATCTGCATAAAGGTTTCTAATTCAGTGGCTGGTATGTATGTTGTATGCTATAGCAGAACGAATTCTGCTGTAGCATACAATGAATTCACTTACATTTTTTTATACGTACATAGCACCAATGCATACGTGAAGGGTAACGTTATCAGAATTCACTCTGATTATTATCAGAGTGAATTCTGATAATAATTTACAGCAGGTGCTTTTTGTTATGATATCAATTAAGACATTTTATTACATTTTTAAAATATTCATTAAATACCTAATGTTATATCTTATCTTTCAGTTGAATAAGGCAGGTCCTCATTTGAAAATTTTACCCCACAAGTAAGTTTGTCCTGAATATTTTATTTTTAAAATTCTTAAATATTAAAAAAAAATTGTTTTGGTGAAATGTTTAAAAATTTATCTTTTATGTCTAGTCTTTAGCTTTTAATTTTCTGCACAGAAGATTTTTTAATTAAATAATATCAAATGAAATTTTTAAGAATGTCTTTAAAACTAAATTAATTGTAGTTGACTTTTTTCAGAGTTTTAAATGACAAAGGAGAAGAAGTAGAGTTGTGTTCTTCTGTGGAATGCAAGGTTAGTGTGCCTCAAGTTTCATAATATATTAAACTCTCAAACAGCCATTATGCTGAATTCACTTGTATCAAACTGCTAAAAAAAAAAAAGTTCTCCACAAATCCCCATACTGTTTTAAAGGAAATTTGCTCTCATGTTAACCTTCCATTATAATAAATTACTCATAGTGACATTTTGAAGTGTAAGAAATTACCTTGATTCTGAATATTTTTTTATTTTTTTTCACTTGGTTATAGATTAAAGATTCCAAGAAATTATATTCTTGTTTAACCCTTTCTCCAAGTGTAAGCAAAAAAAGTTTGTGCATGAAGTACCTTCTGGACTAGGCTTCTTGTATGTTGGAAATATGCTTACTACATTACCTTAGTATCTCTTCTAGATGTGATTCCCACTGATGTGGCCTTAGTAAAGCTCAAAACCAGTCTGGATAGTGGTCCTTCCCATACTGCATAGCAATGGGATACTAAGGAAATGAATGTGAGGTCACTAGTTGTGGAGATACTTCATACACAAACTTTGTTTGCTTAAACTTGGAGAAAGGATTAAACAAGAATCTAATTTCTTTGCATCTTTAATTTAATAAATGTTTGTTTTCTGAGTTGCTTTAACAGCTTTACTGAATTGATATTAATTATTCAAATTATTCTTAGGGTATAATTGGAAATGATGGAAGGCATTATATTTTGGATCTTCTTAGGACTTTTCCTCCTGATGTCAACTATCTGATAAGTAAGTATGAAGAAATTTTCTTGTTTTGGAGATTTTTTTTTCCCTTTATCTTCCTAGCTGTTGTATGTGTTGCATTGCACCTTCACAGAAATGGTGCTGATGTTCCATATTAAATTAGCTTTAAACAAATTAAATCTGTTAATATTAAAAATATATAGTTTTAGGAAAAAACATTCAATCTTTCATTCACAATATCATGGCTATCCTCAGCGGCAGCAGAGAACAATCAACTGTCATGATTAACGTGCTTAAGGTATGAAAACACCGGGGCTTCATCTAAATTACATAATTATTATAAGACCTTAAAAATGAAGCTAATAAAGAAAAGACAAAAGTAATGTGAAAATGGATTTAATACAGCTGCCAGACTCCTGATAACAGGAGTCTGTCAGTTGAGTTATATTTGAAGTTAGTTCTTTCTGATTTATAAATTAACTTTAGGGACTTCAGTATAAAGAGCTAATAGGCTTCATTTCGGCAATGAAAACATTACTTAAATTAAGGGGATATTAAATCCCACATAACTCAAAGATTAAAATCAGAGAGTTTCTTGCCGAATATAGTAAACTATAAAGTATCGGCGACACTAGCGTTAGCCAATGCAAGTGATCCTAGTTCGTTATACACTTTCGCTATACACTTTGGCATTAGGTCTAGCTACTCGCTGATGAAGCCTCAAAAAAGGCTGAAACCGGTCTGGGTAGTGACCTCCCTCCATAATGTAATAACAGCATACATTTCCTAGGAAATGTGTTTTTACATTATGGAAAATACCTAAGAATAGCGATCTGAACTTCCCCCACTTTTGCAACGAGTTGCCCGGTATTGTACTACGTACTAGGATCACTTGCATTGGCTAACGCTAGTGTCACCGATACTTTATAGTTTACTATATTCGGCAAGAAACTCTCTGATTTCAATCTTTGAGTTTCTTATTCGGTTTTAAAACTATGTGGGATTTAATATCCCCTTAATTTAAGTAACTTTAGGGAGTTACTAAGCTCTTCGTTATGAGAATTGTTTTCAATGTGAACTCGGGGTTCTGTAAAGATGTGGCTTTTTTCCATTTATTGAAGATGTTGAATAATAGGTAAAAGTAACACAGTAAGTTAATCTTTACTTGGAAGACTATTCAGGAATTCCAGAAGCCAAGTTGACATGGAATGTATTGAAGGCAGATAGAAGTGGTATGGTTTGGTAACTAGAGTAGTTAAGGCATCTGAAGAAGCTACATTAGCTAATTATATTGCAACCAGAGATGAGATGGAATCAGATGTATAGAATTTTGCTGATGGAAAAGTCCACAGATTTTTTGTGCTGTGATATTGATGGGCAAGCATCATCTTGCTTTGGTTTATTTTTTAGAGTTAACTAAAATAAAATTCTACAAATGATCTAATTGAAGTTTTGATGGGAAGTGAAAATAAAAACAGCAATTTGTTATGTAAGGTAATGTCAAGGTACTTCATGTCACTTCTGTAAATCAATAGTTTGGTAGAATGATATAATGCCATTCATTTAGCAAGATGTTTCAGTAAAGGCAGGGAAAGAAATTACATTTGTGAGCTTTTCCATACTTGTTGAATGTGTAACCATTTTCCTGGAAAACAACAATGTGAACAAATAAAGTAAATAATTGCTTTTACTAATAAAGTAAATAACACCTGTCCAGTTTGCGCAAGTCTCTATAAGTATATTATGTATTCTAAATTTCACTTTGTCTTATTAGAAAATGACATAATGCATTTCACAATGGTAAAAGTGTAAAAACTTGAATGCAGTTATATTATACAAATTGCAGATACTTCAGAATGTGGTTTACTGGTTTTTGCTTACAGTGTGCTTATGCATGTATACACACACACACACACACACACACACACACACACACACACACACACACACACACACACACACACGCCCACTTGTGCTATTATGAGCTAAAAGTCTGATATACATTATTTCAAAAAAATATTGATAGTTGACTCAATGTAGCAAACATCATTATAATAAGACTATTACACTTTTTTTATATAATGTTCGTCAAGTAGCTTTATTTTATTATCCTACATGTTTCGCCAATTTTTTTCTATCGGCATCTTCAGGGAATACAAACTAGTAAGCTATATGAAGGTAACAGACTAGGTTATAACTGATGGTTCTAATTCATACAAAAAATTAGTATTGAACGAGGCAATGGGCGTGTCTCTGGAACGTGGTTTATTCGTTATGGCTCATGAAATGAGTATGCACATAGGAAACAGAGGTGAAGAACATCGTTGTTTCCCTCTCTTTGCATTCATTAAAGTAACAGCAAAGTTTGCACCATGAAATGAGAAGTTTCCTGTACAACACACGAATGAGTTATTGCTATCACCTGTGTTACGTCATCGCGTCCTTCTTCTTCTGTTACGTTATTTCCTTTACTTTCTATTACTATTACGTTATTTCCTTTACTTATCATTCCTTATATTCTATGCTTTAATTATCTCTCATGCATATCAGAGATTTCGTTGCTGACAAATTTATTTTTGAGAACAGCTGCGCCAGCCGGCAACTAATTTCTGATATTCAAATAATTGACATTAATTAACCTAGGGATCACGGGGTGTTCAGTTGTGGTTCCCCCCTCTTTCTTTCTTACATGAATTGTTTCCCCTCTCACTCACACAGGTCCGAAAGTTTTTATAAGTGGTAAGTCAGTCTCAGAACAACAGAACTCATGAACTTTGAATTAAAAGAATATATTTATTAAAACACTAGTATGGGTACACTTTTGAATAATCATTCAAGATACATTTTAAGTAATGATTTCAATGCTAAGTTACCTTCTTTGAACTAAATTGAGAGTCTGAGTCCCTCCCCCCCTTTTTTTTTTTTTTAGATTAAGATATCCAAAATTTCAATCTTAAATGCTTAAGTAATTCAATTATATATATCTGTCTTATGGTTAAGCTCAGACTCGACTTATCCGTACAGGGTTACTCAATGCTCATTTTCTAAGCACAATTAGATATAATCTTTAAACATGGCATATCAAACTCATTCTAACTTATATTCTTACATGGAAAACAAATTTCAATTCTGCAAAGTCTCTATGCCCCACACTTTAAGTGTAAATCAGGCTAATATCTAACACTACAGCAAATGGTTTCTTCCTGATAAACAGTTCAACTGTTAGGTTCCCTTCTCGGCGCAAGCTTGGAATGGCAACGGATTACTTGACACAAACAATTAGTCCAAACAGTCATTAAGGCACTATGAGTGAGTAAATGTATGGAGCTTCTCAAATCCTTGGCTCCTTTTCTTCCTTAGGTTTACAATTCTAGAATATATATGAAAGGGTTGTCATTACCATCTTGTCTTTTTCCAAAGGGGTTTTCAGGACTTCCCCCAAGCTTTCACTTCCAATATGGCAAGACTTCCGTATTCCCTAGCCACGTGTTTCTATGGCTTTTTTCGACTTACTTAAACTTTCTTCAAAGGTTGCCCTTCACTGGCTTTACATTGGCGTGGTTCACCAACAGTTCCTTACTGCAATTCTGACTTCATTCCTTAGACAGCTTTATTCGACTCGGTTACAACAGCAACCGGGAGATTGTTGCTGGGCACCGGCGACAAGCTTCCTCAGCTATCCAGGCTTACACAGGAACAGAAAACAAGAGAGTCTCGTGGCATGCCTTATATCTCCCATGCGAGCGCCCTCTCTCGTTTACTATGTTATACACTTAACTACGGCTGATTGGTCACCTTAACTCTGAACTGTTTTAACATGGTTCTAAAAGATAGATCTCTTAAGCACATTTAATAACAACAATTTTGGTCCTGAAACAGTTTTCCTTTGCTTATTTAATATTAATAATCTGAGTCGAGTTGATATACCTTTGAGTGAATATATACAGTACTCCCTTAGCCCTGTTCTTGGAGGCATAAGCATGTCCTTATCCTAAGGTTTTCATTGTCTCTGTGTTGGGTCGGAAACAAATTGGCTTACGGATATTGAGTCAGCTCTTTTTCCGGCACAACACCTGGCTGTATTTGTCGATTTAATTTATTTTTACAAATTAAACGCAATTTCATTTGTGCAGTTGACAGAAGTTTATAAAAGAATATTTTTTAACAATATATGAGTGAATGACAGTGTGTACTTGATTCAGTGATTTATGTCAGTTTTACAACAGCTGCTTGGTGAAAATAACATATTTCATCACAGCTATATTTGCAGCTGATAAAGAAAAAGTGAGAATTTTTTTCTCTCATTACCAAATGCTAGAAATGTATTTTTTAAATTTTTTGTGTAATCCCTCCATGTTGAAAGGTAATAAAGACATTTATTACCGTTCTAATTACCAATTATTACTGGAAATATAAAAATACTTCCAGTCCTGAATACCTAAACAATTAAATCGTTTAGTTCTTTTCTGCTTTTAGTAGCACTGGCTCTGAAATGCAACTACAAAACTAGTTAATAAGCAGCTAATAAACTGTTAACCCCATCACCACCTTTCATCCATTATTAGCAATACAGAACACAACTAAGATTACTAAATTAATTTGAGTTGAAGCATGGATTACAGCTTAAAAATTTTAACTGTGCTAAAAATCATCATCAATTTCGTGATATGTTGTTCAGTTTACATTATTATTAATCTCCTATCAACAATTTTCCTCCAAATCAATCTATTACTGGTGAGCCTTCCAATACTGTCATATCTAACATTTCTTGCTTCTAAGGCACTTCTGACCGAATCAATTCACCTAGACCTTGGTCTTCCTCTGGATCTCTTTCCTACCATCTTGCCATCAAACACCTGTTTTGCTAACCTTTCTTCACGTATTCTATTTAAGTGGCCATACCACCTTAGATTAGCTCTACTTACATATTCTTGAATGCTAATAATGTCAAGTTCATTTCTGATCTTCATTTTTAATGATTCTGCCATTGATGCCCTCAGTTCACTCCCCTAATTTTTCTCAGAACCCTCATATCTGTGGTCTCTGGTCATTGATCAAGTGCTTTATTTCTAACCCAACTCAGATCTACAAGTTAAAACTGGTTTAAACACTGTCATATACTGCTACTTTGGTGTTTTGGCTATTTTCTCTCTTATTCCATATAAATTTATTCTGCTGGCTATCCACCATACTAGCTTTACTTATTCTGTTGTTGATTTCCAGATTTAACTTGCCATCTTCACTAAAAACTGTGACTAAATAGCTGAAATATTTTATTTGTTCTATAGGATCTCCATTCAGAATTCTGCTGAGTTTTCTATGCTCTTGCCTATTTTCATAGTCTTGGTCATTTTATGGATGATTTCCATGCCATATTTGTTACAACTGTTATTCAATTTAGTTAGTGAATTCTGGAGACTTGACTAGATGTATTTAGGAGTACAATATCTGCATAAAGCAACGAACTAAGTTTGATATCTCCAATTCTAATATCAGGCTTGTCACATTGTTTTATAATTGCATTGCTTTTCATATGTATGAAATTCATATGCAGTGTTTTCAAAAGCTTAAGTTTTTCTCTGGGCACCTTGTCATATGCCTTTTCCAGATCTATAAAACTTAAGTACAGATTCTTGTTATATTCCCATGATTTCTCAACTATTTGTTTTAAAGTAAAAATCTGATCTTGACAACCTCTATTTGGCCTGAACCCAGCTTGTTCTTCTCCAATTTTCTCTTCCACAATGTTTTTCAACTTCTTTTAAAGTATGCTTGCATAAATCTTAGAGAAATTCCTCTAATTCTTACATTCAGTTTTATTCCCTTTTTTATAGATGGGTACTATGAGAGCTCTATTCCAATCATTGGGAATTTGACCTTCTGACCAGGCCCTATGAATTATGCAGTGTAGTCACAGCAAAATTTTTATACCTCCATATTTGAGCATTTCGAATATCATCTAAACCAGCTGCCTTTCCACAGTTCAAGTTTTTGATGGCTTTTCTACCTCAAGTATTGATATGTACTCCTCTTTGCATTCCTCTTGAAATTTTTCTAGTATGGTTCTGTCACTGCTTGGTTCATTTAGCAGTCTTTCAAAGTAATTACTCCAGACATGTAGGATATCCTTATCTTCAGTTTTCATGTCACCTTTATCATATTGAATCCCTTTTACAAGTACTATTTTCTCCATTTTAAGCTTCTGCAATAGCCTCCAGAACATTTTGCCACCTTCCTGATATTTATTTTCTATATTCTTACCAAAATCTTCCTATGACTTTTGTTTAGTTACTTTTACATGCATCTTAGCTCTCTTATATTTTTCTCTGTATTCTTTTAGGGCATCTGCAGACTTATTTGTTTTATTGTTAAAGTTGAAGTTCACTATGTTATTTTTATTTTTCTATCCTTGCAGACAACTTCACCACATACCTCCCTAGCTGAATCAATCAAGTCTTCTTCAGAGTTTGCCACTGAGACTTCAAGGTTTGGTTCTTGTTTTCAATGTTTCATTTTTTTGTCAATAATGTTTGTATAGTCGAGTTTACAATTCACTTATAAAAGCTGCTCAACCTTAAAAAACTTTCTTACATACTGTTCTTATCAATGTGATATCCATTTTTATCCTGCTTAGTACTAAATAATGGTCACTTCCAATTTCAAATCCTCTGTACACTTTTGTATCCTGAACGAGCATGAAGATAGCACTGTCAACAATGACATAGTAAATGAGGCTTTCTTATTTCTTGTGTCTTCTCTCCATGTGAACTTGTGAACATCTTTATGTTGAAATGTGTTAGTAATGACTAGTCTGTGTTCTGAGCAGAAGTCCAGTAAATATTATTATTTGCTTTGACCTTTTCTCCAGATTTTTCCAAAATGTTACTATATGCTTGGTAGGATTTATTTCCTACTCTGCTGTACAGATCTCTAAGAAGGGCCACTTTTTCCATATTTTTTGTCAGCTGTCTGTTCTAATGACCCAAAAAATTCTTCCATTTCTTCCTTGGAAGAGCATTCTGTGGAACTATAGGCATAAGTTTCATTGTCCATGTCCCCATTTTGAAGTTTGCCCATATAAATAGACTTGAAACTGCCTTCCAATCAAGAAGTTTATCTTCATGTTTGGTGTTGAATGCTATCACTACTCCTTCCTTTCCTTGATCATTATTGCCTGAAAATAACATCCTATACTTATTATTTAGTAAGATCCCACCTGTTTTTCCAATTCTTCTGCAAGTTTGATTTCCTTTTCATTAACACTCCTTATATTGATGGTTTCTATCTTCAGTTCTTTTGATGGGTTTATTCTTCTTCTAAATCAGCGCTTCCCAAACTGTGGGCCGCGGCCCCCTTGGGGGCCGTAGGTTTTGTTGAGGGGAGCCGTGAAATCATGAAAACAAATTGAAAATATTTTAAGACTAAGTAGGATTTTTTAATCTTAAAAGAAACGTATTTAATTTTTAGTATTTATTATTTCTTTTTTGTTATTCTTTATATTTTAATGGAAAAAAATCACACATTGATGTTTTTTTCTTATTTATATAAGTTTCATTTCAAAACAGAAATCTAAGAAATCTAACAGACCAACTTTTTGTGTATCCATCACATTAAATTGTTATTAAACTTCTTTTATGTTTTTAATTCTTTCTTTATTATTAATTGTTTTACGTTTCTTGTGACTTGTCTCACGTGCTTCTGCTGCAAATGTACTATAACAATATATCTATCTATATAAAAATATGACAAAATGTACCATGTCAGATGTCTTTGTAAGATGCTAAATATGTAATATTTGCATTTGATTTTTGCAACATTCATTCCGTATGTTCTGTATTGAATATAAATACATAAATGTTATAATAATATATGTCTATATTAAGATATTTCACGGTGTGAAATATCTTAATTTTTCAAAGGGGGTCCCTGACATCCAGAAGTTTGGGAAGCACAGGTGCAGCTTGTTCCAGTAGTTGACTTTTCACTGTTCAACCTGGTTCCCTGACAAAAACAGCAGGAGAATTGCAAAGGATAATTCATACTTGAATTATCCTTTGCAATTCTTCAGGAAACTTGACCACAGAACCTTTATCAGCACCAGCAGATTCCCCAGTTATTCTTACATTATGCGGTCCAGTTTGATTTTTAAAATGGGCAAACCATCCTAAACTCTCGGTAAAGCTTTCACATTCCTCTTGAAATTTAGTCTCTTTCAATGAGATAAAAATATTGAGAGCTTTTGCCTGAATATTCCCTGTACTAAGAGGTATTTTTTTTTGTTATAATCCTCAATTCAGAGTGATAGAAGCGCTCCATCTCGATCATTAAATGGCTTCTATTTCGGGTGATCTGCATGCTTAAAGAAGCAGTAGCAACTTTTCTTTGTTCTTTGTATTCTTTGCTCTTATTTAATATAGTCCAAACTGTACCTCGCTGTATCTCAGGTCTTACACAATCATTGTATTACTAGCACTACTTTCATGTCTCTTAATGACTTCCAGCTTTTCTGCTCACTCCAGATTGGTGACATCAAATTTCGCGAAACGTAAAAAATCGCGTTAACTGATTAATCACTCTCTTAAAGCAGGAAATAGTATCATTTCACTCAATCGTGCATATCGAATTTGCATTAAGTGAGGTTTTTCTGTATATGTAAACTTGACATCATAGGAAAATTTACTTAGCTCATCAGTTAATTGCTCAATGAAATGGACAAGATTTTCTTTCCTTTATTCATATATATATATATATATATATATATATATATATATATATATATATATACTTATATATTCACTATAAGTAACATGTGCTTATACTGTGACTTCACAAGCAAATATCATGGTGACACATTAAATAAAATTCAAGAAATTATGGCAAAAGTAATGTTTAAAAAAATAGAGACAAAGTACTATATTGGTAATGCAATGCAGTTTTATCTTGAGGGGGGGGGGGGAAACAAGCAAAAATCTGGCAAATATTAGTACAACTAAGCAAATGAATTGTTTTTATTGTTTCTTTCTAGAACAACAGTTCTAGAATATATTCATTATTTTATTTTATTTTATTTCTTTTTTATGTGGCTCTCACCATGAAAGTCTTCTTGCTGTTTCCAGTAAATAAAGCAGAAATGTTGTGAGTGAAGAGGTACATTTAGAAAAAAGATAGGGAAAAACAGATAGGAAAATCTCTCTGAAAAATTTTGAAATTAAAAATGTTTGGTACAAAAAGTGTCAAAAATTGTATCAATATTTATTTCAAAGATTCATTTCCTTGTCTTAAATTGAAAAACAAAAAAGCACAGCAGCAGCAGCAGGCTGTAATTACTACACACAAAAAAGTAACACTTGACTAAAATTTAGTTTTAAAAAGCCTTTTAAAAAACAATCAGCAACTTAGTTATGTCTACTGAAAATGTGTTCTTCCCTATTATTATGCAACCATAAAAGACAATGTCTATTTAGACATTGTCTTTTATGGTTGCATAATAATATTGGTAAATATTATGGTAAAATCCTACTTGCCATGCAAAATGTTTATTCACCCAATTACCCCCCCCCCTTTTTTTTTTATTTATTTATTTTTTTTTTTTATGACAATACCCAATAAGTCAGTTTCAGTTCCCTAAAAAGATTAATTGTGCTGTACTATGATTGGAGAGGCTATTATTATTAAACCAAAATATTTCATTCATCCATCTACAGCTGCTTACCAGCTGTCAAAATCTACTTTACAGCTGGTGAGTTGAAGTGAACAAATGTATTTGCTTGAGCCCTTCACAGAGCCTCAAGCAAATTAATTAATTAGTTCTGTCCTGGAGAAGTGTAACTTGATTAGTTATAATCTACCTTATCCGTCTCAGCAACTACTTTCACTTTATCCACTTTTGAGATGGTCACACTGGCTGCTCAATCATTGAAAGAGGATTAGCAAATACCAACACTATATCCAGTATAGTTAATCATAGAAATTCACCCTGCATGAACACAAAGATTCCCATTAAACCACCATAAGTATTCTAATTTATCTTCCATATCTTCATATAATCAAGCGAATCTTCACTAACAATGCCAGCTCTCCCTCCCTCTCAGGAGTTTGCACCCATAGTGAGTGTACTTATAGTGAGTTTCTTTTTCTGGTTCGTAGTTGGATGGCAACTGATACTTGCTAGTTAGTTCTGTCCTGAAGAAGTGTAACTTGTTAGTTATAATCTGCTTTATCCATCTCAGCAACATTTCAATCTCATTTTCGTCTTCGAAAATGGAACATCAGCAATTTTTATTTTGAAACCAAAACTTTACCATACTGAAATCATAATACTATAACATTTAACATCAAAAGCATAAATAAAAATTTTGCATTAGTTTTCATGTCTTCGAACTTACTGCCATATAGTTTAATTGCAATATTTCTAATATAGGGATGGAAATTAAAAACAAATCATATTTTTAAGAAAGTGAAGGGGTTTATTTATCAGTTTGCCCTTAAACAGCCTGAATATGCAAACAAATCACAACTAATATTGGGATCAACACACCTTTGGTAGCAATACAAAAACTAGCTGGCTCTGTAACTCGTAATTTGGTTATACTAGGTACTCTGTTAATGGAGGTTCAGATAATAGTTAATCATATTATCAAACTGTGTGTCCAACCCAAAGTCTCACAGCATCAATGCCATGCTAAATTATCTTCACTGCATCAAACAATCTACTAGAACTAACTATTTTAATTCCTGTGAGTTCGCTACAATGAGAGTTCTGTATCACTTATCTGTTTGCTAATGTGCCAGTGGATGTTTCTATTTGGCATAGTTCTGAGTAATTAGCAGGAACATTCCACAACTAATCATGTCCTGGATCTAACTAGATATGATGAGTAGTCTGTTAATTGAAATCAAAATTAAATTTTATTTTCCCTGTAATTATTCACTTTATTCATTTAATAATGAATTATCCACTTTTAAATTTGATACCTTCAAGATTGAAAATGGATTGTGGCACAGATATATTTCTTAATTAGCCTTTAATCTAGTAATTAAGTTATCAGTCTTTGAATGTCATTTATGTATATCTTAGTAATCTAGAATGATTCATTTATGATTATCTAACACTATCTCTCCTTAATCCATTTCTGTAGTTAAAAACCAAATATTGCCATGTAATTCTTATATTGTCGATTCATATAAGTATTATGTGACAAACTAATACTTATATGAATTAACTAAAATGTTAATTTAGTTGATTTTTTTGGAATTGATTTCTCTTATTGCACTTTATATTCATAACTTTTCTTAACTTGTCTTAAAAATTTTATGTTGGTAGATAATGAAAACCATTTCTTTTAATAGTTGAAGGTGAAGTGCTAAGTAAAGAAGCAAAGTCTCTTGGATATCCCCGGCAGCATAAACACAAATTGTGTTGCTTGAGACAAGAGCTTGTAGATGCATTCGTTGAGTAAGTCCAGTATTCTTTTGTTTCTTCTTAAATATCTAACATCAGCTTTACATTTTTGTTAATTTTTTTTACCCTGATATATATGCAAAATTGCTAAAGCTGTTGTAAATGTGATTATTTTTGGGTGCAAACTCCTGAGAGGGAGGGAGAGCTGGCATTGTTAGTGAAGATTCGATTGATTATATGAAGATATGGAAGATAAATTAGAATACTTATGGCGGTTTAATGGGAATTTGATGCAAACAGATGAACTAAAGAAAACTTCTTTATTCAGTCACCGTCATTAATACAGGAGATGTTCATATAGTTTGGTCCTTTTTTGGTACAGATTTGCTCAGCAAATCTGTAAGGACCAAAAAAAAACAAGATACTGATTTGAATGCTACATCTATGTAGATGTATGCTCTGGCACTATGTCGGTAAGATGACTGAGCATGAAAAAGAATTAAGAACTGCAGTTCTAAAAAAAAAAGATTGCCCAACTATACCCACCTGGTGAGTTTGGTTGGGTACTATATCACTAGACTGAAGCTGTAAAGATGAATGCCAGATATTTGGCAGTTTCCTTCTAGTTAAAGTTGGTGTACTTTTTAGACAAAAGTATGTTCTTATTGTAAATCAGAACGATAGAATTTAGATGATGAAAGATGCATAATTGAAAACACCTGGTCATCAAGATGTAATGAATGCTTCTACTCTTCAGAAAAAACATCTTTGGGAACAGTATGTCAAGAGGAAAGTCTTTGAATAAAAGTGTAATGTGCCTGACAAGGAAGATGTTGATAAACAGCTGTGATATCAAAGCTGACCATCAAATCTTTTGGCATAGTCTTTAACTTGAGCAAGAAAATTAGGAGAATTTAATACCAAGTTGCAATGGCATATCTGTGCAAATACTAAGAAGCTGTAAAATAAAATAATAATTTGGCTATTTTCTGTTAGGTGAAGTATAGTTCATGAATATAGACATGAACTATACATTTCTAGACACGAACTATACATGTCTAGACATGAACTCAATAGACAGCCATCTTTGAATGTAAGTATATCATAGAACTGGGTGTTCTTTTATGTTTAACTTTAATTGCATTCCTGTCCCACTGTGTGACTTATAGTGAGTTTCTTTTTCTGGTTCGTAGTTGGATGGCAACTGATACTTGCTAGTTAGTTCTGTCCTGGAGAAGTGTAACTTGTTAGTTATAATCTGCCTTATCCATCTCACTTTTGAATACACTGGCTGCTCAATCATTGAAAGAGGATTAGCAAATACCAACACTATATCCAGTATAGTTAATCATAGAAATCCACTATGCATGAACACAAACATAATGTTCTTTTGAAGATTCTCATTCATAGAAGTAATTTTAAGCATGAACACAAGGAGAATCTGAAGTGAAGTACTGTTACATTGCCCAGATTATGAATTAGAATGATACTAAATCCATGCCGTCCAAGTCGCCGCTAGAGGGCCAGGCGAACGGTCGTGTTTTCAGGGAGCTCCCGAAAGCTAAGTACAATTTTGAATGGAAATTAGAATATATGTTAAAAATCATAACGTAATATTGTCTAAATTTGGTAGCTTGTTGTGTCTGTGTGATTTTGGTATAAATTCCGTTAATTAATTTAGCATTTAGCGATATGTTTCATAGATTTGAATATGGCGCCAATGCGACGTAAGATAATGGCATCCAAAAATATGACGCCATTGTTCAAAAACTATAATGTGAGAGAATTTGTCCAATGTGATGTGTGTGGAATGTATGCATTCCCGAATGAGGCTGGGGTTTGGATTGAAAGTGATAGTGGTGGGAGAATGTGTAGAAAGTGTATGCAAAGTGAGGAGTCGAAGTATGTGTCAGGTTGTGAGACAGTTATGGTTGAAGAAAGCCAGAATGCGAGTGAAAATAGTGGCTCGATAGGGAATTGCGGTGTACAAGATGGCAATGTGAGTGGTGATCTAAGAAAGAGTGAGAGCAATTATACAGAAAGAGAAAATGGTTTGAATGATAAAAAAAAATGAGGAATTATTTGTAGGAAGTGAGATCGCTAGGCTGCACGTAGTGATACAAAATGCGCAGAGGCAATTAGAGCACCTGCAGAACTCTTTCCAGAGTGATTCGGCTAACGTAAATAAACAGCGTGGGAGAGTTTCCGAAATGAAGGAAAGAGTGTTGTATGGTGACTCGTTATTAAGAGGAGTAATAGATGGGAGTGTAACTAAATCGTACTTACCGGGTGCAAAATTTAAGGATGTAAGTGAGAGTATTAGAGTGCAAAAACAGAGGGTGAAAGAATTAACAATTGTGGCGGGTACGAATGAATTGAAAGGTGATAAATTTTTTATGAGAGAGGACTTGAAAGTATTGTTAAAGGTAGCGAAAGAAAAGAGTGACAGAGTTAGAATGGTGAGTCTGTTACCGCGGTATGACAGAGGGGAGTTTAGAAGGAGGGCCATAATCGCAAATGACATTATGCGCAGGTTATGCGGACGGTGTGGTGTGGAATTCGTGGACGTGTGGAATGAGTTTGATGGGCGAAAGGACTTATACAAGATGGATGGCCTGCATTTGAATGGACTTGGTGTGCGGAGACTGCAAAAAGTGTTGCTGAATGAAGTGAAAATGGATGTGCAGAACCAGGGAAACTAGAACTACCAAGGATGGGGGGGGGGGGGAGTGGATATCCAGACATCAGTGAGACAGTTGAGTGTAAAAATGTATATAATGTACCTGAGCCAGCAATAAGGACAAAAAATATGAATGGGATATTTAGAATAACACATCAAGATAGGGGTGGGACAAAGGGATCACTGCAATTCATGTATACTAATGCCAGGAGTATTAGGAACAAGAAGGAAGAATTTTTGGCCTTGATTGGCTCTTCCTGGCCACAGGTTATTGGCATTAGTGAAACATGGCTGACGGAAGATGATATAGTTAGTGGGATAGAATGTGTAGGTTATAGTATGTTTAGGAGGGACAGAGAGAATAAAATTGGGGGAGGGGTGTTATTGATGATAGCTGATGAACTGCAGCCAAGGAGAATTGAAGTATTGCAGGATAGTGAAAGGAGCTCATTTGAGGCTATTTGGTGTGAGATTGACACTGGCAGAATAAAATATACAGTTGGGTGCTGCTATAGACCAGGTGATGGAATAGATGGTGGAGATGGTATGCATAAACAAATTGATGAAATGAGTGGAAGGAGGGTAATTATTATGGGGGATTTCAACTATGGTAACATTGATTGGAAGGAGGAGAGGACACATGTGAGGAAGGAAATGGATTTTATTCAATTATTAAGGGATAACTATCTGAAACAGCATGTAATTGAAAATACTAGGGGTGTGAGAGTGCTTGACCTGGTAATAGTATCTGAGAATTTGACTGTAATGAATATGACCATGTTGCCACCTATTGGTGAGAGTGATCATAAGGTCTTGACCTTGGAGGTGGCTAAAGGTGTGCAATTTGTGATTAAGACAGGGTATATGTGGAATTACCGTGCTGGCAAGTATGACAAGCTTAGGAGATTGCTTGGATCAGTGCCATGGCATGTACAACTGCAAGGACTGGACGTCGATAGAGCATGGGAAGTGGTCAAAGAGCATTTACAGGAGGTTATGGCTGATTGTATACCTAAGGTCCGAATAGTGAAACAAGGAGGGGTTAAATGGATGAATAACACCATTAAGCTTGAGCTGCAAAAAAAGAAACAACTATGGAGGGAATTTAAAGAAAGGGGTGACCTGCGGGCACATGAACGGTATAAAGTACAGGCCAGAAGGGTAACGAGTGTCATAAAAACAGCAAAAGCCGATTATGAAAGGAAACTAGCTATGCAAGCAAGAGAATCCCAAACAGTTATTTCAATATGCTGCAAGCAAGAAAAAACTGTACATGGCAAAATGATTTTAAGGAATGACGATGGTAAAGAGTTCACTGAACCAGTCGATATAGTGGAGTTACTGAGCGCGCACTTTGCAAAAGTATATCATCCAGGTGGTGACGTTGAAAAAATGAAGGAACCATTAGTTTATATGGGAATTGTGATGAATGAAGTGGAGGTGAATAGTCTATTACAGAACCTTAATGTGAATACATCTGTGGGATTGGATGGTATACTGGCACGGGTCTTGCATGAAGCGGCTAATGAATTATCAGTGCCCTTGACCATGTTGTTTAATCTGAGTCTCGGATCTGGCTTAGTCCCGAAGGCATGGAAAGAGGGGAAAATAGTTTCACTGCATAAAGGAGGATCGAAGACTATGGTTGCAAATTACTGACCGATCAGCATATCAGGAATCGTTGTCAAGGTCTTGGAGAAAGTAGTCAAGGGAAAAATACAGGAATGGATTGATGAAAATGAGATACTGTACATCGGACAGCATGGCTTTGTGAAGGGTAGATCATGCCTCAGTAACTTGTTCAAGTTTTATAACAAGGTGACGGCTGAACTGGATAAGGGAAATGGGTTTACAGTGATACTGCTGGACCTGGCAAAGGCGTTTGACAGGATACCACATGGAATTCTAATCCGTAAACTACAACATATGGGAATGGATATAGAGTTGGTGAGATGGATAGCTGGGTGGTTGATGGAGAGATATCAAAGAGTAGTTTATTCAGGAGTAGAGTCCAAAAGACGGCCTGTGACTAGTGGTGTGCCACAGGGTTCTGTTCTGGGACCACTACTGTTTAATCTGTTCATTAATGATATAGGGAAGGGTCTAAGTGGGACAGTTCATTTGTTCGCTGATGATGCAAAGTTGGGTAGGGCGATAGTGAGCGCAGAAGATGTCAAAGTCTTGCAAGATGACTTAGATAGATTGGAGTTCTGGACTAAGGAGAATGGATGTCAATTTAATGTGACAAAATGTAAGGTTATGCATTTCGGAGTGAAAAGATTAGCAGCAGTATACCACATTGGTGGAACTGTACTCCAAGAGATTGATGAGGCCAGGTACTTGGGAGTGTTGGTGGATAGGGAGATGAATTTTAGGGGCACATTGCGAAAGTAGCTAAATCAGCTCATCAACTCACTTGGTTGTTGAAAAATACCTTGACGAGCAGAGAAAAGCAAGTTATTGTACCTCTGTACCGAGCCCTGATAAGACCTCATCTCGACTACTGTGCCCAGATTTGGTCACCTCGGTTCCTTCTTGATGGGGATGAGGTGGAGAGGATCCAGAGGCGAGTGACTAAGATGATAGCAGGTCTATGGAATGAACCATATGAGAACAGGTTGAAGATTTGTTGGTTGCAGAAACTATTTGATAGGTGGAAAAGGGGAGATATGATTGAGACATTCAAATTGCTAAAAGGATTCTATAGGATTAATTCAGATGATATTTTTGAGATCAGGACTAGTGGTGGGAGAACTAGGGGACACCCATGGAAGCTGGGCAAGAGCGTGGTTAGCAGGGGTGTTAGAGCTGGGTTCTTTACTTTTAGAGTGGTAAATGAGTGGAATAAGCTGCCAGAGTCTGTTGTGGGTGCTATGACAGTGAGCGAGTTCAAGGCAAGGTATGATAGATACTGTGAGAATGTTGAACAGTTGTGTGAACATGATGTTTAGGGCCTCCCTCGATGAGTCTAAGGACTCCTGGAGTAGCCTGTAATAATAATAATAATACCGAATATGGGAAATTCTAATTTTAAACAGCATAGTTTTTTAAAACAAATTTAGCAGCAGTTATGCATATTACATATAAATTGGTATGCATATTAAATATAAATATGCATATTACATATAATTCACTTGAAACAATTGCAATAGCGAAGTACATTATCTCTCTCATGTAGTACTTACCTCGAACAATCAGCCAATTGCCTTTTTTTTTTTCTCACAACAAAACCAAAACAGGAATTACTTTGCAGTTGCTCCTTTTACTGTCTGGCATTTTTTTAAATGCTTCAAAATTATACAGTATTATTATTGTTGTAAGAGCACCTTTATTGAGCCCGAAGACTCATCGTGGGTGACCCAAAGTATCCACTTGTTATATTTTGAAGGAGAGCTTGATTGCTCCAATCATCTTATTCCCCACTTATATCCAACCTATATATATTAAAGTCAATCATGGAGTAAGATAACAATATAGTTTTTTTTATTTATTTATTTATTGGTTAGAATATTTCAGATTCATATCCATGATGGTGCATTGACTTCTAGGATCAACATGTTGGTATTCTAAAGAATGAAGCTGAGTTATATAAATAATTCAAATATATACCGTAAATATATAAAATAGATATAGTTCTCTATACTAAGTAATTCTCTCTATATATAGAGCTTGACTTCATGTTCTCTATAGAATTAAAAATAGCAAATCTTTCATGATTTGCTATTAACTCACAATTAAATATAATTCTGAGATATAACATCAAATACTTTACAAAACAGATTAAAGATGGCATTCAGCTGAAAATTCTGTAGTTTCACTTAGCCATATGGAAATTTCCTTTGCAACATCTATTTTGTCACTATTATGTATATCTTCTCCTATTTATATTTTACTCACTCATTCAGTCTATCTTATCTCTTAAATTCCTTAAATTCAATAACTTAAGATCTCACTTGACCAATATATTTGAATATTGTCTTCTTGTTTTCTTAAGTTTCTTTAATGCATCTGCTTTTCGTTTTCTGAAGTAGGCATGGAGAATAATTGCTCAGACAAAAGGAATATGTTTAATTGAGCAGTTCCAATTGCATTTCAAATAAAAAGAACTTCATTGCAGATTCTATCTTGTTCCTTGGAACATATCACTTACTTCTCAAAAAAGAAGGCTTAATATTGTCCTTCAGTTATTAACTTCAAAGTTCTGTATCTTTGGAGAATAATTAAAGATGCATATAAAAACTTTTCTAAGATTAGAGAAATTAACTCTGTGGTTTTAGAAATTTCTCGCTCTCCTTCCCATCACCCACACAACAGTTGTTCTAAAAACAACTAATGTGCACGTCTATTACTGAGATTCAAAGCAAAAACTCAAGTGACAATATGGTCGCCGTTAATACAGTGATTTGCGTGTTTGACATAGAAACACTATGGTAAACAATATAAATTAATTTATAATACACATACAATATTTCTATGTTATTCCCCTAAGGATTACAATATGCAGTAAACAAGTTTGTTCATTTAAGTCTTATTTCATTTCAGTCTTAACCACATGCTAACTCCAGTAATACTAAGCATATAATGCATTACTAAATGCAAACACATACATATATTTTTTTAGATTATTTTATCATATAAAAAAAAGTGTTTCTCATTAATGAATTTTTTAATCAGTAGATAAAAAAAAATGGACATAAGTAAAATGTTTGTGATTTTTACACGTCCATCTATTGTACTTCACATTGAACTCATTAATGAAGCACTTATAACTGACTAAATTTCTTAAAGTGACAAGTTTTAACATCCTTGAATCTTTCTGCACTCAAATGTCACGCATATGAAACATCCAAGAAGTCAAAGGGGTTATTGCTGGTGGTCAATCCTACCACACAATTCTCCACATACAGACTTTATCAATATCTACCATATATACATTTCATCATTAACTGCCCACTAATAGTATTTTTGTCTGTTATCTTTGGCCATTTTCCTTGTATGTGGAATGAAAAACCATTTTCAAGATAAAAGCCCATATAAAAATTGTTCTTGGCATGAGAATTGATTTTGGTTTTTAATTAATCAAAGGGATGAATTGTCTAAAACTCTGCTTTCAAAATGTTAGAAAGCCCATCTTACTAAACTTCAGCTGTACTGCTGATGTTGACCAACATTACTCTGTAGATCTTTCAGATGTGAGCTTGATTTTAATACTAGAGAATAACATCTTAATCTTGACCGCAGTTATCTCATTTAATATTTAATTTGTTTGCTTTCTTTCTGCACATGCATGTGCATATTATCTTTGACTATGAAAAAGGCTTTGGTAACTGAAACAAAATATTGACTTAATTAAATGTTTATTGATTATTGTTTATGTTGCCCATCCATTAACCCAATACATGAGTTTACTATCAAAGCAATTTCTTTTTATCGCAATAATATTGTTTTCTTAGTGCCTGCACTCTGTCACATTGAGGTGTTCCTCCCCCCCCCCCCTCCCAAGCTTCCTTATATCTACTAAATGTCTTCTTTCTTTACTCATCTTTTTTTTTTTAATCAAACAGTTACTTTGTACAGTAATAGAGTATGATATGGCATCTCTTATTTTCATTTTGCTTGCCCTCTCATTACTGTCAACAGTATAACAATTGCTATTACAGAGCAAGATATATGGCATTCATCAAACTGGCTGCATATCATCTCCAGCAGTTGGGATTAAAAAGCTTAATGAAAGACAAAGTAGGTATAAAATTTATTATTATTGATATTTAACAATAACATGCAGTTCAGTACTTAGAATTAGTAATGCTATTTACTTTTTTTTTTCATAAGCAATTTTTCCCTGCTGAAATTTAAGTTTAAGCAGTTTATAGTATTAGGGAATGTGTATGTTTGAGAGAGAGATTTCTTTATCACATGATCCTTACAACATCATTTTATTTTTGATTACCAAATATTCATCATCAATTTCCTGACATGCATCCTCAAGGGGTATATGGAATATGATAAACTACATGAAAAATTTACATCATTACTCACTTCCTATTACAATTTCCCTCCAAATCAATCTGCCAAGACTCCAACATTATCACATCTTCTATTTCTATCTTCTAAGGCACTTTTTACTCTATCAATCCACCTATATCTTGGTCTTTATGGGTCTTTTTCCTGCCAACCTGGCAGAGAACACATCTTTTGCTAATCTTTCTTTTCCCATTCTGTTTAAGTGATGATACCACCTGAGATTAGCTCTGGTAACAATATGAAGTTCTTTCCTAATATCCTCTTTTTTAATATGATATTGTTACTGATGCCATCTGTTCATTCCCCTAATCTTTCTCAGGCCTCTCATATCTGTGGTCTCTAGTCTTTGGTCAAGTGTTTTATTTCTAACCCAGCTCTCAGATCCATAAGTTAAAATTGATTTGAACACCATCTTGTATAGCTATTTTAGCGTTTTGACTAATTTCTCTCGGGATGCTTAAGGGTCAAAACTGTATAACTGAGAGAAGACCTCCACATAGCCTTTAAAGGGATGCAGAGAACCGACCAGGGCTTCTGACCCAATGTCCAATCCTGACCTTCTCATGGTGCACCCTGTTGGGTCAAGGATACTGAACGAATGAGGATGGGCTGGCAATTTGGGATTTAGCTGACCAAATTGGCTTAAACCAAAGTACAACATGACAAAATTTCATGCCAGCTGGGGTGTCAACTGGTTAAACAAGGCCCCCATTGTTTTCACCAGGGAACCAGGGCGAACAGTGAAAAGTCAGCTACTGGAACAAATCTGAAAACACACCCCAACTCAACATCACCAGAGTTAAAGATCGGTACTACCAACATACCTGAATGGCAAAGAAATGGAGCTAGCTGAGGAATTAGATAAGTACCAGATCAACATAATAGGGGTGACTGAAATAAAAACTGGTGAGATCTTTCTGAGCAATAAATACAAAATGTTATATTCAGGCAGTGATAATCAAGGAAAAGGAGTAGCCATAGTATTCAACACAAAATACAAGGCTAATCTTCTTGAATGGCAGTCAGTCTCAAGTAGAGTAATGTTGACAAATATGAGAATGAGGAACTGGACAATGAGACTTATTTGTGCTTATGGTCCCACAGAAGGCTCTACTAAGGTAGAAGTAGAGGAATTTTTTGAGGCTCTAAAGAAAGCTACTATGAAAAAGGAAAAGTTGGTCCTTGTTGGGGATCTAAATAGCAGAGTAGGAAATGATTGTGAGACATACAAGAATATTTTGGGAAAATTTGGAGAAAAGAGCAAAGCTAATAATAATGGCAAATATCTGTTGGATTTCTGCTCAGGACATGGACTGGTTGTTACTAACACCATGTTCCAACATAAAAATGTGCACAAATTCACATGGAGAGAATAGACAAGGAATAAGAAAAGTCTCATTGACTATGTTATTGTTAATAGTGATGTTTTCTTCCTGGTGCAGGACACCAGAGTGTACAGAGGATTTGAAATTGGAAGTGATCACTATTTGGTCTTGAGCAGGATAAAATTGAATTCATTTTGAAAAGAATAACATGTAAGAAAGTTTTAAAGCGAATAAATGTTGGGCAGCTCTCAGATGTGAACTGTAGACTAAAATACACAAAGATTATTGAAGAAAAAATTAAAGGGTGTGAGAACAAGAACCAAACCTTGGAGATTCATTGGCAAGCCTTGAAGAAAAACCTGATTGATTCATCCAGAGAGGCATGTGGTGAGGTTGTCTGCAAGGATAGAAAAATCAGAACTCCCTGGTGGACACAGGAAGTTAAAGAGGCAGTGAAGGAAAAGAAGAAAGCATATCAAAAGTTGCTGACAAGTAAGTCAGCTTGTGCTCTTAGAGAATACAGAGACAAATGTAAGAAAGCGAAACACTGTGTAGAACTTGCTAAACAAAAGTCATGGGAGGAATTTGGCAAGAACATGGAAAATAAATATCAAGGTGTCAAATATTCTGGAGGTTGTTGAAGAAGCTTAGAAATGGAGGAAAGAGAGTGCTGTAAGAGGAGTTAGAGATGATAAAGGTGATATGAAAACGGGAGAAAAAGATATCCTTGAAGTATGAAGTAATTACTTCAAAAAATTGCTAAATGAAACAAGCAGTGATAGCACAGTGGTAAAAAAACACTCAACAGGCATACAGTCAAGAATATATATCCCTACTTGAAGTAGTGTTAAATTGTGATTGATAAAATTCCTAAGACAATTTGTTCTTTCATAAGTTAACAAGTAAAGAACCTATAATAGAAAATTTGCTTGCATCTAAGAGTGTAAACTACATATATGTGAACAAAAGTGTATATATTAAACAAAAGGATAATAATTGTGAAAATGCATAAGAAAGAAGTGTTATTCTATTATATAGAATAACACTTCTTCAATACTTAAGCTGGTTAAATATTGGCAGTAAAATTCTAGAGAAAAAGAACGTTATGGTATGATTAAAGCAGTATACCATTTCTAGGAATTAGATAAACAAAGCTTAGATGAATGACTCACAATTTTTAATGATAATTGTATCGTAATCCAATGCCAGGAGCACAGGATTAAAGGAAGTTGCCGAAAGCGTATCGTGTGCACACGGCACATAAGTAGGCAGAAAAGAAGAAATTCTCTACCGAGAGATATCATGTTGAGCGCTATCAATGAGTCGGAGGGAGGAGGAAGATTACGGAAGGTGCCAATAGGGTGCGGAGATATAAAAGCGTTAGGACCCCCCCCCCCCCCCCAATGAGGCTTTTTCCTGGTAGTTTTGGTGTGTGGACTTCTTTGCAGGTGGAGGGATGGTTCGAGAGCGTGAGGGGAAATCTCTGCCATGATTCCCGGCAGACGGAAACGGTAGATGCCGCGTATCCACGGGAAAGGATATGCGTCGCAATGTCTGAGGTGAATCGCATTTCTCTAGAAGAAAAGGGTAGTCTGCAAAGAGTCCCTAGAATCTTGGTAAAAGAGCAACACGTGTTTGAAAGGAAGGCATAACTGACTGAAACGAATGGACCAGCATATAATCGAGGAATTCCAGGTACCAATCCCAGCACAAAGAAATCAATTTGAGGGTCAAAGGACGAGTAAAGAGAGGAACAAGCGCAGGAGATAACTATAATATGGTATCGTGAAATTTTATTGTTAAATAGTGTAAATGAATGATTTGTAAATCAAGATCTAAGGACTTAACAAAGATAAAAATTAGGACTGTAGCAAATTATAAGTTGTGAAAGTAGACAAGTGTAACTTAAAGAGTGATAACCTTAGGATGTGTGAATACAAGGTGATAATGTATGTTTACTAGGTTTTAATTAAGAGAGTTATGAGGATCTTATGTGTGAAGTGATATAGAATAGCTCTATTGTTAATCCTTTGTGAGTTATGAGAATTTACTGTTCGTATTTGATAACTGTGATAGCACATAAATTTGTAGTTTAGAAACGATCTTTCCTAGAATCCATGAACTGTATATATATGTTAGAATGTTAAATAAATCTTTTGCTTACTCTGATTCAGTTGCTTGTTAGTATTATCCGATGCACCACTTGCTAAATATGCGAACCTAAGCGGCAGATTTGAGTGGTGTGTCCATGGTCATGATTGCACAGTTGTTAGTCACTGAGGTATAGCTGGGTGTTCACTTCTTGTTTAAGATTTTTTCCTTTAAACTAATTGTCCTAAGTGGTGCAGCGAAAATGAATAAATGTCTTAGGATTTTATGAGAAGAACCTCAGAAGCTTTGTTACATTTGGATTTTTGGCTCTACCCCAGGACAATTCCCTTTGTACTTAGATAGTACCTCATGACACCAAGGGGCGAATAAACGTAAAGAGCATAGATATCAAAGTTATTAAGAAAAGGTGACACAACAGTAGAAAAGCAATCAAAGGCTTGAAATGTGGAAAGATTGCAGGAGTAGATGATATTCGACCAGAAATGCTGAAGTATGGTGGTATATGAGTCTTACAGTGGCTGCACTGCATAGTTCAGAAAGCCTGGACAGAGGGACGATTTCCCAATGATTGGAGTAGAGCTCTCATAGTACCCATATGTAAAAAGGGAAATAAAACTGAATGTGAGAATTACAGAGGTATTTCCCTACTGAGTGTTTCTGGTAAGATTTATGCGAGTATACTTTAGAAAGAAACGGTTGAGAAGAATTGTGGAAGAAAACCTTGGTCAAAAACAAGCTGGATTCAGGCCAAATAGAGGCTGTCGGGATCAGATCTTCACTTTATGACAAATAGTCAAGAAATCATGGGAATATAACAAAGATCTCTATTTAAGTTTTGTCAATCTGGAAAAGGCATATGACAAGGTGCTATTCAATACTCTACAGTTATATGGTGTCAATGGGGCATTATATCAAGCAATACTTAGTCTTTATTTGAGTTGTAAGGCAGCAGTTAGAATTGAAGGAAGTACAGGAAGATAGTTTAATGTTAAATTTGGGAAGACAAGGATGTACATTATCCCCTCTGTTATTCATTATCTATATGGATCACATTATGAAGGAAAGTGGTATTAAACATGATATCAGAATTGGATATCTTAATGTCAGCTCTTTGCTTTATGCAGATGATGTTATACTGCTAAATAAATCAGCTACAAGTCTGCAAGATTCCGTGACTAAATTGAATAACTGTTGTAATAGATATGGTATGATGGTCAGCAATAAAAAGACAATAAAAATGTCATTGAAAATGTCAGCTGCGTTGTGAACGGAGAACCTGTGGAATAAGTAAAACATTTCAGCTACTTAGGTATGATTTTTAGTGAATATGGTAAATTAAATATGGAAATTGACGACAGAATCAACAAAGCTGGTATGGTAGGAAGTCAGTTGAATAAATTCATATGGAATAAGAGAGAAATTATTCGAAACACTAAATTAGCTGTATACAGGACTCTGTTGAAACCAGTTTTAACTTATGGATCTGAGAGCTTGGTCAGAAGTAAAACACTTGACTAAAGATCGCAGATATGAGAGTCCTGAGAAAGATTAGAGATGTGAACAGATGGCATCAATGGCAATATCATATTAAGAACGAGGATATTAGGAAAGAACTTAACGTTGTCAGCATCCAGAATGGGCAAGGAAAGATTAGCAAAACAAGTGTTCTCTGCCAGGTTGGTTGGCAGGAAAATGACCAAGAAATAGGTGGATTGATGCGATACACAGTGCCTTTAGATGATAGAAATATAAGATCTGATAATGTTGGAGTCTTGACAAGTAACAGACTGATTTGGAGGAAAATTCCTTCATTTCTAACTGCTAACTTACAACTCAAATAAAAACTAAGTATTGCTTGATATAATGCCCCCTTGACACCATACAACTGTAGCATGTTCGAACAGTTTTTTTTTTCTTTTTTAAATAACGAAACCTGTGGTGCGTTCATAATTAGAAGAAACACACGTATAAACCACAGTGAAAATTATTTAATTGTAAATATTTCATCCTAAGTATCTTAGGACATCATCAGTACAGTATTTAAACAAAAATTAGGAATAACATACAGTTAGGGCGCATGATTTCAATAGAATATCATGAAAACGTGCCTAACGTGCTAAAGTAGTACACAAAAAAAAAAAAAAAAGTTAATTATTTACCACAGTTTTGTATGATAATTTCCCATACTTTAGGAATAGTAAGAACGTTTTTTTTTTTTTTTTTTTTACTACTTTAGCATGTTTTTTAAATACTGTACTGATGATGTCCTAAGATACTTAGGATGAAATATTTACAATTAAATAATTTTTGTCATATGCTTTTTCCAGATATACAAAATTTAAATACAGATCTTTGTTATATTCCCATGATTGAACTATTTGTCATAAAGTGAAAATCTGAACCTGATAGCCTCTATTTGGCCTGAATCCAGCTTATTCTTCAACAAGCTTCCCTTCCATATTCCTTCTCAGCCATTTCTCAAGTATACTTGCTTAAATCTTACCAGGAACACTCAGTAGGGAAATACCTCCTGTAATTCTCATATTTAGTTTTATTTCTCTTTTTATATATGGATACTATGAGTGCTTTACTCCAATCTCTGGAATTCATCCCTCTGTCCAGCCTTCTCAAATATGCAGTGCAGCCACTATAAGACTTTTATACCTCCATACTTGAGCATTTCTGGTTGAATATCATCTATTGCAGTTGCTTTTCCACATTCCAGGCTTTTTGTACTTTAAGTATGGATATGTATTTTTGATAGCATGCGTGTGAGTGTTTTTTACTGCTGTGCTGTCACGCTTGTTTCATCTAGCAATTTTTTGAAGTATCATATTTTTCCATGTAAAAGACAATACTTTTTTCTAAAATTTTTAGGCCAAAAATTGGGGGTCATCTTATACATAGGGGGGTTTGGGGTAACCAGTGGAGAGACCTGTGGCTGCTGTGGTGAAACTGCTTGTACCTTGTCTCCGCGAACAGGCTTCTGCCAATCACTAGCCTTTTTTACTCTGTCGATTGACATCATTAATGGCTGATTCTAAATACACTAATCAGAACTCTGAAAGCATTCATACATCTTAACTCATGGATAGAGTAAGTTAATCCATTAACAATATTTTGAGTACTAGCCTGTAAAAAATGTTCGAAAATAAAAAAAATGACTGTCATATTCTTCAAAATTCAAGTTTAAATTATGCAAAAGAAATTCAAGTTCAATTATGCAAAAGAACATGGAAATAAAGCTTCAGAAAGACAGTTTGGATCTCCTCCCACTGAGTGTATGATTAGACACTGGAGAAATCAAGAAGAACAGCTACTCAGGATGCCAAGAAAAGAGGAGGACCTTAAGAGGTAAACCAGCAAAATGGCCAAACTTGAAGCAGAGGTTTAAGACTTGGATTATGGAGCAGCGCTAGAGTGGAATATGTGTGTCAACCAAGCTTATTCAATATGAGGCAAAAAGGTTTGCAAGAGAAATGAACATTGTTGATTTCACAGGAAAGGCAAAATGGTGCTTCAACTTCATGATGAGAGAAGGGTTGCCATGAGAACACGAACCAAGTTAGCCCAGAAAATGCCACTAGCTTATGGGGATAAAATCCAACAGTTTTACTCCTATGTTATAAAAATATGGAAAAAATATTTACTCCTATGGAAAAATATGCTTTTGAAGCAAGTCAGATTGCAAACATGCATGAGGTGCCTCTCAGTTTTGATGTGCCTTCCAACAGAGCTGTTGATATGAAAGGGGTCAAAACAGTGACAATCAAAACCAGTGGTCATGAAAAGACACACTATACTGCTGTCCTTTCATGCTGTGCAGAGATACCAAACTGCCTCCTATGCTCATTTTTAAGAGGAAAATGCTACCCTAAAGAGAGCATACCACCTGGTGTTCTTGTCCAACTTCATGAGAACAGCTGGATGAATAAAGAGATCATGGCTATTTGGTTTGCAAAGATTTGGTCGAGAAGACCCCGAGGGCTCTCAAAGAGGCCAGCTCTGCTTGTGTTTGATCAGTTCCAAGCACATTTAATAGAAAAGACAAAAAGAGTTGCAGCAGAGTTGCAAACACAGCTAGCAGTTATTCCTGGTGGACTTACATGTCAGCTACAGCCACTAGATATTTCTATCAACAAGCCTTTCAAAGCTCAGATGAAAGAAGAATGGAATAAATTGATGCAAAAACAGGTTATAACTTGACACCGACAAGTTATTACTTGCCATTACTGAGGTATACAAATGGGTCCTAAACTCATGAAATGGGGTCAAGCAAGAGATGGAACTGATCAAACACGACTCTGCTTGTGTTTGATCAGTTCCAAGCACATTTAACAGAAAAGACAAAAAGGGTTGCAGCAGAGTTGCAAACACAGCTAGCAATTATTCCTGGTGGACTTAATGTCAGCTACAGCCACTAGATATTTCTATCAACAAGCCTTTCAAAGCTCAGATGAAAGAAGAATGGAATAAATTGATGCAAAAATCAGGTAATAACTTGACACCGACAAGTTATTACTTGCCATTACTGAGGTATACAAATGGGTCCTAAACTCATGAAATGGGGTCAAAGCAAGAGATGGTTGTGAAGTCCTTCACGAAATGTGGAATCAGCAATGCCATGGATGGAACTGAGGATGATCTCACATATATAGACAGTGACTTAGAAGACAGCAGTGATGCAGTAGAGGTTGAAGAAAGTTATGTCTGGAACTGAGAGTGATGCATAATTTCTTATTAGGTAATAATTTTAAGATACATACTTACTAAATATACTTTGAATGTTATCAAATGTGTACTGTTTTATGTTTAAAATATTGATTTCTTAATTTTGGGTTCAAAAAAGTAGGGTTCATCTTATTATTATTATCATCTGAGACCTCCAGGGAGTCAAGGACTCATCGAGCGAGGCTGTAAATTACCCAACCCAGCTATCATACATTCCCTTAAATTCATTTACACTAGATGCACTCACTACCCCTAAGGGCAAATTATTCCACTCACTCGCTGCTCTCTGAGAAAGAAACCTAGCTCTTACCCCTTTCTTGACAGAGAACAACCTTATCTTCCATGGATGCCCCCGTGTTCTCTCCCCGTCTTCCATATAACAAAAAATTTCATCATTTGAAATGCTATAACACTAATTCAAAAGTTTATAGACCTCTATCATATCACCCCTCTTTCTCCTGTTAACCAGAGTCTGTAATCCACATACTCGCAATCCGTCCTCATAATCTAAATCCCATAATCCGGATATAAATTTTTGTAACTCTTCTTTGCACATTTTTCACAGCTTCTTTATCTCCTTGAAACCCGGGAGACCAAATCTGCTCACAGTAATCCAAGTGTGGTCTTATCAAAGCCTTATAAAGAGGCAAAATTACTTCCTTATCCTTACATGTCAAGGTTCGCTTCAGCATAGAAATTATCCTCTGAGTTGTATTTGCAACTTTTGCTATGTGACCTTTGAACTTTAAATTCTTATCCACCAATACACCAAGATCCCTTGCTTTCTCAGTTTCTTGTAGCATAACCCCGCTAATATAATATGCCGCTGGATCTCTGATCATGCCAAACTACATAACTTTACACTTACTAACATTAAACTGAGAGCCATTTTCATATGCCCAGATTTCCAGTCTATTCAAATCATTTTGTAATTGCTGAATATCAGTAGCATCCCTGATTGCCCTGCCTATCTTTGCATCATCAGCAAACAATTGCAAATCTGATGATAGATCCTGCTTGAAGTCATTAATGTATAGATTGAACAATAATGGCCCAAGGACTGAACCCTGAGGTACACCACTGGTTACCTTAAATCTGGTAACCTGTGATTCACACCCACTGTATACCACTTTTTTGATATCTGTCTGTTAACCATTCCCTGATCCAAATCAATAGATTATGTTCCAATCCCATATTCTCCAGTTTACGCAACAACCTATCGTGTGGTATCCTATCAAATGCCTTAGAAAAATCCAACATTATCATAGTTTATCCATTCCCTTTATCCAACTCTGCCGTAATATTGTTATAAAATATGAGCAAATTCTAAAACATGACCTGCCTTTAGTAAACCCATGCTGTTCCATGCAGAGTATAGAATGATTGTCTACCCATTTTTGTATGCGAGTTCTCAATAACTTCTCTAAAATCTTCACTACCACACCAGAAATACTAATAGGTCGGTAGTTAGATGCATTAGTTTTTGCATCACCCTTGTGCAATGGAACTATATTACATTCCTGTGCTGAGACTCAAGTTATACAAATGTGTGAAAGGTCTAGCCAATTCAGCTGAACATTCCTTTAGCAAACTGGCTGATATTCCATCTGTCCCTATTGACAAATTCTTATCCAAGTTATGCAAAAGCTCTTCAACCTCATTTTCATGAACCTCTAACTCTTCATCCAATGTAGCAGTAGCTCTGTGCACCATACTACGTACACCTGGTTGATATAACTTAGCAAAGAGAGCACTCATTAACTGAGCAATCTCCTTAGCTTCCGACACTCGTGCACCATCTGCATTCAATAAAGTTATTCTTCCACATTCATTCTTTCTTTTGCTTTAACGATAAAATTCTTTTGGATTGCCTTTAGCTTGCATGGCCAATTTCTTTTTCTCTACTCTGATTTAGCTTTTCTCACAATACACATTACTTTTCTGGCCTGAGTTTTATATATTTCATAAACTCCTCTCACTCTTATTCTCACAATACTCTTTCCACACATTTTCTTCTTGTGGATTTCTAACTTAATAAGGCAGTACATCCATTTCACGCCCGACCTATTTACTCTTCGAACACTAGGGATACATTCAGATTCCGCCTTATTGAAGCAAATACTTTTTCAAAGACGTATGGGAATCTTTGAAAAAAACTTTTTCAAAGATTCCCATGCATTGCTGACATTTTTTCCATTCAGTAACTGATACCATGGGACCAAAGGTAATATTCTTCTAAGTTGATCATAATTTCCAGCTTTGTAATTCAGCATTTAGCCTGATTTAATCGGAGTTTCAATACAAGTAGATACTTCCCAAGAAAGAACAGTGTGATCACTGTCACCAATTGGTGGTAAAATAGCTATATTCTTGACATAGATCCCTTCTGACGCTATGAGCAAATCCAACACTCTTTGACCTTGAGTTCCTTCTTTCACATGCTGCTTGAGAAAGTTATCCCGCAACAATTCAATAAATTCCTGTTCTTTCTGATCATGAGATTTCTCTTCTACCCAATCAATGTTTGGAAAATTAAAGTCACCCATAATGATCATTCGCTCGGTACCCATAAGGCTAAATTGGCGATGCATTTCTTCGTCCCCTACAACTGAGCTGTCAGGTCTGTAGCAACACCCCACCATATATTTCATTCTGTTAACCTCCACTTCACTCCAAATAGACTCAAACTCATCGCTACATCGGACATTGTTACCATCATTGTTTTCTTGTATTTCTACCCTAACTGGACTTAAGTCATCTGATATCATTAGTAGCACTCCTCCTCTCCTATCTCTTCTGTCATTCCTAAAAATAGTATATCCGTTACACTTGATCCCACTTACCATATCTGATTCTGATAGCCAGGTTTCAGTAATGCCAACAATCTTAGGCCACATCATATTAATAAAGCAACGAACTCAACCCCTTTTGTTTCTAATGCTTCTGGCATTTGTGTATAGACATAATAAATTACAACCTAGCCTATTCTTATAATTAGATATACAATGTAGTTGGTCTTGTTCTAGAATTTTCTCTTTTCCCTCCCTGGACATACTTAAAAGGTCCGAACCCAAAGCATATTTTTCCACTCCTACGCCACATGCATAACCATGTTCAAAGGCATTTATATCTTTATCACGTTTGTATACCATAGCTGAACTTTCACACACATTTTTCCCATTCCTCCCTTGATGTTCTAGTTTCCTTGACTCTCTGCATTAAGTCTCATACCAAGAAGTAATTCTTCCAGGCTTCTGATGCCAAATGAATTCAAGTGCAGGCCATCATTCTTATACAAATCTTTTCTGCCATCAAACAAACGCCACATGTCTAAAAACTCGCATCCATATCTTCTACATAGCCTGTGTGTGAAATCATTGGCTATCATCGCCTTCCTTTTTAACTCAGTACTATCATATCTAGGTAGTAATCCTATAATTTTTACTCTCTCTCATTTCTTTCTCGCTTCTTCCAACAGACCTTTCATATCTTCTCTCATACTATGTTTGTCACCACTTAAATTATTAGTACCTACCAGTACTACCATTTCTTTTACATTTCTTTTTTGGTTTTCAATTACATTTGTCATATTTTTACTTTTCGCTCCCGGGAAACTAGAAGTGGTGACTCCCTCGGCAAGCACAAATTTTAAAATTGAGTCACCATACCATATTACCTCTTTTTTCTTAGATATTAACTGACTTACCTTGTTGTTATTAATATTTTGATTACCAAGTTCAGTATTTTCCTGCCTATTCTTATTCTCATCCTGTCGAAGTTTAAACAAATGTTTTTCCACATTTTCCAATTCCCTCATGGATTTCCTAATAATTTCTTTTAACCGAGCTATTTCTAATGTCAGTGTATCTTCAGGTAAATTATCATCACTGCAGCAGTGTTTTTGTTCAGGACAAATGCTCTCCTCAGTAGCAACTTTAGCTTTAGTCACTGCTTTGTTTCGACGAGTTTTTGGCACCATTTTTAAGAGTAGTAAAAACTAATAATATTTCTGAAATTATGTTATAAAACACTTTAGTACAATAACTACACTAATAAAACTATAATAATATACTAAAATTCACAATTAAATATAAGAAAACACTTAAAAAATCGACAAAAATCTCAAATCTTTCAGGAACTCTCTGATAGTACGTCTTTTCACCTGCTAGCCTCGACACCAATCTCTCAAGCTTATACAGGGAAAAATATGGTAATTACTCCATACATCAATGATATCTTTTTCTCCAGTTTTGATTGTCACCTTTAATCATCTCTAATTCCTTTTACTGCACTCTTTCATCCATTTCTGGACTGGTTTCATTGGCATCTTCTTGATATTTATTTTTCTATGTTCTTACTGAAGTCTTTCCTTGACTTTTGTTTAGCTAGTTTACACACTGTTCAGCTTTCTTACATTTGTCGCTCTATTCTTTAAGAGCACAAGCTGACTTATTCAGGAACTTTAAATATGCTTTCTTCTTTTGCTTCACTGCCTCTTTAACTTCCTGAATCAATCAATGTTTTCTTCATAGCTTTCCACAGAATCTCCAAGGTTTGGTTCCTGTTCTGAAACTCTTACATTTTTTCTTGAACAGTTGAGCAGCTACAGTTCACATCTGCAGCTTCTCAACTGTTATTCTGTTTAAAACTTTCTTACATGTTATTCTTTTCAATATGAAATTCAATTTTATCCTGCTCAAGACTAAATGGTGATCACTTCCAATTTCAAATTTAATATGATATTGCCATTAATGCTATCTGTTCACGCCTCTAATCTTACTCAGGACTCTCATATCTGCGGTCTCTAGTCTTTGGTCAAGTGATTTACTTCTGTCCCAGCTCTCAGATCCATAAGTTAAAATTGGTTTGAACACTGTCTTGTATACAGCTAATTTAGTGTTCTGACTAATTTCTCTCTTATTCCATATGAATTTATTCAATTGACTTCCCATCATACCAGCTTTGCTGATTCTGTTGTCTATTTCTATATTTAATTTACCATCTTCAGTAAAAATCATGCCTAAGCAGCTGAAATGTTTTACTTGTTCCACAGGTTCTCCATTCACAACACAGTTGACATTTTCAATGATTCTGCCTATTTTCATTGTCTTTGTCTTTTTATTGCTGACCTTCATACCATATCTATTACAACAGCTATTCAATTTAGTCAGGGAATCTTGCAGACTTATAGCAGATTTATTTAGAAGTATAACATCATCTGCATAAAGCAAAGAGCTGAGATTAACACCTCAAATTTTGATATCAGGTTTAATACCACTTTCCTTCATAATGTGATCCATATAGATAATGAATAACAGAGGAGATAATGTACATCCTTGTCTCACAGCAGATTTAACATTAAACCATCTTCCTGTACTTCCTTCAATTCTAACAGCTGACTTACAACTCAAATAAACACTAAGTATTGCTTGATATAATGCCCCATTGACACCTCATAACTGTAGAGTATTGAATACCTTTTCCCTTGGCACCTTGTCATATGCCTTTTCCAGATTGACAAAACTTAAATAGAGATCTTTGTTATATTCCCATGCTTTCTCGACTATTTGTCATAAAGTGAAGATTCTTCTCAACCGTTTCTCAAGTATACTTGCATAGATCTTGCCAGGAACACTCAGTAGAGAAATACCTCTGTAATTCTCACATTCAGTTTTATTTCCCTTTTTATATATTGGTACTATGAGAGCTCTACTCCAATCATCGGGAATTTGTTCCTCTGTCCATGCTTTCTGAACTATGCAGTGCAGCCGCTGTAAGACTCTTATACCACCATACTTCAGCATTTCTGGTCGAATATCATCTCTTCCTGCTGTCTTTCCACATTTCAAGCCTTTGATGGCTTTTTCTACTTCAAGTATGGATATGTATTCCTGACTGTATGCCTGGTCAGTGTTTTTTATCACTGTGCTATCATCACTGCTTGTTTCATTTAGCAGTTTTTCAAAGTAATTACTCCATACTTCCAGGATATCTTTTTCTCCTGTTTTCATGTCACCTTTATCATCTCTAACTCCTTTTACAGCACTCTTTCCTCCATTCCTAAGCTTCAACAACATCCAGAATATTTTGCCACCTTCTTGATATTTATGTTCTATATTCTTGCCAAATGTGGAAAGGCAGCAATGTGGAAATGTGGAAAGGCAGCAGGAGTAGATGATATTGTGGAATGTGGAATGTGGAAACCTGAAATGTGGAAAGGCAGCAGGAGTAGATGATATTCGACCAGAAATGCTGAAGTATGGTGGTATAAGAGTCTTACAGTGGCTGCACTGCATAGTTCAGAAAGCCTGGACAGAGGGACGAATTCCCGATGATTGGAGTAGAGCTCTCATAGTACCCATATATAAAAAGGGAAATAAAACTGAATGTGAGAATTACAGAGGTATTTCCCTACTGAGTGTTCCTGGCAAGAAACGGTTGAGAAACGGTTGAGAAGAATTGTGGAAGAAAAGCTTGGTGAAGGACAAGCTGGATTCAGGCCAAATAGAGGCTGTCAGGATCAGATCTTCACTTTACGACAAATAGTCGAGAAAGCATGGGAATATAACAAAGATCTGTATTTAAGTTTTGTCGATTTGGAAAAGGCATATGACAAGGTGCCAAGAGAGAAGCTATTCAATACGCTGCAGTTATATGGTGTCAATGGGGCATTATATCAAGCAATACTTAGTCTTTATTTGAGTTGTGAGTCAGCAGTTAGAATTGAAGGAAGTACAGGAAGATGGTTTAATGTTAAATCTGGTGTGAGACAAGGATGTACATTATCCCCTCTGTTATTCATTATCTATATGGATCACATTATGAAGGAATGTGGTATTAAACCTGATATCAAAATTGGAGATGTTAATGTCAGCTCTTTGCTTTATGCGGATGATGTTATACTTCTAAATAAATCCGCTACAAGTCTGCAAAATTCTCTGACTAAATTGAATAGCTGTTGTGATAGATATGGTATGAAGGTCAGCAATAAAAAGACAAAGACAATGAAAATAGGCAGAATCATTGAAAATGTCAACTGTGTTGTGAATGGAGAACCTGTGGAACAAGTAAAACATTTCAGCTACTTAGGCACAATTTTTACTGAAGATGGTAAACTAAATATAGAAATAGACAACAGAATCAGCAAAGCTGGTATCGTGGGAAGTCAATTGAATAAATTCATATGGAATAAGAAAGAAATTAGTCGGAACACTAAATTAGCTGTATACAAGACTGTGTTCAAACCAATTTTAACTTATGGATCCGAGAGCTGGGTCAGAAGTAAAACACTTGACCAAAGACTAGAGACCGCAGATGTGAGAGTCCTGAGAAAGATTAGAGGCGTGAACAGATGGCATCAATGGCAATATCATATTAAAAATGAGGATATTAGGAAAGAACTTGACATTGTCAGCATCCAGGAATGCGTTAGCAGAGCTAATCTCAGATGGTATGGTCACTTAAATAGAATGGGAGAGGAAAGATTAGCAAAACAAGTGTTCTCTGCCAGGTTGGCAGGAAAACGACCCAGAGGAAGACCAAGATATAGGTGGATTGATACGGAACAAAGTGCCTTAGGCGATAGAAATATAAGATCTGATAATGTTGGAGTCTTGACAAGAAACAGACTGATTTGGAGGAAAATTGTAGATAGGAAGTTAGTAATGATGTAATTTTTGCATGTAGTACTGTCATATCCTGTACACCCCTTGAGGGTACATGGCAGGAATTTGATGATGATGATGATTCTTGCCAAAGTCCTCCCATGACTTTTGTTTAGCTAGTTTTATACAGTGTTTAGCATTCTTGCATTTGTCTCTATATTCTTTAAGAGCACAAGCTGACTTATTTGACAGGAACTTTTGATATGCTTTCTTCTTTTCCTTCACTGCCTCTTTAACTTCATGTGTCCACCAGGGAGTTCTGATTTTTTTATCCTTGCAGACAACCTCACCACATGCCTCTCTGGCTGAATCAATCAGTGTTTTCTTCAAGGCTTGCCAATGAATCTCCAAGGTTTGGTTGCTGTTCTCAAACTCTTTCATTTTTTCTTCAATAATCTTTGTGTATTTTAGTCTACAGTTCACATCTGAGAGCTGCCCAACATTTATTCGCTTTAAAACTTTCTTACATGTTATTCTTTTCAAAATGAATTCAATTTTATCCTGCTCAAGACCAAATAGTGTTCACTTCCAATTTCAAATCCTCTGTACACTCTGGTGTCCTGCACCAGGAAGAAAACATCACTATCAACAATAACATAGTCAATGAGACTTTTCTTATTTCTAGCCTCTTCTCTCCATGTGAATTTGTGCACATTTTTATGTTGAAACATGGTGTTAGTAATAACCAGTCCATGTCCTGAGCAGAAATCCAACAGATATTTGCCATTATTATTAGCTTTGCTCTTTTCTCCAAATTTTCCCAAAATATTTTTGTATGTCTGATAATCATTTCCTACTCTGCTATTGAGATCCCCAACAAGGACCAACTTTTCCTTTTTCATTGTGTCAGTTGCTTTTTCTTAAGCCTCAAAAAATTCCTCTACTTCTACTTTAGTAGAGCCTTCTGTGGGACCATAGGCACAAATCTCTCATTGTCCAGTTCCCCATTCTCATATTTGCCAACATTACTCTACTTGAGACTGACTGCCATTCAAGAAGATTAGCCTCGTATTTTGTGTTGAATACTATGGCTACTCCTTCTTTTCCTTGATTGTCATTTCCTGAATATAACATTTTGTATTTATTGCTCAGAAAGATCTCACCAGTTTTGGTCTTTTTTGTTTCAGTCACCCCTATTACGTCGATCTGGTACTTATCTAATTCCTCAGCTAGCTCCATTTCTTTGCCATTCAGGCTTCTTATGTTGGTAATACCAATCTTTAACTCTGGTGATGTTGAGTTGGAGTTTGTTTTCAGATTTTTTTTTTTTTTTTTTTTTTTTTTTTTTTTTTTTTTTTCAGATTTTCTAACTACTTATGAGAATAAAATTGGATGTACTGAAAGTAATTTTTGAATGATTTTTTTTTCTAACTTTTCACCTTAGTTTTCTTACTACCTGTAGTTCTTAGTAATATGTAATTTAATTTATATTATGGGTTGTTATATGCAATATTTTGTTACTACTATGTGATATTGTCCATTGCTTACATACTTTAATGTTTAAATCCAACAGAAGTAGAGTTTGCATCCTGTATAATACAGAGCTCCCAATCTATCCACCAAAATATTTAGAAGAGAATGATTATCTTGACCTTGTTTAAGTATGATACTGGGACTTGGTGTGTTGATTTGACCTGACAGATGTTTCAGTGTTCAGTATAAATTGAACACAATTGAATTTGAATAGAAACAAAGCTTCACTGCTTTGTTTACAAAGCTTTACAAGGAGAAAAAACCAACTTGACATGTCTTGCTTTTTATATCTGAAGCATTTTTGGAATACCAGAGAAGTAACTAGGCTGAATTCTTGTGAAAGATACCTTGGTTATGTATTTATTAGGCTTTTGTCTGGTTCTTTTTCGTGATCTTAAGAGATGCAGGAGTCAAGTTGCATGAAGTGGAGGCTGCTGATTGTCATGCTAATTTTTTTATCGTCAGTAGTTGAGCAAAATATAGTTTCTCATTTGATTAATAAAGACAAATTGATTATCAAGCCATTTATTGGCTTCTGTATTCATCTGACTGATTTTGTTTCTTATAGAGTGAGATAAACCCACTATACAACAATAACAGTGATTGATTGTTGAGACCCATCTTCATAAATAAATATAAATATGGGAGGTATTGATACCAACTAAGCCAGCCAGTGCAATTTGCATATTGTTGTAGACAGATTTATCTTTTCAAATGGCAAAAACTGTTCTCTTATATTGAACAAGAAATCTTTTCGATGAATTATTTATTAATTGTTAATACTACATCATAATTTCCAATTCGCCCTTTTCTTTGGCATATATAAATTTGCTTCCAATTTTCCACTTTATTTTACATATTTTTGATATAAACTTAATGTACTCCATTGCAAATGTAATTATATAAATGCAATAAATATTCACACTTATAATACTAACAAACTGATGAGATTTAAATGTTTGGATAATCTTTTAAATTCAGCTTCTGTCTATTAGTATTTCTGCTTTTGCAATTGGTCAGTTGGTTTTTGAGTGGTTTCATTTGTTGTGTGTGGTGGGGGGATGAGTCATTTGGGTTAGATGGTATGTAGTCCTGCAAATTTTATTTATGGATGTGATTGCCATGCCATAGTTAAGGAATAGGAAGTGTTTTTGATATGCTCCTGAGCTATGTTTATTAGATGCACTTATTTGAAAGAATACATGTCTAATACATGTTACATTTTATATATATATAATATATATATATATATATATATATATATATATATAATCTGATCCACACATGAAAGACCACAAGACCTGTGGCACATTAGTGCTGTGTGCTGAGCCAAGAGGAATAAAACAAAGGAGGAATTGGTTCACATTTTGTTTGAACAGCTGAGGGTTATAATCTTTGGGGGAGACTGTTCCCAAAGGACAGAAGTAGATAGAATGAAAGAGGATGCAGTGAAGTTGGTTCAGTGAGTTTCAAGATGGACTCTAAAAGGGTGTTGTTTAGCAGTGGCTCTTGTTTTAATAATTTTGGAGGAATAATAAGGGCCAATTCAGCAGAGCACCATCCATGAAAATATCTGTAGAAGAGGCACAAAGTAGAAACTGAATGTCTGTGTGTGAGAGAGAGAGGGATTGTAGTGGGATTGTGAGAGGGATCATTAATTAACTGGATTGCCCTCTTCTGGATAGAATCATGCAATCTTAGAGAGAGAGTTTTGGTGCACCACCCCGAATATGAAACCAATATTCCTTGGCAGGATTGATCTGGGAGTTTTGTAGAGTTAGCAGTTGTGAAGTAGTGCTTTGTGTGAAAAAGCACACCAGGTTTTTTGGTAGCTGCAGAAGCTATAGTTGAAATGTGGTTATGCCAGTAAAGATCAGAGGTGCAGGTCAGTCCAAGAAGAAAAATGTGATGATATTTAGATATCTCAGTATTATTGAAGATAAGGGAGAGGGATGTAAGGTTGTCCTGGCCTCACTGGGATATGGCTAGGAGATCTGAGGTCAGGTCACCGGTCATGGTAAATTTTGAGGATTCTACTTGAGCACTAACAGGTTTGTCAAATGAAAAGGAGGAATGGAGTGTACTGTCATTGGCAAAGCTATGGATAGGATTTGGAAGTCTGTGAGAGCAGGTCATTTATATACAAGAGGAAGAGAGTGGGTGAAAGAATGGAACCCTGGAGTTCTCCTGCATTTGTGAAGAGTAAACTGTTAGGAAGCAATTAGTGAGAAAGTTGGCATTACAGTTGCAGACTGTATTGCCAACTTCTTATGGGAAGCAGGCCATAAAATGGCAGTTTAAGTAGGCTGTTGTGCCAAACCTGATCAGATGCCTTTGAAATATGAAGGGCAACCACATGAGTTTCTCCAAATTTTTCCATGGCTTGAGTCCATAGATGGGTGGTGAAAGCAAGATAATCAGCTGTGGATCACAAGTGGAAGAATCCATACTGCTGGTCACTGATTAGTTGGTATGTCTCTAAATGGTTCAAGAATTGGTTGTTGATGACCTTCTCCATAATTTTAGAGAGAACAGAAGTGAGAGCAATTGGACAGTAGTTCATTGGTTGACTTTTAACACCTTTCTTTGGAATAATACATAGAATAAATAATTTTTATTATTGCAAATATTTTGACTGGTCATCATCAATGCATCAGCATAATTATAAGGTGAAGCTAGAACAAACAATATTAATCCTGAGCAACATACAGGAATGCCACCTAGCAAGTGGTTACAAAATAAAATAAGATTGCAATTCAAGCCAAAATTAAGTGATAAGTAACAATGAAATTTAGATAATGAATTGAATGCACAGCATTATATTATCAGTTTAAAATGGGGGATGCACTATTGCCTGCCATTTATCAGGATGAGATTCTTTCAAAGGCAGTCATTCTGATTTAAATTTATAACTAAATTTTTAGTTATTATTTATTTATAAATAACTGCTTAAACCTGCACCAATGTAATATGTGAGTGGACCAAAGAATATTGCAGTCAGTGTCCACTCCATGCTGAACAAGGCCAGATTTTTCAGGTTGTTCTTGTAGTCACTTTCAACCAGACATCCTGTTTGTCCTAAGTACAAGCAGAAGCACTCATACTGAACCTGATAAACACCAGGGGAGGGGGTGCTATTTATCTTTTATGGATGGTAACCAAGAGGAGAATTTATTCATTGAGGAAAATGTAGGAACTAAATTGTATCTCTGCAGAATATTAGTAATTGTCTCAGAGATGCCTGTGATGTGTGGGATAGAAACTTACCTTACAGGTTCATAGTTCTTAGGGACTGGCTTGTGTCTAGGATACATTTAAACTTTCTTGAAGTGAAGCCATTCTGTAGTATGATGCATGGATGATGCTTTTTTGTTGGAGAGCTGGGAAATTGAAGCAGATAACATGTGTGTTCTGTTAAGCAACGATTTGAAGATGCTTATATTTTGAGATGGATGATGTGCTGAATCTGGTGTGTAGCAGCCTGTCCAACAAGGCTAATTTTCCATCCTTTTCTTTCTCCCTTGGTGAAGTTATGTTAGTGAAGGCTGTTGATTTTGGTTATAAAGTTAGGGCAATACTTCTGAGTCTGGCCAGATGGCAAACACATCATCATTCACATATCATACCCAGAAGGAAGATTGGGGTTTTATTGAAGAAAACAGGAATTCCTCAAGATGCCAAGTAGAAATTGGCCAGTGCAGGTGACAAGGGCCTCCCATAGCAATTCCTTTAATCTGTTTGGAGAATGGTTTCTGCTTGAAATAGCCTAAGTCAGAGATTCCCAAAGCATGGTTGTGACCCACCAGTGAGTCGTGGGCTGATTTTGGGTGTGTCTCTTTTTACTGCAGCTTTAAGAGTGCTACTTCCTTTTACTACTTCATACATGTGTGAAGTTGGATTTTCAACAATGATAGGAATTAAAAACAAATTTTGAAATGAACTTCAATTATCAAAGACCTTGTGTCTGAAAATGACACATATCAATGTGTCATTTTCACATTGACATCAATGATGTCATCCACAAAAATAGAAAATAAGCCCATTCTTCACGTACACCTCATTATGTATCTGATTAATAAATTTATATATTAATCAAGTGTATTGAATAAAAAATTTAAAAGTAGTAAAGTGATATTGTTTATTCACCCTCCTCCCCTTCTTTTTAAAATATGCATTACAAGCGAGTAGGTCACGAAAAATTGCCATTTTCAAAAGTGGGTCTCGACCCATAAAAGTTTGGGAAGCCCTGGCCTAAGTGCATGACAAAGTCGAACAGTTCAACTATGTCTGGAGAAAACTCCTCTGATGCCAGTTGGAGAGTGTCAGCCAGAGCTGATCATCAGGTCTATGGAGTTGAAGGTAATATTTTATCAAATTCTGATGAATTTTTCACAGAAACCTGTGTGTGGCCAGCACAGGAGCTTAAAAGATGAGCTAGAAATTTAACTAAGCAAGGTGGGGATGTCTATGCAGTCAGCAGTAGGTCTGAGTGAGACTGCTTCCTTAAGAATTTTTGGTAGGTCATGGGAATATGGGGTTTTTCCAAATTGGATCTTCCATTTTTTTGATAGTGTCTTCATGCCAACTGATCACTTTGCTGAGTAAGGAATTAAGTTTGTTGATATGCCTGTTGGCAGGGTTCTGAGTATTCTCCTGATAAGTGGGCTGATCTTGTAACAGAAAAAAAATTCTTCGTTGTACACAGAGTTGTCCATGATGACTACAGCTTTACCTTTGTTGGCTATGATTATTGTGAGCTGGGTGTTTTCTCAAGGATTTTGGGGCCTTGAAGTTTCGAGGAGGAAGTTCAGCTCTAATTAGTACTGAGAAGACTTCTAGTTATTTATTAGTGTCATCACTTGAGAAAGTGGTTAGGTAGTTCTTTCCGTGTTATGTAGGATATTGAGGTATGGAATTCTTTTAGGCACTATAGCATAATCATGTCCTTTCACAAGTATTAGTTTCTGCGGGATTGAATGTCCATAATACTGTTGACAACCTATCTGTTTATTGCCAGATTGACCTTGGTTGATTTTTGCTTTTGAGCAAATGAGTCAAACTTGCAGTCGAAATTAAGTCTGTGTTTTTATTGTAAGATCATTGTAAACATTGTAGGAATGGATGATAGGTGGCGTCTGTGGATAAGTAATGTTAAACTTGTGCTCCCGCATTTTATCGTAATTGTAAGTGTTTTTTGTGCAAAATAAGCAGCAAACGGAAAAGTAACAGAAGGTACTAAGCAGCCAATTACTACAGTACAACTCGTAAGTATCCATAGTCCATTAAATCTGCTATATTTTACAACTAAAAAACAGCCACGTGAAAGCGCTATGCCTACCGTGCAAAGTAAAGATTGTGGCCAACAACGGAAGACTATCTCGAGTCCTGTCAGCAAGGCAGCACCGATCACCAACAAACTGAATGACATTATAAAATGCTGCAGCTGTGAAACCGAAGTCAAAGAAAGGAAAAAAGGTATATTGTGCGATTTTTGTTGCAACTGGCTACATATTCAATAACCTCAAGCAACAGCTTAATACCGTGATCGATACCTTCTCCTCCAAAATCGGAAAGTTGGAAACAAAGCTAGACGCACTCAATGACCAGTGCCCGACAGCAAGTGTGGCCATGCTTGCTAACGAACTTCGTGAACTAATTACATCATCGGTACACGAGTTGCTCAAGGCCGAAAATAGGAAACTCAACGCTGTTATCCTGAACTTTCCGACGGAAAACGGTACATCCTTAAAAGAAGATGTCGGCAAACTTGCAGGAGAATGCAATTTCGATACCAGAAATATCGTCAAATGCCATCGTATCGGACCCATTAACAAAAGAAAGGACGGAACGAACTTTCCACGTTCCGTGAAAGTGACCTGTGACTCACCAATAAACACATCCAAATTTATAACAGTGATAAACAACAAGCTGAATATATTGCCCCCAGTCGTGCATACGTGCTCGACCTGATTCAATCTTTGTCCAAAGAGAACAAAGATGCCAACTCCGACAACTAGAAGAAAAATGCCAAAATGGAGACAACAGTTGGGTAATAGACTACAAACAATCCAAACTAGTACAGAAACGAAGTGATGCCACTAGCAGCCATGAAGTACACCAGTATGCAGGCACTGTATAGGAAATGTGCAAGACCCTTGGGGTCAAATCCATGCCTAACAGAACCTTGCATATCCACTTCACCAACATCCGTGGCCTCAACTCCAACCTTAATAGCATCCACTACCACCTGCAGTCTACCAAATCCCCCCTTCTCTTTTTAACAGAAACTGAAATCTCTCCTTCTCCCAGCACTATTCATCTGAACCTTCCTAACTATACACTATTTAACTCTTAAAAGTTGATTTTCTGCAATCCCACTCTCCCAACAGTGAAATCATCCTTCTGGGTGACTTCAACATAACACCAATTGGCTTTCCTCTTCCAGTTATACAGATCCTGCAGGCAGAGATGCTGAAACATTTGCAGTCACAAATGACCTCACTCAAATTGTTCAAAAACTGACCAGAATACCAGATAACCCAAACCACCCCCCAATTACCCTAGATCTCTTCCTTGCTAATGACCCCTCCAAATATGCAGTGAATGTAGTGAGCCCCCCTGGGCAATTCTGACCACAACTTAGTGCTCATCTCCTCCCCCATGCAACAATGCCTACACAGTCACCCCTATACAAGAGTAGGTTGGCATTATAACAGTGCCAAATGGGACAGTCTCCAAGACTACTATGCTTCATTCCCATGGTTAGACTATTGTTTCCAGTCTTCCAGTCCAAACATATGCACTGAACACATCACCAAAGTGATCCTCACTGCCATGAAAACATATATTCCCTACACTACTCAGACCTGCCGTCCCCTAACTAAACCCTGGTTCTCTAAAAAATGTGCCAAGGCTGTACAAACGAAAAATCAGTCTACTACCACAACTGGCTCAAATCAAGAACCCTATCCTCATTCAATGCCTATACCGAAGCCCGAAACAAATGCAAGAAAATTATCAATACTTCCAAAACAGAATTTGAACGGGTCAAAAGCAGGAAGCTTGCAGCCTGTCCAAACGGCAACGGTGCCTTTTGGTCTCTTGCCAAGGCAATTGGCCATAACTTTTGCCCTACACTATTCCCCCCCTCTATCATACCCAGATGGCTCAATAGCAACATTACCCATAGAAAAAGCTAATCTCCTGGCATCATACTTTGGCTCCAATGCACACATAACAGACAATGGCAAAAGCCCCGGTCATTCCAACTACCCAACATACAATGCTCCCTGTATCCTTTTGCCAAAAAGACATCGCAAACTTGTTGTCTAAATTAGACACAAAAAAAGTCTCCTGACCCTGACGGCATTCCCCCAATTATCCTGAAGGTCTGTGCATCAGAACTGACTCCTATCCTATGTCACCTGTACACACTCTCTTACTCCACCGGTATATATCCCAAAACCTGGAAACTGGCCTATAAAAAGGGTGACAAACCACTACCATCTAACTACCACCCTATCTCACTCACTTCAGTCCTATCTAAAGTAATGGAGAAAATCATCAACTCTCAACTCCTAATCTACCTTGAAGGTACTGGCTATTAAGCGACCACCAGTACAGATTCCGTCAAAGCCGTTCAACAGGAGATCTACTCTCATACATCACCCATCACTGGACAAATGCCATGGAGATATTTGGTAAATCCCAAGTAATTGCACTCGATATCTCCAAAGCCTTTGACAGAGTCTGGCACAAAGGCTTACTAAGCAAACTCGCATAATTTAGACTGCCTCAGGACTTCTGCAGATGGATTGCCAGCTTCCTGTCTGGACACACACTATGCGTGATGGTAGACAGCTCCCTATCCTCTCGCCATCCAACAGATATTGGGTTCCCACAAGGCTCAGTTCTCTCACTGACCCTCTTCCTTTTATATATCAATGACCTACTTCAGTTGACCTCAAACCCAATACACAGTTTTGCAGATGACAGCACATTACATTCCTCCCTTTCATTTGACAAACCCTACTCTACACAACTCGCCTCAACCCACAGAACATCAACCACCACTGCCCTTAATTCTGACCTCCAAGCCATCCACCAATGGGGCACAGATAACCTCGTCAACTTCAATGATAGTAAAACCCAGTTCTGTCTTATTTCTCACAAAAAAAGAACCATTTTCCCCCAGCATTGTTTTCGATAACACTCAATCTCAGACAAGATGAAATTTCTCTTCTTGGAATTACCTTGACATCAAGCCTTTCCTGGCATAAACACATCACAACCATTGCATCCTCAGCTTCCAAAAAACTAGGCTTCCTCTTTCGCTGAAGACACTACTTCACCTCTAAACAGCTGTTAACACTATATAAGTCACAAATCTGCCCAGCTCTCAAATAATGCTCTCACATCTGGAGTGAGGCTCCTAAAAGCTCCCTCAAAATGCTCGACTCAATACAGAGGAGAGCAATTAGACTAATAAATAAATCCATCCCTCACCAACTCACTTCTCCCACTTTCACATAGATGCCTGGTCTCCGCAATCTGTATATTCCGTAAATATTTTCATGGGTGCTGTTTCAGATGAACATCAATAATTCCCCCACCCTGTACTAAGCCCATTGGAACACGTACAGCTGCTGCCCAACATCCTTTCACAGTACACCTCGAAACCCACATAACAAATTTCTTTTCCTTCTCATTCATCCCTGCTACAGCAGTATTGTGGAACAGTCTTCCCCCAGACGTATTTCCCAAGAAATACAACATACAGGCATTCAAATCTAACATAAACAAGTTTCTCCTTTTGCAACCCACCACCCATATATGGTACTAACATACTACAGGTTGACCAGCCAACCTCTTGTATATATATGTTCAACATTTAAAAAAAAAAAAGAATGTCTAAAACCAAGTTCAAAAGATCGGTGTTTAAGATTGAGGATATTATTTCTATAAGAAAGGACATGTTGAAGACATGATCACATTTGGCAGCTTGTAGTTGATTGCATGCAAGTGCATGGCTGGTGTTGGTGTAAATGAGATGGGCACATTTGATGATTTCTTTCTTTAAATGTAGTGAAGTTAGGGATTATTTTTGAGTTAGCATTGTTTTAAAAAGGAAATCCTTGCTCATAGCTTATCTGTTTAATGTTGTCATAAAATGTTTAAAAAAAAACTGATAATAAAAATATACTGTTTTTTTGAATGAATTAAAGAATAACTGATAAGAAAAAAGTTACCTACATCCATTATTAACATCTTTACATTTATCAATAAACATACAAGAGAATGGTACCTGAACTCAATTGCATATTATTAATTCTAACCATGAAATAAAATTTTTTCTGTATTTTCTGTAATCATCTGTGTGCACTTATTTTGCTATTATTATTATTACATAACACCTCCAAGGATGGGAGGGCACTCTGTGCCCCCCCCCCCCCTTATTGTTTAATCTTCTAGCTCCAAATTATGCCACTATCCACCATCTATGCAGTATGCCATATACTGCCAGCAACAGTATTTTTGTCTGTAAATTACTTCTGTTCTCTGTCTGACTTGCCTGTGTGGAATGAAAACAATAGTTTGCAGAATAAACTCGTACATCCACACGAGATCAGTTAATTATTGCTACATAAAATTTCATGCTCAGAAACCTAATGAATGGTTTCTGAGCATGTCTACTATCCATCCACTAATATTATTGCTGGTGTTCTAACATCAGCAATTATAGCCATCTTTTTAAGTTATTATGAAAGTGAACAGCTATAAAATGTACATTTTGTGTGTTATTATATGCTGTGTTCAGATGTTTTACACAAAATAAAGTAAGACTGATCATTTCATCTTGCTGATTTTCAACTTGATTTACAAATTAATTGCTCCAAAAGATTTTATGGTAGTACTGCCTTTAACATAGACAAAATTCATTCATTATTCTTGTTACGTGATGTTTACTTAGATATTTGTTACATATTTCTGATATTCTGTAGCTGGATCTAACTCATGCAGAACTTAAAAATGCTTCATCCAGTGGTAATAGTGAGAAAGTTGCTGACAAAGAAACAGGTGAAAGAAAAGACCCTGAAATAGATTTAACATTGAAACTTCCCCTGCCTCAGACCGAGGATGGTAAAGATGTTTCAGTAGAAACAGATGAATTTAAGAAGATAGTAGAATCCATCACAAATGAAAATAAAACAGATAGTAAGTTTTAATTGGAATGGTAATATTCAGTTTAAATTATATTAAATTTGGTTTTATGACTGGAATTACAAAGGTCCTAAACATCAGATTTATGTTTTGATTTTACTGTAATTTAATTTCATTGGAATAATAGCTATAAGTGTGAAATTAACTAATTTTAAAGCAGCTAGTTTTGTTATCTTTGAGAATATTTCTATTCCTTATTCCTTTTCCCCCTCTTTTTACCTTGCGGTGTCGAGGAAAAATTTTTCTACATTTAACTGCTACTGTATTGAGGATAAGGTGGTTAGTCCTATGCCTCCCGGTGTGTCGTATATCTGTAGATGCAAGTGTTCATGGGCTGGTTTGCCTGTTCTGGGGTACAAAAAATCCCCTACCTCCGTATGAGACTGGCTAACTCACCTTTAGTCGAAAGAGACCAGATAAAGGTTCCTCAGATCACTGACAGGAATCAAACCCAAGTCTTTCCAACCAAAGGGCTTCATCTATACTGACTGAGCTGCGGAGGCTTGAGAATACTAAAGTAAGACTATTCTAAGTTAATTGTGCTACAATACTAAAAAGGCTAAATCTCTGTTTATTATTTATTTATTTGTATGATTAAAAATGCTATTTTTTATGTATGCAATGAGTTTGTTTGTCTTTGATTTTGGGCTGGAGGAGATTAGTAAATGAGAATTGATGCCAGGATTGGAGGGGGGGGGGACAGAGATGGAACAAAACCAGAACTAGATAGTGTGTATCTATTGTAGATATTAGTTGCAGTTTAATTATTAGCTGATCCCATTGTCCAGGTGAATAGCATTCAATTTTCTAACTTGTGGGCTATAGGTTCTAATCCCATAATTTCAGGAATGTTTTTGAACGTCATTTTAAGTGGTAGATAATTTCCTGTTTATTGTTGGTTTGAGAAATTGGAAACTAATATTTATTGCATCTATTCATTTTGTGTTGTTGTTGATAAAATACAATTATGAAAATTTGAAATTCTAAGTTAATGATATTTTAAATATTGCCCTCTTCTCCTCCTGCCTCAGGATGCATAAATAATAGGACATTTCTAAGTATATAAATGTGAACAACTATACATAAGAAAATAATATATCTATTAAAGGTTAATATGTAATGATTTTAACTATTATCAACTTTCAGTATAACAAACAATACTATAAGCCAAGATACCAAGAAATTATATACTTGGTTTAATCCTTTATCCAAGTGTAAGCAAACAAAGTTTGCACCTGAAGTATTTTCAGGACTGAGGCAACTCACGATAAAGGTGTATGATTTCGCATCACTTGCCTTAGTATCCCATAATGCAAACCACATCTCCTTGCAGACATGTATGATGCTATGTGTTATAGGAAGGGTCACTACCCAGACTGGTTTCAACCTTTATTGAGGTCTCATCAGTGGGAGCCAGACCCAGAGGTGATACCAAGGTTGAAGTAATGCAGAAGTCATATTTTTTCATATACAAATTGCCAAAAGATGTCGCACCTTATTATTATTATAATACTCTGGATTAGAGAGAGAGTTGTTGAAAGTTTTTCCACTGAAATTTTTCCTAAAAATACTTCACATGCAAACTTTGTTTGCTTACACTTGGATAAAGGATTAAACCAAGTATATAAATTTCTTGGTATCTTTAATTTATAATAAAACCAAGTGGATAGTGATCCTTCCCATAATGCATAGCATCATACATGTCTGCAAGGTGATGTGCTTTGTATTATGGGATACTAAGGCAAGTGATGTTGTAACGTTCTTGTTTTATATTCTATATATATTTATATTGTTTTTGTACATATGTGTGTATCATTACTTTTATCCCAATGTATTTCACTTCTTACATTGTTATTTTCATGTTTGCTTGAGCTTGTGTAAAATGCCTATATGCTCTAACCTCAAACTTGCATATAATACTATTATCTGACTTCAGTCCACTCGCAATCCACTTAGCTTACTCCCCCCCCCCCTTTTCAATGTTGTATAGTATACTCTCACACATGCTAGTACCGTAGACTGAGGGGAAAAAACCTTTGTTTGGAGCAAAATCCCCAGTCTAAGTTGCTATAATTAAAGTGTATTAATCCTTAAAAATTTATATTTTGTTAACAACTGTGCTATTAAGGATTGTGTAAAAGATTTTTTTTCTTTTACATACACGAGAATAACTTAGTTAAGCACGTATAATAACCCTTAAATCATTTTTTTTATCTCAAGCAACTCTGAATTACTCAGTTGTGGTGGTTACTTCACTTTGGTCACGCAGTTTCGATTAGTTTTTTGTGAGACAGTGCATTGGCTAACAAAGATCATGCAAGCTATTAACAAAACCAAACATATTTATTTTAACTAAGACAATTAATATACAAAAGGAACGGGACATATCACATGCCTGATTCTCCACATATTCTGTAAGACAACTCACTTAAAGCACTAGACAAAGAATTTTTTACACTCAACTTATTAGACACATGGATGAATTTTAGCACACATATCCCTACTCTCAATCCTATTAATATAAGGCAAAATTATATATAACACATTATAATAAGTAACACAAGAAATATTCAAGTTTACAATATTCTTTTATGCACATTCAGACTAAGCTAATTTTCAGCTTTCTGACCTCTTCACCACATTATGCCATTAATTAAACAGCACTAACATCAATCATCTACACACACACACACACACACACACACACACACACACACACACACACACACACACACACACACACACACAATCTTGGATATTAACATAGAGCAATTTACTTACTAGCTCGCAATATCTTGTAAAGTCCTAGGCCCTCAAGGGGTAAGGGTGAATTCCATTCCTTTCTCATTCTTGCGTGACAGCTGTGATCAGGTATCCGACAGTTGTCGTCTTGCAAATTCCTTCCTTGGAAAAGTAGTGTAGTTCTTTGACGACATTAGGAACTGCTTCAGCTGCAACAAAGCAGCATGCACATGGATCGGTACATTTGTCGAAGAATATCTCAGAATGATATCTTGAAATACAGCCTCTCCTGACACTGAGGATATCTGCCAGCAAACTCCTCATGATCTCCCGGACGACTTGCTCACGGGACTCCGACTCTTCTCCTCCTTGAAAAAATTCTTCCAAAGCCAAATAAAAAAGAGCGCCTTTTGCCCTCCAATCTCCACCTTTTATATCATTGGTCATCCCTGGGCTTACCTTCCAAGCTTCCTGGATTTTCCAGAAGCGCCCTGACTTCACCCACGCTTGCATTAGGTCTTGAAAGCAAAACTCCTATAATTCAGTGACCTTTGAGACTATTGTTGACCTTCAGTTTACTAGCATAATCCTGTCTGATCCTTTTAGTTAAATATACTTGTGGTTCTACATTCAGTTATTCTCACAATATATTACAAAATTTATTACATTAAAGCATGCTATATACATTTCTAATTATAAGTATGTTATGGCCCATGTAAAATCGATATAGGTGAAACATTTTTCTATATTTCACCACAAGAGATTTTACAATGTGAAATCATACTACCTTTACCATGAGTTGCCCCAATCTTGAAAATACTTCAGTTGCAAACTTTGTTTGCTGACACTTGGATAAAAGATTAAACCAAGGATATAATCTCTTGGTATCTTTAATTTATAGTATAACCAGTGGGAAAACTTTCAACAAATACCATAAGCCATTTCCCCATAGCATCAGTGTGATGAAAATTTGCACTTTTAATTTTGCAGTTTAATCAGAACTCTAAAGCAACAAGCTAATATATTTATTTAGCTGCTAATATTTCACTTGTTTTAAAAACATCATCAGAACACAAATTGTTTCACACTCTGCAAACATGAATACTTGTAAACCTTTATTTACACATAATTCTCACTAATCAGTTATTAGTGAGAATTAAACACTGATCTCCATATTATCAATATGACCTGGTCACCTTCAGTGCTACCAAATTGCATAATATTTTTGTCTCTCAAAAAAAGAATCTTTACCTACCTTTCCATACTTTCATTGATACACAAATCACCAGACAGGATCAGATCTCTCTCTCTACTTGGATGGACATTTACCTCTCCTCGCATAAAAACATTACATGAATAGTTTTTTCCCTCATTTTCTAAAATCACTAGATATTCTTATCTGCTTTTTATATTATTCTGATTTGTGTTAGTTCAGGAGCATGCCAGGCAGACTACCAGCTACTGTTGTGGTATCTAAGTTATTCAAGATTCTTCTGTCTTTCTGGTGGAAGGTCATAGGAAGCACATGGTGTAACATTTAAGCAAAGGAGATAATTTGCTATGTGGAGTAGTTGGAAGAGAAAAATGAGTCAGGATGTCAGCTTTGTCTTTATATGATGTTACAATGCTACTGTTAGAGGAATTAGCACAGATGGACAAAGGTTGTGCTCAACAGCTTTGACAACGGACCAGAAGATGTGACTGCCAGTGGTACAAGCGAGTTTTTTACATTTATCCTTGTTGAATTTAGACTTTCCCTTTTAGTGGTGGCTTTACAAGTGTTGCAGGCAACTGTGTAGACTGAATGAAGCTGGTTAGGTCTGAAGCCACTTATGATAGGCTGTTTGCTTTTCTTGAACTGCAATAACACACTTCTTGGTGGAGACCCATGGTTTAGATGTTGGAAAATTTGGACAGAGTGAGGAATGAAAGCTTCCATTCCAACATGGACTATTTCACTAACAAAATCACAGCAGTTATTTGAATCAGAATGAAAACAGCAGTCTGACCATAGAAAGGAGGAATAAAAGTCCTTTAACTCCTCCCAATTGACATTGTTATAATAATATGATAAATTATAATAATAATAAAAAAAATTTTTTTTAAAGTTTTTTTTTTATTACCACTAGAGGTCAGACTAAGTAAAAGGTCAGTTAACAGTGTAGATTCAATTTACCTTTGCAGAGTGCAAGAGCATGTAACTTGTTTTCATATACATATGTATTTTTCTGATGATGACATCAGTACAGGGGTCAAAAAATCAATTATTTTATTAATAATAAGTAAAATAATCATTTCAACACGTGTGTTTTGTGTCCCTAAGTTCGTAAATATGAATGCTGATCACCATGTGTAACCTTAAAAGAAAGAGTATATAGTTATTTGTTTTGTAAAAATATTTGTGTAGCTCCATAAAGGCTAAGCATTTTTACATGAAATTTTACCAAGGTCAAACCCAATAAGAACTGTAACCTGTACATAGATGTTTGTTAAATGTAAATAATCCCTATGGGAATTGTATATGCTCTCTACCAAATAAGGGAATATTCTAGAAGGTGTAGGATTAAGGCAATACCTTGCCACTAGTACAGTGTATTTTTAGCTCCTTATAAAGACATCAAATTTTGTGTATGTATTTTACATGGAAATGCTTCAAACAAATGTCTGCTGCCAGAACGAATAGGCTTTGGGGAGTGTTGGAGAAAAACAATGGCAGGGTCAGTCAAAGAAAGGGATCAAGGGTCTTCACCGAAATGTTCGGGGGTCCCATATCTCCGTGCAAGGATTCGTAAGTGAGTGAATAAAAGGCGTTGGCGAAAAGATCGCAAAAAGTGTGTGATTTGGTTCCAGAAGGTTTCATCGGTGACCCAGAGATAGTTGGCGAGTCGGCAGTATTCCCTCTGATGCACGCCATCGGGAACACGACATCTGGAGAGAGTATGCCAGAGGCTTAAAGGAAGGATGAGAGGAGCCGATCTGCCAGGCAACGAATAGACCCCCGATGACAACTCTATGCCGGGAGCTATAGTTTGAATTTGTATGTGAAATACGTCAGAGTGTAACTGTTTGCCAAATTGGTGAAATTTGCCTATAGAATATTCCAAGCATAAAAAGGAAGGAGCGTTTGTGTATAAAAGGTATGGTCTATATGCTCGATATTTAAGAATTAACAGTTAAGTAACATGTACCAATGCTCAGCGTAAGTGATCGTGTTATAATAGGAAACCTAGTTAATTATGTGATGTAATTTGTGTGGCTAAAATACAGGAATTTAACTAATTGATTTACATAGATCTGAATGGAGATGATTTATTCTGTTACTGCAAGCTTAATGTAAATTGTTTTATGTGAATTAAATTTGTTGTTTAAATATTATTTAAATCACAAGCTCGATTGTTTCTCAAACACAATCGAGCTTGTGAGCGGGAAAGATAGATAATTAATACAAAATTAAAGTAAAGGGGTAGCCACGACTGTATATAAGTGCAAGGAAGGATATCTACTGAAAGTAGTAATATTTAATGCCATAAAAGGATCTCATGAGGCGCAGTCAATAATTCAAATATCTAGAGATCCTTGGCATAAAAATAGGAATACTGGAGGTAAAATATAAGGAACAGAAGGGCATAAGTTTAAAGTTAATAGAAGTATATAAGGGAAGTAGACAAGATTAAAAATTTAAGAATTGACATAAGGATAAAGATAATATTATAGGAATAAGGAAAAAATTTATATAAAGATAAGGGAAGAAACACCAAACAACAAAAGAGGGGAATATAGAATATGGAAGAAACAAGAAGCAAATTAAAAAAATGCGACACACAAAAATTATTAATAAATTTACAGTTTCTTGGGTACCTTTTTTCTTTGTTTCTTTTACTATACATATCTTTACATTGACTTGGTTTAGTTGTTCATTAAGTTCCTCTTCTTTGTGTCTGATGCTCCTTACATTCCATATTGTGATTTTCAGTATGTTCTTTCTTACAGTTTCATTTACATTTTCCTTAATCATGGTTGTTTTCCCTGATAGTCCGTCTGGATTTTCTTTGGCTGAGACTTGAAAGACTGGCTTCAATTGCTTTGACTCTCATTACAGATAAATTACATATCTTCATTTCATTGGAATTTATAATATTAAACAGCTGATCTTTACAATTTTTCTTGCTAGTTGACAATACAAAAGAAGTTCTTAGAAAAGCTGCACAGTCTGTGGGATCCCTAAAAGAAACAGGTAACATGTTCATCTTTATCTGCAATTTAAAAAAAGAAAAGTTTTTAATATTAATATACTTAGTAGGAAGGTGTTATAAATTGATTAAAATGCTAATCCTATAAAGCTAATGTCAAATATGCATCAACCCATTCATACCCAAGATGTAGGTGAGTTGATGTGGAGTTCTTTAAAAGATTGAATGGTGAGAGCTGATCAAATAAGAAATGTGCCAATAATAGACCAATCTGGAAGAAAATTACTGATGTAAGCTTGTTAAGAAATCTTGTTTTACTCTTACAATGTCTGACTCTTTTAGGGTACACACTACAAGAGGATTATTATTATTATTATTATTGTTCCGGGAAACTCCAAGGAGTCGTCAGACTCATCGAGGGAGGCCCTAATGTTATGTCTGGAACAACTATTCAGCATTCACACAGTATCTATCATATCTTGCCTTGAACTTATTCATGGTCGTAGCACCCACAACAGACTCTGGAAGCTTATTCCACTCATTCACCACTCTCCAAGTAAAAAACCTAGCTCTAACACCCTTGTCAACCACGCTCTTGCCCAGCTTCCATGCATGGCCCCTAGTCCTCCCACCGCCAGTCATATTTTCAAAAATATCTTCTGGATCAATCTTATAAAAACCCTTCAGTAATTTGAATGTCTCAATCATATCACCCCTCCTTCGCCTATCGTCCAATTTCTGCAACCCACAAATCCTCAACCTATTCTCATAAGGTTCATTCCACAGACCTGCTATCATCTTGGTCACTCGTCTCTGGACCCTCTCCACTTCTTCCCCATCACGAAGAAACCCTGGTGCCCATAACTGGGCACAGTAGTCCAGATGGGATCTTATCAAGGTTCAATACAGAGGAACAACAACTTGTTTGTCTCTGCATGTTAAAGTATTTTTTATAAGCCAAGTGATTTGGTGAGCTGTTTTAGTCACTTTTGCAATGTGCCCCCTAAACTTCAACTCCCTATCCACCAGCACTCCCAAATCCCTAGCCTCATCAATCTCCTGGTGTACGGTTCCACCAATGCGATATACTGCTGCTGTTCTTTTCACTCCAAAGTGCATAACCTTACACTTTGCCACATTAAACTGACATCCATTTTTCCTAGCCCAGTCCACCAAACTATCCAAATCATCCTGTAAAATTTTGACATCCTGTGCACTCACAATTGCTCTACCCAACTTTGCATCATCAGCAAACAAGTGAACACTTCCTCTCAAATCCTTTCCAATATCATTGATGAACAAATTGAAAAGCAGTGGTCCAAGAACAGAGCCCTGCGGCACTCCACTAGTCACAAGCCGTCTTTTTGACTCCACTCCTGAATAAACCACTCTCTGGTATCTCTCCTTCAACCACCCTCCTGTCCATCTTACCAACCCTATATCTATCCCCATCTGCTCCAGTTTACTGATTAGGGTTCCATGTGGTATCCTGTCAAAGGCCTTGGCAAGGTCCAGTAGTATCACTGTAAACCCATTACCCCTATCCAGTTCAGCCGTCACTGTGTTATAAAACGTGAGCAAGTTACTGAGGCATGATCTACCCTTCACAAAACCATGTTGTCCCCCATACAATATCCCATTTTCATCTATTCAATCCTGTATTTTTTTCTTGACTATTTTCTCTAAGATCTTGACAATGATTCCTGATATGCTAATCGGTCGGTAATTTACAACAGCAGTCTTGGAACCACCTTTATGCAGTGGAACTATTTTCCCCTCCTTCCCTGCTCGGGACTAACCCGGACCCGAGACTCAAATTAAACAAAATGGTCAAGGGTACTGACAATTCTTTAGCTGCTTCTCGTACTACACGAGCTGGTATACCATCCAATCCCACAGATGTATTGACATTGAGGTTATGCAGTAGACTACTCACCTCCACTTCATTAACCACAATTCCCGTATAATCTACTGGTTTATTCGTTTCTACAATGTCACCACCTGGATGATTTATTCTTGCAAAGTGCTCACTCAGTAACTCGGCTATCTCAACTGATTCAGTTACCTCCCTACCATCGGCATTCTTTAAAATCATTCTGCCATGTACATTTTTCCTTTTACTTGCTACATATCTAAAAAACTGTTTAGGATTCTCTTTAGCCTGCATGACCACATCTTTTGTAATCCTTTTTTGCTTTTCTTATCACACTAGTCACCCTTCTGGCCTGCGCTTTATACCGTTCATGTGCCTGCCGGTCACCTTTCTCCTTAAATTCCCTCCATAGTTGTTTCTTTTTTTGCAGCTCAAGCTTAATGGTGTTATTCATCCATTTAACCCCTACTTGATTTATTATTCGTACTCTAGGTATACAGTCAGCCATTGCTTCATGCAAGCACTTCTTAACTACCTCCCATGCACTATCAACTTCTAGTCCTTGCAGTTGTACATGCCATGGCACTGAGCCAATCAAACTCCTAAGCTTGTCATACTTTCCAGCCCGATAATTCCACATGTACCCTGTCTTAATTGAAAATTCTACACCTTTAGCCACCTCCCAAGTCAAGACCCTATGATCACTCTCGCCGATTGGTGGCAATGTGGTCATATTTGTTACAGCCAAATCCTCAGATGTAATTACTAGGTCAAGCACTCTCTGACCCCTAGTATTTTCCATTACATGATGATTGTGGTATTTTCTATACTGCATATTTCAGTGAAATATGCAGTATAGAAAATCACAACTAAATTAAATTACTACTTACTTAAATATACTATTATCAAAACACAAATAGTCGTCATTCAGGGGGGGGGGGGATGATATTTCATTTCTTTAATCTTCATAAAGAAATTGTTACAGTCCAAAAGCAGTTAATTTCGACAAGAATACTTACTAATACTCTTTCTCTATAATAAATTTAGTTTAATCCTTTATCCAAGTGTGAGCAAACAAAGTTTGTGCCTGAAAGTATCTTCAGGACTGGGGTACAAAAATTGTACCACCTTACCCCAGTCCTGAAGATACTTTCAGGCACAAACTTTGTTTGCTCACACTTGGATAAATGCTTAAACTAAATTTATTATAGTCTAACCAAGTGAAAAATAAACTTTCAACACTCTTTCTCTAGATTGTCATTCTACCTCATATAAAAAAGAAACCCAAGAGAATATCCTAGAACTTAAAACTGCATAACATAAAAGGTATTTTTATGCATCAGAAGCATTGCATTGGCTTTGATCCATTCCTTGTAGTCTATGTGCTTGCTTTCCTCAGTTTCATAGTTTCACCTCTTGAGTCATTGTCAAATCAGATACCTGACAAATATAGGCTAGCTTGGAGGAAAAGTAGTAATGACAAAACAATTGTATTGCAGTTCAAAGACATACATACATATGCAAGGATTATTATTAAGAGGCAGTCAGACTCATTGAGGGAGGCCACACTACAGGCACCAGCTATCATACTTGTTCTTGAATTCATTCACACTGTTTGCATGCACAACGTCCAATGGCAATCCATTCCGATCATGCACCAATCTATGAGAGAAAAATCTAGATCTCATCCCCTTCTTAGTGGCATTCATTCTCAGCTTCTAAGGATGCCCTCTTGCCCTTTCCCCACCCTCCATAAATTGAAAAATTCCATCAGCTGAAACCCTGTATGACCTTTTCAGGAGTTTGTACATCTCAATCATATTACCTCTCTTTATTCCTCTTTGCTAGTGTCTGCAGTCTACAAATTCTCAATCTGTTTTCATAATCAGTATTCCACAATCCTGATATCATTTTTAACACTCCTTTGCACTCCCTCCACTGTATCAGAATCTACAAACCAGGAGTCCATACCTGCTCACAATAGTCCAAATAAGGTCTCATCAAGGCCTTGTTAAGAGGGAAAATGACCTCCTCATCTTTACATGTGAACATTCGTTTCCGCATTGCAATTATATCTTTTGAGTTGTATTTGCAATCTTTGCTACATGGTCCCTGAACTTCAACTTGTTATCAATTAACACTCCAAGATCCCTAGCCTGGTCAGTTTTTTCTAGCATAATCCTACCAATATATATGACATCAAAGTGCATGACTTTACATTTACTGACATTGAACTGACATCCCTTTTCCCATGCCCACAATTCCAGCCTATTCAAATCATTCTCCAAGTACTGCATATCAGCCACATTCCTGATTATGCTGCCTATCTTTGCATCATCAGCAAATAGCTGTATTTTTTTATCTGTCAAATCTTTCCCAATGTCATTAATGTACAGATTGAATAACAGTGGACCAAGGACTCATGGTGTATCCATTACCCTTGTCTTGTTCAATGGTGACATTATTATGGAATGTGAGCAAGTAGCTAAAACATGACCTTCCCTTAGTAAACCCAAGTAGAGATTCTCTGTCAACCCATTTCTGAATGCAAGCTCTAACTTTGGCAAAATCTTCACCACCACTCCTGAGATACTGATTGGTTGATAGTTGGATACGTCAGTCTTTGCACCACCCTTGTGCAAGGGAATTACTATACATTCTACTTCTTCCCTGTTCTGAGACTCAAATTATACAGCCTGGTTAAAGGAATAGCCAGTTTGGCTGAACTCTTTTAGCACCCCTGCTGATTAGCCAGTTCAGCCCCTATTGTTGAATTCTTATTCAGTTTGTGCATAGCTCTAATATCTTCTCATACACCTGAGTTTCTTCATTCAGTGAAGAGGTGGCAGTGAACTCAATGTTGCATATACCAGGTTGATAGTTTTTAGCAAAATGGCATTCATTAGTTGAACAACCCTTTCTGTATCTGTCACCCTCACATCACCATCTGCTTCAATAGAGGTATTCTTTCATATTCATTCTTTCTTTTACTTGTAGCATATTGATAGAATTCTTTGGGGTTATCTTTAACTTGCAGAGCCAGTTTCTTTTCATACTCAGACTTAGTATGAAACCATACAATAGTTGTGACTCTTCTGGCCTGCTGCTTATAATTTTCATAATGGACATTATCCTTATGCACATGGTATTCCTTCCACATCATCCTTACAAATCTCTTGCTTCATAAGATTACACAATCATTTGACTCCTACCCTATTTATTCTTCGAACTGGGACACATTTTGATATTGCATCATTTAAGTATTTTTTAAATGCTTTCCATCCATCCAACAACTGATACCATTGCTCTGAACTCGGTATACTCCTCAGTTGGTCATAATTTCCTGCTTTGTAGTTCAGCATGTAACCTTTTTCTGAATGGAACATTCATAAACTTAGTCACTTCCTAAGTGAGTACCACATGATCTCACTGTCACCAACTGGATGCAGAATAGTTACATCTTTAACTGAAACGCCTGCTGACACTATAATCAGATCTAACACTCTTTGACATCGAATTCCTTTTGTCACATGCTGCTTGAGGAGGTTGTCCCGCAACAGCTCAATAAATACATTTTCATTCTTCTCATGAAATTCTACTGCTACCCAATCAATATTTGGATAATTAAAGTCTCCCGTTATGATTACTCTTTTTGCACCCATTTTCTTTATTTGGTGATGCATTTATTCATCACTATCAACTGATTCACCAGGTGTGTAACAACACCCCACTATGCATTTGATCTTGTTAGATTCCACCTCAAATCAAATGGCTTTAAACTCACTGCCACATGAAAAACTGTTACTAGCATTACAATCATAAGTCTCAACAATAACTAGATTCAAATCATCCAATATCATTAGCAGCAATCTCCCTTCTCTCCTATCCTCTCTATCCTTTCTAAAAATGCTGTACCCTTTACATTTAATACCACATGTCTCATTCTGATAGCCAGGGCTCATTAATGCCTGCAATCTGAGGTCCCAACATATTGGCAACATATTAACCAAAATGACAAACAATACCCCTTTGGTTCTGATATTTCTGGCATTCATGTACAGGCATAAACTACCTGCATGTCCTTTTGTATACTCTTGTCTGTAGTCAGCATGACACAGTTGGACAACTTGCAGATCACTGTTCACCTCTAGTGCCTTATATACGCAGACTTTACACACACGCTTGATGGATCCAAACCAGACGAAGACAAAGTCGAAATTATTCTCTCACATAATCATTTCCATGATGTGAGGCCCATTCCCATCATAGTCATATAACATTGTTGCTCTTACACATATGTTCTCACCACTGAATATAAATATCATTATCCTTGAGTATTATTTAGAATTCTGTTTCCGCTGTTGGGAAAAAGAGGTTGATTAACAAGAATTTTTCTATTTTCTGTTTGTTAAACCTTCAATTCTGGCTTCATTACATTCATAGAGGGGGGTGCTTAAGGGTCAAAACTGTATAACTGAAAGGAGACCTCCACACAGCCTTTTAAAGGAATGCGGAGAACCGACCAGGACTTCTGACCTAACGTCCAATCCTCACCTTCTCGTGATGCACCCTGTTGGGTATCTACCTGGATACTGAACGAACGAGGATGGGCTGGCAATTTGGAATTAGCCGACCAAATTGTATTCCTATTGGTTAAACCAAAATACAAAATGATGGTACAACATGACAAAATTTCATGACGGCTGGGGTGTCGCCCAGTTAAACAAGTCCCCCGTTGTTTTCGCCAGGGAACCAGGGCGAACAGCAAAAAGTCAGCTACTGGAACAAATCTGAAGACACACCCCAACTCAACATCACCAGAGTTAAAGATTGGTACTACCAACATAAGAAGCCTGAATGGCAAAGAAATGGAGCTAGTGGAGGAATTAGATAAGTACCAGATCGACATAATAGGGGTGACTGAAACAAAAAAAAAGACAAAACCTGGTGAGATCTTTCTGAGCAATAAATACAAAATGTTATATTCAGGCAATGATAATCAAGGAAAAGAAGAAGTAGCCATAGTATTCAACACAAAATACGAGGCTCATCTTCTTGAATGGCAAGCAGTGTCAAGTAGATTGATTTGGGCAAATATCAGAATGGGGAACTGGACAATGAGACTTATTTGTGCCTATGGTCCCAGAAGGTTCTACTAAGGTAGAAGTGGAGGAATTTTTTGAGGCTCTAGAGAAAGCTATTGACACAATGAAAAAGGAAAAGTTGGTCCTTGTTGGGGTTCTAAATAGCAGAGTAGGAAGTGATTGACAGACATACAAAAATGTTTTGGGAAAATTTAGAGAAAAGAGCAAAGCTAATAATAATGGCAAATACCTGTTGGATTTCTGCTCAGGACATGGACTGGTTGTTACTAACACCATGTTCCAACATAAAAACGTGCACAAATTCACATGGAGAGAAGAGACAATGAATAAGAAAAGTCTCATTGACTATGTTATTGTTGATAGTGATGTTTTCTCTTTGGTGCAGGACACCAGAGTGTACAGAGGATTTGAAATTGGAAGTAATCACAATTAATTTTTGAGCAGGATAAAATTGAATTTCATATTGAAAAGAATTACATGTAAGAAAATTTTAAAGAGAATGAAAGTTGAGCAGCTCTCAGATGTGAACTGTAGACTAACATACACAAAGATTATTGAAGAAAAAATTAAAGGTTTTGAGAACAGGAACCAAACCTTGGAGATTCATTGGCAAGCCTTGAAGAAAAACCTGATTGATTCATCCAGAGAGGCATGTGGTGAGGTTGTCTGCAAGGATAGAAAAATCAGAACTCCCTGGTGGACACAGGAAGTTAAAGAGGCAGTGAAAGAAAAGAAGAAAGCATATCAAAAGTTGCTGGCAAATAAGTCAGCCTGTGCTCTTAGAGAATACAGAGACAAATGTAAGAAAGCTAAACAGTGTGTAAAACTAGCTAAACAAAAGTCATGGGAGGACTTTGGCAAGAACATAGAAAATAAATATCAAGAAGGTGGCAAAATATTCTGGAGGTTGCTGAAGAAGCTTAGGAATGGAGGAAAGAGGGCTGTAAAAGGAGTTAGAGATGGTAATTGTGAAATGAAGATGTGAGTAAAAGATATCCTTGAAGTATGGAGTAATTACTTTGAAAATTTGCTAAATGAAACAAGCAGTGATGACAGCACAGTGGTAAAAAAACACTGACCAGGCATGCAATCAGTAATACATATCCATACTTGAAGTAGAAAAAGCCATCAAAGGCTTGAAATGTGGAAAGGCAACAGGAGTAGATGATATTCGACCAGAAATGTTCAAGTATGGTGGTATAAAAACCTTACAGTGGCTGCACTGCATAGTTCAGAATGCCTGGACAGAGGGACTACTTCCTGATGATTGGAGTAGAGCTCTCATAATACCCATATATAAAAAGGGAAATAAAACTGAATGTGAGAATTACAGAGGTATATCCCTATTGAGTGTTCGTGGTAAGATATATGCAAGTATACTTGAGAAACGGTTGAGAAGAATTGTGGAAGAAAAGAATCCAGCTTGGTGAAGAACAAGCTGGATTCAGGTCAAATAATTTAGGCTGTCAGGATCAGATCTTCACTTTATGACGAATAGTGGAGAAATCATGGGAATATAACAAAGATCTGTATTTAAGTTTTGTCGATTTGGAAAAGGCATATGACAAGGTGCCAAGAAAGAAGCTATTCAATATGCTACAGTTATATCGTGTCAATGGGGCATTATATCAAGCAATACTTAGTCTTTATTTGAGTTGTAAGTCAGCAATTAGAATTGAAGGAAGTACAGGAAGATGGTTTAATGTTAAATCTGGTGTGAGACAAGGATGTACATTATCCCCTCTGTTATTCATTATCTATATGGATCACATTATGAAGGAAAGTGGTATTATACATGATATCAGAATTGGAGATGGTAATGTCAGCTCTTTGCTTTATGCGGACGATGTTATACTTCTAAATAAATCCGCTATAAGTCATCTGCAAGATTTTCTGACTAAATTGAATAACTGTTGTAATAGATATGGTATGAAGGTCAGCAATAAAAAGACAGACGATTATAGGCAATAAAATAGGCAGAATCATTGAAAATGTTAACTGTGTTGTGAATGGAGAACCTGTCATCATCATCAAATTCCTGCCATGTATCCTCAAGGGGTGTACAGGATATGATAGTACTACATGAAAAATTTACATCATTACTAACTTCCTATCTACAATTTACAATGGAGAACCTGTGGAACAAGTGAAACATTTCAGCTACTTAGGCACAATTTTTAGTGAAGATGGTAAATTAAATATGGAAGTAGACAACACAATCAACATAGCTGGTATGGTAGGAAGCCAATTGAATAAATTCATATGGAATAAGAGAGAAATTAATCAGAACACTAAATTAGCTGTATACAAGAGAGTGTTCAAACCAGTTTTTACTTATGGATCTCAGAGCTGGGTCAGAAGTAAAACATGTGACCAAAGACTAGAGACCACAGATATGAGAGTCCTGAGAAAGATTAGAGGCATGAACAGATGGCATCAATGGCAATATCATATTAAAACGAGAATATTAGGAACAAACTTGACGTTGTCAGCATCCAGGAATGTGTTTGCAGCGCTAATCTCAGGTGGTATGGTCACTTAAACAGAATAGGCAAGAAAAGATTTGCAAAACAAGTGTTCTCTGCCAAGTTGGCAGGAAAACGACCCAGAGGAAGACCGAGATATAGGTTGATTGATACAGTACAAAGTGCCTTAGACGATAGAAATATAAGATCTGGTAATGTTGGAGTCTTGACAAGTAACTGGCTGATTTGGAGGAAAATTGTAGATAGGAAGTTAGTAATGATGTAAATTTTTCATGTAGTACTATTATATCCTGTACACCCCTTGAGGGTACATAGCAGGAATTTGGTGATGATGATTACATTCATAGAAATAAATTTCCCTTTATAGTAGATAAAACTGAAGCTTTTATTTTTATCCTTAAATTTTCATTAAACCAATTTAATTTGCAATGGTTGCAATTCATATTAATCTGAAAAGATTTTTAGATTAGTAAGCAGTCGAACAGTGGCATTTCTATCCTAGAATCAATCAATGTAGCACTGACTGTTTCTTTGGAAGGAAAGTCAGTATATGTTAAGATTTAATCCAGCAGTTAGAAAACTTTTGTTCATAGAAGTTTTTAATCTAATTAAACTGATTATACTGTTAAATTAATTTTAACATCAGTACGTAATTTACAATATATAATTTATAATAATAGAACTGATCTAAATGTTTCAATTTAAAAATTTTTCAGAATTTGACCTTCGGTTTAATCCTGATGTGTATTCTCCTGGCGTTAAGCATGTTGAACAAGAGGTTAGTTTTTTAATGAATAATTTTTTTATAGTTATTAGTTTCCTTACTCTTTATGTCACAAACGTTTGGATACATTTAGTATTCTGGATGAGTTAAGGATTAGATAATTCAGGAACCCTGCTTATGACATGAAACTAAAACAATTTTTCTAATCTACTTCAGATCTCAAGTAAGAAGTATAGCAATGTTACTCATATTAGTTCATAGATCATCTACCATATATCTCAGAATAATCTTTCAAAGTACAGTTCTATTTCCAATTTTAAAATGGTAGTTCAAAATTGCAGATATTATTATAGCCAGGGTTGAAATATTAAATATGAATTTACATCTGAAAAGTTCTCGGCCTCAATCATAAATGACAAAACTATCAGCAAGAATTTTTTATTCTAAGTTGGTACATTTGTCATTAGCATCGATGTGAAATTACAAGTCATTCTATCAAGTAATTCTTTTTTTATGCATACAGCTGTCAGATGCCAAGGTGTTGTCTGTATCCCTTGAAATGGATAAATTTCAGTATCGTATGGTTATAAAATTCTTTGTAAAAGAAGGTTTAACGCCAAAAGAAATTCATTAAAAGTTCATAAAAGTTTATGAGCACTCTCCTCCTTTGTTTTTGACAATTAATAAATGGGCTGCTGAGTTTAAACGTGGCCATACCAGCCTTGAAGATGATCCACATGAAGGACGTCCAAAAAGTGTAACAACACCAAAAATCATTCATCAAATGCACGATATGGTATTGGATGACCAGAGAGTCAAAGTGCATGAAATTGCTAAGACTATAGGCATTTGAAAAGAATGTGTAGGATATATTTTGCATGAAGAATTGAAATGAAAATGCTTTGCGCAAGGTAGGTGCCATGCTTGCTTACAGCAAATCAAAAATGCACTCTCATGAAAATCTATGAACAGTGCTTGGAGCTTTTTTTGGCAAGAATAAAACTGATTTTGCATGTTCATTTATTACTATGGATTACTTTGATTCACCATTACACACCAGAATCCATTCAGTGGACAGAATGGATTCTGGTTTCGGCACCAAAGAAGACAAGGTCATGGCATTGGTGTTTTGGGATGCTAAAGACATTTTGTTTATTATTTATCTTGAAAAGGGTAAAACAATAACTGGGGAATATTATTCCGATCTTTTAACCAGACTAGACGAAAAAATTCATAAAAAAAGACATGGTTTGCAGAAGAAAAAAATCATCTTTCATCAGGAGAATACACCTGCTCACAAAGGTGTTTTGGCAATGGGAAAATTAAGGGATCTGCACTATGAATTGTTGTATTCCCCAGATTTGGCTCCCTCCGACTTCTTTCTCTTCCCCAAACTAAAAACTTACTTGCTAGTTAGCATTCTTCTTCGAATCAAGAGGTGATTGCAGCTGTAGAAGGGTATTTTGCAGATCTTGCTGAGAACCACTATAGGGGCAGGACAATGCTGTTGGAGCATTGTTGGAATAAATGTATTACTCTTATGGGAGATTATGTTGAGAAAATAATTTTTAAATTATAAATTCGTTTTTTGATTGTTAGGCCGAGAACTTTTCAGACCACCCACGTATTTGATATTAATGTCTGATGAAACATTAGTTTCCATTCATTGCAAATCATTAAGTACATGTTCCTTAGTTTGCTCAAAACTATGAAAATAAAACTTCTAAATTTTAATCTTTTTTGAGATTAATTTTAAGATGTGTATTTAGATATATATGTGAATTCTAGTTAACAAATGAAAAAAAAAAAAAAATATTGATTTTTGCATCTCATACTTCATCTATTGTTACAAGGGCATCCATGTATAAAAGGGAAGAGAAACATTTACAAATGACAGACATGTCATGTTTACCACTGAGGAAGAAAATTCAGTGTGTTAGTGGCCAAAGGAAACAATGATTTTATAATACATATTAAAAACGGATTATAAAATCATTGTTTCATATAATATGGATTTCACATGCATATCTGTGATGGTGAATCGACTGTAAATTCAGTTATAAATTACAAGAATGAAGTCCAAGTTACTAAAAGAAAATAAATATTTATATTGATTTTTTTAAAATTTTTTATGTATGATAGAAATTTTCCTGCATATTAAGTTATATACATTTGACTCTCATTATAGAAGACACTACTATAACAAACTCATAGAACAGATTACTTAAAAGACCCTACCAAATCCCATAGGTACATACTATACTAGAGAAAAGACATGGTATTTAGCTATAACTTCTCCAGTTTCATTTGACACAAACACAATTGCTATCTGCATTGATGTCTTTCTCTTTCCTCTTTTTTGTACCCATTTTTAGAGTCTGCTTTATCTCAGTTTCTTTAGTCCCATTAAAAGAAATTGAAGATTTCACTGACTGATATACTGGCATATATCTTCTCTCAGCAAGGAAGTTTGATGAACATTGTTCATTACACAGTTACAGCTGTTCATTAAACAGGTCAAAAGACTGTGGGGGGGGGGATTCATTCTAGATTTCTTGCTTTATGGAGAATATTTATCTTACTCTTAGTACCATGGGCATATAGCATCTCTCACTGATATTCAAAGGCTCAATATCCTTGGATATTTATTCATCATCATCATTATGAGAGTACAACATGAACATGAAAAATTTACATCATTACTAACTTCCAATCTACAATTTTCTTCCAAATCAGTCTGTTACTTGTCAAGTAACAGACTCCAGCATTATCAGCTCTTATATTTCTATCATCTAAGGCACTTTGTACCATATCAATCCACCTATATCTTGGTCTTCCTCTGGGTCGTTTTCCTGCCAACCTGGCAGAGAACAGTTGCTTTGCTAATCTTTCCTCGCCCATTCTGTTTACATGACCATACCACCTGAGATTAGCTCTGCTAACGCATTCCTCGATGCTGAAAATGTCTAGTTCTTCCCTAATATCCTCGTTTTTATTATGATATTGCCATTGATGTCATCTGTTCATGCCTCTAATCTTTCTCAGGACTCTCATATCTGCGATCTCTAGTCTCTTGTCAAGTGTTTTACTTCTGACCCAGCTCTCTGATCCATAAGATAAAACTGGTTTGAATGCTGTCTTGTATACAGCTAATTTAGTGTTCCGACTAATTTCTCTCTTATTCCATATCAATTTATTCAATTGACTTCCTACCATACCAGCTTTGCTGATTCTGTTGTCTATTTCTATATTTAATTTACCATCTTCAGTAAAAATCATGCCTAAGTAGCTGAAATGTTTTACTTGTTCCACAGGTTCTCCATTCACAACACAGTTGACATTTTCAATGATTCTGTATATTTTCATTGTCTTTGTCTTTTTATTGCTGACCTTCATACCATATCCATTACAACAGTTATTCAATTTAGTCAGAGAATATTGCAGACTTGTAGCGGACTTATTTAGCAGTATAGCATCGTCTGCATAAAGCAAAGAGCTGACATTAACATCTCCAATTCTGATATCATGTTTAGTACCACTTTCCTTCATAATGTGATCCATATAATGAATAACAGAGGGGATAATATACATCCTTGTCTCACACCAGATTTAACATTGAACCATGTTCCTGTACTTCCTTCAATTCTGCCGACTTACAACTCAAATACAGACTAAGTATTGCTTGATATAATGCCCCATTGACACCATATAACTGTAGTGTATTGAATAGCTTCTCTCTTGGCACCTTGTCGTATGCGTTTTCCAGATCGACAAAGCTTAAATACAGATCTTTGTTATATTCCCATGCTTTCTCAACTAATTGTCGCAAAGAAATATATCTTAACAGCCTCTATTTGGCCTGAATCCAGCTTGTTCTTCACCGAGCTTTTCTTCCACAATTCTTCTCAACTGTTTCTCAAGTATACTTGCATATAACTTACCAGGAACACTCAGTAATGAAATGCATCTGTAATTCTCACATTCAGTTTTATTTTCCTTTTTATATATGGGTACTATGAGAGCTCTACTCCAATCATCTGGAATTTGTCCCTCTGTCCAGGCCTTCTGAACTATGCAGTGTAGCCACTGTAAGACTTTCATACCACCATACTTCAGCATTTCTGGTCGAATATCATCTACTCCTGCTGCCTTTTCACATTTCAAGCCTTTGATGACTTTTTCTATTTCAAGAATGAATATGTATTCCTCACTGTATGCCTGTTGAGTGTTTTTTACCACTGTGCTCACTGCTTGTTTCATTTAGCAATTTTTCGAAGTAATCACTCCATACTTCAAGGATATCTTTTTCTCCTGTTTTCATGTCTCCTTCATCATCTCTAACTCCTTTTACAGCACTCTTTCCTCCATTTCTAAGCTTCAACAACCTCCAGAATATCTTGCCACCTTCTTGATATTTATTTTCTATGTTCTTGCTAGTTTTACACAGTGTTTAGCTTTCTTACATTTGTCTCTGTATTCTCTAAGAGCACAAGCTGATTTATTTGCCGGGAACTTTTGATATGCTTTCTTCTTTTCCTTCACTGCCTCTTTAACTTCCTGTGTTCTCCATGGAGTGATGATTTTTCTATCCTTGCAGACAACCTCACCACATGCCTCTCTGGCTGAATCTCCAAGGTGTGGTTCCTGTTCTCAAACTCTTTTCATTTTTTCTTCAATAATCTTTGTGTATTTTAGTCTACTGTTCACATCTGAGAGCTGCTCAACTTTCATTCGCTTTAAAACTTTCTTAGCATGGTATGCTTTTCTATATGAAATTCAATTTTATCCTGCTCAAGACTAAATATGATCATTTCCAATTTCAAATCCTCTGTACACTCTGGTGTCCTGCACCAGGAAGAAAACATCACTATCAATAATAACATAGTCAATGAGACTTTTCTTAATCCTTGCCTTTTCTCTCCATGTGGATTTGTGCACATTTTTATGTTGGAACATCGTGTTAGTAATAACCAGTCCATGTCCTGAGCAGAAATCCAACAGGTATTTACCATTATTATTAGCTTTGCTGTTTTCTCTAAATTTTCCCAAAATATTTTTGTATATGTGACAATCATTTTCTACTCTGCTATTCAGATCCCCAACAAGGAGACCAAGTTTTCATTTTTCATTGTGTCAGTATCTTTCTTTAGAGCCTCAAAAAATTCCTCCACTTCTACCTTAGTATAACCTTCTGTGGGACCATAGGCACAAATAAGTCTTATTGTCCAATTCCCCATTCTGATATTTGCTCACATCACTCTACTTGAGATTGCCCGCCATTCAAGAAGATTAGCCTCTTATTTTGTGTTGAATACTATGGTTACTCCTTTTCCTTGATTGTCATTGCCTGAACATAACATTTTGTATTTATTGCTCAGAAAGATCTCACCAGTTTTATGTCGATCTGGTACTTATCTAATTCCTCAGCTAGCTCCATTTCTTTGCCATTCAGGTATGTTGGTAGTACTGATCTTTAACTCTGGTGATATTGAGTTGGGTGTGCTTTCAGATTTGTCCTGGTTCTGCGGCGAAAACAATGGGGGGGGGGCGGCTTGTTTAACTGGGCGATGCCTCAGCTGGCATGAAACTTTGTCTTGTTGTATCATCATTTTGTATATTGGTGTAAGCCAATAAGAATACAATTTGGTCTGCTAAATCCCAAATTGCCAGCCTATCCTCGTTCATTCAGCATCCAGATAGATACCCAACAAGGTGCACCACGAGAAGGTGTGGATTGGACATTAGGTCAGAACCTTGATCGGTTCTCTGCATTCCTTTAAAGGCTATGTGAAGGTCTCCTCTCAGTTATACAGCTTTTCAAATTCAATATCTTTTCTAGAAAGCATAGATTTTTGTGAAATCTTTTGGGCTCGCAGAATTTAACTTCCTAGTTTCTTTTTCTACTTCTTCCTTTTTAGCTTGTCCTGGGCTAGCATTTTCCATTTCTAGGTGACAGCTGTTCTAAAACTTGCAACTACTGAACATGCTTGCTACAAAGATGAAAAATCAAAACTCAACTACCAATATTGGTTTCCTTAATATAGCAATTATTATTATCAGACATCCAGGAAGTCAGAGACTTTATCAAGGGAGGCTAGATATAATCCATACCAGCTGTCATACTTCTTGAATTCATTCACACTACCTGCACACCACCTTTCCAGTCACACATTGCTCTAAGATAGATCCCTTTTCTGAATGTGTTCATTTTCAACTTCAGTGGATGTCCTCTCCAACACTCTCCATAAAATCGAATACTTTTAATTTACTTGTATCCTATATGATCATTTCAGAAATTTGAAGGGCTATATTATATCCTCTTTCTCCTGTTTCTGCTCTCTGCAGTCCATGAATTAATGTTGTATCCCCATAATCTACATTCCACAGTCTCTATAACATCTTTAATCTCTCTCTCTCTCCCTCCATTGCACCCTCTCCACTGTATCTACTTCACCCTGGAAACCAGGAGAACAAGTAAGCATAGTGTTTTCCAGTTGATGTTATTATCAAGGATTTCTATAAAAGGGGCAAAATGACTTTTTTCTCCTTTACATATCAATGCTCATTTCAGCATTCAATTATCCTCTGAGTTATATTTCCAATCTTTGCTATATGGTCCTTGAACTTCAACTTCCCATCTAACAAAACCTCACGATCCCTAGTCATATCTGTTTCTTTTAGCAAAAACCTTATCAGGATAATATGCCATTGGATATCTAACACCCAAGTGCATTACTGTACATTTACTCACATTGAACTTGTCATTTTCGCACATGCCCACAATTCTATCCCATTCTGTAAGTGCTGCATGTCAGTCACATTACCTAATGACCTTGCTTGTCTTTGCATCATGAGCATTCTCCTATCAGATCCTTCCCAGTGTCATTAATGTAAAGATTGAATAACAGTGGATACTGATCCCTTGGGTACACCATTGATCACCTTAAACTTTGCAGACTTGTCCCTACCCCCTCCACACCACTTTTTAATATCTGTTAGTCAGTCATCCTCTTATTCATGCTAATGGTTTATAATCTAATTCCATAACCTGTAACTTATATGACATCCTTTTATGCTGTATTCTATTAAGTCTTATTATTATGTGACACCTCCAAGGAGTCCAAAGACTCGTCGAGGGAGGGCACCTACTTTACAACTCTCCATTTCCACCACTCCATTCACCAATTACACTGAACCACAACTACCATCATCATCTACACCAGCGCCATCTACTGCCAACCACCACCACTAGTATTTTCAGACAATCGCAAACATCCATGCCCACAACGGGATTCGAACCTGCAGCCTTTTGGCTGGAGATCAGATACACTAATGACTTGGCCAATCAGGCCGGCAAAAGTTTCTCTCGTTGGGGACTAGAATTTGAACTGATGGCGCTCTCTCTCTCTTCGGGTGATTTAATGCTGTAGAAGGCACATATCATCTCCACTGAGCCACGCAGGCTCACCTGGTCTAGCCATTACCCCTTGACTAACTCACTTTGAACATTATTATAAAGTGTGAACAAGTTACTCCAACATGACCTTCCCTTAGTAAATTCATGCTCTTTATTGCAGTGCGAACCCATTTCTGTATGCAAGCTCTCGCCAGCTTTTGAAAAAAATCCCGTGGAATCTTTCTTGGGTTGAGACTCGTCTATACAACCAAGTCGAAGGCACAGCCAATTCAGCTGAACACTCTTTTAGCATCCATGTTAATATCCTCCTAGACTCCCTATTGCTGAATTCTTATTCACTTTCCACTCCTCATGCACTTGAATTTCTTCATTCAATAGCACTGATACAAAATTAATAACGGAAAAATCTCACGTACAAAGATTATTTAATAGTATAATCTTCGCCTGTGTGTCACAGGCATCTTCAGTACATTAAGCTCAAATTAAACAATAACTGACAATTCCAAAAAGCGCCACCTAAGTAGCTGGTGTAAGATAACTGAAAAGGTCAATAACTTTCCTTAAAAAAATCAATACAATAAAAAGTTAGGAAAGATGAGCTGATTTGTAAAGTACTATCTCCCATAAAGGGGATAGATGTAAGCCGTTGGATCTGTTTAAGTTAGGAGAATGAAGTAGAGTTTCACATGTTTATTTATAAAGGCGTTCCATGAGAAACTGACTTTTGTGAAGAACTTTTGTCTTTCTCCAATGAACTCTGTGTCTGGTGAAGATGGCATGTTCTGCAAGTCCAGACTTTTCAGGTTTAAAGTATTCAATATAAGATTGGTGTTCTTCTAGCTGAATAGAGGCTTTGAGTAGTTTTAATATGTCTTCCTCTTCAAACACAGAAGAAATAACACACATTACTATCCCTTATGTACAAGGCATCAGTGAACGTATAGCAAACGTTTTAAAACCACTGAATATTTTTGTTGCCTTTCAACCGTTTAGAAAAATCTCCACCTTTCGCACTTCTCCTAAGGACAAGCTTCCACATCTTAATCATCCAGGTGTCTACCAGATTCCGTGCTCTTGTGGATTATCTTATTTCGGACAAAAACGGGAAGATCTGCCTCTATTCGGCTAGAAGCACACCAATCTTTTGAATACTTTAAACCTGAAAAGTCTGGACTTGCAGAACATGCCATCTTCACCAGACACAGAGTTCATTGGAGAAAGACAAAAGTTCTTCACAAAAGTCAGTTTCTCATGGAACGCCTTTATAAAGAAACATGTGAAACTCTACTTCATTCTCCTAACTTAAACAGATCCGACGTCTTACGTCTATCCCCTTTATGGGAGATAGTACTTTACAAATCAATTGTCAGTTATTGTTTAATTTGAGCTTAATGTACTGAAGATGCCTGTGACACACAGGCGAAAATTATACTATTAAATAATCTTTGTACGTGAGTTTTTTCCGTTATTAATTTTGTATCGATATGTCTACTCACGGTATACCTCTTTTAAAACAATAGCATTGAAGTTCTTGTTGCATTGGTTGATAGCTTAGCAACATGTGACAGCTTCCCAGTTGATAGCTTTAACAAAATGAGCCCTCATTAGTTGAACAGTTTCTTTTGCACCTGCATGATGAATACCGTTGGTATTCTTTATGGTCATAAATTTATGTTATCAATAATCTATCAACAATTTTCCTCTAAATCAGTCTATTACTTATTAGCACTCTCCAATATTATCATAACTAGCATTTCGTTCTTCTAAGGCACTTCTGACTGAATCAATCAGTCAATGACCTTTGTCTTTTTCCGGCCATCTTAGTATCAAATACCTATTTTGCTAATCTTTCCTCTCCCATTCTGCTTAAGTGACCATATACCACCTTAGATTAACCTTGCTCTCACTTTCTTAAATGCTAACAATGTCAAGTTCCTTCCTATCTTAATTTTTAATGATTCTGCCATTGATGCAATCCATTCACTCTCCTAATTTTTCTCAGAACACTCATACTTGTGATCTCTAATCATTGATCAAGTGCTTTATTTCTAACCCAACTCTCAGATCCATAACTTAAAATGGGTTTGAACACTGTCAAATACCATCAGTCTTTCATAAAATTTCATCAAAAAATGCATATAATATAGATTGCAGCAAAACCATAGCTATCCCATATATTAAAGGGTTATCAGATAAAATAAATAGAATTCTACACCATTATAATCTTAATGCTACTTTTAAATCACCTATAAAATTAATAAACATAACTTCTTTAAGAATCCTCTCCTCCCCATTGGTCCACCCTGGAGTATACTGTATTCATTACACCTTAACTTATATTGGTGAAACTTGACATACAATTCCTATCTGTAAAAAAAAAAAAAAAAAAAAAAAAAAAAAAAAAAAAAAAAAAAATAGCAATTGGTGTAGCAAGCCTCTCAGATCACACTCTTAACGTCCTACACTAGTACCAGTGGTTGTGAACCTTTCTATGTGCGTGTGCCAAAAATGTACAAATCGATTTGCTTCCATATGGGGAAAAATTAATAGAAAATTCTAACTTCGTTTATTTATTTATAAGTTTATAATATTTTATAAATAATTATAATTAATTAAATATTTATTTATATATATAAATTTATAATGTTATTCAGTGTAAAATTGATTATTGTATTATTAAATTGATTTTCATTATGTTGGTTTTAAAAAAAAGTAGGGAGAAAAATATTTATGCATTGTAACTTGCCATCGAAGTTAGCTGAACAAAGGAAGCAGCAAAAGGATGTCAACTTGTCAGCAAAATGCTTACCATATTTACTCAAAAATAACTCGCCTCATATATAACTGGCACCCCTGATTTTACTTTATGAAAAAAGACATTAAAAAGTGTTGCATATGCCTTGCACAGAAAAATATTTAAATATGTTCACATCGAGGCAATAGTAACTCACTCCCTGCATGCCCTCCCCAACAGCCATTATACTGCAGATGCAAGAAAAACAAGTAGTTTTATTGTATACCTGATTAAGTTACAGAGGCTTTTGCAGTCTGTGTAATATATTTCTCAACAAATAGTGCAATTAGAGACAGCTGGAATAAAAATTGCGCTAACTAATGAATCGCATGTCCCATCTCACAGAAACTATGCTGTATAGACTAGCAAAACCATGTGTTGCACCGGAAACACAGCATCTAACTAAAAACTCTAGTCCAATTTTTCAATTGCATGAAATAAGTGTTTATTTTATTGCATTTGAAATTCTCGATGTCATTATGACAGATCACAAAGGCTAACTTCAAATAAAATTCTACCACAAATTGAAATATGCAATATAATGCATGCATGAGTTCCTGTGCCAGCTCAAATGCAAACAAGCAGCAATAAAATTCAATCAAAGGGTGAAACTTTTTATGAGTTGAGCCCACCAATAAAGAGAAGTTCCGTCAGAACAATAAACATCAACCCATTTTGAATGTGTTAAAACTAAGAAATATATAGTGAATGTTGGCTATGACAGTTTCACATGTTATGGAATTCGGTTGAAGAGAATTAGCATTTTAATCCAAAAATTGTAGGTTGCCTTTGGGTTCCACGACCTTTTGTTAATACCGTACCAATCATATGCACATCTTCATAGCTGCTCTCTGGTGAAACAAAATTTAACTTGTAGGTATTGTAACAATTAAAAAAAAAAAAAAAAAAAAAAAAAAAGGTTGACACTTAAGTTCAAGTTTTCCAGCAAACTCTTACTGTAGGACTCAATTTCAGCTCTTATTGGTCACCATCCATTCAGTTTTGTTCTAATTTATGGGTAATTATGTGAGAGTATGTTGCTTTGTAGCTTAATATATCTCTTAATAATTTGTCACCAAATAGATAATAATAATAACAGGACTCTAACTTTGGTGTAGTAAGGTTTTTTTTTTCCCTCGCTAGTAGTTTTAACAGTTTGACAAATTAATGCAACTTTAGCATACCATGAAGACTGTAATGTAGCTTGTTTCTTTATATATTTCTTTGTATATACGTGTATACTCTAGATGATGACCTCAACGTGAAGATCAAAATGTCAAGTGATTATTTTGGTTTATAATAACCTGAATTTTTACTATAACATGGTGGTAGTTTCCATAATTTTTAATAATGAGCACTGTCTTGTATTGATCATTTAGTTTTTGGCTAATTTCTCTCTTGTTCCATATAAATCTGACTTCTCACTATACCAGCTTTTCTTATTCTATTCATTTCAAAATTTAATTTGCAATCTTCACTAAAAAATTGTGCCTAAATAGTTGAAATATTTTTATTGCTAATTTTTATGCCAAATTTGTTACAGCTGTTATTCAATTTAGTTAGAGAATCCTGTAGACTTCATGTGTTTAGGAGTATGTCATCTGCATAAAGCAAAAAGCTAAGTTTGGCATCTGCAATTCTAATATCAGGCTTGATGCCATTTTCTTTCATAATGTGATGCATATAGATGATGAAATGGAGATAATGTGCTTCTTTGTCTTATCCCTGATTTTACATGAAACCACCTTACTGTATTTCCTTTAATTCTAACTGCTGACTACAAATTAAATATAGACTGTGTATTGATCTGTACGAGGGTGGTCTGAAAAGTTCTTGGTCTAACAATGAAAGAACGAATTTATAATTTCAAAATTATTTTTATTTTTCAACATAATCTCCCTTAAGACTAATACATTTATTCCAGCAATGCTCCAGCACCATTATCTCATCCCTGTAATGGCTCTCAGTAAGATCTGCAAAATACCCCTCTGCAGCTGCAATCACCTCTAAGAGATCACCTCTAAAATTATTTTTAGTCTTGGGAAGAGATAGAAGTCAGAGGGAGCCAAATCTGGGGAATAGGGTGGATGTTCCAACAATTCATAGTGCAGATCCCTTAATTTTCCCATTGCCAAAACGCCTTTGTGGGGGAGGTGCATTATCCTGATGAAAGATGGTTTTTTGCTTCTGCAAACTGGGTCTTTCCTCACAAATTTTTTTATCTAGCCTGGTTAAAAGATCGGAATAATATTCCCTGGTTATTGTTTTACCCTTTTTAAGATAATTAATAAACAAAATGCCTTTAGCATCCCAAAACACCAATGCCATGACCTTTCCTGCTGACTGATGGAACTGAATTTGTCTTCTTTGGTGCTGAACAACTGGCTTCTGTCCACTGTTTTGACTGCAGTGTGGATTCTGGTGTGTAATGTGTAATGGTGAATCCAAGTCTCATCCATAGTAATAAACTGATGCACAAAATCAGTTTTATTCTTGTTAAAACACTCTAAGCACTGTTCAGAGATTTTCATACGAGTGTGTTTTTGATCTGCTGTGAGCAAGCGCGGCACCCATCTTGTGCAGAGCCTTTTCATTTGCAATTCTTCATGCAAAATATATCCTACATGTTCTTTTGAAATGCCTTTAGTCTCAGCAATTTCACTCACTTTGGCTTGCCGGCCATCCAATAGCATATCATGCACTTCATCAATGATTTCTGGTGTTGTTACACTTTTTTTTGGAAATCCTTCGCGTGTATCATCTTCAGGGCTGGTACGGCCGAATTTAAACTAGGCAACCCATTTCTTAATTGTCGAAAGTGAAAGAGAAAAGTACCCATAAACTTTTATGAGCTTCAAATTAATTTCTTTTGGCATTAAACCTTCTTTTACAAAGAATATTATAACTCGCGATATTCAATTTTATCCATTTCAAGGGATACAGACAACACTTTTTCTTCAGACAGCTGTATAAAACAAACTACTTCATAGAATGACTTGCAATTTCACATGGATGCTTATGACAGATGTACCAACTTAGAAAAAAAAAAATCTTGCCAATAGTGTTGCCATCTGTGGTCAGAATGCAGTCCTTATCAAAATATTATCTAAACTTTTCAGACCACCCTCGTTCCATTCACCACATATAATTATGGTGTTTTGAAAACCTTTTCTCTTGGCATTTTCTCTCCTCGTATGCCTTTTCTAGATCTACAAAACAGATCCTTGTCATGTTTAAATGATTTCTCAGTTATTTGTCTTTAAAGTGAAAATCTGGCCTTGACAATCTCTACTTGGCCTGAACCCAGCTTGTTCTTCTCCAAGTTTCTCTTCCACAATGTTTCTCAACCTCTTTTCTAATGTGTTTGCATAAATCTTACCTGGAACACTTAGCAGAAAAATTCCTCTGTAATTCTCATATTCAGATTTATTCCATTTTTTATAGATGGGTCCCAATGACTGGAGCTCTGCTCCATTCATTGGGAATTTGACCTTCTGACCAAGCCCTCTGAATTATGCAGTGTAGCCACTGCAAAACTTTTATACCTCCATACTTAATCATTTTTTTTCGAATATTATCTAAACCAGCTGCATTTCCACATTTCAAGTTTTTGATGGCTTTTCTACCTCAAGTATTGATATGTACTCTTTGCATTCCTCTTGAAAATTTTCTACTATTTTTCTGTCATTGCTTGTTTTAAGTCTTTCAAAGTAATTGATCCAGATTCCTAGGATATCCTTATCTTCAGTTTTCATGTCAGTAATATCTTTAATTACTTTGCAGTATCATTTCCATTTAATAGAATTAGTGATCCTTGTTCATTCTTTCTTTCACTTGCAGCATAATAATAGAATTGTTTTGACTTGTGTTTAGTTTCAGAGCCAGTTCTTTTTTATACTCATACTTAGCTTTCCTTATAGTACTGGTAACGTTTCTTGTCTGCACCTTATAATTTTCATGCCTGTTATCACCTTTGACATGAAATGAATATGATGTGTCTTTTTTTATCTGAAGAATACTTGCTTAATAAGTATACATATCCATTTCATTCCTTCGTTATTTATTTTATTTATTCTTCTTACTCTAGGTGCACTTTTAATATTCTTCCAATTTTATACTATACAGTGGTACTGAACCTAGTATTCTCTTCAGTTAGTAATAATTTCCTGCTTTTTATTTCAACAACTTTTTTGAAGAGAAAATCTGTGTACTTAGCCATTCCCCAGATCCATACATTGTGATCACTGTCACTAACTTGATGTAGAGCAGTCATTCCTTTAAACTAAAACTTCCTTCTTTCACAAGTTGCTTGATAAAGTTGACTCACAACAGCTTGGTATATTTGACTTGCGAAAGTTTACTACTAGGGATGCTTAAGGATCGAAGTTGTATAACTGAGAGGAGACCTTCACATAGCCTTTAAAGGAATGCGGAGAACTGACCAGGGCTTCTGACCTAATGTCCAATCCTCACCTTCTCGTGGTGCACCCTGTTGGGTATCTACATGGATACTGAACGAACGAGGATGGGTTGGCAATTTGGGATTTAGCCGACCAAATTGTATTCTTATTGTTTAAACCAAAATAAAAAATGATGGTACGACATGACAAAATTTCATGCCGGCTGGGGCGTCACCCGTTTAAACAAGTCCCCCGTTGTTTTCACCAGGGAACCAGGGCGAACAGTGAAAAGTCAACTACTGGAACAAATCTGAAAACACACCTCAACTCAACATCACCAGAGTTAAAGATCGGTACTATCAACGTAAGAAGCCTGAATGGCAAAGAAATGGTGCTAGCTGAGGAATTAGATAAGTACCAGATCAACATAATAGGGGTGACTGAAACAAAAAAGACCAAAACGGGTGAGATTTTTCTGAGCAATAAATACAAAATGTTATATTCAGGCAATGACAATCAAGGAAAAGGAGTAGCCATAGTATTCAACACAAAATACGAGGCTAATCTTCTTGAATGGCAGTCAGTCTCAAGTAGAGTGATGTGGGCAAATATGAGAATGGGGAACTGGACAATGAGACTTATTTGTGCCTATGGTCCCACAGAAGGTTCTATTAAGGTAGAAGTGGAGGAATTTTTTGAGGCTTTAGAAAAAGCAACTGACATAACGAAAAAGGAAAAGTTGGTCCTTGTTGGGGATCTAAATAGCAGAGTAGGAAATGATTGTGAGATTTCCTACTTGAATGATTACAAAAATAATTTGGGAAAATTTGGAGAAAAGAGCAAAGGTAATAATAATGGCAAATATCTGTTAGATTTCTGTTCAGGACACGGACTGGTTATTACTAACACCATGTTCCAACATAAAAATGTGCACAAATTCACATGGAGAGAAGAGGCTAGGAATAAGAAAAGTCCCATTGACTATGTTATTGTTGATAGTGATGTTTTCTTCCTGGTGCAGGATACCAGAGTGTACAGAGGATTTGAAATTGGAAGTGATCACTATTTAGTCTTGAGCAGGATAAAATTGAATTTGATATTGAAAAGAATAACATACAAGAAAGTTTTAAAGCGAATAAAAGTTGAGCAGCTCTCAGATGTGAACTGTAGACTAAAATACGCAAAGATTATTGAAGAAAAAATGAAAGAGTTTGAGAACAGCAACCAAACCTTGGCGATTCATTGGCAAGCCTTGAAGAAAAACCTGATTGATTCATCCAGAGGGCATGTGGTGAGGTTGTCTGCAAGGCTAGAAAAATCAGAACTCCCTGGTGGACACAGGAAGTTAAAGAGGCAGTGAAGGAAAAGAAGAAAGCCTATCAAAAGTTGCTGGCAAGTAAGTCAGCTTGTGCTCTTAGAGAATACAGAGACAAATGTAAGAAAGCGAAACACTGTGTAAAACTGGCTAAACAAAAGTCATGGGAGGAATTTGGCAAGAACATGCAAAATAAATATCAAGAAGGTGGTAAGATATTCTGGAGGTTGTTGAAGAAGCTTAAAAATGGAGGAAAGAGTGCTGTAAAAAGATTTAGAGATGATAAAGGCGACATGAAAACAGGAGAAAAACATATCCTCGAAGTATGGAGTAATTACTTTGAAAAACTGCTAAATGAAACAAGCAGTGATGACAGCACAGTGGTAAAAAACACTGACCAGGCATGCAGGCAGGAATACATATCCATACTTGAAGTAGAAAAAGCCATCAAAGGCTTGAAATGTGTAAAGGCAGCTGGATATTCGACCATAGATGATATTCGACCAGAAATGCTGAAGTGTGGTGGTATAAAAACCTTACAGTGGCTGCACTGCATAGTCCAGAAAGCCTGGACAGAGGGACGAATTCCCGATGATTGGAGTAGAGCTCTCATAGTACCTATATATAAAAATGGAAATAAAACTGAATATGAGAATTACAGAGGTATTTCCCTACTGAGTGTTCCTGGCAAGATCTATGCAAGTATACTTGAGAAACGGTTGAGAAGAATTGTGGAAGAAAAGCTTGGTGAAGAACAAGCTGGATTCAGTCCAAACAGAGGCTGTCAGTGTCAGATCTTCACTTTACAACAAATAGTCGAGAAAGCATGGGAATATAACAAAGATCTGTATTTAAGTTTTGTCGATTTGGAAGAGGCATATGACAAAGTGCCAAGAGAGAAGCTATGCAATACGCTGCAGTTATATGGTGTCAATGGGGCATTATATCGAGCAATACTTAGTCTTTATTTAAGTTGTAAGTCAGCAGTTAGAATTGAAGGAAGTACAGGAAGATGGTTTAATGTTAAATCTGGTGTGAGACAAGGATGTACATTATCCCCTCTGCTATTCATTATGTATATGGATCACGTTATGAAGGAAAGTGGTATTAAACATGATATCAAAATTGGAGATGTTAATGTCAGCTCTTTGCTTTATGCGGATGATGTTATACTTCTAAATAAATCTGCTACAAGTCTGTAAGATTCTCTGACTAAATTGAATAGCTGTTGTAATAGATATGGTGTGAAGGTCAGCAATAAAAAGACAAAGACAATGAAAATAGGCAGAATCATTGAAAATGTCAACTGTGTTGTGAATGGAGAACCTGTGGAACAAGTAAAACATTTCAGCTACTTAGGCACGATTTTTACTGAAGATGGAAATTAAATATAGAAATAGACAACAGAATCAGCAAAGCTGGTATGGTGGGAAGTCAAATGAATAAATTCATATGGAATAAGAGAGAAATTAGGCAGAACACTAAATTAGCTGGGTCAGAAGTAAAACACTTGACCAAAGACTAGACACCGCAGATATGAGAGTCCTGAGAAAGATTAGAAGCATGAACAGATGGCATCAATGGCAATATCATATTAAAAACGAGGATATTAGGAAAGAACTTGACATTGTCAGCATCCAGGAATGCATTAGCAGAGTTAATCTCAGGTGGTATGGTCACTTAAACAGAATGGGTGAGGAAAGATTAGCAAAACAAGTATTTTCTGTCAGGTTGGCAGCAAAACGACCCAGAGGAAGACCAAGATATAGGTGGATTGATACGGTACAAAGTGCCTTAGATGATAGAAATATAAGATCTGATAATGTTGGAGTCTTGACAAGTAATAGACCAATTTGGAGAAAAATTGTAGATAGGAAGTTAATAATAGTATAATTTTTTCATATAGTACTATCATATCCTGTACACCTCTTGAGGGTACAGGGCAGGAATTTGATGATGATGAAGTTCACTACTATCCAGTGTTCAGATAATTAGTCATCCATGATGATTACTTGTATTGCACTCATCAAGTTGATTTGGCTGTGCATTTCTTGTATGTTATAGCGATGCATTTCATTAATTTAATTATCATTATTATATGGTTGTCTCCATGCTGTCAGAAGATTCATTATTTGATCACACAATACCCATCATACTGCTCATTTGCTGATGAAGTACTTACAACCACCTGGCAACCTATTCATCACCCTCCAAGCAAAAAATCTAGTCCTAACACTGTTAATAACCATACTTACACAATTTCCAGAGATAATTCCTCAATTGTTCCCTTTCTGCTAAGTGCTGTCTTCAGTGTTAATCCTATAAAAACCCTTTTAATAACTTATATTCTTCTATCTTGTCTCTTATCTTTTGTCTATCAGCTGGTTTTTGGAGCACACAGACCTTCAGTCTGTTCTCATAGGGACATTCCATGGACCTGCCAGAGTCTGTCACTTGCCTCTAGAATCTAGATGACTAGATCTGTGCACAATAGTCAAGGTGTGGCCTTATAAAGGAGACCAATCATCTCCCTGTCTGTGCTTGTCAGTATATTCTTCAACAGCCATGTAAACTGTTTTGACCACCTTTCAACTCCTGTCCATAATCACCCCTGCCCCAAAGTCCCTGGCCTCATCAATTTCTTTTAGTTCAGTTCCATCAATATTGTTTGTGATTTCTTCTCCTAAAGTGCATTGCCTTACACTTTTCCATGTTAAACTAGCTGCCCTTTACCTTTGTCCATATTGCCAGCCAATTTAAGTCATCCTGCAGGATCCCTCTGTTGCCTTGATTGACTGTCATTCCCAGTTTTGCATCATCAGCAAACAACTGAATATTTTTCATCAAATCATTTCCTATATCATTGTTGTACAAATTAAACAGAGGACCAAGTACTGAGCCCTGTGATACACTGCTGGTCATCTGCCTTCTCCTAGACTCAGCTCCTCCATAAACCACTATCTGTATCAGCCACCCTCTAATCCAAATCATATCCATCTAATCCAAATCAAAGCTTCATATCCATCCTCATTTGCTTCAATTTATGCAACAGAGTTCAGTTTGGAATCCTGTCTGATGCTTTTGCAAACTCTAGCAGTATCACTGAGTAGCTGTTTATCAATACCATCACTTTTACTTTCTCACTCTTCTTATTCACTTGTACTAGCAACTTTTGCATATCTTCTCACATACAGCACTTGTCACCTGCTAGATCATTCATGCTAGCTAAAATAAAATCTTCTTTGCATCCTTATGGCCTTGCTGACATCGTTAATCTGGCTTCAGGGAAATATAACTTTGCACTCTCCTCAAGCATTAATCATTGAATTACCATACAAAATTTGATCCTTGTTTTCCCCCTTTCACTCTTTTATGCTCTGCTTTCTCTCCTCTCATGCCTCTTCCTTTCAGTTCTGTGTCATACCATCTGCTCGATGTTTTTTCTCATCACTGAATCTTGCGTTTTGTTCAGTGCAGAACTCAATGAAAATGCACTATCTTTCCCATTATCATCTGGTCATTCTCATTGTTTTCCATCACATTCTTGTTGTCACTCTTACCACAACCATCAACCTTGATGTTGACAATTGCATTTTCTCACATTCAGTAATACAACTAATCACTCTCATTCTTCTTACTCTCCTCCACACTTCTAGCACTCATTGTCAAGATACTTCTGACACACCCACTCACTAGTTTTGTTCTCTTTCCACAAATCTTTCTTTCTATGAAATGTATACATTTCACACTTGCTGCAGCCAACAAAATTACATGTTGAAATTGACCACCATTTCATGTATTGCTGCCATTTCATATAAAATATCATATAGTACAACAAAAAATAAAACCTTTAAAAATCATACAATGAAGCAAACAACCCTTACAGTTATATTCATCAAAATAACTAATCTTTTGGCTCCAAAAATTACAATGTGTTGCACTTTCTTCCCTCTATTGGAAAAATCTACTGATATCCATAACATATTAACCATTACATGCAGTACAAGGAAAAACTATTACATTACAATAAGACATTCATGATTTCTATAATAGTTACCTAAGGGTTTTATCATTGTTAACTCACTATAGCAAACACCAGAGAACACTGGAATAATTATAGCAGTTAGTTTGCTGTAGGAAAAATCTTTTAGCATAATTTTGTAACAATGGGCTTTGTATATATATATATATATTTTTTTTTGTTTGTTTGTTTGTTTGTCTACAAAGAGTGTTATACTTGACAAGAAACTTTGTAATTGTTTTAATCTTTCCCCAAGTGTACACAGTTTGTGCAAGAAATATCTTCCTAACTAGTCTACTTGTATATAGAGGCTGTTGATTTTATTATGTCAAATTTTCAGTATCCCATAATGCAACACGCTTTCTTTTTGATGTTTATTGTTATTTATTATGGGTAGTCACTACTTGGAATGGTTACCTTTATTGAAGTCTCCTCAGTGAACCTGTAAATCATTGAAGAAATCATGTTAAAAAGAAAGTGCATTATGAGATATTAAGGCAGTTGATGTGAAGTTCTGTATAGAAGTAGATTCGTTGGGTAGATATTTCACTTGCAAACTTTGTTTATTCTTGTGCAAAGGATTAAAACTGGAATATAATTTGTCAGATATAATGGGGGGTTTAGTCAGGATTTGTGAGAGTTGACTAATTATTTCACTATTTAAAATACATCTAAATTTCTTTTGTATTGCTGTCTCTTGTCTGCATGGTTTGTTTGACATTACTCTTATTATCACTATAAAAAAATACAAACTAATACATTTTAAAAACCATAATTTTAAAAGCCTATGTGTGAAATTTATACATACTTATAATTTAAAGAAATGAAAAGATTTTTATATTCTAGTTTGTATATATCAACTTTTAAATTGGATATAGGATGTAGCATGAAAGTATTGTTTTTTACATGCCTCTCATTTAATCTCAAATAGTCCTTTATTGAACAGTACATAAATCAGCAAAGACCACAAGTAAAGTTTTTGAAATGCAAGAATTATTTTACCTTTTAACTTTTTTTTTACTCCACTCTTGTACTAGAGGAACTTTTTCAGATTTCACAGGTCGAGTTATGTAGGGTTTTCCACCCAGACAAAACTAAAATCTTTATTTGCACAACTCAGCATAAGAAACTGTAAAACACAAGTATGTACAGATAAATACTAGATAAATTGGGAACGTTGCTTCTTATCTGGCATGTTAGAATGTGCTTTACATTTGATAGCGAGAGGTGATCACCTCTCTACCAGTTTCCCAAAAATTTGAGCTAAAAAAAAAAAAAGCCATCGAGTCCTAAAAGGAGTAGATGGCAAACTCGGCACATTATTTGAAATCCAGTATTTGAATCTGGTAAAATTATATGACTATATAATATATATCGATATATGAATTTTGACCAGTAAAATCATATTGATATATAATTTTACTGGTCTAGATGGGGGTCAGCAAACTGTGGCCCACTACTTATGTGGCCTGCAATCTAAGGATGAGTTTTGTGACAATTATAAAATTGCTGCTTTGGCATCTATAGGTATTTTGCATGACCGATAGTGCACTCCTGCCACTGATTCTGCTCGCTCTCATAGTGCTGCAGTGTTTTGAGTGCCATGTATACTTTTTGTTGCACATATCACTAATTAACTTGGATGAATATATATATATATATATATATTCAAAGTCATTAGCTTAGAAAAGGCATTTCTAGGATGAAATAAAATCTCCTTATAGATCAGCCTTATCTAACTGTGAACTCTCTAGTTAAGCATAATTATGTCTCATAAAAAAGTAATTCCATACTTCTCACTAGTTTTTCAAAAATTTGTTTTTACACAATTATGTGCTGAATTTTGTTAATAGAAATCAAATTTTTTTTCAATTTTTATCTTTATAAGCACATGATATTCATAGATTTTTTTATCTCTTATCCCATGAAGCAAAAAATATCTACTCCAACTCGTCTCAGAAAAAGTTTGCTGACCTCTAGATAGAATATAATTTGAACTGGGAAAGATGGGTTTAAAGTTCAGTATTAATAAAATTTCAGTGGATGTTCCAGTTATTCAGTGTAAAAGAGTAATAAAATCTATCATCAGGTACAGTCAATTGGCAAATACAGTGGCAGGTTTGATAGCTTATCAAAAGATCTGGTAGTCTGTACTTTTTTTTTTTTTTAAAGGAAGCCTCACAAATGAACACTATGGCTGAAAATGGACTGTAACTTTCCATATCATTTGATTGTGTCTGGCACAAATAACTCTTAGAAAACTTCTATCCTATGTCCTCATTTTGCAGCTTGATATCAGTTTTCCTTTTTGCTCATTTGCACTAAGGACAGGTGGTTGTTTATTTCAGTACCAGAGTACTTCTAGGCCCACTCAGTCTTTTCTGGCCTGGTTGGCCGAATGGTTAGCATATCTGCTCTCTAGTCTGCAGGTTCAAATCCTGCCATGGGCATGAATGTTTGCGATTGTCCTACTTACTGTTTACTATATGTACTTCTGTAAACCTGTGTCCTGGTACAGTATGACCTTTGATGTCTTTGCGCCATAAAAAAAATCATCATCCTTGTGTATATAAATAATTATTTTATTAATTGCAAACTAAATTTATAATATAGCTGTTCTGATGTAAATTTTCATTCAAGGATGATATTCCTTTCTTGGAATATCAATAACTTCAAGCTTTTCTTGAAAAATGGCATGTCTGTACATCCTTAGAATTCAAAAAGCAGTTCATTCCCTCCTAATGTAGACTGTATTTCTCACTGTACAATTGCTTATTCTCAACAAATTCTTGTCCATCCAGGTACTTCCATGTTTGCCGGTTATTCCTAATCTCTTCCTGAGATTCTGTAAGACTGTTATAAACTGATCATTCTGGATTTAACTTTGAATCTTTTAAGAATTTAATATATATATAAAAAAACTGAATAAAGGACTTTCCCGAGTTTAAGTCTGTTGAAGACTTAACTCAGTTAAATTGAAATTTACAAGCAAGATGAGTTTGCAATGTACTTTTTTTTCCCCTGTTTACTCTTTCAGGCAGAAAAGTTGCAGAAAGAACGGCAGCTGGTCAAGCAAGCAGCAGATTTTCTTCTTTCAGTACAGATTCCAAGTTTTGTAAGATGATACATTAGTTTTAACTATAACAAGGTGTTTTTGTTGCTATTGCTATATACTTTTGAGTGATTAACTTCAAAATTTAAGATATTTAAGTTGTTGTTGTTGTTTGTGAAACAAAGAACTACAGTTTGGTCTTAGTCTTCCTGCTTCCTCCATTATTATTAACTCAACAAAAAAAAAGCATTGCTGCTTTTTTTTTTTTTTGTAACTTTTAAAACCATATGTTCCTTTGGTGTGATTTTATCAGAGAAAATCAGAATTCTCTAATGACATCATGCTTATAAGTCTTAATTTCTAATTCCACCTTTTTACTCTGTGGTTCCTTAAAAACAAATTTATACTATATGCACTGGTTTTTATGAAAACAAACTCCCAAAACTATAGGAAGGCCCATTCTTCCTTTCCTGCAGCAAATAAAAGTCAAGTACACAAGAAATAGTTATTTTTGCTAATAGCTATAGAAAAACATATGTAGATTATTTTGCTTTACCTTGATGATAAGAGATGAGATGAATTTCATCACCTAGTGTGAGACCACTATATGCTTGTTTCAAGCTGGGTGGAAAAAATATTTAGCCCATCTAATGTAATATAGGTTGATAAACGTTTTGTGGGTCATTCATATTGAAAAAAAAAACTCATACTGTTACATGGATTTTTTCTCCTCTCTGGTCATTTACCAAGCTATAAACATACAAACATTGATTATTATTATTATTTATTTTGTATCTCAAGGTTTTCAGCCTTGAGCTCATTAAATTGACTCTCACTAAACAAATACCATTATAACAAACTCACTCACTATAAAAAAAACTATTTGAGTGCTATGTTAAAGGAAATTCGCCATTGCTAACTATCCATTCACTGTAACAAATTATTCCTTTGGTTCCTGTATCTTGCTATGGTGAGATCTACTGTGTGCATGGGTAGTGTGATTCATAGATATATATTACAAGCTTGCACATAATTTGTTCTGTCCTGTGGTGATTTACTGTACCAGTTCCATGAAGAAACTGCTATATGACCCTGACTTGCACGTTTCCATCAGAATCACTTGAATATCAAAGTTGGGTAACCAGGAACACACCTCCATCTAGCCTGTGTGGAGATGTAATCTTCAAAAAGTAAAGAAAACAGGTGGGCTTGCTAATTATGACTCAGGAGACTAAGTGGTATATCATATTTTTTTTTAAAAGAAAAAGTATATTTCTTTGTCATTCAAGGTGTAGGCCTGTTGTTAGCCTCTAAGAGATGGTCTTTTCAATTCAGGTTTATATTTAATTACTTCCTTTGGTGGTCTTCCCTGTCCCATTCATTTTGTACATTCTCTCTAATTCTTTTGGTGTTTTATTATTTCATTTCTTGTATATCCTTTAACTGCAGAATTTTCATTTCCACTGCTTATATTCTAATTTAATCTTTTATCCTCTCTATCCAATTTTTCCAGCTGCAATATTTTAATGTCTAGAATGTTGGATAGAAAGCATATTTCAGGTGTATTTCTAAGCCTTAAATTAAAAAGTAACAAAAGGTGAAAATTTTCAATAGTACCATCAACATAAGTATGAATGGGGGAAAAATGGATTCAGCAGAAAAAGTAACACAGTATTATATTAAATAATGGCTGTTAATGAAACAGAAGAATAAAACAAGTGACACACTGTTAAATAATAACTAAGATGTTATGCTCGGGCAATAGTTATCAGGAAAAGGGGTATTTCAACCCAACTTCTTGATGACAAACATTTCAGCTAGATTAATATTAGGCATATATCAAAATAGAAAATTGGACAAGCTTATTTGTACCTGTCTTCCTACAGAAGGTTCTAAGGAAGAGATCCAGAAGTTTTTGTGGGATATTAGAGGTGGTAGCTTACATAAGGAGAAAGGAAAAGTTGGTTATTGTTGGAGTTTTAAACAACAAAGTAAAAAAAAAAAAAGGATACCTGACAAAAAGATGTTTTAGAAAATTTGGGTCTTTTAAAAGACCATAATTAATAATAAATAGCATGCTGGATTTTAGTTCAAAAGTCTAAACACCATAATCCAACATAAAAATTTGCATAAATTCACATAGAACATAAAAGAAATAAAAACTCTTATTGACTATGTTTCTGTTGATAGTAATACCTTCATATTGGTTCAGGGTACAGGAGTGTACAAAAAATTGAAATAAGTGATCATTGTAGTATTGTACTTGATCATTATAAGTGATCAAGCACAATAAAAAATGAATACCATATTTCACAATGGTGGAAATATTTTTAAAAAAGGAATCATGTGAGCAGCTTTCAGAAGAAACTGTAGCCAACTATATGGGGAGGGGAAAGAAAATTTAAAAACAAGAACCAAACCTTGGACATCCAGTGGCAAAATCTGAAGAAAATGCTGGTTTATTTAGAAAGTCATGTGGACAACTGTTATGCAAGAAATTTAAAAAAATTCAAAGTGCATAGTGAACTTAAGAAGTTCAAGAGGTAATCCTGGATAGGAAAAAATTGTATAAAAAATACTTCAGTACATCAATAGGAACACTTAGAGAGGAAAATGTAAGAAAACAAAGCTATGTAAAAGTGGCTTTAGAGAAGACTTTGTTAATCAGATCAATATCATGAAAGTGGCAAAATGTGTTATACAGTGGTTAAGGGAATGTATACTGCAGAATTTGGTGGATGGGAGGGAAAGGGGTGATGCGATAGACCTTCAAGTTAGTTAAGGGATTTTACCAAATTAATACTGAAGGGATTATAAAGAGTGGAAGGTAAGATGGGAAGAACGAGAAGCCATTGTAAAGATATATTTAAATATCTTTGTTTTTGCTTTTTTGTTTATGAAAGATAGTTAATTAAAAGTGAAATAAAATATGTATAAAAATATCATTATCTTAAATTTGTCAAAAAATGACATGTAAGATGATCAATGCATCAGCACTTGTTTCACTATTAGTAGTTGACTAGTGAGACCATTAAGCCTAACTGTGCCTCGGGATTTAAGTCACCAGTTAAATTTGTTTTCTAATTTAGCAGCAGCAACAAGAATTGGTATATATATGCATACCCTTCTACATCATTGGAATTAAAATACATGTAGAACTTTTTTATGCACAGTAAATGAAGTAATCATCAAGTGAGAAAAGAAACTTTATTGTGCCTGTCAACAAACATACATAGCCTACTATTACCGAAAACTTCTCTCTGCTATTTGTCATACTTGGCTGTCGTGACAGCATTCACACAGTTGCAAATAAGACAATATATTGTATGCACTACTGTAGTATTAAATGAACAGCTGATGAACACAAGAGGGAGAATACATAGAGAGAAGAGATGTAAAAAATGGAATGTATAAAAGAAAAGGGAGAGTTGTAAATGATTCCTTTTAAGAAATAAAGAAAAATATAAGGAATAAATACTTTTTTGTGGATTCCTTATTAAAGTTTCTGAGAAGTTGATCTTCAGTGTTTTAATTTATGGTTTTTTTGAGTGTAGATTAGATGAAAGCTATTATCTGTTTATGGAACTCAAACTGTCGAACTGTCAAGTAAAAACGCAAAAATCTTTCCTGATAGTTGTCTTCTGTTTCAGTTCTGGATAGCTGAATTTTATGAAGTAAACTGTTAATGTATTTGGGTACCTGTATAAAACAGAAATTGAATATGCTTAAAATAAGGCATATATTGAAGATACAATTAGGAGCTATCAATTTATTGGTTAAATATGTGCAAGGAAATTTGTTGCATTTATTTCGTGAACCCCAAAATGAAGGCTTGAGGGCATATGGATGAGACTTTCTAAATAAAGTGAAAAATGTTTTCCTGCAGCCAACTGATATAATGGTCAGCTTTGATATAGAATCTCTCTTTACAAATATTCCTCTTGAGCATACACTACATCTGCTTTCAGAATCATTTCCACAGGATCTAGTGAAATTAGTTTTAATAATGAAATACCGTGAGTTGGAATATTTAAAAGAATTATAATATCAGAGGAAAACTTGTAAAAAAAAAAAAAAAAAAAAAACTTCATTAGCATAGAATTTTCATCAAGTATCATAATCAGTGGGAGCCAGACCCTGGGTCTGGCTCCCACTGATGAGACCTCAATAAAGGTCGAAACGGTCTGGATAGTTGCCCTTCCCTTAATGCATAGCATTATACATGTCTGCAAGGAGATGTGCTTTGCATTATGGGAGATACTAAGGCAAGTGATCAGAACTTACTCCACCTTTATCACGAGTTTCCCCAGTCCTGAAAATACTTCAGGTGCAAACATTGTTTGCTTTCACTTGGATAAAGTCTTAAACCAAATATATAATTGGCACCACTTAAGTAGCTAATATGAGATAACTATAAAAGGTCAGTAATTTCCTAACTTAATTTTAAAATAATTATATTTAGACAAAATAAAGTTAGGAAAGATTAGCTGATTTAAAAAGTACTAAAAGGATGTGCCAATTTAAAAAGTACTAAAAGGTGTAATAATCAACATGAAGGAATTGAGGTAGAACCATGTAACTTACACACTATAGTACATATTCCCCATGAACTGTTATGCACTTGTTACAAGCTGCTGCATCATTTGCAACCCTCTGAGAAAAGTTTTTCCTTGTTTCACTAACCTTACCAGTCGTTTTTGTTCTAAGTGTTTATCAGAACTTTTCAGTCCCCCCTCATATATCTTCCACAAAGAGGAGAGACATAGACCATCAAATCTCATAAGTTAGGACAGTGAAGAAAATTTCACATTTCTTTATAAAGCTGTTCTATGAGGAAGTGACTTTTATGAAGAATTCTTGTTTGTTTCAATGAACTCTGTGTTTAGTGTTGATAGCAAGCGCTGCAAGTCCAGACTGTTTCAGGCTCGTGGTATTTAATATAAGATTTGTATTCTTCTAGCTGAATAAAAACAGATCTTCCTGTTTGTCCAAAATAAGATAACTCACAAGAGCAAGGAATCTGGTAGATGCCTGAATAATTGAGCGATGGAAGCTTGTTCTTATTAGAAGTGAGAAAGTTGGAGATTTTTCTGATGGGGTGAAAAGCAACAAACATATTCAATGGTTTTAAAACTTTCACTATGCATTCACTAATGTCTTGCACATAAGGGATGGGAATCGGAGTTATTTCTTCTGTATCTGAAGAGATACAGAAGAAATCCTTAAAACCATTAGATAAAAAGATGTAATTAATATGCTGTAATTGTTTCTGCAACAGTTTAACTGAAGAACATAAAGAATGGACATGATGCACTAATATTTTAATAGTTCCAGTCTTTTGACTAAGATGGTGATGAGATTCAGCATAGATATAATGGCCTGCACAAGTCTTCTTCAGAAAAACAAAAAATGTTGGCTACCATCTGGTTGTCGAAGCATTAAAAGAACTAAAGTCTAATTGCTTATTTACATCTTCTATAGTGAATTAGATCATGGAATGAAGTGCATTTAATTAAGAAAGAAGCTGTTGTAACTGTTGTTGAGGAAGAGCCATTCCACATTGCAAAAATATCATCCACATATCTGAACTATTGAGTAGGTCTAAGTGAAATGTTATCAGAAATAAGTCGAATGCAGTTCAAAGTTCCATGGAACACTTTGAACAGTGTATTTTTGATAACATTTGAGCTGAATCATATTATAAAATTAAGCAGTTAGGAAGTAGAACATGGTTAGCATTTAAGAATGAATGAGTAGGTAGAGCTAATTTTTTTTTTTCATCCCATACACGAGAGGCCAAGGAGCCTATAAGCACATCGGTGCCATGTGTGGGGATGTACTTCATGAGGAAGGCTCTTCCAGTGGTGTACCACGGGGATCAGTTCATTGTTATTCAATCTGTACATTAATGACATGGGAAGGATCTGCCTATCTCTGCATCATCAGCAAATAGCTGAGGTAGGGTAATCAGGAATGTGGCATCTACTACTAGTAGAATGATTCGAATAGAGACTGGAATTGTGGTCATAGGAAAATGGCTGTCAGTTTAATGTTAGTAAATGTAAAGTCATGCACTTTGGTGAGATTAGATATCCAATGTTATATTACATTGGTGGGATTATGCTACAAGAAACTGATCAGGCTGGGGGATCTTGGAGTTTTAGTGGATAGGAATTTGAAGTTTAAGGGCCATATAGCAAAGATTGCAAATACAACTCAGAGGATAATTGCAATGCTGAAACAAACTTGGACATGTAAAGATAAGGATGCCATTTTGCATCTCTATAAGGCTTCACTTGGGCTATTGCATGCAAGTCTCTCCTGGTTTCTGTGATGATTCTGATACAGTGGGGGGGGGGGGGGGGAGTTAAAATATTATGATTGTGAAATACTAATTATGATGACAGATTGAAAATTTATAGACTATAGACACTAGCAAAGAGGGGGTGATATGATTGAGACTTACAAATTTCTAAAAGAGTCATGCAGGATTTCAGTTGATGGAATTTTTCATTTTATGGATGGTGGAGGAAAGGACAAGAGGGCATCCTTGGAAGCTGAGAAAGGGATGAGATCTAGATTTTTCACTCATAGAGTGGTGCGTGATTGGAATGGATTGCCATTTAATGTTGTGTGTGCAAGTAGTGTGAATGAATTTAAGAACAAATATGACAGCTGGTGACTCTCTGACTCATTAAAGTTTCTCTTAATAATAATATCAAATATAAATGGAAAAAATGTTGAGATTTAACATAGAAGGATACAGTCATAGGAATAGAATAGGAATGCATTTGTCAGGTAGGATTTTTTCAAGGGAAGAATTCCCCCCCCCCCCCCCCCCAAAAAATGAAGAAGAATTTGCAACTAACAAGAGTAGGAGTTCAGGTAGAAGCTGTTGGTAAAGAGAATCATGCATTTTAGGCTATCTTGTGTGAAATATAGACAAGATATAGATGGTTGCTGCTGCTGCTGCTGCTATAGTACATAAAAATGTTTATTAAAAAGTGTATACTATTTTAGACCATGAAATAAAAAAAGGTAGTTGGTGGAATAGAATCAAAACAAAGACATGTGACGTATTTTTCTTTGCAAAGAAAGTGGTGTGCTACAGGATTCTATACTTGAGCTACTGCTAATTAATCTTTACATAAACTTATTGGAGATGATTTGAGGTGGATTGTCTAGTTTTTGTTGATGAATGTTAAACACTACTGAAGGCAGTAGTTAATAAAGGTGATGTTGAGGTTTTGCAGGATGATTTCAAATAGATTGATAGTGTGGATAGAGGATAATGGTTGCCTGATCAGTTTGCAAAGTAATAATGCCAATGGGCATTAAACATGTGACAGTGGCAAGGATTTGGGAATGATTGACAGTTCAGGAGGCATGATACTGCAAAAACAGATAAAATGGTTTAAAGGATCACTTGGATATTAAAAACAGATTAATATGTGGTGACCAGGAAGTCAAGATTTTTATGAGACCCTTTTAATAAGATGATATGTAGTCATCTGTACTGCTGTGCATTTGTTTGCTTGAGTTTCTTGTGGATGAGCAAGTAGTGAACAGAATCCAGAGGCATGTGACCAAGATGGTAGCAGCTCTATAACCTGTTTCTTATAATGATGATAGATTGAAAGTTTGTGCATTAGAAAATATTTGGATACATGGAAAAGAGATTTGATAGAAATGCGAATTCTCAAAAAAAAAAAAAAAAAAGCATCTATAGGGTTGATGCAGAAGAAATTTTTCAGTACATGATTGGAGGAGGTGAGAGAAACAGAGTCATCTTTGGAATAATAATGATGAGGAATGAGATTGACAGAAGTAGTTGTGTTTTATCATTGAACAATATTTACTGCTTCATTCTGAAATACTGTACTTAACAGTATTTTGGACTTCACGGTGATGCCTGTATAATAATAATTATTATTATTATTGACATTAAATTATATCAGTATTATTAATTTGGACATGAAGATGAATATTTGATGGTTAGTTGCTGTTTCAGGTTTAATTCACTTGTTTACTTAAACTGCCAAAATTTGTTGACCTGTTAAAACCAAGTCATATGTAAGAGGCAATTTGTAAATAATTCTAAAACTTTCTAAAAATGAATTAACCTTAAAGGCAGAAGCAAATATAACTCATTTAAAATGTGAGAAATACTTATGTATGAATGTATATTTTTAGAGATGTGTTTAGCAGGAATCTTATATTTGTGAGTTAGTCTGATCCAAACAATTGAGGTTGTCGGAATTTATATTATAACAATTTATAACTATTTAGGTGATTTTGATTTATATGTAAGTACAGCCACTCTGGGCTTGCAGACCATGCTCTGGATACCTGCCACAGAATACGTTGGAAGAAAGCCACATTAATACACCACAGCAAATTTAAATATGTTAGATTGTTCATGGACTCAGCCTCAGCTCTAAAAAAACTTTTCAAACCTCAACAAATTTGGGTACATGAGACTGCCCCAAATTTGGGAAGCTTGTATCTTGAGAACTTCAGCCCAACAGCCAAGACAACCCAATATAGCCCACTAGGGGGGTACTTTTAGGACTCTAGGAACAACAGTAGTTTTCTCTCTTCTGCTTCATTTGCTTTTTGTAGTGCCTGCATGCATGTGTCATTGTTGTATGTTCCCATGAAGATGGCAATGTGACATTGCCTAAATATAGGAGGTATTTATTAGTTTCTTTTAATTAATATTCTAGTATACGTTGTAAATTCCTTAAATAATTTAATATTCATGTTACCAATGTATAAGCCTATCTACAAGAATTATATGTAAGTAACATGAATATTTATCACACAGAAAAAAAATGATAGCCTTAGTTTACAGTTTGGGTAAAGTATGGACTTCTGTCATTTCTTTAAGGTACCCATCGAAAAATGAAAGCTAGAATTTTTAATTTTCTGATGGACAATATAAGAGTTAATAATCCCACCAGTTTTTTTTATAAAATAGTTTAACTTATATTTAGGTAAGAGACTGCCTTGATCATTCAGCATCTCCAATTGATGGCCTCACTCTTACTGAAGCATTACATTCAAGGTAAGTGCTGTCCTATTTACTAAATAGTTTCAGATTATTTATAAAAAAAATTATACTGATGAAATAATGTTCTCAGAAATATATCAAGTATCACTATCTCTTAAGACATTATTAAGGCCTACTTCTCAGATATCTTCAATATAAATATCGTTCTACCACTGAATCTAGCAGTTCACCAATGCCATAGATCTTTTCCTCAAGACTGTTGCAGTCAATGAATACTGAAAACTAGTCTTTCGTTAACTGTTTTGTTTCTAATCTTAGGCAAAATAGTTTGGAAGAATAGAAAAAAGTCTGAACTTCATGGTGGATCCAAAAGTTAGAGGCAGTCCTAAAAAAGAAGAAATTGTATATAAAGTTCTTAGCAAGTAATTCAACACGTGCCCTGAGAGAATGTGGGGAGGGGAGTAAGAGCTAATCTGTGTGTCATCAAATTTCTGACATGTACAGGACATGATAGTACTACATGAAAAACCTACATCATTACTAACTTCCTATCTACAATTTTCCTCCAAATCAATGTTACCTGTCAAGACTCCAACATTATCAAATCTTATATTTCTGTCTTCTAAGACACTTTTTACTGTATCAATTCACCTATATCTTGGTCTTCCTCTGGGTCTTTTTCCTGCCAATCCAGCAAACACTTGTTTTGCTAATTTCAGTTGACCTCTTACCATACTAGCTTTGTTGATTGTTTTTCTATTTCCATATTTATTTTACCGTCTTGACTAAAAATTGTGCCTAAGTATCTGAAATGTTTTACTTGTTCTATAGGTTCTCCATTCACAGTGCAGTTGATATTTTCAATGCTTCTGCCTATTTTCATTGTCTTGTTATTGCTGACCTTCATACCAAATCTATTACAACAGTTATTCAATTTAGTCAGGGAATCTTGTAGACTTGTACCAGATTTATTTAGAAGTATAACATCATCTGCATAAAGTAAAAAACTGAGATTAACATCTCCAATTTTGATATCAGGTTTAATACCACTTTACTTCATAATATGATCTGTATAGATAATAACAGAGGGGATAATGTACATTCTTGTCTAACCCCAGATTTAGCATTAAACCATCTTCCTGTACTTCAATTCTATTAAGAATTGAAGGAAGTACAGCTGACTTACTGCTGAATTGCTGACTTACAACTCAAATAAAGACTAAGTATTGCTTGATATAATTCCCCATTGACCATATAACTGTAGCATTTTGAATAGCTTTTCTCTTGGCACAATGTCATATGCCTTTTCCAGATCTACAAAACTTGAATACATATCTTTGTTATATTCCCATGATTTCTCAACTATCTGATCGTGACAGCCTCTATTTTGGAGGCTGTACACACACACACACACATTACAGATGCCCTTAATATGAAGTTTGAATTAAATTAATTATTCCTAATATGGTTGTAGTCTCCATAATTTAAATATAAACCTGTATGGGGGGAGAAATAGGGGGGAGAGAGAGAGAGAAAAAGAGAGGGAAGAGGTCTAGCTAGAGAGAGTTCTGCATCTCTCTGAGATACAGAACTTTATAAATAGCAAACATCATTAGTGTTTTGGCTGCACTAAACTCGTTATAACAAACTTAAGGAAAAGATCTATTTTCAAAAAGAATATAATAGTTTAGAGATTATGTTCAATATGCTTTTGACTGAGATGAAAAATCTATAATACTTAAAAGTGTAGATTTAGAATCAAGACTTTCTGAGATCAATATATTACAGAGTCTACTGGTTTGAATAAATTTGGCTATAAAGAATTTCCAGATACTTGAAATTTCATATTAAAATGTCTTTTACCTAAAGTGTTGTATAAATCCATTAGAATTTTTGATGTCAGCTCTTTCTAAAGTTTTAGAAAAAGTTCACAAAATTTCAAAGAGCTCAGGTTCTGACATTATGCTTTTAGTATTTTTCATTATTAATACTAAAAGTAATTATTTACAATTTTGTATGTGGGTTAACTTGATCATAGTTATATTATGAATTTATTAATAATAATTTATTAAATAATATATTTTGATACCTGTAAATATTTTATAATTTTCTATAGGGGTGTCAACATCCGATATCTTGGCAAGATTGTAGATTTATTACTTAAAAGTCCTCAGTTAGAATATATTGCGGTAAGTGTTATTTACAAGTATATATATCCAAAATTGGAATAATTTGGTAATTTCTTAATTATGGTTGCACAAAACATTAACTTCAATGTGTTGTTCCAAAAGCAAAAGAAAATACTTTCTATTTAGCAAAAAAAAAAAAACCTCTTGGATTTACTTTGGCTTGCTTAGCTAATTTTCTCTCAAAATCTGATTTAGTCTTCCTTACCATTCTTTTTACCCTCCTTGCTTTTACTTTACAGTAATCCCTCGATTAATGTGCCCCCAATTTGTGCGTCATTTTTTTTCAATACCCAAATTCGATTAGTTCGCCTATATACATCTTAAAAATAAATGTTACAGATTTTAAAAATTTTCTCTCTGTACATTTTTATTGCTAACTCTAAAAAAACATTCATGAGGATGAAATAATTTAGTTACCAATTTAAAACATTTTACAAAGTTATTTTTAATGGCATACTACACTACTTCCATGTACAATATGTATACTATGCTCCAAATTTTTAACGCCAAAATTTATGTCATCTGCTATAGTACGCCCACAGATTCGAGACCCTTTGACATTCTGCGCATGTCACAAAAAGGAGAATCCATTCCGATAATAGGGTAATCAATCTGTCTTCTGGGATGAGTTGCTTATTATTACACGTATATAATTAAATCTCAAGTATCTGAAGAATTGAGTGATTCCGACCTGCTAAATTTAGATGCACAGTGGGAAGAATATGAAGAAAATTTAACCACTGATAGTCAACCAAAAGAGATTTCACAGAAACGATTTGAAAATAATTTTGTACAATCGAAGTTTTTAAGCAGCAATGCTTAGAGGCTGAAGATAGAAGCAGTAAAATTTGCAGAAGAGTAGAAGAGGCAATAGGGCCATACTGTTGGTTATATGAAAAAAAGATAAATGCACACCAAACTATTAGTTCAATTCTTTGTTAAGAAGTAGAATAATAAAATTTATATTCTGAATATGTGTTATTGTCTTTCAGCTTCATAGTTTTCCTTTAACTAGGCCTTGAAACATGCCTTAATTCTTTTATAAAAAAAATTAAGGTTCAAAATTTGAGGAATGAATTATACTTTTTGCCATAGGTTATTATATTCGATTAATGCGCCTGTTTTAAGGAACGCATTAGGCGCACTAATCGAGGGATTGCTTCATGAACACTCGGATCATCTTTTTGTTTATATTCTTTTTACAGTGCTTTTTCAGCTTCTGCTTTATATTGCTACTCATCCACTTAATCTCTACTCAGTTTATCCTCCTGACCCTGAGTCTTATACCATGGCACTGCTCCGAGTTGCCTCCTAAGTTTGTCCTAATTGCCAGTTTTGTAGTTCCATGTAAACTTTCTTGACTGAAAATTCCACGTGTTGAGCAACCTACCAGGACAACACTTCATGATCGCTTTCCCCAATCGGTGGTAGTGTTATTTCTCAGACTAATAATAGAATTGACTCAAACATAAATGGGAGGTCCTTTCTGGATAGTACATCTGTAAAAAACATACTGATAAGGAAATTGAACATCTGTACTTGGTCAGAACTTTGAAAGGAGAAGAAAAAGATAAACCATTTTCCCAGAGAATTACAACTCTTAGATTGAAAATCAATAAGCAGTATGATTTAAGTATAATGCAAATATATGCACCTACTTCAAGTCATTGAGATGGAGAAATTGATTTCTATGAGGATCTCTCCATGCTTCCAGAGATAGTACATGTCACTGGAAAATTGTAATGGACAATTTTAGCTGTAAACTGAGTATAATGCAAATATATAGGCCAAAGAAAGAGAAGGGGGGCAAAAAAAGTGAGGGATTGTGTAGGAAATACATTCTTTAAAAAAGTGAACTAAATGAAAATGGACATGGAGATTACCAATTTGAGAAGTTTTTAATGAAATTGATTATAGTATGGTAAACTATGTGGAAATACTAGAAGATGTATCTGTTATTAATCAGTTTAATTATGATAGTGATCATACAGTAGACTAGTGAGAGCAAGTATGAAAATCAGCATCAAGAGGGAGAGATTGAAATTTTTAATGAAAAAGCTCACACTGGAAGGCAAATATATAATAAACCATAAAGAAAAACACGAGGAAATAATGGAAGGAAAGTTGAAGGGCAAAAGTATAAATGAATCAAGCCTGTCAGATAGAATAAGGGAAATAGCTTCAACAATAATAGAAGTTAGTAAAAGTTTAAGAAAATCTTGACCACAGCAAATAGAACTTCTATAGAAAAATTTACTTTACAGACACTTGATCTAATCAAAAATAGGGAAGAATTATGTAACAAAGATAATATGGAATTTGTAGAGATGCAAAAGTTAGAAAAGAAATCAAAATTCACATCAGAAAATATAATTTAAGAACAAAATAGAAAATAATCTCTGTAAATTATCAAACAATGGTTACGTGGAAGGAAAAAATGGATTTCAAAATTGAAAAATAAGCTAGAAAGAGTACAGTACAATGCAGAAGAAATAATGAAAATATGTAAGTTTTATAGGGACCTATACACAGACAAGAAAGCAGATGCAAATCTCTACCTCTACTATATTTAGATGATGCTAATACAGAACTATCCATTGTGATGGAAAAATCATGGAAAGTTCAAGTCAGCAAAAAATAAGTCCTGGAGAAGATGGCATATTAACAGAACACACAAAATCAGGAGATTCACAGTTTCATAAGATCATATTGAGTATGTTCAATTTTAACTATAAAAAAAATTCCAATTCAGTGGCATAAATCCTTGATTATCTTATTATATGAAAAGGGCACCAGAGATGAGATCATTAACTATAGGTTAATCAGATTGCTATTACAACTGTACAAAATGCTTATATCCATTATATTAAATAGGATCACAAGGTTTTTTTCATATGCACAGCCATATGAACAAGCATCATTCAGAACAAGATTCTATGTAATAGATCATATCTACACTAATAACCAAGTAACAAAAAAAGAAAATGAAATATAATCTTCCTGAATGTCCAGTATTCATAGATTTTGAAAAAGCCTTTGATTCTATATATCATTCAGAAATAATTTGGCTTAAAACAAGCCATCTCAACAAATTATATCAAATTATTAAAAACTGTATATTTAAACTTAACAGCCTGTATTCATCCTGGTTGTTAATACTATCCATAGTTGGCAGTACCAACCTTGCCCCAACATGCTTTGCTCATGAAGCTGTACTACCCAAACAAGTGCATTGCTATTACTGCACTCTGTGAATTTCATTGCCCGAACAAATGTCAATGAGGCCCACTATCCTCCATGTGCTCTGCAACGAATGATTAGTCATTTTGAAGAAACAGGATCATTGGGAGGTAGACCTGGCAGAGGTCTCCTACTCAATTCACAAGTGAATGAAGTTGTTACTGCCATTGTGGACATGTCCATGAGTAATAACAGCATTAGTTCCTGCAGTGCACATGCTGTCTCAAGACACATGTATGTGCCTTACACAACTGTCTGGAAAATTCTACAGTAGATTCTGCATTTTTGCCCATTCAAGATACTCCTGACACAGAAGTTGTGCCCACAGGACTTTGAAAGTCAACTGACATTCACTTTAACATTCCTTGTTCGAGTGGGGTTGGATGCTTGAATGACCATGAATGATTTTGTGGGGAGATGAGACTCACTTTCATTTTCATGGAGCTATGAATACTCACAATTTCCGGGGTATGGGCTACCACATGTAATCCAACAAATTCCTTTGCATTCACCCAAAGTTACTGTCTGGTGCTTTGCATCTTCATTTATCACTGAGCCATTCTTCTTGGAGGACATTTGCCATTCAGGTCCTATGACCTGCTCAGTTACTTCCGAGAGGTATTGCAATATGATAAATAATTTTGTTGTGCCACTGCTACAGCAGCACTGGTCCATGGATCCAGTAATTTTCATGTAGGATGAGGGCTCCTCCACACATCTGTTGATCTGTATAGAAGATTCTTTGAGAACATTTCATAGAAACCAGAGTGATCAGCCATGCATGGCTGCCTCATTTGCCTGATTGGACCCACTGTGACTTTTGGCTCTGGGGATTTCTCAAAGACAGGATTTATTGGGATCATCCTGATAACTTGCCAGCACTGAAAGATGGCAGAGCGCAGCATGTGTGCAACAGTCCTGACCAGCTGCATTGTGCCATTGAATACACTGTGCAAAGGATGCAGTTTGTGGCATACCGGGAAGGGCACCTCATCAAACAGTACAGCCAGCAAATGCATAATGGAAATGAATTAAAATGTATTGTGCTTGGGTCTTAAAGACGTAGCAATATTTCTTAACAGAAATATTGCTATGTCTACATCCAGTCCCCCTGTTGGTGGATTTTGGAACCTCCCCCCCTGCATGATGCTCAATGTATTCCTGCAAAGTGCAGCATTGGAATTACTGGGCTCCCATGGCCTTAAACAGGGATACTTTAATTTTCATCACTATGTATATACTGTGTGTGTGTGTGTGTGTGTGTGTGTGTGTGTGTGTGTGTGTGTGTGTGTGTGTGTGTGTGTGTGTGTTGAGATGGAATGTTAGTGATTATGGCAAATGGTTGGGACTTCTACAAAGGGTATTTCATTCAGGCACTAAGATATATTAAAGAGAATATATTGAATTCCACGTCACTTTTATTCATTTATCAGATTGCATTCTCATCTGAATAGAGGCATATCTACCTGTATTCAGATTAGGAAGTATGTTATGAAATTTAATTTTTTGTTTGATTTCCAGTTAATGTACAGCTGTTCAGCAGGAAAACAACATGGATTTTCCCATCACAGATAATGAAAAATTTGTCTCATATCAATCTAGTGTCATACTTTTTATGAAACATGTTCTGCACATAGTCATTTCATTATGAGTGAAACTGCCAAATATTTACTTCTACTACAACAAACAACAAAAAAAAAAAAATTGTCGATATGACTTTATAATGTACATTTTCTTATACCTGAATATTCTTGCAAATAAATATGAGAATTGCATTTTTTTAAGTGAATAGGATGGTGGCCACACAAATTTGTACAGTATAATGAACAGTTTTTTATATGACTCCTACATGTAAGACATGAAACCTATAACACATTAGTGCTTTTTTGTTGATAAATATCAACAAAATATCAGGTGATACTTAAATTGTCCAATTATGCATATAAAATATTTAAAATTGATGATTTAAGATACTATAGAACAGCAGTATCCTTGCTTGTTTCATGACCTTAATTCACACCCAGGCCTCCAAAAATTTCAGTTTATTTTCTTACTATCTCTATCCTTAAAATTGGCTGTTAAATAAATAAAAAATAAATAAACTGTTATACTAAAATGTTATCATATTGCAATCCACTTTTGGCATCCAAATCATTTAGCCTACTAATATGATATTTTAACTGTTATATAAACTTTTAATTATAATTATATGTTTTTAATGATATTCACAGGCAACAGCAGTTAGTGAGATATTAGCCCGAGCTGCCAAACATCTGTTTACTGTTTATATTCAAGGAGTGGAAATGGTAACCCTTGCTACTGCCATTAGTCACTTTCTAAACTGTTTCCTGTCATCTTGCCCAACTTTGCCTATACCTGTAGCCACAGAGGAGGTAATTATTTCAGTTTAGAAGTTGATTTTCTGCTTATAAGTTTGCATGATTTGAATTCTTATTAATGTTCCATTCTCAAGTTAAAAAAAATGCTAAGTTTAGTATTGATGTTTAATGGCTTATTACAGCAAGTAAAAGAAGCATATACTTTATTACCAATATTTCACTTCCTGTTACTGAGGCATTTTTAAGGTCAAAGCAATCACAGTGCAGAAATAAGGGAACAAAATATTCAACCTGATGTCCTGATGTTCTAATTATGCCTTCTAGGTGTCAAGATATCTGCCAGTTCTGTTGTTTTTCATTCATTTATATGTTACATGTTAACAGGGCCGGCGGAAGCAGGCATGCAGAGCATGCAGGCGCCGCTATGAAGGGGCGCTACTGCAGGGGCACCGTTCATAAGTTCATTTTTAAGAAAAAAAATTTTTATCATAAAAACAAAAAATTCTTAGAATGATCAATATTAAAATAAATAAGGCTGGATACACCGAATAAAAATTAAGAAAAATTGTATATTGCCGCCTCTTTGATCAGCCGGCTGTTTAGAATTTTGCAGTGATAGCAGGCTAAATGCTTGTGTAGAGAATGTTGTTTACTGCAGTCTATCTAAAGTGAAATGGTGAATGGTTTTTATGTGCAGAAACGAATTTTCATACAAAACATTTGTTGCTAGTTAACCAGTCATATGGTATGCATCTCAGTAGGCTACTGACCGTAGCGCAGTGTGGACTATTATTTTGTCTCTGTGCTGTGTTGTGTAATAATTTCTTGTGGGTATAAAATAGAAATGGAATCAAAAATTTAAAAAAAAAGTTACCCGGTGCACAAAATCGTAAGCGACATGCTACGAAAGAAGCAGATGTTAAGAAACAAACTGGGGCTCTTAATAAATTTGTTAAAATATCAAAATATTCTGATGCAGATTGTAACCAACTCGATACATCAGAAATCAGAGTTGAAAAACCGTGCACATCATCTAGTTTGCATCAAAGTACTATTGCATCTTGTTCATAGTTGCAAGATGCATCATTTAAGTGAAAAACAGTTAGGATAAGATTTAGTTGTAGTTGACCACGAAAATAACACATTGCTAGTCTCTGTAAATTTAGAAGATCCAGGTGAATGGTGAAATATTGATGAAAAGTTAGGAGTTGTTTTAATTAAAATGGGGCCTTTTCAAAAGAAAAATATAAAATATCCCAGAGATACATATGGTCGTAAATTTGGCGACACGTATTATAATAGAAAAATGGAAAACGGGGAGCTCCTGCCAAGAATATAACTCATTTGTTCCGAAACTTTAAATTCTGTTTTTTGCTTTTGTTGCAAACTTTTTGCACCTACTGAATGAAGTAGTTTTGTAGAAGGTTATAACGATTGGAGAAATGTAAGTACAACTTTGCATAGACATGAGACTAGTTTAACTCACATGAAAAATTTCTTAAAATGGAAGGAACTTGATAAAAATTTAAAAAACAAAACTACTATTGATTGCTAGACTCAAAGCATGTATGAAATGGAAAAGAAACATTGGACGAGTGTTTTAGAATGCTTGATTGAAATTATAAAATTCCTTGGTAGCCAAAATTTAGTTTTTCGTGGGTCATCTGATAAATTATATGAAAGGAATAACGGCAATTTTTTAAAATTAGTTGAACTGTTTGCGAAGTTTGATCCCGTTGCGGGAAAAATCATGTTGAAAGGGCCCTACATCGAAATAATAGAGTACACTATTTGAGTCAAGACAGACAAAATGAAATATTGGAAACTTTAAGAAACGCAATCAGGGATATAATTTTAGACTGCACACCTGATGCAAGTAAAACGGAACTAATGACCATTATTATTCGCTTTGTTTCCTGTGACAATGAAATTGTCAAGATCAGCGAAAACTTTTTAGGTTTTGCAGATATATCAGATTCCACAGGACGTGGTTTATGTGCAACAATAACAGAACAACTGAAAAAATGGAACATCCCCATTGAAGACATGCGAGGTCAAGGGTATGACAATGTAGCAAATATGAAAGGGAAAAAAATATGGGCCCCAAAATTTTCTTTTGAACAAAAATCCTCGAGCTTTTTACATGCCATGTGCTGCTCATACTCTAAATTTAATCATTAATGATACAGCCAAAATATATGCAGATACAATTAGTTTCTTTGCAATTATTCAAGAAATATACAATTTCTTTTCATTCTCTTACAAACATTGGGCATTCCTTTTAAAGTTTGTAAAAATTTTAACATTGAAACAGCCATCAAAAATGCGATGGGAAAGTAAAAATAATGCAATCAGCCCTCTACAATATCAGTTAGGAGAAATTTACGATGCACTTTTTGAAATTTTTAATAATGAAAATTTTAATAAAGAAACTCAGCATGATGCATAAACATTATGTGCTAAAATAAAGCACTACAAATTTATTTGCTCTCTTATAACTGGGCATGATTTATTTAACAGAATAAACCCTCTGAGTAAAATGCTTTATAATGAGTAAAAATATGAACATTACACTTGCTTTAGAATTTATCGAAGACTTAAAAATATTCTTACAAGAGTATCGATCAGATACAAATTTTAAAGAAGTTCTAAAACGGCAAAAGAACTGAGTGAAGAGATGGACGGAGAACAAGAATTTAAAACTGGTACGGAAGTCTGACGACGAAAGAAGACATGACAATTTGACTACGAGCATCGTGATGAAACACCACAATCGCCAGAAGATAAATTTAGAGTGAATATGTTTTATACGCTTCTAGACATTGCAATGTGTTCGTTAATAGAATGTTTTGAACAACTTAAAACATATTATGATAATTTCAATTTCTTGTAAAGATTACTACAAATTAATAATGAAGACTTACGAAAAAATTGTGACGATTTAGAGATTCTCTTGAAGGATGGTGACAATAAAGACGTAAATGCAATAGAACTATGACGAGTTATGTGCTTTCCGGGGTATTTTTCGGAAGGATAATTTAAATATTCAAAATCCTTTCGATATTCTTAATTTTATTGTATCCAATAATTTATCTTTCCCTAACTTTTCAATTGCTTTAAGAATACTATTAACCTTAACTGTTAGTGTAGCGAGCGGTGAACGTTCCTTTTCCAAGTTGAAATTGATTAAAACCTACTTAAGAACAATTATGTCAAAAGGCTTGTTAGTTTGGTGTTAATAGCTATTGAGAATAATGTATGTGTGGAATTAGATGTTAAGGCCATTATTTCTAATTTTATGAACATGAAATCAAAAACCCTAAAATTTTAATTTAAAAAAATTTCAAGTATATTTATGTAATTTAATTTATTTTCTGTTTTTTTTGAATACTTATATTAAATGTTCTAATTATTTTCTTATTTTCTCATCTATCTTGAGTTTTTTTATTTTCCTAAAAGATAGTTCCACTTGTAAAAATTTTTTAATAATTTTTATAAGTTACTAAGAATTTAGTAACTTGTAACATGCAAGAATTTTTTAAACTTTAGTTCAAATAAATTTTAACTTTAATTAAAATTCATTTTAATTTTGTTAGCGATTTGGTTTGGTGAGAAGGCCAAAATCCCTGTACCATTATATATTCAACGATTAAAGTGAAGTGGCTTTATCAAAATTTGCTTTAACTTTTGAAATTTTTTTGAATATACGGGTTTTTAACGATTATCTGGCCTAGTCAACACCCCCGGTTCTTTACGTTTAGCGAACCAACGTGTGTCTGTTCTGTCAAAATTGATTTAAGAAATTTCAAATAATTTAAATTTTTATTATCGTAAAAGAACCACACACTGGCTCTGCATGTTAATTTATGTGTGAGGTAATAATCCCTTATGAACAGGGGAAATTAGTTTCATTCATAATGAGTACTATTCCCATGTCATTTTGTTTTGCACATTCCATTGACAACAGAGAACTAAATTAATTCTTAAACTAATTAAATTTTTTTTTTGTTATTCTTATGTCCTGATTAAAGAATAAGAAGCCAAGTATTAAAGATGTAAATGCTTTAAATTGATATTTGCAGGCAATGTAGCTTAACATCTACATTGCTGTAATTTGCAAAAGAAAAAGAATGACCCATTTGAAATTTTAAACTCATTTTTGAAGGTTAATATGTGTTGTTGGATAGAATAATTCTTTCAAAAAAATGTATTCAGCAAAATGAATTACAGTTGCATCTAAACTAGGGCAACTGATGACTACTGGAGTAATTTTTATAGTGAATAATTTTCTACAGTGAATTTCTTATAAAGTAGCATTGTTGGAATTTAGTTGGTACATTTGGCTAGCTGTGTGGCTGATTGTTACCATATCCATACTCCAATCACAAGCTGCAGATTCGAATGGTACTTTGATTGACTTTAGACGGTAGATGAATTTCACTGCCTGGTGTGAGACCACTGTCCCACTTATTGGAGGTCCAAAGTGGCTTAGAAAAGTTCCATGTCTGGTTTCTAGAGGTAAAAAAAAAAAAAAAGAATGTAAAAAGTTAATAAAAATAGGAAAAAATATCCTTAGTGCATCCATGGTACTAAAGTATACTATAGATAGGTTTTGCTACCCTTCATGGGTGGGAGTCACATAAAAACAGTTATAAATGGTATTTGCTATATTGAAATTTTCTGTAAGATAAACTAAAGAATGGAGGGAGTGAGAAACAAGTTGGGGAGGTTATGATGAAAGCAATAATACTTTTCATAGCAGTAATAAATATCTTTTATGCATAGGAGTTATATTGACATTAACATTTGAAGGCACTGCTTATTCATGTTCTTGTGCTAAAATAATGTTTCAAATTAGCTTTATCATAAACAGGTAAAAAATGACATTGAGTTGAGGAAAAAGCGTGTGTGTGGGGGGGGAGAATTATTACACGATGCCTCCAGAGTTTGGGTACTCATCATGGAAATCACGGATGGTAGCTATGTTACCATACTAGGGAAGTGACTATGAGCAAGGTGGTTTCCTGTTGCCTTCCTTGCCGTACTATATCCTATGGCTGTATCCTGTGTGTTCATGAGTCCGGTTTGCCTGTTTGTGGGATGAAAAACCCCAGGATAAACTGGGGTGGAAAACCCTACTGCCTACGCCCAAGACCTTGACTAACTTGGCTATGGCTGAGGAAGATCCTTCAGCTCTTCACATCTCCAGTGTGAATCGAACCTAGGATACTCCTTCCCCAGGCATATAGCTGAGAAGTACACAGAGACTAGGCTAACCGCGCAAACATGCCATCTAATATCTGGGAAAAATAGCTTTCACATAGACAAGATTTAGAAATATATTCCAGAATAATTAAATCATTGAATAATTGCTGGAGATTGGCTAGTTGGAGGGTAATTTGTCCATCTCTCTTCTCTCTCTTAAAAGGAACCTGCTAGATTCTCTTATATTCTTGGGGAAAAAAAATCTAATTTTAAAGAGATTTTTTGTTCAGTGAAATCTTGCCAAATTTTTTAGGATTTTTAATTTCTTAATTCAAGCTAGGTTGGGCCTAGCCAGCATGTTCACAATCAGTACTGTATATTATCGCTTGTAATGCGAAAAATTTATGGTTAAAATTTATGGTCTAAAGTTAGGGGTTCATATTATATGCGGATCTTAAAAAATATAACCTCTTATTAGACTTGCACACACAATATATACTACCTAATGCCTATGCAACCAAATCTACTTGACCCACTCGCATTCGGCGACCGAGTGTGCATAGTATCTGCGCATAAAGCCAGTAATGTAAGTAGTGCTAATATCTCGCCCCCTTGGCGGGATATTAGCACAGTTATATCGGTTTAACCACAGTTCATTTTAAATATTATTCGTTAAACAAAACCTAGCCTGAAAATGAGCCAACAGAAACATAAACGTTCATCTTTTGAAGCAGGATTTAAATTGTGTGTCATGCAGTTTGCAGAAGAACATAATAACAGTGTTGCTATGAGAGAATTTGGTGTAGCAGAGAGTAATATTAGACTTTGGCATAAGCAAAAAGACAGTCTTGAAAAAATCCCCAAAATGAAACGTGCCCGTCATGGAGATGTAGCATCCTTTCCAGAACTCGAAGATGAGCTAAATGAATGGATTTTGATGCAACAACAAGATGGCATTATAGTAACAAGAAATGCAATTCGTTTTTGAGCTCTACAACTCAAGAATGGTAAATTCAAGGACACACCAGGTATGTCATCTTTTCTTGCTTCGCCTGGGTGGTGTAAGAGATTTATGGAATGCAATCATTAACATTACGACACCAAACAAAAATTGCGCAGAAGTTACCAAACCTGCTTGAAGAAAAAGTGAAGTCCTTCCATAAATTTATCATAAAAGTACGGAAGTGTCATGGATATGAACTTTCCCAAATAGGCAATATGGATGAGATGCTCATGTACTTTGATATGCCTGGGAATCGAACAGTAAACTCAGTATTCCTCAGTAAATTCTTGGTGAAAAGAGTGTCCTCATAAAAACAACGGGACATGAAAAAACACATTTTAACATTGTTCTAGCATGCATGGCAGATGGAACCAGATTAAAGCCGACAGTGATATTTAAAAGGAAGACAATTCCGAAGCATATGAAATTTCCACCAGGTGTCTTTGTTTGTGCCAATCAGAAAGGTTGGATGGATGAAGAAGGTGTACAATTGTGGCTGGATCAAGTATGGAACATACATCCAGGCAGCTTGTTACATCAACAAAGCATGGTAGTCTGGGATATGATCTATTTTGCAGATCAGTTTGGATCTGCAAAATATGTACAGTCCATGGAGCTAAAAGTTTGATTGTGATATGGTATGGAAAGAAAACACAGCCTCTGCAATTTCTAATTCTTTCTTTCTTCCCAAATTCAGTTTGACAGAGAAAATTGGTCATCTTTACAAATGAAAAAGCTGCCTGTTGAGCTTTCTTATGCTTATCAGAAGCTGAATGCCTTGTGATATCTCGCTTTCCTCCAGATGTCAGAGAAAGTTTTCTCAAACAGATTGTAGATGAAACATATCCCTCCTGTTCATACTCCTTAATAAATGGATACTCTTTTTTTTTCAAATTATCTGTCAGTTTGCAATCTCTTCATTTTCTTTTTACTGGCATGGCATAAACCTCATTATTAAAAAATAATTAAATATTTTCAAATAATTATAAACTTTCCAATTTTTAAACATATAAAAAAAGATATAGCAAAGCATTACTTCTGTAAATACTTGGGATCTATGATATCAAAAATAACAATGTAATACTATGTCTACAGGTAAAACTTTGATTTTGAAACATACAACAAAATATCATTCTTTAAATTACCGTTACTATAACCATGGTCGATATATATATCATTTAGTGGTTTCCTTTGCTCTAAAATCTATTTTGTATCGACATGAGTGAGGTACTGAAAGACCTCAAACTAACAATAACTTAAATTACCTTTATTATTAAAAAAGGGAAAATACAGCTTTTGTTGTTATGCGTAATTGTTTATTTTATGAATGAAATTTAAAAGCAACAGATATCATATCTAAACTTTGTTTTATGATAATAATAATATTTATTACAGGCATTAGCCCAATTACAATTTGTTACAGATGGTTGTGAATTGCACAGTAAAAATAGTTAATATTTTTACAAAACAGAATACAAATTACATGCATTAAACATACACTATGTAAATTATAATAGTAAAAACAAAACGTAAAACATTTGTATTACGTAAATGTAGATTGTGTTGATTGACGATGATAATTTTGTCGAACTTTAAAATAAAAGTTTGGCACATAATCAAAAAAAATTATTACATGAAAAAGTTCCTCAGAATAAACAACTAATGTAAGTATGTTCATAGTTTACTCTTTCTCTTAAGGTGAATAAAATATTTTAAATGCTGTACGTTTTGCTGTACACATACTAATGCTGTACATCTGGTCACATAATTTTAAACTGACCAGTTTCTGAAGATCTCAGTTTAAGAAAATAATAATTTCTTTCCATCAAATATCTTTCTAGATCTAAATAAGTACAATTTGTCCAAAGAATAATTATATTAGTGTTATTTTCTTCTAATGATCCATCCTTAAAATCAGTATCTAAAATGTGTTCTATCAGCAAATCTATAATGATCACAGACAATTTATACATATGTACCTAGATCTTTTTGACAAATCTAGGTGTGTATGTATATCACTTAATGCTCTGTTTATGGTTGTGTGGACCATAAACATAGCGCATACCACTATATAGGTTATCATTATATTTTCTCATTTAATTTTTAAACACCATTAGGTACATTAATATATTGTCATAGGCAGTGAATTTCAGTGCCCTTACATTGAAGGGTCTTGAGATTAGGTTCTATGCTCTCTAAGGTGGTGGTTGAGAGATCTAGTTTGGTTACCATAATATGACACGTTGCAAGGAAAGGGTACCTTGTGAACACCTGGAAGAGAGAAGTTGATTTTTAGAAGGGCAGATAAGGGCTGCTAGTTTTAAATGAGATATGAAAGCAATGCAGAGATTATTTCTTTAAAAGTCTGACTGTGTTTTCTGAGGTACCCTGAACATAGGGAATAGTAAATGCCTTTAATACCCATAGGTTAAAGAAACTCTTACTTAATTGTGGTTGGCTATTCACCTTAACCTGTGTGTCTGGAACATTGAAATACAAGCCAACTCTCATAAATACCATTAGGACAGACTCCAAAACATTCCAACCAGAACCCTGTAGGTATGATGCTATTCTGAAGAAATTCATTTTAGCAAATTATCCAGTGTAATAAATTATCTCTGTAAATTTGCTATAAGAGCTATACAGATATCCTTTAGTCTTTGGGTCAAATCCCCGTGAAACCCTCATTCGGGTACAAAGAATCCTCATTCATGGGGGACAAAGAAATTGCCTTGAGATCGAGCCAATATCAGATGTCTGAGATCAACCCCTCATAAAACACTAAGAAATTTATATTTCACTGCTCCACTTAGCGCTTTTAGATTAGACAATATTATCAATCAAGAGGCGATCTCAAGACAGTACTTAAGTGATACCATGTAATTATGCAGATGTGACCAAAATCTATTCTTATTGTAGTCTCCCGTCTAAGTTCGTTGTACTCTTTTATAAGTGGTGCATCGGATTCCAGAAATCACAGATAGTCTTAGTTGGGTGCAAAAGCAAGGTTTATTAGATATCATAAATGTGTACATACAATACAAAAAGCTTAGTTCCCACTTTGAGGGAGTTCCTGACAGTCAGGATAGAATTAGAACATTACAATAATATAAGTATATTCAAACTGGTTAAACTGTAAATCTCTGAAGTAAGAATTCTTATTTTTACCCTTAAATACCTTATTCATGCATGATTATCACAATAACTCTCTAATTTTCTTAGTAGTTCAATCAAACCACACAAGATAGCATTTATATCTTTTACAATCTCTTCATTGATAGCAATTCCTTACTTTAAACATATTCTTAACCTCCTAGAACATATGTAACTCTCTCACAATAGGAGACAGCAAGATTTTAAGGTAACCCTCTCTATATCACTGCAGTTCAGTCCTAATTAATATCATTAATGTTCCTTCCTATGTTTTTACAACATGGCACAAATCTTTCATTCACAATCAGCAAAATACAAACAAAGTCTACTTATCTGTCCTTGGGTCTGCATCACGTCAAAGGTCTACCAGAATCTGCCTCTCCCTAGACAAAATGTCCATGTGCTCCAATCTGGCTTTCTATGGATGGCTGGGCTTATTCCTTCCACGGAGATACTAGTCTCTCTTCCACCGCTGCCTCTATCGAAACCCTCCAGAATGGAGGCACTGTCACCTTTCACCTACTTACGACACCGTGAGACGAACACCAGAAGATCCAGGAACAAAAAGCCTTTTTTCAGGGGTGCTAGACCCTTATATTTTCACCTTTCTTTCTCGGCGATTCTTGCATTCCACGATGTCCACCCAACGCACTCACATGGGCTCACGTCACGGCATCCAGCTTTCTCTGCTATATCCCATGTGTGCTGACGGCACGCGATTGCTTGGGGCAAACAGCTCCTTCGCGTTGCTGCTCCGTGACCTTTGGACTTCACCTCCCCCTTATCTTGAACTTTTGCTAACATTCTATATCTCTTAGTACACAATGTTCTATTAAACTTTGCTACAGGTCTACACTTCCATTATTAGTTAACTAATTTGTGAGTGGTACAAAATGCATACTTATTTGTTTTCGCATAGTATAAAATATTTGATATATTTACAATGCATTATTTTAACACTCAGAGGCAAGCATGGTATAATGTTTCTTATTGTGTGTTCGCTCTGTTATACAATGATAAGATGAAATATTTTATGTTCCAACTTATCAGGGTATAACACCCATAGGTTAAAGAAACTCTTACTTAATTGTGGTTGGCTATTCACCTTAACCTGTGTGTCTGGAACATTGAAATACAAGCCAACTCTCATAAATACCATTAGGACAGACTCCAAAACATTTCAACCAGAACCCTGTAGGTACGATGACGTTCTGAAAGAAATTCACTTTAGCAAATTATCCAGTGTAATAAATTATCCCTGTAAATTTGCAATAAGAGCTATACAAATATAAATGTTACAGAAGCACACAGTCTAAATCTGAACTTCAAATGTAAATATTACAGAAGCACACAACTTGGTTTTTAGTTCATGGCAGTTACTACACAGAAAAAAGGCATGTTCAGACTTGTAACAAATTTAATGAATTATACATTATATGTGCATGTGTGTTGTACATGCATGTAACCCTGGTCTATTTTAATTCCTACTTTAATAATTATGGAGATCATCCTTAAAGATTGTCATTTGTAGGTGGCTGATCTACAGTCCAGTTATTGTCTGTTTAGAGTACTTATGAGGAGTCTTAAATGTTATTCCAATTAGAAATGCTCTGTCTGATTTTAATAAAAGTTCATTTTTATTATAAAGTTATTTTATTTATGATTGTAAATAAAGTTACCATATGTTCTTTTCCTTTGGAACTGCAGCGGTCATGTTTGTAAAATAAGCTAGTAACTTGAAAATCTTTCATTTTTAATGTGAATATCTTTAGTTAAACTAAAGATTAAGATTATTGCCTGATTTAAATTCTGTTGCTGTTTTGTATGCTCTTTCCTGTATCTAGAGAGAGAGAAAATATATTGAATTTTCTCTTTGCTCAGTTGCAAATAAGAAGCACTCGCAGGAAAGGAAAAAAGAAAAGACAGAATCCACTCAATATGCAAGGTATGCTATAAAGAATTTAGTATTATTATTAGTATATTCATGAAAATGAATTAACCTTCAGAAAAATCGTGTGCTTCATATTTCTATATTCAAATTTCCATAATACTTAACATTCAGGTTCAAGTATTCCAGAAGAAACTAAGAATGCAATACTTTTAGTTTAATAATCACATGCTTCATAATCTGTGTAAATATATTTTTAGATTTTCATGTTCCAAAAATAAATTTTCTTATGCTTTTGCACTTTAAAATACTGTTCACTGTGAAAAGCATTAAACTCTAAGTTTAACAAACTTAGAGGAAGTCTATTTTAAATCTTACTCTATGTAACTGTAAAGATATAATGTAGCTCCCACCCACAAAATGTTTATCTGTAAACTTATAGTACATTCATACTATAGATGGGATAAGGATTTTTTTTCTTATTGATTTTAGCTATTTTTTGTATTTTTATTTATTTTTATCTAGTCCAGAAACTGTTCTAGAGACTAAACATGGAACTCCTTCAGACATAAAAAAAAAGCATGGTGGTGGTCTCACACTGAACAATGAAATTCTCCTTCCATCTAAAGACAACCACAAACATCCATTCCTATGGCAGGATTTAAATCCACAGCCTGTTGGTTGGAGAGAGAGCAGATATGCAAACTACTCAGTCAACCAGGCCAGCAATTACATGTAATGAAATGTTTAATGTTGTTTAAACTGTGGTTTAATAATTATTAAACCCCAAAACGATGCCACTTTTTCAGTGAATGAAATTCTTTATATATATATATATATATATATATATATATATATTATTGAAATTAGGATTTACTCGGGATGTATATATTTGCGTAATCCTTTTGAAGTTTTTTTTCAGTTGAGGTTGAAGCTTAAATCTCTCTTTCCATTCAAGAGTGTTGATATTACCGATATTGACAACTCTTGCCAATTCTGTGAGGAGAAAATATGTTGAAAACCAGTAATACAGTGTTTTTGCAGGCTAAGGATGGATAATCTGGAAAAACTGCTGTAGAAACCAAATAGGTTTCTTATTTATGCAACTTCAAAATCTCTAGAGAAGCATGGTGGTCTCATATTTAGTGACAAAAGTAGACTGCTACCTTAGGATCCATCATCCATGCCACGTCAAACTTAGAACTTGCAAGATGCTATATACTCATCCATACAGGTAGGTGGTTGTCCATCTACCTATGTGAATGAGAAAGGTTATTTGATTATTGTTGAGTTATCCTTTAATCTGTAATTATTTCATATAATCTCTCATTAAAATTAAGAATTCATGAAATGAAGTTTTCAAACTTAATGGTTAGATGTGACTGCTCTGCCTCTAGTTGGTGACAGTGATCATGCTGTACTGACCCAGAAGTTGCTAAGTGTATGAACTTTCCATTCAGAAAATGTTATATGCTAAACTACAAAGCAAAAAATTATGACAAACTAAACAGAATGCTAGGTTTGATCCCATTACATTGATTGCTGGATGGGAAGTATATTGGCAATGTGTGGGAAATATTAAAAAAAAAAAAATACATCAATGATGCAATGTCAGAATGTGTCCCTAGAGGTCAAAGAATGAACATGGTGAGTATGAAATGAATGTGCAGTCTTAATAAGCAAGAGATTCTTAAGAAAAAGATATGGTTGGATTACTGTACGTAGGAGAGTGTCATCATCAAATTCCTGACATGTACCCTCAAAGGATGTACAGGATATGATAGTATTACATGAAAAATTTACATAATTACTAACTTCCTATCTACAATTTTCCTCCAAATCAGTCTGTTACTTGTCAAGACTCCAACATTATCAGATCTTATATTTCTATCATCTAAGGCACTTTGTACCGTATCAATCAACCTATATCTTGGTCTTCCTCTGGGTCGTTTTCCTGCCAACCTGGCAGAGAACACTTGTTCTGCTAATCTTTCCTCGCCCATTCTGTTTACATGACCATACCACCTGAGATTAGCTCTGTTAACACATTCCTGGATTCCTGACAATGTCAAGTTCTATCCTAATATCCTCATTTTTAATATGATATTGCCTTTGATGCCATCTGTTCACGCCTATAATCTTTCTCAGGACTCTCATATCTGCGATCTCTAGTCTTTGGTCAAGTGTTTTACTTCTGACCCAGCTCTCAGATCCATAAGTTAAAACTGGTTTGAACACTGTCTTGTATACAGCTAATTTAGTGTTATATTGAATATTATATTATATTGAATATTCTCTAAAGTTTATAAAGAGACAAAAGTACACTGTTTACAATCAGTGTCATTGCTGTATTATAAACGGGACTTTTCTTATATCATTTATTCTTGTTTTATGAAACTGTTCCAAGCTTCATATTATGTGACACTATTAAAATTCTTATGTCTTTATATCATTAACAAAAATTTTTAAATTTCATTATATCTTTTAGTATTGTTTATGCTTTTATAATAATTTATATTTTTGGGAGTGGGGTGCAACTGCTGTACATTAACACTTCAAGTACATTGATTTTATATAATAATGTTTAAGTTTTTAATGTACTTTTAAATTTAATGCTTTATTTAGATAATAATGAATGGGCCACTTTAACTCCCAAAACACTGTGGGCTAATCTGAAAGCTGAACTGAAATCCTATTATGACTGGAAACTTGAAACTGATTCCTCTGATACAACTGTTGAGCGATATGGCTTGCAAAAAATAGCCTTACTGCGTTCCTTTTGCATGAAAACAGGAGTGCAAATCTTGCTGAGAGAATATTGTCTTGACCATAAAAGTAGACCATCATTTATTGAAGAAGATGTTCTTAATATGTTTCCTGTGGTGAAGCACATCAATCCTAGGGTAAGTATTTAAGTTATTAATAGATAGGATAAAAATATCAATTTGTATTAGAATATGCAACTATATTGAACATCATATTTGCACTTTGTGAAAACGAGAAATTATCACTAGACAAAAATGGTCTAGATCAGTTTAAATGGTCTGTGGTGGATAGGGGAAATAAACCAATTTGCAGAAATCAAGGTTATGTTACTCATGTAAATGAATAAGAAAGAATTGATTCAGAACCAAGAGGTCAAACAACTTTCTTCAAGAATAATATTAATGATTAAAAGGGGGTCATGAAAAAGGGATTATATATTGTTTGAACTACATAAATTACACTGAGATAAATACTACACCCTGTAGCAAAGTGATTATTATAATGTATGATTTTATGTGTAGGTGGAACTCTACTCTGAAAATGACAGACATCATGGTAAGTTTGTCATAGTTAAGAAAAAGAGAATGCATTGTGTTTTCTGTAAAGAAAACGAGCTTGTTGCAAGAGTGTTTTTCCACCAGACAATATATTCCTAGAAAATAGCTTTGAAAAATATACATAGACTTCCTCCTCCAATGAAAACTGTTTTGATTACACATTAACTGATTACATGTATAATGAGAAAAGATGGAAACTCTTCAAAGTACAAAACTGTCAAATCATTAACTATAGATTAAATTTTGATCAAAAAAAAATTTTTTTTTAAAGTCGCTCACATTCAGTACCAATATAAAGAAAAATCCACACATATAAATACTAGACAGAATGAAGTACAGAAAATCTAGGAAGAAATCAAATCAAATATGATCAAATTCCTGAAGGGGGGGGGGATACAGGATATGATTGTATTACATGAAAAAATTACATCATTACTAATTTCCTATTATTAATTTTCCTCCAAATTAATTTTATCTGTCTTCTAAGGCACTTTTTAATGTATCAATCCATCTAGATCTTGATTTCCTCTGGTGTTTATCCTGGCAAAGAACACTTGTTTTGCTAATCTTTCTTATCCCGTTCTGTTTAAATTACCATATCACTTAAGATTAGCTCTGCTAACACATTTTTGAATGCTAATAATGCAGGTTCTTTCCTAATATCCTTGTTTTTAATATGATATTGCCATTAATACCATCTGTTCACTCTCCAAATCTTCCTCAGAACACTCATATTTATGGTCTCCAGTCTTTGATAAATTATTTTATTTCTACCCCATCTCTCAGATCCATAAGTTAAAATTGGTTGAACACCGTCTTGTATACAGCTAATTTAGTGTTTTGACTAATTTCTCACTTATTCAATATAAATTTATTCACTTGACTTCCTACCATGCCAGCTTTGCTAATTCTGTTATTTTCATATGTAATTTGTCATCTTCACTAAAAATTTGCCTAGGTAGCTGAAATGTTTTACTTCTTCTATAGGAAGAAATGATCATCAAATTCCTGACAGAGGGGGGAGTACAGGATATGATTGTATTCATTCAGGATGCAGTTGACATTTTCAGTGTTTCTGACATATTTTTATTATCTTTGTCTTTTTATTGCTGATTTTCATACCATATTTAGCACAACAGTTATTCAATTTAGTCAGGGAATCTTGTAGACTTTTACTGGATTTATTTAGAAGTACAACATCATCTGCAAAGAGTTGAGATTAACATCTCCAATTTTGACATCAGGTTTTAGAGATCCCTAGAGAGAGAAGCATTTTAAAAATGTTGATTTACATGGAGCAAATGGAAGAGCAGTGCATGGTCTACATTTGAATTCTAAGTCTGCAGTAGAATCAACAGGATTCTACTGCAGATAAAGGTACAGGAAGATGGTTTGATGTTAAATCAGGTGAGACAAGGGTGAACATTATCCCCATTGTTAGTCATAATTTCTGTGAATCACATCATGAAAGAAATTTGGCACTAAACCTGATGTCAAATGGAGAGGATATCAAAATTAACTCTTTGCTATATTCAAATAATGTTATACTCTTAACAAATATCGAGGTTAGCAAATATGGACAGTGGAATAACGACAGCTGGTAGGGGAGCCAGTTGAATAAATTAATATTGAAAAATAGAGAAATTAGCTATAACATTAAACTAACAGTGTTCAAACCAATTTTAACTTATGGATCTGAGAACTGAGTTAGATATAAAATGGTTGATCAGGGACAGAGATCACATATGAGTTCTTTGAAAAATTAGGGTAGTGAACATATGGCATCAATGGTAGAATTATAGTAAAATTAAAGATATTAGGAACTTGATATTTTTAGCATTCAAGAATATGTGAGCAAAGCTTATCTAAAGTAGTATGGTCACTTAAACAGAATAGAAGAGGAATGGTTAGCAGAAAAGAAAAAAAAAAAAGACCTAGAGGAAAACTGGGCTCTAGATGGATTAATGTAGTTAGAGATATCCTAGAAATCTGAATTGGAGTGATAAGCTTAATTTGGTGGAAAATTGTTGATCAGCAGTTACTAATAATGCAAACTTAATTGTGTAGTACTATTTTAGTATTGTTTACATCCTATTCTTCCCTGAAGGTGCATGTCAGGAATTTGATAATTTCTGCTATTTGCAAACTACAGAACTGAAAGATCTTTTTTTTTCTCAGTACAAAGGTTCATTCCATGTTTATTGCCTATACTGAGTATGCTGCCCATACTCAGTATGTGTCAAATCAATTTCTGTCTGTTTTTATTTCATCAGTGATTGAAAGTAATCTTCTTTCTTATCATCTACTTACGAATAAATTGCTTCACTATCTGTTCCTGGTATTTATCAAGTACACTGTTTCTGTTGACTTCTATTTTGGACAGGCTGGCCATTCTAAGATCAGAATCCAAGAACACCATGAAGTTATAAGCCATAAGTTACCTTACTTACATATTTTTTTTTTAAATGTTCTATATTCTCCTCATGGCACATAAGGCTGAGATCAGTTTCTTCCAGATACCTCTGTGCTCAGCTACCAGTTTAGCTTCTCTCCAGTTCTGCTACTCGTCTTCTTTCCCTTTTCTGTCATTCTCTGCCAAGTTAATTTAGGCTTTTCCATTTTCCAACTGGGATCCATCCCAAAGATATTCTAGCTGCTGCCCATACTCAGTATGTGTCCAATCAATTTCTGTCTGTGTTTTTATTTCATCAGTGATTAAAAGTAATCTTCTTTCCTATCATCTACTTACGAATAAATTGCTCCACTATCCTTTTCTGGTATTTATCAAGTACACTGTTCCTGTTGACTTCTATTTTGGACAGGCTGGCCATTCTAAGATCAGAATCCAAGAACACCATGAATTACATCAGATTTCTAGATTCAGTGGGATTCAAGTCTTGTATCTCATGCTATCAATACTAGACATAGTTTATTGGGACCAAACAAATTTTTTTCACTACAGTACGTTTGCATTTTATCATCTATTCCTGGAAACATACAAACCTTGATCATTCAATGTTAATTGAATAGATTACATGCCTTTCTCTGTTTCAGAAAGTAATTGCCATATACTGTTTAACTTATTTTAAAATTTATTTTGAATCGCACAACTATACCTGGTTCTCTGGAACTTTAATAGTACTTTCTCCTGTTCACTGAGCTGTGATTAAGACACATGGAAGTATATGTATTGTGTTGACTCATCCTTGTATTCGTATTTTGAATGTTGTACCGAATTCTTTTGCTTTCTTCCTGAATAAATTCTAATTTCCCTTACATCTGATAAACCATTTAAAGTATTATTCAATAAAATGCCAAGTCCAGCAAGCTTGTATTGGATTTATTTAAGCTAATAGTAAAGGACCTGTATCAGAAGGAAAACTGAGAATAGGAACATATTAACACAATAAAAGTGAGGAGTTAACGGATGTTATGATGGTGTGGAAATTGGATGTTTTGGGTTTAAGCAAGACAAAATGAAAAAACAAGGAAACAGAAATTTAAGAGGATGCTGTTTTGTGTTTTGAAAAGAGCAGATGATCAATTTAAAAATGGTGTTGATTAAATCAGCAGTAAAGAAATAAATGACTCATTAACATGATAGAATTAGTGATAGAATGAGGCTTGCTTGTATTTGAATTTAATGGAAAATAAATGTTACGTATTAATTGACATTTGTGCTAGATCCTTGAAGATATCAAGAACAACTACTTTACTCCCCAAATTTTTCCATGGTATTTGTCCAGAGCGTGGATGACATAGATAAGCAGATCCTCTTTTCAAACAGTTGTGGAATCTTTACTAGCAATCATTTATTAGTTGGCCATCTTCAAGGTAGCACAGGATTAAGTATTGATGGTTCTTTCCATTACTTGAGAGAGCACTGAGATGAGAGAAGTTGGATGATGAGGATTTGTCACCCTACTTAGCAATGGATTGTACATTGGGTAATTTCCATGCTGCAGGATGGATACTAGTAGAATACGAAAGCTTAAAAAGGTGAAATAGAATGTGAGAACTCTGAAGCACAAGCCTTAGGATGATTGAAGAAATATCATCAGGACCAGAAGACTTTCTTCATATCTAATTTGGACAATTCTGATTTTGTTCTGGTAAAAGATCAAAGAGGGTGCTGTGTGGTAAGTGTTTGGAATGTCTTTTTTTTGGAGGGGAGGACATTTAGCAAGGTCAGCTATATGAGAATTAGAAGAAGAGAAAGAAGTCAGGAGGTTGGCTTTTTTTCTGTGAATGGTAATACAGTAGAACCATTCAGATGACAGTGGTGGAAGCAATGCTGGACAAAAATTGCAGGCAATTATTTTGGCAGGAGACAAGAAGGTACGACCCCCTTTTGGTCAGTGTAAAATTTATTAATTTATATTTTATGTTTAATATATATATTGTTTATGACGTTACTTCTTTACTTTATGTGTTTGCCCTCTTTCTTCATTATTTTTGTGGTTGCTTGAGCTTGTATAAATTGCCTGTATGCTCCAATCTCTAATTCACGTATAATGCTATTAGTTGACTTTATTCCTTTCGTAATCTACTTAGTTTTAACCCCCCCCCCCCCCTTCAAGGCCATAAAGTATAGTTTCACACATGCTAGAATTGTAGACCGAGGAAAAGCTGGGACCAAATCCTTAATTTACATTGCTTTGATCAAATGTATCAATCCTTAAAAATTTATTTTTTGTTAACAACTGCGCCATTAAAGATCATGTAAAAGAATTTTTCTATCTTTCCCTTATATACAACAGAATATTTTAGCTATGCACATGGAATAACTCTTAAATCAATTCTATCTCAAGCAACTCCAAATTACTCAGTTGTGGCTGTAACTTTCTTTAGGTCACACAGGTTCGATTTGTTTTATGAGACAGTGCATTGGCTAACAAAGATCAGGCAAGCTATTAACAAAACCAAACATGTTTATTCTAACTAAGACATTTATGTACAAATGCAAATAAGACATATCACGTGTCTACTTCTCCACACATTCATTAAAACAATTCACTTAAAGCATTAGACAAAGAAATTATTTACACAACTTATTAAACATGTGGATGGATTTTAGCACACATAACCTTACTCTCATTACAAACAATAAAAGGCAAATTAAACTATACTCGTTCTAAACATTATGTAACACAAGCATTATTCAAGTTTACAGTATTCTATTATACACATTCAAACTGACCTCTTCAAACACATTATATGATTTTGTTAAATAGAATCAACATCTATCGTCTGTACACACAATCTAGGTTATTAAAATAAAACAATTTACTTACAAGCTCTCTGTTTCATTGTGCAGTCCTGTGATCAGGCACTGTCCGGCAGTTGTTCTTGCAGATTCCTTCCTTGTAACTTTAATGCATTTTTTTCATCGATGTTAGGAACTTTGTTGGCTGCCACAAATCAGCACGCACTTGGATCAGTACATTTGTCGATGAATTTCATGGAAGGATATCTTGTAATACTGCCAGCGAACTCCCTATGATCTCCAGAAACTACTGTTCGTGGGATCGCTATTCTTCCCATCTTCGAAAAGCTTGCCACACGAACAAAAAATGAGAGCCTGCTCGAGCCTCAATCTTTGCCTTTTATATCATATCAAAAAAAAAGTTACCAGATTTACTGGTAGCTCCCTTATCATCCATGCTTACAGTAGGTTTTGGAGGTAAAACTCATAGTCCGGTGACCTTTGAGACTGTTGTTGGCCTTCAGTTTACTAGCCTAATCCTGTCTGAGCTTTTTAGTTACAATTGCTTGTGGTTCTACATTAGGTTATATACACTCTTAATTATATGTATTTTAATGGCCTATGTAAAATCAATATAGGTGAAAAATAAATCTCTTTTTCACAAGAGATTTTACAGTCAGAATGCAAGGTTTCTGCTTTTAGCTCTTTCAAAATCCACGTTGTGGATGAATTGACAGTTTTCTTGCATTTATTCTTTGCTTTAGCATGAGCAGTAAAGTAAGATGGAGTTTTAATTGAGAACCAGTTACAGTATTGTAACTGGTTCTCAATTGCTTGTACAGCTTCAGCTAACCTTTTGGAGAATCAAGGATTAATTAGGATTAGGGAGTGTAGAGCAGCATGGGGGAATAAGTTGCCGTTCCAGTAAGGATTATTTCATTGACACATTCGCTACATATATTTGAAGTGGTAGGTTGAAAATAGTATTCCAACCAAGAGAATGAGGAATAAGAGTTGCAAAGATCATCCTACTTAGCCTTTTCATAATGCTATACAACATATAGGTGGGAATGTCTGTGTGCATGTTGCTTATTGGTAGATGAGATAAGCACCAAGTTATGGTCTCAACCTGGTGCTGATCTCTTATGGTGGAAAAGACATTTGAGGAGCATTTGAAGGATATTATTCTTAATGAGTGTGTAATTATCTTTGATAATGCCCATCTGGACTATTGTGCTCAGATATGGTCATCTGCATTCTTTGGAAATGAAGATACAGATAGTTGTAAAGATTCACTAGAGCAGTGGTTCCCAATCTTTTTCCGCTTTTGTACACCTTTTAAACCCATTTCTATAAATTGTACCTTTTGTTTTTAAAATAGCTGTTTTTAAATACTGACGCTTTTGTTCAATGCCTATCTTAATGTAAAATAGTGGAAATAAGTAATGAGTTGGAAAATTACTAATGTGATTAGTAATTTTCCCAGCATGTACCCCTGGGGGCATGTGTACCACCGGTTGGGAGCTGTTGCACTAGAGGATTAGAATGATATGTGGTCTTCAAAGAGTTTAAGAAATAGATATGTGAGGAAGATGTGATAGAAGCATGCAAGTTGATCTTATACATAAAGGCAAATGAGATTTTGCTGTCAAGTGGAGGAAGAACCTGAGATTGTTCCATGAAGCCATGTAAGGGTGTGGATAGGAAGCATGTGAAGTCCAGATATGGTGAGCATATGGAATGGATTACTGCTCAGTTTTGAGGGCATCTTCAGTAGATGTGTTCATAGGAAAGAAAAATGATATGTAGGCATTCAGTGACATAGAAGGGGAGCCTCTGTCGATGAGTTGCTAAACTCCCTATTTTAAGTTTTCTAGAGAAACCTACATAATCATAATAAATAAACCAAGGACCTACACTATACATTGCGATGAATTTCAGATTGTGCATATCGGTATGACCATTACTCAGTTTGTGGTTTTCTTGTACACTTTTTAGTACACTGAGTTAATAGCTTGGACTGTAGTAGTAGCAGCAAAGGGTTTTTACCTAGGTCTTGCAATTTTGTCATAAGAAATATAAAACTAATATTGAAGCCATTTGGTATATGTTATGTAAGTTAGGCTGAAAGTAGGAATTTTATAATTCATCAGCGATGCTGTTGCCATTCTAGATTGGCTTGTTTCTTATATTCAAAGGTTAATAATGTTACACTTAAGAGTTCAGTTTTATATTCAATGCAAACATAACTTGATAAGACAAAACAATTACTTCTTTACTCTGTAAAAATCAGTATCATCCTGAGATTGACTATCATGAACTCTGATTTAGCACAGTTTGAAAACTAATCTGTCAATAGGCAGGAAAATTAATTTTCATTGCACGATTCTGTTGTATTTCCTTCTGAGAGTAGACTTTGTTTCACCCATTATATAGATTAATAATATTATGGAGTATAATATGTTCCATTTGAATCAGAGGTTAATTCCTTCATATTTACATTTATAGATGTGATTTGATTTTTAGCATTAATAAAAAGAAGAAAAAAAAATGATTAACATAAATTTTATCTTTTAGGCTACAGATGCTTATAACTTCTACACAACAGGCCAGACCAAAATTCAACAAGGTTATCTAAAAGAAGGATATGAACTCATCACTGAAGCCCTCAATCTGCTTAACAATGTGTATGGAGCAATGCATCCTGAGATTGCTCAATGTTTGCGAATGTTAGCACGACTTAATTACATAATGGGTGATCATGCAGAGGTATGTTTACTGCTTTGAAGTTTTCTCAAATTCTTCAGTGGTAGTTTATTCCAGATTAGATGTATTGTGTGTGTGTGTGTGTGTCATTAACTGAATTTGAATTTTTAAATTTTGTTAATTATTACAAGAAAGGATTATTTCTCTCTGCTACTCTCTGACAATGGGAAATATAATGAGAATAAACAAACACTAAAATACAGAATATGTTACTCCACTGCTTGGATCTTTCTTTTTCTATTCTTGCATCTTGATCAAGTATGTTGCGCATTTGTTGCTTCTTATATTTTTGGAACCAAGTTTCTTGATTTGTTTATTGCTCTTATACTGTGGCTCTTTAGACTTCTTTTTACTCAAAAGAATTTCATTACTGCTTTTTACAAATGCAAAGTGATGTAAAGATAGATAAATGTATCAGAAAGCTGGAGGAATGCTATTTTTTTTTAGAAAGGGAGACAGATGTTGATGTTACTCCCCATTCAGTCTTATTTTGGTTTCAGCAACATAAAATATTGACAAAAATCTTTAGCAATAGAATAGCAAAAATAAATTTGTTATTTATAATCTCCAGAGCAAGAAGAATTCAGGAAAGAAAGAAAAACCACTACAGCATTATTGATATATTCATGTAATAAGAAAAATTATTGAAAAAAATATATATATCAACAATTGAAGGATTTTTGATATTTATTTATTTTAAGTTTAAAAAGGCTTTCGAATTCAATCCATTTATTTGTATTACTTACTTGAAGCAAAAACATTTATTATTTCACTTTTAAAAATGAAGATCATTTTTAGAAATTTTTTTGAAAATATTTATTTTTGTATCCTGTTCCTTGAAAGTAGGAAAAATTGTAGTTTTTGTAGACTCTTGAATTTTCATTTTTGAGGAACTGAAATTATATTTGAATAAATTATTCTGTAAATCTGAAAGCACACACCAACTCAACATCACCAGAGTTAAAGATCGGTACTATCAACATAAGAAGCCTGAATGGCAAAAAATCTGACAATAAGATCGACATAATAAGGGTGACTGAAACAAAAAAGACAAAAACTGGTGAGATCATTCTGAGCAATAAATACAAAATGTTATATTCAGGCAATGACAATCAAGGAAAAGAAGGGGTAGCCATAGTATTCCACACTAAATACGAGGCTAATCTTCTTGAATGACAGTCAGTCTCAAGTAGAGTAATGTGGGCAAATATCAGAATGTGGAACTGGATAATGAGACATTTGTTCCTATGGTCCCATAGAAGGCTCTACTAAGGTAGAAGTGGAGGAATTTTTTGAGGCTCTAGAGAAAGCTATTGACACAATGAAAAAGGAAAAGTTGGTCCTTGTTGGGGTTCTAAATAGCAGAATAGGAAGTGATTGTCAGACATACAAAAATGTTTTGGGAAAATTTAGAGAAAAGAGCAAATACCTGTTGGATTTCTGCTCAGGACATGGACTGGTTATTACTAACACCATGTTCCAACATAAAAATGTGCACAAATTCACATGGAGAGAAGAAGCAAGGAATAAGAAAAGTTTCATTGACTATGTTATGGTTGATAGTGATGTTTTCTCCCTGGTGCAGGGCACCAGAGTGTACAGAGGATTTGAAATTGGAAGCAATCACTATTTAGTCTTGAACAGGATAAAATTGAATTTCATATTGCAAAGAATGATATGTAAGAAAGTTTTAAAGTGAATAAAAGTTGAGCAGCTCTCAGATGTGAACTGTAGACTAAAATACACAAAGATTATTGAAGGAAAAAAAAAAATGAAACAGTTTGAGAACAAGAACCAAACCTTGGAGATTCAGTGGCAAACCTTGAAGAAAACCCTGATTGATTCAACCAGAGAGGCATGTGGTGAGGTTGTCTGCAAGGACAGAAAAATCAGAACTCCATGGTAGACACAGGAAGTTAGAGGCAGTGAAAGAAAAGAAGAAAGCAAATCAAACGTTTCTGTCAGATAAGTCAGCTTGTGCTCTTAGAGAATATAGAGACAAATGCAAGAATGCTAAACACTGTGTTAAACTAACTAAACAAAAGTCATGGTAGGACTTTGGCAAGAATATAGAAAATAAATATCAAGGTGGCAAAATATTCTGGAGGTTGTTGAAGAAGCTTAGGAATGGAGAAAAGAGTGTTGTAAAAGGAGTTAGAGATGATGAAGGTGAAATGAAAACAGGAGAAAAAGATATCCTTGAAGTATGGAGTAATTACTTTGAAAAACTGCTAAATGAAACAAGCAGTGATAGCACAGTGGTAAAAAACACTCAGCAAGCATTCAATCAGGAGTACATATCCATACTTGAAGTAGAAAAAGTCATCAAAGGCTTGAAATGTGGAAAGGCAGCAGGAGTAGATGATATTCGACCAGAAATGCTGAAGTATGGTGCTATAAAAGTCTTACAGTGGCTGCACTGCATAGTTCAGAAGGACTGGATAGAGGGATGAATTCTTGATGATTGGAGTAGAGCTCTCATAGTACCCATATATAAAAAGGAAAATAAAACTGAATGTGAGAATTACAGAGGCATTTCATTACTGAGTGTTACTGGTAAGATATATGCATGTATACTTGAGAAACGGTTGAGAAGAATTGTGGAAGAAAAGCTTGGTGAAGAACAAGCTGGATTCAGGCCAAATAGAGGCTGTCAGGATAGGATCTTCACTTTGCGGCAATTATTTGAGAAAGCATGGGAATATAACAAAGATCTGTATTTAAGCTTTGTCGATCTGGAAAAGGCATATGACAAGATGCCAAGAGAGAAGCTATTCAATATACTACAGTTATATGGTGTCAATGGGGCATTATATCAAGCAATACTTAGTCTTTATTTGAGTTGCAAGTCGGCACTTAGAATTGAAGGAAGTACAGGAAGATGGTTTAATTAATGTTAAATCTGGTGTGAGACAAGGATGTACATTATCCCCTCTGTTATTCATTATATCGATCACATTATGAAGGAAAGTAGTATTAAACATGATATCAGAATTGGAGAAGATGTTAATGTCAGCTCTTTGCTTTATGCAGATGATGTTATACTTCTAAATAAATCCGCTACAAGTTTGCAAGATTCCATTAGTAAATTGAATAACTGTTGTAATAGATATACTGAAGGTCAACAATAAAAAGACAGAGACAATGAAAGTAGGTAGAGTCGTTGAAAACGTCAACTGTTTTGAATGGGGAACCTGTGGAACAAGTAAAACATTTCAGCTACTTAGGCATGATTTTTAGTGAATATGGTAAATTAAATATGGAAATAGACAACAGAATTAACAAAGCTGTATGGTAGGAAGTCAATTGAATAAATTCATATGGAATAAAAGAGAAATTAGTCGGAACATTAATTAGCTGTATACAAGATAGTGTTCAAACCAGTTTTAACTTATGAATCTGAAGGCTTGGTCAGAAGTAAAATGCTTGACCAAAGACTAGAGACTGCCTCTAATCCTGAGAAAGATTAGAGGCATGAACAGATGGCATCATCATATTAAAAATGAGATATTAGGAAAGAACTAGACATTGTCAGTTCTTTCCTAATATATAGGAAATTACTGAGACAATTACAGATAGACTAGTTGTGATGATACTTAACAGGTCAAGTTTTTTGCTTACACTTAGATTAAGAATTAAAACAGTAGTATTTCTTGTTAAGCATAATATAAGTTTTGATCAAGAAACTTTTTGTTTCACAATAATTCATAACATTTTGTAAAATTGAAGTTCATATATGAGGTCAGTGAACATGAAAGTAAAATGAAAATTAGTGTTATAGAATTCCCAGAATTCTGTAATACTAATCTCTAAAATAGTTTTCAACACCCGTTAAACAGCTGCAATTTTTTCTAAATTTTGGTAAGTATAGTTATTGATTCAGTAATAATTATTCCATTTTTCAGGCAATGGCATATCAACAGAAGGCTGTGCTTATGAGTGAAAGAGTTAATGGTATTGATCATCCATGCACTATCACTGAATATGTAAGTAGTTAGCATAAAGTATGCTGATTTTTCTGCTTTCATAAAAACCGAATAATTATTTAGAATTCACATTTTGTTCATAATTAAGTTGCATTTTTTGAATACCTCTTCATTATGCCACTAAAATGACATACTGTAACCATGCCTAATTGAATAATTCCTACAAATCATAATTTTAGACATAACATCTTTTATTTTTCTACTGTCTCTTGTTCTTTTCATACTATAACCCAATTAATACAAAACTGGGAAACTAAATGTGGACTTAATATTAAATTAGTTGCAGTAATGTTAGCATGCCTGACTTGCTGACATTTTGTGAACATGTAACTGTAATGTTCGTAATTTTAGTTTATTATATTGTTTGTGACGTTACTTTTTACTTTTGTATTTCCCCTCTTACTTCATTATTTTTGTGATTGCTTGAGCTTATAGAAAATTGCCTCTACGCTCTTATCTCAAAATTATTTATATATACTATTATCCTACTTCAATCTGATCATAGACTGTTGAAAAACATTGAGAGTTTATTTTTCACTTGGTTAGACTATAATAAGTTTAGTTTAATCCTTTATTCAAGTGTGAGCAAACAAAGTTTTCACCTGAAAGTATCTTCAGGACTGGGGTAAGGTAGTACAACACTGGGCAACTCGTTGCAAAGTTGGAGAAAGCTCTCATCACTCCTATTTCAGTATCTCCCATGATGCAAAGCACATCTCCTTGCAGGTATGTGTAATGCTATGCATTAAGGCAAGGGCCACTATCCATACCGGTTTCGACCTTTATTGAGGTCTCGTCAGTGGGAGCTAGGCCCAGTAGTGGAGACACCATGCAGAAGCAATGAGAGGTCATCCCAACCTATAGAAGTTGCCAAAGGGTATACAACCTTATTTTTAAATTACTCTGGATTCAGAGAAAGATGCTGGGAGTTTATTTTTTACTTGGTTAGACTATAATAAGTTTAGTTTAATCCTTTATCCAAGTCTGAACAAACAAAGTTTGCACCTGAAAGTATCTTCAGGACTGGGGTAAGGTAGTGCAACTCGTTGCAAAGGTGGAGAAAGCTCTCATCATTCCCATCTCAGTATCTCCCATAATGCAAAGCACATCTCCTTGCAGGTATGTGTAATGCTATGCATTAAGGCACGGGCCACTACTCGTTGCTTCTCCTGGTGTCTCCACTACTGGGCCGGGTTCCCACTGACGAGACCTCAATAAAGGTCGAAACAGGTATGGGTAGTGGCCCTTGCCTTAATGCATAGAGTGAGCATTTTGCAGGGGGGGGGGTACCATCTATGTAGTGATATAATAAATTTAGTTTAATCATTTATCCAAGTGTAAGCAAACAAGGTTTGCACCTGAAGTATCTTCAGGACTGAGGCAGCTCGTGGTAAAGGTGGACCAAGCGCTCATCACTACTTGTCTTAGTATCTCCCATAATGCAAAGCACATCTCCTTGCATACATGTATAATACTATGCATTAAGGGACGCCACTACCGAGACTAGTTTCGACCTGGGTAGTGGCCTTCCCTTAATGCATAACATTATACATGTCTGCAAGGAGATGTGCTTTGCATTATGGGAGATACTAAGACAAGTAGTGATGAGTGCTTGGTCCACCTTTACCACGAGTTGCCTCAGTCCTGAAGATACCTCAGGTGCAAACTTTGTTTGCTTACATTTGGATAAAGGATTAAACTAAATTTATTATAGTCTATCCAAGTGCAAAAAAACTTCTAACATCTAGGCAGTGACATCGATAAAAGAATAAAAGGTTGAAGAAATGAAGGTGCTTAAAATCTTGCAGAACCTCAATATGAACATATCCATGGGATATTGGCCCATGTATTATGAGAATATGCAAGGGAATTATCAGCTCCTCTAACCAGGCTGTTTAATTTAAGCCTCAGTAATAGGAAGGTGCCAGGAGAAAGAGGACAGATAGTCTCATTGCATAAAAGAGGTTCCAAGACAGAAGTAGAAAGTTATAGATCAATCAGTATTTCATGACTGGTAGTTAAGTTATTGGAAAAATTGATGAAAGAATTCAGGACTGGATGGATAGGAATATAATACTCTATAAGGGACAACATTGTTTTGTGAGGTTTTACCTTAGTAATTGCTTACTTTTTATAATAAAGTGGCAATGGAGTTAGATAAGTGAAATGGCTACTTAGTGATATTGCTAGACTTTTCAAAGGCATTTAACAAGATTCCATTTAGAACTATTATATTAATTGGAGCAAATGTGAATGGATGTGAATCTAGTGATTTTGATTAGCGGGTCACTGATACAGATATCAAAAAGTGGTTTATGGAGGAGTTGAGTCTAGGAGAAGGCACGTGACCAGTGGTGTACTACTGGGCTTTGTACTTGGTCCTCTGTTTGTTCCTATATTATTGGTATAATTTATATACCAGTGATATAGGAAATATTCAGTTGTTTGCTGATGCTGCTAAACTGGGAAGAACTATGATAAATGAAGGTGATGCAGAGGTCCTGCAGAAAGACTTAGACTAGCAGTAAGTATGGCAAATGCAAATAGCTGCTGGACTAATGGCCAAGTGTCAGGTGATACGCTTTGGGAAGAAGAGATTACAAGGGAATTGTAATCTCTTCTAATGTGTACTATATCGATGGAACTGAACTGTAGGAAACTGATGAAACCAGGGACTTTTGGAGGTGATTATGGATAGGGAGTTGGTATTTAGAGGACATATTGCAAAGCTAACCAAAACAGCGCATCATATTATGTGGTTTTAAAGAACACATTAACAAGCAGAGATAGAGAGGTTATTGTGTCCCTATATAAGTCTTTAATAAGGCCATATTTGGACTACTGCATGCAAATCTGGACTTGGATTTCATGGGGATGAAGTTGTGGAGAGAATCCAGAGGGGCAAGCGACAAAGATTGTGGCAGATTTAAGGAATGCCCCTATGAGAATAGATTGACAGTCTATGGGCTTCAAAAATTTGCTGAGAGGTAAAAAAGAGGGGACATGATAGAAGCATTTAAGTTATTAAATGGGTGTTATAGGATTGACACTGAAGTCTTTTTTTTCAGTACATGACAAGAAGGGAGAGAACAAGGGGTCACTAGTGGAAATTGTATAAGTGTGTGGTTAGCAAGGGTGTTTAGGATTAGATTTTTTGCTTGGAGGGTGGTGAATGGATTACTAGACGTGGCTGTGAGTGCTTCATCAGCAAATGAGTTCAAGGAGAGGTATGATAGCTATTGTGTAAATAATGAATCTCTCATGATGAATCTTTTGACCCCATGGAAATACTTGTAGAATAATAATAATTATATAAATCCTGTGAGAGCCAGTGGACCCCTTTGACAAGAGTTTTGCATGTTATCATGAGGAAGTAAAAGAATTATAACTCCATGGTTGAATTGATCATAAAAATAGACAAACATTACAGCCAGAAATGCTTTCAAAATTGCATAATTGAACCCAATGAGGAACTTATCTTAAGGGAGTATGGTTAATTTAGGTTTGCAAATTTACTGACTTTTGATTACTGGTATGAATTTTTTACTGAATTACCAGTGATTTGAAAAATTTTCACAAATACTAGTTTAATAATAACTTACTAGTAATCTAATCTTGCCTGTGTTCTTATCTGGCCACCAGATTAGAGTATAGCACTAAACCAAATTGTAATGCATCTAGCAAACTTCCTGATCAGCTGGTGCATAATCTTGCTATGGAGAAGAATAAGTTTGGCAGAAATAGGGTAATGATAGATGCAGGTTCTAGTCTTGATTGTTGAGCTCAGTGCTGTCAAAGGTAAGGGAAGAGATGAGGTCTTTTATTTTTTTCCTTGAAAGAAAAAAAAAATTGCGTTTTGAAAACATTGAAGGTAGCCAAGTTTCATTATCTACTGTATGTTATGTTACGTAGATTAGTGTTTATTGTTGTTGAAAGGCTTATACGCTAGTTAAACATGATAACTAATAATTAAGGAATTGACAGCGTACACTAAAAATATAAATTAAAAACAAATTTAATAAATACTTTCTGATATTTCGGCAACGTCAAGTTGCCATCTTTTTAAAGAACAGGTGCATGCATGAACTTAAAATAAAGAACAGGTGCATGCAAGTGCTACATAACAGCAAATGAGAAATGAAGCGAGGAAGCTACCGTTTTCCTAAAGTCCTGATGGTGCCCCCGGCAGGCTATATTGGTAGTTATTGGCCTTTGGGCTGAAGTTCTTTTGATATATGTTTCCCAAATTTGGGGCAGTCTTATGCACCCAAATTTGTTGAGGTTTGGTATGTTCCTAAGGGCTGAGGCTGATTCCATGAATAGTCTTTCATATTTGAACCAGCTGTGGTGTATTACTGTGGCTTTCTTCCACCTTATTCTGTGGCAGGTATCCAGAGCATGGTCTGCAAGCCCAGAGTGACTGTACTGGTGAAATTGGATGTGGTCCTTGTGTTCTGGTTTTCTATAAACTGAGAAAACAAGTTTCCATCAGGTTGGCAGGTGACTAGTGTGTCTAGGAAGGGAAGGCTATTGTTTTTCTCTTTTTCTAGGGTGAACTTGATCCTAGGGTGTTGGTTGTTTAAGTGTCTTAAGAAGGAGAGGAGTGTATCCAGACCCTGTGGCCAAATAGCAAACACATCATCAACGTAGCAAAGCCATATGGTAGGTTTTTGTGGGCTGAGTTTAAGGCTTTCTCTTCAAAAGTCTCCATAAAGAAGTTGGCCAAGGGTGGGGAAAGTGGTGAACCCATGGCTGTCCCCTCTATCTGTTTATAGAATTTTTCCTGCCAAACGAAATAGCCTGAGTTCATTGTGAACTGAAATAGGGCTGAGATATCGGGAGGAAATTTAGCTTGGATTAGCTCTAAGGTTTCTTTGAGGGGGACATTTGTTAATAAGGAAGAGATGTCAAAACTGACCATTATGTCATTATGTTGGAGTGTAAGGTTTCTATACTGGCTTTGAAGTGGGCTGAGTTTTTTATATGTGATGGTGTATTGCCAGTATAGTGTGAAAGCGCTTTGGCTAAATACTTAGCTAGTTTGTAAGTGGGGGAATCAATGCCATCCACTATGGGACGTAATGGCACATTTTCTTTGTGTATTTTTGGGAGCCCATATATACAGGGGGGGGGGGGCTAGAATTATATAGTTTTAGTCTGTTAGTAATCTCCACAGGCCAAGAAGTAACCTTCTTGAGGAGCTTATGGAGTTTTCTAATTTGTGAGTTGGTGGGATTGTATTCAATGGGAAGGTAAGTAGCTTGATCTAATAATAAAGCCTTAAGTTTACCTGTGTAGTCATTATGATTGAGTACCACAGTGGCATTCCCCTTATCCGCTTTGGTGATAACTATTTCTTTGTTTTTCTTCAATTCTTGTAGTGACTTGTATTCACTAATGGATATGTTGGTTTTTGGTGGTTTTGCTTTTGTGAGAAGGGGGCACCATCAAGACTTTAGGAAAACTGTAGCTTCCTCACTTCGTTTCTCATTTGCTGTTAGGTAGCACTTGCATGCACCTGTTCTTTATTTTAAGTTCCCAAGAAGATGGCAACGTGACGTTGCCGAAATATCGGAAAGTATTTATTAAATTTGTTTTTAATTTATATTTCTAGTGTACACTGTCAATTCCTTAATTATTAGTTATCATGATTAGTGTTTAGGTTGCTTCCTAGCTTAGTTGCTCTGTCTATAATAAATTTCTTTGTAAAAGAAGTTGTAAATGGCTTTTACAACTTCTTTTACAACCACTATGTGACATAGTGGTTGTAAAAGATCTAGGAATTTCTATACACAACATGGTGTGTCATATGAGTAGGAGGAATGGCGAGTATCACTATGGAGATGATTTTGCATCAGTGAGAAAAGGTTATATATGAGGGAGAAAGAGGGGGGTTGATGAAACTAGCCCAGAGGATCTTTTTAATTTAGCACCAAGGTGAGAACATCAGATCATTAGTTTCATGACACATTTATTCCCTCTGTTTTGAATGAGCTGATTATAAACTCTTCCATGCTGTGGGGGAGGATGTCAGTATTGGTGCAGAAACACATCTCTTGGACATAGTTGGTAGGATACCACCAGGACCAGAAGAGTTTTTGATTTTTATGTTAAAGATTTTTGTTATGTCTTTCTGAGAAAACTCCCCAGAAACCATATGGTGCAGTGCCCCAGGTATAGTTGGAGGTGGTTGGCCTCCAACTGTACATAGAAGAGTGATCCCTGAAAGTAAATTTTTAAATAATGTTTTAAGTGGTGTCTAGGTGACAGAAAAGTGGGAATACAGATGTACGGAATAGACAAATTGTTACTAGTGGCTTTTTCAAGACACCAGAAGACACAACTACCATTTTTGTAAGTTGATTTTTCTACACACATACATCTTCAAGGCCCACCTTTCCTAATTGGGTTGTGGGGGCGACAGCTACAAGAGGAACTTCCAATGGTCACGATCCTCTGCCACCAAGCTCAGGTGTTCTGGTGGCATTCCCAAATGTGTCCACCCAAGGTTTTGGATATAATCTATCCAGCGAGTCCTTGGCCTTCTACGTGGCCTCCCGCCCTCTGGCTTGGCAAAGAGGGCCTGCTGAGGGAGCCTCTCTTGTGGCATTCTGACCAGGTGCCCGTACCAACATAACTGTGATCTCTCAACACGGAGAAGCAGCAGTTGAGTATTGAGGGTTTCCCAAATTGCAGAGCTTCTGACTCTGTCGAGTCTGGGCAGCCCTGCAACCCCTCGAAGGAACCTCATTTCAGCCGCTTGGATTCGTGTCCGCATTCTTTCGGTCATTACCCAACTCTCATAACCATAGGTGAGGATGGGGACATAGACTGTATTGAAGACAGCCAGCTTTGCCTTCTGGCTTAACTCCCGCTTCAATACTACCGAATGGCCAAGCTCCCGCAATATTGAGCTTGCTAAGCCAATTCGAGTATCTAGCTCTACGTCCTATTTTCTATCATTCTTGAATATGGACCCAAGGTATTTAAACTTCTCCACCTGCCTCATTGGGACTCCACTTACATGTAGAGTGCACTGGGATGGTTGTCTTGAGACCACAAATGTTTCAGTTTTGGCCACACTGATCTTCATTCCAGCATCTGCACAAACAGCTACAAACCTATCCAGGGTCCACTGGAGGTCATCTGTGGAAAAGCTAAGCAGAACTAGGTCATCTGCAAAAAGCAGACGTCCAATGCTACATCTTCCAATTCTGACACACTCACTGCCTCGGCTGTGCCTATCAATCCAGTCCATAAATATTATAAAAAGGAGGGGTGACAGAACATATCCTTGGCAGAGGCCAATGGAGACTGTGAAAGGTTCAGACTTTGTGCTGTTTACCCTGACACAAAACTCTGGGCATTCATACAGGGACTTGATGGCAGCTAATAGCTGGCCATCCACTCCATACTCCTGTACTACTTGCCAAAGCTTATCCTGAGGAACCCGGTCATGTGCCTTCTCCAAGTCTGCAAAATGGGTAGACATTCTTGGCATATTCCCAAGATTTCTCAAAGACGCCTTAAAGTGAAGATTTGGTCAGTTGTGCTTCTACCAGGACGAAAGCCACATTGTTCTTCCTGGAACTTTGACTCAACTATGCTCCTGCACTGTCTTTCCAGGCACCTAGCATACGCTTTCCCAGGCAGGCTGAGCAGAGAGATGCCATGATAGTTACTGCAATCCTTCTGGTCTCCCTTCTTGAAGACTGGTATTATTATGCCTGTCTGCCATTGCTTTGGTGCTCGCCCAGATATCCAAGCAGCCTGACACACTCGAGTCAGCCAGAGAACACCGTCTCGATTTAAGGCTTTTAGCATTTCGGGCCGAATTTCATCATCGCCAGCAGCCTTGCCCGATTTTAGCGATTTTATTGCTGAATGGACCTCTTCTGCTGTGAGACTAGTCATTGCCCCGATCTGCACCTCTTGGATGTCCACAACTGCTGGGCCACCCAGGTTAAGAAGGCTCTCCAAGTATTCCCTCCATCTGTGGAGGATATCCTTCTCAGTTGTTAAAAGTGCACCATCAGAGGCCTTAATTGCCCTTGCTGTGCACGATTTCCTCCCTCGAAGGCGGCGGATGGTCTGCCAGAATACTTTGTTTGCATTTGCATAAGATGAATCTAATCTTTCTCCAAAGGATTCCCAAGCCTTCTGCTTTGCTGTCTTTACTGCCTCAGCAGCAGCTTTTCATGCCTCAGCATACCACAAACGCATCTCAGGTGACCTGACCCTAAGCCATGTTAGGTAGGATTCTTTTTTTGCCCGGACAGTTTTTTGGACTTCTTGGTTCCACCAAGGTGTCCTTTTCTCACTGCCCATTGCCACACCTAGCCGCTTTCTGCCACAGCTTGAGAGTGCAGAGGCAGTGACAGATGTTCTGAACAGCTTCCACTCCTCCTCAACATCTGCAGTATGATATTTTTCTACATTAGTAGAAAAATCATATTTGGCCACCACAGGCTTCATAGGCTGGAAATGAAACTGTAATTTTTATCTCACTTCACGTGTGAGATGTTTTTATATATATAACTGCCTTTATGCTTAGATATTGTAGAATTTTTTGAATGCAGTGGGAAATCAAGACCCTGATTTCAACATGGATATTTTCTGTAACATGATTATAACAAGTATCTGGATCTGAAAAGCAGGAAAAAACTATAGTCTGACCAACATAGGGTTGTTGAAGTGCAATAATCTGAATTACCAAGAGAAAAGGTGACCTTAACAGCATTCTTGGAAAGAAAATTTGTTAACTAAAGATCTGGTGTTGGGTGAGTGGAGATTATCAGGTATTCTAGTTGGTACATGAACAGATCATTGCTTACAGCAATACTTCTGCTTTTCTTCCAGCTTGGTCATTTGAATTGGAAAAGGAGCTAGTTGGTGACATAAGTCACCAAGGAAGATGATCTGTGTTGGGATTACTTGGATTTCAAGAAAAAAAGAGTCAAAGTGGTCAGAACCATTTTCAGAATTGAGAGATGAGAATGAGTGTTAGCAGACGAATGATACATAGTGGAACAGGGAAATCTTAAGCCACATGAAGTCAGAGGATATTCAAGATTAGGTATTTTCTTGCAAAAGCATATTAGACTGCACAAGATTGTGCCACTCCTGTGATAAAAGGAATTAAACAGTGTAGTTTAGATCATTAAGATGGACTGTGATAGTTGTAGCAGTAATTTGGAGCTTGCTCAGAAAGATCAAGTTCAGATGTCTTTAAATGATGGTGGTGTGCATCATTTAAGTCAGTTTTCATACTGTGAGTTTTGAAGTGGATGTGGAAGAGAGATTTTTATAAGGTTTTTGAGATTTTAACATTTGGTTGAAGTTATTTTAACCACAGTGACATTATATGTTTGAGTTGTGTTAACATTTCAGAGGTTGTGCAAAGCAGGGTGAAAGATGAAGTGAGAGGACATGTCAGTCATACTCTTAAACATGTACTGCAAGCATTTAGTCTCTGCCATAATATGGCTTTGGCATCCCAGCATACCATTACATAGCCTACCTCCAGGCACATTCTGACAGTATGTGTGACAGTAGGGTTATGTGCCAGCTATCAGGAAGCCTCCTAAATTCATTTTTATCGAAGATTTGATCCCACATGCTCTCTGGCAGTCAGCCTGCAGAACTCCTTTATTGCTGTATCCTCAAAGATTGAGACACTGAATCTCCATAATACATTTTCATGCCCTTGAAGGGTATTGCTCACATTTGAATGCTTGAAGATTTAATTTATTTATTTGGGGGAGAGGCTCAAATCCCATAAGCAAAGCAGTGGCATTTTTCTGAACCATGGTCATCTAGTAAGTCTAGTTAGCATTTCCTCCAACTACAAAGATATCTATAAAACAGGAATGCATACTGAAAATTGGAGTATTCTTGTTAATGAAGCACACTGCATCTTGAGAAGGTAGAGTTGGCTTGACTGGCATAGGCTGCATATTTCATGGCACTGCAATTAGTGGTCCAATTAAATAAATTTACACAGGGAAAATTGGTGGAAAACCTGGAAACTAGCAATATGCAAGGCACTATTCAATTCTGAAATATGGATTGGATTCAAAAGTAGTTGATCAAAAATTATGGTCTAAGTTTACTGAGAGGAGAAGTGATCTCAAGAACAAACTTGAAAGGAGAACAGGTAAAGAAAAGATCATGTGTTGGCTGAGTGGAAAGGGTTATTTAGTATTCTCGTTAGTAGATAAATAGCTTGCTTTAGGTCATTGCTTATAGCAAATATTTCAGCTTCTTTTCCAGCTGATAGTAGAATTTGATTCATTAATAGATGGCAGATATTAGTAGCTTCAAGAATAAAAGGACGAAGAGATTGGTGATTTTCAGATTTATGGAAGCAGTATGATATGTAATGGGGCAAGGAGCCTTTAAACCAGAGAAGGTGAAAAAAAAATGTGTAATTTGGCATTCTCTGACAAAGAATGTTAGTCTACGTAAAAGCATGTGCTATTCTTATGGTGAAAGAAATCGCGTGTGTGTGTGTGTAATTCCATGTTTTTTTTTTTTTTACATCTTCTGTCTTGATACTCTTTACCATGTCAGTCACTGTCATTATACCTCATTTGCTCTTCCCAACCTTTGATATATACTCATGTTGCTTATGTCATTCTACATGCTACCATCAATGAACTCTTTCATCAGATCGTTCACACACTTGTTCATAACTTTCTTATCACTTGCTTGCTGCTGTTGCTCTTTAAAATCATCTTTCTTTGCCATAGACAAGCGCTCATTCTTCTTGTTTCATTCACACTACTTTCACCCTCAGTCACCAATACATCAGTTCAACATTCAAGTCGCACTTTACATTCTCTTCTGTCTGCTTTAAAAATCCACAACTTATCTACACATTTGTATAATGTTAAACTTTTCTGTTTAATATTTAACACTTTTGAGTCCTATCGATGTAAATATACATCAATAGGACTTGAAGTCCCAGTAGGTCTAGGACTCAGTGTTAATGAACCACACATCAAACTCATAACTAGTGTCTTCTATCTGATGACCTGTAGGGATCAGCTAAAAGAATTTATTTTTAGCTCATAAGTTTAAATTTCATTATCTTTAAATTTATTGCCTTCTAAATTTTGTTTTATGATTTTATTCCCACTTTCTGATGTATTTTTACTTATGAATTTGGTTTTTGCATTGTTTCCCAATCTTGCACTTTTTTTTTTTTACACTAAATATCACTATCATCCTGATCTTCGTGATATCTAGATGTGTCTTATTTGTTACTCTAATTTAAGTATTTTATTTATTTAATAAATAATCTATTAATCTTGAACCTACATGCTAGTAAAACGCAGTAGCTACATTACCTTAAAGATTAGCTTTTTTGTTTATTATTAAAGATAAAATAATTGCCCATTGCCAGGTAATTTTATTAGATGTTGTAATAAAAGTGAAAATATGCAATTTTTTTCATATTTGGGCTACTGACCATATATATTTTTATTTTAAATAGACTCATTTAGCCTTGTACTGCTTTGCAAACTCTCAGGTTAGCACAGCTTTAAAATTGTTATATAGAGCAAGGTACCTCATCCTTATGGTTTGTGGTGATAATCATCCAGAAATGGCAGTATTAGATGTGAGTATGAATTTAATGTTCTTGAATATAAGAACTTTTTAAAAACTGTTATAAATGATGAGTAATAAACTGCAATGCATAGTGTTATTTATTTTATTATATTATTTATATTTTTTTTTTAATTTCATGAAGTTTCTGAAGATGCTTTAGATTTTCATTAAAATGCTGTTTAGTCACCTGATTTATGAAATAATCATTTATTAATGAAATATACATTTGGCATATTTGCTTTTATGGCATTTCATACAACAAGATTTAGACTTTTTTCTCATTTTAAAACTTAGAAATGGTGGAAGGTATCTCTCAAAGATGTTGCTGGCCCTTATTCATTCTTTCTCTTATTACTCATTTTCCCTAATTCTTCTATTTTTCCTGATTTTATTTATCATCAGTATTTCAGAGTTGTACTACTATGCAACATTATCTATGAACATATGAAAAGAGGCTATGCATACATATTCTTAATGTTGTCATCTAGGACTATCTTTTCATAGCAAGAGATAGATAGTCCTAGATGACAAAACTAGGATCATTTGGTTTGTGGGCTTATACCCACTGCAACCATGTTGCAGTGGATCTTCTTTTTCATTATTATTATTACGGGTATCTCCATGGAGTCAGTAGACTCATCGCGGGAGACCCAAACTAGCAAAACAATATCTGTCATATCTCTTCTTGAATTCATTTACAGACGAAGAGCTCACAACTAAGTCAGGCAATGAATTCCACTCATTCACCACCCTCCAGGCAAAAAACCTTGTTCTGACACCTTTGTTAACCACACTCTTCTTTAATTTCCAGAGATGACCTCTTGTTCTTCCATCACTTTCACACAGCTGAAACATTTCCCCTGCATCAATCCTATAAAAACCTTTTAGTAATTTGAATGTTTCTATCATATCCCCTCTTCTTCGCCTATCAACCAATCTCTGCAATCCACAAGCTCTCAATCTATCAATGTTTTCATAGTGCAGGGATGTCACAGAGTCACCATAGTGTTGATATAGAATCCTGACATTCTGAGCATATTTATTTGTTGGATAGGGGATCTATGTGCAGCTCCATAGTGGGTGGATATTGGATATCCCTGAATGTAAAACTTTCTCCAGCCATAGCATTTGCAAACCCACAACCATTTTACAAAAAAAAAAAAAAAAAAAAAAAAAAACCCTCTATGTGACATATCACTTTGGAGGTGAGTTATCCATTATAGTAACAGCACATAAAATTCTGAACTCTTCCTTCTTTTGCAATCAGTCTTATGATTGGTAGCTCAGCACATTTCCTTCCATTCTTCTCTTCTGTTTGCTTTCCTCTTTATTTCAAAGTATCTTTTCCTTGGTCTTCCTCTTTTTCCTTTGATTTTGCTTCCATTATTCTTCTCGTCAGACTTTCATGTCATAAGATATGTTCAATCCATCTCTCTTCTTGTTATTAATGCATTTATCAGTGTTCTGGGTTCATTTGCTTCCGTAAGTGCTTCATTAGATTTTTTGTTTGTCCATTTTATCTTTTGCATTTGTCTCCAACACCACATTTCAAATGCCTCCAGTCTTCTAATATCTCCTGTTCCCATTGTCCATGTTTTGTTCCCATAAAGTGCTATACTCCATACATGACTTTCTAGAAGTTTTTTCCTTAATTGTAGACTTAAGTTTCCTTTTCATCCTCTTCCATTTTATTGAATTGGTTTTTTGCTATGCCTATTCTTATCTTTGTCTTCTTTTGATCTTCCTTCCTCATTTATTGTACTTCCTAGGTATTTGTAATTCTTTACTTGTTTTATCTCTTTCCCATTTAATTTAATTATTTTTATGATCTTTGGTTTCTTGCTTGCCAGTAGAATTTTGGTTTTTTTTCAACATTTATTTGCATGTGGTATTTATTAAATATTCATTGGTTGTTTTGATTAACTTTTTTTAGTTGTCTTCTTCTGCTTTTTGCTATGAATGCAATATCATTTGCAAATATGAGGCAAAATATTTCCTCTCCATCCATCTTTGCCACTGCTTGTTTTTTTTATTTAACTTCTCTGATGGCATTTTCAATATATATATGTTGAAGAGTAAGGTGATAATATGCACCCTTGTCTTACTCCACATCTAATATGTATGGTTTCTTTATTATTTGTTCTTATGTATCCCATTTGTCTTACATAAATCTATTTGATTACTCTTTATAGTCAATGTCACTTTTCTTCATAATATTCCACATCATATTCCAATCAACTTTGTCAAATACTTTTTCTAAATCCATGAAGCATATATATGTTTTTTGGTTTAGCTCCATTCTTTTTTTGATTATAGTTCTCAGGCTTAGTATTCCTTTTCCTTTCCTGAATCCATATTGTTCTTCTAGTTGTGAATCTATTCTTTATATATTCGGTTTTGTATTATTTTTAATAGGATTTTGCTAATGTGTGTAATTAGAGCTATTGTTCAGTGTTGGTTACGTTGGAGAACGTTTGCTTTCTTGGGGATTGATATTAAAGGGCTTCTACTATTAATACAAGGTTGTGGTCACTTCACTTGGGATGTTAGCAATTCCTGGGCTTTTCTTAAGTCTTTAAGTGATTTTTCAAACTTGTCTTTTATTATTGAAGGTTCACTATTGTCTTCGGCTTCTGTGTCATTTTCTTCTTCCTGTTTTTCGCCTTGATACAGGTGTTCAAGATATTTTTTCCATTCTTGTACAATAATATTTCTTCAGAATAAATTAGTTTACCATTCCTCATCTATTAAGGAATTTTATGTTGTATTGCTACTGTAGAGGAAACAACCCGGCACATGCTTGAGTAGGCCAATAGGGAAGGGGGAAAAAGATTCAAAAGATCAAGACAGTGTTTCACCTCATGTAGAATCCTATTTAATACTGAGGATAATACTATTTTCCTTAATAATAGTCCATATAGATTACAAATAATGGTGAAAACTACTTATGGATGCCTTGGACCTGATTTAAACATGCATCCTTCAATTCTAACTGCCAATTTGCAACTTAAGTATATATACAACTTAATACATGGAACTGAATACAACTTTATACTAAGTTCCATGTATGCCATACAAATTTAACTTTTAAACAATGCTTTTTTCTTTAATGCCTTACCTTTTTCTTTCCAGCAAAAGGTTAGTTGGCTTGTGCTACTGGGAGAGTTTTTCTTCCTAAAAACTCAACTTCTTTCTACTTTGAAATTAAGACAAAATTATTAGATTTTTGCATCTATAGAATAAGCGAAATAAACCAAAACACCAAACTAGTATATAACACATCATTCAGACCAATTTTAACTTTGTTGGGAGATGAACGAAAAAATGCTACATAAACATTTTTGGTCAAATAAATAAAGTTTTATAGTGGAACTACATTAAACACATCTCTACAGTCCTCTTATATTACGATTTACTTATGTCGAAGTTTTGCCATCATATTTTGGATGCTATATATGTTGCATATGGGTCCTCCAGATTCTTAGAATTACTAATCTATCATTCTTGTTGAGATGAGTTTTCCATGTAATATCTTGTCAAATGACTTTGCAAAGTCCAGCAGATGAAATAGCCATTTCCTTTATCTAACTTGACTATCACTTTATTGCAAAAAGTGAGTGAATTACTAAGACAAGCATCTTTAGAAACATGCTGATCCCCTATAAATGAACATATTTCTGCCCATCCACTCCCGGATTCTGCCTTTGAGCAACTTTTGTAATATACCATTTCTGAGATACAGATGTCTAAAATTTTCTACCTCTGTGTTGGAATTTCCTTTATCTAATGGAATTATTTTTGAGACTTAAAGTTAAAGGCAACACCAATTCTATTGTACATTTTCATAATACAATATCCAATCATATGCTGTGTGTAATTTGTCCTTTCCATGAAAAATTTTGCGTAATAGTAAAAATGTTCATGTTCACTAAATAGGAAAATAAAATAAATAATAATATCTAAATATTCCTTAGCTTGTCCATCCATGCAGATTTAACATTTCATGGGTGGGAATCACAAAAAAAAGTATTATTATTATTTCTTAAATTTTTTTATGTCATCATCATCATCATCATCATCAGATTCCTGCCATGTACCCTCAAGGGGTGTACAGGATATGACAGTACTACATGAAAAAATTACATATTACTAACTTCCTATCTACAATTTTCCTCCAAATCAGTCTGTTACTTGTCAAGACTCCAACATTATCAGATCTTATATTTCTATCGTTTAAGGCACTTTGTACCGTATCAATCCACCTATATCTTGGTCTTCCTCTGGGTCGTTTTCCTGCCAACCTGGCAGAGAACACTTGTTTTGCTAATCTTTCCTCCCATTCTATTTAAGTGACCATACCATCTGAGATTAGCTCTGCTAACGCATTCCTGGATGCTGACAATGTCAAGTTCTTTCCTAATATCCTCATTTTTAATATGACATTGCCATTGATGCCATCTGTTTACGCCTCTAATCTTTCTCAGGACTCTCATATCTGCGGTCTCTAGTCTTTGGTCAAGTGTTTTACTTCTGACCCAGCTCTCAGATCCATAAGTTAAAATTGGTTTGAACACAGTCTTGTATACAGCTAATTTAGTGTTCCGACTAATTTCTTTCTTATTCCATATGAATTTATTCAATTGACTTCCCACGATACCAGCTTTGCTGATTCTGTTGTCTATTTCTATATTTAGTTTACCATCTTCAGTAAAAATTGTGCCTAAGTAGCTGAAATGTTTTACTTGTTCCACAGGTTCTCCATTCACAACACAGTTGACATTTTCAATGATTCTGCCTATTTTCATTTTCTTTTTATTGCTGACCTTCATACCATATCTATTACAACAGCTATTCAATTTAGTCAGAGAATCTTGCAGACTTGTAGCGGATTTATTTAGAAGTATAACATCATCCGCATAAAGCAAAGAGCTGACATTAACATCTCCAATTTTGATATCAGGTTTAATACCGCATTCCTTCATAATGTGATCCATATAGATAATGAATAACAGAGGGGATAATGTACATCCTTGTCTCACACCAGATTTAACATTAAACCATCTTCCTGTACTTCCTTCAATTCTAACTGCTGACTCACAACTCAAATAAAAACTAAGTATTGCTTGATATAATGCCCCATTGACACCATATAACTGCAGCGTATTGAATAGCTTCTCTCTTGGCACCTTGTCATATGCCTTTTCCAAATCGACAAAACTTAAATACAGATCTTTGTTATATTCCCATGCTTTCTCGACTATTTGTCGTAAAGTGAAGATCTGATCCTGACAGCCTCTATTTGGACTGAATCCAGCTTGTTCTTCACCAAGCTTTTCTTCCACAATTCTTCTCAACCGTTTCTCAAGTATACTTGCATAGATCTTGCCAGGAACACTCAGTAGGGAAATACCTCTGTAATTCTCACATTCAGTTTTATTTCCCTTTTTATATATGGGTACTATGAGAGCTCTACTCCAATCATCGGGAATTCGTCCCTCTGTCCAGGCTTTCTTTTTCTACTTCAAGTATGGATATGTATTCCTGACTGCATGCCTGGTCAGTGTTTTTTATCACTGTGCTGTCATCACTGCTTGTTTCATTTAGCAGTTTTTCAAAGTAATTACTCCATACTTCTAGGATATCTTTTTCTCCTGTTTTCATTTCACCTTTATCATCTCTAATTCCTTTTACAGCACTCTTTCCTCCATTCCTAAGCTTCTTCAACAACCTCCAGAATATTTTGCCACCTTCTTGATATTTATCTTCTATATTCTTGCCAAAGTCCTCCCATGACTTTTGTTTAGCTAGTTTTACACACTGTTTAGCTTTCTTACATTTGTCTCTGTATTCTGTAAGAGTAAAAGCTGACTTATTTGCCAGGAACTTTTGATATGCTTTCTTCTTTTCCTTCACTGCCTCTTTAACTTCCTGTGTCCACCAGGGAGTTCTGATTTTTTATCCTTGCACACAACCTCACCACATGCCTCTCTGGCAGAATCAATCAATGTTTCCTTCAGAGTTTGCCACTGAATCTCCAAGGTTTGATTCCTGTTCTCAAACTCTTTCATTTTCTTTTCAATAATATTTCTGTATTTTAGTCTACATTTCACATCTGAGAGCTGCTCAACTTTTATTCGCTTTAAAACTTTCTTACATGTTATTCTTTTCAATATGAAATTCAATTTTATCCTGCTCAAGACTAAATAGTGATCACTTCCAATTTCAAATCCTCTGTACACTCTGGTGTCCTGCACCAGGGAGAAAACATCACTATCAACAATAACATAGTCAATGAGACTTTTCTTATTCCTAGCCTCTTCTCTCCATGTGAATTTGTGCACATTTTTATGTTGGAACATGGTGTTAGTAATAACCAGTCCATGTCCTGAGCAGAAATCCAAAAGATATTTGCCATTATTATTAGCTTTGCTCTTTTCTCCAAATTTTCCCAAAATATTTTTGTATGTCTCACAATCATTTCCTACTCTGCTATTTAGATCCCCAACAAGGACCAACTTTTCCTTTTTCATTGTGTCAGTTGCTTTTTCTAAAGCCTCAAAAAATTCCTCCACTTCTACCATAGTAGAACCTTCTGTGGGACCATAGGCACAAATAAGTCTCATTGTCCAGTTCCCCATTCTCATATTTGCCCACATTACTCTACTTGAGACTGACTGCCATTCAAGAAGATTAGCCTCGTATTTTGTGTTGAATACTATGGCTACTCCTTCTTTTCCTTGATTGTCATTGCCTGAATATAACATTTTGTATTTATTGCTCAGAAAGATCTCACCAGTTTTGGTCTTTTTTTTTTATGTCTAGTTAGGAAATTCAAAATCACTGGTAGGCCATATGATCATTCATAGAAATTCTAGTGACATAACTATATGATTTATTCTTAACTTAAACTACTCCTTGGTCTTATCGATTTTCAGATTCAATTGTTTCCTCACATTTGGCATTTTCTCTTCTCTTAAAGGAAAAGATGAAATGGCAATTTGTTTAAGGTATGAAGATAACACACATCAAGTTTTGAAGACAGGAAAGGTTCAGATAGCAAATCCCAGAGTTTTTTTTGCAGTCAGTTGAATTAATATACTTTTGATATTAAGTATATCATTATATTTTCACATAAAATATTTGTTTTAATTTAATTTGTTAAAGCACAATATTTAGAAATGTGCCTATTTGTTTGATAATAAATTTTAAATAATCTTTTCTCTGTTTTAGAGCAATGTTGGACTCATTCTTCATGCAGTTGGCGAGTATGACTTATCATTAAGGTTTCTAGAAAATTCTCTTAAACTCAATATTAAGTAAGTTTCTGTCTTAAATTTATTCTCTATGTAATTAACAATTGGATGTGTGTGGGAGGGGGGGGGGTGACTTTCTTTCTAACTGTAAAAGATTGTTCTTTTGGCTGGAGAGCAGATATGGTAACCACTCAGCCAAACATTTGAAATCAAATTCCCATTAATATTGTTTGGTTATTTAAGGAAATGACTGCGATGTTGTTGTTTTTTTTTCTTGAATTTCATGTTGTATTTTATTTTAGCATGTGTGTGTGAGTGTGGTTACATTGTTAGGTATCATGGAGTCAGAGACTCATCATGTAAGGTACACGCTATCATACACAGTTCATCCAAACTTTCCTTAAACTGATTCAGTGTGTCTACACTCACCAACCATTCTCCATGCAAAGAACCAACTTCTCACTCCTCTGCTCACACCCTCCTTATGCAGTTTCCAGGAATGGTCTCTTGTTTTATCCTCCTCCCCTTATTCTATGAAAATTTTCTTCCATGTCACCCTGATAACAACCCCCTGACATGTCTCAATCATAGCTCCCCCCCCCCCTTCTTCTCCTGTCCTCCTTCTCCAAATTGCAAAGCTTCATGAAAGCTTCGCAATTTACATTCTTTCAATCTGTCTTTATTCTCCACATTTCAAAGATCACTGACCAACATTGTGAATTTCTAGACCCTTTCTAATATATCCTTGCCACCATGAAAACCAGTGACCAAATTGAGCTGAATAATCCATATGAGGCTTGATCAAAGCTTTATACAGTAGCGTCATAACCCCCTTTATTTCTGAATATCAAGGTCCTCTGCATTATTGCCATTATCTGAAGTGGCATCTTCAATTTGTGCAGTGTGACCCCTGAATGTCTAGTCTGTGTCCAGCACCATTCCCAGATGTCTTATCTCCTCTACCTCTTTTAAAGTTTCCCTGCCAAGTGTATACTTTGCAGCAACATGTTCTTCCAGTTCCAAGACAAATTCTTTGAACAAAAAGAAGACCTAACAGGTGCTGGGGTATTACAACATATGAATTGAGCTATGCAATGTGGATGATGTTTTGCTGAGCCTGGCCATATGATGAATACAACTACAGCACTTTGCCTATCTTCTTAACAGTATTATTCCTCCTTAAACTTCCCTGTTGAATTAGAAAATAACAGATCCATGACTTATTTATTTAGATTCTTTCCTGGAGGTATTTTTGCCTTATTTGTTTTTGCTTTGCTTTAACATCAAGGAAAATAACTGAAATCATTTTGAACAGTTGGTCCTGACTTTCCAAAATTGGTTGTTGCTTACTAACTTTTTCAGACAGTAGATCTCTTTGTTGTGTAAGTTCAGTTAGTTGAGGAGCATTATCCAAATTTCTCTCTACCATTTTTCCATCCTTGAATTCTTCTGGATTATCATCAGCAGTTGATGAACACACATTCATGTTGAAAAGCATGAATTTGTTTAGAAGGTATACTATGAATTTTTTTTTTTTTAATTCCTTTTCCATGACAATTTCTAGACATTGCTCAAGTGTTTTTATTTGCTGCCTAGAAGCTGTCTTCGTTCTCTTGATCCATATTTAAATTGATGAAATAAGAACATTCAAGAGAGTTTCTCATATTGTATTTTTCCATGAGTTTGCAATCCTTAACAGTCTGTTATAATGCTCACAGGCAGTTTCTTTCCTTCCATGAAGACATCAATATATTTTCCAAATATTTAGGTTTACCCGACTGTTTTCAAATGTTGTGCAATCATTAATTTCTTAGTCTTGCACATTTATTAGGGGTGGGGGAATTGTATGAGAAACTTGGGCTTTACCATACATTTTGATCTAATTATTAATAATAAATTGACTGTTTGTTCATCTTCCAAACTCTTTCAGCCTGTTTAAAGAATGTTTCAACTGAATCTGCTTCCTTACCAAATGAAGGAATCATGAGCATTTGGTTTACTGATTTCATAAAGTCTTCATCTTTAATAAACTCAATTTCTTCAGACAAAATTACATTAGCCATTTTTTGCAATCACCAGACAAGTTTTCTTTTTAGTTATTACTACTTTTTTCAATTAGTGAATCTTTCAGTTTACCTCAGTTGCCAGTTTTTTAAAGATTTTTTTTAAAACCTGTCAGCTGCACAGTTTTATGTTATGACACAGTTTTATGACATTACAGGAGTCACACTTTCCACAGGAGTAAGTAAAGTGGTAGGAACACAAATTCATATCCTGATTATTATATTGGAAGATCTGCTTACATCCTTCTGAATTAGAAGCATTGAGGCATACTGTAGGAAAGGACATGATAATTAACATGTGATAATTTAATAGGGCAATAACTATACAAGATAACCAGCTTTCCAGTCTTTGGAGAATATTTACATATTTGCAACTTACTGCAGATTAACATTGTAAAATAGTACAAGAAACTAATGCTTAATGCAATGAAACTGCAATTTGCTAGTTTCAGGCATAGTCTAAATAAATAACCTTAAATTAGCTTGCCTCTAACTCTACAATGTTTACTTGTAGTGATGCCTAAAGTCCTACTGCACAAGTTAGAATAAATTACACACTCAATTCTTATGCATGAACAAATGTAGACATGCAGAGAAAATTGGTTAAGTTTCACCATAACGATCAACAGTGTATTATTTCTCCCTTCAGTCCAGAGAATAGTTCTGGAATATTCTATGCAGAACAGCATCTTCTCCTGGTCTTTTCTTCTTCTTTTCCAGATTCTATCAGGAACATCGGGAGTCTGTAAATGCTTTCCATCCTTATCCTTGCTTTTGGTCTTAGTTCAGCAAAACTCTTCTTCTCACATTCTATTCAAGTCCATCTCCTCCATATATTTTTAGGATGGCCATGCTTTCTCTTTCCTTGTGGATTCTATTCCAGGGCTGCATGACAGATTTCTTCATGATCTTTCCTAAGTGTATGTCCAATCATCTAAATTTTCATTTTCTAATTTCAAGGTTAATTTTTTTTTGTTGATTTGTTCTTTTCCAGAGGTTTTCATTAGTAATAATTTGTGGCCACCAAATTCGAAGTATGCTCCGCAGACATTGGTTTATGAATGTTTGTAGTTTTCCTTGTATTTCCTTTGAAACCAGCCATATTTCGCATCCATATAAAAGAACTGATTTTATACATGCATTAAATATTTTTAATTTTGTATCTATGTGAATATTTTTCATTTTCCATACTCTACTAAATTTAGCATATGCATTTCTTGCCTTTTGAATCCTTAAGTCACCATCTCTAGTTGCTCCTTCATCTGCAGATAAAACACTGCCTAGATATGTAAAATGTGAAACAGTTTCAATTTTTCCATTTTCAGTTGTGTTTGGTGCCTTGTTGTTTACATTGATTCTCATTTCTTTTGTTTGGTTTGTATTTATTTTCAAACTGACTTTCAGTGATTCTCCTTGTAATGTGTTTAGTTTGTTTTGGATATCTGCATGTGTGTGAGCAATTAGACATACATCATCTGTATAGTTTAGATCACCCAAGTTTTATTTATTTTCCATGATATTCCTTTGGCATGTTTTTTTCTTTCTTTTTTTATCTCCATTGCTGTCTGTTCTAGAATTTGATCTAGCACCAATATAAATAACAAGGGAGATAGCAGACATCCTTGTCACACTCCAGATACAGTTTGAAAGGTTTGTGACAGATATCCATCATACAGCACCTGGCATTGGAATTTGTTATATCCTTCCTGTAAGGTTTATTATCTTCTGTGGCATTCCTTTGTTTTGAAGTGCATTCCACACACGATCTCTGGCAGTGGAATTGAAAGCTTTTTCATAATCCACAAGCAGCAAATTTAAAGGAGAGCTAAATTCACTTGACTGTTCGATTATTATTCTTAAGGTGTTAATGTGGTCTATGCATGATCTATATGGCCTAAAACCAAACTGCTCTCTTCTCATGCCCTCATCTGAAATATTAAAGATTCTTGTAAGAATAATTTTGCAGAAAATTTTGTTAATGACACATAACAGGTTTATGTCCCTCCAATTATTACAGTTTGCTCAATCTCCTTTCTTTGGTATTTTTACTATTATTCCTATATTCCAATCCTTAGGGAATGTCTCTTTTTCCCAGATATCTTGGAATAGCGGATAGAGCATATCTGTGATTGTTGTCATGTCAGATTTTAGAGCCTCTGCTGGGATACGATCACGTCCTGTCGCCTTCCCATTTTTCATTTCTTTAATAGCTTTTTTTTTTATCTTCAATTTAGATGGTGGGTTGGTATCAATTTTTAATTCATCTACTCCTTTTTTTTTAAATTTCTGTTTGTATTCTATCACTGCTGTTGTTCATGATTTGACTAAAATTTTGTCTCCACCTTTATTGTTTTTCTGTTGACACTAAAATTTTTCCATTGAGATCCTTCACTGGGACATTCTTTTGCATGGCTTCTCCAGAAAGTCTTCTCATAATACTGTATAACCCTCTACTGTTATACTTGTCTGCAGCTTGTTGTGCCCTCGATGCCAGCTCTTCAAACCATTGGTGTTTATCTTTTCTAGCACTTCTCTTAACCTTTTTATTTAAAATCTTATATTTGTCTTTGAGTTCATTTTCCTTTTGGGGAATACTTCATGCTCGTAATTTTAGCTTTATTTTTTTCCTTTCATCCACTAGTCTCCAAGTTTCCATCTATTACCATTCTTCTTTCTTTCTTTTAGCATATCCTAAAACTTGTTATGCTGTATCATTAAGGACTTTTTTTTTACCTTTTTCCATTTAGCCTCTATATCATCATTCCTTATATTCTCTCTTCAGTCAAAATTATTATCCATATTTCCCCTTAATATTATTTTAAACTCATTGCAGATTTCAGCGTTTTGTAATTTAGAAATATCAGATTTCCGTCCATTATGTTTTCCACTAATGATTTTTTTTTCAATATATAACTGCATAGATCCTATTATGAGGTGATGATCTGAGCCAATATCAGCACTTCTTTCATTTCGAACATCTAATAACATTTTCCTGCACCATTGGCTGATGCCAATATGATCTATTTGATTCTGTGTTTTGCCATCTGGTGACACCCAGGTTACTTTATCTATTCTCTTATGCTAGAAGATAGTGCCACCTATTAGTAAGTTATATTTGCCACACATTTCCACCAACAGTTCACCATTTACATTTCTCTCCCAAATCATGCTTGCCCCTCATTATTTGTACCAACTTTAGCGTTGAAGTCATCCATGAGAAGTATGCTCTCATTACCATGTCATCATCAAGGTTTTATCAAGCAAACTGTAAAATTTTCTTTTTCTTCAAAGGATGCATTGTCAGTTGGGGAATAGTACTGAACAACTCTTAATCTTCCAAATTTAGTTTTAAGATTAACTGTTATTATTCATTCTGAAATTGGTTCCCACCCAATCCTTGCTTGACTAACTCTTTTGCTCATGATTTCAACTACATATTGATGTGTGTCAGTTATATTAGGCATCCCTGAATAAAGAAACACATTCTCACTGGAAAAATTTATTCTACCAGTATTCCATCTTACTTTGCTAACCCCCAATAATTCAACTTTATATTTCTCCATCTCCTTTCTTAGTTGTGCTAGTTTTCTATGTTTGATAGAGCGTTTTAATATTCCAGGCAAAATTCGTGTCCGATTTCTGCATTTATCTGACTTGAAAACAGTATTTAAATTTTCGGATTGCAGGTTGTTAGCCCACAGAGTTCCTATTCTGGTGGTAGGGCTGCTACCTCAGCATCCAGACATGCATTTTATACACAAGCATTTACTCTCATGTAGATGTTTCGGTTATATTGCCAATACTGAGTCACCAGAGGTAACAGGTTCTACCACGAGAAGGTGGTATTTGAGTGGGAGAGGCTATATGTTATATATCATGAAGTCCAGGACTTCATAATAGAACGCAATCACTGTCTCTTAGAACCCCTCCTAGCCATAGACATATGAGGATGGTCTGAAAAGTTCTCAGCCTCGACGATGGCAACACTATTGGCAAGATTTTTTTTTCTAAGTTGGTACATCTGTCATAAGCATCCATGTGAAATTGCAAGTCATTCTATCAAGTAGTTTGTTTTATGCAGCTGTCTGAAGCTAAAGTGGTGTCTGTGTCCCTTGAAATCGATAAAATTGAGTATCGTGCGGTTATAAAATTCTTTGTAAAAGAAGGTTTAACACCAAAAGAAATTCATTAGAAATTCATAAAAGTTTATGGGCACTCTTCTCCTTTGTTTTTGACAATTAAGAAATGGGTTGCCGAGTTTAAATGTGGCTGTACCAGCCTTGAAGATGATCCACGTGAAGGACGTCCAAAAAGTGTAACAATGCCATAAATCATTGATCAAGTGCACGATAGGGTATTGGATGACCGGCGAGTCAAAGTGTGCAAAATTGCTTAGACTATAGGCATTTGAAAAGAACGTGTAGGATATATTTTGCATGAAGAATTGCAAATGAGAAAGCTTTGTGCAAGATGGGTGTGCTGTGCTTGCTCACAGCAGATCAAAAATGCACTCGCATGAAAATCTCTGAACAGTGCTTGGAGTGTTTTAACAAGAATAAAACTGATTTTGTGCATCGATTTATTACTATGGATGAGACTTGGATTCACCATTACGTATCAGAATCCAAACAGCAGTCAAAATAGTGGACAGAAGCCGGTTCTTCAGCACCAAAGAAGACAAAGTCAGTTCCATCAGCAGGAAAAGTCATGGCATCAGTGTTTTGGGATGCTAAAGGCATTTTGTTCATTAATTATCTTGAAAAAGGTGAAACAATAACCGGGGAATATTATTCCAATCTTTTAACCAGACTAGATAAAAAAAATTCTTGAGAAAAGACCCAGTTTGCAGAAGAAAAAAATCATCTTTCATCTGGACACTGCACCTGTCCACAAAGTTGTTTTGGCAATGGGAAAATTATGGGATCTGTACTATGAATTGTTGGAACATCCACCCTATTCCCAGATTTGGCTCCCTCTGACTTTTGTTTCTTCCCAAAATTAAAACTCTTCCTTACTGGTTAGCATTTTTCTTTGAATCAAGAGGTAATTGCAGCTGTGTGTGTGTGTGGGGGGGGGGGTATTTTGCAATCTTACTGAGAACCACTACAGGGACGAGATAATGGTGCTGGAGCATCGCTGGAATAAATGTATTAGTCTTAAGGGAGATTATGTTGAAAAATAAAAATAATTTTGAAATTATAAATTCATTTTTTCATTGTTAGTCCGAGAACTTTTCAGACTACTCTCGTACAAATTATCTGAGGATACTCTGAATAAGAGTCCAATATTCTAAATTGATTGCCATTCATTATGAATTTGAGATAAATATCAAAATGGAACTAATTCTGGGAAATATGGCACCTCTTTTGCAAACTCCTGTTTTCAGCAAGCTTTGACATTCATTCCTACAGAGCTTCCCATTCTTCTTTCTCCTCTTTTTTTCTTTCATTTTTCTCATGAATCTCCTCTTATTCTCTGCTGTTGTATCCTTTTTATTACTGCAAGTGAGTATTAAAGAGGACTTTGAAGTTACTTCTGTTGCTTAATTTGAATGTTGTAAGAAGTCGATCAAAGTGGGTGTGACTCATTCCTGCAGCTGAGTTATAATAGGAATCTTGACCTTGAAAGCAGATCACAAAGAAGATTCCATATCCGAGTTGTGTTATCAGGGATTCAGACTTGACAGAAGCATATGTTCTACCCATCATATGAAAGTGCATGATTCATGATGCAGTCTGGAAAACTTTAGACAAGCTGTAATCATAGGGAATGCCACTGCCAATTTAGATTCATTGATGAATACCAGATCACATTTGGATGTCTGTAAGTGGCAGTGCACATTGTTGATGTTGGTATGAAGCTCCCAGATATTATGACACTTATAGGGGTCACAATTTCTACAGGAATGAGTAAAGTGGTAAGAACACAAATTCATATCCTGATTATTATATTGGAAGATCTGCTTGCATTCTTCTGAATTAAAGGTATTGAGGTGTACTATAGGAAAGGACACAATCAATAAAATCTGGATTTTTTTTTTATTATTTTTTTAATTTTATTATTTTTATGGATTTTTATTGTACTTTGGTGTCTGTGTGTATTTGCAATTGTATTTTTGTGGGTGATTATTAACTGTAGTAACACTATTTTTTTTTATGATAGATAGATATAAACTTTATTTTCAACTTCATGCTATAGTACAAAATTTTGAACAGTCGTGTGTAACCAAAGAGCAACAGCTCATCCAGGTTATGATAATGTTAGAGTTGGAACATAGAGTAGAAGTGAAGAACTTGTGACTCCTCTATTGACAACCTGAGAGAGTAAGCAGTAGAAGCATGATTGTCAGCTGACTGGGAAGCCTTCCAAAGTGCTGCCAACAGGTTTGGTCTTGCATACCATCTGGTGGCTGGTCTACCAAAATCACTTTATTGCTGTACTCTCAAATGAAGATCATACTGACTACCAGTTGAATAGTTATAATATGGAGAACATGCCCAGTAAATCCATTCATGCTGCACATAAGAAGAGGAAGAAACAGCAACTAATATGCAGGATGCTGTTGTGCAGGCAGTAAAAGTCTTCTACCATGTAGAGCTAGTTAATCTAATAGACATTTCCTCCAACTTGTTTTTAAGGCTTATATTCACTGGATGAGAGCTATAATGGAAACAGACTTGCACAAGAAGGTTAGGTTAAAATGGCCTGCCAGCCTATTAATAACCCCGTATACTCCTTTTATCTTGAACTAGTGTGTAAATATCATTATCGCCAATAACATCTGTAAGGCTTTTTATTCCTGCCATGTAAATTTATCCTCATTTTATGTGGGAACACAGTAATGATGATTTCATACCTAAACAGAAATCCACCAGGTACATAACTTTACTTCTTTGTCCAGATTTTCTTGGAACATTTCTGCTTGTCTGGAATTTCTTGCCAATACAGCCATTAGGATCCTCAAGGAGAACCACTTTTTCTTTATCAGTTTTCATCTCTAATAACACACACAAAAAATCCTGTATTTCTTACCTACTATAGTCAACTCTCACTATAGCAAACTTTCAGGGACCTCAGAAATAGTGTTCTAGTTGACATCAGGAAGAATCTAACATCAGATGTGCAATTGTTTGCCAATGACACGAAGATAGGGGAGTGCAGTCAGGAATGCTACTGATATTCAGAAATTACGAAATGATTTTGAATACATGGGAAATTTGGGCAAACAATAATGGTTGTCAATTTAATGTTAGTAAGTGTAAAGGTATGCACTTTGGTGTGATTATTGTTCTGGCGATATATAATATTAGCAAGATACAAGAAACTGAAGAGGCAAGGGATCTTTGCATATTGGTGGATAGGAATTTACAGTTCAGAGGTCACATAGAAAGTTGCAAATACAACTCAGAGGATAATTGCAATGTTGAAGCAAACCTTGACATGTAAGGATAAGGAAGTCATTTTATCTCTTTATAAGACTTTGATAAGACCACACCTGGATTATTGTACACAGATTTGGTCTCCTGTGTTCCAAGGGGATAAAGAAACTGTGGATAGGGTGCAAAGAAGAATTGCAAAGATTATATCTGGATTATGGGATTTAGATTATGAGGACAGGTTGCGAGTATGTGGATTGCAGACTCTGGTTAACAGGAGAAAGAGGGGTGATATGATAGAGGTCTATAAACTTTTGGATAAGTGTTAGGATATCAGCTGATGAAATTTTTCATTATATGGAAGGTGGGGAGAGAACACAGGGGCATCCATGGAAGTTAAATTTATTTGCAGTCAAGAAAGAAGTAAGAGCTAGGTTTTTCTTGAGTGAGTGGAATAGTTTGCTCTTGGGGGTAGTGAGTGCATCTAGTGTGAATGAATTTAAGGGAAGATATTATAGCTGGTTTGGGTGATTTATAGCCTGCCTTGATGAGTCCTTGACTCCTTGGAGGTCTCAGATAATAATAGTGAATTTACTTTAGCATTGTACCTATGGTGTACGATCAGAATTTTTCATTAGTTTGTTATAGTGAGGGTTGACTAGATCCTTTTGTGGGACAATGGATACAACTAAATCTCCTTGTCCATTCTCCAGTTTTGAAATTTACCCATATCGCTCTACTTTTTGTCTGTCATTAAACTAATGTAGCTGTGCGTTTTTGTTGTTGTTGTTTTCCTCTCTTTTGAACATCCATTTATTTTTTTTTATAATGGTCAAAGTTGGGAGTTGTTTATTCTGTTACATACCTATGCCTTAGTTGCATGCAATTAAGGATTAAAATGTAAGAGAATCCAAAAATGATTTCAAGTAAATTAACAGTTGGTCATTTTAGTACCATTTGACTTAATGGTATTTTATCTCCACAGAATACTTTTGTTGTAAAATTCCAAAGCCTTAATTTTTATGGTGAATATCTTCATTGTTGTTTTTCAGATACTATGGCAGTAAAAGTTTGAAAGTTGCTGTGAGTTATCATTTAGTTGCTAGAACACAATCGTGTATGGGTGACTTCCGTGGAGCCCTTCAGAATGAAAAAGAAACATATAGTATTTATAAACAACAGGTAGGTCAAATTACTTTCTTTATAATGTACTAAATCAGTGTCATTATTTATAAATTTTTATGATTAAGTGTAATGTTATAATCTGTTAAAAAGAAAAGATTGAGCATAATGCAAACTGTGCTCCTCAATAAGAACTTATAATACTATTTGAACAGAATTTGTTAGAGCAAACTCATACTTCAGTAACTTTTCAATTCTTATCACAACAGACATATAGGAAATACAGAATAATTTATATTGGTTGGTTTGCTGTAAGTAATTTTCTTTAGCATTATGATTTTGAAGTTTTGGTTGAGAATTTTCATAAATTTCAACAGTTTGTTATACTGAGCAACTTTATAATAATGTTTATTATAGCAAGAGTCAGCTGATTTTTAAGATGTTGGTTGATCTGAATATAATCAAACTTTTCCTAATACATATCTCCTATTCAGAGTACCTACTAAAATTATTTCACTGCTCAAATAAAATATTAAAATAGTATAATGCAGTGCTATGCATTACAACAATCATTAGATGGTTTATTCTGCCACATCCTCTCCCTTTAACTTGCCAAATAATTGTAAGAGAGTGTTTAGTGGTTTGTGTCTGATGTAACATGTACATCTATCATTTTATGGATCTGCTATTTCATTGGTTGATATTTTAGTAAATTTTGTAATTTGATATAAGTAACTATTTTAATATGTAGTCTCTGCAGTTCATTTTGAAAACAAGCAAATGATTATAGATAATTCTAAGAAAGTGCATTTCATAATAGCAATCTTGTGTACTGTTACTGTTCATCTGTTAGTGGCATTATTGGCTCTATGTACTGTAGATGTTAGTATATTTTCCCTTCCTAATTTTGATATTAAAATAGCAGAATGAAAAATTTTAAATGCTACTGAATACTAAATTTCATTAAATTTTACTATGTTAGGGAGGAGTTATTTCCAAATTATTTTTAGAATAAAATAGAATTACAACAATGGGAAGGGATTTCATCAGTCACACCTACCTAATCTAGCCATACAACTTGTTACAACTTGAACGGTGCATAAGCCTTTAATCTATCAGTAAATCATTTACAGCTTTCAGCACATGTAAACCGCATGAATAACATGCATACAGCAGCATTCAATGTTTGAAATGTTCCCATTTTGCCTTCACGCATGCCTGAAGTCTGTGAGGTCACATATATTCAATTCTGGCATGCACCACATCCAAACAAAACACTGCCAATTCTTGTTCCAAATCCACCTTCAGGCTAGTGATGCTGGGGTGTTGTTTCTTGCAGGCTACTTTCTCAAGCTCTGACCACAATTTAAAGTCAGATAGTGATTTGTGGTCATGCATCTGTGAGATACTGGATAAAGCGAATCTGTAAGAGAAGGATCATCAACGAGCTTAATGGCTTGCCTTTGGACAGCATCAAGGATTTTAAGGGAAGTTTTAGGTGCACCACCCTAAACTTGTGAACAGTATTCTAAGCATGGGCAGATTTGGGATTTATATATAGTTACGAGTAGGTTGGGTGTAAAATAGCCTCTTGAACGAAAGAGTGCCTAGTTTTTTTTAGATACTGAGGAGGTTATTGATGTGGTGATCTTGCCAGGAAAGACCAGAAGTAAATGTTAGTCCAAGCAGATGGACTAACTGATCTTGTCTGTTGATTTGTGTATTGCTGAGAATTAGGGTAAGTGAGCCGAGATTTCTCTTTTGTGAGAAAAGGCAAGACTGTTTTGGTGGCATTGAACATGACAAGGTTGTCTTTTCCACATTGAAGGATAGTATGTAGATCAATGTTTATGGCACTGGTTATGTGCCAGTTGACTGGGAAGCTTGCTGACTCATTACTGACAGATTCTGGCTTATGCACTAACTGACAGCTGACCCACAGCACCACCATTTTAACTGATGTATCCTTGAAATTGAAGAGGTTATGAATCTCTAAATATATTTGTGATGGCCTTGAAGGGTGTCACTCATACTGCATGAAGAGGAGACAGGGAGAACAGCAACTAGAATCTCTCCTCTGTAGTCCAAGCATGGTATTTGCCACTTCTGATCTCCTGTAAGCTGGGAAGTGATATTTCAATGGGTGATGAAGAACATCTACCTCCTAGTGTTTAGTTGGCATTTTTTCTAACTAGGAAGGTATCCCTTTGTAGTGCTGGTTTCTCCAGAGCTCCTTTTGTGGAAACAAGCTGCACTGCAGGAAGACAGGGTTGACTTGATAGGGAGAGGCTGTATACTGTTCATCCCTGCCCATTAGTAGTCCAGTGTGAGAAATATACATGTTTACAGGGGAAATTAAATCTTTTCAGATCATTATTTAGTGGTTTCTAAAATGGAAATACCAACAAAATGGAGAAAACAAGTAAATAAATTAAAAAAAAAAAAAAAAAAAAAAAAAAAAGATATAATAGAACAGGTATGTCTTTACCTGTTACAAAGAAAGCATTAGAATGCTAATTGCTAAATCATTTCAGCATTGTAAAATTACATGTAATTAAAAAATGCACTAATAAAAGTTGAACATATGGGTGTTTGGGCAGCAGTCATGTTCTTTTAAGTAGTGCAAGCTAAGGCAACTCTATGCCAAGGATTGTATTCCCATAAACTCTCTTGTCAAATTTTACAAAACTTTCATAAGTTTCTACAAACATTCAGCTTTAAAATAATGTTGGATCTTTAATATGCACTTTTCCTATGTAGTTATAATACTACATCAATCACAATTAACAGATTACCTAAAATAAGCCAAAATTAATGAAAATAGAAAAGAATAGAAAACTTAACAAGGTAATTCATAAGCAGCCTCCGAAGTACTTGGAAAATAAAAAATTAAAAAGAAACATTAAAATTTGGCACACAGATTTGTAAAAACAAGTAGCATATCATTCCTTTAAAAATAAAGAGAAACATAAGAAATATAGCTAAAACACAGTAAAGAAAGCTCACCAAAATTCTTGGGATAGATTTATTAATAAAATATACATGGAAGATAAGACATAGCCTACAAAGTATTAAGGAAATTAAATGTTGAAGAAAGATATACACAAAAATCAACATAATACAAGAGAAAAACATGGATAGAACATTAAGAATTTATGGTATGACCCAAATTTATTAATAGAAAATACAATAAAGAAATCAATACTGATATAGAACCAGTTAGATTGGAAGAACTAAAAGAAGCAATAAAGGTATCAAAAAAAAATAAATCAACTGGATTAAATGCTATAAATACAGAGTTTTGGTAGTATAGTAGAGAATGCTTACATCAAAGATTCTTCTTCCTTTCCAGGCTTATAGGCCAAGTGGCCTGTTCCAGACTCAATTCCATCTTTTTAAGGGTCTTCCTCTGCATTGAGTATCTTTTGGGTGGTAATTTAGAATTTGTTTAGGTATTCTGTTTCTATTCATTCTGAGTACGTGTTCTTTCCATTTTTCTCTGTAGCAAATAACTGTTTCATTTAGGGAGTTTGTAATTCCAAGTTTATTTCTGATTTTGGTATTTTTAATTTTGTCCATTATTGTTACTCCTTCAGTTCTGTGCAGAAATTTCATTTCAGCTGATTCAAGTCTTCTTTCATCTGCTTTTTTTATTGTTCATATCTCACTGCCATAAAGTAAGGTAGATTTAGCTACTGTATTGTAGATTCTTATTCGTGCATGTTTTTGTACATAATTGGGTTTAAAAATTTTATTTATAACGCCTGTTACTTTTAAAAAGTTTGATAGTTTCGGTTCTATATCTGCTTCATTTTCGTATGACATTGTGCATACTGAATATTTGAATGTATTTACTTGCTCTATTATTTTGTTGTTTATTACTATTTTGCTTCTTATTGGGTTAGCACCTTTGAAGGCCATGACTTTTATTTTATCTGTTGATATTTCTATACTATATGTTTTTTATCAGGTTTAGACTGTATAATGATTTTTGTAGTTCATCTTTATTGCTTCCAAGGATTATTTGGTCATCAGCAAAGAGTAGAGTAGCTAATCTGTAGTTAGTTTATCTTGAATCCTCCTTCATTAGTTATCTTCCATTCTTTTATGATTTTATCTATGTATATATTAAATAAAACAGGTGAGAAAGGGCAACCCTGACATACTCCTCTATTTATTGGGTTTCCAGCTTGATGTTAAATTACTGTACTTCACAGATATTTTATTATCTTGATATATATTAAATAAGGCTCTAAAGAGTTGGTTTGGTATTTTATATTCTTCCAGGATTTCCCATAGTTTTTCTCTGATAATTTTATCAAATGCTTTGGTGTAATCTATAAAAGCTATGTGTGTTTCTATGTTCATTTCTCTGTGTTTTTCAATTAGTAATTTTAATGTAAATGCAGTCTATGCAAGATCTGCCTTTTCTGAATCCATTTTGTTCTATTAATTTTGGATCTACTATATTTCAAAGATTCTTTAAGGTTGGAGGAAATGTAATGTGAGGTTCCATCAAATTGGTTGATAGCTAAGGTTATACTATATGTAAGAAAGGAGATAAAGATGACTGTGAAAATTACAGAGAAATAAGTTTATTAAATACGGGTTACAAAATATACAGTAAAATTTTGTTTGCAATATTTCTAAGGCTTTTATTCAATCTACTCTCAGAAGAACAAGATGGTTTCATACATGGAAGATCATGTATAGATAATATTTATGTTTTAAAACAAATTATTGAAAAAAGATTAATTTAATTTGGAGACTCATATGACCTTTTTGAATTATGAGAGTTTATTTAAAATGAACGAAAGAATTGGGTTGCCGGTTTCAAAGTTTGAATGAGTTGACATTGTACATGCCATGGTAATGACATTGTACAGGACCTAGAACTATGTGCCTAGGATGTTGAAATGCATCTAAACAAGTGGCAGAACTATCAGAAATAAAAGAGAGGAGTTTCTGTCATTAGTCAGCTCAATTTAACTAGAAATTATCAAGTCCTGGTTGACAGAAAATAATATAGTCACTGAGATAGAATGTTAGGGATATTGCATTTTCAGGGAGAATGGAGTGAATAGGAAGTTCTTATACAGAATAGAAAAAATTAGCAATGCATGTTTGACAATGCCATGACAGCACATGACAGTAAGAAGTAAGATGTGCCTTAGACAGAAATATAAGATTTGACAATATTGGAGCCCGGATAGATAACATATTTGTTTTGCAAGAAATTGTTGATAGTAATAATGTAAACTTTGTATGTATTACTAACACATCATATACACCCCTGAGGGTATGTATCAGGAATTTGATGATGGTGGTATACTGTGTATCCTCAACCATTGTGAAGATATCTCCTGTCTCCAACAAAAATTAACAAGACTTGATATTTTCTCCACATGAATTTCTGTACATTTTTCTGTAAAAAAATAGTATTAGTTATCACCATTCCAGTGATTTCAACAGAAATACAGCAAGTACTTACCATTATTATTAATTCTGCTTTTCTATAAATTATTCCAAATACAGACATGACAGAATTTTTCCTCCTGGAACCAATTGGGAATTGGATAAGTACCAGATTGACATAATGGCAGTGACTGAAACAAAAAGAACAAAAACTGGTGAGATCTCTCTAAACAATAAATACAAAATGTTATGTTCAGGTAATAACAATCAGGGAAAAGGAGTAACAGCTATAGTATTCAACACTAGATATGAGGCTAATCTTGATATACTATGAGCTTATGGTCCCACAGAAGGTTCTACTATGGTAGAAGTAGAGAAATTTTTTGAGGCTCTAGAGAAAGCTACTGAAAGAATGAAAAAGGAAAAGTTGGTCCTTATTGGGGATCTAAATAGCAGAGTAAGAAATGATTGTCAAACATACAGAAATATTTTGGAAAAATTTGGAGAAAAGAGCAAAGCTAATAATAATGGTAAATACCTGTTGGATTTCTGCTCAGGACATGGACTGGTTATTACTAACATGATGTTCCAACATAAAAATGTGCACAAATTTACATGGAGAGAAGAGGCAAGGAATAAGAAAAGTCTCATTGACTATGTTATTGTTGATAGTGATGTTTTCTCATTGGTGCAGGACACCAGAGTGTACAGAGGATTTGAAATTGGAAGTGATCACCAATTTGTCTTGAGCAGGATAAAATTGAATTTCATATTGAAAAGTTGAGCAACTCTTACATGTGAATTGTGGACTAAAATACACAAACATTATTCAAGAAAAAAATGAAAGGGTTTGAGAACAGGAAGAACCAAACCTTGGAGATTCACTAGCAGCTCTGAAGAAAACATTGATTGATTCAGCCAGAGAGGAATGTGGAGAGGTTGTCTGCAAGGATAGAAAAATCAGAACTCAATGGTGGACATAAGAAGTTAAAGAGGCAGTGAAGGGAAAAGAAGAAAGTATATCGAAAGTTCCTGGCAAATAAGTCAGCTTGTGCTCTTAGAGAATACAAATGTAAGAAAGTAAAACACTGTGTAAAACTAGCTTAACAAAAGTCATGGGAAGAGTTTGACAAGAACATAGAAAATAAATATCAAGAAGGTGATAAGATATTCTGGAGGTTGTTGAAGAAGCTTAAAAAGTGGCGGAAAGAGTACTGTAAAAGGAGTTAGAGATAATAAAGGTGACATGAAAACGGGAGAAAAAGATATCCTTGAAGTATGGAGTAATTACTTTGAAAAACTGCTAAATGAAACAACCAGTGATAGCACATTGGTAAAAAAACACTCAACAGGCATGCAATCAAGAATACATATCCATACTTGAAGTAAAAAAAAAAACCACCAAAGCCTGAAATGTGGAAAGGCAGCAGGAGTAGATAATATCCGACTAGAAGTGCTCATATATAGAGGTATAAAACGTCTTGCAGTGGCTGCACTGCATAGTTCAGAAAGCCTGGACAGAGGGAGACAAATTCCAGACAGTTGTAGTAGAGCTGTCATAGAACCCATATACAAAAAGAAAAATAAAACTGAATGTGAGAATTACAGAGGTATTTCTCTACTGAGTGTTCCTGGTAAGATTTATGCAAGAGAAACAGTTGAGAAAGATTGCGGATTCAGGCCAGATAGAGGCTGTCAGGATCAGATTTTCACTTTACAACAAATAGGTGAGAAATCATGGTAATATAACAAAGATTCTGTATTTAAGTTTTGGAGACCTGCAAAAGGCATATGACAAGGTACCAAGAGAAAAGTATTCAAAATGCTACAGTTATATGGTGTCGATCAGTCATTATATCAAGGAATACTTGGTCTTTATTTGAGTTATTAGTCAGCAGTTGGAATTGAATGAAGTACATGAAGATGGTTTGATAATAAATCTGGTGTTAGGCAAACACATCATTCCATTTTTAATCATTATCTATATGGATCACATTATGAAGGAAAGTGTTATTAAACCTAATATCAAAATTGGAGACATTAATCTCAGCTCTTTCCTTTATACAGATGTTATACTTCTAAATAAATCTGCTGGAAGTCTGCAAGATACCCTGACTAAATTGAATAACTGTTGTAATATTGATATGAAAATCATCAATAACAAGACAGAAACATTAAAAATATCAACTGTATCATTAATGGAGAACATATAGAACAAGTAAAACATTTCAACTACTTAGGCACAATTTTTAGTCAAGACAGTAAATTAAATATGGAAATAGACAACAGAATCAACAAAGCTGGAATGATAGGAAATCAACTGAATAAATTTGTATGTTAATAACAGAGAAATGAGTCAAAACACTAAATTAGCTGTATACAAGACTGTTCAAAACCAATTTTAACTTATGGATCTGAGAGCTGGGTTAGAAATAAAACACTTGATCAAAGACTACACGACAGATATGAGAGATCTGAGAAAGATTAGGGACATGAATAGATGGCATCAATCGCAATATCATATTAAAAATGAGGATATTAGGAAAGAGCTTCACATTGTTAGCACCCAGGAATGTGTTAGTAGAACTGATCTCAGGTGGTATGATCACTTAAACAGAATGGGAAAAGAAAGATTAGCAAAACAAGTGTTCTTTGCCAGGTTGGCAGGAAAAAGACCCAGAGGAAGACCAAGATATTAGGTGGATTGATGTGGTAAAAAGTGCCTTAGAAGATAGAAATATAAGATCTGGTAATGTTGGAGTCTTGACAGGTAACAGATTGATTTGGAGGAAAATTGTAGATAGGACGTTAGTAATGATGATAATTTTTCATGTGGTATACTGTGCATCCTTAACCATTGTGAAGATTATGTATGATATTACATAAAAATTGGTTCTATCATCATATCCTGTACACCCCTTGTGGGTACGTGTCAGGAATTTGATGATGGAACCAATTTTTATGTAATATATGAAACCTGGCCAGGACAAGACACATTTATTTCAATGAATATGCTGGCCACAGTACAGCGATCCTTCGATGAGTGCACTTAATGCTTTCCTTAAAACAGGCTCACTAATCAAATATAACAACCTATGGGAAAATGTATAATTCGTTCCTCAAATTTCTTTTTTTGAACCTTAATTTTTTTATAAAAGAATTAAGGTATTCTCGCGGCCTAGTTAAAGTAAAACCATGAAGCTGAAAGACAATAAAACATATTCAGAATATAAATTTTATTATTCTGTTTCTTAACAAAGAATTGAGCTAATGTAGTTTGACAAGTATTTTTCATACAACCGACAATATGGTCCTATTGCTCTTCTACTCTACTGCAAATTTTACTGGTTCTCTCTTCACCAGGATCAGTCTCTAAGAATTGCTGCTTAAAAACTTCGATTGTACGAAAAATATTTTCAAATTGTTTCTGTGAAATCTGTTTGGGCTGACTATCAGTGGTTAAATTTTCTTCATATTCTTCGGGATCTTTCCACTGTGCATCTAAATTTAGCAGCTCGGAATCACTCAGTTCTTCACAATGCGATTTAATTAACTCTTGGACATTATCATTGAAGGAGAGAAAGAAATGAAGGATGTACGAATTGGTCGCCAACACGTGAAATCACGTGCTTTATAGATAAAATTTCCCTATTATACAAGCAAAATAGTTACCACTTTAAAAACTACAACGATCATAAAAGAGAAGTTAATTTTCTGACATGTAATAATAAACAACTCATCCCAGAAGACTGATTGATTACCTTATTATCAGAATGGATTCTCCTTTTTGTGACATGCGCAGAAGTGTCGAAGGGGCTCGAATCTGTGGGCGTACTATAGCACATGACATAAATTTTGGCGGTAAAAATTTGGAACATAGTGTACATGGAAGTATTGTAGTATGCCATTAAAAATAAGTTTGTAAAATGTTTTAAATCGGTAACTAAATTATTTCATTCTTATGAGTGATTTTTAAAAATAGTTAGCCATAAAAATGTATAGATAGAAAATTTTTCAAATCTGTAACATTTATTTTTAAGATGTATATAGGTGCATTAATCGGATTTGGGTATTGAAAAAAAATGGCGCACTAATCGAAAATGCATAAATTCATAAACTTAATTGTTTATGAATTTATCTGAATTGTTATCTGAATATAACATCTTATAGTTATTATTTAAAATCATCTCTCCTATTTTAGTTTTATCTGTAACATCATTTAGGACTACGCAGTGTTATTTCAATTTCTGTTGATTCTTCCTATGGTGATATTGCTTATTTTCTGTTGTGTTTGAAATGATTCTGATAACTGACTTTTACCTGTTCTCCCACAACCTGGGGTTGTGGTGCAGAAGTCCTAAGGTCATCTGCACTAGCCCTCGCATTCTCTGCAGCAGAATATTGTGCCCCTGCCTGGGAAAGAAGTATGCACACTAACATTATAGACACCCAGCTAAACTCTACCATGCTTACAATTAGTGGGACAGTGAGAAGCACCCCTCTCTCCTGGCTGCCTGTTCTATCTAACATTGCTCCACCACACATACGGAGAAGACAAGCCTCGATTAAGGAATTTAATAAAGCAGTGAGCAACCCAATCCTGCCCCTACATCAGACTATCATAAACCAACCTAGTCCACGCCTCAGATCTAAACAGTCTCTCTGGTCCATGGACGAACGCTCTTCAGCTGCGCTGCCATCAATATCTGACATGTGGAGAGAATGCTGGTTCAACAATCTACCAACAAACGGCTTCCTGGTAGAAGATCCCTGTCCTCTGCAGCCTGGTTTTTATCTTCCTAGGAAGATTTGGTCATCAATAAAGAAGATCAGAACTAGTCAGGGTAGATGTGGCTACCTTCTACATAAATGGGGGCTGTCAGATTACCCTTATTGTGATTGTTCTCCCATGGCTCAGACGATTATTCATATTGTGTACGACTGCCCAAGGCACCAATTTCACGGTGATGGCTTACAGGACATCCACAAAGTGATGGATGAGGCCTTAAATTGGCTTTCCAGCCTTGACCTTGACCTGTAGTTGATGTGGTGGTGGTTATGGAGGAAACAGAAGATCATGGTCCCGTCTCACCATGAAGACGTTATTCTTGTAGTCACTCTCATAGTCCTCATCATGGTATCAACAGAACTCCTTCTCATGTTAGAAGATGATGTAATGTGAAATGGGCCCCCTCTAATGGATCAAGTTTTCTCAAATTAACTAATTAACTGCTCTCTAATTAAACCTAGGATACAGCTACATTTATGTTGTGAGAACATGCAGCCTTGTCATACCTGTTGCAATAGGATGATGATTGCCCCTGGCTTGATTATGACAAGTTACTTTTGCTTTATTTAAAAAAAAAAAAAAAAAAAAAGGAAAGACTTAGAAAGCTGGTTGTGCCTTTTATGTAATGAACTTTTATATGTTAAGATTTTCATCATTTGTTGCTGGAAATTGTGATTGTACTCTTCACTTACCAGTTTCATGTAGCCATAAGCATAAATAAATAAATAAAACCCTGATTCTCCCTGAATCAGGGTTTTATTCTCCCTGATTGTTTTCACAACAATCAGGGAGAATAAAACCCAGGGGCCATTTTACCTCCTATACAGGTGAATTCTGATCGTATTTTATTATTGTTATTATTACCACTATGATAAAGTATTATTTTATTTTATTTTTATTTTAGTAATACAGGCAGTGTTCTAATAAGTATAATATTGTTGTTTCAGCTGATATATAAACAATTTATTGAGCTAAGCACTAAACTGCCAGCCCATTCTGATTTGTTCAGTGTTGTAAATAACTAGTAATACAATGCATGCTGGGAAGGTGAGACCCATTTGGTTTTCTGCATTCTATATAGATGGTGCATATCCTTCTTTGTTCTTTAAGAAACTATTTTGTGCAAAATCCTTTACATATATAAAAATGCATGTAAAGATCACAAACATTTCAACAAAAACATTGGGTAAAATTATTATTATTATTATTAAATGACACCTCCAGGGAGGGCACCTACTCCATAACTCTCCATCTCACCACTCAATCCACCAACTACACAAATGCCATCTACCACCAACCACCACTAGTATTTTCACAGACAATTGCAAACATCCATGCCCATGGTGGGATTCGAACTTGCAGACTTTTGGCTGGAGAACAGATATGCTAACCACTTGGCCAACTCAACAGGCATGCAATCAGGAATACATATCCATACTTGAAGTTTAAAAACCCATCGATCTGCTTATGATGCTTTTCAACTATGACCAGTGCTCATTTATACGACACCTTTCAGTTATGACTAATACCTATTTATATGATGCTATTTGTTTATGTCATGGTTTTAGCGACATGACACTCGTGAATCAACCCATGCACTGTTTTTGTGAACTTTGTTTACAACGTTGTTGCTCACTACATTCTCTGTGTTTTGGTGTTTTTTTTTTGCTCTGAATTATAAACTGTTTATAACTATTGTTTTATTTCGTTGTTAATAATGGCAGATAAATTCAAAGTAAGGGTGTGCTGTTGCTTAAGTATTCATCCATTGTATCCATCCACAAATGGGCAGGGCAGGAATAGAGACTGATTCAATATATGGCAAAATTCATTATGATACAGTAGTCTTGTAACCTAACTTGTATGATTGGGGTATGTGTGCATTTTTTATTTTTTTAATTAGAAATAAAGTTTTGCAGAAATCTCTTAAGTAGGATATTGTATTTTAAGTTATAACTTATTAATAAATAATTAAAAATTATTGTTTTTAAATAGCTTGGAGAAGAACATGAGAAAACCAAAGAAAGTTCAGAGTGCCTTCGTCATCTTACACAGCAAGCTGTTGTATTACAGAAAAAGATGAATGAAATCTATAAAGGCAATTCAGGGGCCATTTTACCTCCTATACAGGTGAATTCTGATAGTATTTTATTATTGTTATTATTACCACTATGATAGAGTATTCTTTTATTTTATTTTTATTTTAGTAATACTTTTTTTTTTACTAAAGTCATTGAGTTTTTATAAATCCATTAAAAAAATCTCCTTTAAGAAATGAGAATATTTGGAAAAAAAGTTGTCTAAAATATTTCATATTCTGGGTAAGAACTGTTATTTTTTAATTTTATATATATATATATATATAAAATTTTATATATATATATATTTGAAATTTTCTCATTTTCTGATATGTACAATGTGTCAACCAGATAACATCTGGTACACCCTCAAAAGGGGTATACTAGGTATTAAGATAGTTCAGTGCAATATTCCATAATGTTCTTATTAACAGTGATTCAGGAATGGATGAATGTTTATTCACCCATTCCTGAATAAAAATAAATTCTTATGTATTATAAGAAGAGGCCTGCATCTACTTAGTCCCAGAAAAATACTAGCAAGTATGTAAGATAACTGTTACTGATAAAATAGAAGAGACACTGACAAAAAAAAATAAAATAAAATAAAAATTATGAAGGTAGAATTCTCAAAGAGGTGGATAATTCAGTTGATGGTTGGAAATTATATATTAGTATATAAAAAGTGTACACTGATCATTAATGAATATAAGAAAATTCTTTTATTCATTTTTAAAAGAAAATAGTCCACATGGTTAGCCGAGTGGCTATTTTGTTGGCTATTTATTGGTTAGTTATTTATATTTCACAAACAAATACCCTTCCTTCTGCTCATATATATAATATATATATATATATGAGCAGAAGGAAAACATATATAATATCATAACTGTAATTTATTTATTAATTGCCTCTAATAAAAGTATTTCTATTCGGAATCTGCATCTGTTCATACATTTACATCTTTTAGTAATTTAAATATACCAATGAAATATAAGATTCTCCTTAATTATTGTTTTTTAATATATCCTGAAACACATACAGATTTCCTCCCTAGTACCTGCTATATAGGTTTGGTTATAATCAAAGAATCCTTCACAATATGTTCATCTAGCTAATAGGGAACATCTTGTCCCAATGTAAATATTTAATGCAAACCACCTTCTGCTGCTTTGTCACATTTTTTTCAGCCTCTTTCTGAGTTAATCTTTGGCACAGTAAGTTGCTCTTTTCCTTCTGGAAACTTGAGTTTTTAACTCCATAACACTGAAAAATCAACCCAGGCATATTCCTGGCATGCACTTTCATCCATGCATGCCTCCTTCTAAAGGCTGCAGTTTGGCAAGACAAAGGTGAAGATTGGCTTCCAACTGATTTCCAAAAAAAAAAAAATAATAAATAGAATAAATAAATAGAGCAGAAAAATGCTGCTTAATTGCTAGCAAAGGTTGGTCGATTGGTAGAGCCTCTGCTACTAATGGCTCCCAAAAACTTAAGTAAGTTTGAGTGCAGTTAGTAGTTGGAGGCTCTTCACAGACCAATGTAAAACTTCAGTATGGTCTCATTGCTGAGAAGCTTGAGCTGTTGAAATGTCAAAGACTAACTTTGTGCCAGAAATTATGATATACAAACAGCAAAAGATTATATAAACCAGTATCCTTAGCTCACTTGGTATCAGCAGTACCTTTATGATTTGGACACAGGACTTTCCAAAATCAATCTGGGATGCAAAAATATTTTTCCCACCTAGAAACTTGTGCTTTTTCATCTTGCAAATGGCTATAACTTCTAGCCATTTGCAAGATGAAAGATGATAGCCATTAACCATCAAATTGGTTAATATGTTGTATTTGAGAAGAAGCTATATTCTTGTTTTCATTTGTATTTTAATGTAGTTTAAGCAAACAAAAGTTTCTTCATGTGAGAGTCATGATCTATTCCAACAAATGAAAACTTTCAAGAACTATATCAAATATATAATAAATGAATAGTAAAGAAATATATTGTACAATTTAACTGTGAGAAATATGACTTATGCCATTGACTTAACTCCTGGTATTTCCACAAGTACAGCCTCCCACTGGAAGAGGTCTCAGTAGTTTAGAACTGATTGGTGAAGTGAAATAAATCTGACCATAATGTAGAGGTGTGTCTGTGTGTGTAATAAACGCGCGCGCACACACACACAGCTCTTGCAAAGAGTGCTTCATTATACAAATTTATTTTTTAACAAAGAAAACCCTGAAGAGGTAAGGTATGGTGATTAATCTAACACATTGAGTACTAATTTCATATCAAAAATTTGCCTTTAGAATTGGTCAGTTATTTTTCAGGTCTCTAGTTAGGTTGCCACTTATATAAATCTTTTAAGATAATCCTACTGCATCAGTCTATCTTGATCTTGTTCTTTCTGACTGTTTTTCCTTATTCCATTTTTGCTTTAAACGCCTATTATTGCTAATCTTCCATTTTTCATTCTGTTTAGCTGATCCAGAAATTACCCTGCTCACAAAACCAAATATGAAACTTTTTTGTAGTCCTTTGAGAACTCTTAATAGCAAAGAAGTGGTTTCGCGCTTTTTATTATTATTATCATTATGGTCAACTCCAAGGAGTCCTTAGACTCATCGAAGAAGGCCCCTAAACATCATATCGAGAACGACTATTCAGCATTTACACAGTATCTACTTTGCTTTGAACTCATTTACAGTCATGGCACCCACAACAAATTCTGGCAGCTTATTCCACTCATTCACCACTCTCCAAGTAAAAAATCTAGTTCTAACACCCTTGCTAACTACACTGGTGCTCAGTTTCCATGGATGGCCTCTAGTTCTCTCATCACTAGACGTGTTCCGAAAAATTTACTCTGAATTAATCTTGTAAAAACTCTTCAGTAATTTGAATGTCTCAATCATATCACCCCTTTTCTGCTTATCAACCAATTTCTGTAACCCACCGATTTTCAACCTGTTCTCATAAGGTTCATTCCATAGACCAGCTATCATCTTGGTCACTTGCCTCTGGATCCTCTCTACCTCCTCCCCATCAAGAAGAAACTCAGGGGCCCAGATCTGGGCACAGTAGATGGGGTCTTATCAAGGCTCGATAAAGAGGAACAATAACTTGCTTATCTCTGCTCGTCAAAGTATTCTTCAGTAACCAAGTGATCTAATGCGCTGATTTAGCCACTTTTGCTATGTGCCCCCCTAAACTTCAACTCTCTATCCACCAACACATCCAAATCTCTGGCTTCGTCAACCTCATGAAGTACAGTTCCACCAATGTGATATACTGCTGCTAATTTTTTCACCCCAAAATGCATAACCTTACACTTTTCTACATTAAACTGACATCCATTCTCATTAGCCCAGACTGCCAATCTATCCAAATCATCCTGCAAAATTTTGACATTATGTGCATTCACTATTGCTCTACCTAACTTTACATCATCAGCAAATAAATGAACAATATCCCTCAGATCCTTTCCCATATCATTAATGAACAAATTAAATAGCAGTGGTTCAAGAACAGAACAGAACCCTGCAGCATACCACTAGTGACAGGGCTTCTTTTGGACTCCACTCCTGAATAAACTACTCTCTGATATTTCTCCATCAACCACCCTCCTATCCATCTCACCAACCCTATATCCATCCCCATGTGCTGCAGTTTACTGATTAGAATTCCATGTGATATCTTGTCAAAGGCCTTAGTGACTGTAAATCCATTACCCTTATCCAGTTCAGCCGTCACTGTATTTATAAAACATGAGGAAGTTACTGAGGCATGATCTACCCTTCACAAAACCATGCTGTCCTCAATACAGTATCCCATTTTCATCTATCCATTCCTGTATTTTGCTCTTGACTAATATCTCAAAAACCTTGACAATGATTCCTGATATGCTGATAGGTCGGTAAATCCCACTGGAGACATTCACAAACATTCATGTCCCCAGTGGGATTCATTAGTTGGAGAGAGAGCAGGTAGTATCTATTTGGTCATCCAGACTGGTAATAACAGTTCAGTGAGATCTGGGATTTAACTTTCTTATTAAACTTTCTTTTAATTATGCACTGCAAACACTGCAAAACTAGAAAGCTTTCCATATTTATTTTTAATATGCAAAGGTAGCCTGAGTATATGATTATACAGCAGTCACCTTTTCTTATCTGCAGTATGAGAATATACATTTGGTTGCATTCCTCCCAGATGGTTTATACTAGTTTTACCACTTATTTCATTAATAACCTACAAAGTAATTACTCCAGATACCTGTAGTATCCATATCTATTACCTTGATTATATGATTCCTTTTGTGGTACTCTTTCTCCATTTTTAATCTTTTTTTTTTTTTATTATCCAGACAAATTAATAGCATTAATTATTTCAGCTTTTATCTTAAAATATGCACCTATTAGAAGAATTGTATAGTGTATATTTTTTTGCACATTCTGCTTGTTAAAATTTTAATATCAAGTGAATTACAAATTTCTTCAAATTTTTTAAGAACTATATTGTCATTTTGTGCACATGTGCATATCATTAATTTATTGTAATAATGTTCTAAAATGTATTTTAGAACTATTGATGCATTTAGTAGCATTTTGAAGACTAATATCATTCAGACAAATGCCCTCACTTTTCACTTCAAATGGTGTCTTGAAAGAGTTAATGCAATTAAAAAAAAAACTTAGTGAAGTTTCTTTTACCCATCTTTGTAGTTTGTTATAAACTGATTATAATTTCTTTTCTTATCAGATACAACCTCCATCCCTCAGCAGTGTACTGGATATGCTAAACATCATTAATGGTATTCTATTTGTACAAATCAGGTAACTTATTAAATGTTTATAAGAATTTAAATACTCATAAAATTGGTGGTTTAATACTTAATAGTAATCATTTATGCTGAACATCAACTTTGTTGCTCAACATACTTTTGTTGATTTAGCAATTGATGGTTGTTAATAATGTTGATTATTACACTTGCTCTTAAATTCCAATAACCACTACTTTTTTTTTTTTTTGAGATTGTATTTTTTATAATGATATTTACCACTATGATAATCTTGAATGACAAGCAGTTTCAAGTAGAAAGATGTGAGCAAACATAAAAATGAAAATTGGACAATGAGACTTGCACTACTTGGAAAGAAGTCAACAGACACCATACTGTGAGGAACAAACAGCCATGGTGCCCACCTTAATAAGATGTAGGCATCCTTTTGTTGTGATGACGCAGCAATCTTATGGGACATTTTTCAATAAGTGTATGATAGCAATCAATGGAAATTATGAAACATTCTTCCTGTAGGCATGTAATGAGGTCCTGGGCTGTTGTGGAGCGGACATCCCTTGACCTCACTTGATGCTCCAGTTCATCCCGCACTGTTTAATAAGGTTAATATCAGTACTCTGTCAAGTGTGGTGATGTTTGTGTCCACAAACCATGCAATTTCAGCAGCAGCCTTTTGACACAGTGCATTGAGAGACAATGGTTGTTTCCTTAGAAACACAACAAAGTAGGAAGCATTGCATTATCCAAAATGTTCAAATACCTCTCGAAGTTCAGTGTTCACGGCACCAAGGCCAAACCAGGAGAAACAGGACCATACCATCATACCACCACCACCGTATTCGAACTGGGATCCATATGACGATTATTTAAACAATGAATCTGAAGAACTATTTTCAACAGATGAAGAAAATTAACATGAAAATTGAGGTTAATAATTATTTTATTTGTTTTTTAAGACTTGCATCTATTGTAATATTTTAAATAAATTTATGTAACAAAAAAATTAATCTGATTTGTTTATAAACACTGCATATTTTCTTATATAACGATGTATTGTAACTACCTAAATGCTTGTCCAAGAAATTAAGCTTCCCTTTTTATACTCACCGTATAAGACAACCCATGATTTCGAGGAGGTTTTCTGTAGTTTTTGAGAGTTGTCCTATATGCCAACATATACGGCATATCAAATTCCTAACAAGTGAGTCAGTATGTACTCTGAGAGAATACAGAGAAAAATGTAAGAAATTGAAGCAGTGTGCAAAAGTAGCTAAACAAAATGGCAGCCTGGTTGGCCGAATGGACAGTATACCTACTCTCCAACCAACAGTTTGTGGGTCTGAATCTCACCTTAGATATGGGTGTTTGTAAAAGACTGCTCTTGATGAGCTTGTGTAGCTCCTTGAGTATTGTAGAATTCTAAGCTTTTTTCTGCCAGAACGTTGTCATTATCTTGATGTTTATCTTCTGCATTCTTTCAAAAGTCTTTCATAACTTTTATTTTTTATTTATTTTTCTATTTAGCAGATGCAGACATGTGTGCTAAATAAAAAAAAAAAAGTAAATGAAAAATAAAAGTTTTGGAAGACTTTTGTAAGAATACAGAAGATAAACATCAGGATAGTGACAACGTTCTGGCAGAAAAACAGAAAAAAGCTTTGAATTCTACAATGATGAAAAGTTGGCATGAAAGTGAAGGTATGATATTCCAGATGTCTGGGATAATTACTTTAAAAGATTGTTAAAGGAAACCACAAATGACAGAACAGCGGTAGAAAATATTCAAGAAGAATATATTTAGGAGTACCTATTGCTACTTGAGATAGCAGGAGACCCATCAAAAACCTGAAATGTGGAAAAGCATTGGAGTAAATGAAGTGCAGAAAGCTGAAATTTGGAGGTATAAGAGGTACAATGGCTGCACTGCATAATTCAGAAGGCATCGTCAAAAATTCCATATTGAAGTAGAGCACTTGTATATTCAGCTCTTGCTATAGCAAACACTGCTATACACATGCATGCTATAACAAACTACCAAAAATCCCTGACCACAGCTGCATAATCAATGATTCTATGCTAAGAATTCACTATAACAACCTACTCCTGTAGTTCCTACATGTTTTGCTGTAGTGAGGTGGATGTACCTATATGTAAAAAGGGAAATCAAACAATGTATAAATTAGAAACTTCCCTTCTTAGTATGTAAGATTTATGCAAGCATGCTTGAATTTAAGAAAAATGGTTAAAGAAAAACTTGGAGAAAAGCAAATTCGGTACATGCTAAATAGATGTTGTCAGGATTGGATTTTCACTTTAAGGCAAATTATTAAAAAAAATAATTGGAAAATAATACGGATCGTCATTTCAGTTTTTGTCGATCTGTAAAAGAAAGGTGGCAAAAGTCCTAAAAGTACATTTTTTTTTTTTTTTTGGTGTAAAACCAGGTGTTAAGCTAAGGGTTCATACTCTCTACTGTTATCATTTATATTGATCACTTTATGAGGGAAAGTGGCATTAAACCTAATTAGAGACATTAAACATCAACTACATAAAACATCTTTATGTAGTTGATGTTTTATTCCTAAATAAATCTGGTTCAAGTATGCAGGATTCTTTACTAAATTGAATAACTGCTGCAACAAATTGGCATGACTTGATGAATTAGAATGCAAGACATGTAGCATATGTTTAGTTTTCCATAACTTATATTAATGGTATTACAACACCACACAAATTAAATTATAAAAAGTTGTTTATTAACTGGCTTATATTTCCCTGGATTTCAAATCAGCATCTTTAAAACAAACATGTTACAGTTTACATGCGACAATGAGTAAGTGGAACAATTTCAAATTGTAATGGACAAAACATAAGTCCTAATTTGGTGTCCTCTAGTGTTGTGTAATTACAGTTGCATAGAATTTGATTTTAGGATAACAGCCTCCCAAATTTTTCGCAAATTAATGCAGCCACACTTGTTAAGGTTAGTAGAATGCTTCATTGCTGACCTGAAAAATAATCTTTCTGACCTATGATTTCTATGTAGCACATTAATTTTCTTCCATCTAATCCTGTGTGAATGGGTTGTGTGCCCAAAGTGGGTTCTTTTCCAGTCCTGATTTGCCATGTTAATGGTAATGACTGTATTTTGTATGTTCTCCAAGGTAGATATTAACAGATCTTCCTGTCTGTCTGTAGTAGGCTAAATTACAGTCACAAAAATCTTCATTCACTGGATGTGCTAGAGCAGGGATCTCAAACTCAAATGCAGCAAAGGGCCTGTCAATTAGATGTATATCTGACACAGGCTGTATTCAATATTATTTTGTGAATCAAAACATAAACTAAAAACACTATCATATTACAATGGTAACCTGTAACCCAGGGCCGCATTTACCTTTAGGTGCAAGCTGGGGGCCACATTTTAAAACCTTACTCCTCACAAAGAACAATAAAAAAAAAGCGTAGTTATAGTTGCAAAATAAAATACTTATTTTTAAATATTAAATTCATAATATAAAAACTAGAGGCTGCTGAAAAATATGTGAGTCTTCCCGCTTCCATTTGAAATACATTGTCCTTTCCTTAGAATATAAAACTAACAGGAACTCCTGTATACCATAAAATTCATGTGTGTAAGCGTACCATTTCTTTGCTGGATGTATATACACGTCCAGCAAACCAGGATAATATTCTGTCCACCTGTTGAAAGAACATGGATAAGAAGTGCAGTTTGACTGTCATATCCATTAGAAGAGGCAATAATCCTTCACGTTGAAAAGAACACTTAACTAGATTACCTGGTGTACGTAGTAACTATGTTCAATTGCCTACAGCAAGAAATGCAGTTGTTTGCCTTTTGCACAGTAACCAGATTCTAAGTTATATTAGACTAAATACCTATGAGTTAAATTCAATTTTTGCTGCTTGTGTTTATCATATAATTATAGTTTTTAATGCCAGTGCAAAATAAGAAATCCTTTCATACTTTCTTCACTTCATATTGTATCACTTTGGAAGATCAAGGTCACTATCAATTTTTTTGCTAATTATTTTAATCGCCAATACATTTTAAAATTCTCCCAGAACTTGATTGAAGAAAATTATTTTTGTCAAGAAATTATTTTATAAATTCATGAAAATCCGAATCTAAAAATGAATACAGCCTCCATCTGTTGCAAATTAAGTTTTCTTTTTTTATTTATAATCTTATTTCGAAGGTTAGTTCACAGATTGCGCAAATGTTTGCACTTTTAAATTTTGCTTTATAGAGAATCATACGTAAATCTTGAATCATATCATGTAATGCATAATTTTTATAACGTAATCTGCAGGTTTTTGCATTTTAACTTTCTTGGTTTCCCCCCTAATCACTCACTACAAATCGAAATAAACGTACAGTTTATCTTTCGAAACGTGTAGGTGCATGCGTCAAAATGAAATTTTATTTCCAAAATTTTCATAACAGAATTAATTCGCCTTTAATGGTCAACTCCCCACCTCTCAAAATTATCACCACTTGCACGCGCGCACACACACACACAAAAAAAATACTTCTAAATAACATATGTGCACTTTCTTTTTGTTTGAATTCGTTATTTTTCCAAAGTAATTGTACCAGAGAACTTTTAATATTCCGATACCGAAATTAAATTGTGATTATTATATATAAATTAGCAAATTTTGTATATTTTTTCATTTATATTATTTCCTGATAAGTATAAATCATTAAATTATGTAATATTGAGGAAATTAATGTTTAAAAAAACAGTTTCATCCTACAAAAGCAATATCAGAATAAAATGTTTTGAACATCTGTAAAGCAATTAGAAAGGTGAAAAATATAATAATAAACTAAAATAAATTTCTGCGTATATTTGGCTATTGTTAGGGACTTTTTAGTGCGTCTACTGGATGTGTTAATTTCTCGCTTTCTCAATAATTTTCGTTAGCTTACGGACTGTTACTTGAGCAGAATGGAATAAGTCTATAACCCTCTCTTCCCCCAAAAAAAACCATAAATGATTATGTAATACATATGCGCCTTTTCTTTTAAATAATTCAAATTTTTTGAATTATTTAAATTCAAATATATTTAAATCTCCGTATCTGAAGGTTAGCTGATCTCCGTATGAGATCAGCTAACCTTCGTGAGTTAGCCGATCTCATACGGAGGTAGCAGGGTTTTTTCTCCCGGAAACTCGGGTTTTTCATCCCGCATACATACAAATCGGCCCTTCAGAACACACGCAACTTACAGACAAAAATTACTAGTTGTGGTGGTGTTGGAGGTGGGCGGTAGATGGCGTTGATGGAGATGATTCGTAGTAGAGGTTAGGTGTAGAGACAGTTGTAGATGTCCTCCTGCGATGAGTCTTCAGGCTCCTTGGAGGTATCAGGAATAATAAAAATAATAATAATTGTATAAAATTATTTATAATTTTTTGATAATAAAAATGTAACTGATCACTATAAATTAAGAAATCATTTTGGTATAACTGTTATATCAGCATGTAAAAGATAGGTCAATATTTCTGTGTTAGGATGTCTGTAATCAATAATGGAAAATGAAACAAGACATTCTTGATGTATTCTGCACTACAGCTAGGCAATTTTGTGTGATTTCTGGGGAAACTTTCTCTCTTGTCTTTCTCAATAGCAGCGAGAGTAATGTAAGTTTAGCTTTTTCTCCAGCTAAGAGGATTATTATGGAGTATTTCGAAGATGTAGTAATATTTAGAATTTAAAAAATAAATAAATAACAAAAATAACACTACTGAAATTTCAGCAGACCGCTGAACAATTGATTTCAAATTGCAAAGAAATAGTATAGAATTAGAAGCTTCGATGGCACAACAATATTATTGCTTTATTTTATTTATTTTATTTTGTTTTTTGTCAAAACAGTCAACTGAAGTAACAGATTTTGAATACTGTCTTTCAAACCAGTAGAAATTTAAAGTGGTTATGTAATTGAGTTCCAGGAGAGGAGAAGGGAGGTAGATGCAGTAGAAAATCTTCAAAATGACATAAATTTTGAATTATTTCATATAGGATGTCCTTCGTGTTATATTTTCAGCATATCTACAGTGGTTACACTGGATATTATAGTAATGCAGACCCTAACAAAAAAAAAATCTGTTGCAGTTTTAAGCAAAAGATAAAGGCGAAGAGTCTCTGATAAAATATCGTTGGATATAAATTTTTGATATTAAAAAGACTCACAATCGGAAATCCCGAGTAATGCAATTTAACATTTGTTGTTCACAAAAAAAAAATTGTTCTAAAATTAAAATGTTACGATCCATATAGCAGTATCTTGCAAGGAAAGAAAGCAAAATGTCATATTTATTTCAATGAATGTTATTTAAAAAATATAAATATTTTGCACAATATTTTAAATGAAACCAACATTTGAAAATTCATGAAAAAAAAATTCTATATTGTCAGTAAAGTGAAAGAACATAAAGTTGTCTTGTTCCGTGACACTGATTTGAAGAATAAAAGGCAGCAAATTTACTATTACTAAATAGATTCATTAGAAACAATGCCAAAGCAAGATGTGCTAATTATTGAAGGAGATTGGAATGCCAAAGTTGGAATAGATAATGATGGTTGCTAAAGAGTCATGGGAAAATATGGTTTCGGAGAAAGAAATGAACGAAGTGAAAAATTGTTAGAATTTGCTGTGGACCACGAGATGATCTATAAGACAAGATTCCAACAAAAGGAATGTAGAAAATGGACGTGGTGATCAAATGATGGGAAAACCAAAAATATGATTGATATGATTAAAAGAAGATGGATAACATCAGTACAGCAATGTCGAACTTTTCAAGGAGTGGATATAGACTCGCACCATAGTTTAGTTGATTGCAAACGTCAAGTTGAAATTAAAAAAGAAATATAAACCCCAACATCAGAATAGAAGAGATGCAGCATGAATAAGTGAAGCAGAAATAGGAAGAAGGTATACAGAACAGTGTTAGAAGAGAAACTTAAAAGTGTGGAGAAAGAAAAAAACTCGAATTTAAGAGTGAAAAAAGTAACGAAGGCGATAGAAGATGCGGTTGAAGAAACAGTACCTGAAGAAGAGAAGATCTAGAAGAAATGGATTACACAAGAAACACTGAAGTTAGTATAGGAGAAAAGAATGTTGAAGATAAGAAGGGATACATCAGAACAAATAGAAGAGCAATATAGAAGAAAGTGTAATGAGTGAAAAAAGCAATCGGAATGGATAAGTTGAAATGGTTAGAAGCCCAATGCAACAATATAAAACAGTACTGTGGAGAGCATAAAACAAGGGAGGTATACAAAATGATCAGAACCATTAATAGAAAGTGGCAACCAAAACTGACCACAATTAAAGATGAAAAAGGCAAAGTATTGATGAATAAAGAAAAAATTGTACAGCAGTGGACAAGATACTGTAGTGAGTTATATGAAGAAAAACTAGATTCAGATAGCAGATATCACCACTAGATAATGAGCATGATATGGACGTTTTAAGAGGAGAGGTAGAAAAAGCAATAGGACGGCTAAAACACAACAAGAGTCCTGGTAACGATAACATTACTAGAGAAATGATTAAATATGGTGGTGAAAGTATGGTTACAGAAATGCACCAACTATGTAATATGGTATGGAAAGAAAGGAAAATGCCAGAGGAGTGGGTGAAATCAATACAGTCATACCCCGACTTCCACGAATCCGGAGTTACGCGGTTTCTTATATGTACGTATTCCTGTCCCACTTCACGCCTCACCACTAGTCGTATCTTTCCGGCGCCGGCTGCATTCACCAATGTCGCACATGCTGTGAACAAGCGGTCTCCATTCATACACGATTTTTATAGTCTCTACAAACCTTGCGATTGTTTAATGTTATGTTCTTGATAAAAATTTTATCACATAAAAAATAATAATGTCGTCCAAAAGAAGCAAGTCCGATTCTTCTACAGCTAGCAAGAAAAGAAAAACATTGACTTTGGAAGCAAAACTCAACATCATTAAGGATTTTGAAGGCGGAATGAAAATTTGTGAGCTGGCAAAGAAGTTTGATCTACAGCAATCCACAGTAAGAACAATCATAAAAGAAAGGTTTACAGATTTTGGAGGACATAGATTCTAACGAGGAATGAATTGTAGCCACAAAGCAAGGAATAAAAAAATCATTAGCTTGTTATGAAGAAATTTTGCGTGATAAGAAAAAGACATTATGCCGTCAGACGAATCTATTAGATTTTATGAAACCATCGACATCAAAATAACTTTCTTTTTTTTTATGTACGAAAAACTACAAATATGATTATATTTCTTAAAAAATATAGGTGTTTTTGTAAACCTTTGGTCCCAATTGTAGGTTTGTATATATAAATTACATGCAAAATTATAACCCAAGTTACGCGAATTCAACTTACGCGCTTTTTGTTGGTCCCACCTACTGCGTAACTTCGGGGTATGACTCTATTAGTAACATTATACAAGAAAGGAAATAAGCTAGAATGTAAAAATTATACAACTTGGTAAAGTGATGATGATCATATTGACAGAAAGATTGAGAACACAATTGGAAGCATACCTTGCAGATGAGCAAGCAGGATTTAGGAAGGATAGAGCTACAATTCAACAGATTTTGACAATGAGGTTAATAGCAGATAAAGCTAGGAGAAAAAACAAACATATATACTTGCCTTGTTGATTTTCAGAAACCATTTGACAGTATTGACCAGAAAGTGACATTAGCAGTTCTTGAATACTATGGAATTGATAAAAAAACTAATAGCTATATTAAAAGATGTTTATCAGAATGCAGTTGCAGCAGTTAGAATAGTTGATGATTTGGGGAAATGGTTTAAAACAAGCAGAGGTACTAGACAGGGAGACCTAATATCACCAAGCATTTTCATTGCACATTTAGAAAGAGCAGTGGACAAATTGAAGGAAGATGCCAAAGGAATATCTCTGTACACGGAATGAGAATTAACAATCTTAGATTTGCAGATGATATTGTTATTTTTGAAGATGAAAGAGAACTACAAAAAACACTGAAACTGTTAAATGAGGAAGGGAAGAGATATGGACTTGTTATGAACTTTAAAAAAACAAAGACAATGGTATTTGGTGAGAAGAACATGAAACAAAAGATACAAGTGGATGGAACTGATATAGAAAATGTAGAACAATTCACATATTTGGGAAGTAAACTGACATATGACTTGGATTGTAAAAAAGAAATAAAGATCAGGATTGCAAAGGGAAGAACAAATCTTAAGGCCATGGATAACATCTGGAAAAGTAAAGTGATCAGTCTGCAAACAAAACTAAGAGTACTGGAAACATGCATCTTCAGCGGTGTACTGTACGGATCTGAAACATGGGTAATAAATAAGGAATCAAGAAAAAGAATTTTGGCATTTGAAAGAACTTGTTACAGGAAGATTCTTTCAAACAGAAAAAATTGCCAATGAAGAGCTCTATCAGATGTTTTGGTTGTATCTTCTCTATCAGAAGATACAACCAAAACAGAATCTAATGAAGAAGATTATAAAACGGAAGCTGCAATTATTTGGACACATCTGTAGAATGAGTGAGGACCAGAAGATAAATACATTTATGTTTGGCATTTTGGATGGTTTAAACAGAAGAGGTAGACCATACAGAGAATGGATAGACGATATAAAAGACTAGTGTGGAATGGGTGTACAAAAACTGCGACACTGTGTACTGGACAAAGAAAGGTGGAAGAAGATAGTGAAATAGGCATCAGACATCAACAGGCAGTGAGCCCATGGTTCATGATGATGAATAAATTCATTGCAAAGGCTGGTCTCTGGTCATTTCAGGATTAATTATTTTTGCACATGTGAAATTCATTTTTATTTTTGTGAAAAGACACAATAATTGTGCAGGAAAACAAAACAAAAAAAAAGCAAATATCGTAGGACAGTAAAGGAAATTCCAAGTAACACGGTACACGTAAAGTCAAAGGTTGTTCCACCACAGTTAATCCATTAACGGCTCTAAAATTGCTGTTCAGGGATTAACGGCGAAGGGAATAATTGCATGATAAAAAGTAGAATGTGGATGAAGTTTTGATCCATTAAAATTGAATTGGCAACTATGCTGTGGTATCTTGTCCAGAAGCTGTGCAGTATTTTTGTTTTATTCAAAATGTATATAATTATTGCCATCTTCAACAAGAAGATGGAGTATAATCCTTAAACTTTTAGAAAAAAAAATATTTAACAGTTAAAAGATTAAGTGAAACAAGGTGGTCCACAAGAGCTGACTGTATTGCTTTGAAACCATGAATATAAACAAATTAGAGGCATTACTTGAAGTATCCATTTCTCCTCATGAAAAACCTATTCTAAATTAGAGCTCATCATTGGCTGATCATTTTGACAATTCAGAAACAGCAATTTTAACTGTTGTGTGAGACAAAATTTTACAATGAATAAATGCTACTAGTAAATCTTTACAAGATCCTGATATGGATTTGTTTTTAGCTAATAATTTGTTAGTCTTTAGTTGATTTTATTTTAGATATAAGAAATGGTTTTTGCTACTTTAAATGAAGAAGCGAATTTATTAACAGATGAGACAAAATTTAAAGATGAGAAGGAAAGAGTGAAAAACGAAGAAAAAAAATGTCTCACGAAATTTCACAATTTAACTATGAGATTACTCGTATGTTACATGAGAAGGAAAATTTCATTGTTAATACTTTTAATGTCTTTGCAATAAGCTAATTTTGGAAATTAATGAGGCAGTAAAAAAGCTATTTAGACAGATGTGTTTGACTTTTTTTTTTTTTAAGAAAGATATAGCTCAAGACAGGACTAGTATTAACAAAATTTTACATTCTTATGGGACTGATATTGATTCAGAAAAACTTATTGAAGTTAAGCAATTTTTAATAATAAAGGAAGAAAATTTTTCAATTAAAATATGTACAAATTTATAAACAGTGGGTTAAGGTCTACTTTTCCGAACGTAGAAACAATTCTAAAAATATTTTTGAGGATACCTATTTCAAATGCAAGTGCTGAACGCTCATTTTCAGTGTTGAAACGAATAAAAAAATTTAAGAAGTAACTTGCACCAAAATAAAACAAGTGACCTGTCGTTATTATGCATTGAATCAGATGTAATAGACTCGATTAATTATGATATTATGTTAGATATATTTGCTAAAACCGAAGCCAGAAAAAAAAAAAAACTTTTAGTTTTCTTTTTTTAATTTGAATATATATATATATATATATATATATATATTCAAACTAGATTTGAACCACCAAATCCTTTCTTCGTGCGGTCAAGCGGCGTAGAGTGCAAACGCCACGTCTACTGAGCTACACAGGCTCCATACCACAATATCTATGTCAAAAAAGCAAACAGTTATTTGATTATTTTCTACTTTTGAGCTGAATGTTGGCTGTTAAGTTATAAAAGAATCAAGTGTCTTGCCTATGGAATCAAATGGCAAACACATCATCAATGAAGTGTAACCACACTAAGGCTTTATAAGTAGTTGTAAGTATTTTGTTCTCAAATTGTTCTGTGTAAAAGTTAAACCAGTTGATATAAGCCAGTTAATAAACATCTTTTTATAATTTAGTTTGTTTTGGTGTTGTAATACTGTTAAAATAAATTATAAATAACATTAACATCTTATCTTGTCAACTAGAATATTTTACTTTTCATCTCTTTTTCATCTGATATCTTTTACAGGATTTCCTCTGTTTATAGGGATTTTTTGATACATTTTTCAACTTTTCTGCTATTTATCTTTTATCTTAAAGTTTTCCCATGAAATTTTTTTAGCTATTTTTACACTTTTGTTTTGCTCTTCTGTATGTTTTCTGTATTCTCTCAGAGCATATGCTGACTCACTAAGAACTTTTGATATGCTTTCTTCTTTTCCTTTTTCCACCATGGAGTCCTGATATTTTTTTCCTCCTCCTAGATAAATGAATCATTCAATCACATTTTTCTTTGAAGTCTGTTGCTGCATGTCCAAGGTTTGATTCTTTTTATAACATTCATACATATTTTTTCTTCACATGGTATTCATTTTTATCCTGCTCAAAACTAAATGATAACTTCCTATTACAAATCTCCTGTATTCTCTTATCTCCATGGAGTAAGAAGACTCACTGTGGGAACCTTTATATTCTGAACTAGCATGAAAATATCATTTTCAAGAGTATGTGATCAATGAGACTCACCTTATTTCTTGTGTTCTTATTTCCTTTTTTATCTGTGTGCATTTGTGTATATCTTCATGTTGTAACATATTGTTAGTGATCACTGGCCTGTGTCCTAAACAGAAATCCAGCAGATACAATAATTATTAGCTTTTCTCTTTCCCAGAACATTTCTATATGCCTGGTATTCATTTACTACTCTGTTTAGATTTCCAACAAGGACTAACTTTTTTTTATGCTACTTTCTCTGATGACTTCTTCCTTAGTTGAACCTTCTGTACAACCATAGGTACATTAAGACCAGTAAGTCTCAATATACATTTCCTCATTTTGATGTTTATCCACTTGAAATTGTCTGCCATTCAAGATCATCTGTATGTTTAATGTTGAATAATAAGGTTGCTCCTTCTTTTCCTAATCATTATGGCCTTAACTTAAAGACAAGGAATGTACATCCAGGTATTTTATTTCATGAACAATAAATTATTCATATGTGATATGTATATTCAAGGTCTCCAGATAGCATGACTCATTTCTTATCTCTCTGTTCTTTTTCTTGTCATTTCTGCAAATAACTTATTTTCTGTTAAACTATCTAATCTCTCTCTCAGGTGACCAAAAGGTTTAACTTATCTATTCCTTAGTTTCAATTAGTTCTGCTAACATTAATCTTGAAAAAAAAAAAATAAATAAATAAAACATCCACACTACCACAGTTATGGTCAGGCAAGTCTAGCTGACCATGCCTTGGACATCTTGCACAGAATCAGATGTATGTTTCAGTGCAAAAATACAAACATAAAAGACCGTTTCTTGAAATGAGCTGCAGATTTAAAAAAAAATAATAATAAATATTTGTGTAAAACTTCCAAATATTTGGGAAACAGTAATTCCTAGACCTCCACCCAGCAGCCTTTTGCTTCCAAGCACCCATAGAAGATAACCTTATGACAAGTTAAGCTTCCAGTTAACAACATCCTCCATTTACATTTCATTCTTTTGCCACATTAGTTCTTTTTCAGTTAGAATTTGAATTGTTTTTGCAGTGATTTAGTTGAGTGCTTGTGCTCTTCTGTGTGAATGGAAAGCTTTTGGTATTGAGACCACATTTTTAGGTAAATAACGAGTTTAATAAATGTGAGCAATTAAGCAGATTTTGGTAAAGAAGCTTCAAAATGATATTGATAATTCTGCTCTAGCTGGATGAAATTTTTTAGTTAAGATCTATATTAAAATTTGTCAGTTTTGATTTCAATGTGATCATTTTTGGGGGAAAAATTAGAACAAAAAATTTTTTTGTCTAGAGATAAAACTATCTACACTGTATTAATGCATAGCAGTATACATGTCCGCATGGAGATGTGCTTTGCATTATGGGAGATACTGAGACAAGGAGTGATGAGAGCTTGGTCCACCTTTGCTCGGAGTTGCCTGGTGTTGCACCACCTTACCTCAGTCCTGAAGATATTTTCAGGCACAAACTTTGTTTGCTTACACTTGGATAAAGGATTAAACTAAATGTATTATAGTGTTGTCTACATCTTGGATGATGCTAGATATTCTTACGGAACACTTTAAAACAATGCTTTTCAGGAAAATTCATCTCTCTTGTTTTTTTGATCAGTTTCATTTGCGATGAACTGTCATTTGATGAATTGTTTATTTGATTAAATTGTTTATTCAGTGAATTGTCATTCATTGAATTATTATTTGGTAATAATTTTACCAAATTATTATTTGGTAAAATCTTTTGATGAATTTTCATGGCACAGTTGCTGTCACATTCTGTGGGCTTGCGCGTACCATATCCTAGGTCCACAGCAGTTAGATTTTTAATGAAAGCATACGAAACTTGGTGTAAGTTAAGCCTTGATTTTTGTTACATTGTGTTGGGATCCTAAGCATTTGTGTTATATATTGTCATCTGCGCCATTGTTATATATTTCACTCGTGTACGCCATTTTTATGTCGTTGCTCTTCCTATATTATTTTACTTCCCTTATGAATTCACCTCTCTACAATAACTACAAGACAAAAAATTTCCCTGACTAATATCTGTATCACGTCTTACATGTTCATTCTATAAGGAAAGCAAATTCTTTATCTCTAGCCGATTCCTAATTTTACTCATGTGCTTACCCTGACTGTTAAAGGTTATTCTTTGCTAAAGAAACGAATCCTTTAATTTCTTTCTGGGGTCGTCTCCTTTTCAGATATTGACAAATCTATTTTTTAAAGCTGCACCAGCCAATATCTTAGAATAAAGGGGACTCTTATTCAGGGAGACTTTTCCAGACCTTTGGTGCACATGGGTGAATAAATTTAGTGCTTGAACTCATAAATTAAATGCTTTACTGTGGTTAAGTAAATTCTGGTTTGCAGTCGTAACCTCTATAACAACATGTTATACCTTTCTTTCAATCCCCCCCCCCCCGCTATGGTTTGGATTAATGAGTGGTAGTTTTGGTTCATATCACAGGCAAAACTCAGGTATAAAAGAAAAAACATATTTATTGGAATCTAAAGACATAATATACACTTAGACCAATCTCACTTTCAATTAGTTCAATGACATGCTAAATCAAACTTTATCAAACTGATTAATACTGTAATGTATAAACAATAAATCCTTCTCTTGAGTTAAAGATTTAACACACATAATATACACATTATACTCTTCTAATCATTATTCTACCTACTGTGTTAGTCTTGCATATTAAACTAGTCACAATCATCTATAATCATTCCTAACAATTTGTCTTATGGACATTAGCCACTGCTAAATAATCACTTAAAGTTCTTAAATACTGTCCATACTCGATTAATACACTACAATGATCTTTCTCTTTTACCGACTAGGTAATTATACAACAAAATCTGTACTTTACCATTTCTTGGGGCAGAGTCTCCAGGTCTATCTGAACTTTCCTTTGTTTGAATTACCTTTCGATACTTCCATAAACCTGCATCCACGTGGTGGATCACTATGGTCACCAGATTAAAACTATGCTCTACACCTGGCGGTTTTCCCTCGTCTATTCTCTATCTGTTTCGGGCCATCCTCATTTCTAGCTGCCGGTTCATAATATACGTCTGCAATAGTATTCCGTCAGAACTTTCAGCGAAGGCAGCATGTGCCGACATCTCACGCTTTAGTACAGGCAGAAATTCAAACATTGAAGGGAAAGGCGCACCTTCCGATATCGAGCTATCGCCAAGAAACACCATCAGGAACCACCAGTCCACGAGAGAAGTCAAATCATCATCCAGCAAAACAGGCGAAAAAGCCTTTAGAAAGGGGTGCAAACCCTTTTTATTCTCCCTTCACTTCCCCCCTTTTAGCACCCTGTTACTAGCATCGATAGCGCCCTCTTACTTTCCTTTCTGCGATCTTTTCCTGCCCGCTACTTTCTTCATCTGCAGCAACTTCGGCACATCACGAGATCATAGCAGCGTCTTCTGGGAAACGAATGTGCGTCGCTTTCCAAGATTGCCAATGCCTCAGGCCCACCTGTGACCTTTGGACTATTGTTTACATCTAATTTATCCATTCATTGTACACATGATGTATTTCATATAATACTAATTCATGTATAAATTAGTATTATATGATGTATTTCATATAATACTAATTTATACATGAAGTTCTTTACATGGTATTACAATTCTACTAAAAGGAGGTAATTCTATTTCTATTTACAGTTAGTACTTTATTTCTTCTGCTCGAGTACAAGTTTTTTCTCTCAACTGATTTTTCTGACTTGTTAAATCCTGAATGAATCGTTTCTTTAATAAAGTGCTTCATTCAGGATGTAACATTTGCAAGTCTTCCCTGAACTTTCTTGTAAAACAGTTGTGATCAATATATGGCATTTTTGTTCATTGCCAAACTGCTTGATAGTCTGCAGTAGTTGTGTGGGGTGCGAAGCCTGATTTATGCTGTCTTCTATGTACCTAGGATATGACACACATCAGGCACAGAACATAACAGCAACAACTAGCAGTGTTCCAATATGCATATATTAATGAATTTAAGGTTTTTATTTTAGTTACTTATTTGTATATACCAATTGTTTAGTTATGATAACATCTAATATGTGTAATTGTTTCTAGTCTTTTGTGTATAACTTTTTTACTAATACCTGTTATGATGCAAGTCTGAGAACTTACAAAACTTGTAGGGTTATAAATTGCTCATTTTTATTAAATTCATTATTTACTTAAAATGTGGTCTCAATACTGAAAGCTTCCCACAGAAACTTATGTTTTCAGCTATGTGCTCTTGTCATAGTTGTAATTTGTGTGCTGAAGATGCTGGGTAGATACCAGCAACATATTAGTAAGCTCAGTAAATTATTTTTTCTCTTGGTGTTTATACCATGAAACGCTGTTATGAATAAAGTTTTATTTATAGTAAAATAACTGTTTAAACAGCAGTGAAAACTAATAAACCAGATAAGTTAAATATATTGTTTTTCTCCTTCAATCTATTGCTAAATACCCCTCCCCCTTCCCAGTTGCAGGTTATGTGGTTTGTTGTACAACAGTGAACATCACAGATTTCTGATTGGCCTTCTTGCATAGACTTGTAAATGATTGTCATATGTGTTGTATAGTATTATTATGCTGGTTTACATATGTTAGTTTTGTATTTATATATCAAAATTCATATTTTAACTAGAAATGATAAAATATTAAATTTCATCTGTCATATTGCTTCTTTTATATACTAGATTTTGAGAAAACTGTTAGTGGTTCCCATTGCATTATTGTGAAATATATTTAAAATACTATAAAGTATAAATTATCTTTTCCTTTTGTATTTGTCATTCACTCTCATAAGAGGTTTTTGGTAGAAATAGATTTTAAGCTCTAATAGGAGTAGGGATTTGTAATTTCCAGGACAGTTTTTAAAACTAAACAATGAGATAAAAACCAGCTTCTTTTCCCCCCCCCCCTCTTGTATTAATATTATAGTAGAATAAGAGAATAAATAGAACTTAGTAGAATATGTAGAATTTTGCTTTCTTTTCCAGTCAACAAGACATAGAAAATTTTAAGGCAGAATTTGAAAGACGGCAGCAAAAGGAACATGGCAATTTCCAAATATTAAAGAAAGTAGAAACTGTTGACAGTGACACTGAAACAGATGCTACCACAAAAGATGCAGCCAGCAGGTAACCTGGTTAGAATATAAGTGGATTATCAGTATGTTCCCTAAGTCCAAATGGAGTTCTGGAAGAACTCTTGTACAAGCAATGCAAACATAGTCATCTGTATTGTTTGAGTGATAAAAAATAGTTCTGATAATGTTTTTCTCCTGAAATTAATGAGCAGTGATTCAGATTTGTTTGTAGATATGCACACAGTATTCTAATTTTACTGGTAGTTGGAGAAATATGGAACTGCAAAATGTGTTGACAGCCAATGCAAGTGAGGGAAAAAAAAAGAAAAGAAAAGAAAAATAAAAGCAAAACTGCCAATTGAAGACTGTAGAATAGAATGTTTGTTGTGTAAGTAAATATTCACATCAAGTTTTGTAAATCTGACATGTTATAAAAAACAAACAAATATAATTGCATTTAAAGTAGATGAAACTTGATTTGTTACTGAACTTTTTCTCATACATCCCGTGATGATCATTATTTCCAAAGAGATAAGATGTGTTCTCGTAAACATGTGAAGCTTTCAAATTTTTAAACCTTATTTCTGCAGATTCTTCATGTTAAAAACTGCTTAATTCCAGATTGTGGAATTTTAAAAAAAGGAAAAAATATTTCCTGTAAAATTCACTGAAAATGTAAATACATCTTGCTTTTTTTTTTTTTTTTTTCATACAGTTGCTGTTGAATTATACTCAGCATTGTTGATCATCCACTGATTTATGAAGGTGTAAAAGAATATATATATTTTAAAGTGCACTGAAATTAATGTAATTCTATGTTTACGGTTTTATATACTTATTGATGTGTTGTAATTGGAGAGCTGACATTTGTGGAACAGTGCGGAGTTGTATGCATCAGCTTAAACTCTCATTGTTATTGTGACATAGAACAAAAATTACATAAAGAAGGTTCTAGTCAGATCTATGTCAGCAGCTTTGTTTATGTATTTAAGTGTTTTTGCAAACTACAGAAACAAAGAATTTCATAGAATGTGTGTGTTTAAAACTGACTATTTTGCCTATTCTCATATTTCAACATGTTCAATTCTGTGTCTCTTCATGCAGATATTTTCCTCAGCTTAATGTTTTTCAAATAGAAAATTAAATTCCTCTTTGAAGATATTTTCAGTATTTTTATAATCTTTTTAACTTTTTATGAAAAGAACTATAATTGTCAGTGTTTATTAGGAACTTTTTTATGTTGTGAAAGATGCACAGCTGTATTCTGTAGCAGCTTGCTGCATACTAAAGAACTATGAGGACTAACTGAACAAAACAAACAAAAAAAAAAAAGGAACAAATATGATAAAGTTATTAAAGATCATTTATAAACAAGAGAGCCTAACTTAGAAAAAAAAAAAAAATATATATATATATATATGGCTGATTTAAGTTAGGATAAATTCAGTTTTTTTGATTAAATTTTTTCAGAGTTAGCAACTTATGTGATTTCATAATTGATTACATACATTTGTGCATACGATGTAATTTACTTCATTAACAAAAAAGTATATCTAATTCGAACTATTGATTCATAATATCAGCTTGGCCATAAACGAAACTTGCAATAGAAATTGCATTGCTTAATATATTCTTAGTAAATTGATTATGCTGTTGATTGTTAATCTGTAACTTCAGAGAAACAGTAAAACATTTAGAACTGTTCCATTATTTTTTAATAATGCAGTATGAGAACACATTAATCTTTATTTAAATAATTGCTATAATAAATGAGTCAAAAGAAATACAAAAAAGCTTAATTTATTTTTCATTAAAATAGTTTTCATTAAAATACAAGTTTAAATTGAGAAATTCATAATTAAAATTTTGCTACTTCATAAATAATTATTTTAAACTTAATCATTGCATGATAAAATTGTATGTGCATCTGTGAGTGTGTATGCACACTTGTTTGAGACAGTTAAAACTATTGATAATGTTTATTACTTTTTCAATTCATATATGTAATAGGAAGAAGTAGAAAATTTGCATGTCCAGTCTTTGCATACTTTTTACATACAGAAGTTACAGTATTTTTTCAGACTAATTTTGATTAATCTTATTTTATTTATTTTCAATCATTCTTCACTGTAAAATATTTTAAAGTGGAGAAAGATTTGTTAACTTCTGTTTTATTAATCTGTTTACCAGATTAATCTGATCAACACTGAAGGTGCAAAAAATCTATTAATTGTTTTTACTATGCTTGGTTGTATTTAAACATTAAAAAGCTCATTTTAGTAATGTACAAATAGGTGAATGTCTGTCTGTCTACAATACATATGGCCATGGAACATAATATACTACAGACTGCCTTAATTTATTCATCTGAAATGCACTTTAAGCAATTTTATCGTTTTTATATATGATGTAATTTTTGTGGAACAGTATTTGAAGTAAGTCTTTGGTGTGGCATACATCCTTCTAGCTTTATTGAAGATGCCTGCAAACAGGTGTTGTAGATAATTGTTTCAAAATATTGCAATTTAGGTATCGAGATATACATTATATTAATTATTTTTAATTACTATTAGTAAATAGAACCTCAACTCATGAACCTTGTTAGTGTTTTGTTTATCTATTTGTGTCTATCATAGAGTCAATAGTTAAGAAGTGTTAGATGAATACTTGCTATCTTCACATTTTTATGTGATGATATTGTTGTGCCTAGTTTTAGATACATTTAAAATTAGACTAGAGGACCAATGTGAAATGTAAATTAGTTCATATGGCAGTTGGAATAAAATGGCACTTAAGATATATTGCTTCTGGAAATAATGCTGTTTCTTTCAAACTGTAATGCTTTTATTGCCTTTAGAATTAGAATGATTTTCTTATCAGCTCAAAAGGTAGATTATAGTAAGTGAATAAGGTTTAAGATTTTTTTTTGTTGTTGTTCAGAGCTTATGTCAAATTATAAGTTAAATTTTTTTAAGCTGTGGTTTAAGTTCACAACCCAATTTCAAGATTCATCATAGTACATGTGATATAAATGGTAATCCTTCAGTTATATTGTGTAATGTTATTGATTACTGATTAAGTTGGTGCTTTTTTTTTTTTTAAGGCTATCCATTTTAGAATATCAAATTGTGAGACCGTTTTCATTTGGTGTTGGAGTGGTCTTAAATTGTAGTTTTGCATTATGGATGATTTCTTAATTTTTTTCATGAAAAAAAAAAAACATGCTAAGCAGTTTTCACCAGTACATTGTTAATCAGTGATTCTAAACTTCTTGAAGGACTTCCTTTCTCTTTAAATTATGCTTTCATTTTGTGTTATTTTTTAATTTGATCTTGACAACACATTTGATAGGTAAAAAATACTCCTTAGAGTTTGCAAAATTGTCTTGGCTATTTTTAGTGCCACTAATTTAATCGCCTAAATATTTCAGTACTTTTATTGAATAGTGCTTAGTAAATTTGGATTATTGCAGGCTACACATGATGTGGATCACTTCTGTTTTAATCACACGCTTTTGAACATTCATCCTACATGTTGTATGGAGAAAGTAAATATTCTTGATACTTTGATTCCTGGAGGACTGTTGGTAATTAAAATCATGCTAATAGGAAAAAATTTCAACATTTGACCAAACTTATTTTAAAAAATGTCTGAAAATAATCTTTTAAAAACATTTTGCCTTATAATATCATATCTGTTGCAATGAATAGCTTCACAAAGGGAAGCAAGAGATTTTATTAATAAAGTTCTTCGAACTTTAACTGTTGTGTATTTGAAGTTTTATGGAAGTGAGAATTTCTACAGTTGATCCTGTTTCTGGTCTTTTAAAAGGAACTGTATAAAAATCTGAGTATGTGTGTTTTTATAGCTAAATTATATTTTGTCTTATCTGGAATTCAATTCATTATTTTCTTATTAGCTTAAAATTGAAGTTTCCAGTAAATGTTTGTTTGTATTCCTGATTTGTATTTTTTTTTTATTCCTGAATGTATTCCCCATTTGATTACCTATATGCGATATATTGTTGTGCATTACTTGCTTAATAATAATCAGTTCTTAATACGGAAAATATTGTATTATTATTAGTCTTTTAAGAAATAATGTTAGTACTTTATTCTTACAGTTAAATTAACAAGGGAGGCACAAAGTAGTAAAAGTGAGAAAATTTTGTATTTATAAAAATATTTGAATTTCATATTTAAATATATTATTTAAAAGATGGTGGCTGAAGTTTTTTATTTTTTATTTTATTTATTTTTGTTAGAGAAAGGTTACATGCAATTAATCCAAGTATCCATAAATTATAAGTAGTTTTTTAAAATTGTCAGTTTTTAGTATCATTTCTACCCATGTGTGCCAAGTAAAAAATATTACTCTTAAGTTAGTCATAGGTTTAACCATCTTGTCAGATCAGAAGTGAGGTTTATGAAGGTTGACTCGTTGACTGTAGTAGACCATTAAGTGATGTAATCAAGTTAAGTAATATTCCCTAACTCTGATTCGAAATGAAATATTAAGCATCTTAATACTTCATTTTGGAATTTATTTTTCTGCTAATAAGCATATATTATTTGTAATTTGCATTTTGTTCAGTCAATTTTGAAGTAAAATATCTTTAAATTTAATTTATATCCTTCAAGTATGTTTGTCTTCAAATTATTAGTCGCATTAACAAATGTTATAGTTTTATCATTTTCATCTAAAAATAGATTAATAATACTAGTTATGTTCTTTCATTACTGTTGTGTATATATATATATCTACAATGAGTTTTTAATAGATATTAATTCTCATGTAATTGAAATTGTTTCCTACTTTGTGGTGTCACCAGTAAACCAATGTGCAAATGTCCAGTCACAAATATTGCAGAAATCTTGAGTACTCATTAAATGAAAGAAATAAATTAGCAAGAAAATGAGTATTTTAATAAAATTTTGGATAACATTTGTTATGTTATTTTAAGAATGATTTTTAATCAATCTTTTTTTATAAAGCATTCAAAGCTTCCAAAGAACTTATCAAAATTATATAATGCAAATATTAAAAAAAAAAAAGTCCATCACTTATAACTGTTCTAACATTCAACTGAAATTAAGTTTTTCTAATTTTGACGAATATGAGTCCATCTTGGAAAGTTAGCATGCAAGTCTGAGTCCATTGTTATTTAATAAGCAACATTTAAAATTTGTGTCAACATGCAACAGATTGTCTTTGGAATTTTAATTGATTGTAATTTTACAAAATAAGCAGAAATGCAACTTGCACTCAACTGCGGCTATATCAAACATTGTTATAACCACATTTTTTACTATGACCAGATTATCAGAATGTTGCAGTTAAAACCTATACATACCATGCTGTTCTGAATAAAATTCACTATAGTACACTATCCACTATAACAGACCTACCCTTGTGGTGGTATATATAATATTTCCAGTCTGGTTGGCTAACTGGTTAGTGAATCTTCTTTCCAACCAACAGGCTGCAGAGATGTATCCCACCACAGGCAAGGATGTCTGTGAATGTGTAAGTGGAAAATGAATTTCATTGCCCAGTATGAGACTACCACTCCACTTACTGGAAGTCTGAAGTGGCTTGAAAAATTTTCATGTGTGTTCTGTAGAGCAGAGTTTTTTTTTTTTTTTTTGGATTATGTAAAAAAATTTAAAAAACCTTACCCCACCCACACTACAAACATACTATAGGTTTACAACCTTTCTTGCAGTGGTAGTCACAAAATAAAATGAATTGGTAAACAACCAAGTATTGTAGTAGCTTGACACAGAAATTATTATAAATATTCAGCTGCAAAACCACACTGCAGCTACTTGACATTGTATACAAAAGCACACCATAAGGATAGTTTATTCTGAAGATAATGACATTAATATGGCAATATGTGTGCAATTATAGGTTTTAATTTGCTGCTTATTAACAAGATGTGAGACTAAATATGAACAGTGCATCTACACTAAAGGATTCATTACCTCAACTCACTTTGTCAAATTTAACTCATAACATAGTTTCTCTTAGAAGAAAAATCTGTTTTTTTTTTTTTCCTTCTCTTTTATTCTTGGATATATATTGATACCTGTTACCTAATAATATATTTTTTAAATTTCTTTCTGTAGTTTGATTTGATTGATTTTGCAGTGATGATTGCAATAAATACAACTTTATAGTTTATTGTTAATCTAATTCTGAAGAAATTTTTTTCCATTCTTCTCTTCTTGTTTCTCTCTGTGCCATAGCAGTGTGTACATTGTTTGGCTTGTTGTGGCTTCCACCCATAAAAGGTGTTTATTTATGGACCTGTAATACATTTGTACTGTGGGTGGGTTATAGATTTTTTTCTATTTTTATTAATTTTATTTATTTTTTTACATAATCTCAGAAACCCTGCCCTATAGAGACCAAACATGGAACCTTATCAAGCCACTTCAGGTCTCCAATAAACAGGACGGTGATCTCTTGTACTGGACAATGAAATTCATCTCTATCTCATGTGCCTTGTCTTCCATCCTCCTTGAAAAAGCCTAATCTGAGCAGCTGCTTAGAATATATTCATTATCCATTCCTTTGACTTATCTTTACTATGCCAGTCTTCTCAGTAATATTTTTGTCATAACCAGTATTTTTTTTAATTACACATCACATGTTTTTTATTCTTAGTATATCTTCCACCTGCCACTAATTCATTTCTAATCAAAATATTCTGGTTACACATCTCACCTAGACTGTCATTAGCTGTTGCTGCCTGATCATATATAAGTTATTACATAAGGTGCCTCCATAAGACTCATCGTGGCTCATGAGTCAAAAGACTCATCAATCATTATCAAACATTGTTTATATCATATACCACATTTCCTTGGTAATATATCTATCGCACTACATTTCCTTAATTATTGTTTTACAATTATGTTCACAAATCTCACAGTACTAATGACATATGACACACATGGTCCAGTTTTCGCTTTGTATTTGTCCTTGTAAATGGGGGGGAATAACTAGCAGAATTATTAATGACCTCTCTAATGTAAAAAGAATTAACATTAATGACTAATGTATTTCTCAGCTCATGCCTTTATACTACAAAGCCATGCTTGGTTACACCAGTCTTCGTTTATGCAGTATATAAGGATCATTTGCAGTGATGCTTATTCTGTGTCTTGTGTAACTATATTTCTATTGAAAATCTTTTTTCCACATGCTATATTGAAATAGTTGCTCACCAGGTATGAATATGTATATCACATAAGCTTGTGTAATAGTCATACTCACAGTTCAGTTACCCCTCCTCATTAAAGAAGGAAAGAAAATAATAAATAACATTTTAATTTTTTAAAAAATGCAAGCAGCTGTAGCAGAGGAGATGGAACTTAATACATTCAAAAATCAGAAGTGCAAAATTGATCTAATTTTTGCAATAGCAACTGAGGGATATTTATCGATGGCATGTGGGAACAGGCCAGTTATGTTTATTTTACTGCTGAATGTGAATGGTGATATTTATCAGTAAATACATATGGATAAATGTAGTAATTATATGCTACCTCATGATCCCAAAGAAATGTGAAGTATGCAAAAACAGTCTATATTCTACAAAAGATAAAGTATGTTCTGACAGATGATTAACATCTCAAAATAAAGACTGCTGCTTTGTGAAAAGTCTTCCATAAGCTAAGCTAGGATACTCCTTTCCACCTGCTTGGATATATTGGTAAATCAACTTCAAATTAACATTCCATTTCAGTTGAGGATGAATCATGTCAGACTGTCATCATGGGAAAAGATACAGTAGCCTGAGTTGGAATTAACTGAGAAAATATAATGGGACTCTAGATGACTTGTAATTTATTCACAAAAATAATGTGTGAAACATGTCTAGAAAGATGGAACAAATTGATATATATGGCATTTATATATATGGCAGCATGTGATCAAAAGCAATTGACCTTGCATGCTCTGCTATATATTAGCTAGAATTTTTTTGAGAATGATTTACCATTGTACAATTTTTATTGCTTTTATAGAAAGGTTATTTTTCACTTGGTTAGAGTATAATAAATTTAGTTTAATCCTTTATCCAAGTGTGAGCAAACAAAGTTTGCGCCTGAAAGTATTTTCAGGACTGGGATAAAGGATTAAACTAAATTTATTATATTGCTTTTATAGTTTAATTTTAAGTTGTCAAATACTTGGATTCACTTTTCACTATTTTTTTCTTAAGTATTCAAAGAGACTTTTTTTTTTAATATAAACTTTGTCATTGCATAATATTCTTTTAAATTTCTTAAACTTGCAATAATAATAATTTATATACTATATGTAAATATCCAATTCATAGCTTTGTCATAATCACCATGCAAAGAGGGATGCTTAAACATGTATATATATTGCTTCAAGTTTGAAGCATCTTGAAACATTTATCAAAGTTTGGACACTTTATTTATAAATGTCTCTTAATACATAAAAATACTGCATTTTCACATTATTAACATTTAATGATTAAAATCACTAAATTTTAATTATGATCATGTAGCTTTCTATCATTTCTTTCCTTTTTGTTAGTGATAACTGTATTTCAACTTTCAAATAATTTAGTTTAATGCTAGTAGACTTTTATTGAATAAAAATATTTTTTATTGGTTCTTCAGATGTTTTTTTTTTTTTAAACTGATAAGTTTTTCTTGATAAGACCTGCTTATCAAGTTTTCTTTGAACTGATGAAAACATAACAGTGCAATTTTGCTAGTTTCTCTGAAATCACTACTATATCCCTTAGCGTGATGATCTAAAAATATTAATACTTGTTTGGTAATGAATTTAAAACTGGAAATTATATTAAATTTTATTATACACATTATTTAGGTTTGTTAAATCTTACATACATTAGGGAAACTTATTAAACATTTAAATACCCAAAGTGTACAAAAATACAAAGAACTAGCATGGTGGAATGGAGTAAATTGCATGCTAAAGGTTTTTAGAAATGAACATAAATCTAAGCAATTTTCCGAAATGGCATAACGTTTTAGTAGAGGTTATCTTTTATTGACAAATTTTAAAATTAATTTGTTTTAACATTCATTGTTAGCCTTTAACTTTTTTTTAAAATATTTTCTTAGTAATATTAAAAACATTGGAATTGCATGTAAATTCTTCTCTAAGCATGTTTTTAACATTTAAGTACTATGCAATCATATTTTGGGAAAATTTTCTTCTGTTGCAATATATTTGCCTCAGTGAATTTCTAACAGTATATATTTCTCTCCCCCACAGGGAGAAATTAAACAGCATTTATCTTGAAGATTGTTAAATCAGGAAGTCTTGAAAGGGCACCTGTTATTTTTTAAAAAATAAAAGTTATAGTAACTTTTATGTGGGTTACTGAATTTATTTTCGAATATGAAAATCTCAGAAATATTTATTACTGAAAAGCTTTAAATTATCACTAAAGCGCAATACATAATCTGATATCTTTCTTGCATTAGTAGCACGAATAATTTGTAGTCTGATAGATATAAACTTGCTGCATCATTCTGCTTTGATTTAAAAAGTAAAGCAGAGAGGTTCAAATTTCATGGGTATTCGTTAATAGCATAATTGATTATTTGGATAGAAAGTGGAATTTTTTTCTCCTCTGTCAAAAATTATGAGAAAATTTTATCTTTTCATTTATTAAATCCAGTAAAATAAGAAACCCTGATTGAATACTCTTGACAACGTAGTGGGAGTGAATAAGTCTCTGCTCTCTAGCCAGCAGGCTGCAGGTCCAAATCCCACTGTGGACATAATGTTTATGAATGTTTGTTGTGAATGAATTTCATTACCCTGTGGGAAACACACTGCCTTGAAGAGACTCAAAGACGTTTGTCTCTTGAGCTGGATTATCATGGTTGGCTTAACCCACTCGTGGTATTTAAGTACTACAGGTTTATAACTGATGGTTGGTTCACATGCATGCAAACACTCACAGAAACACCAAAAAAAAGTAATTTGGAACTGTTTGAGATATAAGCTTAATGGTATTAACACAGTTGAACATTTTCACTAAAAATCCAGTTTTCCCTTGTAGATAGTGATTTATAAAAATCACTTAAGTTTCACATAAGCCAATATATCTCTTTCTCTCTGATATGCATGTGCACACACACATGAAAGAGAAAAACTATGGCAAAAATTAAAATTATCTTTTAAAAAAAAAAAAAAACTTGCAAAGTGGAATGGAAGTAAATATTAATTAATTTTTCTTTGTTGGCATATTACATATATCTAGATTTGCCTAGTATTTTTTTAAAGCATAATTGTCTCTCTCACTAAGGGGGGACAAGAAAACATTCATTTTGTTTTCTTTTTAAGTGACAATATTATATTTCAGAGTACACTACTATTGAAGCAGCAAGATTTTGGGTTATTTATGCTAAATAACACAGTGTTGAGTGAGCATGCTGGAACAGCTAATTTAATGTATTTTGTAGTACTGTAATCATGAGTAATGTGTAAGCTTGAATTATGGAAAATTTTTTCAATTCTGGAAAAAGCTGAAAATGTTGGTTACTGGTAGGAACCAAAATATAACCATTTTGGTCATCATAATATTAGACTGTGTGAGCAAAATGGAAGGGAGAGATATCTGTATACAAAGAATATTTATCTTTTCACTGAATACAAATATGAGTAGCCGTTTCTTGCAGTCAGTTAAAAATGATTCGGGTAGTTTCAGTAATATACATTGTGAACTGAAAAAATGTATAATATGTGAATGCATATGTTGATAGTATAAATGACAATCAGAAATTTATACGAATATTTATTTGATTTCCAGAGAATAAGTTGATATCAATGGCACAATTAGGATTTTTCTCTGCATAGCAAGCTGAGAGGCCCCACCACAAGTATGCATATTGTGTCAAGATCCACATTTAGGTATTGTGGTACAGTGGTTATGTCAGTGCTATATATGTCAACTTGTTAACAAAAGAAAATTTGGGTGACCACATTCTAGAAATAAGAATCAATTTTGAATGCATATTAAGTATTTATATTTTCTACATTTTTTTAAAATGAATTTGAGTAATTTTTAATACTAATATTTAAAAGTGTAATACTTCTATTGGTTCTTTGGAAGTTTTGACATGATTTGTCTTAATACAATTTCACAAAATGTTAGAGAATAAGAGTGTAGAACTGACTTGAGAAGGACTTGTCACATTAAATAATTTGTGTTTGAAGTCAATTTTCTGAGTAAATCTTTTTTTCTACAAGAAGGTTTAATTGGATTATAGGTGAAAAAGTAAATTAAGGATCTTTAGCTTTGTTGTAATCTAGTTATATTAGGTTTGCAGGGAAACATCCCTGTCAGAATAAGGACCGACCATTTTGTTTGCATAAGTTAAAGATATCAGTTCACTCAGCTTGAACTGAACATAATTGTGATGTATCATCACATTTTAGAGCTTGCAGCACTGTTGCCTCACTTGTTTAAAAGTATTGTCATTTATCAAGAAGCCTTTACATTTTGTACATTTTTGTCATGGGATCTTTTCATAACATAAAATGGTGGATTTTAGATTAGATGAAGTTAGAGAGCAGGGTAAGATGATTCAGTGGAATGAACTTAATATACAACGAAGGTTTGAAGTTCAAAGCAGACTCCATAAAATATAACTTTCTGCAACTTTAACTGAAAATATCAAATGCAATAAAATGTCCTCATTTGTACATGTCGTGTCAAATTAGTAATTAATGGAGTTCTGTGCACAGTTAATTAATCAATTTAAATACTGTGCATTGTTTATTTGGAATAGAGATGCTAACCTATTATTTTTAGGTAATTTTTAGACTGGTTGTCTAGTGGTATTATATTAATTAGCTATTATTATTTTTTGTATTGAAAATAAGTTACGTTATTAGAGAATCTGCATTTATACCTGTCCATTGATATTCTGTAATGTCATTCATTCATATGAGAATATTTCTTGTATGGTGTCCAAAGTTAAATATGAATTCTCTATTTTAATTAAATAATTAAAAATGAAACTATGCCATCGTCATAGTTTAGTTACATCCTACAGTATCCTTTACTGGTTTCTTATGTTGTACTTCTTTTATTGAACATCAATTTTGCTTTGTAACTAGAACTGTTGAGTATTTAAATGTCTTAAATGATCTTCCTGATAAAGCCACAAACAAAAATTTACAGATTGATCACTTGTTACTGGCTCTTTAGAAAACTGAATTCAGAGCTATATATATTTTATTTCTCTAGATAAAAATTATTTTTTTTGTGAAGTAATTGCCTCTTAATGTTAAAAAGCATTAATGGCTTAGTATTTGAATGGTGTGTGCGCGTGCGTATGCAGGAAATTAGTTGAAAGCCTCTCGATTCATGTGCTCTTTATTTCGCTATTAAAACAAATTGCTAGGAGCTAATAGGTAACATTGTGATGAAATCAGTGCTGTCATTGACAAACATGATGGTTTGACAGTTTAGGGTTTTAATTTTTATATGTACAACAAACACTACACTCGTATCTCATAATTTATGTTTAGAATCCATTCTCCAAACACTCCTTCATTTTTGCATACCATTTATACAGAATCACTGGAATTGCACTTGTGCCTTATCACAAGCATTATCCTAATACAGGTAAAATTTTTGAGGTGTCTTCCCTTGTGCTGCTTTCCCTACACATCACAAAACATGAATAATAAAAATTAAAATAAAGACTGTTGGCTTGTTCTGCTGTTCTGTTAATGTGTGATATTGTGCAAAAAAGAAAATGTATTCTCCTAAGTGTTGTGTAGTACTTGTATTACCATTGAATTTATAATACCAATGTTAATGTAAATATACCAAGTGAATATTGCCTGATATGCATCCATACGTTATATGGATCTATAAAAATATTATATTAAGATATTGAATAAAGGAGATGAAAGTTTTGATTGAAGTAGTGATGTAGATTTTGAAATTCATTCCTCTGGGTGGTATACTATTTAAATATATTACCTATGCACTATAAATGCCAATTAAATTATGAAATAAAATTTGTGAAATGGGACTTCATTTTTTTCTTCTCTGGTAATGTTTTTTCTATAGTTGACTTATTCTTAATTTTTGTTTTCTAATATGCAATCAATACTTGTATAGGTTTACTTATAACTGGGATGTCCAAACTGTTTTGCATCTTCTGTTAGGGTTCATTCAATTTGATTGCATTCGTTAGTTGCTTATGATTCTAATTTAAACACATATCATGTTAGTGTTTTACTCAAGTTTGCAATTAGCATTCTCTTAATCTTGGATAAATCTGATAAGAATACCACATTCAAAATGTTATGTGAATCTGCAAATCCAAGGTTATTCTTTTGTTGAAAAGATGTATCATTGTTGTAATTTTTATGTATGCATAAAAGATAATGAAACTATCATAATGGTTTCATTTGCAACTTAAAATCTTTTCAGTCTCTTCACAGTAAATAAATGCATAGAAAAAAAAAAGAATTTAAGAAATAGCTATAGGTTTTCCTTATTTGGAAAAATCCCATTAACAAGTCTTGATTTCCTCTCCTCCCTTTCATATTTTCTTTAATATATCAGACTTGGAAAATTTGATAATCAACTTTTATTTTTCTGTGAGAGCTGGTCCTGATAACAAAAAAAAAAAAGTTTCCACATGTGTGTAAAGTAATCATATTTTACTAATCTTTGTCAAATTCGATATTCTCATCAGTTTATTAAGAAATACAAAGATCAGCATTTCCAAAGCATTGTTCCTAATTATAAGTTTTCTAAACTGATGTCTTCCACAATAACTTGCACTCCTTGTTGCTTAACATATTGCAGCATGAAGTCAAGTATTTTATAACTGTGATGCATCTGAAGTATCAGAATACAAAAGGGTATTTTTTATTTATTATTAGGTTTTATATATATATATATATATATATATATATACTGCATCCATTGATAATGATTTTTTTGAAGCAGAGATGTGGGCTTTTGATTTGGTAATGTTAAACTCTCTGCAAGTAAAGTTAATCAGTAACATCCATTTGGTGATGAAATCTCAGTGATGCATTTTTGTTGTTCAGCAGTATAGTACTTACATTTCTCAAATATTTTATTGAATTTTTCATGAGGTGTGGGAAAGACATAAATTTTTCATTATTCCTAACTTTAAGCCATTCCTTGATTTGACTTTTAGGAGAGAGAGAGAGAGTATTTGAAAGCTAAGGATGTCTGCTTTCAAAACCATCTTTAAATTACACCAGCAGAAATAATTTAAAAAGTTGGCATGCTGCAAATCCCTACTGAACATATTTGTTAAGAAAATAAGCATTCTCTCTCTGTGTGTGCGCATGCTTGAGAGAGATTTGACTTATGCAAATGTTTGAAAGACAGGGATGTCTGTTTTCAATACCATCTTTAAAGTAAGCCAGCACAGTTTATTTTAAAAAAAAAATGGCACACCACAGATTCCTACCAAATCATCATTTATTTATTAAGAATATAAGCTATATATGTAAAACAGTTCCAGTTTGAAGAATGAGGCTGCATCAAATAGTTTATCACGTAAGGAAGTAGTTTTTGCATAAAACCAACTGTTTATTTAAATATAGGAGTTCTGAAATTTAACAAGTATATACAAACGTTTCAGCTTTTTATGCAAAATTAACGTGTAATGAACAAAAGAAGTATTATATTGATAAACAGCAAACTTGCACATCACCTTGAGATATAAGGATGTCAGCCTCTTCATGGAAATATTTAGAAATGCATAGTATCTTGAGTTTAAAATTTACTGTGTGTTGTTATTAAAATCAACAAAAAACTTTCATCTTCACAATTCAAGCTATTAGAATTGGTGGTATTAATCAACATTTCAATCTCTATCCATTAGTGCGATAGAAAATCATATATATACTGTATAAAGATTAAAACACAGAATTGCCTTTCTTGTTTAAGATATTTGTACAGATCACATCTGTAGCATTGCAAAAGTCATATTTCGTCGCCATGATTTGAACAGTGGTGATAGCAGCAAAAAGTTCTGTGTGCTTTTGATAAATAATCTAGTGTAACTTTAATACTGTGTAATAGTTATTATGCTAACAAATAGACATATGACAGGAAAAAGCAATTCATACCTTAGTTCATAACAAAATTGTTGCTGAGACATCAATTAAATTCTACTCTTTCTTCATTCTTAGCTGAAAATAAAATATTGCAATGTTCTATTTGACATCTGATGAAATAATGTGATGAAAAAACCAAGTTCATTTAATGCGATTTTGAGTATGATTACGTGATTTTTAGTAGCTAGTAACTGCAATAAATCGAAAATTGGTACCAAACTTTGCATAGAATTTACTTAAGAATTATTCTTTAAAAAAATCATTTAATATACAAATTATGAATTTGTCTAGTCAGTTTTATCTTAAGATTGATTTAATAGCTTGTTTCTAAAATTTTACTATTTATTGTGGCGTGTTAAATTTTTGTAACAGTTTTAAGTAAAGCTCTTTTTGTTCAGAAGAATATTTTGACATAAACATCACACAAGTCAGTGTGCATCCATCCATCCATCTTTATTTTCTTATTAGTTGTGCCATATAAAATGTGGCTAACCATCTAATCACTTATATTATTACAGAAAGAGCAGAACATTGCTAACAAGTGATCTATTTTTCTGCTGTTATGTTCAGATCACTATCACTGACATGATTCCATTCCACTGTATACAAACAGAAATATTTGTTATTTGGTTTGAAAATCAGTGAAGGTCATTATGCCTTTTGTTAATATTGTATTTTTCAGAGTTACCAAAAAGACTTCCATTGAAATAGAATTATCATGTAAATATTCTGTCTTTTGCTTATTGAATGTATCAGTATAGACAAAATGGAAAATAAAAATATGGGACCATACATGACACATGTAATTTTACATAATGAACATACACAAATCGGGATGGGAGGATTTTTCATCTTATATTAATATACTAACTTTTCAGAAACAAAAATGATGTTGGAGAAAGGTTCCTCTGATGTTTTTTTTTGTTTTCAGGAATAACATTTTTTTTCATAATTTCTTTATGTATTTGCCATTTTCTAGAAACCATAAGTTTTATCATGTCTTACAGTTTTTCTACCAAAACAATCTTTTACATGTCAGATCTTTTCAGTGGATATCATTTTGGTGACCTGAAAAGAAGAAATATGTTTGTACATAACCACATATGTATGTTTTAGTGCATGTTCATAGTAAGAAAATATTTTTGAGTATTTGAAAACTAGTTTATTTTTAGAAGTTTTTTTAAGTTTGTGTAGTACTGAGTGTTTTATATAGCTGGGTACATGTGTGTACAGTTTAAATTTCTGATAGAGTAGTTGGGTAAAAGTGTTACTCCTGCCTTTTGTTAAAGTTAATAGTTTTGTGTAATAATTTAACTTAAACTGCTAATTTTGTTTGAGGTTCATTTTCATTTAATTGGCAAGACAAAACGTATATTGTGGGAATATTTTTGAAGTGCACATCAGGGCATACGTAAATTGTTTTAGTTTTAATTCTGTAAACTATCATTTTAAGTATGAAAGTACATATAGTTAAAAGAAATTTTAACCTTTATGATAATATGAAAAAGTTTTATGGACTGCTGGGAAAATTCCTCTCAGGTTTTTAATGTTGAACCCTCCACTTAGCATTTATATGCCAAATTTCATCCTTGGTCTAGAGAGACTGTTTGCTTGAATAGGTCTTCTCTATTAAAATGGTAAAATGCTGTTTTGAAAGAGCAAACTACTTCCCTTTAATGCCTTATTGTCAGTCCACTGACCCTGTGTTGGTTGAGTGCATCATTCATTTAGATGTCTAGTAGACATTCCAAACTATGTGATTAGAACTGTGAGAATTTAGATCAGTTATTGTTAATGGTTTACAAGATTTACAATATTTATGCTGCCTGAAGGAGAACTAGTTGGCACACCCTGGCCCGCACTGTGTAGGACACTGGGCTACGAAATTGTAGTTTGTAAATGTGAGATTCATAATAAAAGATTTGTTTTCAATCAAGGACTTGTCATTTATTCCTCAGTAATTGATATTCAGGAATGTAACCACTATTAGCTAGTGAATATTACTAACTTGTGAAAACATTCAACAGTAACATGTATTGTTGACTTGATGAAATTTGAATAATTTAAGACAAGTCCTCGTTACACTATAAGGAAGAGAATGTCTGTATCGGAGTGGGAGGAGAATGACAAATTCCTAATAAATCAAGTATATGTATGCTGTTCTCAGAAGACAGTTGCATTTTTTTCTCGAATAAAACTTAAAACTGATCAAAGAAATACTATAATATGCATTTCAGGACTTCATGAGTGTAGAGATTGGCTAATGATAATTATAGTTTAGGGTTAGTTTTATGAACCGTTTGATAATTATTCTTGAAAAAAAACTATGTAGTGTGAAATAAATGAAATCAATTCTAGGGTATCAGCTCTAAAGGTATGCTGAAAACATTTCTAGCATGCTTGGGCTATGTAACTAGAAGAATACAGTATGAACATTATAGACAGATTGTGAATTCAAGTGGAGAGGAGATTAGGGCAAGTTTTTCAAAATATTCAATGAAATGCTTGGTAGTAGGTGTAAGCTCATAACTACACCCTTTAATCCGCTTATAGGTTTTTGTTCATGCTAAATATTTAGCACACTTTAGCAGCCAACATTCTAAAATGAATTTCTACTTGAAAAAAAAAAAATAAAATAATATTCCCTTCCTTCACACCCTAGTCCTGCTAAGCATGCTTACCCATATCTGTTATTCCTTCCAACAGCATAGTGTTATCAAACCATCGAGTCACTCCCTTGAAGTCAATCGCATCCAGGCACTAATAGCCAATAGCTTTTTCTCTTTACAAAACCCAATACACCCTCCATCTACCAAACCCAACACCCCCTCAAAACAAATAAAAGCCATTACTCCCCCCCACACATGCCACCTCACACACACGCCTAGAGCACGCCAAAAAATTTCATGTGTTCAGTAGTATTCAACCCTAAACATATAATCTTGAATGGTAGGCAATTTCAAGTAGTGATGTTTGAACATTAGAATGGTGAATTGGACAATGAGATGTGTGTCTGTGGTCCCACAAAGTTTTAAATAAGAAGTGGAATATTTAAAGTCATTAGAGAAGGCAATTAGTATAAAAGAAAAGTTGGTCCTTTTTGATATCTAAACACCAGAGTACTAAATGAATATTAAACATGCTTTAGGAACATTGTGGAAAAAGATCACAGGAATTAATGAGGAGAAATATCTGCTGGATTTCTGTTTGGGACATTCAATAATTATTATTAATACCATGTTCTAATTAATGTAAAGACGTGCACAAATTCACTTTGAAAAATTAAGTTGTAAAAAAACAGTCTTGTTGACTACTGGTTTGAGTTTATAAGGAATTCATTTAGCTTGCAACAGGATTAAAATGACACTTTTTGTCACTGTCTCTAAGAACAAACCTTGAACAGCTACAAAATCTGAAGAAAACATTGATTCAGCCAGGAAAGCATGTAGCAAAGTTTTCTACAATGATAGAAAAATCAGAATTTTGATGATTGGTGAATGATTTTATGAATCAGAATGTTAATCTTATCAAATGTTCCTGTCAATAAGTCAGCATGTGCTACTTCCTGATGTATTGCTGTGCATTCTCTATGGCTTAGTAGATAAATTTGACTAAATGCCAGTCTGGTTGCTGCCTGAATGGTTACTCTCCAACAGGCTGTGTTCAGGTCAACCCAGTGTTGGGAATGCTTCAGTTGGTATATGAATATCATCTACTCCAATAAGCAAGGTTTTGGTCTCACAATGGGAAAACTCACTGCAAGACCACCATCCTGCTTATTGGAGATCTGTGATTGGTCTCCTTGACAACCATGGTATTAATATTAACACAGTGCAGATTGAAAACCTTTCATGGGTGGGATTTATATTTAAAAAAATATATATATATACACACACACACACACGAGGATGGTCTGAAAAGTTCTTGGCCTCTACCACAAACAAATGGCAACACTATCGACAAGATTTTTTTTTCTAGGTTGGTACATCTGTCATAAGCATTCATGTGAAATTGCAAGTCATTCTATCAAGTTTATATAGTGTATATATTAGTTTGTTTTATACAGCTGTCTGAACCAAAACCAAAACTGCACGATACTCAATTTTATCCATTGAAATGGATAAAATTGAGTATCGTGCAGTTATCAAATTCTTTATAAAAGAAGGTTTAATGCCAATAGAAATTCATTTGTCGTTCATAAAAGTTTATGGGCACTCTTCTCCTTCATTTTTGACAATTAGGAAATGGGCTGTTGAGTTTAAATGGCCATACCAGCATTTAAGATGATCCACGTGAAGGATGTCCAAAACGTATAACAACACCAGAAATCATTGATCAAGTGCACGATATGGTACTGGATGACCAGTGAGACAAAGCGCGCGAAACTGCTGAGACTAGGTATCTCAAAAGAATAAAGAACGTGTAGGATATATTTTACATGAAGAATTGCAAATGAAAAAGCTTTGCGCAAGATGGGCGCCCTGCTTGCTCACAGCAGATCAAAAACGCACTTCCATGAAAATTTCTTGGAGTGTTTTAACAAGAATAAAACTGATTTTGTGCATCGATTTATTACTATGGATGAGACTTGGATTCATTATTACACAGCAGTCAAAACAGTGGACAGAAGCCGGTTGTTCAGCGTCAAAGCTTTTAACCAGACGAAAAAATTCGTGAGAAAAGACCCAGTTTGCAGAAGGAAAAAAAAAATCATTTTCATCAGGACAATGTACCATAAAATTCTCTACGTTGTCTTTGTGGATCGTAAAACTCCTCGGTTTAAAAACAACTCTGATGTTATAAGGCTTCATAATTCTAGCTATTTTTGTGGAGACTGAGCCAACATAGGTAAGACGATGGATGAAATATACTGAATTGCTATACGTTGTTGTTGAAGGTTGTTACTGCAGAGAATTTTATTGATTATATTTTTGAGGATAATCATTCTGTAATATTTAGATTTAAGGGAGAGTTCTGTACGCACGTCTTCTTCTGTGACTATTTCAGGATCTGTTTCTTAGTATATGTATAATGCTGCATTTCTGTGTATGGTGATGTTTGGAAGAATAATGGAGATACAGATACCGTCTAGTATCTGTGGATTTTCTATATATCGTAAGTTTGATATGTTCATTCTCTTTTCTTTGAACTAGTATATCTAAAAAGGGTAGTTTAAGATTGTTTTTCAGTTCTAATGTAAATTTGATTTTATGATGGAAAGAGTGAATTTTTTAGAGGAACTCATCTAAGCTGTATACTTTGTCCTTCCTGATAATGAACATATCTCCACCAGACTGATGGTTATAAAAAATTCTCGACACTTTGTTGAGAATTTTTTATATAAGAATCCGATTTTCTGATTTGTTCTTTTAATATTTTAATTTTTAAGGTTTGCGCGATGTTTGGCTAGTAGCTATGTTTGGGAGAATCTGCCATCTACGATCGGGAGGAGTGGAACTTCATCTTTGTGTAATTTGGGTGCACCGTAAAGGCGAGGTGTTGTAGGATGTAAAGATTTTTGTTTTCTTTTTAACTCCTGAAGCCATCCGTCCATATTGCGAATCAGAAGATTTGATCTCGTTGTGGTTTTTTATGGTTGGATCCTTATCTAAAATTTAATATGTGGACTGATCAGATAGTAATGTATTTATCTTCCTAACATAATCTTTGGTGTTCATAATGACTGTGGAGTTCCGTTTTTCTGCTTTAGTTACTATTATGTCCTTGTTTCTTTTTAAGTCCCAAATTGCCTTCCTATCTGAGGGAGTGGTATTCTGTTTCGGTGGTTTAGCTGTAGAGAGGATGGTAGTACTTTGGAATCTAATTTCATTGGCTATTGTCTCTGGGTGTGGATAAAGACCTTTCTGAATATTACATATAAAGTCCATTTTTGGGATGTGGCTAGGAGCAATGGAAAAGTTAAAACCCTTTTTTAACATTTCGAATTCTTGTTTAGAAAGATTGTAATCTGATAGGTTAAAAATAACTTATCCTTGTGACTGTGTCTAGAAATGTATTTTTTCTATATATTGTTATACAGATTTTGTATATAATAAAGTTTACAAGATTATTATATATATGGATTACAAGACCATAGGTTTTAATCCATATATATACAAAAACGTCTACTAGTTTCGCTAGCTGTAACTGACTAGCTTTTGTCAAGACGAGAAGGTAAAAAACTACTAATAAATGCAAAAAAAAAAAAAAAAAAAAAAAAGGAAGTGTGTAACGGTTAACAACAGTTAGACAAAATTGGAAGGCTTGCGTGACATGATACGCATGAAGCGTGAGGAGTCAGTCAATGTTACAAAGTCGCGTTACATAATTTTTGGCGTAGTGTAACTCCTCAAAACTTAATTTGTGGATCTCCAAAAGAAAATATTCTTTTATTATATTGAATAAAATACTCTTATATTGAATAAAATACTGTTATTCATTATCATATAGATAATGAATAATAGAGGGGATAATATACATCCTTGACTGACACCAGATTTACGATCAAATCATCTATAACATATAACCATCTTGAACAATAACACGGTCAATGAGACTTTGCTTTTTCCTTGCTTCTTTTCTCCATGTGAATTTATGCACATTTTATGTTGGAATATTGTGTTAGAAATATTCTGAGGAGAATAATATTCGTTAATGTGTTGAAAAGCTCAGACTCAGAAGGCCTAAATAAATCAGTGTAGCAAGTGACCAAGCCTCGTATTTTTACAAGGCTTGGGCAGGAATATTCGTATTTTTACTTAAATATTCCTGAATTATCGTTAAGTATTCGTGAATTATCGTTAATTTTTAGACATGGAAATCTTTCAACATTCCGGAAAGGGAATACAGCTGTTCGGTCCGGTCATAAAAATTGCCTACAAGCCGATTTCAACAATGGGCGGCATCACCTCCCTTCTCAAAAGTGACCGAAATAATATCCGTGTTGCAAACATCAGTGACCAATCAGCAAGGAAGTATAAAGAAAATTTTTCCACTGAAAGTGAATATCAAGGCAGTCTGTATCCGGTTCTCAAATCTAGTAATACTGAATATTGTTTCTTCGCATTGCAGTGTGCGTAAGTGCTTGTTTGAACACCGCGTGCCCTGATTTTTTTTAAAAAGTATTAGGCATACAGATTTTAAAGCTTAATATGAATAAGAGACAAGGGACTTTGTTTAATTTGGTATTAAGAAATCTTGTATTGAAAATGTTTGTAACGCATCAAATAGTGATTCATCCAACTCAAGCCTACAGATGGATCTCTACGGGGGGGGGGGGAAAAAGTAGGAACTATCAGTACACAGAAGGAAACATGTGCATTCACTCGTAAATACACGAACGACTATTTAAACTTTGGTTTCGTACAACGCCCTGACACTGACCAATTGTCACGTCCTCAGTGTGTCATTTCTGCTGGTGTTCTGAGAAATGAAACCATGAAGCCATCGCGACTTACCTGACATCTCAATACAAAACATTCCGATCTATTCAACAAACTCATTTAGTTCTTTCCGCGTAGAAAAGATTCACTTAAAATCGAAAACAAAATTATTTCCCAAGCTTTAACCACTGACATTTCATTTCTGACTGCATCCTATTTAATATCATTGCAGACAGTTCAGTGTAAAAAAACGTATTCCATTGGCGAAGAGCTCAATAAGTCCCTTCTTTGATTGCTGTAAGGAAGTATTAGGCCAGTCTGCGGCAAGTAAAAGGAAGGACGTCCCATTTTCAAATGATACAGTTGAAAAGCGGATATCCGAAATGGCAGAAAATAAAGAAACGGAACTCGTTGAAAAAATTAGAAAATCGAAATTGTTTGCATTAAAAAGGGGAGGGACAGCAGACTTAGACTCCATCTTCGGCTCCACGGATTCCATAATTATAGCAGGAGACCTAAACTCCAAACACACGGCCTGGTTCAGTTCGTCAATCAACTCCAAAGGCCGTACCTTATTCAACTATACGTTACTCAACTCATCAATAGTAGCTGGACCCACTGAGCCCACACACTACAGCCCATCAGGAAGTTCTGATGTATTAGACATAGTTATCCTCGGAAACATCAAATATCAATACTAGCTGGAGACAGTAGAAGAGCTTAACTCAGATCATAATCCCATCGTACTCAGGTTAGGACTTCAAGATCAGCTCTCTCCCCATCATTCTTTCATACCATGGGACAAGCTCTCTAAGGTTCTCCCGGTCCACATCGGTCCGCCCCCTGTCATTCGTAAAAAAAGAAATAGATCAAGCTGTAAACAATTTAACTAGGCAAATCAACTCTGCAATAGCATCAGTCACTCAAACCACTGTCTTCCATGCTCCTAACTGGATCCCAGAAGAGATAATGGACCAAAAATAAGGCCAGAAAGCGATATCACAATACTAGAGCCCTGCAGGACAAAGCAACCTTAAACACTTTGAACAGACAGGTGCGAGAAGCCCTCCAGATCCACAGGAACTCCAAATGGGAAACCAAACTCAAAGAAATCAACCCAGAAGATAACTCTATGTGGAAGTTTGTAAAATCTCTTTGTACCAAAAGACAACCACTTCCCCCTTTAAAGACCAATCTTGGAATTGCACACACAGATGAAGAAAAAGTAGAAGCCCTAATTGACAATCTGGAAAATCAATGCAGCCCATCTTATGCAAATTTAAATGTCAATCTTATTCACAAAGTTCATCGTAAAATTAGAAATGCACTAAGTCAGCCTAAGGATGATTCAGATACCATGACCCCCACATCACCAACAGAAATAATAAATATCATTTCCCATCTGAAGAAAAAAAAGACCCCAGGCCCTGATGGCATTACCAATAGAATAATAAAGCTACTCCCACGGAAAGCCATAATTCATCTAGTTAATATTACCAATTCCATTTTAAGATTCCAGTACTTTCCCACAGATTGGAAAATCGCGGACATTATACCTCTGAAAAAGCCTGGCAATAACCCACAACTTCCCCAAAGCTACAGGCCCATCAGTCTTCTTTCCTGTCTTGGCAAAGTAACAGAAAAGGTCATCCTATCAAGACTACAATCAGCAGTGGACCAACAGAAAATAATCCCAAATGAGCAATTTGGGTTTTGCAAAGCTCACAACACGGTGCAACAAATTCACTGACTAACAGAACATATCACTCATGGTTTTAACTGGCACCTTCACACTGCTGCTGTATTTTTGGATGTTGCCAAGGCCTTCGATAAGGTCTGGCATCAAGGCCTTATCTTCAAACTAATTGAAAACAATATCCCAATTAAACTAGTGAAACTCATATATTCATATATCAATGAAAGATAGATGCAAGTAAAACTCAACGGAATTGTTTCTTCAAGGCGCAAAATTCTGGCGGGAGTACCTCAAGGTTCCCTTCTGGCCCCAATACTTTTTACAACTTACATGGCAGATATTCCTCTCAATCCAAGAAAACTACTACGACACCGCTATTCTAGCTAGATCACTCAGCGCTCGCCTAGCAATCACCAGGCTCCAAGGAAGTATCAATGAGCTAGCAAACTAGTTCACCAACTGGAGGATTCAAGTGAACCCCCTGAAAAGCTCAGCCATAATGTTTTCAAGAAGAAAAATCTGCAACAAAGAAGACATCCTGCTCTCTCTGGTCAAAAGATCCCATGGCAATCAGAGACCAAATATCTTGGGGTATTAATGGATAAGAAACTCCTTTTCAACAAACACATCAATCTCATTGGCTCCAAATCTTCCAAAGTCATAGCTCAGCTCTACCCATTGATCAACCGTAAGAGCAAATTGAACCTACATAATAAATTGCTTCTTTACCGGATGGTAATACGTCCAGTCATAACCTACGCCTCACCAGCATGGAGTCATACTTCAAGATCAAACATTTCAAAATTACAGAGAATCCAAAACAAATGCCTTAGGATGATCCTGGATGCACCGTGTTCGTCAGAAATTCACCGAGAAACCGCGCACTCCATACATCTCCTCCCTTCTTCGTGAAGTCAAGTTCACATTCAAACCCCACTAATCGTACAAGCTGTCAATTACAACGAGACTGATTACTACAAACACAAAAGATCGAAGGCTATTCTTCTCTCAACCGATCATAGCTAACACAACTTCCCCCAGAGGGTGAGCTTAACTGCTCACAAACCTCCCATTCCCCAACAACTCTCATTACAGATAAAGGGGAATGTGAAAAGCACTTGGGCTTCACCCATCCTGTCAGTAATGTTATTGGTATTGGTTATTGGTAGATATTCGGAACAATAGCATTTTACTTACGTATGTACGATATATTGATCATGATGAAAGTGACACGAACGAAGATATTTTCACAATTGTTGATTAAAACAATTTCCGAGTTGCTAGATTAATCGCAATCGTCATTTTACGTGAAGGTACTCTTGTATCTTTAGAAAGCATTGATAAAGTCAAAATAATTTTTGGTGACTAATTGTTAGTTTTTGAATATTTTTTTAAACAAGAATGTTATTCAACATGTTAAAATACAATTCGAAATAACTGCCTATGTTACTTTAATAGTACACTTTACATAACCACTTATTTCGTTACTGAAGAAACAGTTATATAAGGTGTGCTGTGGTGTTCTAGAATGAGATTCAAATAAGTAGAACACGCATGCATATAACGACTCCTTTCATAAGGGATCAGATACGTTTTTTGCAGCACTCGGGTTACGTTTACACAGACTTCGATATTCATCTTCGCTGATCGATGGTATTCAGTTTATTCTCATCGTGAATTTTTCGATCGAATACGTGTGTTGAAGAGTGATAAACGAAATATGTGGAGAAAACTCATCAAGACAATCTTTGTTTTTAGCTGAACATTCGGTTTCCCTGTACAGTTTTCATATTGCGAATTTTGTGTGTGTTTGGCTATTACGTTTTTGTTATTTAGAAGATGCATTCTATTTGCATGTGATGGCGGTGTGGATTCTAAGCATTTCAAAATCATTACTGCTTGTTTGCACTTTTGTTTCACTTATTTTGCTCATATGCTTTAAAATGAAATTTAGGGACTTTCATGATATTAGCATTTTAAAGTTGCACACCGAAGTGTTCATTCCATGACACCCCTAGTATGAAAACATCACTTAGTACTATGGTCAAATTACAAAACCTCTGATCACATGTAGCCACGCAACTTACCATGTTCGCTTTTACAAGTTTTCTAAGGAGACTGCAGTCAAATGCAATTAAAGAAATGTCAAATTTTCTCTATAATCTTTTATGTGTAATAATGTTTTAAAAAATTAAGTTTTTTTTCATATATTTAAAATTTTTGCAAGTCAGTCACTTATTTAAAAAATTGAATAGAAGCCAAAAACATCATGTAATGAGTATGTCAATGCGAACAGCAATCCCTTACCATCTCTTTCATTAAATGCTATAAAATTCAACTTGAGGTAATGTTAGAAAACCTAAGATTGTGGCGAATAGAACTGAAATTAATATAACGAGCTTTGCTATATATATATATATATAAGGAAAAAAAGTGCAATGACTTTTCCATATGAACATATGAATACAACTTTTTACTCTATTTTCAATGGGCTTGTTTTCTATTTAGAATCTTGTATGTAAATCTTACTTGATTTACAGTCAAATCCACCTACTGATGTGACTGAAAAACAAGTAAAGTTTGCAGTCAATTGAAAAAATGGTATTTCGTAATAGCATTTATTGTATATGGACCATTCACGTTCCCAAGAACTGGAAACCAAAAGTAGGTTCTATATGTATATTGTAGAGGATTTTGTTTGGCCATTAAAATAGTCTAATTGAAAAGACGAAATTTAATAGCGATACGAAATACAAATTTAAATTAAGTGGATATTGAATCCAACATTATTTCGAAATACATCGATACGAAAAGATTCCTAAATACTTCATTAAAATCCACTTTCACAAAATATTGTAGACATTCCAAATATCAAAATTTAATGAAATTCTGCCCTTCTGTTTCCCAGAATAACTGCGTACGAATAGACAAAATAAATCTTATAAATGTATGCTAATCTAATAAGCCTGCTTAATATCAAACTGGCGGATGTGTTGCTAAGTTAAAGTAAAAGTGAGAAGTGTCTCCGAGCGTAATTGGAAGAACAGCAGAACATTCCGTCCTTGAAAAAGACCTGCGTTCGATTCTCGTCGTGACGAGGGGAATCCTTATATAAGCTTTTTCAATTAAGGTGAGTTAGCCGATCTCATATGGATGTAGCAGGTTTTTTCCTTCCGGAAACTCGGGTTTTTCCTCCCGCGTACAAACAAATCGGCCTTCAGAACACAATTTTTAGTAGTGTTGTAGTAGGAGAATTAAGTAGTAATGGAGAGGGTGAGATGGATTTAGCAAAGTAGGGTAGAGTGCTTTCCCCCCGAAGAGTCCTTGGACTCCCTGGTGGTGTCACATAATAATAACAATATTTATGCAGTTTGCACAATGCTTTTAAAAGCGTTTCTTGAATGTATATAGTGGTAATGGCTGATTTATTGTTTCAACTCTTCGGTTGCATAACTCAACTTTTCAATATCATCACAGAAAAGCTACTAGGGGCGGGGGAAAAATCATACGATTAATAATCAGTTAATTTTTATCATACGAGTACATTCTAAACCAGACCATGCTGCCTGGGAGATTTGTATTTGATCTTGGAATTTTAAATTATTCATAATTGCAGATTACAGCTGTAAAAATCGGCTGGGGAAAGTATAATTATAATAATTCATGTTCTCAACATTCACTGTACCTCAAAGTGTGCTATTTTTTTATCAAGACCCCCCCATCCCCCGTCCACACACAGAAAAGAATCTGTACTAACGTTTGTATTTGTGGTTCAAATTTGTATGCATTTCAGTTTCAATCTTATGTATAGTGAATTTTATTTCACAACTGAACTCGAATAAAATGGTTGCTCCATGATGACAGTATTTCATTACTGGTTCAAAATCGCATGGAAGAGGTGTGGCTAAGATTAGATTTTCTAAGATTTGAATAGTGATTTTAGATGTCCAAAATTTATGAATAAAAGTGTTAAATTCTTAAAAAATGTATTGTCTAACAACAGTTAGGAGTGGTTTAAAACAAATAAGTTGAGTAGTCAATAAATTGTTCCTTCTCATCCGTTTTCTTTCAGAATGAATACGAACAAAACATTTCAAAACATCTCAACTGACGAGTAACTGGAGTATGGACTAAATACGAGAATTTCTTTTTTATTTAATAAAAAATAACTTTCTGAAAAAAGCTTTAACTTAAAAAAAACACATTTTTTTTTGCTTGATTCGCGAGTAGATTTTGCATAATTAGTCGAGACTTCGAAATGCCCATTTAAAAATACAGTTTTCCCATCGTATCATATATGAAAATTAGCATCTTTGTACGCCTCCATGGAGTCACCAGGCTCATAGGGATGTCTTTGCATTCCACTCACAAATATACCATTCGTACTTTACCTTGAATTCTCTCTGTGCTGAGAAAATGCACTCACTAACCATTCTGACAAACACATTCCACTAATTCGATCACTCTTTCTTACACATTTGTCACAACATACAAAATCAGAATTTCACCACCCTAAGTAATAATAAAATATCACACGTATGTTTGGTCTTGGAAAGGGAGTCTTGTTCCTTAGTACTCGTAGGTTCAATTGTATTAGTCGACTAAACTTTTTATAGTTTTTTTTTTTTTTTTTTTTTTTTTGTCACTTCCCAAGTTAGTGGGGTTGTGGCACAGCCAGAAAAGTAGGATTTACTCGCGAAAACTAGGATTTTCTCCATTTCAATAAACCAACCACCGAAATTATGCTACTTCAGACAGCCCTATTTAACTGTTAGGGTTTAGGACCACGAAATGGCAATTTGTCTACCATATTATCTCTTGAATCGTAAAAATTACCAATTATCTTCGCAATTATCTTAGTTTGGGAATAAAATGCGTTAAAAGATTCATTTTCAATATAATCCAATCCTTTAATTAGCATCGGTATTGTGACCATGTTTTATGATTTTAAAATAAAATAAAGTTATACGCTCTGTGCCTTGATCTTTCAAGTTCTGCATCGACTCATCTCACAAAAAATGATGCCAGGATCAATTATGGAGAGATTTTCCAAAGTAAAATGATATTTTACAATAATTTTTACAAATAAATTGTTGATAAGAATAAATAAAATAATTGTAATAAATTAAAATTAATAAATAAAAAAAATAAATTGTTGATAAGAATTAGCAGTGGTTTGAAATCGTGGGGGCGCTGCAACTGTCGAAATACTGTAAGTACATTATATATGTGTTTGGATAAAATATCAAAATTATGGTAAAAATTAAAAAAAATAAAATAAACATGAAAAAATATTGTTTATTATCGATAAAATTATACATTGGTATAATTCAAAATTACTTAAAAATAAAATATATTCTTCTTATAATTTCATGAAAAAACATTGTTTATTATCGATAAAAGTAATATTTTTAGTATAATTCAAAATTACTTAAAAATAAAATCCATTATCATAACCCCAATAATGTTCTAAAATAAAAACTATAACAAACGTTGCGTCTTTAATTGTAATATCCAAATATTTAAAGAGACGGAGTAAACACGATAAGCAATGCGAACACTCTACTACTGGCGCAAACTTCATATAAACAACATGGAACTGCGCGACGGACAGTGCCGCATTACGCTAAGCTCGCATCTCCCTATGACGTGCATATGCTTGCGCGCGTAGCAATATGACACTGTGCTAAACACAGTGCTACTAGCGTCCTTCGCCCTCCTAAGTACTACAAGACTGATTTTTATTATTTTTTATACAAAATAAGAGAATTGTATGGGATTGTTGATGATAAAATTAAATATTACAAGCAAATATAAATGAATTAATAAATATATTTATGTATTGAGAAAAATTGGGGGTACTGCAGTTCCGTAGTGCCTATGCACGAGTTGCCCCTGAGAATTAAGTATTTTGCATATCGTAAAAATGAGAATTAGATTGAATGCAATTTGTTCAAAACGTGCTTTCACCTTAATCATCCTTCCAGAGAGTTAGGGCCTGATGGCACGTTCTAGTCTAACTTTGTGTTTTCGTTTGGCTTCCTTGACTTCTATTCCAACTGAGTGTTTCTTATAGCTCATATTTCCCTCCACGCAGCAGAGAACATCTTGTGAGATCTTTATAACAATATTATTATAATTATTACTGCTTTATTTACATAAGAGAAACATAGCCAAAACAACTGATATCATTGACAACAATTTGACTGCAAGCAGTGGCACAGCAAAGCTCAAGACGGAATTGATCGGAGGACTCTGGGGGGGGGGGGAAGACTTCATCCAGCTGGGGACAAAAATGGATGATTAAGAAGTAATGCATACTTGAGCGGCTGCAATAAAAACAATCAGTTTCTTTCTTGATATATCAACTCTACAGCCATGACAATGGCTGTAGAGTTGATATATCTGTAGAATACTTTTTTGGGATTTTTTCTTCGGTATCTCGCAAATAATGGCTGAGTTTATTTTCCAGCAAAGAACTCGAGTATTTTACTGTTCTTGTAATCGAATTTTTCACTGGATGCTGCTTATAATTAGTGATAGCCTTGAGTCAGGTATCTCTGACAGGCTACAAGTGGAGATAGAACTGCTCCCCACAGTCTCTGAAGGTTAAGTAGTGCTAAAAATATTTCCCTATATGGAAATAAAAGGCTTTAGCAGATGTTTTTTAAAGACTTTGTGAAACGGCTTAAAGCGTTTGCTTTGTACTGTGGTCGATGTAATTTTCCAAACTAATTTCTTCTTCTTCTTCAATAGTTTGTCTCACTTTCAATAGAATTAACATCAGTTGGTGAATGTAATGCATGATGGAAAGATATTAATTTTTGAGTTTTACGATGTATTTGTCCGTGTCTTCTTTTGTCTAATCTACTATGAAGTACACTGGACACAAGGATCCCAAACAATGAGAAGGAGGCCCCAGAGGACTCTAGCTCTTTAGGAAAAACGCAAGTACGATCCTGCTACTATGCTAATAGATCAACTGTGTGTTTCTAGTAAGTAGTATATTCCGAAAGTTCATTGCTCAAGTTGTGTTCAATCTATAAAGTTTTGTTCTAAGAATATTCCTGACTGTTTTGATGTATTTTTCTTCCACTTATTGTTTAAATTCAGGGTGAAGACCGTTGCTTTTAATGTTCCATGGATTCATTTTCGTTTGTTGAAATTGCTTTTATAATTTCTCCTGGTCTAAACTAAAATTGTAGTCATCAATGTTTCTTCACGTGATTGATAAAATTGCACGTTTATCACAGTCAGATTCCATTTTGATGTCCACTCTGAAAATAAGAACCATGTGCAGTAATGTGTCTATTTGCTGCCCCAAATTTCCATATAATTTAAATATTTTTTTATTAGAAATTTCATATGCAGGTTGTTTTCTTCAAAATAATTGACAAAGATATTAACTAAATGAAAGAAAAAACTCAACAAACTCGACCATAGAACCCATACTATTTTCAGACAGTAAACATGGTATTAGGATTAGGGACCATGAGAAGGCGGCACTTGTCAGTTGCCGCTTCTTCACTAAAGCCATGTATAATTAGTGACAGTCTTGGGCCAACTATCTCTGATTGGCTAACAGTGGAGATTGAACTCTCCCCTCAATCTCCAAAAGTTAGATAGGTCTAAAACGTCCTCACCTACTCCCTATATGGGAATAAAAGGCGTTAGCTGATTAATTAAATGATGATAGTAATGGCAACCACAAATAACTTTGAAAAATTCCATGTCTAATTAATGCTAACATTTCGAATTGTTCATTATTTAATGTTATAGCTGTTTTCTATGAAGCAAACATGTTTTTCCCTAATTCTAGATATCTCTAATGATTAGATCCAAGACTGAGAAAGTTTTCAGACTACAAGAATGCTTTCTTATAGTCTGAAATTGCCTTTATGTACGCCCTGATACCATCTTCAATATCTCCTGATTGCAACAAATAACACTTAAATTGTAGTTCTATTTTGACTATATAAGTATAGATTGCTTTAACCAAAACCACGAATTCGTCCTTTTCAGGTACACTTCTGTTTTTCAATTTTCAAGCTTGTGCTCTGATCATATTTTTAATAATAACGACATCTTCTATTAGTTTTTCTTTCATTCCTGGTTCTATTTCCATAATCACAAACCCTGTGGAAATGGTTAAGCCTTTATTCGGCTGGGTACTGAGTTAGTCTATCTGTGATATAAGCAGATTCTCCCCCCCTCCCCCTAAATTCTGTTTTTTCATCCCGTAAACAAAAAAAATCGATCGACTGTAGAATACGTTCTATATCTGACAAAAATATATTGCGTTAGGGACTATGAGGTGGGGCCATTGCCTGTTGTACTTTCGTTCGTACTTTCTTAACCGCATGCCACTCAATATTATTGATAACTTGGGCCAACTGATCGGTGAATGGCAGAAACTGACTACTACTGGATCTCCAAAAAAGTTAGATAGGGCTAAAACGGCCTCGCCTACTCCCTTTGGAGAATATATTATTATGATCAACAGGATTCTCCCAGAGTGACTTCCTTAATTCGAGTATTTCTTCTTTTTCCGGTTGCATTTGATGGTGAGTTAGCCGATCTCATACGGAGGTAGCAGGGTTTTTTCTCCCGGAAACTCGGGTTTTTCATCCCGCATACATACAAATCGGCCCTTCAGAACACACGCAATTTACAGACAAAAATTACTAGTTGTGGTGTTGGAAGTGGGCGGTAGATGGCGTTGATTCGTAGTAGAGGTAAGGTGTAGAGACAGTTGAAGATGTCCTCCCGCGATGAGTCTTCGGACTCCTTGGAGGTATCAGGAATAATAATAATAATAATAATTTATATTTCCCTGAAGAGATTGGAAAAAATGACGTCAGTTTAGTCGAAATTGAATAAATCGTATATATTGGTTGATTCTTGCTTCGTATCTTTTACTTTTTTGCTCATTTGCAACAGTTCTTTGTTATAGCAATTGTTTTGTTGGTCAATTTATGTGTATTTGTAAGCTTGTGTCTGATGCTGTTATTTTTGAGCTGTCCTTCAGTGTGCATTTTTATTATTATCATTAACTTATAGTGCGATTATGTTCTCTTGGACAACCTGTGTGTAGTATGTGTTCTAGACTCGTAAGGAAAATTTATGTTTGTACAATGCAAAATTGTTCGGCAGGATGGATCGGAAAGACCAGTTAGGCTATTCGAGCGGTATTCTCGTATTGTAGATCAGATAAATCGTTGCTGTAGAGTCACTTTTCTAAATGTACATGATAAGGGAATGATGTTCGCATTGTGATTCTCCATATACAGTTGCCAAATAATTTATGTTTTATTTTTATTGTAACGAATATTGGCTTTGTTCAGTTACGACTTTCTAGATGTTGAACTTTTATTTTCTTTTTCTTTTTTCGGAATAATTTTAGTGACTTATGAGACAGTGGTCAACAGACGCTTCCAGACGGTATGATGAGCGTGGATTCACATTCACTCGAAAGATTTTTCACTGCAAATAAACGCTAACATTTCGCTATGTTTTACCAATTCAAAAGCTACATGAAGTTCAATTTCTTTACAACAGATGGCTATAGTGATCCATCTGAACGTTTGAACTTGACAACGTTGCCTATGAAAGCCATTCATATTTTAATACCACGTGTTTGTTTCTTTATCTAGACGTTCAGCGAAGCGTTCCTAATAAATGTGCGCTCTTTTCCCTGTTGCGTGTTTCTGCATAAAATATAACTGGAATAAAGAAATAGACATGTTCTATGCAAATATATTTTAATTATTCAAAACAAGAAAAGGAAAAAAGTTAAGCATCTCGGTTGAATTTTGCGTGCTTGATTATATAATTTACATTATTACTGTATATCCACGTGATTTTTATGCTGTAATTTAAAATCTGTTTTTTTTTAATCATCAAAAAGGCGAAAAAAAAAAAATGAGCGCCATGACCTTGAGATTAGCCAAGGAATATTGGCAAAACAATTCATTAGCTAAACTGTGTATTGCAATATAGGAAAACAAAAAGAAAGCTGCATTTTTTTATTTGTTTTTATTTTTTATATATATATATATATTATTTATTTATTTTTATGCATTTTGTATTCTATGCGAAACTGGCTTATAAGCCATTTTCGGTTATAATGAAATTTTATAAAGCCATATTTCGTGACCTAAAATAATATTTTCGTGGCAGACAGCTTCTTTACTTCCTATAGGAAAATAAAAGGCGTTAGCGGATTTATTATTTTAGAAAGCTATCGACGGATAAACAGAGAACTACTGCTACTATCCCTACAGAATTCGTAAGGCTACATCAAATGGACTGGAAGCTTGAAAGCCGATTGTCTCAGAAAGAATAAAATATTTTGACTTAAAAACAAGCATGTTGCACCTAAAATAAAAAACTGCATTTAATAAGTCAGAGATAGATCTGGTGGAGCTTTTCACTGCGCGTCTGTAGTAATTGATTTACAGTCAATTTTCCTGCTTCCTTAACGGGTTTAAGTTCCATTTCAAAGGAAAAGAATTCGTCGGCTATATATCGTATAAGGCAGGGGTTCTCAACCTTTTCCAGTGGCGTACCACTATATTTAATTCAAGATATTAGATGTACCAGTGAGGCAGTGGCTCACGTACCACCAGTATAGGTTGAGAATCCCTGGTATAAGGAATTACCGTCTAAACCTATGAGCCCAGTATATTATATACCTTAAGATGCAATAAATGAAAATGAAGGAGACCTCCTGCCTTCATATGAGATCCACTAAATCACTAAAAAAGCACATATATTATTATTATTATAATGTAAGGTGCCTCCATGGAGTCAAAAGACTCATCGCGGGAGACCCAACATTAACATACTAACCGTTATTCACACAATACCTGTCATACTTCCACTTAAACTCATTCACAGATGAAGCATTCACAACCACCTCTGGCAATGCATTCCACCTCCCATTGACAACCCTCCAAGCAAAAAATCTAGTCCTAACACCCTTGTTAACCACACTCTTACACAATCTCGGGATGACCCCTTGTTCTCTCCCTTCCTGCACGGGTCTTAAAAAGGTTATCAGTATCCATCCTATAAAATCCTTTTAATAATTTATATGCCTCTATCATATCTCCTCTCCTACGTCTATCAGCTAGTTTTTGAAGCCCACAGACCTTCAATCTATCCTCGTAGGAGACATTCCACAGGCCTGCAACAATTTTCGTAACCCGCTTCTGAATCCTCTCCACCATTTCCACATCACCAAGAGATCCAGGTGGCCAGAGCTGTGCACAATAGTCCAAATGAGGGCTTATTAATGCTTTATAAAGTGGGACAATCACTTCCCTATCCCTGCTTGTCAGTGTGTTCCTCAATAACCATGTAATCGGATGTGAAGTTTGGTAACCTTTGCAATATGCCCTCGAAACATAAGTTGTCTGTCCACAATAAATCCCAAGTCCCTAGCCTCATCAACCTCCTGCAGTTCAGTTCTATCAATATAGTAAACAGCATGTAATCTCATCCATCCGAAGTGCATCACCTTACACTTGGTCACATTAAACTGGCAGCCATTTCATTTAGCCCAAACCGTCAGCCTATTTAAGTCATCCTATAAGATATCCACCTCATCTGAATTAACTATCGCTCTTCCCAGTTCTGCATCATCAGCAAACAAGTGGATATCTCCTTTTAAAGTATTCCCAATATCATTAATGTACAAATTAAATAATAGAGGACCAAGCACTGAGCCCTGAGGCACACCACTAGTCACCTGCCTTCTACTGGACTCTGCTCCACCATAAACTACACTTTGATATCTATCCACTAGCCACCCTCTAATCCAAATCACTAGCCTCGGATCCATACCCATTTGCTCCAATTTATGCAACAGAGTTCCATGCTGAATCTTGTCAAATGCTTTGCAAAGTCCAACAGGATCACTGAAAAAAGGATTTCCTTTATCCAACTCCATTGTTACTTCATTATAGAAAGTGAGCAAATTGCTAAGGCAAGATCTACCTTCACAAAACCATGTTGCCCCTTATAAAGTATCATATTGCTGTCCACCCAGTCCTGAATTTTAATTTTTATCAATTTCTCTAGAACCTTAACCACCACTCCCGATATACTGATTGAACTATAATTTGCTACCTCAGTCCTGGAGCCCCCTTATGTAGTGGAATAATTTCACCCTCTTTCCACTCAATTAGGACTTTACCAGAACCAAGGCTTAAATTAAACAGCCAAGTTAGAGGAGATGCTAATTCACTGGCGCATTCCCTTAAAACATGGGCCGATATGCCATCTAACCCAATGGCAGTGTTAGCATTGAGGTTCTGTAACATACTAAGCACCTCAAATTCTTCTATCATTAGACTCTCATCAGTCAATGACAAATCTTTATTCCTTGCATCTTACACTGGATTCGAACTCGGGTCTTTCGAACACAAACTCCAATTTCAATAGTTCATTTTAAAGTATAAAAATAAAATCGGTATAATGTGCGCATGCGTACACACACACACACACACACACACACACACACACACACACACACACACACACACACACACACACACACACACACACACACACACACACACACACACACACACACACATGTAATCTCTTCTCTAAGGACAGATTGTTACTAAATTTATTGTTTTGAATTTTTTAAAAATATTATCGCAGCACTTCAGTTACTGTTTGAGTGGGGAAAATATTTCCAATTGATATAGAATAATAATTTTTTATTATTCTAAAAATTATAATTATATTAAATATATTATTTATAATAAAAAAGATTATCGTCCAATCTGTCTATTCTCTCACATATATAAAATCATGAACAGAGTAATAGTGAACAGAATCCCAAACACTCTCGAAGACAACTCCAGTAGAGAGCAGGCAGGATTCAGAAGAGGCTTCTTCACAATAGATCATATCCGGATCATTTCACAACTAACAGAAAAATGCAGAGAATACCGAATCGCTCTATGTTTCCCCTTTATTGATTTTAAAAAAGCATTTGATACCATAGAACACAATGTAGTCATCTGTGCCTTACTGGATCTCATTAACATCCACATAACAAAAGAAATTAACAAAAATCAAACCATACAAATAACCCTATTTGATCAACCTATAAATATAGATATAAAGAAAGGGGTCTGCCAAGGCGATGTGATCTGTTCAAATCTATTTACCAGCACTTTAGAATATATTCTGAAAAAATAGACGTAAACGGAGGAATAAGCATAGATGGTGAAATACTACAAATCCTTATATTTGCCGATGATCTAATACGAATATCTCAGATCCCAAAAGATCTAGAAGAAATGGATGGAAAAATATACACGAACAGCAGTGAGATAGGCTTAGCAATGAATATAGAGAAACAAAGTGAATTAAAAACATCTACACAAGTCGCAGTCATCTATGTATTAATAATATCCCTATATAGAACAAATCGACTCCTACAATTACTTAGGACAAACAATAAAACTGAATAACGATTTATCTGAAGAACTAATAAAAAAAAGAAAAGAAAGAAAACCGCATGGCTACCAGTCAACAGACTAAAAGACACACTTACTGACAGTGGCGGCTCGTACATAAGCACTGCGACACAGCAGCACACATCAAGGAAAAAATTAAATTTTGTTTGTGTTTTTAAATAATAACAATGCTTACAACATTATATAAATGCAGTACAACATGTTAAACGTTACAGTTTATGTTTCGAATTGATTGAATAGTTAATAATTGGAACTGTTCGATTAACGTTTTAAATTACGAAACAAATGCACTATCTAACGCCGATATTCGTTTAAGCTTGTCATTGCACGTTACGTCATTAGATACACTGCCGCTTGGGCAGTGTATCATGCTTGCGCGCGTTATTTCTGTGAGATATGAAACGTTTGTTATTGGTGCGTGTTCGTGGTGAACTATTTTTTGTAAATCTTATTTTATTTTGTTAAAATAACATATAATTATTTATTTATTATAGATACAAGGCTGAATTATGACGAGCGTCACTGTTGAAAATACGAAAAGAATTATATACGTATTTTCAATTATCGTTACACGAAAAAAAATGCACTGCGATCTAACTCCGATATTCGTTTGCGCTTGTCTTTGCTATTGATACGAAACTTTTATTATTGGTGTTTGTTCGTGGTGAGGACGAAATATTTTTAATAAAACAATTTTTTAATATGTAAATTTATTTATTAATAAATTCGTTACTGATTAAGAAAAAAAGTTTTTTTTTTTTTTTTTTTTTTTTTTTTTTGTATATGCAGCACCCCCACTTAAAAGTTTCACCGGCCGCCACTGCTTAGTGATCTAAATCTTGACATCTCTGCGAAGGCAAAAGTATTTAATAGTGACATTCTTCCATCACTCGCATACGGACCAGAAACATGGAACACAAGAAGAATAGACTCTCAGGATAAATCAGCATTCAATAGAACGTAGGATTTGTAACATCAGCAAAATGGAACATGTTAGAAATGCAGAACTATGAGAGAAAAATCAGAAGTGCCTGGTGTCGTAACTGCGGTATACGAAAGCAAGACGAGATGGGCAGGCCACATAGCTGAATTTTTTTGAGGAATCACAGATTTCATTTAAATGGGACATTTTAGTGAGAAAATAACGCAGCACAATTCCAAATGATACAAAACTGTATGTTCCAAACGACCACGAATAGGCAGTCTACAATGAATTAAGTCTAAAATGGGTCTACATTCAGTTGCTTTACTGTAATGATTCACTCGTTCTGATAACAAGTGAATCATTATACTGTAACCAGGAGCATAGCTGCTACTCCACGAAATATATTAATGGAGGGTCGAGTGGGGGTGGGGGGCTAAGAGCTCATGCGGTGTTTAAATTAGTTTCCAGAAGGCAAGATCAATAAGAGATCCAGGTTCGTGAAGAATAGCGAGAAATAAACGAAACTGATGCTTCTACGCATTACTGTACAAAACATTTACAATTTTAAGCGAATGGGATTCACAGAAAAAATAACTGAAATCACTGTAGCCTAGAACAAAAAATAATTGGATAGGTTGTTAAATTATTATTTTGTTGTTGTTGTTTTTAACTTGGAATTTGCGACAAATATTTGCTCACTTCTAATTCAAACCCTGTAAGTCAGATCAACGAACTTATTGTCATTTGACGCCTCTAAGGAAGCCAAAAATCCATTGCGGGAGAGCTTGGCTACACTATTCAATGCATATCTGCGCACTGCGCCATCTACATTGATTGTTATTAGAAACTCATTTCGAAACTATGCAAGTAATGAGCGCCATATCGTTCTTACCAAAAAAAAAAAAAAAAAGGAGGAAGATTTTACGCAACGAACGGTAATAATAAGATTAATATTTTTGTCACACACTCAACAGTGATAATGCAGCGACGAGATACTTGTGGCATTTGAACCACGTGAAAAACAAATTTTATAACGTGAAAGTTCGCCCCGTACGCATCCATAACTGAGGTCATACCGCACTGGAGACACCAAATGAAGGTTACTTCCGTTTTTCGGTTGTTTACATGCTCGTTCTGGTCTCTCTGGCCAACCAGCTCTCTTCGTCGATCTCGTGCTCTGATGTTAAGCTCTGCCAGGTGAAGATCTCAGAGGCGTTTTCTACTTAGGCCGAGATAAGTGCGTCTTGCAGGTCACAAAAACATAATGGCCAGCAAACTGACATAAATCTTGAGGTTCTGCCTGTCATGGTGGAAGGGCCATTATGGAAAAGGGACGAGATAACAAGAAGAAATGAGGAACAAATTATAGGAAGGGAAAAGCAGATTTTTTATTTTTGTTTTATTTTTTCCTCGTCTGCTTGCATTTGGAGAGTTCCACTGAGAAATGCTAATTGTATTCCAACAAATAAAATATCATTTAACAGCATGCAAAATTAACAGAATGTTAAATATTTTGGTGTTTTTGTTTATTTATTATCATGGTTATCATATATTATTTCTCAAAAATATTTAAGTTTACAAAAATAGCAAAGACATGACGACAGCTGTCTGTCATATGTTTATGACAGACTTTAAAGAAAGTTTGTCATAAACATATGTGTCACATTATGTCTCAGTACACTAACAATGAAAGCGCTCAACTATCCATAACTATTTCCCGAGGTTAGGGCTAAAAGAGCGCCATCTACTTCCTTTGGAAATGAAAAAGCGCTACAATATTTATATATATATTTATCTTTTGAAAAGATAGAGGAACTTAGATCTCGGGAAGTGCCCCACCAGTTTTCTTCCATCATCATCCAAATGCGGGTTTTGCATTTGTCTTCATTTCCGAAGAATTTTGTGTTTCGGGAATGGGACAGCACTGGGAATATCATCGCCATGCGGAATGCACTAGCTATGGCATTTATTTTATAACATGTCCAACGACCTCTGAAGGGTTTTTTATCACTGTTTTGTAAAGAAGAATCTTGTTGTTCATGTTTAGGTAACTATTTCTGTTTAAGAACAATTTAGAATTGGGCAATAGTCCGATTAGCTTTAGTAACGAGGAAATTTGTGTGCATCCTTAAGTGCAAGCTTGCCTTGTTAGGCCGAGTGGTTAGCGTATTCGCTTTCCATCCAAGAGTCTGCGAGTTCGAATCCCGCCATGGGCATGGATGTTTGTGATTGTCCTACAAATTCTGTGTGGAAAGGGAATCTGCAGCCTTACCACTTATTCTAGCAGAAGACTTCACTCCCTAAACCCAGTATGGAGTGACCACACTGCATCTACGAATGTCAAATGTGAAATTGTTTACCAAGATTAGGTTTTCCGAACATGTGGGCAGCTATGGTTTGCTCGACTTCTGGTTAAGAATACTGCAGAGCTTTTTTCTGGATTGATGATTCATTCGTCACTTGGCGAACCACTTTTAGAGTTCGTCGGCTGCAATTTGAAGTTTCTTGATGACTACTCCAGGACCAAGTGATGCAGCAATGACGATTATCATCGGCATAGAGAGCGGTGATAGTACGAAGCATTTTATGAAGGTTTGCCATATAAGTTTAGAAAAGCAAAGGGGGATAGCAGGGCGCCTTGTGATTCTCTTTACTGTAGATCTGATTTCTTTCTTTTTACTCTGAATCTGAGGTTGTTGAGATAGGATTTGGGGAGTGAGATGAGCGGTGTTGGGAATTTTGCTTGGAATAATTTGTAAATTAGACCGTAGTGCCAAATCTTGTCTATGCTAATGTACGTATCTTTATACTATGATAGACTTTTCATATTCCATTCTAAATGAGGAATTTTATTATTGTTATTGTATTATAATCACACAGAATCACAGTCTGTTGTTTAGTATCACCATAAAGATGGAGCCTCCGTGTCTCAGTAGGTATAGACGAAGCTCTTTGGTCGAAAAGACCTGGATTCGATCCCAATCCACGACGTGAGGAACCTTTATCTGGTCTCTTTCGACTAAAGGTGAGTTAGCCGGAGATAGAGGATTTTTTCAGCCTCAAACTCGGGTTTTTAGTCCCTCAAAAAAAATCAGGCAAAACACACATACGGATCTACAGACATAAAATTCATACTTAATCCCTCAATAGCAAGGCTCCACCAGCCCTAAGGGACGGTTGAGGAAAGGGGTAACCCCACATGAAATAAAAATAAAAGACCATAAAGATATAGATTTATTTTTCTTTGTGATTATTTTGCACGAAGACACCATTTTAAAGAAGCAGTTGTCATTCATCGTTATGTTATTTAATCAAATTATTTGATAAAATTAAAAAATGCATTAGTTTAGTTGATTGCCAATACATACTTGCATTGCCTTCATGAGCGAATACTGCATTGATCAGATGCAGTAAGAGGAAATCTGTTTAGCTACCTCAATTTTCTGTACGCGGAAGGGAAGAATACCAAAAATAGTATCTCATTTAGGGAAGCGTCATAACTGCGACTCTACAATCGCCTGCAACTTAACTAAAGTTTGTCAAGTTCACGGATGACATAAAGAAAAAATGAGCCCATGTATGAGAAATAATAATTATAGAATGAAGCATGCTGGGGATCAGCACAGTAAACCATATGTCTAATATCTCGCCTAATCACCGAAGCGATCCAAGGATAAAGTGATCCAACAGCGAGAACATATCAGAGGTGAGTGCATGCGTAGGCGTTTTTTTTTTACAACAAAATAATAAACAAAGTATATGTATACATATACACACACACACACGATATCCTAAACTGTTAATAAAATATAAACCAAACGGGAAGAGAAGGCCAGAGTAGACCTCAAAAAAAGGCTCCTGGATTAAAAATGAGTCCGAAACAGATCATTAGGTCTAATATCCGTATGCAGCGTTATGATGATGTTGATATACATACGAATTTAGACCTTGATGATTCGCGAGGCTCTATATTCATTTATTTCATTATGGATATGCATATACATAGCCGGTCTCTTACGGAGGTAGGAGAGTTTTTTAACCCGGAAACTCGGTTTTTTTCTTCTCCCTAGAAGAGGCAAACTGGCCCCTAGAACACACGCATCTATAGACATGAACACACCGGGGGCGGGGGGGGGAGGTTCAGGGCTAGCCACCTTATCCCTGAGTTACGGTTGCGAAGTCCAAGAATACTTGGAGAGGTCATGGGTGCTTAAGGGTCTGTTAGGATTCACTGATAGGATAGGATTTGTTTTATTTATTCATTTATTTTGAGGTTGGTTGGTTGGTTAATCTATAGCATGTTTACATCGTATGTAGATGTTAATAACGCGCGCGCGTGTGTGTGTGTGTGTGTGTGTATAGCACTTCATTTAAGATTTTCGATATCTGTTCACGTCCGATATTATTTTTTTCTTCAGTTATGTTGGAAAAAATGGGATCTCAAATTTCCAAATTTATAATATACAGTAAAGCCCTAGCCGTTAAGACGCAGAGCAAAGAAATGAAAATTACAAAACGAAAATATGTTATTTTTTTGAAAAAATAAGTAATGAGTTTTCATGAAAGCTGTTATAGCAGTATTCATAAAAAAAATTTTTTTTTAAAGTAAAAAAACCACCCCATTGCTTATAAACAAAATAATTATACGAGATTTTCGTATTCTCGTATCAATATTAATGAAGACTTTCATTAAAAACGATTGTGCTGCGCAGTGCGATGCGTTCAAAGTGCTTACTGCTTGCTAAACTGCTTGAAAGTCGTTTGACGTATGTCTTTACTGTGTGGAACGTACACCCGGATGCATGTAGGCGAATATTTCTTAGTATGGCGACTAAGAATGCGAGTGGTAAACGCCAGTTCTCTAAACTGAAATTAGCAAATAAAAGAAATTTTGTTTAAAATAAAATAATGTAAAGAATGATAAATAAAAAGGGACTGAGAAATTATATGGTGCAAAAACGCATTTAAGTTTTAAACAACTGCTTCCTTTTTAATCATTTCAAATTAATTTAATAATAATAATAATTTTAATTTTATAGTGCTTCCGTAGCGCAATTGGAAGAACGACAGAACATTGTAACCCTTCGTCAAAAAGATCTGGGTTCGAATTACCTGATGCGGAACTAGCGGTGACGAGTTCAGCAATTCGGCCAGAGAACACATTAGTGGGTGGTAGATGGCGCTGTGTGTAAATGGATTGTTAAGTAGTGGAGACAGTAGTGTGGAGTAAAGTGCTCTCTGCCCAACCTCGTTTACCATCTGCTCTCTGTTACCTCTCTCTCTCTCTCTCTCTCTCTCTCTCTCTCTCTCTGAGACCATGCATTCCACGCACCCATCGCTCTCGACTATTCATCAAAATGTCTTTAACATCCATTCAGTGATATCTCCACTCTTTCAACTTACTGAACTCTGCAGATTATATGCTTTCAATCTATCCTCATTTGACAGTTCCATTTCGATATTCCTCGAAGTAGATATGCTGAATATGCCATAAAAGAATGACAGATATTGGAAAGCAATGGCGCACCCAGGGAGGGGGCCATAGTCATAGCCATACTCAGTCATAGCTCGTATGCAATGCGTAGTGTGTATTCTCAAATCGTATACTTAACTCTCCCCTCCCCCACCCCACAAGATTAAATCCTGAGTGCGCCACTGTTGGGAAGACATATTTCCAAACCCACGATGCCCAAGAGATTTCTTAAAGCAGTGCTGGTTTTACGTTCAGTTCTTAAATTTAGCAAAATGATGTAAAAAAAAAAATTGTATTTAACTACAAATCTATTAATTTCTTCATTCAAACCGGTCATGGTGATAAATAAACTAAGATCTCATCTGTTTAATGTAGGTATTCCTTCAGTATTTCAACTAAATTTCTAAGAATCGAAAAGACTAATTTAAAAGTTCAACACGCGCGCGCGCGTGTTGAACTTTTAACATATCGGCGTATGTATCAGCATACATATCAGCGATAAGTAGTGCCCGTTGTTCACTAAAACAAGAAAAAAAACATATGAAAAATTTTCACTACCAATAAAATTAAGCAGTTCTCGAAAAATGTTTACACAATACTTAGGCACCTTTGGACTTCACCCATTCAATTATTTCCAATGCCATTTATTATTCGTTTACACACCCCAAGAGCCTAATTAAACCAACAAAAAACTAGTACTCATACATTCATCGCCAGCTCCAATCCTACCAAACCTTTTCTTTATCTTTATTCATTATTCTTGACATTTTGGTACAGCCTGCATTCCCGAATAACCATACACCTTATTTTATTTGTTTTCGGTAACATAAGACAGTATTTATTTTATTTTATTTATGGAAGTTATTTAGATACCATATTTCATAAAATTAAACTTCAGAAATGGTTGAATTTGTGCTTTCGTTCTAATAAAATGTTGCAAATTTCAAAAAGAGAAAAAATATATATATATTCAAATATAGCAATAAAATAATCAAATAAAATTGCTGTAATTAATTTGAAATATATACTGGAATTTTCTTTATGCATTATGTTAGTGAACTTTTCTTATTTACTACTGGAAAAATTTGCCACTTGGTGTCGCTTCTAATTTTATTTATATAATTTCTCGAAATTGCGTTATGCGGGTGTTATGAAAATCGTCTGCTATTTCTGTTCTACTTTGTTTCGCCTCGCTTAATGTACGTGTATTAATTGTACAATTATCGTACGAGTTTTGTCTTCTTTCATGCACTCCATTTTGTAAAATTCCCATGCGTGTACAGAATTCATTTGAAAGCACGAATTGCATGACGGTATTGTAAAGTGAAGACAGAATAATGGAATGAGTAGAGATCACAAATGTTTTGTCAACGGTCGTAGACATTGACTTCATTAACTTACCGCATACAAATGATTTAGCAAGTAAATTAACAATGTCATTTTTTAAACCAACATAAAGGCAAAGCAATTCTAATTGCTGTTTTAAATTAAGATTATATAATTCTGTTTATATTCCAGTTTCTCAGCGAAATAATATATATATATATATATATATATATATATATATATAAAAGGTAACCGCCGCTTAACTCAGCTAGGTGTTTTATATTTGCAAGTATCGATTTGACACGTGGCAGACTTAGTCACCTTGGTTATCCACGTGCCAGATATGTGTTCTACTCCCAGGAATTGCGAAGGTAATTGCCTATGTATTCTTGATCGAAAATGCTCGGGAATGTATATTTACTTGAAAATTAAATAAATAAAAATATATATACTCCTGTGTATGTGTTGGGGTGTATGTAAATGATGTGCTATTAGTTTTTTTGCTATAGAAATTTGTGGTAATTCTGATTATGTGTACACACACACACACACACACACACACACACACACACACACACACACACACACACACACACACACACACACACACACACACACACACACACACACACACACACACAAAAGCTAATCTATAACTGTTTTGACTTGATCTAGTAGATAAAACTATCTTTCCTAAAATGCACAACTCCACAAAATACAGGTATTGTGGCTTGGCTGTTGCAGTCAGTCAAGTTATGAAACGGTGTAATCCAAGGTTACTAGCCTACTAACCTTGGGTTTAATCTAGTTCCCGTTTTCTGGTACTGGGTGAAAGATGGTAAGCTAATGTTCATAATCAGTAAACATGCCTATTAGCGATTTAATATGATATGTAACCAGTTGAGTAAGTCTGTCAAACAAGAAACTTTGCTGCCACAAAAATACTGTTATAAATAGCCAGACAGCTTATTATCATACGTCAAATATCAGCTACGTTCTGTTCAAAGGAATGCCTTAGCATTATGGCACCGGGTATAAATAATAAAATAATAATTAGCGATGAGAATGCATTCCTTATTGAGAATTACTTTATTTTTGTTGAGATGCAGTATTATTGAACGCAATATCATCACAATTAAAATGCCGTAACTAGCATGATGATGCATAATCGTTATGGGTTTCATTACTTGCATAAGTGTGATAATTCCGACACAAAAGCACACCTATAACGTCGGGAATTTCTGGCTGGATCTATGATAGTGAATGACAGAACCCTATTATTGATTGACTGTGATTATGGTGGTTTGGATTATGCGTCGTTAGTGGAGTTACGAACATGTAATATTTCCAGCTAGTCACCTACTTTCACCACCATAATTTACATAATAGTCAGTAGCGCAGTATTTTCTCAAAGACCTTATAGTTAGTGTCCCTATTGAAATGAATTGTTACTTTATTGTAAAATGCGAATAAATTTCCAAGTGAAATCTCTCCATAACAAAGCCATGTTGTCTCCCATGAAATTTCGTATCACCATCAATCCACTCCTGCACTGGATTGATGGTGGACCAACACTTAGCAACCATTCCAGGAGGGTTGCTAAAGTCTGCTTTACATAGATGTGTCAGAACCGAGGAAAAAATGCCTTCATTTTAGCATAATGGGATTTCTCTTTACAAATTCACTTGTCACTTTTCTCTTTAAGCCTACTCTGTATACTTCTCATACATCACTTCCATCTTTTTCTATACATTTCCTCTACGAAGTTTCTTTTTCTGTGGTTCCTGCTTACCGATGCTATGAATTTATACTAATGTGCCTTCGATTTATCCTTCTATCAAACCTGTAACCTTCTATCTATGGCAATATTGCCTAACATTGCTCTTTTCAAATATCCTTTGTTTCTTCGTGTATTTAAAGAGCTGCGTGATATTTAAGCTACTCTGTAAGTTTACAATAATTTGTTGCTCTGCATTTCCGCATGTCCTTTCTAGAAAAATTTCCACATTTCTGACATTCTATCATGACTACATAGAGACAGCATGGCCACCTTAATATACTCTCTCTGATTTATAATCCAATACAACACTCGCAGTCTCTGACCCCCTTTTGTACACGCTGTTGAAGGTAATTATCACACAACAATTCTATACATTCTTTCGCTTCTTCCCATATTCTAATTCTCATTAGAATATGGGAAGAAGCGAAAACTTGAATTAAATTGCCGATACATTTATCTTTCTTTTGTTATCCACAGTCTTTTAACAACACCCTACCATATACTTTTCGTTAGCCTCTATCTCGAAGCCCTTTTCTTGAATCTCTACTTTTGCTACATTTAATTCTGCTATCATCAGTAACACTCCTTTCCCTCTTCTATCTATTTTGCGAGCACTATTTTGTAACCCCTAAATTCAAGAAAATATCGAAAATAAAGTGACAAAAACTATGTTTTTATGGTTACGATACAATTTCGCCGTTTTTTTTTTTTCTTTACATTTGCCGCTCCCAGGCATAATACAGCAGCAATGAACAGATACAACACTGGCAACTGACAGATAGAAGAAGACACTGGCCTCGTAGCCTTAAGAAACGAAATCAAACTTTCGCTTCCCTCACTCCTCACATTCAGTCTCTTTATTTGCTGTAAAAAATGTTCAGAAAAACTGAAGAGACATCTTCAAATGCGGTATGAAAGCAAACCAACAAAATGGACTCAGTAACTTGAATGCGTTGTACGTATTTAAATACCTTTTCATATAGCAAAATATGCCCTGAGAGCCATTGTTTTTATCATATAGCGCGTTTTACTAATTTATTTATTTTATTTTATTATTATTTTTTAACATAACATGCTTTCTTTGGAAAAGGCCTAATTTCGATTCTTGTAATGATTGAAAGTAAACCATTACAAAGATATTTTTTAATTGATGGTGATAGGGTTCATCTTTCACAGAACACGTAAACCCAGTCAAAAAATATCATAAAAACTTTGCGATTTAAAAAAAAAAAAACTTCAGAGAGAAATATTTTATTGATTTATACAATCCCGTCAAGAAAGTGAGTACATATCATGCAACAGAATGGCTTTCCTTGGATCAGATTTCTATGAATTTTCGTAAGTGAAGAACCAGTCTTAGTATGAATTGCCTACTAAAAAGGAAAAAAAGGTAGTCAGCCGATCTTCTTCTTTAGCCGTCATCGATAGCTGAGCTCACGACTAACGATGATTTCAAATGCCTTGATCAGAGAGAGTACGATAAATAACTGCAATAATCTCGTGATCCTAAATTGTAAAACTTCATAACGCTGTCTGAAATAGCATGAGTTCCATGATCGATTTTTCTGAGATGTGGTGGTTAAGAAATAATTTTCAGGAGAAAATCCCTAATTGCTTGTCAAATATCGACTAACTCAGCTAAAAATAATAAATAAAGCTAGAAAAAGTTCCTCTAGTTCAACAATTAGAATCGAAACTATGTTTTTTTTTCCTGTTGTTTTTAATAATATTATGGTATCAAAAACCTTTCCACTAGATTACACAGACGACCCAAGTGACAAATGATTTTACTCCAATAAATAAATTGCGATAAAAAAATAATAATAAAAATAAAAAAATCAGCAGAATTTATAAGTCCATTTATTTCAGCAAATGAAGAGAAAGATGATAATTGCGAAACATCATAGAATCTTCCTGAGATAATTTTTATTTAATATTTTGTGAGAAGCGTCTGTGTAGCCTTGTTACTAACTACTTTTCCTGTATATTGTAACGATAGCCAGCTAGAAGAAAGATAATTATAAGATGCGATTCTAGTCTGCCACAGGGACTTTTCTATGGCTTTTTCTCGGCAAGTTCCTAACTGATTGAATTTTTGGCACAGGCAAGTAGTTTTTTTTTTTTTTTCCCTGAAACGAGGTTTTAATATAACTTCATTTTAGAAAAATCTTTCTGTGTAACTGGCATTATTACAGAAAACAATGGAGGATTAAAGTTTATGATAACGAAATAGTGACAGTTGTCTGCCATACTCTCGCGTATACTTTTTATGGTGTGTGTGTGGAAGGGGAAGATTAAAGGTATTTGCGGATTGATTTATTTTTTAAAGTTATTAAAATGTCTTTCAGGAGTGGTTTGTGTGTGATCCTTAAAGGATGGCTTTAGAATACACTGCCAAGACTTCGTTCATAATTCACTGTTTTAAAAAATATAAAAAAAATCCTTCACAGATGAAGACACGACTTCTCACTTATACAACTGCAAACTCTTCTACGAGTATTTTCATTATTATTACTTTAATAACTTCAAGAAATCCAATGAGTTACCCCCCCTGCGGGCACTCATTTCCACTCCACACAATTCAACGTCTCCCCCTACTTAATCCTTCATCAAGGCACAACCATCTGCTGCCTACGAGAGTATTTTATAATAATAATTATTATTGGTTTATTATTATTATTATTATTATTACTCGACCCCTCCAAGGAGTCCAAAGACTCATCGAGGAAGGGCATCTACTCTACAACTCTCTATCTCCACCACTCACAATCCACCAATACAATGAACAGCAACTACACCAACTCCATCTACCGCCCACCAATTATAGAAGTATTATAATATTGTATGTTTATTATACAGTATATTATACCGTAAACTGGAAGAGTTCTCATTCTCCTACTGATTTGTATGTATGCAGGATGAAAATCCCGCATTTCCTGAAGAAAATGCCCTACTGTCTCCGTATTACATCGGATAACTCAATTTCAAGCCCATTTTAAAAGCCATTTCAATGTTTTCATTTGCCTCCAACATCACACTTTTAAGCCTGTAAGAAAATTTTGGAATAATACAAGCGACTACTGATTACTGGTCAATATCCATTTGCTATTCAGCTACAAATACCGAAGCAACTTATTCGATCTATTTCTTTCTTTCTTTTTTTTTTTTTTTTTTTTTTTGAAACAACCTTTTATATGCTGCCTTGCTCAAAGACTATAACTTTACTCCAGTTTCAGATCGTTTCACACACACACACACACACACACACACACACACACACACACACACACACACACACACACACACACACACACACACACACACACACACACACACACACACACACACACACACACACACACACACACACAGCACTAATTTTGCCACTGTTCGTGTTGGAGAGATGGATTTTTTTAAAAATTTATTTTAATGTATTTATTTATTTATTTATTTTTTTAAATTTCAGTTTGAAATAATTTTAGTATCCGAATTATTTGTAAACGACAATCATTGGAAAATGTTTGCATCTGGCACCAAAACATTAACTCTGCACGGAATATACAATATCTTGGAATTTACTCCCACACTCTATCCTTCCGTAATTTCTCCTTTATGGGAAACATTAAGGAGACATAAAAGAAACAAAAATAATAATTACTGTTCGTTAATTATAGAATTATATTTATTACAGCCGTAAATGGTAGACAGGTAATGCGTGAATAATTATATTGCAGTAAATGGAATATCTCTATTTTTTTTTATTTTTTTTTTATAACTGCTTTACGTGGGACTTCCGCAAGAGAAAAAAAAAAAAAAAAAAGGAAAACAACAACTGCTGTGATGTAGAGCAATAAAAATAGCAGACTCGGTGCATCGAATTAAGATAATTAGCAAGTTTAATGTCCCTGTCCCAGTTCCGGTGCATGTATATTTATTTTATTTTTATTATTATTTTCTTTTATTTTTTTTAAATCACACATACCTTCAATTCATTACGACTTCTTATTTCTACTTCTTTTACGGTTCGTTTCATCAACAGAGTGCGCCATCTATAAATTTTATCGCAACATGTATTTTGTCTACAGAATGAACAATATATTTGCTGTGTTTTTAATAAAGCTCTGCACCGTGTCAAAAAAACTAGTTTTTTTTTTCTTCCTTGTTCTTAAGATGGATCTAAAATCTAAAACAAATGGCTATAAATAAAGAACATACATGGTGTGCCCATTATATAAGAAGACAGATTTTTTTTTTTTTACTGGTACTTTAAATAGAATTGGTCTAAATAGTATATCATTTTAACTGCTAGAGTGTACACTTTCCAATGAGGACATGCGCGTTGCGGTAGCTTTATTAGTTCTCGCTTGTCGCTGTTTGAGTGAGACGGTGTTAGTGCCTGGTGTCAAAAATGATTGAAATAATTGATCAAGATGGTTCCATTTGGGAGAGAATCTTGACTGACGATGAGTCGTAGTACTTCCAATACGATCCGTAAATAAAACCGAGAAATATGGAATGTTGATCATAGATGTCTCCAAGACGACAAAAGATTCGACTGCCGAAGTCTCGAGTTAAAACAATGCCGATTGTTTTCTTCGCCATTCATTGAACGGTTCGTATTTGTTGCCAAGGACTAAACGGTTAAGAGTTGGTACTATCTCGGTGTCATGCGACTCCTGAATCAATGCAGGAGACGAACGAAATGGGAGCAATACTGAACGACTAGCTGGTTGTTGCTTCACGACAATGCGCCTGCACATCGTACAGTAAACATGAAACAGTTTTTCACTTACAGATCCACCGCAGTGCTTGAACACCCACTGTGTAATTGCCACAATTTGCACTGGCAGTTTCCTTTCAAATGAGCATCTTTTGATGCTCATTTGAATCCGTGGAAATCATCCAGAAGAGTGTAAGCGCCAAGCTCAAAACAGTATATTAATAGGCATAATATACTGGCCTCATAGCCTTAGCTGCTTCGGTGGCAATTTAATTCCAGACAACAGCAACAGCTGCCACTGTTCTGTCAAGTGTGCCTGGAAATGGCTCATTAGTTGAATGTGGGTGAACTGCTGAGATCACAGTTTGCAGAGGAGTCGGGTGGAATTCTTTATGTGGTAGAAAAACTTGTTAGATGCAAAAAGGAAATTTAATTTCATCTGGCCAGAGACCAGATGGAATTAAATAGGGAAACAGGTGAAGAGGAATCTTGTGTGTGTGGGGTGGGGGTGGGGGGGGTAGGTGGGGGGGTGGGCGGGAGAGAAAGAGAGAGATAGAGAGAGATCTTAAACAGGATTTAGTTTTCATGGTTCTCACTTCGACTAGATTATACCGATAATGTAGGGTTGTGGATATTGTTTAGATTTTTACGCATTTATTTGAGCATTTCAGGGTTTCTGAATGTAGAGTGTTGTCTACGAAACTATAGATATCATATGAAGAGACTGAGAGAAAGAATAGTACTTTGAAGTACTCTGGCGTAGGTGGAGAAATTCGAAGAGAAAAAGCTGTTCCGCTCTCGTATAAAAAGTGCCGAAGGAAGGTTTTTGCCTTAGTTTGCTCAGGAATCTGGAATCCCAATTGTGTCAACCCCAATCAAATGGACCTTGAATCCATACTGGAGATGTCTGATTTGGTGAGAGGTTTCTAGTTATTTTCGATGTTCGCTAATATTTTGCAATTGTTAATGACAATATTGAATATGAAAAATTTCCCCTATAGTATCGTGTTTATCATTACTTATTTTTTTGTGGGACGTCGCCGTAAGTCAAGGATTGTCTTTATCGTTGGAGATCTCGGGGAAGTCTAGACTTTGACTTTAAAAAAAAAAAACTTTCGTTTACAGAAAAACACGATGTACGAAGTAGCACTTCCTGTCTTCCACGCCAAAGACTACTTAATTTTCTGATAGTCCGATGCATTTCAAGAGAGGGGGGGGACTCCAAAACTATATTTGTCGACACTGCTTTCAGTGACCGTATCTGAAGAGTCCGACACTGCTTTTATCACTGTCCCATGTCTGTCCTTCAAAACCATTTTCTTGTCCTTCCCTTATCATACTGTTTCTGTACACTTAATCACCAGGCTTCTTATTCCTCTTTTTTTGGGGGGGAGGGGGGAGGAAAGGAAGGCGATAGTGGATTTATTTATTTATTGTTGCATCTTAAATAGCTTTCATAGTTCTGAGTTTTTGTCCTGTGAAGAGTGGATCGTCATTCCACTTAGCTGCGAGATACTTTAGCGTGCACGAGCATCCTGATCTGGTATATATGAAACTGTGACTGACCTCGGATGTTATTCTTCCTGTTTGCTATAAAAACCAGTTGGTTTCTTGTTTAGCTTCTCTTCAGGTGCATTTCTATTGTGTTTGTGTGTGCGTTTCTGTATTCGTCTGTGGAATTTCCAGAATTTATATTTAACGACGCCAACACTGTAGGCAGGTGCTTACTCCATTCAAAATGCATTACAGACTGATATGTGTGTGTGTGTGTGTGTGTGTGTGTGTGTGTGTGTGTGTGTGTGTGTGTGTGTGTGTGTGTGTGTAGTTTTCCCCTCATATCTACAAATATATTACCCATTTTGATACCATTCTCTATAGCTAAAGAATGAACAATAAAAATATTAAAAATATCAATACTTTAGCTGAAGACAATTTTTTTCGTGATTAAATTAATTTTTAAAGAAATGGTTTTGATATTGGACTAAAGTTTAAAAGGTTTTTATTTTTTATTTAATTTTTCACTTTTTAATTACCGAATACGATCTACTTAACAGGCTACAGGGATAGGTAAGCCGGTGACACTTGTACGGAGACTAAACACGCTACTTTTCAAATCTACTTCGGTCCTGCAATAGACTGTGGTGTCACACCGGATGATAAAATCATTTACTATCTAAAGACATTCCGAAACCTCTGTGCCAATGCGGGATTCGAACCCACCTACTGGTTGAAGATCAGAAGAACTTTTCATCCTGGGCTAGTCAGGAAGTCCTAACTATACGTGTTCAAATTAACAGGGAAATGTGCATTGCATTTCAAGAATTATACAATCTCCCTCATATTTTTTTATTTTTTTATTTTTTTTTTTTTGCGTTCCAGGGAAAAAATGACCTGAACTGTGTTATGTACTTGGAAATAGTGTGTGTGTGTGTGTGTGTGTGTGTGCGCGCGCGCGCGTAGAGTTATCGTAGAGCCTATGATAAAGCTCTACTGATTTCCAGAAGAGCTTTATCATAGGCTGCATATTGGTCATCAAACCGTTCCAGCATCCAAGGTCAATGTGAATGAGAGGAACAGAAACCCGAGGATACGGTGAGGCTGACCACGTAAACTAAAGGGATATCGGAATGCAGAAAAGGGTTGTTGCATTCCTTCCCATTGTACATGTGTTCGGGATGTAGTTTATTATTATAATTATTATTATTTTATTTTATTTTAATATCTCGCACTAAATTCCATAGCCTCAGCTTTTCAATGTTTTCAATGGAAGAGAAGCTGCGCACAAGCCAAAAATCATCTCCAAACATATCCAAAGCTCGTCTTTGACTTGCCTATTTGGCAGAAAAGATAGGGTGGAGTGACGAAATTCGACTCACACGTCACTCAAATCAGATGGACGTGTTTGGGTATGGAGGCTGCCAGCACAACGCTATTTACCAGTGTTTCGTTCCATCTTTTAAGTGTGGTGACGGACGTTTTAGGTTTTTTCTGTTAATATGGATTAAAAAAAAAAAAAAACCTTATCACAATGGGCAAAGAAATGAACCCCGAATGTTATATTTGCATTCTGGACAATTCTTGTCTACGTTGCAGCAGTTCTAGGAAATGATCCAGATGTGCTACCATAGTTTATGTCATGCTGCGGCTGCACGGTTTGGCTATAAATAGGAATGTCAAGGTTAAGCCTATCTAGGACGGAGTCTCGATGTCAATCCTATCGAGTACTGTACTTAGAAAAGTTAGATCGCTTGTTTAGGGAGATACAAACACGTTCAAATGCATTCAATTTGTCATTTTGGTGGACAAACGGGATGCGATATTTGTGTCCACTTACCAACTTGTAGTGGAAAATTTACAGGCCAAAGGTGTCTGTCTGGACTGGCATCTATAATTGCAGGCCAAAATGTTCACGTTTCTGAAAATAAAGGATTTGCAAAAGATTTTCCAAGTTATCTGATTTTCTATAATGAGTGAGTAAATTCTGCTAATCCTATGTTATAAATAGATTTGAATGAAATTTGGCCTCATTAAACAGAAGAAAGATAAGATTGTAAAGGATATTGAGAGACCAATGATATAGAGTGTTACATGATTTACTGCCATTTTGTCATGAATCAAGAACATTGTCGGCTGTAACGAATGAAGACTTAACAGATCGCATGATCTGGCATTGACGCCAACGCCTAGTTAGCAGGAAATTCAACCAAAATTATTCATTTTACATGCATTTGAATCCAGAATTATCCAATTCTTTCTTCTTTCTTTCTTCTTTTTTTTCCCCCTTTCTTTCCCTAATTTTGACAATATCCAAGAACTCTTTTGGGATAACCTTAATCCTTGATAATAATTCTACTTTAAAATAATATTAATTAATTTAATCAATAAATTATTAAAATAATATTTTTATATTAATTGGCACGATCATATTGCGATATTGCTCTCATCATCCAAGAAAAAAGGTTTTCTTTTTCGCACAAATGCGTCTCTTTACTTCTGAACAATGAAACTGGCCAGATAGGAATATGATTCATCTTTCCTCGATTTATTCCATTCTCTTGCACAGAGACGTTACATTTTTTGTTGTATCCATTGTCTATCGATATTTCCATGGTCACTCTTCATCAAAATCATTATTGCGTGCACCTCCAACAACTCGTTAAACATTTACTCTCCACCCTTCCATGGTAGTACTCTAGCGTATGACAAGTTGAACATTCTATCAGTGAAAACGTTTTTTATTTAGACTGTGTGTGTTAAAATAATTTACGACAATTTATTTAACTCTGGTATGGAGAAGGTGGGGTTCTGAAGCTGTGTGCACTTTGTGACCATGAGATTTAAAGGAATAAAATGTGACATCATTTAAGGACAAGCCCTTAGCGAGAAGAAAGAAAGTATTTGAATTTCTAGAGGCCACGGTGAATATTCTAAAATTATCCTACAGTTGTCCACCGACAGCAATGGATTTCAATTCTTTTTCTTTCTTTTTTTTAATGCTTTTCGGAAGTTCAACCTTTCATGGAATCTTCGCATTAGTAAAGGCCTTGACACACCTTTTCCTCTCGAGACGTACCAGACTGCTTTCGAAGAATATTTATTTCACACAACACAAATCTGAACAAAGAAAACCATTTCTCGGATTATCCTGTAAAAGTAATCCTTCACACTAAACTAGGTCGCCAGGAATCTTACAACATAAACGGCAGTGAGTGCCATCACTTTAGGTCCTGCTCAGTTGTGATATGTGTGACATCGAATACTTTATTATGCAGATTCTTTTATTACATTATTAATTTCGTTCCACTTTTTTATTCTTATTTTTGGCGGACTATTAACTAATTTTCAAATAATAATTGCTTTAATTTTTAATGCAATAATTTATATTTTTATATCAATGTCGACTTTTCATAATTTCAACATGTGGCGCTGCTATTTTTATGAAATCATTTTCGATCTTTTAACGACATGTAGCTATCTACAGACATACCATCCAGCAATACACCGTATAGTATAGATGACAATGCTGATCTATCAGAAAGTAATGACATTATTACCCAAAACCTTTTACAATGTTCACTTGAAATAGTTGGTACCACAAAACAGAAACAAGACAAAATCTCTGAAAAAAACAAAACAGCTTGTGAAGAAACGAAGACAAATGAAACAATCAATTAACCTACAGAATAAAAGTGAATACACTGAATTGTGCAAAACGTATCACAGAAGAAATAAGAAAATTCAATCGTAAATTCATACAACAAACAAATGAAAACAACTGTAGTCTCAAAAAAGCCAAACAGCAATTGATGAACAACAACAAACAGATGGTTGCAGCCAAACTATAAGACGGGACCATCACCAGAGATAGATATGCTATAGCAAAAAGAGTTGAAGAATTCTACTCAATATTATATCAGGATGACGAATTAAATGAAGAAGAAAAATACGACACAGCTGAAGCACCACAGATTCTACCAGAAGAAGTTATGTGGAGCATCCAAAGCTTCCAAAATGGAAAAGTTTCAGGTGAGGATGGAGTAATAGCTGAACTTCTAAGAAAAAAATGGAGAAATAATCTACAAACTCTTAGCAAAACTATTTGCTTTATAGTAACTTTAAATTTATAGTACTGAAGAAAAATGATGCACTAACAACATGGAAAAAGGCTACCCTAATTCTGATACATAAAAAAGGTGAGATAGAAGACGACAAACTACCGACCTATCAGTCTACTATCAGTGGTCTAAAAAAGTGTTTACAAAAGCCTTAGCTCATATGCTTTGTGCGACTCTTGACCTAGCACAATCAAAAGAACAGCCAGGCTTTCGAAGGGGCTTTAGTACGACGGACCATTTCAAGTTGTACAGCAGATTATTGAACGGAGTAATGAATATCAATTACCACTATGTCTTGGTTTTATTGACTATGAGAAAGCCTTTGATTCACTTAAAACTTGTGCAATATTTAAAGCATTTTGAAACCAACAAGTGGAGGAGAGCTACATCAGAACCATCAAATCAGCACACACCAATGCCACAGCAGCAATTCATTTCAATGGAAACATCTCTACTGTGGGAATACAGAAAGGTATAACACAGGGTGACACAATATCTCCAAAATTATTCGCAGCGTGCCTAGAAGAAATATTTAAACTTCTTCATTGGGAAGGGAAAGGTCTGAAGATAAATGGAAGATATTTAAGCCATTTACGCTTTGCAGGTGACATCTTTACTTCAACTGCGCATGAATTACAGACTCGTATCCATGAGCTCCAAATTGCTAGCAAAACAGCAGGCCTAAAGATAAACCTAAAGAAGACCCAAGTTATGTTCAATAGCTGTGTCCAAGAAATAATAACAATCAATAATGAGGAAATTAAACAAGTGGATCATTACATATATTTAGGACAACAGATATCAAGGGAACAAAATATCATGGAGGACGAAATTAAAAAGGCGCACGATGCTTGGGTGCAGGACATTTGGAAAAATGCATTCAATATTCAAAAGCCAACTATCATTATGCCTCAGGAGAAAAGTTTTTAACTAGTGTATTCTTCCTATATTGACATATGGCTGTGAAACATGGACACTGAATACAAAGGAAATTCAAAAATTAAGAACAACACAATTTAGTATGGAAAGAAGTATGCTTGGTATCACAAGATTGGATCACAAAAGGAATATATGGATAAGAAATCAAATCAAAGTCTCTGACATCAAAGGAAGAGTGAAACATCTGAAGTGGCAATGGATTGGGTATATTGCTCGAAGACAAGATCAGCGATGGACAAAAGAAGTACTGGATTGGATTCCACAAGAAGAAAACGACACCGTCCTAAATCACGGTGGATTGATGATATCATCAGATTTGCAGGAATGACATGGGAAAGGAGAGCCATGGACAGAGTTTTGGAGTAATTTTGGAAAGGCCTTCATCCAGCAGTGGATCGACAATGGCCGATGATGATGATGATGATGATGAATATAACGTAATGATATTAATTTACGTCTCCTTATGTGAACGTATACATCATGCAGGACACAAACGATATCTGCACATTGTCTCGTCTGCTAGACGTTCAGTGTTGTCTATAGTCCACACGAATTACTCGTTTCTGACAGTAATAATAATTCGGAAAATTATTTTGCTAGCTGTTCTTGGATCATAAATATTTTCTCCTCATTTCCTCGCTATTCTGTTACATTCCATTCAATCTTTTCATAAAAGATATTTCTAATTTACATTTTGTTGTATATTTGTTCGCTGGTTATGTAATTACTTCTGCACTCATTATGTAATTATTCCATACATAAATAATAATCCTTTCCTAAACCGTCTACTTGTGTGAATAAATAAATAAATATTTATTTATTTATTATCATGGGGACCATAATCACTTTTTGATTTGTTACTGATTAGGTAGATGGCATCGCATCCGAAAATAAAAATGTGCTTTAAATAATGAGGTGAGTTTTACATTAAAAAAAAAAGCGCTCAGCTTATTACTTAGTAATAGATTATGCACATTTTATTTCTTTTATTTATCGAATTCTTCAATTAAACGTAAAATACGCCCACTCTAGGGTATATTATATGTTTAATTTTTAATTAACGTTTTAATTATGCAGCTTAATTTTTTCGCTATATATAATTATTTCAAGTTAGGGTTAACAATCATACCGGGAAACTCCGCAATGCAGGAGGGCCTAACACAAAAATTCAAGTCGCAAAGGGTCCATTTTGTTTCGGAGGAGCCAAAAATCGTTAGTTAAACCACTGCTGCAGAATGTCTGTCCCTTATCGCGCGCACACGATGTATATGTGTATGCGTGATCAGTGTTTTAATTTATCTATTTATGTATGGTGTTAGAGTTTCGCTAGACTTAATATCTCTCTCTCGTCTAGTACATTCACAGCGCACTTTTTAGCTCTCTTTAGGTTAGTTGCAAGGCTTCTTTTATCAAATGGCAGTTTGTTTATCATATCTGGAATGTAAAAGTTCCAAATGTTCTTTTGTAGTGATTGTTGTATTTATATGTTGATTGTGATCTTGTTATCTGGTATGTACTTCTACTTATGTCGTAGGTCGCAATGAAGTGATGTTTGATATCTAGTATTCTATCATTGCGCCACGCATAACAGTGTTATCTCATGATTTACAGTCTATCGGTTTTGCCATTTTAGAAAGCACTGATCGTACAGGTGATTATATACGTTGTGATGAATATCTTAAGAGTTACATAATGTCTTATACATAGGAATGTGATAATAAAATAATTTCTCAGACTGATACCTATACGAACTTGCGGAATACTTCAAAAAAAAAGTCTGTTCCTTATGGCCTTCCCAAGCAGTGGCGGCTCGTGGCTTGAAATCGTGGGGGTGCTGCAACTTTCGAAATATACATACACACTGTAAGTACGGTGTTTACGTGTTTGAATAAAATATCAAAATTATGATAAAAATTAAACATGAAAAAATATTGTTTATTATCGATAAAATTATACAGTTTGGTATAATTCAAAATTACTTCAAAATAAAATCCATTATCATAATCCCAATGATGTTCTAAAATAAAAACTATAACAAATGTTATCTTTAATTGTAATGTCCAAATATTTAAAGAGACGGAGTAAACACGATAAGCACTACGAACACTACTACTGGCGCAAACTGCATATAAACAACAGTGGAACTGCGCGACGGACAGTGCCGCATTACGCTAATAGCTCGCATCTCACTATGACGTGCATATGCTTGCGCGCGTAGCAAGATGACACTGTGGTAAACACAGTGCTGTTAGCGTCCTTCGCTCTCCTAAGTGCTACAAGATGGATTTTTATTATTTTTTATACAAAATAAGAGAATTGTAGAGGATTGTTGATGATAAAATTAAATATTACAAGCAAATATAAATAAATTAATAAATATATTTATATAACGAGAAAAATTGGGGGTGCTGCAGTTTCGCAGTGCCTATGCACGAGCTTCCCCTGTTCCCAAGTTCAACTTAAAATGTTTGCTCCAGAGGACTTCTATATATTTTTTTATTGTTTATCTAGCGTTTTTTTTTCTGCAAATTTAAAAATCCCCCCACCCTATCCAATCTATTTCTAAAAGTTTATAACAAAGTTTTATCATCTCATTACTGCCTCATTGCTGTCATTTCGATTTCAAGTGATTTATAAATCCGTTGACTCTCAACTACTAAATGATCGGGCATCTGTCGCTAGTTGCTTGGAAAGACATCAGTTCGAATATGACCTGAGGAACTTTTATCAGGTCTTTTCAATCAAATGGTGAGTTAGCTGGTTTCATACGGAGGTGTTTGGTTTTTTTCCTCCCGGAAACTCGGGTTTTTATCCCTCAGAACAGACAAATCCAATACGCAATTTTGCTATTAAACCATCACTTCGCACCTCTTTGTACGTGTCACAAATATTGCACTTCACAATCAGATATTATTTATTTATATTTATTTATCACAACCAGTGGCGCACCCAGAGAGGGGGACAGGGGTCCCAGCCCCCACAAAAGAAAAAGGAAAGAAACACTAGAAAATTTTCCAAAAATTTTTTCCTAATTAAAATTCATTTTTTATTTATGTTGCGTCGTGTCTGCTATTTCTAATTGAAGTTTGCACCCATAGAAGACATTTTCCTTTTCTTCATTGCTTAGACTCCCTCGAGGTGTCACGTAATAATAATAATACTTTTTTCTATTGATGTTTTCTGGATCGGTGTTTCCTCTCTTCTTCTCTTATGTCTTTCTTAAAGAGAACAATCTACAGGGCTCTTCAAATCCATAGTTAACGAATTTCTTCCTTCTCTTCGACTTTCTGTCCATCTGTGGCACGAAACGTATTAAGGTTAAACAATCTCTTGTGTATGGGATAGTCATATATAAAATAAAATAATAAAAAAAATTTTTTGCCTTTTATTACTTTCATATCTCACGAATTTCAACTCTCTCTCGCTCTTCTTTATCATCGCTATATATCTAGTAATGGCAGTGCTAAACGTCTCATCACTTTCCTGCATTGAAGTCCTCCCCCCCCCGCTGATATAATACACAATCTTACGTCCCCTCCAAATTACATAACCTTACGCTTGATAACACAGAACTGGAATTCATCATCTTTGTCTATAGTAGTAATATATTATTCAGCAATCAAAATAGACAAACTACAATACGCAATATTATATGGGGAAGACGAAGCAAAAGATAAAATATGGTTTAGTAGGGTCGCCGTTGACTGACCTTTGGTTAACTGCCTTTCCGCCGTGATCAATACGAAGAATTCAAGAACAGTCTACGGGGGGAAGAGTGAGAGAAGGCAACTTCACGTCTCCTGAGTGAGGTATTCGCTTTGTTTTGAAATCTGTCGTACGCAAGGCAATAACCTCCTTTAGATTAGATGCCATGAAAAACAAACGAACCAATATAGAAGTATTCTAAAAACGATGAATAAAACAGTGCGTTTCCTATCATCATTTTGAATATATCAACCCATACGTGAAAAGCATGTGTTTGACAAGTAGTTAAAGAGAAAGGCAAAATAATATAAAAACCCTCTCGTTTCACACCATGTTCCTATTTGCATAACAGGTGTGGCCGCATCACTTGTATCATTAAAAGGAAAACTACGTTTCAAAATGATACCAATCAAGATGAATAATAATCATTTCTTTGTTTTAACAGAAAAAATAATATTGCTTTTATTACTGCATGCGCTTTTATTTCGTTATTAATTGGGGGCGACGCTTGATCGATCGAGGCGCAGGATTAATTATACTCGATAAGTCTGGGAATTTCGTGAATTCAGCTGTAGTCAGTTGGCCCTACAAGCATTGGGCGATCGCTTCGTTTGCCAGCCTTTCTCCGATTTATATAAGTTAGGTTATCTTTGATATACTACAGTTGTTAATTTTGTATACAACGTGATAATCAGATATATAAATCATCCCGATTCAATGTTAATTTGGATCACATGTAACTGCTATTTTTTGTCCATCTCCCCAGCAGGCTTATAAACTCTCGGATCCCTCGCACTGTATAGTTTTGCAACATAGCTATTTAGGTGTCTTAGAATAATGAAGAAATCAGCACTGTTATAAAAGCAATAAAACTGCAAGAGCTAAAAGAAGCAATAAAAGTATAAAAAAAAAAAAATAGAAAATCAACCGGATTAGATGGCATAAATACAGAGCTCTGGAGAATATTCACATCAGATTCTTAAAATTAAAAATAACTGTTGGAGGAAATGTGAGGTTCCATTAGATTGGTTAAAAGCTAAGGTAATATCTATATTTAAGAAAGGAGATATAGATAACTGTGGAAATTACAGAAGGAATAAGTTTATTAAGTACAAGTTACAAAATTCAGAGTAAAATCCTCAATTAAAAAATATTGCAAACAATCTACTCTCAGAAGAACAAAATGGTTTCAGATATGGAAGATCGCGTATAGACAATATTTATGTGCTAAAACAAATTATTGAAAAAAAGACGAGAAATTAGTTTAGAGACTCATATGGCCTTTATAGATTATGAGAAAGCTTTTGATAAAATACACAGAGAAAAACTATGGAAAAAACAAGGATATCTATTACATTTGGTACAAGCTATGCAAAGTTTATATAAAGATACAAAAATACAGTTGCAGTTAGGTAATAAATTAACAGAAGAAATCAGGCAAGGATGTAGACAAGGATGTAGCTTATCTCTAGCACTATTCAAGATCTATTAAGATGAAAGTATACAAACTGTAGAAATGTGATATTTTAGAGCAATTAAAGAATGTACAAAATTGAACCATATGAAGAATGAAGACATCAGAAAAGAATTAGATATTTATAACATAAAAATATCAAGGAATATAGAGAGAAATGGAAAGAACATCTATCTAGGATGGAAAGATATCAGATACCCAAAGACAAGAGAGAGAGAGGAAGACCAGCGACAAGATGGGAAGACCAAATGCCTAATCCTTGAAGAGAAGACGAACAATTTTTCTTCCTTTACAACATCCACTTACAAAACAGTCCATTTACAGTGAGTGAGCACCACTCAATGCATGTAAGACGTGAAGTTGACCAGAAATACGATGATTATTAGGTGCATTTTTTAAAATTTTTTACATGGATAATCTTCATACTTACTGAAGTCCATGTTTCATAGGGTATTCAGTGAAATTCAACTCATTATCTGCTGAAAATTTATATACACAAAGGCAGCGTTTCCTGGATATATGAAACAGATCGTCGCAAGGAGTTTAAAATCAGGAACAGAGGGGGTGGGGTGTCTAATGACTTTGTGCTTAGTCTCTCTATTGTTTACTATACAAGCTTGTCTCGCTTGTACAGTAAAAAAATTCTGAGCTTGCCCGAGCTTGCTCAAACTTTTTTCCCCCTACTTTAATTTTTCTTTACAATTGTCACTGAAGTATAGATGAGTAAAGTAATAGTTTCCTTTTGTAATTTATCAATTTCGTATTTTCCCCTTCCATGTTGATGGTCTACCGAGGCGAAACGCATCTTCAAGGCACTTCTCATTGAACTTTTTACGCCACGCGGTGACACGCATGCATACGTCAATGAACACTCTTTTACACGCCGTGCTTATAATTTCATGTCTCGTTGGCATACTTTTTTTCCCCCTCCCAAACTGCACGCATAATTTTATAGCTGCAGGTGTTCAAGTCCTTCATCCATGATGGGTTATGTTTGCACGAGTCAACTCTACATCTGTGCGTCACAAAGGAAAAACACGCTCAGACACATTACGGTGGAATAACAAATATTCAAGCACATGCTGGCATGTCAATTAAAGCAATAAACAAGACCTTACTTGCTATGCATATTTAACCGAACTATATGCAACTCGTGTCCAAATTCCATTTTCATTGGTCCACATTATTTTTTTTCGAGCACAATTCCCGTATGTACAATTCCAATACAATAAAAATACGCCTTAAAAACGATACTCCACGTTTTGAAAAAAAAAATATGTGGTGAAGAACAAGCCCAGACATTTCAATAAATATTTTTATTATGCTTATTCCAATGACACTCTTTCGCTAAAAGAATATTTTCTTAAGTCCTAGCACGATTTATTTAAAATTGTTCCCTGACATGCAATTCATGAGGAATTGTATTAGGGAAAATATCCGTACAATTCAATCTTTTCAACCAATAACAATTAATCAAATCAATTCAATCAAAAATCATGTTTATTTGTAAACTTCCTATACTAGTACAAAATGTTGAATAATCACATGTGTAACCTAAGAGCAACAGCTCATCCAGGTTACGATATGCATAAAATTACAAAAATTTATGTAATGCAGCATCATTATATACACATGTACATTCATATAATATACATATTACATATTATTATAATATAATTACATAATAAAATCGCAGATAAAATAAAATTTCATCATACAGAGAAAGTTGCATAACAATTAATTAGGAACAAAATAAAACAAAGCAATTAAATAACATTTTAACTTTTACGTTTTACACATAAGACTGGATCTTTGAATACAAATATACTAAAAAACAATAATTTATACAATTATTTTGAACAGAGCTTCCTCATTTCTGTTGGAAAATAAATACTCTTTGATTAAAGTTTTGTATTTGTTTGGATTAGTTTCGTTTCTTATTGTTAAAGGTAGTGTGTTGAATACTTTTGGCGCTAAATAAGTATAATGTTTGTGTATTGCTTCTTTATTTGCTTTTGGAACTAAATAAACATAAACAGCTTTATGGATTTCGAACAAATTCTCGCTTTCATTGTTATTCCAGTTGTTTATAAAGTTTTTTAACCTACAAAATCGAATTCTGTCTCATAACCGTAAACACTCATGCTACTTTTCAATATGATCTGATTCGATATTTTCTGTACTCCCCCCCCCACACTCTTCCTTAAGAACGCCAGATGTATCGTGCCTTTTGTACATTCATATAATATACATATTATTATAATATAATTACATAATAAAATCGCAGATAAAATAAAATTTCATCGTACAGAGAATTTCTAGTTGCATAACAATTAATTAGGAGCAAAATAAAACAAAGCAGTTAATTTTCGAGTCCTACTTACCACAGTGCGATTTGCGTTACAGTGTGCAAACTGGAGAAGTCAAGTTTTGGATAAACAGGATTGGAGACAACAAAATCAGGAGGCCAAGGCTCGATTTGGACTGTGGAGCCATAAGAAGAAGAAGAAGACTACAGTTGCAATTTAGGCCCTCACAAATCAACAGCCTCCGCCTCGATGCCAGATAATCTAAAATTTACCCAGAAGGGGGGGGTAAATTTATAGCACACGGGCTACACTAACCTTAATTTCAGCACTAGGTAAAAACTTTAACGGAACACAGTGGAGCGGAAAAGTGACATAAACATCCGAAAAAACACAGACCAACGATAGCATTCACAAAACACACGCTGCGTACGAGAGCTAATTTAAAGCATCCAATGATTCCTGTTAATGAATGTCGGAAACTCCATGATCGGTAAACTCCAAATTGGAGAAGCTATTTAAGAAGAAGATTGCGGGACAAGCATTAGCAAAGACTTCAGGAATATTCGACGATGTTCAGATGTTTGATTTATTCAAAATTTTATGTACGCTATACATAATACAGCTTAAGTAGTAGAAGGATTTTTTGTGTTTATTTTTATCCAAGTTCCTAATTCTTCTTTTGAAAATTCTTGCCACCAAGTAATTTAGTTCCAAATTTGTAAAATGTTTGGAATCTTCAAAAAATTACGGACGAATGCAAGTGTCAAATCATTCTGTTATTTGTCACGAGGACAATGTCTGTTGCTGTTCTTTTCTCCTCTGTAGGTCAAGGGAGATTTTCTTAAACGCTTACAGCTGACAGCTTCTTATCGGCTATCCTCGTAGCTGACATTCATCAGACCTGATACGCATTACTTTGTAACTCTCCTCTAAAGCTTTTCTAAGGATTTGTCTTCTAGAAATTCAGAATACCCCCCACCCACACACACACACACGCACAATCTACAGCACAGCACAGCCAGTGAAGTACTCTCAACTTTACATTACTTAGCTCCAAAGTGCAAAACTTGTAGGTTTATCCGAAGCGAATTACTTCTCTATCCATAGTGCCAGTCGATTCAAATCATGCTGCCGCAAGTAATTAATATTATATATAAACAATATACTGTGCATATATACACACACACAGATTACACAGTGATGATGCTGAACATCCTATTTTTCTACCCACTGTAGGGTGAATGCCTCTCCCATTGCGGGCGGTTTGGGTCTACTACTCTCATGGTGACCCAGTCCATAGTGGGAGAGTGTATCTATACTTGGGTGAATGAATGTATGAAGGTGGAAGACAATCAGAAACATCCATGCCTACGCAGGATATATATATATATATATATATATATATATATATATATATATATATATATATATATATATATATATATATATATATATACACACACACACACATCTATATATCTCTCTCTCCCGTAGTCCTTAATGGACCGTTGGGTCACTCATGGCTGAGCCATGAATGTCTAATAGGCGGTGAATTAAGATAGGTGGTGCCCATCTCCTCTTCTTTCTTCGTCTATATATCCTATGGCTGTATCCTGTATGTTCACGGGTTCGGTTTGCCTGTTTACCGGATGAAAAACCTCAGGATAAACTGGGGAAAAAACCCTGCTGTCTACACCCAAGACCGGTTAACCTGGCTATGGCTGAGGAAGATCCTTCAACACCTCACGTCACTGACGGCTACACACAGTAGACTACACGCAGTGATACCAGTTATGATTACGAATGATATAGCGGCAGTTGTATGCTGTATTCTCCGTACTCGTAAGCCTATAAATCATCAGAAGAAATCAACTCAACTACTAAATGTGATAAAGTATATCCCGGCTACTTACTAATTTCCAAAAGTTAGGACCTTTGAGGAACGAAAAGACGTTAGAGTTTTTGTTTTTTATAATATGATGCAATTATGCATACGCATAATAATAATAATAATAATAATAATCCCCAAAGGAACACGGCCTTGTCGTGGCGGTGGGGTTTGCGTGCTTCAATGATGTTGAGAGCTATTCTGGCGGTAGCATAGCTGCCAGCAGGGTCATCCTTGTCAGACAAGTGTCAACTGAGGAGCCAGACTAACATTGTTCCATCCTCCATCTCAATGGTGAAATGGAAGAAGAGATCAGTCCACGCCCGGGTCATCAAGGACTGCGTCAGATGTTGGGGATCCTGGGCATCAGGCGACAAGTGGGCTACAGGACTCAGCTCTCCTTGCTGGGCAATCAGGACAGGAAGCTGAAAAGCGACTGGAAGAAACCAAACGTAAAAAATGGACTGTAGAAGAAAACAGAGAAGTTATGAAATGTTTTTACAGATCAACACCAGAAAAACGAGGTTTCAGAAAGCGTATGCATTTATTTTGGAAACAAAAATTCTCAGAATCTGCAATAACAGAACAAAGACTTATGGACCAAAAGAATTTCATTTTCCGTAACAAAATATTTACTGAACTTGAGCTGCAAGAGTTACGTAATAAACCAACAACTCCAGTAACAGCAAATCACCAGGAGGTAAATATATCAAACTTTGGAATTCAACTCAGTAAACATCAAGCTGACGACATACATCAGAATAATAATGACCCATTTAAGGCTCATGACCTGCTCAGATTGGCTTTCCATTTAGTAACTATTTAGGATAAGATAGTTAGTCTTATGCCTAAATAATATTCTTATGTATAAATTGTGTGTATTATTCTCCTGGAAGATTTGTCTGGTTGCTGGAAAAAACAACTCGAGTTTCCTGGAGAAAAACCTTCCAAAAACCGTATGAGACCAGTTAATTCACCCTTCATTTGAAAAGTCCTGATGAAGCTTTTAAGTTCTAACGCAAGTTTTTCCATCTAAAGGTTGTTCCCAAAAGTCTTTCCAAAGTTAGGCCCAAATATCTTGCTTGGTTTATCACAAAGCCAATGTAAATCTATTTTTTTAAATTTAATTTTTATTAGCTGAAACTAATTTTGATTCTAAAAGAGTACACCATCAACTTCTGTTTCACTTTTAAACAACTTCAATTTATGTTACAGAAAACTGTGTGTGTCTGATTCAGGATTCTAGAGCATTAACTTTTCTGTAGTTTAGATTTTAGAGCAGCATATAAACGACCACAAAAGAAAGGGCAAGTTCTCATTAAAAATAAATAAAATAAAAAAATAAAAACTCATACATTATATATCCACAAAAAATATCTGGAATGTTTCCAGGATTTTATTGGACACTTTCAATTATATTGTTACTCATCACACACACACACACACACACACACAAAAAGTCAGCAAACTCCACTCATGCCGGCCTTTTATTTAAGTAATTTTTATACGTTGGCAATCATGATGCTGCTACGAACATTCTTCCTATTCTAGCGTTAACGAAGACGTTAAAATTATCTTCGAATAATATCTGCCTCAAAAAGATAAATATTATAATTTTTTCCTTTCCCCCAGAAAATAACAAACCTATCATCAGTGTATTAACAGGAGGTTGTTAGTATTCTGGGCTCGAGGCTAATATTTTTGGAATCACTAGACAAACAAGAATCGCTAATAAATAAAAACTAGCAGACAATAATCATTTATATATTATTTCTATTTTTATCATTCTCAATAATAATATTATTCTATTTGTTTGCGCCTGTGATACCTGCAATAGTAACGTTACTTTTATCTCAATAAAGTAAATTTGAATGGTGCCCGCTGGGCTCCAGCTCTATTAGTCCATGTTGCAGTTCTCCCCTTTGTGTTATTAATGCCAGCTTTTTGACATGAATGTAGCACATGACATAGGAAACACAAGTTTCAATTAGGCTAGTTCAATGCCTTTATGCCGTCCGAGATATGGTGCAAGAAACCTTTGCAGTCATTTCCGTAAACTTAACAAGGTACTCTGGACACACCTTGGCTGCCCTCAACACCTTTATTCTGACCTGGGAACTCTGTGAACCGTATTAATGATTATGGACCGCAAGTTCGTGCAAAGGCTTCTTCGCTTCCGGCCTCAATCTCTAAAACTTGCTACAAGCAGCACAATAGACGGTAATCACACTCCATCTTGTCTGGCTTACAATAAACAGGAGGAACGAAAAACGATAATCACAAACCTTTTCTTGGCACACTTATCCCTATTTTATTTCCCTGCATGCATTAGTTTTGATGTGTGGACTGTTATTAGGATTAACACAGTATTTTTTTATTTTATTTTATTTTATTTATTTATTTTTTCGCAATCCGTCTCGCATGGATACTCCGACATTAACGAGAACAATGCAATAGAGGGCGTTCATTACATCTTAATACCATGAAATGAGCGGTTATGCTACAATCAAGCTTATGCGGTCAAAATGTTTGTCTTAATATGGTACTAAAAATATCACTGATCTAAAATGTCCATGCAAAAAAAAAAAAAATAAATAAATATTGGACTTCGAAAATAACTACCAGATTTCTAAACTTTCATAGTTTAAAATAATATAATATGGATTAATCACTGGATATTAATCGCTTTTCTATCGTTTTGTTAGTTTTAGTAACGTCTTCTGAAAAAGTAAAACATTTTATTATTATTATTATTAAAATCTCCATGGAGTCAAAAGACTCATCGTGGGAAGTCCCACTGTTATTTTAGTTATTCGTATCTTGAGAAAATGTTACTGTAGAACTTTTTGTAATCAAAGCACGACTTCTTACGGATTCCATTAAGCAACCAAGATATAAATGAAGCTAAACTGAAATAACGTTGTCAATAAATAAATAAATAATAAAATAAAATAAATAAATAAAAATACAGAAATACACGAATAAGTTATTAAATTAGATTATATTCTACAATGTAAATTAGCAAGGGGGGGGGGCGAGTGAGTAGGCGATTTGTGAATACACACTACGTATCGCATACGATCTATGACTGAGCATCTGCAATGATCGCTAAATCATAAGTAATATAAAAATAAAAGACACGACGCAACATAAATTCAAAAAAAAAAAGAATTTTAATTAGAAAAAGATTTTTAGAAAATTTTCTAGTGTTTTTTCCTTTTTCTTTGGCCCCTTCCTCTCTAGGTGAGCCATTGACCTTTATTATTATTAATTTTTTACTTTAGCAGTCGACTTAGCCAACGAAATATTTTCACTTCTCCCGCTCATTTCCAAATTCTCCGGATGTCTCGTGCAAGTCCAAATCAGCGCCGTATCACCACGCGCATCGAATATCGTCACGTGCACCATCGGTAAATGCTGTCGTGCTTACATAATTCTGTATTTGTGTTTCGCATATGAAATTTCACTTCTAGTCGCAAAAGGAAAAAAAAAAAAAAAAAAAGCGAAAGAAAAAGAAGATACATGAGTTGAATAATAGAACATCATAATTATTTATCAGGAAACATGAAATATTTGGCTACCTTAAGGAAGTGAAGAAAAATCCAAATAATTTAATATTAACATGAATTTTCAATTATTTAATGTTGGCTATTGATTTATTTGCTATAAACTAACTATGTGTTGAGGGAATGTAATTTGCAAAGTTTTGGTTGGCGGGGGGGGCGCTGAGATTCGAGAGTTTTTGAGTTCGCTCTCTTAAGGTTTTTGCCTTAAGGGAGCAATTTGAGTCTCCGGGGAAGGTGTTCTCCGGCACGGCCCGCTGAGGGGCTTTGTCGGTGAATGCTTCTCTTCGGAATTTGAGCGGTTCTGCTCGGTGGTGGTGTGTGGGTGGAAGGCCATCACTGAGTGGTGCCAACGCTGAGATGGATGGTCTTTCGCCCACGACTGAGTGGCCTAGGGATCGTCCGAATTTTTAGAGACGGCTTTACCTTTAAATATGGCAATGCTGTAGCCAATGAAGTTCTAACTGAGGCTCGGCTATTGCTGTTACCCTCCTGCCATGATCAGAGCTTTATAGCTCAATAACACCTTATCCCTACACTGGCTTCTACAGATAACGGGGAAGATGAAAAGCATTCTTGCTTCACCCCTTTAAGCCAGTCCTTATAAGGACTATATGAAGGCGTGGCGAGCAAGACAGGCAAAAATCTTTTGCATGAAGAACGATGGAATGCGAAATGCCGGATGAGGCGATGAGTTCGCAGACGGTGAATCAGATTAAGGCAAGGTGGGACGAATATTGTGCCTGTTAAACTCCTTCGTTGCCTGCTGAGATGAGGCTGGCTCCAGGCAATGTTATTTGTAGCAACAGTAATCGCTTTACCTCAGTAAGTTCAATATCAAATCAACTGCCAGTTAGTAATTCTAAGCAGCATTAGAAGTGTGTCAGTGCTGATAATATTATATTAATTGTTTCTTTATAATTTTATCCTGTATGGAGGCTAATATTTAAACCACTATAATTTTAATAACTTGTTTGCTGATCGAAAAAGTGCTGTCGCTTGGCATTTGGACCAACAACAACAAAATAATAATAATAATAAATAAATAAATAAAATAAAATAAAAATTTAAACAATGAAGAAAAAATATCCATATTAACATATATTTTCAAAATCAGGATGGCTAATATTGTTTAAATCAGTGCTTCCCAAACTTATGGATGTAAAGGCCCGTTTGGAAATATTAAAATATTTCACGGCCCAGATCGAAAAAAAATTCGTAATACAGACATATATTATTATAATATTTATTGTATTTATATTCAATTCAATAACAATCATACATAGCTAATATTACAAAAATCAAATGCAAATATTACATTTTTAACATCTTACATATACATTTTTAAGATGTTAAATTTCTTTTCATTATTTCACGGCCCCCTGAACAAAACTAACGGCCTCCCAGGGGACCGCGGCCCCACAGTTTGGGAAGCGCTGGTTTAAATAATTTAAATTGAGTATATACTTGCATGTATTAATATTCGCATTATGATTCATGCGAATTTAGATAGAAATTTGAACATCAGCCAGAACAAACACTAGATTTTTGTTTCCCCAAGCAAAATTTTCATTTCCCCTTTTTGCCGACTAATTTTTTTTTTTAAATTTCAAAATTTTAAAAATGAAAACAGAAAAACTAAAAAATTGGTATAGCTTTTATTTTAATATAATTACAATTATAAAAATTATAATATTGAAAATTTCTTTTTTTTTTATATTGTTTCAATGTCGCCCTTATTTGGAAGGTGATTGGGGATGGCACATTTTGGTGCCACCCCCAATCATGCGCTTCCTTTGCTGGCGCCTACAGTCGGTCCTGGGCATGGATAGCTACACCAGTTAAGCCATTCATTAACTGAAGCCCCAAAAATAAATTAAATGGCAATAAAAGTATAAAAGAAAACAAATAAACCCCTAACTTTATATTGTCTCTGAATTTATACTTCCTGTTGCTCGTTTTGTAATCTTTGATGAAAAGAGATACGCAAAGCTTTTATGTTATGGAGCACCCTTGGATTAGAACGTGTCTTTTGACTGCAAAACTCCCTTTGTTAATTAAAAGGAAAATAAAAATTTAATGAAGTGATCATATACATTGACTACCTTTCTTGTATTTTTGTCAAATAACGATCTTTGAAATGGAGATTGCAGATGGGATAGGTAAAAGAATGAGATGAAGGAATTAAAAGAGTAAAAATATTAGGGGAGTATTAAAAGACTAGAATAAATCAGGTAATGAATGATGTGATATTATTAGTAAATACACTATAAAACTCAAAATTTAAAAATGAAAAATATTAAGAGATTAAAAACTAGATGGTAAAAACTATAAAGAATCAGAGAATGCAAAAGCCTTGAAAGTAAAACCTAAAAATATATGATGAAAGATAAAATCGATTTACTGGGTGAAGTAAGGCCATTTCGTGAAAGCCGTCATCAGGCATAATTCTGTTAACCTGAAATCAGTAGACAGTCTGTCTACACTACACTCAGTTGTCAGCGTATCCACTCTCCAGCCAAGAGGCTGTGGGTTCGAATCCCGCCTTGGGCATGGATGTTTGTGATTGTCTTCCACCTTCATACATTCATTCACCGAAGTATAGATACGCTCTCCCAATATGGACTGGGTCACCACGGGCATAGTAGACCCACCCTCCCTCAAATGGGAGAGGCCTTCATCCTGCAGTGGGTAGGAAAATAGGCTGTTCATCATCATCATCATCATCATCAAAGAATGACGAAAGTACGGCAGACAGCGATTGCCATCTTCTTATCCCAATCCTAACGAGTATTATTTTTCGAAATATTATAAATTGAATTTCTTTAGAGTTGCGAAGTTAAAAGCTCCAATTCCCGTAAGAAGGGCTCCACTTGTCTGGGTCAAAGATCGACTACCTCGGATGTCAAAAGGCCTCGAAAAAAGCTCTTTTGTAGATTACGATGGAACCTCTTTTGCCGGTATAGCTCATGACGGAAGTCACCATGACGTTAAACAGCATTATACAAATTAGGAAATAAAAAAGTTTCCAACCACTGAATTTATGCTAATATCGAAATCAAATTCTTTTTTCCTTCATCCATTCCAGTAACAGTCTGGTGATCTATTACTACCTCCATATTATAGTGAAGAATATTCTTAAGGGATTGTCCTAGTTCATTTAATATTCCTTCACCTGTGGTTTTTCCGAATAGGGCTGATGTAATTGTATAAAGGATTTATTACTATTCTTTCTTTTATTTCATCACAAGGTCAGGGCTAGACAAAATCACGTGATTTCCAGAAGTCGCATACACTAATACTATGGTAAAATAACTTTTGCGAAGTGTGTCCGTGTATATATTCCTGAGGATGACCTTGGAACAAAGGTCATCCTCAGATCTTTCAATAACTTGAAAGATTGCACCCTATGTTTCAAGTTATTTAACTCAACAACGTTGTTCGCATCCATAAGTCTTATGATGAGTACAAATACGCAAGTTTGTGAAATCCACTTTCAGCTCAGCTCGGCGATGTGTGTGTGTGTGTGTGTGTGTGTGTGTGTGTGTAAATCAAACTGTTTTCCTGAAACACTTGCATTTGTTTTTTGTTAGTTATAAAGAAACGGAAGGGTGAGAACGGGTACCACATATTTTCCGTAAAGCCTCTCCCACACGTGTACACAAACACCAGTTTGTAATGTGCTTGGAAAGACGTGTCAGGAATGGAGTGAGCTCCTGTTTAAATTTACAATGTTGCCATCGTTAAAAATAAATTTTGGAAATACCGCACACTTATTTCCCCCCGACTGAAATGCACCTGAAGAAGATCCAAACGAGAAACCAACTGGTTTTTATTGCAAACAGGAACAATAACATCCGAGGTCGACAGTAGATATTAGAATGCTTTGTACGCGCTAAAAACGAAGATCTGCCCTAAAAAAGCAGCCCAAGAACCATAAAAATGATTTCAGATAAGACGTTAAAAACAATTCTAAGAAGTCAGAGTGATTAAGAGGGAAATGTCTGAAAAAGAAAAGAGTAGTTTTGGAGTAAAAATGCCAGAAAGAGATTAAGGAAATCGTGACTGCAATTAATTTCACGAGTCTCTCACTGACCTGCGATGGGTCCATCAAAAATTAAGCCGTGTTTTAAGGAGGATATATGTGTTGTGTGTGTGTGTGTGCGCGCGCGCGCGTGTGCGGAAGAGAGAAAAGTAAAAGACAGTGAAGTGTCAATTCATATACTGTCTCTCCATGAAGGATAAGCTGAGTTTATGCTTTTTTTTTCTTTTTGTTTAGTTGTTTTCTGCGTAAATCATACAGAATCGAAGACGCCTAAAAAAAAAAAAAAAAAACGAAATGATACTAATTACAACACTGAAGAAATTTTTGTAAGAAACTTATCTAAGAAAGTTCCAACATAAGAGGGGCATGAGAAAAATAATCGTGGATATGAGGACCTTGGGCAAAATTTCAATTGTTTGATTGTTGACTTCACTACTTTTAAGTTTTTATTTTATGATCAAGAAAAAACGATAATACGACTTACTACAATACCCAAAATTACTATTAACGTTACATAATTAGTTTCGATCCATACTTTTTTCCTCCAGATTTGGCCTATTATTAGTCAAGTCTCCCACTAATTTACCAATTATTATTTTTCAACCTTCTTATATGTCAAAATATCTAACTTCTTCAAATATCTAAACAGAAATGACACGAAATTGGTTCTCACAATGATGCTGATGACTGAAGTCTTATTTCATATAACAGAAGTTGAAATTTGAATGACTTGAGGACTGAAGTAAATATCTGAAAAATAACGTTGCGCTTGCTTGCTGAAATTATATGGCGATACTTTTATGTTAACTTCGTACAAAATATGACTAGGTACACATAATCTAGGTTGTGGAGTTGAGATCGGAGACCTCCACTTTGGAGGTCGCTTCTCTAAATTTCAGAAGCTTTGATTTGCCAAGCAGTGCTGCAATAATTATTCCACCTTTGTTTCTATTACTTCCCTGCTTTTTTTTTCTTAAAATTGTATTTTAATAAGCAAAAAATGCTTAGATTCTCGGTGAAACAAACAAACCAAAAAAAAAAAAAAGGAATGAAAGAAACGAAGCTCGAGGTAAAGATGAGATGCATTTGAGATCCCATGCCTCTATTCAGGGGAGAAAACACGAGAACTTCGCAGGTGTAAATTCATTCTAAGTAAAATAGTGATAGATAATAAAAAAATTAGAACAAGTATCTGAAATACTTTCAAACACTTGGGATGTGATTTATTATACAAAGAAGACATAGATACTAAAATATCAAGCTTTGTCGATGTAAATGGCATAATAAATAATATTTAAGCCATCCCTAGTACAAAAACACGAAACATGGACCACAAAAAGGAAAGATGAAAAACGAATTCAAACGGCAGAAATGAATTATTAATTATATGAAGAGCCAAAGGCTTCGATTCGGCGACATATAAACTTATTTAAGTTAAGGGATATTACATCCCATATTGTTTCATAGCCGAATAAGAAACTCAAAGAGTTTCTTGCTGAATATAGTAAATATATAAAGTTCGGCGAGTCCAAGCGTAAGCAAAAAACCTGGATAGTGTTACAACTGACCCTTTAGGGAGTGCAACACTGAGGCAACTCATGGTAAGGGTGGAGCAAGCTCCGATCACTAATCTTGATATTTCCCCATAATGTGAAACCCAGCTCCTAGGAGCCGTATTACTGTTCTACATTATGAGTGAGAGAAGGTTACTACCCAGACCGGTTTCAACCTTTATTGAGGTCTCATCAGTGAGTAGGTAGACCTAGAAATACCAAGTTTGTAGCAAACAGAACTTACATATGCCCTACTATGAGAATTGCCAAGAAGGTGTCCTAATAAATTATTAATTATATGAAGAGCCAAAGGCTTCAATTCGGCGACATATAAACTTATAGCAGAAATGAAGTTTCTCAGAAAAACAGCTGGATATAGCAAGTGGGACCACAAAACAAATGAAGAAATCTTACAATCCCTGAAAATAAAACCAATTAATTACTACATAAGACACTGTAAACAAAAATGGTTAGAACATTTAATTCGAATGGACAACAGCAGACTACCGAAAATACAGGGTGTTTCGAAAAGAATGTCCCGATTTGAAAATTGTATATTTTTGTACATCTGTACAAATGTACATATGTACATTTGTAATTGTGGTGAGTGAAACTTTAGGCCTTACTTCATACTTGGTAATTTATTTTGTACCACATTTTTTTCATTATTAAATATAATTATTTGAAATCGGGTCATTCTTTTTGAAACACTCTGTATTATGCAAAGATAAAATAAGTGTGAAAAAGAAGAATCGAAAGACCAAGAAAGAGATGGCACGAGACCGGAATGAGCCACCTGGCCTAAAATCCATGTTAGGAGGAAGAAGAAGACATCTTCGAAATCTAAAACGAAGGTTTTAGATTTCGAAGATGTCGTCTATTATTATTGTATTATATTATTTTGTATTTTTTAAATTTATTTTAATTGCAAATTTATTTGTCAATTATTAAACTAACTTATTTAATTCATTTTTATCATTATGATATGACAACTGTGACCACCATTCGAATTGCTGTATCGTTTAAAAAAAAAAAAAAAAGATTTAAAACCATATCCTCAGTGTTTTCTGTTATAGAACCGGTTTTTACATTTTGCATAACGCACCCAAGCTGGTATCCCTAGTTCATCGCCATCCCGAGTAGATAATTATCTACTTTGCCTTATAAAGAAATGCAGTTCTGTCAAAGACCAATTTCTTTCCTTTTCAGTTTTCCATTTACAAAATCCATCCCCGACATAACTTGTCATCGTGCACAATGACTGATTTAGATGTTCTAAATGAAGTTTTGTTTTGTTTTTTTTACTGCACTCCGACCGGACTTAAATTTCGACACGGGGAGGCAAAACTCCATCAGCTGTACATTGCCCTTGAAAACGAATATTGCAGGAAACACCCAATACGCGTCCCCTAGACTTCAATCTTAACGACCCCGGTGCTGTTTGGACACAGTAAATTGCTATGTAGGACAAGGACTGGAAGTTCTTCGGCACAAGGTTACTGTAAAGGAGTGAGGCAATTAATTTCTTTTCAGTTCCCGTATTTAACCTGCGTGTGGCCTCCACCTTCCGTTCGAGAATAAAACATGACAAAAAGAAAAGGATAAGGAAGGAGGGGTCTTAACAGGAGGCAGGGAATCAGGCAGGGAATTCAATTACAAAGACGGATCGCTTTATTTATTCTTTTTATTTTTATTAATACGACTCTCTTTAATAAACAAAGAATGCAACTTGTAATAGCCAATTTTACAAGGCAAATTTGCAGTTGTGGAAATCGTTGATCAGTATAAGTTACTGACTGGGTGATTTTTTTTAAAGTAATTACGATGAATAAAGCCATGACCGATAGTACGAAGGACGTTGCCTTGTAGATACTGAGTTTAGGTACCAAAAATCAAGTACAAACTAGGCTACATATGATCATGGTCGATTATCCATTAATTGAACTTTTTTTTTTTTTTCAAACGTGCGTCATAACACATTTGTATCCCTTTATTTGTATCCTATCACTGGAAATTGTATTAAGTATAGAGTCAACAAGATCAATCTAAAAGGCAAAATCTACAGGACATTAGTGAGACCAGCTATGACGCATGCTATGGAAAAACTGTGGCGCTGAGGAAAAATAGCATCAGCAGGAGGGAGGTAACACAGATGAGAATGCTTAGGTGGATGTGCGGTGTGACCAGAAAGGATCGTCTAAGAAATGACTATGTAAGGGAAAATGGTGAAAGTTACAAACTTAGGAGCAGTGGCGTAGCTAGAGCTTTTACCGCCCGGGGCGATCCCTGAGTTTGTCGCCCCTCTCAATACACACCAAAAATACTACAAAAAGTCAAAACAGAGTACAGGGAAATAAATAAATTAAAACACTATGTTTATTTTTCGAGTAAAACTTTAATCCCAACATTCTAAAATGTCATTTTTCTTGCTTTTTCTGTTCGCAAAATCGTCGATGACATTGGTAAGGTCTATTTCGTAGTAATGTAGGTAATTCTTAATCAATTTTAATTTAGAAAAACTCTTCTCACAACTAGCAACACTTACAGCAATTGTGAGGAAAATTCGCAGTAGTATTATAATATTTGGAGCTGAGTTCTTGAGACTGTATTTTAGAATTAACTGCAAAAATTCAAAAAGGTTCAAAGTGCCGGCCGGGACGGACTGCCCCCCCCCCCCCTAGCTACGCCACTACTTAGGAGCAAAGATACGGGGGAGGCAAGGTTGAGATGATTTGGTTATGTGATGAGGAGGGAGGATGAGTATGTGGGAAGAAAGGTCATGCAGATGGATGTGCAGGGGAAAAGGAAGCGCGGGCGGCCAAAGAAGAGATGGAGGGAGATGGTGGAGGAGGACTTGAGGATGAAGAACTTGGATGTGGTTACAGCCCAAGACAGGAGGATGTGGAGGAGACTCACTACAAACAGCGACCCTACTTAAATGGGACAAGCTGCAGAAGAAGAAGAAGAAGATCCCTTTAGACATTTTACGAGTAAGTCAGCCTTCTGTAATTTCACACTAAGTTACAGATTTATTTCGATATACTGATCACTTTCGGATGGAGGAGGGATATCCTTAAAAGACGTCATCCTTTGCATAGTTTTTTCAACTCTTCTCTCCTCCATGTTTGTTACAAAGTAAAAATCTGCATCCGCATTTATATTATCTTATATAGTAACTCATCCCCTGTGATCCGGGCTTGGTGTTTTGCATTGGAGCGCCAGTAGGTAGCGCCAGCGTCCAATGAATTTTCCTAATTGGGAAAATTGGTCAACGCATTTAAAAGTGACAAATGCGACCTCTAACTTTAGCATGTCACCTGAACATTCAACCTCGACACATATTATATTTGCGTGCTATGCACTTATTTTGTTTAGCGAAGTGCAGTGTACGCCAATCACTGGAAATTGTATTAAGTGTACAGTCAACAATCTCACCTTTTTCCCAAGAGTCGGTAGGGGGTCGGAGGAAAATTGGGACTTGACAATACGCTGAGAGTTGAAATATTACTGGAAAACAACTAATTAATTGTCTACAATCACAATAAACCTTCGCAAGACCGGTTCTTTACAGCCGAATACAAAGGGATTCGGAACAAGTTCTTAGTTTTTTCAAAAAAGCAATTATGGATGTACGCTAAGCAAATAAAAATGAGGCTTGTATCAATACAGTTCGTTAGACCCTTGGCTAGAACTGCAAACAAAATAGTAGAGAAATTTTCGATTGAATCATTGGACCTGTACGTTGGAACAAACACTCGGCCTTCCTCGTGGGCATACAATAGATCGATCGATATGTGCACAGCTGAATTAATTGGCGATAATTAATTCAACTGGTCTGTTGACCACGTTGTCAAAGTAAAGAGAGTTATTAAGTGTTGAATTTTTCTTCGATCATAACAGGATAATACATAAATAAATAAAGATGGCACTTCCGAACACTTTCTGGTATAATTTGAGAAAAAATAATAATAATAATTAATTACGAACAGAATACCGAAAACAAAGGAAGTGAGAAAAAAAAAAAAACGCACAGGCAGCAATAACAAAGGCAGATCACTGAACTGTGAGATGTGTTTAGTTAATTAAGGAGCTAATGTCGCTCGCGAGCAATCTGTAGTGAAGTTCACATAGTTAAAAGTTAAGAAGTAAATGCATCGACAGAGACCAGACTGTATCCTGTTTAATGTAGGAACTAATACAAACATAAAATCCTCAACTTTAAAGTGGGAGATGCCAAAGAAAGTTTAATAGAAGCCAATGCAACACGTAGGTTTTCAGTTTATCGTGCAGCTCTTTTTTAGAATTTCTCCAAAAGATTGCAGAAAAAATTTCTTAGAGGAGTTTATAAAAATAACAACGGGTAAGGAAATGAGGTGCTTTGACTTAAATGACCTCTTGACCTCAGAATTTCGTTACGCATACCTGTTAGATGTTTGCAGATTTTTTTTTATTCCTTTATTTTTCCCCCCAATAAACGTTAAGCTGCTAATGTTATTTAATCACCGATGTTTGTTCTGAAGTGGTTTAAGCATCTTAAAGAACATCCGGACTGGAGGATATTAAGGACTCACGAGTTAGCAATGCGACAAAAGAATATTTGTTGAGTGCATGACTTGCCAAGTCATGCTCTTCAATGATTTAGACGTCATATTTATACACCCGTTTGTTATTGAAATATACAGAAGACAGAAATACGGTAAAATGTTATAAAATCTATCCATCTGCGATATCTAATAATTTTACTTTTTTTCGAAAATGCAATCTCGTAATTTTCATCGACGAAAGACGTCACAATTAGAAATGACACGAAATATTAAATAATAATAATAATAATAATAATAATAATAATAAAAGTGAATCTAAAAACTAGTCGGAAATGATTAAAACCTTATTCTAGATCCTGTGGTATTTTCTTAAGTCGAAGTACTGACAAAAGGAAGCCAGCAGCATTAAACAGTCCATTCTTTGCAGATCACACAAAGACACCTAAAAATAAGCACGTCACAGGCAAATATAGACGACACCTTACTCATCTGCATTCGAAAAAATCCACTAGAAGCGGAATTCACGAGTTCGCATATGAACTGTTTTTTGGTATTATTTTGCAGGTGTGTGGGCATGAGTGAATTGTATATGAAGTTCCCAAAGACCATCCTGTGGAACACCATACGGAACCGGAAGGCAAAAGACCATTAAACGGTGCTACATAAAGAACATTAGCAAACTGTTTTTTTTTTTTTTTAATATTTTTGCTAGAGAAGTTCCTCACAGAAACGTACCCACAGTTGCAGCGGAATCACCCAGGAGTGCGAAGAATAAAAAACTATCATCGGAACTGTCCAATGATTCTGAAGATTCCGATTGCTTCCTCTTCTCTATATTATAAGAATCCGTGTAAAGCATTTTATTAATGAAATGTTATAAAATATTTTCGAATTCTATCAGCATCACATTTCTCAAAGTGTGGTACGCATACCCCCGGGGGTACGTGGCAATTTTCGGCTATGCATCATTAACGCATGGAATCATTATATTTCTCAACAAATAGTGCAATTAGAGACAACTGGGATAAAAACGGTACTAACTAATGAATCACATCTCCCTTCCAACAGAAACTGCTGTATAGACTCAAGCAAAACCATATGTTGTACCTTCAACATGGTCTCGCTTGACACCACCCCGTCACGAACGTGTTAAAACTATGAAATATATAGTGACTGTGTTTCAGATATTATGGAATTCGGTTGAAGAGAATTAGTCTTTGGTTCACACGATCTTTTGTTAATAGCGCACCAATGATATGCTTCATAGCTGCTCTACGTATCTCAAGTCATGTAAATTACTGGTAATTTTTGCTTGAAATAATGGAAAAGAAGATGACGCTATTTGATGGGTAGATGACTTTGACGATGCACCCAAAGAAACTGTTCTCGATGCCTAAAGTAGCGATAGCGAGTACGAGCTTTATGGTAAGCCACACCATTTGCAAATTTTTTTCTGAAAACTTTAGTTTGCGAAAATCCCCGCATATATTTCGCACCACGTATTTTTAGCTTTAATTTTGGGGAAAAAAGTGCGAGTTATATTCGAGTAAATACGGTAATTTTTTTTTAGCTTTCAAATTCTCAAGTATGGATCATTGTAAAGATTGGATTTATAAAACGCACAAAAGAAAGCAATTTAGCAAATACGAGTAAGCAACAAGAAAACGTTGATTTTGCATCTGGATCAAATGAAATTGATAGGGCGTATCGTCTGACATCTTTAGAGAACCAAACTAGGAAGAAGATGAAAATCTTCGTAAGTATGATATGAATTACTTGAAATGTGGATTTTCATGGACAGGAAATGAAGAGGAACCTATTTCAAATTTTGTTCTATTAAAAATAAATCATATTTTTTATTTATATGAACATATAAATTCAAATAAAATAGACATTTACAATGAAACATACTTTATTTATTTATTATTTGATAAGGGGGTACTTGGTAATAATGAAAATTTAGGAAGGGGTACGCAGATATCTGGTAACAATGTGCAAATTATGACCGTCAGATTTAGAAATTCGGTCAACTCGGTTGAGCAGAGAACGAAAAGTGTTAACAGAACCCAAGTACGTTCCAAGATAATGTAGCCGTAGGGAGCTCAATGTTATATAAGTGACTAAACTGGCTTATGATGACTAATCACTGGCATCCCACAACTTTGACGTCCAACAACATCCCACAGTCTGAAAAGTTGCCAATAAAAGTTCACGTTTTTAAATACCAATGAGGAAATAGAAAAACAATCAAGGAAAAAAAGCATAATGCAATCCCTTTCTTCAACAATCACGCCAGCTCATAAACTGCATGGCAAACGATGTGCTGCGAATATGTAATTCGCAGTGTGTCATATGATGGAGTCTGTTATGAAATTAGTACAGAATAATAAACTTTTAAATAGCTTTAAGTGGTGTTTCTTTCAGCAGGGTAAAATTATAATACACATGCCAATAAAATAGCGTGGGCGCGTCTAGCATTTTATACATTTAATGGTCTCTTCATTAGAAAACACCCACCTAATATCGCGTAGCCTTCTTTAAGATGCATCACGATTCGCCTTGGCATTGATTCCCAAGGTGACCTTTATTGCAGGACAATGGAAGAGGTTGACTCGTTTTACGATATCATAAATGTTCATTGGGTTCAAATCCGAAGAATGAGAAGGCCAATAATGGGAGTATTTCCGGAAATACTCGTGCATAATGCGGGTTCTGTAACGTGGCTTTGTCTTGTTGGAAGCCTATGGGAAATAAATGGAGGGGCATGCATTTTGTACACACACACACACACACACACACACACACACACACACACACACACACACACACACACACACACACACACATGGTATAAACAAACGTAAAAAATACACAAAATAAACTTAAAATGCAAGGAACGCAAAATTCCAACACTTGAAGATCACTTTCTGCAGCAGATGGGTTGAAATTTCTATCAAAAAGTGTGCTATTTGAGAAAAAGGTACAAAGAAAATACATAATATTGTGCACATCCTTGAAATGAGAACTTTATATAGAGTTGTCGCGATTTTGGCAGCTCATTATTCATAGAGACCGTATGCAATACCAGTGGCGGCTCGTGGCTTGAAATCGTGGGGGTGCTGAGTATTTCGAAATATACAGAGCGCCCGTAAAATAACTTTCCCTCTTTGGAGGCATCTGATAAAACCAATAAACGGAATGAGACCAAATTTTATATTGAGACTTTCGAAGGCATGGGGGAGATGAATTCTGCGAAAAAAGATTTAGTATCAAAAGTCGCCGATAGGAGAAATTTCGGCGCTGTCGGAGCTGAAAGCAGTCAAATATTTGCAGTAAACGCAGGTAAAAAGGATTATGCAAATTGTGCTCAATATGCGTCCTACCTTGCCTCAGCATGCTTTACTTGTTAAGTTGTTTTACCTTAAACAGTGAAATGCCGTAGCGGCCCTTCGGGAATTTAGAAGGCTTCATAACCTGCGTACAGGTCCTATGTCAGCTGTAGCACTGAGAGCTATGATTAAGAAGTTTGAAGAAACTGGATCACTAGGAGTTAGACCTGGCAGAGGACGGAAAGCAGTGCAAGAAGATACAGTAACAGACGTTGCAAAAATCGTGTGTGTGTGTGGTCCAGGGGACCCTGAATTCCGTTTTATCTGCCTTTAATGTAATTATCCGTTTTTTTCGTCCCCGCCAGCGCCAAAATTTCCCATATCGGCGACTTTTCGTATTAATTTTTTATTTTTTATTTTCGCGGAAATCATCTCCCCATGCCTTCAAAAGTCTCAATACAAAATTTGGTCTCATTCCGTTTATTGTTTTTAGCTACAGATGCCTCCAAAGAGGGAAAGTTAATTTATGGCCACCCTGTACATACCACTATAAGTACAGTGTATACGTGTTTGGATAAAATATCAAAATTATGGTCAAAATTTAAAAAAAATAAACATGAAAAAATTGTTTATTATCGATAAAATTATACAGTTTGGTATAATTCAACATTACTTAAAAATAAAATCCATTCCTTTAAATGTAAATAAAGGAATGGATTTACAACTTTTGGACATTACAATTAAATCCTTTAATTGTAATGTCCAAATATTTAGAGAGACGGAGTAAACACGATAAGCACTACGAACCTCTACTCCTGGCGCAAACTGCATATAAACAACAGTGGAACTGCGCGACGGACAGTGCCGCATTACGCTAATAGCTCGCATCTCACTATGACGTGTATATGCTCGTGCGCGTAGCAATATGACACTGTGGTAAACACAGTGCCGCTGGCGTCCTTCGCCCTCCTAAGTGCTACAAGATGGATTTTTATTATTTTTTATACAAAATAAGAGAATTGTATAGGATTGTTGATGATAAAATTAAATATTACAAGCAAATATAAATCATCATAATCATCATCATACGTATCAAGGATTTAGGCCTAGTATGGCCTGTTCCGGCCTTAGAAGTCATCGTTGAATCGTTTAAGAGGACGTCCTGGTTTTCTTTTTCCTAACGGCTTGTACTTTAAGGCTTGTTTTGGTAATCTTTCTGTTTTCATTCTTTGAACGTGTTCCATCCATCTAAGTTTATATTTTTTAATTTTTTCAATTACTGGTTCTTGGTTTAATTCTTTCATAATATCTTCGTTTCTTTTGTGATCAAATAGGGTATACTTTGCAGTTTTTCTCATAAACTTCATTTCTGCTGTTGTTAATCTTTGTTTGTCTTTTTGTTTTATTGTCCAGATTTCGCTTCCATTCATTAAGACCGGTAGGGCTAATGTATTGTATACTTTTAGCCTGGTTTGTTTTTGAACTAGGTTTGGTTTAAATATAGAGTTAATTACTCCTGTTATTTTTAAATATTTTGCAATTTTTATGTTTATATCTTTTTCATTTTCATAAGTGATCATGCATCCTAGGTAGTTAAATGAATTCACCTGTTCTAAGATCTTGTTATCTAATACTATTTTAGTTCTTGCTGGATCTTCTCCTTTAAAGGCCATAGTTTTTGATTTTTCCGTTGATATTATCATACCATAATCTTTGGATATCTCATTTAGATTTAAAATAGCTTTCTGTAAGTTATCTTCAGAATTTGTAATTATTATTTGGTCGTCTGCAAAGAGGAGAGTGTTTAAGTTAACTGTAGGTGAAAGTTTAATTCCTTGATGTAAATTTTTACTCCATTTTATTATTATTTCCTTTAAGTAGATAATAAAAACAGTTGCTGAGAGGGACATCCCTGTCGGACCCCTTGGTTTATCTCTCTTGTATATGATAGCTCATGATTTAATCTTATTTGTATTTGATTATTTTCATATATACTTGTGACAGCTTTTAGGATATTATTTGGTATTTGCCTTTCTTTTAATATGTTAAATAATATGTTTCTTTTAAGTTTGTCAAATGCTTTTTCAAAGTCAATAAATGCAATATGTGTTTCTAAATTATATTCTCTTCTTTTCTCTATTATTAATTTTAGGCAGAAGGCTGGGTCTATACATGATCGTCCTTTTCTAAATCCATTCTGTACCTCTAGAATAAAGTTTTCGGTATATTTCATTAGTTTGTTATTTAAGATTCTGCTATATATTTTGTAACATGAATTTAGTATACTGATACCTCAATAGTTTTTAGGGTCATCTCTATTACCTTTCTTAAAGATAGGAATCACAATTGCTTTTTTCCATTCTATTGGGGGGATACCAGTTGAGTAAATTTTATTTAAAAATAATAAGAGTCTTCCTTTGAATCTTGTTCCTGCGTATTTATATAGTTCTGGTTTATGTATCGAGAAAAATTGGGGGTGCTGCAATTTTGCAGTGACTATGCACGAGCCACCCTTGCGTAATTATATAGTTCTGGTTTATGTATCGAGAAAAATTGGGGGTGCTGCAATTTTGCAGTGACTATGCACGAGCCACCCTTGCGTAATACATTAGCGTGACATAATTCATAACAGGGCACGTCTGAGGAATACTCACTGAATTATGGAAATGATGTGAACAACAAAACTTGTTTTCTCGTGGCATTTCTCAGTGAGAGTGTTGAAATATCGCATTAACAATCTCCGGTTCTTTCTATTAGGAAAGAACACCGGAGACAATGAAGACTTGATGTTTCACGGTTATCAAGATTTCTAAAGGTAACAGGGGTGTTTTTGATCTTGAGATAGTTTTATATCGTAAGCTGTAAATTTGGCTAGTGTTATGGTCACGATCATATGCTCTTTGTAAGTAAATCAAAACTAATATATTCAAGAGATATTTAGCATATGACAGATCAGAGGTTCGATGCAACGCCGATGTAGAGGCGTAATATAAGGACTGCATGACTCCATCGTGTGGGAATAATCGCATTGAAAAACACGGAGACACTATAGGACTGGTGTGTGGAATGGAATGCAAAACAGTTTCACGATCATTTCAGCAAAAGATTAAGACGAACACTAAACAGGTTTCTGCATGAAATGATCAATATAAAGCGGGGAGGGGGGGGGGGGCTTGTAGCTTCTTCCAGGAAATTTCAGTCATGAGACGTTAGAGGATTTATGTACATGGTTTTTCCCCGGCGTCTTCAAGTTTGTAAGGAATTCCTAATTCCCCAGTGAGACTAAATGCAGCAACACGCTGATTTTCGAAGCTGATTACAGTAAGCATCACATTAAAATTCGAAGAGATGACAAGAGCTTAAAAGAGGGAACAAAAGAGCTTTGGAAGACAGCAAAAGGAGTGAATCGAAAACTCTCAAAGAGCTCAACAAAGGCGGGTTGGGGAAGCGGATTAGGAAATTCGTACTTGTCCACTGCTGACCATGAATGATTGAAGAAATATCCCAAAGCTTGTTGGCACAAATCAAAATATACTACGAGATTCGCATAAACACATTCAAACAGTTATAAAAACACACCACGACATATATATATATATATATATATATATATAATAAAAAAAATGTTTGCTGTTAAGATGGGAAACAGTATACGACATTTTTATACACTTTTGCAATTAATATCCCACAATGCACAGCGCGTTACCATTCTGTTACTGATAGTTTGTTAAAAGCTAAATACAAGTATTAAAAAAAATAATGAACTCCTCATTTTTCCTGTACTGTACGAAGTGCTAATTGTTCTGAGAGTCCTCTTGGTTGCGATGTAATATTAAGTAGGTGATTTCAAGGTCAATTCTATGAGCAGCTGTTCCTAGCAGATGCTACCGTGAAACAAGGATATTTCGCAAATGAGTCACGCCAAAGCAGCAGCAGTTTTGGAAGTTATGCGTCTGCCGTTCGGGTAGGCCAGTCCGAAGTGTTTCAACCACTTGAAAGTAAACAAATAACTTAATACTGGGTTTCCAGATTGAGTTCAGTCAAAATAAATGGGGGAGAACAAATGATCCAGCATGAAATTTTCGTGAAAGAAACCGGCAAAGAAAGGCGCTGCGTGATCTTCTGTTAGGGTACCATAAGAGAAGTTGTAATACAGGCTCTTCCAGTATTTAAATATCTATCGCATCTGCTTTGTTCTAATAGGTATGGAGTGGACAAGGAACCAATACCACGTTTCAGCACTGTTCAGACCTACATAATAAAAAAACAAAAAGAGGAAGATCTACTTATTACAAAATCAGAACAGACGCAAAGTTCTCTGATCGTCTGGGTAAAAAAAAAAAAACTTTAGAAAACTTCTTCTGGAATGCCCCCTTTTGGGGGGGGGCATGCCTGGAGAAGGTGAGAAAGAAGATGGACACTGAGTCAGTATCAGTCACTAAAACTAAGTACGAATTTCCTAATCGAATTTCCATGTGGTCTCTTCCGGTTATCTAGCTTGGACCCTTAAGCCATCCGCATTTGTAAATATAAATAATTACATTTCATTTTATCATACTTAACATGAACTGAATTTTCTAGATAAATATACCATATTAATTTAATATGTAAATATAAATGAATTTAAAAAATTATATAAATAAGTTTAATTAATTCATAACTTTCTTTATTAATATATAATACAGAGGTGTAATACACTGGCCGGATAGCTTAAGTTGCTTTGGCCGAAATTCCAGACTACCACTTCTACTGCTATTTATGTTTATATGTTCTCCTGTTAACTACTACCCGGGACTTACCTTGAAATTGTATTTGCGACGCCACTCTAGTGAGCAGTGAATTTATTTATTTTTGTATGTATCGTCTTTTGACATAATAGCCTTCAAAATGCACTGCTGGACCATCCTTAAATAATATCACACTTTAGGGAATCCAAAAATGTCATATTGTGAGACGTGGGAAAGACCTCTATATTGAACTTTTTAGATTATGCAAGTTGCACGGGCATATTTTTTCAAACTAAATCTCTAAAAAAAAAATCAGACTCCACTTATTAATTTATAATATTATTTCAAAACATTGTAGTGTGGATATTATTTTCTGTAAATAAACGCATACATCTATTTTTGTTAACATCTGCTGGCTCATTTCTATGATTCGGGAACGTCGCTCCCTAAATTAACCCTAGCTACTAAGTGCATCTCTTGAATCGCTCGATCCTATTCTTAAACCCGAGACATTGAATGATATTATCCTGTAAGTGTTACACTTTTGAACTACTGGCAAATCCGCATGCATTTGGTTCATTTATTTATTTTTTTTTTATGGCTCGCTTTTTAGAATCATTAGTTTATTTTTAATCATAACATACGATACGCATAAAATTAATTTACTGCAAAATATTAAATAACCTACCGAACTGAAACAAAGTTTCTAGTTTACATATACGAATGTAAATACAGTATCGGCCTGCACATTATCCTTAATTATAAAAGTCGTCTGCCAATTTCTCATTCGGTAGTTTTTAAAACGTTCACAGGAAATCATCATGCCCCCTGGCAAAATTTTTTTGTCGACTATAATTATCCACTGTTGACTGTAATCGAACAAAGAAATGATTCAAGTCGCATCGCTCGTTTCAACTGCATAAATTATATCACCTCAGAGAGAAACGCTTCTGCATTCATTAAATTGTCTCGAGAACTGCTTTGCAGATGTCAACTTGTTTTTATTGTTCAAGAAGTATTTTATCTTCTCTTTTTCATGTACTTTGAGACTTTGCTGGTCTCTAATAGCTAATTTGAGATAAATTTTTCCACTTTTTTTTTTTTTTTTTTTTTTTTTACGAACAAGGCAGGGAATATTCTTCTTTTTTTTGTTATAAAATTATATATGTTTAAAAAATAAAAAAAAAGAAGACTTTATTTAAAATAGGTTGTTAGAGACGTCCAAAAAGGACATATTTCAACAGTGACATTCCGACAGCGATCTCTGAAGCTAATTTTTAGATAAGTAATGATGAAGTAACGTGGTCGTGATGTGCGTATTTTAGATAAACACCTTTTAACAGTATTGCAACAAAAGAAGAATATATTTTCTTTAGCAAATAAATGTCATAAATTGCTGTTTATACAGCACATATATTTTTATTACTGTGTATAGAATTCATTAACAAATAAAGTTAGAAGAGCTTTGTTCATGTAAATTGCTAGTTTAACTTTAATGGTTTTGCCGCAGCTGTTTGCTGTCGCTGACGTCTGCTTAACGACCTTGAAAGGAAAAGGGAAAACTAAATACGAAAAAAAAAAAAAAGTTCCTTTTTCCTTGGCTATGTATCGGATCGGGTATACCCGATCTAATACTTGTTATGAGGAAAAGAATATGTAATTTACAGATTTAATGTCGCCATAGTGAAACGCTTAAGTTGCGTTCAATTTGGTTAGAAGTTTTTCAATTAAGGAGCATTTTACGAGAAAAAAAAATGGAGAATTTTAAATTTTACAGAATAATTTCGGCGAATAATTTTTCAATAGAAATAGAGAACAATACAGTGACCTGTATATAACCATCGTATGCAATAATCGAAAGTCAGTTTTTATTAGTACGTTTTAGCTCATTCACAATGAGCATTGCCTGTTATCATTTGGCGCGTTTGCAAGTGAATAAAACAGAACCTGTTTGATTCCTTAGGTCTGTCTGTTAGCATGAAACAACGCAAGAACGATGACGAAACTGAATGTCTCAGATCTTTAAAAAAAAAAAAAAAAAATCGAGGAATTTTATTTATGTAATAATAAATAACTACTGTACCAGACAATAATAATTACCACTTTACATCAGGATAAAAACGTTTTTTATTGCGTAAGTGACTCATCCAGGGAGTTTAATAGCTCCGTTGGATATTAATTACTTCCCGTGAATGTAACTTAGGACTTTGATAACTTAGGATAACTTTGATAACTTAGGATTAGGACTTTGGTGGAGAGGATTCAGAAGTTGGTGACCAAGATGGTGTCAAACCTATGAAAGGCAATGAAAAACCATTTAAAATTTTTCTTTGTTTTTCTTTAAGTGTAACATAAAAATGTTTAACTTTTTCACTATACTTTAAACAAAAGCTTATATCAGACTACTCAGTCAAGAATAAATTCGAATGATCTATGTATTCATCATCACCTTTATCAACTATTGCCCTCCCTAGTTTTGCATCGTCAGCAAACAACTGAATGTCCCCCCTCCCTTCAAATCTTCTACTATATCATTAGTGTACAAATTAAAGAATAGTGGTCCTACTACCTCCTTGGGCACTCCACTAGTCATCATATTTTACTATTTATTTACTATTGATTTTATTTTTAATTCTTTTAAAATATCTTCCTTCTTTTTTTTTGCCTTCCAAGACTTTTCTGGCCAAATCAGAGAAATCTCAGCCTGGTTATAAAGTCGCAAAGTCGAATGAAATTACTGCTAGCAATATACGAGCCGCTTGGAAGTACATTCTTCCACATTGTGCAAATGATTTTAGAGGCTTTTCAAATGAATCTAAGTTTACTAAATCTCATTCTGAGAAAATGAGTGATTCCGACCTGCTAAATTTAGATGCACAGTGGGAAGATCCTGAAGAATATGAAGAAATTTAATCACTGACAAGCCCAAAGGGATTTCACAGAAACAATTTTAAAATATTTTTCGTATACAGTCTAAGTTTTTAAGCAGCAGTGCTTAAAGGCTGACCCTGATGAAGAGAGAAGCAGTAAAATTTGCAGAAGTAGTAGAGGCAATAGAGCCATACCGTCAGTTCTATGGAAAAAAAAAAGAAAGAAAGAAACAGAATGCCCGCCAAACTACGTTAGCTCAATTCTTTATTAAGAAGTATACTTTTTTCCCATAGGTTATTATATTCGATTAGTGCGTTTTCGATTAATGCGCCTCTTCTAAAGAACGCATTTAAGGGATTGCTATATGTAATATTTTCATCCCAAAGTGCATTATCTTACATTTGACAACATTGAATTGACAACCATTTTCCTTTGCCTGCGCTGACAATTCATTAAAATCACCTTATAATTGTAAGATATTTACATCACCATTATCAACTATTGCCCTCCCTAGTCTTGCATCGTCAGCAAACAACTGAATGCCTCCCCCCCCCTTCAAATCTTCTGTTATATCATTAATGTACAAATTAAAAAGTAGTGGTCCTATTACCTAGTCCCTTGGGCACTCCACTAGTCACCATATTTTACTATTTACTGCTTTACATATTTTACTGTTTACTATTGATTTTATTTTAAATTCTTTTAAAATATCTTCCTTCCTTTTTTTTTTTTTTTGTCTAATACTGTGTATTTTACAGTTCTTCTCATGAATCTAATTTCGTTTGTTTTTATTCTTTGTTTATTTATTGCCTAGAGCCTTTGGATAATAAATAAATAAATAAATAAAAATTTATTACCCAAATTTCGCTGCCATGTAATAAGGCATAGAGTGTGTGTGTGTGTGTGTGTGTGTCGAGGGGGGATATCTTTCCTTATTTTGCGTTGTTTGCCAAATCAGATATTCTCCGGTGAAGTTACATTGGTTACGGCACGGAAACTGTCTACTCTTGTAGTGTAACCTGTACATCAATGCGAGTCATGCAAACCGAAATCAAGATGCCATTCGTCACAGGTCGAGGATAACGAAATCTGAGATGCTAGACCTTATTACTCAGCATGAGATAATTAAAAAAAAAAAAAAAAAGGAAGAAATGCGAAGCTAGGAAAAGGTGTTTTCATGGTTACCACTTTTAAGCCATTTCAGGTATTTGTTCTCCTGAGACGTTTCCCACCTCAGTTCACTGATCCGTGATAATTATTGAGAAATAGGAAACAGTACACCCTGTTCTGATATCCCATCACGCCACACAATATGTGCAAATGACCCTAGTTCCTCCCATCCTCATTCATGCAACATTGAATGGTGCTATAAGCCATTAGTTTATACATCTTCAAATGAAGCAATTAAATTAGCATTTCCAGAAAACTTAAACAAAACAAAATAAATTTTCCAATACAAGTAGCATACTGGAAAAAACTTTCTGAATCTTTACTGAGCTCATCATTAAAGAAAATTATTCAAACTTGAAATTATTTTTCATATATTTTGATTTTTTTTCCGGATGTACGCGGCTAACACTTTCGTTGGTTACTAACAACAATCCGAGGCTGTGCGTGTGGCTCGTGGATGGCAGCAGTTGGCATGGTTTGTTTCAATAATATTAGACAATATTTGTAACGCCAGGTGCAGTGTTTAGATGAAAGTAAGTGGATTATTCAGCGTTACCTAAAACAGATTAACAAACCTAGACCTCAAGATTTCACGAAAATATCGCATCGTTCAGTGACATACATTCAGATCTATAAACCGAAACACCAAAGCAAAGAGTGATTCCATAAGAATCTCTGAGACGGAAAAGCATTCTGACAAGAGCACAAATTGAAAATATTGCTAATCATTGCTAATCATTGCTAATCATTGCTGAAAACATGACTGAAAACATCGCTTTTTTGGAATGTCAACACACACATTACTACTCTTGGCTCATTCTGGATCATAGGATGCAATATAGGCTGCTTCCCTATAGGATAATATTAAATAGCCCGCAGCGATATGGTGTCGTACACTCCGTTTGGACTTCACATCCAAAAATACAAACCCTTTCAGGTAGATGCCTTAAATAGTCACATTGGGATATCCAGTCTTTTAGCTTCAATATAAGTATGGAAGCTAAAAGCTCCACTCAATATTAAGGATATGAATAGAGCAAGAAAGTGAATACTTTGGTAGGTCACCAGCAGAGAACTCCAGTGATATTGTTGTCCAACAAGAAATCTACCATCTTTTCACTAATAACTGAAATCTAGAGGATTTAAGCTCTTAGTGATGATTAAGTCGATGGAGCCCTTTGGTCGGAAAGACTTGGGTTCGATTCTTGTCAGTGACTTGAGGAACCTTAATGAATGAGTCCTAACGTCAGGAACGCCCACAGCCTTCCTGAGGAACATTGGAAGGCAGTGGGCACTTAAGTACCTGTTAAAGTCACTAATAGGATAAGATTCAAGATTCAATCACCATATTGCTTGTGTATAAATGACATGACATAGTGAGTCGATATTCTACCCACATTCCGTTCTGCAAATAAGGTTATATTCCTGATCTGTACTTCACCACTTTTACATCTATTAATCAAGAAGCGAACATTCATCAAGCGTTGCCAGCCTTGTTAGTAGAGTGGATACCATGTATGTTCTCCGAACAATAGATCATGCGTTTGAATCTCACTGCAGGCACGGATAGCTGGGGAATTTTTTTGGTAGTTAAACGAGTTTTGTAGCCTGGTGTAAGACCATCCTCTACTTATTGGAAGACAAAACTGCCTTGAAAAAATTCCATGCTCAGGCTTTTCAGATTGTATATATCTCTTACCTAACCCTCGGTACGAGTACAAATTTATTATAGGTTTACAATCTTTCGGAAATGCGATTTACAAAAAAAAAAAAAAAATAGCTTCAATATTTCACTCATATTTCAGATATCCTGTATGAGGGTGTTCTCATGGACCTCACTGGGTCCTCATAAAACACACCTTAATCGCTGATTTTTACATTAAGATTATTTCGGACGAGGTATTGCTCTGTATTCCCGATGGATCTAGATTCCTACAGTAAAACGGTGTTCCATGTCCACAAGGCTCGCATTCTGAACGCATAGGTCTAAGAACATATCTAAGCATTCCCTGACCGTCTAATTTTCCTGATCTGAATCCCATTGAATATTTGTGAGATCATATGGAAAGCAGCATCTGCCGGTAAGACAGTGTCTTACTTGGTCGCTAACCTCCAGGACATTATTCTGTCTAGTTAGTACAGGTACCTCAGGACACCTTCCATGGTCTAGTGGGATCGTTGTCAATATACGAGCACTATAATTCGTTGTTCAGTTTCACTAACAAAATAATTCGCTAATTTTCTCTAACTGCTCTGTTTTCTGCATATGGAAAATCTTCATGTGAGATTTTGGCAGTCCTCTTCATGATCGGTCATAAATGTCAACGCTGCCATTGCTGTTTCTTGCTTTTTTGTGTCCAATAGCATACAATATTCACATCTACTATACCTTCCACCTAAATAATCATCAAGTAGACTAGCAGTCGAATATTGCCTTTATAAACCAGCCTTCTAAAATTAAACAAGAATCCGAAATACTTAGGTATAATTCTGGACTTCTACTGTCTTTCAAGGAAAATATGAAAAATACAACAATAAAAACAAAAATCTGAAACACGGTCGCATATTTCGCTTGTCACCAACCAACATTCGCGCCACCTAGTTTGAAAATTAAAATACTGAAATTGATATTTCTAATATACACATTATTTCCTTAAATAATAATAAATATTTTGAAATGCTACAGTTAGCGTTTATCCTGATCAAATTTATGCAATATTTTGAATAAACTTTTACTATGAAAAAATCATGTCAGCTGACTAGTTTAAAAATAAGTGCCTTGAAATTATATTTTTCTTTGTAAACATAGAAATTTTTATTAGATCATTTAAATCTGTACTTTCTGGGTTTTTTTTTTTTATTTAAAAATAATTTGAAGCTGAAGATAAAGAAAGATAGAGTTTCTTCTTTCGTAACATATTTTTGCCATCTAGTAAATAAGAAAATTAAAAATAGCAAACAGTGATTGCCTTGCTTCAGTTACTATTTTTGTATTGGAAATCGGTCAGATGACTGCAAATGCGTCATCGTCTGGTCGAAATGCTTCGGTTTAAGTAAAGAACCTCTTGACTTGTATATCTAGAATTCCATTCATTTTTAATGTGTGCTAATGATTTAGTGGCAGGCACTTACTAATCATGTCATTGTAGCCACTTAAAAAGTAAGATACAACACGAAACGATAACGCTATCGCAGCAGACAAGATTATGGAATCTGTCGGTCATCTGGTTCGCACACAACATTTAAAAAAAAAGCATTTAGTCAAAATACTTAACTTTGAAACGCAAAATAAAAAAAAAAAAATAAATGAAATGACATGATCATATTAAAATTGGGTTTAAAATAATAAAAAAAAAAAGATTCAGCAGAGGAAACTAAACAAAACAAATTACATACACGTATATAAATATACAAGAGTATTTTAAATACTCTTGTATATATACAGAGGCTATCAGCGATCTGTTATCACTTGGTTATGTCTGGTAATTTCAAGCGCAATTAACATATCAACGTGAAATTTGGCTCTCTTGAAAAGAAAATTCACAAAGATTCTATAAATATTGACTCCTTAAAAAATTACTCGGTATTATAAGTGATGTATGAAAAATGTCATAAAATACACGGAGTGTGATCAAAAAATATCAAGACTGAATTTTTTAGATCTGCTATGATAATAATAATAAATACAAACTTTAATTGCACCATCAATCGGTAATAGTCATTTGTTGATTTGAGTTGATGACTTATTTCTTAAAGGTGCGTTGAGTATTTGCAAAATAATGAATGCAGAAAATTTCACAAATTCTCAATTTCATGAGAACAAACAACAACTACAGATACTCAATTCTTGCTCTGTAATTTGGAACATACACCTTCTGTCCAAAAAGAAACCGAACTTTTCGAAAATAGAAGAAACTAGTAGCCACTTGTTGTGTCTTTTTATTATCGAAAGCGGCAACCTTCATTAGTGTTGTCTCAACTGTTTATGACATTTGTTTCATTAGAAGCAGAGTTATAGTGACAAGAGTGACAGTGTGTTTTGACGAACGGTTGGAAAATGAATTTCAAACAGAGAGCTGCCATTGACTTTTGTGGTAAACTTGGTAAAATGTTTACTGAAACGCATCAAATGCTTCAAAAAGCATACGGTGAGTGGTTTAAGCGATTTCAAAGTGATAGGGAGACGGTTGACGATGACGAAAAGCTGGGCTGTCCAAAAACTGGACTGAGCGAAGTTAACATCCAAAAAGTGAGTGATTTCATCAAAGAAAACCCGAAATCGTCCGTGAGATTAATTGAAGATGAATTGGAGATTCCAAAATCAACTGTTCACATTTTGACCAAGATTGGGCCTTCGTAAATTGAATTCGCGATTTGTTCCCCTCAAGTTGACCGACAACCAAAAATGTATCGAATTGAACACTGCAAGGACCTCATTAAAACCGCTCGTAAGGTTTTAATGAGGTCCTTGCGTGGTTTTGAGTATGAGCCCGAAACAAAGCGCCAGAGTGCTGAGTGGAGACCACCAGAAGAGGGGCATCCGAAAAAAAGTCGCTTGGAGAAGTCAAAAGTAAAGACAATGCTGATTTGTTTCTACGATTCCAAGGGCATTATCCACAAAGAATTCGTCCGCCTGGCCAAACGGCCAATGGTGAGTTTTATCTCGAAGTTTCGAAGCGATTGATTGCGAGAATTCGTCGCGTACTGCTTGAATATCGTGACGACCGACCGTTCGTCAAAACACACTCACTCTTGGCAGTATAACTCGGCTTCTAATGAAACAAATGTCATAAACAGTTGACACAACACTAATGAAGGCTGTCGCTTTCGACAACAACAACAACAACAACAAAAAAACAATAGGTGGTGCCACTAGCTTTTTTCTATTTTCGAAAAAAGTTCGGCTTCTTTTTGGACAGAGGGTGTATCTCCACCTTAGAGAAGTTATATCTTTAGTTGAGAGAAGCATATGTAATTGAAGGTTTTAATGTTTACAGAGCTAGTGTAGTGAAAGCGTCTGCAGTGTTATGGAGTGTATTTGGAGGACACATGACAAAAATATTGCGCAAATGTTATTATTATGAATTTTTTTGTTACTATATTGTGGATTCACGTTCCAGTTTGTATATGTATTATATTTTGTCGTTTCCATTTTCGTTTTACCTTTTCCATTCCAGGGTCGTTTTCCATAGATTCATTTCGGTTACCTTTCTCTGTTGGCTTAAAAGTAGATTAATGTTCTCCATGTCAGGTGACTAGCCTGGCAAAGGATAGTCCAATGGTAGAGCTGCTACTAGGGCCGTCACCAGATTAGATCGCGCCCTGAGGCAAACAATTAAATATCACCCCTGATGGATTATAAGAAAAAAAATAAGAAAATGTCCAATTGCTATTTTATTTTTATTACAAGAGGAAACATTAATGCAAAACGATTACATAGTAATATTAATTAATGTTTGCTCTATGGGGATATTGCACAATAAAACTGTTTATATGCTGTTCTTTGTCCGCCTCTATCAATATAGTTCCTAGACCAACCAATCTTTCTTGGGTCATTGCTGTTCGCAAATAATTTTTAATCAGTTTAAGCTTGGAAAAACTTCTTCCGCACTTGCTACGCTAACCGGAATTGTTAGCGTAGCGACGGCGCCTACAGCAATATGGCTGAACGAGCGCCCTTATTAAACCGCGCAGTGAGGCAGGCTGCCTCTATGCTACACCCTGTCGACGACACTGGCTGCTACCTTAAAGCTACCCTAATAGCATAAAATAAGTCCTAAAACAAGAAGATTTGGCTGACAAGGCCTTATAGGAAAGATTAAAGTGGATGGATCTTCCTCAAAGTGGAGGAAGAAGAGGATAGATCCAGCTAGGGATCCATGGGAGTGCCACTTCCCTTACAATCAAGATGATTGTCCCTTATGGATATGGGTTCTTATTTAATATATTCGGACCACCCCACTATATACATATATATATATGGAGGACTCCCCTATCCGCCACCCAGGGGACACGCTCTCTAGAGGTTACAGGGTCCCCCGAAATTATGAAAGAATTAAACCAGGAATCAGTAATAGAAAAAATTAAAAAATGTAAACATAAATAGATGGAACTCGTTGAAAGAATGAAAACAGAAAGATTACCAAAACAAGCCTTAAAGTACAAGCCATTAGGAAAAAGAAAACCAGGACGTCTTCTTATACGATTCAACGATGACTTCAGGACCGGAACAGGCCATACTAGGCCTAAATCCTTGATACAAATGATGACGACTACACACCGTTTATTTAGCTTAGACTTCCATTATTCAAGCTATTTTGAGTATATGAATATATCTACTCTATAATATAAAATGATAAGCCTTTTTTTTTGTAACGTTTTTGTGTCACGTTTTTTGTCAAGTTGTTTGTCAAGCGAATTAAAACAGTGTTGCCACTACTTTTTCTTCAACTCTTGTATTTATTTCTATCGTGTATCATTTTGACGATACCGTTAGCTGCCATAATTCACTGTAACATTATGAGATCGACGTTCACTATATCCATCCCCTGCTGGTGAAATTATAAATGGCAGACTTCGCAAAAACTTGGATATAGTAACAGAAAAAAATTACTATATCCAAGTTCGGAGTTAGATAAGTGGTCACGAGAAGGATCATACTTCGTGCTTGTGTGTGTGTGTGTGTGTGTGTGTGTGTGTGTGTGTGTGTGTGTGTGTGTGTGTGTGTGTGTGTGCGCGCGCGCGCGCTTGAAGGGAAACCTTAATTTCAATTTGTGCACTCACAATACTTGTGCACCCTCCATTAGTCGCTTCTTCCATTGCAACCATTGACTACTTGTGCTACACGATCAATCAAACTGGCCACACGTAAACGAGGACAAACCAAAAACAAAGGCATGACACCAAATGCTCTTCTACTGGGTGAGGAAGCGTCGTATTCCAGTGTCCTTGTGATAATCAAACGAGTTTAAGGTTACATCTGTTGCCCACTGCACACTTTATTAGCGATTTTTCCCCAATTTAATTTATTCATTGAGTTGTTCTTATAATAGTGGATTGGCTGTATCCTTTTTTTTTTTTTTCCACGAAATGCTTTTAACTAAAATGAATATTGCATACTTTAAACCCGTTACTATTTTCCATTCTTCTGCCTGGTTGGTCGAATGGATAGCATGTGATGTGAATGTCTAGGTGGGAAATAACTTTTGTCACCTAGTATAAGACCACCGTCCCGCTCACTGTAGGCCTGAAGGACTTTAAAAAGTTCCACGTTCCACCTCCCAGTATCTGGGCATACATGTGGATCATAATCTAAAATGGAAAACCTATATCAAAGCAGTTACAAACAAACAAAGGTTACACATTGTATAATAGAATGCATAACATTAAACACATAGTAACTCATAAATTTTTACAGACTTATATTATGCACTGGCAGTGGCTCACTCAGGGAGGGGGCCAAAGGGGGCCTTCCCCCCCAAATAAAAAGGAAAAAACACTAGAAAATTTTCCAAAAATCTTTTCCTAATTAAAATTCATTTTTTATTTATGTTGTGTCGTGTCTTCTATTTCTATACTACTTATGAATTAGCGGCCACATAAGGTGGGAATACCCTAGAGCTCTCAGGAATCCTGACCGCTGTGAATGCAAGGGGAACGAAGTAGTGCTCAGGTGGACCGAGCGCTACTTCGTTTGTCTGAGCCTGGCCAGAGGAGATCACGGGTTTCATGTATTGGCGATAACTGCAGATGCTCAGTCATAATTCGTATGCAATGTAGTGTGCATTCTCAAATCGTCTCTCAACTCGGCCCCCCCCAAAATTAAATCATGAGTGCTCCCCCCCAGATTAAATCTTGAGTTCTCGGCCTCCTTGAAGATTAAATCCTGAATCCTGCGTGCGCTACTGTGCACTGGTATACTGAAAAATTCGGTGTGGAATTTGTAGCTGCAGGGGACATACAAAAATATCGTTTGCTAATTACGCAATCTACACAAAAGAATATTAAAGAAAATCTCCATTTTTAATCAGACCGCAGTTAACAACTTAACTTAATCCTCCTCAACTCCAGGAAGATATACTTTTACATAGGCGTCCGTAGAGGGGGGAACGGGGCACCCCCCCTCCGGGATCTACTTGTGAAAAAAAAAACCAAAATTAAATAATTAAATAAAAATTTATTAATGTAATTATTTGTCTCCAAACTTTGTCCCCCCCCCCCCTCCCGAAAATTTTTCTGCGGACGCCCATGCCTTTATAGCATCTTCTTACATCGAAATAAGTACTAGATTAGCCTCAATGACCAGCACCATACCCTCAGGCAAGATGATCTACTTTTAAAAAAGTATCCGGAAGCTCCATTTCACATTCCTGGCACTAGGAATTCTTAACTCTCTCTATTTCTTGAAGCCATAAATGACGCTGAAACATTTGCTTACCTTTACCTAGAAAAACACACATAGAGTTCAGAGTAGCTACTCATACCCAAAATATATAGGAATAACAAAACATGAATCTTGAACGGGATTCATATTGCCGCAGCTCAGAATACACACAACTGCTCAGTACAGAATTTTGTAGTAAAATGTAAAATGTAAACAAGCAGGAAAACGACCCAGAGGAAGATCAAGATATAGGTGGACTGATTCAGTAAATAATGCCTTACAAGATAGAAATATTGGAGTCTTGACAGACTGATTAGGAGGAAAATTGTAGATAGGAAGTTAGTAATGATGTAAGTTTTTCATGTAGTAATATCATATCCTGTACATCCCTTGAGGGTAAATGGCAGGAATTTAATAATGATGATATAATGTAAAAAAGTAACATAGTAGTAGTACAGAATTTGCATATGAAGACGCATGTAATGTGTATGTATATACTTGTATTCTCCTATGTGTAATGTAAACAGTATGTATGAATTAAAAATAATGATAAAAACCACGTGAAAGAAACAATACAAAGCATTAAATTAAAAAATAACTTAGTCCAATTATGGAGGCGCTTTCACCCAAATGAGATTCGAACTAGTCCAATCAAAAGACGTCATTCTGCCAGGAGGGGGGGGGGACTTCCAGAAAATGTGACTCCCAGAAAATTCCGACTGCCAACTCCTTGCACCCGAAAATCTCATACGTCCAACCAATCTAAAACCCGATTACGAATCATTTTCAGAACAAGTTAAAAATGTTTTAACATACGCCTGTTTATGTCTTCTTCTGAATATACACACTGTTTTCCTTCACACACTTCAAATTTCAAAGGCTCAATCGATAATATCATTTTAGCGATTCCCACAGGATCAAAATACAATTTTTGTTTGAGGTTTCAATTCTAAACATAACAGGAATTGCAATTCCTCAGATACGTAATGACTGGACTATAGAAAATGAAAAGTTCATAAAAGAAACAGAAAAATGAAATATAATCACAAAGGCAATTCCAATTCAAAACCAATAGGGAAATGACAAGGGTAACGCAAATAAAAATAGACCATTAAAGTCAGAAAATAAAACAACCATGGCACAAGTGAAAGAAACCTTCAAGAAAATATGGAAGAAAGCAAGCAAAAGAAACTGATGGAACAGAAGCGAAATAGGAACAATGGCACAGTAAGATAGAGTAATGGAGCATGACTCCTTTGACATGCTAACAGATCAATCAAAAAGTTAATACGTGAAAGGAAAGAAACTGAAGAGGATGTCAGTCTTCTTAGAACTTTTCCTGACCACTACAGCAAACTATTTTCAAAGAAGCAAAAAAACGAAACAGGTACAAAGCATTCATATCTCAAAATTATGAGATAAAGACGCTAGTGCTAACTATTAACTGTGAATGGATGAAATAAAGCAGTGAGGATTTGAAAGAATTCAACAAAGCCTTTACAAGATGTTCGAGATATTAGTCAAAGTGATCAGTGAATGCATCGCGCTTAACTAACCCTCTCAAGAATATGTAATCAGTGCCTTCATCCAACTGGATGATATTTGAGTAGCAACACAGCATATAACAGCCAATGTGTAGGAAAATTTTTTTTTATCATATTATAAAACGATGAAAAATATAAATTCTCAAGAGACCGAGGCAATTGCGCGAATGATTAAAGACCACAGAGGGCGTGGATGCACTTACATTAATGAAAATATAATGACAAGTGAATTCATAAAAATGAGGTCAATAACAGTCCAAACTTACATGCAGTGTTGCATCCATCTCGTATGTGTGTGTGTGTGTGTGTGTGTGTGTGTGTGTGTGTGTGTGTGTGTGTGTGTGTGTGTGTGTGTGTGTGTGTGTGTTGCAAAGGAATAATTCCGTATGCTGCTACAAAACCAGTACAGTAACGAGGGTATGAAGTGCCTGTGACAAGTGTCTAACTTGCGCCCCCTAACCCAAAAATGAGAAAAATTTTGAAAAATTTTGAAAAATTTAAATGTAACAAGTTAAATTTTACTAAATGCAATTTGTTAAATACTTACTATTAATCCCATCAAAATGAGTTGCAGAATTTGTGTGTCTAAAGTGGCCTATTGCCGAAATTTAAAAATACAATATAAAATAGCGGACTTTTATATCTATTTATTTATTTTTATATTTTTTACGTTTTGCGCCCCAAACCTAGTTGCGCCCATAGGGGGCGCCTCTTTTGCCACGCCCTCGTTACTGCACTGTACAAAACATTCAACATTTGGAAAGCACCAAAATCATTATTTTTTTTGTCCACAGAAAATTTATTAGAGATTAAATAGCAATCGGAAAGAATAGAAAGATGAGAAAAATAGAAATGATGGGCAAAATTTTTCTAACTCATTCTTAAAGTCGTATCTTCAGATACAAATGTATATGAATGTAAGAACTGATAGTTGATCAGGAATACTCAAATACTCCCATAAAGAAAGAAATAGATTCATAGTCCGATAGAGTGGACACGTTTGCATAGTTCTATTAATTTTTATTTTATTTTATTATGTAGTTGTTACTTCCTTCACTTCTGTCATTGAAACAGTACAAAACGTTACAAAGATATTCAGAATCTGTTTAATATTGATAACGACAGGACTACACAAACTTTCAAAAAGATATTCAGAGCAGTTTCAAGAACATTGTGAACCAGTCCTAAGCAATTTCATCTTAAACAACTTTCATAAAAAAAAAAAAAATTAAATCTATTGCAATAAAACAAATAAATTTTTTTATGCCACACTCGTAAATCATACTGATGTTGCTGATAAAAAGAAAAAGAAAAAACCCGTAAGAACATAGGTTTTGACCTCGTGAAGGACATGAGAACGTTTATAATGGCTTTCCAATTAAAGGCGACTTACCCACTACTCTCATACAGCAATGGCAAAGTTTTTTCCCTTCCGGAAACCCAGTTTTTCCCTCTATAATCGATAGAAACTGATGTGTGACAGACATAGGGAAATAGCATCACCCACTCTATTATTAAAAAGTTTATAAGAAACCAAGTTACTTGACTGTAATAACGGGTTATTAGGCCTAATATGCAAAGGGAAGAGGAATAATAATAACAACAACAATAATAATGAATGTATTTGCAGCAATTTTTGGAGTCTATAAAATATACTAACAGCGAGATGGTCTTTAAAGTGTAGTACTTAGAAAATTCTATCTGAAATGATTCTTTCAACTTCATTTTATTATTTTCTTTGCTTGAATAGTACTTCTGTGCCAATAAAATGAATTATTATTATTTGCTCTAGCTTGTATGAATATCGATTGACTTGCTCATCTAAAGGCAGAAATTATTTAGTTCAAAACACATAAGTAATTGCCATTTTTTAAAAATCCATTTTTAGTTGAATTTTCGATTTCAATTACCAATTTTCCATTGTTTAAAAAGGAATTACATTTCTAATATTTTTAAATATTGATTTCCCTAAAAATTCGGCGTACAAATTTCTATGAAATGCTTACATAGCTAACATACATAGTTAACTATATCGGTGTCAACCAGAGCCGTCACCAGATTAGATCGCGCCCTGAGGCAAACAATTAAATATCGCCCCTGATGGATTATAAGACAAAAATATAAGAAAATCTCCAATTGCTATTTTGTTTTTATTACAAGAGAAACATTAATGCAAAACGATTGCATAATAATATTAATTAAATGTTTGCTCTACGGGGATATCGCACAATAAAACTGTTTTTAAGCTCTTCTGAATTTAAATTCTAAGCTATGTCCGCCTCTATCGATATAGTTGCTCGACCAACCAATCTTTCTTGGGTCATTGCTGTTCGCAAATAATTTTTAATCAGTTTAAGCTTGGAAAAACTTCTTTCCGCACTTGCTACGCTAACAGGAATTGTTAGCGTAGCGATGGCGCCTACCGCAATATGGCTGAACGAGCGCCCTAATTAAGCCGGGCCGTGAGGCAGACTGCCTCTATGCTACACCCTGTCGACGGTACTGGTGTCAACAACCACTACTATCATCCATCTTTCAAGTCTTTTTCTCTAAAATCATATCCGAGGTTTTATGGTAAATGTTGGTTGATTGGTAGAGCCTCTGCTACTAATGGCTCATGCAAAAAGTTAAGCAAGTTTGAGCGCGGTTAGTAGTTGGAAGGGATTAATCTTTCGATGCTGTTAGCACACTCTCGATGAGTCTTTGGACTCCCTGGAGGTGTCACATAATAATAATAATAATAATAATAATAATAATAATAATAATAATGACTATTTTCACAAGACAAGTTTCAGTTTGTGATAAGTCGAGACTTGTACAGAGGAGGTTGAGATTTCTGCGCTGTGTTGCATAATCAGTAACAAGCTGTGTGCATTCCATTTTATGTACAAACTGGTAAAGGAGATACTAAAACACATGAAAAAAATACTGATAGCACCTGTGGTTTACCACAAGTGCTACCGGTATTAATTCATGTGTTTTAGTTTACTACTGTTCATTGTGGTGAAGTACTGTTCATTGCAGGCTTATTAAATAGTAAACTCTCTGATAAGATTTTGCGAGTAAGCCTGCCATCTTAAAATCACGCTAAGTGTACAGTCAAGTGGATTAATGCCCACTCTTTTCTTCAGTAACTAAATTAATGGTTTAGTTTTGTAGAAAACCAAACCATTAATTGTCTTTTGCTGTAATTAATTTTGACTGTAGTTTCGGATTCTGAATGTAGGACGGTTGTCATAGTGACACTGCTATCACAAGGCTTTTGCACACAACTCAACCGTAACAATTTTTTTTGTCATGGACAGGATCCCTCCAGGAACTTAAGATAATTGTGAAACAAACAACAAATAATTGATTGCTGAGGCAATTAATACAATGGAATTAAAAGATTTTGCGATTATTATTATCTCATCTTCCTTTTTTACCCTATTTTACCTTGCGGAGTCGAGGGTTTATTAATCATCGGACCTCAAGCCGTTCACAGGATAAAATGGTCAGCCCTACACCCCGGTGTATCCTATGTCCGTAGTGTTGAGTTCTCAAGGCTGGTTTGCCTGCTTTGTGGGATGAAAAACCTCAGGATACACTGGGGGAAACACCCTGCTGTCCACGCCCAAGACCGGCTAACTTAGCTATGACTGAGGAAGATCCTTGAGCTCCTCACATCTCCGACATGAATCGAACCTGGGACACTCCTTCCTCAGGCATATGGTTGCAAAGCGCATAGCCACTAGGCTAACTTTTTTTTTTTTAACAACTTTATTATCAACTTTTGCAATTATTTACATCATAATGAATTATATATACAATATATACAATTGTTATACCATTATTTCAATCGAAGTTTCATGTTATATTATACTATCATGTTGTAATGTAGTTGTTACATTACTGTTCTCTTAAAATGGCTTGACTTCCTTTACTTGTAAACAGGGAATCTCATAACTGGTAGTTACATATACATTACTTTCTATTACATCAATTAAGGTATAATTCAGCTTTGTTAACTTTTTTTTTTAAAGAATATACAGTTAATTATATTTACATACCATATATATAATTATATATCACACTTATTATTTAACAATCTATATATAAATCATATATACATCTGTACAGCGAAATAACATTCACATGCAATGAAGTAGGAGCACTCTTTTTTCCTGCGGTAGGGGATCTGTTCCAAGTGACTCAGGTGCTGTTTCCTCTGATGGAGGTGGAGAGTTAGTATCCTTCCGAATTTACTTCCGATTTGTCCCATTTCCACTAGGAGTGATGAAGGTGTCGTTCTGTTGTTGGTTGGAGGGTTCGTCTGATGTAAGGTTGGAGGTTAAGTGTGTCCATTCTTCTGTAGTCATTCTTCTAGACTGGACTGAATTGGTGATCTCCTCCTGGATGTAGTGATGTAATTTCGATATTGTTCCGGGACTGTCTTCCCTTCCATACGCTTGGTCGCACCTGTGAGCCCAAATTGCGTACATCGTTAGGATTTGAACAATTGTTTGCACCCTGTTTATATGTTTTCCTTTTAGCCAGAATAACATTTCTTCATTGATTACTTTGATTTCGGGAAGCCATCTTTTAACGGCTTTCCAAGTTACTTCTGCTTCCTTGCAATATAACATTAGGTGGTATAGTGTTTCCGGTTCCTGGCAAAACTGACATGTTGCATGCCCTTCAAGGGATATACCTTTAGTCACTATCCACATCTTGGTTGGTAGGCAGGCATGGTGCACTTTAAAGAAGAAGGTTTTATACCTTGGATGTATTGGGAGCTTGAAGATATTGTTTAATACCGGACTGAGTGTGATTTGTCCTCTTCTTAATTCTCTGTGGTATGGGAATGGTTGTTCTGCTTAGTTTGTAGTATGTTGCTTTTGTTTTTTGATTTATTAAGGTTTCAGTGTTGATGCGCTCTGTTACAAATACGTATCCCTCCGCCATTTCTGTAAACATTCTGGGAACTCTTCCGTGAATCTCTGGCATTGTGCTGATTATTCTGTGTGGAAGGCATTTCTGTAGGAATACTATTTTATATTCGTGGTATGACTTAGTGTTTGCTGTTTCTGCAGTCTTCGCTCTGTTGATAACTGTTTTTAAGTTATCAACATAAAATTTAAGTTATAGACCTAGACCTCCGGCTTCTAATTCGTGAAAGAGCGTTGTTCTCCTCATCGGTTCGTACCGGGAGCCCCAGATGTAGGTGGCGCATAGCCTGTGGATCTTGTCTGCCCATTGACCATGGTACGGGATGTTGTTCACTTTGTACCAGATGCGAGAGGATAAATATATGTTGCATATTCGCGCTTTTCCTCTTACAGATAGTTGTCTTGGGCGCATGGTATTTATTTTCCATGCAACAGCTGCGTGGAATTCTTTCCACTGTTCTTCATACGTTTCTGGGCCGCCTATTTTAACTCCCAGAACCGATAAGTATTCCTGAGCTCTTATGCCTTGAGGAATCTCAGGGTTCTTTTCCCATTTTCCTATTAGCATGTAATGAGATTTATTTAGGTTTACTTTCAGGGCAGAAGCTCTTGCAAAGGCGTCTAGTAATTTCATTGACTCTTCAATGGATGTTTCCGTCTCTAGGGTTAATGTGATGTCGTCAGCATATGCCAATATTTTTGCTTGGCTTTCCCCATGAATGTTTGTTCCCTTGATTTCTTTGTTGGAGTTGATCGCTCTGATGACTGGTTCTAGTGTAAGGACGAAGAGGGCCATAGAGAGGGGGTCTCCTTGTCTTACTGAGCATTTCATTTTAAAAGATGCAGATAGTTTCCTGTTCACGATTACTTGACTTTCTGCATTCTCGTAGAAAGTTTTCAGCCAGATCCTAAATTTTGGGCCAAATCCCATTTCCTCTACAACTTTGAATATATATACGTGGCTTATGGTGTCAAACGCCTTTTCTATATCCAAGCCTAGTAGGACACAGGGTTTTTCAGTCAGATTGTAGTACTCATATACTGATCTTAAATGAGTAATTGTGTCTGCTATGTTTCTGCTTAATTGCACAAGTCTGTGCGGGAGATATTAATTTCTGTAGGTACTTCTGTATTCTATTGGATAGGATTTTTGAGATGATCTTTTAATCGGTGTTTAAAAGAGTTATCCCTCTCCATTGCTTTATGTCTTTTAATTTCTCTGTGTCTGAAGTTTTCGGAATAAGTGTGATGTACCCTGTGATGAATCTGTCTGGTTTTATTTGTGTTTGGCATATTTCTTGCGTCATTCTCATAAATAAATGCTCGAATTTTTGGAAGTAGTGCTTGTAAAATTCATTTGTAAGACCGTCATCTCCTGGGGATTTCTTGTCTGGTAAATGCCTTACTGTTTGCCTGAATTCTGCTGCTGTTATCGGGATGTCAATTTCTTCCGCCTCTTGCTGGGTTATCTTAGGTATGAAGGGGGGGAATTTGTTTCTGTCCCATTTCTGTCCCTTTGTTTTTCAGAAAACAGTGTTGCGAAGTATTCGTGAATAGCATGCAGTAGTTCCGCATCTTCTTGAATAATTTTCCCATCGTAGTGTAAACATTCTATTCTCTTTCTTTCATAATTCCGTTTTTCGAAAATCCAAGCTGTGGATATTTTGCCCTCCTCATTTTCTATGGTTCTTAACCGGGAGCGGAGCCATGCTCCTTCTATTTTCTGAAGTTGTTGCGCTTTAATGTTTTCTCTAATTAGATTTATTTCTTGTTTAACGTCTGGTTTGGTCCGATCCATGTAGTACAGGCTGGATAGTTTCTTTAGATCTGTCTCTCTTTCTTGGTTTTGCTGGTGTTTTCTTTTAGTGCTAATTTTTATGGCTGCGTTTTTAATTTTTCTTTTGAAGGTTTCCCAGGCTATGATTGGATTGACTATTTTTTCTACGGCTGATATTATATTTTGTACTTCTTTGATGAATTCTTCATCTTTCGTTAAGTTCTGATTAAATTTATACAGTGGGAAATTTCTGTTGACGAATTTTGTTCTTTTTTCCTTGTGAGGGGGTTGAAATTCTGCTATTACCATATAGTGATCGCTGAAAGTTACAGGGATATGTTCAACACTGCTCGCAGTGAAGCCTCTGTATTGGGACACGTAAACCCTGTCGATTCTTGAGGCGTTCCCAGGAGCGAAATGTGTGAACTCCTTTTTTCTTGGATGCAAGAATCTGAAGGCATCTGTTAGCCCACAATCTACAAAGGTCTTGATGTGTCCTTTCTATGGCGCTTGTGACCCTTTCTCCTGATCAATGAAGGGCTGTTCCACGAAGTTCATGTCACCCGAAATTACTGCTATGTTCTTCTGTTGCAGATTTTCTTTGATTATCTGCCAAAATGTTGTTTTTTCTTCATGTTTTGTTGGACCGTACACATTCATTAAGGTTATTATTTTATTGTCGAGATGTATGTCAACTTCTAGGGTTCTGTGCCTGACAGAGACTTCGTGGGACAGCAGTTGCATGTGTGGTGCCTTTTTAATAAGGATAGCTACTCCACCGCTAGAACTACTGCTGGCAGGTTCATTGATTAGGATGTAGTAATGGGCTAGTCTTTTTTTCTAGTCGTGTTACTGGCTCTGGCGCGTGAATTCTTGTTTCCTGCAGCATTACGATGTCTGGCAATTTTTTGTGAATTTCATTGATTAGAAGGTTTTGGCATTCTTTGGTATTTATCCCGTTACAATTTAGGCTCATTAACTTCATTTTGGTTCTGATTTGTTCTGTTACAATTATTCGGGTTGTTTTATGTTTTGCTTCTGGCTCTGGTAGTATTTGGCGTGACCTTAATTTTTGTTCTTCGATGTGTTTTAGGACCTACGTTTTGTGTTGCTGGCGACTTGCTACTTGTTTGCCCTTGGGATTTTGGACAAACTGTGATTCATTTGAGGTTTCCTGCTTGTCACCTGTACAGTTCTTTCCACTAATCTCTTCCTTCGGTAATGGCTCAGGGCGACTTTCTGGAATTTCACTTTCCCTTCCCCCCCCCCCCTTATCGTCTGATATAGACATTTCTGGAACAGTGGTTTTGTTGTCTTTTTGTAACGTGAAGTTTTTTTTTTTCCCTGTCTGTTGATGAGTTGTTGCTTCCTTTGTTATTCTCCCTATTTTCTTCTTTACCTTTGTTATGCCCATCTGTGTCTTGCACATCCTCTTCTATGTCTGGGGATTCTTCGTTTTGCCTCAATATGGAAGCGTACGTGCTACCCTTTCATTGATCTGCTGCATGACCTATGCAGTTGCACTTTTCACATTTCGGCTCATTGCAGTGTCTGCGTAGATGTCCGATTTTTTTACAGCGGAAGCAGGATGGCGGTCTTCCTAGGATGACGACTATTCTCATAACCTTTTTCACTCGTATAGTATATGGGATGTCGTCAATTTTTGCACCTTCGTTGAGTTCTATGACTAATTTTTTTTGTTGCTTAAGACATGAGACCAGTCATCATTCTTAATTGTTGATATGTTTTCCAGAAATTCTATTTTTCCGAATCTTTCAAAGTGAAGAGCAACCAAGTGATTTGGTATGTGGGGTGGCATCCAGTGTATTAAAATTTCTAATTTTCTACATGCATTTATATTAATAATTTCACAGGTGCCATTCCTCACTTGGATGTTCTCCATGCTGGCTAATCGTTCTTTAACGGTCAGTTGTTTGAACGACAGTAGAAAAACATAATTGTATTTTAGATGACCTAAATGCCACACATCGCTTCCTTTAACTTTGTTTTTCGTAAGGCTTTTTGTTATGCCCTCCTCGGTGTAAGGACAGCATTTTGCGTCACATTTAAGAATAACAGTTTTAGAGCAGTCTATTTCGAGTGGTAAGTTTAGCGATTTTTTAATAGGTCCTGCGAGTTAAAACCTTCAGACCGATTTTCTTGTTCACTATCTGCTTTAGGTTCAATATCGTTATTTCTATTCATTATGCTATTCATATCACGAGTTGGTTGAAACCAAGAGGTACTTACAGCTCCTTCTTTGTTAACCTTCGCATTAGTCTGCGAAGCTACGGTTGATCTTCGGTCTTCCTCTGCGGCCTGCAGCTTGGGGATCGGGGCAAGGGTCGCGCGGGTCACTAACAATAGGGAGCACTAGAAAACACGTCTGCACTCTATGAAAGCTAGAGTGCAGACGTGTTTAATATAATATAATAATATAATATAATAATCGCGCGGACGATTATTATTATATTATTTTCTTTTATATGAATTGATATAATCACCATACAAGGCAGTTCTTAACAGAACACTATTATTCTGTCTTTCCTATTCAATTAACATGCATGTTGTCACTTAATGACCTTGGATTTCGAAGGATGCCTTCCCTTATATTCCCATTAGTTTAAATTCGTCTCTCCTCCGCCAAAGCAAATCAGATCTTTCAATAAACAAATCCATTTTTTTTATGTGTGACAAACTTCATACGAAGTTCATTACTTTTATTTTCAACAAAAGAAGAACAGAGGTCAGTAATTGCACGGTTACAAATATTTCATATGGTATACGATTGGGGATCAAATAGTGTTTAAGACACACACACACACACACACACACACACACACACACACACACACACACACACACACACACACACACACACACACACACACACACACACACACACACACACACACACACACACACACACACACACACACACACACACACACACACACACACACACACACACACACACACACACACACACACACACACACACACACACACACACCGTATAGGTTTGCCATTAATCGAAAACTGTCCGTCTGTCTGTCTGGCTTATGCCGTGCAAATATTCATTCTCTTATGACTTCCATGTATCTGTTTTGTAGGGAAGTGCCCTGAACTCATGACGTCATGTGGTAAACTTTTAAAAAGTAGGCTTATCCAAATCGATCTTTCTCTGCCATCAGGCAAGCGATGTCCTCAATTCCATTTCTCTCTTTGTTATCGATACTCGTTCAAGGTATAAAAACCGTACGCTTTTGTTTTTATTGAGATGAATCGACCACGTTTTCCTTTCATGAGAAATTTATTGTAAAAAAAGTGCATCTGCTCAATGAATCACTGCAGAAAAGACTGATGACAACGACATGACTATGGTAGCTATTAAAAGAATTTTAATTACACCAATTCTAAATTCTAGTGGAGAAAACAAAAACGACATTATAAAAAATCTTTAAAATAGGAAGTATCGCACAAAAACAACTAAGAATAAATAATACAATCTTAGAGAAATTATGAAACCAAAATAAATTTGTGAACGGCAGACAACAAAGAATTCTTAAGGCCTAATTCGCGATTCAAATGACTATCAAATATTAGAGCTTGATATTAATATATTATTAAAACTAATAATAGTTTTATCTTCATTTTACTAATTAATTAAATTACCAAAAATTATTGTTAATTTATATGTCGGAAACATTAATTACTGCAGCCTATTTTATCCCAAACGTCGGCTATGCAGGCATTGCTGTGGATAAAATTCTAAAAAGCAAGTAATTTTATGAAACATTGCAAATTAGTTGCTTTGTATACTCAGAAAAACTACGTAATTCGTATTATTTGGGCTATCATCATTTCAGAATGAAACGCCTTGGCACTTCAGATATAAATGGGATGATTACCTTCTTCATTACAGAGCCTGCGTACAGTCTACGCTGGTATTGAAGAAATCCTTTGTTTAGAAAGATCTGGATTGAACCTCGTCTAGGAAGTAAAGAAACTTTATGAGGGCTTTTCAACTGAAGGTGAGTTAGTGAGTCTCATATGTAGGTGGCAGGCTTTTTCCTCTCGGAAACATGTTTTTTTTTTTTTTTATTTCGCAACTGAATCCCGTAGATTCGACCTAAGACTTACCATCATATTCGAAAATTATGGGTACTAAGCCAATTTTCGCAGTCTTAAAGGTCTCTAAATACCGCGAATTATTATTATTTTCTAAATCACACAGTCCACATAACAGTGTTCAATCTTGTGTTCCTAACATTCGCCCTAAAAACAGCTATGCCAGGAACAGAACAATATACGAGGGCTGTTCGATAAGTCCGTGCAAAGTCTAAGAGATGGCGCCACCAGTATGTATCGAGGTAATTTTTAGTTGCTGGCAACTATTGGAGGATCACACGCGAAGTTTCAGTCAGATAGATCTATTATTCTGTATTTGGCGTTCATTTGAATCGATCAAGTGCCGTGATTTCTGAAAAATGGATGAAAAAGAACTTCGTGTAGTGATTAAACATTACCTTTTGAAAGGCAAAACGGCTCAGTAAACCAAAGCTAAGCTTGATAAACATTATGGTGAGTCTGCGCCTTCGATCAGAACGGTTTATAAGTGGTTTAGTAACTTTCAAAGTGGCCATATGAGCACAAGTGACGCTGAACCTTCTGGACGCCCAGTTGAGGTCACTACGCCAGAAATTATTGAAAAATTCCATGATATGGTGATGGATGATAGAAGAGTGAAGGTGCGTGAAATTGCTAAGACTGTGAGTATCTCAAATGAGCGCGTACATAATATTTTACACGAACATTTACATATGAGAAAACTATCCACAAGACAGATGCCGCGTTTGCTCACATTGAATCAAAAGCGTCAACGTGTGAACTGTTGCAAGGACAGCTTGAAGTTTCAACGGAAATCCAGAGGAATTTGCTCTCCAGATTTGACTCCCTCGGACTACCATCAGTTTCCAAACATGAAAAAATGGCTGGCAGGAAAGAGATTTTTATCAAACGATGAGGTGAGTGCCTATTTTGAAGAGTTGAACAAATCATATTACATGGACGGGATCAAAAAACTGGAGCATCGTTGGACTAAGTGTACAGACCTCAAAGGAGACTATGTTGAAAAATAAAAAATGTTTGCCTCAAAAAAATTATGTTTTCTTCATTTTTGCACGGACTTATCGAACCACTTTCGTATATATATAAAAGTACAATAAAAACAACAACAACAAAAAAAATATTTTTGGTAATTTTCCGAATTAAGGTATTGTTTTTAAAGAAATTATCTCAAAATAAAAATTAAAAACTAGATTAATTCTTCAATTGGAGGAACCGTAATTATTATAATACTGTATTTCTCCCGTAGTTCCAAAATTTCGAACAAAAACAATTGAGCAGGATATGGCATTGGCCGTTGTTACACAAGAAGGCCAACTAATCCATTCTGACCGCATCCTTTTAACAACAAAAGACTGGACTTTTGACGGAATATAGGTGAAACATGTTTTGGCCCTTTATATTTCATATTTTCTTTCTTTCCTCCTTTAAGTTATTAAGCTATTTAAGTTTCTCTAGTTCTAATGGTTTTCCTTGTTCGCTCCCTACTCTACCACACGCATCGGTTGTTTTCTGGACTTCAGAACGTGGATATTGGTTTGTTCATAACTGATGAAATCAATGAGTAAATTGAGAATCTTTCAAGGCACCCACAATATTAGTGAAATTTTCAACAATATTTTGTCAACTAACTGCTGCATATAAGCTTTATGGTAAACGCACACCTAAAATTTCGTTGGATGTAAATGTGAACATAATTTTTAACTGCCTTGTCGTGCTTAAATTAGTTCAGAATTCCATCATATTTCACCCAGAGTTCTAATGTCACTTTTTGGCATTAGAACTCTGGGTGAAAGCCCATTCACTGACCATTGTTCAATTGTTCTTTAATAACAGATTTTTTTGACTATTAACCACCGATGAACCCCGAAGATTTGCTCACACAATTCATTTGTTCTTTCCAAAATTATTTAGTTACCAAAATTATTTTAATTTCCTTCCTTCGGTCTTTTCCAATATGCCAGTGATCCATATTAAAAAAAAAAACATAGATGTTAATATTCAATATTTTTAATATTAATTTTTATTCGACTGACTTCACGATTTGTTAAAAATCAACACTCAACGACTAAAAAAAACTAAAAGTATTATCTGCGCGAGTATAACTTGTTCATCCGTTACGACTTATGACACAAACACGAATAAACGTGTACAAATGCACGCATGAGAAGTAACATCATCGCACAGGACGGTTACAAGTTAACATACGAATGATTCCGAAATTTAGCGGAAAGTTCCGACCACTTGGCTTGAACCATTTGAATTTAAATAGTTCAAACTATATAAATAAACTTATCTGCGACATCATGGCGATAAAAATATAAAAGTATATAAAAGATAATTAATTTTAAAAAAAAGTGCCCAAAAGACCTTCCGCGTACAATTTGGAAACACTGAACTGAAGCATTGAGATCAAAATTATAAATCTGATATTAAGGATTAATGTAATGTAACTTTTCATGTGTAAGTTTTCTGTTTTCTAGGGTGAAAAAAGCTACTAGGAAAAACCTTCCATGAGGTTGGCTAATGTCTAACCTTCCGTTTAGTAAAAATATATCAAATCGCTGAAATACATCTATGCATATTTCTCGCGTCTTATTGAGAAATGGGATTTGAATTGATTTTTCAAATCGAAGGCAGATTTCCTCGCAACTGACTTGCAGAAGCTTAGATATTGTTTTTTGAACACTGGGGACAAATCAGAGTTTTTAATTTCTCTTCAACATAGAGGATGCTTTCCACTAATCTAAAATGAGGGAAGAGGATTACATTTCTTCTTTTTTTCCCATAACATTGCACGCACATGACAAATAAAACGCAAATCGTTTTTATTGATTTATTTACTTAAATAACCGAACGCGAAGGATGCGCAATAAACATATTTTACACCTTTCGTTTTTACTTCCATCTTCCACAGAAACATTACGTCCCATTCATCTTAAAAGCTGTCCTGGATTTATTTATTTGATATTGAGGGAAATTCTATTAAACAATGAAGTTAGCGTTTAATTTATTTACTAGTTTTTATTTCCCATTTGGTAATAACTTTAAGCATTAATTAGCAAATTCAACATCGTTCTGAGGATTATTCAATTATTTATTTATTTATTTATATTTTTGAAGATGGCCATTCTTATTTGTTGAGCAGTCCAAGATGTGATGAAACGAACGATGTGCATTTTAACTCAATAGCACTTTGCTATCGTCGAACTTTGATTGTTAGGAGTTTGAGTTCATGTGTGCTGTAACCAGGAGATCGAGAAGGTTGCCAAGTCGCTCTAGCTCTTTAGCGTTATCCAGGATGCACCACGAGGAGACGAGCTAGGACTGCACCCCATTGTACATATGTCTATTATTATGTCCGTATATATTAAGGATTAATGTAATGTAACTTTTCATGTGTAAGCCATACGCTAAATAAATAATGTTAGGAATTGGAGGATGCGGCAATTCTTCCTACACAACGTCTTGCGTAGTTGAAACCCAGCGAGTCCATCCAGAAGGGGGATCGCCACAATATTATAGGCCGCGTAGAGCCGCTCTTCTGTGCTAGCAGCCACGAGCCAATTAGTTACTTAAGGTAGTTTAAGTTCAGCATTGATCGCTACCACCAGATCCGGACGATGGGGGTGGAGACATCAGTGCAGCACATGGTTTCCCGTTAGAAGGGGATGGAGGAAACTGTGACACTTATTGTTCGTGCTGGTGTCTTTCCGTAAGGGAAAACACCGTCTAAAGATCCAAAGAGAGAGAGAGAGAGAGAGAGAGAGAGAGAGAGAGAGAATGAGTTGCAGTCAGAGGAGGAAAACTTGCCAGTGCTTAATCCAGAAGACTCAGAGTATATAAGACGACGCTATTGGATTGTGCTCTTCGATTCAACAAGACCCGATTCAATTCTTATCACGACGAGAGGAATATTTATGCGTGTGTTTCTTTAAATTGAACATAAGACAGCCGATCTCATAAGGAGATAGTAGGGATTTTTTTTTTTTCCTCTCCCGGAAACTCGGGTTTTTCATCCCGCTATCGAGATAGAGTATTAATTGATGCACCTGAAGAAGCAATAAAAATTTTTTTTTCTTGAAATTTATTGTAACCGTATCACTCCGTGTCCTACTTCACTTATCCGGTGTGTACGATTGTATCAACTTCAGTTAATGTGATTTCTACGCAATGATGTGATTCGCACAATTCAAAACGATATTTCTTTAAAAAATATACGAAAAAAGCTTTCGTGAAAAATTTTCCATATAATACGGAAATTTTTTTAAAATTTCTGATTTTATAAATTGGAACGATGGAAACATCTCTCATCCAGTTTCGATCACCTTCTGATCAAACCCAGTACGTTATGCAGTGAAGGTTTATAAGGCATCCGTAACTCAGTCCATTAGACAGGTTCAATACCGGAAACACAAATTATATGCCGACCTAATAATTAAAGTTACTTCGGCTTAATTTCGAAAAACACCTGCATACATAAAATAGTTATATATAAGCCACTGTGATGTTTTTGTACAGAATATTTCAAGTCGAATATCATCTATACCAGCTGCCTTTCCACATCTCAAGTTTCGGATAGGTTTTGACCTCGCAAGTATCAATGCGAACTCCTGTTTCAATCATTTAAATGAAGGGGATATTAAATCCCACACTATTTCAAAGCCGAATAAGAAACTCAAAGATAGGAATCAAAGAGTTTCATGCCGAATATAGCAAACTATAAAAGTTTCGACGTAAGCTGAAACACATGGTTCAATACTAGGGCAACTCGTAGCAAAGGTGGGTAAATTCTGATCACTATTCTTAGTATTTCCCATAATGTAAAACGCATCTCCTAGGAGATATATGATGTTATACATTATGGTGGCAGGTCACTACCCAGACCGGTTTCGACCTTGATTGAGGTCTCATCAGTGAGTAGGTAGATCTAGATAATACTGAGATTATAGGGAAATACTAAGAATAGTGATCAGAACTTTAATCACCTTTGCTACGAGTTTCCCTATTATTGAACCATGTGTTTCAGCTTATGCCGAAACTTGTATAGTTTGCTATATTCGGCATGAAACTCTTTGATTGCTATCTTTGAGTTTCTTATTCGGCTTTGAAATAATGTGGGATTTGATATCCCCTTAATTTAAATAATTTTACATCGCCGAAGTGAAGCCTTTTGGCTCTTTATTTCAGTAATCCTGTTTCGATGTTTTCTATCATATTACTGTTGTTATTTATACCTAATTTTTCCAGTCAAAAGAACTCAGGATGTGCAGAATGTCCGCTTTCACCCTACAACCTTCAAACATTAAAGAATCGCTCTGGCACGAAAACTCAGGTTTTTCGTCCCGTAAACTCATCAAAATCGACCATAGAAGCTACACTATTTCAGACACTGTTAGGGCTAGGGAAGATTCCGAGAAATTAGTCGGAACACTAAATTAGCTGTATACAAGACAGTGTTCAAACCAGTTTTAACTTATGGATCGGAGAGCTGGGTCAGAAGTAAAACACTTGACCAAAGACTAGAGACCGCAGATATGAGAGTCCTGAGAAAGATTAGAGGCGTGAACAGATGGCATCAATGGCAATATCATATTAAAAACGAGAATATTAAGAAAGAACTTGACATTGTCAGCATCCAGGAATGCGTTAGCAGAGTTAATCTCAGATTGTGTGGTCACATAAACAGAATAGTTGAGGAAAGATTAGCGAAACAAGTGTTCTCTGCCAGGTTGGCAGCAAAACGACCCAGAGGAAGACCAAGATATAGGTGGATTGATACGGTACATGCCTTAGACGATAGAAATATAAGATCTGATAATGTTGCAGTCTTGGTAGTACCTGTACACCCCTTGAGGGTACATGGCAGGAATTTGATGATGAAGATGAAGATGGCAGAACTTGTTTGCCAGTCTCTTATGAAACCAAATATTCCTATTGATTTTAATGTAGTTTTTCTGTAAATTGCGCGTATTCTACTGATGCTTGCCGGACAAAACAACCAAGTTTCTGGAGCAAAAGTCCTGATAATTGTTCACGTGCTAGATAGGATTCGAACCCAGGTCTTCCCAATCAAACGGGTTCGCCTACATCGACTGAGTTATGGGGGATCTATTCTGCATACATCAGAGTGCGATGACTAGATGATTGACACTCTATAAAAAGCCTTAATGATGGTTATAGTGATATCACATCGAAAAGGGACTATTCAAGCGAATTTTTTTCGCTTTCTAAAATACAGACATACTCGTACATCGATCATACGACACGGTAGGTTCCAAACTACCGTCGTACGGTGAATTTCTTCGTACAACAAACCACTGCCATTCCCCCCCCCCCCCCCGCTGTAGATGCATGTCACGGTTTAATAATGTTTTTCAGCAGTCATATATGTGTGTAAATGAAAAAGAAACATTTATTTACGTAAGATACGAAAATTTTAGAATATTTATCGCAAACGAAAAAGTTATTCTGACTAGCTAAGCGGCTTAAGAGAATACGCCAACCAATTTGGTCATCAATTTGCACCATTAAAAGTTTTATTTCTGATTTCATTCCATTTCTGCAATAAGATTGTCACGTTTATGAGGATAACTATAATATTAACTAATGTACTTCTCACTTCACTAAGAACTAAATCTTTGTTTTTAACTGCTGCATGAACAACAGTGCAAGGTTAGTCAGTAGCCGATACTATCGTTACTAAATTTAATAATTTTAATCTTAGTGTGTACATGTCTTCTTCTTTTCACTGGAAGCAACAGCACCCTTACTATGAATTTTATTTGCCATTATCGGCAAATAATACTTATAAGCAATTTATAATTCACAGCGAAACACCAAAACACAAAATATGTTGCGAGCAATGACGTCATAAACAAACAGCTCACGAAAACTGCGCATTGGTCGATTCAAGAGAGTGTAATGTTGCTAAAACCGTTGTATCAGCGGTAAATGATATATAATGCGTATATGATAACTAATTCGTCGATCGGGCGTGTTACTTTAGACCAGGGGTTCCCAACCTTTTTATTTCCTAGAGCACATTCAAAATACCGATAGAGCGACGGGCGCCATCTATTTTTTCAAGCAAATTTTTTGAATTCTTTTGTTAAATGAATACATACAAAGTTTACATTATAATCAAATGTTTTATTATTTAAAAGTTTACATTATATAAAAAATTAAATATATATATATATGTAAGTTAGTGTGATCTTTGACATTGCATTTCATTGGCCAGTGCTTCATAATTAGGAGAATATGATGATATTCCAGTTCTTAACTGGAATGAACAACTTCGAATGCGCGTCTACTTTACATTGTATGCGTTTAATACTCGTCATGTGTCATTAACGCATGCGTCATATAGCATGCCATGAATTGTTGCTTGATTATTTCAAACTATACGGCACACGGTTGAACAGCGGCGAGCACACACAAATTGGTCGACGGGCGCCATGGTGCCCGCAGGCATAGGGTTGGGAACCCCTGCTTTAGACTGAGCCTTATTACATTGCATACAAGGTTTCTCAGTAATCGCACATTGCACTGGTGCTAACACAGTGTGATTCCTACTGTCTCCCCCTCTGCACGAAATGTGCAAGAGCTCAAAGGGCCGGCAGGCCCAACCCGCAATGAGGACCAGTGGTGGTATTAAGGTTTTATTGGGAGGTAGGTTTCTAACTGTGGCCAAGTGAGATATTGATACTCCTTTTCCCAAATTAGTAGTTCTAAGAAGACTTTGCTAGTAGACCAACTCAGTCTACAGGACATTTGCTGGCAGGCTTCAAGCCCTGAGGGATTATACATTGCTAGTAGTCCGTCTAGGTCTACGGGATACTTTGCTGGCAGGCCCCCTTGGCCCTGCGGGATTATTATACTGCTTTTAACCCATTTATGCTGGCAGGAAATCGCCATTTTGACATGGACAACATCAAAGATCACATCCAGATCCTTAACAAGGAGCAGTCTCTAGAGGTACTCAAAGTCATAATAAGCAAATTAGAAACTGACTGGCCAGGATTTATAAAAGAATATATTCACTCTAATGATCAGGATGGAGAGGAGGAGGAGAATGAGATCTCACAAGAGGATCTCATTGCTGCTCTGTCACAAAAATCCCCCTGTCAAAACATCTCTCAAGGGGAGATGTTTTGACAGGGGGATTTTTGTGACAAAAGAAGAAGAACCATAGAAGACCAGATGGATGAAGACATACCAACATTAGAAGTCCCAAGGAACACCGAAAAGGTTCCACCAGTAATACTAAGGGACAAGGACAAATGGACCACTGTCACAACAGCCCTTAGGAAACACAAAATTGCATATTCCTGGGATGAAAATCAAGATGAAGGAGTCAAAATCCAGCCAGCCTCAGTCACTGACTACAGACAGCTGACAAGATTAATGGATAACAAGAGTCTTCCATATCATACTTTTGCTTTACCCAGTGAGAAGAATCTCAAGGTTGTGCTTCGCGGAGTGACCGAGGGTGTCACCTGTGAAGAAATCACCACTGATCTTATGAGTCGGAACCTAACGCCAGTGAAAGTGAGCAGGATGCTCAGGGCAAATAAACGGCCAATGCCACTGATACTCGTAGAAATTGATAAGACACAGAAAGAGATTTATGAACTAACAATGATAAGTGGCCTCAGAATTTCTACTGAACCACTAAGGAAGAAGTTGACAGCTGGGCAGTGCCATAGGAGCCAAAGGTTTGGCCATGCCCAAAAACTTTGCAAGGCAAATTACAGGTGTTTAAAATGTGGCGAGGGCCACCAGACCGTCATGTGTACAAAACCAAGATCCACTCCAGCTAAATCGCCAATTGTGAAGGACCTCACCCTGCAAACTACAAGGGATGCATTACACACCCAAATAACCGAGGGTTACGAAAAACTACCCTTCCAACATAATTCAGCGATGCTCAAGACAGCCGTGCTAGATACACCCAAGTCCAAACTATCTCTAGCCCGACAACTCAAGAAAGGAAACAAATGCCTAAAACTTATGCAGAGGCAGCACGAACAAAGGCTACTCCATCTCATGACCATATAGGCTCAAATCTAACATCAGTACTAACTGCCCCACTAGCTACCATGTTACAAGAATTCAGTATGACGAATCCTTCGCCGTCCTCCACGAAAAGATTCCTACAAGGTACCCACTCAATTCTGACAGCCCTCATGAATAGAAGAAAATTCCATCTCAACTCTCTCATGATCACTGCATGGAATGCCAACGGACTCAAAAACAAAATTCTAGAACTACAAGAATTCTCTCACAGGCATGATCCTGACATAATACTAGTAAATGAAACACATCTCAGACCAGCTAATAATCCCAAATTACGGAACCATACTATGTACAAAACAGATAGACTCACCAGCAGCGGAGGAGGAACAGCTATATACATTAAAAACTACCTAAGCCACAATGTTCTGACCAATCCCCAAACCAAGAACCTAGAGATAACAGGCATAGATGTTGATACCAACAATGCTGGCAATATCAAAATCTATGCTGTATATAATCCACCCAGCATTCCATTGCTGATATCTGACTTGGACTCCATTCTCGGCTTCACAGACTCCATCATCATGGCTGGTGACTTTAATGCCAAACATGCAGCCTGGCATAGCTCCACAATCAACGACAAAGGTCGAACTCTAAATCATTACTCAACGCAACATTCTATTGTTGTAACTGGACCCACAGAGCCCAACCATCACAGCTCAACTGGAAGTTCAGATGTACTTGACATAGTCGTCCTCAAAATCATTAGATAACAATATCAGCTGGAAACAATAAATAAACTTTCGTCAGATCACAACCCTATTCTGCTTCAACTTGGTACACAAGAACAATTCTCCCCTCCCCACGCTTTCATATCTTGGGACAAACTCTCCAGAATCCTACCTGATCACATTGGCCCAGTCCCTACTATTCACACTAAAGAAGAGATGGAAATGGCTGCAAACAACTTTACCAGTCAAATCAAAAATGCAATAAAGTCAATTACCCAAACTACAGTTTTTCACCCTAGTGGACAGATCCCCGAGGAAATCATGGATTTAATTAGACTGAAAAACAAAACCAGAAAGAGGTATCATAACACAAGAGCCCCAAGATAAAGCAAATTTGAATAAATTAAACAGACAAGTCCGTGAAGCCCTCCAAAAACATAGAAACCAAGAATGGGAATCTAAGCTAACGAAATTAAACCCTGAAGACAACTCCATATGGAAGTTTCTGAGAACCTTCCGCACCAAAAGACAACTTTTACCCCCAATTCAAACCTCGAAAGGAATAGCTCACACTGATAAAGAAAATGCAGAGGCTCTAGCCGACAGCTTGGAAACGCAATGCAACCTCTCATATGAAAATATAAACATCAATCTCATATACAAGATTCACCGCCGAGTTAGGCAGGCCATAACACAACAAAAAGATGACCGAGAACCTCTCACACCTACTTCTCCAACAGAAGTTATAAACATTATAACCCACCTGAACGATAAAGCTCCAGGCTCAGATGGAATTACAAACAAAATAATTAAACTACTCCCCAGAAAAGCCATTGTACAATTGTACATCTAGTCAACATAATTAATGCCATCCTCAGACTCTAGTATTTCCCTTTAACATGGAAAATAGCAGATGTCACACCAATCAAAAAGATGGGAAAAAACGCTCAACTCCCTGAAAGCTACAGACTTATCAGTCTTCTGTCTAACCTTGGAAAGATCGCAGAAAAAGTAGTCCTTACTAGGCTTCAATCACAAACGGACCAACTACATATAATCCCAAATGAGCAATTTGGATTCAGAAAAACCCACTCCACCCTTCAGCAGATCCACAGGCTGATCGAATACATCTCTGAAGGCTTCAACCGGAACCTTCATACAGCTGCAGTCTTTTTAGATGCTGCAAAGGCTTTTGATAAGGTGTGGCTTCAGGGTCTTCTCTACAAGCTCATCACATTCAATATGCCTACTAATCTAGTTAAAATAATTCACTCTTACCTCAGAGACAGATACATGCAAGTCAAGATAAATGAAACTGTATCAACCAGACGCAAGGTTCTGGCGGGAGTGCCGTAGGGCTCACTCTTGGCCCCCTTGTTGTTTTCTATCTATATTGCTGATATCCCTCAAAACCCAAGCTCAACAATCACTGCATTATATACTGATGACACTGCATTATTAGCAAGATCTCTCAGCCCCAAACTAGCTATTAAGAGACTCCAAAGCAGCATTCACACGCTGGAAAGATGGTTTATGGACTGGAGAATTCAAACCAATCCACAGAAGAGCTCAGCCATACTGTTCACTAGAAAAAAGCCTCAAATCAAGGAAGATATACATTTACTAGGTGTTAAAATCCCATGGCAGAATACAGTCAAATATCTTGGAGTAATTCTGCATAAAAAACTACAATTCACCAACCATATAGAACACATAAGTTCAAAGACATCCAAAGCAATAGCGCAGCTCTACCTCATGATCAACAGAAAAAGTAAATTCGATACTCAGAACAAACTGCTCATATACAAGATGGTAATACGCCCAGTCATAACGTACGCATCCCCTGCGTGGAGTCATACTTCGAAAACAAATATTCAAAAGCTGCAGAGAATACAAAACAAATGCCTGAGAATGAGTTTGGATGCTCCGTGGTTTATCAGAAACTCCCAAATTCACAGAGACGTCAACATTCCCAACATCACATCTCTCCTTCATGACCTAGCTGAAAAGTTCTTCATTAAGACTATTAATCATCTGAACCCACTGATCAAGCAAGCTTCAGACTATAATGAAGCAGATTTCTGCAAACACAAGAGACCCAAATCAATTCTATGCTCAGTTGAACACAGTTAATCTCACTGCCCTTTCAGGGCGAGCTTAACGCTCAATAATTCTCCACCCAAAGAACTTACCTTTTTAGATGGAGGGGAATATGAAAAGCATTTATGCTTCACCCATCAAAACAGTATCGTTCTGCGAGACTTGAATTTTACATTTTCTTCTATGAATTTAGGCCAATAAAATGACCTCTTTCTGTCATAATGTTGTATTCGTTTAACAGTTTCCTGCCGGTGTCCAGGTCTTCATTTTCCAATGTTATCTTGCATTCCATTGGCATGATTTAATCCGGTTATCTTTGTATGTGTAAATTTGTTTTCGAGTTCAACACCTGAAGTTTCTGACAAAAATATCTCATTCCTCTTTTATTTATATATTTGTTATTATTATTTTCTTCATGCACAACTAGAATATGCTTCTACTCTTTTTAACTGTTTAAAAGTGAACGGAAATGGTGTTATATATTATGAAGTTCCTTTCAGTCAAGATCATCATTGAACTAAATTCGATTTAAAAACTAAGTTTCGTAACTTAACTTTAACCCAATTTTCCCCTTTAAACGTTATAAATTTATTGTTTCTTTCGAATTTTTTTATTATTATTATCATTTTTTTTTAAATATCATGTCAGTTGTTTAATAAGTTTCATTTGAATACCGGATTTCAATTTTCAATGCTGTTCAGTAACGAAATAAATAAATATCAATATATATATTGGACCTTGGTTATAACACAATAGCACATATATCGCGGGTGTTGAAATGTTTCCCTTCCTACCATCCTTGTGTTAATCTCCCGGCGCTGAAATGCGTCATTTACTTGCATGAATCATCATTTCCTGATTGCTGTAGCGGGAATTATCCTTCGTTATTTATTATTATAGAACGTGCTTCAGTCCTTGCGTTTCCTCTTAATTCTAGACCTATAGGTACAATAAAAAAAAAAAAATAAAAAATAAAAAAAAAAATATATATATATATATATATATATATATATATATATATATATAAATCCGTTTATAGGTTCGATTCTAGTCACTGGAGGAACTTTTATTCAGTTTTATTCCGCATATTTTTAGTCGATCTTTGGAGTATGTAAGTAGGTGTTTCATTGCTAAAAAGTCAAGGTTTTACATCCACCCTCAGAACTTGAACGATTACACAAAATATTAGTTAAGATTAGAAACACAACATGGTGGAAGTTATCTGCTGCCTATCTCGCCATCTAGAGATTGCACATTTTTCGACAATGACGAATGGAGAGACCAGCTACCACCTGACCTCCAAAAATGAATGCTGCCTTCTCCCTTTAGAAATGCAAAATATAGAGTATCTCATAAAACCTGTCTCAAGTGGGATTGGCTGGAATTAAGGATGAGGTTTTATTAGTAGTAGCACTTAAGCTATGAGACGGACTTCATATTTTGTCTTTTAACTAAAGTCCTCCTGAAGGATATCTTGTGACCAACATGATTCGAACCCGCGCTTTTACAATCTAAAGGTACATTGCATCCACCTCCCATTGTGCAATGGCACATTCTACTTTATTAGTATATAATAAGTATTCCAGAAATAAATTAATAATAAAAAAAATATCCACTCACTGCTACATGCACAAATCTTAATGAGAAATTGTCATAATTATGCAGGTAATTATTGGTGAAATGGTACGGTATCATATGTTGTGACAAATAGGTCGGCCTCAATGACACAAGAGTTAAGAGAAATTGGGTCTTTCTGCAGTAGTATGTCTACGCCCCCGCAACTTTAGATAGTCGGTTGATTAAGACAGGCGGTATTTTTTTAATTTATATTTGAACAGTACAAATAAAAAACAAAACGCAATATATTTATAAACATATTCTCTCTGTTGAGTAAAAGCTATGGATTTGGTCAATAATTTGGTCTAGAATTCAAGAAGAGACGCTGGCTTTGGAATATAATTTATAGAGCTTAAATTAAGGGGATATTAAATCCCACATAGTTTTAAAACCGAATAAGAAACTCAAAGAAGCTTATTAGCTCTTTATACTTAATTAAGATAATTTATAGAGTTTGGGAAATTTAAAATTAAAGAATAATTTAAACTAAATATTATTATTATTATTATTATGTCACACCTCCAGGGAGTCCTAAGACTCATCGAGGGAGAGTGTGCCAACAGCATCGGACGATAACAGCTCTGATGGATAAGCTACAAAGAAGCCACTGTATTTCCTGTTATTCTTTTATTTGTCACCTAGCAACAAAAAAAAAAAATAATTTATTATAGTGACGTACTTTTTTTGTCACATGCTCTCCATATTTTGGAGTCACACATTGTAAGTTTCTATTACGTCACTACTTCGCGACGAGTCTCCAAGCTGGTCTGATAATATAATATTAATATTCTATTTATAATACTGTCTTATGCAGCTGTGCTGATTGCGCATTGTCGACTATAGGTGGCGACATTATTGTGATGACGTGAATTTGATTGCTGCACTGAATCTGTAATGAATTATAAATATATACACAGAGCGATAGAGGTTACTTCCTTGAAAGCATCTGCGCTGTTCTTAAATGAAGATGGGAAAATTACAAAAGAAAATATTGTTTCTTAATTTTCTCCGACACGGCTAAAAGCAATGCAATTGAAAAAAAGAAGAAAAAAATGGCAGGATAAATGCTGAATGCTGTATTATATACATCGTTTGCACATGCATTTTGTTTTTCGCTGTCAGTAAACAATATTATTGCTTTGAAAAATTAGTAATATTTTCAGATAAAATTATATAAAATAAATAAAAAATTATATAAATAATGCATTATTGGAAGAGAAGAACAAATTCAAATTTAAGCTGCACGAAAATAGGGAGACAATATCCTAAACTTATTTAGGATTTTAAACTGGTTATAATCTAAGTTGTAAATGAGCATTACTAATTTAGTTCACGGATTATGTTAATCACGGACTTTGCTACTTCTATAGATTATGATACTTAAAATGTTTTAAAAATATATTTAGTATACTTTCAAGGCGCTTTGTACTATGGACTTTGTACAACTGCAATATCGAACATTTTAGAACCTCTTAGATAAGTTGGTAGGGTTCAAAACGATGAGGACTTTGTGAATATAGTTCATTCTTATTCATATTTACCAATAAAATTATTTAATACTTTCTATAACTTTATCAATAAGAAATGAAATCAGCTAACCGAACATAAACATTTAATCAAAGCATATTTCTCCTTCTTCAGAAGTGAGGAAATTTTTTTTTAGGATAATTCAGCAATTAACTAGCAAGGATAAGCAATTGAGTACGAATAGATTGCATAAATGCTTGAAGAATCGAGTCTTATGTGCGAAATGCAGTGTTCCACAGATAAAAACTTCTTTACTCATGGCAATAATGTACAAGGTTAAGACTGTCCAATAGTTGAAAGAGTGATCGAAAAGTTAAATATCAGTTGCTGTGGAAGCCAAACATTTCGGATTAAATGTCAAATTCCCGTAAAGCATTCACCAAAACCCATCCTTCCGAAACACGGATACCACATAAAAAAGCAAGAATAATCAAACTCTGATCGGCTACAATTCAGGCAGTCAAGTACTCGAGAAATTACGGCACTGCAAGAGACTCGTTCATTATGCTAAACAGAAATAAAAGGAATGGTCAATGGCGTGAGAAGAAGACTTCCTAATATTTAACAACGAAAGCGTGCAAGCAGTGCTAAAGTCAGTTAAATGAAAGGGGATATCAAGTAACTCCCTGAAATGTGAACCCAGTTGAAGAACGAAACGGAACAAAGACCTGCAAATTAAAGAAAGAAAGAAAGAAAGAAACAAACAAACAAAAAAAATTGGATGAATCACACAAGTAGTTTTCAACCAAACTATTCAAATCAAAGGAATTCTGGAAGACGATACAAAAATGTATCTTCAGAATTTAGCGAAAATTCTGACTCATAAAAAAAAGACCACGCCATAAAAATACAAAATTGCGAAATTATTAATAATAATAATAATATAAGAGAGACTAAACATAGAAGAAAAGTAGCCAGACAAAATCGGAAACACATGCAAGGAAATAAATTTTTGTGAATGATTATTTTAACACCCTATTATTAAAGAACCTATTTATACCCGGAAGAAAACAAAAATTAAAAGAATTACGACCACCTTTAGTTTAAAAAAATTCGAAAATATTTGGGAAGAAAGCAAACACATCATATATGGTGTCAATCGCCAGCGAAAATTAACTGAGACCAAAAAATAAAAAAAATAAAAAATAAAAAAAACTGTAATATTGTTTTCCTGGCATCGTCAGCACACCATTCCTAATCTATATGTTGAAAAATGATTTTAATTATATCAGGGAAGATCAAATGAACTACAGTTTATATAATACATTCGAAAAATTTATAAACAATTCATGTTTAATTTAATTGGATACGTCATAAAATACACAGTAGGGTATCCCAAAAGGAATGCTCCAATATATATATATATATATATATATATTGAGAGAAAGATGTAGAAAGGTTTTTACGTTAGGTGTAAAATACGTTAAAGATACCAAGAAATTTTATATTTGGTTTTAATCCTTTTCCCAAGCAAGCAAAACAAAGTTTTGCGCGTGAAATATCTTCACGTCTGAGCTGCTTGTATACAGAGGCTAATGACTTCATATCACTTGCTTTAGTATTTCTCTCATCCAGAGATTTTTATTAAGAAGCACCTTTTGTCTACTTGTATATGAGATATATATGACTTCTGCATTACTTCAACCTTCGAATCTCTCCTGGGTCTGGCTCCCACTGAAGCTCAATAAAGGTCGAAACCGGTCTGGGTAGTGTCCCTTCCTATTATGCATTTGTACATGCACGAAAGGGGATGTGCTTTGCATTATGGGATACATACTAAGGCCAGTGATATGAAGTCATTAGCCTCTGTATACAAGTAGCTCAGACGTGAAGATATTTCACACGCAAAACTTTGTTTTGCTTGCTTGGGAAAAGGATTAAAACCAAGTATAAAATGTCTTGGTATCTTTAATGTACTGTATTTTACACCCAAGGTAAAAAACTTTCTACATCTTTCTCTCATCCAGAGATTTTAATTAATAAGGTCAAGCACCTTTTGTCTACTTGTATATGAGAGATATATGATTTCTGCATTATTTCAACCTTCGAATCTCAGCTGGTAGAAATCATTACTAAAGGTTTCAACTAGAAACTCAATACAGCTGCCATCTTCATCGACGCAGAGAAGGCGTTTGACAAAGTATGACATCAAGGTCTTCTCTACAAACCGATAAAATTTAACTTTCCAGTCAAGTTAATAAAAATAGTACATTCTTACCTGAAAGACAGATATATGCAGGGCAGGCGAAACGGTTTCGACCAGACGCAGGATCTCGGCAGGCGTACCTCAGGGATCTCCTCTGGCACCTCTCCTGTTTTCAATCTATGTAGCAGACATCCCTCTGAACCCAAGAACAACATTCACTGCATTATATGCAGATGACACTGCACTGATGGCAAGATCACTGAGCCCAAAACTGGCAACTAAAAGACTACAAACTAGCATACACACTTTAGAAAAGTGATGACAGACTGGAGGATCCAAGTTAACCCCCAGAAAAGCTCAGCTATATTGTTTACTAGAAAGAAAATCCATACCATGGAGGATATTTATTTATTGGGAGTAAAGATTCCATGGCAGACTGAAGTTAAATATCTTGGAGTGATTCTTGATAGTAAACTCCTATTCAGCAAACATATTAGTTACATTACCTCAAAGACATCCAACGTCTTAGCACAGCTCTACCCTATGATCAACAGACAAAGTAAACTGGATACGCAAACAAAATTAACAATTTACAAGATGGTAATTCGACCGGTTATCACCTACGCATCCCCAGCATGGAGCCACACCGCAAATTCAAACATTCTAAAACTTCAGAGATTACAGAATAAGTGCCTGAGGATGATTCTGGATGCCCCTTGGTTTATAAGAAACACCCAGATCCATAGAGAAGTTAACATCCCTTATATCTCTTTCTTTCTCATAAATCTAGCTGAGATGTTCTTTACCAAGACAAGTAACCATCCAAACCCGTTAATCAAGGAAGCCTCGGAATATAATGAAGAAGAAATCAACAAATATAAAAGACCAAAATCTATCTTAAGTTCAGCTGAACACAACTAACTTCACTGCCCTCACAAACACTCCATTCAAAGTTCTTTCATTACAAGACAAAGGGGAATATGAAAAGCAATTTTGCTTCACCCATCTAGCCAGAAATGTTAATGTTACACATCAGACATCCCACACAATCCGATGACTTCCATTTTGGCCCTGTATGCGGACGATACGGCAATACTAACCAGATCTCTCAGACCCCATTTCATTACCAGAAAGCTTCAAGAAAACCTTCTAAAGCTGGAGGGTTGGTTCTCCAAGTGGAGATTGGAAGTCAACCCCCTGAAAAGCTCAGCCATTCTTTTCTCAAAAAGGCCAATGTCTCCTGCAGGAGATGTGTTACTATTCAATACTAAACTTCCCTGGCAGAGAGAAACAAATTGCCTGGGTGTAATTCTCGACAAAAAGCTATTTTTCAACCAACACATCAAGTCTGCATGCGCAAAGGCATCTAAAACCATAGCTCAGATCTATCCGTTAATTAATAGAAATAGCAAGCTCAGCAACAGAATCAAATTGCAACTATACCAGATGACGATTCGTCCTATAATCACCTATGCCTCTCCGGCGTGGAGAGGCATAGGTGATTATAGGACATACCTTTAATGCTAACATTATCAAAATACAGTGAGTGCAGAACAAGTGCTTGAGAATGATACTGAACTCCCCGTGGTATATTAGAAACAATCAACTCCATAGAGACACAAATATTCCTTATATTTTCTCTTTTCTACAATCCTTAGCATCCAAGTTTTTCCTAAAGACGTCCACACATCCCAACGATTTGGTTCAGCAAGCTGTGGCAAAGGCAACGGACATATTTAAATATAGAAGACCAAAAGCTATATTAGCCTCCTATAACGATGCATAATCTCCATGCCCATTCAGGGCGAGCAAACTGCTCGTAAATTTTATCCTCACTGTAACCACAACAGATAGCGGGAATATGAAAAGCATTTTGCTTCACCCCTAAAGACATAAATGTCAATTGTCAATTGTCACCTTCGAATCTCTCCCTGGTCTGGCTCCCACTGAAGAGACCTCAATAAAGGTCGAAACTGGTCTGGGTAGTGGCCCTTCCTATTATGCATTGCATTATACATACCCGAAAGGGGGTTTTGCTTTGCATTATGGGATACATACTAAGGCAAGTGATATGAAGTCATTAGCCTCTATACAAGTAGCTCAGACGTGAATATATTTCACGCGAAAAACTTTGTTTTGCTTACTTGGGAAAGGATTAAAACCAAGTATAAAATTTCTTGGTATCTTTAACATATACATCTTTAACATATATATATATATATATATTCAGGAAGCCAACACGACTATCTTCCCATTTGTACTGGGGCGTACCATTGAAGAATTTGAAAGTAGAATTAGAGTGATTATTGCAAATGATGGAAAACATGTGGAGGTTTACTAGTGCTTAGGATTAAACTTACATCTTTGTTTGTTTTCTTATTCTTTCTATTTACTTCTAGCACATTCAGTAAAGAAATATTTCATTTCGGGACATTCTTTCTTGAACACACTGTACATGTAGATATCAATATCAACAGTGGCTTCACTAAATAATAGAATTTCCATTACAATATTACAAGCAGCTTTCAAATATATAGCTGTCTATCGTGAAAAAAAATATGGAGGAATTATCATATTAAAGAAAAATGCACGATAACTGAAACTGAAATTTTAGTCAGCTGAAAACATTTTCCTATACTCAACTCCGTTTATAAGAAGGTACCTGAAGAAATTCCTAACTATTCTTAGACGAACTGACAAAATAAAATTTCAGTATTAATTATCTACAACTATAGCCAGAGACATCACCATTATCATCTTAAAAAAACCCAGTTAAGTAACTCCGACTTACTTGGATATACTGTACAGTTTCAGTTTAAAAGCAGATCTTTTATCCTATGTTTGAGAAGAAAGAATAAATGATGGGTGTAAACATTCCAGTACTCGATAAATAAAGGCCCAGTTTTATATCTGGACGATAACATTGTGGATAGAGAATTTTTAAATTCACGATAGCTTATGACTCCGTTCACTGGTTTTCAACATTTATAAAAAAAAATTATATGACTATTTTGACTTATCAATGCAATCAATATACATGAAAGGTAACTGGGGGAAAAGAAAAAGAAAAAAAAAGGAGAATTTTTATTTTATAGCATTCATCGTCAGGAATGCATGAGATGTTATTAAACATATAAAAAAATGGCAGTGAAGCATGGAGACAGCCAAGTCAGTTTGAAGTGTTTAGAAGTCTAAGACGCTGATGGAACTGATGTTGCAGTCACCATAATACGGAGGGATTATCAGTCTGCAACAATCAAATCTCTGCCTAACCTGCACAGTGGCCGAATTATTAGTAGCCCTGCATATAGTCCCCACTCAACAGACATAAAATCAGATTTGAAGAAACTAAAATTAGGAGTGAACTGGCAGAGGCGGAAATGTGCTGCCTATCCCTGAGGGAAATCACCAAACTTCTGGTTCTAAGAACAAGTTGACAGGTGAGCTTTATCGCAGGATGTAATAACCAGCACTGTGCTTTCTGGAAACTTGAAGTGGCCAGAAACCGTGTTTGGACAACACCAACAACAAAAACATTACACGTTCTTTGATCTAGTAACGAGGGTATAGTTTTAAAACAGTTATTTTGCAGACAGGCTCATTGACAGCATGGTGGACCCAATCTGATGGTAACATTTCAGGACACTTTCAAACCGGCTAGAGAATAATCTTTGCTGCCACTATTCTGTCACGTGTGGCAGAAGGGAGTTTGTGTCGTGCCGTGTGTTAGGATGATTCCGAGACCACGATCTCTAGAATGGGCGGAATGCTTCATGTATAGATTAGAAATCCTAAGAAATGCAACACACTTTCACCACCAAATAATTCAATTTCTCTTTCTTTAATCGCGTTCAAAGTAACAGAGAAAACAACTGATGAGTGACATTGCAAGACATTCCCTGATTATTATTCAATCAGGGGACTTTGTTTATGTCAGCCGTCTCTGGACAAATGCTGCCATGAAAATGACAAGAAATTAATTTCTTGCCATAAATGTATCGCAAATATCGTCTCCTCATCATCCAAAAAATTAGATTTTGTTTCTCTCCAATTACTCGACTTCTAAACAGTCATTAATCCTGTATGAAGTAATGCTGTTCAGAAATAGAGTAATTAATACTTATACGAATTGACATCCATCCTTGAATACTGTTTTTCACATTTCAAGTGCCCCCCTTGAAGAGCTCCTTAAAAATACTTAACTCAGTACAGAAGAAATTAGGTGCTTAGTTAATAGCACATCTCTTCAATTCCCTTTGCATTCTCTTTCGTGCTGACGTTTAGTTTCTATTGCTTGAATTTTCTGCAAACATATCTACGGATACGGTTCGTCAGAATCGACAATGGTCATTCCTTCACTCCCTTCTAGATCTGGTAAAACACGCGCTGATATTTCTAATAGAGTGTACTCTTTAAGTCTTTCTGTCTGCCCATCTGATGCTAATGTACTATAGGTTGAAGTCCTAAATATACTCGTGCATGGGGATATTGCAATAAAGAAAAAAAAAAAAGAAGAAGAAGAAAAGAATATACGGAGGCTGGAAACCGATTTCACCCAAATATGTTGAAAAAACATAACTACAGTATTTAAAGGGGGGAGGGACGTGAAAGTACACTTGGATGTGAAAATTTGTCACTACCAAATTTTCACACATTTTGAGATAGACAATGTCATATCTAACAGGATTTTGTAAAAATAAAGAACCAGAATCCCATTGGTTTATCCCTGTTACTTGCGATGTAGTCTAGATATAAACACTGTCTTTGCACTGTGCTTTATGATAGAACAGGCTGAGATTTGCTATAACAGGAAGTCCATAGTCGGCATATATCGATGAGTGGGAAAGGGGAAGTGCTGTTTCAAAGCTCAGAAATCTCGTTACTGATAACCTGTTTTGCAATGCTTCGCTACCAGAATGTTTTATAACTAGCTCTTCACTGGTATAAAGCTTTTGACACTATAGAACAGTGTTTCTCAATCTTTTTCGAGTCGTGATTTATAATATCAAGTAACTTGCTACCCTCTCCACATTCGCATAAAATGGCATTTTTAATAGGGTAAAGCAAACACATTAAAAATAGATTTTTCAGAATATAATTCTAACCTAATATCTAATTTACCTAACATTTAATGCGATGGTTATACTTGTATCTGGGCAACCAACTTCAAAATTCGCTAGTGAGTGTTTGCTAAAGCCAACCTCAACATTCAGTCTGTTTCTTGCCTTTGTTTTGATATAAAGAAGAGTTGAAAATTCACTCTCGCAGAGATATGTAAAGGCAAATGGAAGTAAAAACTTGAAAGGCAAGCATGGCAACATTTCAATATGACTAATGCATAGTACGCCAGAACTGAGTCAGCAATTTTTCATAAAGCAAATTACGTGCCGAGGAATCGTTCCGCAGATCCAAGAATTCATCCTGTACTTCATAGGGAATGCTGGCTACATTCAGGGAAGCAGAGAATGGGTTTTATACTAGTGCAGCTTCTGTAAGCTGAGATACCTAATTAATAAGTGTCAAAAACCTTCGTGGTGAAATTTCCTATAAAAATAATTGCAGCTAAAAATAACCGAAGCGATTCGCCCCCCCCCCCCCAGAAAACACTTTGCTACTCCTTCGGGGGTCGCACACACACACAAATATTGACTTCCATAACACACTGTTGCAAGGATTAATTGTCCTATAGGAGCATTAATTCGGTGTCGAAGAAGCCAAGTTACTTGTTCGTGATAGACCGTTCAGCCTAACACGCACAGGGAAAAGGAGAAATATAAAATGCAACAAATCTCAGCTCTTCATCATTAACAACTCCGGGTAATGAAAGACATCTCTCACATATTCACTGAAATGTAATGTAATACCTCATTTTGTTTAAAGTAAATAAAACTATGCTTACTGCGAACAGCAAGTTAACAAACATCAAATATTCAGGAATCCACTTCGATTGCAACAAAACCTTCACGTATTACTCCTTAAAATGCACAACAACATGACGTATTACTACGTCATGGACTCACCTAAACAGTTCTACAAAATATTAGAACTGTTTAGAACTGTCCATGCTAGATATGGTATAGCTGGTTATGGTTTTATATCACAAAGCAACTGATAGCAAAAACAAGATTGGAGTATTCACAGCAGCACTTCCATTTCCAGCAAAATTGACTCCTGACTATAGCAAATCTTAGACACTACCCACTATTATAATACATCATGCTTTTAATAAAATATCGAACAATAATAACTACCTTCTACAAATCAGACAGCTTTCAGCATGCATAACAAGTAACGATACTTACTGTAATATGGTAAAGCAACTGGACAATTCTACGCGCTATTAAACAAATACCATATGATAATGCTTAACAGCCTATGCAGTCCTGCCAAGAGCATTTTTTTTTATTTTGTAGTTTATAGTTGGTAATGATAATTATTAATCTCACCACATCATAAAGCTTTCTTTTACCGTACTGATAAAAATGTTCATTAGCATTCAAAAATCATTATATCAAGATGCTAAAGCGAAACCTAAATTAAAATGTATACAGTTATTATTATAAGGTGATCAAGTACTCGATTCAGTTGTTAAAATATGCATTATTATCTCTAATTAAAATATATATTTATTCCGAAAAAAAAACCCAGCATTTTTGTCTGCTGAAAACTGTATATAGCAACATCAAATGAATAAAATCTGTAACCATCAGATGACAGAAGTTACACACATCGCAATAATGAGTCATGCGTCTGATATTTCTATGCTTTATTCAACACTTGGTTTAACTTCATTCGATGTCTAATAGTCCTTCTGCATACTAACGTCCGACTTCACATCAGTTTGCATACAAGGGATGCAAATGCAATATTTGGCTGGACCGATCATTCACATCACGTCCGCAACCCAGATTTGGCACTCTGACTACCACCTGTTTAGCTCTCTGAAGAGGATACCATATTGCGGATGACGAGAAGCTGAAACAAGAATTCATCTCTGAAAATGTAAACGTGAAGCAAAATTTAAGAAGAAACTGTGGACCATCTAAATTAATACAGAAAATGGCCCAAAGAACAACGCATTCCAAGATGAGGCCTCACGAAAATGATACATCGGAATTTGTGAAGAAACATAATTTATCTCTGTTGAAGAACTGGTGGGAACACAAGTAGAAAAAGTGTTGGAATATGAAGATACAAAACTGCATGGGAGTTGAAAGTTCAGACAGTTCGACATTTGGAACATAATTTGTCAGATGTGAAAGTGATCAATAAGAAGGATGTGTTGCTAAACAATACCACCAGATAGTAAAGTAGAAAATAAAGAGATAGAAAGAGTAATAAAATACCTAGATATAAAACTGAAAATTATTTTATAAATTTTAATTTGCAAATTAAAATTAACCAACAGAAATACAAAGTAAAGTACTTTTTTATATTCCTTTGGTATATAAAAATGCAACAGTATCAAGTAGTAATAAGCGAATGAAGTGCAGTGCTTAAAGGTTATTTTTAAAATGTTTCGAGGACTTTCTCGGCTACCATCCTCTACATTTATGAAGATATCTCTCTTAAAGGGTCCTTGAATTGATGAAATGCCACTCATACAGATGAAATTTTAATTTCTGTGAAGTATGACTGTTCTATTTACAACAACAACAATAATGACAAAGTTTCATCTTCTTCAACTTCATTTCCATTCAAGTGGGGTTGCTGCAGCGGAACAACCTCATCCTCCTTTCAGTTCTGTCTAAGGCTATGTTCTCCTCTAGTCCGCGGTCTTGGAGGTTTCCTCTCAAGCTGTCCAGGCCTCGTTGTTTAGGTCTCTCCTTACTTTTTTTTCCTGGTGGCTCCATCTCCCTCTCTCTTTCCCACATAACTTTTGTCTTGACGCATAACATGATCAAACCACTTCAGCCTTGATTCTCTAATCTCCTGAGATACTTGGGTTAACTTCATTGTCCCCGGATCAATGAGTTTTTGTCTTGTCCAATTTGTTATGCCATTTTCAAATCGCACCACTCTCATTTCAGCTTTCTTCTTCCATCTCTTAGTTATCTGCTAAGTCTCACTGCTATGCATCAGTGATGGTGTTTTGTAGATCCTTCTTAATTTGTTATAGACATTTTATATCACATAAGATATCAGAAACCTTCTTCCAGTTTATTCACCCTGATTGGATCCTCCTATTGAGTTCTGAGTCCAGGTATTCATCACTTTGGACACATGATCTGAGGTATGTGAACCTAGACACTTGTGGCATATCTGTGCCTGCAATGTTACGCTCTCTGCTGCTTCACTGCAATACATGTACTCTGTCTTATTTCTGCTGATCCTCAAGCCACTACTTCCAAAGCTTTCCTCCTTCATTGTTCAAGTCTTTCTTCTGCTTCCTGCAGAGACTTTGTGTAAATCACCACATCATCAGCAAACATCATCGTCCAGGGTGATTCGCTTCTTACCGACTCTGTCAACACATCCAAGATCATGACAAATAAAAAGGGGCACAAAGCTCATCCCCATATTATTTCCATGTATATAATTAAAACACACATATATCGCATTGTTCACTGGCTGGTTAGAGTACCGCCTAACCGACAGACTGTTCGTTCGAATTCCGACGAATGAGTATGGATGTTTGGCTGTTCAACTAATATGAGTGGAAAAGAAGTTGCGATTCTACCAGTTCTTCTGGCAAAACGTCTCTCCCAAAAAAAAGCTAGAGTCAAAGTTCACTGTAATGTGGCCCCTCCCCGCCAGTTACAATTATATCTACTCTATAATATAAAATGATAAGCCTTTTTTTGTAACGTTTTTGTGTCACGTTTTTTGTCAAGTTATTTCGAAACTCAGGGGTTACCCTGAGTGTTGAGTCTTCAAAATTCGAGTCATCAAAATTCAAGGAGAACCGGCCTACCAGTCCAGAACTCGGAGGGTTGGGCGCCGTAGGCGCCAGGGGGGGTGGAGGAACCGCCTCCCCCTTTTCGAGTCTTCAAAATTCGAGTCATCAGAATTCAAGGAGAACCGGCCTACCAAGTCCGGAACTTGGGGGGGTTGGGCGCCGTAGGCGTCAGGGGGAAGAGCCCCCCTAGTTATGATATATATATGTATTATGGTAATCGAAATTTATTATTATAATGTTATATTGTTACAGTGATATTTTAACAGTAATCAAACTTTACTATTCATACATATTTACATTATATACGTATGTGCAAACACACATAGGTTATATGCATTTACATTACCTCTCCTAAGAATACTTGATGCTATCCGGAAGAGAATCCAATTAATTGATAACTCCCCCTCCCCACATTTCCCACTCAATGATTCACTCCAGTTCAGAAGGATATTTTATAGGAATTTCATTCCTCGACTTTCTTCTAAGACCACGAGCAACTTCTGATCAATATCGTTTACTGTCAAGTTTCAAACCTAACTGAACCAGTTTCTCTTTCTCTTCTTTCACCCCATCTATGCTGTTCTTTGGAAAAACGCTGATCACACAGTCTCCCTCAATAACTTCAGATTGTTCAAGAAACATAAATTTATACTTTCCTTTTAGCTTCTTTCACACACACACACACACACACACACGCACACGCACGCACACACACACACACACACACACACACACACACACACACACACACACACACACACACACACACACACACACACACACACACACACACACACACAAACAAACAAAGGCACTATTATGCTATACGTCTTGTAACATTCGTGTGTGGAGTTGATATGAAATAACAAAATAAAAATATAGGGATTTTGCACTTTTGCAATTTTGCACATTCAAGTGCTGGTTGTATATTCAGTACAACGCAGTCTATCTTCCTTTCCTTAACCAGACTGCACTCCTCTTAAAGATAGTGCTGTCTGTTATTCGTTTTCAAACCGGTTTGTCTGTTTTGCAAGGTTTAAAAAAAAATCTACTTTTCGGAAGGAAAAACATTTCACCTTTATGAGAATGGCGAACTCATCTTTTCATCTACACTATAATCCATAAATTTTATACATAGTTTTGTTAACTGAATATTCACAGTATTATTTTGTTTTGTTTATGGGGTGGGATGCTGTCATCCTTCTCCCCCTCTTTTCTGGAGCTTCTGTTTTTCATGACTTGAGAGATGACAACTCACGGAATATGTTTGATGGATTCGATCAGGGTTCACATGAGTTTTCAGTTAAAAAAATAAAACAATCTGATTGCTCCATATACAAATTTCGTGTTTGGTTTAACATATTTATCTATTTCACGCGGAAGTTATTATTTTGTAAAGAGGACAACACCGTTCATTAAAAAATAAATTTAACCCCCCCCAAAAAAAACCCTTTATTTTCCGGAAATAATGACATAGAAAGAAACAACACGATTAACGATGTTCTACTTGACACATATTTTTATTACTATTATGCGTTATTAATACTATGTGCAACTTATTATTATATATAATAAGTGGGTGTGCAAATCCCTTATTATATATAATAATCGCTATTTTTATTTTTTTCCAGAAATAAAAATCTCTCAAATTCACACTCGGAATCAGTCATGCAACAATTTTAAATAAATTCAACTTAATAATAAATGGCAATATTTATTATTAAACTGAATTAAACTGTGTTAAGATTCCCCGAAATTATTTAACTTCAACGAGAATATTATTTTAATTACGCTAGTGATAATTCTTCTTTTTGAAAAGATTAGTGTAAATATTGCAAACAACAGGGATGAATTCTTCAATAAAAATCAGTTGCGAAAAACGTCTTCGTGAGATGAGAATTCCTTTAAACTGCAGACGGCATGAATAAGCTACAGTTGTTTTTCTTTTTTTCATGAATAGTATTCACAATAATTAAAGCCATGTTTATGCCAACTGTCTGGCTGACAGAATGTACACACACACACATACGGGCTTTACGATTACTCACAGAATACCAAGCTGTAAATTTACAATCTGGCAGCGAGCCAACGAAGGTTAAAAGCGGTCAAAGTGAGTATGAAACTGGTCAGTTTATCCTCCTATTGGACGATGGCCTGAAACATTTCCTTAACACGTTAGTAGCAAGATTAAAAGCATGCTTATGAATATTTTAAGAATACGTAATTAGAAATTATTATCCAAAGATATTCAACATAATACTGTTTTCTTTATAGAAATGTTTTTCCTACTGGAATCTCATGAATTTATTTCACAATTTTCTAAGACTGATTTTAGATTAAAGCCATTTTAAATACACATATATAAAGCGGCCTTGATACAAATTGAATGCACATTTTAAAAATTTATTTCTAGCCCGTCTTTCGAACCTTGACCTAAATCAATACGTATAAGATATCACTCTCTTCTTTTCACCCACCATATTTAAGTAAACAGTGCAACGAACAGTTCGACTACCCCTTTGTAGGGTGGGGATCCAAAAAAAAATAATTGATAAGGTTTATGAAGGTTATTAATAGAACTTCCTGAGTTGATGTGTAAAATAACAAAAAAATTTAAAAAACCACTGAAAAACCCGCAGTCATGTACCAAAAAACATATTATTATTATTATTATTATTATTATTATTTATTAAATTTGCACATAGACTACTGTACAAAACATTAAAACACGAACTCTGGATGAAAACTATACCAACACAGTTAATATAGCATTAACACTTATATCCTATCCTTCTCATCCGTCCTAGGACGGGTTGAGTCCCCTCCTAATGAGGGGTTACTGGTGTATTAATGCAGCCAGTTCGCCACTCCTCTGCTGCATACCCTAAGGGCAATATTCATGACTAATTGTGTGTGTGTGTTCACGGGCCAGTTTGCCTGCTTGCGGGATGAAAAATCCTGCTGTCCACACCCAAGACCGGCTAACTTGGCTACGGCTGAGGAAGATCCTTAAACTCCTCACGTCGTCGACGGGAATCGAACCTAGGACACTCCTTCCGCAGGCATATGGTTGAGAAGCGCATAGCCACTCGGCTTACTGCGCGGGCAACACTTATATACACATCACAAATCACCAGCATCCAACGCCTAAATTCCATCCATAAACAGTACCAACAACATAAATAGAGAAGGCTAATCCTACTCTCTTCATAAAAGCTAACCCAGCTTAGAAGTAGGTTGGATTAGTCAGCCTCATTCAACTAATCCTCATAATCATAGACTGCAAATTCTTGTAATATATATGTCAATAAGATGTATAATAATAAAATATGATACTGATATTAAAAAGAAATGTGTGTATATATATATATATATATATATATAAAATTAAAAAGAAATAAGATACACTAAACTGTGTTCAGAATTGTGTACAGAGCAGAAAATGTAATATGTCTTAATTGTACATAATGTAAATACTCTGTATGATAATAGTAGAAAAAATTACTATTATTCAAAAAATATATATATTATATAGAGAAATAATATCTATTGTTATTGTATATAAATAGTGTAAAAATGCAAAAAAAAAAAAAATCTGTAATACTCATCCTTGGTAATATTATAATAATATATGTTGTAAACAATTATTATTATTATTATTATTATTATTTAAAAAATATTATGTACGTGCAAGTATCTGTTATGCACAATTGCGTTCATATAATGTATTATAAATATTATATATATATAATAAAGTTTGAAAAAAAAATATTATCAATTTTCTGCAAGTAGCCTAACTGACCGGGTTTTGTGTCCTTAAGTAGTAGATGGATTTCATCAGTATGTGGGAGACCCCCATTCTTGCTTATTGGAAACCTGAAATGACATAAAATAGTTCCACGATTGATTCTCTTAAGCAAGGTTATCTATTCTTAGTCCACAGGGTACTATTGTATGATAATTCGCGATACGTCTACTACTACAGCGTTTTTGTTTGGGACGGTATGCCAGGTACGGTGTATCGGAATCTTTCTTAACAGTTACATATGACATACGAATGTGATACATTTAAACATGTGTATTCATTATTTTACATGTTTACCTAGTATGGAATAAGATAAGCATAGTTATTTAATAAAATTTATATTTTACACTACGTCTGTTATTAAGATATTTGCTATATAAGTTTTGTTTATATTTGATAGATAAAATTATCGCATACATTTCACTTACTTTATATGCTTGTGCAATTTATGCGTAATAAACTGTGTGGTGTATACTTAATTTATTGATCCTATTCCGAAAACCTTACCGTTATGAGTAACAGTATCAGCAAAAAAAAATTTTTTTTAGTTTTCTTTTTCATATAGTTTTAATTTTCAATTGTTCTTACTAGCAAAAAACGAGACATCTGTTGCTTTTATAAGGAAAAAAAAAAAACATCAGACGAGCCACTAATCACCTGGGGGGAATGTTTCAGACCTTCCTCACAAAAGAATGCAGTAAAAAATTCTGTATGTTATCATGCCGAATACTTTTCATAACGTTTCTATTACCAAAAGAAATCTTATACAAAATTTTCAGAAATTTACTCATATCAAAGCATAAGTACTTTTACTGTTGTGCATTCTAAAGCAAACTTACCAAGTGCTAAAGTTTTCGAACTGTCCACAGGGAGCGCATGTGGCTAATATTACTCTTGTCTCCACGAGAGATTGTTGTATTGTTTAATTATTGGAAAATCTGCTATTAGAAAGAATTAGAAATTAATTATTACAAAGCTCCAGTGACAGCTTGCAGTATTTTCATGTAAACATCGTTTCGTTCTTTCTCTGTTGCCTGATAATTCTCAGATTTTTGAAACGTTGCAAACAGTGATTATGAAGAAAAGTCTACCAACACTATATCCAAAGAAAATTAGAAGAATGGAACTACTTTGAATACTCCAAATCCATAACTTAGTTAAGTATAATTATTTATTTATTTTTTTTTTTTTTTATTTCATCCAGTACAAGAGCTTTGGAGTTACATTTTGTCGTATTGCATTTTCTCATTTGTACATCCGCTTTGACTGTCACAGCAAATTCGTAACCTGACCTTTTAAATTAGGAATTGTTTCCGTTCTTGGAACTTCAAAACAAACAACCGTTAATAACAGCAGTACACTAAAGCACAAACTACCGCTTGATGAAAGCCATTGATCAGATGGCACAAGCAGTCATTACCAATGAAACGTGACGTAGCAAAAGCAAGTGATGGTTCCTCTTATAATTCGGATTTATTTTCCACTTTGAATACATGAAATAAGGGAATAGAAAATAATTTCTGGCTACTCCATCAGCGATGTGTCATAGGAAATATTTAATTATTTTATCCGAATATTATTTAGAGCGATATGTATTAAATTATAATGTTCTTGTTTACATATCCATTTCTTGTTTTAATTTAAAGCTAGTTTTCAGATTTCAAAGAAGTTATTTGAATACTTCAGAGCAGTACTCACTACTGCCCACGTGTCTGTGCATACAATTTCATCAGTAATCGTTCAAGTTCTGCTTTTCGGTTGTTCGTTTCTTTTTTTTTTTTTTTTTTGAGCCGTAGGCATCCAATCGCTTTGGACACAATAAAGTGGGCGGAGGTTAATGACCATTTTTTCTTTCGGAAGTGGAAAGGCTTGGTTTGGCTGAACCCGATGGATTGATATATTGTGCATGAAAAATATATTACACATATTTAAAAACATTTCAGGAGAATAATGAGAACAAGAACATTTTTAGTGTGTTTGTGTGTGTGTTCCTGTGTGCGCGCGCGCGCATTAATTTGCGGTCGACTGTTTAGTGTAGCATAAGGGAAAACAGTTTGGGAGATGTCCATTAACAATAGATTTCTGCTCTCAAAATATTCATTCCTTTCCATGGTCAACTGGCTACATCTAGATGGATTTTATTCACATTAAACATTTGGATCATTATTATAAAGGGGAAAAACGTACCCCTCTCTCTCTCTCTCTCTCTCTCTCACACACACACACACACACACACACACACACACACACACACACACACACACACACACACACACACACACACACACACACACACACACACACACACACACACACACACACACATTCAAAAAATAATAATAATAAAAAAAAAATCACCAGAAGTATCCGCATAACTCGATTAAACGATTAATAGGATATTGTTCCTTTCCATTGAAAATTGAATTCGATTCTTGAAACTCGGTTTCATCCCACATACCATTCAATCCGCAGAGAATCGATGTAGTTTTGAGACAGAAAAAGAACTGTTAGTATTTGACACATGGCGTTTGGGGTTGATAGTTGATTAAGAATTTCCATTCTTGTCTGGTTTTTCATCCAGCTTACCATCAAATCTAAGGAATCCATGTAGTTTTCAGACACAAAATAATATTGGTAGTCGGTAGAAGTGTTTGGCGTAGATAAAGGATGTGGAGAAGAAGGCGGATTGGGAAGTGAGGTTCCATAACTCACCACTGGGTAGATATTTGTAACTCCAGTTTTTCATCCCGTTTACCATGAAATCCGCGAGATCAATGTAATCTTCCGATCAAAAAAAAAACTATTGGTAGCGGTAGATGGAGTTAGGTCTATGTAGAGGTTTAAATAGCGAAGACATTGAATGGAGAAGTGAAGTTCCACAACCCACCCTTGAGTTCGATTCCTGAAACCAGGATTTTTCATCCAGCATACCAACTCCGCAGGCAATTCGTGTAGTTTTCAGATAAAAAAATATTGGTAGGAGGCAGATTGGAGTTAAGCTGAGCTAGAGGATTAAAGACTGAAGACAATGGGTAGAGAATTAAAGCTCCAAATCTATCAATAAATTTAATTCTTATAACTGAAGTTTTTCATCCCATATACCTCAATTCCAAGGGAATCCGTATAGTTTTGCGATAAAAAAATATTCTTGGTAAGCATTAGAAGGCGTTGGGCATAGACAGAGGATTAGGGAATGAAGACAGCGGGTTTCAGAGTGTGGTTCCACAAAGCATCCTTGAGTTCGACTCTTGTAATTCGGGTTTTTCATCCCATATACCATCAAATCCGCAAGGAATCATGCGCATTTGATATAGTTATCTGAAATTCTGGAAAAAAAATACTATTCGTATTCGGTAGATGGGGAGGGCGGAGATCGAGGAATTAAGTAGCAAAGAGGTGGGTTACAGAGTTTCGTTCCACAACCTAACATCAATTCCTTTCTTATAACGCTGGTTTTTCACACAGCATATCATCACATCCGCAGGCAATCCCTGTAGTTTCGGACAAAAAATTACTCTTGGTTGGCTCTAGATAGGGTGGGGCTTAGATAGAGCATTTATTAGCAAGTACGATAAGTTGAAGAATGAAGTTCCACAATCCACCCTTGAGTTCTATATTCTTGTAATTCGGTTTTTCATCATGTATACCATCAAATCATCATGGAATCCACGTAGTTTTCAATCAAGAAATACTACTGATAGGTGGTAGGTGGGATTCGGCATAGGTAGAGGATTTATTAGCAAAGACGATAAGTTGCAGAATGAAGTTCCTCAATCTATCGTTCAGATTTGTTCTTGTAACTTGGTGTTTCATCCTGTATCCTATCAAATCAGCATGGAATCCATGTAGTTATGAGATAAAATACTATTCCTATTCGGAATGGCATAGGATGGACATATAAAATTAAGTAGAAAAGAAGATGGGTCGTGGGGGTGAAGTTCCAAACCCTAGACTTGTGTGCAATTCTTGTAACTGGGGTTTTTCATCCAGTATATTATCAAATCCGTGGAAATCCATGCAGTTTTCAGACAAAAATACTAACGTTATTGGTAGATGGCGATGGGCGTAGATAGAGGGATTCAGCAGCGAAGACGGTAGTTGAAAAATGAAGTTCCACAACCCACTCTCGAGTTCGATTCTTTTAACTGTTTTTTTTTTCACCCCTTACACAGTGGTATCTCGCTAATCCGAACTAATAAAAACCGTGCTCGTTCGGATTAGCGAATTTTCCCCAAGAGACAATAACTAGTGTTTAAGATTCTAATGGTACATCAACTTAATTCTGTAAATAAATGAAGTAGCCGGCAAAGGTTGGTCGATTGGTAGAGCCTCTGCTACTAATGGCTCAGTAGGCGATAGATGGCGTTGGGTGTAGGTAGAAGCTTAATTAATGAAAACAACGGTTTGCAGAGTCGAGCTCTGCAAACTACCACTGAGTTCGATTCGCAACTCGGGTTTGTTATGTCCCAGGCTGTTGCTCCATAATGATTGTCTTGAATATTTCTATTTTAACTCTATTTATATTTTAATTTTGGAAGATAATGAATGATGTATCGAATGATAATGAAAACTGGAAATTATTTTATGAGTTGGACTCATGAATTAATACTGAAAGTACTCAAATACTTGTTCAAAAGCTAACTGAAAGAAAAAATAATTTGGAAGTTTAATAAATATGAAAAATTCGTTTTGCATTGTTGTATACTACAGGATAAATATACCAGAAGAACTGGGAAATTGAGCCTCGGACAAATTTTATACATTAACACTAAATCAGAAGATAGAACAAACATTTAAGAAAATAAAGCAATATAAAAATGTAAATATAAACTGCAGGCAATTTTCTGCAAAGCTTATTCTTTCGCTCTCTACAGTGGAAATTATAAACAAAAGAACCCTGTCTGATATACGAGGGACGTCCAGAAAGCAAGTTCCGTTTTTAAATATTTTCACTGCAGGCTGCGATCGCAACGGTGCGCATGCGTGCTGAGTTTGTTGATTCGTTAGCAAGGTGTTGGTGCCATTTTCAGACATTCTCGCAGTGCGTACGCTTCTTGGTGTGTGTTTATAAGTGTAAGAAAATCGAATCTCCCGCCGAATGTGAAATTAGGTCAGTTATCCGTTTCTTGAATGTGAGGAACGTTAAAGCAGCTGAAATTCATCGGCAAATTACTGAGGTTTATGGAGGACACAAATGAGTGATTCAATGGTACGAAGATGGGTAAGAATTTTTAAAGAAGGACAGCTGTGCACGATGATGAACGGAGCGGGCGACCATCTCTAGTGACTGACGATTTGATGCTTTCAGTTGAAGAGAAGATTCGACAGAATAGGGGATTCACTATGACATCACTCTCGCTACAATTTCCAGAAGTTTCATGTTCATGTCTTCATGAAATTGTGTCAGCTGGGAACAACTCCATCATCCCCCATATGGTCCTGACCTCGCGCCAAGTGACTTTCACCTGTTCAAACATCTGAAATCTTTTCTTGGTGTCCGGCGGTTTCAAGACGATGACGAGGTCAAAGAAGCAGTCAATACGTGGTTTGCTCACAGACGGCAACCTTCTACGACGAAGGTATACAACTTTTGGTGCCCCGTTATGATAAGTACCTGAACAATAGAGGAAATTATGTAGAAAAGTGAAAGATGTCTACTTTAATTTCCAATAAAGTTTTTTTTTTTTTTGTAAGTATATTTTTGTTTCTCTGACAGCCCATCGGAACTTACTTTGTGGACGTCCCTTGTAGTATGAATCGACTGAATGAGTGGGCTCAACGATCACAGAATACAATGACTATGGCCTCAACCGTACTCAGAAAGATATACGCGATCATTCACCAACTGGACAAAAATTATCAAAATACATTATAGAAACAGCAAAAATATACTATTTGTATACTATTCATTTAAGTGCAAATATCACAATATAGATTATCCGCTAATACTAGCAATGTTCGCTAACTACAACATAACGTCTAGTCATGACTTGCACTACGAAGAGCCAATGACAAGCTGGCTTTTATGCATATGAGAGAAAAACTCAGCATTAGAATTTCAATAGCGGTGTGTAAGGCACACCATTAAACAAAATATATTAAGTCTCTGTTTTAAAGCATTCTCCCTGAGTGTAACGAAAACTACAGATGACAACCATATGACGTCTGTTTTTTTTTTGGATATATATATATATATATATATATATATATATGCAGGCTGATTCAGTACTCTTGGGCCAAACTTTAAGGGCTGATAGAACACACAAGCACTTATCAAGAACACACAAGAACTAAACAAGCACTTTTCGTCATACAATGCATGGTCCGAATTCAAGCGGTGAAACGCTAGGGGTTAGCAATTATTGTGTCAGGAAATGGAGAAACACAAGAATGACAGAGGAGATTTGAAACAATTGCAGAAACTACAGAACATAAATTAAAGAATTTTATTGAACAAATTACAGAAAGCGCTCAAAACAGCTACAGCCAACATTAATGAAGGCTTCACACCTTCGACGTAGTGATTGGCGTACATTGGCGAAAACACCAGGCATTTCTTATACAGCGGCAATAGAAATCCTGGCAATAAGGACCTCATTGGAATCGAGGGGGCTATCGTAGATCAGGCTTTTCATATGGTCCCATAGGAAAATGTCCAGACACGAGAGATCGGGAGATCGTGGCGGCCAAGTGATGGGACCACCCTGACTAATCCATCGTCCTGGAAAAGTTGCATCCACACATCCACGCTGAAATGGGGTGGCGTTCCGTCATGTTGGAACCACATACGTGTTTGAATGTTTGCTGGAACAGGGTTCAGTAATTCTGGCAAGACCTCTTGTAAAAATACGAGGTATGTTCTCCCATTCAGTCGTGCTGGCAGAACTTATGGGCCAATCAAATGGTCATGTAGGATTCCAACCCAAACATTTATGGAGAAACGCCACTGGTACGAATGTAGACGTGTGGCGTGCGGATTTCTGCTCGCCCACACATGATTATTATGGGTATTAAAAAAAGTGCCCTCACGTGTAAAGGTGCATTCGTCAGTGAATTAGACTACAGTGCAGCTGGACTTTGATGTGCAAAATCCACACGAGGACGGTAACCTGCAGGTGTCAAGGCATGCACCCTCTCTTCGTGGTAGGGTGTAATCGTTCATCTTGTAGAACTCGCCACACCGTCGATTGGGGCACCTGTAACGTATGGGAAATTGCTTGCGTGCTACATTCGGGACGATCTGCAACCCTACGTAGAATTTCCTCTGTAACACGTGGCGTCCTCACGCTCCTTGCACGCCCTGTATCCTGCATGCTGCAGACAAAGGAGCACATTTCGCACAGATACTGGTGCAATCGCTGAAAGGTTTTACGATCAGGCATGGGTCTGGTCGAAAAGAGCTCTCAGAACAGTCTTTTGGCTTCCCTCGCATTCCCATCCGTAGCTCCGTAAATGAAATGCATGTCAGCCTTCTCTTGATTTGTGAAATAAATCCATCCTTTTTGCACTCCACATTAGAAAGAACGACGAGTGTTATGCACCCGATGAGACAAAGAAAAGAAAAGAAAGAAAAGGAAATACAAAATATTATTTACAAAAATAAAGAAGTCAATGGACACCTCCGCGGGAAAGGTGCATCGTGCCATGTAACGAGTCACTTGTTTGTAGCTGTATGAATTGGAGGAATATGATACTCCTAAGTCAGTGTAACCATGTCCGGGTGAAATTGCTACGACAAGGGAACTGGCAGACTTTGAAAGTGACTTTGTGATAGGATATCATATTGCAGGTCTATCTGTTTGGCAAACTGTTAGCAAATTGAGTCATCCCAGCTCAACAATCAGTGATACCACACTGAGATGGAACTGCAGGGAGTCAACTGCAAGCACTACCCAGTGGATGGCCCACCACACTAGCCGAACCTGACTGTAGAGTGGTATGGAGGTTAATATTAGGGAGGAATATTTATCTGGACGATTTCAATCGAAGGTGAGTTAGCCGATCTCATATGGAGGCAGCAGGGTTTTTTCTCCCGGAAACTCGGGTTTTTCATCCCGCATACAGACAGAACGGCCCTTCAGAACAATACTATTTACAGACAAAAATACTAGTTGTGGTGGAGGTGGGCGGTAGATGGTATTGATGGAGTTGATTCGTAGTAGAGGTTCGGTGTAGTGATTGAGATAGTTGTAGGTGCCCTCCGCGATGAGTCTTCGGACTCCTTGGAGGTATCAGGAATAATAATAATAATAATAATAATAATAATAATAATAATAATAATAATAATAATAATAATAATAATAATATGTAAAAAACGCCATTTGTCAGCTGATACGTTGAATGCGGAGTTTTGAGCATTGACTGGAATTGGATCTGCACAAAAACATCCAGAACCGAGGCTTCCACCATGAGTTTTATGGTAGGACTGCAATATGCAATTGTCACACATTATCTGAGACAACATGCAGCGTCGTCTTCAGTGGTGCAAAGAACATGTACACTGGGACGTGGAAGCTTAGAAAGTTGTGTTAAAGAGCGACGAATCACGCTACATCCTCTAACCAGCAGATGGAGGTGTGTGTGTGTGTGTGTGTGTGTGTGTGTGTGTGTGTGTGTGTGTGTGTGTGTGTGTGTGTGTGTGTGTGTGTGTGTGTGTGTGTGTGTGTGTGTGTGTGTGTGTGTGTGTGTGTGTTGGCAGATGCCAGTTGAACGCCTCTTACCAGAGTCGATAATCCCAACTATGGAATTCCTCCGAATTTCATAGTTAGGGTTTGTGTAATGGTAGTGATGGTATGGTCTTGTTTTTTCTTGATTGGCCTCGGATTTCTGTTTGTGGTGTCACGAACACTGAACTCCGAGAGATATCTGAACATTCTGGAGAATGCAATGCTTCCTACTTTGTATTATTTCTAAGGCGTGACCATTATCTCTTTTAGCAAGACAATGCATTGTGATATTATATATTGGATACATACAAGGCTGCTGCTGTAACTGCGTGGTTTGTGGACATAAACGTCATCACACTTGACTGGCCTCTGCAGAGCAATGACCCCAACCCTATGGAACATCTGTGGGATGAACTGAAGTTTGCAGTGAGGTTAAGGGGCATCCATCCTACAATCTAGGACCTCATTACATGCCTAAAGGAATGGTCCAAAATTCCAATTGATCACTATCAATAATGATAGTGATCAATACCATGTTCCGTAGGTTTGTTGCAATCATCGCAGCGAAAGGAGGTCCTACATCTTAATATGGTGGGCGCCATGGCTGTTTGTTCCTCATACTATGGTGTCCGTTGACTTCTTTGCAAGCATCGTATATACATTACTAGTAAACAGTCGCTATAAATTAAGTTACAAACGGATTGCTGCCATTTGAATGCGTTCTGGATCCCATAGTATGGGTGAACATGTTCATGTGGGATATGATCTCTTGTACGTTAGAGTTGGATGGTTGAGGAGTATCAATCAGTGAGGTTATAGCTTAGATTAGTATTAAGATGGACTGGATTAAAGACAGTTTCTGTTAATTCAATAATTTTTCTTCCACACTCATCATAGCATCTAAATGTATTTTTAACTTTATACTAGTCACTGACTGGGTGAGTGGTAGGATCTTCATCGTTAAGGTTAGCCGAATGAAAAACGTCACTGAATTGAGCAGTGACTCCAGTTCTGCATAGATGATGTCTTCAACATGCTCCTGTATATGCAGTTCAATAGAATATTGCAGTTACACCGAAGATTGTGAACCCTGGATATATTAAGCGCTGATGTTTCGGTTTTTCTATGCGAAGCAAGAAACAGAGTTTGGTCAGAGGAATGAAAGAAGTGCGGATTTTGTTTTAAGAATTTTGGCCAAGGTTGGTGAAAGGGAGCTGATATACAGAAGAGAAATAAAATCTTTTTCATCATTATTATTCTCAATACGATGAGCAGGTGGATTGGACAGATGTTTATTAGTTATTATTAGATATTAATATAGTCTACTTATGGCAACCGTTCTACTGAAAGGTTGTTAAAAGAAACTTTAGATTTTTGGTGATCTCTTCTTCACTGAGGAGAGAGAAAGAGCACGTTTATCTAACCTAGGAATGATGTCAAGCTATTTTGGAGTGGATAATGATGAGATTGCTTCTGAAAGCATCTGTTGCTGTGTGCGGATATTCTGTAAATAGAGATCTTTAGTTTTTCTGATATACGTGTAAGTTTGACATCCAGAAACACCAGAGAATCGTCAACTTCCAACTCCGTGGTAATTGTATTCTTGGATATTGATTGTTGAGATGATTCAGGAACTCTTTTAGGGAATTTGGATCATGACTGCAAATTAAAAAAACTTCATCTACATATACCTTTTCCATAATCTTGGTTTCAATGGGAAAGAATTAATTGCTTTTTCTTCAATGCCTTCGAAATATATATTTGGGATAACTGGATAATGAAGTTAACAGATTGCCCAAGAGGAAGCGAAGTTCTGTTTGTAAATAGTATTCTTAAATATGAAGCAATAAGAATTTGCGCAGTAGATTAGAAATGACAACTTTTCTTATCTTTTAAAAGAATTAATACCTCTTCCATGGGCACATTAGTAAAGAGGGAAAGTAACATCAAAACTGACAATATTTTTATTTTTTTGAAGACAATGAAGTGTTAAGAATTCTTGATGAGGGAGGTGGTCGAGCTTGTTAAACCTTTTAAAATTTAGGCGAAATGTTTTGAAAGCTTATAAATGGGAAAATCAATGCTTTCCGCAGTGGGTCTTAGTGGAGTGTTTCTTCATGTATTTTAGGCTCACCATATAGTAGAGGGAGGAGAGGTGAAGTGAATGTAGAGATCATCTTAAATCTCCAGGAATATTCCGGAGTAGTTCTGAGACTGTTGGTGCGATTTTGGAGTTCATGAATTTGATCGCATCGCTTTCAAGAATCGAATAACTATCTTTAATAATTATGACAATTTGTTGTATTCTTCAGTATCTCAATTGCGTTTATCAGCTGGGAGAATTATAATATCCTTATTTTCTGTACATTTTTAAGGCTCGATGTTTTGCCATAGTACCATTATCCATTCGAGGTTGATTTGACTGTTAATTAGATATTGTGAAAATGGATTCCTTTATAGTAAATTACCTTCTTGAGATGGAAGGAAAGAAGTTGCTTTCTCTGTTTTTTTTCTGCAAGTAAGAGTTCCTTTGGAATAGATCTCGGCAATATAGCAAAGTTAAAAGCCTTACTTGGAATATCTTTTTTTTGACATTAGATAGATGATAATCGGATTTAATAATTATAATGTTATCGAGAGAAAACTGGTATTTAGTTTTGGACAATTTTTAGTGTTCTAATTTTAACGCTTCAAGTTTTCTAATTGTTAACTTTGTTGGTGTTCTTGACATTAAACGCAAGAGAGTTGAGCATATCTTTGATACGTTGCCAAATATCAGTTTCTAATGTTTGTTCAATAGCAGAAGATAAAAATGCTTTAATGGAGTTCAAATATGATAAATTAGGCGTAGTGAAATTAATCCGTTCATTTATAAGATTTTTTTCACTAATATACGCTTTTAGTTATTTCTGTTTTAATCGTTTATTTGCATCCCCTGCTGTAGGCAGCCAAACCGAAGTTCGAATCTAGTCGCCAACTAACTTTTTCTAAGGATTTCTTCTACAGGTTCCCTAGTTAGTCTATCTCTGTCACGGGCAATTGGGTTTTTTCTCTCTGAAGCTCGGGTGTTTCGTCCGATAAACTCAAGGAAATCGTCTGTAGAACCCACACTATTTCAGAGAATAATATGTTGGGGACTATGAGATAGCGACATTTCTCATTCGTGTCTCCATCAGATGCTACTTATAATTAGTGATAGTTTGAACTAGCTATCTCTGATTGGCTACCGCTGCCAATTACACGTTCCAAAAGTCTGGTCTCTCCTATTGCCTGTAAGTGAATAAAACGCGTTAGCTTCTTTGAAGGTGATGAATTTGGTGAAAATATAGTGCAATTTGCAATGCTTGAGAAATACTAACCCATTGATGTTTAGTCCAATGCCCTATAATCTTCTGTAAGTCTTTGCTACTCAGTTGCCTCATCATGAAGGCTAGAAATTTGTTGCAACGAATTTACCCCACGGTCAGACATATAAATGAACAAATTTAAATGATTAAATATATTTTGAACACATGACTAGTTTCATTTTTCTAGAAGACTTCATCGGATGCAGAACATGGAAGTGATAAGAGAGAGAAATTCAAAATATAATATTACTAGAGAAGAACAGCTATCAATTAAGTTGAAACGTTGCTGATATTTGAAGGCATTCGGGATCCCACAGTATTGTTGTTGAGTATAATCTTATTGAGAAGCAGCTGATATGACGATTTCTACTGTTCTATCTTTAACGCTTAAAATTTTCTAATTAATCTAACCAGTATGGGGAAAACTTCCAAAGGGAAAAGGTATGTGGAATGAAGGAAAATAACAAGACGTGGGTTCAATGAGTTTCCCTTGTTCGTACATGATTAGAAGGAAGTGGAAGAATGGTAGTAGTAGTGGTCAGTTTGCTAGAACAGCGTCCAGGGAAATGCCTACATATAAGACAATTGCAGAAACAGAGCGCCCATGGGAAAGCGATTGTAGAAGATCAGTGAGAGAGGAGAGATCATCTTTTGGCGAATGACTCGCTTCTGGGTTACAGTCACTCATGTTGAAGAAGGTGTTTGGTGCATCACTTTGGATGTGAGAACAATACCCCAATATTGGAGGAATTGGAGAGTTATAGTGTTCGGAGTTGAGAGAAGAGAAGTAATGTTTTAAGCGAAAAAGAATATCAAAGATTTTTTTAGGACAAAGAAAGGACTATGAATCTGATGTTCTTATATCATTGGCTAGCTGTGAAACTCAGCCCAAGAAGGAGAAAATAGATTTGGGTTGGTGAATGGGGTGTTATGAGAGGGGAGTAAATCCCATTTTTTTTTTCAGGGAAATAAAGCAGGACTAATTTTTGGTGGCATTACTAAATTATCTTGCCTCCCTGTGAGACTTCGGATTATTCATCTTCACTGAAAAAAACTGAATAAAGCTTACTCTCTTCGTAAAAGGGCTAGACATAATTTTGCTCATAAAGGAAAACCTTGTAAACAAATTAAAAAAAAATAGCATTAAAAGAAGAAGCTACATATGTGGTTTGCAGACTATCTGCAAGAAGGAGGCTCTTGTTTGGGAGAACATCTTCATACCACTCTAACATTAACGATATAAATAGTCTCTTTACCATGATATGATAATGACTTCAGTACTTCACAGATAGCATAATCTCTATCCACTGGAAATTAGCAACTTTTGTAGTTAAAGAAAAAAAGAAAAAACACGCACCTTGCCGTATGCCTCTTTCAGATCTACAAAAGTTAAATATGGGCCCTGATTATTATGATAATGTGTAACCTCTGGAATTTACAAGCCTTTAAGTCACATGAACTGCCATGATTTTCTTTCATACTTTTAGTTGGATTAGTGGATTAGTATTCTTTCTAAATTATATATTTTTGTGCAAATTCCATGTCTTCTTTTGGTAAGTTTGCTTGTTTTGGAATTCTAAATTACCAAAAAGAAAGCACTGTGGAAGGAATATACGCAACACAGTGATCAGCATGCTTAGACGAAGCAAAAACAAGAAGGGCAACTAGTAAAGTATGAAAAGATAAATCAGATTTTCAAAGAAAATTAGCGAAACAGCTTAAATCTAAAAGCACTCTATCAGTGCTGATGGTAAGAAAGTTAGAGAAGCAGAACTAGTTCAGTCGCTAAATGATCATTTTTCAAGGGGGGTACATCATCCAGGAGGTGACTGTGCAGATGTTATTACGTGATTGATGTAAGTATTGAGGTACATGAACTGGAGGTACTCAGTATATTGAAAAATATCAATGAGGATACAGCAGCGGGCCTCGACGGTATGTCCCTTCATGTGCAACGAGAATGTGGAAGTGAACTGGTAATGCCTCTGACGAAGTTGTTTAATCTGTCTTTACTCTGTAAAAGTTCCAAGGAAGTGGAAAGAGGGTAAGATAGTTCCATTACATAAATGTTGCGACAAGACAGAAGTTGAAATTACAAACCAATTAGTATCTCTGGAGTGGTGGTAAAATATTGGAAAAGTTGGTTAAAAGTAAAATTCAGGATTGGGTTGATAGGAATGTGATACCGTGTAGGAGTCACATGGCTTTGTAAAAAGGGAGGTCCTGCCTCAGTAATTTATTTACATTTTATAGTATGGTGACTGCAGAATTGGAAAAGAGGAAATGGCTACACCATGATACTTCTGGACTTTGCAAAGGCATTTGACAGCATACCGCATAGAAAATTATTTAAATACATGATGACATGGATAGGGCATGACTGGTAGACAGACATCAGTGGGTGACGTATGATGGAGTGGAATCAAGGTGAATGAGGATGACTAATGCAGTACTCCAAGGCTCTCTACTAGGACCACTGCTCATTAATTTGTACATTAATGATATATTGGAAGATTTGAGGGTGTATATTCAGTTGTTTGCTGATGATGCAAAACTAGGGAGAGTAATAGTTGATCAAATGATATAGATATCCCACAGAATGATTTAAATAAATTTTTAGTGTGGGCTAAGGACAATGATTATCAATTCAATGTGTAAAATGTAAGATAATGCACTTCGGGATGAAAAGATAACATATTTCATATCATATTGATGGTACTAGTTTACAGGAAATTAATGAGGCTAGGGATCTGGGAACGATCGTGGATGGAGATTTGAAATTTAGAGGACATATTGCCAAGAATTGACAAAAATAGCTAACTTTGATGCTGAAAACACATTAACAAGTAGAAATAGGTGTGTGGGTGTGTGTGTGGGGGGGGGTGTTATCCTTCTTTATAAGGCTATGATTTGGCCACATGTTGAGTACTTGCGCACGTATTTGGTCACCTGCGTTTCTTGAGGATCGGGAGTGGAGGAGATTCAGGCATGAGTGACGAAGCTGGTGATAGGTCTGTGGAATGTTCCCTATGAGGATAGTTGACGGTGTGTGTGTTGCAGAGATTAGCAGACAGCAGGAGGAGAAGGGGACACAATAGAAACTTGTAAGTTACTAAATGGATTCTATCAGATTGGCACAAAGTAAATAATTTTTCAATACATGGGGAGTAGGGAGGGAAACAAGTGGTTACACTTGGAAGTTGTCTAAGAGTGTGGTTAGGAAGGGTAAGTGAAGTAGGTTCTTTACTTGGAGAGTGGGAATGAGTAGAATGGATTGCTAAGGTTAGGAGCACTCCAAAAGTGAACAGCAGTAAGAGAGATGTATAATATTTATTGTGTTAATCAATACAATCAAATTGAACGTTGTCATGAGTTGCTGCTTTTGTTCTGTGTTTCATAGGTTTTCCATGCGAACTGACATGTTTAGGACGCCGACATAGACAAATTTTTAATATATAATTATCTATAAATAATTTACTTTTTTGCCCATATTTAAAATGGGAAATAGTGTTGACGATCTACTGAATTCCCCGTTTTCTGGCAGAACTTTCGCGAATTGTATGTTTTATATTCGAAGGAGGTAGGAACTTGTGAATAAATAAGTAAAACGAGTATAATAAAAATCACATCAAAATTCAAATTATCTGTGTCTCACTCTAGTATTTGCCAATGATAATCTAATCTCACCACAAAACTTAAACCCTTTGTGCTTTTCTCATATAAACGGCTCACGTGAAGCATAGCTGTTGTTCATTTATCCTTTATACTTTTCGTATTTAAAATTATATTAATTGATAAATAAAGTATTAAAATTTGTCCTACAGTTATTTGCATTGGACAAATTAAGATAAGTACTGTATATATATATATATATATATATACTAAAGAATTCCTCCACACCTTTCTTAGTAGAACCTTACGATGGACAATATGCAGATCAATCTATAAGGAGAACCAGTAGACAAATTACACTTAAAATTGTGGAACCCCTGACCACACCATGGGAAAGAGATTTTGAGAATAAAAAAATTAGTTGAAAAAGGACCAATAGGAGTCCTTTTTCAACTCATGATCTCTTCTCCCTGTGAGCGAGAAGAGATCATGAGTTTTGCATATCATGTGAGCCATAGGGCAGTGTAACCCGAGACTGACTTTACAGTTATTCGATTTGATAATTGGTCTTACTCTGCCTGATCGTGCCTTGCTTGTGAAGTGTTTCTATAGGGATGAAGAAAATGCTGTAGCAACACTTACGAATACAGATGCCTAAAATATCTTGTGAAAAGGCCCAGTGACATTATATACAGTGCAAAGCAAGTTCGTGGATTTGAAGAGACAGGCATTTTGAGAGCGCAACTAGGAAGATAGCAAATCTGAAGTTTCTCAAATGACTGAAATGTTGCAGCTGCTGTTACTGAGCAGTCAGATGGGAATGCTGTGAGTCGGTGCAGCGCACCTGCTGTAGCAAGACTATTGGATTTGCCATACACAACGTTATAGCCAACTTTGCATAAAGCGTTGCAATGATACCTGTATAAACTCAGTCACAGCCCAGAATTGCAAAGGGGAGATGCTATCGTCTGAGAAACATTTGCGTTGGCATTTCTTATACGAATAGAGGTGGAGGAGAATTGCCCTCGGTCCTTTGGAGTGATGAAGCCCATTTTCATGTTTGTGAAACAGTAAACACTAAATACTGCCTTATTTGGCTGCAGAGAATTCATGTGTATATCAACAAGTTCCCTCTCATTCACTAAAGGTCACAGTATGGATAAGATTTATGCCCAAGTTCATTATCGTACCGTTTTTCTTCGAAGTAATCCATCAAACCAGTCCTCTCTGTTGCACAGTCAAGGGTGCGCATTATCTGGACATGTTGAAGAGTTTCGTCATCCAGCAACTGCAGGAGGGTCTAAGAACACAACAGTATTGATGCAAGATGGAGTATCTCACCACATAGGATGTGATGTTCAACAATTATTGAGTGTCAATATTTCAGAGAGAATAGATTAATCAGTTGCTCATTTCTATGAAATGACTCCAAGAATCCCTCAACGCGTTCACCAGATTTTAAAGCTTGAGAATTTGGATTTGGGGGTTCCCCTCAAAAGCATGGCATATAGGGCAAATCTCTTCACCTGGAAGATTTGAAAGACAAAATCACACATCATGGGAGAAACCTTCGACAGATAAGTTGCGCCCACTGTAGCCAATGCTGTATGGCTGTTTCAGCTATTGGTCCTGCACGAAGGCCAACACAATGAAGGTCACCTCCGTTGATCATTGGGACAGCTTCTTCAGCATGTCAGCTCTATGTGATATGTTCTTTGTATCATATTATTTTATGAAATGAGCAAAATAAACATAATAGAATGACTTCGTTTGTCATTGATTCTGAATCATTTCACCATCCAGTTCTTTCTCGCTTCACAGCGCCATATATCCCCTATTGATCATTTTGACCATTTTTTTTAATTGTCATAATCTCTCCCCCTCTATCTCTGAAGAGGAATACTTTAATATAAAACATCCAATATGTTTCATTGTGCTATAGTACTATTTACAGTTCCCCATTTCGATGTTTGACCACGTCACTGTACTTGAAATCGCCTACAATTCAAGAAGACTGTGTTTGATATCGAACACTATATCTACTCCCTTTCTCTGATCATTATTGACCAAATATAACATTTTATAGTTATTCTTTTCTAGAATCTCATCTAATTTTGTCTTGGTTACACCTGTTATATCAACCTAGTGCTTCTCTAAATCAATTATATCTGTTATAAAACCCATTTAAAACCAATTTTGTTTATTTCCTTCTTGTCATCCTCAATATTCTCAAGCTTATAGTCAGCTCCAGCTAGATATCTTTTGTCCTCACACACAAACACCTACAAAATAATTATCACAGTCCTCCCCTATTTTCTCAAACTATAGTACAATATATGCAACTCATTTGTATTTATATATTATACTCCTTGGCTTTAACCCCAATTAAGGTATTACAATATTATTATTATCCAACCGTGTAGCTCAGTGGATGTGGCGTTTGCATACCACCGCGCTTGGCCGCACGAAGGAAGACTTCATTTCGAGTCTAGTCGGCGACTAGAGGAAATTTTTCTAAGCCTTTTTTCGACCGGTTCCCGAGTTAGTCGATCTCTGGCACGGGCAAGCAGGTTTTTCCTCCCGGAAACTCGGGTTTTTCGTCCTGTAAACTCAAGAAAATCGACCGTAGAACCCACATTATTTCAGACATTAAATATATTGTGTTAGGGTTAGGGACCACGAGATGGCGGCACATTTGAGCCGTCTCTCTTCACTGCGTACCGCTTAATTAGTGATAGCTTTGGGCCATCTGTCTCTGATTGGGTACCAGTGGAGATTGAACTGCCCACTCAGTCTCCAAAAGTTAGATAGGGCTAAATGGCCTCGCCTACTCCCGTATACGGGAATAAAAAGGCGTTAGTTGATTTTTTTTTAACCGTGTTTTCGATATCTGATTATCAATGGTCAGTATAACAAACTAAAGCTATAAATTCTTCTTTTCTTTCTTATACGTCTAACAATATTATAAGAAGAGGAGAGTATTTTAGGATTTTTTTGTCTTTTTATTGGTATTTTATGAATGAAGAGATTAAGCATGTATTCTGAACAAAGAGGCTTTTTGGAGACAGCACAAGATATATAGTAATAATCAGTACCTGAGAAGTACAAAGGGCAAGTTAGACAGGTAACTCAAGTTGGTAAGGACAGACTGCAGTATGAGCAGAAATCAGCCATCAAGCCAAGAAAAATCCTAGAGTTATTTTGATAAGTTCCAGCTGAATAAAGACTGGTCATGGAAGGATGATGTTGTGGATGAAAATAATAGCTTTTCATCAATTACTACATGGAATAAAACTGAGGTATTGAATTAGCAGTTTATTACGCTATTTCATCCTTGTGAATGTGACATGAAGAGGAGCTTGAGTTTAGGTGAGACACTGATAGCGTTTGAGCAGGAAGTATATGAGGAATTGTGTAAATTTGATGTTAATAATGCAGGAAACTCGACAACATATTACCACGTTTCTTGAAGAAATACTCCAAAGAGTCAACGACACTCTTGGCTTACCTATTTAACATGAGTTGTAATAGGAAAGTTCCAAAGAAGTGGAAGAAAGTAAAATTGTTGCATTTCGCAGAACGAGAGAGAGAGAGAGAGAGAGAGAGAGAGAGAGAGAGAGAGAGAGAGAGAGTTAAGATTGACGCTACAAATTATATCCTGTACAGATTAAGAGAGGTAGTCATATTTAGCAATCTGCTTATGTGCCAGAAGAAAGCAAGAAATTCGCTGGAAAAGGGAGATGCAAGTATAGCGATATATACAGTACTCAAATATTTCCAAGGCGTTTAGCATAACAAGCTAGTAACTAAGCTGGAACAGATATGATTGGATAAGAGACTAGTGACTTGGATAGGTGGTTGCAGTCAGATAGAAATCAACGACTTCCCGAGAGGAAGTCACTAGCAGGTGAATCCAAAGGTATGTTTTGGGACTATTATTATTAACTTTTATGCCAGTAATATTGGGAGAGGCTTAAATGGAGATATACAGCTATTTGTAGATTATACACATTTGGAAAGAACTATGCAGTAGAGCAGACGTTGTGGCCTTTCAGGAAGATCTGAACTAACTGTGAGTGGACGAGTGGCGCTATCAGTTTAATTTTGCAAAATGTAAGATGATAAAATTTGGTAGTCAAGAATGGGATGGAGAGCGCAGAATTCATGAGGAAGGAAGGGTGGACAGAGATTGAATTTTAGGTCATTTTTCTAAAATTGTGATAACATCACAATGGATTATGGTAATGATGAAGAAGACTTTCATATAGAAGCAAAGAGTTATGGTTTCCTTATATAAGGCCTTTATTTGGCTGGATATGTTCTACTGTGTGCAGATCTGATCACCTGATTTTCAAGATGATGAAAATATCTTAGGAAAGATCCTGAGATGAATCACTAATTCAGCTTCAGATCTGCAATGTGGATTTGATGACATATTGATAGAATTGATGCAGAAGAGTTGGCAGAAATTTGTGAATAGTAGAAGATGTGATATGACTGAGAGGTATGCATTGGTGAGGGGTTGTTACCAGATTAATGTGGAAGAGATTTTACATAGAGTAGAGGGAAATAAGGGTAGAACAAGAGGCTATTCCTAGAAGCTGTATAAGGAGAGTATGAATAGGAGTAGGTCCGTTGCATAGAGGGTGGTTGGTGAACGGAATGCATTTGTGAGCATGTGGTGAGTGTAGAAATTGTACAACGGTTAAAGGCACAGTTCAATTTCTTTTATTTTTTTTGCTTGGGATTGTCGACCTCTCACGAAGTATCCTTAAATAAGAGTTAGCTTATTATAACAGCTAAGCAATATTTTTGAACGTCTTAGTGTGATGTTCGACTATTCTTGTCCATTCCGGTCTATATTCTCTATAGTGATGGTTGACAGTAGACTGAAGTTTAGAGGGTATATTGCTAGTGTTGCAAAGGCTGCACATCATAGTGTTGCTATGATAAGGAGTTCTCTAACATGCAAGGATAAGAGGAAGCGGTTGTGCCACTGTATAAGGCACTGGTCAGATCACACTTGGACTATTGTGCTCAGGTCTTGTCATCTGGTTTTCAATGTGATGTGAAGACATTGGAGGGAGGGTGAAGAAATACGGATTGCAGAGTTTGGTGGATAGGAGTTAGACAGGTGATATTATAGAGATATTTAAGTTAGTGAGAGGATTTTTCAGATTAATCCGGAGGGGAAGAATCAGAGGTCATTCCTGGAAGTTATGTAAAAGTGTGGTGAAGAGGAGTGTAAGGAGTAGATTTTTTACATGGAGAATTGTCAGTGAATGGAATACATTACCAGAATGTGTTGTTAATGCAAAGAGTGTTAAGGATTTTAAGATTCTATATGATAAATAAGTTGTCAGTTGAATAAACATTCCACGATGAGTCTGTCGACTCCATGAAGGGTGTAATAATAATAATAATAATAATAATAATAATAATAATAATATTCAACATTTTATAATGTGTAATTTTAATGGCATCGTTATTCTTATTATTACAACCGCTGGTGTTGTGCTATATATTAAAGGTGGTTTGCCTATTCTTTTAAACTTCAATACCACAATATTTTCAATTTTATTAAATAGGCCATTTTGCATTACTAAGCATTCATCTGGCATTGTAAATATATTATTAATCCCACACCGAACTATTATGCTGTTGGTTTATTGAAACTTGAGTACACTTAATAATTTTCATTATTGGTCCATTAAGCCTTCGTACTTTCAAGAAAATTGTGTCATATTCATATTTTAGTTTATGGCTGTTTTGAATGAAGCAATTAAAATCAGTTATATTTTAATTTGGTAACAATTTGTTCCCTCGATTGATTATCGTCGTGTGTCTACATGATATTAAGAGTTTTACATTTCAGATGTTCACTCCAACTTCTTGACTAATATCTTTTGGCATATTCCTCACTCTACTTGCTGCGATATTTGCGCACAAAAACGCATAGGATTGTGGGTAGATTTCGAACGGTGACACATTCGTACTATCTGTTTTAGGAGCGATCTGGGTGGTCAATATTTTTTTTTATTTTGGAATAAATTGATGCTAATTTGGTGAGTTTCCTTATTCTCTTAGTTTAGTACATCTGTGACATAAAATATGTTGTAGTATCAAAATGAACTGAACAAATAGCGTTTCTTTCTTTCGTTCATTTGTAGTATCGACATCTGAAATGGCGTCTGTGTCATTGGTATCGGTAATAGACACAGTAAGTGCAGTATACCGAAAACAACTACTTTTGTGTTTCTTCTGATGTAGATGTCAAGTATAGCTTAAAACCAGAAGAAAAAAAAAATTAAAATCATTATGCAATAGTACATATTTATAGTATGTAGTTGCTACTAACCGTAAGACACTGGAATTCCGAATGAACTATACTTTGCCATCTTGTAATTTGTTTGGATAACGTAATTTGGATTGTCCTTTAATATAACTCTTGGAGTTTTTTTGTATTATTATTTTTACCAGGCACATTAAAAATTACTTATGCCCTGGCTTTCTATATTGATAAAACTTCAATTTTACTATATAAGAAACAAACGGTTGCTGATTATCGTTCGGTAATCATCTCATCATTTAATCAAAATATTTCAAAAACAAAACCACATATGTATCAGTCAATTTTGATCAGCTGTATTGTTTGTCATCCAACTTAATGGTTTTTGATAGCGATCGTTTTGTTCTACGAACATTAAGTGCTGCCTGCTAAAATTTTATACTTATCCATTGTGAAATAGCGAGATTGTTACGCTTATAACTCATTAAGTTAGATGCACTTCATGTTCATAATGTGTTAATAATTCTGTAATGAGTGAAATAATTTTATGTAGCTCATATTGTATATAAACAACTACAATTCGAGTAACGAATATAAATTATAGATGGTGTACCTGCTCAAGAGATCCATTCTTTAAATTAAAGGTGCTTGATGATACAACATATCTAAAAAATGGCTTTGCGAAATTTTCATATTTGCAGTACATTTATTATAATTGTAATCTAAATAAAATTGATGACATGCTTTAGTCCTACATCCTTTGAAAAAAAATGAGTAAAAGGCTTGCTTTCTGTTTTAAAAACTTCTGATTTTATAATTTATTTAAAATGTTGATGTGAATAATTTGCATTAATGCATTGATCTTTAGATTAATAGATCTTTCTATACACATCTCTAACAAAAGCATTGGTAATATACCTCCATACCTACAATGAATGCCATGTTTGATCTATAAGATTCATTTAAGATATTTTTATAATTGTCTATTGATATAAATATATTCATATAATAATACATTATTCCATCTGTTTTTTGTTTATCAGCTTGTTTATTATGATTGATGGATGTTACGGAGGATTAATATTTATTGTTCATTTTTTGATGGATGTCGGAAATTAAAACTGAATTTTTTCAATTAGAGAGTGCCCATCTGATTTTTATCATTATCCTATCTCACTCACATAGAATATAACTTGACAGAATAATGCATAGCCAACTGTGTGTCAGATCTTAGAGTGGGTGTGGCATTGCTATATTTTCCCAGTAATTACAATAAATGAAAAGTGAGAGATTTTGGAGATCAGTGAAAGGAGTGCTAGTAAGTGTTCATTTATAAGTATGTAATTTGCATTCAAAAACTGCTGTTCAACCTATCAGCCAATTCACTTATTCATTAGTAGCATCATTATGCTTGTTATTAACTATAATAATTCTTTAAATTTACTTTTTTCCAATGAAAGGTTGTTGAACTTATAGTGCGAGCCACAAATGGATAGACGGTTGTAAGATGGAACTTACAAATTTGCATATATATAAATTGGAACTGTTAGCAAATGTACATGAAGTTGCTCCAAAGAATGGCAGTAAAGGCAACAGTGAGTGAAGAGGATGAAAAAAGTTAGTTTGGTGTCAGACTGTTAATGGATCATGGCTGTTGCCATAGATTTTGATGTAGTTTAAATGCAAGTTGGAGAATTAGAGATACCAATTTTAGAAATAGTGACCATAGAAATATTGGAGGAAAGTGCATGTGGAAGAATCTGAATCTTTGCAATAAGGAGTGGAGTGTTTAGGGAAAACAATTCATTGATTAATGTGATTGCATTCTGCTGTAGAATTGACTTTATGCGTCTTTCAGGATGATTGCCATCAGATATGAGAATCCTCTGATAGATTTTGTATAGTAAGTTAGTAATGTGTTCAGAGATAAAAGTAGCACATGGAGTCAAACCTTATTTATGGATTCTAAGAAGAGGTGTGATAATGTTTATGTCAAGAAGGATTACAGTTTAAAATTATTCTAAGGGAAGAAATCACATCTTGTCAAGAAAATACTGGTGTCATTGGCTGAGTGCTTAGTATTACTACTTTCCATATGCTGGTTGTGGACTTAAATCTTACTGCAACATGGATGTTTGTGAATATTTTTAGATTGGAGATAATTTTTATCACTCGTTGTGTGAGTGATAAAAATTATTTAATTAGTTGTGAAGTGACACAGAAAAGCCCACAATTTTTGATTTCTTGAAGCAGCATCACTGGATTACCTAACTTTTATCACATCCATAGTACCAAGGTGCTATAGGTTTACAACCTTTTGTAAGCAGTATCATCATAAAATCAGGATGTTATGAGAAGTTAATGAAAAGTTACCTTCATTAACTTTTCATTAAGTTAATGAAGGTAACTTAATGAAAAGTTTATTGCACTCAAGAAATGTTTTATTTGCATAGTACACTGTCCAACAGTGCTCACAGGGTACTTGGTAGGTATATATAAGTGCTATATAGCCTTTTTGAAACATGCATGCATGAAGCAAACAATGGTTAAGTGTAATATTGAGTCATGGGCACTTGTTTAGGATGCTCACATGAGATGAAAAGCATTTTGCCATCTTTTGGTTTTTTATAATTAAATCTGTATTGATCATTTCTTGCCCAGCCTTAGTTATACCGTTTTGGCTTCCTTGTATCTCTTCCTTTCTTCTGCAAGATTGCATTTTCACAGAAAAATGTATTCAGATCTAAGCACAAATTATCATTCATGTAGAATGTTGTTTTATTATTATTGTATGGAAATCTTCGAGTTTGATGAGCCATCATGTGAGTTCCAGATTATCTGCACAGTACCAGTCATGCCTCTTCTTAAACACCATTCATCAACAAAGTACTCACAAAAGACTAGCAAGCCATTCTGCTTATTCATCACTCTCCTAGCAAAAAAGCGTCTCCCAAGGTCTTTACTAACCATATCCTTATTCGATTTTCAGGAATGGATTTCTTGTTCTGCTCTCTCTCTATTGCTAAGTACAGAAAAATTTCCTGTGTATCGATTCTGTAAACACATTTTAGTAAATGTTTGTCATATTTTCTCTTTTCTATCTCTCAACCAACTTCTGCAACCTACAAAATATATCTTTATCCTTTTTAGGAAGCATTTCACAGACCACTCACCTCTTGATCTCCACCACCACTTCAACCCTGAAGTAATGCACATGATGACTGTGAATAGTAATCCAAATGTGGTCATATCAAAGCCTTATGAAATGCTAACTTTATAAGGCTTTGATATGGCCTTAAGATTGCTAGTGTGTTCAATAACCATATAATCCTGTAAGCTACCTTGGCCACTTTTGCAGTATGTCCCCTGAATTTCAAAGGTCCCCCCCCAATCCCTAGCTTCATCAATTTCCTGGGGTACAAATCAGTATAGTAGTCTTTTAACCCCAAAATGTGTAACTTTTCACAATTGCACACACACACACACTAAATAGGTACCATTATTATTTGTCTGTACAGTCAGCCTATTTAAATCATTTTACAAACTATCTGCATGCCTTGATTAACTGTTATGCATCTGATTTTGCATCATCAGCAAATAATTCACCATTTCCCTTCAAATAATTTTTCATATCATTGATGTACAAATTATAGTAATGGTCTGAGTAAGTACAGAGCCCTTTGGCATGCTTTCGGTCACCTGGTTTCTCATGTTTTGCTCCTTCACATTACTATGCCATCTGTTCATCAGTTGCCCTCATATCCATACCATCAGCTTCATAACTATTCCCAGTTGCTCAAATTGTGTAACAGAGTATCATGTGATAGATATCCTGTCAAACAGTTTTGCAAAATCCACCATTATTATCATATAGCCCCATTCTTTTTATCCAACTCAGTTGTCACTGTTATAAAACATGAGTAAATTATTAATGCATGACCTACCCTTTCACAAAGCCATGTTGTTTCCTAGTCCCCATGTTCCCCATATCATATTCTTATCAGCCACTGAATTTTGTCTTTGACTATCATCACCAATATCATTACGCTCCTGGGAGTGATGGTAAGACTGATTAATTATTATTATTATTATTATTATTCAGGCCTCCAAGGAGTCAAAAGACTCATCGAGGGAGGTCCTTCCTAAGACATAAAGTCTGTCAAGACTCATCGAGGGGAGGTCCCCCCCTGAGAAACACAAAGTCTATCATACCACTCTTTAAACTCACTGACCGTTCTCGCTCCCACCACTCCATCAGGCAATGCATTCCACGGCTCAACCACCTTCCACACAAAGAAACCACTCCTTACCCTCTTGCTCACAGTTTCCTTTCGTAACTTCCAGGGATGGCCTCTTGTCATCACTCCTTTCCGCTGTTCAACCAAGCGAAAGAACTCCCCAGTGTCAACCCTGTAACCACCTCTCAACAGTTTAAAAGTCTCAATCATATCACCTCTCCTTCTTCTATCCACCAAACTCTGCAGTCCACATTCTCTCAGCCGATCCTCATAACTATCCTTGTACAGTCCTGAAACCATCTTTGTCATCCGTCTTTGTATCCTTTCCACAGTTAATTTATCCCCTTCAAATCCTGGGGACCAAATCTGAGAACAATAGTCCAAGTGTGGTCTGATCAGAGACTTATACAACGGAATGATAACCCTCTTATCTCTGCAGGTCAGTGTCCTTCTCATAATAGCAGCAATCCTCTGTGTTACCTTCACCACCTTTGCAATATGTCCCCTAAACTTCAGGTTTCTATCAGTCATCAACCCCAGATCTCTTGTCTCCCCTACTTCCTCCAGTATAACTCCTCCCATAGAGTATGCAGCATCCCATCGATGTTTCCCATACCTCAAGACCTTACATTTTGCTGCATTAAACTGACACCCCCATTCATTTGCCCATCTATCTAGCTTATTTAAATCCTCTTGCAGGGCTACCACATCTGCACTATTACTAATAATCCTTCCCAGCTTTGCATCATCCGCAAACAACTGAATATCTCCCTGCAATCCACTGGCTATGTCATTGATATAAAGGTTAAACAATATAGGTCCTAGTACTGAGTCCTGTGGGACCCCACTTGTAACCCTCTGCCTCCTGGAAACTGCTCCACCATACACAACTCTGATACCTATCAGACAGCCAATCCTGAATCCAGTTGACCAATCTGACATCCAGACCCATGTGCTGCAACTTAAATATCAGCTTATCATGTGGCACCCTGTCAAATGCCTTCGCCAAGTCTAAGAAAATTGCAGTATATGCCTTTCCCTCATCTAATGTTCTTGTAACTTTATTATAAAAGGCTAGCATATTGCTAAAACAAGAGCGTCCTTTCACAAATCCATGTTGATTCTCACAGATAACATTATCCTCATCTGCCCAATGTTGTATACGGTCCCTCACTACTTTCTCCAAGATCTTAACAACTACTGATGACACACAGACTGGCCTATAATTAGACACTTCCAGTCTGTTACCACCCTTATGTAATGGCACTATCTTACCTTCCTTCCATTCCCTGGGCACCTTTGCCAAAGCCAGACTTTCATTGAAAAGCCACGTTAAAGGCACTGTCAATTCCCTAGCACATTCTCTTAAAACTCGTGGTGAAATACCATCCAGTCTCACAGCTTTACTGACATCCAGAGTACTCAGTATCTGAAACACACTCTCCTCCTGTACCTCCAGACCTCAAACCAGTCCTATCCCTCTAGCATTAAAACTGACTCCTCTAGGATGAAATACTCCAATAAAGTGTTCATTGAACAATTCCACTATGTCCTCTGCATCAGTCACTCTATTCCCATTTTTATCCCACAATATCATTCTTCCACAGTCATTTCTCCTCCTACTGGCCACATAGCTAAAAAATTCCCTAGGATTTTCTTTGGATCTTAGGGCCAATCTCCTCTCATATTCCAGTTTCGCTTTCCTTACCACACTAGTCACTCTTCTGGCCTGTGTCTTATATTCTTCATGCATCTTCTCTTCACCTGTCTCCTTATATCTCTTCCATAGCCTCTTTTTCGCATGCAATTCCTGTTTAATATTGTTTGTCATCCACTTTACTCCAAATTGCGTCCTCTTCTTCACTCGTGGTATACAACTTACCATTACTGATAACAAATATTCTTTCACAATTTCCCACGCACTAGTGATATCCCAGCCTTCCAATTCCTCCCTCCATGAAACTTCCCGAAGTTGACGTCTAAGACTATTATAATCACCTGCCTTATAATTCCACATAAGTTCCCGTCTCTTTGATACTCCTGCATGTCTATTCATTTTCCAAGTCAACACCATATGGTCACTCTCTCCAACTGGTGGGAGAGACGTCAACTCAGTTATTATCAACTCTTCTGATGCTATAACCAAATCCAAAACTTTTGAACCTCTTGTTCTCTCTGTTACATGTTGCCTAAGACATTTGTCCCTCAAGAATTCTAGAAATTCCATTCCCCTATTGCTACATGCATCTTCCTCTCTCCAATTTATACTACTGAAGTTAAAATCTCCTATAACAATCATTCTTCTTGCATTTGCCAAACTTAGCTGTCTAAACATCCTGGTCCCCATCCTCTGTGCTCCTGGGTCTGTAGCAACACCCCCACTAAATATCCTGTCTTGCCTACCTCTACCTCACACCATACGCTCTCAAAATCATTTGTCTCACTTCCTTTCAAATTCTCCACTCTTAGAGGACATAAGTCATCACTTATCATAAGCAATACCCCACCACCACGCTTTCCCCTCCTATCCTGACGAAAAATGCTATACCCAGCGACTTCTATTCCTGTTGTTATATCCACTTCTGTCAACCACGTCTCAGTGATTGCAATAATTTTTGGCCAGGCTGATGCTATCTGCGCTACCAATTCCTCTCCCTTATTCCGGATACTCCTGGCATTAGTATAAAGCATATAAATGCCATTGTTTCTATACTCAGCATTATCCCTTCTAGACTCCACTGGGCTCAGTGTTACCTGACATTGTGTCCCTTCTCCCAAGTATCCATTCTCACAAGAGGCCACTCCTGCTATCATCCTCCCTGGGACACACTGACTCGTTCAGAACAGCAATCTCTCCAGATGCCTACGTCCTTCCTCATTCAAATGTAAACGGTCTCTCGCATACAATTCCTCTCTTTCCTCAAACACACTCCAAGCATCCACATATACCAGTCCTCTCCTGTTTTGTTCAATTAGAAACAATATGAGCAGGAGTTCGTTATTTGCTATTCTAGTATCAGGTTAATTATTTAATATTACAGTGATATTAAAGCATACCCTGTATTTTGATGTTTTTGTAATCACTGTATATTAATAGAAAACATTATTGTTTAATTTTTATGGCTATTTTGCCTATTTCTCTTTAGGAGTAAATCTTCCAGGAAATAATATCTATAATTATTGTTTAAAGTGTTTAGTTACATTTTTTAACTATTCTACTCATGATTTAAATTTAAGAAATGGCTGCTGTGGTTCTATTATTTTTTTTACCTTTTTTCTGTCAAGTCCATTTTGTACAGTGAGTGGACTAAGCTTAGATAATCCTTGAGTTCAAACCTAAAACTTTTCAAGCCACTTTACATCTCCACTAAAGAATGGTGATCTACCACTTGAAGATAATTAATACTTTCTTAACATTTCCCAAACATTCATGCTACAGTATCTGAACCCACAACCTGTAGGTTGGAGAGTGGAAATGGTATTCATTTGGTAAACCATTCTGGCCAGCTGACTTTCTATTTTTACTTATAATGGTCTAAAGTCAATTTTGAAATGTTATATTGATACAGAAATATCATTGATAAAGTGATTTTTTCTAAAAAATAAATTTATAAAGTAGCCCCCTATATATATTTAGGGGGTTATACATACAATCAGAATGCATACTGATTATATGCATTCTAGTAATTAAGACAAGATTTTCAGTGGTATTTGATTAAAGTGATGGTGATCAGTTGATAATTGGACAGTAAACTTTATCCCTTTTTGGTTGGATATATGTTTGCTTCCATGTATTGAAATTCTGCCACTTGAGTAGATTGTAGAGATGATATAGGACATTAGTTCTGGAGAAGTTTTTTTAGTGAATAAGTTATGTAGCATTTTTTTTTTTTTTTGTCAAAAAATACCAGAGGAAGCATATGATGTGCTATTTCTGATATGGTAATTTACCTTGGTCATCTTTGGAGGAGTTGGAGGAGAGAAATGATGCTAGGTGGTCAGATTTAACTCTAGGTGCTGTAACAGTGGTGCCATCTGGATGTGAGAGAAGCATGGGTGAGCAGAAGTTGTCTGATGTACCTTTTGGTTCCATGCAAGGTCTGACTTTCATTTGGAAAGGAGGCAAGTTTTCTGCTATTTGCCTTTATCTGTGAATAAGTTTAAAGAGAAGTTTGATAGGTATCGTGTGAATAATGGTATGTGATATGCTAATTTTTTTTTTTTTTTTTCTTTGAGTGCTTTGGTAGATTTTGGATGACAAGAACAAAGACCATGTTGATCAAGATGGTTTCTGTGACTTAAGAGCAACTGTTTGGATCAGCAGAGCTAACTGGCATCAGGCTGTGATGGCAATGTTTATTATATCAGATAATTTTTTTTTCCTGAACAGAAAAACTGGTCAGGAAACACATCCAAGTGACAGATATAATAGGTGTAATGAATAGTTTTTCATATAGAGTGGTATGAGATTCCAGTGTATTGCCAGACTGGAAATGGTTTGGGATGATTAACATTGTGATATTTAGGGTGGGTCTCCCATGAGGTCCTTTGATTCTATCGCTTTATGCTATAATAATAGATGAGTCCATACTAGGACTGTTGTCCAATCATTATTAATTATTGTTAATTTATTTATTTTCTTTGTATATTATTATTAAATATATTTTTTATATTATTTGAGGGCTATAGCATTTTGTTGCATATTAGCATTGTTTGATACTAAGTTTCATTGTCAGTTGAATAATAGCAGCCAAGAACTATTCATTCTAAATCTTTTACAGTAGTTAGAACTAGACAATGAATGTTTTTTGGTTTGGAATAATGCTTTTTCATCTAATAAAGCAAAATAACTTTGATGCAGTGTACACATTTATAGTAAATACTAAATTCTCAGTAGAATTTAGGTTCATGAAATATTAGTTTTGTTTCTTCCTTCTCCACTTTGCTTTAGTGAAGATTTTTTTTTTTTTTTTAATTATATATATGCACTTAATCATATTTATGGTCATAGGAAGGTGCATGCCTATAGAGAATCTGCCGGCTAACAAATTAATTTCAGATAGTTCTTTTAACTTTTTTTTTTTTTGTTGCTCAATTTTCACTAGTTCATTTTTTTGCTGTATTTTTTGTGTATACCCATTTTCTCTTTGTTATCAAGGAAAAAAAAAACTCCTTGCTTACCGTGCCTTGACTCAAGTTCTAAGTTTAACCATTTGTTTTCCCCTCCTTTCGAACATCATAGCCTTCATTTATTCTGTCCTTGTAGCTAATGTTCTGTAATCGTGATTTTATTTTACTTCTTTATTTATTATTATTATTTGGAGGAATTTTTTTACCATGCAGAATAACTAGTTCTGTTCTGTTCACAGTGCTGTTGGTTGTTATTTTTATTTAATTAATATAATAGCAATTAGATACATGAAACAAGGAAGTAGAATAATGATTTCCTTGTGTTTACTTGTTAGGATATTCCTCTCATTGTTAATCCTCAGTGAAAATGCCACTGACTCAATAGTAGACTGATTGTATGCATTTTGAAATGTCTTTTATTCTCCTTAAAGGAACCGAGGCTTTCTTTTTACACCTTTATAACATGTCTATCACACATGAAATTTAGTTTCAGAAATTTATATAATAAGTTGTTTTCTGAATAATCTTCTAGTGGTTAGTTTGATTCAGTGCTTCTCTCAGATTTCTGCAGCTTTGTCTATATATATATATCATTCCTGCACCAAAGGTTGTAAATTTTTTGTTATCAGTGTATGATGAGTTAAAAGTTGGGTATATATTGCCCAGGGATCAGTCCATTATTGCTAAATCTGTACATTAAATCATATTGGAAAGAAGCTGAGAGGAGATCTTCAATTTGTTTTCTGATGATGCAAAGATAGGTATGGCAGTCAGAGATGCTACTGATATAGAACATTTATAGGGTGATGTGAATAGACTAGAAGTTTGGAGAATGGCTGTCAATTCAATGTTAGTAAGTGTAAAGTTATGCACTTTGGCATGATGCAATATCCAACAGCATATCATATTGGTGGGAGTATGCTTGGAGTAATTGACAAGGCTAGAGATCTTGAAATTATGGTGGATAGAAAGTTGAAATTAAAGATTACTTAACCAAAATTGCAATTACAACTTAGTGGATAATTGTGATCTCGAAACAAACATTGATGTGTAAAGATATGTCATTTTGCCTGTCTACAAGGACTTGATACGACTGCACCTGGACTACTATGTGCAGATTTGGTGTCCTGGGTTTCAAACGGATAAAGAAACCGGAGGGACTGTAAAGAAGAGTTACAAAGTTGATATTGAAATTACGGAATATAGATTATGAGGCTAGATTGAGAGTATATGGACTGCAGACACTGGTGGACAGAAAAGGGGGGGAGGATGATATGATAGAGGTCTATAACCTTTTGAGAGGGCATTATAGGATACTGGTTGATAAAATTTTTCATTATAAGAAAGGTGGGGAGAGGACAAGGGGGGGGGACATCATTGGAAGTTAAGTTTGTATACATTTCAGAAAGGAATAAGAGCTAGATTTTTCTCTCATAGAGCTGTGAGTGACTGGAGCAGTTTGCCTGTTGAAGTAGTGAGTACATCTAGTGTGAATGAGTTTAAGAAAACGTATGACAGTTGGTATGGATGATGTATGGCCTCTTTGAATGAGTCCTTGACTCCCTGGAGGTGTAATAATAAATTAGAAGTTTATTGATATTTCATTTAAATCTGTGATTTTTGAAAAATCAAAAAATATAATTTAAATGAAATGTAAAATATAAAGTTCCAGTTCTACAACCATTCTGATCCATAGTATTTGAATAATAAGGTGATTCATGATTTCACTATTTGCATATGGAAAATATGATTCCTGTATTAATTCAACCTTGGTATCTTCATGGCTTCCACTGATGTGACCTTGATTAAGATCAGAACTGCTCTGAGTAATAGTCCTCCCATAATGCATTGCATTATACACATCTGAAATGTGTGCTTTGTATTGTGGGATACTAAGGCAATCAATGTGAAGTTGTTAGCCTCTCTATACAATTAGCCTGTTGTAAAGATTCTTCATGCACAAACTTTGTTTGCTTACACTTGGATAAAGGATTAAAGAATATAATTTCTTAGCAAGCTTAATTTAAGTGCTAGTTTTAATTTAGTCCAAAGTTCAAAGATGGACTGAATGGATGGAGAGCATAAGAATTATAAGTGCCAGTTTAATTTAGATAATCTCATACATGAGAGGTTGAGTAACCTGTAGTACATTAATACTGAGAAGGAACATATTAACATTTAGCTTGAAGAGTTGTTGAGTGTATTCCTTGTGAAACAAATAAGATGCAAAGTTGTTCCAGTGAGCAGCAGTAGAAGAGATAAACAAGAAGAAATTTGTTCTGTGGGTTTAGAGTTAACTATGTAAATGTGTTCTTAAACATGCTTCAATGGATTTAACAGAGGGTGGTAGAGGAACAGGGCCATCGCCGGATTAGATCGCGCCCTGAGGCAAACAATTAAATATCGCCCCTGATGGATTATAAGACAAAAATATAAGAAAATCTCCAATTGTTATTTTGTTTTTATTACAAGAAAAACATTAACACAAAACGATTGCATAATAATATTAATTAAATGTTTGCTTTATGGAGATATCGCACAATAAGACTGTTTATAAGCTCTTCTAAATTTAAATTATAAGCCATGTCCACCTCTATCGATATAGTTGCTAGACCAGCCAATCTTTCTTGGGTCATTGCTGTTCGCAAATAATTTTTAATCAGTTTATGCTGGGAAAAACTTCTTTCCGCACTTGCTACGCTAACAGGAATTGTTGACGTAGCGACACTGCCTACTGCAATGTAGTGTCCTTATTAAGCCTTGCCTTGAAGCAGGCTGCCTCTATGCTACACCCGGTCGATGGTACTCTAGAGGAATTGATACCAGTTCAGATTAATATTGGCTGTGGTAGTATTTATAGAAGATGCAAGCAGCAGAAACTGAATGCCTTTGTGAGAGTGGTTGAGTGAATTGATGAGAGATGAATCATTAAGTGCTCCATTTTCTCTCTTCCATATATTGAGTCAAGTATTTTTAGGAAGCTCTTAGGGACACCCCAGAAGTGAGAACAGTATTTCAGAGGTAAAGTTGAGCGAAGGAGAAATCTTAATTTTTGGATGCTGAGAAGCAATAGTTGCAATGTGCTTATGCCAAGAGAGGTTTGATTATAGAGTAGTCAGGAGTAACCAAGTGGGATTTGGGTGTTGTTGAGAGTAAGACTGCATGAAAATAGTTCTTATTTGTTGGAGGCACAGTTGTATTTTGCTAGGCATTGAAACTGAGAAGTTGTCCAGACCCTATCAAAAAATGGTTTGGAGATTCAGAATTTAGGGTAATATAGGTTGTTGTTCTGGAGGTAAGAGAAACATATTAACATTTAGCTTGAAGAGTTGTTGAGTGTATTCCTTGTGAAACAAATAAGATGCAAAGCTGTTCCAGTGAGCAGCAGTAGAAGAGATAAACAAGAAGAAATTTGTTCTGTGGGTTTAGAGTTAACTATGTAAATGTGTTCTTAAACATGTTTCAATGGATTTAACAGAGGGTGGTAGAGGAATAGGGCCATCGCCAGATTTCTCTTACCAGGTAAGGATTTGTCACCCTTAGGAATAGGTTATACATAGGCTAACATTATTTCACACTGCAGGATAGATATCAATGAAATATGAAAGCATAAAAAAAAAGGTGAAACAGAATGGGAGTTGATGCTGGAGCATACACCTTTAGGATGATTGGATAAATACCATCAGAATCAGGGGTCTTTTTTTTGTATCTTAATTTGGATTAAATTCTAATTTCTTTCTGTTGAAAGGAATGCAATGCCATACAGGAATTAGAGGAGAAGTAAGCAAGGAGGTTGGCTCTTCCTGTAGTTGATGATACAGTAGAACTATCTGAGTATAACAGTGGTGGTAGCAAATTTCTCAGCATCTCTACATGTCTGAACTGTGCAGTTGGAAGAGGAAGCAAGTTGGTATTGTGAACATTAAAATCCCTTGAGGAAAATGACCATGCTGTTAGGAAGGTTGTATTATAGAAAAGAAACTATTAAAAAGATCTATAGAAAAGCAACAGTATTCAATGGATCAGATCACTAAGAAAGGAGTTGTTAACCAGCCTGACTTGATGTAGGATTATCATCCAAAAGTTGGGATAACGGGGGGGGGGGGCATAATCAGATTGCTGATATATATATATGTGTATACACACACACACACACTTGGAGGATACAGGATGTATTTGGTAGTACAGGCAAACCTCTGTTTACAAACCCTCATGATACAAACAGTTCATATTTAAGGACCTTCCACGATGAGTCTTTTGACTCCATGGAGGCCTGAATAATAATAATAATAAACATTGCACAGAATCATAAGTTATGACTTCAAATTCATGTAACAAACACAGAACCTCATGCTTACGAACATTTATGATGTGTGAAGTTCAATATTTTACCATTGTAATGTTGTATATTTACTCAGTGATTCCTTCTTTCTATGCCGTATTGAATTTTCTTCTGTTGATTGAACATATTCAACACATTGATAATGTGAGCATATTTCAAATGGAAAAAAACATAGCATAGGTGATTGTGAAAGTGCTAAGTGGCAAAAAATTTGACTGATTTCAATAGAAATTAAACTGGACTTAATAAGCTATCTAAAAACAGCAAATCACTTGTTTCAGATATAATCATGCTTATAACATCGATCATTTAACAATAGCAGAAATTTTAAGACTAAAAATATAGTGATTATGCTCACATGCAAGCGCTCTTCAGTCTGTACTTATTTGTAAAAAGGAACCATCATTGAAGAAATGGAATGCAGTTTAACAGTTTGGATTCAGAATCAAAATAGAAAAAAAAAGTTCTTGGTTTATATATACTACAGATGTACAAAGAAATGAGAAAAATGAAAAAAAAAAATTCAAAATTAAGTATTTCTAACAAAAGTTTGTAGAAATACTTAATTATTTCTACTAACAGTTAGTATGTGTGTATCTTATTTCTTTCAATGAAGGGACAAAAAAGGACAGTAATCTAATTAATTAATTAGAATTAATTCTTTTCAAATTATTCAGTTTTATTATTTTTTTTTAGGTAATTTATTTCGGATTCGAACCCACAGCCTTTTGGCTGGAGAGCAGCAATGCTATCCACTCGGCCAACCAGGCCAGCAATAATTTAGTAGTATATCTTATGAAAAAACAAATTCAACTTACAAACGCATTTCCAAGAGTGCATTATGTTCATAAGTTGGGGTTTGCCAATAATACATGAAAACTTACATCATTACTAACTTCCTCTCAACAGTTTCCTTCAAATTAATCTATTATCTAATAAGTCTCCACAATTATCAGATCTTATAGTTCTATCTTCGAAGGCACGTCTTATTACTGCAGGGCTGTCAAAAACATGGCCTGCAGCCCTCGATGTGATTTTGTGCGGCCCACCAGTGGGTTTTGATTTCATGAGCTAAAAAATAAAATAACAATTTGAACCGAATGCATATTAGATATTTTAATTTATCAATAATCGATAATTTCAATGTTGGTAATTTTATTTGGTGTTTTTACATCACTATATATCCATATGTTTTTCAAATATTAGATGAGTCAAAGAAGTATTCTTACACTGTTTTGTTCCAGCGTGCATGCTCCAGTCGCTCATGGGGAACTTTAGCACGTAATTAGTGCGCAATTAGTGTTCGTTTGTTCAGCTATCGAGGTTTTGACACTGTTACTCACCAGATTACTAGAATGCATTGTGATGTGGCCCTCGGATAAATCTTTTTTTTATAAATGCAACCCTCAGATTATCTAAGGTTGGACATCACTTAAAGAAGTTACAGTGTACACTATATATTATAAATTAAAGGTGCCAAGAAATTATATTTTTGCATTTAATCTTTTACTAAGTGTAAGCAAACAAAGTTTGCACCTTAAGTAATTTCATTACCGGGAAACTCATATATATAGAAGCTAATAACTTCACATCACTTGCTTTAGTATCCCATAATGCAAAGCACACATCTTTACAGTATATATAATGCTATGCATTATGGGAAGGGTCACTACCCAGACCGGTTTTGACCTTTATTGAGGTCTCATCAGTGGGAGCCAGGCCCAGAAGTGATACCAAAGTTGAAGTAATGTGGAAGTCATATTTTTTGTTTGCTTACACTTGGTGAAGGATTAAACCAAGAATTTAATTTCTTGACACCTTTAATTTATAACCAAGTATAACCAAGTGGAAGTTAACGATGATAACGAATACAACAATGGAAGGTAAAAGATCCAAAGGACGGCCCAGAATTAGATGTATAGACAAAATAAAAGAGGACCTGAAAACCAAATCACAACAAGTGGCACCAAACTGGACAGAATTGTTTGGACTGTCCCGAGACAGACGGAAGTGGAAAGAGTTCATTCGGCCTCATTATCATCCACATAGATGATGGAAGAGAGAAGAAGATAACCAAGTGGAAAAACTTCAAACATCTATCTCTAATCCAGAGTATTTTAATAAGGTGTGACACCTTTTGGCTACTGTTATATGAAAATATGACTACTACATTACATGTAAAGGATCAAACCAAGAATATAATTTCTTGGCACCTTTAATTTATAGTATAACCAAGTGGAAAAACTTTCAACTACTGTATATATTAATTAGAATAACTTTTAATTATTTCCAATATTTCAGGAAATTCTAATTTTCATCATCAGGAAACAATGAACAAATTGATACATGCAGGCACTACATAAGATATGACTGAAGCAGAACAAAAAAATAAGTCTAAATAGTGTTCCCTAGTGGATTGGAATGGGTATTCTTGGCAGTTAGACTGAAGTTATAAGGACTATTACTTCTCTTCATATAATCAAATTTGTCTGTTTGGGTAGTTCCTTAAGAAATCTCAGCCTTAAGACTGAGGCAGATTCCAGGAAAAATGGAAGGTAAGGTGGCCTTTTTTTCCATTGTATCTTGTATAAGGTAGGTGGTCAGCAGGTCCCAAGTGGTCATAGTGGTGAAGTCAGATGTAATCTCTGTTTCGTGAACTACTTCATTGAGATCTTTGAAGAAAATGCTTAGTCTTCCCCCATGTAGACCTAGCCTTTGGCTTCACTATGTAGATGATCTCAATTTTGCCACACAAGTCTGAGAACCTTGATGTCTTCCAGAACCCCCAGGATTCAGTTCCCCTTGGGAAAAAAAAGTTTTTACTAGGATCCTGATGGATCCTAGTAAAAATCCTAAAAAGATACAACCTTGTAACCACTTGCAGACCATATAAAACATTGATATCCTTTATCTGTTCTTCCAAAGACCAGCTACAGTCACTAGAGTTGCCAAGTACCATGCAGTTGTGAGCTGTCCCCACTATGGCCAAACAGGCAGGATAGCCAAAATCACAGAACGCAAAGACAACATTTGATTCTACTACTATGGCTACTCTGGGTTTGCTGATCCCACCTTGGACACCTGCCACAAGATATGATGAAAAAAAGCCACCCATACTCCACTGGAGCAAATTTAAACATGAAAGACTTTTCCTGGAATCACCCTTGACCTTAAGGAACAGCCCAAACTTTACCAAATTTGCTAGGGTGCATAATTTAACACTTTAGAGTTGCTGTTGTTTTGCTTTGGTCATACTTACCTTATGTAAGTAAAAAATGAACAAATTGATATGTGTGCGTAGCAGTTTGTTCATATTGGGAATATTGATTTTAGGTTATTCTAATGAATTATATAGTAAACATTGCAACTTAAGTAATATCATTATTTTAATTCACCTAGTGCTTGGTCTTTTTCTGAACCATCCATCCAATATTTGTCCATCTTGAGATGGGGCTGAGTTCCCTAATTAGGAATTTTAAGTGCTTAATGTAGTCATCTTGCCATTCCTGCTGCATCCCCTAAGAGTGAGTATTTTATGTCAGTAGATATATGGTATATACCTTGTGGTGTACCACAAGGATCAGTGCTTGGTCTATTGTTATTCAATCTATACATCAATGATATTGGAAAGGATTTGACAAGCGACATACAGCTATTTGCTGATGATGCAAAGTTAAGTAGGGTAATCAGGAATGCTGCTGATATGCAGTACCTGCAGAATGATTTGAATAGACTGGAATTGTGGGCATGGGAAAATGGATGTCAGTTCAATGTCAGTAAATGTAAAGTTATGCACTTTGGCATGATTAGATATCAAATGTTGTATTATATTAGTGGGATTATGCTTGAAGATACTGGTGAGGCTGTTGATCTTGGAGTGTTAGTAGATAAGAAGTTGAAATTCAGGAGCCATTGAGCAAAGCTTGCAAATACAACTCGAAAGATAATTGCAATGCCGAAACAAACGTTCACATGTAAAGATAAGGATGTTATTTTTCCTCTTTACAAGGCATTGATAAGACCTCACTTTGACTATTGTGTGCAGGTCTGGTTTCCTGGTTTCCATTGTGATTCTAAATTGTTGGAGAGAGTACAAAGGAGATTGTTAAAAATGATATCAAGATTGAGGAATACTGATTATGAAGACAGATTGAGAATTTGTAGACTGCAAACACTAGCAAACAGGAGAAAGAGGGGTGATATGATTGAGACTTACAAACTTCTGAAAGGTATACAGGATTTCAGTTGATGGAATTTTTCAATTTATGGAGGGTGGAGAAAGGACAAAAGGGCATTCTTGGAAGTCCAGAATGAATGCCACTAAGAAGAGGATGAGGACTAGATTTTTCTCTCATCGCATGGTCGTGATTGGAATGGATTGTCATTGGATGTTGTGAGTGCAATCAGTGTGAATGAATTCAAGAATAAGTATGATAGCTGGTGTGTAAGTATGTGGGTTCTGTCAATGAGTCCCTGACTCCCTGGAGGTCTCTTAATAATAATAATGTGTTTATGGGGATGGTTTGTTTGTGAGGGATGAAAAACCCAAGTTTTTGGAAGAGAAGAACTCTCTTCTTTTCCATATATCCCACTTTCTTGGTATTTATTTTCTGTGTTCTTATTACCAAAATCTTTCCATTACTTTTGTTTAGCTAGTTTTACAGTGCTCTGCTTTTTTATGTATTTCTTTGTATTTTGTAAAAGCAGAGCACTGTATAAAACTAGCTAAACAAAAGTAATGGGAAGATTTTGTATAATAAATTTAGTTTAATCCTTTATCCCAGTGTGAGCAAACAAAGGTTGCGCCTGAAAGTATCTTCAGGACTGGGTTAAGGTGGTGCAACACCAGGGCAACTCGTTGCAAAGGTGGAGCAAGATACCAACACTCCTATCTCGGTATCTCCTTTAATGCAAAACACATCTCCTTGCAGATATGTCTAATGTTATGCATTAAGGGAAGGGCCACTACCCAGACTAGTTTCGACCTTTATTGAGGTCTCTTCAGTGGGAGCCCTTCAGTGGGTGGTGTACCACCTTAACCCAGTCCTGAAGATACTTTCAGGCGCAAACTTTCTTTGCTCACACTTGGATAAAGGATTAAACTAAATTTATTATACTCTAACCAAGTGAAAAATAAACTTTCAACATCTTTCTCTAAATCCAGAGTAAATTAATAAAAAAAGGGTGGCACACCAATTGGCAATTCCTATAGGTAGAAATGACCTGCTAATGCTTCTGCCTGATATCCCCACTTGGGCCTGGCTCCCACTGAAGAGACCTCAATAAAGGTCGAAACTAGTCTGGGTAGTGGCCCTTCCCTTAATGCATAACATTAGACATATCTGCAAGGAGATGTTTTGCATTATAGGAGATACCGAGATAGGAGTGTTGGTAGCTTGCTCCACCTTTGCAACGAGTTGCCCTGGTGTTGTACCACCTTAACCCAGTCCTGAAGATACTTTCAGGCGCAAACTTTGTTTGCTCACACTTGGATAAAGGATTAAACTAAATTTATTATACTCTAACCAAGTGAAAAATAAACTTTCAAAAACTTTCAACAAAGGGAAGATTTTGGTAAGAACACAGAAAATAAATACCAAGAAAGTGGGAGGATATGTGTGGAAAGAAGAGAGTTCTTCTCTTCCAAAAACTCAGGTTTTTCATCCCTCACAGACAAACCAGCCCCATAAACACTTAGAGACCTCCAGGGAGTCGCGGACTCATCAACGGAAGCCATATCCTACACACCAGCTATCATACTTATTCTTGAATTCAACTAATATTTTTCTTGAATAGTACATTTATTTGAGTCTACCATTTAAGAAGATTATGCTTGCATTTAGTGTTGAATTCTATAGTTATTAACCAGCCTTTCTGTTTTGGGAGTGTCTCATCCATAATTAGGAGAAATATTATTCCATATTAAATTGATTCTGAGATTTGTACAGAGTAATGAGTTATTATTATTACAGTAACATCTATGCAATCCTGTGAACAAGCTGGATTTAGAAAGAATTACAATACTTTGGACCATATTCACACATTAAGACAGCTCAGTGAAAAATCAATTGAATACAGTAAACCCTTATGTCTAAAAAAGCATTTGATTCAGTTAAAACATCTGCAATACTAAAAGCACTTGAAACCCAGGGAACTGAGAAACCATATATTGGAACACTAAAACATATTTACGATAATGCAACTTCTGTAATTAAATTATATAAAAACAGTGACAATACAAAAAGGCATCTGACAAGGCGACACCATATCTCCCAAATTATTTACAGCTGCACTAGAGGAAGTATTTAGAAGCCTTGATTGGGAAACAAAAGGAATAAACATAAATGGAGAAAGGCTGCATCATCTGAAATTTACTGATGATATTGTCCTGATAGCAGATAATCTTGAAGATCTGGAAGAAAGGCTAAATCAGCTAAACGAAGCCTCCAGAGAAATTGGATTAAAAATAAATAAAGAAGAAAAAAACAAAAATAATGATGAATAAATACATAAACCATAGAACTATCAAAGTTGAAAACCATGAAATAGAATAAGTTACTTCATATCTATATTTGGGCTAATTGTTATCTTTTGATGAGTGCCAAAGAAAAGAGATTGAACAAAGAATTCACCTTGGATGGATGGCTTATGGGAAAATTAGAGATATATTCAGAAGTGACATCCCTATGAGTCTAAAAAGGAAAGCTTTCGATCAGTGCATACTTCCTGTCCTAACATATGGAGGAGAAACATGGACTTGAACAGAAGCCCTAAACAAAAAGCTGAGAACAACATCGCATGGAAAGAAGTATGCTAAAAATAACATTAAGAGATAGGAAGACAAATATCTCGATAAGATCTCAAACTGGTGTCATGGATATTGTAAAATACATTAAACAGGCTAAGTGGAGATTGGCTGGCCAGATGCAGTGACGGGAGATGGACTAGAAAAACAGTGTGGAGACCAATGGATGGAGCAGGACAAAGAGGAAGACCGAGAAGAAGGTGGAGAGATGAACTGGAACAAATTGCAGGAGTGAGATGGATGGGAGAGGCAGAAAACCGAGTGGTCTGGAAAATCATTGGGGGAGACCTTCGTCCAGCAGTGGATAGAACCAAAAGGTTGAAGAAGAAGAACATCTATGGAGTCGGTAGACTCATTCCACACACAACCTGCTTCTCAGTCTCTCTCTCTCTGACTCCATGCTAATTTTATATGGATCTTGTGCCACTCTTAGCAAACAACAGTTACTCCAAATATCCAGTGCCGAACCCATTCAAATGCAATTCATCAACTTTAAAACAATTCTAACTTTTTTTCAGATTTACTCCATATATTCCCAAAATTGTGATCACCCTTTGACACAGTCATTCAGCCATTTTAACGTTATCATATCTGGGCAACAAGCTAACCACTTTCCTAACAATAATGCAACAACGACACAATCATCCTTCACCTTCTGAAACTTCTTCAAATCCCTTTCTGCATTCTTTGTCTCAGCATCCAAGTCATATTTGCCCACCACTACTACTAATTGTGATTTCCTTCCTTCCATGCAAAGCATCAGATGTTCGTTTCATTGTGCCACCTAGAAAACATGTCTTATGTACCTTATTATTTACCACACCTTTAATGATTGAATTTTAATATAAAGCCACCCTGTCATCCTTGGATACTTGCTTCTTCCAATTAACCTTGTTTACGTCAGTTAATCTGTTCTTTAGATGTTCAATTTCCTTCTCTATACGTTTAACCTCACTCTTTATTTTCATTAGCTCTTGCCTAAGCTCTTCCACTTCACTTCTGTTACTATTGTTGCCAACACTACCATCCATTTCCTGATTACTTCTGGTGATTACTGTTCTCGGTTTTGGAACACTGCAACTTGTCATTGCACTTTTCTCACACTGGAATGCATTTCTCCTTCTCATTTAACCAAAGTGTCTAAGTTCTCATATTTGCTGTGAAAAATCCTGGGAAAAACTCAATTTCAGATTTGAAACCTGTGTGTATGTATGTATGTATCTATGCACTTCTTTACCGCCACACCATTTTTGTAATGTTAACTGCCACATTAATCCAAACAACAACTGAAGCAAACATTTTTAAAATCACAATACAACTCTTGTATCCAGTCTGTCATACAAAAGCACTATTACAAAAACTTCATAATGTCATTTAAAGAAAAAAAACTTTATAAAACTGTTGAAATACACTGCTGTCCCTCCTTGACACTGCTCCATTCCCTGATTACTGCTGATTATACCATCCATTTCCTGATTAGTTCTGGTGATACTGTCGGTTTTGGGACACTGCAACTTGTCATTGCACTTTTCTCAAACTGGAATGCATTTCTCCTTCTCATTTTACCAAAGTGTCTGAGTTCTCATATTTGCTGTGAAAAATCTAGGGAAAAACTTGATTTCAGATTTGAAACCTGTGTGTATGTATGTATCTATGCACTTCTTTACCTCCACCATTTTTGTAATGTTAACTAGCACATTAATCCAAACAACAGCTGAAGCAAACATTTTTAAAATCACAATACAACTCTTGTATCCAGTCTGTCATACAAAAGCACTATTACAAAAACTTCATAATGTAATTAAAAAAAAAAAAAACTTCTTAAAACTGTTGAAATACACTGCTGTCCCTCCTTGACACTGCTAATCCACAAGAGAAGTAATAATATGCACAAAAATAGCGTTTTGAGATGCTGAGATAGCAGTGTATGTGATGTTTTATACCAATGAAAAGCTCATAATTATTGTTACTCCAGTGAAGAGGTCTATGAGAATTAGAATGAGAATTATGAGAGTGTGAATGTAGAAAGTATTAATGGTTTCTCAGAGAATAAAAAATATGAGATAGATGCATTGAGTGAGATCGCGTTGTTGAATGGTGCAATAGAAAGGGCAAAACAGCAGCTAGAGTGCATGAACAAAAGTCGACTGAATGAACCAACCAATAATAAAAGGTATGACAGGAAAAATAGGTGTATGAATGTGAACATGAACAAAATGAAGGATAGAGTGCTGTATGGAGACTCGTTAGTACGAGGTGTGTTAGTAGAGGATTTGACAAAATCGTACCAACCTGGTGCGACCATAAAGGATGTAACTGAGTCTATTAGAGAGCAAAAGGAAAGGGTGAAAGAAATGATTGTTGTGGCAGGTACGAATGATTTGAAAGGAGATAAAATGGAAATGATAGAAGACCTAATGAATTGTTTGAGGTAGCAAAAGAAAAGAGTGAGAGAGTTAGAATGATTAGTCTTTTGCCACGGTATGACAGTGAAATGTTTAAAAGGAGGGCCATAATTGCGAATGACTTTATGCGTGGGTTATGTATGATGAATGGTGTGGAATTTGTGGACGTGTGGAGTGAGTTTGATGGGCGAAAGGATCTATATAAGATGGATGGCTTGCATTTGAATGGTTATGGTGTAAGAACACTTGAGAAAGTGTTGCTGAATGTAGTGGATGTGCAAATTCAGGGAAACTAGATTTGTTAAGGGGGGGGAGTAGATATACAGTCCTTAGGGAGGCAGTTGAATGTAAGAATGAATATAATATGCTAGAGCAAATAAGGACAACAAACCAGAGTGGGATAGTTAATATAAGGCATCAAGGTAGGGTTGGGGCTAATGGGGGTCTTAAATTCATGTACACTAATACTAGGAGTATTAGGAACAAGAAGGAAGAGTTTTTGGCCATGGTTGGCACTTCCAGACCACAGGTTATTGGTATTAGTGAAACATGGCTGACTGTAGATGATATAGCTAGTGGGATCGAATGCGATGGGTATAGTGTGTTCAGGAATGACAGAGAGAATAAAATGGGGGAGGAGTATTGTTGATGATAGCGGGTGAGCTACAGCCAAGGAGAATAGAAGTTGAATTGCAGGATAGAGAAAAGAGCACATTTGAGGCCATTTGGTGTGAGATTGTGGCTAGCAGAACTAAATATACAATTGGGTGCTGCTATAGACCAGGTGATGGAAAAGATGGTGGTGACAGTATGCACAAGCAAATAGAAGAAATGAGTGGAAGGAGGGTGATTATTATGGGAGATTTCAACTATGGTTGTATTGATTGGAGTGAGGAGAGGACACACGGGAGGAAGGAATTGGATTTTATGCGGTTATTAAGGGATAACTATCTGCGACAGCATGTAATGGAAAATACTAGGGGTCAGAGAGTGCTTGACCTAGTAATTACATCTGAGGATTTGGCTGTAACAAATATGACCACATTGCCACCAATCAGTGAGAGTGATCATAGGGTCTTGACTTGGGAGGTGGCTAAAGGTGTAGAATTTTCAATTAAGACAGGGTACATGTGGAATTATCGGGCTGGAAAGTATGACAAGCTTAGGAGTTTGATTGGCTCAGTGCCATGGCATGTACAACTGCAAGGACTAGAAGTTGATAGTGCATGGGAGGTAGTTAAGAAGTGCTTGCATGAAGCAATGGCTGACTGTATACCTAGAGTCCGAATAATAAATCAAGTAGGGGTTAAATGGATGAATAACACCATTAAGCTTGAGCTGCAAAAAAAGAAACAACTATGGAGGGAATTTAAGGAGAAAGGTGACCGGCAGGCACATGAACGGTATAAAGCGCAGGCCAGAAGGGTGACAAGTGTGGTAAGAAAAGCAAAAAAGGATTACGAAAGAACATTGGCCATGCAGGCTAAAGAGAATCCTAAACAGTTTTTTAGATATGTAGCAAGTAAAAGGAAAAATGTACATGGCAGAATGATTTTAAAGAATGCCGACGGTAGGGAGGTAACTGAATCAGTTGAGATAGCTGAGTTACTGAGTGAGCACTTTGCAAGAATATATCATCCAGGTGGTGACATTGCAGAAACGAATAAACCAGTAGATTATAGAGGAATTGTGGTGAATGAAGTAGAGGTGAGTAGTCTATTGCATAACCTCAATGTCAATACATCTGTGGGATTGGATGGTATACCAGCTCGTGTAGTACGAGAAGCAGCTAAAGAATTGTCAGTACCCTTGACCATTTTGTTTAATTTGAGTCTCGGGTCTGGGTTAGTCCCGAGCGGGTGGAAGGAGGGAAAAATAGTTCCACTGCATAAAGGTGGTTCCAAGACTGCTGTTGTAAATTACCGACTGATTAGCATATCAGGAATCATTGTCAAGGTCTTAGAGAAATTAGTCAAGAAAAGAATACAGGATTGGATAGATGAAAATGGGATATTGTATGGGGGACAACATGGTTTTGTGAAGGGTAGATCATGCCTCAGTAACTTGCTTACGTTTTATAACATAGTGACGGCTGAACTGGATAGGAGTAATGGGTTTACAGTGATACTACTGGACCTTGCCAATGCCTTTGACAGGATACCACATGGAACCCTAATCAGTAAACTGGAGCAGATGGGGATCGATATAGGGTTGGTAAGATGGATAGGAGGGTGGTTGAAGGAGAGATACCAGAGTGGTTTATTCAGGAGTGGAGTCAAAAAGACGGCTTGTGACTAGTGGAGTGCTGCAGGGCTCTGTTCTTGGATCACTGCTTTTCAATTTGTTCATCAATGATATTGGAAAGGATTTGAGAGGAAGTGTTCACTTGTTTGCTGATGATGCAAAGTTGGGTAGAGCAATTGTTAGTGCACAGGATGTCAAAATTTTACAGGATGATTTGGATAGTTTGGTTGACTGGGCTAGGAAAAATGGATGTCAGTTTAATGTGGCAAAGTGTAAGGTTATGCACTTTGGGGTGAAAAGAACAGCAACAGTATATCACATTGGTGGAACCGTACTCCAGGAGATTGATGAGGCCAGGGATTTGGGAGTGCTGGTGGATAGGGAGTTGAAGTTTAGGGGGCACATTGCAAAAGTGACTAAAACAGCTCACCAAATCACTTGGCTTATGAAAAATACTTTAACATGCAGAGACAAACAAGTTGTTGTTCCTCTGTATCGAGCCTTGATAAGACCCCATCTGGACTTCTGTGCCCAGTTATGGGCACCAGGGTTTCTTCGTGATGGGGAGGAAGTGGAGAGGGTCCAGAGAAGAGTGACCAAGATGATAGCAGGTCTGTGGAATGAACCTTATGAGAATAGGTTGAGGATTTGTGGGTTGCAGAAATTGGACGATAGGCGAAGGAGGGGTGATATGATTGAGACATTCAAATTACTGAAGGGTTTTTATAAGATTGATCCAGAAGATATTTTTGAAAATATGACTGGTGGTGGGAGGACTAGGGGCCATGCATGGAAGCTGGGCAAGAGCGTGGTTGACAAGGGTGTTAGAGCTATGTTTTTTACTTGGAGAGTGGTGAATGAGTGGAATAAGCTTCCAGAGTCTGTTGTGGGTGCTACGACCGTGAATGAGTTCAAGGCAAGATATGATAGATACCGTGTGAATGCTGAATAGTTGTTCCAGACATGATGTTAGGGCCTCCCTCGATGAGTCTGTCGACTCCTTGGAGTTTCCCGGAACAATAATAATAATAATAATAATAATATATTTCAAAAGAAATACATTTACTGCTGTTTTTAATATTTTTGTGGCATTTATATAGATTTATTATTGTTGCATGCACAAAAAATTTAAGTGCATGGAAACCTTCATGGAGCCTGAAGACTCATTGTAGGATACCCAAGCTCTCTACACTATCTGTTGTATCTCTCCTTGAATCCATTAACTATGCACTCAAAGGCTTATTTTTCCTCTGAAAAATTTTTCACTCTAGAATCATGAGTGTAGAAAATAGACTTATCTCCCTTTCGAGATCTTAAATAATATCTAGTTTGAATAAAATCTAATTTATTACTACAGTCAGTATTTTTGTATCTCTACATTTTTACTTAGATTCATTCTGCTTTCATTACTGGGAGTAGTTTGTCCCTTATTTTTGTAGTATGGGGATGTCTCATCAGAGCAGAGTCCATCATTTCTGTCTCTAGCATTGTGTCTTGATTGTGTTATGACTGGGTTTTTCATTTTAATGGTACTTCTGCGATCTGTCATTCCCTGATAATTCCTTTTCCTTCCCCATACATTCTCCAAAGAATCTTCTAAGTAGGATAGTCAGTTAGACTTGTCCTTTCCTTCCCTTCTTCTTCTTCTTCTTGCCTTATTAGATCTTGGATGTAAACTAATTGCTTTAGCAAAGTTTATTCCGATTATCAATTGATCTGTTTTGCCAACTTCTAATTCAGGCGTAGATATTTGCTCTTGTAATGTTAAGTCTGTGGTAGGTTTAGTTTGAGGTTGATCGGACTCCTTGGAGGTATCAGGAATAATGATGATAATAATAACTACTAACGAGTCAGAAGACTCATCGCAGGAGGACACTTACAACTGTCTCAACCACTATACCAAAGCTCTCTACTACGAATCAACGGCATCTACCGCCCACCTCTACCACCACAACTGGTATTTTTTGTCTGTAAATTGCGTGTGTTCTGAAGGGTAGATTTGTCTGTATGCGGGATGAAAAACTCGAGTTTCCGGGAGAAAAAACCCTGTTACCTCCGTATGAGATCGGCTAACTCACCTTCGATTGGAATCGCCCAGATAAAGATTCCTCCTGTCGCGACGAGAATCGAACTTAGACCTATTCCAATCGAAGGGCGCAGTGTACCGTCATTCTTCCAATTGCGCTACTTTAGTTACAGTGGCACTTTAGTTGATTGCACTTTACTTGTAGGTTGTATCACATTCGTCTTACCATGCCTTTCTGTTAGTTGCTTCCATCCAATATTTGTAGGTGTATTATTTCTCCAGATATTTCTTCTGTTCATTATGGATATCTCACCCTTAGAAAAGTCACATCAGAAGCAATAATTTTTCATAAAGTTAGTTCCCAAAATGATGTGAGAACTTGAGTTGGGTGTTGATGGAATAATTACCGGATCCTGCCAAACAAATAACCCAAAATTTGGTAGAAAAATCCTTACACGAACTTTCTTATACTCCATAAAAGTAGAGTCAGAGAGAGTAGTAATTCTCACTGGTCTCCTCAATTTAATAATATTTTTCCATATTCTGTGCTTTATATGCATTAGGTAGCTTCTACTGATAGTTGAAGCATTTCAACCTGTATCTAGTAAGATATTACATTGATACCCTTGGATATTTCCTCTGATTTTCATCATTGATTCATTCATCTTAAAAGAGTTATCAAGATTACTATGTATACTTTGTGAGGAATCTGTCCAAAATTCAAATCCCATCCATTGTTTGAGTATGTTCCTTTAGCATCGAAACAATTCCTAGCAACATGCCTAGTCCTGTGGCATCGAAAGCATCTTGGAGGATCCTTATAGTTGGAGAAATAACTTTTTCTTTGCTTGAGGTTGAGAAGTAATGGGCATCTGTAGATTGAGTCTTTCTAATGCATGCACCACTGTCCAGATTTGCTAATATAGGTTGATTCTGTTTTTTACGTCTTGTTCCACCATTTTGTTAATTCTATCTGTTGTAGGGCTGTGGTTTTCATGAAAGGTTGTAGTAATAACTACTAGCTGCTTCATTACTTCATCAAGGCGATCTATTACTGGTTGATGTAATCTTTTTACTTCATGATGAATTAAGATTTTTATTTCTTGCATTAGACTGTTCTTGTTGGATAGTTCTTCACTCTCAGCTATATGATTAACATTTAAGGAATTTTCTCCATTCTTCTTCTTTCCTTTTTCACTTTTATTTTCCTTTCCAGTTTCAGATTGGTTTAAGGAATAATCAGTCTTATTTATAACGTTCACATGACCTACGTTGGATAAGGGACAAAAGTCTCCTATCATTTGTTCTTTTTCCTTGACAACTTTGAAACATTCTTCTAAGGTGTTAATTTTCATCTTGTAGGCAGTCTCTCTCATTTCTGGTCTTACACCTTGGCAAAACTGCTGGAAAACAGCCCAATCCAAATGAGGTTTATCTTCATTAGACGCGTTCAAACTGTTGGAAAGAGTCAACATGCGAGTATAAAACTCTGTAGCACTTTCTTTATCCTTTTGTGTGATCCTCTGTAGTTTCTACAAGTGGGGTTCAATACTTCTCAATCTAGAGAATTGTGAAATTAAGACATCTTTAAACTTCTGATATTCTTATGTTTCCTTAAGCACTGGAGATGAATATAAAAATGTCCTTGCCTTACCAGTCAACTTCGTAGTAATATTAGTAATTGAAAATCAGTCCAGTTTGCTAATTCTCTAAGCTTTTCAATGAAGAAAAAAAAAAGACAGTACATCATCTGATTCTTCCCCTGAAAACTGAGGAAAGACTTGTTGGGGATTTACAGTGTGGAAGAATTCACTATCCTCCATTCCTGTGCTAGATGCACGAGTCATATCTGTTTATCAGTTACTCTATAATTCATTCAATTATGAATGTCAAGACTATTTAAAATTTACTTTTCCTTGCCTAATTGTTTAATAACCAACTCATTGTGATTCAATTAAATTTACTATTAAAGTTTTTAGGAATTAATTCCTAGTAGGCTATTATGTCAACAACTTATTTCTCGATTATCATTAGTGAATCAAAATCCTGCCAACTGCGCCATTTTGTTAGTTCTGTCTTTCATCCAACCATATATTTGCTAGCTGTTGGTTGACCCCACATTCAAACATAAAGAAATTTATTATTATACTGCGCCACTCTATGTTTGAATTCACACAATTATTGTGAAGGAATCAAGCATCAAATAGCACAACAATAACGTGAACTTACTATAGGCCGAAATTTTCTTACTTATGCATAGGGTTTCTTGCAAGATTCGTATTTTAATGAGCGGTGCAATGAGACTGAAATTAGGCAAGCACAAGAATCAAGTCAAACAAGATATTTAATTCTCTCACAAAATTATTCTTACATAAGAAACAAGAACTCTATTAAGATCAGTACAATTAGATTATAATTTATGCATTCTATAAAGTATTTAGATTCTACTCAGCTGAGTGCATCAATTACTGCTGGAACTTATAAGGCTTTTACAATTTTCATCCGTTATGATTTCAACTTAGTTTCACTTTAAACAACATTAATATTCAACTAAACTCTTGAAATTTAATTATTTTCAGTCTCATAGAATAATCATAAACTTCAATTTTTATCAACACTTAACTGGCAACTTCAATATCAGAGGATTAAAATAGTTCTTAAAAGGTTCAGTCTTAAATATACATATGCATTGTGAGATAACACATTCAAACACGAACTGTTTCTTTAATGAAGTTTCTCACATTTTGTTTCGCAAGGAAATGTTTTATAATATCACTCGATCAAGCTGGACTAGTTGGCTTCAGCAACACGAAATTTTACCAAGTTCTCCGGACACAAGCAACACTATCACACGTTAGTTATAGAATAGATATTCTTACCGATATGATCATCATAGCTTGCACATTATGGAAAATTCTTACATCACTTCTAAGCACTTGATAATCTTCCACTATATACGACACAAAACTTGTAGTATCCCTGAGTTCAACAACTTATTTGCCAAGACTGGAAAAGATATTTTCTTGCTCGTAATAACTTGTCTTACGATAAATCTCAATCATAGTATTATTATCCATTCACTCAGGTAAATTCCTTTACGAGGTGACAGGAAACTATAAATAATTATGAGTTCGAAGTAAGATTCATTAAAATCGGAACAAGCTTCCAATTCTTTGTTGTGACGTTCGATCTCACGTTAGGTCACATCTCGCTACCTATCTACATACACTCTCCATTTTCCTTCTGATTCCTTCTTCCTCTATCTCATAAATCCTCTCTTTTTTTCCCACCCAAACCACAAAATTATCGCGTGATCGTTGTACAGTTCTCAATGCTAAGGCATGCACTATCACGAAATAACTTAGTTTTCTGACAGCAGCCAATCAAATCACATTAGCAGAGTTCGTTAGAAATACTTTCTTTCCATAACAACAAATAAAATGCATATATTACAGTTCACTTAGGATACATTTACAAGTTATATTAATAATTTATACAAGATAAAATAACTAAAAAAAAATTACAATTATTATTTCAATGAACAAATAACAGTAAGTGTTTAAATTACAATTTAATTATGAGCAAACTTAGCTCAGGAAAGGCAATTCATGTTAAATCATGAATAAAGTATTAATACATCATAAAATTCTTCATTCCATTCACACCTAGTCCTCACGCCCTTGCTAGCTACATTCTTACTCAATTTGCAGGGATGACCTCTTGTTCTGTCCCCTTTAGCCAAGTGCTGAAATAATTCCTTTTCATCACTCCTATAAAATCCATTAAGTATCTTAAATGTTTCTATCATATCTCCTCTTTATTAGCTATCAACTAGGTTTTGCATTCTACTAACCCTGAATCTCTCCTCATAGGGAGCATTCCACTCACCATCTTGGTCACTCATCTCTGGATCCTCTGCACTACTATTTCATCTCAAGAAACCCAGGTGACAAGATCTGAGCACAGTAATCCAGATGTAGGTGTATCAAAACCTTATAAAGAGGAATGATAACTTCCTTAATTCTGCTTGCTAGTGTTCTTTACTAACCAAGTAATCCCATCATCTGCCTTGGCAACTTAGGAAGTATGTCCTCTAAACTCTGTTCTCTATATATTAGCATCACCAAATTAGTTTTCTGGAGTGGGGTTTCTACAGTGAGCACAGCTTGTTATCTTTTTATCTCAAAATGTAACTTTATAATTATCTGCATTAAACTGATACCCATTATCCTTTGACCATACTGTCAGCCTCTTAAAATCAACCTTCGAGCTCTCATCAGATTGATTAACTATTACCCCACCTAATTTTACATCAACAGCAAACAACTGATAATAAATTATATATTTAGTTTAATCCTTTATCCAAGTGTAAGCAAACAAAGTTTGCGCCTGAAGTATCTTTAGGACTGGGGGAAACTCATGGTAAAGGTGGTATAAGTTCTCATCACTTCCTCGAGTATCTCCCATAATGCAAAACACATCTCCTTGCAGACATGTATAACTATGCATTAAGGGAAGGGCCACTACCTAGGCTTGTTTCAACCTTTATTGAGGTCTCATCAGTGGGAGCCAGACCCAGTGGTGGTGATACCAAGGTGGAAGTAATGGAGTCCTGAAGATACTTCAGACACAAACTTTGTTTGCTTATACTTGGATAAAGGATTAAACTAAATATGTAATTTATAGTCTAACCAAGTGAAAAAACTTCCAACATCTTTCTCTAATCCAGAGTAATTTAATAATAAGGTTTTCATCAATTACTTCCACCTTGGTATCACCACCACTGGGTCTGTCTCCCACTGATGAGACCACTACCCAGAACGGTTGAAACCGGTCTGGGTAGTGGCCCTTCCCTTAATGCATAGCATTATGCATGTCTGCAAGATATACTTTTCATTATGGCAGATACTGAGGCAAGTAATGGGAACTTATACCATTACTTTATCATGAATTGCTTCAGTCCTGAAGATACTTCAGGTGCAAACTTTGTTTGCTTACACTTGGTCAAAGGATTAGACTATAAATATATAATTTATCGTCTAACCAAGTGAAAAACTTCCAACAAGCAAACAACTGAATGTTTTTCTTCGAATTATGTTATTTATATAAAAATATAAATATACATACCTACTACACTTTGTGTGAGTGTGAGGGGCTGAAAAGTTCTGATAAATACCAGGAACAAAAATTGATATTAAAGCAACTGATATAACCACAAGAAAGAACATATCTTTAAACATCTTTTAACCTCATGTTTCATCAGATGTAATAATTTCTTCTTTTTCTTTTAGGATATATAAGATGAATTGGTTTAATATAATTTTTGTTTTAGGTGCTTATCAGAACTTTTCAGCACCCCCCCCCCATATATATATATATATATATATATATATATATATATATATATATATTAAATGTTTTTGTTATACTTTCTCGGGTTCTAGTCAGTTAAATTTATTTTTATAAATATATATATATATATATATATATATTGTTGTGTCCCATTTTATGATTTTTATTCTATCTAGTAATTTCCTCTCCTCTTATGTTCTACTATTATCTATGCTTGAGATATCACCAAAAAATTTACTAATACTTAAGTTATCTCTCCCCTTAGTACCCCTAATATTTGTATTTATACTGCACCTTTTGGGATATTTAATTTGAGATATTATATACAAAAACAAGGAGAAAGAACTAAAATATGTCTGAAAGTGAAACAATGTTGCAGTCGTGACACTTTATCTCGTTTCTTAACACATTAATTTCCCGTGTGATTAGGTTCGTAATTTTTCAAGTGGTGCAATGGACAGCAATTTCAGACAACTGTTTTATCATTGGACAAAAGGTTTATTAAAAACTTTAACATGGTACAATTCAAATTTTAGTTATTACTCAATTCAATGCTAAACTAAATATTTACAAACTGACATTAGCTTATCATAAGTAATTAAGCTATGATCCTATAATGGGTATTACGATCATGCCGCCATAACAATTCAACACATAAATTCATTTGACATGGACAATTAAGATTAATTCACACTATTTAACTATTCAAACTTAAGTAGATTAACTAAACCTCTTACTACACTAGCGCATAACTATGACATTTAACTTTCCTATACATTATAATAGACATGCAAAATTTCTCAGGACATGTAATTACTTAATTCACACTATTCAACTATCCAAACTTAAGTAGATTAACTAAACCATTTACTGCACTAACACATAATTATGACATTTAAACTTTCTTATACAATATAATAGACATGCAAAATTCTCAGGACACTTAATTATTCATGTAACATTAACACTAGCCAGCTTACTTTTAATATATTCTGTCAGATACTAAAGTCCTAGTATAATTTTTCCTTGGTCACTTCAACAGTTCCATATTAGAATAATGATACCTATTACAGACAAATTTTAGTTAACATTGGATATAATTTACAGTACCTTTCTTTCTTGAGTTTTCCACATGGTCCTTTACCTTTTTCTGATTGAACTATCTTGGTATGACCTCTTCGATAATCTGCTTCTCCTACGCTCCTTTTGGAATCGAACTAGGCTTACGCAGTCTTAACTTTTCGTAACTCCGGGCACACTTTGAATCATCTATATATCGGCTGTGCAACTCGCGACGTGGACATCTATTTCTTTACAGCTCTCCGTTTTTCGTAGTTATCGCTGGAGTTGAAACACAAAGAATGTGCTTTCTTTTCTTTGACTCTATGGCATTCTTCGCTTCTTACATAGGAAATCTGGAATCGAAATCCCGCTCACATTTGTTTCCTTGTTGTGACGACGGAGATATAACCCCAATCTCCACTCAGGAAAACCGCGTGAAACCTATGCCACGGAGCTCGTAGAGAACTCCTCGGGAACAGAGCCAAACAAAAACCAAAAAGCCCCCTGGGCGGGGGTTTCTAACCCTTTTATACCTGCTCTCCTAATGGCACCTTTTTTTAACTTCTTTTCTCTGCCCCCTTCTTGATTTTTACTTCACTGACCAATTAGGGTGGCATTTTTCTGCCAAACGTCCTTTGGTCGGTGAGCCAAACGATGTCTCAATCCTGGAATCGGCCCTAAGCGATTTTCTGTTGTTTTTCTTGTGCTAGCCTCTAACTTAATCCCCTTTCAAATTTTCTCTATGAATTTACTTAATATTTTAATCTCTAGCCTCTCACATACCATCTTTTATGAATAATCCTTTTCTGTCTTATTTAGTTAAATTTTCTCTTTTATATTATATTACAACATTAATATATTCTTTCTTTTTGTTAGTTAGTTCAACCAAACACCTTTATATTTTATTGGATGCAAGAATATTTCCTTTTCTTTTAAATAATTCATTTAAATTAGCTATTAGCTTTTATGCAGGGTTTTTAATTTATTTCTCTTCATGTTACACCATGATAGCTGAGAATTCTACATTCTTAAGATATCAGGTGTAACAATATATAAAAGCTGAATATTGAAATGAATAGGAATTAGCTGACAATTTGGAATTTAGCAGACTAACCTAATGACAATGATGGTAAACAAGATTTTCATGTTGTTTACAGACATATGATTGATGTCTGATTAAATAAGGTCTCACCCTTCTGTGTTTTTGTCAGTGCATCAGGATGAAAAGTTAGCTACTGAAAAAAAAAAGCTTAACATTAGCAGAATTCAAATTAAGCACCATCAGTATAAGAAATAAATGGAAAAGAAACTGAGAGAATTAGAGAAACAACATTGAAACAGTTCGTGTTACCAGAGCAACACAAAACAGATAGGATTCTCTTAAATAACTACAAAATACTGATCTTCTCACAGTGAGTCTTTGACTCCATGGATTGTGAAGATAATAATAATGAAAGGAAGGAAGGAAAGAAAGTGTAGGTATAGCTACTCTAATCATGAAGATAATTTTTAGTGGTGGTACAATTTCAAGTAGAGTAATGTGGAGAGACATGAAAATAGGGAATTGGACAGGGAATAAAATCCCAGAGAAGATTTTAAGGAAGACAGAAAAATTTTTCAAGTCACTAGAGAAGGGCAACTGACATTTAAAATAAAATAATGATGATCATTATTGGAGCAGCAAAGTAAGAAATGAATACCAGACAGAAATATTTTGAGAAAGTTTGGAGAAAAGAACAAGGCAGTAATAATGGTAACTGCTAATTTATGATCAGGACATAGACTGAAATTACTGACACTGTGTTCCATCATACAAATGTGCACAAATTCACATGGGGAGAAGACAAAAGAAACCAGTCTCATTCACTACATTGTTGTTGATAGTGATATCTTTATGCTTTTTCAGGATATATATATGTATCACAAACAAGTTTCCTATTTCAGATCCTCTGTCTGTGTGTTTCTAACACCCATCCATTTGACTATTTTCAGTATATGATATCCTTGACAGCCTTCTGTAACACCACATTTCAAAGCAACCATCTTTTCTCTATCAGATTTCTTTAGGTACCAAGTCTCACACCCATAAGTCGATGTTGGAAAAACAGCTGCATCCAGAATCCTCAACTTTGTTCTTGTGGAGATAGATCCATCTTTCCAGATATCCTCAACAGCCTTCTGTAACACCACATTTCAAAAGCAACCATCTTTTCCCTATCAGATTTCTTTAAGTTCCAAGTCTCACACCCATAAGTTGATGTTAGAAAAACAGCTGCATTCAGAATCCTCCACTTTGTTCTTGTGGGGATAGATCCATCTTTCCAGATTTTAGACAAGTTTCTGACTTGTTTTCTTCTTCTTAAGTAGCTTCTCCAATTTGGAGGTTTGCAATCATGGTATGCCAGAGTGTCTGCCATTCTTTTGATCTTGTAATAGCTCTTGTGGTTCATACTGTTGTTTTAGCCATTCCTAATTTCTTCTAAATCCCAGGTATTCAAACTTGCTGACTTCCTCAATTCTTTCTCTGTTAAGGTACGTTTGTTTCTCAGGAGCTTCTCTGTCTTTATTTCTTTTGAAAACTATGATCTTTGTTTTGATAGGATTGAGTTGAAGTCCTCTGTTCTCATTGATCTCATTAACTTTGTTTAGGATTCATCCTAACAGTTCTCTGGCATCCTTTAATATCTGTTTTTCTGTAGTAATTTTGTTCTGTCATTTTTGTCACTTTCATTTGCTTCTTTTTCTTAAGTGTACTTAGTTTCATCTTCCATATGCTTTAACTCCTTATGTACATGAACTATTACCTGATTTATGCAATTCTTTGTTGTCTACTTCTCCACTTTTTCTCTCTCTCCCTCTATCCACTGCATTATTCCTTCAGCATGCTTCTTTCATTCTGTTCTAACAATCTCATTCTTCTTCTTGACATTCCATAGTCTATTTGAGTTTCTATATATATATATATGTTAAAGATACCAAGCAATTTTAAACTTGGTTTTACTCCATTTCCCAAGTAAGCAAACAGACAAAAAGTCAAGTTTGCGCCTGCAATTGATGCAAGTCTAACTGATCCTACAGGTAGTGCAAGACCAGGACAACTCGTGGTAAAGGTGGGGCAAGCTCCGATCACTAATCTTAATATTAACCCTTAATGCCAAAACACATCTCCAAGAAGGGGATGTATGATGTTTTGTATTAAAGGCAAGGGGCCACTACCCAGACCGGTTTCGACCTTTATTGAGGTCTCATCAGTGGGAGCCAGGCTAGAATACCAAGATTTAGTAATACAGAGCTTGTAAGTATTTTACCAAAACAAGTTACCATAAGGTAACCTTATGGTAACTTGTTTTGGTAAAACCGGTCTGGGTAGTGGCCCCTTGCCTTTAATACAAAACATCATATGCCAAAACACATCTCCAAGAAGGGGATGTATGATGTTTTGTATTAAAGGTTAATATTAAGATTAGTGATCGGAGCTTGCCCCCACCTTTACCACGAGTTGCCCTGGTCTTGCACTACCTGTAGGATCAGTTAGACTTGCATCAATTGCAGGCGCAAACTTGACTTTTTGTCTGTTTGCTTACTTGGGAAATGGAGTAAAACCAAGTTTAAAATTGCTTGGTATCTTTAACATAATTTTACCCAAGGTAAAAATACTTTCTACATATATATATATATATATATATATATATATATAGCAGTAGTTGCAACATGCATATAAAGAAAAAAATTCATCATGGAACTTTAATCTGCCAGTCAGATCTTTCTGCATTTCTTACTTGCATTAACTGATATGCATCATCAAAAAACAAACAAAAAACCCCTTAAACCAACATATATTTGAACATGAATTGATAGAAAAACAGAAATTGATTGTTACATAACTTGTGCCATGCCACAGATTATTATGCAGCAGAATAATGGCAGCTAAGACATCTGTTTGGCGAGCTAAATTTGCATGATTTTGCATAGTGTAAAATTTGAGATATACTCTTTGCAAAAGTTGAAAGTTTTGTGGAAGGAGAGCGAAACCGGTGAGAGAGTGTAATAAATGCTTTGAATGTGAATGCAGAGAGAACAAATTACATGATAGTACATTGATACAAGATTGGAAATTGTAAATATAAGTGATAATTTTATAATACAGTTTTATAACAGTGACGGCTTAACTGGATAAGGGTAATGGGTTTACAGTGATTCTACTGGACCTTGCTAAGGCCTTTGACAGGATACCACATGGAATTCTAATCAGTAAACTGCAGCATATGGGGATGGATATAGGGTTGATGAGATGGATAGGAGGGTGGTTGATGGAGAGATATCAGAGTGGTTTATTCAGAAGTAGAGTCCAAAAGACGGTCTGTGACTAGTGGTGTGCCGCAGGGTTCTGTTCTTGGACCACTACTGTTCAATTTGTTCATTAACGATATAGGAAAGGATCTGAGAGGAAGTGTTCATTTTTTGCTGATGATGCAAAGTTGGGTAGAGCAATAGTGAGTGCATAGGATGTCAAAATTTTGCAGGATGATTTGGATAGTTTGGAGGACTGGGCTAAGAAGAATGGATGTCAATTTAATGTGGCAAAGTGTAAGGTAATGCATTTTGGGGTGAAAAGAATAGCAGTATATCACATTTAAACTAAACATATTTGGTCGTTTCTATAATTCAAATACAAACTTATTTATTAATTACTGACCATTGACGAAAAACAAAACTACATTAGAGCCTACCAGTTTTGCCAGCAAACTGTCTGGCTTTTTCAAGGCGTTTACAGAGACATAAAAACTAGTAAATGCAAATTGAAAGGAACATAAAAAACGTTGTAAACCATCTAGTAGCTAAGGTTACACGTTCGAGTGACAGAGAGGACTTATTGTTCTTATTCATTATCACGCCTGTGTGTTTGTTGTAAACGTGTAATGTGATTACTGGCTAGCTGTAGTTCAGATTGATTTAGAGAGAGGATCAAGTTTTTCTATGAACTGTTTAGGATTGCACCCTAATTTCTGTTGAGGTTTCCGCTGGTTATTAACACTATTGTGACTTCCTTGAATAAACGATGTCTGCAGTCGTCATCCAGATATATGGCATGGAACTGTTTTGGCACTCTATCGTGTGGTTACATCTAACCACTCTATCATGTGGTTAGATGTATAGAAATGATGTGCTAAGCCAGAAGAGATACTTCTGTTGTGTTTTACATCACCAACATGTTCTTTTTGTCTGATTTCTAAACTTCGTTTCTAAACCACAGGAGCAAGGAATGTAATATACTCCTGGATATTTGTAGTAAGGCACCTTATCTTTTGGGGATCCTAAAACTTGTCTGATGCTGGTGGTTGGTTTGAAGACCACTCTGATGTTGTAGGCTCTTAGTATTCTGGCTATTTGATAAGAAATTGAATTGATGAAAGGGATCACTACAGTAGAAATGTGCTGGGAGCGTGATTCTTCTTGTCTGGGGTTGTCACCATATAGATATTTTTTTATGATATTTTGTGGATATCCATTTTGTGATAATGTGTTGGCTATTAGCGAGAGTTCAGTCTCTGTGTATCCTCCTCTTCTGATATAAACTTTTTGGGCCTGTATTTCAACATGTGGATAATGCTCAGTTTGTGTGTCTTGTGATGGTTTGAAGTATAATGAAGATATCTTCCAGTATCTGTGGGCTTTCTGTAAATAGATAATTTGACACTATTTGATTGTTTCTTTATCAAGATGTCTAAAAAATACAGTTGGTTGTTGTTTTCCACTTCCACAGTGAATTTTATCTTGTTATGTATTGAGTTGATTTTATCCACAAACGATTTTAGGTTTTCTAAGCTGTCTTGCCATATAATGAAGATATCGTCAACATATCTCCACCATGTAGATGGTCTAGGGGAGATTGTGGAGAGAATTTCTTTTCCAAGTTTTTCCATGAAAAGGTCTGCACAAGATGGTGATAGTGGGCTTCCCATTGCTTGGTCTTCTAATTGTTGGTATATGGTGTTGTTAACCTTGAAGAAATTAGACTGAAGGCAGTGTCTAAACTAAACATGTGTGATGTCTAGAGGAAAGAGATCTTGGATGATGTTTATTACCTCTTTTAATGGTACATTGGTGAAAAAGGATACAACATCTAGACTGGCTAGCGTGTCTGTTAGTGCAATCTTAATGGCTTGGAGTTTATTTACAAAATGTTGACTCTTTTTGATATAGGATTCTGTTGATCTTATTTTATTATTTAATAAGTTTGCAAGATGCTTTGCCAAAAAGTAGGTTGGTGATGATCTTCCATCAACGATTGGATGGAGAGGTATATCCTGTTTATGTATTTTAGGTGTCCCATATAGTCTCGGAGTGATAGGATGTGAGGATTTTTGTGTTCTCTTCACTTCTTCTGTCTAAATGTTACAATTTCTGATTAGTTAGTTTGTTTCATTATGATTTTTTATTGTGTGGTCTCTGTCTCTTATAGGTGGAGTTGTCTGATAGTAATACGTTTAACTTATCATAATAATCTTTAGAGTTAAGGATAACTGTAGAATTTCCCTTATCAGCCTTTGTAATAATGATATGTTTGTTTTTCTTCAAGTTGAGAATTGCCTTTCTATCATAAGGAGACATATTGAGAATAGGTTGTTTGGTTTTGGCTAGGATTATTGTACTTTTGAATCTAATAGTGTTGGCTACATTTTGTGGTGGTGGATATAGGCCTTTTTCAATTCCACACATGAAATCCATTTTAGGAATGTGTGTTGGCATAATCGCAAAATTAAAACCTTTTTTGAGAATGTCAGATTCATTTTTTGTGACACTGTGATTTGACAAATTAAAAATCACTTTGTCGTCTGGGAGGTTGTTTTGTGTCCGATATTTTTTCTTGTAAAGTTCATTGAATTTCCTAATTTGTTTGTCCTTATAAAGTTTGAAAGTTTTTTCATAACTGCGTTGTATCATTTGATCTAATCGATTCCATATGGTATATTCTAAATTGTTAGAAATGTCATCAAATAACTTGTGCCAATTAATATCACTTTTATTTAGTTCGTACCTCGTGTTCTGATTCCTTTCCCTTATAAGTGTCAATGAAGTGCGTAGATAAATTTTTTTAGCTGATATAGAGTTGATATCACCTCTGACTGTGAGGAACTTTGGAACGATTGAGAATTCCCTGCAACGTTTAAGGAACGGTAGGTGGTTCAAAAGTTTGGCCTTTCTGCATTTTTCTCTTTCCATGCACCGAACTTTGTGTTTCATTAAACTGTTTAAACTAAACATATTTGGTCGTTTCTATAATTCAAATACAAATTTATTTATTAATTACTGACCATTTACGAAAAACAAAACTACATTAGAGCCTACCAGCTTTGCCAGCAAACTGTCTGGCTTTTTTTCAAGGCATTTACGGAGACATAAAAACTAGTAAATGCAAATTGAAAGGAAACATAAAAAACGTTGTAAACCTACTCATTGAAAGCCCACAGATACTGGAAGATATCTTCATTATACTTCAGACCATCACAAGATACACAAACTGAGCATTATCCACATGTTGAAATATAGGGCCAGAAAGCTTAAAGAGGAGGATACAGAGACTGAACTCTCACTAATAGCCAACACATTCTCACAAAATGGATATCCTCAAAACATCATCAAAAAATATCTATACAGTGACAACCCCAGACAAGAAGAATCACGCTCCCAGCACATTTCTACTGTAGTGATATCTTTCATCAAGTCAATTTCTTATCAAATAGCCAGAATACTAAGAGCGTACAACATCAGAGTTATTTTCAAACCAACCACCAGCATCAGACAAGTTTTAGGATCCCCAAAAGATAAGGTGCCTTACTACAAATATCCAGGAGTATATTACATTCCTTGCTCCTGTGGTCTTGCCTATATCGGAAAAACTTCATGGAGTTTAGAAATCAGACAAAAAGAACAAGTTGGTGATGTAAACCACAACAGAAGTATCTCTTTTGGCTTAGCGCATCATTTCTGTACATCTAACCACACGATAGAGTGGCAAAACAGCTCCATGTCATATCTGGATGAAGACTACAGACATCGTTTATTCAAGGAAGCCACAATAGTGTTAATTTAGTCACCCCTATTATGTCGATCTGGTGCTTATCTAATTCCTCAGCTAGCTCCGTTTCTTTGCCATTCAGGCTTTTTATGTTGATAGTACCGATCTCTAACTCTAGTGATGTTGAGTTGGGATGTGCTTTCAGATTTGTTCCAGTAGCTTACTTTTTGCTGTTCACCCTGGGGAAAACAACGGGGGGAGGGGGGCCTTGTTTAACCAGGCGACGTCCCAGCCGGCATGAAATTTTGTCATGTTGTACCATCATTTTGTATATTGGTTTAAGCCAAATAAGAATACAATTTGGTCGATTAAATCAGAAATTGCCAGCACATCCTCGTTCGTTCAGTATCCAGATACCCAACACGGTGGGTATCTGGATACTGAATGAACCACGAGTAACGGCGGAGACCTCAACAGAAATCAGGGTGCAATCCTAAACAGTTTGTGGAAAAACTTGATCCTCTCTCTAAATCAATCTGAACTACAGCTAGCCAGTAATCACATTACACGTTTACAACAAACATGCATGCGTGATAATGAATAAGAACAATAAGTCCTCTCTGTCACACGAATGTGTAACCTTAGCTACTAGTTGGTTTACAACGTTTTTTATGTTCCTTTCAATTTGCATTTACTAGTGTTTATGTCTCCGTAAACACCTTGAAAAAGCCAGACAGTTTGCTGGCGAAACTGGTAAGCTCTAATGTAGTTTTGTTTTTCATAAATGGTCAGTAATTAATAAATAAGTTTGTATTTGAAGTATATCACATTGGTGGAACCGTACTCCAGGAGATTGACAAGTCCAAGAATTTGGGAGTGTTGGTGGATAGGGAGTTGAAGTTTAGGAGGCACATCGCAAAAGTGGCTAAATCAGCTCATCAAATCACTTCGTTGCTGAAAAATACTTGAACAAGCAGAGAAAAACAGGTTATTGTTCCTCTGTATCGAGCCTTGATAAGACTCCATCTAGACTACTGTGCCCAGATATGGGTCCAGGGTTTCTTCTTGATGGGGAGGAGGTGGAGAGGATCCAGTGACGAGTGACCAAGATGATAGCAGGTCTATGGAATGAACCTTGTGAGAACAGGTTGAAGATTTGTGGGTTGCAGAAATTGGTTGATAGGCAGATAAGGGGTGATATGATTGAGACATTCAAATTACCGAAGGGTTTCTATAAGATTAATAGATTAATTCAGAAGATATTTTTGAGAATAGGACTGGTGGTGGGAGGACTAGGGGCCATACATGGAAGCTGGGCAAGAGTGTGGTTAGCAAGGGTGTTAGAGCTAAGTTTTTTTACTTGGAGAGTGGTGAATGAGTGGAATAAGCTGCTAGAGTCTGTTGTGGGTGCCATGACTGTGAATGAGTTCAAGGCGAGGTATGATAGATACTGTGTGAATGTCGAATAGTTGTTCTTGACATGATGTTAGGCCCTCCCTCGATGAGTATTGACTCCTTGGAGTTGCCCGTGATGATGATAATAATAATACTGAAAGTGTGGTGGCAGGAGAACATAGGAGACCTGATTAAACAAATTACACACTTGCACGTAGTCCTTCAAGGCCAATGCACGAGTTTTAATGGCTGCAAAAACAGAAGAGATCAGTTGAACTGAAAACAGAAAAAAACGAGATCTGAAGCCAGAAAGAAAATTGTAAGAATAATGGAGAGAACGAGCATAAGCAAGTAATTATTTACAGTGATTCTCTGATAAGGTGAGTTCTTCATGAAAGACTACAAAATCTTGTTTCCCTGGTATGAAAATTAATATTAGTAATGCTGTCAGAATGCAGAAAGGGAAGGTGAAAGGATTGATTGTTTTGGCTGGAACCAATGACCTGAGAGGTGAGAAGAATTATACGAAGGAGGATGTGAAAGAGTTATTGTAAGAAGTGAAAAAAGAAGAGTGAGAAGGTGAAGTCATCAAGTCTGCTGGCTTCACCCTCTCACTCTTACTGTGATAGAGGTGAACTAAGAAGGAGAACAGTGATAGCTAAGAAATTAATATGCAAGTTGTTCAGAAGGAATGATGTAGAGTTTGTGTACCTATTCCTGAGTTTGATGGACAGAAAGATTTGTACGATGCTGATGGGCTGCAATTAAGCGTATTCTGAGTTATGTGTCTGGTGAGGGCTTTGTTCACTGAGTGTGGAAGTTCAAAATTAGGAAAACTAAAGCAATTAGGACAGATGCAGATGAGTGTGTGTAAAGGCACCCGTGAATGAGCATGTGGATGAACAAAAAATGCAGTCTATTCTCTTAGGCAACATTGAATGAGGTAGTCAATTCAGGATGGTAAAGATGGTTGGGGGAATGCTACAATTTTTATGTACTAATGCTAAGAAGCATCAGGAATAAGATGCAAGAGTTTTTGACATTGGTTAGTGCAACATTGCCAAAAGTTATAGGCATTAGTGAGACTTGGCTAACAGCAAATGACGTAGTTGCTTCACTTGGGAAATAGGATTAAAACCCAGCTTATAAAATTGCTTGGTATCTTTAACATAGTATACCCAAGTTAAAAAACTTTCTACATAGTTACAGTGATAGAATATGATAGATTTAGTATTTTCACGACGGGGGTGGGTGGGGTATTGCTGATGATAGTATATAAATTTCATCCAACAAAGTCAGTTGGCCAGATGGCAGTTCTTTTGAGTCGATCTGGTGTGAGATTGAGGTCAATAGGACAAAATATAAAATTGGTTGCTGCTACAGACCAGGGGATGCCAGGGATGATGTACAAAACATGAAGCAGATTAGTACAGTTGAGTTCAAGTTGAGTAATTATTATGGGACACCTCGACTTTGGAGTCATAGATTGGAAAGAAATGGAATTTATACACTTACTGAGAGATAATTACTTGAAGCAGAATGTGACTGAGGCGACTTGGGGTATGAGAGTGCTGGATCATGTTATAGGGTCAGAAGACCTCTCCATAACCAATTGGGGGAAAGGGATCATGGGGCTTGACTTGGGAGGTAGCAAAGTTTGGAAATTCCAATTAAGAAAGGGTATATGTGGAACTATAAGGCAGGTGAGTATGATACACTTTGGAGGCAGCGTGATGCAGTACCATGGTATAAAGTTCTGCAAGGGAAGGATGGGGAGATAGTCAAGGGATATCTGTAGGATGCAATATCACTATATATCCAAGGTTAGGAGGGTAAATTGAGTAGAAGTTAGATGGATGAGTAGTATCATTAAGCATGAGCTGCAAACAAAGAAAATGTTGTAGAAGGTATATAAGGGAATAGGTGACCAGCATAGTATGGAAGAAGGCAAAATCAGATTATGAGAAGAAATTAGCTGAACAGACAAAAAAATAAAAATTCCAGAGAGTTTTTTTATGTGGCAAGTAGGAGGAAGAATGGCGGTGGAAGGATAACTTTAATGAGTGAAGATGGTAGAGAGGTAACATAGGCAGACAAAATTGTTGAGATACTGAATGATCATTTTGCAAGAGTATATCATCCAAGTGATGGTATTGTTATGACAGAGGTGATAGTGACTGATGTGAGAACAGAGGTTGATGAATTGAGGTACTTGGGAAATTGCAAGATCTGAATGCAAATACAGCTGTGGGATATTGGATAATGTTTGGAGAAACTGGTGATACCTTTGACTAGGCTATTTAATTAAATCTCAACTGTGTCAAATTCCCAAGAGTGGAAGGAGGCAAATAATAAAAGTCAAATAATTCCTTTGCATAAAAGAGGATCTAAGTCTGTGGTAGCAAATTATAGACCAATCAGTATCCCAAGAGTGTCAGTGAAGGTACCAGAAAAATTGGTCAAAAAGAGAATTCAGGAATGAGTGGATATGAATATGATACTAAGGGGAAGCATAGTTTTGTGAAGGGTAGGCCATGCCTAAGTAATCTGTTAACTTTTTATAACAGGGTGACAGCTGAGTTGGATATAGGGAATGGATATGATGATACTGCTGGATTTTGCAAAGCACGTGATAGGATACCACATGGAACTCTATTATGCAACAAATTGGGACGGATATGAAACTGGTGATATGGATAAAAGGGTGGCTAATGGACAGATACCAAAAAGTAGTATATGGAAGAGCAGAATCCAGGAGAAGGCAGGTAACTTCCTTCTCCTGGATTCTGTCCTGAAAGTGGTATGCTGCATTGTTCTGTGCTTGGACCACTGCTGTTTACTTTGCACATAAATGATATAGGAAATAATTTGAAGGAAGATACTCAGCTGTTTGTTGTTGATGGTGCAAAATTGGATGGGATTGACATAGAGAACTTGCAGAATAATTTGAATAGGCAAGTATATGCAAAATGTAATAGATAATAATTTGATGTGGAAAAGTGTAAAGTTATGCATTTTGGGATTAAAAGATTAGAAGCTGTGTACCATGTTGAGGAAACTGTGCTCCAGAAAAGTCAGGTATTTGGGGCTAGTAATGGATAGCAAGTTGAAGTTTAGAAAACATGTTGCTAAAGTAGCCAGGATAGCTCACAGGATTACTTGATTATTGAACTCACTAATAAGCAGTCATAGGAGAGTTATCATTCCTCTTTATAAAGCCTTAATACAACCACATCTTGATTACTGTGTTCAGGTCTGGTCACTTGGGTTTCTTAGGGATGAGGAAGTGGTGGAGAGGATCCAGAGGCGAGTGACCAAGATAGTGAGTAGTCTGTGGAAAGTTCCCTATGAGGATAGATTAAGGGTTTGCGATAGACAAAAAAAAAAAAATAAATAAATAAAAAGCAGGGATATGATACAAACAATTAAGTTATTTAAATGTTTTTATAGAATTAATACAAAGGTCATTAATATGATCTTTCAGTTCATTTCCTAACCTTCAGTTGAGGCATGGACTGTGAGACTTATCACTGTTTTTTTGTTAAGTCACACGCCAGCTCACATTTCTAACAATCAGCCAGTTTCTCCTACATACATCCAGCCATAGTTGATTTTAAAGACCTGTGGTTACTTTTCAAAGATGATAAGGATCTTTGTCAATCTTACAAATACTTTGTAGCTTGTGAGACTACAGTTTTTAATAATACCTGTAGAGTGTCAGACTGGTTTAAAGCTGACTTATGTTGTGTTCAAGTAGGATCAGTTTGTGTTGTGGTTGGAAACAGCTTCAGTAAATTGGAATTGCAGTTGTATTCTTATGGTTTGTAAGTTTCATTCTGTGGACATTGTATAAATAGGTTTTTAGGTATCTCTTTCTATAGCCATTGAGTTTCAACTGTTTCATGAGATTTTTATCTTTTGTTTCTCTTCCTCATGTAAGGTTTATAGTGAAGTGTTCTGATAATGTTGACTCTGTATATGGGTCATAGTGTCAAGCATGTAACTTCAGTGTGGATTCAGTAAAAATCTAGATATACTGCCTGCCACTACGCATAAGCAAGGGTAGTGGTGGTCCCCCACCAGATTATGCAATTCATCTCCTACCTAAAATAACTATAGAATAACACGTATGCCACAGTAAATAACTTTTTTATTATGTAAATATTTTGTAGACATCATCAGTACAACTAATGAACAATAATAGAAATTGAATTCAAAAAACAGTCGTATGCGTAATTAAATTGGAATTCCTCTACATATACAGTTTCTTTGTGTCTAAGTTATTTACTGTGGCATACATGTTATTCTATAGTTATGAATACCCCAGAGGTTTCACTATACATTAAAAAAAATTGTAACCTTTTGGTTGGAGAGAAAGTATGCTTAACCACTTAGCCAAACACTGTTGGGCTAAATAGCATTCAGTTATAAAATTTAAATGCAGAACATTGCTGAGAAAAATTTTCCAAAGAAAACTTTTAGATTGGCTGAAAAAGGAGGATGACATATTGGTTCATTAATTTCAAAGCTGAACTATATATGGATTTTGACCAGCAATAGCTCATGTTTTTACATGCTTAGTGGAAGACAGAAGTGTTTCAATTCCAATTACATCAGTTTCTTCTAAGAAAGATCTTGCTTTACTTCAATGGTGCCTTTGGTTGGAAAGAACTGGGTTCGAATCCTGTCTAGGATGCAAAGAAGCTTTATCAGGACTTTTCAGCTGAAGATGAGTTAGACGGTCTCATATGGAGGTAAGCAATTTCATCCTGAAAAGCAGGCAAACTGTTTAGAAAAATGCATGTACTTGTAACATACTGTCACAATACACTGACCTCATAGCATTAGTTGCTTTGGCCATACCAAAACAACCATAACCATCCTCTGGCCAGTTAGTCTGCTTTGCGGTTTGAAAAAAGAGTTCTTATGGAATGAGGGAATGTTGGAGAGGATTTAGAGGCAAGTGGTCAAGATGGTGACAAGGCCTTGATAGATCAACTTCTTGATTACTGTGATCATATTTGGTCACCTGAGTTTTTTTGGGTTGGATTGTTTTGAATTATGGCTGAAATATCTAAAGCTGTGAGACCATTACAACAAGCATGTGTTCTCCGGCCAATTGCCTGCTGCTTTGCAGGATGAAAAAGTGCTGTTTGGTAAAAAGGAAGATGTGGACTACTCCCATGAAGGTTGAAGATGTATGGGTTAGTTCTTTTTAGTTCTTTATATCAAACCTACCAACTAGCCAAACATTTATTCAAATAATTTCTCTCACTTCCTCACAGGCAACCCTCCCTCTTTTCACTATAAAACGAATAGAAAATCTAATTCTGATAGAATTCTGATATTTATGGTGAGCTTTAGCATTAATTCTTTGTTTACCAGTGTACCTTTGATCCTTGACTTCATTAAATTCATGATTTCTTCTAGAAAGGAAAATTATACAAACAGCTAGATGGGACTGCAGTGGGTTCCTCTTTCCCCCCCCTCCCCACTTCTTTGTGGAACTCAACATTACACTCAAACCAATAGTTTGGTTACACTATTGATGATAAGTTGATATGTTTGTTAGATGGCCTTAGACACATGGATGCATTTCTACCACACTTAACAGCAGTATCGAAAAATAAACTTCATGATAGAAAAAGAAAGTAGTGGCTGTCTTCCCTTTCTAGGCACATTATTGACATGGTTACCTAATGGCTCATTATTCTTTTTGATTTACAGAAAACTCACATATAGGAAGATATTTATATATCTTCCTATATGTGAGGAAATTAAAATAATTCCTATATACAATCACACTACCACTCATCCCAACATTATGGCATTCTCAGAACACTTAAACACAGAGCTAGGACTATTTGTTCAAATGACAATTCATGAAACTGAACTCAGGTATACCTTTGCGACACAGTTTTAGCTAGTAGCTATGACCCTACAGAATAGATAAAATACTGCATCCCCCCCATATCTCTCCTTGAACAACTCACAAGATCATAGTAAAACCACTCCCATCTCTTATGTTCAGGGTACATCAGTAAAGATGCAATCTCCATTCCACTCTCAAATACTCATTCAGCTAGCTGCTTTCATTCATTCTCGTAAGGATCAACTTCATCCTCTTGCATATCCCAGATTGCACAAAATTCTTTCTGCCTGCAGTTTCGCCTACTTTGGACAGACTGGTAGATTCTTTTCCTTTAGTGTTATACGGTGATCAGCATTCATTTTACACAAATTATGGACTCTACAACCGTGTTATAAATAATTATTTTAATTTCCTGACATTTCGACCTTCATATTAAGGTCATCATCTGGAGTACACACACACACGCACATATATATATATATACACACACACAGAGACAAGCTAAATTACATTTCACACAGTATGCTGAAGAGAATGATTTGATCCTGTGTGAAATGTAATTTAGCTTGTCTCTGTATATATATGTATACTCCAGACGATGACCTTAATATGAAGGTCGAAACGTCGGTAAATTAAAATATTTATTTATAACATGGTTGTAAAGTCCATAATTTATGTGAAATGAAGACTGGTAGATTGTTAACATCCACCTTGAAAACAGAAACATTACATTCATAATCATCTGTAGGGCAAGTTGGGACTGCCAGACCATGTTCTGGATACTCCTTCACACAGTATTAAATGGAAGACAGTGGAACATCAGTGTCACATAGAAGTTGCTTTAGGTCTACGAGACTATTTTTGGAATTAGCAATGGCTATGAAGCACTCCCCCAACCTCAATAAGTATGGCTGCATTAATTTGCCAAAGATGGGAGACAGTCATTCTGAGACCAAATAGCCTGATTTTTCCAAATTAAGTTTATGGTTCATTTTTTAAAAATTAATGAATGTTAAACTTCAGTTTAACTGTAACTAACATGTAACTATTACAGAAAGGAGTGTCTGGCCTGTAGAGAATGCCATGTTAAGACATTTGTTTTTTTTTCCCCGTTATGATTTGAGTGTTTCTATAATGGTCTAGTTGAGTGCATTGCGCTTATCACAGTTGTAATTTGTGCTCTGAAAATGCTGGATAGAAAACCAGCAAAATATAGGAAGTTCAGGAAATTAATTATATTATGTCTGAACCTAGCTCCTTTTTTATAATCTTTGATATACAGAGATAAGCAAAGCTTTGTGGAACACCCTTGGATCAGAATGTTTTTTAACTAGTTCTTTTTTTTTTAAATTAAGAGCGTACTAAAAATATTAATGAAATAATTATACATCAGTATTGTTTCCTACTTTTGCTGTATTTTGGCAGTTATGACCTTGGGAAGTTGAAGTCGATATTGTAAATGTAGTGGTGATAAGTGAATATATTACTAATAAAAGTAAAATGATGAGTAAAAAAAAAGTTAGTAAACTTAGTGAGATAGAAATCCATTGGAACTTAAATTTTAAAACCTTAAATATAAGTAAGAGTCTAAAATTGTAAAAATATTACCGAATGTTTAAATTTGGTAATGAATGTTGCTGTAAGTTAATAATAAATATCAACACAAAACCTGAAAAGATTAAAAATACATTAAAATCCTAAACATCTAAAACTTAAAAAAAAAAAAAAAACATGAAGTATGAAAAAAGGACTAATGTCAAGTCCTCAGAATCATCATCATCAAATTCCTGACATGTACTCTTAAGGGGTGTATAGGATATGATAGTACTACATGAAAAATTTATATCATTACTAACTTCTTATCTACAATTTTCCTCCAAATCAATCTGTTACCTGTCAAGACTCCAACATTATCAGATCTTATTTTTCTATCTTCTAAGGCACTTTTTACCATATTAATCTACCAATATCTTGGTCTTCCTCTGGGTCTTTTTCCTGCCAACCTGGGAGAACACTTGTTTTAGAGATGAGCAAAACAAGAGAACACTTGTTTTGCTAATCTTTCCTCTCCCATTCTGTTTGTGACCATACCACCTGAGATTAGCTCTGCTAATGCATTCTTGGATATTAACAATGTCAAGTTCTTTCCTAATATCCTCCTTTTTAATATAATATTGCCATTGATGCCATCTGTTCATGCCTCTAATCTTTCTCAGGACTCTCATGTCTCCAGTCTTTGTTGTAGTGTTTTACTTCTAACCCTGTTCTCAGATCCATAAGTTTGAATCGGTTTGAACACTGTCTTGTATACAGCTAATTGAATGTTTGACTAATTTCTCTCTTATTCCATATAAATTTATTCATTTGACTTCCTTCCATACCAGCTTTGTTGATGCTGTTGTCTATTTCCATATTTAATTTACCATCTTCACTAAAAATCATGCCCAAGTAGCTGAAATGTTTTACTTGTTCTATAGATTCTTCATTCACAGTGCAGTTGATATTTCTGCCTTCTGCCTATTTTCATTGTCTTTGTCTTGTTATTGATGACCTTCATACCATATCTGTTATGACAGTTATTCAATTTAGTCAGGGAATCTTGCAGACTTTTAGTGGATTTATTTAGAAGTATAACATCTCTGCATAAAGCAGAAAGCTGAGATTAACATCTCCTATTTTGTTAAGATGTTTAATACCACTTTCCTTCATAATGTGATCCATATAGATAATGAATCACAGAGGGAATAATGTACATCCTTGTCTGATATCAGATTTAACATTAAGCCTTCTTCCTGTACTTCAATTCTAACTGCTGACTTATAACTCAAATAAAGACTGAATTTTACTTGATACAATTCCCCACTGACACATAAAACTAGTGTTTTGAATAGCTTCTCTGTTGGCACCTTGTCATATGCCTTTTCCAGATCTACAAAGCTCAAATACACATCTTTGTTATATTTCCATGACTTCTCAAATATTTGTTGCAAAGTGAAAATCTGATCCTGACAGCCTGAATTATTTGGCCTGAATCCAGCTTCCCTCCCACAATCCTTCTCAACCATTTCTCAAGTATCCTTGAATAAATCTTACTAGGAACACTCAGTAGAGAAATAATGAGTGTTCCTGGTAAGATTTATGCAAGTATACTTGAGAATTAGAAATATAAAAATATGATTCAAGATTTCATTTATGGAGTGAAGTAAAACCTTTTCAAAATAGCTGTCTTCAGAATAAAGAAAAAATTTTGTAGTGTACATTATATAGACACCTTCACACAGAAGGTGTGAGGTGTGATGTCTTTTTGGGAATTGTTGTTGTAGAGTATTAGATCAGGTCTATGGCACCTGCAAGTGGTGATGCGCATGTTATTAATGTTTGTATGGCAGTCTTGGATGTTGGGTGGTATAAAAAATATGGAAAGCTTTTAGGATATTAATTTTAGTTCATAGTAAAAACAAAACAAAACAAGGTATGATAGAAACATAACTTACTAAAGGGGTTTTTAATAGGATTGAACCCTATTAGAAGAAATGTTTCAATACATGACACAGTTTAAAGGGAATGAAAAGCATATTCATTCCTATAAATTATGTAAGAGTGGGTAGCAAGGATGTATGGACTAGATTTTTTTGCTTGTTGAGTGAGTGGTGAATGAGTATAATAAGTTGCTAGAGGTAATTGTGTTGAGTGCTTTTAAAGTTAATAAATTAAGGAGTAGCATGATTGATGTTTGAATAATGATTAGTGTGGGTCTCCTGCAATAAGTTACTGGACTTTTGAAGATGCTTGTATAATACTAATAATTAAAATGAAATCATCTTAAGTAAAAATAAAACAAGTTCTGATATGATCATGTGTTTATGCTTAGAAAATATTGCATTGCTAAAAGTTCCCTTTTCCTCAGCATCTATAATATTAATTCTAGTTGTTTGTTTTACAGCATTGTCACAATGCAGAAGTAAATACATCAGAAGCTTTTCTGTCCTGATAGGATTCTACTGGCCCTTCCTGGCTTCCCAGTCTGTTTATTAAGCTTTTATTTTCTGGTATCCTCATAGAAGCAAGAAAGAACTATGAAAATGGTTTTATCTCAACGTCAGAGGGAAGAGCTGTAAGTTTTGTTTATATAATAATTTCATGTAATGTTATGCATAGGATTTTTTGAAAGAGTAATCATTATCTTTTTATAAATTTATTAAAAGTTTTATTGATTATCTGCTTGATGGCCAGTGTTGCATCTGAAACATCCTGGAAAAATTGTAAGAGGTATTAAGATATAACATTCAATATTCCTTCAAAGTTAACTAAAAATTGTCTACACTTATCTGCTCACCAGAATAACTCTCCATCACTTAAATTATATTGACTTCTACAGGATTCTCCTCAAATTGGACTACTTCAGACAAAGTGGAGGAATTGTCAATATTGGCTTGGATGAACATAAAAAAATATACATTCAATATCAGCTGCTCTGGGAATTTCAAATAATGCTACATTCAGATATTAACATATTGAATGAGGGAGAGTATAAAAAAAAAACATGTTGATGAGCAGATCTTACTGGATTAATACAGAAGGGATTGCATATATATATATATATATATAGAGTGGAGGATGAAGTCATCCCCTAAAAAAAGTTGTATAAAGATGTGATGAAGAGAGAAGTGAAAGTAACTTTTTTTTTTTACAAGGAGAGAGTGATAAGTGAGTGGATTGCATTGCTAGAATGTGCTGTGAATGCTAAGAGCATGAATGAGTTTAAGGTTCAGTATGATATATATATATCATAATAATAATTATACAAATTCAGATTTAAATCTGAGAGACTTTTTTGGAATCTGTCGCAGCTCTATAAAATTTTCCCAACCTAAAGAAATTTGGCTGCCTCACTACAACATCTAGAAAACTATGAGACTGTTAGCCCAGCAAACATGCCATTAATACTCAGCCTGTTGTTTATCTGTGTGCTTACATGCACATGCATATTCTTAACTTTATTGCTCTGAAGATACCTTGGTGACTAAGGTTACATATTTTCTTCTTCACAAATAGTCTGTATAGATCGTTGGGGCACTATAAAGGTGAGAGTCCTAACATGCATTCTGGCTTGGGATCTCTTTAAGGTGGAGAATGAATGAATTAGTCCACTTTCTAATATTACCTATCCAGGTGATTCTAAGTTATCCCATGCCTTTTACCAGAAGTCATGCCCTCCAGCTAATTTAGGTATCTGATCTAGCTATGTAGTCCAACTATCGGAGCTGTTTCCGATGTATTAGTGATTTTGATTTAGTGATATTTTCTTGTGTTCTAGCAACGGAGCAGATTTTCCTTCTAACCTTATTATTTGTTACATTTATGTGTTTCACATGTGATATTTTCTGTAACACTGCACCTCGAAGACCAATAATCTTTTCCAATCTACCATTAGCAGTGTCCAACTCTCCCACCCTTATAGTAAGATAGTTAACAAGGGTATTGATGAGGTAGTCTTGTAGCTAGCTGTATTTTATTGTCCTTCCAAAGTGACTATAATCTCTGAAGGGCAACAGTTGCTTTAGCAATGCATGCTTTAATGTCATGTTTAGACTGGCCATCTCTGTGTTGTGTGCTTCCTAAGTAGGTAAATCTGTCTACTACTTCCAGTTTTTCATCATTAACTGAAATTTTCATAGGGTTATTGCCTGAAGACATCATTTTTGATTTATGAATGCTGATCTTTAATCCATAATCACTAAGTGGCTTAGAAACTCTGTCTGTTAATTCTTGTAACTGATGTTCATTCTCTGCTAATTAGGTCAATGTCATCAGTAAATCTGAAATTATTGATTTTTTGCCACAAATTGTAATTCCAATACCACTGTTTTCCAAGGCCAAGTTTATTATATATTCCAAATAAAAGTTAAAAAGCATCGGGAAAAGTACTTAGCCTGGATGCATAATTCTTTACATTTTGAAAGGCTTAATGTAGTTGCCATTGATTTCTATTAACATTTCTGAGGTACGGTAAAGAGATTTCTTTCTTTTAAGTTACAGTGGTCAACATTCATAGTGAGGAATTTATGGAGACAAAAAACACACACATGTTGGAGTAATTCCTTCATCATCATCAAATTCCTGATATACCCTCAAGGGGTGTACAGGATATGATAGTACTACATGAAAAATTTATATCATGACTAAGTTCCTATCTACAATTTTCCTCCAAATCAGTCTATTACTTGTCAAGACTTCAACATTATCAGAACTTATATTTCTGTCATCTAAGGCACTTTGTACCATATCAGTCCACCTATATCTTGGTCTTCTGCTGGGTCATTTTCCTGACAACCTGGCAGAGAACACTTATTTTGCTAATCTTTCCTCACCCATTCTGTTTAAGTGACCATACCACCTGAGATTAGCTCTGCTAATGCATTCCTGGATGCTGACAATGTCAAGTTCTTTCCTAATATTCTCATTTTTAATATGATATTGCCATTGATGCCATTGATGTTCATGCCCCTAATCTTTCTCAGGACTCATATCTGTGGTCTCTAGTCTTTGGTCAAGTGTTTTACTACTAACCCTGTTCTCAGATCCATAAGTTAAAATTGGTTTAAACACTGTCTTGTATACAGCTAATTTAGTGTTTTGGCTAATTTCTCTCTTATTTCATATAAATTTATTCACTTGCCTTCCTTCCATACCAGCTTTGTTGATTCTGTTGTCTATTTCCATATTTAACTTACCATCTTCACTAAAAATCGTGCCTAAGTAGCTGAAATGTTTTACTTGTTCTCTAAGTTCTCTTCACAATGCAGTTGATATTTTCAATGGTTCTGCCTATTTTCATTGTCTGTCTTGTTATTGATGACCTTCATACCATATCTATTACAACAGTTATTCAATTTAGTCAGGGAATCTTGCAGACTTTTAGTGGATTTATTTAGAAGTATAACATCTAAGCATAAAAAAGCTGAGATTAATACCTCCAATTTTGATATCAGATTTAATACCACTTTCCTTCATAATGTGATCCATATTGATAATGAATAAGAGTGGGGATAATGTATATCCCTGTCTGACATCAGGTTTAACATTAAACCACCTTCCTGTACTTCCTTCAATTCTAACTCCTGACTTGCAACTCAAATAAAGACTAAATATTGCTTGATATAATGCCCCATTGACACCATATAACTGTAGCGTATTGAATAGCTTCTCTCTTGGCACCTTGTCATATGCCTTTTCCAAATCGACAAAACTTAAATACACATCTTTGTTGTATTCCCATGATTTCTCAACTGTCTGTCGTAAAGTGAAAATCTGATCCTGACAGCCTCTATTTGGCTTGAATCCAGCTTGTTCTTCACCAAGCTTTTCTTCTGCAATTCTTCTCAACCATTTCTCAAATATACTTGCATAGATCTTGCCAGGAACACTCAGTAGGGAAATACCTCTGTAATTCTCACATTCAATTTTATTTCCCTTTTTATATATGGGTACTATGAGAGCTCTACTCCAATCATCTCGAATTCGTCCCTCCTTCAGGCCTTCTGAACTATGCAGTGTATCCACTGTACGACTCTTATACCACCATACTTGAGCATTTCTGGTCGAATATCATCTACCCCTGCTGCCTTTCCACATTTCAGCTTTTGATGGCTTTTTCTACTTCAAGTATGGATATTTATTCCTGACTGCATGTCTAGTCAGTATTTTATTACAACTGTGCTGTCATCACTGCTTGTTTCATTCAGCAGTTTTTCAAAATAAGTACTCTATACTTCAAGGATATCTTTTTCTCATGTTTTCATGTCACCTTTATCATCTCTAATTCCTTTTACAGCACTCTTTCCTCCATTTCAATGCTTCTTCAACAACCTCCAGAATATCTTGCCACTTCTTGATATTTATTTTTTATGTTCTTGCAAAAGTCCTCCCATGACTTTTGTTTAGCTAGTTTTACACAGTGTTTAGCTTTCTTTCATTTGTCTCTGTATTCTATAAGAGCACAAGCTGACTTATTTGCCAGGAACTTTTGATATGCTTTCTTCTTTTCCTTCACTGCCTCTTTAACTTCCTGTGTCTACCATGGAGTACTAATTTTTCTATCCTTGCAGACAACTTCACCACATGCCTCTTTAGCTGAATCAATCAGGGTTTTCTTCAGGGCTTGCCACTGAATCTCCAAGGTTTGGTTCCTGCTCTCAAACTCTTTCATTTTTTCTTGAATAATATTTGTGTATTTTAGTCTACAGTTCACATCTGAGAGCTGCTCAACTTTTATTCTGTTTAAAACTTTCTTACATATTCTTCTTTTCAATATGAAATTCAATTTTATCCTGCTCAAGACTAAATAGTGATCACTTCCAATTTCAAATCCTCTGTACACTCTGGTGTCCTGCACCAAGGAGAAAACATCACTATCAACATAACATAGTCAGTGAGACTTTTCTTATTCATTGCCTCTTCTCTCCATGTGAATTTGTGCACATTTTTAAGTTGGAACATGGTGTTAGTAATAACCAGTTCATGTCCTGAGCAGAAATCCAACAGGTATTTGCCATTATTATTAGCCTTGCTCTTTTCTCCAAGTTTTCCCAAAATATTTTTGAATGTCTGACAATCATTTCCTACTCTGCTATTTAGATCCCCAACAAGGACCAACTTTTCCTTTTTCATTGTGTCAGTAGCTTTCTTTAGAGCCTCAAAAAATTCCTCCACTTCTACCTTAGTAGAGCCTTCTGTGGAACCATTGACACAAATAAGTCTCATTGTCCCGTTCCAATTCTGATATTTGCCCACATCATTCTACTTGAGACTGCCTGCCATTCAAGAAGATTAGCCTCATATTTAGCATTGAATACTATGGCCACTCCTTGTTTTCCTTGATTGTCATTGCCTGAATATAACATTTTATATTTATTGCTCAGAATGATCTCGCCAGTTTTTGTCTTTTTTGTTTCAGTCATCCCTATTATGTTGATCTAGTACTTATCCAATTTCTTAGCTAGCTCCATTTCTTTGCCAATCAGGCTTCTTATGTTGATAGTACCGATATTGAACTCTAGTGATGTTGAGTTGGGTTAAATTTTATGATTTGTTCCAGTAGTTGACTTTTCGCTGTCTACCCTGGTTCCCTGGTGAAAACAACGGGGGCCTTGTGCAACACTTCATTGCCAACCACGCGATATCACGTGATGTGAGTTCTCACCTGCCGGCCGATCACGCATTATTGCGTGGGCGTCGCTATCAAGTAAAAAAAAATTTGTCCACCACACAAAATTCCAATTTTCATCTTGGCAATGAACGTGTTAACCGGGCGAAGCCCCAGCTAGCATGAAGTGCTGTCATGTTGTACCATCATTTGAAATTTTGGTTTAAGCCAATAAGAATACAATTTGTTTGGCTAAATCCCAAATTTCCAGCCCATCCTTGTCCTTACAGTATCCAGGAAGATACCTAACAAGGTGCACCACGAGACGGTGAGGATTGGACATTAGGTCAGAAACCCTGGTCGGTTCTCCGCATTTCTTTGAAGTATATGTGGAGGTCTCCTCTCAGTTATATAGCTTTGACCCTTAAGTACCCCTGAGAGTAATTAATTCTTGTAGAAAGGCTTATACGTTGGCAACACATGACTATTAAATTATTTAAGGAATTCACAACATATACCTAACTGGTAATTAGTTTACGGTATTAACAACGCAAATGAAGTATATTAATTAAAGGTAACTTTAATGAATCACTTCTATATTTCGGCAACGTCACATTGCCATCTTCAGGAACATAACGATATGGTATGTGCACGCAGGCAATAACACAAAGCAAATGAGGAAGAAAGCAAGAAACTAATATTGTTCCTAAAGTCCAGCCCAGAGCGGCTGTACCGCTTTCACCAGTACAGCTGCTCTGGGCTGGTAGACCATGCCTTAGATACCCACCATAAAATTCATTGGAAAAAAACAAAAATAATTCATCGCAGCAAGTTTAAATACGAAAGATTATTCAAAGAATCATCAGCAACTCTAAAAAACATTCCTAACCTCAACAAATTTGGGTGCATGAAACTACCCCAAATTTGGGAGACTTACATTATGAGAACTTCAGCCTAACAGCCAAGACTACCAAATTAGCCTGCAAGAGGGCACCATTAGGACTTTAGGAACAATATTAGTTTCTTGCTTTCTTCCTCATTTGCTTTGTGTTATTGCCTGCGTGCACATACCATATCTTTATGTTCCTGAAGATGGCAATGTGACGTTGCCGAAATATAGAAGTGATTCATTAAAGTTACCTTTAATTAATATACTTCATTTGCGTTGTTAATTCCGTAAACTAATTACCAGTTATGTCTAACCAACGTATAAGCCTTGCTACTAGAAACAACATATACCGGAATATTAATTAAAAGAAAATTTAATAAATACTTTGTATATTTCCTAATTAAGTAATTACTTGTAATTAAGAAAATAGCAGTTGACGTTTCAACCTCTGTATTGAGATCATCATCAGGAAAACATACAGATGCACTGGACACAGGCTACAATGCTACATAAAAATAAGATAAATCTAAATGCTCTGTTAGTCATTTACCGTAGCCTGACCTCTGGGGAAAAAAATAAATGAAATAATAATAATCAATATATGCAAAAATATAAATTAACAAAATAAAATGAACTTTTTATTCATATCACTATAATAATATACAGATGATTAAAATCTCTAAATAAATAAAAATAAAATTTATAGCAGAACTACATTAAATACTTCTACAGGCCACTTATATTAACGTTTTCTTGTGTTGAGGTTGTTCTGCCATCATGTTCTGAATGCTATATGGGTTGCAGATGGGTTCTCCAGATTCTTGGAATTACTAATTTATCATTCTTGTTTAGATTTAGATGATGTTTTAACATTTCACAAGCTTCCTTGAACTTTCTTTCAAACCAGGTTTTGGTTTGAAAACAAGAATCGAGTTGGTTTTAGCTGTTTTTTTGTTTCTTATTATTTTGTTCTTTATATTTTTTCCCTGCTGTCATTATCCTTGTTTATAGTGTATTTTAAGGTTTTCCTTCGATCACATAGTTGTAAAATGTCTTCTGTAATCCAGGGTTTGATTATCCTGAGAGGTCTTCCTATTTTGGTGTCAGCTGTTTCTAGAATAGCTTTGGAAAATAGTTTGTATTCATTATCAATACTTATGAATTCTTCTAAGAAGGTATTCAAGGAATTAGTAATAGGAGATTTATATTGTTTCCTGATATGAGGTGATTCCAACTTCTCAACACTATATTTATTTATTTTTTGTTTTTGGTTACCTTTTATTTGTTTTCATTTTTGATTCAAGGTAGCAATGACTATGCTGTGGTCACTGCCACTATTGGCTCCTGGGAAAGATCTAGTTTTAGGAAGGTTAACTGATGTTTTATGTGTTGTCTGAACAAGCATATAAGCAATTAAATTGTGCGTAGATCCATTAGGTGAAGTCTATTTCTGCTTTCTTGATGGTTTATGATGATATAGAGTATTAGTAATTGTAAAATTATTTTGAATGGGAAAATCAGTAAGTTTGTATCCCCTCTGTCATTGGTTTCACCAAAACCAAATGCACCACAATGGGGGAGCAAATTCTTTCCAGTATCTATACCAATTTTTTCATTCTGGTCTCTTTGAACAATGAGAGTCTTTCCATGAGAATTCTATGAGAATGAGAGTCTTTATTTGGAATTTGTTTTATCACTGAGTTAATTTGTTTGTAGAAGGTCATTAATATACACCATCATCATCAAATTCCTGCCATGTACTCTCAAGGGGTGTACAGGATATGATAGTACTACATGAAAAATTTATATCATTACTAACTTCCTATCTACAATTTTCCTCCAAATCAGTCTATTACTTGTGAAGACTTCAACATTATCAGAACTTATATTTCTATCGTCTAAGGCACTTTGTACCATATCAATCCACCTATATCTTGGTCTTCTGCCTGCTGGGTCATTTTCCTACCAACCTGGCAGAGAACACTTGTTTTGCTAATCTTTCCTTGCCCATTCTATTTAAGTGACCATACCACCTGAGATTAGCTCTGCTAATGCATTTCTGGATGCTGACAATATCAAGTTCTTTCCTAATATTCTCGTTTTTAAATGATATTGCCATTGATGTTCATGCCCCTAATCTTTCTCAGGGCTCATATCTGTGGTCTCTAGTCTTTGGTCAAGTGTTTTACTACTAACCCTGTTCTCAGATCCATAAGTTAAAATTGGTTTAAACACTGTCTTGTATACAGCTAATTTAGTGTTTTGGCTAATTTCTCTCTTATTCCATATAAATTTATTCCGTTGACTTCCTTCCATACCAGCTTTGTTGATTCTGTTGTCTATTTCCATATTTAATTTACCATATTCACTAAAAATCATGCCTAAATAGCTGAAATGAAATGTTTTACTTGTTCCATAGGTTCTCCATTCACAATGCAGTTGACATTTTCAATGATTCTGCCTATTTTCATTGTCTTTGTCTTTTTATTGCTTACCTTCATACCATATCTATTACAACAGTTATTCAATTTAGTCAGGAAATCTTGCAGACTTGTAGTGGATTTATTTAGAAGTATAACATCATCTGCATAAAGCAAAGAGCTGAGATCAACATCTTCAATTTTGATATCAGATTTAATACCACTTTCCTTTATAATGTGATCCATATAGATAATGAATAACAAGTTATTAATATACTATTAATAACTTGTTAATTACTATTACACTATTAATAATACATTTCTTCATGTAATGATGGAGGTGCATGGACCTGTATTATTGATACATTTATTGGTTTACCTTTTAGTCTTGATGAGCTTTTCTGTTATTTATAAATTTAAAATCCATCACATATCTTTTGATAATTTTATGAATCAAACTCTTTCTCCTCCTCCTCATTGTGTTCATGAATAAAGCAAAAGGTTGACCTCATCTGTAATCGAATCAGTTTTGCCTGTGGCCATCTGATCTCACAAAGACCAATGACAGTGTGAGGGTTCGTATTGTATTAATAACTTGGGTTGACACTTTTTTAAAGTGTTGTAATGTTTCAGGTACCAATCATAGAACTTCTCCTGAGTTGAAAAGAGTTCTATTTGTTGATATGTATACTACCAGTAGCAGAATTTCCACCACTATTCCCTAGCAGTCTCAGAAGGTGGCACAGTCCTTATCTCTCCAGGCACCGACTGAGCCGGCATAGAATGCTGCTGTCAGACTGACTCCATAGTGTGATATGAACAGATAGACAGGTTGCACGCATCTCTTTCCTGTCTAGGAGAGAAGACAGAGTCTCACTGTGCATGACAAAAGAAAATAGTAAAATAGGAAAGATAGATTCACCCCATAGCCCTCAAATACTTAAATAGCATTGGGGAGGAAGGTGCAAAAAGGAAGAAAGACTGAGGGACTAGTCTATAGATAATATAACAGATTCATATTACACAAAGTCAGGTATGGTCCAGCATTGGGTACCTCATGTTTGCCAACCTGTACTCATGAGAGTGAGCCCTTGAGGCAAAGGTAAAATATTTAATTAACTAAATTTGGTTTAATTTTTTTCCTTATTATAAATGATTGTTTTTCTTTAATAGAAGAAACATGAGTAGCCGTTTTAAAATATTTTTTAATGGCATCTTTTTATTTTTTCAAAATAGTGAATGGATAAGGGATATGTTAAAATATAAGTGATCCAAAACATCTTTTACACAAAGATTGTTTCTTTAAAATGCATAATAATGGAATTAATGTGCAGAAGAATCTTTATAGATTCAAAGGTGCTAATCCAATAAGATGCAAAATAGTAATAAACAACAAAATAATAGAGCAAGTAAATACATTCAAATATTTAGGTTGCACAATGTCATATGAAAATGAAGCTGATATAGAACCAAAGATATCAAACTTTTTTAAAAGTAACAGGCATTATAAATAAAATGTTTAAACCCAATTATGTACAAAAACACACACGAATAAGAATCTACAATACAGTAGCTAAACCAACCTTACTTTATGGCAGTGAGATATGAACAATAAAAAAAGCAGATGAAAGAAGAATTGAATTATCCGAAATGAAATTTCTGCTCTGAACTGAAAGAGTCACAATAATGGACAAAATGAAAAGCAGCGAAAAAACTTGGAATTACAACCTCCCTAAATGAAACAGTTATTTGCTATAGAGAAAAATGGAAAGAACACATACCGAGAATGAATAGAAGCAGAATACCTAAACAAATTCTAAATTACCACCCAAAAGGTACTCAATGCAGAGGAAGACCCTTAAAAAGATGGAATTAAGTCTGGAACAGGCAACTTGGCCTATAAGCCTGGAGGGGAAGAAAGAAGATCTTTATAGGAATTACATGCCTTAATGCGCTTCATCAGGTATATCTTTTGTTAGCTTCATTAAGCCATAAAGTTAGCTTAAATTAATACTATACATGAACCCTTACTCTCACAAAATTAAGGTTCGCAAAGTTAAAATTTGCACAAAACAAAAATATTCAAGTCTTGGTTCTCTGTACTCTGCTACTAATGAACTCTAAGCTCTCCACTCTTCTCTTAGATTGCTGATCTGTTCATATAAATTGAGGAACTCGATTTATAGACCAATTGGTATTAAATGTATTGGTATTAGGCATGTAGACCAGTTAGATTTAATTGGTGTACATGCCTAATTAATTATCTAAAGAGCATTCATGTAGGTATACAATTTATATTAATTTCTGGATTTCTATTAATGTCCATTTATAGATCTTCTGGTAAAATATTCTCACTGAACATAATGTATACAAAAAAGATATGTACAGATATCACTTATACATTTATTATTTTTTTTTATGTTGCTCTCATCTAATGAAAGGTTATTTGCAAACCTTATAGTACATTTTGTATTTTGGTTGGGATAAGGATTTTTTTTTTTAAATCAATTTTATGTGTGTGTGTGTGTGTGTGTGTGTGTGTGTGTGTGTGTGTGTGTGTGTGTGTGTGTGTGTGTTTGTATTTCTAATTTATTTTTTATATAGTCCAGAAACCCTGCTCTAGAGACCAAATATAGAACTTATTCAACCCACTTCAGTGTCCAGTAAGCAGGGTGGTGGTCTTACACTGTGCAATGAAATCCATCTACCAGTCACATACATCCATGCCCAAAGTAGGATTCAAAACTGCAACGTTTTGATTGGAAAGCAGGTATGCCAACTAGGCTGGTTACATGATGTCTAATTATTACTATTGTAGAAAACAGTGTAAAAACTTGGAGGGGGGGGAGAAACAGCATTAACAACCAAGAACTTTGGTTATTGATGCTGTTTTGCTAAACTATGAATACTGTATCTGTTCACAGATATAGCATTTTTTTGGTGGGAGAGAGAACTATATAAAATGAGGCACTGCGCTACATAAATGATGTTTGGCCTGGTTGGCTGAGCTGTTAGCATATCCGCTCTCAGCAGACTATGGGTTCAAACCCCACCACCATGGGCATGGATGTTTATGATAGTCCTCATATAGGAGACGAATTTAATCATCAATATGAGACTATATCCCATTTGCTCCAGTATGTTGAAGTATACTAGGCTTTTTAATTCTAGACAGCTAACTTGCATCATTCTCAAATTTACAGAACTATCATATCATTCAGAAAAAAAAAAAAAATGTGTGGAGTATGTGCAGGCAATGTAAGTTTGACTGGAATGTTGTATAAAATATTGAAGAGAAATACAAAGAATGTGGAATATGAAATATGAGAAATAAGCATTTGCATTTCACATTGTCAAGAACGAACATAGTCAATTGCTAGCTCATGTCAATCCCACACATCTCTTACAACTTCAGAGAAGGTTTAAGGAATTCATTGAGCTACTTTGAATGCCTGTACATCTTAACAAAACAGATTAGATAAAGTTGTGTAACATATGGTGAAATCATCAAATACTGCAATTAGGAAGACATGGATTACAAGCCAATACCAGCCTGAATTTACCATGTTAATGTGTTTACTTTTCATTCAGTAGGTTGGGGTTTCATATTCTACTCCAGGCTTGGATGTTCATTAAGTGAATAATTTCATTCCCCTTCAGGGAATGAAATTATTCACTGTTTGGCATCTAGAGAAGGAGACCTGGATTCTATAACCTTTAGTCCACACCCAGACTATTGTATGATAGTTAAGTCAATGATCAATCAATACCATCACAGAATTTGAAACCGATAAATTACGCATGCATGCATGCACACACCCACACAAGTAATGATTAACTAATTGTAATACACCACTTCATCTTATCACTATCAATTAACTAATATGTACCCTCAAGGGATGGGGATATACAGGATACTGTGTGATACTACACAATTAAGTTTACTTTATTATTAATGTCCTGCCAACAATTTCCTCTAAATTAGTCTGTCACTTGTGTGCACTCTAGTATTGTCAAATCTTGATCTTCCTCTGGATCTCTAATTCTTCATATTAGTCTGTCACTGGTAGCCTTCCAATATTGGCAGATCTTGAAGAAAGTTTTTTAACTTAGGTATACTATGTTAAAGATACCAAGCAATTTTATAAGTTAGATTTTAATCCTTTTTTCCCCAAGTGAAGCAAACAGACAATTTAAGCTTGCGCCTGAACGTAGTTCAAGTCTGAGGTATTTTACATTGCTTTCTGGGTGACCAGTCAACTCTTTGTCCATTTCTTTAATTTTATTACGTTTTTCAAGCTCACTAAATGAAAGAACACAAAAAAACCCAATCAACTTGATAGCAATCACATAACACACTGACATGTCCTCCTCTCAGCTCCAATACATGACATCAATAGCTGAATCCTACTGTGACCTTATTGGTTCATTGCTAAAACAAGATGACACCTGATTTGCTCTCTAAACACTCATGCTTATTGGCTACGTTCAAATGAAGGACAGCTACTTCATATCAACCTAAGCAAGTTGTGCTTCTTTTGTCTGGTTATTTGGCTATAACTTTTCATAGAATACAGATAATTGAACAAACTTTGTTGCATTACATTCTTGATTAAATTATCTTTCCATTGATATATAATTTTATGGTATTACACTAAAAAAAGTGGTGTTATGAGCCATCAAACTTCCAAAACTTTTTCCAAAAGTTTTCTGCAATTTTGGCCACTAGTGTACTTTACCATTCTTTATTCTTCTATGGTTCTGGTGACTTAATTCTTCTACCATTTCATTCACTGCCATTATACCTCATTTCCTCTTCCTGGCTTTCACTATGTTGAAAGTTTATTTTTCACTTGGTTAGAGTATAATAAATTTAGTTTAATCCTTTATCCAAGTGTGAGCAAACAAAGTTTGCACCTGAAAGTATCTTCAGAACTGGGGTAAAGTGGTACAACACCAGGGCACTCCTTGCAAAGGTGGAGCAAGCTGCCAACACTCCTTATTCAGTATCTCCCATAATGCAAAACACATCTCCTTGCGGATATGTCTAATGTTATGCATTAAGGGAAGGGCCACAACCCAGACTAGTTTCAACCTTTATTGAGGTCTCTTCAGTGGGAGCCAGGCCCAAGTGGAGATATCAGGCAGAAGCATTAGCAGGTCAGCTCTACCTATAGGAATTGCCACTTGGTGTGCCACCCTTTTTTTATTAATTTACTCTGGATTTAGAGAAAAATGTTGAAAGTTTATTTTTCACTTGGTTAGAGTATAATAAATTTAGTTTAATCCTTTATCCAAGTGTGAGCAAACAAAGTTTGCGCCTGAAAGTATCTTCAGGACTGGGTTAAGGTGGTACAACACCTTAACCCAGTCCTGAAGATACTTTCAGGACTGGGTTAAGGTGTTGTACCCCCCTCCCCCCAAAAAAAAACAAAAACAAAAAAACTTCCTATCTTATCTATCCTTTTCCTAAATGCAAATTCTTTTCTCTGTTCTATGATTATGTCAAGTTTCTTGTTCATGCTACTGTGGATGGTCAGGTCTGGCATACCATGCATGGATGGCTGCACACAGAATCAAATCAAAGTATTTCATTGTAGCTGCTCTTACTTAATTATCCCAACTTCAATAAGGTTATGTGAAACTCCCTAAAATATGGGAAAATAATTCTTATTCCTCCTGTTTTAACAACCAAGGCTGATACAGGGTGCTTTATTTTGTGCTTGTTGCATGTACATGCTACAATTTTTATATACCCCTAAAGATGTCTTTGTCTGTGACATGGAAGAAATATTGGAATTATTAGACTGTTATATTCATTCTTGTGTGCTGTCTTTATTCCCTAAAATTTGTTTTGTATGAATTATATCCTCAAACTTGACAACTAATACTTACGGTTCTTCTTTTGCCTTCTCTCTTCCTGTTATATATTAACAATCTTCTCCAATTGACTGTAAGTCCAATCCAGTTTTGCTGTATGCTTCACTTCACTTTCTCATTTGACAAGCTTTCCTCATACAAAGCAAGCCTAAATTCTGATCTTTTTTTTTTTTTCCTGGTGCCCTCACTGCTCAATTTACACCAAGTTGATGACTCAATAAAATAATTATAATATATTATTAGGCAAACCTAAATTACCATCAACATATTTGAACTGATAATTAATTAAAAATTAACGACTTTGATATAAATTAATTTTCACTCAAAAAAAGATGTAAACTTACTGTATTTAATAAGCCAATCATTAATGGCTACCCTGAGCCTGATGAGCTCCTGCTAATTTTTCAATATCGGGTTCAATGTTCGACAAACGTCTCAAGTCTCCTCTTTGATTTATTTGCAGTCTATTTTGCTGCTTAGCTAACAATTGCAACACAACACTGAATCCTTTGTTGACCAAATATGAAGAAGGAAAAGCAATGAGCACTAATTTTATTTCTTGTCAAAGTTGAGGATATTTGCATTGCATATTTGGCCAGAATCTTTCATACCCACGCTGTTGAAATTGTACTTGAGCTTCAAAATCATTTTTTAAATCAATAAATTCTTCACACAAATTTGAATGGGCAGAAGTGCCATTAGAAAGAAATGGATTTATGACTCAATCAGGTATATTAAGCTCATCAAAATCTTTGAATCTAATCATTATGTCTTCTTTCAGTGTCAGAAGATGGGAACAATAACAATCCAAATCTGTATATAATATTAAATCATCTATTATTTGTAGACTGGGGAACTGCAGAAAATCTCGTCTTGCAATGCTCTGCTTGTAGAATGTTAGTTTGCTGATAAAAGTATTTATAATTCTCTTTGCTTTAATAAGATTCATGTTGCTTCCCTGCAATTTGATATTAACCTCATTTAATTTGGTGAAAATATCAGAAAGATATGCGATGTCATCCTTTTTCTATTTTAGAACATTACACATATTCTCATTACGTGAATTAAGAAATTCTAAAACAGTTTCCTAGAGATGATTAAAGCATCAAATTCAGTTTCCATTTGAGAGCCATCTAACATCAGTGTGAAACAAAAGACCCCCAAATTCTGCTTCATTTTCACACCAAAGTTTCCAAAAAATGGCTGGGCTTTTATTTTATTCACTGCTTTAATAACATCATGCTCAATCATTCTTGAAAGCTTCATTCCTTTGTTTGAGAAAGTTTTTTCATATTATACATATTGATAACTGCTCATTATTTATAGATAGAATAATTCTATATTTTAAATATTCACTTGAGTATTGACGCCACTTTATTTTTTCACTCATTTATATGGAGTACAGTGCTACACAATATCAATGAAGTGTGCCACACCAAAAAATAGTCCAATTACTTAACTTTCAATGTAAAAATTTAAAAAAATAAGTAGTGAATAAATTTGAACAGTATTGCCAGACATACAATATTCTGACAGTGTTGTCAAACATACAATATAAATAGGGATGCTAGATTATGGAATTTTTTGCTTTTATTATATTAGTAATATTATAATGCTTACCACCCTCCTCAGCACCCAGGGGGCAGGGGTGCTACCGCCCAAGTTAAGAACTACTCGTATAGGATTTTCATTAAAACAATACTCTGGATTCTTGATTCAGAATGTAGTTTTCTGTCTTCCTGCTTGCTTTGAGTATTTGTTTACTCCATACCTCTCAAATTTATTACAACAGTTATTTAGTTAATGAAGAATTGAACTGGATTTATGTAAAGTATAACACCATTCTGATCTTACACCTTCCTGTACATCTACATCCTCACTGCTGACTTAATTGCAGTGTTTTGGTACTTATTACATGTCTTTTTCTGATGTATGAAATTTAAATACAGATTATTGCTATATTTCATGATTGCTCATCTTTTTATCTTAATTTAAAGATCTGATGCTAACAATCCCTATTCGGCCTGAACCAAAATCATTTTTACAGGTTTCTTTTTCACATTTTTCGTTATGCTCTTAGCTGATCTCATGTGGAGGTAGCAGGGTTTTATCCTCCAAGAAACTCAGGTTTTTCATTCCACATATAGACAAATTGGCCTTGAGAATACATGCAATTTAGAGACAAAAAATACTAGTGGTGGTGGGCAGTAGATGGCATTGGTTTAGATGATGGTAGTAGTTGCAGTTTGCTGTAGTTGGTGGATTCGGTGGTGGTGATGATGGAGAGTTATAGAGGAGGTACCCTCCCTCGATGAGTCTTTGGATCCCTTGGAGGTGTCACATAATAATAATAATTATAACCTAGAACACATTAGGAATATTCCTCAAATTTTAACATTCAGTGAAATTAGAGGAATATCCCCTTTTTATAGATGGATACTACTGAAACTTATCCATTCATCTGGAATTCACTCTTCTGACTGGACCTTCTTCATATGCAGTATAGCCACATAAACTTTTATACCTTCACATGTGCATATTACAGGAATAGGAAGATATTAAACCATTTGCTAACTACCTGCCCTGATTGGCAGAGTGGGTATCATATTTGTTCTCCATCTAACCGACTGTAGGTTTGAATCTTGTTGGAGGGGGGGGGGGGGTTGTGAATGTCTTTAGGTAAGATGACATCCATTTTGAGACCACCACTCTAAAGTGGTTTTAAAAAAATTCCATATTTGGTCTTTTCTTCTGAGTTTCTAGTTTGTCTAACCTGTAGTGCAGCATTTCTCAAACTATGTTCTGCTGAAAGTGAATAAGTGTTCCATGAAAAATTATCAAATTAATATGAGCCTGGAATGGTTTTTAAATGCTGTGACAAGTTCAAACATGTTTGAAAATCAGGCACTCCTCACTTTGCATGTGGATTGTGCTATTAAGGCCAGTTTGCACTGGCCTTGATCCAGCCACTTGTGGTCATCGACACCTCCGAGCAAGAGTGAAGTATGGGGGTATCTATTCTAGGAAATGTACAGTCACAAGCAAGGTCAATGCAATGCGCTGTGGTCCGGCATGTTTGTAGTGTGCGCTGTCACATTTTTGCGATGCATACTGCCTGCTGTGGTGATAGTGTACACTTAGCTTTACATTGAATATGAGACCGATGATACTCGACTCTAACCAAGGTGTTCTGTTAAAATTTCAGGATTTGTGAAGTGTTACGTTGTAGGAAAAGTTTGAGAAACCCTGCTGTAGTGGATTGGTGCACTCTAGGCTATTAGCTTTTCTGAGTGGGATTCACATTAATAAATCATCTTCTCTGTTTGCCACATTTGATATTTTGGACAATTTCTATCTATTTAATTTAATGATTTCAAAGAAAATACTCCAGATCATCAGAATATCCTGATCTGTAGTTTTATGCTATCTTTATCATCTCTGATTCCATTTGCGATGATCCTTATTTTATTTCTATATTTTACCCCCCCCCCCCCTCTGTTCTCTGAGGGTACATGCTGATTACTTGGTAGAAAGTTTTCTCGTCATTTATTTTGCCATTGGATTTCTAAGCCTTGTTTCTTGTTCTCAAACTTTTTCTCTGGAAAAACACCTCTATTTGAGTTTATAGGGCAGCCTTCAGTTAACCTCTGAAGGCTGCTTATCTTTGATTCATTTTAAAACCTTTTGCTCCTGTTTTCTTTTTCAATGGATTAATATTTTTTCCTTTAATCTAGTTTATAAAGCTAATTGATTATACTTTTGACTTTTTCAAATTAGCATTTAGTCAGTTTTTCACTGAAGATGGATGAGAATGAGCTAATCAAAAATGTGAGTTTTATGTACTTATCTGTTACTATGCTTAGGTGTTTGTATAACATCTAATCCACTCTGACAGTTCATAATATATTTTTAAATTATACTTGTCAAGAAATTATATTATTCTTTTTAGCCTTTACTGAAACATGAGCACTTGACGTAACATCACGACTAGACTGCTTGTGTATAGGGGCATATCTAATTGCTGATATAGTTGGCTAAGCAGTTAGTGTATCCACTGTCTAGCCAGCAGACTGTGGGTTTGAATCCTGCTGTGAGCATGGATATATTGTGATTGTCTTTAGATGGTAGATGAATTCCATCATTCATTCATTTCCCATTGCGAGACCAGTGTCTTGCTTATCGGAGACCTCAAGTGGCTTGAAAAAGTTTCATGTTTAGTCTCTAGAGCAGGGTATATATATGTATTCACCAAGTCCAGTAAAAAAAAAATAGAAAAAAATTCCTTAGCTTTCACAGTACTTAAATCAGTATAGGGTTATAGTCTTTCATTGGTGTAAGTCACATAAAAATAATTGTTCTACTAATTGTTCCCATTTCTTTTGTAGTAATAAAGCTGTTGCAGACTATCTAGCTTCAAGTGGGTACATGGAAGCGCTAGAAGCTTTTAAAAGAGAAACTGATATGGTGAGAAATATTTTTGTTATATTGTATTTTTAAGGTAATAATTTTTAACCTCTTTTGTTTAAATAGTAGTCTCACTCGCAAACATTTCAGGACCTGTGGTATACAGCTTTACTATGGACTTGCAGAAGGTGTGGTAGTATGAGGAAGGATATCGACATTTGTCTAAAATGCTTGTAGATTGTAGTGTTTTGAAAATACTGTTGGTGAATATATATATATATATATATATATATATATATATTTTCACCAACAATGAATATGTATATTTTCAGCAGTTTTAGTTATATGCACAAAAACCACTGTATATTATACCTGAAAATATTAAAACAAATTCTTGTTTTCATCCTTTATCCAAACATAAGCAAACAGTTTGCATATGAAGTATTTTCATGTCTGTTCTACTTGTATATAGCGGTTGTTGATTTTAAAACATTATGGGTTGGTCACTACTTGTACTGTTTTGACATTTCTTGAGTTCTCATTAGTGTGAACTCAACCTAGGAAGATACCAATGTTAAATCAATGGAGAAGTGTAGTCATATGCGAAAACATATGACCACTGGTAGTAAAGTGATATATCACCATATTATTAAATACTCCAGATTAGAGATAATTGCAGAAAGTTTTCTGATTGTATCGATTTAACCTTGGTGTTTTTTATAAGTTCGGCTCTCCCACTGATGATAACTTGATAAAGTTCAAAAAAAGTGAGTAGTTATTCCCATAATGTTTTTTGTATTATCGGATACTGAAGCAATTGATGTGAACTTGGTAGCTTCTATATACAAGTAGACTAGTCACGAAGATACTTAACATGCAAACTTTATTTACTTATGGGGTAGAGGATTAAAACAAGAATTTATTTTCATGGTTATATATACTTCTTTAACCTGCCAGTGAAACTTTCTACAATGATCACTATTGTTAATATTGTTCTTTCTTAAAGCCATCCTTCTTAGCAGAATATATATATATATATATATATATATTTTTTTTTTTTTTAGGTTAACAAAAATATAATTTGACTCTCTTATTCATTGGACTGTTCAGGGCCAATGCTTTGATTCAAATCAAAAACTTCACCAGCTTCTGGTGCAAACTTTAACAGTGTGTACTAGACAAGATGGTGGTCTAACACAACATTTCATCACCAGTTCCAATCAACAGTTTTAATATTTGCTTTTTTTTATTGTATTTTATTTTTTTTTAGGGATCTGATTTGTTTGATTTTTAATCTTCTAACACACTCTTAGCTGCATCATCCCATCTGTAGCAGTTTAGTCCATAGGTCTAGTTGGCTGAGTGATTAAATGTACCCACTCTCCAACCAACAGGTTGCAGGTTTGAATTTTGCTTTATGTATGAATGTTTATGGTTTTCTTTAGGTTGAATTTCATTGCCTTGTGTGAAACACTCCCTCATTTATTGGAGGCCTGAAAAAGTTCCATGTTTGATCTTTAGAGTAGTCTTGACTATGCAAAAATTAAAAATATATATATATAAATGCTAAAACTTCTCTGGACTTCAAGTGATACTGATGTACCACAGGTTTATAACTTTGTGGTTAGATTTAAAAAAAAAGTTATTTAATAGAATCAATTATATTTATAATTGATTCTACCTGATTTGCAACTTAATAAACTTTTGCTCTGTACAGATAGAACCTCTGTATAATGTTCTTTATGTGATTAGATTTAGTGTTTTGAATAGTTTTTCAGTTGGTACTTAGATTTTTGAGATCAGCAGAACTTTAGAGTTCCTTATTATATATTTGGTTTAATCCTTTATTCAAGTGTAAACAAAGTTTGCGCCTGAAGTATTTTCAGGACTGGGGCAACTCATGGCAAAGGTGGTATAACTTCTCATCACTTACCTTAGTATCCCATAATGCAAAGCACATCTCTTTGTGGACATGTATAATGCTATGCATTAAGGGAAAGTGAATTTCAATGCTTCCAAGACAAATCATCAACTCAACAGTCTTGTGTGGGCCCTGGCCTTTTTTCAGAAATGTCTGGCAGCCATTACCTTTTCCAAGACAGTTTAGTTCTGCCTTATTTCTCAGAAGAAGGATAATAGATTACTTACTCTTTTGATAATTCAATCTCCAATCAAGAACAAATGTCTCCATTGAACTAACTTTCAAGTATAGCCTATCACAGCAAACGCACACACACCACATGAACAGCCTCTAAAATACTTAGCATGTTGGATGCTATTCAGAAGGGTGCAACTGCTATCTTTCCTTCACTAACTTCTTCCAATTCCTTTCTTAGAGAAAGTCTGTTTCTGCATGTCTTTTATTATTATTATTATTATTTATTATTTTACCACCATTCCTCCAGTTTTGTCTAATCATGTAAGAATGTGAGTTTTTGCTGGTCAGTATCCATTCCCCCAAATCATTATTCCCAATGAATACAATTCTAACTCTTTAAGAAATACATTAATGGATTCAGTTTTCTCTCTGCCCTTCTCTCTTTAATCACTTGCATACAAATGACAGTGTTGTTTTGTGACCTCTTGTAATGAGCGGGGCTATCTTTATTATTTATTACCCTACTGGCTGCACCATTGCAAATGGGGGTGTCTTTATTATTATCCTACCTTATTATTTTCCTTATGTCTCTATCTTATCTCTGTATGGATTTCTTTACACTATACTGCCCCTTCCGCACTTCCTTCTTATTCTTTGAACACCAGAAAATTTATTTGATTAGAAGCTGCGCCACTGATGTCCATTTTCTAGTAATAAGAAGTGTGAAATGCATCCAGCAGTTTTCCTATCACATTCAAGTTATCCCTGATTAATTAATATCTACAGTCATGTTTACTATCTATCCTTTCTCCCGGGTTCCTGCTAATGGGCTCTAATATTTTTTCGGAACAGTGCATCAAAGAAATTAAGTATCAGGCGACACTCTATTAATATTCAAACAACAAATTTAATTCACATAAAACAATTTACACTAAATTTGCAGTGATAGAACAAAACATCTCAATTCAGATCTATATAAATCAATTTAGCTAAATTCTCCCATTCACTCATACAAATTATGTCATATAAATAACATTCTCTCATTATAACACAAATCATTTACGCTGAGAAATGGTACATATTAACTCTTAATTACCATGCACATAGACCAAATCTTTTACTCACAAAATGCTCCTTCCTTTCTATGCTGGGAATATTCTATAGGCAAATTTTTACCAATTGGCAAACAGTTACACTCTGACTCATTACACATACAAATTCCTGACAGTTATTTACTTTCTAATCTTCAACTGTTAATTATGCCTATTTAGGTCAGCCTCCACTTCACAGTCCACTAATAAAAGTTCTCCTAAAAGCTCAAAGAAAAATTGGAAAAACAGATACACTCACTTTGGTGGCGACTACCCTCTATGGATCTGGCTTCACACTGGAGTTCTGTTCCTTTTCCTTCCGTGTCAGGTTTTTCTTTCCTTACTTATGCCGGCGATAGACTTGTTGACGGCCTGCAGAGTCTGTATCTTCCTGGGGTATGGGTGGAGGTTCTGCAGCTTGCGGAGTAGCTGGATGTGCGTCGAAAGCAACAGAGCAATTCCCTTCCGCTTGAAAATTCCTTCTCCTCGGACTATAGCTACTGGTGTAGAGTTGTCATCAAGGGTCTATACGTTGCCTGGCAGATCGGCCCTCTCATCCTTCCTTTAGGCATACTTTCTCCTGAAGTCGTGTTCTCGATGGCGTACATCTGACGGATAACTGCTGACGACCTCTGGATCACCGATGAAAATTTCTGGAACCGATCCCTCGATCTTTTTGCCAACGCCTTTTATTCACTCACTTACGAATCCTTGCATGGAGATATGGGACCCCCGAACATTTCGGTGAAATCCCTTGATCCTTCTCTCTGACTGACCCTTCCTTTGTTTTTCTCCAGCACTCCCTAAATCCTATTCGTTCTGGCAGCGGACATTTGTTTGAAGCTTTTGTCGTTCCACCTAGCATGACTTTGAGCATTTCCATGTAGAATACGCACACAAAAAATTTGATGTCCTTATAAGGAGCCAAAAATACACTGCTTACTAGTGGCAAGGTATTGCCTTAATCCTACACCTTCTAGAATATTCCCTTACTTGGTAGAGAGCATATACAATTCCCATAGGGATTATTTACATTTAACAAACATATATGTGCATATTACAATTCTTACTCGGTTTGACCTATGTAAAACTTATGTAAAAATGCTTAGTCATTACGGAGCTACATAAATATTTTTACAAAGGCCCACCCCTTCATGAAAAAAATTTTTTAAACCATGAATGTGAATGAGAAATTTTTTTAACACCGTGTTTCTGAGTGTGGGGTCATATATTCTCTGTGCCAGACTACACTCAGGTTTGTCATCTATCTTAGAGCAGGAAATGCCGTCAGCCTGTCCTGTTGGCTCCTTTTTTCGCGACTGGTGCTGTGACTTACTGTTTTCCTTCAGGTATTTTTTTCTTTCCTGATACCTTGTTCTTCTTCTTCTTCTAGATCTACTATTGTCATGGCAGTGGCTTCGGCTTTTGCATATCTCTGTAATGTTTACTTCTATTACACTTTTTATCTTTTTCACAGTGGCCTCTGTATCTTTCTTTTAATCTGCCATCACCTTGACACTCGAGATGTGTAAGACCTCACCCCCTTTGACTTTTTCACTATCTCTTGTAGCTGGGGATTCAGACAAATAATTCACATTATCTATTTGGTCAATTTTAATTTTCTCAGCTCCCCCCTTTTCTTTCTGGGAATTGTCGTTTTCTGTGTTGTCCTCATCATTAATTTTGCTAGCGCAATGCCTTTGACTATCCCTCATCCAGGCACCTTGATTGGATCCCGATATACAGATCTCCCCTTTTGAGAAATCACATGTGAACTTGTGTTTCTTTAGGAAGTCAATCCCAAGTACTACCTTTGCATTAGTATGAGAGGATTCCGGGAGAATCAATAACTCTGGTGAAACATACATTTTGAAGTCTGGCATCCACATGTTTACTTTTAATTTCCTTGAGGCATAGACAGTGGGGTCTGTTATTCCCTTTAATACGACAGGTGGTTTAAGTTTAGTGATGTCATTGGATACTCGGGATTGTAACTTCCTGAATAGAGATCCGGTTATCACTGAAACTTGTGAACCAGTGTCCAGCAAAACTCTGCATTTTACCCCTCTTATTTTCCCCCTTACTACCATCATGGAATTTTCCCCCATGAGCATAAACCAGAAGCTCAGGAATAGATCGCTGTATAGATGACAAGAAGCGCTCTTATTGTACCCATCAATAAAACAGGAAATGAAACTTTTTTTTTTTTTTAATATCATTTCCACCTGCAAAAGGTGGTAATCCTATAGTACAACAATACTATTGTTGGTGGGATAAGGATCCCCTGCCCCCTATTTTTATGAACTTTTTATTTTTACATAATTCAGAAAACCTTGCCCTAAAGACCAACTTTGGAGCTTTTTCAAACCACTTCAGGTAGTTGTCTCACAACAGTTAATGTGATTCATCTGCACACAGAAGGATTTGAACCTGCTGTCTGTTGGTTAGATAACAAATACGATAACCACTGCAGAAACTAGGCCGACATTAAGGTGAGAATTAGAAGTGTTCCAAGAAAGATTTATATAAAAGTTTTTGGAAAAAGATAAGAAAAATCATGACCCAATTTTTACTTCAGAAAAAATAGTTGAAACCACAGGCATATAATAAGGATCTCTAAATTATATATTTGGTTTAATCCTTTATCCAAGTGTAAGCAAACAAAGTTTGTGCCTGAAGTATTTTCAGGACTGGGGCAACTTGTGGCAAAGGTTAAAAAAAAAAAGAAGGTATTTAATAGAATCAATTATAAATATAATCGATTCTACCTGATTTGCAACTTAATAAGCTTTCGCTTTGTACAGATAGAACCTCTGTATAATGTTCTGTTAATGTGATAAGATTTAATGTTTTGAATAGTTTTTCAGTTGGTACTTGGATTTTTGAGATCAGCAAAACTTTAGAGATCCTTGTTATATATTTGGTTTAATCCTTTATCCTAGTGTAAGCAAACAAAGTTTGTACCTGAAGTATTTTCAGGACTGGCGCAACTCGTGGCAAAGGTGGTATAACTTCTCATCACTTGTCTTGGTATCCCATAATGCAAAGCACATCTCCTTGTGGACATGTATAATACTATGTGGGAAATGAGAGTAATGAGATGAGATTTCCCACATTCCTTATAGGTTATGTGAAGTTTTCTTTCCAGTTATATGGCTTGATCTTTAAGTGACTCTCAAAGATCTGAAAATGCTTATTTGATGGGAAGATATATTTGTTTTTAAAACATGCAAACTGAATAAAATATTCAGACTTTTTTTTACCTTTATTTGAGGTGTCTTATGAAAGAAAGTTTTAGAATATCATGATAACATGCCCATGAATAGTCAGTGGTTGTGGAAAAGTCCTGAGATTTTGAAGAGGGAGATGTATTTATTTGGCATTCACTACAGAATTTTCTCCAAATATCTTTGAATCTGTTCACAGTCAGTTAAATATATTTTGTTTGTGCTTATGTTTTATTGTTACCTAACAAGGTAGATAATGCTATTTAAAAAGCACTCAAGGGATTATTAACACCCCAAACCTGCCATGACGTCTATAGACGTCCAGTAAAATGTGGATACGATTCTGTATCACCCATTGAATAACATGGATAAGAAGTGCAATTTGGTTTCACTATTTCACCCACCACAGCTGGTAGAGAGGTTAATGTAGGAAAAGTAATCTCAATATTTATTTGTTGGTAGGTTTTTTATATATATAAAGGCAGAGGTGGAAGGAAAGAGGTTGCCCATGTCTCAGGGTTTTGATAGGTTATTTAGACTTTCCTGAAATAAGCAAGGTATTCTCTCAATCATAATTGGTATTAAGAGAAATTGACACTTGAAATATCCATAATATTTGTTTAAAAGTTTTTTCCCCAGAAACTATATATGAGTAGTTGGAAAACTTAATTAAAATATATAATTGATTCTGAGCTTTCTTTAAATATTTTAATTATTTCATTTATTTTAGCATGGAGAAATTGATAAAAAATATTCTGGACTATTAGAAAAAAAGTGGACATCAGTCATAAGGTTGCAAAAGAAGGTAAGTTTTCATTTCAGTTAGAATTGTTAAGTATTCTTAAATGCTGCTAATAACATACAGGATAATTACATACTACAGAAAGCTTCCAGTATTGAGACCACATGTTTTTAGATAAATAACGAGACTAGAATAAAATAAAAAATATAACCCTATATCTATTATAATTACAGCTATTTTGCCTGCTTCAGTTTAGGAGTACCCCTGTTTAAATGTCATTGGCTATTTACTCATGGATTCTTAGGGCATTATGAGTGTAGATGTACTAAAAAGTATATGTAGCCTAAGGAATAGAAAATTGCACATACCTTTTTCTGGGTGTTGTGGCTTTTCCTCAGTCTGCTATGTCGAAAACTGCAGAGTGTGTGTGTGGGGGGGGGGGGGGGTAGGCAGTTTCTATATATTACGAAAAAAAAAAAAACCGGTTTTTCTAACTTATTCTACCAAACTGCCTACCCCCCCCCACCCCACACACACACTCTGCAGTCGAAAACTGCAGAGTGTGTGTGTGTGGGGGGGGGGGGTAGGCAGTTTCTATATATTACGAAAAAAAAAAAAAACCGGGTTTTTCTTATTCTACCAAACTGCCTCCCCCCCCCCCACACACACACACTCTGCAGTTTTCGACATAGCAGACTGAGGAAAAGCCACAACACCCAGAAAAAGGTATGTGCAATTTTCTATTCCTTAGGCTACATATACTTTTTAGTACATCTACACTCATAATGCCCTAAGAATCCATGAGTAAATAGTCAATGACATTTAAACAGGGGTACTCCTAAACTGAAGCAGGCAAAATAGCTGTAATTATAATAGTTTATAAAGAGGAGTAACATGGGAGTTTTCCCAGAAATAATATACATAACCCTATATCTTTTGCCAGTCTCCCTGCCAATGTAAGTCTGACTTACAAAACTTGTAGAGTTACATTTATTTATTTTATTCTAGTCTCGTTATTTATCTAAAAACATGTCTCAATACTGGAAATTTTTTACCCAACTGCTAAACCTCAGAAGCTTGCGTATTCACTTACATACTATTTATATATTTCTACATTCAGATTAAAAAAATTATAGAAGCAAGTTAGTGTGTGTAAAATCTAATAAACCTAACCTCAGAACACCCAATAATTTAATAGTTTGTTAATTGTTATTTGATATTAAAATTGCTTTTTAGTGATCACTTAAAACATGTGATAATTTATTAAGCTGCTGAACTGGATTTCAAACTAGCAACTTTGAAGGCATAAAAAGATGACACAAAAAATATTACATTAATGTATTACTTGAAACTATGTAAACTTTGCATTACATGAAACTTACTTGTGGAAACATTTCAAATTGTAATTGAGAAGAAACTCATCAATAAATGAATACCAGACATATAAAGAGATGTTTGGAAAATGGAAAAAAAAAGAGTGAAGCTAATAGTAATGGTAAGAACTGGATTTCTGTTCAGGACATGCCCTAATATCATATTACTAACACCATATTTTAGCATAAAATCTACACAAATTCACATGGAGAGAAGACACAAGAAGCAAGTCTCATTGACTGGGTTATTGTGGATAGTGATATCTGGACAGAAGAATATATACAGAGGATCTGAAATAGGAAGTGATTACTATTTAGTTTTAAGCATAATAAAAATGAATATTGTATTGAAAAGAATATGTATCAAAAACCAACATTTTGAAATGAATTAAAGTAGGACAGCTTTCAGGTTATTTTTCTCTAATGACATACAATTATTGGAGTAAATAAAAAATGAAAGTTTGAAAACAATAATGAAACCTTGAAGCTCAGTGTTTTGAGTCTCTGGAGAAAATATTGATGGATTTATCCAGAGATGCATATGTTGACGATGTCAACAATAATAGAAAAATCAGAACTGCATGATGGACTCAGGGAATTAGCCATGGAAACGAAGCAAGCATATCAAAATTCTTAGCAAATCAGCCAGCATGTGCACTGAGAAAATACAGAGAAAAATATAAGAAAAGTGAAGCAGTGTGCAAAAGTGACTAAACTCAAAATTCACAGAAATTTAGGTAAGAATATAGAGGATAAATATCACAAATATGGCAAGATATTTTGGAGACTATTGAAAAAGAGCCTTGAAAGGAATTATATAATAAAAATAACAAAGATTGACAGAAAGCATATTCTGAATGTCCAGAGTAATTACTTTGAAAGATTATTAAACAGAATAAGCAGTTACAAGATAGTGGTAGAAAATATTCATGTTGAATGCAATCAGAAGCACCTATTAATATCTATGGTAGGAAAAAACCATCAGAAGCTTGAAATGTATATCCAGGGATTGGACAAAATAATGTAAACGCTTATTATACATACATATTTCTTTATTAATATGGTGTTGGATCACCTTATACAGCCTGAATTCTTCTTGGAATGGACTCAAGTTTTGAATAGTTTCTGTTGGAATTTTGCACCGTTCTTCTTGAAGAGCATCAGGTTCTTTTCAAGATGCTGCAGGTGGGAATCTGTTTCTTATTCTAGTCTCCAAAACTGACCAGAGTGATTCAATGTTCAAATCTGGTGATTGTGCTGGCAAGGAAAGATGAAGTTCACCTTCGTGCTCTTCAAAGCACAACCGTAAAGTCCAAGCTCTGTGAATTGGGGCATTGTCATCTTGGAATACTGCATTGTTGTTTGGAACTTCTTCTTATTGTGCTATCTTCTATCGAAGGTCAGCGACCATCTTGGCAAACATTGTGCTAATCTGAGCAGTTGTGCACTGCTCTTTCCTGTCCACGTCTTGATGTTGTCAAACCATGATATTCTTTTTCTTCCTCTAGTTCCTTTGCCATCAATTCTTCCTACCGAAATAGTTTGTAAAAGTTGGTATTTGCTGTTTCTCATGATGTGGCCAAGATATGATGTTTTTCGTTTCTTGATTATATGTACAAGATGTTTAGCTTTGCCAATGGATTTTAAGACATCTTCATTGGTAATTTTTTCTGTCCATGATATCTTTAGCATTCTTCTGTATAGCCACATCTCAAAGGCTTCAATTTTCTTGATGGTTGTCGCCTTCAATGTCCATGTTTCAACTCCATAGAGCAGAATAGACCACACGTAGCATTTCAGCATTCAGCATCTAACTTCCATGTTTAGGTCTTTATTGCAGAATAGTGTTCTCATTTTCATGAAGGACTGCCGTGCAACTTCAATCCTTGTCTTTATATCTATTTCTGGATCCCACCGTTCATTAAGCCAGCAACCAAGATATTTATATCTTGACACTTGATCAATATTTTTCCCATTGAGTGTCAGTTTCATTGATGAGGCTGGATGTTTGCTGATGATCATGTATTTTGTCTTGTTGATGTTTATATTTATTCCCATTCTTTGGTTTTCTATGTATACTCTGTCAATGAGTTTTTGGAGGTCCATAATATTATCTGCAATTAGCATGGTGTCATCTGCATATCGTAGGTTGTTAACAATCTTTCCATTTATTGTGATTCCCTCTGGACATTCTTCCAATGCTTTTTTAAAGATTACCTCTGGACATTCTTCCAATGCTTTTTTAAAGATTACCTCTGCATATATGTTGAACAGGAGCGGTGAGAGCACACATCCTTGTCTCACTCCTCTTTTGATGTTAATATCACTGGTGGTAATGTTGTCTAATTGAACGGTAGCTGACTGATTCCAATACAGATTTGTTATTAGTCTTATGTCTTGTTCGTCTAGCCTTATTTGTTGAAGGACTTCTATTAAGTTAGTGTGTCTGACTTTGTCGAATGCTTTTTCAAAATCTATGAAACACATAAAGACAGATTTCTGTTTTTCTATGCATTTTGGTATCAATACTTGGGTACAGAAAAGGGCCTCTCTAGTACCAAAACCATTCCGAAAGCTGAATTGTGTTTCACTTAGAGTTTCTTCACTTTTTCTATAAATGCGATTCTGAATTACTTTCAAAAATATTTTTAATGTTTGGCTCATTAGACTAATAAGTCGAAAGTCACCACAGGAATTTGCTTTGGGTTTCTTTGGGACAGTGATAAATGTAGATTTGAGCCAATCTGATGGAAATTCATCACTTTCATATATTTTATTAAATAGTTTTTCAAGAAGTTTGATGTTATCTGGTTCTATTAATTTTAAAAATTCTGTTTGCACACCATCTGGTCCACTGGCTTTTCCTGTTTTACTTGTTCGTATAGCATTCTCTATTTCGCATTTCATGATTGCTGGTCCTTGAATGTTACCTTTTATATTTATAGGCTTCTGTCTAGTATCATTGAAAAGTTCTGTTACATATTTTATCCAAATCTGTGCTTTATTCTCTTCTTCTAGAACTATTTTTCCATTTTCGTCTCTTAGCGACACTATTTGCTTTTTCCTCAGTTTTCTGGAAATTTCGTTGATTTTCTTATACAGATTGAAATTATCATGTTTCTTCTGAAGCAGTTCAATTTCAGTACATAAATTTTTCATCCAATTTTCCTTGGCTTCTTTTATTTTTTTCTTGATGATGTTATGTGTTTCTGTATACCTGGCTAGGTCTTTGTTTTTGTACATTCTTCTTGTATCAGTAAGAGAAAGAATCTCATCTGTCATCCATTCCTGTTGTTTTATATTATTCACATAACCTACATCTTCAATACTTGTTGTTACGATGGCATTCTTTAAGCTATTCCAAAGAGATTCCACACTTTTATTTTCTTCTATGTTAATCTGTTGTAATCGCAGGTTAAGCTGTGTCTTGGCACTTTTATTTATGTTCGGGTCTTTCAGTTTTTCTACATCAATTTTCTTTTTCTTCTTTTGTGATTTTTTAGCTGATTTTAATCTAAGACATACTTCTGAAACTATGGGATTGTGGTCTGATGAGATATCTGCTCCAGGATAAGTCTTTGCACTCTTTATACTACTGTGGAATCTTTTATTTATCAGTATATAATCAATTTGATTTCTGACAATGTTATGTTGGTTATCTTGAGGCGATTTCCAAGTGTACAGTCTTCTGGGTGGAAGTTTAAACCAGGTATTTGCTATTGTTAGATCTTCTTCCTGACAGAACTGGACTAGGTGATCTCCTCTGTCATTTCTGGTGCCTAAGCCATGTTCACCAACAATTTCTCCATCATCCCCTCTTCCCACTTTTGCATTGAAGTCACCTAATCACTATGTTTATATCATGTTTCTTTGTTAGGTTTTTAATCTCGTTTAGGTGTTCATAAAACTCTTCAACATCTTCACTTTTGTCAGCTGTGGGTGCATAAGCTTGGATGATATTTATGTTAACAGGGTTTCTCTTAAGTTGTAACAGCATTATCCTTTCAGAAAATGGAATCCAATTTATTACTGATTTATGGATTTCTTCATCTACTATTACAGCTACACCATGTCGATGTTTGTTCTCATCATTCCCAGAGTAATACATTGTCGTATTATCTTGTTGACACTTTCCAGATCCTGGCCATCTTGTCTCGCAAATTCCCAAAATCCGGATGCCCAGCCTCTTCATTTTTCTTGTGGCATTTCTTAATTTGCCAGCTTGGAACTAACATTTGATTAATGGGATGCACTTGATTACCCAAAATGTTCAAGTAATCACTTGCTGTAATTCTGCCATGAAGAGTAGTAATGGGACCAACATTACTACTAGACATGCATAAATAAATACATCTAGACATGCCTAAATAAATATTGCTCCAGTATTGTTACTGTTGGAATCACGCATCTAGGCTTCCCTGGGTGTTCTCCAAACATAAACTCGTCTTGATGTAGGAAACAGCATGAAGGTCGACTTATCTGATTATATCATGTTTCCAGTTTTCTAATGTCCAGGTTTGACAGTCATGACACCATCATTGATGCATCTGAGCATTCTTTTCAATAATCAGAGGTTTATCAATTGCAGCTCAATTGCAATAAAAATAGCCAGGAGCAATGAAAACATCAGCTGTGTATGGAGAACCTATAAAACAAGTAAAAACTTTCAGCTGTTTAGGTACAATTTTTAGTGCAGATCATAAATTTAATTTGGAATAAGAGCAAGTTTAGTTAAAATGCTAAGCTAGCCCTATACAAGTGTTCAAACCATTGCTGAATTCAAAAATAGTCTCAGATGTGTAATAGCTTCTGTGTAGTACCATTCACTTTTTTTTTTTTTTCCCCATTTAGTCTTGTATGATGGCTGCTCATGACCTGGTCTGCTAGTCTTAATAGGCTGTAGACATTCAGAGGCTAGATTGTTCTAACCTCTTAGAAGTAAAACAGGTTGAAACATTAGAGAGAATAGTTGGGATGTGAACAGTGGTAGAAATCATATGAAAAATTAAAATATTAGGTGACATTGTTAGTTAGCATTCAGTAATATGTGTGTGTGTGTAGATCTACTCTCAGGTGGTATGGTCACTTAAACAGAATTTAACACATTCATGTCGGGGCGATTGTCGTTACCCTAACTATTTGACATGGCAAGAGAAAACGCTGTGCCTTACAGAAATTTCATGCTTGCGTTTTGTGCAGATCTGCTACATATTATAAAGCTATTTTAATTGTAACAAAATCTGCGTGCATGTGTTCGGGGAAGCAAGTGTTTGATTAAGATTATATTAGAAAACAATAAAGGAGAATGCTATATTTGGTTGGTATGTTTGAATTACTCAAAGTGTAAATATGTAAACTATCCTTAATAAGCCATGTGAAAATGAGAAATGTAAAGGAAAGAACAAGTATGAGTAGAAATAAAATACTTTTGTTACTGGCAAATGAATTATTAATAATTAACATTTGTGATATTATGTATATCCTGTAATTTGCTGGGTGGAGCGAATAGCATGTGATCCTATAAATTCTAGACATGCATAAATGAATTTATGATGATTCCATCATAAATTCATTTATGCATATCTAGAATTTATAGGATCACATATTATTATTCAATAATAATAATAATAAAACTTATGAGGAGAGAGAAAGAGATTTGTTTGCAAAGTATAAATAACTAACTAATAATATTCATCTACTGTATCATTTGATAGCTCAGTAAATAACTATAAGGAGGGGCTAATCCAATGAACTAATAATGTTGATCAGATGATTCATTTAGTCAGGAATACAAATTTTGACAAGTGGAGAGAATGTTGCAAGTGGGAACGTTGAATGTTGGAAGTATGACTGGAAGGCGAAGAGAGGTGGTAGACATGATGAGGAAGAGGAAGTTGGACATTTTATACGTACAGGAGACAAGGTGGAAGGGAGAAAAGGCGAAGGAACTAGAAGACAGGTATAAATTGTTCTACTCTGGAGCGAATAAAGAGGGAAGAAATGGTGTTGGAATTGTGGTTGATGGCAGAATGAAGGGTGAAGTACTGGAAGTGGGTAGGAGGAACAACAGGATCATGCGAATGAAACTGGGTCTATGAGAAGAAGAACTGGTCATCTTATGTGTATACGCCCCATAAGTTGGCTGTACAACAGAAGAGAAAGATGAATTCTGGAACGTGCTAGATGAAGAAATGAGGGAACTGGAAGAAAACAAGATGGTGATTGTCGGAGGAGACTTGAACGGACACATAGGAGGACAGAATAGGAACTGTGAAAGGGTACATGGTGGCCATAGAGTGGAAATGATGAACCGGGAAAGAGAGGATTTTGGAGACTTTGCAGTAGCATTTGATCTGACAATTGTGAACTCCTTCTTCTGTAAGAGGGAAGAGCATTTGATAACATTTAGAAATGGCAACAATAGTTCAAAGATTGACTACATTTTGACTAGAAGAAAACATCTTAAGGCAGTAACAAATTGTAAAGTAATCCCAACAGATCAAATGGCACAGCAACACCAGATTCTGTGTGCAGACTTTGAAATAAAGTCGAAGAGTCGATATGTGATTATATGCGATATATGAGAGGATTTTGGATGGATTAGAAAGTGTACAAAACTGGTGGAGACATAATTCAAAAGTAATTCTAAGCTGTGCAATTGAGGTGCTTGGTGAAACATCCGGAAAGATTAGAGAGCAGAAGGAGTGTTGGTGGTGGAATAATGATGTACAAGAAGCAGTGATGGCCAAGAGGAAGGCAAAGCAGTAGTGGGATGAGTCAAGAGTGGAAGAGGACAGAGAGAAAAGGTGAGAAGCCAAGAGAGTTGTTGCACAGGCGAAGGCCATGGTATATCAAGACCTTTATGATCAATTAGAAACAAAGGAAGGACAGAGAAAGATTTATCAGTTGGCAAAATGTAGAAAGAAGGCATCAAAGGACATTGCACATGTGAGGCAGATCAAAGACTCTGGAGGAAGGCTATTAAGGAGGGATGTGGATATAAGAAACAGATGGAGAATATACTTTGAAGGGCTTTTGAATGAAGAAAATGCAAGGACTCACAGAGAAGATCAGATGCCTTATGAGGGGATGGTGCAGAACATTATTAGAGTGGAAGTGAAGGAAGCCATAAAGAGGATGAAGAATGGAAAATCAGTGGGCCCTGACAGGATCCCAGTGGAGGCATGGAAGGCACTGGGGAAAGAAGGAATTGACTTGCTGTGGAACCTTTTAATAAAAGTTTGTCAACAGGAAAATATACCCGAGGAATGGAGGGAAAGTACTCTTGTCCCCTTCTACAAGAGTAATGGGAATGCACAAGACAGTAAGAATTACAGAGGAATAAAGTTGATGTCCCACACAATGAAAATCCTAGAGAGGGTTCTTGATGGAAGAATGAGGAAGGAGGCGGAGATTGCAAAAGAGCAATTTGGCTTCATGCCTGGTCGATCAACGACAGATGCTATATCTTTGGGGTATGACAGATAATAGAAAAGTTTCGAGAGAAGCAACGGGAGCTACATCTAGTATTTATTGATCTGGAGAAAGCTTATGATAGAGTGCCAAGGCAAGAAGTCTGGAGGTGTCTGAGGGAGAAGAAGGTACCGGAGAAATATATCAGGTTGGTGCAGGAAGATGTACAGAAATGTGAAGACAAGAGTTCAAGCCTGCCTGGGAGAGACAGAAAGTTTAGTGACAGTTGGCTTGCATCAAGGGTCAGCATTAAGTCCATTCCTGTTTAATATTGTGATGGAGGAAGTGAGAGAAGACACTCCTTGGACCATGTTGTATGCAGATGACATCGTGCTGTGTGCAGAATCAAGAGAAGTGGCAGCGAAACTGGACAGTTGGAGGAAAGTACTGGAAGAGAGAGAGGTATGAGACTGAGCAGAAGTAAGACCGAGTATGTGTGTTGCAAAGTGGATGGCAGCCAGGAGACATATCTGGAGCTGGAAGGAAATGTCATCAGGAAGGTCAGTGACTTTAGATACTTAGGTTCAACAATGAAAGAGGATGGTGAGGCTGAGAAGGAAGTGGGATGCAGGATACAAATAGGATGGAGGAACTGGAGAGAGATGGCTGGAGTGCTATGTGATAAGAGGGTGCCAATCAAACTAAAAGGCAAAATCTACAGGACAGTAGTGAGACCAGCTATGACGTATGCTTTGGAAACTGTGGCCCTGAGGAAAAATAACATCAGCAGGATGGAGGTAGCAGAGATGAGAATGCTTAGGTGGATGTGCAGAGTGACCAGAAAGGATCATCTGAGAAATGACTATATAAGGGGAACAGTGAAAGTTACGAACTTGGGAGCAAAGTTACAGGAGGCAAGGTTGAGATGGTTTAGTCATGTGGTGAGGGGGAAGGAAGAGTATGTGGGAAGAAAGGTCATGCAGATGGATGTGCAGGGGAAGAGGAAGCACGGATGGCCAAAGAATAGATGGTGGAGGAGGACTTGAGGATGAAGAACTTGGATGTGGCTACAGCCCAAGACAGGAAGTTGTGGAGGAGACTCACCACAAACAGCGACCCTACTTAAGTGGGAAAAGCTGCAGAAGAAGAATAGCATCACATATTATTATTCAATAATAATAATAATAAAACTTAGGAGGAGAGAGAGATTTGTTTGCAAAGTATAAATAGTTAACCAATAATATTCATCTACTGTATCATTTGATAGCTCAGTAAATAACTATAAGGAGGGGGCTAATTCAATGAACTAATAATGTTGATCAGATGATTCATTTAGTCTGGAATACATATGGGTTGATGGAGCATCAAATCATCTTGTAAAATTTGTTGTGCTTATGTGTATTTATTTCTGTTTTATTTATATTTTGCTTCATTTTCTGATAAGTTTGTTTACTTGTTTACTGAGGATCAGTATGCATTTTGCACAGAAATAGGATACATAATATTCAATCATTAATGGAATTATTCACACTTTTGCAAGTCCTATATTTATTTATTTTTTTTGTCAGTGACTCTGTCTATCAATAATAGATATCTCACATAGAGACTTGACGGACCAGACTGGTTTTGACCTTTATTGAGGTCTCATCAGTGAGTAGGTAGACCAGGTAATACTGAGGTTATAGCGAAAAGAACTTTTTATACTTTGCTATACTAGTTGTCGGCTGTGTTGTAGGGCTGATTTGTCTGTATGCATGATGAAAAATCAAGTTAAATTGATTTTTTATCAATTGAGTTGACTCGATCGCAGCAAGGTTGCCATTTTTTTCTGCACTCAAATTAACTTGACCATGGCAGTTAAAGGGTTAAGTACTAAGAAACTTGAAGTGTCGGAGAGGTGTATTTTTCCTAAGCGAACTCGTGGTTGGTGCGTAAAGTATTTAGTAAAATAAAGAGCCAAAAGACTTCAGTTCGGCATTGCAAAATTATATAAATCAAGTGGATATTAAATCCAGAATTATTTTAGAGCCGAATGAGGACACTATGAAATTTTCATAAAAAAATGACCAGAGAATTACACACTCGCTGGCAAAACAATCTTAAAGCTGAGTTTATTTTTACAGGATTTTATGTAAAGTATCAAATGCACACTGTTCCTTGTGAATCTGGAAAGCATCTTACAATTCAAAATACCACAGTATAGCTTAGTGGCCTGCAGGCTTCATTGAAGTTTTTAATGTGGCCTGCACTGTCTGAAAGGTTCCTGCTGTAGAAGCAAGAAAAACAAGTAACTTCATTTGTCACTAAATACAGTACAAAAACATTTACGGTCTATGTACTATATTTAGCAATAATTAGAGACAACTGGAATGACACTCACAATGGAAAAACACTCCCTTCCCACAGACTGTGCTGCATGCATGTCAGCAAAAAAGATTTAATATAGTAGCACTAAACAAAGCAGCTAACTAAACACATTTGTCTTAATATCCTCTTTCAAATTTTCAGTTCCAGAAAATACATATAACAACTGTATATAATGCAGTGATTGGATACAGAAAGTACACAATTTATGTAAAGCAAGAAGACCAACATGAGAATATGCATATATAACTTTTTTGAAATCAGTTTGAATTACATTTGAGATATTTGATATTATCCAGACCTTACAAATGCTAATTACCAAAAATGTTGCAACTAACATACCTTATAAGCTTTGCATAAATGCGACTGTACAATGTGGAAGCTGCATACATATGCTAGTTCCCACGTGCAGACACTGCCTGGCGCAAATGTGTTAAGAAGAAAGATTATCAAAATAGGTGTTTAATGACAGAAGAAAGATTGAGAAATAGATGAAGATCTAGGTGGATTGATTAATTTAGAAGTGTCTTTAAAAAGACTGGAATATAAGATCTGACAATATTAGAGTCCTGAGAGATTACAGATTAATGAGGGAAATTGTTGATAAGAAATTAGTACAAGCTAAACTTTTTCATAATCAGATAGTATTATCATGTTTTCCTGTGTACTTCCTTAGGTACATATCAGGAATGTTGCATGTTATATCACTCATTATGAATGAACAGCTTGATGGTAGTTTTCCCAAACTGTCATAATAGGCTAGTTTTCATTTCTTGTAAACCATTCTAAGCTTAATGAATATGGCTGTATGAAACTCCAAATTATATGGAGAAACTATTATTTTAGGTGTTTGTACTACCCGAAAATTGGTTGCTTGGGGTTTCTAGGGCTACTACCCTAAACATACAGATAAAGTTCTTTGAAGTATTCTTCATAGGACTTTTAATCTACACATTTGGATTATACTGGGTTTCATTCATTCATCTGTTCTCATTTTATATAATGACAACTTTCTCTAGTTGACTCCAAATCCAATCCAGAATTTCATTTATGACATTATACTCCTCTTTCTCATTTGTAAACTGCACAGTATGAATGAACAAAACTTTGAGAACAGTTACTTGTGCAACCATAAATTATTTCAAACCATTCTTCATTGAGATTTTGATATTCTTGTTAATCAACTTCATTGCTTTTCAGTTCATAATTTCATTGCTAGCAAAACCCAGATTTGTGATTCAAAACTGGGTTGTTATCAGGGATTAATTTTGTTTCATAGTATTTAGCTTATGTAATTATAGTTTAACAAGTGTTGTAAGTAGATCCATATATATTTTTTCCTCACCTAATTCTAGGTTATGGATTTAGAAGCCAAATTAGCAGAAGCAGAGAAAGAATATATAGCAGGAGCTCCAACTAGAGAAAAACGGTCTCCAGAAGAGTGGATTCCACGACCCCCAGAAAGATATTCTTTAACAGGTCATCGTGCCCCTGTGACTAGGGTTATTTTTCATCCTGTCTTTAGTGTCATGGTATCCTCTAGTGAGGATGCAACTATCAAGGTGAGTGCATTTGTGTTGCATTTGTTAATTTTTAATGCGAATAGTAGTATAGTAGTGAACAAATTAATCCGAACATTCACATTTTAAAGAAAAGTTTAATTTCAAAGAAAATAAGGTAAAAAAATTAAATTCCAACTTTATCTAATAATTTATGTGCTCCTCTGTTCCTAATATATTCATTACTTCACTTAGGCATGGACTCTACCAGTGTAGAACACATTTTTTTTATTTCTGCATCTCGAAACCATACTTTTATAATGGATTGTATTAGGTTATTCTTGGTATTACAACTTAATTTTCCAAGTCTCTTTTTCACTATGGCACACAAATTTTCTATTGGGTTATGTCAAGAGAGTTACATGGCCACTGAAGCAATTTGATATTGTGGCTTTGAGAACTTGTTCACTTTTTTGAAGTGTAGCATGGAGCGAAATCCTTGGAAGATGAGTTCCTTGTCTTTCTGGATCTGTGGACCACTTTTTTCTCCAATATTTTTATGTATTGGTCACTTTTCATGAGGCACAAGTGATCATTGACCGTCATGTGTAAAACAGCCCCAGAACAACTTTTTAGCTGGGTGTTTAGGAACTTGTTGAAAGTGGGTGGAAGAAGTCTTCTCAGCCACTGATTTGTGAACATAGGGTACTCGCTCTCCTTGGACAGAGAAATGGCTCTCATCTGAGAATATGACCTTTCACTTCTCGAACAGTCCAGTCTTTGTACCCTTTTGTCCACTGGAGCCTCTTTTTCTGCATAGCCTTCATCAGCAGTTGTTTCTCTTTTTGGACTGTTGGCAGTCCTCCCTGCTTCCATCAATCTTCTATGGACTGTCATGAAACATTAATCCCACAAGCTGCCAAGTCTCTATTTAAGTCTTTAGCAGATAATCTTTGATTCATTTTGCTTTTCCTAGTAAATGTAAATGATCTTGAATAAGTGGTTTTCCTTTTCTGTTAGGAAAAAAGGTATTGGCAATTTGCTTTTAATTCATGGATGTGTGCTGAGAAAGAGTACATATTTTTGAATGCTTTCTTGGAGATGTATCCATTTCATAACTACACAAAATGTATAAAACACTACAAATGTCAAAAAATGCACAACACTGTAAAATCTTGTATAGAATAAAAATAGAAATATTTTTTTCCATGTCAATTTTACATGGGCAATTAAATTACATAAAATACTTGTAATTAAAATAAGGTATAACTCACTTTACTGTATTAAATCTGGTAACAAATTGTTAGAATATTTAAATAAGAACCACTAGAATTGTAACATAAATTAGGCTCAGACAGGATTAAGTAAATAGACCTAAAGCTAGCGACACTCGTGAAGGTCACCGGATTATGAGTTCTGCCAAAACCCAACGATAGCGTGGGTGATGGAAAAACCCTCCAGTAAATCCGAGGGACTTAAAATTGAAGAAAGGTCAAGTGATATAAAAGGCAGAGATTGAGGGACCAGGGACTCTTGTTTCGAAGTTTTATTCCTGTGCTAAGCCTTTTCCGAGAACGGAGAGAGTTGCATTCTGCGAGCAGTCCTACCATATAATTTTTTGATGATCTACATGTATGCTGAATTATCGCTGCTGTAACCTAGTGCCAGATTGGATTTTTTTTTGGGAAGAAGCAGAACGTGCCCGTAAGCCTTAAGGATCTAGGACTATGTAATGAACTGGCAAAGATTATAAGTAGAATGTTTTAAGTAATATCCTAGATTGTGAAGTTCAAGTGACTGATGTTGGTTCTGGTAATTATTAGCATAGAAAGTACTAGAGAGGTCGGAAAGCTGTACTTCAAGTTGAATGCAAATAGTAGAGTATAGAGATCTAAGATTTGCTAATGTTGTGTAATGCAAAATTTTAACATGGTTTAAGTTTTGCCTTTTTGTTTATAACGTGAGTGAAGTTAAAGTATGTTAAATTCTATCCAAGTGTCTGAAAATTTATGTATTTATATTGTCTTTGTCTTAAACCTTGAGCAAAAATGCTTAAATGATCGTGTGGAGAATTAGACACATGATTGTATTGTCTCCATTGTGCTCTTGTCTTAGTTAGAACCAGACATGTGATATGTGCTGTTTGAATTTTGTAAATAATTTGTCTTAGAATGAATAAACATATTTGTTTTGTTAATAGCTTTCCTGATCTTGTTTTGCTAATGCACTCTCTCATAAATATATCGAACCTGCATGCCTAAAATTAGAGAAATTGCCATGACTGATTTTTTAAGGTATTATTTTTAAAAGTTTACTATTCTATGAGTGGTATAACTATTCTTCCTGTGCCATAACTTTAATTCAGGGTGGTGCAGTCGAAAAAACAAATAAATTTTCCCTGAATTATATCGCGTGGGAAATAGTTAACATTGTATCCATGAATTGCCTATTCTAGAGGTCTTTTACTAACAGCACTGACACTTGTAGGTATAAAGGATTACAAGCGGGGACTAAAAAAATTAATCGGCTTAAGATAGAAAAAGGTAAAGAGAACTTAACGAAAGATTTAAACGAGTAGAAGTAAAGTAGACATAAGAAAAGAGAATCAGATAAGAAATTAAATCACAGAATAAGAAATTAAATCACAGAATAATAAATAAAATAACATTAATAATATCATCAAAAATAGATATATTAACATACTATTAATAAACATCATAGAGACAGTTAAAACATGCAGCACTCAACCAAAATTGTGAACTGAAACAAAAAAAAACCGGAACCACAAACTTAAATGAAAATTCGTCTTGTTCGGATTAATTTGTTCACTACTGTAGTGTAGTGAACTTCTTGGGAACATGCTTTTAGCTTTCTTTGCAGAACTCATGTTGATGAGTTTCCTTAAAACTTGTCAACATAATCACGTTTCATATGACTTGATTATGGATACCAACGCATGTATACCATGGGCATACACACTTTGGTATCCTTATTAATCATTCATTGGTAGTAGTGTCATGTCTCTGGCAGTGAAGTTATCCTTATGTTTTGGACTTGTGTATGTGAAATCTTTGTTTGTATTATTACCTCTTTCTATTTAGTTCTATTTATATTTATTACTACTAGTTATGGTGTTCCAGATACCTCCAAGTGCAGATAGATTAGTTTGATCCATTTAATAGCTTAACTACAATAATTTTGCTCATCTAAAATATATTTGCTTTATGCATTTGTTATGTCTTAGAATTGTCCTTATGCTACAGCTTTCTGCTTGTTATAGGAACACTTGCTTAAAGTTACACCTACTCCTCTCTGCATCACAGTATTTCTAGTAAAGAACAGTGAATTAAAAATTTCCACATCTGTCGTAAAAGTTTTTTTATGTAATATACACTGAGCAGGCATCTGTTATATAAATGAATTTTGTATAGAAAGAGATAATTGGATGAAACAGAGTTAACATCACATCATCATCATAATGCTAATTATGAATATAGACCACATTGGTCTGTTTCAGTCTCATTTTCCATCTAACATTCTCTTTTGAGGATATTACCCAGCCTTCTCTTTCCATTTGGTTTATATTTTATTAATTGTTTAGGATATCAGATGTTGGCCATTCGGTTTACATGTTCTATCCAATTTTGTTTGTAATTGTTTATTTCTTTTTCTATTGATTTTATTTTTAGTTCTTTTAAAATATCTTTGTTCCTTTTTTTTTTTCCCTCATGAATCTCATTTCACTTGTTTTTATTCTTTGTTTGTTTATTGCCCAAATTTTGCAATATCTACATATAATAATGTAGATATTGCTAAAGTATTGTATATTCAATCGTGTTTCTTTTTGTACAATATTTGAATTCAGTGTTATATTTTTCAGGAATTACCTATAATCTGTAAAAATGTTGAACTTTTCATTCAATTTTGTTGGAAGTTTTTTCGCTTAGTTATGCTACCCAGTTACATATTTGGTTTAATCCTTTATCCAAGTATAAGCAAACAAAGTTTGCACCTGAAATACTTTCAGGCGTAGACTGGGGCAACTTCTGGTTAAGGTGGTATAAGTTCTGATCACTTGCTTGTAGTGTCCCATATTGCAAAGCACATATCCTTTATGGATATGTATAATGCATTATGGAAAGGATCACTATCCAGACTGGTTTCGACCTTTATTGAGGTCTCGTCAGTGGGAGCTTGACCCAGAGGTGGTGATACTAAGATGGAAGTAATGCAAAAATCATATCATATGCCAGTTGCTGAAAGGTGTCAACACCTTATTATTAAAATTCTCTGGATTAGAGATAGTTGATGGAAGTTTTTTCACTTGGCTATGCTACCAATTACATATTTGGTTTAATCCTTTATCCAAGTGTAAACAAACAGAGTTTGCGCTTGAAATATTTGTAGCTCCCACTTACGAGACCTCACACTTACACTTGGATAAAGGCCAAATATGTAATTTTTAATTTTGTCTTTTCTCCTTCATATGATATATCACATCCAAGATAATTGAAAGTATTAATCTGTTCCATTATTTTATTATTAATAACTATTTTGTTTCTAACTGGAGTTTGTCCACAAAATGCCATTGTTTTAGTTTTATCTATGGATATTTTCATTCCAGACTGTTCCACTATAATGTTTATAAATTATATATTACTCTTTGTAAACTGTCTTCCTTATCTGATATTATTACCTGATCATCTGCAAATAATAGCATATTTATTTTGTTACAATCAGAAATTTCTATACCTGGATTGTTTAAGGTGTTCCACTATTTATTTCATTAATATAAATATTAAAAAAGTGTTGGAGACAGAGGGCATCCCTGTCTTACTCCTTGGTTTATAGATTGTTTTTCAGACTTTTTTTCATTTATTTTTATTTCATTCTTTGTATATATTCAGTATTGCATGTAGTAAAATATTAGGTATATTTATTCTTTGTGATATATCAAAGAGCATATTTCTTTTACTCTGTCAAATGCTTTTTCACAATCTACAAACAAAAGGTGAGTTTCTGAATTAAATTCTCTTCTTTTCCTTATAAATAGTTTTAAACGAAAAGCTGCATCTGTAAAATTTCTATGTTATCTAGTTTAAATGTATGTATGGTTTTTCCTATTATTTACTAATTTGCTATCTAGTCGGGCTGCGCCATATGTAAAAACTTATGCTATCTACTGAGTCCCGTCTATTCTTGTTAATCCCTACCCTTTCATATTTTCGTTGTCTGCTAAGCCTTCCTTTCTTCAAGTTTGATCCCTCACCTTTTTCTTTTTACTGCTGCCCTTTGCTCCTACTGCTTGCTAAGCCACCCGTTTCATCAACTATCGTGGGCTAAAAGATTGCGGTACACTTATTCTCTCAGACTCTTCTACGAGACAAATTTATTTTTATTAATATTTTTATTAATTGACTGCTCCAGCCTGGAAGAAATAATAAGAGTATGAACAAAGGTAAGGTCTGAATCAAAATCCTCTTAACTAGCAAGTCGTGAGTATTCTAAATTAACACATGTACAAATTTTATTTGAGATAGTGCATTGGCAAATGATCAGAACCATTGTTGCTAAAACAGAACATTTTATTTTAACTAGACAGTTTAGATTACAACACAGTGGAGAATAACCAACTTTCCCAACATATCTCACTTCAGCAAAACTACTAAATCATTGAAATATGTACATATCATGTACACTCAACATTTACTCCCTACTTAGCATTACAAGACACATACCTTATTATAAGTATAGAATAACTATTCCTTCTTATATAACTACCATCATGAATTTTCCTTACACCAATATAACAAAACTTTACCACCGATCCTTTGTAACACTTATATACAATTTTTACTTATCTAAGTTACAAGGAAAGTAATAACAATATCTCACAGCTCTTTCTGTAAATGCACAGTCCTCTTTCATGAAATAAACCTCTATCGGGACATATTGAATCATTTCCGTTACACAGAATACATTCTTGTCTTGGGCACTTCTGTACTTTACTTCTCTTGTTCCACTGGTGGCTCATTCGTTGACCAGACATCAAACCTTTCATGGGAGTTGCAGTCAGCTATGCAGGGGACAACTGTTGTTGGACACTCCTTGGAAGCCTCCCTGAATATTTTAGAGGAATCGCCAACGACGTAGCTCCAATGGTGGGCACTAAGTCTCCAGTTACGTACTTCACGTCATCTCCCCTCTTCCACTCAGCCGATAAGGGAACCCAAACACCTGCAGTTGTGCAGCAGTAGTCTTCGTAATCCTTCTCCTCTTTTCCATGCTTTTTCTTTCTTTTTCAGCTCCCTTTTATACACTCCCTGCTCTTTGTTCTCAGACTTCAAATGTCTGTAATAACCCGTCAGCATGGTGACGTCACTCTGGTCTTACTGAAAGTCCTTGCCTTAGGTGATATGTTCACAAATTGTTGTGAACTTTTCGGATAAACTATTCTTATAGCTTACAGTGTTAATATCACTTAATCCATTTTTTTCTAATTTTTTGTACAATATTTTAACAGGAATTACAGTAAATTTCTATTCAGACAAAAGGAATCTTACATTATTTTTTTCTCTTTTACATTATTTATGTCTAAAACCCCTGTAAAATGGAGTTTGATAAATTAATTATTTTAATTTATAGCACGAAATTTTACACATCCATTGTAGAGCATCCTTATCTAGATCCATTTTGACATTCTAATAATATGTTAATATGCATAATATACATAATATTATGTATATTATGTTAATATTATTGAATAATATGTTCAAAAGTTGTTGTGAACTTTTCGGATAAACTATTCTTATAGCTTACAATGTTAATATCACTTAATCCATTTTTTTCTAATTTTTTTGTACAATATTTTAACAGGAATTACAGTAAATTTCTATTCAGACAAAAGACATCTTACATTATTTTTTTCTCTTTTACATTATTTATGTCTAAAACCCCTGTAAAATGGAGTTTGATAAATTAATTATTTTAATTTATAGCATGAAATTTTACACATCCATTGTAAAGCATCCCTTTCTAGATCTATTTTGACATTCCAATAATATTTTTTTGCTGTATATATTCAAATTTTCACTAATTATTCTACTATATATTTTGTAGCATGTATTCAATAAACTAATACCTCTGTAATTAGCAGGTTTTGTTTTATCCCCTTTTTAAATATAAGTATTCCTACAATTCTATAGTAACATTTCTTAGTATTCTTCATAGTATTTTATATCCTCTTCTATATTGGGACAGCTATCTACTATTCCAGTGTTTAGGCAGACAGTTTGCATTAATTGCAGATACCTCCAGTATTTTTTTCCAATTTGGCTAGTGGAATTGGGAAAAGGAAGCAAGTTTGAAACAGCTTTTCTTCTTGGCACCATGTTGTATGCCTTTTCTAGATCTCCAAAACTTAAATACAGATTCTTGTTATATTCCCATTATTTCTCAACTATTTGGGAAAAGTAGAGCAAGCTTTTTTTTTTTAAGGTTTTTCTTCTGCAGTTTTCCTAGTCTCTTAAATATACTTGCATAAATCTTACCTGGAACAATCAGTAAGGAAATTCCTCTGTAATTCTCACATTGCTTTATTTCCCTTTTTATGGATGGATACTATGAGAACTCTACTCCAATCATCTATAATTCATCCTTCTGACCTGAATCACACAACATAGCTAGCATTAAACTTCATATTTGAGCATTTCTGGTTACATATCATCTGAACTGTCTTTCTGCATTTCAGGTGTTTTCTTCCTCAGAAATTGATATGCTCCTAACTCATTCCTTATGAATATTTTCTCACTGCTTATCTTGTTTAATAATCTTTGAAAGTAATTACTACAGGCATTCAGAAAATATCTTTCTCTTCAATATTTGTCACCTTTATTATCTCTGATTTCTTTTTCATAACTCTTTCCTCCATTTTTAAGCTTTTTCAAGTCTCAAACATTTTGCCACCTGTGTAGTATTTATCTTTATTCTTATCAAAGTCATTGCTCAGCTAAATTGTTCTCCTAATGGTATTTCAATAGTTTGGTCTCAGAATGGTAAAAAGAATGCATTATATAATCTACTATCTAATGTTTGTTTTCACTTTCATTCTTGTTTCATGTAATTGTCCTGTTGTTGACATTGTCTAGCATCCAGAAAATGTATCCTGAAGATGTGATGAGTATCTTATCAATAAACGATTTTATATTAAATATACTCTATTTTTCTTTACTTAATTTTACTTCTGCAGTCTGTTTATCGAGATTTCTTAAGCCACTCATGAAAAAAAACTTGCATCTGTCTTTTAATTGAGATGTGTTTGACCATTATTAGATTTACCTGCATAAGAATATTTCTTCTTCATAAAATATATGCACACTGTATTTTTGAGCATCTTTTGGTGTGATTCCATAATTCACAAGGCCTGGTCAGAAGATCGAATTCTGGATGATTGGAGCAGAACTCTCATAGTACCCATGTATAAAAGGAAAATAAACCTGAATGTGAGAATTACAGACATATTTCCCTACTAAGTATTCCTAGTAAGTTTTATGCTAGTATCAGAAGTATATTCTGAATAAATCCAGCGCAAGTCTGCAAGATTCCCTGACCAAATTGAATAACTGTTGTAAAAAATTTGGTATGGAAATCAGCAATAAAAAGACAAAAAAATAGGTAGAAACGCTTTACCTGTATTCTGAAAAGTGAACCTACAGAACAAGTAAAACATTTCAGCAATTTAAGCATAATATTTAGTGCAGATGGTAAATTAAATAAGCTAGATTCAGGCAAAATAGAGGCTGTCAGGATCAGATTTTCACTTTACGACAGATAGTGGAGAAATCATGGGAATATAAAGATTTGTATTTAGGTTTTGTAGATCTGGAAAAGGCATATGATAAGGTGCCAAGAGAGAAGCTATTCGAAACGCTACAGTTATATGCTGTCAATGGGGCGTTATATCAAGCAATACTTAGTCTTTATTTGAGTTGTAAGTCAGCAGTTAGAATTGAAGGAAGTACAGGAAGATAGTTTAATGTTAAATCTGGTGTGAGACAAGGATATACATTATCCCCTCTGTTATTCATTATCTATATGGATCACATTATGAAGGAAACTGGTATTAAACCTGATATAAATTGGAGATGTTAATCTCAGTTCTTTGCTTTATTCGAATGATGTTAAACTTCTAAATAAATCTGCTACAGGTCTGCAAGATTCCCTGACTAAATTGAATAACTGTTATAATAGATATGGTATGAAGGTCAGCATTAAAAAGACAATGAAAATAGGCAGAAACATTGAAAATATCAACTACACTGTGAATGGAGAACTTATAGAACAAGTAAAACATTTCATCTACTTTGGCACGATTTTTAGTGAAGATGGTAAATTAAATATGTAAATAGACAACAGAATCAACAAAGCTGGTATCGTAGGAAGTCAAATGAATAAATTTATATGGAATAAGAGAGAAATTAAAACACTAAATTAGCTGTATACAAGAGAGAGTATTTAAGCCAATTTTAACTTATGGATCTGAGAGCTGGGTCAGAAGTAAAACACTTGACCAAAGACTAGAGACTGCAAAAAAACTGCAGCCAGATACTTCATCTCAATCGAGGAAAAAATATGAATTTCATGCAAACAATGGTTGGTTGGCTAAGTTTATTAAAAGACATGCTCTTCATAATATAAAAATTAAAGGTGAAACGGCTTCTGCTGATGAAACAACTGCTAAAGCATTTCCACAAAAACTTGCTAAAATAATTGAAGATTGGGGTTACACTCGTGAACAAGTTTTTGGAATATGGATGAAACTGGCCTTTTCTGGAAAAGAATGCCAAACAGAACTTACCTATCAAAAATGCAAAAAACGGTTGGTGGGTTCAAATTGCCATTTGAACCCAACATTTTGAATCCATTCACCACTCTATGAGAGAAAAATCTAACTCTCACCCCATTCTTAGCAGCATTCATTCTCAGCTTCCTTGGAAGCTGAGAATGAAAATAAATTGAAAAATTCCATGAATTGAAATCCTGTATGACCTTTTCAGAAGTTTGTAAGTCTCAATCATATCACCCCCCTCTTTCTCCTGTTTGCTGGTGTCTGCAGTCTACAAATTCTCAATCTGTCTTCATAATCAGTATTCCACAATCCTGATAACATTTTTAACATTCTCCCTTGCACTCTCCAGTATATCAGAATCACAACAGAAACCAGGAGACCAGACCTATGCACAATAGTCCAAGTGAGGTCTTATCAAGGCCTTGTAAAGAGGCAAAATAACATCCTTATCTTTACATGTGAACGTTCGTTTCAGCATTGCAATTATTTTTTTAGTTGTATTTGCAATCTTTGTCACATGCTCCTGAACCTCAACTTTCTATCTACTAACACTCTAAGATCCCCAGTCTCATCAGTTTCCTCAAGCATAATCCCACCAATATAATATGACATTGGATATCTAATCATCCCGAAGTGAATGACTTTACCTTTACTGACATTGAACTGACATCCATTTTCCTGTGCCCACAATTCTGCTAGTACTGCATATCAGCAGCATTCCTGATTACCTTACCTATCCTTGCATCATCAGCAAATAGCTGTATGTCACCTGTCAAATTCTTCCCAGTATCATTAATGTGGAGTTTGAATAACAGTGGACCAAGCACTGATCCTTGTGGTACTCCACTTGTTACCTGAAATCTTGCAGACTCACATCCCCCCCTCACCCCCCATATGCCATTTTTTGATATCTGTCAGTCAAGTCAGCCATCCTCTTAGCCATGCTAATATTCTATAACCCAAACCCATATTCTCCAATTTATTCAACGGTCTACCATGCTGTATTCTGTCAAAAGCCTTAGAAAAATCCAATAGTATCATGGTGATACTGTTGATGTGAGCAAAATTATAAAAGAAATAAAGAGAGAAATTAGAATACTGAACTAGCTGTATATAAGTATTCAGGCCACTTTTTCAACTTATGAATCTGAGAGCTAGATTTAAAATCAAACAGTTGATAAAGACTAGGAACTACAAATATGAGTTATGAGAAAAATTAGCAGATTGAACAGATGGCATTAGTGGCAGAATCATGTTAAAAATGAAAATATTGGAAAGGATCTTGACATTGTTAGCATTCATGAATGTGTGCACACAGCCAATTTAAGATAGCATGGTCATAAGAGGTGTATAGAGTATCCTCTATACACCTCTTATTTGTATTTAGTTTTGCAGATATTGTTGCTTCTTGGATATTGCTCATTGAAAGCAGCCATGTTGCATCTTTTAAGTGTTTTATCTTACTAAATTGTACAGGGTAGTGATATAATTTGTGTTTTTTATATTTCATATTAATATTTGGTGCTTAAAGTATGTGATTTAATAAATTAAAGTTTACAAAATTGCATTGTGATAACTTCAGAAATTCTTAAGGGATTAGAACAAATTATCCATTTTCTCACTAAAATAACAGTTCATGTTACAACTTTACATACTAAATGATTTCACAGAACTAATTTCATTATGCAGGGAACATGGTATGTACACACGCCTACACTGCTCAGAAAATATTTTTGTCTACAATTAGTCATTTTTTTTCTTCTAAGTTCTGGTTATAGATCTTCCCCATTTGTTTCCATCTTTTTCTTTTGAAGACCTGATTCCAACATTCTCTAACCATCTCCACTAGGTCTTCAATTTTCTCTCTGGTCTTCTAGGTTGTTAATTTCCCTTCACCAAACACTTTCATCTGTGCAATATGCCCTGTCCATTTTAATTTTAAAATCTCATTCCCTATATCCAACACTTGTTTCTTTTCTTATATCCTCATTCCTTAGTTTTTTTTTAAGCTAATATTTAATATGAGATTCTCTCCATCTTATGCACAGTTTTTCTCATTCTGTCCAGTATTTGTTTTGTTCTGTTATGCAGGAATTTTTCATTTTGCCAGAAGCCATTCAGCCTAGCTGAGTTCTTCATTTCTTCATATATATACTTTTTTTCCTTACATTCCAAGGTACACATTCTTGTACTTACTTTATTATTATTACTTTATAATGAAATTATATAATGACAATGATAAAGGAAAAGTTGTTCCTTGTTGGGGATCTAAATAGTGGAATAGGAAATGACTAACAGACATACAAAAATATTTTGGGAAAATTTGAAGAAAAGAACAAAGCTAATAATAATGGCAAATACCTGTTGGCTTTCTGCTCAGGATATGGACTGGTTATTACTAACACCATGTTCCAACATAAAAATGTACAATTAGCGATTTAATTGAAAAAATTAAACAATTTCTTGCCGATAGGGGCAACGAATACGAACAGTTAAAAGATGATATTTGGGTTTAGCTTTTTTGACTGACATAACCAGTAAATTAAATGAATTAAACCTAGAACTTCAGGATCTGCGAAAAACAATTTTTTATATGATTAGTTCTATCAATGCTTTTAAAGAAAAATTGAATCAACTGATAGTGAAGTTTGAAAATAACAATTTATGTAATTTTCTGAATATGACCATACAATTAAGTAGTTTTTCAATAGAAATAAATATATTGGTGAAATTCAGAAAGTAATTGCAGAATATGAAGACCGCTTACAGGATTTCAAGAAACTTGAGAATGTAATTCTCTTCATGAGTTTTCTATTTGATACCAATGTAAAGCCAGAAATAATGGCAGAAAACCTTTCCTCTATTTTTGATATGCATATTGTTATGCTAGAAGAAGAAATAATAACAATAAGAAATGATGTTTACGTCAAAGCAAGGGCACACAAACAGAGATTTTTGAAATATTTACTGGAATACAAGTATCCCAACTGAAGAAAATGTGCAGAAAATATTTATGCTTGTTTTGGTTTGACATACTTGTGTGAATCGGCATATTCACAAATGAACATTATTAAGTCAAAATATCATACCACATTAACATTCGAGCATTTGGAGTCATGTTTGAGAAATGCATTGACTAATTACAGACCAAATTATGCAAAAATTGTGAACTTGTTGCATTCATCAGGAAGTTCAAAATGAAATGTTTATTTTAATCAGTGTAGTTAAAAAAAACTGCAATCTGCAAGTTTCTGTGACTAAATTGAATAGCTATTGTAATAGATATAGTATGAAGGTCAGCAATAAAAAGACAAAGACAATGAAAATAGGCAGAATCATTGAAGTCAACTGTGTTGTGAATGGAGAACCTGTGGAACAAGTGAAACATTTCAGCTACTTAGGCACAATTTTTACTGAAGATGGTAAATTAAATATAGAAATAGACAACAGAATCAGCAAAGCTGGTATGGTAGCAAGTCAATTGAATAAATTCATATGGAATAAGAGAGAAATTAGTCGGAACACTAAATTAGCTGTATACAAGACAGTGTTCAAACCAGTTTTAACTTATGGATCTGAGAGCTGGGTCAGAAGTAAAACACTTGACCAAAGACTAGAGACTGCAGATATGAGAGTCCTGAGAAAGATTATAGGCGTGAACGGATGGCATCAATGGCAATATCATATTAAAAACGAGGATATTAGGATAGAACTTGACATTGTCAACATCCAGGATTGTGTTAGCAGAGTTAATCTCAGGTGGTATGGTCACTTGAACAGAATAGGTGAAGAAAGAATAGCAAAACAAGTTTTCTCTGCCAGGTTGGCAGCAAAATGACCCAGAGGAAGACCAAGTTATAGGTGGATTGATACGGTACAAAGTGCCTTAGACGATAGAAATATAAGATCTGATAATGTTGGAATCTTGACAAGTAACAGACTGATTTGGAGGAAAATTATAGATAGGAAGTTAGTAACGGTGTAATTTTTTTCATGTACTATCATATCCTGTATGCCCCTTGAGGGTACATGGCAGGAATTTGATGATGATGATAATTTTTTCTTTGTCTAAAACATAAATTAGAAATCTTATACCTTATACTCCAATTTTGAAAAAGGTAGATAGTAGGTATATCTGTATGGACAATGCAGATCTTATGCAAACATTAATTGACACCCCTTGCTATAGAACAAGTAAAACATTTCATCTACTTAGGCACAATTTTTCATGAAGATGGTAAATTAAATATGGAAATAGAGAACGGAATCAACAAAGCTGGTATGGCAGGAAGTCAAGTGAATAAATTTATATGGAATAAGATCATAGTCAACGAGACTCTTCTTATTCCTTGTCTCTTCTCTCCATGTGAATTTGTGCACATTTTTAGGTTGGAACATTGTGTTAGTAATAACCAGTCCGTATCCTGAGCAGAAATCCAAGAGGTATTTTTCATTATTATTAGCTTTGCTTTTTTCTCCAAATTTTCCCAATATATTTTTGTATGTCTGACAATCATTTCCTACTCTGCTATTTAGATCCCCGACAAGGACCGATTTTTCATTGTGTTAGTTGCTTTCTATAAAGCCTCAAAAAATTCTTCCACTTCTTCCTTAGTAGAACCTTTTGTGGGACCATAGGCACAAATAAGTCTCATTGTCCAGTTCCCATTCTGATATTTGCCCACATCACTCTACTTGAAATTGCCTGTCATTCCTGAAGATTAGCCTCGTATTTAATGTTGAATACTATGGCTGCTACTCCTTTTCCTTGATTGTCATTGTCTGAATATAACATTTTGTATTTATTGCTCAGAAAGATGTCACCAGTTTTGGTCTTTTATTTTGTTTCAGCAACCTCTGTTATGTTGATCTGGTACTTAACCAGTTCTTCAGCTTGTTCCATTTCTTTGCCATTCAGGCTTCTTATGTTGATACTACCGATCTTGAACTCTGATGATGAGTTGGTGTGTGTTTTAGGATTTGTTCTAGTAGGTGAATTTTCGCTGTTCTCCTTGGTTTCTTTGCAAAAACAATGGGGTCCTTGTTTAACCAGGCGACGCCCCAGCCGGCATGAAATTTTCTCATGTTGTACCATCATTTTATATTGTGGTTTAAACCAATAAGAATACAAATTGGGCAGCTAAATCCAAAATTGCCAGCTCATCCTCGTTCGTTCAGTATCCAGGTAGATGCCTAACAGGTTGCACCATGAGAAGGTGAGGATTGGACATTAGGTCAGAAGCCCTGGTCAGTTCTCTGCATTCCTTTAAAGGCTATGTGGAGGTCTCCTCTCAGTTATACAGCTTTGACCCTTACGCACCTTAAGAAAGTTGTTTTTTTTATATTAATTAAATGTTCTAATTCTGTTTTGTTAGATAGTATCATTGTATGTACTTTATCTTTAGAGAGCATCATTCATTACTTTAGTGTTAGTCACACATATTAATATATAAATTTATTTTATGTATTAATTTATTTTTATTTGGATTATGCCTGTCATTGTCATTTTATTTTCATCTTTCTTTAGTAATTGGCATGTCAGGGGAGAGCTTATGTATAGATTTCATTGTTGCTTAAGTTTTATGTGCATGCAAGAAAATAATTTTGAATATATAATTTTCTTTCTTTAGGTTTGGGACTATGAAGCAGGTGACTATGAAAAAACCTTAAAAGGTCATACAGATTCTGTTCAAGATATTGCTTTTGATCTCACTGGAAAGTGGTTAGGTATGATAATTTATTTAAATATATCTAAAATGATTTAATAAATTGCTTTTCATATTTTATTCATTAGCTGCATGTAATCTTGGCTTACTCCATTTTTCTTTATTGGTATTACAAATGCTTGTTTTTCAACAGAATCAAAGGCTTTCTATATTCTGTAAAATTTACATACGATGGTTGTATTCTCTACATTTTATAGTTGGTTCAGTGTTTGCAGATGGTCAGAGTACTATTAAATTATAACAGAATCATTAATTTTGTAGGTATTGTAATAATTGTTCCCAAAAAAAATGGTACATGAAATCCCACTAAAACAGAACAATTTCATGAATTGGCTTATCTCCAAGTAATGAGATGATTTGAGTATCATTGTTCACTAGGAGCAGTTGTCAAAAGAGGATGCATTTATTTATGTGCTAAATGCAGAATGTTATTCAAGAACTGTTATTGCATGCATTATGTAACATATTGCATGCATTTAATGATGGTGTTGTGGATATTAATTTTAAACCATCATCCATATTAAAATTGTCTGGATGTTTCATAACTTCAGGACTTCTTTTATATGTCTGGAGAACTGTAATCAAACAATTCAGTAAGGATGTATATAGAAAATGAAAGACATATCTTATTTATCTGAGTGGTTAAATGTTATTCTTCTTATTATTATGATGTGTTGTTGTTAAAAAACTATTTAATTAAATTTAAAGGAATATTTACACAGTCAGATCTATGTTAATATATATATATATATATATATATATATATACTTGCATTACAATTCCTTGTTAATTTCAATTCTTCCCTTGAAGTTAAATCACAATCTAGAGCATCTTGCTAATCATACGAACACAAACTGGAAGCAAGGCACACCTTGAATAAGCTTCATTCAGTATTAATTTACATTATCTAGTACAGTACTCTTCTAACTCTCATAATAATTACTTATACACATTCGAGATTAAGACACACCTAGAGTGAGCTTATTTCAATATTACTTATTCTACTTATACACAAATACACTTGATGCACTTTCTTGTTTGGGAATATCACATATTTAAGTACTTACAATTTTTGTTCAGCATTGCCGAATCTTTTGCCTACATGAAAGTGCTCCTTTTCTTATTTTCTGCCGACTTTTTCATGACCTCCAGCCAATTTTCTTCTTTGTTCAAGTCTAATTGTCTTATGTCCTCTAGGATCCTTAACATGGCAGCACTGTGCCGCTCTTTCTTAGTGAGATGTTCTGACGATCGACACAATACTTCTCATGGTGGTGGATGATGTGAACCTTAAAACTTACGACGCTTCTTTTGATTACCGACAACAGACCTCACGTGGAAATGGACCCAGGTAGAAGACTCAAAAACCTAAGATCCAGTCCTTTTCAATGTTTCGCCTTATAAAGGTCCAGACTTCTGTTGTACGATGCGCTTTCATGCAACTTTGCAACTCTCTTGCAACTTTCATGTATTGACATCGACAATGATTACATCATACTTTGTGTGTCTTTTGAAATTGCTATATACGGACATAGTTTAACACCATAATGACGTCACGTACCACATTATTTTAACAAAGGCTTGTGGTCAAGTTATTACAAGTACAAAAATTATTACAGACAAAATTGACATTTCTTTAAGTGCAATTCCCATAGAAAAACGTAAAACTGAACACAATAAGTTACTTATCATGAGAGATTTTACAGTACCCGAGATTAGTTCTGCTAACACATTTCTCAATGCTACCAATGTCAAATTCTTACCCAGTATCCTTAGTTTTAATAAGCCATTTTCAGTACTGCCATTTGTTTGCTCCCCAAAGCGTTCACAGAATTTGGTTTCAACACTATCTTGTATACAGCTAATTAGTCTTTTGACTAATTTCTTTCTTATTCCATATAAATTTATTCAGCTGACTTCTTTGTATGCCAGCTTTACTAATTCTGTTGTTTATTTCCATATTTAATTTGCCATCTTCATTAAAAATTGTGTCCAAATAGCTGAAATATTTTACCTGTTTTATAGTTTCATCATTCAGAATACAGTTGATGTTTTCAACGTTTCTAGCTATTTTTATTGTCTTTGTCTTTATATTGCTGATTTTCATACCAAATATGTTACAGCAGTTACTCAATTTGGCCATGGAATCTTGCAGACTTGTACTGGATTTATTCAGAAGTATACCATCATCTGCATAAAGAAAAGAGCTAAGATTAACATCCCCAATTTTGATACCAGATTTAATACCATTTCATAATGTGATCCATATAGAGAATGAATAACAGTGGAGATAATGTGCACTCTTGTTGTACACCTGATTTGACATCAAACCATTTTCCTGTACCTCCTTCAATTCTAATGGCTGATTTACAGCTTAAGTAAAGACTGTGTTGCTTGATGTAATGGTGCATTTACATCATATGAGGGGGGGGGGGGTAGGAAAACTCTTCTAAACACCTAGAACAAAAATGATATTAAACCAACTGATATAACCACAAGAAAGAACATGTGAGGGTATAAGAATATAAGAACATAAGTTACCTTCATAACCCTGCCACTAGTATGTTTTTTCTTGTGGTTATATCAGTTGCTTTAATATCATTTTGTTCTAAGTGTTTATCAGAACTTTCCAGATCCCCCTCTTATAACTGTAGAGTTATGAAGAGATTTTCTCTGAGCACCTTGTCATATTCCTTTTCCAGATCTAAAAAACTTAAATACAAATCCTTGTTATATTCAACTATTTGTCATAGAGTGAAAATCTGATCCTGACGACTTGTATTTGACCTGAATCCAGCTTGTTCTTCACAAAGCTTTCTCTTCCACAATGTTTCTTAGCTGTTTATCAACTATATGGGCATAAATTATACCAGGAACAACTCAGCTGGAAAATACCTCTCTAATTATTTTCAAATTCAGTTTTATCTCCCTTATTATAGATGAGTACTATTAGAGCTCAACTCCAATCATCCAGAATTCATCCCTTTGACAAGGCATTCTGAATTATGCAGTGCAGCTACTTTAAAACTTTTATACCACTGTATTTCAACATTTCTTATTAAATTTCATCTACTCCAGTTATATTTTCACATTTCTGGTTTTTTATGGCATTTTTCACTTCACGTATGGATATGTATTCCTGACTGCATTCCTCTTGGGAGGTTTTTACAACCATGCTTACACTGCTTGCCTCATTTAGTAATCTTTCATAGTAATTACTCCAGAGATCTAGATTATCTTCAGTTTTCATGACAATTCTGTCATCTCTGATTCCTTTTACAGTACTTTTTCCTCGATTTCTAACCTTAATCAATAGCCTAGAATATTTTGCCACCTTCTTGATATTTATTTTCCAGATTTTTACTGAAGGCTTCCAATGACTTCTGTTTAGTTGTGTTTGCAGCATACTTTGCTTTCTTACATCTTTTTCTGTATTCTCCAAGAGTTCAAGCTGACTTGCTAGGAACTTTCAATATGCTTTCTTATTTTCCTTGATTGCCACTTAAACTTCCTGAGTCTACCATGGAGTTGAGATTTTTCTATTCTTACAGACAGCCTCATGCCTCTCTTGCTGAATCAATTAATGTTTCCTTCAGGGTTTGCCACTGATTCTCCAAGGTTTGGTGCGTGTTTTCAAATTCTTTCATTTTTTTTTTTTTTTTTTTGAATGATGTTTATGGATTTGACTGCATTCCAGTCCATGACTTGGGTCTACAGTTCACTTCTGAAAAAAAGCAGCTCAACTTTGATTCATTTTATAACTTTCATACACACACTTCTTTTCAATATGAAATTCTATTTTATCCTGCTCAAGACTAAATGGTGATCACTTCCAATTTCAAATCCTCTGTATACACTTTAGTGTCCTGCACCAGTAGGAAAACATTGCTATCAACTATATCAAGACTTTTTTTTCTTGCATCTTCTCTCCATGTGAATTTGTGTAATTTTTATGTTAGAACATGATATTAGTAATAACTAGCCTGTATCGTGGGCAGAAATCCAGCAGACACTTACCATTTATTAGTTTTGCTTTTTTCCTCCACATTTTTCCAAAACATTTCTTTATGTCTGATAATCATTCCCAACTCTGCTCTTTAGATCTCCAACAAGGACCAATTTTTCCTTTTTCAGTGTGTCAGCTGCCTTCTCTAATGCCTGGAAAAATTGCCCATTCTGATATTTGTCCACATCACTCTACTTAATATTATCTGCCATTCAAGAAGGTTATTCTCATATTTAGTGTTGAATGCTATAGTTACTCCTTTTTCCTGATTGTTATTGCCAGAATATAACATTTTGTTTGTTGCTTAGAAAGATCTCACCTGTTTTTGTCTTCTTTGTTTCAGTCATCCTATTATGTCAATCTGGTAGTTATTCACTTCTTCTGCTAAATCCATTTCTGTTCCATTCATGCTTCTTATATTGTTAGTACCAATCTTGAACTCTGCTGAGTTTAAGTTGCGTTGGGATGTATACGAGTAGCTGACGGTGTGGCGTTTATCCTGGTTCCCTGCATGAGAACCATGGGGATCTTGTTTAACCAGGTGATGTCCTAACCAGCATGAAATTCTGTCATCTTGTACTATTTTATATTGTGCTTAAGCCAGTACGGTTTGCTCTGCTAAATCCCAAATTGCCAACCCATCCTCACTCATTCAGTATGCACGATCCACACCTTCTCTGTGAGAAGGTGTGGATCATGCATTAGGTCAGAAGCCCAGTTAGTTCTTTGCATTCCTTAAAAGGCTATGTGGAGGTCTACTCTCAGTTATACATTTTTTAACTATAGACTCACTCATACGCCACAGTTAATAACTTTTTTAGTATGTAAATATTTCGTCTTATGTATTATAAGACTTCATCAATACAATTATTGAACAACAATAGGAATTGAATTTAAAACACAGTAGCCCACATGCTTAAATTAGAATCCTTCTATGTATACAGTCATGTGTTCATGGATTAAACCTAATGGGCTGAAATTGAACTAATTAAATTAAAATATAGCAGATAAATTTGTTTAATTCAGTTGATGATAACAATTTCCCAAACTTTTGGAATAGTGAGACAGTCGTTTCAATTAAGTTTATATGAAGTAAAGCTTCAGCACTTTCTTTATATAAATGTTCATGTTTATATAAAGAAAGTATCTGTGTAGCAGCTTAGCATTTTGCCATTGAATCCTGTGGTTAGTTCTTTCCATTCCATGTTGTGCAAGGCCAGATTTGTGAGGTTTCATAAGACGAATGTGGTCTTGATGTTCAGAGATATGTTTGTTTATAGATCTTCCTGTTTGTCCATAGTAAGACAAGTTGCATGAACATGGTACTTCGTATGTGCCAGATAGCATCATTGGTGAGAGTTTGTCTTTTGTAGAAGGTAGCAAGTTGCAAATTTGGTTGATGGGTTTGTAGGTAGCAATGATTTGATATTTTTTCATATTTGCCACACGTTCAGAGATACCTTTAATATATGGTATAGGGGTCCTGTGGGCTTCTTGTCTAGGTTGATTTGTATCAGAGTGGTTAAATTGGAATTATTGGTGTATCAGATTATTATTATTGGATTATATCCGTTTAGTGAGGCCATTTCTTTGATAACTTCTAATTCTTGTTTTAGAGCTTCTTCAGAAAAACAAATCTTGTGTGCTCTAGATGCTAAAGATTTTATGATGCCATATTTTTGAGATGGATGGTGAGCTGATGTATTGTGGATATGATGACCTGAAAAAGTTGGTTTTCGGAAGACAGAAGTGGAAATGGGTCCATCTTATTTATGCTGGATGTGTACATCAAGAAAGGAAATACCTTATGTTGATTCCTTTTTTTAGTGTGAATTCGATATGCTTATATAATTGATAAAAAGGTGTTGATTTTTTGTAAAAATGAGTAGAGTTCTGGTTCTGTGTGACTCCAAAGTTATGCCACAGGTACCTTTAAAGATTACCATTATTTTATTATTGTTATTTTTATTTCTTTTTTTGCATGGCTGTTTCTCTTATTTTAAGCAATTCTGTTATCATTTGATCAAGTGTTTTATTGTTTTTTTTTTTTTTTACCAAACTTCTTTGTTTCTTTTCCTTTTCTGTTTCCACTTGGTCTTTCACATGCTTCTTCTGTTAAAACTGTAAATTTTCTCATTCTTCTCTTCTTCTTCATCCTTAATTAATTTTTGCATTTTGGACTGTGATCCAAGACTCATTCTTATTTTACTTCGTGCTGTCTCAACATCCAGCTTCAGCTTTCTGTCTCTTTTTTTTTTCCTACCATATTTATTTTCCACACACACACACACACACACACCTTTATGTAGGTAGGTGTAATATTGCCATCTTTCTTAAAATGTACTTAAATTACTTAATCATAATATGAGGGGCAGTACAAAAGTAATGGCTATTACTGTGTGTTATCAGAAGATACATTTCATTTAATGTTGTTGTTCATTTGGATTAATCCTCAGTCTCTCATGAGCATTCCTTCATTTTTCACTAGCATCTCCATTTTCTATACACTTTTACTATTGCTGAGTGAGATGCTGTATGCTAACACTTTAAAGGTGTTTACCCCAGCATTAGAGCTTTTTACAAAACAGCTCCTCATCATCTACAAAATATATCCTAGGAGCATATCCTTTAGAGAGTCAAACAGGCAGTAGTCAGAGTGCCAAATTCAGGCTCTTGGTGGGATGAGAAAGATCACTAAAGTTAAATGTTGCATCCATTTGGTGTGAAGTCATTTTCATCATTTGTAAAGTATCTGACTGTGCTTATGTCAACAGTGTCACCTCTATATACATTTTTTAGACAGGTATGAATTTCCATTAGATTTACATCTTCTGTAGTAAGGAATTTATTTGCAACTTTGCTTTGTGTATGTATCTCTTAGGTATCTATTAACCACAATGTATCCTTGATACATTGTGGTTGGTTGTTGAATTTAGCGCTCCTGTAAAATTGGCGATTTTTGTCTATTTTATTGTGTTTTTTTACTTAGAAAATTAGTTTTATAGTATATCAGTGTGGATTTTAGTGTTTTTTTGCATATTTAGTATTTTATAACATATTTTTACCAAGATATTTCAACAATAAGTAAGTTTAAAATTACACCAAAAAAGCACAAGAAAAGTAATGCTAAAAAGAGCACTGCAGGTGAGAACAAGAAGACTAGCCCCGCTAATGAAGTTATTGGAGTTGTGGAGGATGTTAATGAAAACGAATTAACCTCCAAAATAGCAAAATTAAAGCAGATCATCAGAGAAACAACCCGCGAATTACAAAAAGTCGAGAGGCGTTTAAATGAGCACAGGGAGAAAATTAAGCAGCAAAATAAGAAACAACAAAGCATGGAAACAGGTAAGTCAGGAAGTAACAAAAATCAGGTAAATGACATTGTTAGTAAAAAGAAAGAAATTATTTGATATGGTTGACTCTAGAATAAAACATGCTATTGATGAGTTATAACTTAGTTTTCCTGGAGCAAAAATTAAGAATATAAAGGAAGCAATTCAAAAACAGAAAAGAAAAGTAAATAAAATCGTAATTGTAGTAGGTATTAACAACTTAATTAGTGATAAGTTCAGTATGAGAGACGACATGAAAGGGTTGTTGGAAGAGGCGAGAGTGAAGAGTGAGAAAGTGAAAATCATCAGTATTTTACCTTGAGATGATAAAAATGAATTAAGAAGAAGAAGGGCTATGATGGCAAACAATTCAATGCATAGGCTTTGTAGAAGAAGTGGATGCGAGTTTTTGGATGTGTGGATGAGTTTGAGGGAAGATTGGATTTGCATAAGAGGGACAGCCTGCACATGGATGTGTTTGGTATCAGAAGTCTAGACAAACTAATAACTGGAATGAGACCTAACACAGAGAGTCAGGGAAACTAAATTATAAAAGGAGGAATGGTGAGAATGTGAGTGTAAGAATGACAATGTTATATAACTGTGTTAATGACGAGAACAGGCTTTGTTGTGTAAATGTTGATGAGGAGAGAATGATTTCGACTTTGTGTTCATCCGGTTTGGACCTATCAAACATGTGCAAAGATGTCTACATGATAAGGTGCTAGAGAAGAATAGAGATCTGTAAGTTGTCCAACTATGTCATGCAGACTGCAGACACGAATATACAAAAGAGCATGCAGGTAGATTATTATGTCTGTACACGAATACTAGGAGAATCAGAAACAAAGGGGTAGAGTTTGATGCCTTAGTCAATATGTTGGGACCTCAGGTTGTAGGCATTAGTGAGACCTGGCTATCAGAATCAGACATACAAACTGATTTTGAGTGTAAAGGGTACACTATTTTTAGGAAGGATAGGAGAGGAGGGGACATGCTGCTAATGATATCAGATAACTTGAATCCAGTTAGAGTTGAGACCTATGATTGTAGTAGTATTACTACTACTACTAACAGTATTTCATGTGGCAGTGAGTTTGAAGCCATCTGGTGTGAGGTGAAATCTAACAAGGTCAATTACATAGTGAGGTGTTGTTACAGACCTGGTGGATCGGTTGCTAGTGATGAAATGCATCACCAAATAGACAAGATGAGCACGAAAAGAGCAATCATAATGGGAGACTTTAATTATCCGAATATTGATTGGGTAGCAGTAAAATCTCATTAGAAGAATGAAACTGCATTTATTGAGCTATTGCAGGACAAACTTCCTCAAGCAGCATATGACAAAAGGAACTCGAGGTCAAAGGGTGTTAGATTTTATTATAGTGTCAGAGGGCATTTTAGTTAAAAATGTAACTATTCTGCCTCTGGTTGGTGACAGTGTTCATGCAGTACTCACTTGTGAAGTGATTAAGTTTTTGAATATTCCATTCAGAAAAGGTTACATGCTGAACAACTACAAAACAGGAAATTATGACCAACTGAAGAGTATTCTGAGTTCAGTGTAATGGGATCAGTTGATGGCTGGGAGAAATATCGACAGTGCATGGGAAGCATGTAAACCATACTTAAATGATTCAGTATCAGCATGTGTCTCAAGAGTTTGAAGAATAAATAGAGTAGGAGTCAAATGGATGTGTAATCTTATTAAGCAAGAGATTCATAAGAAAAGGACGATGTGGAAGGAATACCATGTGCATAAAGATGATGTGCAATTATGAAAATTATAAGCAGCAGGCTAGAATAGTCACAGCCATTGTAAGGAAAGCAAAGTCTGACTATGAAAGGAAACTGGCTTTGCATGCTAAAGAGAACCTACAAGAATTCTATCGATATGTTGCAAGTAAAAGAAAGAATGAATATGAAAGAATAACTTCTAAATGCAGATGGCGTGAGGGTTACAGATGCAGAAGAGGCTGTTCAACTAATAAGTGCCCATTTTGTTAAAGGCTATCAACCTGGTGTATGCAACATTGAGCTCACTGCTACATCTTCACTGGATGAAGAAATTCAAGTGTATGAGGACAAGGTATTAGAGCTGTTGCTCAAACTAAATAAGAATTCAGCAATAGAGCCTGATGAAATATCAGCAAGATATTTCATCAAAAGAGTGTTCAACTGAACTGGCTATTCCTTTGATCAGACTGTTTAATAAGACCAATGTATCCAACTATCGGCCAATTAGTATCTCAGGAGCGGTGGTGAAGATCTTGGAAAAATTGGTTAAGGCTCGCATTTGGTTTTGCAGTGAATCTCTACTTTGCAATGAGCAACATGGGTTTAGTAAGGGAAGGTCATGTTTTAGCAACTTGCTCACATTCTAACAATGTTAGAATGTGAGCAAGTTACCATTAATTAACAATTAACAATGTTACCATTGAACTAGACAAGGGGAATGGATACACCATGATACTTTTGAAATTTGCTAAGGCTTTTGACAGAATACAACATGGTAGACTGCATAAATTGGAGAATATCGGTTTGGAATATAGAATATTAGCATGGATAAGAGGATGACTGACTGATAGATATCAAAAAGTGGTATACGGGGATGTCTGCAAGATTTCAGGTAACCAGTGATGTACCACAAGAATCAGTGCTTGGTCCACTGTTATTCAATCTATACATTAATGATATTGGGAAGGATTTGACAAGCGACATACAACTATTTGCTGATGAAGATAGGTAGGGTAATAGGAATGCTGCTGATTTGCAGTACTTGCAGAATGATTTGAATAGGCTGGAATTGTGGGCATGGGAAAATGGATGTCAGTTCAATGTAAAGCCACACACTTTGGCATGATTAGATATTCAATGTCTTATTATATTGGTGGGATTATGCTTGAAGAAACTAATGAGATTAGGGAATTTGGAGCGTTAGTAGATATGAAGTTGAAGTTCATGGGCCATGTAGCAAAGATTGCAAATACAACTCTAAAGATAATTGCAGTACTGAAACGAACATTCAATGTAAAGATAAGAATGTTATTTTGCCTCATTACATGGCCTTGATAAGGCATCGCTTGGACTTTTGCACAGGTCTGGTTTCCATTGTGCTTTGGATGTATTGGAGAGAGAGTGTTAAAATATCTGGATTATCAAATACTGATTATGAAGACAGATTGAGAATTTGTAGACTGCAGACACTAGCAAACAGGAGAAAGAGGGGTGATATGATTGAGACTTACAAATTTCTGAGTCATACAGGATTTCAGTTGGTGGAATTTTTCAATTTATTGAGGATGGGAAAGGACAAGAGGTCATCCTTGGAAGCTGAGAATGAATGCTGTAAGAAGGGGATGATGGCTAGATTTTTTTCACATAGAATGGTGAATTGATTACCATTGGATGTTCTGCGTGCAAGCAGTGTGAATGAATTCAAGAATAAGTATGATAGCTGGTTGTTCATTTATGTGGCCTCCCTTGATGAGTTCCCTGACTCTCTTGAGGTCTGTTAATAATAATAATAACAGCCACCATTTCAAATCTACTTGTATGTGCACAATAGTGGAATTAGAGATTACTACTGTCCAATCAGTGACATCTAAAACTTTCTGCTGCATTTAAATTAAAATAAATAAATAAATAAATAAAAAAACAGAAGGCATTACTTTTGTGCCACTCCTTAAATTTAGAACTTGTTCTTTTCACTTAAAAAAATTTATTTTTCTTTACAGTATCTTGTTCTGCTGATATGACAATTAAACTGTGGGATTTTCAAGGATATGAATGTGTAAGAACCATGAGAGGTAGGTAATTTAATTTCCAAGTACCTCTGCATGAAAGCAAAACTGCATATTATGTTGCTGCTTTCAATATTTATTTCTTCTTCAGTTGCAATGTTTATATATTACCCTCAATTTTCTTTAATCTTGTTGTTAGTATTTTTTTAATATGTCACATTAGCAGGAATTATATAAGAAATTCTTTAAAATCCTTTCCTTTCATGGTCACACAGTAATCAGAATTCATTATAAAAATTATGGAAAAAAACTACCATATACACTGGTCGGATGTCTTACCTCAGACAGTCTCTCCTTCACTGTTTACTGCAAGCCTACACATACCAGCCAGTATATACATGCTAACTCATATCCACCACCCTTTGTAAAAACTCGAAGTCATTAACATCCTCAAAAAAAAAAACAGCTATAACAATTTGCTCTAATGATCAAGCTCTTAAACAAGAATTACAAATTATTAGCAATACATTTATAAATACAGTGGTATCTCGGTAATCCGAACTAATAAAAACTGTGCTCATTCGGATTAGCAAATTCCCCCCAAGAGACAACAATAACTAGCGTTTAAGACAAAAATAATTAGATTCTAATGGTATAGTTTGCCCACCACTTCCAGGTCCCTTCTTGGCTTTGTGCCAAGAATAGTCGATTCATGCTGAAGGGGAGAAAGAAATGAAGGATGTACGAATTGGTCGCCAACATGCGAAATCACGTGCTTTCTTGTCTGTCGCTGTACTAGTATTAGCTTGATTTTTGTTGCTCTCTTTTTGCATTATTTTTTTATTATTAATTTGTATGATGGATCCAGTACAGTCAACAAGTTCTATTGTTACACGTTTCAGTAGCTCTTGCAAAAGAATATTGAATAATGTGCTGACATTCTGCGAAAAAGAATCGTCAGAAGGCCGTCTTCTTGTTCCCCTTTCTCAAGTCATAAAACGTGCAAGTGCAATTGCGGGCGTATCGGGGTCGACTGTTAAAAGAATTCGTAGGGAATCAAAAGGTGAAGGTAAGCCAAAATTTAAATCTCCTAAAAAAAAAAAAAGCGCCAGAGTAAAACCATCAAAACCATAGCTTTGAATGATTTTGATGTAGACGTTATAAGAAGAGCTATTCACGAATTTTACGTATTCGAGAAAAGAGTGCCAACTGTTCCGAAATTGATTCCTGTGCTTAAAGAAAAAATTAATTTTCCTTGGAAAAGAGAAACTTTAAGGAAAATACTTCATGAAATCGGATTTTGTTTTAAAAAGTCCCATGAAAAGGAAACTTATCATGGAGCGAAGTGACATTGTTTTATGTAGAACGCAGTATTTGCACGTATTAACACTCTACGTACATTTTTCCAACTGTTATACAAGCAAAATAGTTACACTTTAAAAACAACAATGTTCGTAAAAGAAAAGCTAAATTTTCCGACCTGTAATAATAAACAAACTCAGTTTGTTTATTATTACCTCCCAGAAGACTGATTACCCTATTATCGGAATGGATTCTCCTTTTTCTGACATGCGCAGTAGTTTCGAGGGACCTCAAATCGGTGGGCGAACTATACATCAATTTAATTCTGTAAATAAATGAAGTAACTGATAGAAAAAAGCTACTGTACTGTAGCTTTTTTCTATCAGTAATACAGTATACAAGTTTATTTTAGTAAAAAAATTTAATTCCTATATACCTGTATTGTTGAGGATTCTGATTTAATAAAATTGCACAGTTCAGTACATAACTTAATTTGCGTAAAAAATATCGTTTTCTTGTACACAACACAAAAAAAGTTTCACAAAATAACACACACACAAAAAAAAGGTTTTTATTTCTTTGTCACTGATTTTCTTTTGTTTCTTCGAAGCAAAACTTTTTTTCGAATGCTTCTTCTCGGAGCTCCATTAGCAATAAAATTTTGTGGAATGGCGTATCATTTTGCTTAGCACATTCCATACACATATTAAAACTGTCAGCTGCCTCTCCATCTTTTACTTTTTTTCCTTCGAGTTCTTCATCGCCATCATCATCTTCTAATTCATTAGAAGACGACGATGACGACGACGATGATGATTCTACATAATACATCATAAATATGTAGCGTCATATTTATAATTTCAGCATCTGATTTGATTTCGAATTCACTTTCGGTTCTACCTGTAATCCATTCCGTAACATCTGTTTGTGAAATTTCAACATCTGGAATTATATTTTTAACCAAATTATGAACGTTTTGAATGTCCTCTTTTTTGTGTATATTTGTGATTCATGCCGACAATGCAGTACATACTGTACAGTATAAAAAAGCAAACGTGAACACACAATACATCAAAATAGGCCTCCAGCTGTTGTGTCCCAATTTACGATTATTAGGCTTTAACTATCCTTACATGTGAGACTCTACTTGTCTTTATTCAAATCTTATCTATATACAAGATATCACCCAAATACAAATATTCAAGCTTCTTCTCCCCTTAGTGTCCCTAAATATTTATTTTATAATGCGCCTTTCAAGACATTTAGTTAAGATATAAAATTCAAAAACAAGCAGCAATTAACAAAATGTGTTTGAGTGTGAAACTAATATGCAGTCGTGACCTTTATCTCGTAACTTAACACCCCCCCGCGTTGTTAGGTTCGTAACGTTGTTACAAGTGGTGCATTGAGCGGCAATCTCAGACAACTGTATTTTCAAGGAACAAAAGTTTATTGAACTTTTAAACATGATACAATTCAATACTAAGAATATATAATACAAATTAACACTAGCTAAACACAAGTATTAGGTTAAGATCCTATATAAGAATTGTGATCATATCGCCATAACAGATTCTATACATATAAATATATATATAATCCCAGAACTAGTTAACACTTTACTTAACCCTTTACTAGTCTGAATGCACTATAATGCTGCATTACCATGGACATATATAATCAGTTTACTCTATCTAACTTACTAAAACACTGGTTTAAACTATCCTTTTGCTGTGCTAATACACACTTTTGACCTTTAAAACTCTCTTAAATAAAATACAATATACATGCATAAATCTCTAGGCACATGAATACTTATTAACTAATAGTAACAAGCTTATTTTCATTCTAGTCTGACGTACTAAAGTCCTAGTATAATTCTCATTAATCCCTTCAACTGTTCAGTAATTGAACAATGATTACAGTTACATAAGATTTGAATTGACACGAGATTTTTACAGTACCGTTTGACTTGGGTCTTCTACACTGGTCTCTACCCTTTTCCGATTGTACCTTCCTATGACGAACTCTTCTATAACTTATCACTCCTAAGTTCTTTTGGCATTAAGTTGGGCTTTCACAATCTTTACTTTACATGCTTCAATCAAGGACACACATAGGATCATCTATTCTATGGCTGTGAAATTTACCACGTGGGCACTTACTTCTTCATAGATTTTTTCCTTCTCTCGTTACGATCACTGAATGATGAAACACACTGATATTATCTTCTTTCTTTTTAACTAAACACCGTCCCTCATTTCTTACAATAGGAACACGGAATCGAAATCCCGCACACTTTGTTTCCTTATTGTGTCGGACGGAGAAAACCCCTAACCTGTCACTCAGGAAAACCACGTGAGACCTATACGAAAACTCGTTAAGAAAACTCTGAGGAAAAAAGCTCTCGTGTGTGTGGGGGGTTCCTAACTCTTTTATACGATGAACCCTACCGGCACCTTCTTCAATTTCTTTTCTTCCCCCCTTACTGGAGTCGATTTCACTGACCAATTAGAGTGGCGTTTTTCTGCCAAAACATCATGCGATCCATGTGCATGCGACTGACGTGACGAAGTCTCAATTTGGGAATTATGACCTTAACTTTGTTTTTTGTTTAATAGCTAACCTCTATGTCATCTATACTAAATTAACCCCCTTTCCAAAATTTTCTAAGATTAACTCGAATGTTTAATCTCTTATTTCAAGTGTAAAAACTAGCCTCTCACACAAAATCCTATGACTAATCTTCTTTGCTTTACTTAACCTTATTTTATCATATCACAACTGTATAATTTTTTTATTTAGATCAACAAACAATTTCAGCTATATTTTACACTTGGATGCAAGCATATTTTTCTTTCTTTTAATTTTATGTATGTATTCGTTACTTTCAAAGGCTCTTAACGATATCTGCTTAGGAACAAGCTTGCTTACTTAGTTATTTATACAGGGTTTTTATTTCTTCTCTTGTTACATCATGATAACTGAAATTTTCCCATTCTTAAGTTATCATGGTGTGACAATGGTCCTCCCTTTTTAATAAAAAAAAAATTTTTTTAAAAAAATTTTCTTGCGAAGTGTTCCTCTTCTCATATCCGCTTTTTTTTTAATAAAAAATAATATATATATTATACAAAAAAACCCGTTTTTTTTTTCATTTTCTATTTTAATTCTCCCACATTGCATACCCCCCCCCCACTTCTTTCCAAAACACCCTAACTGCAATTGTTTGCACATCGCAGAAAGAGGAGAAGCCACAACACCCAGAAAAAGGTATGTGTAAATTTCTCTTCCTTTATGCTACATATATTTATTGGTAAATATACATCTACAATGCCTTAAGAATCCGTGAGTAAAAAGCCAATGACATTTAAACAGGGGCACTCCTAAACAGAAGCAGGCAAAATAGCCGTAAATATAATAGTTTAAGAGGAGTAACATGGGAGTTTTCCCAGAAATAATATTCACTATTAAAGACTTTTGGCAGTCATTCGATATTTTGAAGGGCATTAACAACATCAAGGCAGCTTGGAACGAATTGTCATCAAAGTGTTTAAAAGGAGCATGGTGAAAACTTCTGACCAGCATTTATGCATGACTTCGAGGAATTGGAGCAAGAGGAGAATGTTATTGAAGATGTTACCAAGCTTGCGCGAGAGGTGGGATTGGACGATATTACAACTGAAGATGTGACAGAAGTCTTAGAGAGCATTATAAACCGCTTTCCAATGAAGACTTAAAAGAATTAGCCAAACAGTTAAGTTGACATCCAAAGGAAGAGAAAGAAAACGAAGTTGGTCTTCTGAGAGATATAAAAACAGCCGATTTACAGCGTATCCTTGCAAGCATAGAGACATTGACGGATGAACTCTGTGAAATGGACCACAATTGGGAATGGAGTGCGAACGTAAAAAGGAGTGTAATTGCATCTATTCGACCTTACACTGAACTCCTTAACACGTTCATTGCCAAGCTGAAAATTGGAATTTCGTGTGGTGGCCAAATTTTTTTTTACTTGATAGAGACGTCCACGCGATAACGCCTGATCGGCCGTTTGGTGAGAACTCGCATCACGAGATATCGCGTGATTGGCAATGAACGTGTTAAAGAAAGAAAAAAAAATCTAGGCAGTTAACAATGGATACTTTTTTCAAAAAAATGCAGTTGATCTGAAATCAGGAACTTCAACATAGAAATATGTAATATCTTTTCAAAGTTGCATATTTTTTTTATATAATTTTGTGTTGTTTTCGTTATTAATAATTTTATTTTAACAAATATGTATATACTATCAAAGCTTTAAATATAATAATGTTACACGTACTTCATGTGCATATTTTTTGACTGCATGGAACATAACTTTGTACCTCCCATTAAAATTGGGTTGGTTTACGCCCGTTTTTTCAGGAACGCAAGTGAGGCGTAAACCGAGGGCTGCCTGTATTTATAAATTTTCAAGACGAAACAGAAATTCAGAAACTCACGTATCAATAAATTATTACTTTCACTGTATAAGAATAAAAATATTAAAATCTAAATATATAATACATACATACATTAAAAAACTATTTTGTAGGTATTTTTTATGGGAAAACTCCCCTCCCATGTTACTCCTCTTAAAAACTATTATTTTTATGGCTATTTTGAATGCTTCTGTTTAGGAGTGCCCCTTTTTTAATGTCATTGGCTTTTTATTCAAGAATTGCAGATGTATTTTTAGAGACAAATAAATGTAGCATAATAGAAAAAATTTGCACATATCTTTTCTTGGATGTTGTTGCCTGTGTGCATACTTCTGCTGTTAAGGTGTTGAAGGGAGAGTGGCAGGTGGCAATGTGGGAGAATTAATTTGAAAAAAATCAGTTTTTTTATATATAATATATACATACATTATATTTAAGTGTGGGCGGAGCACTTTTTTGTAGGGTGGGAAAAGGGGGCTGAAATTAGAAACTGTTTCTTAGAAGAAGGAGATAGGGTTGGCAGGGTGCGAGCCATTTCGACTGTGTAGGTCATCGTCTGAACTCATGGAGGAAGTGGATGCTATGTCATGTCAGCTTGATGTTTCTGCCTTTGAAGTGTTTGTGTTATCGCCTATTGGTCGGAGTTGTGACCTAATTTTTATGTTGTGGAGCTTCCAACACTCGGAGATTATGTAGGGTGGGTGGACGTTGATTGAGTTATCGTCACATTTTATGGCTATTGTTTCCGATATTCTAAGCATTGTGTTTCGTTGTCTTGTCTGTCTATTATGATATCCTTGTTGATTTGTGGGGTGTGTTTCTGTTCAAGGGCATGAACTGCTATTTCTGTTTTCCATGTACTTTGCATTCTATATTTTGTGAATTTTTATCTTGCACTTCATTACTTTTCATATATTGGTATCATCATTTCAATTTTCTAGTGAATAACACTTTCAGTGAATTTTTTCTAGAATGTTTTGCGCGATGAATTGTTCATGGAACTTTGTCTCTGGTAGATGTTCCACCAGAGACAAAACATGGATGAGATTGAGACAGAACATTCCAACCAGGTTATTTGGTTAAAATGACTTGGGTTTGAATCAGTCTAGGCTGTAAAGAACCTTTATAATGACATTTGCTTTACAACTGCATTTGCTATCTCATACAGAGGCAGTAACCGCACCCAAAAATTCTGGTTTTTCATCTTTCTAATTCCTCCATGTGAATCACCTGTTTGTAGTGGAGGGGACCCCCCAGTGATGGTACTTGTCCTTTGTCTATGCTTTCCTTCCCACTTCTTCTGAGTATTTTTTTACTATTCTGTCTTTCCAGACTACCATCACTGGGATCTAATGCCTTACCACCATGTTTGCTGTGTGGTGTGACCCATGGCCATCTGGAAAGGGGATCCTGGCAGTCTTGCACTACTTTGGCCTCTGCTTTGGCAAGACAGTAGTTCTGAATAGTCTGACCAGGATCAGTCATCTAGTTGGCTTGCCTGCAAAGGGCAAGGATGTTGCAGTAACTCTTTTTCCCATGGTTCAGGGACAGAGCTAAGGCTTGCTGTGGTGCTTGTATAGCATCTGGGGTAGCCCTGGCATTCCTCTCCTGAGTGCAGTCATTGTCTACCATCAAGTGAGCATCAATTTATGGCTCCATGGTAGGTGGAGAGCTTTGGTGCTGAATCCAACTCCTCTTAGAATGAATACTTCTTTATCCTCTTGCTTATTAGAGGCTCTCAACAAGTTGCAGTAACTCACCTTCCTCCATGGTTCAGGGACAGAGCTAAGGCTTGCCGTGGTGCTTGTATAGCATCCGGGGTAGCCCTGGCATTCCTCTTCTGAGTGCCCTCACAAGCTTCAGTCAGGTACAGAACCCATAGAATCATCAGTAGAAAAGCAAAGAAAAAATCATGGGAAGCTGCAAAAAATATCTTGCTGTTCCTCATCATATACTCAACAGGTGCATGTCCAATTGGAAAAATATCACCCTTCATCCTTATTGAAGCTGCTGCAGTAGCACAATCAGAAAAATTGCTCCATTCAACGTCTGTTGGGAGAATACTGATTACAGTTTATTCCCCCCCTCCCCCCATTTTAAACTGTTCTAGAGGCATAATATCTGAGTGGGGCCTCCTTGATGTTGCAGTGAAGAGATATGTTTTGAACTCAGTGACCAAGGAGTGGCAACCATAAGAAGAATAGTGTCATGTAGGAGGGAAAGGTATCTGGTTCCCACTAGAAACATCATTGTTACTAGTGGGAACAAGATACCTAATAAACCAAAACCATCAACATGTGTCAAAGCAGGATATCTCAATTGTCCAGTTTGACTCTATATCTCAAACCTGTTATGGTACATTAAATGTCAGAAATGGGTCAATCTCAAACTGCTTGATGTGGCAGTAAAGAACATGAAAATAAAGACTAAGAGTAAAACATCAAAATACTCTGTGAGGGACCTGGCATATTCCTGAGCATGCCAAAGGTGAAAAGATGAAAAGGAGATACAAAGTTAAAAACAGCAATGCATCACATACCAGGAGGCAAAGAGGCAATATACCACAACAGTAGCAACAACAACATCTGCTAAACCTTCTTATGCTAAGAAGGCAACTAAAGAAGCTTCAGTTGGGACATTGACAAGGATTTCAATCTCACCTTTTCACAACTATAACATCCTTGAAACTTAAAAGATATGATTTGCTTGCTATCTCCTTTGAGCAAATGAAAGGTAAATCATTGTGGACTCACTCCTGAAGATAGGCCAAAAAGGGTCCCACTACATGAAAAGCCTTTTATTAAAAAAAAAAAAAATTGGAACATGGAATGACTACTAGTTTTCAACCTTTTTTTGGATCATGCCCCACCTCAATGCCTCCTCTAGCATAATAGTCAACCAAGTTCTGAAAAAGTATAATATAAATAGGTACTTCAAATGAAAAAGGAACATAAAACTGTTTTTAATTTGACTTTCTTCAATGAATATGAATTTTATATTACACCTTTGTATATTATAAAACATAAATTGAACTTGACTCGGGAAAATAAAATCTAAGTTAATGTGATCCTTGAGCTTGATGGCTGCTGCAAAGAGTTTTTATTTGAGATACTAATTTAGAATTTCAATCTCAAATACCCACGGTTGGTGATATCCAGGCAATTTTTTTTTCCAGTAACAAGTCATTTATAGCACTAAAGCCACATTCAACTAAATATGATGACAGGAAGGGCAACGGTAATTTTCTTGCAAAACTAGTTGAATTTGGGTATTTTGTTTCTGTCTCATCACAAACTCACGCCATTGTTCCTTTTATGTTGAATAAAGTTCTAATAGACTCATTTTGCATTTCTGAGAGTTCTTGATACTGCATGGCCACAACAATAATTTCCATCTTGGATAACTCAGTCAATAATGGCTGAGTTATCCAAGATGGAAAATCAGTTTCTTTTAAATCAAAGTCTGTCATTTAAATCACAGGCCATTTTGCTCAGGTGATCTGCAATAACAAGTTCAGCAGCATCAGTTGCCTCACACTTATTTAGCCAATAAAATTGGTCAAATTTTTTGGCTGAAACATTCTTTTGACATAATTTCAGAAATACGATGAAGCCAAATATCTTAGCTTTTTGCATCAACAAGGATCTTATTTACTCTTTGCAGTTGCTTATTTAACGTAGCTTTTCAAAGATATCTATCAAATAATTCGCAAATGCTTGACCATCGACTGTTTGTAGGAGTTTCATTTCAGGTTTGTCATTCAAAAACTCACTAAGAATATCAAATAGTTCCATGAATCTTCTCAGGCAATTTCCCCTATGACAGCCACCTTACCTGGTGTGAAGCAATAGTCTTATATGGTCAGCAGTTTTATCCTCACATTTGGTATTAACTTTGATAATGTTGATGCATTTTATAACTGAATTTAATATCTCATTTAGAACAGGTGAAAGTTTTTTGGAAACTAAATTTTCTCTGTGAATAACACAATGTACAAGCAACATTTCAGGATTATCATCCTTCGTTAATTTTAAACAGCCATGTTTCTTGCCCATCATAACAGGAGCACCATCTGTAGCACAAGATGTAATATTTTTCATTGATATTTGAGCATCATCTAAATAATTTGAGTTTATTGTATATATCAGTGGCAATAGTGATGGTTTTCAATGCTTCACAGAACATCTCTTCAGTAATTTCAACATTGTCAATATATATTACATAGGCCATCAATACAGCCTCACTGTCTCTTTCATTTGATTCATCCATCTGTATTGAGAATTTTCCTTGATCTCAACTTTTCAACAAGTTGTGTTTCCACATCTTTAGCCATCTCATCTATTCTTTTGCTAACAGTGTTATTGCTCAGTGCCATTCCTTTGACATCTTTGTAATCTTTCTCCAGAACTGCTTTGAGAAAAGTTTTTATCACTGGCTTAATTAAATCCTCCCCTATAGTATGATTTTCCCCCCCCTGATTTAGCTGAGCAGAGAATTTTCATAACTAGCTTCAAGAGTATGATTTTGGATAACAGTTCGTACAGAGAACAATGAATCTATTGTTGATCTTTTCTCAAATTTCTCCTTTAGAGATTTAACACATTAACTGCCACGATACTAATTATTTTTCCATCTTCACAGGCCACTACATTGAATCGTCATGTTATGTTATTCTAGTGATTATTTCACTTAAACACACTGTGAAAATATTTTTTTGTTTTTGTTTAAGCATTTATTCAATGTGACACGCATGCATTTCACATGGCCTGCTGAGCAAAGCTGAGCTGTGCCAACAATAAGAACACCACATGGCCATGTGAGGCATGCATGTTTCACATGTAACCCATCTACCAAGTTTGGATTTCTTAGTGTATTTGTTTACCGAGTTGTTGTGACTTTGTTTTGTTTGTTTTATTGCTAGCTAAGTGATATAGTGAAACAGAAACAGGTACTTCATTTCATTAGGTAAATCTGATGTAAAATATTTGATATAGTGAAATAGTGATATAGTGAAACAGAAACAGGTACTTCATTTCATTAGGTAAATCTGATGTAAAATATTTAGTGCTTTGAAATGTTTTGAGAACATTATTATTTTATTAATATGGGTGACTATGAGAGAGAGTAGCAAAGATTGCAAAAACTTTTGGACGAATTGATGTCAGAAAAAGATGACCATCCTTTTGAGGGCTCATCTGATGATGCAAAGTACAAGCCAAGTAAAGCAGGTGGCTCATCTTCAGATAGTGTTGAAAAAGAAAAAAACACTGCCAGGCATTCCTCCTGTTTTTCCATCATGTTCTTCATCTGCAAATGTGCAGATGAAGAACATGATGGAAAGCTGTTCTATAGACGACCGCATCACAGAAGCTATTGAGAATGTTGTGAGTAATTTCTACATAAATGATTCCTCAGAACAAGAAAATGAGATGAATTACCTTCTCTGGCATGGGGCGAAGTAACGGGAAGGTATTTGAAGGAATTTCCATTCAAAGCTGAAAATGCAGGAATACTTACTTGAACTTTTTGAAAATATGTTTGAAAAGTCGCCTATCGATTTTTATAGATTGTTCTTAGATAATCATTTGTTGGAACTCATGATCAACGAAACTAATCGTTATGCTTCTCAGAAAATAAACACGATGTTTTGCCCAGCGCGAGAAACCAACATACAGGAAATGAAGATTTTCATTGGATTGCAGCTTTGGATGGGTCTTTTCCATTTGCTTCACCTGTCTATTGGTTGAAAAAAAGAATGTATTCAAATAAAATTAGTAATGTCATGTCACAAAATCGTTTCGAGCTGCTGCTATCAAACTGTCATTTTCGAATAATGAAAATGCAGATGTTTCCAATAGACTGTATAAGCTCGTGCCACTAATTGAATCTTTGAGAGCTAATTTCAAATGTTATTTCACACCCAGAGAACGAGTCTGTATAGATGAGACATATTGGTCCCTTTTCAAGGCAGGATAACATTCCTGCAATACATAAAAACGACATAAATTCAGAGTCCAACTATTCAAGTTATGTGTCGAAGGTGGCTATGCCTATGACTTCAGAAATTATTGTGGGAAAGAGAAAAATGTGACAAATGCTATGAAATGTGACCCACATAATTTCATGGCAGAACAGTTTACGTAGACAATTATTACACGAATGTAGATCTTGCCCATAAGTTACTTGAAAGTAACTTATGGGCACGTTATTTTCAAGTAACTTGCCCATAAGTCACTCATCGGTATACCTTGAGGGAAAAACAGTAAAAATAACTTCAGAGAAGTACTTCAAAAAAAAAAAAAAAAAAAACCAAGAAAAGGTGAATGTATCTCTATTGAGAATTGTGGTCATGAAGTGGCAGGACAAACGTGATGTCCTAACTCTTTCTACAAAGCATGTTGGTCAGATGATGGTCAGCTCCGGTCGAAATTCTGAAGTAAATAAGCCTGATACCATCATAGATTATAACAAATCTAAGGCTTTCATAGATTTATTTGACCAAATCAAATCTTACTGAAGTTTGAGAAAGGTTATCAAATGGTACAGAAAAATTCTAGAAGCATCTCAACTACTGTTGAGATGCTTCTAGGGTTGATTATCATACTCTTATTTACTCTATAAAGGTGTGACTGGTAGAAATATATCAATAATTGCTTTTAGAGAGCAAGTTGCCAAATCTTTGCTAGGTCTGTCTAAAAATAATCAAGAATGTCAATCCTAAAAGGTGAATAAACATATCTTGGCAGATATGGATACATCCAACAGGCAAAGATGTGTTGTTTGCTATAACAAAATATCAACAGAAAGTGGCAGAAATGTTGCAGCCAAGAAAGCATTGACTTCTTGATGGAAATGTGATCAGAGTGAAAAATATTGCTTGTGACATGCTTTTGCGAAGCCCATGATTTGCATCCTTTAGCAATTAGCTATTTTTTTTTTCATTTATTGACTAAAAATAATAATAACAAAAAATGACGTTTCACTTATTGTCTTCAAGCTGAAATCAAAATAGCTTTCATTTCTTGCCTTTTTAAAATAAATACATCAATTTATCTCCTTTGTTTTATTGAAACACTTGTGAAAAAATAGTAAAAATATATACATATATTTTTTTTATTCTGATACATGGAAAATTTCAATTATTGTGCCAGGCTAAGCTCGGTTTCTAGTGCACCAGGCCATGCTTATATACAGCCCATGCATTCAAATTGCTGTTGTGAGGTACAGCTGTTTCGCTGTGATATAATGACAGTTAACCTGTGAAACAGATACATATCACATGACACTAGCGGAAAGTGTATGTGTGATGCACACTTGTTGCATACGGCAGTCAACGTGTTAAATTGGTTCAAATCATAGTTCACATAAGTGCTATGTTTTACCTTCAAATGTGCTTCGAGACGACCTTTTTTCATTGGTTAAACAGTGTTTGCACAATAGACAAAATGGTGACCCTTCATCCTGAATAACGGGTATGAAACTGAACTTCAAACACTCATTTGAATACTGACGAACTTTTTTCTTGCTTGCACTACTTATTTTATGCATGGAGTTAGCAACTGAAAGCAAAAAAAAAAAAAAAAAAAGTTTATAAAGTATACTGTATACATGTGTGGATTATACCATGAAATTAATGGCATATAACATGTATTTATACTATTACAAACACATATAATAACATAATAAATAAAAAGTTAAAATAAAAAAGTAAAATTTTAAAAGTCTGTTATCACAAGCAAAGAAAAAGGAAACAACGAAACATGAGAGATTATGTTTATGTTTTCAACTGTCAAACGAACCTAATATAACTGTGGCAAAGTGTTCATTTTATTTAAATTGATAGTGGTGCAACTTTTGAGTAACTAGAAAACTAACAACATGTAAAAAATTGTGCATAAAAAACATTGATAATGCATACAAAAAATTAAACAAATTTACCTCGTTGTTTCTAAAACTGCACAAAGTTAAATTGGCACTGTTTATTTTTCAGAAGTGACATGCTATTATCTAACCTTAACACACTTATGCTGGTAAGTACTAGTGTTGCCAGCTTTTTTTTTTTCTCAGAAAGTCAGGTTTGCAACATCGATAATTTATCGCCGACATTGGTGATTTTTTAACTATATTGGTGATGAGGTGACGAATGCAATGTCATTTTCTAATTGTTCCCCTGTGGGATATATGCCCCAAGGGTAAAATAAAGGGTCTAGACCGTTTATTAGATGGCACGTCAATAGACAGCATGGATACCTCAGATATCCTCCCTTAGGAAGATAAAACAATCAGTATATCAAGCCAGATAATACCATCAAAAAGAAATAATGGAAACATTCCTATAATGGTTTCCTTTCTTTTAGGCTTACACGGTGATCCGAATGCATTTTTGAAAATTATGGAGACAACTACCGTGTTTGAATAAAAACTTTAGTTTAATATAACTAAAATCTACATTCGACATTTCGACCTTTATGTCAAGGTCATCTTCTGGAGCGTACAAATATACCACCCACTAAACTTAAAACCATATTCAGCTCCTCTAAGGATCCTCTCCTCCCATTAGCACATCCTGGAGTCTATTGCATCCGCTGTACCTGTAACTTACCATACATTGGTGAAACAGGACGGACAGTCCCTATACGCAAGAAAGAACACATTAGACACATTAAATATAACCATTATGGTGAAGCAGGTCTCTCAGACCACGCACTCAACACCTTACACCAAATCAACTGGAAAAGCACCTGCTCTTACACCGCACAAAAACCTGGTACGAAAGGAAATTTAAGGAATCCTGCGAAATCCTGATAAACCACCCAAACATCAATAACAAAGATGGCATGAAAATTCCAAGGATATGGATGACACATTCAGCCTACCTAATATGAAAGATCCAGCATAAGTCAGGAATCTAGCCAGTCCATAACTAGTATTAGAAACCATTCCATACCAACTGGCTGGAATGATGTTAATATATGTATATAGTAGACAACGCCAATAATAGGACTCTAGCGTTGATGTATACTTTTTTATTTTTATCTTATTTTTATTTTTATTTATTTTTTATTTTTATTTATTTATTTTTTTCACCAGAGGTCAGGCCAACAATTGTGGTAGCGGTTGGTCAGTGTCTTTAACGAACCAGTTTGATTGTAGTATAGCTTGTTTCCTGTGTATATTTGTACGCTCCAGAAGATGACCTTGACATAAAGGTCGAAACGTCGAATGTAGATTTTAGTTATATCAAACTAAAGTTTTTATTCAAACACAGTAGTTGTCTCCATATTTTCAAAAATGCATTCCTATAATGGAATTGTTATGAATTCCAACAAAACATATCAAGGCTGTCTTGCAAAAGAAAATCATATTGGTTTATGCCAAGTGGTGATCCAGCTCTCTGAAAGACAGGACAGGGGATAGTGGAGAAGTCTCCATCCCTGTACCCCCCCCCTCCCCCAACAACAACAAATCCAAATTATCACCAGCGTAGAGGCAGTTGCTATAAGACTTGGTTGAAATATATTAATAATATATTCCATGTAGCTCCCTCCTGCTGCAGGTTTTTCTCATGATGACCTTGATGATGTCATATTGCAGTTACAGTTTCCTTACTTTTAATGGGTGGATTTAAATGGATGTAACACTGTGTGCCTGAATAAACATCAGAAGAAGAGTTGTTCAACAATCTTTCCCCCCCTTAAACACAGAAGGCAACAACTTCTTCCATATGCCTACCATTCACTGCCATTGACTTAACTATCTACTCACCCTTCCTTTTTCTACTGTTTTAAGGGGGAAACTAATGACAACCTTTTGGGAGCAGTCACTTTCCTGTGATATCCACTTTTCTATGTGAGCAACTGTGTACTACATCACAGATCTCACAGTGGAAAATTGAGCATGCTGACTGGTTCATCTTTTCCTCATTATCATATTCAGTTTTCTATTCAACAACAATCAGTTCGTCTCCTATCAGTGATGCAATGAAGCATGTAACAGCGTGCATTATAGCAACAGCCATAACATCAATTCTTAAAACATTAGTCTTTTCCCACTTTCCTAAGCCATGGTGCAGTGATGATTGCACTGCAGCCAAAGAAGCCCAGAAGAATGCTTGGAATATTTTCTGTAGATACCCCACAACAACAAACTTGATTGCTTTCAAACAAGCTCAAGCAAGACACATCAGATCCATAAAGGAATCCTGGATCTAATTTACTTGTATATCTAGATTTACCAACAACAAAGAAGTATAGGAAAAAATTTGGAAATTGAAAGGCACATATACCACCCACTGCTTCTCTATCCTCAAGCACAGTGTAGCACAATTGTTGATCCAGTGGTGATTGCTGACACACTTGTGGAGATTTTTGCAAAAAACATTGCCAGCATATTCTTATCTCTCCAAGTTCCTTGCCCAAAAAAGCAAAGCAGAAAAACAACAAATCCCTTTTTCTTTGAACTGCACAGAAGAATACAACAGACCATTTACAAAAGAAGAAATGAAAACTGCTTTGCTTAAATGTTGTCCAACAGAGCAGATAATATCTATTACATGATGGTGAAACGTTTGTGAACATCAGCCATTGATCAACTGTTGCACATTTACAACAGAATTTTAGTTGAGTGTATTTCCAGAAACCTGGCAAAAGGCCATTATAATTGCCTTTTCTAAGCCAGAGAAAGATTCATTATTCTCAAATAACTACTATCCAATTGCTCTGGCCAGCTGCTTGTGTAAGATTCTGGAAAAAATGGTTAACTCTGTTCATTTTTGTTTTGCATTTGGTCACTTAAACATTAAAACTCGAGCTTTTTCTTGGTTTTATTCATTGACCAGATTAATAAATGATATACATAAATTGTCGACAAGTTTCACCAGCTATTCTGTCTGGACAAGTATAACGGTACACAGTAATGTTTGCTAGTAAAAAAAAGAATGGAGTAACACAGTCAAATAAATTAAAATTGACGCTTAACATAAGCATGGAGCATGGTGTCTCAGTCATTGTTTATTGAGTGCGTTATATAGTTTTTAGTGAAATGAAATTCTGATAAGCTGAGTGAATTTATTAGGCTTTTCCAGATATCTTTCAGAATCATTCCTTGATTTCTGTTTAAATTTTCTCCCGAACGGAGTACAACTGCGGCTTCTTTGAAGTTCTACATCGAAAATCTTCTTCTATATAAGGCATGGAGCTGTTATCCCAATTGATGGTGTGGTTAGAGATCGAGAAGTGATGGGCTAATCCTGAAGTATCTGTTCTGTTGTTGTTTAGGTCCCCTATATGTTCGTTTTTTTTTGGAATTTCCAGGCTTCTTGATGTTTGGCTTATGTAATTTAATTCACAGGACCATGGGATGTTGCATACAACTGCGTATTTGAAGAAGGCATTAATGTCCTTAGGAGATCTTAAAATGTGGCATATAGTTTTAAAACTTAGCCTGCATAAGGGGACGACAATGGATGATATATATTGCACGACAGGAGGTTGTTGCTGTGGAGGGTTTCTATGAAGAATCTTTTTGATTATATTTTTTGGGTAACCGTTGTTTACTAGTGTTTGAGATATGAGAGTGAGTTCATCATGGAGATCTTTTTCTTCTCAGATAATATTGGTCGCTCTATTTTTAAGCATATGTATTATGCTGAGTTTTTGCGCAATATGGTGAAATGATTTGAAGTGCAGGTAATGTTCGGTATCTGTTGGTTTTATCTTTATACCACTTGTACTCCATTTGGGAAAAAATCTAAACAGAAATCAAGGAATGATTCTGAAAGACATCTGGAAAAGCGTAATAAATTTACTCAGCTTACCAGAATTTCATTTCACTAAAAACTATATAACGCACTCAATAAACAATGACTGAGACACCACACTCCATGCTTATGATGTTGCACATTAGTTTTAATTTATTTGACTGTGTTATTCCATTCTTCTTTTTTTTACTAGCAAATGTTAGTGTGTACCATTATACTTGTCCTGAAGAAGCCAGACAAAATAGCTGGTGAAACTTGTATATCATTTATTAATATTTGGTCAACGAATAAAACCAAGAAAAAGCTCAAGTTTTAATGGTTAACTCTCTTCTTTTATGGTTTCTATAGAGAAATTACATTATTTTCCAGAACTATATAATCTGGAAAAAAAAATAGTATCATTTTACCACTGATCATGTCCACCTGGAGGTATTCATTAGAGAAGTCTTCCTAAAATGCAAACATCTAGTATAGGTTTTCTTTGATATGGAAAAAGCATATGACACTGCTTGGTGATATGGAATACTGAAAGACTTACATAATTTTGGTGTTAGAGGATGTCTTTCTCTTTTTATCAAAAACTTCTTATCTTACTGAATCTTCCAAGTTTGAGTGGGAATTGTCCTCTCCTGGCCCTATAACCAAGGAGCAGAAGTCCGACAAGGTTCTGTTTTAAATGTCTTGCTTTTTGCAGTCAAGGTCAACTCGATAACAGAACAACTTCCTCCAACAGTAAGTAATATCATACACGTAATATGAGGGTCATTGAAAGACAGCTGAGACAAGCCATCAATCATCTCCCAAAATTAGTGCTTGCAAATGGTTTCAGATTTTCACAGCAGAAGAAAGTTTGTGTGCACTTTTGCTACTGATGTGGTTTTCATCCTAACCTAGAACTCTGACTTGGATAATCACTAATCCCAGTTGCATCAGAAGCCAAGTTCTTGGAACTGATATTTGACAGCAGACTCAGTTTCCTCCCTCACATCAGTTATGAGACAAGGGCCATAAAGCATTGAACATTTTGCACACCCTATCTTCCACCTACTGGAGTGCAACAGATGTTTTTTGCTTTGTTTGTATACAGAGTACTGATGCTTGACTGTGACTACCAAGTCTATGCTTTTGCCAGGGAGAATATGCTGCAATGGCTAGACCTATTCTCTATCAAGCCATCTGAATTGCAACTGAAGTATTTTGCATGTTACATATTACTAGTTTGTATGTTGAAGCAAACACACCACCTTTGTCGCTTCAGCACTAGCTGCTGTCTATATGCAACTAAAATAAAACCCTGCCAGAGCACCCCATATATCCAACTACTTTTGGGTCACAATGGAAGAATCTTTATAACAGTTGAGAGACTGCCATAAAACCCTTTGGTTGAAGATAAAATTTCCTACAAGCTCCTGAAATAGTGCTGACAACAACAACAACATAGCTCAGATGCCACAAAACTCATTTCCACTGTATGCTGGCATATATGATTGCCACGGTGGAAATGAGTTTTGTGGCATCTGAGCTATGTTGTTGTTGTCAGCAGGCTACTGAAATATTCTACCTCTGCTGTCGTCCGCCATCAACTGTTCAAAGCTCATAGTACTGGATACTGTGATTTTGTGCCTATCACTCAAAATTGGAGGACCTAGTAGAAAATCTTCTACCATCCCTCCAAACATTATATTTGCACAAATCCCACTAGAGTGTAACAACTTTACAGCAGAGCTGTATGCAATAGAACTTGTGCTAAGATACATCAGATTCTACTGCTATCAATGTGCATAATATGTTCGACTCACAAAGTTTTCTTCAGGTATATGAAGTCTGGAGCTACAGTACCATCTGGTGCTCTCTTGAATTCAACACCTCTTTCTTCAGCATACTTTGATGTATACTTCTGTTGAATTCCAAGCTATGTTAGGATTAATAGAAATGAGGCTGCTGAGAAATGAGCTGATCTTGCTGCAGTTTCTGCAGCAAGATCAGCTCATTTCTCAACCATCTACCATCTGCCTGTGTCATACACAGATTGTATCTTTGCTGCAGTTTATGCCCAGAGTTTGAACAGAGGAAGTTGTTCTTGCTTGGCTCTGAATAGGTCATAGTCATCTCATCCACTCCTTCCTTCCTTCTTAGAGGTGGTGACATGCCTATGTGTGAGCTTTGTGAGTGGACTATCCATCACTCATATTTTAATCAACCTCTCTCTCATTTTGCTAATCAGTGCAGTCATCATTTTAGCCACTTTTATAATCCATCTAAGCCCTACACACTTAGGCAGATTTTATCAGATCAACTGTCAACCTGGTTTTTAAGTTTTACATTAATCTTTATCAACTTATATAAAGTAAAGTATATACTTTTTAGTTTAAATTATTGTAAATGTTTATAAAAACCTCAGCTTTAATTTTATGCTTTTATACACATCTTTTACATTTGTTTTTCTACCCTGATTTTATGTTGTCTTATTTATTGAATAGTACTTTTAAGAAATGTTTCATTTATGATTTTGATTATTTCAATTTTTATATATAGTTTTTAGACCTTCATAAGCCCCTTATTTAATGTGTGTTTTTGGTGCAGCATTACCATAGCTGTCCTTGTGCCATTTAACCCAAAAACAAACAAACAAACCAGCAGACATGCAGTTGAAAATGTAACAGATTTTGTAGATATGATTAATTGTTCTCTCAGAGCATTGGTTAAGGCTTCTACGAAGCTAAGTTTCTTGGCTGTGACAGTCCATTGAGCCTAATAGGAGGATATGATGATGAGCAGGCAGGTGTTAAAGCCAAGTGTGAGAACTTGCATGTATGCTATAGCTTGGTAGTTGTGAAACACTGGTTTTAATAATGTTCATTGCTGATTTTTTTTTATATTTCCTGTATTATGTTTTATCAAGATAAAGCTTATTTAAGCTTGTTGAAACTTTTCCCCCCCAGGCCATGACCATAATGTATCATCTGTATCTTTTATGCCCAGCGGTGACTATATAGTATCATCTTCACGTGACAAGACCATTAAAATGTGGGAAGTAGCAACTGGGTAAGTAATTTTTTCCTGTTTATTCAATGTTTTTAAATTTATCTAAGAGGACCAGGTATTCTTCATATTCTAATGTACACTGACTATCAGAGATCACGAGTATTTGGAATGTTCTAAATTACTCTTGCTGAATTAAGAACAATTATTTCTTTGACTTGAACAGTGTGACTTTGGATCTTGATGACAACCTCAGAAAAGTTACTCCAGTTTGCACCATGTAAATTCCGGACAGTGACATTTTTTTAAGAGGAAATCTAAAAGATCATGCACATGATGTTCTCCATGTTCACTAGTTCAAAATGCAAAAATTGAGACAGAGATAATACATAAATTTTACTTTAAATACAGATCACAATTAATTAGATGCACCATTCAAACCTGCCTTTAAAAAACAGAAATAATGGAGAAAAAAATGTTATTCCAAATAATTGAATAATATATGTACACCATTAATTTCAAAGAAGAACAGAATATATTCAAGTAAATAGACACTTGCCTATTCTGCAGCCAAATGGAAACAGCAGTTAAAGTAAACCAATCATTAACAAGTACTCAAGGAAAAAAGAAAAGTTCTCACCAAAAATACTGAAGAACTATTAAGCACTATTACAAGCCCTTACTACAATTTCCATTTCCAGAGAGAGAGAGAGAGAGAGAGAGCAACAGATCCAGTGGAAGACAGAGAATGAAGTGGACAGTTGAGATCATAGAAATAGCAGGAAAAACTGAATGGGGATGGCCCTATGAGAGAGAGAGAGAGAGAGAGAGAGAGAGAAATAATTTCGGAGAGGCCTTTGCTCAGCAGTAGAATTCTAAATTTTGATATATCTTTGACTGCCTTCTTTCAGGATCATGAGCAGTATGTATTGTATAGCCTTTTTTGCCTAATTGCACATTTTCACATATTTAGTCATCTTAATAGGCCAACAGAACTTATTATAGCTTTAATTGCTCCTATACTAATAGAGTACAGTCATACCCCGACTTATGCAAATCCAGAGTTATGTGGTTTCTTATATGTACATATTCCCGTCCCACTTCATGCCTCACCACTAGTTGTATCTTTCAGGTGCTGGCTGCATTCACCAGTGTCGCGCATGCTGTGAACAAGCACTGACGTGTTTCGCGCGGTCTCCATTCATACACGATTTTTATAGTCTACAAACCTTGCGATTGTTTAATGTTATGTTCTTGATAAAAATTTTATCACATAAAAAATAATAATGTCATCCAAAAGAAGCAAGTCTGATTCTTCTACAGCTAGCAAGAAAAGAAAAACATTGACTTTGGAAACAAAACTCAACATTATTAAGGATTTTGAAGGCGGAATGAAAATTTGTGAGCTAGCAAAGAAATTTGATCTACAGGAATCCACAGTAAGAACAATCATAAAAGAAAGGTTTACAGATTTTGGAGGACATAGATTCTAACGAGAAACGAACTGTAGCCACAAGGCAAAAAGCAAGGAATAAAAAAAATCATTAGATTGCTATGAAGAAATTTTGCGTGACAAGAAAAAGACGTGCCGTAAAACGAATAGATTAGATTTTATGAAACCATCAACATCGAAATAACTTTCTTTTTTTTTTTTATGTACGAAAAACTAAAATTATGATTATATTTCTTAAAAAATATAGGTGTTTTTGTAAACTTCATCATCATCATCAAATTCCTGCCATGTACCCTCAAGGGGTGTACAGGATATGATAGTACTACATGAAAAAAATTACATCATTATTAATTTCCTATCTACAATTTTCCTCCAAATCAGTCTGTTACTTGTCAAGACTCCAACATTAGCAGATCTTATATTTCTGTCGTCTAAGGCACTTTGTACCGTATCAATCCACCTATATCTTGGTCTCCACTGTGCTGTCATCACTGCTTGATTCATTTAGCAGTTTTTCAAAGTAATTACTCCATACTTCAAGGATATCTTTTTCTCCCGTTTTCATGTCACCTTTATCATCTCTAACTCCTTTTACAGCACTTTTTCCTCCATTCCTAAGCTGCTTCAAAAACCTCTAGAATATTTTGCCACCTTCTTGATATTTATTTTCTATATTCTTGCCAAAGTCCTCCCATGACTTTTGTTTAGCTAGTTTTACACAGTGTTTAGCATTCTTGCATTTGTCTCTATATTCTCTAAGAGCACAAGCTGACTTATTTGACAGGAACTTTTGATATTCTTTCTTCTTTTCCTTCACTGCCTCTTTAACTTCCTGTGTCCACCAGGGAGTTCTGATATTTTTATCCTTACAGACAACCTCACCACATTCCTCTCTGGCAGAATCAATCAGTGTTTTCTTCAGAGTTTGCCACTGAATCTCCAAGGTTTGATTCTTGTTCTTAAACTCTTTCATTTTTTCTTCAATAATCTTTGTGTATTTTAGTCTACAGTTCACATCTGAGAGCTGCTCAACTTTTATTCGCTTTAAAACTTTCTTACATGTTATTCTTTTCAATATGAAATTCAATTTTATCCTGCTCAAGACTAAATAGTGATCACTTCCAATTTCAAATCCTCTGTACACTCTGGTGTCCTGCACCAGGGAGAAAACATCACTATCAACAATAACATGGTTAATGAGACTTTTCTTATTCCTAGCCTCTTCTCTCCATGTGAATTTGTGCACATTTTTATGTTGGACCATGGTGTTAGTAATAACCAGTCCATGTCCTGAGCAGAAATCGAACAAATATTTGCCATTATTATTAGCTTTGCCGATTTCTCCAAATTTTCCCAAAATATTTTTGTATGTCTCACAATCATTTCCTACTCTGCTATTTAGATCCCCAACAAGGACCAACTTTACATTTTTCATTGTGTCAGTTGCTTTTTCTAAGGCCTCAAAAAATTCCTCCACTTCTACCTTAGTAGAACCTTCTGTGGGACCATAGGCACAAATAAGTCTCATTGTCCAGTTCCCCATTCTCATATTTGCCCAAATTACTCTACTTGAGACTGACTGCCATTCAACAAGATTAGCCTCATATTTTGTGTTGAATACTATGGCTGCTACTCCTTTTCCTTGATTGTTATTGCCTGAATATAACATTTTGTATTTATTGCTCAGAAAGATCTCACCAGTTTTGGTCTTTTTTGTTTCAGTCACCCCTATTATGTCGATCTGGTACTTATCTAATTCCTCAGTTAGCTCCATTTCTTTGCCATTCAGGCTTCTTATGTTGATAGTACCGATCTTTAACTCTGGTGATGTTGAGTTGGGGTTTGTTTTCAGATTTGTTCCAGTAGCTGACTTTTCGCTGTTCGCCCTGGTTCCCTGGCGAAAACAACGGGGGCCTTGTTTAACTGGGCGATGCCCAGCCGGCATGAAATTTTGTCATGTTGTACCATCATTTTTTATTTTGGTTTAACCAATAAGAATACAATTTGGTCGGCTAAATCCCAAATTGCCAGGCCATCCTCGTTCGTTCAGTATCCAAGTAGATACCCAACAGGGTGCACCACGAGACGGTGAGGATTATACATTAGGTCAGAAGCCCTGGTCGGTTCTCCGCATTCCTTTAAAGGCTATGTGGAGGTCTCCTCTCAGTTATACAGCTTTCCGAATTGTATGTTTGTATATATAAATTACATGCAAAATTATACCACGAGTTACACGAATTCGACCTACACGCTTTTTGTTGGTCCCACCTACCGTGTAACGTCGGGGTTTTACTGTATATAAAAAAAGCACATTACACGGAGTAATGATCTATTAAAAATTATACCACATCACTTTTTAGATTAAAGCCAAGACTGTATACAACTAATAGTTGTGAGCACAACATATCAGCTGGGTGCAGAAATACATTCAGAAAAATAAAAAATGCAAATAAAACCAATGATGGAGGAAAAATTGATGACTTATACAAATTATGAATTTAAAAGAACTGAAAATAAAGAAGGAATAAACATACATGGTTGCTACATTTGGCTGGATGTGGTTTTTTGCATTCACTTGGTGTTACTTGGTGGTAGCACAAGCAATTTAAATAGACACTACAAGGTAATACAAGAAGTGGTTAATTAACCAGTAAAAGCAAAGCCACAGGCCAAAAGGATAATATCAAACAAAGTTGGATATAAAAAGGTAAGCTTTTTTGGCAATGGAACAGACCCTTTGTAACAACTAGGCTAAAAAATAATTAACCTGGTGGGAGAATGTAACAAAAGTGGTAAGGTGGGGTCCCACAGACCCACCCTAATAATGTAGTGTATTATAGAAATCCATATCTTTTTAATCAATATTAGATTATGTATTGTTTAAGTGTCCTATAATTTTATTAAAATTATGAATAAAAATGTAGATCCACAAAATTAACTCATGGTTACTGACTAATTCTAAATCAATTTCACTATCATCATCTCTGCTAAATGGCTCCTCGTCTGTAAAGCATCATCTATAAGGCATGACTCACTGCCATGCATTGTTAAAAAGTTATAGTAAATTTAAAATCTTTGGGGTCTGTGACATCCCACCTTATTAACACTGTGTTAAATAAAGTTTTAGTTAAAAGATATCAGTTAAAAGGCACAAAGCCAAGACTGTATACAACTAATAGTTGTAAGCACAACATATCAACTTGGTGCAGAAATACATTCAGAAAAATAAAAAATGCAAATAAATTCAATTTCAATGATGAGGGGGGGGGGAATGATGACTTATGCAAATTATGGATTTAAAAGAACTAAAAATAAAGAAGGAATAAACTATTATACACATGGCTGCTACATTTGGCTGGATGTGGTTTTTTGCATTCACCTGGTGTTACTTGGTGGTAGCACAAAGTATATTCACCTCATGAAATTACAAACACAATTTTGCATTTTGGTGATTTTGTTCTCTTGTTTGACTACTGTATATGAATAAATTTGTGCATTACAGACAAGCATTGTAACAGAAAAGGCTGTACTTTATAAATAGCAGGAAAAGGCAGTTGAACTTAATCGACTTGAATATTCTAGTTTGATTCCAGAAATCGGTGACTAATGGCATGGTAAATGAGGCTGAACTTAACAGATTTAGTCTGAATTCTAATTTCAGCAGAATAGCAAGTTTGTCTAAAATAACATAATTGTTGTGAACAAGGTGCATGTTATACACCATGTAAGAACAGAGGAGGTAATTTGACCTTGGTGGAGGGCAGTTTTTATGAAATGATTTTGAAGGTAGCACACAAATTAAATTTTTGAACTAATGCTGTTCCTTCTAATCTCCCTGTAAGGTAGGATATTGAAATTTATATGATGATAATCAGATGGTAAGGTTGAGGGATAACATTTATCATGGATTCTCTGAATGACTTTTTGTTTTTCAACAGAAGGGATTTGTTAGAACAAATGCAATGCATGAGAGTTATGGTAAAGCCTCTCATCCATGATATATATATGAAGACGGATGGTGCATCCTTCAGTAGAGAAAGGTTTTCAATACACAGAAAATCGAATGTTGATTGAAAGTGTGAGTTATTAAAGTATGTAGAAACGGAAGGTTGCTTGTTTAACACTTTTGAACTTGATAAAGTCATACATGAAGTTTATTTTATTTAGAAATTGTAGTAATTCATGCTCAGAGTGTGACCAGATTGCAATCATCTACAAAACAGTTGGGTATGAGGTTTGGGAAATATGGTAGTAAGAAGTTGGCTTTTAAGGGTTCCATAAAATAGTCTGCTAATGTAGGAGAGATAAGGCTATCCCTAGTAATTCATTACTCTGTATAACTTGTTTTGCCTAGTGAAATAGCATGCACTGATTGTAAATTTAAGTGTTATACTGTGTTGGTCATTTGGTGAACAACAAACGAGATCATTATTTTGGCATCAAGACAAGATCCTTAATTTTTCTTTGAAGTCTGTGCTATTTTTAATATAAGATTTAGTGTTTAGCAAATCTGCGAAGGAGACCAGAAAGAAAGCAAGCAAGGCAGTATGTGGGGAGAGTTAGTACATTCAACTATTCAGCATAAGGGATAGGATTTAGATACTTCAGGAAGCATGATTGTAGTTCTGACATGATGAATAGAAAATTTGTCAAATGTAGACACATTCCATCACTGGAGTTGATGTGTGATAATTTAGCTGTTTGTTTTGTTTTTTTGCAAAAACACCCAAGAAGTTCTGGAACAAACGGGGAAATCATGTGAACTTTTTAGACCATAAAAAGAAGAAAAACTGCATATCTGCCTACTTTGTAATGAAAAATATAAAATATTTCAATTGATTATAAAAGGGAAGATAAATGGAAGAAGAGGACAAAGAAAATCTTGGCTGGCAGACATCAGACAGTGGACTGGCATGAGCTCTGAGGACTTCAGAGTGGCTGAGGATCGCTCAAAATTTTCTAAGGTGGTTACCGACCTCCGATAGGAGATGGCACTCTGAGAAGAAGCTGATTACAGTATAGGTAGATCTATCCTGAGTAGTACAGGGAATTTGCACTTCATATCCATGGCATTACTTTTGTAGGAAGCTTTTTCACTTGGTTGTAAAGTGTATGATATTGACAAGAAATATTATATTCTTGTTTTAATCCTTACCCAAGTGTAAATAAAGAACATTTGCATGTGAAACATTCTCATGACTAGTCTACTTCTATAGTTTTAACTTCACATCAGTTGCTTTGCATCCCAAAATGCAAAGCACACTTCCTTTTGGATGCGATTGCTAGGTATTATGGAAAGTGTCACTACCCAGACTGGTTTCAACCTTTATTGAGGTTTTGTTGGCAGGAGCCAAGTCCATGAAGATATTATGATAAAATCAAGGCAGAGTCATAAACATACTGCTGTGTGTTTACTGCACATCCTAAAGAAAAGTGTACTTCACATTAAGGAATACCAAGGCAATTGAGATTAAGTCAACAGCCTCTATATAAACCACTTGTGAAGATATTTCATCATAATACTAATTGGTCTGTTCCGGTCTCATTATCCATCCAATATCATTTTTTGAGGTCTACCCTGCCTTCTCTTTCCAATTGGCTTATATTTTAGTATTTGTTTAGGATGTCAGGTGTTGGCCATTCAGTTTATATGTTCAATCCATTTTTGTTTATAATTGTTTAGTTTTTCGTCTATTGATTTTGTTTTTAGTTCTTTTAAAATGTCTTCGTTCCTTTTTTGATCTAATGTGTATTTTGTAGTTCTTCTTGTAAATCTCATTTCACTTGTTTTTATTCTTTATCTTGTTTGTTTATTGCCCAAATTTCACTGCCATATAATAATGTGGGCACTGCTAAAGTACTGTATATTTTCAAGCGTGTTTCTTTTTGTACTATATTTGGGTTGAGTGTTATATTTATCAGGCCTATAATCTGTAAAAATTTTGAAGTTTTTAATTTTATGTGTTTTTCTCCTTCATATGATATTTCACACCCAAGATAACTGAAAGTATTTATCTGTTCTATTATTTTATTATTAATAACTATTTTGCTTCTAACTGGAGTTTGTCCACAAAATGGCATTGTTTTAGTTTTATCTATGGAAATTTTCATTCCAAACTGTTCTATTATAATGTTTAAATTATATGCTGCTCTTTGTAAATTGTCTTCCTTATCTGATATTATTACCTGATCATCTGCAAATAATAGCATATTTATTTTGTTATTCCGGAAAATTTCTATACTTTGATTGTTTAAGGTGTTCCACTGTATTAATATTTCATTAATGTAAATATTGAAAAGTGTTGGAGACAGATGGCATATAATGCTATGCATTAAGGGAAGGGCCACTACCCAGACCAGTTTCTACCTTTATTGAGGTCTCGTCAGTGGGAGCCAGACCCAGAAGTGGTGATACTAAGGCAGAAGCAACGGAAAAGTCATATTTACCTATACGAGTTGCCAAAAGGTGTACCACCTTATTATTAAATTACTCTGGATTTAGAGAAAGATGTTGGAAGTTTGTCCCCACTTGGTTAGAGTATAATAAATTTATTTTAAACCTTTATCCAAGTGTAAGCAAACAAAAGCATTATGGGAGATATTAAGACAAGGAGTGATGAGAGCTTGGTCCACCTTTACAACGAGTGCCTCAGTCCTGAAGATACTTCATGCACAAACTTTGTTTGCTTACACTTGGATAAAGGATTAGACTAAATTTATTATAGTGTAACCTAGTGGGAAAAAACTTCCAACATCTTTCTCTAAATCCAGAGTAATTTAATAATAAGGTATTGACACCTTTTGGCAACTCGTATATGGAAATATGACTTCTCCATTACTTCCACCTTTGTATCACCACCTCTGGATCTGGTTCTCACTGATGAGACCTCAATAAAGGTCGAAACCAGTCTGGGTAGTGGCCCTTCCCTTAATGCATAGCATTATACATGTCTGCAAGCACACTAGGCTTGCCTTTTTTAGTAGATAGTGGAAACTACAGTTTGAGAGGAAAGAGTCGCCCCCCCCCCTGCCCTCGAATTGCTCTAATATTACTGGGGGCGAAGGAGTAAGAAGTAAGAGAGAGTAGAAGACTAGTCTCCAGATATGATATACAAAGTGTATATTGTACAAAGTAAGATCAGATCTAACTTGGGTATCTCGGGTTTGCCATGCCCGTACTCATCAATGTAAGCCCCTGAGAAAACAAAATATAATGTCAAGTATAATTAATATAAACATTATGAAATTGATGCCAGCTGAAAAGGAGCATGGAATGAGTTTCAATTAAACAGTGATTGGAAATGGTAGGAGGATGGAAGGAATAGATTTGAAGTGAAAAGTGATAGTAATTGTCATTCATTTTCAAAATTGGTGGAGAATGAAGTTTAGCCAGAGAAGAATGCATGCTCGGTTATAGAAAACACGGCATACTGGATTCATTGAAAGTTTCATTAAGAAATGTCAGAATTTAATTTACTTACTATATATGTATTAATGGGATATATGGGTTATATATTTGTCTTTTAGCCTGAGTTGCAAAATATGATTACTTCAATAAATGAAAATGGTCACCTGATATATGATTTCTAGTTTTAATTTGTTTACTTTCATATAAGAAAAAGTTTGTTTTGCTTGCAGTCTATAACAGCAATGCAATAGAAATTAGAACTAAAATGGAAATTAGCGATTTGATGGATGTGTGATATTTTTTTTTATCACATTAATTAGTATCTTGGATAGACTAAGGGTTAGCTAATCTAGGAACTTTGTTATAGACCAAATATGTACATTTTTTGTCAAACCACTTCAGGCATCCTATAAGCAATACATCTGTCTCACATAGTTCGAGGCTTTTGTGGTTTGAACGAGTGTATGCATTTGAAATTTTGAATAGTATAGACAGGTGTTTTTAAATTAATTTCTCTGTATTATTCGTAGATCAGATTAAAATTGTTAATAGGTTGGATCTTACAGCATGGTGTAGGTTGGATCCATTCAACAAAATTCATTTCTTGCTGTACACTATCAAAATATTGTTTATTCAGAGAAATGGATTTTGTTGATGATTGTATGATTGACTACTGTTTGAATTATGGAGATTGCCCAGTGTTTGACATTTGTTTTGAATATATTATGGCCACTTGTTTACCATGTTTTTGAGTCCATTTTTGAACTACTGCACCTCTTTGGCAAATATCAGGCACCTAAAATGTTACTATATTTGCTGCAACTCTATCTTTTCATTAATGAATGTTATATTGGTGTGACTAATCATTCTTCTAATTTCATTATAATATATGCTGAATCGAGGAATATATGAAATATATTGCATAAAAATGATTGATTCATAGCATTCTTTGCAAGTACTTATGAAAATTATAGATCATACTTAAACCACTTGTAGTTTTTATTTTGCTAAGTTTGCTCATTTGAGCTATTCTACAATTGCATATTAATGTTAGTAGCATTGTTCATTTAAAATATCTCTGGAAAAGTGTTCTAGAATCATGTATTTTAGGTGACATTTTTAACTCTGAATCTTTTAAAATACTTTTCTGAGAGTACCTGTAGTACAAAGTTTGACTAAGCAAAACAAAAAAAGAAATAATTGATCTTCATGAAGGAAAGTGTTGTTGATTTCAAAACATGCTTATCATTTTTTGTGTCCTTGTTCAAAGAGTAATAGAACTTTGTTAATATGCCTGCAAATGGTGATGGGATATATGTTTTGCAACATTTTGTGCAGAATTGATTTATTTCTAAAGGCCCAATGGCATCGTTATGTAAGAGGTGTTAATTTGAAATTTTGAGCAGTGCACAAGTAGTACTAAATAATTTAGTCATCATAACAGCAAAGCATTTAAGTGTGGTATAATTAAAATACTATTAAACCTATATAATTTTGCTCTTGCAGGTATTGTGTGAAGACTTTCTCTGGCCACAGGGAATGGGTAAGAATGGTGAGAGTGAATCAAGATGGTTCTCTTCTGGCTACTTGTTCTAATGATCAGGTATTCTTCATATCATTCATAGATTATTACTTTAATTATCCAGTCATATTTTATAGCGTTTATATTTTTCCACTGTTTATTATAAAGTTAAAATTTTGCATTTTTCTAAAATATGCATAATGATTTATGCAGGTTAGCAGCTAGAACTGTATTATGTGCATAGAGGTGGGTTGCTGTTTATTTAGATAAAAGTGTTAGAATTAGTTGTATGGACCACATTATTCAGGAAAGTGATATTGTAGCTTCCCAAAACAGTGGTATTAAGCTCAGTTGTTTACTCAGTTGTGCAAATAACATTGCTCTCTTAATGCAGATATATCTTATAGTCTACTGATTTAAAGTTACATTATCAATTACTTTATAACTTTTGATAACTGTCATCATTATCCTCATTAGGCATTTCACAAGAAGTGCTTATGAGTTTTGTCTTTCCATCCATACACAAATTATTTCTGGGCTGTCTGTCTGTATTTTATTGAAATTCAACATTTGTAATTAATCCTTGCAAAAAATTTGTCAAGTCACCTCAATTTTCATTTCTACCAGATCATTTACAGACATAAAAAAAAAAAAAAAAAAAAAAGCTAACGCCTATTTGTTCCCCCATTTACAGACATGAAGGGCAACAATGTTGCATAATTATATATATTTTGCTAACTCTACTCTGGCTTGATGGAGTTTAATATGTACATTTAAGATATGTCCACAGGGTTTAATTTTGTTTCATTCAGATCATTTTTATTGCAAAATTATTAAAGTAAGAGGTGTGACATTTCTCACAGTGCACATGTTAAAACTATGTTTACCTGATTTTGAATGCCTTTTATTACTCTTACCATGTGACATTGGATGGCAGAAAATCTGCATTTTTTCCTTTTGCATCTGGTGAATGTGGAGGATAATCCAATTTTTTGATTGATTGTTTAGCTATAACTTGCAGGCAAGCTATTGCATCATGTACATCATGCAGCTATTGCATCATGTACAACAATCATCTGTCATTGTCATGATAGATGATTGTTGTTTGACCAAAGTTCAGGTCGTTTCACGAACAGCTTCACATAACCTTGCCAGCACTTCTAAATAATAATCATCATCATCATCAAATTCCTGCCATGTACCCTCAAGGGGTGTACAGTATATGACAGTACTACATGAAAAATTTACATCATTACTAACTTCCTATCTACAGTTTTCCTCCAAATCAGTCTGTTACTTGTCAAGACTCCAACATTATCAGATCTTATATTTCTATCATCTAAGGCACTTTGTACCGTATCAATCCACCTATATCTTGGTCTTCCTCTGGGTCGTTTTCCTGCCAACCTGGCAGAGAACACTTGTTTTGCTAATCTTTCCTCTCCCATTCTATTTAAGTGACCATACCACCTGAGATTAGCTCTGCTAACGCATTCTTGGATGCTGACAATGTCAAGTTCTTTCCTAATATCCTCATTTTTAATATGATATTGCCATTGATGCCATCTGTTCACGCCTCTAATCTTTCTCAGGACTCTCATACCTGCGGTCTCTAGTCTTTGGTCAAGTGTTTTACTTCTGACCCAACTCTCAGATCCATCAGTTAAAACTGGTTTGAACACTGTCTTGTATACAGCTAATTTAGTGTTCCGACTAATTTCTCTCTTATTCCATATGAATTTATTCAATTGACTTCCCACCATAACAGCTTTGCTGATTCTGTTGTCTATTTCTATATTTAATTTACCATCTTCAGTAAAAATCGTGCCTAAGTAACTGAAATGTTTTACTTGTTCCACAGGTTCTCCATTCACAACACAGTTGACATTTTCAATGATTCTGCCTATTTTCATTGTCTTTGTCTTTTTATTGCTGACCTTCATACTGTTAAATTGTGAATGAAACTACGTTGTGTAATTTATTTTTTTCATTCACATTTAACATTTGCTTATTTTGTATTAATCATGATTTGTATAAAAATTATTTATTAATTCCTTAATTTAGGATTACTATTTAAATATTTATTCTAAACTTAACCTACTATTAATTTATTAAGCAATAATATGTGCAGAATTTATAATAACTAAAATATATATATGATGTAACGAAAAGTGTTATTATAATTAATTGTATACGTAATGAAAAAGCTGATTAAGTAGCTCAAATATTCTGTTTATTCTTATTTGTGAAAATTTAACGTTATGTAATCACTCATGTAGTAGTAGAGCGTTGTATTACATTAGCGAAATGTTTGCGTTCATTTGTTGTCATGAAGACGCATGAAATAAACAAGCACGAGTCGAAGAGAGCGTGACCTTCGGACTGAAAGGAGAGGAAAAATAAAATAGAAGATTTTTTAATTAGAGAGGAGAGGAGGAAGTTTTTGCGGAGCAGGAAGGAGGGTAGGATACAAGCAAAGGAAGTGGAAGAAAATTATAAGTTCTCTAGTACAGAAATTCATGAGAATAGTATTTAGAAGTGAGCCAAAACATAGTGAATCATATACAGGGTGTTCGGGATAAATTTGACAGTTTCGTAAGGAAAAAGAAAATCTTTGTATCTATTAAATTTAATGAATTGACAAAAAAACATTACAGGCAGAGTTAATTACAATACTATCAACAAGATTTACTCAAAATAACCACCATTAGCATCGATCACAGCTTCAATTCTGCTTCGGAACCTCGAACAAGCTGATGCTACAGTCTCCCTGGGAAGGGCCGCAAAAACTGTTTTAATTTTATCCATTAACTGGGCTTTTGTATTACTGGAAGTGCGATTGGTGTCTTTTTCAACTGCGCCCCATACAAAATAATCCATGGGGTTAAGGTCTGGGGAGTTTGGAGGCCAAACATTTGGACTGGTGAAGTCATAGAAATTTTCAGACAACCATTTTTGACTTTTCCCAGAGGTGTGGCAAGGGGCCGAATCCTGCTGCCATACATACGGCCTACCATTGGCTACCCTTGTTATCCAGGGCTTGACTACAGTTAGCAACTCCACGAACAAAGCCCGAATTCCAATGCCAGGGTTCTTCAACACCTGTTCCTGCAGATTTGCGAGGAATTCTGCTGTACGAACGCAATCAGATCGTCTGCTAGGGATCTTTCTTCTTGCTACATCCTCGTAGTCACCATTGCAAGTCTCTAGTTCATGCCTGATTGTTTTTACTGTATTCAGGGAGCATTGGGCAGCAGTCGTAATATCCTTATTTTGATGGCGGGCACGAATCATCATGATACAAGTTATTCTCTTCCATGATTTAGGTGGGTTCCAGCTATCCATCCTTTCTGACATCTTGTATATGAATGAAGAAGGGTCCAAACTTTTAAATGAAGAGAAGTACGTGTTAATACATGTAACTTAAAAATATAATTAATTATAAATATGTCAAATTTATCCCGAACACCCTGTATATATCATATATTAAATGTTTTATTTTGTTAATCTAAGTATTGTGTTTGCCTGAATTCCTTTTTATTGCACCATTCATAAATATTCGAATCTTGCAGGAACCCCAAGTGGAATAGTAAATAATTCGGCCTAATAAATGAGGAGACTGCTAACTTAATTAAAAATTGATCCTACTATTTTATATAGACTAATCTAAAAATAGGGTGGCGCAGTATAATTATAAATTTCCCTACTTTTGGATCGGTGATTAATTTGCAATTAGTTGTTATATTGATAAGAGTGACTTGAACCAAGATGGCGGATTTAGAACATAACATGAAAATAGAACATCACGACAAATGGCGCAGTCGACAGGATGTGATTTAATTGATAGGAATTAAATTTAACAACGATAAGTTAAGAAATTGAATTTAGTTTTGGTGATAACAATCATAGAAATGCTCCCTGAAATTTTAGAAAGTAAATTAAATAAATCACAGTGAACTGGTTATAATCTGGAGTCAGGCAAAAATAAAAGTTTATTTTAAAGTAGAAAGATTATATTAATTGAATTAGTAATTTATTAATCACTATGGCTGTTACATCAAGCTCGAAATGAATGATAGTGTATTCTTTCGTACAGTAAACCCGCAACAGGTTTTTCGCCAATTTTCAGGTGAAGAATCGGATGATGTACTATTTTTCTTTACCTATGTTGAAAAACTTAGAGAAATAGCAAGTTGGACTGATTTTCAATTGCTAATTTTGATTAGAAGTAAATTAATAGGTAAAGCAAAAACATTCTTATATTCTTCTCCAATACTTCGGGAAACTTTTGAGTATTCAAAATTTAAGGAAACTTTGTTATCCCAATTTTGTAAACTTAGAAGTGTAGGTCCTAATTTATGGAAATTACAGAAAATTATTCAAAAGGATAAAGAGACTGTTACTGATTTTCACAATCGTTTATTAACATTGGCCAACAGTTTGAATGTTACTAGTGAAGATAAACCTCACTTGGATTGGACTGTATTCCAACAATTCCGACAAGGTCTTAGTGAAGAACTGCGAGAAACAGCCTATAAGAAGAAAATTTCCACCTTAGAAGAGTGTCTCAAAACTGTCAAGGAAAGAGAACAAATATTGGGAGACCTTTATCCCTCAACCAATGTAAGTCTTGTTAATGTTGTGAATAAGACTAATTCTTCCTTCAACCAATCAGAAGTAGAAAAGAGAAGTAAGGTTGAAAAAGGAAAAGCTAAGGATATTGAAGAAAACTCAAGTAATGTTAACTGCCTAACTGAAAGTAAGGAGCAATTGGACAAGAAACTGATGACAGAAGTAAAAACCTTGATTCACCAGGAAGTAAAAAAATTAAATCAGCCAATAATGGATAGTCTTGATGAAGTGGTAAAGCAATTGTCGACTATTACCTTGAGATCTCAAGAAAATCAAAACTTCACTACAAATAAAATTAATGAGATGATCAAACATGAAGTTGAAAAACAAAGTCAACCTATTTTAACTAGTCTAGATAAAGTAATCCGAGGATTAGATAACGTTAGACAACAAATGTCTGTTATTCCTCAATCCAAGACAGATATAAAACAAAGAAATCCTGTTAAATGTTATAATTGCAACAAACTTGGACATTATGCCAGGAACTGTTTCCATAACAAGGAAAACTACTATAACAACAGATGGAACTCAAAATTTGGATATGTGACCCACAGGAGAAATAACAGAATTCAGAAATATCTAGCATCTAATGAGAGAATGATGAGAATTAGAGGTGATATCCTGGGCTCTAAATGTGACATCTTATTAGATACAGGATGCAATGCCTCTACCATCAGGATGGATTATTTCCTAACCTTAAAGAACAAACTGTGGAAGAACACTGCCAAGCTGAGACAACCTGTAAGGATTACTTCTCTCTCAGACTCAAACTCTGTGGCATATGAGAAACTTCGAGCAAGGATATACCTACCAGAATTTGGACTGTACGTGTGGCAAGACTTACTTGTTGTCCCCACTACTTCCAATCTAAGTTCTCACATTATTTTGGGAACAAACTTCTTAGCAAAATATCAATTCTCTTGTAACTTTTCTAAAAAGGAAATATCCCTGATGAACAAGAGGAGATATACCAGAAGAAATGAAATTCTTGATTGTGATAAGACTAAGCATCAAACAAAACAGTTTAGATTGCCATTTGAATTAGGACCATCTACTAAAGAAAAGTCGGCTGTGAATCAATCATCTAAAAGAGATAGTAATGATGACTCTCATGTGCACATTCAGTCTGACACACCACTTGTCACTGATGAACAACAAGTAGTGGTGACAAAGCCTAAATCAGAAGTTGCCACTAATAGTAAAATAACAGTTGAAGTCAATTTTGGTAAAATGACCAATCTATATAATGGAACAAATCACCAAGTTATGAGACAACTAAAACTTAATTCTGGTAACAGAAAACGTGAATTTAATTCAGAAGAGAAAATCCCATACTACAGACATAGAAGACACGCAGAAATTGATAATGATAGTGATAAGAGATTTAATGAGAATGTGAAAGAGAATAAATGCACTAGACATAATAAAGAAACAAGTTTCATTCAAACTAGATACTACTTGAGGAATCGAAAGGGAAATATGTAATCCAATTCTTCCGTGAGGGAGCCTAGTGTGAAAAGAAAAATTTTTCTTATAACAAAAATTTTTTCAAAGAAAGGGTGAGCCTATGTTAAATTGTGAATGAAACTACGTTGTGTAATTTATTTTTTTTCATTCACATTTAACATTTGTTATTTTGTATTAATCATGATTTGTATAAAAATTATTTATTATTCCTTAATTTAGGATTACTATTTAAATATTTATTCTAAACTTAACCTACTATTAATTTATTAAGCAATAATATGTGCAGAATTTATAATAACTAAAATATATATATGATGTAACGAAAAGTGTTATTATAATTAATTGTATACGTAATGAAAAAGCTGATTAAGTAGCTCAAATATTCTGTTTATTCTTATTTGTGAAAATTTAACGTTATGTAATCACTCATGTAGTAGTAGAGCATTGTATTACATTAGCGAAATGTTTGCGTTAATTTGTTGTCATGGAGACGCATGAAATAAACAAGCACGAGTCGAAGAGAGCGTGACCTTCGGACTGAAAGGAGAGGAAAAATAAAATAGAAGATTTTTTAATTAGAGAGGAGAGGAGGAAGTTTTTGCGGAGCAGGAAGGAGGGTAGGATACAAGCAAAGGAAGTTCATAACTTCGAAGAACATCTTCGAAGTTCAAAGTCCGAAATAAGATAAGCTTGGAATATTGTCTACCTTGATCAGTGCTTCCTGTGAATTTAAACATTAAGTACAGCTGATAGATATGTGGAGACTGATTAAATAAGAAGTTTCATTTTATTAACTTGAGTTAAGAAAACTTGTGATTTTGAAACTGTGAATTGTATGTGAAGGTTTAGAACATTGAATTGGCATGAGTGACTTAGCAAGATGTATTAAGTTGATTGTATTGTTTCATTTTTAAGCAGAATTCTTGTATTTGTTATATATATCATATATTAAATGTTTTATTTTGTTAATCTAAGTATTGTGTTTGCCTGAATTCCTTTTTATTGTACCGTTCATAAATATTTGAATCTTGCAGGAACCCCAAGTGGAATAGTAAATAATTCGACCAAGTGGAATAGTAAATAAACCAAGATGGCGGATTTAGAACATAACATGAAAATAGAACGTCACGACAATACCATATCTATTACAACAGCTATTCAATTTAGTCAGAGAATCTTGCAGACTTGTAGCGGATTTATTTAGAAGTATAACATCATCCGCATAAAGCAAAGAGCTGACATTAACATCTCCAATTTTGATATCAGGTTTAATACCACTTTCCTTCATAATGTGATCCATATAGATAATGAATAACAGAGGGGATAATGTACATCCTTGTCTCACACCATATTTAACATTAAACCATCTTCCTGTACTTCAATTCTAACTGCTGACTTACAACTCAAATAAAGACTAAGTATTGCTTGATATAATGCCCCATTGACACCATATAACTGCAGCGTATATTGAATAGCTTCTCTCTTGGCACCTTGTCATATGCCTTTTCCAAATCGACAAAACTTAAATACAGATCTTTGTTATATTCCCATGCTTTCTCGACTATTTGTCGTAAAGTGAAGATCTGATCCTGATAGCCTCTATTTGGCCTGAATCCAGCTTGTCCTTCACCAAGCTTTTCTTCCACAATTCTTCTCAACCGTTTCTCAAGTATACTTGCATAGATCTTGCCAGGAACACTCAGTAGGGAAATACCTCTGTAATTCTCACATTCAGTTTTATTTCCCTTTTTATATATGGGTACTATGAGAGCTCTACTCCAATCATCGGGAATTCGTCCCTGTGTCCAGGCTTTCTGAACTATGCAGTGCAGCCACTGTAAGACTTTTATACCACCATACTTCAGCATTTCTGGTCGAATATCATCTACTCCTGCTGCCTTTCCACATTTCAAGCCTTTGATAGCTTTTTCTACTTCAAGTATGGATATGTATTCCTGACTGCATGCTTGGTCAGTGTTTTTTATCACTGTGCTGTCATCACTGCTTGTTTCATTTAGCAGTTTTTCAAAGTAATTACTCCATACTTCAAGGATATCTTTTTCTCTTGTTTTCATGTCACCTTTATCATCTCTAACTCCTTTTACAGCACTCTTTCCTCCATTCCTAAGCTTCTTCAACAACCTCCAGAATATTTTGTCACCTTCTTGATATTTATTTTCTATATTCTTGCCAAAGTCCTCCCATGACTTTTGTTTAGCTAGTTTTACACACTGTTTAGCATTCTTGCATTTGTCTCTGTATTCTGTAAGAGTAAAAGCTGACTTACACAACCTCACCACATGCCTCTCTGGCAGAATCAATCAATGTTTTCTTCAGAGTTTGCCACTGAATCTCCAAGGTTTGATTCCTGTTCTCAAACTCTTTCATTTTTTCTTCAATAGTCTTTGTGTATTTTAGTCTACAGTTCACATCTGAGAGTTGCTCAACTTTTATTTGCTTTAAAACTTTCTTACGTGTTATTCTTTTCAATATGAAATTCAATTTTATCCTGCTCAAGACTAAATAGTGATCGCTTCCAATTTCAAATCCTCTGTACACTCTGGTGTCCTGCACCAGGGAGAAAACATCACTATCAACAATAATATAGTCAATGAGACTTTTCTTATTCCTTGCATCTTCTCTCCATGTGAATTTGTGCACATTTTTATGTTGGAACATGGTGTTGGTAATAACCAGTCCATGTCCTGAGCAGAAATCCAACAGATATTTGCCATTATTATTAGCTTTGCTCTTTTCTCCAAATTTTCCCAAAATATTTTTATATGTCTCACAATCATTTCCTACTCTGCTATTTAGATCCCCATCAAGGACCAACTTTTCCTTTTTCATTGTGTCAGTTGCTTTTTCTAAAGCTTCAAAAAATTCCTCCACTTCTACCTTAGTAGAACCTTCTGTGGGACCATAGACACAAATAAATCTCATTGTCCAGTTCTCCATTCTCATATTTGCCCACATTACTCTACTTGAAACTGACTGCCATTCAAGAAGATTATCCTCATATTTTGTGTTGAATACTATGGCTACTCCTTCTTTTCCTTGATTGTCATTGCCTGAATATAACATTTTGTATTTATTGCTCAGAAAGATCTCACCAGTTTTGGTCTTTTTTGTTTCAGTCACCCCTATTATGTCGATCTGGTACTTATCTAATTCCTCAGCTAGCTCCATTTCTTTGCCATTCAGGCTTCTTACGTTGATAGTACCGATCTTTAACTCTGGTGATGTTGAGTTGGGGTTTGTTTTCAGATTTGTTCCAGTAGCTGACTTTTTGCTGTTCGCCCTAGTTCCCTTGCGAAAACAACGGGGGCCTTGTTTAACCGGGCGACGCCCCAGCCGGCATGAAATTTTGTCATGTTGTACCATCATTTTTTATTTTGGTTTAACCAATAAGAATACAATTTGGTCGGCTAAATCCCAAATTGCCAGCCCATCCTTGTTCGTTCAGTATCAAAGTAGATACCCAACAGGGTGCACCACGAGAAGGTGAGGATTGGACATTAGGTCAGAAGCCCTGGTCGGTTCTCCGCATTCCTTTAAAGGCTGTGTGGAGGTCTCCTCTCAGTTATACAGCTTTGACCCTTAAGCACCCCCTAAATAATAATGTTAAATAATAATAAGTTTACTTTGAATTTATTAAGGAAAAAACAAACAAACAATGAATTCTAAGTAAACTTAGGATTGAAAAAAAAACAAACAAACATTGTCTTGATCTGTGGTGATGACATTTGTGCCTTTTTTTGGTCTTGGTGAAGATGTTTTTTATTGCATATGTTTCAGGGTTGTACTGAAAGTATAAAGTTTCACCACCAGTAATAACTATCAAAAAATTATTAAGAAAGATCTTAACAATTTAAGAAATTTTTAACAAACTTAAGAAAGATCTTAAGATTGTTAAAAAGATGTGCTTCTGCTACTTTAATCTTGTTTGCAAAATTTGCAGAAATTTTTCTTATTCTCAAATCATACATCATCTACTTCACTGGTTCTCTGTATAATTCTTCTCTCATTAACCATACACTTAATCATCTTTCAGCCCAAACTAATTGCCACACTCTTTCCCATCTATTCATGGTGATGTTTAGTGGAAAAAACATGCATCCAGAGATGATAATTATTTATGAAATTTATTTAGCTAATAAATTATTCCACCAACATTTTGCATCTTCATGTGCACAGAGAAATACAACTAAGCACTTGCACACTAGCAGGAAGGTAAACACAAACTGAGTGTGAATAGCAGGGGTCTTTTGACACTCATTCTGCAAAAGGCTAGTACCCATCACAAGATTCCATCACATCACCAGTTATAATGGAATCTTGCTGAAGGTCTCAAGGTGATAATCTCCCAAGTTTTTGGTAATGCGAGGCAGCCAATAAGATTTGGCATGCCACAACATTACATCTGTTCATCAACAGATGTAATGTTGTGGCAATTTTAGCAATAGTTTCTCTGATTTATATCTGCTTCTGTATAAATGGAAGGTTTTATTCTGTTGGATATAGTGATCTGAATTTTGGGTGGGGAATGGGCCAAGAGTTCTGTTAATTTGTGAAGGGGAAAGCTACTGGCTAAAAAAGTCTCAGATGTAGTTAATTTCTGTGGTGCAACTAGTGTGGTCAAAGCAATTGGTTCTATCTCAACCTGCTAGGCCCTCTCCCCCATCCCTGCAATATGGTGTTTTGATAATACTGTTTTGCTGAAGGAGTGATGTGATAGGCAATTGATGTACCTTCCAGTGTGGGTAGGTTTTCTGTAGACAGAAAAGGATCTGTTGGGTAGTCAAGTGACTAGTGTGTGTCAAGAAAGGGCATACAATTATTGTTTTTCTTTTCAGTGGTGAAACATTCTTGGGTGTTAGCTGTTGAGATACGCTAAGAATGTTTCCAACAACAGGATTCCATCATTGCACATGTAGAGGGTGCCAGTTAGAACTGTTGGATCCTGCCTTTAATGTTGTGTTTGCATATTCCTGCTAGTGTGCTTGTGTTCATATGTTTAGTTGTATTTTCTTGTGCTCATGAAGATGCCTTGATAACCAAGGCAAAATATAGGCCGAATAATTTAATCAATTTAGTAAGTATTTATCTCATGGGGTTGCCCATTTCTTTCGTTATCATCTCACATCTTCCTATCCTTCTTTAAACCTCTTATGCCACTGAAACATACTTGACTTTTTCAAGATATAATCACAATAAACCACTCTTAACATTTCCAGAGTTTAGTTGCATGTTTGCCTAACTTTCCTCATAATTTGATGTTAATGCACTGTTCTAAATTCCATTTACTCTGTTTTCCATTGACAGCAACAAACACGCATGCAGTTTCTATCACAGCTTGTCAACTACTGTTGACATTTGTTTTCAAGGCAATAAATAGCACAGATTGTTGTCAAATCTATAGTGCTATAGAGCAGTGATATGGCTTGAGAAGCTACAAGGAAAAAATGTCAGTAGTGCAGTACCACAGACAGTCTAAACATACACAGTCACATAGTTCTGCCTGATTTGCATAAGCACAATAATACAAAGCCATTCCAGGAATTTAATTGTCATACCTTGCATAGTAATAATTCTGTATTGGTAAGATGAAGCGGATTGAAATTTAGTGTTTAGAAACCCCATTCAAATTTGTGATGTTATTTCACTTTGGTGCAAACTACAGATTTGATTACAATGAACTTAGAAATAATACCAAGTGGAATATAAGGAGAAAAGACCAAGAATGAACTTAGAATACCAAGAAGAATGTAAAGGGAAGAGACCAAGAAGACCTATGGAAAAGGTGGAGAGACCAGATAAGAGAGGACCTAGAAAAGAGAAACCTCAACTTGCACAGCATTCATGAAGGAAGGATTTGGGAGGATAGAAAAGAACTGAAGAGATTTGATCCACCTGACCTGACAGTTTCTGTTGGAACAGTTGTTGCTAAAGCAGAAGATTTTAGTTTGTTTCAATCAGATGATTTTTAACGGCAGAATTGGAGAGGAAATCAGAGGTATATCAGGTGTTGATTGAGTTAGATGCTAATAAGACTGTTGGAATAGATGACATATCACCATGTATTTTTAAGGAATGTGTGTGCACAACAGTTAGCTATGAACTTGATCTGGTTATTTAATGAAAGTCTTGCTGTGAATAAGGCAAAATAGTACCACTCTAATACCTTGGCCACAGCTGTAGTCAAGGTATTAGAGAGGTAGAATACAGGATTGGATTGATGGACAAAGGATTCTTTAGGATTGTTCTTTTACTAACCCATGCTGAATTCTTTAGGTATCTTGGAGCAATGCTATGGCTTGATAAGCAAAAAGGAAAGAATGTCAGTAGTGCATGGGTAGTGGTAGCGATTGTATGAAAGAAGCAGTATTAGACTGCATACCCAAGGTCAGAAGGATAAACCAACTGAAGATTAAGTGGATGAGTAGAGATATAAAGCAAGAGCTGCAAAAAAAGAAAAACACTATGATGGGAATATAAAGGAAAGGTGATCAGAATACTTATGAGCACTACAAAAGTGCAAGCAAGAAGAGTGACTAGTATGGTAAGAAAGGCCATATCAGATTATAAGAGAAAATTAGCTAAGTAGGCAGTCTTTGTGTAGCAGTTCATGCAATTTACTAGTTGCTCTTTGGAGAACTGTGGATGAGAGAAAAAGAACAAAGAAAGTGTACCATAGACATCAGAGTGCTCGAGTCTTCATATCATGCATGTTCATCAATTCAAGTGTTTAATTTCATTTTTACAACACTTGCTATGCTGTTTTTATCCAAATGTTTACCGAAGTTTTGATATCCAGTACTATTGTTTTTAATTTTTCATGAAATGACAATGTATGTTAGAATATTAATTATAAAAAACTAATTAATGGAATCCTATATTTCGGAATTGTTACATTGCCATCATTAGGGATCACAAAAGACAATGATATGTGCACATAGGCACTAACACTGACAAATGAGGCTGAATAAAGGTAGCCGAAGTCGGACCTAGAGTCCTAAATAGGGGGCTAAATTGGGTTGTCGGAGTTGGGCTGACTGTCTTAAAATGTATGCTTCACAAATTTGGGGCAGTCTCATGCACCCAGATTTGTGGAGATTTGGAAAGTTTTTCAGGGCTGAGGCAGATTCGATGAATAGTCTTTCATACTTGTATTTGCTGCAGTGTAATAGTGTTACACCCTGATAACTTAAGAATGTGAAAATTTCAGTTATCATGATGTAACAAGAAAAGAAATAAAAACCCTGTATAGATAACTAAGTAAGCAAGCTTGTTCCTAAGCAGATATCGTTAAGAGCCTTTGAAAGTAATGAATGCAAAAAAAAAAAAATTAAAAGAAAGAAAAATATGCTTGCATCCAAGTGAAAAATATAGCTGAAATTGTTTGTTGAATTAAATAAAAAAAAGAAGAGAATTTTATTACAGTTGTGATATGATAAAATAAGGTTAAGTAAAGCAAAGAAGATTAGTCATAGGATTTGCACTTGAAATAAGAGATTAAAGATTCGAGTTAATTCTTAGAAAATTTTGTAAAGGGGATTAATTTAACATAGATGACATAGAGGTTAGCTTAAACAAAAACCAAAGCTCAAGGTCATAATTCCCGAATTGAGACTTCTTCAGGTGTTAGTCGCATGCACACGGACTGCATGATGTTTTGACAGAAAAACGGTACTCTAATTTGGAAGAAAAAAATTGAAGAAGGTGCTGGTAGGGATCATCGTATAAAAGGGTTAGGCCCCCCAACGAGGCTTTTTCCCTCAGAGTTTTTCTTCACGAGTCTTCGTATAGTTTCACGCAATTTTCCTGAGTGACTGGTTAGGAGTTTTCTCCGTCCGATACAATAAGGAAACAAAGTGTGCGGGATTTCGATTCTGTGTTCCTATTGTAAGAAATGAGGGATGCCATTTAGTTAAAAAGAAAGAAGATAATGTCAGTGTGTTTCGTCATCCAGTGATCGTAACGAGAGAAGGAAAAATCTGTAAAGAAGCCAGTGCCCATGTGATGAGTTTCACAGCCATAGAACAGATGATCCTATGTATGTCCTTAATTGAAGCATGTATGGTAAAGATTGTGAAAGCCCATCTTAGTGCCAAAAGAACTTAAGAGTGATAAGTTATAGAAGAGTTCGTTCTAGGAAGGTAAAAATTGGAAAAAGGTAGAGACCAGTGTAGAAGACCCAAGTCAAAAGGTACTGTAAAAACTCGTGTCAATTCAAATCATATGTAACTCTAATCATTGTTCAATTACTGAAAACAGTTGAAGGAATTAATGCGAATTATACTAGGACTTTAGTACATATCAGCCTAGAATGAAAATGAGCTTGTTACTATACATTAATAAGTATTCATGTGCCTAGAGATTTATGCATGTACATTGTATTTTATTTAAGAGAGTTTTAAGGGTCAAAAGTGTGTATTAGCTCAGCAAAAAGGATAAATTTAATCCATATTGTCTTAGTAAGAAAATTAGAGTAACTGAATATATATATGTCCTAGAAAATACAGAATTATAGCGTGATCAGATCAGTAAGAGGTTAGACAAAAAAGGTCAACTAGTTCTAGAATTATACATGTTTGTATGTATAGAATCTGTTACGGCGATATGATCACAATTCTTATATAGAATCTTAACCTAATACTTGTGTTTAGCTAGTGTTAATTTGTATTATATATTCTTAGTATTGAATTGAATTTTATTTGATAAAGAATGAATTGTATCATGTTTAAGAGTTCAATAAACCTTTTGTTCCTTGAAAATACAGTTGTCTGAGATTGCCGCTCAATGCACCACTTGTAACAACGTACGAACCTAATCACACGGGGGGGGGGGGGGATTTTGTTAAGTTACGAGATAAAGGTCACGACTGCATATTAGTTTCACACTCAGACATATTTTGGTAATTGCTCCCTGTTTTTGAATTTTATATCTTAAACTAAATGTCCTGAAAGGCGCAGTATAAAATAAATATTTCGGGACACTAAGGGGAGAAGAAGCTTGAATATTTGTATTTGGATGATATCTCGTGTATAGATAAGATTTGGATAAAGACAAGTAGAGTTTCACATGTAAGGATAGTTGAAAGCCTAATAATCGTGAATTGGGACACAACAATAGTGTGACCTTCCATCATATCCTGTTGTGGGTGTCCAAAGCATGGTCAGCAAGTCCTGGGTGGCTGTATTGGTGGAACTGGATGTAGTCCTTGTGTTCGGATACACTAATATTGGCTGTCCTACCTGTTTGGCTGTAGTAGGACAGTTTGTAACTGCAATGGATGGTATACTCCTGGTAGGTCTAATGGATGTGGCCAGTCTTTGGTGGAGTGGATAAGAGATGCCAATTTCTTATGTGGTCTGTAACTGGTTATAAGGTCATATTTCCTTAGAATTTTTGTTTAACATGAGAGTGGTGGAAATAAGTTGTACCCAGTTTCCTTGGCTAGGTACCAGAAGGCTTGACTGCCATTAGAACAGGAGGCAAGTTTATGTCATTTGACCTTTCAAATTCAGATTTAGATTTTTGCAGTTGTTTGAGCTGCAATGTAGTCTGAGTGTGATGCTGAACTTTTTGTCTCAAGCCATTCATAAAAAGCTAATATTTTTTCATAGTTGGAGAACAAAGTCTTGGATATTGATCTCCAATTTTGGATGGAGAGGGATGAATACCTTCATTTCTGTCAGAATTATTTGTTTGGTCTGAGTAGTTTTTTATCAGAAGAAGAAGAAAAACTAAATCACTAAATCAGACCATGGAAGAGTAGAAGTCCTAGAGGGCATCATACCATTTGTCACCATTGTGATGCTAGAGGATATGAGACTGAGAATGACTGGGTGTAGTTTGTTCTAAAATGATAGAAACTTGAATCAGGTTGTGTGGTCTGTTACTAAAGAGGTTTAATGGGTATTCACAACACAGAAGTAAAAAAAAAAAAAAATTAATTTTATTCCAACAATTATTTCTTTGTGTTCTCCCCTCTATAGGAGAGAAGAGGAAGAACTTAGGTTCTTCAACCTCTCGTGTATGAAATTGATATAAAAAAAATTACTGTTGCTAAATTAAAAAAAAATGTAAGAATCTGATGTTGCTAAATAGCAGATATTCTACAGAGTGACTATTGCCTTTAAAAAGACTGATTGAAAAGTGATAATCACTCTAGGAATCGGCTTATGCTTTGCAAAGTATTCCTAACCTTTTTAATATCAGTCTCCCATACACATGAAGAAGAACCTATAAGCCTATCAGTGTTGTGTGTGACAGATGAGGATTGAGAAAGAAGTTTATTGACATTTTTCTTGAAGAGTTCCTGGTTGTAGTTGTTTGAAAATACTTCATGAGGAAGGCTGTTCCACAGGATTGTTTTAAAAGGCTCTACAGAAAGTGGAAGCATGATTGCTATCAGTTCAGTGGACACAAAAGTACATGTAGAATAGACACAGAGTTTAAACATTGCATCTGCGATTAGAGTTGAAATAAGTCTAGAGCAGTGATTTTCAACCTTTTTCATAATATGGCACACCTAGACTACTTATTAAAATTCTGCAGCACACTAAAAATATATTTTTTTAATTTTTTTGAAGATCTGGCTAAAAATAAGCATAATTTTGATTGATTTACACACACAAGATATTAATAATAGTAATTACTTATCCTTTTTACTCCAAAAAAAAATTTAAACTATATTTTTGACATTTTGAGTAAGAAAAACAATACTCAAAATTATTTTCAAAACATTACACACGTGGAGCATGTTGTGTTAGTCACTGTTACGAGAGCACATTCTGTAGTTTTGAGCGAAATTAAATTCTGGCAGACTGAGTGATCTTATTAAGGTTTTCCATATGTCAGCTATTATCATTCCCTGGTTTCTGTTAAGATTTTCTCCATAACTGAGGACTACAACGGCTTCCTTGAAATTTCTGCAGCAGAAATCTTTTTCTAGGTAAGGCATGGAGCTGCTATCCCAGTCAGTGGTATGGTTAGTAATCACGAAATGATGGGCTAAACCTGAGTTGTCTGTTCTGTTGTTGTTAACATCTCCTATATGTTCTTTTTTTTTTTCGGATTTCGAGGCTTCTCGACGTCTCTCCTGTATAGTTTAGACCACAAGCACATGGGATGTTGTACACTCCAGCATGTTTGAAAAAAGCATTAATGTCTTTTGGCAATCTTAAAATGTGACAGACATTCTTGACCGGTTTGAACGCAACTCCTGATGTTGAAAGGTTTAAAAAGTTTTGCAATCTTTTCGGACACTGTACTTGCATACAGAATAATTATGAATGAACTCTATTGAATGATGTAGGTTGTTGCTGTGGGGAGTTTCTATGAAGAATCTTATTGATTAAATCCTTGGATAGCCATTTTTTATTAATGTCTCTGATATATGAGTAATTTCATCATAAAGTTCTTTTTCTTCTGAGATGATATTCTTATTTTTATTTTTGAGCATATGTGTTATGCTGAGCTTCTGGGAAATATGGTGATTGATTTGAAATAAAGGTAGCATCCAGTGTGTGTTGGTTTCTGGTAGACTGTTAGTTTGATATGCCCATCTGCTAGTTTCTTGATTAGGGTATCCAAAAATGGTAGTTGATTATCTTTTTCCAGTTTCAAAGTGAATTGTATTTTTTGATGAAAAGAATTAATTTTCGTTAAAAAGTCCAAAAGAGCTGTTTTTGTGTCCCTCCAAATTATGACGACATCGTCTACATACCTCCACCACACTAAAGGTTTTGGGTCTGATTTTGAGAGGGTGTCTGTTTCTAGCTTTTCCATGAACAGATCTGCACAGGTTGGCGAAAGGGAACTGCCCATAGTCAATTTCATTTGGAACTGGAAAAAGATAATCAACTACCATTTTTGGATACCCTAATCAAGAAACTAGCAGATCGACATATCAAACTAACAGTCTACTGCAAACCAACACACACACACACACACACACACACACACACACACACACACTGGATACTACCTTCATTTCAAATCAACTCGCCATATTTCCCAGAAGCTCAGCATAACACATACACTCAAAAATAGAACCATCAACATCATCTCAGAATAAAAAGAACTCTATGATGAAATTACTCATATATCAGACATTAATAAAAAGTAGCTATCCAAGGAATTTAATCAAGATTCTTCATAGAAACCCCCACAACAACAACCTACCATCACTCAATACAGTTCATCCATAATTATTCCTTATGCATGTACAGTGTCCCAAAAGATCACAAAACTTTTTAATACTTTCAACATCTGAGTTGCGTTCAAACTGGTGAAGACTGTCTATCACGTTTTAAGATCGCCAAAAGACATTAATGCTTTTTTCAAACATGCTGGAGTACAACATCCCATGTGCTTGTGGTCTAAACTATATAGGACAGACGTCGAGAAGCCTCAAAATCTGAAAAAAAAAAAAAGAACATATAGGAGATGTTAATAACAACAGAACAGACAACTCAGGTCTAGCTCATCGTTTCGCGATTACTAACCATACCATTGATTGGGATAGCAGCTCCATGCCTTACCTAGAAGAAGATTTCCATTGTAGAAATTCAAGGAAGCCGTTGTAGTCCTCTGTTCTGGAGAAAATCCTAACAGAAAACAGAGAATGATAATAGCTGACATGGAAAACCTTAATAAAATCACTCAGTCTGCCAGAATTTAATTTCGCTCAAAACTACAGAACGTGTCTCATAAACAGTGGCTAACACAACACGCTCCATGTGTGTAATGTTACGCGTCCTGTTAAACTTGGTAAAAGTTTTACCAAAACGCATCGAATGCTTCAAAAAGCATACACTGATGAATGCTTATCCCATACTCAAGTTTACGAGTGGTTTAAGTGATTTCAAAGTGGTCCTGAGATGCTTGAGGACGACAAATCCGGGCAGTCCAAAAATTGGACTGAACGGAGTGAACATCCAAAAAGAGCATGATTCATCAAAGAAAACCCAGAATCGTTTGTGAGATTGACTGAAGATGAATTTGGGATTCCAAAATCAACTGTGCCCAACATTTTGACCGAGAGTTTGAGCCTTCGTAAATTGAATTCGTGATTTGGTCCCCACAAGTTGACTGACGATCAAAAAATGTATTGAATTGAACACTGCAAGAACCTCATTAAAACCTCTTGTAAGGACTAAACTTCCTTGAAACGATTGTTACTGGTGACAAAACGTGGTGTTTTGAATATGAGCCCGAAACAAAGCACCAGAGTGCTGAGTGGAGACTACCGGAAGAGGGGCATCCAAAATAAAGTTGCTTGGAGAGGTCAAAAGTAAGGCAATGCTGATTTGGTTCTATGATTCCAAGGGCATTATCCACAAAGAATTCATTCTGCCTGGCCAAACTGTCAGTGGTGAGTTTTATCTCGAAGTTTTGAAGCGATTGATAGCGAGAATTTGTCGCATGCAGCATCAATATCGTGATGCAGGCAGCTGGTCATGTTTGCACAGTAATACACCATCTTATCGTTCGGATATTGTGAGGCAGTTTTTGAGCAAAAACCAAGTTTGTGTGTTGGATCACTCACTGTATTCACCTGATTTAATACCCTGTAACTTCTTTCTCTTCCCCCAACTTCATTTGCCGATGAAAAGAAAGCAATATGACACCATTGAAAATGTTCAAGCAGCGGTAACCACGACCCTCAACAGTATCCCAAAAACCGATACAAAAAAACTCATTTAACGAATTAATTGACCATGCCAAACACTGTATCAAAGTTGAGGGAGAGTATATTGATTGAAATAAATGATTTGAATAATTATAATTGGCCTGTGTGTTATTTTCTATCAAAAGTTCGGTTTCTTTTTGTTCAGAGGGTGTACATACTTGCAGTTAATTTTCATGAGATATCTGAGCTTGATGTTATTTGAATGTCCTCCGTGCGAGGTCGAATTTTAGATATGCATACTCTGATTTAAGAGTAAATAGATCACGGCTGGAATCATTGGAAGATGATTTAATCTTCCAATGCTTCCAGCCACGATCTATTTTTGTTCTTAATAATAATCATTGCGGAAAAGCTTGATTCGCACAAACATGACATGAAGAATGGAAGAAGTACCTCTATTGCTTTTTTGGTAATATTAGGAAATTCACTTCTTAGAGATAACCAAAATGAAGTAGTATCCATTGTTGAATGTTTTAGTTTTTTAAACCTCTGCCATTTCTTATATCTGTTAATTTGTCCTTTTCTATATTCTTTAAATTTCCCAATTTACACTTGCTTAAGCAAACAGATCTGTTATCCAATCGAAGGATGATATGTTAAGTGAGGGAAAATATTTTTCAATATTTGTATTTAGTAATCTTAAGGTTTGTAAAATTAGATCTATTAGATTTTCATTCAGTTTGCACTTTTTTGTTAGTTCAAACATATTTACTGCATTTTCTTTTCTGATTCTTTCTTCCCAAAGCATTAGTTTTTCCTTGAATGTGTTAATTTTGTCAGTGGAAGTAAGAATGTTTTCAGTCTCCCTGCATAGATTGAAATAAATCAGCAAGAAATGCAACCTTACCGTACCAGAGCTCTTTGCTAAGGAAATCTGATAACTCAGATTGTTGAGTTGTCAAAAAAATTAGAATTTCCTCTTTTAGTTCATAAAATCTTGATAAAACTTGTCCACAAGATAACCCTCTCACTTCTGTATGTATTAACAACTGCATGTGAGATGCTTCCATTGAGGAGATAGTGCTACAAACATTCTCGATTGTAACAGCTTGGCTTTTATATAATTGACAGTTTTGATAGTCTCATCTAGTACTTTTTTAAGCTTGCGTACCAATGGTTTTGATGCTAGTACTTCTCTGTGGAGAAAACAATGTGTAAAAATAATTCTAGGATTCTTATTTTGAGCCAGTGTAACAAATCCTCTTACATTTCCTGGCATCGAGCTGGCACCATCCGTGCAAATACTGATGCAAGAATCCCAAGACAAGTTATGGCAATTAAAGTAATTATCAAGAACATCAAAAATATCTTGGCCCTTTGTTGTTTCCGGGAGTGGTCGACAAAATAAAAACTGTTTTATAACATCTTCCTTATAAATAAATCTACTGAAGGCTAGAAGTTGAGCTTTACCAGTTGATTCATCCAACTGAATATCAAATATCTGCTTCTTTAATTGAGATACCATTTGCAACTCAACATCTTTGGCCAAATCCTGAATACATCGATAAATGGTGTTATCTAACATAGGAATTTTTGAAATCTCCTTTTCATATTTCTCGCCAAACATGATATTAACTTGTAGTTTCTCTATTCGGCTTTGAAATAATGTTGGATTCAATATCCACTTCATTTGAATAAATGATATTAACAATTTTACAGCATGCTGGCAGAATTAAAGATTCTGCAATTGTGTGAGATTTAATTTTTTTAGTAACAATTTTTGCGATTGCATAACTGGCTTCATGGGCTTTTTCGGACACAGTTACCAATTTAGTCCATCGTTTTGCTTGAATAGTTTTATCCGGTACAAGTCTTAAAATATTCAGCCGGTTTTTCACTCAAGTGAGAATGTTTACATTGTAAACGTTTTTTCAATTTACTTGGAACCATAGCATTGTTTGCTAATTTTTTGCCACAACTATGCATGTAGGACATGGCAGATCTTCTTGCCTGGAAATAAAGCCAAATGACAAATAATTTTTGTCTTAATAGTGAATGTTCATTTTTTATTTAGTTTTAGAAGAACCAGTACTAGATATGGTATCAGCTGCGAATGTTCTGGGCAAAACTAGCTTCACTTCTTTCTTTTTATTCTCTCGATGTACTAGCTTCATTGTCTTCAAATTTTCGTTTCTTATTACAAATTTATCCATGTTAAAGGAATACTATTGAATAAAATTAACTGAATTTAAAAAAAAATAATAATTAAAGAACTCTTACCAGTTACCTTAAAAATAAGAGAATCAAAGTTATTTGTAAACACTTATCAAAAGATTAAAGCTAATTAATGCACAATTTTAAACCGATTCACCAACCGTAAGTTTTAAAATATAAATAAGGGAGCTTCAGGTGTGAATGGAAGACCAGACACTAATAAATACATGCGCAAATTACGACAATTAATTTATTTTATGGATATATATCCATAAACTACTTGTTTATGGATATATATGACTTCTATGTTACTTCATCCTTTGTATCTCTTCTCAGTCTGGCTCCCACTGATGACAATTTAATAATGTTAGTCTGTGGGCTTGATTCTGAAGAGTAGAGCAGTTCTGTTGGAGCCAGGTTTCTGTTTGTCATTGAGTAGAACCCAATTTGTTTTCACAAATCTCACAGCACATTGGTGAGAAAAATTGCTGGTCTAGAGGAAGGATTATCTGTGAGCTGAATTGCTCTCCTGTGGACAGCATGGAGAATTTTAAGTGCACCACTCCAGATGTGTTGAGTAGCATTCTAAAGATAGATCATTATCAAATTCCTAATATGTACCTTCAGGAGGTGTACAGGATAATTATGATATTAGTGATAATGGGTTTGGGATTTGTTTAGACTTAGTAACTAAGTTGGTTAAAATTAGCATTTTGAGCAGAAGAAAATGCCTAGTTTTTTAGATGCTGATAAATTCTTGTGGGCTGGGTTACTGAGAGGAGAATTGATATTCACTGTGTATTTGGAATGGGAGCTTGTTAGGAAAAAGTCAGGAGTGTTGGCAAGATGGCGAGATCATACTGGTATTCTGGTAGGAAGATGGACTATCTGTGTTGCATCATTGCTGATGGTAAATCCCTCAGTATCTTGACCTGCTTGAGTTGTGGACATTGAAGTCCCATAGGAAGATGAACTCACTGTTTGGATATTTTGACTGCAGATGCAGAAATTCAATCTTCAGAGATAAGTATTTGAAAAAGCTGGTGTGATTAAATTAAAAATGCCTAGTGATTATATTCTTGTTTAATCCAAATGTAAGGAAATAAAGTGTTGCTCTTGAAGTATCTTCATGACCAGGTTATCTTAATTTATGATCAAGTGAAAAACTTTCTACATTTAGTTCTAATTCAGAGTATTTTAATAAGGTTTTACACCTTTTTACTACTTGTTTATGGATATATATGACTTCTATGTTACTTCATCCTTTGTATCTCTTCTCAGTCTGGCTCCCACTGATGACAATTTAATAATGTTAGTCTGTGGGCTTGATTCTGAAGAGTAGAGCAGTTCTGTTGGAGCCAGGTTTCTGTTTGTCATTGAGTAGAACCCAATGAGAGTTTGAGTTTAAGAGTGATTCTTTTGGGCCACTCAGCGAGATTTAGAGTGATCCCTGTGCACCTTAACAGTACCTCAATAAAGGTCAAAAACTGTCTGGATAGTGACCCTTCCATAATGCTTTTATACACAATAGCTTTATACACACCTGAAAGAATGTGTGCTTTTCGTTATGGGATACTAAGGCAATTAATGTGAAGTAGTTAGCTTTCATATACAAGTAGTAGCCTAGTTGTGAAGAAACTTCACATATAAACTTTGTTTGCTTACACTTGGATAAAGGATTAAACAAGAATATAATTTCTTGGCATATTTAATTATTTATTATTATTACGTGACACTTCCCCATGGAGTCCAAAGACTCATTCGAGGGAAGGTACCTACTTTACAACTGTCTCCACCAGTTACAACTAACCATAACTTCTCCACTCGGCCAACCAGGCCAGAGAGGGGGGGAAAAAAACTTCTACAGCAAGATCTGTCTGGTTATCAGAATTTGGGAAATGATAGAGACAGCATGGGTTGGTACCTTTTGAACCAAAGCAAAAAAAAAATCTGGGGAAGGATTACTGCTATTTCAGTCAGTTATTGTTTTAGTGTAATATTATTATTAGACACCTCCAGGGAGTCCAAAGACTCATCGAGGGAGGGCACCCCCCCCTCTACAACTCTATCTCTGCTACTCAATCCACCAACTGACATCTACTGCTTGACTTGACTTTGGGACATCCCCCCCCCCCCCCCCCCCAACAATATCTTAATCTATCCCTTCAATTATGTATAAAACATTACTATTTAGCAAGTTTTTCATCCATTATGCGTGCATGACATTTCCAATGAATATCTTCTTCTTCTTTAGCTTCCTTTTATACATTTCAAGTTCTAAAGGTTTTTAATACCTTCTAGTATGGAAATATTCTGTTGATTCTCTGCGTTATTTTACTGTTTTTCAGCTTTCACTTTTTCAGAATCTTCCCATACAGTCTGCTCTCACTATAGCAAATTTTTAACAGCCTCATGAATAGTTTGCTGTAGTGAATTTCCTTGGAATTGCATGGGGTTTCAGTTGAGGTTCTTCATTAGTTTATTGTGAGTAAGTTATAATGGTGCTTGTCTTTCTCTCCCCCCCCCCTCCCCCATGCTGATAATTTTTTGATAATTTTAAAATTACATTGAGAATATTCTTTTACTTAAAATGATAACAAGTAGCAAGTTTTTCCTCTGGATTATCATGTATATAATGCTTGTCAAGCAGTTATATCCTTTTCATATGTATTTACCTAGCACAAGCAAACAAGTTTGCATGTGAAGTATATGCAAAAGTCTACTTGCATACAGCAGTTGACTTCATATCATCTTACTCTTTGTATCACATCAAAGGTCACTTTCCAAATTATAATCTGTATTGAAGTCTCATTAGCGGGAGATAGACCTTTTGGAAATATTGATATTTGCATAGGCATGAAAAAAATCCTTATATAAATTTTTTCTTTTTGTTTGATTATACTAGGTGAACTTGCTACATCTTTCACTCACTCATTATTTACATTAGTGTCAGTAAAGATTGAAACTGATCCAATAGCAAAGGGGATATATATAGTTGTATGTTTTAGGATATAAAAGTAACTTTATATAAAGTTAGCTGCTCTCTATAGACAAGTTGGTGTATACGTGAGGCTTAAGTACTTCATGGTATAAACAGCAAAAGAAAATAAATGACTTGCAGAAATTAAAATTATAACAGAAATAATAATGTCCTGTCAAGGGTTTAGATAAAAATGAAGTTACTTCAGTTGAACTTTTCTGACTAAAGAATAAATTTAATTTTTGTCTAGTTCCTGGAAGAATCCTTGATAGGACATTAGGACTTGTACTTTTCAGTTACAATTTTAATTATTTCTGTGGCAGCTTTATTGCTATGTGTATTTTACCACAGTTGTAATTTGGATTTCTAACCAGCATCTTCAGAAAACAGTGAAATAGTTCAGTAAGTTATTTTTGTTTGGTGTTTTACTGAATGAAAACAAGAATATAATTTCTTGTCAAGTGTTACATACTATCCCTACTGGCATTAATTTCTTAAATTACTTCTAAATTATATTTTTGTTTTCTCTAAAAGTTAATTTCAGAAAAAAATATTTTTGTTTTTATTCATTACAATTGTTATTAATTATTGTTTTCTACAGACTGTACGTGTATGGGTGGTAGCTACTAAAGAATGTAAATTAGAGTTGAGAGAACATGATCACGTAGTTGAATGTATAGCCTGGGCACCTGAGTCTGCTACAGGCCCTATTAACAAGGCTGCTGGAGCTGATGTAAGTTTGTTTATATATTCTTACAGAGTTGATAATTATTTAATGTTAGTTATATTTTTTATAATAACTCCTGATTGCATGCTTTCCATAAACTTATTTGTTTTTAAAATTTTGAAGTTGTAAATCCCCCCCCTCCCTTTCCTTTCAAATGAAATATCTTAACTGACTTGGTTTCTCCAAGCATGGACTCTTAACAGATTTTGCTCTAAAATCAGACCACACCTTCTTAGATCTATATTGTTCACTCAGCTTGTTTTTATTATTAATCCCCATCTGCTTGCTTTCCTAATTTAGGCTGAAGAGTTTTGAGTTTTATTTTTTATTTATTTATTTATTTATTTTTTTAAGTATGTTTAAATTACATTCAAGCCCTTCAAGTTTTAGGTTAAACATTTGTAAGATATTATGGCATATTTTTCATGACACACAGCAACATTCTATTGGAATCCAACAGAAGTGGATTGAGCAAAATTCATGCAGTGCTTTATGTATTTGACCCAACTGAATGAATGCTTTCCTCTTCTTCCTATATGAATGCAATCCACTCATTAATTATACCTAAACCAGAGATTTGAAACTGTTGGACTGACTCCCCCAGGCGAGACACGGTGGGAGTCAGTCCAACAGCCTGAGACCTTTTATGAATTGGAAAAGAAGTAATATGATTCATAAAATACTTTTTTAAATAATTCTATTTGTAAAAAAAGGTTATAAGTATGTTAGTACTGTGGATTGGCCAAATCATACAACCTGGAATTTTTAAGCTACTTCAGACCTCAAATTAGCACTAGTGTAACATTAGATAATGGAAATCAACTGCCATCTAAAAACATTATCTGATATCCATTCCACAGTGAAATGTCAAAAAAAAAAAAAAAGTTTGACTGAAAAGGATATGACGTCATGCTTCTATGTCAGCATTAGTCTGCTTTTGTATATCAGATGGTACAGAAATCATTTTCTGCTGTCAGCTGCATAATATCTAGCAAAATTCCTAACTTGGTTTTTTTTTTTTTTTTTTAAATACAAAATTAAAACTAAACATTTTTCTTTTAAAGCTACCAGTAGTCCATCTCAGCTTAATTTCAATGAGCATGTTAATTAAAAAAAAAAAAAAAAAAAAAATTAATAAAGATACTTTAAAATCATGCCATTTAATGATGTAAGGCAAGGAAAACATTTGCACAATTTCACACCTCTTGAGGGACCAAAAGTGGGAATGAGGGACATAACATGCAGAAGTTAAGTCCAAATAATATTCAGTATCATAATCATAAATAACTTTTTTAAATAAGTAAGTTACTATATACATACATAATGAGCATTTTAAAAATATGTAACTGTTGTTGTGTAAACGGGGAAGGATAGATAAAAGCAGATAAATGTATCTGCTTTTATCTATCCTTTTATTCTTTACCTTTCTTTTCTTTAGGTATTTCGGTGCCTTCTATAATGTTAGTCTATTCCTTCTTATATATATATATATTACTTTATGCTATGACTCCTTTTCTGCTTATTCTAACTGCCTTCTACACATGCCTTCTTATTCCTTGAACACCAGAAAATTTATTTGATAAGCTGCGCCACTGATGTCCGTTTTCTAATAAGAAGTGGTAAGTGCATCCAGTAGTTTCCCCATTATATTCAAATTACCCCTGATTAATTAATATCTGCAGTCGTGGTCTACTATCTATCCTTTACTATCCTTTCTCCTGGGTTCTCGCTAATAGGCTCTAATATTTTTCGGAACAGTGCATCGAAAAATTAAATATCAGGTGACACTCTATTAACATTTAAGCAACACATTTATTTACCATAAAACAATTTACACTATTATTTCATCAAAGAAAAAAAAAATGCTTAGTTTAACTCTAAATAGCACAATTATGTTAAGATTCCCTTTCAATTTATGATAATCATGTCATATAAATATCCACTCCTATCCAATAGCAAGTTTCTATTCTAAGCAATTATACTATTAACAAACTGTTGCTCCTTATCTGTTATACACACAAGAATATCATTTACACATAAAAGTTCGATCCCTCTGATACTAGGATAATACTCTAGGCAAAGTACACCATTAACAAACTGTTACACACATAATCTTCTATTACTTATTCAACATTTTACACCCAACCATTACCTTTGCTCAGATTCAGCAGTTTAACCTTAACAGTCAGTCCTCTAATAAAGTTCTCCCTTAATTCACAAAATTGAAGAAAAAAATCGAACTCACTTTAGGACTGCTACCCACTGTGTATTCTCATTCCCTGGCTTCGGATTGGAGTCCTGACCTTTTCCTCCTGTATCAGGTTTTCTCTCCCTTTTTACGCTGGCCATAGATTTATTGACGGCTTCTGTTGGGATGCTGTCCTCCCGTCACTCAGGCGAAGATTTTCAGCTTGAGGAGTACTTGCGTTCGCGTTAAACTAATGGAGCAATTCTTTCCCACTCAAATTCCTTTGTTCGGATGATAGCTCCCGGCGAAGGTTTGTCATTAGATCAATTGCTTTGCCTGGTGGACCGGCTTCTGTCATCTTTATTTCAGACCAGTGGTATGACTTCTCCTGAAGTCGCGTCGTCGATGGCTTACATCCGACGGACAACCGCTGGGGTACCGATGACGACCTGTGGATAACCGATGACGACCTATGGATAACCGATACTCGATCTTCCGGCCAATGTCTTTTATTCACCTTCTTTCGGATCCCTGCACGAAGATATGGGATCCCGAATATTTCGGTGCAATCCCTTGTTCTTTCCTTGACGCTGACCCTTTCTTTGATCTTCCGCTACAATCCTTTAATCCTATTTTGGATTAAAGGATTGTTGGTCTGTCTGACACTGACCTTGAGTGTTTACAGGTGGAATTCACAAACAACTTTCATATATCCTTATAAGGAGCTAACATACAATGTTTTCTGGTGGCAAGGTATTGCTTTTCTTCAATACATTCTAAAATTTTCTGTTTTATGGCAGCAAGTACAGACAGTCCCTATGGGATTATTTACATTAACAAACTGTTTTAACTATATACAGATATACAGGTTATTTTTATAACATCCTTACAAGGCTTGACTTCTGTAAAAATTGATGTAAGGCTTTCTGGCATTATTAAGCTACATCAAAATTTTACATTTGCACTATCCATAATAAATAGGGTTTAAATGTTGAAGAGTTTAGTATTTTCAGGGAAGATAGAGAAGATAAGATGGGGGTAGAGTACTGCTGATGATAGCAGATGAATTGCAACCAAAAAGAATAGGAGACAGGCAGCAGGGTGGCCATTTTGATCCAATTTGATTGATATGATGAAAATTTAAGTAGTTCTGGTCATTTAATAACACATGCTTTCTTCATGTAAAATGTCATTATTATAGAGCCACATAAAGTGTTAAAAATTCTAATTTCTCAACATCTTTCCTAAAGAAGTGTATTTATAATAGTTTTGGTTCACCAGAATTGACTCATTAAACTACAGATATTTGAATTCATGTATTGTGAACTATCATCAGTGTATCAGAGTTGGAAATTAATAATGAAGGTATATCGAGAATAGCATCCCTCCTTGTCTGCAGTACCATTTGTACTCTAACGCATTTTCACACCTCTTGTCTTGAATTTTTTTTTTTTTTTTTAAATCACACACGATAACAGTTTTTACTTGGCTGTCTCGCAGCCACGTACAGGGGAAGATTCTATTTTGCATATACTTTTATTATTGTTTCATTTTTAATTTCCAGTTGTAATACACTGATGTTGATTCATGGTATGTGAATTGAAATATCTCTAATTTAATTAGTCTAGATTAAATGATCTCTACTTGTGAACTTAGTATCATAATGAATAATGCACAGTTATCCCTTGATCAGTGTTTACAATATCGTAGACATTAAATTCTTCATGTCCCTTTTTTTTAGAATAAGCGTGGTGCTAGAACTGGGCCATTTTTAATCTCGGGCTCTCGTGATAAAACTCTGAAACTGTGGGATATCAGCACTGGCCTCTGTCTCTTCACTTTGGTAAGTTTATTTACATGATTGCATTTAGTTTTAAATATCTAAATTGTGAGGTTGAAATGTAGTTAGTTTAATTTTTAGCTGTTAGCAAAAAAAAAAAAAAAAAAAAAAAAAAAAAAAAAGATTTATTCATCCACAATTTAAAAAAGCACTGGCACCATTTGCCTATGTGTCTGCTACAAAATGCATAAACTAATCCAGGATATATATATATATATATATATATAACTTTCTACATATATAATAATACGCTAACCACTCCCCAACCAAAAGGCTGGGGGCTCGAATCCCACCGTGGGCATGGATGTTTGTGATTGTCTGTGGAAATACTGGTAGTGATCGGCGATAGATGGCATTGGTGTAGTTGCAGTCAGCTGGTGGATTGCGAGTGGTGGAGACAGAGTTGTAGAGCAGATGCCCTCCCTCGATGAGTCATTGGACTCCCTGGAGGTGACAAATCATAATAATAATAATAATAGGGTTAGCAGATATATATACAGTTACACCCCGAGTTACGTAAGCAATGCGTTCCGTAAACCTTTATGTAAGTCGAATTTGTAAATTACATACATAATACATACAATAAAATGTTAAATGGCTACTCATACTGCTGTCTTACATTAATCTTTTTGCCATTAATTAGATATTTTTCATTTTTGGGGTGATTAAAAAAAATTCAATTATAAAAAAAATTATCAATTGTATTTGAATAATATACATACTGTAAATGGATAAAATACTGAGCAGGTTAAAATTGAATTTCATATTGCAAAGAATGACATGTAAGAAAGTTTTCAAGTGAATAAAAGTTGAGCAGCTCTCAGATGTGAACAGTAGACTAAAATACACAAAGATTATTGAAGGAAAAATGAAAGAGTTTGAGAACAGGAACCAAACCTTGGAGATTCAGTAGCAAACCTTCAAGAAAACCCTGATTGATTCAGCTAAAGAGGCATGTGGTGAAGTTGTCTGCAAGGATAGAAAAATTAGTACTCCATGGTAGACACAGGAAGTTAAAGAGGCAGTGAAGGAAAAGAAGAAAGCATATCAAAAGTTCCTGGCAAATAAGTCAGCTTGTGCTTTTAGAGAATACAGAGACAAATGTAAGAAAGCTAAACAGTGTGTAAAACTAGCTAAACAAAAGTCATGGGAGGACTTTGGCAAGAACATAGAAAATAAATATCAAGAAGGTGGCAAAATATTCTGGAGGTTGTTGAAGAAGCTTAGGAATGGAGGAAAGAGTGCTAGAAGGAGTTAGAGATGATAAAGGTGACATGAAAATGGGAGAAAAAGATATCCTTGATATCTTTTTCTCCCATATGGAGTAATTACTTTGAAAATTTGCTAAATGAAACAAGCAGTGATGACAGCACAGTGATAAAAAAACACTGTGCTGACCAGGCATGCAGTCAGGAATACATATCCATACTTGGAGTAGAAAAAGCCATCAAAGGCTTGAAATGTGGAAAGGCAGCAGGAGTAGATGATATTCGACCAGAAATGCTGAAGTATGGTGGTATAAAAGTCTTACAGTGGCTGCACTGCATAGTTCAGAATGCCTGGACAGAGGGACGAATTCCAGACGATTGGAGTAGAGCTCTCATAGTACCCATATATAAAAAGGGAAATAAAACTGAATGTGAGAATTGCAAAGGTATATCTCTACTGAGTGTTCCTGGTAAGATATATGGAAGTATACTTGAGAAAGAGTTGAGAAGAATTGTGGAAGAAAAGCTTGTTGAAGAACAAGCTGGATTCAGGTCAAATAGAGGCTGTCAGGATCAGATCTTCACTTTACGACAAATAGTGGAGAAATCATGGGAATATAACAAAGATCTGTATTTAAGTTTTGTCGATTTGGAAAAGCTATTCAATACGCTACAGTTATATGGTGTCAATGGGGCATTATATCAAGCAATACTTAGTCTTTATTTGAGTTGTAAGTCAGCAGTTAGAATTGAAGGAAGTACAGGAAGATAGTTTAATGTTAAATCTGGTGTGAGACAAGGATGTACATTATCCCCTCTATTATTCATTATCTATATGGATCACATTATAAAGGAAAGTGGTATTAAACATGATATCAAAATTGGAGATGTTAATGTCAGCTGTTTGCTTTATGCAGACGATGTTATACTTCTAAATAAATCAGCTACAAGTCTGCAAGATTCTCTGTCTAAATTGAGTAACTATTGTAATAGATATGGTATGAAGGTCAGCAATAAAAAGACAAAGACAATGAAAATAGGCAAAATCATTGAAAATGTCAACTGTTGTGAATGGAGAACCTGTGGAACAAGTAAAACATTTCATCTACTTAGGCACGATTTTTAGTGAAGATGGTATATTAAATATGGAAATAGACAACAGAATTAACAAAGCTGGTATGGTAGGAGGTCAATTGAATAAATTCATATGGAATAAGAGAGAAATTAGTCGGAACACTAAATTAGCTGTATACAAGACAGTGTTCAAACCATTTTTAATTTATGGATCTGAGAACTGGATCAGAAGTAAAACATTTGACCAAACACTGGAGACCGCAGATATGAGAGTCCTGAGAAAGATTAGAGGCATGAACAGATGGCATCAATGGCAATATCATATTAAAAACGAGAATATTAGGAAAGAACTTGACATTGTCAGCATCCAGGAATGCTTAGCAGAGCTAATCTCATGTGGTATGGTCACTTAAACAGAATGGGTGAAGAAAGAATAGCAAAACAAGTGTTCTCTGCCAGGTTGGCAGGAAAACGACTCAGAGGAAGACCAAGATATAGGTGGATTGATACTGTACAAAAGCCTTAGACAATAGAAATATAAGATCTGGTAATTTTGGAGTCTTGACAAGTAACAGACTGATTTGGAGCAAAATTGTAGATGGGAAGTTAGTAATGATGTAAATTTTTCATGTAGTACTATCATATCCTGTTATCACTGCTAGTTTCAATGTTTTTTTATACCCTTAAAATGGAATGCAAACACAAAACCAAATGAGCTGGCAATAAATCTAAATAACAAAGGTCTGCAATTACTTTAGAAGAAAAGTTGAAACTTTTCTTCTTGAAATTTTAAACACTCCTTGAGGGTACATGGCAGGAATTTGATGATGATGATGAGGATGACATACTGTAAATATGCAAGTATGAATTTCTGGACAACAATTTCTCCATCTCTGATATCGGGCCCAGCCTATTCTTGGTAATAATTGTGCTCTTCAATGCTATCGGACATTTCATGCTTTCAACAATGCGAACTTTATCCTTCACTATTGTATTGACTGTTGAAATAGGTAGATTTATTTCCTGGGCTATTATTGATAGAATTTTCCCTGCCTTCATACATAAGAATTATTTTCAACTTTTCTTCTAAAGTAATTGCAGACCTTTGTTTTTTAGATTTATTGCCAGCTCATTCGGTTTTGTGTTTGCATTCCATTTTAAGGGTATAAAAAAACAATGAAACTAGCAGTGATAACAAGTGACCGAGCTAACTGCGAGAGGCAGCTACTACTGTACTTCAATAAGGCTGTCAAAGCTGCAAATGCTTTAATACGGACTAGTAGATTTATTACATAACTATGAATTTACGTAAGTCGCGTGTTATGTAACTGTGTGTGTGTGTGTGTATATATATATATATATATATATATATATACACACACACACGCTAACCCTATTACTTTTGACAGTAGACTTCTCATCTATTTTTCTAATCAGTATAGTCTCTTAATAATTTTTTCAAGAATTTTTGGTTTATCATAAAGAAAAGAAACTATCTTTATTATTAAATTCTCACTAAAACTTCAATAAACATCGACTCATCCTCCTGAGTTCTGTTCTCAAAAATAAACGTGGGGATACTATTTGCCATTGTTTGTCTTTACCCATGACTATCTTTATTTTGCTGACCATATGCATTATTATTATAGTAACTCTTCTGGAGTCAGATTCATCAGTTGAGAAAGACATTGCTCTATTTAGCAAATTAATTTAATTAATGTAAAATGTCACAGCTCTCTATAATTCCCACTGACTTGCATAGTGTAAACTCATTCAGGAATTTCATATGTAACACAGTTAATTCAGCTCAGAAAATTGTTATTCTGATTTAGTCTAGATTTAGATATTTACTAAATATTTAGATTATTATTGTTTGATAATAGTGTGGCACATGGTACCAATACACAAAAGAACAATGTGTCCGAGATGTTTTAAAAGTTTGAAATTAAAGTGACTTTGAGCTGTGTGTGTGTGTGCGTGCGCACACATTGTAATTGTTAATGAGAGAAAGTGTTCAAATGTTAGTCAAAAGTAAGAGTGAGGTGCTGGACATTCAAGATAAGAGGTGTGAAAATGTGTTAATGAGAGTGCAAACAAGAGACGTAAATAAATGAAATTTTGTTGTTTTTCTAAATTAAGTTTTTTCATCATTGACCATGCTATGGAAAGTCTGGGTTTTATTGTTGCTATGTTATTTAAATGTTATGTCAAATCTGCTCCTAGATAATTAAAACCATTAACTTGTTCTATGGTTTCCTGATTAAGTATTACCTGTATAACTTCTGGGTGTCTTCCAATTTTGGTTATCATTGTTTTACTTGAATTTATAATCATATTATAATTTTCAATCTGGTACTGGAGATTTTAATTGTTATCCGTTGTGATTATTACATCATCTGCATATATGATGTGTGATTGATCTTCCATTGACTCTTACTCTTTTTATTGAGAACAATGCTTCTTTAATGAGTTCTTGGATGAAAATGTTAAAAAGACATGAGGAGAGTGGGCACCATTGCATAACTCCTTATTTGATTTCAAGTTTTTTAGAATACTGCCCTTGTATTGTGATAATATTTGAAATAAATCTTAGTGTTTCAAAGTTTGTTTTTCTTTTTTCAATATTTGAATAAGTTTTTCTCTATTGACAGAATTAAATGTTTATTATAAAATCCACAAAACAGCAATAAAGGTTTCTGCTATTGTCCCATGCGATTTCAGCCAGACCATGAAGAGTAAAGATATGATCGATTGTTGACCTGCTTTTTATAAAGGCAGCTTATTCTTTTAGTTGTTTGTAAATATTTAGACATTTCTGTATTTTTACAAGGATTTTGTAAAGAGTGGCAAAGAAGGCTAATTGATCTATAATTGTTACATTTTTGAACATCACCTTTTTTATGTTTAGGCAAGGATTTTGCCTATTTTCCAATCATTTAGGATAGTCCCAGTGAAAAGAATATTATTGAAATGTTTGGTTAGTTGTTTAATTAGATGAGGTCCCCTATTGTTATAGAGCTCTGGAAGTATTTCATCAGTTCTAGGTGCTTTCGATTTCTTTTGATTAAGTTAAAGGATTCTTCCTTTCAGATTATAGGTGCTGTATCTTTTTCATTGGTCGGTATATGTGGGTGAAAGCTTTTATCTTTAAATATTTTAGAGAAGTAATTGTACCAGATGTGTTCCCTTTCTCTAATATTTCCACTTATCTTGTCTCTCTTCACCATGAGAGGTAAAGGAATGCAGTCTTTGGTAATCTCTTTAATTGTAGAGTAGAAAAAAATTTGGAGTCATGATGTAAATAGGCTTCTGTACATTTGTCTGCTTTATCATTCAGTCAATCTATTTTTGCATTTCAGCATATCCCGTCCAGCTGGTTTTGTAGGCTTCTGTAATATATTCTGTTTTGATCATTATATGGTTTATCAGATGTTCTTCAGTCTATTTTATGCTCCCATAATCTCATCATCTCAGATGTTATCCAGTGATTATTTGGTTTTATTGTTTTTTTTCTAAAAATCTGTCAGTTGAACTGGTTATAATATTTTTCAGAAAATTCTATTAATTTTCAACATCAATGTCTTCCTTGTTTTGTCTTTCTTTAATATGTTGACTGATCTCATTTTAATATGCTGTTTTAACATTATCCAAGTGGAATTCTTTTCAGATTTGGTTTGAAGTCCTTTACTTTGTTTCTTTTTTTTTTGAAATTTTAATTGGATTTTGGCAGATAAAAATTCATGGTGTATCCAGTTTAGCACTATGAATGATTTTGACATTCAAATTCAAAACAATGGATTTTACAGTTTTGTGAATTAGAAAGTAATCCATGCAGTTTTAAGTATTTGAGGGTGATGAAGTTCAGGTGTATTTGTGGGCAGGTCTGCGATAAAACATTGTCTTTGCAACTCTGAAATCCAGAAGGGAGTAACAAAGATTATTGCAGATTTATGGAATGCTCCTTGTGAGCATAATAGAAGGTCTGTGGGTTTCAAAAATTAGCTGATAAGCAAAAAAAAAAAAAAAAAAAAAGAGGGGACATGATAGAAGCCTTTAAGTTATTAAAGGGGTGTTATAGGATAGACACTGTAGTCTTTTTCAGTACGTGGAAAGAAGGGAGAGAACAAGGGATCATCAGTGGAAGTTGTATAAGATTAGTAAGGTTGTTAGGACTAGTTTTTTTTTTTTTTTTGTTTGGAGGGTGGTGAATTGGTGGAATGGATTGCCAGAAGTGTTTATGAATGCTTCTGAGCTTAAGGAGAAGTATGATAGGTATTGTGCAAATAATGGCTAATATGTGAATAATGGATCTCCCACAGTGAGTATTCTGACTCCACGGAGATAACTGTATAATAATAATAATAAAAGCAGGACTATTATAATGTTTGATTTCAACTATGAGTGGAAGAAGAAAGCATGCATTAAAAAAAACAAAAAAAAAAACAGAATATGTATATAAATGTAGTAGCCATTTTATCTCCAGTTGGAGAGAGAGAGTAGGAGGTTGGGTGGCAGCTTTGAAGCAGTGCCTTCCCATCAAAAACTGCATGATAAAGAAATTAGCAGTGTAGGGACTTGACTATATTTCACTTTGTCCATACAGTTGGAAGAATAAATTGCATCATAATCAAATTCCTAATATGTATAGGATATTATGATAGTATTACATGAAAATATTGCATCATTACCAACTTCCTGTTGACAGTTTTCCAATATTCTAGTCAGCTCTTATATTTTAGTCTTCTAAGGCACCTCTTACTATATAAGTCTGTCTAGATCTTAGTCCTCCTTTGCGTCTTTTTCCTGCCATCCAGGCAAAACAGTTTTGCTAACCTTTCCTCTCCCATTCTGTTTACACGATGATGCCACCTGAAATACTCTGTTATGCATTCCTGAATGCTAACATTGTCAAGTTCTTTCCTAATTTCCTCATTTTAATACTGTATTTACTCGAATATAATTCGCCCCCACATATATCTAGCGCCTCTGATTTTACTTTATGAAAAAAGAATGTTTCACATATAGTTCGCACATGAAAAAAGTTTAAAACTTTAAGAAATAGATAGTGAATGTTGTTAAGGCAGTTTCAGATATTTTGGAATTTGGTTGAAGAGAATCAGCATTTTAACTCAACAATTGTCAGCTTGCCTTTGTCTTTGAGTCGCACAATCTTTTGATATACTGCCAATCATATGCAGAGATGGAAGCAACCAGTAGAGGAAATGCAGGAGTGAGGGCATTGATTCTACTCAATCTTGGATTGTGCTGAGGAATTAAGATTAAAAGACCATCATTAGAACTTCTGTGCATCTTGAACTTGAGACATGATTTCTCCAGATATAATTAATTTAATTACAGAAGCATTGTCTCATAAGATTCAAATATATCACTGTGGAGGGGAGTGGCTGATCGCATAAATAACGTTGATAATTAAAATTCAGATGCATTCATTTCTAAATAATGCACAATTATAAATTATAATGAATACTGAGGATTTAATTACCAATGCCAATTTAGTTTTTTCTTGAAAAACTTTAGTTTCTAAAAATCCCTGCATATGTCTTGCACCACGATTTTTTAACTTTAATTTTGGAGAAAAAAGTGCGAGTTATATTCGAGGAAATATAGTATAATACTACAATTGTTGCCACTATTATATGGCTCTAAGAGCTGGGTTAGAAATATAACACTTCATCAAAGACTGGAGACTACAGATATGAGTTGTGTTTGCTCCCTCTTCCAATCTTTGTCAGAACTCATGTATGTGGTATCCAGTCTTTGATTAAGTGTTTTTTTTATAACTCAGCTCTCAGATCCACAAGTTAAAATTGGTTCACAGTCTTGTATATATATAAGTATAGTTTTTCGTATATATATATATATATATATATATGTTTTTTTTTTTTTTAATATGTATATAAGGGGGTGCTTAAAGGCCAAAGCTGTATAACTGAGAGGAGACCTCCACATAGCCTTTAAAGGAATGTGGAGAACCGACCAGGGCTTCTGACCTAATGTCCAATCCTCACCTTCTTGTGGTGCACCCTGTTGGGTATCTACCTGGATACCGAACGAATGAGGATGGGCTGGCAATATGGGATTTAGCTGACCGAATTCTGTTCTTATTGGCTTAAACCACAATACTAAATGATGGTACAACATGATAGAATTTCATGCTGGCTGGGGCGTTGCCCAGTTAAACAAGGCCCCCGTTGTTTTCGCCAGGGCGAACAGTGAAAAGTCAGCTACTGGAACAAATCCTAAAACACACCCCAACTCAATATCACCAGAATTGAAGACTGGTAATATCAACATACTGAATAGCAAAGAAATGGACTAGCTGAGGAATTAGATAAGTACCAGATTGACATAATAGGGGTGAGTGAAACAAAAAAAGACCAAAACTGGTGAGCTCTTTCTGAGCAATAAATAAAAAATGTTATATTCAGGCAATGACAATCAAGGAAAAGAAGGAGTAGCCATAGTAGTCAACACTACAAAGAGGCTAATCTTCTCGAATGGCAGACAATTTCAAGTTGAGTGATGTGGGCAAATATCAGAATGGGGAACTGGACAATGAGACTTATTTGTGCCTATGGTCCCACAGAAGGTTCTCCTAAGGTAGAAGTGGAGGAATTTTTTGAGGCTTTAGAAAAAGCAACTGACACATTGAAAAAGGAAAAGTTGGTCCTTGTTGGGGATCTAAATAGCAGAGTAGGAAATGATTGTCAGACATACATAAATATTTTGGGAAAATTTGGAGAAAAGAGCAAAGCTAATAATAACGGCAAATAAATACTTGTTGGATTTCTTCTTAAGACATGGACTGGTTATTACTAACACCATGTTCCAACATAAAAATGTGCACAAATTCACATAGAGAGAAGATGCAAGGAATAAGAAAAGTCTCATTGACTATATTATTGTTGATAGTGATGTTTTCTCTCTGGCGCAGGACACTAGAGTGTACAGAGGATTTGAAATTGGAAGTGATCACTATTTAGTCTTGAGCAAGATAAAATTGAATTTCATATTGAAAAGAATCACATGTAAGAAAGTTTTAAAATGAATAAAAGCTAAGCAGCTCTCAGATGTGAACTGTAGACTAAAATACAAAAAATTATTGAAGAAAAAATTAGAGTTTGAGAACAAGAACCAAACCTTGAAGATTCAGTGGCAAGCTCTGAAGAAAACATTGATTGATTCTACCAGAGAGGCGTTTGGTGAGGTTGTCTGCAAGGATAGAAAAATCAGAACTCCCTTGTGGACACAGGAAGTTAAAGAGGCAGTGAAGGAAAAGAAGAAAGCATATCAAAAGTTACTGGCAAATAAGTCAGCTTGTGCCCTTAGAGAATACAGAGACAAATGTAAGAAAGCTCAACACTGTGTAAAACTAGCTAAATAAAAGTCATGGGAAGACTTTGGCAAGAACATAGAAAATTAATATCAAGAAGGTGGCAAGATATTGTTGAAGAAGCTCAGAAAAGGAGGAAAGAGTGCTGTAAAAGGAATTAGATAAAGGTGATATGAAAACTGGAGAAAAAGATATCCTTGAGGTATGGTGTAATTACTTTGAAAAATTGCTAAATGAAACTAGCAGTGATGACAGCACAGTAATAAAAAAACACTGACCAGGCATGCAGTCAGGAATACATGCTTGAAGTAGAAAAAGCCATCAAAAATCTGTTGAAGAAAATACGAATATATGAAAACATACATAGTACCCATATATAAAAAGGGAAATAAAACTGATTGTGAGAATTACAGAGGTCTTTCTCTACTCAGTGATCCTAGTAAGATTTATGCTAGTATACTTGAGAAATGGTTGAGAAGGATTGTGGAAGAGAAGCTTGGTGAGGAACAAGCTGGATTCAGGCCAAATAGAGGCTGTCAGGATCAGATCTTCACTTTACGACAAATAGTTGAGAAAGCATGGGAATATAACAGAGATCTGTATTTAAGTTTTGTCGATTTGGAAAAGGCATATGACAAGGTGCCAAGAGAGAAGCTATTAAATACGCTACAGTTATATGGTGTCAGTGGATCATTATATCAAGCAATACTTAGTCTTTATTTGAGTTGTGAGTCAGCAGTTAGAATTGAAGGAAGTACAGGAAGATGGTTTAATGTTAAATCTGGTGTCAGACAAGGATGTACATTATCACCTCTGTTATTCATTATCTATATGGATTACATTATGAAGGAATGTGGTATTAAACCTCATATTAAAATTGGAGATGTTAATGTCAGCTCCTTGCTTTATGCGGATGATGTTATACTTCTAAATAAATCCGCTACAAGTCTGCAAGGTTCCCTGACTAAATTGAATAACTGTTGTGATACATATGGTATGAGGGTCAGCAATAACAAGACAAAGATAATGAAAATAGGCAGAAGCATTGAAAATATCAGCTGCATTGTGAATGGAGAACCTGAAACATTTCAGCTACGTAGGCACGATTTTTAGTGAAGATGGTAAATTAAATATGGAAATAGACAACAGAATCAACAAAGCTGGTATGGTAGGAAGTCAACTGAATAAATTTATATTGAATAAGAGAGAAATTAGTCAAAACACTAAGTTAGCTGTATACAAGACAGTGTTCAAACCAATTTTAACTTATGGATCTGAGAGCAGGGTCAGAAGTAAAACACTTGACCAAAGACTAGAGACTACAGATGCGAGAGTCCTGAGAAAGATTAGGGGCATGAACATGTGGCATCAGTGGTAATATCATATTAAAAACGAGGATATTGGGATACAACTTGACATTGTCAGCAGCCAGGAATGTGTTAGCAGAGCTAATCTCCAGTGATATGGTCATTTAAACAGAATGGGTGATAAAAGATTAGCAAAACATGTGTTCTCTGCCAGGTTTGGCAGGAAAAAGACCCAGAGGAAGACCAAGATATAGGCAGGCGGATTGATACGATAAAAAGTGCCTTAGAAGATAGATATATAAATATAAGTAATGATGTAAATTTTTCATGTAGTACTATCATATTCTGATACCCCTTGAGGATAAATGTCAGGAATTTGATAAGTTTTTTTTCGTTTAGTATATATAACTGTAGTTTTTCAGTTGACTAGTTCGCCATCTTTACTAAAAACTGTGCATAAGCTGAAATCTTATTTATTCTGTATGTTCTCCATTCAGGATGGTTGATATTTTCATTGTTTTTGTTTTTTAATGCTGATATTCATACCAAACTTATTATATCAGTTATTTCTTTTAATTGTAGAATCTTGCTGACTTGCACTAGGTTTATTTAGGAGTATAACATCATCTGCATAAAGAACTGAGATTAACATTCCAATTTTGATATCAGGTTTAATGCCACTTTCCTTCATAATGTGATTCACATAGATGAAGATAATGCACACCGTTGTCTTACATCTGATTTTAACTGCTGACTTTCAACTTAAATATAGACTGTGTACTGCTCTCATCCATTTACCCCATATGTAGTATGTAGCATTTTGAAAGGCTTTTTTTCTTGGTACTTTGTCGTGTGCTTTTCCCAATCTACAAAGTGCACATTCTTGTTATATTTCCATGAATTCTCAACTGTTTGTTGTAAAGTGAAAATCTGATCTTGACAACCTCTGTTTATTTCGCTTAAACCCAGCTTGTTCTTTTCTAAGTTTTTCTTCCACAATTTTTCTCGGCCTCTTCTCAAAATGCTTGCATAAATCTTTTCTTGAAAACTTAGTAGGGAAATTTCTCTTAGCAGAGAAATTCCTCACATTCACCTTTATTCCCCTTTTTATAGATGGAAAATATGAAAGCCTTACTCCAATCTCATGTACTGGAATTTGAATCTCTGACTAGACCTTCTGCAGTGGAGCAACAGTAAAACTTTTATTCATACATTCATATTTGAGCATTTCTTTTTGAATATCATCTACTTCAGCTGCCTTTCCATGTTTCAGATTTTTTATGGCTTTTTCTGCCTGAAGTATTGATATATACTCTTGAGTGTAAAGTTTGGGGTGCTTTCAATATAAAATCCTGCAAGCTGATCTGAACAAACTAGTTCTATGGACAAATGAAAGTCATTTTTGGTGTTGCTAAGTGCATGGTTATGTATTTTGGACTTACGACATTACAGCAGATATTATGTTAACGGTAGGTTGCCACAAGTGGCCGATGAAGCTGACCTTGAAGTAATGATAGACTGAATTAAAGTTTAAGGGCCATATTGCTACATTGGTTAATTCATCACATAAGATAACTGCACTGTTGAAGAGGACTACAGCTTGCAGGAATAAGAAGTTATTATTCCACTGTAGAAGGTTGATAAGTCAATATCTTGACTTCTGTGCTTTTAAGGAGATGAGAAGAAAAGATCCAGAGGGTAACCTAGATGGTATTGGCAGAATTGCGCATAGGCATATAAGTAGACTGGAGGAATGTGGTTTACAAAGTTTGAGTAATAGATTATAGGAGATCTTAGGGTATATATAAGTGTTGTGTGTGTAGAGGAAACTCAATCATTCCTGGAAACTGAGTAAGAGCATGGTTAGGAAGCATGCGATATTCATGTTTCTCTAATAGTATGTAGAATGCGCTGCAAGTGGACATTGTGGTTGCTTTAGCAATTTTCAATGCTTACAAGGAGATATATAAGTATTTAGGTATTGCATGATTTGGAATAGAGAGAGGGTGGGGAGCCTCCCAATCCCATCTGAGTCCTCAATTTTCTGAAGAAGCTTGTATGATAATAAATGTTTTAAAAAAAGTTTTTTTAATTTAAATTTAAATTTAAAATTTTTTTTTTTAAATTCTAGGTTTGAGAATATGTGGAATGGCCTTTACTACAGGATCACAAATGCTGAGAATTTAGCCATTAAAAATAATTAGATAATTTTAATGGGAAGAGTCTAGGTTAATTAATATCAGTAATATTATTAACATGTTGATCATGTCTTGTTTTTGTGGCTGTGTGGAAAAATACAAGGGTAGTGTAAAAATTCGATGTAGCTTAAAAATATTAAAGCGCTTTACACCGATTTTTTACATAGGTCAAGTCCCATGAGAACTGTAAATAACCTTGTTTGTTTCTATGTATATTTTGCAAAATATTAATGTAGTTAACCCTGTGGGAAGTGAATATATTTACTGTTTTAACGTCAAAAACAAAGGCAATGCTTTCCCATCGGGGAACTTTGTATATAGTTATGTGTAAGAGCGCAGGAAAAGTTGTTTCCTAGTTTTGTATATAAGAGTTGCTTGCAAGCTCTGTGCTAAAACCTTTAAAGATAGTATCTAAGAGTGCCTCTAGGTTTTGGGACCGAGAAGTTTCCTCGGTCCCGAAAGGAGAAGCAAAGTATCAAAGAGGTCCGCTAGTTTTAGAGACAAGTTTCTGTGCTCGGCAAAATACGATCAAAACGATCGTATTTTGCACGGAGGAGAACAAAGAGCGGGTTAAACTTAAAAGAAGATAAAAGAGTCATGCCGAATTCTTTGCAGTTTACTACCCTTAGTGCAAGATCTCAAAATAAAAGCGACTGAGCCAAGCATAAGGGGCTTCCTGGTTCCAGTCCAGCACCAGACAGAGGGCTTCCAGATGTTGCCAAAGAAGGAAAGGCTTCCAGATGCCATAGAGAGGGATCCCGGTTGAGAGTTTGCAGCAGTTTCAGTTTCTTGGTGGCGATTGTTCGAGCTATTGGAGATGGCAGTTGTCCAGGCATTCTCGGTGAGCCAAAGCAGAGGAGAAAAGGCAATGTAAATTACCTGAGGCAGCTTCGCTCGGAAGTTTTTCTTTTCGCCGTGGGAGAACAACCTTTTGCTGGAGCTGAATGAGTACCACAGCCCGCTATTTTTCTGATGAGATGTTACTGAAGCCAGACACTCCTGAGGAAGCTCAAGATCTGAGATGAAAGAATTGCCTTAGAACTTTGTGCAAGACTTTCGACTGAATGTGCAATACAGAGCCTTTGTAAGTTCCATACTTTTGTACAATTCCTCTTATAGTATGTTATAGAAAGACTTTTAAGAATTTGATTAACAGCAGTAAGAAGTGTCATTAAGAGAATCGATTTGGCATATTGGAAGTTGATATAAAAATTGTAAAGATAACTTAACAGAGAGTTAGCTAACCTCTTTGCAAGTAAACTAGAAGTTTAATAAGTTGAATTTGTAAGTGGAGAGTAAATAAGATTGTGAGTTAAAGAAGTTAATTAGTGTAAAAGTAAAAAAGGTTCTAATTTATGCTAAAGATTTTATAAATGGATAGAGAAAGCAATCTCCCTATTGTTTAATTCATGTATAATTTGTAAATAAATGTGTTTTAATTATTTGTTAAAAGAGTGCTGCCTGATCTTTTATTTTATAACTGCACTGTTCTTAAATAAATTGGACTTGTGAGCAGGAAAGAATTTAAGGCAATAAAAACGCAGGTCAGTCACTTACAAACCACGACTGTTAAAGTAAACATTGATAAAAGAAATTTCACTCATGAGAGAAAGGGAAATCTAAAGGAAGTTTTAATTAGTCTTATGCCAGTTAAATGATATATTGGTGGCGCAGTCTGACAAATCAATTTCCAGTATTCATAGGCATTCGACTAGTAAATATGGAAGGTGGATAATCATAGTATGCAGTAGAGTAAACGAGAAAGGATAAGAGGGAAAAAGTGCATTAGAGTAAAGCTACAAAGAATTAGGAATAGAATAAAGAAAAAGTTATTAAATATATAAGAAAAATAACATATACGTTTACAATGTCGCAGACGCAAGAAGATATTACAGTAGTACAAAAGTAATGCCTCCTGTTTTTTTTGTTTTTTTTTTATCTCAGAAAATATAATTTATTTAACAGTGACTTTTATGTGATTAATTCTCCACCTTTTATGAGTGTTTTCTGTCATTTTTCAACAGTCCCCACCATTCTTTTGCCATTGCTGAGTGAGATGCTATGGATCAACCTCATAAATGTCTTTATTCTGTTAGAGCTCTTCACGAATGCCTTGTTTCAGCTCTCTACATAACAGCATCCCTTTGGGTGGGAGAGCAAATAAGTGATATCCAGGGTGCCAAATCTGAGTTCTGAACAGGATGAAGAAAGACCAGTTCAGGCATATGTTGTAGTTGCACCCTTTGTGCACAAACTGATGTGAGGTTGGGCATTGTCATGGAGGAGGAGGAGAACCTCATTCGTGTTTTTGAGGCCTGATTTCTAGGATGCATTTGTATACTGTTCTGAATTGATCATGGGGACTCTGAAAAAAAAGTCCACAAGCAAGACTTTTTGTCCCAGAACATCTTTCCATGATTTTGCCAACAGAAAGCTGTCTTTTGAACTTCTGGCAGTGAACTGAGATGGTACCATTCCATCCACTTGTTTCATTTGATTGTAATGGTAAACCTATTTCATCACCAGTGACTGTGCTTGATGTTAAGTCTCCCCCTATTCTCAGGTAGCACTGGAGAAATTCCACACGTATTGCTTTCCATGCTTTGTATTCATTGCTCAGCATTTTCAGGACCCATTGTGCATACCCCTTGTTGTAACTGGTTTCATTAATGAGGTCATTATCACTGATTTTCTGATATGAGCTGTGGTGTACAATTTATGAACTGTGATATGATCCTTCATGATTAGTGCATCAGCGCGATTTATGTTGTTTATCATCATTGCTATGGTGGCCATCCTTTTCACTGTTTGTCTCTGATCTCAAGTTTCATCAAGTGTAATCCGTGCTCATATTAATAGTATTTTTCAGATGAGTATGAATTTCCATCAAACTTTCATCTTTCTCAGTAAGAAATTCGATCTCCACTCTCTGCTGGCAAAAATTTACATATCACTAAGTAGACAGTGAATAGAACTAGACTACTACTGTCCACTCAGTGATATGTAAAGCTTTCTGTCATCTTGAATCAAAAGAAAAATAATAGATATTACCTTTGTATCACTCACCCTACATAAAAGAGAATGAGAGAAAATGGAGGAGAGAAACATTGATGATGCTGACGATTACTTTTGGGAAATACATTGATTATTGTAATAATCAGGATTAAAAAAGAAACATCATAGTAAGTGGCAAGTGATGGGAACTGGTTTTCATTTTTTTTTCTCAAAAATATCTCAAATTGTTATGTTGTTGCTATTGTTGTTGTTTGTCCTTGAAGAGTCTTAGATGTTTCTGTGTGCTCCTTGTACTGCTTTGGCTATGTCGATGATTTTGTTTGTATAGAGCCGTTGTTCAGGATTAGGATCTATTTCTTGCAAGGCTGCTGTAATTGCTGGACAGGTAAAGATGTGAGTGGGTGTCAGTTCAGTATTGGGGTAGTTGTTGCAGTTTCTGTATGTTCTCGTATCATCTGTATTGATCTTCGTTCCTCTATAATGTCCTGTTCGTAGTCTTGCTATCGTGGTGGAGGTCCTTCTGATTTTGGGAATTTGATGTTGTATCACTGATTTCAGTGGAATTAGTTTAGCTTTTGCTAGTGCGTTAGAATCAGCAAGAGTTGTCACGTGAGATTCTTGGTTGAATTCTCTGGCCTCTTTTGCTAATTCATCAACTTCCTCGTTGTAATCAATGTCTACATGAGCAGGAATCCATTGTAAAATGCAACGTTTTCCTAAACACTTTAGTTGATTTAAGAGTTTATGGATGTCTTGTGTGAGCTTGGTATTGCCATTTTTGATTGCCTCCATAGCTAATCTTGAGTCACTGTAAATTATAATTCCTTCAGATTGTTGAGATGATGACAGTTTTGAGTAGGCTTCTAGTGCTTTATTTATTGTGTAGAGTTCGCTGGAAAAATTGGAAGCGATTCTCCTAGATCCAACTTTTATTGAAAGTTTTTCACCTTTCGGGAGTAGAAGGAGAACACCAGCGCCTCCATTAACCATATTGGTGTCTGACGATCCATCGGTATAACAAATAACCTGTTTGGAGGTATTCAGGCCTTTTTTTTTTTGAGCATTTCTTTTAGTTCTTTTTTTGTACAGAGTTTGGTAAGGTTTAGATTTATGGAGGTATTTGAAGGTAAAGGACTGGAAATTAGAGGTTCTTTGTTTATGTGGGCATTTAGCTGATCAAGACCTATTCTTTCCTGATAGTGTCATCATATTGTAAAGTTGATGATCTGTGAAGTCTGCATTTTTGGTTCCAATGTTCATAAGTTTTTAGGGAGAAAAATATCTCAAATTGTTATGTTGTTGCTATTATAGTGACATATAGATGGTGCGTTCACAAAAAATATTTTTTAAAAAATGTATGCAAGATTGTGAGCTTGTTGCCATGGTATGACAGGAGTAAAATGAGATAAAGAGCCGTAATTGCAAATGTTTGTCAGTAGACTGTGTAGAAGAAATGCCATTAAAGTATGTTGTCTGTTTGATGTTTGAAAGGATTCGTACTTACAGGATGAATTACATTTGAATGGATTAAGTGTTAATTGCATGGAGAAATTGTTGTCCATTGAAAGAGTGGATGTAAGTAATTAAGGAAACTAGATATGTCTAGATGTTTCAACACATGTTGAATTAAAAGGTTGTAATTATCATTGTGATGATAGAGAGAGAATAATGGTCCCACAAATGGACTAGTTTGTTCAGGAAAGAAAATTGAAAACAGGAAAAACATGGGGGATTTGGTTGAGGAATGAACTCCAGCTTCTTGTTTGAACTTGTCATGTTTTAAAAGTAATGTGAACACATCATTCTGACAGTTGATATCTACACCAATGCCAGAAAGAATCAGAATAAAGGTAAGTTCTCAGCATTGGTAAATGTAGCAAGACAAAAAATTATTGGATTTGTAAAACCTGGCTAACAGCAGAGGGATATCCTTATGGGAATAGAATGCAGTGAGTTTATCTTATTTAGGCAGGACAGACCAGATAGTAAGGATGGAGAAAGGATATTATTAATGATTAATTTCTTTGCTATGGTGAGTATTACAAGGAGCAGACTTGGCTGTTTGGTGTGAGATAGACAGTAACAGGTCAGAATACACAATTGAGTGCTGCTACCAACCAGGATGATCTGAAGAGGACAGTGAACTACTTAGATCTTGCAGATACAAGACTATCATTATAGGTTATTTCACCTGTGGGATATAGTCTGGAAGGAGAAGAAAGTATGCAAAATGAGAGAAAGAGAAATTAAAAGATTACTCAAGGATAATTTTGTGATGGATTCATGGTGCAAAAATTTTGGATCTAGTAATAGCATCTGAACATCTGTTTGTAAGGTGACCATTGCCTCCATTTCCATTTGGTGAGAGTAATCATGCAGTTTTCACTTAGGAAGTGGCAACATTTTATATGACTGTGTGTGTTATAAAAGAAATATATAAGTATATATTTATATGTATCTGACTCATACACAAGTCATGCAAGACTGGTAGCATATCTCAGTGTCATGTGTGGAGAAGTGAGTTAAAAAAAATCCAATTTTTTGAGCAGCTGAAGGTTATATTCTTTGGTGAAGACAGATGCAGGGAGGGTGTTCCAAAGAACACAGGTAGATGGAATGAAAGAAGCAGAGAAGTTGGTTCTGCAAGTTTGGAGCTGGACTGTAAGTGTTGGACAGATTTGGAGTTTGTACAGTGCTAACAGGTATAATACTTTGCTGGAGGAGAACTGTATGAAAGATTAGAGGTAGATGAGATAAAATATTAAAACTATTGCAAGAGATTAATTCAAACACCACAATGGAATTTACTTACTTCATGATTTTCTTCCTGATATTGTAAATTTATTTGACGTCATCATTAATTCAGGATACCTCAGTTTTCAGAACAAAGTATACAAGCAGATGGAAGGAACAGCTATGGGGGGTCTCCCATTTTCTTTACTCTAATTACTTTATAATGGCAAATACCTTGGATTTCTGCTCAGGACATGGACTGGTTATTACTAACACCATGTTCCAACATAAAAATGTGCACAAATTCACATGGAGAGAAGAGGCAAGGAATAAGAAAAGTCTCATTGACCGTGTTATTGTTGATAGTGATGTTTTCTCCCCGGTGCAAGACACCAGAGTGTATAGAGGATTTGAAATTAGAAGTGATCACTATTTAGCCTTAACAGGATAAAATTGAATTTCATATTGAAAAGAATGACATGTAAGAAAGTTTTAAAGCGAATAAAAGTTGAGCAGCTCTCAGATGTGAACTGTAGACTAAAATACAGAAAGATTATCGAAGAAAAAAATGAAAGCATTTGAGAACAGAAACCAAACCTTGGAGATTCAGTGGCAAGCCTTGAAGAAAACCCTGATTGATTCATCCAGAGAGGCATGTGGAGAGGTTGTCTGCAAGGATAGAAAAATCAGAACTCCCTGGTGGGCACAGGAAGTTAAAGAGGCAGTGAAGGAAAAGAAGAAAGCATATCAAAAGTTGCTGGCAAGTAAGTCAGCTTGTGCTCTTAGAGAATACAGAGACAAATGTAAGAAAGCTAAACACTGTGTAAAACTAGCTAAACAAAAGTCAGGGGAGGACTTTGGCAAGAATATAGAAAATAAATATCAAGAAGGTGGCAAAATATTCTGGAGGTGTTGAAGAAGCTTAGGAATGGAGGAAAAAGTGCTGTAAAAGGAGTTAGAGATGATAAAGGTGACATGAAAACCGGAGAAAAAGATATCCTTGAAGTATGGAGTAATTACTTTGAAGAATTGCTAAGTGAAACAAGCAGTGATAGCACAGTGGCAAAAAACACTCAACAGGCAAACAGTGAGGAATACATATCCATACTTGAAGTAGAAAAAGTCATCAAAGGCTTTGAAATGTGGAAAGGCAGCATGAGTAGATGATATTCGAACAGAAATGCTGAAGTATGGTGGTATAGAAGTCTTACAGTGGCTGCACTGCATAGTTCAGAAGGCCTGTATAGAGGGATGAATTCCTGATGATTGGAGTAGAGCTCTGATAATAACCATATATAAAAAGGGAAATAAAACTGAATGTGAAAATTACAGAGGTATTTCCCTACTGAGTGTTCCAAGCAAGATTTATGCTGGTATACTTGAGAAACAGTTGAGAAGAATTGTGGAAGAAAAGCTTGGTGATGATCAAGCTGGATTCAGGCCAAATAGAGGCTGTCAGGATCAGATCTTCACTTTACGACAAATAGTTGAGAAAGCATGGTAATATAACAAAGATCTGTATTTAAGTTTTGTCGATCTGGAAAAGGCATATGACAAGGTGCCAAGAAAGAAGCTATTCAATACGCTACAGTTATATGGTGTCAATGGGGCATTATATCAAGCAATACCTAGTCTTTATTTGAGTTGCAAGTCAGCAGTTAGAATTGAAGGAAGTACAGGAAGGTTGTTTAATGTTAAATTTGGTGTAAGACAAGGATGTACATTTCCCCCTCTCTTATTCATTATCTATATGGATCACATTATGATGAAAAGTGGTATTAAACATGATATCAAAATTGGAGATGTTAATGTCAGCTGTTTGCTTTATGCAGACGATGTTATACTTCTAAATAAATCTGCTACAAGTTTGCATGATATCCTGACTAAATTGAATAACTGTTGTAATAGATATGGTATGAAGGTAAGCAATAAAAAAACAAAGATGATGAAAATAGTTAGAATCGTTGAAAATGTCAGACTGTGTTTTGAATGGAGAACCTGTGGAACAAGTAAAACATTTCAGCTACTTAGGCACGATTTTTAGTGAAGATGGTAAATGTAATATGGAATTAGACAACCGAATCAACAAAGCTGGTATGGTAGGAAGTCAATTGAAGACATTCATATGGAATAAGAGAGAAATTAGTCGGAACACTAAGTTAGCTGTATACATGACAGTGTTCAAACCAGTTTTAACTTATGGATCTGAGAGCTGGGGCAGAAGTAAAACACTTGACCAAAGACTAGAGACCGCAGATATGAGAGTCCTGAGAAAGATTAGAGGCATAAATAGATGGCATTAATGTCAATATCATATTAAAAATGAGGATATTAGGAAAGAACTTGACATTGTCAGCATCCAGGAATGCATTAGCAGAGCTAATCTCAGATGATAGGGTCACTTAAACAGAATGGGCGAGGAAAGATTAGCGAAACAAGTGTTCTCTGCCAGGTTGGTGGGAAAATGAGGCACACTTATATCTTGGTCTTCTCAGAAGAAGACCAAGATAAAGGTGTATTGTTATGGTACAAAGTGCCTTAGATGATAGAAATATATGATCTGATAATGTTGGAGTCTTGACAAGTAACTGAGTGATTTGGAGGAAAATTATAGATAGGAAGTTAGTAATGATGTAAATTTTTCACTTAGTACTATCATATCCTGTACACCTGTAAATGTACGAGGGCTGTTCAATAAGTAATAAGACTAATTTTACTGTCGTGAAACCACTCATCACAATATTAATTTCTGTGAAATAAAGAAATGTTGCTGTCTGTATTAACAAAAGAGGTTGATAGGTGGCGCATATGGGCTGATGTGCCAGTGTGTCATGTGACTAAATGCAAGCTTGTTTCTACGCACCTATGAGCTGCGACCAGTCATTGAAATGGAAGCGTCCTTGGAACAGCGTTATGCGATTAAATTTTGTGTGCATATGCAAAAATAGGCATCGGACACTTTTAACATGATACGCAAATCTTTCCACGATGAAGCAATGTCGAGGCAAGTGTTTTTCGGCGGCATAAAACTTTTAAGGAAGGAAGGCAAAATGTGGAAGATCTTGAATGTGAGGGAAGACCTTCAACGTCCATCTCAGAGACAATGATCAACACAGCAGCGATTATTATCAAGGAGGATTGCAGAATTACAGTACGCCAGCTGCATGTTGTCCTGAATATTTCTATGGGAAGTGTTCACTCAATCATGGCTGAGCATTTGGGACTGAAACGTGTTTGTGCCCGATGGATTCCCAAACTCTTGACACAGGAGCAAATGCAGCATCGAGTGGATGTGTGCACACAATGGAAAGAAAGACTGGAACAAGAAGGCGACAACTTCTTAAAACGTATCATTACAGCAGATGAGGCTTGGTTGTATCACTATGACCCTACGATGAAACAACAAAGCAGTGAATGGGAGCATCCATCTTCACCCCCCCCCCCCCCCCCAAGAAAGCAAAAACTGCAAAATCGGCTGGTAAAGTTATGACCATAATGTTTTTTTGACTACGAAGGCATTGTTTACCAACACGCTGTAGAACCTGGGAATACTGTAAACGGCTTATACTATGCGAATGTTTTACGGACAATGGTACAGCACGTCAAAAGGAAGCGTCCGTTGCTGAAGAATGGCTTCTTATTGCACCATGATAATGCAAGGCCACATATTGCTGGTGGTGTAGTGGACGTTTTGCAGAAAAACAACATAGATATCCTACCACACCCTCCATACAGTCCTGATCTCGCACCATGCGATTTCTGGCTGTTTCCTCAGCTCAAGAAACCACTAAGAGGCCGCCATATCGAAAGCAACAAAGCGTGTGTAAAAGCTGCGGAGGCAGTTTTGAAAGAACTCTCATAAAACAGATTTTCACATGTGTTTAAGAAGTGGATGCAATTTTGCAATAAATGCATCGCGTCTCACGGTAGTTACTTTGAAAAGACCATATAAATGATGACGATTAAAGGTAATCTGTTTTCTGTATAAATATAGATTTATAACTTATTGAACAGCCTACGTATGTTATTTTTGTTGACTATATGTAATATCTTTCCTCTTTTTATCTTTATTCTTTACATTAATATCTTTTCTCTTATGTGCTTTTTCTCTCTCTTAACCTTACTCACTTACTCTACTGCGTTTCATGTTTATCCACCTTCCATGTTTTATTAGTCGTATGTCAATGAACTGTGAAAATTTATTTTTAAGACTATGCCATCAGTATATCAAAAATTTGGTATAAGACTCATTGAAACGTCAGGTAGACCTCTCTCTCTTTCTCTTATGAGTGAAATTTCCGTAAACAAAGTTTTTATTAACACTCGTGGTTCGTAAGTAACTAAACTGTGCTTTTATTGCCTTAATTGTTTCCCACTCACAAGTCCGATTATTTTTAGGAACAGTGCAGTTGTAAAAATAAAGGATCGGGCAGCACTCTTTTAACAAATAATTAAAACACATTTATTTACATTAATATGAAATATACATGAATCAAACGACAGGGAGATTGCTTTCTCTACCTATCTAAAAAAAATCTTTAGCATAAATTAGAATCTTTTCACTCCAATAATAAATAATCTCCTTAACTCAAACACTTATTTACTTTCTGCTTAGAAATTCAACTTATTATACTTCTAGTTTACTCGCAAAGAGGTTAGCTAACTCTGTTAAGTTATTTTTACAGATTTTGTATCAACTTCTTACGTGTCAGTTGACTCTTATGGACACTTCTAATTACTAAAAAAACTAACTGTTAATAGTCCATATACAATATATCTCTTAGATTATAAGAGAAAAATATACAAAAAAATAAAACTTACAGAGGCTCTGTATCACACATTCAGTCAAGAGTCTTTTACTAAAGTCTTTATGGCTTTTCTTTCAGCTTGAGTCTTAGGCTTACTTCAGCGGTATCATGCTGGGATGTTAGCGGGACTTATGGACTGCAATCTGCTGCCTCGAATCACATATAAAAGGTTTCAGCATACGGGCACAATTCTCCTCTGGATCCTTACTTCGGGAACTTCTGCTTCTAATTGCCGCCACTTCTGCTACGATTCAGACTCTGCATATAGTCTCAGCTTGCTTCCGCTCTGGTTCCAACTGCCTCTAGTTCCGATTTCTGATGACTCTCTCTTGACGTCTGGAAACCCCTTATGCTCAGCTCAGTCTCCTTTTATTTTGCAATCTCGGGGCCTTGCACTAAGGGTAGTAGCCCCCAAGAATTCGGCATAACTCTTTCATCTTCTTTTTAGTTTGACCTGCTCTTTGTTCTCCTCCATGCAATCTTTTGATCGTATTTTGCTGGGCGCGGAAACTTGTCTCTAAAACTAGCAGACCTCTTTGATGCTTTGCTTCTCCTTTCGAGCCGCGAAACTTCTCTAAACCTAGCAGCACTCTTAGATACTATCTTTAAAGGTGTTAGTGCAGAGCTTGTAAGCAACTCTTATATATAAAACTAGGAAACAACTTTTCCTGCGCTCTTACACATTACTATATACAAAGTTCCCCGATGGGAAAGCATTGGCTTTGTTTTTGACGTTAAAACAGTAAATACATTCACTTTCCACAGGGTTAACTACCCTGTGGAAAGTGAATGTTTCTATGCATATTTTGCAAAATATGCATAGAAACAAACAAGGTTATTTACAGTTCTCATGAGACTTGACCTGTGTAAAAAAAATCGATGTAAAGCACTTTGATATTTATAAGCTACATCAAGTTTTTACACACCCCTTGAGGGTACATGTCAGGAATTTGATGATGATGAATTACTTTATGGAACATTTTGAACACATATTCTTAGCATTTTTTTTCACCTAATCACACCAATTTGGTACTGATATGTTGGTGTTTTGCTGTATGGAACTCCTTTCATTTTCATGAATTTCTGGATACTCTCATTCTACGAGGGGCAGAAGGGCTGAAAGGTTCTGATAAACACCTAGAACAAAAATTACTGGCTTGTGCAACGAAGGAAAGATTTTTTTTTCCCTCAGGATTGCAAATGACACAGCAGCATTCTAACAAGTGTATAACACTTTGTGAGGAATATATAGAATAATGTGTAAGTCGCATGTTTCTACTTCAATTCCTTCATGGTTGATTATCACAACTTCTCAGCACCCTCTCACAAGTCAATCAAATGGCAGTCTATTCTCAGCATATAGAAAACCAACTCATACTGACAAATACATTGATTCTAATTCACATCTCCATCCTTGTCAAAAATATGATGTAGTCAAATCTAAAGAAAATACCTTCCTCATCTCTCTCGAAGACAAATCTCGAAGACAGCATTCTAACAAGTGTATAACACTTTGTGAGGAATATATAGAATAATGTGTAAGTCGCATGTTTCTACCTCAATTCCTTCATGGTTGATTATCACAACTTCTCAGCACACTCTCACAAGTCAATCAAATGGCAGTCTATTCTCAGCATATAGAAAACCAACTCATACTGACAAATACATTGATTCTAATTCACATCTCCATCCTTGTCAAAAATATGATGTAGTCAAATCTAAAGAAAATACCTTCCTCATCTCTCTCGAAGATAAATATCCCCCCCTCTTTCTTATCCTGAGTTTACAGGCCACCCTGCTCTTGCAGCTTATATTATTATGGACTGTTCATTCTTCACAAATTCATCTTGAACATCAAGAATATATTTAAATCAAGGAGCTCAATAAATCTGGTTTAGCAAGTGTTACCTTCGAATTTAGTGGAACAATACCACAGTTCTAGACAAAAGCTATTTTCTTCTGGAAAGACTGTACAAAGAAACTGGTGCACATAATAACTAAACATAACCTTAACTAAAATTATTGCCATAAACTTTCTCAATATTGGGAAGTTATCCTAATATTCACCATTCATGTGTTTCAGAAATTGTAATTGATTATTTAAATTTTAAAAAAAATTGTATTAATGTTATTTGAATTTATTCCCTGATATCTATTAATGCAGATAGTTATTCTCCTGTAGCTGATAGTGTGTATAATATCATGTGCTTTCAATTTATTTGTTGTTCTCTCTTTTTTGTGGTTATCTTCCTGTATTGAAAATGGCTATGAAACATAGCCAAAAATTCTGCAAATAAACAGTTTTACTTAAGTGACACTTCCATCATTTAATTGGTATTATAATGCCTTATATCTCAATTTTTGAATCAGTTGAATAGGATATCAGTATGAATGTATCAGAGAATTAGTGATGCCTTAATTTGGTTATTCAGTGCAAGAGTTATGAGAGCTATGACTTCATATGGAACTACGGGGTGATTATAATATACTGAGAAGCCAGCTTGAAGCCATGCCTTGGTGTTAGAAACTGCATTGTGGAGAATCAGCACTGTACAGGAAACTATATCAGAGTTCATCCACATAGTTAGCAGAATAAATTGCATGGTAATTAAATGGGTAAATAGGAGATGCAGAAGAAGGTAATTTTGTGGATCTGATATCACAAGAAGAGGAGCAGTATAATGAGCAGGCCAGGTGAAGAAAGCAAAATTGAATTATGAAAGGAAGTCAGCTAAGAAGGCTATGCAAAATTCAAGAAAATATTATTGCTGTGTTGCAAGTTAAAACAAGAACATCTATGGAAGAATAACCTTAGTGTACTCAAATAGTAGGAAAGTGTTGCATTGAATTCATAAATATTGTGTTTTTAATGTTCGGTATAGTTAGTAAGGTACACTTCTCTGAATGTTGAAGGAGAATTATATGAAAGATTAGAGGTGGATGAGCTAAAGTATTAAAGCTATTGCAAGAACTTAATTCAGATATAGTTCAGTTTGGAGAAGATATTGATATGAATGCTGAAGGAATGTACGAGAGAGAGAGAGAGAGAGAGAGAGAGAACAAAATAATTCTGTTATACAGTGGAGGAGCTAGGACTAATGCTATGAATTTTAGACACTTAGTACCTCTGTGGTCATTGAAGTATTAGAAAGGCTGATGAGAAATGACATGGTTTTGGTAAAAATGTTGATTTTATTTTAACAGTTTGCTCAGGTTCTATAATAGTGACAGAATTAGATAAAAAAAAATAGAAATATCATTGATAATTCTGGATTTTCGAAGGCATCTGATAGGATTCCACATGTGAATAGTTACCCATATTCCAAGGAACGGGTATGCAAAATAGACATGACATCTCTCTCTCACTCACTCACTCACACACAGTGGTCAGCATTCTTTGTAATTATGGGGACAAAAATACATGCTAGAGCAGTTACTTTACTTACAACTAAGAAAAATAGCCCTTGATGTTTTGGCCTCTATATCGAGGTCTTCATCAGGAATATGTATGTATGAAGTAAAATACAAGCTCCATCATATAATACACATAAGTGAGCCATAGTATAAGTGCTTTAACCGATTACACTAGCCTGACCTCTAGTGAGGGAAAGAAAGTAAAATCATGACCCTCTTTGCCCATATACCATACCTTCCTTTTGTGTGGTAATGTAATTCCTATCTACAAAAGGAAGGTATGTCACCCCCCCCCCCCCAAACTAACTTATACATGGACTTCAAGCAACAAGTTCTAGATTCAGCAAATGGCAGAATTATATTAAAAATACATATATTGTGAAGGAATGTTATATTGTTAACATTAAAGAATGTGTAATGAGAGCTAATCTAAGGTGGCAGGATGGATCACTCAGTGGATGAAATAAGCAAAACAGATAATCGATTCCAAGATTACTTAGAGGAAGATTAAGATGCAGTTAGAAGTGCCCAAGAAGAGAGAAATATAATATCTGACAATATTGGAGTACTCACTAGTGCTTCAAAATTTCCCTCTAAATTGACTAATTTTCCTCTCATTGACTTTTTTTTTAAGATTATATAAACAATGGCATATCCAACAAAAAAATATTTTTATTTAATTCAGATAATTCATGTAAGTTAAGAAAACATATAAACTATGAAACAAATACATAGTATAAAATTATAAAAAATTATAAATTGTACATAAACTTCATTGCACATAATACATAAATGTTTCAGGCAAAATAAAATAAAGTGTATATTTTAATCGTCATCACTCTCTTCAAAACTAACATTTCGTAGATGTTCTTTATTTACGAGTGGCTGTATGTCATCATCACTTGAAATCTCTTGGACATCATTAGTATAATTTTTATTGCATACTTCAGGTGGTTTAGTTATCAAGAAGTCAGTAATAAGACCTTCCTTACCACCATGCTGCAATTTTTTATTAAGTTCATAATATGGAGCTAAACAAATATCCAATTGTCTCGCAAGGATAGAAAGATCAGAATTCCATGGTGGACATAGAAAGTTAACAGTGAAGGAAAAGGAGAAAGAGTAACAAAAGTTCCTGACAATTAAATCAGCAGATGCCCTAAAAGAATACAGAAAAATGTGAGAGCTAAGCTGTGGTGTGTAAAAGTAATTAAAGTCACAGGAAGACTTTGGTAAGAATATAGAAAATAAACATCAGGAAGGTTGCAAAATGTTCTAGTTTCCGGAGCGCTCCATTGAGAGATCATTATCCATGAAATAACTTTCTTGCCAAGCCCAATCCTTCTGCTAATTTCTTTAAACTGAATTCTTTAACGGATTCATCACAATCGCAATCTTTGCAGAACTTTCCCTGCCATTTGGTTCGACGTCATCTATTAATTGTACCAGTTCCTCCTCATTTAAAACATGGGGTTTTCTATTTCCCCATCAATTAATTCACTATTGAAGAGATTGGAGCACTTATGGAGAATTATGTTGAGACTCATGAGACTCAACTTATGTTGAGTCTCGTGTTGATCAAAACCGAATGTATCCTCGGTCTTGTTCAATTGTTACCTTGGCAGTTTACAGTGGGTGGGTTTATCCCTGTTAAAAACGCATATATCGCAAAAGTGCTCTAAGTGGCCATTACTATAAAAATAATTTTTTTTACATAAAAAAAAGCATTACATATTGTATGTAACTCACCAAAAAATAAAGTGCTCAGCTTGAGATTAACGCACTTATGATTTTTAATGCACTTTCCTGACAGAAAACGAAGACAATTTTCAACAATAAATACTTTATACGGTAAACAATTGACGTACGTGCGTGTATGCTAAAGGGTATTTCCTAATATAAATTCACTACTTATAACTACATTTGCGATACGGACAGAAGCAAATTTAATGAAGATAAAATTTGATTTTTAAGTCAGCATTGAAAAATATATGAAAAGATAAAGGGTTACTACAGTTTGTAGACTGTCTTATATCGAAACCGCATTGTATAAGTGCCGCGTTCAACAAGGGTTACTACAATTTGTAGACCACATATCGAAACCGCATTGTATAAGTACCGCGTTATACGAGGGTTACCTGTATTGTCACAGTATCCTATGTACACCATTTAAGGGTTGCATCAGGAAACTGATGATATAAAAACTTACATTTTAAGATCATGTATAAAATGTCGTCCCAGAAATAAGATGAAGGATATCTGAACTTTAAATAATTATAAAAATAAATAATATTGCTATATAACCATGTTAATTAATTAAATTTATGATTTCTTTTCTGTATAGGTTGGTCATGACAACTGGGTAAGAGGAGTAAAGTTTCACCCTGGAGGTAAATATATAGTGAGTGCTTCAGATGACAAAACTCTTCGTGTGTGGGACATTGAAAATAAGCGCTGCAGTAAGACTTTAGAAGCACATGGCCACTTTTGTACTGCTGTTGGTAAGTACATGTGCAAATGCTAAAATTACATTTGTGCTAAAGTTCTGAAAAAAAAACATGGCTTGCTCACTGACAACAGATCAGAAACGGCATAAAACATCTATTTGGTGCTTGAGCTTCTGCTTCCTACTCATCATCATTTCTTCCCCTCCCCTTCTCCGAAATCACTCCTCTCATCAATTCCTGCACTTTGATTACACTGTACTTAACCTTATACCTTCACTGGATTGAACTATTATCCTCTGCCTACGCTATCAGTTTATTTAAATCTGTACTCTACTTTCATTAATTATTGTCTTCTCCAGTTTAGGGTTATTCATAAAAAGCTTTATATGTATATGCCCCCTCAAACTTTTGAAAAGTCTAGGTAGTATTGTGGTTTAGTCATTTCTTTTATATATGACTATCAGTTTATTATGAAAAGTGAATGCTAAGGCAAGATATACCCTTGCAAAGCTGTGCTGCTTTCCATTGAGCATCATATTCCTCCATCCATTCGTAATTGTGCCTTCTTTTCCAATATCTTAACTGCTGCTCTTGAGATATTGATCAGTCTGTAAATTGCTAGTTCTGTTTTGGAGACTCCTTTATGTAGCTGTTTTTGCTCTTGTTCTGCTCTCTTGGGACCTGTCACATCTGAGACTTGAGTCTATTGCATCCTTGTGAATCCAGAGCTGCTACTTAATAATGAACAACAATATTGCTAATTATATCTTAAACAAAAAATTACACGATAACCACAGTAATTAACTTTAATAAAAGGACAGATATTTTGTACTGAAAATAAGTGTATCATCAGTGGGTAGAAACAAGCAAATCGAAGAACGGAATACAAGGTATGTATTCTGTTCATGATAACAACAATCGGTTTACCAATTAAAAACAATTGCTGTAAGCTAGAAATTAATATACTAATAATTAATATTAAAACTAGTTTCGATGTTTACATAAAATTATAATATCCCAAACCTTTTTTTTTTTTTTTTTTTTTGGGAGGTGGGGAGGGAGAGACAATTGTTCCGATTCAGGTTAGGGGATGTAAAAGGGGTTTGCAAACTTTCTTTGAAAAGGCATTCATATTTTAAACTGCTTCTATGGATAAGACACTAAACACAGTATCGGGTGAGATGAATCTTGTCTTCTCCATAGAAGCTGTTTTAAATATGAATGCATTTTCAAAGAAAATTTTAAAGCCTTTTTTACATTGGCCTAACCTGAATTGGAATGATTGTCTCCCCCCCCCCCCCCAATAGGTTTGGGAGATTACCATTTTACCTTATTTACTCGAATATAACTCGTCCTCGTGTATATCTTGCATCCCTGATTTTACTTTACGAAAAAAACATTAAAAAGTTTGCATATAGTTGGCACACAAAAAAAGTTTAAAGGCTTAAGAAATAGAGGGAATGTTGTTATGGCAGTTCCAGATATTTTGAAATTCGGTTGAAGAGAAATCAGCATTTCAACTCAACAATCTTCAGCTTGCCTTTGTTGTTGAGGTTGCGCAATCATATGCATAGAGATAGAAGCAACCAGTAGAGGAAATGTGGGAATGAGAGCATTGACTTCTACTCAATCTTAGACTGTGTGGGGATGGATTAAGGTTAAGAGACTATCATTAGAACTGTTGTGCAACTGGATTTTGAGAGCTTGGGAAATGATTTTGCTAGAAATAATTTAATTACAGAAGCATTGTCGTTAAAAGATTCAATATATCGCGTGCTGAAGGAGAGCAGCTGATGGCATAAATAACATTGATAATTAAAATTTAAATGCATTTATCTTATAAATAATGTGAGCAATTATAAATTATAATGAATACTGAGGATTTAATTATAAATGTCAATTTAGTTGTTTTTATTATTTTTACAGCTATTTTGCCTGCTTTTGTTTAGGAGGGCACCAGTTTTAATGTCATTGGCTTTTTACTCAAGAATTTTTAGGGCATTGCAGATGTATTTTAGACACAAATATATGTAGCATAATAGAAGAAAATTCGCACATACCTTTTCTTGGATGTTATTGCCTGTCTTCTTTCTGCAATGTGCATACTTCTGCTGTTATGGTGTTGAAAGGGGAGTGTGTGTGTGTGTGTGGGGGGGGGGGTAGGCAATGTGCGAGAATTAATTTGAAAAAATTCGGGTTTTTTGTATAATATATACATATATTGTTTTTAAGGGTGGGCAGAGTGCTTTTTTTGTAGGGTGGAAAAAAGATGAAAAGGGAGGGCTGAAAATAGCAAACTGTTTTTTAGAGGAAGGAGAATGGTTTATGGGAAAAGGGGGCCGGGGAGTTTTTTTTTAGTTTTTCAGGAAAAACTTTAGTTACCAAAAATCCCCTTATGTCTTGCACTAGTTTTTTTTAACTTTAATTTTGAGAAAAAAGTGCAAGTTATATTTGAGTAAATATGGTAGATAAACATCAAAAATAGTTTTAATATTAATTATTAGTATATTAACTTCTAGCTCACAGCAATCATTTTTAATTGGTAACTGGTTGTTTTGTATGTACCTTGTATTCCTGTTCTTTAATAGGGTCAAGCACCGTTTGTCTACTTGTATGTGAGATATATATGACTTCTCCCACTGATGAGACCTCAATAAAGGTCGAAACCAATCTGGGTTTTGGCCCTTCCTATTATGCATTACATTTATACATGTCCGAAAGGTGGTGTACTTTGCATTATGGAATACACACCAAGGCAAGTGATATGAAGTCATTAGCCTCTATATACAAGTAGCCCAGGTGTGAATATATTTCACATGCAAAACTTTGTTTTTCTATTACATTGACTACTATTGGTGATATAATTTTTCACATCATTACTCTCCTCTGTATGTGTAGAAGGGTTTAACAAGATCTTCAGAAATGTTCTGCTTAGGATAACCATTCTTTTGAAAATTGATAAAAGCAGTTTTAATTCTTTGGAAATTTCTTCTTTGCTGATGAGAGTATGCACATGAGTTCCTAAATTTGAAATAATACTGAGCTTTTGAGGGATAATGATGGAACTGTGCTTGAAGATAACTGTTGGTATGTGTAGGTTTTCTGTAGATGGAGATTTTTAGTTTTCCAGATGAACGAGTAAGTTCTACATCAAGAAAAGGAAGCGAACTGCTAACTTCTAGTTCTGCTGTAAATTTTATTCCGGGATTGGCTATTAGATGATTCAAGAACTCTTGGTGTGAATCTGGACCATGGCTCTGAATCAAGGAAACGTCATCTATATATATATATCTCTTCCATAATCTTGGTTTTAATGGAAAGGAGTTTATAATATTTTCTTCAAAAGCTTCTAGGTATATATTCGCAAGTACAGGAGATAGATGGTTTCTCATGACTAACCTGTAATTTTGCTTGTAGATCGTGTTTCCAATATATATATATATATATATATATATATATATATTGGATTAACTTGGTATTGGTATTAACTTGTATATATATATATATATACAAGTTAATACTTTTTTAATCTGTGATCTTTAGTATCTCCCATAAAGAAGATGGATGTAGACTACTATTGGTTTAAGTTAGGAGAGTAGAGCAATGTTTCACATGTTTTATGAGTAAATAACTTTTATGAAGGAGTCTTGTTCCAGTGAACTCTGTGTTCATTGCAGATAACATACTCAGCAAGTCCAGACTGTTTAGTTATGATATTTAAAATAAGACTTATGTTCTACTAGACGAATAAAAGCAGAGCTTCCAGTTTGTCCAAATAAAATAAGCCACAAGAGCATGGAATCTGGTAGATGTCTGGAAAATCAAGAAGCCGAAGCTTATCCTTAGGGGAAATGTAAAAGGTGGAGATTTTCTGATGGGATGAAAGGCAACAAGAATGTTCAGTGGTTTTAAAATTTTTGCAATTCACTCAGAAATGCCTTACCCACATAGGAATGAGTGAGATTTCTTCAGAAGCAAATTCCATAGTTTTATTCTGTTTTCTTTTTTTTTTATTAAAAAAAAAAAGACAGTATCTAATCTGATCATAACATTGGTAAGGCCTACATTGAGATCACAACTTTTATTCTTTTAATCCAAAATGTTCTTTATATAAGTTGAAGATCTTCTAGTACAAGATAAGTATTTAAATAACTTATGTGGGACATCCTATATAGTCAACAACCAGACTTAATTGGAATACTTGGTTTACGAACTTTGGGTAGATCATAATAATCTAGGTGGATGTGAACATATAAAGTTTTAAGCTTTTTCTTTTTTTCTTCATACTGAATAGAAACATTATTAATAAGAAAGAGAATTAAGGCTATTCATCTGGCTACCAATAGGATCAAAGATGCAAGGGACCTATAAGTAGAATAGTCTCGAAGTAATAGTAACATTTTTCTGTCATTCTTTATCTTGAACCTTTGCTTTTGTTTGGTCTGCTTTAGTAATAATAAAGTTGTTATTCTATAAAGACTTCAATTCAGAAAATGAAAGTGTAGGACGAGGAGGCTTAGTATTAAAAAGAATTTTTGCATATTCAAATTGAATCCTGTTAGTTGTTTCAAGAGATAAGGATCAAAGGTCTATCTATGCCATGAAAAATAAAATCCATAAGAAGTACCTTTTTGGGAGAAATGCTGAGTCATGTCCATTTGATAAAACAATAAGTCCATCCTGTGTTAATGGATGGCTGAGTATGTTAAGTTTATCTGAGTCACAGACACCATATGAGTACTGGTTCTAATGGAGATTATGAGTGAATCATGCTTGCGCTTTAAATTGTCAGAAGTAGAATTAAAAACATGCTGTAAGAAGTTGATGCAATATGAAGAATAATAATGAAAAATTCAGCCTGCTAAATAGATTTTATGGCATTCTTGATACAATTAATTTCCCTATTCAAGAGGGCTGAAGATTTTTTTACCTTCATTCAGTTGATAAATTAAAAGTGACCTTCTAGCCCTCATGTAAGTCTGATGGGCTTTTGGAGACCCATAAATTTCTTTTATTTTACAACAGGTAGGAACAACCTGAGCCATCTTACAACATTTTAGAAATATTATTCTGCTAACGTATTTAGCCTTCCTCACTAAAAATTTGCTGTATTTAGCACATTGTTTAGAGAAATAGACTCTATAAAGTATTGATTTGTTTCCATGTTGGAAATACCGTGAATAGGCATAATATTTAACTATAAAAAATGGAAGGAAAAAACTCCAATTAAGATTATTTGTAGATGCCTAAGTTTCATAGACATCATCAGTACAGAATTAAATTGCATCTTAGTAGCCAACTAAAATGGTTACTAATGGTCAATTTTTTTAACTTTAATAAAAAAAAAAATTCATTAACAAAAAAAGATATATACCGTATATTCCGCCATATAAGTCGACTTTTCAGCATTGAAAAAAAGTACTTAATTTTTTTAGTCGACTTATACACCAGGTCAAATATCGATTGCTTTCCAAGAAAAAACTAGTATACATCATACTCTGTTAAATTTATTAGCAATATACAAAAAGGGTAAATAAGTAAAAATGTTTCAACTTATATCAAATTTATTTACAGAAAAAATTATTTACATGTTATATATTTATTTATTTACAAAAGAAAATAGGTAGGTAACTACATAATTAAAATTTAATTTTCACTGTCTGAATGTGTGAAAAGTTCATTGTACTCTGGTTCTGTAATTTCTTCCGGTGTATTGTCATATAAATTGTATTCGTTTTCTCCATCAGATTTAGCATCAATTTCGTCATCATTGTAAACAAAATCATCTTCCGAGCCATCTAATTTGTTAGATATAGCACATTTTTTAAAAGATTTTATTACTGTATCTGGTTTTATTTCATTTCATGCTTTCGCTACCCGTTCACACATAGTTACCAAAGACGCATGTCACATTTGTCCTCCTTTTGTGTAACTTTTCTCTCCTTCTTGCATCCACACATTCCACTGTTTTCATAAACTGTCTTTAAATGGCTTGTTTATACAAACATCCAACGGTTGCACTAGTAAAGTTAACCCACTTGGAATCACTGCCATATTGGTATTATTCTCTCTTATTACTGTAAAGATTTTGTGCTCTCCGTTAAATGGGATTTGAACATATCCCACACTAAAAGACTGTTTGGATTTTTTAATGCACCTTGTCGTGTATTCCAAATATTTTTTATCCACAGCTTAACTCCTGCTTCGTCCATCCAACCATTCTCACGAACATGAGAATGGTTGGATGATATTGATAAGAAACGTTGGACCAAAACGTTTCTTGGAATTTTGATCTTTGGCATTGTTTTTCTTTTAAAAATTATCATAGGTTTTAATTTAGTACCATCAGCCATACAAGCAAGTACCACTGTGAAACAGTTTTTTTCATGTCCAGTTGTTTTTAAAGAAATAGTTTTACTTCCTTTCAATTCTACTGTTCTATTCCCGATCATGTCAAACATAACTGGTGTTTCATCCATATTTCCGATTTGAGACAATGAATAATTTTTTTGCTTTCTTTTAGCAATTATAAATCTTTGAAAACTTAATAACTTGTCATCCAAATCCTTTGGCAGCTTCTGTGTGATTTTCGTTTTTAGTCAAAGCACTAAATTTTTCCTTTCCATAAACCGGCTACACCAACTCACTGTAGCTTTGAATTTCACTGTCCTTTTTATTTGCTTTGCCCAACTTCAAAGCAAATAAACAAATGTTATTTCTCGTTATAATGAGTCCATTTTGGCGATTTTCTCGAACCCAATCCGCAACATTATTTTTCAGAATAAGTTACTTACAAATTCCTTTCCGTAATGCGCTCTTATTTTTTGACATTTTCATTTATTAAAGTTTCATTTTTTCTCCAATCGCGAACTAGTTTTTTGTGTTTACTCTGAACTGACCTGCAGCAACACAGTATTTCCTTTTGCAAATTTAATCACTTTACACTTAAAACTCGCGTCATATTTCATTCTTTTAAAAGGAGCCATTGCACTTTAGTTCACTATTGGTCAACTGGTCAATACGGAAAAGAAATTTTTCGGGTCGACTTATACGACGAGTATACTATAAAAACTCAGATAAACTCAAAAAATTCCAATATCGACTTATACGTCGGAATATATGATATTTACAAAGTTGGTTCTTTTTAAATCTACTAATCTTTCCCATCTCCCATAAAGAACATAGATAGAGACCATTAAGGGTGTTTAAATTAGGACAATGGAGTAATTGCCACCACACTGAGGATGATCTGTTACATTTGGATCAAAATACATGTTAATAAAGTTTTTTTTATTAATTTCTTGTGTGTGTGTTTCAATAAAATAACCTCAATCTACAAAATGAACTCAACAGTCGATAGGAAGAAGTCAAAATGTGCTCAAGAGAAATAAAAATTGTCGTTTGGACTTAGTGTTTCTGTCTGTAATTCCAAAGTGCACCTTTTATCTCCATATGGAATTATAAGATTTTAATCTAATCAACAGAATGCTTGAAAATTCAAATTATTGTAAATGTAGCATTCTTCACGTGTACGGAAGGATGCTACATTTACAACTGGATGCAACCACCAATTGTTGATTTCACTTCAAAGAAAAGGTCATGTTCCTCAACGTTCCCATTACAGATAATGAATAAGGTGAATTTTAGTAAGCTTGGGGATTTTCACTAGGAATACAGAAAAAGTATTGGTAGAAACCACATTGTAAATATGGTAGGAGAAAACTAGTCAAATATTTCCCTATCCTAAATATTGATATCTTGATAAATATATTAATAAAAATAATATTTTAGTTCTTTCAAGGGAAATATTTTACCAAAGCCTCTTTTTCTATTAGAATTTTTTATATATAACATGAATGCTATTTATGAAAGGTTGTAAACCTATCACCATGGAGGTCTGATTTTTCTATCCTTGCAGACAACCTCACCACATGCCTCTCTGACTGAATCAATCAGTGTTTTCTTCAAAGCTTGCCACTGAATCTCCAAGGTTTGGTTGCTGTTCTCAAACTCTTTCATTTTTTCTTCAATAATTTTTGTGTATTTTAGTCTACAGTTCACATCTGAGAGCTACTCAACTTTTATTCTCTTTAAAACTTTCTTTCATGTCATTCTTTTCAATATGAAATTCAATTTTATCATGCTCAAGACTAAATAGTGATCACTTCTAATTTCAAATCCTCTGTACACTCTGGTGTCCTGCACCAGGGAGAAAACATCACTATCAACAATAACATAGTCAATGAGACTTTTCTTATTCTTTGCCTCTTCTCTCCATGTGAATTTGTGCACATTTTTATGTTGGAACATGGTGTTAGTAATAACCAGTCCATGTCCTGAGCAGAAATTCAACAGGTATTTGCCATTATTATTAGCTTTGCTCTTTTCTCTAAATTTTCCCAAAACATTTTTGTATGTCTGACAACCATTTCCCACTCTGCTATTTAGATCCCCAACAAGGACCAACGTTTCCTTTTTTTTTATTGTGTCAGTTGCTTTCTCTAAAGCATGAAAAAATTCCTCCACTTCTACCTTAGTAGAACCACCTGTGGGACCATAGGCACAAATAAGTCTCATTGTCCAATTCTCCATTCTTATATTTGCCCACATTACTCTACTTGAGATTGCCTGCCATTCAAGACGATTAGCCTCGTATTTAGTGTTGAATACTATGGCTATTCCATAGTGAACACAGGAAGTTAAAGAGACAGTGAAGGAAAAGAAGAAAGCATATCAAAAGTTCCTGGCAAATAAGTCAGCTTTTGCTCTTAGATAATACAGAGACAAATGTAAGAAAGCAAAACACTGTGTAAAACTAGCTAAACAAAAGTCATGGGAGGACTTTGGCAAGAATGTAGAAAATAAATATCAAGAAGGTGGTAAGATATTCTGGAGGTTGTTGAAGAAGCTTAAAAATGGAGGAAAGAGTGCTGTAAAAGGAATTATAGATGATAAAGGTGATATGAAAACAGGAGAAAAAGATATCCTTGAAGTATGGAGTAATTACTTCGAAAATTTGCTAAATGAAACAAGCAGTGATAGCAAAGTGTTAAAAAGCACTCAACCGGCGTCCAGGCAGGAATATATATCCATACTTGAAGTAGAAAAAGCCATCAAAGGCCTGAAATGTGGAAAGGCAGCAAGAGTAGATGATATTCAGCCAGAAATGCTGAAGTATGGGTGGTATAAAAGTCTTACAGTGACTGCACTGCGTAGTTCAGAAGGCCTGGATAGAGGGGCAAATTCCTGATGATTAGAGTAGAGCTCTCGTAATACCCATATATAAAATGGTAAATAAAACTGAATCTGAGAATTACACAGGCATTTCATTACTGAGTGTTCCTGGTAAGATATATGCAAGGATACTTGAGAAAGAGTTGAGAAGAATTGTGGAAGAAAAGCTTGGTGAAGAACAAGCTGGATTCAGGGCAAGTAGAGGCTGTCAGGATCAGATCTTCACTTTATGGCAAATAGTTGAGAAAGCTTGGGAATATAACAAAGATCTATACTTAAGTTTTGTCGATCTGGAAAAGGCATATGACAAAGTGCCAAGAGAGAAGCTATTTAATACGCTACAGTTATATGGTGTCAATGGGGCATTATATCAAGCAATACTTACTCTTTATATGAGCTGTAAGTCAGCAGTTAGAATTGAAGGAAGTACAGGAAGATGATTTAATGTTTAATCTGGTGTGAGACAAGGATATACATTATCCCCTCTGTTATTCATTATCTCTATGGATCACATTATGAAAGAAAGTGGTATTAAACATGATATCAAGATTGGAGATGTTAATGTCAGCGCTTTGCTTTATGGAGACGATGTTATACTTCTAAATAAATCCACTACAAATCTGCAAGATTCTCTGAATAAATTGAATAGCTCTTGTAATAGATATGGTATGACGGTTAGCAATAAAAAGACAAAGACAATGAAAATAGGCGGAATCATTGAAAATGTCAACTGTGTTGTGAATGGAGAACCTGTGGAACAAGTAAAACATTTCAGCTACTTAGGCACGATTTTTAGTGAAGATGGTAAATTCAATATGGAATTAGACAACCGAATCAACAAAGCTGCTATGGTAGGAAGTCAATTGAATAAATTCGTATGGAATAAAAGAGAAATTAGTCAGAACACTAAGTTAGCTGTATAGATGACAAACCAGTTTTAACTTATGGATCTGAGAGCTGGGTCAGAAGTAAAACACTTGACCAAAGACTAGAGACTGCAGATATGAGAGTCCTGAGAAAGATTAGAGGAGGTGAACAGATGGCATCAATGTCAATATCATATTAAAAATGAGGATATTAGGAAAGAAATTGACATTGTCAGCATCCAGTAATGCATTAGCAGAGCTAATCTCAGGTGGTATGGTCACTTAAATAGAATGGGTGAGGAAAGAGTAGCGAAACAAGTGTTCTCTGCAAGATTGGCAGGAAAACGACCCAGAGGAAGACCAAGATATAGGTGGATTGATACTGTTCAAAGTGCCTTAGACAATAGAAATATAAGATCTGATAATGTTGGAGTCTTGGCAAGTAACAGAGTGATTTGGAGGAAAATTGTAGATAGGATGTTAGTAATGATGTAAATTTTTCATGTAGTACTATCATATCCTGTACACCCCTTGAGGGTACATGGCAGGAATTGGATGATGATGTAAACTTATCATTCATTGTGTGAGCTGTGTATTAGAGAATCCAGAAACTCTGCTCTGGAGCCCAAACATAAACGTTTTTTTTCCCTAAGTTACTTGGAAAATAATAATCAGGATGGTGGTCTCACAGCAAGTAATAAAATTCACCTTCCATATTAAGATATTCAACTTATTTTGACATTCAATATATTTCACTTATGGTTACAAAGCAAAAGTGCCATCCACTCAAACCATTCTAATTTAATAATTTAGGATAGATCAGTATAATAGGAGGATGGATGAGAGTATCTTGACAACACCCAGCATCCTTTATTAGAAAATTTATAAATAATTTTGTTTAATTCTGCTAACCAATTATACATAATATGGGGTAAGTATTGACTACATATACATTTAAGAATAGGAAAGTTTTCTCACTGTCTACCGATAGCCAAAGTTTAAAGAACTGTTTTGATGCTTAGAGACTACCGAGTCTGTGCATGTTCTGTATGTATTGTATAGAACTTACACTTGCAACCTGTTTTCTGTTTTGTTATTGTTGCTTTCTGCCAAAGACTAATCATTTGCCTTTTTCTGTTTATTCAAAAATTTATCCACATTAAATTTAATAATGTTTAATTTTGTTGGAATCCTCACCTTGAAATGAGGTGATGAGGGGGGCTTGCATGTTTCAAGGCTATATTGAGCTATGCTGTCAGCAGGACCTTCCAAGTAGGGCAGGTTGATACTGAGGAACCAGGCTAAGAGAGATTCAGACTGGGCATGATGGTACTTCAGAGGAGCAGCTTCCCAACAGCATCTGCTACCAATCAGAATGAAGACACCTGACTATAGAATTTATTTACTTGGACATTTTCTGAGGCAGGTCAGTGTAGCTAGCCTGAGCAGGAACAGAGGCAAACTAATCTCATTATTGCTACATACATCACATTATAAGGCCATTAGTAGATGACGAAAAGATGAAAAGAACTGGAATACTGAATAAGCAAAAGATAAAAAGGTAAAAAATAAAATCTCAGAGGAAACAGAAAAAAAACCTGCTGAAGAAAAGAAGACAACTAATTAGAGAATGAAAAAAAAAATACAATAGAACTTACAGAAATAAAAAACAATCAGAAAAAATATTAAAGAAGATAAAATGATGCAAAACAGTCTTGCCCTAGGAAAAAAAGAAATTCTAACATTAGAAGATGAAAATGGACAAGATATCAAAGATAAAAAAGCATAGTAGAAAGAGCTAAACAATATTTTTCAGAATTTTATAACACCCTGAGCACTGTTGAAAACACTTATATGGAAGCCAAAAGAACATGAAGAAATATTCCAGAAATACAAAATTTTGAAATTGAACAAGCAATGAAAAATATGAAAAATAATAAAATGCCAGGAGAAGGAATTACAGTAGAAATGATGAAAGCAGCAGGAGAAATATTAACAGAATTAAAAAAATCTATTTAATAAATGCCTAAAACAGCTGGAACAATGCTATCATGATACTTTTGTTCAAAAAAAGGTGATATGAAAAAGATAGAAAATTACAGACCTATAGCTTGTCGTCAGAGTACATAAACTATTTATAAAAATAATAAACAGTATCACAAGATTATTGGATGAAGCTCAGACTAACGAACAAGTTGGATTCTAATGGGTTTTGCACAACTTACCATTTTACCCAAATTTTATAGATAATAAAACATTCGATTCATTTGAAAAACAAGCAGAGTTAATAGCAATGAAAAATCATGGAATAAGTCAGAATTATATAGAGTTAAACAAAATACAGTCATACCCCGAAGTTACGCGGTAGGTGGGACCAACAAAAAGTGCGTAAGTCGAATTCGCGTAACTCGGGTATAATTTTGCATGCAAACATACAAAATATTAGTTAATTGGGACCAAAGGTTTACAAAAACACCTATATTTTTTAAGAAATAATCATAATTTTAGTTTTTCATACATAAAAAAAAGAAAGTTATTTCGATGTTGATGGTTTCATAAAATCGTTTTACAGCACAATGTCTTTTTCTTGTCAGGGCAAAATTTCTTCATAGCAATCTAATGATTTTTTTATTCCTTGCCTTTTGCCTTGTGGCTACAGTTCGTTTCTCGTTAGAATCTCTGTCCTCCAAAATCTGTAAACCTTTCTTTTATGATTGTTCTTACTGTGGATTCCTGTAGATCAAATTTCTTCGCTAGCTCACAAATTTTCATTCCGCCTTCAAAATCCTTAATAATGTTGAGTTTTGTTTCCAAAGTCAATGTTTTTCTTTTCTTGCTAGCTGTAGAAGAATCAGACTTGCTTCTTTTGGATGACATTATTATTTTTTATGTGATAAAATTTTTATCAAGAACATAACATTAAACAATCGCAAGGTTTGTAGACTATAAAAATCGTGTATGAATGGAGACCGCGCGAAACACGTCAGTGCTTGTTCACAGCATGTGCGACACTGACGAATGCAGCCGGTGCCGGAAAGATGTGATTAGTGGTGAGGCGTGAAGCGGGGCGGGAATACGTGCATATATGAAACCGCATAACTCCGGATTCGTGTAAGTCGGGGTATGACTGTATATGAAAAAGCAACTGTTAATATCCTTATAAATAAGTACAGTAGTCCATTCCAAATTAATAAAGGAAAATGCAAGGAAATACTATTTGACCTAAATTATTCAATGCACTATTAGAATATGCCCTGAGTGAACTAGATGGGAGTGATAAAGAATTAATATGAATGGTAAAAAAACTAAATCATTTATGATATACTGATGATATTGTAGTAATAACAAACAACAAAAGAGAACTAGAAGAAATGATGAAAGATTTGAACAGTATCAACTAAAGTGGGATTATACATAACTATGAAAAAACTAAAATAATGAACAAATAAAAATAGACAAATGACAAAATAGAGCCAGTACAAGAATATGTATACCTTGGAAGAACCTTTACATTAGGAAAAGAAGCATTTATGAAGAAATAAAAAGAATTCAGCTGGGCTGGATTTTAATTTTTTCAGATTGGCAAACTGAAAAAATTCCTGTATATTAAAATAAAACTGGAAAATAGAGCCAAACTTTTCAACCAATCCATCATCCCAATTATGACATGTATCAGAGACATGGGCAGTAACCAAAGAAATACTGGACAGAATGAGGAAAACAAGAATGGAGAGAACCATGTTAAACATCAAACTGCAAGACAAAATGAGGAATGAAGATATAAACAAAGAAACAAAAGTGTTGGACATAGGGAAAGAGATTTTAAAATTAAAATGGAGATGGGCAGGACATATTGCACAGATGAACAGTGATAAATGGACATTCACCCAGTGACATCCATATGAAGGAACATGAATGCCCTGGTAACCAGAGAAATGATGGAAGGATGACCTAGTAGAGATGGCTGGAAAATGTTGGCATTGGTAAGCCTTCGACAGAGAAAGATGGAGGCAAATGTGGGAGGTCTGTAACAATAAATGGTTATAAAAAAAAAAAGCCTAGAGGAACAATTTTTAATTTTAAAATTTTATTATACATTAGACCTTGAATTGCAAAGAACACATCAAAAACGGAATGCTTATTAAAGGTGTTGGATCCTACTTCGTCTTAATCTGTATCATGGATCCGACATGTTATTTACTACGATGTTCTTAACCTAAAATTAGTTGCTAGTTGGTTTCTAATTCAAATATAGAGAAAATTTATATTTAAAGACTGCGCCACTCTATATCTGAATTAGTTCAAGAATTGAAGAAAAATCAACCCTCAACTATTTCTCCTTAATATATATACTGGCCGAGTATATTTGACTTACTTAATTTACCCGCTTTGGTTCAAATATTTTATGAATGGTGCAGTAAAAGAGATTCAGGCAAAATACAACTTTTGATTAACAAAAACAAACATTTAATATAAGCTATATAACACATACATAAATTCTACTTCTAATTTAAACAATAAAAACAAGTCAAACATTAAGCCAAGTCAATCACATTAGTTCAACCTTCCAAGCCTTCACATACACTTTCTCAGCTTCTGAGTTACAAAGTTCCTACACATATATAAATATAATAGAACTTCCTATCTAATCAGTTTTCACACACTTCTCAGTCATGCTATAAGTTCAAAATATCGCAGGCACTAATAGTTGAAAATATCTCTCTAACAATTCTTAACTTCAACTCTCAATCATGAAGAGTTTCCACAGTTGAGGTTAGGTTAAGCGTAGCGTAATTAACACTCAATTCTTCAAGCATTGAAATAATACACTAAGATAGTCCTTACCGGAAATAGTTCCTAGTACATCAAATACGTTGTGAGCAAACTTTTAAATTATTTTTATTTCACTTAAGAACACATCTACAAGACTTATCCACAGTTATAATTAAAACACTATCAATCGCACTTCAGAAATCCAGACATCGACTGCAGGGTACTTCAACTATCCTTGTTACCACTCATAAACTAATTAAAACACTGTGCGGTTCTCCTTAGGGCAAATCGGAAATAAGCCGCAATTCTAGACCAACTGGGTTTATTCAGAATTTTTCTTTGAACGTCCAGCTTTTTATATTATCCGATTACAGCATCAATTTCCCTTTTATTATTACTGCTGGCTTCACTTTCAGGTAACTATAAAATTCACTTCGTCCTTGCTCACTTATAAAAACTATCCTCTTAACTCCTTCCCTTAAGAACCTTTCATTTACTTCTACTTCTCTAGTTTATGCCCTTGCTTCCTTTCACTTCCAAGTTTCCATCCCAACTCTCTCTTGTTACCTCTTATATTTTTTTATTATTCTTTTTCCAGCCCTCACTCTGTTCCACTCGCGCTCGTTTATTTCACGCGTTTCCATGACAACAAATAAACGTAAACATTTTCGCTAACGTTACATAAGGTTATACCACTACATTCAGTTATTACATAACGTTAAACTTTCACAAACAAGAATAAATAGAATATTTGCATTTCAATAAATGCGTAGTTAAATTACAAATACAAGTTCTTATAATATTGACATAACAATAAATAAAATAGCTTAATAATATTTAATACAGAATCTTATTACTATTAACACATATCTTTGATTAAACAATTAAGTATTAGATATAATTAAGGTAATTACATGATATCAAATTATAATTTAAGTTATTTACATTAAATAATATTTACAAATATAGCCTTTGTGATGGAAGATCATGTTGGATTCTGAAGCAAATAATAATTACTCTAATATCTACATAATCAGAATCCAACAAAGGGAACTTGTTATATACCATCCAGTCATTTTTGACTCTTGGTGATCCTGTGAACAAAGGCTCTCCATCTCATTTAGCTTCTTATCCTTTCTTTAAGTAATTGTAAGTCAAGTTGGTAAGTTCTTTTATGTTGTCCATCTAACTCTTTTGTGGTCTTCCTCTTCTTCTCATTCCCTTAATCTTCCCCAACATAACTGCATTTTTCAATGATTCATCAGCTTGCACAATATGACCCAGGTATATCAACTTCTGTTAAGCAATCATTGCCTCCAAAGAGCATTATGTCTTTACTTTCTCTTATACCTTCTTATTTGTTATTCTTGCAGTCCATGGGCCAGCTATCTCTAATTGGCTACCAGTAGAGATTGAACTGCCCTCTCAGTCTCCAAAAGTGAGATAGAGCTAAAATGGCCTGGCCTACTCTCTATACAGTAATAAAAGGCATTAGCTGATTTTTATTTTATTTTATTTTTAAATGACTTCTGCCAGTATTCTTCTGACCTTTGGCCTCCAAATGGTATTAATATACTTGAGGTTTTTAATATTTCACTGATGACTTACTATGAAAAATAATGAAATTATTTCATTTACTGCTTACTGGATGTTTACCAGGTTTCTTAAAGTTTAGCTGTTGGTACTAAATATAAGGGATGAACCAACATATCTCAAACTGTAGCAATAAAATGGAACAGGATGAGCCCACCATTTAATGTTTGCTCTTTCAATTGAAATAGTTCCCTTTGGCATGTATAGTTCAGTTATTAGTAACTGCTCTATCTCTTGAAGCAAACCATTAAGGCTTCTTTTGGGATGGCGTTTGGCTTTTACATTGCAGTTTCTGTAATTGAATTAGTGATTTTAAATCTTTCTTTCAGAAGAATCTAACTTTTTTTTACAAGAAAAGTCGGGAAGAGATGAAAATATATGGATAGACAAAGCAGAATAAAACATGTATCTCTTTCTTCTTGATACATCTTTCTGATGCTTCAACTCTGTGGTGTAATGCTGCTTATTGACTATTTTTTCCAGTTGCAATGTATTTATTTATTCATTTCACACAAAACATTCTTGATTTAAAAAAAGAACGATGATTATTGTCTTTGAATGGTCTTGTAATTTTCTGAAACCTTGAGACCTGAGGAACTGCTCATGCCCAACACATGCTTTGCTGAATTCTGTTTTAAGACTTCATTAATCAAAACTTGTTTTAGCAGGTCTATTACAAAATTTAATGGATGCTAATAGTAACAAATCTGGAATCTTCTTGACCATTAATGTCCTTAACTATATAAATGATGTGCACCATCCTTTACAGTCATCCAAACCCGACCTGTTATTCCTAATGGAAACTCAGCTAGCAACCTTACTGCATCTGCTTCATTTATCCAACTATACCTTATACAGTTTCTTCCTTTACAATGACAGCACATGTACTTTGTGTATGTCAGAGCATGCCCATCCTTAACCCCTGCCCCCATGATTTTCTCTAGCATCCTCACCAAACATTTTTGCATTCATTTCCTATCTCTATTGCTTTCCAAATTGATAACATGTAACACTTGCTTTTCTGCAGTCCAAATACTCTAGCATCCCTTTACCATTTCCTGTGATAGGGTTCATTGGAATGCCAAGATATTTGCTGTTAGCATTGACCTAACACAGATAGCAAGAGTGTTAGCAAGTATCAGAATAGCAGTTACTTGTTAATACTCTTGAACTTTTTTCTCAATAACTTCAAAGTACTGTAGATCTCAGTTCTTCTGGTAAGTTAAATCATAATTTCAAGTTTTTTTTACCATAGTTTTTTTTTCACTTTGTTTTTTGTATTTAGGCATTACAACAATCCCAAATGGGATGACCTGTGACTTCTGCTTCTCCTTTCCGTGATTTGATTACTGTGTTTCCAACTTCTCTGAATAACAAAAATAATGCTTACTAGACTGGAGACCTCCATTCCTCATTCTATTCAATAATTCTGACCACTATCCAAGCCTTGTTTCTCTAAAAAGTGTTCCAGTACAGTCTTAAGAAGAAGAAAAAAAAAAAAAAAGGAATTCAACATATTATAAGTGTCTCGAGGGCCAAAACTCCAACTTTGCACTTAGTAGCCTACAATGTTACTTGCAACAGCTGAGGAAGAGGATCATTTAAATCCAAATCTAATTTTGATAGGGCCATATCATAAATGGCTTCTTGTTCAAGTGGCAGTTGAGTCTACTGGTATCTTTGCCAAGGTTGCAGCTTTGCCATTCATGTTTATACCTCTCTCTTTCACATCCAGTCATCCAAAGATAAGGTTTTACCTCCTGGTATAATTTTCTTCCAACTCCTGCATCAATGACCAAGGCAAAAATCCCCCCCCCCCCCCACACACACACTCTTAAATGATCACCAAATTATCTCTTCCTAATGGTGTTGCCCATGTGCCAAAAACTTGTTCTCTAGAATTAACACCTATATTACCTTTTCACTGTTTTCTATGTGACTGGATTCTATGCCTATAGCATGAAAATAAGTCAATACTCACCCCTTCAACCAACAAAGTATTTTCCAGTTGCTCTTACTTTAGCTCTTACAAATATCATGAAGATCAACATCCAACTTATTCATCACTTGGAGGCCCATCAGCTTATTAGTGACCAGCAGTGTAGATTTTCTACCTCTTAATTTACAGCCTGTATTCACCTTTAGACATAATCACAAGATGTGGAAGGATGGATCTAATACAGATATCAACATATATATATATATATATATATATATATATATATATATATATATATATATATATATGAAGACTGTGCACTACAAGGTCTTCATTTGAAAGACCTTGTAGTGCACATCCATTAGAAGCTTCAAGATCTTCCATAGCTGATTCTGTAAACTATTGACTTATTTTTCACAAGAAAGATTTCACTGTTCATACACACACACACACATATAGGCAGTCCCTGACTTATGTAAATTATCCTAAAAGGGCTATGAAAGATTTATAAAAACTTGCCTTTCCACACATTTATTCACATGCCACCTAACAGCAGCTCTCTGCAAGGCAGATGACCTTCCTTATTGTTGAACAAGGATATGCTCTATATTTGTATTCATACTCTTTATAATAATTTTTAGAATGAAATTATAAAAAAAAAATATTACACGAGACCTCCAGGGAGTTAGGGACCCATTGAGAGAGGCAATATATATCACTCAGACCAACTGACATACCTTCTCTTGAATTTGTTCACACAGTCTGCATTTCTAATATCCAAAGGCAAGCCAATCACCCATTCTTACCGCTGAGAAAACAAATCTCGCTCTCTTGTATGGATATCCTCTTCCCATGCTTCATAAAATAAGTTCCATCTACTGGTAGCCTGTATGAATCATTCAGAAATTTATAGGTCCCTATCACTCCTCTTCCTGTCTGCTGTCTCAAATTTTCAATCTTCCTCATAATCTATATTCCACAGTTCCAGTGTCATTTTTAATACTCTTTCCATCCTGTCTGCATCACCATGGAACTAGACTTGTCAAAGTAGTACAAGTGAGATCATATCAAAGCTTTGAAAGAGGCAAAATGATTTCCTTTTATGTCAATGTTTCAGCATTGCAATTATCCTTTGAGTTGTATGTTGCTAGTACTGCATGTAAGTCACATTCTTAATTAACCTGACTATCTTTGCATCATCAACAAATAGTTGTATGTCTCCTGTCAGATCCTTCCAAATGTCATTAATGTAAAGATTGGATCAGTAACATTGAACCAAGGACTAATATAATTCATATAATTCATACAGGCTACCAGTAGTGGTGTATCCTTGGGATACACCACTGCCACCTTAAATCTTGCAGACTCATATAGCCACCCCAAACATGACTTTTTGATATCTATCAGTAAGCTATCCTCTTAATCAAACTAATAGTTTATAATCTAGTCCCATATCCTCCAACTTATGCAACAGCCTTGCATGCTATATCCTGTAATAAGCTTCATCAAAGTCCAAAAGTGTCATGTATCCATTTCCATCGTCTAACTCGGTGCTTCCCAAACTTATGGATTTAAAGGCCCCTTTGGAAAAATTAAAATATTTCATGGCCCCCATCGGAAAAAAAAATTGTAATTGTAAATTGTACAGACACATATTATTATAATATTCATTGTATGTATATTCAATACAAAACATACACTGCGAATATTGCAAAATTCAAATACAAATATTACATTTTGAGCATCTTACACATTTGACATGGCACGGCCATTTTAAATGAGTGCAAGATTTTGTGTTTATAAGTTTTCTTGTGCTTCTTATCAATACGTTTGAAATGAAACACATGAATAAGCATATATTTACTATCCTTTATCCAAGTATGTGCAAACAAAGTTTGCACCTGAAAGTATCTTCAGGACTGGGTAAAGTGGTACAACACCAGGCAACTCCTTGCAAAGGTGGAGAAAGCTACCAACACTCCTATCTCAGTATCTCCCATAATGCAAAACACATCTTGCGGATATGTATATTATGCATTAAGGGAAGGGTCACTACCCAGACTAGTTTCGACCTTTATTGAGATCTCTTCAAGTGCAAACTTTGTTTGCACACACTTGGATAAAGGATTAAACTAAATTTATTATAGTCTGACCAAGTGAAAAATAAACTTACTAATATTCATTATTATTCAAATACCCAGGAAACAAAATTTTGATTTTTTTCCATTAAAATATAAAAAATAACAAAAAAGAAATAATAAAAATTAAATACATTTCTTTTAAGATAAAAAAAAATATTACTTAGTCTTAAAACATTTTAAATTTGTTTTCATTATTTCACAGCCCCCTCAACAAAACTAACAGCCCTCAAGGGGGGCCACAGCCCACAGTTTGGGAAGCACTGCTCTAACTCAACCATAACATTACTATAAAATGTGAGCATGTTACTCAGATATGACCTTTCCTTAGTAAACCCATTGTAGAAATATTTTTATATTCAAATACTGATGTCTTGTGCCAGGTATTGAATATTCTTGATTAATCCTGTTTATACATTATACCATCTAATCTTTTCTCCTGTCCATGCAGTTAGCCTGGTGACTATGCACTTCGCAACCATATGCCCAGGGAAGGAGTGTCCTAGGTTCGATTCCCGTCGACGACGTGAGGAGCTCAAGGATCTTCTTCAGCCATACCCAAGTTAGCTGGTCTTGGTCTTGGACAACAAGACCAGCTTTGGTCTTGCTGTCCAAGTCTTTACCTGCTTTCATCCTGTAAGCAGGCAAACCAGTCCTGTGAACATGTGCTGCTACAGTCAAAAATACATACTTAATTCCTCATCAAGAGGGCTCAGCCAGTCTAATGGGTGGTTGAGGAATGGGGGGAACCCCATACGAATAAATAAAATCTTTTCCCCTAATTTTACAAGTGTCTCTTAATTAATGATTCCTCTTTCACAGATTCACCCAAATCACTCCCTCGTAGATGTTCTGTTTCTGTCTTTATCTGTTCTACAAGGTGTTTTCATAGACAACCCCCGAACTGGTTTTCATAATTTCCTCACTTTCTTTCAAGATAAAGAACATTACAGAACTGCCCTTCCGTTATCATTCCATCTACCTCTGGTCTTTGGAACAGCTTCTTTCATTGTCTTCCATAAAGAGTACAACTTTCATGTATTCAAGAACCATATCAACAAATTATGTCTTGCGTTCTCCCCTGTCCACATATAGCACTGTGCTGTAACTTTTGTATTTTTCATATATGTGTGTGTGGAAGTGTATGGTTTATAAATATTGCTTTTCTAATGTTGGCATGTTGATTATGTAAACACACTACAATAGCAATGCCAAAATATAACTGTTATTGCAAGCAGCATTATAGTTATTGTTTGCTGATTCTGTTTCCAAAAAGCAACAGCTGTAGAATTTTTGGATTGCATTTTATTTTATATTCATTAGAAAAAAATTATATACACACATACTATGTTACCAAAAGTGTCCAGATAGCAACTCTTTGTATTTCATGCTGGTTGGGCCTCCTTTCACTACTGTTACCCTTCGGGGTAGACTCTCCACTAAGTTCTGGTAGAATGCTGCTGGTATGGTGAACAGTTGACAAGTGTTAATTGGGCGGGTAGGTCTGGCATGCAACCTTTGTTCTGGTTCATCCCAAACGATGTACAGTAGGGTTCAGATCGAGGCTTTTGGCTGGCCAGTTTAGTTCTTCCACCTCCATGTCTTCAAACCATGGAGCTAGGGCCCTTGCTTTGTGAGCAGGTGTGTTATCATGCTATACAGGAAAGGACCTATTCCAAACTGTTGCCACAGTGTGGGAAAAATTAAATTGTCCAAAATATTACTTAAATATAAAGAGCCAATAGGCTTCATTTCGGCAATATAAACATTATTTAAATTAAGGGGATATTAAATCCCACATTGTTTTAAAACCGAATAAGATACTCAAAGATTGGAATCAGAGAGTTTCATGCTGAATATAGTAAACTATGAAGTATCGACGATTACTAGCGTGAGCTAATGCAAGTAGTCCTAGTACGTAGTACAATCTCGGACAACTCGCAGCAAAGGTGGTAAAGTTCTGATCGCTATTCTTGGTATTTTCCATAATGTAAAAACACATTTCCTAGGAAATGTATGCTGTTATTACATTATGTGTGGGAGGTCAGACTGGTTTCGGCCTTTTTTTGAGGCTTCATCAGTGAGTAGCTAGACCAAATTAATACCAAAGGGTATAGCAAAAAGAACTTATATACTCTGCTATACGAGTTGTCAAAAATGTACACCTATTAAGTTACTTAAATATAAAGAGCCAATAGGCTTCATTTCGGGGATATTAAATCCCACATTGTTTTAAAACCGAATAAGAAACTCAAGATTGAAATCAGAGAGTTTCATGCTGAATATAGTAAACTATAAAGTATCGGTGATTACTAGTGTGAGCTAATGCAAGTAGTCCTATTACGTAGTACAATCTCGTGATTGTACTACATTTTATTGGCTCTTTATATTTAAGTAACTTAATAGGTGCACCTTTTTGAAAACTTGTATAGCAGAGTATATAAGTTCTTTTCGCTATACCCTTTGGTATTAATTTGGTCTAGCTACTCACTGATGAAGCCTCAAAAAAGGCTGAAACCGGTCTGAGTAGTGACCTCCCACCATAATGTAATAACAACATACATTTCCTAGGAAATGTATTTTTACATTATGGAAAATACCAAGAATAGCGATCAGAACTTGATCCTGTGCTGCGAGTTGCCCAAGATTGTACTACGTACTAGGACTACTTGCATTAGCTCACGCTAGTAATCGCCAATACTTTATAGTTTACTATATTTGGCATGAAACTCTCTGATTCCAATCTTTGAGTTTCTTATTCGGTTTTAAAACAATGTGGGATTTAATATCCCTAATTTAAATAATGTTTATATTGCCGAAACAAAGTCTATTGGCTTTTTATATTTAAGTAACTTAATAGGTGCACCTTTTTTGACAACTCGTATAGCAGAGTATATAAGTTCTTTTCACTATACCCTTTGGTATTAATTTGGTCTAGCTACTCACTGATGAAGCCTCAAAAAAGGCTGAAACCGGTCTGACCTCCCACCATAATGTAATACCAGCATACATTTCCTAGGAAATGTGTTTTTACATTATGGAAAATACCAAGAATAGTGACCAGAACTTTACCACCTTTGCTGCGAGTTGCCCGAGATTGTACTACATATTAGGACTACTTGCATTAGCCCACGCTAGTAATCGCCGATACTTTATAGTTTACTATATTCGACATGAAACACTCTGATTCCAATCTTTGAGTTTCTTATTCGGTTTTTAAACAGTGTGGGATTTAATATCTCCTTAATTTAAATAATGTTCAAAATATCATTGTACACATCAGCATTTATAGATCCAGACACAGAAACTAATGTACCCAGTCCAAACTAGAAAAAAAACAGTCTCAGACCATTATACTTCTGCATTCAGATTTCATGGGCGATACAAGACATTCCTGTTAGTATCGTTCATCGGGCACTTGTCATATCCAGACATGTCCATTGGATTGCCAGATCATGTACTGTATTGATCACTCCACAGGAACCACTTTCATTGATCCATACTCCAATGAGTGTTGTTTGCACTATTCAAGACTATTCCAGGCATTGTCAGGTGTAATCAGGAGTTATCATGACCATATTATATTCTTGTGAATAAATGTGTAAAATGTGTATTTAAAAAAAAAAAAAAAAAAAATTAAAAAATATAAACATAAATGGATGGAACACGTTCAAAGAATGAAAACAGAAGGATTACCAAAACAAGCCTTAAAATACAAGCCATTAGGAAAAAGAAAACCAGGACGTCCTCTTAAACGATTCAACGATGACTTCTAAGGCCGGAACAGGCCATGCTAGGCCTAAATCCTTGATACGTATGATGATGAAATGTGTATAATAGATGTTATAATGGCACCAGTTCCATTTAAAAATCTGTCATGAAACCCAAGGACAACCCCACCCCCCCAGCAAGTAGTTCTGTTACCGGTATCCTTTCCAGAGTTGAAGTCATTTGCTTTGTTGCTAAGGCTGACTTACTGACAATATCTGTGGCAACACACTTGAGAGTTTGCCAGTCCTGATTTGTCAGTTTCTTGGTCCTACCAGTTCATGGGGAGGGGTTTGATGTTTCCACTTCATGGTAACTTCACTGACTGTAGAACAGGTCATGTGCAATGTTGCAGAAATCTCTCAGACCGAACTTGTGGGCTCCAAACATATTTGAATAGACTTAGCTCTTTCCATCCATTTATCCTGATGACAAAGAATGTCTACACTGCTAATGCTCACGTGCCTTTGCTTATATAACATTGTGGATGTGTATCTGCATCATACAGACAAGGCAACATAGAGCTATGGGGGAGGTGTCCAGACACTTTTGGCAACATAGTGTATATATAAATAAAGTATACCATACCAGACTTAATTCATGGAACATAATCTTCTAATGTTCTTGTTTAATCTTCTAGATTTCCACCAGACAGCACCTTATGTTATTACCTGCAGTGTAGATCAGACTGTGAAAGTCTGGGAGTGCCGTTAATAGTTAGATATCTGCCTACGGACAGTCTGTGAAATCCAGAAACTCTGATGTAAGATGGTAGTTTACTCACCACTACGTCATTAAGTAGCCGCTAAATTTTCAGTGTTGCTCCCATTGTTTTTGGTAAATAATGTCGGAGTTAGTTCGAAATTTTCTCCGACTTTGTGGTTCTTCTGTATTGCCAGTGCAAGCACTTCAACTCACAGAGTTTCTAATATCCCTCAGCAGAAGTTTGCACATGTGTGTGAAGATAGGCAGCCTTATATATATATATATGTTTGTACAGCATTAATTTTAACTAAGGTATTAAAAGTTCATTGCCAAACTTGTCTTGCCCTTATGTAAAAGTAGTTAAAGCGGTATTTGTATGGATTGATCTGGCACACCAAAATGAATAGCATACTTGTAATTGCTTGCACATGTATTATAACTGAGACAAATTTTAATGTTTCATTAGTTTAATTTATTAATCAGATATTTGCATATTTCTGATGCTTATTTCTGATTTTAAACAGACTGAAAAGGAATGTTTATTATCAAGAATTTAAATTTTGTTGTGTCAGATCTCTGCACTGACAGTAGTAGTAATGTAGAATAATACAGTTCTCACTTCTGCAGCTTTGCATATTTAAAACCTCAGTGTATAATAATAATAATAATATCCTTAACTTTCAGTAATTCAATAAGTCAATTACTAAATAGTAAACTTCTTTTTGTATGTTAGTTGTTAGTTCTAACGTATACAGAAATACAAAACATGGAACACATGCAACAAGAAAATCTGGAGTTTCATTATGGCTGTGTAATGAGTTTACTTGATTTTCGCAAATTGCCAATGATTTTGCTTCTTCAAAGAACTTATGGTAGTTAATCCTGTTGTAAACTTCTAATGTTTCATAAACAGAATTTGAAGAACCACAATGAATGCACATATTTTGAAGTATTAAATTTTAGGAAATATCATTTGTGATTCTCTGACTTCAGCCAAGTGCAATTCGTAAAAAATCATCTGGCAGAAAATGGGGAGGGGTTGGGATTTACAATATATTCATTAGGTTGTATTATATGTTGAAATTAAAAGTATTATTTAAATACTATTAAAATATGAAAATGGATTTGACATATTTACTGTTGTGTACTCTTGAGTCACAATATGCAAATGAGTATTTGGACTGTAATATGTAGATAATTTTACGTGGAAATGTGATGTATATAATCTGTGGTTGAAATATTAAGAAAATTTTGTTTGGTAGTTTAATTATTTTTGAAACTTTCTGTGCCTCAGGTTGATCTATATGTGCGTAAGGTGATACTGGTTATTACCATTTCAAGAAGAAATTCTTTATTCGGTTTTCCCAAATTAGCTTATTAAGATCAGTGCTGGTTCATTTTGTACATTTAATGTAACCTTCCTGTTGCTTTGGAAGAGCAAATTGGGGAAGTTTACTTGTATTATTTAGTCATTTGAGGTGTGAAGTTGATGTAAAATGATAGCTGAACAAAGTATGAAGAAAAGCAGTAAAATTTTTGTACTTGATCAGGGGAAAAGTGTACATATCTTGTATAGCAAACTAAGAAATCATCTGAATTTTACATTTGATTTATTTATAAGATTGGAATTCTGTGAAGGTGTTAAACTTAGTACTGGTTACATTTTAATAGGTGCTTGATGAAAAATGCCAAAGTTACGCATAGAAAATTTGACACCTAAACCCTTCTCTTCAGAGAAGTTTTGCCATTTCTTTTTCAGTTAAGATGCTATTAGAAATATAAAAATTTAGAAAATTATAATTCTGAGTGTCCATGTTAGAATTCACATTTTGCTGCCACAAGCTGTATTAATTTTGACATGCTTGATAAACTGTTGTTATTTTTTGCCTGCAGAAAACTTTCCTGTTAGTTATGTATTTCATTGTTTATTTTTAGGAACATGACTTGACAAGCTTTCCTTTCATATTTATTGCTTTAAAATTGATTTTCATATTTTTTTTTTTTTTTATATATATATATATATGTTGAAAAACAAATTATAGGTGAATTAAAACTAGATTTTAATTATAGAAAAGTGCAGGTAATTTGATCTCATAAATACCTTTTTGTAGTCTCTTAAAAATGAATAAAATTTTAGAAAACTAATTTATATAATATTTAGTTTTCTTCTAGGCTCTAAATAGCCTTATTACTTATAAGTAAAAGTTATTACTGTATTTTGTTTGGTTAATTTATTTATTTTATTTATTTTTAAATTTTGTGTAACCATTTTGTTTAAACAATTAATAATTAATATTCTTAACCAATTGCACAGATATGTACAAAATTTTTTTAACAGTATATTTTGTGAATTGCTGTGCAATACATTTTAACATTCAAATCAGTATGTATTTAGGACATGTTGCTTGCATAACTGTATATTGTTTCCTTTGGCTTCAGATAGATATCATACCATAATATTTATAAAAAAGTGAGATCTCATTAATTATAATATGCTTTGGATCTATGTCAGTTAATTAAAATAATTTATATCCTAAATTGCGCTTTTATTCAGACAGATTAAAGAATTCCCAACTACACCTAAACCTTTTACAGTCATGAATAAATATTTTGGCTTAATGGCTATTAATATAAAAGACAACATTCAAGATTCTTATATTATATGAAATAGAGAAAATATTCTCAGTTGGAAATCCTGAAAGCAATAGCAAAAAGTTGCCACATAAATATGTATACACGTGTGGATATATATATTTATATGCACGTGCATACACATAGTATATTGGTAATAAGATTCATTAATTACTATTGGATTTTGAATTACAGTAATTTAATGAAATGTGATTGTTACTTGCAGATAAAAATACTACAGATATTTGTTTGCAATTTATTATATATCATAATAATAAATTGGTTTTGATGGTAGTAAAAAAAAAACCCTTTAAAATCAGTGTTAAGCCTCCTTTTAAACTGTATTTTGAATTTGAATTTAGTTTAACTGCAAAAAATTCTTTGAATCCTAATAAAATCTTTAGACTGATTATTTAGAACATTGTTTGAAATCTTTTAAAACAAGTGAAGGCCAACTAGTTTATTATTTTTTAAATAGTTTATTCAATTAGTCGCTTCTCAAGAATAACAAAGTTCTCTTCTTTCCTTCAATATATATATATATATATATATATATATTCTGATATGTTGCTGTTGGCAAAAGAGTTTATATATATATATATATATATATATACACACACATGCATATATCTTTGGGCATGTAACAGTTACTACAATGCATGTATTACAGGTCATGTTGAGAATATAAGTAAGTTTTCTCATGGTATGAGATTTCTTGTAAATATTGCCAGTAGTGTTATTGTATTAGTACAGTTGTCAAGTGTAATTTTTTCATAATAGCAGAATAATCTCGACTAAATGCCATAGTTTAATATTCCCTTTGATTATCTGGTTCTTTCATTGTTGTCCCAGTGATATATAAGAAGCATAATTTAACTCCTCCCCTTATAGCTCTTTGTATGAGATTAAGCAGGCAGTTCAGCAAAAATAGCCTTACATCAGGAGGATGGCCATTACACATTATTTTACTAGGTGGGATTGTGGGGGGGGGGGGGGGGGGAGTAGAGATGAGAGAGGCTTATCAAAATAACTATATAAATTTCAAAATGCCTTCCAGTTTATTTGGTGTTATGGTCCTGTAAATGATTTGTAAAATTTAAAGTAATAAAACAGTATCTTAATCATTTTTGTACAGTTTGACTTTATGTTGCTTTAGAAAAATTAGAGTGTACGTTCTGTATGAATACTGTGTATAATATGAAATAGTGTGCATGCACATGCCCACGTGGACATATACTCTGATGAAAAATTCTAACTCCAATTTTTTTTACATTTGTAACATGATAAAATTTGTGGAATTCTTAATATTTTGTAAATCCCAGGAAAATTCTTATTGATCAGAAAGATATCTTCCATTTGCAGTGAGTGCTACAAATTTACATTTAAGTTGGTTTGTTTGCTGAATCAGTCTCTTGATCTTAAAATATATGTAACCTTGTAATTTGTCATGCTTGCTTATCAGTGCCTCTGTTTCAGTGACATCAGCGTGGTGTAATGCTATTGTACTGAAAGCTTCTTGTGATTCATTGCTAGGACTATTTCTGGACCTGTGTATTATACACTCAAGATAACTTTTGAGTGACCATTGTGGTTAAATAAAGTGGACTTTTGCTGCCCTTGACTGTGCATAATGTTGATGTATATATCACACACTTCATTAAAAATTTATATATTGTATGATATAAAATATGCAAATTGTTTCCTTTCACTCTGGTACAAAAGAAATAAGATCTGTTTTTATGTTATACATTTTGATATCATCACTTTTTTTTTCCTACTGCTAAATATCACTTTTGAGATTTTTTTAAATTTCATAATGCTACAGTGGTTATGAAATTTGTACTGTTGCATTATGAAATTTGTACTGTAACAGTTTGTACAGGGATACTGTACAAATTTCATACAAGAATGTTAAAATGCAGAATGGTTCTACTACACTTGTTTCTGCAAATTTGTGTCTGGATTCTGTTACACTGTATTCTTATCTAATCTTTGTATTTAAGAACTGAGTCCTGTCTTAGTAAAAGCATGACAAGGCTCTTAGTTTAAATCTTGCAGATGGTATGGATGCTTGTATAACTTATGGAATTTAAGAATTTTATTTAATTATTATTTTTGTTAAATTGTTTCGGGGTGTTTCCACCCAATTTTGGTTTTACCACAGCTTTTTATGTATCTCATTCATTTTTGCCTTTATCCATTTCTCTACTGAGCTTTATACAATATTTATTCTAAATTTCGCATAGTGCAGAATGTAAGAAAATCATATGTGTAACCCCATAAGAACTTGTTTAGGTTATAACACATTACACACAGAGCATTGTAACATGCTACTTTATACAGAAAGAAGTTGCACAATATACAAAGTTAATTTAGTTTTGGAATAAGATGAAATAGAGTAGCACTTCGAATTGTACACATAAAACCGAATCCTTGAACACAACCAATCTGATCAAAACCATTGCTTCTGTATGGGCTTTGTGAACTATATTTTATGTCTGTTATAAAGATGTTTAATAGTGATGTATTTATTTTTTTATGAATAATAGTAGCCTATAAATGTATAAATATGTTTAGTATGGTATATTTATTGCGCCTTGCGGTATCCTTTATTCCTAATTAAGATCTAAATTAAGTTGAAACTAGAAATTTCAGTGTAGTACATTGCATTCCTTCCCTTAGAATTCAATACTGTACTGTACTGTGATTTAGAATAAGTTTGAATGTAACCAACTTTTTGCTTTTAAAAGATCAACATTTACCATGCTTTGCATTTTTTCACTGGTGTCCGGAGAGAAAACTAGATGGTATTATCTGCAAAAGTAGAAGTCATCGATAAATATACCAAATAAAATTGGTCTATGACAGATCATTATTGAGCATCGTCATCTAACGTTTGAAAATTGCGGCAGCTAATTTTTTACACATTGAGAGTTTCATCTAAATAATTTTATACCAATTTAAAGTATGTCTGCTATTACTGCAACTTCCAGTTTTCTTATTAAAATTTTATGGGATAAAAAGCTTTAGCAGTTTTTAGATTTACATAATGTTAGTTTTGAGTTAACTAGTGAGGTATAAACTGTTGTTTAGAATATCTTCATTTGCAAGTTTGGTGAAGCATGTTCAGTGCTAAACTTTTGTCTGAACTCAGATTGATTCTTTGAAAATAAGTTATTTTTTTTATCTGAAAATTTTATTAGTTTAATTTTTATCAATTTCTCTAATATATTTTTGAAAGAAAAAACATTGGTTCATCTATAACAGTCATTGGTGATAAGTTAAAAATGTACAGTAAGTGTTTATAATGTACATCATTTGACAATGTTGATATTAATGATCATTTTCCCTGCATCAGTTATAGCAAATCCACATAGTTTTGAAGTATATCTTGAAATAGTTGACTATATTGTTCATCATAGAAATTTTTTATTTGATGAGATCTATAATTTTTATATGATATACATTTTTTATTTCATTAATGTGAATTGTTTTAACACATGCAGTACCACTGCTGCTTCATTCAGTTCTGCTAATACTTTAAACCAGTATTTGAGTATGTGCTACTTGTTAGCATTGTAAGACATGTTACATGTTTTTATACTGTATAACTAGTCTGGCCTAGGGACATCATAAATGAGTAGTAGTGAATGTGTTAAAGGCTGTTTACACAAACTCGTTTGAATAAAGTTTTGGAGAGGATTTACTGGTGTGTTTGTGGTGTGGGGGAATTGCAGTTGAAGTTTAATCTCATCAGAAATCAAGCTTTTAATTTATAATTAGCATTTGAAGAATATACATTGCTATCCTGGAATCATCATAATGAACATTGAAAAAAAGTGTAATGGCATCTTTTGTTTAGCAATGAACTTGGTAAGAAATTAACAGTCTTTCGCAACTTGTATTAACCAGGCCTTAAAATTGCTATATTAACTTTGTTTGTTCTGCCTGTATACTCATATTCTGGTTAATAGAGAGAACGTAAATAGACCTTGATTTTTTACATGTACGCGACCTTAAAAGCCTTTTGATTTGTATTAAAAATAGCATGTGATGATTTTCCTGCATCAAGGAAAATCATTAGCAAGAATGTGTAACATGTTTTATGATTACTTTATGCAAATAGCATGTGCCATAACATTGGAACAATTGCTTTCACCGTGATGCAACATATTTCTAAAATGTTGCTTTGAGGAATTGATGATACTGCTGACATTATATAATCCAGATGAGTTGAGTTTTTTTTTTTTTTTATGTTGAGCCCATACACAAGAGGTTGGTTGATCATCCTACAGAACATTAGTACCATGTATGGGTAGTGGGTTGGGAAAGAAGGTTCTTATTCACATTTGATTTAAATGACCTTGGGGAACACAACAGGGGAAGACTGTTCCACAATACAGCAGTTTCAGGGATGGAGGAAGAAAAACTTTTCTGTGAAAAGAAACTGTGGGTTTAAAGGTGTACTGTGAAGGGATGTTGGACAGCAGCTATACATGTTCCAACAAGCTTAGTACTAAGTGGGGGAATTATTGATGCTGTTTCAGATGAACATTTGCCATGCAATATTTGTAGAGTACACATTGCAGAAACCAAACTTCTGCAAAAGTGGGAGGAGTGAGTTGGTAAGAGATAGGTCATTAATCAATCTAATTATTCTCTTCTGTATTGAGGCAAGCATTTTGAGGGACTCTAAGGGAGGGCCCTCACTCCAAATGTGAGCAGCAGTATTCAATAGCTGGGCAAATATGTGATTTCTATAAGGTTAACAGCTGTTTAGAGATGAAGTAACGGCTTGAGCGAAAGAGAAATCCTATTTTTTTTAGAAGCTGAGGGTGCAATGCCTGTGAGGTGTTTGCCAAGAGTTGGATGCCAGAGTAATTCCAAGAAGAGCAATCTCATATTGTCTGGAAATTTGAGTGTTGTCAATAATACTGGCAAAAAATTTTTCTGTTTTGTGATAAATTAGACAACTGGGTTTTACTAACATTGAAATTGCAATATTTGCAATAGGCTCTGTTGATCTGGATTATATAACTAGTCCATGGAAATAACCTTGAAATTCGGTTTAACAGGATTGAAATTATGTTATGGCACATAATTGGATGTTTCATGTTAACCCTCATAAATGATCAGCCTAAGGTCTTGTGATGAAAATTTTTCTATGCTCCAAAATGCTTATTTTGTAATGTTTTTATTTTTAAATCAGATTCCAACATTTTAGTGTAGAAGACAGTTTTTATTCAATTCATATGCTGATTGAAGTTTAATTAAATAGTAAATGATGCATTTTTCTCCCAGAAATGACAGCACAGTGTATCATTGTGTCATTTTCATCTTATGACCACATTCTGGTATACTTAGATTCCAAATGTGTCCTATGTAAGTTTTTGACCACCGTTTTAGAATGAATCAAACATACTAATATATATATTTTTGTGTGACCTATTCTACTGTGTAAGTTGATTCTACATCTATATGCTATTAATTGCACATTGAGAAGACTTGTCAGTAAGATGCCAGTCTCCTGGTCTCACACTTTGCTGACTATGGTAAATAACCACCAACATAAAATGTCAACTATATCCTTTTGTCAGAAAGAGATCAGAGAAATGCTGCACAAAATCTCCTGGCCCTGATGCCGTTCTTCCAATAATCCTGAAAGTTGATGCACCAGAACTGACTCCTATCCTATGTTGCCTGTATATACTGTCTTACTCCTATCAATTACTGCCCTGTCTTGCTGACCTCAGTCATGTTTAAAGTAATGGAAAAAACCAATTCCTATATTACCTTGAAGACACACATCTAATAAACGAACTCCAGTAGTGATTCCATCACTGCCGATCAACAGGAGATCTACTCCCATATGTCACCCATCACTGGACAAATGCCCTGGAGAAGTTTGGCAAATACTGAGCAAACTACCATCATTTGATCTATCTCATTACTTCTGTAGTTGGATTGCCAGCTTTCTGTCTGGACATACACACACACTGCATAGTGGTGGATGGTTCCTTATCCTCTCACCATTAAACTAATGCCAGGGTTCCACAAGGTTCTATCCCCTCACCAACACATTTTCTGCTATATAGCAATGACCTGCTTCTGCTGACCTCCAACCCAATACACAGTTTTGCAGATGACAGCACATTGCACTCCTCTCTTTCTTATGATAGACCTTACTTCACACAGCTCGCCTCAACCTACAGAACATCAACCACCACTGCCCTCAATTCTGATCTTCAAGCAATCCTCCAATGGGATTCAGATAACCTAGTTAGTTTTAATGCTAATAAAACCCAGTACTGTCTTATTAAAAGAACCATTTTCTCCCGAAATTCTTTTTTTTACAATACCAAAATTTCCAGACAATTTGAGATTTCTCTTCTTGACATTACCCTGACATCAAGCCTCTCCTGGCATAAACACATCACAACCATTGCATCCTCAGCAAAAAAAAAAAAAAAAAAAAAAAAAAAAAAAAAAAAAAAAAAAAAACTTTGCTCAAAACATTACTTCACCCCTGAGCAGCTGTTAATCTTATAAAAATCACAAATGTGCCCAACTATTGAATACGTATAGGGTGAAGCCTCCTGAAATGCTTGACTCAATACAAAGGAGAGCAATCAGACTTATTAATGACCCATCTCTTACCAACCCCCCAACCCCCCCAGATTTTCGCACAGATGATCGGTCTCCACACTGTGTATTCTAAAAATATTTCCATGGAAGATGTTCATCTGATTAGCATCAATAATTCCCCTCTTAGTACTAAGCTCATTGGAACACGTGTAGCTGCTGCTGCTCAACATTCATCCCTGCAATTGCTGTATTGCGGAAGTCTTCCCCCTGTTGTGTTCCCCAAGGAATATAATGCATAGTCATTTAAATCAAATGTGAATAATACTTCCCTTCCCAACCCACTACCCATACACGGTACTAACGTACTATAGGTTGATCAACCAACCTCTCGTGTATGGGCTCAACACACAAAAAAAGATAGTACTGTCTGAACGATCTCTCTGTTCATGATGACATTAATAATAAAAATCGACTGTAAAGTATGTTAGCAAGTGATGGAAAAGTATGGGTGCCACCTTAGTCCAGAAGCATGCAGGAAACGGACACAAAAGTGCTTGGAACGGTGATCTGCAAAATCTCAACTGTTGAAATACAGTATGACAGTCATTCATGGAACCTACACAAATAGGATACTACTAATTAATGCATTTTGTTGTGTCCCAATTTACGATTATTAGGCTTTCAACTATCCTTACTTGTCTTTATCCAAATCTTATCTATATACAAGATATCACCCAAATACAAATATTCAAGCTTCCTCTCCCCTTAGTGTCCCTAAATATTTATTTTATACTGTGCCTTTCAGGACATTTAGTTTAAGATATAAAATTCAAAAACAAGGAGCAATTACCAAAATATGTCTGAGTGTGAAACTAATATGCAGTCGTGACCTTTATCTTGTAACTTAACAAAATCCCCCCCCCCCCCATGTGATTAGGTTCGTACGTTGTTACAAGTGGTGCATTGAGCGGCAATCTCAGACAACTGTATTTTCAAGGAACAAAAGGTTTATTGAACTCTTAAACATGATACAATTCATTCTTTATCAAATAAAACTCAATTCAATACTAAGAATATATAATACAAATTAACACTAGCTAAACACAAGTATTAGGTCAAGATCCTATATAAGAATTGTGAAGATATCGCCATAACAGATTCTATACATACAAACATGTATAATTCTAGAACTAGTTGACCTTTTTTGTCTAACCCCTTACTGATCTTCTTTCTTCTTATTGTGCTATCTTCTATCGAAGGTCAGCGACCATCTTGGCGAACAAACTGCGCTCTTGTGTTAATCTGAGCAGTTGTGCACTGCTCTTTCCTGTCCACGTCTTGATGTTGTCAAACCATGATATTCTTCTTCTTCCTCTAGTTCCTTGTAGTTTGTAGAAGTTGGTATTTGCTGTTTCTCATGATGTGTCCAAGATATGATGTTTTTCGTTTCTTGATTCTTGATTATTTGTACAAGATGTTTAGCTTTGCCAATGGATTTTAAGACATCTTCATTGGTAATTTTTTCTGTCCATGATATCTTTAGCATTCTTCTGTATAGCCACATCTCAAAGGCTTCGATTTTCTTGATGGTTGTCGCCTTCAATGTCCATGTTTCAACTCCATAGAGCAGAATAGACCACACGCAGCATTTCAGCATTCGGCATCTGACTTCCATGTTTAGGTCTTTATTGCAGAATAGTGTTCTCATTTTCATGAAGGACTGCCATGCAACTTCAATCCTTGTCTTTATATCTATTTCTGGATCATACCGTTCATTAAGCCAGCAACCAAGATATTTATATCTTGACACTTAATCAATATTTTTCCCATTGAGTGTCAGTTTCATTGATGAGGCTGGATGTTTGCTGATGATCATGTATTTTGTCTTGTTGATGTTTATATTTATTCCCATTCTTTGGCTTTCTATGTATACTCTGTCAATGAGTTTTTGGAGATCCATAATGTTATCTGCAATTAGCACGGTGTCATCTGCATATCGTAGGTTGTTAACAATCTTTCCATTTATTGTGATTCCCTCTGGACATTCTTCCAATGCTTTTTTAAAGATTACCTCTGCATATGTGTTGAACAGGAGTGGTTAGAGCACACATCCTTGTCTCACTCCTCTTTTGATGTTAATATCACTGGTGGTAATGTTGTCTAATTGAACGGTAGCTGACTGATTCCAATACAGATTTGTTATTAGTCTTATCTTGTTCGTCTAGCCTTATTTGTTGAAGGATTTCTATTAAGTTGGTGTGTCTGACTTTGTCGAATGCTTTTTCAAAATCTATGAAACACATAGACATTTCTGTTTTTCTATGCATTTTTGTATCAATATTTGGGTACAGAAAAGGGCCTCTCTAGTACCAAAACCATTCCGAAAGCCGAATTGTGTTTCACTTAGTGTTTCTTCACTTTTTCTATAAATGCGATTCTGAATTACTTTCAAAAATATTTTTAATGTTTGGCTCATTAGACTAATAAGTCGGAAGTCACCACAGGAATTCGCTTTGGGATAGTGATAAATGTAGATTTGAGCCAATCTGATGGAAATTCATCACTTTCATTTATTTTATTAAATAGTTTTTCAAGAAGTTTGATGTTATCTGGTTCGATTAATTTTAAAAATTCTGTTTGCACACCATCTGGTCCACTGGCTTTTCCTGTTTTACTTGTTCGTATAGCATTCTCTATTTCGCATTTCATGATTGCTGGTCCTTGAATGTTATCTTTTATATTTATAGGCTTCTGTCTAGTATCATTGAAAAGTTCTGTTACATATTTTATCCAAATCTGTGCTTTATTCTCTTCTTCTAGAACTATTTTTCCATTTTCGTCTCTTAGAGACACTATTTACTTTTTCCTCAGTTTTCCGGAAATTTCGTTGATTTTCTTATACAGATTGAAATTATCATGTTATTTCTGAAGCAGTTCAATTTCAGTACATAAATTTTTCATCCAATTTTCCTTGGCTTCTTTTATTTTTTTCTTGATGATGTTATGTGTTTCTGTATACCTGGCTAGGTCTTTGTTTTTATACATTCTTCATGTATCAATAAGAGAAAGAATCTCATCTGTCATCCATTCCTGTTGTTTTATATTATTCACATAACCTACTTCTTCAATACTTGTTGTTACGATGGCATTCTTTAAGCTATTTCAAAGAGATTCCACACTTTTATTTTCTTCTATGTTAATCTGTTGTAATCGCAGGTTAAGCTGTGTCTTGGCACTTTTATTTATGTTCGGGTCTTTCAGTTTTTCTACATCAATTTTCTTTTTCTTTTGTGATTTTTTAGCCGATTTTAATCTAAGACGTACTTCTGCAACTATGGGATTGTGGTCTGATGAGATATCTGCTCCAGGATAAGTCTTTGCACTCTTTATACTACTGTGGAATCTTTTATTTATCAGTATATAATCAATTTGATTTCTGACAATATTATGTTGGTTATCTTGAGGCGATTTCCAAGTGTACAGTCTTCTTGGTGGAAGTTTAAACCAGGTATTTGCTATTGTCAGATCTTCTTCCTGACAGAATTGGACTAGGCGATCTCCTCTGTCATTTCTTGTGCCTAAGCCATGTTCGCCAACAATTTCTCCATCACCCCCTCTTCCCACTTTTGCATTGAAGTCACCCATCACTATGTTTATATCATATTTCTTTGTTAGGTTTTTAATCTCTTTTAGGTGTTCATAAAACTCTTCAACATCTTCTTCACTTTTGTCAGCTGTGGGTGCATAAGCTTGGATGATATTTATGTTAATGGGGTTTCCCTTAAGTTGTAACAGCATTATCCTTTCAGAAAATGGAATCCACTTTATTACTGATTTATTGATTTCTTCATCTAATATTACAGCTACACCATGTCGATGTTTGTTCTCATCATTCCCAGAGTAATACATTGTCATATTATCTTGTTGACACTTTCCAGATCCTGGCCATCTTGTCTCGCAAATTCCCAAAATCCGGATGCCCAGCCTCTTCATTTCTCTTGTGGCATTTCTTGATTTGCCAGCTTCATACAGAGTTCTGACATTCCAAGTTTCAATTTTAAAAGTGGACACCATTTTGAACCCGGAGATTCTTCGCACCCCTGTCCCATTTAAGGGACGCCGGGAACTTGGGGCCAATTGTAAGGGTTTGCTTGCCGTGGTGGTGGTTCTGGAGATAAGGTAGAGCAGTAGTTTCTCCATTTGCTTTCTGCTCCGAAGTATTACAGACGTACACAATATAATCATATTGCCATCTGCAAATCTCTGATCACAAGCTTTTCCGTCATCATTTGGCTTCAACTTTGTGTCAGTACTGACAATGCTACTTCCCAATGTCAGGGACAGTAACTCCAGTAGATACTTATTTAATGGCGGCACTACTCGCCATGTCACCGAGTTGTCATTGGGCTTTGTGAGGTTTTAAGTGAGTTTCCACTTCTGCTCCCCCACGCCCTGATAGCTCAGTCGCTGTTGGTCCACGGCTGCTTATTCGCCAGATTGCTCTGCTTATATCGCAGCTAACCTCCATATCTGAAGGCTGTTCCCCGATCCGCCACCTGGGGACGCACCCGGTAGTAGTCAGCTCTACCCCTTACTGATCTGATCATGCTATAATTCTATATTTTTAGGACTTACTATTTTTAGGACTTACTTATTTTCTTACTAAGACAATATGGATTAAATTTATCCTTTCGCTGAGCTAATACACACTTTTGACCTTTAAAACTCTTAAATAAAATACAGTGTACATGCATAAATCTCTAAGCACATGAATACTTATTAACGTATAGTAACAAGCTCATTCTCATTCTACTCTGACGTGCTAAAGTCCTATTATAATTCTGATTAATCCCTTCAACTGTTCAGTAATTGAACAAGGATTACAGTTACATATGATTTGAATTGACACGAGATTTTACAGTACCCTTTGATTTGGGTCATCTACACTGGTCTACCTTTTTCCGATTTTTACCTTCCTAGGACGAACTCTTCTATAACTTATCACTCCTAAGTTCTTTTGGCACTAAGATGGGCTTTCACAATCTTTACCTTACATTCTTCAATCAAGGACATACATAGGATCATCTATTTTATGACTGTGAAATTCACCACGTATGCACTGACTTCTTTATAGAATTTTCTTTCTCTCGTTACGATCACTGGATGATGAAACACTTTCTTTCTTTTTAACTAAACGGCGTCCCTCATTTCTTACAATAGGAACACGGAATCGAAATCCCGCACGCTGTTTCCCTATTGTGTCGGATGGAGAAAACTCCTGACCTGTCACTCAGGAAAACTGCGTGAGACCTATACGAAGACTCGTGGAGAAAACTCTGAAGGGAAAAAAAGCCTCGTGTGTGTGTGTTTGGGGGGGGGAGGTTCCTAACCCTTTTATACGATGACTCCTACCGGCACCTTCAATTTTCTTTATTCTCCCCTTACTGGAGTCGATTTCACTGACTAATTAGAGTGGCGTTTTTCTGCCAAAACATCATGTGGTCCGTGTGCACGTGACGAAGTCTTAATTCGGGAATTATGATCTTCAGCTTTAGTTTTTAAGCTAACCTCTATGTCATTATACTAAATTAATCCCCTTTCCAAAATTTTCTAAGAATTAACTCGAATATTTAATCTCTTATTGTAAAAACTAGCCTCTCACATACAAAATCCTATGACTAATCCTCTTTGCTTTACTTAACTTATTTTATCATATCACAACTGCAATAAAATTCCCTTCCTTTTTTTTTTTTATTTAGTTCAACAAACAATTTCAGCTATATTTTGGGTGCAAGCATATTTTTCGTATTCGCTACTTTCAAAGGCCCTTAACGATATCTGCTTACGAACAAGATTGCTTGCTTAGTTATCTATAAGGGTTTTTATTTCTTCTCTTGTTACATCATGATAACTGAAATTTTCACATTCTTAAGTTATTAGGGTGTAACGCTTTGTGTAGAGAGGTAACTGTATATGATCCAAATGCAAACCTTTGAAATCAACAGTGCAGTGTCAAGAACATTGTGAATGGCCTGAACATGTTGAAAGTTTACAATACAATATGGAGTGATATTAGGAAACCTTCAGGAGATCATTGAGGTAGGCCACATACTACACCAGCTCTCATACCCGATCTTAAATTCGTTCATACCACTCGCGCACACAACATCCAGTGGTAGTCCATTCCAATCACCACTCTGAGAGAGAAAAAAAGAATATCTCACCCCATTGATGGCATTCATTCTCAACCTCTGGATGTCCCTCATCCTTTTTCATAAAATGAAATTCCATCTACTGAAATCCTGTGTTATCCTTTCTTTACTGTATTAGAATCACCAAGGAAATCAGACCTGAGTACAGTATTCCAAGTAAGGTCTTATCAAGACCCTGTAAAGAGCAAAATGACTTCATTATCTTTAAATGTCAGGGTTCATTCCAGCATTGCACTTATTCTCTGAGCTGTATTGCAGTATTTGCTATATGGCACTTGAACTTCAACTTACTATCTACTTAAGTTTCAAAGATCCCTAGCCTGATAATTTTCCTCTAACATAATCCCACCAATAGCATGATTTTACTAACATTGAACCAACAGCTATTTTCACATGTCCACAATTACAGCATATTCAAATCATTCTGCAAATACTGTGCCTATCTTTGCATCATCAGCAAATAGCCATGTCTTGTCATATTCTTTCCGATATCATGAATGTATAAATTGAATAACAACGTACTAAGAACCGATCTTTGTGGTACACCACTCATTACTTTAATTCTTACAGACTCGCGATCCCCAGAAACCACTTTTTGATGTCAGTCAGCTATTCTGTTATTCATGCCAATATTATATTATATAATCCAATCCTCCACACTCCGATTTATTCGAGTCTTCCATACTTGTATTCCGTCAAAACAGCAAAATCCAAAAGAATCGGGGTGTATCCATTTCCCCATTATCTAACTCAATAGTAGCATTATTATAGAATATGACCAATTCGCTCAAACAGCTTATAGCCATACTGTTCATTGCAAAGTATACATTCTCTGTCAACCCTCATCTGTTAGGTCGATAGTTGGATACATCAGTCTTTGCACCACATGTGAAATGGGATTACTCTACATTCTTTCCACTCTTGTGGATCTTTCCTTTTCTGAGAAATAAATCCTGGTCAAAGCAGTAGTTTAGCTGAACACGCTTAGCATCCGCGCTGATATCCAACCAGTCCCCATTTCGGAATTATTCAGTTTGTGCAACAGCTCTAATACCTCCTCATCCTAAGTTTCTTCATCCAGTGAAAGAGGTAGCAGTAAGTGCAATGTTGCAATATAACATGATAAATGTTTTTTCCGGTCAGAATGGTGTGACATATGCCTTATGGTTCCATGCATCATCACAGCAGTGAAATTAAATTTAGTATCAGAAAATGAGCAATTTCTTCTGGTAAGAATTTGGATCTTTGATTGTAATAATGAAAGCTGAGTCACGTTGGTTATGCAACATGTCTTGATAATGTGATGCTTCGAACAGTGTGACTGCTTTTACGTAGTGTTTCTTTCAACATTAATGCATGTATCACACTTCAATTGCTACTGCAATGACGTACTTTGAGAAAAATGATGTGCAGAAACTTGATTAGCCTGCAAAAAATAATTATCTCAGTCGGTGGATTATCTTTGAGGACTAGCTAGAACATCATGTTGAAAGAAGAATGTTCCAAAATATCTGAGCCGTCAGAAACTACAGGTAAGTGTATGTCCAGTTATATTTTCATGTTTTTTTTTGTTGTTGTTTATAGAGGTGTCCCATAAGTTCCTAGATAGATTTCAATCATTCATAATTGTTAGAAAAATTGGTATATTAGAGTGCGGTTTCCACGAAGGTGAATCGCAACGAGAGGGATTTTTTTTTTTTATTTTGACTTGGAGAAAAAGAAATATTTCAAATTTTCGCCAATAGAAGGCGCTGTATCACATGCATCATTTGCAAATACTGTACGTGCTAACGCGAATTCTATAAAACGCGGGGTGTACTGCTGACAGCTCTAATGAATGAATGCAAATTCCCAGTCACTGGGGGTGAATAGAATTGCTTTTGGGAAAAGAAAAAAATTGTTGCTGTGATGATTACGCACCATGAAGGATGCGGAATAGTGACATTTTCGCAATGCCCGTGATTCTTGCATTTTCATGTGCACTGCATACACCGCTTGTTGATCGTGCCCCTAGGGCATTCATTTGCGATACCATAATGCTGCTATGGAAACTGCCATTTAAAATTAAATTGCTTCCCCCCCCCCTGCGCACATGCAATGCACATACGTACAAATATTTAACGCACACTAAACAGAGCAATCAAATAACCGACAGATGAGTAGATTGTCGGCTGTTTGACAAATTTGAAAATTATGATTACATCGATAAATGCACAAAAAATTTTTTTTACATGATTTTCTAAAGAATCAAACAAATTCAAGTTATATTTGCAGTCACTAAAAATATCAACATTGCTAGCCTATTTAAAAGTGTTTTGTATAAATCTTGGCTTAACAGAATAGTGGTAGTGTGCTTAATCCAACATATACTTAGTCTAACTAAAGAATTGGATTAGGTATTAGTTGGACTAAGTATATGTTGGATTAAGCACATTACCACTTTGGACATGATTTCTTTAGAAAATCATGTCCAAATTTTTTTGTGCATTAAACAATGTAATCATTGATGTCAGTAATCCGGTCTTTTTTTTCCCTTCTAACTTTTACTTTAGTTACCACACACAATTGTTTTACTTTCCTCAGCTGGGCACTATGCAATTACTAGAAATAACAGTGGCTACAGAGACTTAGTTGTTTGGGCTGCAATTCAAACCAATTCCATTTTTCTGAAATTCTGTCTACAAACTACATTGGCACAGCAAGATATAAAGACAAAAGTATGCTAAATGACCAGTTGTGTTATGTTATGTACAATGATGGAAGTCAAGCATTGTGTTAATAGATTTCCAGTAAAGTTATTCTCAGTTGACTGAACACCAGTTCGTGTATTCAGTTGTAGCTCATTTAGAGCATCCAAAATTAACTAGTTGTGATTAAAAGACGAAAACATTGTAGTGGGGAAAAATGATGGAAAGGGCTAAAGTGCTATTGATATTACAATCGTCTTATGCATCAGGGGATTTATTCACATTTGGTGACCTGGATGTCTTGAAGATATGCAAGTATTGCAGAAGCAAGTGATCAAAATGATGACTGACCTGTGATACCCCTCAGGTCAATCATCAGTTTGGTTGCAAAATTTAGTTGATAGACAATAGAGGAATGTAATAGTACTATTCATGATAGTAACCTCCAAGATGTTTAAAATACGGTTAACAAAGGCATGAGGATTTGGTTGTGCAGAGTGGTGAATGAGGGAAATAAAGGCAGTTATGAGGGTTTTTCAGTTAATGATTTTAAGGAAAAAATGAATATCGTGAATAATTGTCCATGTATGGGCTTCCTATGATGATTCTATGAAAGCTTCTGTAATGTATTCAGCACAACTCCAGCTATAGAAATTTGTTCCAAAATGTGTTGAATTCCATAGACTCAATTTCTATGGAAGCAATTGCTTCCATAATTCCAAAATATACTAGGTTTGTTGGAAAACTGGGATAAAGAATTGCAGTACACATCTTCAGAGAACGTTACTTATCAGAATTCAGCCCATCTGTTTGTTAAAGTGGTATTCTTATGTGAGGTGCTTCTCCTGGTTTGGTACTGCTGACGCTTATTTGCTATATTGATATCCTGGATATTTCTTTAAATATTGTGGCAATTTTAGTCAAATTGTCCACTTGAATATCAATATGATAGCATATCATACAAGGCCTGTGAAAATATGCTTTGAAAAAATAGTGTATAGCTGATATGGCCGCTACTTTTTGTAGTAATCCTATCGTAAAAAATTATTCATCTTTGTAAGACGTATTTCATCATGGTGGGATATGACATAGAATCTATGATTGCCTGATTTGATGTAGAATATGTGTAGTTGGTCAGTCTTTCAAATCCAGTAAACAAAAGTTGCTTTGATATTTCTGTTGTGTATTTGCAGTCTTGTGATAACACAAGACTGCACATACATAGAGAATATAAGTTCGATTCTAGTCGATGACTAGAATTGCTATGTTCCCTTCTCGTCGTGCAGAGAGGAACCCTGAGCGAGCTAACTGACACCTGCATACAGACAAATCGGCCATGAGAGCACAATTTACAGGCAATATATACTAGTGATGGGGGTAGATGGCGCTGTTCGTTGAGGGTAGTAGTGTAATTTAGTTGTAAGTTTAAGGGAGACAGTCAGTTGTAATGAAGTAGAGTGCCCTTCCACAATGAATACTTGGAGGTGTCATGTAATATTTGTTCTTGAGATCTTTTTTAGCCAGTTCTGAGTTATTCCCTAGTCTGTTCAACAAGTTTTTTCTCTATATAAAATTCAGGCTTTATCTCATACCTCATGGACATTGTATTGGTGAATTTGTAGAGAGTATTTCAGGCAATAATTGTTTGTTGCTGTAAGCCAGGGGTTGCCACAGATGATGTGGAAGACATGCATCACCAAATTAGCACAATGAGTACTAACTCGTACATATCGAGTGATTATAAATGACGACTTCCAGTCTATAATTATGGAGATATAGACTGGAAGGAAGAAAGATCACATGGCAGAAAGGAAATAGAATTTATTCACTGCTAAGAGACAACTACTTAAGGCAGCATGTGATGGAGAAGCAGGAAAGTGTTGGATCTGGTCATAGGATCAGAAGAGCTATTCATAACCAAAGTGACAACATTGCCTCCAATTGGTGAAAGTGACTTTGAAAATTGCAAAACATGAGGAATATTCTATTGAGAAGGGGATAATTTGCGGAACTACATGGCAGGTGATTATGACATGCTTAGGAAAAGCTTAAATCTGTACCATGACATAAAACACTACAGGGTAAGGATGTTAGTAGTGCATGGAATATAGTTCTAGAGGGAGCAGTAATAAATTGTATACGTGGGTTAATCAGGTAGGAGTTGGATAGATGAGTAATATCATTAAGCATGAGATGCAGAAGAAGAAACGGCTGTGGAGGGTGTATATATATATATATATATATATATATAGAAAGATGAACAGCAAACACAGAGCAGTACAAGGCTCATGCAAGAAAGGTGACCAGCATCAGCATGGCAAGGAATGCTAAATCAGATTATGAGAATAATCTAGACAAAAGGATATCCCAAAGAGTTCTGTTTTACGGCAAGTAAGAGGAAGAATGACTATGTTGGAAAATTAACCTTAATGAATGGTGATGGTGATGAGAAGACAATACCATTGAAGATTGTAGATTCTACAATCTTCCTTAACTACCATTTTTGTAGTTTGAAATTCTTCAGCTATCATTAATAATACCTCCACTCCTGCCCTATTTCCTGTCTTCTCTGAAAATACAATATCCCTTACATCCCTGTAACTACATCTTTTTCTAACGAGGTCTTGCTGATGCCAATAATTTTTGCCAAGTCGAGCTGTCCAATGCCAAAATTTCCTCTCCTCTATTTCTGATACTTTGGTATTCATATGCATGCATTTCAACATCCCCTTGGGCCCACAGTTTCCATTATGTAAACTCATTACCTTCTTATTCGGATTCGAAACCTGGTAAACTGCACCCAGACTGTTCAAAATCATTCCTACATGCACACTTATCTATCCCAGGAGTCGCTATTTCCTCACAGTCATTCCTGCACTCACACTCATTTTTCCCAGGGGGAGGCTAGACCAATATGCCTGATTGTTTCCCATTTACTATGTCTAGTTTCTCTGGATTTGCACTTCTCAACTATCACTGAATAACACTTTCTCTAAGCATCCAACGCCAATACCATTTAAGTGCATTCCATCAGGCATATACAGGTCCATCAATAAGCTGCACACCATTCCTCCTGCACAATGTTATCACTGACTCATCGGCAATCATAACTTTTCTTCTCTATTCTGTCCTATCATACCTAGGCAGCAGACACAATCTTTACTTTCTTACTCTTCATTTTTTACTTCTAATAGCTTTTTCATATCTTCTCTCATTGCATATTTCTCACCTTTCAAATCATTTGTGCTTGCCAAAACAACTCGTTCGCTTCTTTCTTCTGTAAACTTACAGCTTCCCTAACATCCTTGATCTTCGCACCTGGAAAACATGCTTCCGTCACTTTCTCATTAAGTATACTCTTATCAGCGAATCCCCATACAATACTATAGGTATCTCTTTTATACCATTTTCTCGCACTTTTATTCTTTTTCCATTCACTATTTCTTTCATTCTCTGGCCTTTTGTACCACACACACACACATCAATCGTTTCTCCAGTCGCTAATTCATTGGCATCAATGCAAAAAACTATGGTTTCTGATAACTGGTAGCAGCATGAAATAGAGACAGTATTAGAAAACGAAACAGTAAAATTTCTCGAGGACTTTGAGAATACAAACTGATCGACATTTGGAACACAATAGAACTAACATCATAATTATCGAACATCGACAAATTTGGATTATGGACATCGCAGTACCCACCGATCAGTACTGACCCATGATAATTTCGCACCCCGGCCGTGTATGATGCCCCTAAATTTTTATTATTTTTTATAGTTAAGTATAAGTATTTTTTTCAAATTATTAATAATTTCATTATTTCTACTTATCATTTTTATTCACTCAGATATACTACATAAAAAAGGAACAAATAAAATGATTAGAATGAAAAATTATTGATTTAAAAAAAATCAACTAACGCCTTTTATTCCCTAATAGGGAGTAGGCGAGGCCTTTATACCCTATCTAGCTTTTGGAGACTGAGTGGGCAGTTCAATCTCCACCGGTAGCCAATCAGAGATAGCTGGCCCATGTCTATCACTAATTATAGCAGCCGCCGATGAAGAGGCTGGCAAACAAGTGCTGCCATCTCTTGGTACCTAACCCTAACAAGATATGTCACTGTCTGAAATAATGTGGGTACTACGGTCGATTTTCTTGAGTTTACTGGACGAAAAACCCGCTTGCCTGTGCCAGAGATCGACTAACGCGGGAACCGGTCGAAAAGTTCCTCCAGTCAGCGACTAGACTAGAACCTAGGTCTAACTTCAAGCGGCTAAGCGCAGAGGACGCAAGGGTCACTTCCACTGAGCTACACATTTAGATATATATTTTTTCTTGATTTTAAAATCTGCGAAAACTTTTATTCTTTCACCAATGTCTATGTTCTAAGCAACAGCATTTTCAATAAATAACAAGGCTAAAGAATTTAATTTCTCACTTCCCATTGTCGATCGCAAATATGTTTTGATAAGTTTTAATTTGCTAAAACGTCTTTCAGCTGTTGCTACAGTTATAGGAATTGGCAGCAAAATTCTCAATGCGACCCACGTATTTGGAACTATATTCTGCAAATTGCTTGCTTTTAGAAATTGTAGTTTCCAACGGCGAATTGATGTTTTCCGGAAGTAAACTCATTTTTGAATTTGAAATTTGCAAATCATTATTTTTGGAAGGAGCGCAGACTCTAAGTCCTTAGTTTTGGGCTCTGGGCAGGTCCCGGTCACCCCTCCCCTTAATCCGGCATTGCCACTGATACCAACATTAACAACAAAGAATTGAAAAAAAATCACTAAATATCGAGATCTCGCAATCGGAGTTTGCCGGCTGTGGCTTAAACATACCGAAGTCAACCCAATTGTTATCTGTGCGCTTGATGCAATTTCAAAGAAGTCATGCAACTGTTTACAAGAATTAAACATCAATTAAGTGATCACATATGATCTATTATAAACGGCATTACTTGGAACAATCCATATTTCACGACGCCACCTGACAGACTATTCCTAGATTCTTGGGTAGAATCTGAATTGCTCTGTATCACCAGTCAAACTGTTGTTTGAACGATATCTTGTTTCGACTGTGTTTCAATTGTGATAATAAAATAATAATAATAACTGCTTGTCTCAGCTAGAATTCAACTTATAATTATAATCTTTCTTACGGTGATCAAGTATTATGAAAGCTTTACAAGTATAGTCAGTATGTGATCTGTATATTTGTGGTATGTGTAAAATATAGATTAAGGAAAGTAGCAAAGAAATGAAAACCAGCTGTGTGTGTGCGCGCGCGCTCATATTTAGTCAGCTAAGGTACACCAAAGAAGGTATCAGAGAATAGGATAGTTTTAAATAAATGGAGATGCTAGTTTGGTGGATTTGTTCAAGTGTTTTCAGAATTTGACTGGTTGTGGTTTGCATTTTAATAGCACACTCCTGAGTGCAGCCTGCCGTCTGCTTTAACACTACACAAATAGTGCATATCTGTAGTGTTAAAGAAATGCCAGAAATCACACTGTGTGGGTAGTTATGTGTGTGTGATCCAGACTCGTCTTATAGTTTTCTTCTTCTTTTTTTTTTTTTTTTTGCATCTTCTTCTCTGGAGCTGTTCATCAAAAGTACCAGCGATGCTCAACAGCAGTTAGATCTGAACTGTTATGACGTGTCCGATGTTTGGTTTCTGATCGAATGCTTTAATCTAGGCGAAAAAGAGGATAAAATGTTAGTGGAAATGAAAATAACATATCTTTAGCAGTGGTGGCTCGTGGCTTGAAATCGTGGGGGTGCTGCAACTTTCGAAATATACATACACACTCTAAGTACAGTGTATACGTGTATGGATAAAATATCAAAATTATGGTAAAAATTAAAAAAAAATTAAACATGAAAATATATTGTTTATTATCGATAAAATGATGCTGTTTAGTATAATTCAAAATTACTTAAAAATAAAATCCATTATCATAACCCTAATAATGTTCTAAAATAAAAACTATAACAAATGTTATGTCTTTAATTGTAATGTCCAATATTTAAAGAGACGGAGTAAACACGATAAGCACTACGAATACCCTACTACTGGCGCAAACTGCATATAAACAACAGTGGAACTGCGCGACAGCCAGCGCCACATTACGCTAATAGCTCGCATCTCGCTATGACGTGCACATGCTTGTGCGGGTAGCAATATGGCACTGTGGTAAACAGCGCAGCACTGTTTACCACAGTGGCACATTACGCTAACTCACTATGACGTGAGTTAGCGTAATGTGCCGCTAGCGTCCTTCGTCCTCCTAAGTGCTACAAGATGGATTTTTATTATTTTTTATACAAAATAAGAGGATTGTTGATGGTAAAATTAAATATTACATATTACAAGCAAATATAAATAAATTTATATGTATATATATATATATCGAGAGAAATTGGGAATGCTGCAGTTCCGCAGTGCCTATGCACGAGTCGCCCTTGATCTTTACTTCCTAATCACCGAAAGTGGCGCTGCAGAAAATGTATTTTTTTTTTTTTTAACCTCGATAACTTGCTTCGAAGTCAGTCTTAAGTAGTTTTCAAAGCTGTTTATTTATTAATGACGATAATGTTTTCAGAATGTGAATATAACCAATCACTTCTGAATGTACATCGCAAAAAAATTGTAACATCTAACTTCTTTATTAGATCGGAATTCCAGCCCATCTAGAAACTAAAAATTTCATTGCATATCCTTTAAAAAAATAAATAAAAAAAAATAAATAAAAATAATAATAAAAATAAAATAAAATCTGGAAGCTTCATTAGATTCATGCCTTTACACGCTCGTGTTTCGCTTTGTACATGTAAGCCATTTAGCCTATCCTTCATAAATTCAGCTTATCCGAAGTATTTCATCGATTTCAGTGCCACTTGCCATTCTAAACTAAACGTGTAAAACGGCATGTTTTGAATTTTTTTTTTTTTTTCCCCTTGGGCAGTTGACTTTCAACACATTGTCCACTTGTTGACTTCTAACAGTGAGAGCTATTTGTTGCGATTTTTGCGCTAATATTCTACTGACGTTTCAGTGCATTTATATATATATATATATGAATGCCTAGAATGAAAGTTTATAAATTTTATTTTTCTACCTTCACAATGAAATCAGTGCAATACACTATAGAACCAGTAAAAGCATAATCCCCAACAATATCCTGTTCTATTGAATTCCATATTCGATTGAATTGTACAATCGAAGTCATTCTCAGAAAAGTTCACCACGCAGTTAGTGTGCCCTACAAGGCACACACAGTATCTTGAAATCAATCTCAGAGAATCTAAAGCTCAATAAGTGCATATAACTTTGATGACAACATACACCTCTAAAGGATACAGTTCTAGAGGTATATTTTGGTACGATGTGATGTTCTTGAAGTAGACGCACCGTCTCGATTTTCAGCATAGTATGCAGCTTTCTCCCAATAGAGAGTATTGAGTGGTCGCCATCAGCAGCAACCTGTACATCGATAATGACTAACTCATCCTCTGTCTTAATTACAAGGCTATATTCCTCACTCCAAAATTAATCCGATGGTGGAGTTCTACATGTGTTATCCAACCATCATTCTTCACTATGTTCTCTATAACGCCTGCTGTACATGCTCAGTGGCTACGATCACAACATTGCGCAGCATGAGCCAAAGTTTCTACACTCTGATAGTTTGATCTACAGATTTTCTCATAACTTCTTCCCCGATTCAACATAGCATTGATTCTTGTCTTGATTATATGTGTGTATTCAAAGCCACGTAGAAGTTGAGTCCCATCTCTGATCCGTTTACGATGGAAGGCAATATGATTAGATTCTTGTAATGCAGCTCTGTCCACTGAATAGTGCATCATTAAAGCCCATCTCCTTTGATTAGCCAAGGCAGTCATAATCGTTGTTCTTCAATCAAGTATTCATCCAGAAGTACGTTGATAATTAGCTTTAATGCATGAAGCCCTAGAGGAAGCAAGATATAATTCTAAAGTGCCGAGGGAAAATTGTTTAATCTGGATCGACCTAATCCATTACGACCCTACTTAAGTGAGATAAGCTACAGAAGAATAAGAAGACGTAATCCATCAATGAGAGAATCCAAAGACCTTCATAATTAAACAATACGGAAAATGCTAATGCCACATTATAACCAAGAATGGACTGCTCAGGAACGGCTACATCCTATAGTACAGGGGTAGGTAATCTTTTCAGACTCGCGACCGCATTGAACTTTTATTTTTAATAATGGGGCTGCAAGCGTTCATTTAAGAGAAAATAGCGAGTGAAAAAAATATTTAAGTTATCAATTTTTATTATATCAATCTTAAAAAATATAGCAATATTTAAAGTACAAGATTACGGGATAAAGTATGATATTCTCGTAATGACGTCTGATATTGTATTCTTTCATAAGAGCAACACGTTTATGACAAATAAGTCAAAGGGTCTTACTCCCATTTTCAATAAAGAAGTACTTGCTGTTCCAGTCATCATTAAACCTTCTTCCTTCATCTGCAATTTTACGTTTTCTTGAACCCATTTTTGAACTTATTTTTAACAAACATATATCCTCTGAAAATAATAGTTGATGCTATTGAATTAATGAATTATATTAAAAGACAGACCAGGGAACGCGACTGCAAAAGTGCGCCAAAATCTTGGTTGTCGTCGGATAATATCTTTCATCCTGAAGAGCAATCAAACACTTTCACTCATCGTGTAAAAAGTAGTGCGTTTTTAAAGTATATTAGAGAGAGATTATAAAAGTCACAGCTGTAACTTTTATACTCTTAAATGATGTGTATGATCTTTTGTACATTTTTAAAACGTCACTCCAAGCCTCTAAAGGTTGCAGACCTATCGTACAAAAGTGTCAAAGATTTTTTACTCCAATACTATTCGCTACATCACCTTGATCTCTCGAATCCAATTTCCTGCGTTGCTATGTCAAATCTTGTCTGGCAATCTTCGAATATATGAGTGTAAGAAAAATGGAGTAAACGTAAGTTGGCTATTGTTGAATTTTATACGGTTTTCAAAATATGGTTAATTGTATATTATAATCGAATTAGGAAAACACATTTTCCGGCAAATATTAAAGACAGCATTTTTTTTTTTTTTTTTTTTTAGTTGCGATGCATCCTAGAAAGGGTCATTTAAAACTGATATTTTGTGACTTTTTCAAGTGCGACTTATTAAACTATGTTCTCTTAAGTTAAAAATTGCGCAGGTTACAGAATACCACGGACGTTTCCTACCATATCACAATGAGCACAGTTAAAGTAGATGTAAAAGCTTTCCTTATTTTTCACTCCTTGCCATAAGTAATTCTGTACAAGATCCCTTTGACCTTCCCGTGACTAGACAACTCATGTATACACATTGAAATGTAACAGGTGCAGCTGAGCATCCACAGCTGCTTATGGGAATGTATGTCACCAAAGTGAAGCAATAATCTCACAATGAACATTCATTTAATAATAAGAGCTTCGCACAATAAAAATACAAAAGGTACAAGATCAAGGAAAATAAGAGCCAATATGGAAAGAACAATAAATAGTTAGTAAAAATGTGCTTCGTACAAGGCGCTAACTGTTAATGTGATTGACATTAAAATATACAATAAAATCCTTGTCCAAGGAGATATTATTTACATGGAGATTGTTTGCCCGACAGGGATGTCCCCTCTCAGCAACTCTTTCTAATATCTACTTAAATGAAATAATAATAAAACGGAATAAAAATTTACATCAAGGAATTAAACTTTCACCCACAGTTAACTTAAACACTCTCTTCTTTGCCGATGACCAAATAATAATTACAAATTCTGAAGATAACTTACAGAAAGCTATTTTAAATCTAAATGAGATATCCAAAGATTATGGTATGATAATATCAACGGAAAAATCAAAAAACTATGGCCTTTAAAGGACAAGATCCAGCAAGAACTAAAATAGTATTAGATAACAAGATATTAGAACAGGTGAATTCATTTAACTACCTAGGATGTATGATCACATATGAAAATGAAAAAGATATAAACGTAAAAATTGCAAAATATTTAAAAATAACAGGTGTAATTAACTCTATATTTAAACCAAACCTAGTTCAAAAACAAACCAGGCTAAAAGTATACAATACATTAGCCTTACCGGTCTTAATGTATGGAAGCGAAATCTGGACAATAAAACAAAAAGAGAAACAAAGATTAACAACAGCAGAAATGAAGTTTATGAGTAAAACCGCAAAGTATACCCTATTTGATCACAAAAGAAACGAAGAAATTATGAAAGAATTAAATCAAGAACCAGTAATAGAAAAAATTAAAAAATATAAACATAAATGGATGGAACACCTTCAAAGAATGAAAACAGAAAGATTACCAAAACAAGCCTTTATGTACAAGCCATTAGGAAAAAGAAAACCAGGACGTCCTCTTAAACGATTCAACGATGACTTCTAAGGCCAGAACAGGCCATGTTAGGCCAAATCCTTGATACGTATGATGATGATGATGAGATTGTTTGCAAACGAAATGGAAAACACTTCCCCACGTAAACTAATAAACTGCACTATTCTCATGTATGCTTCTTTTAAATAGGATCTTTTATTTATTATTTTTTTTTTGGGGGGGAGGGGCTTGATACAACTGCACCCGAACTACTGTGCAAGAGTATGTGAACTGTAAGCACTGGTAGACAAGAGAAAGAGGAATGATATGATTGAGGTCTGTAAACTTCTGAAGAGATGCTATAGGTTATTAATTGATGAAAATTTTCGTTATCTGGAAGGGGTGAGAGGACAAGAGGAAATCCATGAAAGTTAAGTTTGTTTGCTGAGCTAGATTTTTATCTGACAGAGCAGTGAGTGAGTGGCACAGTTTGCCTGTTGAAGTAGTGTGAATGAGTTTAAGAAAAAGTATGAAAATTGGTATGGATGATGTATGGCCTCCCTCAATGAATCCTAGAATCACTGGAGATCTAACTAACACTACTACTAATAATACACAGGTAAATTATTATTTTCATTTCTGTAAATGCTTTCGCCAAAATACTGCTCACAACAATATTCGTTGACTATATTAAAATTTTTCTATAACATTGCAAAGTAAAATAAACAAAAAAGCATCATTCCATTGCATCGCATTTCTTTGGGACACACTTAAAGCATTATTGTTAATGGGATATTAAGAACAGCGCCTGGATTCTTAATATCCGATTTATTATAAAAGGAGAGGAAGGGAAAGAAAATCATAGATGTCATATTGCCCTTTCCCACACCAGAAAGAATTTTATATGCAAATTTTACCCTCGAAATATTGTAAAATTCGTACAACATTGGAGGGCTAACAGTTGAATTATCCAGAGTTGGCACAAATGATTCGAGAGTCCAGAAGCATGCTGTGAGGGAGGATGTAAAGGAATTGCTAGAAGAGGCAAAAACTGAAGAGCGAGAATGTGAAGATTGTAAGTTTCCTACAACACTATGATAGAGGCGAATTGAGGAGGAAGAGGGGGGGGGGAATTGATAGACAACGAGTCCACACGAAAGTTGTGCAAAAAGAATGATGTAGAATTTGTGGATCTGTGGTCTCTATTGGACGGAAAGAGGATTTGTACAATGCTGATGGACTGCATCTAAATGGTTTTGGTGTTAGTTGAAGTGCAAATTCAGGGACATTTAAGATTAGTGTAGAAGCAAGTGAGTATATGTAAAGGCGTCTATGAATCATGCTTGCCAGAATGACCAAGTGAGAAATCTAGTCTTCAAGCAAAAATATTGAATAGGGTAGTCAATTCAGAAAGTAAAGGTGGGTGTGGGAATAAACGGATGCTGCAATTTCTGCTGAAAATTCCTCCATCTGGAACAAGAGGGAGGAGTTTTCAGCATTAATTGGTGCAACCTCACCAAACGTTATAGGCATTAGTAAGACTTGGCTAACAGCAGACGATGTAATAACCAAAAATAATAGGAGACAGGCAAAGGGGTGGCTATTCATGTGAAGCAATCTCGTGTGATATTAAGACCAGTAAGACAAAATATACAGTTGGTTGTGGCTATAGGTCAGGGAGTTCCACAGATGATCTGGAAGATATGCATTGCTAAATTAATACAATGAGTGCAGGTCAAGTGATTATTATGAGGGACTTCAACTATGGAAACATAGACTGGAAGGAAGAAAGATCACATGGCAGGAAAGAAATAGAATTTATACACCTGCTGAGAGATAATTAAGGCAGCATGTGATGGAGGCGACTAGGGGGTGGGGTGGGGGAGTACTGGACCTGGTCATAAGATTAGAAGAGCTATCCATAACCAAGGTGACAGCATTGCCTCCAATTGGTGAAAGTAACCATGCAGTCGTGATTTGGGAGATTCTAAAATATTAGGAATATTCTATCAAGAAAGGAAGAAGGGGTATTTGTGAAACTACAAGGCAGGTGATTATGACATACTCAGGAGGAAGCTTAAATCTATATCATGGCATAAAACACTGCAGGGTAAGGATTATAGTAGTGCATGGGATATAGTTAAAGGTTATTTAGAGAAAGCAGTATTAAGTTGTATATACCTAGGATAAGGAGGGTTAATCAGGTAAAAGTTAGTTGGATGAGTAATATCATTAAGCACGTGCTGCAGAAGAAGAAAATGCTGGAGAGTATATAAAGAGAAAGATGACCAGCAAACTCATGAACAGTACAAGGCTCAGGCAAGAAAGGTGGCCAGCATGGCAAGGAAGACAAAATCAGATTATGAGAAGAATTTAGGCGAGCAGACCAGAAGAAATCCCAAAGAGTTCTTTCCTGACGTGGCAAGCAAGAGGAAGAATGACTATGGAAGATTAACCTTAATGAGTGATGATGGTCACGAGGAGACAGAAGTAGATAAAATAGTTGAGTTACGAAGTGACCACTTTGCAAGGATATATCATCCTAGTAAGGATTCTGCTGGAACCTATGTGACAGACACTAATCTAAGAACAGAGGTGGATGAATTGGAAGTTCTTAGGATATTGCAGAACCTCAATGTAAATACAGCTGTGGGATTAGATGGGATATCAGCTTGAGTTTTACGATAATGTGCAAGGGAGTGTGCAACCAGCAATGCCTCTGACTAGGCTGTGTAACGTCTCAGCTGGTAGCGTTCCAAGGGAGTGGAAAATGGAAATAATTCCATTGCATAAGGGAAGATATAAGACTACCGTAACAAATTATAGGCCAATCAGTATCTCAGGTGTGGCGGTAAAAGTGCTAGAGAAATTGTTAACAAACGGAATTCAAGAACGTGTAGATAAAAATATGATACTGTATGAGGTCAACATGGCTTTGTGAAGAGTCATACATGCTTTAGTAATTTTTGTAATAAAGTAACAGCTGAGTTGGATAAAAGAAATGGCTACACGATGATTTTTCCAGATTTTGCAAAGGCATTTCACAGAATACCACATGAAACTATGTTACGAAAATTAGAATAAATGAGCATATGATATGACACTGGCTAAGTTGAGAAGAGGGTGGCTGCTGGACAGATATCAAAAAGTGGTATATGGAGGAGCAGAATCGAGGCAAAAACAGGTGTTTAGTTAGGTTCGGTGCTGGGAATATTGATATTTTGCTGATCATGCAAACAAATTAGGTCTAATATTAGTGAATCAAGAACTTGCAGAACGATTTAAATAGGCTGTCAGTATGAGCAAATGTTAATAGTGTAATTTTAATGTTGAGAAATGTAAAGTTGGGATAAATAGATTACCAACCGTGTATCACATAAATGGCACTTTACTCCAGGAAATAAATAAAGCTAGAGATTTCTGGGCAGTGGTAGACAGAGAGTTAACGTTTAGAGGATATATTGCTAAGGTAGTCCATAAGCTTACTTGCCTATTGAAGAACATATTAACAAGCAAAGTTTAGGAAGTTGTCATTCCTCTTTATAAGACCTTGAGGCCCCCAAATCTGGCTCAGTGTGCTCAGGTCTGGTCCCCTGGATTTCTTGGGGATGAGGAAGTGATGGACAGGATTTAGAGACAAGTGACTAAGACGGTGAGTGACCTGGGGATGTTCCCTATGAGGATAGATTGGAGGTGTGTGGATTGCAAAAGTTGGTTGATAGGAGAAAAAGAGGCGATATGATACAAATATTTAAGTTGCTTAAAGAATTTTATAGGACAGATCGGAAAATGTTTCAGCACTTGTCTAGAGGGACCAAAACAAGAGGATCATCCCTGGAAGTTGAATAAAGGTGTGGTTAACATGGGTGTAAGGAATAGATTTTATGATTAGAGAGGTGCGTTGCAAATGAGGGGAATGGGTTGCCAGAGTCAGTTGTGAGTGCTTTTTCTGTTAATAGGTTCAAGGAGAGGTATAATAATAATAATAATAATAATAATTTTTTTTAAACATTTTATTATGTCTCAGTATAAGTTACATACAATAATAATATTTACAGTATTTACAATAAGGATTATACAGAATTTTTTTTTTTTTTATGTCTCAGATGAATTGCATACATAGTTGCTGTAGTAATTATATATGTATATAATATTTATAACGCATTACAAGTGTGTATAACAGATACTTGCAAGTTAGTAATTTTCTTCCTCGAAGCTTAGCAGAGCTTATCTGAGGAAGATAATAGATGACAGAGGGTGGTGGTGGTTTCATGGTTGTGTTCCTATACTGGTCACAAGCCAGGTGTTGATTTTACTGTTTGTTGGTACGTGCTTGAAAGACTTCGACTGCTATTACAGTTTATCTTTTTTTTTTCTGCAAATAGGGTTGGATTTAGACATGGTGTGTTTGTTTCTTTGTGTTCTTGTAGTGATAGTTTTTGAGAGGAGGGGTTGTCATAGGTTTGTGTGTGTGTGTGTATGTGTGGTGGGGGAGAGAGAAACAGGAATTGCTCTAATTTTCATTCTCGCTATAATATTTATATAGTGCCTGTTTCAGCTCTCTGTATGTTCCTAGGTTTCTGTTGTCGAACATCAGTTTGTTTATCATGTCAGGTACGTAGAAGTTTCGGGTGGCTTTGCCGTAGTGATTGTTTTACTTATATGTTATGTAGTTTGTTGACTGTGGTCTTGTTATTTGATATGTTGTTCTGGTTACTCTATATGTTGGGCTGTAGTAGTGTTTTAACATAACTGTGTAGTGGCGTAAGTGTTTCACCTTAAATATTTTGTGTTTTGTCCGTGCTTCCTGCATAAGAGTGGGTCGTTCCCAGAATATCAGTTTTATCATTTTATCTTGCAACCATTGTAGCCTGTTAAGTCTGTAGTCTGCGCAGAATGCGTATGATGTGATTGCATATCTTAAAATGTTTTCACATAATGCTTTATAGATTAGTATTTTTATGTGGGTTGGGGCAATGTCTTTTAATCTGTATAGTTTGCTTGCTATTATCCTAAGCTTGGTATGTAGGTAGTTTGTATGGCTATTCCAACTTTGATCAGCATCGAAGTGAAGTCCAAGGTAGCGTGTTGTTTTCACCTGTGTGATGGTTGTGATTTTAGGTTCTGAACTTTGTATATAGGAGGATGAATGTTTGATAGTGAGATATTTAGTTTCTATGGGCAGGGTTTGGGGGGTTTTTGAATATCATTAGTTTTGTTTTTCCAGGGTTTATATATATGCCGTTTTCGGTTAACCAGTTAGTGATTTGATTGATGTTGCATATTTTTGTAAGCGATATTTGCATTGTTGTGAATGGATACTATGGCAGTCTCATCTGCATACTGGAAGATTTTACTTTTTAGGGGGAGTTGGCTTATGTCGTGTGTGTATATGTTAAATAGAATGGGAGATAGGACAGCTCCTTGCGGTACTCCACAGGTTACATGTACCTCTTTGCTGTGTGCTGATCCTATACGTGTGATGTGCTTTCTGTTTTTCATGTATGCTTTAAACCACTGGAGTAGACGACCTCCAATTCCGATATGGGTAAGTTTCGTTAACAAGGTTTTATGTGTTAGTGTGTCAAATGCTTTTATTAGGTCAATGAATACCACTAATGTTATTCTGTTTTTATCCAATGCAGCGTTTATTAGATCTGTGAAATCTTCCAGGAGTGTTGCTGTTCCTTTATTTTTTTGAAAGCCATATTGTGTTTTGGGTATGATTTGAAATTTTTCAACGTATGTGGAGAGTTTCTGATGTACAATGCGCTCCATGATTTGGTTGATTACAGGCAGCGTGGTGATCGGTCTGTAATTACTTATTATGTTTCTTTTTCTCTGTTTGTGTATGGGTGTGATTAATGCAGTCTTCAGTGTTTCAGGTATGTGTCCCGTTTCGAGGATTTTATTTAACAGTTTTTGCATAACTGGAAGTAGGTCGGTTGAGTGTTTCTTGATGTCTTTTGGTCTGATTCCGTCTATCCCCGGTCCTTTGTTAGGATTAATTTGTTGAATTGCCAGTGATAGTTCTTCTTTTACTGTGGGGAACCACATCGACTGGGTTGCTCGTGGACCTAGTGGAGAATGTTCATTTGTGTGAGGAAAGGTTGTTTCTTGTAGCTTTTGGACAGAGTTCACGAAGTGCTGATTAAAGTTGTTTGCCAACTGTTTGAGGGATTTGGGGTCGCAGGAAAAGCTGTGTTTTATTGTTTCTGTGGCAGTGGTTCTGTATATATTGTCCAGCATTTCATTAATCAGGTGCCAGGTTTCCTTTATGTCATTCTGTGCTGTTGTTAATTTGTTGCTGTAATAGTTTCTTTTTGCCGTTCGAATCTGGGTTGTTAGGAGATTCCGTTTTCTTTTGTATTCAGCTTTTAAAGCGATATTGTTCGGCGACTTCTTAAGTTGTTTCCATAGGGCATCTTTTCTTTGTATGTCTGTTAGTATGTTGTCTGTTATCCATGGATTTTGTTTCGTTTAGGGGCGTATTTTTATTTTTGTTAATGCTTTGTTATATATTTTGTTAAATGCAAGTTTAAGATTATTATATACAGCTTCAGCAGAGTCTAAAGATGCTATCTGCATCCAGTCTGTTTTTCTGATTTCATCGTTCACTATTGCTTCGTTTACAATGCTATGATACTGTTTTGTAGTCTCAGTGATTTTTATGGGTTCTGGTTCAGTGTGTAACTGCAAGGCTGTGAAATAATGGTCTGCCAGTTTGCATGTTATGACGGCTGCTGTGTGGCTGTTTGGAGGGGCCCTTATATTTATATGATCAATGCAGGATGAGGTTGTTGTGTTTCCGATTATCTCTTCTCGTGTATACGACTGTATGGATGGGGTTATGTTATATGCCGATAATAGGTCTAGGTATTGTTCTGTGTTGTTATTTATGTTCCAAATGTTTATATTAATGTCTCCTATTATTATCAAGTATTTTGAGGTACCTACTTTCGTGGCTGAAAGCCATCTGTTTAGTTCTTCTAGGAATTTTGTGGTGCTTAAGTTGGGTGGTCTGTATATTGCGTTTAATATCAGGGAGTTTTCTTGTTTGATGTTTTTAATTTGGTTATATATGTTTTCTGCGTATTCTAATTTATAGTTTATTTCTGTTACTTCTAGTTTATGTTTGGTAAATATTATTATACCACCGCCTCGTTTTGTTTGTCTGCAGTGTTTGTGTTGTTGGAAGTGTGGCATTTGGTAGGAGGATGCGTCTTCGTTTGTCTTAGATACTTCAGTCAGTATTAAAATGTCTATTTCGTCTATATCTTCCTTCAGATAAGCTTACAGGGTCAGCCAGTATTTTTGAATGCTTCTGATGTTGATGTGGAGAATAGATAGTCCTTTTTTGGGGATTGTCAGTTGTTTCCATTCTGATATTGATTTCAGAATGTGGCAATTATCATGTTCCGGGGTGATTACGTCTGCTTGATGGTGTGCATTCATGTTGGTTGGTGTGCTGGTCCTTCTTTACGAGTTGTCAATATTCCTTTCAATGTGACAGCCTGTTGAGGTCATCTACGGATTTTATTTCGATTGGTTTTGCGTCTTGTGTCTTTCTAAGGAATATTTTGCTGTCTCTTATCCATACAAACTGGTAATTGTTTTCTGTTTTTACTTTCCTTGCTTGGTAGAATATTTTCTGATAGTGTGGAGTAAAGTATTCAGACAAGTATATTGGGGTGTTGTCGTGGTCTCCTTTCAGGTCCTTTACTACTGGATTTGTAATCCTGCTAGCTTTTATAAGTGTAGTTTTTGTTAGGCTGTTGGTGAGTCGCACTACGACGGGAGAAGGACGGGTATTATTTTCTCTTTTCCTTTTTTGTGGTAACCGATGCACTGACTGGATGTCTCTTGATTCAATGGGAGAGCCGATTTTTTGGCTTAGTTGTATTACAGTGTCTCTTAGATGTTCCGTAGCTATTTCTGGGAGACCATTTATGAGGAGGTCATTTTTGTGCTGCTGTTGGTTTGAGAGCTCGTACTGTTGCTTTAGAGAGTTTAGTTCTTGCCGTAGGTCCGTTGTCTCTTTAATTAAATTATGCTGTCTTTCAGTTAGCTCTTTGACGCAGTTTAATTTCTCTAACGGTCTGTAACATACCTTCTATCGAGTTATTATTAAATTTAATAAATTCCTCATATTGATTGAATTTTTCTGTAATTTGTGTGGTATGTTTTTTAAATAGTTCTCCAACAAAATCGATTAAACAGTCTTTTAGGTTTTGTAATCTATTTTCAAGTAGTGCATTTAAAGATGGTTCACCTGAGTTTTCGTTGTTGTTTTCTTTGTTTTTATTTCCCTCTGTTGTTGATAGCTGTTTACTGCCTGCGGTTGTTTTCTGCATTGGCTGTTTTCCGCCTGCGGTCGAAGGCGACGTTCCTTTGTTGTCTCTGCAATGGGGACACTTCCACTCGTCACGATTCTTGTTTGATTTTTGCTGCCAAGTAGTCTCGGACAATCCTGAACATAGAAAATGCATGTTTCTTTGGCAGTTCCTACATGTTACGTGGTTTTCTTCCCCCGTTAGGTCTTCTTGGCATTTGTAGCACTTCATATTTCTTGTTTGACGATCTTGCTGTATTTTCTAATATGGCGTCTTCCTTTGTTCTCTTCTCGCGTAGTTGACCAACGTATACTTCGAACTTTGAATACTTATATTTTACTTATTACTTAACAGATACTTACAGTTTTTACATCTATATGTTCGTCTTGAAGAACGGAGTTCACTGATGTACTTAAAATTTTAATTCACAAGAAAAGATCTACTTTGCAACTTAAAATATGGCAGCATCGGAATAGCGTGCTTGCGGCTGCTTGCTGCTAAAGCGCCCAAATAATAATAATAATAATAATAATAATAATAATAATAATAATAATAATAATAATAATAATAATACAATTCAGGTGACTTATTCTTAAGTGGATTAAGACGACGGCCATATGTCTTGATTATTTTATCATTAGAGGACTTGCTGCCGATAGTGCATATGAATACCAAGCGTATCAATTGAACTGAAGTTCTCTTTTTTGTAATCGTTTTTCTGTAATCTTATTCAAAATGGCTATCTTTCATAGCCATTTTGAATATGATTAATTAATGCGTAATTAGTTAGTTATAATGAACATATATGATGGAAAATTGAATTATAAAAATGCAGTTGATGAAAGGATTACTACGTCGAGTTTTCCGGGTGCTAAAATTAAATAAATAAATATATATATATATATATTAGCGAATTTAGTCGAAAAGCAGAAAAAATAAATTAAAATGGACAGCAGTTCTATAGGAACGAACGGTATAAACACAATAAACTCTGATAAACAAGATATGAAACAGGCTATGACTTGTGGAAAAACGACCCTGAAGAGTGAGGAAGTGAAAACTGTTAGTATATTATCTAGATTATTTATGGTAACACGGAATTAAAAAGAAGGCTATGTTATCAAAATTCGACGCCTAGGCTGTGTAAAATGAATGGTTGCAAGCTTTCCAATGTGTGGACTGAATTTGAAGGAAGAAGGATTTATATAAAAGGAAGGATCTGCAATTGAATGCTTCTGTATTTGTACGGTTTCGGACTTAATTATGTGTCAAGATGTTTGCATAAGTGGAGTATTACATATGAATAGAAAAAAAAAACAGTTATTCATCGAGTTATTCATCCGGAGTTATTCATATGGAGGCAACTAATTATGTGTGCACAAAATGCCAGGAGTATAAAAAACAATGAAATTGAGTTTGCTTTCTTAATGGATACGTCATTTCTTTTAAACTCTGTGCAAAAATTTAAGAACCTATTCAACTCTTCCAAGGAACCACTTCTTCCCCTGGCCCACCCTGGAGTATATCGTCTTCGGTGCACTTGTATAGATGAAGCCTTATATAGACAAAATTGGATGCACAATTCCTATCTGAAAAAAGGAACATAAACGACACATTAAATCTAATAACTATGGAAAGTCTGGCATTTCTGGTCATGCCCTGAATGCTATACATACAATTGACTGGAAAGGCACCTGTTCGTTACATTACACCAAAACGTAGTATGAGCAAAAGAGGAAACTGGGTATCGGACCTGGCGGCCACCAGATTCTCCAGCTTTCGATACTTCAATAATAATTGATGAATTTGCTAGAGAAAAATCAATGAAAAAATTTATTTAACGTTTTACTGCAACTTTTTATTTTTTTTGACTCTAGATCCGTGTGTGTGTGTGTGTGTGTGTGTGTGTGTGTGTGTGTGTGTGTGTGTGTGTGTGTGTGTGTGTGTGTGTGTGTGTGTGTGTGTGTGTGTGTGTGTGTGTGTGTGTCACGGGGCCCGGTCTGTCTGTTCGAAAAACCAGAGTTTCCGGGTGGGGAAACCCTCTACCCTCATTCGAGACCGCCTAACTCACCATTAGTCGAAAGAGACAAGATAAAGGTTCCTCACATCATAGACGGGAATCGAATCCATATCTTTTCAATTCAACCTATTCAACTCTTCCAAGGAACCACTTCTTCCCCTGGCCCACCCTGGAGTATATCGTCTTCGGTGCACTTGTATAGATGAAGCCTTATATAGACAAAATTGGATGCACAATTCCTATCTGAAAAAAGGAACATAAACGACACATTAAATCTAATAACTATGGAAAGTCTGGCATTTCTGGTCATGCCCTGAATGCTATACATACAATTGACTGGAAAGGCACCTGTTCGTTACATTACACCAAAACGTAGTATGAGCAAAAGAGGAAACTGGGTATCGGACCTGGCGGCCACCAGATTCTCCAGCTTTCGATACTTCAATAATAATTGATGAATTTGCTAGAGAAAAATCAATGAAAAAATTTATTTAACGTTTTACTGCAACTTTTTATTTTTTTTGACTCTAGATCCGTGTGTGTGTGTGTGTGTGTGTGTGTGTGTGTGTGTGTGTGTGTGTGTGTGTGTGTGTGTGTGTGTGTGTGTGTGTGTGTGTGTGTGTGTGTGTGTGTGTTCACGGGGCCCGGTCTGTCTGTTCGAAAAACCAGAGTTTCCGGGTGGGGAAACCCTCTATCCTCATTCGAGACCGCCTAACTCACCATTAGTCGAAAGAGACAAGATAAAGGTTCCTCACATCATAGACGGGAATCGAATCCATATCTTTTCAATCAAAGGGCTTCGTCTATAGCAACTGAGCTACGGACGCTCTACTGTTTTGTCATTATTCTTATGCATTCGAAAAATTAGACCCTTTCTCCATTCTTTTGGTACTTCCCATTTCTTCCATATAGTTAAAATCAATTGATATGTTGTTTTTTAGTTTCCTCCCTTTCAGTAATTCTTCTGGAATCTTGTCTATTCCTGAGAATCTGTCGTTGCTGAGTGAATGTATTATATTGGTAAGCTATTTCTTTGACGATAGCTCTAGAGACTCATTTGCAATAGTAGTTGGTATAAAAATTTGAGTTGCAGATGCAATGTTCTTATTCAAACAGTTCATGGAAATATTCTCTCCATTGGTTTACTTCTTTTCTTTGTTTGTTAACATGTTTACTTACTCATCTTTGTATATATCTCCAGCCTTATATCTTCCTTTAATTTGATTAATTGTATTATAAACTTATCTAAGATTACTCTTGTTCTTCATTTCTTGTTCTATTTTGTATATCATTTCATCTCTTTTTCCTTATCTCTTCTTCCTTCGTAGATTTCATCTTCATCTTGTCGCAGTTCTTCAAAATAAAAAAAAATAAAAAAACCAGCTAACGCCGTATTGTTCCCGTATAGGGAGAGCGAGGCCGTTTTTTGCCCTACCTATACCTGAATGAATTGGAGACTGAGTGGGCAGTTCAATCTCCACTGGTAGCCAATCAGAGATAGCTGGCCCAAGGTTATCACTAATTAATCGGCACGCAGTGAAGAAGGCGGTTAGTAAGTGCCGCCATCTGGTGGTTCATAACCCTAACACAATATATTTCATGTCTGAAAATAGTGTGGGTTCGACGGCCGATTTTCGTGAGTTTACGAAACAAAAAACCCGCTAGTCCGTGCCAGAGATCGACTAACTCTGGAACCGGTTGAGAAAAGGCTTAAAAAAGTTCCTCTAGTCGACGACTAGATCGAACGCCTTTCTTCGTGCGGTCAAGCGCTGTACAATGCAAACGCCACTTCTATTGAGCTACAGAGCTCTCTGCAGTCTTTATATTTTCCTTTAATTCTAGATGATCTTACAGTAAATGCTTTGTATGCTTTATTTTTATGACTTCTTGAGTACATTCCAATCTTCATCAAGCCAATATCTTTTCTTTGGTTTATTTTCATTTCCTAGAGTTTCTTCTGCAGTATTCAGAATCAAGTGCTGAATGCATGTTGAACCTCTTTCTATGTCCTATTCTCTATATATTTTTTCGGTCTTTATATTTTCTTTAATTTTTTGTGGAAGCTGATTTTTAACTTCAATTTCTGTAAGTGTCTGCAAGATAAACTTTAGTTCTTTCATGTTTTCTTGTTTCTTCACTGTGATTTCGCCCCTATATTTAATTTAGACGAGATGATACATATATCCATAATAATTAATAGCAATCTTATATTTATAAACACGTGATCAATTTGATTAAATATGGTACCATCTGGGGATATCTACATATTTTTATCGATAGATTTCTGGTATAAGTACTCCTGTCTTATATAACCTTCTTATATCCGATATCCCCAAATCATAATCCAATGGTCATTTCTTGAGTCATCCCAGTTTGGACTTTCCAGTTTGAGACTTTAGATTCACACACACACACACACACACACACACACACACACACACATAGATACTTTCATGCTTCCTCCCATCACTACCCTCCGCAGAAATTTGGCTTTATTAACAGACGAAACGGAGATTAAAAATGAACTTAATTTACTAAAAAGGACCTTTCTTAATAATGACTTCACCCTTAAGAACATTGAAAAATTTATCTCTCACCGTCGTTTAACTGCTATTGAAGATTCTTCTTCCCCAAGAGCACATATAACTTTGCCATACATCAGTTCCCTCTCTATCAAACTGGCAAAAATTCTTAAGAAGTTCAACATTAAAACTTATTTCACTACGTTGCCTAAACTTCGCTCCATACTTAGTAGACCTAAAGTAAAACATCTCCCTCTTCAGTATCCAGGAGTATACAAGATAATTTATGAATGCGGCAAACCATACTATGGTCAGACTGCTAAATCTGTGCTTTTACTCTTTTGTGTTCTATTGAAGAACACAAAAGAGATGTCCTACAATAGTACCCGAGCCAGCGCTCTCTCGAGCACGTCTTCTTCTCTATAAACCCCGACGAAGGCTATCAACATCTCATAGACTGGTCTCAAACGTCCAATATACATACTTGTTATGATGAACTCGAGAGAATGATACTTAAATCTAAAGAAATATCACTCGATTCAACCCATATGAATAACAGCCTCAGCTACAATTTATGTGATGCGCACATCTCTACCGTCGAATATTGGCGCACTCGCGATAGCTCACGCACGTAGCTTACTTCAGTTGGAATTTCAGCAAGTATTATTTTTTAAACTGTACTTCAGTTTTTTACATTACATCTGTTGTTGTTATTTTACAATGTTTCTGTTATTTTTTATATAATTAATGCTTTGTATTGGACACCTGAGGAAGTTGGTTTTGTCAACGAAACTAGTAGTGTCTCACGATTAAACTGTATACATTTTTTTTTATTCTCGGTTTTATAGTTATTCAAACCATATTAATATTCATAACATTATTAACCGAGTAAATATGAACTCCATTATATATATATGTATCCAGAGAAGATGCACAACTGCAGCCTTGATCCTACCATGTTCTTGTAGGACGGAGCACCACCTCATAAATATATATAAATATATAATATAGGTGTTCAGAGCCCTTTAGCGAAAAATATATTGGATGAAATTCAACCAAACCTAGTGTAAGTACACTCTGGAGCATGGGGTTTTGTACAGAAGATAAAAATCATACAAAATTCTATCCCAGGGGACATTTGGTGCTACAAGCGCTTAGTTTGGAATTAACCTAAACGGCCATGGCTAGAAGAAATACAACAAACCAATTTTCGTTTCGTATAACTTACAGATGCTGTTCAATATGTCTCCTTTCAGATGTTCTAAGAACTCCAATCTGAATGATATTTTCTACAACGGAACGCAACAGATCTTCATTGATTTGCCTCGCATGCTGCATTATTCTGTCTTTCACGGTTGCTAAATCTGGAACATACCTTTCACACATCACGCAATTGAAATGACCCCCACAACCAAATGTCACAGGGGTTGAGATCAGGCGAACGAGGTGCCCGTTTTGTGGAAAATTCACGACAAATTATTCTGTGTCCTGTGAAGCGTAACATTCGCTGTACCACCAATCCAATGTGAGGTGGTGCTCCATCCCGAAAGAATATGGTAGAGTCAACGGATCTTCGCTGCTGCAGTTGGGGAACAACAATGTTGTGTAGCATCTCTCGATACCAAAGAGCAGAGACGGTACAAGTCACTGATCTTCTCGGCGAAGTTCTTCAAAAAAGTACGGAGCGATGATAAACGATACAGTGAAACTCCACCACACTCTGAATTTCAGTTAGTGTAAAGGAGTCTGATGGAACATATGAGAGTTATGCGCAGTCCAAATACGGGAATTGTACGAGTTAACACTACCGTTCAGATAAAAATGTGCCTCGTCACTCCACGAGATCTTCCACGGCCATGCATCATCCACCTCGATTCGAGCTAAGAACGTCCGGACAAATTGAAGTTTCCACATCACCATGAAGCAAAGTTTACATATGGGTGATCTTGTAGGGGAAATAAACCTCAGCATTTGATGCAACATTTTCCATAAAGTGGAGTATGACATGTCCAATTGCCTTGATATTGACCTAACACTGCTGGAATTAGCAGCGCTGGGTCACTCCGTGTTCATTATTCATTCATTCCGATGAATGAATAATGAACGTTATAATGAACAACATCAGTGCATGCTATTCATTCCGTGTTCCACGACGGCAGTTGCAAATTCGTCAACATGTTGAGGAATGATCTATTTGCACTATTCTGGTCTCACTGCTAAAGATCTGCTGTTTTCAAATCATAAAATCATTTTTCTGAAAAAATTGAATTTCTCCAGTTGATTGTCTTGACACCGCGATATAATCCTCCTATGAGATTTTACTGTCTACAACACCAACTGGCTTTCCTCCTCCAGCTGTACAGATTTTGCAGGCAGAGATGCTGAAAGATTTGTCGTCACTAACCACCTTACATAACTTGTTCAGATGCGAAGAATACATGATAACCCAAACCACTTCCTAAATACCCTAGATCTATTCCTCACCAACGACCCCTTCCAAATATACAGTGAATGTAGTAGGTCCTAGGTAATTCTGACCAAAATCTAGTGCTCACACCCTTGTTACATCATGCAATAACTCTTAAATAGCCACTCCCATACAAGAGCAGTTTGGCATTATAACAGTGCCAGGTGGGACAGCATCCGCGACTTCTATGCGTCATTCCCATGGTTGGACCATTGCTTCCAGCCTTCCAAACCAAACATATGCCCTGAACTTTTCACCAAAGTAATCTTCGCTAGCATGGAAACATACATGCCCCACACCATTCTGAACTGCCATTCCCTAAATAGACCATGGTTCTCCTAAAAATGATGCATGGCTGTACAAATAAAAAACTAAACATTCCATAACTGGCTCTAATGAAGAACTCCATCCTCCTTTAGAGCTGATACTGAAGCCCAAAATAGATACAAAAAAAATCAATGCTTCCAATACAGAGTTTGAAAGAGCAAAAAGCAGGCAACTAGAAACCTGTCCAAACTGCAGCCGAGCTTTTTAGTCTGTCACCAAAACAATTGGTTGTAACTTCTACCCAATACTACTCCCATCCGTATCATACCCAGCTGACTATATTGCATCATCACTCACAGAAAAAGCTAATATTCTGGCTTGACACTTTGCTTCTAGCGCATGCATAGCTGACAATGGTAAATGCCCCCCCCTCCCAACAATTTCAGATTCCCAATGCGCAATGCCCTCTATATCCTTTTGCCAAAAAGAGATCAGAAAAATACTGTTCAAATTAGATACAAAAACGTCTGATGGCATTCCTTCAGTTGTCCTCAAAGTTTGTGCACCAGAACTGACTCGTATGGCACCTGTATACACTCTCTTACTCCACTTGTATCTATACTACAGCCTGGAAATTGGCCTATATTCAATCCTTCTCAAGAAGGGCGACAAGTCACAGTCGTCCAACTATGAATATATTTTATTTATCTCAGACCTCTCTAAGGTAATGAAAAAAGCACCAATTCCCAATTCTTACACTACATTGAATGCACCCATCTAATAAACGAACTCCAGTAGGGATTCCATCGCTGCTGATCACCCCTCACTGGACAAACGTCACGGAGAATTATCGCGAATCTCAAGTGGTTTTAGGTCTGCATTACTTCAAACTTGGGAACTCCTGGATCCCAGCGATGAGACCCCGATAAAGGTCTAAACCTGTCTGGGTAGTGATCCTTCCCATTATGTATTGCCTTATACACATCCAAAAGGGTGTGTGTGTGTGCTTTGCATTAAGGGATACATACCAAAGCAAGTGATATGAAGTCATTAGCCTCTATATACAAGTAGCTCAGACGTGAATATATTTCGCATGCAAAACATTGTTTTGCTTCCTTGGGAAAAGGATTAAAAACCAAGTATAAAATTTCTTGGTATCTTTAACGTATAATAAACCCCAGGTAAAAAATACTTTTTACATATATGTGTGTGTGTGACTAAAGTTTATAAGACAGATAAGCAGAACAACAGAATAAGATGAAAACATTTATTATTATTATTATTATTATTATTATTATACGGGTATCTTCATGAATCAAAAGACTCATCACAGGAGACCCAAACTATCCACATAATATCTATCATACCTTCTCTTGAACTCATTTAAAGACGAAGCACTCACAACTGAGTCAGACAACGCATTCCATTCATTCATCTCTCTCCAAGCGAAAAATCTAGTCCTCACACCCTTGTTAACCACACTCTTACTTAATTTCCAGGGATGACCTCTTGTTCTTTCACCTCTATCCCACTGCTGAAATATTTCCCTGCATCAATTTTATAAAATCTTTTAGTAATTTAAATGTTTCTACCATATCCTCTCTTCTATTACTGCAAGTCTAAGGCAACTGAACCCTAAGGTAGTGCCAGTCGAGGCAACTCGTGGTGAAGGTGGATAAAGCTCTGATTACTATTCTTAGTATTTTTCTTCTTATAAGGTTAAAACACCTTGCAGCAACTTGTTTTGGTAAAATACATATTGAGCTCTGCATTACTTCACTCAGCATTTTCTGGTTTGGCTCCCACTGAAGAGACCTCAACAAAGGTCGAAACCGGTATGGGTAGTTACCATTGCCTTTAATGTTAAGCATCATACATCTCTACAAGGGGATGTGCTTTACATTAGAGGAAAAATACTATGCTAAGAAGAGTGATCAGAGTTTTATCCACCTTTACCACGAGTTGCCTCGACTGGCACTACCTTAGGGATCAGTTGCCTTAGACTTGCATTACTTGCAGGTGCAAACTTCACTATCTTGTCTGTTTGCTTTCTTGGGAAATAGGATTAAAAACCAAGTTCATATAAAATTACTTGGTATCTTGAATATATATATATATATATATAAAGGATACCAAGTAATTTTATAAACTTGGTTTTTTACTCCTTCTCCCAAGTTAACAAAACAGTTAAGTTTTGTTAACTTGGGAAGTTAACAAAAAAAGAGGTTAACTGGGGGTTACCGTATGGTTTTACATTATGGGAAATACGAAGAATAGTGATCAGAGCTTTAACCACTTCACCAGCCATTATGGATAAAATACGCATCATCATGCGCTTCGTATCCATCATATATTTCAACGTAATATCAATAATATCATAATTTTAATATGCACTTCGCGCTTCGTATCCATCATATATTTCAACGTAATATCAATAATATCATAATTTTAATATGCACTTCGCATCCATTATAAACTTGACGTCTATGGACGTCTTGGCCGGTAGCGTAGTTAACCACTTTTACAACTAGTTTCCCTGGTGTTGCTGCAACACCAGGGAAACTTTTCAGGCAAACAGTTCAGTTTGTGCCTGAACGTAGTTCAGGCGCAAACTGAACTGTTTTGTTAACTTGGGAGAAGAAGTAAAAAACCAAGTTTATAAAATTACTTGGTATCCTTAATATAGATTATCCCCAAGGTAAAAAGCTTTTTACATCATTATCTCATCCAGAGTTTCTTATTCAAAGTAAAAGCACCTTGTAGCAACTTGTATAGGTAAAGTTGATAAGGCCATGTATTACTAAAAACATTGGTATTTCACGGTCTAGCTACCCTCCTGAGGAGACCTCAAAAAATGTTGAAACCTGTTTGAGTAGTGACCCCCCCACCTATAATGTATAACAGTATACATCTTCTAGTGAGATGTGTTTTACATTATGGGAAATACTAAGAATATACTAAGAATAGTGATCAGAGCTTTAACCACCTTTACAACGAGTTTCCCTGGTGTTGCAGTACCTTTAGACTTGAACTATGTTCAGGTGCAAACTTAACTGTTTTGCTTACTTGGGAGAAGGAGTAAAAAAAACAAGTTTATAAAATTACTTGGTATCCTTAATAATATATATTATCCCCAAGTTAAAAAACTTTTCACATCTTTATCTCATCCAGAGTTTCTTATTCAAAGTAAAAGCGCCTTGTAGCAACTTGTATAGGTAAAGTTGATAAGGCTCTGTATTACTAAAATCCTTGGTTAGCCTCACCCAACAAATTAAGTCCGCTATAATGGTTGCATCCTACCAGAAACCTGTTCCCAAGCCTGATCGTTTGCCTGAGGACATTATGACCTGATCAGAGAGAAGAGCAGAGCTAGGAAGAGATTTCATAACACTCGCGCACCTCAGGATAAGACAGTGCTTAATAGATTGAATGGAGCAGTAAGAGATGCACTTAAAACACACAAAAACGAAGTTTGGGATAAAAAGTTAGCCTCTATCTCACCTATTGATCACTCTATCTGGGACCTACTGAGAAACATCAAAAATAAAACCAGATTCCTCCCCCCTATAATCTCAAACCAGGGCCTAGTCCACACAGATGCAGATAAGGCAGAATCCATACTTAAAAATCTTGAGGATCAGTGCAAACCTTCTTATAACAACATTGATTTCAATCATCTGTACAAAATCCACAGACAGGTTAGGCATGCACTAAACCTCCCGGATACCAGTGCTGATCATATTGCACCTGCATCACCTGTTGAATTATATGATATTATTAAAAAACTTAAGAACAATAAAGCTCCTGGACCAGACAGCATCTCAAACAGGGTGATCAAGATGCTGCCTCGAAAAGCTGTAGTGCATCTGACCAGTATAATAAATGCAATCTTAAGACTTCACTGTTTTCCTTACACCTGGAAAATGGCTGATGTGATTCCTATACATAAGCCAGGCAAAGACCCACACTTACCGCAGAATTATCGTCCAATCAGTCTCATTTCCAATCTGGGTAAGGTTGCAGAGAAGGTCATCCTCTCACGACTCCAAACCTGAGTAAATGACCTAAACATCCTCCCTAAAGAACAGTTTGGATTTCGACAACACCATAGTACTACCCAGCAAATCCATAGAATTGTGGAATATATCACCACCAGCTGCACAGGCACCAGTGCACAGGCGCGGTATTCCTAGACCTATCTAAAGCATTTGACCAAACCTGGCATTTTGGACTCCTGCACAAACTTATCTTAGCCGGTATCTCACTAAAAATGGTTCATCTAATCCGTTCATATCTTCAGAATAGATCAATCCAAGTTAAAATTAACGGTTCTACATCGTCCCAGCGCCATATCTTTGCTGGAATGACGCAGGGATCTCTACTGGCTCCATTGCTGTTTTCTGTATACATGTCAGACATCCCACACAATCCGATGACTTCCATTTTAGCACTGTATGCGGACGATACGGCAATACTAACCAGATCTCTCAGACTCCACTTCGTTACCAGAAAGCTTCAAGAAAATCTTCTAAAGCTGGAGGGTTGGTTCTCCAAATGGAGATTGGAAGTCAACCCCCTGAAAAGCTCAGCGGTTCTCTTCTCAAAACGGCCAATGTCTCCTGCAGGAGATGTGTTACTATTCAATACAAAAATTCTCTGGCAGAAAGAAACAAATTAGCTTGGTGTGATTCTCGACAAAAGCTATCTTTCAACCAACATATCAAGTCTGCATGTGCAAAAGCATCTAAAGCCATAATTAATAGAAATAGCAAACTCAGCAACAGAATCAAATTGCAGCTATACCAGATGACGATTCGTCCTATAATCACCTATGCCTCTCCAGCCTGGAGTCACACCTCTAATACTAACATTATTAAGATACAGCGAGTGCAGAACAAGTGCTTGAGAATGATTTTGAACGCCCCGTGGTATGTTAGAAATAGCCAACTCCACAGAGACACAAATATTCCCTATATTCTCTCTTATCTACAATCTTTAGCTTCCAAATTTTTTCTAAAGACGTCCACACATCCCAACGATTTGGTTCAACAAGCTGCAGCATACGAGCCAACGGACATATTTAAATATAGAAGACCAAAAACTATATTAGCCTCCTATAGCGATACATAATCTCCATGCCCATTCAGGGCGAGCAAACTGCTCGTAAATTTTACCTTCACTGTAACCACGACAGATAGCGGGGAATATGAAAAGCATTTTGCTTCACCCTTAAAAAATAAATGTCAATTGTCAATTTTCAATCCTTGGTGGATCGATCACTTAAGATGGCAGTGAAAAGATGGCGGCTCGCATAGTAGTCTCGCGTTTTTTTGATTAAGTGTGATAGTTTCTGGATTCTCGAATGATAAATATAGAGGTAAACGTTCTTCATTTTGTCTATTTTTGTGATTACTCATTTCTTAGCTGGTAGACTCTTGAGTGAGTCCAAGGGATTTGTCAATAGACTACCCACCTAGATCGTCAGGAATAAGACTTTGGAAGCTTCCCCCATTGTACACGAGGATGGAGAATGTAAAAGATATCAAGGACCCCTTGATATATTAACTCAGATCATAATTCCATCCTACTCAGGTTAGGACTTCAAGATCAGCTTTTTCCCCATCATTCTTTCTTACCATGGGACAAGCTCTCTAAGGTTCTCCCCGTCCACATCGGTTCACCCCTTGTCATTCGTAAAAAAGAAGAAAAGACGTAAAAGAGACCAAGCCGTAAGCAATTTAACTAGGCAAATCAACACAGCAATAGCATCAGTCACTCAAACCACTGTCTTCCACGCTCCTAACTGGATCCCAGAAGAGATAATGGACCTGATTAGGGCCAAAAATAAAGCCAGAAAGCTATATCACAACACCAGAGCCCCGCAGGACAAATCAACCTTAAACTCCTTAAACAGACAGGTTCGAGAAGCCCTTCAGACGCACAGCAATTCCAAATTTGAATCCAAACTCATGGAAATCAACTCAGAAGATAACTCCATGTGGAAGTTTGTAAAATCTCTTTGTACCAAAAGACAACCACTTCCCCCTTTGAAGACCAATCTTGGATTGCACACTCAGATGAAGAAAAAGTAGAAGCCTTAATTGACAATCTGGAAAATCAATGCACCCCATCTTATGCAAACTTAAATATCAATCTTATTTACAAAGTTCATCGTAAAGTTAGAAATGCACTAAGACAGCCTAAGGATGATTCAGAAACCATCAACCCCACATCTCCAACAGAATTAATAAATATTATTTCCCAGCTGAAGAATAAAAAGGCTCCTGGCCCTGACGGCATTACCAATAGAATAATAAAGCTACTCCGACGGAAAGCCATAATTCATCTAGTTAATATTACCAATTCCATTTTAAGATTCCATTTTAACTTTCCCACAAATTGGAAAATCGCGGACGTTATACCGCTGAAAAAGCCTGGTATTAACCCACAACTTCCCTAAAGCTACAGGCCCATCAGTCTTCTTTCCTGTCTTGACAAAGTAATAGAAAAGGTCATCCTATCAAGATTACAATCAGCAGTGGACAAACAGAAAATAATCCCAAATGAGCAATTTGGGTTTCACAAAGTCACAGCACAGTGTAGCAAATTCACCAACTAACAGAACATATCACTCATGGTTTTAACTGGCACCTTCACACTGCTGCTGTATTTTTGGATGTTGCCAAGGCCTTTGATAAGGTCTGGCATCAAGGCCTTATCTTCAAACTAATTGAAAACAATATTCCAATTAAACTAGTGAAACTGATATATTCATATCTTAATGAAAGATACATGCAAGTAAAACTCAATGGAATTGTTTCATCATCGCGCAAAATTCTGGCGGGAGTACCTCGGGGCTCTCTTCTGGCCCCAATACTTTTCACAACTTACATGGCAGATATTCCTCTCAATTCAAGAACAACTACTACGGCCCTTTATGCCGACGACACCGCTATTCTAGCTAGATCTCCCAGCCCTCGCCTAGCGATCACTAGACTCCAAGGAAGTATCAATGAGCTAGCAAACTGGTTCACCAACTGGAGGATTCAAGTGAACCCCCTCAAAAGCTCAGCCATGTTGTTTTCAAGAAGAAAGGTCTGCATTAAAGAAGACATCCTGCTCTCTGGTCATAAGATTCCATGGCAATCAGAGACTAAATATCGTGGGGTATTAATGGATAAAAAACTCCTTTTTAACAAGCACATCAATCTCATTGGCTCCAAATCTTCCAAAGTAATAGCACAGCTCTACTCATTGATCAACCGCAAGAGCAAATCGAACCTACACAATAAATTGCTTCTTTACCGGATGGTAATACGTCCAGTCATAACCTACGCCTCACCAGCATGGAGTCACACTTCAAGATCAAACATTTCAAAATTGCAGAGAATCCAAAATAAATTCCTTAGGATGATCCTGGATGCACCGTGGTTCATCAGAAATTCACAGATTCACCAATAAACTGGCATTCCATACATCTCCTCCTTTCTTCGTAATCTTGTAGAAAAATTATTCGTGAAGTCAAGTTCACATTCAAACCCACCAATCGTACAAGCTGTCAATTACAATGAGACTGATTACTACAAACACAAAAGACCGAAGGCTATTCTTCTCTCAACTGATCATAACTAACACAACTGCCCTCAGAGGGAAAGGTAAATTGCTCACAAATCTCCCATTCCCAAACAACTCTCATTACAGATAAAGGGGAATATGAAAAGCACTAGTGCTTCACCCATCCTGTCAGTAATGTTAATGGTTAAAAAATAAAATAAATAAATCCTTGGTATTTAGGGTCTAGCTACTTACTGAGGAGACCTCAAAAAAGGCTGAAACCGGTGAGATTGCTAATATGAGTTCGCTCTCTTAAGGTTTTTGCCTTAAGGGAGTAATTTGAGTCTCCAGGGAAAGTTTTTTCCAGCACAGCCCAGTGAGGTGCTTTGTCAGTGAATGCTTTTCTTCGGAATAAGAGCGGTTCTGCTCGGTGGTGGTGATGGTGGGTGGAAGGCCATCACTGAGTGGAGCCAACGCTGAGATGGACGGTCTTTCTCCCACTATTGAGTGGTCTAGGGATTGTCCGAATTTTTAGAGATGGCTTTATTTATTAAAAAAGGTTGAAATCGGTTTGTGTAGTGACCCCCCAACCCATAATGTATAACAGTATACATCTCTTAGTGAGATGTGTTTTACATTATGGGAAATACTAAGAATAGTGATCAGAACTTTAACCACCTTTACAACGAGTTGCCCTGGTGTTGCACTACCTTTAGACTTGAACTACGTTCAGGCGCAAACTTAAATATTTTGCTTACTTAGGAGAAGGAGAAAAAAAAACAAGTTTATAAAATTACTTGGTATCCTTAATATATATTATCCTCAAGGTAAAAAACTTTTCGCACACGTATATATATATATATATATATATATATATATATATATATATATATATATATATATATATATATATATATAGTTTGAATTAGGCGAATTCAAATTAGTGAATTTATATTAGGTGAACTAGTTTGTTTATTTATTCTCTGATGCATTCATTTCCTGAATTGTCAAGATTTTTTGACCATTTATATTGAAATAAACATTACTTATTGCCATCTGTTGGTAATATTTTAAGGCGGAAGTAGAAGAAATCCGGGTTCTCTTCGAATCTGACGTGTACTATCGTTTGAGGTGGTGCTTGTTTATTTTTGATTCGCTGCAAGAGATTTTGTAAACTTGTGCTTTACTGGTACGAAGTATTGGATGATTGGTCGCAGAATGCCATATTAGCATATGTTTATTATTTTATTCTTGTGCTGTCTGACGTTTAACTGATTCCGTTGACTCTAAACAAAACTATTTCAATCTGAGCTTTATCAGCATTTGAAGACTTTCACTCCATATCTTATCTTTTTTTTCTGGTTTTAGTTGCATTAATTTGTGTAAGTAAGCTCTTGTTTATCTTCTAAGCCAGTAAGCAAAACATAAATCGAACTATTTAGAGCAATATCTAAAATTATTACCCTTATTGAATAGATAAGATTTAAGTTGTAGAAACGTTTTTAAAATGAATTGACGATGTTTGAGACTTTAATTAAAAGGCAAGTTATCACTGTTGGGCTCTTGCAAGTATAAATTTTTAATGTTTGAAATAATTTTAGCGAAGCAATATTATTGTTGGTAGTGTTTGGCATTCGCGATTATATGTTGAATTATATCTTTCGACTTCCTCTACATTTTTGTATACGTCATTAAACGATGCTTTGAAAACCATATGTATTGCACTATTCAAGTTGTCAGTTTTTGCGTTCGAGAAATTCGGCACTGCTGCTTTAAATTAGGTAGCATGTTCTTTAAGCGGCCTTTAAAATAATGAATATAGTTAGAATCGTATGCTGGAGTGTAATAGCTGAACTTTCAGTTGTTATTTCTTGAAACCCGTAGCACCATAATATGAATCATTTTGCCCGACGCGTAAACTTGTTATAACAACGTGATAGCAGGATAGATTTATTGAAATTTGCGATCAGAGCTACATTTCCGAGGGACATCTCAATTTTGCTTTTAATCGGATCAATTTTGGTACACTGATTCGAAATAGTACATAATTATGTGTCATTGCATGACCCATCATAGGAGGTAAAATTTTCTATAGATCAGATCATATTTTGCTTTCATTAATTTACTATTAGGGCACTCATTGCCTATTCTTTCAGTACATTCCACTCATTCACCAACTTCGCCTCATTATCGTAGATCTGCTAAAACAAATATTCCTATTCACAAGGCTTTGCAGTTTACATCCTCTCAATCTGTCCTCGTACTCCACTGACCACCTTTGTGAATCTTTCCAGCATACCCTCGTCACCATGAAAAGCCAGCAAACAAGTCTGTGCACTATAATCCATATGAGGCCTGATTCATGCCTTATATGGATCAAAATCTTTATTTCTGCATGTTAGGGTTCTCTATATCATTGTCATTATCTGATGTGGCATCTTCAAAATTGTGCAACTTGTAGCCCCTGAATTTTAGGTCCTTGTCCACCACCACTCCTGGATCTCTCATCTCCTCTAACTCCTTTAAAGTTTTCCCACGAAATGGATACTTTGTACCCCATCGTTGCTTACCAGATTTCAAAACCTTATTCTTTGCAACATTGAGCTGACATTTCCACTTACCTGCTATTCATGCAATCTATTCAAGTCCTCCTGTGAGGCCATAACATCTGCTTGACTCTGCATTGCTCTCCCTAATTTTGAATCAAGTGTAAATCACTAGTTAAACCCATCCTGATATCATTAAAATAAAAACTGAACAACAATGATCCTAAAATTGACCACTGCAGCACACCACTAGTGACCTTTCTCTTTTGGGATACTGCACCTCCATATACAATTTTCTTATACCTTTCTGACAGCTAGTCACAGATCCAACTCAGAAGTCTGCTATCCAATCCCATCTGTTTCAATTTATTTAACAGCTTGTATCAGTTTATCAAAATCTTTCACGAAATCCAAGTACACCACTGTATATGCATTTCCCATGTTCAAGGTATTTGTCATGTTGTTATAGCATATGAGTTAGTAAAACATCTTCTTTTAACAAACCCGAGCTGATAACCTGCTGTTATCAACCCATTTCTGTATCCTACTTCTCACCAATCTCTCTCTCTCTCTAGTACCTTAACCACAAATCCAGATATACAGATTGGCCTATAAATTGTAGCCACAGCCTTATCACCACCTTTATGTTTTTATTTTATTTTTTTTATGTTGAGCCCATACATGAGAGGTTGGTTGATCAACCTATAGTATGTTAGTACCGTGTATGGGAGGTGGGTCGGGAAAGAGGGCACTTTTTAACATTTGAGATGAATGACTGTATATCGTATTCTCTGGGGAACACAAAAGGGTAATACTGTTCCACAGTACAGTAGTTGCAGGGATGAAGGAGGAGGAGAAAAAACTTGTTCTATGGGTTTCAAGGTGCACTGTGAAGGGATGTTGAGCAGCAGCTGCATGTATTCCAACTAGCTTAGTACTAAATGGGGGAATTATTGATGCTCTTTCAGATGAACATTTTCCATAGAAATATTTGTAGAATACACATGGTGCAGAGACCGATCTCTGTGTGAAAGTGGGGGAAACGAGTTGGTAAGAGATGGGTCATTAATAAGTCTGATTGCTCTCCTCTGTATTGAATTGAGCATTTTGAGGGAGCTTTTTGGGGACCCCACATCTACGTGAGAGCAGTACTCGATGGTTGGGTGAATTTGTGATTTGTATAAGGTTAACAGCTGTTCAGGAGTGAAGTAACATCTTGAGTGAAAGAGAAATCCTAGTTTTTTAGAGGCTGACGATACAGTGGTTGTTGTGTTTATGCCAAGAGAGGCTTAATATCAGGGTAATTCCAAGAAGGGAAATCTCAAATTGTCTGAAAATTTGGGTGTTGTCAAAAATAATACTGGGAGAAAATGGTTCTTTTTTTTATGACAAATAAGACAGTACTGGGTCTTATTAGCATTGAAATTGACTAAGTTATCTGAACCCCATTGGAGGATGACTTGGAGATCAGAATTGAGGTCAGTGGTGGTTGATGTTCTGTAGGTTGAGATGAGGAGTAAGGTTGTGTGGAGTAAGATTTATCGTAAGAAAGGGAGGAGTGCAATATGCTGTCATCTGCAAATCTGTGTATTGGGTTGGAAGTAAGTTGAAGTAGGTCATTGATATATATAGTAGGAAGAGGGTTGGTGAGAGGACAGAACCTTGTGGAACCCTGGCATTAGTTGAATGGTGAGAGAATAAGGAACCATCCACCACCGTGTCCAGACAGAAAGCTGGCAATTCAACTACAGAGGTCTTGAGATAGACCAATTGATGGCAGCTTGCTTAGTAAGCCCTTGTGCCAGACCTGGTCAAATGCCTTGGAGATATCAAGTGCAACTGCTTGTCACCAACCTTCTCCATGGCATTTGTCCAGAGGTGGGTGACGTGTGATCAGATCTCCTGTCGATCAGCAGCAGCAACGGAATCCATACTGGCAGTCGTTTGTTAGATGGTAGCTTCAAGGTAGTGTAGGAGTTGATGATTTTTTTCATTACTTTGGACAGGACTGAGGTGAGTGAGATGAGGCAGTAGTTGGACAGCAGTGACTTGTTTCCCTTCTTGGGAATGGGTTGAATATAGGCCAATTTCCAGGTTGTGGGATAGATACCAGTGAAGTAAGACAGTATATATAGGCAACATAGGACAGGAGTCGGTTCAGGTGCACAAACCTTCAGGACAATTGGAGGAATGCCATCAGGGCCAGGAGACTTTTCTGTCTAATTTGGATAGTATTTCACTGATTGTTTCTGGCAAGAGGATATAGTGGGCATCTGGAATGGTTGGGGGACATTTGACATTGTCAGTTGTGCATGCATTGAAAGCAAAGTGAGGCCAGCAGTGGCTTTTTCTGGTGATGATGCAGTGGAGCCATTGATATATAGTAGGAAGGTTGGTGTGAGGACAGAACCTTGTGAAATCCCAGCATTAGTTGAATGGTGAGAGGATAAGGAACCATTCACCACCATACATAGTGTGTGCATCCAGACAAAGCTGGCAATCCAATTACAGAGGTCTCGAGATAGACCAAACAATGACAGTTTGCTTAGTAAGCCATTGTGACAACCTGGTCAAACGTCTTGGAGATATCAAGTGCAACCGCTTGCAGCAGTGGAACAATTTTACTTTCTTTCCTCTCTTGGAACCTGCTATTGTAACTTATTAAACAGGCATGCCAATTCCCTGGAACATTACCTTAAGATGCATGGTGAACTGTCATCAAATTGTATCGCTTTATTGACATGAAGGTTATGTATTTTCTCGCATACTTCCTGCTCACCCACAATTTAGCCATCCTCTCATATGTCCTCGATATTTAAGTTCCTCATTATTTCACTCTGATGAGAATGAAACTCTCTTATAAATTGATCACTGAATACATCAACGTCTTCTGCGGCAGTTACCATTCTACCATTTCATCCATCAACATCATCTTACCATAATCATTCTTCTACTTGCCACATATCTAAAAACTCTAGGGTTTTTCTTTGCCCAATTTGCCAATTTCTGCTCATACTGCACTTTTGTTTTGGTAAATTAATAAATAAAATGGTAAATTATAACCCAACAAAGAGGATAAAGGACAAAACAGAAAAACTATTAAAGTCCGTCACTTCTTGGCCACCAGACACAGTTAAAAAACTCAAACCCCACTACGCCCGCCCCCCCCAGAATATATGGGGTTCCGAAAATACACAAACAAAATGTGCCCCTTCGACCAATAGTGGAAGGAATAGACAGTCCCAATTACCACCTAGCCAAGAAATTAGCGACAACACTCAAGGAGTTGGTAGGTCATTCCCCCTCCTACGTAAAAAACCACACAACACTTTATAAACATAATCAAAAACATAACACTCGACAAAGACGACCTATTAGTCAGTTTTGACGTTTCTGCCCTTTTCACTAATGTCCCCATCAATGACACAATTCTCCTACTACAGAACAAATTTCCGCCCGACATTACGGCCCTCTTTGCCCACGTACTAAAGTCCGGTTACTTCGTGTGGCAAAACAAATTCTACCTACAAAAGGAAGGTACGGCCATGGGCTCACCATTATCCCCCCAATCGCGAACTTCTACATGGAAACCTTTGAGCAAAGGGCTCTTGATTCCGCCACGCTTCGACCGACAATCTGGCTCAGATACGTTGACGACGTGTTCGCGATCTGGCCGCACGGTCGACAAACGCTAAACACATTCCTCAGCCACCTAAACAAACAACACGAACGCATACAATTTACCATCGAAATCGAAAACCAAAATTCGCTCCCGTTCCTAGACACACTAGTTACACGTCTTCCTTCAGGCAATCTATCCTTCACGGTCTACCGAAAACCGACACACGGGCCAATACATACATGCGAATTCATATCACCACCCAGCACAAAAATATGGAGTCATAAACACCCTTAAAAACAGAGCCACAACTATTTGCTCTAACCAGCAGGCCCTGAAACAAGAACTAAAAATCATTAGTGACACATTCATAAACAATGGCTATAACAAAAATACTGTCAATAAAATACTCTATAAAACCACAACAAAAACGAATCTAGATTACAGTAAAACCATAGCCATCCCATACATTAAAGGGTTATCAGAAAAAATCAACAGAATCCTACAACATTATAACTTTAATGCCACCTTTAAACCACCCACTAAACTTAAAACCATATTCAGCTCCTCTAAAGACCCTCTCCTCCCATTAGCACATTCTGGAGTCTATTGCATCCGCTGCACCTGTAACTTACCGTACATTGGTGAAACAGGACGGACAATCCCTATACGCAAAAAAGAACACATTAGACACATTAAATATAACCATTATGGTGAAGCAGGCCTCTCAGACCACGCACTCAACACCTTACACCAAATCAACTGGAAAAGCACCTGCTCGTTACACCGCACAAAAACATGGTACGAAAGAAAATTTAAAGAATCCTGCGAAATCCTGATAAACCACCCAAATATCAACAATAAAGATGGTATGAAAATTCCAAGGATCTGGATGGCACACATTCAGCCAACCTAATTTGAAAGATTCAACATAAGTCAGGACTCTAGCCAATCTGCTATTATTAGAAACCATTCCACTCCAACTGGCTGGAATGATGTTAATATATGTATATAGTAGACAACACAAATAATAGGACTTTAGCATTGATGTATAATTTTCTTTTTTTTTTCCACCAGAGGTCAGGCCAACAGTTGTGGTAGCGGTTAGTCAGTGGCTTTAACGAACCAGTATGATTGTAGTATAGCTTGTTTCCTGTGTATATTTGTACGCTCCAGAAGATGACCTTGACATAAAGGTCGAAACGTCGAATTGTAAAATTTTAGTAATAGTAAACTAAAGTTTTTATTCAAACACGGTAGTTGTCTCCATAATTTCCAAAAATGCAAAAATGCACTTTTGTTTTCTTTACTGAGTCATTCTCCTGGCTTGTTCTTTATACTCTTCATGTAACTGATTATTACCATTATTCACTGTTTCACTGTATAATAGATATGTGCATGCAGACACTACACTAACTATTGACATACTTCCTTTTCATTAGTTTCCTCAATAGTGACTTATTGGGCTAAATTGAGTCTCCCTGGCTGTTAGGCTGAAAGACAAAGGATGAAAGCTTCTCAAATTTTGGGCAGTTTCATGCAACCTAATTTGCTGAGGTTAGGGTAGTTTAAGCACTTCTACTTAAGGCAGAAGCAAGGAAAAGTCGTATTTATATTTGCTGCGATGGAATAAAGTGACTTTCTTCCAGCATATTCTATGACAGGTGTCCAAAGCATGATCAGCAATTTCTGAGTTGCCATAGTGATGGAAACAGATATAGTCCTTATACCAACAATTTTGATGTTGCTGTCCTGCCTGTTTGGCCATAGTAGAATAGTTTACAACTACAGGGGACCTGATAAACACCTGGCAGGTCTAGGGAGTGACTGGTCTTTGGTAGAATGGATAAGGGATGCTAATTTTTTTTATGGCCTAAGCCATTGAAAGGTTGTATTTTTTAAAGATTTTTGTTAGTGTTTTGGATGTGCCTTGGATATATGGAATAGTGATAGCTTTGGTGTAGTGTGTGTTCTCGGAGAAGAGAGAGGGTATGTGGGTTTGGGGTTTTAATATTTTTTGGATATGGTAGGAATTGTGGGCATTAGCTAAGAAGGTTTTGTGAAGGTCCAGTTCAGTGGAGAGGGTGCTGTTATCTAAACTAATTAATTTAGCCCTTTTATGTAATGTTTTAATAATTCCATATTGTTGAGGGGGGGTGACTCTTTGTTAATGTATCTACCAGTGTGTGTGTGTGGTGGTGGTGGGGAGAATGGGTTTTCTGTAAACAGATAATGCCACAGTTCCATAAGACTGGCATGTAATTAGGAAGGGAAGACTGTTTGTCATTCTTTTTCTAATGTGAAATGGATGTTGATTGTTTAGGTGTGTTAAAAAAATATGTTGAGATCATCCAGGCCATGCAACTAAATGGAGAACACATCAACAAAGTGTAGCCAAACAGTAGGTCTATATGGAGCAGAGTTTAGAGCTTTCTCTTCAAACGTTTCAATGAAGAAATTAGCTGGAAGGGGGGGGGGGTGTAAGCAGAGAGCCCATGGCTTCCCTCTATCTGTTTGTAGAATTGTCCTTGCCAAACAAAATAGCCAGAGTTCATAATGAACTTAAACAAGGCGAAAATACTGGGAGGAAATTCAGTTTTGAATAAGGTCTGTGTCTAAGTGGGCACTTGTGAATAGAGAGGAGACAATGAAACTGACCATAATGTCAGTGTGTGGTTTTCTATTCCGACTTTAAAGTGGGTTCTATTTATGTGTGAAGGAGTCAACACTCCTTCACACATAATTTATCACTTAGGCTAAATGTTTGGCTAATTTGTATGTGGGTGAATCAATGGGCATAATGGCTGTTCTGTTTATGAATTTTAGGTAGTGTGTGTGTGTGTGTATATATATATATTAAAGATACCAGCAATTTTATAAACTTGGTTTTTAATCCTTTTTCCCAAGTAAGCAAACGAAAGTCAAGTTTGCACCTGAAGTATTTCATGTCTGAGGCAAATCGTGGTAAAGGTGGAGTAAGCCCTGATCACTTTCCTTAGTATCTCCCATAATGCAAAGCTCCTCCTTGCAGACATGTATGATGTTATGCATTAAGGGAAGGGCCACTAACCAGACCGGTTTCGACCTTTATTGAATGTTCAAGTACAGGTCAAACTCCAAAAACTCAGCATTGTTCTCCTCAGTAACAAGCTCAACCTGCCACTGAGAAGAACTATCAGCGTTGGCTCTACCTGTATACCACCAAGCAGAGCCACTCATTTGCTCATATGTCATCTGAGGGGTAACAGCAACAGCCGTGCCTCGGTTATCTTCATGGGCTAGAGCATTGCCATTCATTATCCCCCACCCAGGACCTGGGTGACAGCAACAGCCAAGCTTCCAACTGGTTTCGACCTTTATTGAGGTCTCGTAAGTGGGAACCAGACCCTGAGATGCCAAGGTTGAAGTAATGCAGAACTTATAAATTTTACCTATATAAGTTGCCACAAGGTTGCTTTGACCTTATTAAATAAAAATCTCAGGATGAGAGAAAGATGTAGAAAGTTTTTTACCTTGGGCATACTATATGTTAAAGATACCAAGCAATTTTATAAACTTGGTTTTAATCCTTTTCCCAAGTAAGCAAACAAACAGGTATGTCAAGTTTGCACCTGAAATATCAGAGCTTACTCCACCTTTACCACAAGTTGCCTCAGACTTGAAAATACTATAGGCACAAACTTGACTTACCTGTTTGTTTGCTTGCTTGGGAAAAAGGATTAAAACCAAGTTTATAAAATTGCTTGGGTATACTAAGGTATAGTATACCTTAGTATACCCAAGATAAAAAACTTTCTGTGTGTGTGTGTGTGTGTGTGTGTGTGTATGTATATATACACATACACTGCCTAAAATACCTAAAAAATAACTTAATTTTACTTAATTATATATATATCGGTGGGTTGGAATTATATAATTTTAGTTTATTAGTAGCTTCAGGAGGTCACCTTTTTAAGGAGTCTGTGAGGTGATCTGATGGCAGTTTGACTTTGCCGAAATATTGGAAGTATTTTCATTAGAAAAATATTGGAAAAAATTTTCAAATATTAGCTAAAATTTATTTTTGCTGATATTTATCTATGTTGTAATTTCCTTGAAAAATACAGCTAGTATGTACTATTCTTTTTGAGTCTATCCGAATCAACATGTTAATCAGATGGACCTAAAAAGAACAAATTAACCTGAGACTGGAAACCTGAATACAAAACAAGCAGTTGGTAGACCAAAAAAGTGATACTCTCTGTATTGAAGATGTAACAAGCTGAAGTCTTAAAGCAGGAAGAAGATATAATATAGAAACTTTGCCCATCTGTCCAGTTTATTCAAATTCATTCAATTTTATTTTAGTTAATATTAATCTGAGTTGTAATTTAGTTAAAAAAAAAAAAAAAAAAAGTTATGAATAGCTAAAGTATAAGCCTCTTCAGTAGAGCACGTAGTAGACTCATGCATTTATAGGTTTTAATTGATATTCTTCAGTAAAACGTTTTGTTTTTTTACTCTATGGAATTTTATTTTGTTTACTATTTTTCTTAATGTTTTTGTTTTGAATGTTGTATCTATTTGTTCTGTTTCTGATGCTCTATTTCATGTTTCATATGCATGCATCAACATTGATTGGACTGTTGATGTATATATTCTTACTTTTGTTTCTTTTGTTAATCTTTATTTTTCCATATAATTGAATTTAGACATACTGATTTTGGGAATTATTCTTTTACTTCATCCTGGTTATATTTTCACTGTGCACAGTTATTCATAGGTATTTAAATTTCATTTCTTGTTTCATTATTTTTCTATTTAGATCTAATTTACATTTGATTGGTTCTTTTTTTAGTTACTATTGTTTTTGATTTCTCTAATCAAAAACAATGTTGTGGCCTTGCAAGAAGACTTGAATAAATTGAGTGATTGGGCAAGCAAATGGGGATGCGAGTTCAATGTTGCAAAATGTAAGGTTTTAAAATTTGGAAAACAAAGATGGGATGCAGAATTTATGCTTGGTGAGAATATATTGTTGGAAGTAGAGGAAATAAGAGATCTGGGAATGATAGTGGATAAGGATCTAAAATTTAGGGGACACATCGCCAAAATTGTGAAGACAACACAAAGACTTCTGGGAATGATGAGGAAGACACTGACGTGTAGAAGTAGGGAGATTCTTGTTCCATTGTATAAGGCTTTGATTAGGCCACACATGGACTATTGTGCCCAGATTTGGTCACCTGGTTTTCAGAAGGATGAAGAGATGTTGGAAAGGGTGCAAAGGCGACTGACTAAGGTAGTTTCTGACCTCTGGAATGTCGAGTATGAGGAAAGATTGAAAAGATGTAATTTGCAGAGTCTAGTGGAGAGAAGGAAGAGGGGAGATATGATAGAGACCTACAAGTTGGTAAGGGGTTGTTATAGGATCAATGGTGGAGAAGTTCTACAGAGAATAGTGGGAGATCAGGGGAGAACCAGAGGTCATACCTGGAAACTGTATAAAGAGGGTGTGAGTAGGGGAGTGAGAGGCAGGTTTTTTTCGTGCAGAGTTGTGAATGATTGGAATGCCTTGCCTGAGAGTGTGGTGTCTGCAAGGAGTTTGAATGTGTTTAAGACCCGGTATGATGAGATGTGTGTGAGATAAAAGGACCTCCTAGATGAGTCTTTGACTCCATGAGGTCTTGTTTTAATAATAATAATAATAATAATGTTTGCATGTTAAAACTGCTGTATATCTATTAGTTTGAATAATTGCTTTTGGCGATCTTCATTTTCTGTACATGCAGAAAATTGTCTGTGATTTTGTTAAACATGACTTAATTTGACTTTTTTGTTATTTTGTCTGTGATTTTGTTAAACATGACTTAATCCAACCGTCTGATCACTTTATAGGGATTTTTTGTGTATCTATGTTCTGATATCTTATTATACGTTCATTTTGATGATTTGCAGTGGTATCTTTCTTAATGCTAGTACTTTGATGATCCTGTAATCTGATTGTCAAAAGCCTTCTCTAAGTCTGAAACAGATAAATATTGATTTGTTAAATTCTATTGCTTTTTCTGCTATTTACTTTATATAGCAAATATAGCATTAGTACATGATCTTCCCTTACAGAATTCTTGTTCATTATTTTTAGGTGGTGCACAGTAAGTTCATTCCGCGATAGTTTTTGGGTTCAGATTTTGTTTCCTTTTTAAATATTGGTATTGTAAAATTTATTCTCCATTCATTGGGAATCTGTCTTCTCAGAGATTATTATTATATCATACCTCCAGGGAGTCCAAAGACTCCTCGAGGGAGTGCATCAACTCTCCAACTCTGCGTCTCACTACTCAAGCAAACTTCATCATCTAACACCAACGCCATCTACCACTACTAGTGCTTTCACAGACAATCACAAGCATCCATGCCCACGATGGGATTCGAACCTGCAACTTTTTGACTGGAGAGCAGATACGCAAACCACTCGGCCAACCAGGCCGACAGATGTTTAATTAAATCTCTCATGTTTTCAGTCATTTCTTTGCCTCCATATTTTAGCATTTCGTTATAAATTCCATCAGTTCCAGATGATTTCCTATTTCTCAATTTTGAGATGACTGATTCTATTAAATTATTTCTTCTTGTTTCATTTGTGTTTTCTGGCTTTGGTATTTCAGACATTTTTATTTCTTTTTCGCCTTCATATAATTTGGTAATATAGTTTTCCCTATTGTTCTTTTTCTATGATTGGTATGTTTATGTATTCACAAATTTCTATGATTTCGGATCATTCTCTATACTTGTTTCTGTGCTCCATAAAAGCAACTTCTGGTTGTTTTAGAATAGCCTTTTCAATATTTTCAGTACAAGTCTCTGATCAGACCACACTTGGACTATTGTTCTCAGATTTGGTCCCCAGGATTTGAACGGGATAAATTAACTGTGGAAAGGATACAAAGACGGATGACAAAGATGGTTTCAGGACTGTACAAGGATAGTTATGAGGATCGGCTGAGAGAATGTGGACTGCAGAGTTTGGTGGATAGAAGAAGGAGAGGTGATATGATTGAGACTTTTAAACTGTTGAGAGGTGGTTACAGGGTTGACACTGGGGAGTTCTTTCGCTTGGTTGATCAGCGGGAAGGAGTGATGACAAGAGGCCATCCCTGGAAGTTACGAAAGGAAACTGTGAGCAAGAGGGTAAGGAGTGGTTTCTTTGTGTGGAGGGTGGTTGAGCCGTGGAATGCATTGCCTGATGGAGTGGTGGGAGCGAGAACGGTCAGTGAGTTTAAAGAGTGGTATGATGGACTTTGTGTTTCTCAGGGGGGGACCTACCCTCAGTGAGTCTTGACAGACTTTATGTCTTAGGAAGGACCTCCCTCGATGAGTCTTTTGACTCCTTGGAGGCCTGAATAATAATAATAATAATAATATTTTTGTTTTGTTATTTATTTCATTTCTTATTCTTTTATATTCCTCAATATGAAGAATAAATATGGCTTCAATATGGCTGTATTAGATTTATCTTGTAAATGTTTATTAAATGCCATTTTTGGATTCTGATAGTGCTTTTATTTCTTCAGTATAGCGGGAAGTCCATCTTATTTTTGTACCAGTGCTTCATATGCTGTTTAATGTTCATTTTGAATTTTTCCCAAAGAGAATCTATATCTTCATTACTGATAACATTTTTTTTTTTTTTAAATTGTTCTTTTAGTCTTTTTTTGGTAAAGTATACTTATATTGTCTTCTTGTAATATTCATCTTAAATTTATTTCCTTGTATTTCTTTATTTTGTTTTTTGTTCTATTTATATTTTGTTTGAATCTAAATTTTCCCATCAGTTATCCATGATCAGGAGGAAGAGGGATGATATGATAAGGGGTTATAGGATTAATGCTGAAGAGGTTGTTCATAAAAATGGTGGGAGATCAGAGGGAGAACAAGAGGTCATCCCTGGAGTAGCGTGTGAGCAAGGGAGTAAGAAGCAGGATTTTTTGCATGGAGAGTTGTGAATGATTGGAATGAATTGCCTGAGAGTGTGGTGTCTGTAGAAAATTTGAATGTGTTTAAGGTACAGTATGATGAGTTGTGTGTGTGTGATAGAAGAACCTCCTGGATGAGTCTTAGGATAATATTTATTTCATCTAGTTTTGCTATTTTATTTTTTATATAATCTATCATAGACATTTGTCCTCTTATTTCTCCACATTATTTTGAGATGGTTCTTCTGATTAAAGAAAGTGTTATTTATTTTCAATTCATTATCTGTGCAAAACTGATGCAATTTTATTCCATTTGAGTTTTGAGTTGCTTTATTGAGTCTTTGACGTGTCTGGCATTGAGTGACCATAAGGTCATGACTTGGGAGGTGGCTAAAGGAGTGGAATTTACAATTAAGACAGGGTACATGTGGAATTACCGGGCTGGTAAGTATGACAAGCTTAGGTGTGTGCTTGGCTCAGTGCCATGGCATGTAAAACTGCAAGGGCTGGATGTTGATAGTGCATGGGAGGTGGTTAAGAACTGTTTGCAGAAGGCAATGGTTGACTGTATACCAAGAGTCCGAATAATAAATCAAGTAGGGGTTAAATGGATGAATAACACTATTAAGCTTGAGCTGCAAAAAAGAAACAGTTGTGGAGGGAATTTAAGGAGAAAGGTGACCATCAGGTGCAGGAACAGTATAAAGCTCAGGCCAGGATGGTAACAAGGGTGGTAAGAAAAGCAAAAGCAGATTACGAAAGAAAATTGGCCATGCAGGCTAAAGAGAATTCCAAACAGTTTTTTCAATATGTTGCAAGTAAACGGAAAAATGCTCATGGTAGAATGATCTTAAAAAATGCTGAGGGTAGGGAGGTAACCGAATCAGTCGATATTGTGGAATTACTGAGCGAGCACTTTGCAAAAGTATATCATCCAGGTGGTGACTTTGCAGGAATGGAAGAACCAACAGCTTATACTGGAATTGTGATGAATGAAGTAGAGGTAACTAGTCTATTACAGAACCTCAATTCAATACATCTGTGGGATTGGATGGTATACTAGCTCGTGTCATACGTGAAGCAGCTAAAGAATTGTCCATGCCCTTGACCATTTTGTTTAATTTGAGCCTCGGGTCTTGATCAGTCCCAAGGGGGTGGAAAGAGGGGAAAATAGTTCCGCTGCACAAAGGTGGTTCCAAGGCTGCTGTTGAAAATTACCGGCCAATCAGCATAACAGGAATCATTATCAAGGTCTTAGAGAAAATAGTCAAGAGGAAAATACAAGATTGGATAGAAGAAAATTGGGGAAGAGGGCGCTAGTGGGTCAAGCGCTACGGACGTGTTTTGAAGAGCTCCTGATTCAGATAAGTTTTACTAGGAATAATTAAGTATATATGCGTAATTGTTTAAGTAAGAGCGGCTGTAAACGTTGTACGCTAAAGATATTATTAGTGTGGGGTTTTTTCTTGCTTAAACTAAATACGAAAACGTTAATATTAGACCTAGTAACCTGCAGAGGAAAAAAAAAAATGGCGGCGGCATTCCATGATTTTAATTTGGATTTCAGTCGGTTCGTTAAGTGTGAGGTCTGTTATATGTATTCCTTCGATTGCATAAATGATTTGTGGATGTTTAGTGCGGATGGAAGAAGGGTGTGTGCGAAATGTGACCTGAACGAGGAATTGATGAATGCGAATATGAAGTTGATGACAGAAAGTGCTAGTACCGATTGTGTCGCGAGTGCACGTTTGAAAGAGAAGGATGGTGAGAAAGACAGGCGAAAAAATGTTAAAAAATCAGGAAAAAAGAAAAAGCGATTTGACAACCGTAACGGATGTTAAAAGGGATGAAAGTGAGGCGGAAAGAAACGAAATTGAGAGAACGAATGAAAGTAGAAATGGCGTGATGCAGAAATCGCAAGTAAAAAAAATCGAAAGAATGAATGATAGCGAAAAAAGAATGACTGATGGTGAAAGTTGGACGCATGTTGGAACGAAAGTACTGAACCAAAGAAAGATGAATGACAGTAAAAGTGAGAAGAATGATAGTGAAAGTTGGACGCATGTTAGTCCGAAAGTACGGAAACAAAGAAAGATATGCGAGAGTGAAAGTGAGAAGAGGGGGTCGAGAGTTAGAAAGTTAGAAAGATTTAATGATAGAGTGAATGTGTCGCGAGGTTCGGAAGGTGAATTGGATTGGATGAAGCAAGAAATGAAATGGATGCGGAATGAAATTAAGAGAATTCAGGTTGTTGTTGTTGTCTTGTCCTTTGAAGAGTCTTAGATGTTTCCGTGTGCTCCTTGTACTGCTTTGGCTATGTCTGTGATTTTGTTTGTATAGAGCTGTTGTTCAGGATTAGGATCTATTTCTTGCAAGGCTGCTGTAATTGCTGGACAGGTAAAGATGTGAGTGGGTGTCAGTTCAGTATTGGGGCAGTTGTTGCAGTTTCTATATGTTCTCGTATCATCTGTATTGATCTTCATTCCTCTATAATGTCCTGTTCGTAGTCTTGCTATCGTGGTGGAGGTCCTTCTGTCAGCATTGATCTCGGGAATTTGATGTTATACAGGGTGGACAGGGAGAATTCAGGTCAAAACCATTAAAATAAATCATGATGGCATGAAAGAGTTAACAAAAGATGAGCGAGTGGCGTTGTATGGCGACTCCATTATTAAAGGTGTGCTAGAGGATAAAATGCACAAGGTATGTTTTCCAGGTGGTAAAATGAGTAGAGTGATTGAGGTATTGAATATGAGGCGGGAACGAGCAAAAGAGTTAATTGTATTAATTAGTACAAATGATTTGAGAGAGAATAAAGAGCATGTCAAAATGAATGTCAGGAGACTGCTTGGAAAGATAAAGGAGAATAGTGTGACAGGAAGGGTGGTCAGTGTGTTGCCTAGGTATGATTGTGGTGAAATGAGGCGGAGAGCAAGGATTATGAATGATATTCTGGCTGAAATGTGTGAGGAGATGGGAGTACAGTTTGTTAATGTGTGGAATGAGTTTGAGGGACGAAGTGAGCTGTATGGGAGCGTTTGGACTGCATTTGAGTGGTTATGGTGTGAGTCGCTTGGAGAGACTGCTGCTGGAAAGTGGAGAAGTGAATAGAGAGAATGAATCAGATCGAGAGGGGAGTGATGTGGAAGAGCAGGAGAGTAAGACAGGAGAGATTGAAGGAGTGGAAATGAACGGGGAAGTGAGTGGTATGAGTATAGAAAATGAGAGAATGGGTGTGCAAGAGGAGCAGGGAAACCGGGAGGCTCAGGGTGAACAGGGATACACAGCATGAGAAAGGTGGATGCTCCAAGAGGAGGTGAGAGCATGTGTAGGCAGGAATGTAATGGGATGATCAGGGATCAAAAGGAAACAGATGGAATTGCAAAGGGTTCTAAAATGAAGAAGCAGAAAGGGAAATGGCCCCAGTCCAGCATGGAGAGATCACATCGAGTGAGTGGTATCAGTGGAACTAGCTGTAGATCCAGAAATGAGTTGTTGTGTTTGTATACCAATGCTAGAAGTATAAGAAACAAGGCGGATGAAATGGTTGCACTAATTGCGTCTGTGCACCCAGAGATTGTCGGAATAAGTGAGACATGGTTAGATGAGGATGACATCCTGACAGGAATAGAGATGGAAAGTTATGATGTGTTCCGTGAGGATAGAAGGGGTAAAAAGGGAGGGGGAGTGCTATTGATGATAGAGAAAGAGTTATGTCCATACAAGGTGGAGATGCAAGAGGGAAATGGGGCCAGTGGTTTTGAGGCAGTATGGTGTGAGATAGAGGTGAATAGAATCAAATACTTGGTGGGATGTTGTTATAGACCTGGTAATGTGAATGGTGGTGATAGTGAAATGTATAGTCAAATAAGCCAAGCAAATAAGGGTGATCATTATGGGTGATTTTAATTATGGCAATATAGACTGGAATGAAGAGACAGCAACTGGAAGTAAAGAAAATGAGTTTCTTGAGTTTTTGAGGGATAACTACCTCAGACAGTATGTAACAGAGGGCACAAGAGGATTGAGGGTCTTGGATTTGGTCATCTCATCGGAGGATGTAATTATCAATGAGGTATCAAATCATCCACCAATTGGTGAAAGTGACCATGAGGTGATTACTTGGGTAGTTGCCAGCAGTGCAAGAACCCCTGTGAAAAAAAAGGGTATATGTGGAACTACAAGGGGGGGTGATTATGAAGAGCTCAGGAGACAGCTTGCATGTGTAGCATGGAATGAAGAGTTAGCTGGAAAAGAGATCAATGCAGCTTGGGGGATTTTCAAAAAATATTTAGTGGATGCAATGTCTAAATGTATACCACGGGTGAGAAGGTTAAATAAGGTAGGTGTGAGATGGATGAATAAAGAGATTAAGCATGCAATACAGAGAAAAAGGGCATTGTGGAGGCAGCATAAGAGAAGTGGAAGTAACCAATTTCATGAGGTCTACAAAGACCAGGCAAGGAGGGTGACTTGGTTGGTAAGAGTAGCTAAAGAGAGGTACGAACAGCAGTTAGCTAATGAAGCTAAAAAGAATCCTAGGGAGTTCTTTCGATATGTAGCCAGCAAAAGAAAGAATGATTATGGAAGGATGACATTGATTGGAGGAAATGGTATAAAGACAGCTGTTGCAGAATGTGTGGTGGAGATACTTAATGAGCAGTTCATAAAGATCTTTCAATCTTGTGAATGTGACTTCATGGAGAGATTAAGAGCAGTTGATGATGGGGAGGAGAGACTGACTGTAAGTGAGCAAGAGGTGTTTGGGGAGTTGAGTAAACTAGATGTAATTAAGGCTGTGGGACTTGATAATATATCACCACGTATTCTGAAGGAATGTGCCAGAGAGTTGACACCTGCCTTGACATATTTTTTTAATACGAGTCTTGCACTTGGTCAAGTCCCTAAAGAGTGGAAGGAGGGCAAGATTGTGCCACTTCATAAAGGAGGTGATCGAACTCAAGCATCAAACTATAGGCCTATCTGTGTGTCATTGGTTGTGGTTAAGTTGTTGGAGAAGCTTGTGAGAACTAGGATCCAGAGTTGGGTTGACAACAATGGTATAATCTTTGATGGACAGCATGGATTTGCTAAAGGGAGGTCGTGTTTTAGTAATCTACTTACTTATTACAATAAAGTGACTGCTTCCTTGGACAGAGGAGAAGGATACACAGTAATATACTTGGATTTTGCAAAAGCTTTTGATAGAGTACCTCATGATAAGTTGACAGTCAAACTAGAGCAGATGGGGTTGGATATTAGATTAGTGCATTGGATTGGAGACTGGCTATCAGATAGGTATCAACAAGTTGTGTATGGGGGGTGCAATATCCAGGAAAAGGAAAGTCACTAGTGGAGTGCCTCAGGGGTCTGTTTTAGGGCCATTACTATTTAACTTGTATATTAATGATATTGGCGAAGATTTGGATGGAGATATTCAGTTGTTTGCAGATGATGCAAAGTTGGGACGAACCATAAAGACTAGTGAAGATGTTGTGACCTTGCAAGAAGACTTGAATAAATTGAGTGATTGGGCAAGCAAATGGGGATGTGAGTTCAATGTTGCAAAATGTAAGGTTTTAAAATTTGGAAAACAAAGATGGGATGCAGAATTTATGCTTGGTGAGAATATATTGTTGGAAGTAGAGGAAATAAGAGATCTGGGAGTGATAGTGGATAAGGATCTAAAATTTAGGGGACACATCGCCAAAATTGTGAAGACAACACAAAGACTTCTGGGAATGATGAGGAGGACACTGATGTGTAGAAGTAGGGAGATTCTTGTTCCATTGTTTAAGGCTTTGATTAGGCCACACATGGACTATTGTGCCCAGATTTGGTCACCTGGTTTTCAGAAGGATGAAGAGATGTTAGAAAGGGTTCAAAGGCGACTGACTAAGGTAGTTTCTGACCTCTGGAATGTCGAGTATGAGGAAAGATTGAAAAGATGTAATTTGCAGAGTCTAGTGGAGAGAAGGAAGAGGGGAGATATGATAGAGACCTACAAGTTGGTAAGGGGTTGTTATAAGATCAATGGTGGAGAAGTTCTACAGAGAATAGTGGGAGATCAGGGGAGAACCAGAGGTCATCCCTGGAAACCGTATAAAGAGGGTGTGAGTAGGGGAGTGAGAGGCAGGTTTTTTTCGTGCAGAGTTGTGAATGATTGGAATGCCTTGCCTGAGAGTGTGGTGTCTGCAAGGAGTTTGAATGTGTTTAAGATCCGGTATGATGAGATGTGTGTGAGATAAAAGGACCTCCTAGATGAGTCTTTGACTCCATGAGGTCTTGTTTAATAATAATAAAAATGGGATACTGTATCGGGGACAGCATGGTTTTGTGAAGGGTAGGTCATGCCTCAGTAACTTGCTCACGTATTATAACACAGTGACAGCTGAACTGGATAAGGGTAATGGGTTTACAGAGATTCTACTAGACCTTGCTAAGGCCTTTGACAGGATACCACATGGAATTCTAATCAGTAAATTGCAGCATATGGGGATGGACATAGGGTTGGTGAGATGGATAGGAGGGTGGTTGACGGAGAGATATCAGGGGGTGGTTTACTCAGGAGTAGAGTCCACAAGACGGCCTGTGACTAGTGGTGTGCCACAAGGATCTGTTCTTGGACCACTGCTGTTTAATTTGTTCATTAATGATATAGGAAACGATCTGAGAGGAACAGTTCATTTGTTTGCGGATGAAGCGAAGTTGGGTAGGGCAATAGTGAATGCAGATGACGTCAAAATTTTGCAGGATAATTTGTATAGATTGGAGGTCTGGGCTAAGGAGAATGGATGTCAATTTAATGTGGCAAAATGTAAGGTTATGCATTTTGGGGTGAAAAGATTGGCGGCAGTTTACTGCATTGGTGGAACTGTGCTCCAGGAAATTGATGAGGCATGAGATTTAGGAGTGTTGGTGGATAAGGAATTGAAATTTAGGGGACACATTGCAAAAGTGACCAAATCAGTTCATCAAATCACTTGGTTGCTGAAGAATATGTTGACAAGCAGGTTATTGTTCCTCTGTATCAAGCCTTGATAAGACCTCATCTCGACTACTGTGCCCATATTTGGTCACCAAGGTTTCTTCTTGATGGGGAGGAGGTGGAGAGGATCCAGAGGTGTGTGACCAAGATGATAGCAGGTCTATGGAATGAACCTTATGAGAACAGGTTGAGGATTTGTGGGTTGCAAAAATTGGTTGATAGGCGGAGGAGGGGAGATATGATTGAGACATTCAAATTACTGAAGGGTTTCTATAAAATTAATTCAGAAGATATTTTTGAGAACAGGGCTGGTTGTAGGAGGACTAGGGGACATCCATGGAAACTGGGCAAAAGTGTGGTTAGTAAAGGTGTTAGAGCTGGGTTCTTTACTTTTAGAGTAGTGAATGAGTGGAATGCGCTCCCTGAGTCTGTGGTGGATGCTGTGACAGTGAATGAGTTTAAGGCAAGGTATGATAGATACTGTATGAATGTCAAATAGTTGTGATGAATATGATTTGGGGCCTCCCTCGATGAGTCTAATGACTCCCTGGAGTTGCGCATAATAATAGTAATAATTACAGTTTCCAATCTTGCATTTTAGTCTTCTGCCAGTATTATTAATTCAGCTGATGATTTTTACACATTTCTGTAGAATTTCATTGAATTAATGTTTTCAGCTTTCTTTTTTCAGGGCTATAGGTGCTGTTATATTTAGAGCTTTATTTTGGAGTTTTATTATGTTCTTGGTATCCTTTCACATATGTATTTCCATTCTTTTCTTTCATTTTGAAAATCCTCATTATTATTCTTGCACCATCTTTAGCTCTCGTTTCCCTACTCCACTAAAAAGAAAATTATAGTATCATTATTTAATTTATACATTCTATTTTGTTTCTGATATGCAAGCTGTTTTTATATTTTGCTTATCCAGTTCAATTAATTATTGTTTTTGATTTAAGGAATGAATGTTTCAACTTCTGATCCTTCATGTGTTCCTTTTCCAGTGCATTTTTTCATTGTTCTTTCCTGGTCAGATCAGTCTGATCTGACTGTCCAGACTGATCTTGTATTATCAGCTGCATCTTGTATTGTTTCTATGAGCATCTAATTTTTACATCATGCAAGTGGGTGGCTGGCCCTGCTTTAGCTGGATGTGTTGACTCTAGGCCTTCATACCTAGAGTGGCCATTCTAGTAGTTTTACACTACTGGCATATGTTACCCACATTGCCCTTTACTCTCTTATGTTGAGGTAGCAGGTTGGAATGAGTCTAAATTATATAAAAGTAAAAATAAACCCACCCTTGTCATTAATGTACTACAGGTTACTTTTAATGCTAAATTGTATCCAGATGTCTACTTCATTGTTATTTGGCTGACTTTTTAACATATGTGATGTCTTTAGGAAATCACTAAAATAAATAGTGAAATAGTCGATGAATAATTGGTCAAAATTAGTTGCACACTGCAGCTTACAGTGGGCATTTGGCTGTGGCATTTTACTTTCTCTTTCCTCCTTTATAACCATGCCATCCATTTTGGTCCAGTTGTGCAAAAGTTGTAAGGGGACTTAATGTAAGAAAAACTATATTCTTGATTTAGTCAGTTGTATGATGAGACTTATAGAGATGTCTGCATAGGACATAATCCTTGTGCTCCATTGTTTACTTTTTTTTTTTTTTTTTCTTCGTCTCCAATTGAGCTGACTATTTTTGAGGACCATAAGGAATTTGCTTACTAGAGGGTGAAGAATGAGGTGCTGCAATATGAGGTTGAAGAAAAAAAGCTTTGATTAGGGATTTTATTGTAAATTTAGAGTAAATTAAGCATGAGTTAGTAGTGATTGGGTGTAGTTTGAGTTTGTCGGTTTACATTTTTCATAGCACACTGCACCTGCAGTATGTGTGCTTTCTATCAATTAAAAATATAGCAGATAAGAGATGTGCATGTTTTCATGAAATGTAAAACACTGGGAGAAGCTAGGTTGTTTTGATATCAGTATCTCTTAGGTTGTGCCAGCAGACATAAGATTAGTATGATCAAAGAGTAAGAAGGCGAGTGCAAGATGGCAGTGCACTTATTTATCTCATGCATATCAGTTCTATGTTTATGTGCGATAAAGATGAATCTGTTGACATTTTCCATGGAGAGTTGGACATCAGTTATTGGGAAACACTTCATGAGGAAGGCTGAACAGTGTAGAGCATATATCTTAACCAGGTAGGTTTGAGAACAGCAGTATTAAGAACATGTTTTTTGAAATGTTCCATATGAAATTGAAATTGGATAAATGGGAAAATCCATGGCTGTATCCTTGTGTGTGTCCTTCCAAGTGAAGTAACCAGTATGGATAGGTGATATTAGGAGGGGAGGTGGGATGATTGCAAGATCTACTAACATCTGCCTTGAACAGGAAATATATTCACAACAGCTGTGGTCACTGGCCTAGCTGACCATGCTTTTGAACAGTATAGAATCATACAAAAAAAAAACAAAAACTGTTATGCTTCATTGAAGTATATACGAACTCCGACTTAGAATCAGCAGCTGATGTTAATAATCAACCAAATCTAAATAAATATAGTTGTGTGGAACTTCTCAAGATTTGGGAAATTGTATTTCTTAGATCTTTCATCCAACAACCAAGGCTGACTCAGCACCCATAGAGGATACTCCCTTTTATTCTTTTTCTTTAGGCTTCTAGTCTAACATATTTCACTTATTTGTGATTTTCTGTGTTATTTATAATTTTTATATTGTATTCCAGATGATGTCTCTGACAGAGATTAAAACATTGGAACATGAAATGTTTAATTACTTCATTGTGCTCTTTCATTCCATTAAATCTGATGATGAGCTTAAACAAGCATCTAAGCCTAAATATGGTTGTAAATTTATTACACATTAGTATAGAATGATCATCTAAGAGATGATCTGGATTCCCTGCTTTTAGAAACCAGATATGAAACTTTTTCAAGCCACTTCAGTCTTCAAATAAACAGGGTAGTCTCAGTGGGAAATGGAATTCGTCTGCCACTTAAATATGTTCACAAGAATCTAAGCCTGTAGTGGAATGTGAAACTATAATTTATTGGTTATGGAGTGGAATCTTTTCATCTCAGCTAACCAGTTTGGCATTCTGATGTTAATGCTATATATAAGCTTTGCTTCCTTGCATTGAATTTAATGCTAATATTCAATAATACTCTCCCGCTCATGTACACCACCTATCCAAAGCCACAATCACTCTGCACTTCCTTTTCTCCTTGAAAATGAACTGTTCCTGAACACTCTTATTCATCTCTGACCCTTAATAATGGACCTGCCAGTGCCACCCAAAAAACATTCAACTCTTCCATTGCACTATTTATTTTTATTTTATTTTATTTTAATTCACTAATTGCCTACTTATTTTTTAACTTAGTCTAATTTCAAATTTAGCATCTTGCTTGCCATATGATTCTACTCACTGGCACTCACAACTGACTTAGTCTCCAAATTGTCATTAATATACTTTGATTCACTTGTGCTTCACATTCATTCACATCATTCTATTTGCCATCACTCAACATGTTTTGTTCTCCACTTTCACACTAATTCTGAGGTCTACCTATGTTCACTTATCCTTATCTACTGCTCTTGTCTGTTGAAATTTAAGTCTGTTAACATTATGCTTTCTAAAAATCTATACTTGACCTTTACTGTTATTCATCTTAAAATACATATCCCTAAAATATTTCTCCACACGCATTACACTCCTGATATCACATCATTCTTGAAAAATAAGTACCACCAAAACTCATCTGATCTTGCTCTACTTTGCTTTAGTCTCATTCTGACTACTACTTTGACTATTGTGGTCACTCACTCATGCACCAACAAGTGTTGATTTTGGATAATTACAGTGAGGTCAACTACTGTCACTTTAAAACACCTTTGCCCATCACTGAATGTGTCTAGAGAGCTTTTTTCACTGAGTGTAAAAGTACAAAGAGAGGAAAATTAAAGTTATTAAGGTGAATGCAGGTGAATGTGTGTGTAGGCACCCATGTGGCAAGTGAGCGCAAGAATGGATTAATGCAACAAAATTGAATGAAATAGTCAGTATAATGTGTAAAGGTGGTTGAGCCTACGGGGATGCCATAGTTTATGTATGCTAATGAGGTGGAAGTATTGGGAACAAGAGGAAGAAGTTTTTGGCATTGGTTAGTGCCAAAGAATGTGTGTGTGTGTGTGCAGGCACCCATGAGGCAAATGAGTGCAAGAAAAAATTCAGCCAGCAAAATTAAATGAGATAGTATAATGTGTAAAGGTGGTTGGGCCTAAGGGAATGCCACGGTTTATGTATATTAATGATATAGAAGTATTGGGAACAAGAGGTAGAAATTTTTAGCATTGGCTAGTGCAACCTTGCTAACAGTTATAAGCATTAGTGGGATTTGACTGACAGCAGATCATGTATGAGGTGTGGTAATTTAATTCCTGGAACGGCTGCATAGTGTTGCCTGTGTGGTGATTTGGTTGGAGTCATGTGAGTAATTGTCTTTGTACATGTTTTAACTAATGCATGTGTAAGCCGATAGAGCCATTTGCTAGTTGGCTATTGCAAAAACAGTAGAGATCTTCGTGTAAACTTTGGCATAAAAATATGTGATTGAAATTTGGAGCATCGTGTTAACATTAAATTTTGCATGAAAATTGGCAAAGCTGCTACTGAAATGTTGGAGCTGTTGGAAGTGGCATATGGTGTGGATGCTCTGAAAAAGTCTAGTGTCTTTGAGTGGCATAAGAGATTCAAAGGTGGACGAGAAGATGTGAATTATGACCTCAGAAGTGGGCAGCCAAAAACAAAAATGATGGATGCAAATGTGAAAAGAGTGAGAGATTTGGTGTGGTCTGACAGACAGTTAAGTGTGCAGTTAATGGCTGATGAATTGCAAATGAATCAAGAAACAGTTAGGGTAATTTTAACTGAAGAATTGGGTATGCGAAAGATTTCTGCAAAGTTTGTACCTCAGATCTTGACGAACGAACAGAAGCAGCAGCGACTTCAAGTTGCAACTGATCTTTCTGCAAATAAGTACATGTTTCTGAGAGTAATTACGGGTGGTGAACCCTGGTGCTTCCAGTATTATCCTGAAACAAAGTACCAGAGCATGCAGTGAAAAACCCCCAGTTCTGCACGTCCAAAAAAGTTTCTTTAATCACAAGGGGATAGTCTACTATGAATTCATTAAACAGGGACAAATGGTCAACCAACAATGCTATTTAGAGGTGCTGAAAAAGATTACAAGATTCTGTTCAGAGAAAAAGACCTGAATTGTGGCCTGACAAATGGATCATCCATCATGACAATGTGCCAAGCCATAATGCACTCATTGTGAGAGTTTCTGGCCAAAAAATCGATTACCAAATTTGGTCAACCTGCTTATTCACCCGACTTAGCTCGCTGTGATTTCTGGCTGTTTCCAAAATTAAAGACTGTGCTAAAAGGACGAAGATTTTCTGACATCGCTGACATCTCACATAAAGTAATAAAGGAACTCGAGAGTATTCCGGAAAAAGACCTGTTTTTTTTCCGGAATACCTTGAAAATGGGAACAGTTCCGTCTAAATCAGTGTATAAATGCACAAGGGGACTACTTCGAAGGTGATACTAGCCACTAATGTATAGTTCTGAATGTAGGTTTTTTACAGATGCATTCTGGTAATTAAATTGTCACACCTCATAGTTATAAGAATAGACTGTGAGGAGTTTAATATTTTTAGGAAGGATAGAGAAGTAGGACAAAGGAGTACTGTTGATAACAGGTGAATTGTAACCAAGAGACAAATGTGTGAATGGCAATTCATTTGAGTCAATATGGTGTGAGATTGAGACATTTAGGACAAAATATACAGATGATTGCTATTGTATGCTGGGGAGGATGCCAGGGATAATGTGAAAGGTGTGCATCAGCAAATTAACATAAGTGCAGGTCAAATAATTCACATGTCAGGAAGGAAATGAAGTTTAATACACCTACTGAGAGAGAGATAATTACTTGAAGCAGCATATGATGGAGGAGAGTTGGGGTTTGAGAATGTTTGATCTAGTTATAGGATGAGAAGATCCATCTATAATCAATGGACACACTGCCTTTGATTGGGAAGAATGATCATGGTCTTGGCTTGGAGGGTTGCAACTTAGTTTTCAGTTAAGAAAAGGAATATATGTAGAACGGGAAGTTATGTGATTATAACAAACTTAAGAGGCAGCTTGAAGCAGTGTCATGGCTTCAGAATTTGCAAGGGAATGATGTTAGGTGCATAAGAGATAGTCAAGGGATATGAGAAGGAAGCATCAGACTATACTGAAGGTCAGGTAGGAGTTAAACGGACAAGTAGTATCATTAGACAGTCACTGCAAAAAAATAAATAAATAAATAAATAAATTGCTGTGGAGGGTGTATAAAAGGCCCATGCATAGTAAAGAAGGCAAATTCAAATTATGAGAAGAAATTAGTTGAGCAGGCCAAAGGAAATCCCCAAGAGCTCTTTTATGTGGAAACCAAAAGGAAGAATTACTTTGAAAGGATAACTTGAGCAAGTGCTGATGATAGCATGGTGACAGAATCTGCTTCTGTCACCATGAAGAATCATCTCAATGCAATATGGCTTTGGGGATTAGGTGGGATAGTAGTTTGTTTTACAAGAACATTCAGAGGAACTGACAGTGCCTCTAACTAAGCAGTTTAACTTAAGTCTCAACTCTGAAGGTTCCAATGGAGTGGAAGGAGAGCAAAACAATGCCTTTTTATAAAGTAGGCTCTAAGTCTATGATAGCACATCATAGAACAATCGGTATCCTATCTCAGGAGTAGTGGCTAAAGTATTGGAAAAGTAAAGACAGAATTCTGGAAGGGTGGATAAGAATGATACTCTTTTTTTTTGGGGGGGGGGTATTGCTTTGTGAAGAGTCAGTCATGCCTTAATAATTTGTTATTTATAATAGTGACAATTGAGTTGGATAAAGGGAATAGCTACATGATACTGCTGGCTTTTGCAGTGTATGGCAGGATATCACATGGATGCGAGGGTGGCTGATGGATAGATACCAAAAAGTAGTATATGGGTAAGCAGGTGACTAGTGCAGTGTGCCACTAGGCTTTGTGTTGGGATAACTACTTTTTAATTTGTATGATATTGGAAATGATTTGAAGGGAAATGTTTGTTGGTAATGCAAACTTGGGTAGGGTAGTTAATCACAGCAATTTAGAGTAGTAGAATGGGTATCAGCTTAATATGTAAAAGTGTAAACTTATACTTTTGGGATAAAAAGATTGCAAACTGTATTTCAGGAAATTGATGAAGCTAGGGATTTTGGGGGGGGGTTGTAGTAGATAGTTGAGGTTCAGAGGGCATATTGTCAAGTTTTCACATTAGGTTATAGGATTACTTTGCTACTGCATAACATACACACAAGGAAGTTATCATTCCTCTTTATAAGGCCTTTATATTTTCACAGTTGGATTACTATGTTCAGATCTTGTCACCAGGGTTTCTTGGTGATAAGGTAATGGAGAGGATCCAGTCCAGAGGCTAGTGACCAAGATGGTGAGTGGTTTATGGAATGCTGTGACAATAGATTGAGGATTTGTGGGCTGCCAAAGTTGATTGATAAGTGAAAAAGAGAGCATATGATAGAAACATTTAAGTTAAAGGATTTTACTGGATTGGTGCAGAGGAAATATTTGAGCAGTTGGCTATAGGAGAAAGAACAAGAGGTTTTCCCTGGAAATTGAGCGAGTGCAGTTATCAAGTATGTGAGGACTAGATTTTTCTCTTGAAGAGTAGTGAATGAGTGGAATAAGTTGTCAGTGTTATTTGTGAGTGTTTTGGTTAGTTCAAGGAGAAGTAAGATATGGTGGTGGATACAACCATATCTTACTTTTCCTTGAACTAAGATATGGTGGTGGATACAAACTCTCTGCACAATCAATCCTCAGACTCCATTGGGATGCTTGTGAAATAATAATAATAAAACTTTTTATATTTATTGTTATCAAATTGTTAGGACAGAGAGTGTGGAAGGGATGATTCTGAGTGCTGGGACTAGTTTTTTCAGATGTGATTGTGATAGTGGATAAGGAATTTCAATAAATCAACTCGGCCAGCTTATGAATGAACACAAATGATAACTAATTGATTATGGTTGTGAGGACGTCACATCGAATAATAGCAATGATGTGGAGGACCTGACATGCAAAAATAGAGAAGTTATGATGCCATTGTATAAGGCCTTGATCAGGCCTCATGGATTATTATGCACAGATTTGGTTGCCAGGTTTTTGTGGTGACGAGGATATGTTGGAAAGGCTCTAGAGAAGGTTCACAAAGTTGGTCAGTGGTCTTTGGAATGTGGAGTACGAGGACAGATTGAGAGAATGTAAGTTGCAGAGCCTTGTGAATAGGAGGAAGATGGGTGATATGATTGAGACATATAAACTAGTCAGAGGTTGTTATCAGGTCAACATGAAAGAGATTTTTCATAGAATAGGAGAGGGGTAGAACAAGAGGCCATAGCTGGAAACTGTATAAGGAGGGGTGAGCAGAGGAGTAGGTTCTTTGCATGGAGAGTGGTTGATGAGTGGAATGCATTGCCTGAGTGTGTTGTAGGTGTAGACACATTGAATCAGTTTAAAGCACAGTTGGATGAGCATTGTGTGCAATAGTGTACCTCCCATGATGAGTCTCATGGAGGTCAAATGTTAATAATCAGAGGCAGCTCATGCATAGGCACTGCGGAACTGCAGCACCCTCAATTTTTCTCGATACATAAATATATTTAATTTGTTTATATTTGCTTGTAATATTTAATTTTATCATCAACAATCCTATACAATTCTCTTATTTTGTATTAAAAATAATAAAAATCCATCTTGTAGCACTTAGGAGGGTGAAGGACACTAGCAGCACTGTTTACCACAGTGCCATATTGCTACGCGCACAAGTATGTGCACATCAGTGAGATGCGAGCTATTAGCACAATGCGGCACTGTCCGTCGCACAGTTCCATTGTTGTTTATATGCAGTTTGCGCCAGTAGTAGAGTGTTCGTAGTGCTTATCGTGTTTACTCCGTCTCTTTAAATATTTTGGACATTGCAATTAAAGACATAACATTTGTTATAGTTTTTATTTTAGAATATTATTGGGGTTATGATAATGGATTTTATTTTTAAGTAATTTTGAATTATACTAAACTGTATAATTTTATCAATAATAAACAATATTTTTTCATGAAACAAAACAAGAAGAATATATTTTATTTTTAAGTAATTTTGAATTATACCAATGTATAATTTTATCGATAATAAACCATATTTTTTCATGTTTAATTTTTAAAAAAAAATTTTTACCATAATTTTGATATATTATCCGAAAACACGCATACAATGTACTTACAGTATGTTTGTATGTATATTTCGAAAGTTGCAGCACCCTCATGATTTCAAGCCACGAGCCGCCACTGTTAATAAATAGTTACTAAAGACCAGTAAACAAAATGGGACCAAAAATTACTAGTGTTAAGGGGAGTGGTTAACAGAACAGGGGATGTCCTTGCAGAAATAGAATGTGGCAGTTACAGTATACAAGGAAGATAGGCAGGATAGAAAGAGGGATGTATTGTTAATGATTGTAGAGGAATTCAAATCAACTGGAGTAGAGATTCTGAATGGTGTAGGTGGTAATATCAGTAATATAGGCAGAATATTAGGCTTCTTGGTATGTAATAGAGATGGACTCTGGAGAAAAGTAAGCAGGCAAGACAAAGAAAGAGAATTTATGGAGTTGACTGAGGGATAATTACTTTAAGTAACAAGTAATGGAAGGAACTTGTGGTAAAGCTTTGTATTCATTGTAGCTGTTTTGTAGGGTGTTTTTTATAAACTGGAGTTATTTGTCTAGTTCATCTTTGTCAGTAATGAGATGATAGGCTCTTGCTCCCAGTGTTGAAATGATACCCAATTTTTTGGGTATGTAAAAGTGGGACGAGGCATGTAGATATCTGTTAATATTTGGATTTTCAAAAGATACTTTTAATTGACCAGATTCTTTAGTTAGCTTCTAATTCATTCTGTTAGGATATTGATGATTGAGGTGGATAAGGAAATCAAAAAGTGTTGGGGCAGCTTGTGGTTCCAGATTAAGATGCCATCAACATATCTTTTTTCATATTTTAAGTTTGAGATGGTATTCTTCCAGGACTCTTTACATGGGAACATTAAAGAAAAACTGTCATAACAGGAGAAAGAGTGTCTTGGCATGAAAAAGCATGTCCAGTATCAGCAGCGCATGAAAGTGGCCACAAGGTGTCCAAAGGAAGCTCTGAGTGCAGTTCTAGTTAGGAGAATAAATCACATCAGAGATATGGATATATAAGACTTAAAAGCAAGAGTTGAAATTAAAAAAGTTATGTGATGAGAAAGGAAAATCAAGTTATGAAAAGCAGTTAGGAGAAATGGAGAGAATTTCTATGTTCTGTGGTAAGTAAAATGAAGAACAACTATGGAAGAATAATCTTAGTGAATGAGAAGGTAGCACAAAGTATCAGATGCTTCAGAAATAGTGGCACATTAATTAATCACTTTAAGGTATACATTCCAGGCAGGTTTTCATTAGTTCCTCTCTCTTTTCTCGATGCTGTTGCAAGAGATATGATATATCCATTCGCTTTAGTCAATTCTGTAGTGACTATTATAAAACATGAGAAATTACTAAAGACCTACCTTTAACAGTCATATAGATGATCAAGGTATTATTACGTGACACCTCCAGGGAGTCCAAAGACTCATCGAGGGAGAGCGTGCCAACAGCATTGAGCGATTGAACCCCTTCCAACTACTAACAGTGCTCAAACTTGCTTAACTTTTTGCAAGCCATTAGTGGCAGAGACTCTACCAATCGACCAACTTTTGCTTATCCACTTACTGATGCAAATCCTAATTAAGTCTGTTCAATGATAATTTTAGATATACTGATCGCACTACAGCTGGTTGCTTCTGTTCCAACTCCACCTTTGTATAATGGAATTATTTTGGTCCCCTCTGTTCATTATCCTTAATGAACAGAGGGGACCAAAATTATAATTTTTGTAATTTAAGGATAATGAAAGGTGGTGCTTGTTTGACTTGTCTTGTCTAAGTCAAACAAGCACCACCTTGATTAACTATTACTCCCTAATTTCGCATCATCAGCAAACAACTGAATATTTCCTTTCAGGTAATTCCCTATATCATTTATGTACAAATTAAACAGTAATCGTCTCAGCAATGAACCTTGTGGCACACCACTCGTCACCTGTTTTTGCCTTGATTCTTCCCCTCCATATACCACTTTCTGATATCTGTTCAGTAGCCACCCTCTTATCCATTTAACCAGTGTCATATCCACCTCCTTTGTTCTAATTTGCATAAGACAAGTCAAACAAGCGCATTAAGGATAATGAACTGAGGAGACCAAAATAATTCTATTATACAAGGGTGGAGTTGGACCAGAGGCAACCAGTGTAGTCTGATCAGCTGGTTGCCTCTATTCTTAAATAATAAAAATGTTAAAAGTAGGTCTTTAGTAATTTCTCATGTTTTATAATAGTCACTACAGAATTGCCTAAAGGGAATGGATATATCACAATACTTTTCATTTTCAAGGGATGTGATTTTGATGCTCATGGGATAGAGGAATTTGCTATGCAAAATAAGATAAGAGTGCCTGGTAGGTATCAGATAGTAATGTATAGAGGTGTTGCATGTTGTGAAGAGTGATTCTGAGGCACTGCAATATTGGTCATTGCTGTTTAATTTCTATATTAATGATATTTAGTTTGGTGTGGGTATATTACATTAATGGTAATATATAATTATTCAAATTAAGGGATATTAAATCCCACATTGTTTTAAAACCGAATAAGAAACTCAAAGATTGGAATCGGAGAGTTTCATGCCGAATATAGTAAACTATAAAAGTATCGGCGGCCACTAGCGTGAGCTAATGCAAGTAGTCCTAGTGCGTAGTACAATCTCAGGCAACTCGTTGCAAAAGGTGGGGAAAGTTCTGATCGCTAATCTTGGTATTTTCCATAATGTAAAAACACATTTCCTAGGAAATGTATGCCGTTATTACATTATGGTGGGAGGTCGCTATCCAGACCAGTTTCAGCCTTTTTTGAGGCTTCATCAGTGAGTAGCTAGACCAAATAGATACCAAAGGGTATAACGAAAAGAACTTATACTCTGCTATACAAGTTGTCAAACAGGTGCAACCATTAAGTTACTTAAATATAAAGAGCCAATAGGCTTCATTTCGGCGATATAAACATTATTCAAATTAAGCGGATATTAAATCTCACATTGTTTTAAAACCGAATAAAAAACTCAAAGATTGGAATCGGAGCGTTTCATGCCAAATATAGTAAACTATAAAAGTATCATTCTATATAAGTTCTTTTCGCTATACCCTTTGGTATCTATTTGGTCTAGCTACTCACTGCTGAAGCCTCAAAAAAAGGCTGAAACTGGTCTGGGTAGTGACCTCCCACCATAATGTAATAACAGCATACATTTCCTAGGAAATGTGTTTTTACATTATGGAAAATACCAAGATTAGTGATCAGAACTTTCCCCACCTTTTGCAACGAGTTGCCTGAGATTGTACTACGTACTAGGACTACTTGAATTAGCTCACGCTAGTGGCCACCGATACTTTTATAGTTTACTATATTCGCCGTGAAACTCTGATTCCAATCTTTGAGTTTCTTATTCGGTTTTAAAACAATGTGGGATTTAACATCCCCTTAATTTGAATAATGTTTATATCGCCAAAATGAAGCCTATTGGCTCTTTATATTTAGGTAATAATTATTTTTCAATAATGCAAAGTGAGGAAGGTTGATTTGATGCTCCAGTACACATGTTACAGCAGTACACCTGGTCAGAGTAGGGCAATCACAAACATCCATGTTCTTGGCTGGTGAGCAGATATGCTAAATTCCTGGCCAACCAGGCCAGCTTCAGGAGTTGTAGCAGTATACAGGGTAAGACAATCCCAAACATCCATGCCCACAGTGGAATTTGAACCCACTACCTGTTGGTTGGAGAGTGGGTACACTAACCACTCAGCCAACCAGGCTGACTAAGAAGGAAGGAAGGGGCATTTCTGATATAGAATCTTTGCAGCTGATCTGTCTATACTGGCTCTATGGACAATTGACAGTGAAGGTCAGTTCAGTGTTGCTCAGTGCAAGGTTATAAACATTATGTATATATTTAAATTAAGGGGATATTGAATTCCACATTGTTTTAAAACTAAGTAAGAAACTCAAAGATCGAAATCAAAGAGTTTCATGCTGAATATAGTAACTATAAACGTATCAGCTACTACTAGAGTAAGCTAAAGCACATAGTTCAAGTATGTAGTACAAACTAGGGCAACTCGGTGCAAAGGTGGAGAAAGTTCTGATCGCAATTCTTAGTATTTTCCATAATGTAAAACCCATCTCCTAGGAGATGTATGATGTTATACAGTATGGTGGGAGGTCACTACCCAGACCGATGTTTCGATCTTTATTGAGATCTCATCAGTGAGTAGCTAGACCAAAGTATAATACTAAGGGTATAGCGAAAAAACATATTCTGCTATACGAATTGTCAAAAAAGGTGCACCCATAAATTATTTAAAGTAAAGAGCCAATAGTCTTCATTTCGGTGATGTAAAACATTATTTAAATTAAGGGGATATTGAATCCCACATTGTTTTAAAACTGAGTAAGAAACTCAAAGATCGGAATCAAAGAGTTTCAAGCCGAATATAGTAACTATAAACGTATCGGCAACTACTAGCGTAAGCTAAAGCACGTAGTTCAAATACGTTGTACAAACTTGGGCAACTTGTTGCAAAGGTGGAGAAAGTTCTGATTGCTATTCTTAGTATTTTCCATAAGTTCTTTTCGCTATACCCTTAGTATTATACTTTGGTCTAGCTACTCACTGATGAGATCTCAATAAAGATCGAAACCGGTCTGGGTAGTGACCTCCCACCATAATGTATAACATCACCCATCTCCTAGGAGATGGGTTTTACATTATGGAAAATACTAAGAATTGCGATCAGAACTTTCTCCACCTTTGCACCGAGTTGCCCTAGTTTGTACTACATACTTGAACTATGTGCTTTAGCTTACTCTAGTAGTAGCTGATACGTTTATAGTTACTATATTCAGCATGAAACTCTTTGATTTCGATCTTTGAGTTTCTTACTCGGTTTTAAAACAATGTGGGATTCAATATCCTCTTAATTTAAATAATGTTTTACATCGCCGAAATGAAGCCTATTAGCTCTTTAAATAAGTTATGTATTTTGGATGGAGGCAGAGTGCTACATTAATGGTAATTTGATTAAGTGGTTAATTATAAACTTGGGGAGGTGATATCGCTTATCATATCCTCATTGAAAAGATCCAGTGGGAATAACAGATGATATCAGGACTATGGAATTGTGCATATGAAGACAAACTGAGGAATTGGAGTTTTCAGTTTAACCAATGAAAAAGAAGATATGATAAACATGTAAATTGGTAATGGAATTTACAGTACAGACATAATGACATTTTCCAACATATGGGAAGGGGTGGCAAGAGAGTTTGGTCATCCTTGAAACTGAGTTAGTGGATGTGATTAGGAATTATGTGAGGTCCAGGTTCATCGCATGGTGCACTGGGCTACCATTGGATGTTGAATGCACCTTTGAATGTTTTCAGAGAGAAAGGAGGTTCTCCTTCAATATTACTCCTTGACTCCCTGGAGGAGAACTTATAATATTTATGCATTTCAGGTTGAATATCTTACTCCAGTTGTTTTTTCATTCTTCAGGCTTCTAATCACTTAATTCCTGCAATGAAATATGTTTACATCTCCACCCCTCCCACCTCAATTTATTACTATTATAATAGGTTAGCCTGTTGAATAATTTTTCAAAGTAATAATTACCTAGATATTATAAACAAATCATTGATATTTAGGTATATTAACTGTCCTAGTTAACTAAGTGGATAGCATTTCTTCTTTTCAGCCTATAGACTGTGCATTCAAATTCTGTCACATGATATTTGTAAAATGCTTTTAAGTGGTAGATTTTCCTTTCCTAGTATGAAACCACCACCTGATTATTATAGGCTTGGTGCAGTGTTTGATCTCTTTGTTGAAAAAGTATATTTGGTCTTTCTAACTTTTTAAGGGTGGGACCATCGTTAAAACTTGAATAATTTTTAAGATTTAATTAAATGTTTCTAAATTAATCTTAAATCACTAAAGTGATTATAGCTGATTATAGAAGTGGTTTTAAACTTAGAATATTCCAGATGGGTGATGATGACTTAAGAAAAATATAATTCCATTGAAAAATTCAAGGATTAATCTTATGATTTGAGATATGCTATAATGCAAGTGTTATGTTTATTTTTACATAATATTTTACATATATATTTATACTATAATCTTGTTCTTATGTTGTCAGATTTTTCTTAATAACAGATCCAGAACAACCTTCAGACTTGTGTTTATATGGTAGCTTAATTTTGATTTTTGCAGTTTGAAAAAGCAGAATGGAAAGGTTAGTTAGACTTATCTCATTTTAAGTTTCTTGCAGTTCTCGATTAATCAGCTATGGCAGATGGTGGCTTTGACCCATGTGAGTGCATATGGACTCATGAACAGGCTATGAGAAGATTGATTTCTTTGGTAAGAAATACTGAAATCTTTTTTAGCATTTGTTTTATTATTACTATACTTCCATGGCTTACTAGAAGACATTGCAGAAGCTTCACCCAGGATACCACAGTGCCTGCTATACCACACTTTGAAGTCATTGATTCTTAAATACTAACTACTCTTCATGCATCTCTGGAAATCCATTTGTTATTAATTACGATAAACTGCAGTTCTCTGAGTAGCACAGTGTGCTCTCTTGATTTTTTCCCCCCTTTATGATTTTAAAAATATTTTGTTTACTTCTGTTTTTATTTTCTTGTGGATTGTGTGTTTAAGTTGCAGATTTTTTTAAATATATAGTACATCGTTAGAGTGAAATTAATGAGCTGGCATACATGGAAAATGCCTGTTTTTCCTAGCTTATGACAAATTTTTTTTGTAGAAACACATGGCTTAAATGGGATAGGGTAACATAATGAATAGACCATCAGTATATAATTTATATAAGGGAAAAATAAGGGATTTAATATAAAACTTGTATTACATGATTAGCATCTCTCATAACATCTTCATAGTTAACACAATGGCATAGCTTGGCTTTTGGTGTCCTAGGTAAATTTGTAGCCAAGCCTTTTATAGTATGACAATTTTGATAATTGGTAAAATATCCTGCCATTGACACTATTGGTAGCCATCCTAAGTGAGTGAACTTTTTTGTAATATGTGAGCTACTGAGTGAACACACAACAGATGGACCATTATAAGAAACAAGAATGGAAATAAAAACAAATGCTACAAAGTGCATCCTTTTTATTGTTCTGATATTGGTAGTATGATATGATTAAGAAACTAAGCAATGGTTTAAATGAGCCAGTAAGCATAAACATAAAATACGTAAATAAACACAGTGGAGAGATATTTAAATATTAATTAATTATACAAATATTTTAGTTAGCTAGTTAAACCATCATCAGTGTAATGGAATAAACGTGTAGAAAGGCTTACATGTTTGTCATACATGTTGATTATTTTTGACGATATATATATATATTAGAACACAGACCAATAAGTAAATAATTATTTATTGACTTATTGCTAATATTTCACTGGTATTCTAACCAGCATCTTCAGAGCACAAAAAACAGTCTGTCACAGTGTGCAAGACAACAACACAACAACAACAATCTGGTGTAACAATGGGACTAGTTAGGACAATTGAGCTACAACACAAAGACTAAAGTTCTAATTGGGTGCCCTCTACTTGGTAAAAAAAAAAAAAAAAAAAAAAACAGAGTGAAAGCAGGTACTAGTTATGTCTTACAATGACTGTCCCAAATCTTAGGCAAATTTATATAGCCATACTTGTTGAGGTTCAGAGTATGTTTCAAGGCTTCTGTTGATTCTAAGAACAATCTCTCTGACTTGTAAAAGCTCCCCCCCCCCAGTTTATCCTGTGTGCAGCGGTATCTAAAGCATGGTCTACTAGACCTGACTTGCCATAGCGATAGTGCCAGATGTATTTTTTATGTTCACTTAGGCGGATGTCCACAGTTCTTCCTGTCTGACCATAGTAAACTTGATCACATGAACAGGGTACTTTGTAGACTCCTGGATGTGATAAGGGGGGGGGGATACTGTCCTTGGGTGAATGGATGAGAGTAGCTAATTTGACATACGGTCTAAATGTGGTGTGTAGTTATTGAGCACTCTAGATATCTTTACCGATGTGCCTTTAATGTATGGGATGGTGACTGTTTTGTTGTAGTTCTCCTTGGTGGACAGTGGGGGAGGGTATTTCTTACTCACTTATGCCACACATTCTTAGCCAATGCCTATAATCCCCATAAGATAGACAAGATACTAAATACTCCCCCCCCCCCTGCTGTCCATCAAAAAAAAAAAAAAAAAAAAAGGTGCTGCACAGAAAGAATGCTTGAAACACACTCTGAACCTTAATAAGTGTGGCTGTATAAATTTGCCTAAGATTTGGGAGACAGTCATCTTAAGACATAACTAGTACCTGCTTTCTCTTCTGTTTTTTTTTTTTTTTTTTTTTTTTTTTTTTTTTTTTTTTTTTTTTTTTTACATAGAGGGCCCTAATTAGGACTTCAGTCTTTGTGTTGTTGTCTCGGCACTGTGACAAACTGTTTTTTGTGCTCTGAAGATTCTGGTTAGAATACCAGCGAAATTTTAGCAATAAGTCAATAAATATTTACTTATCAGTGTAATAGAATATTAATGGGAAATTCAATAAACAATAATGTAAACAAATAGAGAGTGGTATCTTTTTCCAATCTGTAGTCGTGAGACGGCCAGGTAAATAGTTTGGTGCCCAAAAGCTAAGGACGAACATTTTTACCTGTATGTGAAAAAATTTTCACGACTACAGCCAAATGTGGACATAAATTTATTGCGAGCATACTTATTAAGGTTCAGAGTATTTTTTTTGTAACATTTTTTGTGTAATATAAGTTATATTACACAAAAAATGTTATAAATTTTGTCCAAATTAAATTGTAATATGTTTTTGGTTAAATTTACAAATTTCCTAAGCATGCAGTTAAGGAATTAAAATACAGTGTTTATAGAAAATAATGCAGAGAGACATTTCGTTATGGGATATATCCACCTTGAACAGCAATGCAGCTCTCATAGTGTTGTTCCATGCTTAGCACAAGGGATTCAGGAGTTGTTGAGACAAACTGACCCACTCCTCCTTCAGAGCAAGGCCTTGTTTGTTTTCTGGAGGGGAAATTTCAAGCAGCAATGCATCTTCCTATTGTGTCCCAAATGTGAAGTAATGATTACTGTCTCTATACTCATTTGGCTGATTTGCTGATGCATGCCATCCACATCTCTTTTGCACTCTTCCAGGCCAGAAAAGTGTATATTTTGTCTCTCTCCCTCAGCTTTACCTTCCTGGTGAACTTATACTTTTGCTAATTAGTAAACTTCCTTCCTATGGAAGTAAAGCATTAGTGAGACTTAAGCAAGTCTCACTGCCATAAACTCCTCATCCTTGTTCCTGATAATTCTGGCTTTAGTACACTGCTTGGAAAGAAGTCAACAGACACCCCCATGGGCAAGGTGCATCATGGCATGTAACGAGTCGCATGTTTGTAGCCACTTTAAATTGGAGGAATATGATGTTCCCAAGTCAGTGCAACTATGTCTGGGTGAAATGGCTGCGAGAAGGGAACTGATGGAGTTTGAAAGAGGCATTGCGATAAGATTTCATGTTGCAGGCCAACAATTTGCATGGCAAATTGTTGACAAATTAGGCCATCCCACGTCAACAGTGATACCATACTAAGATGGAAGTGCAGGGAGTAAACTGCAAGTGCTGCCTGCAGCGGACAACCCACCACACTCACCGAATGCGACCATAGGATAATATGTAAAAACTGCCATTCGTTGGCTGACACATTCAGTGTGGATACCAAGAAAATTTTATACTTGGTTTTAATCCTTTTCCCAAAGAAGCAAAACATGTTTGTGCATGAAATACATGCCTGAGCTACTTGGTATATATAGAGGCTAATGACTTCATATCACTTGCCCTAGTATGTATTCCATAATGCAAAGCACAACCCCCTTTCGAACTTCTATAATGCAATGCATAATGGGAAGGACCACTACCCAGACCGGTTTCTACCTTTATACCAAGTATACCAAGTTAAGATAAGTAGCGAAAAGGTGCTTAACCTTATTATTAAAAATCTCTGGATGAGAGAAAAATACAGAAAGTTTTTTACCTTGGTTTTATTATACACTAAAGATACCAAGAAATTTTATACTTGGTTTTAACCTTTTCCCAAGGTAGCAAAACAATGTTTTGCACATGATTAAAACCAAGGATCTTAAATATAATCCAATTCCATATTCTGCAATTTATGCAACAATCTTTCATATTGTATTTTATCAAACGTATCATGGTGTATTCCATTTCCCTTGTCTAACTCAATGGTAACATTGTTATAGAATGTGAGCAAGCTGCTAACACACAACCTTCCGTTAGTAAACTCATGCTGTTCATTTCAAAGTATAGTTTTTCTATCAACCCATTTCTGTATGTGAATTCTAACCAACCTTTCCAAAATCTTCATCACTACTCCAGAGATACTGATAGGTTGATAGTTGGATACATCAGTCTTTGCACAACCCTTGTGTAATGGGATTATCATACATTCTTTTCTTTCCACTCCTGTAAAATCTTCCCTGTTCTGAGACTCAAGTTATATAGCTTAGTCAAATGCTATTCATGTTGTCTGTCTTCAGACTTCTGTAAGTAGGTTGTTAGCCTAGCTTTCAGTTTGGACACATTACATGCAGTGGAATATGGATCATTATCTTCAAACTATGCAACTAATGCTGGTGTTCCACACACCTCTGCTTGCTCACCTACTCTTTTGTATCAATGATCTCCAGTTGACTACAAATCCAGTTCAGTTTTGCTAATGAAGGTTGCATTCCTGCAATAGTGGTAATGAAGAAAACCACCAATTCTCAACTCCTATCCTACCTCAAAAGCACCCAGCTAATAAACTACCACCAGTATGGATTCTGTTACTGCCGATCAACAGGAAATCTACTCACGTATATCACCCATCTTTGGACAAATGCCATGGAGATGTTTGGTGAATCTCAAGTGGTTGTACTTTATCACAAAAGCTTTTAACTGGGTTTGACACAAAGGCTTACTAAACAAACTCTCATCATTTGGTCTATCTCAGGGGTTCTGCAGTTGGATTGCCAGCTTTCTGTCTGAATGCACGCTGTGTGTTATGGTGGATGGTTCCTTATATTCTCACCATTTAACTAATGCAGGGGTTCCACAAGGTTCTGACCTCCAACCCAATATGCAGTTTTTGCAGATGACAGCACATTGCACTGCTTCCTTTCATTTGATAAACCTTACTCTACACAAATTACCTCAACCTACAGAACATCAACCCTCACTTCCCTCAATTCTGATCTGTGAACCATTCTCCAATGGGGTTCAGATAACCTTGTTAATTCAGTGCTAGCAAAACTCACTTTTGCCTTATTTCTCACCATTTTCTCTCAGTATTATCTTTAACAACATTCAAATTTCCAGACCAGATGAAATTTCTTTTCTTGGAATCACTCTGACATCAAGCCTTTCCTGACATAAACACATCACTACCATTGCATCACAGCTTCTAAAAAAAAGAATTTCTCTTACATTCAAGACATTATTACTTCACCTCTGAACAGCTCTCTTAAAATGCTTGACTCAATGCAGAGGAGGACAGTTAGATTGATTAATAACGAAATCTCTTACCAACTTGCTCCTCCCACTTTTGTACAGGCAATTTTGGTTTTTGCAATATGTGTATTTTATAAATATTTCCATGGCAAATATTCAACTGAAATAGCATCAATAATTCTCCAACTCAGTACTAAGCCAGCTGGTTTAAAGTACTGTATTTAGTAAATCATTGAGTTCAAATGTAGTTGTGGAAATTTGGTGTGATTTTATGTGATAAATTATATTTCAGCTTCTTCTTTTTTTTTTTTTTTAAATAGCTTCGCAATACCCAAGGATACTGTACAGAAAATGAGTGCTATCGTGAACGTGAGTATTACTTAATTCATATTAATAGTTTTAACATAAATTTTTTGATTCAAAACAAAACTTAATTTTAAAGTAATTTTATGTATATTATACCTAATATAATACACTTATGTTATATTCATTATCAGGAATTAGAAATGATAAAATTCAGTTTAAATTTGAAATAATAAGATGGAGAGGTCTCATCAATGAAATCTAGACCCAAGGATATACTGAAAACTAAATAAAGTAATGTTTTCCTTATATAATTAGCAAAATGGTTTCATCAAATTCTTTATATGTACCATCAAGGGGTGTGCAAGGTACTTTGATAGTACAGGATGAAAAGTCTACATTATTACCAACTCACCTTTTGACATTTTCCTCCAAATTATTCTGTTATCTCTCAGGACTCGAGTAGTATCGGATCTTATATTTTGGTCTATTAACTCACTCTTCTAATTGCATCAGTTTGTCTAGAATTTTGTTTCTCTAGGTCCTTTTCTTACCATCTTAGCATCAAATGCTGACCTTTCACTTTCCCATTTTGTTCAAGTGGTATGATCCATACCACCTGAAATGAGCTCTGGTAGTATGGTCAAGTCCCTTCTTAATATCTTAATTTTATGTGATTCTGTCATTGATGCCATCTGTTCATTTTCCTAATTTTTCTCATAACTCTCCTATATTTCATTTCTAGTCTTTGATCAGCTGCTTTATTTTTTAACCCAGCTAGAACCATATTACTTTATTATTAATATTAGTTTGAATGCTGTCTTGGAAGAGTGATTAATGTATCTGTTATCTAACCAACAGACTATGAGTTGAAATCCTACCATGTTTGTGAATGCCTTTAGTTGGGAAGATGAATTTTGTTACCTGGTGTGAGATCACTGACCTGCTTATTGCCATGCAGCTTCAAAAATTTCCATGTTTGTTTCTTTGGTTTGTTTGCTTTCTGGGCTATGAAAAAAAAAAAAAAAAAAAAAATCCTTAGCCCAAGCACAATGCTATACCACAGTTTCATAACTTTTCATAGGTGAGTGTATGTGTGTGTGTGTATGTATATATATATATATATATATATAATTAATTTTTTTTTAACTTGGAGATACTGTATATATATTAGGGTTACCAAGTAATTTTATAAGCTTGGTTATTTAACTCCTAATCCCAAGTATGCAAACAATTAAGTTTGCACCTGATACATGAGTTGCCCTGGTGTTGTACCATCTTTAGACTTGAACTATGTTTCAGGCTCAAACTTAATTGTTTGCATACTTGGGATTAGGAGTTAAATAACCAAGCTTATAAAATTACTTGGTAACTCTAATATATATATATATATATATATATATATATATAAAACTAGTGTTTTGACTAATTTCTTTTTTATTCCATATAAATTTACTTGACTGACTTCCTCACATACCAACTTTGCTTATTCTGTTGTCTGTTTCCATATTAATTTACTATTGTCATTAAAAAAAGCAGGCCCACACAGTTGAATATTCGTTTTATTTGTTCTGTAGGTTCTCTATTCAGAATTTAGCTGATGTTCTGTCTGTTTTCACAGTCTGTCGTTATTATTGATGTTCATGTAAATGCATTACAGCAGTTATTCAATTTAGTTTAGAAATCTTGCAGACTTGTATTGGATTTATTAAGGAGTATAACAGGATCTGCATAATTTGAATATCTCCGATTTCTAGATCAGGTTTAATGTCACTCCATCATGCGACCTGTATATATAATAAACAACACTGGGGATAATGTGCACATTTCTCTCTCCTGTCCCATTTTGCTTCAAATCAACTTTCTGTGTTTCATTTCTGACTGCTGACTTACAGCTAAAATATAAACTGTATTGTTTGATATAATGTTCTGTTTCTAGACATTTTATAGAAACGTATGGTAGACATAATAAAAGTATACTAGAAAAATTGGTAAAAAAAGATAATTTCCAAGAATAGGTAGATAAAAATGTGATACTCTATGGGGGTCAATGACTTTGTGAAGGGCAAGTCATGCCTTAGTAATTTTCTAACTTTTTATAATAGAATAACAGCTGAATTGGATAAAGGAAATGGCTACATGTTGATTTTGCAAAGAATATTCCACTAGAATACCACACTTAACTCTGTTACGCAAATTGGAACAAATGGGGATGGATGTGACACTGGTTAAGTAGATAAGAGGGTGGCTGCTGGACAGATATCAAAAAAGTGGTATATGGAAGGGAAGAATAGAGGTGAAGACAGTTGACTGGTAATGTGGTGCAAGGTTCAGTGCTGGAACCATTGCTGTTTAATTTGTACATAAATGATGTAGGAAATAAACTGAAAGGAAATATTCAGTTGTTTGCTGATGATGCAAAATTAGATAAAGTAATAGTTAATTAAGGCAATGTGGAGAGCTTGCAGGATGATTTTAAATAAGCTGTCAGTATGGGCAAAAGATAATGGATGTCAGTTTAATGTCAAGAAATGTAAAATTATGCATTTTGGGATAAATAGATTACAAGCAATGTATCACATTGATTGCACTGTACTCCAGGAAATAGATAAACCTAGAGATTTATGGGTGGATGTAGACAGAGTTAAAGTTTAGAGGACATATTGCTAAGGTTGCTAAAGTAGCCCATAAGATTATATGGCTATTGAAGAACACATTAACAAGTAGAGATAAGTTGTTATTCCTCTTTATAAGGCCTCGATACACCCACATCTCGATTACTGTGCTCAAGTCTGGCTTCCTGGGTTTCTTGGGGATGAGGAAGCAGTGGAGAGAATTCAGAGGTGAGTGACCAAGATGGTGAGTGGCCTGTTGAATGTTCCTTATTGAAGATAGATTGAAGATGTGTGGATTGCAGAAGTTGGTTGATAAGAGAAAGAGACGGGATATGATAGAAACATTTAAGTTGCTTAAAGGGTTTATAGGGAAAATGTTTCAGCACTTGACTAGAACAAGGGATCATCCCGGAAGTTGAATAAGGGTGTGGTGAGTAGGGGTGTGAGGACTAGATTTTTTGCTTGGAGAGTTGTGAATGAGTGGAATGGGTTGCCAGAGTCAGTTGAGAGTGCTTTTGTCTGTTAATAGGTTCAATTTATTTTACTTTAGTGTATGGCTCATACATGAAAAGTTACATCATATTAATCTTTAATATATATGAACATAATAATAGACATATGTACAATAGTAAGACTTAATACAGTCATAAGAGACACTCAAGAATAGGCTAATGGGTTAAAGAAGGATATGATAGATTGTGTGGATAGATTGAGTCTCCCACGATGAGTTTGAATTCCATGGTAGTGCCCATATAATATATATTTTAATAAATGGTTTAACACATATAAAGGAAATGGTCTCTTTTGATGTGTTTTTTTTCTCAATTTACAAACATACTTCTATAAGAAAACTTCAGTTTTCTATAAGAGATTTTCCTGAGAATGTTATTGAATTGTTTAAATTTACCATCAGTACAGGATACGTCATATGGCAGAACAAGTTACATCAGCAGATAGAAGGAACAGTTACCATGAGCAGTCCTATCTCCTGCTTTGGCTAATTATTTCATGAAACATCTATTTTTCCTCAATCTTGTCTGTTTTGTTTGATATATATTTGCAGTGTTGTCCCACTCTTAAACAGAATTACTTCATATTTAAATAACATGACTTACACATGTAACAAAAAATGTATAGAATTTTATTACTTCAGTTTTTACACAGAATAAACTCCTTGAACAACCTCATTAAGTTCACTATTGAATGTGAATCTAACAGTCTTCCCTTGGATACTTTAGAAATCCATAACTCTACAGACAATACTAAATTTTCCATCTACACGAAGCTTTCCTTCACACAAGACGTGTGTTATCAAAAGTTTTGTACACAGAGCACATACAATTTGTTCTTCAGACATCCTTCTGTTAGAAGAATTAAATAAAATATGAATCACTTTGTCTAATGGATATACAGAAACTACCATCCAGAAAATAATTGATAATTATTCTTCATCTAGACAACAATCCAATATGAAGGGGATTTCCTTACCCCACCTTAAAGGGACTTTTGAACAAATGACAAGGATTCTCTGCAAATATAATCTATGCACTACTTTCAAACAGCATGAAAGTTATCTTCTTTCCTACCATCTACTAAAATTGCTTCCACTATCCTTATATTATTACTTGGTGTCTATTGAGTATCCTGTTTGTGTTGAATTTGCTCTTTTGGACAGACTGGCCATTCTGCTACGATCAGGATTGAACACCAAGATTACGCCTTTTGAGAGTACATCAGGAAATTGATGATGATGATTACATGAGATTTCTCAAATCACAGGATTCAGGCCTTGGTTCTCATGCCATCGACACTAGACATAGTTTGTTGGAATCAGACACTGTTATAGTAGATTTAAATGCAGTTGTCTATTTTCTTTGAAATGTGAAACACTACATTGTCTTAATCTTAGTTAAAAATGCATGATTATCTCCAAGTTTTGGAAAGTAATAGTAATTTAAATTACAAAGTTATACCTGATCTGGTTTCTTGGAACTTGAATAGAATTGTTTCCTGCTCATTCAGCTGTGACAGGCACACATGAGAGTATGACTCATTTTTGTTTTAATATTTTGAATGTTGTAACCAATTCTTTGCTCTCTCCCTTAATGATGCTCTTGTTACAACAAGCAAAATATACAGGAGTTGTAAATAAATGCTGATTTTCTTTACTTGTGTTAAAACTATTTTTTTTTAAAATATATCATGTCCTGTTTTACAACATATAATTATAGTGTTTGGAACAGCTTGGCATCTTGTCATATGCCTTTTTCTCTAGATGTGCAAAATTTAAATATAGATATTTATTATCTTCTGTAATTATGATTTCACAATTATTTGTTGGGAAATAAAAACCTGATCCTGATAGAAAACAGTTTGGTCTGAACAGCTTGCTTCAGTTTCTCTTCCACATGTTTTCTTATCCCTTTCTCAAGTATGCTTGTATAAATCTTACCCAGAACACTCAGCAAGGAAATTTTCTTGAGAGTTTTGATTGCTTTTTTTACCTTTTGAAATAAGTGTTGATATGTACTTCTGACTTCATTTCTCTTGAATGTTTTCAGGCATCATTGTGTCACTTGTTTCATTTAGCATTGTTTCAGAGTATTTACTCCAGACATCTAGAATATCTATCAGTTTTCACAAAACATTTATCATCTCTAATTCTTTTTACAGTACTTTCCTCAATTTCTAAGCTTTTTTTTTCAGTAGCCTCCAGAACATTTTGCCTCCTCCTTGCTATATTTTTACCAGTCTTTCTATGACTTTTGTTTAGTTTCTTTTACACGTTAGTTCACTTTTTTTTACATTTTTTTTTTCCTGTGTTTTCTACTGTATTTTGTATTGAAAAGTGAAAACACAAGTTCATTAATCTTTAAGTTCTCTAAGGCAAACAGCATCAAGAAATTTCTTTACACACAGGAAAAAGACAATTTATACCTGTACTTTCAATATATGCCTTACCTCAAGCATATTCAGTTTCTGTCTAAAACCGATACCAAAAATATGAATAGTTTATCTCATAAACTTCAGCTGTCCAGTATTGAAACAGAAAACAGCTAGTTTGGAATGTTTCCTTGTAGAACTTGACAACTGTCAGTTCTACAAATACAAGAAATAGCAGTCTTTCCAATCTTCAAACGGTAGAAGATACGTTAACTTCTCAATATGAGCTTGATCATGAGGAATTTGCAAAAAATAACTATTCATATCTTATATTTTCTTCTTTATTTCTTAAAGGGAATCATTCTTCATAATTCTTCCTTTTGTTTTTCTGTCCATTCAATTTTTTTATAATCCTCTCTCTTTCTCTCTCATACATATGGAATATATTCTCCCTCATGTCCATCAGATGTTGGTTTCATACCAGCAGAACATATACATTATTTTTTGTGATTCTGTGAATGATGTCACAACAACCAGGTATCATATATCACAGAGAAGCCTTTCAGTAATGATGGACTGGATACATTTGTTGATAGTGTGATGAAGTTTCTTTTTTGCTTGATGACAACTTCATGTACTCAATGTAAAAAAAAAAAAAAAAATGCACAGAACCGAACAGGGCTTCTGACCTAATGGCCAGTCCTCACCTTCTTGTGGAGCACCTTGTTAGGCATCTATTTATTCATATATATATTTATGCATTTATTCAGTTGACTTCCTACCAAGTCAGCTGAATAAATTTATATGGAATAAGAGAGAAATTAGCCAAAACACTAAATTAACTGTATACAAGACAGTGTTCAAACCAATTTTAACTTATAGATCTCAGAGCTGGGTCAGAAGTAAAACACTTGACCAAGGACTAGAGACTAATATGAGACTCCTGAGAAAGATTACGGGCACAAACAGATGGTATCAATGGTAATATCATATTAAAAAACAAGGATATTAGGAAAAAACTTGACATTGTCATCATCCAGGAATGTGTTAGCAGAGCTAATTTCAGGTGGTATGGTCACTTAACAGAATGGGAGAGGAAAGATTAGCAAAACAAGTGTTCTCTGCCAGGTTGCCAGGAAAAAGACCTAGAGGAAGACCAAGATATAGGTGGAGTGATACAGTAAAAAGTGCCTTAGAAGATAGAAATATAAGATCTGAGAATATTGGAATCTTGATAGGTAACAGAGTGATTTGGTAGAAAATTATAGATAGGAAGTTAGTACTACATGAAAAATTTACATCATTACTATCATATCCTATACACCCCTTCAGGGCATATATCAGTAATTTGATTATGATGATGACTTCCTACCATGCTAGCTTTGTTCATTTTGTTGTCTATTTCCATATTTAATTTACCATCTTCACTAAAAATCGTGCCTAAGTAGTTGAAATGTTTGACTTGTTCTATAGGTTCTCCATTCACAATGCAGTTGATATTTTCAACGCTTCTGCCTATTTTCATTGTCTTTGTCTTGTCATTGCTGATCTTCATACCACATCTATTACAACAGTTATTCAATTTAATCAGGGAATCTTGCAGACTTGTAGCAGATTTATTTAGAAGTTATAAAATCATCTGCATAATGCAAGGAGCTGAGATTAGCATCTCCAATTTTGATATCAGGTTTAATGCCACTTTCCTTCATAATGTGATCCATATAGATAATGAATAACAGAGGGGATAATGTACATCTTTGTCTGACACCAGATGTAAAATTAAACCATCTTCCTCTACTTCCTTCAGTTGTAATGCTGACGTACAACTCAAAGACTAAGTATTGCTTGATATAATTCCCCATTAATACCATATAACTGTAACATTTTGAATAGCTTCTATCTTGCCATCTTGTCATATGCCTTTTCCAGATCGACAAAACTTAAATATACAGATCTTTGTTATATTCCCATGATTTCTCAACTATTTGTTGTAAAGTGAAAACTGATCTGTTAGCCCCTATTTGGCCTGAATCCAGCTTGTTCTTCACCAAGCTTCTCTTCCACAATCCTTCTCAACTGTTTCTCAAGTATACTTTCATATATCTTACCAGGCACACTCATTAGAGAAATACCTCTGTAATTCTCAAATTTAGTTTTATTTCCCTTTTTATATATGGGTACTATGAGAGCTCTACTCCAATCATCTGGAATTAGTCCCTCTGTCCAGGCCTTCTGAACTATGCAGTGCAGCCACGGTACGACTTTTATACCTCCATACTTCAGCATTTCTGGTCGAATATCATCTAATCCTGCTGCCTTTTCACATTTCAGACTTTTGATAGCTTTTTCTACTTCAAGTATGGATATATATTCCTGACTGCATTCCTGGTCAGTGTTTTTTACTACTATGCTATCATCACTGCTTGTTTCATTTAGCAGTTTTTCGATAATTACTCCATACTTGAAGGGTATCTTTTTCTGCAGTTTTCATGTCACCTTTATCATCTCTAATTCCTTTTACAGCACTCTTTCCTCCATTTCTGAGCTTCTTCAACAACCTCCAGAATATCTTGCCACCTTCTTGATATTTATTTTCTACAGGAAGATGATGTTAAATCTGTCAAACAAGGATGTACATTATCCCCTCTGTTATTCATTATCTATTATATGGATCACATTATGAAATAAAGTGGTATTAAACCTGATATCAAAATTGGGGATGTTAATCTCAGCTCTTTGTTTCATGCAGATGATGTTACACTTTTAAATAAATTGGTACAAGTCTTCAAGGTTCCCTGACTAAATTGAATAACTGTTGTAATAAATTCGGTATGAAAATCAGCAATAAGAAAACAAATGCAATGAAAATAGGCAGAAACATTGAAAATATCTATGTTTTTAGTTATCTTACACCAGCTACTTAGGTGGTGCTTTTTGGAATTGTCAGTTATTGTTTATTTTGAGCTTAATATGTACTGAAGATGCCTGTGACACACAGGTGAAAATGATACTATTAAATAATCTTTGTATGTGAGTTTTTTCCGTTATTAATTTTGTATCGATTGAAAATATCAACTGCGCCATGAATGGAGAACCTATAGAACAGATAAAACATTTCAGCTACCCTAGCACAATTTTTAATGAAGATGGTAAATGATATATGGAAATAGACAACAGAATCAACAATCTGGTATGGTAGGAGGTCAACTAAATAAATTTATATGGAATAAGAGAGAAATTAGCTGTATACAAAGAAAGTGTTCAAACCAATTTTAACTTAATGATCTGAGAGCTGGGTTAGAAATAAAACACTTGAACAAAGACTAGAGACCACAGATATGAGAGTGCTGATAAAGATTATGGGCAAGAAAAAATGCCATCAGTGGCAATATCATATTAAAAACGAGGATATTAGGAAAGCACTTGACATTGTTAGCATCTAGGAATTTGGATAAAAAATTGTAGATATGAAGCCATTAATGATGTGAGTTTTCATGTAGTATAATACTATACAGGGTGTTCGGGATAAATTTGACAGTTTCGTAAGGAAAAAGAAAATCTTCTTTGTATCTATTAAATTTAATGAATTGACAAAAAAACATTACAGGCAGAGTTAATTACAATACTATCAACAAGATTTACTCAAAATAACCACCATTAGCATCGATCACAGCTTCAATTCTGCTTCGGAACCTCGAACAAGCTGATGCTACAGTCTCCCTGGGAAGGGCCGCAAAAACTGTTTTAATTTTATCCATTAACTGGGCTTTTGTATTACTGGAAGTGCGATTGGTGTCTTTTTCAACTGCGCCCCATACAAAATAATCCATGGGGGTTAAGGTCTGGGGAGTTTGGAGGCCAAACATTTGGACTGGTGAAGTCGTAGAAATTTTCAGACAACCATTTTTGACTTTTCCCAGAGGTGTGGCAAGGGGCCGAATCCTGCTGCCATACATACGGCCTACCATTGGCTACCCTTGTTATCCAGGGCTTGACTACAGTTAGCAACTCCACGAACAAAGCCCGAATTCCAATGCCAGGGTTCTTCAACACCTGTTCCTGCAGATTTGCGAGGAATTCTGCTGTACGAACGCAATCAGATCGTCTGCTAGGGATCTTTCTTCTTGCTACATCCTCGTAGTCACCATTGCAAGTCTCTAGTTCATGCCTGATTGTTTTTACTGTATTCAGGGAGCATTGGGCAGCAGTCGTAATATCCTTATTTTGATGGCGGGCACGAATCATCATGATACAAGTTATTCTCTTCCATGATTCAGGTGGGTTCCAGCTATCCATCCTTTCTGACATCTGGTATATGAATGAAGAAGGGTCCAAACTTTTAAATGAAGAGAAGTGTGTGTTAATACATGTAACTTACGGAAAAATATAATTAATTATAAATATGTCAAATTTATCCCGAACACCCTGTATATCCTGTACGCCAATTGAGGGTACATGCGTTTGCGAGACACAGGGTGCTTGTTCCTCGTTGACTTTTGTTGCCACCATCTTTGCTTCGTACGGTAGGCATAACAGGCACTTATATGTGGCTGATCTTTAACTGGAAAGATAACTGATTTAATTCACTGTAAGTACTTACAGATTGTGCAGAAATAATCAGCTCCTTAGTACCCACTGTTAAGATTTCAGTTTAATGATTTATTTGAATGATAAACACGAGCAATAAAATGCAGAAGCACAAGTTTAGAGTAGCTTTTTCACTCTTTCTTCCCATGACTTTTGTTTAGCTAGTTTTACAGTGTTTAACTTTCTTACATTTGTCTCTGTATTCTCTAAGAACACAAGCTGGCTTATTTGCCAGGAATTTTCGATATGCTTTTTTCTTATTCTTCACTACCTCTTTAACTTCTTGTGTCCACCATGGAGTTCTGATTTTTCTATCCTTGCAGACAACCTCACCACTTGCCTCTCTGGCCGAATCTATCAATGTTTTCTTCATGATTTGCCAGTGAATCTTCAAGATTTGGTTCCTATTCTGAAACTCTTTCATTTTTCCTTGAATAATGTTTGTGTATTTTAGTCTGCAGTTCACATCTGAGAGTTGCTCAACTTTTATTCGCTTTAACAAGACTAAATGGCAATCACTTACAATTTCAAATTCTCTGTACACTCTAGTGTCCTGCACCAGTGAGAAAACATCACTATCAACAATAATATAGACTTTCTTATTCCTTGCCTCTTCTCTCCATGTTAATTTGTGCACATTTTTATGTTGGAATATTATGTTAGTAATAATCAGTCCATGTCCAGAGCAGAAATCCAACAGTTTCTTACCATTATTATTTCTTTTGCTCATTTCTTCAATTTTTTCTGAAAACATTCCTATATGTCTGGTATTCTTATATCAGTGTTTAGATTTTCAACAAGGACCAACTTTTTCTTTGTCAGCTATTCTTTTTTAATGACCTGAAAAATTGCGTGCTTTTTTTTTTTTTTTTAAGTAGAATCTTCTGTGGGATCAGAAGTCTCATTTTGTCCAGTCCCACATTTTGATGTTTTGTATGAAATCTACTCTGCTTGTCATTCAGGACGTTTCCTAGCATTTAGTGTCTAATATTATAGCTATTTCTTTTCTGTCATTATTACTTTCATATATAATATCTTGTAGTTTCTGTTTAGAACAATCTTCCATTTATAAGGTGGAAGATAATGATCAGAGAAAGGAATATCAATTTTAAAATACTCTAGATGATTGAGACCTCACCAATAGTCCAAACTGTTCTGACTAGTTATCTTTTCCATATTGCATGGCAATATATATATCCAAAAGGAGTATGCTTATTTTGGAATATAAGTAGTCTATTTAGGAAGACACTCCATGCTCAAACTTTTTTTTGCTCACTCTTGTGTAAGGAATTTACACAAGAATATAATTCCTTGTTGAGTATAATTTACAAAAAAATGAACTAATAAACTACTTGAGTAGTTAAAGATTCTGCATCTGCTGTATTTTTGGAAACAACTATTGTTTTTGAGATGACTTAATAAAATTGTTTTCAGTGTTGTGATCTTTACATCAAGGTTTATCTTCAGGAGTGCACGTGCACACATACACACACGTGAAATTAATTACATCAGCCCAACTCATAAATTAATACTTGACACCTTGTAGTTAGTCCTCTCACTTGATATTAATGTCATGTTTATCCTTTATCTGAATTCTTGTTAATTTTATTAATGATAAGAGTTCTTTTTTGATTTGGGGGAATCTGAATATTCTCAGGATATAGTGTGGTATTAAAATTTTTTTTTTTTTTTTAACTACTTCAGGAGACCCTGAAGTTTAGTTTTTTGTGGGATTGTAGTTGTCTGCTAAGTAAAATGGTATTGAAAACAAACTTAATTTTCTTCAAGTAATATTTTCTGTTTAATAACATCATGGCATTACCTTTTCAGCTAATGAGCAATTCTTTGTTTATTTTCAGTAATTTTATGGCTAAACTTTTCTTCTTTGGTCAGTCTCCCTGGAGGTGTTCCGATGTTTTTTCAAATAGATTACTTGAGCATAATTTTGTCCATAATGTTAGCAGAGATTTAAATTTTTTTTTTAAGTATGTTTTATCATATTTAATTTGTCAAATGATGAAAATACAACTGCAAAATTTGGGCCTTTGAGTAGCAATGGTTCCAAAACTAAGAGTATGGCTTGACAAGTTGACATTGCTGTTAATTGGCTAGAGTTTAAGCTATCCAATTTGGAATCAAGGCTTTCTTTGTCCTCATTGAGGTAGTAATTGACAGTGCTGTTAGTACTTCATGCTAATTTGGATAACACCTGTTTGTTTGTTTTTTTAATCTTATTTTTTTTATCTCATTAAATTTTTTGTTTTCTTTTGAATTTGTTCTCTGAGCAGAGTCTTTTCCATGCAAGAATAAATATGAAGTGACTTGTTAGAGCTAAACTTCTTTGAGCTTGATGCAGCTGGAATTGCATGCTGACTCAGCATCTTTTTAGAAACTATGTAGTTAATGAGCTTAGATATCTGTGTACTTATTGTAGTAGTTGCATTTCTTTTGGGTACTTATTCCATGGATAGCAGTTGTCATCATCCATGGAATGAGTGCTCATCTATTGGCTACTTGGATTTTGACAAGTTCAATAGTAATTTTTTTCTTCTCTAATTCCCATTTTCACTCCAACAGTATTTTAAATACAATTAACTCCCATTTCCACTCCAAAATACAATTAACAAGAGACTTCAGGTAAAGGAAAAAAGCTATGAATTATTATATTAACATGGCAGGATTGATAACAGGATATCAGATATTCTTGTAGGAAGGCTTATACATTGGTTTTACATGCTTACTAAATAACTTAAGGAATTCACAACGTACAATAGAATATAAATTAAATTAAACTTTAATCAATATTTCCAATATTTCGGCAATGTCAAGTTGCCATCTTCACAGGAACTTAAAATAAAGACATGTGCATGCAGGCACTACACAGAGTAAATGAGGAAGAAGCGAGGAAGCTATTGTTTCTCCTAAAAGTCCTGATGGTGCCCCCCTAGCGGGCTATGTAGGTATTCTTGGCCGTTGGGCTGAAGGTCTTCTGATGTACGTTTCCCAAATTTGGGGCAGTCTCATGCAACCAAATTTGTTGAGGTTTGTCATGTTTCTTAGGGCTGAGGCTGATTTCATGAAACATGCCAAACCTCAACAAATTTGGTTCAACAAATACTTACTAAGTTATTTAGTAAGCAGGATATCAGATAATTTTTTTTTTTACCATAAGATGCCTTGCTAGGCAGGTTAATTGGTGATACATATTGTAGCTTAATGAAGTAGTGTTGCTTTATGTCAACTGAGTTGAGAGTTGCTTTGTCAACTCTCAACTCAGTTGACAAAGTAAACACCATTATAACAAGATCACTCACTATAGCACACTTAAAAAGTCCCAATTATAGTACAATGACAAAACAGAAAAATGGGCAAAGGAGACAAGAGAAAAACCTTAAACAATTCCTGTCGTCCCAAGGAGATGGTTACAGTGAGAGTTGATTATATATAAGAGCTTGAAACATTTCGTGTTTACTTTACTAGTTAGGCAAATATGTCACTAGTCAGTTATTGTCATCCTGGGGTTGCCTTATATCATACTCACATGTTTAATTTTGGACCTGTCAATTTAAAAGTATTTTGTTATGCTGCACTTAACTTTAACTGTTAACACCCCTACTGGCCGAGGCGGATAAATAGTGAGACCAAATTGCACTTCTTATCCATGTTATTCAATAGATGTTACAGAATCGTATCCAGATTTAGCTGGACGTCTATAGACGTCGTAGCCGGTTGGGAGGTTAATGTTGAGGTCGATATGTCATTTGATGTGAAGAAAAAATTCATACAGTTTATTAGTGACACTTGACCATTATTATTTAGCTAGTGTTACACATTTTTCTAACACATTTTTGACTTCAACATTTGTTTATATCACAAAATAAATTTGACTTTTTTCAGAGCAGTGACTCAAGACAATTTCTTTCTTGATATAAAAAAATATTGAAACTAAAAAACACATTTGAAATCGCTATAACTTCAAATATATAAAATTAAACCCTTAGGTCAGTCCACACACACACACAAAAATAGGTTTTCTGAATTTTGATTGGCAGATCCAGGGCAGCTGATATCATATAATGGAGCAATAACTAAAGAAACATCCCAAAGATGTTTGATGGGATTGAGGTCTGGACTCTGAGCCGGCCAGTCCAATGTTGTTTGTGGAAACCAGTCTTAGACATGCAGTACAGTATGGCATGGAGCATTATTATGTTAAAATATGCAAGAGTCACTGCTGAAGTACTTCACATCTTGAAGTTGTCCAGGATGTCTGGGTAAGCATCAGATGTCATGGTTTTGGGCATGTCCACCAATGGACCAAGCCCCTATCCAACTGAAACACCCACATACCATTACTGAGTCTCCACCAAACTTAACAGTTGGAATGATGCATTCCTGCGAGAACCGTTCCCTGAGTAATCTCCAGATCCAAACACAACCATTAGATTGAAATATTTGAAAGCGTGATTTGTTACTCCACAGAACCCTTTTCCAATCATTTGCGGTCCAGAAATGTGAAAGATGCCAGTCTAAATGTCACTTGGCATTAAGGGGGGGGGGTTGATGTGTGGCTTGTTCGCAGCAGCTCTGCCATGGTACCTAAGGCATGAAACTCACTGCAGACATTTCTAGTGCTGACAGATGTCCCTGCAGCATTTTCCAGGTTGATTTCAGGGTCCTGCTGATGATGTGTGGAATGCCCAGTCATTCTGAGACAGAACTTGTCGATCCCAGTCAATGAGTGTTGGTGGTAGCACCATGAGCTTTTCATCTACAAATGACATGATCAACAGTGAATTTCAGTATACTGAGATAGGTAGCAGTGTTATGGACAGAAATACCACTGATGTGTCTGTCAGCTCGGCTGAACATGGCATCTTGACATTGAGTGCAGTGCAAAACACACAGCACATCCCACATTTTATTGGCTGACTTTTACAGACACTTGAATATTCGCATGTGGTAGGATCCAAAATTTGCATGGCACATAAGGTGTCTAAATGCTTTTGTTAACATAGTGTGTATAAAAAAAAAATACTTGAAATGTGGAAAGGTAACTGAAGTAGATGATATTCAACCAGAAATGGTCAAATATGGAGGTATAAGTTTTATAGTGGTTGCATTGCATAATTTAGAGGGTGGCTTGGTCAAAAGGTCAAATTCCAGGTGATTGTAGTAGTGCTCTGGAGCAAAACTGAATGTGAGAATTACAGAGGAATTTACCTACTGAGTATTACTGGTAAGATTTATGTGAGTCTACTTGAGAAACAGCTAAGAAAAAATGGCAAAAGGGAAGTTTGAGAAGAACACTCTGATCAGGCCAAATACGGTTTGTCAGGATCAGATTTTCATTTTAACACAATTGAGAAATCATGGGAATATAACAAGGATCTGTATTTGTTTTGAAGATCTGGTGCTAAGAGATATATGACAAGGTGCTAAGACAAAAGTCTTAGCACCTTGTCATATATTGAACAGCTAAGACAAGAGTCTTAGCTGTTCAAAATTGCAAATATAATATCAGTGGCCAAATGCCTGATATAATAAATGGGATATTATTATTTACTAAAATAAAGAGCCAAAAGGCTTCAGTTTGGCGATGCAAAATTATATAAATCAAGTGGATATTAAATCCAGCATTATTTTGTACAGGACATTATTATATCAGCAATACATAGTCTATATTTGAGTTGTAAGTCTGCAGTCAGAACTGAAAGATAAGAAGATAGTTTAATGTTAAATTAGGTGTGAGATAAGGGTACATATTTTGCCCACTGCTATTCATCATCTATATCGATCACATTATGAAGGAAAATTCTATTAAGTGATATCAAAATTGGAGATGATAATCTCAGCTCTTTACTTTATGCAAATGATGTTATATCTCTAAATAAATCCATTACAAGTCTAGGATTCCATGACTAAATTGAACAACTGCTGTGATAAATTGGGTATATGGGGGGGGGGGATAAATAGGCAGAAACATTGAAAACATCATCCTGAATGGAGAATCCATAGAACAAGTAAAACATTTTGGCTATTTAGGCATAATTTTTAGTGAAGATGGCAAATTGAATATGGAAATAGACAAGAGAATTAGCAAAGCTGGCATCATTGGAAGTCAACTGAATAAATTTACCTAGAATAAGAAAAATTAGTCAAAACACTAAACTTGGTATATACAAGATAGTGTTTAAACCAGTTTTAACTTATGGATCTGAGAGCTGGGTTAGAAATAAAACACTTGATCAAAGACTGTTGGCTATAGTTATGAGAAAGATTAGGGGGAATGAACAGATAGCATCATATTTAAAATGAGGATATTAGGAAAGAACGTGATGTTAGCTATCAGGAATGTGTTAAGAGCTATCCTCAGATGGTATAGCCACTTAAACAGAATGGGAGAGGAAAAATTAGCAAAACAAGTGTTTTTTGTGCTAGAATGATGGTAAATAGATCTAGAGAAAGACCATGGCTTTATTGGATTGAAACAGTAACATGTGCTTTAGAAGACAGAAATATCTGATAACATTGGAGTCCTTATAAATAATATTATAACAGATTATTTATAAGGACTCCAATGTTATCAGATCTTATATTTCTGTCTTCTAAGAATTTATAACAGATTATAATATTATTTATAATCTGTTATAAATAATATTATAACAGATTAATTTGGAGGAAAATTATTGATAGGAAGTCAATAATGAACTATTTTTTTCATATAGTACTATCATAATATTCTGTATCCTCTCCCCAAGGATACATATCAGGAATTTTGATGAGTTTCAGTTTAGTTAGCGAATCCTACAGACATGTTACAAGATTTATTTAGGCATATAACATCATGTACATAAAGTAGAGAGCTGAGATTTACATATCCAATATTGATATCAAGTTTAATGCCACTTTACTTCATAATGTGCTCCATATAGATGATAAACAGTGGAGATAATGCATACTCTTACACCTGTATAAGAAGATGATATGATGTTAATCATACCATCTTCTTATAGATCTACAATTTTAACTGCTTTGAACAATTTTAACTACTTTGAACAATCAGTAGGGAAATTCGTCTGTAATTCTTGCATTCTGTTTTATTTCCCTTTTTATAGATGAGTACTGTGTGAAGGCTCTACTCCATTCATCTGGAATTCAATCTCTAGACCAGGTCTTCTAAATTATGCAGTGTTACTGTGGTGAATTGTTTATATAGCATCAATAATACTTCTACTTTCTATCAAATCAGTTCAAATGCATGCAGTAACTAATCAACACTCTTACAGTGCATCTCCAAACTCACAGAACAAATTTCTCCTCTTTGTTCACCTCTTCTACTACTGCTCTCTGGAACAGTCTGCCATCTTATGTGTTTCCCAAGGAATACAATCCATAGCTTTTCAAGATAAATTTGAACAAGCTCCTTATTGCTGCCAATCTACAGTCTTAGTGTACTATAGGTTGACCAACCCCTTGTGATTGTTTCCCCATAAAATCCATGCATTTCTGGTTGAATACCAGATAGCAATTCTCTTCGATTTTTTCCATCACTATATTGTCACTGCTTTTTTATTTAGCATTCTTTCAAAGTAATCATGCTATACATTTAGAATTCTTCTTTTATTTTGATGTCACTTTTATCTTTCATTCTTTTTATAGCATTCTTTCCTCTATTTTTAATCTTTTTCAATAGCCTTCAGAATATTTTGCCACCTTCCTCTTATTATTTTTTATTTTTATTTATTTTTTTATGTGGGGGCCACATGTTTCTACACAGAAATAGATTTATTAAAACAAACACTAACCTGACAAGTTTCATAAGCTGTTGGACTTATGAAATATAGCAGTTAATACAATGTGTTTTGGTCACTTTGTTTATATGTACCAGTGTTGAAGTGCTTATAGAATCTGTGGTGTATAATTAATTTTTCTGGTCTTTTTTATACAAGCCTTGTATTATTCATGATGTAAGTCCGACAACTTACAAAAGCTAGTCAGGTTATTTTTGTTTATTTTAATAAATTTGTGTTTGGAAACACATGGTCTACATACCTGAAATCAAATGAAGACTTGCTCAACTGCAGAAATATTCATGATTTATTTTCTTTGTTATTATTATTATTATTATTTCCCAAGACCTCGTGGAGTCAAAGACTCATCTGGGAGGTCCTTTTATCACACACACATCTCATCATACCGTGTCTTAAACACACTCAAACTCCTTGTAGACACCACACTCTCAGGCAAGGCATTCCAATCATTCACAACTCTGCAAGAATAAAAACCTGCCTCTCACTCCCCTACTCACACCCTCTTTATACAGTTTCCAGGGATGACCTCTGGTTCTGCCCTGATCTCCCAATATTCTCTGTAGAACTTCTCCACCATTGATCTTATAACAACCCCTTACCAACTTGTAGGTCTCTATCATATCTCCCCTCTTCCTTCTCTCCACCAGACTCTGCAAATTACATCTTCTCAATCTTTCTTCATACTGAACATTCCAGAGGTCAGAAACTACCTTAGTTAGTCGCCTTTGGACCCTTTCCAACATCTCTTCATCCTTCTGAAAACCCAGTGACCAAATCTGGGCACAATAGTCCATATGTGGCCTAATCAAAGCCTCCTTATACAATGGAACAAGAATCTCCCTACTTCTACATGTCAGTGTCCTCCGCATCATTCCCAGAAGTCTTTGTGTTGTCTTCACAGTTTTGGCAATGTGTCCCCTAAATTTTAGATCCTTATCCACTATCACCCCCAGATCTCTTATTTCCTCTACCTCCAACAATATATTCTCACCAAGCATAAATTCTGCATCCCATCTTTGTTTTCCAAATTTTAAAACCTTACATTTTGCAACATTAAACTCACATCCTCATTTGCTTGCCCAATCTCAATTTATTCAAGTCTTCTTGCAAGGCCACAACATCTTCACTACTCTTTATGGTTCGTCCCAACTTTGCATCATCTGCAAACAACTGAATATCTCCATCAAAATCTTTGCCAATATCATTAATATACAAGTTAAATAGTAATGGCCCTAAAACAGACCCCTGAGGCACTCCACTAGTGACTTTCCTTTTCCTGGATATCGCACCCCCATACACAACTTGTTGATACCTATCAGATAGCCAGTCTCCAATCCAGTGCACTAATCTAATATCCAACCCCATCTGCTCTAGTTTGACTGTCAACTTATCATGAGGTACTCTATCAAAAGCCTTTGCGAAATCCAAGTATATTACTGTGTATCCTTCTCCTCTGTCCAAGGAAGCAGTCACTTTATTGTAATAAGTAAGTAGATTACTAAAACATGACCTCCCTTTAGCAAATCCATGCTGTCCATCAAAGATTATACTATTGTTGTCACCCCAACTCTGGATCCTAGTTCTCACAAGCTTCTCCAACAACTTAACCGCAACACCTGACACAGAGATAGGCCTATAGTTTGATGCTTGAGTTCGATCACCTCCTTTATGAAGTGGCACAAGCTTGCCCTCCTTCCACTCTTTAGGAACTTGACCAAGTGTAAGACCCTTATTAAAAAAATATGTCAAGGCAAGTGTCAACTCTCTGGCACATTCCTTCAGAATACAAGGGTATATATTATCAAGTCCCACATCCTTATTTACATCTAGTTTACTCAACTCCCCAAACACCTCTTGCTCACTTACAGTTAGTCTCTCATCCCCATCATCAACTGCTTTCAATCTCTCCATGAAGTTACATTCACAAGATTGAAAGATCTTTATGAACTGCTCATTAAGTATCTCCACCACACATTCTGCAACAGCTGTCTTTATACCATTTCCTCCAATCAATGTCATCCTTCCATAATCATTCTTTCTTTTGCTGGCTACATATCGAAAGAGCTCCCTAGGATTCTTTTTGGCTTCATTAGCTAACTGCTGTTCATACCTCTCTTTAGCTACTCTCACCAACCAAGTCACCCTCCTTGCCTGGTCTTTGTAGACCTCATGAAATTGGTTACTTCCACTTCTCTTATGCTGCCTCCACAATGCCCTTTTTCTCTGTATTGCATGCTTAATCTCTTTATTCATCCATCTCACACCTACCTTATGTAACCTTCTCACCCTTGGAATACATTTAGACATTGCATCTACTAAATAGTTTTTGAAAATCCCCCAAGCTGCATTGATCTCTTTTCCAGCTAACTCCTCATTCCATGCTACACCTGCAAGCTGTCTCCTCAGCTCTTCATAATCACCCCCCTTGTAATTCCACCTGTACCCTTTTTTCACAGGGGTCCTTGCACTGCTAGCAACCACCCAGGTAATCACCTCATGGTCACTTTCACCAATTGGTGGATGATTTGACACCTCATTTATAATTACATCCTCTGATGAAATGACCAAATCCAAGACCCTTAATCCTCGTGTGCCCTCTGTTACATACTGTCTGAGGTAGTTATCCATCAAAAACTCAAGAAACTCATTTTCTTTACTTCCAGTTGCTATCTCTTCATTCCAGTCTATATTGCCATAATTAAAATCATCCATAATAATCACCCTTTTCTTATTTGCTTGGCTTATTTGACTATACATTTCACTATCACCACCATCCACATTACCAGGTCTATAACAACATCCCACCAAGTATTTGATTCTATTCACCTCTATCTCACACCATACTGCCTCAAAACCACTGGCCCTATTTCTCTCTTGCATCTCTACCTTGTATAGACATAACTCTTTCTCTATCATCAATAGCACTCCCCCTCCCTTTTTACCCCTTCTATCCTCACGAAACATATCATACCCTTCCATCTCTATTCCTGTCAGGATGTCATCCTCATCTAACCATGTCTCACTTATTCCGACAATCTTTGGGTGAACAGATTAGTTGACAGCACTATTGCCAAATTCTAGGGAGGTTTTTTTTTTGTAGCTACTTTTACACATTGATTTGCTTTCTTACATTTTTCTCTGTATTCTCTAAGAGCTTGACTTGGCAGGAACTTTGGATATGCTTTCTTCTTTTCTTGACTGCTTTAACTTCAAGTCCAGCACAAAGTTCTGATTTTTCTATCATTTAAACAACCTGATCACATTGCCTCTACAGCTGAATCTCTGTTTTGGTTCTTGTTTTCACTCTTTCATTTTTTTGTTTAATATTTGTGTATTTAAGTCTAAAATTCAGCTCTGAAATCTGCTGAACTTTGATTGTTTTTAAAAACTCTTACTTTTCAATGATATTCAATTTTTTTAAAAAAAAAACTTTCTTTTACTTTTCAATTTTATTCTGTACAAAACTAAATGATCACTTCCTATTTCAAATCTTCTGTATACTCTTATTTCCTGAACCAGTATGAGGATATTACTCTTAACAATAATATAGTTGATGACTTTTTTATTCTTCAGTATTGTAAAAATGTATATTTTTTTATATTGTACTTTAAAATATGTATTTCAATACTCAATATTTCTTCTCTTTGCTTTTTTTTTTATTTAAATCATTTAACTTTACTTAACTTAACAGTTTTAACTTGAGTTGTAAATATTGTTGTTCGAGTCTATCACCTTTAATCCTTTCAGTCTATCAATTTAATCCCCCCCCCCCCAAGGTTGTGACTATGCTACTTCACATGTACGTATTTTAGAATTTGGGAATTGCCTCTGGCTGGATCCACTTTGTCTAAATAGCTGGCTTTTTCTCACACTGATTTCTGAAAATTTATTTGTATTTATGACTACGCCATCAGAGATCGCATAGAGGAACTGTATATCTTTCCAATACATGCAAGAAAAGCACCCAGCACAACATGGAAATATCTCAAATATTTATCTTTAAGTCAAGCAATGTTAAAATCCACTATTCGTCAGTTGTGGCTACTTTTACTCTTAAGGTCCTATCTTTTTATGAGCAGTGCATTGGTCAGGCAGAATCAGGCAAGTTATTTGACAAACAAAACAATTTATTCATGCTAAATCAAGATACATATAAAGGGTAACACTACACATACTAAAATAATCCAACTAAAATTCACTCAATAAAATGACATGAAAGTAATGTAAATTCACGTGTCTGGTTCTCCACTAGATTAATTAAACATTTCTCGCTTAAGCTCAATGACTAATGCAATAATTACGCTCACATATAAATCAGACACGGAAGCAGACTTTACATTTTAGCAGACAAGCAGACTATACACTTTATATTAATTTAACTCGGACTATAACTAGTATTAAGCTTAACTAAACTTTCATATACAATTCCCTCTTCAATATATAACAGTAGCTAATTCCCCTGTAACTCTGCAAACCACTTCACAATTAATTTAACAAAACTGCTTTCCATCTTTTCTCTTGTTCTTTATGCTAACAAACAAAAAAAATCAGCAATCCTTGTCATAAATTTCACATCTAGGAAAGTCCTAAATAAAAGTCTTACTTGCTACTTTGTCATCCAGTTCATTACACAAAATCCTAGAGATCATTGACACCTTCTACTTTCTGGTAAAATTCACATGGGCACTTTTTACGACATCAGTGATATTTCACACACAGGGATCGTCAAGGAACTTGGTGGAAACTCTGGAATAGACCGTCACTGCTAATATGAACTTCCTATCATCATCAGGCTTCAGCTAGCGGGGCGTGGATCCCATCCTTGGAACGGCAGGACACACAGGAAACTCCTCTTAGCAAGAGCAGGTACAGAAAGCCGAAACAGGTTTTCGGCTTTCTGTACCTGAGAACACCCTTCAAGAAAATCGCCCAGATTTTCTTGAAGGGTGTTCTCAGCCACCCGGTGGTCGCTGAGTTAAGTCGGGAAACTCCGTACTTCGTTGACCTTCCCGAATTGCGATAGTCTCAGGTCTTACATTTTTAATCCTGTCTGAGTTATTTCTTTGTCTGTACAATTTTCTTATTACAATTTATTCTAACATTTTTTCTGATTTATTACAGCAAAAATGACTTAATTATTAATCAAATTACAAGTATATTAAATTAATTCTATTTCCCAAGTAAAATCGGTATAGAAGAAATTTTATTCTAAAATCTTTCTATACAAGATTTTACAGTATGAATTTATGCACATCTTTATGTTGGAACATTGTTATAGTCCCAAACAGAAATCCCGGCAAGTACTTACCAATATTATTAGCTTTGTTCTTTCCTCCAAATCTTCCCAAGACATTTCTATATGTCTTGGGAAAATTTAGTTTCTATATGTCTAGTAACAATTTCCCATTCTACTGTTCAGATCTACAACAAGGATCCATTCTCCTTTATCTTTGTTGACTATCCTTAATGCCTCCAATGTACCCATTGCATTTTATTCCTGTAAGGTACCCTCTATTTTTCAGAGATTTCTTATCTTGGTATTCTTCAACCATAAGATTACTTCTGGGAGGTCTAGCTGGTTAAAATATGAGTTCTATGAAGTAAATGCTGTTGGAAACTTGATTAGTTAATTCATTGTCAGTGTGAACCATCTATGCATTGTCTTAATAATACTGTGCTGAACAATAAAAATTAGAATAAATAAAATTAAGATAAAACAGAAACATACTGGGATGCATGTTATGTGAAGTTATTGATGATTCACACTGCAGGGAGTTGTGAATGAGTTTAAACTCCAAACATTTGTAATGTATGTCATATAATATAAGATTGCAAATATCATTATTATCAAGAAAGATGTAACATTCAAAATGTGCTATGTAACGAAATGAACTTTTATTTAAATAATTTATAATTAATACATGCTGTAGTTTGTTAAAACATGGTGAGCATAGATAACTTCTGTAAAAACTATTGTTATAGAACTTCGGTACCAAATTTTTAACATACTTTTTTTTATAACAGACCGGATAGCTTCATCATCATCATCAAATTCCTGACATGTACCCTCAAGGGGTGTACAGGATATGATAGTACTACATGAAAAATTTACATGATTACTAACTTCCTATCTACAATTTTCCTCCAAATCTGTCTGTTACTTGTCAAGACTCCAATATTATCATTATCAGATCTTATTATTATAATTACAGCTATTATAGCCTGTTTTTGTTTAGGAGTGTCCCTTATTTTAAATACATTGGCTATTATTACTCAAAGGGGTATATATATTTTAGGGCATTATGGGTGAGTATAGAAGGCAATTATAGCAGAATAAAAGATGTAGAAAAATTTTGTACATACCTTGTTTGAATACTAGGATGTCTTCCAATTTCATGATCCTGCTGAAGGTTGTTTTTAACGAGGGGAGGAGGAGGAAGGGAGCGTGAAAAATAAATTTGGAAACCCGGATTTTGTGTTAATAATATATATATATACATACTATTGTGTTTAGGGGCGCATATTGGGGAGGGGGGAGAAAGGAGAAGGGTTTACTTATGGTGAAACTGGGGCAGGGGAGAGCGTTAATGGGGTGTGGACCGTTTCATTCGACTGACCATCATCAGAACATTTTTGGAATGAGTAGGGCTATGTCAAGACTGGAAGTTGAATCTGCCAAATAAGGGGCGTTTGTTGTCGCTTAATGGCCAGAGGCGTGGCTTACTTTGTAAGTTCTGGATCGTCCAACATTCAGAAATTAGGTAGGGGTGGTGGACGTTGATTGAATTTTCATCACATTTTATGGCAATAGTTTCGGATATTCTAAGCATTGTTTCATTGTCTTGTTTGTCTATGATTATGACCTTGTCGATTTGGGGGATATGTTTCAGTTCAAGGGCGTGAGCTGCAATTTCTGTCTTCCCTGTACTCTGTGTTTTATTTTTCTTTTTGATGTTGCGATGTTTTTTTGTGTTCAGATAATCCGGAATGGGAATATTGCAATCCCTGAAGTGCTCTTGTAGTCTAGTCCATAAAGACCTAATTGTAGAACCACTAGGTGACGTCACAGTCTTTTTGACAAGGAAATTTGTAGACTATGTTGTGATGTTCGAATATTTCTTTGTGTGCGAGAGATTTAGTGGGTTTTAGGAGAGTTGCTAATTTTTGGTTCATATTCTAGTCCGTATGTTTGAAAATGTATTTGTAGGCTTTGTATGTGTTTTGGATGTATGGCAATTTGATAACCACCGTGTAGGGAAGTCTGTTTTGGTTGTATTATTGCCGTACTGTTTGCGTAACTTATTAGATGTGTGGGATAGTTGTGATTTTTGAAAACCTGTGTTAAATACTTTAATTCTGTGTTAAGATAATCACTCTTGGTTGATTATTTGTAACATCGATAAATTGCGATAGGATGACTGATTTTTTTAACAGAATATGGGTGATATGAATTGAAATGGAGGTAGTTTCCGATATGTGTGGGTTTGTGGAATATCTTCGTAGCTATTTTGTTTTTGTTCTAATTCCTCAGCTAGCTTCATTTCTTTGCCACTCAGGCTTCTTATGTTGATAGTACCGATCTTTAACTCTGGTGATTTGTTCCAGTAGCTGACTTTTTTGCTGTTCGCCCTGGTTCCCTGGCGAAAACAACAGGGGCCTTGTTTAACCGGGTGACGTCCCACCCGGCATGAAATTTTGTCATGTTGTATGATCATTTTCTATATTGATTTAAGCCAATTAAAATACAATTTGGTCAGCTAAATCCCAAATTGCCAGCCCATCCTCGTTCGTTCAGTATCCAGGTAGATACCCAGCAGGGTGCACCACGAGAAAGTGAGGATTGGACATTAGGTCAGAAGCCTTGGTCGGCTCTGCATTCAAGGTCTCCTCTCAGTTATATAGCTTTGACCCTTAACTTCATCTTAAGGTAAATAGTCTGCCTTCTTTCACTTGCAGTTCAAGTTGCTACCTTATCATTTTTGTCCACTCAATGAAGTGCATTGATAATCTTATGGATAGCACTTGAATTGCATACAAATTAAAGCTTTGCTGTTATTTCAAATATTTCCTATGATCTTGCATGTTAGTATCAATAACCAGGGATACCTTTTAACACGTTCATTGCCAAGCTGAAAATTGGAATTTCGTGTGGTGGCCAAATTTTTTTTACTTGATAGCAACATCCACCCGATAACGCATGATCGGCCACCAGGTGAGAACTTGCATCACGCGATATCACGTGATTGGCAATGAACGTGTTAAAAGGTATCAGACAAGGATGGTTTTCAGGTGGATCTAACCAGTCTTTTTTTTATCATCATTGTTATTATCTTTGTCATCTTCATCCTCAGAACTGGATGAAATTTGATAGCATTTAGTAGGATGGGATACCTTTTTATTTTGCTTCAGACAACATAATTTGCAAAATCTGATATTTCACTTTGTGGCAAAACTGTTTCATCAGATGTATCACTGAGAAACAGTTTCTAGTAATGTCATATTTATTCCTATAAATGCGCTTTCATAAATAACTTATAGACAAAAAAAAAAAAAACAGAAAAATACTTATTGCGCTGATGTGTCTAGTAGACTATACTTAATGACAGATGGCTCAATATTCAGAGTATGAGGTAGAAAGTATTTTACCTTGGGTATAATAAATGTTAAAGATACCAAGCAATTTTAAACCTGGTTTTACTCCATTTCCCAAGTAAGCAAACAGACAAACCAGTCAAGTTTGCACCTGCAAGTGTTGCAAGTAGAATAAGCTCTGTTCGCTAATCTTAATATTTACCCTTAATGCCAAACACATCTCCTAGAGGAGATGTATGATGTTTTGTATTAAAGGCAAGGGGGCCACTACCCAGACCGTTTCGACCTTTATTGAGGTCTCGTCAGTGGGATCTAGGCTAGAAATACCAAGATTTTAGTAATACAGAGCTTATAAGTATTTTACCAGAACAAGTAACCATAAGGTGTTTTAACCTTATTAAATAAAAATCTCAGGAGGAGATATAAATGTAGAAAGTATTTTACCTTGGGTATAATAAATGTTGAAGATACCAAGCAATTTTAAACCTGGTTTTACTCCATTTCCCAAGTAAGCAAACAGACAAACCAGTCAAGTTTGCGCCTGCAAGTGTTGCAAGTCTAGCTAATCCTACAGGTAGTGCAAGACCAAGGCTACTCATGGTAAAAGTAGAAAGATCAGCTAGACTTGCAACACTTGCAGGTGCAAACTTGACTGGTTTGTCTGTTTGCTTACTTGGGAAATGGAGTAAAACCAGGTTTAAAATTGCTTGGTATCTTCAACATTCAGAGTATGAACAAAAGAACCTTGCACAAAATTTTAATTATAATGATATAGTATTGCTGCAAGTGGAAATAAGTCATTATACTCCATAGGCCATTGGTGACTCGTGATAATGTTGTTGATGAACTGGCTTGAAGTGAAGAATATGTATGAAAATAAGGCCGTAGTCAGTTTTAAATTGTAGCAAGTTCCCAGAAGTAATTTATGTTGATTAAATTTAGGATTTGAGTGAAGAGCTTCAGTTTGTGGACAGTGAGTAATTGCAGAGAATTCTGCTTTTACTCATATGCTGCTTCCATCTCCTACAACTCTCAGGAGGTGGGTAGCAGCAGCAAGGATTTGGGAGTTGATAGTGGATGATGATGTGTGTGTGTTTGTGGGGAAATTTAGTATTCAGAAGAATACATTGCAAAAGTTGGGCAGTCAAAGAATTGCTGCCACAATGCAAAGTACTTAAAAGTAGAGATAAGGAAGTGATAGGACTATTGTGTAAGGTACTTATTAGACTACATCTGAATTGTTCTTTACATATCTGGTAACCTGGATATCTGAGAGTAGCTAAGATTGTCCTAGGATAGAAAAACATTAGCTGTGAGGATGGTTTGAGAATGCACTTTGCAGATAGACACTGGTAGTTTGATTAAAAGGCTGAAGTCAGTGACACATGTCTATCAGATCATTTATGGAGAGGGAGGAGAAAGAGCTGTCTTGTGTGAAATTGTATGAACATGTATCATTATTGAAAGCTGTACTATCTTCTAAAGAAAATACACTACTTTTGGCTATTCATTATAACATTATTCCTGTGATCGCTGAGTTCTCTGAGTGAGAGTTGGCTGCATAAAGACATTTTAAAGGGGTGTGTTTTTTTAGCATAGGGAGGAGCTTAAATACATTCCCTTGCTCATGTATAACATATGGATATATTAAAGCAAGATATTGTAGTTTGTAGATAAAATCCTGTAGGGAGATTTGACTTCATGTCAATGTGTAATACCAATAAATAAAAGCTTAAAGTTATTGTATTTAACTTAGATGTTAAGTCAGTAGTACAGAAAATATATTTTTGTAAATGAAAATTAAAGATAATTCCCATTTCAGTTCCAGGGCCAGAAGGCACTTCGCCAAATTCTCTTGATTCAATGTTCTTCCTTATTATAATGGGCTGGGCAATGATTGCAATGGTCTTGTATTTTCTGAGGCCCAAGTCCAATAAGAGCAAAGGAGATGCTAAACCAGTTAACAATCAGGTGATTAATATATTTATTTAAAAATATTTCTGAGTAATACAGTTAGAAAATTATCTTTTGTTTTGGCTGAATTTCTGTCTAGAGCTCATCGTAAAGTTACTTGAAAAGTCTCATGAAGTATGACTGATATTTGAAACATTTATTTATAGTAGCTGTTTATTTATAGTCAGATGTTTGTGTAATTACATGTATTGTGTTTCTTTCAAAGTCATCTAGATTATCATTATTGTTACAGGCACCTCCATGAAGTCTGAAGGCAGGAGACGCAATTTATCCACCCGATCTATCATACATCTCCTTGAACTCATTAATAGACAAAATGCTAACAACTGACTCTGGAAACCCATTGTATTAATTCTCAACTCTGCAAGTGAAAAATCTAGTCCTCATGTCCCTAATAACCACACTTTTACTCAACCTCCAGGGATGACCTCTTGTTCTGTTCCTTCTAGCTAAGTACTGAAACCTTTCCCTTGCATCAATCCTATAAAATCCTTTAAGTACCTTAAATGTTTCTATCATATCTCCTTTTTTTTTGCCTATCAACCAACTTCTGTAGTCCGCAGACCACTCACCATCTTAGGTTGCTCCTTTGAATTCTCTCCACTTCCTCATTCCTGAGAAACCCAGGAGACCAGATCTGAGCACAGTAATCCAGAGGTGGATGTATGAAGGGTGTATAAAGAGGAATAACAACTTCCTTATCTTTTATTTATTTGCTTGTTCTTCAATAGCCAAGTAATCCTATAAGCTACCTTAGAAGTTTAACCTTTAAACTTCAACCCTGTCTACCAACCCTTAAATCCCTAGCTTCGATTTATCCCAAAATGCATAACTTTACACTTTTTGCATATTAAACTGATAGTCATTATCTTTTTCCCAAACTCACAGCCTATTTAAGTTCTCCACATTGCCTTGATTATTACTCTACCTAATTTCACATCATTAGCAAACAACTGAGTATTTCCTTTCAGATTATTTCTTATCTTTTATGTACAAATTAAACAGAAGTAGTCCTAGCACTCAACCATTGCAAAATCCAGCAGAATTATTGTGTAACCATTTTCCTTATTCAACTCAGCTGTCACTCCATTATAAAAAGTTAGTAAATTACTAAGGCATGATTGACCCCTTCACAAAGCCATGTTTCCTCTCATCGAGTATCATATTCCTATCCACCCATTCCTGAATTCTCTTTTTGGCCAATTTTTCCAGTACTTTTACTACCACTCCTGAGATACGGATTGGTCTATAATTTACTACTGTAGTCTTAGAACTTCCCTTATGCAAGGGAATTATTTTGCCCTCTTTCCACTCTCTTGGAACTCCACCAGAGCTGAGATTTAAAGAGCCTAGTCAGATGCATTGCCAGCTAATATCCCATCTAATCTGACAGCTGTATTCACATTAAGATTCTGTAATATTCCAAGAACCTCTACTTTATTATCCACTTTTATTTTCACATAAGCCTGTTGCATATGTCACAGTATTAACCTCACTTTTATGATATACCCTTGCAAAGTCGTCACTCAGTAATTCAACTATTTTATCTGCTTCTGTCACCTCATGGCCACTCATTAAGGTTATTCTTCATAGTCATTCTTCCTCTTACTTGCCACATAGCGAAAGAATTCTTTGGGATTTCCCTTGGCCTGCTCAGCTAGTTTTTACTTGTAATCTGATTTTGCCTTCCTTACCATACTGGTCACTTTTCTTGCCTGACTTGTGTACTGTTCATCATTAACTACCTGATTAACTCTCCTTACCTTAGATACACAATTTAATATAGCTTCCTCTAGATGCTCCTTAACTATCTCCACTGCACTACTAACATCCATTCCTTGCAGGATTTTATTCCATGGCACAGTTTCAAGCTTACTCCTAAGCTTGTCATAATCACCTGCCTTGTAATTCTGCATATATCCCTCCTTGACAGAATATTCCTCATTTTTTACAATCTTCCAAGTTAAGAATGTATGGTCACTCCCCCAATCAGGGCAGTTTGGCCACCTTAAATGTTGATCCCTTTCAATGCATTCCAGGCATTATAAGATTGAAACATTTGTAGAAATTATTTGATGCTTTAACCTTTAAGAAAAGGTACACAATACACTTGTCACCCCCAGTAAGATATTTAAATTTAGTAATTCTAACAGTGAATCATTAAGTTAATTTTGAAAAGGTAATACTAGCAACTAGCAGTATTTCTGATAAATGCATGTTGGCATCTTGTATATAGTGCAAACCAATTTGACATTCTGTAAATTCTGTTAGTTTTTGATAGCTGAGTTTGCATATTATTTCCCATCCCATGTAAACTCCTGCAAAATGAACCAACTTCATGAATTTAGGATATAAGGTTGATCAACAGAACAGCTGATCTTTACTCATGGTTAGATATCTTGGAGATCTAGTGTGGCTTGCAAAAGAACTATGATTGTATAGCTAGAGTTCCAGATTATCTAACTCTTAGCCAACCCATGGTACCCATATTGCTTTAGTTACAGGCTGTTGTAGTTGGGATTTTCATATAAACATCTGTATAGTTTTTATAGCATTTTGGACAGGAGTTTGTGCAACAATAATTATTTTTATGATATGGAGTGAAATGAAAATCTCTATAAGATTTAAGTTTCATAAATCATTCTGGTATTACTATTGATGTGCATGCTGATGCAAAATTGGATTTTACTATGCTATTATCAATCTTTGTAGTTCTGTCTGTTATGGCTAAAGAATTGCAGCAATTTATGCATCATTAAGTATCTCGTCTATATTAACACGTATTTGAAATTTTCAGTTTGAACACATGCATGCATGTTAATATAATGACATCAAATTAAATGCTGTCAGCAATGTATGTTTCCTATTTTTATTTTTAATATATATGCTGGTCAACTTTCCATTTTCATGGAACAAAAAAGCTGTCTATTTTTTGCCATTTCCACCCAAGTCATTTAATAAGTATATGCTTTCTTCTCAATTTTCCAAATGCTATAGTGCCCTGTATTTTCACCTGTGCTTTTCCTCCAGCATGTAAATGGCCTTATCTCAATAATTTCAAATCATAGTTTTGCTGATGGTACTTTCTTCTCATACTCATTTGACAAGTTGTGTTCTATGAAAAAGCAAGCAACATGAATCACTTTTCCATTTTCCAGTGGAGTTGAGGGTCACTCTGAACTTCATTGTTACCAGAATGGTTACCATGAAGTTCAGAGTGACCCTCTGAACTTCATTGTAAATATATAAATAGGCTTACAACCTTTATGGGGTGAGATTTACATAGAATAAACTGCTCAGAGGGAAATGGAGGAATTATCGATGCCAGTTCATTGAACAGTATAGAAATATCTATAGAAAAGGCAGAAAATCATGTCTGATAGAGAATGGAGTGAGTCTGTAATAGAGAAGTTATTTAGATGAATCAGTCTCAGAGTATATAGGTGACATTTTGGAATAAGTCAACGTAAATGTGTGCGCCTCGTTTTTATCATTTTCAAAAGTGATTTTCTACTTAAATTTCACCAGATGAAATTCTCAAAAGGATTAATATTACGAAGAAACTTGTACGTACTCTTTTAGTTTTCCATAACAGTTTTTATTCACATATTGGCCACTTGCAAGCCCCACTAATGCCTACTATAAAAAGCAAAGATGATGGCAATAAAGTCCAATGACGACAGAGTACACCAGGCATCATAGTAGTTCAGCAATAAATCCAATGATGATGCTATCAAGTGTTGCAGCTGTAGACTAGATCACAGACATCAAAAAAAGGCCTATGTGATTTCTGTCACCAATGGTCATATGCTCAGTGCATAAATTCGACAAATCAGCATACAAACTTCTTGCGAACTTGAACCAGCCCTTCTTCTGCCCACTGTGCCTCCCTTTAGTGAAACAGTTCCTAAACTTAGAAAAACACATTGAAAGCTTGGAGCAGTGTCTTGCTACTAGTGACCAAACCTTCTCCTGCAAAATCCAATTAATTGAACCAAGCTAGAACAGATCCACAGTCAGCACTTAGATGAAAAACCACCAGCCACCAATACCAGCCAGTTACATAGCCTCATTGTGTCAACGGTGTACGACCTGATCGAGGCTGAAAAGCAAAAATTTAATGCCATATCCTCAATTTCCATACCAAAAGTGATGATTCATTGAAGGAAGATATCACCAAACTAATAGTAAAATCCAGGTTTGACGACATCAGGTGATTTCACCTGTAATCACTTCAGACCTAGGAATAAAAAAAAAAGGAATGGGATGACTTTCCTGCAACTAGAGAAAGTAAGTTATGACACACGTCGGTGAGTATATCAGAACTAGTGGCATCTCTGAATAATATCAGTCCATTCTCCCCAATCATGTGTATGAGCCAGGTCTGACATACAAACTTTTACTCAGCATGAACAAGGATGACAACCTTGCAAATAACTGAAAGAAAAATGACAAAACTGTGATGAAACGTGGTACATCGGCAACAAAAGAGGAATTCTAGAGCGAAAAATCAAGTGGTGTTAACAGCCAACTTGAAAACCAAAGTATCAGTATTGCATAGGGAATGTGTATGACTCACTCAGTCAGCAACAAACTCCAGAGACTTTCAGATCCATTTTACAAATATACGTGGTCTGCTCTAACCTAATGGTTTCCACTTCCAGTCTGCAAAACCCTGCTTTTCCTGACAGAAACCCAAATTTCAGACTCTCAAAGCACTACTGATCTGAATTTCCTCAAATACATGTTCTTTGACTCCTTTCAGCTCAAGGGCGATGTTTGTTTTGATATGCCGTGCCAGAGAGCATTTAACTTAGAATCTCCTGATTACAATCTACTTTGGCTGAAAATCTCACTGCCCCACCTCTCCCAATACCACCAACCACTCTCAACTCTTTGATTTTCTCTTACTGAAAGTTGAAAGCCTTCAATTCAACTTTCCTAGCATTGAGGTTATCTTCCTTGGCAAGTTTCAATATACACAGTCAGCCAGCTTTCCTTCTCTAACTGCACAGACCAACTGGGTAGAGATGCTGAGACATTTGCCATCACCAATGACCTTATGCAAATTGTTCCACGCTAAACTCCATCCTCTAAGTTAGCCCTGGTACTCCAAAAGATGTGCCAAAGCTGTACAAAATGAAGAACCAAGTACACCACAATTGGATATCATCATTCCTTTTCTCACCACTTACACCAAAGCCTAAAACAGCTGCAAGAAAATAATCAGTGTACATCAAAAACCAATTTCGAAATTGCCATAAGCAGGAAACTTGCATTGTGACCAAATGGCAGCCATGCATTTTGGTTTCTGTCCAAAGCAGTTGGCCACAAATTTTGTCGTATACTGATACTGCTTCCACCACTTCTGTACCCAGATGGGTCTACAGCATCATCACCCACAAAGAAAGCCAATCTCCTGGCATCATACTTTTCCTCAAATTCCTGCATAGATGATTTTGATAAATGTCCCCCCCCCCCAACCATTCCAAACATCCAACACTATGCCTCTCCTAACCTTTCACCAGGAAGTGATCAGAAAAATCCTATCCAAATTAGCTCTCTCACTCCACCCATGCCCTGGAAATTAGCCTATGCCCAACCTACTGGAGAGAACATCAACAGCCAACGTCTATGCTATCTTATAAACAATCGCTGGTATGGATTCTCCAATACAGAATCCAGAGGTGTCGCACATCTTTGGATAAGCAGCACAGAAATGTTCATAAAGTGGTTGCACTAGATATCTCCATTGCTTTTGACTGGGTCTGGCACAAGGGCCTATTAAGCAAGCTTCCATCATATTGTCTCTGTTTCTTCTATACATCATTGACCTGCTCCAGCCTGACCACCAGTTAAATACAGTTTTGCCAATGACAGTACATTACATTCCTCCTCCTCACTTGACAAACCTTGCACCAAACGAACCACTACAATTCAGAGGAACAATCTCTGCTAGCCTAAATTTTGATCTCCAAACCATTTTTCAATGGGACTCAGATAACTTTCTCAATTTCAATGCCTGCAAAACACAGCTCTTCCTTATTTCTCACAAATAAGAACCATATTATCCCAGCCTTACTTTTGACAACATCTAAATCAATAGGCAAGATGAGATATCTCTCTCTGTTTCCCCCCCCCCCCTTCTCAGGATTACGTTGACATCGAGACTCTCTTGGCATAAACACATTACCACCATTGCCTTCTCATCATCCAAAAAATTAGGATTCCTCTTTTGTTCAAGGCTTTATACGTGAACAGATATTAACCTTGTACAAATCCACTTATCCACCGAATACTGCTCGCATATCTAGGGAAGGTGCCTTAAGAACTCCCAAAAATACTCGATACAGTATAGAAGAGAGCAGCCATACTAATTAATCACTCATCTCATACCAATTCACTCCAACCACTCTTGCACAGGCATCTAGTATCTACTGCATACATCTTCTATAAATATTTCCATGGTAAATGTTCATTAGAACTGTTCTCAGTAATTTCCCCGATAGGAACTATAATAATAATGTTCTCTCTCTACCATATCCATTGAAACAAGTGCGGCTACCACCCATCATCCTTTCAAAGTCAAAATCCATACTCATAGAACAAGTTTCTCTTCCTCCTCCATTCTTACTGTTGCTGTATTGTGAAGCAGCCTTCCTTCCTGTACAACAAACTGAGCAGCTGTACTGGACAGAATTATATATTCACTTTGTATGAATATACTTTTATTCATACATAAACTTACTACGTCTACATATTTAATCAGATAAGTCTAGACAGACTCATTCTTCTCTCCCAAAATCACAATGAAATATTCCCTCTGTACTTGAGCATTTGCCAACTGATCCGCTTTAGCCAACTGATCCGCTCTCTTGTTTCCTGCAACCCCAGTATGTGCGTTCAACCAGCAGAACTTGATTTCCCATCCCGATAGAGGGAGATTCCAAACCAGCTTTCTTGTCTGTTCTATTAACGCTATATGGTTGTTCTGGTTTTTTTGTGCTGTCTATAGTGCTTATACTGTCACTATAAATTGTTGCTGTCTTTTGATAAGAGGTGTTGACTTCTAATTCCTGGAGATGTATAAGTGAATGAACTATAGCAAGTTATTCTTCTTGGTTGTTGGAACAAAGAAGATGCACTCTAGAGCAGCATTTTTGTATAATGGACTGCCTGTTATATGCAACAAAAGAACTGCTGATATTCTCTCCAATTTTCTTCTGTCAGTGTATGTATGGAATTCGTCACTTTCAGAGCGTTCCTTCTTAATATTTGTTTTCTTGGCTGGGTGAGGCCACTTACTGTAGTGAAGCGGACGTTCGTAGCAATTTGGATCAATGTTAGAATTTTTGTTAAATCTTCCGGAAGTGACTTCGTATATTAGAGATAATTCTTGTATTTTCAGGCAGATCGGTGTAAAAGCTGCCATAATGCAAGCTGCCTTGAAAGATATTGTACGTATGGCTATAAGGCGTTGAACTCTAGCTTTTGTCTGTTTTTCTTTGATTTTAGCGAGTGTTTCCAGGCAGGTGCAGCATAAGATATTAATGGTAGTATAGCTATGGTATATATTGTTTTCAGCGCTCATTGGCCTAATCCCCACTTAATCCTTGTCGACTTTGCTAGAAGGTTTACAATTTGTAAGCTTTTTTCAGCAACATATGAGATGTGCTTGTTGAAGGTAAATCTTTCATCTATTATTACCCCTAGGTATTTTAGCTCACTGGCTACCTCGAGAACTTCTCTGTTTAGGAAGACTGTAACAGGTTGCTTTGATTTTTTACGTGAGATATGAATCACTTTAGACTTGCTGCTATTGAATGTAACTTTCTTCTCGCATGCCCACTTTCGCTACTGTTTCAGTAGTGAAAGGAAGTCTTAATAGCGAGTCTTAATAGGAGCCTTGAGGGCAGCCATGTTTGACTTCTTTCGTTACAGCTGTGGTTTTTAATAGCATGGTTGCTCTTCTGTCTGTAAAATAATTTTTTGTGAGATCAAGTAAGTTTTTTGGACATTTTAAATCTCTTAATTGATTGATTATGGCTGGCCACCACACAGCATCGAAAACTCCTTGCACATCAACTGAGATCAGTGGTATGTCTTTTTTTTGCTGTAGACTGTCTTCTGTGAACTCTTTTACTTCCATAATTGCATCTACTGTGCTGGATTGAAGTCTAAATGCGTATTGATTGATGCTTAATAGGTTTCTTGAGTAGACATAGTGCATTATTCGGTTTATCAGAAGTTTTTCTAGCACCTTTACCAGCAACGTTTATGAGACTGATTGGCCTGTATTTGCTAATTTCGTCGGATATTTCTTTTCCTGGTTTTATTATGGGTATAATTTAGAACGTTTCCATTGTAAAGGAAATCTCCCTCTTTTTAGGCATTCATTGTAAACTGTTGTTATGAATTCGGGGAATTTGCCAAATGCTCTTAGTAGTATATCGATGGTTATTCCGTCCTCTCCATGAGTTTTACTTGGATCCATTGATCTTAATACTGACTCGATTTTTTTAGTTGTAAATAAGTCATCGTTAGGAGTATCTGTCTGTTTTCATTCTTTGTAGGTTTTGTGGATTTCTTCATCTGTTGATTCAACGTCATCGGGAATAAACTTGTTGATCATAATAGCTGCAGTTTCTGCTAAGTTTTTAGTGTAGGTACCATTTGTTTTCTTGATGGTTGATAATATAGGTGTTGACTTATTCTTGCTTGCTGCTAATTTATATATGCAATTCCAAGGATTCGATATGGTTGAAACAGTACAAAATTTTTTCCATGATTCTGTTTTCGCGTTTGTCATTTTGGACAGATAGCTGTATTTGGCTTTGTAGTAGTTCTGTTTTCTGCTCTCTCTTAAATCTTGGTTAATGTATGTTCTTTGATATAGTGATCTGAGTGCGTTTACAAGTTTTCTTAGGACTTAATTTGGCATTCCACCAAGGTACTGATTTTCTTCCTTCGATGTTTAGCTTCTTGGTTATTCTGAGTGTTTGGTTGCTGGATTTTTTTCAGACCTGATGAAAGCACGTAAGCAAGAAAGTCTATATTGGCTTTTCATGTTGTGAGCTTCTTTTCAGGAAGAATGACAGAAAAATATCTTTCAAAATATATTTGGCTCATAACTTATTGAGTGAAATATATAGGAGTAATAATATTTAGTTTTCTCTTACATGTGTGAAGCCATTATTCAAAAAATGTCTAACACACATGGCTATTAAACAACTATGTATAAACAGTATTTTTATTGACAGAAATTAATGTGTTCTGCATTTGTATGTAGTATCCGCTTCATTGCATTATAGAAAACTTTATGCTAATTTCTGGTAGAAAGTTGGCAAAACTTTAGAGTATTATAGCAGCCTTACACATTATTATACTGCTACTTCAAACTTCATAGAAGCAACATTTTTAAGTAAAAAGCAAATTCTCCACATTCTCTGACTAGAGGAGCAAAATGTTGAATCATCACTACATGATTAATATTTTATTTGTTCCGTAGTAGAATTTTGTGCCATGGCCCATACCAGTTAACAATGTGTATTCGTTAAAGTTTTGTGAACTGTAACTCTGTGAAAATTCATGGCATTCAACCTTCTGCTTATCATAGATATTTATTGGATTGCTTGCGGCTACTCACATCTTGATACAGATTATCCAGTTGTAAGATGAGGGAACCAGCCTTTCAAGGAGTGTTGAGCAGCCTGGTTACCTCATTTTTCTGGTTTCTGTCTTTATTTTTGCTTATCTGGCCATATAATGGATTCATTTGTTATGTGGATTTCCATTTTGGCATACTGCTGGCAGGAAACTGTTTAAATGCTGTGCAATAAGTCATTTTTACCAAATGAAAATAACTCTCATCCTTCTCTGAAACACTGGCAACTCTTTCTGTATATATTCATTTCAACAGACCAATCAAAATGACTATATTGAATTGTTAATTATCTTTACAGGACAAAATTTGCATAACTTCCATTTTCCTGCAGCTGGAAGATTATTCCATGATTTCTGGTAGGTGCGTGTTTCTCTCTAAATATATGTATTCTTCCTTTACAGGGTCCAAGCAATCAACCACCACCACCACCTGATAATTCGGTGCATTAAAGTTTTATAAAGAACACATGGATTTTGGAACTCTTTGTATTGATAATGGACCTGCATAACTGTTCTTTCAAGAGCAAGGACTTTCTTTTCCTCACATTTACAGTTTCTTGCATTTTTTTTAATCACCAAATGGGAACACAGTTTATTTCACTTGAGTAATGAAGTAGATATACATTTTAAGTTTGTGCTAATTTCTTTATTATTCAAATTAAGATAAAAATTTTAAATTAACATAAAATTTACTTTGCATTTTATTGTGAATATAAATGTGTGGTATCTTTAAAAATTAAATTAATTTTGGCTTTAGAGTCTAGAATAAGCCTGAACTTGACGGTATTTTTTTAAAAAAGTCAGATGCTACTACAGTTAGTAGTTCATTTTATGCAATGATGTCATTTAACTAAAACTAGAAAACAATGTAGATTCCATTGTAACAGATCTATTTGTCTTCGTTTTTCTTTTATAAAACTGTTCAAATTTAACTACATTAAATGCCATTTTCAGTAAAGAATACATATAAAATATCAGCAGATAAATTTTTAATTTAAATGCCAGTTATAGACTTTTTTATTTGGCACATTCAGCTTCCTTTCAGGATTGCAAGAATATATAAATATATAATTATTATGGTTAATGCTTTGGTCTGTAGTAGAATGATCATGATATATAATTTCAAATTTATTTTAAAAATTAACATAATTGGACACGGTGGTTTCCCATATCTTCCTGACCATTTTTAGCTATTGTCTAATAGTCTTTAGTTTGCCTTGAATAATGTATATCTCAATCAGGATTGATTTATGTAACTAAATGAACAGCACAACAGGGAGGGTCCAAATGTATTTGTTTTTATGGCCTATGGAGTGGATAAGTCCTAAAGCCTGCTTTTGGCATGCATTTAAATTATCACCTTCTATAACTTTTCATTATAAAATTGTGAGATGTCTGTGACTTGTGCTGAAATACTTTTTCCTTATATAATGTGATGTTGAACTGAAAACTTTGTTTTATATGCATAAGGATAAGGGAAAAAAAAACCTGTATAAACTGTTCTAGTCTAATGTAAATTTACATATAGATATAAAGGGTTAGCGAGAAAAATATATGGATTTAACCTTCTAACTGTAATTTTAATTTCTATATCATGTTTTTGTGGACACAAATATATATATATATATATATAAATAGTAAGAAAGCCACTTATCTCACCAATTTGCTGGTCTAGCATAGAATATTAAGCTGCAAATGTGGAATGCCTTGTGTTTTTTCATTTCATTCTAAATACAATGGCATTTTTTTTTTTAATTTCGAAGCAGTTAGTCACTGCTTGTATTACTCATTTAAGTTTATGTATATCTAGTGTAATTTTTTATTATCAAAATGCTTTTCCAGTGAAGGTGTGTTCAGATTTCCTGTACAATATCTGAAGAGGCAAAATAGAATAATAATACAATTGTGAAGGTGGAAGAAAGGGGAGGGATCTGTTTTTAGGAATGTAAAATAAAATTTTGCACTTATGTAAATATGAATAGAAAATTATATGAAACCCATACTTGTATAGGAAGATTGCTATTCTAATTTGCTTTTGTGATTGTGAGATTTTGATTCTTTAAATATTTGCATATAAGGTTGAAAGCCTGAGTACATAGTGCCTATTATAATGCTATGTTGGATGCGCATAAGTTATGCCAACATACAATATTGTAAAATTAGGGAATGTATGTAAATTGACATATTTTATCATGTTAAATTTGGAAACAAAACTTCTTAAAACCACTTAGGATTGACTGTATTTTGGATTTTTAAACATATATATAAATATTCCAATAGCACTAAAATATCTAAACAATGTAGTCTGACTTATGATTGCCCTCAAATAAAATGGGTATATGGTAACTATGCTTTTAATTTTTCTGTCATAATCCAATTAATTTACACATCCATAGAACTATAAATAGTTATTAATCCCACTTTGTGTAAAACTTCTTGATTTTTCTTGTAAAACTACAATACCATATTAATGTTAATTCTTTGATTAGTTTAGGAAATATGTAATTTTTTAATATTTTGTTACTTGCATAAGGGAGACAGAATGTCAAATTAGTTAACTCAGAACTATCATTCAAACAATGTCATATGAGCAATATCAGTGTGAGAGAGAAATGACAAGTGTAGACTATGGCAATTTCAGGCAGACAGTAGCAGCATTTTTATCCTGACAATGCAGTCTTAACTACATGCATTATTAGACACTATTTTTCCAAAAATACTGCACTTTAAAAAGCTCTAACTAGCAATGTATGGTCTTAGAGGAGAGAATAACAGATTTCATTTTCTGCCTATTGAGTTTTATTATACCTAATTTAATTTTATTGAAATTTAACAGGTGTAGTAAAACATGATGTATATCTTTTTGTTGATGTTTCACAAATTGCATCTTACAAATTCTTGATATGTACACTCAAGTGTATAGGATACTGTGACAGTACTATATGATTTTTCTCCAAATTATTTGTCAGGATTCCACTGTTGTCAGATCTTGCACATTTCAATCTTGTATGGGAGTGCTAACTGCAATCCCTTTGTATCTTGGTCTTCTAAATCTTTCTCCTGGGTATGACTGCTTAGATGTTATTACTCATGTGGATGTTTGGTGGAGAAAATGCATATGTAATGATAATAATTAACTGAATTTCTGAATTTATTTAGCTCATGGGCTCAAAGAAATATAGTAAGCGTGTATAGTCTCTCCACAGTTGAAAGTAGCTGGCAGAGTGCCGATAAGAATCAATATTGAAGGGGAGAAAAAAATAAGGGATGTACAAATTCGTCGCCAACATGCGAAATCACATGCTTTTTACATAAAATTTTCCTATTGTTATACAAGCAAAATAGTTACCACTTAAAAAACTAGAATGTTCATAAAAGCTACTTTCCCAACCTGTAATAACAAACACTCATCCCATGAAATGGCTGATTACTCTATTATCAGAATGAATTCGCCTTCTACCATGTGCAGAAGTGTCGAGGGTTCTCTCATCTATACACACAGGTACACCAGCAGGAACAAAGACAGACCAGCTGTAAAAAGTGAGCTCCTGCAGTCATAACTGATGCCCTCTGTGGGTGCATTGATGGAATCTTGCTAATGTGATGCAGCTGAATTTATTTTGGTTTGCTGAATGTTGTGTTAAAACTATCTCAGATTCCAAAGTGTTTCTCTCTGATTGATACATAATTCTTCTGTATAACAGGATTTTCCTATTAGATCTATATCCCTGCCACAGTCTGCTACCCCAGAAGAGTTGGGTAGACAGACAGTTTCTGTGATCTGCTAGACAGATTACGAGGGTGGTTTGAAAAGTTCATGGCCTAACAATGAAAAAATGAATTTATAATTTCAAAATTATTTTTATTTTTCAGCATAATCTCCCATAAGATTAATACATTTATTCCAGCGCTGTTATCCCATCCCTGTAGTGGGTCTCAGTAAGATCTGCAAAATACCACTCTACAGCTGCAATCGCCTCTTGATTCGAAGAAAAATGCTGATCAGCAAGGGAGAGTTTTAGTTTTGGGAAGAGATAGAAGTTAGAGGGAGAAAAATTTGGGAAATAGGGAGGATGGATGTTCCAACAATTCATAGTGCAGATCCCTTAATTTTCCCATTGCCAAAACACCTTTGTGGGCAGGTGCATTGTCCTGATGAAAGATGATTTTTTTTCTTCTGCAAACTGGGTCTTTTCTCACGATTTTTTTATAGTCTGGTTAAAATATCAGAATAATATTCCTTGGTTATTGTTTTACCCTTTTCAAGATAAACAAAATGCCTTTAGCATTCCAAAACACTGATGACATGACCTTTCCTGCTGATGGAACTGACTTTGTCTTTTTTTGGCACTGAACAACCAACTTCTGTCCACTGTTTTGACTGCTGTTTGGATTCTTGTTAAAAGATTCCAAGCACTGTTCAGAGATTTTCATGCGCGTGTTTTTGATCTGCGCGGCACCCATCTTGCATAAAGCTTTTTCATTTGCAATTCTTCATGCAAAATGTATCCTACACGTTCTTTTGAAATACCTATATTCTCAGCAATTTCACACAATTTGATGCTCCAGTCATTCAATACCATATCGTGCTGTTGATCAATGATTTCTGGTGGTATTACACTTTTTTGGACATCCTTCATGTGGATCATCTTCAAGGCTGGTTGAGTATTTGCTGATGCATACTATCTTCATCTTTTCCATCTCCTGGTCCATAGCAGCATCCAATTGTATATTGTATTTTGTTCTGCTGACCTCAGTCTCACCAGATAGTCTCAATTGTGCTATTTTCACTACCTACCATTGAACTTCTACTCCCCCTTGGTTGCAGTTCATCGGCTGTCATCAATGTTACTTCCCCCATTCTTTTCTCCTGTCCTCCCTGGACACATTATATCCCTCGCATTCTATCCTATTAACTAAATCATCTTCCATCAACCTTGTCTCACTAATGCCAGAATGAACTCGCCAACCATTAAAAAATTTAGAGAAGCCTAAAAAGGGAGAAATTATCTTCCTATTCTCCATAATAAAATAGTTTCTTGGTAGCTGGCGCTGCACAAATAATGACAAGTTCCAGGAATTCTATAAAAATGACATTCCCCCTGGTAACCTCTTGCTTGCCACAGGAAGATCATTTTCTCACTTCCATTAATTTAAGATCCCTTTTGTTCACTATTCATTGGTAACTATTATTTTTAACCACTTGCAAATTGAATCAAACACGAGTTATTTGCTGCCTACCCCCCTCCTTTTTTTTAAAAATTACTTTTTATTATTTGCTGCCCTTCCCCACCTTGACACATGAATTTAAACTGAGAACTATGGGAGAAAACAACCACGTGATCAACTTTCCCACGAAGTGTAGGCAGAAGCGTAAAGCCAATTTTGATGATATGCAGTTATCAACATACACTATACTAGTAGTTTTGGTTCTTGTGATCAAAGTGCCTTTTATTTATTCTCATATTAACCTTAGACTTCCTGGATGTGTCACAAAAGAATGGTAATTTTAATTATTTATTTTCAGGTATGCAAATTGCTACATCTAATTAAAAAAATATAAATTTTCGAACAACGCGCCACGTAATAACGAAGCTATGACTTTAAAGAACTAAAATAATTAATATAAAGTAATTGTTATTTCATATAAAAGTCAGTGCATTCTGGACATGAATAATTTATTACTTTTATATAACCAGATACTAAATTTATCAAGATTCTGCACTGTGGAAAGTCATCTTGTACAACTCAAATTTCTAATTAAAAAAAAATCTGCTAGAACCTTTTTGTTCTCGCATAGGGAGTAGGCAAGGCTGGCTGTTTTTAGCCCTATCTAACTTTTGGAGACTGAGTGGGCAGTTCAATCTCCAGTGGTAGCCATTCAGAGATAGCTGGCCCAAAGCTATGACTAATTAATCAATATGCAGTGAAGAAGACTGATAACAAGTGCCGCCATCTCGTGGTCCCTAACAATATTTTTAAGGTCTGAAAATATTGTGGGTTCGACGGCCGATTTTGAGTTTCTGGGAGAAAAAATCCGCTTGCCCGTGCTAGAGATCTACAACCTCGGGAATTGGTCGAGGAATGACTTAAAAAATGTTTCTCCAGTCAGCGACTACATTCGAACCCAAGTCTTTCATTGTGCGATCAAGCGCCATAGAGTGCAAACGCTACTTCTACACATGCTCTCAAATTTCTAATACAGTACTGTATTTCTAATAAATTAAAGTCCGCGCAGTTAGCGTAGTGGCTTTGCAAGCATATGTGTGGGGAAGGAGAGTGTCCTGGGTTCGGTTCCCATCGAGGACATGAGCAGCTTAAGGATTTTCCTCAGCCATAGCCAAGTTAGCTGGTCTTGGGCGTGGACAGCAGGGATTTTCCCCCAGTTTATCTGGGTTTTTCATCCCGCAAGCAGGCAAACCGGCCCAGTGAACACACGGATCTACCATAAATACTTAACCCCCATGAGGGGGATCAACTCGCCCCAATATGGACAGGGGAGAAAAGGGAGGAAACTCCATATGAATAAATAAATAATAAATTAAAAAAAAATGATTTTAGCTACTAGTCAAGAAAGATATTCTCGGGGAATATCTTCCACAAGATTTTATGTAATGTATGGTTAGTGGACACCAGAAATAGAAATTTATTAAACGAAAGCAACACATTAGTTTTGATTTATTTGTTTATTATTATTATTGCGTGAACGTCTATGAAGCCTAAGGAATTATCACCGAAGGGTACTTTGCACAACACGATCTCCCATCTCCAACAAATAATATTTTTGTCTGATTTTGTTAATATTTTGCTTGGATTTTCTGCTAATTGCGGGCGTTCCATTCCATTTGGAAAATACTCAGATATTTTCTCGTTCTGAACACGAAGAGAGAGAGAGAGAGTTGCCTGTCATGAAAAACGAATTATTTTGGAGGAAAAAAATCGATGCTACTTTCGTATGAAATCGGCTAACTTACTTTTCATTGAAAAGGCGTTTATAAAAACATTCTATAAACGCATGTTATTTGAACTCAGTTCAATCATTCCCTAGCACACGTTCATCATATTAACATTAACACAGTAAATTTAAGTGGCAAGTATTCCCCCTCCCTTAACGCAGTTGAAAGAATGATGATGAGACAAAGTGCTATTCCATTTGGAAAATACTCAGATATTTTCTCGTTATGAACACGGATTTTTATATGAACTTCTTAAACTGAGATGAGTTAGCCGATTTCATGTGGAATTTTTTTTTTTTTCACGAAACTTAGTTTTTCATGCTGCATACACGAAAATCGGCCACTGAACAGGTGCATTAATAGTCCGGAAAATTTGTGTGAACTATTGAGAAAATGTGTAGTGAATATGATGGGCTATGCAGTGTTTGGATTATTAAGTGTTGTAATTAGAGTAGATTGTGTAGTTTAGCATGACCTCATTGAGTCCTTGGATTTCATCGAAATGTTATATATATATATAAAACAAGAACTATTCCTAAGCATTTCTATATCCATTTCCAATTAGTCGATTTCTGGCACAGGCAAACGGATTTTGTCTCTCGGAAACTCGGGTTTTCTTTCTCCAAACTCAAAAAAATGGTCCATAGAAACCATAGTATTTCAGATAACATATTGTGTTAAGATTGGGCACAACGATACGGCCACACATTTTGCTTGTAATTAATGATAGAGTTGTGCCAGCTATCTCTGATTGGCTATGGTGGAGATTAAACTGCATACTCAATCTCCAAAATTTAGGACTAAAATGGCCTTGCATACTCCGTACAAGTGAATAAAAGATGTTACTTGATTTCTTTTGAATATACATGTATACTGTTTGGAAAGAAGTCAACAGACACAACAGGATGAGGAACAAACAGCAAAGTTCAATGTTCGAGGTAGCACAGAGTCCGACGCCAAACCAGGTAAAACAGGATCGTACCATCACACCGCTCTCCGAATTTCATAGTTAGGATTACGTATTCTGATAAGATTCGTTCACTGGTCATCCGCCACACCCACATTGGTAGACAGCGTATCCTGATTCTTTGCTCCATAGCACAGCTTTACAAGAATCCATATCCCACTGTGCACCACTGAAGATGACGCTGCATGTTAGTTCAGGTAATATGGGGCTCCTAATGTGTAGGAGAAAATATTGATGCAGTCATCTCTGAATAAAATTGAAAATATTATTAAAGAGTTTAAAAAATGTTAGTTTACGTGTATAAAGTTGAAAATGATTTTATCACATTTTCAATTATAAACGTTTTTGTAGTACATAACCACATTACCGATTCTTTACCAGACTGCAAAGGACATTCTGATTTCCTGCCGAAATCTACTTTCATGACAATGGCATTTAACCCAATAATCTTGAATACGAATGTAAACCTAAGTTGTGAAATACACGAATTCGCCTACATTTTCATATTTACAGAAGTCTCCGGAATACTGTGAAGACAAATGACCTCACTTTAGTTAATTTGACAAATTGATTCCAGCCTTCTTTGTCTTAGAAACTCTGATGTATAAAACAGTACTCTTCATATAAGAGGTTAAAAGACAAACCATGTCCTGTACAGTAAGAACCTGTTGTTCACGTAGTGGAATAATGAACGCATATTTATTACTATTCGTGACACCTCCAAGGAGTCCGAAGACTCATCGCGGGAGGACACCTACTATACAACTGTTTCCACCACTACACCGAAGCTCTACCAATCAACTCCATCTACCGCCCAACACCATAACTAGTATATTTTTTGTCTAAATTGCGTGTGTTCTGAAGGGCCGATCTGTCTGTAGGCGGGATGAAAAACCAGAGTTTCTGGTACGAAAAAACCCTGCTACCTCCGTATGAGATTGGCTAACTCATATTTTACTCATTCAAATTACGCACCTGCTTGCAATGGATTCGTTCGACAATGAAGATCACCCGCGACACTTTGCTTGCATAAAGTAATACCTATCTTACTGTATTCCAAATGATTTCAATTAATTGGAGGAATGACAAATTAAAATATCTTCATCAGATATGATCCCTTAATGCCATTTTCAATACAGTGGTTTCTATAAAATTAAGGAACAAAGAAAAAATCAGGATAACATGCCTTCTTATGCAATTCGAAAAAATATTAAAAAATTGTAAATAATTAGTAGTTTAGTAAGAAATGGTTATATGAAAAAAAATGGTCAAAAACAAGAGGTCAAAATGAGATTGTAAGTTTACCAGAGTAAAGAATGTTGACCTAACATCAATAAGACACACCGATATTTCATACTGTTTATAAGTGTGTCAAGGAGTTAACTGGTAAAATCCATTGTTCCTGCAAAGTTCTCATAAAGTCCCTCAAGGTTGTGGGAAGGGGGGGGGGGGGTTGAGCGCAGCAACGCGTCTACATACAGAATACTAGACATGCTCAATATGACTAAGATTTGGAAACCTGGCTCTGCAGTCCATATGCACGATAGTTTCTCTTTAAAGGTATGGGTTCGACGAGGACAAGCAATATCCTTTTGTATGTTACATGTCTTTCACACAGCGGTCCAAGTAATGGTTGTTTGCACCTAGATGGTGGTGCTCAACTTCATTCTGTTTCCGCGGATGTGCTTACCTCCTCATCTGTACATCCTTTTATAAAATTAAAACTTTCATCTAATGTATGCCAATTAACTTTTTAGAAGAGTGTGTATAATACAATATCACCTTTCTTTCTCCTGTTTGGTAGTGTCCGCACTCTAGAAATCCTCAAATCTCTCCTCATAATCGACATATACCTCAGTTGTTACTCTCCTCTGCACTGCCCCTCTTCTCTGAATCTGCTTCGGAACTCAGCAGATCAGAACTGCGGAATAATCCAGATGAGGTCACATCAAGTACTTCATCTGTGATGACCTTGCTGATTTTCATTACGAATGTGGAAGTTGAATTGGAAATGTAAAGGCAAAGTCAGTTGAAATCAGAAATAGACAAAAATCTATCTCTGAGCGTGCAGATATACGATTTAATAGTAATATATCTTTCTATTTATCGATAACTGTTGCTTCTTATTTTTTATAGTAAGTCTTTCGGACAATCCTTTATTATTATTACTTTATTCGCACAATTAATACACAGATTAATTGTGCGAAGTCAAAACAAGATATATTTCAAACAGTTTGACTGGTGATTAATTCAGATTCTACCCAAGAATCTAAGAATAGTCTGTCAAGTAGCGTTCTGAACATGGACTGTTCCAAGCAATGCCGTTTTTTTGTAAATCAAATGTGGTCAATTCACTGATAGTTAATTCCTGTAAATAGTTAGATAGCTTCTTTGAAATTTTCCTGATAACTATAGGAATGGCTTTGGTATGTTTAATCACACTGGCCAACTCCGATTTCCAGATCTCGACGTTTAGTAATTTTTTTCTAACACTCGGTGGTGGTGGTGTTACCAATGCGTATACTGCGATGTCAATTATCCAAGCTTGTTCATATTCAGTGATTGTAATTTGTACATTAATGAAATTGGAAATATCCACTTGTTTGCTGATGATGCAAAACTGAGAAAAGCGAAGTTAATTCAAACGATATCTTGGAAATTGACTTAAATAGGCTGGCGGTATGGACAAAGGTAAACGGCTGTAAGTTTAACGTGGCTAAGTGTAAAGTGATGCACTGCGGGGAGGGGGGGGGATGAGATCACATGCTGTGTACTATATTAATGGAACTGAACTGCAAGAAGATGACGAAGCAAGAGATTTGGGGGAACTTAAGTTTAGAAGGCATATTGCAAAGATTGACGAAACATCACATCAAATTACATGGTGCTTGAAGAACACACTGACAAGCAGGAATAGGGAAGTTACTGTACCACTTTATAAGGCATTAAAAACCGCATTTGGACTATTCCCCACAGATCTGGTATGATGTAGAAATGATGAAAAGGATAGAAAGGCGACTAGCAAAGATTGTTGCAGATATGTGGGCTTCAAGAACTAGCTGATAGGCATAACAGAGGAGATATAATAGAAGCATATAAATTATTAAAAGGGTTTTAAAGGATTGATACTGATGATTTTTTATGAACAGTTCAGGAATTGAAAGAACGAGTGGTCATCTCTGGAGATTGTGTAAGGATATGGTTAACAAGGGTATTTAGGACCAGGGTTTTTTTGCTTGGAGGGTTGCTAACTGACGAATGCATCCTCTGTTAATGAAGTTAAGCATAAGTATGATAGGTATTGTGTGAATAATGGTCAATGTAGGGTCTACCGCGATGAGTTTTCTGACTCCATGGGGCATCGTTATAATAATAATAATAATATGTATTAAAAGGTCTTTCAGTCTGATTTTGTGTTCCTGGCTGGTCTTTTGCTTTATTTGTGAAAGGGCTCTCACAGAAAAGTGCACGTTATGTGTTGACGTTGTGATTATAGTTTTGTACTGGGATTAATGGCAGTGATATTTGTGAAGGAGTAGTTGAAGGATCCTGTGAATTACTTTTGGTTCTTGTCTTGATCGAAGATTTTGATGATAAAATCTTGAGGGAAGGTTTCAATTTTCGGCTCAATGTAGACCATGTTTGTTTCGTATTGGCATTGTACTCTGCATTTTATATGAAGTAGTCTGTTCCACTGATCAGCGATGTTTTTACTATGATAGTTGGTGCAGTTTATCTGTGGAGGCAGATAAGCGTGTGGGGGATGTAAAGGTGGTTTTGTTGAATCGAGTTTCATCGTAATCCTCATAATCATGAACCATGAGCTCACTGCCTCCTTCACTATCTTCTTCCACTTTCTTTGTCCAGTGCACAGTTGTTGAAGTTTCTGTACATCCATTCCACACCAGTTCTTTATGTCGTCTATCCATTCTCTGTATGGTCTACCTTTTCTGTTTACACCATCCATAATACCAAACATGAATGTCTTGATCTTCCGGTCCTCACTAATTTTTGTAGATGTGTCCAAATAATCGCAGCTTCTGTTGTATAATCTTCTGCATTAGATTCTCCTTTGCTTGTATCTTCCGATTGAGCTCTTCATTTGTGATTTTCTTTACCCATCCTATTCTTAGAATCTTCCTGTAACAAGTTCTTTCAAATCTCGATTTCTTATTTATTACCCACGTTCAGTTCCATACAGTACGCCACTAAAGATGTATGTTTCCAGTACTCTTAGTTTTGTTTGCAGGCTGATCACTTTACTTTTCCAGATGTTATCCATGAGCTTCAGATTTTACTTCCCAAATATGTGAATTGTTCTACATTTTCTATATCAGTTCCATCCACTTGTATCTTTTGTTTCATGTTCTTCTCACCAAATACCATTGTCTGTTTTTCTCAAATTCCTAACAAGCCCAAATCGTTCATCTTCCTCATTTAAGACTTTCAATGTTTCTTTTGTAGTTCTCTTTCGTCTTCTTCAATAATAACAATGTCATCTACAAATCTCAGATTGTTAATTCTCATCCCATGCACTGGTATTCCTTTTGTAATAAAGTAGTGTCCAGAGAGTTTAGTGGTGTTTATTGATGACATGCATGTGTTGGATAGGAGTCCGAATGCTGTTGCCTATGCATCACTGTGTTGCGAGTAGTTGAGTATTCTTCTCTTTTTGGGGGAGTTCATGGTCAGGTGTATGTTTTACTGCTTAATATGCCAAGATATGTGATACTGGTAGGATATGTATTTTAATGTCACCTATTAAGATAAGTCTATCTGTCGTGCCATTGTTGATCCGATTTAGCCATATTTCTATTACTTGAAGGAAGATGAGTGGGTTTCTCTCTTGGGTCTGTATATTGTTTATTGTGTGTGTGGTTGTGATTACCTTTAGTCGTGATTTACAACAGTAATGTTTGTGCATGTTCGATTATGGTTAAGGTTTCTGTCACAGTGTGCTTTTCATTTTCAAAGGCTATAACGCCGCCTTTTCTTATTCGGGGAATGTAAGTAGTGTAGGTTTGGTAATTATTAATGTTATATAGTAGACCCTTCGGTATCACATATCGACACCTGGGTAAGATTAGAATATCGATATTTGTCAGTATGTTAGTGTTGAGAGTGTAACCAGAATTTCTTTATACTTATGTTAGTTTATAGTAGAGTGAGTTCGGAATTTGTATAAAAACTGTCTATCTAATTATTTAAAGTTCGAAAAGAACACCGTTAACATTTTCCTGTTGAATATCGTGGGCGGATTTATTGTAGCGATGTTTGAGTGATAAATGGTGTAAAATTTGCTCTCTATACGATAGAGGGCGTTAAGCACTACCTCAGAAGACTGGTTAGATCGGTTTCATGTAAGTTTACACGAATACGGGTACCTTCATCCTTTTGCATAAAGACCTGGAATCGTTAGTCGAGAAACTGATAGTTTTCTTTCATTTTCTGTTTCATTTCTCCTTGCGATATCTGCGTTCCAGCGTTCTGTCCTGTAAATTGCAGCTAAGGGTGGCCTAATGAGCACTGGTGTGTTTGTCTTTGCCTTCTTGCTGTCAACTGGAATGCGATCTCTCGTGCTTTTACTGGTGAAGAGTGCGATCACTGGCGGTGGATTTTATTTCTCAGTGGTCCGTGATTGATGGAGGCATGTCTGTGGTTGATAAACTGATTGTTTTAATCAGGACTGGCTCTACCGAGGGAGCAAAACATGCATTTGCACGGGACGACAAGTTTTTTGGAGCTGCAAAATCGGCCTAAACTATACGATAAATCATAAAAAAATCATTTATTCTTTCTCTGTTGAAACCAGACTTCAGGAAGTAGTTAGGTAAATTTTTATATAATAAACCTTCATTGTACTGTATATTTTAAAAAAGAATCAGAATCATTTAAAATAATGTAGTATTATGTTGCGTTTAATATCGCATTGTCAGTGTTAATATCAGATTGCGTGACAATAGCAGAACACCTTCTATCTTGCATTTATTTCCGATTCCGTTATTAACCGTGAGTTGAACTTGACCTTAGGGTAAATCTTATTTAGCCAATGCGACCAAACGATCATAACGAGATAATTGGTTAAGAATAAACAAATAGAATCAAAATACATAAATACATTTTTGCAGTGATTGTAAATAATACTTTTTTTGGATACAATTATTAGAATTTGGCTATTAAAATAATTTTAACATTTCCAATGTCTGATAAAAGCAAAAACTATCAGTCGCAGAATATCGCAAACGAAAATGAAAAAAGAACGCGACATTCAGAAACAAAGCGGGTCTTTAGATAAATATCTAAAAACTGAAAGAGCTGATGTAATACAAGAGAAAATAAGCGAAAGGACCGAAACCAATATATATATGTGTGTGTGTGTGTGTGTGTGTGTGTGTGTTGGTTCTTTTTGGGGGGATCTCAACAGTGGAGTAGGAAATGATTGTAAGACATACAAAAATATTTTGGGTAAATTTGGAGAAAAGAGCAAAGCTAATAATAATGGCAAATACTTGTTGGATTTCTACTCAGGACATGGACTGGTTATTACTAACACCATGTTCCAACATAAAAATGTGCACAAATTCACATGGAGAGAAGAGGCTAGGAATAAGAAAAGTCTCATTGACTATGTTATTGTTGATAGTGATGTTTTCTCCCTGGTGCAGGACACCAGAGTGTACAGAGGATTTGAAATTGGAAGTGATCACTATTTAGTCTTGAGCAGGGATAAAATTGAATTTCATATTGAAAAGAATAACATGTAAGAAAGTTTTAAAGCGAACAAAAGTTGAGCAGCTCTCAGATGTGAACTGTAGAATAAAATACACAAAGATTATTGAAGAAAAAATGAAAGAGTTTCAGAACAGGAATCAAACCTTGGAGATTCGGTGGCAAACCCTGAAGAAAACATTGATTGATTCTGCCAGAGGGCATGTGGTGAGGTCTGCAAGGATAGAAAAATCAGAAAATTCCATGGTTAAAGAGGCAATGAAGGAAAAGAAGAAGTCAGCTTGTGTCTTAGAGAATTCAGAGACAAATGTCAGAAAACTAAACACTGTGTAAATCTAGCTAAACAAAAGTCATGGGAGGACTTTGGCAAGAACATAGAAAATAAACATTAAGAAGGCTAAATATTCTAGAGGCTGTTGAAAAAGCTCAGAAATGGAGGAAAGTGTGCTGTAAAAGGAGTTAGAGATGATGAAGGTGACGTGAAAAGAGGAGAAAAAGATATCCTTGAAGTATGGAGTGATTACTTCAAAAAATTGCTAAATGAAACAAGCAGTGATGACAGCACAGTGGAAAAAACACTCAACAGGCATACAGTCAGGAATACATAACCATACTTGAAGTAAAAAAAGCCATCAAAGCTTGAAACGTGGAAAGGCAGCAGGAGTAGATGATATTCGACAAGAAATGTTCAAGTATGGTGGTGTAAAAAGTCTTACAGTGGCTGCACTGCATACTTCACAAAGCCTGGACAGAGGGGCAAATTCCCGATGATTGGAGTAGAGCTCTCATAGTACCGATATATAAAAAGGGAAATAAAACTGAATGTGAGAATTGCAGAGGTATTTCATTACTGAGTGTTCCTGAAAAGATCTATGCAAGTATACTTGAGAAACGGTTGAGAAGGATTGTGGAAGAGAAGCTTAGTGAAGAACAAGCTGGATTCAGGTCAAATAGAGGCTCTAAGGATCAGATCTTCACTTTACGACAAATAGTCGAGAAAGCATGGGAATATAACAAAGATCTGTATTTAAGTTTTGTCGATCTGGAAAAGGCATATGACAAGGTGCCAAGAGAGAAACCAATACGCTAGTTATAGTGTCAATGGGCATTATATCAAGCAATACTTAGTCTGTATTTGAGTTGTAAATTGGCATTTAGAATTGAAAGAAGTACAGGAAGATGGTTTAATGTTAAATCTGGTGTGACACAAGGATGTACATTATCCCCTCTGTTATTCATTATCTATATGGATCACATTATGAAGGAAAGTGGTATTAAACCTGATATCAGAATTGGAGATGTTAATGTCAGCTCTTTGCTTTATGCAGACGATGTTATACTTCTGAATAAATCCACTACGAGTCTGCAAGATTCACTGACTAAATTGAATAGCTGTTGTAATAGATGTGGTATTAAAAAGACATCAAAAAGCATTAAAAAGACAAAGACAATCAGGGGAGAATGCTGGTCTTGAAATTCACACTTGCTCTTGTTATCATCATTCAGGGAGTGAGAGGTATGATTGAGGTCTGATTAGCGGAATAATGAATTACCGACCATTTAAAATTATATACTTAGAAATTTATGTACATTTAATCATACAAATACATTTATTTTACAAATGATATTCTATCTTTTTCAATTTAGCTAGTTGAATACAAATTCTACCCTACGGTTCTTCTTTATGAACTGGTCAATAACATCGTCATAAAAAGTTGAATGTAACTTAATTTTCCCAAGTATCACGCAAATTAATTTTCCCAAGTATCATACTTGTAAAGGCTGGCTGAAGCTCGCTGACTAGAGCTACTTTGACTGCGTATGGCCTTGTGTTTAAGACGACGTGAAGGGAGCGGAAATGGCTATGTGCGCGCATGAAATCACAGTGTTGCAGCGAGGACTTGGAAGCTCCTACAACCGAACAAGCCAAGGTAGCTTTGACTAGACGAGCAAGCATCGGCCTTCGATACACAACGCAAAGCTCAATTATTGCCGCTCAAATTTAAGACGTCTTCTGTCAACAAAAATAAAAGCCTAAATGGAATGCTTATAAATGCATGCATTTATTAACAAATAAATATTACTTCTTTCTCAATTAATGACTTTGCGCAGCAAGCATGGAGAATTCAGCACAATGAAAATAGGCAGAAACATTGAAAATATCAACTGCATTGTGAATGGAGAACCTGTGGAACAAGTAAAACATTTCAGCTACTTAGGCACGATTTTTAGTGAAGATGGTAAACTAAATATGGAAATAGACAACAGAATCAATAAAGCTGGTATGGTAGGAAGTCAACTGAAGAAATTTATACGGAATAAGAGAGAAATTAGTCAGAACACTAAATTAGCTGTATATATACAAGACAGTGTTCGAACTAATTTAACTTATGGATCTGAGAGGTGAGTTTGAAGTAAAACACTTGACCAAAGACTAGAGACAGCACATATGAGTCCTGAGAAAGATTAGGGGCATGAACAGATGGCATCAATGGCAATAGCATATTAAAAACGGGGATATTAGGAAAGAACTTGATATTGTCAGCATCCAGGTATGCATTAGCAGAGCTAATCTCAGGTGGTATGGTCACTTAAACAGAATGGGAGATCAAAAATTAGCAAAACAATCGTTCTTTGCCAGGTTGCCAAGAAAAAGATCCAGAGGAAGACTCAGATATAGGTGGATTGATACAGTAAAAAGTGCCTTAGAAGACAGAAATATAAGACCTGATAATATTGGAGTCTTAACATTTAACAAACTGATTTGGAGGAAAATTGTAGATAAGATGTTAGTAATGATGTAAATTTTTCATATAGGACTATCATATCCTGTACACCCCTTGAGGGTATATATCAGGAATTTTATGATCATGATGACATTTATAGGAGGGTAATCTGAAAAGTTCTAACTATGAAAAAACGAATTCATAATTTCAAAATTATTTTTTATTTTTCAACATAATCTCTTTTAAAACTAATACATTTACTCCATCGTCGCTCCAGCGCCATTATCCCGTCCCTGTAGTGGTTCTCAGTAAGATCTGCAAAATACCCATCCACAGCTGTAATCACCTCTTGATTCGAAGAAAATGCTAACCAGCGAGGAAGGGTTTTAGTTTTGGGAAGAGATAGAAGTCAAATCTGGGGAATAGGGTGGATGTTCTAACAATTCATAGTGCAGATCCCTTAATTTTCCCATTGTCAAAACACCTTTGTGGGCAGGTGCATAGTCCTGATGAAAGATGATTTTTTTTCCTTCTGCAAACCGGGTCTTTTCTCACGAATTTTTTCGTCTAGTCTGGTTAAAATATCGGAATAATATTCCCTGGTTATTGTTTTACCCTTTTCAAGATAATTAATAAACAAAATGTCTTTAGCATCCCAAAACACCGATGTCATGACCTTTCCTGCTGATGGAACCGACTTTGTCTTCTTTGGCGCTGAACAACCGGCTTCTCTAGACTGTTTTGATTCTGGTGTGTAATGGTGAATCTAAGTCTCATCCATAGTAATAAATCGACGCACAAAATCAGTTTTTATTCTTGTTAAAACGGTCCAAGCACTGTTCAGAGATTTTTATGCGAGTGTGTTTTTGATCTGCTGTGAGCAAGCGCGGCACCCATCTTGCGCAAAGCTTTTTCATTTGCAATTCTTCATGCAAAAAATATCGTGCACGTTCTTTTGAAATGCCTAGTCTCAGCAGTTTCACGTACTTGACTCGCCGGTCATTCAATACATATCGTGCAGTTGATCAGTGATTTCTGGTGTTGATAAACTTTTTGGACGTCCTTCACGTGGATCATCTTCAAGGGTGGTACGGCCACGTTTAAACTCGGCAGCCCATTTCTTAATTGTTGAAAACGAAGGAGAATATATTTTTATAATTGTCGAAAACGAAGAAGACATATTTTTAAAGACTGGAACTTACTGATCTCAGCGATGCGGTTTTCAGTAAAATAACTCGATTTTTTGAGGTGCACTTGAATAATAGTAGTAATAATATTTTCAACTTTACTATTATTATTTTATTATGATTATTACGTGACATCTCACGGTAGGGTTGTCTTCCTCATCACAGAAATTTCATCATTCTGCCTATTACATCCGCCAACTACGCATAAATGTTCGAACTGAACAAAACGCATCTATTACATTTTACACTCACTGCGTAAGTATACTCCGTTGTAAGTTTGATTATTGTTATTATTATTATTATTATTACGTAACACCTGATTATATATTTTTAATTCAATCCTTTTTTATTATTAAAATTATGATTACATATTTACAACAGGTTTATTTTTATTTATTTTTTTTTTTTGTAACAATGAAATTCGTACAGATTTTTCGTTTTTCTTTCTGTGTAATGTATTAATAATAGTAACTGTAGCTGGTAGTTTATTGTTTCTGCGGTTGAATATTGCTTTTTTACAGCATTTATACATTTGAAAATGAGTTATATATATTTTCAATTTTGATTTAATATATTTAATGAATATATGGATCCCCCCCCCTTTTTTTTTTTCCCGTTGAGCTTGGTTCAGATGTCATTTCTTAGCTTTCATCCTCGAAGCTTATTTATTAACCTTATCTCAGGATGACACCGGTTGGTTATTATTTATTGGTTTCTTTGCTGTGTGTTTTGAAGTAGGCTGATGTTGATACGTCTGATTCAAAATATATTATTAGGTGACACCTGCAAGGAGCCCAAGAAATGATTGTGAAAGGTCATTCTACTCCTCTCGCAGTCTCTCTACTACTTAGTCCTCCAACTGCGCACAACACCATCTGTTGCAGAACACCAACAATATAATTTTATTGTATAAAAATGGGATGTTTTTTCTCATATGCCAGGATTAATCATACAATTATCATCCACGTATCACAGTCATTTTCAGTACGACTAAAATTTCATTAGTAGAACAGAAACCGAAATTAGAGTGACGGATGAATTTTTCTCAGTAGCCGCCGTATTACAATTGGAAGAATAGCGGAACATTGCGCCCTTCGATTGGAAAAGACCTGGGTTCGATTCTCGTCGTGACAACGGGAATAATTATATGGGCTAACTCACCTTCAATTGAAAAATTGAAGGTGATTTAGTCGATCTCATACTGTGGTAGTAAGGTTTTTTCTTCCAGAAACTCAGGTTTTTCATCCCGAACACACGTAATTTACAGACAAAAAATACTGCTGTTGGTGATGATGAACGATAGATGAAGTTGATGGTAGTAGTGCAGAGGATGAGATGCATTTATTGAAGGAGAGTAGCGTGCCCTCCCACGATGAGTCCTTGGACTCCCTGGAGGCGTCACGTAATAATAATAATAATAATATTTTTTGTGTGTGTCTCCATCATATCGCTTCTTTTCCTACTTTGCAACTGAAACACCTTGGGTCAATCCTCAGAGGGGAGAGACGAATGTCACTCGTTCTCAGGATCCTCTTTGTGATATAATAATAATAATAATAATAATAATAATAATAATAATAATAATAATAATCCATGAATCACGTACGTAATATACAGTGGAACTGTCTGAGAGACGGTGAATTAATATTAAAAAAATAACCATTGCCTACGGAATGTGGAAAGTATTATTTCCAATAATAGGTATAACGTCAATCCATCATTTCCCTCCAGAATAAGTCGACGCGGCTCGATGATGTTGTAATAAAGTTCCACAACTTTCGTTGTATACAAGCATTTCATAAGATATTTGCTTTCCCGAAGGACCTTATTCTACCAAAGGATTCGACGTCCATTATTGGAGATAGTGCGTTTAGAAAGTTCTCTCTGTTCGGACTGTAGGAATTGCATATAACGAAGTGGCGTCTTAACTATTTCTTCAGAGGACAATACTATGGATTTTGAACTGTGGTATTTTGTCAATATTTAGAAGGATAATGATATTTACTGGTAACTTATCCTATCAAAACATCCATTCATTTGAATATCGATAAGATTTTCTTCATACACTTAACTCTAATTATATATCTGTTGGCCTTATACAGCTGTAAAGACAAGATAATATGAGAAACACATCAGAATATTTCATTCTACTTCTGGTTGAATATTTATGTTCTAACCTACTTAGAACATAAATAGATGTTCGAAGTCGGTTAACAAATATTACATATAATAAATTTAGTGAACACACTCTTATTATTATGTCTCCATGGAGGCAGAAGGAAAATCGAAGAAGACCTAAACTAATCGATGTAAACGCAACACCTATCGTATTTTGCTTTCGACTAATTTACTGTCAACACAATGGTCGTTGCCCATGGCAATGCATTCAATAATTTGCCGCACTAGAAGCAGAAAAAATTCAATTCATAAAAAGCTTCCAGAGGTAATCTCTACTTCTCTATCTATCAAAAGTCTATACAAAAAGGTCTCCATCATATCACTTATTTTCCTACTGTGAACCATTCTTTGCAACTGAAACATCTTGGGTCAATCCTCAGAGGAGAGAGACGAATGTCGCTCTTTCTCAGGTCATTCTTTGTGAGCTCCAAATCTTAAAGCAGTCAGGTGACCAAACAAGAGCTAAGTATGCAAGGAGCGGCCGAATCGTAACAAATTCTCCATGGAGTCCAAAGGCAATGCGGGAAGCACTGTACACTATACTGTCTCAGAATAGAGGGAAACGTAGAAAATAGACAGAAAAAGTGAAATCTGGCAAAGAAATAAGTTTTTTTAACAAAAATTTCGGACATAAAAGTGTATTTTTTTATTTATGATAACGATAATTGGTTTTAAATAAACATTACTTAATTAATTTCATCCTTTGTAATATCATGAAGCACATTACTTAAATTTACTTCACATCACGAATATTAAAGTACTGAAATCGCTTTATGTCGCAAACAAATTCAATTTCACAAATTGTTCCTAGTGAATACGAATGATCACACAGGTGGGTAATTATCCGTTAGGTTGATACAACGAGCTTTTTAATTTGAATATCTTAACAAATTTGATAAAATATGGACAAAAGACGCATTTCAAAAACATCCCTTGATTAAAATTATCTTCTTGGAATTCCAAATAAACACTTAGCCTTTTAGGACTAATAATACGAGAAAAGTCACATATTCAGCAGGAAAATTTTATTTTGAGCCAAAGAAAAACGCATTACACTTGACATCAAAAAGTAGTACTTTGATATTCTGTATTTTACAGAATATCAAAATACATGACTGCACGTTCCAAAATTTTGCTGTCAAATATCTTAAGAGAAAGATATTTGTTGTGAAGTGGCTATGAAGTGATTCTGGGTCTACAATGATCTGAAGTATTTTTCATAGACTTCAGAAGGAAAGATACGTTTTTGATTATAAATTCTTAATTTTGATGGACATAATTACATATCAATGTTTTTCGCACATTTTCACTCTGGAGACGACTCTGCTGACTGTGACAGATGAATTGATTTTGAAAACTAACTTTGTCTGAATATTGCTTTTGAACAATGAAAGGAAAGATCAACTTTTCTTTTAAGTCATTTGTCAGAATACATTTCCAGGAAATGTTTGATGCAACAGTATGTGTGAAAAGAGCATTCCAAAATTGCTGTGAACTGAGTTATTTTTAAGATCACAAACGAACTCATTTCAGAAGTGGGAATCCAATAATTCCGAGTGTCAACTAAGAAATGCTTTGTAAGACTGCATTTCGTGAAAATTTCGTTTCGCAATCTATACGAGTAATTGGTTCTCAGGACTATGAACTTTCTATTGCTGTTTCATATTGGAGCTTTGTGAAATCTTCTCACAGACTAAAGGGTTTTACATGAGTATGAACTATGAAGTGCCGTTTCAAATGGGAGTTTTGTGAAAATTTCTTTTCGCAGACTACACAATTGAAGGGTTTGTCATGAGTATGAGTCTTTAAGTGCACTTTCAGATTGGAGGATTTTGAAAATTTCTTCTCACAGATCACACAAATGAAGAGTTTCTCATGAGTATGAACTTTCAAGTGGTGTTTCAAACTGGAGTTTTGTGAAAATTTCTTTTCGCAGACTACACAATTGAAGGGTTTCTCATGAGTATGAGTCTTTAAGTGCACTTTCAGATTATAGGATTGTGAGACTTTCTTCTCACAGACTTCACAATTTGAAGGATTTTTCATCAGAATGAACTGTAAAGTGCATTTTTAGTTCGCATCGTTCCGAAAATTTCAGATCTCACACTTCACAAGTAAAGGGTTTCTCACCAGAATGAAGTCTTTTGAAGTGCTTATTGAGAGCACTTTTTTCGGAAAATGTTTTCTCACAGATTTCACAAGTGAAGGGTTTCTCACCAGAATGAACTCTCAAGTGCTTTTTAACACTGGAGCATTCAGAAAATTTCTTCGTACAGATTTTACAAGTGAAGGGTGTGTCTCCTGAATGACCTCTCAGTGCGTTTTGAGATTGGAACTTTGAGAAAATTTCCTTTCACAGATTTCACAATTGAAGGGTTTCTCACCAAAATGAACTCTCAAGTGCTATTTAAGACTGGAGCTTGAAGAAAATTTCTTCTTTCAGACTTTACAATTAAAGAGTGTCTCACAGTGATGCACTCTCAAGTGCTTTTTGACATCGCATCTTTCTAAAATTTCTGTTCAGGCTTCATATTTGGAAGGTTTATCATGAGATGATCTGGAAGTGCACTTTCAGAATGGGCTTTTGTTCTCAACGTTCTCGGTCACTGCGCAAATATTCTGCTGCGAACAGAAAACGATTGGGAATGTAATCGTGATCTCTACGGTATTGCTATATATTTCCAACACACATTTTCTCTTAGTGAGTAATTTCTATCATTAAGCTTGTTTATATTTTTCGACAAATTTTCTTAATCACAATCTGGTTTTTGGCTTTTGGCACATTCCTCTGCGTAAATTTTCCGAAGCGTGAAGAGGTTTATTTTTCTGTAATATGACTTCAAACTATCCAGGAATTTTCTGTAATAAAATATTAGAAACAGAAAGTGTAATGAAAAACAAATTGGTTTTAATGATGCAAAATTTTAAATAAAAGTAATTCGTAATTTAATTGATAATGATAACTAGATTTTTGAATTATTACACAGTTCACTCATCTGGTCTTCCCATAACGTTCCTCTGTTATGGATGTGTCGGGAAGTTACTCGCTTCAATTGAAAAGATTGGATTCGAATGTCGTCTAGAATTTTCTTGGATGGTAATTCGACGGTAAGAAAAGAAGCCTGTGTAGCTCAGTGGATGTGGCGTTTGTACACCACGGCGCTTGACCGCACGAAGGAAGACTTCTTGGAACTAGAAGAAATTCTTCTAAGCCTTTTTTCGACCAGTTCCCGAGTTAGTGGATGCACGGGCAAGCGAGTTTTTTCTCCAGGAATCTTGGGTTTTTCGTCCCGTAAACTCAATAAAATCGACCGTAGAACCCACATTATTTCAGACATTAAAAAATACGAGTGTTAGGGTTAGGGACCACGAGATGGCGGCACTTTTTGAGCCGTCTCTCTTCACTGCGTGCCGCTTAGCCTTGGACCAGCTATCTCTGATTGGGTACCAGTGGAAATTGAACTGCCCACTCAGTCTCCAAAAGTTAGATAGAGCTAAAACGCCTCACCTACCCTATATACGAGAATAAAAAGGATTTAGCTGATTTTTTTAAAAAAATAATTAATAAGAAAATAAAAAATAGACTTATATTGAAATGGTGTTTATATGTTTATACACATACGGAATATGACAGAAATTTTAGTACATTCTTGTCAACTACTGTCTGTAAGAGATGATGACGGGCTAAAATTTTGAATTCGCATTTTGATTTTTTTTTCTTAATTGTACTTAATAAATTTGAGCCGAAATTATTTGTGGAATTCTTCTCTTTGACCCTTCACTGTGTTAGGCTCACTAATGGTCGGTTCTGTCAAGCAATTCGCATAGAAGTGTCATATTGTAATCGAGAAGTAAAACATTTTGTTTGCAAGGAAAAAAATTGCTGAGATCAATTACAAATGTGTTCGAAACAACGGCCATGGTTTTCGCGGAATGACCTCCGATGGTTAATAATGTAGGTACTTTCAACAGAATTATAATAAACACCTTTCTTTTATGTATGGAGTACTGCATATTGAAGAGGATAAAAGTTCAATTTGTGACTCCACTCACATGAATCTGTTGCGAAAAAACCAAAAAAAAAAAGTTTTCTACAAGAAATATTTTGTGTTTGATAGAATATTTGATACATTTAATTTACTTTTCAATTTAATACGAAACGAGTTCATTGCTGATTATTCAATTCACGACTATTTGACTGAATTGTAGTTATGCAGAGGGGAAACGGATGCAAGAATAATATGACCATGGTAAGAATGTATTTATATTAAGCGACAGCAGAAATGCACTTCCCAGTTAAGAAAATTTGAAACGAGAAGTGATATTTGACAAGCAGTTGATATTCAGGAGAAACAGAATGTAAAAAGTAAGACATAGAGTACCTGTTGTGCTGGCAAAGTAAAGAAAAGGAAGTTATTGTTTGTCGTTATAATATCTTGACACGAATGCTCACCTGTTAACCGGAAATTCATGAAGATGAATCACTGAATTATAGCAAGGGGAGATATAATAGAGACTTCAGTAGTAAAGTGATTGAAATGAAATGAAAAGACGTGATAAGTGGTAACATACTCATAAGAACGTTTCCTGAATACTCCTAATTTATAATAACAGCTTAAAGGAATACCTTATGATAAAAACACACCGAAATTATAACGATAATCAAGTCACGAAAGGAAGCATCCGAAGAAATTAGGAAACACTTCTCAATTTGTTTAAAAATTTCGCTAGAAAAGTTGTAGAAACAGTTCTGATAAACTGAATAATGCGCTTTGTCTATCCAAGAATCCAATTAGGCAGTAATCAGTATGAACTCAGATACCTCAATCGAGTGAAGTAGATGCTATTATGAAGGTTAAAATATTCACTAAACATAGATCGACCAGCAAAAAATAAAACAAAACAAAATATAATAAAATAAAAATGATCTACTATTGATCTCACTCGATCTCAAGGCTATTCGAAAAGTTCTTGTTGTGCATCAGGTTTTTGAAACAGCCAATACGACTAGCTGTTAAGACTTCCTTTCACCACTGAAACGCCAAAGACAGAGCTGACGATGTGAGAATGATTTGTGATTACAGTTCGAAGTATCTGCCAACGAAGAACTTTTAAAATTTCAGAATGGCGCCTTGAAAAGAAAGTTACTATCAATAGCACCAAGTCTAAAATGCTTCATATTAAACGATACAAACAACCTATATTAGTCTTCATAAACGGGGAAGACTTAGAGAGTAGCAGTCAGTTAAAATACCCCTAGAAATAACAACAGACAACAAATTCAACTTCAACAAACACATCTCATTTCTTGCAAGAAAAGCTTAAAAATTATAAATCTTGTAGGTATGTTGGCAAGATAAACTGGGGTTTAGGTCAACGAGGGCTAGAAACCATATATATTCCAATGAGAGTTCGCAGAGGAGGGTGGGCAAATGGAGCACCCCCCGGGTGCTCCATTTGCCCACCTTGTGATCTACTTGTGAAAAAAACCCCCAAAAAATTAAATAAAAATTTATTGATGTAATTGTCTTTATGCTCTGCACTCCCCCGGAAACTTTTCTTCGAACACGCATGTATATACCACTATTGATATCGAATGACGTACTGCTTGTGAATATGCAATGAAATCTAAAAAAAACTAACAAAAGTTAAGCAGAGATTCAACGTCCTATAGTCATACCATTAATTTAAGGATACAGGACAATATCCTTCGAGGCAGATGCGTTATTGCTGGTCTACCACCGATATGCTTATAGATGCAAGAGTTCTGTTTAATATATGAAGTCACTTCCGGAATATATAACGGAAATGCCACATCCATTTTCCACTTCATTACAGTAAGCGGCCTCACCCAGAAAAATATCCTAAAGAGACGGAATGTTGAGAATGACAAATACCACACTGATGGGAGTAAACCAAGTGAAAATATCGATTGTTCCCTCATAGTACATTACAGGCAGTCCATTATAAACAACGCTGTTTTAAGCTGTATTCCCTCTGTTCAAACAACGAGATAGAACAAATGGTAATATGTACAACCTCTCATATGTCCGGAAATTGAAATTAAACACCTCTCATCAAAAGATAGCAAGAATTTAAAGTGATAAAAGAGGCACTATTGACGACATCAAAAAAAAAAGATAAAATAAGAACACCCTCCTAGCTTTAATATATCAGACACGAAACGTACTAAGCGGAGGGGAAATGAAGTTCTGTGAAGGGTGCATACTGGAGTAACAGCAAACGAACAGCGGACGATCTGGTTAAATAAGCGGCTATAAATGAACAGTCAGTAATCAGTTACCAAAAAGTACCGAAAATCAGCAACACAAACATTGGAAATAAAAATAACTTAAGCTTGTGGGAAGAAGAAGAAAACAGAAAAAAAAAAAAAAATTCTTGCCAAGTATGGGATGGCGTCTCTTTCATAAAATACACGCCATCTGTCCGGGTTTAAGCACACAGCTAACGGGACATGGAAAATTACAACATTATCTAAATGGAATCCATATCCTGGAAATTGCATGTTCTCCACACCTTCAAGACGCTGTCCATCAGCTGCTCTCAGCTACTGGACTCCATCCGGACGCCCGTAATGCAACACATCATCACGTCAAGAGACAAGTGACCAGTAGTACTTAGAATTATTTAACTGTGTGAATAGAGTCAACATCCAATTACTACTTATAATGTTTGGATTATGTATGTAAATGTGTAGATATAAAATTATAGAAATGTAAATACAGTATATGTATTTACTTGGATGTTACATGGTATTAATATGGATGTTAACTGGTGAATATGTACATATAGCTGTAAAAAATGTAAATATGAATATTAATACAAAATATCAATGTAAAGGTCAATCAGTTATTTAGAAACCTCTTTAGCCACTTCTATATGATACAACGGAAATACAACATTGATCCAAACCGCATTGAATCATGCACGCAATAAGTAGCCTCCGACAATTAGGGAGAAGCCAAGCTTTGAAAGTAAAGAGTACCGGACATACACGTAGTACACACGCAGAAGGAAATATTGCTTATTATTTCATAGTATATTACATATAGTACAGTACACCAGAAAGTGTACTGTACATCTACTTTAAACTGAGCTGTTTAAACAGAGGCAATTGCAGACTAACTTCGTTAGTCTGCAATTACCTTTGTTTAATCAGACAAGTAGAACTATCTATAGTTTATTCATTCACATGTTATATTGCATCAGAACTCAACAAATCTCTTCAAAGATCACAACAATTTACAGTGACATACATGTAGGGGCTTTGAGGGCGATATTAAAAATAAAAATATCCATTTAGCGTTAATAGAGAATTAAAAAAATCTGGTAAGCAACTGGAAATTAAGATCTGCTGCGTGAAGGTACATACTGAAGTAGAAGGAACCCAGAAAGCGTGCTCAATTGCCTAAAGAAGCGGCTATACACGAACAGCTTGAAACAGGTTACCAAAAGTATCGAAAATCAGCCATAAATACACTTGCAATAAGAAAGGAGAATGGAAAGCATCGAAAAAACGGATCAATAATAAAATAATATGTACCACGTATCAATCCGGCTGAAAATAGCATCTTTCTCGTTTTAACCACGATATTAATGAGACATGGAAAATTAAGACGCTGTCTACATAGATTATATAAAACTTTCATAAATAATTTAACAAATAATTATATAACAAATCAAAATTTATCTGCACACCGTTAACACTGCATAAATTGATGTTAAAACTTTGCAGGATTTTATTAATAATCGTAACCACTCTTAACCCCCCCCCCCCTCTACCGGTTGAAATATCCAGAGCACTCTAGAATTTTTCATGGATCCAAACTTCATAAGCATTCCACCTTTTATCATGCAATTACCCTCCGCTGCCGTTTAATCCCTTAACGGAGATTTTAGAGCCACTAGCAGATTAATTGTGGTTTAGTGACCTTTGTGTCACTTGTCTTTACACGTACTGTGTTACTTGGAATTTTCTTTACTGTCCCACGATATTTGACCTTTTTTTGCTGCACAATTTATTAATTGGGTCTCATTCCAAAAATAAAACCGAATTTCGCATTTGCGAAAATAAATAATCAATCCTGAAATGACCACAGATCAGCCTTTGCAATGAATGCGTTTAATAGAAGTAAATTTGCTATTTTATTCTTGAAATCAGTGCAACGGAACAAGACAACTGTTTGTTCTTTCACTTTTCTGACAATATAGCAGCAATTACTTTTTTTTTTTTTGTTCGCGAATTTTCGAATGTTAGTTTGCATTGAAAATATTACGTCAAATATTTATATTTTTAAAATAACGTTTACTGAAATATTGAATGACTTTTTACTTTCTTTCCTGCAAAATACCATTATATGGATCGTCACACTTCAGTTTTAGAAACGATGTTTTTTTTGCTTTGTTTTAATGAACAACCAATTTTCATAAAATCCTGAATTCAAATACAGTAATGTGAAACTGCATTACTCGATTTCCGATTGTGAGTCATTTCTAGTATCAAAAATTTATATCCAATGAAATTTTATCAAGGACCCTCCCTCCGCCTTCGTCTAAATCTGATTAATCGCACTTATCGTCAATATTGGTAGCGAAAAATATTAGGAAAATAATGAGACAAAATCTTATACTTACCTTAACTCAGTAACAGGCTGATTTTTTTCTCAGAAAGGTAAATTTCCTTCCTTCGTCTTAAACTACAAAGTAAATCAACATCAATCACCACTAAAAGAACTTTACCAGACCGATAACCAGACCAAATGCGAAGCCCGGCTAGCTCAGTCGGTAGAGCACAAGACTCTTAATCTCGGGGTCGTGGGTTCGAGCCCCACGTTGGGCGTAATTTTTTTCTTCTTGATGGGGAAGAGGTTGAGAGGATCCAGAGGCGAGTGACTAAGATGATAGCAGGTCTATGGAATGAACCATATGAGAACAGATTGAAGATTTGTGGGTTGCAGAAACTAGTTGATAGGCGGAAAAGGGGAGACATGATTGAGTCATTCAAATTGCTAAAAGGATTCTATAGGATTAATTCAGATGATATTTTTGAGATCAGGACTGGTGGTGGGAGAACTAGGGGACACCCATGGAAGCTGGGCAAGAGCGTGGTTAGCAGGGGTGTTAGAGCTGGGTTCTTTCCTTTTAGAGTGGTAAATGAGTGGAATAAGCTGCCAGAGTCTGTTGTGGGTGCTATGACAGTGAGCGAGTTCAAGGCAAGGTATGATAGATACTGTGAGAATGTTGAACAGCTGTGTGAACATGATGTTTAGGGCCTCCCTCGATGAGTCTAAGGACTCCTGGAGTAGCCCGTGGTAATAATAATAATAATAATAATAATGATAATAATAATAATAATAAATAAAACTCCTACACAGCAGACGAGCTCAAATATTCAATAGAGGGCGCTTCGCATAAAATGGACTAAGTAGAGAACAATTGTTTTTAAAGCAGCGCCTTCTATGGTGAAGTATGTGAAATAGAAAATTTCGGTATATAAGAAAATAATAATACAATTAACAACTTCTATATATTTCATCCATAGTTATTATTATTATTATTATCATTATTATTATTATTATTCCTGACACCTCCAAGGAGTCCGAAGACTCATCGCAGGAGGACACCTACAACTGTCTCAACCACAACACCGAACCTCTACTACGAATCATCTCCATCAACGCCATCTACCGCCCACCTCCACCACCACCACCACTAGTATTTTTTTGTCTGTAATTACTTCCACTTCGAATTTGGTACTTACATTGCTTGTAATTAAACGAACTGAAATTTAAGTTAAGAAATCTAAACAAGTGCAAAAAAAGGATTGTATTCATTTTAATATATATATATATATATATATACATATATACATATAGGAAGATTTACTCTGTTTGGGAACATGTTAAAAGTATTAAATGACTAAAGACCGATTAAAACCTTTTATGTTAAACTTTATGTTTATGGTATTACATCAAACAAAAGTGGTGTTATGAGCCATCAAATCTCAAAAATACACTTTTTCCAAAAGGTTTACACAATTTTGGCCACTAGTGTAAATAGATTCCACCCAAGAATCTAGGAACAGTTTCTCAGGTAGTTGTCCTAAGAGGATTTTCAAAAACTCGCATAGCGGATGATATTCAAAATAAGAATGATGACACCTGAAGAATAAGTAAACCAATATAGGCAATTTTCTTAATAAAATGTTTGTATTAGACTATATTTCCACTCAGGCATATCACTATAAACCACAAAACGTAAAGTTCAATATGTTTCAAGGAACATAAGTTTTGAGTAGTTACCCATATATGGATACAAGTAATCGTGGAAATCAATTTAGCAATAAACGTATTTATTTACTGTTCTATTATTAAACGCAGAAGGTAATTCCACTGCAAAGAAGTGAGCAATGAAACTTTACATTCGATAATAGCAAGCACTCAAAGCAAAAAGATTCAAAGCTTGTCTTATACTAAGGGATGTCAAAATTTTCTTCTCTTGGAAACTCGATTTTATGCGAAACAGGCATTCGGCCAAACACATACTTAAAATTAAGAACCATGAGGCACGGTCTCATGGCCTTAGTTTCCTCGTCTATAAATCCAAACAACAACAACCTCTCTCGCTCTCACCAGTCAGCATACACTTACTGTATGTGGAACACAATCAACACTTTTTTATAATTCAAACAAACCATTGTGTTCGTCTATTTTCTTTGTAACTTCTTCATAAAAAAGCAAAATTATCATAACAGAACTCCCCATAATAAAACCGGGCTCTGGTTTTCTTCTCATCTATGGCTGTTTTTAAGTAATTTTTGTATTACTTTGTCATTAACATCTTAATAATTTCACTATTACTCTCTTGTAGACAAAGTAAGATAAAATTAATTAGAAATCATATTCAGGATATTCTTAACAGGAATTCATATAAATGTGTTACCTCGACCGGGTCTGGCACAAAGGCTTACTAAGCAAATTGCCATCATTTGGACTGTCTCACGATTTCTGCAGATGCGTTGCCAGCTTTCTAACTGGACGCACAATATGTGGAATGGTAGATGGCTCCCTAACCTCTCACCATCCAAGTAATGCAGGTCCCACATTGCTAAGTTCACTCACGGACCCTCTTCCTTCTGTATATCAATGACCTACTTCAGTTGACCTCCAACCCGATACACAGTTTTGCAGATGACAGCACGTTGCACTCCTCCTTTTCATTTGTTAAACCTTACCCTACACAACTCACTTCAACCCACATAACATCAACCACAACTTTCCTTAATTCGGACCCCCCCAAGCTATCCTCCAATGGGGGTCAGATAACCTCGTCAACTTCAACGCTAGTAAAACCCAGTTCTCTCTTATTTCCCACAACAAAAGAGATCCATTTTCCCCCAGTATTATTTTTAATAACACTCAAATTCCTAGGCAAGATGAAATTTCTCTTCTCGGATTTATCATGACATCAGGCCTCTCCTGGCATAAAGACATCACAACCATTGCATCCTCAGCTTCCAAAATTCTAGGATTTCTCTTTCGCTCGAGACGTTACTTCACCTCAAAACAGATGTTAACCTTATACAAATCACAAAGCGACCCAGCTATCGAATACTGTTCTCTCATTTGGAGTGGGGCTCCTAAAAGCCCACTCAAAATACTTGAATCAATACAGAGGAGAGCAATTAGACTGATAAATGATCCATTTCTTACCAACTCACTCTCCCACTTTCACATAGACGTTTAACTCTACAATTTGTATATTCTACAAATATTTCCATGGAAAATAATCATCTGAAACAGCATCAATAATTCCCCCACCCTGTACTAAGCCCATTGGAACACGTATAGCTGCCGCCGAACATCCTTTCACAGTACACCTCGAAACCCACAGAACAAGTTCCTTTTCCTCCTCCTTCATCCCTTCTACTGCTGTACTCTGGAACAGACTTCCGCCTGATTCATTTCCCAAGGAATACAATATACAGGCTTTTAAACAGAATTTCAACAAGTTTCTCCTTTCCCCATTCCACTATCCATATACGGTACTAAAGTACTATAGGTTTACCAGCCAACCTCTCGTATATGGGCCCAACATAAAAAAAAAACTAAACTAAGCGGTATACTCGTAAACACAACCTTACCTATCCTTTACGCACCCTGCGGGGCATAGGGCCTCAACCATTGACTTCCATCTGACTCTATTCAATGCTTATTTTTTTATCTCTTTCCAGGAACACCTCAGCCGTCTTGCCTCTATTTCTAGTTCTCTTCTCCATGTTATCCTGGGTGGGCCTCTTTTCCTCTTACTTGGGGATTCCATTCTAATGCAAGTTTTGCTATTTCTTTATCTGGGTTGGTTCCTGATTGTGTGACCTATCCAGTTCCATTTTCTTTTAGTGATTTCATTTTTGATGCTGGTTTGACCTGTTCTCTCCGAAAGTTCTATGTTTGTTATTTTATTTGGCCAGTATATTCCTAGTATCTTCCTCAAGTATTTGTTATGTAGACCTGTATTTTATTTATGTTTTCCTTTGTTAGTGACCATGTCTCAGCTCCGTATAGTAAAACTAGTTTAACATTAGTGTTGAAGAGCCTAATTTTGGTTTTTAATTTTATTTCTTTGGACCCCCAAATGTTCTTCATCATACTGAATGCAGTCTGTGCTTTCAGGATTCTATTTTGTATGTCCCGTTTGGTTCCTCCTTGTGTGCTAATCACTGATCCCGGGTAGATAACGTTATCTACCTGTTCCAGTGTTTTTCCTAATATTTCAAAGACTAATTCTTGTTTGGGGTTTATCTTCATTACTTTAGTCTTGTTATGATTTATTCTCAATCCACATTTATTTGCTTCCTGGTTTAAATTATCTATTTTCTTTTGGAGGTGTTGATGTTTTTGTGCCAAAAGGCATATACGTCTGCAAAATCCAGGTTACTGATTTTATTTGACCATCCCCATTGAATGCCAATTCTTTCTTCAGATTCTTTCCTTATCACCCATTAATAGCCATCAGAAAGATGGTCGGGGAGAGTTTACATCCTTGTCTTACTCCTATTTTTGTTGCAAATGATTCTGATAGTTTGCCATTATTTATTATTTGGATTTGGAATTTTTCATGAGTTTTCTTAGTTATATTTACGATTTTCTGAGGAATCCTGTAGTGCTTCATTAACTTCCATATAGTATTTCTGTCAATGCTATCAAATGCACGTTCAAAATCGATGAATCCCAAATATAGATTACCACATTCTCTGCCACTCTATTGACTGATCAACAATTATTCTTAATGTTATTATCTGATCAATACAAGATCTGTTTGGCCTGAACAGAGCCTGTTCTTTCCTCAGTTTAGTTTCAATTTCTTGCTTCATTCTTTCTAGCAACATTCTAGAAAATACTTCACTTGCAACATTTAGAAGTGAAAATCCCTCTCCAATTTTTACAAAGTGGTATATCTCCATTTTTTGCAGTTTCACCAGGAGTCCTGTATTCCAGTCTCTTGGCCATTCCTCCTTTTCCCATATTTGATTAAATAGCAGGTGTAGCATTTCAACAGTAGTTTATATCTGCTTTAAATATTTATATTGTCACTCCCAGCTGCTTTATTGTTTTTTCTTTACTGTCTGAGTTATTTCTAGTTTAGTTATAGTTCCTGTATTTATTTTAAGTATTTATTCTTCTGGTATTTCTTGTTCTAGGTTTTCTATTTCTCCATTTAAAATTTCTTGGAAATATTCTACCCATTTTTTTTTTCTATGCCTGCTTCATTTGTGAGTAACTTTCCTTGTTTATTTTTTTACAGATCCTTCTCCTTTAAAACTATTCCTAGCTAACTTTCTTGTTATCTCAAACAACCTCTTTGGGTCAAATTTACTTGCTGCTTCTTCAGCCTCTTTGCACATTTCCTCTAGGAAAACTTCTATTTTTCCTTTGCACGTTTTTTTACCTGTCCGTTTTTAAAGCCTGTATCATTCATTTATCCTATTTCTTTTGTTTTCTTCTGTACTTTGCAGAAGTGTATTCCATAAAGCTTTCCTTTCTTCACATAATTTGATGGTTTCTTCAGAGATCCATTGTTTGTGATTCCTGCTCTACCTTCCCAGAACTTCTTCGGCGGTACTATTAAATATATTCTTTATTTTTATCCAGTTCTCTTCAATGTATATTTTTAATGTTGTTCTATTTCCTTATGCTATTTAGATATATCGCATTTAATTCTTTGGTTCTTGCCTTTAAATATTTTTCTTAGTTTCATTTTTATTTCCGCAATGCATAATAAGTGGTCTGTAAAATCATCTGCACAACTCCAAACTCTTACATCCATCAAAGAGGTTCTCCAAGGTCTGTTTATTAAAACATGATCTATTTGGTTTTTGGATTTCTTATTAGGTGATATCCAAGTCTGTTTATGGATGTCTTTATGTTTAAATACGGTTCCTCCTATGATCATATATATTGAAAGTGCAAGTCTTTTAGGATTTTCCCATTTTCGTTACAGTTTCCTAAACCTTCTTTTCCCATTATTCATTCATATCCCACGTTACTATTTCCTACTTTTGAATTCATGTCACCTATAATTAAAAGCATATCTTTACTTTATATTTCATCTACTTCTTTTTACAACATGTCATAGAAGTCTTCTTACTCTTCTGTTTTTGCATTGTTTGTTGGTCCATATGTGTTTGTTATAGTCACATTTATGTATTTAGTTTTTAAATCTGGCTTTGATGATTCTTTCAGAAATTGGTTTCCATTCAACTAGTGCTCTTCTAACATCTGTGGTTAGCATGAAAGCTACACCTTTGCTATGTGTGCCATCTTCATTCTGGTTTCCAGAATATAAAATGTAATTGTTTGTTGTTAGTTGGATTTCTCCGCTACCATTCCATCTTGTCTCGTTTAGACCTCGGATTTCTATTTTGTATCTGTCCATTTATATAGTCAGTAAGCTAGCTTTTCCACTTTCATACAAAGTCCTAATATTCCAGCATCCAATTTCGGTTAAACGTTTTGGGCTAAAGAGGTGTTTTCTTGGAGTTTTCCACTTATCAGCCTCGCCAATGGGGCTTTCACTGGATTGCTTCATTTCCCCCAATATGTTTTTTCCATATTATGGTTGCTAGTCACAAGTGCAACCCTCCTCCTTTCTCATCCGGGCTTGGGACCGGCAATGGCGTAGTTCGTAAACACAACAGCAACCGTATTTTGTTTTCAGCTAATTCACAATCAAAGGCACTGGCAGTTGCCCAGGTCAATCCACTCCGTCATTTGTCACGCTAGAAGCAATACAATTCTTACACAGCTTCCAGGAATAGTCACTACTTCTCTATCTATCAAAAGTCTCTCTCTCCATAAAGGACTCCATCATATCGTCTCAAACATCTTGAGTCTATCCTCATAGGATAGAGACGACCGACTCGTCACTCGTTTTCAGGATTCTCTTTGCCACCTCCCAATCTCAATGCGATCAGATGAACAAATATGAGCTCAGTATTCAAGGAGCGGCCGAGTAATCGTAACAAATGTATATTAGTCATTCTCCATGCAGTGCAAAGGCATTGCAGGAAGAACTCTACGGTTCGCAGAGTAGAGGGAATCGGAGAAAATGAAATCTAGCAAAGTAATAAGTTTTTTAAACAAATGTTTTGGACATAAACATGTTTCATATCTGTCCTAAAAACAAGTATATTTAGGTAAATATTATTTCATTACTTTCATCCTTTGTAATATCATGAAATACATTACTTAAATTCACTTCACATCACAAATATCAAACTTACTAAAATCGTTTCAAGTGGCAAGCAAATTCAATTTTACAGTATTGGTGGTTAATTATCCTTTAGCTTAATACAACGGATTTTTTATTCGAAAAAAATATTTTTAAGAAATTGATAAATTATACACGAAAGACAGCATTCAAAAACAACCCTTGATTAAAGTTATTTCTTAGGAATTCTAAATAAACACATCGCATTTTAGGGATAATAATACGAGAAAAATAACCAATTCAGCTGGAAAAACTTTATTTTTAACTAAAGAGAAACATGTTACATTTAACTTCAAAAGATTGTACTGTACTTCACAGAATATTAAAATATACAAATTTCCCATTTCATAAATTTTGTTGTCAGATATCTTAAGAGAAAGATATTTGTTGGATAGGAGCTCTGAAGTGATTTCTTGGTCTAGAATGATCTGAAGTATTTTTCAGACTTCAGAACTAAATATATGTTGTTCATTACGAATCGTAAATTTTGAAGGATATAATTATACGAAATCCTTTTTCGCACATTTGCGCTATGGAAACGATTCTCCTGACAGTGAAACACGAAGTGATTTTGAAAACTAATCTCATCTGAACATTGCTTTTAACAGGAAGGAAATATAAAAATCTTCAACTTTTCTCTTAAGTCATTTCTCAGAATACATTTCCAGGAAATATCTGAAGTAGTTCTCTGAAAAATTATTTTTTGATTTAATATTTTATATTTATATTTCTTTAAGCTTCTTTTGAAAAGAGCATTCCAAAGCTGCTATGAACCGAGTTGTTTTTAATATCATAAGCGAACGAGTTTCAAAAATGTGAATCCAATAATACCGGATTAAAAGTAGAAAGTGCACTGTAAGACTGCATATTGTGAAAATTTCTTTTCGCAGTCTATACATGTGAAGGGTTCTCATGACTATGAGCTTTCAAGTGCTGTTTCAGTTGGGAGCCATTTAAAAATTTTTTCCCGCAAGTTGCACAAGTGAAGGGTTTCTCATGAGTGTGAGTCTTTAAGTGCGCTTTCAGAGTGGAGATTAGTGAAAATTTCTTCTCACAGACTTCGCAGTTATAGGGCTTCTCACCAGTATGAACTCTAAAGTGCGTTTTGAGATCGCTTATATCCGAAAATTTCTTCTCACAGACTTCACAACTGAACGGCTTCTCAGCAGAATGAAATCTTCTGCAGTGCTTTCTGAGAACACCTCTTTCGGAAAATTTCTTCTCACAGACTTCACAAGAGAAGGGTTTCTCACCAGAATGAACTCTCGCGTGGTTATTGAGATTCCCACGTTCTGAAAATTTATTCTCACACACTTCACAAGTGAACGGTTTCTCACCAGAATGAACTCCCTTCAAGTGCTGTTTGAGTTTATATCTTTCAGAAAATTTCTTCTCACAGATATTACAATTGAAGGGTTTCTCACCAGAATGAACTCTCAAGTGTCGTTTAAGACTGTAGCTTGATGAAACTTTCTTCTCACAGACTTCACAAGTGAATGATTTCTTACCAGAATGACAGCACAAGTGGTGTTTGATATCGCATCTTTCTAAATCTTTCTTTCCAGGCTTCATTTTCGAAAGGTTTATGATGAGTCTGAATCTTCAAGTGCAGACTAGGCCTTTGTTCTCAATGTTGTCGTTGACTATTTAGGCCTATTCTGCTAAGAACAGAAAATCCTTGGCAACGTAATCGTGATCTGTACAATAGTGCTATATATTTTCACCAGGCATTTCTTTTAGTGACTAATTTCTATTATTATACTTGCTTGTTTTTCTGTAATATGACTTCTAACTTTCCAGGAATTTTCTGCAATAAAGAATGAAAAACAGAAAATATAATGAAAACGATTGGTTTTAGTGATACAGAATTTTAAATGAAAGTAATCCATAACTTAATTCATAATAATAACGAGATTTTTTAATTATTACACAGTTCACACATATGGTCTTCCATAACTTACTCTCTTTATTTGGGACGATTGGAATCGGTTCTCGTCGAGAATTTGCATGGACCGTAATTCGGCTATACGCAAATTTTAATACGAATCCCCAGAGTTAAATAATAGGAAAACAAAGTATACGTGCATTGATTTGAAATGGTGTTTATACAAATACGGAATATTATAGAAATTTTAGTGGAAGATTGAGAACTACTGTTTGTCAGAGATAGACGATGGGATAAAATTTTAAATTCACATTTTGATTTTTCCTTAATCACTCTTAATAAATTTAATGGAAATTATTTGTTGAATTCATCTCTTTGCCCTTTCACTGTGTTAGGCTGACTACCGGTCTGTTACAGTCAACGATGATCTAATGATCTGCGATGGTTAATAATGTACATACGTTCAACAGAATTATAATACATACATAATTCACTTTCTTTTGTATATGAAAATTGCTGCATATTGAACAGTTAAAAGTTCATGTTATGACTGCTATCATATGAACCTCTTGCGAAATAAAACACATTTCTAAAAGAAATACTTTATATTTGATTACATATTTAATGCAATTAATTTTCTTTTGCAATTAATACGACACGAGATTATTGCTAATAATGCAAAGCGAGGAAGAGCAGTCTGACACAGTATGAATTCATGACGATTCGAATGAATTAGAATTATACACAAGGTAAACGGATGCAAGATGGCCAAGGCAAGAATGTGTTTGTATAAAGCGATAGCAGAAATACCCTTCGGTGATTAAGAAAATTAGAAACAAGGAGTGAAAGCAGTTAATATTTAGGAGAGAAAAAATGTAGAAGTTATAGAGTACCTGTCGTCCTGGCAAAGTGAAGACGAATAAGCAAAGGAAGTTTTTGTTGTCGTTGTAATGTCTTGACGCGAATGTGTACATATTGTCTGGAATTTCATGAAGACGAATCATTGAATAAGTGGAAGGGGAGATATAATACAGACTTAATTAGTGAAGTGAAAAGATGGGATAAGTTGTAATATACTCTGAAGAACGTTTCTTGAATAGTCCCAATTTATAATAAAAGTTTAAGGAATACCTCATCATAGAAACGAACTGAAATTATGTCGATAATCAAATCAAGAAAAGAAGCATCCAAAGAAATTAGGAAAAGACGGCCCAATTTACTTTAAAAATTGTTGCTGATAATGTTCTAGAAAAAGTTCAGATAAACTGAATAATGTGCTTTGTCTATTCAAGAATCCAATTAGGCAGTAATCAGTATGAACTCAGATACCTCCACCAAGCGCAATAGTCGCTACTATGAAGGTTAAAAAGCTTACGCGAGATGGTTCTACCATCATAAAAAAAAAAGTACTATTAATCTCACTCGATCTACAAGACGACTTCGATTCTTCATGGTGCCAGCCATAATTACTAAATTAAGATATGTTATAATGTGCAAAATAGAGACTCTACCTTACAAAAATTTATTTCACACATAGACGAGCAACTGACATTGAGAACCCCAACCGTAAAGAAAGAAGTCAAACGAGGCTGGCCGAAAGGTTCTTACTGTTCATCAGGTTTCAGGGACAGTCAGTAGGAGTAGTTATTAAGATTTCCTTTCACTACTGAAATACAAAAGACAGAGCGTTGGCTGATGATGTGATAATGATTCGCGCACGCCATGGCTTACAGTTAGAATTAACTCTCAACAAGAACTTTTTAAAATTTCAGAAAGGCCGCGTGAAAAGGAAGTTACTTTCAGCAGCACCAATTCTAAATTGCTTCATACCTGTCTTAAACGATAGAAACAATCTCAGGTGTGTAGTCGGGCCAGTCGCGCCAGGGAGACGCCCTGGTACTTTTTTTAAAACTATCAAAATTTTTAAATTCATTATAATAAATTATAAGAATTATAATAATGAGACATAATGCATTTCCAGCTTTCAGTTACAAAATAGCAGCTTATCGCTCTTGTCATTTTCATTACAGAAAACAAGGCAATCTCTCTGTCATATGGCCGTAGCAATAATAATAATAATAATAATAATAATAATAATAATAATAATAATAATAATAATAATAATAATAATAATAATAATGTCGCAGTTCGTGCTCTGGATTTTTGTTTCCAAGGTATTTCTTTTAGGACTACATCCCTGAACAACCTATAACGGTCTTTCTAAACGGGGAAGATCTAGAGCAGCCAGTGAATTAAAATAATTAGAAATAACAACAGACAACAAATTAAACTTCAACAAACACATCTCATTTGTTGCAGGAAAAAGCTTAAAAACTGCAGTCCTTGTACCTACGTTGACAAGGATAAAGTGACGTTTAATTCAAATATATACATACATATATATATATATATATATATATATATATATATATATATATATATATATATATATATATATATATATATATATATATATATATATATATATATATATATATATGTTACGGTTAAAGTGATAAATCCGGTTATTATTAATAATAACCGATTAAAGTGAATAATTAGGATTAATCACTTTAACCGGTTAAAGTGAATAATTTGGCGCCGCAGAAGAAAAGGCGACTAAATGATGTCAAAAAATATGAGATAAGAGTTTAAACGAACAATGAATGGTAAATATAATTAAGAATGTCCCTCGTCTTCCGTTCGGGCCCCTTCAGATCTTCCCGGAAACGAACAAATAAATTCTGGAATTGTATCCTGGACCCGATTATATCACTGTAATTTTTGATTAAAATTTACAAAGATATACCTAAAATAGTTCTTTGTTTTTTTGATGTATCATAAATCAACTTATGATTAGTTGTTGAGTTCCGTGTAAAAAACATTTGTATAAGCAGGACTAATCCGTAGGTAACATTATACTGTAAAGCGGTTTTCATTTGTTTTTCATTTCCTGTTCCTTTTATTCACACTTTATTCAAAAAAATTTTTTTTTGGAAAGGCGCGGAACATTAATCACACACACAAGAAAAATACTAGGCGCCGGTCCTGTATATAGGTATTCATTCTCAATAGAAATTATAACAGCTTAGGTTAGGTTAGTTTATAATGAAAAAAGTAAGGAAAGTTCTTCTTTTGCACTCAATGAAATCAGAAATCATTATAAACTAACCTAACCTAACCTAACCTCAACTAAGCTAATCTAAACTAACCTGGATGTCGCATGTCGAACCAGAGTGTCGTCGTAGTTTGTCGTGGGCAGATTAATGAGGATAAAAGATAAACGTTGTTTTGGGACGAGCTTAATGATTGCGGCCAGATAAATGGGAATAACAAATAAAAGTTGTTGTTCCCATGTATGGTAAATGAATGGTATAGATGAATGGGGATAATAGAAAAAACGGCATTGCTGTGCATCTTTCCTCATCAATGGAGAAAAACAATGATCAGTTGCTCTCTGATTTATCTATCATCCCCATTCATCTACCCACAACAACTTTTATTTGTTATTCCCATTTATCTGCCCGCAATCATTAAGCTCGGCGCACAACAACGTTTATCTTTCATCTCCATTAATCTGCCCACGACAATCTACGACTACACTCTGGTTCGACATGCGAAATCCTGGTTAGTTTATATTGATTTCTGATATTATTGAGCGCAAAAGAAGTACTTTCCTAAACTAACCTAACCAATAAAGGTTAGGTTAGTTTATAATGGTCTGATTTCATTGAGTAAGAAAATGAGTACTTTCCTTACTTTTTTCATTATAAACTAACCTAAACTAAGCTGTTATAATTTCTATTCAGAATATAAAAACCTATATATAAAACCTATAAACATGGTTTTATTACATGTACCAGACTCCTCTAGGAATTATTCACTTTAACCGGTTGATTAATTCTCGTAAATTATTCACTTTAACCGGTTGATTAATTCTTGTAAATTATTCACTTTAACCTGTAATTATTAATAATAACCGGTAATTATCAATAATAACCGGATTTATCACTTTAACCGTAACACACACACACACACACACACACACACACACACACACACACACACACACACACACACACACACACACACACACACACACACACACACACACACACACACACACACACACACACACACACACACACACACACACACACACACACACACACACACACACACACACACACACACACACACACACACACACACACACACAATGTTACGCTGTCTTAGGCTGCTTTCCTTCTGTTCAAACAACAAAAAACTGGCAATAGTTCATTCACTCACACATTTCCGGGAATTAAAATTAAACACCTATTATCAAAAATCAGCACTTTGGACTGACTAAAGAGACACTATTGACGACGTAAAAACAAGAATAACTACCTAGCGTTAATAGACCAGACAGGAAATCTGGTAAACAATCCCAGTCTAGAGCGGAGGGAAATGAAATTTTGTTGGGTGAAGGTGTATACTGCAGTAACAGGAAACGGAGTGCCGACGATCTGGTTAAATAAGCGGCTATAAACAAACGGTTAGTAATAAGTTACCACAAGTACCGAAAATAAGCTACAAACATTGGCAGAAGAAATAATTTAATCTTGAGAGAAGAAGAAGACAACATATAAAAACCGATCAAACCCCAAAAAAATTCTTTCCAAGTATGAGATGAAGACTCTGTCCAGAAATACACACGCCATTTCCCTAGGTTTAAACACGCTGCTAACGGGACATGGAAAATTAAGGCATTATCTAAATAGAATCCATATTCTGGAACCATTTTGAATATGTTTTCCACACCTTCAAGAGGCTGTCCATCAGTTGCTCTCAGCTACTGGACTCCATACTGATGCTCCTGATGCAACACATCATCACGTCAAGAGACACGTGACCAGTAGTACTCAAAAGTATTTAATTTTGCGAATAGAGTCGACTTCCAATCGTGATTAATTAATATAACTACTTATAATGTTTGGATTATATCTGTAAATATGGATGTTAACTTGTGAACATGTAGATATAGCTGTAAAAATATAAATGAAAATATGAATTTTAATTCGTACAAAGCTAAAAATATAAATGTTAATCAGTTATTTAGAAGCTCCATGTAATAGATGCAATGTATGTAAATCGCGCCCGCCCGCCCGCCTGCACGCACACACACACACACACACACACACACACACACACACACACACACACACACACACACACACACACACACACACACACACACACACACACACACACACACACACACACCAAAATTTAAGATAAATCAACACAAAAGTCCAACTGATTTTAACGCCTAATAGCGATATGAATAATTAATGGTATAGACTATAGAACAATATCTTTAGAAGCAGATTGCGTTGTCTAACGGCAATCTATCTATAAATGGAACAATTCTGTCGTATATGTGAAGCCACTTCCAGAAGTTACAACGGAAATGCAACATTGATCCGAACCACGTTGAACAAGGCACGCAATAAGCGACCTCCAACACTAAAGAAAATATATGTTAAGAAGAAACAACGCTATCAAAGTAAAGAGTACCGGATATACACATAGTACACACGCAGAAGGAAACGTTCCTTCCTTTCCGTGTGATGGTACAGTGAGTACCTTCTGCGGGAATGCAGAGCACCATCTGGGTCTCCCCCAAATTTTAACCGGGCTCCAGAACCGGCATAGGCTGACGAATCAAGCCTGTGGCTGGGACAATATTCCTGACTGTAATCCGTGTGTGTGTTCACAAGACCGGTTTGCCTGCTTTGCGGGATGAAAAACCCCAGATAAACCGGTGGAAAAACCCTGCTTTCCACGCCCAAGATCGGCTAACTTGGCTATGGCGGAGGAAGATCCTTGAGCTCCTTACGTCATCGACGGGAATCGAACTTAGGACACTCCTTTGGCGAAGCGAATAGCCTCTACGCTAACCGCACGGACAAGGAAACGTTGATGATCATTTCATAGTATATTACATATAGTACATTACACCAGAAAGCTTCTTTAGTCTCAATTACGTCTGTTTAAACAGCCAAGTAGAACTAGCTATAGTTTATTCATTCACATGTTATCTGTCATATTTGCTGTCCGCCCTAAAGTGGCTTGTAGTCTACCAGAGGTCTGGTCAAAAAACTAAATAAGGACCCATAAAGATATTTATTGGAATGATATGTTAAAATATTATGATTTGTTAAAATATCTATTATATACTCTGTTATATAATAGATATTTTATGTTATATAAGAAGGACACAATTCCAACAGGTCCAGCTTTATTGCAGCTGTTGCTTCAGTGTTTGCTGGATTGTGCTATGCAGAATTTGGATCTCGTGTTCCAAAAGCAGGGTCTGCTTATGTATATAGTTACATAACAGTAGGAGAGCTGATGGCTTTTATAACTGGTTCGAATCTAATTTTAGAATATGTAATAGGCACAGCTCCGAATAAAGAATAAGGAGTCGTGGAACAAAGGATGCAGCAGAGGAGTGGCAAGCCGGCTGCATTATTCTGACATTCAACTCTATGAATCAGGAGTCTCCACTGTGTCAAGAGAATGTTACTGCGTCCGAGGAAACCGACGCGACTGATCGTAGATCACGAGGAGCAGTTGAGAAGTTTAGTATGTGGTCAGCCAATAGAGTTACACATCTCTTAACCTTAAATATAAAGACATTGTCAAAACCTGGGAAAATAAATTGAATGGAAAAAGAACTTGCTAGGATTAAATGGGACATTGTAGGTTTGGCTGAAACCCATTGGACAGGAGAAGGAGCTATAAATCTAACTTCAGGAAAGCTGTTCTACTCGGGCAGAGAGGACAATATACATAGAGAAGGAGTTGCCATTTTAGTGAATAATAGTCTACAAAATGCAGTCATGGCCATAGAACCACATGGCCCAAAAATGATCGCTATCAGATTAAAAGGTAAAGAAAAAAATGTTCACTTTACAATAATTCAAATCTACGCCCCAGACCAGTCACATGAAGATGAAGAAATCGATAACTTTTACGATAAGTTGCAAGATCTAATAGACAAGACCAATAAGAAAGATATATTAATAGTGATGGGAGATTTTAATGCCAAAATTAGGAAGTTCACCCCAGGCATGGAGGATGTGATGGGCAGGTTCGGAGTTGATAACAGAAATGAAAGAGGAGAAAGAATATTAGAATTTTGTAAAGCAAATAATCTATTTATTTGTAATACCCTTTTTTTCCATAGACCTTCCCACAAATACACATGGACCTCACCAGATGGTACAATAAAGAACTATATTGATTACATTCTAATCAAACGCAATTGGAAATCATCAGTGCAAAATGTTAGAACTTTAAAAACTCCAGACTTCGACACCGACCATGAACTGCTTGCAGCAAAAATTAAACTAAAATTCAAGTATCGTAAACCACGAGCTCCTATCAACAAAGTGGACCTGTCAAAACTGAAAGAGAAATTTATGCAAGGTAACTATCAGACACTAATAGGAAATGAGTTTAGAAGATTATCCTATGACAAGATAGAAAATACATGGAATCAAGGTAAAAAAAATTGTTACAAGTACTGCAAGAAACCTACTTGGTACAATATCAAGACCAAATCATGAATGGATAACACCTGAAATTCTAAATACTTTAGAAGAAAAAAGAGCAGCAAAGCATATATTAAATATAAAAAAAAATACAGAAGAAAATAAACAACATTATAAGAATCTTAAAAACAAAATTGATAAAATGTGCATATCTACCAAAAATAACTGGCTGGAGGAAAAAGCAAAACTGTGCGAAGAAGCTAATAAAAGAAATGATAATAAAACTGTATACAGAATTATCAAAGAATGAGCTAAGATTTATAAAAATAAACCATTAACAATGAAAGATAAAAACAATCTAGAAACTGGGTCGATACAAAATATTACAATAATTTGGAAGGACTACTATCAAACATTATTTAAAAAAGAACAGGAGGAGGAAAGCATAACAGAGAAGATGATATATGAAAAGGCACCACTCCAGCAGAAATTATAAATGCAATAAACCAAATGAAACTTTCGAAAGCTACGGGTAAAGATGAAATATCTATAGAACTATGGAAATATGGTAGGAAGCTATTAATTTCTTAATGAATTTATTTAATCAAATTCTTTATACTGGAGTAATTCCAACTGACTGGAAAACAGGAATTATTATACCAATTCACAAAAAAGGAGACAAAAGAATATGAGAAAATTATAGAGACCCATAGCACTCTTAAGTCATAGTTATAAACTATTCATTCGAATTATACAAAAGAGAACACAGGTGCTTACAGAAAAAATCATAGAGGAAAACCAAGCAGGATTCAGGCCACATAGATCCACTATACACCATATCTTTACCATTAATAATATAGCAGAAACATACTGGGAATACAACCTGCCCATATACCGTTGTGTTATAGATTTTAAGTAAGTCTTTGATTCAGTTAATAGAAACAAATTGATCACTATCGTAAAAAACGTAAAAATGGATTCTGATATTTTAACATTTATTACAAATTATTATGGAGACACCAAAGCTTTTGTTAAAACGAACAACATTAAAACCGAGGATTTCAGAGTCGAGAAAGGTGTAATGAAGGGATGCCCTCTCTCACCTCAACTCCTTATCATCTTCCTAGAAGAAGTCTGTAAAACCATAGATGATGAACCAGGTGTAAAAATCAATGGTACCAACATTAATCACATAAAATACGCGGATGATATCATTATTTTAGCAGATTCCAAACCACAGCTAGAAAAAATTATTAATATTTTAAATGACTCTTGTAAAACTTATGGTATGAAAATAAATCATCATGAAACAAAAATAATGAAGATAGGTAGAGAAGAAGAAAATATTTCTATAAATCTCGAAAATCACCTGCTGGAACAAGTTAATAAATATATTTATCTTGGCAGTCTTATATCTAGTAACCTCAACAATATGGAAACAGTAAAACACAGGCTAAACCTAGGTTGGACCAACATGAATAAACTAAACAAAATATGGAAAAATAAAAAACCCAACGAGTCTAAAATTAAAATTATATAAAACAATTATTATTCCAACGCTACTTATGCTTCAGAAGCCTGGAGATTAACTCAAAAACCAATCAAGAAACTTCAAGCATTTGAAATGAAATGTCTCAGAAAAATTAATATCACCCACTGGATGCAACACAAGACTAATGATCAAGTCAGAACAGATTTAAACTTCCCAGATAATATACCCGTATTTGCCGGCGTATAAGACGCACCGGCCTATAAGACGCACCCCCTTTTTTGTACACATTTTTTAGGAAAAAAACTTTATCACTGAATATTATAATGAATTTACAGTATTTCAAATATAAAGTAATAAGTAGGTCTACTTTCAACAAATACCTAATCTAACTAGGAAAGAATACCCACCTTTTAATCTTCTTCGTCAAAACCTTAAATACTTCTTAAATGATTTAACCACTGTCTCAGTTTTCACAGCATCCCATGAAGCTTTGACCCACTCACAAACTTGCGAAATGCTAGGCCTCTTCCTTCTTCCTGATGGCGTAACCTCAAAATCTGAAAACTGCATCCAGCTGTTCCACTTCTCCTTCATAAATCCCTTAAATGGTTTATTAATACAGACATCTAAAGGTGGAAGCTGAACTAGTTAGACCTCCTGGAATTACAGCTAACTGAGTTTTCAATTCCTTGAGTTCATTTGTAACATCGTCTGTTCGGTGAGAACGAAACTGATTCCATACTAGCAGGGCAAGCTTCTTCAACAGTCCGCCAGAGCGCCTAGACCAAATTTTATCTATCCATAACTTCATTTCTTTGGGTATCATCTTCCTTTTAAAAATCAATAGTGGCTGCAATTTTGTCTCATCAGCACAGCAGGATAAAACAACCGTGTAGTGAGTTTTTTCGTGCTCTGAAGTTTTAACAGTAACACCTTTAGTGCCCTTGGAATCTACAGTTTGGTTTGAGGGCGCATTAACAGTCAGCGGAGCCTTGTCCACATTTCCTATTTGCGCAAGTTCACATTTTTCTCATTTCCTTGCGTTAATGACGAATCGATGAGATTCAATAATTTTTTATTCATATTCAGCTGGCATCTTTTGTGATATTTTTGTTTTAGTCCGCATACATAGCTGGTTTCTCTTCATGAATCTTGAACACCATGATGCTGATCCAGTAAAGTTGTCGATCCCTCTGTTAGTGGCTATCGCTTTCGCTTGATGAATAATCATTTTTGTAGACACTGAAAGTCCCGCGTTTCTGTGGTCTAAAATCCAAGTATTCAGTTCTGCCTCAAGTTCTGGCCATTTTGCAGTTCCACTTCGTAGATTATGTTTACTGTGAGTTGCTTTTTTTTAGATTCTCTTCCTGATTCCGCCAAATTCTTGTCAATTTCACAGTTGGGGGTGGCCCGAAATGCCTCTCTGCAGCCTAGATATCATAGGCAATCACACGTAGCTTGTGTGCAATATTGTAGCACTGCCGACGTTTTTCAGCCATAATTTTCCAAGAAATTTAGAGAAAATTTAACTGCAGAAATTTATCACCGTTCACAACAACAACCGCAACATCATTCGCATCCACTGAATTCTACGTAACTGGAATGCTCTCACACACCGCAAGGAAGCAAGAAAGAAATCGCGTAACTCGGAACAGAGAAAATTTCCAGATATGAAAGTAATGAAAAATTGAGTATCTGCGTATAAGATGTACCCTGTTTTTCAGACCTGTTTTCAAAGAAAAAAAATGCGTCTTATACGCCGGCAAATACGGTAATAGACACAATCATTAAGCAACAACTGAGATGGTTTGGTCATATTCAGAGAATGGCCCCCCATAGACTCCTATATTTAGCTCTGAATGAATATATGGGAAAAAAAAGACCTAGAACCAGACCAAGAAGTACTTGGATAAAGTTTCTGAAAGAACATTCCCATCTACCCAGCTATAGAGTCATGATTGAGATGGCTAAAGATCGCGATAAGTGGAGAACTTTTCTTCTTAGTGGACTCAACCCGTTATCAAGCGGATGAGATGAAAATAAGATGTAGATGTTATCTGTCATTAGAACTTAACAAATCTCATCAAAAGATCACAACAATTTACAGTGACAGTAGAAACTGTCAGGGAGATATTAAAAACCCAAACACCCACTTAGTTAATAGAGAATACAAGAAGTCTGGTAAACAACTGGAAATTAAGCTCTACTGGCTGAAGGTGCATACTGAAGTAGCAGGAACCCAGAAAGCGTGGATCAATTGCCTGAAGAAGGGGCTATAAAGGAACACCTCGAAACAACTTACCAAAAGTACTAAAATTCAGCCTTAAAGACACTTTCGATAAAAATGAGACTAAACTTGTGGAAAGAAGAATGGAAGCTTCGAAAAACGGATCAGCAATAAAATAATATGTACCACGTATCAGAAACAGTTAGGCTGAAAATGGATGGCATCTCTCTAGTTTTAACAACGATATTAATGAGACATTAAAATTAAGACACTGAATACATAAGATTATATAACATTTTCATAAATAATTTGACAAATAATTATATAACAAATCAAAATTTATCTGAACACTGTGAACACGGCATAATTTGATGTTAACAACTTTGCAGTATTTTACTAACAATCGTAACCACACTATTAAGTTAATATCCGACCACAGATGCATGAACTCTGGTTGGCCCAGTGCCAAGAAGAGTAATTCATGTTGAATGGGAGAAAGAAATAAGGCTACATACAGATTCTCCACCAGCATGCGAAATCACGTATTTTATATGCAAAATTTTCCAACTATTGTAAAAGCAAAATAGTTACCACTTTTAAAACATGAATGTTCATAAAAGAAAAGTTAATTTTCCAAAGTATAATAATAAACACTCGTCATTGATTACCCTATTATCGCAATGGATTTGCATTCTTCTGCAATGCGCAGATGTGTCGAGAGGTCTCGGATCTGTAGTTGAACAGTAATTGTTCTACTGTAAAATTTATAAGAAACCATCACGAACCGTACATTATTGAGCTGATATTACATTGCAGATAAGTAAATCATGCTCGCACGCCATGCCACAAAAGAACGTTAAATTAGCATTCATTCATTTTGGCACGCTATCTCCGAAATATGAAATTTAGAACACAAACAAACAAACAAACACACAAAAAAGGCTAAATATTTATTATTAAGTTTAGGAAGGAAATGTATTTACTTTCTGTTAAATATAAATGAATGTTCAGAATGATGGCAACAGGTTGTAAATTCTACAGAGTTACTTTCGAATCCATCTTACAATTTGTATTTTACTTAATACCAGAAGCGTTAAATGAGAAAACGCATATATTAATTTATCTTCCAAAATATTGCTTAGGTTGTATAAAGACGGTTCGCATTTAATTTAAGATTGCACGAGCAGAAGATTGCCGTATGTACAAATTTAGTATACTGTGAAGAAACGAAACACATACGTCTGACTTTACAGCGAAGTGTTTACACAAATATCACGAACCGTAGTTGAACTTAATAATAAGCATTGCTTCAACTTTTAAAATCTGCACTTCCACACACTATTACGAAACTCAATTTGTTTGAAATATGCACACATTATTGAAGTTTCTTATAGATTTCTTTCAAAAGAATAATTTTATTCAGGATACAGCATCCACATTATTAATTATACATGTGCTTGCCAAATCTGATTGCACACTTATCGTAAATTTTGGTATACAGCGCGAAAATAATGAGACAAAATCTTATATTTACCTTAATTCAGTAAACAGACTGTTTTACTTCTTTGAAAGGAAAATTTCCTTGCTTCGACTTAAACAACAGAGAAAATAAACATTGACTACCATTAAAAGAACTTTAACTAAACAATGATAAAAAATCACACACCATGTAAACCTAAATTCAAGTACTGTACTGATTAGAGGGCGCTTCTCATAAATAAATGCACTATTAAAAGGACAACTGTTTTTATAGCAGCGCCCTCTATAATGCAGAATATGAAAAAAGAAAAATCCCTGTGTATAATTGATTTGAAGTCAGTGTTTTATGGTTAATTATAGTTTTTATAGTGTAACTTTTATATATTTTATAGTGTAACTTATAGTATATTAGTGTAACTTTCTTGGTGTATTTAGTATTTTATAACGTATTTTTATTAAGATATTTCAATAATAAATTAAAGTTTAAAATGGCGCTAAAACCGCACGAGAAACGTAAAGATAAGAAGAGCATCTCAGGTGAGAACAAGAAGGCTAGCCCCGCTAACGAGGTTATTGGAGATGTGGAGCAGGTGAAAGAAAATGAACTAACCTCTAAAATAGCAAAATTGATGCAGATTATCAGAGAAACGACGCGAGAATTTCAAAAACTCGAGAGGCGTTTAAAAGAAGATAAGGAGAAAAAGAAAATAACCAGAAAATATGAAACAAGAAGGCACAGAAAACAGTTAAGACAGGAAGTAACGGAAATCAGGTAAGTGACTCGACTGTTTGTAAAAAGAAAGATGTTATTTGGTATGATGATTCTACAATCAAACATGCTATTGATAAGTGAGTTATAACTTCGAGTTTTCCTGGAGCGAATATTAAACATATAAAAAAAGTAACTCAAAAACAGAAAAGAAAAGTAAACGAGATCACAGTTATAGTCGGTACTAACGAATTAACGATTCGTTAATTCGTTAGTACGAATTAACGAATTAATGTTGTTGGAAGAGGCGAGAGCGAAGAGCGAGAAAGTGAAAATCGTCATGATTTTACCTCGTTATGATAAAAGTGAATTAAAAAGAAGGGCGATGTGGCTAACGATTTGAATGTGAGAGTAAGAACGAAAATGTTGAATGATGGAATAGGCTTTGTCATGGAAATGTTGACGTAAAGTGAATGATTTTGAATTTGTGTTAGTTCAGTTCGGACCCATCAAAAGATTTCTACATGTATAAGGCACTAGGGAATAATAGAGATCTGCGTGTTGTCCAACAGTGTCATTCAGACAGCAGACAAGAGTATACAAAGGAATATGCTGGTGGATTATTATGTCTGTACATGAATGCTAGGAGTATCAGAAACAAAGGGGTAGAATTTGTTGCCTGAGTCAATATGTTGGAATCTCAAATTGTAGACATTAGTGAGACCTAGCTGTCAGAATCAGACATTATCTGGTATTGAGTGTAAAGGTACAGTATTTTTAGGAATGATAGAGAGGAGGGGGCGTGCTGCTAATGATATCGGATTACTTGTTGAATCCAGTTAGAGTTGAGACCTATGATTCTACAATCATAAGTCTCAAATCTAACTGAATTCAAGTCAAGAATATTGTTAGTACTACTACTACTAACAATGTTTCATGTGGCAGTGAGGGTGAAGCCATCTGGTGTGAGACGTGGAATCTTACAAGATCAATTACATAGTGGGGTGTTGTTGCAGACCTGGTGGATCGGTCGCTAGTAGTGAAGAAATGCATCACGAAATAGAAAAGATGAGCGCGTAAAGAATAATCATTATGGGAGACTTTAATTATCCAAATATTGAATGGCTATCAGTAGAATCTCATGAGAAGAATAAAAATGCATTTATTAAACTGTTTCGGAATAATGTCCTCAACAGCATGTGACAGAAGATACTCGAGGAGTGTTAGTTTTGAGTTTAGTGTCAGACGGCCTTTTAGTTAAAGATGTAACTGTTCTAACTCCGGGTAGTTACAGTCATGCAGTACTCGCTTGGAAAGTGACTAAGTTTATGAATGTTCCATTCAGAAATGGTTACATGCTGAACTAAAAAGCAGGAATTTCAGTGGAATGGGATCGGTTGATGAATGGAAAGATTATCGACAGTGCATGGGAAGCATTTAAACAATACTTAAATGATGCCATATCAGAAAGTATCCGAGAATTCGAAGAATAAATAGCGTAGGGGTCAAATGGATGTGTAATCTTATTAAGCAAGAGATTCTTAAGAAAAGGATCATGTGTAAGCAATACCGTGTGCATAAGGATGATTCCATATGGAAATTCCATATGATGTCCGTTATGAAAGTTCTAAGCAGCAGTTTAGAATAGTCACAACTGTTGTACGGAAAGGAAAGTCTGAGTATGAAACTTAACTGGCTCTGCATGCTAAGGACAACCCACAAGACGTCTCTCGATATGCTGGAAGTAAAAGAAAGAATGAATATGAAAAAATAGTTAAAATCTCAGGTTAATTATAATTTAAAAAATGACTGCATTTTTTTTAGATATTTTTCGAAAGTAATGATTTCGCAATTAATGATTCAGTAGCTTACATTTGCAATTTCAACATTAACACAGAGTTAATTTAAGTGTCAAGTACTGCTCATAGCGTAGTTGAAAGAATGAGGAGACAATGTGGCATTGAGTTTGGACAAGACTTCAGCTATAATCTCGTTATGAAGGGGAATGTTTATACGAACTTCTTAAACTTAGGTGAGGTATCCGATTTCGTGTGGAATTTCTTTCCCAAACACTGTTTTTTTTCCGAAATAAACGAAAGTCTATCACCGAACCCATATAATTAAGAGAGAAGGAAATTGGTGTGAACTATTGGGAGATAATGCGTAGTGATGGTTTTATTGTATATTATGTGGATGATGGATTATGGAGTGTTTACATGGTAAAATTAAGTAGCGTAAACAGTGGCTTGTCTAATTTCGCACACACATTTGTGTGTCCTCGTGGAAAATGGTGTTTGCAGTTTCTGCGCAAGGCCGACAGAAGAAAGACTTGAATTCATTCTAGTATAATCGCCTGCCAGATTAAGTACCCCTAAGTCTTTCTACGTGTGGTTCCCGATTTAGTTGATCCGCGGCTTGGGCAAGTGGGTTTTGGCCCCTGGAAACTCTGGTTTTGGCTTTCGTAATCTCAAGAAAATGGACATTCGAACGCAGACTATTTCAGACAATAATATTTTGTGTTATGTATCGAGAATACGAGAAGACAACACGTGCCGATTATAATTAATGAGAGAGTTAGGAGTATCTCTGATTAACTACCGATGTTAATTGAACGAATGTAAACCTTAGTTGTGAAATACATGAATTGTTTGCTTCTTAATATCCGCAGAAGTCCATGGAATACCATAATAAAATACCTCAGTTTAGTTATTTCTACCAATCAACACCAGAAACTCGAATGTATATAATAATAATAATAATAACGAGAAATCATAAGAACACAGAGAAATCATGTCCCGTACAGTAACAACGTATTTCTACTGCACGGGACTCATTCAAATTACGCACCTGCGTGAAATGGATTCGAACCTGTATCCTGTTCATGAAACATAATTCGCTCGACCACGACAACCCCTTCATATTTTGATTGTATAAATTAGTACTTGTCTTACTGTATTCTTCCAGATCATTTTAATGAATATGCTTGGAGGAATAACTCAAATTGCAATATATTAATCAAATATGATCCCTTAATGCCATTTTCATTGGAGTGGTTTCCACTAAATTAAGGAGCAAAGGAAAAAATCTGGATAACTCAAAAAAACTGTGTGATGACTTCTTATGGAATTCAAAAGAAATATTCAAAAATTGTAAATAATTATTTTAATTCTGTAACAAATGGCTATACGAAGACAAGCGTCTCTAGCTATGACTTATAGATTATTTTTATTATTAGACATCAGCAAAAGGCAATCTCAAGGAATGAATTCAATGTATGACTGAAATGCATATCGCTCCGTAATATAAATGTAACTAGCACCACGCGAAATGTGCCGAACATCCGGATGTATGAAACCGAATTCGAAGCTGCAATTAATAAAGTAAATGCTTAAAGGGAAACAAAAATATAAATTTAAGCACATTCCAGGTAATCATCCAGTGAATATTCGCCAATGGATTGTTTGTATCCTATACACATCAATGCAATATTAAGAGGTTTAGGAATATTCACTAATAATCTGCTTTCAATGAAATATTTATCGAATATTTTTTCCGAAAAATTAAAATAAGAAATCACAATAAAATCAGAGGTTTCGGAATGCAAGGAGAAGATGATACTTTAAATCTTGTATAATATATACGTGCTATCCCGTATATATTATGTTCTGTTTCGATCTTATGCGCAAACTGGAATACCGATTAAGCACCCCCGTAAAGGTTGCTTAATCGGTATTCCCGTAGTCTCCTATATCTGTTTATTACACAAGTTCTTTTTTCGGTTTTTTCCTTCTGCTTGATGTAAAACACGATTCTTCCAGCTGGAAAAACCACGCAACCTCCATGTGACCGTACTTCACTTGTGATGACTTTGGTGATCTTCATCAAATGAATGCGAAGGTGAGTTGGTCGAGCAGGCCAATTTTATGGCGTGCTTTGTTGTCACATCACCTAAATATCGTCGAACCTTGGGGGCAAAATCATTTAAAATCATAGACACATATCTATTTCTAATCGTGCAGGTATTCTTCCTTGGTTCAAACAACAATTTGACTGGTGATACGGAGCATTTCAGATTCTGACCAATAATCTAAGAATAGTCTGTGAAGTAGCATTGTGAAATATGGACTGTTACAAGTACGACGATCGTCCAATAAGTCAGTGCAAAGTCTAAGATATGGCGCCACCAGTACGTATCGAGATTATTTTTAGTTTCTGCAACTGTTGGAGGATCCCACACTAAATTTCAGTCATATAGATCTATTACTCTCTGTTTAACGTTCATTTGAATCGATCAAGTACCGTGATTTGCGAAAAATGGATGAGAAAGAATTTCGTGGAAAGGCAAAACGGCTCAGGAAACCAAAGCTAAGCTTGATAAACATCATGGTGAGTCTGCGCCTTCCATTAGAACGGTTTATAAGTGGTTTAGTAACTTTCGAAGTTTCAGTATATGAGCACAAGTGACACTGAACATTCTGGACGCCCTGTTGAGGTCACTTCCCCAGAAATTATTGACAAAATCCATGACATGGTAACGGATGATAGAAGAATGAAGGTGCGTGAATTGCTAAGGCTCTGGGTATCTCAAATGACAGCGTACATAATATTGTACATGAACATTTACATATGAGAAAACTATCCGCAACATGGGTCCGCGTTTGCACACACTGGATCAAAGCGTCAACGTGTGAACTGTTGCACGGATAGCTTGAAGCTGCTTGAACGGAATCCAGAGGAATTTTTGCGTCGTTTCTTAACAGTGGGCGAAACATTGATTCATCACTACCAGCCTGAGACCAAGGAACAGTCAAAAGAATGGGTTGCAAGCGGGGAATCCGCACCAAAGAAAGAGAAAACCGTTCCTTCAGCAGGAAAGGTTATGGCCACCGTCTTCTGGGATGCTCGTGGCCTAATCTTCATAGACTCATTTTGTGTTTCTTCCATAATACCTTCTTCTTCCAGATTGCATACCTTATCTCTTGATTCATCCATTTTACACCCACTCTGTTTACCCGCTTGACCCTTGGAATACACTCTAATATTGCCTCCACCAAATAATTCTTGAGTATGGCCCAAGCAGCATTGATATCCTTTCCATCCAGTTCCTCTTTCCAATTTATTATCGCAAGCTGTTTCCTGAGCTTTTCGTAATTACCAGTCTTATAATTCCATATATATCCCTTTCTAACAGACGTCCTCGAATGACTGGGCACCCTGCATGTGATCACCTCGTGGTCACTCTCACCAACTGGTGGAAGATTTGATACCTCATTTATAATAACATCATCTGATGAGATGATCAAATCCAATACTCTTGATCCTCGTGTACCCTCCGTTACGTGCTGCCTAAGGTAATTATCTTTCAAAAACTCCAAAAATTCATTTTCTTTACCCCCAGATGCAGTCTCTTGCTTCCAGTCTATATTACCATAATTAAAGTCGCCCATAATGATAACTCGTTTCTCGCTAGCTAGGCCAATTTGCCTATACATTTCTTTCTCATTACCTTCCATATTACCAGGTCTATAGCAACACCCAACTAAATATTTCATCCTGTTTACTTCTACCTCACACCATACGGCCTCAAAACCGTGACCACTATTTGCACCTTGCAATTCCACCTTAGATGGGCACAACTCATCTGCTATCAATAACTGTACTCCTCCCTTTCTTCCCTGTCTATCTTCACGAGAAATATCATATCCGTTCATCTCTATTCCTGTCAGGATGTCATCGTCATCTAACCACGTCTCACTTATACCAACAATTTTGGGGCGAACAGACTCGAGCAAAGCAACAATTTCGTTCCCCTTATTTAGAATACTTCTAGCATTAGTGAATAAACATAAGAAATCATTACTGCTTCTACAAGTCCTACGAACATCACTCCTGCGATGTGACTCTTCAATACCTTCCGCTGTCACTTCCTCTATATTACCACCAATTCTACAAACTTTCTTCACACCTAAACTCTTTCCACCCATCCCAGGCCATCTCAATCTGTGTTTGTCCGCTTACACATTCACTTCTGAATTCAGCACCCGCATGTTTCACAAAGTTTCTCCCCGTCCACCCTGACTCCCCCGTTTCCCTGTTCGTGTTGTACCTCCACTCTCTCATTTACTTCATTCATAATATTCACCTCCCCATTTGCAAGTGAACAAATACCTCTCCTTACCTTACTTTTTTGCTCTTTCATATCACTTCGCACCACGCCAGATATATTCATTACAGTCATTACTTCTCCTGCCAGTAACAATCTCTCCAGCAGACTCACACCAAAACCATTTAAATGCAGCCCATCTTCTTTATACAATTCCATCCGTCCCTCAAATTCCTCCCACACATTCACAAAATGCACTCCATTCTCCTCACATAACTGCGCTAACATATCATTCATAATCTTTGCCCGCCTCCTCAATTCATCAGTATCATACCTTGGCAACACACTGACTACCTTTCCTCCCACACTGTTATCTTTTACTCTCCTTAATAATCTCCTTATATCCAATCTGGCATTTTCCTTGTTCCATTCCAAATCATTTGTTCCTACTACAACCACCAACTCTTGTGCTCTCTTATTCCTCATGTCTAACGCTTCATTCACTCTCTCCATTCTACCACCAGGAAAACAAACCTTATGCATCTTCTCATTCACCACACTTATAATAATGGAATCTCCATAGAGAACCACTCTCGAATCATTCGATATATATTTTGCATGCCCATCTTTCCTTCTGCTCTTATTCACTCTTCCATGTATGTCTCTAATTCTTTTCATCTCATTTCGCATGCAGTTCATATCTTGCTTCATCATCATCATCATCAACTCTCTGCTTTCATGCCCACATCCAATATATATTCCTGTTTGTCATTTTCATTTAGTTTCATATTATGTCTTTGGATATTTTTGGTCGCGCAGCATCTACAGCAGTCCCCACAATGATTTTCTGACGAGGATATCCAGGGATAATTAACTGACCCATTTTCCTTCTCTTGAGCAACATTCTGATCCTGTAATGGAAGCTGCTGATCATGTATTTTAGGAATGTTTGGCATAACAGCAATAGGCCTGGATGCATCCCAAGACATCATCATCATCATGGATCTACTGTCTTGATGTGAAGAACTGGCACAAGGTGAAACTGCAGCTCCAGGTAATAAGAGTGAGACACCAGGTTCGATATCTTTTATCCTACTTTGTGCAACTTGAAGAGAAGTAGATAATTCAGGTGATACAGAACAAGGAACTAATATTTGGCTGTCTGTATTTAGCCCTGATTCTATGTTATTTGAGCGAGTTTCAATTAACTCAACAGTATTAAGAATAGGCATCGTATGCATTACTGGGATTGACAATGAATCTTGGAGCAAACTGTCAAAAGATTTTGCCAACGCCTGTGATTCCTCAATTTCTATTATTGTATCTTCACTTTGTTGTGATCCTTTTACCAATACTGAACTCTGTATAGATGAAAATGAGTTCTGAGTTGGACTAGGATATATATTTGAATTAGAAACAGAAATCTCATTTAATGGATAATCAGTTCCTGACAGTTCTACCCTTCCTTCACTTGTGAACGACATTATTGACCTGTTGGTATCTTCTGGTGTGTCTAATTCATTTACTTTTGATGACACATTGGCCTTCATGCCTTTACTGTTAGAACCACGAAGATATCTACTTCGAGGTCTTCCTCTTTTCTTCTTAATTACTGGTGGCAATTCTGTGCTGCGTTTTTTCTGTTGCACCTCAGCAAGTAACAAGGCCTGGTTACTTGAATCATGTTCACTCTTCTCCTGAATATCAATACTGGAAGTATCACTCTGTGCAATTTCTGTACAGATCTCAACATTCAAACTTTTAGCAGCACTAAGCAGCGTGGCAAGTTGGTCCTGCGAAATGGTCACTTCACCCATGTACATAAAATCTATTATCGTTTTTAAATCCGTATATTTTATATCTTTGAGAATAACTGGATGTTTATTTACAAGAGTTTTCAAGAAATATGCTATGAAAGAAAGAACTGCAGGCAGACAACACTATTTTGTGTGCTTTAAGTCTCTTACATTCACATACTAAAATCACATCTACAAAAGTTTCAGTAAACAGTAACTCATTAAAAGTAGTTAGTACATTGATATGTTGATTATTCCTTCTTAAACAAATCTGCTGAGCCCCCATCTTCATAATCTAGTAACAAATTTTTTTAAGTTAACCAATAACAAGTTGTAAAAATGAAACTAGCACCTAAATGTTATATCTTTACCAGCAATACAATGGTTCATACACGTGTAAATTAGGCCTAACTCGACGCATACACGAAACTCCAATCAGTGAAAAATGACACTGGATTACTGCACCACATTAATGACTTCATTTATTCTAGGAATGTCTGATCACACATATACCATTATTGGATCCTACTTCTTCTTAATCTGTACCTCAGATCCGACATGTTAGTCACTACGATGTTCTTAACCAAAAAAAATAGTTGCTGGTTGATTTCTAATTCAAATATAGAGAAAATTTATATTTAAAGACTGCGCCACTCTATATCTGAATTAGTTCAAGAATTGAAGAAAAATCAACCTTCAACTATTTCTCCTTAAAATATAAAATATATACTGGCCGAGTATATTTGACTTATTTAATTTACCCGCTTTGGTTCGAATATTTTATGAATGGTGCAGTAAAAGAGATTCAGGCAAAATACAACTTTAGATAAACAAAAACAAACATTTAATTTTAAAATCGAATGCTCGATTCCAACCTAATGCTAATCCTCTCTCTCTCTCTCTCTCTGTTTCTTTATTATTCTTATTTTCCGCGTTGTTCCCTTTTTAGATCCATCCTTCCCGCCTAAATTGTTCTCGTGATCTAAAACTCTTTTCAATAAACTTTCTCCTCACGTGGTGTTCCAAAACGTGCTCGATCATTTACATACGTCTCCATGACAACCAAACAAAATATAATAAAATTGAGGTATTGCATAACGCTAAACTTCTACAAATAGGAATAAATAAGGAATATTTACATTTCAATTAATGCGCAGTTAAATTATCAAATATAAATTCAATATTAACATAGAAATAAGCTAAATAGCTTGATAATATTTTAACACAGAGTTTTTCTACTATTAATACATATATTCTTGATTAAATAATTAAATATTAGATAAAATTAAAGGTGGTAGTTATATGAATATTAAATTATAAACAAGTGATTTACATTAAACAATATTTACAAATGTAGCCTTTGCCATGGTGGATTATGTTGGATTCTGAGGAGAGTATTAATAATTTAAATTTCTCTTCATTCAGAATCCAACACCATCAATATAATTGAACTTCTGCACAAACTAATAATATAAATACGAGAACGAACTGAAAATTATCCGACATTTCACTGAACAAAAATATTATAAACACTCGTCATTGATTACCCTATTATCGCAATGGATTCGCCTTCTTCTGCCATGTGCAGAAGTGTCGAGAGATCACGCACAGTAATTGCTCTCATGTAAAATTTATAAGAAATCATCACGAACCGAACGGAGTTATTTCGAATTTAAATTTCATATTTCGGAGTTATTGAACTCCGAAATATGAAATTTAAAACACAAATAAAAACGGTTAAATATTTATTATTAAGTTCAGGAAGGGAATGTATTCACTTTCTGTTAAATATAAATATATGTTCAGAATGATGACAACAGGATGTAAATTCTACAGCGTTACTTCCGAATCCATCTTGAAATTTGAATTTTACGTAATATCAGAAGCGTTAAATGAGTAAAACGCATATATTAATTTATATTTAAAATTATTCCGTATGTTGTGTAAACACAGTTTGCATTTCATTTAAAATAGCATGGGCTGAGAATTATGAAATGTACAATAATTTAGTGCATTGTAAAGAAACGAAACACATAAGTCTGACTTTCCTGCGAAGTGTTTACACAAATATCTCGAAAATAATAATAATTGCTTCAAATTTTAAAATTTGCACTTCCACACAGTACTACGAAACTCAATTTGTTTGAAATATGCAAACATTATTGAAGTTTCTTATAACTTTCTTTCTTTCATAAGAATAATTTCAACAGGACACAGCATTCACATTATTATTTATACACGTATTTGCTAAATCTGATTGCACGCTGTACCAATATCGTAAATATTGGTACAGGACGAAACATATAATTAAGAAAATAATGAGGCAAAATCTTATACTTACCTTATCTCAGTAAAAGATTATTTTTCTTATTTGAAAGGGAAATTTCCTTGCTTCGTCTTAAAGAACAGAGAAAATAAACATCGACAACCTTAAAAGAACTTTAACTGACCAATGATTAAAAATCTCACACAGCGGAAACCTCACTTCAAGTACTGATTAGAAGTATGTTTTAATGTATATAGTATTTTATAAAGTATTTTTATTAAGATATTTCAATAATAAATTAAAGTTTAAAATGGCGCTAGAAACGCAAGAGAAACGTAAATCTAAGAAGAGCACTGCAGGCGAGAACAAGAAGGCTAGCCTCGCAACCAAGCTTATTGTAGATGTGGAGGAAGTTAAAGAAAATGAACTAACCTACAAAATAGCAAAATTAAAGCAGATCATCAGAGAAATGACGCAGGAGTTACAAAAAGTCGAGAGGGAGGAGTTTAAAAGAGCATAGGGGAAAAAAGTAGAAAATAAGAAAAAAAAAAAGAAAGCAGAGAAACAGTTAAGACAGGAAGTAACAGAAATCATATAAGTGACTGTTTGTAAAACGAAAGGTGTTATTTGGTATGCTGACTCTACAATCAAACATGCTATTGATGAGCGAGTTATTAATTCGAGTTTTCCCAGAGCGAAAATTAAGAATGTAAAGGAAGCAAATCAAAAGAAAGTAAACGAGATCGCAGTTGTAGTAGGCACTAACGACTTACCTCGAGATAAGTTCAGTATGAGAGAGGACATGAAAGGATTGTTGGAAGAGGGGAGGAAAGAGTGAGAAAGTGAAACTCATCAGTATTTTACCTCGCTATGATAAAAGCGAATTAAGAAGAAAGGCGATGATGGCAAACAATTCGATGGGGAGAATGTGAGTGTAAGAGCGAGAATGCTGAATGATGGGAATGGGCTTTGTCATGGAAATGTTGACATAAAGTGAATGATTTCGACTTTGTGTATGTCCGGTTCGCACCCATCAAAAGATTTCTACATGTATAAGGCACTAGGGAAGAATTAAGATCTGCGTGTTGTCCACCAGTGTCATGCAGACTGCAGACAAGAGTATACAAAAGACCATCCAGGTAGATTATTACATCTGTACACACGAATACCAGGAGTATCAGAAACAAAGGTGTAGAGTTTGTTGCTTTCGTAGGTTAGTTTTGTAGCTATTTTGTAGGTTAGTTCATTTTCTTTAACTTCCTCCACATCTACAATAAGCTTGGTTGCGAGGCTAGCCTTCTTGTTCTCGCCTGCAGTGCTCTTCTTAGATTTACGTTTCTCTTGCGTTTCTAGCGCCATTTTAAACTTTAATTTATTATTGAAATATCTTAATAAAAATACGTTGGGACCTCAAATTGTAGACTAAGTGAGACCTAGTTGTCAGAATCAGACATATTATCTAGTATCGAGTGTAAAGTGTACAGTATATTTAGGAAGGATAGAGAGGAGGGAGCGTGCTGCTAATGATATCGGATTACTTGAATCCAGTTAGAGTTGAGACCTATGACTGTAGTACTACTGCTAACAATATTTCATGTTGTAGCGAGCTCAAGCCATCTGATGTGAGTTGGAATCTAACAAGATCAATTACATAGTGGGGTGTTGTTTCAGATCTGGTGGAGCGGTAGCTAGTAATGAAGAAATGCATCAACAAATAGAAAAGATCAGCGCGAAAAGAGTTATCATAATGGGAGATTTTAATTATCCAAATATTGAATGGGTAGTAGTAGAATCTCATGAGATGCATGATAATGAATTTATTGAGCTATTGTGGAATTACGTCCTCAACAGCATGTGACAGAAGATACTAGAGGAGTGTTAATTTTGAGTTTACTGTCAGAGGAGCTTTTAGTTAAAGACGTAATTATTCTGACTCCGGTTGGTGACAGTCATCATGCGGTACTCACTTGGAAAGTGAGTAAGATTATGAATGTTCCATTCAGAAAAGGTTACACGCTGAACTAAAAAGCAGAACATTGTTTCAACTGAGGACCATACTGATTTCAAGGGAATGGGTTCGGTTGATGGATGGAAAGATTATCGAAAGTGCATGGGAAGCATTTAAACAATACTTAAATAATGCGATATCAGAATGTGTCCCAGAGCTTGAAGAATAAAAGCGTAGGGGTCAAATGGATGAATAATCTTATTAATCAAGAGATTCGCAAGAAAAGGATGATGCGCAAGGAACACCGTGTGCATAAGGATGATGTCCGTTATTAAAATTATCAGCAGCAGGCTAGAATAGTCACAACTGTTGTCTGGAAAGCATGCAGAGCCAGCTAAAGAAAACCGACGAGACTTCTGTCGCTATGCTGGAAGTGAAAGAAAGAATGAATATAGAAAAATAACTCTTCTAAATGCAGATGGCATGAAGGTTGCAGTTGCACATGATGTTGTTCAACTAAGGAGTGCCAATATTATTAAAAGCTATCAACCTGATGTAGGCAACATTGAGCTCACTGCTATCTCTTCACTGGATGAAGAAACTCAGGTGTAAGAGGACGACCTATTAGAGCTGTTAGACAAACTGAATAAAAATTCAGCAATAGAGACTGATGAGATATCAGCAAGTGTGCGAAAAGATTGTTCCTCTGAACTGGCTATTCCTTTGACCAGGACAGGATTTAGTCTCAGAACAGGAAAGATCCCATATGAAAGGGAAGAATGCATGATAATTCCATTGCACGAGAGTGGGGCAAACAACGGTGTATCCAACTGTTGAGCAATTAGTATTTCAGCAGTGATAATAAAGGTTTTGGAAAACGTGATTAGGATTCGCATTCAAAAATGGGTTGAAAGTGAATCTCTGCTTTGCAGTGATCAACATGAGTTTACTAAGGGAAGGTCATGTTTCAGCAAATTGCGCACTTAGTATAACAAGGTTGCCGATACAAGGGGAACGGATATACCTTGATACTTTTGCATTTTGCTAAGGCTTTCGAAAGAATTCATCATGGCAGACAGCATGTTATGTAAATATAAGATTTTGGGTTTGGATTATAGAATATAAGTGCGGATGAGTGGATAGATGACTTATAGATATTGAGTGGTACACGGGAGATGTGAGCCTGCAAGTTATAAGTTAACCAATGTACCTGCTTGATGAGTGCTTGCTCAACTATCATTCAATCTGTACATTAATCATATTGGGAAGGATTTGGCAAGCGAGATACAGTTATTTGCAGATGATGCAAAGAAAGGGAGAGTAATGAGAGTGCTGATATGAATGAATACTGACAGAGAGGATGCTGCTGATATGCAGTACTTGCAGAATAACAAAGATTACAAATACAACTCAAAACATAATTTCAATGCTGAAAAGAACGTTCATATGCTTCTTTACAAAGTCTTGATAGGATCTTACTAGGAATATTGTGCGCATTTCTGGCTTCCATTGTTATTCTGATATATTGAAGAGTGTTAAAATGATATCAAGATTGTGGAATACTAATTATGACACAGATAATATAAAGTGAACTCAAAAATGTCTTCTTGGAAACTAATTTCTGCGAAACAGGCAAACCAGCCAAAAACAGACTTAAAATTAACAACCATTTTCTCGTCTATAAATCCAAACAACCTCTCTCTCACCATGCAGCAGTATACACTTGTGGAGCACAATCAACACTTCGTTATAATTCAACAAACCATTATGTTGGTATCTTTCATAAAAGAAGCAGAATAATCCTAATCAACCCCCCATAATCAAACCACGCTGTTATGTTCTTCTCATTGCCGGCTATTTCTACTTAATTTGTGTATTACTTTGCCCAAGACATCTTAATAAATTCACTATTACACTGTTATAGACAAAGTTAGATAATATTTTTTAAAAAAACGTATTCAGGTGTAAGAATAATTAGGAAGTCATATAAATGCTTTATTTGTATAATGATACAACCTTTGAATTCGAATAACTCTTATAAAACTCCATTCACTGGGAGCTGATCTCAATTTTAATAAATCTCTAATGAAAGGTTTGTTCATTAACACCCACATTCATCTCTTCACAGCAAGGAGAGACATCATCCTAACTCCAACACTTTGAATTTCTACTTATGTTAAGATATCGAATATTTACTTTCCCTGTTATACATCATTCGTTAAATCTTTCTCTCCTGTCTGATCAGTACTCACACATTCGCTTGAAAAATGCTCATCAAATTCTTCTGCATGACAGCTAGATCTTGAAATAATGGGTGGAAAAGAATATTGATTCGTATCTATTATTCTTACCTGCTTTTTTCTATTTATAAAAGCTTATAGGATGATAACATATAATATTAGCATTCTACGCAGTTTGGAACAGATTCCACAAGGTGATAAATTCATCTACGTATGGAAAATACCAAACGATCAACAAACAGTCTTTTAACTGGATTTTAACGAGGATATTGCTCCTTGGTCCGTTATTATAACATATCCCCTACATTGTCAATAGTGTTGGGATATGGTTGTCAGAGAAGATGGTGCAAATCACTGTCATGCTAGAGGAACCACCGACCGCTGAAAAATTATTGTGCAATGGATAGCGTTGTAGTCCACCTGCTTGATAACAAACAAACAAACAAAAGAAAACATTCCTTTGTGGACCTGATCGACAACAACGTTCAAATACTCCTTGGATGACACCGAACCTCCAGCAATATTGGGGAGCCGTCACGTACCAAAATAATATACCGCACACATCACGACACCACTTCCAGAATCTTCAGCTGATGTCTGTACAGAACAAGGTTGATCTACTCTTAGAGCTGCGTGACTTTTTTTCTTCAGTATTCAGTGACGGTGTTATCCATCCATTATTGATTCTGTATTTTATGGTTTCGAAATAGTCTAGAATCTAGACTCTAGATCTCCATTGATTATTGATCCATGTTAACTAAATTATTTTACTTGTTCAATACTACTGTTTCCTATTTTCGTTTGGAATGCTTCCCTTTTTTCTCCTATTGCCATTAGTTTTGTTTTCCTAAAACTGATTTTCATATTTTATTTGTTACTTGTTTGATGAAGCATGGTCACGATATTTTCTAATTTTTCTTGTTGTCTGTAGTGATTACTATGTCGTCAGCATACTTTAAATGTGTTATATTTCTACCACTTACAGTTATATCTTCACCCATCTGTAGTCCTTCGTCTACTTCTTTTCGGTACAGGTTGAATAAAAATGGTGACAATAGACAGCCTTGCATTTCTCCTTTTTTAATTGCTGTTTGATCTCCTATGTTTTTGTACTTCACTACTGGATGTATTTATGAATAGTAATTCTTGATATAATTTAATATGTATTTGTCAAACCCTCAGTATTCTAGACTTTTAATGAGTTTGCTTCTGTTTATTGAATGAAAAGCTTGCGTGAAGTCATTAAACCAGCAGTAGAGTTATTTAATTTTGATTAGGAGAATAAATGTTCTTAAATGTTGTGCCTTTTCTCCCTAACCATCCTATTCCAGTTATGTAAAAATTAATATTTCATCTACATAAACCTATAGCATCTAAGGAAGAAAGCATATTAAGAACTTTATAAGAAGAAAGTAATTAGGAAACTCACCGCTCAATAAAATAATACTTTCAGTTTATAACATAAAATATTGTCAAAATTTAATTAAAATCTAAATAAGTAATACATAAAGAAAGTATATTTTGTTTAACACTCTATAAACAGGTCTGCAATTATTTATTAGCCTGGAAGAGAATACCAAGTATAAAATTAAGTTTGCAGTTCTGCTAATTTCCTTACCACAACTTTCTTCCCAATTAACTCGTTATTTGGATTATTTTCTGTGATACCGAATAATGAATGAAATATGGCATTTGTTATAACACAACGATGAAATCTGCTAAAATCTCAGGTTAATTATAATTTCGTGAATGTATTTTTTATATTTCTTAATTTTTTTTTTTGAAGTTAACACCAGCTTCGAAAGTTGACTGCTGCTGCTGCGTACGTTACTGATACCTCTTCAAATACGCTCAGGTCGTGGACATGATATTTGAATTCAGCTGGCATTCATTATTCAGTAGCGAACATTCGCTATTTCAACATTTTATTTCAACAGAGTAAATTTCAATTTCAAGTTCTGGACATAGCGCAGTTGAAGAATGAGTGAAGCATTGAATTCGGATAAGACCTCAACTAAATACTCATCATGAAAGGACGAAGTTCATTCATACATGAACTTCTTTAACTGAGTTTCATGTGGAAATTCTTTCCGAATCTCGGGTTTTTCTTTCGAAATAAACGAAAATTGGCCACTGAAGCATATAATTAAGATACAAGGAAATTGGGAGTAATAATATGCAGTGACGATTTTATTGTATATTACGTGGATGATGGATTGTGAAGTGTTTACATGCTAAGATTAAGTATTATAAACGGTAGATTGTCAAGTTCCGCATACGCTTGTGTATCTTAGTGGAAATGACGTTTCCGGCTCTTGTGGAAGGCTGCCAGAAGAAAGACTTAAATTCATTATAGTCTAATCGCCGGCCAGATTAACTATCCCTAATCCTTTCTACGTGTGGTTCCCGAATTAGTTGATCCGTGGCATGGGCAAATTGGTTTTGGACCCTGGAAACTCTGGTTTTCCTTCCGCAATCTCAAGAAAATGGACATTAGACCAAAGATTATTTCAGATAATAACATTTTGTGTTATGTTTCGGGAATACGAGAAGACAACACGTGCCGATTATAATTAATGAGAGAGTTGGACATATCTCTGATTAACTACCAATGTGGATTGAACGAATTTAAACCTTATTTGTGAAATACATGAATTATTTTCTTTCGAAATCCACAGATGTCTGTGGAGTACAATAAAAAAACACTCCAGATTAATAATACGACCAATCAACACCGGTATTTTTACTTCAGAAATGCTAATGTATAAAACTACTGTTTATAATAATAATAATAATATCCCCCCCCCCCCGAATGAACACAGCCTTGTGGCGGTGGGACTTATGATTCAGTGATGTTCAGAGCTATTCTGACGGTAGCATATTTACCAGCAGGGCTACCTTTGTCAGACAGGTCTCAACTGAGCAGCCAGACTGACAGTTTTCCATTTCTCATCTTAATGATGAAAAGGAAGAAGAGATCCATATCGAATCAGTCGACGCCTGGGTCATCAAGGACTGCGTCAGATGTTGGGGATCCTGGGCATCAGGTGACAAGTGGGCTACAGGACCCAGCTCTCCTTGCTGAGCAATCAGGGCAGGAAGCTGAAAAGCGACTGGAAGAAACCAAACGTAAAAAATGGACTGTAGAAGAAAACAGAGAAGTTATGAAATGTTTTTACAGATCAACACCAGAAAAACGATGTTTCAGAAATTAAATTCCCAATGCCCAGAATCTCTAATAATAGAATCTCTAATAACAACTGAAGACTTATGAACCAAGAGAATTTTATTTTCCGTAAAAATATTTACTGAACTTGAGCTGCAAGGGTTACATAATAAACTAACAACTCCAGTAATAGTAAATCACCAGGAGGTAGCTATATCAAACTTTGGAATTCAACTCAGTAAACATCAAACTGAAGACACCTCAGAATGTTTTGACAGAAGTGCAGTGTAAAATGAAGTCTCCGGGTTATCGGAATCTATGAACTCTATAAATGGCCGTAAAAGACTACCACCATTAAAAGTTTTAAAGAAATCTAAGCTAAAACTAAAACAGCTCCTCTAGACGCAAATGCTTTAATTAAAACCATCACAACCAACAGTATAAAGGAAACAAATCAGCTCGTATACAGCACAGCCTATATCATTTCAGTGAAGCTTGGTTGCAAACAGCAAGAGCAAAAGCCGGGAATGAAACAATCTGCACCAGGGAAAATCTGGTTGGAACAAAAAGTCAACAAACTTCCAGCTGATCTGAGCAACTTAAAGAGTATTAAAGAAGGATGGCTGAAAAATAATAACATCAAAAACAAACTGATTAACAAATATAATTTGGCCAACAAAACAATTGCTGAAGACATTGAAGAGCTAAAACAAAGAATTATAGCGACTGCACAGAAAATTAAAAGATATGAAGCAAAAATAAACCAATATGTACAAAATATGCAATTTCGACAGAACCAACAGTTCTTTCAGTCTCTCCAGAGAAATACAAATGCAAACAATGATTCACCAGAAAAAGAAGAAACACTCAAATTTTGGAAGTCAATCTCGATAATCCTATTGAACACAACAAAGATACCTCATGGATTAAGGAAATAGAATCAGAAATGAAACAAAAACAGATGCAAAATGTCATTATCACTAAAGAAATAGCCAGTACATAAGATAGAAAATTAACAAAATTGAAGTGCACCTCGCAAAGACGAACTATATGGATTTTGGTTAAAACATCCAACCATTCTACATGATCGAATGGCAGAACAATTGAATTATTTATTGCAGTCAGGCTCAGTGGAAGACTGAATGCACTTTTCTCTTCATGAAAGATAAGGATAATGGTGCAGACCCAAGTAACTATCGTCCAATCACATGCCTAGCAACTATGCGTAAGCTGATCACTGCAATCATAGCAATTCCATATACCACAACTTATCAGATAATCAGATTTATCCGATTGAACAAAGAGGCAATTTTCAAAAATCCAGAGGAACAAAAGAGCAGATCCGTATTAATAAAATGATTCTCAGAAATTAAAAAAGACGAAACAATAACTTAAACATGGCATGGTAGACTACAGGAAAGCATTCGATTCCCTCCCACACTCATTTATCCTAAAATCGCATACATCTGGAATTAGCAAAAACATATGTTCTTTTCTGGCTGCTGCTATGAAATCATGGAAAACAAGATCTCCATTGTGAATAAGGAGCGATTCAGAGATATCAACATTAAACGTGGAATTTTCCAAGGTAATTCCTTGTCACCATTGCTCTTCAACATTTCTTTGATACCTTTGTGTATGATTCCGAAGAAACAAAACTTGGTTATGAAATTCCTAAATGTAATATTAAAATTTCCCAACTGTTGTATATAGATGACTTGAAGTTATAAGGAAAATCGGCCCAACAAATAGACTCTTTATTGAACACAGTTCATATTTTCAGTGACGACATTAAATGAAATTTGGGTTAGATAAATGCGCAATTTTATCTATTAAACGAGGAAAAATTAACCACACTAGCAATTTTAATTTTGATCAAAGAAATACATAAAAGCAATTTCAGCTGACGAACACTACAAATACCTTGGAATATTAGAAGCGAATGATATTCTCCACTCGAACAATTAGAGCAATGAATTCTTGGGCTATACCAGTTATCCAATGCACAGCTGGCATAACAGATTGGACAAAAGAAGACCTGGACAAACTGGACCGCAAAACTAGACAAGTAATGACTATGCATCATGCATTACATCCACGAAGTGATGTTGACCGGTTGTACCTACTGAGGAGAATAGGTGGACGGGGTCTTCTGCAAGTGAGACAGACTGAGGAAGAAGAAGAAATTAGTTTATGAAGTTACACCGATAATAGCTCTCAGCCAATTTTAAGCAATTACAAAAGATGGCCTTCTAAGAGCAACAGGAACAAATGCGATTACAAAACAACAAACTAACGGATATATGCTCTGAACAATAAACCCTTGCATGGCCAATTTCTTCGAGATACTGAGGACAAAATTGACGTGAAGAAGACGTGACAATGGCTACAATACGGTTACATTAAAAAAAGAAACAGAAGGATTGATTCTAGGAGCTCAAGAACAGGCATTGCAAACTAACGCAACCAAAGCAAAAATTTTGAACATCAATAATAACAGCAAATGCAGATTATGCGATCAGAAAGATCAGACTGTAGAACATCTAATCAGTGCCTGCAGCAACATTGCTCAAGTGACTATAAATACCGTCATGATCAAGTTGCCAAAATAATTTATTGGCATGTATGCAATAAATATGGCTTTCCTACTTCTGACAACTGGTGGCAGCATAAAATAGAGACAGTATTGGAAAACGAAACAGCAAAAATTCTCTGAGACTTTCGAATACACACTAATCCGACAAGTTCGGATTATCGATATCGCAGTACCCGGTGATCACAACATGAACAACAGAGAACTAGAAAAAATCGAGGTCTGGCGATCGAAGTTGGCCGGATGTGGCTTAAACAAAACAAAATCATTCAAATAATTATCGGTGTACTTGGTGGAACTTCAAAGAAGCTATCCAGCTATTTACAGCAATTAAACATCTACGAAGTGACCTACCAAAAACAGCATTACTTTGAACAGTCCATATTTAGGAAGCTACCTGAGGGAATATTCTTAGATTCTTGGGTAGAATCTGAATTGTTCTGTATCACCAGTCAAAGTTTTGTTTATATGATATCTTGTTTTGAATGTGCAACAATTATGTGAATAAAATAATAATAATAATAAAAGAGTACTTCATATACGCGGTAGAAGACAAACCATGTCTCATACAGCAAGAACGTCTTGTCCACATGGCGCACTATTTCAAAATACGCACCTATGTGAAATGGATTTGGACCTGTATCTTGTTCACGAAACGTAATTCGCTCGACCACAACGACCCCTGCATATTTTGATTATATAAAATGGTACTTGTCTTACTCTATTCTTCCAAATCATTTTAATGAATTAGCTTGAAGGAAAAACTGAAATTGCAATATCTTCATCAGATATGATCGCTTAATGCCATTTTCAATAGAGTAGTTTCCATTAAATTAAGGAACGAAGAGAAAAATCAGGATAACTCAGAAGACTATGTGATGACTTCTTATGGAATCCAAATGAAATATTCAAAAATTTCAAATAATTATTTTAATTCAGCAACAAATGGCTATACATAGAAAAGAGTCAAAAACAAGGGATTAAAATGACATTCTGAAAGTCCACCAATAAGGAGTGTTGATCCTCATAGCAATACGACTCTCACAACGTTGTTTCATACTGTTTATAAAACCTTTCATGAGCAGCTCTGCTGGTAATAAAATCCATTGTTACTACAAAGTTCTCCCGCGTCCCTCAAGATTTTGGGGAAGGGGTTGAGTGCACAACACGTATATCTGGAGAATACTAGACATGCTCAATTTGAATAAGGTTTGGGGACCTGGCTCTGCAGTCCGTTTGTGTGATTGCCTCTTTTGAAGATATTGGTTCACAAGCTTTGTTCACAGTTTGTTACTGGACAGGGTATCTCTTTCAGTGACTTTGACTGTCTCCGTGAACTTTGAACTAAACTTCATCAGCAGAAAGTTCTCGTTGTCTCTCTCCACGTCACCTTCCAGTTGCGGCAATATGACTGTTACTTCACCTGCCAACCCTTCTCATATACCATAAAGAAGCATCGATTTTTTTCTTAAAAATGAATACTAATAAATGAGATATATTTTGAAGGAGACAGTGGAACTCATTGATCGCAGAGTTTCAGTTTTCAGCAAAACTAACTTGCTTCTTAGGCGCGCAAATAATAATAGGAACAATATCATTTTATATTTTTTATGGTTATTATTTTCTTATGATTGTTACGTGAAACCTCATGCTGTGGTTGTCTTCTTCATTACAGAAAGTTAACTGCCCTGCTTACTACGTCCGCCAATTACGCAAATATTAAACCAATTGACCCAATGCTTGAACTGTACAAAACGCATCTATTACAATTTAACGAAATTTGACGTAACTATACTCCGTTGTAAGTTTGATTACTTTAATTATGGAGAAAGTTCGCATTTGTATTATTATGAGGTATAATAATAAAATTATTATTATAATTATTATTAGTAATGCCTGTATAGATCAGTGGATTTAAAGCTGGCATCTGCTGTGCTAGGGAGCACGAAGATAGACTTCATTCAAGTCAAGTCATCGAATGGAGGAACATTTTTTAAGCCTATCTTCTACCGGTTCCCAAGTTAGTCGATGTCTGGCAGAGCAAGCGGGTTTTTATCTCCCTAAAACTCTGGTCGTTGGCCCGAAAAGTCAAGAAAATCGACCTTAGAACACACCTTATTTCAGATAGCAACAAATTCTTTTAGGATTAAGTAGCAAATGATGGCAGCACTTGTTTGCTAGTCTCTTTATCAGTGCACCTACAATTAGTGATAAACATATTACAGATAACATATATAAACATAGTCCAGCTATCTCTGAATGTCCAACGGTGGAGATCGGAGTAGCCAGTTAATCTTCAAAAGCTCGATATAGTTAAAAGGCTTCTCGTAGTCCCTGTAAGTGAATAAAAGGTGATAGCTTATTATTATTATTATTATTATTAGGTGATGACTTCAAGGAGCCCAAGAACTCATTATTATTATTATTATTATTGTTCCGGGAAACTCCAAGGAGTCGACAGACTCATCGAGGGAGGCCCTAACATCATGTCTAGAACAACTATTCAACATTCGCACAGTATCTATCATACCTTGCCTTGAACTCATTCACGGTCGTAGCACCCACAACAGACTCTGGAAGCTTATTCCACTCATTCACCACTCTCCAAGTAAAAAACCTAGCTCTAACACCCTTGTCAACCACGCTCTTGTCCAGCTTCCATGCATGGCCCCTAGTCCTCCCAACACCAGTCATATTTTCAAAAATATCTTCTGGATCAATCTAATAAAAACCTTCAGTAATTTGAATGTCTCAATCATATCACCCCTCCTTCGCCTATCGTCCAATTTCTGCAACCCACAAATCTTCAACCTATTCTCATAAGGTTCATTCCACAGACCTGCTATCATCTTGGTCACTCGTCTCTGGACCCTCTCCACTTCCTCGCCATCACGAAGAAACCCTGGTGCCCATAATTGGGCACAGAAGTCCAGATGGGGTCTTATCAAGGCTCGATACAGAGGAACAACAACTTGTTTGTCTCTGCATGTTAAAGTATTTTTCAGAAGCCAAGTGATTTGGTGAGCTGTTTTAGTCACTTTTGCAATGTGCCCCCTAAACTTCAACTCCGTATCCACCAACACTCCCAAATCCCTGGCCTCATCAATCTCCTGGAGTACGGTTCCACCAATGCGATATGCTGCTGCTATTCTTTTCACCCCAAAGTGCATAACCTTACAATTTGCCACATTAAATTGACATCCATTTTTCCTAGCCCAGTCCTCCAAACTATCCAAATCATCCTGTAAAATTTTGACATCCTGTGCACTCACAATTGCTCTACCCAACTTTGCATCATCAGCAAACAAGTGAACACTTCCTCTCAAATCCTTTACAATATCATTTATGAACAAATTGAAAAGCAGTGGTCCAAGAACAGAGCCCTGCGGCACTCCACTAGTCACAAGACGTCTTTTAGACTTCACTCCTGAATAAACCACTCTCTGGTATCTCTCCTTCAACCACCCTCCTATCCATCTCACCACCCCTATATCTATCCCCATCTGCTCCAGTTTACTGATTAGGGTTCCATGTGGTATCCTATCAAAGGCCTTGGCAAGGTCCGGTAGTTTCACTGTAAACCCATTATCCCTATCCAGTTCAGCCGTCACTGTGTTATAAAACGTGAGCAAGTTACTGAGGCATGATCTACCCTTCACAAAACCATGTTGTCCCCCATACAATATCCCATTTTCATCTATCCAATCCTGTATTCTTTTCTTGACTATGATTCCTGATATGCTAATCGGCCGGTAATTTACAACAGCAGTCTTGGAACCATCTTTATGCAGTGGAACTATTTTCCCCTCTTTCCACCCCCCAGGCGGGTGGAAACAGGGGAAAATAATGGGAGATCATTCTACTCCTCTCGCAGTCTCTCCACTAATTCATCCTTCAACCTCGCAAAACGCCATATACTGCAGAACAACATTAATATAACTTCATTAAGCATAGAATTATTCTCAAGGTATCCCAGCAATTTTCAATATGACTAAAATGTCATTAGTAGAACAGAAACAGAAAGGCTCATCAAAGAAAATGCATGAATTACAAGTACGTAAGATAGAGTGGTACTCTCTGAGAGACGGTTAACCAATATTTCCAGCAATAGGTGTAATGACAAACATCATTTCTGTTCAGAATAGGACGATGTAATAAAGACGAACAACTTTCATTGTATATAAGCATTACATAAGATATTTGCTTTCCTGAAGGATCTTATTCTTCTCAAGTTTCTACGTTCGTTTGTTTGTGATAGCGTGTCCCGCAACTCCCGTGTCTTTGATCTATAGAAATTGCATATAATGAAATGGCGCGTTAACTATTTCTTCAGAGGACAATACTCTTGGATTTTTATCTGTAACCTTTTCTGAATATTTGGTAGGACACTGATATGCACTGGTAAGTTATACAATCAAAACATCCATTCTTTTTGAAAATCGATAAGATTTCCTTCATACAGTTGACTCTAATTATATATCTGTGGGCCTTATAGAGCTGTAAAGACAAGATAATATGAGAAACATATACTTATCAGAATATTTCTTTCTAATTCTGGTTGAATATGCCGATAAAGCGATGAATCGCTGTGTTGATTTGAACGCCATCATTATTAGTTGTTCTAAGTTGGTTAATAAATATGTATTACATTTAGTCAACACATAATTTTATCACATAATCTTATTATTATATCTCCATGAAGATAGCTGGAATATTGAAGAACTAAACTAACCGATCTAAACACAACACCTATAGTATTTTTCCCTCAACTAATTAACTGTCAAGACAGTAGCCGTTAACCAACCATAAAGGTCTCCATCATATCGCTTCTTTACATACTGTGAACCAACACCTTCTGTCAATCCTGATATGGGAGAGACGACCGTCGGTCGTTCTCAGGATCCTCTTTGCGTCCTACCAATCTTGAAGCAAACAGGTGACAAAATATGAGGTCAGTATTCAAGAGCGACCAAATCGTAACATGTGTAATTAATTCTTCATGGAATCCAAAGGCTTTGTAGGAAGCACTCTATAATAAACTATTCTCTAATAATCAAATCTGACAAAGTACTAAGAATTTTTTAAACAAACGTACTGGGCATAAACATGTAATTTTGGTATCTGTGATACAGGAGTGTATTTACGTGGTTATTATTTCATTAGTTTCATTATTTGTTATATCATGAATTATGTTACTTAAATTTACTTCACATCACAAATAAGTTAGTGAAATCGCTTTATGTGGCAAACAAATTCCGTTTTATAAATTCCTCCCCGTTAATATGAATGATCACTCAGGTGGGTAATTCTGCATCAGATTAATACAACAAGATGTTTTAATTCGAAGAAATATTTTAAGTAAATTAGAAAAATATAAATAAATGACACCATTCAAAAATAACCCTTGATTAAAGTTATTCCTTGGAGTTCTAAATAACCAAATAGCAGGTTAAGACTGATAATTCTAGAAAAGTAACACATTCAGCTGGTAAGATTTTATTTTATACCAAAGAAAAACATATTACATTTAAAATCAAAAAGTAGTACCGTATTTCAGAGAATATTAAAATGCATGACTGCACTTTTCGAAACTTTTGCTGTCAGATATCGCAAGAGATAGATATTTGTACGAGCTGTGAAGTAACTTCTCTTCTGCAAAGATCTGAATTAATTTTCTGTCCAAAATTAATTAATTTTGGACAGTCAGAGTTACAAACTGGTATCCGACAGATACCAAAATGAAACCTGGAAGACCAGTCTTAAGGTGGGAAGATCCAATAATTAAGCAAGTTGGAAGAAAATGGAGAAGAATGGCCCAAGACAGAAATACTGGACTCTTTACGGCCCAGTCATGGAGAAATCCTGACTGAATTCACAGGTCCATCAAGGTAATGTAAAATCAGCCTTAGAAACACTTGCAATAGAAATGAGCATAAAGTTGTGGAAAGGATCAAAAACCGGATCAATAATAAAATAATATGTAAAACATATCAGAAACAGTCAAGCTGAAAATGGACAGCATCTCTCTCTAGTTTAAACCACAATATTAATGAGGCATGAAAAATTAAGACACTGCCTATATATCTTATATAAAATGTTTATTAATAATTTAACAAATGGTTATATAACAAATGGAAATTTATCTGAACACCGTTAACCCAGCATAATTTGATGTTATCAACTTCGCAGGATTTCATTAAAAATCGTAACCACACTGTAAGTTGATATTCGACCACAGATGCAAGAATCCTGGCTGGAACAGTGCCAAGAGGAGTCAAGTCATGTTGAGGGGGAGAAAGAAATAAGTCTACGTACAAATAAATACGTACAACAGTTGGAAAATTATAAGTATAATTTTTCAGCAGTTGTATAAACAAAATAGTTACCACCTTAAAAACAAGTATTTTCATCAAAGAAAAGTTAATTTTCCTACGTATAATAATAAACACTCTTCATTGATTACCCTATTATTGGAATTGATTCGCATTCTTCTGCCATGCACAGAAGTGTCGAGAGTAATTGCATTTGTGATAGAACAGTAATTGTTCTAATGTAAAATGTATAAGAAATCATCACGAACTGAACATTATTCAGTTTATATTACACTGCAGAGAGATAATTCATGCTCGCACGCCATGCAGGAACAGAACGTTAATTTAGCATTCCTTAATTTTGGCACGCTATCTCCGAAATATGAAATTTAAAACACAAATAAAAACGGCTAAATATTTATTATTAACTTTAGGAAGGAAATGTATTCACTTTCTGTTAAATATAAATAATATTCAGAATGACGGCAACAGGATATAAAATTCTACAGAGTTATTTTCGAATTCATTTTGAAATTGGTATTTACGTAATAACAAAAGCGTTAAATGAGAGAATATATTAATTTATATTCCAAATATTGCTTACGTTGTATAAAGACAGTGTTTCCGTTTAATTTAAATTTAATTTGCTGGAGCAGACGATTGCCGTATGTACAAATTTAGCATACTGTGAAGAAACGAAACACATAAATGTGACTTTCCCGCGTGGTGTTTACATAAATATTTGAAACATTATTGAAATGGATAATTTGATTTTTTGTCAATTAAGTTTCTTATATCTTTCTTTCATTAGAATGATTTTAATCAGGACACTGCAGCCACATTATTAATTATGTATGTGCTTGCTAAATCTGATTGCGCACTTATCTAAATATTTGTACAGCGCGAAAAATATCATTCGGAAAATTATGAGGCAAAATCATATACTTACCTTAACTCAGTAACAGACTGTTTTTCTTCTTTGAAAGGAAAATTTCTTTGTTTCGTTTTAAATAACAGAGTAAATTAACATCGACAGCATTGATCGATATGTGATCAATAGTTAAAAATCTCACATCACGAAAATTTCAACCGAAATACTAAATAGAGGGCGCTTCTCAGAAATAAATGCATTATATAATATATAGCAAACTATAAAGTTTCGGCATAAGCTAAACCCATGGTTCAATACTAGGGAAACTCGTAGCAGAGGTGAGTAAAGTTCTGATCACTATCCCATAATGTAAAACACATATCCTAGGAGATGTATGAGGCTATACATTATGAGGGAAGATCACTACCCAAACCATTTTCACTATTTAAGTAAAGCCATCTCTAAAAATTAGACGATCCAGAAAGATTGCCCAACTCAGCGTTGTTCCACTCAGTTACAGGCTCACTCCGTCACCTAGAAGAACTTCTCAGCGTTGGCTCTACCTAGTGGCAGGCTCACTCCACCACCAGACACAGCCATAATCTCAGCGGTAGCCCTACTTAGAGACAGGCAAGAACCTATCACCAAGCAGAGTCTTTCATGCATCCAGGTGTATTTAAATAAAGACCTCTAAAAATTAGGGGATTCCCCAGACCACTCCCTACGAGTGACCGAAGGATCGTCCAACTTAGCGTTGTTCCACTCAGTGACAGGCTCACCCCATCACCAAGAAGAACCTCTCAGCGTTGGCTCTACCCAGTGGCAGGCCCACCCCACCACCAGCCAGATCTAATCTCAGCGGTGGCCCTACTCAGAGACAGGCAAAAACCTATTCCAAGCAGAGACTCTCTTATATCCAAGAAAACAAACCCACATCAGTGAGTAGGTAGACCTAGATAATACTAAGGTAGAACGCAGGACGCAGGAGACATATATGGCGCAGAGGGTGAAGCTTGACGCTTTTCATATTCCCTGTTGTCTGTTTCGGGAGCAGTGATGGGAGAGATTTGTGAGCTATTTAGCTCGCCCTGAGTGGGCAGAAGTGGTTATTCGTCGTTGAGTGTTAGGATGGCTTTCGGTCTTTTATGTTTCCAGTGGTTATTACCGTCATAGTTTCCGGCTTGCTGTATTAGTTGGCTTGGATGCGTAGATGTCTTTATAAAGAATTTCTTTGCTAGGGAGCGTAGTAGTGGAGAGATGTAGGAGATATTTATGTCCCGGTGGATCTGGGCGTTCCTGATGAACCACGGGGCGTCCAGAATCTTCCGCAGGCATTTGTTCTGTTGTCTTTGTAGCTTAGGATGTTTGTCTTGGAGGTATGGCTCCAGGCTGGGGAGGCGTATATGACTGTGAGACGGATCACTGTCTTGTACAGTAGAATTTTATTTCTTGAGCTTAGCTTGCTGTGTCTGTTGATCAAGGGGTATAGCTGGGCGATAACGTTTGAAGCTTTGGTGCATGTGCTCTTAATGTGGCTGTTGAAGCATAATCGCTTATCTAGAAGTATTCCGAGGTATTTTGCTTCAGTTTTCCAGGGAATTTTAGAGTTGAACAGGGTGATGTCTCCTTTGGAGGATGCTCGTCTTCTTGTGAAGAGTATCGTTGTACTTTTCTGGGGGTTTAATTGTAGTCGCCAGTCTTTAAACTCTTCTTCTAGATTCAGGATGGTGTCTTGTAGTTTTTTGGTAACGAGAAGTGGTTGACGAGATCTGGCTAGAATAGCCGTGTCATCTGCATAAAGGGCGATGGTGGATGTGAGAGGATTTTGAGGGATGTCTGCCATATAGCTGTTGAACAGGATCGGGGCTAGCGGTGATCCATAAGGAACTCCAGCGAGGATTTTCCGTTGAGTTGAGACTGTTTCATTGATTTTGACTTGCATCCTCCTGTTGGAGAGGTATGATTTGATCAGGTGTATCATGTTTAGTGGAAGGTTAGCGATGATAAGTTTGTAGAGGAGGCCTTGGTGCCAGATCTTATCGAAGGCCTTTGAGATGTCTAGGAAGACAGCTCCAGTGTGTTGATTCCAATTGAATCCTGTGGTGATGTATTCTACCAGTCTATGGATTTGATGCGTGGTGCTGTGATTTTGACGGAAGCCAAATTGTTCTTCTGAAATGATATTTAGTTGGTTGACATGATCTTGGAGTCTGATGAGGATGATTTTCTCAGCTATTTTCCCTAAATTGGATAGCAGGCTGATGGGACGGTAATTTTCAGGTAGGTGTGGGTCTTTGCCTGGTTTGTGAATTGAGATGATGTCGGCTATTTTCCATGACTGGGGGAAGTGCTGCCATTTGAGGATGGAGTTTATGATGTTTGCCAGATGGGCTATGGCTTTGCGTGGTAGTGCCTTGATGACTTGGTCAGTGATGCCGTCAGGACCTGGGGCTTTTTTGATCTTGAGATGGTTGATGATGCCGATTATTTCGGTAGGTGAGGTAGGCATTATAGGACTTGGATTGACATCGGGACGATTTACTGTGAACCTGACTTTACGATGGATCTTGTATACCTGGCTGATGTTTAGGTTCTCATATGCAGGACTGCATTGTTTCTCTAGGTTTCTTGCTATGGCTTCGGCTTTGTCAGCATCTGTGTATGCAAGGTGCTGTTCTGCTTGCAGAGGGGGGGAGGGATTTGCGCTTGTTCCTGAGGTTGTTTAGGAATTTCCATATAGAATGATCTGCTGTGGAGATGGAGGTGAGCTTGTTGTCCCATTGTTGGTTCCTGTGGTTCTGGAGAGCTTCTCGGACAGATTTGTTTAATCTGTTGAGAGCTGTTTTGTCCTGGGGAGCAAGAGTAGTGAGTAGAACTTATATACTTTGCTATACGAGTTGTCAAAAAGGTGCACCAATAATTTACTGAAATAAAGAGCCAAAAGGCTTCACTTCGCCGATATAAAATTATTTAAATTAAGGGGATATTAAATCCCACATTATTTCAAAGACAAATAAGAAACTCAAAGATAGAAATCAAAGAATTTCATGCCGAATATATAGCAAACTATAAAAGTTAGCAAAGTATATAAGTTCTACTCACTATAACCTTAGAATTATCTAGGTCTACTTACTCACTGATGAGACCTCAATAAAGGTCGAAACCGGTCTGGGTGGTGACCATCCCCCATAATGTATAACATCATACATCTCCTAGGAGATGTGTTTTACACTGTGGGAAATACTACGGATAGTGATCAGAACTTTTCCCACCTTTGCTACGTGTTTCCCTAGTATTGAACCATGTGTTTAGCTTACGCCAAAACTTTTATAGTTTGCTATATATTCGGCATAAACTCTTTGATTTCTATCTTTGAGTTTCTTATTCGGCTTTGAAATAATATGGTATTTAATATCCCCTTAATTTAAATAATGAAGAAATGCGTAACCAAATAGAAGAGTTGAGCGCGAAAAGAGTAATCATAATGGCCGACTTTATTGAGTTGTTGCAGAACAACTTCCTCAAGCAGAATGTGAAAAAAGATACTTGAGATTCAAAGAGTGCTAAATTTGAATACAGCGTTAGTGGGAGTTTCAGTTAGAGATCTGATTTTCTGACTCCTGTTGGTGACACCGATCCTGCAGTACTCACTATTGGAAAGTGAATAAGTTTATAAATATTCCATTCAGAAAAGCTTACATGCTGAACTGAAAGCAGAAAATTGTCACCAAATGAGGAGTGTACTGATTTAAGTGGAATGGGGTCAGTAAATGCAAATGGCATGAGGGCTACAGTTGTAGAATTTAATATTAATCTCAGAACAGGAAATCTTCCATATGAATTTAAAGAATGTATGGTAATTCCGTTGCACAAGGGTGGAGCAAAGACCGATGTATCAAACTATTGAACAATTAGTATCTCAGGAGTGCTGATGAAGGATTTGGAAAACTTCATTAGGGCTCGCATTCAGTAAATGGGTTGAAAGTGAATGTCTGATTTACAATGAGAAAGATTGGTTTACTAAGGGAAAGTCATATTTTAGCAAATTACTCATATTGTATAACAATGTGGCATTGAATTAGACAAGGGGAACGTATACACCAATCTTTTCGTTTGCATTTTGCTGAGGCTTTCGACAGTATACAGCATGGTAGGCTGTTGCATAAATTGGAGAATATGGGTATGGGTGATAAAATATTAGTATAGATAAGAGGATCGCTGACTGATATATATCACGTGGCACATGGGGGATGTGAGTCTGCAAGATTTAATGTAACCAGTAGTCCACTGTTATTCAATCTGTACATTAATGATATTGGAAAGAATTTGACAAGCGATATACAACTATTTGCTGATGATGCTAAGATAGGAAGGATAATCAGGAATGCTGCTGAATGATTTGAATAGACTGGAATGGTATATAATATATGAGATTATTGATGTGAGATATGTGAATATTGATTTCAAGTAGCTAGTTCAATTCTGACGTAAATAAATGACATAAAATCATTCGCTACTGCGTAATTAAATATACAATGTCGTAATATATTGGGTGGATTATGCTAGATACTGACGAAGCTAGGGATCATGGAGTGCTAATAGATAGGATGATGACGTTCAGTGGGGATATGTAGTAAAAATAACTCAAAACATAATCGTAACTGAAAAGAACGTCTATGTAAAGAGAAGGACATCATTTTGCCTCTTCACAGGGCATTGATAAAACCTCACTTGGACTATTGTGCGCAGGTCTGATTTCCATTGTGGTGGTGGTGATATACTGGAGAGGGTTAAAATGATAACAGGATTGTGGAATACTAATTATGGAGACAGATTGAGAATTTGTAGACTACATACATTAGCAAACAGGAGAAAGAGGGGGTGATATGAGCTAGTGATGAGAGCTAGATTTTTCTCTCATACGGTGAAGGCTGATTGGAATGGATTGCAATTGAATGTTGTGATTGCACGCAGTGCGGAATTCAAGAAGTGTGATACCTGGTGCATGTTTTATCTGGCCACACGCGATAAGTACCTGACTAACTATAGTATTCGTTTAAGAATAATAATAAGAACAAATAATAATAGAATTAACACATTCTACGTATAAACTTTTACCACCTCCAACTTCGGCCTTACTTTACTTATAATTAAAAGAAATGATATTTAATTTAACAATTCTAAAGAAGTGTAAAAATGTAAAATTCACACACTCACACACATATATTAAAATAAATTTTATTTTTTCTGGTATATTGTTATTATTATTTATTTAATTAAACCAATCGTAGCATAGCAAAACAAATAGACATTGTTTACAACTATTTCACTTTTGAAAGCAGTAATTCAGATTATACTCCAGAATCTTGGAAGAGTTTCTCAGGTAGTTGTGCCTAATAGCCTTTTAAAAAAAATCGTATAGGGGCTGAATTTCAATATAAGAATGACGAAAGCTCTGAAGAATTAGTTAACCAATATAGATAGTTTTGTCGAGAAACTTATACGTTGGTAATACATAACATAATATTAACACCACATCTTCTGAATTAGTTCAAATAAAAATATGACATCTCAATTGATGTCTATATGTTCTGGAAAATAGTGAACGGCAAAAAGAATAAATATTCTTAAATAATGTACCCTTTCTCCTTCAGTTTTCTTAAATAGACCTTAGAACCCACATTATTTCAGTCAATAACATATCCTGTTAGGGTTAGGTACCAAGACATGGCAGCACTTGTTTGCCCGTCTCGACAACGGTGGCCACCGATAATTAGTGATAAGCTCTCTGATTGGATACCTGTGGAGATTGAGCTGATCACTCAGTCTCCAATAAGATAGATGGGCTTAAAGCCCTCACCTACTCCTTAAGGGAATAAAAGGCGTTAGCTTTATTATTATTATTATTATTATTATTATTATTATATAAGAGAGAGCGCTACCACTCATAGATTGTTTTGCCACCATACGTCTCAGAGACTGCATTCTTGCATCAAGCAAGAAAACAAGGCAGACAACGTCGATCCTAACTGACAAGAAACTACCAACATCAATCTTTATATCTGAACACTGGATTGCATATTGTAAAAATCTTTTATACCAAGAAAGGAAAACTGTAACAGAGAAAAACTATAAGTTCCTGTGCACTAAGGATTTACAGATATTTTTGACACAGAAAGAAAACACACGACTTTATATAATTTTAAGAGAATCCGTCCAACCGAGCCTACCGATATAATACATTCTCTGCACATCTTTAAGAACAAGATTTAAAATTAGTTTAGAAACCATATCATGGAGATCTGAAATCTAGACAAACATATCCAGGCAGAAAATATAAACTTCAGTCTTTAACTCTGAAGAAATGGACAGCAACATTTCCACCAACACCAACTTCACTAACATACACACAAACATAACAAGTATAAATAAACTTTGGCTTAATTATAACACTGCTCAACTATACCTTGACAAACAGAGAGGTACTAAAACTGAACGAAGTTGACATACACGACACGGAAATGTATGCATACAACATTAACCACCTAACAAGTGCAACGAGCAGTGCAAACCTCTCTGATTCATTTCATCTTGAAGAAGCCCTTTGTTTGGAAAGACCAGGGTTTGGATCCCGTCCTGGAAGCTGCGGACCTTCCTACAGGCTTTTAATCCTCAATTTCACATAGCTGCTTTCCTATTAAGGTGGCAGGATTTTCCCTCCGGAAACTCGGGTTATTCCTCCCACAAAACAGACTACCTCGCCGAGAAAACGGACACAATCTACACGGAGACATTTATACGAGGTTTGTCTGAAACGCTCTCGGCCTCTACCATAAATGGCAACACTATCGGCACGATTTGTTTTTCTACGTCGTTACATCTGTCATAAGCATCCAAGTGAAATTGCCAGTCATTCTATCAAGTAATTTGTTTGAAGATCTCTGAAGAAAAGTTTTGTCAGTATCCCTTGAAATGGATAAAAGTGAGTATCGTGCGTTTATAAAATTCTTCGTACAAGAAGGTTTAACGACAAAAGAAATTCATTCAAAGTTCACAAATGTTTATGGGTACTCTTCTACTTCCTTTTCGACAATTAAGAAATGGGCTGCCGAGTTTTAACATGATCCATGTGAAGGACGTCCAAAACGTGTAACACCAGAAATCATCGATCAAGTGCACTGTATGCTACTACATGACCGGCGAGTCAAATTGCGTGAAATTACTGAGATTATAGGCAATTCAAAAGAACGTCTAAGATGTATTTTGCATGAAGAACTGGAAATGAAAAAGCCTTGCGCAAGATGGTTGATACACTTGCTCGCAGCAGATCAACAACGCACTCGCATGAAAATCACTGAACAGTGCTTGGAGCGTTTTAACAAGAATTAAACTGACTTTGTGCTTCGATTTATCACTATGGATGAGACATGGATTCGCCATTACCCACCAGAATCCAAACAGCAGTCAAAGCAGTGGACAAAAGCCATTTGTTCAGCGCCAAACGAGACAAAGTCGGTTAAATGAGTAGAAAATGTCATGCCATCTGTGTTTTGGGATGCTAAAGACATTTTGTTTATTAATTATCTTGAACAGATTAAAACAATAACCAGGGAATATTATTACGAACTTTTAACCAGACTAGACGAAAAAAGTCGTGAGAAAAGACCCGGTTTGCAGAAGAAAAAAAAATCATCTTTCATCAGAACAATGCACTTTCCCACAAAGGTGTTTTGGCAATGAGAAAATTAAGGGACCTGCACTATGAATTTTTTAAAAATCCACCTATTGTCCAGATTTGGCTCTATCTGACTTCTATCTCTTACCAAAACTAAAACTCTTCCTTCCTGGTCAGCGGTTTTCTTCGAATCAAGAGGTGATTGCAGCTGTAGAGGGGTATTTTGCAGATCTTACTGAGAACCACTAAAGGGACGGGATAATGGCGCTGGAATAAATGTATTAGTCTTAAGGGAGATTACGTCGAAAAATAAAAATAATTTGAAATTATAAATTCGTTTTTTTTCATTGTTAAGCCAAGAACGTTTCAGACCACCCTCGTACTGTTGATAGTAAAAACAGGCCTTTTTCAGATATTTCATTTTACTTTCGTATGCATTTTGTGTGTTTCGTTTCCTCCTAGCTTACAGAAATCAAACACGCTTGATCCTCACCCTCCACATTATGGATGATAAAATCTCATCGAATGCATTGTCCGTGGTAAGAGAATGCTCACCTTCGTTTTCAGAACAATATCGACTGGGAATCGTCATTTTGATACCCGTGATTTTTTTTTTTTGTTGGTGTTTTAATGTTGGGCCCATATACGATAGTTTGGCTGGTCAGCCTACAGTACGTTAGCACCGTATATGGGTAGTGCGTTTGGAAAGGGAAAACTTGTGTACTTTTGATTTAAAAGACTATATGTTGTATTCCTTGTTGGGCAGCAGCTGTAGGTGTTACAATGGCCTTAGTTCAGAGTGAGGGAGAATTATTAATGCTGTTTCAGATGAACATTTCCCATGGAAATATTTTAAGAATATACACATTTTTAAATGTAAGTAGTGTCTTATTTTTCCGTGTCCCGTTAGTAGCGTGGTTAAACCTGGAGAAATGGCGTGTCTTTTCAGCCCGAGTCTGCTTCTGATGCTAGGAAAGAATTCTTTTGTTGTTGATCCGTTTTTTGATGTTTTCCATTCTTCTTCCCACAAGTTTAGGCTTCTCTCTTCTGCAAGTGTTTTTATTGCAGATTTCGAGTAACTTGTAACTTCTGGTAACTTGTTTCTAGCCGTTCGTTTCTAGCTGCTTCTTTAGCCAGCTGATGCGCTCTCTCGTTTCCTGCTATTCCAGTATGCGCTTTCACCCCAGCAGAACTTGATTTCCCATCCCTCTAGACTGAGATTTCGAACCAGATTTGTTGTCTGTTCTATTAATGCAATATGGTTGTTCTGGTTTTTTATGCTGTCATAGTGCTTTTCTACTATCGCTGAAGATTGTTGCTGTCTTTTGCTGAGAAGTGTTGACTTCTAATTCCTGGAGATATGTGAGTGACTGAACTATAGCAAGTTGTTCTGCTTGGTTGTCGGGACAGAAAGGATGCAGTCTAGAGCAGCGTTCTTGTATGATGGACTATCTGTTGTATGTATGCAGGTGAAAGAACAACCGACGTTCCTTTCGGTTTTGCTTCCGTCAGTGTATATTTGGAATTAGTCACTTTCAGAGCTTTCCATCTCCTTAATATTTGTTTTCTTTGCTGGGTGAGGCCACTTACTGTAGTGAAACAGACGTTCGTAGTAGCAATTTGGATCGATGTTGTAACCTTCGATATATCTTCCGGAAGTGACTTCATATATAAGAGATAATTCTTGTATTTTCATATTTCATATCATATTATATCTTGTATAATTCTTGTATTATAGATCAGTGTTAGAGCGGCAATAGTGCAAGCTGCCTCGAAAGATATTGTCCTGTATCCTTTAATTATACGTATGGCTATAAGGCATTGAACTCTGTTTAGTCTTTGTCGGTTTATCTTTGATTTTAGTGTATGTTTCCAGGCAGGTGCAGCATAAGATATCAGTGGCAGTATAGCTCCGGTATATATGGTTTTCAGCGCTCGTTGGCCTAATCCCCACTTAATCCTTGCCGACTTAGCTAGGAGGTTAACTATTTGTAAGCTTTTTTCGGCAACATATGAGATGTGCTTATTGAAGGTGAATTTTTTGTCTACTGTTAGTATTTTAACTCACTAGCTACCTCGCGAACTTCTCCGTTTAGGAAGACTGTTACAGGTTGTTTTGATGTTTTGCGTGAGATGTGGAGCACTTTAGACTTGGTGCTATTGAAGGAGACTGTCTTCTCGCGTTCCCTCTCTGCAATTTTAAAGAGTTTTAGGTTGGCCGTTACTTCTAACTGTAAGCCGTCGTGTCCCCGAATCATTATCATCGCATCATTGGCGAAGGCTAGACTTTTGTTTTAGTAGTGACAGGAAGTCTTAAAAGCGAGTCGTATTGGATGTTCCAGAAACCTGGCCCACAGCAGGAACCTTCCGGACAGCCAGCTCGTTTGACTATTTTCGTTACAGTTGTGGTTTTTAATGTCATAGTTGCTCTTCTGTCTGAAAAATTATTTTTTGTAAGGTAGAGTAAGTTTTTAGGGCATTTTAAATCTATTAATTGATTGATTATGGCTGGCCATCAAGCAGCATCGAAGGCTCCTTGTGCATCGAGTGAGATCAGTAGGACGTCTTTTTTTTTTTTTTTTTTTGCTGTAGACTGTGTTCTGCGAACTCTTTGACCTCCATAATTGCGTCTACTGTGCTGGACTGAGGTCTGGCAATGCATTCTAATCACCCACGGACACGTTTCTGGAATATTTCGAATCAGGTAAAGCACTTGTCATCAATTTGTTCATGCAGCTGCAGTTACATCAATTAGAATATCTGAAATCACCTGAAGCAGACGTCATGAGTGTCGCATGCAAAATTATTATATTAACTACATGGTAATATCAAGTTCTTGTTAAAAAAAACGTTTAATTTTCGTGACCCAAAAAGCTCTGGAAAGACTTTTAATGGGTTTATATTGATCAAGCGCATATAATAAACAACTAAGTTATACCAACTAAGTTATTATATGCACTTGATCAATATCATGTTCTTATATTAATATTAACAATAGCTGCTTAATAGGTTTCTTGAGTAGACATAGTGTATTATTCGGTTTATTAGAAGTTTTTCTAGTACCTTACCAGAAACGTTTATGAGACTGACTAGTCTGTATTTGATAATTTCGTGGGATGTTTATTTTCCTAGTTTGATTATAGGGATAATTTTTGAGTGTTTCCATATTGAAGGAAATCGTCCTCTTTTTAGGCATCTGTTGTTATGAATTCGGGGAATTCGAGAAACGCTGTTAAGAGTATGTCGCTGCTTATTCCATCTTCTCCAGGAGTTTCTCTTGGATCCATTGATCTTAATATTGACTCGATTTCATTAGTTGGGAATGAGTCGTCGTCAGGAAGGTCCATATCTGTTTCCATTCTTTGTCTGTACGTTTTGTGTAATTCTTCATCTGTTGATTCATCGTCGTCGGGAATAAACGTCTCTATCATAACAGCTGCAGTTTCTGCTAAGTTTTTAGTGTAGGTGCCGTCTGTTTTCTTGATAGTTGATAGTACAGGTGTTGTCTTATTCTTGCTTGCTGCTAATTTATATATGCAATTCCAAGGATTCGATACGGTTGAAACTGTACAAAATTTTTTCCATGATTCTGTTTTCGCGTTTGTAATTTTGGACTGATAGCTGTATGTGGCTTTATAGTAGTTCTGTCTTCTGCTCTCTCTTAAATCTTGGTTATTGTATGTTCTTTGGTATAATCGTCTGAGTGCGTTGGCACGTTTTCTTAGGACTGTTAGTTCGTCGTTCCACCACGGTACTGATTTTCTTCCAACGATGTTTAGCTTCTTGATTGTTGGCTAGGTTTTTGTCTAAGCTGAGCTGTTTTTCTCTGTTCGCATTAAAGTGATGTTCTGAGATTAAGCGTGAAAATTCTCTTTTTAATGCTTTTATAAATTTCTCTAGGTTGGTTTTATTGATGAAGTATTTGATGTTAATGCGGTGGTTTTTGTTGTCTATTCCGTTTAAGTTTTTGTTACTGACGATGAAACCTATTATGCGATGGTTAGAACAGCTTTCCTCTTCTTCGTATTTCCATTCAGAAACCCGTGGGCAAAATAGCGTTGCTTGCCATTGTTAGATCGATGGAGCTGCTTCCTCTGGTATTTTTGAATGATGGAGTGTTACAGTCGTCGTTTAGTATGTGTAGGAAATTTGATGCTATGAGCTCTTCCAAATTTTTCCCTCTATTGTTTGTGTTTTCGTTAAACAGTAATACCGAATGGGCGTTACTATCCATTCCAAGTATTAGGCCTGGTTGGTGGTAAAATCCGCGATGTTGCTCATTTTTTCTAAGTCGTGTTTTATGTCTGTGTGATAATCGAGATACATGCTAGCAGTAAAAGTTTTAATTCCTCTGTACGTAATTTCAATAAGTACCGAGTCCTCGTTGCTGTGCTGGGTAATTAATATTGCCTCGACTTCAGGGTTTACCACGAGTATTGCAGCTCTCTTTCTTTCTGATCCTTTGAAAAATATTTTAAAATTACCTGGAAAGCCGCATATTCTGTTGCTGGTGTTGTAGGGGTCTTGTATTAATGCTAGTCCTATATGTTTTCTATTTATGGGTTCTGTTAGCTTATTTACAGCCTTAATGGAGCGTTGTAGATTTATTTGAAGACATGCCAGGTAAGTAGTGCTGTTTTTGCTAGCTCTATTATTGCTTTCCATAGTCTGTGTTTTGAATTTTGAGCTGTCTATAGTAGTTGTATGTCGGGAAGTCTTTGCGTAGTGCCATGCGTTTGCAGTCGTTTTTGGTTTTGGCAGTTATGCAGTTCATCTCTGACTTATTTCGTGGGAACTCGTTGAACTTATGTTCTTTAGAGCAGAATGGACAGTTGGTTTCCCCCCTCGCAGTCTCGTGTGTGATCGTGGAATTTATTGCAGTTAAAGCACCTACGTAGTCTGCACAATGGCAAAGTCTCCACAACATTTTGACACCAGTTTTTAGCAATTTGGTCCCCACCGTTGGATCGACTTCAATAACTAAGTTTCTCTTGTTCGTTTTTTATTTGTCGTGATGAATTTTTGTGTCGCTTTTGTATCGGTACTGAAGAGTTCTTCATTCTGCATGTGGATTGAGTCAATTGCATTATTGGTATCAATTTCACTGGGAATGTCATATATAATTAGTCTTGGAAGATATTTCCTAATGGGATTTGTTACTAACGTGTCTTTGCATTCCTTCGTGATTTCGTTATGTAGCAAACCTATGTCGGTCTTTTCTTTGGATCCAATTAAGACTACTCCGTTATTAATACTTTTCATTTTTGTGATTCCGATTTTGATTTTCCTTGGATCGATTTTTTCTTTGATGATATTTTTAGTTTCCTCGCTGTTTAACAGCTATCGGTTTCATTATTAGTTTATAGCATGGGTTGTTTTCAGATTCTTCTTCTTTGTTTTTATCATTGTTTTTAACGGCATTCGAGTATAGCTGAGTAGTCTGAGCTAAGTTAGCCTGTTCCTTGTTGGTTGCTTGTAGCAGTCTGTAGTTCTATTGATACTTTAGTTTCGTTTTTCATTTTATTGAAAACCTTCGTTAATTCACTCACTGCGGTTAGTATATCCTTTTTTAAATCGTTCCTTAAATTGCCGCTTACTTTGGCCACGTTACGTAGCAAATCTAGGGCTTTTTCAAACTCTAATTCGTCCCCTACCGCCATCTTAGTTACTTAAAGTTTGGGTATTATAGCTTTCCTATTGAACTGCTACGTTTATTAAGGTACAAAGTTTAAGATAATGTACTTACAGTTTCCTGCTTTTTTCTAGAAGTGACGCTTCTATTGATTGTTTCTTTTGTACCTCTCAGTGGCTGCAATTGGGAGAGTTTTTGCCGTTGCTGTAGCAACTAATCCTATTATGATCGCACGTTTCTTTCAGGTTGCTGAACAATAGATAATCTGACCAGCACTGTTCAGTCGATAAAGATAGAATAAAATTTCACTCATACGCGCTTAGAAATATAAACTATAGAGTAATATCTTATTCATCATTAGATACATCACTGTACTGTACAAGCTATCAGTCGATACTAGATACATCCAGTTTTCCTATTAGAAAACGCACAAAATTAAGGTAAAACCAGGAGCGATTTCAGGCACGTCCGTTCATGTCCGAATCTACTACTGTTCTTCGTGTGTGCGTGTGTGACTTTAACATTGAATACTGTGAAAATTGGTATTTATGAAAGTAAGTTGTGGACAGCAAATATTAGCAGTAAAAGGTTTTGGTTATTGTCTGTTGTGTATTCTAAAGGTGGAATTTTTCAGATTATGACAAGTGACTGTTTTGCTGTGTTTGCATAGACAGTTAAATCATATCTTAGTACTCTTTCACAAATTCCTTAATATATGAGCTTTTCACGTGGTTGGCGTCATGTCTTTTGCTTGGAGGAATTTTGCATCAATAGTGCACACTTTGTTTTGAAGGTATTTTATGTTTATTCCATTTAAGATACTCTTTTTGTCAGAGGATGTTATTTTTCTGTAAATAGTTTTCTAGCCTTTCGTGTGTTAATTTTCACCGAGTTGAGAGGTGACAAGCAATTTGCTATAGGTCTTTAGTTCTGAACGTCATTTTTCGCTCTTCGTCATTTGCTGTATCGATCGTAGTTTGTAGATGTTGTGGAATAGCGCCAAAGTCGAATATCATGTTCATACGTTTCAGGATTACATGACTCAGTTGTATATAAAATCCATGGGATATAAAGAAGAATGTAGATGACAAGCATTAGCAAATTAGCACGATGAGTGAACATCAACTAATTATTACGGGGAAGTTTAATTATAAAGACATAGATTAGGAGATGGAATAGTTAAAATGCAGGAAGTAAATGGAAGTAAAGTTTACAGATTTGTCAAGAGACCTGAGACAGCATGAAATGGAAGGGACAAGAGGTTCGCGATTGATGGATCAGTTCATAGCATCGGAGCATATGAATAACCCATTTAGGTCCACTGTCTCTACTAAAAAAGCGAACATGTGGGCTTGATCTGGTAGACTGCAAGAAGTGCTGAATATTCTGTGTGTGTGTGTGTGTGTGTGTGTGTGTGTGTGTGTGTGTGTGTGTGTGTGTGTGTGTGTGTGTGTGTGTGTGTGTGTGTGTGTGTGTGTGTGTGTGTGTGTGTGTGTGTGTGTGTGTGTGTGGAATTACAAGGCTAGTGATTATGACAAGCTGAGAAGTCAGCTATTAGCAGTTGTATGGCATTAGAATTTGAAGGGCAGAGATGTTGATGGTACGTGATCGTTGTCAAAGAGTGTTTAAGGAAAGCAGTATCAGACTGTGTTCCCACTGTCAGGAGGAGAAATCAAGTGGGAGTAAGATGGATGAACAGTATTATAAAGAAAAAGCGGAGGAGGAAGTATAAAGAAAAGGTGATGAGCAATCCCACAAGCAGTACAAGGTACAGGAATGGAGGTACATGCCTTACCTGCATGGTAAGGAAGGCCAAAGCTAATTATGAGGGGATGCTAGCTAATAAGTCCAAAAGAAATCCTAAGAAGTTATTTTGCTAACTTTAAAAAGTGTTGATGGTGGGGAAGTAACAGAAGTAAATCAAATAGTTCAGTTATTTATTGATCATTTTCGAAACATGCACCATCTGGTTGTGATATTGCATGCCCGAATGTGTCACTGATTGGTGAGATCCTAAAGACAGAAGGAAGAGAGGTTTTTAGTATATTACCGATCATTAATTTTAACACTGCCATAGGGTTAGATGGTATATAGGCCCATGTGTCACGATAATATGCAAGACAATTAGCATCTCGATTGACCAAGCTGTTTAATCTAAGCTTCAGTTCTGTTAAAGAGCAATAGAGGAAGGAGGGGGGGGGAATAATTCCACCGCATAACGGAAGCTCCAAGACAAAAGTAGCAAATTATAGACCGATCAGTATAATGGAGCGGTGGTTAAGGTTCTGGAGAAATTGACAAAAGTTAGCATTCAGGAATGTGTGGAGAGAAATATGTATCTTTAAGAAGGGCAGCATGGTTTTGTGAAGAGTAGGTCTTGCCTTAGTAACTTACTTTCTATAATAAAGTAACAATGGAGATGGATAAAGGAAATCCTTACCAGGTGATACTGCTGGACATTGTAAAGGCATTTGACAGGATTTCACTCGGAACAATGTTGCTTAATTGGAGCAAATGGGAATGGATCCAAGGCTGGTGGTTTGGATTAGAGATTGACTGAGGGATGTGTATCAAAGCGTGGTTTTGGAGGAGCTGAGTCCAGGTGACTAGTGGTGTACTTAGGACGTGGTACTTGGTTCTCTGTTGTTTACTTTGTACATAACGATAGTGAAAATAATTTAAATTTAAATATCCAAGTGTTTGCTCATGAAGCAAAATTGGGAAGAGCGATAGTTAATTCAAACGATATAGATATCTTGAAAGATGACTTAAATAGGATGACGGTATGAGCTAAGGTAATGGGCTGACAGTTTTACGTGGCTACATTTATGGTGATCCACTTCGGGTGGATGATATCATTAGCTGTGTAATATATTAATGGAACTGAACTGCAAGATACTGACGAGGCAAGGGACTTGGAGAAAATCAAGTTTAGAGGGTATGTCGTAAAGATTGACGAAACATAACATTGGATTAGATGGTTGTTGAAGGCCACACTGACAAGCAGGAATAGGAAAGCAATTGTTCATCTTTATAAGGCAATACAAGACCGCATTTGGACTATTCTGCACAGATCTTGTCAGCTGGATTTCTTGGTGAAGTAGAAAGGATGGAGAGGATCCAAAGGCGAGTTACAAAGATTGTTGCAGGTTTGCGGGCTCCAAAAACTATATGATAGGCATAAGAGAGGAGATATGGTAGAGGAATATAAACTATTAAAGGGGTTTTATAGGATTGATACTGAACATTTTATTTAAACAGTGCAGGAAGGGAGGGAGAGAATGAGTGGTCATTCATGGAGATGATGTAAGGGAGTTGTTAACAAGTATATTAGGACAAAGTTTTTTTTCTTGGAGGTTTGCTAACAGACGAATGCATCGTCTCTTAATGGATTTAAAAAGTACAATAAGTATTGTGTGAATAATGGTTAGTGTGTCAATGAACGGTCTCACGCGATGAGACTTCTGACTTCATGGAGACACCGTTATAATAATAATAATAATGAAATAATAATAATGATAATAATAGCTCAGTGGATATGGCGTTTACACACCACGGCGCTTGGCCGCACGAAGGAAGACTTGGTTTCGAGTCTAGTCGGCGACTAGAAGAAATTTTTCTAAGCCTTTTTTCGACCGGTTCCCGAGTTAGTCGATCTCTGGCACGGGCAAGCGGGTTTTTCCTCCCGGAAACTCGGGTTTTTCGTCCCGTAAACTCAAGAAAATCGACCGTAGAACCCACATTATTTCAGACATTAAATATATTGTGTTAGGGTTAGGGACCACGAGATGGCAGCACATTTGAGCCGTCTCTCTTCACTGAATACCGCTTAATTAGTGATAGCCTTGGGTCATCTATCTCTGATTGGTACCAGTGGAGATTGAACTGCCCACTCAGTCTCCAAAAGTTAGATAGGGCTAAAATGGCCTCGCCTACTCCCCGTATACGGGAAAAAAAAAAAAAAAAAAAAAAAAAAAAAAGGGCGTTAGATGATTTTTTTTTTGATTTGATAATAATATTTTTTATTAATTTCTAAACTGTTTATACATTTAATTTTGACACATAATCTCTCAAATATTTACATATATACAATTATCATATTGAGTAACATTCAGTATATTATTTGACAAGGTTCAGCACTAAGTGCTACATATAATGACATTTCAATAAGAGTGATGATAAAATGGTTTTTTTTTTGCTATCTTTTCAAATAACAATCACAGTAATAATTTGCAATTATATATTCAGAGTTACACAAGTTATATAATATTACATGTAGTTTACTATTCTTTTTTTTTTTCAAAGTTTGAGAAAGAGTGATTACACAACAGTATTTACACATGTGTGAAATTAAAATATTATATTTCGTATTTCTCACAAACATCCAACATAAACTCATTATTTGCACATTTTTTAATAATAAGAATAATTTATTACATTATTTTTTTCATGTTGCATAGTAATATTATATTAATGATATTATCACATAATAATCAGTATCTATCTTCTTTATTGTTATGTAATTTACTGACTGTTTTCTTACATTTCTGCATTTGATTATAAGGATTAAGTGTAGATTGGTGAGGTAAGTTAATCCCACCCACTTCGAAGCTTCGGTTAGCTTTTATGAAGAGAGTAGGGTTTAGCCTTCACTATTTGTGTTGTTGCTACTGTTTATGTATGGGATGTAGGCATTGGACGCTAGTGATTTGTGATGTGTATCTTAGTGTTGATGGTTTCTTAACTTTGTTGGTATATTTTCCAGAGTTCGTTTTTTAATGTTGTGTAGTTATCTACGTGTTTTAACTTTCTTGGTAGGTTGGTGAGTTGCGTGGGTATCTGATGTGATCTCACAGAAGAACCGTATGAGTTTTTGAAGGGTGTAGGGATGCAGTGAGTTGTTATACGATTAGTCGTGTTATACGATATGTCTGTTGTTTCGATTGGTAATGTTAAAGTCATTCCTTGTTAATGTCATGTAGTGTTTCAGGTTTTTAATGCTGAGTATTCTATGTGTCGCCATGTGCTGGTCAGATATTGGTTGTTGCGAGTAAGGTGTCCAAATCACTGTTGACACAATTTTCCTGTAATTTATCTGTAATGTTTCTAATTTTGTTAGGTGGCTGTTTGATGTGTTTGCATAGACTGTTATTCCGTATCTGAGTAGGGATTCGCAGATACCTTGATATAGGAGTTTTTTTGTGTTCGATGGAATAATGTCTTTAACTTGGAAGAGTTTTGCTGCGATGATCCGGAGTTTGGTGTGTAGGTATTCTATATGTTTTGTCCATGATTCTTGGGTTGTGTATTATCAACATCTGTGTTTTGGTGGCGTTAATTAGAATTGCGTTTTGGGGGAAGTATGTTGTGATTTCATTTAGGTTCAGAGAGCCGTGTTGATGTCTGTGTGGATTGCTAGCAGTGCAGTGATATCTGCGTACTGAAATATTTGATTTCTTATGGCTATGTTATGAACATCATTAATGTATATGTTGAATAGTGCGGGTGATAATATGGCGCCTTTAGGAACATCTTGTTTTATTTGTATACACCGGCTGTGATAATTACCTATTTTTGTTACTTGTGTTCTGTTTGAGAGGTAGTTCTTGAACCATCTATGCAGTGTTCCTCTCATACCTATTGATCATAGTTTGGTGAGTAGTATGTCATGTTCAAGTGTATAAAATGCTTTGGTTATTAATAATAATGACATGTGTTAAGAGATTTGTCAATCTGATTTTTTAAGTACCTGGCTGGTCTTTTGATTTGCGAGATGGCGTCTTTCAGTTCTATTCTGGTTACTGGAGAAAGGTAAACGGTTTGCTGTTGATGTTGCGATTATACTTTTGTACTGTGACTATGGGAATGTTATTTGTGAAGGTGTAGTTGAAAGATTCTGTGAGTCACTTTTGAAAATCTATGAAGTAATCTGTTTCACTGATCAGAATTGCTTTTTACTATGATAGTGGTGCGGTTTATCTGTGGAGTGATACAGCGTGTGGGGGATGTAAAGATAGTTTTCTTGAATCAAGTTGCAATAGAGTAGTGTTCAACGAGTTTAGTGATGTTTATATATGATATGCTTTGTCTGATAGGAGTCCGGACGTTAATGTCAGGTGTATGTTTGACTGGCTTAATATGTCAAGATATGTGATACTGGTAGGATACTTTTGCTTATATCATCTATTAGGATAAGTTATTTGTCATGCCATTGTTGATGTCATTTAGCCATTTTCCAATTCATGAAGGAAGTTGAGTGCGCTTCTCTCTGGGGTCTGTATATTGTTTATCATGTATTTATGGTGGTGATTATCGTTAGTTCTGATTTACCAGAGCAATATTTGTTCACTTTCGAATGTGGTTAAGGTTTCTGTCCATTGTGCTTTTCATTTTCAAAGGCAATAATCCCGCCTTCTCTTTTTCGGGCACTGCAATAGGATTGGCATTGTTTACGTTATATAGGAGAGCCATCGGTATCAAAAATGGAAACCTCGGGAAAGATTAGAATAATCGATATTTGTCAGGATGCTACTGTGTTGAGAGTGAAAGCCAGTATTTCTTTATACTTTTTTATGTTGGCCTGTAGTAGGAAGAGTTCGGAATTGGTATAAAAATTGTCTATCTAATTTTTTAAAGATTCGAATAGAACACAGTTAATATTTTCCTATTGAATATCTTGGGGGTGATTTATTGTAGCGATGTTTCAGTGATCAATGGTGTCACGTTTGCTCTCTATAAGATGCACGGCGTTAAGCTCTACATCAGGAGACTGGTTAGATAGGTTTCGCATAAGATTACATGAGTACGGGTACTTTCGTCTTTTTGCATAAAGATCAGGAATTATTATTCCAGAAACTCAGTTTTAATTAATTTTTATCTGCTTCAGTTCTCCTTGCTGGGCACAATCAATTTTTGTGATGTGGGGTCCAGTGTCTCCTGTAAATTGTGGCTGAGGGTTGCCTATTAATGAACGCTGGCGTTTTTGTCTTTGCCTTCTTGCTTTCAACTAGAATGCGATATCTCGTGCTTTTACTGGTGAAGAATATAGAATGCGATATCTCTGGTGATAGTTTTATTTCTTAGTGGTCCGTGATTGATGGAGGCATGGCTGTGGTTGTGACTGGTACACTGATTTTTCTAACCCTGCTTTGGGTATTTCATTACCTTCAAGTCCTTTTTCAGTATTTTCTGCGAGACATTTTCCATCTGAGATTGAGAGGTTGGACTTATTTTCTCAGTACTTTCTCGAACTTAAGAGTTTGCTGCTCTTCCATTGCGACTAACAGATTACATTTCAGAGCACTCTGAGTTCCAAGAACTTCTATGCTGACACTGTTGTATTATAGGCAATGTAAGTACTCTTTAAATGTTTGCTTGATTTGCTTCACATGAGAATTAAGCCTTTCATTTACGATGTGTTTAAAGGAATGTAAATTATAACAAACCGTGAGATCATTAAGGAACTTTCCTTTCTTTTTTTCACTGCATTTTCCTGCGACTGTTTTTTGCATTCCACTTTTTCTAGGCTCGGTATTGTAGAGAGCACCATTCATTAACTTTAGCTAATCCTTTAACTAAAGTTATCCTTTCTGGTGCTTTTCCAAATTAGCGAACCTGGTAGTGTAGCCTACGTCGATAGCCAGTAATATTTTGTCGGTCATGATCTTCACAGAATGGCTCTCTGAATTTCTTGCTGGAAAATGGTATATGCTTGAGTGACTTTGACTGTTTTATGGAAGGAACAATGGACTAGACTTCGTTATCTGAAAGTTCACGTTGTCGTTGTCCACGTCAAATTGTCGTTGCAGGAATATTGCAGTTGATTCGCATCCAACACTTCTCATATGCGATTAAAGAATCATCGATTATTCCTAAAAATGAATACTAATAAATCAGATATATATTTAAAGATAAAGACTGGAACTTGCTGATCTCAGAAGTGCAGTTTTCATTAAAAACAACTTTATAAAATAATAATAATAATAATAATAATAATAATAATTCTCTGTTATTATTATTGTTTTATGATTATTCTCTTTTATACCAAGCAAGGAAGACAAACACAGAGAAAAACTACAAGTTGCTGTGGACTATGGATTCTCAGATATTTATGAGAAAGAATGAAAACACTCGAGTTTATATAATTACAAGTGAACCCGACTTACACAGCCTACCAATATAATACACTAACTCTTCACTAACATCCTTAATAACAAAATTAGAAATCACTTAAAACTATATAATGGAGATCTCAAACACAGACGAACATATCCAGTCAGACAATATAAACTTCAATGTCTTTGACTCTTTGAAGAAATGGTCAGACAACATTTCCACCAATACCAACTTCATTATTGTACACACAAACATAAGAAGTATGTTTGTGTGTACAATAAACATAAGCAGTATGTTTGTGTGTACAAACATAAGAAGTATAAAAAAAAAAAACACTGGCTTACATTGATAACACAGCTCAACTACACCTTGGTAAACATAGATGCGCTAATGCTTACCGAAGTTGCAAAAAACGACACAGACATTAACGCACACAACATAGATAATTACCAAACCTACAACTTATGTAGACCAAACTAAAGAGGAGGTGGCATCGTGGCATTTATCAAATAAAATTCAATGTGGCTGAAAAACAAACACATTTCGAACATGCGGAAACACTAATTTTGGAAATCAAAAATAGCTACAACAGTATCAAATACACAATAAACACAACTTGCAGACCCCCAGATAACAATCCACTCAACTTTCCTCATGAGTTAGAAGCATGGCTAAGTGGCATCGAACCCCGTATAACACATAGGCTCATCCTAATAGGAGACATTAATATAAATACTCCTGACTACGCTTATTCAACCACTAACACATATCTTGATATACTAAGTCACCAAGTAACCGTACCATTAGCTCGCTAACAAGAGAAGAAATACTACATAACTCACTAACACAATCATGCATTGATCATATCAACATACGGGCTCCCATCCATCCATACATATACATCATCGGTAATTAATGTCAAAATTGCCGATCACTACTTTGTCTCAACTTCGTTTTATTAAGTTACCTAACCCTTCTCCCACCACCATAAAAGTCGAAAACCTCGATCATACTAAAGAGCATTGTCGACAACCAAGTAAAAATACAGATTGGAATTGCCTACTTAAAATAAACGATCCTGTAACATTATACGAGAATTTTCAACTAAAGTTCACAGAAATATACAAAAAAGCAACAACGCCTACACAAACGAGTAGACAAACAGACAACAATCCTTTGATAAATGACGACATACTAAATAGTATTATTGTAAAAGAAAATCTATGGAAAAAACTCAAAAAGTCACCGAGTAACACACATTTACAAACCTTATACAAAAACAGAAGAAATCAAATAAGAACAAAAATTCGCTGAGAAAAAAGACGTTACTACTTCCAAAAATTCATGGAATATAACGACAACATTAAGCAAACATGGGCTACACTCAACGAATTAGTAACTCGAAAAAGGAAAACTTCAGCAAAAGATTTTGTTGCAAAAAAAGCTTCGGTCAGTACACAAACCAAGAGGAACTAGCAAACTTATTCAACCATGCCTTCACAAACAATATCACACAGCTCAAAAAAGACCAACGATCAACAAAAAACTACCGACACAAAGTCAACAACAAACAATGTATTTCCCACCCGTAACAAAACAGGAACTGAAAGAATCACTAATACAACTAAAACCAAAGATCACTCCAGGAATAGACAAAATAAGACTCACAGACCTTATAACACACTTTGAACAAATAAATGCAATACTTTTGAGACTTGTGAACATAATATTCGACACAGGCATTATTCCACAACAACTAAAACTGCAATAATGACGCCAATATACAAATATACAAACAATATACAACGGTAAAAGAAACGATCCTCAGAACTACAGACCAATAGCTACCCTACCAGTCATCTCAAACATTCTAGAAAAAATAACGCACACCAGACTACAGAACTATTTACAGAAGTACAACATCAACCCACAATACCAATACGGCTTTCAGAAAACAGAAGGCACCATAATTTTATTAGAAGACATCGCCCGACACAATAAACAAAGCTCTGGACAAAAACAACTACGCCGTCCTTATACTGTTTGACTTAACCAAAGCATTTGATACACTTGAAAATGACATACCACTCACCAAACTATACTCAATAGGTATAAGAGGAACACCGCATACATGGTTCAGGAATTACCTCTCAAACAGAACAAAAGTAACAAAAAGAGGTACATGTCACAGCCGGGGTATACAAATAAAACACGGTGTTCCTCAAGGCGCCATATTATCACCCACACTATTCAACATACACATTAATGATGTTCATAACATGGCCATAGTAAGTCATATATCTCAGTACGCAGATGACACCACACTACTAGCAATCCACACAGACATCAACACGGCTCTCGGTAATGCACAACATACTTCCACCAAAACGCATTTCTAATCAACGGCACCAAAACACAGATATTGATAATACACAACCCAAGAATCATTCGCCCCGCACCACAATCGATACTCTGTCACATATACTGTACAGCTGCATTAACAACAAAATACCTGCAAATGTCCCGAAATCAAACCTGCAACACATGCAAAATACTTTGGTATCTATGTAGATTGCCACCTTAAATGGACAAAACATAATAGAATACCTACATACCAAACTCCGAATCATCGCAGCAAAACTCTTCCAAGTAAAAGACATTATTCCATCCAGCACAAAATAATTCCTATATAACGGTATCTGCGAACCCATACTCAGAAACGGAATAACAGTCTATGCAAACACATCAAACATCCACCTAGCAAAATTAGAAACATTACAGAAGAAAATTGTGTCAGTAGTGATTTGGACAACTTACACGCAACAACCAATATCTGACCAGCACATAGAATCCTGGGCATTAAAAACCTGAAGCACTACATAATATTAATAAGGAATTACTTCAACATCACCTATCGAAACAACAGAAACGCATATCGTATATCACGATCCAAAACCACTCTATACATCCCTACACCCTTCAACAACTCATATGGTTCTTTGGTGAGATCACATCAGATACCCCCGCTACTCAACAACCTACCAAGTAATTTAAAACACATAAACAACTACAGAACACTAAAACACGAACTCTGGAAAATATACCAACAAAATTAATATACCATTAACACTAATATACACATCACAAATCACCAGCATCCAATGTCTACATCCCATCAATTAACAGTAACAACAACGTAAACAGTGAAGGCTAAATCCCACTGTCTTCATAAAAGCGAACCTAAGCTTCGAAGTAGGTGGGATTAATTAGCCTTAATCATCCACACGTAATACTCATAACCTAAGCACATGCACATGGCGACACACAGAATCCTGAGCATTAAAAACCTGAAACACTACATGACATTAACAAGGAATTACTTCAACATCACCAATCGAAACAACAGAGACACATATTGTATAACACGACCTACAACAACTCTCTACGTCCCTACACCCTTCAACAACTCATACCGTTCTTTTGTGAGATCACATCAGATACCCACGCAACTCAACAACCTACCAATAAATTTAAAACACATAGATAACTACAGAACATTAAAAAAAGAACTATGGAAAACATACCAATAAAGTTAATACATCATTAATTCTAACATACACATCACAAATCACCAGCATCCAATGCCTACAGCCCATACATAAACAGTAACAACAACATAATAGTGAAGGCTAAACCCCACTCTCTTCATAAAAGCTAACGCAAGCTTCGAAGTAGGGGAGATTACTTGCCTCACCATCTACACGTAATCCTTATAATCAAATGCAGAAATATAAGAAAACAGTCAGTAAATTACATAACAATAAAGAAAATAGATACTGATTATTATGTGATAATATCATTAATATAATATTACTATGCAACATGAAAAAAATAATGTAATAAATTATTCTTATTATTAAAAAATGTGCAAATAATGAGTTTATGTTGGATGTTTGTGAGAAATACGAAATATAATATTTTAATTGCACACATGTGTAAATACTGTTGTGTAATCACTCTTTCTCAAACTTTGAAAAAAAATAGTAAACTACATTTAATATTATATAACTTGTGTAACTGAACTATATAATTGCAAGTTATTACTGTGATTGTTATTTTAAAAGACAGCAAAAAAACTATGTTACATTATTATTATTGAAATTTCATTATATGCAGCCCTGCACTTAGTGCTGAACCCTGTCAAATAATATCCTGAATGTTACTCAAGATGATAATTGTATATAATTAAATATTTGAGAGATCAATAAAAAAAATAATAATTATTATTATTAGGTGACACCTGCAGAGAGCTGCCCAAAAATCATTGCGGTAGATCATTCTACACCTCTCGTAGTCTCTCCACTACTTAGTCCTTCAATTGCACACAACTACTATCAGAATAACACCATCTGCTGCAGACCACCAACGGTATAATTTTTTGTTGTTGTTGTTGTTTCAAAATTGGATATTCCCCCCCCCCCTGCTTTTATTAAGCATAGAATTATCCTCCAAGTATCACAGTAATTTTCAGTACGACTAAAATTGCATTAGTAGTACAAAAACCAGAACACAGATCAATGAAAATGCATGAATTACACATGCGTAATATAGAGTAGTAATAATATAGAACTAAAAAAAAAAATCAGTTAACGCCTTTTGTTCCCGCATATTGAGTAGGCGAGGGCGTTTTAAGTCCTATCTAAGTTTGAGAGACTGAGTGGGCAGTTTAATCTCCACTGGAAGCCAATCAAAGATAGCTGGCCCAAGCCTATCACAAATTAATTGGTACACAGCGGCTAGCAAATGCCGCCATCTCGTGGTCCCTAACCATAATACAATACAGTATTAAGTTAACATCCGACCACAGATTCAAGAACCCTGGCTGGAACAGTGCCAAGAATAGTCATGTCATATTGAATGGGAGAACGAAATACGGCTACGTACAAATTCGTACAACAGTTGGAAAATTATACGTAAATTTTCCAACTGTTGTAAAAGCAAAATAGTTAACACTTTAGCAGCAAGAATTTTCATCAAAGAAAAGTTAATTTTCCGACGTATAATAATAAACACTCTTCATTGATTACGCTATTATCGGAATAGATTAGCCTTCTTCTGCCATGCGCAGAAGTGTCGAGAGTTCTGGCATCTGTGATCAGACAGCAATTGTTCTATCAAATATTTATGAGAAATAATCAAACCGAACATTATTGAGCTTATATTACATTGCAGATAAGTAAATCAAGCTCTCAAGCCATGTATCAACATAAAGGTAATTTAACATTCCTTAATTTTGGCACGGAATCTCCGAAATATGAAATTTAAAATACAAATAAAAACTTATTATTAAGTTTAAAGGATATGTATTCGCTTTCTGTTAAATATAAATAATACTCAGAATGATGGCAACAGGATGTATGTCTACAGAGTTTCTTTCGAATTCACCTTGAAATTTGTATTTTACGTAATACCAGAAGCGTTAAATGAGAAAACGCATATATTAATTTATCTTCTAAAATATTGCTTAGGTTGTGTAAAGTTGGTTTCCATTTTATTTAAGATAGCTCGAGCAGAAGTTCGCCGTATGTACAAATTTAGTATACTGTTAAGAAGAGAAACACGTAAGTCTGACTTTCCCGCGAAGTTCTTACACAAATATCACAAAACGTAGCTGAATTTGATAATAATAAGCATCGCTTGTACTTGTAAAATCTGCACTTGCCACAGTATAGCGAAACAAATTGAAATATGCAAACATTATTGAAATGGATAATTTGATTTTTTGTCAATCAAGATTCATTATGTCTTTCTTTCGTAAGAATGAATTTAATAAGGACCCAGCAGCACATTATTAATTATACATTTGCTTGCTAAATCTGACTGCAGACATATCGTGAATATTGGTTCAGCGCGAAAAATATCATTGGTAAAATGATAAGGCAGAATCATATACTTACCTTAACTCAGTAATAGACTGTTCTTTGAAAGGGAAATTTCTTTGCTTCGTTTTAAACAACAGAGTAAATCACGTACTCTGTTGTTATCGACACCATTAAATGAACGTTAACTGACCAATAATTAAAAATCCCACACGGCCAAAACCACAACAGAAATACTAAATAGAGGACGCGTCACATAAATAAATGCGCTACATAAAGGACATTTCTTTTTAACGCCCTCTATTTTGCAGTTTATGAAAGAAAAAATTATAGTAAAATAATTGATTGGTTCTGGGATACATTGCGGTTGGTGGTGAATTTATTATTATTATTATTATTATTATTATTATTTATTTATTTATTTTATTTTTTTCTTTTTATTATTATTATTTTTATGTAAACATTGTGTTCTGAAGGGCCGATTTGTCTGTATGTGTGATGAATTACTCTTTTAAATGCCGATGGCGAGAGGGTTACTGTTGCAGAAGTTAGTATGTCTCAGAACAGGGAATATGCCTCAGGAATGGAAAGAATGTATCATAATTCCATTGAGCAAATGTGGGGAAAAGACTGATGTATCCAACTATCGACCAATTAATATCTCACTAGTGGTGGTGGGAGGTATACAAAATGATCAGAACCATTAATAGAAAGTGGCAACCAAAACAGACCACAATTAAAGATGAAAAAGGCAAAGTACTGATGAATTAAAAAAAAAATTGTACAGCGGTGGACAAGATACTGTAGTGAGTTATATGAAGAAAAACTAGATTCAGATAGCATTGGGAAACTGACTGAAGAATTGAAGCAGATATCACCACCAGGTAATGAGCATGATATGGACATTTTAAGAGGAGAGGTAGAAAAAGCAATAGGACGGCTGAAACACAACAGGAGTCCTGGTAACGATAACATTACTGGAGAAATGATTAAATATGGTGGTGAAAGTATGGTTACAGAAATGCACCAACTATGTAATATGGTATGGAAAGAAGGGAAAATGCCAGAGGAGTGGGTGAAATCAATATTAGTAACATTATAAAAGAAAGGAAATACGCTAGAATGTAAAAATTATAGAACAATTGCCTTGATAAGTCACCTTGGTAAAGTGATGATGATCATATTCACAGAAAGATTGAGATCACAATTGGAAGCATACCTTGCAGACGAGCAAGCAGGATTTAGGAAGGATAGAACTACAATTCAACAGATTTTGACAATGAGGTTAATAGCAGAGAAAGCTAGGAGAAAAAACAAAAACATATATACTTGCTTTGTTGATTTTCAGAAAGCATTTGACAGTATTGACCAGAAAGTGACATTAGCAGTTCTGGATTCCTATGGAATTGATGAAAAACTAATAGCTATATTAAAAGATGTTTATCAGAATGCAGTTGCAGCAGTTAGAATAGGTGATGATTTGGGGAAATGGTTTAAAACAAGCAGAGGTACTGGACAGGGAGACCCAATATCACCAAGCATTTTCATCGCACATTTAGAAAGAGCAATGGATAAAATGAAAGAAGAAGCCAAAGAAATACTGTACACTGAATGAGAATTAACAATCTGAGATTTGCAGATGACATTGTTATTATTGAAGAAGACGAAAGAGAACTCCAAAAAAAAAACTGAAACTGTTAAATGAGGAAGGGAAGAGATTTGGACTTGTCATGAACTTTGAAAAAACAAAGACAATGGTATTTGGTGAGAAGAACATGAAACAAAAGATACAAGTGGATGGAACTGATATAGAAAATGTAGAACAATTCACATATTTGGGAAGTAAACTGACATATGACTTGGACTGTAAAAAAGAAATAAAGATCAGGATTGCAAAGGGAAGAACAAATCTGAAGGCCATGGATAACATCTGGAAAAGTAAAGTGATCAGTCTGCAAACAAAACTAAGAGTATTGGAAACATGCATCTTCAGCGGTGTACTGTACGGATCAGAAACGTGGGTAATAAATAAGGAATCAAGAAAAAGAATTTTGGCATTTCAAAGAGCTTGTTACAGGAAGATTCTAAGAATATGATGGGTACAGAAAATCACCAATGAAGAGCTCTATCAGAAGATACAACCAAAACAGTATCTAATGCAGAAGATTATAAAACGGAAGCTGCAATTATTTGGACGCATCTGTAGAATGAGTGAGAACCGGAAGATAAAGACATTTATGTTTGGTATTTTGGATGGTTTAAACAGAAGAGGTAGACCATACAGAGAATGGGTAGACGATATAAAAGACTGGTGTGGAATGGGTGTATAAAAACTGCGACACTGTGCACTGGACAAATAAAGGTGGAAGAAGATAGTGAAACAGGCATCAGACATCAAGGGGCAGTGAGCCCATGATTCGTGATGATGATGATGATGATAGTGGTGATGAAGGTTTTGGAAAACTGAAATTGAATTGCAAAATGTCTCAACAACAACTAAATCTCGCAGTTAAGCTTTTATTACAGTAATTTTCGTGTTCGGTTATATTGGAAATATAATGTTTTATGGGCTTTCCGTTTTACATATTTTTATGCTGTTACACCTGAAGAAGTCTGCTTTCAGATGAAACTAGTCGTGTTCTATTAAAGTTCTGATTTTAAATCCTCGGCGTTTAGTCATTAAAATTTAACAAATATGATAACAAACCGAGTAAACCATCATTCTGGTACTTATATTCCTGATGACGAGTATACCGAACATCTTATCCAAGTATACCGGAAGACCCTCAAGAGTATTGGAATTTCCATCAACCGTCTGATTTTCTTAAAACGTTGTAAGTCCAACTCCATTATTCCCAGCTTTATTAAATTTAAAGAGAACATTAAAGCAGAAAGGACACGCAGGATTTATCGCAAAGCTAAATTAGAGCTCCTTTCTTAAAGGATCTGCGATACTAAACCTTGTTTGGCATCTTTGTTTTCCAAAACATCTTCGCTTAGAAAGTCGATTAGAAGTCTCCCTGAACAAAACATTGTCCAGGGAGACTTCTATAGATTAGACTAATTGCCAATCTATTTCGTTTTGTTCCAAAAGGAACAAAACGAAATAGATTAGCAACCTTTTGGCAAATAGAGCACAAAACTTTTAAAGAGTATCTTTAATAAGTTTTGATTAACAAATCAAATCTTATTAAAAAGTTCGATTCTCTTAAACGTCTTCAGGCACAATCCCCTTTGACTAATCCTTGTCTCAGTCATAACAAAGTGGTTATCAATAAATCTTCCCATAACCGCACAGCCGTAGAAGAAAATGTCTTTCTAGAGGCCTCAATTTTCTTCTTTCTTCCACATCCATTCCAAGAGAAATTTTCATCACGAAAATCGAAAAGGCCGCCTCTCTACGTCCAACCCAAGATGCGAATTTACTTCGCATGGAATCCATTTTGGCAAATAATAGTGGCAACCTCCTGAATTCTTCCTTGTGAATGACAAGTCCAAAAATAACTTAAAATCAATGAAGACATCATAATCCTTCTAGCTGACGAAGGAAAGGCTAGAGGTATTCTTAATAAAACGAACTTCAGGCACAAAATCTTGGAGTTATAAACTCTACTTACTCTCTCAGCTTGATAGAGACCCAACTAGGGAGCTTTACAACCGTACTAATAATCTTCTGTGAACTACTACAGACTCACAAGAAATACACGCCTTTCGCTCCACTCACTTTATCCACTTATTCCCCGACTGTATTGCCTTCCGAAGATACACAAGGAAGATAATACTCCTTTAAGACTTATAGCCGAAGGTATCGACCCATCTACATGCAACTTGTCGAAGCATCTCGCGTCTTCGCTGAAATGCCTCGCAGGTTAATCTTCTTCTTTCATTAAAAATTCAGCAGACTTCGTATCCAAGATGAAAGAAGTTAAACTCAACAACTCTGATATTATGGCCAGTTTCGATGTTGTATCTCTCTTTACTAATGTACCCACCCATCCAGGATGTTCTCACTCTGTTAAAAACAAGGTTTCTCACTGTGTTAATTCAGGCTATTTTAAATTTGAAAGCGTGATTTACAAACAAAATACGGGATTAGCCATGGATAGCCCGTGATCTCCGGTGCTGGCAAACATCTTTCTTGAAGACTTCGAAGAAAAGGCTATTTCTTCAGCTTCGTTGAAACCAAAGATATGGCTGCGTTATATAGATAATGTTTCCTGATTTGGGAACATGGCCAAGACAACCTTCAAATATTTCTTAATCACCTAAACGCCATATACATCCAAACATCAAATTCATCTCAGGGTTAGAAGTGGACACCCCCTTTCTTTTTTAGATATTAAATTAACATTGACATCTGGAAAAATTGAATTCGCAACGTTTAGAAAACCTATGCATTCCGACAGGTACATACATGCGGACTTTCACTACTATTCCCCACATAAATTTGGCATCATCTCTCTCCTGCCAATCGGGCCAGATCCTTGTTATTAGACGAACAAAAGGTTAAAAATGAATTAAAACTCCTCCAAATTACCGTCAAACGAAATGGATACTCTGAGAGAAATATAAACAGACTTCTTTCTCACCTTCGCCATCAACCACCAAATAAGGACACAACTAATTTCAAAGCCAGCGTCTCCTTACCTTATATTAGTTCTCTCTCTCCCCAAAACTGGCAAAAATCTTAAAGAAGTACAACATCAAGAATGTTTTACAACTTTACCCAAACTCCGGTCAATTTTAAGCGGTTCGAAAGAGAAACACCACAATCTTTAGTTTCCTGGTGGGTACAAAATGTTTGTGAGTGCAGTAAACCGTATTATGATTCAGAATGAAAAATCAATCCTTCTCCGTTTAGATGAACACCAGAGAGACATTTCTTAAACAGAATTCGGGCGAGTGTCTTATCAAGCCATATATTGTTTTCTGCAAACACCAATGTTGAAAGCCTCCAACATGACTGGAATTTAACACAATGAATGGAATTCAACAACTAACGTTCACAAATGTTACGACGAACTCGAGAGACGAATACTGGAATTAAAAGAAATAGTTCTTGATGCCTCCCACATGAATAGCAACCATTACAGTTTGAATTACAATTATAAGAATTACAGTTTGCTAGACTCTCAGTTCTGCCATTCAATATTGGCGCACACGCGAATTCGCACACACGCATGTAGATGTCTCAACTAGAACTCAGTTTCCTAGTTAAATTTTATAATCATGTTAATTGTCATGTTCTGTTGTGTTGTAAATGCAATGTTTTTATGGCTTTCAGTTTTACACATTTTTATGCTGTAACACCTGACGAAGTCGGCCTTCCGACGTAGCTAGTAGTTTCTATTAAAGTTCCGATTTTAATTCCTCGGCGTTTAGTCATTAAAATTTAACACACACACACACACATATATATATATATATATATATATTTTTTTTTTATTATTATTTTTTTTAAATATGGCATCGTTGTCTTGTGACTTATCTTTTTCTCAAATTCATACAACATACGTAACATATTTCTCTTTAAAATGAGCGTACATTTATCTAAAATGCTTCCCAGAATTCCATGATTTGGGCTGTCGACGTTCATCCAGCTGTTGTCAACCTACGAGGGCTATTGTGATAATCGAGTGTTTCTTTAAGGTGATTGCAACATCTCAGGAATGCGAAACGCAGTCATTTACGAAAGAAAAAAAATAAGCTTTTAAAATAGTATTCTGATTGCACACAGTTGTAAAATACGGTAATGGTAAGTTATCACAAATAATTAGAGAAAAAATAAAATATATATACTTCGGAGAAAATGTCCTGGATTCATAAAAGAATATTCAAGTTAAAAATTTCTTATTCATAATAAAGTACATTGCGTAAGTCTTGGAGACACTTGATTTTCGAATTAAAGTAAATTTAATTCGAAATTGGACCTATCTATCCCTTGGTTCAGTCGCGCATAAAATAAAATAAAAACTAATATAGAATATAGTCTTTACACACACACACACACACACACACACACACACACACACACACACACACACACACACACACACACACACACACACACACACACACACACACACACACACACACACACACACACACACACACACACACACACACACACAGAGAGAGAGAGAAATATAGAAAAATATGTAAGAAATCATAACAAAAGCATACGAAAGGAATGAATGACAAAAATTGCAGAATTGCTTCAAGAAATTGGAATAACAAAGAATGTGCGAATATTCGATAAGAAAATGATGAAGAAAACAAAATGCAAACAAAAACTTAATTTCAGAATTAAATCCAAGCTGCAATCTAGTATAAAAACGGAGCAGATATAAAAACAAAATGCTAAGAAAGCAAGTTATAAAAGAAATTGGGTACAAATTAATTCCAGAGCGAGTAGGGTAAAGAGGAAATTTCAAGCGAGTCTACAGATTAGTGCTTTTCGAAGATAACTACTCAAAGTTTAAATATATTCTGTTAAGTTTTTTTATTATCGAGCAGGGCTTTCATTTTGCTTAAAACTGAAAAATTACTTTTTATAATATAAATAATGAAGTGAATAAAAAAATATTAAATATAAAATATTTAATAATTATAAAAATATAGAGAGCCTGTGTAGCTCAGTAGAAGCGACGTTTGCACTCTACAGTGCTTGACCGCAAGGCGAAAGGCGTTCGAATTTAGTCGCCGACTAGAGGAACTTTTTCTAAGCCTTTTCTCGACCGGTTCCAGAGTTAGTCGACCTCTGGCACGGGCTAGCGGGTTTTCCCACCTGGAAACTCGGGTTTTTCGTCCTGTAAAATTCCAGAAAATCGGCCGTCGAACCCACACCATTCTCAGACATTAAATATATTGTGTTAGGGTTAGGGACCACCAGATGGAAGCACTTGCTAGCCGCCTTCTTCACTGAGTGCCGATTAATTAGTGATAGATAGCCTTGGGCCAGCTATCTGTAATTGGCTGCCAGTGGAGATTGAACTGCCCATTTAGTATCCAAAAGTTAGATAGGGCTCAAAAACGGCCTCGCCTGCTCCCTATGTAGGAACAAAAAGGCGTTAGCTGATTTTATTTTATATAAAAATATAAATAAATAAATACAATTTATAACTTTTTTATAAACAAATAAGTCAACTACGAAACAGCTATCGTACTACACATTCAACCAGAAGAAGTTATGTAGAGCATCCAACTTGCAAAATTAGAAAGCTGCTGGTGAGGATGGAGTTATAGGTGAACTTCTAAAACAAATGGAGAACAATCTACAAATTCTTAGTAAAACTAAATGGGTCATAGAAAAGTAAGACATTATCTAAATAGAATCCATATTCGGGAAATCGCTTTTGCATCCGTTTTCCACATCTTCAAGAGATTGTCCATCACTTCCTGTCAGCTACTGGATTTCATTCCTTTCCCCCTGATGCGACATTTCATCACCTGAAGAGACAAGTGGCCAATAGTACTCAAAATCATTTAGTTTTGCGAATGGATTCAACTTCCAATCCCAATTATTTAATATAATTACTCATAATGTTTAGAATCTCGGTGCTGCCATGGGCTACCGAGTGCGTCCAATATTTTCAAATAGGACTAGTGATCCCATGTGAAAATATTGAAGCACGGCTAACTGCAGAACTAAAACTACTAAAATGGGATATTCCTGGGCTGTGGGAAGTTAGACGTAATGGTGAAGAAATTCTTCAATTAAAAAACGGAGACATACTATATTATACAGGCAAGATAAGGAAAGAATTTGTGGAGTTGGATTGATGATCAACAAGAAACTGAAGAACAGCATAATAAAATTTTGACCGTATATCTGATCAAATAGCAATTATTGTTGTTCATATCTCAAAAAGATACACTCTTAAGATCATCCAAGTCTATGCACCACAAACAAGTCATACTGATGAAGAAATTGAAGCCTTCTATCATGATGTATCCGAAATCTACAATAAAGGAAAACATCATTTCAGAATTGCAGTGGGAGATTTTAATGCTAGAATTGGTATTCAACATTCAGATGAAATCTCAATGGCAAATTTTATTATGTCATGAGAGACGATAGAGGAGCTTAATAGAATTTGAATAAAAAGTAAACCTGTACATCATGAATTCCATTTTCAAGAAAAAAACACATAGGGAGTGAACTAGTGAAATTGACTTTAACCTCAACAATAAGAAAAACACCATTCACGACTGCTCTGTTATAACCGCCTTCAACATTGGAAGTAACCATCCCATGGCATTCAGTAAACTGCCAAAAAGAAAGAAGAAAACGTTTCCAAGATCAAAGCAAAACATAGATGTACACAAACCAAACATTAAAAAAGCTTTATTCCAACACGAACTGAACAATAGATTTAAACATCATGTTAGAGATGACAGTGCTGATCCATCAGAACATAATGACATTATTACCCAAAACCTTTTACAATGCTCACTTGAAATAGCTGGTACCACAGAACAGAAACAAGACAATCTTTTTGAAGAAACAAAACAGTTTATGAAGAAACGAAGAGAAATGAAACAATCAATTAACCTAGAAAATACTCCTGAATACACTGAATTATGAAAAAGGTTCAGAAACTATGTCACAGATGAAATAAGAAAATTCAATTGTAAATTCATACAACACACAATTGAAAACAACTGTAGTCTCAAAAAGCCAAACGGCAATTGAACAGCAGTAAACAGATGTTTGCAGTCAAACTACAAGAGGGGACCATCACCAGAGATAAAGATGCTACAGCAAAAAGAATTAAAGCATTTTACTCAATATTATATCAGGATGATGAACTAAATAAAGAAAACAACTACGAAACAGCTAACGTACCACGCATTCTACCAGAAGTTATGTGGAGCATCAAACTTGCAAAATTGGAAAGCTGCAGGTGAGGATGGAGTTAGAGATGAACTTCTAAAACAAATGGAGAAATAATCTACAAATTCTTAGCAAATCTATTTACTTTATTCCTTAAGAAAAATGATGTACCAACAACATGGAAGAAGGATACCCTAATTCTGCTACATAAAAAAGGTCAGGTAGAAGACGACGAACTACAGACCCATCAGACTACTATCAGTGGTTTACAAAAGGTTTATCTCATAGGCTTTGTATGACTCTAGACTTAGCACAACCAAACGAACAGGCAGGCTTTCGAAGTGGCTTTAGTATAATGCACCATGTTGAAGTTGTACAGCAGATTGTTGAACGGTGCAATGAATATCAGTAAACATTATTTCTTGATTTCATTGATTATGAGAAAGCTTTTAATTCACTAAAGACTTATGCAATACTTAAAGCGTTACAAAATCAACAAGTGGAGGATCAATACATCTCCATCAAATCAGCATACACCAATGCCACGGCAGCAATTAATTTCAATGGAAACATCTCTACTGTGGAAATACAGAGAGGTGTAAGACGGGGTGAAACAATATCTCCAAAATATTTCTCAGCATGCCTAGAAGAAATATTCAAACTTCTTGATTGGAAAGGGAAAGGTCTGAAGATAAATGGAAGATATTTAAGCCATTTACGCTTTGCAGATGATATCGTTATATTTACTTCAAACGCGCATGAATTACAAACTCGTATCCATGAACTCCAAATTGTTAGGAAAACAGCTGGCCTAAATATAAACGTTTATAACTTTTATCTTTTAGAGTTATAAGCAGCAGACTAGAATAGTCACAAATGTTGAGAAATTTGGGAAAAGGCTAAACTTTTACATAGATCTTTATATAAACATGAACGTTTATACAAAGAAAGTTCTGAAGTCCTACTACACAGACCAAACTTAAACCGCAACGACGTTCTTACTATTCCTAAAGTATGGGAAATTGTCATACAAAATTGTGTTAAATATTTTTTTTTTAATTCTGTAAAGAGATTCTATTGTAGTCATGCGCCCTAACTGTATGTTATTCCTATTATTGTTTTAAACTACTGTACTGATGATGTCCTAAGATACTTAGGATGAAATATTTAAAATTAAATAATTTTCACTGTGGTTAATACGAGTGTTTCTTTTAATTTTAATAATAGTCACAAATGTAGTATGGAAAGCAAAGTCTTAGGGTTAAAAGAAACTGGCTCTTCGTGATAAAGACGACCAATAAGAATTCTATCGATATGCTTCGAGTAAAAGAAAGAATGAATATGGAAGAATAACCCTTCTAAATGCAGATGGCGTGAGGGTTACAGATCCAGAAGAAGTCGTTCAACTAACGAATGCCCATTTTGTTAAAAGCTATCAACTTGGTGTACTCAACATTGAGCTCACTGCTACCCCTTCGCTGGATGAAAAAACTCAGGTGGATGAGGACGAGGTATTAAAGCTGTTGCACAAATTGAATAAGAATTCAGCAATACCAACTGATGGGCTATCATCACGAAAACCTGAAGGGTGTTCAACTGAACTGGCCATCCATTTGACAAGGCTGTTTATTATTCTCAGAACAGGGCAGATTCTGCAGGAATGGAATAATGTATGGTAATTCTGTTGAAGAAGGAGTGCTGCAAAGACCGATGTATCCAACTATCGAGCAATTAGTATTTCAGTAGTTTAGGCGAGCTCTAAGCAAAGTTTCCAAGCGATTTTGGAAAAATTGCTTAGGGCTCGCATTCAGAAATGGATGAAAGTGAATCTCTACTTTGCAATGAAAAACTGGGTTTAATAAGTGGAGGTCATGTTTTAGCAACAGGATCACTTTCTATCACAATGTTACCATTAAAATAGGCAAGTGCAATGGATACCCCATGGTACTTTTGCATTCATACTCTTGTCTGCAGCGTGCATGACACTGTTGGACAACTTGAAGATCTCTATTCTTCTTTCGTGCCTTATATAGGTAGCCATCTATGCACATGTTTGCAAACACAAAGTCAAAATCGTTCTCTCCTCTTCCACATTTCCGTGACAAAACATTCCTGTCATTAACACAGTTGTATAAAGTTGTTGCTCTTACTCTCACATTCGCGCCATCCCTCCCTATTCCAGTTTCCATGATTGTCTGTGTTAGGTCTGATACCAATTATTAGATTTTCTGGACTCCTGATATCCAACGCACTCACATATAGGCTGTCCCTCTTATACAAATCCAATGATCCCTCAAACTCACTGCACACACATCCCAAAACTCGCAACCATTCCTTCTACACAGCCTGCACATCGAATCGTTAGCCGTCACAGCTCTTCTTAGTAATTCATTTTTATCATATCGAGGTATTGTGATGATGATTTTCACTTTCTCACTCTTCACTCTTGCCTCTTCCATGAACCCTTTCATGTACTCTCTCATACTAAACTTATCGCTAGTTAAGCCATTATTACGTAATACAATTACGACTTTGTTTACTTTTATTTTTCCGTTTTTGAATTGCGTCCTTTATGTTCTTTCGCTGAAGTTAAACTCGAAGTTATAACTCGCTCATCAGTAGCGTGTCTTATTATAGATTCACCACACCAAATAGCATCTTTCTTTTTCGTTTTTCTTTCTCGCCACATTTCCAATGACCTCCATAGCGGAGATAGCCTTCTTGTTCTCGCCTACTCTTCACTTCTCAGGATTACGTTTCTTGTGCGTTTTTGGCGGAATATTAAGCAATCTCTTCAATAATGATCACTGTATAGACAGAACTGTTATAGATATAACTCTGTTGGCTTACTGATTTCGTGCCATATATTTAGGCTATTTAAAAAGCAGTTAAAATTACAACGGAATTTGTTCCCGTCGATTGAAAAAAAAAAAGAAAGAAAGAAATGGCGGGAAGAGAATATTTTGGAATGGTTTTGAACATAGAAAGTTTTGGGGAGGGAATAGGATATTATTGGATAAGATCAGGAGCGGGAGAACGGGGTGTGAGCGGTTTCGACAGTGCGTCGTCTTTATAGCTCTTGTGGGAAATGGAGGCTATGTCATGCCGGCTTGGTGTTTCTGTCTTTGGTGTTTCTGTGTTGCATTCTATTGGTCGGAGTCGTGACCTGATTTCTATGTTGTGGAGCTTCCAACTCTCGGAAATTATGTAGGGCCGGTGGATGTTTCTTGAGTTTTTGTCATATTTTGTGGCTATCTTTCTCCTTACCCAAAGTTTAGAATGTTCATCCGCATCCCAAAGTATTCTCTGCTCACCCTTAATAATTTAAAAAAAATATAAAAAATTCTGTTCACATACGCAAGAGGTATGTGAAAAAGTTCACATACCTTTTGCGTCACCAATAATTCTCCCACATTTCTCAAACCCCACATTTTCGATCCCCTCCCCCTTCCGGTCAGCCATATTTCTTTCAACAACGAATGTATATCGCCATAAGCCAGTATGCCACTGAAAACGAAGACAGCCAGCAACATCCGAGAAAGGTATGTCCGGTTTTTTCTTCGTATATGTTCTTCATTTATCTCTCCATATAAAACATCACTAATGCCCTACAATTTGTGTAAAAAGCCAATGGCATTATAAAAAATGGGTACTCCTAAACAAAAATAGGCTAAAATATCCATAACAATAATATTTACTTAGAGGAGTAACATGGGAATTTTCCCAGAAATAACACCTATAAAGTTAAACATTTAATGGGATGATATGTAATTTTAATGAGTGATGTAGTGTTCCTAAATTGAACATCCACTTTCTTGAAAAGTGTATTTAATATTCCGTTAAAAATCAGAAATTGAAAAAAAAGAATGGCGCAACAAAAATGATCTCTCTTGCATGAAATTAGGATTCGAAATCGGTCGTGGAAGAGCGGAGAGTGTTTTCTCTTTCTTTCTCCATCTGAAGGTGAGTTTAGCACTTCTCGTGTACAGGCGGGGGGGGGGGTGTTCCATGCAGGAAGAACACGTGCAGCATACAATGCCCATAGCCTCTTGGTTGCTTCTGCGATATTTTCAAACGACTACAACCTTCCCTTGCCATTGTAATATCCCAAATTATCAGACAAGAACAGATACACCCTTTTTATGCGCAAACCTCCCGGTCCAGTTTTATTTTACCCGAGATACTTTTTCGCATCTATTGACTGATCATTCGTGTAAAAATGAGGAACTTCCTTCTCTTTCTTAGCGCTATTTCCAGACACCTAAAAACTGAACAGAAGGAGCTACGAATACCTGGAACAATTAGTTTGAAAAAAATAAATTAATTGAGAAAGGCAACGGGGAAAATTTTGTTGGATCGGAAATGCTGAAATATGAAGGACTGAAAGTGTTAGATTGGCTGAAGAGCATCATTCTGTAGGAGTACACAGAAAGTCTAATTGCAGGTGATTGCCGATAGCGTCTCATGGTTGTAGGTAATATTGACGAAAGCATAATTAAGAAGAGGCTAAGAAGGAAATCTTACAGGAAAACTGTGGGTAACAAACAAATTGAATTTAGGCAAATTAAAAACTGTGAGATTTTTACATTTGATCACCTGTTGGCAAAATTATTGAAGTGAGCTTATGATGTCAATTCTATAAATTGGCAATGGCAGCAATTAGAGGTGTGAAACGAGATAATGTGATGTGGTGTGGTCACTAGATCAGAATGGAAGAGGTAATGCTGTTTTGTTCATAGGAAAATATAAATTTAATTGATAAATATTGGAAACCCCTTGCCAATTAACAGTGATTTCAGTAAAGACTACAGCGAGTCACTCTATAATTACGAAGAACTATATTCTGCTTCACAGTTTCTCCGACTTTAATTCCGGTTTTAAGTTGAATATTATCAGTGCACTGCTTTTATTTAAAATACCCATTGAAAGGCACATTTCTTAATTTCTTTTTCAGTGCCTTTTTCCCGCAGATACCACTAGAGGTCGAACTGTACAATTGATTTTTACTAAACCTGGAATACACTTGCTTTGTACGTGGTTTCAGATTCCATTAACTATTAGACTACGTGAAGGGAATTCTAAATAGACTGAAGAATAAAAATGATTTAGTGAAAAATGGAATATTGCTTATTTCTTCAAAAACTTGGAAATTATGTTGAACCTATGAATCCTGTCAGAGGCTTATTTCAAACCCCAATTTTGGTGCAGGCTTACTGAAGAATGCTTTAAATCACAATGATGTGTCGTGTGTGTCATGGATATTTGAGGAATGATCATAAAAGAAGGCAGAGTTTGTCCTAAATAGTTTGTTTTTTTATGTTTTAAAATGAATTATTATAATTTCATACAAAAATCTATACAAAATTTAATAAATTTGAACAAACTTAGATTATTAATATAATATATTATTGGACTGTCTTTAATGGAAAGATTTATTTATTGTATTTCATTTCAAGAGGATTGTTTGTTACTAGTACTAAAAAAAAAAACTATGTTTCTTTTTTGTTGTTGTTGTTGTTTATTGAGGTACTGTGTTTTATTGTATTCATGTTTTAATCCAATACCTAAAGAGTGAATAAAACGTTTGCACGAAGTATCTTGATGACTGGTCTACGGGTCAGAGGCAATTGATGTGACGTCACAGCCTCTATATACAAACAAAGCAATTGTAAAGATGCTTCACGTGCCAAATTTGTTTGCTTAGGTAAACAACTACTTGGGAAATGCATATTTCATGTTATGCACCTCAACATTCACGTACAGTACCGCAGTACCTGTAACTTTGACCCATCGTAATAAAGAGTAACATTTGTTACCAAAATATTCTGAAGAATTATGGTGGGGGTGACACTTAATAGCAAATACGCGATTAGTTCGTAAAACACGACATTCAGCACGAGCTAATAAGTGCGACCTGTTGTACTTACCCTTTAAACCGGATCGTGGACAGCGAAGACATTAGCGTTCTCTTTTTCACATCACCTTTAAGGTGGAGTATTAGGCGAGCTTTTTTTAACGTGGTATCTCTATTAGGCATAATCGACGGTGTGATAAAATCAATTTGATATTGGTAGAAAAGAAGTAAAGGTAGGTTCATATATTCGAAACTTATAAATACCCTCCCTGTAGTTTTTTTTTATATTTTTTATTTTTAATCCTCGGTTTGCGTTTTCATTTTCTGAATAAGCTAGATGTGGTGTCGCGACAGCATACGAACATACAGATTCTTATAAGCTTTCCTCATATTGAGGTGACTTACGCAAAAGTGCAGTACTGTATATGCATATGGACTTTTTCAATTGAAGGTGAGTTAGCCGATCTCATACGGTGGTAGCAGGTTTTTTCTCCCGGAAACTCGGGTTTTCATCCCGCATACAGACAAATCGGCCCTTCAGAACACACGCAATTTACAGACAAAAAATTCTAGCGGTGGTGATGGTGGTTGTGGACTGTAGATGGCGTTGATGTAGGTGATTGATAGTATAGGTTCTGTGTAGTAGTGGAGACGAAGAGTTGTACAGTAGATGTCCTCCCGCGATGAATCTTCGGACTCGTTGGAGGTGTCATTAATAATAATAATAATAATAATAATAATAATAATAATAATAATAATAATAATAATAATAATATATCTTGAATGCTTCTCAACTTTGCTGTAAGAAATGAATTTCCTTGTACATTGAAGCGAATGCTGTTAGTCAGCCGAGTGTGGTGATTTGGTTGTCAACAACTTCGTTTTCATTATTATCGACTGTCAGAAAATCCTGGTCACGTAAGTTCAGTGTCTACGATGAAAGAATTAAGGGTCCGCTGGTCAGTGCAGCAATGAAATTTTTCGTCATCAAATGTTCCTCTCCTCAGTGAGATAAACGTACCTTTTAGCACCCTTGACTATGCCAATTGGATTATATATCCTTCTTAAGGAAACTTAAGAAACTCGAAAACTCGATTATTTTACAGAAGAAACGCTTCACTTTTTTACAGCAACTTAAAAGAAGAAACCGGTTCATTGGAGATTATTGTTCAATGTTACATCAGGAAATGGTTTATTAACTTCCGTTTCATTTGGAAAAGCGCATTTTCGAAGATGCTGCGAACGAAGCTATGAATTCATGAACGAAGAATAAAATGGTACCTTCTGCAAACAATTTAAAGTGCTTTGCTGTACTGTCATCAACATTCCCTAATACTCTTTACAGCAAGCTGGTGTTTATTTGCTGCGATATTCGCTGCTGGTCTGAAGTTAAACTTCTGTTGAGCCAGTTACATTGAAAAGGATTCACACAGTTTCACTATTTGCTTTCATTCGACTTTCTATAACGTCTGTCGCTGACAGAGATGTTCGCCACTGTTTTCTAGGTAGGAATAAATTCTTTCCTTCAACGCAGCCTAATTCCATTCGTCTCGTTTTCCGGTGATGAGTATATTTTTATTGAGATGCGTTCGCAGGACTTGTATTTCGGGTTTTTTCAAAAAAAGTCAGAAACATTTTAATACTACTGAGATACAGACATTTTTGTTCATTAAACGGTGGTCTTATTCCTTCCTATTTGCAAACCTTTTCTTTGGTTTTTTTCATGTAAAATGCTCCCATCTATCAGCTTCACTTTCACTCAATCACAGAATTACTTCCTCCTTATATTAAGCAATTTTCATGGTTAAAACTTTTGACCACTTAATCAGTTCTTTCTCTTTTACATGAAATGCTGTTGTCCACTAGTAAAGATCTCCCGTTTCGTTATTAAATCTAAAAACTGACGCATCTAATTTCAGTATAACTTAAATGCTATTAAGAATAACGCAACTTTAAAAATGAATCTTAAGCAAGTCGGAAAGAGAGAGAGAGAGAGAAATATTAATTAACGAAATAAATAAACTCTCATCTGAGGTTTCTCTTTCTAAGACTTTAATTGCTTCGAAGGTAGAATTCAGAAATTATAAAAATCTTTCAGGAATGGAGAACAGGCATTGAGAATTTTTTTTTGTGGGGCGGGGGGGGATTGAGTTGAACATGAAAAATCTGAGTAATGAACCCACATAAGAAGCATGCATCCTTAGCACTACCTGAACAGTAATCGCATTTTATTTTCACAATCAAGCCGATTTACCTATAAGATTACAAAAAATGCCAACAACTTTTACTTCCTTCTTTGTGTGTGTCCTTTATAATGTGTAACGTTTCGAACCCTTCGAGTTGTAAATGAGAGTTTTCATAGGAAAAAAACATATTTATAGAATAGAAGTTGACACAGAGAGAGAGAGATCACGTTGGTGAGTAAAGTATACAGGAAAGACAGGCAAAAATAAGGCCCCCGTGTGGCGAGCACACACCAACAGGAATTGTGTCCCCATTGTACAATCGACCAACCCACGCCGGCGAAGGTTGGTCGATTGGTAGAGCCTCTGCTACTAATGGCTCAGTTAAGTAAGTTTGAGCGCGGTTAGTAGTTGGAAGGGGACCAATCGTTCGATGCTGTCGGCACAATCTCCCTCGATGAGTCTTTGGACTCCCTGGAGGTGTCAAAATAATAATAATAATAATTGTATCTGTGATTACTGAATAATGAAAATGCAAACTTAAGCAAATATTTTAGAATAAATAAATGATTCTTCGAAACTACTGATCTGAACATGAAAGAGAAAGCAAGTGAGAAATATAAGAAAGCATGTGTGTCTCTGGAGCAATTTTAACAGCAACCGCTTTGTTTGTTTTATTTTCACAAGCAGGATGATGTGATGCCAAGATCACATCGAGTACAAATGTTTTTAATCCTCCGATGTCTCTTTACACACTCTGAATATGTTGACTGTTGAATGTATGCTGTTAGTAAACAAGCTAATTTGAATGCAAATAATGAAACACTAAATAATAGCCGGAAGAGTACAAAGTGGTTTATGATGTATAAGAAAATGAATATGGAAGAAAGAAAATTACGAAAATTAGATACTCGTGACGAGCAACACATCGAGCTGATTTGTGTCCTACTCTCTCTCGCTGAGAATTTGTGAAACTTGCTGATTCCATGAGAAGAGAAACAGATGGAATTGAGTATTTCTTTTAACCTGTAGAGTTTGCCAGTTATTGTTCCGAGTTTGTTTTGTCGATGGTTTATGTGGCTATCCCAGTTTGAGAGATAGTTCTGAAAGCAGGTATGCAGTGTTCCTCTTATAGCGATCAATGTTTGGTGAGTAGTATGGCATGTTTAAGTGTATCAAATGCTTTGGTCAAGCAGTCAAGCAGTATTTCGACAGGGTACTTGTCTTTATCGAGAGCTTTGTTTATCGTCGGCGATGTCTTCTAATAAAGTGATAGTACTTTTTGTTTTCTGCAAGCCGTATTAATTACTGGTAGGGTAGCTATTGGTCTGTAATTCTGAGTATAGTTTCTTTTACCATGCTTGTAAATTGGTAATTATTGCAGTTTTTAGTTGTGGTGGTGTTAGTGTTGAATATTATGTTCACGAGTCTCAAAATATTGAATTTATACGTTTAAAGAGTGTTAAAAGGTCTGTGAGTCTTATTTTGTCTATTTCTGGAGTGGTCTTTGGTTTTAGCTGTAAAAGGGCTTCTTTTAGTTCCTGTTTTGTCACAGGTGGAAAACACATAGTTTGTGTTGACTTTGTGTCGGTAATTTTTGATTGATCATTGTTAGATTGCCTTTTTTGAGTTTGCGATATTGTTTTTAAAGACATGGTTGAATTATCTGCTAGTTCCTCTTGGTTTGTATCCTGACCGAAAGTTTTTGCAATAAAATCATGTGCTGAAGTTTTCTTTTTTCGAGTTAATAATTCGTGAAGTGCAGCCCATGTTTGCTTCATGTTGTCGTTCATGAATTTTTAGAAGTAGTAGTGTCTTTTGTTAGAATTTTTGTTCTTAGTTGATTTCTTGTGTTTTAGTACGTTTGTAAATGTGTGTGTTACTGGGTGACTTTTTTAGTTTTTTCCATAGATTTTCTTTTATAGTAATACTATATATCATGTTGAAATTTATAAATGGATTATCTGTTTGCCGCTTTGTGTACATTTTGTTTCTTTTTTGTATATTCTTGTGAACTTTAGGTGGAAATTCTCGTATAATGTTTACAGGATCATTTATTTTAAGTAGCCAATTCCAGTCTGTATTTTTTACAAGGTTGTCGACAATGCTCTTTAATATGATCGAGTTTTGTCGAATTTTTTAGTGGTGGGAAGGGCGGTAGGTAACGTAATAAATCGAAATTGAGATAAAGTAGTGATCGGCAATTTTGACTTTAATTACTGGTGATGTATATGTATGGATGGGAGCCCGTATGTTGATAAGATCAATGCATGATTGTGTTAGTGAAATGTTAAATATTTCTTCTCTTGTTGGGGAGTTAATGGTAGGGTTTATGTTGTACTGACTTAGTATATCAAGGTATGTGTTAGTGGTTGAAGAAGCGTGGTCAAGAGTATTTATGTTAATGTCTCCTACTAGGATGAGCGTATTTGTTGTACGGGGTTCGATGCCGCTTAATCATGCTTCTAACTCATCCAGAAAGCTGAGTGGATTATTTATTATCTGTGGATCTGTATATTATGTTTATTGTGTATTTGATACTATGATTGTCGCTATTTCGGATTTTCAAAATTTGTGTTTCTACATGTTCGAAATGAGTTTGTTTTTCAGTCACATTGTATTTTTCTTTGATGAATGCCACAATGCCACCTCCTCTTTTGTTTGGTCTACATAAGTTGTAGGTTTGGTTATTATTAATATTGTATGCGTAAATTTCTCTGTCGTTCATTGCAGTTTCATTCAGTATTAGAACATCTATGTTTGTCAAGGTGTAGTTGAGCAGTGTTATCAATATAAGCCAGTCTTTTTTTATACTTCTTATGTCTGTGTGTATGATGGTGAAGTCGGTATTGGTGGAAATGTTGTCTGACCATTTCCTCAAACAGTCAATGACCTTGAAGTTTATATATTATCTGAGTGGATATGTTCGCCTATATTTGAGATCTCCATCATATAGTTTTAAGTGATTTCTACTCTTGTATTTAAGGATGTGAAGAGTTAGCGTTTTATATTGGTAGGCTGTGTAGGTCAGATTCTTTGGCAATTATATACCTCGAGTGTTTTCATTCTTTCTCATAAATATCTGTGAATCCTTAGTCCACAGGAACTTGTAGTTTTTCTCTGTTATTGTCATCATTGCTTGGTATAAAAGATTTTTAAAGTATGGAGTGCAGTGTTCAGATATATAGATTGGTGTTGGGAGTTTCTTCTCAGTTAGGATCGATGTCGTCGGGCTTGTTTTCTTGCTTGCTGCAAGAATGGAGTCTCTCAGACTTCTTCTGATAAAACGAGCGATGATTGGTTGTGGTCTCTTTGTTTTTTTTTTTTTTGTGAGCCTCGGTTAATAGAGGCGATGTCTGTGGTTGGGATTTGAATGCCAATTTTGCTGCCGATCAATTGCACTATGTTGGTTAAATTGTCTTTTCGTTTGGTATTCCCTCCATTTGAAGTTCTTTTTTTTCTTTCCTTTTGTAGCGTGTGCACCATTTGACACTTGACTGTGTTTATTCACTTCTATCCACAATTCTCCATATTCGGAATTGAGTGTTTATAGTGTTTCTATCGGTACCGTTAATTTTGTCCTTAATTCTCGCACAGTCTCTTACATTTCTTCAATGGTCATATTATTGTACTGTACTGATCAGGAAGGGACTTACTTTGATATGCGTGTTGCTTTTCTTCGGTGCCTGTTCTTTGTTCTTCATTTTCTCACGGCATTGCAGACAGCGCCATTCGGTCCGTTTCGCGCTCCTTTCCACGTGCTTTCTGAGATGCCAGAGCATTGGTAGTGTTGTCTTTGGCTACATCTGCGGCACGTCCCCTTCTTCGCTTAGTGGCTTATTGCACTTGTTACAGTTCATTGTGCTTGACCATCACTGTCTCAGTGATCTTTCGACTTTCTTCCCTTTAGCGATAGCAGTGCGACTTTTAAAATTGCGACATTCTTTGATCTTTGTTGGTTGGTGACAGCAGTTCATTCTATAATTTAAGCAAACAAAATTTGGATATTACTTAGCCAATTTTGATGATTTAAACGTCCCTGTCTTCAGCGTGACTAGTTGAATTAAAAAGCAGCACTTTCAAATTAAAAACATGAGTTAAATCCACTTTAAACTTATAAAAACTGGAGCAGCGATAACGGAGTGCTTGCATCCGTTTGCCTACACAGCGCCCTCTATAATAATAATAATAATAATAATTAGGTGCTAAGAGGTCTTTAGTCTGATTTTGTCAGTTCGTGGCTGGTCTTTCGCTTTATGAGATGGCGTCTTTCAGTTCCAATCTGGGTACTGGAAAAAGTACACGGTTTGTTGTTGATGTTGCGAATATAGCTTTGTACTGGTACTAATGGGAATGTTATTTGTGAAAGAGTAGGTGAAAGACTCTATGACTTACTTTTGGTTATTATCTTGACAGAAATTTTGGTCATGAAATCTTGAGGGAAGGACTCCCTTATCGGCTTAATAGCTCACTGAGCGTAGACCATGTTTTTCCTTTGTTACACTGGTACTTTACTCTGCATTTTGTATGAAATAATCTGTTCCATTGATCAGCAAAGCTTTTAACTATGATATTTTTTGCGGTTTATCTGTGCAGGTATAGAGCATGTGGAGGGAGCTGTAGAATCGAGTTGCATAAACGAGTCTAGCTAGTTTAGTGGAGTTTATTGATGACATGCACGTATCTGAGAATAGTTCGAACGTTGTTGTAGCCTATGCATCGCTGTGTTGTGAGTAGTTGCGTATTTCTTCTCCTGTTTGGGTAGTTCCTGGTCAAGTGTATGTTTTTATTGGCTTAATATGTCAAGATATGTGATACTGGTAGGATATTTATACTATCACCTATTAGGATAAGTATCAGTCGTGCCGTTGTTGATGTCATTTAGCCATTTTCTAATTCCTGAAGGAAGTTGAGTGCGTTTGTCTCTGTGGTCTTTATATTGTTTTTCGTGTATTTGTGGTGGTGATTATCGTTAGTCGTGATTTTCCAGAGCAATATTTATTCACGTTTGAATGTGGTTAAAGTTTCCGTCTCCAGGTGCTTTTCATATTCAAAGACAATAATGCCGCCTTCTCTTTTTCGGGGAATGAATATGGTGTAGGCAAGGGTGCGCCAGTAGTATCCGGCGTCTGTGTGCAAAACTTTAGTTGGCGCACCTATACCCGTCCCCCCAATAAAAAAACACTTTATAGAAACGTTATTTTAATATTTGATGCCAATAAAGTGAGTATTTCATTTTGAATTTTATCTCCTAAATAGGAGGGCACATTTTTCAAGTCGGGATCATTAGCTACACGTCGCGTGTGTTCCGATATAAAAGGATCAAACTTTTCTAACATCTCAGTGCATTTTAAAAAATTGCCATTGTTTCGATCGTAAAGTTTATTACTTTTACCACGAAGAGCTAGATTTTTTGCCTAAAAACTTAACTACAAAAATTATTCTTTTTATAACTTCATACCAAAGTTTCCTTTCATTATCTAAAACTGTTGCTAATGATCAATACAAGTTTTATTTTTTAAGGATGTAATTACTTCTGTCCATTTTTTGTAATTGTTCAAATGACTTACATTTTTTTCATGACGATTCAGGTACATTGCAAGATGTCGCCTATATTCTGCTGATACCAGCAGAATATACAATAAAGTTAAAAACTGCAGCAGATTTTCTTATATAAGTTTAGAGGAAATGCGAGTTTGAACAAGATTCAACAAATTCAAACGTGCGTCATCCTGTAAACAGTAAACTCACGCAAGTTCAAGTTTTTACTTGTTTACGCTAAACTACTTGTTAGAACTAGAATCAGAATAAAATAAGATCTTAAGGAATAATAACAAATAAGTGATTATAAATAATTTGTTTAAGACAAATCTATAAAATATAATTAAAATTTAAACAAAAATGTAATTTATTTTGATATAATTAATGAATATTTTTTCAAGTATTTCCTCCTCGCCTGAAAGTTTTGGCGCCTTTACTATCCTGGTGCCTGTGTGGGTTGCACATATTGCCGGCGCGCCCCTCGGAGTAGGATTGGTAATTGTTAATATTATATAGTAGACTCTCCGTTATGAAATATAGAAACCTCGGGCAAGATTAGAATATCGATATTTGTCATTATGTTTCCTTGTATTGAGAGTGTGTGAACCAGGATTTCTTTATACTTCTTATACGTCTTTATGTATACGTCTGTAGTATGGTGAATTCGAAATGTGTATAAAAATTGCCTATCTAATTTTTTAAAGATTCGAAAAGTTAAAAAAGTTGACATTTTCTTTTTGAATATCTTGCGCGTGATTTATTGTAGAAATGTTTGAGTGATAAATGGTGTTAAATTTGCTTTCTGTAGAACTGACGGCGTTAATCACTACTTTAGGAGACTGATGAGATCGGTTTCACATAAGATTTCATAAAGATCTAGAATCGTTAGCCTAAAATCTCAGTTTCAATATTTTTTCTTCTGCTTCATTTCTCCTTGCTGGGTACAATAGTATTTTGTGATGTAGGGTTCAGAGTTCTATTTTGCAATTTAGAAGTGAGAGTTGCCTATTAATGAGCGCTGGCGTTGTTTTTTGCCTTCTTGCTTTCAAATAGTATGCGATCTCCGATGCTTTTACTGGTGAAGAGTACGATCACTGGTGGTGGTTTTATTTCTCTAGTCCGTAATGGATGGAGGCTTGTCTGTCGTTGTAACTGCTACAGTGATTGTTCTAGTGATCGATTGCATTACAGGGTTCAGATCTCTAGACCCTAGTTTGGGTGTTTGATCAATTTCCAGTCCTTTGTTACGTTTTTGCAGGGAGACGTTTTCAATCTGAGATTAATAGTTTTCACATAAATTTCCAGTTCTTGCCGAACTAAAGAGTTTGTTCCTCTTCAATTTCGACTAACAGATAAGATTTCTAAGCGTTCAGAGATCCAAGAACTTCTATGCTGACATTGTTGTATTGTAGACAGCCTACGTACCATTTAAATGTTTGCGTGATTTGCTCCACACGAGAATTAAGCCTTTCATTTACGATGTGTTTAAGGGAATGTAATTTATCACAAACCCTGAGATCAGTAAGGAACTTTCCTGCCTATTGTTCGCTGCATTTCCGGCGATTGTTTTTTACATTTCACTTTTACGTTTAGTTATTCTTTTTGCCATTCTGCTGCTTTCCCAAATTCCGGAACCTGTTAGTGTAGATCTATCGACAGCCTGTAAATTTCTAACGGTCATCTTCTTCACAGAATGACTCGATGATTTAATTACTGGACAGGGTATAGGCTTGAGTGACTTTGACTATCTCCGGGAACATTGGACTACACTTCGTTAACAGAAAGTTCACGTAGCCGTTGTCCACGTCACATCGTCGTTGCGGCAATATGGCAGTTGAGTGCCATCCAACCCTTCTCGTGGGCAAAAAAGAACCATCGATTATTCTTAAAAATGAATACTAATAAATCAGGTATATTTTTAATGATAAAGTCTGGAAATTACTGATGTCAGTTGTGCAGTTTTCAGTAAAAATAACTTTATTTATTGAGGATTATTATTATTTTATGATTATTCTGTGACGTCTGCGGTAGGAGACGTCACAGAATAATCATAAAATAATTTTTATGATTCGTCGTCCTACCTATTAAATCCATCAAGTGTGCACAAATCACACAAGTCCACCTAATGCTCGAAATGAACAAAACGAATCCATTACAAATTACTTACTCTGTTGTAATTTTGATTCCTTCAATCATGGAAAAATTTCGCATTGCTATTATTTTTATTATTATGCGACAACTGTAAGGAGTCCTAGAAATCAGTGTGGGAGTGTATTCTACTCCTCTTGTATTCTCTCCAGTGCTTAATCCTCCAATTACAAACAACTACTATCAGAACAACGCTATCTGCTGAAGAACACCAACAGTATAATTTTTTGTTTACAACTCGATGTTTTTTCTCCTCTGCCTGTATTAAGCAAAGAATTATCCTCAAGGTGTCAGTCATTTTCTGTACGACTAATATTTCATTAGTAGAACAGAAACCGAAAGACGCATAAGTGCGAAGTACTATTTCCAGTAATTGGTATAACGTCAATCCATCATTTCTGTGAAGTAAAGTAGGATGATGTCATAAGGTTACACAACACTCATTGCACATACGTATTTCATAAGATATTTGCTTTCCTGAAGGATCTTATTCTTTCAAAGGATTCGACATTCGTTTGTTTGATATAGCGTGTTCGCAAGTTCTGTTTCCTCAGACTATAGGAATTGCATATAATGAAGAGGTGTCTTTACTATTTCTGCAGAGAACAATATCATGATTTTAAATTATAGCCTTTTGTCAATATTTGGTAGGACACTGATATGTACTGGTAAGTTATCCTCTATAAACATTAATTCTTTTTGAAATTCGAGAAGATTTTCTTCATGGTATATAGTATACACTTATCTCTAAGTATATATCTGTTGTCCTTATACAGCTGTAAAGACTAGATAATATGATAAACATATACTTATGATATTCCATTTTAATTCTGGCTGAATATGCCGATAAAGGGATGAATATCTGTGTTGATTTGAACACAAGTATTAATAGTCTATATTCTAAGTAGGTTAATAAATATTAGGTACATTACATTTAGTGAACACATACCTTTATTACGGGACTCTCCATGGAGACCGAAGTCAAACTGAAGGAGAACTAAACCCACACAAGAGTAGTTTGGCTTTATAACAGTGCGAAATGGAACAGCCTCTGAGAATACTATGCTTCATTTCCATGGTTGGATTATTGTTTCCAGTCTTCAAATCCAAACACATGCATCGGAAGTATCACAAAGGTAATCCTCACAGGCTTGAAAACATACATTCCCAAAACTTGTCAGAACTGTCGTCCCCTATTCTAAACCCTGATTTTTCAAAAGATGTGCTAAGGCTGTACAAATGAAAAATCAGACATCCCACAACCGCTTCAAATCAAGAACTCCACCCTCCTTCAGTTCCTATACTGAAACCTAAAACAGATGCAAGAAAATTATCAATGATTCCAAGAATTAGAACGGGCAAAAAGCAGGAAACTTGCATCCTGTCCAAGCAGGAGCCATACCTTTTGGTCTCTTGCCAAAACAATTGGTCACATCTTTTGCCCTACACTAATCCTACCGCCATCATACCCAGTTGGCTCAATTGCAACATCACCCACAAAAAAGCTAATCTCCTGGCTTAACGATTTGCCTCCAATGCATGCATACCTGGCAATAGCAAACCACCCCCAGTGGTTTCAACTGCCCAACATACAATGCCCCCTGTATCCTTTTGCCAGAAAGAGATCATGAACCTGTTGTCAAAATTAGACGCAAAAAACATTCATGGCCCTGATGGCATTCCGCCAAATGTCGTGAAGGCTTGTGCAGCAGAACTGACTCCTATCTTATGCCGTCAGTACATACTCTCTTACTCCATTGGTATATATCCCAAAGACTGGAAATTGGCCTATATTCAACCCAATTCCTAAAAAGGGTGACAAATTCCTGTGATTTAATTAATGCCCTATCTCACTCACCTCAGTGCTATCTAATATGATGTAGAAAACCATCAATTATGAACTCTTACTATAACTTGAAGGTTATGGTAAGAGCTATTAAGCGAACACCGGTACGGATTCCATCGATGCTGGTCAACAGGTGACCTGCTCTCGTATATAAACCATACCATCTCTGGACAAATTAGATAGAAATATTCGGAGAATCCGAAGGAGTTGCACTTGATATCTCTAGATCCTTTGACCGAGGTCTGGCATAAAGACTTACTAAGCAAACTGCCATCATTTGGACTGTTTCAAGACTTCTACAGATGGCTTGCCAGCTTTCTGTCTGGAGGCACGCTATGTGTGATGGTAGACGGCTCCCTATCATCTCACAATGCATCTAATGCTGGGGTCCCCAAGGTTCAGTTTCTCTCACCGACCCTCTTCCTAGTGTATATCAACGACCTATTACAGTTCACCTCCAACCCAATACACAGCTTTGCAGATTACAGCACAATGCACTCCTCCCTTTTCTTTGCAAAAGCTTACCCTACACAACTCCCTTCAGCCCACAGAACATCATATCCCACAAAAAAGATCCATTTTCCCCAGTATTATTTTTGATATGATATCCCTCAAATTCCCAGACAAGATGAGATTTCTCCACTTGGAATTACGCTGACATCAAGGCTCTCCTGGCATAAACACATAACAGCCATTGCATCCTCAGCTTCTAAAAAATTAGGATTTCTGTTTCGCTCGAGACGTTACTTCCCCTCAAAAGAGCTGTTAACCTTATACAAATCACAAGTCCTCCTAGCTATCGAATACTATTCTCTCATTTGGAGTGGGGCTCCTAACATCTCACTCAAAATGCTTGACTCAATACAGAGGCGGGCAATTAGACTAATAAATTACCCATCCCTCACCCACTCACTCCGCCACTTTCATATAGATGTTTAACTCCGCAATTTGCATATTCTATAAATATTTCCATTGAAAATGTTCATTTGAAACAGCATCAATAATTTCTCCACTCTGTACTAAGCCCATTGGAACAAGTACCGCCCAACATCCTTTCACAGTACGCCTTGAAACCCACGGAACAGGTTTCTTTTCCTCGTCCATCATCCTTTCTACTGCTGTATTGTGGAACAGACTTCCGCCTGATGTATTTCCGAAGGAATACAATATGCAAACTTTTAAATCGAATGTAAACAAGTTTCTCCTTTCGCATCCCACTACCCATATACGGTACTAAAGTACTATTGGGCGACCAGCCAACCTCTCGTATATGGGCCAAAGTAATCACAGTCGTATTTTGGTTTCAGCTAATTCACAGTCAAAGCACTGGCAGTTGACCATGGCAATCCACTCAGCCATTTGCCACACTAGAAGCAATACAATTCTTAAACAGCTTCCAGGAATAATCACTACTTCTCTATCTATCAAAAGTTTCTCTCCATAAAGGTCTCCATCATATCGCCTCTTTTCTTTCTATTAACCTTATGTTTTAACTCAAGTATGTTGAGTCTATCCACATACGATAGAGACGACGACTTGCCACTCGTTTTCATGATCCTCTTTGCCACCTCCCAATCTCAATGCGATCAGGTGAAGAAATATGAGCTCAGTATTCAAGGAGCGGCCGAATAATCGCAACAAATGTATATTAGTAATTCTGCATGGAGTTCAAAGGCATTGCCCGAAGAACTCTACCGTTCGTAGAATAGACGGAATCGGAGAAAATGAAACCTAGCAAAGCACTAAGAGTTTTTTAAACAAATATTTAAAACATGTAATCTTGGTATCTGTCCTAAAAAGAAGTGTATTTAGGTGGATATTATTTCATTAGTTTCATCATTTGTAATATCATGAAGTACACTACTTAAATTCATTTCACATCACAATATCAACCTTGCTGAAATCGTTTCATGTGGAAAACAAATTCAGTTTTACAAAGGATTCCATTTGTATATTAATGATCACACAGGTGGTTAATTATCCTTTATTATAATACATTTATTATAATACAACGAGATGTTTAATTCAAAGAAATATTTTAAGGAAATTGATAAAAAATAAATGAAATACAGGATTCAAAAACAGCAAAACTTGATTAAAGTCATTTCCTAGGAATTCTATGTAAACCCATTGCGTTTTAAGACTAATAATATGGGGAAGTCACCAAATCAGTTGCAAAAAGTATTTTTAACTAAAGATAAACGCGTTATATTTAACTTGAAAAGGTAGTACTGTACTTCACCGAAGATCAAAACGTAGAATTTGCATATTTACTAAATTTTTGTGTTGGATATCTTAAATGAAAGATATTTGTTGGATACGAGCTACGAATTGATTTCTGGTTCTAGAATGATCTGAAGTATGTTTCATAGACGTCACAACTAAACATATGTTGTTCATTATGAATCCTAAACTTTGAAGGATGTAATTATATGAAATATGTTTTCGCACATTTTCACTATTGAAATGATTCTGCTGACAGTGAAAGATGAAATCATTTTGAAAACTAAACTCAACAGAAAGAAATATGAGTCTTCAACTTTTCTCTGAAGTCATTCCTCTGAATACATTTCCAGGAAATATTTGAAGTAGTTCGCTGAAAAATTCTTTTTTGAATTTTAACATTTCACATTTCTTTAAGTTTCTTTCGAAAAGAGCATTCCAAAACTGAGTTATTTTTAAGATCACAAGCTAACGAGATTCACAAGCGTGAATCGAATAATACAGGGTATTAAATAGAAAGTGCACCGTGAGACTACATATTGTGAAAATTTCTTTTCGCAATCTACACAGGTGAAGGGTTCTCATGACTGTGAACTTCCAAGTGCTGTTTCAGTTTGGAGCTCTTTGAAAATTTCTTCTCGCAGGTTGCACAAATGAAGGGTTTCTCATGAGTGTGAGTCTTTAAGTGCGCTTTCAGATTGGAGATTATTGAAAATTTCTTTTCACAGACTTCACAGTTGAACGGTTTCTCACCAGTGTGAACTGTAAAGTGCTTTTTGAGATTACCTCTTTCCGAAAATTTCTTCTCGCAGACTTCACAAGTGAACGGTTTCTCGCCAGAATGAACTCTCCTCAAGTGCTTTTTGAGAACACCTCTTACTGAAAATTTCTTATCGCAGATTTCACAATTGAAGGGTTTCTCACCAGAATGAACTCTTAAGTGCTGTTTAAGATTTGCACTTGATGAAAATGTCTTCTCACAGACTTCACAATTGAAGGATATCTCTCCAGAATGAACTCTCAAGTGCCTTTCGAAATCGGATCTTTCCGAAAATTTCTTCTCACAAACTTCGCAAGTGAACGGTTTCTCGCCAGAATGAACTCTCCTCAAGTGCTTTTTGAGAACACCTCTTACTGAAAATTTCTTATCACAGACTTCACAGTTGAATGGTTTCTCACCAGTGTGAACTCTCAAGTGCTTTTTGAGATTTCCTCTTTCCGAAAATTTCTTCTCACAGACTTCACAAGTGAACGGTTTCTCGCCAGAATGAATTCTCCTCAAGTGCTTTTTGAGAACACTTCTGTCTGAAAATTTCTTATCACAGACTTCACAATTGAAGGGTTTCTCACCAGAATGAACTCTCAAATGCTGTTTAAGACTTGATCTTGATGAAAATTTGTTCTCACAGACTTCACAGTTGAAGGGTTTCTCACCAGTGTGAACTCTCAAGTGTCTTCTGAAATAGGATCTTTCTGAAAATTTCTTCTCACAGACTTCACAAATGAACGGTTTCTCACCAGAATGAACTCTCAAGTGCTTTTTGAGATTGCCTTTTTCCGAAACTTTCTTCTCACAAACTTCACAAGCCAACGCGTTTTCGCCAGAATGAACGCTCTTCAAGTGATTTTTGAGAACACCTCTTACTGGAAATTTCTTATCACAGACTTCACAATTGAAGGGTTTCTCACCAGAATGAACTCTCAAGTGCTGTTTAAGACGTGAGTTTGATGAAAATTTCTTCTCACAAACTTCACAATTGAAGAATTTCTCACCAGAGTGAACTCTCAAGTGCTTTTTGAGATCGCATCTTTCTAAAAATTTCTTTTCAGGCTTCATTTTCGAAAGCTTTATCAAGATTACGAATTTTGAAATGCAGACTGGACCTTTGTTCTTGCTGACTATTTATATGTATATTCTGCTAAGAACAGAAAAATCCTTGGGAAAGTAATCGTGATCTGTACGATATTGGTATACATTTTAACCACACATTTTCTTTTATTGAATAATTTCTATTATTAAACTTGCTTATTTTTCTTTTACATGACTTCTAACTATCCAGGAATTTTCTGCAATAAAGAATGAAAAACAGAAAATATAATGAAAACAATTGGTTTTTGTGATGCACAACTTTAAGTAAATGTAATCCATAATTTAATTCATAATAATAACGAGAGTTTTGAATTATTCCACAGTTCATACATACGGTGTTCCATAAAATGCCTTTGTTTCGCAGTGCGTGGATGTGTCGCAAATTTTACTCTCTTTAATTGGAACGATTGGAATCGATTCTCGTCTATATTTTTATTATTAATTACACTAAATAAATTTGATGGAAATTATTTGTTATATTCATGTCTTTGCCCTTCGCTGTGTTAGACTCACTAATGGTCTGTTACAATCAAGTAAACTGAAATAAACCGACACTTTTCTTGTCATGATCTACGATGAAAAATAATGTAGGTACTTCCAACAGAATCATAATACAAAACAAAATTCCCTTTCTTTTATATATAAAATTGCTGCTTTTATATATGAAAATGCATATATAAAATTTATTTTATATATGAAAAAGTTGTTAAAACACCATTATGTTTTTATATAGCTATATGAGAATTAATTAATATGCGTTCATACTGCTCCTTCACCTATAGCAGTGATGGCGAACCTTTTTACCAAGGTGTGTCAAACTTTTTTTTTTTAAATATTGACGTTGTCGATGTGCCACTTGCATACATACATTATAAATTTACCTACATAATCATAGACGGTGACTTATGCATATCATATTAGGCTATTTATTTAATAGGACATTGATATAAAATCTATGAATTCATATTATACAATTAATTTAATAAACTGAAATTACAAACTTACATTACATTTAATGACTTTTCTGTTGCTGAGTACTGGTAGAAAGTTCTTTCAATGAACAAACCTACCTTCGCCATAACTTACAGCGATCTTACACGATTTATCGTAGTTTTTTCCATCAGAATAGCAATATTTTTCAACATCCAAGGTGTGTCACCTGAAACCCTCAAGTGTGTCAGTACTGACACGCATGTCATAGGTCCGCCATCACTTACCTATAGTAAATGTAAACTCTTAGGCTATGGACAGGATACTGAACAGGATAAAAGTTCATTTTATGAGTGAAATCATATGGACCTGTTGCGAAATAAAGCAGATTTCTAAAAGAAGTAATTTATATTTGGTAATATATTTAATACATTTAATTTATTTTTGCATTTAATAAGATACGAGTTCATTGATAATCATGCAAAGCCAAGAAGGGCAGTCTGATATATGATGACTTTATGGCAATTTGAACGAATCAGAATTATATAAAGGGGAAACGATTGCAACAATAATATAGCCCAAGTAAGAATGTATTCACTTGTATTTACGAGGAATAATATTTGACAAGCAGCTCATATTCGGGAGAAACTGAATGTAGTAGTAAGACATAGAGTACCTGTTCTGCTGGCAAAGTGAACACTAATAAGAAAAGGAAGTTCTTGTTTCTCATTATAATATCTTGACGCGAATATACACCTAGTATCAAGAATTTAATGAAGACGAATCATTGAATAAGAGGAAGAGGAGATGTAATAGAGACTTAATTAGTGAAGTGATTGAAGCGAAGTGAAAAGATGGGATAACTAATAACATACCCATAAAATCATTTCAGTGAATACTCCGAATTCACAATAACAGTGTACAAGGAGTACCTCATGAAAGAAACGCATTACAGTTATCCCGATAATCAAATAATAAAAGAAGTATCCGAAGAAATTAGGAAATAAGGCATAATTTAGCCTCATAATTGTCGCTGGAAAAGTTCTAGAAATAGATCTGATAAACTGAATAATGCACTTTGTCTATTGAGGCATCCAATTATGCAGTAATCAATATGAACTCAGATACCTCAATCGAGTGAAGTAGATGCTATTATGAAATTTAAAAAGCTCTATCGAGACAGATCTACCAGCAAAAAAGAAAAAAAAGGGGTACTATTGATCTCACTCGATCTTCGAGGCGACTTCGATGCTTCATGGTGCCAGCCATAATTAATAAATCAAGAGATATTAAGAGATTAAAAAAATTATTAAAATTTCAGAATGGCCGCTTGAAAAGAAAGTTACTTTTCACAGCATCACGTCTAAAATGCTTCATACCTGTCTTAAATGATACAAACAACCTATAACGGTTTTCCTAAACGGAGGAGATCTAGAGCTACCCAATAAATTAAAATAATTAGAAATATTAACAGAAAACAAAAAAAACTTCAACAAGCACATCTCATTTGTTGCAGGAAAAAGCTTAAAAATTTCAATCCTTGTAGCTACGTCGACATGGATAAAGTGGGGTTCAGTTCGACGAGAATAAAATCAATATATATCACTATTGATATCTTGTGACGTTCTACTTGGGAATATGAAATGAAATCTAATAAAAACCAACAAACGTTAAACAGAGTTCATTGCTATATTCATGCCAATTATTAAAGGATACAGGACAATATCCTTCGATGCAGCTGCCTTATTTCTGGCCTACCATCGATATGCCTGAAGATGCAAGTGTTTTGTCTAATATATGAAGTCATTTCCGGAATATATAACGGAAATGCCACAACTAACTTCCACTTCATTATAGCAAGTGGCCTCACCCAGAAATATATCGTAAACAGAAGAAAAGAAAGCTTTGAAAATTAAGAATACCACATATACATACTGAAGGGAATAAAACAGGTGGAAATGTCGGTTGTTTCCTCCTATTACAGGCAGTCCATTATAAATAACGCTGCGTTTGGCTGCTTTCGCTCTGTTTAAACAACTGGCAATAGTTTATTCACTCATATATCTCCGAGAATTAAAATTAAACACCTCTTATTAAAAGACAGCACTACTGACTGACTAAAGAGACATCATTGACGACGTAACAAAACAAGAACAACCACCCAGCGTTAATAGACCACACAGGAAAAACTGAGCCGACGATCTGGTTAAATAAACGGCTATAAAAGATCGGTTAGTAATAAGTTACCAAAAGTACCGAAAATCAGCTAAAAACATTGGCAGAAGAAGTAATTTAATCCTGTGGGGACAAGAAGAAAACATAAAAAGGGATCAACAACAACAAAAAAATTCTTTCGAAGTATGAGATGGAGACTGTCAGAAAATGTACGCCTTCTCTCCAGGTTTAAACACTCTGCTAACGGGACATGGAAAATGAACACATTACCTAAATAGAATACGTATTCTGGGAATCGACATTTTGCATCTGTTTTTCAGACTTTCAAGAGGCTGTCCATCAGTTGCTCTCAGCTACTGGACTCCACTCAGAAGTCCCTAATGCAACACACCATCATGTAAAGAGATTAGTGACCAGTATTATTCAAACTTATTTCATTTTGCTAATAGAGTCAATATCCAATCGTGGTTATTTGTTATAACTACTCAAAATCTTTAGATTATATATATGTAAATATAGATATTAACTTGTGAATATGTACATATAGCTGTAAAAATATAAATGAAAATATGAATGTTATAAGAAAACTATTAATTTAAATGTTAATCAGTTATTTAGCAGTTTCATGTAATATAACCATTGTATGTAAATCGCGCCCGAACACACACACAAAAATTTAAATAAAACAACAAAAGTTCAACAGATTTTAACGCCTAATAGCGATATGAATAATTAATGGTATAGGGAAATGTCTTTAGAAGCAGTTTGCATTGTCTAACACCAGTCACTCTATAAATGGAACAATTCTGTCGTATATGTGAAGCCACTTCCTGATGTTACACCGGAAATGCAACACTGATCCAAACCACGTTGACCCATGCACGCAATAAGTGGCGTGCATGGGTCAACTTGGAATGTACTGATGCGTCGCTGAACTGGAAGCCTGAGCGAATATATTGTGTTTCATTAAGTTTGTATGGTATTTTGGGTGCGTGTTTCTTGTTCGTAGTATGTCCTTAGAGCTCTTTTCAGGCTATTGTAGTTTGTAAGGTTTCTGTATTCAAAAGGTAATTTGTTTATCATGTCTGGGATGTAGAAGTTTCGCGTGGCCTTTCCGTAGTGATTATTGTATTTATATGTGATATAATTAGTAGTCTGAGGTCTTGTTATAAGGTATGTATTTCTAACTGTCCTGTAGTTGGCATCGAAATAATGTTTTAGCAAGGCTGCATAGTGGCATAAATGTTTTGCTGTCAGTATTTTGTGTTCTGACATTGCAATGTTTATAAGGTCGTGATTTTCTCTTTGTTCCCAAAAGATCAGGTTTGTCATTTTGTACTGTAGCGACATTAATCTATTTAATTTGTAGGGTGCACAGAAAGCATACGTTGTTATAGCGTATCTTAGTATATTTTGGCATAGCGCTTTGTATATTAGTGTTTTTAGGCGTATGGGAACTATGTCTTTTAACCTGTAGAGTTTGCCACTTATTGTTCGGAGTTTGTTGTGTAGATGCTTTATATGGCTATTCCAGTTCATATCTGCATCGAAGTAAATTCCAAGGTATCGTATTGTTTCAACCTGAGTGATTGTAGTGGTTTTGCTGTTCTGTGTGTTTTTTGTGTTGGAAAGTGGATGTTGGATGGTTATATATTTGTTATCAACTGGTTTAGTGAGTGGATTTCTGAATATCATTAATTTTGTCTTTTCTGAGTTTAAGTGTATGGAGTTTTTCGTGAGCCAGTCTATGATCAGATTTATGTCATGTTGCATATTTGTTTGGGCTATGCTTGCGTTATTATGGATGGATATTATAGCTGTATTGTCTGCATATTGGAATATCTTACCATTGAGAGGTAGCTGATTAATATCGTGGGTGTAAATGTGAAATAGATTTGGGGAGAGTACAGCTCCCTGTGGTACTCCACAGGTTACTGGTAGCTCTCTGCTTCAGTTTGACCCGATACGTGTGGTATACTTTCTATTTTGAAGGTAGTTTGTAAACCACCTGTGCAGAGGCCCGTCTATTCCAACATGCCTCAGCTTTAATAACAAGGTTTGATGTGTGAGGGTATCGAATGCTTTAAATTAGATCAATAAAGACTACCATGGCAATTTTTTTTTTGTCTAAGGCGGTATTAATTACGTCTGTAAAGTCTTCCAAGAGAGATGTTTTTCCCTTATTTTTCTGAAAACCATATTGTGTTTTGGGGATAATATGAAAGGTCTCTGTATATGCTCGGAGTATCTTCAGTACGATCCTCTCCATAATTTGATTGATAATTGGTAATGTTGCTATGGGTTTGTAATTGCTGATTAAATTTCTTTTTCCATGTTTGTATATGGGTGTGATTATGGCGGTCTTTAGCATACTTGGTATCTGTCCTGTTTTAAATATTTTATTTATTAATGTTAGTAGGATAGGACTTAAGCAAATTGCATGCTGCTTGATATCCTTACGTCTTATAACATCAATTCCTGGGACTTTGTGTGGTTTGATTTGATGCATTACAGAGAGAAGTTCTTCTTCTTCTATGGTTGGGAACCATAATGTCTGTTTTGATTGTGGTCCAAGTGGAGGGTCACGTTTCGTGATTGGGGGAATATTTCTGTGCAGTTCTTGGATGGAGTCTGCAAAGTATTGGTTAAAGTCATTTGCTAGTTGTTGGATAGGTTTTGCGTCTTTCATGAATCTGTGTTTTATGGTTTCGAAGGCGGTGGTGTTGGGAACAAAATCTAGCATCTCATTGATCAGATGCCAGGTTTGTTTCATGTTGTTTTGTGCAGAGGTTAGTTTGTCTCTGTAGTATTTGTGTTGTAAGGCAATTCCTTGTTATCTTATATTCAGTTTTTAAAGCTGTATTATTTGGATATCGCTTTAATTCTTTCCATAAAGCGTCTTTTCTGTGTATTTCTAGGATTACGTTTTGTGTTACCAATTATTTTGTGTTGTTTTTGAACGAAGCTTTCTTATATATTTCCTCCAGTGTGAGTTTAATGTTGTTGTATAAGATATCTGCTGAATCTGATGCCAGGTGTTCCCAGTTGGTTTTTCTTATTTCGTGGTTGACGATTTCTTCGTCTATTATTGTTTTGTGTTGCTTTTCTTCTGTGGGGTATTGTATGGGTATTGTCTAGTGTGAGTTTAATGTTGTTGTATAAGATATATGATGCCAGGTGGGTGTTCCCAGTCTGTTTTTCTTATTTGTTGGTTGACTATTGCTTCGCTATTATTGTTTTGTGTTGCTTTTCTTCTGTGGGACATTGCATGGATATTGTCTTGGTGTGCAGATTTTGGAGCCTGGTGAAGTAATGGTTTGCTACTTTGCACTTTATGACTGATGCAGTGTAACTGTTTGGTGGTGCTCGGACGTTTATATGATCTAGGCAGGAAACAGTGATTGTATATCCGAATATTTCTTCTGTGTACTACAGATAGTACATGATGTTATTGTTGGTATTAGGTTATACATGGATAATGTGTCTAGGTATTGTACAGTGTTGTTATGGTTTTCGTTTGCAATATTTATGTTTATGTCGCCGATTATCATTAGGTATTCGGTTGAGCATATTTCTTGGCGTGAAAGCCAGCAATTGAGTTCGTGCAAGTATTTTATCGTGTTTAGGTTTGGTTTGGTAAATAGCATTTAGAATTATGGGATGCTGTCTATTCGTGGTATTATTGATTTCAAGGCAAAGGGTTTCAGCATGCTCAAACTAATAGGCCGTTTCTTTTGCTATTAATTTATGTTTGATAAATATTAATATTCCACCCCTCTTTTTGTTTGGCAGCATGATCTAGGTTGTTGGAAGCCTGGAATTTGGAAAGCAGTCGCTTCGTCGTTAGTTACAGATACTTCTGTTAGAATCAATATATCAATAATCAGTGTATTTCCTCAGATAAGCCTGTAACAATAACCAATGTTTACGCAATCTTCTGATGTTAATATGCAAGATTGAGAGACCTCTCAATCAATAATAACAATAATTATAATAATAATAATTAATCAGTACTTCATATAGGAGTTTAAAAGACAAACCATGTCTCATATAGTAACAAGTCCACCTAGCGCACTCTTTCAAATTATGCACCTGCATGAAATGGATTCGAACCTGTATCTTGTTCATGAAACGTAATTCGCTCTACCGCGCTGACCCTCCGTATTTTGATCGTATAAAGTAGTACTTGTTTTAGCTCTATTGTTTCAAATCATTCTAATGAATTTGCTTGGAGGAATAACGAATATTACAATATCTTCATCAGATATGATGGCTTAATTTCATTTTCAATACAGTGGTTTCCATTAAATTAAGGGACAAAAAGAAAAATCAGGATAACTCAGAAATCTTATTGCAATTCGAAATATTCAAAAACTCTAAATAATTATTTCAATTCATTAACAAATGGCTATACGAAGACAAGAGTAAAAAAAAAGAGATTAAAATGGCATTCTGAAAGTCAACCAATAAGGAGTGATGAATCCACATAGCATTAGGACGCTCACAGCGATGTTTTCTACTGTTCATAAACCTGTTCAGGAGCAGCTCAGCTGGTAATAAAATATTTTGTTTTTGCAAAGTTCTGCTGAGTCCCTCAAGATTTTAGGGAAGGGATTGAGTGCAACAACACGTATATTTCGAGACTACAAGACATGCTCAATATGAATAAGTTTTGGGAAACTTGCTCTGCAGCGTATGTGCGATATTCTCTTTTGAAGTTATTGTTCACAAGCTTTGTTCACAATTTGTTGTTATTGGACAGGGTGTCTCCGTCAGTGAATTTGACAGTCTCCGTACACATTGGACTAAGCTTCATCAGCAGAAAGTTCTCGTTCTCGCTGTCTAGGTCACCATGTGTCAATATCTGACACGAGCAATATGGCAGTCACTTCTCCTGCCAACCCTTCTCATATACCATAAAGCATTGATTTTTTGAAAAAAATCAATGCTAATAAATATATTTTTAAGGATAAAGTGTGGAACTTAATTATCTCAGAAATTCGGTTTTCAGTAAAACAAACTTGATTTTTTAGGCGCACTAATAATAATAGTAACATTATTATTTTATATTTTATTATTGTTATTATTTTGTTATGATTGTTACGTTACATCAAATGGCATGGTTGTCTTCTTCATCACAGAAATCTCATCGCCTGCTTTCTACGTCTGCCAATTATGCAAAAATTAAACCCGTTTACCAAATGCTCGAACGAAACAAAACCATCTATTACAATTTACACTAATGACGTAACTATACCCCGTGGTAATTTTGATTACTTCAATTATAGAGCAAGTTCATATTATTATTATTATTAGGTATAATATCAGTGGATTTAAAGCTGGCATCTGCTGTGCTAGGGCTCCCGAAGATAGACGTCAGTTCATGCCTAGTCATCGAATGGAGGAACATTTTCTAAGCCTATCTTTTTACCGGTTCCCAAGTTAGTCGATGTCTGGCACGGGCAAGCGGGTTTTTTCTCCCTAAAACTGTGGTCTTTCTTCCCGTAAACTCAAGAATATCGACCCTATAAAAAAGGATTAGGTACCGTAGAGTTTGTTACCAAAAAATAGCAGTACTTGTTTGATCGTCTCTTTATCGGTGCACCTATAATTAGTGATAGACATGGGCCAGCTATCTCTGATTGGCCAACGGTGGAGATTGGACTGGCCACTCAATCTCCAAAAGCTCGATAGGGTTAAAAGGCCTCGCCTACTCCCTATAAGGGAATACAATGCGTTAGCTTATTATTATTAGGTTACCACTGCAGGGAGCCGAAAAACGCATCATTGGGAGATCATTTTACTCCTCCCGCAGTCTTTCCACTACTGAATTCTCCAACTGCATCTACTGCAGGACACCAGTAATATAACTTTTTTGTTTCAAAATTGGATGTTGTTTTAGTATGCTTTTATTAAGCATAGAATTGTCCTCCAGATATCACAGCAATTTTCAATATGACTAACATTTCATCAGTAGAACAGAAACTGAATGCCTTATCAATGAAAATGCATGAATTACACTTACGTAATATAGAGTGAACTGTCTGAGAGATGGGTAAACCATATTACCAGTAATATTTATAATGTCAATCCATCATTTCTGATAAGAATATGACATTGTAATAAGGTTGCACAACTTTCGTTGTATGTAAGCATTACCTTATATATAGCGTTTCCCGCAAGTACTGTGTGTTTGGATTATAGGAATTGCATATAAGGAAGTAGTGATCATAAATTGATTTGTGATCTTTTTAACATTTGGTAGGATATTGATATGTCTTAGTAAGTTATCCTATCAAACCTCTATTCGTTTTGAAAATCGATAAGATTTTCTTCATACACTTAACTCTAATTATATATCTGTTGGCCTTATAGAGCTGTAAAGAGAAGATAATATGATACATATACTTATCAGAATATTTCTTTCTAACACTGTTTGAATATGCCGATAAAGGGATGAATCGCTGGTTGATTTGAACACCAACATAAATAGTTGTTCTAAGTGGGTTAATAAATATTTCATATATTACATTTAGTGAACACTTACTTTTATCACATACTCATTATTGTCTCCATGAAGACAGCAGGAATATTGAAGAACTAAACTAACCGATCTAAACACAACAACTATCGTATTTTTCCTTCAACTAATTCACTGCCAAGACAGTGGCCGTTGCCCATTCATAAAGGTTTCCATCATATCGCTTCTTTTGTTACTCTGAATGATACGTTGTAACACTGGAGTCAATCCTCATAGGGGAGAAGCGACCGTCAGTCGTTCATAGGCTGCTATTTGCGACCTTCCAATCTTGAAGCAATCAGGTGACAAAATATGAGCTCAGTGTTCAAGGAGCGACCGAATCATAACATGTGTAAGTAATTCTCCATGGGTTCAAAGGCATTGCAAAAAGCACTCTATACTATTCTATTCTCGGAAAATTAAATCTGGCAAAGCAATAAGGATTTTTTAAACAAATGTTTTCATCCTATATATGTAATGTTGGCATCTGTGATACCGATGTGTGCATTTACGTGGATTTCACATCACAAATCAGTTAGTGAAATCGCTTTATGTTGCACACAAATTCCGGTTTATAAATTTTTCCACATTAATATAAATGATCATGCAGGTGGTTAATTCTCTGTTAGCTTAACACAATGAAATGTTTTATTTGAAGAAATATCCTAAGGAAATTGGGAAAATATAAACAAAGTACACCATTCAAAAACAACCCTCGATTACAGTTCTTTCCTTGGAGTTCTATGACTGATAATTCTAGAAAAGTAACACATTCTGCTGGTAAAATTTTATTTTTAACCAAAGAAAAACATTACATTTAATATTAAAAAGTAGTACTGTATTTCAGAGAATATTGAAATGTATGACTGCACATTTCGAAACGTTTGCTGTCAGATATCGTAAGAGAAATGTGTTTGTTGTGTAAGAGATATGAAGTGACTTCTTGTCTGCAATGATGTGAATTATGTTTCATATATTTCAGAACCAAAAATGGCTTTTGATTATTAATCCTTAATTTTGCAGGATGTAATTATATGAAATGTTTTTTTCGAACATTTTAACTCTGGATATGATTCTGCTGACGGCGACACATGAAGTGAGTTTGAAAACCAATCCTAGATGAAGATTGCTTTTACAAGAAAGGAAAGCTGGAAATCTTCAACTTTTCTCTTAAGTTAATTCTCAGAATACATTTCCAGGAAATATTTGAAAGTGCTTCGTTGATAAATTCCTTTTTTTTTTTCCTTTGGAATTTAGCATACTTTCCTTTCTACGTGTTTCGTTTCTTTCGAAAAAAGAATTAAAAAACTGTTGTGAACTTCGATATTTTTAATTTATCAGAAGCGAACGAGTTTCACAAGAATGAATCCAATAATTCCGACTTTCAATTATGTGCTTTGTGAGATTGCATAATATGCAAATTACGTTTCGCCATCTGCATAAATGGAGGGGTCTCGTGACTATGAACTTCAAGTGCTGTTTAATATTGGAGCTTTGTGAGAATTTCTTCTCACAGACTACACAAGAGAACTTTCTGAAAATCTCTTCACAACCTATAAGGGTTTTCTCATCAGTATGAACCTTTAAGTGCTGTTTTAATTTCGAGCTCTTTGAAAATTTCTTCTCGCAGACTGCACAAATGAAGGGTTTCTCATGAGTATGCGTATTTAAGTGCTCTTATACATTGGACATTTGTGAGAATTTTTTCTCACAGATTTCACAATTGAAGGATTTTTCACCAGAATAAACTCTCAAGTTTTTTGAGATCGCATCTTTCTGAAAATTGCTTCTCACAGATTTCACAATTGAAGGATTTTTCACCAGAATAAACTCTCAAGTTTTTTGAGATCGCATCTTTCTGAAAATTGCTTCTCACAGACTTGACAACTGAAAGCTTTTTCACCAGAATGAACTTTCAAATGCTTTATTGAGATTGCCTCGTTCTGAAAATGTCTTCTCACACACTTCACAAGTAAACGGTTTTTCACCAGAATGAACTCTCAAGTGCTGTTTAAAATTGGACCATCAGGAGAATTTCTTCTCACACACTTCACAAGTGAATGGTTTTTCACCAGAATGAACTCTCAGGTGCCTTTTAAGTTCCGAGTTTGATGAAAATTTCTTTGCACACACTTCACAAGTAAACGGTTTTTGACCAGAATAAACTCTCATGTGCTTTAATGAGATCGCCTCGACCTGAAAATTTCTTCTCACACACTTCACAAGCGAAGGGTTTCTCACCAGAATGAACTCTCAAGTACTGTTTAAGATTGGACCTTGAGGAGAATTTCTTAGCACAGACTTTACAACTGAAGGGTTTCTCTCCAGAATGATCTGATAAGTGCTTTTTGAGATTATATTTGTCTGAAAATTTCTTTTCACACACTTTACAAATGAATGGTTTTTCCTGACTATGATCTTTCAAATGTCGTTTAAGCTTGTAACGTGATAAAAATTTCTTTTCACAGGCTTCACAAGTGAAGAATTTCTCACCAGAATTAACCCTGAATTGCGTTTTAAGATCCTTTGTTTCTAAAAGTTTGTGTTCATACTTCATATCCCGAAGGTTTGTCATGAATATGAATCTTGATGTGCACTTTCAGAGTGGGCTTTTCTTCTCAATGTTCTCGGTGGCTGCGAAAATGTTCTATTTATATCCTGTTTCGCACAGAAAATGCTTGGTAATGTATTCGTAATCTGTACGGTGTTGCTATACTTTTACCACTAATTTTTCTTTAGTGACTAATTTCTATCATTAAACTTGATTATATTTCTCGACAGTTTCTCTTAACCACAATATCGGTTTTGACACATTCTTCTGCGTAAATTTGGTGAAGCGTGAAGGTGCTTATTTTTCTGTAATATGACTTCTTCGCACAGACGTCTGGGAATTTTCTATAGAGAATGTAAAACAGAAAATACAGTAACTTGAAAAACAACTGATTTTAGTGATGCAAAATTTTAAATAAAAGTAATTCGTAATTTAAATCAGAATGATAGAGAGTTTTTTGAATTATTATGCAATTACTCATATGATCTTTTCACAACGTTCCTCCGTTTTTTTATGTTGAGCCCACACACAAGAGGTTGGTTGGTCAAGCTATAGTACATTAATACCGTGTTTGGGTAGTGGATTCTGAAAGAAAGAATTTGTTTACATTTGATTTGAATGACTTTAAATTGTATTCCTTGGGAAACACAGCAGGTGGGAGACTGTTCCACATTCAGGTAGTTGCAGGGATGAAGGAAGAGGAAAAGAAACTTCTGTTTGTTTCTAAGTGTACCGTTAAGGGATGTTGTGCAGCAGCTGCCCGTGTTCCAGTGAGCTTAGTACTGAGCGGAGGAATTATTGATGTTATTTTAGATGAACATTTCCCACGGAAATATTTGTAGAATATGCATACTGCAGAGACCATACGTCTGTGTGAAAGTGGAGGGAGAGAATTGGTAAGGGATGGATCATTGATAAGTCTAATTGCTCTCCTCTGTATTGAGGCAAGGATTTTGATAGAGCTTTTAGGGGCCCCACCCCATATGTGAGAGCAGTATTCAATAGTTGGCCGTATTTGTGATTTGTATAATGTTACTAGAGGTCCGGGGGTGAAGTAACGTCTTGAGCGAAAGAGAAATCCTAGTTTTCTTGAGGATGGGGATGCAATGTTTGAGATAAGTTTGTGCCAGAAGAGGTTTGATGTGAGGGTGATTCCAAGAAGCGAGATCTCAAACTGTCTGGAAATTGTGTATCGGCAAAAAGGATACTGGGAAAAAATTGTTATTTTTTTATGAGAAATAGTACAGAACTAGGTTTTATTGACGTTGAAATTTATGAGGTTATCCGAACCCTATTGTAGGATGGCTTGGAGATTGAAGTTGAGGGTGGTGGTTGATATTCTGTAGGTTGAGGTAAGTTGTGTAGGGTAAGGCTTATCAAATGCAAGCGAGGAGTGTAGTGTGCTGTCGTCGGGTTGGAGGTCAATTGCAGTAGGTCATTGATATATAGCAGGAAGAGGGTTGGTGAGAGGATAGAACCTTGGGGTTCCCAGCATTGGGTGGTGAGAGGATAGGGAGCCGTCCACCATCACACACAGTGTGCGTCCAGACAGAAAGCTGGCAATCCAACTACAGAAGTCCTGGGTCAGAACGAATGCTGGTAGTCTGCCTAGTAGGCGCATGTGCTAGACCCCATCAAAGGCTTTGGAGATATCCAGTGCAACCACTTGAGATTCGCCAAACCTCTCCATAGCATTTGTCCAGAGATGGGTGACGTATGTGAGTAGATCTCCTGTTGATCGGCAGTGGCGGAAACCATACTGGCGATCATTTATTTGGCGAGTCTCTTCAAGATAGTGTAGGAGTTTGGAATTTATGATTTTTTTCCATTACTTTCGACAAGACTGAAGTAAGCGAGATAGGGCGGTAACTGGATGGCAGTGACTTGTCACCCTTCTTCGGAATGGGATGAATATAGGCCAATTTCCAGTTTGTGGGATAGATTCCAGCGGAATAAGAGTGTATATATATATATAGGTGACATAAGATAGAGGTCAGTTCTGGAGCAAACTCTTTCAGAAGAATTGGGGGAATGCCATCAGGGTAAGGAGACTTTTGTGTCTAATTTGGACAGTATTTTTCTGATCTTATCCTGGCAAAATGATATAGGGAGTATTGTATGTTGGTGTCTAGAATGGTTGGGGGACATTTGCCATCGTCAGTTATGCATGCACTTAAAGCAAAGTATGAAGCCAGAAGGTTGGCTTTTTCTGTGGGTGATGCTGCAGTAGAGCTATCTGAGTATGATAGGGGTGGGTATAGTGTTGGACAGAAGTTACGGCCAATTGCTTTGGCGAGAGAACAAAAGCCTCGGCTGCCTTTACTGCTGTTTGCTCTTTCGAACTCTGTTTGGGAAGCATTGATTGTTTTTTTTGCATCTATTATGGGCTTCGGTGTAAGCTTTGAATGAGAATGAGGTTCTTGATTTCAGCCAGTTGTGGTATGTCTGATGTTTCATCTCTACTGCCTTGGTACATCTTTTGGAGAACCAGGGTTTCGTTAGGGAATGGCAGTTCAGAGTGCTACGTGAAATGTGTGTATTCATGCCGGTGAGGATTACTTTGGTAATAAGCTAGGTGCATATGTTTGGGTTGGAAGGCAGGAAGCAATAGTCCAGCCATGGGAATGTTGCATAGAAGTTGCGGAGGCTGTCCCACTTGGCACTGTTATAGTGACAAACAACTCTTGTAGTTTTGCACTATAACACAGAACACACACATATACATTTACACAGACACCCTTGGGAGTGTCTGTGTAAACGTTGTTGCATGGCGGAGGAGATGAGCACTAGGTTGTGGTCAGAATTGCCCAGGGGCTCACTACTTCCATTGTGTATTTGGAGAGGTCATTGGTGAGGAAGAGATCCAGGGTGTTTGGGGAGTGGTTTCAGTTATCTGATATTCTGGTTGGCATCTGGACAAGTATGTTTTCATGCCGGTGAGGATGATTTCGCTGTTGGGAAAGTGGGATTGGAGAAAGCGATTTTTAGGGAGAGGAAATTAAAGAGCTCAGGGTAGTTGGTTGAGTTAGGGGAGCGATAGAGACACCAGATGAATTGGACTGAGTGGGGAAGGGATATTTTCAACCAAGGAAGGTCAAAGTCGGGTGACTCCAGGTTGGATGCTCTCTGGCTTATAAGACACCTCTCCGCCAGACGGCGTCGGTGAATAAACTACTCCAAACTTGTGCTCCCCAGTTTACCGTTATTGCGAGTGTTTTTTCATCGAAATTAACTATCAAACGGAAACCTTAACAGCGGGTGCTGAGCAGCGGAATACTCCAGTACAACCTGTAAGTAATTATAGTGTATTAAATCAGCTATCCTTTTAATTCTAAATCAACCACGTGTAAGCGCTCACGATGCCTACCGTACGCAGCAAAGATGGCGGCATGAAAAGCCAACGGCGAACGAGCACCACATGTCTCGCCAGCACAGTGCCGTCGATCACCGCCGACAAACCTATTACTTGTTGCAGCTGCAAAACTGGTGTCACAGACAGAAAAAAGGGCATATTCTGCAAGTTCTGTTGCCACTGGCTGCACGTTTCCTGCGCGAAAATAATCGAACTTAAACAGCCGTTCGTCTGTTCGTTGTGTCTCCCTTCGGTAAAACAAGTTTCGAACATAGGTGAACGTGTAGAAAGCCTCGTACAACACATCCATGCTTTAAATGAAACTTTTACCTCCAAAATACATGCAGTCGAAGCTAAGCTAGAACAAATTGAAAACCAGCGCAACGCAAGCTCTACTTCGCCAGCGAAAGAACTTCGCGATCTAATCGCATCAACGGTAAACGACTTGATGGAGGCTAAACAGGAAAAACTCAACGCCATCATTTTGAACTTCCCGACGGAAAACGGAAAATCATAACAAGAGGACATCAACAAACTAGGTGAAGAATGCAACATCGATCCTAAGAATATTGTCAAGTGCCATCGTTTCGGGCCTATAAATAAAAGGAAGGAGAGAACGACTTTCCGCGTCTAGTAAAAGTGACTTGCAACACGCCGACAAGCACCTCAAAAATAATAAGAGCGATCAACAACAAGTTCAAAGACACCTGAGGTTATGGCTGTGTCGAGAAATTTACTCTCTTTAATTTGAAAGATTGGATTCGAATCTTGTCTAGAATTTCCTTGGAATATAATTCGAATATATATACAATTAAAATCGAACTACCAAAGTTAAATAATAAGAAAGTAAAAAAAAAAAAAACATACGTATATTGATTTGAAATGGTGTTTATACACATACGGAATATAATAGAAATTTTAGTGCATTATTGTGAACTACTCTTTGTAAGAGATGACTTCAAATTCACATTTTGATTTTTTTAATTGAATTTAACAAATTTAAGCGGAAGTTATTTGTTGAATTATTTTCTTTTCACCTTCACTATGTTAGGTTCCTTCAGTCAACTAATTTGCATAGAAATGTCATGTTTTAAATTATCACATGCATGCAAATTTAAATGCAAGCAATTTAAGCGCCAATTGGGAAGTGGTAATAATTTATATGTAGAATTTGTTTATTCTATTATTATTTGGTTATAACTTATAATCGAGGAAGTAATTCTGTATGCATAATTTGCATATTATTCCAAGAATGTTTTTTGCAAAGAAAGAAAATCTGCTCAGATCAATTACAAATGTCTTGGAAATAACTGCCATGGTTTTCAGGGAATGAACTCCGATGGTAAATAATGTAGGTACTTTTAAAAGAATTATAATACAAAACATAATTCCCTTTCTTTTTTGGATGGAAATATTCCATATTGAAGAGGAGAAAAAAAACAGATTTCTACAAGAAACAGTTTATATTTCATAGCATTTATTTAATATATTTAATTTACTTTTGCATTTAATATGTTACGAGTTAATTGCTAATCATGAGTGAATAAGTGTTGTCTGACAGACTATCAATGCACGACGATTTGAAAGAATATTATTTAGAGGGGAAACGAATGTAAGAATAATATGTCTGATGTAAGAATATATTTATAAAAAGAGATAGCATAAATGCCATTCGGAGATTACGAAAATTTGAAACCAGGACTGATATTTGACAAGCAGTTAATATTCAGGAGAAACAGAATGTATAAGTAATTATGAAGGTTATAAAGATCACGCGAAAGAGATCTACAATATAATAATTAAAAAAAAAAAAAACAGAGGTCCTATTGATCTCACTCGATCTTCAAAGCGACTTCATGGTGCCAGCCATAATTACTAGATTAAGATAGATTAAGACATGTTATAATGTGCAGAATAGCGGCCATCTTACAAAAAATTATTTCACACACAGAAGAGCAACGGACATCGAGAACCCCTAACTGTAACGAAAGAAGTCATAGAAGGCTGGCCGAAAGGTTTTGATCTGCATCAGGTTTCTGGAACAGCCAGTACGACTAGCTATTACGACTTCCTATCACTACTGAAACACAAAAGACAGAGCTTTGGCTAATGATGTGATAATGATTCGCGCCCGCCATGGTTTAGAGTTAGAAGTAACTGTCAATGAAGAACCTTTTAAAATTTCAAAAATACCGCGTGAAACGTAAGAAACTTTCAACAGCACCAAGTCGAAAATGCTTCACACTTATCTTTAACGATAGAAACAATCTATAACGATCTTCCTAAACGGAAATGAGTTAGAGGTAGCCAGTAAGTTACAATAACTAGAAATAACAACAGACGACAAATTACTTCAACAAACACATCTCATCTGTTGCAGGAAAAAGCTTAAAGATTGCAATCCTTGTAGCTAAGTCGACAAGGATAAAGTGGGGTTCAGTTAAAAGAGCGACAAAAGCAATATATACCAGTATTGATATCTTGTTCCGTACTACTTGGGAATATGAAATGAAATCTAAGAAAAACCAACAAAAGTTAAGCAGAGTGCAATGCGCTATATTCATATCAATAGGATGCAGGACAATATCTTTCATAGCAGCTTGCGTTGCTGCTGGTCTACCACCGATATGCCTGAAGATGAAAGGGTTTTGTCTAATATATGAAGTCACTTCCGGAATACATAATGGCAATGCTACTACCATCTTTATTATATTAAGTGGCCTCACCCAGAAACACATCTTAAACAGAAAGAAATCGTTAAACAGAACGCAATGAAGAATACCACACATATACACACTGAGGGGAGTAGAATAGGTGAAAATGTCGATTGTTTCCTCCTAGTATATTACAGGCAGTCAATTATAAACAACGCTGTCTTAGGCTGCTTTCCCTCTGTTCAAACATCATTATTGAGTGACTAAAGAGGCACTATTGACGATGTAAAAAAAAAAAAAAAAGAACAAACACCTAGCGTGAATACTCCATACAAAAAACCTGGTAAACAATCCCAGTCAAAAGCGGACAGAAATGAAGTTTTTGAAGTGAGGGTGCATATTGGAGTAACAACAACAACAAAAAAAAAATAATAACAGCCAACGATCTGGTTAAATAAGCGACTATAAACGAACTGTCAGTAATAAGGTAGCGAAAGTATTGAAAATCAATTACACAAACATTGGCAGAATAAATAATTTAAGACTGTGAGAAGAACAAAACATAAAAACGGATGAACAACAAAAAAATCTTCTTTCCAAGTGTGAGATGGAGACTGTCAGAAAATAATTGCTGTTTCTCAAGGTTTAAACACTCTGCTTAGAGGACATGGAAAATGAAAACATTATCTGAATAGAATCCATATTATGGAAAGCACCATTTTGCATCTGTTTTCCCCAACGTAAAGAGATTGTCTGTCACTTACTGTACTACTGGACTCCATCCCGATGTCCCTGTGTAACACATCATCACGTCAAGAGACAAGAGACAGTAGTACTGAAAATTATTTAATTTTGCGAATAGAGTCAACTTCCAGTCGTTATTATTTATTATAACTAGTTATGTTTAGATTATGTTTGTAAATATGTTGATATAAAATTATAGAAATGTAAATACAGTATATGTAAATAGGATGTTAACTTTTAAATACGTACACTGTAAATATATAAATGAAAATATTAATGTTAATACAAAACTATTAATGTATATATTAGTCGGTTATTTAGAAGCTCCATGTAATATATGCATGTATGTAAAGCGTCCCCCCCCCCACACAAAATTGAAGAAAAATCAACAAAAGTTCAATAAAGAGATTTTAACGCCTAAATAGGTTACAAAACAGGTTACCAAAAGTATTGAAAACAGCCATAAAAACACTTGCAATAGAAATGAGCCTAAACGTGTCGAAAGAAGAATGGAAAGTACGAAAAGACGGATCACATAATAAAATAATATGTACCACGTATCAGAAACAGGCAGGCTGAAAATGGACGGCATCTCTCTAGTTTTAACCACGATATTAATGAGACATGAAAAATTAAGACCATGTCTACATAGCTTATATAAAGTTCATAAATAATTTAACAAATAATTATATAACAAATGAAAATTTATCTGAACACCGTTAACCCAGCATGATTTGATGTTAAGAAATTTTCATTAACAATCGTAACCACACTATTAAGTTAATATCCGACCACAGATGCAAGAACCCTGGCTGGAACAGCGCCAAGAAGAGTCAAGTCATATTGAAGGGGAGAAAGAAATAAGGCTACGTACAAATACGTCCGACAGTTGGAACATTATACGTATACTTTTCTAACTGTTGTAAAAGCAAAATAGTTACCACGTTAAAAATAATTATTTTCGTCGAAAAAAGTTAATTTTCCGACATATAATAATAAATACTCATCATTGATTACTCTATTATCGTAATTGATTCGCCTTTTTTCTGCTATGCGCAGAATTGTCGAGAGTTCTGGCATCTGTGATCGGATAGTAATTGTTCTAGTGTAAAATATATAAGAATTCATCACAAACCGAACATTATTGAGCTTATATTACATTACAGATAGGTAAATCAATCTCGCACGCCATGAAAAAACAGAACGTTAATTTAGCATTCCTTAATTTTGGCACGTTTTCTCCGAAATATGATATTTAAAACAGAATTAAAAACGGCTAAATATTTATTATTAAGTTTAAGAAGTAAATGTGTTTACTTTCTGTTAAATAAAAATAAATGTTCAGAATGATGGCAACAGAATGTAAATTCTACAGAGTTACTTTGGAATCCATCTTGAAATTTGTATTTTACGTAATACCAGAAGCGTTAAATGAGAAAACGCACATATTAATTTATCTTCAAATTTATTCAATAGGTTGTATAAACACGGTTTGTATTTAATATAAGATAGCATGGGATGAGGATTACACAAATATCACAAAACGTAGCCGAACTTGAAAATAATAAGCATCGCTTGTAAATGTAAAATCTGCACTTTCCACACAGTATAGCGAAACTTAAATTGACATACGCAAACATTATTGAAATGGATAATTTGATTTTTTTGTCAATTAAGTTTCTTATATCTTTCTTCCATAAGAATAATTTTAATCACTACACGGCAGCCACATTATTAATTATGCATGTGCTTGCTAAATCTCATTGCACACTTACGTAAGTATTGCTATTGCAGGAAAAATATCATTAGGAAAATGGTGAGACAAAATCATATATTTACCTTAACTCAGTAACAGACAGGTTTTCATCTTTAAAAGAAAATTTTCTTTTCTTCGTTTTAAACAACAGAGTAAATCAACATCAACACCATTAAATCAACGTAACTTGACAAATAATTAAAAATCCCACACTGCAAAAAGCTGAACTGAAATACTAAATAGAGGGCGCGTCTCATAAATAAATGCACTATATAAAGGACATTTGTTTTTAACGCCCTCTATTATGCAGTATATGAAAGAAAAAATTATAGTAAAATAATTGTTTAGTTAAAGGATTGAACTTTATTGAAGAATTTAGCGCTGTAAAATTGATGATTTTTTAAATTTTTTCCCGTTGAAAATTAGTGTTTTATAGTATATTAGTATTTTATAACATTTTCTTAAAGATATTTCAATAATAAGTATAAAGTTAAAATGGCGCCAAAAACACACATGAAACGTCCTGCTAAAACGAGGACCGCGCGCAAACACAAGGCTAGCCCCGTTGACAAATTTATTGGAGATGATAATGAAGTAACCTCGAAAATATCAAAAATTAAGCAGATCATCAGAGCGGGAATTACAGAAAGTCGAGAGGCGTTTAAATTAGCATATTTCGCGAGTCTATAATAATACATGCTATTGATGAGCGCGTTATGACTTCGAGTTGAACTTGAGCGAAATTTAAGAATATAAAGAAAGCAATTTAAAATCATAAAAGAAAAGTAAACGAAATCGTAATTGTAGTGGGTCTGACGACTTAACTAGCGATAAATTCAGTAAGAGAGAGAGGACATGAAAGGGTTGTTGGAAGAGGCGAGAGTGAAGAGTGAGAAAGTGAAAATCGTCAGTATTTTTCCTGGATATGATAAAAATGAATTACGAAGAAGGGCTTCGATGGCAAACAATGTGAAGCGTAGGATGTGTAGAAGGAATGGATGCGATATGACGGATGTGTGGAATGAGTTTGAGGGAAGATGGATTTGTATAACAGGGACTGCCTACACCTGAATGCGTTTGGTATCCGAATTCAAGCAAAACTTGAATAACAGGTATGAGACCTAACACAGAGAATCAGGGAAATTTGTCATGGAAACAGTGACGAGGAGTGAAAGATTTTGATTTTGTTTTTCCGGTTTTGCAGTCTGCATGACACAGTTGGACAACTGTGTCATGCAGACTGCAAAACAAGAGTATACAAAAGACCATTCAGGTATATTATTATATCTGCACACGAATGACAGCAGTATCAGAAACAAAGATGTAGAGTTTGTTGCTGTAGTCAATATGGCGGGAACTCAAATTGCAGACATTAGTGAGATTTGGCCATCAGAATCAGGCATGTTATCTGGTATCGAGTGTAAAGGATACAGTATTTTTACTGTGCCCAGAAGCACAGGGAAGTTATGAGAAAAGGTACGTGCTGCTAGTGATATCAGATGATTTGAATCCAGTTAGAGTTCAAACCTATGATTGTAGGTACTATTAATAACAGTATATCATGTGGCAGTGAGGTTGAAGCCATCAGGTGTGAGGTGAAATCTAAGAAGATCAATTACCTAGTGGGGTGTTGTTACAGTCCTGGTGGATCGGTTGCTAGTAGTGAAGAAATGCATAACCAAATAGAAAAGATGAGTGCGAAAAGAGTAATCATAATAGAAGACTTTATTGAGGTATTGAGGAACAACTTCCTCAACAAGAATGTGACAGAAGATACTCGAGGTTCAAAGAGTGTTAGATTTCAATTTAATGTCAGAGGGCGTTTCAGTTAAAGAAGTAACTATTCTGATTCTTTTTGGTGACACTGATCATGCAGTACTCACTTGGAAAGTGATTAAGTTTATGAATATTCCATTCAGAAAAGCTTACATGCTGAACTAAAAGAAGGAAATTGTCACCAACTGAGGAGTATTCTGATTTCAGTGGAATGGGATCAGTTGCTGGATGGGAAGAATATCGACAGTGTATGGGAAGCATTTAAACAACACTCAAATGTTGCGATAATATAATGTGTCCCGAGAGTTCGAAAAATAAATAGCGTAGGAGTCAAATGGATGTGTAATCTTAGTACATAAGATTACTCATCCATAAGAATACCGAGTACATAAGAATGGTGTCCATTATGAAACTTATAAGCAGCAGAATAGAATATTCACAACTGTTGTACGGAAAGCAAAGTGTATGAAACTAAATACAACACCCCAAGGATTCTATCTATATTCTGCAAGTAAAAGAAAGAATGAATATGGAATGATGACTCTTCTAAATGCAGAGGGTTCCAGTTGCAGAATTTAATATGAGTCTCATAACAGAGATTATTTCAGAGGAATTTAAAGAATGCATGATAATTCCATTGCACAAGGGTGGGACAAAGACCGATGCATCAAAGTATTGAACAATTAGTATCTGATGGGTGGTGATGAAGGTTTTGGAAAACTTGGTCAGGGCTCGCATTCAGAAATGGTTTGAAAGTTAATGTCTGCTTTCAAATGAGCAACATGGATTTACTAAGGGAAAGTTATATTTTAGCATATTGCTCACACTGTATAACAATTGTGCCATTGGATTAGACAAGAGGAACGGTACACCATGATTCTTTTGCATTTTGCTGGGCTTTTGACAGAATACAGCTTGGTAGGCTGTTGCATAAATTGCAGAATATGGGTATGGGTTATAGAATATTAGCATAGATAAGAGGATCGCTGACTGATATATATCAAGTGGTACATTGGGGATATGAGTCTGGAAGATTTAATGTAACCAGTGGTCCACTGTTATTCAATCTGTACATTAATGATATTGGAAAGGATTTGACAACCGATATACAATAATTATTTGATTATGAAGCAAAGATAGGGAGAGTTATCAGGGATGCTTCTGATATGCAGTACTTGCCGAATGATTTGAATTGGCTGGAATTGTGGGCATGGGAATATTGATGTCAGGAAACTCATTCACTTTGACGTAAATACATGACACAAACGTCATTCGCAACTGCGTGATTAGATATCCAATGTCGTAATATATATTGCTTGGATTATGCTAGAAGCTTATGTAGCTAGGGATCTTGGAGTGTTAGTAAATAGGATGTTGAAGTTTGGGGGGGGGCGAATATATAAGCAAAATTGCAAAAACAACTCAAAACCTAATCGCAGTGCTGAAAAGAACGTACATATAAAGATAAGGATACCATTTTGCCTCTTTACAAGGCCTTGATAAGACCTCACTCGGACTATTGTGCGCAGGTCTGGTTTCCACTGTGATTCTGATATGCTGGAGATTGTTCAAATGAGATTAGGATTGTGAAATACTAATTATGGAGACAGATTGAGAATTTGTAGAATGTAGACACTTGCAAACAGGAGAAAGAGGGGGTGACATGATAGAGATTTACAAATTTCTGGAAGAGTTATACGGGATTTCAATTGATAGAAAATGGGGAAAGTGGGCATCCTTAGTGACTGAGAATGAATTCTATTCAGGAGGTGATAAGGGCAAGATTTTTTCTCTCTTAAAGCGGTGTGTAATTGGTATGGATTGCCATTGGATGTTGTCAGTGCAAGCAGTGAGAATGAATTTAAAAAAAATACGATAGCTGGAGCGTGTTGTATGTTGCCTCACTCGATAATTTCCTGACTACCTGGGGGGGGGGTCTTTTAAAAATAATAATAATAATCACATAATAATAGAATTAACAAATTCTACATATAAATTATCGCACTCTCTAATTTGGCCCAAACATTGATTGTAATTAAAAGAATTGATATTTAATTTAACAATTCTAAAGAATGGTAAAAATGTTAAATTCATATATATATATATATATATGGTGATCAGCTTTTATTCGGTTGTTGTGATACATCTTAAAAAATATAGATTTAATGACTTCAAAAAACCGAGATAACTTATAAAGATTTTAATGAGAATAATACAACTAGTTTCGGCTTTTAACAGCCTTCCTCAGGTATTCATAAAGGAAAAGAATGGTAATAAACATTGAAGTATCTAAACAAACTGGAAATTATAGGTAAAAGTTGCCACTCATGATTGATACATAAAAAACGTTGTATTTTTTCAAGTTGTTCTAACAGGCGTGCCATTGTTTATTGCAAGTGTGCGTGCAGGCTCACGTGAACGCCAATATTGAATAACTGCAGCATGGCTATCTGGGATGTTACAACTCAAATTGTTTAAGTGGACAGGGTTCAGCAGGATTTCCCTTGATTCTGCAATTTTCCTCTCAAACTCATCATCACAGCGAAAAATATTTTCTGATCTACCCAGCAAACGGAGTGGCTTTGTTGATCATCATTAGGATTATTTGAAAAAAGAACATGACTGGATAACGCAGTTGCATGAGATCTTTTGTAAGAAATGTCTCTCTTATGCTTTTCAATACGTTGTTCAATAAATTAGTTTGTCCAAAATAAGGGATATTGCAATCGCACCATAATTTATATACACCTGGATATTTTAGGTTGTGATGAGTAGGCTTTGAATGGCTGATTAGAGAACAGATTTTAGGAAGTGTGGTGGAGAATGTCCTGATATTGTATTTTTTAAGGACTTTAGCTAATTTTTTAGAGACTGTACGAATGTATGGAATGGAGATGCTACCTTTAAAATTAATAGTTACTGTTGTGCACAAGAGAAACTATTAATTTTAAAGGTAGCATTAATAGTGTTGATATCGCTTCCACAGTCCTGATTTTGTGAATTCCTGGAGTAGTCTTTGATTTAGCTGTAAGAGCGCTTCCTTCAGTTCCCGTTTTAATGTTTTCAACATTTAAAACACGTCTATGTGTTTTAAATGTTGTGGATATGTTGTGGAGTAGGATGGATATGAGATGTGATCTCACTGAAGAACGGTATGAGTTGTCGAAGTTTCTTCGGCTGTTAAGGGTTGTAGTGGGTCGTGTTATGCGATTTGTTTCTGTGCTGTTTCGATAGGTGATACCTTAGTAACATTAAGTGGTGCTTCAAATTTTTTATGCTGAGGATTTTGTGCATCACCATATAGAGTTCGGTTATTGTATGTGATGTCTTCAAATAACTGTTGAAATAATTTTCCGATGTAATGTTTCTATTTTCGCTAGATGGCGGTTTGATGTGTTTGGATAGACTGTTATGCCGTGCCTGAGTTGCGATTTGCAGATACAGTGATATAGGAACTTTCTTACGTTGTATGGAACCATTTCTTTTATTTGGATCAGTTTGGCTGCAATGATGCGGAATTTAGAATGAAGGTATTATAATACGTTTTGTCCATTTTTGGTGACAATCTGTGTAAAGGCCAAGGAATTTTGTATGTGATGAGGTGGATTTCGGGACATTACCAGCTGTTTTTGTTGTTAATGCAGTGGTATGTGTGACAGTGTAGGGATAGTGGTGCAGGGCGCGTGATTCTTGGATTATGTATAATTAACATGTGTTTGGTATACTATTCATTATAATTGAGTTTTGGTACAAGTAAGTTTTGGTATTCCGATATGATTGGTGTTCCGAGTACGGAACACCAATCATATCCTCTCCATCCAAAAAACAGCGGCTTGTATCGCTTTTTCATTGACCATCAAAATGTCATCCGTGGAGCACACATCGATTAGATCTGGGCAACATAAAAGATGTTCCTCAGTTTTGGTACTCCCACTGGAGTGGGAGTACCAAAACGTCTTAGAGTGGGAGTGCCCAGTCATCTGGGCACTCCCACTCTAAGACGGTTCAGAGTCCTCCAGGTGTTGTAGGGTAGGTGACATCCCTTGGTTAACTCTTCCTCAAATTTGGGGGCTTCTTGAAGTTGAACCGATTCCCTCCATAGAACAAGGTGATCCTTGTTCGCTCCTCTGGTTTATGGATCAATGATTTAGTTCTTTGCATATAACTATGCCTCGATTTGAGTCGAGAAGCCGTGATGGTATGGATGTACATTGGGTGTCTTTCGTCCGTCATCTGCTTTTTTTTCTCCTTCTCACCAGCCACTTATGCCTGGTGGCGCTATGCCTGCTAAAGGATACAGCTTGTTGACTGGAGTTGGTCTTAGGCATCCGGTTATGATTCTAATGGTATCATTTAAAGTCACATCCACGTGTTTCGCATGGGCGGATGCCACCCACACTGGGTCAGCGTACTCCCCTGTAGCAAAACACAATGCCAAAGCCGTCGAGCGAAGTACCTCTGGTTGAGCTCCCCACGTCGTGCCGGTCATTTTTCTTATGATGTTATTTCTTGCATAGATTTAGTTCCTGGCAATGTGCCTTATACGACAAGGTACGATCCAGCTTAACTCCAAGATATCTGCGGTTGCTGCAGTGTTCGAGGAGTTTTCCTCTCTAGACAATGTTTACCTGGCGATTTGCTTCCCTGTTGTGCAGATGGAAAGCACAAACCTGAGTCTTGTTTGGGTTAGGCTTCAGGCAATTGGTCTCATAGTAATTGGAGAGTATTTATAAGGCTTCTGTCAACCTCTTCTAAACTTCTTCAAAACTCCTTGCTTGACTGCATATAGCTGTGTCGTCGGCATAGATAAACCTCCTCACTTGTTGGTGGGTTAGCTGATCATTAGTATAAATATTGTAGAGCATCGGGGCTAATACTCTGCCTTGAGGTAAACCATTCTTCTGATTTCTCCATCTGCTCTTCTTTCCTTGCAAAGTTAAGTAGAATCGTCGATTATGGAGCATGGTTTTCACTACATTCATGAGGTGAAAATCTTTCGTTATTTGGTACAGCTTGACCAACAGCTTCTTGTGATTAACAGTGCCATATGCCGCTGAAAGATCAATAAAATCTGCTCCAGTCACAAGCTTCTTCTCCTAACCATCTTCGATGTGCTGCGTGAGATTCAGAATTTGGCAACAGCAGGACTTTCCGGGACGGAAACCGGCTTGCTCGGGTATAAATTTCTCATCAATGTTTGCTGCTATTTTTTCCAGAACCATTCGTTCAAAATATACAAGTGGCAGAGGAGAGAAACAGGACGAAAATTCTTCGACTCTGTAGGTTCCTTTCCTGGTTTAAGTAAAACTACCACTTGAGCTTTCCTCCACCACTTGGATAACTGAAGAGATTCTACATACCTATTCATCAATTTCACCAGCCATTGGATGGTTACCGGACCGAAACGCTTTATCTGTTCTGTCCGAATGTCGTCCGGGCCAGCAGCTTTATTATCTTTCAGGTGACATATAGCTTTTCTTTGTTCTTCTTCGGAGAACGGAGAGGCTAATGAATTAGTCTCAGCTTCTTTAATGCGCATAAGATTGGTTTTCATTATTTTCTTGTCTGTCCTGCCATTCAATAATAGCTGGTAAGTGATCTGGCGTGACCACTGTTATGTAAACTGGAGTTTTAGTTGGATCGTTGCTTAAATTCGTCACCAGTTTCCATGCTCGTCTGCTGTTCTGTTTCATATCCAAATCCTGCAATAGCTTCATCCATCTCTTCTTTCTACCATCCGAGAGTTTGTCCATCAGTTTTTCGCCTGCCTCAATTGTGTCTACAGCGAAATAATCCTTGTCATATCTAATTTTATATTCTTTTAGTTGTTCCGTCTGGTCTTCATTAAGCCCAGCAATATATTGAATTCTGCACCTCGTGGAATGTGCCGCCGAGATACTATTTTGATGGTATTCACGAACTCTTCATAAGTACTTGGATCCGCTTCAAGAGTGTTTGCTGTCTGATCGAGTTTCTTCGCAAATCCGTCCCATCTTTCTTTTTTAGATTTAAACCGTCGCTTAAAGGGTTCTATCTCCGGATTGATAACGGCTCTGACTTCACAAGTAACAGGTCTGTGCTGATTTCTTGGTATCGGCTCTTCTACTATCTTCGTCGCTTGCACGGCTACTTGTTCACTGATAAAGATGTTATCTGGATTATATCCTCTTCTCCACCTTCCACTACTGAATGATGGTCATAACTTGGGATCGTTGATCAGCTTCAGTCCTCTCTCAGCCCAATTTTCCAGCTCAGCACCATTCCTGTCAGTCGCTGTGACAATTAAAGTCTCCGAGTATTATTTTAACCTTCTGGGCGTTAAAGTTGGCAGATTCTTTGAAGACGAAATCTTCATTAGGTGGCTTTATACCGATGTGATTGTGCAGGACTTGATCTCGATGGTTAATACCTCTATATTATTATGAGATGTCATATGTATAAATTTAATATCCAAGTCTGGTTTAGCAAATATAACACTACCGTATTGCTCGTGTGGTCTCTCAGCTACTAATTTCATGCCATGAATATTTTTGGTCTACTGCTGCTTACCCCTCGATGTGCCTCCTGGATAACTAAAACATCACATTTGCGTGTATCACACATGTCTGCTAATAAAACTTCTTTTTCGGATGACAGTCCTTCAATATTTATTGAAGTCGTCTTAAAAGCTAGTCTTAAAGAAGGCTGATTTATAATTCGCGTGATTGTTCCGATAGCTGAATGATTAGCCAACGTTGAGTTTCAACGTTGCCCAGGGTACGCCCGTTTGTGATTTCTGAGTGATCGCTTTTGTATATAACACAATCTACGAGCAGGCTCCTTCAGTGTACCCCTTTCTCTGTGCTGAATCTCCGCCACTTTTATACTCAAAAAGCCAAAGATGAGACATTTGAAAACGCACACGATATATTTGGTGTTTCTATGTGTTTTCGGGGTTTTGAAGAAGCACATTTCTATCATGGAAAGTTTCTTAGAAAGAGCGAGAGAGAGAATATCCGAATAATGTGTGGTCGTTAAGGTCATTTTTACCAGCACAACGAATTTTTTACCATTTAGAAAGGAATATTTACGAACTGTGCTTTTGCTATCATATCTTTGTTTACTATAAATAGAAATTCGTTTTTATAGCTATATTCGATAAGTGTATTTCTAGCTGTACTTATTACTGGCATTATTGTTACTCCGTTTTTCTACAACTCGTTCATGAAAGCAGGAATTGAAATGTGTTCTTAAGTTATATTCTGTTCGGTAATAATTGCTAAATACTTAACCACATTCGTCTATGGTTAAGAATAGAAAAATGCTGACCAAAATTATCTCTCTTCTTACTGAGTCTTCTGGGAGGTCTGAGATGTACAACTATTTGAACAGAAATCAAGGCCAATGAAAATATGTTATTATACTGCGTATTCTTTTGGTAATGAGTATGATCCAGATTAAAATAAAGGAAAATTTCTCTAAAATTGAAACCATTATTAACAAAAAGAAAGATAAACTTTCCTATTTTTTTAGAAGTCGTAGCAAATGTGTTGCAAATGATGGTGTTTTCTTTGAAAAATCCGATTTCTGAGAAGAGAGAGATTATCATATTTCCCTTTAGGGAAATCTTTCAAGACAGCAGTTCAAGACAAATCATACGCATCCTATGTTGAACGTCGTTTTATCATATAATATTTTTAATGCGAAGACGTTTTCATTAAATATTACTTTTTTAAACTGTTTTCATCAAATACTATTTTTATTATTATTTTTTTTAAATTGCAAATCATCCATTTATAGTTGTAACAAAAATCTCATAAACATTTAACTTATTCACAAAACTGATCACAATTTATTAAAAACGTGAATAATTAATGTTTCATTTTTCATTTCATTTAATTTCATCACATGGGAATGATCCTAGATAATCCTAAAATGCCGCGTTTCGCAAAAGCGTTTTCGGAACCAAAAATGCATTCGATTAACACTGCAACTGAGTTGGTTTGAGTTAACTGCTGCAGACAGTTGATTATTTTCATGTTGAATCATTTTCATGGATTTTGTGAAGAAAATTTTAAAATTAAGACCAAAAATTAGGATAAAATTAGGACAAATTTTAGTAAAGTTTTGATAGCCGAAGAGAGAGAGAGAGAGAGAGAGAGAGAGAGATGCTAAACTTAAAATTCAAAAACCGTGCAATCGTCATCTGATACCGTTCCAGGAAGCCACGGATGAGGAGACGGGAAGGCCCAGAAAACGTTCTTCAACAGAATCCTCCATGAATATGACTGGTTTGGCTAAAATCAAGAACAAAGAACCCGACCCCGCCTATCATTTTCTTTATTTCTTTTAAACTGTTCATGCTTGTGCCCTCCATACCAAAGATAGAACTTTTTAAGCCACTTCGGGCCTCCGATAAGGGGCAGTGGTCTCACACCAGGCGATGGATTCATTCCCACCTAAAGTGAATCACAAACATCCACGCTCACGGCGGGATGGAAAGCCGCAGCCTGTTACTTTGAGAGATGACACGTCAACCCCTCTCCCAGCCAGTCCGGCTCCACAGAAATCCCGAATATCTTTAATGATTTGGTTCAGTCAACCCACATCTGTCTGCCTCCGTAGTACAATTAATGCGATAGTTTTTAGCTAAAAACATTGATGTATCCCAACGAAAGGATGCATGCTTGAAATAAGTGATCAGTACATTCTTGTAGAGTTTCGTATGCTTAATAAGCAATAATATTTTAATTAAGATAATAATATTAACTCTTCATTTTATTTTTTATAGTTATCCCCTATCATAGAAATGATAATTGAGAAAGAATAAGAATCGGAAGAAAATCATCAGCACAACAAGCAGTGCAAACCGCTTTGGTTTATTCCATTTTGATGAAGCCCTCTGTTTCATTTCGAAAGACCAGAGGCTGAATCCTGTCTAAGAACCTGAGGACCTTCGTACAGGATTTTCCCTCCAGGAAACTCGGGTTATTCCTCCTTCAAAACAAACTTGCCGAGAAAACAGACACAATTCACACGGACGTTTATATTTAGGTATCAGACAAATCAAATAACCCTTAAACTATGGCTACGAAAGCGAAGGAAAAATTATCAGTTCATGGTCATTAATGACATGTAAGCCCCACAAATTATTATTAATATTGAAAATTATGAATCAATCAAGATTTATCTTTTGATAAGATGGCGCGAATTATGGATCTATTATATTGAATATATATTTAATTACACTTATTTTTGTCCACTGCATAATATATACAAACTATGGCAATTTGCAGTCTATAAAATTAAGCTACAAGATGTGTTTAACTCAGATTGTAGCCTACTGTTGACTGTTAATTGTGCAAGTTGCGATTCAGACTTCTGAGAATTGTATAGTTTAATAATAAACTGTTTTGTATTTTAATATAAAAAAATAACTCTAAACATCTTCCTAACGGATTCAAAAACGTAAAAATGTAATTAAATTATTTGAAAAAAAATCATTTTTATACTGAATCATGCGGCATCATGTTCAAAAATATTTACTACATATTTTCAACAATATCTATAGATATTGTTTGCGCATTCGCATTTTATTTTAATTCACTAAAGATTTTAATCAAAATATGTAATGATTTATATAAGAAAAGCAAATTCACATAAATGAGTTATTTCGATTTTGATTTATTTTTAAATAATGCGAAAAATATTTTATTTTGTCCAAAACAAGCCCTAATATTCTTTTAATAATCAACATATAAAATTCCACTTTGATACTCGCATCATTTTTTTCCACTGTAAGCCATTTACAGATTTTCTCGAATCATTTCCACCAAATTGCTGATTTCGGGAATTATCGCACGACTTTTATTATGAGAAAAGTTTACAAAGTGCAATTCTGTTGCAGCATCCCTCTTATCACTACGTAGGAAATAACATGCAGTTTGTTTCATTTACACGTTTTACGTACATGGTAGAGGTAACTATCTAATTCATTAAAAAAACTGTATTGTTAATTTATCTATACTTTGAGAGAGAACGGTGGAAAGAGAGCGTGAAACCTAAATAATCTTTCTCACATGTTTGTATTACTGCCGATAGGCAGTGATGCAGTGGAATTTTTGTGAAGCACGCCATGTAAAAATAATCATCAATCATAGTCGACGAGTATCTGTGGAAAACGCTGTCAATTGGAATCCTGTTCTGTTATTTGTGAACCCACATTAGAGACATCAGTCGTGCATGCAATAAGCGATGCCATGAACGTGAACACATGTGCAAAGGACATTTCTATGTACAGCTGAAGAAACAGAAACGAGAAGGAAGCCTCTTTCATGCACAAGGCTCTTTTAGGAATGTGAAAGAGACATTTTTAAGGAACAAGAGCCGATATTTTATATTCGAAATGGATAAAACATTAAGACCCCATGATTTTTAAAAATGGTGGAGATGCAAATAGTTTTCGTTTGACGTTATGAAAAAATTAATAACTTTTCGCTTTGCGGATCGGATGTCCCAAATTTCAAGTCGAGGTTTTCGATTACTGCTGATAGATATAAAATGCCTTTTCCCTTTCTTCAGATATTTCATTTTATCTTCGTATGCATTTTGTGTGTTTCGTTTCCTCCTAGCTAACAGAAATCAAATACACTAGACCCCCCCCCCCTTCATTAGAGGAAGATAAAATCTCATCGAATGCATTGTCTGTGGTATGAGAATAACAATAACAGAAATAACACAACTTTGCCGATAGTGCGACTCACCTTCGCCTTCAGAACAGTATCGACTGAGAAATCGTCATCTTGATTCAAGTGATTCAGCCTCCCCCCCACCCCATAAAATACAACAGAGAAATTGGTGGATGATTTCTTCATACTCATTCCGAAATGTTATTCTAATAGAACAAATCTTACTTTATAGATAAGATATTCTCTAATGTTTATGAGCGGATGCCACTCGATCTCGCTCCAGCTGAATCTGCAGCGAAATCCTCTCCCTGATCCCCTTGTTTTAGTCAGATTGGACTGATGTTCTCGTGAGACTGTAAACAACGAAGAAGAATATGTATTCGAAATTTATTGAAAATCTGTTGAACGATGCGAATTGTAGTGGGGGGGGGGGGGGCAGTCTGTGAGTGAAACGTCCGTACTTCCCTCGATTATAGGCAGGCTGAGTTTCTCCAGGGCCTTTCGCCAATGTATAAAACTGTCATTTTTTAAAATTGTTCGAGGCTACGTGTAGTGTGCATATGACAAACAAGATTGAACGAGGAAAGAAGAAGATGATGAAGAAGAAAATAAGAGTGAGATAGGTACAAATGCTAGAAAGATAACAAAGGCGAATTTCATTCTTCTGATTCGTCTTCAAATAGTGGTCATTGACTTGTTTCCTGTCTGTCAGACAAGACACGAGCCCTAGGCTACAAACATACACGATGACGTTGCAATTAATATGCAAACATGATGCCGACTGAGGTTGAAAATATGAACTCCGTTGATAATGATCTGTACATGAATGGCGGCCATTAAAATATGATAGGTTCATTAGCTTATTTAAATAAATAAACTGTTTCATTCCCTTTTAGTTTTTTTTAATGTTACTCCAACCCACGAAAGGTTATTTGCAAACCTACATTACATTTTGACTGCAACTGTTTCGGCAGTCACTCAATGAGTATAAAAATACAGTTATAAGTATTAGAAATTCGGAAAGTCAGAAACAGACTTAAAGGTGCAGTCATCTGTCAATTTCTTGGCCCTCCTGAGTACAGTTGGAATGATAAATTCACAAAATAAAAGGAAAACACTTACGACTTATTCGATTCCCACCATCCCGACATATTTCTTGACAGATGGCGATGTCCTCCAAAGGAACACTTGAAAACTAATTTTCCTAAATTTCCTTTGTTTTTTGGCCCTCTTTTTAACACTCACAGAAACGCACATCGCTTATTGGCGTCCTCTCGTGATAGACAGCATTTCAGTCTCACAAAATTAAAAATTAAATCCTGAGTTCTGCCATTAAAGAAACATGTCTCGGCACTTTTTGGCGGCTCATCAGGAGATGGCTAGGGAGGAGGGAACATTCTTAGAGGAAGCCTTCACTCTTCTCGTCTTATTTAAAGGTTTCTTATTTTATTCAATTGGAATTGTTGTCATTATCTATTAATGGGAAATCAAGCATATAACTTACCTCAGATTAAAAACCGATTTATTTAAGCTAGGATCTGATCAAATATATCCCTCGCCTACTCACCCCACCTCTCGTTGTTATATGAAAGTCAGTAATGTAGAGTTGGTCCACCCTTTGCTCATATAACTTCCACCAGGCCAGATTTCAATGGCGGTCAGCTTTCCACCACTCCATCTGAGGCTTTTCATTTTTCTTCTTGATGTTAAGTTTGTACGCAACCAATGAAACCTTTGATCTTCAGATCCCGAGGAACTGATGTCTCTGCTTGCAGATAGGCATTTCCGATCTTGGTAGCGAGTATTTCAAAGAAGAACAGGAGATTTTGTCCAACATTCTGCGGTGGCTAAATTGGTCGCGATTGTGACGGCTGCTCCAAAGCGTTTCCATTTCACAATAATGTCAATGCAGTGCGGTTCATATAGCACAATACAATATGAAAAAAATATAGATAACAATTACAATATGAGGTAAAATACAGATAATAATTACAATATCTAATAGCAGTACGATTTGTTAATACATAGTACATATGAGATAAAATGCAAGGGGAAAAATTACAATATGGGACGATATACAACATAACGGCAAACTTCCATATTATGGGATGATATACAATATGGGACAAACATTTAAGCTATGGGATGATAAAATATCCAAGACAGATTTTATCATTCTAAATATAATTATATGTCCGTAACAACAGCTTTATTACCATACTGGTTACTAGAACAATACACAAGCACGAAGGAAGGCACAATATGCAGATATTCACTTGTTAAACAACTACGATTATTAGATTACATAGATTCTTAGACACATGATTGTGTGTGTGTGTGTGTGTGTGTGTGTGTGTGTGTGTGTGTGTGTGTGTGTGTGTGTGTGTGTGTGTGTGTGTGTGTGTGTGTGTGTGTGTGTGTGTGTGTGTGTGTGTGTGTGTGTGTGTGTGTGTGTGTGTGTGTGTGTGTGTGTGTTCAATATACTGAAATATATTTCAACGTCATTTAATTTCATAATACAGTTCTACAGTTTCTTATTAAAATATGTTCAAAAGAAACGTGATTTAAAGTAGTTGTAAGCGGCTGTATTTTGAAAGGATTTGTGGAAAATCTCTCTATTGGTTTGGTTTTCGGAACTACAACGAGTTTCTCCAACAGCGCAGATTATAATCCACATTAATTATACGCCAGGAAATATTTAATGTTTACCTGTTGAAGTATATTAACGGCAACACAGATAAAAGTTTGCGTAGTTGTAAGATGTGGAGAATGGTATGCAGCTTTTTGTTGGAGTTTGGTGGCGGATAGGAAGTTTGCGATGCTTTTGTTTTTGTTTGTTTGGATCGTTGTTAGGGGTAGCAGATCATTGTAATAATTTCCACGCCAGGAATTGATGATTGGAGTGGGGAAATTTTCCATGAATTACTACGCACATCTGAGAAATTATTGACTCACAAGTTTTCTACCACGTGATGGATTCTCTTGATACATCTTATTTTGACTGTGAAATACGAAACGTGGGAATTCCAGTACAAGATGCTGTCGATCGAAATATCTTATTGAATGTGCGTTGTTTATTAACCCACCCATAACAATAAATATTTTCTTGCCATCGCGATTTAAGCTGTTTTTATGCTTTTTATTTCTTCCTCGTCAACTGTGCACTGGCACATATTTACTTGTTCAGGGAAGATCCCTTACAAAGCTTTCCCTGTTCAATGATCAAACCCACAACTACCGCAACTGGTTAACTGGTCATTAAATTCATTGAGTACCATTATGACGCCATCGCCATTTGGGAATATCCACGGAGGAGGCATTTTATCTCCGATTTCATTCTTTATTCGTTTTATTCGTAGCGGGAACGAATTCCGTTTAAGAGGGAGTTTTCTTTTGCACATTTAATCTTTTCCTTGAAGGTCTTCGCAATATATCTAGAGTAATTTTCACAGACTAGATTGTGTGAATTAAATCGCTTACAGTTTGATAGGAGCAGCTGCACTGGATATATTTGATGAGATCTGGCGTGTTTAATTAGCAGATTGTGTCTGAAGTTTATAAGACGGTGTGCTTATTATTGCACGCGCAGTGGTTATGAGGTGTAAAAGTATATTCCCTACTACAAATGGGCGTCCGGATATATTTGATGAGATCTGGCGTGTTTAATTAGCAGATATCAGATAAAAAGTAATCTTATATTCACTTGAATACAAACTAGAAAGCGCATTTATCCCTCCTCCCTCCACAATATCTCTATTTTCTTATAGAAGTAATTTAATAACATACCTTAACTATTAATAAATTAATCGAAACCATAAAAAATTGGTTAGCAACACAGCCTACTTATGTGTGAGACATAAACCCATTAGAAGAAAGTGTAAACGCAATCAAATCAAAGTCCCGACACTTTTACACACTTTTCAATTCGATTAGACAGATATGTCATCCCATGCAAAATAGAATGGGAGCGAGTGTTTCCTTCTTGTTTGCATTGATTGTTCTTCCCAATTTGCGTGGTTCGAATACTGAAGAACAAATCAGCAGATGCTGTTGTTCAAGCATTTCAGTTTATTTTTAAAGAAGTGCCATGTTACATAAATACAGATCAAGTTAAGAAGTTTTGCGAAAAGAAACATTATTTAGGAACCATAATATTCATTTCTACAAGACCTGGAGTGAAATGAAAGCACCCATTGCAGAAAGATCTATCAGAACATTGAAAACGAAGATCTACAAATAGATGACGTATAATAAAAGTTATACGAATGTATTGCCGACCTTTGTACATACTGAAAACCTCACCCCACATCACATGATCGGTATGGCTCCTTCACAACGAGGATCGTGTTTGGAAATATTTGTACGGAACCCAAGAAGAGACTACCAAACCGAAATTTCACTTAGGCGATAGTGTTGTCTTAAGCGATGACACCCACAAATTTACAAAATGGTTTGGGGGTTACTGGACAAGAGAATTGTTTACAATTGCTGAGGTTATTAATAGAAACTCTGATAAACGAAGTTTATAAATGTCCCATTCAGAAAAGCTTGCATGCTGAACTAAAAGAAAGCAGCAAATTGTGACCTGAGTATACTGAACTCCGTATACTCCTAAGTATACTGAGGAGTACACTGAGTTCAGTAGAATACAATTGGTTGATGGATGGAAAGCATATCCACAGTGCATAGGAAACATTTACAAAATACATAAATGATGCATATTAGAATGTCTCCGGAGAGTTTGAAGAATAAATAGGGCAGGAATCAAACGGATGCGTAATATTATCAAGAAAGAGATTCGTAAGCATAGTATGATGTGAAAGGAATAGCGTCTGCATAAGGATGATGTCCATTATGAAAATTTTAAGCAGCAGGCTAGAATAGTCACAACTGTTGTACTGAAGGCAAAGTCTGGGTATGGAAAGAAACTGGCACTGCGTGCTAAAGACAACCCCCAAGAATTTTATCGATAATCTGCAAGTAAAGGAAAGAGTGTATATGGAAAAATAACTCCTCTAAATGCAGATGGCATGAGGGTTATAGTTCCAGAAGGGGTTGTTCAACTAATGCTTGCAACTTTGTTAAAACTATCTTATCACTGGATGAAAAGGCTCAGTTTTATGAGGACGAGGTATTAGAGCTGTTTCAGAAATTGAAGAAGATTTCAGCAATAGAAACTAATGTGATATCAGCATGTGTGCTAAACTAGTGCACAATTGAAATGGCTATTCCTTTAACTGGGCTGTTTAATATGAGTCTCAGAATAGGGAAGGTTCTGTAGGAATGAAAGAATCTATGGTAATTCCATCAAGACCGATGTATCCAACTATCGCCCAATTAGTATTTCAGGAGTGGTGGTGGGGGATCTTGGAAAACTGGTCAAGGATCGCATTCAGAAATGGGTTGAAAGTTAGTCTCCACTTTTAATGTGCAACATGGGTTTACTAAGGAATGTCATGTTTTAGCAACTGGCTCACATTCTATAAGAATGTTACCGCTGAACTAGACAAGGGGAATGGATATACCATAGTACTTTTGCATTTCACTGAGGCTTTTGACAGAATACAGTATGGTAGACTGTTGGATAAATTGGAAAATATATGTTTGGGTTGTCCGAGCGGTTAGCCTAGTGGCTAAGCACTTTTCAACGTATGAATTTGAAAGTGCCTTGGAATATTCCCGTCGTCACGTGAGGAGCTTAAGAATCTTTCTCAAACTAGCCAAGTTATCCAGGCGTGTTGGGTTAGTTGGACGGGGATAGCAGGGTTTTTCTTCTCAGTTAATCTAGGGTTTTTCCTCTCACAAGCAGACAAACCAGCCCCACGATCATATGCAGCTGGAGCCATTACAAATGCCGGGAGCATAGGGCTAGCCACGTTATTCTGGGGAAGGATACGACTTAGGACTAAAGATAGCTCTATAACAGGTCAGTAGGCTTAATATGTAGTAGAGAGGAGAAGAGGGTTTGGGTTATAGGATATTAGCGTGGATAAGAGGATGGCTGAGTGAGAGATATCAAATGGTACAGGGGAAATGTGCATCTCAAGAGTTAAGACAACAAGTGGTGTATCAAAAAGATTACTATTTGATCCAGTGTTATTAGATCTGTATATTAATTATATTGGGAAGGATTTGACAAGCGATATACAGATATTTGCTGATGATGCAAAGACAGGGAGAGTAATCACGAATGCTCTGATCTGCAGAACTTGGAATGATTTGAATGGGCTGGAATTTTGCCATGGGAATATGGATGTCAGTAAATTCATATACTACTAACATAAATAAATGACATAAAAGTCATTCACTACTGTGTGATTACATATTCAATGTCGTTTTGTATTGGTTGGATCATGCTACGTGTTGATGAGGTCAGAGATCGTGGAGTGTTAGTAGATAGGATGTTTAAGTCCAGGGGGAAACGTATCAAAGATTGCAAATACAACTCGAAACATAGTAGCAATGCTGAGACGAACGTTCACATGTAAAAATAAGGATGCCATTTTGCCTCTTTACGAGGCCTCATAATAACCTTTAATAGTCCAAGTGAGATAAGACCTCCTCACTTGGACTATATGCGCAGGACTGGTTTCCATCGTGATTCAGATATATTGCAAATTGTGAAAATGATATCAGGATTGTAGAATATTATTTATGGAGAGAGATTACGAAATTGTAGACTGCAGACACTACCAAACAGGAGAAAGAGGGGTGATATGATGGAAACTTACAAACTTCTGAAAGAGTCATGCAGGATTTCAGTTGATAGAGCGTGGGGAAAGGAGGAGAGGTCATCCTTGGAAGCTGAGAATGAATGCCGCTAAGAAGGGGTGAGCGCTATATTTTTGTCTCATAAGGTGATGCGTTATTTAAATTGATTGCCTTTGGATGTTGTGAGAGCTAGCAGCACGAATGAATTCAAGCAGTATGATGGCTGGTGCGTGTAGTATGTGGCCTCCCTCGATAAGTTCCTGACTCTCTCGAGGACTCTGTTTATAATAATAATAATAATAATAACAACCAAATAATAACAGAATTAACAAATTCCACATATAAATTATTACCACTTTCAAACTGAAAATTACATTTGCTAGTAATTAAAAGAACTGAGCTTTAATTTAACAATTCTAAACAATTAAAAAATTTAAAATTCATATATATATATATATCAATGTAATTTTTACTGGATTATTACTGTTATTATTATTATTATTATTATTGATTTATTAGTCCAATCATAAACTAGTAAACAGAGAGACGTTATGTATAGCAATTTCTCTTCTGAAAGAAGTAATTCAGATTCTACCCAGGAATCTTGTAATAGTCTGTCTTAATAGCCTTTTCAAAAAATCGTACAGCGGCTGATATTCAAAATAAGAATGATGTCAGCTGAAGAATCAGTTAGCCAATATAGGTAGTTTGTCATTCAAATGTTTGTATTGGAATATATTTAATCTCGGGCATATCACTACAGACCAAAAACGTTCTTACAATATGTTTCAAATAGCACAAGTCCTGATATGGTTACAAGTAATGAAAACTACTAAATTTAACAATAAGCGTATTTATTTACTGTCTATTATTAATTCCATTGTAGAGAAGTGAGCAATGAAAATTTACATTTGGTAATAGCAAGCACTCAATGCAAAGAGATTCCAAACTTGTCTTCTAATGAGGAAAGTCAAAATTTCATTCTCTTGGAAACTCGAATTTCTGTGAAACAAGTATCCTGCAAAAACACACACTTGAAATTAACAAACATGAAACAATGACTCATGACCTTAGTTTCCTTGTCTGTAAATCCAAACAACAATCTCTCTCTCTCTCCCTCTCTTTGATCCAAGAGCACATTGCTCTTGGATCCATTTTCGTAACAAATCCCCTGCATTTTCAATAGTGGTACGATGTGGGCTTTATGTCAGGGAAGATGGTGGTAGCGTTATTGCCCATTAAACAACTGTCACTTGCTGGATAAAAAAAAACACAAGATTGCATGATCGACTTGATGGATAACAACGTTCAATTATTCCGTGGATGACAACGAGCCCACAAGAAATAACGGGAAGCTTTCGTACCAAAATAACATGCCAGACACCACTTCTGAATCTTCATTTATGTTTTAAAGGTGACCTGAGTTTATTGCTTCGTGACGTTCCCACAAAACTCTCTGTCGGTACAGAACAAGGTGTGTCTAATCCTAAGGCTGTATAATTCTTTTCCTCTATCCAGTGATGGTGATCCTGACACAACTGTAGACAAACTTCCAGTTCTTGGCAAACCTCAGTGGTTTTAATATAGTAATCCGACTGCCAATGCCGATCCATTTCAATTCCCTGCGCTTAATTCGGTGATTTATGGATCAGAATAGTTTTCATTAAATGCTTCGACCCTTCATCTTGTTCCTGAAAAACTGTTTTATGACCACAGTTACGCCTTCTGGAAATGCAAAGTGCTTCATTTTCCCACTGATTGAGCATTCTGATTATCTTACGTTTTGAGAGGTACGTTAGCTTTGCTGTATTGAAATCACGGTACCAGCAGACGGGCAGCCACAATAAATTCTTTATCGAACTCCGATAGATCTTTGTTTCTGCCTTTGTGATCAACATTATTGATGATAATCACTAGCACTATTCTTAAATAGTCGCCTAGCACTGGTGACCCACGTGATCAAGTCTTCTGCATATTATCTGCAAAAAAAAAAAAATGTGAAAATCTAATTAAAATCTAAATAAATAAGGAAACTATATTTTGATTACGACCCTACAAAGAGGTCTGCAATTATTCATTAGACCAGGGGTTCTCAACCTTTTCCAGTGGCGTACCACTATATTTAATTCAAGATATTAGATCTGCCAATAAGGCAGTGGCTCATGTACCACCAGTGGTACGCGTACCATACGTTGAGAATCCCTGCATTAGACTATCAGAGAATACCAAAAACAGAACTATACAGACTTTGTAGTACTACTAATTTCTTAACGACAACTTTCTTCCCAATTAGTTGGTTATTTAGATTATTTTCTGAGATACCAAATAATGAATGAAATGTGTGATTTGTTATAATATATATATATATATGTATAATATTTTTATAATTTTTAATATACATAAAATTTTGTAATATACATATAACACAACGATGAAAGTTGCTCTAAAGTCTCATGTTAATTATAATTACGTGAATGTATTTTTTATATTTCTTACGTTCTTTTTTTATTTTTTTCATAAGATATACACCTGCTTCGCAAGTTGACTGCTCTTGTTGTGTATGTTACTGATACCTCTTCAAATACGCACGTCCTGTACATGATATTTAAATTCAGTTGGCTTTAATTATCCAGTAGCGCACATTCGCTATTTCAACATTAACAAAGAGCAAATTTAAGTTTCAAGTTCTGCCCATAGCGCAGTTGAAAGAACGTTGAGACAATGCGGAATTGAATTTAGATAAAATCTCAGCCATATTCTCTTTATGAAGGGGAATGTTTACATGAACTTCTTAAACTGAGTTTCGTGTGGAATTTCTTTCCAGAACTCGAGATTTTCCGAAATAAACGAAGATCGACCACTGAACCCATATGGAATATTATACACACCTGGATATTTATAAAATGTAACACTGTCTTTAGGAGATCTTAAAACCTGTCTGATGCTAGTAGTTGATTTAAATACAACCCTGATGTTATGGGCCTTTAACAATCCGCAATTTTGGTGGAAATTGAACCCATAAAGGGGATAACTGCTGTTGAAATTTGCTGGGAGACTGTTCTTTCTTGTTGGTTATCTTTGTATAAAAATTTGTTGATGATGTTTCGAGGATAACCATTTTGCGACAGTGTTATGGCCATTTGGGAAAGTTCTGTCTGAACTCCTTCATCGTCGGAAATAAAGTTTCTGGCTCGATTTCTTAACATGTGGATGATGCTCTGTTCATATGACCTATGATGGTTTGAAGAGTAATGTAGATGTCGTCCAGTGTCCGTAGGTTTTTTGTAAATGGAAAATTTGAAATTGTTACCTTGTCTTTTAACTAGTAAGTCCAAGAAGTGTAGTTGTTCGTTGTTTTCTACTTCTGGAGTAAATTTGATTTTATATAATTAAATCATAAGTGGACAACAGCAGGGCCGCATGCGGCCCTGCTGTTGTATTAAATTAAATTATATTAAATTATATGTGTTATCAATTCAACTATTAGTTTCGAGCTATTAGCTTTAGTCATCGTTGAAAATCGACTTTGATGAATTTGTTGACGCGCATGAACGCCCACACTCTTTCCATTTCCACACTGTTACATGTAAAAAAAACCAGAAATATATAATTAAATTTAATTGAATAACTTATATTTAAATCAATCAAGTATTTTATATTTTTCTCCCAGTAGTAAAATTATATAACAACAATAGTAATTCAATACACATAACTATTGCCTTATAACATATAACCTAAAAATGCAGAGTTTATTATTATTCAAGTTCTGTCTAAAAGTGTGCGGCCCATGATGCTACCACTCATCATATATTGGCCCTCGTATAGAATGAAGTTGGCCACGCCTGATGTCGACAATGGATTATGAACTGTTTACGTGGTAAGATTAACAGTGGCTCGCTAGTTCAGCACACACACACACACACACACACACACACACACACACACACACACACACACACACACACACACACACACACACACACACACACACACACACACACACACACACACACACACACACACACACACACACACACACACACACACGTATCAGAGTGGAATTGGCATTTGCAGCGCTTCTGTGCAAGGCTGACAGAAGAAAGACTTAAAGTCATCCTAATCTAATCGCCGGCCAAATTAACTACCTCTAAGGAATTCTTCGTGCGGTTCCCGATTTAGTTGATCATGGCATGGGAAAGCCCATGGAAACTCTGGTTTTCCTTCCGTAATCTCAAGAAAATGGATATTATAGCGCAGACCAGTGACGGCAGGTGATATTTTTAACGGGGATGCTGCCTATACAAAAAAAAAAAAAATTATTATTATTTTTTTCCTAATTTATAACCAATTTATTAATAAATAAATCTACAGATTTATTTATTAATAAATTGGTTACTGATTAGGAAAAAATAATCATTTTATTTTATTTTGTATAGGCAGCACCTCCACGTAAAATTTCGCCGGTGCCACTGGCGCAGACTATTTAAGACAATAAAATTTTCTGTTATGTTTCGGGAATACGAGAAGACAACACATGCCGATTGTAATTAATAAGTGAGTTGGGCCCATCTCTGATTAACTGCTGATGAAGATTGAACGAATGTAAACCTTAGTTGTTAAATACATGAATTCGTTGCTTTTTGATATCCACAGAAGTCTGTGGAATACCGTAAAATCACCCCAGGTTAGTTATTTCGACCAACCAACACCAGTATTTTTACTTCAGAAACTCGAATGTATAAAACTAATGTCTATAATAATAATAATAATAATGATTAATCAGTACTCCATATAAGAGGTTAAAAGTCAAACCATGTCTCATACAGCAAGAACGTCTTGTCCTCGTTGCGCGCTTTTTCAAATTACGCACCTGCGTGAAATGGATTCGAACCTGTATCTCTTCTTGAAACGTAATTCTTCAACCACGACGATCCATGCACAATTTGATTGTAGAAAGTAGTAGTTGTCTTACTCTATTCTTCCACATCATTCTAATGAATTTGCTTGGAGGAATAACTAATATTAAAATATCTTCATCAGATGTGATTGCTTAATGCCATTTTCATAAAATGGCATTAAGGGTTTCCATAAAATTAAGGGATAAAGACAAAAACCAGGAAAACTCAGAAATCTGTAGAATGACCTCTGCAATTCAAAAGAAATATTCAAAAACTGTAAATAATTATTTTAATTCAGTAACAAATGTCTATACGAAGACAAGAGTCAAAACAAGAGATTAAAATGACATTCTGAAAGTCCACCAATAAGGAGTGTTGACCATCATAGCAATACCGACTCTCACAACGATGTTTTGTACTGTGTACTGTTCATATACCTATTCGGGAGCAGTTCAGCTGGTAATAAAATCTTTCGTTTTTGCAAAGTTCTCCTGAGTCCCTAAAGATTTTGGGAAAGGGTTAAGTGCAGCAACACATATACTTCGAGAACAATAAACACGCTCAATGGGAATAAGGTTTTGGGACATGGCTCTGCAGTCTGTGTGTGCGATAATCTCTTTTGAATGCATTGGTTCACAGTTTATTACTGGACAGGGTATATCCTTGAATGAAATTGACTGTCTCTGTCACCTTTGGAATTTTGACTGTCTCCGTGAACTGTGGACTAGACTTCATCAGCAGAAAGTTCTCGTTTTCTCTGTCCACGTCACATTCTTGTTGTGTCAATATGGCCGTTACTTCTCCTGCCAACTCTTCTCATATACCATAAAGAAGCATCGATTTTTTTCTCAAAAATGAATACTAATAAATGAGATATCTTTTAAGGATAAAGAGTGGAACTCACTGATCTCAGCGTTGCAATTTCAATAAAACTAACTTGAGTTTTTAGGAGCACTAATAATAATATTAACAATATCATTTTATATAATATAAGACTTATGTTAAAATGACCACAGATTTTTAATTCGTACGTATGTACGTACAATATTGAAAGCTAGTCATACGTATTGTACGAACATACGTACGTATGTTCCTACAAAACAGGAAGCTAGTAACTGACTAGCTTTCTCAAGAGTTGCACGGTACAAAAAAAAAAAAAAAAAAAAAAAAAAGATAAATGCAAAAAAGATTTAAGAATACAAAAAACGTTAGTACCTGTTAAGTAGCTAAGCTAACACGTTCGTAACATGTCTGTATGAATTGTGACTTTCTACTAAATATCATGAACACGCGTTACATGCAAACGCGTAATATGATTATTCGCGTACTGTAGTTCTGTTGAACTGAGGGAATTAATTAGATTTTTCCAAGTATCGTTCAGTAAAGTCCCTTGATTTCTGTTTAGGTTGCTGCCTGTACGTAGCACTGCTGCTGCTTCTTTAAATTTTCGATGATTGTAATCGTCGTCTACGTAGGGGATAAGAGCTGTTATCTCAGTCTATAGTGGTTCGAAGTTGAAAAGTGATGTTAACCCGGAGGTGATCGCTCTGTTGTGATTTACATAGCCAACATGTTCTTTCTATCTTATTTCCAGGCTTCTCGAAGTTTGTTCAATGTAGGAAAGACCGCACGTGCATGGAATACTATACACACCTGGATATTTATAAAATGTAACACTGTCTTTAGGAGATCTTAAAACCCGTCTGATGCTAGTAGTTGGTTTAAATACAACCCTGATATTATGGGCCTTTAACAATCCGCAATTTTGGTGGAAATTGAACCCATAAAGGGGATAACTGATGTTGAAATTTGCTGGGAGACTGTTCTTTCTTGTTGGTTATCTTTGTATAAAAATTTGTTGATGATGTTTCGAGAATAACCATTTTGCGACAGTGTTATAGCCATTTGGGACAGTTCTGTCTGAACTTCTTCATCGTCGGAAATAAAGTTTCTGGCTCGATTTCTTAATATGTGGATGATGCTCTGTTTATATGACCTATGATGGTTTGAAGAGTAATGTAGATGTCGTCCAGTGTCCGTAGGTTTTTTGTAGATGGACAGTTTGAAATTGTTACCTTGTCTTTTAACTAGTAAGTCCAAGAAGTGTAGTTGTTCGTTGTTTTCTACTTCTGGAGTAAATTTGATTTTATTGTGGAGTGAGTTGATTCTATTGGCAAACATATATAGATTTTCTATGTTGTCCTGCCATATGATGAAAATATCATCCACATATCTCTACCATATTGAAGGTTTAGGAGTAATGTTGGGGAAGATTTCATTTTCAAATTTCTCCATGAAAAGGTCTGCACATAGTGGTGACAGAGGTCTGCCCATAGCTAGGCGTTCTAATTGTTTGTAGACCTTGTTGTTAACTTTGAAGAAATTTGATTGTAGGAAATGCTTGACCAACTTTGTAATATCAGCAGGAAATAGATCTTTAATAATGTTCATGACTTCTTCTAGTAGTACATTCGGGAATAAGGATACTACATCTAGACTGGCCATTATGTCTGTTTGTGTTATCTTCACGTTTTTGAGTTTGTGAACAAAGTGTTGAGAATTTTTATGTAGGATTCTGTTTGTCTAATTTTTCCCTTAAGTAAATTCGCTAGGTGCTTAGCCAATAGGTAAGTGGGGGAGGACCTGCCATCCACAATCGGACGAAGTTGCACTTCTTCCTTATGCAATTTAGGCGCCCCATACAGTCTAGGAGTAATGGGATGTGAGGATTTAAGCTTTCGTTTTAGTTCTTCAGGCCAAGTATTCATGTTACGGATCAGGGAAGTTTGTCTCATTATGGTTCTTTTTGTTGAGGATTTTGTACGTGGAACTGCCTGATAGTAAGTCGTTTATCATGTTGAAATAGTCTTTCGAGTTTAGGATGACGGTGGCATTCCCCTTGTCCGATTTAGTTATTATTATTTCTTTGTTCTTCCTCAAGATCCGAATAGCTTACGTATCATATGGAGTGGTATTAAGTTTTGGTTGTTTTGCTGTTGCTAGGATGATAGTGCTTTGGAATCTAATATCGTTGGCTTCAGCTTGTGGTAGCGAGTGGAGACGTTTTTCAATGCCATAAATAAAGTCCATTTTAGGAATGTAATTTGGAGTGATTGAAGAGTTAAAAACTTTCTTTAGGTATCGGATTCATGTTTCGAAAGGCAGTGATTCGACATGTCGAAAATCACTTTGTTATCAGGGAGGCCTTTGTTGTGTCTGGTATTTTTCCTTGTAAAGTTCTTCAAATTTTCTAATTTGACTGACTTTATTTAACTGCAAAGTTTTTTCGTAGCTCTGTTCTATCATGTGGTCTATATTATTCCAGGTCGAGTAATTAGACTTTTAAGAATGTCATCAAAATAGTTGCGGCAATTAACATCACTTATATTCAATTCGTACCTGATGTGTTGGATTCTTTCTCTGAGTGGTGCCAATAAAGTCCTTTGGTAAATTCTTTTGGCTTGTATGGATTGAATATGTCCTTTGATGATAATGAATTTAGTCATGATAGAGGAATCGCTACACCTTTTTAGGAATGCTAAGTGGTTCAATAGCTTGGCCTTTCTGCACTTTTTCTTTTATGGGCACCGTAATTTGTGTTTCATTAGACTAATTAAAATATACATATTTTGGTCGTAATTACGACCAAAAATATGTATAATTTAAATATCATTTTATATTTTATTATTGTTATTATTTTATTATGTTTGTTACTTGACATCTCATGCTATGGTTGTCTTCTTCATCAACGAATTAATTAATTATTAATTAATAATTAATTATGCAGAAAGTTCGCATATTATTATGATTACTAGGTATAATAATAAACTTATTATTATAATTATTATTAGGAAGGCCTGTATAGATCAGTGGAAGTAAGCTGGAATCGTCTGTGCTAGGGGGCCCGAAGAAAGACTTAAGTTCAAGTGTACTCACCGAATAGAGGAACATCTTCTAAGTCTATATTCTACCAGTTCCCAAGTCAGTCGATGACTGGAACGGGAAAGCGGTTGGACAGCTTGCCCGTTCCAGTAGGACAGATTTCTCTGATTGGCCAACGGTAGAGAATGAATTGTCCACCCAATCTCCAAAAGCTGAATAGGGTTAAAATGCATCGCCTGCTCCCTATAAAGGAAAATGTGTTAGCTTATTATTATCATTTGATGACGATTGGAAGGCGCCCAAGAACTCATTATGGGAGATCATTCTACTCTTCTCTCGCAGTCACTCCACTACTTAATCCTCAAACTATACACAAAACCATCTACTGCAGAACACCAGTAATATAACTTTTTTCTTTCAAATTTGGATGTTTTTCTCATATGCGTTTATTAAGCATAGAATTGTCCTCAACGTAGCACAGCAATTTTCAATATGACTAAAATTTCATCAGTAGAACAGAAACCAAGATGCTCATCAATGAAAATATACGAATTACCAGTATGTGACAGAAAGTGGAACTGTCTGAGAGACGGTGAATTCCATATATCCAGTGATATATCTACTGTCAATCCATCATTACACAAGATATTTGCTTTCCTGAAGGATCTTCTCAAGGATTCCGCGTTCGTTTCTTTGAGATAGCATGTTCCACAAGTCCTATGTGTTTGGACTATAGGAAATGAAGATAATGAAGGGATGTGTCCTCTGAAGTATTTCTTCAGAGGACAATATTATGGATTTTAAACTGTGATCTTTTGTCAATATTTTGTAGGATAATATGTACTGGTAAGTTATCCTATCAATACATCCATTCATTTTGAAAATCGAGAAGATTTTCTTCATACACTTAACTCTAATTATATATCTGTTATCCTTATAGAGCTGTAACGACAAGAAAATACGATAAAAGTACACTTTTCAGAATATTAGAATATTACTTTCTAATTCTGGTTGAATATGCCGATAAAGAGATGAATCGCTGTGTTTATTTGAACACCAGCATAAATAGTTGTTCTAAGTACGTTAATAAATATTACGTATATTAAATTCAGTGAACACATACTCTTATTATGTCTCCATGAAGACAGCGGGAATATTGAAGAACTAAACTAACCGATCTACACACAACACCTATCGTATTTTGGCTTCAACTAATTCACTGTCAAGACAGTGGCCATTGTCCATGGCAATCCATTCAGTTGCATGCCGCACTAGAGCAGAGAAATTCAAACAGTTTCCAGGGGTAGTCCCTACATTTATATTAATGAAAAGTCTCCATAAATACATAAAGGTCTCCATCATATCGCCTCTCTTCCTTCAGTAAACCATACGTTTTAACATCTTGGGTCAATCCTCATCGGAGAGAGACGACTGTCAGTAGCTCAGAATCCTCTTTGCGTCCTTCCAATCTTGAAGCAAACAGGTGACAAAATATGGACTCAGTATTGAAGGAGCAACCGAGTCGTAACATCCGTAAGTAATTCTTAACGGAGTCCAAAAGCATGCAGGAAGTGTAGAAGCAAGCATTCTACACTGTACTATTCTCCGAAAATTAAATCTGGCAAAGCACTAAGAAATTTTTAACAAATGTTTTGGACCTCGTCGGTCTCAAAGATATGTTCATATCTTTGAGACCGACGAGTATATTTACTTGGTTATTATTTCATTAGTTTTAACATTTGTAATATCACGAATTATATCAGTTAAATTTACTCAACATCACAAACCAAGTTAGTGAAATTGCGTTATTATGTGGCAATCAAATTCCGTTTTACAAATTGTTCCACGTTAATATGAATGATCACACATGTGATTAACTCTCCGTTAGCTTAATACAACGAGATGTTTTTATTCGAGGAACTATGTTACGGGAATTGGTATAATATAAATAAAAGACACAATTCAAAAATAACAATTGATTAAAGTTATTTCCTTGGAGTTCTCACTAAACCCATAGCATTTACGACTGATAATTCTAGAAAAGTAACACATTCAGCTGAGAAAATTTTATTTATAACCAAACAAAATCATTACATTTAACATCAAAAAGTAGTACCGTATTTCAGAAAAAATTAAAATGTATGACTGCACATTTCGAAACTTTTGCTGTCAGATATCTCAAGAGAAACATATTTGTTGTGTAATAGCTACGAAGTGATTTCTGGTCTGCAATGTTCTGAAGTATTTTTCAGAGATTTCGAACCAAAAATAGGTTTTTGATTATGAATCCTTAATTTCGAAGGATATAATTATATGTATTGTTTTTTTCGCACATTTTCCTCTGACATGATACTGCTGTCCGCGACACATGAAGTGAGTTTGAAAACTAATACTATCTGAAAATTGCTTTTAACAGAAACGAAAGCTGAAAATCTTCAAATTTTCTCTGAAGTCAGTTCTCAGAATACATTTCCACGAAATATATGAAGTGGTTCACTGAAAACATTTTTTGGAATTTAACATTCCTTTGTACGTGTTTCGTTTCTATCGAAAAGAGAATTCCAAAACTGTGGTGAACTGCATTATTTTTAATATATTAGAAGCGAAAGAGATTTCCAAGAATGAATCCAATAATTCCGACTTTCCACTCTAATGTGCTTTGTGAGACTGCATAATATGAAAACTTCGTTTCGCAATCAACATAAATGAAGGGGTCTCATGACTATGAACTTTAAAGTGCTGTTGAATATCGGAGCTTTGTGAGGATTTCTTCTCAAAGACTACACAAGAGAACTTTCTCTAAATCTCTTCTCACCGTATAAGGGTTTCTCATCAGTGTGAACCTTTAAGTGCTGCTTCAGATTGGAGCTCCTTGAAAATTTCTTCTCGCAGACTGCACAAGTGAAGGGTTTCTCACCAGAATGAACTCTCAAGTGCTTTTTAAGATTGCATGTTTGTGAAAATGTCTTCTCACACACTTCACAAGTAAAGGGTTTTTCGCCAGAATGAACTCTCAAGTGCCTTTTGAGACCCCAGCTTGATGACAATTTCTTAGCACAGACTTCACAAGTGAAGGGTTTCTCGTTAGAATGAACTCTCAAGTGTTGTTTAAGATTGAAGCATGATGAGAATTTCTTCTCACACACTTCACAAGTGAAGGGTTTTTCTCCAAAATGAACTCTCAAGTGCTTTTTGAGATTGCCTTGTTCTGAAAATTTCTTCTCACAAACTTCACAAGTGAACGTTTTTTCACCGGAATGAACTCTCAAGTGCCTTTTAAGACCCCAGCTTGATGAAAATGTCGTTGCACACACTTCACAAGTAAAGGGTTTCTCACCACAATGAATTCTCAAGTGCTTATTGAGAACGCCTCGTTCTGAAAATTTCTTTTCACAAACTTCACAAGTGAAGAGTTTCTCACCAGAATGAACTCTCCGGTGCTTATTGAGAACTCCTCGTTCAGAAAAGGTCTTCTCACAGACTTCACAAGTGAATGTGTTTTCACCAGAATGAAATTTCAAGTGCCTTTTCAGACCCGAGCCTGATGAGAATTTCTTAGCACAGACTTCACAAGTGAAGGGTTTTTCTCCAAAATGATCTCTCAAGTGCTTTTTGAGATTGCATGTTTGTGAAAATTTCTTCTCACAAACTTCACAAGTGAAGGGTTTCTCACCAGAATGAACTCTCAAGTGCTTATTGAGATCCCCTCGTTCTGAAAATGTCTTCTCACACACTTCACAAGTGAAGGGTTTTTCGCCAGAATGAACTCTCAAGTGCTTTCTGAGATTGCATGTTTGTGAAAATGTCTTTTCACACACTTCACAAGTAAAGGGTTTTTCTCCAGAATGAACTCTCAAGTGCTTTTTGAGATTGCCTTGTTCTGAAAATTTCTTCTCACAAACTTCACAAGTGAAGGGTTTTTCACCAGAATGAACTCTCAAGTGCTTATTGAGAACACCTCGATCTGAAAATGTCGTCTCACAGACTTCACAAGTGAAGGTTTTTTCACCAGAATGAACTCTCAAGTGCCTTTTAAGACCCCAGCTTGATGAAAATGTCGTTGCACACACTTCACAAGTAAAGGGTTTCTCACCACAATGAATTCTCAAGTGCTTATTGAGAACGCCTCGTTCTGAAAATTTCTTTTCACAAACTTCACAAGTGAAGAGTTTCTCACCAGAATGAACCCTGAAATGCTTTTTAGCGTCGCGTCTTTCTAAATATTTGTGTTCAGGCTTCATATTCGAAAGGTTTATAGTGAGTATGAACCTTGAAGGGCACTTTCAGACTGGGGCTTTCAACGTCCTAATTGTTCTCAGTGGCTGCGCAAATATTCTCTTTATATTCTGCTTCGTACAGAAAATGCTTCGGAATATAATCGTGAACTGTATTGTGTTGCTATATACTTTCACCACTCATTTTCCTTTAGTGACTAATTTCTACCATTAAACTAGGTTATATTTCTCGACAGTTTCTCTTAACCACAATATCCGTTTTGACACATTCTTTTCCATAAATTTCGTGAAGCGTGAAGATGCTTAGTTTTCTGTAATATGACTTCCTGGCAGGCACTTCTAGGAATTTTCTGCAATAGAGAATAAAAAACAGAAAATAAAATGAGAGAACTGATTTCAGTGATGCAAAATTTTAAATAAAAGTGATTCTTAATTTACCTCAGAATAATAAGGATATTTTTAATTATTACGCTTGGACTATAATTCGACTAAATACAAAATTAAAGACAAACTACCAAAGTTAAATAATAAGAACGTAAAATAAAAACACACGCATATTGATTTGAAATGGTGTTTATATACAGGAATATAACAGAAATTTTAGTACATTCTTGCCAACTTCTGTTTGTAAGATGACATTCGCATTAAGATTTTTTTCTTAATTGCACTTAACAAACTTAAGCGGAAATTATTTGTTGAATTAATTTCTTTTCACCTTCACTGTATTAGGCTCACTGATTGTCTGTTCAGACGAGTAATTTGCATAGAAGTGTCATGTTATTAACGAGAAAGTAATCCCATATGCGTAATTTGAATATAATTCGAACAATTTGTCTGCAAGAAAAGAAAATCTGCTCAGATCGATTACAAGTGTCTTGGAAATCACGGTCAGCTTTCACAGAATAACCTCCGATGGTGAATAATGTAAGTACTTTCAACAGAATTATAATACAAAACATAATTCCCTTTCTTTTATGCATGGAAATACTGAATATTGATGAGGATAAAAGGTCATGTTATGACTCCAAACATATGAACCTGTTGCGTAAAAAAAAAGATTTCTACAAGAAACAGTTTATATTTGATAGCATATTTAATACGTTTAATTTACTTTAGCATTGAATAATGCACTTTGTCTATTCAAGAATCCAATTAGGCAGTAATCAGTATGAACTCAGATACTTCAGTCGAGTGAAGTAGATGCTATTATGAAGGTTAAAATATTCACTAAACATAGATTGAAAATAGAATAAAATAAAACTGACGTACTATTGATCTCACTCGATCTGAAGACTATTCGAAATGTTCTTATTGTGCATCTGGAACAGCCAATACGACTAGCTGTTAAGACTTCCTTTCACTACTGAAACGCCAGGCCCAACTTCAGCTGACGATATGTCTTACATTTAGAAGTAAATGACAATGAAGAATATATTAAAATTTCAGAACGTGAAGACGAAGTTACCGATAGCATCAGGTCTAAATTCCTTCATACCTGTCTTAAACGTTAGCAACAACTTGTAACGGTCTTCCTAAACGGGGACGACATAGAGTTAGCCAGTAAGATAAAATACATAGAAATAATAACAGACAACAAACTAAACTTCAACAAACACATCTCATTTGTTGCAAGAAAAATATTAAAAATGGTAAGCATTACAGCTACGTTAGCAAGGATAAACTAAGGTTTAGGTCAACGAGCGCTAAAAACAATGCATATACCGATTTTGAAATCGTATGCACCGCTTGGGAATATCCAATGAAATCTAAGAAAAAGAAAAACCAACAAAGGTAAAACATAGTTTCAACGTCCTATACTCATACCAATAATTAACGGATGCAAGACAATATCTTTCGTCGCAGCTTGCGTTATTGGTGGTCTATCATGGATATGCCTGATGATGCAAGAGTTGTTTAATATACGAAGTAACTTCCGGAATATATAACGGAAAGGCCACAACCATTTTCCACTTAACTATATTAAGTGGCCTCACCAGAAAAATATCCTAAAGAGACGGAATGTTGAAACTGACGACCACACTGACTGGAGTAGAACAAGTAAAAATGTCGATTGTTTCCTCATAGTACATTACACCCAGTTCATTGTAATCAACGCTGTTTTAGACTGCATTCCTACTTTTCGAACAACAAAACAGAACAACTGACAATAGCTTATCCCTTGCATATCTCTGGGAATTAAAAGTCAACACCTGTCATCAAAAGACAGCAATAATTTAAAGTGACAAATGAGGCACTATTGACGATGTAAGGAAAAAAAATCGAGGACAACCATTTAGCGTGAATACTCCAAACACAAAAAATGTGGTAAACAATCCCAGTCTAGATTGGTTGGAAATGAAGTTCTGTTGGGTGAGAGGTGCATACCAGAGTAACAGGAAACGAACAGCGGACAATCTGATTAAATAAGCGGCTATAAATGAACGGTCAGTAGTAAGTTACATGAAGTACTGGAAATCAGTAACACAAACATTTGATGAAGAAATAACCTTAAGCTTGTGGGAAGTAGAAGAAAACAGAACAACAACAAAAAATGTCTTCCCAAGTATGAGATGGCAACTCTGTCAGAAAATACACGCCACCACTCCAGGTTTAAACATTCTGCTAATGGGACATGGAAAATTAAGACATTATCTAAATAGAATCCATATTCTGGAAATCTCCATTTTGTATCTGCTGTCCACACCTTCAAGAGATTGTCCACCACTTACTGTCCGCTACTGGACTCCATTCGGATGCCTCTGATGCAACACATCATCACTTCAAGAGACAAGTTACGAGTAGTACTTAGAATTCTTTAATTTTGCGAATTGAATCAACTTCCAATCGTGTTTATTTAATTTGAATGGGATACACTAAAAATTGAAATAGACCCCGACCTCAACAAACGTGAAGCAGCATGCCGAAATTGGGGCATCAAGAAACATCCCGAAATGGCTAAAGCAAAATTTATGGGTGAGAAAATGGTAAGAGAGGCATGGAAACCCATCAAAAAATGACAGCACACATAAACATCGCTACCCTCAATACACAGGGTTTTAGAAACCCCAGGAAACAGGAACAAATATTAACAATAATGCAACAGAGAAACATACAAGTCCTACTCATACAAGAAACTCACATAAACACCTTAAAAGAAATCAAAAACATCGAACAAAAATACCACGTCCAAAGTTTCTTGAGCTTTGGCACTGATAGGGCAAGAGGAGTAGGCATTATAGTTAAAACCCCCATGACAGGAAACAACAAACATACGCAGAGACATTGAAGGAAGAGTCATCACAATTGACTGGACACTCGACAACATCACATACAACATCGTTAACATATACGCACCAAACCGAGAAGCCGAATGACACACTTTCTTATCAAGACTTCATACTTACCTCGCAGGACACGATTACCTCATAATCGGAGGAGATTGGAACTGTGTAGAGGTACTTGATAGGGACAAACAGGGAGGAAACAATCTCACAGGGAACTCGGGAGCCGCCGAAATAGTAAGAACGTGCTGAGAAACAGACATAACAGACTACTGAGTTGCAAAAAAAGGTAATACTTTCTCCGCAACCTGGAGCAATACCTGCAAAGACATTTACACAAGAATAGACAGAATCTACACAACAACATCCTTAGCGACAAGTCACGGCAGCATAAAACATATTAACATTAATGTCGCCGAACACGTGTCACATCACAAGATGGTCGAAGCTAAAATACCTTTGGTTGGAGGCATGGAAACAGGACCGGGTTACTGGAAAATGAACACCAGCCTCCTCCAGGATTTAGACATAAGGGCCGAATACGAACAAATGTGGAATGAAAAAACAAACGGAACAGGAAGAGATCCAAGATTGGTGGACCGCAATGAAAAACCTCACTGCGATTTTCTTCCAAAACACAGCAAAACGAAAAACGGCGGAACAGAAAGAAAAACGAAGACAGCTATATCAAGAACTCACCCTATTCTCGCGTCACAAACCACCAGGGTCACTGAACCACCACGCAATCAAAAAAATACAAGAAGACATTAGGGCACTAGAGATACAAGAAACCCGTAAATTTAAATGGAAAATTAGAGCCCAATGGCCACTCCAAGAAACGGACAACGCGGCTTTCTACGAAAGACTAAACAGTAAACGCTCCACTAACCTTATCAGAAACATAAAATACGAAAACGACAAGACAGCCAGCACTACCCCGGAAATAGCACAGGTTTTTCACAAACACTACACCGACCTATTCACAGAAACAACCGGAGAAACGCAGGGAACAACCGAATAGGATTTAATTTATTAATAAATTAATTTATTAATAATTATTCAATTAATGAATTTATTTTTTAATTAATTATGGGATACTTGGTAATAATGAAAATTTAATAAGGGGTATGCGGATATCTGAAGTTTGAGAAACACTGGTTTAGGTAATCCTCCTTTGAAAAAACTATGAAATTTTTTTTTTGAACTTTTGTATTCTGCTGTTTTTTCTTTTTTTTCCCTTTATACTTAACTCCCTAAAATGACGAAAATGTGTGTAATAAAACAGCCGCAGAAAGTCACGCCATGAGACAAAAGAACCAATTACAGGGCGATTGATCACGTCCTAATCATTCGCCAAACAAGTTTTATGAGCGGTGACTCATGTATGTCCGCTAAATTACTATAGTGTTTTTCCAAAAAATTAACCAGTTAATTTAATTATAAGCAAATTTTGGTTAAAAGCATTTTAAAATTAACAGGGTGTTAATTTTCCGATGTGACATACGGACCAGAAATATATATATATATATATATATATATACAGTAAAACCCCTTTTTTACACTTTTCAGGGGACTGATGGAAAAAATTGCAAATAGCAGGAAATGTAAAATTATATTTTTAAAAAAAGGCTAAAGGATGACTTACTGCTAGTATGTGAGTCTACATACTAGATTACAAAATTTAATAACTAAAAATAAATGAATTTACCATGTACTTACATTAATCTATTTAAAAAATCTTTAATTGTTGATTGCTTTTGCTTTTCGTTTTTTTTTTTTTTTTGACTTAGCGCCAGATTGCTTTGCATTGAGTTCAATGCTTGACCTGTTTTTTTACTATCGTGTTCAAAGTGGACACGGAAAGTCCAAGATCTTATGATAGATGCACACGTGTTGCGGCATGCCAATTTACACGTCGCAGAATTGCCATCTTTTCTTCTATCGAATTACATTTTCTGTCTTATTTCTCCATGATACTAACATGGATAATCCACCACCGCAACTTGAAAGCAACTTTCACATGCTAAATTACGTAGCAGAAATTCTGCAATATCAATTCGTACTGTGATTGAAAAATCACGGTATCGCTCATCACTACAGTACTGCTGCATGCGCGCAAGTCACCCTGATGGCGGATACGAAACTACAGCCGAAAGCAACGTCACCTGAGAAGAGATTTTCGCTGAAATCGATTCGAAAATCGGTATTGCCACCGAGAAAAAAAACACAAATCAAGGGAAATAACGTCCACGTCAAGTTGTTAGTGGCGGGAAAACAATACATCGTGAGAATAGGCCTTAAGACGGGACCAACAGAAAATGACGTCAATGGCAGGAAAACGTAAATTGCGCGAACGTAAAAACGGGGTTTTACTGTATATATATATATATATATATATATATATATATATATATATATATATATATATATATATAAGTTTTACTGAAATATTATTCATTTATTTATTAGCCCAATCATAACATAGCAAAAATCGTGGATATAGTTTATAACAATTTCACTTGTGAAAGTAGTAATTCAGATTATATCATTGAATCTGGCAATAGTTTCTCAGGTAGTTGTTCCTAATAACATTTTCAAAAAATCGTATAAGGCCTGTGTAGCTCAGTGGAAGTGACTCCTGCATCCTCTGCGCTTGGTTGCTCGAAGTTTGACTTAAGTTCAAGACTAGTCGCCGACTGGAGAAACTTTTTCTAAGCCTTTCTTCGACCGGTTCCCGAGTTAGTCGATCTCTGGCACGAGCAAGCAGGTTTTTCATTCCATAACCTCAAGAAAACCGACCGTAGAAATCACATTATTTCAGACAGTGACATATCTTGTTAGGGCTAAGTACCAAAAGATGGCAGCACTTGTTTGCCAGCCTCTTCATCGGTGGCTGCTATAATTAGTGATACACATTGTCCAGCTATCTCTGATTGGCTACCAGTGGAGATTGAACTGCCCACTCAGTCTCCAAAAGCTAGACAGTGTATAAAGGCCTCGCCTACTTCCTATAAGGGAATATAACGAGCTTTTGGCTTTTGATGTGAACGGACGTTTTATTTTACACTGAGCCTGATCAATTTGTTTACAAGGTTTTTCACGAAATGCACATTGCACTTGTGCAGGCACAGTTTGTTTACTATTCTCTCCTCCCTTCTGCATGAAATATGCAAGAGGTGTAATGGTCGGCAGGCCCTTAGATGAGGACCTGCCAGCCATTAGGACCATTGGTCCTTATGGCCGGCATGGAGTCCTCATGGATTCAACCAGAAGGAACTTCGGACTACCACCGGCTCACCAGACTTATGGATGAACTGAAAGTTCCATATCACACGTTTCAGCTTAAGAGTGAAACAAATCTAAAAGTGGTTATCAGAGGTCTGGCTGAAACCATACCAGCTGAAGAAATAGATACTGACCTCAGATCACAAGGCCTAGAGCCAATTAAGATATCACGCATGTACCGAGCAGACAAGCGTCCCATGCCTCTAGTCTTAGTCGAGATCCGTAAAGACCATAGAGAAATTTACGACCTTAAATTAGTCTGCAGTTTAGTCATCAAGACCGAACTTCTCAGAAGAAAAGCTTCAGCCAGTCAATGCCATCGCTGCCAAAAATATGGGCATGCACAAAAACTATGTAAAGCGGATTACAAGTGCATCAAGTGCGGTGAAAACCATCCCTCGCACAATTGCGTCAAACGGCGAACCATGCCCGCTAAGTGGGCAAACGGTGGCGGCCCACACCCAGCCAACTACAAGGGATTTTCACTCCGCCCATCTATCCTGCAGAAGGCTAGAGAGGCAATACCCCGCCCACTCAGAAGCGAACCATACCAGAAATCAGAAGGCGGGCTGTTACTCCCGAGAAATCATATGCATCTGCAGTCTCTACAAGTAACAAACTGGCATCTTGCAACCAAAGCCCCACAGCTATCCTAGCTGCTGCTCTAGGAGAGATGTTAACGGCCTTTAGCAAAACAAATCCCAATCAGGCCGACACCAACAAATTCCTCAAAAATACACAAGTCATCTTCTCAATGATTAATGGATAACACGGTTACCATAATTAACTCAATACAGATTGCTTATTGGAAGGCTAACGGAATAAACAACAACCTCCAAGAACTAAAAGGATTTGCTGAAAGATATAAGATAGACATCCTTTTAGTCAATGAGTTGCACCTTCGGCCTTGCGACAACCCCAAAATAAGGTACTATGCACTACTTCGGACAGACAGGCTCAACGCCAGAGGGGGGCGGAACGGCTATCTTTGTTAAAAAAAGCATAAGATACAATGAGGTCAAGAAAACAACTACAAACCTGGAAGAAACTGGAATTGAGATACACACCAACAACACAGGTAGTCTAAAACTATATTCAGTCTACAACCCTTCAGGCAAACGACTCCTAGCCTCAGACTTCTCCCAGCTCCTTGACACAAACGAAGCAACAATAGTGGCGGGAGACCTAAACGCAAAACATCCCGCGTAGAACAGTAGAAACACCAATAATAATGGGAAGAGCCTACACAAATTCGCAATGACAAGAAATATTACCATAGCAGGTCCTGTTGAACCAACACACTACGGACCACTGGGAAAACTTGATGTGCTGGATACAGCCATTTTCAGGAACACCCCACACCAGTTCCAGTTACAGGTTGTTAATGATCTTAGCACCGACCACAATCCGGTTCAGCTTAGCCTAGGCGGGGAAGCAGAAACCATCCCCGGACAATCCTACACAAATCTCAAGAAGCTCAACGCAACTCTCTGCAATATCACAGGCCCTGTCCCAACCATCTCCTTACCCAAAGAAGTAGATACAGAGATCAATAAACTGGAAAGCACAATGCAAACTAGCCTTGCAACAGCCTCCACCGTTACCACTCCAGCTCAAACTAACCTGCTCCCAGAAGAGATTCTAAAGCTTATCTGCAACAAAAACAGGATCAGACATCGATACCATGCAACAATATCACCCTAGGATAAACAAGAGCTAAACAGGGCAACAAACCTAGTCCGATATGCGATCAAAGACCATAAGAATCAACTATGGGAGAGGAAAGTAGGCTCCTTAAACACTAAAGATAACTCATTATGGAAAATGACTAAAGCTCTTCGCAGCGGTCGCCCCAACATACAACCAATCCATGAAGAAAGACGCATAGTCTACCGAGACGATGAAAAAGCAGAAGCTTTTGCAGACACCCTGGAGCTGCAATTTCAACCAAACTACACTCATACGGACTTGCGCTTCATCGAAAAAATCCGCAGGCAAGTACGCTTGCCTGCGGATTTTTGCTATGGTGCACTTCATCATCCCACCAGCTGTGATAACACAAGCTATACTACGCCAAAGGAAATATACCAAATCATCAAGAACCTCAACAACAGAAAAGCACCAGGTCCTGATCAGATTTCAAACAAAATTATAAAATAACTCCCTCACACGTCCCGTAAACTCAAAAAAATCGACCGTCGAACCCACACTATTTTCAGACATTAAAAATATTGTGTTAGGGTTAGGGACCACGAGATGGCGGCACTAGCTTGCCGCCTTCTTCACTGCATACCGATGAATCAGTGATAGCCTTGGGCCAGCTATCTCTCTGATTGGCTACCAGTGGAGATTGAACTGCCCACCCAAACGTTAGATAGGGTAAATGGCCTCGCCTACTCCCTATACGGGAACAAATAGGCGTTAGCTGATTTTTTTTTCAAAACAATAATGCATCTAGTGGCTATCCTCAATGCGATGCTAAGACTCAAATACTTCCTCACTCGCTGGAAGCAGGCAGATATAACCTGAACCACAAACCGGGGAAAGCACCTCAGTTCCCTCAGAATTACAGACCTATCAGCCTCTTGTCAGGCCTTGGGAAAATCTCTGAAAAAGTAACACTAAAATGCCTACAAAACGAAATGGACAATCTAGACCTAATCCCAAAAGCACAATTTGGTTTTCGAACTGGTCACTGCACAACTCAACAAATCCACAGACTTATAGAAAACATAACAATCTGATTCAATTGGAAACAACATACAGGTGAAATCTTCCTGGATGTGGCGAATGTCTTCGATAAAGTGTGGCACAAAGGCCTCATCCACAAACTAATAACTGCAAAATACACTCAAAAACTGCATCCAAATCATAGACTCTTACTTGAAAGACCGAAAATTTCAAGTGAAACTCCGTCGTCTCAGATCCACTACAAGAAGTATCACAGCAGGTGTCCCTCAAGGCTCCCTATTATCGCCGCTGCTGTTCAATATTTTTATCTCAGACATCCCAAGCACAGCATCAACCACCATGGCTTTCTATGCAGATGGCATGGCGATACTGACCAGATCGCTCAGGCCATACCTAGCCACACAACGACTACAGAACGCAGCAACAAATCTTGAAAAATGGTTTCCGAAATGGAGAATTGACGTCAATGCAGACAAAAGAACGGCCATACTATTTACAAGGAAGAAAGCAAACCATCACGGAGCAGTCACGATGTTCAATAATGATATCCCATGGCAAAAAGAAGTAAATTACCTGGGAATCAAACTAGATAACCATCTCAGCTTAAACTCCCGCATCTCTCATGATTGCAACAAAGCTAACTCAACAATAGCTCAACTCTACCCTCTACTCAACCGAAGAAGCAAAGTCAGTCCAGAAAACAAACTAAGAATATATAAAGCAATCGTCAGACACACTAACTTACGGTTCACCAGCGAGGAGCCACACCTCCCCTAGCAACATCAAAAGATTACAAATAATCCAAAACCAGGTGCCTCCGAATGATCTTCGATGCCCCAATGGGTTGTAAGGAACACTATCCTCCATCAAGACGGAAATCTGCTAGACATACCTACGTTTCTCCTCCAGATAGCAACCAAGTACTTTGCTCAGACATCACTCCATCCCAACCTACTCATTCGTGAGTCATCAGATTACGATGAAAAAGTCAGATGGAAACTTAAACGTTTCCATCTGACTAAAGGCGGCGCTGATCACAGATTGAAATAATTCTACACAGCCCTAATTAGGGCAAGCCAAGTGCTCAAAACTTTCTTTCTTTAAATAATTAAAAAATACCGATTGCGGGATAAAAATCCAAGGGATTGATGTCCATCCAGACATAGAAGTTAACAGTTAACATAAGGGAATAAAAGGCGTTAGCTGATTTATTTTATGACACCTGAAGAATAAGTTAACCAATATTGGCAGTTTTGTTAATAAAATTATTGTATTAGAATACATTTCCTCTCAGGCATATCACTATACACCCGAAAACGTTCTTTCAATATGTTTCAAGCAACACAAGTTTTGAGTATTTACCCATATATAGTTACAAGTAATCATATTACTTAATTTAACAATAAAGGGATTTATTTAATGTCTATAAGTAAACGTGGAAGGTAATTCCATTGCAAAGAAGTGAGCAATGAAACTTTACATTCGATAACTGCAAGCCCTCAAAGCAAAGAGATTCCAAACTCGTCTTATACTGAGGAAAGTCAAAACTTCCTTCTCTTGGAAACTCAAATTCTGTGAAACAGGCATCCGGCCAAACACACCCTTAAAATCAACACCCATGCCCTTAGTTTCCTGGTCAATCAACAAATCCAAACAACAACCTCTCTCTCTCTCTCTCTCTCTCTGTCACCAGTCAGCATACATTTACTGTATGTGAAGCACAATCAACACTTCGCTATAATACGAACAAACCATTGTGTTGGTCTATTTTTTTTTTTTTTGGTAACTGCTTCAAAAAAAGCAGAATAATCCTAACCGATCTACCCATAATTAAACCAAGTTGGTTGTTCTTCTCATATTTGGCTATGTGGACGTAATTTTTGTACAACTTTGCCATTAACATTTTAATAATTTCACTATTACTCTGATATAGAAAAAAAATATCTAGAGCCTTTTTGTTCCCGTGTAAGTAGTAGGCGAGGACGTTCAGCCGTATCTAACTTAAAAAAGTTTCCTCTAGTCGCCGACCAGACTCGAAACAAAGACTTCCTTCATAAGGTTAAACGCCTTGATATGCAAACGCCACATCCACTGAGTATATTTTATTAACACTAAAACATCTATGTACAATCAAAATAAATATATATACAACTATTTAAAATATATACATTTGTACATAGAATGCTTATTCTAATTGGCGAGTACAAAATTTACTAAACTTCGTTTCACATCGTAGCAAGCTGAGGTTATTATACCTGTTTATTATTGGATCCAACTTGAATAAAAGAAAATCGAACTGTATTAAATACATATTATTTTACTACAGAACTTTAATATATCATGCACATATGCCACAGCATACAGTGAAACATGAATTGCAATAGTTCCCATTATATAAATAAAAAACTTACCACTATTCACTCACCTAAATAGCCAGGAATACTTGGAATAGGCTGATGTTTAAAATCAAAAACTGAAGACTTTATAAAACACCTTTTTTGTATATTTTGTTGAATCTTTGAAAAAATTATATTTACACCATTCAATTTCATATATCCTACTAAGTTAATCAATGCTAAGAAATAAAAAGAGTGCATGTTCATTTAAAATGTCAAACTCCATCTCATAGTCTTTGATCAGGAGTGAACTTGGAAAATATTTTTCCAATTACCGTGAAGTGTGAATTAAAGTGTGAAATATTTATTATAATTATTAAATGAAGGCATGAAAAAGTTTTATATCATAATCAAAAAATGTAAATTAAGGTTCTGCACTTTACTTCCTGATAAAACTATAAAATCACTACAAGAAACACACGTATTAACCACAGTGAAAATTATTTAATTGTAAATATTTCATCCCAAGTATCTTAGGACATCATCAGTACAGTAGTTTAAACAATAATACGAATAACATACAGTCAGGGCGCATGATTATAATAGAATCTCAATAAGCGTGCGTAACATGTTACAGAAGTAAAAATAAATAAAATATATATATATATACAGGGTGTTCGGGATAAATTTGACAGTTTCGTAAGGAAAAAGAAAATCTTCTTTGTATCTATTAAATTTAATGAATTGACAAAAAAACATTACAGGCAGAGTTAATTACAATACTATCAACAAGATTTACTCAAAATAACCACCATTAGCATCGATCACAGCTTCAATTCTGCTTCGGAACCTCGAACAAGCTGATGCTACAGTCTCCCTGGGAAGGGCCGCAAAAACTGTTTTAATTTTATCCATTAACTGGGCTTTTGTATTACTGGAAGTGCGATTGGTGTCTTTTTCAACTGCGCCCCATACAAAATAATCCATGGGGTTAAGGTCTGGGGAGTTTGGAGGCCAAACATTTGGACTGGTGAAGTCGTAGAAATTTTCAGACAACCATTTTTGACATTTCCCAGAGGTGTGGCAAGGGGCCGAATCCTGCTGCCATACATACGGCCTACCATTGGCTACCCTTGTTATCCAGGGCTTGACTACAGTTAGCAACTCCACGAACAAAGCCCGAATTCCAATGCCAGGGTTCTTCAACACCTGTTCCTGCAGATTTGCGAGGAATTCTGCTGTACGAACGCATTCAGATCGTCTGCTAGGGATCTTTCTTCTTGCTACATCCTCGTAGTCACCATTGCAAGTCTCTAGTTCATGCCTGATTGTTTTTACTGTATTCAGGGAGCATTGGGCAGCAGTCGTAATATCCTTATTTTGATGGCGGGCACAAATCATCATGATACAAGTTATTCTCTTCCATGATTCAGGTGGGTTCCAGCTATCCATCCTTTCTGACATCTTGTATATGAATGAAGAAGGGTCCAAACTTTTAAATGAAGAGAAGTGTGTGTTAATACATGTAACTTACGGAAAAATATAATTAATTATAAATATGTCAAATTTATCCCGAACACCCTGTATATATATTACACAATTGTGTATGACAATTTCCCATACTTTAGGAATAGTAAGAACGTCGTTGCGGTTTAAATTTGGTCTGTGTATTAGGGCTTCAGAACTTTCTTAATATAAACGTTCATGTTAATATAAAGATCTATGTAAAAGTTTCCACTTCTCCCAATGGATCCTATGGCTTGGATTTTCAATTCCGTGTTGAGAGAGACCAGATTTCTGCGCTTTTCAAAAGACGAATGTGGTCTTTTTAACAGAGCACACAAATTCTGCTCCTCTGAAGAATCTCTAAACCAAGAACTAGAAGTAATCAAAAACACAGCCATCCTAAATGGATATAATCCTAAAACAACTCAAAAAATCATCAGTCACTTTCCCACACATCAAACCAGACAGGAAGAAGTCCATAGGATTCCCATACCTTACGTTAAAGGCATCTCCGAACGTCTTTCTAAAATTACGAAGAAATGCAATTTTGCCACTTCTTACAAACCTATCAACCAAATTTACAACTTATTACCTTCTCCTAAGGACAAACGCTCACCTTTGATGTTGCCTGGCGTTTATGAGATTCCATGCTCATGCAAATTGTCTTACTTTGGACAGACAGGTAGGTCTGTTTAGAAACGCATCTCGGAACATCAAGACCACATTCGTCTTTTTAAACCGCAGAAATCTGGTCTCTCTCAACACGGAATTGAAAATCCAAGCCATAGGATCCATTGGGAAAAGTCTAAACTTTTACATATAGATCTGATCTTTATATAAACATGAACGTTTATATAAAGAAAGTGCTTAAGCCTTACTACACAGACCAAATTTAAACCGCAACGACGTTCTTACTATTCCTAAAGTATGGGAAATTGTCATACAAAATTGTGTTAAATAATTATTAGTTTTTTTGTTTTTTTTAACTTCTGTAACACGTTACTCACGCTTATTGAGATTCTATTATAATCATGCGCTCTGACTGTATGTTATTCCTATTATTGTTTAAACTACTGTACTGATGATGTCCTAAGATACTTGGGATGAAATATTTACAATTAAATAATTTTCACTGTGGTTAATACGTGTGTTTCTTGTAGTGATGAACTCACCACAGGTTTCGTTATATAAGAAAAACTATAAAAATTAAGTAGTGATTAATATCACTATATAGCCTTTTAAATAATACCATTTAAACTTTGGTAAAATGCTTCTTCCAAAATATTTGAAATGCAAGTTCTAACCTTTGCATAAAAGAAGCACTACAAAAAGTGCTGAAATTTCATCCATTAATTCAATAATAAACTCCTGTGTATACCCACTGTGATGTATAAAATCTTCAATTATTTGTTCTGGAAATAACAGTAAAATATTACACTTAAGACCACATTTATCCATCTCATACAGGATATACTATAATTATCTTGTAAAGGTAATTTATTGTAAAAGTATCTTGTAAATTGTGCTGTGATAAAACGCCGAAAATTTATATTAAACGGATTAATTACTGCCAAAAATATTAATAAGTTGATTATGATGAATGAGGTAATTAAAACTTCTAGAGTGATGCTATTTCTTGCTAGCATGAGAAAGGATAATCTTAAGATAATTTTTAAATTTCATCTCTCAAAATCCATTATCTTAAAAGTAAACATCAACCCGTACACCCCGAGGAAGACATCATAGAAAGCCTCAAATCTAAGATAAGAGGTTCAGATGTCTGGCACCTCGGTGTCCTCAAATATAATTATATTTTCCTTATTTCCTTTGAGTCCCTTGCTGTTTTATTTTGTTAAATTTTAAAGAATTGGATGTATGTAAACATAAATGCAAAATTTTACCGATATCCAAAAATCGTAAGCTGGATATTATTATACACTCCCCCCCCCCAATCCCAAACAGACTTCTGCCAATGCACTTAGAAAAATTTGGAAAGATCGAATGCATCGAACAAGTCACCAGTAATACCAGGGACAAAGAATGGGCACATGTCCTTTCTAACAAAAGAAAAGTAACCATCACCTTGAATGACGGTACCAAAACTGAAGAAATACCGCATGTCATAAAATTTCAAAAAATGACTGGAATAGTAATCATCCCAGGACGCCTCCTGCATGCTTTCGCTGTAGGAAGATTGGCCACTTAAGAAAAGAGTGCACTGCTCCGAAATGTGAGAAGTGTAATCGAACAGGCCATAACATGAAAGAATGTCCTGGGCAGACGCGTTGATGTTAGCCAAATGAACAGCAGTAGACCAGCCAAGTACACAAAATGAGCTGGAAAAAAGCAGACGATGTTCAAGAGAACAACTCAGAAGAAATACAACTGAAAAGAGTAAACGAAGAAACTACATCCGAAAATATTAGCAAAAAAAAAAAAATACCACCAAAATCAAATAAGCTGCAAGAAGAGGGAACACCCTGTGTAAACTCTGAAGAAGATAGATGTAGAGAGGACATGACAAAAGAAAAGGAAAATGCCAGGAAGGATGAAAATGAACTGCAAGAAGATAAAACATCCTGCATAACCTCTCAAGAACAAAACTGTAGAGAGGACAGGGCAGGAAAAAAAGAATATGTCAGGAAGAACGATGAAGAAGGGCATACAAGTCCGGAGAGGGGGAAAATAAAAAAAGACCAAATACACTTATCCGAGTTAGAAGGAACAAGATCAAATTCACACCTAATGTAAAAGTAAAAAGAGAAAAAGATAAAGCAAAAACTCAGACAGGAAAGATCTGCTGATTCCCAAGTTATGAAAAAACCAATTAATATAGTGAGCATTAATTGCAATGGATTAAACAGCCAGCAGTCACAGAAATTATTAAGAAACACGATACATCAGAACCACGCAGACATTGTAATGCTACAAGACACAAGACTTAACACAGACTCAGAAACAGAAAAAAATTTCCCAGAAGCCTTCATGACATTACTACATCGTTGGCGAACCAGCAAAAGGTAATGGCATTGCAGGTTTATTAACACTCATAAGAAAAAGAAGCAACATACAAATAATATCCCACAGGACCACAATAGAAAGAGCGCTCGAGGTTGAAGTGGTCTGGGGGAGATCAAATAGTGTCGTTAATCAGCATCTACGGCCCTACTGATCACAACAACAAAAAACACTTCTGAGAAACACTTGAAAATAAAATGCTAAACATAAAAAATATCATAGCAGCCAGGGACATGAACTTTACTGAAAACAGCAGTATAGACAGGGAAATTAAAAACACTTCAACAAAGAGCAACTTCACACACATAACACAATGATGTAATATAAAGGACACATTTCGCATACTATACCCTACACGGAAAGAATATACACGATTTTCCTCCACCAGTGCCTCACTAGACAGAATATACATCAAAAGTCCACTGTTAAGGAAGTTTGCCATACACCACTAAGTGACCCCATTTGGTGAAGGCCAAATTGTCCCTTGAGACCTTAGACAGCAACACACATACACTAACAGAAACTACCCGCTATGGAAACTAAATAACAGCATTATAAACACAGATCAATTTACATCGGAAATTAAACAAATACTAGACAATATAAAAAAAATAACAAATCCAATGGAGACATGGAACAAACTTAAAGTACAAGTAAAAAAAGCCGCCATAAAAACAGGGAAACACAAAAAATACAACACAAACAGAGAAAAACTAAACATAATTAAAGAACTAATGCAGAAATACAACACAGTTAATGCACTCAAAGCAAAACTAAAACAAATTGAAATATAAGAGGCTGAAGGGGCTTTGGTTCGCGCTAAAATCAAAACAATTTCCCAAGATGAAAGAAGGACCAAAGCTGCGTGGCTGTTTGAAGAACAAAAAACGCAGACAGCGACATTTAATAAAATAAAACACGAGGTGTTAGAAATCGAGGGAGATGCAAATCTCCTCCGATTCTTCCACTCACAGTACATGAATACGTTCTCTGAAAAAGAAAATGACGAAACAGAAACACAATTTCACTCATCTACTGAGCTACACAGGTTCCTCTGATAGAATCAAAGTAAGACAAAATTAATTAAAAATCGTATTCAGAATATTTTATCAGGAATTCATATAAATGCTTAACTTTATATGATGGCATAACATTTGAGCTGGAAAAAATCTTACAAACATCCATTCACTAGATACCTTTTCTCACTTATTAAAACTCTGATGAAAAGTGTATTAATTAACACATTCATTAACACCGACATTCATTCTGTTTATAGCAAGGAGAGCAATCATCCTAACTCCAACCTTTCAATTTCTACTGATGTTAAGATATCGAATATTTACTTGCCCTGTATTATATCATTCGTTACTTCTCTTTTACGCTGTATTTTCTCTAATGTGAAATCAGTGTTCACACATTCGCTTCAAAAATGCTCACCAAATTCTTCTGCATAAAAGCTAGATCATCCAAAATGGATGGAAAAAGAACTTAATATAACTAATTCGTATCTATCTACGCTTAATTGCTATTTATAATTGCTTCTCTCTATGGTGAGAGTGACCCTATGATCACTCTCACCAATCGGTGAGAGTGATCATAGGGTCTTAACTTGGGAGGTGGCTAAAGGTGTAGAATTTTCAATTAAGACAGGGTACATGTGGAATTATCGGGCTGGAAAGTATGACAAGCTTAGGAGTTTGATTGGTTCAGTGCCATGGCATGTACAGCTGCAAGGGCTAGAAGTTGATAGTGCATGGGAGGCAGTTAAGAAGTGCTTGCATGAAGCAATGGCTGACTGTATACCTAGAGTCCGAATAATAAATCAAGTAGGGGTTAAATGGATGAATAACACCATTAAGCTTGAGTTGCAAAAAAAGAAACAACTATGGAGGGAATTTAAGGAGAAGGGTGACCGGCAGGCACATGAACGGTATAAAGCACAGGCCAGAAGGGTGACGAGTGTGGTAAGAAAAGCAAAAAAGGATTACGAAAGAACATTGGCCATGCAGGCTAAAGAGAATCCTAAACAGTTTTTTAGATATTTAGCAAGTAAAAGGAAAAATGTACATGGCAGATTGATTTTAAAGAATGCCGATGGCAGGGAGGTAACTGAATCAGTTGAGATAGTTGAGTTACTGAGTGAGCACTTTGCAAAAGTATATCATCCAGGTGGTGACATTGCAGAAACGAATAAACCAGTAGATTATACGGGAATTGTGGTTAATGAAGTGGAGGTGAGTAGTCTATTGCATAACTTCAATGTCAATACATCTGTGGGATTGGATGGTATACCAGCTCGTGTTGTACGAGAAGCAGCTAAAGAATTGTCAGTACCCTTGACCATTTTGTTTAATTTGAGTCTCGGGTCTGGGTTAGTCCCGAGCGGGTGGAAAGAGGGGAAAATAGTTCCACTGCATAAAGGTGGTTCCAAGACTGCTGTAGTAAATTACCGACCGATTAGCATATCAGAAATCATTGTCAAGGTCTTAGAGAAAATAGTCAAGAGGAAAATACAAGATTGGATAGAAGAAAATGGGATACTGTATCGGGGACAGCATGGTTTTGTGAAGGGTAGGTCATGCCTCAGTAACTTGCTCACGTATTATAACACAGTGACGGCTGAACTGGATAAGGGTAATGGGTTTACGGTGATTCTACTGGACCTTGCCAAGGCCTTTGACAGGATTCCACATGGAATTCTAATCAGTAAATTGCAGCATATGGGAATGGACATAGGGTTGGTGAGATGGATAGGAGGGTGGTTGACGGAGAGATATCAGAGAGTGGTTTACTCGGGAGTAGAGTCCACAAGACGGCCTGTGACTAGTGGTGTGCCACAAGGATCTGTTCTTGGACCACTGCTGTTTAATTTGTTCATAAATGATATAGGAAATGATCTGAGAGGAACAGTTCATTTGTTTGCGGATGATGCGAAGTTGGGTAGGGCAATAGTGAATGCAGATGACGTCAAAATTTTGCAGGATGATTTGGATAGATTGGAGGTCTGGGCTAAGGAGAATGGATGTCAGTTTAATGTGGCAAAATGTAAGGTTATGCATTTTGGGGTGAAAAGATTGGCGGCAGTTTACTGCATTGGTGGAACGGTGCTCCAGGAAATTGATGAGGCACGAGATTTAGGAGTGTTGGTAGATAAGGAATTGAAATTTAGGGGACACATTGCAAAAGTGACCAAAACAGCTCATCAAATCACTTGGTTGCTGAAGAATACGATGACAAGCAGAGACAAGCAGGATATTGTTCCTCTGTATCGAGCCTTGATAAGACCCCATCTAGACTACTGTGCTCAGATTTGGTCACCTGGGTTTCTTCTTGATGGGGATGGGGTGGGGAGGATCCAGAGGCGAGTGACCAAGATGATAGCAGGTCTGTGGAATGAACCGTATGAGAACGGGTTGAGGATTTGTGGGTTGCAAAAATTGGTTGATAGGCGGAGGAGGGGAGATGTGATTGAGACATTCAAATTACTGAAGGGTTTCTATAAAATTAATTCAGAAGATATTTTTGAGTACAGGGCTGGTTGTGGGAGGACTAGGGGACATCCATGGAAACTGGGCAAAAGTGTGGTTAGTAAGGGTGTTAGAGCTGGGTTCTTTACTTTTAGAGTAGTGAAGTGGAATGCGCTCCCTGAGTCTGTGGTGGATGCTGTGACAGTGAATGAGTTTAGGGCGAGATATGATAGATACTGTATGAATGTCAAATAGTTGTGATGAATATGATTTGGGTCCTCCCTCGATGAGTCCAATGACTCCCTGGAGTTGCCCGTAATAATAATAATAATAATAATAATAATAATTAATGGATAATGTTTGCACTCTACGCAATTTTAATCTAAATTGTCGTATAATCTGTAATTAGCATTCAAATGTTGTCGCTTACATTTACACATATCGGCCACTGAATTACCGCGTTAGTACCATGCTGAACCTCTTGTAGCCTGAATTATAGCACATATGCAGTTGGGCAGAGATTCCAGAAGGTCGCTGAATCTCATCTACACATGAAATATACGAAGCATTCAACCAAGTCCTTTAACTGGTTTTTAGCGAAGACATTGCTGACATCGAGGCATCCTGAATCCGTTTTTGTAACATATCCGCTACATTATCAACATTGTTCAGATATGGGCTTCATGGTGGTCAGGGAATATGGTGGAAGTGACTGTCATGCTTGTAGAACCAGCTGAAAATTTTTTGCTCGATGGACAGTAGCATTTTGCCCATTAACAACTGTCCCATTCTGGATTAAAAACAACAACAACAACAACAACAACAACAACAACATTGCATTATGGACTTGATCAACAACAACGACCGAATATTTCTTGGATGACTTCGAACATTCCAGCAATATCAGGCGAGCAGTTTCGTACCACAAGAATATGCCCCACAGTACCAAGACACCAATTCTTCAATCTTGAGTTGTTTTTACAAGGTGACCTAGGTTTATTGCTTCGCGAGGTTCCCACCAATTCTCTTTCGGTACAGCACAAGGAGTGTCTACTCCTCTGGCTGCATGACTTTTTTCCTGTATCCAGTCAAGGTGATCCTGACACAACTGTAACCAATCTGTCCACTTCGTGGCAAACTCAGCAGTTTTGATATAGGCATCCGACTGCCAATACCGATCCTCTTCAACTTCTTTAATAGTTTCATTAAATGCATTAACCCTTGATCTTGTTCCTGAAAGACTGCCTTATGACCACAGTTACGCCTTTTAGAAAAGCAAAGTGCTTTATCTTTCCACTGATTGAACATCCTGATTATCTCACTTTTTGAGAGGCACGTCAGCTTTGCTGTATTGAAATCATGGTACCAGCAGACGGGCAGCCACAATAAATTCTTTATCGAATTCCGATAGATTCCTTTGTTTCTGCCTTTGGGATCAACATTATTGACGATTAACCACCAGCAGTATTCTTATTTATTAGTTGCCTAGCACGTGGTGACGAGGTGACCAAGTATTTTGCATATTCGCTGCGTTAGTGACCTTTACGGAAATCTGGATAAAGGGTCGTACTTCTGTTACTTGTATGGTTAATTTAACTAATAATGATTTGTAAGATCGATTACATTTCCTTACCTTTTTCGTATGATATATTTTTAAGAACCTTATTATTCATCTCCTTTACTCCACAGTTACGGAGATTAAATCTAGAATAACACGACATTATGGGAGAAAGTTCTTACCGATTGTATTATCAGTTCTTTCATTTTTCCATTCTGTATATCCAGTGTTGAAACGTGGATGTTAAACAAAAAGATAGTTAACAATGTCCAGGTCTTACTAAACATGTGTTAAAGAATGATACTGGGAATACATTGGCCAAAACAAATATCAAATCTGTATCACTAGTCAAATTTTGTTTATATGATATCTTGTTTTCACTCTATATCAATTATGTGAATTAAATAATAATAATAATAATAATAATAATAATAATAACAATTTTTAACTTTATTATGTCTTGCATACATATCATAATTACATTAGAAAATTACAGAAATTACAAAATTAAAAAATTACATACATATGATAACGGTATTTTTTTAATTCAATGATTTTTTTATTAAAGTTATGATAGCATATTATGCATTTACAAATCATGTTGTTCTAGTTTTTTTTAAAGTGAATTTCACACAAATCTTTCCGTTTTTTTTTTTGCATAATGTGTCAATAATAGTTACTGTAGATGGTAATTTATAGTTTGCAATTGGAGAAGATTACTTTTTTTAACAGCATTTATAATATAACAGTAAATTATATATATATTTTACAATTTTTGCTTTTAATGTTTTTAACCGCTGTAACTACAGCACTTCAATGTAATAAATATTTTTTTTTTCTTTCTGTTTATCTCGGTCGAGATGTAATTTCTCAGCTCGCATCCCCAAAGCTTTTTAATAAGCTTAGCTGAGGATGACACCGGTTAGATATTTTTTTATTGATTTGATTGCTGTGTTGGAAGTAGGCTGGTGTTTGGGAGGTCAAATGAATGATCCGAAAGGCCTGATCAAAGTGAAATTGCCGGTATTTTCTGGTGTCATTGCATCTGTCTTGATGATTTACATTCATTTTTATTGTGGTCTTCTTTTTGAACTAATTAGGAGACTTTTTTTTTCTATTATATATATATATATATATATATATATATATATATATATATATATATATATATATATATATATATATACCAAGCAATTTTATAAGCTAGGTTTTAATCCTTTTTTCCAAGTGAAGCAAGCAGACAAATAAGTGAAGTTTGCGCCTGAACGTAGTTCAAGTCTGAGGCAACTCGTGGTAAAGGTGGAGCAAACTCCGATCACATTCCTTAGTATTTCCCACAAATGCAAAGCACATCCCCTTGCGGAGATGTATGATGCTGTGCATTAAAGGCAAGGGACACTACCCAGACCGGTTTCAACCTTTATTGAGGTCTCATCAGTGGGAGCCAGTCTGTTTGCTTCACTTGGGAAAAAACGATTAAACCCTAGCTTACAAATTTGCTTGGTATGTTTAACATAGTATACCCAAGTTAAAAAACTTTCTACATCTTACTCTCATCCGGAGATTTTGATTTAATAAGGTCAAAGCACCTTGTGGCAACTTGTTTAGGTAAAATCTATAAGCTCTGCATCACTTCGACCTTGTCGTTTATGGGTAGTCTGGCTCCCACTGACGAGACCTCAATAAATGTCGAAACCGGTTAGAAGCTTGGGTGATGAATGGCAATGCTGTAGCCTTAACTGAGGCTCGGCTGTTGCTGTCACCCAGGGCCTGAGTGGTGGGGTAATGAATGGCAATGCTGTAGTCTGTGAAGTTAACTGAGGCATGGCTGTTGCTGTTACCCTTCCAAATATGCAAATGAGAGGCTCTGCTCAGTGGTGGGGGAGCCTGCCACGGTGTAGAGCCAACCGGTTCTCAGAGTTCTTCCCAGTGGCAGGGTGAGCCTGCTACTGAGGGAAACAACTATGGAGTTTCTGAGTTTCTGACTTCTGATCCTGTGGGTCGCTCATTATTGGGTGTTTTTACGAGTTTTTGGAGCGGCATCCCCGCACTTAAACGAAGGGAAACCGGTCTGTGTAGTGGCCCATGCCTTTAATGCACAGCATAAGGAAAGTGATCAGAGCTTGCTCCACCTTTATCACGACTTGCCTCAGACTTCAACTACGTTCAGGTGCAAACTTGACTTATTTTTCTGTTTGCTACACTTGGGAAAAAAGGATTAAAACCTAAATTATAAATTTGTAATATATATACTGTATATATATATATATATATATATATATATACTTTTTACTTTGTAATATATATATATATATATATATATATATATATATATCGATGAGTGTCTAAGTGCACAGGAACGACGTATTAGAAGAAATGTTCTTAAATATTTTGTGCCTTTTCTCTCTAACCATCCTATTCCACTTTTGTGAAATTAATATTTCTTATACAGAACCTGTAGTATTTTAGTGAGAAAGCGTATTAATAAATTTTTAAGAAGAAACATTAATTAGGAGAATCACCAATCGATAAAATATTACTTTCAGTTTAGAACAATAAAAAATATTTTGAAAATCTAATTAAAATATAAGTAAATAATGCACAAAGACACTATATTTTGATTACGACCTTACAATCATGTCTGTAATTATTCTTTTTCCTAGCAGAGAATACTAAGTATATAAATAAGTTTGCAGTACTAGTTTCCAAATTGCGTGCGTTACTGATATCCCTACAAGTACACAGGTCGTGTATATCTTCTTCATCCTTTCCAGGCTTATAGGCCAAGTGGCTTGTTCCGGACTCAATTCCATCTTTTTAAGGGTCTTTCTCTGCATCGAGTACCTTTTGGGTGGTAATTTAGAATTTGTTTAGGTATTCTGCTTCTATTCATTCTCAGTATGTGTTCTTTCGATTTTTCTCTACAGCAAATAACTTTCATTTAGGGAGGGTGTAATTCAAAGTTTTTTTTCTGATTTCGCTGCTTTTCATTTTGTCCATTATTGTGACTCCTTCAGTTGTTCGTAGAAATTTCATTTCGGATGATTCAATTCTTCTTTTATCTGCTTTTTTCATTGTCCATATCTCGCTGCCATAAAATAAGGTTGGTTTAGCTACTGTATTGTAGATTCTTATTCGTGTGTGTTTTTGTACATAATTGGGTTTAAAAATTTTATTTATAATGCCTGTTACTTTTAAAAAGTTTGATATCTTTGGTTCTATATCAGCTTCATTTTCATGTGACATTGTGCAACCTAAATATTTGAATGTATTTACTCTCTCTTATTATTTTGTTGTTTATTACTATTTTGCTTCTAATTGGATCAGCACCTTTGAAGGCCATGACTTTTGTCTTGTCTGTTGATATTTCCATACCATATGGTTTTATGGTATGGAAATATCAACAGACATTTATTTAGACTGCATAATGATTTTTGTAGTTCATGTTCATTATTTCCAAGGATGATTTGGTCATCAGCAAAAAGAAGAGTAGCTAATCTGGTGTTATGGCTTATCTGGAATACTCCTTCATTAGTTATCTTCGATTCTTTTATGATTTTTTCTATGTATATATTAAATAAAACCGGTGAGAGAGGGTAACCATGACATACTCCTCAATTTATTGGTTTCCAGCTTGATGTTGAATTATTGTACTTCACAGATATTTTATTATCTTGATATATATTATATAAGGCTCTAAAGAGTTGGTTTGGTATTTCATATTCTTCTATCATTTCCCACTGTTTTTCTCTGATAATTTTATCAAATGCTTTGGTGTAATCTATAAAAGCTATGAGTGCTTCTATGTTCATTTCTCTGTGTTTTTCAATTAATACTTTTAACGAAAATGCGGAGTCTATGCAAGTCCTGCCTTTCCTGAATGCATTTTGTTCTTCTATTAATTTTGGGTGTATTATACGTTTAAGTTTACATGCTAAGATTTTTGTATGTACATGATATCTGGTATGAAGATATATGATATGAGGTCGTGTATGTGATATCTGAATTCAGTTGGCATTAATTATTTAGTAGCGAACATTCCCTATGTCAACATTAACACAAAGAAAATTTAAGTGTCAAGTACTGTTCATAGCGCAGATCAAAGAATGATAACACAATGCAGCATTGAATTTGGATAAGTCCTCAGCTATATTCTCTTTATGAAGCGGAATGTTTATATGAACTTCTTAAACTGAGGTCAGTTACCCGATTTCGTGAGGACTTTCTTTCCGAAACTCGGGTTATTCATTGGAAATACAAGAAAATCGACCACAGAACACATGATTAAGAGACAAGGAAATTGGGGTGAACTATTGGAGAAATAATGTGTACTGATGGTTTGTATTGTATATTCTGTGTATGACGGATTGTGGAGTGTTTACATGGTAAGATTAAGTAGAGTAAAAAGTGGAATATCTAGTTCCGCACAGATCTGTGGATCTTAGTGAGAATGGCGTTTGCAGCTTTTCTGCGCAAAGCTACCAGAAGAAACTTAAATTCATTCTAGTTTAATCGCCAGCCAGATTAACTTCCCCTTAGCCTTTCTTCGCATGGTTCCCGATTTAGATTGGTAAGTAGGTTTCGGTCCCTGGAAACTCTCGTTATTCTTCCATAAGCTTAACAAAACGGACATTAGACATTCTGAAAGTCCACCAATAAGGAGTGCTGAACTCGTAGCAGTACGACTCTCACAACTATATTTCATACTTTTACAAACCTGTACAGGAGCAGCTCAGCTGCTCCTGTACAGGTTTGTAACAATCTTGAGGGACTCAGAGAACTACAAAGTTCTCCTGAGTCCCTCAAGATTTTGGCGAAGGGGTTGAGTGCAGAACATATCTACTTTGAGAATACTAGACACGCTCAATATGAATAAGGTTTGGAAACCTGGCTCTGCAATTCATAAGTAGGACAGTCTCTTATTAAATTCATTGGCTCACAAGCTTTGCTCGACGAGGACGAGAAATATCGTTTTGTATGTTACATGTCTTCCACATACGGACAAACACAGCGGTCCATGTAAAGATTCTTTGCACTTAGACGAAATGCTCAGTTTTAATTCTTAACTTCATTCTCAGTTTGGATGCCTTTACCTCCTGATCTGTACAACCTTTGTAAAACTAAAACTTTCATCTAAATGTCTCAAATTAAGTTTCGAGAAGTTTCAATGTCTGTATCATATCACCTTTCATTCTCCTGTTTCACGCCAGAGATCCTCAATCTGTCCTCATAATCTACATTTCTCAGTTGTTACTCTTCAGTGCACTGCCTCTCTTCTCTCAGCCTGCTTTGGAACTCAAGAAATCTGAACTGTGGAATAGCCCTGTTGAGGTCATATCAAGGCCTTGTAAAGGGGAAATTTGACTATCTTATCCCTATTGGGAAATATAATCACCTCCTTTCCGTTGTTATCCTGTGAGTTCTGTCCGCAGTATTTACAAAGTGGTTCATTTATTTTAAGTTAATATCTATTAACATTCCAATCTTCCTAACCTCATTATATCTCTTCTGGCTTAATCCAAACAAAATAGCACTATTTTGGAAACCTCATTACACAGAAATGCATAACTTATTTTCTGACGTTGAACAGACAGCTGTTTTCTCATATGTTAAAAACTAAAGGGTTATAAGGTCAAACCCAATGATATTCCGCTCTTATGAACCTGATGCTTCGAAGTCATTCTTCTCAAAGTTCTTCCTATGGGCTAACTCTGAACCAATGAACAGAATCACAAAGTAACGACAGAAGTCTAACGAGGCTGGCCTAAAGGTTCTTGCTGTATATCAGGTTTCTGGAAGAGTCATTAGGACTAGCTATTACGACTTCCTTTAATTACTGAAACACAAAAGACAGAGATTGGTGGATGATGTGATAATGATTCGAGCACGCTATGGCTTACAGTTAGAAGTAGCAGTCGATGAAGAACGTTTTAAAATTTCAGAAAGGCCGCGTGAAAAGTACGTTACCTTCAAAAGCACCAAGACTAAAATGCTTCACACCTGTCTTAAACGGTAGAAACAATCTATAATGGCCTTCCTAAATGGGGAAGATATGGAGCAGCCAGTGAGTTAAAATACCTAGAAATAATAACATACAAACAAATTAAACTTCAACAAAAACATCTCATTTGTTGCAGGAAAAAGATTACAAATTTCAATTCTTATAGCTACGTCGACAAGGATAAGGTGTGGCTCAGTTCAACGAGCGATAAAAGCAATATATATCACTATTGATATCTTGTGACGTACTACTTGGGAATATGCAATGAAATCGAAGTAGAACCAACAAAAGGTAAACAGTTCAATGCGCTATATTCATATCACTAATTAAAGGACAATATCTTTCGAGGCAGCTTGCGTTATTGCTGGTTTACCACCGATATGCCTGAAGATCAAAGGGTTCTGTCAATTATATGAAGTCACTTCCGGAATGTATAAAGGAAATGCTACTACCATCTTCATCTTCATTATATTAAGGACACTCACCCAGAAACATATCTTAAACAGAAAGAAAGCGTTGAAAATGACGAATACCACATATACACACACACTGAGAGGAGTAGAATAGGCGGAAATGTCTATTGTTCCCTCATAGCATATTACAGGCAGTCCATTATAAACAAAGCTGTCTTAGGCTACTTTTCCTCTGTCAAACAACAAAACAGAACAATTGGCAATAGTTTATTCACTCACATATCTCCGGGAATTAAAATTAAACACCTCTTAACAAAAGACATCACTATTCACTGACTAAAGAGGCACTATTGACGACTAAAAAATAAATAAGCTAGAACAACTATCTAGCGTTAATACTTCAGACACAAAATCTGTAAACAATTCCAGTCTAGATCGGAGAGGAATGAAGTTCTGTTGGATGAGTGTGCATACTGCACTAACAGGAAACGAAGAGCTGACGATCTGGTTAAGCGGCTATAAACGAACGGTCAGTAATAAAGTAGCGAAAGTACCGAAAACCGAGAATACACAAACATTGGCAGAAAAAATAATTTAAGCTTGTGGGAAGAAGAAGAAAACATATAAAAACGGATCAACAACAAAAAAAGTTCCTTTCAAGTAATTGATGGAGACACTCTGCTAACGAGACGTGGAAAATCAAGACATTAACTAAACAGAATCCATATTCTGGAAATCTTCATTTTGCATCGTCAAGAAATTGTCCATCACGTATTGTCAGCTACTGGACTCCATCCCGTTGCCTGAGATACAACACATCGTCACGTCAAGAGACAAGTGGCCAGTAGTACTCAAAATTATTTAATTTTGCGAATAGAGTCAACTTCCAGTCGTGACTATTTAATATAACTACTTAGGTTTGGATTATGTTGTAGATATAATATGTAAATATAAAATTATAGAAATGTAAATACAGTATAAGCAAATATGGATGTTAACTTTTAAATATGTACATATGGATGTAAATATATAAATGAAAATATGAATATAAATGTTAGTCACTTATTTAGAAGCTCCATGTATTACATGCATTGTATGTAAAGCGTACCCGTGCGCGCGCGCGCGCACACCCACACACATGATAAATCAACAAAAGTTCAACAAACAGATTTTAACTCCGAATAGCCATATTAGAAGAATTAATGGCTATAGGGCAATATCTTTAGAAGCAGATTGCGTTGTTTAACGCCAATCACTCTATAAATGGAACAATTCTGTCGTATGTGAAGCCACTTCAAGAAGTTACAACGGAAATGCAACAGTGATCCAAACCACGTTGACCCATGCACGCAATAAGTGGCGTCCAACACTTAAGGAGAAGACGCTTTGAAACTAAGGAGTACCGGAAATCCATGTAGTACAGACTTAGAAGGAAACGTTTATGATTATTATATTACATATAGTAAATTACACCAGAAAGCTTCTTTAATCTGCAATTACCCCTGTTTAACCAGCCAGGTAATACTAGCTATAGTATTGCATTAGAACTCAAGAAATTTCATAAAAAGATCGCAAAAAATGTACAGTGTCGTTAGAAGCTGTCAGGCAATATTAAAAACAAAAACCCACTTGGCGTTAATAGAGATTACAAGAAATTTCTACCGCTTCTTTAGGCAATCCATCCTAGCGAGGATCGATTGCCTAAAGAAGCGGTTATGAACGAACAGCTCTAAACAGATTATCAAAAGTATTGAAAATCAGCCATAAAAACATTTGCAAAGAAATGTGCCTAAACCTGTGGAAAGAAGAATGGAAAGCATCAAAAAACGGATGAATAATACAATAATATGTACCACGTATCAGGAACAGTAAGGCTGAAAATGGACGGCATCTCTCTCTAGTTTTAACTACGATATTAATGAGACATGACAAATTAAGACACTGTCTACATAGCTTATATAAAATGTTGATAAATAATTTAACAAATAATTATATAGCAAATGATAATTTATCTGAACACTGTTAACTCAGTATAATCTGATGTTGACAACTTTCCAGGATTTCATTAACAATCGTACCCACACTATTAAGTTAATATCGACCACAGATGCAAGAACCCTGGCTGAAAGAGCACCAAGAAGAGTCAAGTCATGTTGATTGACGCGGAAAAAGAAATAAGGCTACGTACAAATTCATACAACAGTCGGAAAATTACACGTATAATTTTCAAACTGTTGTAAAAGCAAAATAGTTACCACTTTAAAAACAAGTATTTTCATCAAAGAAAAGTTAATTTTCCTGTGTATAATAATAAACAGTCATCATTGATTATTTCGGAATTGATTCGCCTTCTTCTGCCATGAGCAGAAGTGTCGAGAGTAATCGCATGTGTGATCGGACAGTAATTGTTCTAATGTAAAATTTATAAGAAATCATCACGAACCGAACATTATTCACTTTATATTATATTGCAGATAAGTAAATCATGTACGCATGCCATGCAACAACAGAACGTTAATTCAGCATTCCTTAATTTTGGCCGCTATCACCGAAATATGAAATTCAAAACACAAATAAAAACGGCTAAATATTTATTATTAAGTTTAGGAAGGAAATGTATTCACTTTCTGTTAAATATAAATAAATGTTGAGAATGATGGCAACAGAATGTAAATTCTACAGAGTTACTTTCGAATCCATCTTGAAATTTGTATTTTATATAATACTGGAACCATTAAATGATTCGCCTGAAAACACATAGATTAATTTATCTTACAAAATATTGCTTAGGTTTTATAAAGACGGTTTCCATTTAATTTAAGATAGCGCGAGCAGAAGATTGCCGTATCTACAAATTTAACATACTGTGAAGAACGAAGTACATGTCTGACTTTCCCGCGAAATGTTTACATAAATATCACAAAACGTAGCTGAACTTAATAATAATAATAAGCTTCGCTTGTACATGTAAAATCTGATCAAATTGAAATACGCAAACACTTTTTAAATGGATAATTTGATTCTTTTATCAATTAAGTTTCTTGTATCTTTCTTTCATAAGAATAATTTTCATCAGGACACAGCAGACGCATTACTAATTATGTATGTGATTGATAAATATGATTGCACACTTATCGTGAATGAATGTACAGTCCGAAAAATATCACTAGGAAAATGATGAGGTAAAATTATATACTTACCTTAACTCAGTAATGGACTGTTTTTCTTCTTTGAAAGGGAAATTTCTTAGCTTCGTTTTAAACAACAGAGTAAATCAAGATTGCATTAAACGAACGTTACCTAACCAATAATTCGAAATCTCACACAGCCAAAAGCTCAACTGAAATACTAAATAGAGGGCGCTTCTCATAAATAAATGCACTATATAAACGACATTTGTTTTTAACGCCATCTATTTTGCAGTATATGAAAGAAAAAATTATAGTAAAATAATTGATTGGTTCTAGAATAGATTGTGGTTGGTCGGTGACATTAGAGATGTAAAATTGATGATATTGTATTTTTTTCCCCTTAGGAAATTAGTATTTTATAGTATATTAATATTTTATAACATATTTTTAAAGATATTTCAATAATAAATATAAGGTTAAAATGGCGCGAAAAACATAAAAGAAAAGTCATGCTAAGAAGAGGACCGTACGAGAATACATTTCTAGCCCGGCTGACGAGATTATTGGAGATGTGGATGAGGTGAATAAAAATGAAGTAACTTCCAAAATAAAATAATAAAATTAAGCAGATTATCAGAGCGGGAATTACAAAAAGTTGAGAGGCGTTTAAATAAGCATATGTTGAGAGGCGCCCTCTATTTAGTATTTCAGTTGAGCTTTTGGCTGTGTGAGATTTCGAATTATTGGTTAGGTAACGTTCGTTTAATGCAATCTTGATTTACTCTGTTGTTTAAAACGAAGCTAAGAAATTTCCCTTTCAAAGAAGAAAACAGTCCATTACTGAGTTAAGGTAAGTATATAATTTTGCCTCATCATTTTATGCGAAGCGAAGACTTGTAGAAGGAATGGATGCGATATTATGGACGTGTGGAATTAGTTTCAGGGAAGATGGATTTGTATAACAGGGACTGCCTACACCTGAATGAGTTTGGTATCAGCATTCAAGAAAAACTAATAACTGGTATGAGACCTAACACAGAGAGTCAGGGAAACTAAATTATAAAGGAAGGAATAGTGAGAATATAAGTGAAAGAGTGACAATGGTAAATGACGGGAATGGGCTTGTGACGAGGTGTGAAAGATTTCACTTTGTGCTTTGTCCGGTTCGTACTCATCAAACGTGTGAAAAGATTTCTACATGTATCAAGCACTAGAGAAAAATAGCTATCTGTAAGTTATCCAACTGTGTCATGCAGACTGCAAAACAAGAGTATACAAAAGAACATCCAGGTAGTTTATTATATCTGTACACGAATGGTAGAAGTATCAGAAGCAAAGGTGTATAGTTTGTTGCGTTGGTCAATATGGTGGGAACTTAAATTGTAGATATTAGTGAGACCTGGCTGACCCCTGCGGTTAGCTTAGTGGCTTTGCGCTTCGCAACCATATGTCTGGAGAAGGAGTGTCCCAGGTTCGATTCCCGTTGTAGACGTGAGGAATTTGAGGATCTTCCTCAGGCATAGCCAAGTTAGCCGGTCTTGGGCCCGGTCAGTAGGGTTTTTTCCGCAGTTTATCTGGCGTTTTTCATCCTGCAAACAGGCAAACCGGCCCCGTGAACATACGCCTCTACAGTCAAAAATATATCTCCCCCAGCGGCAGACCAGGCGACGGGTCTGTTGGGAGTAGTACTAACAAGAAGTCGCATCTAAAGTAACACGCGGACCCTGCATAGGAAGCGGGAATAACGCGTAGAAGAAGAAGAGTGAGACCTGGCCATCGGAATCAAACATATTATCTGTATCGAGTGTAAAGCGCACCGTATTTTTAGGAAGCATAGAGGGGATAAGAGAGGACGGCAAGTGCTGCTAATGATAATGGATGACTTGAATCCAGTTACCTATGATTGTAGTACTACTAGTAACAGTATACCATGTGGCAGTAAGGTTGAAGCCATCTGGTGTGAGGTGAAATCTATCAAAATCAATTACATAGAGGGATGTTTTTACAGACCTGCTAGATCGGTTGCTACTGATGAAACAATGCATAACCAAATAGAAAAGATGAGCGCGAAAAGAGTAATCATAATAGCAGACTTTATTTAGCTATTGCGGAACAACTTCCTCAAGCAGAAAATGACAGAAGATACTCGAGGTTCAAAGAGTGTTAGATTTGAATTTAGCGTCAGAGGGCGTTTCAGTTAGAGACGTAACTATTCTGACTCGTGGTGGTGACACTGATCATGCGGTACTCACTTGGAAAGTGAATAAGTTCCTAAATATTCTATTCAGAAAATTTTACATACTGAAATAAATGCAGGAACTTTTCACCAACTGAGGAGTATACTGAGCTCAGTGGAATGGGGTCAGTTGCTGGATAGAAAGAATATCGACAGTGCATGGGAAGCATTTAAAGAACGCTTAAATGTTGCGATATCAAAATGTGTCCCTAGAGTTTGAATAATAAATAGAGTAGGAGTTATATGGATGTGTAATCTTAGAAACAAGAGATTCGTAATAAACGGATGATAAGATAGGAATACAGTTTGCATAAGGATGATGTCCGTTATGAAAACTATACGCAGCAGGTTAGAATAGTCACAACTGTTGTACGGAAAGCAAAGTCTGAGTATGATAAGAAACTGGCTCTGCGTTCTAAAGAAAATCCCCAAGGTTTCGATCGATATTCTGCAAGTAAGAATGAATATGGAAAAGAAAGAATGAATATGGAAAATAACTCTTCTAACTACAGATGAAGTGAGGGTTACAGTTGCAGAAGTTAATATGGGTCTAAGAACAGGGAATTATATTTCTCGACAGTTTTTCTTAACCACAATATGGTCTTTGGTACATTCTTCTCCTTAAATTTTCTGCAGATTGAAGACGCTTATTTTTCTATAATATGACTTCTAACTTTCCAGGAATTTTCTGCAATAAAGAAAAACAATTGGTTTTAGTGATGCAAAATTGTATATAAAAGTAATTTGTAATTGAATTCATAACGAGATTTTTGAATTATTACACAGTTCACTCATATGGCCTTCCCATAACATTCCTCCGTTATGGATGTGTCGAGAAGCGTACTCTCTTTAATTCGAAAGATTGGATTCGGATCTCGTCTAATAAATAAATTATTAGGAATCACTAAATTTAATTAATCTTCTTCTTCAACCTTTTGGTTCTGTCCACTGCTGGACGAAGGCCTCTGTCATGATTTTCCAGACTACTCGGTTTTCTGCCTCTCCCATCCATCTCACTCCTGAAATTTGTTGCAGTTTAATTAATGATAAAATAAAAAAATGCACGTATATTGATTTGAAATGGTGTTTTTCACTGGCATAAAACTTTTAAGGAAGGCAAAACGTGGAAGATCTTGAACGTGAGGGAAGACCTTCAACGTCCATCACAGAGACAATGATCAACACAGCAGCGATTATCATCAAGCACGTCAAAAGGAAGCGTCAATTGCTGAAGAATGACTTCTTATTGCACCACGATAATGCAAGGCCACATATTGCTGGTTGTGTAGTTGGACGTTTAACAGAAGAACAACACACATATCTTACCACACCCTCCATACATTCCTGATCTCGCACCGTGCGATTTCTGGCTGTTTCCTCAGCTCAAGAAACCACTAAGAGGCCGCCATTTCGAAAGCAACAAAGCATGTGTAAAAGCTGCGGAGGCGATTTTGAAAGAACTCTCAAAAAACGGACTCTCACATGTGTTTAAGAAGTGGACGCAACGTTGGGACAAATGCATCGCGTCTCACAGTAGTTACTTCGAAAAAGACCATGTAAATGATGAATTAAAGGTAATCTGTTTTCTGTATAAATATAGTCTTATTACTTATTGAACAGCCTACGTATTTTGTACTTGATAGAATATTTAATACATTTAATTTACTTTTCATTTAATACGATACGAATTATATAGAGGGGAATCAGATGCAAGAATAATATGACCAAGGTAAGAATGTATTTATATAAAGCGAGAGCAGAAATGACCTTCGGAGGTTAAGGAAATTTGAAACGAGGAATGATATTTGACAAGAAGTTGATATTCAGGAGAAACAGAATATAGAAGTAAGACATAGAGTACCTGGTGTGCTGGTAAAGTGAAGAAAACAAAGTTTTTGATCATCGGTATGATATTCATGAATCCAATGCAGACGTAGTGGTCGGAAATTCATGAAGACGAATCATTGAAGAAGAGGAAGGGGAGATATAATAGAGACTTAATCAGTGAAGTGGAAAGACGGGATAAGTGGTAACATACTGTCAAGAACATTTTTCAATACTCTTAATTTATAATAACCGTTTACAAGGAATACCTCATGAGAGAAACACTGAAATTATACCGATAATCAAATCAAGAAAAGAAGCATCCGAAGAAAGTAGGAAATACTGTCCAATTTAGTCTAAAATTGTTAGTGGAAAAGTTCTAGAAAAACGTTTGATAAATTGAACTTTGTCTATTCAAGACACCAATTACGCACTAATCAGTATGAAGTCAGACACCTCAATCGAGAGCAGCAGACACAGTACCAATTCAGGACGATTTGAAGTAATTAGAATTATATACAGGGGAAACAGATGCAAGAATAATATGGTTAAAAATGCTCATTGAACACAGATCTACAAGCGAAAATAAAATAAAATAAATTAAATTAAAATAAAAATGACGAACTCAAGGTTTGTCGAAAGATTATCGCTGTGCCTCAGGTTTCTGGAACAGCCAATGCGACTAGCTGTTAAGACTTCCTTTCGCTACTGAAACGCCAAAAAAGAGAAAATTTTAGCTGACAACGTGACAGTGATTTGTGGATTAGAAGTAAATGCCAGCGAAGAACTTTTTAAAATTTCAGAATGGGCGCGTAAACAGAAAGTGACTTTCAACAGCTCAAGGTCTAAATTGATTCACACCTGTCATAAACGATACAAACAACATATGTTTGTATCGTTTATTAAGAACGTTCTTCCTAGACAGGTAGATCTAGAGGTAGCCGGTGAGTTAAAATACCTGGGAAATTACAACAGACAACAAATTAAACATCAGTAAACTCATATCATTCGTTGCAAGAAAAAGCTTAAAAATTGTAAACCTCGTAGCTACTGCGGCAAGGATAATCTGGGGTTTAGATCAACGAGCGCTAAAAACAACATATATACCACTATTGATATCGCATGACGTACCGCTTGGGAATATCTTTGGAGGCAGCTTGCGTTATTGCTGTTCACCATCAATATGCCTGAAGATGCGAGAGTTCTGGTTAATATATGAAGTCACTTCAGGAATATATAACGTCAATGCCACTACCATCTTCCACTTCATTACAGTAAGTGGTCCTCACCCAGAAATATATCCTAAAGAGAAGGAATGTTGACAATGACGAATACCACACTGATGGGAGTAAAAGAGGTAAAAATGTCGATTGTCCCGTCATAGTATATTACAGGTAGTCCATTATAAACAACGCTGGTTTAGACGGCATTTCCCTCATTCAAACAAGCCTCAATTCAAACCTCATCCAAATAGAACAACTGGCAATAGTTTATTCACTCTCATAAGTCCGGAAATTAAAAATAAACACCTCTCATTGAAACACAGCACTATTGAGACGTAAACAAAAACAAGAACAACCATCTAGCGTTTATAGACCAGACACGAAATCTGTTAAACAATCCCAGTCTAGTGCCCAGGGAAATAAAGTTCTCTTGGGAGAGGGTGCATACTGGAGTAACAGGAAACGAAGAGCCGACGATCTGCTTAAATAAACGAATGTCTAGTAATAAGCTACCAAAACTACTGAAAATCAGCTGCACAAACATTGGCAGAAGAAATAATTTAAGCTTGTGGTAAGAAGAAGAACACATAAAAAACGGATCAAAAATAAAAAATTCTTCCCAAGTATGAGATGGAGACTGTCAGAAAATACACGCCATCTTTGCAACTTTAAACCCTCGGCTTAGAGGACATAAAAAATTAAGGCATTATCTAAATAGAATCCATATTGTGGAAATTGACATTTTGCATCTGTTTTCTACATAGTCAAGAGATTGTCCATCACTTATTGTAAGCTACTGAACTCCATCCCGATGCCCCTGATGCAACACATCATCATGTCAAAGACAAGTGACCAGTAGTACTCAAAATTATTTAATTTTGCGAATAGAGATAGAACTTCCAATCGTGAATGTTTAATATAACTACTTATAATGTTTGGATTATGTTTGAAATATGTAGATATAAAGTTAAATAAATGTAAATGCAGCATATGCAAATATGGATGTTAACTTGTGAATAAGTACATATAGCTGTGAAAATATAAATGTTAATGTTAATCAGTAATTTAGAAGCGCCATGTAACATATGCATTGTATGTAAAGAGCCCGTGCAGATACACATAATTTTAAAATAAATCAGCAACATTTCAACAGATTTTAACGCCTAATATCCATATAAATAATTAATGAATAACAGGGAGATATCTGTAAAAGCAGATTCGCTAGCACCACTCGAATACCAATCTGTGTATAAAAGGAACAATTTTGTAGTATATGTGAAACCACTTCCAGAAGATACAAAGGAAATTCAATATTGATCCAAACCGCATGGAACCATGCAAACAATAAGTGGCCTCCAACACTTAAGGAGAAGCAACGCTTTGAAAGTAAAGAGTACCAGATATACATAGTACACACGCAAAAGGAAACGTTGATGATTATTTCATAGTATATTACATAGAGAACAGTACACCAGTACAGTACTGTACTCTGTTTAAACTATAGCTAGTTCTGTGTAGAACTAGCTATAGTTTTTTCATTTACATATTATCTTGCATTAGAACTCAAGAAATCTCATAAAAAGATCGCAACAATTGACAGTAGATGTCAGGGCGATATTAAAAACCAAAAAATCTGGTAAGCAACTGGAAATGAAGACATCCTACGTGACGGTGCATACTGAAGTGGAGTAACCCAGAAAGCGTGGATCAGTTGGCTAAAGATGTGGGTATAAACGAACGAAAAGAAACAAGTTGTCAAAATTACTGAAAATCAGCCATGAAAACTTGCCATAGAAATTAGCCTAAACTTGTGAAAAGAAGAATGAAAAACATCGCAAAACGGATCAATAATAAAATAATATGGACCACGTGTCAGGAACAGTCAGGCTGAAATTGGACGGCATTTCTCTAGTTTTAACCGCGATATTAATGAGACAAGGAAAATTAAGACACTGTCTACGTAGCTTATATGAAATGCTCATAAATAATTTAACAAATAATTATATAACAAATGAAAATTTACCTGAACACCGTTAATCCTGCATAATTTGATGTTAACAAATTATGTATTTTATTAACAATCTTAACCACACTCTTAAAACACCTCTACCGGTTAAGGTGGATGAAATATCCAGAGCGCCCCCTAGCATTTTTCATGGATCAAAACTTCATCAGCCTTCTACCTTTTATCATGCAATTACCATCCTCCGCCAATAATCCTTTAACGGAGATTTTAGATCCATTAGCGGTTTAACTGTGGTTTACTGACCTTTGTACCTTTACGAGTGCTGTGTTTATTGGAATTTCCTTTACTGTCCTAAGGTGTTTGATATTTTGTGCTTCACAATTTATTAATTGTGTTCTTCCGTCCCCTTCCTAAAAAAAAAAAAAAAGAATTTCACATGTGCAAAATAAATGATCAATCCAGAAATAACCACAGATCAGCATTTGCAATGAATCCATTTAGCAGAAGTAAATTTGCTCTTTTATTCTTCAGATCGGTGGGAAAAAAAACAAGACAATTGTATGTTCTTTCATTTTACTGACAATGTAGAAGCAATTTTTTTCCCGCGAATTTTGAAATGTTTATTTGCATTGAAAATATGACGTCAAATAGTTATATTTTTTAAATAACATTTATTGAAATAAATATGACTTTTTACTTTCTTTCCTTGCAAAATACCATTATATGGTTCGTCACACTTCAGTTTTAGAAACGATTGTTTTTTTTTGCTTTGTTTTTATGAACAACGAATTTTCATAAAATCCTGAAATCCAAATGCAGTAATATTAAACTGCATTACTCGATATCCCATTGTGAGTCATTTTTATATCAAAAATTTATATCCAATGATATTTTCGCAGTGACCCTTCGCCCTCGTCTTTTGCATAATTTCATACATGTCCTTGCTAAATCTGATTAATCGCACACTTATCGTAAATTTTGGTACAGCGTGAAAAATATAATTAAGAAATTACTGAAGCAAAATCTTATACTTACCTTTACTCAGTAACAGACTGGTTTTCTTCATCGAGGAAGGCCCAAATCATATTCATCACAACTATTCAACATTCATACAGTATCTATCATACCTCGCCTTAAACTCATTCACTGTCACAGCATCCACCACAGACTCTGGCAGCCCATTCCACTCATTCACCACTCTAAAAGTAAAGAACCCAGCTCTAACACCTTTACTGACCACACTTTTGCATAGTTTCCATGGATGTCCCCTAGTCCTCCCACAACCAGCCCTGTTCTCAAAAATATCTTCTAAATTAATTTTATAGAAACCCTTCAGTAATTTGAATGTCTCAATCATACTCCCCTCCTCCGCCTATCAACCAATTTTTGCAACCCACAAATCCTCAACCTGTTCTCATAAGGTTCATTCCACAGACCTGCTATCATCTTGGTCACTCGCCTCTGGATCCTCTTAACCTCCTTCCCATCAAGAAGAAACCTAGGTGACCAAATTTGGGCACAGTAGTCGAGATGGGGTCTTATCAAGGCTCGATATAGAGGAACAATAACCTGCTTGTCTCTGTTTGTTAACGTATTCTTCAGCAATGAAGTGATTTGACGAGCTGATTTGGCCACTTTTGCAATGTGCCCCCTAAACTTCAACTCCTTATCCACCAACACTCCTAAATCTCGTGCCTCATCAATTTCCTGGAGTACAGTTCCACCAATGTAGTAAACTGCTTCTAATCTTTTCACCCCAAAGTGTATAACCTTACATTTTGCCGCATTAAATTGACATCCATTCTCCTTAGACCAGACCTACAATCTATCCAAATCATCTTGCAAAATTTTGACATCATCTGCATTCACTATTGCCCTATCCAACTTTGCATCAACCGCAAACAAATGAACTGTTCCTCTCAGATCCTTTCCTATATCATTAATGAACAAATTAAACAGCAGTGGTCCAAGAACAGATCCTTGTGGCACACCACTAGTCACATGCCGTCTTGTGGACTCTACTCCTGAATAAACCACTCTCTGATATCTTTCCGTCAACCACCCTCCTATCCATCTCACCAGCCCTATATATCCATCCCCATATGCTGCAATTTACTGATTAGAATTCCATGTGGTATCCTGTCAAAGGCCTTAGCAGGGTCCAGTAGAATCACTGTAAACCCATTACCCTTATCTAGTTCAGCCGTCACTGTGTTATAATATGTGAGCAAGTTACTGAGGCATGACCTACCCTTCACAAAACCATGCTGTCCCCGATACAGTATCCCATTTTCATCTATCCAATCTTGTATTTTCCTCTTGACTACTTTCTCCAAGACCTTGATAATGATTCCTGTTATGCTGATTGGCCGGTAATTTTCAACAGCAGCCTTGGAACCACCTTTATGCAGCGGAACTATTTTCCCCTCTTTCCACCCCCTTGGGACTGACCCAGACCCAAGGCTCAAATTAAGCAAAATGGTCAAGTGCATTGACAATTCTTTAGCCACTTCACGTACGACACGAGCTGGTATACCACCCAATCCCACAGATGTATTGACATTAAGGTTCTGTAATAGACTAGTTACCTCTACTTCATTCATCACAATTCCAGTATAAGCTGTTGGTTCTTCCATTCTTGCAATGTCACCACCTGGATGATATACTCTTGCAAAGTGCTCACTCAGTAATTCTACTATATCGAATGATTCGGTTCCCTCCCTACCCTTAGCATTTTTTAAAATCATTCTGCCGTATACATTTTTCATTTTACTTGCAACATATTGAAAAAACTGTTTGGGATTCTCTTTAGCCTGCATGGCCAATTTTCTTTCGTAATCCGCTTTTGCTTTTCTTACCACCCTTGTTACCATCCTGGCCTGCGCTTTATACTGTTCATGTGCCTGCCGGTCACCTTTCTCCTTAAATTCCCTCCAAAATTGTTTCTTTTTTTGCAGCTCAAGCTTAATAGTGTTATTCATCCATTTAACCCCTACTTGATTTATTATTCGGACTCTTGGTATACAGTCAACCATTGCCTCCTGCAAACACTTCTTAACCACCTCCCATGCACTATCAACATCCAGCTCTTGCAGTTTTACATGCCATGGCACTGAGTCAAGCACACTCCTAAGCTTATCATACTTACCAGCCCGGTAATTCCACATGTACCCTGTCTTAATTGTAAATTCCACTCCTTTAGCCACCTCCCAAGTCATGACCTTATGGTCACTCTCACCAATTGGTGGCAACATGGTCATGTTCATTACAGCCACATTACAGCCACATTCTCAGTTGCAATTACTAGGTCAAGCACTCTCTGTCCCCTGGTATTTTCCACTACATGTTGTCGCAGATAGTTGTCCCTTAATAACCACATAAAATCCAACTCCTTCCTCCCATGTGCCCTTTCCTCATTCCAGTCAATGTTACCATAATTGAAATCACCCATAATAATTACCCTCCTTCCTCTCATTTCTTCTATTTGCCTATGCATACTATCCCCACCATCTATTCCATCACCTGGTCTATAGCAGCAGCCAATTGTATATTTTGTTTTGCTAGATTCTATCTTACATCAAACAGCCTCGAATGTGCTCTTTTCTCTATCCTGCAGTTCAACTTCTATACTCCTTGGCTGCAACTCATCAGCTATCATCAATAACACTCCTCCCCCCCCCCTTTTTATTCTCCCTGTCACTCCTGAACACGCTATACCCATCTCATTCAATCCCACTAGCTTTATCATCTTCTGTCAGCCATGTTTCACTAATACCAACAACCTGTGTCCTGGAACAAGAAGGAAGAGTTCCTAATACTCCTGGCATTAGTGTACATGAATTGCAGAAACCCATTAGTCCCATCCCTACTTTGATGCCTTATACTAACTATCCCATTTTGATTTGTTGTCCTTCGTACTCGCTCGTGCATATTATACTCATTCATAGACTCAACTGCCTCCCTAAAGTCTGCATATCTACTCTCTCCCCCCTTAATAAATCTAGTTTCCCTGAGTCTGTGCATTCACTTCCACATCATTCATCAACATTTTTTCAAGCCTCCATACACCAACTCCATTTAAATATAACCCATGCATCTTATATAAGTCCTTTCGCAGATCAAACTCACTCCACACATCCACAAATTCCACACCATTCTCCATGTATAACCCACGCATAAAGTCGTTGGCAATTATGGCCCCTCCTTCTAAACACTTCACTGTCATACCGCGGTAAAATACTCACCATCCTAACTCTCTCTCTCTCTTCTCTTTTGCTACCTCAAGTAATTCCCTCACATCCTCTATCATTTCCATTTTATCTTCTTTCAAATCATTTGTTACTGCCACGATTATCATCTCTTTCACCCTCTGTTTTTGCACTCGAATAAATTCGCTGACGTCCTTTATGTTCGCACCCGGCTGGTACGATTTTGTCAAACTCTCAACTATCACACCTCTTAATAGCGAATCCCCATACAGCACTCGCTCCTTCATTTTATTGACGTTTACGAACATTCTATTATTTTTCGTTACAGACTTTCGCTGTTTATTAGTCGGTACATTCAGCACACATTTTTCCATACGCTCCAGTTGCCTTTTTGCTCTGTGTATCGCACCGTTCAAACGGGCGATTTCACTACTCGCATTTATCTCACCATTTTCATTATCAATCAAATCATCCATTCGTTCTGTATTTCTACCTTCATTTACACTTTCAACGACGCTCTCACACCTATCTGGCACTACCACGCAATTCTCTAGCACACCGCCATTTTCTACATTCTGACTATCGTTAACGATATCACTCTGGCCACCCGAAACAAGCTTGAGATCCTCATTCTCCTTGCACTTTCTGCACATATTAACTCCACTATCACCTTCTAACCAGACTCCCACTGCTCTTCGCAAAGAATACATCTCACAGACAGCAGATTGCATAAACTCGTTTACATCAAAACTCTTAAACAAGCATGGCGACCTGGCCGCCATTTTTTTATTGGTGCCATATGTACGCTATCTTATCTTAAAAATAGTAATTAAAATAACACAGAAAACACACAAAATTGCACAGACACATCAAGAAACAAAAAGCAAACAATACTACGTAAAATTCTAGTAAAATTGCCAATAATAACACAAAATACTACTAATCTTTTCTGGAGCTCTCGACAAGCCGACGATCATATCGGTGCGACACCTAGCGACCACCAATCTCAGTGTATCTCAGTGCTTGTTTCAAGTAACCCTTATTTCACTTAATAATGGCCCCAAAGCGCGAGAATTCTGATGCTGACAATTCGGATATGCCAAAGAGAAGCCGTAAAGTGCTTGCTTTTAAGTTAAAAGGTGAAAGTTGACGACTTCACAAGGAAAGAGAAAAAAAATCGTACGCTGTGGTTGCTAAAATCTGCGGTACGATTGAATCTTCTCCTGTCGGTGAAATTGTGAAGAAGAAAAATAAATTCGTGCTAGTTTTGTTGTCGCACTTCAAACTCCAAAACTTACTGCCACAGTACGAGTGATAAGTGCTTAGTGAAGATGGAAAAATTCATGAAATTTTCGGGTGAAGATCATGAACAGAAAACGTACTCCAATTGACGGCAAGATGTTGCGCCAGAAACATGGAGCCTGTACGAACACTTCGCAAGGGATCACTCAAAACGAGTAATACCAAGCCATTTACTGCAAGAAAGGGATGGTTACAAATATTCAGAATGAGTTAGACTGAAAAATATAAATATTACCACAGAAGCTGCATTTGCCTATGAAGCTGCTACCTAAGGTTTACGAAAAATTAATCGCGAGGAAATTTTTCGCAAGAAAATTTGAAATCCTCTTGTGATGATAATCATATATGAATGAAAAACAAATTGAAAACAAGAAATATTTTTTGTATTATTTATTTAATTCATTTTATTTAGCTTTCTTAAATATTTTTATTCCTCAAAAATTTATTAATTTTCTTTCTTACTTAGATATCACAGTCTATGTAGATAATAAAAAAAAAAGTAAAATAAATAAAAAAATATATAAAAATAAAAATTTCTTTTTTTAAATATCAGTAGTTCACCCACCGATTAGAGATCCTTCGACACTTCTGCGCATGTCAGAAAAAGGAGAATCCATTCCGATAATAGGGTAATCAAAATGTTCAGTGTCATTAGAAGCTGTCAGGGAATATTAAAAAGAAAACCACCCACTTCGCCTTAATACAGAAAACAAGAAATCCAGTTGCAATTAGAAATTAAGCTCTACTGGGTGAAGGTGGGTACTGAAGTAGAAGGAAACCAGAAAGCGTGGATCGATTGCCTAAAAAAGCGGTTGTGAACGAACAGCTCGAAACAGGTTACCAAAAGTATTGAAAATCAGCCATAAAAACACTTGCAAAGAAATGAGTCTAAACTTCTGGAAAGAAAAAAGGAAAGCATCAAAAAACGGATCAATAATACAATAATATGCACCACGTATCAGAAACAGTCAGGCTGAAAATGGACGGCATCTCTCTCTAGTTTTAACCGCGATATTAATGAGACATGGAAAATTAAGTCTGCATACAGTATATAAAATGTTGATAAATAATTTAACAAATAATTATATAACAAATGAAAATTTATCTGAACATTTAACCTAGCATAACGTGATGTTAACAACTTTGCAGGATTTCATTAAAAATTGTAACCACACTTTAAGTTAATATCCGACCACAGATGCAAGAACTATGGCTGGAACAATGCCAAGAAGAGTCGTCATGTTGAAGAGGAGAAAGAAATACGGCTACGTATAAATTCGTACAACAGTTGCAAACTTATATGTATAATTTTCCAACTGTTGTAAAAGCAAAATAGTTACCACTTTAAAAACAAGAAGTTTAACCGAAGAAAAGTTTATTTTCTTATGTATAATAATAAACACTCGTCATTGATTACCCTATTATCGGAATGTATTTGCCTTCTTCTGCCATGCGCAGAAGTTCTGGCATATGTGTCCAGACAGTAATTATTCTAATGTAAAATTTATAATTCATCACGAATCGAACATTATTGAGCTTATATTACATTGCAAAAGGTAAATCATGCTCGCACGGCATGCAACAACAGAACGTTAATTTAGCATTGCTTAAATTTGTCACGTTATCTCCGAAATATGAAATTTAAAACCCAAATAAAAACGGCTAAATATTTATTATTAAGTTTAGGAAGGGAATGTATTCACTTTCTGTTAAATATAAACGAATGTTCAGAATGATGGCAACAGAATGTAAATTCTACAGAGTTACTTTCGAATCCATCTTGAAATTTGTATTTTACGTAATACAGAAGCGTAAAATGAGAAAATGCATATATTAATTTATCTCCAAAATTATTCCATAGGTTGTGTAAATTTAAGATAGTTTGCATTTAATTTAATGCTTTGCATTTAATTTAAGATAGTTCGAGCAGAAGATTGCCGTATGTACAAATTTAGTACACTGTCAATAAACGAAACACATAAGTCTGACAACATAAATTGTACACTTATCGTAAATATTGGTACACAGCGAAAAATATCATTAGGAAAATAATGAGGCAAAATCTTATACTTACCTTAACTCAGTAACAGAATAATTCTTCTTTGAAAGGGAAATTTTCTTTCTTCCTCATAAACAACAGAGTAAATTAACATCGACTGCAATTAAATGAACGTTACCTGACTAATAATTAAAAATCCCATATTCCCAAAACCTCAACTGAAGTACAAAATAGAGGGCGCTTCTCATAAATAGCACTATATAAAGGACAACTGTTTTTATCGCCCTCTATTTTGTAGTTATGAAAGAAAACATTAAAGTTTGAAGTTGATTAGTTCAAGGATACATTGTGGTTGGTCGGTGAATTTAGCTGTAAAATTGATGATTTTCGTCTGTTTTATTTTGTTTTTCTCTTAGAAAATTAATGTTTATTAGCAGTATATCAGCTTACATTTTAGTGTACTTAGTATTTTAAAACATATGTTTTTTAAGATATTTCAACAATAAGTTTAAGGTGAAAATGGCACCTAAAATAAACTCGAAAAAACGTTCTGCTAAGAAGAGCACCGAAAGCGAGAACAAGAAGGGTAGCCCCGCTAAGGAGGTTATCGCAGATGTGAAAAAGGTGAATAAAAATCAAGTATCCAAAATAGCAAAGTTGAATCAGATGATCAGAGAGACGACGCGGGAATTACAAAAGGTCGAGAGGCGTTTAAATGAGCATAAGGAGATAAAGAAAATTAAGCTCCAAAAAAGAAACAAAAAAGCAAGGAAACAGGTAAGTTAGGAAGTCACGGAAATCAAGTAAGTGACGTTGTTTGTAAAAAGAAATGTCATTTGGTAAGTCGAGTCTATAATGAAACATGCTATTGATGAGAGAGTTATGATTTCGAGCTGTCCCGGAGAGAAATTTAGGAATATGATGAAAGCAATTTAAAAACAAAAGAAAAGCAAAGAGATCGTAAATGTAGTGAGAACTAACGACTTAATTAGCGATAAATCTAGTATGAGAAAGGACATGAAAGCGGCGTTGAAAGAGGCGAGAGTGAAGAATGAGAAAGTGAAAATCGTCAGTATTTTGCTCGACATGATAAAAATGAATTAAGATGAAGGACTATGATGGCAAACTATTCGATTTTCGTAGGAAACCCAAAATAAATACGAATGTGCGGAATTATTTTGAGGGCAGATTGGGTTTGTATAACAGGGACTGCCTACACCTGAATGCGTTTGGTATCAGGATTCCAGAAAGACTAATAACTAGTACGAGACTTAACACAAAGAGTCAGGGAAACTAATTTATAAAGGAAGGAAGGAATGTGAGAATGCGAGTGTAAGAAGGACAATGTTAAATGACGAGAATGGGCTTTATCAAGATTTAGACTTTGTGTTCGTCCGGTTCGTACCCATCAAAGATTTCTACATTTATAAAGCACTAGGTAAGAATATAATATAAGGAAGAAGGTCTAGAGAATTCACTCTTAGTTGGTGGCTAATTTTCACTTTCATAGGGAAATTACAAAAGGGTGATTCGGAGTTTATGGTTAGAAAATTCTGGAAGGGGTAGATCACAGTATAGGGAAGGAAATTACATTAAGGAAAGCATTAAGATTTTTAGAGAAAGCAACATCGTAACACTGGATCTGGAGAAAATGCTGTTGACATTGCGATGACAGTTTTATAATGGACTAATATTTGTGAAGGAATATTTGAAAGATTCTGTTAGTTACTTTTGGTTCTTGTATTGACCGAAGTGTTTGGTGATAAAATCTTGAGGGAATGTTTCCCTTTTCGGTTTAATAGTTCACTAAATATAGACCATGATTTCTCACCTGGGCACTGTACCCTGCATGTTATGTGAAGCAGTCTGTTCCACCGATTAGCAATGCTTTTACTATGGGAATCGGTGCAGTTTATCAGCGGAGTTACACAGCGTGCGGGGATGTAAATGTGTTTTTTTTTTTTTTTTAATCGAGTTGGAATAAAGTAGTTTTCAGTGAGTTTAGTGATGTTTATTAATGACATGCATGTGTCTGATAGGAGTCCGAACGTTGATGTGGTCTATGCACCACTGTGTTGTGAGTAGTTGTGTATTTATTCTCTTGTTGGTGGAGTTTATGGTCGGGTGTATGTTGTACTGGCTTAATATGTCAAGATATATATTACTGGCAGTATATTTATGTTAATGTCGCGTATTAGGATAAATGTTGCAATTGATGATGTCATTTAGCCATATTTCTGTTTCCTGAAGGAATTGAGTGCGATTCTCTCTTGGGTCTGTATATTGTTTATCGTGTATTTGTGTGTTGTGATTATTGCTAGTCGTGATTTAAAAGAATAATGTTTCTGCATGTTCGAAAGTGGTTAAGGTTTCTGTCATACAGTGCTTTTCGTTTTCAAAGGCAATAATGCTGTATTTTTTTTCTTCCGGGATTGCATGTGGTGTTGGATTGGTAATTGTCAATGCTATATAGCACACCCTTCGGTATCAAATATCGAAACCCCGTTCAAGATTGGAATATCGGTATTTGTCAGGATGTTACTGTGTTGAGAGTGTAAACAGTATTTCTTTATACTTCTTATGTTACTCTGTAATAAGTTGAGTTCGGAATTTGTATAAAAATTGTCTGTCGAATTATTTAAAGATTCGAAAAGAACACAGTTAACGTTTTCCTGTCGAATATGATCGGCGGAATTTATTGTAGCGATGTTCATGTGAAAAATGGTATACAAATTGCTCTCTATAGGATGGAGGGCGTTAAGCCCTACATTAGGAGACTGGTTAGATCGGTTTCATATAAGATTACATGAATAAGGGTGGTTTGGTCCTGTTGCATAATGACCTGGATTCCTTAGTCGAGAAACTCATGGTTTTTCTCTCTCTTTCATTTCTCCTTGCTGTGTAATAAGTTTTGTTTTCGCCATGTACGGTGCAGTGTTCTGTCGATATTTACCTATTAATGAGCGCTTGCGTTGATCTTTGCCTTCAACTAGAATGCGATCTCTCATTCTTTTACTGTGAAGAGTGCGATCACTGGTTTTTATACCTTTGTGGTCTGTGATTGATGGAGACGTGGCTGTGGTTGTATTAGAATATCGTTCTCTTTTTCATTACACTATTTTGTCTTTTTTAATCTTTACTTAAACTTCGTTGACTGCCGCCATTTATTTATTTCCATTAGATCCTACATCTTCACGCTTTACATTAACTTATTGTACCCATAAATAATCACACTTGATGTACACTCTTGTTCAGAATTTGTTAATAACTTACAATACTCGTTCAGCATTGCCTTATACATATATATATATATATATATTTTATTTATTTATTTATTTTTTTAAATTTAATTTAATTTTTTATTTATTTATTTATTTTTTTTTGCTCACAGGTAAGTGCTGTTTCTTGTCTTTCTTCCCTTCTGTTTGGTGGTTCTTGATTTCTTCCTTGTCCGAGTCGTCGATTATCCCATCCCTTATAGCAAGGTTTCTCAAACTGTGTTCCGCAGAAGGTGAATAGGTGTTCCGCGAGAAGTTCTGGGATTTGTCATTTTAGTTTTCTAAGCATTTTTCATGAATAAATATTTTGTAGTAGAAATATTCTGAGGAGAATAATATTCGTGAATATGTCGAAAAGCTCAGACCCAGAACGCCTAATAACATCTGTGTATCGTTAATTTTCACACATCGAAACCTTTCAACATTTGGGAAAGGGAATACCGCTGTTTATAACCGGTCATAAAAATTGCCTGCAAGCGGATTATAACAATGGTGGCATATCCTCTGTTCTCAAAACTGAAGGAAATGATTTCTGTGTAGCAAATGTAAGTGACCAAGCAGCATATTTTTAAACATGGAAATATTCATGAATTATTTAATTTTCACACATTGAAATCTTTCAACAATCGGGAAAGAGAATACCGCCGTTTATGACCGATCATAAAAATTGCCTGCAAGCCGATTACAACAATGGGTGGCGTGTTCTCAAAACTGAACGAAATACAATCTGCGTTGCAAATGTCAGTGACCAATCAGCAAGGAAGTATAAAGAAAAATTTTCCACTGAAATTGAAGCTCAAGGTAGTCTGTATCCGGTTCTCAAATCTATTACTACTGAATACTTTCCTCGCAAGTTCGTATTGCAGTGTGTAAGTGCTTGTTCTGAAACCGGAGTGGCGTGATTTTTTAAAAGTAATAGGAATACAGAGTTAAAATCTAATATGAATGAGAGACAAGGCACTTTGTTTAATTTTGGTATTAAGAAATCTCTAACTGAAGGTGTTTGTAACGGAACAGATAGTGAATCATCCACCTCAAGCCTACAAAGATCTCCAGGATGTACAAAAGGAGGAGAAAACTACCAGCACACAGGAAAAAGTCTGCATTCACTCGTAAGTATTTATAATAATATTATAAATATATTTCGTGATCAGAATGGGATATGTCAAAGAAAATCAGCACAAATTAATTTAATGATATTACGACATGCTACGAGATTTCATTAGTCCAGTGATTGATAACTAATTTAAATGTAATTTATATTTGCCAACAAGCCACACCGTATACATAAGTGTACTAATACTCTTTATGATTAATATATTAATAATTAATTATTAATACTTATGTTAATGTATGAACTTTAAAATATTTTGGAAAGTATTTACGAGTAAATTTGTTGGGACCGGGCCCTCGGGAAAAAAAAATCAGCTAACGCCTTTTTATTCCCGTATATAGGGAGTAGGCAAAGCGGCTTTTAAAAAAAGAATTGTTCTTACTCTTTTAACTAATTTAATAATTAATAACTGATTTATTTGGAACTGTTTAATTTTTGTTACTGAATATTTTATCAAATCATCCTTATTACAATTGATTTTACATTATTTGATATGGTTTAGTACTTTTTTTACAAGTATTGTTACCATCCATATTTACTTTTGTGTGTTGCAGTCTTTTTTTACAATTTTGCAGCATTCATTTACTTTTATATTATTCGACATTTCTTATTTATAATCTTATTGTTTTTCATAGTAAAGTTACCTTTACAACACAATTCCAATTGTTTTTATTATAGCTCTGACAAATATTGGAATTTGAATATTATTGAAAAAATACCCATGGATTCTTGTTTAAAGACAGGAACTTTAACACAAGCAGGAGCAAGTACTTCTGCTCACACATCTACTCGTATGATTGGAGAAGATATGGAATTGCAAACTGTGGTTTCCTCAAAAGCTAATATTAAAGAACAAGAGTCATCTAAGAGCACACCAAAACGGAAGTACCATGAGAGTTATTTAAAATATGGATTTACGTGTAATGGCAATACACATGCTCCTGATGCAATGTGTGTTTTATGTAATAAAATACTAGTAAACAGATCTTTGGCTCCAGCTAAACTTGGTAGGCACTTCGAAACGAAACACACTGATTACAAAGGAAAAGATATACATTTTTTTTGAGAGACGAGGTGACTCGCTAGAAAGATCTAAACTTCAAATGGCTACAATTGCTACAACTGAAAATGCAACAGAGGCGTCTTTTAGCGTGAGTTACCGCATTGCACTTCATGGTGAAGCTCATACAATTGGTGAGACGCTCATTAAGCCTTGAGTGAAAGACATTGTATTACGCATCTTAAACGAGCTAAAGCTAAGATTTTTAGCTAGGTTGCTAAAAAATAGATGCAGTACAATTATCAAATGATACTGTTTCACGCCGCATCAAAGATCTTTCTGCTGACATAGAAAAAGGGCTAATTCATCGACTTAGACTGCAGTGAATATTCATTGCAAATGGATGAATTTACAGATGTCGCAGGACTCGCTGTATTACTAGTGTTTGTTCGTTACATATTTGATAAAAGTATTGAAGAAGATTTACTCATGTGCGAATATCTACAAGAAAAAACTACCGGAGAAGATATATTCAACTGTATTAATAATTATATTACAAAACAGGAAATCGGTTGGGAGTAGTGTATTGATATTTGTACAGCTGGTGCTCAAGCAATGGTAGGGAGTTGGAACACGTATCCTGCAAGTAGCTACAAGAGCCACCAAAAGTCATTGTGTTTTGCATAGACCAGCACTAGTAACAAAAAAGAATTCCTACATATTTAAAAACTATTTTGGATGAAGCCGTAAAAATGATCAACTATGTAAAATCTCGGCCACGTCAATCCAGATTATTTAAAATTTTGTGCGATGAAATGGGTAGTGCACATAACGCACTTTTATTACATACTGAAGTGAGATGGCTATCCAGAGGAAAAGCATTATTGAGGCTTTTTGAACTTCGTAGTGAGTTAATGGTCTTCTTGATGTCACATAATTTAGGGCAAACTTTTATTGATTTATTAAGAAATCCTTCATGGTTGATGAGTCTTGCGTATCTGGCAGATATTTTTACAAAGTGCAATGAAATTAACTTATCATTACAAGGAAAGAATGTTACAATTTTTGAAACAAGAGATAAAATTGCATCTTTGATAGGAAGTTGCAGTTCTGGATTTCTACAGTTGAACAGAATAATTTTGATTGTTTTCCCGCTTTGCATGAATTTCTGACTGAAATAAATTCTAAAGTAAATGAAGAAGCATCTAACGTAATTTTAGAACACTTGCATGACTTGTAATCAAGCTTTTTGCAATATTTTCCAAAATCGAGTGAGGAGAATTCCTGGGTTCTGAATCCCTTTACAGTGACAGCAAAGCCAGCAGGCTTCAGCGCAAGTGACTATGAAAATCTAATTGATTTAATTAATTAGTCTGATTTAAAACAAAACTACAAGGAACTGCCAATAAATGATTTCTGGACAAATTTAACAGAAGAGTACCCCGGCGTGTCAAAACTAGCTATTCTTGTTTTACTTCCTTTACAACGATATATTTATGCGAGGCAGGATTTTTATATTATGCTGCAACCAAATCAAAGTCCAGGAATAGACTCGAAGCTACACCAAATATGAAAATTCGACTTTCTAATATTGTGCGTGATATCAAAAGAATTTGTAATTCAAAGACCCAAAAACATTGGAGTCATTAAGAACTTAATTTGCAATATACGTGTTTTACTATTTTTATGTGTTTTGTTTTTACTAATTAACATTTGACAATAAATGATTGTTTTTTTCTTAACGCTTAGATTTACTCATTTATTTTATTTATACATTTACCTACCCTACCAAACCAGCACACAGGAGAAAAAGTCTGCATTCACTCGTAAGTACTTATAATAATATTATAAATTTTTGGTGATCAGAATGGGATATGTCAATGAAAATCAGCACAAATTAAGTTAATGATGGTTTAATTGATGTTTAATTAATTATTAATTAATAATAAATTATCCATCATTAATAATTAATTATCAATTATTAATTAACAATGGCATAAGCTAAATTACCAATTAATTATTAATTAATACAATACAAAATATCCAAGGTGTTCCGTGAACATTTCAGGATTTGTGAAGTGTTCTGTCGTAGAAAACGTTTGAGGAACCCTGCCTTATAGGATCCATAACATGGCGGTAATGCGCAGATATTTCGAATCCCAACAACGGACCTCACGTTGCGCAAACCCAAGTAAGAGAAGCCTCATATACGTCCAGTCCTCCGTTGTTCGCATACCGGCGTTTCTGGAACTTTCCATATATGGTCATGTATTGACCTTCGAACATAATGACATCATACTTCGTGGGACTTTTGAGCCATATATGGCAATTCATTACACATTACACATGAGTTAACAGCGTTACATGATGATGGCATGCCATTAATTATTTTAACATTTAGTTTATTAACATTTCTCTAAGTGCATTCCTCTTAAAAAAATGATAAATTACAGAGTTACATATCGTGAGAGATTTTACAGTTGTGACGAGTACACTGATTGTTCTAACGATCGATGGTATTACAGAGTTTAGATCCTCTACGCTGCTTTGGTATTCCATCACTTTCCAGTTCTTTTTTTACGTTTTTTCTTCAAGACATTTTCTATCTTAGATTGAGAGTTTTCACTTATTTTCCCAGTTCTTTCTCAAACTTAAGAGTTTGCTGCCCTTCCATTATGACTAACAGATCAGATTTTACAGCGAGCAGAGTTCCAAGAACGTCTACGCTGACATTTTGTGTTGTAGGCAGTCTAAGTGCTCTTTGAATGTTTGCTTGATTTGCTCCAAGTAAGCCTTTCACTAAATTTGTGCTTAAAGGAATGTAAATTATTATAAACCCTAAATCGTCGGAAAAAACACTGCTTTTTCCGACGATGTTTTTCCATTTCACTTTTTCTCAGTATTGTGTGACAGTGCCATTCTTTAAGTTTACTTAATCCTTTTCCCTTCCCGATGCTTTCCTAATTTCCGGAACCTGGTGGTGTTGCCTATATCGAGTGCCTGTATCCAACATGGGTGTCAAACTCGCGGCCCGCGATGAATATTTTGGCGGCCCAGCCAAACGTTTACCAATGAAAGTGATTACTACATCTAACCGTGTTGCATGCATTTCCTTTGCACGCAGGCGAACCATTTCCCCCACTATTTCTACCAGCCGATTATATACCTACTATCACGTGCCAATGCCACGCCCACGCCCACGCCCACGTCTAGTCGTCAGTCTTGTTTGAACTGAATTGTTAGGTGTGCGTAACAGGAAATATTTCCATTTCGGTGAACAAGAAAAATTAGTTTATTTACGTTACGCTTATTAATTTGTGAAGTTATTTAGTGTCTGGTAAGTTGATGTTCAAGAAAAAATATCAGTTTTTATTAAAATATTCTATTATTTTATGTTAACGATTATTAATTTTTATCAGTCCTTTGTATTCAGCATGTCTCTATCGAAACCAAGTGATAGTAATAAACGAAAAATTGCTGACGAACATCGAAATTTCCAAGAAAAGTGGGAATGGGAGTATTTTTGCTGTGAAGTAAAAAATAAAATAATCTGCTTAATATGTAATAATGTTATCAGTGTACCAAAGTTATACAACATTAATCGTCACTATGAACAACATAAATCAAAATATGATAATTACGAGGGATTAACGAGACAAGAAAAGTTGCAAGAGCTCAAGTCGGGACTGAAAAAACAACAGTCCATGTTTACTAAAGTATCACCAGAAAGTGAAGCGGGGTGCATGCAAGCTACGCCTTGTCGGAGTTGATAGCTAATCACTCAAAACCTTTTACTGAAGGTGATTTCATTAAGGAATGTCTAATTAAAGCTGCAGAAATTATTTGTCCTGAAAATATGAAGTCTTTTCAAACAATCTTTTTGTCTCGAAATACAGTTGCGGAAAGAATTACTGATTTGGCCAACAAATTAAGTGTTCAGATCAAAGCAAAATCATCTAGTTTCGAAGCTTTTTCCGTAGCATGTGACGAGAGTACGGACATTGGGGGCTTCGCTCAATTAGCTGTGTTTCTTCTTGCTTGCGACACCGATTTCAATATTTTTGAGGAATTATTGGAACTAGTACCAATGCATAACACTAGTACAGGACAAGATATATTTAATTGTGTTTTTTTGAACTTCTGCAAAAATACAATCTACCTCTGTCAAAATTAACTTATGTAGCTACAGATGAAGCTCCTTCCGGAAAAAACAATATGGTTCGTGGCATTACTGCAAAAAAAAAAAAAAAAAACAGAAAAAAAAAAAAAGAAATTTATGACGGATCCAAGATTCATCATACGCATTGCATTATTCATCAAGAAGTATTATGCGCGAAAGTAATAATCATGGAAAATGTGTTGACATCTATCAAAAAAATCATTAATTTCATAAAATCTCGAGGCTTAAATCAGCGACAGTTCTCTGCTTTCTTAAGTGAATTAGACAGCGAATATTCCGGTTCGTCCTACTATACCGAGGTACGTTGGCTATCCTGCTCCAAGATTCTTAAACAATTCTGGGACTTGAAAGAAGAAATATGTCAGTTCTTAATAACTAAAAATCAAGACACAAGCCCTGTTATTTGACACAGTGTGGTAGCAAGATTTATCCTTCATGGTTGATATAACAAAACACTTATATGATTTAAATTTAAAACTGCAAGGAAAAGATCAGATCATTACGAACATGTGTGACCAAGTTAAGGCATTCAAATGTAAACTAGTTCTTTGGGAAAAGCAGTTGAAAAATGAAGATTTAACGCACTTTCCGACATGCAACATGAACAAATCAAGTTTAAGTGAAACTGCATCGTATCAAAAATATGCAAAAAAAAAAAAATGTAAGCCTTAGAACTGAATTTGAAATAAGATTCGCAGATTTAAAATTTTTGGAAGACAAGTTTTCTTTGTTTTTTCAATTTTTTCAATAAATATTGAATCAGTACCTAATCAAATGCAAAGTTAGGTAATTGAGATCCAGTGCGATTCAGATTTGAAAGCAAAATTCAGTGAAGTTGGAGTGCCTGGATTTTACAAATAATTACCAGCCAGGTTTAAAAATACTCGAAAATTCGCATGTGAAATTATATCCATGTTTGGAAGTAATTATCGGTGTGAGCAGTTATTTACAATTATGAAGGGAAATAAATCTCCTGTCAGATCCAGAATTACTGACATTCACCTTGGATCAGTTTTGAAAGTAATCACTGCGAACAAGATTTCCCCCGAAGTAGGAAAGATAGTAGCAGAGAATAGATGACAAAGTGTCAGGGAGAAAACATTAATTTTATCGTTGTTATTCTCTTTTTATACTGTACTTTTCAAAATAAACCCGCGTTTTCATGAAAATTGAAGTTTTTGTTTTTTGCGGCCCACATAAACTTAAACCTCGTTTATCTGACACGTGTTAGCCTTTGAGTTTGACATGCTTGCTGTACAATTTGGCCCGTCGTCTTCTGCACAGAATGGCTCGCTGAATGTGTTACTGGACAGGGTATGTGCTTGAGTGATTTTGACTGGCTCGCTGAATTTTGGACTACACTTCATCATCAGGAAGATCATGTTGTCGTTTTCCACGTCATATTGTTGTTGCAGCAATATGCTACTTACTTCTCCTGCCAACCTTTCTCATATGCGAAAAAGAGGCATCGATTTCTCTCAAGTATGTATATTGCAGAACATTAAAACACGAACTCTGGAAAATATACCAACAAAGTTAAGAAACCATTAACACTAATATACACATCACAAATCACTAGCATCCAATGCCTACATCCCATACATAAACATTAGCAACAACACAAATAGTGAAGGCTAAATCCCACTCTCTTCATAAAAGCTAACCGAAACTTTGAAGTAGGGTGGATTAATACGCCTCATTCATCTACATGTAATCCTCATAATCAAAGACTACAAATTATGTAACAAAACAGTCAGTAAGGATGTATAACAATAATGAATATATTAAAAAAAGTATATTAATTTGTATCCAAGGAAAGAAATATTGAAAAGACATAATGTGCCTTAAACTGCGTTACAGAATATTGTACAGAGCATCAACTGTAATATGCTTATATAAATACTCTGTACGATGAAAGAGAAAAATGGTTATTTAATTTTATTTTATAAAAAAGAGGTATAATAATAAAATTATTATTATAATTATTATTAGGAAGGCCTGTGTAGATCAGCGGAAGTGGAGTTTGCCTCGTATGTGCTAGGGCGTCCGAAGATAGGCTTCAGTTCAAGTGTAGTCACCGAATAGAAGAAAATTTTCTAACCCTATTTCATACAGTTTCCCAGGTTTGTCGTTTCTACTGCAAAAAAATAACTTTTTTTTTTTTGAAAATTGGATGTTTCTTCTCAAATGCTTGTACTAAGGCATAGAGTTATCCTCCAAGTACCACAGCAATTTTCAATATGCCTAAAATTTCGTTAGAAGAACAGAAACAGAAAGGCTCAACAATGGAAATGCACGAATTACAATACGTAATATAGAGTGGAACTGTCTGAGAAATGGTCAATCAATATTTCCAGTAATAAGTAATTGATGGTTAATCCATCATTTCTGCTAAGAATAGGACGATGTAATAAGGTTGCACAGCTTTCATTGCATATAAGCATTACATAAGATATTGGCTTTCCTGAAGGACCTTATTCAATCAAAGGATTCGACGTTCGTTAGTTTGTTGGAGATAGCGTGTTCCGAAAGTCCTGTCTGCTCGAACTATAGCAACTGCATATCAATCATGAAGGGGCACCTTAACTATTTCTTCAAAGGACAATACTGTGGATTTTGAACTGTGGTCTTTTGTCAATATTTGGTAAAATAATGATATGTTCTGGTAAGTTATCCTATCAAAACATCCATTCTGTTGGAAAATCGATATGATTTTCTTCCTACACTTTACTCTAATTATATATCTGTGGGGCTTATACAGCTGTAAAGATAATATAACTATTATATTATCTTGTCTTTACAGATAATATAATATACTTCTTATCCATAAATCACCTGCACTGAGTTCAGTGATTTATGGAAAAAAATAGTTTTCATGAAATCATGGTTCCAGCAGACTGGCACCCACAATAAGTCCTTTATCGAACTCCGAAAGATCTTTTGTTGTTGCCTTTGTCAGCAAGATAATTGACGATTAGCCACCAGTAGTATTCATAAATAGTCGCCTAACAAGTGGTGATGCAGGTGACCAAGTATTCTGCATATTCGCTGGGTAAGTGACCTTTCCTAAATCTGCATAAAGGGTCCTACTTCTGTTTTGTTACTGGTAGGGTTAATTTACCTAATAATGATGTGCAAGATCGATAACCTTTCGTTACCTTTTTCGTAGGATATATTTTTGATAACCTTACTATTTATCCCCTTTACTCCAAAGTTATGGAGATTAAATCTAGAATAACACGACATTACGGTGGAAAGTTCCTACCGATCGTATTATTATCAGTTCTTTCATTTTTCCATTCAGAATCTCCAATGTTGAAATCGCACGTTGATAATACGATAGTTTCTCCCCCCCCCTCTCTTATCCACAGTTTCCCTTTCCTCGGTTTCAATTACCCACGGTGAACCTCCATCGGAAAATGTTAAATGGAAAATTCCCCAAATAAATAATTCATGTTTTAAATTGAGCGCCGTTCTCAGTGACGTGATTAAATCTCGTACCATCCCGCCTGAAAAACGTGCCTCATCCCTTTGTCCCGCGAATCCACACTGTACGATACCCGCCCGTTAGTCAAGTCGTAGCCGTCTCGGTTATTAGGTGGACTGCCGCGGTATCTCAGTGCTTGTGTTCAAGTAACCTTTATTTCACTTAATAGTGGCCACGAAGCCCAAGAGTGAAGTAGTGAAGCTGGTAATTCGGATATGTCAAAGAGAAGCCGTAAAGTGCTTGCCTTAAATTGAAACGGTCAAAGGTTTTTCTTTCCTCGACTTCGTATGCTGTGGTTGCTAAGATCTGCGGTAGGGTTGAATCGTCTTCTCTCTGTGAAATTGTGAAGAAGGAAAAATAAATTCGTGCTAGTTTTGTTGTCGCACTTCAAACTCCTAAAGTTACTGCCACAGTACGCGTGATAAGTGCTTAGTGAAGATGGAAAAATTCACTAAATTTTTGGGTGCAGAACATGAACAGAAAATGTGTTCCAGTTGACAGCAACATTTTCCTCCAGTAAACATGGAGCCTGTACGAAGACTTCGCAAGGGATCACCGAAACGAGTAATACCAAGCCATTTACTCCAAGTAAGGGATGCTTATAAATATTCAGGAATGAGTTTGGACTTTTTCACTTCACTGAAGAAGTATGGATAGAAAAATATAAAATTTGCTACAGAGGTTGCATCTGCCAATGAAGAAGATTCCGTCACAGGTTCATGCAAAACTCATTACGAGGAAATTTTTCGCAAAAAAATTTGATATCCTGTTGTGATGATATTCATATATGAAAAACAAATTCAAAACAAGAAATATTTTTTGTATTATTGAGATATTACTTAAATATTACAGTGTATGTAAATAATAATAGTAATAGTAATAATAATAATAATAATAATAATAATACACAGTTTATGATCTTTCAAAGAAATTATATCAGTGTAGGATAAATGTGTTACAATCAAAATCAATCAGCTAACGCCTTTTTATTCCCGTATAAGGAGTACTTGAGGGGGCCATTTAGCCCTATCTAACTTTTGGAGACTGAGTGAGCACTTCAATCTCCTCTGGTATCCAATCAGAGATAGCTGGCCCACGGCTATCACTAATTAAGTGGCACGCAATGAAGAGAGACGGCTCAACAAGTGGCGCCATCTCGTGGTCCCTAACCCTAACACTCGTATTTAATGTCTGAAATAATGTGAGTTCTACAGTCGATTTTCTTCAGTTTACGGGACGAAAAACCCGAGTTTCCGGGAGAAAAAACCTGCTTTCCCGTGCCAGAGATCGACTAACTCGGGAACCGGTCGAAAAAAGGATTACAAAAATTTCTTCTAGTCGCCAACTAGATTCGAAACCAAGGAGTCTTCCTTTATGTGGTCAAGCGCCGTGTTGTGTGCAAACGCCACATCCACTGAGTATATTTTTATTAACACTAAAGCATCTATGTACAATCAAAATAAATATATATACAACTATTTACAATATATACATTTGTACATAGAATGCTTATTCTAATTAGCATTTTCATTTACATTTCTTGAGGCTACTTTTACTGAGTTTATTTGTATCAACAACAGCAGCTATGTACATTTAAAAATAAATATATATACAGCTATTTACAATTTGTACATAGGCTGCTAATTCTATTAGGCATTTTCATTTACTCGTTACAATATACTTATGACATCTGTTTTACAATCACTGTTTAAATAAGATACAACATCACATGCTCAATTTCTATTTTCCTTATTGTCCTATTGAATTGTTTGAGCTGTTATTTTTGTTGGAATATGTTACTACATAGTGATTTCAGTCTATCATTGTATATGTTAGCATTGACATTTTCCATATGTACAATTCGTTTTACATATATCTTCATTTTATATCTTTGTTCAAATATTTTGGATGATTATTTTATTAACTTAATTTAAATGCACATCTTATTCTTAAAATACATACATTGCTTATGTTTTTATTTACATTTATATATGCATATATTTGGGTAGTATCTCTATATCTCATGGAGATTTTTTTTTTTTTTTTTGTAGGCACTCTTAATTTTACAAAAATGAATTCCAAATTGCTTTAACATTATATTGTTTGCTTAACTTAAGAGGTAAATCTGTAATTTCTTATATACAAAGTTTTCTGAATTGCAGAATTAGTTACAGGTCTATAAATGGATAACATATCCTATTAACATTTTGGGTTATTATGATGTTATGAACTTATGTTATCTGCATTTCTTACAATTGACATATCTACCGTCCTTGTGTCTGTATATACAAGAACATATACATATTTGTGGTAATATATCTTAATCTACATATTTATTACTAGAGTAGTATTGACTTATCTTAAGGAGTAATTTGCTATTTATAATTCCATTTTTTTATTATTTTTTTCCTTACACAATTAGATATACATATATATAACATTCTTATCCCTTATATATAGGTACCTATATATTATATATTATTATTAATATTTTTATTCTTTTTTAAAACTTTTATTTATTTATTTATTTTAATTATTATTTTATATATATATATATATATATATATACTTTTTTTAAATTTATTTATTTTTATTTTATTTTTTTATTAGATTTGATATCTTGTTGTCATCATTCCTCTCATTGTGGCGAATGGGCCTACGTTAACAGCACCTTTGTCTGGGATTATGCTTTTTGTTAAGATAGTGGGTTATCATTATTGTTTACCACTAACTACGGGGGTTCCATTATCGGTATAAGTTTTATTTTTCCTTCTTCTTCTCCTTCTTCAATTAGGCCGAGTTTCTTCCATTGCTGTGTTGTTATGCTCTTGGTTTGTGTAGTGTTTATGATAATTTCCTTTAAATAATTGTTAATTTTTGCTAGTATGTTTGGTCTGGTGTCTCTTCCGTGTATTTTGTCACATCTGTGGGACCATATTGCATACATTGTTATTATTATGATTATTAGTTCTGTTTTTTTTTTTCATTTTTTGGTCTTCCAACCAAAATAATGTGTTTTCAGAGAATGGTTGTGTCTTATGTAGGAGTTTCTGTATGGTGCTCCATACTGTGGACGTTTTGCTACAGAACATCATAATATGATATATTGTTTCTGGGTTGGGACAGAAATGACACTTCGCTGGGCCTTGTAATGGGATTTTTTTTGCTACACTCCACATTTTTGTGGGGAAACAGGCATGATGTACTTTATAGAAGAATGTTTTGTATTTTGATGATATTGGAAGTCGGAAAACTTTGTTAAGCACTGGACTTAGCCTAATTTCTCCTTTTCTTATTTCCCTGTGTTGGGGAGGCGGGAATGTCACTTGACTTAATGTTTTGTATAGTTTTCTTGGTTTGATTGTCAGTAAGTTTTCGGTATCGGAGTGTTTCATTATATATGTGTACCCTTCGGCTATTTCTTTGAATATTCTCGGGCTTGGTTTTTTTATATCTGGAAGTGAGCTTATAAATCTATGCGGCAAACACTTTTGTAAGAATGTTGCCGCATAAGCATGATAGGTTTTTGTGTGTGCTCGGGCTGCTGTTATTGCCCTGCCGATGAGAGTTTTCAGATGGATGTTTAGCAATGCTAAAGCTCCAGCTTCAACTTCATGGAAGAGTGTTGATCTGCGCATGGGTTCATACTGAGAGCCCCAGATGTATGTAGCGCAGAGCCTGTGTATTTTTTCGGCCCACCTTCCGTGATACGGGGTGTTGTGTATCTTGTACCACAGGCGAGATGTTAGGTAGATGTTGCAAACCCGGGCCCTTCCTCTGACGGACAGTTGTCTAGGGTGCATTGCATTAATTTTATTCTTTATGCCGTCATGGAGTTCTTTCCATTGTTCGTGTTGATGCCCAGAACCGGTGTTGATGCCCAGAACCGGTATGTAATTATTCACATGTATTCCTGAAGGAATCCTTGGTTGGTTTTCCCACCTTCCAATTATTTTGCAGTGGGATTTTGCCAGATTCACATTCAGTGCTGAGGCTTTGCTGAAGTCTTTTATTATTTTGAGTGTTGTGTCCAAGGATTTTTGTGTTCCTAGTGTTAAAATGACGTCATCAGCATATGCCAAAATTTTGGCGTCACTTTCTCCGTGTATATGTGTTCCTTTGATATTGTTGTTTGTGTTGAGTGGTTCTATGGCTAGAACAAATAGAGCCATGGATAGTGGGTCTCCTTGCCGGATGGAACATTTTATTGAGAAAGAGGCTGAGAGATTTTTATTAATGATCAGCCTACTTTCCGCGTTTCTGTACAAAAGCTTAATCGTTTCTTTCCAGTTTAGACCAACTCCTATTCGGTCTAGTGTTTCAAACAGGTATTGGTGGCTAACTGTGTCAAATGCCTTTTGAATATCTAGCCCCATTACAATACATGGATTTTCTGTGAGGCTGTAATAATCGCAAATGCATTGGAGGTGCATTATTGTGTCAAGAATATTTCTTCCTTTCACTGCACATGATTGTGCTGGTGAGATAAGTTTATGAAGGTGCTTTTGTATTCGGTTTGTAAGTATTTTAGATATTATTTTGTAATCAGTATTCAGTAGGGTTATGCCTCTCCAGTTTTTTATGTCTTGTAACCTCTGATGATCCCCAACCTTTGGTAGTAGTACAATGTGTCCTGTGTTGAATTTTGCTGGCGTTGTCTGTGTTGTAATCATCATGTTCATCATTTTAATAAAAATATGTTCAAATTTTGGGAAGTATTCTTTGTAGAATTCGCCTGTTAGTATATCTTCACCTGGTGATTTGTTATCAGGGAGCTGTTTCACTATAAGACGGCATTCTGCTAAGGTGATTGGTGCGTCGATCTCCTTAGCCTCCTGCTGGGTGATTTTGGGGAGGAGTGAAAGGAATCTTTCTCTTTCTTCCTGACTGCTGGGTTTTTCTTGAAATAGTGAAGAAAAGTATTTTTGAACACCACGAATTATTTCGGAGTCTTTGTTTAGAGTTTGGCCTTCGTATGTTATGGTTTTTATTCTCTGTTTTGCGTTCCGTTGTTTCTCAAACAGCCATGCTGTCGAGGTCTTCCCTTCATCATTTTCAATTATTTTGAGACTAGCACGTAGCCACGCTCCTTCTATTTCCTGAAACTGTTTCGCTGTTATGCGGTTTTTAATTTCTTCTATTTCTGTTCTGATGTTTTCATTATTTCTGTCATGATGGTGATACAATTTTGATAATTTCTTCGTGTCAGCGTTCTGTTTGTTCCTTTGTTGCTGCTTTTTTATTCTACTAATTTTGATTGCTGTTTGTTTTGTCATGTGTTTAAATTTCTTCGAGGCTGTTACAGCATTTTCTATGGATTCTATTTCCTCAACTATTTTCTCTATGTTATTGTTGAATTCATCGTCATCTTTAAGGTGTTTATTAAATTGCCATAGGGGGAAATTTCTGTTTGTAAACTTATCAGCTGTTTCTGTTTGTTGATATTGTAGTTCAGCCATCACCATATGGTGATCGCTGAACATGACAGGTGTGTGTTGTACAGTTTTGACCTTTATATTTCTGAATGTTTGGATGTATATGCGGTCTATTCTAGAGGCGTTTCCGGGTGCAAAATATGTGAATTCCTTCTTTTGGGAATGCAAGATTCTGAAGGCATCTGATAGGCCACAGTGGGTGAAAACTCTTGTGAAATTTTTCTGCGGAAGTAAGTTTGGGTATTCTTGATCCTTTTGTGGTTGTTCTGTAAAGTTCATATCTCCTGCTATTATTGGGTCTTTTTGTTGAATATAGTGTCGCACCTCCTCCCAGAAGGTGGTCTTATGATTATGTGTGGCTGGTCCATATATGTTAATTATGTTGTGTATATTTTTCTGCCAAAGGAGCTCGACCTCCAGAACTCTATGCCTGATTATGACATTATGGGATAATATTTGGAGGTTACCCGATTTTTTTATTAGTGTAGTAACTCCACCTATTCCATTGGTCTGAGCCTCTTCGGCAACGATATGGTACATTGTTTGTAACTTGTATTTGAAGCTGTTTGATGGGTCAGTGTTGTTGTGTAGTCTAGTGTCTTGTATCATAAGTATATCGGGTCTGTGTTGAAAGATTAAATTAACTGTTAGTTGAATCGATGTTTTATTATTTAGCCCGTTTACATTTAGTGTAATGATTTTTAGGTTGTGAGTCATAGTTAGAAAGTTGAAAGTTTTCTAGAGCCTTTTCTTTCTGGACTCTTAGCTAATTTTTTTTCTTTGGGTTTTGACTTCCTGCTTTTGGTGATGTTAGGCGTAAACTTCATTTTTGCTCTCTTTACTGGGGTCTGTTTAGTATTCCATTCTGATTTCTCTACTTCGTTTTCTAAATCCGTTTTACTTTTTTCTGTAATTTGTGTTACCGAGATGGTTTGAATTATTTCAATGTTTGGAAGTTCTTCATCTTCAATGGGGCAATTATTATTTAATTCTTCATTTGTGTTATTCGGAGTGATTTTTTTTTTCTCTGTAGTTTCAGGTTTTGTTACTTTTTCTGAATCTAGAACTGACCTTTGGCTGTTAGTCTCCTCGCCCGCCCGGATAATCCCTTCCTTTGCCTTTAGCAGAGAGTTATTCTCATTACATTCCTTGTGCCTGTAGGTGTTAAGCCCTGGGGTGCTGCTCTCATTGACCCGATTCTCTGCCTCATATTCAATAGTTGACGTTATTTCCTGGAAGTCTTCTGCTTTTTCAAGCTCATCGCATGTGTTCGGTTGACTACCTGAAGGGCACGCGGCCAACATGGAGGCATATGTCTGCCCTGGACATTGTTTAATATCGTGTCCGATTCTCTTGCATCGCTCACATTTCGATGCTGTGTATTATCTTCTTAGATGACCTACGTGCCTGCATCTGAAGCATACAGGAGGTCTTCCTGGAATGATCACTAAGGCTGGCATTTTAGAAACTTTTATAATCTACGGGATATTTTCTATTCTGGCATCGTCATTCAGCGTAATAGTCAATCTTTTTTTGTTGGATAATACATGCACCCATTCTTTATCTTTTATATTGGATACATTTTCAATACATTCTATTGTACCAAATGATTCAAAGTGCATGCCAACTAATCTATTAGAAATTTGGGGGGCAACCAATGAATTAAAATATCTAATTTTCTAGATCTCACAATGGGGATAATTTCACATGTATGGTTATTAACATTAAGTGATTTTATTTTAGCAAATTTTTCTTTCAAAGAAACATGTTTAAATGAAATTATGAAAATATAACTGAACTTTAAAGCCAAGGTGCCATACATCGGAACCTCTTACCTTGCCTTTCAAACTTTCGATGATATCCAGTTCTGTATATTGGGCGCCAGAAAGATCACGCTTTAGGATGCAGGCCTTGCTCCAATCTAGTTCATCTGGAAGATTCAACGATGAGATAACATCTGAATTGAAATCCTTCGTTGTACTGGCAGCAGGTGACTGAAAGACGGTCGCTGATGCCTGGTCCATTGTGTTATGTAGATTTGTTACTGTAGAGACTGGGGATGTATCCTTCAGAGATCCAGTAGCCTTGGTACTTGAAGAGGTATTGCCAGATGAAACATTTCCTTCCGGTAGTTGTTGAAAGCTAGTAGCCTTAATAGGTGAGCTTGTATTAGCAACTGAAGATTTTTCCGCGATCGACGACATGCTGTATGAAAGCAGACGGTACGTTAAGGGCAGCGTGCCCACACTGGTAAAGGCTTAAGCAGCACTAATCCTCTTATGCTCGAACACTAAGGAGCACACAAAAACACGTCTGCTCTGGTCTGAGTCCAACGAGCTACTCCACGCCACATCCACTGAGCTACACAGGTTCTAATGGGTTACATATTATTAATATTATTATGATTAGGACAATGTAATACTACAATTAATGTTAAAATTAATAGTAATTCTAACAAAAACATTTCACAGTTACATTTTAAATTAAAACAGTTAAACAGCTATTTTTTCATTTTGTCATTTACATTTTAATTTTACAATTCATTTTTAGTAACAATTCACATTAACAATTACTTTTTTTTATAAAGAATGCAATAGATAATGGTATATGAGTTCATCTCACTATTCGCAATAATAATTAAAATAAAAAATCGCCAGCAACATTGAAGAATGATACTTTATAATTCCATACTAACCATGTGTAATATTCACTTATCATTACCTCTCAGAGAATGAAATATATTTTATAATATTTAGGCAACAGTGCTATAATTGCTTACGTTACACTTTTCACTCTGAATATCTTTATAATTGCATAGTGTGGAAGTCATGTAACAGAATAATAATGATCACAGTAATCATTTGCAAATAACGTTCACAGTTACCCAAGATAGTTGATATGATTACATTCTTCATTTTACATTTTATTTTATATATATTTATTTCGCTTTTTTATTCGACAAATTATTATCTTTATCATACGGCTATTTACATCGAGACTATTCACATATCGTGTTTCAGTTTAGTACAGAATGCTATATAATAATGATAATTATATTAACAACAATAATAATAATTATTATCCTTATTATTATCAGTTAAGGTATTGTGACTTTGAAGTTATTTGTAATGATTGGCTAATGAGGATTAATAGACTAAGCTGGGCTAAGTCCACCTTCTTCGAAGCTAGGATTAGCTTTTATGAAGAGAGTGGGATTAGAATACACTATTTGTTTGCTATATATTATTTGTGGAAAACAGGCATTACGTTGGATGCTGGTGGTTTGTGAAGTGAAAAACAGGTGTGAGAGATAATACTAATTGTGTTGGTATACGAGTAGCTCCCATAGTTCGTGTTTTAACGTTCTGTAATTGTTCACGTGTTTTAAATTTTGTGGTAGGTTGTTGAGTAGTGTGGATATGAAATGTGATCTCACTGCAGAACTTTAAGAATTGTTGAAAGCTGTTGGGATGTCAAGAGTTGTTGTGGGTCGTGTTATGGGACAAGTGTCTCTGTTGTTATGATAGGTGTTGTCGAAGTGATTTCTTAGTAACTTTAATTAGTGTTTTTAGATTTTGTATGCTCAGGATTTTGTGCATTGCAATATGGGTTTGGTTATTTGCTGTTGTGGGTGAGGCCTTCAAATCACTATTGAAATAATTTTCCGATGTAATGTTTCTATTTTTGCTAGATGACTGTTTGATGTGTTAGCATAGATTGTTATGGGATACCTAAGTAGCGATTTGCAGATAATGTGATATAGAAGTGTTTTTTATGTTATATGGAATCGTATCGTTTGCTTGGAAAATTTCTGCTGCAATGATGCGGAATTTAGTATGTAGCTATTGTATATGTTTTGTTCATTTGTAATGGCAATCTATCCTGTTTGCCATTACAAATGGCAAACACGATAAACACGTTTTTTAAAGGCCAAGGTATTTTGCATGTGTTACTGGTGATTTCCAGAGATTGGCAGCTATTTTTTATGTAATACAGCATTATGTGTGACAGTGTAAAATTGTTTATTTTATTTTTGTAACTTATATGCATTTATTTTATCTTAACTTGACTTTACTTTACTTTATTCATTCAACTCAAACTCACGATGTTTAGACTATCTCTACTTTAAACATAAGCCTCTCAAAGTTAATCCTTTCGTTACTTATTTCTGTTCCCCCTGCTATTAGACAATCTTAGTGATATTAGTTAGTCAAATGTGTTCAGTCTCCCACTCAAGCACAAAGTCAAATTAGGAAATTTATTTTTTTATTTTCGACTGTGCCACCGAATTTGATTGGATATTGTTAGAAAGATGGGATGGGAAAAACAGGAAATATTCACAAAACATATATCCTCTTCCTCAAAATTTGCAAGTCGTGACTATTTGTTATGCCTGCAGTTTCTCAATGTTAATTTTTAGAGATAGTGCATTGGCTAAGAAAAACAGACCAGGTAATTACAAAAACACAACATTTAATTAATTTAAGGGAAATTACGTCCCATATTGTTTCTTAGCCGAATAAGAAACTCAAAGAGTTTCATGCCGAATATACGAACTATATAAAGTTCGACAAGTCAAAGCGTAAGCAAATACCTGGAAAGTGCAACACATAACCCATTTGGTAGCGCAACACAGGGCAACTCATAGTGAGGGTGGAGCAAGCTCCGATCAACTGTTCTTGGTATTTTCCCATAATGTGAAACCCAGCTGCTAGGAGCTGTATTACTGTTCTACATTATGAGAGAAGGTCACTACCCAGACCGGTTTCAACCTTTATTGAATGTAAAAGTGAAACGGGCTCTAAAAATAAGACGATCTCGAAAGATCGCCCAACGCTGCGTTGTTCCACTCAATGACAGGCTTACCCCATCACCGAGAAGAACTTCTCAGTAATGGCTCTACCCAGTGACAGACTCACCCCACCACCAAGCAGAGCCATAATCTCAGCGGTGACTCCACTCAGAGACAGACAAAAACCTATCCCCAAGCAGAGCCTCACGGAACCTCCCCACCACTTTCAGCCTTATGTATAGGTGAAGTGTGCTCTAAAAATAAGACGATCCCGAAAGATCGCCAAACTCAGCGTTGTTCCACTAAATGACAGGCTCACCCCGGTACCGAGAAGAACTTCGCAGCATTGGCTCTATCCAGTGGCAGGTCCTAATAAATTACTAATTATATGAAGAGCCAAAGGCTACGAAGCCTTTGACTCTTGATATAATTACAACATTTAATTTTTCTGCTAAGACAATAATTACAAAGGACATAAGTTACTGTGAAGTTAAACCACACAACCATTTAACACACATTAGAATGTAAAATTCATGCAATAAAGTGTATTTAACGGTTAATTTATAAGCAAGTTTCCCGTGACATTGCTATACAAAATTTGCGCACGGTGATCACGAGTAACATAAACTCATCCTTTAAATGTAGCAACTTAAATCTTGTCTTGCTACATACACTCCTTATTAGCACTATTCCCTGTCTTACAATTAAACACACATTCAATATCCAAACATGTAAATATACATACTAATCTCCAACAATACATTTGATTTAGAAACCGCCTGTTTACAAACACTTAAGCAACACACACAATTCCGATGTACGCTTTAACAAACACATAAAAGCTGTTGCTTACTCGCATAACCAAGCGTGAACTGTCCCAGAACGTTTACAGCAAACGACCTCAGGATTTGACCATTCCTTTCCTGAAAATTTCTTCTTTCTGTTAGGACTTACACTGGCGTCAGTTTTATAGAACCTGCCTCATCGAGATACTGCCGACATCGGAAATTCTCAGATCGGACACTATCGACCCTCTATGACCTGTGGAACGGCCGGTTGGAGGAATACGGTTGGATACTAGGAAACAGTCGACATCGGGAACACAGCCGGCACCTGTGGGAGAGTGGTCGACGATCACGGGAACACGGCTCGGCGACTGCAAGGAAAGGCCTCGACGATGACCGGAGAAAAGAGCCAAAAATAGTAGGGCCAGCTTAAGAGTTACAAGCTCCTTATTTACCATAATTATGCCTTTGTTCTCATGGTGTGCTTTTCCGGGATGAGACTATAGCGTTATGACGTCAATGCTGTCCGTTTCGTTAACAACATTTAACCTCACGACCTTTGGTAGATATTTGTCATTGCTAATCTGGCTAATCCCATCAAGCTTTACAATTAAGTCTACCTATATGCACTTTTACAGCAATTCTTATAACATTAAATTCAGCACATAATATTTTCACAGTACATTTTAAAGATTAGGAAATACCGTGGGAAATAAAACTGTGGAAAATCTGTTGCAAAAATTAAACATAGCAAACTATTACTTTTTTCTTGCAACAGATTTTACAAGTTTAGCGGCAGTCGTGAGGGATTCGTGATTCTCGGGTTATGTATAATGAACATCTGCGTTTTGATTCTCTTCATTATAATTCATTTTGGTAGAAGTTAGTTGTAATTTCATTTAAGTTTGTTGTGCTTTGGAAAGAGCAGTGTTGATGTCTTTGTGGACTGCTAGTAGTGCCCTGTCGTCTGCGTATTGATATATTTTACTTTCGTGGTCAAGTTGTGAATGCGGTTAATGTATATGTTGAACAGGGTAGGTGATAATATAGCCCTTTGTGGGACGACATGTTTTTCTGTATATCTCGGCTGTAATGCGTGCCTATTTTCGTCACTTGTGTTCTGCTGCAGACATTCAGTGTTCCTCTTATACCGATTGAATTTAGTTTGGTGAGCAGTAGATCATGTTCAAGTGTATCAAAAGCTTCAGTTAAGTCAATAAGGACAGCAAACTTGTTTTTAATGAAGAGCTATGTTTATGGCGTCGGCAATATCTTCTGATAGGTGATGGTGCTTTTTGTTTTCTGGAATACGAATTGGTTTTGCGATATAATATTGTAATTTTGTAAATAGTTCTGTAGTCTAGTGTGTGTTATTTTTTTCAAGAATTTTGGAGATGACTGGCAGGTTAACTGTTGGTCTGTAGTTTGGTGAATCGTTCCTTTTGCCGTGTTTGTAAATTGGCATAATTATTGTAGTTTTTAGTTGTTGTGAAATAATACCAGTGTCGAATATTATGTTCACGAGTCTAAGAAGTATTGGATTTAATTGTTCAATGTGTGTTAAAAGGTGTATGAGTCTTATTTTGTTTATCAGTGCAGTAGTCGTCTTTGTTTTTAGCTTTAAGAGCGCTTCCTTCAGTTCCTGTTTCTTTACGGGTGGAAAATACATGGTTTGCTGTTGACTTTGTGCTGGTAATTTTTTTGTGATCGTTGGCAGATTATCTTTTCTGAGTTGTGTGATATTGTTTGTGAAGGAGTAGTTGAATAAGTCTGCTAGTTCCTTTTGATTCATATCCTGAAGAAAGTTTTTTGCGATAAAATCTTGTGGTGAAGTTTTCTTTTATCTAGATAGTATTTCGTTAGGTTTAGTCCATGTTTTCATCATATACCATAAATCTTTGATAGAATTGTGTCTTTTTGCGGGACGAATTTTTGATTTTAGTTGATTTCTTGTGTTTTTAAATAATCTTTATAGATGAGGGTTACCTGAAAAACTTTTGAGTCTTTTCTATAGATTTTGCGTTACAGTAATACTATTTAGAATATCGCCATTTATGTTATGGATTAGTGTCGATTTGTCGCCTCGTTTGTGAAGGTTTTGTTGCTTTTTTCTATATTTCTGTGATATTATTTGTACGTTCTCATATAAAGTAGAGGATCATTTATTTTAAGTAGGCAATTCCAGTCTGTATTTTTTAAAAGCCTGTCAACAATGCTCTTTAATATGATCGAATTTTGTCGTTTTGGGAGATGGTGGGTAAAATAATGAAACGAACATGAGACAAAGTAGTGATAGGCAATTTTGACGTTAATTACTGATGATGTGTATGGATGGATGGGAGCCCGTATGTTGACATGGTCCATGCAAGATTTTGTTAGTGAACTGTTGAAAAATTCTTCTTGTTGGGGAGTTTATGTTGTACTTAGCATAATCAAAGTATGTGTTAGTGGTTGATGAAGCATGGTCAAGAGTCTTCTTCTTCTTCTTCTGCAGCTTGTCCCATTTAAGTGGGGTCGCTGTTAATGATGATTGTCCCTCACATCCTCCTGTCTTGGGCTGTCACCACATCCAAGTTCTTCATCCTCAAGTCCTCTTCTACCAGCTATCTCAATCTCTTCTTTGGCCGCCCACGCTTCCTCTTTCCTTGCACATCCACCTGCATGACCTTTCTTCCCACATATTCGTCCTCCCTCCAAGAAGTGAGGTCAAGCATGGTCAAGAGTATTTATGTTAATGTCTCCTATTAGGATGAGCTTATGTGTTGTATGGGGTTCAATGCCACTTAGCCATGAATCTAATTCATGTAGAAAGCTGAGCGAATTATTATTTGAGGGTCTCTACATCCTCAAATATATGTATAATAAAATGATGTATAACATAACGATGCAATTTGCAACAATCTGAGATTAATTATCATTTTGTGAATGTATTTTCTTATATTTGTTGCGTTCGTTTTTTTTTTGTTTGTTTTTATGATACACACCTGCTTCGCTCGTTGATTGCCTTTGTTGGATATGTTACTGATATCTCTAGAAATTCGCACAAGTCGCGTGCCTGATATTTGAATTCAGTGGACATTAATTACACTGGCCAACAAAAAAAAAAAAATCTGCTGATTATGATCTGACATTTGTTTTTTACTAATTTGGGAGCGCTGATTTCAAATATCAAACCCATTTTTTCCTATCACGTCAGGTTTTTCCTCTATGGCATTTTCTTTTTGCTAATTTCTAAGTTTTTGATAGTTTTAAAAAGGCAGTACTATTTAGAGGATAAAAAAAATCGATTTTTTAATATTATTTTCTAAACGTATGTACTTTTAAAAATCTGTTCCTAACTTTTTATCAAGACATTCGAAAAATTCCCGAAGATATAGCCTATTATTCAAAGCGGTGCGCAGATCAGAATCGGATCTGCGCACCACTCACCGGTCTCTCTTGTTAGTAAACGAATAAATGCGTAAGAACCTGCAACGGTACGTACTGGCGCTTTGAATGCGAGAGAGGCCGCTAACCGACCTAATACATTTAGATGATGAAAAGTAGGTGATGACAACTGCCTAAAACAAATAAATGCTATATCCGTCATAGCGGACAAAGAACGATCGAAATCAGTCAATCGTTAATCGATCGTGAAAGTATGATGAGCGCTTATAACGTTTCAATAAAGTCTCTGGTTTTTTTTTATCTTGTTAATTGCATGTTATTCGGCAGTGAAGAAAATACATCATGTCTACTACTTTCGAAAATGTGTCAATAGTGTAGATTCCTTCTGCTACTTTTGTGGCAGCTTTATTGTTCCCAGTCAAAGGACAAATATCACTGATTTCGTTAAGAAAGTACTTTGCATACTTTGACGTAAAACTTGCAGATCAGGACAATTCATGGGCTCCAAATAAAGTGTGTAACTCATGTGTAGAAAATTTACGACAGTGGAGCAAGGGAAAACGCCAAAAATTAGCTTTTGGCATTCCAATGATTTGGCGTGAACCGAAAAATCATGTAGATGATTGCTATTTTTGTTTAGTTCAGATTTCTGGTAATAATAAGAAGAATAAGAAAAAAATTGTGTATCCAAATCTCGACTCAGCAATTCGGCCAGTTGCTCATTCCAATGAAATAGCCGTGTCAATTTATAAAGGACTTCCTTTACTTGAGAACGAGCATGATCATGATATTGCAGATGTTCTTGAGGAGCAAGACCCGGATGTTGATTTAGACAATGAAAATTTAATTTCTAGTTCTGGATCGCAACGTTTTACTCAAGCGGAATTGATTGACTTAGTAAGAGATTTGGGCCTATCAAAGGAATCATCGGAATTGTTAGCTTCAAGATTAAATGAAAAAACTTACTGGAGCAAGATACGAAGATACAATGCTTAAAAATTATCATAGGAGGGAAAGTAATCTTGTACAATATTTTAAACAGGAGTGTGGGTTTGTTTACTGTAACAATGTGTCAGGTTTACTAACTGAAATGAATGTTGTACAATATCATCCAAATGAGTGGCGTTTATTTATCGACAGTTCAAGCAGAAGTCTCAAGTGTGTCTTACTACACAATGGGAATGTATATGGATCAATTCCTATTGGCTATTCAGTCCACTTAAAGGAAACATATGAGGACAATAAAAAGGTTCTGAAGTTATTAAAATATACAGACCATAACTGGATCATCTGTGTGGATCTTAAAATGGTGAACTTGGCTTTCAAAGAGGATATACAAAGTTTCTGAGTTTTCTATGCTTCTGGGAAAGTTGAGCTAGAAACCAACACTGAAGTCAGAAACATTGGCCTCTTAGAATATCCTTAAATGTTGGAGAACAGAATGTTATAAATCAAGCTTTAATCGACAGAGAAAAAATCATTTTTCCACCTCTACACATCAAACTAGGACTTATGAAGCAGTATGTTAAAGCTTTAGATTTACATGGTGACTGTTTCCAATACATATGTGAAAATTTTCCACGACTTAGTTATGAAAAAATTACAGCCAGTGTATTTGATGGACCAAAAATTAGAACTTTAATGAGAGACCCAAATTTCATCAACTCTATGAACGAGATTGAGAAAGAGGCCTGGACTTCATTTACGATAGTTGTGAATAATTTTCTTGGAAACAAAAAAGCGTGCAATTACAAAGATCTAGTGGAAACAATGCTTGAAAATTTCCAGCACCTAGGTTGCAACATGAGCATAAAGCTTCATTTCCTATACAGTCATCTTGATAGATTTCCCGAGAATTTAGGTGCTGTAAGCGATAGTAGTATGGGTGTCACTTCTGACAAGATCAAGATCAAGATAAGATAAGGAATCATGACGTGATTGTTGATGACGTCATTGTGTGTGACGTCATGGGTATGGAATGTTTGGAATTTCCCTGTGGGCATATGTGTCAATGGCTTCCGTTGTTGTGTTTCGTTTCGCGTATGGCATTATGGGTGATGGTAGAGATAAGGATTCGTGTTGTGATTGGTGGACACTTCTGATAAGATGAAGATCAAGATAAGATAAGGAATCGTGATGTGTATGTTTGTTGTTATGAGATGTAGATAAGTGACGTCATTTGTTATTTGTAAATAAGTGATGTCATTTGTTATTTGTAGATAAGTGACGTTATTGTTTTGAATGGAAAAGGGAGATATATTAGAGATAAGGAATCGTGTCGTAATTGGTGGACACTTTAAACAAGATCAAGATCAAGATAAGATAAGGAATCGTGACGTGAATGTTTGTTGTTGTTAGTTGTAAATAAGTGACGTTAATGTTTTGAATGGAAAGGAATATATATTAGTGTATAAGGAATCGTGTTGTGATTGGTGGGACACTTCTAACAAGATCAAGATAAGATAAGGAATCGTGATGTGAATGTTTGTTGTTATAGAGTTAAGAATGTTTGGAATTTCGGTGGGGCCCTCGTCTGTCGGGGACATCACGTGGTGTGATATTTAGAGATAAGAATCGTGACGTTATGTGTTTGAAAATTTCCGGGGAACATATGTCTCTCTGTGATATCACATGGTATTTTGGTTTGGCTATGGAATTGTGGGCAATGTTTTTGAGATGAGATATCTTGGAATTTTCCCAGGGTGAAACACATCCGTTATTGTCATGTTTTGTTTGGTTGTCTAAGAATAGATGTACTAATTTCCAATACATTATGGAGTATTTCTTTCCTGTTAAAGGGTGGAAATACTAAGAGTATGTCGTGATGGTTGGGTGTGATTAGGTTTCCTGAATAATTTAATTATATATATAATAATGTAACTCAAACACTCTTTTTTCCCCATAGTTCATCCGTATTTTCTTCTATATTCATATTCTAATCAAGTTCATATTTTATTCATAATTCATCCGAATATTTTGATTTGTCTAAATCAATATCTTAAAGTTCAATAAATAATTTTTCTTCTATAAATGGTTGTACTAATTTTCCAATACATTTTGGGTATTTCTTTCCTGTTAAAGTGTGAGAATTCTTAGAGAAAGTTGTGATGGCTGTCGTGTTTCGAGTTTTTCTGAATAATTTAATTATAATCGTGTCCCTTAAACACACACACACACACACACACACACACACACACACACACACACACACACACACACACACACACACACACACACACACACACACACACACACACATTAGACATGAAAAGTCGCTAATGTGTCCATGTTGATACTCTAATATATACCCTATGATTATTCTTATGAAAAAAAAACAACTATTCAGTATTAGAATTACACTTACCAAAACACATACGACCAAGGATTATTGAAATTACAAGTATCAATTGTTATGTTTAAGTTAAAAAAAATAAACTTACATTTCTTTCCAGAATGAGAATATCTTAGTACTATCTAGGTTTTCTGAATATTCCAAATTGTTGATTATTAACATATATTCACACCACAGAACACAAACACAGCTCTGAAAATCCAGTTGACTTTTTTCATTATAGGTTTTACTTTAAAATTCAGTTAACTACATATTATAACTAGAATAAGTGAGTAAAATAAATAAATAAATTGTGTGTGAATTATTTTCCCACACTGCTAATTTTCATTAACCTTGTTTCTAGATAACTGAGTGACTCATTTCCAGATAGCCACGTTCTTTTCATAGCTGTAGCGGTTTCTTCAAAGGTAAAATTTTTCTCAGGGATGTGTATTAGTCAAACTTTCTGATGTGACTAATGTTTACACTAGTGTTGGGTAGCAAAGTTTGCACTGACCTCATGTGATCTTTGAGACCTAATTTGTTCTCATCACTTCCAATACGTATCGCGGTTTCTTCAAAGGTCCACTGGATTATTATTACTCAAACTTACTGTTGTGACTAAGTATTTTCGAGGTGATACACTACTGATGGGTAGCAAAGGTTTGTAATATGATCTTGTGTGATCGTTGAGAACTAAGTGATTCATTGTCACATGATGTGGTTTTTGGTTTTCCATTGGTTCTAACTTTTTTTATAAATAAACTGAAGGGTCGCTCACTTCATTTGAGTTTCTAGTAGTATTTGTAATATTTGTATGCATTCAGAAGATTGTAGTTTCAAAATGAGTTTTTCTGGAGAAAAGGTAAGTTAATTTTGTCATTTTATAGCAATGTCATGAATTTTAGTGACTACATTAGCGATTTTTGTCTATAAAGTTATAAGGTGGTTTTTGCAATGGAAAAATAAAAATCATGTTCATGATATTCAATCTGTTTTGTGTTAAGTGAAATCCCATAAGTCATTATATATATATATATATATATATAATTTTTTTTTGATTGGGAAAAGATATTGAGTGTGGTTATTTAGTAATATTGTGTTAGTGAAACCATCGCGTGGTGTCGAAATTGCAAAAAACATTATGATGAGTAACATTTAGTTTTATTTTTGGTTATTAAGATTTTGGGGGGAAAAATTTCTGAGGGGTGATGTTTAGTAAAACTGTGTTAGTGAAATCTCATGTAGTGTTGAAATTGCTAAAATCACCTTGAGTTTTTATTTCTGAACGATATTTCTGAAATCTAGAAAGTAATTTTTTTTTTTTAATAGCGATCATCTGTTATTTGTTTTGTTGATGGTAATGGGAATATATTCATTCATCAACCCAGCATTGTAGAGATTGATTTGACTGGAGAAAATGGTTGCGAAAATGAACAAACCACAGGATGTGATATTAATTCTAATGTAACAATCGCTGGTGTTGCTGGAGGAAGTCGCAACCCTCCCCAAAATTTATATAATTCACATTCAGTTACTGGATGTGAAACTAAACTCTCTACTTCTACTACTATTGAACCCTCACTCTACAGGGACTTTTATACTGTTTCGGTGGCCTGATCACGTAATTCTATCAAGTATCAAACTCGCCAATTGGAGTATCAAGTTCGATTTCGTGATCTGGAACTCTTTTCACCAGAGTGTTTTTTTGAAATATTTCGAGATATGCTTAATGAGATCATTCAGCGTTTATCGAGTTCAGGAACTTTTTCTCACGTTCAGTTGGGCGTTAGTGCATCCAGTTTAGAAAGCAAGATTAATTTACCATTCATGTTGCTTTCTGAACTAACTATCCAAAGGATAGTTGATGCTTTTTATGCTGTCGCCCAATCGAAACGTGAGTTTCTTTTGGCAAATGATCTGATTATCGATGTCATACTTATCAATATCAGTAACAATGGTGGTGGCAGAACCAATGTTAAAAGAAGAACGCTGCTTAGCCTGGATGAATTTGTGAAAATAAAAAAGCTATTGTGGAAATTAACAACAAAGACAATCTTTGCATGGCCCGAGCACTTGTTCTGGGTGTTTCTGGACAAACTGATGATGCCCAAACATACAGACAAGTGCGGTTAGATTGTAAAAAGTTACAAACAAAGAGGGCTTTAATTCTCCACAAAATTGCAGGGGTTCCACTCATTTCTTTTGGTATTCCAGAAGCAGATCTCTTTCAAAAGCATTTGACTCCGGAATACCAAATCATAATTTTTTCAGCAGATGCTAATTTTTCTGTGGTGTTTTGGGGTCCAAATGCAAGTAAACAGATCTGTCTTTTATATCACTCATCTCATTATGATTTAGTGCATAGTGTGCCAGCTCTCTTTGGGGGTATCTATTATTACCCCAGATGCTTTCGGACATACAGTACTTCTATCAAATTGCAAATGCATAAATGCCAAAATATATGCACCTGCTGCTGCACAAACACCAATCATAGTGTGCAGAACCTTCTTTTGTGTGAGGCATGCAATAGATTTTTCTATGGCAACGAATGTCTGAATTTGCACATACAAAGTAATATTTGTTCAAAATTCCATTATTGCGGACAGTATTTGACTACTTTCTCTACAGATAAAAGCCACGTCTGTCCACCTGAAAATTTCTGCAACTACTGCAAATCAGTTCACCCAAAACAAATGTGCTTTGTGCAAAAATCGGAGGTCTCAAATAAACAAATTTCTATGATTTTTTTTGACACAGAAACAATAGCTAAAAATCATCGTCATGTACCAGTCTTATGTATAGCTGATTTTGGTAGTCACGAACACGAGTTCTGGGGTGAAAACTGTGTGGGTCAGTTTCTAGATGAGCTGTTTTCTGTCAAGAATATCATGAAAAGAGATCGAGATGGTAAGGTCCTTCGGGCTGTCAAACCTAAATACGAAAATATTCGTGTAATTGCACACAATTTTCGTGGTTTTGACGGGTATTTTATTTTGGAATATCTTTTTTCAAAAAATTTCCAACCCCGTGTAGTGTTTGACGGATCGAAGATACTTGCTATCTATTATGACCCTTTAAACATCATATTTCTTGACAGTTTTTCCTACATTAGTGTAGCTCTTAGGAAACTCCCAGCCATGTTCGATATCCCAGAAGTTCGTAAGGGTTTCTTTCCTCATACGTTTCACACATCTGATTCTCTGGATTATCGTGGAGTCATCCCCGAAAATTCATATTTCCAGCCGGAATTTATGAATAAAGAAACTCGTACAGAGTTCGAGACTTGGTACGAAAATCAGCTAGACACTGAATACTGTCTGAAAGCTGAACTTTTAGCTTATACGAAAGATGACGTGCGTGTTTTGCATGACAGTTGCAACACTTTTTACACTCTCTTCATACAGCTTACCCAGATTGATCCCTTTCTCCATGACATTACAATTGCAGGAGTATGTTTGAGAGTATTTCTCCAAAACTTTTTGAAACTTAACACATTGGCATACTTCCTGCTTGGGGTTACATAGGGGCAAACGTACAAAGTCGAAAGGCTTTGGCTTGGCTCAAATGGCAAGAACAACAGAACAACATAACCATACAATATGCACGTTCTGTGGGGGGGAGGTCCGCATCGGACCTTATTTTGTCGATGGGAAATGTGGAAGCTTTTTATATGATTTCTATGGCTGCTTCTTCCACGGTTGTCAAAAGTGTTACAGACCAAATACATTCCAACCATACAGAAATACAAACATGATAACCCTTTTTGAGCAAACAAAGGATCACGAAAACTACTTTCGTAGCCAAGGATTCAATGTCATCTCAATTTGGGAATGTCAGTTTAATGCAGAAATTTCTGAAAACACAGCCTTGAAAACCTTTATTGCTGCTCTTAATATTCCAGATCCCATATTACCTTGTAGTGCTCTGCATGGTGGCAGAACCGACTGCTACAAAATGTATCACAAAATTCAGTCAGAAGGGGAAGTTATTCGCTATTTGGACTTCAATAGCCTTTATTCATGGGTAATGAAATACCAGGTATTTCCTATGGGGCATCCCGAAGTTATTATCGATAATTTTCGACTATTCTCCTGGGGTATACTTTGGTATTTGCCATGCAAAAGTGGAAGCACCTACTGATCTCTTTTTCCCGATTTTGCCCATCACAGTTAACGAAAAATTAATCTTCCCCCTGTGTGGAAAGTGTGCTTCCAAAATGGCCCCATTATGCTCTCATACGGACCGATTATTTACAAGTTATTGGTGCAGTCCAGAATTAGATTTAACACGTTCTCGCGGTTATAAAGTTATTGAATTTTACAAGGTGTGGCATTTTTCTCAAAAATTTGAAGGGGAAGAAAACTTCTTTGCTCACTATATTGATACCTTTCTGAAGCTGAAACAGGAAGCATCTGGATGGCCTGAAGGTCAAAACCGACAGGCTTATCTGGACGAGTTTTTGCTAAGGGAAGGTGTTATGTTAAATAGCGAACACATTAGTAAAAATCCTGGTAAACGTTCACTTGCTAAGCTTTGTTTGAATTCTCTATGGGGAAGGCTTGGCATGAGAATGTTAAGAACTCAGACCCAGGTGATTTCCTCTTATGAAGACCTCGTAGAACCTTTTTTAGATAACAGTAAAGTTATCCAAGATGCCAGGTTAGTTTCAGAAGAGCAGATGATGGTTGGCTACTCTCCTATTGAAGGCACTGAGCCTGAAAATAGGAAAGGAAATGCTGTCATCTCCTCATTTGTAGCTGCCTACAGTAGGATAAAGTTATACGAGGTCATGGAACCTTTGCAAAGACGGCTTTTATACACAGATACTGATTCTGTCATTTTCATTGAAAAACCGGGCAGATTACTCACCATCCATTGGTCACTACCTTGGGGAGCTAGGTGACGAACTCGACGGTGACTTTATTGTTGAGTTTGTTACCACAGGCCCCAAATCTTATTCCTACAGAACGCGGGGGGGGGGGGGTAAGATTGTGACCAAATGCAAAGGCATTACTTTTAAATTCTCGCGCGGCCACTGAGATTAATCTGGAATCTATGATTGCAGCAGTAAGGGGTGAGCCACAAAACATCCAAATTCCTGTACCATTTTCTGTCCACAGAGACAAATAGAGCTGTCAACTCAAAACGACCTCCATAACAAAAAGATTTGGATACACTTTTGCGAAGCGCATAGTGTCAACAGACACATGCACTTTTCCCTATGGGTATTTCAAAGGATAATTCCTTACACTCACATACCCCATAAGCAAAAGATGCCATCTATGGGAAAGAAAACTAAACAACATTCTACCGGGTAGGCAAAAATCCATGGTTGTTTCCCAACACGATAATTTGCAGTGTCGCCCTTCTCTTGTACATTTTTTACATCAATGTTATTGTTACTATTATTCCACAATAGCTTCTTTTTTTTCCTTAGAATTAAAAAAGAAAAATTTCGTCTTGGTATGATTACATGGTGACTGCGATAAAAAAAAATGTTGACAAGGAGATTTTTTTGATATGAAAACAAGTATCTATTTGTTTTTACATGATCTCTGATTATATAAAAATAATCACAGTCTTATTATGTTAACATTTTCGATATGTTCATACATCCATTTACATGTATAATTTCGGGAGCTACTCCGTCAGGAAAAACAACATTCCTGTTGTCTCTCATAGAACATTGTAATCAACTAATCAAACCACCACCGGAACGAATCGTTTACTGTTACAGTGAAAATCAAAATAAATTAAAAAAAAAATACCACTACAGAATTCGTGAATGGTTTGAAGTTACCTGAATTTGATTCTAATGTGAGAAATTTATTCATAATCGATGATTTGGTTCACCAGGCTAAGGACAGCACGGAAATAGCTGATGTATTCATAAAAGATTCACATCACCGTAACCTTAGTGTCATTCTACTGACACAAAATTTATTCTGTAAAGGTGCACATTTTCGTACCATTTCTCTCAATAGCCATTATGTTATTGCTTTTAAAAATCCCAGAGACTCTTTGTAGTTTTCTCATTTAGCTTCCCAAGTATTTCCAGGACAAACAACGTGTTAGTTCAGATTTATAAAGATGCAACACGCGAACCCCACTCATATTTAGTTTTAGACTTTAGACAGGAAACACTTGATATTTTACGCTTGAGGTCACGGATTTTGCCAGTAGAAGAACCCAATACAGTATTTATCCCTGAATGGCTGATAGACTCAAACGCTATGAATATCTCATCAAGTACTTATCTCATTCCTCTCCCAAACAAGCAAATGATGCTTTAAAACATGGCACCTCCAGCCAAATCATCACACTCTGTGAAATCTGCAAAAATGTTTTATGTGGAAATATTCCACTACAAAACAACCAGAAGTCACGCCTACGAAGGAAAAAAAAATTATAAGAGCACTAAGTAACAAATCGCTTCCCTTCATAACCAGAAGAAAACTGGTTTTCCAGCACTGGGGAGCACTGTTCCCATTATTAGGCAGTATCATTGTTCCTTTATTGACTTCACTTATTAGAAAATGAATATGTTTAAAAAGTTTACACTTCTCCAATCACCAGAGGAGCGTGAACTATACACACTCGATGACGAAATGAGTGCCATTTTAAAAATAAGAAATAAACATGCAGATGAAAAAGTAAAAGCATATTTAAATGTTCTGCAAAAGTATTTAGGGTTGAAAAACCAATTGGCTCACACAGAAGGAGAGCAACAGGAACATAGAATACCATGTCCAGAACCTTTACTGAACAAACCAAATACCCAGAACCATTCCCATCAACCACCAACGTCAGCCAGTCCCAGTGAAGAAAATGCTTCCACTCCAATCCCTCCCCACAAGAGAGCTCGAAGAAGGAGTACCAAATTCATCTCTCTATCTCCCCGAAAGCTTCGTGGGAATAAGAAACTGGTTTGTAAAAAATGGTAAGTGAAAAAACAATTTTTTTTTAAAATTATTTTTTTATTTTCAGTAAATGATCTATAACAGCATTAGTTACTACTACAATATCATTTAACCACAAATCCTTAGAATAACATTTGCTAATAATATTTTGCATAGAAAGACCACGACATCTCAATATTAAAAAATACACACAATGCAAACCACACGCGACAGATTCCTTAGGTTGTACAGCTACAGAATTATAATACCATTTATTAGTGTTAATATTCAGAAAGTTAACAATATCGTTTTCGGGTGGACGACCGAAGCTATCGAAAAAATCACCGTGTTTGCCTTTAATATAGATAGCTTGCCAATGTTGTCCTGGCAACCAGGTCGGATCTGTGTTCACTACGAACATCGACTGTTGTTTTCTGATCGGATATTGTGGCAATTCATCACGAGCATACACTCCTAAACCCACTTTTCTCGTGCTGGGTTCTAACACTAGTATGCTTACTAATTGTTCAGTGTTCATAGTCCAGTAACAAAGAACGATCCTTTGTTACGGATAACGTACACTCAAATTCTGGATAAAGAACCACTGTGATGTTTTCAGGAAGAGGTTGAGCAAATTTAACTTCGAGTCGCACACTTCCTCTTCTTAACAGGCTGACATGGGGGGCAACGGCATTTTGATCTGGTGATAAGTCAAATCCATAGAGAACGTTTCCCTTTACGTATTCTTCATAAGAAATGTCATTACCACAGTCTCTGTTCCATTTACCTAGTGATGTGAACATTGACATGTAGCATCTACTGTAATGCCTTTCTTTGAAGTTCGGGGTCAAAGGTTGTGAGGGATATTGAATACCGTCAGCTGTCACTACAAGAAAATTCAGATTGAAATGATGAAAATTAAATGGATATCTGTTGAAAGTGCCATTAAATCCATCACTAGCGACCAGTCCAATAATTAATCTAGATGGTATTTCACCTAGATACATATTGTCTCGTGTGTCATCTGAAATACCCTTGGGAATCGAAAAATAAGAGACATTTGCACACGATTGATGGGATATATATCATGTTTGACTTGTCTAACACAGACAGGTGAGCCAGTTGAATCTTTGAATTTATTTTGACTTTGCGGACAAAAAGTGTAGCCTCTTCAATTTGCACTTTAGCCTTAGAATCAGCATTTGCAGTCAGTAAACAAAATTCGGGAGAACTGCGAACCAAACGAACACGAACAGTAACATTGTTAGTCAAGTACCGGTCTTCATGCATGATATCACCGTGTATTCGCCCAAGCATCTCGACACTTTTCGATTGGTTAATTCGAGCTTGTCGTTTACGCATCGCACATTCACTTTTGGTAAACATATCACTAACATTAGCGACATTATCTTTAACAAATAGTTCATTTGTCAGTTGACTGTTTTTAGCATCTCTGTCATAATTTAGTAGGTTTTCAATATAAGCCCTATAAGGATACGTGTCTGATACATTCACTAGTTTATCTTGGAGAAAAAAGTCAATTTGGCTGAACAGGGAATGGAAAAAATTATTCACAACACCAACTGAAGAATCTTCGATAGGTTTATTATCAGTGTCAGTGATGCGCACACGAACGCGTAGGTATGATTTTCCCAAATCGAAGTATTCTTCAGATGTACCTGGTATGCAAAATTCCACAGGACCTCCACTGTCAGTACTGGATATTGGTTGGTAGGTGACATAAGAACTTCTTTCCACACACATGTTGACACGAGGGTGGGAAAAAAGATCTAACTCTGACATCATATCCTCAGCAAAAGATGTCATCTCGCTTGCGCTTTTTAGTATTCGTCTTTTTCTTCTTGCTTCCTTGACCTCTCTGAAGTAATCGACTCTGAGCCTTTTCAGCAATGGTTTTCCCAGCTTCTGATGCTCTGTTTATAAAGGCTCGACATAGAGGTACCCCTTCCAATACATCTCCTATCATATGCTGACCGGCTTTTAAGGCTTGACGACCGACAAATTGAGCTGCAGGTTTTACAAGTGGACTTAGAAAGGAGAAGGCACTTCTGAAAATGCTACCTAATCCGTACCCACGCTGTATTGGGTGGCCTGTAAAGATTTGAGTCCCAGCTGCCTGCAATGTGTAATATCTCAGATAATCAGTCATCCTTCACTTATCGGAACTATAATTTAACTATTGTCTTGCCACCACGAAAGTGGAACAACTCGCCACTGTCAGAACGAATTTCAATGCTAATTGACTGAAATGTTTGTTTTCGTAACGGATAATAATCAGGTTGAGCAAAAACGAAGGAACACTTAGTGCTGCACTGAACAACTCGTAACAATGGTGCACATGTATCACCAACCATCTGTTTTTGGATTAAATCAGAATAAACAAAATATGCGGCTACACCCCTCTTTATATCAACTGGATATTTCCCTGTGATTGTACCTTTCAGTGTAACACCAATCTGATTAAAACCCAGTAGAAGACCGAAACCCGAGGCTTCCTTGGAAAACAACAGGTTGTAATCTTTTGGGACTGTCAGAGAAATAGTGTTGTTTGGGTTATTTTTTCCAGTAATCACAGAACTCACACCAAACACTGCTTGATGAAGTTCAGAGGGTGAATTTTAAATGCCATGGGGAATCTTGTACACTTTGTAAAATCCTTCTTTAGACTTTTCGGAAACTTTATTTCCTGTGATGTTGTTGTTGTCAATATTGTTGACACCTCCTCCAATAGCACGTATCATATGAAACTCATCGTAACTGGAATCTATGTTATTAAATTCTCCCGGAAGATGAATTTCGGCAAGAGCAACTTCCCATTTACCTTTAAGTCTGATCTCGTGTGGTAATTCCACTTGAAATTTCGTTTGGGTTTTTGTAGGAAACATTTTCATACTGCCATTACTGGGAAGGGTTAAGTAAAACATCTTCGCTACGAACACAAGAATTGTACGATGAGGGATAACCGAGCCACTTAACAAAATACTGAAGCTTTCCTTTCTGTTTGCGCTGCTTAAGTACTTGTTCGATTAGACACACGTCTTCCGGAAGTTCATTGGATATATTAGCCTTTTGCAGTTGAGGTTCATAGAAAGTTCCCTCCACTATCTCTCCGTCCCGACAGCGAACTCTATATACTACAGGGTTTCTATTAATAACCTGAGCAATAGTGAACAATTCTCGTATCCAGTTACCCCAATACCCTTTTCTAAATTTGTGGGTATCATCACTTAAAACCACACTATCACCTACTTGAAATTTTGGTTTGGTAGTCTCCTCTTGGGTTCCGTACAAATATTTTCAAACACGATCCTCGTTGTGAAGGTTAACTTGCGAAGGAGCGATACCGATAGTGCGGTGTGGTGTGAGATTATAAGTATGTACAAGGGTCGGCAAAACGTTCATATAACTTTTACTTTTAGTATACGTCATCCATTTGTAGATCTTTGTTTGCAATGTTCTGATAAATCTTTCTGCAATGGGTGCTTTCATTTCACTCCTGGTCGTGTAGAAATGAATATTATGGTTTTTAAACACTGTATGAACTTTGTTGTTGCAAAACTCTTTTCCTTGATCAGTGTTTATGTAACATGGCACTTCCTCTTTAAAAATAGACTCGAAAGCATTAACAACATCGTCTGCTGATTTCTTCTTCAGTGTCCGAACCCACGCAAATCGGGAAAAACAATCAATGCATACAAGAAGGAAACACACACCCCCATTCTCTTTTACATGGGATGACATATCTGCCAAATCACATTGAAAAGTGTGTAAAAGTGTCGGGACTTTGATTTGATTGCGTTTAAACTTTCTTCTAATGGGTTTATGTCTCACATAAGTAGGCTGTGTTGCTAACCAACTTTTCACGGTTTCATGTAACAAATTTGTATGTTTCTGTAAAGCTTTGATACTTCCAAAACTAAGTACTGTATTAGGATTATAGTAATCTCCTAACTTTTCCATTACTATCAATGATTTTTTTTTCTTTGCAGGTGAAAATCAAGAACTATCGCAAAAGTGCCAGATACTTGCTTTTATGGCAGTACTGGTAATATTAGTGACCTCTGAAATTGCTATAATCATAATTATTATGAATAAAATATGAACTTGATTAGAATATGAATATAGAAGAAAATACAGTTGAGCTATGGAAAAAAAAGTGTTTGAGTGACATTAGCATATATAATTAAATTATTCAGAAAACCTAATCATACCTGCCATCACGACTTACTCTAAGAATTCCCACCTTTAACAGTAAAGAAATACCCCAAAATGTATTGGAAATTAGTACAGCCATCTATAGATGGCTGTACTAATTTCCAATATAGTACATATTGGAAATTATGTATTCCATACATAATTTCCAATATGTACTATTGGAAATTATGTACATAATTTCCAATAGTACATATTGGAAATTATGTACTATTGGAAATAGTATATAATTTCCAATTATATATATTTGGAAATTATATATATATAATTTCATATAATTATATGAAATTATATAAATTGTATTTATATGTATGTTTTTGTGACATAGCATATAATTAAATTAAATTATCATTCCAAAATCAATAACAACACACATTCGCGTCACGAATCCTAATCTTATCTTGATCTTGTCAGAGGTGTCCACCAATCATGACACGATTCCTTATACACTAATATATTTCCCTTTCCATTCAAAACAATAACGTCACTTATTTACAACTAACAACAACAAACATTCACGTCACGATTCCTTATCTTATCTTGATCTTGTTTATAGTGTCCACCAATCACGACACGATTCTTTATCTCTAATATATCTCCCTTTTCCATTCAAAACAATAACGTCACTTATCTACAAATAACAAATGACGTCACTTATCTACAAATAACAAATGACATCACTTATCTACATCTCATAACAACAAACATACACGTCACGATTCCTTATCTTATCTTGATCTTCATCTTGTCAGAAGTGTCCACCAATCACAACATGAATCCTTATCTCTACCATCACCCATAATGCCATACGTGAACCAAAACACAACAATGCCCACAGGGAAATTCCAAACATGACGTCACACACAATGACGTCATCAACCAATCACGTCACGATTCCTTATCTTATCTTGATCTAGATCTTGTCAGAAGTGACACCCATACTACTAGCAATGAACAAGGCGAAAGATTTCATCAAGACTTAAAAACTATGGAAGATAGGTACCAAGGAAGATGGGATTCTCACATGATGGCCGACTACTGTTGGAGTATTCACAGGGATCGCCAAAACAGAACACATAGCAGAAATTGCTACAAACAAAAATTTATTCCCCGAAACTCATGTGTAAGTAAAATTGTTATTTTTTTATAAATATTCTTGTAATTTTTAATGAATATTGTTAAGTAGTTATGTATCTAATTATCGGCCTCTCTCGCATTCAAAGCGCCAGTACGTACCATTGCAGGTTCTTACGCATTTATTCGTTTACTAACAAGCGAGTGTGGTGAGCGCTCCGATTCTGATCTGCGCACCGCTTTGAATAATAGGCTATATCTTCGGAATTTTTCGAATTTCTTGATAAAAAGTTAGGAACAGATTTTTAAAAGTACATATGTTCAGAAAATAATATTAAAAATCGATTTTTTTGATCAAACTAAATAGTACTGCCTCCTTAAAAATATCAAAATCTTACAAATTAGCAAAAAGAAAATGCCATAGAGGAAAAACCTGACGTGATAGAGAAAAATAGGTTTGATATTTGAAATCAGCGCACCGAAATTAGTAAAAAACAAGTCTCATATAAAAGTCAGCAAAAATTGTGTTGGATTGTGTTATTCAGTAGCGCACATTTGCTATTTCAACATTAACACAGGGCAAATTTAAGTTTCAAGTACTGCTCATAGCGCAGTTGAAAGAATGATCAGACAATGTGTCACTGAATTTGGATAAGACCTTAGCTATATTCTCGTTATGAAGGGGAATGTTTATATGAAATTCTTAAACTAAGGCGAGTAGGTCGATTTCGTGTGGAATTTCGTTTTTCTGAAACTCGGGGATTTCATCCAAAATAAACGAAAATCGACCACCGAACGCATATTTAAGAGACAAGGAATTGGTGTGAACTATTGGGGGAATAAGTGTAGTGATAGTTTTTGTGTATATTATGTAGATGATGGATTATGTAGTGTTTACCCGGGAAGATTAACAGCAGTTTGTCTAGTTCAGCACACACTTGTGTGTCGTAGTGGAATTGGCATTTGCAGCTCTTCTGTGCAAGTCCGCCAGAAGAAAGACTTAAAGTCATCTTAATCTAATCGCCGGCGAAAGAAATTAACTACCTCTAAGCCTTTCTACGTGCGGTTCCCGATTTAGTTGATCAGTGGCATGGGCAAGTGGGTTTTGGTCCTAGGAAATTCTGGTTTGCCTTCCGTAATCTCAAGAAAATGGACATTAGAACGCAGACTATTTCGGACAATAACATTTTGTGTTATGTTTCGGGAATACGAGAAGACAACACATGTCGATTATAATTAATGAGAGAGTTGGGCCTGTTTCGGTTAGCTACCGATGTAGATTTAACAAATGTAAACCTTAGTTGTGATTTCCATGAATTCTTTGCTTTTTGATACCCACAGAAGTCTGTGGAATACAATAACAAAACACCTCAGTTTAGTTATTTCGATCATTCAGCACCAGTCGTTTTACTTCATAAACTTTAATGTACAAAACTAATGTATATGATAATGATAATAATACTCCCCCACCCGAGCAGAGGAACACAGCCTTGTCGTGGCAGTGGGACTTGCGTGCTTCAGTGAAATTGAGAGCTATTCTGGCGGTAGCATAGCTGCTAGCAGGGCCATCCTTGTTAGACAGGTCTCAACCGAGTAGCCAGATTAACAGTGTTCCATTCCCCAACATAATTGTGAAACGTAAGAACAGATCCAAACCGGATCAGTCGACGCCTGGGTCATCAAGGACTGCGTCAGATGTTGAGGATCCTGGGCATCAGGCGACAAGTGGGCTACAGGCTCCAGTTTTCCTTGCTGGACATTCAGGGCAGGTAGCTGAAAAGCGACTGGAAGAAACCAAATGTAAAAAAATGGACCGTAGAAGAACACAGAGAAGTTATGAAATGTTTTAACAGACCAACACCAGAAAAAAAACCGAGGTTTTAGAATGCGTATGCATTTAATTTTGGAAACAAAAATTCCCAGAAACTGGAATAACAGAACAAAGACTTATGGACCAAAAGAATTTTATTTTCCGTAACAAAATATTTACTGAACTTGAGCTGCAAGAGTTACATAATAAGCCAACAACGCTGAAACATCACATCATCAGGAGGTAGCTATAACTAGCTTTGTAAGGGAAGGCATCAAGCAGGCGACATACCTCAGAATGTTTTGACAGAAGTGCAGTGTAAAATAAAGTCAGTCAGTCTTTAAAACTCTTTAAGTTGCTGATCTGAGCAAGTTAAAGAGTTTTAAAGAAGGACAGCTGAAAAATAATAACATCAAAAACAAACTGATTAACACATAATTCGGCCAACAAAACAATTGCTGAAGTTACCGAAGAGCTAAAACAAAGAATTACAGCGACTGCACAGAAAATTAAAAGACATGAAGCAAGAATAAATCAATATGTACAAAATATGCAATTTCGACAGAACCAACTTCTGCTCTTTCAGTCCCTTCAGAGAAATACAAATGCAAACCATCATTCACCAGGAAAAGTGGAAACACTCAAACTTTGGAAGTCAATCTGGGATAATCCTATTAAACGCAATAAAGATGCCTCTTGGATAAAGGAAGTAGAATCAGAAATGAAACACAAACAAATGCAAAATGTCATTATCAATAAAGAAATTGTCAGTGATCAAGCTAGAAAATTAAAAAACTGGAGTGCACCTGGCAAAGACGGACAACATGGATTTTGGCTAAAGAAACTAACTAGTGTATATGATCTAATGGCAGAACAATTTAATTATTTGTTGCAGTCACGATCAGTGGAAGACTGGATGATATTTGGGCGCACTTTTCTCTTCATGAAAGATAAGGATAAGGGTGCAGACCCAGGTAAATATCGTCCAATAACATGCCTACCAAATATGCTTAAGCTGTTCACTGCAATCATAGCAAATTCCATATACCACCACTTATAAAATAGTCGGATTTATCCAATTAAACAAAAAGGCAATTTTCAAAAATCTATAGGAACAAAAGGCCAGATCCTTATTAATAAAATGATTCTCAGAAACTCAAAAAGACGAAAAACTAACTTGAACATGGTCTGGATAGCCTACAAGAAAGCATTCGATTCCTTCCCACGCTCCTGGATCCTAAAATCGCTACACATATTTGGAAGTAGCAAAAACATATGTTCGTTTCTGGCTGCTGCTATGAAATAATAGAAAACACCTTTAATAATGAATAATGAACGATTCGGAGATATTAACATTAAATATTCATTAAAGCACGTGGAATTTTCCAAGGTGATTCCCTGTCACCATTGCTCTTCAACATTTCTTTGATACCTTTGTCTATCATTCTGAAGAAACCAAAACTTGGATATGAAATTCCTAAATGTAATATTAAAATTTTCCATCTGTTGTATATGGATGACTTGAAGTTATATGGAAAATAGGCCCAGCAAATAGACTCTTTACTGAACATAGTTCGTATTTTCAGTCATTACATCAAAATGGAATTTGGTATAGATAAATGCGCAATTTTATCTATTAAATGGGGAAAAATTAATGACACTAGCAGTTTTAATTTTGATCAAGAGAAATATATAGAAGCAATTTCATCTGACGATCAGAAGTCAATGATATTCTCCACTCGAAAGTTAAACAACCAGAAATATCAGAATACATCAAAAGAATTAGAAATATTCTGAAAACAAAATTAAATGGATTCAACAGAATTAGAGCAATGGATTCTTGGGCTATACCAGTGATCCGCTACCCAGCTGGCATAATAGATTGGACAAAAGAAGACCTGGACAAACTGGATCGCAAAACTAGAAAATTAATAACGATGCATCATGCATTACATCCAAGAAGTGATGTGACTGGTTATACTTCCTAAGGAGAATAGGTGGACGGGGCCTGCTGCAACTGAGACAGACTGTGGAAGAAGAAGAAGTAGTTTAATAAGTTATATTGAGAATAGCTCTGAGCCAATTCCTCAAGCAATTACAAGTAACAGAAAACAAATCCTATTGCAAAAAGGAACAACAACAAAAAAAAAACGATATGTGCGCTGGAATGGAAAAATAAACCCTTGCATGGCCAATTTCTTCGAGATACTGAGGACAAAATTGACGTGAACAACACGTAGCAATGGCTACAGTATGGATATATTAAAAAATAAACAGAAGGATTTAATTCTAGCAGCTCAAGAACAGGCATTAGAAACTAATGCAATGAAAGCAAAAATTTTGAACATCAATAATAACAGCAAATGCAGATTATGCGATCAGAAAGATGAGACTGTAGAACATATAATCAGTGCCTGCTGCAAGTAGCTCAAACTGACTATAAATACCGCCATGATCAAGTGGAAAAAATAATTCACTGGCATGTAGGCAAAAAATATGGCTTTCCTACTTCTTATAACCGGTGGAAGCATAAATTAGAGACAGTATTGGAAAAATGAAACAGCAAAAAGTCTCTGGGACTTTAGAATACAAACTGATCGGCATTTGGAACACAATAGACCTGACCTCACAATTATCGAACGTCGACAGATTTGGATTATCGATATCGCAGTACCCAGTGATAACAACATTAACAACAAAGAACTGGAAAAAATTACTAAACGTCGAGATCTGGCGATCAAGTTGTCAAGCTGTGGCTTAAATACACCAAAATCATCATAATAGTTTTCGGTGCACATGCTGCAACTTCAAAGAAGCTATCCAACTATTTACAGCAATTAATCATCAAAGTGACCCATATGACCAAGAAAGAACAGCATTACTTTCCATATTTTACGACGCTACCGGACTATTCTTAGATTCTTGGGTAGAATCTGAATTGTTCTGTATCACCAGTCGAATTGTTGTTTATATGATATCTTGTTGTGACTGTATATCAGTTTTTTTGAATAAATAATAATAAATCAACAGTACTTCATAAAAGAGAAACGATGTCCTGTACAGTAAGATGCCCAAGTGGTGGCTCATTCAAATTACGAACCTGCGTGAAATGGATTCGGACCTGTATCTATTCACGAAAAGTGATTCGCTCTACCGCAATCTCTCCATATTTAGATTGTGTATAGTATTTTTTACTCTATTCTTCCGAATCATTTAATGAATTTGCTTGGAGGAATAACTAAAATTACAATATCTTCATCAGATGTGTTCGCTTAATGCCATTTTAATACAGTGGTTTCCATAAAATTAAGGGATAAAGACAAAAATCAGGATAACTCAGAAATCTGTAGGATGACTTCTTATGCAATTCGAAATATTCAAAAACTGTAAATAATTATTTTAATTCATTAACAAATGGCTATACGAATACAAGAGACAAAAACAAGAGATTAAAATGACATACTGAAAGTCAACCAATAAGGAGTGATGAAACACATAGCAATACGACTCTCACAACGATGTTTCGTACTGTTCATAAACCTGTTCAGGAGCAGCTCAGCTGGTCAAAAAATATTTCGTTTTTGCAAAGTTCTCCTGAGTCCCTCAAGATTTTGGGGAAGGAGTTGACTGCAGAACACATGTACTTTGAGAATACTAGACACGCTCAATATGAATAAGGTTTGGATACGTGGCTCTGCAGTCCATATATACGTTGTTGTGCATTAATGGCAGTGTCGAATATTATGTACACGAGTTTCAAAAGTATTGGATTTATTTGTTCAAAGTGTGTTGAAAGGTGTGTGAATCTTATTTTGTCTATCCCTGGAGTGATCTTTGGTTTTAGTTCTAGGAGTGCTTCTTTCAGTTCCTGTTTTGTTATGGGTGGAAAATACATCGTTTGTTGTTGACTGTGTTTCGGTAGTTTTTTTGTTGATCGTTGGTAGATTGTCTTTTTTTAGTTGTGTGATATTGTTTGTGAAGGCATGGTTGAATGGGTTTGCTAGTTCCTCTTGGTTTGTGTTCTGACCGAAACTTTTTGCAATAAAATCCTGTGCTGAAGTTTTCTTTTTTCGAGTTACTAATTCGCTGAGTGTAGCCCATGTTTGCTTAATGTTGTCGTTATATTCCACGAATTTTTGGAAGCAGTATCGTCTTTTTGCCCTACGAATTTGTGTTGTTAGTTGATTTCTTGTTTTTGTATAAGGTTTGTAAATGTGTGTTACTGGGTGACTTTTTTAGTTTTTTCCATAGATTTTCTTTTACATTAATACTATGTAGTATGTCGCCATTTATCCATGGATTGTTGTCTGTTTGTCACCTAGTTTGTGTAGGTTTTGTGCTTTTGTTTGTAAACTTTAGTTGGAAATTTTCATATAATGTTACAGGATCATTTATTTTAATAAGCAATTCAAGTCTGTATTTTTTACATGGTTATCGACAATGCTCTTCAATATGATGAGTTTTGTCGACTTTTGTGGTGGTGGGAGGGGGGATAGGTTACGTAATGAAACGGAGTTGAGAAAAAGTAGTGATCGTCAATTTTGACGTTAATTACTGATGATGTACACGTATGGATGGGAGCCCGTATGTTTATATGATCAACATACGGGCTATTTCTTCGCTTGTTGGGGAGTTAATGGTAGGATTTATGTTGTACTGACTTAGTATATCAAGGAATGTGTTAGTGGTTGAAGAAGCGTAGTCAAGATGTATATTAATGTCTTCTATTAGGATCAGCCTATGTATCGTACGGGTGTTCGATGCCGCTTAGCTATGCTTTTAACTCATGAAGAAAGCTGAGTGGATTATTATCTGGGGGTCTGTATATTATGTTCATTGTGTAATTGTTACTATGTTTGATTGTGATTTCCAAAATTAGTGTTTCCGAATATTCGAAATGAGATTGTTTTTCAGACACATCGTATTTTTCTTTGATAAATGTGACGATGCCACCTCCTCTTTTGTTTGGTCTGCATAAGTTGTAGGTTTGGTAATTATTAATGTTATATGCGTATATTTCTGTGTCGTTTATTTGAAACTTCGGTCAGTATTAGCGCATTTATGTTTGTCATAATATAGATCAGCAGTGTTATCAATGTAAGCCAGTGTTTTTTTATACTTCTTATATTCGTGTGTACGATAGTGAAGTCGGTATGGTGGAAATGTTGTCTGACCATTTCTTCAAGGAGTCAGAGACCTTGAAGTTTATATTCTCTGACTGCATATGTTCGCCTATGTTTGAAATCTCCATTATATCGTTTTTAAGTGATTTCTAATATTTTTCTTAAGGATGTGAAGAGTAAGTGTTTTATGTTGGTAGGCTGTGTAGTTCGGATTCTGTTGCAATTATATAAACGCATGTGTGTGTGTGTGTGTTCATTCTTCCTCATAAATATCTGTGAGTCCTTAGTCCACAGGAACTTGTAGTTTTTCTCTGCTTTTGTCTTCTTTGCTTGGTATAAAAGATTTTTAAAGTATTCAGTCCACTGTTCAGTTATATGAATTGGTGTTGGGAGTTTCTTGTCAGTTAGGATCGATGTAGTCGGCCTTGTTATTATTATTATTATTTATTTTTTATATATAATATAAATATATATATATATAATATATTTTTATATAATAATAATAATAATAATAATTTTTTAGAATATAATTTATTATTTATTGATTGCTAAATATTTATACATACAATAAACATCTTGTGTGACATTGTACCTTATAATTTTTACAGTGTTCAGCACTAAGTGCTGCAATTCCTACATTGGATTTCAATTAAAATTTTTAATAATACTTTTGTGTATTTATATTATGTATTTACAACACGTTCTTCTAATATTAATAATGAAGATTATACAGAATTTTTTGTATAATTTTTTTTTTCAAAGTTTGAGAAAGAGTGATTATACAAACAAATTTCTGCATTTGATTATAAGGATTACTTGTAGATAAGTGAGGCAACTTAATCCCACCTACTTCGAAGCATGGGTTAGCTTTTATGACAAGAGTGGGATTTAGCCTTCACTATTTGTGTTGTTGCTACTGTTTATGTATGGGATGTAGGCATTGGATGCTAGTGATTTGTGATGTGTATATTAGTGTTAATGGTATCTTAACTTTGTTGGTATATTTCCCAGAGTTCGTTTTTTAATGTTCTGTAGTTATCTACGTGTTTTAAATTTCTTGGTAGGTTGTTGAGTTGCGTGGGTATCTGATGCGATCTCACAAAAGAACCGTATGAGTTGTTGAAGGGTGTGGGGATGTAGAGAGTTGTTGTAGGTCATGTTATACGATATGTGTCTCTGTTGTTTCGATAGGTGATGTTGAAGTAATTCCTTGTTAATGTCATGTAGTGTTTCAGGTTTTTAATGCTCAGAATTCTGTGTATCGCCATGTGCTTGTCGGATATTGGTTGTTGCGTGTAAGGTGTCCAGATCACTGTTGACACGATTTTCTTGTGTAATGTTTCTAATTTTGTTAGATGGCTGTTTGATGTGTTTGCATAGACTGTTATTCCGTATCTGGTAGGGATTCGCAGCTACCGTGATATAGGAGTTTTTTTTATGTTGGATGGAATATTGTCTTCAACTTGGAAGAGTTTTGCTGCGATGATCCAGAGTTTGGTGTGTAGGTATTCTATATGTTTTGTCCATTTAATGTGGGGATATATATAGAAACCAAGATATTTTGCGTGTGTTACAGGTTTGATTTCGGAACATTGGCAGGTATTTTTGCTGTTAATGCAGCGGTATGTGTGACAATGTATCGATAGTGATGCGGGGCTTATGATTCTTGGGTTGTGTATTATCAACATCTGTGTTTTGGTGCCGTTGATTAGAATTGCGTTTTGGTGGAAGTATGTTATGATTTCATTTAGGTCTTGTTGTGCTTTGCAGAGAGCTGTGTTAATGTCTGTGTGGATTGCTAGTAGTGCAGTGTCAACTGCGTATTGAAATATTTGACTTCTTATGGATATGTTATGAACACCGTTAATGTATATGTTGAATAGAGTGGGTGATAATATGGCACATTGAGGTACACCGTGTTTTATTTGTATACTCCGACTGTGATATATACCTATTTTTGTTACTTTTGTTCTGTTAATAATAATAATAATAATTGTTTACACACGTATATTATTATAATATTAACAACGATGATTATTACAGACTTCTTTTTGTACTCTGTGTATACAATAAAATAGATATAATTTCTCAATATAATATTTTTTAATAATAATAATAATATTTTTCTATTGTTATCATAGAGCATATTTACATATTTGCAATTAAGACACATTACATTTTCTGCTCTGGACAAAATTCTGTATGCAGTTTAATGTATCTTATTTCTTTTTAATATTTTTTCGTTAAATATAAATACACATATTATACAAATTAAGTGGATATTGAATCCAACATTTATTTCAAAGCAGAATAAGAAACTAGAAGAGTTTCTTGACGAATATAGAAACTATAAAAGTTTTGGCGGATCCAAGCGTAAGCAACCTTTCAGGACAGGGGAAACTCGGGGCAAAGGTGGAGTAAGTTCTGATCATTTCTCCACCTTTGCCACGAGTTGCCCTTGTCCTGAAAGGTTGCCTACTCTTGTTTCAGCAGAAACGTTTATAGTTTCTTATTCGGCTTTGAAATAATGTTGGATTCAATATCCACTTAATTTGTATACTTTTGCATCACCGAAGTGAAAGCTCTGGGCTCTTTATTTCAATAATACACATAATTTTTTTTTCATATTAGTATCATCATTTATTATTATACGCCGTACTAATATATACAGTACAATAATTTGCAGTCTCTGATTATGAGGATTATTTGAGTGAGGCGGGCTAATCCCAGCCACTTCGAAGCTATAGTTAGCTTTTATGAAGAGAGTAGGATTAGCCTTCACTATTTATGTTGTTGGTACTGTTTATGGATGGAATGTAGGTGTTGGATGCTGGTGATTTGTGAAGTGTATATAAGTGTTAATGCTATATTAACTGTGTTAGCATAGTTTCCAGAGTTCGTGTTTTGATGTTCTGTAGTTGTCATTGAGTTTTAAATTATTTGGTAGGTTGTTGAGTAGCGTGGGTATCTGATGTGAACTCACAAAAGAACCGAATGAGTTGTTGAAGGGCCTAGGGATGTAAAGAGTTGCTGTCGGTCGTGTTTTGCGATATGTGTCTCTGTTGTTACGATAGGCGATGTTGAAGTAATTCCTTAGTAACGTAAATTCCTTAATTATGTAGTGTAAATTCCTTAATTATGTAGTATTCCTTAGTAAATTCCTTAATTATGTAGTATTCCTTAGTAAATTCCTTAATTATGTAGTGTTTCATATTTTTAATGCTCAGGATTCACTGTGTCCCCATAAGCGGTTGGGATATTGGCTGTTTTGTTGTTGATGCAGTATCAACAACAAAACAGCATATTTTGTTGTTGATACTGCAACAAAATATGCTGCAGTATCAGCATACTGCAACATATTTTGCATATTTTGCAAAAATATTTTGCGAAATATGCAAAATATTTTGCAAAATATTTTGCAAATATTTTGCAAGATGTTTGCAAACATTTTGATGCTGTATCACGGTATCTGTGAATCTCTCCAAATCACTGTTAACACAGTTTGCCTATATAATATTTCTAATTTTGTTAGGTGGCTGTTTGATGTGTTTGCGTAGACCGTTATACCGTACCTGAGTAGAGATTCACAGATACCGTGATACAGGAGTATTTTAATATTTGATGGAATCATGTCTTTTAGTTGGAAGAGTTTGCTGAGATGATGCAGAGTTTAGTATGTAGTTAATCTATTTTTTTTTTTTTTTTTTGTCCATTTAAGGTGGCAATCTACGTAAAGGCCAAGAGTTTTTTGCATGTGTTACAGGTTTGATTTCGGGATATTGGCAGGTATTTTTGTTGTTAATACAGCGGTATGTGTGACAGTGTATATATAATGGTGCGGGGCGCGTAATTCTCGGGTTATGTATTAATAATGTCTGTATCTTGATGCCGTTGATTACAATTGAGTTTTGGTAGAAGTATGTTGTGATTTGATTTAGGTCTTGTTGTTCTTTAGCGAGAGACGTGTTGATGTCTGTTTGAATGGATAGCAGTGCGGTGTCATCTGCGTACTGAAATATCTCACTTCGTGTGGACAAGTTATGAACCTCCGTAATGTATAATAGAGTAGGTGATAATATGGCGCATGGTGTTACAGTGTGTTTTAATTGTTTTATACCCAGGCTCTAACATGAGCCTATTTTTGTTACTTTTGTTCTGTTTGAGAGATAGTTCCTGTACCAAGTATGCAGTGTTCCTCTTATCCCGATTGAGTATAGTTTAGTCAGTAGTGTATCAAAAGCTTTGGTTAAACCAAGCAGTATAAAGAGAGCCTACTTGTTTTTATCGAGGGTGTTGTTTATAGATTCGACGATGTCTTATAATAAAGTGATGGTGCTTTTTGTTTTCTGAAAGCCGTATTGAATTTGCGAGATAATGTTGTACTTCTGTAAATAGTTCTGTAGTCTGGTGTGAGTTATTTTTGCTAGATTTTTGAAGTGCCAGATAGATTATCTATAGGTCTGTAGTTCTGCGTATCATTTCTTTTACCATGTTTGTAAATTGGTGTAATTATCGCAGTTTTTAGTTATTGTGCAATAATGCCAGTGTCTAATATTATGTTCACGATTCTCAAAAGTATTGGATATATTTGTTCAAAGTGTATTTAAAGGTCTATAAGTCTTATTTTTCATAATAATTTTTTTTTAAACATTTTATTATGTTTCAGTATAAATTACATACAATAATAATATTTACAATATTTACAATAAGGTTTATACAGAATTTTTGAATTTAGAATATGATAATAATAATAATAATAATAATAATAATAATAATTTTTTATTTTTTTATTATTTTTTTATTTTTATAAACAACTTATTTGTTTTTACAATGAAAATGATAAGGTTTACTATCACACAGAGTATCTGCACACACACAATGAAAAACATATTATCTTTTCTGTACAGTACGAAAATTCGATATACAAAATGCAGAGTACATTTTATAAATATGAATATACATTTTTTTAAACTAGCTAAATATGGATTGGCACCAATGTGCACACAATTCACGATACAATGCAGTAATGCAACACACACAAACAATTCAATAATAATAATAATTTTTTTTTTCTTTTACGTTTTATTATGTCTCAGTATAAGTTACATACAATAATAATATTTACATTATTTACAATAAGGATTATACAGAATTTTTTATTTTTATTTTATTTATTTTTTATTTTTTTTATTTTTATGTCTCAGATGAATTGCATACATAGTTGCTGTAGTAATTATATGTATATAATATTTATAACGCATTACAAGTGTGTATAACAGATACTTGCAAGTTAGTAATTTTCTTCCTCGAAGCTTAGCAGAGCTTATCTAAGGAAGATAATAGATGACAGAGGGTGGTGGTTTCATGGATGTGTTCCTATAGTGGTCACAAGCCAGGTGTTGATTTTACTGTTTGTTGGTACGTGTTTGTAAGACTTTGACTGCTATTACAGTTTAGCTTTTTTTTTTTTTTTGTGCAAATAGGGTTGGATTTAGACATGGTGCGTTTGTTTCTTTGTGTTCTTGTAGTGGTAGTTTTTTGAGAGGGGGGATTGTCGTAGGTTTGTGTGTGTGTGTATGTGTGGTGGGGGGGAGAGAAACAGGAATTGCTCTAATTTTCATTCTCGCTATAATATTTATATAGTGCCTGTTTCAGCTCTCTGTATGTTCCTAGGTTTCTGTTGTCGAACGGCAGTTTGTTTATCATGTCAGTTACGTAGAAGTTTCGGGTGGCTTTGCCGTTGTGATTGTTGTACTTATATGTTATGTAGTTTGTTGACTGTGGTCTTGTTATTTGATATGTTGTTCTGGTTACTCTATAAGTTGGGCTGTAGTAGTGTTTTAACATGACTGTGTAGTGGCGTAAGTGTTTCACCTTAAATATTTTGTGTTCTATCCGTGCTTCCTGCATAAGTGTGGGTTGTTCCCAGAATATCAGTTTTATCATTTTATCTTGCAACCATTGTAGCCTGTTAAGTCTGTAGTCTGCGCAGAATGCGTATGATGTGATTGCATATCTTAAAATGTTTTCACATAATGCTTTATAGATTAGTATTTTTATGTGGGTTGGGGCAATGTCTTTTAATCTGTATAGTTTGCTTGCTATTATCCTAAGCTTGGTATGTAGGTAGTTTGTGTGGCTATTTCAACTTTGATCTGCATCGAAGTGAAGTCCAAGGTAGCGTGTTGTTTTCACCTGTGTGATGGTTGTGATTTTAGGTTCTGCACTTTGTGTATAGGAGGATGAATGTTTGATAGTGAGATATTTAGTTTCTATGGGCAGGGTTTGGGGATTTTTGAATATCATTAGCTTTGTTTTTCCAGGGTTTATATATATGCCGTTTTCGGTTAACCAGTTAGTGATTTGATTGATGTCGTTATGCATATTTTTGTAAGCGATTTTTGCAGTGTTGTGAATGGATACTATGGCAGTGTCGTCTGCATACTGGAAGATTTTACTTTTTAGGGGGAGTTGGCTTATGTCGTGTGTGTATATGTTAAATAGAATGGGAGATAGGATAGCTCCTTGCGGTACTCCACAGGTTACATGTACCTCTTTGCTGTGTGCTAATCCTATACGTGTGATGTACTTTCTGTTTTTCATGTATGCTTTAAACCACTGGAGTAGAACAAAAGAAGAATCTCCAATTCCGATATGGGTAAGTTTCGTTAACAAGATTTTATGTGTTAGTGTGTCAAATGCTTTTGTTAGGTCAATGAATACCACTAATGTTATTCTGTTTTTATCCAATGCAGCGTTTATTAGATCTGTGAAATCTTCCAGGAGTGTTGCTGTTCCTTTATTTTTTTGAAAGCTATATTGTGTTTTGGGTATGATTTGAAATTTTTCAACGTATGTGGAGAGTTTCTGATGTACAATGCGCTCCATGATTTGGTTGATTACAAGCAGCGTGGCGATAGGTCTGTAATTACTTATTATGTTTCTTTTTCCCTGTTTGTGTATGGGTGTGATTAATGCAGTCTTCAGTGTTTCAGGTATGTGTCCCGTTTCGAAGATTTTATTTAACAGTTTTTGTATAACTGGAAGTAGGTTGGTTGAGTGTTTCTTGATGTCTTTTGGTCTGATTCCGTCTATTCCCGGTCCTTTGTTAGGATTAATTTGTTGAATAGCCAGTGATAGTTCTTCTTTTGTTACTGTGGGGAACCAGATCGACTGGGTTGCTCGTGGACCTAGTGGAGAATGTTCGTATGTGTGAGGAAAGGTTGTTTCTTGTAGCTTTTGGACAGAGTTCACGAAGTGCTGATTAAAGTTGTTTGCCAATTGTTTGAGGGATTTGGGGTCGCAGGCAAAGCTGTGTTTTATTGTTTCTGTGGCAGTGGTTCTGTGTATATTGTCCAGCATTTCATTAATCAGGTGCCAGGTTTCCATTATGTCATTCTGTGCTGTTGTTAATTTGTTGCTGTAATAGTTTCTTTTTGCCGTTCGAATCTGGGTTGTTAGGAGATTCCGTTTTCTTTTGTATTCAGCTTTTAAAGCGATATTGTTCGGTGACTTCTTAAGTTGTTTCCATAGGGCATATTTGCTTTATTTTGCTTTATTTGCTTTGCTTTGTTGTATATTTTGTTAAATGCAAGTTTAAGATTATTATATACAGCTTCAGCAGAGTCTAAAAATGCTATCTGCATCCAGTCTGTTTTTCTGATTTCATCGTTCACTATTGCTTCGTTTACAATGCTATGATACTGTTTTGTAGTGTCAGTGATTTTTATGGGTTCTGGTTCAGTGTGTAACTGCAATGCTGTGAAATAATGGTCTGCTAGTTTGCATGTTATGACGGCTGCTGTGTGGCTGTTTGGAGAGGCCCTAATATTTATATGATCAATGCAGGTTGAGGTTGTTGTGTTTCCGACTACCTCTTCTCGTGTATACGACTGTATCGATGGGGTTATGTTATATGCCGATAATAGGTCTAGGTATTGTTCTGTGTTGTTATTTATGTTCCTAATGTTTATATTAATGTCTCCTATTATTATCAAGTATTTTGAGGTGCCTACTTTCGTGGCTGAGAGCCATCTGTTTAGTTCTTCTAGGAATTTTGTGGTGCTTAAGTTGGGTGGTCTGTATATTGCGTTTAATATCAGGGAGTTTTCTTGTTTGATGTTTTTAATTTCGATGCATATGTTTTCTGCGTATTCTAATTTATAGTTTATTTCTGTTACTTCTAGTTTATGTTTGGTAAATATTATTATACCACCGCCTCGTTTTGTTTGTCTGCAGTGTTTGTGTTGTTGGAAGTGTGGCATTTGGTAGGAGGATGCCTCTTCGTTTGTCGTAGACACTTCATTCAGCATTAAAATGTCTATTTCGTCTATATCTTCCTTCAGATAAGCTTGCAGGGTCAGCCAGTATTTTTGAATGCTTCTGATGTTGATGTGGAGAATAGATAGTCCTTTTTTGGGGATTGTCAGTTGTTTCCATTCTGATATTGATTTCAGAATTTGGCAATTATCATGTTCCGGGGTGATTACGTCTGCTTGATGGTGTGCATTCATGTTGGTTGGGGTGCTGGTCCTTCTTTACGAGTTGTCAATATTCCTTTCAATGTGACAGCCTGTTGAGGTCATCTACGGATTTTATTTCGATTGGTTTTGAGTCTTGTGTCTTTCTAAGGAGTATTTTGCTGTCTCTTATCCATATAAACTGGTAATTGTTTTCTGTTTTTACTTTCCTTGCTTGGTAGAATATTTTCTGATAGTGTGGAGTAAGATATTCAGACAAGTATACTGGGGTGTTGTCGTGGTCTCCTTTCAGATCCTTTACTACTGGATTTTTAATCTTACTAGCTTTTATAAGTGTAGTTTTTGTTAGGCTGTTGGTGAGTCGCACTACGACGGGAGAAGGACGGGTATTATTTTCTCTTTTCCTTCTTTGTGGTAACCGATGCACTGACTGGATGTCTCTTGGTTCGATGGGGGAGCCGATTTTTTGGCTTAGTTGAATTACAGTGTCTCTTAGAGGTTCCGTAGCTATTTCTGGGAGACCATTAATGAAGAGGTCATTTTTGTGCTGCTGTTGGTTTGAGAGCTCGTACTGTTGCTTTAGAGAGTTTAGTTCTTGCCGTAGGTCCGTTGTCTCTTTAATTAAATTATGCTGTCTTTCTGTTAGCTCTTTGACGCAGTTTTTAATTTCTCTAACGGTCTGTAACATATCTTCTATCGAGTTAATATTAAATTTAATAAATGCCTCGTATTGGTTAAATTTTTCTGTAATTTGTGCGGTATGTTTTTTAAATAGTTCTCCAACAAAATCGATTAAACAGTCTTTTAGGTTTTGTTATCTATTTTCAAGTAATGCATTTAAAGATGGCTCACCTGGGTTTCCGTTGTTGTTTTCTTTGTTTTTAATTCCCTCTGTTGTTGATAGCTGTTTACTGCCTGCGGTTGTTTTCTGCGTTGGCTGTTTTCCGCCTGCGGTCGAAGGCGACGTTCCTTTGTTATCTCTGCAATTGGGACACTTCCACTCGTCACGATTCTTGTTTGATTTTCGCTGCCAGGTAGTCTCGGACAATCCTGAACATAAAAAATGCATGTTTCTTTGGCAGTTCCTACATTTTACGTGGTTTTCTTCCCCCGTTAGGTCTTCTTGGCATTTGTAGCACTTCATACTTCTTGTTTGACGATCTTGCTGTATTTTCTAATATGGCGTCCTCCTTTGTTCTCTTCTCGCGTAGTTGACCAACGTATACTTCGAATTTTGAATACTTATATTTTACTTATTACTTAACAGATACTTACAGTTTTTACATCTATATGTTCGTCTTGAAGAACGGAGTTCACTGATGTACTTTAAATTTTAATTCACAAGAAAAGATCTACTTTGCAACTTAAAATATGGGAGCATCGAAATAGCGTGCTTGCGAATAATAATAATAATAATAATAATAATAATAATAATAATAATAATAATAAAATGTGTTAAGACATCTGTCACTTGTACGTTCCTGGCTAGTCTTTCGCTTTGTGAGATGGCGTCTGTCAGTTGCAATCTGGTTACTGGAGAAAAGTAATTGGTCAGCTGTTGATGTTGCGATTATAGTTTTGTACTGGGACTAATGGGAATGTTATTTGTGAAGGAGCAGCGGAAAGATTCGATGAGTTATTTTTATTGTTGTCTTCGCCGAAATTGTTGGTGATGAAATCTTGATGGAAGGAATCCCTTATTGGTTTAATAGTTCACTAAGTGAAGATCCTGTTTGTTTCATATTGCACTGTACTGTGCATGTTATGTGAAGTAGTCTGTTCCACTGATCAGCAATGCTTTTTACTATGATAGTTGGTTCGGTTTATCTGTGAAGTTATACAGCGTGTGGGGAATGTAAAGGTAGTTTGGTTGAATCGAGTTGTAATAAAGTAGTTTTCAACTAGTTTAGTGGTTTTTATTGATGATATGCAGGTGTCTGATAGGAGTCCGAACGTTGATGTTGTCTATGCATTACTGTGTTGTGAGTAGTTGAATATTTCTCTAGTTGGGGGGGGGGGGGTAGTTTATGGTCGGGTGTATATTGTACTTGCTGAATATGTGAAGATACAGGGTGTTCGGGATAAATTTGACAGTTTCGTAAGGAAAAAGAAAATCTTCTTTGTATCTATTAAATTTAATGAATTGACAAAAAAACATTACAGGCAGAGTTAATTACAATACTATCAACAAGATTTACTCAAAATAACCACCATTAGCATCGATCACAGCTTCTATTCTGCTTCGGAACCTCGAACAAGCTGATGCTACAGTCTCCCTGGGAAGGGCCGCAAAAACTGTTTTAATTTTATCCATTAACTGGGCTTTTGTATTACTGGAAGTGCGATTGGTGTCTTTTTCAACTGCGCCCCATACAAAATAATCCATGGGGTTAAGGTCTGGGGAGTTTGGAGGCCAAACATTTGGACTGGTGAAGTCGTAGAAATTTTCAGACAACCATTTTTGACTTTTCCCAGAGGTGTGGCAAGGGGCCGAATCCTGCTGCCATACATACGGCCTACCATTGGCTACCCTTGCTATCCAGGGCTTGACTACAGTTAGCAACTCCACGAACAAAGCCCGAATTCCAATGCCAGGGTTCTTCAACACCTGTTCCTGCAGATTTGCGAGGAATTCTGCTGTACGAACGCAATCAGATCGTCTGCTAGGGATCTTTCTTCTTGCTACATCCTCGTAGTCACCATTGCAAGTCTCTAGTTCATGCCTGATTGTTTTTACTGTATTCAGGGAGCATTGGGAAGCAGTCGTAATATCCTTATTTTGATGGCGGGCACGAATCATCATGATACAAGTTATTCTCTTCCATGATTCAGGTGGGTTCCAGCTATCCATCCTTTCTGACATCTTGTATATGAATGAAGAAGGGTCCAAACTTTTAAATGAAGAGAAGTGTGTGTTAATACATGTAACTTACGGAAAAATATAATTAATTATAAATATGTCAAATTTATCCCGAACACCCTGTATGTATTGCTGGTAGGATATTTATGCTAATATCACCTATTAGGATAAGTCTATTAGTCGTGCCGTTGTTGATGTCATTTAGCGATTTTCTAATTCCTAAAGTTGGGTGCGATTATGTCAGTATATTGCTTATCTTGTATTTGTGGTGGTGATTATCGTTAGTTGCTATTTACCAGAGCAATGTGGTGTAGGATTGGTAATTGCTAATGTTGTGTAGCAGACCGTTGGAATGGTATCAAATATCGAAACCTCGGGCAAGATTAGAATAATCGATATTTATCAGGATATTACTGCATTGATTGTATAAGCCAGTATTTCTGTAAACTTCCTATGTTAATCTGTAGTAGGGTGAGTTCAGAATTTGAATAAAAATTGTTTATCTAATTATTTAAAGATCCGAAAAGAACACAGTTAACGTTTTCTTGTTGAATATCTTGAGCGGAGTTTATTGTAGCGATGTTTGAGTAATAAATGGTGTAAAATGTGCTCTCTATAGAATGGAGAGCGTTAAGCCCTAGCTTATGGGACTGGTTAGATCGGTTTCACATAAGATTACATGAATACGGGTATTTTCGTCTTTTTGCATAAAGGTCTGGAATTATTAGTCTAGAAACTCAGTTTTAATTTAGTTTTTTTCTGCTTCAGTTCTCCTTGATGGGTACAATAGGGTTTGTGGAGTGGGGTCCAGTGTTCTATCCTGCAAATTGGAAGGGAGGGTGGCCTATTAATGAGCGCTGCCGTTGTTGTCTTTGCCTTCTTGCTTTCAACTAGAATGCGATCTCTCGTGCTTTTAGTGGTGAAGAGTTCCATCACTGGAAGTGGTTTTATTTCTTAGTGGTCCGTGGTTGATGGAGGCTTGTCTGTGGTTTTGACTGGTACACAGATTGTTCTAGCGATCGATTGAATTACAATGTTCAGATCTTCTGACCCTGCTGTGCGTATTTCAACCCTTTCCAGACCTTTTTGCCGTTTATTTTGCGAGAAATTTTCCATCAGACATTATAGTTTTCACTTATTTTCTTAGTTCTTTCTCGAACTTAAGAATTTGTTGCACTTCCATTACGAGTAACGGATTTTCTTCGTTCAGATTAAGATCTGTTACTAAGATTCCAAGAACGTCTACGCTGACATTGTTGTATCGTAGAGAGCCCACGTACTCTTTAAATGTTTGCGGGATTTACTCCAAATGAAAACTAAGCCTTTCATTTAGGTTGTGTTTAAAGAAATGAAAATTATCACAAACCCTGAGATCAGTAAGGAACTTTCCTCTCTATTTTTCGCTGCATTTCCCGGTGATTTTTTTCTTCCATTTTACTTTTCTCCGATATTGTGGCCAGCGCAATTATATACGTTTAGTTAATCGTTTTGGCTTTCCAATGATTCCCAAATTCCGGATCCTGGTAGTGTAGCCTCTTTCGATAGCCTGTACAATTTTTTCCTTCCTCTTCACAGAATTTCTTGTTGGACAGGGTATATGCTTCAGTGACTTTAACTGTCTTCGGGAACATTGGACTACATTAGCAGAAAGTTCACATTGTTGTTGTCCACGTCACATTTTCCTTGGGCAATAATGCATTTGAGTCATATTCATCGGTTCTCCTATGCGATAAAGAACTTCTACGATAAAGAACCATCGATTATTCTTAAAAACGAATACTAATAAATCAGATATATTTTTAAAGATAAAGTTTGGAACTCGCTGATCTCAATGGTTCAGTTTTCAGTAAAAAGAACTTTATTTTTTAGGATCAGCAATAATAATAATAATAATTTCTATGTTATTATTATATTTATTATTTTATGATTATTATGTGACATCTCCCGGTAGGGTTGTCTTCTTGATCACAGAAATCTCATCGTCCTGCGTATTAAATCCTCCAACTATGCTATGCACAAATCACACAGTTCGTCAAATGCTCGAACTGAACAAAACGCATCTATTACAAATTACACTCACTACGTAAGTATACTCCGTTGTAAGTTTGATTCCTTTAATTATGGAGAAAGATCGATTATTATTATTATTATTATTATTATTATTATTATTATTATTATTATTATTATTATTATTATTATTATTATTATTATTATTATTATTATATGACAAGATCTTTTTTATGTTGTTGCTGATTTAAACGTTCGTATTGTAGTTTTAGAGAATGAAGTTCTTGTCGGAGTTCGGATGCCTCTTTCATCAAATTGTGTTCGCTCGTTGTTGACCAAGGGTCAACAACGAGCGAAGAACAAAGGACGTCGCCATCTTTATAATCACGCCATACTGCCTAAGGGAAGAAATGTGAGTCATGAAGTGTATCAAATGCCTGGAGGATTTATCGTCCAACGGAAACAATACAACTTGTACGAAATGCAGTAGGATTCTACACTTAAAATGTACCGGCTTTTCAGAAACAACCGGGCAACATAAATATGAATCCGATGTAACACCCGAGGAATGGAAGTGCGTACTCTGTAGGAAGAACAAAGAAACGCACCTAAAGCAGCCACCTACGACGCAGCCGATTATACCGGAGGAAAAATCAGACGACGAACTGAACAGACAAAAAAATGCAGGTGAGTCCTATAATTTCAACTCTTTAAATAAACTAATAGGAAACGGTCTAGAGACCATAAAAGCCAGCTTAGTAGACCTTGTGCAAGAACTCTTTAACAAACAGAACGAACAAATAACAAAAAATTCTAGAGAATATGAAGATTTGGTAAAACATAATAATTTAGCAGTTATAGAAGTGTTGCAAACGGTAAAAGACATTAAAATGAGCATTAACACACTAAATGACAGGCAACACAATTTGATGAAAGAGACATCCGAACTCCGACAAGAACTTCATTCTCTAAAATTACAATACGAACGTTTAAATCAGCAACAACATAAAAAAGATCTTGTCATGAACGGTCTTCCTGAAACTGCACCTACAGAAAACCTCAGAGACGTGGTTTTAAAATTAGGCCATGTAATTGATATCCCCCTACAGCTTAACGATATTCAGACCGTAAATCGGATTCCTAGGAAGAGCAAAAACCAAGGCTCGCCACGACCTGCACCAGTCATAATTCGTCTTAAGAGCAAGTCCACAAGAGACAATCTCATAAAAGCCAGCAGGCAGAAAAAACCAGTTGCCAAGGACCTGAACGCACAGCAAGACAATACACCAATCTTCCTATCCGAATACTTAACACCATTCAACCAGAATCTGTTGTACCAAACAAGAAAAGCAAAAATGGAAAAAAATTACCAATTTTCGTGGACCAGAGATGCCAAGATATTCATAAGGAAGTCACAAACTTCAAAGCCGATACAAATTAAAAGCACAGAAGACTTAGAAAGGCTGCCACTGTGAAGAAAAAGGCCTCCTAAATAGTTCAAAAAGAAGCCCACAATAGAAAAGAATGTGAACCATCAAGACAGATGCAATAACACAGGATATATCGGCAATTTCACTTTGATCAGACCTTTCAGATCATTTTTTAATCAATTCCATACGATTACAGAACTGCTAATGTCACTTTCTGGTCAATACTCTCAAATGCTTTCTGAAAATCAACAAAGCAAGTATATATGTTTTTGATTTTTCTCCTAGCTTTCTCTGCTATTAACCTCATTGTCAAAATATGTTGACTTGTAGTTCTATCCTTCCTAAATCCTGCTTGCTCGTCTGCAAGGTATGCTTCCAATTGTGTTCTCAATCTTTCTGTCAATATGATCATAATCACTTTACCAAGGTGATTTTACCTTGTACAGTAACTTTACCAAGAACGTTACTGTTCTTTATCAAGGCAATTGTTCTATAATTTTTACATTCTAGCTTATTTCCTTTTTTGTATAATGTTACTAATATTGATTTCATCCACTCCTCTGGCATTTTCTCTTCTTTCCATACCATATTACATAGTTGGTGCATTTCTGTAACCATACTTTCACCACCATATTTAATCATTTCTCCAGTAATGTTATCGTTACCAGGACTCTTGTTGTGTTTTAGCCGTCCAATTGCTTTTTCTACCTCTCCTCTTAAAATGTCCATGTCATGCTCATTACCTGGTGGTGATGTCTGCTTCAATTCTTCAGTCAGTTTCCCATGGCTATCTGAATCTAGTTTTTCTTCATATAACTCACTACAGTATCTTGTCCACCGCTGTACAATTTTTTCTTTATTCATCAATACTTTGCCTTTTTCATCTTTAATTTCATCTTCAACACTATTAACACAGCATAATTTGATGTTAACAACTTTGCAGGATTTTACTAACAATCGTAACAACACTATTAAGTTAATATTCGACCACAGATGCGAGAACTCTGGCTGGCACAGTGCCAAGAAGAGTCAATTCATGTTGAAGAAAAGAAAGAAATAAGGCTACGTACAAATTCGCAACCAGCACGCGGAATCAAGTACTTTATCCGCAAAATTTTCCAACTATTGTAAAAGCAAAATAGTTACCACTTTTAAAGCAAGAATTTTCATAAAAGAAAGTTAATTTTCCGACGTATAATAATAAACACTCGTCATTGATTACCCTATTATCGCAATGGATTCGCATTCTTCTGCAATGCGCAGAAGTGTCGAGAGGTCTCGGATCTATAGTTGAAGAGTAATAGTTCTAATGTAAAATTTATAAGAAACCATCACGAACCGAACGTTACTGAGCTGATATTACACTGCAGATAAATAAATCATGCTCGCACGACATGCCACAAGAGAAAACGTTAAATTAGCATTCATTAATTTTGGCACGCTATTTCCGAAATATGAAATTTAGAACAACAAAAAAAAACTGGCTAAATATTTATTATTAAGTTTAAGAAGGAAATGTATTCACTTTCTGTGAAATATAAATCAAGTTTAATAATGATGGCAACAGGATGTAAATTCTACAGCTTTACTTTCGAATCCATCTTGAAATTTGTATTTTACGTAATACCAGAAGATTTAAATGAGAAAACGCACATATTAATTTATCTTCCAAAATATTGCTTAGGTTGTATAAAGACGGTTCGCATTTAATATTACACAAGGAGAAGATTGTCGTATGTACAAATTTAGTATACTGTGAAGAAACTTTTCAGCGACGTGCTTACAGAAATATCACAAAATTGCTGAACTTAATAATGAACTTTTATAATCTGCACTTGCACACACTATTACGAAACTGAATTTGTTTGAAATATGAAAAGATTATTGAAGTTTCTTATATCTTTCTTTCAAAAGAATAATTTTATTCATGACACAGCATCCACATTATTAATTATACATGTGCTTGCCAAATCTGATTGCTCACTTATCGTAAATTTTGGTATACAGCACGAAAATAATGAGACGAAATAATCTTATATTTACCTTAACTCAGTAACAGACTGTTTCTCTTATTTGAGAAGAAAATTATCTTGCTTCGTCTTAAACAACAGAGAAAATTAACATTGATTACCCATTAAAAGAACTTTAACTGACCAATGAAAAAATCCCACACCGCATAAACCTCATTTCAAGTACTGTACTGATTAGAGGGCGCTTCTCATAAATAAATGCACTATATAAAGGACAACTCCTTTTATAGCAGTGCCCTCTATAATGTAGAATGTGAAAAAAGAAACATTCCTGTATATAATTGATTTGAAATTAGTGCTTTATGGTTAATTTTAATTTTTATAGTATTTTAGTGTACGTTTTAGTGTATTTAATATTTTATAACGTATTTTTATTAAGATATTTAAATAATAAATTAAAGTTTAAAATGACGCTAAAACCGCAAGAGATACGTAAAGATAAGAAGAACTCGAGATAAGAACTAAAGATAGATGAAATTGAGGTGCTTAATATATTAAAGAACCTCAATGCTAACACTGCCATTGGGTTAGATACATATCGGTCCATGCATGTGTTACGAGAATGTGCAAGAGAATTAGCAACTCCTCTAACCAGAATGTTTAATTTAAGCCTAAGTTCTGGTAAAGTGCCAATAGAGTGGAAAGAGGGGAAAATAGTTCCATTTCACAAGGGAGGCTCTAAGATTGAGGCAGTAAATTATAGACAAATTAGTATATCGCGAGTGGTGGTTAAGATTTTGGATAAATTGATTAAAATTAGAATTCAGGACTGGGTGGACAGCAATATGATACTTTATAAGGGGCAATGTGGTTTTGTGTGAAGGGTTGGTCTTGCCTAAGTAATTTGCTTACTATCTATAATAAAGTAACAGTGGAGTTGGATAAAGGAAATCCTTACTCAGTGATACTGCTTAACTTTGCAAAGGCTTTTGACAGGATTCCACATGGAACTCTGTTACATCAATTAGAGCAAATGGGTATCGATCCGAAGATGGTGATTTGGATTAAAGGATGGCTGGTGGACAGATATCAAAGAGTGGTTTACGGAGGAGCTGAGTCCAGGAAAAGGCAAGTGACTAGTGGTGTACCTCAGGGCTCAGTTCTTGGCCCTCTATTGTTTAATTTGTACATGAATGATATTGGAAATACCTTGACTGGAAATATCCGCTTATTTGCTGATGATGCAAAATTGGGAAGAGCGATAATCAATTCAAATGATGTGGATATTTTACAGGATGACTTAAATAGGCTGACGGTATGGACTGAGGTAAATTGCTGTCAGTTCAACGTGGCTAAGTGTAAGGTGATGCACTTCGGGGGGATGACATCGCATGCTGTTTACTATATTAACGGAACTGAACTGAAGGAAGTTGATGAGACAAGAGACTTGGAAGTTATTATGGACAGAGAACTTAAGTTTAAAGGGCATATTGCAAAGATTGCCAAAACATCACATCAAATTACATGGTTGTTGAGGAACACACTAACAAGCAGGGATAGGGAAGTTATTGATACAAAATTAATAACGGAAAAAACTCACGTACAAAGATTATTTAATAACATAATTTTCGCCTGTGTGTCACAGGCATCTTCAGTACATTAAGCTCAAATTAAACAATAACGGGCAATTCCAAAAAGCGCTACCTAAGTAGCTGGTGTAAGATAACAATAAAGGTCAATAACTTTCCTAAAAATAAAAAAATAAATAAATAAATAAATAAATAAAATGTACTGAAGATGCCTGTGACACACAGGCGAAAATTATACTATTAAATAATCTTTGTACGTGAGTTTTTTCCGTTATTAATTTTGTATCGATATGTCTACTCACGGTATACCTCTTTTAAAACTTAGGGAAGTTATTGTTCCACTCTATAAGGCATTAATAAGGCCGCATTTGGACTATTGTGCACAGATCTGGTCGCCAGGATTTCTTAGTGATGCGGAAGTAGTGGAGAGGATTCAGAGGTGGGTTACAAAGATTGTTGCAGGTCCATGGGATGTTCCCTATGAGGATAGCTTGATGATCTTTGGGCTCCAAAAACTAGCTGATAGACGTAGCAGAGGAGATATGATAGAGGCATATAAATTATTTAAAGGGTTTTATAGGATTGATACTAATGACATTTTTAAGACCAGTGCAAGAAGGGAGAGAACGAGGGGTCATCCCTGGAGATTGTGTAAGAGTGTGGTTAACAACGGTGTTGGGACTAGATTTTTTACTTGGAGGGTTGTGAATGGGTGGAATGCTTTGTCAGAGGTGGTTGTGAATGCTTCAACTGTGAATGAATTTAAGGAGAGGTATGACAGGTATTGTGTAAATAATGGTTAGTGTGTCAATGTCGAGTCTCCCGCGATGAGTCTTTTGACTCCATGGAGACACCGTTAAAATAATAATAATAATAAGAAGAAGAAGAAGGAGAAGAAGAAGAACACTGCAGGAGAGAACAAGAAGACTAGCTCCGCTAACGAAGTTTTTGGAGATGTGGAGGAGGTTAATAAAAATAAATTAATCTCCAAAATATCAAAATAAAAGCAAATATTATATTTGCTTTTATTTTGACATAAACTTTGTTTGTAAAAAGAAAGGTGTTATTTGATATGGTGACTCTACAATCAAACATGCTATTGATGAGCTAACTTCGAGTTTTCCCAGAGCGAAAATGAAGAATGTCAAGGAAGCAATTCAAAAACAGAAAAGAAAAGTAAACGAGATCGCAGTTGTAGTGGGTACCAGCGACTTACCTCGCGATAAGTTCAGTATGACAGTGGACATGAAAGTGTCGTTTAAAGACTGAGAAAGTGAAAATCATCAGTATTTTACCTCAATATGATAAAAATGACTTAAGGAGAAGGACCATGATGGCAAACGATTCGATGGTGAGAATGTGAATGTAAGAGCGAGAATGTTGAATGACGAGAATGGACTTTGTCATGGAAATTTTGACGTAAAGTGAATGATTTCGAATTTGTGTCCGTCTAGTTCAGACACAGCAAAAGATTTCTACATGCATAAGGAACTAAGGAAGAATGGAGAACTGCATGTTGTCCAACAGTGTCATGCAGACAAGAGTATACAAAAGAACATGCAGGTAGATCCTTATATCTGTATACTAATGCTAGGAGTATCAGCCAATATGTTGGGACCTCAAATTGTAGACTAAGTGAGACCTAGCTGTCAGAATCAGACATATTATCTGGTATCGAGTGTAAAGTGTACAGTATTTTTAGAAAGGATAGAGAGGAGAGGGAGGGTGCCGCTAATAATATCGAATGACTTGAATCCAGTTATATTTGATATCTATGATTGTAGTACTACTACTTCTAACAGTATATCATGTGGCAGTGAGGCTGAAGCCATCTGGTGTGAGATGGAATCTAACAAAATCAATTACTAGCGACCGATCCACCAGGTTTGCAACAACACCCCACTAATGAAGAAATGCATCACCAAATAGAAAAGATGAGCGCGAAAAGAGTAATCATAAAGGGGAGACTTTAAATATTCAAATATTGAATGGAATGCAGTAGAATCTCATGAGAAGAATAAAAATGCATTTATTAAGCTGTTTCGGAATAATGTCCTCAACAGCATGTGACAGAAGGTACTCGAGGAGTGTTAGTTTTGAGTTTAGTGTCAGACGGCCTTTCAGTTAAAGATGTAACTATTCTAACTCCGGGTAGTTACAGTCATGCAGTACTCGCTTGGGAAGTGCCTAAGTTTATGAATGTTCCATTCAGAAAAGGTTACATGCTGAACTAAAAAGCAGGAAAGTGTGACAACTGAGGACTATACTGATTTCATTGGAATGGGATTGGTTGATGAATGGGAAGAATATCGACAATGCATGATATGCATTTAAACAATACTTAAATGATGCGATATCACAATGTGTCCGAGAGTTCGAAGTAATAAATAGCGCAGGGATCAAATGGATGTGCAATCTTATTAAGCAAGAGATTCGTAAGAAAATGATCACGTGCAAGGAATACCATGTGCATAAGGATGATTCCAAATGATGTCCGTTATGAACATTATAAGCAGCAGGCTAGAATAGTCACAACTATTGTACTGAAAGTAAAGTCTGAGTATGAAAATAAACTGGCTCTGCATGCTAAGGACAACCCACAAGACTTCTCTCGATATGCTGGAAGTAAAAGAAAGAATGAATATGAAAAAATAGCTAAATTCTCAGTTAATTATAATTTAAAAAATGACTGCATTTTTTTTAGATATTTTTCGCATGTTGACTGCTGTTGCTGCGTACGTTGCTGATACCTCTCCTAATACTCAGAGGGAGTGTGCATGATATTTGAATGGAGTTGCCTTTAATGATTCAGTAGCTTACATTTGCAATTTCAACATTAACACTGAGTTAATTTAAGTGTCAAGTACTGCTCATAGCGTAGTTGAAAGAATAATGAGACAATGTGACATTGAATTTGGATAAGCTATTTTCTCGTTATGAAGGGGAATGTTTATATGAACTACTTAAACTAAGGTGAATTAGTCGATTTCGTGTGGAATTTCTTTCCGAAACACAGGTTTTTCTTATAAACGATATAAATCGACCACTGAACCCATATAATTAAGAGACAAGGAAATCGGTGTGATCTATTGGGTTAATAATGTGTAGTGATGGATTTTATTGTATATTATGTTGAGGATGGATTATGAAGTGTTTACGTGGTAAGATTAAGTAGCATCAAGAATGGCTTGTCTATTTCCGCACCCACACTTTTGTATCTTAGTGGAAATGGCGTTTGCAGCTTCTGTGCAAGGCTGTCAGAAGAAAGGCTTGCATTCATTCTAGTCTAATCGCCAGCCAGATTAACTACCCCTAAGCCTTTCTACGTGCGGTTCCCGATTTAGTTGATCCGTGACATGCGCAAGTGGATTTTGGCCCCTGGGAACTCTGGTTTGCCTTCCGTAATCTGAAGAAAATTGACATTAGAAGGCAGTGTGTTTCAGACAATAACATTTTCTTTATGTTTCGGAAATACGAGGGGACAACACATGCCGATTATAATTAATAAGAGAGTTGGGTCTATCTCTGATTAATGCCGATGTAGATTGAACGAATGTAAACCTTAGTTGTAAAATACATGAATTCACAGAGAAATCATGTCCCGTACAGTAACAACGTGTTGTTACTGTACGGGACTCGTTCAAATTACGCATCTGCGTGAAATGGATTCGAACCTGTATCTTGTTCATGAAACGTAATTCGCTCGATCAAGACGACCCCTGCATATTTTGATTTAAATTTGTATAAATTAGTACTCATCTTACTGTATTCTTCCAGATCATTTTAATGAATATGCTTGGAGGAATAACTCAAATTGCGATATCTTCATCAAATATGATCTCTTAATGCCATTTTCATTGGGGTGGTTTCCACTAAATTAACGAGCAAAGAAAAAATCAGGATAACTCAGAAAACTGTGTGATGACTTCTTATGGAATTCAAAAGAAATATTCAAAAATTGTAAATAATTATTTTAATTCAGTAACAAATGGCGATACGAAGACAAGCGTCTCTAGCTTTCCTAATAAATTATTATTATTATTAGAAATCAGCAAACGGCAATCCCAAGGAATGAATTCAATATGAATGAAATGCATATCGGTCCGTGATATAAACTTAACTAGCACCACACGAAATGTGCCGAACATCCGGATGTATGAAACCAAATTCGAAGCTGCAATTAATAAAGTAAATACTTAAAGGGAAACAAAATTATAAATTTAAGCACATTTCAGGTAATTATCCAGTGACTAATCTCCAGTGGATTTTTTATATCCAATATTCAACAATTCAATACTAAGAGGTTTTGGAATATTCACTAATAATCTACTTTCAATGAAATATTTATCGAATATTTTTTTAGAAAAATTAAAATAAGAAATCACAATAAAATTAGAGGTTTCGGAATGCAAGGTAGATGACTACTTTAAATCTTGTATAATCTCGTGCTATCCCGTATATATTATGTTCTGTTTCAATCTTATGCGCAAACCGGAATACCGATTAAGCACCCCGTAAAGGGTGCTTAATCGGTATTCCGGTAGTCTCCTACATTTATTACGCATATTCGTCTGTCAGTTTTCATGTTGTGCGTGACGTAAAGTGCGACTTTTCCGGCTGGAAACACCACGTTACCTCCGTGTGACCGTACTTCACTTGTGGTGACCTTGGTGATCTTCATCAACGGAATGCGGGAGGTGAGTTGGTTGAGTAGGCCAATTATACGGTGTTCTTTGTCACATCACCTAAATATTGTCGAATCTTAAGGGCAAAATCATTTAAAATCATAGACAAAAATGTATCTCTGATCGTGCAGATATTCTTCCTTCGTTCAAGCAACAATTTGGCTGGTGATACGGAGCATTTCAGATTCTGTCCAATAATCTAAGAATAGTCTGTCAAGTAGCATCGTGAAATATGGGAGATATGGAGTGTTACAAGTACGAGGGTTGTTCGATAAGTCCGTGCAAAGTCTAAGAGATGGCGCCACCATTACGTATCGAGGTTATTTATAGTTGCTGGCAACTGTTGGAGGATCGCACACACACTAAGTGTCAGTTAGATAGATCTATTACTTTCTGCTTGGCGTTCATTTGAATCGATCAAGTACCGTGATTTGCTAGAAATGGATGAGAAAGAATTTCGTGTAATGATTAAACATTAAATGTCGAAAGGCAAAACGGCTCAGGAAACCAAAGCTAAGTTTGATTAACATTATGGTGAGTCTGCGTCTTCGATCAGAACGGTTTATAAGTGGTTTAGTAACTTTCAAAATGGCCATTTGTGCAAAGTGACGCTGAACATTCTGGACACCCTGTTGAGGGTCACTACTCCAAAAATTATTGAAAAAATACATGATATGTTGATGGATGATAGAAGAGTGAAAGTGCGTGAAATTGCTAAGGCTGTGGATATCTCAAATGACCGCGTATATAATATTTTACACGAACATTTACATATGAGAAACTATCTGCAAGATGGGTGTCGCGTTTGCTCACACTGGATCGAAAGCGTCAACGTGTGAACGGTTGCAAGGAGAGTTTGAAGCTGTTTCAACGGAATCGAGAGGAAGTTTTGCGTCGTTTCGTAACATTTGGATGGCACGTGGATTCATCACTACCAACCTGAGCCCAAGGAACAGTAAAAAAAAATGGGTTGCAAGCGAGGAATCCGCACCAAAGAAAGAGAAAACCGTTCCTTCAGCGGGAAAGGTTATGGCCACCGTCTTCTGGGATGCTCGTGGCCTAATCTTCATAGACTTCTTGGAAAAGGGCACAACAATTACCGGAGTGTATTATGAGTCATTGCTGGATCGTGTAAATAATGAATTAAAAGAAAATCGACCACACGTGGCGAAAAAGAAGATTCTTTTTCACCAGGACAACGCACCGCTCACGCTTCTGCAATTGTGACTGCAAAATTTTTCGATTTACGCTACGAGGTCCATTCGCATCTCCCCTACTCTTCAGATTTGGCTCCCACAGACTACTATCTGTTTCCAAACATGAAACAATGGCTGGCAGGAAAGAGTTTTCATCAAACGATCAGATGATTTCCGAAACAACTGCCTTTGAAGAGTTCGATAAATCATACTATATGGATCGGAATAAAAAACTCGAACATCGTTGGATTAAATGTATAGACCTCAAAGGAGACTATGTTGAAAAATAAAAAAATGTTTGTCCCAAAATGTTTTCTTCATTTTTCCACAGACTTAACGAACCACCCTCGTAATGTTGTTTTTGTAGATCATATGTAGTCAATTCACTGATGTTTAATTCTCCTATATAGTTGTACAGCTTCTTTGAAATTGCACAGTTAATTATTGGGACGACTTTGGTGTGTTTAAGCCGCTGCCAGCCAACTTCGATTTTCAGATCTCGATATTTAGTAATTTTTTCCAGTTCTTGATTGTTAATGTTGCTATCACTAGGTGCTACGATATTAATAATCTAAAATTGTCCATATTCAGTGAGTGTAATGTCAAGTTTAGTGTGTTCCAAATGCCGATCAGTTTGTATTCTGAAGTCCCAGAAAGTTTTTGCTGTTTCATTTTCCAACCTCTATGTTTTGCTGTCACCAGTTATCAGAAACAGGAAAGACATATTTTTTTCATACCTCCCAATGAATTATTTTGGCCACTTGATCATGGCGGTATTTACAGTCAGATTGTGCTATCTTACTGCGAGCACTGACTAGATGTTCTTCATTCTCATCTTTCTGATCGCATAATCTGCATTTGCTGTTATTATTGATGTTCAAAATTTTTGTTTGGTTGCATTAGTTTGTAATGAGCTGCTAGAATAAATTCTTCTGCTTCTTTGTTTAATGTATCCATACTGTAGCCCTTTCTACGTCTTCTTCACGTCAATTTCGTCCTCAGTAACTCGAAGAAACGGGCCAATCAAGGGTTTATTTTTCCATCGCACATATCGATTAGTTTGCTGTTCCTTTTTGTGATCGGATTTGTTTCCTGTTGCTTTCAGAAGACCCAGTTGTGTAACTGCTTGAAGCATTTGCTCAGTGCCATTGTCGAAGTAATTTTTTAAACTAATTTCTTTTTCTCCCACAGTCAATCTCACATGTAGCAAAGCACCCTCCAGATATTTTTCTTGGTAGGCACAGCCGGTCAACATCCCTAGTGGATAAAATGTGTGACTCAGAATCATTAATTTTCTAGTTTTACGGACCAATTTGTACAGTTCTTTCTATGTGGAATCCATTATCCCTACTTCAAGAGTTCATTGCTCTAATTATGTGTAATCTATTAAGTCTTGTTTTCAGAATATTTCTGAAACCAATGCTGCTGCTGCCTGTTGTTTAACTTTCGAGTGGAAAATATAACCGGCTTCTCGTATTCCAATATCTTTATAAACTGACAAAATTAAAACTGTTAGCATAATTATTGTTAACTCGTTAAATAGATAAAATTGCACATTTATCCAACCAAAACCAAATATTATTTTCATGTCCTGAAAATAAAGTAAAGAGTTTATTTACAGTGCTTACTTTTCATATAGCTTAACGTCACCTATATAGGGCAGGTGGAAAATTTTAATATTATATTTAGGAATTTCATATAGATGTTTTTTTTTACACAACCATAGACAAAGGTATCAAAGAAATATTAAAAGTTAACGTTACAAAGAGTAACCTTGGAAATTTCACGTTTAATGCTAATATCTCGAATCGTTCATTATAGACTATGAAAGGTTTTCCATGATTTCATAGCAGCAGCAAGAAAGGAACATTTTTAATAATTCCAAATAGCTGTGGTGAATTTTAGGATCCAAGAGTGCGAGAATTAATCGAAGCTGTTTGTATTCTATCCATGCCATGTTTAAGTTAGGTTTTCCTATTATTTGAAATTCTGAGAATCATTTTAACAACAAAGACCTGACATTTTGTTCCTCTTGATTTTTAAATATTGATTCTTTGTTCAATCGAATCAATCCAATATCTGATAAGTAGTGGTGTATGGTATTTGCTATGATTACAGTGAACAGCTTAAGCAGAGTTAGTAGGAATGCTATTGGACGATAGTTACTTGGGTTCACACGAATTGAAAAGTACGCCCAAATATAATCCAGTTTTCCACTGATCCTGACTGCGAAAAACAGTTTTACTCTTTTCCATTCGACCATGCAGACTGGTTGGATGTGTTAACCAAAACCCACGTAGTTCGTCTTTGTCAGGTGCACGCTTCAGTAACTGCAGCAATTGTTTCCTTGGCCAAATTATGGGTATTTCTGATTTAGATTTTTATGCTATTATTTTTCAACCGTCTTTTTTTTTAATACTCTTTAACATTTTCGGGATTGTTAGTTAAACTGGTATAAATTAACCACTGCAAGACAATTTGATGTGAACTTGGAAAATATCCATTGCACTCTGAACTAAAAATCAGAAGTGTAAGTGAATTATTTCAGCTATCCGGTTGCAATTTTAGTGAGCCAGCTATCAGTGATGGCTAAACGTGCAGATCGTGATCAAAAGCTAGTTCGAACTAAAATAAAAAAAAAAAAAAAACAGCGTCGCAAACACCATTTTGGTGAATAAAGGACGTTCGCATTTTTTTTTATTAATTATCTTATTTAATTTCCTATTTACGAAAGGAAACCATTATCAGAATATTAAGATAATATTCACAGCTAAACGACACAAACATAAGTCCATCATATCTTTACTACTTGCGCAGTATTCCTAGACTTCACTTTTGTGGTCAGTTAGCTTTAATGAGGTGCGATGACACATCACAAATTTAAAATCCCGTCTTTCAAAAACAGAATTAAATTAACAACTTATTTATTAATCCATGTTATTATAAACCCACAGCAGTCTGATAATGAAAGAAAAAGTATAATACAGAAAGTGAAGCGAATGAATAATGTCTATATACACTTCACTCGAAGGACACCAAAGAATTTAAACACAGAACCCAGAAGGCATATTCTAATCCTACTAGGATTAGAATAAGAAGTACAACGTCGTTCGTTGTATGCATTGTGTCCCCCCACGCTTCAATCATTACATTGTAAGTTCGAGACGTACTATGGGCATGGATGAATGTGTGTGTGTGTGTGTGTGTGTGTGTGTGTGTGTGTGTGTGTGTGTGTGTGTAACTTACGCATAGAATACTGTAAAGGAATGGAAATTTTATATTTATGAAAATAACTTGTGCGCAGTAAATATTAGGGATTCGGTTATTGTCAGTTGTGTATTCTTAAGGTGGAATTTTTCTAATTTAGATAAGTGACTGTTTGCCTTAGTATTATTTCACAAATTCCTTGAAATATGAGCTTTTTACGTTCTTTGGCATCAAGTTTTTTGCCTGGAGGAGTTTTGCAGCAATAGTGCGCAGTTTTGTTTTATGAAGGTATTTTGTGTGTTTATTCCAATTAAGGTACTGTTTTTGTGAGAGGATGTAATATTTCTGTAAATAATTCTGTAATCTTATGTGTGTTACTTTTTCACAAAGCTGACAGATGACAAGAAATTAGCTTTAGGTCTTTAGTTCTGAATGTCATTTCTCTTTCGCCATTTCTGATTAGTGTACCTATTGTGGTTTGTAGATATTTCGGAATTGCACCACAGTCGAATATCATATTCATAAGTTAGAGAACTACATGATTCAGTTACAATATCCAAGGGGTATAAAGGCGAATATAAATGGTAAGAATTGGCAAACCGGCATGATAAGAAAAGATCCACTAATTATTATGGAGACATACACTGGGAGATGAAATGGTCAAAACACAGGAAGTAAATGGAGTTTACACATTTGTTAAGACAACTGAGCCAGCATGAAATGGAAGGGACAAGAGCTCCTAGCATCGAAGCATATCAGTAACCAATTTAGTTCCACTCTCCACTTGTGGAAATTGATCATGTGGTGTTGACCTTGTAGACTGTAACAAGTGCTGAATTTTCTGTGTGCGTGTGAGTGGAATTTCAAGCCTAGTGATTATGACAAGATAAGTCAGCTTTCAACAGTGGTATGGGATGAATATCTGAAGCGGAAAGAATATGATGGTGAGGTGCGGAATGGGGATTATCAAAGGGTGTTTATGGAAAACAGCATCAGACTGTAATTCCCAGTCTCCGGAGGAGAAATCAAGTCTGAGTAAGCTGAATGATGAGTATCATTGATCAGGAGTTGCAGATAAAGAAAAGGTTGTGGAAGAAGTATAAAGAAAACGTTGATCTGCACATCCATGAGTGAACAAGGTGCAGGCAAGAAGGTGGCCTGTGTGGCAAGGAAGGCGAAAGCTAATTATGAAAGGCAGCTAGCTGATGAGTTCAAAAGAAATCCTAAGCGGTTCTTTAAAAGAACTTTAAAAAGTGTATATGGTGAAGAAGCAACAGAAGCAAATAAAATAATTAGTGATCCTTTTGCAAAAGTGTACCATCTTGGTTTGCGACATTGCATGCCGAATATGTCACTGATTTTTTTTTTTTTTTTTTTTTTTTTTTTTAAGTTTGGCCCATATACAGGAGGTTGGCTGGTCAACCTATAGTACGTTAGTACCGTATATGCGTGGTGGGTTGCGAAAGGAGAAACTTGTTTACATTTGATTTGAATTCCTGTATGTTGTATTCCTTGGGAAATACGTCTGGGGAAAGACTGTTCCACAGTACTGCAGTAGCAGGGATGAAGGAGGAGGAAAAGAAACTTGTTCTGTCGGTTTCGAGGTGTACTATGAAAGGATGTTGGGCGGCAGCTGTACGTGTTCCAATGGGCTTAGTACAGGGTGGGGGAAATTATTGATATTGCTTCAGATGAACATTTCCCATGGAAATATTTATAGAATATATACCAATTGCAGAGACCAAGCGTTTATGTGAAAGTGGGGGGAGTGAGTTGTTGAGGGATGGGTCATTTATTAGGATGCAATGGTTGTGATGTGTTTATGCCAGGCAAGGCTTGATGTCAAGGTAATTCCGAGAAGAAAAATTTCATTTTGTCTGAGAATTTGAGTGCTATCGAAAACAATGCTGGGGGAATTACTAGCGTTGAAATTGACGAGGTTATCTGAGCCCCATCGGAGGATGGTTCTAGGGTCGAAATTAAGGGCAGTGGTGGTTGATGTTCTGTTGGTTGAGGTGAGTTGTGTAGAGTAGGGTTTGTCAAATGATAAGGAGAAATGTAATGTGCTGGCTTCTGCAAAACTGTGTATTGGGTTAGAGGTCAACTGAAGTAGGTCATTGATATATAGAAGGAAGAGGGTCGGAGAGAGAACTGAACCTTGTGGGACCCTAACATTAGTTGGATGGCGAAAGGATAGGGCGCCGTCTACCATCACACACAGTGTGCGTCCAGACAGGAAGCTGGTAATCCATCTGCAAAAGTCCTGGGGCAGTCCAAATGATGGGAGTTTACTTAGTAAGCCTTTGTAACAGACTCGGACAAAGGCATTGGAGATATCAAGTGCAACTACTTGGGATTCATCGAATTTCTCCATGGTGTTCGTCCAGTGATGGGTGATGATTGAGAATAGATTTCCTGAAGGCTTTGACAGAATCCGTACTAATGGTCGCTTAATAGCCGGATACCTTCAAGGTAGATTAGGAGTTGAGAGTTGATGATTTTCTCCATTACTTTAGATAGGACTGAAGTGAGTGAGTGAGATAGGGCGGTAGTTAGATGGCTGGTTTGTCGCCCTTTTTGGGAATGGGTTGAATATAGGCAAGTTTCCAGGTTTTGGGATATATATACCGGTGGAGTAAGAGAGTGTGTACAGGTGACATAGGACAGGAGTCAGTTTCGATGCACAGGCCTTCAGGATAACTAGGGGAAGGAGACTTTTTTGTGTCTAATTTAGACAACAAGTTTGTGATGTCTTTTTGGCAAACATATACAGGGGACATTGTATGTTGGGCAGTTGGAATGACTGGAGGGTATTTGGCATTGTCAGTTATGTGTGCATTGGAGGCAAAGTGTGATGCCAGGAGATTAGCTTTTTCTATGGGTGATGTTGCAATTGAGCCATCTGGGTGTGATAGAGGTGGGAATAGTGTAGGGCAAAAGTTACGGCCAATTCCCTTGGCAAAAGACCAAAAGGCACGGCTGCCGTTTGGAGAAGCTGCAAGCTTCCTGCTTTAGACCTTCAAATTCTGTTTTAGAAGTACTGATAATTTTCTTGCATTTGTTTCGGGCTTCAGTGTAGGCATTGAATGAGGATGGGGTTCTTGATTTGAGCCAGTTGTGGTATGCCTGATTTTTCATTTGTACAGCCTTGGCATATTTTTTGGAGAACCACGGTTTAGTTAGGGGACGGCAGGTGTAACAGTAGGTTTGGTCTGGAAGTTATCTTGAATTGTCTGGGTTAAGTAGAAAAGTTGATCAGTTGTTGAGTGATTTCTTCTAAAGGCAGCCTGAAAATGGTGTAGTATACTATTTTTGTTTAGATAGTAATTCAAACGTTGGAGTATAATTTTTTCCATTAATTTGGCTGGAATTGAAGTAAGTGAAGTTGGTCTATAACTTCCTCGAAGCTATATCTATAGCTTCCCAAATATTTCCAGGACAAACAAACGTATTAGTTGAGCTTTATAAAGATGGAACTCGGGAATCCCACTCATATTTAATTTTAGACTTTAGACAGGAAACACCTGATATTTTATGCTTACAATCACAGATCTTGCCAGGAGAAGAAACCAACACAGTGTTTATCCCTGAATGGCTGATAAACTCAAAAACTATGAATATCTCATCAAGTACTTATCTCATTCCTCTCCCAAACAAACAAATGATGCTTTAAAACACTGCACTTCCAGCCAAATCACCACACCCTGTGAAATCTGCAAAAATGTTTTATGTGGAAATATTCCACTAAAAAACAACCAGAGGTCACCCCTACGAAGGAAAAAAAATTATAAGAGCACTGAGCAACAAATAGCTTCCCTTCATTACTAGAAAAAAACTGGTTTTACAGCATGGGGGAGCACTGTTCCCATTATTAGGCAATATTATTGTTCCTTTGTTGACTTCACTTATTAGAAAATGAATCATATGTTAAAAATGTACGCTCCTCCAATCACCAGAGGAACGTGCACTGTACACACTAGATGATGAAATGAGTGCCATTTTAAAAATTAGAAATCAAAATCCAGATGAAAAAGTAACAGCATATTTAGTTGTTTTGCAGAAGTATTTAGGTTTGAAAAACCAATTGGCTCACACAGAAGGAGAGCAACAGGAACATAGACTGTCACATCCAGAACCTTCACTGAACAAACCGAATACCCAGAGCCACTCCCAGTGAGGAAAAACGAATACCCAGAACCATTCCCGTCAACCATCAACATCAACCAGTCCCAGTGAAGAAAATGCTTCCAGCCCGCAGGAGAACTTGAAGAACCAGCACCAAGTTCGTCTTTTTATCTCCCCGAAAGATGGGTGGCAATAAGAAACTGGTGTAGAAAAAATGGTAAGTGAAAAACAATTTTTTTTTAAATTAATTTTTATTATTTTTAGTAAATGATCTGATACAGAATAAGTGACTACAACATCATTTAACCACAAATCATTAAAATAACATTTGGGAATAATATTTTGCATAGAAAGACCACGACATCTCAATATTAAAAAATATACACAGTGCAAACCACTCGCGACAGATTCCTTACCTTGTACAGCTACAGTGTTATAATACCATTTATTACTGTTGATATTCAGAAAGTTAACAATATTGCTTTCGGGTGGATGATCGAAGTTGTCAATGTTGTCCTGGCAACCAGGTCGGATTTGTTTTCACGACGAACATCGACTGTTGTTGTCTGATCGGATGGTGTGGCAATTCATGACGAGCACAAACTCCTAAACCCACTTTTCTTGTGGTGGGTTCTAACTCTAGTATGTTAGAACCCACCGATCTGTGTTACTGGACTATGAACACTGAAGAATTAGCAAGTCCAGTAACACAGAACGATCCTTTGTTACGGATAACGTACACTCAAATTCTGCATAAAGAACCACTGTGATGTTTTCAGGAAGACGTTGAGCAAATGAAACTTCCAGTCGCACACTTCCTCTTCTTAACAGCCTGACATAGGGGGTAACGGCATTTTGATCTGGCGATAAGTCAAATCCATAGAGAACGTTTCCCTTTACGTATTCCTCATAAGAAATGTCATTACCACAGTCTCTGTTCCATTTGCCTAGCGATGTGAACAGTGACAAAATACATCTGCTGTAATGCCTTTCTTTGCTGATCGGAGTCAAAGGTTGCGAGGGATACTGAATACCGTCAGCTGTCACCACAAGAAAATTCAGATTGAAATGATGAAAATTAAATGGATCTCTGTTGAAAGTGCCATTAAATCCATCACTAGCGACCAGTCTAATGATTAATCAAGATGGTATTCCACCTAGACAGGTTGTCTCGTGTGGCATCTGACATACCCTTGGGAATCGAAAAATAAGACACTTGCACTCGATTGATGGGATATACCATGTTTGACTTGTCTAACACAGACAGGTGAGCGAGTTGAATCTTTGGGTTTATTTTGAGTTTGCGGACAAAACGTGTAGCCTCTCAATTTGCACTTTAGCCTTGGCATCAGCATTTGCAGTCAGTAAACAAAATTCGGGAGAACCACGAACCATACGAAAACGAACAGAAACGTTGATGATCAAGTACCGGTCTTGAGGTCAGCGTGTATTCGCCCAAGCATCTCGAAACTTTTCGATTGGTTAATTCAAGCTTGTCGTCTACGCATCACACATTCACTTTTGGTAAACATATCACTAAAAGCCACGTCATCTTTAACAAATGGTTCATTTGTCAGTTGACTGTTTTTAGCATCTCTGTCATAATTTCGCAGGTTTTCAATATAAGTCCTATAAGGATACGTGTCTGATGCCACATTCACTAGTTTATCTTCGAGAAAAAAGTCAATTTGAGTGAACAGGGAATGAAAAAAATTGTTCATGACACCAACTGAAGAATTTTCAATAGGTTTACCATCATTGTCAGTGATGCACATACGAACGAGTAGGTATGATTTTCCCAAATCAAGTATTCTTCAGATGTACCTGGTATGCAATATTCCACGGAACTTTCACTGTCAGTATTGGATATTGGTTGGTAGGTGACATAAGAACTTCTTTCCAGACACACGTTGACACGAGGGTGGGTAAAAAGATCTAACTCTGACATTATATCCTCAGCAAAAGATGTCATCTCTCTTGAGCTTTTTTAGTATTCATTTTATTCTTCTTCTTACTTCCTTGACTTCTCCGATGTAATCGGCTCTCAGCTTTTTTCAGCAATGGTTTTCCCAGCTTCTGATGCTCTGTTTATAAAGGCTGGACGTACAGGTACCGCTTCCATTACATCTCCTGTCATATGGTGATCAGCTTTTAAGGCTTGACAACCGACAAATTGAGCTGCAGGTTTTAAAAGTGGACTTAGAAAGCAGAAGGCACTTCTGAAAATTCTACCTAATCCGTACCCACGCTGTATTGGGGCCCCCGTAAATACTTGAGTCCCAACCTGCCTGCAGTAGTATGTAATATCTGAGATAATCAGTCATCCTTCACTTGTCGGAAGTGTAACTTAACTATTGTCTTGCCGCCACGAAAGTGAAACAACTCGCCGCTGTCAGAACGAATTTCAATGTTAATTGACTGAAATGTTTGTTTTCGTAACGGATAATAATCAGGTTGCACAAAAACGAAGAAACACTTAGTGCTGCACTAAACAACTCGTAACAATGGTGCACATGTATCACCAACTATCTCTTGGATTAAATCAGAATAAACAAAATATGCGGCTAGACCCCTCTTTATATCAACTGGATATTTCCCTGTGATTGTACCTTTCAGTTTAACACCAATCTGATTAAAACCCAGTAGAAGACCCAAACCCGAGGCGTCCTTGGGAAACAACAGGTTGTAATCTTTTGGGACTGTCAGAGAAATAGTGTTGTTTGGGTTCATTTTTTCAGTAATCACAGAACTCACATCAAACACTGCTTGAAGAAGTTCAGAGGGTGAATTGTAAGGGCCATGGAGAATCTGGTGCACTTTGTAAAATCCTTCTTTAGACTTTTCGAAAACTTTATTTCCTGTGATGTTGTTGTTGATATTGTTGACTCCTCCTCCTCCAACTGCACGTATCATATGAAACTCATCGTAAACGGAATCGATGTTATTAAATTCTCCCGGAAGATGAATTTCGACAAGAGCAACTTCCCATTTACCTTTAAGTCTGATCTCGTGTGATAATTCCACTTGAAATTTCGTTTCCGTATTTGTAGGAAACAATTTTAAGCTGGCGTTACTTGGAAGGGTTAAGTAAAACATCTTCGCTACGAACCTAAGAATTATACGATGAGGGATAACCGAGCCACTTAACAAAATACTGAATCTTTCCATTTTGTGTTTAAGTACTTGTTCGATTAGATACACGTCTTCCGGAAGTTCATTGGGTATATTAGCCTTTTGCAGTTGAGGTTCATAGAAAGTTCCCTCCACAATCTCTCCATCCCGACTGCGATCTCTGTATACTACAGGGTTTCTATTAATAACCTGAGCAATAGTGAACAATTCTCGTGTCCAGTTACCCCAATACCCGTTTCTAAATTTTTGGGTATCATCACTTAAAACCACACTATCACCTACTTGAAATTTTGGTTTGGTAGTCTCCTCTTGGTTTCCGTACAAATATTTTCAAACACGATCCTCGTTGTGAAGGTTAACTTCCGAAGGAGCCATACCGATAGTGCGGTGTGGTGTGAGGTTATAAGTATGTACAAGGGTCGGCAAAACTTTCGTATAACTTTTACTTTTAGTATACGTCATCCATTTGTAGATCTTTGTTTTAAATGTTCTGATAAATCTTTCTGCAATGGGTGCTTTCATTTCACTCCTGGTCGTGTAGAAATGAATATGGTTTTTAAACACTGTATGAACTTTCTGGTTGCAAAACTCTTTTCCTTGATCAGTGTTTATGTAACATGGCACTTCCTCTTTAAAAATAGACTCGAAAGCATTAACAACATCGTCTGCTGATTTCTTCTTCAGTGTCCGAACCCACGCAAATCGGGAAAAACAATCAATGCATACAAGAAGGAAACACACACCCCCATTCTCTTTTACATGGGATGACATATCTGCCAAATCACATTGAAAAGTGTGTAAAAGTGTCGGGACTTTGATTTGATTGCGCTTAAACTTTCTTCTAATGGGTTTATGTCTCACATAAGTAGGCTGTGTTGCTAACCAACCTTTCACAGTTTCATGTGGCAAATTTGTATGTTTCTGTAAAGCTTTGATACTTCCAAAACTAAGTACTGTATTAGGATTATAGTAATATGTTAACTTTTCCATCACTAACAATAAGAATTTTTTCTTTGCAGGTGAAAATCAAGAATCATTGCAAAAGCGCCAGTTGTTTGCTTTTATAGCAGAGTTGCTAATATTAGTGTACTTGGAACTTGGAATTCTCGTATGGGAAGCAGTATCAAAATCAGCCAATCACATATCGCTCATCAGAGAAATGTTACAAGAGAAACACCACAGGCAGTGGTGATGTGTGTAAATTCCTATTTTTGCATATCATATTGTAAGTAATATCTGTGAAATAAAATGTGTAAACTTAAATGAACAAATGGTGTCATCGATGTGTTATGCATATTTAAGTAAGATCACTTTTGAAATCACAGTGAATTCACACACAATTATTTATTTATTTATTGAAATTTAAGATCTTGAATTGTAGACAAATCAAAATATTCGGATGAATTATGAATAAAATATGAATTAGAATTAGAATATGAATATAGAATAAAATATGGATGATTTATGAAAAAAAAGTGTGTTTGAGGGACACCAGCATATAATTAAATTATTCAGAAAAACCTATACGCTGCCGCCATCATAACTCTACTCTAAGAATTCCCAACCGTTAAGGAAAGTAATACCCCAAAAGATATTGGAAAATTAGTACAGCCATCTATAGACAATCAAAGACAAAACATTACGACAATGGCGAATGTGTGTCACCCTGGGAAAATTCCAAGATATCTTATCTCAAAAACATCGCCCACCATTCCATAGGCAAACCAAAACACCATGTAATATCACAGAGAGACATATGTTACTCAGAAATTTCCAAACACATAACGTCAAGATTTCTTATCTCGTCAACACACCCACAATTCTACACGTGAACCAAACCCACCACGTAATGTTTCTGACAGAAGGGACCCCCAGAGAAATTCCAAACATTTCAAACTCTATCTTATCACTAACCATCACCCATAATGCCATATGCAAACCATTTACTTATCTACAGGTCATAAAAGCACACATCCATGACACTGACGTCACTTCCCCCAGTCACCCTACCCCTATTTTGTTCATGGTATTCCACCAATCACGACACGACTTCTTATACACTAATATATCATCCTTTTCCATTCAAAACAATAACGTCACTTATTTACAACTAAGAAATTACGTCACTTATCTTCATCTGATAACAACACACATTCACGACACGATTCCTTATCTTATCTTTATCTTGTTCAAAGTGCCCCACCAATCACGACACGAATCGTTATCTCTAACCATCACCCATAATTCCATACGCGAACAAAACAAACAACGGACGTCACACACACAGATGGTCCCCAGAAAAATTCCAAACTCATGGCCTCACACACACACACAATGAAGTCATCATCTGAACAACCAATCATGTCACGATTCCTTATCTTATCTTGATCTTGATCTGGTTAAAAGCTCCTACCATACTACTTGCAATGCTAAAACTACTAAAATAGAACATTCTTGGACTGTGTGAAGTTAGATGTAATGGTGAAGAAATTCTTCAATTAAAAATAGAGATATGCTATATTATAGGGGAAAGATAAGGAAAGAATTAGTGGAGTTAGATTGATGATCAACAAAAAACTGAAGAACAGCATAATAGAATTTGACAGTATATCTGCATCAAATAGCAATTATTGAAATCTCAAAAAGATACACTCTTAAGATCATCCAAGTCTATGCACCAACAATAAGTCATACTGATGAAGAAATTGAAGCCTTCTATCATGATGTATCCCAAATCTACAATAAAGGAAAACATCATTTCAGAATTGCAATGGGAGATTTTAATGCTAGAATTTGTACTCAACATTCAGATGAAATCTCAATGGCAAATTTTATTATGTCATAAGAGGCGATAGATGAGCAAGGTTAATAGAATTTGCAGAAAAAGAAAACCTATGCATCAGGAATTCCCTTTTCAAGAAAAAACACATAGGAAATGGACTAGTGAAATTGATTTTATCCTCAGCAATAAGAAAAACTCCTTTCAAGACTGTTCTGTTATAACCACCTTCAAAATTAGAAGTAACCATCCTATAGTATCCAGTAAAATTCCAATAAATGGTCAAAAAGAAAGAATAAAAATATTTACAAGCTCAAAGCAAAACATAGATGTACACAAACCAAATATTAAAAAAGATATATTCCAAGAGGCACTAACATCATAGATTAAACATCATATTATAGATGATAGTGCTGATCCATCAGAACATATCGACATTATTACCCAATACCTTTTACAATGCTCACTTGAAATAGCTGGTACCACAGAACAGAAACAAGACAATATTTCTGAAGAAACAAAGAGAAATGAAGCAATCAATTAACCTACAGAATAAAATTGAATACACTGAATTGTGCAAAACGATCAGAAAACGTATCACAGAAGAAATAAGAAAAAAATTCAATTGTAAATTCATACAACACACAATTGAAAACTACAGTAGTCTCAAAAAACGAAACAGCAATAAACTGATGTTTGCAGTCAAACTACAAGACGGGACCATCACCAGAGATAGATATGCTATAGCAAAAAGAATTAAAGAATTTTATTCAAAATTATATCAGGATGATGAACTAAATAAAGAAGACAACTACGAAACAACTAACGTACCACACATTCTACCAGAAGTTATGTGGAGCATCCAACTTGCAAAATTGGAAAGCTGCAGGTTAGGATGGAGTTGTAGCTGAATTTCTAAAACAAATGGAGAAATAATCTACAAATTCTTACCAAAACTATTTACTTTATGTCTGAAGAAAAATAGCCTTCTTCCATTGGTACAACATGGAAGAAGGCTACCCTAATTCTGCTACATAAAAAAGGTGAGGTAGAAGACAACAAAGAAATATTGACCCATCAGTTTACTATCAGTGGTTTACAAAAGGTTTAGCTCATAGGCTTTGTATGACTCTAGACCCAGCACAACCGAAAGAACAGGCAGGCTTTCGAAGCGGCTTTAGTACAATGCACCGTGTTCAAGTTGTACAGCAGATTGTTGAACGGTCTAATGAATATCATTTACCATTATGTCTTGATTTCATTGATTACGGGAAAGTCTTTAATTCACTAAAGACGTGTGCAATGCTTAAAGCGTTACAAAACCAACAAGTGGAGGATCTATACATCTGGACCATCAAATCAGCATATACCAATGCCACAGCAACAATTAATTTCATTGGAAACATCTCTACTGTGGATATACAGAGAGGTATAAGACAGAGTGAAACAATATTTTCAAAAGTATTCACATCGTGCCTAGAAGAAATGGAATGGGAAGGTCTGAAGATAAATGGAAGATATGTAAGCCATTTACGCTTTGAAGATGACATAGTTAACTCGACTTCAACTGCGCATGAATTACAGACTCGTATCCATGAACTCCAAATTTCTAGCAAAACAGCTGGCCTAAAGATAAATGTAAAGAAGACCCAAGTTATTCTTAATACCTATGCCCAACAAGAAATAATAAAAACCAATAATGAGGAAATTAAACAAGTAAATCATTACATATACTTCGGACAACAGATATCAATGAAACAAAATACAATGGACGAAATTATAAGTTGCATGATGCTTGGGTGGAAAGTTACATTCAATATTCAAAAGCCAACTACCATTATGCCTGAGGAGAAAAGTTTTTAACCAACGTATTCTTCCTATTGATATATGGCTGAGAAACATGGACACTAAATGCAAAGGAAATTCAAAAATTAAGAACAACACAATTTACTACGGAAAGAAGAATGCTTGGTATCACGAGACTGGATTCCAAAAGGAATACGTGGATAAGAAACCAAATCAAAGTCCCAGACATCATAAGAAGAGTGAAACATCTGAAGTGGCAATGGGTTGGGTATATTGCTCGAAGACAAGATCACCAATGGACAAAAGAAGTATTGTATTCGATTCCACGAGAGAAGAAACGACAACGACGCCGACTTAAATCACGGTGGATTGATGATAACATCAGATTTGCAGGGGTGACATGGGAAATGAGAGCCATGGACAGACAGTTCTGTAAAATCTTGGAAAGGCCTCCGTACAGCAGTGGATCGACAATGGCTGATAATGATGACGATGAATGTTTAGTTTATATATGTAAATATGTAGATATAAAATTATATCAATGGATATACAGTTCATGTAAATAGGGATATTAACTTACAAATATATACATATAGCTGTAAAAATATAAACTTAAATATGAATGTTTATATAAAAATATAAATGTAAACGTTAATCAGTTATTTACAAGCGCCATGTAAAATGTACATTGTATGCAAACGGGTGCATGTACACACACACCAATTTCAGATAAATCAACAAACGTTCAACAGGCTTTAACGCCTAATAGCCATATAATGAATGGCAATAGGGCAATATCTTTAGAAGCAGATTGCGTTGTCTAACGACAATCTATCTATAAATGGAACAATTCTGTCGTATATGTGAAGTCACTTCCGGAAGATAGAATGGAAATGCAACATTGATCCAAACCGTATTGGACCATGCACACAATAAGTGGCCTTCAACACTGGAGAAGCAACGCTTTGAAAGTAGAGAGTACTGGGTATACACGTAGTACACACGCTGAAGGAAAGTTTATTATTATTTCATAGTATATTACATAGAGTACAGTACACCAGGAAGCTTCTTCAGTCTGCCATTACCTCTGCAAAGCAGAGGTAATGGCAGACAAAACACAGCCAAGCAGAACTAGCTATAGTTTATTTATTTACATGTTATCTTGCACAGGACTCAACAAATCTCATAAAAAGATCGCAACAATTTACAGTGAGAGTAGAAGATATGAGGGCAATATTAAAAACCAAACCACACACTTAGCGTTAATAGTCTTTCCAAACTCTATCTTATCACTAACCATCACCCATAATGCCATACGCAAACCATTTACTTATCTACAGGTCATAAAAGCACACATCCATGACACTGAAGTCGCTTCCCCCAGACACCCGACCCCTGTTTGGTTTAAAGTGTCTCACAAATCCCGTGGAAAGAAGAATGGAAAACATTGAAAAACGGATCAATAATACAATAATATGTACCACGTATAAGGAACAGTTAGGCTGAAAATGGACGGCATTTCTCTAATTTTCACCAAGATATCAATGAGACATGAAAAATTAAGACAATCTGCATACAGTGTATAAACTGTTCATAAATAATTTAACAAATAATTACGTAACAAATCAAAATACATCCGAACGTCTTTAACACGGCATAATTTGATGTTAACAATTTTGCAGAATTTTATTAATAATCGTAACTACACTATTTAGTTAATTACCGCCTACAGATGCGAGAACTTTGGCTGGCAACATGCCAACAGTCAACTCATGTTGAAGGGGAGAAACTAATAAGACGATGTGCGAATTCGTCACCGACATAAGAAATCACGTACTTTATACGTCAAATTTTCCGACTGTTGTACAAGCAAAGTAGTTACGACTTTAAAAATTATTAATTATTAAAAATTAAAAAAATGAAAATTATTGTTACAAATTAAAACTTTATTTTATTTTCATAAAACAAAAGTTAATTTTCCGACGTATAATAAGAAAGACCCATCATTGATAACCTTATTATCGGAATTGATTCAACTTCTACCATGCGCAGAAGTGTCGAGAGTTCTCGCATCTCTGTGTCATTAATTGTTCTAAAATTTATAAGAGATCATCACGAACCGAACATTATTGAGCTTAATATTACTTTGCAGATAACTAAATCAAGCTCGCACGCCATGCAACAACAGAACGTTAAATTAGCATTCATTAATTTTCGCACATTATCTCCGAAATATGAAATTTAAAACACAAATAAACACTGTTAAATATTTATTATTAAGTTCAAGACGGGTATATATTCACTTTCTGTTAAATATAAACGAATGTTCAGAATGATGGCAACAGAATGTAAATTCTACACAGTTACTTTCGAATCCATATTGAAATTTGTATTTTACGTAATACCAGAAGCGTAAAATGAGAAAACGCATATATTAATTTATCTTCGAAATTATTGCTTAGGTTGTATATAGACGGTTTCCATTTAACTGACGATAGCTCGAGCAGAAGATTGCCGTATGTACAAATTTAGTATACACTGTTAAGAAACGAAACACATAAACGAAACACTTTCCCGCGAAGTGTTTACGCAATTATATGACAAAATGTAGCTGAACTTAATAATAATAAGCATCGCTTGAACTTTTAAAATCTGCACTTACCACACAGTATTACAAAACTCAAATTATTTAAGTTTCTTATATCTTTCTTTCATATGAATAATTTTAATCAGGACACAGCAGCCACATTATTAATTATACATTTGCTTGCCAAATCTGATTACACCTTAATTGTAAATATATAAAATATATAAAAAATCCCTGGTTTTTCAAAAAAGTTCACCCTACCTCTTGCATCATCAATAATTCTCCCACATGTCTCAAACCCCACTTTTCCAACCTTCTTCCGTTCATCCATACTTCCTTCAACAACGCATGCATTCGCCATATGCCGGGATGCCACAAAAAAAAAAAAAAAAAAAAAAGACAGCCATCAACATACCACAACGGTATGTCCGGTTTTTTATTCCTATATATTCTTCATATATCTGTCCATATAAAACATCACTAATGCCCTACAATTTGTGTAAAAAGTCAATGACATTATAAAAAAGGGGTACTCCTAAACAAAAATAGGCTAAAATAGCCATAAAAATAATATTTACTTAGAGCAGTAACATGAGAATTTTCCCCAAAATAATAAATTGTAAATTTTAACATTTAATAGGATGATATATAATTTTAATGAGTGATATAGTGTTGCTAAACTGAACATCCACTTTCTTCAAAAGTGTATTTAATTTTCCGCTAAAAATCAGAAATAATTGCTTTTATTTAAAAGCCCCCATTGAAAGGCACTGTTCTTGATTTGTTTCAGAACAGTGCGTTTTCCCCGCAGATACCACTAGAGGTCGCACGGTACAAATAATTTCTACCAAAATCTGGAATGCACTTGCCTCGTACGTGGTTTCAGATTCCTTTAACAATTAGACCACGTGGAGAAGGGAATTCTGAAATAGACGAAAGAATAAAAATGAATATGCAGGTTAGTGAAAAGTTGGATATTGCTTATTTCTACAAAAACTTGGAAATTATGTTGAAACTATGAATTCTGTCATAGTTTCATCCCCATTTTTGGTGCAAGCTTGCTGAAGAATGCTTTAAATCACAATGATATGTGTGTATGTGTGTGTCTTTGATATTTGAGGAATGTTCATAAAAGAAAGCAACAGAGTTTGTCCTAAATATTTTTTTATGTTTCAATATAAATTATTATAATTTCATACACAAATCTAAAGGAAATTAAATAAATCTGAACAAAATTAGATTATTAAATTATATTACTGAACTGTCTTCAATGGAAAGATTTATTTATTGTATTTCATTTCAAGAGGATTATTTGTTCCTAGTACTACAAAAACTTTTTTTTTATTGTATTCATGTTTTAATCCTGTACCTAAAGAGTGAGTGAAGAGTTTGCTCGACGTATCTTCATGACTGGTCTACTTGTAGGCTGTCTGAGGCGATTGGTGTGACGTCAGCAGCCTCTATATATATACAAAGAAAGCAATCTCAAAGATGCCTCACGTGCCAAATCTGTTTGCTTACGTAAACGACTACATGGGAAATGCACATTTCATATTATGCACCTCAACATTCACGTGCAGTACCGCAGTACCTGTAACTTTGATCCATTGTAACAAAGAGTAACATTTGTTACCAAAATATTCTAAAGAATTGTGGTGGGGTGACACTTAATAGCAAATCCGCGATTAGTTTGTAAAACACGACATTCATCGAATTTGCATGGAACTCGATTATTTTACAGAAGAAAACCCTCCACTTTTTTCTTAAATCAATGCATTTAGAAGTTTCTTTTTAGAGAAATTAATTGAATTATTGAGCTCCTGCTTCATCATTTTACTTCCCGACTGGTTAAAATAAATCTTTAAACGGGATCGTGGACAGCGAAGACACAAAATGAACTCTTATCCACTAATCGACGATGTGATAAAATCAATTTGATATTGGTAGAAATGAAGTCAAGATATGTTGCATACATTGGAAACTTAAATACTCGTCCCTTTAGGGTTTTTATTATTTTATTTATTTTTTTTTTCAATCCTCAGTTTGAGTTTTCCTTTTCTGAATAAGCTAGATGTGGTGTCGCGACAGCTATGTCGTTCGTACGCGACAACGTAGGAACATACAGGTTCTTATAAGCTTTCCTGATATTGAGATGACTTACGCAAAAGTGCAGTGTATGTGTATCTTGAATGCTTCTCGACTTTGCTGTAAGAAATTATCCTTGTATATTGCAGCTAATGCTGTTAGTCAGTCGAGTGTGGTGATTTGGTTGTCAACAACTTCGTTTTCATTATTATCGACTGTCAGAAAATCCTGGTCACGTAGTTCAATGTCCACAACGAAGGAATTACGAGTCCGTTGGTCAGTACAACAATGAAATTTTCTTCATGAAATATTCCTCTCCGCAGCGAGATAAACGTGCTTTTTAGCACCCATGACTATGCCAATTGGATTATGTATCCTTCTTAAGGAATTTGCATGAAACTCGATTATTTTACAGAAGAAAACCCTCCACTTTTTTCTTAAATCAATGCATTTAGAAGTTTCTTTTTAGAGAAATTAATTGAATTACTGATCTCCTGCTTCATCATTTAACTTCCCGAAAACCATTGTCCACTATTCCCTCTATGGTTTTCTCACCGAATTTCAACGCATCAAGTATTTCGCTTTGTTGTCCTCCATTCAAGTTAACAGAATGCTGTTACATCAGGAAACGATTTGTTAACTTTCGTTTCGTTTCAAAAAGTGCCTCTTCGAAGAAGCTTTTCCATTCATGAACGAAGAATAAAATGGTACCATTCCGCAAACAATTCATGACGCTTTTCTGTACTTTCATCAATATTCCCTAATACTCTTTACAGCAAGCTGGTGTTTATTTGCGGCGATATCAGCTGTTGGGATGAAGTTAAACTTCTCAGTTAGATTGAGTCACGTTATAGCAGAGTAGGCGGCATTATTACTCGAACAACACTCAACGTCACCATGAAATAGATTCATACAGTTTCACTATTTGCTTTCATTCGACATTCTGTAAGGTCTGTCGCTGACAGAGATATTCCCCAATGTTTTCCAGGCAAGAATATATTCTTTCCTACAACGAGGCCTAATTCCACTCGTCTCGTTCTCCGGTGATGGCCATACGTTTATTGAGATGCGTTCGCAGGACTTGCAGCGTATTTCGTTTTCCGCAAAAAAAAAAAAAAAAAAAAAGTCAGAAGCATTTTAATACTACTGAGATACAGAGATTTTTGTTCATTAAATGGTGGTCTTATTCCTTCCTATTTGCAAACATTTTCTTTCGTTTCTTTCATGTAAAGTGCTTCCATCTATCTGTTCCACTTTCACTCAATCACCGAATTACTTCCTCCTTATATTAAGCAATTTTCATGGTTAAAACTTTTGACCACTTAATCAGTTCTTTCTCTTTTACATGAAATGCTGTTGTCTACTAGTAAAGATCTCCCGTTTCGTTATTAAATTGAAAAACTGACGCATCTAATTTCAGTATAACTTAAATGCTATTAAGAATAACGCAACTTTAAAAAAAAAGATTCTTAAGCAAAAGAGAGAGAGAGAGAGAGAAATATTAATTAACGAAATAAATAAAATCTCATCTGCCGTTTCTCTTTCTACGACTTTAATTGCTTCGAAGGCAGAATTCAGAAATGATAAAAATGTAATGAACCCACATAAGACGCATGCACCCTTAGCACTACCTGAACAGTAATCGCATTTTATTTTCATAATCAAGCCGATCTACCTATAAGATTACAAACAATGCCAACAACTTTTACTTCCTTCTTAGTGTGTGTCCTTTATACCGTGTACCGTTTCGAACCCTTCGAGTTGTAAATGAAAATGTTCATAGGAAAAAACATATTTATAGAATAGAAGTTGACAGAGAGAGAGAGAGAGAGAGAGAGAGAGAGAGAGAGAGAGAGAGAGAGAGAGAGAGAGAGAGAGAGAGAAAACACATTGGTGAGTGAATATATGCAGGAAAGACAGCCAGAAATAAGGCCCCCGTGTGGCGAGTGCACCCCATCAGGAATTGTGTTCCCATTGTATCTGTGATTATTGAATAATGAAAATACAAAGTTAAACAAATATTTTAGAATAAATAAATGATTCTTCGAAACTACTGATCTGAACATGAAAGAGAAAGCAAGTGAGAAATACAAGAAAGCATGTGTGTGTGTGTCTCTGGAGCAATCTTAACAGCAACCGCTTTGTTTGTTTTATTTTCACAAGCAGGATGATGTGCTGCCAAGATCACATCGAGTACAAATGTTTTTAATCCTCCGATGTCTCTTTACACACTCTGAATATGTTGACTGTTGAATGTATGCTGTTAGTAAACAAGCTAATTTGAATGCAAATAATGAAACACTAAATAATAGCCAGAAGAGTACAAAGTGATGTATGATGTATCAGAAAATGATTATGAAAGAAAGAAATTGACAAAAATTAGATACTCGTGACCAGCAACACTTCGAGCTGATCTGTGTCCGACACTCTATTGCTGAGAATTCATGAAACCACTGCCATAAAGACAGAAGGGAAACACATGGAATTGAGTATTTCTTTTAATTTGTAGAGTTTACCATTTATTGTTCGGAGTTTGTTTCGTAGATGGTTTATGTGCCTATTCCAGTTCATATCTGCATCGAAGAAAATTCCAAGGTATCTTATTGTTTCAAAATGAGTGATGGTATTGGTTTTACTGTTCTGTGTATTCTCTATGTTGGAGTGTGCATGTTGGATGGTTATATATATATATATATTATCAAGTGTAGTGGATTTCTCAAATATAATTAATTTTGTCTTATCTGAGTGTAAGTGTCTGGAGGTTTTGGTGAACCAGTCAATGAGTAGATTTATGTCATGCTGCATATTTGTTTGGGCCATGCTTGCATCATTATGGATGGATATTATAGCTATTGGAAGATCTTGCCTTTGACAGGTAGCAGGTTAATATCGTGCATATAAATGTTGAATAGAGTTGGGCAGTGAACATATCCCTGTGGCATTCCACATGGCAGTTACTGGCAGTTCTCTACTTCGGTTTGACCCGATGCGTGTGACATGCTTTCTATTTTGAAGGTAGTTTGTAAACCACCTGTGCAGAGGTCCATCTATTCCAACACACCTCAGATTTTCTAATAAGTTAAAAGTCTATTTTTGACTTGGTTAGACTATAATAAATTTAGTTTATTATAGTCTAAGCCAGGCCCAGAGATATCAGGCAGAAGCTTCTGCCTGATATCTCTGGGCCTGGCTCCCACTGAAGAGACCTCAATAAAGGTCGAAACTAGTCTGAGCAGTAGCCCTTCCCTTAATGCATAATATTATACATATCAGCAAGGAGATGTGTTTTGCATTATGGGGGATACTGGGATAGGAGTTATGTTAGCTTAGTCCACCTTTGCTACGAGTTGCCTGGTGTTGTACTACCTTACCCCAGTAAGGTAGAACAACACCATATTCAGTCTTGAAGATATTTTCAGGCGCAAACTTTGTTTGCTCACACTTGGATAAAGGATTAAACTAAATCTGATATATTTTCTAATAAGGTTTGATGTGTGAGTGTGTTAAATGCTATAATCAAATCAATAAAGACTACCATGGCAATTTTGTTTTTATCTAAGGCAGTTACGTCCATAAAGGCTTCCAAGAGAGATGTTGTTTCCTTATTTTTATGAAAATCGTATTGAGTTTTGAGGATAATATGAAAGTTCTTTCTCTGTGCGTTGCGAGTTCCCTTAGAACGATGCGCTCTATAATTTGATTAATAATTGGTAGTGTTGCTATTGGTCTGTAATTACTAATTAAATTTATTTTTCCATGTTTCTATATGGGTGTGACTATGGCAGTGTTTAAAGTACTTGATACTTGTCCAGGTATAAATATTTTATTTATTAACTTAGTACGATAGGACCTTGGCTAGTTGCGTGTTGCTTCATATCCTCACGTCTTATACCATAAATTCCTGGGCCTTTGTTTGGTTTGAATTGATGTATTACAGAGAGAACTTCTGCTTCTTTTATGTTTGGGAACTATGATATCTGTTTTGATTGTGGTCCAAGTGGAGGATCACATTTTGTGATTGGAGGGATATTTCTGTGCATTCTTGGATGGAATCTACGATGCATTGGTTGAAGTCATTTGCTAGTTGTTGGAGAGATTTTGCGTCTTTCATGAAGCTTTGTTTATGATTTCAGAGGCGGCGGTTTTGGGAGCACAATCTAGCATCACTTTATCAGATACCAGGTTTGTTTAATGCTATTTTTTGTGCAGAGGTTAATTTGTCTCTGTAGTATTTGTGTTGTAAGGCAATTCCTTGTTATCTTATATTCGGTTTTTAAAGCTGCGTTATTTGGATATCCCTTTCATTGTTTCCATGGAGTGTCCTTTCTGTGTATATCAAAGTTTTGCTTTATCCAAGGATTTTGGCTTGTTTTGTTTTAACGAAATCTGACTTTCTTTGCAGTTTTCTTATATATTTCCTCCAGTGTGAGTTTAATATTGTTGTATAAGATTTCTGTTGAATCTGGTTGATGCCATGTGCTCCCAGTCGATTTTTCGTATATTGTGGTTCATTATTTATTCGTCTATTATTATTTTGAGTTACTTATCATATGTGGAGCATTGCATAGATATACGTATGTGTTAGTGTGCTGGTTTAGAGCAGTGAAGTAATGGTGTGCTACTTTGCACTTTATGACTGCAGCAGTGTAACTATTTGGTGGTGCCTGGATGTTTATATGATCTAGGCAGGAAGCAGTGATATTCTTTCCGAATATTTCTTCTCTAGCACATGATGTTATGGTTGGTATTAGGTTATACATTGATAGCATATCTAGGATTTCTACAGTGTTGTTCTGGTTTTCGTTTGTAATATTTATGTTTATATCGCCGATTATCATTAAGTATTCGGTTGGAATTCTTGGCGTGAAAGCCAGCAATTGAGTTCGTGCAAGAATTTTATCATGGTTAAGTTTGGTGGCCTGTAAATAGCATTTAGTATTATGGGATGCTGTCTATTAATGATTTCAATGCAAATGGTTTCAGCATGCTCAAAATGATAAACAGATTCTTTTGCTATTAATTTCTGTTCTGTAAATACTAATATTCCACTTCCTCTTTTTGTTCGGAGGCATGATCTATCTTGTTGAAAGCCTGGTGTTTGGAAGGCAGTTGCTTCGTCATAAGTAATGGATATTTCTGTTAGGACTAATATATCAATAACACCAGAGTAATGCTTCAGATAAGCCTATGCATTAACCAATGTTTTCTAATGCTTCTGATATTAGTATGCAGGATGGAGTGATCACTCGTTTGTACAGTGTGAAGTTTTCATACATCGAACGATTTAAAAGTAAAATTGCTCACGTATTCTGGTGACATGAACCATCTGTCTGATGGTTCATATTCATTTTTGTTGTGTTGAAGTCTTGTTTTTAAACTAATTAGGAGTTTTTTGTTTCACTGTGGCAGCCTATCAATATCTTCCGAGGTTTTGATTCGTATCGACTTTGAAGCTTGTGAATTCCCCAAAAATATCTTGCTGTCACTGATCCTCAGAAATTGAAAATTGTTTTCTATTTTTGCTTTTCTTGCTTGGTGCAACAGGTCCCGGTTGAATGGTGTTAAATTCTCAGATAGAAAGATTGGTGAATCTTCTTGTGATGCGTTTAAGTATTTGGCAACTGTTTTTTTTTCAGTCTGCTGACTTTTATGAGATTGCGTTTTGTGAACTTGCTTGTCAGACGAACCATGACTAATGGGTGGTGGTGGCAAGCCTTGCTTTTTGTTCTTCCGGGGAATCCGATTTACGGTCTGAATGCCGCTATGCTGTAGGGGGATGTCAGTTGCATGCTCTAACTTTAAAACGACGTCTCTGAGATTTTCTGTGGATGCAGTTTCAGGAAGACCGTTTATAAGTAGATGTTCTTTATATTGTTGCTGATTTAAATGTTCGTATTTTAATTTTAGGGAATTAAGTTCATGACGGAGTTTGGATCTCTCTTTCATCAAAATGCTGCCTGTCAGTTAGCACGTTAATACTGATTTTAATGTATTTTTCCGTATGCAATTCTTCTTCCACTGCTGAATTATTACATTTAACAAACTCCTGATTATCGCTAATTTTTTTTTTCCTTCTGCTTATCAAAGAGTTCATGGACAAGATCTACTAAACTGGCTTTTATAGTCTCTAAACCTATTTCGAGTAATAAATTTATGGAAATTCAAATGATAAGACTGAGCTGTATTTTTTTTTGTTCGTTTCTTCGCCTGATTCTTCTTCCGATGTAATCGGCTGCGTCGTGGGTGGCGGCGTTTCTTTGTTCTCCCTGCAGTATAGGCACTTAAATTCCTCTCGTTTTGCATTGGATTTACGTTGCCAAGTTGTTTCTGAAATTCCAGAACATGCAACGTGAAGATTCCTAAGTCATTTACTATAGGTTTCATGATTTCCGTCGGAAGATAAATCTTTCAGGCACTTGTTGAACTTCATGACTCGCCTTTCTTCCCTAGAGTAACTTTAGGTGACAGTAAAGATGGCAATGTGCTTTGTTCTTTGCTCGTTGGTGACCACGGTGAACTGTGATCAAATTTCAGACCTCAAAATTTGGATTGTACTTAGCCGATTTCGCTGAATTATATATCACTGTCTTAGGTATGACAAGAAGAATTACTGTGGGGAACTTTTGAGTTTAAAACAGGAGTTAACATCAGTTTAAAACTATAAAAACGGGGGCAGTGATATCACCGTTTAGCCGTTCGTATGCCATCACAGTGCCCTTTATTTAATTTTTTTTTTTTGAAATTGATTTTTGTAATATTTACGCAATTACGATAATCATTTTTAGTAACATTCCAACTTGTAAATTTTACAAAATTCAGCACTAAGTGCTGCATATGTGATTCATTTTCTACATTGCATTTCAATTAAAATTTTGATAATAATACTTTTTTGCATCTATATTTACAACACGTGTTCTTCTGATATTAGCAATGAAGATTACACGGAATATTTGAATAATGGATAATAATAATAATAATATGATTAATGTCTCAGATAAATTACATACATATATATAAAGTATAATAATTTATATATATTATTATATATAAATAATATATATATATATAAATTTCTATATAAATATATAAATATATATATAAACCCCTTTATATATATATAAATATATATATATAAAGGGGTTTATATATATAAATATATATAAACCCCTTTTTATAACTTTTTTACAACCCCTTTTTTACACTTTTCAGGGGACTGATGGAAAAAAGTGCAAATAGCAGGAAATGTAAAAAAAAATTAAAAAAAGGCTAAAGGATGACTTACTGCTAGTATGTGAGTCTACATACTAGATTACAAAATTTAATAACTGAAAATAAATGAATTTACAATGTACTTACATTTATCTATTTAAAAAATCTTTAATTGTTGATTTTTTTTTTTTTGACTTAGCGCCAGATTGCTTTGCATTGAGTTCAGTGCTTGAGCTGTTTTTTTACTATCGTGTTCAAAGTGGACACGGAGAGTCCAAGATCTTATGCTAAATGCACACGTGTTCCGGCATGCCAATTTACACGTCGCAGAATTGCCATCTTTGCTTCTACCGAAATACATTTTCTGTCTTTTTTTTTATCCATGTTACTAACATGGAAAATCCACCACCGCAACTTGAAAGCAACTTTCACATGCTAAATTACGTAGCAGAAATTCTGCAATATCAATTCGTGCTGTGATTGAAAAATCATGGTATCGCTCATCACTACAGTACTGCTGCATGCGCGCAAGTCACCGTGATGGCGGAAACGAAACTACAGCCGAAAGCAACGCCACCTGAGATCCGCTGAAATCGAGTCGAAAATCGGTATTCCCACAGAGAAAAAAAACGCAAATTACGGTAAATAACGTCCACATCAAGTTGTTAATGGCAGGAAAACAATACATCGTGAGAATAGGCCTTAAGACCTATTCTCACGGGACCAACGGAAAATGACGTAAAGGCAGGAAAACGTAAATTGCGGGAACGTAAAAACGGGGTTTTACGTTCTATATATATATATATATTTATAATACATTACATGAATACAATGTTCATAGCAGATACGTGCACGTACATAATATTTTTTAAATAATAATTGCTTAGAACGTATATTATTATAATATTAACATTGACGATTACTACAGACATTTTTTGCATGTTTACACGTTATGTATAAAATAACAATTTTTCTATTATCATCGTACAGAGCCTGGGTAGCTCAGTAGAAGTGGCGTTTTCACTTTACAGCGCTTGGCTGCACGAACAAAAGGCGTTCGAGTCTAGTCGCCGACTAGATGAACTTTTTCTAAGCGTTTCCTCGACCGGTTCCAGAGTTAGTCGATCTCTGGCACGGGGTGGAGGGTTTTCCGTCCGTAAATAAAATCGGCCGTTGAACCCACACTCTTTTCAGACATTAAATATATTGTGTTAGGGCTAGAGACCACCAGATGGCGGCATTTACTAGCCATTGCGTGCCGATTAATTAGTGATAGCCGTGGGCCAGCTATCTCTGAAAGGCAACCAGTGGAGATTGAACTGCCCACTCAGTCTCCAAAAGTTAGATAGGGCTTAAAAACGGCCTCGCCTACTCCCTATATATGGGAACAAAAAGGCGTTAGCTGATTTTTTTTTTCATCGTAGAGAGTATTTACATATTTACAATTAATGCAAATTCTGGCTGTTGCTCTGTACAATAATCTGTACGCAGTTTACGGCACATTATTTCTTTCCAATATTTTTTTTTTTGGATACAAATTCATATATTTTTTATATCAGTATTTTCATTATTATTATACACCGTACTGACTGTTTTGTTAGATAATTTGCAGTCTTTGATTATGAGAATTAGGTGTAGATGAATGAGGCGTATTAATCCCACCTACTTCGAAGCTTGAGTTAGCTTTTATGAAGAGAGTGGGATTAACCTTCACTATTTATGTTGTTGTTACTGTTTACGGATGAGATGTATGCATTGGATGCTGGTGATTTGCGATGAGTATATTAGTGTTAATGGTGTATTAACTTTGTTGCTTAATACACCATTAACCAACAAAGTTAGTTAATGGTGTATTAACTATTTTCGAGAGTTCGTGTTTGAATGTTCTGTAGTTGAGTATGTGTTTTAAATTTCTTGGTAGGTTACTGAGTAGCGCGGGTAGGGCAGACGAGAGACATTTTCGAGCCCTTGACAAGCCTGTGGTCCGGGCCCACTTAACAAAGTGCATCACTTTTGTTTAATAAAAAGTCATATAAAATATTAAACCTGTATTTAAAAAAAGTGTACAATAATTTCAAAAATCGATACATTACATACCGTACAAAATGGCAACATAATATAAAAAGAATTTTTAAATTTTTATTGCCTGATCTGCCTCATCTACGTCCTCACATTATGGTTAGCGAAATCTTTAATCACCTCGTCATAATCAATTTTCATTGCCAGGTCATGTTCTATTGATAGGAAAGCTATGCCGTTTAATATTTCCTGGAGCATTGATGATCTACTGAAGCTCTTTATTGCTGAAAGTTTACTAAATTTGCGCATTTATGTTTGTAAAGTTGTGGTTCAGCAGTATTATCAATATAAGCCAGTGTTTTTTTATACGTCTTATGTTTGTGTGTATAACGGTAAAGTCGTCATTGGTGGAAATGTTTTCTGACGATTTCTTCAAACTGTCAAAGACCTTTAAGTTTATATTGTCTGACTGGATATGTTTGCGTATATTTGAGATCTCCATTATATGGTTTTAAGTGATTTCTCATCTTGTACTTAAGGATGTGAAGAGTTAATGTTTTATATTGGTAGGCTGTGTAAGTGGGAGTCTCTTGCAATTGTATAAACTCGAGTGTTTTCATTCTTCGTCATAAATATCTGTGAATCCTTAGTCCAACGAAACTTCTAGTTTTTCGCTGTTTTTGTCTTTCTTGCTTAGTATAAAAGATTTTTAAAGTCTGGAGTGCAGTGTTCAGATATATAGATTGGTGTTGGGAGTTTCTTCTCAGTTAGGATCGATGGTGTTGGCCTTGTTTTCTTGCTTGCTGCAAGAATGGAGTTTCTCAGACTTCTTCTGGTAAAACGAGCGATGATTGGTTGTGGTCTCTCTGTTTTTTTGTGGGCCTCGGTTGATAGAGGGGCGATGTCTGTGGTTGCGACTTGAATGCAAATTTTGCTGCCGATCAATTGCACTATGTTGATTTAATCTGTCTTTTCGTTTGGTATTCTCTGAATTTGAAGTTTTTTTTCTTTTTTTAGCATGTGCTCCATTTGACACTTGAGGATGTTTACGTACTTCTTTCTGCAATTCTTCATTTTCTCGCTTGAGTGTTTCTATCGCTACCGTTAATTTTTCTCTTATTTCTCGCACAGTCTCTTACATTTCTTCAATGGTTATGTTATTGTAATGTTCATACTCCTCTAATGTTTTGTTAATTTGTTGCATGTGTGTATTTAGCGAATCTTTAACCGTAAGATTGAATGACTCTGTCTGTAATTTTAGGAACAGAAAGGGACTTACTTTGATGTGCGTCGTTGCTTTTCTTTGGTGTCTGTTCTTTGTTCTTCATTTTCTCACGGCATTGCAGACAGCGCCATTCGGTCCATTTCGCGGCTCCTTTTGTTTCGAAGTGTTTTCTGAGATCCCAGAGCATTGGTAGTGTTGTCTTTGACCACATTATTACCAATGTGGCCCGTCCCCTTCGTTGCTTAGTGGCTTATTGCACTTGTTACAGCTTGTGCTTGACCAACGCTCTCAGTGACCTTTGGACTTTCTTAACTTTAGCGACTGCAGTGCGACTTTTAAAATGGCGACGTCTTTTGATCTTTGTTGGTTGGTGACAGCAGTTCACTTTATGACTTTCAGTACACAAAATTTGGATGTTACTTAACCGATTTTGATGATTTTAACGTCCCCGTCTTTTGCGTGACTAATAGAATTAAATAGCAGCACTTTCAAATTAAAAACATGAGTTAAATGCATTTTAAACTTATAAAAACGAGAGCAGCGTCTGCTACACAGCGCCCTCTATAATAATAATATTAATAATAATGTGCTAAGAAGTCTTTTAGTCTGATTTTGTCAGTTCGTGGCTGGTCTTTCGCTTTATGAGATGGTGTCTTTCATTTCCAATCTGGGTACTGGAAAAAGGTACACTGCTGTTGCGATTCTAGTTTTGTACTGGGACTAATGGAAATGTTATTTGTGAACGAGTAGGGGAAAGACTGTATAACGTACTTTTGGTTATTATCTTGCAGAAATTTTGGTGATGAAATCTTAAGCGAAGGACTCCCTTATCGGCTTAATAGCTCACTAAGCGTAGGCCATGTTTGTCCTTTGTTACACTGGTACTGTACTCTGCATTTTATATGAAGTAGTCTGTTCCACTGATCAGAAATGGGGTTTTTACTATGATAGTTTTTGCGGTTTATCTGTGCAGGTATATAGCATGTGTGTGTGTGTGGGGGGGGGGGTAAAGGTGGTTTTGCTGAATCGAGTTGCAATAAAGTAGTGTTCCGCTAGTTTAGTGGAGTCTATTGATGACATGCACGTGTCTGAGAATAGTTCGAACGTTGTTGCAGCCTTTGCATCACCGTGTTGTGAGTAGTTGAGTATTTCTTTTCTTGTTGGGGGAGTTCCTGGTCAGGTGTATGTTTTTATTGGCTTAATATGTCAAAATGTGTGATACTGGTAGGATATTTATACTATCACCTATTAGGATAAGTCTATCTGTCGTGTCATTGTTGATGTCATTTAGCCATTTTCTAATTCCTGAAGGAAGTTGAGTGCATTTCTCTCTTGGGTATGTATATTGTTTTTCGTGTAATTGTGGTGGTGATTATCGTTAGTCTGATTTACCAGAGCAATATGCGTTTGAATGTGGTTAAGGTTTCCATCTCACCGTACTTTTCTTTTCATATTCAAAGACAATAATGCAGTCTTCTCTTTTTCGAGGAATTAATATGGTGTAGGTAGGAGCGCGCCAGTAGTGTCCGACGCCTGTATGCAAAACTTTTAATGACGCCCCTATACCCCTTCTTCCAATAAAGTGAGTATTTCATTTTGAATTTTATCTCCTAAATAGGAGGGCACATATTTAAGGTCAGGATCATTAGCTACACGTCGCGTGTGTTCCGATATAAAAGGATCAAACTTTTCTAACATCTCAGTGCATTTTAAAAAATTGCCATTCTTGCGATCGTGAAGTTTATTACTTTTACCACGAAGAGCTAGATTTTTTGCCTAAAAAGTCTACTACAAAAATTATTCTTTTTATAACTTCATACCAAAGTTTCCTTTCATTATCTAAAACTGTTGCTAATGATCAATACAAGTTTTATTTTTTAAGGATTAATTCAATCTGTCCATTTTTTGTAATTGTTCAAATGATTTAAATTTTTGTCATGACGATTCAGGTACATTGCAAGATGTTGCCTATATTCAGCTGATAATCAGCAGAATATAGAATAAAGTTAAAAACTGCAGCAGAGTTTCTTATATATCTTTAGAGCAAATGCGAGTTTGAACAAGATTGAACAAATTCAAACGCGCGTCATCCTGTAAACAGTAAACTCACGCAAGTTCAAGTTTTTACTTGTTTACGCTAAACTACTTGTTAGAACTAGGATCAGAATAAAATAAGATCTTAAGAAATAATAACAAATAAGTGATTATAAATAATTTGTTTAAGACAAATCTATAAAATATAATTAAAATTTAAACAAAAATGTAATTTATTTGGATATAATTAATGTATAATATTTTTTAAAACATTTCCTCCTCGCCTGAAATCTTCGGCTCCTTTACTATACTGGTGCCTCTGTGCGTCGCACATATTGCCGGCGCGCACATGGGAGTAGGATTGGTAATTGTTAATATTATATAGTAGACTCTCCAGTATGAAATATAGAAACCTCGGGAAAGATTAGAATATCAATATTTGTCATTATGTTTTCTTGTATTGAGAGTGTGTGAACCAGGATTTCTTTATACTTCTTATACGTCTTTATGTATACGTCTGTAGTATGGTGAATGGGGGGGTGGGGGGGGGGGGGGGTGGGGGGGGGGGGGGGTGGGGGGGGGGGGGGGTGGGGGGGGGGGGGGGTGGGGGGGGGGGGGGGTGGGGGGGGGGGGGGGTGGGGGGGGGGGGGGGTGGGGGGGGGGGGGGGTGGGGGGGGGGGGGGGTGGGGGGGGGGGGGGGTGGGGGGGGGGGGGGGTGGGGGGGGGGGGGGGTGGGGGGGGGGGGGGGTGGGGGGGGGGGGGGGTGGGGGGGGGGGGGGGTGGGGGGGGGGGGGGGTGGGGGGGGGGGGGGGTGGGGGGGGGGGGGGGTGGGGGGGGGGGGGGGTGGGGGGGGGGGGGGGTGGGGGGGGGGGGGGGTGGGGGGGGGGGGGGGTGGGGGGGGGGGGGGGTGGGGGGGGGGGGGGGTGGGGGGGGGGGGGGGTGGGGGGGGGGGGGGGTGGGGGGGGGGGGGGGTGGGGGGGGGGGGGGGTGGGGGGGGGGGGGGGTGGGGGGGGGGGGGGGTGGGGGGGGGGGATGATAGCTGACCAATCACTCATCAAGCAGGTATATCACTAGTTAACTTATGTCTTGCAGACACACCTCTCCCGTGTACCACTCGATATCTATAAGTCATCCTAATCCACTCACCCGCACTTATATTGTATAATCCAAACCCAAAATCTCCCATTTATATAACATGCTGTCTGTGTATTCTTTCAAAAGCCTTAGCAAAATGCAATAAGTATCAAGGTGTATCCGTTCCCCTTGTATTGGCAAAGTGCGCAATTTGATGAAACATGACCTTCCCTTAGTAAACCCAAGTTCCTCATTGCAAAGCAGAGATTCACTTTCAACCCATTTCTGAATGCAAATCCTAATCACGTTTTCCAAAACCTTTATTATCACTCCTGAAATACTAATTGCTCAACAGTTGGATACACCATTTTTTGTCCCACCCTCGTGCAACTGGAATTATCATGCATTCTTTCCTGTGATATGGGATCTTTCCTGTTCTGAGACTCATATTAAACAGCCTGGTCAAAGGAATAGCCAGTTCAGAGGAACAAATCTTTTCGCACATTTGCTGATATCTCATCAGTCTCTATTGCCTGAATTCTTATTCAGTTTGTCTAACAGCTCTAAGTAGGTCGCCTCATACACCTGAGTTTCTTCATCCAGTGAAGAGATAGCAGAGAGCTCAATGTTGCCCACATCTGGTTGATCGTTTTTTACAAAATAGGCACTCAATAGTTGAACAAAACCATGTGCAACTGCAAGCTTCATACCATCAGAATTTAGAAGAGTTATTTTTCCATATTCTTTCTTTCTTTCACTTCCAGCATATCGATAGACGTCTTTTGGGATTTCTTTAGCATGTTGAGCCACCTTCTTTTCATATTCAGACTTTGCTTTCCGGACAACACTTGAGACTACTCTAACCTGCTGCTTATAATTTTAATAAAGGACATCATCCTTAAACACATGGATGGTGTGCACATCATCCTTGCACATAATCGTTTTCTTGCGAATCTCTTCCTTAGTAAGATTACACATCCATTTGACCCAACGCTTTTATCCTTCGAGCTCTGGGACACATTCTGATAGCGCATCATTTAAGCATTGTTTAAATGCTTCCCATGCAGTTTCGATATACTTCCCATCCATCAAACCGAACCCGTTCCCTTGAAATCAATATAGTCCTCAGTTGACACAATTTTCTGCTTTTTAGTTTTCACAGTGTAACCTTTTCTGAATGGAACATTTATAGATTTAGTCACCTTCCAATTGATTACAGCATGATCGCTGCCACCACCCGTAGTCAGAATAGTTACGTCTTTAACTGAAAGGCCCTCTGACACTAAACTCAAAATTAACACTCCTCGAGTATCTTCTGTCACATGCTGTTGAGGACGTTATTCCGCAACAGCTCAATACATTAATTATCATGCGTCTCATGAGATTCTACTGCTACCCATTCAATATTTGGATAATTAAAATCTCCCATAACGATAACTATTTTCGCGCTGATCTTTTCTATTTGTTGGTGCATTTCTTCATTACTAGCTACCGATACACCAGATCTGCAACAACACCCTACTATGTAATTGATCTTGTTAGATTTCAACTCGCATCAGATGGCTTGAGCTCGCTGCCACACGAAATATTGTTAGTAGTAGTACTACAATCATAAGTCTCAACTCTAACTGGATTCAAGTCATCCGATATCATTAGCAGCACGCCCCCTCCTCTCCCATCCTTCCTAAGAATACTGTACATTAATCGCTCGATACCAGATAATATGTCTGATTTGAGAGCTAGGTCTCAAGTAGTCTACAATTTGAGGTCCTAACATATTGACGAAAGTAACAAACTCTACACCTTTTTTTATGATACTCCTAGCATTCGTTACAGACATATTAACCTACCTGCATGTTCTTTTGTATACTCTTGTTCTGCATGACACTGTTGGGAAACATGCAGATCTCTGTTCTTCCCTAATGCTTTATACAAGTAGAAATCTTTTGATGTGTCCGAACCGGACGTACTCAAAGTATAAAGCATTCACTTTACGTCAACATCTCCATCACAAAGCCCATTCCCGTCATTCAACATTCTCGCTCTTACACTCACATTCTCCCCATCGAATTTTTTTGCCATCATCGCCTTTATTCTTAATTTACTTTTATTATAGCGACGTAAAATACTGATGATTTTCACTTTCTCACTCTTTCCCCTCCCCTCTCCCAACAATCCTTTCATGTCCTTCCTCGCGATATTGAACTTATCGCGAGGTAAGTCGTTAGTGCCTACTACAACTGCGATCTCGTTTACTTTTCTTTTAAATTGCTTCTTTTACATTCTTAATTTTCGCTCTGGGAAAACACGAAGTTATAACTCGCTCGTCAATAGCATGTTTGATTGTAGAGTCAACATACCAAATAACATCTTTCTTTTTACAAACAAAGTCACTTACATGATTTCTGTTACTTCCTGTCTTAACTGTTTCTCTGCTTTCTTTTTTTATATTTCTTATTTTCTGCTTTTTCCCCTATGTTCCTTTAATCGCCTCCGTCTCGACTTTTTGTAATTCCTGCGTCATTTCTCTGATGATCTGCTTTAATTTTGCTATTTTGTAGGGAGTTCATTTTCTTTAACCTTCTCCACATCTCCTATAAGCTTGGTTGCGGGGCTAGCCTTCTTATTCTCGCTTGCAGTGTCCTTCTTAGATTTACGTTTCTCTTGCGTTTCTAGCGCCATTTTAAACTTTAATTTATTATTGAAATATCTTAATAAAAATACCTTATAAAATACTAAATACACTAAAACGTACTATAAAACACTATAAAAATGATAATAAAGAATAAAACTGTAACTTCAAATCAATTATATACAGGAATTTTTGTTTTTTCATATTCTGCATTATAGAGGGCGCTGCTTTAAAAACATTTGTCCTCTATATAATGCATTTATTTATGAGAAGCGCCCTCTAATTAGTACTTGAAGTGAGGTTTCCGTTGTGTGGGATTTCTAATCATTGGTCAGTTAAAGTTCTTTTAAGGTTAGTCGATGTTTATTTTCTCTGTTGTTTAAGACGAAGCAAGGAAATTTCCCTTTCAAATAATAAAAATACTCTGTTACTGAGTTAAGGTAAGTATAAGATTTTGCCTCATTATTTTCTTAATTATATTTCTCGCGCTGTACAAATATTTACGATATTGGTACAGCGTGCTGCAATCAGATTTAGCAAGCACGTGTATAAATAATAATGTGGATGCTGTGTCCTGATTAAAATTATTCTTATGAAAGAAAGAAAGTTATAAAAAACTTCAATAATGTTTGCATATTTCAATCAAATTGAGTTTCGTAATAGTGTGTGGAAGTGCAGATTTTAAAATTGAAGCAATTCTTCTTATTATTTTCGTGATGTTTGTGTAAACACTTCGAGGAAAAGTCAGACTTATGTGTTTCGTTTCTTCACAATGCACTAAAATTGTACATTTCATAATCCTCAGCCCATGCTATTTTAAATTAAATGCAAACTGCGTTTACACAACCTATGGAATAATTTTAAATATAAATTAATATATGCGTTTTACTCATTTAACGCTTCTGGTATTACGTAAAATACAAATTTCAATATGGATTCGAAAGTAACGCTGCAGAATTAAATCCTGTTGTCATCATTCTGAACATATATTTATATTTAACAGAAAGTGAATACATTCCCTTCCTGAACTTAATAATAAATATTTAACCGGTTTTATTTGAATAAAGATAAAAAGCCAAAAGGCTAGTTTTCTGGCACCTTAATATAACGGTTTTATTTGTGTTTTGAATTACAGAGTTATTGGGCCAAAATTAATGAATGCTAATTTAACGTTCTTTTGTGGCATGGCATACGAGCATGATTTACTAATCTGCAATGTAATATACGCTCAATAATGTTCGGTTCGTGATGATTTCTTATAAATTTTACATTAGAACAATTAGTGTGTGAGATCTCTCGATACTTCTGCATATGGCAGAAGAAGGAGAATCCATTGCGATAAGTAGGGTAATCAATGACGAGTGTTTATTATTATTATTGGTCGAAAAAATTAACTTTTCTTTTATGAAAATTCTTGTTTTAACAATGGTAACTATTTTGCTTTTACGACAGTTGGAAAATTTGAAGTATAAAGTACGTGATTTTGCGTGTTGGCGACGAATTTGTACGTAGCCTTATTTCTTTCTTTTCTTCAACATGAATTGACTCTTCTTGGCACTGTGCAAGCCAGAGTGTTTGCATCTGTGGTTGGATATTAACTTAATAGTGTGGTTACGATTATTCATAAAATCATATAATGTTGTTAATATCAAATTATGCTGTGTTAACAGTGTTCAGATAAATTTTGATTTGTTATATAATTATTTCTTAAATTAGTTACGAAAATGTTATATAATCTATGTAGACAGTGTCTTAATTTTTCATGTCTCATTAATATCGTGGTTAAAATGATAGAGTTGCCGTATCTTGTCAGCTGGACTGTTTCTGATACATGGTGCATATTAATTTATTACTGATCTGTTTTTCGATGTTTTCCATTTTCTTTCCACTAGGTTAGGCTCATTTTTATTGAAAGTGTTTTTATGGCTGATTTTAACTCTTTTGGCCAGTTGTTTCGAGATGATCGTTCATAGCCGCTTTTTCAGGCAATTAAGCCATCTTTTCTAGTTTCCTGCTACTTCAACTCTGCACCTTCACCCAGTACAGCTTAATTTTAAATTGTCTACCAGATTTCCTGTATTCTGTATTAACTAAGTGGGTGTTTTGGTTTTTATTATCGCCCAGACGGCTTCTACTGTCATGTAAATTGCTGTGATCTTTTGATGAGATCTGTGGAGTTCAAATGCAAGATAACATGTGAATGAATAAACTACAGCTAGTTCTCTTTGCTCTTTAAACAGAGGTAATTGCAGAATAAAGAAGCTTTCTGGTATGATGTGCTATACGTAATATCTCATCTCATCTTATCTTCCTTTTGCCTCTTTTACCTTGCGGTATCGAGGGTTTATTAATCGTCGGACCTCAAACCGTTCACAGGATGTGGTGGTCAGCCCTACGCCCCGGTTAATCCTATGTCCGTTGAGTGTTGAGTTCTCAAGGTCGAATTGCCTGCTTTGCGGAATGAAAAAAAAAAAAAAAAAAAGGATAAACTAGGGAGAAATCTCTACTTTCCACGCTCAAGACGGGTTAACTTGGCTATGACTGCCATCCGGCAGTTCGTCAGGTAGACGATGGGAATCGAACTTAGGACACTCCTTCTTGAGACATATGGTTGTAAAGCGCTCAGCCACTAGGCTAACTGCGCGGACCTATATGTAACGTACTATGAAATAATCATCAACATTTCCTTCTGCTTGTGTACTACCTGTATATCCGGTACTCCTTACTTTCAAAGCGTTTCTTCTCCTTAATATATATTTTCTCTCTCTCTCTCTCTCTCTCTCTCTCTCTAAAGATATTGCCATATACCTTTAACTATTCATATCGCTATTAGGCGTCAAAGTTTGTTGAACTTTTGTTGATTTATTTAAATTGTGTGTGTGTGTGTGTGTGTGTGTGTGTGTGTGTGTGTGTGTGTGTGTGTGTGTGTGTGTGTGTGTGTGTGTGTGTGTGTGTGTGTGTGTGTGTGTGTGTGTGTGTGTGTGTGTGTGTGTGTGTGTGTGTGTGTGTGTGTGCGTGCGTGCGTGCGTGCGCGTGCGTGCCCGGCCAAGATTTACATGCAATGAATATATTACATGAAGCTTCTAAATAACTGATTAACATTTACATTTATAGCTTTGTACGTATTAACGTTCATAGTTTCATTTATATTTTTACAGCAATATGTACATACATATTCACAAGTTAACATCCATATTTACATATATAATCCAAAGGGTTTGAGTAGTTATTTTAATTAATCACTATTGAAAGTTGACTCTATTCGCAAAATTAAATATTTTGAATACTACTGGTCAATAATCTCTTGACGTGAATTAAGGGCTTCCGAATGGAGTCCAGTAGCTGAGAGCAACTGATGGGCAGCCACTTGAAGGTGCGGAAAACAGATGCAAAATTGCGATTCCAGAATATAGATTTTATTTAGAATATGTCTTAATTTTCTAAATATTTTTCCGTTAGCAGAGTGTTTAAACCTGGAGAGATGGCGTTTGTTTTCTGATAGTCTCCATCTCATACTTGGAAAGAATTTTTTTGTTGTTGTTGATCCTTTTTTATGTTTTCTTCTTCTTCCCACAAGAATAAGTTGTTTCTTCTACCAATTTGTAGCTGATTTTCGGTCTTTTGGCATCTTATTACTAACTGTTCGTTTATAGCCGTTTATTTAACCAGATCGTCGGATCTATTTTTCCCCTGTGGTCTATTATTGCTGGGTGGTTGTTCTTGTTTTTTCCATCGTCACTAGTGTCTCTTATTCAGTTAGTAGTGCTGTCTTTTAATAAGATGTGTTTAATTTTATTTCCCGGAGATATGTGAGTGAATAAACTATTCCAGCTGTTCCCTTATGTTGTTTGAACAGAGGGAAAGCAGCCAAAGACAGCGTTGTTTATAATGGGCTGCCTGTAATATACTAGGAGGGAACAACTGGTATTTCCACCTGTTTTCGTCCCCTCAGTGTGTATATGTGGTATTCTTCATTTTCAAAACTTTCTTTCTTTTTGTTTACGATATGTTTCTGGGTGAGGCCACTTACTATAATGAAGTGGAAGTTGGTTGTGGCATTTCCGGTATATATTTCGGAAGTGACTTCATGTATTAGAAAGAACCCTTTCATCTTCACGCATATCGATGGCAGACCAGCAATAACGTAAGCGTCCCCGAAGGATATGGTCCTGTATCCTTTAATAATTGGTATGAATATAACTCGTTGAACTCTGTTTAACTTTTGTTGGTTTCTTAGATTTCATTTCATATTCCCAACTAGAACGTTACAAGATATCAATAGTGATATATATATTGCTTTTAGTCTCGTTGAACTAAACCCCACTTTCTCCTTGTCAGCGTAGATACGAGGATTGAAATTTTTAAGCTTTTTCCTGCAACAAATAAGATGTGCTTGTTGAAGTTTTATTTGTTGTCTATTAATATTTCTAATTATTTTAATTTATTGGCAAGCTCTAGATCTTCTCCGTTTAGAAGACCGTTATAGATTGTTTGTATCATTTAAGACAGGTATAAAGCATTTTAGACGTGATGCTGTGGAAAGTAACTTTCTTTTCAAGAGCCCATTCTGAAATTTTAAAATGTTCTTTTAATCTCTTAACATTTCTCAATCTCTTAGCATCGTTTAATATCTTAATATCTCTTAATTTAGTAATTATGGCTGTCACCATGTCGATCTTCAAGGCGACTTCAAAGTCGCCTTGAAGATCGAATGAGATCAAAAGTACCTCTTTTTTCTTTTTTGCTGGTAGATCTGTCTCGTTAGAGCGTTTGTAATTTCATAATAGCATCTACTTCACTCCATTGAGATAGTTCATACTGATTACTGCATAACTGGATGACTCAATAGACAATGTGCATCATTCAGTTTATCAGATCTATTTCTAGAACTTTTCTAGACAATTATGAGACTAAATTATGCCTTATTTCCTAATTTCTTCGGATGCTTCTTTTATTATTTGATTATCGGGATAACTAATGCGTTTCTATCATGAGGTATCCCTTGTACACTGTTATTGTGAATTCGGAGTATTCACTGAAATGATTTTATGAGTGTGTTATTACTTATCCCATCTTATTACATCACTAATTAAGTCTTTATTACATCTCCTCTTTCTCTTATTCAATGATTCTTCATTAAATTCTTGATACTAGGTGTATATTCGCGTCAAGATATTATAATGAGAAACAAGAACTTCCTTTACTTATTCGTCTTCACTTTCCCAACACAACAGGTGCTCTATGTCTTACTACTACATTCAGTTTCTCCTGAATATGAGCTGCTTGTCAAATATCATTCCTCGTTTCAAATTTTCTTAATCTCCGAAGGGCATTTCTGCTATCGCTTTATGTAAATACATTCTTTCTAGGGCCATATTATTGTTGCAACCGTTTCCCCTCTATATAATTCTAATTCATTCAAATCGCCGTAAATTGATCATATGTCAGACTGCCCTTCTTGGCTTTGCATGATTATCAATGTATTCGTATCGTGTTAATTGCAAAAGTAAATGAAATGTATTAAATATATTATCGAATATAAATTACTTCTTTTAGAAATCTGCTTTATTTCGCAACAGGTTCACGTGATTACAGTCATGAAACGAACTTTTATCCTGTTCGTAGCCCTAAGAGTTTACAATACTATAGGTGAAGGAGCAGTATGAACGCATATAAATTAATTCTCATATAGCTATATAAAAACATAATGGTGTTTTAACCACTTTTTTCATATATAAAATAAATTTTATATATGCATTTTCATATATAACAGCAGCATTTTTATGTATAAAAGAAAGGGAATTTTTTTTGTTTTGTATTATAATTCCGTGAAAGTACCTACATTATTTTTCATCCTAGATCATGACAACAAAAGTGATGGTTTATTTCAGTTTACTTGACTGTAACAGACCATTAGTGAGCCTACTACAGGGAAGGGCAAAGACATGAATACAACAAATAATTTCCATCAGATTTATTTCTTGCAATTAATGAAAAATCAAATTGCGAATTTAAAATTTTAGACCGTCGACTATCACCGACAAACAGTAGTTGCTAAGATTCCACTTTAATTTTTATTATATTCCGTATTTCTGTAAACGCCATTTCAAATCAATAGACGTTTATTATTTTATTTTTTATTAATTAAATTTGGAGATTCCTATTGAATTTTAGGTAAATTCCGATCACGGGGAAAGAAAATTCTAGACGACAATTGATTCCAATCGTTCCAATTAAAGAGTAAACTTTTCGACACATCCACGCACTGCGATACCGAGGCATTTAATGGAACGCCATACGTGTGAACTGTGGAATAATTCAAAAATCTCGTAATTATTATGAATGAAATTATGGATAACATTTACTTAAATTTGTGCATCACAAAAGCCAATTGTTTTCATTATATTTTCTGTTTTTCATTCTTTATTGCAGAAAATTCCTGGAAAGATAGAAGTCAAAAAAGAAAAATAAGCAAGTTTAATAATAGAAATTATTCAATAAAAGAAAATGTGTGGCTAAAATATATAGCAATATCGTACAGATCACGATTACTTTCCCAAGGATTTTCTGTTCTTAGCAGAATATACATATAAATAGTCAGCAAGAACAAAGGCCCAGTATGCATTTCAAAATTCGTAATCTTGATAAAGCTTTCGAAAATGAAACCTGAAAAGAAATTTTTAGAAAGATGCGATCTCAAAAAGCACTTCAGTGTTAACTCTGGTCAGAAATCCTTCAATTGTGAAGTCTGCGAGAAGAAATTTTCAAACAACTCCAAACTGAAACAGCACTTGAGAGTTCATTCTGGTGAGAAACCCTTCAATTGTGGAGTCTGTAATAAGAAATTTTCAGTAAGAGATGTTCTCAAAAAGCACTTGAGGAGAGTTCATTCTGGCGAGAAAACGTTCTCTTGTGACGTCTGTGAGAAGAAATTTTCGGAAAGCGGCGAGCTCAAAAATCACTTTAGAGTTCATACTGGTGAGAAACCTTTCAACTGTGAAGTCTGTGAGAAGAAATTTTCAATAATCTCCAATCTGAAAAAGCACTTAAACACTCACACTCATGAGAAACCCTTCATTTGTGTAGTCTGCGAGAAGAAATTTTCAAACAGCTCCAAACTGAAACAGCACTTGAGAGTTCATTCTGGTGAAAAACCCTTCAATTGTGAAGTGTGCGAGAAGAAATTTTCGGAAAGAGGCAATCTCAAGCAGCACTTGAGAGTTCATTCTGGCGCGAAAACGTTCACTTGTGAAGTCTGTGAGAAGAAAGTTTCGGAAAACGGCGATCTCAAAAAGCATTTTAGAGTTCATACTGGTGAGAAACCTTTCAACTGTGAAGTCTGTGAGAAGAAATTTTCAATAATCTCCAATCTGAAAAAGCACTTAAAGACTCACACTCATGAGAAACCCTCCATTTGTGTAGTCTGCGAGAAGAAATTTTCAAACAGCTCCAAACTGAAACAGCACTTGAGAGTTCATTCTGGAGAGAAACCCTTCAATTGTGAAGTCTGTGACAAAAAAGTTTCATGAAGCTCAAGTCTTAAACGGCATTTGAGAGTTCATTCTGGTGAGAAACCCTTCAATCAGTAAGAGATGTTCTCAAAAAGCACTTGAGAGTTCATTCTGGCGAGAAACCGTTCACTTGTGAAGTCTATGAGAAGAAATTTTCGCAGAGGCAATCTCAAAAAGCACTTGAGAGTTCACACTGGTGAGAAACCCTTCAACTGTGAAGTTTGTGTGAAGAAATTTCAATAATCTCCAATCTGAAAGAGCACTAAAAGACACACTCATGAGAAACCCTTCATTTGTGAAGTCTGTGAGAACAAAGTTTCATCCAGCTCAAGTCTTAAACGGCATTGGAGAGTTCATTCTGGTGAGAAACCCTTCAATTATGAAGTCTGTGATAAGAAATTTTCAGAAGGGTGTTCTCAAAAAGCACTTGAGGAGAGTTCATTCTGGCGAGAAACCGTTCACTTTTGAAATCTGTGAGAAGAAAGTTTCGGAAAGCGGCAATCTCAAAAAGCACTTAACAGTTCTCTCTGGTGAGAAACCGTTCAACTGTGAAGTCTCTGAAAAGAAATTTTCAATAGTCTCCAATCTGAAAGCGCACTTAAAGACTCACACTCATGAGAAACCCTTCATTTGTGTAGTCTACGAGAAGAAATTTTCAAACAGCTCCAAACTGAAGCAGCACTTGAAAGTTCGCCGTCATGAGAATCTTTCACTTGTGTAGATTGTGAAAAGAAATTTTCAAAATATGCAGTCTCACAGTGCACTTTGTACTTAATACCCTGTATTATTCGATTCACATTTGTAAAACTCGTTAGCTTGTGATCTTAAAAGTAACTCAGTTTTGAAGTTTTGGAATGCTCCTTTCGAAAGAAGCTTAAAGAAATATGAAATGTTAAAATTCAAAAAAGAATTTTTCAGCGAACTACTTGAAATATTTCCTGGAAATGTATTCTGAAGAATCTTCAGAGAAAAGTTGAAGTCTCATATTTCCTTTCTGTTAAAAGCAATTTTCAGATGATATTAGTTTTCAAAATTATTTCATGTTTCACTCGTTTCCTTAGAGAAAATGTGCAAAAAACATATTTCATATAATTACATTCTTCAAAATGTAGGATTCATAATCATCAACATATTTTTAGTTCTGAAGTATATGAAAAATGTTTTAGATCATTCTAGTACCAGAAATCACTTCATACCTCGTACCCAACAAAAATTTTTTTTCTTTTAAGATAACCAACAACAAAAGTTAGAAAATGGGAAATTTGTACGTTTTGATCTTCGGTGAAGTACAGTACTACCTTTTCAAGTTAAATATAACGCGTTTATCTTTAGTTAAAAATAATTTTTGCTAGGAAATAACTTTAATCAAGTGCTGTTTGTGAATCCTATGTTTCATGTATTTTTTATCAATTTCATTAAAATATTTCTTTGAATTGAAACATCTGGTTGTATTATAATAAAGGATAATTAACCACCTGTGTGATCATTAATATACAAATCGAATCCTTTGTAAAACTGAATTTGTTTGCCACATGAAACGATTTCAGCAAGGTTGATATTGTGAGATTAAGTAGTGTACTTCATGGTATTACAAAGGATGAAACTAATGAAATAATGTCTTCCTAAATACCTTCTTTTTAGGACAGATACCAAAGTTACATGTTTTAAACATTTGTCTAAAAAACTCTTAGTGCTTTGCCAGGTTTCATTTTCTCCGATTCCCTCTATTCTGAAAACCGTAGTGTTCTTCCTGGAATGCCTTTGCACTCCATGAAGAATTACTAATATCCATTTGTTTCGATTATTCGGCCGCTCCTTGAATACTGAGCACATATTTCTTCACCTGATCACTTCGAGATTGGGAGGTGGCAAAGAGGGTCCTGAAAACGAGTTACAAATCGCCGTCTATCATATGCGGATAGACTCAAGATATTTCATTTAAAACGTGTGGTTAACAGAAGAAAAAGAGGCGAAAGGATGGAGACCTTTACGGACAGAAATTTTTGATAGAGAAGTAGTGACTATTCCTGAAAGCTGTTTAAGAATTGTATCTCTTCTAGTGTGGCAAATGACTGAGTGGATTTCCCAGGGTAACCGCTAGTGCTTTGACTGTGAATTAGCTGAAAGCAAAATACGATAGGTGTTGTGATTACGAGTATACCGCTTAGTTTTTTTTTATGTTTGGTCCATATACGAGAGGTTGGCTGGTCAACCTATAGTACTTTAGTACCGTATATGGGCAGTGGGATGGGAAAGAAACACACTTGTTGACATTCGATTTGAAATCCTGCATATTGTATTCCTTGGAAAATACATCAGTCAAGTCTTTTCCACAGTACAGCAGTAGAAGCGATGATGGAGGAGGAAAAGAAACTTGTTCCGTGGGTTTCAAGGCATACTGTGAAAGTATGTTGGGCGTCAGCCGTACCTGTTCTAATCGGCTTAGTACAGAGTGGGTAAATTATTGATGCTGTTTCAAATGAACATTTTCCATGGAAATATTTATAGAATATGCAAATTGCAGAGTTTCACAAACGTCTATGTGAAAGTGATGGGGGAGTGAGTTGGTAAGAGTTAAAAGTCTAATTGCTCTCCTCTGTATTGAGTCAAGCATTTTGAGTGAGATTTTAGGAGCCGCACTGCAAATGAGAGAATAGTATTCGATAGCTGGGAGGACTTGTGATTTGTATAACGTTAATAAACTGTTTTGAGGTGAAGTAACGTCTCGAGCGAAAGAGAAATCCTAATTTTTTAGAAGCTGTGGATGCATTGCGTGTGATGTGTTTATGCTAGGATAGGCTTGATGTCGGGGTAATTCCAAGAAGAGAAATCTCATGTTGTCTGCGAATTTGAGTGTTATCAAAAACAGTACTGGGGGAAAATGGATCTTTTTTTGTGCGATGTAAGAGACAAATGGGTTTTAATAGTTGAAGGTAAGTTGTGGTTGATGTTCTGTGGGTTGGAACGAGTTGTATAGTGTAAGGTTTAGCAAAGGAAAGGGAGGAGTGCATTGTGCTGTCATCTGCAAAATTGTGTATTGGGTTGGAGGTCAACTGAAATAGATCATTGATATACAGCAGGAAGAGGGTCGGTGAGAGAAACTGAACCTTGTGCCATTAGGGCCAAGAACGGTTTTTGTGTCTAATTTTGATAACAGGTTCATGATCTCTTTCTGGTAAAAGGATACAGGGGCATTATATGTAGGGTAGTTGAAATCAATAGGCGAGGTTTGCCATTGTCATTTATGCGTGCATTGGAGGCAAAGTGTGAAGCCGGGAGATTAGCTTTTTTTGTGGGTGATGTTGCAATTGAGCCAATTGGGTATGATATCAGTGGGATTAATGTAGAGCAAAAGTTGTGACCGATTGCTTTGGCAAAAGACCAAAAGGTATGGCTCCTCCTAGTACAGGATGCAAGTTTCCTGCATTTTGCCCGTAAATTCTTGGAACCATTGATAATTTTCTTGCATCTGTTTCGGCCTTCAGTATAGGCACTGAAGGAGGGTGGCGTTCTTGATTTGATCAAGTTGTGGTATTTCTCATTTTTCATATGTACAGCCTTAGCACATCTTTTGAAGAACGGGTTTAGAATAGGGAACGGTGGTTCAGACAAGTGTTCGGAATGTATGTTTTCAAGCCAGTGAGTATTACTTTTGTGATACTTTCGATGCATATGTTTGGATTGGAAGACTGGAAACAATTGTCCAACCGTGGAAATGAAGCATAGTAGAGTCGGAGGCTGTTCCATTTGGCACTGTTATAATGCCAAACTACTTTTGTGTGGGTTTATTTTTTCTCTTTCAGTTTGCCTTCGGTCTTCTTGGAGACTCCCGTAATAAAGGTATGTGTTCAGTAAACGTAACGTACGTAATTTGTATTAACCTACTTAGAACAACTATTTATACTGGTGTTCAAGTCAACACCAGTATAAATAGATTCATCCCTTTATCGGCATATTCAGCCAGAATTAGAATGAAATATGATAAGCATATGTTTATCGTATTATGTTGTCCTTATACAGCTGTAAAGACTAGATATAAGCGTATACTGTGTGACATGAAGAAAATGTTATCGAATTTCAAAAAGAGAAATCCTTATTTTTGATAGGAAAACTTACCAGTACATATCAGTGTCCTACTAAATGTTGACAAAAGGCCACAGTTTAAAATCATGATATTGTTCTCTAAAGAAATAGTAAAGATTCCTCTTCATTATATGCAATTTCTATAGTCTGAACAAACAGAACTTGTGAACACGCTATCTCAAACAAACGAACGAACGTGGAATCCTTTAGAAGAATAAGATCCTTCAGCAACGCAAATATTTTATGCAATATGTATGTGCAATGAAAGTTGTGAAACCTTATTATACGCGTCCTATTTTACTTCACAGAAATGATGGATTGACGTTATACCAATTACTGGAAATAGTACTTCCCACATTCCGTAGACAATGGTTATTTTTTTAATATTGTAAACTTTATATTATTACCACTCTGTATTACGTACGTGTAATTCCTGGATTTTCATTTATGCGTCTTTCGGTTTCTGTTCTACTAATGAAATATTAGTCGTTCAGAAAATGGTTGATACGTTGAGGATAATTCTTTGCTTAATACAAGCAGAGGAGAAAAATCATCCAATTTTAAACACGAAAATACTGTTGGTGTTCTTCAGAAGATGGCGTTGTTCTGATAGTAGTTGTTTGTAATTGGAGGATTAAGCACTGGAAAGAATACGAGAGGATTTGGATACCCTCCTAGAATGATTTCTTGGACTTCTTACAGTTGTCGCATAATGTTTTTTTTTTAACAAAGTTTATTATCCTCTTCATATATACAAAATATTTGCAAATATACAATTGAAGTATTACTATTACATTTTTGTTCACTACAAATATTCAGTATTTAATGTTAAGTGAAGATCTTATTTAAATATATAAATAATAATAACTAACAATGTATTTTCCATTTTTCCATACATATTTACAATTATTCATTTCATGGATTAAGAGAGAGAGATATTTCATATTAACGATATTGGTTGTGGAATATATATATATATATTTATATTTTTTTTAGATAAATATACATACTTTTTTTTCAGCATTTTGTTATTTACATTTTTATTTCCATCTGCAGTTCAAGTAATTCTCAAATTATATTCATAGTTTCTTTTTTGATATCAGCAGGGAATGCTGAATGGATTCATTTCCCTTTTTCACAATGCTATTTTTATATTCAAAATAATATTAATAATATTTTTTTATTAATAATAACACTGTATTTTACGTTTTTCACATACATATTTACAATGATTAATATAATATGCTAAGAGTTATCTCTTTCATTTTGGCAATATTGGTTATGGATTAAATTTGTATAAATACAACATTTTATGTATTACATTTCTATTTCAAAAATTAACAACAAATAATAATAATAATAATACAAATTTACATTTTGTATTACATTACATTTCTTACAGTTATTACATACATTTGTTTACATATGATACAACATTATTTACATTTGTTTATATATGATACTTACATTGCGTTCATTTGTTTACTTATAATACATACATCACATACATTACTTTTCATGTGATATGTACTTTACATGCATTTGGTTACATATGACACATACCTTTTTTTTGTCTTGGATGAGATGTAATTTCTCCACTTTCATCCACGAAGCTTATTTGTAAGCTTATCTGAAAATGAGCCAGTTGGTTATTATTTATTGGTTTGTTTGCTGAGTTAGGGAGCTACGAAATCTATGATTGTGAAATTCGCATGCACGCGCGCACACGCACGCACGCACACACACACACACACACACACACACACACACACACACACACACACACACACACACACACACACACACACACACACACACACACACACACACACACACACACACACACACGATGACTTAGAATATATTGATGCGTCGCTGAACTGGAAGCCTGAACGAATATATTGTGTTTCATTAAGTTTGTATGGTATTTTGGGTGCGTTTTTCTTGTTCATGTCCTTAGAGCACTTTTCAGGCTATTGTAGTTTGCAAGGTTTCTGTATTCAAAAGGTAATTTGTTTATCAATGTGGCAAAGCATAAGGTTATGCATTTTGGGGTGAAAATATTAGCAGCAGTATACCACATTGGTGGAATGTCTGGGATGTAGAAGTTTCATGTAGCTTTTCCGTAGATTATCATATTTATATGTGATATAATTAGTTGTCTGAGGTCGTGTTATACGGTATCTATTTCTGACTGTCTTGTAGTTGGCATCGAAATAATGTTTTAGCAAAGCTGCATAGTGAAATAAATGTTTTGCTGTCAGTATTTTGTGATCTGACACTTGCAGTGTATATAAAGTCGTTATTGTTCCCAAAAGATCAGTTTTATCATTTTGTGCTAAAATAGTATTAATCTATTTAGATTGTAGGGTGCACAGAAAGCATACGTTGTTGTAGCGTATCTTAGTATATTTTGGCATAGTTCTTTGTATATTAGTGTGTTTAGGCGTGGGAACTATGTCTTTTAACCTGTAGAGTTTACAGTTATTGTTCGGAGTTTGTAGTGTAGATAATTTATGTGGCTATTCCAGTTCATATCTGCATCGAAGTAAATTCCAAGGTATCGTATTGTTTCAATATGAGTGATTGTAGTGGTTTACTGTGTGCTTTTTATTTGGATGGTCATATATTTGTTATCAACTGGTCGAGTCAGTGGATTTCTAAATATCATTAATTTTGTCTTATCTGAGTTTAGGTGTATGGAGTTTTTCGTGGGCCAGTCTGTGATCTGATTTATGTCATGTTGCATATTTGTTTGAGCTATGCTTGCGTTATTATGGATGGATATTATAGCTGTATCGTCTGCGTATTGGAGTATCTTACCTTTGAGAGGTAGCTGATTAATATCGTGCGTGTAAATGTTGTATAGAGTTGGGGAGAGTACAGTTCCCTGTGGCACTCCACAGGTTACTGGTAGCTCTCTACTTCAGTTTGACCCGATACGTGTGATATGCTTTCTATTTTGGAGGTAGTTTGTAAACCACCTCTGCAGAGGCCCGTCTATTCCAACATTCCTCAGCTTTAATAACAAGGTTTGATGTAGGAGTGTATCAAATGCTTTAGTTAGATCAATAAAGACTACCATAGCAATTTTGTTTTTGTCTAAGGCGGAATTAATTACGTCTGTAAAGTCTTCCAAGAGAGATGTTGTTCCCTTATTTTTCTGAAAACCATATTGTGTTTTGGGGATAATATGAAAGGTCTCTGTATATGCTGTGAGTTTCTTCAGTACGATCCACTCCGTAATTTGACTGATAGAAATTTACAAACTGTTGACAGATCTACACTAACAGGTTCCGGAATTTGGGAAAGCACCAGAATGGCAAAAAGAATAACTAAACGTAAAAGTGAAATGTAAAAAACAATCACCGGAAAATGCAGCGAAAAATAGGCAAGCAAGTTCCTTACTGATCTCAGTGTTTGTGATAAATTACATTCCCTTAAACACATCGTAAATGAAAGGCTTAATTCTCATGTGGAGCAAATCATTTAAAGGGTACGTAGGCTCTACAATACAACAATGTCAGCATAGAAATTCTTGGATCTCTGAGCGTTCAGAAATCTTACCTGTTAGTCGTAATGGAAGAGGAACAAACTCTTAAGTTCGGCAAGAACTGAAAAATTAAGTGAAAACTATCAATCTCAGATTGAAAATGTCTCGCTGAAAAAACTTAAAAAAGGACTGGAAATTGATGATACACCTAAAGTAGGGTGGAGATCTGAACCCTGTAATGCAATCGGTCACTCGAACAATCAGCGTACCAGTCACAACCACAGACAAGCCTCCATCCATCACGGACCACAGAAATAAAACCTCCACAATGGTCGCACTCTTCACCAGTAAAAGCATCAGAGGTCGCATACTAGTTGAAAGCAAGAAGGCAAAGAGAACAAATACGCAACCCTCACTTCTAAATTACAAAATAGCACACTGAATCCTACATCACAAAATACTATTGTACCCAGCAGGGAGAAATGAAGCAGAAGAAAAAAATATTGAAACTGAGATTCTAGGCTAATGATTCTAGATCTTTATGCAAAAAAGACGAAATCTTATGTGAAACCGATCTCATCAGTCTCCTAAGTAGTGATTAACGCCGTGAGTTCTATAGAGAGCAAATTTAACACCATTTATCACTGAAAAATCGCTACAATAAATCCCGCCCAAGATATTCAACAAGAAAATGTCAACTGTGTCAACTTTTCGAATCTTTAAAAAATTAGATAGGCATATTTATACAAATTCCGAACTCCCCATACAACACACGTATAAATAAAGCCGTATAAGAAGTATAAAGAAATCCTGGTTTACACCCTCAATACAGTAACATCATGACAAATATCGATATTCTAATCTTGTCCGAGGTTTCGATATTTTATACTGAAGAGTCTGCTATATAACATTAACAATTACAATACTACACCATTTTCATTCTCCGAAAACCAGAAGGCGGCATTGTTGTCTTTGAATATGAAAAGCACAGTGAGACGAAAATCTTAACCACATTCTAACGTGAACAAATATTGCTCTGGTAAATCACGACTAATGATAATCACCGCCACAAATACACGAAAAACAATATATAGGCCAAAGAGAGAAACGCACTCAACTTCCTTCAGGAATTAGAAAATGGCTAAATGACATCAAATATGGCACGTCTGATACACCTATCCTAATAGGTGATATTAGTATAAATATCCTACCAGTATCACATATCTTGACGTATTAAGCCAGCCAATAAAAACATATACCTGACCATGAACTCCTCCAACAAGAGACGAAATACCCAACTACTCACAACACAGTGATGCATAGGCTACAACAACGTTCGCGCTATTCTCAGACACTCACATGTCATCAATAAACTCCAATAAACTAGCTGGACGCTACTTTATTGCAACTCGATTCAGCAAAACCACCTTTACAGCTCCCTCCACATGCTGTATACATGCACAGATAAACCGCAAAAACTGTCATAGTAAAAAGCATTCTGATCCGTAGAACAGACTACTTCATATAAAATGCAGAGTTTAGTACCAGTGAGACAACAGACAAACATGGCCTAAGCTAAGTGAGCTATTAAGCTGATAAGGGGGTCCTTCCCTCAAGATTTCGTCACCAAAATTTCTGTCAAGATAATAAACAAAAGTCATACAGTCTTTCACCTACTCGTTGACAAATAACATTCCCATTAGTCCAGTACAAAATTGTAATCGCATCATCAACAGGAAACCGTGTACCTCTCTCCATTATCCATATTGGAACTGATAGACGCCATCTCATAAAGCGAAAGACCAGTCACAAACTGAAAAAATCAGACTAAAAGACCTCTTAGCACATTATTATTATTATTATTATTATTATTATTATTATTATATAGGGCGCTGTGTAGGCAGTCGGATGCAAGCACGCTGTTATCGCTGCTCGCTCCCGTTTTTATAAGTTTAAAGTGGATTTAACTCATGTTTTTAATTTGAAAGTGCTGTTATTTAATTCTACTAGTCACGCTGAAGTCAGGTACGTTTAAATCATCAAACTCGGCTAAGTAATATTGTGTGCTGAAGGTTATAGAGTAAACTGCTGTCACCAACAACAGATCAAAGGATGTCGTACTGCAGTCGCTAAAGAGAAGAAAATCCAAAGGTCACCGAGACAGCGAAGTGAACCACAATGAGCTGTAACAAGTGCAATAAGTCTGTAAGCGAAAAAAGGGACGGGCCGCATTGGTCCGGATGTGGCCAAAAATGTTTCTGAGATCCCTGAGCATCGGTAGTGCTCAGGGATCTCAGAAAGCATGTGGAAAGCAAAAGGAGCCGCTAACGAACCGAATGGCGCTGTCTGCAATGCCGTGAGAAAATGAAGAACAAGGAACAGACTCCGAAGAAAAGCAACGACGCACATCAAAGTAAGTCTCTTCCTGATCCTAAAATTTCTGACAGATTCATTCAATCTTATGGTTAAAGATTTGCCAACTACACGGATGCAACAAATTAACAAAAAATTCGAGGAGCATGAACATTACATACAGTACAATAACATGGCCATTGAAGAAATGTAAGAGACTGTGCGAGAATTAAGGACAATATTAACGGTTGCGATAGAAACACAAAACCACTCAAGCCCGAATATGAAGAATTGCGGAAAGAAGTGGTAAACACAGTCAAGTGTCAAATGGAGTACATGCTACAAAACGAAAGAAAAAACGAACTTCAACTAGAGTTGAATTTCAACATTATTCTAAAACACGAGAAATCAGGTAAGAACAAAAATTCGAACAAAAGACACTACTACTTCTAAACATTCATGGAATATAACGAAAACATGAAGCAAACATGATCTACACTTAACGAATTAGTAACTCGAAAAAGAAACTTCAGCACAAGATTTTATTAAAAAACGTTTCGGTCAGGATACCGACCAGGAGGAACTAGCAGATAATTCACCCATATCTTTACAAAGAACATCACAAACTCAAAAAAGAAAAACTACCAACGATCAACAAAAAACTACCGATACAAAGTCAACACAAACTATGTATTTTCCATCTGTGACAAAACAGGAACTAAAAGAAGCCCTTTTACAGCTAAAACAAAAGACCAATCCAGGAATAGACAAAATAAGACTCACAGACCTTTTACCACTCTTTGAAAGTATAAATCCAATATTTTGAGACTCTTCAACATAATATTCAACACTGGCATTATTCCACAACAACTACAAACTGCAATAATTACGCCAATTTACAAACATGGTAAAAGAAACGATACTCAGAACTATAGATCAATAACTACCCCTATCAGTCATCTCAAAACTTCTAGAAAAAATAACTCGCACCAGACTACAGAACTATTTACAGAAGTACAACATCATCTCAGAAAATCAATATGACTTTCAGAAAACAAAAAGTACCATCACTTTATTAGAAGACATCGCCGACGATAAACAAAGCTCTCGATAAAAACAAGTATCCTGTAGTTATACTGCTTGACTTAACCAAAGCATTTGATACACTTGAGCATGCCATATTACCACCAAACAATACTTGATAGGCATAAGAAGAACACTGTATACCTGATTTCGGAACTATCTCTCAAACGGAACATGGGTAACAAAAATAGGTACATGTCACAGCCGGGGTAATCAAATAAAACACGGTGTCCCTCAAGACGCCATATTATTATCCACTCAATTCAACATATACATTAACGATGTTCATAACATGGTGATAAGAAGTCATATATTTCAGTACTCAAGTCACACCGCGCTACTGCTATTACTACTACTACTACTAGCAGTTCACACACATCAACACACGACTCTCGCCAGAGCACAACAAGACCTAAATGAAATCACAACATGCTTCTACCAAAACGCAATTGTAACCACCGGCACCAAAACAGACGTTAATAATACACAACCCGAATATCATGCGCCCCGCATCGCTATCGATACACTGTCATACATACCCCTGTATTAAAAACAAAACAACCTGCTAATATCACAAATTCAAACCTGTAACACATGCAAAATACCTTGGTCTTCACATATTGCCACCTTAAATGGACAAAACATATAGAATACCAAACATATAGAATACCTACACACCAAACTCCGCATCGTCGCAGCAAAACTCTTCCAAATAAAAGACATTATTCCATCTAATATAAAAAAAACTGCTATATCACGGTATCTGCGAAACCCTTCTCAGGTACGGTATAACAGTCTATGCAAACACATCAAACAGTCACCTAACAAAATTAGAAATATTAAATAAGAAAATTGTGACAACAGTGATTTGGATACCTTACACACAACAACCAATATCCGACCAGTACATGGCGATACACAGAAATCCTTAGCATCAAAAGTCTGAAGCACTACATAATATTACTAAGGAATTACTTCAACATCATTATCGAAACAACAGAGACACATATCGTATAACAGGACCCACAATAATTCTCTACACCCTCCAAAACTCATACGGTTCTTTTGTGAGATCACATCTGATACCCGCGCTACTCAACAACCTACCAAGAAATTTAAAACACATAGACAACTACAAAACATTGAAACTCGAACTCTCGAAAATATACCAACAAATTTAATACACCATTAACACTAATAAACACATCACAAATCTCCAGCATCAAATACCTACATCCCATCCATAAAGAGTAGCAGCGACATAAATAGTGAAGTCTAATCCCACTCTCTTCAGAAAAGCTAACCCAAGCTTCGAAGTAGGTGGGATTAATACGCCTCATTCATCTACATCTAATCCTCATAATCAAAGACTGCAAATTATGTAATAAAACAGTCAGCATGGTGTATAATAATAATGAAGATACTGATATAAAAAATATATGAATTTGTATCTAAAGAAAAAAATATTGAAAAGAAATAATGCGCCGTAAACTGCGTACATATTATTGTACAGAGCATCAAGTGTAATATGCATTAATTGTAAATATTTGAATACTCTGAACGACGAAAATAGAAAAATTGCTATTTATTCATAATGTGTAAACATGCAAAAAATGTCTGCTGTAATCATCAATGTTAATATTATAATAATATATGTAAACAATTATTATTATTTAAAAAATACTATGTACGTGCACATATCTGATATGAACAATTGTATTCGTGTAATGTACAGGGCGGCCATAAAATAACTTTCCCTCTTTAGAGGCATCTGTAGCTAAAAGCAATAAACGGAATGAGACCAAATTTTATATTGACACTTTTGAAGGCATGGGGAGATGATTTCCGCGAAAAAAGATTTAGTACCAAAACTCGCCGATAGGGGAAATTTGGGCGGAGTCGAATGCAGTCAAATATTTGCAGTAAACGAGGGTAAAAAGGATTATGCAAATTTTTCTGTGCATACGTGACAGAAGCGCCACCAATTCCACTTAAAATGGATTGGGAACGTTCAGGCAGTTATTATAATGACTGACGAATTGTGCTCAATATGCATCCTACCTTGCCTCAGCATGCTTTGCTTGTTAAGTTGTTTTACCTTAAACAGTGGAATGCCGTAGCGGCCCTTTGGGAATTTAGACGGCTTCGGAACCTGCGTACAGGACCTATGTCAGCTGCAGCACTGAGAGCTATGATTAAGAAGTTTGAAGAAACTGGATCACTAGGAGTTAGACCTGGCAGAGGACGGAAAGCAGTGCAAGAAAGGTCAGCACATTGAAAATCATGCATGTGGTCCAGCGGATACTGATTCTTATGAATAAAACATTATTTCCTCTTAGTTCAATCACTACATTAATTTCTGTGTCTCTCACAAGTTGTTGATTTAGTTTAATTATTATTATTATTATTATCATTGTACCGCACCATATATCCAGCTGGAATGAGTGACGCGGCTGTCGCTTACACTGTTGAAATGTTATTATTCCATTTTATCTGCCTTTAATGTAATTATCTGCTTGTTTTCGGCTCCGCCAGCGCCAAAATTTGCCCTACCGGCGACTTTTGGTACTAATTCTTTTTTTCGCCGAAATCATCTCCCCTTGCCTTCAAAAAGTTCCAATATAAAATTTGGTCTCATTCCGTTTATTGGTTCAGGTATAGATGCCTCCAAAGAGGCAAAGTTATTTTATGGCCACCCTGTATTATTAATATATATCAGTGGTGTTCAACCTTTTTTACTATGCGAGCTACTTTTCTATACTAAGTTAATCGGCGATCTACTCTCTTATATAGATCACGTTTCCACAACCTGATATCTGATTACGCACAACTATGCAATTAAATGCGCTCCCTCACTTCGGAGGACCCACTCTCCCAGCCCTAAAAATTTTAAAGAAACTGAAAACTTTATTTCTGTATTTAAAAATTTATTTATCACTTTTAATTATTTTAATACAACAAATAAAACAAATATATTGGAATAAAATATTTATTTCTCTATTTTGGAAAACCAAAGTTAGAAAAAACAGCAGATTGATTACAAACTCACAAGTTACAGGAAATGCTGGTTGATTAAAAAAAAGTTAATGTGAAATTTGGCATTGTTTGGACCTCGCAATATTTTCATAGTCAGGTTGATATGAAGAAGTGGCCAATCGCAGACAATCATCCAAATGATTATTTGTAATTTGGTTTCTTAATTGATTTTTTATGACGGTCATATTTGAAAAAGCGGATTCTGACAAGTACGTCGATCCGAAACACGACAGAATTTTTCGCGCAATATCAGTTAATATTGGGAATTTTTCATGTGCATACTTCCAAACGACTTCATTGTTTATTGATTTTAAATGTAAACTATTCTGAATGTTTATTTTCTCAAGTTCTACTTCAGCTTGGTGTATATTCAACAGCCCACTAATTTTATTTGAAATTTCGGTGATGTTCAAGTTTTCTTGAAATGGATTATTGATAAAAGAAACTACAGTTTTATTAAAATCTTTAAATCTTGAATTTATTTCTTCCTCAACTAATTCTATTTCACGAATAAATTCTTTTAAATCACAGCGAAGCATTTCTTAATTTTGTTCAAAAATTTTTAATAAATATGGGCGATGTCTAAATTCGCTGTCATTTATATTTTTCTTTAATAAAAGTAAGTATTGTTGGAAAGTTTTTATTGACAACATGTCAATTAAATTTTTATCTCTACCTTGTAACTCTAAATTTAAATTGCTTAATTTCGTACAGAAATCTACTAAAAATGATAAATGTAACAACCATCTTTTATCGCTCAATTGTGGATAAATATTTCCTTTTTCATCAAGAAAAAATTTTTATATCGTTAATTAATACAAGAAATCTTTCTAAAAATTTTCTTCAGCTGAGCCAGCGAACTTTATTGTACAACAGAAGTTCCCTATCATCATCTGCCTGTGCCCGCGCGATTATCCTGGTGGCTGTGCGCTTCGCAACCATATGACTGGGGAAGGAGTGTCCTAGGTTCGATTCCCATCGAAAACGTGGGAATTTGACGATCTTCCTCAACCATAGCTTAGTTAGCCGTTCTTAGGGGCCGGACAGTAGGGTTTTTTTTCCGCCAGTTTATCTCGTGTTTTTCATCCCGCAAGCAGGCAAACCGGCCCTGTGAACATATGCCTCTATAGTCAAAAATATATCCCCCCCCACCCTCAGCGGCAGACCAGACGATAGGAAGCGGGAATAACGCGTAGTGAAAGAAGAATACACTTAAAGAGAATTAAAAAATAATACAAAATAATGATAAATAAAATATTATGTTTTCAATTTTAATTAAATTTGTAAGTAAGGAGGAATAAACAAGAGATCGACGGGTTGAACACCACTGCTATATACATATACGTGGGCTGTTCAATAAGTAATAAGACTAATTTTACTGTGGTGAAACTACTCATCACAATATTAATTTCTGTGGAATTAAGAAATGTTGCTGTCTGTATTAACAAAACAGGTTGATAGATGGCGTATACGGGCTGATGTGCCAGAGTGTCATGTGACTAAACGCAAGTGTTCATCGGCGCGCCTACGAGACGCGACCAGTCTTCGAAATGGAAGCTTCCTTGGAACAGCGTTATGCGATTAAATTTTGTGTGCGTTTGCAAAAGTCGGCATCGGACGCTTTTAACATGATACGCAAAGCTTTCCACGATGAAGCAATGTCGAGGGCAAGTGTTTTTCGCTGACATAAAAGTTTTAAGGAAGACAGGCAAAATGTGGAAGATCTTAAACGTGAGGGAAGACCTTCAACGTCCATCACAGAGACAATGATCAACACAGCAGCGATTATCATCAAGCATGTCAAAAGGAAGCGTCCATTACTGAAAAATGGCTTCTTATTGCACCACGATAATGCAAGGCCACATATTGCTGGTTGTGTAGTGGACGTTTTGCAGAAGAACAACACAGATATCCTTCCACAGCCTCCATACAGTCCTGATCTCGCACCATGCGATTTCTGGCTGTTTCCTCACCTCAAGAAACCATTAAGAGGCCGCCATTTCGAAAGCAACAAAGCATGTGTAAAAGCTGCGGAGGCGATTTTGAAAGAACTCTCAAAAAACGGACTGTCACATGTGTTTAAGAAGTGGACGCAACGTTGGGACAAATGCTTCGCGTCTCACGGTAGTTACTTCGGAAAAGACCGTGTAAATGATGACGATTAAAGGTAATCTGTTTTCTGTATAAATATAGTCTTATTACTTATTGAACAGACTACATATATATAAAAATTATTACTATTAATATATGTATGTAATTTATCTAAAACGTTATCATATTATTATCATCCATTCAAATATTCCGTGTAATCTTCATCGCTAATATTAGAAGAACACGTGTTGCAAATATAGATGCCAAAACTATTATTATAAAAATTTTAATTGAAATGCAATGTAGAAAATTAATTACGTATGCAGCACTTAGTGCTGAATTTTTAAAATTACAACTTGGAATGTCACTAAAGATGATTATTGTAATTGTGTAAATATTTTAGAAATCAATTTTTTTAAAAAAATTAAAAATAAAGGGCACTGTGAAGGCATACGAACGACTAAACGGTGATATCACTGCTCCCGTTTTTATAGTTTTAAAGTGATGTTAACTGCTGTTTTAAACTTAAAAGTGCCGCAAAGTAATTCTACTTGTCACGCTTAAGACAGAGATATATACTTAACCGAAATTGGCTAAGTACAACCCAAATTTTGAGGTCTGAAATTTGAACAGCGTTCACCGTGGTCACCGACGAGCAAAGAACAAAGGACTTCGCCATGTTTACTGTCACCTAAAGTTACTCCAGGCAAGAAAGGTGAGTCATGAAGTTCAAGAAATGCCTGAAGGAATTATCGTCCGACGGAAATCATGAAACCTGTAGTAAATGCCTTAGGAATCTTCACTTTGCATGTTCTGGAATTTCAGAAAGAGCTTGACAACGTAAATCCAATGGAAAACGAGAGGAATTGTAGTGCCTATACTTCAGGGAGAACAAAGAAATGCCGCCACCCACGGCGCAGCCGATTACATCGGAGGAAGAATCAGGCGAAGAAATGAACAAACAAAAAATAGAGTTGAGTCTTATCATTTGAATTTCCATAAATGTATTACTCCAAAAAGGTTTAGAGACTATAAAAGTTTAGAAGATCTTGTCCAAGAACTCTTTGATATGCAGAACGAAAAAATAACACAAAAATTTAGCGAATATCAGGAGTTTCTTAAATATAATAATTCAGCAGTGGAAGAAGAATTGCTCACGGTAAAAGACATTAAAATCAGTTTTAACGTACTAATTGAGAGGCAGCATATTTTGATGAAAGTGACATCCGAACTCCGTCATGAACTTAATTCCTTAAAATTACAATACGAACATTTAAATCAGCAACAATCGGTCTTCCGGTCTTCGTGAAAGCTGTCTTCCTGAAACTGCATCCACAGAAAATATCAGAGACGTCGTTTAAAGTTAGAGCACGCAATTGCCATCCCCATACAGCATAGCGACATTCAGCCCATAAATCGCATTCCCAGGAAGAACAAAAATCAAGGAATGCCACCACCGATTAGTCATTTCCTCTGACAAGCAAGTCCAGAAAACACAAAACAAAATGCCCCAAAGTGAAAAAACAGTTGCCAAGGACTTAAATGCATCACAAGACGGTACACCACTCTTTCTATCTGAGTATTTAACATCATTCAACCTGGACCTGTTGTACCAAGCAAGAAAAGCAAAAACAGAAAATCTTAGCATTTCTGTGGATCACTGACAGCAAGATATTCTTTAGGAAATCACAAACTTCAAATTCGATACAAATCAAAACCTCGGAAGATGTTGATAGGCTACTACAGTGAAACAAATACTCTTAATTAGATCAAAAAGAAGACTTCAGTAGTAGGGTAGGCACATTGAACCAGATCAAGATCAAGATAAGATAAGGAATGGTGACGTGATTGGTTGTTCATTTGATGACGTCATTTTGTGTGACGTAATGGGATTGGAATGTTTGAAATTTCTCAGGGGCATATGTGTCAGTGACGTCAGTTCTTGTGTTTTGGTTTTGCGTATGGAATTATGGGTGATGGTAGAGAAAAGGATTCGTGTTGTGATTGGTGGTGCACTTCTAACCAGATCAAGATCAATATAAGATAAGGAATCGTGTCTTGGGTGGTGTGATGTTTTCAGATGTAGAAAAGCAACGTCATTTGTAAATAAGTGATGTCATTTGTTAGTTGTAAATAAGTGACGTTGTTGTTTTGAATGGAAAGGGAGATATATTAGTGTATAATGAATCGTGTCGTGATTGGTGGGACACTTTTAACCAGATCAAGATCAAGATAAGATAAGGAATCGTGAATTGAATGTTTGTTGTTATCAGATGAAAATAAGTGACGTCATTTGTTAGTTGATGTCATCAAGATAAGATAAGGAATTGTGACGTAAATGTTTGTTGTTATTGAGTTTGGAATTTCGCTGGGGCCCTCGTCTGTCAGGGACATCAAGTGGTATGTTTGGTTCACTTATATCATTGTGGGTGGTATTTAGAGATAAAAATCTTGACGTTATGTGTTTGGAAATTTCTGGGGAACATATGTCTCTCTGTGATATCACATGGTGTTTTGGTTTGGCTATGGAATTGTGGCCGATGTTTTTGAGTTAAGATATCTTGGAATTTTCCCAGGGTGACACACATGTATCACTATCTGTCGTTATGTTCTGTCATTGGTTGTCTATTGATGGCTGTACTAATTGTCCAATACATTTTGGAGCATTTCTTTCCTGTTTAAACCACGCTACTGGCCAAGACGTCTATAGACGTCAAAGTTATCGTGTATGCGAAGTCAATATTAATATTATAATACCATTGATATTACATTGAAATATATGATGGATACGAAGCATATGAGGATGCATATTTGATCCGTAATGGCCGGTGAGGTGGTTAAAGGATGGGAATTCTTACAGTAGAGTAGAGTCGTGATGGCGGATATGTTTAGAATTTTCTGAATAATGTAATTATATGCTAATGTCACTCAAATATACAGTTTTTTCCCCTTCTATAGATGACTCTACTAATTTTCCAATACATTTTGGGGTATTTCTTTCCTGTTAATTGGTGGAAATTATTAGAGAACGTCGTGATGGGGGCAGTGTTTCGAGCTTTTCTGAATAATTTAATTATATACTGGTGTCCCTCAAACACACACTTTTTTTCCCATAGCTCATCCGTAATTTCTTCTATATTCATATTCTAATTCAAATTTATATTTTATTCGTAATTCATCTGAATATTTTGATTTGTCTAAAATTAAGATCTTAAAGTTCAATAAATAAACAATCGTGTGTGAATTCACGGTGACTTCATAAGTGGTCTTACTTAAACATACATAACAAATCAACGACACTGTTTGTTCTTTTAAGTTTACATATTTATTTCACAGATATTATTTACAATGCAATATGCAGAAATAGGAATTTACAGATATCACCATTGCATAAAAAATATTCAGTATTAGAATTACGCTTACGAAAACATACGAGCAGTGATTATTGAAATTACAATTATCAATTGTTATGTTTAAGTTAAAAAAAATAACTTACATTTCTTTACAGAATGGGAACATCTTGGTACTATCTAGATTTTCTGAATATTCCAAATTGTTGATTTTCAACATATGTTCACAGCAGAGAACACAGACACAAGTTTGAAAATGCAGTTGACTTTTTCATTATAGGTTACTGGGGCTAACATATATTCACAGCACAAAAACTTACAAAACAAAGGAGTTGAAAGATATTTCTGTAAACAACCAGAAACGCTAGTTGACTACTTAATTTAGATTACTATCTGATTGGTTCTCTGTTTAATTCCTTCCCACAGTTGCTCATGCTATGTTTTCCTAAGCTTGGTGGGAAAGTCAATGTGCCTTTTTGTTTAGGGTAAGTGTTATTTCCGGTTTCGAATTCTAAGTGCTGTTAGAGTATGGAATTCTGACAAGTGAAATTATTATTTTTTTGTTTTTGTTTTCAAATTGAATGGTCATTTTCTGTAGTTTACTTTTAAAATTCAGTTTAACTACATATTCCAACAGAAGAACTGAGCAAACTTAATAAATAAATAAAATGTATGTGAATTTATTTTCCAACACTGTAGATTTCTCATTAAGTCTTATCTTAAAGATATCTCTCTTATCCGGTCACCAAATTGTTGTACGTAGGTGAGAAATCGTGTGTTTAGGTTGGAACTCTTTGTTCCCATGGGAAATTATTGCTGTAGTAAATTAATGCTTACATTTATTTTTTAAACCAATATGACTATTAATTTTATCTTTGATTCCTTGTGCTCTTAACGTATTTCTGTAACTGAAATTTATTTATTTCATTTATTTTTTCTTTAGCATTAGTAATTTTAAGTAACGGATACGAGACGAAAAAGGTTTTGAACTTTCCGCAGCATTTTTATACAGCAATGTTTTTAAGAGTTTTAGTAATGTGTTGGTTTAAAATATCTAATGGCTCTGTAAAATAACCGAATTCTAACAGTATTGTAACTTTTCAAGTGAAATCTTCTCCACTAAAATTCTGGCTATCAATTTAATACCCAAGTATTACGTTTGCTTCCAAGAGTTGACAGTTTCATGAAATATTTGAGTGCTTGCATGAACGAATAAGACTTTTAATTCACTGAGTCAAAAACAAAACTCTCTGGTTAGTTTGTGGCATGAAATTTCACAAAGAAAAAAAATGTTATGGTCTTACTTAAATTTGTATAACACATCAATGACACCCAATTTGTTCATTTAAATTTACACATTTTATTTGAATGAAATATTATTTACAAATTGTACTTACTGAATCTAACATACAGAAAATAAATAAATTGAAAAATACATCAAAGGTTCTTCCCATGCTTGTGGAATTGCCATCATGTGGTTTTTAACAATGTGACTCTCATCAGAAAGTTAATTTTCATTTGTTGACCATTGGGAATTTATTACTGTAGTAAAATTAAGGGTTGCATATTTATTTTTTTGAAACCAATATATATACTTCTGAACATTATTAAAAGCACAGAATCTTTCGATATGTTTCCAAAAGCATTTAAAAGTACACATTATGTTTCCACGTTTTGGACATCCAATTTCATTTAAACCAAGAACAGGCCTCCCTATTAACCTCATTAATGTTTTTGATTTTTCTCTTCCTTTGGCGAGCAATATTTGATATTTGCATGTTGATTCTATCATCCAATTTCTCAGTTTGTCCAGAGATAGTGAACCAATTTCCCACTTCAGCTGATGGTTATATTTTATTAACCAAGAATTCTGTTTTTTAACTCTTTCAGGTAATTCTTTCCAACTACAAGGTGATTTTGTCAATGCATATCTTAAATTAATTCCACCAGAAATACAAATTTCTTTAGGAAATAAATTTTAAGTCTTATTCAAAAGAAATTGACAATCAATTATAGCAATGATAACTGAAAATTTGTATTTTGTACCCACTGTCGATTTTCATATTCGTTTTCCCTCATTCTTCTCAGTTTACTTCATATGGCACCACAAATAAATAGTTATTTATTATTATTATTTCACTGATTATTAGCTCTGATCTTATATTTTGTGTTAACTTTCTGTTACAAAATTCTAAACAATTAAAACTTTTCACAAAGAAACTTTCAAAAAAGTTTGTGGCTCACCCATTATATTTACATTACGAAATACAAAACACTACAACACAAAACAGCAGCTTCAGTGGATGAACGATTACCTTAAGTCCAAAGTCACGGAACTCTATGGTTTTTTCTTATAGTATTGTTTAACCTTACTATATGCCCTACCCTGACCATTCCTTCAAAAATTAACCTTTTGCGTAGATGACTCAATGACATATTTTTGCATGCTGTTTGATATACTGTAGGTGTGTTTTTATCTTACTTTGTGTTGGGAAAGGTAAAATTTGTAAATGTGTTATCTGGAGAGCAAATATTTTTTCTATATCAAATTTATGAGTTTAAGTCACATTTTTGGGTTAATTATCTGCACGCTCTCTGTAAAACAACCAAATTCTAACAGTTTGGATTTTCGATTATGTGAACGAATTGTTTTCAGATAACTCAAACAATGTCAATAGGTAACATTAGACAATTTCTAAAATAATCAATTACATGGATATCAGTTTTCAACACTTTTTTCGCCTGTTCCTGGCATTAATTTCACATTGGTGATTTTTTTTATATAATTATACAGAATTACATTAAGGTATAAAGTTGTGGATTTAAATATCAACTTCTAATCAGAATAACTGAGTAAAAATGCACTGTGGAAAAACACAACAACAAAAGCACACGTATTTGTTCATTTAAGTTTACAAATGCATATTTTATTTAGCTGAACTACTATTTACAAGTATATTCACTGAGAAAAAATCGAAAATGTAATTACCTAAAAATATTTCACAATATTTAGTTTACACTCTTAACATTTTACAAAGAGTTCAATGAATGAAATGTTTGTTACTCACTGTTTCTTGGTTATATTACATCAAAATAGCGGGTCACACAAAAGAGTTTTTAAATCAGATCCCATGGTAACCACAGATCCATACATTTGATATTGTTTCAGTCTGGAAATGACACCATGCTTCCCTAAACATTATGTGTATTCTTTTGTCACCAAATATACACAAACAGTTTTCATAAAATGTTCTTAAATGTCTCAAGATAAAGAATCTTTATCGAATTGGATAAAATCTTGAAAGTCTAATTTTACCATTGTTGAATTTAAATGAAATTTCCCCCATGATACGAATAACTGGTAATTCAGTTTCCAAAAATAGTAAATGATTATCAATGTCGTACATTTTTGGTGAAAATCACTCAGCTTCTTCACAACTAATAGGGAAAACTTTACTTCCATCACCTCCTGTATCATCAAGTATTAGTTATGCATCTTGGCATTTCAGAATATAACACTCACTGTGGTCATTTCGTGGTCAACTCTTCTCTGCAAGTAGCCGAGGATATCAGACCACTTCCTGCATAACTTTTCCCAAGTAGTCCTGGATAAATAAATCACAATGTATGTGTCTTCTAAAATAATAATCGGTTTCCATCTTTTAGAGCTAAGTGAAGAGTTTTGTCTCATGGTATTTTCCTGAAGAAAGAAAATTTCAACTACTTTTGTCACTCACCCATTATTTTACTTTACTTTCCTGGATACCAAACACCACAACATAATACGATACCTGCACTTGACGAACGAATTGCCGTAACTGCAAAGACACTTGACTCGTTTGTTTTTCCTTATAGTACTGTTTACCTGACTCGAAATCTTTCACTCCTCATCACTATTTACATGACAACCCCATTCCTGTCATTTGACATTGTAACTCTTTCACTGACATTCTGATATTCCTTCCTTTATAATTTAGTTTCCCTAACTCCCTGTGTTAGGTCTCATACCAGTTATTAGTTTTTCTTGAATCCCGATACCAAACTCATTCAGGTATAGGAAGTCCTGTTATACAAATCCATCTTCCCTGAAACTCATTCCACACGTCCATAATATCGCATCCATTCCTTCTACAAGTCCTTGCTTCACATAGTTTTGCCATCATAGACCTTCTTCATAATTCGTTTTTATCATATTGAGGTAAATTAATGAGGATTTTTACTTTCTCACTCTTCACACTTGCCTCTTCCAACAATCCTTTCATTTCCTCTCTCTGTTACTGAATTTATCGGTAGTTAAGTCGTCAGACCCACTACAATTACGATCTTGTTTACTTTTGTTTTCTCATTTTAAAATGCTTTCTTTATATTCTTAAATTTCGCTCAAGATCAACTCGAAGTCGTAATTCGCTCATCAATAGCATGTTTTATTATAGACTTGCGATATATGTTCATTTAAACGCCTCTCGACTTTTAGTAATTCCCGCTCTGATAATCTGTTTAATTTTTTATTTTTATTTTGGAAGTTACTTCATTTGTATTCACCTCATCCACATCTCCAATAATCTCGTCAGCGGGACTGGAAATGTGTTATCGCGTGGTGCTCTTCTTAGCATGAATTTTCTTCTATGTTTTTCGCGCCATTTTAAACATTTATGATTGCAATATCTTAAAAAATATGTTATAAAATACTAATTTGTTAAGGAAGAAAAAACACAATATCATCAATTTTACATCTCTAATGTCACTGACCAACCCCAATCTATCCTAGAACCAATCAATTATTTTACTATAATTTTTTCTTTCATAGACTGCAAAATAAATGGCGTTAAAAACAAATGTCGTTCATATAGTGCATTAGTGTATGAGAAGCGCCCTCTATTTAGTATTTCAGTAGAGCTTTTGGCTGTGTGAGATTTTTAATTAATGGTTTGATAACGTTCATTTAATGGTGTCGATCTTGATTTACTCTTTTGTTGAAAACGAAGCAAAGAAATTTCCCTTTTAAAGAAGAAAGCAGTCTATTACTGAGTTAAGGTAAATATTCTGCCTCATTATTTTCCTAATGATATTTTTCACGCTGTACCGTTATTTACGATACGTGTGCAATCAGATTTAGACACATGTATAATGTGTCTGCTGTGTACTGATTAAAATTATTCTTATGAAAGAAAGATATAAGAAACTTAATTGATAAAAGAATCAAATTATCCATTTCAAAAGTGTTTGGGTATTTCAATTTGATCAGATTTTACATGTACAAGCGAAGCTTATTATTATTAAATTCAGCTACGTTTTGTGATATTTATGTAAACATTTCGCGGGAAAGTCAGACATGTATTTCGTTTCTTCACAGTATACTAAATTTGTACATACGGCAATCTTCTGCTCGAGCTGTCTTCAATTAAATGGAAACCGTCTATATACAACCTAAGCAATACTTTCGAAGATAAATTAATATATGTGTTTTCTCATTTAACTCTTCTGGTATTACGTAAAATACAAATTTCAAGATGAATTCGAAAGTAACTCTGTAGAATTTACATCCTGTTGCCATCATTCGGAACATTATTTATATTTAATAGAAAGTGAATACATTTCCTAAAGTTAATAATAAATATTTAGCCGTTTTTATTTGTGTTTTAAATTTCATATTTCGGAGATAGCGTGCCAAAATTAAGGAAAGCTAAATTAGCGTTCTGTTGTTGCATGGCGTGCGAGCATGAATTACCTCTCTGCAGTGTAATGTAAACTGAATAATGTTCAGTTCGTGATGATTTCTTATACATTTTACATTAGAACAATTACTGTCCGATCACAAATACGATTACTCTCGACACTTGCTCATGGCAGAAGGCGAATCAATTCCGACAATAGGGTAGTCAGTGATGAGTGTTTATTATTATACATAGGAAAATTAACTTTTCTATGATGAAAATACTTGTTGTTAAAGTGGTAACTATTTTGTTTATACAACTGCTGAAAAATTATACTTATAATTTTCCACCTCTTGTACGTATTTGTACGTAATCTTATTTCTTTCTCCCCTTCAACATGAGTGAACTCTTCTTGGCACTTTTCCAGCCAGGATTCTTGCATCTCTGGTCGGATATTAACTTAATCGTGTGGTTACGATTGTTAATGAAATTCTGCAAAGTAGTTAACATCAAATTATACTGAGTTAACAGGGTTCAGAAAAATTATCATTTGCTATATAATTATTTGTTAAATTATTTATAAACATTTTATATAAGCTATATAGACAGTGTCTTAATTTGTCATGTCTCATTAATATCGTGGTTAAAACTAGACAGAGATGCCGTCCATTTTCAGCCTTACTGTTCCTGATACGTAGTACATATTATTTTATTATTGATTCGTTTTTTTGATGCTTTCCATTCTTATTTCCACAAGTTTAGGCACATTTCTTTGCAAATGTTTTTATCGCTGTTGTTCAATAGTTTTGATAACCTGTTTTTAGCTGTTCGTTCATAACCACTTCTTTAGGCAATCCATCCTCCCTTTCTAGTTTTCTTCTACTTCAGTATGCACCTTCACCCAGTAGAGTTTAATTTCTAATTGCTTACCAGATTTCTTGTAATCTGTATTAACGCCAAGTGGGTATTTATGTTTTTAATATTGCCTGACAGCTTCTGATGACACCGTACATTTTTGCGATCTTTTTATGAAATTTCTTGAGTTCTAATGCACGATAATAGGTGAATGAATAAACTATAGTTAGTTCTACCTGACTGCTTAAACAGAAGTAATTGCAGCCTAAATAAGCTTTCAGGTGTAATGTATTACATGTAATATACTATGAAATAATCATCAACATTTCCTACTACGTGTATATCCTTGTACTCCTTATTTTCAAAGCGTTGCTTGTCCTTAAGTGTTGGACGCCACTTATTGCGTGCATGGGTCAACGTGATTTGGATCAGTGTTGCATTTCCGTTGTAACTTCTTGAAGTGACTTCACATATACGACAGAATTGTTCCATTTATAGATAGATTGGCGTTAGACAGCGCAATCTGCTTCTAAAGATATTGCCCTATAATTGTTAATTATTCATATGGCTATTAGGAGTTAAAATCTGTTTGTTGAACTTTTGTTGATTTATCATGTGTGTGTGGGTGCATACGTGTGCGGGCGCACGCACACACACACACACACGGGTACGCTTTACATACAATGCATGTAATACATGGAGCTTCTAAATAAGTGACTAACATTTATATTCATATTTTCATTTATATATTTATAGCTATAGGCACATATTTAAAAGTGAACATCCATATTTGCGTTACTGTATTTACATTTCTATAATTTGATATCTACAACACAACCCAAACATAAGTAGTCATATTAAATAGTCACGAACTGGAAGTCGACTCTATTCGCAAAATTAAATAATTTTGAGTACTACTGGTCACTTATCTCTTCACGTGACGATGTGTTGCGTTAGAGGCATCGGGATGGAGTCGAGTAGCTGACAGTACGTGATAGACAATCTCTTAGCGATGCAAAATGGCGATTTTCAGAATATGGATTCTGTTTAGTTAATGTCTTAATTTTCCACGTCCTGTTAGCAGAGTGTCTCCATCAATTACTTTAAAGGAATTTTTTTTGTTGGTGATCCGTTTTTATATGTTTTCTTTTTCTTCCCACAAGCTTAAATTATTTATTCTGCCAATCTTTGTGTATTCTCGGTTTTCGGTACTTTCGCTACCTTATTACTGACCCTTCGTTTATAGCCGCTTATTTAACCAGATCGTCGGCTCTTCTTTTCCTGTTACTCCAGTATGCACCCTCATCCAACAGAACTCCACTTCCCTCCGATCTAGACTCGGATTGTTCACCATATTTTGTGTCTGAAGTATTAATGCTAGGTGGTTGTTCTTGTTTTTATTTTTTACGTCGTCAATAGTGCCTCTTTAGTCAGTGAATAGTGATATCTTTTGATAAGAGGTGTTTAATTTTAATTCCCGGAGATATGTGAGTGAATAAACTATTGCCAGTTGTTCTCTTTTGTTGTTTGACAAAGGTAAAGCAACCTAATACAGCGTTGTTTATAATGGACTGCCTGTAATATACTAGGAGGAAACAATCGACATTTCCACCTATTCTACTTCCCTCAGTGTGTATATGTGATTTCGTCATTCTCAACGCTTTCTTTCTGTTTAAGATATGTTTCTGGGTGAAGCCCCCTTAATATAATGAAGATAAAGATGGTAGTAGCATTTTCTTTATATATTACGGAAGTGACTTGATATAGTTGACAGAACCCTTTCATCTTCAGGCAAATCGGTGGTACATCAGCAATAACGCAAACTGCCTAGAAAGGTGTTGTCCTTTAATTATTGGTATGAATATAGCGCATTGAACTGTTTAAATTTTGTTGGTTTTACTTCGAGTTCATTGCATATTCCCAAGTAGTACGTCACAAGATATCAATAGTGACATACAGGGTGTTCGGGATAAATTTGACATATTTATAATTAATTATATTTTTCCGTAAGTTACATGTATTAACACACACTTCTCTTCATTTAAAAGTTTGGACCCTTCTTCATTCATATACAAGATGTCAGAAAGGATGGATAGCTGGAACCCACCTGAATCATGGAAGAGAATAACTTGTATCATGATGATTCGTGCCCGCCATCAAAATAAGGATATTACGACTGCTGCCCAATGCTCCCTGAATACAGTAAAAACAATCAGGCATGAACTAGAGACTTGCAATGGTGACTACGAGGATGTAGCAGGAAGAAAGATCCCTAGCAGACGATCTGATTGCGTTCGTACAGCAGAATTCCTCGCAAATCTGCAGGAACAGGTGTTGAAGAACCCTGGCATTGGAATTCGGGCTTTGTTCGTGGAGTTGCTAACTGTAGTCAAGCCCTGGATAACAAGGGTAGCCAATGGTAGGCCGTATGTATGGCAGCAGGATTCGGCCCCTTGCCACACCTCTGGGAAAAGTCAAAAATGGTTGTCTGAAAATTTCTACGACTTCACCAGTCCAAATGTTTGGCCTCCAAACTCCCCAGACCTTAACCCCATGGATTATTTTGTATGGGGCGCAGTTGAAAAAGACACCAATCGCACTTCCAGTAATACAAAAGCCCAGTTAATGGATAAAATTAAAACAGTTTTTGCGGCCCTTCCCAGGGAGACTGTAGCATCAGCTTGTTCGAGGTTCCGAAGCAGAATTGAAGCTGTGATCGATGCTAATGGTGGTTATTTTGAGTAAATCTTGTTGATAGTATTGTAATTAACTCTGCCTGTAATGTTTTTTTGTCAATTCATTAAATTTAATAGATACAAAGAAGATTTTCTTTTTCCTTACGAAACTGTCAAATTTATCCCGAACACCCTGTATATTGCTTTTATCGCTCATTGAACTAAGCCACACCTTATCTGGTGTGGCTTAGCTACAAGGATTGAAATTTGTAAGCTTTTTCCTGCAACAAATATGATGTGCTTGTTGAAGTTTAATTTGTTTGTCTGTTGTTATTTCTACGTATTGTAACTCACTGGCCTGGCTACTCCATATCTTCTCCATTTAAGAAGTCTATATAGATTGTTTCCATCGTTTAAGACAGGTCTGAAGCATTTTAGTCTTGGTGCTTTTGAATGTAACTTCTTTTCACGCGGCCTTTCTGAAATTTTAAAAAGTTCTTCATTGACAGCTACTTCTTACTGTAAGCCATGGCGTGCTCGAATAATTATGACATCATCCACTAATCTCTGTCTTTTGTGTTTCAGTAATGAAAGGAAATCGTAATAGCTAGTATTAATGTCTGTTCCAGAAACTTGATGCACAGCAAGAACCTTTAGGCCAGCCTCGTTAGGCTTCTGTCATTACGGTTGGGATTCTGTTCTTTGGTTAAGGGTTATCCCATAGGAAGAACTTTGAGAAGAAAGACTTCGAAGCATCGGGTTCATAAGAGCGGAATACCATTGTGTTGGCCTTATAACCCTTTTTGTTTTTAAATATATGAGAAAACAGCTGTCTGTTCAACGTCAGAAAATGAAAAGTTATGCATTTCTGTGTAATGAGGTTTCCAAAGGAGTGTTAATTTATTTGGATTAGGCCAGAATAGACTAATCAGGTTAGGGAGATTGGAATGTTAATAGATATTAAGTTAAAATAAATGGACCACATTGTAAATACTCCGGTCAAAACTCAAAGGATAATAACGGAAAGGAAGTGATTATCTTTCACAATTTTCCCTTTTACAAAGCCATGATATGACCTCAACAGGGTTATTCCGCAATTCAGATTTCCCGAGTTCCAAAGCAGACTGAAAGATGAGAGGGAGTGCAAAGGAGAGTAACAACTGCGGAATGTAGATTATGAGGACAGATTGAGGATCTCTGGAGTGTAGACACTCTAAACAGGAGAATGAAAGGTGATATCATAAAGAAATTGAAACTTCTCAAAAGCTAATTTGAGACATCACTAGATGAAAGTTTTAATTTTATGAAGGGGATGAGGAGGTGAGGGCATCCAAACTGAGAATGAAGTTAAAAATTAAAGCTGCGCATTTCTCTAAGTGCAAAGAATCTTTACCTGGACCGCTGTGTTCGTCCGTATGTGGAAGACGTAATATACAAAACGATATCTCTCGTCCTCGTCGAGCAAAGTTTTGAGCCAATAAATATAATAAGAGACTATCGTACTTATGGATTGCAGAGCCAGGTCTCCAAACCTTATTCATATTGTGCGTGTCTAGTATTCTCAAAGTAGATATGTTCTGCACTCAACCCCTTCCTTAAAATCTTGAGGGACTCAGGAGAACTTTGTAGAAACAAAGGACTTTATTTCCAGCTGAGCTGCTCCTGAAACAGGTTTGTAAAAGTATGAAACATCGTTGGGAGAGTCGTATTGTTATGAGTTCAACACTCCTTATTGGTGGACTTTCAGAATGTGTAATGTCCATTTTGTTGAGCTTATGGAAGAAAAACGAAAGTTTCCAGGGACCAAAACCTACTTGCCAATCTAAATCGGGAGCTATACGAAGAAAGCTAAGAGGTAGTTATTCTGTCTGGCCATTAAACTAGAATGAATTTAAGTGTTTCTTCTGGTAGCTTTGCACAGAAAAGCTGCAAACGTTATTTCCACTAAGATCTACAGATTGTGCGGAACTAGATAATCCACTTTTTACGTTACTTAATCTTACCATGTAAATACTCCATAATCCCTCGTCCACAAAATATACAATACAAACCATCAGTACACATTATTCCCCCAATAGTTCACCCCAATTTCTTTCTCTCTTAATCTTGTGTTCGGTGGTCGATTTTCCTGTATTTCCAATGAATAACCCGAGTTTCGGAAAGCTTTTTATTGATTTCAATCAAATCAATAAAAAAATATCTAACCGGTGTCATCCTCAGATAAACTTATTAAAAGCTTCGAGGATGCAAGCTGAGAAATTATATCTCAACCAAGATCAATAGAAGGAAAAAAAGAAAGAATTATTTATTACATTGAAGTGCTGTAGTTACAACGGTTAAAAACATTAAAAGAAAAAAATTGTAAAATATATATAACTTACTGTTATACGATATTTGCTGTTAAAAAAATGTAATCTTCTCCAATTGAAAACTATAAATTACCATCTATAGTAACATATAGTAACTATATGGCATTTATACAAAAAACGGAAAAATTTGTATGATATTCACTGTAAAAAAAAAAAACTAGAACACCATTATTTGTAAATGCATAATATGCTATCATAACTTTAATAAAAAAATCATTGAATTAAAAAAAAATATTATTATCATATGTATGTAATTTTTAAATTTTGTAATTTCTATAATTTTATAATGCAATTATTGTATGTATGCAAGACATAATAAAGTTAAAAAATTATTATTATTATTATTATTATTATTATTATTATTATTATTATTATTATTATTATTATTATTATTATTATTATTATTATTATTATTATTATTATTATTATTATTATTATTATTATTTTATTCACATAACTGATATACAGTCAAAACAAGATATCATTTAAACAATAATTTGACTGGTGATAGAGAACAATTCAGATTCTATCCAAGAATCTAAGAATAGTCCGTCAGGTCAGGTTGTAAAATATGGACTGTTCCAAGTAATGCTGTTTTTTGTAGATCATATGGGGTCATTTCGTTCATGTGTAATTGCTGTAAATTGTTGGATAGCTTCTTTGAAGTTGCACAAAGTGCACCGATACCTATGTGGCTTAAACACACCGATTTGTGTGTTTAAGCCACAGTCGGCCAACTTCGATCGCCAGATCTCGATATTTACTAATTTTTTCCAGTTCTTCGTTATTAATGTTGTCATCACTGGGTACTGCGATATAAATAATCCAAACCTGTGGATGTTCGATAATTGTGATGTCAGGTTTATTGTGTTCCAAATTCCGATCAGTTTGTATTCTAAAGTCCCAGAGAATTTTTACTGTTTCGTTTTCCGACACAGTCGCTATTTTATTGGGGTGGGGGGGGGGGGGGGTGGGGGGGGGGGGGGGTGGGGGGGGGGGGGGGTGGGGGGGGGGGGGGGTGGGGGGGGGGGGGGGTGGGGGGGGGGGGGGGTGGGGGGGGGGGGGGGTGGGGGGGGGGGGGGGTGGGGGGGGGGGGGGGTGGGGGGGGGGGGGGGTGGGGGGGGGGGGGGGTGGGGGGGGGGGGGGGTGGGGGGGGGGGGGGGTGGGGGGGGGGGGGGGTGGGGGGGGGGGGGGGTGGGGGGGGGGGGGGGTGGGGGGGGGGGGGGGTGGGGGGGGGGGGGGGTGGGGGGGGGGGGGGGTGGGGGGGGGGGGGGGTGGGGGGGGGGGGGGGTGGGGGGGGGGGGGGGTGGGGGGGGGGGGGGGTGGGGGGGGGGGGGGGTGGGGGGGGGGGGGGGTGGGGGGGGGGGGGGGTGGGGGGGGGGGGGGGTGGGGGGGGGGGGGGGTGGGGGGGGGGGGGGGTGGGGGGGGGGGGGGGTGGGGGGGGGGGGGGGTTTCATCCTCAGCTTTTGCTCTAAGCAACTAAGCTTCACTGAAATGATATAGGCTGTGCTGTATAGGAGCTGATTTGTTTCCTTTATACTGTTGGTTGTGATGGTTTCAATTACAGCATTTGCGTCTTTTATTCCAGAAGCAGGTCTCTTTCAAAAGCATTTGACTGCGGAATACCAAATTGTAATTTTTTTGGCAGATGCTGATTTTTCTGTGGTGTTTCGGGGACCAAATGCAAAAAACAGATCTGTCTTTTATACCGCAAGTCTCATTATGATTTTGTGAATAGTGTGCTAGCTCTGTTTGGGGGGTATCTATTATTGCCCCCAAATAATATCTATAATAATATCAAAAAAATATTATCTATTATTTCGAACATTCAAAGACTATCAAATTCATATGCATCAATGTAAAAATGTGTGCATCCGCTGCTGCAAATGCCAGTCATAGTATGCAGAACCTTCTTTTTTTGTGAGTCATGCAATAGATTTTTCTACTGCAATGAATGGCTGAATTTGCACATACAAAATAATATTTGTCCAAAGTATCATTGTTGCAGACAGCTTTGGCTACTTTCTCTACAGATAAAAGCCATGTCTGTCCAACTGAAAATTTCTGCAGCCACTGCAAGTTAGTTCACCCAAAACAGTTGTAATTTGTGCAAGGTCTCAAATAAGCAAGGCAAGTTTCTATGATTTTTTTTGACGCAGAAACTATTGCTAAAAATGATCGTCATGTTCCAGTATTATGTATAGCTGATTTCGGTAGTCACGAACGCAATTTCTGGGGTGAAAACTGTGTGTGTGGGTGAGTTCCTAGACGAGTTGTTTTCTCTCAAGAATATCATGAAACGGGATCGAGATGGTAGGATCCTTCGGACTGTCAAACCAAAATATGAAAAGATTCGTGTGATTGCACACAACTTTTGTCGTTTTGATGGGTATTTTATTTTGGAATATCTTTTTTCAAAAAATTTCCAAAAATGTAACCTTTTTTGAATGGAACATTTATAAATTTAGTCACTTTCCATGTGATTACCGCATGCTCGCTGTCATTAACCGGAGTCAGAATAGTTACGTCTTTAACTGAAACACCCTCTGACACTAAACTCAAAATTAACACTTCTCGAGTATCTTCTATCACATGCTGTTGAGGACGTTATTCCGCAACAGCTCAATAAATTCATTATTATGCATCTCATGAGATTCTAATGCTACCCATTCAATATTGGATACTTAAAGTCTCCCATTATGATAACTCTTTTCGCACTGATCTTTTTTTTATGTTGATGCATTTCTTCATTACTAGCTACTGATCCACCAGACCTGCAACAACACCCCACTAAGTAATTAATCTTGTTAGATTCCACCTCACACCAGATGGCTTGAGCTTCTCTTCCACACGAAATATTGTTAGTAGTAGTAGTAGTAGTAGTACTACAATCATAGGTCTCAACTCTAACTGGATTCAAGTCATCCGATATCATTAGCAGCACGCCCCTCCTCTCTATCCTTCCAAAAAATACTGTACCCTTTACACTCGATACCAGACAATATGGCTGATTCTGAATTATGATAGCCAGGTCTCACTAATGTCTACTTGATGTCCCAACATAAAGACGAAAGCAACAAACTCTACACCTTTGTTTCTGATACTCCTAGCATTGGTATACAGACATATTAACCTACCTGCATGTTCTTTTGTATACTCTTGTCTGCATGACACTGTTGGACATCATGCAGATCTCTATTCTTCCCTAAAGCCTTATACATGTAGAAATCTTTTAATGGGTCCGATCCGGACGTACACAAAGTCTAAATCATTCACTTTACGTCAACATCTCTATGACAAAGCCCATTCCCATCATTCAACATTCTCGCTCTTACACTCACATTCTCCCCATCGAATTGTTTGCCATCATCGCCCTTCTTCTTCACTTTTATCATAGCGACGTAAAATACTGACGATTTTCAATTTGTCACTGTTCCCTCTCGCCTCTTCCAACAATCCTTTCATGTCCTCTCTCATACGGAAATTGTCGCGAGGTAAGTCGTTAGTAACCACTACAACTGCGATCTCGTTTACTTTTCTTTTCTGTTTTTGAATTGCTTCCTTTACATTCTTAATTTTCGCTATGGCAAAATTCGAAGTGATAACTCGCTCATCAATAGCATGTTTTCTTTGTAGAGTCACCATATCAAATAACACCTTTCTTTCTACAAACAAAGTCACTTACCTGATTTCTGTTAATTCCTGTCTTAAATGTTTTTGTGCTTTCTTGTTTCTTATTTTCTGCTATTTTCCCCCCTATATTCTTTTAAACGCCTTCCTTTCGACATTTTGTAATTCCTGCGTCATTTCTCTTATGATCGGCTTTAATTTTCTATTTGGGAAATTAAGTCATTTTCTTTAACCTCCTCCACATCTCCAATAACCTCGTGAACCAGCTAGCTTTCTTGTTCTCGCCTCCAGTGCCCTTCTTAGCTTTACGTTTCTCTTGCGTTTTTAGCGCGATTTTAAACTTTAATTTATTATAGAAATATCTTAATAAAATACATTATAAAATAATGAATAACTAAACCGTACACCAGTATACTATAAAATACTATAAAAACTATAATGAATTTAATGAATAAAACAGTAACTTCAAATCAATTATATACAGGAATTTTCGTTTTTTCATATTCAATATAGAGGGCGCTGCTTTAAAGACATTTGTACTTTATATAATGCATTTGTTTATTAGAAGCGCCCTCTAATTAGTACTTGAAGTGAGGTTTCCGCGGTGTGGGATTTTTAATCATTGGTCAGTTAAAGTTCTTTTAAGGTTAGTAGACGTTTATTTTCTCTGTGGTTTAAGACGAAGCAAGGCAATTTTCCTTTCAAATAAGAAAAATAATCTGTTACTGAGTTAAAGTAAGCATAAGATTTTGCCTCATTATTTTCTTAATTATATTTCTCGCACTGTACAAATATTTACGATATTAGTACAGCGTGCTGCAATCAGATTTAGCAAGCACGTGTATAATTAATAATGTGGATGCTGTGTCCTGATTGAAATTATTCTTATGAAAGAAAGAAAGTTATAAGAAACTTCAGTAATGTTTTAAGATTTCACACAAATTGAGTTTCGTAATAGTGTGTGGAAGAGCAGATTTTAAAATTGAAGCAATTCTTATTATTATTTTCGTGATATTTGTGTAAACACTTCGCGGAAAGTTCCCGGGTTATATAATTATATGTAAAATTACTTCTAATATTACGTAAAATACAAAGTTGAAGATGGATTCGAAACTAAAGTTGTAGAATTTCCTGTTGTCATCATTCTGAACATATATTTATATTTAACTGAAAGTGAATACATTCCCGTCTTGAACTTAATAATAAATATTTAACCGGTTTTATTTGTGTTTTAAATATCATATTTTGCAGTTATTGGGCCAAATTAATGAATGCTAATTTAACGTTCTTTTGTGGCATGGCATACGAGCTTGATTTACTAATCTGCAATGTAATATACGCTCAATAATGTTCGGTTCGTGATGATTTCTTATAAATTTTACATTAGAACAATTACTGTGCGAGATCTCTCGACACTTCTGTACATGGCAGAAGAAGGCGAATCCATTGCGATAATAGGATAATCAATGACGAGTGTTTATTATTATTATTGGTAGAAAAAATTAATTTTTCTTTTATGAACATTCTTGTTTTAAAAGTGGTAGCTGTTTTGCTTTTACGACAGTTGGAAAATTTGACGCATAAAGTACGTGATTTCGCGTGTTGGTGGCGAATTTGTAGGTAGCCTTGTTTCTTTCTTTTCTTCAACATGAATTGACTCTTGGCACTGTGCAAGCCAGAGATTTTGCATCTGTGGTTGGATATTAACTTAATAGTGTGGTTACGATTGTTAGTAAAATCCTACAATGTTGATAACATCAAATTATTCCGTGTTCAGATAAATTTTGATTTGTTATATAATTATCTGTTAAATTAGTTATGAAAATGTTATATAATCTATGTAGACAGTGTCTTGATTTTTCATGTCTCATTAATATCGTGGTTAAAATGATAGAGTTGCCGTATCTTGTCAACTGGACCGTTTCTGATGCATGGTGCATATTAATTTATTACTGATCTGTTTTTCGATGTTTTCCATTTTCTTTCCACTATTTTAGGCTCATTTTTATTGAAAGTGTTTTTATGGCTGATTTTAACTCTTTTAGTAAGTTGTTTCGAGATGATCGCTCATAGCCGCTTTTTCAGGCAATTAAGCCATCCTTTCTGGTTTCCTGCTACTTCAACTATGCACCTTCACCCAGCAGCTTAATTTTAAATTGTCTACTAGATTTCTTGTATTCTGTATTAAATAAGTGGGTGTTTTGGTTTTTATTATCGCCTTGACAGCTTGTACTGTCACTGTAAATTGCTGAGATCTTTTGATGATGAGATTTGTGGAGTTCAAATGCAAGATAACATGTGAATGAATAAACTACAGCTAGTTCTACTTTGCTGTTTAACCACCTTACCGGCCATTATGGATCTAATACTCATTACGCTTCGTATCCATCACATATTTCAATGTAATATCAATAGTATTGTAATTTTAATATGCACTTCGCATCCATGTTTACTTGGATGCGAAGTGCATATTAAAACTTTTTAACCTCTGATTTACATACAATAGATATATTATGAAGCTTGTAAAAAACGGATTAATATTTACATTTATAGCTTTGTACGTATTAACTTTCATATTTTCATTTATAGTTTTACAGCTATATGTATATATTCACAAGTTAACATCCATATTTACATATATAATCGAAAGGTTTTGAGTAGTTATTTTAATTAATCACGATTGAAAGTTGACTCTATTCGCAAAATTAATTAATTTTGAATACTACTGGTCAATATTCTCTTGACATGATGACGTGTTGCATTAAGGGCTTCCGAATGGAGTCCCGTAGCTGAGAGCAACTGATGAGCAATTACTTGAAGGTGTGGAAAACATGCAAAATGGCGATTCCAGAATATAGATTTTATTTAGAATATATCTTAATTTTCTAAATATTTTCCCGTTAGCAGAGTGTTAAATCTGGAGAGATGGCGTTTGTTTTCTGACAGTCTCCATCTCATACTTGGAAAGAATTTTTTTGTTGTTGATCCGTTTTTGTTTTTTTCTTCTTCCCACAAGAATAAATTGTTTCTTCTGCCAATGTTTGTAGCTCATTTTCGGTCTTTTGGCATCTTATTACTAACCGTTCGTTTATAGCCGTTTATTTAACCAGATAGTCATCTCCGTTTTTCTTGTCTGGTCTATTAACGCTAGGTGGTTGCTCTTGTTTTTACGTCGTCAATAGTGTCTCTTTAGTCAGTCAATAGTGATGTGTTTTGATAAGAGGTGTTTAATTTTAACTCCTGGAGATATGAGAGTGAATAAACTATTGCCAGTTGTTCTGTTGTATTGTTTAAACAGAAGGAAAGCAGCCAAAGACTGCGTTGTATATAATGGACTACCTGTAATATACTAGGAGGGAACAACCGACATTGTGGAAGTTGGTTGTGGCATTTCCGTTATTTATTCCGGAAGTCACTTCATATATCAGAAAGAACCCTTTCATCTTCACGCATATCGGTGGCAGACCAGCAATAACGCAGTTGCCTCGAAATATATTGTCCTATATCCTTTAATTATTGATATGATTATAGCGCTTTGAACTCTGTTTAACATTTGTTGGTTTTTATTAGATTTCATTTCATATTCCCAAGTATTACGTCACAAGATATCAATAGTGATATATATTGTTTTTATACTCGTAGAACTGAACCCCACTTTATCCATGTCGACGTAGCTACAAGGAATGAAATTTTTAAGCTTTTTCCTGCAACAAATATGATGTGCTTGTTGAAGTTTTATTTGTTTTCTGTTGATATTTCTAATTATTTTAATTTATTAGCTAGCTCTAGATCTTTCCGTGTAGGAAGACCGTTATAGGTTGTTTGTATCATTTAAGACAGGTATGGAGCATTTTAGACATGGCTGTGGAAAGTAACTTTCTTTTCAAGTGGCCATTCTGAAATTTTAATAAGCTCTTTTAAACTCTTAATATCTCTTAATTTAGTAATTATGGCTGGCATCGAAGTCGCCTCGAAGATCGAGTGAGATCAATAGTACCCCTTTTTTTTCTTTTTTGCTGGTAGATCTGTCTCGATAGAGCTTTTTAAATTTCATAATAGCATCTACTTCACTCGATTGAGGTATCTGAGTTCATACTGATTACTGCATAATTGGATGTCTCAATAGACAAAGTGCATCATTCAGTTTATCAGATCTATTTCTAGAACTTTTGCAGCGACAATTATGAGACTAAATTATGCCGTATTTCCTTATTTTTTCGGATGCTTCTTTTTTATGTGATTATCGGGATAATTGTAATGCGTTTTTATCATGAGGTATTCCTTGTACACTGTTACTGTGAATTCGGAGTATTCACTGAAATGATTTTATGAGTTATTACTTATCCCATCTTTTCACTTCACTAATTAAATCTCTATTACATCTCCCCTTCCTCTTATTCAATGATTCATCTTCATGAAATTCTTGATACTAGGTGTACATTCGCTTCAAGATATTATAACAAGAAACAAGAACTTCCTTTTCTTATTCGTCTTCACTTTGCCAACATAATAGATAGTCTATGTCTTACTACTACATTCACTTTCTCCTGAATATAAGCTGCTTGTCAAATATCACTCCTCGTTTCAAATTTTCTTAATCTCTGGAAGGCATTTCTGCTATCGCTTTATATAAATACATTCTTACTTGGGCCATATTATTCTTTCATAAATTTCCCCTCTATATAATTCTAATTCATTCAAATCGCCGTAAAGTCATCATATATTAGACTGCCCGTCTTGGCTTTGCATGATTATCAATGAACTCTTATCGTATTAATTACAAAAGTAAATAAAATGTATTAAATATATTATCGAATATAAATTACTTCTTTTAGAAATCTGCTTTATTTCGCAACAGGTTCATATGATTACAGTCATGAAATAAACTTTTATCCTGTTCAATATCTGGTTCGTAGCCCTAAGAGTTTACATATACTATAGGTGAAGGAGCAGTATGAACGCATGTAAATTAATTCTCATATAGCTATATAAAAACAAAATGGTATTTTAACAACTTTTTCATATAAAAGAGAAATTTTATATATGCATTTTCATATATCAAAGCAGCCTTTTTATATATTAAAGAAAGGGAATTTTGTTTTGTATTATAATTTTGTTGGAAGTACCTACATTATTTATCATCGTAGATCATGACAAGAAAAGTGACGGCTTATTGCAGTTTACTTGATTGTAACAGACCATTAGTGAGCCTAACACAGGGAAGGGCAAAGACATGAATATAACACAAATAATTTCCATCAGATTTATTTAGTGCAATTAATGAAAAATCAAAATGCGAATTTAAAATATTAGCCCGTCGTCTATCACCGCCAAACAGTAGTTGCCAATATTCCACTGAAATTTCTATTATATTCCATATTGGTATAAACACCATTTGAAATCAACAGACGTCTATATTGTTTTCTATTATTTATCTTTGGGGATTCTTATTAAATTTTTCCATATAGCCGAATAATTACGGTCCAAGCAAATTCTAGACGAGAACCGAGTCCAATCGTTTCAATTAAAGAGAGTAAACGTTTCGACACATCTAAGCACTGCGAAACGAAGGCATTTAATGGAACACCATATGTGTGAACTGTGTAATAATTTACAAGTCTCGTTATTATTATGAATTAAATTATGGATTACATTTACGTAAAGTTGTGTGTCACAAAAACCAAATGTTTTCATTATATTTTCTGTTTTTTATTGTTTATTGCAGAGAAGTTCCTGGAAAGTTAGAAGTCATATTACAGAAACACAAGCAAGTTTAATAATAGAAATTGGTCATTAAAAAAGATGTGTGGAAAATATATAGCAATACTGTACAGATCACGATTTCATTCCCAAGGATTTGCTGTTCTTAGCACAATAGACATATAGACAGCGAGAACATTGAGACACCCAGTCTGCATTTCAAGATTCATTCTCATGGTAAACCTTTCGAAAATGAAGCCTGTAAAGAAATTTTTAGAAAGATGCGATCGCAGAAATCACTTGAGAGTTCATTCGGGTGAGAAACCCTTCACTTGTGAAGTCTGTGAGAAGAAATTTTTGGAAAGAGGCGATCTCAAAAAGCACTTTAGAGTTCACACTGGTGAGTAACCTTTCAACTGTGAAGTCTGTGAGAAGAAATTTTCAAACATCTCTAAACTGAAACAGCACTTGAGAGTTCATTCTGGTGAGAAACCCTTCAATTGTGAAGTATGTGAGAAGAAATTTTCGGAAAGAGGCAATCTCAAGCAGCACTTGAGAGTTCATACTGGTGAGAAACCGTTCACTTGTGAAGTCTGTGAGAAAAAATTTTCGGAAAGCGGCGATCTCAAAAAGCACTTTAGAGTTCATACTGGTGAGAAACCTTTCAACTGCGAAGTTTGTGAGAAGAAATTTTCAATAATCTCCAATCTGAAAAAGCACTTAAAAACACACACTCATGAGAAACCCTTCATTTGTGTAGTCTGTGAGAAGAAATTTTCAAACAACTCTAAACTGAAACAGCACTTGAGAGTTCATTCTGGTGAGAAACCCTTCAATTGTGAAGTATGTGATAAGACATTTTCACTAAGAGTTGTTCTCAAAAATCACTTGAGGAGAGTTCATTCTGGCGAGAAACCGTTCACTTGTGAAGTTTGTGAGAAGAAATTTTCGGAAAGAGGCATTCTCAACCAGCACTTCAGAGTTCATTCTGGCGAGAAACCGTTCACTTGTAAAGTGTGTGAGAAGAAGTTTTTTTCAATAATCTCCAATCTGAAAGAGCACTTAAAGACTCACACTCATGAGAAACCCTTCATTTGTGTAGTCTGCGAGAAGAAATTTTCAAACAGCTCCAAACTGAAGCAGCACTTGAAAGCTCGTAGTCATGAGACCCCTTCATTTATATAGATTGCGAAACGAAATTTGCATATTATGCAGTCTCACAAAGCACCTCATAGTTGATAGTCGGAATTATTGGATTCATTCTTGTGATACTCGTTCGCTTCTGATATATTAAAAATAACGCGGTTCAGAACACTCTCGGAATACTCTTTTCGAGGGAAAAGAAATACTTACAGAAGAAAGTATGTTAAATTCCAAAAAAACAAGAAGTTTGGAGCGAACCGCTTCAAATATTTCCTGGAAATATATTCGGAGAACTGATTTTTGAGAAAAGTTGAAGATTTCAGCTTTCCTTTCTGTTGAAAGCAATATTCAGATGGGATTAGTTTTCAAACTTCACTTCATATGTCGCGGACAGCAGAAGCATGTCCAGAGTAAAAATGTGCTGACAAAATTATATGATTACATCCTTCAAAATGAAGGATTCATAATCAAAACTTATTTTTGTTTTCGAAATCTACGAAAAATACTTCAGATCATTACAGACCCAGAAATCACTTCATAGCTATTATACAACAAATATCTTTCTCTTAAGATATCTGATAGCAAAATTTTCGAAATGTGCAGTCATACATTTTAATATTCTCTGAAATACGGTACTACTTTTTGATGTTAAATGTAGAGTTTTCTGTGGATAAAAATAAAATTTTACCAGCTGAATGTGTAACTTTTCTAGAATTATCAGTTGTAAACCTCTGTGGGTTTAGTTAGAATTCCAAGGAAGTAACTTTAATCAAGGGTTAGTTTTGTATGGTATCTTTATTTATAATTTACCAATTTTCTTAAGATATTTCTTTGAATAAAAAGTCTCGTATTAAGCTAACGGAGAATTACCCACCTGCATGATCATTCATATTAACGTGGAACAATTTGTAAAACGGAATTTGTTTGCCACATAAAGCGATTTCGCTAACTTTGGTATTGTGATGTGAAGTAAATTTAAGTAGTATAATTCATGATATTACAAAGGGTAAAACTAATTAAACAATAACCACGTAAATATACTCGTCGGTTTCACGGATACCAACATTACATGTTTAGGTCCAAAACATTTGTTTAAAAAATTCTGAATTCTTTACCAGATATACTTTTCGGAGAATAGTATGGTGCAGAGTGCTTCCTGGAATGCCTTTGGACTCCCTTAAGAATTACGTACGGATATTACGACTCGGTCGCTCCTTCAATACTGAGCTCATATTTTGTCACCTGTTTGCTTCAAGATTGGAAGGACGCGAAGAGGATCCTGAGAAAAACTGACGGTCGTCTCTCCCCTATGAGGATTGACCCAAGGTGTTACAACGTATGATTCACAGTAAGAAAAGAAGCGATATGGCGGAGACCTTTATGGATGGACAACGGCCACTGTCTTGACAGTGAATTAGTTGAAAGCAAAATACGATAGATGTGTTTAGATTGGTTATTTTAGTTCAATATTCCTTCTGTTTTCGTGGAGACATAATAATAATAAGAGTATGTGATAAAAGTAAGTGTTCACTAAATGTACTATTTATGCTGGTGTTCAAATCAACCAGAATTAGAAAGAAATATTCTAAGTATATGTTTATAATATTATCTTGTCCTTACAGCTCTATATTGCTCACAGATATATAATTAGAGTTAAGTGTATGAAGAAAATCTTATCGATTTTAAAAAGAATGGATGTTTTGATGGGATAACTTACCAGTACATATCATTATCCTACCAAATATTAACAAAATATCACAGTTCAAAATACATAATATTATCCTCAAGAAATAGATAACGCGCCCCTTCATTATCCGCATTTTCTATTGTCCAAACACACAGGACTTGTGGAACACGCTATCTCAAACAAACGAACGCGGAATCTTTGAGAAGAATAAGATCCTTCAGCAAAACAAATACCTTATATACAATGAAAGTTGTGCTATTCTGAACAGAAATAAGATTGACATTACATATATTACACTTCTACTCTCTGTCTCATACTTGTGAGTCGTGCATTTTAATTGATGAGACTTTTGGTTTCTGTTCTACTGATGAAATTTTAGTTATATTGAAAATTGCTCTGATACCTGGAGGATAATTCTATGCTTAATAAAATCATATGAGAAAAATCATCCAATTTTCAAACAGAAAAGTTATATTACTGTTGTTCTTTAGTAGATGGTGTTTTGCACAGATGGCAGATTAAGTAGAGGAGAGACTGCGACAGGAGTAGAATTATCTCCCACAATGAGTTCTTGGGATCTTTGCAGTCGTATTCTAATGATAATAAGAAGCTAACACATTTTGTTACTTTATAGGAAGTAGGCGATGCCTTTTAAAACTTTCGAGATTGAGTGGCCAGTTTAATCTCCACCATTGGCCAATCAGAGATAGCTGGCTCATGTCTATCACTAATTATAGGTGCACGGATGAAGAGACGAGCAAACAAGTGCTGCCATCTTTTGGTACCTAACCCTAAGAGGATATGTTGCTGTCTGAAATAATGTGGGCTGTAAAGTCGTATTTCTTGAGTTTACGGAACGAAAGACCACAGTTTTAGGGAGAAAAAACCCGCTTTCCTGTTCCAGACATCGACTAACTGGGGAACCGGTAGAAGATAGGCTTGGAAGATGTTCCTCTATTGTCAAGAAAGAGATTCGTAATAAAAGTATGATGAGGAAGGAATAGCGTCTGCATAAGGATGATGTCCGTTCTGAAAAGTATAAGCAGCAGGCTAGAATAGTCACAACTGTTGTACAGAAAGCAAAGTCTGAGTATGAGAAGGAACTGGCTGTGCGTGCTAAAGACAACTCACAAGAATTCTATCGATATTCTGCAAGAAAAGAAAAAGTGAATATGGAAAAATAAATATTTTAAATGCGGATGGCATGAAGGTTACAGTCCAGAAGAGGTTGTTCAACTAATGCGTACAATTTTGTTAAAACTATCTTTTCACTGGGTGAAGAAGCTTAGGTGTATGAGGACGAGGTATTAAAGCTGTTTCAGAAATTGAAGAAGAATTCAGCAATAGAAACTAATGGGATATCAGCACGTGTGCTAAACTATTGCACACTTGAACTGGCTATTCCTTAAATGTGGCTGTTTAATATGAGTCTCAGAATAGGGAAGGTTCTGCAGGAATGAAAGAATGTATGGTAGTTCCATTGTATAAGGGTGGTGCAAAGACCGATTTATCCAACTATCGTCCAAATAGTATCTCATGATTGGTGTTTGTGGTCTTGGAAAACTGGTCACGAATCGCATTCAGAAATGGGTTGAGAGTGTGTCTCTACTTTGTAATGTGAAACATGGGTTTAGGAATGTCATGTTTTAGCAACTTGCTCACATTTTATACGTTGAACGAGACAAGGGGAATGGATATATCATAGTACGTTTGCATTTTACTAAGGCTTTTGATAGAATACACTATGGCAGACTGTTGGATAAATTGGAGAATATGGGTTAGGGTTGTCCGAGAGGTTAGCCTAGTGGCTATGCGCTTCCCAACCATATGCCTGGGAAAGGAGTGTCCTAGGTTCGATTCCAGTCGCCGACGTGAGGAGCTTAAGGATCATTCTCAAACATAGCTAAGTTAGCCGGTCGTGTGAGGTTAGTTGACGTGGACAGCAGGGTTTTTCTTCCCAGTTTATCTAGGGTTTTTCCTCTCACAAGCAGGCAAACAGACCCCGTGATCACACACAGCTGGAGCCATAAACAATACCGTGTGGCATAGGGCTAGTCACCTTATATTCGGGAAGAATACGACTTAGGACTAAAGATAGCTCTGTAACAGGTCAGTAGGCTTAATACGTAGTAGTGAGGAGAAGAGGGTTTAGGTTATAGGATATTAGGATAAGAGGATGGCTGACTGACAGATATCAAGTATTACACGGGAAATGTGCATTTCAAGAGTTAAGGTAACAAGTGGTGAACCAAATCATTGTTTGGTTCAGTGTTATTCAATCTGTACATTAATTATATTGGGAACGGTTTGACAAGCGATATACAGCTATATGCTAATAATGCAAAGATAGGGCGGGTAATCACAAATGCTGCTGATATGCAGTACTTGCAGAATGATTTGAATAGGCTGGAATTGTGGCATGGGAATATGGCTGTCAATAAATTCATACACTACTGACATAAATAAAGGACATAAAAGTCATTAACTACTGCCTGACTAGATATCCAATGTCGAATTATATTGGTTGGATTATGCTACATGCTGATGAGGTTAGGGATCTTGGAGTGTTAGTAATTAGGATGTTGAAGTTCAGGGGGCAACGTAGCAAAGACTGAAAATAGAATTCAAAACATGGTCCCAATGCTGAAACAAACATTCACATGTAAAGATAAGGATACCAATTTTGCATCTTTACGAGACCTTCATAAGACCTCACTTGGACTATTGGGCACAGGTGTGGTTTCCATTGTGATTCTGATCTGATATACGCCTGGAGAGTGTTAAAATGATATCAGCATTGTGGAATACTAATTATGGAGACAGATTGAGAAATTGTAGACTGCAGACACTAACGAACGGGGGAAAGAGGGTGATATGATCGAGACTTACAAACTTCTGAAAGAGTCATACAGGATTTCAGTTGATGGAGGGTGAGAAAACGACTAGAGGTCAACCTTGCAAGCTGAGAATGAATAAAGCTAAGAAAGGGTGAGCACTATATTTTTCTCTCATAAGGTGGTTGGTTATTGGAATTGATTGTCTTTGGATGATGTGAGTGTATCAGTGCGAATGAATTCAATGAATATGATGGGTGGTGCGTGTAATATGTGGTGTCCCTCGAAACGTTCCTGACTATCTGGAGGAGTCTATTCATAATAATAATAATAACAATAACCAGATAATAACAGAATTATATAATTAATAACTTTTACATATAAATTATTACCACATCCAAATTGACGATTACATTTGCTTGAAATTAAAAGAACTGAGATTTAATTTAGCAATTCTAATCAATTGAAATATGTAAAATTCACACACATATATATATATATATATATATATATATATATTGGTAAAGTTTGTCATGAATAAAGTTAATAAAGGAATTTATTTTGATCACAATTTCACAAGTAGAACCTTTAACGAAAAGGAAAAATATAATTGCATCTAAGTGTGAAATACAACTGAGAATATTTGTTAACTCATATAAGAAAATTTGTTGTAATATGATGAAAATAAGATAATTAACTTACAGAATATTGGTCATAAGAATTTTGCATGTAAAGACTCGTTGTTATACAAAGGATTATAATTTTGAAACAAGGGATTATAAGTTTGTGTCAATTCTTAGAAAAATTTGGTAATTGTTTCACACCTAAACACATTTAAGAAATTGCTTCTTGTTTTGATTCTTTTTATAAACTAAATGTCCTAAATGGCGCAGCTAAAAATATAAATGTCTTAGGAACACTAAGGGGAGCAAAGCTTAGATACCTTGTATTTGGGTGATATCACGTATTGTAAAATATTTGCTACAAACAAGAAAAAAAATTAAGCTTGTAAGAGTAATTAACAATTATAGAATGGTAAAAAGGGGACACAACAATATATATATATATATATATATATATATATATATATATATATATATATCAATTTAATTTTTATTGGAATGTTACTGTTATTATTATTATTATTATTATTATTATTATTGATTTATTAGCCCAATCATAAAATAATAAACGAGAGACATTGTTTATAGCAATTTCTCTTCTGAAAGAAGTAATTCAGATTTTACCCAAGAATCTTGTAATAGTCTGTCTTAATAGCCTTTTCAAAAAATCGTACAGCGGCTGATATTCAAAACAAGAATGATGACAGCTGAAGAATCAGTTAGCCAATATAGGTAGTTTGTCATTCAAATGTTTGTATTGGAATACATTTAATCTCATGCATATCACTATACACCTAAAAAGTTCTTTCAATATGTTTCAAATAAATCCTGATATGGTGTTCCACTATTCAAAACTCCTGATTTTAACAATAAACTTTTTATTTACTGTTCTATTATTAAACGCAGAAGGTAATTCCATTGCAAAGAAGTGAGCAATGAAATTTTACATTCAGTAGTAGCAAGTATTCAAAGCAAGGAGATTCCAAACTTGTCTTATGCTGTGGGAAGTCAAAATTTCCTTTTCTCGGAAACTAGAATTTCTACAAAATCGGCATCAGGAAAAACACACACTTAAAATTAACAACCATGAAACAATGTCTCATGGCCTTAGTTTCCTTGTCTATAAATCCAAACAGCAAACCGCTCTCTGTCTCTCTCACCAGTGAGCATGCACTTATGTGAGACAAAATCAACACTTGGTTATATTTCCAACAAACCATTATGTTGGTCTATTTTCGTCGCAAATTCTTCATAAAAAAGCAGAATTATCTTAACCGACCTCCCTAAAATGGAACCACGTTGGGGTTCCATTGTGTGGGAGGTCGTTCTTGTCATATGTGGCTATTTCTACGTAATTTGTGTATAACTTTGCTCACAACATCTTAATAATTTCATTATTACTCTGTTATAGACAAACTAAAATAAAAATTAATTAGAAATCGCTTTCATGATATTCTTAACAGGAACTCATATAAATATCTTACATTCTCTGATGACATAACATTTGAATTGCAATAACTCTTACAAACTTCCATTTACTAGGAACATTGCTTAATTTTAGTAAACCTCTGATAAAAACTGTATTCATTAACCCCGACATTCCTCTCTTCATAGAAATGAGAGAAATCATCCTAACTCGAACACTTTAATTTCCTACGTATGTTAAGGTATCAAATAGTTACTCCCCTGTATTATATCATTCGTTATATCTTCTGTTTTAAGCAGTATTTTCTCTCCTCAGATGAGTGTTCGCACTTTCGCTTGGAAAATGCTCATCAATTTCTTCTCATGTATTTATAAAAGTTTCTCGGATACTAATGTATAAAGTTAATATTTTGTGCAGTTTTAATCAAAATTGTAGTATAATCTGTAATTAGCAGTTAAGTTCTACCTTTCCATCTACACATACCTGGAACATTAGTACAGACCAGACCTCCTTTAGTCCGAATTGTAGTAAATATATAGTTCGCCAGAGATTCCACAAGGTCGGTGAATTTCATGAAAAATACGAAACGTTCAACAAAAACTCCTTTAACTGAAACGAGAACATTGCTCTTGGATCCATTTTCTTAACATATTCCCTGCATTCTCAATAGTGTTGAGATATGGGCTTATGTCAGGGAAGATGGTGGTAGCGTTGTTGCCCATTAAACAACCGTCACGTGCTGGATAAAAAAATAACATTGCATAATGGACTTGATGGATAACAACGTTCAGATATTCCTTGGATGCACCGAGCCCACTAGCAATAACCGGGAAGTCGTCTCGTACCAAACGAATATGCCCGACACCAATTCTGAATTTTTATTTATGTTTACAAGATGACCTGGGTTTATTGCTTCGTGAGGTTCCCACCAAACTCTCTGTCGGTACAGAACAAGGTGTGTCTACTCCTAGGGCTGTATAGATCTTTTCCTCTATCCAGTGATGGTGTTCCTAGCAACACCATAGACGAATTTTCCACTTCTTTGCAAAACTCAGTGTTTTTAATATAGTAATCCGACTGCCAATACCAATCCTCTTTAATTCCCTGCGCTTAGTTCGGTGATTTATGGATCAGAATAGTTTTCATTAAATCTTCGACCCTTGATCTTGTGCCTGAAAGACTTCCTTATGACCACAGTTACGCCTTTTAGAAAAGCAAAGTTATTTTTCCACTGATTGAACATCCTGATTATTTTACGTTTTGAGAGGCACGTCAGCTTTGCTGTATTGAAATCACGGTACCGATAGACGGGCAGCCACAAAAAATTCTTTATTGAACTCCGATAGATCCTTTATTTCTGCCTTTGTGATCATTATTGAAGATTAATCACCAGCACTATTCTTAAATAGTCGCCTAGCACTGGTGACCCACGTGATCAAGTATTCTGCATATTCGCTGCGTAAGCGACCTTTATGTAAATATCTATAAAATTTTCTAGTTCTGTGATTGGTATGTTTATTTTACCTAATAATGATATGTAAGATCAATAACCTTTCCTTACCTTTTTTCGTGCGATATATTTTTAAGAACCTTATTATTCATCTCTTTTACTCCAAAGTTATGGCGATTAAGTCCAGAATAACATGACGTTATTCTAGAAAGTTCCTACCGGTTGTATTATTAGTTCTTTCATTTTTCTATTTAATATCTCCAACATTAAAATCGGACGTTAATAAAACAGTAGCCCCCCCCTCCCCCTCTTTACCGGGGTTTCGATTTCTTCGGGTTCAGTTACGCACGGTCAAGCCCGATTGCAGAATATTAAATGGAAAATTTTCCAGAAACGTGTACAGTGCATCATCCCTCTGTTTTTGTTTCTATCCAGTTTGTTCTGTTGATTTTTCTTAGGAATTTCATTTCGAAAGCATCGAGTTTACTAATTTCTTTCTTTTTTTTTATTAAGTTCAAGCATTCTGAGCCACTGTGGCAATTATCATTGTTTTATATATCGTTAATTTGAGTTCTTATCTTAATCTTTTATCGATTCATATTTTCTGTAGTTTGCCCATTGTTACCTATCCATTAATGGAATGGATGCGTAACATCAATTCCATTAGTGGTTGTTATTGATTCTGCATTTTATAGTTTCGAAATAGTCTCGATCTTCAGTGATCATTGATCCAAGTTAATTAAATTGCTTTACATGTTCTATACTACTATTTCATATTTTCATTTGGATTACTTCCATTTTCATGCTATTAACATTAGTTGTGTTTTACTAAAATTAATTTTCATATCTTATTTGGAACTTGTTTGATGCAGCATGCTCAGGTTATTTTCTAATTTTACTTGGCTGTCTGTAGTGAAGGTTGAATAAATATGGTGAGAATGGACAGCCTTGCATAACTCCTTTTTTAATTGCTATTTCAACTGTTTCTATGTTTTTGTACTTCACTACTGGTTGTGTTTCTGAATAGCAATTCTTGACACGATTTAATAGATATTTGTCAAACCCTCAGTTTTCTATAATTTTAATGAGTTTGCTTCTGTTTATTAAGCCAAAAGCTTGAAGTCAATAAAACAGCAGTAGAGTTTTTTTTTTTTGTCTCTCATAAGAGAAACAACATGAATTAGAAAAAGTTAGAAGTTAGTTAGAATAATAAATGTTCTTTAATATTTCGTTCCTTTTCTCCCTATCCATCATATTTCCGTTTGTAAAAATTAATATTTTAACTACAGAACCGGTAGTATCTAAGCAAGAAAGCATATTAAGAACTTATAAGAAGAAACAGAAATTAGGAAACTCACCGAACAATAAAACATTACTTTCAGTTTATAACAATAAAAATATTGTGAAAATTAATATCTAAATATCAATTAAAATCTAAATAAATAATACATAAGGAAACTATATTTTGATTACGACCCTACAAACAGGTTTGCAATTATTCATTAGCCTATCAGAGAATAACAAATATATAACTATACTGGGGAGCTCCCTCCCTGACGACTACAGCGCTCCCCCCCCCCTGAGTTCCGGACTGGTAAGCTAGTTCTCCTTGAATTCTGATGACTCGACACTCAGGGTAGCCCCTGAGTTTCAATTTCAAAACGTTTCAAATAACTTGACAAAAAACGTGACACAAAAAAGCTTATTATTTTATATTATAGAGTAGATAAACTTTGCAGTACTACTAATTTCCTCACGATAACTTTTCTTCCCAATTAACTGGTTATTGGGTGCATTTTTTGAGATACCGAATAATCAGTGAAATGTAGCATTTGTTATAACACAACGATGAAATTTGCTAAAGTCTCAGGTTAATTATAATTTCGGGAATGTATTTTTTTATATTTGTTGCGTTCTTTTTTTTTATATTTTTTTTTATATAAGATATACACCTGCTACGCAAGTTAACTGCTGTTGCTGCGTACGTTACTGATACCTCTTCAAATACGCATAGTGAGTGTGCGTGATATTTGAATTCAGTTATCTTTAATTATTCAGAAGCGCACATTCGCGATTTCATCCCTAACTAAGAATAAATTTAAGTTTCATGTTCTGCTAATAGCGCAGTTGACAGAACGATGAGACAATGCTGAATTGAATTTGGATAAAATCCTAGATATATTCTCGTTATGAAGTTGAATGTTTATATGAACTTCTTAACCAAAGTTTCGTGTGGAATTTCTTTCCGGAACTAGGGTTTTTCCGAAATAAATGAAAATCGACCACTGAACCCATATAATTAGGAGACAAGGAAATCGGTGTGAACTATTGGAGGAATAATGTGTAGTGATAGGTTTCGTGTATATTATGTGGATGATGGATTAGGAAGTGTTTACATGCTAAGATTAACAGTGGCTTGCTAATCCAGCACACACTTATATATCACAGTGGAATTGGAATATGCAGCATTTCTGTGCAAGGTCAGAAGAAAGACTTAAAGTGATTCTAATCTAATCTAATCGCTGGCCAGATTAAGTACCCCTAAGCCTTTCTACATGCGGTTCCCGATTTAGTTGATCAGTGGCATGGGCAAGTGTGTTTTCACTCCTGGAAACTCTGGTTTTCCTTCCGTAATATCAATAAAATGGTCATTAGAACGCCGACTGTTTCAGACAATAACATTTTGTGTTATGTTTCTGGAATACAAGAAGACAATACATGCCGATTGTAATTAATGAGAGAGTTGGGCCTCTCTCTGATTAACTACAAATGTAGATTGAACGAATGTAAACCTTACTTGTGAAATACATGAATTGTTTGCTTTTTGATATCCACAGTAGTCTGTGGAATACTGTAAAAAATCTCCCCAAGGTTAGTTATTTCAACCAACCAACACCAGTATTTTTACTTCAGAAACTCGAATGTATAAAACTAATGTCTATAATAATAATGATAATGATTAATCAGTACTCCATATAAGAGGTTAAAAGTCAAACCATGTCTCATACAGCAAGAACGTCTTGTCCATGTGGCGCGCTCTTTCAAATTATGCACCTGCGTGAAATGGATTCGAACCTGTATATGTTCATGAAAAGTAATTTGCTCAACCACGAGGACCCATGCACAATTTGATTATATAAAGTAACACTTGTCTTACTCTATTCTTCTAAAATCATTCTAATGAATTTTCTTGGAGGAATAACTAATATTACAATATCTTCATGAGATATGATCGTTTAATGCTATTTTCAATACAGTGGTTTCCCTAAAATTAAGGGATAAAGACAAAAACCAGGATAACTCAGAAATCTGTAGGATAACCTCTTATGTAATTCGAAGAAAATATTCAAAAACTGTAAATAATTATTTTAGTTCAGTAACAAATGGCTATACGAAGACAAGATTCAAAAACAAGAGATTAAAATGACATCCTGAAAGCCTACAATAAGGAGTGTTGACCACCATAGCAATACGACTCTCACACCGATGTTTCACACTTCATAAACCTATTCAGGAGCATCTCAGCTGGTAATAAAATCTTTCGATTTTCAAAGTTCTCCTGACTCCCTCAAGATTTTGGGGAAGAGATTGAGTGCAGCAACACATATACTTCGAAAATAATAAACACGCTCAATGGGAATAAGGTTTGGTGACCTGGCTCTACAGTCAGTATGTGCGATAGTGCCTTTTGAATGTATTGGTTCACAAGCTTTGTTCTCAGTTTCTTACTGGAGAGGGGCATCTCCTTGAGTGAATTTGACTGTCTCCGTTAACTTTGGACGGGACTTCATCAGCAGAAAGTTCTCCTTGTCGCTGTCCACGTCATATTCTTGTTGCAGCAATATGGCAGTTACTTCAACTGCCAACCCTTCTCATATACCGTAAAGACGCATCGATTTGTTCTTAAAATTGAATGCTAATAAATCAAATATATTTTAAAGGATAAAGAGTGGAACTCACTGATTTCAGGGGTGCAGTTTTCGGTAAAACAAACTTGAGCTTTAGGCGCACTAATAATAACAGTAACAATGTCATTTTATATTTTATTATTGTTATTATTTTATTATGATTGTTATGTGACATCTCATGGTATGGTTGTCTTGTTTATAACAGAAAGCTTATCGCCTTGCTTACTACGTCCGCCAATTAAGGAAAAAAATTAAACCAATTGACCAAATGCTCGAACTGCACAAAACGCATCCATTACAATTTACTCTCATGACGAAACTACACTCCGTTGTAAGTATGATTACTTTAATTATGAAGAAAGGTCATTATTATTATGATTATTAGGTATAATAATAAAATTATTATAATAATAATTAGGAAGGCCTGTGTAGATCATTGGAAGTAAAGCTGGCATCTTCTGTGCTGCTAGGGTGCCCTAAGATAGCCTTCAGTTCAAGTGTATTCACAAATAATAGACGAAGAAATAGTCAACCACGAAATAAGAAAAACAGACTGGGAACACCTGGCATCATATTCAGCAGATATCTTATACAACAACATTAAACTCACACTGGAGGAAATATATAAGAAAGCTACAAAGAAGGTCCGAATTCGATCAAAAACAACACAAAATCCTTCGATAACACAAAACTTAATCCTAGAAATACACAGAAAGGACGCTTTATGGAAAGAATTAAAGCGATATCCAAATAACACAACTTTAAAAACTGAATATAAGATAACAAGGAATCGCCTTACAACACAAATCAGAAATGCAAAAAGAAGCTACTATAGAGACAAACTAACCTCCGCACAAAACAACATGAAACAAACCTGGCATCTGATTAATGAGATGCTAGATTCTGTTCCCAACACCACTGCCTCCGAAACCATAAAACACAGCTTCATGAAAGACGCAAAACCTATCCAACAGCTAGCAAATGACTTTAACCAATACTTTGCAGACTCCATCCAAGAATTTCACAGAAATATTCCCCCAATCACAAAACGAGACCCTCCACTTGGACCGCGATCAAAACAGACATTATGGTTCCGAACCATAAAAGAAGCAGAACTTCTCTCAGCAATACATCAAATCGAACCAAACAAGGGCCCAGGAATAGATGGTATCAGACCTAAAGATATAAAGCAACACGCAACTAGTTTAAGTCCTATCCTACTAAAACTAATAAATAAAATATTTAAAACAGGACAGATACCAAGTATGCTAAAGACCGCCATAATTACACCCATATACAAACAAGGAAAAAGAAATTTAATCAGCAATTACAAACCCATAACAACATTACCAATTATCAATCAAATTATGGAGCGGATCATACTGAAGAAACTCACAGTATACACTGAGATCTTTAATATTATCCCCAAAACACAATATGGTTTTCAGAAAAATAAGGGAACAACATCTCTCTTGGAAGACTTTACAGACGTAATTAATACCGCCTTAGACAAAAACAAAATAGCCATTGTAGTCTTTATAGATCTAACCAAAGCATTCGATACCCTCACACATCAAACCTTGTTAGAAAAGCTGAGGCATGTTGGAATAGACGGGCCTCTTCACAGGTGGTTTACAAACTACCTTCAAAATAGAAAGTATATCACACGTATCGGATCAAACCGAAGCAGAGAGCTACCAGTAACCTGTGGAGTGCCACAGGGAGCTGTACTCTCCCCAACTCTGTTCAACATTTACACGCACGATATTAATCAGTTACCACTCAAAGGTAAAATATTCCAATACGCAGACGATACAGCAATAATATCCATCCATAATAACGCAAGCATAGCCCAAACAAATATGCAACATGACATAAATCTGATCATAGACTGGCTCACGAAAAACTCCATACACCTAAACTCAGAAAAGACAAAATTAATGATATTCAGAAATCCACTCACTAAACCAGTTGATAACAAATATATAACCATCCAACATCCACTTTCCAACACAAAAAACACACAGAACAGCAAAACCACTACAATCACTCAGGTTGAAACAATACGATACCTTGGAATTTACTTCGATGCAGATATGAACTGGAATAGCCATATAAAACATCTACACAACAAACTCCGAACAATAAGTGGCAAACTCTACAGATTAAAAGACATAGTTCCCATACGCCTAAAAACACTAATATACAAAGCGCTATGCCAAAATATACTAAGATACGCTATAACAACGTATGCTTTCTGTGCACCCTACAAATTAAATAGATTAATGTCGCTACAGTACAAAATGACAAACCTGATCTTTTGGGAACAAAGAGAAAATCACCACCTTATAAACATTGCAATGTCAGAACACAAAATACTGACAGCAAAACATTTATGCCACTATGCAGCCTTGCTAAAACATTATTTCGATGCCAACTACAGGACAGTTAGAAATACATACCTTATAACAAGACCTCAGACTACTAATTATATCACATATAAATACAATAATCACTACGGAAAGGCCACGCGAAACTTCTACATCCCAGACATGATAAACAAATTACCTTTTGAATACAGAAACCTTACAAACTACAATAGCCTGAAAAGAGCTCTAAGGACATACTACGAACAAGAAACACGCACCCAAAATACCTTACAAACTTAATGAAACACAATATATTTGCTCAGGCTTCCAGTCAGCGACGCATCAGTACATTCCAATTTATTGTGGGGGGGGGGGGGTGCGCGTGTGTGTGTGTGAGTGCGCGCGCGCAAATTTCTCAATCATAGATTCCGTAGCATCCTAACATAGCAAAAAAAAAAAAAAAACACAATACATAATAACCAACTGGTGTCATCCTCAGATAAGCTTATATTTAAGCTTCGAGGATAAAAGGAAAAAAAAATTAGTTCTCATCCAAGATGTATCATAATGTACGTATCACAAGAAAACCAATGTATGTATTATATGTAAACCAATGTACGTAATGTAAATATCACATGTAAACAAATGTAAGTAATGTATGATATGTAAACAAATGAATGTAATGTATATAATAACTGTAACAAATGTATGCAATGTAAAAAAAAAATTATTTAAAAGTAAACCATGAGTTTACACCGTATGTTTGTGAAAATAAGGACACATAATATTCAGATTGCATATGTGTAAATACTGTTGTATAATCACACATTTTCAAACTTGAAAAAAAAAAAAAATAGTAAACCACAACATGTAATATTATACAACTTATGTAACTCTGAACAATATAATTGTAAATTATTATTATGATTGTTATATAAAAAAAACTGTTATCATCATTACTATTTAAATATCATTATATGTAGCACAAAGTGCTGAACCCTGTAAAATAATATACTGAATAGATGATCATTGTACATATGTAAATATTGGAAAGAACAATTTTAAAAAAAAAAATTATTATTATTATATACCACAGTTTTATACATTCAAGTTTCTGAAGTAAAATTACTGTTGTTCATTGGTCGAAATAACTAACCTGGAGTAATTTTAAGGTATTCCATAGACTTCTGTGGATATCAAATGCAAACAATTCATAACTAAGGTTTACATTCGTTCAATCTACATCGGCATTAATCAGAGAGAGGCCCAACTCTCTCATTAATTATAATCGGCATATGTTGTCTTCTGTGTTCCTGAAACATAACACAAAATGTTATTGTCTGAAACATTCTGCGTTCTAATGTCCATTTTCTTGAGATTACGGAAGGAAAACTAGAGTTTCTAGTGGCCAAAACCCACACGCCCATGCCGCGGATCAAATAAATCGGGAACCGCACGTAGTTAATTTGGCCGGCGATTAGATTAGGATGACTTTAAGTCTTTCTTCTGTCAGCCTTGCACAGAAGCACTGCAAATGCCATTTCCGCTGTGATACATAAGTGTGTGCTGAACTAGTAAGCCACTGTTAATATTACCATGCAAACACTTTATAATCCATTATCTGCATAGTATACACTAAAACCATCACTACATATTTTTAACCCAATAGTTCACATCGATTTCCTTGTCTCCTAATTATATGGTTTCAGTGGTCGCGTTTCGTTTATTTCAGAAAAACCCGAGTTTCGGAAAGAAATTCCACACGAAACTCAGTTTAAGAAGTTCATGTAAACATTCCCCATCATAACGAGAATATTGCTGAGATTTCATCGAAATTCAATTCCGCATTGTCTCAACATTCTTTCAACTGCGCTATGAGCAGAACCTGAAACTTAAATTTGCTCTCTGTTAATGTTGAAATAGCGAACGTGCGCTACTGAATAATTAAAGCCAAATGAATTCAAATATCATGTACACGACCTGAGCGTGTTTGAAGAGTTATCAGTAACATACGCAGCAACAGCAGTCAACTTGCGAAGCAGGTGTATATCTTATTAAAAAAAAGAACGTAACAAATATAAAAAAATACATTCTCGAAATTATAATTAACCTGAGATTTTAGCAAATTTCATCGTTGGGTTATATATATATTATAACAAATCACACATTTCATTCGTTATTTGGTATCTCAGAAAATAATTCAAATAACCAGTTAATTGGGAAGAAAGTTGCCGTTAGGAAATTAATAGTACTGCAAAGTTTATATAGTTATATATTTCATATTCTCTGATAGGCTAATGAATAATTTAAGACCTGTTTGTAGGGTCGTAATCAAAATATAGTTTCCTTATGTATTATTTATTTAGCTTTTAATTGATGTTTAGATATTAATTGTCACAATATGTTTATTGGTATAAACTGAAAGTAATATTTTATTGATCGGTGATTTTCCTAATTTCTGTTTCTTCTTATAAAGTTCTTAATATGCTTTCTTGCTTAGATACTGCAGGTTCTGTAGTTAAAATATTAATTTTTACAAACCTGGAATAAAATGGATTAGGAGAAAAGGTACCAAATATTAAAGAACGTTTAATCTTCTCACTTCCAACTTTTTCGAATTTATATTGTTTCTCTTATGAGAGACAAAAAAACAAACAAAAAAAACTTTATTTCTGTTTTTTTTGACTTCAAACAAGCTTTTGGCTTAATAAACAGAAGCAAACTCATGAAAATACTAGAAAACTGAGGGTTTGACAAATACCTATTAAATCGTGTCAAGAATTACTATTCAGAAATACATCCAGTAGTGAAGTACAAAAACATAGAAGAAGATCAAGCAGCAATTAAAAAAGGAGAAATGCAAGGCTGTCCATTGTCACCATATGTATTCAACCTGTACCGAAATGAAGTAGTAGACGAAGAACTACAGATGTGTGAAGGCATAAATGTAAATGGAAGAAACAGAACACATTTAAAGTATGCTGACGACATAGTAACAGACAACAAGAAAAATTAGAAAATATCCTGACCAAGCTGCATCAAACAAGTACCAAATAAGATATGAAAATCAATTTTAGTAAAACAAAACTAATGGTAATAGGAAGAAAAGGGAAGTAATCCAAATGAAAATAGGAAACCGTAGTATAGAACAAGTAAAGCAATTTAGTTAACATGGATCAATAATCACTGAAGATCTAGAGTCTAGATTCTAGACTATTTCGAAACCATAAAATACGAATCAATAATGGATGGATAAGAATAGGCAGACAAAAAATATGGAACAATAAAAGATTAAGCAAAGAACTCAAATTAAAGATATATAAAACAATGATAATTGCCACAGTACTCTATGGCTCAGAATGATTGAACTTAAAAAAAAAAAAGAAATTAATAAACTCAAAAATTTCATTTCAAATAAACTTTTGAAATGAAATTCCTAAGAAAAATCAATAGAAAAAACTAGACAGAAACAAAAACAGAGGAATGACGCACTGTACACGTTCCTGGAAACGTTTCCATTTAATATTTTCCAATCGGAGTTGACCGCGGGTAACTGAACCCGAAGAAATCGAAACTGCTGATAAGGGGAGAGGGGGAACTACTGTATTATTAAGGTCGGATTTTAACATTGGAGATATGAAATGGAAAAATGAAAGAACTAATAATACAATCGCTACGAACTCTCTAGAATAACGTCGTGTTTTTCTAGATTTAATCGCAATAACTTTGGAATTAAAGAGATGAATAATAAGGTTGTTAAAAATATTGTATGAAAAAGGTAAAGAAACGTTTATCGATCTTGCATATCATTATTAGGTAAAATAAACATACCAGTCACAGAACTAGGAAACCTTATGCAGATTTATGTAAAGGTCGCTTACGCAGCGAATATGCAGAATACTTGGTCACGTGCGTCGCCAAGTACTAGACGACTATTTAAGAACACTGCCGGAGATTAATCATAAATAATGTTGATCACAAAGGCAGAAAAGGATCTATCAGGGTTGGATAAAGACTTTATTGTGGCTTCCTGTGTGCTAGTACCCTGATTTCAATACAGCAAAGCTGACGTGCCTCTCAAAAAGTAAGATAATCAGGATGTTCAATCAGTAGAAAAATAAAGCACTTTGCTTTTCCAGAAGGCGTAACTGTGGTCATAAAGCAGTCTTTCAGGAACAAGATGAAGGGTTGAAGCATTTAATGAAAACTATTATGATCCATAAATCACCGAACTAAGCACTGTGAATTGAAGAGGATCGGTATTGGCAGTAGGATGCCTACGAAAACCACTGAGTTTTGCAAAGTGGAAAGTTCGTCTACGGTGTTGCTAGGAACACCGTCACTGGATCACTGGATAGTGGAAAAGAATTATACAGTCCTAGAAGTAGACACACCTTGTTCTGTACCGACAGTGAGTTTGGTGGGAACCTCATGAAGCAAAAAAAAAAAAAACAGGACACCTTGTAAACATAAATGAAGATTCAGAAATGGTGTCGCGCATATTATTTTGGTACGAGACGGCTTCCCGGTTATTGCTGGTGGGCTCGGTGCATCCAAGGAATATCTGAACGTTGTTATCCATCAAGTCCATCATGCAATCTTGTTTGTTTATCCAGCAAGTGTCGGTAGTTTAATGGGCCACAACACACCACCATCTTCCCTGACATAAAGCCCATATCTGAACACTATTGAGAATGGAGGGGATATGTTACAAAAAGGGAACAAACAGAAATATCCTCGTTAAAAACCATTTAAAGGACTGTTTATTGAACGTTTCTTATTTTTCATACATTCATGAAATTCGTCGACCTTGGGGAATCTCTACCGAACTATATATTTGCTACAGTTCGAACTGAAGGAGGTCCAGCGTCCAGGCTGGTTCTAACGTTTCAGGTATGTGTAGATGCAAAACGAGAACTGAACTGCTAATTATAGAATAAACGAACAATTTCGAATAAAACTGCTTAAAATGTCAACTTTAGATATTAGTATCCGAGAAACCTTTATAAATAGGAAGGAAGGGGGGTAAGGATAATTGATACGATTTAATGTTCTTTCTCCCCCATTTTGGATGATCTATCTGTTATGCAGAGGAATTTGATGAGCAATTTTCAAGTGAATGTGTGGACACTGATCTGACAGGAGAGAAAATACTGCTTAAAAGAGAAGATGTAACGAATGATAAAATACACGTCAAGTAAATATTCGATACCATAACGTAAGTAGAAATTGACAGAGCTGGAGTTCGGATGATTTCTCTCCTCACTAGAAACAGACGAATGTCAGTGTTAATGAACGAACTTTTCATCCGAGGTTTACTAAAGTTGAGAAAAGTTCCTAGTGAATGGAAATTTGTAAGAATTATTACAACTCAAATGTTGTGTCATGATATAAAGTAAAGCGATTATATGAATTCCTGTTAATAATATTCTTAACACGATTTCTAATTAATTTTATCTTACTTTGTCTATAACAGAGTAATAATGAAATTATTAAGATGTTATGAGCAAAGTAATACAAAACGTACTTAGAAATAGCAACAGATGATAGGAACGACCTCCCCTTAATCAAACCACAACGTGGTTCCATTATGGGGAAGTCAGTTAAGATAAACTGATTTTTTATGAAGAATTTACGACGAAAATAGACCAACATAATGGTCTGTTGGAATTATAACAAAGTGTTAATTGTGCTCCACATAAGAGCATGCTCACTGGTGAGAGAGACAAAGAGAAAGAGAGAGAATGGTTATTGTTTCGATTTACAGACAAGGAAACTAAGGCTGTTAATTTCAAGTTTGTGTTTTGCCGGATTCCTGTTTCGGAAAAATTCCAGTTTTAGACAGTGGAAAATTTTGATTTTCCTTAGTATAAGAAAAGTTTGGGACAGCAGTTATAGGACACCAGAATTAAGTCTAGGATCTTTAGTCTATTGAGGTTTTACGGTCAGTTTTACGGGTTACCTGGAGAGCCAAGACCTCAATTGCTTTGTCTTTGGCTATTTTGCCGATGATTCGGCTTTGGATTTAGATAGTCCTTCTATGTTAAAGGAACATATCTTGAGAGACTGTTGTTTAGGGGAATGTAACTTATTTTTTGAAGTTTGCCCTCCACCCTAACAAGCAACGCGATCTTTGTTATTCCGGGCGACGATCCAGCCGGCATGGAGCTTTTAAGTTTTGTATTCATAATAGTTACTGTAAGTGGTCCAGGAGGCTTGGTGCCGTTGGACATCTTGCTGGTTCTTTTGTCTGAAGCACCAGCAATGTGCCACAGGATAACACTACTGGCTGGGGGGCACGGGAAAGCTGTCTCAACCCCCCCCCCAACCAGGACAGCCAGAAATATGTACCTTATAAGAAAACCTCACAGAACTCTTTATATCACATATAAATATAATAATCACTAAGGACACGACGAATGAAGCTTCTACATCCCAGACTAAATAAACTACCTTTTGAACACAGGAACCTTACAAACTAAATAGCCTGAGAAGAGCCCTAAGGACATACTATGAACAAGAAACACGAATCCTACCCAGGCTTTCCAGTTCAGCGACTCATCAAGACATTCAAAATTATCATGTGTGTGTGTGTGTGTGTGTGTGTGTGTGTGTGTGTGTGTGTGTGTGTGTGTGTGTGTGTGTGTGTGCGCGCGTGTGTGAATGAATTTCTCAACCTAAGGCTGTAGTGGATATTAAACCGAGCAAACATCAGACTACTTCCCAACACAGCAATCAAACCAATGAATAATAACTAACTAGTGTTATCCTCAGATAAGCTTAATAAAAAAAAGCTTCCAGGATGAAAGCTGAGAAATTACATCTCAATCAAGATCAACAAAAAATTTTAAAAAATCCATAAATTACATTTAAGTGCTGTAGTTACAGCGCTTAAATACATTTAAAGTATGCAGACGATATAGTAATCACTACAGATAGCCAAGAAAAAGTAGAAAATAACCTGACCAAGCTGCATCAAACGAGTAACAAATATGATATGAAAACTAGTTTTAGTAAAACAAAACTAATGGTAATAGAAAGGAAAAGGGAAGCAATCCAAACGAAAATAGGGAAACAGTCCCCTGGTTACGGACGAGATACGTTCCAGAGGACGTCTTTAAGTCGGATTTGTATGTAACTCGGATCCTTGGTGAACAGCACATATGCGGTAATAATAATAATAATAATATATTTTTTTTGATCTCTCAAATATTTACATATATACAATGATCATCTTGAGTAACATTCAGTATATTATTTGACAAGGTTCAGCACTAAGTGCTACATATAATGAGATTTCAATAATAATGATGATAACATAGCTTTTGATGCTATTTTTTTAAAATAACAATTACTGTAATAATTTACAATTATATAGTTCAGAGTTATACAAGTTATATAATATTAAATGTTGTAGTTTACTATTTTTTTTCAAAGTAAATAATAATAATATTTTTATTTATTTATTTTATATAAAAAATATTTTTATTCATTGCTAAAATATTTACACATATATATATAATAGTTATCTTGAGTATAATTTTACAAAATCTTTCTACATTGAATTTCAGTTAATAATTTTAATAACACTCTGCCTCGTATTGTGCATTTACAACACATGTTCCAATATTAACAGTGACGATTATACAGATTTTTTTTAGTGAATACCTAATATAATAATAATATTTGGGGAGGCATTTCTGATTTCTTCTTCGAAGCTTTCAAAAATTTGAAGGGTGTCAAATTTGCTATAGAGCAAATACTTACCAACCATACAGAAATACAAACATGATCACCCTTTTTGAGCAAACAAAGGATCGCGAAAACTATTTTCGTAGCCAAAGATTCAATGTGATCTCAATTTGGGAAAGTCAGTTTAATGCAGAAATTTCTGAAAACACAGCCTTGAAATACTTTATTGCTGCTCTTAATATTCCAGGTCCCGTTTTACCTCGTAGTTCTCTGCATGGTGGCAAAACCGAGTGCTACAAAATGTATCACAAAATTCAGTCAGAAGGGGAAGTTATTCGCTATTTGGACTTCAATAGCCTTTATCCATGGGTAATGAAATACCAGGTATTTCCTATGGGGAATCCCGAAGTTATTATCGATAATTTCGACTATTCTCCTGGAGTATACTTTGGTATTTGGCATGCAAAAGTGGAAGCACCTACTGATCTCTTTTCACCAGTTTTGCCCATTACAGTTAACGAAAAATTAATCTTCCCCCTGTGTGGAAAGTGTGCTTCCGAAATGGTCCCATTATGCTCTCATATGGACCGTTCATTTACAGGTTATTGATGCACTCCAGAATTAGATTTAGCACGTGCTCGCGGTTAAAAAGTTATAGAATTTTACTAGGGGCGGCATTTTCCTCAAAAATTTGAATTGGAAGAAAACTTCTTTGCTCACTACATTGATACCTTTCTGAAGCTGAAACAGGAAGTATCTGGATGGTCTGAAGGTCAAAACCGACAGGCTTATCTGGACGAGTTTTTGCTAAGGGAAGGTGTTATGTTAAATATTGAACACATTAGTAAAAACCCTGGTAAACGTTCAATTGCTAAGCTTCGTTTGAATTCTCTATGGGTAAGGCTTGGCATGAGAATGATAAGAACTGAGACCCAGGTGATTTCCTCTTATGAAGACCTCGTAGAACTTTTTTAGATAACAGTAAAGTTATCCAAGATGCCAGGTTAGTTTCAGAAGAGCAGATGATGGTTGCCTACTCTCCTATTGAAGGCACTGAGCCTGAAAATAGGAAAGGGAATGCTGTCATCTACTCATTTGTAGCTGCTTACGGTAGGATAAAGTTATATGAGGTCATGGAACCTTTGCAAAGACGGCTTTTATACACAGATACTGATTCTGTCATTTTCAGTGAAAAACCGGACGATTACTCACCGTCCAGTGGTCACCTTGGAGAGCTAGACGACAAACTCAACGGTGACTTTATAGTTGAGTTTGTTACCACAGGCCCCCAAATCTTATTCCTACAGAACGCGGGGGGGGGGGGGTAAGATTGTGACCAAATGCAAAGGCATTACCTTAAATTCTCGCGCGGCCACAGAGATTAATCTGGAATCTATGATAGCAGCAGTAAGGGGTGAGCCACAAAACATCCAAATTCCTGTACCATTTTCTGTCCATAGAGACAAATGGAGCTGTCAACTCAAAACGACCTCCGTAACAAAAGATTTGGATACAATTTTGCGAAGCGTATAGTGTCAACAGACACATGCACTTTTCTCTATGGGTATTTTAAAGGATAATTCCTTACACTCACATACCCCCATAAGCAAAAGATGCCATCTATGGAACAGAAAACTAAACAACATTCTACCTGGTAGGTAAAAATCCATGGTTGATTCCCAACACGATAATTTGCAGTGTCGCCCTTCTCTTGTACAGTTTTCACATCACTGTTATTGTTACTATTGTTCCACAATAGCATTTTTTTCTTTCTTAGAATTTAAAAAGAAAAAATTCGTCTTGGCATGATTACATGGTGACTGTGATAAAAAAAAATCTTAATAGGGAGATTTTTTGATATTAAAAGCAAGTATCTATTTGTTTTAAATGATCTCTGATTATATAAAAATAATCACAGTCTAATTATGTTATCGTTTTCGATATGTTCATACATGCATTATTTCGGGAGCTATTCAGTCAGGAAAAACAACATTCGTGTTGTCTCCCATAAAACATTGTAATCAACTAATCAATCCACCACCGGAGAGTGAATCGTTTCACTGTAACACAGTGAAAATCAAGATAAATTTAAGAAATTTACCAATATAGAATTCCTGAATGGTTTGAAGTTACCTGAATTTGATTCTAATGTGAGAAATTTATTCATAATCGATGATTTGGTTCACCAGGCTAAGGACAGCACGGAAATAGCAGATGTTTTCATAAAGGGTTCACATCACCGTAACTCAGTGTCATTCTACTGACACAAAATTTATTTTGTAAAGGTACACATTTTCGTACAATTTCTCTCAATAGCCATTATGTTATTGCTTTTAAAAATCCCCGAGACTCTTTACAGTTTTCTCATTTAGCTTCCCAAGTATTTCCAGGACAAACGAAGGTATTAGTTCAAATTTATAAAGATGCAACACGGGAACCCCCATTCATATTTAGTTTTAGACTTTAGACAGGAAACACCTGATATTTTACGCTTAAGGTCACGGATTTTGCCAGGAGAACCCAACACAGTATTTATCCCTGAATGGCTGATAGACTCAAACGCTAAGAATATCTCATCAAGTACTTATCCCATTCCTCTCCCAAACAAGCAAATGATGCTTTAAAACACTGCACTTCCAGCCAAATCACCACACTCTGTGAAATCTGCAAAAATGTTTTTTGTGGAAATATTCCACTAAAAAACAAATAGAAGTCACGCCTACGAAGAAAAAAAAATTATAAGAGCACTAAGTAACAAATCGCTTCCCTTCATTACTAGAAGAAAACTGGTTTTACAGCACGGGGGAGCACTGTTCCCATTATTAGGCAGTATCATTGTTCCTTTATTGGGTCCACTTATTAGAAAATGAATATGTTTAAAAAGTTTACACTACTCTGATCACTAGAGGAGCGTGAACTGTACACACTAGATGATGAAATGAGTGCCATTTTAAAAATAAGAAATAAACACGCAGATGAAAACGTAAAAACATATTTAAATGTTCTGCAAAAGTATTTACGTTTGAAAAACCAATTGGCTCACACAGAAGGAGAGCAACAGGAACATAGACTGTCACATCCAGAACCTTCACTGAACAAACCGAATACCTAGAACCATTCCCATCAACCATCAACACCAGGCAGTCCCAGTGAGGAAAATGCTTCCACTCCAATCCCTCCCCGCAAGAGAGCTCGAAGAAGGAGTACCAAATTCATCTCTCTATCTCCCCGAAAGCTGCGCGGGAATAACAAACTGGTGTGGAAAAATGGTAAGTGAAAAAAACAATTTTTTTAAAATTATTTTTTATTTTCAGCAAATGATCTGTAGCAGCATAAGTTACTACAATATCATTTAACCACAAATCCTTAGAATAACATTTGCTAATAATATTTTGCATAGAAAGACCACGACATCTCAATATTAAAAAATATACACAATGCAAACCACACGCGAAAGATTCCTTAGCTTGTACAGCTACAGGATTATAATGCCATTTATTAGTCTTGATATTCAGAAAGTTAACAATATAGTTTTCGGGTGGACGACCGAAGCTATCGAAAAAATCACCGTGTTTGTCTTTAATATAGATAGCTTGACCAATGTTGTCCTGGCAACCAGGTCGGATCTTTGTTCACGACGAACATCGATTGTTGTTTTCTGATCAGATGTTGTGGCAATTCATCACGAGCACAAACTCCTAAACCCACTTTTCTCGTGGTGGGTTCTAACTCTAGTATGCTTACTAATTGTTCAGTGTTCATAGTCCAGTAACACAGAACGATACTTTGTTACGGATAACGTACACTCAAATTCTGCATAAAGAACCACTGTGATGTTTTCAGGAAGAGGTTGAGCAAATTTGACTACGAGTTGCACACTTCCTCTTCTTAATAGGGTCACATGGGGGGGCAACGGCATTTTGATCTGGCGATAAGTCAAATCCATGGAGAACGTTTCCCTTTACGTATTCCTCATAAGAATGTCATTACCACAGTCTCTGCTCCATTTGCCTAACGATGTGAACAGTGACATGTAACATCTGTTGTAATGCCTTTCTTTGAAGTTCGGAGTCAACGGTTGTGAGGGATACTAAATACCGTCAGCTGTCACCACAAGAAACTTCAGATTGAAATGATGAAAATTAAATGGATTTCTGTTGAAAATGCCATTAACTCCATCACAACCAGTCCAATAATTAATCTAGATGGTATTTCACCTAGATACAGATTGTCTCGTGTGGCATCTGACATACCCTTGGGAATCGAATAATAACACACTCGCTCACGATTGATGGGATATACCATGTTTGACTTCTCTAACACAGTAAGGTGAGCCAGTTGAATCTTTGGATTTATTTGACTTTGCGGACAAAAAGTGTAGCCTCTTCAATTTGCACTTTAGCCTTAGCATCAGCATTTGCAGTCAGTAAACAAAATTCGGGAGGACTGCAAACCATACGAACACGAACAGAAACGTTGTTTATCAAGTACCTGTCTTGATGCATGATGTCAGCGTGTATTCGCCCAAGCATCTCGATACTTTTCGATTGGTTAATTCGAGTTTGTCGTCTACGCATCCCACATTCACTTTTTGTAAACATATCACTAACATTAACCACATCTTCTTTAACAAATAGTTCATTTGCAGTTGGCTGTTTTTAGCATCTCTGTCATAATTTAGTAGGTTTTCAATATAAGCCCTATAAGGATACGTGTCTGATGCCACGTTCACTAGTTTATCTTCGAGAAAAAAGTCAATTTGACTGAATAGGGAATGGAAAAAATTATTCACAACACCAACAGAAGAATCTTCGATATCATTGTCAGTGATGCGCACACGAACGCGTAGGTATGATTTTCCCAAATCCAAGTATTCTTCAGATGTACCTGGTATGCAAAATTCGACAGGACCTCCACTGTCAGTACTGGATATTGGTTGGTAGGTGACATAAGAACTTCTTTCCACACACATGTTGACACGAGGGTGGGAAAAAAGATCTAACTCTGACATCGTATCCTCAGCAAAAGATGTCATCTCGCTTGCGTTTTTTAGTATTCGTTTTTTTCTTCTTGCTTCCTTGACCTCTGAAGTAATCGGCTCTGAGCCTTTTCAGCAATCTTTTTCCCAGCTTGTGATGCTCTGTTTATAAAGGCTCGACGTACAGGTACCCCTTCCAATACATCTCCTATCATATGCTGACCGGCTTTTAAGGCTTGACGGCTGACAAATTGAGCTGCAGGTTTTAAAAGTGGACTTGAAAAGTGGAAAGGAGAAGGCACTTCTGAAAATGCTACCTAATCCGTACCCACGCTGTATTAGGGGCCCCGTAAACATTTGAGCCCCACCTGCCTGCAATGTGTAATATCTGAGATAATCAGTCATCCTTCATTTCTCGGAAGTGTAATTTAACAATTGTCTTGCCGCAACGAAAGTGGGACAACTCGCGGCTGTCAGAACGAATTTCAATGCTAATTGACTGAAATGTTTGTTTTCGTAACGGATAATAATCAGGTTGAGCAAAAATGAAGGAACACTTGGTGCTCCACTGAACAACTCGTAACAATGGTGCATATATCACCCACTAACTGTTTTAGGATTAAATCAGAATAAACAAAATATACGGCTACACCCCTCTTTATATCAATTGGATATTTCCCTGTGATTGTACCTTTCAGTTTAACACCAATCTGATTAAAACCCTGTAGAAGGCCCAAACCCGAGGCCTCCTTGGGAAACAACAGATTGTAATCTTTTGGGACTGTCAGAGAAATAATGTTGTTTGGATTATTTTTTCCAGTAATCACAGAACTCACATCAAACACAGCTTGAAGAAGTTCAGAGGGTCAATTGTAACTGCCATGGGGAATCTTGTACACTTTGTAAAATCCTTCTTCAGACTTTTCGAAAACTTTATTTCCTGTGATGTTGTTGTTGTTGTTTTCGATAGTGTTGACTCCTCCTCCAACTGCACGTATCATATGAAACTGATCGAAACCGGAATCGATGTTATTAAATTCTCCCGGAAAATGAATTTCGGCAAGAGCCACTTCCCATTTACCTTTAAGTCTGATCTCGTGTGGTAATTCCACTTGAAATTTCGTTTGCGTGTTAGTAGAAAACATTTTCATACTGGCGTTACTGGGAAGGGTTAAGTAAAACATCTTCACTACCAACCCAAGAATTATACGATGAGGGATAACCGAGCCATTTAACAAAATACTGAAGCTTTCCTTTCTGTTTGAGGTGTTTAAGTACTTGTTCGATTAGATACATGTCTTCCGGAAGTTCATTGGGTATATCAGCCTTTTGCAGTTGAGGTTCATAGAAAGTTCCCTCCACTATCTCTCTCCGTTCCGACTGCGAACTCGATATACTACAGGGTTCCTATTAATAATCTGAGAAATAGTGAACAATTCTTGTGTCCAGTTACCCCAATACCCTTTTCTAAATTTTTGGGTATCATCACTTAAAACCACACTATCACCTACTTGAAATTTTGGTTTAGTAGTCTCCTATTGGGTTCCATACAAATATTTCCAAACACGATCCTCAAAATATTTGGATGAATTATGAATAAAATATGAACTTGAATTAGAATATGAATATAGAAGAAAATACGGATGAGCTATGGGAAAATAAAAAAAAGTTTGTGTTTAAGGGACACCAGTATATAATTAAATTATTCAGAAACTCGAAACACGGCAGCCATCACGACTTTCTCTAATAATTTCCACCAATTAACAGGAAAGAAATACCCAAAAATGTATTGGAAAATTAGTACAGCCATCTATAGAAAAGAAAAAAAACTGTATGTTTGAGTGATATTAGCATATAATTAAATTATTCAGAAAAGCTCGAAAGACTGCCGCCATCACGACTCTACTCTAAGAATTCGCACCCTTTATCAGGAAAGAAATACCTACCCCATAATGTATTGGAAAATTAGTACACCCATCTATAGACAACCAAACAAAACATGACGACAATGACGGATGTGTGTCACCCTGGGAAAATTCCAAGATATCTTATCTCAAAAACATAGCCCACAATTCCATAGCCAAACTAAAATACCATGTGATATCACAGAGAGACATGTGTTCCCCAGAAATTTCCAAACACTTAACGTCACGATTTTTATCTCTAAATACAACTACAATGCAATAAGCGAAAACACCAGGTGATGTCCCTGACAGACGAGGGCCCCAGCGAAATTCCAAACATTCCAAACTCAATAACAACAAACATTCACGTCACGATTCCTTATCTTATCTTGATCTTGATCTGGTTAAAAGTGTCCCACCAATCACGACACGATTCATTATACACTAATATATCTCCCTTTCCATTCAAAACAACGTCGCTTATTTACAACTAACAAATGACGTTACTTATTTACAAATGACGTCGCTTTTCTACATCTGAAAACAACACACACACACACACCCACGACACAATTCCATATCTTATCTTGATCTTGATCTTTTTAGAAGTGCACTACCAATCACAACACGAATCCTTATCTCTACCATCACCCATAATTCCATACGCGAACCAAAACACAAGAACTCACGTCACTGACACATATGCCCCCCAGGGAAATTCCTAACATTCCAATCTCATGACGTCACGCCCACAATGACGTCATCAAATGAACAACCAATGACGTCACAATTCCTTATCTTATCTTGATCTTGATCTGGTTCAGAGTGCCTGGTATACTACTGAGACACGAAAATCATCACAGAATTGAGTGCACAATTTGTTCCACACTCCCTTTCATTGTTGATTACTTCACTTCCTCCCAAGAATCAGCAATGTTTTTGATGGTACCTTTTATAAATGTTTCAATAGTCGAGCGACTGAAGCCTAATGCTTTCCGAATAAATGATGGCGTCTGGCCTGTCCGAAGTTACGCTTAATTATTAATACTTTAGTTTCCATTGTAATCACCTTTCTCGTTGCTGCAGGCTCACCTGGACTTGCAGTGGAATTCTGCTTTGGAGGCATGGTAATTAGTAATCACCGACTCACAAAATCGAATACAAAAGTTAAGACGAAAGTGATGCTGTGCATAAGTGACCGTATAAACAACGAGACTAGCCGCTAGCATAAAGATGCTGCTCCAACGAACCGCTTACGCAATGCGGGTTTGTTTACATGCGCGGTAGAATCTAGTTCCCGAATTATTAATTTAATTATTAATTATCCTTATGGGGAGCTTTGGAAGCCCGTTCGTAAGCACGGAAAGCCGTACTTCTGGTCGTCTGTGACCCGGGGACCTCCAGTAAAGAAATTCAATTACTTAAGATCAATAATCACTGAAGATCTAAACTATTTCGAAACCATGAAATACAGAATCAATAATGGACGTATAACAATGGGCAGACTACAAAAAACGTGGAACAATAAAAGATTAAGCAAAGAAGAACTCAAATTAAAGATACATAAAGCAGTGAAAATTCCCACAGTACTCTACTGCTCAGAATGCTGGATCTTAAGGAATACAGAAATGGATAAACTCAATGCTTTTGAAATGAAATTCCTAAGAAAAATCAATAGAATAAGCTGGACAGAAAGAAAGAAAGAAAAACAAATGAAAAAGGCCCTTACTTGCACTAATTGGCTTGGTGTCACTCGTTTCAGGTGATCCTTTGTGAAGTTTTGCGCAACACTTTTCTGTTCAATACTTCCTCCCAAAAATTTCATGGCTTTTGCCGTCTTAACTAAGTATTTTTCACGCACACTGTGGCAGCAACTTTTGCGGTTTGAAGTGCGACAAAAAAAAGTAGGACGAATTTATTCTTCCTTCATCACAATTTCATGGGCAGAAGAAGATTCGTTCCTACCGAATATCTTAGCAACCTCGGAATACGAAATACCTTATAAAATCAAGAACTTTCACCTTTTCATTTAAAGGCAAGCAAATTTCGGCTTCTTTTTGGCATCACCGAACTGTCACCATCACTTTTCTTGCGCTTTGAGCCATATTAAGTAAATTAAGGGATTATTGAACACAAGCACTGCAATACCGAGACAATCTGTTTTATAATCGAGACTTTGTGACCAAAGGGCGGGTAGCGTGCAGTGTGATTACGCATCACAAACGCATGATGCACGTTAAGGATGGAACGGCGCGAGATTTAAAATATGAATTACCGTATTTTTCGGACGATAAGACGCACCCCAAATTTATGAGACGATTTTTAGGAAAAAATATTTTATTAAATAAAGATATTTACAAATTCCAAATTTTTATTAATTGTTACAATCATTTGTATTAGCAATATTCGGTTCATCTTCACTCTCGGTACTATCACTGGTCTCGTTAATGTCACCGTTCGTATTACTTTCGTCTGAACTATTGTTGTCACTCCCTTCAAAAACTGCGTCATCTTCGGTACCATCCATCGCATTACTTATCCCACATTTCTTAAATGACTTTATAATTCTCTTCTTTTACAGCTTCCCATGAATTTTTCACCCAGGTACACACTTCTGAAATTGCTGGCCGTTGCTGTAACATAATTTTTAAATGGTTTATTAATAGATCCGTCCAAGGGTTGTAATTGACTTGTAACGCCTCCAGGAATGACAGCTAATTCTGTGTTCATTTCTTTTAGAAGCTTCTTTGTTGATTCTGTTTTATGCGCTCTGAATGGATCCCACACTAACATCGCAGGCTTTTTAAAAAACGCACCAGGCCGTTTTGCCCATATCTTTTGTATCCATAATTTCATTCCTGTTTCGTCCATCCAGCCTTTATCTTGAACGTGGATAATAATGCCACAAGAAATTTCATCTCTCGGTAACGTTTTTCCCTTGAAGATTAACATGGGGGTAGTTTTGTTTCCGCGCAACAAGCTAATACTACAGCGTAGTGAGTTTTTTCGTGACCTGTTGTTTTGATCACTATTGATTTGGTGCCTTTTGAATCTACTGTCCGATTTGAAGGAACATCAAAAGTTACAGGCACCTCATCCATGTTCGCAATTTGATTAAGCTCAAAGTTAAATTTCCCTCTCGCTGATATCACAAATCTATGGAATTCTATAATTTTAGCTTCATAGTTAGCCAGCATTTTTTGGGCTAGAGTGGTTTTTGTATGCATGTATAACCCGTGTCTTTTCATAAATCTAAAGCACCAAGACGGTGATCCGGTAAAATCTAAAATTCCATTAGCAGTTGCCCATCGTTTCGCTTCAAAAATTATCATTTTCATAGAAACAGATATTCCCATGTTTCAATGATTTGTTACCCAATTTTTCATTTGTACTTCTAATTCTGGCCATTTTTCTAGGTGCGAACGGAATGTTTTCTTGTGTTTACATAGCAGTTTTGATTGTTCCTCTTGTTTTCTCCACTCACCAACCATTTTGTCTGTTGGTGGTGGACCGAAATGTCTTTCTGCTGCTCTTTCCATATTTTTTTGCATAATTTATCACATTTAATTTATGTCTCACGATATATGAAAGTCGTTTTTGTTTTACACTCATTTTTTCTAATTTTAAGATAAAAATTTTAACGCACCCCAATTTTAAGTCGATTTTTCTATGTAAAAAAGGTGGTTCTTATGGTCCAAAAAATACGGTATCTATTTTTGACCAATTTTCTATTTAACATTTTCCGATCAGGGTTGATCGCGGTTAAATGAAAGCGGAACCGTGGATAAGGGAAGAGGGGAACTATTGTATCATTAACGTGGGATTTTAACACTGGAGATACTGAATGGAAAAATGAAAGAACTGACAACACAATCGGCAGGATCTTTCTAGAATAATGTCGTGTTATTCTAGATTTAATCACCATAACTTTGTAGTAAAGGGGATGAATTCAAGGTTCTTATAAATATATCATACGAAATAGGAAAGGAAGGGTCATCGATCTTACATAATCATTATTAGGTAAAATAAACATACCAGTCAGAGAACTTGGATCCTTTATGCAGATTTACGTAAAGGTCACTTACGCAGCGACTATGCAATTTACTTAGTCAATTGCATCAGCACGTGCTAGGAGAGTATTTAAAAATTCTGCTGGTGATTAATCTTCAATTATCTTGATCACAAAGGGAAAAACAAAGGTTCTTTCGGACTTCGATAAAGGACTTATTGTGGCAGCCCGTCTGCTGGAACTATGATTTCAATTACAACTGAGCTGACTTGCTTCACAAAACATAAGATAATCCGAATGTTAAATCAGTCGAAAAAAAAACACATTGCTTTTCTAAAACACGCAACTGTGGCTATAATGAAGTCTCTCAGGAACACGATAAAGGGCCGAAGCATTTAATGAAGACTATTCAGATCCATATGTCACCGAACTAAGCGCAGGGAGAAGAGGATAGCTACTGTCAGTCGGATGCGTATACGAAACCACTGAGTTTTGCAATGAAGTGGAAACTTCGTCTACAGTGGTGTCAGGAACACCGTCACTGGATACTGGAAAATAGTTATGTAGCTGAGGATTAGATAAACCTTGTTCTTTACAGACAGCAGCTGAAAATTCTGGAAGTGGTGTCATGTGCGGGGCATATTATTTTGGTACGAGAAGGCTCCCCGATATTGCTGGAAGTTGGATGTCATCCAAGGAGTATTTAAACGTTGATAAAGCCTATAACTGAAAAATATTGAAAATGTTGGGGATATGTTGCAATAACGGACCAAGGAGCAATGTCCTCAGTAAAATCCAGTTAAAGGACTGTTGTTGATCGGTTGTTTTTCGTACGTAGATGAATTTATCATCTTGTGGAATCCGTTCCAAACTGCGTAGAATGCTAACATTATACATGACTATCCGAGAGGCTTTTATACGAATAGATAAATCAAAGTTCTTTTCCGTCCATTATTTTAGGATCTAGCTGTTATGCAGAAGAATTTGATGAGCATTTTTCAAGCGAAAGTGTGAGCACTGATCAGACAGGAGAGAAAATATTGCTTAATAGGGAAGATGTAACGAATGATATAAAACAGGGAAAGTAAATATCCGATATCTTCACATAAGTAGAAATAGAAAGTGTTGGAGTTTGGATGATTTCTCTCCTTTGCTATAAACAGACGAATATCGGTATTAATGAACACATTTTTTTTTAAAACCTGTGATGAAAAGTGCGTTAATGAACACCCTTTTCATCACAGGTTTACTAAAATTGAGAGCAGCTCCCAACGAATATAATTTTATAAGAATTATTTCAATTCAAATATTGTGCATCATATAAAGTAAAGCATATATAAAAATTAATATGTATTCCTATTCCTGAATACGATTTCTAAAATTTTTTATTTTACTTTGTCTATAACAGACTAATAGTTAAATTATTAAGATGTTAATAACAAAGTAATAAAAAAATACGTAAAAATAGCCAAAGTTTAGAAGAACAGCACAGCGTGGTTTGATTATGGAGAGGTAGTTAAGATAATTCTGCCTTTTTATGATCTTAGGAAAAAAACAGAGAAACTTTTTTTTTGAATTATATCAGTGTTGATTGTGCTCCACATAAATTTATACTGACTGGTGAGAGAGAGAGAGAGAGAGAGAGAGAGAGAGAGTGGTTGTTTGGATTTATAGAACAGGAAACTAAGGCCATGAGACCGTGCCTCATGGTTGTTAATTTTAAGTATGTGTTTGGCCGAATGCCTGTTTCGCATAAAATCGAGTTTCCAAGAGAAGAAAATTTTGACATCCCTTAGTATAAAACAAGCTTTGAATCTTTTTGCTTTGAGTGCTTGCTATTATCGAATGTAAAGTTTCATTGCTCACTTCTTTGCAATGGAATTACCTTCTGCGTTTAATAATAGAACAGTAAATAAATACGTTTATTGCTAAATTGAGTACTTCTAATTACATGTAACGTATATGTAATCAGAAGTACATATACATTACATGTAATCAGAAGTACTCAGATTACATGTAACGTATATGTACTTCTGATTACTTCTGTACTTCTGATTACATGTAACGTATATGGGTAACTACTCACAACTTGTGTTGCTTGAAACATATTGAAAGAACGTTTTTGGGTGTATTGTGATATGCTGAAAGGAAATGTATTCTAATACAAACGTTTTATTAACAAAATTGGGAATATTGTTTTATTTTATGAAAAACTTATTTTTCAGCTGTCATGATTTTTATTTTGAATATTAGTCCCTGTACAATTTTTTGAAAAGGCTATTAGGTGCAACGACCTGACAGATTATTCCAAGATTCTTGGATAGAATCTGAATTACTTCTTTCACAAGTGAAATTGTTATATACAATGTGTCCAACTCTTTTGCTAGGTTGTTACAATTGGACTAATAAATAAATAAATCACCTTATTTTTCGGACCATAAGACGCACCTTTCTACATAGAAAAATCGACTTAAAATTGGGATGCGTCTTATCGTCCGAAAAATCCATATATATATATATATATGAATTTTATATTTTTCACTTCATTGGGGGGGGGGGGGGGTGGGGGGGGGGGGGGGTGGGGGGGGGGGGGGGTGGGGGGGGGGGGGGGTGGGGGGGGGGGGGGGTGGGGGGGGGGGGGGGTGGGGGGGGGGGGGGGTGGGGGGGGGGGGGGGTGGGGGGGGGGGGGGGTGGGGGGGGGGGGGGGTGGGGGGGGGGGGGGGTGGGGGGGGGGGGGGGTGGGGGGGGGGGGGGGTGGGGGGGGGGGGGGGTGGGGGGGGGGGGGGGTGGGGGGGGGGGGGGGTGGGGGGGGGGGGGGGTGGGGGGGGGGGGGGGTGGGGGGGGGGGGGGGTGGGGGGGGGGGGGGGTGGGGGGGGGGGGGGGTGGGGGGGGGGGGGGGTGGGGGGGGGGGGGGGTGGGGGGGGGGGGGGGTGGGGGGGGGGGGGGGTGGGGGGGGGGGGGGGTGGGGGGGGGGGGGGGTGGGGGGGGGGGGGGGTGGGGGGGGGGGGGGGTGGGGGGGGGGGGGGGTGGGGGGGGGGGGGGGTGGATGGATAAGAGGATGGATGGATAACTGACAGATATCAAAGTGTATATGTGGAGGAGTGAATCTGCAGGATTCAAGATAACCAGTGGTGTACCTCAAGGATCAGTCTTTGGTCCAATGTTATTCAATCTGTACATTAATGATACTGGGAAGGATAGTACATTGTAGAGCATAAAGGATTCTTCTAGTGATGAATTGATTTCCTCTAATGACAGCAAAAATATCAAAACATATATTTCGGTGATTACACCACATTTTTTATTATTCAGTTATACAAAATACTGAAATAATAGTTCCCGACAAGTTTCGTAAATCGTAGGATTTACATCTTCAGGGGGTAAATAGTATAACTTAAAGTTTAAACAGGAGAATTAATAAATCCAAATCATAACCGTCTGGCTATTCATAAACTCAAATCACAGAATTCAGATGTAAAACGTTATTGACGTTGAACAATACTGGACGATGTCACGTGTTCTTGTTCTCGTTCATACAGTCCGAGTTCAGATTGAGATAGATTTTTTTATTAGAGATGACCACCCTTGATGGAGAATTAAACCTTGATTTTTATTGCATTGGGTTGGGTTTTTCAGCATATTAGCAGCTTCTTTAAATTTTCTTATATAACTGTTGTTTTCTATGTATGACGTCGTCGTTTTTTGCCAGAGTACATCGTGTCCAGTGGAAGTGGTATGGAAAGCAAGATCCGTTTTTTGTTCTCTTTTGTATTGTACGTCTTTTTGGTGTTTAGCCATGCGTATTTCTTCAGATCTTCCTGTCTGTCCTACGTAACAAATCCCGCAAGAGCAATGGATTTTGTAGACTCCTGGTTTTTTAAGAGGATGATGAGGTGGTTTTCGTGGATGTAGGAATCTTGAGATTTTTTCCATAGGAAGGAAGGCTACTTTTACGTTGTGTTTGTTCAATAATTTGACTAGCTTATCTGTAACATTTTTGATATAAGGAAGCGAGATTGCATTTTTGTAATCCTGTTTTATTGTGTTGTTAGCTGGAGGCATTTTAAGGATTCTCTTGATGGTTTTTTGTTTCATATCCATTCTGTTGGAGGATTTGTGTTAAGTATTTTAGTTCTTCATTACATCTTTCTTGTGTGCTGGAGATATTGTATGCTCTGTCTCGAAGAGTTTTAATTAAGCTTATTTTTTGTGAGGGATGGTGGTGTGAGGTTGCATTTAGAAATCTTCCAGTGTTTGTCGGCTTCCTATATACTGAGAAGGATAGTTTACTTTCTTCATTAATTTCTAATAGAATATCCAGAAAAGGAAGATTTTTATTTTTTTTCTTGTTCTAAAGTGAATTTTATGGTGTTGTGCAAATTGTTGAGGCAATATTTGAAATTGATAAGTTCATCTGTTGTTCCACTGAATATGATGAAAATATCGTCCACATAGCGTAGCCATATTTTTGGTTTTTTATGGTAATTCTTAAGAGCATTGTTTTCAAATTTTTCTATAAATAGGTTTTCTAATACCGGTGATAATGATGAACCAATGGCCAATCCTTCTTTTTGTTCCCAGATTTGCTTTCAATACCACTTCCACTGGACACGATGTACTCTGGCAAAAAACGACGATGTCATACATAGAAAACAACAGTTATATAAGAAAATTTAAAGAAGCTGCTAATATGCTGAAAAACCCAACCCAATGCAATAAAAATCAAGGTTTAATTCTCCATCAGGTGTGGTCAGCTCTAATAAAAAATCTATCTCAATCTGAGCTCGGACTGTAAGAACGAGAACAAGAACACGTGACATCGTCCAGTATTGTTCAACGTCAATAACGTTATATATCTGCATTCTGTTATTTGAGTTTATGAATAGCCAGACGGTTATGATTTGGATTTATTAATTCTCTTGTTTAAACTTTAAGTTTTACTATTTACCCCTGAAGATGTAAATCCTACGATTTACGACACTTGTCGGGAACTATTATTTCAGTATTTTGTATAACTGAATAATAAAAAATGTGGTGTAATCACCGAAATATATGTTTTGAACAAATAAGCCACAGAAGTCTACGCCTAAAAAATCTTTAAATTTATTAAAATTATTATTATTAATTTGTGTCTGCTATTGCTGTTTCATTAATGAAGTAATTAACCAATCATTGAACAAAGGCAATTAATTCTTAACTTCACGTGTTAACACGTTCATTGTCAATCACGCGATATCGCGTGATGCAAGTTCTCACCGGGCGGCCGGTCGCGTGTTATCGCGTGGGCGTCGCTAACTAAATAAAAAAATAAAAAAAATTTGGCCACCAACCACACGAAATTCCAATTTTCAGCTTGGCAATGAACGTGTTAAAAGACAGGCTTGTGTTTTAGGGAGAGGAATGAATGTCACCTAAATCTTCAAATTGAAAATATTTAAAGAAATAAAGAAAACGTATCACCTTAACTTTCAGCGTTAAAATTTCAAATAAACATGTTTTGTTTTGTAAGTGGTAAATGGCTGTAATTATATTAAAAGTAAATCCAAATAAAAAAATCTTCTGGGAAGTATTTTAGTAAAATATGTTGTCATTTTTATACGAAAAAAATATTTGCTTAAGTCTGTTATATAAATTCGACAGTAGGTTAGATTACAAACAGAAGATATTTTAACACATTTAAAGATTCTTCAAATCGCCTTTTGGTGCGTAAATCGTTTTAGCCCCGTTCTGAAAATTCAAAATTGGAATGAACAACATCGTAAGTGGTAATGCAGTTAATATTCATTAGGAATAATAAATATAAAATTATTTACGGTATATAATTAACAAATATGATGAGGGTGATGTTTTCCCTGCAGAATTGAGGTTCTTTTGTAAGAGCGACTTTGAGTAACCTTCATCTTAAAATCAGCAAGTTATTAACCGAAAACATAAAAGCATTGAGCAATGGCTCCCATCTTTCTTAAAGGAACTGACTAAGATATTAAGAAAGACAATGACCTTTAATTCCTCTTATCACTCGGAAATCTCTTTGAAATTCTGCATTCATCATACAATCAACTTTATTCATTCGTGTTTTTATCCCGATGTGCTCATTTTAGATAAACGTTTTGTCCCCAATATTAACCAAACAGGTGAAGGAGAGAAAGAAGAAAGAAAAAGCTCATGAATGAAATGAATGAATTTCTTCTTCTTCTTAGGAGGAGAAAAAAAAAAGATTCTTCAATTCCACTACCGTTCTTCATCATCATTTCTTCTTCGATTTTATTTTGCATCAATCTGTCAGTTTCGTGTGGATGCAAAAAGCTAGTCAATTTCAAAAATTGGATTCACTCACCTGAGAGATACTCATAAACTCAGATCGGGTGCTCTACATACGAGTACAACAGCAATATTAAACCATTACAGCAAGTTACAATCCTTCTATCTTCCATTTCGAGTAAACGGTACGGATCTTCCTTAATATTCCATTTTGTTGTTTCTTTTTATTTTCAAAGATATTTCTATTCGAAGTGCATTCCCTTCTTTCAAAAAAAAAATCTCTTTCTTGTTCCATCTGACATCTTCTCAGTTATTCAATTCTATTAATCAAGAATACAAACCTCTGAGAAGTACTCCTAGATGGATTCTTACCAGCAGATCAAAGAGCTATTAATTTTAAAGTGATTTCTGTATAGAGAAATCCAAAGATGCTTTATTAAGCATCTTGAATATATTTCAGAATGTTTTATTTTTATTTTAATATCCAATTCTCAAATACTCATTTCCGTGTGTTTCCCTTCTGTCTTTATGGCAGTGGTTTCATGAATTCTCAGCAAGAGACGGTCGGACACAAATCAACTCGATGTGTTACTGGTCACGAGTATCCAATTTTTGTCATTTTCTTTCTACCATATTCATTTTTTGATACATCATACTCGTACATGACTTTGTAGACTTCTGGTTATTATTTATTCATTCATTATTTACTTTCAAAATAGCTTGTTTACTAACAGCATACATTCAACAGTCAACATATTCTGTACGTGTAGAGAGACATCGGAGGATTAAAAACATTTGTTCTCGATGGAATCTTGCCAGCACATCATCCTGCCGGTGAAAAAAAAAACAAACAAACAAAGTAATTGCTGTTAAAATTGGTCCAGAAACGCGCACACATGTTTTTCGTATACTTCTCAGTTGCTTTCTCTTTCATATTCAAATCAGTAGATTCCAAGAATCATTTATTTATTCTACAATATATGATTAACTTTGTATTTTCATTATTCAATAATCACGGATAAAATGGGAACACAATTCCTGATTGTGTGCGCTCGCCACACGGGGGCCTTATTTCTGCCTGTCTTCTTCCATATACTTCACTCACCAACGTGATCTCTCTCTCTCTCTCTCTCTCTCTCTCTCTCTCTCTCTCTCTCTCTCTCTCTCTCTCTCTCTCTCTCTTCTATTCTGTAAATAATTTTTCATATGAAAATGAAAATATTTACAATTCGAAGGGTTTGGAACGTTACACGTCATAAAGGACACAGACAAAGGAGGAAGTAAAAGTCGTTAGCATTCTTTGTGACATTAGGGGTAGATCGGATTGACTGTGAAAATAAAATGCGATTACTGTTCAGGTAGAGCTAAGGATGCATGCGTCTTATCTGGATTCATTACTCAAATATTTCATGTTCAACTCAATCACCCCCAAAAAATTCCCAATTCCTGTTCTCCATTCCTGAAAGATTTTATCATTTCTGAATTCTACCTTCGAAGCAACTAAAGTCTTAGTAAGAGAAACCTCCGATGAGAGGCTATTTCTCTCATCGGAGAGAAATATCTCTAATAATAATAACAGACAAATAATAACTAATATCTCTTTCTCTCTCTCTCCGCCTTGCTTATGAATTTTTTTTAAAGTTGCCTTATTCTTAATAGCATTTAAATTATACTGAAATTAGATGCGCCAGGTTTAGATTTAATATAGCAACAGGAGGCATTTACTAGTGGACGGGAGGTCTATACTAGCATTTCCTGGAAAAGAGAAAGAACTGATTAAGTGGTCAAAAGTTTTAACCATGAAAATTGCTTAATATAAGGAGAAAGTAATTCTGTGATTGCGTGAAAGTGAAGCAGATAGATGGAAGCACTTTACATGAAAGAAACCAAAGAAAAGGTTTGCAAATAGGAAGAAATAAGACGACCGTTTAATGAACAACAACATCTCTGAATGTCAATAGTATTAAAATGCTTCTGACTCTTCTGCCGAAAACGAAATATGCTACAAGTCCTGCGAACGCATCTGAATTAAAATATGGACACCAGGGGAAAACGAAACGAGTGGAAGTTCGCTGCGCACATTCGTTGAAGGAAAGAATTTATTCCTACCTAGAAAACAGTGGCGAACATCTCAATCAAAGACGGACGTTATAGAAAGTCGAATGAAAGCAAATAGTGAAACGATGTGAATCCTCTTCATGGCGAAGTTGAGTGCTGTTCGAGTAATACTGCCGCCTACTCTGCTATAACGTGACTGAATCGAACTGAGAAGTTTAACTTCAGACCAACAGCTGATATCGCAGCAAATAAACACTTACTGTAAAGAGTATTAGGGAATATTGATGACAGTTCAGAAAAGCGTTTAAAATTGTTTGCAGAATGGTACCATTTTATTATTCGTTTATGAATGGAACAGCATCTTCGAAGAGGCACTTTTTTTTAAATGAAAAGGAATTTAATAAACCATTTCCTGATGTAACAGCATACTTTCAGTGAAGGATAGCGGAACGAAATACTTGATGCAGTGAAATTCGGTGAGAAAACCATAGAAGGAATAGTGGACGATGATTTTCGGGAAGTAAAATGATCAAACACGAGCTCAGTAATTCAATTAATTTCTCTAAAAAGTAACTTCTAAATGAATTGAACAATAATCTGCAATAAACCGGTTTCTTATTTTTCGGTGATTTTGAGGTTGTAAAAAAAGTGAAGGACTTTCTCCTGTAAATTCGAGTTTCATGTAAACTCCTAAAGAAGAATATATAATCCAATTGCCATAGTTCGTAGGTCCTAAAAGGCACGTTTATCTCATGGAGAGGAACATTTGACGAAGAAAATTTCATTGCTGCACTGACCAACGGACTCCTAATTCCTTCATTGTGGACACTGAAGTACGTGATCAGGATTTTCTGACCGTTGATAATAATGAAAACGAAGTTGTTGACAACCAAATCACCACACTCGACTGACTAACAGCATTAGCTACAATACACAAGGAAATTCATTTCTTACAACAAAGTCAAGAAGCATTCAAGATACGCATACACTGTATACTGCACTTTTGCGTAAGTCATCTCAATATCAGGAGAGCTTATAAGAACCTGTATGTTCGTACGCTGTCGCGTACGAACGACATAGCTGTCGCGATACCACATCTAGCTTATTTAGAACAGGAAAACTCAAACTGAGGATTGAAAAAAAAAAAAAACCCTAAAGAGATGGGTATTTATAAGTTTCGAATATATGAAACCTACCTTTACTTCTTTTCTACCAATATCAAATTGATTTTATCACATCGTGGATTAGGCCAAATGGGGATACCACTCAAAGGTGATATGGAAAAGTGTACTCTTGTGTCTTCACTGTCCACGATCCCGTTTAAAGGGTTATTTCAACCCGTCTGACTTAATGGCTCGTGCTGAATGTAGTGTTTTACAAACTAATCGCGGATTTGCTATTAAGTGTCACCCCACCATAATTCTTTAGAATATTTTGGTAACAAATGTTATAGCGCCCACAGATACGAGACCCTTCGACACTTGTGCGCATGTCAAAAGAAGGAGAATCCATTCCGATTGATTACCTGTCTTCATCCCAGAAGACGGATTGATTACCCGTCTTCTGGGATGAGTTGTTTATTATTACACGTCGGAAAATTAACTTCTCTTTTCTAATCATTGTAGTTTTTAAAATGGTAACTATTTTGCTTGTATAACAGTTGGAAGATTTTACGTATAATGCACGTGATTTCGCGTGTTGGTGACCAAATCGTACATCGTCTTATTTCTTTTTCCCCTTCAACATGAATTGACTCCTCTTGGCAGTCTTCCAACGACAGCTCTCGCTTATGTGATTAGACTATACCCTTTGTTACGATGGATCAAAGTTACAGGTACTGCACGTGAATGTCGAGGTGCATAATATGAAATAAGCATTTCCCGTATAGTCATTTACGTAAGCAAGCAGATTTGGCACGTGAAGCATCTTTACGATTGTTGTGTTTGGTCATGGAAGCTGCTGACGCCACATCAATTGCCTCAGACAGCCTACAAGTAGACCAGTCATGAAGATACTTCGAGCAAACTTTTTACTCACCCTTTAGGTACAGGATTAAAACATCAATACAATAAAAAAGTTTTTGTAGTACTAGGAACAAATAATCCTCTTTCCATTGAAGACAGTTCAGTAATATTATTTAATAATATAATTTTGTTCAGATTTATTTAATTTTCTTTAGATTTTCATCATCATCATCATCATCATCAAATTCCTGCCATGTACCCTCGAGGGGTGTACAGGATATGATAGTACTACATGAAAAAAATTACATCATTACTAACTTCCTATCTACAATTTTCCTCCAAATCAGTCTGTTATCTGTCAAGACTCCAACATTATCAGATCTTATAGTTCTGTCTTCTATATCAATCCACCTATATCTTGGTCTTACTCTGGGTCTTTTCCCTGCCAACCTGGCAGAGAACACTTGTTTTGATAATCTTTCTTTGCCCATTCTGTTTAAGTGACCATACCACCTGAGATTAGCTCTGCTAACACATTCCTGGATGCTGACAATGTCAAGTTCTTTCCTAATATCCTTGTTTTTAATATGATATTTCCATTGATGCCATCTGTTCATGCCTCTAATCTTTCTCAGGACTCTCATATCTGCAGTCTCTAGTCTTTGGTTAAGTGCTTTACTTCAGACCCAGCTCTCAGATCCATAAGTTAGAACTGGTCTTGTATACAGCCTAATTTAGTGTTCCGACTGATTTCTCTCTTATTCCATATATATTTATTCAATTGACTTCCTACCATACCAGCTTTGCTGATTCTGTTGTCTATTTCTATATTGAATTTACCATCTTCAGTAAAAATCGTGCCAAAGTAGGTGAAATGATTTACTTGTTCCACAGGTTCTCCATTCACAACACAGTTGACATTTTCAATGATTCTGCCTATTTTCATTGTCTTTGTCTTTTTATTGCTGACCTTCATACCATATCTATTACAACAGCTATTCAATTTAGTCAGAGAATCTTGCAGACTTGTAGCGGATTTATTTAGAAGTATAACATCATCCGCATAAAGCAAAGAGCTGACATTAATATCTCCAATTTTGATATCATGTTTAATACCACTTTCCTTCATAATGTGATCCATATAGATAATGAATAACAGAGGGGATAATGTACATCCTTGTCTCACACCAGATTTAACATTAAACCATCTTTATATACTTCCTTCAATTCTAACTGCTGACTTACAACTCAAAAAAAGACTACGTATTGCTTGATATAATGCCCCATTGACACCATATATCTGCAGTATATTGAATAGATTCTCTCTTGGCACCTTGTCATATGCCTTTTCCAGATCCTGACAGCCTCTATTTGGCCTGAATCCAGCTTGTTCTTCACCAAGCTTTTCTTCCACAATTCTTCTCAACCGTTTCTCAAGTATACTTGCACAGATCTTGCCAGGAACACTCAGTAGGGAAATACCTCTGTAATTCTCACATTCAGTTTTATTTCCCTTTTTATATATGGGTACTATGAGAGCTCTACTCCATTCATCGGGAATTCGTCCCTCTGTCCAGGCTTTCTGAACTATGCCGTGCAGCCACTGTAAGACCCTTATACCACCATACTTCAGCATTTCTGGTCGAATATCATCTACTCCTGCTGCCTTTCCACATTTCAAGCCTTTGATGGCTTTTTCTACTTCAAGTATGGATATATATTCCTGACTGCATGCCAGGTCAGTGTTTTTTACTACTGTGCTGTCATCACTGCTTGTTTCATTTAGCAGTTTTTCAAAGTAATTACTCCATACTTCAAGGATATCTTTTTCTCCCGTTTTCATGTCACCTTTATCATCTCTGACTCCTTTAACAGCACTCTTTCCTCCATTCCTAAGCTTCTTCAACAACCTCCAGAATATTTTGCTACCTTCTTGATATTTATTTTCTATATTCTTGCCAAAGTTCTCCAATGACTTTTGTTTAGCTAGTTTTACACAGTGTTTAGCTTTCTTGCATTTGTCTATATTCTCTAAGAGCACAAGCTGACTTATTTAAAGGAACTTTTGATATGCTTTCTTCGTTTTCCTTCACTGCCTCTTTAACTTCCTGTGTTCACCATGGAGTTCTAATTTTTCTATCCTTGCAAACAACCTCACCACATGCCTCTCTGGCTGAATCAATCAGGGTTTTCTTCAAGGCTTGCCACTGAATCTCCAAGGTTTGATTCCTGTTCTCAAACTCTTTCATTTTTTCTTCAATAATCTTTGTGTATTTTAGTCTACAGTTCACATCTGAGAGCTGCTCAACTTTGATTTGCTTTAAAACTTTCTTACATGTTCTTCTTTTCAATATGAAATTCAATTTTATCTTGCTCAAAACTAGATAGTGATCACTTCCAATTTCAAATCCTCTGTACACTCTGGTGTCCTGCGCCAGGGAGAAAACATCACTATCAACAATAACATAGTCAATGAGACTTTTCTTATTCATTGCCTCTTCCCTCCATGTGAATTTGTGCACATTTTTATGTTGGAATATGGTGTTAGTAATAACCAGTCCATGTCCTCAGCAGAAATCCAACAAGTATTCGCCATTATTATCAGCTTTGCTCTTTTCTCCAAATTTTCCCAAAATATTTTTGTATGTCTGACAATCATTTCCTACTCTGCTATTTAGATCCCCAACAAGGACCAACTTTTCCTTTTTCATTGTGTCAGTTGCTTTTTCTAAAGCCTTAAAAAATTCCTCCACCTCTAGCTTAGTAGAACCTTCTGTGGGACCATAGGCACAAATAATCTTTAGATTTTTGTAGGAAATTATAATAAATCATATTGAAACATAAAAAATATGTAGGACAAACTCTTCTGCCTTCTTTTAGGAACATTCCTCAAATATCCATGACACACACGCCACATCATTGTGATTTAAAGCATTCTTCAGTACACCTGCACCAAAAATGGGAATGAAACTATGACAGGATTCATAGTTTCAACATAATTTCCAACAAGTTTTTGTAGAAATAAGCAATATCCAACTTTTCAGTAACCTGCAGATTCATTTTTATTCTTCCGTCTATTTTAGAATTCCCTTCTCCACGTGGTTTAATTGTTAAAGGAATCTGAAACCACGTACAAAACAAGTGCATTCCAGATTTGGTAGAAATTATTTGTATACCGTGCGACCTCTAGTGGTATCTGCTGGAAAAACACACTGTTCTAAAAAAAAAAAAAAAAAAAAATCAAGAACAGTGCCTTCCAATGGGACTTTTAAATAAAAGCATTTTGTTTCTGATTTTTAACGGATAATTAAATCCACTTTTGAAGAAAGTGGATGTTCAATTTAGCAGCACTACATCACGCATTAAAATTATATATCATCCCATTAAATGTTAAAATTTATAGATATTATTTTGGGGGAAAATTCTCATGTTACTCCTCTAAGTAAATATTATTTTTATGGCTATTTTAGCCTATTTTTGTTTAGGAGTACCCCTTTTTTTTATAATGTCATTGGCTTTTTACACAAATTGTAGGGAATTACTGATGTTTTATATGGACAGATATATGAAGAATATATAGGAAGAAAAAACCGGACATCCCTTTGTGGCATGTTGATGGCTGTCTTTTTTTTTTTTTTTTTTCTGTGGCATCCCGCCGTATGACGAATACATTCGTTGTTGAAAGAAGGAAGTATGGATGAACGGAAGAGGGTCTGGAAAGTGGGGTTTGAGAGATGTGGGAGAATTATTGATGATGCAAGAGGTAGGTGAACTTTTCTGAAAAACCCGGGATTTTTGATGTATTTTTTATATTTACAATAAGAGTGCAATCAGATTTGGCAAGCAAATGTATAATTAATAATGTGGATGCTGTGTTCTGATTAAAATTATTCTTATGAAAGAAAGATATAAGAATCTTAAATAATGTTTGCGTATTTAAATAATTTGAGTTTCATGAAACTGTGTGGCAAGTGCAGATTGTAAAAGTTCAAGCGATGCTTATTATTATTAAGTTCAGCTACATTTTGCCATATAATTGCGTAAACCCTTTGCGGGAAATTTCGTTTCTACACAGTATACTAAATTTGTACATACTGCAATCCTCATCCCATGCTATCTTATATTAAATGCAAATCATGCTTACACAACCTATGAAATAATAATAAACTTTCCTTCTGCGTGTGTACTACGTGTATATCCGGTACTCTTTACTTTCAAAGCGTTGCCTTTCCTTAAGTGTTGGAGGTCACTTATTGCGTGCAATGGGTCAATGCGGTTTGGATCAATGTAGCATTTCCCTTCTATCTTCTGGAAGTGACTTCACATATACGACAGAATTGTTCCATTTATAGATAGATTGCCGTTAGACAACGCAATCTGTTTCTAAAGATATTGTCCTATTGCCATTAATTATTCATATGGCTATTAGGCGTTAAAGCCTGTTGAACTTTTGTTGATTTATCTGAAATTGGTGTGTGTACACGCACCCGTTTGCATACAATGTACATTTTACATGGCGCTTGTAAATAACTGATTAACGTTTACATTTTTATATAAACATTCATATTTAAGTTTATATTTTGACAGCTATATGTATATATTTACAAGTTAACATCCATATTTACATGAACTGTATATCCATTGATATAATTTTATATCTACATATTTACATATATAAACTAAACATTCATCGTCATCATTATCAGCCATTGTCGATCCACTGCTGTACGAAGGCCTTTCCAAGATTTTACAGAACTGTCTGTCCATGGCTCTCCTTTCCCATGTCACCTAGTTGAAAACCTTTCCCTAGGGTTTTCAACTCCGTGTTGCGCGAGGCCAGATTTCTGCGGCTTGATAAGACGGATATGGTCTTAATATTTAGAAATGCGTTTATGAATCTACAGATCTATCTGTCTGTCCATAGTAAGACGCATTTTGGGACATCAAGACCATATCCGTCTTATCAAATCACAGAAATCTTTTGAAAAATGTAAACATTTTTATTTTTTTAAATTAAATTATTTATTCATTTATGAAGCCAATCTTGTCTTGCTTTTCTGAAAACCTCTGTTTATGAAGCAATAGAAAATGGTGAATAGTGACAAATATTATGGTCGATTGCTCATTTTGCACAGATGGGTTAGCAATTTGGAATTTATCTGATTAAATTGTATTTTTGGCTTAAATTCAAATAATATGATGGTACAGCATGGTAATATTTAATGTCAGCTGCATCTTTATTTGAGTAAACAACGATCTAGTTCTTTTCACTAGGAAACCAGGAGAACAACGAGAAACTGAGAATGGTCGAAGAGGCTCTCAACTTTTCTTTCCCATGTCAACAATTTATGTGGGTGTGGCAGATCACTTCTGTGTAAAGGTGTAAAACTTTTACACACCATAGTTTGTGCAAAGTTGGGATTTCAGAATGTTAAACTATGAAACCCGAACTATGAAATCCGGAGGTGGCTGTGTGATGGAATGGTCCTATTTTCCTGGTTTGGACTAGGACCTCTGTTTGTGGTTCCACAAATTTGAACTCCGCGAGGAATCTGAACTTCCTGTATAATGAAATCCATCCTACTTGGTGGCAATTTTATGGAAATGACCATTCTCTATTTCAACAAGATAATGTACTGTGTCGTAATGCTGCTTGAACATCATCACATTTTACTTGCTTCCAACATTGCCTTAATCTCAAACCTGTTAAACATTTGTGGGATGTTTACACCTGTAGACATCGAGTGGGGTCCAAGGATATCTGCCCAACAACAGTCCTGGACCTCTTTACATAACTACAGGAAGAATGGCTCAACATTCTTCGCTACCCTATGGGGCATAATTTCCACAATCGTGTCGATTGTGGAAATTATGCCCCGTAGGATTTCTGCAGTGATCACAGTCTAAGCAGGCACTGCATCTTACTATGTTGGGAGCCATAGTTTTTTTTTTGCTGACTTCCTACCAAGCATTGTATGTTTTCTCCCAAATTTTCCTTTACCACTTCAACAACTTATCTTTTTGTCCTGTTACGGTGAAGTAATTCCAATTCTTTGGAAGCTGCTTAATGCTTGTGATAGGACAGTTAATAATTTAATTCTTTCCGCATCTGAATATACTGCAACCGTGTCAGAGGTATTTTTTTCCTTTCTGCAGGATGAATTTCTGAAGAAGAACCTCACTAACTCAAATTCTAATGAGAAAACTCTTATAAAGATTTTTGATTTCCTACACCGATTCGAATCAAGATCTTTCTCCCCAAAGTGCATCTTCATATATATATATATATATATACATATATATATATACATATATATATATATATATATATACATATATATATATATATATATATATATATATATATATATTTTTTTTTTTTTTTAAATCATATATATTTGACATCAGTCTTTGAAATCCTCTTTAATATCTTGTAAGATTCTATCATGTCCCCTCTTTTTCACGTATCAACTAAACTTTTTATCTGCAATCTGTCCTCGTCGGGGCAGTCCACGAACCTTTCACCAGCTGAGTCATTCGTGGCTGAATACCCTCTACCACCTCCTGATCCCTACTAAACTCATGTGACTAAATATATACACTGATAGTCAAAATGTGAAATTGTAGCCTTAAGAAGAGGGTAAACAACATCCAGTCTTTACTTGTTAACATGATTTTTAATATCCAAGTAATCCTCTGAGCCAATTTACGAAATTTTGTAATATTCCCTGTGAACTCCATTTCTCTTCACCATTAGCATGAAATGCCTGGTCATTTTAATGTTGCAACCTATTCAACCCGAAGTGGGTAGTATGGCAGGCACTTCCGACCTGATCAAGATCGAGATAAGATAAGGAATCGTGACGTGATTGGTTGTTAAGATTATAACGTCATTGTGTGAGTGACGTCATGGGTTTGGAATGGTTGGAATTTTTCTGGGGAACATTTGTGTGTGTGACATCACATTGTTTGTTTTGTTTGCGTATGGAATTATGGGTGAGAGATAAGGATTTCGGTTAGAGAAAACGGTTAGAGATAAGGATTTGTGTCGTGATTGGTGCCCCACCAATCACGACACAAATAAAACGATGTCTTATCTTATCAAGATAAGATAAGACATCGTTTTTGTTCGCATATGGAATTATGGTTGATGGTTAGAGATAAGTATTTGTGTCTTGATTGGTGGGGCATTTTAAACCAAATAAGGTAGGATGAAGGGGGGAAGTGATGTTAATGTCATGGATGTGTGTTGTTATCAGATGAAGATAAGTGACATCATTTGTTAGTTGTAAATAAGTGACGTTATTGTTTTAAATGGAAAAGGAAGATATATTAGTGGATAAGGATTCGTGTCATGATTGGTGAGACACTTTAAACCAAACAGGGGTAGGATGAATGGGAGAAGCAATGTCACTGTCTTGGATGTGTGTTGTTATGAGTTGTAGACAAGTAAATGGTTTGTGTATGGCATTATGGTTGATTCTTAGTGATAAAAAAGAGTTTGGAATGTTTGGAATTTCGCTGGTGGCACCTCTTCTGTCTGGGACATCATGTTGTGTGTTTGATTTGCATAAAGCGTTGTGGGTGATGTTTAGAGATAAGGAATCGTGACGTTATGTGTTTGGAAATTTCTGGGTAAAATATGTCTCTCTGACATAACGTGATGTTTTGGTTTCCCTATGGAATTGTGGGTGATGCTTTTGAGATAAGATCTCTGGGAATTTTCCCAGGTTGACACACACACACACATGTGTTTTTCTTGTCAATAAATGAGTATAGGTATTCTTAGTTTAGAGGTGAGATGGTGCCAGTTTTTAGGCTTTTCTGAATAATTTAATTATATGCTGGTATCCCCGAATATTTTGATTTATCTACATTTAAGATCTTAAATTTCATTACTTTTCTAATTAATGTTATGTTTTTTTACAAAATGTATGGCTAATGGTGTTTTTAGTTTACAGTCAAGAGAAAAACCAAACGGCATTTAAAAAAAATTAATTAATTAAAATAAATTAAGATTTAAATGGATTATAACAACTTTTGTATGTAGTCTAGAAATTCTAATGATAATTTAAATTACTTACAGTCTTTCCAGAATGACTCTTCTTAATGCGAATAGATATTCCAAACTTAGTTGAATTAAAGCATATATCCACAGCACAGCACAACACACACAAGCTTGAAAGAACGAAAATTTTTGTAAATAACCTGAAAAGCTATTTATCTTTTATTCCCTTAGATTTTCTGTCCATTAGGTAGTCTATTAATTCCTTCACACTGAGGTCATACTATGTTTTTATTCCCACAGTGGTGAGTGTAAGCTCAAACTGTCTTTTCCTGACTGATATCCACCAGCGATCAGTAATTTTGCATCTGTCAATGTGGATTTTTTTATATGATTCTTTTTTTTCAAATGATTGGTTGTTTTTTCTATTTTACTTTTAAAATTCAGTTAACTACATATTATAACCAGAATAACTGAGTAAAATAAATAAATAAAATGTGTGTGTGTGAATTTATTTTCCCCAATTGTAGATATTTCATGTGTTATCTTAACCTGACTCATTTCCTGTCAATTTTGTTGTCTATACATGTGACATCCTCTGATTAGGTTTGGAATTCTCTGTTAGCATTTTCTTATTGCCACCACAAATAAATAAATAGTTATTTCTTATTATTTCAAATGAATATTAGCTCTGTAATATAGTTTGTTAATTTCTATTACACTACACAATTTTTTTTCTTTTTTTAAACCAATGCATATAATTCTAATCAATAAATAAATTGTGTGAATTTCTTGATTGTAGATTTTTCAAATGTGTTATCTTAAACTGTGTCATTAACATTCGCTATGCTGGTTGGTTGTATTTCCTCTATTTTACTTTTAAATTCAGTTCCCTACATATTCTAACAGAATAACTGAGGAAAATTAATAAATAAATAAATTTTACGTGAATCAATGCAACAACAGCACACATCTTTGTTCATTAAGTTACAAATGCATATTTTATATTTTATATTGCTCAAATATTAAATCACCAAATGCTAACAGTCACACTTTAATTCCAAAGCTCTGAACTTACTTACTTATGTAACCGAATTTTTTTTATCTTTCTTTCTTTAGCATTAGTAAGTTAAGTAATGAAAATGAGACAAACAAGGTTTTTTCGCATTCCTAACTAAACAAAAATAAAGACATTAAACTTAACAAGTGTCTGAAAGCAGGGTTACAATATTTCTTGCAAACAATATGCAACAATGTCAACCATCAAAAAAAAAGAAAAGAAAAGAAAAAACAAAGAAAGAAAAATAAAATGTTTACCTTCAAATAAATATTTATGATCACAGCAAGCAAGAAATTCATCAGCTTTTCAAAATTTTGAAATTCATGCACATATTGTTTTCACCATTTGGTATCATTTAAATGAAGAACGTGTCTGGCTATTAAGTTTGTTAATGTTTTTTGATTTTTCTCTTCCAATGGCGAGTATTATTTGATACATGCATGTCGATTCACTTGTTATCTGCATGCTACGATACCTTTTTATTTTCTACAACAAACTTTTTAAGAGTTTAGTAACTTGATGGGTTAAAATATATAATGTGTCTCTGTAAATAACCAAATTCTAACAGTCGTATTGTTGGAATTTGGTACGACTGTTTTTTCCTAGTCTGGTGAAGGTGTCTATAGATATATTAACAAAGTTGTCACTTTTCAGTTCATTTGTACTTTATTCACAAAACTACAATTTCATTGTTTGCTTTGGTCTCTGTTTTTAATTTCCCCAACACTAGAATGTATGGGTGGTAAAGTTGTGAAATAAGTTTCGACTCACACTCAAGTCACTTGATTTTATCTGCAAACTATGATACCTTTTTTCTACAGCAATCTTTTTAAGAGTTTTAGTAACGTGGTGGATTAAAATATCTAATGTCTCTCTGTAAAATAACGATATTCAAACAGTCATACTTTAAGTATGAGAGTTTTTTCTAGTCTATTGGAGGTATCTACAGATATAGTAACAAAATTGTCACTTTTCAGGTGAAATATTCTCCACTAAAATTCTGGCTATTAATTTAATACCCGATTCCTTTTGCTTCCCAGAGTTGACACAGTTTCTTGAAATATTTGAGAGCTTCCATGAACAAATAAGACTTTTAATTCACTGAGTGGATTTTCAAAAAAAAGGAAGTCTCTGGTTAGTTTGTGCCATGAAATTTCACAAGGAAAAAAATGGTCTTACTTAAATTGTATAATATATCAATGACACCCAATTTGTTCATTTAAATTTACATATTTTATTTGAATGAAATATTATTTACAAATTGTATTTACTGAATCTAACATATAGAAATAAATAAAGTGAAAAATACAATCTGTTTTTTTGTTCCTTAATCTTCTTATTGTTAAATTTGCACTTTTGTTCAAAGCTTCTTCCCATGCTTGTGGAATTGCCATCATGTGGTTTTTGACAATGTGACTGTCATCTGAAAGTTTACTTTCATTTGGTGATCATTGGGAATTTGTTACTGTAGTAAAATTAAGGGTTGCATATTTATTTTTTTACACCAATACATGTATTTCTGAGCATTATTAAAAGCACAGAATCTTGCATTATGTTTCCAAAAGCATTTAAAAGTACACGTTATGTTTTCACGTTTTGGGCATCCAATTTCATTGAAATCAAGAACAGGCCTCCCTATTAACCTCATTAATGTTTTTGATTTTTTCTCTTCCTTTGGTAAGTAATATTTGATATTTGCATGTTGATTCTATCATCCAATTTCTCAGTTTGTCCAGAGATAGTGAACCAATTTCCCACTTCAGTTGATAGTTAGATTTTATTAACCAAGAATTTTGTTTTTAACTCTTTCAGGTAATTCATTCCAACTACAAGGTGATTTTGTCAATGCATATCTTAAATTAATTCCACCAGAAATACAAATTTCTTTAGGAAATAAATTTGATAAATATAAATAAATAAATAAACAAATTTCTTTAGGAAATAAATTTGAAGTCTTATTCAAAAGAATTTGACAATCAATTATACCAATGATAACTGAAAAGTGGTATTTTTCACTGCTGTTGATTTTTCATATTCGTTTTCCTTCATTCTTCTTAAATTACTTCATATAGTACCACAAATAAATAGGTATTTATTATTATTATTATTTCACTGCTTATTAGCTCTGATCTTATATTTTATGTTAATTTTCTGTTACAAAATTCTAAACAATTAGAACTTTTCCCAAAGAAACTTTCAAAGAATTTTGTGGCTCACCCATTATTTTTACATTACCAGACACAAAACACCACAACACAATAGAGCAGCTGCAGTGGATGAATGATTACCTTAAGTCCAAAGTCATTCAACTTGATTGTTTTTCCTTATAGTACTCTTTACCTTACCTAACCCTATCCTGATCGTTCCTTCAAAAATGAACCATTTGCATTTTTGCATGCTGCTGGATATACTGTTGATGTGTTTTTATCTTACTTTGTGTGGGGAAAGGTAAAATTTGTATTTGTGTTATCTGGAGAGTACAAATATTTTTTCTATGCCAAACTTTAAGAGTTTAAGTCACGTTTTTGGGTTAAATTATCTGCTGTCTCTCTATAAAATCACCAAATTCTAAGAGTTCAGATTTTCGATTATGTGAACGAATTGTTTTCAGATAACTCAAACAATGTCAATAGGTAGCATTAGACAATTTCTAAAATAATTAATTACATGGATATCAGTTTTCACCACTTTTTCCCCATTCCTGGCATTAATTTCACAGTAGTGATTTTTTTACAATAATTAAACAGAATTGCATTAAGGTATATAGTTATGGATTTAAATATCAAATTCTAATCAGAATAACTGATTATAATCAATTTAAGTCTTTTCGATTATTTTAATTAATTTTTTTTAAATGCCATTTGGTTTTTCTCTTGACTGTAAATTAAAAACACAATTAGCCATACATTTTGTAAAAAAGGATTAGAAAATAATGAAAATTAATATCTTAAATGTAGACAAATCAAAATATTCGGATGAATTATGAATATGAGAAAAAAAAAGTGTGTGTTTGAGGGGACCCCTGCATATAATTAAATTATTCAGGAATGCCTAAAATCTGGTGCTATCTTGCCTCTAAACTAAGAATACCCATACTCATCTATTGACAATAAAACGTGTGTGTGTGTGTGTGTGTGTGTGTGTGTGTGTGTGTGTGTGTGTGTGTGTGTGTGTGTGTGTGTGTGTGTGTGTGTGTGTGTGTGTGTGTGTGTGTGTGTGTGTGTGTGTGTGTCACCCTGGGAAGATTCCAAGATATCTTATCTCAAAAACATCGCTCACAATTCCATAGGCAAAACATCACATTATGTCAGAGACATATGTTACCCAGAAATTTCCAAACACGTAACGCACAATTCCTTATCTCTAAACATCACCAACAATGCGATGCGCACCAAACACACCACGTAATGTCTCTGACAGAAGACGGACCCCAGCAAAATTCCAAACATTGTCTTGTCACTAACAATCACACATAATGCCATACGCAAACCATTTACTTATCTACAACTCATAATGCTTCCCCCATTCACCCTACCCCTATTTGGCTTAAAGTGTCCCACCAATCACGACACGAATCCTTATCCACTAATATATCTTCTTTTTCCATTTAAAACAATGTCACTTATTTACAACTAACAAATGATGTCACTTATCTTCATCTGATAACAACACACATCCATGACACTAACATCACTTTTCTCATTCACCCTATCCTTATTTGGTTTAAAATGCCCCACCAATCACGACACGAATCCTTATCTCTAACCATCAACCCTAATTCCATACGCGAACAAAACAAACAACGTGACGTCACAGATATTCCCCAGAAAAATTCCAGACATTCCAAATCCATGACGTCACTCACACAATGACATCATCATCTGAACAACCAATCATGTCACGATTCCTTATCTTAACTTGATCTTGATCTGGTCAGAAGTGCCTGCCTTGCTACTGAAGTGCATAACCTTTAAATTTGCAAATCTAAATTGAGAATCATCATTCTTTTCCACAGAATGTTAATGTATTGATATCACCTTGCACGATATCTACATCACCTTTATCAACTATGATCTCTACAGCTTTGCGTTATCAGCAAACCATGGAATATCTCTTCTTAAATCTTTACCGTCGTCCACTCCCCACCCCCACCGATCAGTGGTTTCAGTTAACCGCGGTCAACCCCGGTCCGAAAGTATTAAATAGGAAATTATAGAAATTAAAAAATATATAATTACATCGGCAACGTAGATATCAGATCCAACATTATTTCAAAGCCGAATGTTTGCCGAAACTATGAAAATATCGTAAGTTGACCTGAGAGCTCTCGATAATACAATCCTCAGCATTCCTCAGTTGTTTTAATTACTTAAGTCAAGTAGTGCAAGCTAAGGCAACTGGGAAGCAGAGGATTATATTCTCGTAAGCTCTCAGGTCAACTTTCATAGTTTCGACAAACATTCGGCTTTGAAATAATGTTGGATCTAACATGCACTTTGCCGATGTAATTTTACATCGCCGAAGAGAAACCGTATTGCTCTTTCTTTTAGTATTCTTTGAGAATTCATAAGTTTTTAAAAAATGAGCGCCGTTCTGAGCAGTTGTCGGTATATCAGATTGACTGTCATATAAGTAACCCTTATTTTACTTAATAATGACCCCAAAGCGCATGAGTAGTGATATCAAAGAGAAGCAGTAAAGTGCATCCTTTTAAGTGAAAAAGGGCAAAGTTCTGGACATTTTAAATAAAAATAAATAAAAGAAACGTACGCTCACATTCAGATAACTTTTATTACAGTATATGGTTATAATTGATTCATTTTATTGTTAGTTATTGTTGTTAATCTCTTACTGTGAATAATTTGTAAATTAAACTTTACGACGACCATACATGGCAACACTATCGGCACGATTTTTTTTTAAGTTGATACATCTGTCGTAAGCGTCCATGTGAAATTGCAAGTCATTCTATCAAGTAGTTTGTTTTATACAGCTACCTGAAGCAAAAGTGTTGTTTGTATCCCTTGAAATGGATAAACTTGAGTATCGTGCGGTTATAAAATTCTTTGTAAAAAAAAAGTTTAACGCCAACAGAAATTCATTCAAAGTTTATGGCACTCTTCTCCTTCGTTTTCGACAATTAATAAATGGGCTACCGAATTTAAACGTTGGCTGTACCAGCCTTGAAGATGATCCACGTGAAGGACGTCCAAAAAGTGTAACAACACCAGAAATCATTGATCAGCAGCACGATATGGTATTGGATGACAGGCGAATCAAAGCATATGAAATTACTGAGACTATTAGCATTTCAAAAGAATGTGAGCCTATAGGCATTTGAAAAGAACGCGATATATTTTGCATGAAGAATTGCAAATGAAAAAGCTTTGCTCAAGATGGGATCCGCACTTGCTCACAGCAGATCAAGAACGCACTCACATGAAAATCTCTGAACAGTACTTGGAGCGTTTTAACAAGAATAAAATTGATTTTGTGCGTTGATTTATTACTATGGATGAGATTTGGATTCACCATTGCACACCAGAATCCAAACAGTAGTCAACACAGTGTAGAGAAGCCGGTTGTTCAGCGCCGAAGAAGACAAAGTCGGTTCCATCAGCAAGAAAGGTCATGGCATCGGTGTTTTGGGATGCTAAAGGCATTTTGTTTATTAATTATCTTGAAAAGGGTAAAACAATAACGGGAGTATGTTATTACGATCTTTTAACCAGACTAGATGAAAAATTCGTGAGTAAAGACCCGGTGTGCAGAAGAAAAAAAAATCATCTTTCATCAGGGCAATGCACCTGTCCACAAATGTTTCGCAATGTGAAAATTAAGGGATCTGCACTATGAAATATTGGAACATCACCCTATTCCTCCAAGATTTGGCTCCCTCTGACTTCTATCTCTTCCCAAAACTAAAACTTTTCCTCGCTGGTCAGCGTTTTACTTCGAATCAAGAGGTGATTACAGCTGAAGAGGGTATTTTGCAGATCTTCCTGAAAATCACTACAGGGACGGGCTGATTGCGCTGGAGCATCGCTAGAATAAATGTATTAGTCATATTAGTCTTATTATGTTGAAAAATAAAAATAATTTTGAAATTATAAATTCGTTTTATCATTGTTAGGCTGTGAGCTTTTCAGACCACCTTTGTATATGTATAGAAAAAGCATAGTATATAGAAGGTTCGGTACTATCCGCGGGGTGCCTCGGAATGTATCCCCCGCGGATAAGGGAGGGGAGATATAATCACTGTGTATCAATGACATAGATTATTTATTATTAAAGAGTAGTGGCCTTACTACAGACCCGTGAAATGAGATACTTCAACAGTCACCCTGATTCTCTTAGATTCCACTTCATCTTATACTACTGCCTGAAGTCTGTCTCTCAGCCGCCACTATTCATGAGATTATCTTCATATCTATTCCCATTTGCAAAATCATAAACAAAAAAAAAGAATCAACTAAAGTATTTTTTGTTTTATTCCCGTATAAGACAAGGCCGTTTTAGTTCAATCTAACTTTTGGAGACTTTGGAGAATATTCTTTTGGATAAGTAACAGGCACCGTGTATATGGAGATATATTTATATATGACTACGAGAGATTAGTTGTGGACAATATGGAAGATATTTTTTAATATTTTCTTCTTTAATAGACTGCAAACTTTTGTAGTTTGTAGCATTTTTTTTCGATCTTTCCAGCTCCTCGTCAAACATATATCTACTCTACTTTTGGTTTCGCATTACTTTTTATTTTAATTGTTCTGAAGCAGGGATGCACAAACTTGTTAAGGCCGAGGGCCGCATAGTTCCACTGTTACTTATGGGAGGGTCACCAAAAAAAAAAAACTTGAAAGTTATCTACCATAAATTGTTTATTTTATTCATACCTATCATAATTGTTACAAAAAAGGTAATAAAAATTAAGTGAATTTAATTTGATGCGTGACATTGCATTGATTTGACAATTGTTTTGATATTTGGTTCGAGTTTTGTAGTAGCCAACCGCAAAACTGATTCTAAATTTTCATCAGTCAAGCGGTTCCTATTTTTCGATTTGTTAATATTCATGACTGAAAAAGTTTGTTCACAAATATATGTTGAGCCAAAGAGGCTTGCGCATTTTAATGCATTATCTAGCAACCATTTATAATTGTTTTTATCGACACAACGATAGAAGTTCAATAAATTGACTTCGTTAAATTTATTTCGCAGGCTCTCATCGTTTTGAATGTCGATGAGTTCAAGCTGTGCTGATTCGGATGCATTTACGGGCAAAATGGCAAAAGGATTGCTAAATAAATCTAGCAACGGTTTCACTTTTTTAAAATCAGAAAACCGATCCTTGAAGGGTGATATCAAGTTATCAATGTTTTCAACATACACAGTTTTGAAGTTGACATTGAACTTTTCAGAAACTTTCTTATAATTAGGAGAATGGATGTAATTCCCTGACTTCAGTTGGATTTGAAATAGATTTAACTTGCACTGAAAAGACAAAATGTGGCCGTAAAGTTGAGTAACCAATTGATCTTTGCTCTGAAGTCGCGTATTTAACGTATTTAAATGATTAGTAATGTCAACCAGAAAGACTAAGTCGCATAACCAATCCGGATTTTTTATGTCAGAGACGTCTTTGTTTTTTTCAGTCATGAAGATTTCGATTTTATCAATTAAATTTAGGAACCGCTCCAATGTTTGTCCACGACTTAGCCACCTCACTTCTGTGTAAAAAATTAAGTCACCACATTCACTTTCGATGTCTTCAAGAAACTTTTTAAATTGTCGGTGATTAAGGCCACGGGATTTTATAAAATTAATCGTTGAAACCACAATTATCATGACATGTTCAAATCCAAATTTCTTAGGGCACAAGCTCTCCTGGTGGATTATACAGTGGAATTGTATCAACTCATCGTCGTGCCGTCCCAAATGCTATTTCAATAATGTTACTAATCAAGAATTTGCTCCTATCATGGAAGTAGCTCCGTCGGTCGTGATACCTGATAATTTTGTCAGATCTAAATCAATTTTGGGACACTGTTCCAAAAGCCCAGTGAACATGTTATTACCTTTCTTTTGATCTGACAGTGAACTCATTCCAATCACCTCCTCACCTACCTCAAACTCTTGCGTTATTCCACGTGCAAATATTAAGAACTGGGCTGTGGAAGTAATGTCAGTTGATTCATCAATAGCTAATGAAAAATAGGCAAATTTCTTTGAATAAGATGTCAATTGGTCCTTTACATTTTCCGACATTGCAGTAATCCTTCTTGGCACAGTCATCCTGTTTAACTGAATTTTCTCAACATTTTTGGCTGATTCAGGACAAATTCTTTTAGCAGCTATCTCAAGGCAACTTTAACGAAATCTCCGTCTGTAAATGGTCGGCACTTTTTTGCTATAAGGCGAGATATTTAAAAACTTATTTCTGTTGCGATTTCCGAATCTTGAATAGGTTTTGTAAACATTACTTGCTCACCTGTCAATTCTCGTTTCAAAAATGATATTTTTCTTTACGTAGTTCTTCGGGTAGATTTGAAAATGTAGAATGCAGACTTTCATAGTGTCTCCTTATAATGTATTCTTCTTTTATTATGGCTACAGCACTTTTGCAAACAAGCACACGATATTGTTAAACGACTGCACAAAACCATATTTTCCGGTCCAGCTATCCTGAAACTGCCGTTTTTCATCCTGTAGTTTGCCTTTCCTACTTATACTGCTTTATCCATTGTAGAATTTATTTTTTACCGTTTCCTAGGGATGATAATTAATTGTAGCAACCGCACCTACGAAAACAAAATACTCATATGACAAATAGACGAATTATAAAATTTGTTAACATTATTACTAACCGATTATCGTAAGTAGACAGGCAATCGTGACGTCACAGCTACTTTGCTTTGCGCATGTACCATTTTTAAAAATTACCTATCGTGTAACTTGTTAAAGTTAAAATAATACACGGTGAGACGGGCCGCCAGCAAATCAACGGAGGGCCGCGGTCTGTGCATCCATAATTAAAAGCGTTCATTTAAATATTTTTCAAGCAATTCACATCTCTACTTATATCCAAGTATTTCTCCCAGTGATTTGATGCTTGTTAAATCCTGAATGAGATATTTCACAACGAAATCTCTTCATTCAAGATTTAACACTACCACCACCCTCCTTGACATAAAGCCCATATCTCAACACTATTCAGAATGCAGGGGATATGTTACGAAAATGGATTCAAGAGCAATGTGCTCGTTAAAAATCAGTTAAAGGACTGTTTGTTGAACGTTTCGTATTTTTCATACATTCATGAAATTCATCGACTTTGTGGAATCTCTGGCGAACTACGTATTTGCTACAATTCGGACTAAAGGAGGTCAGGCCTGTTACTAACGTTCAGGTATGTGTAGATGTAAAGCGACAACTGAACTGCTAATTACAGATTATACGACAATTTCGATTAAAACTGCGTAAAATGTTAACTTTATACATTAGTATCCGAGAAACTTTTATAAATAGGAATAAAGGAGGTAAGGATAATAGATACGATTTAATGTCCTTTTCCACCCATTTTGGATGATCTAACTGTTATGCAGAAGAAACTGATGAGCATTTTTCAAGCGAATGTGTGAACACTAATCTGACAGGAGAGAAAATACTGCTTAAAAGAGAAGATGTAACGAATGATAAAATACAGGGCAAGTAACTATTTGATACCTTAACATAAGTAGGAAATGAAAGTGTTGGAGTTAGGATGATTTCTCTCATTTCTATGAAGAGAGGAATGTCGGGGTTAACGAATCCACTTTTCATAAGATGTTTACTAAAATTGAGCAAAATTCCTAGTGAATGGAAGTTTGAAAGAGTTATTGCAATACAAATGTTGTGTCATCATATAAAGTAAGGCATTTATATGAATTCGTGTTAAGAATATCCTGAATACGATTTCTAATTAATTTTATATTACTTTATCTATAACAGAGTAATAATGAAATTATTAAGATTTTGTCGGCAAAATAATACAAAAATTATGTAGTAATAGCCATAGATGGCAAGAACTACATCCCCATAAGCAGTCCACAAAGTGGTTCCATTATGGGGAGGTCTGTTAAGATAATTATTAAGAAATTCTTAATAACATTAATAATTAATGTTATTAAGAATTTACGACGAGAATAGACTAACATAATGGTTTGTTGAAATTATAACAAAGTGTTGATTGTGCTCTAAATAAGTGCATGCTGACTGGTGAGAGAGGGAGAGAGACTGGTTTGTTCTTTGGATTATGGTTGTTAATTTTAAGTGTGTGTTTGGCTGGATGCCTGTTTCGCAGAAATTCGAGTTTCCAAGAGAAAGAAATTTTGACATTCGACAGTATAAGACAAGTTTGGAATCTCCTTGCTTTGAATACTTGCTACTACTACTGAATGTAAAATTTCATTGCTCACTTCTTTGCAATGGAATTACCTTCTGCGTTTAATAACAGAACAGTAAATGAAATGTTTATTGTTAAATTCAGTAGATTTGAATATTTGGAACCATATCAGGACTTGTGTTATTTGAAACATATTGAAAGAACGTTTGTGGGTGTATAGTGATATGCCTGAGATTAAATGTATTCCAATATAAACATTTGATTGACAAACTGCTTATATTGGATAACTAATTCTTATTCTTTCCTTATGCAGTGGAATTATTTTACTCACATTCCACACTATTGAAACTTTACCAGAACTGAAACTGAAGCATGAATTAAACAGCTTGGTAAGAGGAGATGCTAATTTTCTTCCATATTCTTGTAACACATGGGCTGTTATACCATCTAACTCTAATGCTGTGTTAGCATTAAGGTTCTGTAATATACTAAGAAATCGTATGTTATAAAGAAATCGACAAAGAATATAAAGAAATCGATATTTCTTTCGATCCCAGAAATATCGTCAAATCGATATCATCATCGTATCGGACCCATAAACAAAAGGACGGGACGAACTTTCCCCGTCTCGTGAAAGTGATCTGCGAATCCCCAATAAACACAATCAAATTTATAAAAACGATAAACAACAAACTAAAGGACACTTTCCCCCAGTCGCGCATACGTGTTCTACCTGATTTAACCTTTGCCAAAGAGAGAGCAAAGACGCCAACTACGAAGACAACTAGAAGAAAAACGCCAAAATGGAGACAACAGTTGGGAGCTAAACTACAAACAATCCAAACTAGTACAAAAACCAAGTGAAGCCACTAGCAGCCACCAAGGACATCAGCATGCAGGCACTGCATAGGAAACGTGCAAGATCCTTGAGGTCAAATCCATGCCTCACAGAACCTTGCATATCCACTTCACCAATATCCGTGGCCACAACTCCAACCTCAATAACATCCACTACCATCTACAATCCACCAAACCCCACCTACTCTTTTTAACAGAAACTCAAATCTCACCTTCAACCAGCACTATTCAACTCAACCTTCCTAACTATACATTATTTAACTCCTTTCGACCCAAGGGTGGCGTCTGTGCATATATCCGTTCTGACATAACCTGCCAGAGAGTAACTAACTTAGAATCGCCAGACTTCGACCTTCTTTGGCTGAAGATATTCCTCCCCCACTCAGTCAAATTCATCTGCTGTCTCTAACGCTCTCTAATACCACCAATCACTCTGAGCTCTTTCATTTCCTCTCCTTAAAAGTTGATTTTCTCCAGTCCCACTCTCCTAACAGCGAAATCATCCTCCTGGGTAATGTCAACGTCCATAACACCAATTGGCTTTCCTCTTCCAGTTATACAGATCCTGCAGGCAGAGATGCTAAAAAATTTGCAGTCACTAATGACCTCACACAAATTGTTCAAAAACCGACCAGAATTCAAATAGGTCTCAAATCTAACTGGATTCAAGTCATCCGATATCATTAGCAGCACGCCCTCTCCTCTCTATCCTTCCTAAAAATACTGAACCTTTACACTCGATACCAGATAATATGTATGATTCTGACAGTAACGTTTCACTTAATCTACAATTTGAGATCCCAACATATTGACTAAGGTAACAAATTCTACGCCTTTGTTTCTGATATTCCTAGCATTAGTGCACAGACATAGTAATCTACCAGCATATTCCTTTGTATACTCTTGTCTGCTATCTGCATGACACTGTTGGACAACATGCAGATCTCTATTCTTCCCTAGTGCCTTATACATGTAGAAATCGTTTGATGGGTCCGAACGAGACGAACACAAAGTCAAAATCATTCACTTTACGTCAACATTTCCATGAAAAAGCCCATTCCCATCATTCAACATTTTCGTTCTTACACTCACATTCTCACGTTCAAATCGTTTGCCATCATCGCCCTTCTTCTTCACTTTTATCATAGCGAGGTAAAATACTGACGATTTTCACTTTCTCACTCTTCCCCCCCTCCCCCTCTTCCAACAATCCTTTCATGTCCTTTCTCATACTGAACTTATCGCGAGGTAAGTCGTTAGTACCTACTTCAACTGCGATCTCGTTTATATTTCTTTTCTGTTTTTGAATTACTTCCTTTACATTCTTAATTTTCGCTCTGGGAAAACTCGAAGTTAGAACTCGCTCATCAATACCATGTTTGATTGTAGAGTCACCATACCAAATAACATCTTTCTTTTTTACAAACAAAGTCACTTACCTGATTTCCGTTACTTCCTGTCTTAACTGTTTCTGTGTTTTGTTGTGTCTTATTTTTCTGCTTATTTTATTTTTCCTCCTTATGCTCATTTAAACGCCTATCGACTTTTTGTAATTCCCGCTTCGTTTCTCTGATGATCTTCTTTAATTTTGCTACTTTGGAGGTTAGTTCATTTACTTTAACCTCCTCCACATCTCCAATAACCTCGTAAGCGGGGCTAGCCTCCTTGTGCTCGCCTGAGATGTTCTTCTTATCTTTACGTTTCTCGTGCGATTTTAGCGCCATTTTAAACTTTAATTTATTATTGAAATATTTTAACAAAAATACGTTATAAAATACTAAATACACCAAAAAGGTACACTAATATACTATAAAAACTATAATTAACCATAAAACACTAACTTCAAATCAATTATATACAGGAAGTTTTCTTTTTCATATTCTGCATTATAGAGGGCGCTGCTATAAAAACAGTTGTCCTTTTTATAGTGCATTTATTTATGAGAAGCGCCCTCTAATCAGTAGTACTTGAATTGAGGCTTACGTGGTGTGTGATTTTTTATCATTGTTCAGTTCAAGTTCTTTTAATGATAGTCGATGTTTATTTTCTCTGTTGTTTAAGTCGAAGCAAGTAAATTTTCCTGTCAAAGAAGTAAAACAGTCTGTTACTGAGTTAAGGTAAATATAAAAATTTTGTCTCATTATTTTCGCGCTGTATACCAAAATTTACGATAAGTATGCAATCAGATTTGGGAAGCACATGTATGATTAATAATGTGGATGCTGTGTCCTGAATAAAATGATTCTTTTGAAAAAAAGATATAAGAAACTTCAATAATGTTTGCATATTTCAAACAAATTGAGTTTCGTAATAGTGTGTGCAAGTTGAAGCGAAATGTTAAAGCAATGCTTATTATTAAGTTCAGCTTCGTTTTGTGATATTTGTGTAAACAACTTCGCGGGATTGTCAGACTAATGTGTTTCGTTTCTACACAGTATACTAAATTTGTACATACGACAATCTTCTGCTCGTGCAATCTTAAATTAAATGCGAACCGTCTATATACAACCTAAGCAATATTTTGGAAGATAAATTAATATATGCGTTTTCTCATTTAACGCTTCTGCGCATTTTGCTGTGTTAACAGTGTTCAGATAAATTTTGATTTGTTATATAATTATTTGTCAAATTATTTATGAAAATGTTATATAATCAGCGTCATAATTTTCATGTCTCATTAATATCGTTTTTAAAACTAGATTAGTAAAATACAAATTTCAAGCTGGTTTCGAAAGTAAATCTGTAGAATTTACATCCTGTTGCCATCATTCTGAACATTATTTATATATAACAGAAAGTGAATATATTTCCTTCCTAAACTTAATAATAAATATTTAGCCTTTTTTTTGTTTGTTTGTTTGTGTTCTAAATTTCATATTTCGGAGATAGCGTGCCAGAATTAATTAATGCTAAATTAATGTTCTGTTGGGGAATGGCGTGCGAGCATGATTTACTTATCTGCAATGTAATGTCAGCTCAATAATGTTCGGTTCGTGATGGTTTCTTATAAATTTTACAGTAGAACAATTACTGTTCAACTACAGATCCGAGACCTCTCGACACTTCTGCGCATTGCAGAAGAATGCGAATCCATTGCGATAATAGGGTAATCAATGACGAGTGTTTATTATTATACGTCGGAAAATTAACTTTTCTTGTATGAAAATTCTTGTTTTAAAAGTGGTAAGTATTTTGCTATTACAATAGTTGGAAACTTTTGCGTATAAAATACGTGATTTCGCGTTCTGGTGGAGAATTTGCATGCAGCCTTATTTCTTTCTCCCATTCAACATGAATTGACTCTTCTTGACACCGTTCCAGCCAGAGTTCTCGCATCTGTGGTCGAATATTAACTTAATAGTGTGGTTACGATTGTTAGTAAAATCCTGCAAAGTTGTTAACATCAAATTATGCTGTGTTAACAGTGTTCAGATAAATTTTGATTTGTTATATAATTATTTGTCAAATTATTTATGAAAATGTTATATAATCTTATGTATTCAGTGTCTTAATTTTCATGTCTCATTAATATCGTTGTTAAAACTAGAGAGATGCCATCCATTTTCAGCCTGACTGTTTCTAATACGTGGTACATATTATTTTATTGCTGATTCGTTTTTCGAAGTCTTCCATTCTTCTTTCCACAAGTTTAGTCTCATTTTTATCGAAAGTGTTTTTAAAAGCTGAATTTTAGTACTTTTGGTAAGTTCTTTCGAGGTGTTCCTTTATAGCCCCTTCTTCAGGCAATTGATCCACGCTTTCTGGGTTCCTGCTACTTCAGTATGCACCTTCAGCCAGTAGAGCTTAATTTCCAGTTGTTTACCAGACTTCTTGTATTCTCTATTAACTAAGTGGGTGTTTGGGTTTTTAATATCTCCCTGACAGCTTCTACTGTCACTGTAAATTGTTGTGATCTTTTGATGAGATTTGTTAAATTCTAATGACAGATAACATCTTATTTTCATCTCATCCGCTTGATAACGGGTTGAGTCCACTAAGAAGAAAAGTTCTCCACTTATCGCGATCTTTAGCCATCTCAATCATGACTCTATAGCTGGGTAGATGGGAATGTTCTTTCAGAAACTTTATCCAAGTACTTCTTGGTCTGGTTCTAGGTCTTTTTCTTCCCATATATTCATTCAGAGCTAAATATAGGAGTCTATGGGGGGGGGCCATTCTCTGAATATGACCAAACCATCTCAGTTGTTGCTTAATGATTGTGTCTATTACCGTATTTGCCGGCGTATAAGACGCATTTTTTTTCTTTGAAAACAGGTCTGAAAAACAGGGTACATCTTATACGCAGATACTCTGGGGGGGGGTGGGGGGGGGGGGGGGTGGGGGGGGGGGGGGGTGGGGGGGGGGGGGGGTGGGGGGGGGGGGGGGTGGGGGGGGGGGGGGGTGGGGGGGGGGGGGGGTGGGGGGGGGGGGGGGTGGGGGGGGGGGGGGGTGGGGGGGGGGGGGGGTGGGGGGGGGGGGGGGTGGGGGGGGGGGGGGGTGGGGGGGGGGGGGGGTGGGGGGGGGGGGGGGTGGGGGGGGGGGGGGGTGGGGGGGGGGGGGGGTGGGGGGGGGGGGGGGTGGGGGGGGGGGGGGGTGGGGGGGGGGGGGGGTGGGGGGGGGGGGGGGTGGGGGGGGGGGGGGGTGGGGGGGGGGGGGGGTGGGGGGGGGGGGGGGTGGGGGGGGGGGGGGGTGGGGGGGGGGGGGGGTGGGGGGGGGGGGGGGTGGGGGGGGGGGGGGGTGGGGGGGGGGGGGGGTGGGGGGGGGGGGGGGTGGGGGGGGGGGGGGGTGGGGGGGGGGGGGGGTGGGGGGGGGGTTGAGTCTATCAGCCATTCAGGGATAAATACTGTATTGGGTTCTTCTCCTGGCAAAATCCGTGACCTCAAGCGTAAAATATCAGGTGTTTCCTGTCTAAAGTCTAAAACTAAATATGAGTGAGGTTCCCGTGTTGCATCTTTATAAATCTGAACTAACACGTTCGTTTGTCCTGGAAATACTTGGGAAGCTAAATGAGAAAACTGCAAAGAGTCTCGGGGATTTTTAAAAGCAATAACATAATGACTATTGAGAGAAATTGTACGAAAATGTGTACCTTTACAGAATAAATTTTGTGTCAGTAGAATGACACTAAGGTTACGGTGATGTGAACCTTTTATGAAAACATCAGCTATTTCTGTGCTGTCCTTAGCCTGGTGAACCAAATCATCGATTATGAGTAAATTTCTCACATAAGAATCAAATTCAGGTAACTTCAAACCATTCACGAATTCTATATTGGTAAATTTTTTAAATTTATCTTGATTTTCACTGTAACAGTAAACGATTCGTTCCGGTGGTGGTTTGATTAGTTGATTACAATGTTCTATGAGAGACAACACGAATGTTGTTTTTCCTGACTGAGTAGCTCCCGAAATTATACATGTAAATGGATGTATGAACATATTGAAAATGATAACATAACAAGACTGTGATTGTTTTATATAATCAGAGATCATGTAAAAACAAATTGATACTTGTTTTAATATCAAAAAAAATCTCCTTGTCAACATTTTTTTTTTTTTTTTTTAATCACAGTCACCATGTAATCATGCCAAGACGAATTTTCTTTTTTAATTCTAAGAAAAAAAAAAAAAGCTATTGTGGAATAATAGTAACAATAACATTGATGTTAAAAATGTACAAGAGAAGGGCGACACTGCAAATCATCGTGTTGGGAAACAACCATGGATTTTTACCAACCAGGTAGAATGTTGTTTAGTTTTCTGTCCCATAGATGGCACTTTTGCTTATGGGGTATATGAGTGTAAGGAATTATCCTTTAAAATACCCAATTAGAATTAATACCACGTCCTGTGATTTCCTCATTTTCACCAGTCAAATCTACCTCTACAATGGTAGGTTGATGGTTGAATATATTCCCATTACCATCAACGAAACGAATAACAGATGATCGCTATTAAAAAAAAAAAATAAAATAAAATAAATTACTTCTAGGTTTCAGAAATATCGTACAGAAATAAAAACTCAAGGTGATTTTAGCAATTTCAATACTACATAAGAGTTTCTTTCACTAACACACTTTTTACTAAACATCAACCCTCAAAATTTTCCCCAAAAAATCCTAATGACCAAAAATAAATTAAATGTTACTCATCATAATTTATTAGCAATTTCGACACTATGCGATGGTTTCACTATCACAATATTACTAAATAACCACACTCAATATCTTTTCCCAATAATAATAAAAAAAAATTATATATATATATATATATATATATATATATATATATATATATATATATATAATGACTTATGGGATTTCACTAAAAATACAACAGATTGAATATCATAAACATGATTTTTATTTTTCCATTGCAAAAACCACCTTATAACTTTATAGACAAAAATCGCTAATGTAGTCACTAAAATTCAAATGACATTGCTATAAAATAACAAAATTAACTTACCTTTTCTCCAGAAAAACTCATTTTCAAACTACAATCTTCTGAATGCATACCAAATTACCAATACTAGAAACTCAAAGGAATACAACCAAATACTACAAGTTACTACTAGAAACTCAAATGGAACCCCCCACCCACCCCATTAGTCTATTTATAAAAAATCAGAACCAATGGAAAACCAATAATCACAACATGTGACAATGAATAATTTAGTTCACAACGATCACTCAAGGTCAAATTACGAACCTTTGCTACTCATCAGTAGGGTATCACCTTGAAAACACTTAGTCACAACATTAAGCTGGAGTGCAATATTTGTAGGATAGGATGTGATGCGAACAAGTTAGGTCTCAAAGATCACATGAGGTCATTTACAAATCTTTGCTACCTAACACTATTGTAAACATTACTCACATGAAAGCTTGACTAATACACTACCCTGGAAATATTTTACCTTTGAAGTAAGCGCTATATACGGCTATGAAAAGAACGATGACTGGCTGACCGGAAATGAGTCACTCAGTTATCTACAAACAAGATGAAAATTAACAGTGTGGGAAAGTAATATTTATTTATTTATTTATTGAACTTTAAGATCTTACTTTTAGACAAATCAAAATATCCGGATGAATTATGAATAAAATATGAACTTGATACTGTAAAAGACTTAATGAGAAATATTCAGTGTTGGAAAATAAATTCACAATTTACGGTTGTGACTCATGTCATCCCCTTTGAAGAAAAGCGCTCGCTGGGGGATATGGCAATGACGAAACCTCACCATCTACGCTCCGTAATCTAAAGGACGAAGTAACTAGTTCAGGTTACAGTATTTACAGAAATTTCATTCTTTGTGGTTTTTGTGTTTGTGTTGTGTTGTGGATATAAAATTGAACTATTTTGGAATAATCGAATTTCGAAGAGTCATCTGGAAAGCTGTAAGTACTTTTTTAACTTAAACATAACTGATCGCATGTTGTTTGGTAAGCGTAATTCTAATACTGAATAGTTTTTTTTTTTTTTTTTTTCCCATAAGAATAATCATAGGGTATATATTAGAGTATCAACATGGACACATTAGCAATTTTTATGTCTAGTGTGTGTGTGTGTGTGTGTGTTTAAGGACAGGTACTTTAAGTATATAATTAATTATTCAGAAAAGCTCGAAACACGAGAGCCATCACGACTTACTCTAAGAATTCCCACCCTTTAACAGGAAACAAATACCCCAAATGTATTGGAAAATTAGTACAACCATCTATATAAAATAAAAAAAAAATATAAAAAAAATTTAAAAAAAAACCGTATGTTTGAGTGACACCAATATATAATTAATTATTCATAAAAATCCAATCACACCCGCCATCACGACATACTCTAAGAATTTCCACAGACGACAATGACAGATGTGTGTCACATTTAACTTAAACATAACAACTGCTCGTATGTTTTTGGTAAGCGTAATTCTAATACTGAATAGTTTTTTTGTTTTTTTTTCCATAAGAATAATCATAGGGTATATATTAGAGTATCAACATGGATACATTAGCGATTTTTTATATCTAATATGTATATGTGTGTGTGTGTGTGTGTATGTGTGTTTAAGGACAGGTTTTTTAAGTATATAATTAATTATTCAGAAAAACTCGAAACACGAGAGCCATCACGACTTTCTCTAAGAATTCCCACACTTTAACAGGAAAGAAATGCCCAAAATGTATTGGAAAATTAGTACAACCATCTATAGAAGAAAAAAAAACTGTATGTTTGAGTGACATAGAATATAGTTAAATTAAATTATCATTCCAAACTCAATAACAACAAACATTCGCGTCACGATTCCTTATCTTATCTTGATCTTGATCTGGTCAGAAGTGTCCACCAATGACAACACGATTACTTATCCACTAATATTTCCCTTTCCATTCAAAACAATAACGTCACTTATTTACAACTAACAAATGACGTCACTTATCTACATCTCATAACAACAAACATTCACGTCACGATTCCTTATCTTATCTTGATCTTCATCTTGTCACTAGTGCACCACCAATCACAACACGAATCCTTATCTCTAATATATCTCCCTTTTCCATTCAAAACAACAACGTCACTTATTTACAAATAACAAATGACGACATTTATTTACAAATAAAAAATGACGTCACTTATCTACATCTCATAACAACAAACATTCACGTCACGATTCCTTATCTTATCTTGATCTTGATCTTGTCACTAGTGCACCACCAATCACAACACGAATCCTTATCTCTAATATATCTCCCTTTTCCATTCAAAACAACAACGTCACTTATTTACAAATAACAAATGACGACATTTATTTACAAATAAAAAATGACGTCACTTATCTACATCTGAAAACAACACACACCCACCTCACCATTCCTTATCTTATCTTGATCTTCATCTTGTCAGAACTGCACCACCAATCACAACACGAATCCTTATCTCTACCATCACCCATAATCCCATACGCGAACCAAAACACAACAGAAGCCAGTGACACACTTGCCCACACGGAAATTCCAAACCTTACACACCCATGAAGCCATGCACACAATGACGTCAGGAAGCCACGCCCACTTTCCTTATCTTATCTTGATCTTGATCTTGTCACTAGTGCCACCCCTACTACTCTCAATCGAGTGAAGTAGATGCTATTATGAAATTTAAAAAGCTCTATCGAGACAGATCTACCAGCAAAAAAAACAAGGGGTACTATTGATCTCACTCGATCTTCGAGGCGACTTCGATGGTTCATGGTGCCAGCCATAATTAATAAATCAAGAGATATTAAGAGATTAAAAAAATTATTAAAATTTCAGAATGGCCGCTTGAAAAGAAAGTTACTTTCCACAGCACCATGTCTAAAATGCTCCATACTTGTCTTAAATGATACAAACAACCTATAACGGTCTTCCTAAACGAAGGAGATCTAGAGCTAGCCAATAAATTAAAATAATTAGAAATATAAACAGAAAACAAATAAAACTTCAACAAGTACATCTCATTTGTTGCAGGTAAAAGCTTAAAATTTTCAATCCTTGTATCTACACCGGCAAGGATAAAGTGAGGTTTAGTTCAACGAGACTAAAAGCAATATATATATCACTATTGATATCTTGTGACGTTCTACTTGGGATTATGAAATGAAATCTAAGAAAAACCAACAAAAGTTAAACAGAGTTCAATGAGCTATATTCATACCAATAATTAAAGGATACGGGACCATATCCTTCGAGGCAGCTCGCATTATTGCTGGTCTGCCACCGATATGCGTGAAGATGAAAGGGTTCTTTCTAATATATGAAGTCACTTCCGGAATATATAACGGAAATGCCACAACCAACTTCCATGTCATTATAGTAAGTGGCTTCACCCAGAAACATATCATAAACAGAAAGAAAGACAGCTTTGAAATGACGAATCCCACATATACACACTAACGAGAGCAAAATAGGTGGAAATGTCGATTGTTTCCTCCTAGTATATTACAGGCAGCCCATTATAAACAACGGTGTCTTTGGCTGTCTCTGTTCAAACAACAAAACAGAACAATTGGCAATAGTTTCTTTTCACATATCTCCGGTAATTAAAATTAAACAGATCTTATTGAAAGACAACAGCATTAGTACAGAGGGCCCTTGTGACCAGATCAAGATCAAGATAAGATAAGGAATCGAGATGTGATTGGTTGTTCTGATGATGACGTCACTGTGTGTGTGACGTCATGAGTTTGGAAATTCCCTGGGGGACATATGTGTCAGTGACGTCAGCTCTTGTGTTTTGTTCGCGTTTGGAATTATGGGTGGTGGTAGAGATAAGGATTCGTGTCGTCATTGGCGGGGCACTTTGAACGAGATCAAGATAAGATAAGGAATCGTGTCGTGGGTGTGTGTTGTTATCAGATGAAAGTGACATAATTTGTTAGTTGTAAATAAATGACGTTATTGTTTTGAATGGAAAAGGAAGATATATTAGTAGATGAGGATTCGTATCGTGATTGGTGGGACACTTTTAACCAAATAGGGGTAGGGTGAAGGTGGGGAGCAACGTCAGTGTCCTGGATGTGTGTTGTTGTGAGATGTAGATAAGTAAATGTTTTTGCGTATGGCGTTATGGGTGGTGGATAGTGATAAGATAAAGTTTGGAATGTTTGGAATTTCGGCGGGGCCTCCTTTCTGTCAGTGACATCACGTGGTGTGTTTGGTTCATTTAAGCATTGTGGGTGGTGTTTAGAGATAAGGAATCGTGAGGTTATGTGCTTGGAAATTTCTGAGGAATATATGTCTCTGTGATATCGCATGGTGTTTTGGTTTGCCTTTGGAATTGTGGGCGATGTTTTTGAGATAAGATATCTTGGAATTTTCCCAGGGTGACAAACATGCCCATTGTCGTTATGTTTTGTCTTTGGTTGTGTATAGATGGCTGTACTAATTTTGCAATACATTTTTACAATACATTGGGGGTATTTCTTTCCTGTTAAAGGCTAGGAATTCTTAGAGTAGAGTCGTGACGGCGGCGAGTGGTTAGGATTTTCTGAATAGTTTAATTATATGCTGGTGTCCCCTCAAACGCACACACATTAGACATGAAAAATCGCTATGTTGTGTATCCATGGTGATCCTCTAATATGTACCTTATGAATATTCTTATGGAAAAAAAAAAAAAAGCTATTCACTATTAGAATTGCACTTACCAAAACATACGAGCAGTGGTTCTTGAAATTACAAATATCGTGTAATTAATTATTTCAGAAAATTGTCTAATGCTACCTATTAACAATGTTTGAGTTATTTGTAAACATTTTGTTCGCATACTCAAACCCCAAACTGATAATACTACGCAAAACATCAACTGAAGGATGTGAGTCATGAAAAAGATGAAGTTTGGATTGTTGTTTGGGAAGTAATATCAAACCCTCAAGTAAGATCAGGAGAATTCCAAGCCCCCCCCCCCCCCTGTGAGAAAAGTTCATAAGTAGGAATAACAAATTGGCTAAGGGAAATAACACAGTGCCACCATGACTGAAGGAAAGAAACGAAGTGCATGGCTAGCCTATAAGGAAAAAGAGTCAAATGCATTTCAGACCTTGTGTTTTTGTGTTTTGTGCTGTGAATATGTTAAAAATCAAAAATTTGGAATAGTCAGAAAATCTCGATAGTTCCAAGATGTCCCCATTCAGGAAATACTGTAAGTAATTTAAATTATCATTAGAATTTCAAGACTACATACAGAAGTTATCAATTTAAGTCTTCGTTTATTTTAATTTATTTTTTTAAATACCGTTTGGTTTTTCTCTGGATTGTAAACTAAAAATACCAATAGTCAAAACATTTTGTACAAAAAGGTAACTTTAATTAGCAAAAGTAATGAAGTTTAAGATCTTAAATATAGACAAATCAAAATATTTGGATGTTATGTATATGAGAGAAAAAAAATTGTTTGAGGGACACCAGCATATAATTTAATTATTCAGAAAAGCATAAAAGCTGCCGCCATCTACACTCTACTCTACTCAATGAATTCCCATAGTCTTTTTAACAGGAAAGAAAAACCCCAAACTGTATTGGAAAATTAGTACAGCCGTCTACAGACATCCAAAGACAAATCTTGATGACAATAATGGATGTCTGTCACCCTGGGAAAATTACACATATCTTATCTCAAAAACATCGCACACAATTCCATAGGCAAACCAAAACACCACGTGATGTCACAGAGACATATGTTTCCCCAGAAATTTCCAAACACGTAACGTCATGATTCCTTATCTAGGCTAAAGAAAAATAAATAAATAAAATAAATTTCAGTTACAGAAATAGATTAAGAGCACAAGGAATCGAAGGTAAAATTAATAGTCAGAGAAGGACAATCAGTTATTTATTTATTTTTTGCACAGTTATTCTGATTAGAATTATATGTATTCGTTTAAAAAAAGAAAAAAAAAGTGTAGTGTAATAGAAATTAACAAACTATGATACAGAGCTAATATTCATTTGAAATAATAAGAAATAACTATTTATTTATTTATTTGTGGTGGCAATAGGAAAACGCTAACGGAGAATTCCAAACCTAATCAGAGGATACGTGTGACATTCACACATATGCGAATTTGTCGGTCACTGTCAGATCTCAGTCAGGAAAAGACATGTCGAGTTAATGGAAAATTGTTGCCTCTACTGTAAAAACCATACTTCAACTCACGTGAATGCTAAAATCACTTAGTCACCGTGAGAACTGAAAGAGGACCGAAAACTAAGACCAGAAACTAATGAGTCACAGTGAAACTTAACTCAGTTATTCTGATTACAAATTGATATATAAATTCATAACATTATACCTTAATGCAATTCTGTTTAATTATTGTAACTGTAAGCGAAATTGTCGGTCAGTGTCAGATCTTAGTCAGGAAAAAACATGTTGAGTAAATGGAAAATTGTTCCCTCTATTGTAAAAACCATAGTTCAACTCATGTGAATGCCAAAATCACTTAGTCACCGTGGGAACTGAAAGAGGTGATTAATTAGATCGGAAATTAATGACTAATCTTCAAGAAAGACTAATGAAAATATAAGCACTGTGGGGAAAAAAAATTCACACAAAGTTATTTCTTTATTTATTTATTGCTCAGTTATTCTGGCTAGAAAAATGTAGTTAACTGATTTTTAAAGTAAACTAGAGAAAAAAATTACGAGTTTTAATAACAAATCTACCAGAATTCCAAAAACAGGAAGTCAGTAGTAGGCTCAACACTATAATGTCATCGGGGACAGATAGCTTGGGAAAAACAACCGTGCGAAGGAATTAACGAACAGAACCAAACGGATGGAAATCTAAAGGATGCAGTCAACTAGATTTTCAGGTTATTTACAGAAATTTCGTTCTTTCAAGCTTGTGTGTGTTGTGGTGTGGATATATGCTTTAATTTAACTAATTTTGGAATATCTATTCGCATTAAGAAGAGTCATTCTGGAAAGACTCTAAGTAAATTTAAATTATCATTAGAATTTCTAGGCTACATACAAAAGGTTGTTATAATCCATTTTAGTCTTTACATTTATTTTTATTTATTTATTTTTTAAAATGCCGTTTGGTTTTTCTCTTGACTGTAAACTAAAAACACCATTAGCAATACATTTTGTAAAAAAGATAACGTTAATTAGAAAAGTAATGAAATTTAAGATCTTAAATGTGGACTAATCAAAATATTCGGATTAGTTTTCGATATGAGAAAAAAAGTGTGATTGAGGGGACACTGGCATATAATTAAATTATTCAAAAAAGCATAAAAACTTCCGCCATCTATCCTCTAAACTAAGAATATCTATACTCATGTATTGACAAGAAAAATGTGTGTGTGTGTGTGTGTGTGTGTGTCACCCTGAAAAATTCCAAGATATATTATCTCAAAAACATCGCCCACAATTCCGTAGGCAACCGAAAACATCATGTTATGTCACAGAGACATATGTTCCCCATAAATTTTCAAGCACATAACGTCACGATTCCTTATCTCTAAACTAACTCACAATGCTTTACGCGAACCAAACATACCACGTGATGGCCCTGACAGAAGGGACCCCCAGCGAAATTCCAAACATCCAAACTTTATCTTATCACTACCCATCACCCATAACACCATATGCAAATCATTTACTTATCTACATATGATAACAACACATATCCAGGACACTGACGTTGCTTCCCCTTTCATCCTACCCTTATTTGGTTAAAAGTGTCCCACCAATCACGATACGAATCCTCATCTACTAATATATCTTCCTTTTCCATTCAAAACAATAACGTAACTTATTTACAACTAACAAATTATGTCACTTATCTTCATCTGATCACAACACACATCCACAACACGATTCCTTATCTTATTTTGATCTTGTTCAAAATGCCTCACCAATCACGACACAAATCCTTATGTCTGCCATCACCCATAATTCCATACGTGAACCAAAACACAAGAACTGACGTCACTGACACATATGCCCCCAGGGAAATTCCAAACTCATGATGTCATACACACAATGACATCATCATCGAAACAACCAGCGCGTCACGATTCCTAAATCTTATACTGATCTAGTCAGAAGTGCCCGGTATACTACTGACAGCACTACTAACTGACTAAACAGACACTATTGACGACGGAAAAAACAAGAACAATCACCCAGCGGTAATAGGCTACACAGGAAAAATAGATCCGACGATCTGGTTAAATAAACGGCTATAAACGAACGGTTAGTAATAAGATGTCAAAAGACCGAAAATCAGCTACAAACATTGGCAGAAGAAACAATTTATTCTTGTGGGAAGAAGAAGAAAACATAAAAAAGGATCAACAACAACAAAAAAATTTTTTCCAAGTATGAGATGGAGACTGTCAGAAAACAAACGCCATCTCACCAGGTTTAACACTCTGCTAACAGGGCATGGAAAATTAAGACATAATCTAAATAAAATCCATATTCTGGTAACGCCATTTTGCATCTGTTTTCCACACCTTCAAGTGGCTGCCCATCAGTTGATCTCAGCTACTGAACTCCATTCGGAAGCTCCTAATGCAACACATCATCACGTCAAGAGGTTATTGACCAGTAGTATTCAAAATTATTTAATTTTGCGAATAGAGTCAACATTCAATCGTGATTAATTAAAATAATTACTCAAAACCTTTGGATGAATAACACCATTAAGCTTGAGCTGCAAAAAAAGAAACAACTGTGGAGGGAATTTAAGCAGAAAAGTGACCTGCAGGCCCATGAACAGTATAAAGCACAGCCAGAAAGGTAACGAGTGTGGTAAGAAAAGCAAAAAAGGATTATGAAAGGAAATTAGCCGTGCAAGCTAAAGAGAATCCCAAACAGTTTTGTCGATATGCTGCAAGTAAAAGAAAAAATGTATACGGCAGAATGATTTTAAGGAATGCCGATGGTAGGGAGGTAACTGAATCAGTTAATATAGTGGAATTACTGAGTGAGCACTTTGCAAGTGTATATCATCCAGGCGGTGATATTGCAGGAATGAAGGAACCAATAGCTTATACGGGAATTGAGGTGAATGAAATGGAGGTGAATAGTATATTACAAAACCTTAATGTGAATACATCTGTGGAATTGGATGGTATACCAGCTCGTGTCTTACGTGAAGCGGTTAAAGAATTGTCAGTGCCCTTGACCATTTTGTTTAATTTGAGTCTCGGGTCTGGGTTATCTCCGAGAGGGTGGAAAGAGGGGAAAATAGTTCCACTGCATAAAGGAGGTTCCAAGACTGCTCTTGCAAATTATCGATCGATCAGCATATCAGGAGTCGTAGTCAAGATTTTGAAGAAAGTAGGGAAGAGAAAAATACAGGAATGGATAGATGAAAATGGGATATTGAATGCAGGACAGCATGGTTTTGTGAAGGGTAGATCATGCCTCACTAACTGGCTTACGTTTTATAACACAGTGACGACTGAACTAGATAAAGGTAATGGTATACAGTGATACTGCTGGACTTTGCTAAGGCCTTTGACAGGATACCACGTGGAATTCTAATCAGTAAATTGCAGCATATGGGGATGGATATAGAGTTGGTGAGATGGATTGGAGGGTGGTTGATGGAGAGATATCAGAGAGCAGTTTATTCAGGGATAGAGTCTAAAAGACGACCTGTGACTGGTGGTGTGCCACAGGGGTCTCTTCTTGGACCACTACTACTATTTAATTTGTTCATTAACGATATAGGAAAGGATCTGAGAGGAACTGTTCATTTGTTTGCTGATGATGCAAAATTGGGTACAGCAATAGTGAATGCACCTGATGTTAAAATTTTGCAGGATGATTTGGAGATATTGGAGGGCTGGGCTAAGGAGAATGGATGTCAGTTTAATATGGCAAAGTGTAAGGTTTTGCATTTGGGGGTGAAAAGATTAGCAGCAGTATACCACATTGGTGGAACTGTACTCCAGGAGATTAATGAGGCCAGGGACTTGGGAGTGTTGGTTTATAGGGAGATGAAGTTTAGGGGGAACATTGCAAAAGTGGCTAAATTAGCTCCAGAAAGCACTTGGTTACTGAATACTTTGCAAGCAGAGACAAGCAAGTTATTGTTCCTCTGTATGGAGCCTTGATAAGACCCCATCTAGACTACTGTGCCCAGATCTCGGCACCAGGGTTTCTTCTTGATGGGGAGGAGGTGGAGAGGATCCAGAGGCGAGTGACCAAGATGATAGCAGGTCTATGGAATGAACCTCATGAGAACAGGTTGAAGATTTGTGGTTTGCAGAAATTGGTTGATAGGCGGAAAAGGGGTGATATGATTGAGACATTCAAATTACTGAAGGGTTTCTATAAGATTAATTAAGAGGATATTTTTCAGAACAGGACTGGTGTTGGGAGGACTAGGGACCATCCATGGAAATTGGGCAAGAGTGTGGTTAGCAAGGGTGTTAGAACTAGTTTTTTTTACTTGGAGAATGGTGAATGAAGGATATAAGTTGCCAGAGTCTGTTGTGTGTGCCATGACTGTGAATGAGTTTTAGGGAAAGTATGATAGATACTGTGTGGATGTTGAGTAGTTGTTTAGGGTCTCCCTCGATGAGTCTAAGGACTCCTTGGGGTTGCCCGTAATAATAATAATAATAATAATAATAATAATTTATTATTAAATTCAGGACGGGAATGTATTCACTTTCTGTTAAATATAAATATAAGTTCAGAATGAGGACAACAGGATGTAAATACTACAGCGTTACTTTCGAATCCATCTTGAAATTTGTATTTTACCTAATAACAGAAGCGTTAAATAAGTAAAGCGCATATATTAATTTATATTTAAAATTATTCCATAGGTTGTAAGTGTAAACACAGTTTGCATTTAATTTAAAATTGCCTGCACAGAGAATTATGAAATGTAGAAATTTAGTGCATTGTGAAGAAACGAAACACATAAGTCTGACTTTCCCGCGAAGTGTTTACACAAATATCACGAAAATAACAATAAGAATTGCTTCAATTTTAAAATCTGCACTTCCACACACTATTACGAAACTCAATTTGTTTGAAATATGCAAACATTATTGAAGTTTTTTATAACTTTTTTTCTTTCATAAGAATAATTTCAATCAGGACCCAGCATCCACATTTTTAATTATACACGTGTTTGCTAAATATGATTGTAGCACGCTGTACCAATATCGTAAATACAGCGCGAGAAATATAATTAAGAAAATAATGAGGCAAAATCTTATGCTTATCTTAACTCAGTAACAGAATTATTTTTCTTATTTAAAAGGAAAATTTCCTTGCTTTGTCTTAAACCACAGAGAAAATAAACATCGACTAACCTTAAAAGAACTTTAACTGACCAATGATTAAAAATCCTACATAGCGGAAACATTCTTCAAGTACTGATTAGAGGGCACTTCTCATAAATAAATGCACTATATAAAGGACAAATGATTTAAAAGCAGCGCCCTCTATAATGCAGAATATGAAAAACAAAAATTCCTCTATATAATTGATTTGAAGTTACTGTTTTGTAGTTTATTATAGTTTTTATAGTATACTGGTGAACGTTTGAGTGTATTTCGTATTTTATAACATATTTTTATTAAGATATTTCAATAATAAATTAAAGTTTAAAATGGCGCTATACACGCAAGAGAAACGTAAAACTAAGAAGAGCACTGCAGGAGGGAACAAGAAGACTAGCCACGCAAACGAGGTTATTGGAGATGTGGAGGAGGTTAAAGAAAAGGACTACCTTACAAAATAGCAAAATTAAAGGAGATCATCGGAGAAATGACGCCGGAATTACAAAAAGTTGAGACGGAGGCGTTTAAAAGAGCATAGGGGGAAAAAAGCAGAAAATAAGAAACAAGAAAGCAGAGAAATTGTTAAGACAGGAAGTAACAGAAATCAGGTAAGTGACTTTGTTTGTAAAAAGAAAGGTGTTATTTGATATGGTGACTCTACAATCAAACATGCAATTGATGAGCTAACTTGGAGTTTTCCCAGAGCGAAAATTAAGAATGTAAAGGAAGCAATTCAAAAACAGAAAAGAAAAGTAAACGGGATCGCAGTTGTAGTGAGTACTAACGACTTACCTCGCGATAAGTTTAGTATGAGAGAGAACATGAAAGGATTGTTGGGAGAGGGAAGAGTGAGAAAGTGAAAATCGTCAGTATTTTACCTCGCTATGATAAAAGTGAATTAAGAAGAAGGGCGACGATGACAAACAATTCGATGGGGAGAATGAAGAGCAAGACTGTTGAATGACGGGAATGGGCTTTGTGATGGAGATGTTGACAGAAAGTGAATCATTTCGAATTTGTGTTCGTCCGGTTCGGACCCATCAAAATATTTCTACATGTATAAGGCACTAGCGAAGAATAAAGATTTGCGTGTTGTCCACCAGTATCATGCAGACTGCAGACAAGAGTATACAAAAGACCATTCAGGTAGATTATTATATCTGTACACGAATACCAGGAGTATCAGAAACAAAGGTGTAGAGTTTGTTGCTTTCGTCAATACGTTGGGACCTCAAATTGTAGACTAAGTGAGACCTAGTTGTCAGAATCAGACATATTATCTGGTATCGAGTGTAAAGTGTACAGTATATTTAAGAAGGATAGAGAGGAGGGGGAGTGCTGCTAATGATATCGGATTACTTGAATCCAGTTAGAGTTGAGACCTATGACTGTAGTATTACTGCTAACAATATTTCGTGTTGTAGCGAGCTCAAGCCATCTGAGTTGCAATCTAACAAGATCAATTACATAGTGGGGTATTGTTTCAGATCTGGTGGATCGGTAGCTAGTAATTAAGAAATGCATCAACAAATAAAAAAGATCAGTGCGAAAGAGATATCATAATGAGAGGCTTTAATTATGCAAATATTGAATGGTAGCAGAATAGTCTCATATGACGCATTATAATGAATTTATTGAGCTGTTGGGAAAAACGTCCTCAACATCATGTGATAGAAGATACTCGAGAAGTGTTAATTTTGAGTTTAGTGTCAGAGGTCCTTTCAGTTAAAGAGATAACTCTTCTGACTCCGGTTCGTGACAGCGATCATGCGGTAATCACATGGAAAGTGACTAAATTTATGAATATCCCTTTCAGAAAAGGTTACATGCTGAACCAAAAAGCAGGAAAGTGTGACAACTGAGGACTATACTGATTTCAAGGGAATGGGATCGGTTGATGGATGGGAAGATTATCAAAAGTGCATGGGAAGCATTTAAAAAATACTTAAATGAGGCGATATCAGAATGTATCCCGAGAGCTCGAAGAATAAACAGTAGGGGTCAAATGGATGTGTAATCTTATTAAACAAGAGATTCGTAAGAAAAAGTATGATGTGCAAGGAATACCGTGTGCATAAGGATGATGTCCGTTAATAAAATTATACGCAGCACGCTAGAATACTGAGACTTTGATTTCCAGACTATGAAAAGAAACTGCTCTGCATGCTAAAGAAATCCAATAGACTACTATCGGTATGCTGGAAGTGAAAGAAAGAATGAATATGGAAAATTAACTCTTCTAAATGCAGATGGCATGAAGGATGCAGTTGCAGATGATGTTGTTCAACTAGGGAGTGCCTATTTTGTAAAAAACTATCAACCTGATGGAGACAACATTGAGCTCTCTGCTATCTTTTCACTGGATGAAGAAACTCAGGTGAATGAGGACGACCTATTAGAGCTGTTAGACAAACTGAATAAGAATTCAGCAATAGAGACTGATGCGATATCAGCAAGTATGCTGAAAGTGTGTTCCTCTGAACTGGCTATTCCTTTGACCGGGCTGTTTAATTTGAGTTCCAGAACAGGAAATATCCCATATGAAAGGAAAGAATGCATGATAATTCCATTGCACGAGGGTGGGGCAAAAACTGGTCTATTGTTGAGCAATTAGTATTTCAGTAATGGTAATGAAGGTTTTGGAAAACCTGATTAGGATTCGCATTGCTAAATTGGTTGAAAATGAATCTCTGCTTTGCAATGAACAACATGGGTTTACTAAGGGAAGGTCATGTTATAGGAAATTGCGCACATTGTATAAAAATGTTGCCAATACAAGAGGAACGGACACACCTTCATACTTTTGCATTTTGCTAAGGCATTTGAAAAACTACAGCATGGCAGACAGCATATTATATAAATTGGAGATTTTGGGTTTGGATTGTAGAATATAAGCACGGATAGCTGACTGATCGATATCAAGTGGTACACGGGGGATGTGAGTCTGCATGATTTAAGGGAATCAGTGGTGTTCCTGTTTAATGAGTGCTTGGTCAACTATTATTCAATCTGAACATTAATCATATTGGGAAGGATTTGCCGATGATGCAAAGACAGGGAGAGTAATCAGGAATGCTGCTGATATGAATTGCGTGCAGAATGATTTCAATAGGCTGAATTTGAGGGTATGGGAATATGGATGTCAGTAAATTCATTCACTACGGACATAAATAAATGACATACAAGTTATTCACTACTGCGCGATTAGGTATCCAGTATCGTATTATATTGGTTCGATTATTCTAGATGCTGATGAGGCTATGGATCTTTGACTGTTAGTAGATAGAATGTTGAAGTTAAGGAGGTCATGTGGCAAAGATTGCAAATACAACTCGAAACATAATCGCAATGCTGAAACAAACGTTCATAAGCCTCTTTACAAAGCTTTGATAAGACCTTACTAGGAATATTGTGCGCAGTTCTTGCTTCCATTGTTATTCTGATATATTGAAGAGTGTTAAAATGATATCAGGATTGTGGAATACTAATTATGGAAACAGATCGAGAATTTGTAGACTGTAGCCACCAGCAAACAGGAGAAAGAGCGGTGATATGATTGAGACTTACAATCCTCTGAAAGGGTCATACTGTATGACCCTTTCAGACAGTATGTGCATGTTGTACGTTGCCTCCCTCGATAAGTTCCTGAATACTTGGAGGTCTCTCTTAATAATAATAACCAAATAATAAGAGAATTAACGAATTCTACATATTAATTATTACCAATTCAAACTTGGGACTTACATTGCTTGCATTTAAAAGAATTGGTATTTAATTTAACAATTCTAAACAAGTGAAAAATGTAAAATTTATATATATATATATATATATATATATATGTATAAAATCAGCTTATGCCTTTCATTCCCGTATTGGGAGTATATATACAGGGTGTTCGGGATAAATTTGACATATTTATAATTAATTATATTTTTCCGTAAGTTACATGTATTAACACACACTTCTCTTCATTTAAAAGTTTGGACCCTTCTTCATTCATATACAAGATGTCAGAAAGGATGGATAGCTGGAACCCACCTGAATCATGGAAGAGAATAACTTGTATCATGATGATTCGTGCCCGCCATCAAAATAAGGATATTACGACTGCTGCCCAATGCTCCCTGAATACAGTAAAAACAATCAGGAATGAACTAGAGACTTGCAATGGTGACTACGAGGATGTAGCAAGAAGAAAGATCCCTAGCAGACGATCTGATTGCGTTCGTACAGCAGAATTCCTCGCAAATTTGCAGGAACAGGTGTTGAAGAACCCTGGCATTGGAATTCGGGCTTTGTTCGTGGAGTTGCTAACTGTAGTCAAGCCCTGGATAACAAGGGTAGCCAATGGTAGGCCGTATGTATGGCAGCAGGATTCGGCCCCTTGCCACACCTCTGGGAAAAGTCAAAAATGGTTGTCTGAAAATTTCTACGACTTCACCAGTCCAAATGTTTGGCCTCCAAACTCCCCAGACCTTAACCCCATGGATTATTTTGTATGGGGCGCAGTTGAAAAAGACACCAATCGCACTTCCAGTAATACAAAAGCCCAGTTAATGGATAAAATTAAAACAGTTTTTGCGGCCCTTCCCAGGGAGACTGTAGCATCAGCTTGTTCGAGGTTCCGAAGCAGAATTGAAGCTGTGATCGATGCTAATGGTGGTTATTTTGAGTAAATCTTGTTGATAGTATTGTAATTAACTCTGCCTGTAATGTTTTTTTGTCAATTCATTAAATTTAATAGATACAAAGAAGATTTTCTTTTTCCTTACGAAACTGTCAAATTTATCCCGAACACCCTGTATATATATATATATATATATATATATATGACTTGTGAAAGAAGCAATTCAGATTATACTCAAGAATCTAGGAATAGTTTCTCAGGTAGTAGTACCTAATAGCATTTTCAAAAAATCGTATAAGGGCTGATATTCAAAATACGAATGATGACAGCTGAAGAATACGTTAACCAATATAGGGATTTTCTCAATAAAATGTTTTATTAGAATACATTTTCTTTCAGGCATATAACGATACATTCAAAAACATTCTTTCAATAGGTTTCAAGCAACACAAGTTTTGAGTACTTTCCCATATATATTTACAAGTAATCAAATGTATTCAAATTAACAATAAACTTTTTTATTTACTTACTATTATTCAGCGCAGAAGGTAATTCCATTGAAAAGAAGTGAGCAATGAAACTCGGTAATAGCAAGTTTCATTGCTATTACTTTGAGTGCTTGCATTCGGTTATAGCAAGCACTCAAAGCAAAGAGATTCCAAACTCGTATTATATAAAGTGAACTCAAAAAATTTCTTATTTTTGTTACTCTAACTGCGAAACAGGCAAACTGGCCGAAAACACACTTAAAATTAACAACCATGAGACACGGTCTCATGGCCTTAGTGTCCTCGTCTATAAATCCAAACAACAACCTCTCTCTCTTACCAGTCAGCACACACACAATCAACAGTTCATTAATTTTTTCATTAAAAAGCAGAATACTCCTAATATTCCTCCCCATAATCAAACCACGCTGTTATGTTCTTCTCATTTCCGGCTATTTCTACTTAATTTGTGAAACTGTTATAGACAAGTTAGATAATTTTTTCAAAAAATCGTATTCAGGAATAGGAATGAATAGGAATTCATATAAATGCTTTACTGTGTATAATGATACAACCTTTGAATTGGAATAACTCTTACAAATTTCCATTCACGAGGAACTGTTCTCAATTTTAGTAAACCCCTGATGAAAAGTTTGTTCATTAGCATCCACTTTCATCACTTCATAGTAAGGAGAGAAATCATCCTAACTGCAACACTTTAAATTTCTAACGATGTTAAGTTATCGAATATTTACTTGCCCTGTATTATATCATTCGTTAAATCTTCTCGATTAAGCAGTATGTTCTTTCCTTTCTGATCAGTCCTCACACATTCGATTGGAAAATGCTCATGAATTTCTTCTGCTTGACAGCTAGATCTTGAAATAATGGACGGAAAAGAAGATTGATTCGTATCTGTTATTCTTACTTGCTTTTTGTTTTCTATTTATAAAAGCTTATCGGATGAAAACATAATGTTAGCATTCTACGCAGTTTGGAACAGATTCCACAAGGTAATTCAACTATGTATGAAAAATCCAAGTCACATCTGCTCGTGGTGCCTCTGGAGACCCTGGGTAAATTCCCAATAGGCTAACGTTCCATCTTCTTGTATGGTTCTCAAACCTTGACAATAAGCACCAAAAAAAACTACAGATCTAATTAACTCCATTGGAACTACATGTCTCAGACTGATCCTTGGATACACCTGGACGGACCGCGTCACTAATTCTGCAGTGCTAAATCTGGCTAATCAAGAACCACTTGTCAGTATAGTCAAAAAAACTACAACTCAGATGGCTTGGGCGTCAACGTAGACATACCGAAGTCTCGAACTTTTTGGAATCCCTCATTCTGTACAAACCAGAAGATGGCAAACGCAGTAGAGGAAGACCATGCAAATCATTTTGGCAATACATATATGAAACCATCAGTAGGTTGAACTGCAAAACTCCATCTGACATCTACCAGTTAGCTCAAGATAGAGAGACTTGGAAGACCATAATTTGCAATATTTAATTTTTAATATGAATCTCTTTTCTCTTTTCACGTTGTATCATATTGTGAATAAACTATGTATGTATCAAAAATATCAACCGATCAGCGAACAGTCCTTTAACTGAATTTTAAAGAGGACATTGCTCCTGAGTCCGTTATTGCAACATATCCCCTACCTTGCCAACGGTGTTGAGATACGTGCTTGATGGTGGTCAGGGAAGATGGTGCAAATCAATGTCATGCTAGCGGAACCACCGCGATGGACAGCAGAGTTGTGGTCCACCTGCTTGATAACAACAAAAAAAAAAACATTGTATTGTGGACTTGATCGAAAATAACGTTCAAATACTCCTTGGATGACATCATAGTAATCTCATCGCCCTGCTTACTACGTCCGCCAATTACGCAAAAATTAAACTAATTGACCAAATATCCTAATGCTATTAGCATAATGCGGCACTGTCCGTCGCGCAGTTCCACCGTTGTTGTCCAAAAATTGTAAATCCATTCCATTAATTGTAATTGAAGGAGTGGATTTTATTTTTAAGTAAATTTTGAATTATACCAAACTATGATGTTATCAATAATAAACAATATTTTTTCAAGTTTACTTTTTTTTTTAAATTTTTACCATCATGTTCATATTTTATCCAAACACGTACACACTGACTTACAGTGTGTACGTATATTTTGAAAGTTGCAGCACTCCCACGATTTCAAGCCACGATCCGCCACTGCTTTGTTGTAAGTTTGATTACTTTAATTATGGAGAAATTTCGCATTATTATTATTATTATTATTATTATTATTAGGTATAATAATAAAATTATAATTATAATTTTGTTATTATACCTAATATTATAATGTGTAGATCAGTGGAGTAGAGCTGGCATCTTCTGTGCTAGGGATTCCGAAGATAGACTTCATTCAAGTCTAGTTATCGAATGGAGGAACGTTTTTATGCCTATCTTCTACCGGTTCGCAAGTCAATCGATATCTCGCACGGATAAGCGGGTTTTTTCACCATAAAACTCTGGTCTTTATCCCCTAAACTCAAGAAAATCGACCTTAGAACCCACATTTTTTTTCAGACAGCAACATATCCTCTTAGCGTTAGGTACCAAAAGATGACAGCACTTGTTGCTCGTCTCTTCATCGGTGCACCTATAATTAGTGAGAGACATGGGCCAGCTATCGCTGAATGGCCAACGGTGGAGATTGTACTGGCCAGTCAATCTCCAAAAGCTCGATAGTGCTAATAGGCCTCGCCTACTCCCTGTAAGGGAATAAAAGGTGATAGCTTATTATTATTATTATTAGGTGACCACTACAAGAGCCCCAAGAACTGATTATGGGAGATCGTCCTATTCCTCTCGCAGTCTCTCTACTACTTAATTATTCAACTGCGCACAAAATCATATACTGCAGAACACCAATAACATAACATTTCTGTTTGAAAATTGGATGTTTTTTCTTATATACTTTCATTAAGTACAGAATTATCCTCCAGGTATCACAGCAATTTTCGATGAGTAACATTTCATCACCAGAACAGAAAGTGAAAGAACTAATGAATGAAAATGCATGAATTACAAGTATGTAAGATAGAGCGGAACTGTCTGAGAGACGGTTAATCCATCTTTCCAGTAATAAGGACACAACTTGCATTGTATATGAGCATTATATAAGATATTTGCTTTCCTGAAGGATCTTATTCTTCTCAAGTATTGCACGTTCGTTTGTTGGTAGTAGTGTGTCCCGCAAGTCCTTTGTGTTTGAACCAGAGGAATTGCATATAATGAAGTGGCGCGTGAACTATTTCTTCAGAGATCTTTGTGAAGATTTCTTCTCACAGACTTCACAATTGAAGGGTTTTTCACAAGAATGAACTCCAAGTGTCTTTTGAGATCCCATCGTTCTCAACATTTCGTCTCACAGACTTCACAAGTGAATGGTTTTTCTCAAGAATGAACTCTCGATTGCCTTTTAAGACCCGAGCCTGTTGAAAATTTATTTGCACAGCCTTCACAAGTAAAGGGTTTCTTCCCAGAATGAACTCTCAAGTGCTGTTTAAGATTGGAGCTTGAGGGGAATTTCTTATAACAATATTCACAAGAGAAGGGTTTCTCATCAGAATGATCTCTCGAGGGCTTTTCGAGATGGCATCTTTCTGAAAATTTCTTTTCACAAACTTCACAAGCAAAGAGTTTCTCATGACTACGAACTTTCACATGTCGTTTAAGATTGTAGCGTGATGATATTTTCTTTCCACAGACTTCACATGTGAAGAATTTCTCACCAGAATGAACCCTGAAATGTATTTTAAGATCGTGTCTTTCTAAAAATTTGTCTTCAGGCTTCATATTCGACAGGTTTATGATGAGTATGAATCTTGAAGTCCACTTTTAGACTGTGCCTTTGTTCTCAATGTTCCGTTGGCTGCGTAAATATTTTATTAGTATTCTGTTTCGCAAAGAAAATGTTTGGCAATGTAATGGTGATCTGTAAGGTGTTGCTATATACATTCACGACTCATTTTCCTTTAGTAACTAATTTCTACCATTAAACTTGGTTATATTTCTTGACAGTTTCTCTTAGCCACAATATCCGTTTTGACACATTCTTTAGCGTAAATTTCGTGAAGAGTGAGGATGCTTATTTTTCTGTAATATGAGTTTCCCCCAGAGACGTCTGGGAAAAATGTTGTCAAAGATACGTTGTTCAAAATTGGGTAATCCTCTTTCTGCTGCTATCGCCAACTTTTTTATGGAACATTTTGAGTAGGTCTGGGACAACGTTTCTCCCAGAATACTCATTGGTTCAGATATGTCGATGACATTTTTGCTATATGGAATGGCTCTTCTGATGAACTTTAACAGTTTCTCTCTAATTTAAATGCACTTCATCCAAGGATGCAGTTTACCATAGATGTAGAATGAAATAAGCGGTTAGCCTTTTTAGATCTTTTAATTCTCCGCCAACCCGGTGTTCACTTACATTTCTCAGTCTATTGAAAGAAGACTCATACAGGCCATTATATCCATGCTGAATAAATACAAAATTAATAACGGAAAAACTCACGTAAAACGATTATTTAATAGTATAATTTTCGCCTGCTTGTCACAGGCATCTTCAGTACATTTTAAGCTCAAATTAAACAATAACTGACAATTCCAAAAAGCGCGCCCTAAGTAGCTAATGTAAGATAACTAAACAGGTCAATAAATTTCCTAACAAAAAATTAATAAATAATAATTATATATACAATAAAATGTTAGGAAAGATTAGCTGAATTATAAAGTACTATCTCCCATAAAGGGGATAGACGTAAACCATCAGATCTGTTTAAGTTATTCTAGTAGTAAGTTAGGCGTTTAAGATCTGTTTAAGTTAGGCGAGTGAAGTAAAGTTTCACATGTTTCTTTATAAAGCCGTTCCATGAGGAACCGACTTTTGTGAAGGACTCTTGTCTTTTTCCAATGAACTCTATGTCTAGTGATGATGGCATGTTCTGCAAGTCCAGTCTGTTCAGGTTCAAGGAATTGAATATAAGACTGGTGTTCTATCCGAATAGAGGCAGATCATCCTGTTTTTCCGAAATAAGAAAATCCACAAGAGCAAGAAATCTGGTAAACACTTGGATAATTAAGATGTGGAAGCTTGTCCTTAGGAGAAGTGAGAAAGGTGGAGATTTTTCTGAATGGTCGAAAGACAACAAAAATATTCAGTGGTTTTAACTTAAACAGATCTGATGGTTTACATCTATCCCCTTTATGGGAGATAGTACTTTATAATTCAGCTATATAATATATATATATATATATATATATATATATATTTTTTTTTTTTTTTTGTTTGTTTTGTTTTGTTTTGTTTCTTAGGAAATTTATTGACCATTTTGGTTATCTTACACTAGCTGCTTAGGTGGCGCTTTTCGGAATTGTCAGTTATTGTTTAATTTTAGATTAAAATGTACTGAAGGTGCCTGTAACACGCAGGCGAAAATTATACTATTAAATATTATTTTTACGTCCGTTTTTCCGTTATTAGTTTTGTATTCATATGTCTACTCACTGTAAACCCTTATTAAAACTTATTCAGGAGAAACAGAATGTAGAAATAAGACATAGGGTATCCGTTGTGCTGGCAAAGTGAATACGAATAAGAAAAGGAAGTTCTTGTTTGTCGTTATGCTATCTTGACGGGAATGGAGACCTAATCACTGGAAATTCGTGAAGATGAATCACTGTAAGATATAATACAGACTTCATTAGTGAAGTGAAAAGACTGGATAAGTAGTAATATACTCTTAAGAGGGTTCTTTAATACTCAGAATTTATAATAACAGTTTGCAAAAGAATATCTCATGATAGAAACGAACTGAAATTATACCAATAATCAAATTAGGAAAGGAATCATCCGAAGATATTAGGAAATACTACCCGATTTAGATTAAAAGTTGTTGCTGGTAATATTCTAGAAAATGTTTTGATAAACTGAATAATGCATTTTGTCTATTCAAGAATCCAATTAGGCAGTAATCAGTATGAACTCAGATACCTAATCGAGTGAAGTAGATGCTATTATGCAGGTTAAAGAACTATCTAAACATAGATCGACCAACAAAAAATAAAATAAAGTAGAATGAAATAAAAAATGACGTACTGTTCATCTCACTCGATCTCAAGGCTATTCGAAAAGTTCTTGTTGTGCATCAGGTTTCTGCAACAGACAATACCACTAGCTGTTAAGACTTCCTTTCACTACTGAAACGCCAGACAGAACCTCAGCTGGCGATGTGAGAATGTTTTGCGGACGTTATGGCTTAGAGTTAGAAGTAAATGACAATGAAGAACATTTAAAATTGCAGAATGTGCACGTGTAGACAAAGTTATTTTCAATTACACAAGGTTTAAATTGCTTCATATCTGTCTTAAACGATGGAAACAACCTGTAACGGTCTTCCTGAACGGGGAAGACATAGAAGTAGACAATAGTTAAAGTACCTAGAAATGTTTAACATCAGACACCAAATTAAACTTCTTGAAATTTATCTCCTTTGTTGCAAGAAGAATATTAAAAATTGTAAACCTTGTAGCTACTCTGGCAAGGATAAACTGGGTTTAGGTCAACGACCGCTAAAAACGACATCTATACCACTATTGATTTCGCATGTACCGTCTCGGAATATCCAATAAAATCTAAGAAAAACCAACAAAAGTTAAACACAGTTTCAACGTTCTAGCGTCATACCAATAATTACAGGATGCAAGACAATATCTCTCGATACAGCTTGCGTTGCTGGTCTATCACGGATATGCCTGATGATGCAAGAGTTTTGTCTAATATAGGAAGTAACTTCCGGAATATATAACGGAAATGCCACAACCATTTTCCACTTGATTATAGTAATTGGCTTCACCCAGAAACATATCGTAAAGAGACCGAATGTTGAAAATGACGAATACCGCACTGTTGGGAGTAAAACAGCTAAAAATGTCGATTGTTTCCTCATAGTATATTACAGGTAGTCCATTGTAAACAACGCTGTTTTAGGCTGCATTCCTACTTTTCAAAAACAAAACAAAACAACTGGCAATAGGTTATCCCTTGCATATCTCGGGAATTAAACGTCAACCCCTGTCATCAAAAGACAGCAAGAATTTAAAGTGACAATACGAGGACAACCATCTAGCGTTAATAGGCCTGACACAACATGTGGGAAACAGTCCCAGTCTAGAGCGGTGGGAAATGAAGTTCTGTTGGGTGAGCGATGCATACTTGAGTAACAGGAAACGAAGTGCCGACGATCTGGTTAAATAAGCGGCTATAAACGAACGGTCAGTAATAAGTTACCAAAATACCCAAAATCAGCTACACAAAAACATTTGAAGAAATAATAACCTTAAGCTTGTGGGAAGAAGAAGAAAACAGAACAACAACAAATTCTTGCCAAGTATGAGATGGCGACACTGATAGAAAATACCTGCCACCTCTCCAAGCTTAAACACTCTGCTAACGGGACATGGAAAATTAAGACAATATCTAAATGGAATCCATATTCTGGAAATCGCCATTTTGCATATGCTTTTCACATCTTCAAGAAATTTTCCATCACTTACTCTCAGCTACTGGACTCCATTCGGATGTCCTTGATGAAACACATCATCACGTCAAGAAAAGTTATCAATAGTACTCAGAATTATATAATTTTGCGAATAGAGTTAACTTCCAATCGTGATTATTTAATATAACTGCTTATAGTATTTGGATTATGTTTGTAAATATGAACATAAAAATTACAGAAATGTAAATATAATCTATGTAAATATGGATGTTAATATGTACATATAGCTGTAAAAATATAAACGTAAATATGAATGTCAATACAAAATATAAATCTCAATCAGTTATTTAGAAACTTTTGAAGCCACTTCCAGAAGATAGAATGGAAATGAAACATTTACCCAAACTGCATTGAACCATGCATGCAGTAAGTAGCCTCCAACACTCAAGGAGAAGCAACGCTTGAAAAGTAAACAGTACCGGATGTACACGTGGTACACACGCAGAAGGAAAAGTTGATTATCATTTCATAGTATATTACGTATAGTACATTACACCAGAAAGTATCGTTAGTCTGCAATTACCTCTGTTTAAACCAGTCATAGGTAACCTTTCCTAGTTCGGGGGCCAAATTATCATTCTGTCTCCGAGTCAAGGGCCGAACCAAATTATTAAATAAAATAAATTAATATTAAATGAATTAAAACAAGTTGCTACTTCATATATACGACATAACAATTTAATGTGAAGATTGGCTTTGTACTTCAACTACGAGGCTATCAATATTGATGTTAATATTACTTAAGGTTAATCGCATAGAATGTTCGAGGTTATCGTCCGTTATTCTTGTCCGAATTTTTTATTTATTGTATTTCATCCTCGAAAAAAAACTGTTCTTTCACACATATACAGGGTGTTCGGGATAAATTTGACATATTTATAATTAATTATATTTTTCCGTAAGTTACATGTATTAACACACACTTCTCTTCATTTAAAAGTTTGGACCCTTCTTCATTCATATACAAGATATCAGAAAGGATGGATAGCTGGAACCCACCTGAATCATGGAAGAGAATAACTTGTATCATGATGATTCGTGTCCGCCATCAAAATAAGGATATTACGACTGCTGCCCAATGCTCCCTGAATACAGTAAAAACAATCAGGCATGAACTAGAGACTTGCAATGGTGACTACGAGGATGTAGCAAGAAGAAAGATCCCTAGCAGACGATCTGATTGCGTTCGTACAGCAGAATTCCTCGCAAATCTGCAGGAACAGGTGTTGAAGAACCCTGGCATTGGAATTCGGGCTTTGTTCGTGGAGTTGCTAACTGTAGTCAAGCCTGGATAACAAGGGTAGCCAATGGTAGGCCGTATGTATGGCAGCAGGATTCGGCCCCTTGCCACACCTCTGGGAAAAGTCAAAAATGGTTGTCTGAAAATTTCTACGACTTCACCAGTCCAAATGTTTGGCCTCCAAACTCCCCAGACCTTAACCCCATGGATTATTTTGTATGGGGCGCAGTTGAAAAAGACACCAATCGCACTTCCAGTAATACAAAAGCCCAGTTAATGGATAAAATTAAAACAGTTTTTGCGGCCCTTCCCAGGGAGACTGTAGCATCAGCTTGTTCGAGGTTCCGAAGCAGAATAGAAGCTGTGATCGATGCTAATGGTGGTTATTTTGAGTAAATCTTGTTGATAGTATTGTAATTAACTCTGCCTGTAATGTTTTTTTGTCAATTCATTAAATTTAATAGATACAAAGAAGATTTTCTTTTTCCTTACGAAACTGTCAAATTTATCCCGAACACCCTGTAGATACCAAATCAGATGTCACAGTTTTTATATGAACTAATTGAGAAGATGAGGTGTTTACAATTATAGTATAACCATTATTCAATAACTAAAACACCTTATCATATATATATATATATATATATATTTGCAAATCGAAGTTGAACGAATCTTGCAAAAGAAAACAAAAGTTGTTCCCATAATAATAGGTGCTTTAGGCGCCATCCCTAAAACATTGAAAAAACATCTAGAAGCACTCGAGTTAGATGGATTAAAGATTGGGCAGCTGCAAAAGTCCGCTGTTCGGCGCAGCTTTCATTTTCAGAAAGTATTTCCACAACTCATAAGCCCTTGGGTAGGACCCGAATTAGTGGAATATAACCAGCCTTTTCTTAAGACTGAGGAAGCAAATCAAGCTTTGATGAATATTATATATATATATATATATATATATATATATACAGGGTGGTTCAAAATTCCACGTACAAATTTTGAGGGGAGGTAGAGAACATCGAAATCAACCATATTCACAAAGGAAAGCATGGCCGGAAACGCCACTGGAAGGTACTAACAGGGACACAAAGATACAGAAATAACACAAGGCAGTAAGTAGGGTAAAAAAACTTTATTAGGCGTAACTGAACAGTTCAATAGTAGTTGGATACATAATATGGTAAACGATGTGCATGTCTACCATCTCAGCCTTCGTAAAACGACGCGTATTCTTCGTACGACGTCGAAAGCTAATATCAGGAAGCCCTAATTGCTAACTTGGAGCGCTGGCGAACAGCACCACCTATCACTTTCGGGTGGCGTTTCTCATCCATATATATATATATATATATATATATATATATATATATATATATATATGAAAGAGTGTCTAAGTCAGTGTTTCTAAAACTTTTTTCGACTACGGAAAAAACAGAAATCCTAAAATTTTGACGGAACACCTTGGTTCTTTTGTAATATATTAATTAATAATAATTGGTATTTTAGCTGATTTTTTATTATTAATCAATAATTGATAATTAATTATGGATTAATAATTAATTAAACAACAATTAAACCATCATTAAATTAATTTGTGCAGACAAATTAATTTAAAAATGACAAATTCCAGAACTTCTCGCGGAACACCTATTCACCTTCTGCGGAACACCAGTGTTCCGGGGAACACTGGTTAAGAACCACTGGTCTTCAGTGCACAGGAACAACAGTGAGCGTGTTAGAAGAAGAAATGTTCTTAAATATTTTATGCCTTTTCTCCCTAACCATCCTATCAAAGTTTTGTTAAAATTAATATTTCATCTACAGAACCTGTAGTATTTTAGTAGGAAAGAATATTAATACGTTTTTAAGAAGAAATATAAATTAGGAGACATACAAATCAATAAAATATTACTGTCAGTTAATAACAATAAAAAATATTGGTAAAATCTAATTAAAATATTATAAATAATGCCCAAAGACACTATATTTTGATTACGAGCGTACAAACAAATAAAGTCTGTAATTATTCCTTATCCCAGCAGAGAATACTAAGTATATAACTATATAAATAATTTTGCAGTAATACTAATTTCCAAATTGGTGCTTTACTGATATCCCAACAACTACGCGCAGGTCGTGTATATGTTACTTGAATTCAGTTGGCTTAAATTATTCAGTAGCGCACATGCGCTATTTCAACATTAACACAAAGTAAATTTAAGTGTCAAGTATTGTTCATAGCGCAGTTGAAAGAATGATAACACAATGCGCCATTAATTTGGATAAGTCCTCAGCTGTATTTTATTTATAAAGAGAAATATTTTTATGAACTTCTTAAACTGAGGTGAGTTATCCGATTTCGTGTGGATTTTTTTCCGAAACTCGGGTATTCATTGGAAATACAAGAAACTCGACCACCGTACACATGATTAAGAGACAAGGAAATTGGGATGAACTATTGTGTGAATAATGTATACTGATGATTTGTATTGTATATTCTGTGGATGACGGATTATAGACTGTTTACATGGTAAGATTAAGTAGAGTGAAAAGTGGATTATCTAGTTCCGCACATATCTGTGGATCTTAGTGGAAATGGCGTTTGCAGCTTTTCTGTGAAAGCTACCAGAAGAAGCACTTAAATTCATTCTAGTTTAATCGCCAGCCAGATTAACTACCCCTTAGCCTTTCTTCGTATGGTTCCCGATTTAGATTGGCAAGTAGGTTTCGGTCCCTGGAAATTCTCGTTATTTTTCCGTAAGCTCAACAAAATGAACATTAGACATTCTGAAAGTCCACCAATAAGGAGTGTTGAACTTATAGCAATACGACTCTCCCAATGATGTTTCATACTTTTAGAAACCTGTTCAGGAGCAGCTCAGCTGGAAATAAAGCCCTTTGTTTCAGCAAAGTTCTCCTGCGTGCCTCCAGATTTTGGGGTAGGGGTTGAGTGCAGCACACATCTACTTTGAGAATACTAGACACACTCAATATGAATAAGGTTTGGAGACCTGGCTCAGCAATCCATAAGTATGACAGCATCTTATTGAATTCATTGGCTCACAAGCTTTGCTCGACTAGGACGAGAGATATCGTTTTGTATATTACATGTCTTCCACATACGGACGAACACAGCGGTCCAGGTAAAGATTCTTTGCACTTAGACGAAATTCTCAGCTTTAATTCTTAACTTCATTCTCAGTTTGGATGCCCTTACCTCGTCATCTGTGCAATCTTTATAAAATTAAAACTTTCATCTAATGATGTCACAAATTAACTTTTGATAAGTTTCAATGTCTGTATCATATCAATTCTCCTGTTTGGAGTGTCTACACTCCAAAGATCATCAATCTGTCCTCATAATGTACATTTCTCAGTTGTTACTCTTCTGTGCACTGCCTCTCTCTTCTCAATCTGCTTTGGAACTCAGGAGATCACGGGTGAACCCTTTTGAGGTCATATCAAGGCCTTGAAGAAGGGGAAAAGTGACTATCTTATCCTTATTGGAAAAGATGATCACCTCCTTTCTGTTATTATGCTCTGAGTTCTGTCCGCAGTATTTGCAATGTGGTCCATTTATTTTAACTTCCTATCTATTAAAATTTCAATCTCCCTAACCTGACCAGTCTCTTGTGGCCTAATCCCAACAAATAACACTTCTTTGGAAACCTCATTACACAGAAATGCATAACTTTTCATTTTCTGACGTTGAACAGACAGCTGTTTTCTCATATATTTAAAAACAAAAAGGGTTATAAGGCCAACCCAATGGTATTCCGCTCTTATGAACCTGATGCTTCGAAGTCATTCTTCTCGAAGTTTTTCTTATGGGCTAACTCTGAACCAATGAACAGAATCCCAACCGTAACGACAGAAGTCTAACGAGGCTAGCCTAAAGGTTCTTGCTGTGCAGCAAGTTTCTGGAACAGACATTAGGACTAGCTATTACTACTTCCTTTCACTACTGAAACACAAAAGACAGAGCTTTGGCGGATGATGTGATAATGAATCGCGCACGCCATGGCTTACAGTTAGAAGTAACTGTCAATTGAGAACTTTTTAAAATTTCAGAAAGGCCGCGTGAAAAGAAAGTTACCTTCAAAAGCACCAAGACTAAAATGCTTCACACCTGTCTTAAACGATAGAAACAATTTATAATGGCTTTTCGAAACGGGGAAGATATGGAGTAGCCAGTGAGTTAAAATACTTAGAAATAACAACCGACAAACAAATTAAACTTCATTTATAAATATATATATATCACAGTTGATATCTTGTGACATACCACTTGGGAATATGCAATGAAATCTAACAAAAACCAACAAAAGTTAAACAGACTTCAACGAGCTACATTCATATCACTAATTAAAGGACAATATCTTTCGAGGCAGCTTGCATTATTGCTGGTTTACCACCGATATGGATGAAGATGAAAGGGTCCTGTCTAATATTTGAAGTCACTTCTGGAAGATATAACGAAAATGCTACATTTTCATTATATTAAGTGGAATCACCGAAAACATATCTTAAAGAGAAAGAAAGCCATAACATAAAGAAATTACAAATACCACACATACACACTGAGAGGATTAGAATTGGTGGAAATGTCGTTTGTTCCTTCCTAGTATATTAGAGGCAGTCCATTATAAGCAACGCGGTCTTACAATACTTTCCCTCTGTTCAAAAAAAAAACAGAACAACTGGCAATAGTTTATTCACTCACATATCTCCGGGAATTAAAATTCAACACGTCTTATCAAAAGACATCACTAATGACTGATTAAAGAGACACTATTGACGACGTAAAAAAACCAAAAACAAGAACAACCACCTAGCGTGAATACTTCAGACACAAAATCTGGTAAACAATCCCAGTCTAGAGCGGAGAGAAATGAAGTTCTGTTGGGTGAGGGAGCATACTGGAATAACAGGAAACGAAGATCCGACGATCTGGTTAAACAAGCGGCTATAAACGAAAGGTCAGTAATAAGGTAGCGAAAGTATCGAAAATCAGCTGCACAAGCATTGGCAGAAAAAATAACTTAAGATTATGGGAAGAAGAAGAAGAAAACATATAAAAATGGATCACCAACAACAAAAAAAAATCTTTCAAAGTATGAGATGGAGACTGTCAGAAAATACACACCATCCCTCCAGGTTTAAACACTCTGCTAACAGGACATTAAAAATTTAGACATTATCTAAATAAAATCCGTATTCTCGAAATCGTCATTTTGCATCTGTTTTCCACATCGTCAAGAGATTGCCCATCAATTATTGTCAGCTACTGGACTCCATTCCGATGACCCTGATGCAACACATCATCACGTCAAGAGACACGTGACCAGTAATACTCAAAATTATTTAATTTTGCGAATAGAGTCAACTTCCAGTGATGATTATTTAATATAACTACTTACGTTTGGATTATGTTTTTTAAATATGTAGATATAAAATTATAGAAATGTAAATACAGCATATGGAAATATGGATGTTAACTTGCGAATATGTACATGTACATATAGCTGTAAATATATAAATGAAAATATGAATGTTAATACAAAACTATTAATGTAAATGTTAGTCATTATTTAGAAGCTCCATGTAATATATGCATGTATGTAAAGCGTGCCCGCACACGCATGCACTCACGTACGCACGCACGCACGCACACACACGCACGCGCACACACGCACACACGCACACACACACACACACACACACACACACACACACACACACACACACACACACACACACACACACACATTTAAGATAAATAAACAAAACTTCAACATACAAATTTTAACGCCTAATAGCCATATGAATTATTAATGGGTATAGGGCAATATCTTTAGAAGCAGTTTGCGTTGTCTAATGCCAATCGATCTATAAATGGAACAATTCTGTCGTATATGAAGCCACTTCCAGAAGTAACAACGGAAATGCAACACTGATCCAAACCACGTTGAACCATGCACGCAATAAGTGGAGTCCAACATTTCGAGAAGCAAGGCTTTGAAAGAAAGGAGCACAGGATATACACGTAATACACACGCGGAAGGAAACGTTGATGATTATTTCATAGTATATTACATATAGTAGAATACACCAGAAAGATTTTTTAGTCTGCAATTACCTCTGTCTAAACAGCCAGGTAGAACTAGCTATAGTTCTACCTGGCTTTTCACATGTTCAATTCACATGCTATCTTGCATTTGAACTCCACAAATCTCATAAAAAGATCGCAAATATTTACAGGGAATTTCTGTGGGAAGTAATGAAAAGAATGGATTTTCCTCAACACACTATCAGGTTGATAGCCAACTTGTATAAGGAGCAACAAGCCACGGTAAGAACAGGTGTTGGATTGACTGACTGGCTTCAAGTTGGAAAGGGAGTTAGGCAAGGATGTTTACTTTCCACTCACTTGTTTAGTATATATGCGGAAGACATCATGCGTGAAGCATTGGATGAGCTCAGGACAGGAATTAGGATAGGAGGTAGATTGATCAGTAATCTGAGGTATGCTGATGATACAGTACTCCTTTGTAATGACATGGAAGAACTAGGACTAATTCTTGACAAAGTTAACAAGATCATTAATAACAGAGGACTTCAACTCAATCCTAGCAAGACAAAGATTATGGTTCTCAAAGGAAATACAAACAGAGAAGCTCTTGAGAAACAAGTTTCTCAAGAGCTGACTTCCTCAATTCTTTCTCCATTAAGGAGAAAGAATTGAGGAAGTCAGCAAGTTTGAGTACCTGGGATCCATTATTAATGTGAAGAATTGCTGTTCAGAAGACGTCAAATAAAGGTCAGGAATGGCTAAAACAACAGTCAGAGACCTGTCTAAAATCTGTAAGGACGGATCTATCTCCAATGAAACTACGTTGAGAATTTTGGATGCAGTTGTTTTTCCAACAGCGACTTATGGATGTGAGACTTGGAACTTAAAGAAGTCAGATAAGAAACGAATATCTGTTTTTGAGATGTGGTGTGTTACAGAAGGCTGTTGAGGAAATCATATACTGAAAGGCGTACAAATGAATGGGCGTTAGAAAAGATCAGCAAAACTTTAAGGCTTCTTAAGGATATTGACAGAAGAAAGTTAAAATATTTTGGACACATAGAAAGGGGAACTTCTCAGAACAGTAATAGAAAAAGTAGTTGTTGGAACAGTAGTTGGAAAAAGAGGCAGGGGTAGACCATCAATGAGATGGATGGATGGCGTGTGTGGAGTGACTGATATTCAGAGAGTTGAGGCCGCCAGAAAAGCAAATAACAGGACTACATGGCGAGGCCTGGTGTGGCACATCACCGAGCATCGGAGTGACCATACAGTATTTGTAGATGCCCAGTGAAGATAGTAGTAGTAGTAATATTTACAGTGTCATCAGAAGCTGTCAGGGTATATTAAAAACGAAAACACCCAGTTGCCGTTAATACAGAATAGAAAAAATCTGGTAAGTAATTGGAAATTAAGCTTTACTGGGTGAAGGTGCATACTGAAGTAGAAGGAAACCAGTAAGCGTGGATCGATTGCCTAAAGAAGCGGCAATGAACGAACAGCTCGATACAGGTTACCAAAAGTATTGAAAATCAGCCATAAAAACACATGCAATAGAAGTGACCCTAAACTTGTGGAAAGAAGAATGAAAAGCATCAAAAAACGGATCAATAATAAAATAATATTTATCACGTGTCAGGAACAGTCAGGCTGAAAATGGACGGCATCTCTCTAGTTTTAACCACGCGCGGTTAGACTAGTGAGTGTGCGCTTCGCAACCATATGCCTGGGGAAGGAGTGTCCTAGGTTCGATTCCCGTCGGTGACGTGAGGATCTGGAGGCTCTCCGTCAGTCAGCCTTAGCCAAGTTAGCCAGTATTGCGCGTGGAGAGTAGGGATTTTCCTCCAGGTTATCCTGGGGTTTTTTATCCCACAAAGCAAGCAAACTGGCTTTGAGAACTCACAGGATAAGGTGGCTGACCACCTTATCCTGTGAACGGTTTGAGGTCAGATGATTAATAAACCCTCGACACCGCAACGTAAAAGAGGGAAAAGAAGATGAGTTGATGAGATGAAAATTTATCTCAACACCATTAATCCAGCATATGATGTTAACAACTTTTCACGATTTCACTAACAATCGTAACCACACTGTTAAGTTAATATCCGACCACAGATGCAAGAACCCTGGCTGGAACAGTGCCAAGTCATGTAAAAGGGGGGAAAGAAATAAGGCTACGTACAAATTCGTACAACAGTTGGAAAATTACACGTATAATTTTCAAACTGTTGTTAAAGCAAAATAGTTACCACTTTAAAAACAAGTATTTTCATCAAAGAAAAGTTAATTTTTCTGTGTATAATAATAAACACTCATCATTGATTATTTCGGAATTGATTCACCTTCTTCTGCCATGCAGAAGTGTCGAGAGTAATCGCATCTGTGATCGGACAGTAATTGTTCTATTGTAAAATTTATAAGAAATCATCACGAACCGAACATTATTGAGCTTATGTTATCTTGCAAAGAGGTAAATCATGCTAGCACGTCATGCAAAAACAGAACGTTAATTTAGCATTCCTTAATTTTGGCACGCTATCTCCGAAATATGAAATTTAAAACACAAATAAAAACGGCTAAACATTTATTGTTAAGTTTAGGAAGGAAATGTATTCACTTTCTGTTAAATATAAATAAATGTTCAGACTGATGGCAACAGAATGTAAATTCTACAGAGTTATTTTCGAATCCATCTTGAAATTTGTATTTTACGTAATATCAGAAGCGTTAAATGATAAAACGTATATATTAATTTATCTTCAAAAATATTCCTTAGGTTGTGTAAAGACGGTTTACATTTCATTTAAGATATACCCTGTGTAGAGGATTACCGTATCTACAAATTTAGTACACTGTGAAGAATCCAAACACGTCTGACTTTCCTGCTTACACAAATATGACAAAATGTAGCTGAACTTGATAATAATAAGCATTTGTTGTACATTTAGAAGTTTTTGTTGTACACTTGCCACACAGTATCCCGAAACTCAAATTTAAATACAAACATTATTGAAATGGATAATTTTTTTTTGTCAATTAACTTTCTTATATCTTTCTTTCATAAGAATAATTTTAATCAGGACACAGCAGCCATGTTATTAATGATGCATGTGCTTGCTAAATCTGATTGCATACGTATCGTAAATATTGGTATAGTGCGAAAATTATCATTAGGAAAATGATGAGACAAAATCATACACTTACCTTCATTCAGTAACCGACTGTTTTTCTTCTTTGAAAGGAAAATTTCTTTGCTTCGTTTTAAACAACAGAGTAAATAAAGATCGAACACCATTAAATGGACGCACCTGACCAATAATTAAAAATCCCACACCGCAAAAATCTCAACTGAAATACGAAATTGAGGGCGCTTCTCATAAATAAATACACTATGTAAAAGGCATTTATATTTAACGCCCTCTATTTTGTAGAATATGAAAGAAAAAATTATAGCAAAATAATTGATTGGTTCTAGGATAGATTGCGGTTGGTGGCTGAATTTAGCGCTGAAAAATTCATAATTTTTTGTTATTGTTGTTGTTCTTGTTTCTCCCGTAGAAAATTAGTGTTTTATAGTAAATTAGTATTTTATAACATATTTTTCAATAATACGTATAAGGTTAACATGCTGCCAAAAACACACAAGAAACGTCCTGCTAAGAACAGTACCCTATGCGAACACAAGGCTTGCCCCGGTGACGAGATTATTGGAGATGTGGATGAGGTGAATAAAAATGAAGTAACCCCAAAATAGCAATATTTAAGCAAATCATCTGAGTGGGGATTACAAAAAAATGCACAAACTGAATAAGAATTCATCAACAGTGACTGATGGAATATCAGCACGTGTGCTAAAAGAGTGTTCAGCTGAAGTGGCCATTTCTTTGACTAGGATGTTTACTATGAGTCTCAGAACAGGGAATATTCCGCAGGAATGGAAGGAATGTATGGTAATTCCATTTCACAAGGGTGGTGCAAACTATCGACCAATTAATATCTCAGGAGTGGGTGAAGATTTTGGAAAAATTGGTTCGGGCACGCATTGATAAATGGATTGACAGTGAATCTCTACTTTGCAATGAACAACGTGGGTTTACTAAGTGAAGGTCACGTTTTAGCAATTTGCTCATATTCTATAACAATGTTACCATTAAATTAGACAACGGGAATGGATACACCATGATACTTTTGGATTTTGCTAAGGCTTTTTGACAGAATACAGCATTGCAGACAGCTGCATAAATTGGAGAAAATGTATTTGGGTTATACAATATTAGCATGGATAAGAAAATGGCTGACTGACAGATATCAAAAAGTGGTATACCGGGGATCTGAGTCTGCAAGGATTAAGATAACAAGTGGTGTACCTCGAGGATCAGTGCTTGGTCCACTGTTATTCAATCTATACATTAATGATATTGTGAAGGATTTGACAAATGATATACAGTTATTTGCTGATGATGCAAAGATAGGTAGGGTGATCAGGAATGCTGCTGAGGCTGGAATGGGAAAATGGGAAATTTGGCAAGGGAAAATGAGTATCAGTTCAATGTCAGTAAATGTATAAAGTCAATCACTTCGACATTATTAGATACCCAATGCCCTATTATATTGGTGGGATTAGGCTAGAAGAAACTGATGAGGCTAGGGATCTTGGAGTGTTAATAGATAGGAATTTGAAGTTTAGGGGTCATGTGGCAAAGATTGCAAATACATCTCAAAAGATAATTGCAATGAACATTTACATGTAAATATAAGGATGTTATTTTGTCTGTTTACATGGCCTTGATAAGACCTCACTTAGACTATTGTGCGCAGGTGTGGTCTCCTGGTTTCCGTTGTGATTCTGATATACTGGGGAGAGTACAAAGGAGAGTGGTAAAAATGATATCGGAATTGTTTAATACTATTATGAAGACAGATTGAGAATTTGTAGACTGACTGCAGACAATAGCAAACAGAAGAAAGAGGGGTGATATGATTGAGACTTACAAACTTCTGATAGAGTCACACAGGATTACAATTGATGGAATTTTCCAAATTATGGAGGGAGGGGAAAGGACATCCTTGTAACCTGAGAAAGAACGCCGCTAAGAATGGTGTGAGGGCTAGATATTTCTCTGAGAGGGTGGTGCGTGACTGGAATGGATTGCCATTGGATGTTGTGAGCGCAGGTAGTCTGAATGAATTCAAGAATAATTATGATAGCTGGGGTGTGTTTAATGTGACCTCTCTCGATGAGTCTCTGACTCCCTGGAGGTCTCTCCTAATAATAAAAATAAATTAGGAAAGACGGCCCAATTTAGTGACATAGTTGTCCCTGGAAAAGTTCTAGTAACAGTTCTGATAAACTGAGTAATGCACTTTGTCTATCTAAACATCCAATTATGCAGTAATCAATATGATCTCAGACCTCAATCAAGACCAGTAGACGAAATTATGAAGGTTAAAAATCTCACGCGAGACAAATCTACCAGGAAAAAAACAAAACAAAGTACCATTGATCTCCCTCGATATGAAGGCGATTTCGAGCCATAATCTTAAACCTAAATTAAGAGATACAATGATGTGCAAAATACCGACTCTATCTTACAAAAATTATGTCGCACACGGAAGAGCAAGTGACATTGAGAATCCCACTATAACGAAACAAGTCAAACGAGGCTGGCCGAAATAATCTTGCTGTTCATCAGGAACAGCAAGATTATTTCGACAGTACGACTAGCTATTAGGACGTCTTTTCACTACTGAAACACACAAGACAGAGCTTTGGCTGATGATCTGATAATGATTCGCGCACGCCATGGCTTACAGTTAGAAGTAACTGTCAATGAAGAACTTTTTAAAATTTCAGAAAGGCCGCGTAAAAAAAGAACGTTACTTTCAACAGCACGAAGTTTAAAATGCTTCATACCTGTCTTAAACCATAGAAGCAACTTACAACGGTCTTCCTAAACGGAGAAGAGCTAGAGGTAGCCAATGAATTAAAATAATTAGAAATATCGACAGACAACAAATTAAACTTCAAAAAACACATCTTATTTATTGCAGGAAAAAGCTTAAAAATTGTTACCCTTGTAGCTACGTCGAAAATTATAAAGTGGGGTTTAGTTTAATGAGCGATAAAAACGATATATATACCACTATTAATATCGTGTGACGTACTATTTGGGAATATGAAATGAAATCTAAGAAAAACCAACAAACGTTAAACAGAATACAATCCCTAATAGCCATACGAATAATAAATGGCAATATCTTTAGAAGCAGATTGCGTCGTCGCCAAACGAACACCAATGTGTCTATAAATGAGACAATTCTGTCATATATGTGAAGCCATTTCCAGAAGATACAACGGAAATACAACATTGATCCAAACCGCATTGAACGATGCACGTAATAAGTGGCTCCAATGTTTAAGAAGAAGCAACGCTAAAATAAAGCGTACCGGATAAGCACGTAGTACACATGCAGAAGGAAACGTTGATGATTATTTCATAGTACACTGCACCAGAAAGCTTCTTTAGTCTGCAATTACCTCTGTTTAAAACAGCCAAGTAGAAATAGCTATAATTTACTCATTCGCATGTTGGCTGTCAATAAACTCAACAAATAGCATCAAACGATCACAACAATTTACAGTGATAGTAAAAGATGTGAGGGAGATATTAGAAACCAAAATATCCACTTAGTGTTAATAAAGAATAAAAAAATAAGCAACTGAACAGGAACAGGAATAATCAGGAACCCAGAAAGCGTGGTTCATTTGACTAAAGAAGTGGCTAAACGAACAATTCGAATCGAGTTACAAAAGTACTCAAAATCAGCCATAAAAACGCTTGTAATGGAAATGAGCCTAAACTTGTGGGAAGAAGAATTGAAAACATCGGAAAACGGATCAATAATAAAATAATATGTACCCGTATCACTTCCGGCTGAAAATAGGCTACATCCTCTCTAGTTTCGACCACGATATTAATGAGACATGATAAATTAAGACACTGTCTACAAAGATTATAAAAAACTCCTATAAATAATTTAAAAAATAATTATATAACAAATTTAAATTTATCTCAATACCGTTTACAACTGACATTAACAACTTTGAAGGATTTTATTAACAATCGTAACCACACTCTTAAAACCTCCTACCGGTTGAGGGGGATGAAAAATCTAGGCAACTCTAGAAATTTTCGTGGATCAAAACATGATCAGCATTTTACCTTTTATCATGCAGTTACCCTCCTCCGCCGTTAATCCATTAACGGCGATTTTAGAGCCATTAGCGGATTACAATCTTTGATTCAGTGACTTTTGTCTCATTTGTCTTTTACATGTACTGTGATATTTGGAATTTCCTTTACTCTCCTACGATGTTTGATCCTTCTCGCTGCAGATTTTATTAATTGTGTCCCTTCCCAAGAATAAAAAAGAATTGCACATGTGTGAACATAAATAATCAACCTGAAATGACCACAGATCAGCCTTTGCAATGAATCCATTTAGTAGAAGTAAATTTGCTCTTTTATTCTTCAAATCGGTGCAACGGGACAAGACAACTGTAGTAGCAATTACTTTTCTTTTCTCTTTTTTTCGCGAATTTTCAAATGGTTGTTTGTATTGAAAATATTACGTCAAATATTTATATTTTTTCAAATAACAAATTGAAACAATAAATATGAAACAAAAGGTCATATTTATTGAAATAAATATGACCTTTCGTTTTCTTTCCTTGCAAAATACCATTGTATGGATCGTCACGTTTCAATTTCAGAAATAATTTCTTTCTTTCTTTCCTGAAATCCAGATGCAGTAATGTTAAATTACATTACTCGATTTCCGATTGTGAGTCATTTTTGGTATCAAAAATTTACATCCAATTATATTTTCGCAGTGACCCTTTGTCTTCGTCTTTTGCTTAATTGCATACATGTGCTTGCTAAATCTGATTAATCGCACACTCATCGTAAATATGGCTAAAGTGCAAAAAATATCTTTAGGAAAATAATGAAGCAAAATCTTATACTTACCTTAACTCAGTAACAGTCTGTTTTTCTTCTTCATCATCATCATCATACGTATCAAGGATTTAGGCCTAGCATGGCCTGTTCCGGCCTTAGAAGTCATCGTTGAATCGTTTAAGAGGACATCCTGGTTTTCTTTTCCCTAATGGCTTGCACTTTAAGGCTTGTTTTGGTAATCTTTCTGTTTTCATTCTTTGAACGTGTTCCATCCATTTATGTTTATATTTTTTAATTTTTTCAATTACTGGTTCTTGGTTTAATTCTTTCATAATATCTTCGTTTCTTTTGTGATCAAATAGGGTATACTTTGCAGTTTTTCTCAAAAACTTCATTTCTGCTGTTGTTAATCTTTGTTTGTCTTTTTGTTTTATTGTCCAGATTTCGCTTCCGTACATTAAGACCGGTAGGGCTAATGTATTGTATACTTTTAGCCTGGTTTGTTTTTGAACTAGGTTTGGTTTAAATATAGAGTTAATTACTCCTGTTATTTTTAAATATTTTGCAATTTTTACGTTTATATCTTTTTCATTTTCATATGTGATCATACATCCTAGGTAGTTAAATGAATTCACCTGTTCTAAGATCTTGTTATCTAATACTATTTTAGTTCTTGCTGGATCTTGTCCTTTAAAGGCCATAGTTTTTGATTTTTCCTTTGATATTATCATACCATAATCTTTGGATATCTCATTTAGATTTAAAATAGCTTTCTGTAAGTTATCTTCAGAATTTGTAATTATTATTTGGTCGTCGGCAAAGAGGAGAGTGTTTTAAGTTAACTGTAGGAGAAAGTTTAATTCCTTAATGTACATTTTTACTCCATTTTATTATTATTTCATTTAAGTAGATATTAAAAAGAGTTACTGAGAGGGGACGTCCCTGTCGGACCCCTTGGTTTATCTCTCTTGTATATGATAGCTCATGATTTAATCTTATTTGTATTTGATTATTTTCATATATACTTGTGACAGCTTTTAGGATATTATTTGGTATTTGCCTTTCTTTTAATATGTTAAATAGTATGTTTCTTTTAACTTTGTCAAATGCTTTTGCAATATGTGTTTCTAAATTATATTCTCTTCTTTTCTCTATTATTAATTTTAGGCAGAAGGCTGGGTCTATACATGATCGTCCTTTTCTAAATCCATTTTGTACCTCTAGAATAAAGTTTTCGGAATATTTCATTAGTTTGTTATTTAAGATTCTGCTGTATATTTTGTAACATGAATTTAGTATACTGATACCTCTATAGTTTTTACGGTCATCTCTATTACCTTTCTTAAAGATAGGAATCACAATTGCTTTTTTCCATTCTATTGGGGGGATACCAGTTGAGTAAATTTTATTTAAAAATAATAAGATTCTTCCTTTGAATCTTGTTCCTGCGTATTTATATAGTTCTGAACCTAGCTTATCTTCTCCAGGTGATTTTCCGTTTCTTGTTTCTTTCAGGCTGATTTCTAATTCTTCTTCAGTTATTTCCTTTTCATTTTCGTTAATTGTTTGCCAGTTGTCTTTTTTAAAATATTTGTCTGTCCACAGTTCTGTGTAGTAATTTAGAAATTCTTCTAATTTCAATTCAGTGTTTAATTTTATGTTTTCTTTGGTATCTGCATTTAGGTGTTTCAAAATCTTATATACATTGGGTCTTATTTTATATAAATCATGTTCTAAATTAGAAACAAATTTATTCCATGATTCTCTGTCTTTTTCTAACTTCTCTTTTAGCTATGGCTCTTATTCTTTTATATTCTATTTCATCTTCTAATCTTTTACTGCTTAACCATTTGTGATAGGCTTCTTTTTTCTTTTTGATTATTTCTTTGATTGTATCATCCCAGATCTTCAGTTTTTTTCTTTTATTGAATTTTTTGGTCTTTCCTATGCTTTCATTTGCTGCTGCATTTAATATTGTTTTTATATTAAGCCATTCTATTTCTATTTCTTCATTTTGTTTTATTTTATGTAGATACTGGTTAATTCTTTGTTCATATAGCCATTGTACATTTGTGTCATTCAATAGTCTAGTTTTATAAACAAATGTTTCAATTTTTCTTTCTGTTCTTGTTACTTGTAGCCATTTAGGTGGTAATCTTAATTTTATTTTAACAAGGAAGTGGTCACTGCTTATTTCATATCCTCTGTGAACTCTAACATCTAGTGAAAATTTTGATGTCTTTTCATTTAATATGAAGTAATCTAATATTGATTTCCATCCTCTTGCTTCCCAAGTATATTTATGTATGTCTTTATGTTTATAGAAGGAATTCATTATTTTTATGTTATTATAAACTACAAAGTCAATCAATTTTTTACCATTCCTGTTTAGAGTATGTTCTCCATGTATTCCTATATTATTATTAATTTTCGTGTTTCCAATTCTTGCATTTAAGTCTCCTGCTAAAATTATGTAATCATTTTTATTTATTTTATTATATATGTTTTGTAGCTGATTATAAAAATCAATATTATCCTGTTCTCTTCCTTCTTCTGGGGCATATAAACCAATTATTGTTAAATATCCTCTATCTATTATTATTCTAGCTTCTATTATTCTTTCATTCCATAATTTATAATGTTTTAACTGTTTTGAAAGGGAGTTATGAATCCAAATCATGACTCCTGCTTGTGCTCTTTGGTCTCTGTCGACTCCACTGTATATCGCATTAAAATTTTCAGTTCTCATAGTTCCTTTTAATTTCTTTTTTGTTTCAGTGATTATTTCTATTTTAAAATTTCTTTCATTTAATAACTGGTCTAATTCTATTTCTTTATATGCTATTCCTCTTACACTCCAGTTTGCTATGTGTATTATATTTTGTCGTTTCCATTTTCGTTTTCCCTTTTCCATTCCAGGGTCGTTTCCCATAGATTCAATCCGATTATCTTTTTCTGTCAGCTTACAAGTATGGTTATGTTCTCCATGTCAGGGGACTAGCCTGACGATGGAATAGTTCAGTGGTAGGGCTGCTACCTTAAGGCTTCTGAACTCGCCTTCTTCCGAATTTAAACCCATAGGAGGAATAGGGTATATTGAAGGGGAAAGGGTAGATTATAGAAGAAATATAGTAAGGTTTATAGAGAGGACATAGTTGTAAGGCCAGAAATGAAAAGACCCCATGGCCCTCGAGTACTCTAATAGCACAAGGGTCATAAAGTAAGAAGAGTTGGCTGATAAGGCCTTATAGGAAAGATTAAAGTAAGTGGGTCTTCCTCAAAGTAGAAGAAGGAGAGGATAGATCAAGCAAGGGTCCATGGGAGTGCCGCTTCCCTTACAATCAAGATGATTGCCCCTTATGGCCCTGTTGGTCCACGAGTCCTTATTTAGTATATTCGGACCACCCCACCATATATATATATATATATATATATACACACACACACGCACGCGCATGTACACACACACACATGGTGGGCTCCCCTATCCGCCACCCAGGGGATGCGCTCTCTAGGGATTACAGGGTCCCCTGAGAGTGTTTTTCTTCTTAAAAAGGAAATTTTCCTTGCTTCGTCTTAAAAAACAGCGTAAATTAACATCGACCAGCATTAAATGAACTTTAACTAACCAATAATTTAAAATCCCACTCCGCTCACTACCTCAATTCCAATATTGAATAGAGGACGCTTCGCATACAAAATGCACTATATAAAAAACAATTGGTTTTAGAACAGCGCCATTTTGTTATATGTTACATATATTACAGTGTGTGTGTATATATATATATAGTTCACCAGAAAGTGGTTGAGAATGAAAAAATTAAAATACTATGGGATTTCAAAATCCAAACTGACAAAAGCTTGGAATGTAGCACACCCGATATCACAGTGGTTGAAAAAAGTGAAAACAAGGGTGTTACGTTTATCGAAATATCGGTACCAGGAGATAGTCGGATTGACAACAAAGAAAATGAAAAAATTACAAAATATCGCGATTTGCAAATCGAAGTTGAACGAATCTGGCAAAAGAAAACAAAAGTTGTTCCCATAATAATAGGTGCTTTAGGCGCCATCCCTAAAACATTGAAAGAACATCTAGAAGCACTCGAGTTAGATGGATCAAAGATTGGGCAGCTGCAAAAGCCGCTTTGTTCGGCACAGCTTTCATTTTCAGAAAGTATTTCCACAACTCATAGGCCCTTGGGTAGGACCCGAATTAGTGGAATATAACCAGCCTTTTCTTAAGACTGAGGAAGCAAATCAAGCTTTGATGAATATTATATATATATATATATATATATATATATATATACAGTATAGTATAGTATCACCCATATTATATTTTTGCATTTATTCCCGTTAAAGACCCTCGAATTGTTTGCAGAATTAAAATTGAACACAATATACTAATAGTTCATTGTACTCGTCATTGCGTCACATTCGCATTAATAGCCCGGGTTTGCTTTCGAAATGCATACACTCTTTCGCCCTTTGAAAATATGTAAAGAGGGCGCAGCGGGTCAAATTCTTAGCGTTGTAGTATTTTTAAACAGCTGAGCTAGGTGAGCTACAATATTTAGCTCACTCAGTACCTAGCGTCTGTAATTGGTTATTGTGTCAACCAATCCAATTGAACTTTCATGAGTTGAGCGCTTTTCGTATCGAATGTATATTACAAACAGTTGTTACTCATGTTATCTGGAAGTGAAAATTTGAAAGTGGGTGTTAGGAGAAAAACGCTAATTGTTTTTTCTTTTGCTTGTGCAAAAGAAAAACATCTGTTGAAGTTGGATAGTTTTTTAACGGTACATTTTTAGAGACATTTTTATTCTAGTCTTCGGAAACAACAGACAGTAAAAAATATCTATTCCTAAATAAAAATGAATATTCTATGTATTATAAGACATTGTTAATCTACAACAAAATACCAGAATATGTGAGATTGATAAGACCGTAGAATCGCTGATACTTAAAAAAAAAAAATAATAATAATTTTTTTTTTCGGATTCCCGAAATCGTGGATAATTCCGATTTATCGCATGAAACTCAGTATCGCATGTTATGCATACTGAGTCTCAGTAAACAAAATAAAATTCTTGGAAAATGAGCGAAATATACACAAACCAGAGAAATAGACATAACATGTGCAACAAATTTTACGAGATGATTTGCTGCTCCATCAAACCATATTTATTCCTGCAATATTCTATCTCTCTTCATGAGTTTTTTTTTAATTATGTCATCATGAATTCACTTATTCATGTTTATAATTTATAGGATCGTGCTATTCGCTCTACCCAGCAACTTATAGGACACACATATCACAAATGATAATTATTAATTATTCCTTTCCCATTAATGAAAGTGTTTCTACTCACACTTATTCTTTCCTATTCTCACATGTCTTATAAATGATGGTTCACATATTGTTCCCCCACTCTACGCAGAAGTATTCAAAGTTAACCTGCAATTAATTGCAGGATAACTTTGGACCAATTAAGATGAGCGCTGATGCGCTATGTCCTCTCAAAACTTTCATACATCGATAAAATGCAATTACACGGTCATGGGGATCCATGGGGAGGGGGCACCTCCCCCCGGATTGATTAAAAAATTCCACAAATTATAATTGTAAAATTGATTGAAATATGTAATCTTACACCCTCGACCCTGGGAACGCTTTGGCTGTCTTAAAATTTTATTATGGGTTGGCCTGTTTTGGCCCATGGCAGGGCAGCCATAGAACATGTGTTTTATTGCAATAATAAAACACGTGTTCCTATTTTTGATTAATCTTTTTTTCTGATTTGTGAACAGTGACTGGTTAGTTTTCCCTCTGTGTCCAGTGAATTACTGAGTGAAGTGTGAATTGTAAATTTACAGTGAAACAAATTTAAACAGAAAATTTGTATGTAATTTATTATTATTTTAATTGTTAGTTTTATGGTTTTTTGCTTTTAAACTGAAATAATTTAATTTAAGGTTAATTAATTAGTTATTTTTAATAAAATATGCTGGCCAATTTTTTTATATATGAAACTGTGCTAGAAACTATTAATTCTGAATACCTTTTTTTTCTCCAAGAATTGAAGATCATCAAAATCGATGCAAAATGAAAATAATATATTTAGAGTTTACATCAATAAATAATTACATCAAAAAAAGCTAAAAGACGTTTATCCATGTAATTATTTAATTAAATCAATAATTATAAAAATTTATTGATGTAATTATTTGTCTCCAAGCTTTGTGTCTCCACCCCCCCCCCCCTGGATAATTTTCCGCGGAATGCATACAGTCGAATTGACGTAAAATGTGTAGCGCGGTTTGCATAACCCACACGATAGCACACCCAACCGAAATGAGCACGCCTTGCCACTGATAATATATGTATATATATTAATATAACATAGCAATTAACAAATTCTATATATAAATTATTTCCACTTTGAATTTGGCATTTACATTGCTTGTAATTAAAAGAACTGAGATTTAATTTAACAATTCTAAACAAGTGCCAAAATATATATTAATAAATTATTCAATTATTAAAACATATATTATTTAATATATATTAATTTAAGTTTTACTGAAATATTATTTATTTATTTATTTATTAGCCAATTTGTAGCATAGCAAAACAAACAGATATTGTGAACAGTGGTTAAATTCAGCCGGGCCTTTTGGGACTCAGCTGCAGAACTTTTTTTAAGTACCAGGTCTGGACCCAGAACATTTTTCTGTTTTGTGACTTTTCACCCTTTGCCTACATTATTGTGTTATTATTCAACAATTGTTTACAGTTTTGAATGTGTATATACGAGGGTGGCCTGAAAAGTCTTCACGCACTCGCATGAAAATCTCGGAACAATGCTTGGAAGGTGTTAACAAGAATAAAACCGATTTTGTGCGTCGATGTATTACTCTGGATGAGACTTGGATTCACCATTACAAACTAGAATCCGAACAGCAGTCAAAGCAGTGGACAGAAGCTGGTTGTTCAGCGCCAAAGAAGACAAAGTCGGTTCCATCAGCAGGAAAGGTCATGGCATCGGTGATTTGGGATGCTATAGGCATTTTTTTTCAATTAATTATCTAGAAAAGGGTAAAATAATAACCGGGGAATATTATTTCCATCTTTTAACCAGACTAAACGAAAAGATTGGTGAGAAAATACCCGGTTTGCAGAAGAAAAAATTCTCTTTCATCAGGATAATGCACCTGGCCACAAAGGTGTTTTGGGAATTGGAAATTAAGGAATCTGCACTATGATTTGTTGGAACATCCACCCTATTCCCCAGATTTGGCTCCCTCTGACTTCTAACTCGTACCAAAAACTAAAACTCTTCCTCGCTGGTCAGCGTTTTTCTTCTAATCAAGTGATTGCAGCTGTAGAGGGGTATTTTGCAGATCTTACTGAGAACCACTACAGGGATGGGATAATGGCGCTTGAGCATCGCTGCAATAAATATATTTCTCTCAAGGGAGATTAAGTTGAAAAATAAAAATAATTTTGAAATTATAAATTCGGTTTTTCATTGTTAGGCCGAGAACATTTCAGACCACTCTCGTAAAGTCAATATCACAGTCGCCTGATTAGGAAAGTGATGAAATGGACGGAGAGGTTTGGAGCTTCCTGTAGTGCGTTATCTTGAAGCGATTGACAGGCATACATTATTGCAGTGTAGTGTCGCGGAATTTTGAGAGACTCGTAGCGATATTTTGTCTTTTCTGATTGGCAACACTGTCATCAACAGTCAGTAACCAACAATCGAGCAGCAGATTAGCAGTTGTTTATCAGATCTCATGTTTGTGAGAAGCACAAAGAAATTCGTGTAATATTTTTGTGTTTATGTAGGTCTACTACTTCAGCTATGGATGAGTGCATTGGTGTCTTCTTTAAACGGAAAAATAGCTCTTATGACTGTGATAATAAAAAACGAGTTTATAATGACAGTTTGTGTGTAGTTTCTGAAGAGAAAGAAATCTGTAACGACTCCACAGAAACACAGGATTCCCATCAGTTGAAATGCGATAATATTAATACGGTGAACGAAAATAAAGATTTGCCGACTTACTGGACACTCGACCAGTGGATAGCTTTCAAAGGTAAATACAAATGGTTGTCTTGTAAGGAGGGAGGTTTGGGGTGTATAACATGTGCAGAGGTATAGACCCTAGGCGCACGTTCTTCACATCAAGGTAATCACTTAGCATCAGAGTGGATTAATACTTATTAAAGGTGAAGGGTCTAAACAATGCTAACAAAAGCAACTCAGAAAGAAAATTTACGAACATAGAGATACCAAATCTCATAAAAGTGAAGAAGCAATTATGAGAAGCAAAAGTTAGAATTCATTGCGAAACATTGTAGAAGAACAGAACTCTTTAGCTCACGAAATCACGTGCCATGTGTTTCGCACTGCGTATCATATTGCAAAGCATAATCGTCCTTTCGTAGATCATCCAAAATTATTTGATCTTCGGATTCTTAATGGGCTAGATGTGGCGCGTGCTTTACATAGTAATGTGACATGCTCTGAGATAGCGAATCATATTGCAAAACAAACGAAACATAAAATTGTGGACAGCATTATAAACCAAAGAACCAAAATTTCCACTGTTTTGGATGAAAGTGCATTCATATTTAACCAGACTGTTGTGATAGTATACATACAGGGTGCAATAAATGATGCTACAACGCTATTCGTTGATTTACTTCAATTAGAAAGCACCAAAGCAATGAACATTTAGAACTCGCTTATGAAGTGTCTTGAAAAGCACGGTCTGAAAAAAGAAATCCTGCAGGACATTCTAATTGGATTATGTACGGATGGGACCTCAGTTATGCTAGGAAAATGAGCAGATTTGTAAACATTGAGGAAAGACGATTTTCCAACAGCTTTAACATGGCACTGTGTAAATCATCGCTTAGACCTTCCTGCCCACGATTCAATGAAAACTGTTACGACAACAAATCATTTTGTGGTGTTTCTTGATAACGTATATTCAACTTTTAGTATGTCTCCAAAGAAGTTACATGATCTAAGGAAATGCGCAGAACAGTTGTTCTGCAGTCTCACCAAAGTGGGAAAGATGTTGTCAACTCGTTGGGTTGCATTAAGTTTTCGAGCTGTGAATTCTATTTGGAATAACTATGCATCATTGCACAGTTTCTTTACACATGCAACTCATGATGAAAAATCGAGATAGTAAAGAAAGAGCAACATGTCAAGGGATAGCCGGTAAATTTGAAGAAACGTACCCAAAACAAATTAGGAATAATGATGGACGTTAAATGAGTTCACTGATCTCAGAGTTGGAGTTTCCGTAAAAACTAACTTGAGTTTTTAGGCGCACTAATAATAATACTAAAAATATCATTTTATATTTTATTATGGTTGTTACTTGACATCTCATGCTATGGTTGTCTTCTTCATCGCAGAAATCTCGTCTCTCTGCTTACTACGTCCGCCAAATACGCAAAAATAAACCAATTGACCTAATGCTCGAACCACACAAAGCGCATCCATTACAATTTACTCATGATGTAACTATACCCGTTGTAAGTTTGATTACTTTAATTATGGAGAAATTTATTATTATTATTATGATTATTAGGTATAATAATGAAATTATTATTATAATTATTATTAGAAAGGCCTGTGTAGATCAGTGGAAGTAGAAATGGCAACTTCTGTGCTAGGGGGCCCGAAGATAGACTTAAGTTAGTGTACTCACCGAATAGAGGAACATTTTCTAAGCCTATCTTCGGGCTTAGAAGTCAGTCGATGACTGGAACGGGCAAGCTGGTTTTCTCTCCCTAAAACTCTGGTCTTTCGTTCCGTAAACTCAAGAAATTCGACTTTACAACCCACATTGTTTCAGACAGCAACATATCTTTTATGGTTAAGTACCAAAAGGTGGCAGCACTTCTTTGCTTGTCTTTTCATACGTGACCTATAATTAGTGATAGACATGGGCCAGCTATCTCTGCTTGGCCAACGGTGAAGATTGAACTGGCCACTCAATCTCTAGAAGCTCGACAGGGTTAAAAGGCATCGCCTACTCCATATAAAGGAACAAAATGTGTTAGCTTATTATTATCATTATAGGACGGCAGCAAGGAGACCAAGATCTCATTGTAGGAGATCATTCTACTCCTCTTGCAGTCTCTCCGCTACTTAATCCTCAAACTTCGCGCAACACCATCTTCTGCAGAACACCAGTAATATACCTTTTTTTTGTTTCAAAATTGGATGTTTTTTCTCATATGCTTTTATTAAGCATAGAATTATCCTCCAGGTATCACAGCAATTTTTAATATGACAAAAATGTCATCAGCAGAACAGAAACCGAAAAGCTCATCAATGAAAATGCACGAATTACGAGTATGTAACATAGAGTGGAACTGTCTGAGAGACGGTTAATCCATATTTCCAGTAATAGGTATAATGTCAATCTCATTTCTGTTCAGAATAGGACGATGGAAAAAAGGTTGCACAACTTTCATTGTATATCGGCGTTACGTAAGATACTTTCCTGAATAATCTCATTCTTCCCAAGGATTCCGCGATCGTTTGTTTGATATAGCGTGTTCCACACGCTGTATCAAACAAACTGTGTTTAGATAGGAAATGAAGATAATGAAGGGGCGCGTTAACTATTTCTTCAGAGGACAATATTACGGATTTTGAATTGTGATCGTTTGTCAATATTTCGTACGATAAATCGCTGTGTTTATTCTGAACACCAGCATAAATAGTGTTCAAATCAACACAGCGATTCAACCCTTTATCGGCGTATTCAACCAGAATAAGAAAGAAATATTCTGATAAGTATATTTTTATCATATTATCTTGTCTTTACAGCTCTATAAGGCCAACAGACATATAATTAGAGTTAAGTGTATGAAGAAAATCTTATGAATTTTCAAAAAGAATGGATGTTTTAATAAGATAACTTACCAGTACATATTCTTATCGTACGAAATATTGACAAAAGATCACATTCTAAGTAGGTTAATAAATATTAAATATATTATTGTAAATATATGTCATTGTAATTTATATTTATAAATTCTAATGACATATATTTCATTAATGAATATGTCATTAGAATATAAATTCTAATGACATATTCTAATCTCTCAATCTTTTTCAAATATTTATCATTAGAATGATAAATATTTCATAAATATCATTCTAAGTAGGTTAGTAAATATTTCATATATTACATTTAGTGAACAATATTTTTATTTTAACCTATCTTCATGGCATATATATAACCCTATATATATGCCATGAAGACAGCAGAAATATTGAAGAACTGAACTAACCGATCTAAACACAACACCTATCGTCTTTTGCCTTCAATTAATTCGCTGTCAAGACAATGGCAGTTGCCATGGTAATAAATTCAGTCACATGCCGCACTAGAGCAGAGAAATTCTTAAGCAGCTTCCAGGGGTAGTTCCGACTTCTCTATCAATCAAAAGTCTCTATCCATAAAGGTCTCCATCATATCGCCTCTTTTCTTACAGTGAACCATAACACCTTGGTTCAATTCTCATAGGGGTGAAACGACTGTCAGTCGTTCTCAGGATCCTCTTTGCGTCCTTCAAATCTTGGAGAAAACGGGTGACAAAATATGAGCTCAGTATTCAAGGAGCGACCGAGTCTTAGCGTGTCTAAATCATTCTTAATGGATTCCAAAAACGCATTGCAGGAAGCACTCTACACTATACTATTCTCAGAAAATTAAATCTGGCAAAGCACTGAGAATATTTTAAACAAATGTTTTGGACATGAATATGTAATATTGGAATCTGTGAGGCCGACGAGTATATTTTCGTGGTTATTATTTCACTAGTGAAATAATGATGAACATCATGAATTATATTACTTAAATTCACTTCAAATCACAATACCAAAGTTAGTTATGAGGCAAACAAATTCCATTGTACAAATTGTTGCACGTTAATATGAATGATCACGCAGGTGGGTAATTCTCCGTTAGCTTAATACAACGAGATATTTTAATTCGAAGAAATATCTTACAGAAATTGATAAAATATAAATAAAAGACATCATTCAAAAATAACCTTGATTAAAGTCATTTCCTCGGAATTCTAACTGAACCCATAGCAGTTTGCGACTGATAATTATATTTATTTGCAATATTTGAAAGTCTTTTATTCGGGATTTTATTGTACATTTTCTAATCTGTATTAAACAGTTTTATTATTATTCACATCACCTATACATCATATACATATTATACTATTCAACTTGTATAATTCAATGTAAAATATTTCACAATACAATTTAATGGACAATACAATATTATAGAATAAAATTCAAGTATTACTATCATATTCTGTTGGTATTAACACTTATTTTGGCTATTATTTTATTATAGTTAATAAAACGTTTTCTCATTATGCAAGTAGAGTATAATATATTTCGAATGGTTTCATAGTTTATGATAAGTTACTGGTTTTATAATAATTTAAGTTAGTTAATGTGTTTATGTGTAACCAAGGACCGTAGCCATACTGGTTACTAGAAAAGTAATTAGCTCAAATCAGTCACTGAGAGTCCATGGACCGCATCTACGAGGGCTACCTTACCGGTTATAATGATGTACATGCTAATATATTAATACCTTATTGAATGAACGAATTTGTAAATCAATACCTTAAATGGTTATGATATATGAGTCATAATGATCTCTTATACCATACGTTTAAAGTAAATGTCAACGTTGTTTAATCCCATGAGGTAATCTCTCAATATTTTTCAGGTTATAGATTTAATTTCATTCGGAAGTTTATTATAGCTGCTCGTCGCTATGTACTCAAAGGATTTATAAAAAATTTCTTTGTTAGCCTTGGGTACTTCCAGCGTGTTTCGACCGCAGCGCAATTCATGGTCTACATTATATACCAAGAAACTTTCAGTGTTTCTTTTTACATATAACAGACAACCATAGAGATATAGTTTCTGAAATGGTACAATATTATGAACGATATACGGATCATTGGTTGAATGTGCGAAGTCGGTAGTAGTTATGGCTCTAATTATTCTGTTTTGTATTCTTATTATTCATGGAAGCAAATTGTTATAATAGTCTCCGTCCCAACAGGTAATGCCATATTGAAGTGACGAATTTATCCAGGAATAGTATAAACATCTTAAGAATGCCGCATTTACAAATTTTTTAACATAATATATTCTGTTAATTATGAACCTAAACTTATTTGTTAAGAAAATGGTGTGGGAGTTCCACTTCAAATTTCTATCGATATGGAGATCCAAATACCTGACAGTTTGTTTTTTTGATTAAGCTACATTTAAAATTTAGATTGTCACCACATTTCCTTTCATGCCATTTTATGTTTATACTGTGGTCTAATTTGTTTTCTGTTAATGTAAAGTACATATATCTCGTTTTATCGGTATTAATGTTAAATCCGTTGTTGCCAAACCATATACTTAGTTTTAACATATCGCTATTAATCCGATTTTTTAGATCTTCAAGGGTTGTTTCGGTGTATACTAATGCCGTATCGTCAGCAAAGGATATCATTTTGACAAAAAAATTGTATTTAAAAGGGATGGGTCCTAGTACCGACCCTTGCAGGACCCCGTAATTTTATTATGTTTGGTGCGCTTTTAAATGTATCATAACTGGTATATTGTTTTCTATTATTCAGATAGGATCTGAACCAGTCATTAGTAATTCCTCTGATGCCGTATTTGAACATTTTCAGTAGCAATAGATCATGATGAACACAGTCGAACGCCTTAGATATATCAAGAAAAACGGCTGTTGTGTGCATTCTTCATTTATTCCACTATAGACCGTTTTATGAAACTCCAATAGCGCTTTTTCAGTCTTGCATCCGGATCTAAACCCATATTGATTACTTGCGTAAAAGGATATTATATTTAAATAGCTATTTAAGCGTTGTTTAATCAGAATTTCGATAACTTTTGAGATTGTGGATAGTATAGATATTGGTCTGTAATTTTTGATTTAATTTCCGTTTTCTCCTTTAAATAACGGTACAACTGAAGCAGTCTTCAGTGTTCTATAAATTTACCATGTTCAAAGGATTTATTCATGATATTTTTGAAGAATTCTAATTTATGTTTAATGATAATATTTAGTTTTTTAACATTTATGTTGTCATATCCCACTTTTTTGCCTTTTTTGAATCCGATTACTACACTCTTTACTTCATCTTCGTTTACTGCGTCTACATACATGGAATTCTTAATCCACGGAAGGTGACTCACATACTTTGCCTTTCTGCAGGATCGAAAGCACAACTGCCATAGTTCGTAAAGTGGCTGTTCATTTTGTTAAGTATATGAGTGATGTCATTGACCTCTGGGAATTCTCGCATTTTCTGCTTTGTGTTACCTATTATCATATTAACCAACCCCCATTCTTTACTTTTATCATTACAACAAGAAAAATTTCGATAGCAGATAATGTTCTTTTGCCTGTTTTTTTTTTTTTTCCTTTAGATGTTTAGTGAAATTTTTTAGCCGTGTTCAAAATTTAAATTGCATGGATTTTTTCTATGCTTATAGTAGAGCTTCTCTTTTGACCTTATCATATTTTTTAGTTCATCTGTTATCCAGTGTGTGTGTACGTCCTGGATAACAGATGAACTAAAAAATATGATAAGGTCAAAAGAGCTCTACTATAAACATAGAAAAAATCCATGCAATTTAAAATTTGAACACGGCTAAAAAATTTCACTAAACATCTAAAGGAAAAAAAAACAGGCAAAAGAACATTATCTGCTATCGAAATTTCTTTCTTGTTGTAATGTAACTGTTTTTTGATATTGCGATTTACTGTCTGCATATTTAATCATTTTGACAAATTCTTCATATACCTGATTTATATCTAATATGTCGGTTTGTGGCAGTTGATAATGTTTAGTAGCTCTCAAATGTATTATAATTGGTGCCAATTTCAAATTTTTTATGACTACCTGTGCAGTTCGTGTCAACGCTATTAGGTATGGATAGTTTCAAAAATATGGAATGGTGATCTGTTATTTTACTAATGTAGACTGCAGTGAATACCTCATAGGTCATTCTGTTTCTTATAAATATGTGATCAATGCAACTTGTCGAGTTGCACTCTTCTCTCGTATTTGCCATCGATGTATGCAAGAAACACATGAGTAGATATTCTTCAGTTTTCTTATTACTCTTATGAAGGTCCAAATTTATATCCCCACTAGTATATGAGATTTTCATGTTTTAAGATTTTTAGGACATTATTTAGCTCTGATAGAAAGATATCTACTGGGCCATTGCATGCACGGCATATAGCAAATATAAGTATATTCATTGCTGTGTCGTAAATCATTACAGTTTCAGCGCTTTGCATTTTTGATTCCAGTCTGTGAAATTTATAAATATTTTTTCTAGCGCATAGAATTAATCCACCTGAACGGCTATAGTCGCGACAATCATAATGCATATCGTAATCTGCGAGAGAATAATGATCAACCTCAAGTTGTTTGACCCATATTTCACTTAAGACTAGTACATCTATATATGATTGGATTTCTGTAAAAAGTAACATTAATTATCAAACTTTGACCTTATCGATCTAATATTGACGTGATATATGTTGTAATTCCTGGATGAGTTTGTAGTAGTTTCAAAAATGTTTTTAACCGAGGTTAGATTATATAGATTTTTACAGTTTACAGGTGTATAAGAATCTAAGCTATTCATGTCAAATCCTAAATCCATTAGGATTTCATTGCTCCAATTATTCATAGGTAACATTTAGATTAACTGCCTTCTTTGTTTGAGTTTGTCCGGTGTTTTTATCCGTTTCACTTTAGTGTTGTCATTCTTTCCCCATGAATAGTTTACCATCTCTTACCCATACATATTTGACCGCACCACTCGCTCTTTTTGTTTTGCTTCATAAAGAAGTTGCTGATTAAGTTTAGTCGAGTGTTCATTTATGTAGGACCCGGTTTTAACTGTTCATCAATTTGTTGAGCTGTAATCTTAAGTTTTCTTGCCTCCGTCATCCATTTATTTTTAATATTCTTGCTTTCTAGCTGAATAATAACTGGCTTGATGTCAGTTTTTCTGTTGGCGGGTACTCTGTGGAGGTGCACGATAACTTCCCTTTTTATTCCAAGTCGATTCACCAGTTTTTTAAGTTATAGTATGCAAATTTTCATTCTGAGCTTCATATATTGTTCATCCTGAAGGACTGTTGCATTTCATTAACTTTCCATTTCAGTTCGTTCATTTGGGCGTATTTTATTTTATTCTCATCTTTTTTATTTTATTTATTTTATTTTCATCTGTTAGTTCTGTGTTTTTAGTGCACATATTCTTAATTAACTTTTCATTGCATCTTAAGATCTTGAATGCACGCAAAACTAACTAGCGATGCCTTCAGATCATTTATTTCAGCTTTAAATAGAGTTTCCATTTCCCTTCTTATCGCGGAGTTATCATCTTTAATTTCAACTTTGATGGCATTTAAGTCTTCTAAGATCTGGTCCCTGAAGTTTCTTAAGAAAACACTAACGCCAGCTTCTCCGTCATCTTTGTTTACTGCCTTAGTTAAATCTAAACCGTCGTCGCTTCTATTTAGTTTAATTAGCGATTTAAGGTCATTTTTGGGAGAAGTATTAATACAAATCTGACATTTCCCTTTTAATTTCTTGTCCTCAGACATTTTACGAAATTTAGATTCCGCTACTCCTACATACAAGATGATAATGTTCGCGGCATTCCAAAGAACATTGAAGTGCTTCAATTTCATCTATCTTGAGTGGTTTCAGGAACCACTGAATCGATTTCGATAATTAATAACTGTACTTTTTCACATTACTGAGACGATTCATTTGAGCTCATTTTGAAGATGATTATATCAACGCAATTACTTACATTTAAGTATAAGACAGGAGCAAATTTAGCAAAAAACGTTCGCTCTGCGCCCTACTCTAGAAAAATAATTCTAGAAAAGTAGCACAATCAGCTGGTAAGATTTTATTTTTAACCAAAGAAAAACATATTACATATAACATCAAAAGTAGTACAGTGTTTTAAAGAATATTAAAATGTATGACTGCACATTTCTAAAATTTTGCTGTCAGATATCTTAAGAGAAAGAGATTTGTTGTGTAAGAGTTATGAAGTGGTTTCTGGATCTGCAATGATCTGAAGTATTTTTCATAGATTTCGAAAGAAAAATAGCTTTTTGATTAGCATCCTTTATTTTGAAGGATTTATTTCAATGAAATTTTTTTTTTTTTGCACATTTTTACTCTGGACATGATTCTGCTGACTGCGACACATGAAGTGAGTTGAAAAACTAATCCTCTCTGAAAATTGCTTTTTTACAGAGTGAAAAGCTGGAAATCTTCAACTTTTCTCTAAAGTCAGTTCTCAGAATACATTTCCAGGAAATATTTGAAGTGGTTCGCTGAAAACTTTTTTTTTTTTTTTTTTGGAATTTAACATACTTTCTTTTGTACGTATTTCGTTTCTCTCTCAAAAAAAAGATAATTCCAAAACTGCTGTGAAATGCGTTACTTTTAATAAATCAGAAGCGAACGAGTTTCAAAAAATGAATTGAATAATTCCAACTTTCAACTATAATGTGCTTTGTGAGATGCAAATTTCGTTTCGCAATCTACATACATGAAGGGGTCTCATCACTATGAACTTTAAAGTGCTGTTTAATATTGGAGCTTTGTGAGAATTTCTCCTCACAGACTACACAAGAGAACTTTCTGAAAATCTCTTCTCGCCGTATAAGGGTTTCTCATCAGTATGAACCTTTAAGTGCTGTTTTAGTTTGGAGGTGATTGAAAATTTCTTCTCGCAGACTGCACAAGTGAAGGGTTTCTCATGAGTATGCGTCTTTAAGTGCTCTTTTATACTGGACGTTTGTGAGAATTTCTTCTCACAGACTTCACAAGAGAAGGGTTTCTCACCAGAATGAACTCTGAAGTGGTTATTGAGATTCCCACGTACTGAAAATTTCTTGTCACACACTTCACAAGTGAAGGGTTTCTCACCAGAATGAACTCTCAAGTGGTTATTGAGATTCCCACGTACTGAAAATTTTTTGTCACATACTTCACAAGTGAAGGGTTTCTCACCAGAATGAACTCTCGAGTGCTGTTTAAGATGGAAGCTTGAGGGGAATTTCTTCACACAGATTTCACAAGTGAAGGGTTTTTCTTCAAAATGATCTCTCAAGTGCTTTTTTAGATTGCATCTTTTTGAAAATTTCTTGTTACACACTTCACAAGTGAAGGATTTCTCACCAGAATGAACTGTCAAGTGCTGTTTAAGATTGGACCTTGAGGAGAATTTCTTCACACAGACTTCACAAGTGAAGGGTTTTTCTCCAGAATGAATTCTCAAGTGTTTTTTGAGATTGCTGTTTTCTAAAAATGTCTTCTCACACACTTCACAAGTGAATGGTTTTTCACCAGAATGAACTCTCGAGTGCTGTTTAAGATGGGAGCTTGAGGAGAATTTCTTCACACAGACTTCACAAGTGAAGGGTTTTTCTTGAAAATGATCTCTCAAGTGCTTTTTTAGATTGGATCGTTTTGAAAATTTCTTCTCACACACTTCACAAGTGAAGGGTTTCTCACCAGAATGAACTCTCAAGTGCTGTTTAAGATTGGAACTTGAGGAGAATTTCTTCACACAGACTTCACAAGTGAAGGGTTTTTCTCCAGAATGAACTCTCAAGTGCTTATTGAGAAGGCCTCGTTCTGAAAATTTCTTCTCACACACTTCACAAGTGAAGGGTTTCTCACCAGAATGAACTCTCAAGTGCTGTTTAAGATGGGACCTTGAGGAGAATTTCTTCACACAGATTTCACAAGTGAAGGATTTCTCACCAGAATGAACTCTCAAGTGCTGTTTAAGATTGGAACTTGAGGAGAATTTCTTCACACAGACTTCACAAGTGAAGGGTTTTTCTCCAGAATGAATTCTCAAGTGCTTGTTGAGATCCCCTCGTTCTAAAAAGGTCTTCTCACATACTTCACAAGTGAAGGGTGTTTCACCAGAATGAATTCTCAAGTGTTTTTTGAGATTGCTTTTTTCTAAAAATGTCTTCTCACAGACTTCACAAGTGAACGGTTTTTCACCAGAGTGAACTCTCAAGTGCCTGTTAAGACCGTGGCTTGTAGAAAATTTCTTTGCACACACTTCACACGTAAAGGGTTTCTCAACAGAATGAACTCTCAAGTGCTTATTGAGAACGCCTCGTACTGAAAATTTCTTCTCATAAACTTCACAAGTAAAGGGTTTCTCATGACTATGAACTTTGAAATGTCGTTGAAGATTGTAGCGTGATGGAATTTTCTTTCCACAGGCTTTACAAGTGAAGAGTTTCTCATCAGAATGAATCCTGAAATGCTTTTTAAGACAGCGTTTTTCTAAAAATTTGTGTTCAGGCCTCATATTCGAGAGGTGTATGATGAGAATGAATCTTGACGTGCACTTTCAGACTGGGCCTTTTTTCTCAATGGCTGCGCAAATATTCTGTTTATATTCTGCTTCGCACAGAAAATGCTTGGGAATGTAATTGTTAACTGTATTGTTTTGCTATATACTTTGACCACTCATTTTCCTTTAGTGACTAATTTCTACCATTAAACTAGGTTATATTTCTGGGCAGTTTCTCTTAACCACAATATCCGTTTTGACACCTTCTTTTGCGTAAATTTCGTGAAGCGTGAAGATGCTTAGTTTTCTGTAATGTGACTACCTCGCAGACACTTCTAGGAATTTTCTGCAACAGAGAATGAAAAACAGAAATTATAATAAAAAACAACAGATTTTAGCTATTCAAAATTTTAAATAAAAGTAATTCGTAATTTAATTAATAATGATAAGGAGACTTTGAATTATTACACAGTTCACTCCTATTGTCTTCCCACAAAGTTCCTCCATTATGGCTGTGTCGAGAAGCTCAAACTTTATTTGGAAGGATTGGATTCTAATCTTCTCTATACGGACGGAATATAACAGAAATGTTAGTACATTCTTCTCAACTGCTGTTTGTAAGAGATGACTTTAAATTCGCATTTTGAGATTTTCTTAATTGCACTTAACAAACTTAAGCGGAAATTATTAATTGAATTAATTGCTTTTCACCTTCACTGTGTTAGGCTTTCTAATGGTCTGTTCAGACGAGTAATTTGCGTAGAAGTGTCATGTTATAATCGAGGAAATAATGCTATATGCATAATTTTCATATAATTCGAACAATTTGTCTGCACAGAAAGAAAATCTGCTCAGATCAATTACAAATGTCTTGGAAATAACGCTGGTTTTCAAAAATTGACCTCCGATGTAGAATAATGTAGGTACTTTGCTACAATAATGTAGCAAGGAAAGGGAATTATACGAAACATAATTCCTTTTCTATTATGTACGGAAATACTGCATATTAAAGAGCATAAAAGTTCATCTTATGACTCCAATCATATGAACCTGTTGCGGGAAAAAATAAAAACAGATTTCTACAAGAAACAGTTTATATTTGATAGCATATTTAATACATTTAATTTACTTTAGCATTTAATATATTAAGAGTTAATCGCTAATCATGCAAAGTGAGGAAGTGAAGTCTGACAGACTATCAATTCACGACGATTTGAATGAATATTATTTAGAGGGGACACGGATGCAAGAATAACATGAACAAGATGGTATTTATATAACGCGATAGCAGAAATGCTCTTCGGAGATTAATAAACTTTGAAACCAGGAGTTATATTTGACAAGCAGTTGATATTCAGGAGAGACAAAATGTAGAAGTAAGACATAGAGTACATGTGCTGCTGGCAAAGTGAATAAGATTAAGAAAAGGAAGTTCTTGTTTTTCGTTATATCTTGATGAATTTAAATCTAGTAACCGGAAATTCATGAAGATGAATCGCTGAATAAGAGGAAGGGGAGATATAACAGAGACTTAATTAGGGAAATGAAAAGATGGGATAAGTAGTAATATACTCTTTAGAACGTTTCTTGAATACTCCGAATTGATAATAAGAGTTTGCAAACGAATACCTCATGATAGAAACGCATTAAAAGTATACCAATAATGAAAGCAAGAAAAGAAAACAAAACAATCAAATCCGAAAATATTAGTAAATATCCCAATTTAGTAAAAAAAAGTGTTACTGGTAATGTTCTAGAAAATGTTCTGATAAACTGAATAATGCACTTTCTCTTTACAAGAATCCAATTAAGCAGTAATCAGTATGAACTCCAATACCTCAATCGAGTGATATAGATGCTATTATGAAGATTAAGAAACTCATTAAAAAATAACATAAAATAGAATAAAATAAAAGCTATTGATCTCACTCGATCTGAAGGCTATTCGAAAAGTTCTTGTTGTGCATCAGGTTTCTGGAACAGCCAATAAAACTACCTGCTAAGACTTCCTTTCACTAATGAAACGCCAGACCGAACTTTAGCTGACGATATGAGAATGATTTTCGGACGCTATAGCTTACATTTAGAAGTAAACGACAATGAAGAACTTTTTAAAATTCAGAATATGCACGTGAAGACGAAGTTACTTTCAATAGTTATTAAAACAGTTATTGCTTCATAACTGTTTTAAAACGATAGAACCAACCTGTAACGCTCTTCCTAAATGAAGAAGACATAGAGATAGCCAGTGAGTTAAAATATATAGATATAACAACAGACAACAAATTAAACTTCAATGAACACATCTCATTTGTTTCAAGAAAAATATTAATAATTGAAAACCTTGTAACTACGTTGGCAAGGATAAACTAAGGTTTAGGTCAAGGAGCGCTAAAAACAATACATATACCAATATTGAATTCGTATGTTCCGCTTCGAAATGCCAATAAAATCTAAGAAAAACCAACAAAAGTTAAACATAGTTTCAACGTCCTATAGTCACACCAATAATTAAAGGATGGAAGGCAATATCTTTCGAGGCAGCTTGGGTTATTGCTGGTCTATCACGGATATGCCTGATGATGCAAGAGTTTTGTGTAATATAGGAAGTACCTTCCGGAATATATATCGGAAATGCCACAACCATTTTCAACTTCATTATAGTAAGTGGCCTCACCTAGAGACATATCCTAAAGAAACGGAATGTTGAAAATGACGAATACCGCACTGATGGGAGTAAAATAGGTGAAAATGTCGATTGTTTCCTCATAGTACATTACAGGCAGTCCATTGCAGACAACTCTGTTTTAGGCTGCATTCCTACTTTTCGAACAAAAAAACAGAACAACTGGCAATAGCTTATCCCTTGCATATCTCCGGAAATTAAAAGTCAACCCCTGTCATAAAAAGACAGCAGGAATTTAAAGTGACAAAAGCGGCACTATCGGCGATTAAGGAAAAAAAAAAAACGAGGACAACCATCCAGCGTTATTAGGCCAGACACGAAATGTGGTAAACCATCCCAGTCTAGATTGGTTGGAAATGAATTTTTATTGGGTGAGAGGTGCATATTGAGTTAACAGGAAACGAGGTGCGGACGATCACGTTAAATAAGCGGCGAAAAACGAACGGTCAGTAATAAGTTACCAAATGTGCGGAAATCAGCTACACCAATATTTGAAGAAAAAATAATTCTCAGCTTGTGGGAAGAAGAAGAAGGAAACAGAACAACAAAAAAAAATTCTTGTCAAGTATGAGATGGCGACTCTGACAGAAAATACCTGCCACCTCTCCAGGTTTAAACACTCTGCTAACGGGACATGTTAAATTAAGACATTATCTAAGTGGAATCCATATTCTGGAAATCGCCACTTTGCATCTGTTTTACACACCTTGAAGAGATTTTCCATCACTTGGTATAAGATACTGGACTAAATCCGGATGCCCCTGGTGCAACACGTCATCAGGTCAAGAGAAAAGTGACCAGTTGTACTCAGAATTATTTAATTTTGCGAACAGAGTTAACTTCCAATGATTTTCGGCAACGCTGTTTTAGGAATGCAGCCTAAAACAGCGTTATTTACAATAGACTGCCTGTAATATACTATGAGGAAAAAATCGACATTTTTACTTGTTTTCTTCCCATCAGTATGGTCGTCATTTTCAACATTCCTTCTCTTTTGGATATTTTTCTGGGTGCGGCCACTTACTATAATCAAGTGGAAAATGGTTGTGGTATTTCCATTATATATTATATAGTAGTTAGTATAACTACTTATAAATGTTTGATTATGTTTGTAAATATGTAGATATAAAATTATATAAAGGTAAATACAGAATATATAAATATTGATGTCAACTTTTAAATATATACGTATAGCAGCAAAGATATAAATGTAAATATGAATGGTAATACAAAATATAAATGTCAATCAGTTATTTAGAAACCTCTGAAGCCACTTCCAGAAGATAGAATAGAAATGCAACATTCATCCAAACCGCCTTGAACTATGTATGCAGTAAGTAGCCTCCAACACTTAAGGAAAAGCAACGCTTTGAAAGTAAAGAATACCGGATATTATACACGTAGTACGCACGCAGAAGAAAAGTTTATTATTTTATAATCCATTACTGAACGCTTCATTATTGGGCAATTACCTCTGTTTAAACAGATAAGTAGAACTAGCTATAGTTTATTCATTTAGATGTTATCTTGCATTAGAACTCAATCGTATAAAAATCTCTTCAAAAGATCACAACAATTTACAGTGAAGTACACGTAGGAGCTGTGAGGGAGATATTTAAAATCAAAATATCCACTTAGCGTTAATGGAGAATACAAAAAATCTGGTAAGCAATTGGAAATTAAGATCTGCTGCGTGAAGATACATACTGAAGTAGCAGGACCCAAGAAATCATGAATTATTATTATTATAAAAACCTCCATGGATTCAAAGATTCAACGATATTCCCCTCCTCTTTCTGTCCACCAATTTCTGAAAATTGCATTTTGTCAATCTGCCTTCATACTCTACATACCAGAAACCACCTTAGCCAATCGGCTCTGAACTTTTCCCAAAGCATCTTCATCTTTTGAAAAACAGGTGACCAGATCTGTGCACATTAATCCATATGTGGCGTGATCAAAGACTTATACCAAGGAAACATAACATCGTTACTTTTACAAGTCAGTGTCCTCCACATCATTCCCATTATCCGCTGTGTTGTCTTCACAAATTTAGTAACATGTCCCCGAGGTTTTATATCCTTGTGTATAATCACTTCCAAATCTCTCATCTCCTCTACCTCTTCCAAGATATTTCCACCGATTGTGTACTTTACATCCCATCTCTGCTTCCCTAATTTCAAAACCTTACACTTGGAAACATTGAATTGAATTGAATTAATTGCCTAAATAAGCGGCTATAAACAAACAGCTCGAAACAGGTTACCAAAAGTATTGAAAATTAGCCATAAAAACATTTGCAATAGAAATGAGCGTAAATTTGTGCAAAGAAGAATGCAAATTCTTCTTTGCACAAATTTATTTTATCAATAATAAAATAATATGTACAACCTATCAGTCCGGCTGAAAATAGACGGCATCTCTCTAGTTTTAACCACCATATAAATGAGACATGGACAATTAAGACGCTGTCTACATAGATTATATAAAAATTTCATAGATAAGTATATAATTCAAAATTTATCTGACCACCATTCACACAACATAATTTCATGTTAACAGCTTTGTAGGATTTTATTGACAATCGTAACCATACTCTTAACCCCCCTTACCGGTTAAGGGGGGATGAAATATCCAGACCATTCTAGCATTTTTCATGGATCAAAACTTCATCAGCATTCTACCTTTTATCATGCAATTACCATCCGCTGCTGTTAATACCTTGACGGCGATTTTAGAGCCATTAAGCGGATTAACTGTGGTTAAGTGACCTTTGTTGAAAATATGACGTCAAATATTTATATTTTTTAAATAACATTTATTGAAATATTGACTTCTTGCTTTCTTATATCGTAAAATACCATTATATGGATCGACACATTTAAGTTTTAGTAACGATTGTTTTTTTTTTTTTTGCATTGTTTTTAAAAACAATCAATTTTCATAAAATCCTGAATTCAAATGCTGTAATGTTAAACTGCTTTAATCGATTTCCGATTGTGAGTCATTTTTGGTATCAAAAATTGATATCCAATGATATTTTAGCAGGGACCCTTCGCTTAGTTTTATACACGTGCTTGCTAAATCTCATTAATCGCACACTTATCGTGAATGTTAGTACAGCGCGAAAAATATCAGTAGAAAAATAATGAAGCAAAATCTTATACTTACGTTAACTCAGTAAGAGACTGTTTTTCTTCTTTGATAGGAAAATTTCCTTGCTTCGTCTTAAACAACATACTAAATTAACATCGACAGCCATTAAAAGAACTTAAATAGAGGGCGCTTCGCATTAATAAATGCACTATATAAAGAACTACTGTTTTTAATACAGCACCCTCTATGTTGCAGTTTGTGAAAGGAAAAATTCCGGTATACAACAAAATAGTAATATAATTAACAAATTCTAAATATAAATTAATACCACTTCGAATTTGGTACTTACATTGATTGTAATTGAAAGAACTGAGATTTAATTTAGCAATTCTAAACAATTGAAAAAGGAAATTTCATTTTAATTTGTGTGCGTGTGCTAGGGGCTAGAAAGTGTCCGTTAAATCGCGAAATAAAAATATCTGTAACATCATACTGCATTTTTATCAATATTAGCACTGTAATAACAAAACAATTGTTTTACGCACAATGTTTACACAATTCTCACACTCTTAGATAAGTTAATGTGAAGTTAATGTTCGATGTTGAGGCCCTAGGTTTAGGTAATCCTGCTTTGAAAAAACCATGAAGTTTTTTTTTTTTTTTGGAACTGCCGCAGAAATTCAATCCACGCGACAAAAGAACCAATTACAGTCCGATTGTGTGATCACGTCCTAATCATTAGCCGAACATGTTTTATGAGCGGTGACTCATTTATGTCGGCTAAATTACTACATTATTTTCCCAACGTATGATAGCCTATTCGCCAAATTTTTTTAAAAATAACAAGAAATTAATAACAAAAATGAAACTGTTAATTTAATTATAAGCAAATTTTGGTTAAAAGCATTTTAAAATTAAAGGGTGTTAATTTTCACATGTGACATACGGACCGGAAATTTTGTCCGTTAAATCGAGGGTTTACTATATATATATAACTGGTCTGTTAAAGTTACTGACCAACCACTACAACAATTGTTGGCCTGAACTCTGGTGAAAAAAAAAAAGTATACATCAACGGTAGAGTCCTATTATTAGTGTGATCTGTTGGTTGTAGACATACATTGGGCGCAACAACAAGTCTATGTATCTATTTATATACATATATTAACATCATGATTATACATGTACATTCCAGCCAGTTGGTATAGAATGGTTTCTAATACTAGCTGAAGATTGGCTAGAGTCCTGACTTATGCTGGATCTTATATATTAGGTGGGATGAATGTGTGCCATCCAGATCCTTGGAATTTTCACGCCATCTTTTTGATATTTGGGTGGTTTATCAGGATTTCGCAGGCTTCCTTAAATTTCCTTTCATACCAGGTTTTTGTAAGGTGTAAAGAGAGGGTGCTTATCCAGTTGATTTGGTGTAAAGTGTTGAGCATGTGATCTGAGTGGCCTGCTTCACCATAATGATTATATTTAATGTGTCTAATGTGTTCTTTCTTGTGTATTGGGATTGTCCGTCCTGTTTCACCAATGTACGGTAAGTTACAGGTGCAGCGGATGCAATAGACTCCAGGATGTGCCAATGGGAGGAGAGGATCCTTAGAGGAGCTGAATATGGTTTTAAGTTTAGTGAGTGGTTTAAAGGTGGCATTGAGGTTATAATGTAGGATTCTGTTGATTTTTTTCTGGTAACCCCTTTAATATATGGGATGGCTATTTTACTGTAATCTGGATTCGTTTTTCTTGTTGTTTTATGGAGTATTTTATTAATAGTATTTTTGTTAAAGCCATTATTTATGAATGAGTCACTGATGATTTTTAGTTCTTGTTTCAGGGCTTGCTGGTTCATTAACATTAAGGGTATTAATGACTCCATATTTTTGTGATGGGTGTTGGTATGAATTAGCATGTATGCATTGGCCAGTGTGTGTCAGACCGTGAAGGATAGACTTCCTGAAGGAAGACGTGTGACTAGTGTGTCTAGGAACGGGAGCGAGTTTTGATTTTCGATTTCGATGGTAAATTGTATGCGTTTGTGTTGTTTGTTCAGGTTGCTAAGGAATGTGTTTAGCGTTTGTTGCTCATGCGGCCAGATCGCGAATACGTCGTAAACGTATCTAAGCCAGACTGTCGGTCTTACCGTGGCAGAATCAAGAGCCCTTTGCTCAAAGGTTTCCATGTTGAAGTTAGCAATTGGGGGAATAGTGGTGAGCCCATGGCTGTACCTTCTTTTTGTAGGTAAAATTTGTTTTGCCACACGAAGTAACTAGACTGTAGTACGTGGGCAAAGAGGGCCGTAATATCGGGCAGAAATTTGTTCTGTAGTAGGAGAATTGTGTCATTGATGGGGACATTAGTGAAAAGGGCAGAAACGCCAAAACTGACTAATAAGTCGTCTTTGTCGAGTGTTATGTTCTTAATTTTGTTTATAAAATGTTGTGTTCTTTATGTAGGAGGGGGAATGACCTACCAACTCCTTGAGTGTTGACACTAATTTCTTGTCTAAATGGTAATTGGGACTGTCTATTCCTTCCAGAATTGGTCGAAGGGGAATTTCGGGACCCAATATATTCTGAGGGGCGGGCGTAGTGGGGTTTGAGTTTTTTGAACTCAAACCCCACTACGCCTGTCCCCCAGATAACACCAAGCCATTTACTACAAGAAAGGAATGGTTACAAATATTCAGGAATGAGTTGGACTGAAAAATATAAATATTACTACAGAGGCTGTGTTTGCCGATGAAGCTCCTACGAAGGTTTACGGAAAATTGATCGTGAGGAAATTTTTCACAAGAAAATTTGAAATCCTGTTGTGATGATACTCATATATGAAAAACAAACACAAAACAAGAAATATTTTTCATATTATTTATTTAATTCGTTTTATTTAGCTCTCTTAAATATTTTTATTCCTCAAAATTTATTATTATTCTTTCTTACATAGATATTAAAGTCCACGTAGATAATAAAAATAATACTTTTTTTTCTGTGTAATATACTATATTCTTTCTTTGGGAGGCATTTCTGATTTCTTCCTCGAAGCTTAGCAGAGCTTATCTGAGGAAGATAATAGATGGTGGTGGTTTCATGGTAATGTTTCTATGCTGGTCGCAAGCCACGTATTGATTTTACTGTTTGATGGTACGTGCTTGGAAGATTTCAACTGCTATCACAGTTTAACTTTTTTTTGTTTGTTTTTTTGCAAATAGGGTTGGATTTTGACAGTGTGTTTGTTTGTTTGTGTTCTCGTAGTGATGGTTTTTGAGTGTGTGCATGTGTGTGTGGGGTGGGTTTGAAAGAAACAGGAATTGCTCTAATTTTCATTCTCGCTATAATATTTATATAGCACCTGTTTCAGCTCTCTGTATGTTCCTAGGTTTCTGTTATCGAACGGCAGTTTGTTTATCATGTCAGTTACGTAGAAGTTTCAGGTGGCTTTGCTGTAGTGATTGTTGTACTTATATGTTATGTAGTTTGTTGACTTTGGTCTTGTTATTCGATATGTTGTTCAGGTTACTCTACAGGTTGGGCTGTAGTAATGTTTTAACATGACTGTGTAGTGGGATAAGTGTTTCACCTTGAATATTTTGTGTTTTGTCCGTGCTTCCTGCATAAGTGTGGGTTGTTCCCAGAATATCAGTTTTACCATTTCATCTTACAACCATTGTAACTTGTTAAGTCGGTAGTCTGCGCAGAATGCGTATCATGTGATTGCATATCTTAAAATGTTTTCACATAATGCTTTATAGATTAGTATTTTTATGTGGGTTAGGGCAATGTCTTTTAATCTGTATAGTTTGCTTGCTATTCTCCAAAGCTTATGTAGGTAGTTTGTATGGCTATTACAACTTTGATCAGCATCGAAGTGAAGTCCGAGATAGCGTGTTGTTTTCACCTGTGTGATGGTTGTGGTTTTAGGTTGTGCGCTTTGTGTATAGTAGGATAAATAGAGATATTTAGTTTCTATGGGAAGGGTTTGGGGGTTTTTGAACATCATTAGCTTTGTTTTTCCAAGGTATATATATATATATATATATATATATATATATATATATATATATATATATATATATATATATATATATATATATATATATATATATATATATATATATATATATATATATATATATATATATATATATAATGTTCATGGTAGAATGATGATCTTAAAAAATGCTGAGGGTAGGGAGGTAACTGAATCAGTCGATATTGTGGAATTACTGAGCGAGCACGTTGCAAGAGTATATCATCCAGGTGGTGACTTTGCAGGAATGGAAGAACCAACAGCTTATACTGGAATTGTGATGAATGAAGTAGAGGTAACTAGTCTATTACAGAACCTCAATGTCAATACATCTGTGGGATTGGATGGTATACCAGCTCGTGTCGTACGTGAAGCGGCTAAAGAATTGTCAGTGCCCTTGACCATTTTGTTTAATTTGAGCCTCAGGACTGGGTCAGTCCCAAGGGGGTGGAAAGAGGGGAAAGTAGTTCCACTGCACAAAGGTGGTTCCAAGGCTGCTGTTGAAAATTACCGGCCAATCAGCATAACAGGAATCATTATCAAGGTCTTAGAGAAAATAGTCAAGAGGAAAATACAAGCTTGGATAGAAGAAAATGGGATACTGTATCGGGGACAGCATGGTTTTGTGAAGGGTAGGTCATGCCTCAGTAACTTGCTCACGTATTATAACACAGTGACGGCTGAACTGGATAAGGGTAATGGGTTTACGGTGATTCTACTGGACCTTGCCAAGGCCTTTGACAGGATACCACATGGAATTCTAATCAGAAAATTGGGGCATATGGGGATGGACATAGGGTTGGTGAGATGGATAGGAGGGTGGTTGACGGAGAGATATCAGAGAGTGGTTTACTCAGGAGTAGAGTCCACAAGACGGCCTGTGACTAGTGGTGTACCACAAGGATCTGTTCTTGGACCACTGCTGTTTAATTTGTTCATAAATGATATAGGAAAGGATCTAAGAGGAACAGTTCATTTGTTTGCGGACGATGCGAAGTTGGGTAGGGCAATAGTGAATGCAGATGACGTCAAAATTTTGCAGGATGATTTGGATACATTGGAGTTCTGGGCTAAGGAGAATGGATGTCAGTTTAATGTGGCAAAATGTAAGGTTATGCATTTTGGGGTGAAAAGATTGGAGGCAGTTTACTGCATTGGTGGAACCGTGCTCCAGGAAATTGATGAGGCACGAGATTTAGGAGTGTTGGTAGATAAGGAATTGAAATTTAGGGGACACATTGCAAAAGTGGCCAAATCAGCTCATCAAATCACTTGGTTGCTGAAGAATACGTTGACAAGCAGAGACAAGCAGGTTATTGTTCCTCTGTATCAAGCCTTGATAAGACCCCATCTAGACTACTGTGCTCAGATTTGGTCACCTAGGTTTCTTCTTGATGGGGAGGAGGTGGAGAGGATCCAGAGGCGAGTGACCAAGATGATAGCAGGTCTGTGGAATGAACCGCATGAGAACAGGTTGAGGATTCGTGGGTTGCAAAAATTGGTTGATAGGCGGAGGAGGGGAGATATGATTGAGACATTCAAATTACTGAAGGGTTTCTATAAAATTAATTCAGAAGATATTTTTGAGAACAGGGCTGGTTGTGGGAGGACTAGGGGACATCCATGGAAACTGGGCAAAAGTGTGGTTAGTAAAGGTGTTAGAGCTGGGTTCTTTACTTTTAGAGTAGTGAATGAGTGGAATGCGCTCCCTGAGTCTGTGGTGGATGCTGTGACAGTGAATGAGTTTAAGGCGAGGTATGATAGATACTGTATGAATGTCAAATAGTTGTGATGAATATGATTTGGGGCCTCCCTCGATGAGTCTAATGACTCCCTGGAGTTGCCCGTAATAATAGTAATAATAGTAATATATATGCCGTTTTCGGTTAACCAGTTAGTGATTTGATTGATGTCGTGTTGCATATTTGTGTACGCGATATTTGCGTTGTTGTGAATGGATACTATGGCCGTGCCGTCTGTGTACTGGAAGATTTTACTTTTTAGGGGAAGGTGGCTTATGTCGTGTGTGTATATATGTTAAATAGAATGGGAGATAGGACAGCTCCTTGCGGTACTCCACAGGTTACATGTACCTCTTTGCTGTACGCTGATCCTATACGTGTGGTGTGCTTTCTGTTTTTCATGTATGCTTTAAACCACTGGAGTAGACGACCTCCAATTCCGAATATACGTAAGTTTGTTAGTGTGTCAAATGCTTTCTTTATGTCAATGAATACCACTAATGATATTCTGTTTTTATGCAATGCAGCGTTTATTAGGTCTGTGAAATCTTCCAGGAGTGTTGCTGTTCCTTTATTGTTTTGAAAGGCATATTGTGTTTTGGATATGATCTGAAATTTTTCAACGATGCGCTCCATGATTTGGTTGATTACAGACAACGTGGCGATGGGTCTGTAATTACTTATGTTTCTTTTTCCATGTTTGTGTATGGGTGTGATTAATGCAGTCTTTAATGTTTGAGGTATGTGTCCCGTTTCGAAGATTTTATTTAACAGTTTTTGTATAACTGGAAGTAGGTTGTTTGAGTGTTTCTTGATGTCTTTTGGTCTGATTCCGTCTATCACCGGTCCTTTTTAGGGTAAATTTGTTGAATTGCCAGTGGTAGTTCTTCTTTTATTACTCTGGGGAACCACATCGACTGGGTTGCTCATGGACCTAGTGGAGAATGTTCGTTTGTGTGAGGAAAGGTTGTTTCTTGTAATTTTTGGACAGAGTTCACGAAGTGCTGATTAAAGTCGTTTGCCAACTGTTTGAGGGATTTGGGGTCGCAGGCAAATTGTGTTTTATTGTTTCTGAGGCAATGGTTCTGTGTATATATTGTCCAGCATTTCATTAATCAGGTGCCAGGTTTCCTTCATATCATTCTGAGCTGTTGTTAATTTGTTGCTGTAATAGTTTCTTTTTGCCATTCTTATCTGTGTTGTCAGGAGATTCCGTTTTCTTTTGTATTCAGCTTTTAAAGCGATATTGTTGGGCGACTTCTTAAGTTGTTTCCATAGGGCATCTTTTCTTTGCATGTCTGTTAATATGTTGTCTGATATCCATGGATTTTGTTTCGTTTGGGGGCGTATTGTTATTTTTGTTAATGCTCTGTTATATATTTTGTTAAATGCAAGTTTAAGATTATTATATATAGCTTCAGCAGAGTCTAAAGATGCTATCTGCGTCCAGTCTGTTTTTCTGATTTCATCGTTTACTATTGTTTCGTTTAGAATGCTATAATATTGTTTTGTAGTCTCAGTGAGTTTTATGGGTTCTGGTTCAGTGTACAACTGTAATGCTGTGAAATAATGGTCTGCCAGTTTTCATGTTATGACGGCTGGTGTGTGGCTGTTTGGAGGGGCCCTTATATTTATATGATCGATACAGGATGAGGTTGTTGTGTTTCCGACTATCTCTTCACTTATTTCCATTCTGTTATTGATTTCAGAATGTGGCAATTATCATGTTCGGGGTGATTACGTCTGCTTGATGGTCTGCATTCATGTTGGTTGGTGTGCTGTTCCTTCTTTACGAGTTGTCAATATTCCTTTCAATGTGGCAGCATGTTGAGGTCTTGTACGGATTTTATTTCGATTGGTATAATAATAATACACAGTTTATTATCTTTCAAAGAAATTACATCAGTGTAGGATACATTTTGTTACTTGTTATTAAAATTATGATCAGGACAATGTAATATTATGATTAATGTTAAAATTAATAGTAATCCTAAGAAAAACAATCTACAGTTATAGTTTTACATTAAAATAGTTAAAAACAGCTATTTTTGCATTTTGTCATTTACATTTTAATTTTGCAATTCATTTTTATTAACAATTCACAATAACAATCGTTTTTTTATTAACATGCAATAGATAATGCTATATGAATTCATCACACGTTTCACAATAATAATTAAAATAAAAATATCGACAGCACAGTAAACAATGAAAGATTACAATTTTACAATTCTATACTAACCATGCGAACAATTCGGTGTGTCACTTTACTTTCAGTTATCACTACCTCTCAGAGAATGACATATATTTTATAATATTTAGGCAACAGTGCTATAATTGCTTACTCTACACTTTTAGCTCTGAATATCTTTATAATTGCATAGTGTCGAAGCCATGTAACAGAATAATAACGATCACAGAATTCTTTGCAAATAATGTTCGCAGTTACCCAAGGTAGTTGATATGATTACATGCTGCATTTTATATTTTATTATATACATATTTATTTCACATTTTTATTTGACAAATTATTATCTTTATCATACGGCTATTTACATCGAGACTATTCATATATGGTGTTTTCAGTACATTAACAATAACAATAATAATAATTATCATCGGTTAAAGTATTGTGACTTTGAAGTTAATTGTGATGATTGGCTAATGAGGGTTATTTGATTAAGCTGTGCTGATTCCACCCTTCGAAGCTAGAGTTAGCGTTTATGAAGAGAGTGGGATCAGAATACGCTATTTATGTTTGGTACAAAGCTGGGTGAATAATTATCTGGGTGTCTGCATATTATATTTATTGTGTATTTGATGCTTTATTTTCTGCTATTTGTAATTTACAAAATTAGTGTTTCCGCATGCTCAAAAGGTGTTTTTTTTTTCCCGTCACACAGTTTTTTCTTTGATAAAATTCAATGATGCCTTTTGATAAAATTCAATGATTCAATGATAAAATTCAATGATGGTGGTATAAAAGATTTTTAAAGTATGGAGTCGAGTGTTAAGATATATAGATTAGTTGGAAGTTTCTTCTCAGTTAGGATCGATGTTGTTGGTCTTGTTTTCTTGCTTACTGCAAGAATACGGTCTCTCAAACTTCTGTTAAAACGAGCGACGATTAGTGGTGACTCTTTCTTATAATAAACATTTTTTTTTAAATAAATAAATAAGTTTAATAATATTTTTTTCAATCAATCAAACTTCATTATTTATACATATTTATAATACATTACATGAACACACTGTGCATAACAGATTAATAATAATAATAATAATAATAATAATAATAATAATAATAATAATAATAATAATACCTTATATTTTTTAAAGTTTAACAAAATGTTATGACAGAGACTATTTACAATTATAGAATTCACGTAGTATGTTTTCTGTTTACTAGAAGCATACAGTAAAACATGCATTCTTAGATAAATATACACACTAAGTAATATAGGAATAACAATAAGAAGAATATTTTTGGTTTTTACACTATATATATGTATATATTCATATATTACATAGTAATAAATTATATTATTTTTAACTGTTTTACCTCTGAAATAAATTACATAATAATTTTATTTATTACATATGATACGTACATTACATGCATTTGTTTACATGTGATACGTACATTACATGCGTTTGATTACATATGGTACATATTTTTATTTATTTATTTTTTTTTTATTAAATCTTGGATGAGATGTAATTTCTCAGTTTTCATCCTCGAAGCTTACTTGTTAGCTTATCTGAGGTGACACCAGTTGGTTATTATTTATTGGTTTGTTTGCTGTGTTGGGAAGCTACGAAATCAAATCTATGTTTAATGGGTTAGATTTCCACTGCAGCCGTTGATTGAGAAATTCGCGCACGCACGCACGCACACACACACTGGAACTGAAGCCTGAACGAATATATTGTGTTTCATTAAGTTTGTATGGTATTTTGGGTGCGTGTTTCTTGCTCATAGTATGTCCTTAGAGCTCTTTTCAGGCTATTGTAGTTTGTAAGGTTTCTGTATTCAAAAGGTAATTTGTTTATCATGTCTGGGATGTAGAAGTTTCGCGTGGCCTTTCCGTAGTGACTATTGTATTTATATGTGATATAATTAGTTGTGTGAGGCCTTGTTATACGGTATGTATTTATGACTGTCCTGTACTTGTCGAAATAATGTTTTAGCAAAGCTGCATAGTGACATAAATGTTTGCTGTCAGTATTTTGTATTCTGACATTGCAGTGTATATAAAATCATTATTGTCTCTTTGTTCCCAAAAGATCAGTGTTATCATTTTGTATTGTAACGAGATTAATTTATTTAGTTTGTAGGGTGCACACAAAGCATATGTTGCAATAACGTATCTTAGTAGCTTTGTATATTAGTGATTTTAAGCGTGTGGGAACTGTGTGTTGTTTGTCCTGTAGAGTTTGCCACTTATTGTTCGGAGTTTGTTGTGTAGTTAGTTTATGTGACTATTCCAGTTCATATCTGCATCGAAGTAAATTCCAAGGTATCGTATTGTTTCAATCTGAGTGATTGTAGTGGTTTACTGTGTGCTTTTTATTTGGATGGTCATATATTTGTTATCAACTGGTCGAGTCAGTGGATTTCTGAATATCATTAATTTTGTCTTATCTGAGTTTAGGTGTATGGAGTTTTTCGTGGGCCAGTCTGTGATCTGATTTAAGTCATGTTGCATATTTGTTTGGGCTATGCTTGCGTTATTATGGATGGATATTATAGCTGTATCGTCTGCGTATTGGAGTATCTTACCTTTGAGAGGTAGCTGATTAATATCGTGCGTGTAAATGTTGTATAGAGTTGGGGAGAATACAGTTCCCTGTGGCACTCCACAGGTTACTGGTAGCTCTCTACTTCGGTTTGACCCGATACGTGTGGTATGCTTTATATTTTGGAGGTAGTTTGTAAACCACCTGTGCAGAGGCCCGTCTATTCTAACATGCTTCAGCTTTTCTAACAAGGTTCGATGTGTGAGTGTATAGAATGCTTTAGTTAGATCAAAAAAAAACCACCATGGCAATTTTGTTTTTGCCTAAGGCGGTATTAATTATCTGTAAAGTCTTCCAAGAGAGAGATGTTGTTCCCTTATTTTTCTGAAAACCATATTGTGTTTTGGGGATATTATGCAAGATCTCTTTATATGCTGTGAGTTTCTTCAGTACGATCCGATCCACAATTTGATTGATAATTGGTAATGTTGCTATGGGTCTGTAATTGCTGATTAAATTTCTTTTTTCATGTTTGTATATGGGTGTGATTATGGCGGTCTTTAGCATACTTGGTATCTGTCCTGTTTTAAATATTTTATTTAGCAATTTTACTCGGATAGGGCCTAAGCTAGTTGGATGTTGCTTGATATCCTTAGGTGTTATACCACGAATTCCTGGGCCTTTGTTGGTTTGATTTAATGTATTACAGAGAGAAGTTCTGCTTCTTTTATGGTTGGGAACCACAATGCTGTTTTGATTGTGGTCCAAGCGGAGAATCACGTTTTGTGATTGGGGGAATATATCTCTGCAATTCTTGGATGGAGTCTGCAAAGTATTGGTTAAAGTCATTTGCTAGTTGTTGGATAGGTTTTGTATCTTTCATGAAGCTGTGTTTTATGGTTTCGGAGGTGGTGGTGTTGGGAGCACAATCTAGCATCTCGTTGATGAGATGCCAGGTTTGTTTCATGTTGTTTTGTGCAGAAGTTAATTTGTCTCTGTAGTATTTGTGTTGTAAGGCAATTCCTTGTTATCTTATATTCAGTTTTTAAAGCTATATTATTTCGATATCGCTTTAATTCTTTCCATAGCGTGTCCATTCTGTGTATTTCTAGGATTACGTTTTGTGTTATCCAAGGATTTTGGGTTGTTTTTGAACGAATTCTGAATTTCTTTACAGCTTTCTTATATATTTCCTCCAGTGTGAGTTTAATGTTGTTGTATAAAATATCTGCTGAATCTGATGCAGGGTGTTCCCATTCGGTTTTTCTTATTACGTGGTTGACGATTTCTTCGTCTATTATTGTTTTGTGTTGCTTTTCTTCTGTGGGGTATTGTATGGGTATTGTCTTAGTGTGCCGGTTTAGAGCCGTGAAGTAATGATCTGCTACTTTGCACTTTATGACTGATGCAGTGTAACTGTTTGGTGGTGCTCGGACGTTTATATGATCTAAGTAGGACGCAGTGATAGCATTTCCGAATATTTCTTCTCTAGTACATGATGTTATTGTTGGTATTAGGTTATACGTGGATAGCGTGTCTAGGTATTGTACAGTGTTGTTCCGGTTTTCGTTTGCAATATTTATGTTTATGTCGCCAATTATCATTAGGTATTCGGTTGAGCATATTTCTTGGCATGAAAGCCAGCAATTGAGTTCGTGCAAGAATGTTATCATGTTTAAGTTTGTTGGCCTATAAATAGCATTTAGTATTATGAGATGCTGTCTATTGGTAGTATTAGTTAGTAATTTCGATATAAAGGGTTTCAGCATGATCAAACTGATAGGCAGTTTATTTTGCTATTAATTTATGTTCGATAAATATTAATATCCCCCCCCCCTTTTTGTTTGGCGGCATGATCTATTTTGTTGGAAGCCTGGAATTTGGAAAGCAGCCACTTTGTCATTAGTTTTGGATACTTCTGTAAGGACCAATATATATCAATAATACCGGCGTAAATCCTGAGATAAGCCTGTAACAATATCCAATGTGTTCGGATGCTTCTGGTGTTAATATGCAAGATTGAGAGACCTCCCGCTTGTACTGTGTTGTTTCCATGCATCAAGCGAGTCAAAAGTGCAATTCCTGATGTATTCTGGTGTAATTACATCTATCTGATGATTCACATTCATTTTTGTTGTTGAGACTTCTTTTCTAACTAAATTGGAGTCTTTTGTTTCACTCTGGCAGCCTATCTATGTCTTCCGAGCTTTTTATTTGTATAGACTTTGAAGTTTGTGATTTTCTCAAGAATATCTTGTAGTCTATGATCCACAAAAATTTATAATTTTTTTTCTGTTTTTGCTTTTCTTGCTTGGTACAGCAGATTCTGATTGGAAGTTGTTCAATACCCAGATAGAAAGATTGGTGTATTGTCTTGAGGTGCGTTTAAGTCCTTGCCAACTGGTTTTTTCAGTCTGCTGGCTTTTATGCGATTGTCTCTTGTAGCCTTGCTTGTCAGACGAACTATGATTGGTGCGGGTGGTGGCAAGCGTTGTTTTTTGTTCTTCCTGGGAATCCGATTTATGGTCTGAATATCATTATGCTGTAGGGGGGGGGGGTGTCAGTTGCATAGCCTAACTTTAAAACTACGTCTCTGAGATTTTCTGTGGATTAAGTTTCTGGAAGCCCGTTTATGACCAGTTCTTCTTTATGTTGTTGATTTAAAAGTTCGTATTTTACTTTTAGGGAATTAAGTTCTTGACGGAGTTCGGATGTGTCTTTCATCAATTTGTGTTGCCTGTCAGTTAGTACGTTAATGCTGGTTTTAATGTCTTTTACCGTTCGTACGACTTCTTCGACTGTTGAATCTTCATATTCGATATTTTTTTGTTATTCGTTTATTCTGTTTATCAAAGAGTTCTTGGACAAGATCTACTAAGCTGGCTTTTATATTCTCTAAACTTTTTCTAGTAATAAATTTACGGAATTCAAATTATAAGACTCACTGGTATTTTTTTCCCTGTTCAGTTCATCGTTCGATTTTGCCTCCAGCGTAATCAGTTGCGCCGTGGGTGGCGGCGTTTCTTTGTTCTCTGTGCAGTATAGGCACTTCCATTCCTCTCATTTGGCTTTGGATTTGAGTTGCGATGTTGTTTCTGAAGATCCGGAACATGTAAAGTGAAGATTCCTAAGACATTTCCTGCAGGTTAAATGACTTCTGTCTGACGATAATTCCTTCAGGCACTTGTTACACTTCGTGGCTCACCTTTCTTCCCTTGTACAGCTGTAAAGACGGCGATGTCCTTTGTGACCAGGGTGAACTCTGTTCAATTTTTCAGCACACTCAAAATTTGGATTCCACTTGGCCGATTTCAATTAATTATATATCACTGTCTTCAGCATGACAAGTAGAGTTACTTTATGACACTTTTAAATTAAAAACAGGAGTTAGAACCATAATAAAACTATAAAAAAACTGGACCAGCGATACCACCATGCATCTGTTCATATGTCCAAATGGAGAAATAATAATAATAATAATGATCTAACTCCTTTTGTTCCCTTAGAGGACTATGCGAAGCCGTTAAACCCTGTCTAGCTTTCGACACTGAGCGGGCAGCACAATCTGCACCGGTAGCCAATCAGAGATAGTTGACCATTGTCTCTCAATAATTATAAGAGGGCACCGATGAGGAGACCGGCAACCAAGTACTTCCATCTCATGGTACCTAACCCTTTCAGTCAGGATATGTTACTGACTGAAATAATGTGGTTTCTACGATCGATTTTCATGAGTCTGCTGGAAGAAAAACCCGAGTTTCCGGATACAAAAACCCACGACTAACTCGGAAATCGGTCGAAGAAATCTAGAAAGAGTAATTAGGGAGAAAGGCCACTATATTTAAGAATACTTAGGGAGAAAGGGGACATTATTTAAGAATATTTATTCTTCTAACCGTTCACTATTTTCCTGCACATTTAGATATCAAATAAGATGTCAAATATTTTTACGTGAAGTAATTGAGAAGTTGAGGTGTTACAATTATAGTGTATACGTTATTCAATAACTGAAACACCTTATCATATATATATATATGGATGAGTGTCTAAGTGCACACGAACAACAGTGAGCGTGTTAGAAGAAATGTTCTCAAATATTTTGTGCCTTTTCTCCCTAACCATCTTATTCCAGTTTTGTTAAAATTCATATTTCATCTACAGAACCTACAGTATTTTAGTAAGAAAGCGTATTAATAAGTTTTTAAGAAGAAACATAAATTAGGAGACTCACCAATCAAAAAAATATTACTTTCAGTTTATAACAATAAAAAATATTGTGAAACTCTAATTAAAATGTAATTAAATAAAGCACAAAGACATTACAAATTATACTTTATAGTGTAATTTGTAGTCTTATATATTTATGTAGTGTAATTTATACACTACAATTTGTAGTGTACAAATTACACTACAAACAGGGCTGTAATTATTTCTTATCCTAGCACAGAATATCAAGTAAATAACTATATAAATAATTTTGCAGTACTATTAATTTCCAAATTACGTGCGTTATTGATATCCCTACAGGCAAGTACGCACAGATCGTTTATATTTTAATTCAGTAATTATTTAGTAGCGAACATTCCCTATTTCAACATTAACACAAAGTAAATTTAAGTGTCAAGTATTGCTCATAGAGCAGTTCAAAGAATGATAACACAATGGGACATTGAATGTGAATAAAACTTCAGCTATATTCTCTTTATGAAGTGGAATGTTTATATGAACTTCTTAAACTGAGGTGATTTACCCGATTTCGTGAGGAATTTCTTTCCGAAACTCGGGTTATTCATTGGAAATACATGAAAATCGACCACCGAACACGATTAAGAGACAAGGAAATTGGGGTGAACTATTGGGGATATAATGTGTACTGATGGTTTGAATTGTATATTTTGTGGATGAGGAATTAAGGAGTGTTTACATGGTAAGATTAAGTAGAGTGAAAAGTGGATTATCTAGTTCCGCACACATCTGTGGATGTTAGTCGAAATGGCGTTTGCAGCTTTTCTGTGCAAAGCTACCAGAAGAAACACTTAAATTTATTCTAGTTTAATCGCCAGCCAGATTAACTACCCCTTAGCCTTTCTTCGCATGGTTCTCGATTTAGATTGGCAAGTAGGTTTCGGTCCCTGGAAACTCTCGTTATTCTTCCATAAGCTTAACAAAACGGACATTAGACATTCTGAAAGTCCACCAATATGGAGTGTTCAACTCGTAGCAATACGACTCTCCCAACGATATTTCATACTTTTAGAAACCTGTTCAGGAGCAGCTGAGCTGGAAATAAAGTCCTTTGTTTCTGCAAAGTTCTCCTGAGTGCCTCAAGATTTTGGGGAAGGGGTTGAGTGCAGAACATATCTACTTTGAGAATACTAGACACGCTCAATATGAATAAGGTTTAGACACCTGGCTCTGCATTCCATAAGTACGACAGTCTCTTATTAAATTTATTGGCTCACAAGCTTTGCTCGACGAGGACGAGAGATATCGTTTTGTATATTACATGTCTTCCACATACGGACGAACACAGCGGTCCAGGTAAAGATTCTTTGCACTTAGACAAAACGCTCAACTTTAATTGAATTTCATTCTCAATTTGCATACCCTTACCTCCTCAGCTGTACAACCATTGTAAAACTAAAACTTTCATCTAGTGATGTCGTCTCAAATTAACTTTTGAGAAGTTTCAATGTCTGTATCATATCACCTTTCATTATCCTGTTTGGAGTGTCTACACTCCAGAGATCCTCAATCTATCCTCATAATCTACATTCCGTAGTTATTACTCTTCTGTGCACTGCCTCTCTTCTCTCAGTCTGCTTTGGAACTCAGGAGATCAGAACTACGGAATAACCCTGTTGAGGTTATATCAAAGCCTTGTAAAAGTAAAATTGACTATCTGATCTCTATTGGAAAAGATAATCACCTCTTTTCTGTTATTATCCTCTGAGTTCTGTCCGCAATATTTGCAATGTGGTACATTTACTTTTACTTCGTATCTATTAAAATTCCAATCTCCCTAACCTGATTAGCTCATGTGGCCTAATCTCAACAAAATAACATTTCTTTGGAAACCTCATTACACAGAAGTGCATAAGTTTTCATTTTCTTACATTGAACAGATAGCTGTTTCCTCATATATTTAAAAACAAAAAGGGTTATAAGGCCAAACCCAGTGGTATTCCGCTCTTATGAACCTGATGCTTCGAAGTCATTCTTCTCAAAGTTCTTCCTATGGGCTAAATCTCAACCAATGAACAGAATCCCAACCGTAACGACAGAAGTGTAACGAGGCCGAAAGGCTCTTACTGTGCATCGGGTTTCTGGAACAGGCATTAGCACTAGCTATTATAACTTCCTTTCATTACTGAAACACAAAAGACAGAGCTTTAGCGGATGATGAGATAATGATTCGCGCACGCTATGGCTTAAAGTTAGAAGGTACTGTCAATGAAGAAACACGTGAAAAGAACGTAACCTTCAAAAGCACCAAGTTTAAAATGCTTCATACCTGTCTTAAACGATAGAAACAACCAGTGATGAGCTATAAGGGGCTTGCGAGGGCTCGCGCGAGCCCTTTCTTACATTTTTCTAAAATTTGCGAGCCCCTTGTTCTTCTTGTTTAATAATCTTGTAGAACTAGAAAATACCACCGTGGAATGTATACATGCTACTATAATTGTTACTTTAAATTCATATGGATTTTCTGATAACTATATAAAAAATCATTTCATTGCATTTTGTTCTGACGGAGCTAATGTAATGTTAGGAAACAAATCAGGTGTTGCAATCAAACTTCTACAAAAATTTCCCAACATTGTGATTTGGCATTGCGCTCATCGTTTACACTTAGCATTAGACGATTCGATAAAAAACATTAAAGAAATAAATCATTTTGAAATATTTATGGATAAATTATATGCTTTTTATCATCAATCACCAAAAAATCAACAAGAATTAAAATACGATCGTAAAAGACCTTGGTATCGAAATTTTAAAGATCGGCCGTGTGTTTGGACCACGATGGGCAGCTTGCAGTTTAAGAACGGCTCTTGCTTTGTGGAGAAATTACCCAGCTTTATGGAAGCATTTTGCATCGAACGATAAATATAAGGGCTTTTTAAGCCGACTTCTCAATTTGGATTTTTTAAAAGATCTAGCATTAATGATTGATATCCTACAGGAATTATCATATCTGTCAGAAGCTCTACAAAGTAGCAATATAAGTATTAAAAGGGCTAAGTGAGGACTTTTTTTTTTTTTTTTTTTGACGATGCGAGCACATTGTTAAATTTTCTATAGCACACCACTGGAAACAACCTATAATGGTCTTCCTAAAGGGGAAGATCTGGAGTAACTAGTGAGTTAAAATACCTAGAAATAACAACAGACAAACAAATTAATCTCTAAAAAAATCATCTCATTTGATGGAGGAAAAAGCTTAAAATTTGAAATCCTTATAAGTACGTCGACAAGGATAATGTGGGGTTTAGTTCAACGAGACAAAATGCAATATATATATATATATATATATATATATATATCACTATTTATATCTTGTAACGTACTACTTGGGAACATGCAATGAAATCTTAGAAAACCAACAAAACTTAAACAGAGCTCAACGCGTTATATTTATGTCAATAATTAAAGGATGCCAAACAATATTATATATATATATATATTAAAGATACCAAGCAATTTTATATTAAACTTGGTTTTAATCCTTTTTCCCAAGTAAGTCAAGTTTGCGCTTGCACGTACTGCAAGTTCGAGGCAACTCGTGGTAAAGGTGGAATAAGCTTCGATCAGTATCCTTAGTATTTACCCTTAATGCAAAGCACATCTCCTTGCGAAGATGTATGATGCTATACATTAAAGGCAAGGGCCACTACCCAGACCGGTTTCGACCTTTATTGAGGTCACATCAATGGGAGCCAGGCTTAAGAAATGCCAAGGTTTAAGTAATACAAAGCTTATAAATTTTACTTCAACAAGTTGCCACAAGATGCTTTGATCTTATTAATTAAAAATCTCGGGATGAGAGATAGATGTGGAATTTTTTTTTCCCTTGGGTATATTATACATTAAAGATATCAACCAATTTGATATTAAACTTGGTTTTAATCCTTTTTCCCAAGTAAGCAAACAGACAAGCAAGTGAGGGCGACTCCGCACGTAGTGCAAGTCGGAGGGAACTTGTAGTAGTCAGAAGACTCATCGCGGGAGACCCATGCTATCAAAACAATATCTATCATACCTCTTCTTGAACTCATTTACAGACGAAGCACTCACAACTGAGTCAGGCGATGCATTCCATTCATTCACCTCTCACCAAGCAAAACATCTGGTTCTCACATCCTTGTTAACCACACTTTTCCTTAATTTCCAGAGATGACCTCTTGTTCTTCCATCACTATCACACAGCTGAAATATTTCCTTTGCATCAACCTTATAAAAGCCTTTAAGTAATTTAAATATTTCTATCATATCTCCTCTTCTCTGCCTATCAACCAATCTCTGTAATCCACAAGCTCTCAATCTATCAATGTACGGATCATTTTTACACCACTTACCCACTTAGTCACTCTCCTCTAAGCCCTCTTCACCAATTCCTCATCTCCAAGGAATCCACGGCGACCAGATTTGAGCATAGTAATCCAAATGTGAAAGTATCAACGCCTTATACAGAGGAATACTAACCTCTTTATCTCTGGATGTTAGTGGGTTCTTCAATGACCAAGTAATCATATGTGCACTCTTGGACACTTTAGTAATGTGTCCTCTGAACTTCAATCCCCTCTCCACTAATATCCCCAAATCCTTAGGCTCATCAATCTCCTGAGTACCGTCCCATGAATGTGGTACACAGCTGGAAAACTTTTAACCCCAAAATGCATAACTTTACACTTTTCCAGATTGAACTGACATCCATTACCCTTTGTCCAATTTGCCAGCTTATTTAAATCATCCTGAAAAATCTCAACATCGGCTTGATTTCTTATTGCGCTTCCCAACTTTGCATCGTCAGCAAACAACTGAATATCTCCCTTCAAGTCATTTCTTATATCATTTATGCACAAATTAAACAATAACGGCCCAAGCACACTACTGGTCATCTGCTTCATCCTGGACTCTGCTCCTCCATACACTACTTTCTGGTATCTCTCCATAAGCCAATCTCTTTTCCATAACACCAGTTTAGTATCCATCCCCATTTGTTCTAATTTGCGCAACAGTATCAGAAAAAAAAAAAATCAGCTAACGCCTTTTTATTCCCGTATACGGGAGTAGGCGAGGCCATTTAGCCCTATCTAACTTTTGGAGACTGAGTGGGCAGTTCAATCTCCACTGGTACCCAATCAGAGACAGATGGCCCAAGGCTATCATTAATTAAGCGGTACGCAGTGAAGAGAGACGGCTCAAATGTGCCGCCATCTCGTGGTCCCTAATCCTACCACAATATATTTAATGTCTGAAATAATGTGGGTTCTACGGTCGATTTTCTTGAGTTTACAGGACGAAAAACCCGAGTTTCCGGGAGGAAAAACCTGCCTGCCCGTGCCAGAGATCGACTAACTAGGGAACCGGTCGAAAAAAGGCTTAGAAAAATTTCCTCTAGTCGCCGACTAGACTCGAAACCAAGCCTTCCTTCGTGCGGCCAAGCGCGGTGGTGTACAAACGCCACATCCACTGAGCTACACAAAGCTTTCATTGTATTCCATGGGATATTCTGTCAAAAGCCTTTGCAAAATCCAGAAGTATCACTGTGTAGCCGTTCCCCTTGCCGAACTCAGATGTCACTCTATTATGAAAAGTTGATAAACTGCTAAGGCAGGACTGACCTTTAACAAAACCATGTTGGCCTTTTTGAGTATCATATCCTGATCAAACCAATCCTTAATATCTTTCAAGGCAGCTTGCGTTATTGCTGGTCTACCTGAAGATGAAAGAGTTTTGTCTAATACATGAAGTCACTTCAGGAATATATATCTTATATATTCCTGAATATATACTGCGAAACATATCTTAAACAGAAAGAAAGCGATGAGAATGACGAATACCACATATACACACACTGAGAGGAGTAGAATAGGTGGAAATGTCGATTGTTCCCTCCTAGTATATTAGAAGCAATCCATTTATAAACATCGCTGACAGATGTAATATTAAACAGAGCTTTATATTACATTGCAAAGAGGTAAATTATGCTCGCACGCCATGCAACAACAGAACGTTAATTTAGCATTCCTTAATTTTGGCACACTATCTCCGAAATATGAAATTTAAAACACAATTAAAAACGGCTAAATAATTATTATTAAGTTCAGGAAGGGAATGTATTCACTTTCTATTAAATATAAATATATCTTCAGAACGATAGCAACAGGATGTAAGTCTACGGAGTTACTTTCGAATCCATCTTGAAATTTGTATTTTACTTAATACCAGAAGCGTTAAACGAGAAAACGCATATATTAATTTATCTCCCAAAATATTGCTTAGGTGGTGTAAAGATCTAATTTAAGATAACACGAGCAGAAGATTGCTGTATGTACAAATTTAACATACTGAAGAAACGAAACACATTAGTCTGGCTTTCCCGCGAAGTGCTTACAGAAATATCACGAAAGAAACGTAGCTGAATTTGAAAATAATAAGTGTCTCTTGTACATAATAATCTGCATTTGCCACACAGTATCCCAAAACTCAAATTGAAATATGCAAACATTATTGAAATGGATAATTTGATTTTTTGTCAATTAACTTTGTTATATCTTTCTTTCTCAAAAATAATTTTAATCAGGACACAACAGCCACATTATTAATTATACATGTTGAAAATATCATCGAAGACTTATCGTTTATATTGGTACAAAGGGAAAAATATCATTATCGAAATAATGAGGCAAAATCTTGTACTTACCTTAACTCAGTAATAGACTGTTTTTCGTCTTTGAAAGGAAAATTTCTTTGCTTCGTCTTAAACAACAGAGTAAATCAAGATCGACACGACACCATTTAATGAACGTTACCTGACCAATAATTAAATATCCCACACCGCCAAAACCTCACTGAAATACTATATAGAGGGCGCTTCTCGTTATTAAATGAACTATATAAAGGACATTTGTTTTTAACGCCATCTATTTTGCAGTATACGAAAGAAAAATTTATAGTAAAATAATTGATTGCTTGTAGGATAGATTGTGAGTGGTCGGTGAATTTAGCGCTGTAACTTTGGTGATTTTTTGTTGTTTCTCCTTTAGAAAATTAGTGTTTTGTAGTATACTAGTATTTTATGAGATATTTTTTAAGATATTTCAATAATAAGTTAAAATAGTGTCAATAATAAGGTTAAAATAGTGTCAAAAACACACACGAAACGGCTTGCTAAAAAGAGCACCGATCGCGAGAACAAGTCCAGCCCCGCTGACGAGATTATTGGAAATGTGGATGAGATGAATAAAAATGAAGCAGACCATCAGAATGGGAATTAGAAAAAGTCGAGAGGCATTTAAATGAGCACATATCGAGAGTCTATAATAAAACATGCTATTGATGAGCGAGTGACGAATTCGAGTTGAGGTTTTGGTGTTACATGAAAGGGTTGTTGGAAGAGGCGAGAAATTGAAAATCGTCAGTATTTTACCTCGATATGATAAAAATGAATTACGAAGAAGGGCTATGATGAAAAGAGTGTGAAGCGTAGGACGTGTAGAAGGAATGGAGGCGTATTATGGATGTGTGGAATGAGTTTGAGGGAACATGGATTTGTATAACCTACACCTGAATGCGTGTGGTATCAGGAGACCAGAGAAACTAGTAATCGGTATTAGACCTGCCACTTATAGTCAGGGAAACTAAATTATCAAAGAAGGAATGGTGAGAATGTCAGTATAAGTGCGACAATGTTAAATGACGGGAATGGGCTTGTCATAGAAATAGTGTCCATGCGGTTAGCCTAGTGGCTTTGCGCTTCGCAACCATATGTCTGGGGAAGGAGTGTCCTAGTTTCGATTCCCGTCGACGACGCGAGGAGTTTAAGGATCTTCCTCAGCCATAGCCCAGTTAGCCGGTCTTGGGCGTGGACAGCAGGGTTTTTCCCCGACTTTATCTGAGGTTTTTCATCCCGGAAGCAGGCAAACCAGCCCCGTGAACACACGGATCTATAGCCATAAATACTAAACCCCATGAGGGGGCTCAACTCGCCCCAAAAGGGACGGGGGAGAAAAGGGAGGGAACTCCATACGAATAAATAAATAGAAATAGTGACGAGGAGTGAAAGATTTCGACTTTGTATTCATCCGTTTACCCATCGAACGTGTGAAAAGATTTCTACATGTATTAAGCACTAGAGAAGAATAGAGATCTGCAAGTTGTCCAACTGTGTCATACAGGCTGCAAAACAAGAGTATACAAAAGACCATTCATCAAGATTATGTCTGTACACGAATGCTAGGAGTATCAGAAACAAAGGTGCAGAGTTTGCTGCTTTGGTCAATATGTCGGCAACTCAAATTGTAGACATTAGTGAGACCTGGATATCAGAATCAGACATATTATCTGGCATCGAGTGTAAAGGGTACAGTATTTTTAGGAAGCATAGAGATTATAGGAGAAGAGGGGAAGCGCTGCTAATGATATCGGATGATTTGAATCCAGTTAGAGTTGATACCTATGATTGTAGTATTACTACTAACAGTATGGCATGTGGCAGTGAGGTTGAAGCCATCTTCTGTGAGGTGAAATCTAACAAAATCAATTACATAGTGGGGTGATGTTACAGACCTGGTGGACTGGTTACTAGTTATCAAGAAATGCATAACCAAATAAAAACAGATGAGCGCAAAAACAGTAATCTTAATAGGAGACTATTGAGCTGTTGTGGAACAACTTCCTCAACCAGAATGTGACAGAAGGTACTCGAGGTTCAAACAGTGTAAGATTTAAATTTAGTGTCAGAGTCAGAGGGCGTCTCAGTTAGAGGCGTATCTATTCTGACTCCAGTTGGTGACACTGATCATGCGGTACTCTCTTGGAAAGTGACTAAGTTTATAAATGTTTCATTCAGAAAAGCTTACACGCTGAACTAAAAGAAGGAAATGGTCACCAACTGAGGTGTATACTCAATTAAGCAACACTCAAGTGTTGCGATATCGTAATATGTCCCGAGAGTTCGAATAATAAATAGCGTAGGAGTCAAATGGATGGATTATCTTAGAAAGCAATAGATTAGTAATAAAAGGATGATATGGAAGGAATACCGTGTGCATAAAGATGATGTCCATTATGAAAATTATAAGCAGCAGGCTAGAATAGTCACAACTGTTGTAGGGAAAGCAAAGTCTGAGTATGAAAAGAAACTGGCTCTGCATTCTAAAGACAATCCCTAAGGATTCTATCTATATTCTGCAAGAAAGAATGAATATGAAAAAATAACTCTTCTAAATGCAGATAGCTTGAGGGTTACAGTTGCAGAAGTTAATGTGGGTCTCAGAACAGGGAATCTTCCATAGGAATTTAAAGAATGTATGATAAATCCATTGCACAAGGTTCGGGAAAAGACAGATGTATCCAACTATTGAACAATTAGTATCTCAGGAGTGATGATGAAAGTTTTGGAAAACTTGGTTAGGGCTTGAATTCAGAAATGAGTTGAAAGTGAATGTCTACTTTGCAATGAACAATATTAGTTTATTAAGGGAAAGATATATTTTAGCAAATTGCTCACATTTTATAACAATGTTCGCCTTGGATTAGACAAGGAGAATGGATAAACCATGAATCTTTTACATTTTGCTGGGATTTTGATGAAATACAGCTTGGTAGGCTGTTGCATAAGTTGGAGAATATGGGTATGGGTTATAGAATATTAGCATAGATAAGAGGATCGCTGACTGATATATACCAAATGGTACATGGGGGATGTGAGTCTGCAAGATTTAATGTAATCAGTGGTCCACTGTTATTCAATCTGTACATTAATGACATTGGAAAGGATTTGACAAGCGATATACAACTATTTGCTGATGATGCAAAGATAGGGAGGGTAATCAATAATACTGCTAACTTGCAGAATGATTTGAATACGCTGGAATTGTGGGCATGGGAATATGCATGACAGTAAATTCATTCACTACTGACGTAAATACATGACATAAAAGTCATTCGCTACTGCATGATTAGATATCCAATGTCGTAATATATTGGTTGGATTATGCTAGAAGCTGATGAAGCTAGGGATCTTGGAGTGTTAGAAGATAGGATGTTGAAGTTCGTGGGGCTGATATTTAGCAAAAATTGCAAAAACAACTCAAAACATAATCGCAATGCTGAAAAGAACGTTCATATGTAAAGATAATGATACTATTTTGCATCTTTACAACTCCTTGATAAGACCCCTCTTCAACTATTGTACTCAGGTCTGGTTTCGATTGTGATTCTGATATATTGGAGAGTGTTAAAATGATATCAGAATTGTGGAATAATGGAGACAGATTGAGAAATTGTAGACTGCAGACTCCAGAAAACAAGAGAAAGAGGGGTGATATGATGGAGACACACCGAAAGGGTTATACAGAATTTCAATTGATGGAGGATGGGAAAGAGTGCATCCTTGGAAGCTGAGAATGAATGATACTCAGAAGGTGGTAAGGGCTAGATTTTTCTCTCAAAAGGCGATGCGTGATTTGATTGGATTGCCGTTGGTTGTTGTGAGTGCAAGCAGTAGAAATGAATTCAAGATTAAGTGTGATAGCTGTTCCGTGTTGTATGTGCCCTCACTCGATACGTTCCTTACTACTTGGCGGGTTCTTTTAAGAATAATAATAATAACCAAATAATAATGGTATTAACAAATTCTACATATAAAGTATTAGCCCCTCCAATTTGGCCTTTATATTGCTTATAATTGAAAGAATTGATATTTAATTTAACAATTCTAAATAAGTGTAAAAATGTAAAATTCACACACACACATATATATAGTAAAATTAATTTTATTTTTACTGGAATATTGTTCTTAACATTATTTATTTATTATCCCAATCGTAGCATAGCAAAACAGACAGACATTGTTTATAACAATTTCACTTTTGAAAGAAGTAATTCAGATTGTACTCTAGAATCTAGGAACAGTTTCTCAGGTAGTGGTACCTAATAAATAGCCTTTTCAAAAAATCGTATGGGAGCTGATTTTCTTATAAGAATGAGGAGAGCTTAAGAATTAGTTAACCAATATAGCAATTTTTTCGAACAACATATATGTCGGTAATACATAACTGTCATATTTTAGGGAAAGACAAAGTATACTGGAATATTAATTAAAAAACTTTAATTAATACTTCCTATATTTCTGTAATGTTAGCTTACCAACCTAGGGGATCACAAAATAATGATATGTGCATGCACCCACTAACACTAAGCAAACATGCCTGAAGAAAACAACAGAAGTCGGTTCTAGAGTCCTAGAGTTGCCCCCATCCCCTGACTGTTCGGCTAATGTTCTTAGAATTTAAGCTTACTATATTTGGGGCAGTCTCATGCATTCAAATTTGTTGAGGTTTGGCGAGTTCTTTTAGAGTTGACTCTGATTCCAGAAATAAACTCTCGTATTTATACTTGCTGTGGTGTTGTAAAGTGGCTTTCTTCCAGCGTATTTTGTGACGGTTGTCCAAATCATGATCAAGAAGTCCTGTGTGGATGTATTGGTAGAACCGTATATAGTCCTTATTCAATTATCTTGATATTAGCTGTCATACCTGTTTGTCTGTAGCTGGATAGTTTGCAACTACAAAGGACCTGGTACACTCCATGTAGCTGAAGGAGAAGTGGCTGGTCTTTGGTGGAGCGGATAAGAGATGCCAATTTTTGTATGATTTGTAATCGAAATGTATTAAACCAATTAACCACAATCCCCCCTACCGCCCCTTCATAAAAGAGATTACTCTAAATCTATTACCATTCCTTATATCCGGGGTACTTTTGAAAAGTTAACAAAAATCCTAAAAAATGTGAAATGACAACTTCTTAAAACCCATATAAAAATAAAAAAAGTAATAATAATTTTTACAATAATGCAAAGTTTATTATCTTTCGAGGAAATTACATGAGTGTAGGGTACATGTTGTTACATGTTATCAAAATTGCCATGATTAGGTCAATGTAATACTATAATTAATTTAAAATTAATAGTAATCTTAACAGAAACAATTTAGTTATTACAGGTTTACATTAAAACAGCTATTTTTGAATTTTTTCATTTACGTTTTAATTTTACAGCCAATTTTTATTTGCAATTCAAATTGACAATTACTGTTTTTATTAACATGGAATACATAGTGGTATATGCAGGCATTTCACTTTTCACAGTAATAATTATAATAAAAATATCGTCAGCAATAATGAACAATAAAAGTGTACAATTTTACAATTCTGTATTAACCATGTGTACAATTCGGAACATCACTTTACTTTCATTTATCATTACCTTTCCGAGAATGAGATATATTTTATAATATTTATGCAATAGTGCTATAATTCCTTACGTTACACTTTTCAGTCTTAATATCTTTATAATTGCATAATATGGAATTCATGTAACAGAATAATAACGATGACAGTAATCGTTTACAAATATAGTTCACAGTTACACAAGGTAGTTGATATGATTACATGCTGCATTTTAATTTTATTACATATATATTTAATCCCCTTTTGTTTATTTGACAAAGTATTATCTTTATCATACTGATATTTAAATTTAGTCTATTCACATATTATATTCTCGGTTTAGAATAAGAATAATAATTATTATTATCATTCCTAAGGTTCATGTATTGTGACTTTGAAGTTTACTGTAGTGATTGTCTAATAAGAATTATTTGATTAATCCTTGCTAATCCTACGTACTTCAAATGTATTCAAAGCCAGGGTTAGCTCTTATGAAGTGAGTTTGAATAGTAGACACTATTTATGTTTGGAAATCTTTATGGGTGGAAAGCAGGCGTTGCGTTGGATGCTGGTGGTTTGTGAAGTGAAAAATAACTGTGAGTACTATATTAATTGTGTTGATATAGCTTCCCCAGTTCGTTTTAATGTTCTGTAACAGTCTATGTGTTTTAAATGATGTGGTAGGTTGTGGAGTAGGATGGGTATGAGATGTAATCTCACTAAAGAACTGTATGAGTTGTTGGAGATTATTCGGGCGTAAAGAGTTGTAGTGGGTCATGTTGTGCAGTATGTTTCTCTGTTGTTACGATAGGTGATTCTTTAGTAGCATTAAGTAGTGCTTAAGAATTTTTTTGCTGAGGATCTTGTGCATCGCCATATAGGGTTCGGTTATTGGCTGTTGCATGTAATGGCTTTATAATCTTAAAATAGGAAGATTCTTAATTACATGTTCTATCTCGTTTCTTGTCTGTAGAGTGGTATCTGTTGTTAGGTTTAACTTAACGTGTTGTGAATCATCTACCATGTTGTCATTATCATCATGATCATCATAGATATCTGATAAGTACTCCACCCATTTTGCATTTATCTTATTATCAATGATTATGTTTCCATCTTTGTCCTTGATGTTATTAGACTGTACTTCTTGCTTTTCCATTGTTTTTTCATTTTCACGAATGCTTCTCTGGTTTTGTTCCTATTTTGTAATTCTTCTATCTTGGTGCACTGCCTATTTATCCAGTTTTCTTTCAATCTTCTGCATAACTGTTTGATTCTTTTATCCAATGTTTTGTATCTTAAACTTTCTTCTTCATTTGCTTCTCTTTTCCATGTTTTTCTTTCATCGATAAGGTTCATTACTTCTTGTATTATCCGTGGTTTCTTCTTTCTTTCTTCTTGTTTATTGATGTATTTTTAGCAGATGTTATGATTGCTTGTAGTCTATTCCACTAAGAGGGTTTATTTTCATTTTGCAACTGTACAAATAGCAGTTCTGAAACATTTTCGTTAAATTTTGATTTTACTATAGGATTTTGTACCATTTGCAGATCACATTTTAGGGGTTGACTTTTTTAATTTTTATTGTTTTCAAGCGAATATTCATCCTCATTAAGAATAGTCTATGATCAAATCCATAGTCAGCACTTAGCATCACCGTTGAGTTCCGTATTTCATGAAGTAACGTTTACTAACCACAACATAATCTAATTGATTTTATATCTTCCATCCGGACTTTCCCTTGTGTATCTTGCTCTTGATTTTTGCTCAAAATAAGTGTTAGTCATGATGAGACTGTGCTTCTTACAGAAATCAATCAGTTTTTGTCCAATCTCATTCCCAATTCTGAGTCCAAATGGACTCACGCTTGTGGATGTTCTCTCTGATCCAACTCCTGCATTCCAGTCACCCACAGCACAAATAACTCGATCTTTTTTGCCTCAAACTTCCTTTATACATTCTATTTCATCATATATGTTATCTATTTCTGCTTCCTCATTCTGTTCTGTAGGAGCATATATTTGAATGATCAGCATATCTCTAGGTTTAGACTTCACTTGAATTGTAATTACTCTATCTAATATTTTGATAACATGGATAATGTTTTTATTAGTTTTCTTCTCTACAATGAAAGCTACTCCTCTCCTTGATATTTCACCACCTGACGTATATAATTTATATATCTTGCCATATGGAAGTTTCACTCAAAATCTGCTAATCATTTTTAAAAGATTTCACTGATTCCTAATATACTAATATTCAATCTTTCTATCTCCCTCATCATATTAGCCAATTTCCCACATTTATTCAATCCTCTTACATTCAAAGTAGCAATATTCAAGCATTTTCTGCGTCGAGTTTCTTTATAGCAGTTTTCACGGACTGACGATACCCCCAGGCCTGCTACATCATCCTGACACCACCATTCTGGGCATATTGAGACTACCAGGGCTTTATTTATTTTCTGTTTAGACATGATGGAGGATCTCAGCTGTCGTTGGTTAGCGGGTCCCATAGACCTAGCCGCGAGGCCCACAAAGTGGTGCCACCGACCATCCCCCCCCCATCCACCACCGAGGGGGACGCCCCGATGCGTCGTGACAGCCATGCGATCGGAAAACTTTAACAGAGTAATATGTTGATAGCAACTAGTAATAATGAAACGATAGTCTCTATTGCTGAATTCTTATTTAGTTTGTGCAACAACTCTAATACCTCGTCCTACACCTGAATTTCTTCATCCAGTGAAGAGGTAGAACAGTGCTCAATGTCGTGTACACCATGTTGATGGCTTTTAACAAAATGGGCACTCATTAGTTGAACAGCTTCTTCTGGATCTGTAACTCTCAAGCTATTTGCTTTTAGTGGAGTTACTCTTTCATATTCATTCTTTCTTTTCTTGCAGCATATTAATAGAATTCTTGGGAGCTGTCTTTAGCAAGAAGAGCCAGTTTCTTTTCATAATCAGACTTTGCTTTACGTACAACAGTTGTGAGTATTCTAGCTTGCTGTTTATAATTTTCATAACGGATATCATCCTTATGCACACATATTCCTTCCACATAATCCTTTTCTTATGGATTTCTCGCTTAATAAGATTGCACATCCATTTGACTCCTATCCTGTTCATTCTTCGAACTCTCGATACACATTCTGATATTGCGTCATTTAAGTATTGTTTAAATGCTTCCCATGCACTGTCGATATTCTTCCGATCCGTCAACCGATTCCATTCCTCTGAACTCATTATACTCCTCAGTTGGTCATAATTTCCTGCTTTGTAGTTCAGTATGTAATCTTTTCTGAGTGGAACATTCATAAACTTAGTCACTTCCCAAGAGAGTACCGCACGATCACTTTCACCAACCGCAGGCAGAATAGTTACATCTTTAACTGAAACACCCTCTGACACCTAATGAAATCTAATACTCTTTGCCCTCGAGTTCCTTCTGTCATATGCTGCTTGAGGAAGTTGCCCGCAACAACCCAATAGATGCATTTGTATTCTTCTCATGAGATTTTACTGCTACCCAATCAATATTTGGATAATTAATGCCTCCCATTATGATTACTCCTTTCGCGTTCATCTTTTCTACTCGGTGATGCATTTCTTCATCACTAGCAACAGATCCACCAGGTCTGTAACAACATCCTACTATGTAGTTGATCTTATTAGATTCCAACTCAACCAGATAGCTTCAAACTCACTGCCGCATGAAATACTGTTCCTAGTAGTAGTATTATAACCATAGGTCTCAAGTCTAAGTGCATCAAGTCATCCAATATCATTAGAAGCACGCCTCCTCCTCTCTATCCTTCATAAAATTACTGTACCTGTTACACTTGATGCCAGTTAGTACGTCTGATTCTGATAGCCAGGTCCCACTAATGCCTGCAATCTGAGGTCACAGCATAATATGCATGTGTCTATTACATCGGATTATGCACATCGTAAATATTGGTAAAACGCATACAATATCATCACTAAAATGATGAGGCAAAAATAGAAAACATAGCTTCACTCAATATCAGCATATTTTTCTTCTTTGAAAGGAAAACGTCTTTCCTTCATCGTAAATAACAAAATAAAACATCGACGACAACCTAATTATCTGAATTATTAATTCTAATTATCCGAATCAGGTAAATGAATTTTACCTGATCGTAAATCCTATCTTAAAATAAAAAACCTTCCTGTGAAAAGGGTTTTAACCTGCCTGCTTCTACAAATATTCTTTTCTTATTCATAAAAGCATTTATACTATTACAGTTTGAAATTATTTAAATTAAATATTCAAATCATCGTGTTGTTCCAGCGAATATCTTTTATATGTCAGTAACTAAATTTGATAAAGACGTTTAACTTATTATTTTTAATGAGATATTAAAAATTAAGGATTGATTTTAAAATGAATGCAAGTTATTAAATGTAATCTAAATTAGTAAAGACTAATTGCTAGTTACACTTCCAGAAATCTACTCTTTATTCCTTATTCCGAAGAGTAATGAGCTGTATGATAACGTACGTCTAATCGTCCTTCTGCATTGGAACTCTGATGTTTGTTAAAGCCCTTGTATTCGAACGATATTCATTGTTGATGGAGAACGATACATAAATTGAACAATACACGTTTCCTGCATAATTAGTGAAAATGCCTAATTCTTTCTACGTAAATGATTACTCAACTTGACGAGGGGATGAGAAATAGCGCTTCGTAATTGAGAAAAAAAAAATCGCGAGACAAATACGTTACTAGCTTCAAATTGGCTATAAAATGATGAATAATTAAATTTTAAAAGTACATTTAGAAAAATTTGTCTTTATTTAAGTTAAGGGATATTACATCCCATATTGTTTCTTAGCCGAATAAGAAACTATATAAAGTTCGGCGAACAGTAATAATACAGCTCCTAGGAGCTGTATTATTACTGTTCTACATTATGAGAGAAAGTCACTACCCATACCGGTTTCAACCTTATGTATAGGTGAAGCGGGCTCTAAAAATAAGACGATCCCGAAAGATCGCCCAACTCAGCGTTGTTCCACTCGATGACAGGCTCACCCGTCACCGAGAAGAACTTCTCAGCGTTGGCTCTACCCAGTGACAGGCTCACCCCACCACCAAGCAGAGCCATAATCTCAGCGGTGACCCCACTCAGAGACAGACAAAAACCTACCTCCAAGTGGAGCCTCTCAAAGCCAGATCTTCCCCGCACCGGTTTCCACCCTCATTGGGGTCTGATCAGTGAGTAGGTAGACCTAGTTAATACCAAGTTTGTAGCGAACAGAACTTACATCCCTCCTATGAGAATTGCCAAGGTGTCCTAATAAATTACTAATTATATGAAGAGCCAAAGGCTTCAATTCGGCGACATCAACTTATTTAAGTTAAGGGATATTACATCCCATATTGTTTCTTAGCCAAATAAGAAACTCAGAGTTTCATGCCGAACATAGAAAGTATATAAAGTTCGCCGGTTCCAAGCGTAAGCAAATACCTGGATAGTGCAGCACCTGACCCATTTGGTAGTGCAAATGAATTGCCCCAGTTTGCAAAGAAACAATATGGGATGTAATATCCCTTAACTTAAATAAGTTCATGGCTCTTCATATAATTAGTAGTTCATTAGGACACCTTCTTGGCAATTCTCATAGGAGGGATGTAAGTTCTGTTCGCTACAAACTTGGTATTAACTAGGTCGACCTACTCATTGATGAGACCCAATGAGAGTGGAAACCAGTGCGAGGCAGATCTGACTTTCCGCTTGGAGGTAGGTTTTTGCCTGTCTCTGAGTGGGACCACCGCTGAGATTATGGCTCTGCTTAGTGGTGGGGTGAGCCTGCCACTGGGTAGAGCCAATGCTGAGTTCTTCTCGGTGATGGGGTGAGCCTGTCATCGAGTGGAACAACGCTGAGGTGGGCGATCTTTCGGGATCGTCTTATTTTTAGAGCCCGCTTCACCTATACATAAGGTAATGCCTGCGATCTGAGGTCCCAACATATATACATATTGTAATATGTCTGCTACATCGGGTTTAACAAATTCTATATGTAAACCTCGTTACCACTTTCCCCTTATTTTTGTGACACCTCCATGGAGTCCAAAGATTCATCAAGGGAGGGCACGGAACCTGCTCTATAACTCTTCATCTCAATCATCTACACCACCAACTACTGCCCTCTACCACTAGTTTTTTTTTTTTTCTTTTGTCTATAAATTGCGTGTGTCAGAACAGCCAATAATATTGGCTGTCCTTCCAGATTGTTTAGAATTACTAAATTTAGCCAGCCTGGCTGGCCGAGTGGTTAGCGTATCCGATCTCTAGCCAAAAGACTGCGGGTTCGAACCCTGCTGTGAGCATGAATGTTAGTGTTCGTCTGTGTAAATACTAGTGATGGTGGTGGAAGGTAAATGGCGTTGGTGTAGTTGAGATTTGTTGTAGTTTGTGAATTGAGTAGTGGGAACAGAGGGTTATAGAGTAGGTGCCTTCCCTCCATGAGTTTTTGGCCTCCCTGGAGGTGTCAAGTAATAATAATGTACGGATTTTTGTTATATTCTCACGAACATCTGTACCATGGTTGGGGTAATTTTTTTTTTTTTTTGCATTTTTGTTTATTTTTTTAATAGTCCAGTAACCATGCTCTAGAAACCAAAGATGGAACTTTTTCAAGCCACTTCAGGCCTCCAACCTGTGCAAGTAATATAACTAAAAAATAATAATAATAAATAAATAAAAAACGCTTTCTTGTGTCATTCATTGTTGGAGGTTTAATGGAGTAAAACAACACTGGGAAATATTAAAAAAAATATACTATGTAAATCCCCCAATATTTCATGGAGTGCAATATGAAGCTTATATAAGACAAACTAAGTAAAAGTGTCTTTTAAGTCATAAACAGGCTAAGCAAAAAAATCATTCTCTTCAATATATATATATATATATATATATATATGTGTGTGTGTGTGTGTGTGTGTGTGCCAGCCTGGCCGGCCGAGTGGTTAGTGCATCTGCTCTCCAGCCAAAAGGCTGCGGGATGAAATCCACCATGGATGTTTGTGATTGTCTGTGGAAATACCAGTGGTGGTAGTCGGCGGTAGATGCCGTTGTTGTAGTTGCAGTCAGATGTAGAACAGGTGATACCTCTCTAGATGAGTCTATGGACTCCCTGGAGGTATCAAATAATACCATACTGAGATGGAAGCACAGGGAGCTACTGCAATTGCTACCTGCAGTTAATGAGCAACCACACTCGCTGAATGTGACTGTAAAGACTCATCGATGGAGTGTGTCAACAGCATCAAACAACTGAATCCCCTTCCAACTACTAACCGTGCTCAAACTTGCGAGCCATTAGTAGCAGAGGCTCTACCAATCGACCAACCTTTGCAAGCAGGAAGAATTATATGTAAAAACCGCCATTCGTCGGTCAACTTGTTGAATACGGAGTACCTGGAATCGATTGGAACATGAATCTGCTCAAAAATATTCAGAACCAAAGCTCACAGCATGGGTTTCCATGGTAGGAACCGGGACCTTTGTTTTTGATGCCACGAACATTGAACTCCGAGACATGTCTGAACATTCTGGACAATACAATGCTTCCTAGTTTGTGGCATTTCTATGGAAGCAACCATCGTCTCTTTCAGCAAGACAATGTACTGTATCATAAGACTGCTGCTGTAACTGTGTGGTTTGTGGACATGAACATCACTACACTTGACTAGCCTCCAGAGGCCTGATCACAATCCTGTTGAGCATCAGGTGGAATGAACATCAGGTAAATTCAAGGGAAATCCTTCGCACAACAGTCCAGGATCTCATCATATGCCCTACAGCAAGAATGGTTCAAAATTTCCATTGATTGCCATCTTATGCTTGTGGAAAGTATGTCTTATACGATTGCTGCAGTCATGACACCAAAAGGAGGTTCTACATCTTATTAAGGGGTGTCATGGCTGTTTGTTTCTTACATTATCTGTTGACTTCTTTCCAAGCTGTGTGTGTGTGTACACCCCCGCCCCTTAACATGAACAATTTACACAAAGCTAAGATTCTGTAAGGCGAGAACAATCTGAAAGAAGTTTGTATGAGTGTACAAAATAATAGTTCATTTATGGACGGAGTAGACTAATTATGATTGTCTTAACCAATTTTAAGAGGATTTTTTCCCCAGTGGTTCAAGTGCACAACTACATAAAATATTTAAGGCCATATAAAAGCGCATATGAGACTAATATCATCATATCTACTCGTCCATCCTATCCTAGGATGGGTTGAGGCCCCCCCACCACCACCAAGGAGACTTACAGCTAATTAATGCAACTGGGTCACCACTCCCTGTTGCATCCCTTAAGGGCAGTATTTCTGACAGTAGCCCGTGTTTCCAAGTTTCTAGGATGAAAAAAATCCTACCTTCACATGAGATAACTCACCCTTAGTTGAAAGAGACCAGATAATAAAGGTTCATCGCATCTCAGATAGGAATTAAGCCCGGATCTTTCCGACCAAAAGGCTTCGTCTATACTGAGCTATAGAGGCTCTTACTAGACTAATATAACAGGGTATTTCTCATAGTTTGTATATATATGGGGGGAAAAAAACGAAAGATACGGAAACACATCAAACAGCATTCAACATTAAAATATCGGAAATTTTACTGGATTAAAAATGGTTGGAGAGAGAACTGGGGGGAACAAAATAAAAATTACACTTGCAGGAATAGCAAAATAACCATGTTTTAAGGCTTAAATGCAGGGGACGAAATCATGATGGATGCTTAATGGAGTAAAATAGCACCGGAAAAGATCTAAAATGCTCTTAAAATTTTCCAATATTTTGTCTTAGTCTCAGAGATCTTCAGATATGTATGAAATGAAATACACACACAAACACACACACAAAGGCAACACAGAACTAAGAGAAATGTGGATAAAAGGCTAGAGTTCTAACTGGGTTGGGCACCTATTGGTGGATTGGATGTAACTTGGATTTCAAAGTACTAATGTTTCCCATGTTTTGGGTAGTTTTATGCATTCACATTTATTGAAGTTAAGCTGGTTTCTAAGGGAGTTGCAGATTCTAAATCTTTCTCTCCTAAATTGATTACATATATATCACTGATTGTTGATGTGGGATGTCCCAGTTTGTTAACAATTTTCTGAACAGATAGGCCTGTATCATGGTATTCTATTACATTACAATGATTCTTTCAAACTCCGTCAGTTCACTTCTCACAGCCATTTCACGAGGACAGTTGTACTGACTTGCACCATCATATTCTTCCCATTTATACTGACTACAAACACATGACTAGTTACATTACATGCATACACACATGTACAATTAAACTAAGCCACAGGTAATTCTGAAATGTTGAATTACTTAGTATTTCAAGTTGATTTTCATATTCAGGTTTCTGTAGTTGTTATATTTGCTATTGCAAATATTTCTAAAAAAACTACTAAATATAGTAAGAATGAAACGATTTAACTAAATTCAGTACCCATCTGCACTCTCTACAGACAAAAAGAACAAAGCAAGAACAGTCATGTACAAGTAAGGTGGTGGAGGAAGTTTATCCTTTGTGGCAATATATAACACTGAAAGGAAGATATCTTCAACATTTATGAAGAATAGCATTGTCAGTTTCTAGTGCAGTTAGTAGGCTCTATAACATTTGAGCTGCTTCAATAGCTTGTGATTTGAAGTGAAATTTGTATAATAACTTGGCTTTTTTTTCCCATATGTTAATGTGCTCACTAAAGCATGTTGTGCTCATTCATTGGCACATACTATAGACATGCTGAAAGAGGTGTCTTTGATCTGGCCTAAGATACAGACTATGTTCTAATCCTGTTATTTCCTGAGGTGGACCATCTATCAGTTGTGCCTCTATGATGTGATATACAGGGTGTTCGGGATAAATTTGACATATTTATAATTAATTATATTTTTCCGTAAGTTACATGTATTAACACACACTTCTCTTCATTTAAAAGTTTGGACCCTTCTTCATTCATATACAAGATGTCAGAAAGGATGGATAGCTGGAACCCACCTGAATCATGGAAGAGAATAACTTGTATCATGATGATTCGTGCCCGCCATCAAAATAAGGATATTACGACTGCTGCCCAATGCTCCCTGAATACAGTAAAAACAATCAGGCATGAACTAGAGACTTGCAATGGTGACTACGAGGATGTAGCAAGAAGAAAGATCCCTAGCAGACGATCTGATTGCGTTCGTACAGCAGAATTCCTCGCAAATCTGCAGGAAGTTGAAGAACCCTGGCATTGGAATTCGGGCTTTGTTCGTGGAGTTGCTAACTGTAGTCAAGCCCTGGATAACAAGGGTAGCCAATGGTAGGCCGTATGTATGGCAGCAGGATTCGGCCCCTTGCCACACCGCTGGGAAAAGTCAAAAATGGTTGTCTGAAAATTTCTACGACTTCACCAGTCCAAATGTTTGGCCTCCAAACTCCCCAGACCTTAACCCCATGGATTATTTTGTATGGGGCGCAGTTGAAAAAGACACCAATCGCACTTCCAGTAATACAAAAGCCCAGTTAATGGATAAAATTAAAACAGTTTTTGCGGCCCTTCCCAGGGAGACTGTAGCATCAGCTTGTTCGAGGTTCCGAAGCAGAATTGAAGCTGTGATCGATGCTAATGGTGGTTATTTTGAATAAATCTTGTTGATAGTATTGTAATTAACTCTGCCTGTAATGTTTTTTTGTCAATTCATTAAATTTAATAGATACAAAGAAGATTTTCTTTTTCCTTACGAAACTGTCAAATTTATCCCGAACACCCTGTATATCTTTAGGGCAGGGTGGGGATACATTGTTCTTTTTTATGGAGTTTGGCAAGATTTTTGTTACATCTGTTTTGTTTTAGTGATGTTAGCAAAGCAATGATCTAGATGCTGTGCTACTCCTGAGGATCAAATTCACTCTCTCCTGAAGGCTACTAAAGCTCAGGAATTACCCAGTTTCTCCACAGGGGAGTGATGTGATGCAGCATGAAGGTATCTGTGTTGAGTGGGTTTACAGTAGAACGATTAAAAGAGAGAAGCACCTGACTGCTTAGTTACTATAGTATCCAATAAGACTGATTCTATTGATTTGAAGTGGATATTGTTAAGGCAATGCAGAAAGTTAGAGCCTGTGATCATGAGGCTAAATGATAAGAACACTGTCTATATACCTCAGCCAAACTTTGGCACTGATTCAGCCCCTCTCAAACCCAAAGTTTCAAAGGATTCCATATATATAGGTCAGGAGTAGGATGAAAGCAGGGAAGCCATTACTACATCTTCAATTTGTTTATAGAGCTGGTAATCACAGCCTAAAATCCTTAAGACAATGCTTAGAGTTCACAAATACTGGAAAGAGAGACACTTTTGGAAAGGGATTCTAATGTGTCATCTACTGGTACATTTAAAAATAGATGACATATTGAAGTTTACTGGGTGATCTAATTGAAGGTTCTGCATGGAGGTGGTTTTACAGTGTGTAGAGTTTATTGCTTGGATATTAAGTAAGTCTATAAATGGGAAAGTTTATGGCATTGATGATTGGGCATAATGGGACTCCTATTTTATGGACTTTAGGTAGCCCACTAAAGTCTTGATGGTATCATTGTTTATAAAAAAATGTACCTACTTATATAAACCAACTCAATATGGAACAAATTATTCCTTACCTATAGATTAGTAAATATAAATCTCTCCAATTACAAACTTAATTATATAGAGATTTTTTGTTTTAAGTCAAGGCTTTGCAGTTTCTCCTCTCCATAAACTAGCATCATGAATAGATGCATTAAACACTAGAATAATTACTCTATCCTCCTCATTGCAATCTTGTCTCCCAAGAAGTACTACTGCACTGGGAAGGGAAGTCCTTAAAAGTCTGTATAATAATCAAGACAATCATCCTCAAAGAAAATAACAGGAATGCTACTGTTGTCTTAAACAGCAGTGACTATGATATCAGAATTTCTTCTATGCTTGGATGTTTCCACTTAACTTCCCATATTATTATTATTATTAAGAGAGACCTCCAGGGAGTCAGGAACTCGAGGGAGGCCATACAATTCATACCAGCTGCCATACATGTTCTTGAATTCATTCATGCTACTTGCCCACACAACATTCAACGACAATAAATTCCAAATACACACCACTCTATGAGTGGTATGTTTGGAATTTATGTGTAGCATGAGTAGGATCCCACTATATGAGGGAAAAATCTAGCCCTCAACTCCCTTCTTGACAGCATTCATTCTCAAACACCAAGGATGCCCTTGCATCCCACTCTCCATAAAATGAAAATTTCCATTTACTGAAATTCTGTATAACCCTTTCAGAAGTTTGTAACTCAATCATATCACTCCTCTTCCTCCTATTTGCTAATGTCTGCAGCCTACAAATTCTCAATGTCTTTATAATCAGTATTCCACAATGCTGATAACATTTTTAATACTCTCCTTTGCACTTTTTCCACTGTATCAGAATCACCATGGAAACTAGGAGATCAGACCTGTGTGCAATAGTCCAAATGAGGTCTTATCAAAGCCTTGCAAAGAGGCAAAATTACTTCCTTATCTTTACATGGCAAAGTTCATTTCAGCATTGAAAGTATTCTCTGACTTATATTTACAATTTTTGCTATGACCCTTGAAATTCAACTTCCTGTCTACTAAAACTCCACGATCCCTAGCCCGATGAGTTTCTTCTAGCATAATCCCACCAATACAATACCTAATCTAACAAAGTTCATGACCTTACATTTATTAACATTGAACTGACAGCCATTTTCACATCTCCACAATTCCAAATCATTCTGCAAGTACTGCATTATCAGCAGCACTCCTGACTACCTTACCTATCTTTGCATCATCAGCCAACAGCTGTATGTGGCATGTCAAATCTTTCCTAATGCCATTAATGTACAGACAGAATAACAATGGACCAAGGATTGATCCTTGAGGCACACTAGTGGTTACCTTGAATCTTGCAGATTCACCCCCCCCCCATACACAAGTTTTTTAATATCCACTCTCTTATCCATGATCTCTTTGATCAACCACTCTCTTATCCATGCCAATAGTCCATAATCCAATCCCATGTTCTGCAGTTTCTACAAGACTTCTATTCTATATTCTGTGAAAGGCCTTAACAAAATTCAAAGTATCATGGTGTATCCATTCCCCTTATCTAACTCAGTGGTAACATTATTACAGAACATAACCTTCCCATAGTAAAACCATGCCTGTTCACTGCAAAGTAAAGATTCTCTGTCAACCCATTTCTCAATGCGAGCCATTCCCAACTTAACATTTTCAAAATCTTCATCATCACTATGAGATACTGATTGGTCAATTAGTTAGATACACTAGTCTTTGCACCACCTTTGTGAAATGGGATTACCATGCATTCTTTTCACTCCTCTTGTAGAATTCTTGTTTTGAGACTCAAATTATATGGAGTGGTCAAAGGAATAGCCAGTTCAGCTGAACAAACACTTTTTTAGCATTCATGTTGATATCTTATCAGTTCCTACTGCAGAATTATTAAGTTTGTGCAACAGTTCTAGATGAGTTTCCTCATACAGTGAAGAGGTAGCAGTGGGTTCAATGTTGCATTCAGTAGAGTTATTCTTTCAAATTTCTTCTTTCTTTTACTTGCAGTATAATAATAGAATTCTTTGGGTTGTATTTAACTTGCAAAGCCTTTCCTTACTCGGATTTAGCTTTCCATACAACACTTGTGACTCTTCTGGCATGCTGTTTATAATTATCATAACTGACATCATCCTTATATACATGGTATTCCTTCCACGTCATCCTTTTCTTACGAATCTCTTGCTTGATAAGAATACACATCTATTTTGCTCCTACTCTACTCTATTTATTGTTTGAACTCTATAGACACATTCTGATATCACATCATTTAAGAATTTTTTAAACACTTTGCATGCACTGTCGATATCCTTACCATCAACAATTGATACCATGGTGTAGAACCCAGCTTACTTCTTCTTTTCAGCCATTTCCTGTCCACCGCTGGACGAAGATCCCATCCAGTTCTTTCCACCTTTCTCTGTTCTTGGCAATGGTTGACCAATTTCCCCCAACAAAATTTGACAATTCATCACTTCACCTTCTTTTAGGACGTCCTCAGCCTCATTTCCCCTTCTTTTGGAATCCAGTTCATTAGTATGGTGGTCCACTGTTCATCTTCCCTTCTGGATAGATGTCCAGGCAATTTCCATTTTATTTGCATATGGTGAAGAATGATGTCAGTGATTATGAATCTGGCTTCTTATCTAGATGTTTCGGTTCTTATCTTTTAATGTGATGCTAAGCATTAACCTCTCCATTTTTCTTTGAGTTGTTGCTGTTTGCCAGTGCTTTTGTTAGAGAACAAGTATCACAATCATTTGTGATGACTGGAAGTATACACTGGTTAAATGTCTTCCTTTTTAAACAGAGTGGGACATCATTGTTTTGAAAAATAATTCTCAATTTTCTGAATGCACTCCAGGCAAGTTGAACACTCTATTTATTTCCTTTTGGAGTCCACAGTTTAGATCAATGAGATGACCTATGAATATGAAGAGACTCTTTCCAAGAAATTGTTTTCTATTAGTTCATAGTTCAGAATCTGGACAGAGGGACGAATTCCCGATGATTGGAGTAGAGCTCTCATAGTACCCATATATAAAAAAGGGAAATAAAACTGAATATGAGAATTACAGAGGTATTTCCCTACTGAGTGTTCCTGGCAAGATCTATGCTAGTATACTTCAGAAACGGTTGAGAAGAGTTGTGGAAGAAAAGCTTGGTGAAGAACAAGCTGGATTCAGGCCAAATAGAGGCTGTCAGGATCAGATCTTCACTTTATGACAAATAGTCGAGAAAGCATGGGAATATAACAGAGATCTGTATATAAGTTTTGTCGATTTGGAAAAGGAATATGACAAAGTGCCAAGAGAGAAGCTGTTCAATACGCTACAGTTATATGGTGTCAATGGGGCATTATATCAAGCAATACTTAGTCTTTATTTGAGTTGTAAGTCAGCAGTTAGAATTGAAGTACAGGAAGATGTTTTAATGTTAAATCTGATGTGAGACAAGGATGTACATTATCCCCTCTGTTATTCATTATCTATATGGAATACATTATGAAGGAAAGTGGTATTAAAAATGATATCAAACGAGATGTTAATGTCAACTCTTTGCTTTATGCGGATGATGTTATACTTCTAAATAAACTGCTACAAGTCTGCAAGATTATCTAACTAAATTGAACAGCTGTTGTAATAGATATGGTATGAAGGTCAGCAATAAAAAGACAAAGACAATGAAAATAGGCAAAATCATTGAAAATGTCAACTGTGTTGTGAATGGAGAACCTGTGGAATAAGTGAAATATTCAAGCTAATTAGACACGAAGATGGTAAATTAAATATAGAAATAGACAACAGAATCAACAAAGCTGGTATGGTAGGAAGTCAATTGAATAAATTCATATGGAATAAGAGAGAAATTAGTCAGAACACTAAATTAGCTGTATACAAGACAGTTTCAAACCAGTTTTAACTTATGGATCTGAGAGCTGGATCAGAAGTAAAACACTTGACCAAAGACTAAAGACTGCAGATATGGCAATATCATATTAAAAACGAAGATATTAGGAAAGAACTTGACATTGTCAACATCCAGGAATGCGTTAGCAGAGCTAATCTCAGGTGGTATGGTCACTTAAACAGAATGGGCGAAGAAAGATTAGCAAAACAAGTGTTCTCTGCCAGGTTGGCAGCAAAACGACCCAGAGGAAGACCAAGATATAGGTGGATTGATATGGTACAAATAGCCTTAGACGATAGAAATATAAGATCTCATAATGTTGGAGTCTTGACAAGTGACAGACTGATTTGGAGGAAAATTGTAGATAGGAAGTTAGTAATGATGTAATTTTTTTCATGTAGTACTATCATATCCTGTACACTCCTTGAGGGTACATGGCAGGAATTTGATGATGATGATGATGATGATTTTAGTTTTTTCTCTGTTTATTTTAGATGTGAAAAAGGCTGTAGAAATGGATGACATATCACCACGTATGCTTAAGGAATGTGCACCAGAGTTGGTAATGTCCTTGAATTGGTTATTCAATGAATGTCTTGCAGTGAGTAGGGTTCCTAAGGAATGGAAGGAGGGCAAAATAGTACCACTCCACAAACATGGTTTTATGACAGAGATTTCCAACTATAGCACAGTCTGTATAACTGCAGTTGTGGTCAAGGTGTTGGAGAGATTGATAAGGAATAGAATACAGAATTGGATTGATGGACATGGCATTCTTTATGAAGGTCAGCATGGATTTGTAAAGGTAGGTCCTGTTTCAGTAATTTACTTGCATTTTATGATAAGGTGATGAGTATGTTAGTTAAGGGAGAATTATATACAGTGATATTCTTGGACTTTGCAAAAGCGTTCGATTACCACATAAGTTGGTGTACAAGCTGCATAGGATGGGAATAGACAGTATACTGGTTAGATGGATCAGAGATTGGCTCTCTGAACGATACCAGCATGTTGCGTATGATGGAGCGGTGTCTCAAAAAAGAAGGATGACCAGTGGTGTGCCCCAGGTTCTGTTCTCGGGGCCCCTGCTGTTTAACTTGCTTGTAAATGATACATCATGTGGACTGACTGGGGATCTTCAGTTTTTTGCTGATGATGCAAAGTTGGGAAGAATTATAAGTAGCACTGCTGATGATGAATCTCTTCAGGGAATACTTTTACTTGGATAAAAGAGTGGGATTGTAGTTTTAATATCAATAAGTGCAAGGTGTTGCATTTGGAATGCAGAAATATAAGGCTATGTACTATATTGATGGTGCCGTACTGCAGGAAGTGGATGAGATTAGAGATTTGGGAGTGATGATTGACAGTAGACTGAAGTTTAGAGGGCATATTGCTAGGGTTGTAAAGGTTGCACATCATAGTGCTGCTATGATAAGAAGTACTCTAACATGCAAGGATAAGTGGTTATGCCACTACATAAAGCACTGGTCAGACTACACTTGGACTATTGTGCTCAGATCTGGTCACCTGGTTTTCAGTGTGATGTGGAGATATTGGAGAGGGTCCAAAGATGAGTGACTAAGACAATATCAGGAGTTTGGAATGCTGGCCATGGAGACAGGTTAAAGAGATGTGGATTGCAGAGTTTGGTGGATAGGAGGAAGAGAGGTAATATGATTGATATCTTTAAGTTAGTGTGAGGATCTTATCCGATTAATTCAGAGGGGATTATAAAAAGAATAGAAGGTGAGAGGAGAAGAACCAGAGGTCATTCCTGGAAGTTATGAAAATTTATGGTGAAGAAGGGTGTGAGTAGATTTTTTACAGAGAATTGTCAGTGAATGGAATGCATTACCAGAATGTGTTGTTAATGCAAAGAGTGTTAAGGACTTTAAGATTCTATATGATAAATATGTTCAGTTGAATAAAGCTCCCACAATGAGTCTGCCAACTTCATGGAGGGTGTAATAATAATAATAATTTTTAGACTGACTTTTCTTGCTTTCATGATATGGGTCTTCTACAGGACCGGTCCGAGAGTATCTGATGCTCCTAGACAAAGAAAATTTAGGTGCCCCTATACATTGTCTCTCTCTCTATATATTTTGTCATACTCACACAAGCACACGTACACCTACATGTGGATATTTATAAAAATAATATCATTATGAACATTAAAAAAATTTATTAATCAAAACCAATACATTTGTATACATATATGATTACTCCTAACAGGCTTAATCTAAAAATCAACAAAATTAAGTCTATAGGGAATGAAGATAAGAAGTGAGAACAGTCAGTTAGTTGTGACCACTGATTGTTAGTTTGAGGGATAGCCTGGGACTTCCCTGCTCATCTTGGGACAGATGCTAGGAGGAGGAAAAATCTCTGCACTTGAGGTTAAGTATACAAAGAGCAGGGGAGTGGAAGAAACGAAAATAATGTAGGATCATCAGCGAGCACCAGGATGGCTTGACTTATTTCAGTTTTTTATTATTAATCAAGGTTTTACTAATTTTTTTCGAAGGTTGTAATTTTTCCTGGAACTATGTAGCAAAATCTGGCTCCCTTAAGTCTTAGCGCTCCTAGGCCTAGGTTCGCCTAATGATAAAACTGACCCTGGTCTTTATCATTATATTAAGGTCTTCTGGAGTGTTTGTAAAAATTATATTATCTGCACATCAAGTTTCTGGTATTAATTTTTATACCAAGGTTTGTCCCATTTATATTATTAAATATTTCTTGAAGGACTGCTGTAAAGATTTTGGGTGATAGAGAGTCTCCTAGTCGGACACCTTTTTCAATTGATATTTTATTGCTACACATGTGAAGTTTGAATTTTCGCTGTTGCAATGTGGTATATTTCCTGGAGGAGGTCCTTATATATTCTCCAAGAACTCCCTGATTCTGGATTGCTTTGATTGCATTAGTTTTGATGGAATCAAATGCTTTTCATAATCAATAATGGCTAAACAGAGAGGCAATTGGTTTTCTTCTTCTTTTTCTATTATTTGTTTTACTGCATGAATATGAGCAATTGTGTTAAAGCCTTTACAGAATCCTGCTTGTTCTACTGGTTGATTTGAGTCTAGAAGAGGGATTAACCTGTTTGTTATTACTTTTGTGAGAATTTTGGATAGATTAAAGAGAATACTAATTGGTCTATAGTTCTTTACTTCTTCTTTGTCCCCTTTTTTAAATAACAGTATCATAGTAGCAGTTTTCTGATATCTTCCTTTCTTCTAGGCATAGATTTAGTAAGTTTGTGACATGGTGAATTATGTTGTTTCCTTCCCATTTAATTAATTCTACGTGAATTAGGTCTTCATTAGGACATTTTCCATTTGTGTGAATGCTTGTTTTATTTCATCTGAAGTGAATGGGGGGATGAATTGCATACGTGCTCAAATATAAAGCACGTATGAATTGCATACGTGCTTTTCTAGCCTGCTTAGGATTTGTTCTTAGTTCCTTATTGTAGTTCCATTCTTATATTTTATTGCAGTTGACTTTTTCCAACTGATAAATGTTTTCTTAATATTTTCATATTTTTATTGTTTTCAATGTTTCTTTTATTTTTGTAGTGTTATAAGATCTTATTTCATTTCTCATCTTTTTCCCCATTGTTTTGCATAGTTCTGCATATTCTATTTTAGAAGTTGTAAGGTTTTCTCTGAAAGTTTATGGTCTTTTTGTTGCTTTTGAATTTGTTGGATTTATTTATGTCTTCTTCAAATATATTTATTTAGTCTAGTTTTTGACTGAGTTTTTCTTCATAATCCTTCTTGTTTTCGATAGGTTTTAAGTCAAAATTTCTTGAATTTTTGTTGTTGTTTAAAAATTTTATTCTTTCCAATTTGGGGTTTATTTTAATTTTGGTTCTCACCAGTCGGTGGTCACTTTCTGTTTTTACTTGATTTAGTACTGAGGAATCTTGAACTATTTCTTTATTATTACACAGTATATAATCTATTTCATTTTTCCATTTGGACTTCTCCATGTCCATTTCTTTTGAAGGCTTTCTTAAAAAATGTATTCATAATGTAAAGCTTGTTACTGATAGAGAATTCTGTAAGAGCGATTCTGAGTTGCTGCTTGTACCATATACGTATGGTCCTATTGTGTCTATCTGGTGAATGGGATTACCTACTTTGGCGTAAAAATCACCCATTACTATAGTCAAGTTTTGAGTGCCATTTCTATTTTTGTCTAGAGTGTGCTGAGTGAGTCATAAAATGCTTCTATCTCTTCATCAGTGTGGGATGAGGTAGGAGCATATATTTGGATGACCCTGATATTAAGTTTGGGGTTTATTTTAAGTGTGATTTCTATTATTCTTTCATCTGCAAAATTAAATTCTTCTATGAGGTATGTAATTGTTTTCTTAATTAGAAATCTAACTCCGTATTGTCCTTTAGTTTTCCCATAATAGCATAAGTAGTCTCCATTTTTTAGTTTTATTAAATGTTCATCCTGCCTGCGAACTTCACTTAAACTTATGTCCCATTTAATATGCTTTAGTTCTTGCTGTAAGATGGTAAGGTCTTCCTCTTCTTTAAGTGTTCAACAATTAAATGTTCCTATATAGAGGAAAGGAGAATTGCACTGATTACTGTTATATTTATAAATTCTTTGGGCTATTCCAGTATTGCTTATTATTTGGGAAAGCTTCCCCACTGCATCGTGCTCTGGCCTCCATAAATGGTTTTGATCAGAGCAGTCACATAGTTGGGGAAATTTAGTCACATACAATGTTTGCCCATTTTGGCCATGGGCTTTACAGCCTTTCTTTTGTCTTCTTGGCATTGTAGTGGAGGGGTTGTGGACTAATCTCCCATGCTGGCCACATAACGTCTTGGGAAATGCATTTTATAGCTTTCTGCCAGCTCTTTGCTCAGTATCAACTTTGCCATGACTCATTACGACACCATGTTTCCCAGGGGGCCCACGTGGAGGCATGATACTAAGACTTCCTGGGTATGCCCCTCTGGACTTCACGGAAATAGTGACACTGCCATCTATATCAGTTCCATCAATGGTCATAATTCCTGCTTTGTTATTTATAATGCAACCTTTTCTGAATGGAACATTCATCAACTCAGCTACTTCCTAAGTGAGTACCACATGATCACCGTCTCCAGAGGCAGAATAGTTACATTTTTAAGTGAAACCCACCTCTAACACTATAATCAGATCTAACACTCTTTGACCACAAGTTCCTTGTGATTAAAAAGGTGTATACCATTTCCTTATTCTACATAGACACAGAGTTTCAAGATATACAGTGCAATTTCTAAAGCAAGTCAATATTAGAACCAATTTTAAGCCTGTCCACACCCTACAGAATTTTCTACATTAGCCAAAAAAAGGCAGTGTTCCCCCTTTTTAAAAAAATGTTGAAGGTATATAAGATTTCATGTACCTATGGCAAAGCTAATATTGAACAAACTGGAATAAGTTTTGGAATCTGATAAACAGTGGGACAGCAATGAACATACAAGGTTAGATAAAAGTGGCGTCACTGCACATTTTCTCAAAGAATCATGAAATGGAATTTGTTCTTTACTTCAATGCCTTGTGTGGAAAATAATCTCTTTTTAAAATAATTTTCATGGCTTACACATGTAACAAAAATTATATATTATTATTTTAAAAAACTTACAAGGTTTTGAATAAATGTGTATTCTAATAGTATTCTAGTACAATGATGCCAGAATGCTATTATGACTATATTTGTTGAAAGTTTTTCCACTTAGTTATACTATAAATTAAAGATGCCAAGAAATGATGTTCTTAGTAAACCATTAATATAATTCGTTGGTATCTTTGATTTATATCATTACAATGATTTGGGCACATGCTGCAGACATAATTTTGTTTGGTCCAATTCTGCCATTAAATTATACAACTGTGAAACAACAAATTTTAACAGTAATCCTAAATAAAACGGATCGAATTTAATGTAATATGAAATTTCATTTATATTCCATCAGCCATATTATTCAGGAAACACAAAATTGGAAATTATATTGGGGGGAGGGGCACCTTCAAGCCTTGATCTGCAAACTGGTAGAAAAACAAATTGCTGTAAGAAGTTAAAATTTGGCAGGTTTAGCAGCTCCTCTTTTTTTTTTCTTTTTCTTTTCTTTTTTTTTTTTTTTAATGTAAAGTAATTATTTTGAATTTTATGAGAATTTTTCTCAGACAAGAAAATAAGTGACAACTAAAAGTAAGTCAATGCATTTTGCTCTTTATTTTGAGATCATCAGGATTGATGTACAAAAAACTATTAGGAAAAAAATACAAAATATATTTTTTACTATCATGTTAAAACCTTCATATTAATAATTATTAAAAATCATTTTAATATATTTAAACCATTGTTGATGGATGATCTATATGACTCTCTACACCAGTGACCAGCTTCTTCTCAGTGGCATACAGCTTTGATTAATTCAGGGCTTCCTGTTTGTTTATTGTAATGTTGGATTTCTTCAGGTTCATCTTGAAGTCATTCTTGAACTTTTGTTCTATGGCCCCTCTTCAGTTCTGAGATTTTAGAACCGAAAGATGCGTGAATAGCATGATCAAGCCAGTGAAGTTAGCGGCAGATAATCATGCAGTCAGCTTCAGTCAAAGAAGTGATGTTAACGATTTAGTGGAATGTCTTTCCACTGAATTTTGAGATTACTTCAAAGGCACTGGTGTATGCAGTACATAGTTCAATGTTTCGCAATCATATAGCAACTTCATATAACAGCTCTGAGAATTGGTTGCAACATGGATGTCCCAAGAATCAACTCATTATCTCAAATGTTCAAAAGCTGTATTAACACATGATAATGGATTTCCCCATTGCCAGCACATTTGTGAGAAGATGGGGGGGAAATGGTTCATATTTCCCAGGGTTGCTCTATTTGACTAATAGGTACTTGTACTGAATCAGCTGGAGAAGCATGTCTTTTTGATGTTTACTAGGTCAATCATCCATAGAATTCTTTGAAAAATGTGAATGAGTTCAATTTTTTTTAAAAAAAATTATATTCTTGTGAACAGTCCTTGACACCTCGATTACATGGAAACCTGATGGATTCCCCAGACACAGGCAGATACATTCACTAACAGTCACCCCCCCCCCCAACAGTAAGGGATTATTGCCCTCAAAGAACTTGAGGGCAATAATCCCTTACTTGGTCAACTGCTTTAATATAGCTACATAAGCTGACATACTTAGAAAATTAAAGACAGAAACTTAGGCTCACGTTAAATAGATTTATTAGCTGTAAAATTTTCACCTAAATATGATTGGCATCCTCAGTACAATAACAACAATGGAACACAAAGTAAAATTACAATAAAAGAATTAATTTCAAAAAAAGCACCACTTTGTAATAATTGGGAATTTACTGACCTGTTGTTCTATTGATGCTGTAGTGGGGCTTTTTGCCACTGATTCTTTCATTGTAATTTTATTTTGTGTTCCATTGGTGTTATTGTACTGAAGATGAATATCATACTTAGGAAAAAATTTTACAGCTAATAAATTCATTTCATCTAAGTTTAAGTTTTAATCTTTAATTTTCTGAGCCTTCTTAGTCAACAGCTACAATCTCCACCAAAATCCCTAAACCTCAAACCACACTCCTCCAGAACAGAAACCACACCAAATCTATTATCCCTCCATATATCCAAGACACATCTGAAAAACTTCTAAAGAAACACTTCAAGGACTACATCCAATTCCATCACTAACAGCTACTGACCACGAGATATAATGGAAAAAGGCTACTTTACTCCACAGGAGCATTTTAAATACAAAAGCCTTTCCATTGAATCTGCATCAGTCTTTGGGAACTACTCAAACATCAACAAATTTGGTTGTATGAAAATGCCTCAAATCTGGGAACTTCAACCCAACACTCATCCCAACCCACAATGGAACACTAAAAGGACTTTAGACTTACCTTTGTTGTTCTGCTTCAGTCATACTTACCCTGTGCATAATGCCTGCATATACACATATCAGTTTGTTTACTGTTTCCTGATGACAGCAATTTAAATTTGCAGAAATATTGGAAGTATTAAGTTTTTTATAATTAATATATAGTATACACTGTTAATTTCCTTAAGTAAAAGGAGTAGCTGTAATTCTCTATATTGATGTACTCCTCAAAAAACATGACAGAAAAGTCAAAAAAAAAACTCTCACCCAATTGCAAAATATCTAGGGCTATATATTTTGCAATTGTGTTAGGAATATAATCCAGAAAGTCTGTGGGAGAAACTAGGCTAACTATAATAACCTGTAATACTACAGAATATATCAGAACTATTACACAACACTGTACCGACAAGACTTAACATGCATCCACTGAAGAGGACTGGAAAAACATCTACATTCTATTTAAAAACAGACTATTATTATGAGGGAATTTTTAAGTAATCCACAGAAAACATTTTGTGCGTCTTTTTTTGTTACCTCGATCATTAATGATACCAACATAAATATGTGGTGAATGGCACAACTTATTTCTAGTTGACACCTTTTTTTTTATTTAAGGCTAAAAAAAAAAAAAAAAATGCTGCAAATTTCAAAATCATTGAACAATGGCTTGCACAAATCATAGGTAATACAATGTAGTTTGAAACTATTCACAGCTAAATTTTCAATTGTGAATATTTCTGTCATGTCTATGAAAAAGATCGTGATGCTCATGATAGATTTACATTATTCAAGATATTGGATAATGTAAATTTAGCCTGTGTAGCTCAGTGGATGTGGCATTGCACACCACGGCACTTGACCACACAAAGGAGGACTTTGTTTCAAATCTAATCGTCGACTTTTCTAAGCCTTTTTTCGACTGGTTCCCAAGTTAGTCGATCTCTGGCATGGCCAAGTGGGTTTTTTCTCCTGGAAACTCAGATTTTTCGTCCTGTAAACTCAAGAAAATCGACTGTAGAACCCACATTATTTAATATATTGAATTAAATATATTGTGTTAGGGTTAGAGACCACGAGATGGCAGCACTTGTCGAGCTGTCTCTCTTCACTGCATGCCGCTTAATTAGTGATAGCCTTGGGCCAGCTATCTTTGATTGGCTGCCAGTGAAGATTGAACTGCCTACTCAGTCTCCAAAAGTTAGATAGGGCTAAATGGCCTCACCTACTCCCTACATGGGAATATAACGGCGTTAGCTGATTTTTTTTTTTTTTTTGAAGATATTGGATGACATTCTTTTGTAAAAATCCAATGAGTGTGCCAAAAATTAAAACATTTAATGAAATTTTGAGAGGTTTTTTTAGCTCATGTACTTTAGACATATACTTTCAATCCCTAATTCTGTCACTACAGGTAGTATGACAAACTACCTGTAGTGACAGAAAATTTCACTGACTCTATGGAATTTGTTAAATTCCATAGAGTCAGTGCAGAATAATATCAATTTGAATAATTTTGTCAAAAAAAAAAAAAAAAGAGATCCGGTTGAAACAAAAACTGAATCACAGCAATATATTCTTCGTATGTCCTAATTCTCAAATGTTTATTAAATTCTGTAGCCAGAGTTACAGCAAATGGCCCTTATCTAATAGGTCATAACTTATTTTGTGAAAAATGACTGAAATAAAAGTAATAGAATTTGTTTATTCTCATTGTGGAAAATTTTAGTCTCCTTTTTAACAGAGAAGAGCAGCAGCTAATACCCAAAGGCATGGAAAAATCCAACAAGGCAGCACTACTGCTGATCATGGAAGAGGAGAGATATTCTTTTTCCAGCTTATAAAAAGAAACTGACAAAGACAGGTCAATTTAAGAACTTCTAGAAGAACATATGCTTTATATCAACGTATTATTATTATTATTATTATTATTATGTTAAAAAAATAATTTTGGGGATAAGCATCTGTTGAAGCTAAAAGTATGTGCATTATTCAAAAATGGAAAAAACAAGTGATGATCATAATAAATGCTGTGAAAAATGCAGTATTCAAATAAGTCAAAGCCAAGTTCAGGAAAAAGATAATCATATATATCATAGACCTCTTTCATATCACTCCACTTTCTCCTGTCAACCAGAGTCTGTAATCCACATATTCTCAGTCTGTATTCATAATCTAAATCCCATAATCCAGATATAATCTTTACAGCTCTTCTTTGCACCCTTTCCACATCTTCTTTATCACTTTGGAATCTGGGAGACCAAATCTGCACACAGTAATATAGGTGTGGTCTTATCAAGGCCTTATAAAGAGGAAAAATGACTTCCTTATCCTTACATATCAAGGTTCACTTCAACATTGCCATTATTCTCAGAGTTGTATTTGCAATTTTTTCTCTGTGACCTTTGAACTTCAAATTCCTATCCACCATTACTCCAAGATCTAGCCTTATCAGTTTCTTGTAGCATAACCCCAATTAGATTGTTGGAGTTATGCTACAAAGTGCATAACTTTACATTTAAAAGCAGAAGTGGTGTTTACACTCAGAGCTGAACCTCCTGAAGAAAGAGCGTGACAAGTTCAATTCTAGTTGCCGAGTATGGGAACTTTTTTTGCTAGCCTGGTTGGTCTAGTGGTTAGCATATCTGCTCTCCAGCCAAAAGGCTGCAGGACCTTGGGCATGGATGTTTGTGATTGTCTGTGAAAATCTAGTGATGGTGGTGGTGGGCAGGAATGGCATTGGTGTAGATGATGATGGTAGTTGCAGAGAAGAGAGTTGTAGTGTAGGTTCCCCCTCCCTCGATGAGTCTTTGGATTCCCTGGAGGTGTCATTAATAATAATAATAATAATATCCATTGTAGTCAAATAAGGTGTTGAGAGAGAAGCTAAAGAACACTAATGAGTTCAATAATGGTGATTTGGAAAGACAGTAGTCAACTTTCTGGTATATATATATACCATAAGTTTCATATGAAACCAATACTTAAACAAATGACAGTTGTTGCAATACTTTGAAGAGGAAAATGAGAGCTCTAGTTTTTGCTCTTTGGGTGAAAACTAAGCTGGATGACATCAAAGGTATATCTGATCAGGAAAATGGCACTGACTATATATCAAATCCAAAATTTTGATCACTGGAAGTTGTTAAGTGGTTAAGTACTCTTCTTCATTTTATTGGGTTTTAGGCATATATCACAAGATTTATATTCTATAAGAGATGTGGATTTTTTTTCTGTCAATTTTTTACCTTCAATAAAAAATACAAAGAACAAAGGAAAAGTCATTTATCTGTATAGTAATATTAATAATTTTTTTATAAATATATATAACTTGAAAAAATTCATACTCATTGGGTCTGCTGTAGATAACTTTCAATAAAAAAAATATTTAGTTAAGACATGCCATAAACTTCAAAACAATCTTTGTTTTTATTGAACTGAATGACCAAAGCAACACCAAATATTCTGCTTTTGTGTGTGCGTGTGTGTGTGTGTGTGTGCGCGCGCGTGCGCACATGTGTATCTGTCTATTTTTGATCTATTTACACTAGATCTGATTCTTTATATCATTGATGTAAAATACATTCTTTACCAAAAAAATAATCTGCTGACATTTTAGAAATGAATTTATTTTTTTTGTTCAATTTTTCAAATATAAGAAGATTAATGAAAATCTCAGTTGAAAAACTTGGAGGTGTTATCTTTAAAAGTTTTCCTGATGCTAACCTTTGTCTAGTGGAATTTTTTTTGAATTAGAGAAGAATATTTGCTATTCTGAACTTCAGAATGAATATAGAATACAACAGTATACATGTATTTTTTATTTATTTATTTTTTTTTTTTTATTAAACAGCATCCTAGGGACAAAATGTGGAAAAATATGTTCACATCACAATGCACATGTAGATCTGTAAACATTTTGTGCGAAATTTTTCTGGCAGTATTTCATTTGATCCATCGCTGGCAGTATGGTAATAATAAAATTTGCAGAGTAAAGATAGAATAAGTGACATAACACAGCAACATTAAATGTTGCAAATTCAACAACTGATTGACCCTGGTACTGCAAATAGCGTCTGGTGAATAGATAAACAAAAATATAATTTCAATAATAAATTTCATTTCAGCATTTCTGTTATAACATCCCCCCATGACTGATATTTTGTGATATATAAGGCTTAGATATATTTGATGAGCAGTCTGTAGTTAGAAAGGTGGTAAGCATGCTAGCAGCTATTCAAAGCATAGGACAGTGATAGGTATATATCAAATTAGAGTAGTAATAGTCCCTTTGCCTGCAATTAATTGCAGAACTAGTCAAAGCAGGGATTTTAATTATTAACAGTGGGTCCATTTTTTTAAAATTCGAATCTAGGGATGCAACTAATTATGAGTATAGATAATAATGTAAATAAGTGTCTTTTCCTTGATAACAGTTGAAATGCTTTATATTATACTATTAGTAAGAACATATTAAAAATAACAGTTCTCATACCTGCTTGGAAAAACCTGCAAGAAAATAAAATGTGGGGGGGGGGGACTACCCTCTTTCCCAACACAATGGAGAAAGCTGAATTTCAATTATCAGAGCAGAAGTAATTTAACTTACTACGGTCAACTCTCACTACAATTAACTCATAAGGATTAAAGGGAAAGTTTGCTATAGTGAATTTCCTTTAGAATAGTATTTACACTATGAAGCTTTAGCCATGACTTTTCAATAGTTTGTTACAGTGAATGAGTTTACTATAGCTGTTTGCTCTAGTGAGAGTCGACTGTATATTTAAAATAAAAATAAAAATAATGATTTCACTAGCTCTTTGCTCACCTCACATACTTTTGATGGGATCTAGGGTTAAAACTGCATTTTAAGCATTGAATATTTCCACTATATTGATAGGTGATATATGAATATGTACATGTTTTGAATATTAACAATCATCCACTACACACAGCTTATATTAAACATGTCCAAGTTTCTGGCGAACATCCTGTAGGACTACTCTCATCTTCTCAAATGTTCCTGTAGCATCAGGAAGATTTTCATATGGTATATGTTCCATAATATCTTTTGAAAAGTTGTGGCATTTGGGAAGTTTGATAAATGGATTCTCTCTTAAAATGATGGGTGTCCCTGGACTAACACTAAGTGATGCACTACGAGAACCAACAGGTGTGTCCTTGGTACTTTCAGTAGATGAAGAACTTCTACTAGACGTTCTCTTAGGAGTATCAGTTACCAAGTTACAGTTCTCACTTTCAGATTCAGTCTCTGTAGATACAGATTGAGTTTCACTAACAGATATTTCCTTATCTTCTTCAATGTCCTCTCTTTTGATATGTAGATCCAAAGGTGGTTCAGGAGATGAAGAGTGACATTCCTCCTCTTTAAGCCGGAGATGAGTTTTTCCTGTGTAGATAGTATATTTTTCAAGAACAAAAAATACTAAAGTTGCAAGGGGAAAAATATAACACAAAATCAAGAAAGATGAGTTTCAATAATAGATATTTAAATATGGAGAAATTCCACATTATTTTTTCAAATGAAGACTGTATAATACAGTATATATACCGTGTAAATTTGAAATTCCAACATCAATAAAAATCAATCTAAATGCAAAACATGAAATTTTGTTTAAAATTAGTAAGCCATTTTAATGATATGAACTTTTAAAACTTCATCTAATTTCCAGATATATACAATGACTATTCAATAAGAGTTATTCTCTCTCTCTCTCTCAGGAAGGGATCTTTACAGTAACGGAGGGGAGTTTAGGAACAGATTACCTTTTAGAGCATGCTCAACAGGTGGTAGGTTAGGTCAGGGCCTATTTAAGTTAGTATGTAAGTTAGCTACATGTGGTAAGTGCAGATTCGTATGTTTGGTCAAATATCAGATTAGGGTGAGTGTTTGAGTGACTGAATCTGCGGCAGCCCTGACATGGCATTAACGAGGTGCCAGACTCCATCACTGCACATATGGCCAATTATTTATGTAGCTGAAATCATATGGAGTGACAGGGTGCAGAGCCCTTAAACATCTGCTTTACATATATTGAGAACTTGAACACCTTTAGGTCCTTAATGTGGGATGATGACTAAACGCCTCTAAGTCAGAATCCAATCTAACCATCGCAACTCATGAGTCTTAATACATTGCTGTATGATGGCTGCTCTTCTAGTCATGACACTCAAATCAGTGCCTAGGTTAGGTCATCTGTGAACAATCACTCCCAAATGGTGCAGTGTAGGAAGTAGTGGCTGCAAAATTTCGATGACTGACTTGATGCTTCTATCTAGTGGCCTCATCACCAGAACAACTGCATCATAACAGTACAAAAGCAACTCCAGCTGGTGCAGTCTTTCAATACACCAACAGTATAGTTGCGGTGGCTAGACAAGATTCTGACTTAAGAGGCATCAGTCCTCAATGTATGTGAAGCAGATGTTTAAGGGCTCTGCACCCTGCCACTCCATATGACATCAGCCACCTCAGTAACACCAGGGTCAGGGCTGCCACAGATTTAGCCAGTCGAATGCTCACTTTAATCTGATATTTGACTAAGCACATGAATCTGCACCCTGCCACATATCGCTATCTTAAATACTAACTTAACTACTTGCTCTATATCATATGTTGGACATGCTCTCTAAGGTTCCCAACAGTTGCTGTGCTAGGACAGGGAGTAGTTTTTCTGGAATACACAGCCTCTTTGCAGGTCTAATGATGTCATCACTAGAAAGCCTACATTCAACATGTAGGTGGGTGTTGTGGGGTGACAAGTTCCCACATTTCAGAGGATGTCTCAACAGATCGCAGTATGGTGGCTGCTCTTCTGAGTATGACACCGAGACCAGTACCCAGGTTGTCTGCAGATAATTTAGTGCCCAATCATCACACCTGAATGGCGTTGCATAGGAAGCAGCAGCCACACAGTCTCAATAATTGCCTTGATGCTTCTGTTCTAGCAGCCTCACCGCCAGAGCAATTACATTGTAACAGTATGAAAACAACTCTAGCTAGCACTGCCTTTCAATGTGTGAGGCACGAATGGTATTGTTGCAGTGACTAGATAGGATTCTGACTTTGAGGCAGTCATTCTCATGCAAGTGAAGATGACATGCAATTATACACCTTCAGCCATGTGCATGCAGCAATGGGGTTCAACACCTAGCTAACACCAAATCAGGGCTGCTGCAGATTTGGCAAGTCAAATTAATCTGATATTTGACCAAGCACATGAATCTGCTACCTAACACATCTAGCCAACTTACATACCAACTTATCTACTCCATATGCCTATTAAAATCTATTAGGCTTAGCTATTCAGACTTAAATGGAGACAAATCCCCCCAGTTAGAGAGAATGTTATACGAAGGGATCTTCAAACATGCTGATATTGTCTGCCAATCTATCTCAATTGTTTCTTCAAGTGGAGGAAGGGAAAATTACATACTTGTATGATGAATATGTAATAATTTTAATGTTATACTTTGACATGAATCCTTCAACTACATAGTTTCTGCTTGTACACGTGAAACTACTGTTTCCAGAAAATAATACAAAATATTAGGAAACGTTGTGTTTATTCTGTGAGGGAACTAACTGTATGCACTATTCCTATACCTGAAAAGAATGCGATTCATTCTTATGCAGGTTATTATGCATAAAAATAAATGACACATGGATGTATTAGTTATTAGTTAGTTGGTTGTTTATATTATGCCGAAGTAACTAAAGTATGACATAAGTGTATTATGTCTGTGTATTATGAATTGCAGCCTGTCTGTTTTGTAGGATGAAAATTCTGCCATCTCTATACATGACCAGCTAATTCATCTTAGAATGAAACTCAAGCTCAGGTCTTTCCAACCAAAGGGTACTATTGCTTCTGAATGTAAAAACTGCCAAAATTTGAGGACTCGCTAATTTTCTAAACAATTTTATTAATGAACCTTAATCTATAATTAAGTGTATGACTTTTGTTTGTGCATGATGGGAATGTTATATATTAAACAAGAAATGGAAGAAATGAACAGCAACATCCTTGGAATGAGTGAGATTAGATGGATAGGATCTGGAGAGACAAGTACCTACACTAGTTTACAGGTTTAAACAAGCATGAAAATGGGACAGGAATTTTAGTGTGCGGTTACACTCCAAAATAATGACTTGTGATTCACTCAGACAGAATTATGATTCATCTAAATACCACACCAATCAATTGATGCATATTACAGATATGTCTCTGCCATAGACCAAACAGATGACAAAAATGAAAGGTTGTATAAAATGATAGAGGAAGCATTAAAATAAATAAAAACAGATGATTCTAGATAGTGATGGATACGTTGAATGCCAAAGTTGGCAATGTAAGATATGCAAATATAGTGGGAAATTTTGGATTTGAAAAAAGAAATGATAGATGTAAAAAATAACTTAATAATTTCTAATAGAGGTGCTTAAGGGTCAAAGCTGTATAACTGAGAAGAGGCCTCAACATAGCGCCTTTAAAGGAATGGAGAACTGACAAGAGCTTCTGACCTAATGTCCAATCCTCATCTTGTAGTGATGTACCCTGTTAGGTATTTACCTGGATATTGAACGAACGAGGAGAGGATGGCAATTTGGGATTTAACACACCAAATTGTATTCTTCTTGGCTTAAACCACAATATAAAATGATGATACAACAAGACAGAATTTCATGCCGGCTGGGACATCACCCGTTAAACAAGGCCCCCGTTGTGTTTACCAGAGAACCAGGGTGAACAGCGAAAAGTCAGCTACTGGAACAAATCCTAAAATAATCCCTAACTGAACATCAGAGTTCAAGATCGGTACTATCAACATAAGAAGCCTGAATGGCAAAGAAATGGAGCCAGCTGAGGAATTGGATAAGTACCAGATCGACATGACAGGGGTGACAAACAAAAAAAGACAAAAATGGGTGAGATCTTTCTGAGCAATAAATACAAAATGTTATATTCAGACAATGAAAAGGAAAAGAAGGAGTAGCCATATTATTCAACACTAAATACAAGGACTAATCTTCTTGAATGGCAGGCAATATCAAGTAGAATGATGTTGGCAAATATCAGAATGGGGAACTGGACAATGAGACTTATTTGTGCCTATGGTCCCACAGAAGGTTCTACTAAGGTAGAAGTGGGAGAATTTTTTGAGGCTTTAGAGAAAGCAACTGACACAACGAAAAAGAAGGTCCTTGGTGGGGATCTAAATAGCAGAGTAGGAAATACTTGTCAGACATACAAATATATTTTGGAAAAATTTGGAGAAAAGAGCAAAACTAATAATAATGGCAATTACCTATTGGATGTTCAGGCCATGGACTGGTTATTACTAACAAAATGTTCTAACCATGGCCACTCTGGGAAGGCGGGCAAGGTTGCACCCTGCACAAAGGCACCTGATCAGGAAGGGTACCATTTCATTTAAAATTTCATTTTAACTTGCAAATTCTGTTTAATTGGGGCATTGAAATATAACTTCGAACAAAGGCACCTCTTTCCCATGGGACGGTCCTGGTTCCAACATAAAAATGTGCACAAAATCACATGGAGAGCAGAGGCAAGGAATAAGAAAAGTCTCACTGACTATGTTATTGTTGATAGTGATGTTTTCTCACTAGTGCAGATCACTAGAGTGTACAGAGGATTTGAAATTGGAAGTGATCAACATTCAGTCTTGAAAGGATAAAATTGAATTTCATATTGAAAAGAAGAACATGTAAAAAATTTTTAATGCAAATCAAACTTGAGCATCCATCAGATGTAAACTGTAGACTTAAATACACAAAATTATTCAAGAAAAAATGAAAGAGTTTGAGAACAGGGACCAAACCTTGGGGATTCAGTGACAAGCCCTGAAGAAAACATTGATTGATTCAGCCAGCAAGGCATGTGGTGAGGTTGTCTGCAAGAACAGAAAAATCAGAACTCTATGGTGGACACAGGAAGTTAAAGAGGTAGTGAGGGAAAAGAAGAAAGCGTATCAAAAAGTTCTTGGTGAATAAGTCAGATTGTGCTCTTAGAGAATACAGAGAACAGATGTAAGAAAGCTAAACATTGTGTAAAACTAGCTAAACAAATGTCATGGGAAGACTTTGAACATAGAAAATAAATATCAGAATGGTGGTAAGATATTCTGGAGGCTGTGGAAAAAGCTCAGAAATAGAGGAAAGAGTTCTGTACAAGGAATTAGATTTGACAAAGGTAACATGAAAAACTTTGTCAAATCTAAGACAAAGATTTGAAAATCTTTGTCTTAGATTTTCAAATCTAAGAGAAAAAGATATCCTTGACATATGGAGTAATTACTTCGAAAAATTGCTAAATGAAACAAGCAGTGAACAGCACAGTGGTAAAAAAAAACTCAGCAGGCATGCAATCAGGAATGCATATCCATACTTGAAGTAATAAAAGCCATCAAAAGACTGAAATGTGGAAAGGCAGCTGGAGTAGATGATATTCGACCAGAAATGCTCAAGTATGGAGGTATAAATGTCTTACAGTGGCTGCACTGCATAGCTCAAAAGGCCAGGACACAGGGACAAATTCCAGATGATTGGAGTAGAGCTGTCATAGTACCCATATATAAAAAGGGAAATAAAACTGAATGCAAGAATTACAGAATTATTTCTCTAGCGAGTGTTTCTGGTAAGATTTATGCAAGTCTTGAGAAATGGTTGAGAAGGATTGTGGAAGGGAAGCTTGGTGAAGAACAAGCTGGATTCAGGCCAACTAGAGGCTGTCAGGATAAGATTTTGCATGATAAGTGCATGATAAAGATGAAGCAATAGAGATCATTCTGCATCCCATTCAGTACAGGATAGAGTGCAAAGGAGATTCAACATCTCTTGCACTTTTTCCCTTAGTTAACAAATGTGTGCTTTGTATCAAAGATAAGCCCAAAGAACCTGGCTTCTGTTGACATTGGAATAACAATTTGTCTGATTCTTAACTCAGATCTGGATGAAGAGTGCATTTTTGGCAGAAGTGTACAAAGACACTTTTTTCCCATTACTAAAAGCTTGTGAATAGACACAATCGATTGCTTGTTGAAGTTGTTTTTCAGTTACCTTCATGTTAAAAAGAGTGAAAGTAAATTAATTGTGAAGTGATCAATATACATAGAGCATTACCTACTGTGGAAGGAAGTTGTTCAGTCAGCGAGTTAACTGTGACAGCAAAGCGCATCACACTTAAGAGAGGACCTTGGGAAAACCCTTCTCCTGATGATATGACTAAGATAGCACATTTCCCACTTGGAAATTTTCCAAGAGGGCACTATCTAGTTTTTAATAAAAACAGGAAGGTGCCCTGAAACCCAAGTCATAGAGATCTTTTAATAGGCCGTTGCTTTATATCAGTTGCTTTAATATGATTTTTGTTCTAAGTGTTCATCAAAATTTTCCAGACCCTCCCTCATAATTGATATCTATTGTTTGGTATATATTACTGCAAGCTAAAAGGTAACTATGCCTTTTGTTTAGTTGTTTTCACAACTAAACAAAAGCAACCTAAAATTACAGAAAATGTCTTGTTTGAAGCATGCTTAAAACTTAGCAGAAATATACAAAATACTGATGTGATCCTTGTTTTGTTTTTGTGAGGAGGCACTTGTGCATTTGAGCAATGCTTAGATGCTTTGAAAAGCCAATGACAAATAGGAATCTGTATACACTGTCTGATTCTCTTTAGGACAGAATTCCTAAATACAAAATTTTGACACACAGAAAACACTAAGCAAAAAAGTACAAATTGCTGTTGGAATTAATCCTTCAATCTTACACTGCACTCATTTTCTTTAACTTTTTCCGGTATTTGAGATGATAAAATATATTTTGCTTTCATCAGTACTAACAATTAGTTACAGAACAAAATATTTTAATGAGATGTACAAATATGAATGATCTGTATATTCAGACAAGTTAGATGAGTAAGAAGAGAGAGAGAATGAGTTTTCAAAAAGAAGAAAGGATAATACCAACAAAATTTTGTGGATGCAACTTAATGTTGGTCAATGAAGGAGACTCTTTTTCTTTCTATAGTTCGCTATGATAATAAAGGTCTCTGAAATCCCAATCCTATCAGGCTGATGTGTACCTATTATTTCCCCCATCTATTAAGCATAAGAATGTGAAGCAAGTAGTACATTTTTGCTTTGTTTTTCCTCTATCATATTCAGATTTTGAAGTAAGCTTCATTTGAAAAGCTCTCTCAATAACATAAAGATAACTTTTGTTTTATTTTATTTTTATAAAAAAAATTTAAGCAAATTTGTTTAATCTATAACTCTGTCAGCCATAGTTTAAGCATAACTGTTTTTTTTTTAACAGCCCAGTATTTTTCAATTTGCTTTTATAAATAAAATTGTTTTTACCTACATTAATTCAGGTCAATTATCTCACTCAATCACATTTTTTAAAATTTATAGCTTACAATTCATAACAATCATTTTGAGAGTATTATATACAGCAAATTTTTAAACTTTCTTATTCACACCATGTCACTATTCATATGCCTTTAGAAATTTATAAATTTTACTTGTAAACCAATAACAATTCCATATGATTACTCCAGTTAATATAATATATAATTCTTCAACATAATATTCAAAAATTAACTCTTTATGTTTATTCTAATTATTCACATTATGAATTTTTTTTGTCTCTGAGTCTTCTCTGAACCTTAATTCTCTTTTCATAAGTTAAAAACTTTAAATGACCAAAGTTCTAATATGTAATGGTATTATAACCTATTTCTTTTAATTAAGTAAACAATCTTTTAGCTTCATTAAACTCATCAATATGATTCCTGAATTTAAATTCCTTATCACATAAAATATGCAAATTTTATATTCATCAATTCTTTTCAAAGACTGTCCATTATGCCAATTCATCCATCATGTCAATCCTCACTGCAGCAAGCATTTACAGTGAACTCATTCACTATAACTAAACTTCCTAGCTGAAATCACATAGCATTAATGTATTTAGTTTGTTATAGCAGTGAATTTCTACTATAACAAACTACTTCTTTAGAACCGCATATTCATTATAGCAAGAATTAATTGTACAACTTTAAGTAGTAGCCCACATTAAAAAATAATCACCCCTTTCCTGTATCACTCTTTATCTTTCAAGGTCATCTCACAGAGAATATGAGGTCATCAACCATAAGAGAAATTTTATAAATATTTGAATTATATCATTAATCAATATGTTAATCAACAAGGATCCTAAAACTGAACCTTGGGGGGGGGGGGAGCTTCAGTCCTAATCACATGTTTTAAACACTACTTCTTATCACCTGTTTGTCAACCAATTTCCTATCCATTTTACCATACCCATCTGGCATTTTTAAATAGAAATGTTGAGAAAGTATAACAGAGTTATCTTTCAGATCTGAACTTCAAATAATTAAACCTTCAGTAAACCTTAGTTCACTCATGGTACAATGTACTAGACTAAGTTTACAAATAAACATTTCTTGGGTGGGAGCCACATTAAAAAAAAAAATTCCAGATATGTCAGAATCATCAATACTATATAGTATAAAGCCTTTCTGAAATTCATATAAACTACATTATGGCTATTCACTAAATTATTAATCTTATGACTTCACAAAAATTCAGTAAATATGACAAAATTGACCAAAATCAGGAACACTTTCTTGGGAATAGTACCATAGTCTATAAAACACTTGCTGATCTCTATTAATTAGATTAATTTACTGAGTGGTATCTGAACCTCAGGTTCATGTTGCTCCTTTAATTTAAACAAAGCTTTTTATCTTATAAAATACCCCACTGTAGTCAACTGATTTATGATTATGCCACGAAATGTGGTTGAAACTATATTAGTGAAGAAAAGACATCTATTACAGTGATCAGTAAAAATAATGACATCATGGACATACCTTGGTAGTGTAACCTTACAGATGTAGGGAAACAATTTTGAGACTGTGTAGTAAGGTTACCTTTAAAATAGAATAAATTGTTTTGGTAAAAAAATGTAGTCACTATTTGTATCTAGAAATAATGTTGTTACTTCTAAATGTAGAGAAAAAATACTATTTCCCTACATCTAGAAGTTTACACTAGCAAGGTAGGTCCATGATATTGTTTTTTTTTTTTTGCTAATCATTGTAATAGATACCTTCTCTTCACTAATATAGTTTTGACTGCATTTTGTTGAATAATCATAAATCAGCTGTAGCCAAAAACAAATGATTCAAATGAGTATGGCATCTCAAACAGCTTTAAATAGTTCAAATGCAGTATAGTAATGAAGTGTTGTTTTTGCTCTGGTCATAATGATGTTTTAACTTTTTTTTTCATTTCTTATTAGAGCTCTATTATCCTTATTAATTTCTGCACAGGTTTGCATTCTATCAGCTGCAAATAATTTGCTGACCTGGTTGGATAGCACACCCACTCTTCAACCTTCAGGCTGTGGGTTCTAAACTCACTATGGACATGGATGGATTTTGTGAATGTCTTTATAAGTGGTAGATCAAAGTTTATTCCCTTAGACCACCTTTGGCACTAATACTAATGTCTTAAAGGTTTACAACCATATGGAGGTGGAATTCACATTACAAAAAAAAAAAAAGTACAGCATAAGCAAGTAAAAGAGGATTGTGAAAATTAGAGCAGCTATAGTATTCAACCCTAAACATGAAGATGAACTTGAATCAGTTTCAAGTAAAGTAAATCTATTTCAAAATAAGAAATAAAATTTGGTAATTCTGAATGGTTTACACTTAAAAATGAACTATGACAAGGAAATGTCTTATCTCCATTGCAGTTCATTGTAGTGATGAATAGTGTCCTAGATAAAGTTAATGACCAGAAAGGAGAACTACAGGCTACATATTAACACCAAGAAGAGAGAGAGCATGATTTGAATTATAAAATTGTAGAGGAAATGTAAACATTAATAGCATTAGACTCGAAGTTTGGGAAGTAAGTTTTCTAGACTAATAAATTGCTTATACATTCTTAAATTAATTTATTTTGCAAAAATAAAATATCAGAGTCCAGTTGTAATTAATGTTTTGCTTAGAGGTAAAAATGAGTATGGCATCTTAAACAAGATTTCACTGGATAGCAAACTTTTTTTTTATTTTTTTTTTATTTTAACGGAGCAAGCTTCAGATTAACAAAAAAGTTACTTTTGCCCCATTCTGTCTTATACAGCAGAGACACAGAGACTAACAAAAAGAACCATTCATGAACATAAGCAGTGGAAATGAAAGTTTTAAGGAAACAAGGGAAAATAGAATAAGAAGTGTAGACGTTAGATGGTTAAGAGTCAAAGCTGTATAACTGAGAGGAGACTCCACATAGCCTTTAAAGGAATGTAGAGAACCGAACAGGGCTTCTGACCTAATGACTAATCCTCAACTTCTCGTGATGCACCCCATTAGGTATCTACCTGGATATTGAACGAACGAGGATAGGCTGACATTTTAGGATTTAGCCGACCAAATTGTATTCTTCTTGGCTAAAACCACAATATAAAATGATGGTACAACGTAATTTCATGTCAGCTGGGGCACTGCCCAGTTAAATAAGGCCCCGCTGTTTCATCAGGAAACCAGGGCAAATGACGAAAAGTCAGCTATTGGAACAAATCCTAAAACACACCCAAACTCAACATCACCAGAGTTCAAGATAGGTACTATCAACATAAGAAGCTTGAATGGCAAAGAAATGGAGCTAGCTGAGGAATTAGATAAGTACCAGATTGACATAATAGGGGTGACTGCAACAAAAAAGACAAAAACTGGTGAGATCCTTCTGAGCAATAAATACAAAATGTTATATTCAGGCAATGACAATGAGGAAAAAGAAGGACTAGCCATATTATTCAACACAAAATACGAAGCTAATCTTCTTGAATGGCAGGCAGTCTCAAGTAGACTGATGTGGGCAAATATCAGAATGGGGAACTGGACAATGAGGCTTATTAGTGCCTATAGTCCCAGAGAAGGTCCTATTAAGGTAGAATTGGAGGAATTTTTTTGAGGCTTTATAATAGCAAATACCTGTTGGATTTCTGCTCAGGACACAGAATAGTTATTACTAACACAATGTTCCAACATAAAAATGTGCACAAATTCACATGGAGAAAAGAGACAAGGAATAAGAAAAGTCTCACTGACTATCTTATTGTTGATAGTGATGTTTTCTCACTAGTGCAGGTCACTAGAGTGTACAGATTATTTGAAATTGGGAGTGATCACCATTTAGTCTTGAGCAGGATAAAATTGAATTTCATATTGAAAATAAGAACTTGTATGAAAGTTCTAAAGTGAATCAAACTTGAGTGGCTCTCAGATGTGAACTGTAGACTAAAATACACAAACATTATTAAAAAAAAATGAGTTTGAGAATAGGAACCAAACCTTGGAGATTAGTGGCAAACCCTGAAGAAACACATTGATTGATTCAGCCAGAGAGGCATGTGGTGAGTTTGTCTGTAAGGACAGAAAAATCAGAACTCCATGGTGGACACGGAAAGATGGAGAGACCAAATAACAGAAGATCTAGAAAAAAGAAACCTGAATTTATACAGTGTTCGTGAAGGAAGAATTTGGGAGGAGAGAAAGAGAGAAATTTGATCTTCTTGATCTGACCGTTTCTGTTGAAATATTGTTGCTGAAGAAGAAGAATTGCACAATGAGAAGCAATCATATTAGTATCCTCTACAACTCTTTAGAATTGTAGTTATCACGAAGCGATTACGTCATTCTGAGTTGTTAGATAGGGTGGCTGAAAGAGAAAGGAAAACTGAATCTTGTTTGTATACATAAAACAGCAGAATAAAATAAATCCCAAATGCACTGAAATACCTGCTAAATTTCTGCTCAGAAAAATAATTATTAAAAAATTATTAAACTGAAGTAGACAGCAACAGAAATGTTGTTGTTCTAGGAGAAATGCAGTTCTCCTAGATATTTTCTATCTAGAAGAACTGCAATCATTGGAATATTTCAGTTAGAGGTAGAAAAATCCATCTGAAACTTGAAATGTTTAAATATAGAGATGAAAGTTAAGTGGCTTACTTTCTTGAACAACTGAAAAGACTTGATTAGAAGGTCAAATCTCAGTCACTGGTGTAAAGCAAAGATTTTTCTTACCCTTCTCAAGTAGACTTGCAGTAAAGAAAAAACTCAAAAAAAAAAAACTAAAAAAATTATAGAGGAATTTCTTTATTGAGTTTTTTCTTTACTGCAAGTCTACTTGAGAAGGGTAAGAAAAATCTTTGAAGGGAAAACTTGTGAAAAACAATATATAAATAGGGATCTCTAAGTTTTGTTAACCTTAATAAGCATAATAAGGTGTCAAGAGAAAAAATGTTCAGTACATAGTTGATTAAGTTGTAAAACCATGGTCAGAATTGAAGGAAGTACATGAAGGTGGTCTGATAATGCAATATTAAATCTAATGTCCAAATAGGAATTAGTTCAAACCTGGTTCTTTTTACTCTATTCAGATTTATATATATATATATATTTAAATCTCACACAACAGCAGATGTGAGATAGCACATCAGCACCATGTATGGACAAGTGGTTAGGAAGAAAGAAGGAACATGTCAGTAAGTCTTGAGCAACTGAATATTGTAGTCCTTAGGGAAAACTGTTCCAGAGTACATAGGTAGAATGTGTAAAAGAGAAGGATAAGAAGTTGATTTAATGTGTTTGGAGGTGGATAATGAATAAATATTGGCCAATATAAATGTGACAGGAAAATCAATATTAATATAAGTAGTTCCAAAACTGCATTTTTCCATCCACTTCTCTTATTTATTATCAAAAAATGAAGCAAAACAACAACAACTTCTTAAACAGAGATTAACAAATGTTTCCGTTATGAAAAGAAAGGCCTATGTGTTGTTCGTTATTCATAATAATGCTTAACAAACAGCCAAGGCTATTTGTTTAAATGACCTTGAAACTGAGCTGAAAAAACTTTGTAATACCTTTTTAGCAACATAAAATAGATAAAATATTGAATGTGCCTTCCATTCTCTCTACAGGAGAATGGAAAGTGCATGTAGTATGACAGGATCATAGCAAAACTATTTCTATTCCACATGTTAAGGGTACATCAGAAAAAATAGCCAAAGTTCTCTGCAAATATGATCTTTGTACCACTTTCAAACCTTTCTCGTAGACAGGCTTATACGTTGGTTATGCATTTCTAAATCACTTAGGGAATTGGACAACGTAGATCCGAATATATATTAAATTATACTTTAATAAATATTTCCGATATTTCGGCAACGTCATGTTGCCATTTTCAAAAGGAACTTACAAAAAGGCACGTGCACGCAGGCAGTACACACACACAGTAACTGAGAATGAAGATATGAAGCTATCTTTCTCCTAGAAGTCCTGATAGTGCCCTCTAGTGGGCTAAGTAGGTGTTCTTGGCCTTTGGGCTGAGGATCTGCTGATGTATGGCTCCAAAATTTGGGGCAGTCGCATACAACTAAATTTGTTGAGGTTTCTGCCCCAAATTTGGGAGGCATACATCAGCAGACCTTCAGCCCAACGGCCAAGAACACCTACTTAGCCCGCTAGAGGGCACCATCAGGACTTCTAGGAGAACGATAGCTTCATATCTTCATTCTCAGTTACTGTGTTGCAGTGCCTGCGTGCACGTGCCTTTTTTGTAAGTTCCTTTTGAAAATGGCAACGTGATGTTGCCGAAATATCGGAAATATTTATTAAAGTATAATTTAATATATATTCGGATCTACGTTGTTCAATTCCCTAAGTGATTTAGAAATTTCAAACCTTTCATCCCAAAATTCAAGCAAAATTTAAATTTAGCACCATTTGTGCGGTAAAGTGTTGCCAACGAGGAAAAAAAAGGCAGCGTGACAGCTGACAGTTCAGGGTTATTAAAAATGGAGCGCTACACGAAAGAACAACGCATTTTCATTGTTGAGCAATATTGTAAAAATAATGAAGGTTTGGCAGCTACAGTTTGCAATTTTCGTACAAAATATGGTCGGAATAGTGATTTAACTTCATCAACTGTGAAAAGATTAATTAAAAAATTCAAGGAAACTGGATCAATTAGTGATCTTATACACTCTGGCCGTCCTTCAACAAGTCGCTCAACAGAAAACATCGAAGCAGTTCGTGAGAGTGTTGCTGAGAGTCCAGGAACATCAATTCGGCACTGTGGTCTTGAATTGGGCATTTCGAGAAGCTCTCTACAGTGTATTCTCACAAAAGATTTGCATCTTTATGCTTACAAAGTTCAATTGACTCAAGAACTGAAGTCTACTGACCACACACAGCAAAGAGAGTTCGTTGAATGGATTATGGAACAACAACAACAAGTAGATGCTTATTTTTCGAACAAAATCATCTTCAGCGATGAGGCTCATTTTCATCTTGATGGTTTCGTTAATCGACAAAATTGTTGCATTTGGGGTTCAGAAAATCCACGAGTGATTGTTGAGAAACAAATGCATCCACAACGTGTCACTGTTTGGTGCGGATTTTGGGCTGGAGGCATCATCGGTCCATTCTTCTTCGAAAATGCGGCTGGTAAGGCAATAACAGTTAATGGTGCTCGCTATCGCGACATGATAATCCAGTTTTTTGTGCCTAAATTGCAAGATATGGATGTGGATGACATGTGGTTTCAACAAGATGGTGCCACATGCCATACAGCCTGAGAAACAATTAAATTACTGCATGAGTCATTTCCTGGTTGTGTAATTTCCCGTTTTGGTGATCAGAATTGGCCACCCAGATCATGTGACTTAACGGCGTTGGACTTTTTTCTTTGGGGTTTTTTAAAGTCTAAGGTTTATGCCAACAAGCCCACGACCACCAAACGCTTGAAGGAGGAAATTGAGCGTTTTGAAAATTGAAAGTACCATCTCCCGTTTATGGGAGATGGTACTTTACAAATCAGCTAATCTTTCCTAACTTTTTATTGTATTGATTTTTTTTTAATTAATTAATTTTTTTTTTTATTATTATTTTTTTTATTTTTATTTTTAGGAAAGTTATTGAACTTTTTAGTTACCTTACACCAGCTACTTAGGTGGCGCTTTTTGGAATTGTCAGTTATTCTTTAATTTGAGCTTAATGTACTGAAGATGCCTGTGAGACACAGGTGAAAATTATACTATTAAATAATTTTTGTACGTGAGTATTTTCCGTTATTAATTTTGTATCGATATGTCTATTCACGGTATACCTCTTTTAAAGCATAATTCAATGGCTGGTATGTCATCATCATCATCAAATTCCTGCCATGTACCCTCAAGGCGTGTACAGGATATGATAGTACTACATGAAAAATTTACATCATTACTAACTTCCTATCTACAATTTTCCTCCAAATCAGCCTGTTACTTGTCAAAACTCCAACATTATCAGATCTAAAATTTCTATCGTCTAAGGCACTCCGTACCGTATCAATCCACCTATATCTTGGTCTTCCTCTGGGTCGTTTTCCTGCCAACCTGGCAGAGAACGCTTGTTTTGCTAATCTTTCCTCGCCCACTCTGTTTAAGTGACCATACCACCTGAGATTAGCTCTGCTAACGCATTCCTAGATGCTGACAATTCAAGTTCTTTCCTAATATCCTCGTTTTTAATATGATATTGCCATTGATGCCATCGGTTCACGCCTCTAATCTTTCTCAGGCCTCTCATATTAGTGTTTTAATAAATATATTTTTTCCTCTTGGTGTTGTTTATACTGTTAAGCATTATTATGAAATGATTCCACCAACTCCTGCCCTTGCTCATTTATTCCTTAGTTATATTTTCCACTTAATTAAATTTATGTGATAGGTGGGAAAATACGACAATATTCTCAATTCAACTGCTTCTTATAGCAAATACTGGCTTTGTTTTTTACCACTGTGCTGTCATTGCTTGTTTCATTTAACAATTTTTTGAAGTAATTACTCCATACATCAAGGTACCTTTTTCTCCAGTTTTCATGTCACCTTTATCTAATTTCTTGTACAGCACTCTTTCCTCCATTTCTGAGCTTTTCCCACAGCCTCCAAAATATCTTGCCACCTTTCTGATATTTATTTTCTATGTTCAAAGTCTTCCCATGACTTTTGTTTAGCTAGTTTTAGACAGTGTTTAGCTTTCTTACATTTGTGCTCTGTATTCTCTAAGAGCACAGTCTGACTTATTTGCCAGGAATTTTTGATATGCTTTCTAATTTTCCCTCATTACCTCCTTAACTTCCTGTGTCCACCATGGAGTTCTGATTTTTCAATCTTTGCAGACAACCTCACCACATTGTCTGGCTGAATCAATCAGTGTTTTCTTCAGGGCTTGCCACTGAATCTCCAAGGTTTGGTTCCTGTTCTCAAATTCTTTCATTTTTTCTTGAATAATGTTTGTGTATAGTCTTTTCAATATGAAATTCAATTTTATCCTGCTCATAAAGAAGTCATCTTCCTAACTGGAAATGTAATGTTCATCATTAAGTCTCTGAACTCAGTTACTGCCCTGTATACCACTATGCTTAGACTTCATTCAAACACAATCTGGTAGAGTTAAGTGGCAGCAGGATTATTCAGTAGCTTGTAATTACTATCTGTTCAGGCCCATATACTGTCTAGAAAATGGTCTGTGATGCCAGTCTGCAAGGGGATGTGCCTTGCATTATGGGAGATACTAAGACAAGTGATGAGAGTTTAGTCTGCCTTTACCACGAGTTGCCTCAGTCCTGAAGATACTTCAGGTGCAAACTTTGTTTGCTTACACTTGGATAAAGGATTAAACTAAATTTATTATTACTGATATACCCTAGAGTGAGTGAAAAAGAAAGAGCGAGCATGTTGGCCTAGAGGAGAATTGAAACTAGAGACAGTTCTGGAGAACAATCACGGCAAAAGCCACTTCAGGCCCAAAATAAGTTTAGTCTGCCTTTACCACGAGTTGCCTCAGTCCTGAAGATACTTCAGGTGCAAACTTTGTTTGCTTACACTTGGATAAAGGATTAAACTAAATTTATTATTACTGATATACCCTAGAGTGAGTGAAAAAGAAAGAGCGAGCATGTTGGCCTAGAGGAGAATTGAAACTAAAGACAGTTCTGGAGAACAATCATGGCAAAAGCCACTTCAGGCCCAAAATAAGTAAAAGTGGTTATAGAAGTCATCAACCACCTATAAGTACAGTTGGCCTATTCTCATGCTATAGAAGATATTCCTCCCAAGGGTTTTTTAGTAGCCACTTCCAGCTTACAGCATTCGGGATATACATTCATAGCTTTGTGAATGCTATTAAACTGTATTTGACAAAGAATTTTAATTCAGCTCTTACATATTCATCAGTTTAAATACTATGCTATGCATATATGCACTAATATAGATAATTTTTGAACTTTGGTCTAGCAAAATTTCACTATAATGAATTGTAAAATCGAGCTCGACAAATAACATACATAGGAAAAAAAAATCATTACGATTTTACAAATGGCGCAGTTTAAAAAATAACAAAATTTTACAGTGGTGCAGCCAACAGGATAAAATCCACATAACTATTCTTGAGAAAAGTGGATTGGGATAGTTCTGGCAAAAGGATCAGAGTGTTGTATAAAACAAAAGGCAAAATTATATAAAATTTAAAACAATGAATGTAGATACTAACAATAGTGACTTAATTAGTTCTAGTATGATGGAAGACAAGGAATTTTTCAGGAATGTAAATCCTCACCTTGTAATTCCATCGAATTACAAGGTAAGGATTTACATCGAATCTGGACACGATCATGAGGATGCAGATTCTTATTTTGGGTTAGAAATAAGAATTAAGAAAGGTGGGGAAATGGTCTGACTTTCAATTGTTAATGCTTCTTAGAAACAAACTAATAGGTAAGGTCAAGAATTTTCTAAATTCTTCCCCCATACTAATAAACACATTGGAATATACAAAATTCAAGGGTGCCATAATAACAGAATATTCCAAGGTTAAGAATGTGAACCTGAACTTGTGGAAACTACATAAGTGCATGCAAGGGAACAAGGAGAGTGCATCAGAATTTTTCAATAGGTTACTGACCCTAGCTAGTAGTCTGAATATCTCTAAGGACAAAAAGCCAATTTTTTGGCTTTTTTGGACTGGGCAGTCTTTCACCAGTTTAGGTTAGGATTAAGAGAGGTGGCATTTAAGAAAAGGATAAAAGACTTGGATGAGTGCTACCATTTCGTTAGAGAAAGAGAGGAGAGAATTGGAGATATTAATCCATTCTCTAATTCCAAGCACGTGTACTCCCTGGAACAGATAAATGTCACAGCTAGTAACGTCAAAAATAAAACTGAAGTTGATATGCAAAAAGACAGATTCACAAGAAATGAGGAAGAAAGAAAAAGGAATCTGGAGAACCTGGTTCACGGTGAACCTGTTGACAAAGGGGCAAAAGCAAAACCTGAGTCAAGAGACTCGCTAGACTTAGAATCGTTAAGGAAATTTATCAGACAGGAAGTGGAAAGACAACAACAGCTGAAGGCAGGAAAAAATAATCAAGCTATTGGGAAGAACTAAAACTTGGAAATTCTCATTATAAGTCATACAACAAGGTTGAGAACAAAGAAAGGACGAGAGAAGGAAGCCCCCCCCCCTCCAATGTTACAACTGTAACAAGTTACTTTGTTATAAACAAAGGAGATACACCTTGAGGGGAATAAAGTATGACTCAAATATCATGCTAGCTTGCAGAAACTCTCAAAGCTCATTTAGCAACTCATGCAGTCGAGAAAATAATGACGAGACAAGAATGGCAAATCGTTAACAGTCATACAACGCTTAGTCGAAAAGTTGCCTTGTGAAGTTCTGTTGGACACAGGATCCCAAGTCTGTGATAACATGGACATTAATTGATAATGTGGGTAGCCGAATATCAGATAACATTATCCAGTTGGATGAACCAATCAGGTTAATGGGAATTTTGGAGGATGAAATATGAACACCACAAAAGCTAAAAGTAGAAATTAAACTACCAGGTTTCTCTTTTAGCATTCTTCAAGAATTAATCATTCTCCCCAAGACCTCAAAATCCAAACTTCTAAATAATTCTTGGACTAGATCCAAATTTCCAAATATTTCTTGGACTAGAGAGATGTCAATTCTCCTGTGACTTCCAGAGTGGCAAAATTTCCCTATGTAGAATAGAGCATGCCCCAAATAAAGGTATGGATCAAATATTGCTAACTCCGGAAGCTGAAAATGAAACAGAGCAAGTTGTAAGTTGTGAAAGGAAAACAATTAAAAAGAATAGGAAAAAAAAATCGAATGAGCAAAGGAAAGATAATGAAGACATTAAACAAACACAAAAAGGATCCGAATCATCCCTGAGTCCTTCCATGGATGAAAATGACCATAAGGAAGTCTTGACAAAGATTCACATGGATCAGAATGATGCACAACTAAACGTTCAGAGGAAAGAAAGGAAAAAGGAAAAGAAAGGAAAAAAGAAAATCTCGCACAAGGTTCAAGATTTTGAACCTTGTGCGAGATATAAAACGACGGTTGTTGTAAACAAAAATGTGAGGCACTCAAATCTAGACATATCAATGACTTACAGGAGTAAAACAAACCTAGTGAGAAGTGAAAAAGATTATGATAAAGAAAATTATGATCCTCTCCTGAAAACGAGGGAAAAAGAAAAAAAATAGTTTTTTTTTTTTTTTTTTTTTTTAGGAAAGATTGAGCTTTTGTAAAATCTTGTGCGATAAGTTAATTTAGATAACTTCTTGAGCTCGTCAAGCCAAAATAATATAGAAAATACGATGTATTAATTTTCTTTGAATGTAAAGTAACTACGTTGTGAAATGTATTAGATTTTACCTGTGTAACTATAGTGTTTAAAAATAGAGGAAAGGAATTATGCCTTATTAATATAGTGAGTCAGTAAAAAATATAAAAGAAAAGTTTGCAACAACTTGCGATCAGATTAGGCAACTAAAACAAAGACCTTCCTCAAGAGAAAACCCAAGCGACGTCATTGTGCCAGAGGGTAATCACGGACACTTTATAGTAGGAATAAAGAATTAGAAGGAAGGGGCCGAAAGGGAGAGAGGAAAAGCACTGGCTTTTGGTCTTTTTTTCAGCTGTATGGGAATAAAAAGAAATGACTAGGAGCTCATGGCTGGAGGTTTGGTAGTTCGTACCTAGTGACCCTGATGGCTTATCATCGGAATTTCGTCAATGGTGAATCTCCCTGACTCACCATTGTGGGTAGTTTCCAAGACACGTCTGACAAATGTATCCTGCATTGAGACTGACTACACTCCCCGTGAAATCAACAGCAATTGTTTGAGGGTCTGATGGATAAACTTCAAAGGTAAAATCAGAGTCTCTCTCCAGATGCCTACTAGTGTAGTCAACAGGCAGCCGCCAGCCAGGGAAGAAAGAAGGAAGGATATCGTTTGCTACTCAGGCCAAAGCAACTGCAACAGTACACAGAGTACAGAAACATCCAAGTTAAAGAAAGAAGAATCCAGATCAAGGCAAAGATTCAAGATGTCCCAATGGAAACTTTGTTCGTGATAAAGGATTATTTATAAAGAAAAAGAACTGTGAGTAAGCACATCATATCAATGTTTCCTGGATTGTAGACATGTAAAAATTGTATATAAATATGTTTAGCAAATGCCTGTGTTAAATTTTTTAAAATACTGAGTAGAGTGGCATAAATGTATATGTTATATTTGTACAAAGTAAATTTCTGAAGTTAGCTATGCTGGGAGAAACAGTCATTCCCCACTATTTCTCTAGTATGCATTGTATAATAGTAAGTAGTGTGTTAGGGTTGAGCGAGTGCAGAATATGTATGTTTTAATTGTATAATGTATTATCTGGAGTTAGCTATGCTGGGAGAAACAGTTATTTCCCCACTATTTGTCCAGTTTATAATCTCAATTTTTTTAGCTAGAATAATATGCTTTGTTTGAACTGGATCTGATCATTGCCAATGCACTATCTTAAAAAAAAATTACGGACCTGTGTGTGTTAATTAGAGGCTGGGACCTGCTATAAGGTTAAGAAAATTTTGATTACATTTTACCTTTATTCCATTCCTTTAATTTCTCACTCTCTATTACTCTGTCTGACTGGCACAGTCATAAATCAAATAAATTTGTCAAGCCAAAGAGTGTGAGAAATTGAATATACCACAATCGTATAGCCAGCGATAGCTAAAATTTGAGTCTGCTTTACATGCAATATTTTAAAGTTGATTAAATTAATTCATAATTTAATCAGCTTTAAAAACCTAATAGATCTCATGTTAAAGGCTATATATAATTTAGAGCAAAACTATGTTTGCATATTACTCCTGCTTTACAGTTTTTATGATAATGTTGCAAAAGACGATCACAAATTTGCATGCCTACCTAACATCCCCATCATAATCCAATTCCTGCTGTGTATCCATGAAGTCCGTATAGTATAATACTATTGTACTGCATGAAGGGTCTGCACTATTATTAACTTCCTATTCATAATTTTTCTCTAAATTATCTATCAGGACTCCAAAATTGTCAGATCTTTATCCCATTCTTCTAAGGCACCCTCAAAATGCATCAATCTACCAAGATCTTGGTCTTCTTCCTGGCATCTAAGCATCATTTGTTTTGCTAGTCTTTTCTTTCCTATTCTTTTAAGTGACTATACCACCTGATATTAGCTCTATTCACATATTCCTGAATATTAACAATATCAAATTCGTTCCTGATATCTTCATTTTTAATAGGATTCTTCTACCACTGATGACATATGTTCACTCTCCTAATTTTTCTCAGAACTCTCATTTCCATGGTTGCCAGTTCTCCAGTCTTTCATCAATTCTTTCATTACTAACCTGACTCCCAGATCCATAAGTAAAAATTGGTTTGAACACTGTCATGTATATAGCTACTTTAGTGTGTTGGCTAAATTCTCTCTTATTCCACATAAATTTACTTAAATGAGTCCCTACCATACCAGCTTTCCTCATTATATCATCTATTTCCATATTTATTTTGTGATCTTCACCAAAGAATACAGCTGATGTTTTCAGTGTTCCTGGATATTTTCACAGTCATTGTCTTTTTTTTTTTTATTGCTGATTTTCATACCAAATTTTTTAACAGCAGTTATTCAATTTATCAGGTCATCCCAAAAGCAATGTCGTTTTTGGAATTAAGTTTTGAAAGGATATACGAGGGTGGTCTGAAACGTTTCCGGCCTTGACCATAGATGGCAACACTATCAGCAAGATTTTTTTTTTTCTGTAAGTTGGTACATCTCATAATCAGCCATGTTGCAAGTCACTCTATCAAGTAGCTTGTTTTATACAGCTGTCTGAAGCAAAAGTGTTGTCTGTATCTCTTGAAATGGATAAAATTGAATATCGTGTTGTTATAAAATTCTTTGTAAAAAAAGGTTTAATGCCAAAAGAAATTTATTCAAAGTTCATAAAAATTTATGGGCACGCTTCTCCTTTGTTTTCAACAATTAAGAAATGGGCTGCCAAGTTGACTGTGAGCGTACCACCCTTCAAGATGATCCACGTGAAGGACGTTCAAAAAGTGTAACACCACCAGAAATCATTGATCAAGTGCAAGATATAGTATTGGATGACCAGCAAGTCAAACTGAGTGAAATTGCTGAGACTATAGGCATTTCAAACGAATGTATAGGATATATTTTGCATAAAGAATTACAAATGAAAAACAAATGAAGAACAGCGTGCATATGAAGAAGAAGATAATGAGCGCGAACAAGAAGAGAATGTTACGACTAACATAAGAAGCTAACTGCAAAATAACATGAGCTAGTTTTCAATCACATTGAGCATGCTAGGGAAATTTTGTTTGATACTGATCCTGATATGGAATGAAGCTTCAAAGTCTGCTGAAATCTTAATAAAGCAATCGTCAGCTATCGCAAATTGCATGACAAGATGAAAAGGTTGAGCACGATTCAAAAATCTATACTTAATTTTTTTTGTAAAAAGTAACTCAATCAAATGTTTAGACATTAAATAAAAATTTAAGCAATTGATTTTTATTAACTTTGATGATTTTATCCTCTAATATAGCATATACTGTAATTTTTTTTCTAAATTTATCCTAACTGATGGATGAATTATAATTCTTCCTATTCTTTGTGTTAGCTTAACATGTTTTGGCTTAGAGTACATTAATTGATGGATTAATTAATCACGTTAAGCGAGGTGGGGTGCTTAAGAGTTAAAGCTGTATAACTGAGAGGAGACCTCCACATCGCCTTTAAAGGAATGCAGTGAAACGGACCACTACTTTTGACCAAATGTCCAATCCTCACCTTCTCGTGGTGCACCTTGCTAGGTATCTACCTGGATACTGAACGAACGAGAATGGGCTGGCAATTTGGGATTTAGTCGACCAAATTGTATTCTTATTGGCTTAAACCAAAATAAAAAATGGCACAACATGACAGAATTTCATGTCAGCTGGAGCGTCGCCCCGTTAAACAAGGCCCCCGTTGTTTTCGCCAGGGAACCAGGACAAACAGCAAAGAGTCAGCTACTGGAACAAATCCTAAAAACCACCCCAACTCAATATCACCAGAGTTCAAGATTGGTACTATCAACATAAGAAGCCTGAATGGCAAAAAAATGGAGCTAGCTGAGGAATTGGATAAGTACCAGATCAACATAATACAGATGACTGAAACAAAAAACGCAAAAACTGGTGAGAGCTTTCTGAACAATAAATACAAACTGTTATTGGAACATAATCTATTGACTTGGGTCAGGATGGTTAACAGACAGATATCAAAAAGTGGTATACAGTGGGTGTGAATCTGCAAGATTTAAGGTAACCAGCGGTGTACCTCAGGGTTTATTCCTTGGGCCATTATTGTTCAATCTATATGTTAATAACTTCAAGCAGGGTCTATCATCAGATTTGCAATTGTTTGCTGATGATGCAAAGATAGGCAGAGCAATAGGGGATGCTACTGATATTCAGCAATTAAAAATGATTTCAATACACTGGAAATCTGGGCAAACGAAAATGGCTGTCAGGTTAATGATGTTAGTAAGTGTAAAGTTATGCACTTTGGCATCATTAAAAATCCAGTGGCATATTATATTTTAGCAGGGTTATGCTACAAGAAACTGAAGAGGCAAGGGATCTTGGTGTATTGGTGGATAAGAATTTAAAGTTCAGAGGTCACATAGCAAAAGTTGCAAATACAACTCAGAGGATAATTTCTATGATGAAGAGAACCTTGACATGTAAGGATAAAGAAGTAATTTTGCCTCTTTATAAGGCTTTGATAAGACCATACTTGGATTACTGTGCGCAGATTTGGTCTTCAGGGTTCCAAGGGGATAAAGAAGCTGTGGAAAGGATGCAAAGAAGAAGAATTACAAAGATTATATCCGGATTATGGGATTTAGATTATGAGGACAGACTGCGAGTATGTGGATTGCAGACTCTAGTAAACAGGAGAAAGAGGAGTGATATGATAGAGGTCTATAAACTTTTGAATGGGTGTTATAGCATTTCAAATGATGAAATTTTTCGTTACATGGAAGGCGGGGAGAAAACATGGGGGCATCCATGGAAGTTAAGGTTGTTCCCAGTCAAGAAAGGGGTAAGAGCTAGGTTTTTCTCTCAGAGAGCAGTGAGTGAGTGGAATAATTTTCCCTTAGGAATAGTGAGTGCATCTAGTGTAAATGAATTTAAGGGAAGGTATGATAGCTGGGTTGGGTAATTTACAGCCTCCCTCGATGAGTCCTTGACTCCCTAGAGGTCTCAGATAATAATAATAATAATTATTTGAAAGAAATTTAATGCCTATTTCTATGTGGTATATAATATCCAGTTTATTAACAGTTCCAGGTGCTACTGCAAAGTTTATCCCTTTATTGAGTTCTTCATTATTTTGGGTGTGGCTAGATATGTTGATCACATGGCTATTGCTTCCATGTGGTTAATTGCTCCTTGTCTCTCTTGTGCATGTTTGCTGCTAGAATGACATGCCAGGGAAGAGATATCCTGACTAGTTACATTTGTATGATTTGCGTTCAAATTTTGCCATTGTTTTAATACATGAAATTTAGCCATAAGTTGTACTTTTTAGAATATGTTTAGATGATTATCAGTGATTCGTTCAAGCACATTTAAAATATCAGGATTCATATAACTAGAGAGTTCAGACTGGAAATTTAAAACTTGATTTTGGGTCATTGGTGTTTGTTGGCTGTTTGAATTTGCTCCCTTTGGTATGAGCATTTCGTTTTCAGGAATAAAATTGATGTCTTTGCACCTCTTTAAAAAAGCCAGCTGACTGATCAAAAGTGAAATATGCATCTTCAGCTTACCGTAATAATCGTAACACTTGTAACATCTCCAATAATCCTTTCATTCATAGTTACACAGTAATCAGCTTCATTATTAAAAAAAATATGGAAACAACTGGTATGTTATAGTAAAACTTCAGTGTTTAATATAAACCAAAATATAAGCCACTTATAAAATTAAAAACCATATTCAATTGCTCCAACAATTCCCCCCACTGGGTTATACTGTATCCATTGGTAAAATTGGACACACAATTCTTCCTATCCATAAAAAAGAACACAAATGACGCATTAAATTTAACAATTTTGTTAAATGATGTTCTTAACACTCTACAAAAAATTGATTGGAAAAATACCTGTTCCTCACATCATCCAAAGCCCTGATATGAATGCAAATTTAAAAAAGCATGTAAAATTTTAATCAAGCATCCTAATCTTAATATTAATGGTGGAATAAAAATCCCAAGAATTTAGATAACACACATTCAGCCCACTTAAGTTCTTCAAGTTTTTAAGCAAATCCTTACTTTAGGACTCTAAGCAATAATTTCAGCTGTTACTGACCACTGTACTTTTTTGTTCTAATTTATTTATATGAGTAATTACGTGAGAGCATGTTGCTCTCTAGCTAAATATATCTCTTAATGATTTGTAACCAAATAAATAATAACAGAACTCTAGCTTTGATTAAGTAAGGTCCCCTCCCCCCCCGAGGTCAGTAATTTTAATGGCTGACCAAATTACCATGATTTTAGCATACCATGCAGATTGTAATGTAGCTTGTTACTTTGTGAATATGTGTATACTCCAGATGATGATGATGACCATGATATGAAGGTCGAAACATTGGGTGATTATTCTGGTTTATAATAAACTGAAGTTTTACTATAACATGGTAGTTGTTTCCGTTGCATTCTGCTTGAATTAGATTCCTTAGTAAAAGGTGTGTTAGTTGAGAGTTTAACAAAATCGTACCAACCCGGTGTGAACGTTAAGAATGTAAGCGAAGTCAATTAGAATGCAAAAGCAGCGGGTGAAAGAATTGATAGTGGTGGCAGGTACAAATGATTTGAAAGGAAACAAAAAGGCTATGAGTGAGGATGTGAAAGAATTGCTTGAGGTAGCAAAAGAGAAGAGTGAGAGAGTTAGGTTGGTGAGTCTGTTGCTGCGGTATGACAGTGAAGAGTATAGAAGGAGAGCCATAATTGCTAATGACTTTATGCGTGAATTATGTTTGATGAGTGGTGTGGAATTTGTGGATGTGTGGAATGAGTTCGATGGGCAAAAGGATTTATATAAAATGGATGGTTTACATTTGAATGGATTTGGTGTACGGAGACTTGAAAAGGTGTTGTCGAATGTAGTGGAAGTGAATGTCCAGAATCAGGGAAACTAGAGTTATTAAAGGGAAGGGGGGTGGAAGTTGGGCATATTACACACATTCATATTCAGTTGAGTATGTGAATGTGTGTAATATGCCCAAGCAAGTAGGAAAGACCACGAATCAGAATGGGATAGTTAGTATAAGGCATCAAAATAGAGATGGGACAAATCGGCTTCTGCAATTCATGTATACAAATGCCAGAAGTATTAGGAACAATAATGAAGAATTTCTGCCCTTGGTTGGCACTTCCAGGCCACGGGTTATTGGCATTAGTGAAACATGGCTGACAGAAGATGACACAACTAGTGGGATTGAATGTGAGGAGTACGGTGTGTTCAGGAGTGACAGGGAGAATAAAATGGGGTGGAGGAGTGTTAATGACGATAGCTGATGAGCTACAGCCAAGAAGAATAGAAGTGGAACTACAGGATAGAGAAAAGAGCACATTTGAGGCTATTTGGTGTGAGATTGAAACTAGCAGAACTAAATATACAGTTGGGTGCTGCCATAGACCAGGTGATGGAATAGATCATGGAGGTAGTATGCATAAGCAAATAGAAGAAATGAGTAGAAGGAGGGTAATTATTATGGGAGATTTCAACTATAGTAACATTGATTGGAAGGAGGAGAGGACACATGAGAGGAAGGAATTGGATTTAATGCAGTTATTAAGGGATAACTATCTGCGACAGCATGTAATTAAAAATATTAGGGGTCAGAGAGTGCTTGACCTAGTAATTGCATCTGAGAATTTGGCTATAACGAATATGACCACGTTGCCACCAATTGGTAAGAGTGATCATAGGATCTTGACTTGGGAGGTGGCTAAAGGTGTGGAATTTACAATTAAGACCGGGTACATGTGGAATTATCGGGCTGGTAAGTATGACAGCTTAGGAGATTGATTGGTTCAGTGCCATGGCATGTACAACTGCAAGGGCTAGAAGTTGATAGTGCATGGGAGGCGGTTAAAAAGTGCTTGCATGAAGCAATGGCTGACTGTATACCTAGAGTCCGCATAATAAATCAAGTAGGGGTTAAATGGATGAATAACACCATTAAGCTTGAGCTGCAAAAAAAGAAACAACTATGGAGGGAATTTAAGGAGAAAGGTGACCTACAGGCACACGAACAGTATAAAGCGAAGGCCAGAAGAGTTATGAGTATGGTAAGAATAGCAAAAAAGGATTATGAAAGAACATTGGCCATGCAGGCTAAAGAGAATCCCAAACAGTTTTTTCGATATTTTGGAAGTAAAAGAAAAAATGTATATGACAGAATGATTTTAAAGAATGCCGATGGTAGGGAGGTAACTGAATCAGTTGAAATAGTTGAATTACTGAGTGAGCACTTTGCAAGAATAAATCATCCAGGTGGTGACATTGCAGAAATGAATGAACCAATAGATTATACAGGAAGTGTGGTGAATGAAGTGGAGGTGAGTAGTCTATTGCAAAACCTCAATGTCAATACATCTGTGGGATTGGATGGTATACCAGCTCATGTCGTATGTGAAGCGGCTAAAGAATTGTCAGTAACCTTGACCATTTTGTTTAATTTGAGTCTCAGGTCTGGTTAGTCCCGAGGGGTGGAAAGAGGGGAAAATAGTTCCACTGCATAAAGGAGGTTCCAAGACTGCTGTTGTAAGTTACCGACCAATTAGCATATCAGGAATCATTGTCAAGGTCTTGGAGTAATTAGTCAAGAGAAGAATACAGGATTGGATAGATGAAAATGGGATACTGTATGGGGGACAACATGGTTTTGTGAAGGGTAGATCTTGCCTCAGTAACTTGCTCAGGTTTTATAACACAGTGACTGCTGAACTTGATAGGGGTAATGGGTTTACAGTGATTCTACTGGACCTTGCTAAGGCATTTGACAGGATACCACACGGAACTCTAATCAATAAACTGGAGCAGATGGGAATGGATATAGGGTGGGTGAGATGGATAGGAGGGTGGTTGATGGAGAGATACCAGAGAGTGGTTTATTCGGAAGTGGAGTCCAAAAGATGGCTTGTGACTAGTGGTGTGCCGCAGGGGTCTGTTCTTGGACTACTACTTTTCAATTTGTTCATTAATGATATAGGAAAGGATCTGAGAGGAAGTGTTCACTTGTTTGCTGAAGATGCAAAGTTGGGTAGAGCAATAGTGAGTGCACAGGATGTCAAAGTTTTGCAGGATGATTTGGAGTACTGGGCTAGGGAAAATGGATATCAATTTAATGTGGCAAAGTGTAAGGTTATGCATTTTGGAGTGAAAAGTTTAGCAGTAGTATATCACATTGGTAGAACCGTACTCCAGGAACTTGATGAGACCAGGGATTTGAGAGTGTTGGTGGATAGGGAGTTGAAGTTTAGGGGGCACATTGCAAAAGTGGATAAATCAGCTCATCAAATCACTTGGTTGCTGAAAAATACTTTAACAAGCAGAGACAAACAAGTTATTGGTTCACTATATCGAGCCTTGATAAGACCCCATCTAAACTACTGTGCCCAGATATGGGCACCAGGGTTTCTTCTTGATGGGGGGGGGGGGGGGGGGGGTGGAGAGGATCCAGACACGAGTGACCAAGATGATAGCAGGTCTGTGGAATGAACCTTATAAGAACAGGTTGAAGATTTGTGGGTTGCAAAAATTGGTTGATAGGCAGAAAAGGGGTGATATGATTGAGACATTCAAATTACTGAAGGGTTTCTATAGGATTAATTCAGAGGATATTTTTGTGATCAGGCCTGGTGGTGGGAGGAATAGGGGCCATACATGGAAGCTGGGCAAGAATGTGGTTAGCAGGGGTGTTAGAGCTAGGTTTTTTACTTGGAGAGTGGTGAATGAGTGGAATAAGCTGCCAGAGTCTGTTGTGGGTGCTATGACCGTGAATGAGTTCAAGACGAGGTATGATAGATACTGTGTGAATGTCGAATAGTTGTTCTTGACATGATGTTAGGGCCTCCCTCGATGAGTCTGTCGACTCCTTGGAGTTGCCTGAAATAATAATAATAATAATTTCTTTAATGCTGATCACCATGTAACTATGAAGTGAACTATTCTCAAGTATGCTTGCAAGAATTTTACCTGGAACACTTAGTAGGGAAATCACTCTGTAATTCTCAAACTGCTTTATTTCCCTTTTTTTTTTTTATTAGATGGTACTAAGAGCTCAATTCCAATAACCAGAATTCAACCGCATGTCCTTTGCATTATGGAGCTTCTATGAAACTTTCTGAGAGAATATCATTACCCCCCTCCCATGCCTCCTTTCCACATATCAGGTTTTTCATACTTTTTCTATATTGATATGCACTCCTGGTTGCATTCTGCTTGAATATTTTCCACCAATGTTCTCTGACTTCTTGTTTCATTTAACTTTCAAAGTAATTACTTCAGACATCTAAACATCCATTTTTGATAAGTGAACTTATCAAAAATAGATAAGTTCACTTATCCTTTTTTTTTTTTTGAATTAACATTTCCAATAAAATCCCAATTCTTTTTTTCCCAATTTTGAAAAAATTAGAAAAAAGAATCTGCAATCTTAGAATTTTTTTTTCTCAGACTGCAAATTCTTTTCTAGAAATAGCAATTGACCCAATTGCTATTTCTGGAAATAGCAATATTATCAAATAGCAATATTAGCAAAAAATACTATTTTTTATAGTATTTTTGTTACTATTTACTATTTTAATAGTAAATAAGTTACTATTTACTATTTTTAGTTGATTATTCATTATAACTAGTTAATGTATTTATATAACGAAAGAAATAATGAAGAAATCTCTTATGATTTTCTCAATTTTTAAGTAAAATTATATTGAAAATTAGAAAAAATAAAAAAAATTTAAAAATTAAAATTATATTAAAAACCATACCTAGCTGTTCAAGTTTGACATCCAATTCTGTCTTACTACGTTTTGCTTTATTGTCAGAGTTAACTTTGCGTTTTTTGTAATTTGTGGAATCCTATTAAGAGTAACAGTGTTTGTTATGTATTATGTAATGATTTAAACATTCTTTAATTTTTTTTAATTAAAAAAATAGCATAATGCAAATGACCCCTCACTTATGGCAAACTCAGAGAGATCAAAAATATATACTGTTTATAGCAAACAGTTCGTTATGAGAATTTCTTTACAACAGCCTTGCTAACACCTGAACATTACCAGCCTCAATTGTATTATTCAATTTCAATTAGCATATTCAAAATTTGCTAATATAAACAGATTTAAGTATAGTCAGCAATGTTTGACTCAATATTTCATTTTTTTAAAAATTAATAAGCTGAGTAAGGAACTTTTTTTTTTCACACTCTCTCTCTCTTTTAAAACCCAAATAACTAAAATATGTATTGTGTAAAGGAATTCACATAGTTAATGTTGTTTATAATCACCATAAACTCCATTGTTAAGGAAAGTGATATTAATATGATATCCAAATAGTGGAATATTCAACTTATTTCTTTAATCTCTGCATTTGACTTAATCCTTATAAATAAATACAACCAGTCTTGAGTCTTTAGCTAAAAAAAAAAATGATGTGAAACTGAGCAATAAAAAAAAGACTAAAACTATAAAAACAGGCAGTGAAACAGACAACATAAACTACATTTTCATAGTGAGAACGTATACTTAAGTTATATAAACCTTTTTAGCTACTTAAGCATAATTTTTAGTCAAAATGTTAAATTAATGCGACAACAGATTAGTAGTGGTAGCGAGGTGGCAGAAAAAAAGATGTTTCAATATAAATTATAGGATATTTGTTTTAAATTTAGAGGGAGTTTTGCTTAGTTTGATCATAATTGAATGCAGATAGTTTATATTTCGAACGTTTTTAGAACTTAATGTTTTTTTTTTCTTTTAATGTCTTGTCTCTGTCCTATGTACTGTGTGTTTCAACAATGCCAATATGTTTTTGCCCAGCTCACCACTATTTAGAGACTATATTTTGCACAGTATCATACAAGATTTTGGAGTATACAGCGCTTATAGCATGTTTGCTAAACGTACTAAGGAAACAGAATTTTAGAATTTCTGAAATTCTTGAGGAGCAAATGTCTTAGACAGCATACAGCAGAGGGAACACAAGGTTCAGAAGTGTTGGATCTGGTCATCAGAGGATCCGATTGTAACTGAGATGTCATCGATGGAGAGAGAGAGAGAGAGAGTGATTATGTAGTCTTGACTTGGAGGATGTTTGCATATCTATCAAGGACAGAGGCATTTATGTGGAATTATAAGACAGTATTATCATAGTCTTAGAAATCAGCCTGGAGCAGTTCCATGGATGGAAGAAGTGGAAGGGAGAGATCTCACCAGTACATGGAACCTAATGAAGAAATATTTATTAGTGACAATGGAAAGTGAAAAAGATAAAATAAAATGAATGCAAAATGAAAAAGATAAAGTGCTTTGGTGTAAAGTGGATAACTAGTGAAATCAAACAAGAACTGCAGATGAAAAAGAGATTATTATTATTACGTGACACCTCCAAAGACTCATCGAGGAGGCACGGTACAACTCTTCATCTTCATCACTTAATCACCAACTACACAGAATGTCACTACCATCATCATTTACAAACCACATCGTCTACTGCCCACCAGCACCATTAGTATTTTACGACAATTTGTAAGCTGTGTGCATTCTCATGGCTGATTTGTCTGTATGTGAAATAAGAAACCTGAGTTTCTGTTTTTTTTCTGCAAGGAAATGCTGCAAAAAAATTAGAAAAGCCCTGCCACTTTCATATGAGATCGGCTAACTTACCCTCAACTGAAAACACTCATATAAAGATTCCTCTCATCACAACAAGAATCAAACTTAGGTCTCCTAATCAAAGGGTGCAACATACCATTGTTCTTCCAATAGAGAGTATAAAGTTATGGAAAAAGTATAAAGAGAGAGGTGGAAAGCAGTTGCATGAGGAATATGACTCAGGCTAGGAAAGTAACTAGCATAGTAAGGAAGACAAATTGGAATACAAGAAAAAAAATTAGCCCTGTGAGCTGAGGAAGACTGTAAGGAATGCTTTCATTATATAGCCAGCAAAAGGAGAAATTATTGTAAAATAAATTCGAGTGACCAATGTAGGCAACACAGTGGAGTTGTTTAATGATCACTTTATTGGGGTATTCGTAATTGAATACCATTTATGAATACTTTTCCATGACAAAAATATTTTGTCATGGAAAAGTCAGTCTTATGATTACAGGGATAAGGAGAGTTCAAGTCTTAGAATAGAAGTCCATGAGTTTTGAATACCAAGTACTTACTCTATATGTCAACAAGATAGTGGGATTGATGGGATTTTGCCACGTGTTTTAAGAGAATGTACTAAGGAACTGATAGCCCCATTGACTTGGCTTTTCAACAAAAGTCTAGCTACAGGAAAAGTGCCCAAGGAATGGAAGGAGGGTAAGATAGTGCCACTGCATATAAAGGTGGTAGAAGAATTGGAGATGTCAAACTACAGACCAGTTTGTATTTATGTAGCTGCTAATATTTTGGAGAAATTAGTAAGAGATCATGCACAGCATTGGTAAGATGATGATATTGTTATCTGTGGATTTGTTAAGGAGGTGCTCTTGTTTCAGTAATTTGCTTGTCTTTAGTCAGCTTTGACATAACTGCCCTTTTCACCAATGTCCCGATCAACGATACTATTGTGCTCCTACAGAACATATTTCCACACGACATCATGGCCCTCTCTGCCCATGTACTCCACTCCGGATATTTCGTGTGGTAAAACAATTTTTACCTTCAAAAAGAAGGTATAGCCATGGGCTCAGCACCTCCCCCCCCCCAATAGCTAATTTTTATATGGAAGACTTTGAGCAATAAGCTCTAGAGTCAGCATGCCTAAAGTCCAAAATTTGGCCCTAAATAAACACAAATGTATCCAATTCACCATAGAAATAGAAAAAAACAACTCTCTTCCTTTCCTAGACACACGTCTTCCCTCAGGCTGTCTCTCCTTCTCAGTTTACCGCAAACCCACACACAAAGGTCAGTACATACACAAAAATTCTTACCACCGCCAAACACAAAAACTAGGTGTCATAAGCACCCTTAAACACAGAGCTCAAACTATTTGTTCAAATGAGCAAGCTCTAAGCCAGGAATACGAGATCATCAAAAAAAAAAAAACTATTCACAAGATCCTCCACAGAGACACCACTAAAAACAAAAAAGATTTCAAGAATGCCATTGCCATTCCTAATGTTAGAGGGATTTCATAAAAAATAGACAGAACACTACACAAATACAACATCAAAATCACCTTTAAACCCCCCCCCCCTGACAAAATTAACACACCTACTTAGTTCTTCCAAAGATCCTCTTCCACACCCAGGGGTTTACAAAATACAATGCACATATAACTTACCATACATAGGGGAAATAGGGCAAACAGGGAACAACACATTAAATACCTCCATTTTGGAAAAACCAGCCTTTCATACCACACACTCCTGACATACCACAGAACTAATTGGAAAAGTACCAAGTCCCTACACTGCACCAAAACCTGGTTCCAGAGGAAATTTAAAGAAGCATGTGACAACACAGTCCTAATCTGAACAAAAATGACGGTCTAACCATTCCAAGAATGTGGAAGACCCATTTACAACCATTATAGCGACCAGAACAAGCCAAAGAAAAATCTCAATACAAGAAGACTTTTTTTTTTTTTTTAAACATTCAATAGCAACCTACATGGTACAAGTCCAGAAGAAAATCTTAGTATAATAACCTGAACTGTACAAGTCCTGAAGAAAAGCTTAGTATGGGAGGAATTTAGCAGGGTTTATTGTGGGATTTTTTTTTTTAACCACTAGAGGTCAGGCTAAGTAAAAGATCAATTAACAGTGTAGGTTCAATTTACCTTTGTAGAGTGCTACACATGTATTTTTCTGATGATGACCTCAATACAGGGTTGACACGTCAAGTGTTATTTTATTAATAAGTAAAATAATCATTTCAACACGTGTGTTTTATGTCTGTCCCTAAATTAGTAAATATGAACTTAAACAGAATGGAAGAAGAAAAATGAGCAAAACAAATATTCTATGCCAGGTTGACAGGAAAAACACCCAGAGGAAGACCAAGATGGCAGTGGATTGATACAGTAAAAAAGTGCCTTAAAAGCCAGAAATATAAGATCTGATAATGTTGAAGTCTTGATAGATAACAGATTAATCTCAAGGAAAATTGTTGATCAGAAGTAATGGTGTAACATTTTTCATGTAGTACTATCATAATATCGTGTACATCCCCTTAGGGTACATATTAGAAATTTGATGATGATAAATTGACAACATTCTCGAGCTGAGATTTTGTATTTATTAATTTTTTTTTAAGTTGCTCCCACCCATGAGAGGTTATTTTTAAACCTATAATATGTTTTGTACTGTGGGTGGGCTAGGGATTTTTTTTTCTATTTTCATTTATTTTTTTACACTGGAAGTCCTGCTCTAGAAACCAAACATGGAACTTTTTCAAGTCACTTCAGGCCTATCATAAATCAGAGCAGCAGTCACATACTGGGCAATGACATTCGCCTACCACCTAAAAGCTAAAAGAGATGAAGAAGTAAAGAAAAATCTCAGGATCGTTTATGCTCATCCTCCCAGATTATATGGGCTTCTAAAGATCCATAAGCTGCATGTGCTGCTCCACAGTTTCTAAGTATTCATCTATGTTATTATGTACTTTCGCTGAACAATCTGCTTAACACAGAACTCACTGGATTTTAAAAATAAAATTTGTGATCTTCATTTAGGCCCTTCAGATATCATGATTAGTTTAGTATCTCTTTTCAATAAAATTCCTTTGACAGATATTTACTTAAACACAATTTTCCTCCTGACCATCATCAAACTTTTTAACTCTCTTATCACCAAAGTTAATAGTCCTCTTTCTCCTATACTTGCCAAATGCTTCATGGAGCATTTTGAAGATTAGCTCCTCAATAACATTTATCCCAAACCTAGTATGATACCAATATATTTGCGATGTATTTGTGATATGGAATCCTTATCCATTTCATGATTTAAAACTTTTTGTCTCAAAAATAAATGTGCATCGTAGAATTCAAGTCAGTCTAGATGAGGAGAAAAACAACAAACTATAATATCTAAATTTATTGCTTCTTGGTTAGCCTTAATGCAGTTTGCATTTCTCAGTTTGTTTGAAAAGAAACATACCGATTTTTATATCTGTGCTAATCACACCATCATCTAAGTCAAAAAATCAGAACCATTATGACCTTGTTACATCATGCTCATACTTTTACACCAAAATTTAAATTATATCAAATTTGCCTTTCTAAAAAATGGTTTCAACAAGTCCTTTATGAACAAAGCATCCAACAGTTTTAGGCTCCCAGTCTCCATGTATAAGGAAGAAATCTCTCTGCTTTCTCTTCCTTATGATAAAGGAATATCTGAATGTATTGTTAAAGTTCTAAGGCCTCTCAACATTGTGGTGCCCTCTCATCCTGTTAGTGGGAAGATTTCAACCTTCCTTTTCTCACCTAAAGACAAGCTCCCTCCACTCAACTTTCTGGGTGTTTACCAGATCCCATGCTTGTATGGAATATATACTGGACAATCAGATAGATGTTTGAAAAGAACAATGAGAGGTTATTTTTAAACTTATAATATGTTTTGTACTGTGGGTGGGCTAGGGATTTAGGAAGGATAAAATACCATGAACCTCGTCAATTTGGTTTAAATGGAGTCACCTACTGTTTGAGATAAAAAGCTTTAATAATATTAAAATTCTACATTTCGACCTTTACATTAAGGTCATCTTCAGGAATATATATACATACTACATTATAGTAACTAGCAACATAGCATAGTAACTGCATAGCCAGACCTCTTGTGGTACAAAAATAAATCAATAAATAAAATAAAAAAATAACATTACATTAAATTATAATAATAATATAAAATTTATAAAATTAAAAAAAAATCAAAAATTCCAAGTAAGATTAATTAAATCAGCCAATCAGAATATTTTTATTTATGACATCTGGTTCCCATGAGGTCATTGTCCCTCAAACACTCAAGAAATTCATTCTCTTTGCTCCCAGATGCTGTCTCTTCATTTCAATCTATATTAACAAAATTAAAATCATCCATAATGATCACTCTCTTCTTATTAGCCAGAACAATTTGCTAATACAGTGCTCTTTACACTACCAGGTATATAGCAACACCCAAACTAGATATTTCATTCTGTTCATGTCCACCTCACCACTGCTTCAAAACCACTGCCACTGTTTGCTCCTTTCATCTCCATCTTAAATGGGGATAACTCCTCTACTACCACCAATAGCAATCTTCCTCTTCCCCTTCTTTCCTGCCTCATAAAAAACATCATGTTTTTCCATCTCTCAGAATGCCATCCTCATCTAGCCATGTCTCACTTATTCCAGTAATTTTTGGGCAAATATATCTTTATTTTGAATACTTCTGGAATTTGTAAACATGAAGACTAGTAGCTTATTTCTGGTTCCATAACAAGCCCTGCCAACCCAACTCCTCAAATATGACTCTTCCATACTCCCTCCCTTGTTCCTTTACATCATCACTGATCTTACACCTCTCCTCAGACCTGTCTGTTTCCTCCACATACCTGGTCATCCCAATCCTTTCTTATACAAACATATACTGCTGTATCCATCATTCACTTTTCTCACACAGTGTCCTGTCCATTCTGATCCCCCCTATCTGTCATGTGTTCCTTCTCTCTCTCATTCTCTTCACTCATGCCACTCATTCTTCACAAGTTTGCCTGCATTATTTTGATTCTCTTCCATGTCACCTCTATCACATCATGCTTACATTCACTTCAGTCATTATTCTCTCTTACAGCAAGTTTCTCCAGCTGACTCACATCAAATCCATTTAAATATAGCCCTTCTCTTTTATACAGTTCCATCCATCCCTCAAATTATTTCCACATATTCACAAAATTAATTTCTTTCTCTTCACACAACTCCACTAGCATCGCATTCATAATTTTCACTCATCGTCGCAACTCATCTATATCTTAAAGTTGAAAGTGAGCAGTTAGAATTGAAGAAAGCAGAGGTAAGTGATTTGATGCAACACCAGGTATGACAAGTGTACACTCTATTCTTCTTATTACACTGGTGTCCAAAACCTAAAGACAAACACTGTTTCTGAAGATTATAACCACAAATTCAGACATATCAGCTTGTGGCAATTTGTATAACTGACATTTTGAAGTGAAAGCACATACACATTCAAATTTTTGAATCGCGTGCAAAGAGGTCACGTAGTAGCACTCAACAGGATAAAATGCAAAAGGCTGTGATAAGCGAATTGTGTGTATGAAGGAAGCTCTTTTCATGAAGGAATAAAGTTGCAAACTTGGAGTCTTATAATGTTTCAAAGACATCATCATCAATAATATCAGAAGCTACCAAAGCAATCTTATCTCCCAAAAAACTTATGAACAATAGAATCAAAAATGCAGACTTCACAGATCATCAACTATACAATATGATGACACTATCAGGAAGGAAATAGGTCTTGATCAGCTAAATGCCCACATAAACAAAGAACCTCTATTTTCCAGTCCTTTACCTCCATAAATCTAAACCTTAACTCTGTACAAAAAAAGAATCAAAAGAAATGCTCAAAGAAAAGGCCTAAATACTACCAACCTTCTTTCATCCTCCAAACAGGTTATATGTTATACCGATCGTCAGACACCAATATGATTAATGGAGGCACTGGTGTTCTCCTTCTACTCCCAAAAGATGAAAAACTTTTAATAAAAGTTGGATATGGGAGAACAAATCTGAAAACAAACCCCAACTCAACATCACCAGAGTTAAAGATCGGTACTATCAACGTACGAAGCCTGAATGGCAAAGAAATGGAGCTAGCTGAGGAATTAGATAAGTACCAGATGACATTATAGGGGTGACTGAAACAAAAAAGACAAAAACTGGTGAGATCTTTCTGAGCAATAAATACAAAATGTTATATTCAGGTAATAACAATCAAGGAAAAGAAGGAGTAGCCATAGTATTCAACACAAAATACAAGGCTAATCTTCTTGAATGGCAGTCAGTCTCAAGTAGAGTAATGTGGGCAAATATGAGAATGGGGAACTGGACAATGAGACTTATTTGTGCCTATGGTCCCACAGAAGGTTCTACTAACGTAGAAGTGGAGGAATTTGTTGAGGCTTTAGAAAAAGCAACTGACACAATGAAAAAGGAAAAGTTGGTCCTTGTTGGGGATCTAAATAGTAGAGTAGGAAATGATTGTGAGACATACAAAAATATTTTGGGAAAATTTGGAGAAAAGAGCAAAGCTAATAATAATGGCAAATATCTGTTGGATTTCTGCTCAGGACATGGACTGGTTATTACTAACACCATGTTCCAACATAAAAATGTGCACAAATTCACATGGAGAGAAGAGGCTAGGAATAAGAAAAGTCTCATTGACTATGTTATTGTTGATAGTGATGTTTTCTCCCTGGTGCAGGACACCAGAGTGTACAGAGGATTTGAAATTGGAAGTGATCACTATTTAGTCTTGAGCAGGATAAAATTGAATTTCATATTGAAAAGAATAACATGTAAGAAAGTTTTAAAGCGAATAAAAGTTGAGCAGCTCTCAGATGTAAACTGTAGACTAAAATACAGAAATATTATTGAAAAGAAAATGAAAGAGTTTGAGAACAGGAATCAAACCTTGGAGATTCAGTGGCAAACTCTGAAGGAAACATTGATTGATTCTGCCAGAGAGGCATGTGGTGAGGTTGTGTGCAAAGATAAAAAAATCAGAACTCCCTAGTGGACACAGGAAGTTAAAGAGGCAGTGAAGGAAAAGAAGAAAGCATATCAAAAGTTCCTGGCAAATAAGTCAGCTTTTACTCTTACAGAATACAGAGACAAATATAAGAAAGCTAAACAGTGTGTAAAACTAGCTAAACAAAAGTCATGGGAAGACTTTAGCAAGAATATAGAAAATAAATATCAAGAAGGTGGCAAAATATTCTGAAGGTTGTTGAAGAAGCTTCGGAATGGAGGAAAGAGTGCTGTAAAAGGAATTAGAGATGATAAAGGTGAAATGAAAACAGGAGAAAAAGATATCCTTGAAGTATGGAGAGTAATTACTTTGAAAAACTGCTAAATGAAACAAGCAGTGATGACAGCACAGTGATAAAAAACACTGACCAGGCATGTAGTCAGGAATACATATCCATACTTGAAGTAGAAAAAGCCATCAAAGGCTTGAAATGTGAAAAGGCAGCAGGAGTAGATGATATTCGACCAGAAATGCTGAAGTATGGTGGTATAAGAGTCTTACAGTGGCTGCACTGCATAGTTCAGAAAGCCTGGACAGAGGGATGAATTCCCGATGATTGGAGTAGAGCTCTCATAGTACCCATATATAAAAAGGGAAATAAAACTGAATGTGAGAATTACAGAGGTATTTCCCTACTGAGTGTTCCTGGCAAGATCTATGCAAGTATACTTGAGAAACGGTTGAGAAGAATTGTGGAAGAAAAGCTTGGTGAAGAACAAGCTGGATTCAGGCCAAATAGAGGCTGTCAGGATCAGATCTTCACTTTACGACAAATAGTCGAGAAAGCATGGGAATATAACAAAGATCTGTATTTAAGTTTTGTCGATTTGGAAAAGGCATATGACAAGGTGCCAAGAGAGAAGCTATTCAATACGCTGCAGTTATATGGTGTCAATGGGGCATTATATCAAGCAATACTTAGTCTTTATTTGAGTTGTGAGTCAGCAGTTAGAATTGAAGGAAGTACAGGAAGATGGTTTAATGTTAAATCTGGTGTGAGACAAGGATGTACATTATCCCCTCTGTTATTCATTATCTATATTGATCACATTATGAAGGAAAGTGGTATTAAACCTGATATCAAAATTGGAGATGTTAATGTCAGCTCTTTGCTTTATGCGGATGATGTTATACTTCTAAATAAATCCGCTACAAGTCTGCAAGATTCTCTGACTAAATTGAATAACTGTTGTAATAGATATGGTATGAAGGTCAGCAATAAAAAGACAAAGACAATGAAAATAGGCAGAATCGTTGAAAATGTCAACTGTGTTGTGAATGGAGAACCTGTGGAACAAGTAAAACATTTCAGCTACTTAGGCACAATTTTTACTGAAGATGGTAAACTAAATATAGAAATAGACAACAGAATCAGCAAAGCTGGTATCGTGGGAAGTCAATTGAATAAATTCATATGGAATAAGAAAGAAATTAGTCGGAACACTAAATTAGCTGTATACAAGACTGTGTTCAAACCAATTTTAACTTATGGATCTGAGAGCTGGGTCAGAAGTAAAACACTTCACCAAAGACTAGAGACCGCAGATATGAGAGTCCTGAGAAAGATTAGAGGCGTGAACAGATGGCATCAATGGCAATATCATATTAAAAATGAGGATATTAGGAAAGAACTTGACATTGTCAGCATCCAGGAATGTGTTAGCAGAGCTAATCTCAGATGGTATGGTCACTTAAATAGAATGGGAGAGGAAAGATTAGCAAAACAAGTGTTCTCTGCCAGGTTGGCAGGAAAACGACCCAGAGGAAGACCAAGATATAGGTGGATTGCTACGGTACAAAGTGCCTTAGACGATAGAAATATAAGATCTGATAATGTTGGAGTCTTGACAAGTAACAGACTGATTTGGAGGAAAATTGTAGATAGGAAGTTAGTAATGATGTAATTTTTTCATGTAGTACTGTCATATCCTGTACACCCCTTGAGGGTACATGGCAGGAATTTGATGATGATGATGATGATGATGAGAATTGCTTCCAACTTTACCATCGAACTTTACGCAATAAATAAAGCCCGAAGCCTACTTAAAATTATCATCATCTCAACAATCTGAGGGAATTATAATTTACAGTGACTCAAGATCAGCTATAAAAGCAATTAAAAATAGCAATATCAAGCTCAGACAAGACACCCATAAACACTTAAATCAACTAAAGTGTTTGGGAAAAAGTTGCATTTTACAATGGATTCCTGCTCATGTAGGCATTAATTACAATGAAGCAACTGATAAATTAGCAAAAGAGGCCAGAGAACTCAACCAAGAAACCCACATGATAACGCACTAGCAAAAGTTAAATTAATTCCACTGAAATCAGTGATACAACATCAAATTCCCCGAAATCAATGCTGACAGAAAGACCTCCACCACAATAGGAAGACTGCGAACAGGACATTATAGAGGAATGAAGATTAATACAGATGATACGGGAACATATAGAAACTGCAACAACTGCCCCAATACTGAGCTGACACCCACTCACATCTTTACCTGTCCAGCAATTACAGCAGCCTTGCAAGAAATAGAGCCTAATCCTGAACAACAGCTCTATACAAACAAAATCATCGACATAGCCAAAGCAGTTCAAGGAGCACATGGAAACATCTAAGACTCTTCAAAGGACAAGACAACAACAAGACATCATCTACATGACTTCAATGTGGGGAAGAATCATTGGAAAGCTTGAAGAAGGCTGCAGAATTTCTAATATTGCCAGAGTTTGGAATTTCACATATTGTTGTATCCCGGCTCGGGACATCATTGCAAACCAAACGAATGTATTCCAGACGTTTGCTAAGCAGTCGCCCTTGCTCTACCATTGAGCATGAAGTCAGATTTTTGGTTGTAACAGCAAAACATAATTGACACACCATGGCAGGTCAGCTTGCATGTCAGCTCCATTCAAGCATAGGTACACAGATATACTAATGTATATCTGTGTATATTTGTCTGAGGCTCACCTCACATAAGCCTCAGACAAATAGATAATGGGTGTTTTGAAAACATGTTTTCATTTGTTGCATAGAATGTGCTATTTGCATGGAAAAGGGTCTGGTATTTTATATTTTAGTTTGAATATAATATATAAATATAATAGATAATATTATGTATGCATTGCATTTGCTTTTCTGAAGGTGCTAGCTAAGGTAACATTTACTCCCCCTCCACACACATACACATGCAACAGCGAGCTGAAATTAAATGACCTACAGACAAAACAGTACCAAGTTCACAGGATGTTAAAAAACACACTGACAATGAAGTGTTTTTTATTTTTACTTTTATTTATGTTGGACCCATAGAAGGGAGGTTGGTTAGTCAACCCATAGTACTAGTACCAAATATGGGAAACGAGGAATTTGTTCACATTAGAGTTGAAGGCCTGTGCACTGTATTCCTTAGGAAATACACCCACTGTCCAAAAAGAAACCGAACTTTTCGAAAATGGAAGAAACTAGTGGTGGTTATAGTGCCAAGAGTAAGTGTGTTTTGAAAAATGGTTGGAAAATGAGTTTCAAACAGAGAGCTGAGATTGACTTTTGTGTTAAACTTGGTAAAAGTTTTATCGAAATGCATCAAATGCTTCAAAAAGCATACGGTGATGAATGCTTATCCCATACTCAAGTTTATGAGTGGTTTAGGCGATTTCAAAGTGGTCGTGAGACGCTTGAGGACACAAAAAGCCAGGCCGTCCAAAAACTGGAATGAGCGAAGTTAACATCCAAAGAAGTGCGTGATTTCATCAAAGAAAACCTGAAATCATCCATGAGATTGATTGAAGATGAACTGGGGATTCCAAAATCAACTGTGCACAACATTTTGACCAAGAGTTTGGGCCTTCGTAAATTGAATTTGCAATTTGTTCCCACAAGTCGACCGACGACCAAAAAATGTATCGTATTGAACACTGCAAGGGCCTCATTAAAACTGCTCGTAAGGACTCAATCTTCCTTGAAACAAACATTACTGATGACGAAACGTAGTGTTTTGAGTATGAGCCCAAAACAAAGCGCCAGAGTGCTTAGTGGATACCACCAGAAGAAGGGCATCCAAAAAAAAGTCGCTTGGAGAAGTCAAAAGTAAAGACAATGCTGATTTGTTTCTATGATTCCAAGGACATTATCCACAAAGAATTCGTTCCCCTGGCCTGTCGGTCAATGGTGAGTTTTATCACTGAAGTTTTGAAGCGATTGATAGCGAGAATTCGTCGCATATGGCATGAATATCGTGATGCAGGCAGTTGGTCACTTTTGCACGATAATGCACCGTCTCATCGTTCTAACATTGTGAGACAGATTTTGAGCAAAAAACCAAGTTTGTGTGTTGGATCACTCACCATATTCACCTGATTTAGCACCCTGTGACTTCTTTCTCTTCCCCCCCCCCCCCCGACTTCATTTGCCTATGAAAGGAAAGCGATATGACACCACTGAAAACGTGCAAATGGCAGTAACCACGACCTTCAACAGTATCCCAAAAACCAATATAAAAAACTCATTTAACGAATTAATTGATGATGCCAAATGCTGTATCGAAGCTGAGAGAGAGTATATTGATTGAAATAAATTATTTGAATAATTATAATTGGCCTGCATTTTATTTTCTATCAAAAGTTCGGGTTTTTTTTGGACAGAGGGTGTACATGGGAAGAAGGGCTGTTCCACAATACAGCAGCAGCAGGAATGAAGGGGGGGGGGAAGAAAAACTTGTTCTATGAGTATTGAGATTGAAGGGATGTTGGGTAGTAGTTGTATATGTTTCAATGGATTTGGTAGAGAGAGGAGGAATTACTGATAATAGTTCTGATGAACATTTAATGGGGGAAATATTTATAGAAGATGCATGCAATATATAATAGATGCTTGTGCAAGTGTGGTTGGAGTGAGTTGGTAAGGGATGAGTCGTTGATCAGTCTGACTGCGCTCTTCTGTACTACATCAAGTATTTTTAGGGAGCTCTAAGGACACCTCCCTAGATGTGTGAGCAGTACTTGATGGATGGATGGATTTGTGATTTGTACAGGGTTAATAGCTGTTCAGGAATAAAGAAATGCCTGGAATGAAAGAGGAATCCTAATTTTTTGGATGCCAGGGAGGAAATGGTTGCAATGTGTTTATGTCAAGAAAGACTTGATGACAAGGTGATCCCAAGGAGGGAGAGAGAGAGATAGGTGGGAAAACATGGTTATTTTTGTGGGAATAAAGGCAGAACTGTGTTTTGCAGGCTTTGAATTTGAAAGGTTATCCGAGCCCCATTGAAGAATGGTTTGGAGATTAGAATTTAGGATTGCAGAAGCTGTTGTTCTGTTATGGTGATTTGTTCAATGCAAGGTTTGTCAAGTGAGAAGGAGGAATGTAGTACACCGATGTCGGTAAAACTGTGTATTGGAATGGTCGTGAACTGGCACAGGTCACTGAAGCAGAAGAAACAGAGCAGGCAAGAGGATCTCATGGATCCCAGCATTAGTTGCATAGTTATAAGACATGGAACCATCAACCATCACACGCAATGTGCATCCAGTGAGAAAACCTGAGACCCAGTTGCAGAGGTCAGGAGATAGACCGAATGATGGAAGCTTATTTAATAGGCCCTTGTGCTATATCTAGTCGAAAGCCTTGGAGATAGATAGTGCTCTAAACTTTTCCATGGTGCTTATTCATAGGTGAGCAGATGCCCTGTTAAATGGCATTAACAGAATCTATACTGGCGATAATTTATTAGTTTAGTTGAGTACTTTCAAGATAGCACAGAAGTTGGCTGTTGATTGTTCTCTCCATTACTTTGGAGAGGACTGAGGTGAGAGAGATTGGGCAAAAGTTTGATGGTAAGGATCTGTCAGCCTTCTTTGGAACAGGTTGTACATGGGCTAATTTCCATGGCATAGAGTAGATATCACTGGAGTAAGAGAGCATAAAGAGGTGACATAGAATATGAGTCAACTTTGGAGCACAGATCTTCAGGACAACTGAAGGAATCCTATCAGGGCTAAGGGATTTTTGGTATTTAATTTTGATAGGAATTTTTGGTATCTAATTTTGATAGGATTTTTGTGATCACTTCCTGGAAGATCAGATGATGCTTTGAGTGTTGGGTGTTTGGAATGCTTGGTGGATATTTATCAAGATCATCTATATGGCCATTTGAGGGAAAAAGTATGCTGTCAAGGGACTGGCTTTCTCTCTGGGTGACAATGCAACAGACCCACCTGGGTGAAAAAGTGGTAGGAGCAGTGCTGGACAAAAGTTGTGGTCAACTGCTTCGGTCAGAGATAAAAATGCATGGCTGCAATTTGAGCACAATGCAACCTGCTTTTGGCTATTTGAAAATTGGTTTTTGATGCATTGCTGATTTTCTTGCTACTGTTTTGAGTTTTGCTGCAAGCAGTGAAGAAGTCAGAGAAAGCAGAGCTCTTGACGGCCAGTTGCAGTATGCTTGGTTCTTCATGTGTGCAGCCCTGATGCATCTTTTGGAGAACCATGGCTTACGTAGTGGATAGGAATTTAGTGTGGAATGGGGAATATGTGCTTTCATTCCAGAGAAAGTTAATTTAGCGATGCATTCACTGCATATGCTTGGGATGGAAGATTGTAAGCAATAATCCAACCATGGAAATGAGGCACAGAAATCTCAGAGGTCATCCCACTTGATGTTCTTATAATAAGTTTGAAAAAATTATCTCCCTTTACAAAGCTCTGATACAACCACATCTAGACCAAATCCAAATCAGTGCATGCAAATCTACAATCAGATTTGATTACATGGATTTGGAGAGAGAAGAATATGACAGAAATATATAAGTTCCCTGAGTAACAGGTTAGATGCAGAAGAAATTGTACAATATATGAGGAGAAGGAAGGGATAGGAAGTTTATTAAAAACTTGTTAGCAAGAATGAAATTCTTGGACTGGATTTTTTTTTTTTTTGCTTGGAACATGGTGGAATGAGTTATCAGGGGTAACTGTGAGGATACTGTCAGTGAAGAGTTTAAGAAGTATGATTAATATGTGAATAATTATTTGTGTGGGCTTCATATGATGGGTCTTCAGATTCCTTCCATAGAAATGTCCAGATGTCATATGATAATAACAAACATTCGACAGATAGTATGCAATAGTTTCATCTTATCATGTCTTCCAAAGCTATTGTAACTGCTGTGAATAGACTACAGAGGTTCTCATATGTACAGCAATATTTTAAATTTTTAATCATCAGATAAAGGTTACTTCAACAAGTATTTAGAAATACTTACAGATATATTCAGGTTTTTTTCTGCCTCAGATCTCAGCTGATGTCTTTGTAGTGGTGGCATCTGTAAAACATGATGTTCCTGGAAACAAATATGATTAAAATAGGAAACAACATTAAACTACCACACACTGAAAGATACTGATACATTCAACAATAGTGAATATATATATATATATACAAGAATTGTAATCTTTAAAAATAAGAAAAATCATGGAAGGCTTCATAATAATCTATAAATAAAAGGAGGGAAAAAATCCTCAAATAGAAGTATAGTAGTGCATACTGAAGCAGCTCATTGCACATATTGATATCAGGAACTTTGTAAAATAAATTTTAAAAAAAAAAATCAATCTTATAATACTTTCTATTCCTAAAGGAAGTGAAGCTCTTTCAGCCCTAACTTTCTGAAGATAAAAGGATAGCAGTCTCCATCCTTTACCATTACTGAGCAAGTTCAAATCTAACAATCAATCAAGACTTTCAGCGGATTGAATACAGCAGACACATACCACCTCATAGCTCTAAGCTCTAACAGGTGTATATGTCTGAAATAGTGAGAGTTTTGTGGTTATTTTGTTGAGCTGCTGGTTAAAAACAAGCAGGGGCGGCTCATGCATAGGCACTGCAGAACTGCAGCACCCTCAATTTTTCTCGATATATAAATACATTTATTGATTTATTTATATTTGCTTGTAATATTTAATTTTATCATCAACAATCCTATACAATTCTCTTATTTTGTATAAAAAATAATAAAAATCCATCTTGTAGCACTTAGGAAGGTGAAGGATGCTAGCAGCACAGTGTTTACCACAGTGTCATATTGCTATGCGTGCAAGCATATGCACGTCATAGTAAGATGCGAGCTATTAGTGTAATGCGGCACTGTCTGTCACGTAGTTCCACTGTTGTTTATATGCAGTTTGAGTCAGTAGTAGAGTGTTCGTAGTGCTTATTTATCATGTTTACTCCATCTCTTTAAATATTTGGACATTACAATTAAAGACATAACATTTGTTATAGTTTTTATTTTAGTACATTATTAGGGTTATGATAATGGATTTTATTTTTAAGTAATTTTGAATTATACTAAACTCTATAATTTTATCGATAATAAACAATATTTTTTCATGAAACAAAACAAGAAGAATATATTTTTTTTTAAGTAATTTTGAATTATACCAAACTGTATAATTTTATTGATAATAAACAATATTGTTTCATGTTTAATTTTTTAAAAAATCTTTAACATAATTTTGATATTTTATCCAAACATGTATACACTGTGTATACATGTATACACTGTGTACAGTGTGTATGTATACAAAATATACATACACACTGTACTTACAGTGTGTATGTATATTTTGAAAGTTGCAGCACCTCCACGATTTCAAGCCACGAGCCGCCACTGAAAACAAGTTTCCAGGAGAAAAGACCTACTTGCCCTGTGCTAAAGATTGATGAAAGACAAACCTGAGAACCAGAAAGACACAGAAAAATTTCTTTTGGTCAGCAATTAGAATCAAACGAATAACTTTTCTTCAGGACGTCTAGGGCTCTAGGCTATGGAAGCAAACACTATTTTTATACAGCTACACAAGTACCTAGAACTCTGTTTTCTCAGTAAACACAGGCTCTACTGTAAAACTTTCAATGCACAATCAAAATGTTCAATACTAATTTCTTTATGACCACACATTATGGTCCAGATTCACATATGGTCATCCATCAACTATGCTAAAAACTTATGCCCCAGAATTAACACCAATCCTGTATTGCTTATACAAATTGACATACTTATCTGCCTTCTATTCAACAACATGGAAACAAGTCATTATGCAGCATGTCTCTAAAATGAGAGTCACAAGTCAGCCATCATGCTACTGTCTCACTGCTCTCATCTCAGTACTTTCAAAATAAAAGATAAGGTCATTAAGAGCCAACTTCTTCCCTAATCTACCATTAATTAGTGATCACCAATATGAATTCCACCATTCTTGTTTCACAGCAGACAACTTAGCCAACCTTGCCTATCTACAGACATAAGCCATGGAAAACTTTATAAAAACTCACATGATTGGTATGGCATGTACTGAATCTGGCATAGAGCCCAGTTTACAAAAAAACTTGGCACTGTTATGAGCTAAACATCCATACTCAGTTCAGGTTGTCAAATTTATCAAAAAAAAACTTTTTAATCTCCTCTTTCTCTCCATTTTTAAATAGTACAGTAGTGCTTACAATACAGCACTACTGTGCTGTGGGTTTTGTGACCTCTCATATGCGGGAAAGATATGAAGAAAAATGATATTTATATTTGATATCTTTTTTTTTTTTTTTAATACTGAGTTCATAAGAATACTAAACATTTTTATGACAATCACATTCACAAAAGGTTGCAAAATAATAGCACATTATTAGTAAGAAGGGGCTAATGGTTAAATACTATGTTGATAATCTAGAAATAAAAGGGTTCGAGAGAGAGAGACAGACAGAAGAATGGCATTTTTTTTTTTCCCAAGCAGCATGAGACATTCATAATAAGGTGCATTCTATTAATAGCATTCATGTACAGTGAAAGCATTCAACTGATCCAGAACTATTTTTGGTATATATACAGTAGGCATAATTTTGTTTTACCTAATTGTGTCATTAAAATAGTTCAAAAGAAATGACTTGATTTTAATTGTAATCCTAAATGGCAGATTTTTCACCAAGGAGGAATTATCATTATTTTGAACTGTCTGGCAATCAAAATGGTTAAAAAATAACTAAAACCTCCTTGATTGTATTTGCAACTTAAGTGTAAAAAGGCTAGTTTGCACTAATGAACTTGAATTATGCCAGTTATGCCAGTGGTAGCTAAAACTGGCAAGGATTTCCTAGCTTGACAAGTCAAGAGGTGGATACCAGACTAAGGGTGATTCAGGTTGGGTGTTTTTCATAAGACTGGTTACTTACCAACAAAAAATTACATAACTAAGAAGTTTCAAATTAGAAATGCATTAGACTGAAATAATGGGTTATAACCAAGAAAGAATAAAAGGAATAAGAACTAGCAAAACAACTAGGTTAGGATAAAGGAAATAGCTGCATAACACTGCAGGACTTCTGCAGTATATGAGAGTAGAATCTAGGAGAGGGTGAATGAACAGCAGAGCATTTCTCCCTGTTCGCTGTAGATTGCTTCTATTTTCTTTCTAAATTAACAGTATAGGGAATGATTTGAAGGAAATATACAATGTTTACTCATGTTGTAATAATTGGGTAAGGCTGGTAAAGATGAAATGAATGGTTCATAAGCCTGAGGTAGAAAATGTGCAGGTGATTTAAGACTGATGGTATGGGCAAAGGATGGATAACACATAAGTTTAATATGGCAAATGTTATGATTATTCATTTTGAGATGAAAAGATTACAAGCTGTGTACTACACTGATGAGGCTACAGTAGATTGATAAGTCCAATAATGTGAGGGTGATGGTGAACAGGAATTTCAGAGGGCGTATTGGAAAAATGGGCAAAATAGCCCAGAGGGGTCACTTGGATATTGAAGAACACACTGCAAGTAGAAATAAGGAACCTATTATCTGGCTGTAGACTTCTATGTTTTTGAGAATGAGTAAGTGACAGAGAGGATTCGTAGACAATTCACCAAGATGGTGACAGACTTATGGAATGCTCCCTTTGTGGGAAGATTCTAGGTTACAAAAACTGGTTGCAAGAGAGAAAAAGAGGAAATTGTTGCAGAAGAAATATTCCATTTCATGACAAGAAAGGCGATCTCATTGATCAAGACAAGAATTGATCTCTAGAAATTGTGTATGCATGATAATAGATTTTTTCCCCTTAATTAAAGACAGTTCATCAGAGCAGGCTTTTACAAACACCCATGCTAGCAGTTGGGTTTTTGCTTAGAAAGTAGAACTGGTTGTCATCATGAAAGTTCAGTAAAGTATGATTGTTACTGTGCAAATAAAGGTTGGTGTGGGAATCCTGCAATGAGGTTATGGACTCCATGGAGTTACTCATGCAACAAAAAAGCCAAAAGGAATAAAAGATATAGCTGATTATATTATATTAAATGAAGCAAATCAACATATTACATCTTCAAGCAGAGTAGTCATTTTAACTGACATTAAATGGAAAAATAAAATATGAAAGGATTCTGGATTAACACCTAAAACAAAAATGATATTAAAGTAACTGATATAGCTACAAGAAAGAACATAATAGTAGCAGAGTTATGAAGGAAACTTATGTTTGTATGTTCTTACATATCCTTGTACGTTCTTTCTTGTGGTTATATCAGTTGGTTTAATATCATTTTAGTTCTAGGTGTTTATCAGAACTTTCCAGATCCCTCTGCTTCATACAAGTCTACTTTTGTAAATGATCAAATTATAATAAGTAAATTGAAAACAAATAGAAGCCACTTAACTATTAGTCTATGCCACAGAAAAGTAGATTTTGAATAATTTTATGAGGACACACACACACACACACACACACAATAAAAATGACTATATACTGAAAGTAGGAGACATAAATGCTAAAGTTGGGAATAACTAATCTCGAATGTTATAAGTACATATGGAGAATGTTGAGAATTTATTTTTCACTTGGTTAGACTATAATAAGTTTAGTTTAATCCTTTGTCCAAGTGTGAGCAAAAATGTTTGCGTCTGAAAGTATCTTCAGGACTGGAGTATTGCAACGAGTTGCCCGATGTTGTACTACCTTACCCCAGTCCTGAAGATACTTTCAGACACAAACTTTGTTTGCTCACACTTGGATAAAGGATTAAACTAAACTTATTATAGTCTAACCAAGTGAAAAATAAACTCTGAACACCTTTCTCTGAATCTGGAGTAATTTAATAATAAGGTTGTACACCCTTTAACAACTCCTATAGGTTGGGATGACCTCTCATTGCTTCTGCCTTGGTGTCTCCACTACTGGGCCTGGCTCCCACTGACGAGACCTCAATAAAGGTCGAAACCAGTATGGGTAGTGGCCCTTGCCTTAATGCATAGCATTGCACATATCCGCAAGGAGATGTGCTTTGCATTATGGGAGATACTGAGATAGGAGTAAGGAGAGCTTTCTCTACCATTGCAACGAGTTGCCCGGTGTTGTACTACCTTACCCCAGTCCTGAAGATACTCTCAAGCGCAAACTTTGTTTGCTCACACTTGGATAAAGGATTAAACTAAACTTATTATACATATGGAGAAATTTGTATATATAATAATATTAAAGTAATATTGGATTTTAGCTTTTTGAATAATTTAAAAAGACCTATGTAGTCCTATGGAAGTGACATTTGTATCCATAGTATTAGGCTGTCCAAAGAAAGGTGTTCTCAGTTTATATCTAGAAGCCAACCAGAGGAACTTTTTCAAACTCTTTCTTCAACTGGTTCCCAAGTTAGCTGATCTTGGGTACGAGGAAGCAGGTTTATTTCTCCTGAAACTCAAGTTTTTCATTCCATAAAGTCAAGAAAATTAATTATAGATTCCACACAATTTCAGACAAATAATATGCAGTGTTAGCGGTTAGGAACCGCAAGATGGCAGAATTTGTCTGCCTCTCTTTGCCTGATACCATTTAGAATTAGTGATAGTTTTGAACCAGCTATCTCTGATTGGCTGCTGGTAGTGAGTGAGTGAGTGAGTGAATGCCCCCCCCCCCCCGCCACAGTCTCCAAAAGTAGGCGAGGATGTAAAATAGCCTCACCTACTCCCTATAGGGAATAAAAGTGTTAGGTTTTTTTAAATGACTAATACTTTTAGGGGGGGGGGGATATAAATAAATATACTTGGAATGCTAGAGAAACAAAATTTATAATAAATTATATAATTACTAAGTATATAGTTTCATGTATAGGCAAAACCTGACTTAATGTAAATTCAGACTTACACAAATTATCCTTCCAAGAGCTACGGAAAAAATTTGCTTAACATGCCTCTGTTACTTGCATGCCACTTAACTTTGGTCTTCTGCAAAGCAGACAGCCCACATGATGCCTTCCTCAGTTACATTCTTTGTTTGCAAAGGAACAGAGAAGTGCTGTGTATTTGTATTTAGACATTTTAATACTTTTTAGTAGTTACATGTGCTCTGCTAGGTACAGCCAAGACTCAAAAAAAGGAAACGAAGTGGAAAAAGCCTATGCCTAGCACTAAAATTGGTGAAAATGAAATTGAATATTATAAAGAAATATGAAGGTGGACACACAGCTTAATTACCATAGTACATGAATTTGGTCTCGAACCTGTATAAAGGATGAAATTGAATATTATAAAGAAATATGAAGGTGGAGACACAGCTTAATGACCATAAGACATGAACTTGATCTCGAACCATCAACAGAATGCAACTGTGAAGGATGCTGCCAGTATAAAGGAATGTAAAAGGATCAATTTATATTAATTTGCAGGATGATTTGGATAGACTGGCAGTCTGGGCTAATGAGAATGGATGTCAGTTTAATGTAGCAAAGTGTAAGGTTATGCATTTTGGGGTGAAAAAATTAGCAGCTATATATCACATTGGTGGAAATGGACTTCAGGAGTTTGCCGAAACCAGAGATTTGGGTGTGTTGGTGAACAGGGAGTTGAAGTTTAAGGGACATAGCAAAAGTGTGTAAATCAGCTCACCAGATCACTTGGTTACTGAAGAATACTTTGACGAGCAGAGATAAGAAAGTTATTGTTCTTCTTTATCGAGCCTTGATAAGACCCCATCTTGACCTGTGCCCAGATCTGGGCCCCTGGGTTTCTTCTTGATGGGGAGGAGGTAGAGCTGATCCAGAGGCAAGTGACCAAGATGATAGCTGGTTTATGGAATGAACCTTATGAAAACAGGTTGAAGATCTGTGGGTTAAAGAAATTGGTTGACAGGTGGAAAAGGGGTGATATGATTGAGACATTCAAATTACTGAAGGGTTTTAACAAGATCAATTCAGAGGAAATTTTTCAGAACAGGTTTAGTGGTGGGAGAACTAGGGGCCATCCATGGAAACTGAGCAAGAGTGTAGTTAGCAAGGATGTTAGAACTGGGTTTTTTACTTGGAGATGGTGAATGAGTGGAATAAGCTGCCAGAATTTGTTGTAGGTGCCATGACTGTAAATGAATTCAAATCAAAGTATGATAGATACTGTGCGAATGCTGAATAGTTGTTCTTGATATGATGTTTAGGGCCTCCCTCGATTAGTCTAAGGACTCCTTGGAATTGCCCATAATAATAATAATAATAATGTAACGTTAGCAACAATAAAAAAAAAACATTCTGTACCATCTTGAATCATGAAGAAAGAATTGGCAATCATGTTCCATGCAATTTCAGCAGGAATGGCATGGCTATAGAAGATGGATCCTTATAGGCCCAAGAGAAATAAAAGATGCCACTGTTCTCTTGATAATATTATAAGGAGGGCTGAACAGCCAATTTAAACATTTTTATATTTTATTGTACTATTATTTATTATTATTACAGGCGACTCCAAAGAATCCTTAGACTCATCGAGGGAGGCCCTAAACATCATGTCCATCACAACTATTCGACATTCACACAGTATCTATCATACTTTGCCTCGAACTCATTTACTATCATAGCACCCACAACAGACTCTGGCATCTTATTCCACTCATTCACCACTCTAAAAGTAAAAAACCCAGCTCTAACACCCTTACTAACCACACTCTTGCCCAGCTTCCATGGATGTCCCTTATTTCTCCCACCACCAGTCCTGTTCTCAAAAAATATCCTCTGAATTAATCCTATAGAAACCCTTCAGCAATTTGAATGTCTCAATCATATCTCCCCTTTTCGGTCTCTCAACCAATTTCTGCAACTCACAAATCTTCAACCTATTTTCATAAGGTTCATTCCATAGACCTGCTATCATCTTGGTCACTCGTCTCTGGATCCTCTAAACCTCCTTCCCATCAAGAAGAAACCTAGGTGACCAGATCTGGGCACAGTAGTCGAGATGGGGTCTTATCAAGTCTCGATACAGAGGAACAATAACTTGCTTATCTCTGCTCGTCAAAGTATTCTTCAGCATCCAAGTGATTTGATGAGCTAATTTAGCCACTTTTGCAATGTGCCCCCTAAACTTCAACTGCTAAAAAGTGAGGTTTGAATTGGTTACACATCCATCGTATTTTCCAGACTTGGCCCTGTGTGACTTCTTGTTCCCAAACTTAAAAATATGGCTAGGTGGGAAAAAAATTTTCTTCAAACGAGGATGTCATCAAGGCTGTCAATGACTATTTTGCACAAGTTGACAAATCCTACTTTTTAGATGGGATGAAAAAATTGGAAACTGGCTGGACCAAATGTGTAGACCTCGATGGAGACTATGTTGAGAAATAAAGGTGATTTTTTTCCAAAAAAATGTGTTTAACTTATTTTTAACCAAACTTTTCAACTCTCGTAGAAATCACTTCCTATTTCAAATTCTCTGTAGTGAACCAATGGCAAAAGATTACTGTCTACAATAACATAGTCAATGAAGCTTTTCTTATTCACTGTTTATTCTCTCCACGTGAATTTGTGTACATTTTAATGATGGAACATGGTGTTAGTAATAGCTAATCCATGTCTTGAACAGAAATCCAGCAGCCATTTACCATTGTTTTTATCTTTGCACTTTTCTCCAAATTTTCTCAAACATTTCTCTATGTATGGTAATCATTTCCTACTCTGCTGTTTAGATCTCCAAAAAGGATAACTTTTCCCTTTTTCATTGAAAGCAGAACTTTCTGTGGGACCATAAGCACAAATAAATCTCATTGTCCAGTTCCCATTTGCCCATATCACTCTACATGATATTGCCTGCCATTCAAAAAGATTATCCTCATATTTAGTGTAAATACTATGGTTACTCGCTCTTTTCCCTGATTGTTGTGTGAATATAACATTTTTTATTTGTTGCTTATAAAGATCTCACTGTTTTTGTCATCTTTGTTTCAGTCACACCTATTATGTTGATCTGGTGTTTATCTAATTCTTCTGCTAGTTCCATTTCTTTTCAATTGAAATCTGTTGATTTTGAGTTGGGATGTGTTCTGGAATTTGTTCCAGTAGTTGACTTTTCATTGTTCACCCTGGTTGCCTGACGAAAACAATGGGGACCTTGTTTAACTTAGCAACGCCCCAGCTAGCATGAAATTCTGTCATGTTGTATGATCATTTTACATTGTGGTTTAAGTCACTAAGAATACAATTTTGTTGTCTAAATACAAAACTGCCGACCCATCCTCGTTCATTCAGTATCCAAGTAAATATCTAACAGGGTGCACCATGAGGTGAGGATTGGACATTGAATCAGAAGCCCCAGTCAGTTCTCTGCATTCCTTAACCCAGCGCTGGTGAGGTGGGAAAATGTAACAAAAGTGGTAAGGTGGGGTCCCACAGACCTACCCAAATAATGTAGTGTAATATAGAAATCCATATCTTTTTAATCAATATTAGATTACGTATTGTTTAAGTGTCCTGAATTTTACAGAATAAAAATGCAGATCCACAAAATTAACTCATGGTTACTGACTAATTCTAAATCGATTTCACATCATCTCCACTAAATGGCTCCTCACCTATCAAAGTGTCATCTATAAGTTGACATAACCTCCGTTCTTCCTGCTTGTAACTCATCCGGTAAAAAAAAAAAAATATTATTCTCAAAATACCCTATAAATATTTATGAAAACGTATTTGCTTATAGTTGGTATGTAAAAATATAGAAGACACAGCAGTAACAATATTTTAGTAGAATATACATGAAACAACTCACGTTTCGGAAGTAAATATAGTCACACTTTACATCTCTGCACGCTAAACTTGCTTGCATGCAAGCCTGTCATCTATGGCATCGAGTAGCAGGTTATATGGGAGGAGAAGCTATACTGAGGCATGACTCACTGCCATGTGTTGTTAAAAAGTTATAGTCAATTTAAAATCTTTGGGGTCTGTGACACCCCACCTTACTAACACCAGGTTAAAAGGTTAAGTGGAGGTCTCCTCCCAGTTATACAGCTTTGACCCTCTAAACACCCCTAAAACTAGCTAAACTAAAGTCATGGGAAGACTATAGTAACAACATAAAAAATAAATATCAGGAACGTGCCAAAATATTCTGAAGGATATTGAAAAAGCTTAAAAATGAAGTAAAAATTACTATAAAAGGAATCAGAGATGAAAAGGTGACATGAAAACTGAAGATAAAGATATTCTCGATGTCTGGAGTAATTATTTTGAAAGACTGCTAAATGAAATAAGCAGTGTCATCATGATGGTAGAAAACTTCCAACAGGAATACTGTCAGGAATACATATCCATACTTGAAGTAGAGAAAGTCATCAAAAACTTGAAATGTGGAAAGGCAGCAGGAGTGGATGAAATTTGGCCAGAAATGCTCAAATATGGAGATATAAAAGTTTTATAATGGCTACATTTGCATAATTCAGAAGGCCTGGTCAGAAGGTTGAATTCCAGAAAGCAGTGCTTTCATAGTATCCATCTATAAAAAAGAGAAATAAAACTGAATGCAAGAATTACAGAAATATTTCCCTGTTGAGTGTTCCTGGTAAGATTTATGCAAGTATACTTGAGAAACGGCTAAGAAAAATTGTGGAATGGAAGTCTGGTGAAGAACAAGCTGAATTCAGGCCAAACAGAGGTTATCACAATCAGATTTTCATTTTAAGACAAATAGTTCAGAAATCTTGGGAATTTAAGACGGATTTGACAATACATTACATTACAGAGACAATACATAGTCTCTATTTAAGCTGAAAGTCAGCAGTTAGAATTGAAGGAGGTGCAGGATGGTTTGAGGTAAAATCAGGTGTGTGACAAGGGTGCACATTATCTCCACTGCTATTCATTATCTATATGGATCACATTATGAAGGAAAGTGATATTAAATCTGATATCAAAATTGGTGATGTTAATCTTAGATGTTTACTTTATGCAGATGATGTTATACTTCTGAATAAATTCATTACAAATCAGTAAGAATACCTGACTAAATTGAATAACTGTTGTAATAAATTTGGTATGAAAATCAGCAATAAAAAGACAAAGACAATGAAAATAGGCAAAAAACATTGAAAACATCAGCTGTATCCTGAACATATCCTGAATGTATAGATCAAGTACAACATTTCAGCTAGGCTATTTATGTGAAAATTCAATATTGTAAAGGATATTCCACAATTTTTAGTGAAGATGATAAATTAAATTAGAAATAGACAACAGAAGTAGTAAAACTGGTATGGCAGGAAGTCAGCTGAATAAATTTATATAGAACAAGAAAGAAAGAAATTAGTCATAATACTAAATTAGCTGTTTGAACACTGTCAAACAGTGTTCAAACCAACTTTAACTTATGGATCCAAGAGCTGGGTTAGACACTTGATCAAACACTTGATCAGAACTCTCATATGAGAAGTCTCATAGAGACCTCTCATATGAGAGTTCTGAGAGAGCATTGTGGAGTGAACAGATGGCATCACAGTATCACATTAAAAATTAGGATATTAGGAAAAACTTGCTATTGTTAGCATTCATGAATGTGTTAGTAGAGCTAATCTCAGGTGGTGTGGCACTTAAATAGAATGGGAGAGGAAAGATTAGCAAAACAAGTATTTCTTTGCCAGGGTGGCAGAAAAAAGATCCAGAGCAAGACCAAGATGTAGATGAATTGCTACAGTTAAAAGCACCTACCTTAAAAGATCTGATAATATTGGAATCTTGACAGATAACAGATTAATTTGGAGGAAAACTGTTTATCCGAAGTTAGTAATGGCGTAAATTTTTCATGTAGTACTATAATAATTATCCTGTACACCTGAGGGTACTCAGGGGTGTAATTTGATGATGATATTGCCAACTTCCTGATATTTATTATGTTGTTACCAAAGTCTTCCCATTACTTTTGTTTAGCTAGTTTTACACAGTGCTTCACTTAATTACGTTTCTCTATATTTTCTAAGAGCACATGCTGATTTTCATCCCTTATACTTCAGATGTAAAGGATAATTTTTTTTTTAATCATTCCTATGTACAAGAGACCATAGAGCCTATTGGATATTTTTCTTGAAAAGATGGAGACTCAAGTTCTTGGGGGAATGTTGCAAGAAAGCTGCTGTTTCAAAAAAACAGAGACAGATGGAATAAAAGAGAAAGAGTGGAAAGTAGGTACAATGAATTTTGTTGCTGGTTCAGTGGAGCAGCACCTAAGGAAGTACTTGAAAAAGACAGAGATGAAACAGACAACCCTTGAGATAGCACTGATTTGTGTGTGTGTGTGTGAGAGAGAGGTGGAAATTTATCGGCCAAATCCTCTGGAGAGTATTAAGAATTTTTCAGGAAGTTTTTGATAGATGACACAAACTTGAATGGTAGTCTAAGGTTGTGTGAATATGAGATTTGCAGAGTTAACAGATATATGAATGAAAAGGATGCCTACTTTTTTAGAAGCTAATAAGGATAGTGATGTGATGTGTTTATGTCAGAAGTAAATGAAGGACAAAAGTGTCTGTTCAAGAAGAGAGATTTGATCCTTTCTGGTGATTTGTATACTACTTAAAAAAGAGGTAAGTAAATTTATATAATTTTTTGCGAGAAAGGGAAGACTGCATTTTTGTAGCATTGAAAGGGACTAGATTATCCTTACTTTGCTGGAGAATGGTATGGAAGTATTTGAGACAATGGTTGTAGAGAATCCTGAATGTATGTGCACTTCATCATTTGTCGAATGAGTAGGAAGAATGTAGCATGTCATTAACAAATTTTATGTATAAGATTATTAGTTCCTATGAGAAGGTCATTTATGTATAGCAGAGAGGAGTCCTGAAGTGAAGCACTCATGCACTGGTGAAGAAGTTTGAAGAGAGGAATCCATCCACTATCAGTGATCAATCCAGCTACCCAATTACAGAGGCATGAAAGGTATGCTGAAGGATTGCAGCTTACTGAGGAGAACTTGGAAATGGAAATCAAATCCTTTGGAAATGTCAAATACAACAGTATGTTTCTTCAAATCTTACCATGACATGTTATGGTGATACAGGTTCAGAGTAATTTTAAAAGAGAAGAACACCTTATCAGGACTGCAACAGATTGCATGATTGTGGTGTCTAGGACTAAACCTTGAGTCCAAAATTCTGATGGAACTGATGTTCCGGACACCACACATTGAACAATGTGTACAATATTCTTAGATAAGGAAAACAGTTTTATTATATAATTTTAATGTTATTGAAATAAAAAAGATAATTTCTTGAGATCACTGGAAATACACAGGTTATAAATTGCTTTAATAACAAACTTCAAATCTTATAAAATAACTTTATTAACATAAACTTTTCTTTATTCTTTGTGGAGAAGATGACAAGTGAAATTAATTATGACAATAAATTAAATTTCACAACACAAAATTAAAAAAATTGCATTCTACATTACATTATTAAATGGAGGGGGAAGGAATTAATGTTTAAATCTCAATCTCCTTTTTTTATATATGAGTTCCCCTAAAATATTTAAGTCAGCCAATTTATTATTATTACCAGAGACCTCCTGGGAGTCACGGTCTCAATAAGGGAGACCACAGACACATACATACCAGCTGTTGAATTCATTCACACTACCTGCAATAACCAAAGGCAAGCCATTGAAAGATGAAAGAAAGTGACATAATGAAGGTAGGTGAATGTGCCAGATATAAGGTGACTTGTGGTGTACACCAGAGATCAGTCCTTGAACCATTGCTCAATGGTTCAAGGACTGATCAATCTATTCATTAATGATAATGGGAAGGACCTGATAGATGTTCAGCTGGTTGCTGATGATGCAAAGATAGGTATGGCATCAACTACTTGATATACAGTGCTTGCAAAATGATTTGAACAGGCTGAAACTGTGGGCAAACAATAATGGCTATCAGTTCAATGTTAGTAAGTGTAAAGTTATGCACTTTGGCATGATGAGATTTCCAACAGCATATTATATTGGTGGGATTATGCTGGAAGAATTTGATATAGTCACAGTTCTTGATGTTTGAAAGTCACAGAGAAAATACAATTCAGAGGATAATTGCAATGCTGAAATGAGCACTGAGATATAAGGATAAAGAAGTCATTTTATGACTTTTTTATCCTTATATCCAAGTATTATTTATGCTTATATCCTAATATTATCCAAGGTCATGATATGACTACACCTGGACTATTGTATGTGGATTTTATCTTTTTTGGTTTCAAGCAGATAAAAGAAGTTCTGGGATGAGTACAAAGAAGAGTTAAAAAATATATGATATTGGGATTAGAGAATGTAGATTATGAGAACAGATTGAGGGCAGACATTGGTGAACAGGAAAAAGAGATATCACTGGATATGATGACAGTTGATGAAATTTTTTGTTCGTTATATCGAAGCTGAGAAAAGAACGAGGGAAGCATCTGCGGAAGTTAGTCTGTGTGTGGTTAAGAAAGAGTAAGAGATCGATTTTTCTCTCACAGAGCAGTGAGTGAGTGAAACATATTGCTGTTGAAGTAGGGCAACTGCATCTAGTAAAGAAAATATATCTTCTAATAAAAAATATCTACTATTAACAAAGTACTCAATAATTATTAACACATACAACTAATAAAGATCATAATACGATTATTATTCCATACATTAAAGACCTTTTGCAGAAAAGTAGCTCATATTTTGAAGAAATTTCAGTTTTCTGTTTTTTTTTTCAGTTAAAAAAACTTCCCAACCTTGTTTCCTTCTACTAAAGACAAAGTGCACACTTGGTCATCAATGACAAGTGTTTAAAGCATTCTGTACTCATGCAGACCTATATGATCAAGACTGGTCAACCTGATTAAGTTAGATGTGAAGAACATATGGATTACATCCATCTTCATAAAATAGTAAGTCTGGACTAGGAGATCATAACATTAACACAGAACAGCAAATTAAATGGCATTGCATTATCCTTTTATACTGTGCAGTCCTTATAATTTTATAACATTAGCTAAAAGGAATTATATGAGGACTTTCTGCATCAGTGCAATCCCAATAAGATTAATTTTATTATAGCCATCAGCATTTCAGTTCTGACTTTTCTACAAGCACTTCCAGGGCCACAGCTCCAAAGAACTGACAACCATCATTCCTCTACTTTCTATTTATTTGATTTTGGGAAGCAATTATCCAAAAGACTAAAATACGTAAATTAATTAATTTTCTGTCAGTATAATTAATTATTAACTGAGACACCAATTGTAGCAGAATATGAAATTTTATATGATTTGAAACCTGTTATAATAAATTGTTTATTACCTTATCCAATTGGCTCTGATTAAGCCAGTGTAACACTAGCTGTAAGTTTATTAATAAATTATTAATTAATTTTGCTAAGTCTAATCCATTAAATTTAATGCAGCATGTTTCCTGCATTTCAACAGTAATTTATTACTAAAATTTGAAAAGCTGCCAAGGGGTTTTAAATTGATGGACATCAATGAGCTAAATCTACCAACAAGCACTGTTATGTGTAGATGAATTTCCACACCTGGTGATGAAATTCATCGCCAGGTAATGGTAGGATCACACCCAGTTCACTAAGAGCATGAAGTGGTTTGAAAAAGTTCCAGGTGCAGGTCTCTAGAGTACAGTTTCAGAATTATCTGTTAGTCCACTGTTCTAGTACAATTCTACAATCTTTTGTCGATGGGATTCCAATGTTAAAATTAAAAAAAATGTTTAATAAAATTTAAAAAAAAAATAGATATCAATGTGTGTGTGCGCATGCATGCACACACTTTTTTTTTTTTTTTTTTAGAAAAATCTTCCTTCAACATATCTCAAATTTGAAATGTATGGTTATTTAAATTTAATGTTAATAAGGTTTTTCTTTCCTCATCCCTGAACTTAACTATTATCAGCACCATCAATTTCCTATAGGTATGTGAAATATTATTAAAAAATACAAAAAGAGTTAAATCATAAAAAAAAAAGCATATAAAGTTGAAATTTTAATGAAATGTTTCTGATTATTTACATTATACTTACATCAACAAAGCCTTTTGGAAGGGGAATATTGAAACCTGGATAGTCCACCAATCTTCTTGGATCATATGCTATCTCTGTTTAAAGATTTCATATATATTAAAATAAAAATGAAACCAAAAATACATCATATCACATCAATAGTTTCCTCAGCTTTTAAAAACTAGACATTATTTTTTTGCTTAATATGCCACTTTCTACCCAACTACTTAACATTATACAAATCCCAAATCTGCCTATCCTAGAATAGTGCACACATGTTTGGGGTGCTGAATGTAAAACCTACCTACCAAAAAATGCTTAATGTTGTCCAAAGGAGAGCAATGCAGCTCATAGGTGATCCTTCTCTCACTTCAACCTCTGTCACATAGATGCATTTCAGTTCTGACTTTTCTACAGGCATTTCCATAGTCGCAGCTCCAAAGAACTGGCAACCATCATTCCTCCACTTTCTGTCTGGTCTGTTAAAACAAGAGCTGCAGTTACCCAGCATCCTTTTTCAGTACAACACTGGCACCTGCTTTTTCATCTTCCATTCCATCTAACTCTCCTTTCTGGAACAGCCTTCCTAAATCCATATATGGCCTTAGGTTCTTCTACCTCCCTCTCTCTCATGTATGGGACCAATATTAAGACTAGCTAGGGTATCTAAAGAAATTTCTAATGCTGAAAGCCATTGAACCTTGGATATGAAATGCTTTTCATATAAGAATCAATATTCCCAGTATGACACGTCAAGGGTCATGCAAAGTACCTTGACATAAACAAGTAGGAGAATTCATAACTTATTATCAAGAACACTTCTCCAAGAACTCATTGTGAGAGAGCACTCTGCTGCATGCAATCCCATTACTTAATCCTCCATCTACAAACAACTGCACTAACTACCATTAATGCATAATCTATCATCCACCAATAGCATGTGTGTCTGTAAATTATGTGAACTCTGTGGCTAATTTGCCTGAATGCAAAATGAAAAATCCATGTTTAGGGGAGGGGAAAAACCTGCTACCTTCATTTGAGACTGGCTAACTCTTCAACTAAAAAACATAAAGATTTTTCTCATCAGGATGAACTCAGGTCATTTATAATTGCACTATGGAGGCACTTAACCCTTAAAAAATATGGTAGAATGATGTGCCTAACTTATAGATTCTGGACAAATTATATAACATTGAAGAGTAATGTGATTTGGGATGTTTTTTTAAATCCTGCTGACCAGCTTGGAATATGATGTGATCACTCTCCCACCTAATGTGGATCTTTTTCTAAAATTGAAAGCATTGAATCTCCTTTGTCAGCTTTCAAGATAATGATGACTGTTCTTTCCAAGATACAAGAAAATTTCCTTCTTTGTTGTTACATTACTACCTTAGAAAGGTAGTAATGAAAAAGAGTAATGCATTATTTTTTAATTTGATATAACTGGAGATTTCTAGTAGTTGGCTATGGATAGACAGAAAGACCAGTCACCATCTACATAGAAGAACATAAAAAATACATCTGCAATCATGACTATAGTCAATTAGGCCTTGTGGACTATGCATTGGATAAAACTCATAGAATCAACTGAAAAAACACAGACAAACATGCTCCATTGCAACAAAGTTAGAAAAAGAAAACTGTTTTAGAATCTGCAGCTGCTCTCAAAAATCAGCTTAACCTGAATAAATACGGTTGCATAAAACTTTCCAAAATATGGGAAGCACTAATACTTGGAAATCGCAGTTTATGTAGGCTGCCAACAGAAGGCACCCCACTAGATAGGACTCTAGTCTTTTGTAAGTCAGCATGTTTTACTTAGTTTCACGCTCTGTCTGTCTGTGTGTTACAAGGTAATGATAGTTTTTGAGTGGAAATCAAAAGCAGTGATAGCTTGATTTTAATTCTGATCTTTCTTCACAACTGATTGTTTTTGATAGAGTTATTACTGGTGATGAAACTTAATGCTTTCAGTATGATCCCAAAACAAAACACCAAAATAGCAATAGAAAACATCTTCATCAAGGAAAAAAAGGGCACAAATGTCATGATCACAGATAAAGACAATACTTGACTTTGAATTCCTTTAACAAGGACAAACAGTGAACCAACATTGTTATTTACAAGTGCCAACAAGGTTACGTGAAGTTGTTTGTAAGAAGAGACTTGAACTCTGGCCGAACAATTGGATCATCAATCACGACACAGCTCCTGCACAGGAATCAACTACTCAATATGGAGAGTGATATGTTGATCTCAATATGGCGATTGACCATCCTCCATATTTATCAGACTTAGCCCCTTGCTACTTTTTGGCTGTTCCTTCCCAAAACTGAAGAGCGCCTCGAAAGGACATGCAGTTTTTCTGATAATCCGATGTCATGTGGAGACTTGTAATCAAACATTTTGAGTGAACATGTGTACCTGATATATTTATAGATAATTTTACAGCTTACATATGCAGAAAAAATACAGAATTTTATTCAAAACTCCAACATACAGTATGGTGGGAAAAAAAAAAAAAACTGAATATCTACAATGATATATGTACATCCCAAACAACTGGTGGAATCCTAGTCAAATAAAGCATTAACAATGGTAGATCATATGCTTGAAATGGACACTTTGTCTTTCAAGACAGGTTTCGTATTATATGTGTAGGTTGTCTGTCATCCTTGAGAACAAGAGTTGAGATATCTGCTGGGAATATCGTGTAAAGGCAGATCATGGTTGAATACCCATTCCTTCAACATACCCCAAAGGCATCAAGTGATATGAGATCAGGAGAACATGAAGGGTATGGGAATTCTGTGAACCTCATTTCTAGGTTCACAGAATTCCAGGGAAGTGTTTGATAAATAGGCTCTAGAGCCACGTGATATGTGACAGGTTGCTCTGTCCTGTTGGAATCCCTGTGCATAAAATGGAATGTTATTTGTATCACACATCGTATGCAAATCCTGCATAAACAGAACCAACACATTCTCGATGTAGTGTTCGCTATTCAAGGTCATGGGTACACCATCCTTTTCAATGAAGTAGGGCCCAAAATTATGCTATAGCTGGAAACTGCACACTATGTGGTGACCTCACTTGAAGAGGTTTCTCTTGGACAAATTCAGGTCTCAAGAAACCAAAAAGCTTGTAGGTCCGTCTGTTTACATAACCGCTTAGACAGAAATGCACTTCATCCGAGAACCAGACCTTATGGAGGAAGGACGAACCTTCACAGACATTGGCCAGCACACATGCACAGTATTTCTGCTGTGTGTGCAGTGTAAACCATTGCTATTAAACACTGACTCACTGGAATGACTTACGAAAAGGCACCCAGCTCCTTAAAAGTTCTCTGTAGTGACCGCCTCAGAATCCCAAGTTTTACCGCTGTTCGGCATTGACTGTAACATTTGCTCCAACACAAGCCAGTGGTTCTCATTTGTCTTAACAGTTCATGGTCTCCCCAAATGCCCTTTGTATTGCAGCAGAACACTCTCAGTATGTCAGAAAGTAAGGGAATGATGACACTATTGCTTGGAAAATGCCTACGGAAACAATGAACAAATTGCTCACAAACATGTCGTAGACTTGGACCATTTGCTCTACCAACTTCATATGAATGAAAATATGCTCAACAATAAGCATCTTTTCTTCCAACATCAACACCATTGCTACAGCTAAATGTAATGATGTACATTCTACATGTGCTCTTCTATTAATGTGCATGTAGTCGAACGGCATATCTCATAGCACGTATACTGAAGGGAATGTCTAAGTTTAGTACTGTTTTTTTTTTTTTTCACCATACTGTACTTCATATAACATGGACATCAGGAAGAAATAACTACATTAAAAACATGAATCATTAAAAGGAATCATGCAGTATATGCTTACTACAGTAGCTCATGTTTCGGTTGCAGCTGAGTTGACAGGTTTACACTATTAAAGTTCAAAGGAGAAATTGGAAAAGTTTGTGTAGATTAAAATCACCTAAAAACATAGAATGAAAATCTGTTTGGTTCCAAAGAACTCTGCCAAGTGTCAGATTTCAAAAATGCAATATAGTCTTGATGTCCTGTGATTTCAATTAAAGCAGCTAGTTTATCCAAAGTAGAAAAGATGACATAAATATAGTATTGATAGACATCTACTAAGGAGGGAAGTGGTAATTTATCTGTTACGCCCCTTAAGGGAGTCCCACATCTCTGTAGGATTGAGCAAGAATGGAAGGAACACAGGATTTACATCCTGATTATATAAAAGGGGTTTTATTATTATTGCTCAAGCACTTCCATGGAATCCTAAGACTCATCATGGGAGACCCAAACTATCAACACAACATCATACCTCTTTTTGAACCCATTGAAACAGACAAAGCACTGACAAATGACTCAGGCAACCCATTTCATTCATTCACTACTTGCCAAGTGAAAAATATAGTCCTCATGCCCTTGCTAACCACATTCTTACCCAACTTCCAGGGATAACCTCTTGTTCTGCCCCCTCTAGCCAGGTGCTGAAACATTTCCCCTGCATCAATTCTATGTTTCGCTTTTACTTCTTTTATAAGATTCTGAATATTGGTACTGAGTTATGATCAGAAAGAACAACTTGTGACATTCAAGTTTAATTAACAGCTCCTTATAATTATACAAATAAATTAATAGGTTATATATAGTATTTATGCACACACACACTTACATATACCATATATGTCAGCGTATAAGACGACTCTAAAATACTACAGAAAACTTCTCGAAATCATGGGTCATCTTATACGGCGAGTATAAAAAGGGAAGTCTAATTTCTTGGATGAACATTTAGGTAGTTACAATACATTGTTATATAAGAAAATAGGCAGTGTTTATAAACAAATCAGATTAATTTTTTACTACATAAATTTATTTAAAATATTACAAAAGATGTTAGTCTTAAAAAAACAAATAATAATAATTATTAACCTCATGTTAATTTTCATGTTAATTTTCTTCATCATCTGTTGAAAATAGTTCTTCAGATTCATTGTTTAAATGATCGTCATATGGATCCCAGTTCGAATCCAGTGAATTGATTTCGTTTTCATCGTCATCAGTGTCCCACAACAGATCATCTTCCGTACCATCCATAAGATTAGAGATACCAGACTTTTTAAATGATTTTATTACAGTCTCTACTTTATTCCATGCTTTGATCATAAAATTGCACAACATATCAAGTGATGCAGCATGCATAGATCCACCATTTGTAAATGATTTTTCAGCAGTCAACATCCAATTACTCTTCTCACATGTGATCTTTAAATAGTTTGTTCAAGCAGACGTCTAGTGGTTGCAGTATAGAAATTAAACCACGTGGTATAACTTTTGTGTTATTTTTTTCTAGAAGACTTTTAGTATTCTCAGTTAAATGATTACGAAACATATCCCATACTAATAAACTGTGTTTCTTCATTATACCGCCTGGTCACATGCTCCACACATTATTTATCCATAATCTCACACCATTTTTGTCCATCCATCCTTTTTCATGAAAATGTACAAAAACACCTGAAGGAAATTTTATCTTAGGTTTAGTTTTACATTTGAAGATGATCATTGGTTTTAACTTGGTTCCATCAGCAAAACATGACAAACAAACAGTAGATTTTTTTTGTGTAAGAAGGTGTTAAGAATATGGTTATATTCTTAACAATACCCTAAGTTCAGATAACAATACCCTAACTGCTGAAGAATAAGTTCAGCAGTTAGGGTATTGTTATCTGAACTGATTAATTTTGTCCTGTTATATATGATTTTTATAATTCCATATTGTTGGGAGGGGGGGGGAGCGACTGCTGATGAATGTATCTACCAGTACATTTAGGTTTTTCTGTAAACAGATAAAGCCAGGGATCCATCAGACTGACATGTAATCAGAGTGTCTAGGAAAGGGAGACTGTAGTTGTTTTCCTTTTCTAAGGTAAACTGGATCCTAGGGTGTTGAGAAATTGTGAAGTATATCCACGTCATGTGGCCAAATGATGAACACATCATCCATACACCATACTCAAACAGTGGATTTATGTGAGGGAAGAGTTTAAGGCTTTTTCTTCAAAGGCCTCCATAAAGAAGTTGGCCAGGGATGGAGAGAGTGGAGAACCTATCCCCCCCCCCTTATCTGTTTGTAGAATTTTCCTTGCCAAACAAGCAAGCCAAATTTCTTCCAGATATCTCATTCCTATTTCAGTTCACCGTGAACTCAGGCTATTTCGTTTAGAATTTAGAACTTCATTATACCTAAATTTTAGAGATTTTAGCAAAGCCAAAATCTCTGACAGTATTGCTAGAAAAAGAGAGATAGACAATCCTATATCAGTATATAATTACAATCCTATATCAATCCATTATAGATAATTCTTACAAGCTATGGAATTCCTAATAAATACATGAGAATAATAAAAGAAATGTATAAAGGAAGTAAAAATTATGCTATTGAACAACTTTTACTTCCTTTGCAAACAACATCTGAATGGTTTGAGATTAACAGTGGTGTGAGGCAGGGTTGCATAATGTCTGGACAACCTACTTTTAAACATGGTTTTTGAATGAATTATGAGAAAAGTTGCCAGTATAAGGAGAGAAATAATATACAATCCTATATCAGCTGAAAGATTTAGATGATGTAAATGACATAGTTTTGATTCAACTAAAGAGATTCGACGATGACTTCTAATGTCAGAACAGACCACTCTAGGCCTAGATCCTTGAAAAGCATGATGATGATGATGATGACATAGTTTTGATATCATCAAAATGCACTGATACATAAGCAAAATAAGAAGCATTGTATAAAATAGCTGAAACAGTTCGAACTAAAAAATATGAATAAAAATAAAAGTTCTTGAACAAAACAGCAAATTTTATGCAAAGCTTTTGCATAAAATATTAAAAATATTTTGATCCCAAAAATATTGTGGATAACAAATAATAAATTATATAAATGGATTGAGCAAAAAAAAAAAGTATCAAGTGAAATAAAAAGAAGCAAATGATAATGGATTGGACTTCTACTGAGAATGGATGGGAAGAGAAGCCAAAAGTAGCTCTGCCATGGATCGCAGAAAAAAAAAGAAGACCTAAACCAACTTGGTAGAGAATGACAGAAAATGTATATCACACGTTTTCAATTTTTCTTTATTACTTTTTTAATAATTTAATTTATTTATTTTATTCCTGCCATTTATTCCTGTGCACATTTAATGGTTCCTTCCTTATATGTTCCAATCTCACAGTTTTTCAGCATGATTTTAAACTTAGTACTATATACTAAAATCATCCAAACCTCCAAGATATCCAAAATTGGGTTCAAATTTATACTCAAATATACTGAAAATTTTAATTAATGATAATTTATTTTGCCAATAAAGTATGTATGTGTATATATATATATATATATACACACACACACACACATAAAAATTCACAAAAATATAAAACTTACCTTGCATATTTTCTCTTCCAGTCTCATGTGCAGTAGCTAAAGCATTACAATATATATACATAATTTTAATTTGAGGGGGAAATAAAACTGATGTTCATATTAAAGAACAACACTTTTGAATTAAACTTTATAAACACATGCATTAGTACAAACTAAATAATGTGAATTATCTATACAATGATTTTTTTCAGATTAGCAATTTCAATCATCTCTAACTGTGAATTCAAGATACATTCATTCTTTTACAAAGGAAAATCTTTAGGCATTTGCATAATTTTCTTTTTAACTAATATTGATAAAATTATTTTAAGCAGGTTAAAAAAAAATTATGCCTCAACTGTACAGTCAGATGGACATGTGCCCTTAGGCTGAAAAAAACCTGGGTTTCATTCTAGTTGTTGATGTAAAGAACTTCATCTTGTAATAAAACACAAGGGTATAGGGATATGAAACAGGAAGCTATCACCATTTAGTTTTGAGTACGATTGAAAAGAAAAGTGTGTGCTGGAAAAAGAACCAAAGTTCAGCAGCTTTTAGAGGTGAACTGAAGACAAATCTTATTCAACAAAAAGCGAAACACTTTGAAAACAAGAATTAAACTTCAGAGATTCAATAGAAGACTAAAGAAAACATTGCCTGATTCAGTCAGAGATGTATATGGTGAAGCTACCTAAAAGGTTAGGAAAATCAGCACTCCATGGTGAGTTCAGTAAGTTAAAGATGTAGCCAAGGAAAAGAAGGCATATTGCATGTTCCTGGCAAGTAGATTAACGTCCGCTCTGTGAGAATACAGAGAAAAAGAAGCAATGTCTAAAAGTAGCTAAACAAAAGTCATGGAAAGACCGGTAAGAATATAGAAGATAAATATCAGGCAAGTGGCAAAATGTTCTGGAAGCTATTGAAAAAACTTAGAAACTGAGGAAAGAGTACCATAAAAGGAATTAGAGATGATAAAGTTGATGTTAAAACTGATGATATATATTCTAGATGTCTGAAAGATTTGCTAAACGAAACGTGTAAGGAGATGATAAAAAATATGCAATCAGGAATACGTAGGAAAGCAAACAAAAACCTGAAATGTGGAAAGGAAACTGGAGTAATGATATTCACTCAGAAATGCTCAAATATAGAAGTAAAAAGTTTTACAGTGGTTGCACTGCATATTTCATAAGGCCTGGTCAAAAGATCAACTTCCAGATGACCAGAGTAGAACTCTGATAGTACTCATCTACAAAAAGAGAAATAAACTGAATGTGTGAATTACAAAGAATTTACCTTACTGAGTACTCCTGGTAAGAGTTATGCAAGAATATTTGGAAGGGAAAAGCAAAACTGTGGAAGGGAAACTTGAAAAACAAGCTGGGTTCAAGCTGAATATATGTTGTCAGGATCAATTTTCTCTTTAAGACAAACAGTTCACAAATCATGAAAATATTACAAGGATCTGTATTTGATGATGTTAAATTAGGTGAGAGACAAAGGTTCACTACACTATCTTCTTCAGCTTCATTCCCACTCAAGTAGGATTGCTGTAGTGGAACAACCTCCTCCACTCAGTTCTGTCCAAGGCCATTTTCTCCTGTAGTCCAAGGTCTTGGAGTTCCTCCTCTTAAGCTGTCCAGTCATTGTTGTTTAGGTCTCCCTTTACTTCTTTTAGCTGGTGGCTTTGTCTCCAGCACTCTCTTTTCACATAGCTTTTATCTTGTGGTTTGTGTTTAATCCATGCTGAGCTAAGCCAGATTTATCAGATTTCCTGCGGCAAATATACGATTGATGTTCATGAATTTTCTTTTCTAATGAGCATCCAGTTTGTCCGAAGTAGGAAAGATGGCAATCGCAAGGAATTGGTATACACCAGGGAGAGACCTCAGTGAGTGTTTATCTTTTGAAGAGGGGAGGAAACAAGTTGATAGTTTATTGATAGGTATAAAAGTAGCCACTAAATTGTATTTCTTCAGAATTCTAGAAACTGGTTCCGAAAGACCTGAAATTTATGGGATTGGAACTCTATGTACTATTTCCTTATTTAGGTTAAAGAATGTCAAAGTCAGAGTGACATGGCTCTTGTTTTGGAACTCATATCACAAATATCGAAAAGCCGCAGTTGTAAATTCTAGAAAGAATTAGCAGAGTATTTGTTTCTTTGATTTTGTTGTTAGAACTTTTTTTTTTTTTTTTTTTTTTTTTACTGAATGGTATTGTGCACTTTAGGATCATGTTGCTCTTTGAGTTTAAACATGATACATAAGCAAGTTTTCTTTTATGCAGTATCCTACTTTAATCCTTTTTCTTTTTTAATTGCTGAAATTAAATGTATGAACATGAAAGAGAAAAGTGCACCTTGCATGAAGCCTTTTTAAATGAATTTTATGTAAACAGTTATAGAGGTACACCACTGATTATCCACTCTTGGTTCCAGAGTCTTGCTGGGTTAGCTATTTTGCTGGATCAACAGAGGTCACATAATAATAATTCACCAGTACACTTCTGACTAACGAATTAAACCTCTTACATGTTTCTAAAGCACCATGGGCTTCTAGAAACTTACATGTAATTACTATTAAATTACACGTGAATCGAGTTATTAAATGAAATGCAGTAGTATAAATAATACGGTGCAAGTGGATACAGATTTGTGCTTATGCTTGACACTATCACCACCAACACGGTGAACTGACCCTGGCTTAGAAGCCCTAGCTGAGTTTAAATGTATGCAAAATAAGCTAAGAATCACCATCAAGTGTGCAGATGTAAGTAATTAAGTGAGCATGTGTGCAATAAATGTCATCTATAGTGATAGCAGGAATTCCAAGTCTGCTCTCATAATTTTGTCCAGAATAAAGGAAGTGACGGGTCATCCTTTGCTAGAAAAATTCAGTGATGTACCTCATCATCATCATCAAATTCCTGCCATGTACCCTCAAGGGGTGTACAGGATATGACAGTACTACATGAAAAATTTACACATTACTAACTTTCTATCTACAATGTTCCTCCAAATCAGTCTGTTACTTGTCAAGACTCCAACATTATCAGATCTTATATTTCTATCATCTAACGCACTTTGTACCGTATCAATCCACCTACATCTTGGTCTTCCTCTGGGTCGTTTTCCTGCCAACCTGGCAGAGAACACTTGTTTTGCTAATCTTTCCTCTCCCATTCTATTTAAGTGACCATACCACCTGAGATTAGCTCTGCTAATGCATTCCTGGATGCTGACAATGTCAAGTTCTTTCCTAATATCCTCATTTTTAATATGATATTGCCATTGATGCCATCTGTTCACGCCTCTAATCTTTCTCAGGACTCTCATATCTGCGGTCCCTAGTCTTTGGTCAAGTGTTTTACTTCTGACCCAGCTCTCAGATCCATAAGTTAAAACTGGTTGGAACACTGTCTTGTATACAGCTAATTTAGTGTTCCGACTAATTTCTCTCTTATTCCATATGAATTTATTCAATTGACTTCCCACCATACCAGCTTTGCTGATTCTGTTGTCTATTTCTATATTTAATTTACCATCTTCAGTAAAATGTTTTACTTGTTCCACAGGTTCTCCATTCACAACACAGTTGACATTTTCAATGATTCTGCCTATTTTCATTGTCTTTGTCTTTTTATTGCTGACCTTCATACCATATCTATTACAACAGCTATTCAATTTAGTCAGAGAATCTTGCAGACTTTTAGCGGATTTATTTAGAAGTATAACATCATCCGCATAAAGCAGAGAGCTGACATTAACATCTCCAATTTTGATATCAGGTTTAATACCACTTTCCTTCATAATGTGATCCATATAGATAATGAATAACAGAGGGGATAATGTACATCCTTGTCTCACACCAGATTTAATATTAAACCATCTTCCTGTACTTCCTTCAATTCTAACTGCTGACTTACAACTCAAATAAAGACTAAGTATTGCTTGATATAATACCCCATTGACACCATATAACTGCAGCGTATTGAATAGCTTCTCTCTTGGCACCTTGTTATATGCCTTTTCCAAATCGACAAAACTTAAATACAGATCTTTGTTATATTCCCATGCTTTCTCGACTATTTGTCGTAAAGTGAAGATCTGATCCTGACAGCCTCTATTTGGCCTGAATCCAGCTTGTTCTTCACCAAGCTTTTCTTCCACAATTCTTCTCAACCGTTTCTCAAGTATACTTGAGAAACGGTTGAGGAATAAACATGGGGAATAAACAGACATTTCATGTCACCTAAGATGATAGCAGGTCTGTGGAATGAACCGTATGAGAACAGGTTGAGGATTTGTGGGTTGCAAAAATTGGTTGATAGGCGGAGGAGGGGAGATATGATTGAGACATTCAAATTACTGAAGGGTTTCTATAAAATTAATTCAGAAGATATTTTTGAGAACAAGGCTGGTTGTGGGAGGACTAGGGGACATCCATGGAAACTGGGCAAAAGTGTGGTTAGTAAAGGTGTTAGAGCTGGGTTCTTTACTTTTAGAGTAGTGAATGAGTGGAATGCACTCCCTGAGTCTGTGGTGGATGCTGTGACAGTGAATGAGTTTAAGGCGAGGTATGATAGGTACTGTATGAATGTCAAATAGTTGTGATGAATAAGATTTGGGGCCTCCCTCGATGAGTCTAATGACTCCCTGGAGTTGCCCGTAATAATAGTAATAATAATAATAGTAATACTTGCATAGATCTTGCCAGGAACACTCAGTAGGGAAATACCTCTGTAATTGTCACAATCAGTTTTATTTCCCTTTTTATATACGGGTACTATGAAAGCTCTACTCCAATCATCGGGAATTCGTCCCTCTGTCCAGGCTTCTGAACTATGCAGTGCAGCCACTATAAGACTCTTATACCACCATACTTCAGCATTTCTGGTCGAATATCATCTACTCCTGCTGTCTTTCCACATTTCAAGCCTTTGATGGCTTTTTCTACTTCAAGTATGGATATATATTCCTGACTGCATGCCTGGTCAGTGTTTTTTACCACTGTGCTGTCATCACTGCTTGTTTCATTTAGCAGTTTTTTAAAGTAATTACTCCATACTTCAAGGATATCTTTTTCTCCCATTTTCATGTCACCTTTATCATCTCTAACTCCTTTTACAGCACTCTTTCCTCCATTCCTAAGCTTCTTCAACAACCTCCAGAATATTTTGCCACCTCCCTGATATTTATTTTCTATTTTCTTGCCAAAGTCCTCGCATGACTTTTGTTTAGCTAGTTTTACACAATGTTTAGCATTCTTGCATTTGTCTCTGTATTCTTTAAGAGCACAAGCTGACTTATTTGACAGGAACTTTTGATATGCTTTCTTCTTTTCCTTCACTGCCTCTTTAACTTCCTGTGTCCACCAGGGAGTTCTGATTTTTTTATCCTTGCACACAACCTCACCACATGCCTCTCTGGCAGAATCAATCAATGTTTTCTTCAGAGTTTGCCACTGAATCTCCAAGGTTTGATTCCTGTTCTCAAACTCTTTCATTTTCTTTTCAATAATCTTTCTGTATTTTAGTCTGCAGTTCACATCTGAGAGCTGCTCAACTTTTATTCGCTTTAAAACTTTCTTACATGTTATTCTTTTCAATATGAAATTCAATTTTATCCTGCTCAAGACTAAATAGTGATCGCTTCCAATTTCAAATCCTCTGTACACTCTGGTGTCCTGCACCAGGGAGAAAACATCACTATCAACAATAAAATAGTCAATAAGACTTTTCTTATTCCTAGCCTCTTCTCTCCATGTGAATTTGTGCACATTTTTATGTTGGAACATGGTGTTAGTAATAACCAGTCCATGTCCTGACCAGAAATCCAACAGATATTTGCCATTATTATTAGCTTTGCTCTTTTCTCCAAATTTTCCCAAAATATTTCTGTATGTCTCACAATCATTTCCTACTCTGCTATTTAGATCCCCAACAAGGACCAACTTTTCCTTTTTCAATGTGTCAGTTGCTTTTTCTAAAGCGTCAAAAAATTCCTCCACTTCTACCTTAGTAGAACCTTCTGTGGGACCATAGGTACAAATAAGTCTCATTGTCCAGTTCCCCATTCTCATATTTGCCCACATTACTCTACTTGTGATGTACCTGTATTTATATATTTTTTTGAGAATTGTAATACAAAACATTGTCCAATTAACATATTAAACATTGTTTTGTATTACAATTCACTTGTCTTATTTATGAGAATAATATAAGTGAATTTTCTTTTAAGGTTTGAAGATACTAATACTCCTTTTAGCACATTCATGCCACGGCTATTGAAGTCTCTTGCTGCACCATAACCATTTAGCAAGGTGAAAGAAAGCACATTACCCCCACAGCAATTTATTGTTTGCATATCCATGGATGCACCACATATCATGATGGGTTCTTCAATTGTAACCAAATCAGCATGGGGGGGGGGGGGGAGGAATGTGTTTTTTTTTCCAGGAAATATTAGAAAACAAATTAAGGAAAATGCTATATTTTTGGTTAGTATATCTGAATTACTAAAAGGTGAAAAGGTGTTAAAGAATGGTAAATATAAAGGTGAGAAAGAACAGGTATGAGTAAAAATACTTTCATTACTGGCAAATGAACTGTTAATAATTTACACTTGTGATATTATATGTGTGTGTGTCCTATAAGTTGCTATGGTAGAGAGAATAACATGATCCTAAAAACTCTAGACTTGTATATTTGGATTTATGGTGGACATTAAAAAAATATATTAATTAATTTTAAAAAATTATCAGGAGATGAAAGAGATTTGTTAACAAAATATAAACAACTAATCAATAATAAATAACTACAGGGAGGGATAATCCAGTGAATTAATAACGTTCATAAGGTGATTCATCTAGGCATGGCAGGAATACATGTATACTGATGGAGCAGCAAATCATTTTGTACAGTTTGTTGTGCTTGTTATGTGTGTTTCTTTTTGTTTTATTTTCTAAGAATTTTTCATTTATTCACTGATGATAAGTATACACTTTTACATAGTACTATACACATAAATAATTTCCAATCATCATCAGAATTTTCCACTCTTTTGTGAATATGTTCATTATATATATATATATATATATATATTTGTTGTTGTTGTTGTTGGCTCTTCTGTCTTATCGATAATAAATATTTCGCATATCATAATCTTTTGTTGGAGATCAATGGATGCAGTCCACTTCTTATAATATATAGAATTCATTTTTATTCAGGAACAGATGAATTTTTACTTACTACATCTGTTCTTTCTAAAGACTGGAATCAAAATGTTCCTATAATGTGGAAAATCTCCAATAGATACTATACCTACAGAAGCAAGAAAAGCAAGTATTTTTATTGTATCACTAAATACAGTACAGAGACATTTACAGTCAATGTACCTATATTTAGCAATAATTACTCCCTCCCATAAACTTTATGCATGCAAGAAAACAGTTTTTATTATAGTACCAAACACAGTATCTAACTAAATACATTTGTCTTAACATCCTGTTTCAAATTTTCAGTTTCAGAAAATATGTGGTAGCATCTGTTTATAATGCAGTCTTTGGGTACAGAAAGCAAATTTCTAAAGCAAATAAAGTGTATATGTGCATGCACACACGTTTCAAGATATATATATATATAAACTTGAAATCTATGCAAGTATACTTGAGAAACGGTTGAGAAGAATTGTGGAAGAAAAGCTGGATTCAGACCAAATAGAGACTGTCAGGATCAGATCTTCACTTTACGACAAATAGTTGAGAAATCATGGGAATATAACAAAGATCTGTATTTGAGTTTTGTCGATTTGGAAAAGGCATATGACAAGGTGCCAAGAGAGAAGCTATTCAATACGCTGCAGTTATATGGTGTCAATGGGGCATTATATCAAGCAATACTTAGTCTGTATTTAAGTTGTAAGTCAGCAGTTAGAATTGAAGGAAGTACAGGAAGATGGTTTAATGTTAAATCTGGTGTGAGACAAGGATGTACATTATCCCCTCTGTTATTCATTATCTATATGGATCACATTATGAAGGAAAGTGGTATTAAACATGATATCAAAATTGGAGATGTTAATGTCAGCTCTTTGCTTTATGCGGATGATGTTATACTTCTAAATAAATCTGCTACAAGTCTGCAAAATTCTCTGACTAAATTGAATAACTGTTGTAATAGATATGGTATGAAGGTCAGCAATAAAAAGACAAAGACAATGAAAATAGGCAGAATCGTTGAAAATGTCAACTGTGTTGTGAATGGAGAACCTGTGGAACAAGTAAAACATTTCAACCAGTTAGGCACGATTTTTAGTGAAGATGGTAAATTAAATATAGAAATAGACAACAGAATCAGCAAAGTTGGTATGGTGGGAAGTCAACTGAATAAATTCATATGGAATAAGAGAGAAATTAGTTGGAACACTAAATTAGCTATATACAGGACAGTGTTCAAACCAGTTTTAACTTATGGATCTGAGAGCTGGGTCAGAAGTAAAACACTTGACCAAAGACTAGAGACTGCAGATATGAGAGTCCTGAGAAAGATTAGAGGCATGAACAGATGGCATCAATGGCAATATCATATTAAAAATGAGGATATTAGGAAAGAACTTGGCATTGTCAGCATCCAGGAATGCGTTAGCAGAGCTAATCTCAGGTGGTATGGTCACTTAAATAGAATGGGAGAGAAAAGTTTAGCAAAACAAGTGTTCTCTGCCAGGTTGGCAGGAAAACGACCCAGAGGAAGACCAAGATATAGGTGGATGGATACGGTACAAAGTGCCTTAGACGATAGAAATATAAGATCTGATAATGTTGGAGTCTTAACAAGTAACAGACTGATTTGGAGGAAATTGTAGATAGGAAGTTAGTAATGATGTAATTTTTTCATGTAGTACTATCATATTCTGCACACCCCTTGAGGGTACATGGCAGGAATTTGACGATGATGATGATGAAATCAGTTCAAATCATATATTTTGATATTTTCAATATCATTAAGATTGTTTCACAAATGTCAATTACAACTTTTTAAAAGTTGCAACACTAACATGCCATATAAACTTTGTGAAAAGACACCCACTCAATGCAAGAGCAGCATACATATACAGTAAAACAAGTATCCATGGGCAATGTCTGCATGTGCTGACACTGCTCACGGTCAACATGTTAAAGTAAATAAATAAATATATTTGAGTGAAGCCAAATACTCATGGTATGAATAAAACCAAATAACACCTGTGTCATTTTTTTAGGTGCAATTTTAATAATTCAAATTAATTCGTGATAAATTATGATGTAGGAAAATGAATTTTTCAGCACTTTTTGGAGTGACATATGCCTGGTTTCTTCATAAATATTTTCGACTTCTGAAAAAAAAAACTCTTTCAAGGAATAAACTGGTAGCTAGAACTAAAAGAAATTCTCTGAGAAATTATACTGCAGAATAAGTTTACTCATTAGGCTTGGAAACCCTTCTAATTGAATAATCGTGCAAGATAAGGGAAGGCATTTCCTGCTTAGTTGCATTTGTTACGATGCATGTAATAGAAATTTTTTCAGCTGGCCGGACCGGATACCAAATCTTTCTACTGATTCAGCAAAGCTCAATATATGTGAAAAACACACCAAATCAGCTGAATAGTGAAGCAAAACCAAATATTCAGTGCATCCCAAGCAGCACATCTGAAACTGATTTTGAAATGGCTGAAAGCAGGACAGTTGCATCATGTCCAAATGGCCAGCATACTCAGCATGCTTTCTGGTTCTTTGCTAAAGCTACTAATCATGACTTTTGTCCAACCTGGCTTCCAGTTCTGCTGCACTTAGATTAGCTTTTCTATGAGTGTAAAATACTCTTGACATCTTACTTTTACCTCCAGTTCTTGTAATGATGATCTTGGTAAGTATCCTACAATTCCAAACATGTAACATTTAATGCCTACTTCAAAAATCCAAAAATCTTGTCCAAATTGGATATAAAAAAGTCTTCCAGTCCTGATGACATTTCTTTGGATGCTCTGAAAATTTGCAATCTAGAATTGATTCTTGTTTTATATCATCATTTTATTTTCTCCTATTCTGTTAGCATTGGTCCTGTAGCTTGAAAATTAATCAATATTCCATCTATTCCTAAGAAGGACAACAAATTTTACCATCAAATTACCATTCAAAATTTGATATGACATGTTAAAGATACCAAACTATTTTAAACCTGGTTTTACTCCATTTCCCAAGTAAGCAAACAGACAAACAAGTCAAGTTTGCGCCTGCAAGTGTTGCAAGTCTAGCTGACTCTGCACGTAGTGCAAGACAAGGCAACTCACGTAAAAGTAGAATAAGCTCTGATCACTAATCTTAATATTTACCCTTAATACATCTCCTCCAGGAGATGGGCTTTGCATTAAGGGTAAATATTAAGATTAGTGATCAGAGCTTATTCTACTTTTACCATGAGTTGCCTCGGTCTTGCACTACGTGCAGGGTCAGCTAGACTTGCAACACTTGCAGGCGAAAACTTGACTTGTTTGTCTGTTTGCTTGCTTACTTGGGAAATGGAATAAAACCAGGTTTAAAATAGCTTGGTATCTTTAACATTTATTATACCCAAGGTAAAATACTTTCTACATTGATTATGACATGTTGAAACTTCATTCAATTTTACAGAATACCTTTAGTGACTGTCATGCAACATCACATGCTTCTCAACATCCAAATAAAGTAATGGAAATATTCATTAAGTCAACTTCCCAACTAATAAATAATCACTATTACACCAACAATCAACATGGAATCTTCTTACTCATGTGAACTACCTTTGGACAAATTATCATTATTATTATTAAAAAGGTATCTTCATGAAGTCAGAAGACCCATGATAACCATCATTCACACAATATCTATTATACCTCTCAAGGTTATTCACTGCCAGACGTTCACAACCATCTCTGGCAATCTGTCCTACTCATTCACCATTCTCCAAGCAAAAAATAAATAAAAATCTAGTTTGCACTTCCTTATTAACAAGTTTCTTGCACAATTTCCAGGGGTGACCCCCAGTTATCTCTCTACTCATCATATATGGAAAAATTTCATGACAATTTTACAGAACACCTTTAGTGACTGCCTATGCAGCCTACACATCATGTGTTCCTTAACATCCAAACAATCCTTTGAACTATTTTGCCAAGTTTTGCAATAAAGTCTCTGTACTTCAGTTCTCTGTCCATCATTACCATAGAAAAGATTGGAGAATCTCCAGTTGTTCTTGATATTTCTGAAGCACTGATTTTTTGAAGAAGCCAAGGCCTGTTAAGTAAGCTTCTATTGTACAGTCTGTTTTCTGAATTCTACAACAGCGGTTGCCAGTTTTCTCTTCACACCTTATGTGCAATGGTGAATGAATCATTATTCTCAAACTTTACAATTAAAGCTATGATTCCATGGTGTTCTTTCACTTACTCTCTGCCTTCTATGTATCAGCAACTTTCTCTAGATTTTTCTCCAGACTGTATATTGTCTGCTTCGTAAATTCTGCAACAACCAATAACTCTGGTTGTTGCAAAAAAAACCCAACAACTAAATTCTGCAACTCCACTTTCTCATTTGACAAGCCTTTGAACCAGCTTCTAGAATATCATTTAAATGTTATTCTAGAAGCTGGTTCAGAGATTAATTAAAGCTGATTGATGATCCTTGGAAGTTTATTTTTCACTTGGTTAGACTATAATAAATTTAGTTTAATCCTTTATCCAAGTGTAAGCAAACAAAGTTTGCACCTGAAAATATCTTCAGGACTTCAGGTAGTGCAACACCAGGCAACTACGAGCAACTTTGTTTGCTTACATTTGGATAAAGGATTAAACTAAATTTATTATAGTCTAACCAAGTGAAAAATAAATTTCCAACATCTTTCTCTAAATCCAGAATAATTCAATAATAAGGTAGTACACCTGTTGGCAACTCCTATATGTAAATATAACCTCTCCTATTGCTTCTGCCTTAGTATCTCCACGTTTGGGTCTGCCTCTCACTGACGAGACCTCAATAAAAGTTGAAACCGGTCTGGGTAGTGGCCCTTCCCTTAATGCATAGCAGTATTGATGATCCATTTTTCACCAGTTCACTTGAACTTCTTTCACACAAATATTCAATTCCTGCTGCTTGCATTTGCCACAAACATTTCCACAATCAGTGTTCATCAGAGTTGTTACTGATAACTCCTTCACTCTTCTCTAAATGTGCAGCAGCTATTCAGCATTTCTTAACAGTTCAACTTAAAACTTAAGATATTTTCCCTTTGTTCATTTCTTCTTTTTAGTGATGTGTTTTCTCCCCTCTTTCTTACACATTTTCTAAAGAACACAGTCTACAGGTCTTCAAGCAAAATGCTAACAAGTTTGTTTTTATCCTCCTGAACATTCTACCCATTCATTACTATAGGCTGAACAACCTTTTATTTATGATATTATTCTTCTTATTCCTTTCTTCCTCTTTTACCTTGTGGTGTTGAGGATTTTCTATTCATTTAACCGTAGCTGTATCGCGAGGATAGGGTGATAAGCCCCATGTCTCCCGGGATATCCTATGTCTGTAGATGCGTATTCATGGGCCGGTTTGCCTGTTGTGGGGGACAAAAAATATGCGTTTCCAAGTGGAAAAAAAACCCTACCTCCGTATGACACTAGCTAACGCACTTTTAGTCGAAAGAGACCAGATAAAGGTTCTTCACATCACTGACGAGAATCGAGCCCAGGTCTTTCTGACCAAAGGGCTTTGTCTATGTGATTGAGCTATGGAGGCTCATGAGATTAATAATTCAGATAAAATTACTGAAATATCTTAAAAATGCACTTCAGAAAAGCTATGTTCAGAAACAAAATAACATTACCTTTTCCTTCTGAATCATATACAGTAATTCCTGAATTTTCTACTTCTGCTTCTTTCATCCAGCCTGGTGGGTAGCCTAATATTCTCATATTATAAATGTATAATGGAACTTGATTTGGCTTTAAATTGAGTGCTTCACGAAGGGCATTACTAAAAACAAAAAATCAACAAGAAAAACTGCACACTCAATCAAAATTGTTCATATTGTTTAAAAGTTAAGTAAATTCAATTATCTTATAAAAAGGTGATAGAAGAAAATGTTCAGAATTTTTATCTTTTTTTTTTTTACAATTATTCAACAAAATAGAAGGAATATCATATATGTTATGGACATGATCCGTCTTGCTCTCTGCTACACTTCTCTATGATACTAGGTTCAGTCCTTGGAGGCAAAAAAATTCTCAGTATGCAGTCTCAACTTTAACTAAATATTGTCCAAACAAGAAGTAAGATTGTCACTCATTCCATTAACTGGAATGAGTGACAATTGGATGGCATCAGGTCCAGATTATATCCTGAAGCTCTATCTCTAGCTTCTTGATTTTTTTTTCCCTTTCTTTCTTGAATCCTACTACTGCAAACAGTCCCTTTTTCTTTTTTTTTCTGCAGCACCTGTTTTTCAATGACCAGTTTCATGCCATATCTGTGCAGAAAAGCATGAATGAACTCACCTAGTTGCTGAAAACAGAAGTCAGAAATGGTCCCCTCCCCATTTCTAGAATGCAAAGCAGACTGCACCTTCAAAATTCCATGTTCTCAACTTGACCTCTTAATGGGACCAGAAGTGCTATTTCATGTGGGACGATCCACTGATTTGAAATGTAGTAGGTTCATTTTTCATAATAGATAATAATCTGTTTTATGAAACATTAGTCCTGAAGAATGGTAAGCAGTTCTCTATGATAATAAAAGTGTGTGTGTGGTATGCCATTCTTCAGGAGTGCTATACAACACTCGTGTTGGAGCAGCCCGGTTTCACTGGACTCCTCCAACTAGACAATGTCAGAATTTTTAACCAATTAAAGGAGACAAATGCATGCCCTTGTGCAGTTAAGATTTAAAAACATTGCTTCATTAATGAAACAGCAACTCACTGAATTTTGATTTTCTTTGTTTGTTTAGATAAATAAATTCAGGCCATGGCAACCTGGTACACTAAAAAATTCTATCTAGCTCACAAAGGAAGTGAAAGCTGTTTTTCTTTTTAGTTCCTGCAAAATAATGTTTTTAATTATACAATATTATATAAAGTCTTTAAATAACATCTGTGTCTTATTTGTAGCGTAAACATCTGTAAGATAAAGATGTGTGCAATTAATGATAAAGTAGCAAGCAGGGTTGATGACAAACAAGTATGTGTGACTGGTGATAATATAGTGACAGTGAATGATAGCAAAAAAGGATGTAAGATTTGAGGGCTCAGTTAGTGAAGATCGGAGCAGATGCAGAGTGAAATGAAGAGAACTGATATGTACAGAAGATATATTCTTCATTCTTCTGTATAAAAGATATATACAGAAGAATGAAGAAGGCAGAAACAAATGATCTTGGTATGAAAAAAGTAATGAAATACTTGCGAGTGGTGTTGTAAGGTGATTCAATTATTAGAGGTGTAGTAAACAAGAAGATGCACAAAGTTCACTTTCCTCGAGGTAAAATTAACAGAGTGATCGAGGCGTTGGGTGTGAGGAGCGAGCAAGCAAAGGAGGTGGTGGTGGTAGGGACAAATGGCTTGACTGGGAACAAGGAGAATGTAAGGCTGGATATCAAGAGATTGTTGAGAAGGATAAAAGATAATAGCATGACAGTAAAGGTAATCAGCATGTTGTCCAAGTATGAGAGTGATGAGATGAAGCAGAGAGCAAGAATTATGAATGATATATTAGCAGAAATGTGCAAAGAGAAAGGAGTGCAGTTTGTTAATGTGTGGAATGAGTTTGAAAGAAGAATTGACTCTTTTCGTACTCATCTTTTCTATTTGGCAAAGCATTTCTTGATCAACTATGTTTTGAAGCACTATTTGTACGTACAAATTTATTGTATATACAAATAGTGATTTGTATACAAATTTGTATATACATATTTATTAGACTCCCACAATGAGTCCCTTGACTCCATGGAAGTGACTAAATAATAATAATTATTATTATACTCAAAAATAAATACCATCTATAATTTAAAAAATATACCTGATATAACCAGGTGCTCCACGTTTTGAATGATCTTCATCTTCGTGATAACGGCTAGTTAAAAAAACATGATTGGCTATATTATATTATACTTATTACTACTTATTTATGTAATTAGCATTTAATAACATGTTAAAGGAAACAAAAATCAAACAAACTTGGTACGCTGGTTGCTCAATAATTGTTTGCGGTTCTGTGTAATCCTCTGCCTGTCCAGTTTCTCTGGGCATTTCTGCATGTGATGTGGTCCAAGACAGTTGAAACAAGTCAAAGTTAGAACTCTGAAAAACCAAAAATATATATTATCTAAAAATACTAAAATAACTAAAAATATATATATAATCATACATAAAAATATCTTTACTATAATTTTTAATTAAGGGATTTAGCAAGAATTATTTATAGGTAGGGACTGAAAAAAGATGTGCTAGCACATCAGTCATTCAATATCTTGCTATGACAGCCTGCATCAATTACCATGATTGCCTGATATGTCACATGCACATGTTCAATTTAAAAATTTTTATTTGCATTATGGCTAATTTTTTACTGTAACTACCAGTGTTGCAGTTTCTCAACTTTTAGGTTGGAGATGGATTTCAGGATTTCATTGCCTGGTGTGAGACTACCACCATGCTTATTGAAGTCATGAAATGGCTTGGAAAATACATGTTTGAGTTTCTAATAAGGTTTTCACATCATATAAAAAATAAATTAAAAAATATAAATAAACAAACTTTAAAAAATAAAAAGCTTAGCTCGCCCCACACTGACTATAATTGTAACATAAAAAACTACTTATATATTAGTGTATTTATCAATCTATGAGACATAAAAAAAAAGAAAAATAAATTTACAGAAAACATCCATTTTATCAGATGCATGACCATTTATTAATTATCTACTAACACTTATAGCTCGACTATAATCATCAGACAAAAACATATCCTGTTATGGTTAGGTACCAAGAGATGGCAGCGCCAGTCTCTTCATTAGTTGCTGCTTATAATTAGTGATAGTCTTGAGACAACTATCTCTAATTGGCTGCCAGTGGAGACTGAACTTCCCACTCAATCTCCAGAAGCTAGATAGGAGTAAAAAGGCCTCGCCTACTCCTTATAACAGAACACTTATAGCACATATTGAATTGATCTTTTATGAAAAATCAAACATATCTTCTGTGCCATGCCAAGGTCGTAAAATGCTGATGGTAAAAACATTCAAAATCATCATTAAAAACTTTCAATAAAATAAAACCAATGGAACAACATATGCATTAGCTATATTAGAGAATTTTCTGAATTCAGAATGGTTCCAAAGCATTTGTCAGACAGGGATCAGTTGCCACTGAGACTTGTGGTAACTAAGGAAATAATCAAAAAATATTTAGGTTATGTTTTAGAATAAAGATATTATATATTCTAGGGGAAAAAAAAACAGAATTCTTCCTTAATGTTCTGTATATTACCTCACCAAATACAAAAAAAAAAATTATAATAATAATAAATAAACTATATACGTAGCAAAACTAGCTGGTTTAACTATCTATATTATCATGACCTATTAAATCCAGTGTTATCATCTGTCATTTGTTTCTTGGTCAAAAAATCTACATGCTCATCAAAAAATCAAAAAATAAAATATAAATAAGATAATTACTGCTGTACACGGTGCATCTATTTTTAGGTTACACTTAATGCTTAATGTTATTCTCGCTAAAAGAATAACATGATACATGCATATTCTATCCTCTTATTGGTTGTATTCCATTATGAAAAAAAATTATTTACTTTTTTTTCATAATGGAATAATTTGATTACTAATAATCAAAAAACAGGTTTTTGACAAGTATTTCCCTAATAGGTGCAATAAGTGAGGGGTGGGGGGGAAAGAAATACGACAATGTGACATAAAACTGGCTTGTAAATAAATTAATGATTAAACTGACTCTTTGTTCATTAACCAAAAATTCTCACTCATCATGGATGTGTTCTTTTTCAAGCCTTGTTTTTATATAAGGTGTATATATAAATATACACGATGTATAGTCCCTTATAATTCACTGTCAATCCTGTGTTGACAGCTGATGCTGACGTTATGTTTTTCTTTTCAATGTGATACTCATTTTTAGCTTGCTTAATAGTAGGTGGTGGAAATTTTCTATTAAAATTCCCTGTATACTCCATCATATCCTAAACCCATCTGAATATATTATCAAACAATAATGTAACTTTTTGTATTCTTCTCATGTGTTCTTTCTATGTGAATTTATCCATAAGACTGCTGCTGTAACTTTATGGTTTGTGGACATGAATGTAACAGTTAAATGGCCTTTACAGAGTTCTGATCTCAACCCTACGAAACAGCTGGAGGATGAACTGGAGTGTCGGGTGAGGTCAAGAGACATCCACCCCACAACAACCCAGGACCTCTTTACATGCCTATAGGAAGAATGGTCCAAAACTCCCATTGATTGCTATTGTATGCTTGTGGAAAGTATGCCCCATAGGATTGCTGCAATGATTGCAGTGAAAGGAGGTCCTACATCTTATTAAAGTGGGCGCCATGGTAGTTTGTTCTTCAGACTGCAGTGTCCATTGTCCATGACTTATTTTTAACAGTTATTAACACACCGAACAACTTTTATCAAAAGATATTTTAACTGTTTATATTTTGCTGAATTTCAAATCATCATCATCATCATCAGAGCACAACACAACTTGTATACACAACAGTGAGTAAGTAAAACAGTTTCACTTACTCACTGTCATGTATACAAGCTGTGTTGTGCTCTGATGATGCGGATTTGAAATTCAGCAAAATATAAGTAGTTAACAAAACATCTTTTGATAAAAATTGTTTGGTGTCGTTACTGCCGTTAAAAATAAGTCATGAATAACTGTCAACACCTAAGCTTATCCATTAGAGTGTCCATTGTCTTCTTTACAAGCAGTGTATATTTGTAGGATTGAACATATGAAGATGAAAGACACAAACATTCATGCCCTAGGCAGGACCACATTCCTTATTGAGGCACTTTGTCTCATTTTGACCATTGTCATCATTAGTTACTGAATTAAAGTATTCATTTACAGTTTTTGTGGGTGTTTCTTTCACATCTCATATCACTGCTTTTAACTGAGTTATCATGATGTTTCTCTTTGTTCCTTAATTATGGAAAACCAGTCTATTCCAGCAAGTCCCTGCAAGTTCACTATAGTTAAAGTCAACTGTATTTCTTGAAGAATTAAAAAAAAGGAAACATAAATGCATTTTTCAATTAAAAAGAAATAGAAGAAATGATGTGAAAATAATTATTTTCATATAAATTTCTTTGCCCAAGAATCAAAAGAGATATCCTGAGCATAAATTTAAAAATGAAATAAAGAAACGGGCAAACATAACTGAGGATACAACAATGTGGATGTGTTGGTAAATTAAATAATGTAGAGCAGCCGGGTCTAATCTGTGCAAATGTGTTATTAAAGTGACATTTCTCATAGAGGTTATTTTATTCCATAAGATTTATTTGATTTAGGACAATGCAGCAAGGGGTTTCACAACTCTTTTTGTAAAGGTACGAGAAAATTGTTCTTATGTAGGATTTCAGTCTTCTGAAAAATCCGGTGTTTGAAGAAGTTGGCATCTTTTTACCAATCCAAATTATTCTGGCTCACAGAATTTACTTTATTATTATTATGACATTCTTCTTCGTGATGAACGAATAGATTTTTTTTTTTTAATGTATTTCCCACCCATGAAAGAAGCTTTTTAGAAACTTCCAGTACATCCATACTATGGGTGGATTAAGGGTTTTTTTTTTCTATTTTTATAAATTTTATGTATTTTTTGCATTTTCATTTATTTTTTATGTAATCCATATAACCTTGTTCTAGAAACCAAACATGGAACCTTTTTCAAGCCATTTTAGGACTCCATTTAGCAGGGCAGTTATCTCACACTGAGGAATGAATTTATCTTGTACTTAAAGACAATCATAAACACCCATACCCATGGAAAGATTCTAACCTGCGACCTTTGAATGGAGAGTGGATATGCTAACAACTCAGCCAACCAGGCTAGCTAGTTTGGCTGAAATATAAACTACAGGTGTAAGGAATTTGAGACACCAATGGAGAAAATCCGTCCTCTGCTGATCCTAGAAAGAAGGCAACTCTGTTAAGGGGAGAAGGACATGTGAATAGACCAAATTATACTGGAGATGAATTCAGATATACCTAATTTAACATGCAGGATAGTGATTTAGTTAGCACCCTCCGGCAAAACTAAACAGAAAAACTCTATAACTGTGGCTTTCTTGATGAATGACTTGTTGAAATCATCAGACTGAAGGATGGATTTAATATATTGTATTTCTTGTATTAACAATGACTTAGTCGAGTGATGGAAACGTGTTTGAAGGATGAGAGTTTGATAGTGATGGTGGTGAGACAGAGAATGAATATAATAATAACAGGGAAATTTTATTAGTCACAAGAGAAAATTATACAACTAGTTTTGCCACACCTACATTCTGATGTCTTCTTAAGGGCTTAAAATAGGAGAAATAAGGAAAGCAATTGATTTTAAAAAAACAAATAAACCATCAAGACTGCGGAGTAATGCATGGTGTGCATCAGATGTCTCTTTGGAGTGTATATAGATGATTGTTGGAGAAATTAAAATGTAATGTATTAAGAGATCTAATTAGTGATTTCCAGACATCATTCAGGAAGAGGCCTTGGTTTCGAGGGAGCCATATGAGTGAATGCTGTGAATTCTTAATTTGGTGAAAAAAAATTTTCTTCAGAGAAAAAAAAAAAAAGGGCATGGTAGCTGTATCCCAGTCAACAGCTTAATTTATCATTGACATATGATGAACTAGGCTAGACTTTTCTTCTCTTTTATGATCAACATCATTTATGTTCTCTTTCTCACTTCAAACCTTCAGTTTTTCTGACCTATGCAGACTAGACCAAAGGAACACACGATCCCATAAATGCTTGGATGTGTGGAAAGGGGAATACTGTCCTTTGAGAGTCTTAAAGGCTATGAACTCTTTGGACTGGCTTCTATGCAACTTGAAAACATTATGAGTAGGGCAGCTATATGTACTACAGTTCTAACAATGTAGAAAGGGGAAAAAAAATTCAACTTGGGACAGCCATGTTAAGAGAACAATTTTTCATGAAGAGGATAGCATTAGTCCATCAGATCTATTTATAGTTTTACAGCTTTGTTCAAACATTCTAGTGAGAAATAGCTCTTATATAGGACTTCGGTCTTCTAAGAATCCTGTATTTGGAAACTGCATGTTCTGCAAGTCTGCTCATGGAATTTAATGTAGTTTTGATATTCTTCATAATGAACAGTAATATCATTTTGATATTTCTTATAATGAACAGTAATATCATTTTGATATTTCTTATAATGAACAGTTGAAGATATACCAGTTTGGTTAAAGCAGTAAAAACTGCATGTACGAAGTTGATTGACACCAGGGTAGAGAGAGATCATTGGGGGAAATCTGTCCTTCACTGAGCCTAGAAAGGAAACAGTTTTATTAACAGGGCAGATCATTTGAATGCCAGCAAACCTGAGTATATTCACGTGTTCAGATATGCTTTTAACATATAGGATGGTGATACAGTTGACATCCTGCTGAGAAGTGGAAATGGAAAAAATATAGCTATTGAAGAATAATGTGTTGAAACCTAATATGACAGGAAGGTGGATTTGATACATACAGCAGTACCTTGTATTGCGAGTAACTAGGTCTGCGAGTGTTTTGCAAGATGAGCAAAAATTTTTAATAAATTTTAACTTGATAAATGAGCGAGGTCTTGCAATACGAGTACAGTATTACCTATACGCTTTGTCTGCCAAGTGTCACGTGATCACAAGCCACTCGGGATTGTGGGTAATCGTCTCATATGCTCGGTCTGTCAGCATATCTCATTTGTATAGTCAACATTCGTGCTAGCATTGTGACCACATGTGTGTGTGTGCGTAAAGCATTTTTTTATTTTGTATCCAAATGTAGTGACCATTCTTTATTAACTGTATTACGACAATGGCCCCAATGAAGAAAAGGGTTGAAAAGGAAGGTGGTAAGAAGAAGGAGATGATTACGATGGAAGTTAAGAAGGAAATCATCGGGAAGCACGAACAAGGTATGCAAGTGGCCGCCATCGTAAGATTTTATAAGAAGTCTATGCCGACAATTTCCACAATATTAAAGAAGAAAGAAGAACTAAGGGGACTAAATGTAGCAAAAGGAGTCATGAGAGTATCAAAGCTATGGCCACAGATTCTGGAAGATGTAGAAAAGTTGCTTTTGGTGTGGATAAATGAGAAGCAACTAGCAGGTGATACTGTGACCGAGAACTTGATCTGTGAGAAGGCAAAGGCCTTGTATGCCGACCTCGTAAGTAAACTGACAGGTACGTCTACAGAAAATGAAAAAGGTTTCAAGGCAAGCAGGAGATGGTTTGATAACTTTAAGAGTAGAAGTGGCATCCATAGTGTTGTGAGGCACGGAGAGGCTGCGAGTTTGGATGCAAAGGCAGCTGAGGCGTTCGTTGCCGAGTTCCAGAAGCTCGTGGTTTCCGAGTGTTACCTACCGCAGCAAGTTTTTAATTGCGATGAGACAGGGCTTTTTTGGAAAAAGATGCCAAAGAGCTGCATTATAGCAGAAGAGAATGCAATGCTCGGTCACAAACCCATGAAAGATCGTCTCACCCTCTTACGGTGTGCTAATGCAAGCGGTGATTTCAAAGTCAAGCCCCTGCTCGTATATCATTCTGAGAATCCACGAGCCTTCAAGAACTGCAAGGTGCAGAAGAGCTAGTTAAACGTTATGTGGAGGTCCAACAGCAAGGCTTGGGTCACTCGTATCTTGTTCGCTGAGTGGATTAACGAGGTCTTTGGTCCTGCAGTAAAGAAATACCTTTTAGAAAAAAAATTGCCACTGAAAGTCTTGCTGGTTATGGATAATGCTCCTGCTCATCCTCCAGGTCTTGAGGACGACTTACTGGAAGAATTCGAGTTCATTAAGGTCAAGTTCCTTCCTCCCAACACTACTCCATTACTCCAGCACATGGATCAGCAGATCATTTCGAACTTTAAAAAGCTTTACACCAAGGCACTATTTCAGCGATGCTTCGAGGTGACCGAAGGAACTAACCTTACCCTCCGAGAGTTTTAGAAAAATCATTTCCACATCGTAAACTGCATCAAGATCATCGATAAAGCCTGGGATGAGGTCACCAAGAGAACCCTTAATTCTGCTTGGAGAAAACAGGAGCTGCTAGTTGGCGATGAAATTGTGTCCTTGGGGAAGACCATGGGACTGGAGGTGAATGAATGAGAACGACATTCAAGAGCTGGTGGAGGAACATGGCCAGGAGTTTACCACCGACGAACTGATGGATCCACATCGCGAGCAACAGTAAGAAGTTATGGAGGAGATCTCGTCTGAGGAGGAGGAGAAAAAGACAGAGTCAAATGAGATTAGGGAGGTGTGTAAAATGTGGGGAACAGTGCAAAATTTTGTAGAAAAGCACAATCCGAATAAGGATGTGGCAGTGCGAGCAATGAATCGGTTTAACGACAATGCAATGTCATATTTCCGTGAAATCCTCAAAAGGAGGCAAAAGCAAATGTCATTGGGTAGGTTCCTTTGTTAAAGTCGCACAAAAAGAAAAAGAGTCAACAGATAGCAGTGATTCCGTTAGTGACAATGAAAGTCGTCCTACCCAATACAATTACTGTAATATGTAAATGTAATGTAATTAATAAATTCGATTACTTTATGTATAATGATTACTTTTTATAAAAATATAAAAAGGTATACATATATAAGCTTTACGAAGGTATATGTATTTTATATTAATCATTTTTATATGAATATTTTTGAGTTTTGGAACGAATCATCTGAGTTTCCATTATTTCTTATGGGGAAATTCGCTTTGATATACGAGTGCTTTAGATTACAAGCACGTTTCTGGAATGAATTATGCTCGCAAACCAAGGTACCATTGTACTGCATTATTTGATAATGCAGTATATTCAATATATTTCTTACATTAACAATGCATCACTAGTACAAGCTCGATGGATCAGAGTTTTAATGTCACCAGATTATTTAAAATGTATTTACAAAATCCAAAAGTATCATGAATAAACCATCATACTTTTGGATTTTGCTAAGGCTTTTGACAGAATACAGTATGGAAGACTGTTGCATAAATTGGAGAATATGGGTTTCAATTATAAAATATTAGTGTGGAATAAGAGGATGGCTGACTGACAGACATCAAAAAGTGGTATATGGAAGATGTGAGTCTGCAAGATTTAAGGTAACTAGTAGTGTATCATAAGGATCTGTCCTTAGTCCACTGTTATTCAATCTGTACATTAATGATATTGGGAAGGATTTGACAGGCGACATACAGCTATTTGCTGATGATGCAAAGAGAGGTAGTGTAATCAGGAATGCTGTTGATATGCAGCACCTGCAGAATGATTTGAATAAGCTGAAATTGTGAGCATGGGAAAATGGATGTCAGTTCAATGTCAGGAAATGTAAAGTCATGCACTTAGGTGTTAGATATCCAATGTTGTATTATATGGGTGAGATGATATTAGAAGAAACTGATGAGGCCAGGGATCTTGGAATGTTACTAGATAACAAGTTGAAGTTCAAGGGCCACGTAGCAAAGATTGATAATACAACTCAAAAGATAATTGCAATGCTGAAATGGACTTTCACATGTAAAGATAAGGATGCCATTTTTCCTCTTTACAAGGCCTTGATAAGACCTCACTTGGACTATTGTGAGCAGATCTGGTCTCCTGGTTTCAATTGTGATTCTGATATATTGGAGATAGTGCAAAGGAGAGTGTTAAAATGATATCAAGATTGTGGAATACTGATTATGAAGACAGACTGAGAATTTGTAGACTGCAGACACTAGCAAACAGGAGAAAGAGGGGCGATATGATTGAGACTTAAAAATTCTGAAACGGTCATACAGGATTTCAGTTGATGGAATTTTTCATTTTATGGAGGGTGGAAAAAGGAAAATGGGCATCCTTGGAAGCTGAGAATGAAGGCCGCTTAGAAGGGGGTGAGGGCTAGATTTTTCTCTCATAGGGTAGTGCATGATTGGAATGGACTACAATTGGATGTTGTGTGTGCAGGCAGTGTGAATGAATTCAAGAATAAGTATGATAGCTGGTGGGTGTGGTATGTTGCTTCCCTCGATGAGTCCCTGACTCCCTGGAGGTCTCCCTTAATTAATAATAATAATAATAAATTGAATCTAAGGATGAATAGCATTAATCTTAATAAGAAGGTACTCAAGTTTCGATATAGAACTTTAAAGGGTGTAAAGATAACATCCGTGTATCTATGCCCTACTGAATTTGCTTACCATATCAATTGCTCGTTTGATTTAGTTTAAACTAGACACACAAAATAATCATTATATAGTTAGCTGATCCCATACAGCAGTAGCAGAATTTTTAATCCATTAAACTTTTAATCCTACAGTCAAGATTAGAAAGAAAACTCGCAATTTACAGATAAAAAATACTAATGGTGGGTGGCAGATGGCATTGTGTATTGACAGTGGGCAGTACTATTATGTGCAGATGGAAGCTTAAGTAGTGGAGATGGCAGGTTGTGTGGAGCACCTTCTTGTGATGAATCCATGGAAGTGTCATATAACAATATTTTCTTTCTAGATCTCCTTATTCATCAGCCAGGCAGGTGGTTTCAGTTTTCTGTTTCCAGAAGAGAAAAGCCACAATGGGCATTCATTCTAAGTTTACTTATTGCTTTATGACTAAAATACATAATAATAATAGGGAAATTTTATTAGTCATTACATTACACAAGAGAAAATTATACCACCTAGTTAGTTTATGCCACTTCTGCTTGCTTATACCTTTATTCCATTTTAAAATTTATACTGGGTATGCCCTTTATTCTATGACAGTACTACATGAATTAAGTTTTTTTTTTTTTATGTGGCCTGCCCACAAAAGGTTATTTGTAAACCTATAGTACATTTGTACTGTGGGTGATTTTTTCCAATTTTATATATTTTTATTTCTTTATTTTTACACAGTCCAGAAACTGTGCTTTAGAGACCAAATAGGGAACTTTTTCAAGCAACTTCAGGCCTCCAATAAGCAGGGAAGTGGTCTCACACCTGATGATATTATTACATTATTATTATTTTATAGTTTACAGGGCTAGGCAAACTAATAAAGAAACAGAAAGAGATGCAAAGTTCGACTGATCGAATCCATGGCTGACTCTGAATTGGTGTTAGCGAGGTTACAAAAATCTGGCAATAATCTTAATAATATAGGTCTGTAGAATTAATAATACCTAGTGGCGAGAATGGCTAATGGTCATACTGTTAAAACATTAATTGAATGCCTTTAGGTTCATGTACCACAAACACATTAAGAACTGAATGCCTTTAGGTTCTTAATGTAGTATGATGGTCGAGCAAAGCACTTGAAAGGCACAATACCATCTAGCGACAGCAACAATACTGACGACTAGTCATTGCAATAGTAATCCTACTCAGTAAGAGAGGAACTCAGGTTTGGACACTTGATACATATACTTGGTCAAGTGACCAGTGGTGTGAAGCTACCATCCCTGGGATTATAACTGAACATCTCTTAAGTCAGAATCCCATCTAGCCACTGCAATGATATCATTCATGCCTTGCACATTGAAAGGCAGTGCTAGCCAGAGTTACTTTCATACTGCAATGGTGCAATCACTCTGGTGACCAGAACAGAAGCATCAAGGTAGCCATCGAAATTTACCTTGAACCCTCTCCATTCAAGTATGATGCGTGGGCACCAAATCACTTGCAGATGACCTAGGTACTATCTGGGTGTCGTGCTTAGAAGAACAGCCACCATACTGCAATCTATTGAGACACATTCTCTGACTTTGTGTGATTTTGTTTTTTCCATTTTTATAAATTTTATATATATTTTTTGTTTATTTTTTATAAGTCCAGAAACCATGCTATAGAGACCAAACATGGAACTTTTTTCAAGCTACTTCAGGCCTCCAATAAGCAGAGCAGTAGTCTCACACCGGATGACATTATTACATAATTATTATTTTACGTTATTACCAAACTCTTATCAACAATTTCCTCCAAATTAATCTATTACTAGTTAACACTCCAATCATGTAATTGAGTGGAAAGGCTTATGTGTTGGTAATACATGTTAGTTTATTTTAACGGTAATAATTACAACACAGAATGATAAGAAAATAATTAATTGTTATTAACTTCTTTGCTGATATTTCACTGGTATTATCCAGCATCTTCAGAGTACAAGAACAGTTGGTTACATACATAAACAACAACAATTTGGTATAACACTGGGACTAATTTGAAAAAATTGTAACGGATAACACAAAGAACTAAAGTCCTAATTGGCGGCATCTATGTTGTGAAAAAGAGAGAAACAAGTATTAATTAGATCTTAAAATGACTGTCGTCTAGATTTTTGGTAAATTTATACAGCCATACTTGTTGAGGTTTGGAGTGTGTTTTAAAGCTGCGGCTTATTCCAAAAACAATCTCACTGATTTAAATTGACTTCTGTGTACACATTTGTTTTCTTCCATTTAATCCTATGTGAAGGGATATCTAAGGCATGGTCTGCTAGACCCAACTTGCCAAACGATAGTGCCGAATGTATTTTTTATGTTCACCAAGGCAGATGTCAACAATTTTTCCTATCTATCAATAGTAAGCCAGGTCACAAGAATAGGGCACTTCATAAACTCCTGGACGTGATAAAGAAGAGAGTCTGTCCTTAGAAAAAATACTAAATGCTCCCCAGAAATCCCCTCCAATGCCTAACTGTTATAGCAAAACTGTTACCATCCCATACATTGAAGGCACATCTGAAAAGATATCTAAAGTGCTTAATAAATATCAGCTAGACACCATATTCAAACAATATGTCAAATTGGCAACTCTTATACATTCACCTAAGGACAAACTCTCTTCTTTATCACATCCAGGAGTTTATGAAGTGTCCCATTGTTATACCAAATTGTTGCTGTTTTGTGTACTATGAAAACTGCTCTTGTGCTCTGAAGATGCTGGATATGATAGCAGCGAAATATCAGAAGTTAATAAATATTAGTTATTTTTTATCATTCTATGTTGAAATTCATCATCATGTGTCATCTCCATCCAGGAGTTTGACTACCATGATGTGACTAATGGTTGATCATGGGCATAATGATAATGTGGTGAGGATCCTTTTTCTTCCACATTATTGTAAATATTCATGGCTGTAATCCGTGTGTGTTCATGGGACCAGTTTGCCTGTTCTGAGGGATGAAAAACCTCTATCTCCATATGAGACCAGCTAACTCATCTTCAGTAGAAAGAGACTGATAAAGGTTCCTCACGTAAATCGAACCCTGGTCTTTCCAACCAAAGGGTCTGTACTGATTGAGCTATGGAGACTCTGTGTTGTAATTAATACTATTAATTAAGCTAACAGTGTGATGTAATATTTTCTTATATAACACTTCGGACTAAATTTATCCACCAGGTCTTTTTCTTGCCATCAAATACCTGTTTTACTAATGTTTCCTCTACCCATTCTGTTTGAGTGATCATACCATCTCAGATTAGCTCTACTTAAACATTCTTGAATTTTTTTTTATATTGATTCCATACATGAAAGGTTGACCCATAATATGCATGTCAGTGACATGCATGGGATGTTGGTGAGGACTGAGACAGAAGTTTACTGATGTTTTTTTTTTTTTAAGAGTTGCTGGTTGTAGTTATTTGGGAACGCTTCATGAGGAAAGCTGTTCTGGAGGACAGAGGTAGCAAGAATAAAAGAGGAAGAATATAAGCAGGTTTGGTGTCTTTGAAAGTTGCAATGAAAAGGGATGCTGGGAAGCTGCTGCTTTTGTTTTAAGAGGCCCAACATAAAAGAGGAGGAATGACTGTTGCCAGTTCAGTGGAGCAATGAAGTGCCTGCAGAATACATAGTACCAAAATAATGCATCTATGAGGTAGAAGTTGAAGTGAATCTATAAGAGAGGGATCACCTATGAAATGAATTGCTCTCATCTGGACAGCATCAAGAATTTTTAGAGAAGTTTTAGGTGTACCACCCCACTGTTATTCAAATTTAGTTGGAGAGAATATTGGAGATTTGCAATGGATTTGTTTAGGAGTATATCATCAATTACACACAGCAAAGAGCTAAGTTTGATATCTCTAATATCAAATTTAAAGCCACTTTCTTTCACATAATGTGACCCATGCATCCTCGTCTTACACCTGACTTTACATCAAACCATCTTGTATTTCCTTCAATTCTAAATGCTGACTTACAACTTAAATATTGACTATATATCGGTTCCATTTATCCCATATAACTGTAACATTTTACAAGCTTTTCTCTGGGCACTTTGCCATATGCTTTTCCAGATCCACAAATCTTAAGTACAGATCCTTGTTATATTCCCATGATCTCTCTACTATTTGTTGTAAAGTGAAAATCTGATCTGGACAACCTCCACTTGGCCTGAATCCAACTTGTTCTTCTCCAAATTCCTCCTCCACAATTTTTCTTAGCCTCTTCTCAAGTTTGTTTGCATAATTCTTACCTGGAAACATTTAATAGAGAAATTCCTCTGTAATTCTCACATTTAGTTTTATTCTCAATTTTATAGATTGGGACTATGAGAATTCTGCTCCAATCATCTCAAATTTGACCTTCTAAATCAGACCTTCTGAATTATGAATCACTTTTATAAGTGATTATGAATTATAAAAGTGATGCAGTTTTATAAAGAATTATAAAAGTGATGCAGAGTTATGAATTCTGCTTCACTTTTATACCTTCATATTCGAGCATTTCTGGTTAAATATCATCATGCCTTTCAATATTACAGACTTTTGATAGCTTTTTCTATCTCAAATATTAATGTTTACTCCTGTTTGCATTCTGTTTTCATATTTTCTACTACATTTGTGTCATTGCTTGCTTCGTTTAACAGCAGTAGCAGTCAGTGAACATTTTAAGTGGGGGTGCTACATATACAAAAAAAAAAAAAAAAAAAAAAAAAAAAATCAGTAACGAATTTATTAATAAATAAATTTACATATTAAAAATTGCTTTATTAAAAATATTTCATCCTCATCACAAACAAACACCAATAATAAAAGTTTCGTATCAATAGCAATGACAAGCGCAAACGAATATCGGCGTTAGATCGCAGTGCATTTGTTTCGTGTAACGATAATTGAAAAAATATAATTCTTTTCGTATTTTCAACAGTGACACTCGCCATAATTCAGCCTTGTATCTATAATAAATAAATATGTTATTTTAACAAAATAAAATAAGATTTACAAAAAATAGTTTACCACGCACATGCTCCAATAATAAACGTTTCATATTTCACAGAAATAATGTGCGTAAGGATACTAAAAATACACTGCCGTTTGGGCAGTGTCTGAATGACGTAACGTGCAATGACAAGTGCAAATGAATATCAGCATTAGATCGCAGTGCATCTGTTTCGTAATCTAAAGCGTTAATCAAACAATTCCAATTATTAACTATTCAATCAATGTCAAAACATAAGCTGTAACCTTTAACATGTTGTATCGCATTTATATAATGTTGCAAGCATTGTTATTATTTATAAATACAAACAAAATTTAAAATTTTCATTTTTCCTTGGGGGTGCTGCAGTGTCGCAGTGCTTATGTATGGGCCACCACTGTTTAAGTCTTTCAAAATAATTGCTCCAGGCATCTAGAATATCTTTATATTCAGTTTTCATGTGGCTTTTATTATTTCTGATTCCTTTTACAGTACTCTTTCCTCCATTTCTAAGTTTTTTCAATATCCTCCAGAACATTTTGCCACCTTCCTGAAGTTTATCTTCTATATTCACCAAAGTCTTCCCATGACTTCTGTTTGGCTATGTTTAAACATAATTTAGCTCTCTAGCTCTGTTACATTTTTCTCTGTATATTTTTAGGGCACCTGGTGACTTATTTGTCAGGAACTTTCAGGTTGAATTAATGTTTTCTTCAGAGTCTGCCACTGAGACTCCAAGGTCTGGTTGCTGTTTTCAAAATGTTTTATTATTTCTTTGATAAAGTTGTATAGTTGAGTCGACAGTTCATCTGTAAAAGCTACTCAACTTTAATTCATTTTAAAAATTGCTTACAAATTTTCCAAAAACATCTATATGCCTGGAATTTATTTCCGATTCTTCTGTTTAGATCACTAACAAGGATCAGATTTTCTAATTTTTATGTTAGACTTTAAAAATTCCAGTATTTCTTCATTAGGAGAACTTTCTTTGGGGACAAAGACAAATAAGTTTCATTGTCCATTTCTCCAATTTGAAGTTTATTTCATCCCCCCTCACCACACACACAGAGCATTTATCTGCTATAGGCCCTGTGCCTTTCGTGTATGGAACTAACTTGAAACTGACTTCCAGTTTATCTTCATGTTTGGTGTTGAATGCTATCTATCATTACTTCTTCCCTTCCTTGATCATTATTGCCCAAATATAACATCCTATATTTATTTAGTGTGATCACCAATTATGTTCATGTGGTATTTTTTCAGTTCTTCAGCAAGTTTGATTTCCTTTCCGTTGACACCCTGTATGCTGATAGTGTCTATCTCCGATTCTTCTACCATCAGTTGTGAACTTTACACTATTTGCCTTGGTTCTGTGATGAAATCAGCAGGGGGCTTTTTAAATGGTTTTAAACATCCTAGCTGCCATGAAATCATATCATGTTGCACCATTATGTTTATTTCTGGTTGAAGCCAATAGAGAGTACAATTAGTAGGCTAAGCACCATCCTCATTAATTTGTATGCAGTGAATACCTACTAACAGGTGCACCACATGAAGGTGAGGATTGGTCATTGGGTCGGACGCCTCAGTCTGGTCTCCAGATTCTTTAAAGGCTATGTGGAGGTCTCCTCCAGTTATCTGCCTTTGACCCTCAAGAACCAACCCCCACTTCCAAAAAAAGAAAAAAATTCATATGAAACAAACTGAAACTTTGTGAAAATTTTATGACACAAATTTCATGCTAGCTATCCACTGTAATTTTTTTCCTTAAGTTAAAGGTTTTGTACAGGGATCCAATGAGAAAAAAAAAAAATAATAACTGTAATGTAATTCCAGGAGAAGGCATTAAAATACTTTTTCAAGTGCTGTTATGTATCTGGAAAAAGGAAACAAAAAAGAAATAGCGAAGCAAAAGAAGTATAGAAACACTTGGTTGCATTTAAAGATAGATTACTTCAATAAATAAGAATAAAAGAATTAGAATGTGTTTGGAAATGATACCAGAAAAATGCAAGAGCAGTGAAATATGGGAAAGACTCAGAAAAGACAAGGCAACAAAAAAAGAGAAGGAAAGAAGAGAAGGGGGAAAAAAGGGGATGTACAAAATAGCAGAAAGGAGGAAAAGATGGTTGAAGTAGCAAAATAGTAGAAGTAGAAATAGTTGAAGTAGGTGATGTCACAGTCCTTTTGGCAAGGAAATTTAGACTACGTTGCAGTGTTCAAATATTTCTTTGTGTGTGAGCGTTTTAGTGGGTTTTAGGGGAGTTGCTAATTTTGGGTTTGTGGTGAAGCCTACAAATACATTTTCAAACACAGGGACTAGAACCTAGTATTCACCATGAACCAAAAATTAGAAACTCTCCTAAAACCCACTAAATTGCTGACACACAAAGAAATATTTGAACACCACAATGTAGTCTACAAATTTCCTTGCCAAAAAGACTGTGACATCACCTACACAGGCTCTACCATTAGGTCTTTATGGACTAGACTACAAGAACAGTTCCGGGACTGTAACACCCCTATTCAGTAACATTTAAACGCTAAAAAAAAACGCAACATCAAAAAGAAAAATGAAATACAGAGTACAGGGAAGACAGAAATAGCGGCTCACGCCCTTGAACTGAAACATATCCTGCAAATCAACAACGCCATAATAATAGACAAACAAGACAACGAAACAATGCTTAGAATATCCGAAACAATAGCCATAAAATGTGACGGAAACTCAATCAACGGTGGACGTTGATTCTCTACCTAATTTCTGAATGTTGGAAGCTCCACAATGTACAAATCAAGTCACGCCTCCAACCAATAAGCCCTTTTTTGGCAGATACAACATACAGTCATGGCATAGCCGTACACTCATCCCGAAAATGTTCCAATGATGGTCAGATGACCAAAACGGCTCGCACCCCCGTTAACGCTCTCCCCGTCCCAGTTTTCCCATAAAACCCTTCCCCAAAGAAACGCCCTTAAGTATAATAATATATATATATTATTTTAGAAAAAAAAACAGGTTTTCAAAATTATTCTTCCTTGCATCAAACACTCCACCAACATTTCACCCCCTTTTAAGCCTGCAGCAGAAATATGGAGAATGAAGTTATCCTAGCATCTAAACAGGGTATGTATAAAATTTTCTTCCTCAATTATTCTGCTATATTTTCCTTTAAAATACACTTATAATGCCCTAAAAATTTTCTTGAGTAAAATAGCCAATGTATTTAAAATAAGGGACACTCATAAACAAAAACAGGCTATAATAGCTATAAAAGTATGATACTTAAGTGTGAAAAGAATTCCATTCTGGCATTACGAAGAATCTGACACATTTGAAAAAGCAAAAGAAGACATCCAAAATTGCTAAAGTAAGAAATAAGGCAATGAAGGAGATCTATATCAGATAGATGTAAATGAACATGGCTTAGTATTAATAAATCACCAAGTTATATAAAGACAAGATCGATGGAATACTTTGACTACTGTATGAAGAGGAAAGATTAATAAGAGAAGACAGGCAATCAAATGAAGAGATGCTTATAGGAAAACATGTTGCAAAAGTATGAGATTTCTTGAAAAACAATGCACAATGGAAAAGGCAGTGAGTGATACAGTATAATGCAGAAATATGGAAAGCATCCATATTTCCGAAAAGGTATAGACATTCTGTGGATCTAATAAAAAAGAAATGTGATTAGAAAGTGATTTCAGAGGAAATTAATGTCTCTAGCATGTTAATAACAATTTATATGGGAACATGAATAATTGTAATAATTATCAAGGGAGAAAACTACACACATACCATGAAGATGCAGAAAAGAATACCGGACAAGAGAGAGAGCAAAAAAAAAAAAAAGAAGTAGTAAAGATAGAAGAGGAAAAGTTTGGACTCATGCCAGGAAGAAGTACAATAGGTGCAGTATTTGTCTTCAACAGAGAAGTACAGAGAATGAAAAACACTACTGCATGTATTTATAAATCTGGAGGAAGCATATAACAGGTGCCTAAGCATGAAATACATAACTGCCTAAGAAAGAAAACAGTACCAGAAAAATGTGCAGTTCATAAAAGAAATATAAAGGTTCTTGCATATGTGTTAGATAAAAAAAATTTAATGTGAAAGATGGAATACACATAGAATCTGCATTGTTTTATCTCCCATAAGCATATAAGAAGAATGAGGATAAACAGAACTAGTGTTGAAATCAGAAGGTCAAAAACAACAAAAAACTATAAAAACTTAAATAAATGAGCGACTATGTATGTATCATGTATGATGTAAAGAAAGAACAGCCAATCAGAAATGAGGAAGTTAGAGATGAGAAGAGTGGAATGCTCAGATCTATTTTTATACATGTAGATACTTATACAACTTACACATGTAGGAAAAAATATAAAATTTTATTCAAAAACTGAGATATATTTCGTCCAACGGAATATGAACATCATTAGGGAGAAAAACTAACTATATTTAAACCATGAATCATAAGAGTGTGTCATATAGCATGTGCTTACTAGTTTGTGTTGTGGTTGCAGCTGACAGGATAGGGATTACACTATCAGAGTTCAAATGAACAATTCTAAAATATTATTAAAAAAATTATTAAAGGATTTTTTAAAAATTATAAACAGTTAACAGTAATCACTTCCCAAAACTTGGAGATCAGCATACAATCAGAGTGGTTAAGGTTCAGATGATTTCATAGTATTTCACATGTTTCAAGGAAAAGATGATCAAATTTGAACCTGGTGGAATGAAAAATCTTTGTCTGGTTCCAAAAAATTATGTGCCTATTGTCAATAGCATGAGAAGCAAGGCTGAGCTTCTCAGATTCCAAAAATTCAATATAATATTGATATTCTTGGATTTTAATCACAGCAAAGTGGCCAGTTTGTCCAAAATAGCAAAAAAGTCATGAGCAAGGTGCTCATAACTTTTATTTGATATTTTGTGCTCATGAGAAGGGTGCTTGATAGACAAGTAACCTGATTAAGAAGAGAGATGGTAATGTATCCATTATAGATGGTAAGAAAGAAGACAGTTACTGAGCTGGTTTGAAGGAAGTGTATAGAATGAATTTGCAAAGAATCTGTGCTGTTGTTCAGAGATTCCTTTAAAGTAAGGCCCATATATCACTTATTAAGTGACATATGGACGTTAGAGATTTCACCTTTGCCAACCTTCTATCACTAACTGCACACAGAATGCTATGAATAAATAAATATTCATAGCATTTATTTCGGAGCTTTAAATATAATACAATTACTTATTTCAATTTTGAGAGAGGACAAACATAACTCACTGACTTCCCATTAATTTACCTTACTTAATTAGGTTCATTTTACACCACATTTTTTGGGACAATTCCTTCAAGAATGAAATTCCATCATAAAGCAAGGGTTACCTGTATATTTGTTGCCTGAAAAGAAGTCAATCGACACCACAGTATGAGGAACAAACAACCATGATGCTCACCTTAATAAGATTTATGACCTCCTTTTGCAGTGATGACTGCAGAGCTTTCCTATGGGGCATATTTTCCCAAAATGCACAATAGCAATCAATGAGAATTTTGGACCATTCTTCCAGTAGGCATATAACAAGGTCTTGAACTGTTGTGGGGTGTACATTCTTTGATCTTACCTGATGTTTCAATTCATCCCATCATATTTTAACAAGGTTGAGATCAGGGTTCTGTGGAGGCTAGTCAAGTGTGGTGAAGTTCATAGTCACAAGCCATGCAGTCACAGCAACAGCCTTATGACACAGTGCATTGTCTTGTTGAAAGAGACAATGGTCAGTTCCACAGAAACACCACAAAGTAGAAAGCATTGCATCGTCCAAAATGTTCAGATACCTCTTGGATGTCAATGTTTGTGAGACTGCAAATGGAGGTTCAACCAGAAAAAACAGGACCATACTGTCACACCTCCACCTCTGAATTTCATAGTTGGAATTACACGCTCTGGTAGGAGACGTTCACCGAGCATCTACCAAACTCACACCCATCCATCTGTTCAGTAAAGAGTGCAACATGATTCGTCATTCCAAAACATAGCTATCCAAGATTCCACATCCTGTACACACTCTTTACACCACTGAAGAGAACACTGCATGTTGGTTTAGATAATGTGGGGCTTGCATATTGAAGTCCTACCATGGAAACGTATGTTGTGAGCCTTGGTTCTGAATGTTTTTGTGCAGATGGGTGTCCAGTCGATGCCCTGAACTCTGCGGTAAACATACCGGCTGATGAACGTCAGTTTTTACATATTATCCATCATAGTACATGACAGTCAAGTTCACTGGGTGAAAGTTACTCTGTTTGACTCCTTGCACTTCCATCTCAGTATGGTATCACTGATTGCTGACCTAGGATGACCCAATTTGTAAACAATTTTCCAAACAGATAGGCCTGCAACATGGCATCCTATCACAATACCTCTTTCAAACCCCATCACTTCCGTTCATGGAAACTGATGGAGTCATTTCACCTAGACACAGTTGCACTGACTTGGGAGCATCACATTCATCCAATTTATACCAGCTACAAACACACGACTCGTTACATGGCATGGTGCACCTTGCCCATGGGGATGTTCGTTGACTTCTTTCCAAGCAGTGTATGTGTGCTATAATATCAAATTAGAAGTGTTTATGTTTCAGGCAAACATAAAAGCAGTAAGAAGATTTAAATATTCTCCATCTTAATCTTCTGTTTGAGAGGTGAAATGAACAACAGAATGCAGGCAATGTAGAATAACTCAAGATGAATATGGAGTTTCCAGAGAAACTCATTCCAGAGAAACATGAAAGACATAAGTTAGAATGGCAGGTTTTAGCAAAAATGATGATATGAAGGAGAAGAATCTATGCAGAGGGAAATAACAAAGGACAGAACACAAAGAATCAGCAATGAAGACCTCACCTAAATGTGGAACTAATAACACAGAAGTAGAAGAGATGTTTATAATCACTAATCTGTTTCAAAATATTTTGGTACTGCAATTCATAAATTTGTCTACTTTCATTTATATGAGATTGCAGAAATGAATTTAGTTATCAAGAACAAAGTACCCATTGTTCAAAGGATTTTTTTTTACTAATAACAATAATTTAAAAAAAAAGTTTCAATGGCTATAGAATGTTACATTGCCTCTGTATCAAATGAAAGTATAGTTCTTATTATATGGCTGACTGACAGATATCAAAAAGTGGTATACAGGTGATCTGAGTCTGCAAGGTTTAAGGTAACAAGTGGTATACCACAAGGATCATTGCTTGGTCCACTGTTATTCAATCTGTACATTAATGACATTGGGAAGGATTTGACAAGCGACATACAGTTATTTGCTGATGATGCAAAGATAGGTAGGGTAATCAGGAATGCTGCTGATATGCAGTCTTTGGAATGATTTGAATAGGCTGGAATTGCGAACATGGGAAACTGACACAACTGACATTGAACTAACACAATGAGCGTCAGTAAATGTAAAGTCATTCACTTCAGCATGATTAGACATCCAATGTCGTATTATATTGGTATTATATTAGGCTAGAAGAAACTGATGAGGATAGGGATCTTGGAGTGTTAGTAGATAAGAAGTTGAAGTTTAGGGGCCATGTGGCAAAGATTGCAAATACAACTCATAAAAATAATTGCAATGCTGAAAAGAACGTTCTCATGTAAAGATAAGGATGTTATTTTGCCTCTTTACAAGGTCTTAATAAGACCTCACTTGGACTATTGTGTGCAAGTGTAGTCTCCTGTTTCCGTTGCGATTCTGACATATTGGAGAGAGTACAAAGGCGAGTGTTAAAAATGATATCAGGATTGTGGAATGCTGGTTATGAAGACAGATTGAGAATTTGTAGACTGCAGACACTAGCAAACAGGAGAAAGAGGGGGTGATATGATTGAGACTTACAAACTTCTGAAAGGGTCATACAGGTTTTCAATTGATGGAATTTTTCAATTTATGGAGAGTGGGGAAAGGACGAGAGGGTATCCTTGGAAGCTGAGAATGAAGGCCGCCAAGAAGGGTGCAAGGGCTAGATTTTTCTCTCAGAGGGTGGTGCATGATTGGAATGGACTGCCATTGGATGTTGTGAGTGCAAGCAGTGTGAATGAATTCAAGAATAAGTATGATAGCTTCCCTCGATGAGTTTCTGACTCCCTAGAGGTCTCTCTTAATAATAATAATAATATATATCTCTTTTCTCTAATATTTAAAAAAAAAAAAGAGCCAAACAAAAAGAAGCAATGTTGAGAGTTAGGACGGAGTGTGGCATGTTTGGCCTGGGTGAATGTAACACCTGTGGTGAAAGACTGTTGGAATTTGCCCATGCTAACAGATTAGTTATTACCAATATCTGTTTCCAGAAACACCCATGACAGACCTATACTTGGATATCTAACATTGATAGGTCAAGGAACCACATTCATTACGTCCTGGCTCTCCAGTGGCGGAAGACAAGCATCTCTGATGTACATACTTGTCCTGGAGCAGATTATGGTACAGATCATCAGCTAGTAAATGTCAAAGTAAGACTAAGACTCCAAAAACTTCCAAGTCAGTCACGTCCCACTAGATTGGATGTTAGAGTAATTATTAATGGATTCACAGAAGAAACACTGACTTGGCTGGATAATTTTTTGACTACCAATGAGGAGAACTCACCAGAAATGATTTGGGAAGGAGTCAAGATGATAATACAAGATACGGCCAAGAAGTATCTCGGCCCAATAAGAAGACCAAGAACCCCATGGATATCAGATTCAACATGGGAACTAATCAAAAGAAGGTGGATGAAAACACGGAGAGACACAGGAACTGAAGAATATAAGAGATTACACAGAGAAGTCAGAAGAGCCATCAAGCAGGACAAGGAAAAGTATTATACTGATAAACATGAAGAGACAGAGTCCCAGATGAGAAGGCAGAATTATAAAAGGATGTTTTATTTAGTTTGTGATCTAAAGCACAAGTTTAAGCCCAAATTGAATTCATCAAAGACAGGAATGGAACATTACTAACAGAAGAACTGGAAATCAAAAACAGATGAAAAGAATACTGTGAGGAACTGCACAATACAATGGATAAATAAAATTTGGAGGAGCCCTCTCACCAGCAAAATTCCGTTCTGAAACCTGTTCCACTTAGGCACGAAGTTGAAAGAATAGTTAAGCAGCTTAACAGTAATAAGACTCTAGGTGGAGATGGAATCACAGCAGAGTTGGGGGGGGGGGGGATAAGAGTGTTTCATAGATCTCTCCCATATCCTTGATTACAAGGATATAGGAGAGAGGATCATGCCCTAGAGACTGGAAGAAGTCAGTTTTCATACCACTACATAAGAAGTGAGATATGAGGGATTGCAAGAACTATAGGACTATTAGCTTAATATCTTATGCAGGCAAAATTTTATTAAAGATCATGTTAAATAGGATTGAGGCCAAAGTTGAGCCAGATGCCTGAGGAACAAGCAAGTTTTAGGAAAGGTAAGGGCACCAGAGATCAGATCCTTTGAATTAAACAGATCACAGAAAAATATAAATAATTCAGACTCCTTCTTGTAATGTGTTTCTTAGACTACTGTAAAACTTTTCACTGTGTTCAGCATGTGAAATTGTGGGAAGTAATGAAAAGAATGAGTTTTCCTCAACACACTATCAGGTTGATAGCCAACTTGTACAGGGAGCAAGAAGCCATGGTAAAAACAGGTGTTGGATTGACCGATCGGATTTAGGTGGGAAAAGGAGTTAGACAAGGATGTTTACTTTCTCCTCATTTGTTTAGTATATATGCAGAGTGTTAAATCTGAAATGAAAGGCTTAATTTCTCCTTCAGCATTCATTTCACGGGATTTAACTGGGATGCAAAGTTTACCAAATGAAATACTTGTAAATAGGCAAAAAATTGAAGTTGTAAATATAGTAATAATGGTTCTTTTATGTATTTTGCTATGTATTAATTTATAGGTCCTGTAAATAACAGACAATCAACAAGATATTGTAAAAGTAATATTGTAACAGGAAAGTCAGAGCAAAGTGCAGGCTTGTATAATCAGATCATAAACATGACCCTAGGCAATAGCTATACGAGGTCCAAGGCACATGCGAGATGCCCACGTGGAGATGCATCGGAGAGGAGAAAGTACAGTGGGCAAAACGCTTGCGTGGCATCTGCAATCGATGATGTAGTAGGAAGAGTAGATGCGGAGAAATATAAAAGGCTTGGTGCCACAAGTTCTCTCTCTCTCGTGGTCCTTTTCTCATGGCGTCAGAGTCGAGCAGAAGTCGTTCGGGTGAACGAAGGATGGTAAAGTGGCAACGGTATGGTTAAGTAGAGGCCGAGTCCGAGCATTGTCATCGATGCAACGAGACAACCAGCGAACACTGAAATTTTGTGCAGCTCCAGCCATACCTTTCCATCAAAGGAATTTCAAGTATGAGGCAAAGAAGTGATTCGTGACCGAAATCACTGGAATGTAGAGACAGGGAACAACAGATCCCAGAACAAGGTAACCACCCGAAGGAAGGCTACAAGAAGATCTGATGAGAAGTATCTCCTGAAAGATTGAACTGGTCGGTAATGTAGAGTTTTTATGTCCATTGTATTGTAATTTAAGGTCAGGGTGAGCGAAAGTGTTAAATTTCTTGTGATCGGACTTCTTGATAGAATTCAGGATTCTAAATACCTAATCCTCTAGCATGGAACTTTGTAGCTCTAGAAGTGTATTGTTTTAAGCATTGTCATTAGATTAATTTGATGTGTTATATATCAATATTTGAGGAGAGAGTAAGATATTCATATACGTGACTGTGATAAGTGAGCAGGGTTAAGACAGCTTGACTCTGCTAATGTCCCTTAATGTGAAATGCAGATTGTATTATAGATCTTGTCTGTAAGAATAGCATTACTTATAGAGACATTTCATTAAAATTAGTTTTTTGATTAATATGTACCATTATTGAGAATGAATAAACTTTCATGTCTTCTTTACTCAAAATACGTGTCTGATCTTTGAAGCCAATGCACCACTTGCTATAAATAGAACCTGTATAAGTTAAAGTGCAGGAACTGGTTATGACTGCAATATAAAAATAAGTATCATAAGGGTTTGTTTGTATTAGATTGCTAAATTGTGAAATAGTCTGTGGGCTGACTCTCTGACAATATTAATTCTACTGTATAGGAATTAAGATGACGCAGCTAAACAAATAAATTTTCTTAATTCCGAAAAAGAGTTGACTTCAGATTTTCAGTCAAGGAGAATTTGGCTCAACCTTGGGGTGATCTTTTTGTCTGAAAGATGTGTACACAAGTTCGATTAAGAGTGAGGCCACAGACAGGTTAGGAACTTTGATGGATAGCTGTAACTAGGGGATTGAGAAGTAAGGGAAGAACGAAGCTGAAATAACTCAAAGTGCAAACAAATTTAGAATTAATAAATTAAGAGAAGAACAGGACAGAAAAACACCCAATTAAGGAAATGTTGCAATGGCACAGCCGACAGGATGTTGATTTGTTAAATTAAACGACTAAGAAATTAAGTTTGTGAATCAAGGTGAGTTGATTTTGGCTTGAAATCAGGCGATTTTGGTGTTGGAATAAAATTAGCAATATTGTGTGTAAGATAAGATCGCATTTTTGTAAGTCTATATACAGGTATGAATCAGCCGTCTGGTTCAGGCATGGATGACGGAGAATTTTTCAGGATCATCAACCCTCAACAAGTTTTTCCGCAGTTCTCTGGGAAGGAAAATGCCGACGTTATAGCCTTTTTTAGCTACGTCAAGAAGTTGAGGAAAGCAGGCAGGTGGGTGGACTTCCAACTCCTAATCTTGTTGCGTAGTAAGCTGGTGGGGAAAGCAAGGAATTTCCTCTACTCTTCCCCCATACTAAAAGAGACTGTAGACTATGCAATATTTAAGGAAGTACTAATTGCCGAATTTTCCAGTGAAAAGGGTCCCTTCAAAACCTTCTGGAAACTTCACAGGTGTGTACAGGGTAAATGGGAAAGTGCGACCAATTATCTGAACAGATTGCTCTCCATTACACGATCTATGAGAGTATCCATGGAGGAAAGGTCTCACCTTGAATGGATAGCTTTCCAACAGTTCAGGTCAGAGCTATGTGATGAGTTATGAGAAGTGATATATAAGAAGCGAGTCAACAACTTAGATGGATGCTATAGACTGGCTAAGGAAAGAGAAAGAGTGTTAAAAGAAATGTCTCATGCAAATTCTCTGAGAACATTGTTACTGGAAGGACCGAGCACACAATTTTCCTCCCTTTCACTCCGCCCTGAATGCAAAAGCAATTCCAACTCAAATGGAAGAGCTGAGCTTCTGAAGTCACCAGAACAAAATCACTCCTCTATGGGAGTGAAAGCAATAATATCAGATCATCTGGGGTGCAGGAAAGAAGAAGGGGTGAATCCATTGCCAGGAAAAGAACATGAGATGAGGCATGAGCCAACTAATAGGCATTTAGAAGCGATCTCTTTAGTACAAAAGGCCCAATCGTACGAGGGATGTATTGACGAATCAATTTTGAAGGAACGAGAAGGGGTCTCTGCTGCCCCCCTCTGATGAGTCTGTCGGTAGGCCCATATTTGATTTCAAGGCCTACAAGATGCAAAGTGTGGCAGCAGCAGAGATTGTAGGATGAATACCATTGTCCCTTGTTGAGGGATTTGTGGAGGTAATTCCCTGTAATTTCCTACTAGACACCAGAGCCCATATATCAGTGATACCTATGCCACTGATCAAGGAAATTAGTAAGGTTTCTCCTGGTGGGCTCGTCGAGCTGCGTAAGCCCATTAAGATTACTGGAGTCGTCAGAGTTGAGCTCCTCTCAAAGATGAAGATGAATGTGATGCTTACAATACCTTGTTTCCCAGTTAGCCTCTCTCATGAAGTGCTGGTTCTCCCCGAACTCGCTGATACGAGCAACCAAGTCATATTGGATCTCGACTTCTTGGAGAAGCACCAGTTCATGTGTGACTTCATTAACGAAACAATATCTCTTTGTGGGAAAAGGTTCCAACCTAAATTTAGAACCGGAAGTGAGAGTACTTCCTGTTCAAGTGAGGCTTTAGAAATTGAAGTGGGAGACTCAAAAGAAGTCTCAAATGAATGGAAAAGGAAAATGGTGCAAAGCACTATCAGTTCATCAGTAAGAACTTGAAAGAACAGACTGAGAAATTTTTTAAGTTGGTATTTCAATGTTTTCCCAGCGTGTTTACTGAAGAAGTTAGTTCCTTATCCTGCACGAACAAGGTCGAACATGCTGTACAAATCACACCCGACTTCCCCATGCATGTTAGGCAATACCAAACGCCTCATAAACACATAGAAAAACTACAAAGATTGCTGGAGAACTATGAGAAAGCTGGGATTATCGAGAAATCTAATTCCCAGTGGAATTAGATTTCATACTAGTAGAAAAATCTAATGGGAGCTTAAGGTTTGTGTTTGACCTAAGTGAGGTGAATAAGGTCACAGACCCATTGACTTTCCAATGTGTAAGATCAAAGAGTTGTTGATAGGTCTCGGGAGACAAGATTTTTCTCCAAACTGGACCTAAACTCAGGCTACTTTCAAATCCCCCTTAGGAAGGAGGACAGGAAGTACTTTGCCTTCACCACACGATGGCAAAAGTATCAACTGTGTTGACTTCCTCAGGGAGCCAGAAATTCAGCCATGAGTTTCAGAGTCTGATGAATTCCATCCTCTCAGACATGTTGGGAAGGGGGAGTCATATGCTTCCAAGATGACCAGTTAATCTACTCGTCCGATTTACTGAGACACAAGAAAATTCTTTTGGCCGTCTTTGACAGACTGAGCGAGGCCCAACTCTCCCTGAAGTATTCCAAGTGTCAGTTTTTCTTAAGAAAAGTAGAATACTTGGGGCACATTGTAAGTGAGGCTGGGATAATCCCCACTCGAGATAACAACAGCTATTTTAAAGGCTAGAGCCCCACCACTGTTAGGCAAGTTCAGAGGTACCAAGGAATGATCAATTTCTACAGGAAATTCATTCCTGAGTGCTCAAGACCGATGCAACCCATCGTGAGACTAACAAAAAAGGGGTAAAGTTCGCGTGGGGGGAAGAACAACAGGATGCACACCAATCCCTGAACCTAGCCTTGATCAGATCACCTGTCCTCACTTACCCAAAACTCGGACAAACTTTTTTCCTCTAGGCTGATGCCTCCAATGACACCATTGCCTCAGTAGTAGAGCAACAGGAAGGGGAAGACTTTAGACCTATTGCCTTTATCATCAGGAAGCTCTCCCCTTCTGAAAAAAAATTATTCTGTGATAGAAAAGGAGGCATTGGCCATTGTTGATGCTCTAAGAAAATTTAGGTACATGCTACTAGGGCAGCGGATCATCCTACGGTCAGATCACAAACCTTTGTCGTTTATCTCATCCATGAAGGATAAGAACCAAAGGATTATCCACTGGACCCTATAAATGCAGGAGTTCAATATAGAAATAAAATATATCCCTAGGAAGGCCAATGTAGTGGCGGACTACTTGTCTAGATCGTTAGGTTCTGAACCAGAGGAGAATGCCGGTCAAGGGGAAGAACTGGTCAACTCCATACAAAAAACCAGAGGATTAGAAGAAAACAAGAACACAACCACCCCCACCTTCAAGTCTGGGAGAAGTCTCATTATAGAGTCCCAGAAAGTGGACCCTATATGGGGAGGGGTATACCAAAGGTTAGTGAAAGGAGAAAAACTCTCAGGGGAGCACCAGTTCTCTAAAACGTTGCATCTAGACAAGGAGGGTCCTGTTATCTCAACAGGACATCACGGGAAGGTGGAGGGACAAGATTCTGATCCCAAAGGTCATGATTCCTTGGGTGCTCCACACATTCCATGACTCAGACTTAGTGGGTCATCAGAGGTTCCACAGGACTTGGAAGAGAGTGAGAGACAGGTACTTATGGAGAGGCATGAGAGAGGATGTTGAGTCCTATGTGTCCTCTTGCTACCTTTGCCAACAAAAATTGAGCATTGGAGGAAAGGCCCCATCCAGCCTTTTCCTATCCCCATGCGTCGCTTTCAAGCTGTGGCCATGGATATCACTGGCCCACTTCCCACCACCACGAAGGGTAACAAATATATCCTGGTGATGATAGATATGTTCTCTAGATTCTCAGAAGTCACAGCGATGAAAGATCAAACTGCAAAGACCGTAGCGAACAAATTGTTTAAGCTTGTTATCTCTAGATATGGGACACCACAAACTCTCCTCTCAGACCAAGGCTCCAACTTCACAGCTGAAGTCATGCTGCAACTATGCAAGTTGCTAAAGATACGGAAGCTGTTCACTACCCCCTATCATCCACAAAAAAACGGAATGTGTGAGACTAAATAGGACGTTGAAGCACACTCTCTCTAAACTGGCAGACAGGCAGATAACAAACCGGGATGCCCATTTATCCCACACCCTGTTTGCTTGCAGGACCGCGCTTCATGCTGCCATTAAAGAAGCCCCTGCAGTCATATTGTATGGGTTTGAGCCAGTTTCCAAACGAATTTAAAAGCTCACGAGTCAATACCGGGTTTCCTGATATTGATGAGTATCGGAACAATCTAATAATGGAGAACAGATTGGCGCATGAACTGGTAACTGAATCCAGCAACAATAACTCACAGCAAGCAAGAAATTACGCAAATAAATTAAGGAAGTATAAAGATCTGAGACCAGGAAATCTTGTCCTCCTGGAACAAGTCTCTAACAGTAAGAAAGGGGGAAAACTCAGGAGAAGTGCTGCAGGGCCTTATGAAGTCTTAGAGAAATTGTCACCAGTAACTTTCAAAATAAAAGAAACGAAAGGTAACAGGAGAACATTGACTGTACACTCGGACAGGCTAAGATAAAAAAATAGATTGGATAGATTGGTATGTCTAGGAGACTCATTAGAAAGAGTGTGAGGAACAAAAGGGAACACTCACAAGGTAGACAATTATTGGCAAAAGAATGACGAGATAAAGCAAGCAACATTCAGGAGGAAGGACCATAAATATCAAGAAATAGAAGGACATGCAAATTCTAATGACCTAGACACTATCTACCATTAATATAAAGCACATACTCACCCAAGTCATGGAAGTGAGCAATTTGTAAATAGCAAGAATGGAGACGAAAGCGCAACCAGTAATAGAAATAAGGTGTTTATCCAAAGTAGGTATAACCTAAGACCCAGGGAAAATAGGAAGGTTTTCTTCAGAGATATTGCGTAAATGGGGTCATGAAAAATTTTCAATATGAACAAATTTTTTTTTGAAGGGGGAACCTATGTTAAATCTGGAATGAAAGGCTTAATTTGTCCCTAAACATTTCATTCGGGATTTAACTGGGATGCAAAGTTTCCCAGGGGTGCTTAAGAGTCAAAGCTGTATAACTGAGAGAAAACCTCCACATAGCCTTTAAAGGAATGCAGAGAACCGAACAGGGCTTCTGACCTAATGTCCAATCCTCACCTTCTCATGGTGCACCCTGTTGGGTATCTACTGTATACTGAACGAATGAGGATGGGCTCAAAATTTGGGATTTAGCTGACCAAATTGTATTCTTATTGGCTTAAACCAAAATATAAAAGATATACAACACGACAAAATTTCATGCCAGCTGGGGTGTCGCCTGGTTAAACAAGGCCCCTGTTGTTTTCGCTAGGGAACCAGGGTGAACAGCAAAAAGTAAGCTCCTGGAACAAACCCTAAAACACACTCCAACTTAATATGACCAGAGTTGAAGATCAGTACTATCAACATAAGAAGCCTGAATGGCAAAGAAATGGAGCTAGCTGAGGAATTAGATAAGTACCAGATTGACAAAATAGGGGTGACTGAAACAAAAAAGACAAAAACTGGTGAGATCTTTCTGAGCTAAAAATACAAAATGTCATATTCAGGCAATCACAATCAAGAAAAAAAGGAGTAGCCATATTATTCAACACTAAATACGAGACTAATCTTCTTGAATGGCAGGCAGTCTCAAGTAGAGTGATGTGGGCAAATATCAGAATGGGAAACTGGACAATGAAACTTGTTTGTGCCTATGTTCCCAGAGAAGGCTCTACTAGGGTAGAAGTGGCAGAATTTTTTGAAGCGCTAGAAAAAGCTACTGACACAATGTAAAAGTAAAAGTTGGTCCTTGTTGGGGATCTAAATAGCAGAGTAGGAAGTGATTGTCAGACATACAAAAATATTTTGGGAAAATTTGGAGAAAAGAGCAAAGCTAATAATAATGGCAAATACCTGTTGGATTTCTGCTCAGGACATGGACCGGTTATTACTAACACCATGTTCCAACATAAAAATGTGCACAAATTCACATGGAAAGAAGAGAAAAACGAATAAGAAAAGTTTCATTGACTATGTTATTGTTGATAGTGATGTTTTCTCCTTTCTGGTGCAGGACACCAGAGTGTACAGAGGATTTGAAATCGGAAGTACTATTTAGTTCTTGAGCAGGATAAAATTGAATATCATATTGAAAAGAATAACATATAAGAAAGTTTTAAAGCAGATAAAAGTTGAGCAGCTCTCAGATGTGAACTGTAGACTAAAATACACAAAAATTATTGAAGAAAAAATGAAAGAGTTTGAGAACAGGAACCAATCTTTGGAGATTCAAGGGGAAACCTTGAAGAAAGCTCTGACTGATTCAGCCAGAGAGGCATGTGGTGAGGTTGTCTGCAAGGATAGAAAAATCAGAATTCCAGGGTGGACACAGAAATATAAAGAGTGAAGGAAAAGAAGAAAGCATATGAAAAATTCATTGCAAACAAGTCAGCTTTTGCTCTTAGAGAATACAGAGACAAATGTAAGAAAGCTAAACACTGTGTAAAACTAGCTAAACAAAAGTCATGGGAGGATTTTGGCAAGAATATAGAAAATAAATATCAAGAAGGTGGCAAGATATTCTTCAGGTTGTTGAAGAAGCTCAGAAATGGAGGAAAGCGTGCTGTAAAAGGAATTAGAGATGATAAAGGTGACATGAAAACAAAAGAAAAAGATATCCTTGAAGTATGGAGTAATTACTTCGAAAAATTGTTAAATAAAACAAGCAGTGATAGCGCAGTTGTAAGAAACATTCAACAGGGATACATTCAGGAATACATATCCATACTTGAAGTAGAAAAAGCCATCAAAGGCTTGAAATGTGGAAATGCATCAGGAGTAGATGATATGCTGAAGACCAGGAATGCTGAAGTATGGTGGTATAAAAGTGTTACAGTGGCTGCACTGCATAGTTCAGAAGGCATGGACAGAGGGACAAATTCCTGATGATTGGAGTAGAGCTCTCATAGTACCAATATATAAAAAAGGAAATAAAATTCAATGTGAGAATTACTGACTGTTCCTGTTAACATTTATCCTAGTATAGTTGAGAAACAGTTGAGAAGAATTGTGGAAGAAAAGCTTGGTGAAGAACAAGCTGGATTCAGGCCAAACAGAGGCTGTCAGGATAAGATCTTCACTTTACGACAAATAATCAAGAAATCATGGGAATATAACAAAGATCTGTATTTAAGTTTTGTCGATCTGGAAAAGGCATATGACAAGGTGCCAAGAGAGAAACCTTTCAATACTACAGTTATATGGTGTCAATGAGGAATTATATCAAACAATAGTTAGTCTTTATTTGAGTTGTAAATCAGTTAGGATTGAAGGAAGTTCAGGAAGATGGTTTAATGTTAAATCTTGATATTATATTATGAAGGAAAGTGATATTAAACCTGATATCAAAATTGGAGATGTTAATCTCAGCTCTATGCTTTATGCAGACGATGTCATACTTCTAAATAAATCTGCTACAAGTCTGCAAGATTCCCTGACTAAACTGAATAACTGTTGTAATAGATATGGTATGAAGGTCAGCAATAAAAAGACAAAGACAATGAAAATAGGCAGAATCGATGAAACTGTGAACTGCTTTGTGAATGGAGAACCTCTGGAACAAGTAAAACATTTCAGCTACTTAGGCACGATTTTTAGTGAAGATGGTAAATTAAATATGGAAATAGACAACAAAATCAACAAAGCTGGTATGGAAGAAGTCAACTGAATAAATTCAAATGGAATAAGAGAGAAATTAATCAGAACACTAAATTAGCTGTATACAAGACAGTGTTCAAACCAGTATTAACTTATGGATCTGAGAGCGAGTCAGAAGTAAAACACTTGATCAAAGACTAGAGAGTGTAGATATGAGAGTCCTGAGAAAGATTACAGGCATGAACAGATGACATCAATGGCAATATTATATTAAAAATGAGGATATTAGGAAAAACTTGACATTGTCATCATCCAGGAATGTGTTAGCAGAGCTAATCTCAGGTGGTATGGTCACATACCACCAAACAGAATAGGCGAGGGAAAGATTAGTAAAACAAGTGTTTTCCACCAGGTTGGCTGGAAAACAACCCAGAGGAAGAGATATAGATGGATTGATACGGTACAAAGTGCCTTAGATATGTAGAGTTTTTATGTCCATTGTATTGTAATTTAAGGCCAGGGTGAGTGAAAGTGTTAAATTTCTTGTGATCGGACTTCTTGATAGAATTCAGGACTCTAAATACCTAATCCTCTCGCAAGGAACTTTGTAGCTCTAGAAGTGCATTGTTTTAAGCATTGTCATCTATCAATTGTCATCTATCATCATATATCAATATTTGAAGAGAGAGTAAGATATTCATATACGTGACTGTGATAAGTGATAGTACTACATGAAAAATTTACACATTACTAACTTTCTATCTACAATGTTCCTCCAAATCAGTCTGTTACTTGTCAAGACTCCAACATTATCAGCTCTTATATTTCTATCATATGCTGTACACCCCTTGAGGATACATGGTAGGAATATGATGATGCAAAGTTTCCCAAAAGAAATACTTGTAAATAGGTAAAAATCGAAGTTATAAATATAGTAATAATGGTTCTTTTATGTATTTTGCTATGCATTAATTTATAAATGGTCCTCTAAATAACAGACAAGAAACAAGATATTGTAAAAGTAATATTGTAACAGGAAAGTCAGAGCAAAGTGCAGACTTGTATAATTGGATTATAAATATTACCCCAGGCAATAGCTACATGATGTCCGAGGCACGTGCGAGATGCCAATGTGGAGACACAACGGAGAGGAGAAAGTACGGTGTGTCAAAGGCTTGGATGGCATCTGCAATCGATGACGTAGTAGGGAGAGCAGACACAGACAAATATAAAAGGCTTGGCAGCGCAAGCTCTCTCTCTCTCTCTCTCTCTTGTGGTCCTTTTCTCGTAGTGTCGGAGTCGAGCAGAAGTCATTCGGGTGAACGAAGGATGATCAAGCTGCGACGATACGTTAAGTAGTGGCCGAGTCCGAGCATTGTCATCAATGCAACGAGACAATCAACGAACACTGAAATTTCGTGCAGCTCCAGCTGTACCTTTCCGTCAAAGGAATTTCGAGTACGAGGCAAAGAAGTGATTCGTGACCGAAATCACTGGAAGGTCGAGACAGGGAACAACAGATCCCAGAACAAGGTAACCACCTGAAGGAAGGCTACAAGAAGATCTGATGAGAAGTATCTCCTGAAAGATTGAACTGGTCGGTAATGTAGAGTTTTTATGTCCATTGTATTGTAATTTAAGGCCAGGGTGAGCGAAAGTGTTAAATTTCTTGTGATCGGACTTCTTGATAGAATTCAGGACTCTAAATACCTAATCCTCTCGCAAGGAACTTTGTAGCTCTAGAAGTGCATTGTTTTAAGCATTGTCATTAGATTAATTTGATGTGTCATATATCAATATTTGAAGAGAGAGTAAGATATTCATATACGTGAGACTGTGATAAGTGAGCAGGGTTAAGACAGCTTTGCTCTGCTAATGTCCCTTAATGTGAAATGCAGATTGCATCATAGATCTTGTCTGTTAGAATAGCATTACTTATAGAGACGTTTCATTAAAATTAGTTTTTTTGATTAATATGTACTATTATTGAGAATGAATAAACTTTCATGTCTTCTTTACCCAAAATTCGTGTCTGATCTTTCAAGCCAATGCACCACTTGCTATAAATAGAACCTGTATAAGTTAAAGTGTGGGAACTGGTTACGACTGCAATATAAAAATAAGTATCGTAAGGGTTTGTTTGTATTAGATTGCTAAATTATGAAATAGTCTGTGGGCTGACTCTCTGACAATATTAATTCTATTGTATAGGAATTAAGATGGCACAGCTAAACAAATAAATTTTCTTAATTCCACAAAAGAGTTGACTTCAGATTTTCAGCCAGGGAGAATTTGGCTCTACCTTGGGGCAATCTCTTTGTCTGAAAGATCTGCACACGAGTTCGATTAAGAGTGAGGCCACAGAAAGGTTGGGAACTTTGATAGATAGCTGTAACTAGGGGATTGAGAAGTAAGGGAAGAACAAAGCTGAAATAACTCAAGGTGCAAACAAATTTAGAATAAATAAATTAAGAGAAGAAGAACAGAACACCCAATTAAGGAAATATTACAAGAGGACATCATGTATGAAGCATTGGATAAGCTCATGATACTGTACTTCTCTGTAATGAAGATAGAACTAGGCAAATTCTTGATAAAGTTAACAAGATCAGTAATACCAGAGGACTTCAACTCAATCCTTGCAAGACAAAGATTATAGTTCTTAAAGGAAATACAAATGGGAAAGTTCTTGAGAAACAAGTGTATCTTAATGGAGAAAGAATTCAGGAAGTCAGCAAGTGTGGGTACTTGGGATCCATTATTAATGTGAAGATGTCAGAAAAAGATTAGGAATGGCTAAAAACAACAGTCAGAGACGTTTAAAATTTAGAAGGATGGATCTATCTCTATGGGAACAAAGTTGAGGATTTTGGATGCAGTTATTTTTCCAACAGTGACTTATGGATGTGAGACTTGGAACCTAAAGAAGTTGGATAAGAAAAGAATAGCTGCTTTTGAGATGTGGTGTTACAGAAGGCTGTTGAGGATACCATATACTGAAAGGTATACAAATGAATGGGTGTTAGAAAAGAAGACCAGTAGAACTTTAAGGCTCCTTAAGGATATTGACAGAAGAAAATTAAAATATTTTGGACATACTGAAAGGAGGACTTCTCAGAACAGTAATAGAATGTCAAGTTCCTGGATGGGATGGGAGCATGTGTGGAGCAACTGATCTTCAGAGAGTTGAAGCCTCCAGAAAAGCATACAACAGGACTACATGACAAGGCCTGGTATGGCACATTACTGATCATCGGAGTGACCATACAGCATCTGTGGATGTCCAGTGAACATATGACTATGAAAAGAAGGCCAACTCACAAGGTATGACTGGTCAATTATTAATATTCCTTGCAATACATGCAAAACTGATGATAAACTCACATGGCATAGCAAAGACTGGGTATATCAGAAATGGTTGATTGCATCACTCAAGGCAATTATCAACATTAGTTAGCATTTCAATTAATATTAGAGTTGTTTCATTACAGTTCTTTCTTTCATAGTTACACAGCGATCAGCATTTATTCTAATAAATTATGGCGAAAACTACTACTATGTTAGAATAATAACTTTAGTTTAATACAAACTAAAATAATCAACCAACATTTCAATCTTCATATTGAGGACATCATCATCTGTATACGTATATCAAGGTCATCATTAGTGTGTGTGTGTGTGTGTGTGTGTGTGTGTGTGTGTGTGTGTATCAAACATATCATTATTAGTATTCAGTGTTAGATCCACCTTATCTATACTTTGTAAGCAAAAAATGAAAGCAAAGTATAATGAAAATAATCTTATGATTACACATAACTTGATTAAATGGCATAAAGCACCTGGAGTCACTTAAGAGTTAATGCTAGATAAACGGGAAGAGACCTGCATATAATCATTTGAGGAATGCTAAGAATGGACTACGGACTTCTGACCTAGTGTCCAATCCTTATCATAGTGCATCTTACTATGGCATGTTAGCAAGGTGGTGATGGGTTTAACAAGGGCCCCTGCTGTTTTCATCAGGAAACCAGGTTGAATGGTGAAAGTCAGGAAAAATCTCAACAACAGAAGAATTCAATCGGTGTTATCAAAAAAAAGAACATTTCAAAAATGGATGAGATTCTTCATAAATAGCAACTACAAGATCTTATATCGACCAATAATGAGAAGGAAAGAGTAGTCAGTATTCAACACTAAAAAAAAAAAAAAAAAAAACTTGAATGGTAGGCAATTTCAAAGTGAAGTGGGCAAAAATCAAAATACAGAAATGAATGTGTCTTATTTGTGATGGTTCCACAGAACGTTCTACTAAGCAAAAAGAGAATTTTTTTTTTTTTTTTTTTTTTTTTAAGCCATTAGTGGAGGCAACTTATATATAGAAAAAGCTGGTGGAAAGTTAAACAGCAGAGTAAGAAATGATTACCATACAGAAACATGTTTGGAAAATATGGAGAAAAGATGCAAGAAATAAGAAAAGTGTCATTAACTATGAGAAATTTTTTGCATCTTCTTTCAATGTGTGAATTTATGCACATGGAGAAAAATGAAGGCAAGGAAGCGATTAGGAAACGAGTGCACAGGGGATTTGAAATAGGAAGTGATCATCATTCAGTTTTGAATAGGATAAAAATAAATATCAAACCAAAAAGAAAAATATGCACGTCATAAAAAGAAACTGAGTGGAACAGCTTTTAGAGGTGGACTATAGAACCAAATATACAAACATTATTGGAGAACAAAAAAATGAAAGAGTTTGCAAAGAAGAATCAAACCTTGCAGATGCAATGGCAGACAGAAAGACGTGATAAAAAATTGTCTACAAGTAGTGCTTTTTTCCTGAAAAAAAAAAAAAAGGTGCCGGTACTCACCATGAAGATGTTATTACAGCAACTTCTACACTTTTAACATATCCTCCAATATACCCTAGTCGTCTCTAGATCGCTTCTTGCTTTTGGTATCAACTGCAAAATGACGACCTCAGAGCAGTCATGAGTCCACATATTTGCTAGGGTTGAACTGAGTGAGAGGAGGTCCTACTATCCTGATGAACATCAGTGCAGAAGTTGTCCGTACAAGCAGAGATGACCTAGATGAAGTTACTATAAGATTCATCTGAGAGAAACCCCTTTCACATTCACTGGAAGATATTGCAATTGTGCCCAAAGTATGCTTTAGAGGTAATAATATGTCCAGGACTTTATTTTCTTGAAGATATTCACGGAAACCACGAACTGCTTCTCTTTCATTTAAGCAAAATTTGCGTGCTAACTTTTTAATTTCAGCTTCACCAAATGTCAGATGCTTCCCAGGATTTTCTGGCCAATACTTGCAATCTAAAATCTTAGCACATTCAGGCAAATCAGCATCATCTCCTTCAAGCAGATGTTTTCCAACAGCTTCTTTCAGACTTTTATAGAAAGCAGATGAACTTATTGCAAGACTGTGTCTTTCATTTTTGTGGAGCTCAATCCCTTTGAACTTCATGTTCTTCTGACTTTGAAGAGAAATACGGTAGTAGTAGTATGGACCTGGATTTTCAATTCTTTCTTCAAAAGTTTAACTGTATTCTTTATCTTCCTGTTTGCTTTGTACAAGTCAATATTTCTCTCTTGTAAATCTAGACTTAGTTCACTAAGTTCTTGGAGAGCATCATGCATAAGGACCAAATCAAGAACAAACTTGCATGACGTTATTTTTCTTAAAAGACCCTCATAAAGAAAGCCATCTGTTTTGCTTCTTCTTCTGCTGTCTTCTTTTGCCTCCAGAAAGTGATGGACAAGGGGTTCAAAGTCTTTCCACACACTGCAGAAACAGTGCGAAAACTAGATGCAACCCAGCGAGTGATTAAAATTCTGCCAATTTTAAGTTGAAGTTCTAGAGTCGCTGCACATTCCTGTAGTTCCCTAGCATTCTTAGGTGAAGCATGATAAGGCACATAGAGTTTGTCCATGAAACTCTTAAAGCGATTCACTCGTGCCACATTGTTCATTCGTCACTAACAGACAATTCAAGACGATGGCTAGCACAATGCCCGTAAACAACACTAGGAAACTTCTCTTACATTAGCCTAATTACACCATTACGCACACCAAACAACATGGCTTATAGACAACAAATACTCCTTTAAGTAATCTTCAGATAATCCTAAATACTCAAGATGACTAAATAAAGAGTTAGAATTCTTCTAGCAGTTACATCTGATAATTCGATCAAATCTAGGAAAAGACTCACAAGAGCCGAAAGTTGAATCAATGTTGTTGTGTTACTCACAGTTGTCGATTCATCAATAAATAACGATATTTTGTTCTTGGAGTTCACTACATTGTCTATTAATGTTTTTCTCATTTCATTTGTGATATGGCTCACAATGTTAATGCAAGCATTTGCAGAATGAAGAATATATCCCATGTCTAGACCATTAAGTTCCTGTAAATTTATTTCATCTTCAAAGTTGTTAAATGATTGATTTCTCCTCACAACTTTGTAAGCGGTTCTAAACACTTTTCCTGCTACATTTTTATTATGAGAGAAAGTATTTAGGAAAACTTTCTCTAATGTTTCGTTTTTTGCTTCAGATTTTATTTTTTGGCACGCTTTGTGCGCTGCACTCTCCTTACGATAGTAAATCTTTTTCTTAATTACATTAACTGTTGTTTGTGAGATTCTCCAAAATCACTGATTTTACCATTTGCACACTCCGCTGAAATTTTTGTTCCAATGTGTTTATCGATGGCAAGACTTTCGACATAACGACACACTTTATAGCCCAACATTTTATTCTTGATACACAGCCACTTGTTTCTCTCGCAGAAGTCATTTTTCTGCAAAAGTCCAACATTCAGGCCAATCATTATCAGAATCTGCTTCCTTTTAACCATGTGGATCTTTGGTCTTGGTTTCGTGATCCTCTTCACCAAGTGTATTTTCGGTGCTAGTTTTCTGTTTTACAGGATCACAAGTAGATTCAACAATTTCTGCTTTTTTCAGCCTTCCTTATTTTACTCATTGGCATAAAGTAACTACTTATTTTACTCATTGTGAACAATGATTGCACTGATTTAACTTAGATTAATTCAAAACTTACGTGAACACCTGCCTGTTGCAGAGTTAATATAGAACTGATAAACTGATATTGGAAGCAATTGGAAGTGAACACAACCTCCTGTTTCTGGTTGCGTACCAACCTATGAAACAGGGAAGCAGGGTACCAACTTATGAGTAATCAAAACTGAAAATTCAATTCTTGAACACAGTACCGTCTACCGGAATATTTATAATACATTTTGCTGTCAATAAATCGCAAATTTTTAAAAACCTAAGAAAAAAGGTGCAGGTACTGCATACCATTGTGTACCGTCAGAAAAAAAGCACTGTCTACAAGGATAGAAAATTCAGAATTTCATGGTAGACTCAGGAATTTAATGGGACTGCCATGGAAAAGAAGAAAGCACATTGAAAGTTTTTAGCAAACAAGTCAACATGTGCTCTGAGAGAATACTGAGAAAAATGTAAGAAAGCAAAGCAATGCATAAAAGTAGCTAAACAAAAGTCATGGGAAGGATAAGAATATAGGGAAAAAAAAAGAAAGGTGGCAAAATGTTTTGGAGGCTATCAAAAAAAAAAAAAAAGCTTGGAAATGAAAGGAAAGAGTATTATAAAAGAAATTAGAAATGATGAAGATAATAATGATAAAGATCCTGTATGTTTGCAGTAATTGCTTTCAAAGATTGTTAAATAAAACAAGAAGTGACAGAATAATAGTAGAAAATATTCAAGAAGAATGTAATCAGAAGCACATATCAACACTTCAAGTAGACAAAGCCATTAAAAACTTGAAATGTGGAAAGGCAGAAAGAGGATGATATGCAGGTATAAAAATTTTACAGTTACTGTATAATGGAGGAAGCGAGATATTTCGAGAGATTGTATGTAGGGAAGTCAATGCCTTCAACTATTGGTATAAGAGGAGTGTTTTCTTTGTGGATTTTCGGAGGCCATATAAACGGGGAATAAGTGGATGAAGAGAGCGGAGCAATAGGCGGATATTCCGGTAATTCTGAGGTGGATTTGAGGAGATTATTTGTCCGGTTATGTAGTTCTCTCATGGGGGTCTCACAAGAAAACACTCCTCTTAGACCAATAATTGAAGGCATTGACTCCCCTACATACAATCTCTCGAAATATCTCGCTTCTTCCTTAAAACATCTCACAGGAAAGTCCTTTTCATATATCAAAAATTCGGCTGATTTTGTCTCAAAGATAAAGAATATCCAACTTAACGAAGCAGACAGAATGGTAAGCTTCGACATAGTCTCACTATTCACCAACGTTCCAACCCAGGAAGTCCTTAATCTTTTAAAAAACAAGCTATCTAAAAAGATTTTCACCTTACTTGTGCATTGTGTGGATTCAGGCTACTTCTTATTTGAAGTCAAGATCTACAAACAGAACAGCGGTTTGGCAATGGGTAGCCTGTTGTTTTCAGTGCTACCCAACATTTTTCTGGAAGATTTTGAGGAAAAGGCTATTTCCTCAGCAATACTGAAATCCAAAATCTGGTTATGTTACATGGACGACATTTTCCTAATTTGGGAGCACAGCCCAGAAAACTTACCAACCTTTCTGGATCATTTAAACAATTTTCATCAAAATATAAACTTCACATCCAAACCATGTTTTGCTAATCTTTCATCAAAATAATTGTTTTGCTAATCTTTCATCAAAATATAAACTTCACATCCAAACCATGTTTTGCTAATCTTTCCTCGCCCATTCTATTTAAGTGACCATACCACCTGAGATTAGCTATGCTAATGCATTCCTGAATGCTGACAATGTCAAGTTCTTTCCTAATATCCTCATTTTTAATATGATACTGCCATTGATGCCATCTGTCCACGCCTCTAATCTTTCTCAGGACTCTCATATCTGCGGTCTCTAGTCTTTGGTCACGTGTTTTACTTCTGACCCAGCTTCCAGATCCATAAGTTAAAATTGGTTTGAACACTGTCTTGTATACAGCTAATTTAGTGTTCCGACTAATTTCTCTCTTATTCCATATCAATTTATTCCATTAACTTCCTACCATACCAGCTTTGTTGATTCTGTTATCTATTTCCATATTTAATTTACCATCATCAATAAAAACCATGCCTAAGTAGCTGAAATGTTTTACTTGTTCCACAGGTTCCCCGTTCACAACACGGTTAACATTTTCAACAATTCTACCTATTTTCATTGTCTTTTTAATGCTGACCTTCATACCATACCATATCTATTACAACAGTTATTTGATTTAGTCAGGGAATCTTGCAAACTTGGAGCGGATTTATTTAGAAGTATAACATCATCTGCATAAAGCAAAGAGCTGACATTAACATCTGCAATTCTGATATCATGTTTAATGCCACTGTTCTCCATAACGTGATCCATATAGATAATGAATAACAGAGGAGATAATATACATCCTTGTCTCACACCAGATTTAACATTAAAATATCTTCCTGTACTTCCTTCAATTCTAACTGCTGACTTACAACTCAAATAAAGACTAAGTATTGCTTGATATAATGCCCCATTGACACCATATAATTGTAGCGAATTGAATAGCTTCTCTTTCTTGTCTCATGCCTTTTCCAAATCAACAAAACTTAAATACAGATCTTTGTTATATTCCCATGCTTTCTCAACTATTTGTCGTAAAGTGAAGTATAACATCATCCGCATAAAGCAAAAAGCAGACATTAAAATCTCCAATTTTGATATCAGGTTTAATACCACTTTCCTTCATAATGTGATTCATATAGATAATAAATAACAGAGGGGAAAATGTACATCCTTGTCTGACACCAGATTTAACACTAAACCATCTTCCTGTACTTCCTTCAATCCTAATTGCCGACTTACAACTCAATTAAAGACTAAGTATTGCTTGATATAATGCTCCACTGACACTATATAACTGCAGCGTATTGAATAGCTTCTCTCTTGGCATCTTGTCATATGCCTTTTCTAGATCGACAAAACTTAAATACAAATCTTTGTTATATTTCCATGATTTTCAACTATTTGTCATAAAGTGAAGATCTGATCCTGATAGCATCTATTTGGCCTGAATCAAGCTTGTTCTTCACCATGCTTTTATTCCACAATCCTTCTCAACCGTTTCTCAAGTAAACTTGCATAAATCTTACCAGGCACACTCAGTAGGGAAATACCCCTGTAATTCTGACATTCAGTTTTATTTTCCTTTTTATATATGGGTACTATGAGAGCTCTACTCCAATCATCGGGAATTCGTCTTTCTGTCCAGCTTTCTGAACTATGCAGTGCAGCCACTGTAAGACTTTTATACCACTATAGTTCAGCATTTCTGGTCGAATATCATCTACTCCTGCTGCCTTTCCACATTTCAAGCCTTTGATAACTTTTTCTACTTCAAGTATAGATATATATTCCTGAATTTTTATACCTGCATATCATCCTCTTCATGCCTGTTGAGTGTTTTTTACCACTGTGCTATCACTGCTTGTTTCATTTAGCAATTTTTCGAAGTAATTACTCCATACTTCAAGGATATCTTTTTTCTCCCGTTTTCATGTCACCTTTATCATCTCTAAGTCCTTTTACAGCACTCTTTCCTGCATTTCTAAGCTTCTTCAACAACCTCCAGAATATTTTGTCACCTTCTTGATATTTATTTTCTATGTTTTTGACAAAGTCTTCCCATGACTTTTGTTTAGCCAGTTTTACACAGTGGTTAACTTTCTTACATTTGTCACTGTATTCTCTATGGGCACAAGCTGACTTATTTGCCAGGAACCTTTGATATGCTTTCTTCTTTTCCTTCACTGCCTCTTTAACTTCCTGTGTCCACCATGGAGTTTTGATTTTTCTATCCTTGCAGACAACTTCACTATACATGCCTCTCTGGCTGAATCAATCAGGGTTTTCTTCAAGACTTGCCACTGAATCTCCAAGGTTTGGTTCCTGTTCTCAAACTCTTTCATTTTTTCTTCAAGTCTCTGTGTATTTTAGTCTACAGTTCACATGTGAGAGCTGCTCAACTTTTATTTGCTTTAAAACTTTCTTACATGTTATTCTTTTCTTAACATTCCATCAGTTCTTAACATTTTCAAATGTACTATGATCCATACTGCACTGATTGTTATATCTGCTCAACATAATTGGTCAGCAGGATCTGCTGACTATTCATTTTTAACTGACACTGATGATCATTGTTCTTCATAGCTTCTTTCATTGCAGTAACTTCACAGAAGAATACACATGTAAACAGATTAGGAAAAGAATTAGAGGTTGTGTTGCAAAACCTAGATTCCATTACTATGCAACTAATATGTGATGAGCATAACTAGCATTTAGAGAATGATGAACAGGCCAGAATAGAAAAATAATCTCATCTGAAATGACAAATTTATCTCAGAATTAACTTTGAGAAATAATGAAATTAGTCATAATTCCTCTTAAAATCTTTAATGGAGTTTCAAACTAAGACAGAATAATATTAACTGAGCACATGAAAAAAGTTGGCAATATATGATCAATATCAAGTATAGTTTCAGAAAGAAAAAAAAAAGCATTTGGCAACAAGCAATCAAATATAATATGGTTGGCATATGTTAAGAATATGTAACCCATTCTTAACCTATGATCTGTAATATGGTAGGCATAGGTTAAGAATAGGTAAACTATTCTTAACTTAATATCTGTAAAGTTTCTCTTCTTCACATTGTAACATTGATTCAATGTTACAATGTCACATTGTAACATTGAATCAACTCATGAAATAAAGAACAGAATTAGCAAATCAACTGAATAAGAGAGAAATTAGTCAAAACATTAAACTAGCTATATATAAGACAGTGTTCAGACCAATTTATAGAGTTGGATTATAAGAAACGTAGCTGATCAAAGACCAGTGACCATAAATATGACATTTATAAGATAAATTGGGAGTGAGTAGATGGCATCAATGTCAAATTCATACTAAAAAATGAAGATATCAGGAAAGGACATTGACATTGTTAGCATTCAAGAATGTGTAAGCAGATCTTATCTCAGGTGGTATATAATCAACTTCTGTTCTCTCTAGAGGTTTCTCTCTCATTCTATTCACTTAAATAGATTGAGAAAGAAAAGGTTAACAAAGCTGATGCTTGATGCAGGATGGCAAGAAAAAAGATCCAGAAGACAAGAGCTAAGTGGGTTGATGCAGCTAGGACTGCTTTAGAAGTTCAAAAATAAGATCTGAGAATTATGGAGTTCTGAGAGATAACAGACTAATTCTGAAGAAAATTGTCTATAGGAAGTTAGTAATAATGCAACCTTATCATGTAGTGCTATCGTAAACCGCGCGGTTAGCCTAGTGGCTTTGCGCTTCGCAACCATATGCCTCGGGAAGGAGTGTCCCAGGTTCGGTTCCCGTTGTAGACGTGAGGAATTTGAGGATCTTCCTCAGGCATAGCCAAGTTAGCCGGTCTTGGGCGCGGTCAGTAGGGTTTTTTCCGCCAGTTTATCTGGTGTTTTTCATCCCGCAAACAGGCAAACTGGCCCCGTGAACATATGCCTCTACAGTCAAAAATATATCTCCCCCCCCCCAGCAGCAGACCAGGCGACGGGTCGGTTGGGAGTAGTACTAACAAGAAGTCGCATCTAAAAGTAACACGCGGACCCTGCATAGGAAGCGGGAATAACGCGTAGAAGAAGATCATGTAGTGCTATCGTAGTGATCTGTATGCTCCTTCTGGTTGCATATCAGGATAACAATCAGGATGATATTAAAATACTTTGAGACGTGTTTGAGAAATTACTACTGTTTTCGATTAATCACATTGCTGGCCAAAAGAACTTGCCACATATCACCTTTAATATCTGTAAAGCTTCTCTTCTTCACACTGTAACATTGAATGTACTCATGAAAATGGACAGACAGAGAATACAAAAAAATCGACTAAAGATGGCCAGAAATTTCAGCACAATTTGTTTTCTTCAGCATGAAAATAAGTGAAAGCCATTTTATTGAACTGTTTGTCCAGAAAGAGTTAACTTTTTTTGTATCATGAAATAAAATTAAGTTAGATATATACATAAACATATAGGAGTTTGAACAGACTTTATATATTACATACCCAGAAGCTGCAGTATGTTTTAGGGCTTCATCGTAGTCTTCTTTTTCTTGGAAACCTTCTTTCATAACTTCTCCATAATCATTATAGTAACTGATTATATTAAAGATAATTTAATCACACTCTTTTTAAATGTATAATAGACATATCTGTATAATTAAATAATATCAGCCTTAAAAGATATAACACTTTGTCAAGTAATTTTCATTAGCCACCCAACTAGCAAAGATGTGTTTCTATGTCCATCAAAATATGGATATGAAGCATGTGATAGAGTTGAAGAAACATGAATAAGTGCAAGCCAACAATTATCACCATTAAGAGGTGATAATCTTTCACACACAGAAGAACCTGTGTGTGATTATCTCGCATTCATACCTGCATCTCAGAGGACAATACTGATAAGCAGCATAAAATGCAGATTCCTTACAAATATAATGTAGCTGCAATTTTAAATTAGACAGACTAAAATGTATACAATATTATTTTAATGGCTAATATAGCCTACTTTTGTTTAGGAGTGTTCCTTATTTTACAATGACATTGGCTCTTTACTCGAATCTTAGGGCATTACTGAAGTGTTATAAAACTAATATATGAAGAATAATATAGGAGGAAAATTTGGACATACCTTTTTGGACATTGTTTTCTGTCTCCTTATCCCAGCGATACACATTCATCTGCTGTTAAGCTGTTAAAGGAGGGGGGTTTGGGGAAAGTAATGTGGGGGGAATTATTTGAAATTTGAAAGAATAATTAATTTATTGAGCTTACTTATATGTTGCTGTTTTTTTTTGTTTTTTTTAACCAGCATCATCAGGGCACAAATTACAACTGAGGTAGGGTTGTAATTTGTGCCCTGATAATAAAGTAAATTTGGAGAAGTCAGCTAAATGTGGTATCTTACATTAACTGTCTCCCAGATCTTTGGCAAATTAATACAGCCATACTTGTTAATGTTAGAATTTTTAATAGCCAATGCTGAATGTGAAAATAGTCTCTCAGACCTAGTGACTTCTATGCAGCACAGGAGTCTTCCTCCATTTAATCCTCTGTGAAGGAATATCCAGAGCATGTTCTGAAGAGTCCTGGCTTGTCATACAGATGATCATTGTTCTGATAGTTGATTCACCCATTTTTGTGTTCTTGTCCTATCTTTGCTCTAGACACACTTTATTAATTTTTCTTTATTAGTTCAAGTTTTTCTTCCAATGAGATTACTTTTTGAATCTTTTTCACATTTCCACTTTTTTGCTCACTAACTCTTTTACTCATGATTCAAAGGTTGGGAAAATACTTTAAAATAAAAAATGTAAGGAAAATAATTGAAAAGGAGGAACAAGATACGATCCTCAAAATGCTATGTAATTAGCAGGCGACATAAATTTTAGTGGTAAATTTGGAACATAGTCTATATGGAAATAGTGTAGTAGGCCATTAAAAAATAACTTTGTAAAATGTTTTAAATCGGTAACTAAGTTATTTCATTCAGGTGAGTAATTTTTTAAAATATCCACAAAAAATGTATAGATAGAAAATTTTTTAATTATGTAACATTTATTTTAAAGATGATGCACTAATCAGGAGTGCATTAATTGAGGGATTGCTGTATTAGTATCTGCTTTGGTTATAATGTTTTTTATAATTGCAATTTTTTTAGGACTAATATTTCTTTAGGTGAAATGTTACTCTTGGGAGGTGTGGATTTTGTCAGAATTCTGACCATGTCCAAATGAATATTATCAGTCACTGTGGGATAGAGATCATAGATATTACATTCAATACTGATCAATTTATAAAATAATTATATGTCTAGAAGTGGAGTAATAACAAAATTATGACCTCTACTAAGGTGGGTGACAGTGTCTTCTGTGAATGGCTGTAACAATAAACTAACTACTATGTGATCTTGCACTAATTGCAGCCAGGATGAGTTTCACTATCAGAGCTTCGTATTTTTCAGGTGACAGTTTTTGATTTTCTAAAATTATTTAGATGCTTCAGTTTTGGAGATGATGTAGAGGACTGAGTCCTGGGTTTAGTATTTCAGATAATTCTTGCAATGAAGAAACAGCAGTGTGGATTTTGCAAGCCCAAAGTGGATGCTAATGATCTCTTCATGGATTAATGCTAAGCTCACCTGCATATAGTATGTTTGGCTTTTAAACTTCTGTTTGAATATTACAGTCAGGAATTGTATTAGTGTCCTGGCATCTTTTAAGGAAGATAACCATATTGAGTTGTACCAATCTGAGTTTCCACATACCTAATCGAAGTGCTTTACATGCAATAGCTTTTCTGTGTAGATTCTTTATATGTAGGGATGGACTAAGGCAATGGTGGTTATTCATAGCTGTACTTTATGATATAAACAACACTAGAATAAAAAAATGAGTAATTAATTAATTAAACTTATGAATATTTTTCTGGTTTTCTAACCATCATCAGAGCAGAAATTATACATGTGGTAACACAGCACTAAATTAGATTGCTGCAGAAGCAATTCAAATTCCAAATGAAAAGGAATTAATGTTCTAACAAGGTACCCCCCCCCGAGGGGCTGGACAACAAAGTTAATTCAGAGAAGTCTGACTATGTAGACTTAGAATGTGCATCTCCCAGATCTTTGAGAAATTAATGCAGCCAATACTTTAAATTTAAAGATGCCAAGAAATTATATTCTTCGTTTAATCCTTCATCCAAGTGAAACAAAGTTTGAGCATAAAGTCATTTTACGACTGGACTACTTGTATATAGAGACTAATGTCTTCACATCAATTACCTTAGTATCCCATAATGCAAAACATTAGGGATACTAAGGCAATTGATGAAAAGGCGATCCTTTTCAATATAAAGAGTATTAAAGGAAAGAAAACAGAGCTTGTAGAAGAACCAGAAAATTATCATGTGGACATAACTGGCATCACTGAAACAAAGAAGAAAAAAAAAAGGTGAGAACTTACTAAATAATAAGTACAGGATGTTGTATTCAGTCAATAATGTTCAATGAAAGGAAAGAGTAGTGATAGCATTCAGTTTATAATGATAAACTGAATGATTTTAAGGCAGTTTCAAGTAGAGTTATGTGGGCTAACTTCAAAATGGGGAAATGGACAATAAAACTTATTTGTGCTTATGGTCCCACAGAATGATCTCCTAGGGAAGAAATAGAGGAATTTTTGAGAAAGTTTGAGAATGAGAAAATTTGGAGAAAAGGGCAAGGCTAATAATAATAGTAAGTATCTGATGGATTTCTGCTTAACATATAGACTAGTCATTACTAACACCATGCTCCAACATAAAGACGTGCACAAGTTCACACAGAGAAAAGACAACAAATAAGAAAATCCTCGCTATGTTATTGTTGATAGTAATATCTTCATGATGATTTAGGATACAAGAATGTACAAAGGATTTGAAACTGGAAGTGACCATCACTTAGTTTTAAGCAGGATAAAACTGAATAGCACAATGAACAGAATAGTATGTAAAGTTTTAAAAAGAATTGAAGTTGAGCTGCTTTTACATGAACTGTAGACACATTACTGAAAAAAGAATGAAAAATTGAAAACAAGAACCAAACCTTGGAGTCTCAGTGCCAAACTCTGAAGAAGACTTTAGCTGATTCAGCAAGGGAGGTATGTGGTGAAGACATCTGCAAGGAATGAAAAATAAGAATGCAAGATGGACACAGAATTAAAGAAGCAGTTCTGGTTAAGAAGAAAGCATACTGAAAATTCCTAGGAAATCAGTTGGTATATGACCTAAAAGAATAAAAAATGAAAGAGAGCTAAGCAATGTGTGAAAGTAGCTAAATGAAAAAAAGAATCATGGGAAGACTTCTGTAAGAATAGAAGGCAAATGTCAGGAAGGAAGTCAAAATTCTGGAAGCTATAGAAAAAAGCTCAGAAATGGAGGAAACAGTACTGTAAAAGTAATCAAAGATGATAAAGGTTACATGAAAACTGAAAATAAGGATATCCTAACTGTCTGGAGTAATTACTTTGAAACACTGTTAAATGCAACAAGCAGTGACAGAACTGTAGTAGAAAATTCTCAAGTGAAATGCAAACAGGAGTACATATCAATACTTGATATAGAAAAAGCTATCAAAAATTTGAAGCGTGGAAAGGCAGCTGGAGTAGATAATATATGACCAGAAAGGCTCAAATATGGAAGTATAAAAATTCTGCAGTGGCTTCATAATAATAATACAGAGGGTGTAGTTAAAAGGTTGATTTCTAGTTGATTGAGTAGCGTTCTCATAGTTTCCATCTATAAAAAAAGGGAATAAAGCTGGATGTGAGAATTACAGAGGAATTTCCCTAGGTTTCCAAGTAAGATTCATGCAAGCATACTTGAAAAGAGGTTGAGAAAATTTGTAGAAGAGAAACTGGGAGAAAAACAAGGATCCAGGTAAAACAGAGGTCATCAGGGTCAGATTTTCATTTTGCAACAAATTGTTGAGAAATCATGGGAGTATGACAAGCATCTTGCCCATGGAAAAGCTTTCAAAAAGGACTACAGTAAATGGAACATTAAACAAAGCAAACAGTCTATTTTAAGTTGTAAGTCAGCAGTTAGAATTGAAGGAAATACAGGAAGATGGTTTGATGTAAAATCAGATATAAGACACTTTTCATTTTTCACATATTTCAGATATAAGACAAGTATTCACATTATCTCCACTCTTATTCATCATTTATATGGATCACATTATAAAAGAAAGTAGTATTAGGCCTGATATTAGAATTGGAGATGTCAAACCTAGCTCTCTGCTTTGTGCAGATGATGTTATACTCCTAAACAGATCCAGCTGAAGTCTCCACGATTCTCTAACTAAACTGCATAACAGCTGTAAGAAATTTTGCATGAAAATCAGCAATAAAAAGACCAAAACTATGAAAATACGCAGAAATACTGAACACATCAACTACATTCCGAATGAAATGCAAGTAAAGTAAGAACAAGTAAAATATTTCAGCTATTTTGGCACAGTTTTTAGTAAAGATGATAAGTTAAATCTGTAAATAGACAACATAAGATGCAAAGCTGGTAAAGTGGGGAGCCAGATGAATAAATTTATATGGCATAAGAAAAAAATTAGCCAAAACATAAACTAGGAATATACAAGAAGGTGCTTAAACCAGTTTTAAGTTAGGGATCTGAGAGTTGAGTTAGAAATAAAATATATGATCAAAGACTAGAGACTACAGATAGTAAAGTTCTTAGAACAATTAGGGACCTGAACAGATGGCATCAATGGCAGAATCACATTAAAAATGAAGACATTAAGAAGGAACTTGGCAATGTTCGCGTTCAAGAATGTGTGAGCAGAGCTAATCTAAGATGGTATAGTGATTTAAATAGAATGAGAGAGGAAATATTAGCAAAACAGGTGTTTGACCCTAAGATGGTAAGAAAAAGACCCAGAAGAAGACTAAGGTGTAGGTGGATTGATTCAGTCAGAAGTGCCTTAGAAGAATGCAGCATAAGATATGACAATATTGGAGTGCTGACAAATAATAGACTAATTTGGAAGAAAATTGTTGACAGGAGATTAATCATAATGTAAACTTAACCATGTGGTGCTATCATAGTAGCCTGAACATCCCTTGAGGGTACATATCAGCAAATTGATGACGATGATGGTGGCTCACTGTCAACTAAGCGTAACACTGCTTTTCACAGTCCACTTCATCTATGTTAAAGGGCTTAACCAGGGTAGACTATATAGTGTTGTTCCTCGGTTCTTAACACTGTAAACTCATGGAATCATCATTGCTATTTATTTTAATCTTCTTATGTAGATGTTGTATGTAAAGTATAGAATTTTGTCTCTTTCCAGATATACCATTTTTCCAGTGTAAAATGCTTACCCTAGCTTTTGTGATCTTCTTTTCAGGTCCCTTGAATATGTTCAACCCAAAGAATTTTTTCAATATGCCTGTTTATCCTATACTAGAAATAAATCTACACATAAAATAAATTTAATAGATAGCTTGGGCTCCTTCAATGCAGCAGAGGTTTTTAAAGATTTACTTGGATCCCTATTTTCTTAAGCTGTATGCAAAGCAGGAAAAATTCATCAAAGATGCTGGAGGAGGGGGGGGGGGGATCAGCATAAGGCAATTTCATAGGATCTATGCTGATCAAGCAAAAAAAAAATATGTTAAAATGAACAATGAGCTATATGTATGTGATTCCTGTTACAAAATCCATAAACCAAAAAAAGGTCTTCCTTAATGATTTACAAGGTTTCCTAAAGTTTCATGTATATAATAGTCCCTATATTCACATTTAGTCGATTTAGTTAGTTCCCGAGTTAGTCGATCTCTGGCACATGCAAGCAGGTTTTCTCTGCCATAAACTTGGGTTTTTCATCCCATAAATTCAAGAAATTGATTGTAGAACCCACACTATTTTCAGACAGTAAATATAATGTTAGGATTAGGGACCATGAGATGGCAAAACTCATCAGCCACCTCTCTTCACCGAATGCAGTGCAGTGTATGGTTAGTCACAGTCTTGGGCTAGCTATCTCTGATTGACTGCTGGTGGAGATTGAACTGCTCCTCAGTCTCCAAAAGTTAGACAGGACTAAAATGGCCTCACCTACTCCCTACAGGGAAATAAAAGGCATTAGCCGATTTATTTATTTATTTTAAATACCAAGTTAAGTTCCTCCTGAAAAAGCTGTGAAGCTGTTCTTCAAGATATTGGTTATAACAAAATGTTGATGTAATAAAAATAACTTTTTATGCTGATTATGTGCAGACATTTTTAAAATAAAATATTTCAGCAATTTTATCTAAACAGAAAAGGCCTACAATATTTTATGAAGAATCTGTATGTGCTAAGGAAAAGTAGTCATTCTCATGTTCAACATACTTGAATTAGTAAATGATAGATAAACCTTTTTTTGATCCTATAAACCATGTAGTTCCATGTCAAAATAGTTATCCTTTTATGAAATGAACTAACATTTACTTGCTTTAACCCATTTAATATTCTGAACAATAATCATAAACAATCAATAATTCTGTTTGGTTTTATTACTGATATCACGAAATTATGTTTTCTATCATTCATTACAAGTCATCTTTTGTTTATTCAACTTGTTTTAGAGAGAAATCACAGCATGGTGCACAGTAACTAGAAAGATATCTATAGGATGAGAACAGCTTTTGTTTCAAGTAGTTGGATAATCTGTTAATTTTAAAAGCATTAAATATGATAAAAATTATTTACAGCCTATATTAGGGGTTGGAAACCATGCTGCCCAAACGTGCATTTTTGGTGACCCATAAAAGGTTGAGCATACTTACATGGCATGTGGATCTTATGTTGAATTATTTAAATAATACATTTTATAATATGAATAATAAATTAAAAATAATTTTATATCTATACTTCGTGATATCAATGTGCAACTTGGCACAAGTCATCCGTGTTTTTTAAGATTGATATAATAAAAATTGATAACTTAAGTATTTTTTCACTCGCTGTTTTCACTAAATTAAATGCTTGCGGCCTGATTATTACAAATAAAAGCTGAATGTGGCCCGCGAGTTTGAAAACGTTGCCGACCCCTGGCCTATATGACTGGCTAGTGACTGCTAGGAAGAAGACTGCTATTAAGATCATGTTGAAAAGATAAGCCTATTTTATTAAAAAGTGTGATATTGACATATTCTGTATTAGATTTAGTTTATATTGAGATCATCTTACTTTAGTTTAGATAGTTCCTGAATTTTTAAAGTACTCTATGATATGATAACTGCTTGAATGTAGGCATGGTGACAATGGAGGCCAAGATATCTTTAATGAGAGATTTTGTTCAGTGTAGCATGTGAAATGTAATTGTTAAGAAAGGTGAAAAAATTGTAGAAGAAAAGGGAGAATGAAAAGGATGTCATGAGAGAAACAGAGCACTTAAGTGAAGTCCTTCAGAGGAAAAAAAGAGATGTAATGTAAGAAAAATGTATGGCAAAATGGGAGAGAGAGAGTAAGGAGAATTTTTTTATGGTAATTATATGATCAGAGGAGTATTTAAAACAGCAAGAGCCTAAATTTTGTTTCCCTAGTGAAAAAATTAATGATTTCAGAGAGGTTGTCATAATGCAAAAAATGTAAAATTAAAGAGTTTACTGTTTTGACAGGCACTAATAATTTGAAAGGCAAGAAGTATGGTATAGAAGAAAATGTGAAAAGATTATTGGAAGAAGCATGAGAGAGAGAAAAGATTGTGAGTCTGCTGACTTACTATGACAAGCGAGTTGAGGAGGAGGGCCATGATTGCAAATGAAATGTGGAGGTTGAGCAGAAGTTGTGTGCAGTTTGTAGACCCATTAACTGAATTTGATGGAAGGACTTATATAAAAAATCAGCTCAGCTAATGCCTTTTTATTCCTGTATAGGGAGTAGGCAAGGCCGTTTAGCCCTATCTTACTTTTGGAGACTGGGTGGGCGGTTCAATCTCCACTGGCAGCCAATCAGAGATAGTTGGCCCAAGGCTATCACTAATTAAGCGACACACAGTGAAGAGAGACAGCTCAACAAGTGCTGCCATCTTGTGGTCCCTAACACTAACACAATATATTTAATGTCTGAAATAATGTGGATCCTACGATCGATTTTCTTGAGTTTACAGGATGAAAAACCCGAGTTTCCGGGAGAAAAAACCCGCTTGCCTGTGCCAGAGATAGACTAGCTCGGGAACCGGTCGAAAAAAGGCTTAGAAAAATTTCCTCTGGTCAATGACTAGATTCAAAACAAAGCCTTCCTTTGTGCGGTCAAGCGCCGTGGTGTGCAAACGCCACAACCACTGAGCTACACAGGCTATTACTAGAATCGAACTCACGAGATTCTTTCTTTGAGTGTCTCACTCTAAGAGTACAAATACTACAAAGGACTTATATAAGGCTGATGAAATAATGGATTTGTAGTTAGGCATCTCAAGAATGCACTGTTCAGAGGAAGTCAGTGAAACCAGTACTACTGGGAGGGGAGGGGAATACATATATGCAGACATCCATGAGGCAAGCAGGAGTGAGGACAGCCTCCTAAAAATGAAGAATCTAGTCACCTAGGTAACAAACTTAAATAGATAAAGATAAAAAAGATAGTTGTGAGCCTAAAAAGATACTGCAGTTTATGTATACTAATGCCAGAAGTATCACGAATAAGAGGGAGAAGATTCTGGCACTGGTTGGTGCAACCTTGTCACACGTTATATGCATTAGTAAGACTTAGCTAAAAGCAGATGATGTAAAATGTATATAACGTAGTTATATAGATGAATATAGTATTTTCTACGAGCACAGAGGGAATAGAATGGGGAAGAGGTGCTGCTGATGGCAGTAAGTGAATTGCAGCCAAAAAGAGTAGAAGATCACAATGAAAACAGAGAGGTGGAAGGCAATGCAGTTGAGACAATCTGGTGTAAGATAGAAGTCAACAGGATGCAAGATAGAGTTAGTTGCTGCTGTAGGCCAGGGGGTGCAAGGGTAGATGACATGCAGTGGTAAATTTGCACAATGAGATCAAGCAAGTAATAAGGGCTGCAACTACAAGGACAAAGACTGGAAGTCAGAAAATAATTTATTCACCTACTAAAAGATAACTATTTGAAACAACATGCGATGCAGGGGACTCACAGTTTGAGAGTGCTAGATCAGGTAATCACACCACCTCTGAATGACTGAATGAGCAGAGTGATCATGCAATCTTCACTTGGAAGGTGGTCAAACATGAAAATTGTAGTTAAGAAGAGATGTACATAAAACTACAGGGCAAAGAAGGAATTAACCACGCAGGCCAAAGGAAATCCTAAGTTCTTTTGCTATGTGACAAGCAAAAAGAAGAAACTATGGAAAGAAAACGGAAGTACTGATGGTAGGAGGGTAACAAAAAGAAACAGATGAAACAGTTGTTGAGTGACAACTTTGCAAGAGTTTATCATCTAGGTGAAATACTGTAGTGCCAGATTTGAGAACAGACTGATGAATTAGAAGTACTTAGGATCAGTGGTGGCTTGTGGCTTGAAATCATTGGGGGGGTGCTGCAACTTTCGAAACATACATACACAGTGTAAGTACGGTGTATACATGTTTGGATAAAAAATCAAAATTATGGTAAAAATTTTAAAAAAAAATTAAACATGAAAAAATATTATTTATTATCGATCAAATTATACAGTTTGGTATAATTCAAAATTACTTAAAAATAAAATATATTCTTCTTGTTTTGTTTCATGAAAAAATATTGTTTATTATTGATAAAATTATACAGTTTAGTATAATTCAAAATTACTTAAAAATAAAATCCATTCCTTTAATTATAATTAAAGGAATGGATTTACAATTTTTGGACATTACAATGAAATCCTTTAATTGTAATGTCCATATATTTAGAGACAGAGTAAACACGATAAGTACTACGAACTCTCTACTACTGGTGCAAACTGCATATAAACAACAGTGGAACTGCGTGACGGACAGTTCCGCATCTCACTATGATGTACATATGCTTGTACACGTAGCAATATGACACTGTGGTAAACACAGTGCTGCTAGCATCCTTCACCCTCCTAAGTGCTACAAGATGCATTTTTATTATTTTTTATGCAAAATAAGAGACTTGTATAGGATTGTTGATGATAAAATTAAATATTACAAGCAAATATAAATAAATTAATAAATAAAAATAATAGAAGGGTACATGGCAGGAATTTGATGATGATGATGATGATGATGATAAATATATTTATATATTAGAAAAATTGGGGGTGCTGCAATTCCACAATGCCTATGCACGAGCCGCTCCTGCTTAGGATACTGAAGAGTGCAAATATAGCCATAGATATCAGCTGGCATTTTAAAAGAACATGCAAAGGAACTGGAACTGTCCATGACTGGACTGTTTAACTTGCACCTCAGCTCTGGTAAAGTTCCAAGGAAGTGGAAGGAGGACAAAATAGTTCCATTTCATAAAGGAGACTCTAAGACACAGGTAGCAAATTATAAACCAATCAGTATTTTGGATAGTGGTGGTAAAGGTATTAGAGAAGCTAATCAAAGGCAAAAATTTCAGGAATGGGTGGATAAGAATATGATACTCCATGGAGGACAGCATGGTATTGTGAAGGATAGGTCATGCATTAGTAATTTACTCACACAGAGTGGCAGCTGAGCTGGATGACGGGAATGGTTTTCTAAATAAGCAACACGTAGACACAGTTTAAAATATTTAATTAACATGGATTAATTACAAATATTTTGATTCATGTATATTTCAAATTGTAATTAACTCATCTTAATTAAATATTTTCAACTGTGTCTATGTGTTACTTATTAAGAATAAATAATGCACAGTTATCTATTAACAAGCATATAAAGGAAATGGCTACATGTTGAAACTGTTGGATTTTGTAAAAATATAGGATTAGACATGAAACTATTCCAAAGACTGAAGCAAATGGGGAATGAATATGAAGCTGGTGATATGGGATAGTGATGGACAAACACCAAAGAGTAGTCTATTAAGGAGCGGAATTCAGGAAAAAAGCAGGTGACTAGTGATGCCTGCAGGGCTCTGTGCTTGGACACTGCTATTTAATTTGTAAATAAATGCTATAGGAAATAATTTTAAGGGAAATATTGGGTTACTTGCTGATGATTTAAAACCGGAAAGTGCAATAGTTAATGAAAGTAATGTAGAGACCCTGCATAATAATTTCAATAAGCTGACAGTATGCAAAAGATAATGGGTGTAGTTTGGCAGTTACTCCTTTTGAGATGAAAAGATTACAACCTGTGTACTATATTGACAGAACTGTAATCCAAGAAATGGATGAAACTAGAGATTTATAGATTGATATATTTATAGATTTATAGAAATATATATATATATATATATATATATATATATATATTGTTCCCACCCATGAAAGGCTGTAAACTTACAGCACATTAGTACTGTGGGTGGAATAAGAATTCTTTTATTAATTTTTAAAATATTTTTATTCATTTTTGACATAATCCAGAAACTCTGCTCTAGAGATCAAATATGGTACTTTTTCAAGTCCCTTCAGTCCTCCAGATAAGGGGGGAGGAGGGATTTCGCACCAAGCAATTAACTTCATCTCCCAAAACAATCATAAATATCTGTACGCTCAGCAAGATTTGAACTCACAGCCTGTTAGTTAGGGAGCAGATATATGCTAACCTCCTGGCAAATCAGGCAACAGGTCATTTAGTGAATGAAGAAAATGCATACAGAAGTAAGGAAGTTATCATTCTGTTTTATAATGTATTAATATTGCAAACTCAGGATTACTCTGTGTAGGTCGAGTCACCTGGGTTTCTTGGGGAACGAGGAAGTGGTGGAGAGAATCCAGAGGCAAGTGACTAAGATAGTGAGGGGGCTGGGGAATGCTTCCTACAACAACAGATTCAGAGTTTGTGGGTTGCTGATAAGTGGAATAGAATGAATATGACAGAAACACATAAGTTACTAAAAAAATTTTATAGTTATAGGATTGATACCAAGGAATGGGTGGGGGGGGGGACAGAATAAAAAGTCATTCCCAGAAAATGAGTAAGAGTGTGGTCAGTAAAGGGCTCAGGACTAGCCTTTTATCTTGGAGGTAGTGAATAAATGGAATGGGTTGCTACATCTGTGACTGTGATAAATTGCCAGTGAAGAATGCATTCCAGAAGTATGATAGGTACTGGATAGTATGAACCTACCATGATGAATTTTTGGAATCCATTGAGAGTCCCAAGCAATAATAATAATAACTTATTATAATAATATGTTAACATATTGAAACTAACTAAAAAAAGATGTAACATATTTTGCTTACTTTCATATAAGAAATATTCTTCAAGTGAACATATTTCATTATTTTAACTTTTAAAATACTTTTTCAACTTCTTGTAATCATATTAACAAATAAAAGATACAGTGGGGTTTGCCAAGATGAGACTGAGGTATCTTCTGGATGACTAATATCAATGCAGAAATCTTGAGTTGATGCAGATACTGCCTCCACCTATATATAAAAATTACACAATTCATTGATTAAGTGTTTCCAATGCATATTATTATGATTATTCTATTATTAACATCCAATCTCCATGGAGACGGAGACTCATTGTGGGAGATACACATTACTGCACACAATGCTCATCCAATCATGCCTTAAAATGATTCAATGTGTTTACATTCACAACATGCTCAGGCAGTGCATTCCACTCATCAACCACTCTCCATGCAAAGAACCTTCTCCTCATTCCTCTGCTCACACACCCTCTTTATACAGTTTCCAGTGATGGCCTCTTGTCCTATCCCCCCCTCTCTCGTTCTATGCTAAATCTCTTCCATGTCAACCGGATAACAATCCCTGACTAGCTTATATGTCTCAATCATATCCCATCCCCTCCTCCTATTCATTAGGCTTTGCAATTTACATCTCTCAATCTGTCCTCCCTCGTACTCCACATTCCAAAAGCCACTGACAACTTTTATGAGTATTCTCTGGATCCTTACCAACATATCGTTTTTTTTTATATAATGAAACCTGTGGTGAATTCATCACTAAAAAACACACATACTAACTACAGTGATAAGTTTTAATACATAAATATTTCATCCCAAGTATCTTGGGACATCCTCAGTGCAGTCATTCAAACAATACTAGGAATAACATACAGTTAGGGCACATGATTACAATGGAATCTCAATATGCGTGCAGTAACGTGTTATAGAAGTAAATTAAAATATAACTGAAAAAAATAAAAATAAAATAAAAAATTTAAAAAACCATAATTATATATAATTATAATTAATAATTATATTAATTATTATTAATTATTACTGTGGTCTTATGTGTTCTTTTAATAACATATATAAAGAGACTATTTTACACAATTCTGTATGACAATTTCCCATACTTTAGGAATAGCAAGAATGTCGTTGCAGTTTAAATTTGGTCTGTGTAGTAAGGCTTCAGCACTTTTTGTATACAAACGTACATGTTTATATAATGATCTATGTTAAAGTTTTGACTTTTCCCAATGGATCCTATGGTTTGGGTTTTCAACTCCGTGTGTTGAGAGAGACCAGATTTCTGCAGTTTGAAAAGACGTATGTAGTGTTGATGTTCCGAGATGTGTTTCTGAACAGATGTTACCTGAATTTTATGAGATCCCATGCTCCTGCAATTTGTCTTACTTTGGACAAACAGGTAGATCTGTTCAGAAACGCATCTTGGAACATCAAGACCACATTCGTCTTTTCAAACCGCAGAAATCTGGTCTCTCTCAACACAGAGTTGAAAACCCAAACCATAGGATTCATTGGGAAAAGTCGAAACTTTTACATAGATCTTTATATAAACATGAATGTTTATATAAAGAAAGTTCTTACTATTCCTAAAGTATGGGAAATTGTCATACAGAATTGTGTAAAATAGTCTCTTTATATATGTTGTTATTTTATTTTTTATTTTAATTTTATTTTTTTCAGTTATATTTTAATTTACTTCTATAACACATTACTGCACACATATTGAGATTCCATTGTAATTATGCGCCCTAACTGTATGTTATTCCTAGTATTGTTTGAATTACTGTACTGAGGATGTCCCAAGATACTTGGGGTGAAATATTTACGTATTAAAACGTATCACTGTGGTTAGTACGTGTGTTTTTTAACATATCCTTGTCACCATGAAAACCCAGTGACCAGATCTTGCACAATAATCCATTTGAGGCTTGATCAAGGCCTTATACAATGGCATCATAACCTCTTTATTTCTGCATGTCAGGGTCCTCTGCATCATTACTGTTATCCGATGTGATGTCTTCACAACTTGTGCAATGTGGCCCTAAATTTCAGGTCTTTGTCTGCCACAACTCCCAAATCTCTCATTTCCTCCAAGTGGGATACTGCGGATCCCATCGTTGCTTACCAAATTTCAAACCTTACACTTTGCAACACTGAATTGAAAGTTCCACTTACCTACCCATTCTTGTAACCTATTCAAGTCCACTTGTAAGGCCATAACAGCTGCTTGACTCTGCATTGTTCTCCCTAGTTTTGCATCATCTGCAAACAGCTGCATCACTAGTTAAATCCCAATATCATTAACATACAAACTGAACAACGATGGCCCCAAAATCAACCCCTGCGGTACATCACTAGTGACCTTCCTCTAACAGGATACTGTATTCTCATATACAACTTTCTGATACCTTTCAAATACATTCACACATTATTGCCTGTTATATATTTCTTTATCAATTCCCAAGAAGCATTTATTTCCTTACCACTCAACTCCTCATTCTATGCTATAGCTCCAAGCTGTCGCATGAGCTTGTCATAATCACCACCCTTATAATTCCACATATATCCTTTCCTCACAGAAGTCAGCATATGGCTAGCCACAACCCAGGTGATCACTTCATGATCACTCTCACAAACTGGAGGAAAGTACTAAATCCCACTCACATTCTCTGACAATATGATCAGATCTAAAACTCTCAATCCTCGCTTATCCTGCCTGAGGTAGTTATCTCTCAAGAAGTCAAGAAATTCATTTTCCTTATTCCTAAATGCTATAACTTCATTCCAATCTATACTGCCATAATTAAAATCACCCATAACGCCTATAGCATTACAAAGCTGTGAGTGGACTAAAGGTTAAATAACCCAGGCTCTACCTCAGAGACCAAATATGATACTATTTTCAAGGCCACTTCAGGCCACCAATAAACAGATTCATTGTAAAAATCCTGCTGACTGCACCATTGTAAATGGGGCTTTCTTCTTTATATCTTATATATATCTTCTATCTTATCAACAATATTTCTTTATCTAAATATTTTTGCATTTCCTTTCTTATTCTACCTTAAGTATTTTTTCTCATGCCTGGGATCTCCAGATATTTGTTTGAAGACTGCACCTCTGAAATTCCCCTATAGGCAAAAGAAAGCTTTGATACCCTAGCAGATCAAATAATCACTTATATCCTATCTTAGCCATAGTTTGCAGTCATGACAAAAATTACTCGCTTTTTATCTTAAATCACTGCTATCATTGGGGTTCCACTGTCAGGTCCAAATAGTGTTTTTAGGATCAGTGCATTGCAAAAGATTGAATCGGACAACTATTTTTATCAAAATAAGTTTAATTTCTGGTTTAATAATTGTATATATCACATGAAATCACAAGATTCATTTATGAAAAGTAATTCTTAGACTTTCTCAATCACTCAACTTGGTTTCTAGTATATTCTTTTGCACTTACTTAGTTAGACTTTCAACAAGCATACTTTATATTACAATTATCAGGAAGTTATACACTTAACGTGAATTCGTTAGGTGTGCTTGATATTCCTAATTTAGCATCAATCAAAATACAACATACATGTATACAAATATATCTCTCAGAATCTCATTCCTTTCAAACACTTAATCATAATCTAGGCAATTATATTTACATATCCACCTCATTGAGTTTGAAACATTCCAATGATATGATAGCAGGAACATACATTACCATAAAATTCAATCATAAGTACACACATAATTAATCAAAGAAATTTCAATAGCTCAATATTTTCTCTGAGGGAAATTAACTGCGCTCGTGCTTCACTCATTAGCGATTACACACATTTACGAGAAACGTTAACACGCTAAATACTATCTCCTTAAACTAGACAATTTAACAGTTCGATAGGGAATTCTTTCTTAATTCACAAACAATTAATGAATAGATAGACTCACATGGGTCTCTTCCTATCTTACATTATTTCAGGTGATGCTCTTGGTTTCAATACTTTTACATCCCTTCTTAAACAATGAGCGAGTTAATTCCCTTTGGGCTTATTTTGCTCTTTATACAGATAGCTTTACATAGAGAAATAAAATATACATTTGTACAAGAAAATTTAAGTGAATTCCTACTGTAAAAAATCAATGTTGCCAAAATAAATTATCTAAAACTTCTACTTTTTACAGTAGGAATTCACCTAAATTTTCCTGTACAAATGTATATTTTATTTCTCTATGTAAAGCTATCTGTATAAACAGCAAAATAAGCCCAAGGGAAATTAACTCGCTCATTGTTTAAGAAGGGATGTAGAAGTATTGAAACCCAAAATTTAGCATGTCTTTTGAAAATCGTTTGCAAGTCCCATCGCAGGTGACCTTCAAGGTCAATATTGAAAGGGCACGGTGCAAATCAAAAGGAAAGGTCTGTAGGCAGGATTAAGGAGGTAAAGGGAGAAAGTAAGATTGTCGGCGAATATTAGAGAAACATTATCCAGGTTCTAAAAACTCCTAGCAAGACTCGCACGGGAACGTTAGGGATACCAAAAACTTAATCCAAGGCGCAGGGACACTGGTGTTTAAAAGGTTTGGTTCTGAGATGAGAAGGGCTTCCTTTTCTGCATGATCCATCCACGAGAGACTGAAATCAAGAGTTGTTGTAAGTTCTGGTGGGGAAGACAGAGAGACCCATCCACTGATAAGCTGCTCCAGTCACAGCCGAAAATATCTGGAGGCGATAAGTTAAGGAGAAATCTTGCTGTATTGGTCCTGAAGTTGAGTAAGTGCATGACCTGACCTATGCAGAAATCCTTCACCAGGCAGTTCAAGTTTGCCTACGCTGGTAAGCCTACTCAATATCCCGCCAGCTGCCGCGACTATTCATCGGTGTCCTGTATCGCTTTGAGGAGAATTCCAAAACACGGAACAGAGGAGAGAAATCCCCCTCAAGTGCTAAACAAGAAAAAAAAGGACGGAAAGCACATGCAAGATAGGAAGAGACCCATGTGGGTCTATCTATTCATTAATTGTTTGTGAATTAAGAAAGAATTCCCTATCGAACTGTTAAATTGTCTAGTTTAAGGAGATAGTATTTAGAGTGTTAACATTTCTCATAAATGTGTGTAATCGCTAATGAGTGAAGCATTAGCGCAGTTAATTCCCCTCGGAGAAAATATTGAGCTATTGAAATTTCTTCGATTAATTATATGTGTACTTATGATTGAATTTTATGATAATGTATGTTCCTGCTATCATATCATTGGAATGTTTGAAACTCAATGAGGTGGATTGCATAAATATAATTGCCTAGATTATGATTAAGTGTTTGAAAGGAATGAGATTCTGAGAGATATTTGATGCTAAATTAGGAATGTCAAGCGCACCTAATGAAGTCATGTTAAGTGTATAACTTCCTGATAGTTGTAATATAAAGTATGCTTGTTGAAAGTCTAACTAAGTAAGTGCAAAAGAATATACTAGAAACCAAGTTGAGTGATTGAGAAAGACAAAGAATTACTTTTCATAAATGAATCTTGTGATTTCATGTGATATGTACAATTATTAACCACGCTACTGGCCGAGACGTCTATAGACGTCAAAGTTGTCGTGGATGCGAAGTGCATATTAAAATTATAATACCATTGGTATTACATTGAAATATATGATGGATACGAAGCATATGAGGATGCGTATTTGATCCATAACGGCCGGTGAGGTGGTTAAACCAGAAATTAAATCTTATTGTTATTGTTGATAAAAATAGTTGTCTGATTCAAATCTTTTGCAATGCACTGATCCTAAAAACACTATTCGGACCTGACAGCAGAACCCCAATGATTAGTAGTGATTTAAGATAAAAAGCAAGTAATTTTTGCATGACTGCAAACCTTAGCTAAGATAGGATATAAGTGATTATTTGATCTACTAGGGTATGAAAGATTTCTTTTGCTTATAAGGGAATTCCAGAGGCGTAGTCTTCAAACAAATAAATATCTGGAGATCTGAGGCATGAGAAAAAATACTTAAGGTAGAATAAGAAAGGAAATACAAAAATATTAAGATAAAGAAATATTGTTCATAAGATAGAAGATATATAAAAGATATAAAGAAAAAAACCCGTTTACATCATGATATCATACCAGACAATGAAAATTATCACACACAAAAAAAAAACTAAATAAATAAAATAATAATAATAAATAAATAAATAAAAAAAAAAATAAAATTATTAAATAAATAAGATAAAATAAATAATTACAACAGTTCTAGGAAAATTCAGCGTAAACATTTTCACCATAAAACATTTTCGGCGTAAGACATTTTGCATCAATTTTTGTAAATAATCAATGGATGATAAAGGGCATTATAAAATCATTAAAAAGGTAAATCTTTATAAAAGTGAATATCAGTGATACATAGCATAATGAAAGCATTTAAAAATTGTTCAAATTAAAAGAAATGCTGCGTAAATAATTAACTTTATGCTGCAGATAGCCAATTCAACAAATCCATCACTAACATCGCTCATTGGAAGAAACTAATGCTGTGAAGCATTTAATTTTCATGTTGAATTCAGCATCTGTTTGATAGAGTAACTTCAAACCAATGGCAAAAATTTTGAGATAAAGATTCTGTGTCATATGAAATAAACAACCTGTTATTTATTTCGGGTGCAAACTTTGTTTGCACACACTTGGATAAAGGATTAAACTAAATTTATTATAGTCTAACCAAGTGAAAAATAAACTTTCAACTGTTATAGTTGTTGATGTAACCATGTTCGAAAAGCATTGATAGTTGCTTTCTCGAAGTCAACCATTAATGTTTCGGGATCTAATGATGAACATAAGCCCTTTAAGGCACTGAATAATCTGCTGTAAGTTAATTCTGATTCGCCAGAAAGCAAAGCAAAAAGCTACCATGGAATCCTTAGGAGTCTCATACCAATCCCAAGCCTGAATAAATGTTTGAGTATTGCAAAGCTTTCCATATGAGTAGGATGAGAACCAGAATGTTATCATCAAGAAAACTGTGGATGGAGTAGTTCAGGATCAGTGAGAGAAGGTCCTTTATATATATATGAGGAAGAGGATGAGTGAAATAACAGAGCTCTGAGAAACATCTACATTAGTTGGAAATAAAGACAGAACATCCTCAACAATTACATGCAGTAAACAACCTGAGAGAAAATTGACAAATCTAGTTCCAAAATGAGGAAGGCAAACCAAGGTGAGAGCAACAGGTATGACAGGCATCTTCTTTCTGAAATTGGCTTAGTATAAGCTTGCTTCTGCACTGTAGCATGGATGCCAGCAGAGTATAACTAACATATAGATGATAAAGAACCAGACACTGCTTCAGGAGCATTTCTCTTTAGCTCAACTGGTGGGATTTCATCAAAACCTTTCTATTATCCAGTATGTTCACAATCTTCTTTTGAAGTCTTTCTGGCAGAAGGCCACAGGAAACAAGATGCAATGTTCCTGGTAAAGAAAGCGATCATCTATGCAGGAGTTGGATGAGAAGAATAATGTCGGGGAAACAACTTTATCTTTAAGTGATGTGAAAATACTATCATCTGGGTGAGAGAGAGAGAGAGAGAGAGGGAAAGAAGTGGAAACAGAGATGGATAAAAGTTGTGTCCAACAGCTTTTAGACACAATTTTTGCAAGGGACCAGAAGGCATGACAGCCACAGGTAGTGAGTCATCTATATTTATCCTTTAGCATGTCAGACTTATCCCTGTTAATGACAGTTTTGTAAGTGTTAAGGGTTTTGGTGTAGGCTGTGAATGAAGCTGGAGTTTTTGTCTCAAGCCATTTACATTAATTTTTTTTTAAACTGCCTTAGATATTGAATGGGAATTTTAAACACAATGGAGAATGAAGGCTGTCATCATTCCAACATGGATAACTTCTGTAACATGACCACAAGTATCTAGTTCTGTGGAAAAGAAACAATAGTCTGACCACGGAATGGAGAAGAGAAGTCTCGGAGATCTTTCCACTAGGCACTGTTGCAGTGCCTCAGCCATTCACAACAACATACACTGCTGTTGTGAAAAGAGAGGGCATCCCACTAGAGATGAAACTTGGATAACCAAGAGGAGCAGTCACCTCAACAATGTATCTGAAAGAACTGGTGAGCAGAGTAGATTGTCTGGGATTATAGCTGGGTGAGGAACAATTTGCTTCAGGTCATTACCGACAGCAGACACCTCAGCTTCTCTTCCAGCTTGGTGAGTGAAACTGGAAAAAGGGAAGCAGTTGCAGATGCTAAAGGCAATCAAGGATGATGATTTCACTGTTAGATTAGGAAATCAAGTTTTAAGGAGTTGGGGAAGTCAGAATGATTTTCAGAATTGGGTGGAATGGTAGTGACAGCAGATGAACAATATATAATGAAGCAAGGTAAACCACAGAAGTACATCCTTGTGGTGGAAGGAATCAAGCAGAGTATATATAGTTTGGACAGTTAAGGCTGTAGTTGTAAGAATAATTTGGGGTTTAGTCACCCCAAGACACAATACAGGAAATCAGGTTTGAATGTCTGCAGGTGATGATATACATCACCTTAAGTTAGTGTTTATATCACAAATGGTGATGAAGTGAATGTGGAAGAATATTTTATAATTTTTTTTTTTGAGTTTTTTTTACATTACATTGGGGGGGGGATTTTTTTTGAGGAAGGTTTGCTTATTTTTACCACAGTGACACTATATTCATTTAAGTTTGGCAGCATGTTAATATCTGAGAGGTGAAGAGAGAAAGAAAAAAAAAGTAGGGCACCATACTGTGGGAGGAGACACATACAGATATATAGGGCATTGAAATTCCCTCTTAAACATGTTGCTCATAGCGAGTGCATCCAGTCTTCTTGCCATAATGTGGTCTCAACAGTGCCCCTCACATTCCATCATGCACCTCCCCTCCAAGAATGATCTGACAGTGAAGATAGTAGCAAGATTATGTGCCAGCTGATCAGGAAGTCTACTAAACACCTTAACACCAGATTCAGTCCCATACATTGTCTGGCAGCCAACCAGCAGAACTGCTTCACTGCTGTACCCTCAAAGATAGAGCGGTTCTAATTCTTCATAGTATATTTGGCATGTCCTTGAAGGGTAGCACTACATGTTAGAAGATTGGAGAAACCAGAACTCCTATTTTAGGGAGCATAAATGGTAAGTCACTTCAGAACCCAATAAGCAAGGTGACTTTCACTTAGACCAGAAATGGTCTGAAGTTTAATGTTCTGTTTATCTGTCTGCTAAACAACAAAGCATTTAATTAACAACCACGAAAGAACAAACCTACCTTTCCTACATCCTCTAAAATTCTTATATCTACTGATAAATCTTGTTCCTCTGATAACAGCTTCCTTAAAAACTTATCAATTTCATCTCCATATTTTCTAAAGTGAAAAAAACAAAACAAAGCAAAAACATATAATGAAAATGAGAATGTCTAAATTATTTCTGCATAACAATTTTATTATAAATAAATATATTAATATTTATATACAGGGTGAGCAAAAGTCTCTTAACACTTAATATAAAATAATCAAGTTACTATGGATAAGGGGAAAGGAGAGCACAACCTATGTCAACAGAAGGTAGAATCTAAATTGGTTGGGATTACAGAGCAACTACAAATATGAGTACAGAACTGAGGAATCGTGTGACAAGAATATAGAAATGCTTACACCATAAAACAAAGCTATGTGTTAAGTGATTCTTCAGTCACTCAAGTGCAATGAAATTTCCTAATGTCATTTCGATAGCTCCACCGTCTGAGAATGACATTTGAACATAGAACAAGAAGGTTCACACACACAAACAACTGTGTTGCTACAAAAGACTACATCGGTTATTTTACAAGTTGAAGATCATACATGCTTTGGAAGAGGGCCTCTGACATTTATTGAGGAAATGTTTATGCAACTGAACAATGGAGATAATTACCTGCAAAAATTTTTGTTTATAGATGAGTCATTTCATATCTCTGTGAATTAGCACAATGGAAGAGTAGTAATCCCAAATCCACACAGAAAATAGATGCATAAACGACAGGGCTGCTTTACAAAGATGACTGGAATGAATTGAATCTTAAGGCATATATCAGGATACTACTGCAACCATCAACAGGAACATGCTGGATCATAAGGGGTTCTAACTGGATGTAATCCCTGTAACACACAATGCTCTTTATGAGATGTACAAGTGTGTGTGTGTGTGTGTGTGTGTGTGTTACTAAAAGCCTCATGAGTTTGCCTATATCAATCAACAAAAGTCACTTTTTCTCTGCAAGCATAACAACTTATTTTATATTAATAATATTCAAAAACATTTGGTTCGCCCTGTATTTTGGTACAAATAAATTTTTCACTACTTACTTTGCAAGAATTTTCTTTTTGAAAGTTATTTCCACGAGGGATATCATCTGTTTATCATCATTTTGAAGAGAACGATTATTTTTTTTTGATCTTGAATATTCATTAAGGCAAATAATATAAACTTTAAACTTTTGTGTTTGTTTTAAATAATGCATAAGATATCATATTAAGTTATGCAAAATTTTACATTTTTTAAGAATTAAAGGAATTCTGATAATTTAAATCATGTCCAATACAATGATTGATTATACTAGCAATTTATACTTCTTAATATATACAGTATACAAACAAATTAAGAACATGCCTGCCAGACTGCTGATGATTTACAACTTTCTAAAAATACAAGCAAAAGGTGTTTTAATTTGGTCAATTGTAAATTTTTATGAGCAGCCCCATGTACAAAATATCTAAACAGTTATTCACTGCTTTATCACTCTTTATCCACTAGCCATTCCTTCCTATATAAAAATTCCAATTTCAAGAGCACAGCTACAAGGTCACGCATCTCTTCATCCAAACCATTATGTGGGGCACTTTGAATAACAGATCTTCAACTCCATTTCTTTACTCCCCATAATGCGACAAAGATATATAAATGATGCTCACATTAGAAGTAGAATCAAACTCCTGCCTCTCTCTCTCCTCAGACAATGTTGTAGCAATCACATAGCCTCTTGCATTACAGTCCACAGGAACCTAATCCACACAGGAAAGTAGATTTGTCTCAACATTATGACATTATGAAAAAACATTAAACATTATGACAAATCTGTTATCTATAATATAGTCTATTCCCTGTGCTCCACTAAGGTATTAAAAAAAAAAAAAATCAGAATTTATAAAACAATAACATTCATCAACAAAGCATTCCAAGCTACCTTCATCAAAAAATAATCAATCAATACAAACTCTCTTCTTCAAGATCAAAGCCAGGCATAGAAAGCATACCACAAGGCAAGGATATTACACAAGCCAATCCACATGCATCTTCAAACCCACTCAAAAATTGTTATACATCCTACCATCACTCAAAGATTCAAGCTCAGCTTTTACCCTATACAAGAGCCTTCTGCACTTTCAATCTTGCATACATAAGATACTTAGAAAACTGAGAACTCAGGCCCTGCTGAACACAGTTAATACACCACAAAGTCCAGGAGAAGAAGATGAAAGAAATATATTATAGAAAATTCTTCTTAGAAAAATTATTTAGGCTTACTAAGTACTACTTAACCAACTCAACCTCAACAGGAATAATGGATTAAAACTTTCACAACTGAGAAATGGTCCTACAAAATCCCATCAACATTACCCATTTTTCTTCTTAATCCCCCTCCCCACCACACCCTCCTTGCCAGACCCTGCTCATGGAAGAGTTGCATGATTAGTCCCTTTCCTTGGTGAACTCGTAACCACTTGAGAATGGCTATTGAAACACAGCTTAAATACTATAGATAGTAATTTTGTATTAGTGGTATCCCAACAATGCAGGTGAAATCTGTATCCATATTATAATGTTGTTGTTGTTGTCTTATGCCAGAAAATCCTATATTTCGCAACCACTTAAAATACTGAAAATTCCATTTTCCATACTTTATTTTTCAGAAAATGTTTTTATTATGTACGTAAACTGTATATTTCTGGATACTCTGCATGCTGAATACAATAAAAACTGCTATCTTCTTATAAGCCTGGATAGGTCACCTTTGGTTGAAAAGGCCTAAATTTATGCTTCTCTTGCACTATGACACAGGGAATCAAACTCATTTCTTCCAGACCAAATGGCATATTCAATGTTATTGATGATGCCCTTTATGGACATGATGTGGAGAAAAGTTGGAACCTCTGATCTCAGGAAAAATCCCAAGGATCAGTACCCTAGAATATTCCTACGTATGTCAATGATGAGTGATAATTTGCATGTACTCATGCCACAATAACTATAAAAGATAATGTACCGTATTTGCCACATATAAGATGCACCCCCTTTTCTGTACACATTTTTAGGAAAAAAAACTTTTTTTTAGATCCTCTTCCTGATTCCGCTAAGTTCTTATCATTTTTTCAGTTGGGGGTAGCCCAAAATGCCTCTCTGCAATTTATGGCTGAAAAACGTCGGCATTGCTACAATATTGCATACAAGCTACGTGTGATTGCGTATGCTAAAGAACATGAAAACAGGGTCTTTAGTATACGCAATCACACGTAGCTTGTATGCAATATTGTAGCAATGCCGCCGTTTTACAGCCATAATTTGCCAAGAAATTTAGAGAAAATTTAACGGCAGAAATTTACCACCATTCACAACAACTGGAAAGTTTAAATGAACAGGAACACAGCTGTGATCGTCAATGACAGCGCATGCGCATCAACTGAACTTGATGTACCTGGAATGCTCTCACACACTGCAAGGAAGCAAGAAGGAAATCGCATAACTCGGAACAGAGAAAATTTCCAGAAATGAAAGTAATAAAAATCTGATTATCGGCATATAAGACGCACCCTGTTTTTCAGACCTATTTTCAAAGAAAAAAAAGTGCGTCTTATACGCCGGCAAATACGGTATTTATTTTATGTGCAAGGAAGTAAACAAATAACATTTCTTAAAAGAACATGGTGCTTTTAAATTTTAAAGGCAAATATTATGACTTTCTGTGTATTTTCTACTAATTTTTTAAAAGATTCTGATATGGCTATAAGCTGTTACACAGCATTAAAATAGTTGTCATATATTTAACATTAAAAAACTCTTTCTTTTAAGGTTACATTGTGGTCAGCATTCATAGTGAATAATTTATGGAGACAACACACGTGTTAGAATGATTACTTTACGTATTATTAAGAAAGTTAACATTAAAAAACATTTTTAAGCCTTTTTGGAGGAGAATGAAATACGTTATAATACAAAGAAAATGCTGTATCAGCTCATAAATGGCACAAAATTTTTTATGCTTCATTACATCTTTTTATTTCATTAAAAAAATCCTGATTTCTAAGGAAAAAATAATGTAAAACTTTTGTTTGTAAAAAAAAAAATAAATAAATAAATTATTTCTTAATAAAATATAAATTGTTGTGGAAAAATTCTATCACTAAAAAGCAGACTAAATAATTAAACACACACACACACACACACACACACACACATATATATACTAGGGGCTCTTCCCCCCTTATTACACCCCCACCCTGAGTTCCGGGCTGGTAAGCCGATAAGACAAAAAACGTGACATAAAAACGTTTCAAATTTTGGCTTATCTTTTTATATACATAGAGTAGATATACAATAAAACCCCTTTTTTACACTTTTCAGGGGACTGATGGAAGAAAGTGTAAATAGCAGGAAATGTAAAAAAACATTTAAAAAAGGCTAAAAGATGACTTACTGCTAGTATGTGAGTCTACATACTAGATTACAAAATTTAATAACTGAAAATAAATGAATTTACAATTACTTACATTTATCTATTTAAAAAAATCTTTAATTGTTGATTGTTTTTGCTTTTGGTGTTTTTTTTTTTTTTTTTTTTTTTTTTTTTGACAAAGCACCAGATTGCTTTGCATTTAGTTCAATGCTTGACCTGCTTTTCACTATCGTGTTCAAAGTGGACAGAGAGTCCAAGATCTTTTGCTAAATGTACACATGTTCCAGCATGAAGATCTATATGTCGCAGAATTGCCATCTTTTCTTTTACCGAAATACATTTTCTGTCTTTTTTCTCCATGTTACTAGCATGGATAATCCACCACTGCAACTTGAAAGCAACTTTCACACGCTAAATTATGTAGCAGAAATTCTGTAATATCAAATTCATACTGTGATTAAAAAATCACGGTATCACTCATCACTACTACAAGCGTGCAAGTCACCGTGATGGCAAAAACGAAACTACAGCCGAAAGCAACGCCATCTGGGAACAGAAATCTGCAAATTTCCGCAGAAATAGATTCAAAAATCAGCATTGCCACCCGAGAAAAAAACGCAAATCACGGGAAATAACGTCCACATTAAGTTGTTAATGGCAGAAAAACAATATATTGTAAGAATAGGCCTTAAAACGGGACCAACAGAAAATGATGTAAATGGCAGGAAAACGTAAATTGCGGGAACGTAAAAATAGGGTTTTACTGTATGTGTATATATATACAGGGTGTTCGGGATAAATTTGACAGTTTCGTAAGGAAAAAGAAAATCTTCTTTGTATCTATTAAATTTAATGAATTGACAAAAAAACATTACAGGCAGAGTTAATTACAATACTATCAACAAGATTTACTCAAAATAACCACCATTAGCATCGATCACAGCTTCAATTCTGCTTCGGAACCTCGAACAAGCTGATGCTACAGTCTCCCTGGGAAGGGCCGCAAAAACTGTTTTAATTTTATCCATTAACTGGGCTTTTGTATTACTGGAAGTGCGATTGGTGTCTTTTTCAACTGCGCCCCATACAAAATAATCCATGGGGTTAAGGTCTGGGGAGTTTGGAGGCCAAACATTTGGACTGGTGAAGTCGTAGAAATTTTCAGACAACCATTTTTGACTTTTCCCAGAGGTGTGGCAAGGGGCCGAATCCTGCTGCCATACATACGGCCTACCGTTGACTACCCTTGTTATCCAGGGCTTGACTACAGTTAGCAACTCCACGAACAAAGCCCGAATTCCAATGCCAGGGTTCTTCAACACCTGTTCCTGCAGATTTGCGAGGAATTCTGCTGTACGAACGCAATCAGATCGTCTGCTAGGGATCTTTCTTCTTGCTACATCCTCGTAGTCACCATTGCAAGTCTCTAGTTCATGCCTGATTGTTTTTACTGTATTCAGGGAGCATTGGGCAGCAGTCGTAATATCCTTATTTTGATGGCGGGCACGAATCATCATGATACAAGTTATTCTCTTCCATGATTCAGGTGGGTTCCAGCTATCCATCCCTTCTGACATCTTGTATATGAATGAAGAAGGGTCCAAACTTTTAAATGAAGAGAAGTGTGTGTTAATACATGTAACTTACGGAAAAATATAATTAATTATAAATATGTCAAATTTATCCCGAACACCCTGTATATATATATATATATACAGGGTGTTCGGGATAAATTTGACAGTTTCGTAAGGAAAAAGAAAATCTTCTTTGTATCTATTAAATTTAATGAATTGACAAAAAAACATTACAGGCAGAGTTAATTACAATACTATCAACAAGATTTACTCAAAATAACCACCATTAGCATCGATCACAGCTTCAATTCTGCTTCGGAACCTCGAACAAACTGATGCTACAGTCTCCCTGGGAAGGGCCGCAAAAACTGTTTTAATTTTATCCATTAACTGGGCTTTTGTATTACTGGAAGTGCGATTGGTGTCTTTTTCAACTGCGTCCCATACAAAATAATCCATGGGGTTAAGGTCTGGGGAGTTTGGAGGCCAAACATTTGGACTGGTGAAGTCGTAGAAATTTTCAGACAACCATTTTTGACTTTTCCCAGAGGTGTGGCAAGGGGCCGAATCCTGCTGCCATACATACGGCCTACCATTGGCTACCCTTGTTATCCAGGGCTTGACTACAGTTAGCAACTCCACGAACAAAGCCCGAATTCCAATGCCAGGGTTCTTCAACACCTGTTCCTGCAGATCTGCGAGGAATTCTGCAGTACGAACGCAATCAGATCGTCTGCTAGGGATCTTTCTTCTTGCTACATCCTCGTAGTCACCATTGCAAGTCTCTAGTTCATGCCTGATTGTTTTTACTGTATTCAGGGAGCATTGGGCAGCAGTCATAATATCCTTATTTTGATGGCGGGCACGAATCATCATGGTACAAGTTATTCTCTTCCATGATTCAGGTGGGTTCCAGCTATCCATCCTTTCTGACATCTTGTATATGAATGAAGAAGGGTCCAAACTTTTAAATGAAGAGAAGTGTGTGTTAATACATGTAACTTACGGAAAAATATAATTAATTATAAATATGTCAAATTTATCCCGAACACCCTGTATATATATATATATATATATATATATATATATATATATATACACACATGTAATTAATTTTTTAACTTGGTGATACTGTATATTAGGGTTACCAAGTAATTTTACAGGGTGTCCCAAAATTCACGCAAGATTTAAATTTAGCGCCATTTGTGCGGTAAAGTGTTGCCATCAAGAAAAAAAGACAGCGTGACAGCTGACAGGTCAGGGTTATTAAAAATGAACACACACAGCGAAGAGAGTTCGCTGAATGGATTATGGAACAACAACAAGCGGATGCTTATTTTTCGAACAAAATCATCTTCAGCAATGAGGCTTATTTTCATTTTGATGGCTTCGTTAATCGACAAAATTGTTGCATTTGAGGTTCAGAAAATCCACGAGTGATTGTTGAGAAACAAATGCATCCACAACGTGTCACTGTTTGGTGCGGATTTTGGGCTGGAGGCATCATAGGTCCATTCTTCTTCAAAAATGCGGCTAGTAAGGCAATAACAGTTAATGGTGCTCGCTATCACGACATGATAATCCAGTTTTTTGTGCCTAAATTGCAAGATATGGATGTAGACAATATGTGGTTTCAACAAGACGGTGCCACATGCCATACAGCCCGAGAAACAATTCAATTACTGCACGAGTCATTTCCTGGTCGTGTAATTTCCCGTTTTGGTGATCAGAATTGGCCGCCCAGATCATGTGACTTAATGCCGTTGGACTTTTTCCTTTGGGGATTTTTGAAGTCTAAGGTTTATGCCAACAAGCCCACAACCACCCACGCCTTGAAGGAGGAAATTGAGTGCTGTATCAACGAAATTCAGCCACATTTATGAAAAACGGTCATGGAAAATTTCTACAAGAGTACGTATGTGCTAGCAAAACCTTGGAGGCCATTTACCCGATATGCTATTCCATGCATAACCCTATACAGTACACTTTATGAATCAATAAGAAATTACAATGTTTAATTAAAAACCTGTGTTTTCTATCAAAATTACTTTTTGCGTGAATTTTGGGACACCCTGTATAAGCTTGGTTATTTATACACACACACACACACAGTAAAACCCCATTTTTACGTTCCGGCAATTTATGTTTTCCTGCCATTTACCTCATTTTCCGTTGGTCCCATCTTAAGGCCTATTCTTACGATATATTGTTTTCCCGCCATTAACAACTTGATGTCGACGTCATTTCCCGTGATTTGCGTTTTTTTCTCGGGTGGCAATACTGAGTTTTGAATCTATTTCTGCGGAAATCTGCACATTTCTGTTCCCAGATAGCGTGAAGGTTTACTCGGTTTGATAACATTAAAATTTATTTAATGACTGAAAACCAAGGTTTTGAATAAAAAACTTTATTAAAGATGAGGAAATGATAGAGAGGATTCAGAAGTGCACAACAAAAAGCTGGTGACTGGTTTATAGAATATTTCCTATAAAGATTTGTGACTTACAAAATTTGGATGATAGGAAACACACCGAAGCGCATAAGTTACTAAAAGGATATTACAGAAAAGATATAGAAGTTTTTTAATACATGGCAAGATGAGACAGAATATGAAGCTATCCCTGAAAGTTATGTACAAGTGTGATTATTAAGAGTGCAAGAATATATTTTTTTTTGTTTGCTTCTTTTGCATAGATTACAATACATAAAGAAATAACTGTATATTTGCCAACCTAGTTGGCTGAGTGATGAGCATACTCACTCTCCAATCAACAAGCTGCGAGATTAAATTCTACCAGGGACATGGATGTCTTTAGGCGAGAGGTGAATTTCATCACCTTGCATGAAACCAATGCTCTGCTTATTGAAGGCCTGAAGTGGCTTGAAAAAGTTTCATGTCTGGTATCTTTAGCAGAATTTCTGGATTATGTAAAAAATACAACAAAATACATTTTCATAAACAATTATAAAATTTTTATAAAATTATAATAAAAAAATGCATGTCATAACAGCATTCATATATATAATTGATGACATTCAATTACCGAACAAGCCTAGAGCCATTTTTGGTATATATAGTACTGCAGACAATTTTATTGGCCATTTTTAAAATGGCCCAAAAGAAAAGACATCATTTAACAGAACATCTATTATTTCATGAAATCTCCAAGGAATCCAAAGACTCATTGAGAGAGGGGGACCTACTCTACAACACTTCGTCTCTCTACTTTCATCCGTTACCATCATCTACACCAATGGCATATACTACACATCACCACTAATATTTTTTGTCTGTAAATTGATTGTGTCCTGAAGACCGACTTGCCTGTATGCAGGATGAAAAATCTGAGTTTCTGGGAGAAAAAAACCCTGCTACTTCCGTATGAGATCAGCTAACTCACCTTCAATTGGGAAAAAACCCATATGCATGTCATTTTTTTTTTTTATTATTAAATTCAATCAAGTCAGAGAAGAATTTATTATCATCATTTTGAATAATTTATTCAGTCCACTTACAATATAAAAAAATACAAAAAAAAATCATTCATTAACCAGTCTGATATAAATCTATAAAGATTGCACTATACAGGGTGTTCGGGATAAATTTGACATATTTATAATTAATTATATTTTTCCGTAAGTTACATGTATTAACACACACTTCTCTTCATTTAAAAGTTTGGATCCTTCTTCATTCATATACAAGATGTCAGAAAGGATGGATAGCTGGAACCCACCTGAATCATGGAAGAGAATAACTTGTATCATGATGATTCGTGCCCGCCATCAAAATAAGGATATTACGACTGCTGCCCAATGCTCCCTGAATACAGTAAAAACAATCAGGCATGAACTAGAGACTTGCAATGGTGACTACGAGGATGTAGCAAGAAGAAAGATCCCTAGCAGACGATCTGATTGCGTTCGTACAGCAGAATTCCTCGCAAATCTGCAGGAACAGGTGTTGAAGAACCCTGGCATTGGAATTCGGGCTTTGTTCGTGGAGTTGCTAACTGTAGTCAAGCCCTGGATAACAAGGGTAGTCAACGGTAGGCCGTATGTATGGCAGCAGGATTCGGCCCCTTGCCACACCTCTGGGAAAAGTCAAAAATGGTTGTCTGAAAATTTCTACGACTTCACCAGTCCAAATGTTTGGCCTCCAAACTCCCCAGACCTTAACCCCATGGATTATTTTGTATGGGGCGCAGTTGAAAAAGACACCAATCGCACTTCCAGTAATACAAAAGCCCAGTTAATGGATAAAATTAAAACAGTTTTTGCGGCCCTTCCCAGGGAGACTGTAGCATCAGCTTGTTCGAGGTTCCGAAGCAGAATTGAAGCTGTGATCGATGCTAATGGTGGTTATTTTGAGTAAATCTTGTTGATAGTATTGTAATTAACTCTGCCTGTAATGTTTTTTTGTCAATTCATTAAATTTAATAGATACAAAGAAGATTTTCTTTTTCCTTACGAAACTGTCAAATTTATCCCGAACACCCTGTATATCTGTATGTGACATATATACATCATGTTAGCAGGATCATATAATTGTTTACATACAAATAATACTCTTTGAAATTGTGCCTAATTGAATTTATACATCATGATACCTATGCCAAATTTACAGCATTCAAAAAATCCTATCAAATGGTAATACTTTTGTAAAAATTGGAAATGTTGCAAACTGAAAACATAAATTTTTCAATACAAATCAGATAAATTCTGACTGAACAAATGAGATGATAAATTTTAATAGATTCTAAATACCATATTTTCATTGAAGTTCTAACAGGTGTAGAATTATTGCTATCAGAGTCATTTTGCAAATAAAAATGATCTGATTAAAATCTAAATTGAATACATGAACATATTCAGTTTAGAAGTATCAAATTTTATCCCATTCAGCTAGAGCAGTATTACTGCTATATATAATTTGAAATAATTTGAATATAATTATCTGATATATTACTTCCTTAGAACAAATGGGTCTGAATAAAAGAAAAACTGAGATGGTCTGACAAATTTTTGATATATTACAGAAATAAGTTACACAGATATCGACGGATGATATAAAGCTAATAGCTGCTTAATTATTTTGAGCAAAATGCATATACAGCTATACCCAAAAATTGTGTAATTTTTCACTAATAAATGAAAAGAGTAGGAAAGCAAAGGATTTCTTGTAATATATAATAATGCAAATTCCTTACAATCATTGATAATCCAATCCACCTGAAAAACAATATAAGAAAGGCATATTCAGAACCATTTCCAGACCAAATTATCTCTAAGCACCATATACTTTGACTAGCAAAGAGAATTATTAGTGTATATCTGAACTTCCTTAACTTTCATATAAAGTTCTATATAATAAGTCAAGCAACTTTAGCCATTCTAGAATGACAACCATGTAATATTTGTATTCAGCATGAAAATAGAAATTTTACTTCATTTTCACATCAGAATCATATCTCTGTAATATAATATACAGAAAGAGATTTCATGAGTCCTATGCACAAAACATGATGCAGGTCTGGTTGGCCAAGTGATTAGCATATCCGCTTGCCAACCAAAAAGGCTGCAGCTTCGAATCCCGCCGTGGGTATGGATGTTTGTGATTGTCTGTGAAAATACTAGGTCATGGTGGACAGTAGATGCCGTTTGTGTATATGATGGAGTTCACTGTAGTTAGTGAATTGAGTGGTGGAGACGGAGAGTTGTAGAGCAGGTGCCCTCCCTTGATGAGTCTTTGGACTCCTTGGAGGTGTCACATAATAATAAAAATAATGTCTTCAAGAGCGCTGTAAGGTAGATGAATACAAGATGGGATATTTAGTGAGATGTTGCAATAGGCTTGGGAAAGTAGGAAATGTTTAGCAAAAATTAACTGTAAAGCAAGTGTGAAGACTGTGATCATTGTGGGAGATTTCAATTATGGTAATAATAGGAAACAACACATGGTAATAAAAGAACTGCATTCATTCTTGAGAGACAGTTATCTTAAGAGATAAACTGAATTTGAAATATTAAGAGCCTATGCAGCATGTGGTGGAGAGAGAACTTGAGTAAGCATTTTGGATTTGATTTGGTGTAGCAACAGGGAATGTGATGTAATTAGAATGTAATACTTATCCATTGCTGATGAGAGTAGGATCAATATTACATCCCAATAGGCATGCAGCAGTTTCAGGATAAAAGGATTTACATGAAATCACAATGCAGGTGATTATAAGGTCCAGAAGCCAGCTTGGACAATACATGAATGGAAGAACTTAAAGGAAGATTGTTCAGAAGTGTATTGCAGCTGATGAAGAAAAATTTCTTAATAGAATTGACAAATTGTACACCTCAAGTGAGAAGGATAAACAGATTTGAAATGAAATGAATGATCAGGGAAATCAAAGACAGTAATTACAAAGGAATGTGGGATATGAGAAAGGCAATAAAGAGAGGTGAAGAGCATTTTATGAGGAATATAAAGCTCAGTTAAAAAAGTAACCAATATAGTAAGAAAGGAGATAACAGAATATGCAAGGAAACTTGCATTATGGTTCATGAAAAATCCCAAGAAGATCTTTCATCATTATGGACAGTAGAAGAATGAACTTCCAATGAAGAAGATCAAGTGAATATCTACAACGATTACCTTTATCAGAGCATTTCATTCTGGTGAAACAGAACCGATCTCTAGAGTGAGGCAAATGCACTGTTCCATTTACTTCCAATTCCTAATGAAGGAATTGGAAGTAAATGGAATGGTGCATTCACCTTACTCTGGATATCCACAAGGTGAGCTGAATGAGATGTTATCACATATTTTAAGGTAATGTACTAAGGAATTGATAATGCTAATAACCTTGTTATTCACTGAAAGTTCCTCTGTTTGGAAGAATCCCTAATGAATGAAAAAAAGATAAGACACAGCAATTGAATAAGGGTAACAGTATCAAACTATACAGTGCTCTGCATATTCTGTAGTTTGTTAAGATTTTGGGAAAAAACAAAGGTTTGTATAAAGAATGTTATGTTTCTGAAAACTTAGTAATGATTTATAAACTAAAATAAGCAGATAATAGGTGAGGTTCTTTACGAAGATTAATTATAGATTTTGTGAATAGCTGCAAATGGATTTCAGGAAGATATGGGTATGGTAAGTAGGAATGTTGTTGATACAGAAGGATTTGAACAGACTAGAAATGTGAACAAATGAGTGGTGATGCCATGTGTAATATAATATACATCCTGCCTCAAAAAAAGGAAGGGTATGTATTATATTACTGGGACTACTAGAGGAAGTGGAAGAGAAAAGTGACTCTGAGGTTAAAGCCGATATGAAGTTCAGAGGTCACCCTGCACAGGTAGAAACAACCCAGAAGATGGCTGCAAACACGAGGACATTGATCAGCATGCATGAGGCTTATATAAGGACATGATCAGACTATATCCAAACCTCTGCATTCAAATATTTCATGATAAAAAATTAAACAAAAATGATATCAGAAATGTGAGATGGCTTATGAGGTTAGAACTGTGAGCATATAATCTTCAGAGGAAACAGAAGGGTGATAGGAGATTGACTGAGACATACAAGCTATTGAGAGGTATTTACCAGATAGATGCTGCAGAGATTTTTCAAATGATGAGAAGACAGAAGTGACCTCTGGACACTGCAAAATGAAATAATGAGCAAGGAAATGATAAATAGGTTTTTTGCATGGAACATGGTAGGTTTATGAAATGTAATGGCTGAAGAGAGGGGGGAGGGACAGCAAATGAGTTCAAAACTGGCATGATAAACTTCATGGTAAATAAAATGGACCTACATGATGAGCTTCTTGAATACATGGAGGTCTTCTTAAAAATTAATATTCTGCCTACATTTATTTTTTTTTTAATATAGGGTCATTCCTCTCCTATATTAAAAACACACAACATGTAAACAAAATCAAAGACATTACACTGGAAAAAGATGATTTATTAAGAGTCTGCTTTACGTTTGGGAGCCATATTGAAGGGTATAAAGTCGCACAAAAACACAAACACAAAGTGAGAGAGCGGATGTAAACAAAGCACGCAGTACCCAAAGAGTGTATGCTGGGACCCAAGCGACGCCACTTCTCTCAAACAAACGGCGTGTAACGGTGTATTCTTCCGCCGTGCTCACAAACAAGTTTGCCCACAATGTTTGAATTTTACGTCATGCTGCTTCAAGTCGAAATTCATTTTTTAAATTATTTATGGGATTACCGCCGTAAAGTCGAAACGACACATGTCGAGGAGGACGACGTAGGCCGAGAACCCCCTGTATATAAAATAATAAGCCTTTTTATGTCACTTTTTTGAAACATTTTGAAACTCAGGGGCTACCCTGAGTGTCGAGTCATCAGAATTCAAGGTAAACCATCCTACTAGTCCAGAACTCGGGGGGGGGGGGGCAAACCCCCCTTTCAAGTCTTCAGAATTTCAAGGAGAACCGGCCTACCAGTCTGGAACTCTGGGTGTTGGGCACCGTAGGCACCAGGAGGGGCGACTCCCTTTTGAAGACTTGACACTCAGGGGCTACCCTAGGTACCAGGGGGTGGATCCCCCCCCCCTTCGAGTCTTCAAAATTCGAATCATCAGAATTCAAGGAGAACCGGTCTACCAGTCTGGAACTCCTTGAATTCTGATTACTCGAATTTTGAAGACTCAAAAGGGGGTTCCACCCCCTGGCACCTAGGGTATCCCCTGAGTGTCGTCTTCAAAAGGGGGTCGCCCCTCCTGGTGCCTATGGTGCAACCCCCCCCCCCTTTCGAGCCATCAGAATTCAAGGAGAACCAGCCTACCAGTCCAGAACTTGGGTGGTTGGGTGCCATAGATGGCAAGGGAGCTATAACCCCCTTTTGAGTCTTCAAAATTCAAGAACCAGTCTACCAGTCCGGTACGCTCATACTCTCGGGGGGCTGGGTGCCGTAGGAGCTGGGGGGGACAGAGCCCCCTTTTGAAGACTCGACACTCAGGGTAGCCTCTGAGTGTTGAGTCTTCAAAATTCAAGGAGATCCGCCTAACAGTCTGGAACACAGGGGGTGGGGCACTGTAGTATATACATAAACTCCTACCACTACCAACACTAGGTGTCATTATCACACTAAAAAACAGGGCTTTGAAGATTTGTTCCAAGGAACAATGCACACAAAAATGGATTAAAAGTTATCAGTAATACCTTCCTAAAATATTGCTATAGCCAAAATATTATCAACAAAATTCTTCACAAGATCTCACTTAAAAACAAAAATAAACTAGACTACAATAAAACTGTAACCATTCCATACATTAAACAGATATCAGATAAAATAAACAGAATACTACAGAAATACAACCTTAAAGCCACCTTTAAACTTCCTGCAAAATTACAGAACTTACTCAATTCATCCAATGATCCACTCCCTCTGCCGGCCCACCCTGAAATATACCATATTCATTGCACTTGTAATTTGTCCTATATAGGGGAAACAGGATGCACAATTCCTATCAGAAAGAAGGAACACATACAGCACATGAAATATAATAACTATTGTAAAGCTGGCCTTTCTGATCATGCCCTAAACACTTTACATAGAATTGACTGGAAAAGCACCTGTTGTTTACATCACACCAAAACATGGTATGAACGTAAATTTAAGGAGGCCTGTGACATTCTTATCAACCACCTTAATCTTAACAATAATGATGGTCTAAAAATCCCAAGAATATGGAAGGCTCATATTCTACCCACTTAACCTTTCTCCCTAAGAGTTAATTATGTAATCCAGGATCTTAAACCTAATATAACAATTGTCATATTAAATCAGGACATCTTTACTGTAATAAAACAATGCATATGAAAGTTTCTCTGATGTACTCTTAAATAGAATATAGCTTTGATGTAGTTATTTTATTTCATTTATTTATTTTATTTTCACTAGAATAACTGTTGATTAAATCACTGTCTCTTTAGCATACTGTGTGAAATGTAATATAGCTTGTTTCTGTATATATATATTATTATTATGGGCAACTCCAAAGAGTCCTTAGACTATCGAGGGAGGCCGTAAACATCATATCAAGAAACAACTATTCGGCATTCGCACAGTATCTATCATACTTTGCTTCAAACTCATTTACAGTCATGGCACCCACAACAATATATATATGTGTGTGTATGTATACTCCAGATGATGACCTTCATATGAAGGTCGAAACATCTGGAAATTAAAATAATTATTTCTAACAAGGTTGTAGAGTCCATAATTTGTCTAAAATGAATGCTGATTACCATGTAACACTAGGAAAGGATAATATTCTGCCTAAATGGTTCGAAATCAGTTACATTATTAACATCACCATCAGACCTCCATGGAGTCAAAAGACTCAATGCAAGAGGTTCCAATGTTACACACACAACCCATCAAACCATGCCTCAAATGCATTCATCAACTCAGCTCATGCTCTCAAGTAATATATTCTGATCATTCACTACTTTCAATCTAGAAAATCTACTCTTCACCTTCTCTTTATCCAACATTCCTTATATAGCTTCTTGTTTTCTCCATTCTATAAAATACTTTTTCCACATTAATTTATAATAATCCCTTACTTATCCCCCACCCCTCCATCCTATTCACCATATCTCTTTTAAAAGTTTAATACAACTTGCATATCCCTCTCAGGCTAAGGCAGTTTGAGAGAAGCTATAATAATTTTTCATTCAAACATGAATAATTATAAAGGTATTTATTTTTTAACATTTGTATTATAATAAATATACATACATACATACAGTAGAAACAAAAGTGATGAAACTGAAATTATCAATAATAAAAAAAAGTCTAATGAGATGAATAAAATTTAATGATGGGTTCTGACCACATGTTTTGAACTATTTGGATTTAAACTTTTAATGCTAACAGTTCAAACCACTTAGCTGGTACATGAGGAGAGACATTTTTTTTTAAACTTGTTTCAATTTTAGATTTTTTAGTTATTGAAAAATTAGTTACAGAATTTTCACTTATCTGTAACAACAACAAAAAAGGTAATCCATTTAGCTTGTACAAAAGAAAATGCAGAGAGGAACGATAGTGTGTGTGTTACACAGGCATGATAATAATGAGCTGAGCAGAAGAGCAGTAATAATGAATAGCATAATAGCCAGAATGTGTCAGAAGAGAGCATTGGAATATGTGGATGCTTGGAAGACATTTGAGGACAGAAAGGAACTGTATGCGAGAGACCGCTTGCATTTGAATGAGGAAGGACATAGGCATCTGGAGGGATTGCTGTATTCTGAACGAGTTAGTGCATCAATGCAGGAAAACTAGAATTTCCAGGGAGGATTGTAGCAGGATTGGCCTCTTGTGGGAAAGGATACTTGAGGGAAGGGGACGACATCAGGTAACACTGAGTCCAGTGGAGTCTGCAGGAGATAATGATAGATATAGAAGCGGTGACATTTTAATGCTTTATACTAATGCCACGCGTATCTGGAATAAAGGAGATGAATTGGTGGTGTTCATTGCATCAGGATGTAGTAATAAGGGAATGGAATTTCTGGAATTCTTGAGGGACAGATGTCTTACGCAACATGCAATAGAGGGCACAAGAAGTTCAAGAGTTTTTGATTTGGTCATAGCATCAGAAGAGCTGATAATAACTGGGATGACATCCCCCCCCCCTGTTGGAGAGCGTGACCATGTGGTTTTGACTTGGAAGATGAATAGACATGCAGGAGTATCAAAGAAAAGGGAACATATGTGGAATTATAAGGCAGGTGATTATAATAGTAAATTTAGTTTAATCCTTTATCCAAGTGTGAGTAAACAAAGTTTGCACCTGAAAGTATCTTCAGGACTGCAGTAAGGTGGTACAACACCCAGGCAACTCGTTGCAAAGGTGGAGCAAGCTAACATCACTCCTATCTCAGAATCTCCCATAATGCAAAACACATCTCCTTGCGGATAAGTATAATGTTATGCATTAAGGGAAGGGCCACTACCCAGACTAGTTTCAACCTTTATTGAGGTCTCTTCAGTGGGAGCCAGGTCCAAGTGGAGATACCAGGTAGAAGCATTAGCAAGGTCATCTCTACCTATAGGAGTTGCCAAACGGTGTGCCACCTTTTTATTAAATTATTCTGGATTTAGAGAAAGATGTTGAAAGTTTATTTTTCACTTGGTTAGACTATAATAAATTTAGTTTACTCCTTTATCCAAGTGTAAGCAAACAACGTTTGTGCCTGAAAGTATCTTCAGGACTGGGATAAGGTGGTACAACACCGTTTGGCAACTTCTATAGGTAGAGATGACCTTGCTAATGCTTCTGCCTGGTATCTCCACTTGGGCCTGGCTCCCACTGAAGAGACCTCAATAAAGGTCGAAACTAGTCTGGGTAGTGGCCCTTCCCTTAATGCATAACATTATACATATCCGCAAGGAGATGTGTTTTGCATTATGGGAGATACTGAGATAGGAGTGATGTTAGCTTGCTCCACCTTTGCAACGAGTTGCCCGGTGTTGTACCATACCCCAGTCCTGAAGTTAAGATACTTTCAGGTGCAAACTTTGTTTGCTTTATTTATAAGTCCTTTATTGAACTCCAAAAGATCCTTTGTTTATCCCATTGTGATCAACACTACTGATGATTACTGACCAGCAGCATTCTTAAATAGTTGCCTAGAACACAATGATATATGTGACCAAGTATTTTGCATATATGCTGTGTAAGGGATGTTCACGTTTATCTGCATAATTCAATCGATACAAAATGAATAACAGAAAAAATTCACGTACAAAGAATATTTAATAGTATAATTTTCGCCTGTGTGTCACAGGCATCTTCATATTAAAACTTTGAGTAGTTTTAATATGTCTTCTTCTTCAAACACAGAAGAAATAATGTGCATTACTATCCCTTATGTACAAGGCATCAGTGAACGTACAGCAAAAGTTTTTAAACCACTGAATGGTTTTTGTTGCCTTTCAACCGTTAAGAAAAATCTCCACCTTTCTCACTTCTACTAAGGACAAGTTTCCACATCTTAATCATCCAGGTGTCTAGCAGATTCCGTGCTCCTGTAGATTATCTTATTTCGGACAAATGGGAAGATCTGCATCTATTCAGAGAAGAACACCAATCTTATATTGAATACTTTAAACCTGAAAAGTCTGGACTTGCAGAACATGCCATCTTCACTAGACACAGAGTTCACTGGAGAAAGATAAGAGTTCTTCACAAAAGTCAGTTTCTCATGGAACACCTTTATAGAGAAACATGTGAAACTCTACTTCATTCTCCTAACTTAAACAGATCCGACGGCTTCCGTCTATCCCGTTTATGGGAGATGGTACTTTACAAATCAGCTAATCTTTCCTAACTTTTTATTCTATTGATTTTCATTTAATTAATTAATTTTTTTTTTATTATTATTTTTTTTATTTTTATTTTTAGGAAAGTTATTGAACTTTTTAGTTATCTTACACCAGCTACTTAGGTGGTGCTTTTTGGAATTGTCAGTTATTCTTTAATTTGAGCTTAATGTACTGAAGATGCCTGTGAGACACAGGTGAAAATTATACTATTAAATAATTTTTGTACGCGAGTATTTTCCGTTATTAATTTTGTATCGATATGTCTACTCACAGTATACCTCTTTTAAAGCATAATTCAATGGCTGGTATGTCATCATCATCATCAAATTAATGCCATGTACTCTCAAGGCATGTACAGGATATGATAGTACTACATGAAAAATTTACATCATTACTAACTTCCTATCTACAATTTTCCTCCAAATCAGCCTGTTACTTGTCAAAACTCCAACATTATCAGATCTAATATTTCTATCGTCTAAGGCACTCCGTACCGTATCAATCCACCTATATTTTGGTCTTCCTCTGGGTCGTTTTCCTGCCAACTTGGCAGAGAACACTTGTTTTGCTAATCTTTCCTCGCCCATTCTATTTAAGTAACCATACCACCTGAGTTTAGATCTGCTAATGCATTCCTGGATGCTGACAATGTCAAGTTCTTTCCTAATACTCTCGTTTTTAATATGATATTGATGCCATTTGTTCACGCCTCTAATCTTTCTCAGGACTCTCATATCTGCAGTCTCTAGTCTTTGGTCAAGTGTTTTACTTCTGACCCAACTCTCAGTTCCATAAGTTAAAACTGGTTTGAACACCGTCTTGTATACAGCTAATATAGAGTTCCGACTAATTTCTCTCTTATTCCATATGAATTTATTCAGTTGACTTCCTACCAGCTTTGTTGATTCTGTTGTCTATTTCCATATTTAATTTACCATCTTCACTAAAAATCGTGCCTAAGTAGCTGAAATGTTTTACTTATTCCATAGGTTCTCCATTCACAACACAGTTGACATTTTCAACGATTCTGCCTATTTTCATTGTCTTTGTCTTTTTATTGCTGACCTTCATACCATATCTATTACATCATTTATTCAATTTAGTCAGAGAATCTTGCGGACTTGTAACGGATTTATTTAGAAACATCGTCCACATAAAGAAAAGAGGTGACATTAACATCACCAATTTTGATATCAGGTTTAATACCACTTTCCTTCATAATGTGATCATATAGATAATGAATAACAGAGGGGATAATGTATATTCTTGTCTCACACCAGATTTAACATTAAACCATCTTCCTGTACTTCCTTCAATTCTAACTGCTGACTTACAACTCAAATAAAGACTAAGTATTGCTTGATATAATGAACAATTGACACCATATAACTGTAGCGTTTGAATAGCTTCTCTCTTGGCATCTTGTCATGTCTTTTCCAGATCAACAAAACTTCAATAGAGATCTTTGTTATATTCCCATGCTTTCTCAACTATTTGTTGTAAAATGAAGATCTGATCCTGACAGCTTCTATTTGACCAGAATCCAGCTTGTTCTTCACCAAGCTTTTCTTCCACAATTCTTCTCAATCATTTCTCAAGTATACTTGCATATATCTTACCAGGTATACTCAGTAGGGAAATACCTCTGTAATTCTCACATTCAGTTTTATTTCCCTTTTTATATATGGGTACTATGAGAGTTCTACTCCAATCGTCTGGAATTCGTCCCTCTGTCCATGCCTTCTGAACTATGCAGTGCAGCCACTGTAAGACTTTTATACCACCATACTTCAGCATTTCTGGTCAAATATCATCTACTCCTGCTGCCTTTCCACATTTCAAGCCTTTGATTGCTTTTTCTACTTCAAGTATGGATATGTATTCCTGACTGCATGCCAGGTCAGTGCTTTTTATCACTGTGCTGTCATTACTGCTTGTTTCATTTAGCAAATTTTCAAAGTAATTACTCCATACTTCAAGGATATCTTTTTCTCCCGTTTTCATGTCACCTTTATCATCTCTAACTCCTTTTACAGCACTCTAACCTAACCTTCTTCAACAACCTCCAGAATATCTTACCACCTTCTTGATATTTATTTTCTATGTTCTTACCAAAGTCCTCCCATGACTTTTGTTTAGCTAGTTTTGCACAGTGTTTCGCTTTCTTACATTTGTCTCTGTATTCTCTAAGAGCAAAAGCTGACTTATTTGACAGGAACTTTTGATATGCTTTCTTCTTTTCTTCCACTGTTTGTTTAACTTCCTTTAACTTCATGGAGCTCTGATTTTTCTATTCTTGCAGACAACCTCACCACATGCCTCTCTGGCTGAATCAATCACAGTTTTCTTCAAGGCTTGCCACTGAATCTCCAAGGTTTGGTTCCTGTTCTCAAACTCTTTGATTTTTTCTTCAATAATCTTTGTGTATTTTAGTCTACAGTTCACATCTGAGAGCTGCTCAACTTTTATTCGCTTTAAAACTTTCTTACATGTCATTCTTTTCGATATGAAATTCAATTTTATCCTGCTCAAGACTAAATAGTGATCACTTCCAATTTCAAATCCTCTGTACACTCTAGTGTCCTGCACCAGGGAGAAAACATCACTATCAACAATAACATAGTCAACAAGACTTTTCTTATTGCTTGCCTCTTCTCTCCATGTGAATTTGTGCACATTTTTATGTTGGAACATGGTGTTAGTAATAACCATGTCCATGTACTGAGCAGAAATCCAAAAGGGTATTTGCCATTATTATTAGCTTTGCTCTTTTCTTCAAATTTTCCCAAAATATTTTTGTATGTCTGACAATCACTTCCTACTCTGCTATTTAGATCCACAACAAGGACCAACTTTTCCTTTTTCATTGTGTCAGTAGCGCTCTCTAGAGCCTAAAAAAAATTCCTCCACTTCTACCTTAATAAAACCTTCTGTGGGACCATAGGTACAAATAAGTCTCATTGTTCTGTTCCCCATTCAGATATTTGCCCAAATCACTCTACTTGACACCGTCTGCCATTCAAGAAGATGAGCCTCGCATTTTGTGTTGAATACTATGGCTACTCCTTCTTTTCCTTGATTGTCATTGCCTGAATATAACATTTTGTATTTATTGCTAAGAAAGATCTCAGCAGTTTTTGTCTTTTTTGTTTCAGTCACCTCTATTATGTCAATCTGGTACTTATCTAATTCCTTTGCTAGCTCCATTTCTTTGCCATTCAGGCTTCTTATGTTGATAGTACCGATCTTTAACTCTGGTGATGTTGAGTTGGGGTGTGTTTTCCGATTTGTTCCAGTAACTGACTTTTCGCTGTTCGCCCTGGTTCACTGGCGAAAACAACGGGGGCCTTGTTCAACCGGGCGACGCCACAGCCGGCATGAAATTTTGTCATGTTGTACCATCATTTTGTAGTTTGGTTTAACCAATAGGAATACAATTTGGTTGGCTAAATCCCAAATTGCCAGCCCATCCTTGTTCGTTCAGTATCCAAGTAGATACCCAACAGGGTGCCCCACGAGAAGGTGAGGATTGGACATTAGGTCAGAAGCCCTGGTCGGTTCTCTGCATTTCTTTAAAGGCTATGTGGAGGGCTCCTCTAAGTTATACAGCTTTGACCCTTAAGCACCCCTGGCTGGTATGTGTATTACCCTATTCAATTTTGCATCATCAGCAAACAACTGAATATTATTCCTTTCAAATTATTTCCTATGCCATTTATGTAAAATTGAATAGTAGTGATCCTGTAACAGAGCCTTGTGATACACCTATTCACTTGATTTGTTCTGGATTCTGCTACTCCATATACTACTTCTTGGTATCTGTCCATCAGCCATATATACATGTGGGATGGTTCATCAAAAAATAAATGTTTCTTTAGTACTTTTATTGAATAGCCATTTTGAGGAACTGTTAAATAGGATTTGAAATCATCCGTTTCTTTTAATTTCATCATTTTAGAGGATATTTAAAATACTATTTTTTAAGGTTTTGATGATCCCTAATTTTTGTTGAGAGTGATAGAATGAGCTTGCTTGTAGGTACTTGCCTGTGTGGGTTTCTTTCCTGTGGACTTCTAATGATAATCCTCCAGTCTTACTCCACTGATATCTATCCCACATCCTGGAAATTGGCCTATATTCAACCCATTTCCAAAAAGGGCGACAAGTCACTACTGTCCAACTACCTCCCCATCTGACTCACCTCAGTCCTGTATAAAGTAATGAAAAAAAAATCATCAATTCCCAACTCCTACACTACGTTGAAGCTACCTGTCTAATAAACGACCACAAGAATGGATTCCATCACTGCCAATCAACAGGAGATCTGCTCATATATGTCACCCATCTCTGGTCAAATGCCATGGAGAAGTTTGAATCTCAAGTGCTTGGACTTTATATTTCCAAGGCATTTGACTGGATCTAACACAAGGGCTTACTAAGCAAGCTGCCATCGTTTGGTCTATCTCAAGACCAGAGAGAAAGCTGGCAATCCAATTACAGAGAATTGGATTGTCAGCTTTCTCTCTGGATGCTCACTATGTGTGGTGGTGGATGGCTCCTTATCCTCTCACCATTCAACTAATGCTGGGGGTTCCTCAAGGTTCTGTCCTCTCACCAACCCTCTTCCTACTATATATCAGTGACCTACTTCAGCTTACCTCCAACCCAATACACAGTTTTGCAGATGACAGCACCTTGCACTCCTCCCTTTCTTTTGATAAACCTTACTCCACACAACTCACCTCAACCTACAGATTCATCAACCACCACTGCCCTTAATTCAGACCCCCAAGCCATCCTCCAATGGGGTTCAGATAACTTTGTCAATTTCAATGCAAATAAAACCCAGTACTGTCTCATCTCTCATAAAAAAAGAACCAGTTTCTCCTAGTATTATTTTTGACAATACCCAAATTTCCAGACAATCTGAGATTTCTCTTCTTGGAATTACCCTGACATCAAGCCTCATAAACACATAACAACCACTGCATCGTCATCCTCAGCTTCTAAAAAACTAGAATTTCTCTTTCACTCAAAACGTTACTTCACCCCTGAACAGCTATTAACTTATGCAAATCACAAATCCGCCCAACCATCGAATACTGTGCCCACATATGGGATGTGGCCCCCAAAAGCTCCCTCAAATTGCTTGACTCCATACAGAGGAGAGCAATCAGCCTTATTAATGACCCATCTCTTACCAACTCACTCCCCCCACTTTCACACAGATGACTAGTCTCTGCACTATGTGTCTTCTAGAAATATTTCCATGGAAAATGTTTATCCGAAATAGCATCAATAATTCCCCCCACTTAGTACTAAGCTCATTGGAACACATGCAGCTGCTGCTGCTCAGCATCCCTACACAGTGCACCTTGAAACTCACAGAACCAGTTTCTTCTCCTCCTCCTTCGTCCCTGCAACCGCTATACTATGGAACAGTCTTCCCCTTGATGTGTTCCCTAGGGAATACAATCTACACTCACTCAAATCTAATGTGAACAAGTACCTTCTTTCCCAACCCATACAAGGTACAATAGGTTGATCTACTAACCTCTCATATACGGGCTCAACATAAAAAAAAATAATAATAAATAAAAGTGATGTTTTTGTTGATAAGGATGTCTAGAAATGGTGATTTTCTGTCCTTTTCTGATGTGAATTTGATTTTTCAGATGGTGATTATTCAGGAAATGTACAAAATCTTCAAGGTTTTTGTGGGTAAGTTTCCAAATAATAATGATGTCATAGATAGAAACAATAGAAAAATACAGACCAAGTGGAAAGAACCTCTAGAACAAATGATGAAAAACAATCCAAAGAGTCGAAGAAACAGAGACAGACTGATAAAATGATGGGCCGAAACCGAATCTAAATTCATGAAAGGAGGAAGATAATACAGAATTATCAAAACTTTTCTGCACTGAAACTGTTATATAGTCTTTTGCCATTGCAACCACAAGAACAATTCCTAAGGAAACTGGATAAAGAATGGATGAATTATATTACAATTCAGGGAAATGAGGGGAGAGTCAGGGGGAAACACAGCATATGGAGAGTGGATGTTGTAAGTAGTAGTGAATGTATGTATGGGAATGATCAGCATAGGAAGTGAATGAACTGGGATGTGAGGGGAAGAGTTGAAAATGGAGATATATATATATATATATATATATATACACACATATATAGGGTAAGCAGTGATAAAGGTGTTCGTGCAGTTAGCCTAGTGGCTTTGCGCCTCGCAACCATATGCCTGGGGAAGGAGTGTCCTAGGCTCGATTCCCGTCGAAGACGTGAGGAGATGAAGGATCTTCCTCAGCCATAGCCAAGTTAGCCGGTCTTGGGAGCGGGCAGTAGGGTTTTTTCCGCCAGTTTATCTGGTGTCTTTCATCCTGCAAGCAGGCAAACCGGCCCCGTGAACACACAGGGATACAGCCAAGAATACCTTGAGGCATAGGAGTGACCATTCTATCCTCGTATTTCGGTTACGAAATCCAAGCATGCTTGGAAAGTTGTGGGCCTTAAAGCCATCGGGATAGATAGATAGATAGTGATAAAGGTGACTGGACAGGGCAGGTGTGGCAAGAAATCACAACCTACGTATAGCTTGGGTAGGATTGGATATTGACCTAAAACTCAACTCCTGTGTTTATATTCATATGCCAGGAGTATCAGAAAGAAGGAAGATGAAACTCTTTCACTGATCGAGTTTATTCATCCCAAAACTGTTGGAATAAGTGAAATATCGTTAAATGAGAATATCTTGATGAGAATAGAAATGCAAGAGTACTGTGTTTCATGGCGGTAGAAAAAACAAGAGAGGATGAGTGCTGATGATGATAGCACGGGAATTATGACCACATAAGGTAGACATGCAAGAGGAATATAGTGACAATGGTTTTGAGATAGTGAAGTGAAGGCTCACAGTAAGAGATATTTAGTTAGATTTTGTTAAGCCAGGGAATGGGCTTGTACATTAAATGTTACTTATGCATTTCATCACCACTTTCCCCGTGGCGATGAAATGTATAAGTAACTTTGGTTTGTGAATAATGGAGGAGTGATCATTATGAGTGGAATGAAGAAAGTGTTTGGGAATAAGGAAAATCAATTTCTTGAGTTCTTGAGAGACAACTATCTTAGGCAGTATGTAGAGAAGGGAATGCAAGGAACAAGAGTTTTATATCTGATGATTTCAGCAGAGGATGTGATTCTGAGTGGGATTTTGCACTTCCCTCCAGTTGGAGAGAGGGGTCATAAAGTGATCACCTGGGTTGTGGCTAGCCATATGAAGCTTTTTCTGAGGAAAGGATATGTGTGAAATTATAAGGCTGGTGATTATGCAAGCTTAAGAAGACAGCTTGGGGCTAGCATGGAATGAGGAGTTGAGTGGAAAAGAAACGTCAATTAGAAACTGACAAAGTGATAGTTAACAGCATCAATATGTGAATGTATTCCAAAAGTCAAAAGGCTGAATAAAGTGCGTGTCAAATATATGAATGGGGGAAATAAGCATGAAATCTGGAAAAAGAGCTACTTTTGAGGCACATCAAAATGAATAACAGTAATAATCAGCTGCACAAAGAGTATTAAGAGTAGGAGCAGGCCAGGCAAGTGACTCAGTTGGTAAGGACAGCCAAAGTGTAGTACAAGTAGAAATTAGTATATCAGGCCAAGAAAAAGTCTAGCAAATTTTTTTGATATGTGGCAAATAGAAAGAAAATTACTACAGCAAGTTGATGTTAATGGGTGAAAGTGGTAGATTGGTAACTGCTGTAGAGAACATAGTTGAGGTATTCAATGAGCAGTTCATCAAGTTGTTTCATCCTGAGTTCATATGAAATCAGAAGAAGCTCAAGTGAAGAGGGTGAAATGAGAGAAGACTTAGGAGAGTGGGCAAGAGCTAAATGAGGAGTTGAAAGCTAGATGTGAATAAGGCATAGGACTTTATGACATATCACCAGGGCATTTAAGGCATTTATGCATCTACTGAGAAATGATCATTTAAAAATGTTAGGGAGAAAACCAGGGTCTGCAAGTGCTAGATCTGATGGTAATGTCAGATTATTTGTCAACAAGTAAGGTGACCACCTTACTTCTAATTAGGGAATGATCATGCAGTCCACCGAAAGTGCTGAGAAGATGAAATTTTCAGTCAAGAAGCAATTACAATGTGGAACTACAGAAATGCTTTAAGAACACACGCAATTTACAGACAAAAATTACTAGTTGTGGTGGTAGTGGAGGTGGGCGGTGATGGAGATGATTCGTAGTAGAGGTTCGGTGTAGTGGTTGGACAGTTGTAGGTGTCCTCCCGCGATGAGTCTTCGGACTCCTTGGAGGTATCAGGAATAATAATAATAATAATGCTGATTATTACAAACTATTACGTATGAAAAAACATGCATACATTGCAAAATAAGAAATAACGCTCTTTCCAATTAAGACTAGGAGAAAGGGAGAGGCTAGCCATTCTAATAAGGTGCACTCATATATTCATTATATTGCCATTTCACAGGACTCATATGTATCTTACGATGAATTTCATAAAATTCATCGTAAGATACATATATTATACCCCGATGAATCCTAGAAAGTATATGATAAAAGTTGTATATGATTCTAATTTAATGTACTTTGACATGAGCAACATTACAATACAATACTAGGCTCGTAATGAATAAATAAATATTTTAAATACGACTGAAAAGGATATTTCCTTCCTTCCGTGGATGGCATTCATTAAACAAATTCTTTGTTTCGGAAACTTTGGAATTATGAACGACAGACATATTTTTTCAAAATATTCGCTTACTGTAATTACGCCTTCCAATTATAAAATGATATGACTACCGGCATAAGGAAAATAACTTAACCTTGAAGTATAACAATTTTTGTATAATTTTCTTAAAGCACTCTTACTAAAAAGTGTGACGAGTTTTGTCAAAATCAAGTTTATCACCACATATACCAATGAACCACTGAGAATTCAAATATATACATATATTTTAAATAATCACAATTAATTCAACTATAGTTCCAAGTTTGAACGCAAGCAAAATTTCAAACACTTTTTGCTATAAGCCTAACTAATTTGTTTTTCTGCGGTTTTCATCAATGTACAAGAACCCTCGAACTAGAGTTTAGTGATTGAAAGTTTTCCTAATTTACAAGTATTTAGACTAATAAATATTTTTTCAAAAATTTACTGCCATTGAAATGCAAAAAACAGCAATCTTTATTTATCATAGATGACTTTGTATTTTTTAATTGATCATTACAATAAAACACCCACATTGTGATATTGCATGAACTCCTAGAGGGAGATTTAAAAAAAAAAAAATTCTTTACATGTGTTGACAGACGCCAATGCTACAAATTCAAAGTGGTCAGAAAGATGTATTCCAAGAGAAAGTGATGGTGTCGTGTCATCCAAACCCAAAAAACAAAAAAAAAAAAAAAGGAACAACAACAAAAAAAACAACAACATCGAAATGGGAATCATGGAAAAGTTTAATTAAAATTTGTAAGCATTTAAGTACTGTATACGATTTTTAATCTTTCACACACAAGAAAAATGGTTGATCACAAAATATACAACAACCGTGAGATAAAATTATAGAACACATAAATAATTTGATTGCTGGCTTGTATACATGTATGCCCATTTCTTTGATAGTTTGAGTTTTAAAATATTTTATGACAATTACTTAATGTATTCTGGAGGTTAGGGGTTAAAACAGTTTGTTTGTGAGCAGTAAGATTGTCATTCTTGTTAGATATACTACATGGAAAAACGAAAACGGACACCCACATGGGAAAAGTGCATAAATAATTTGATTGCTGGCTTGTATACATGTATACCCATTTCTTTGATAGTTTGAGTTTTAAAATATTTTATGGCAATTACTTAATGTATTCTGGAGGTTAGGGGTTAAAACAGTTTGTTCGTGAGCAGTAAGATTGTCATTCTTGTTATATATACTACATGGAAAAACGAAAACGGACACCCACATGGGCAAAGTGCATCGTGTAATGTAACGCGTCACGTGTTTGAAGCCGGTATAAATTGAAGGATTTGATATGATGTTCCCAAGCCACTACAACTCTGTCCGAATGAAAAACGATGGGAAAAAGAACTGGAGTTTAAAAGAGGCGTTGTGATAGGATAACATGTTGCAGGTTAAACTGTTCTGCAAATTGTTAACAAATTTAGCCGTCCCAGTCAAAAATCGAGTGATACATACTGAGATGGGAGCGCAGGGAGTCAATTACAACAGCTACCCTCAGCGGAAGAACCACCACACTCACCGAGCATGACTGTAGGGTGCAACAAAAAAATATAAAAACCTCCATTCATCAGCAGAAATGTTGAGTACGGATTTCTCGGTATCGAGTGAAACACGAATCTGCAGAAAAACATTCACAACCGAGACTCGAAACATCAGTTTACATGGTAGGACCGCAATATACAAGTCATACACCACCAACAACATACAGCATCTTCAGTGTTGCATAGAACGTGCACAGTGAGACGTAGAAGCTCTTGGAAAACTGTTATAGAGCAGTGGTTCCCAACCTTTTTCCAGTTGCATACCCCCTTTTAAACCCATATCTATAAATTGAACCCCTTGTTTTTAAAATAGCTGTTTTTAAATACTGACACTTTTGTTCAGTACCTTTCATAGTGTAAAATAGTTTACTTGTTTTTCCGCCATTACTAATTATTTTTCGTGTACGCCTGAACGGCCCAGCACGTACCCCTGGGAGCTCATGCACCACTGGTTGGGAACAGATATTATTATTATTATGATTATTATTATTATTATTATTTCGGTCAACTCCAAGGAGTCGACAGGTTCATCGAGGGTGGCCCTAACACCATGTCAAGAACAATAATTATTCGACATTCACACAGTATCTATCATACCTCGCCTTGAACTCATTCACAGTCATAACACTCACAACAGACTCTCTGGCAGCTTATTCCACTCATTCACCACTCTCCAAGTAAAAAACCAAGGTCTAACACCCCTGCTGATCACATTCTTGCCCAGCTTCCATGTATGCCCCTAGTCCTCCCAATACCAGTCCTGTTCTCAAAAATATCTTCCGGAATAATCTTATAGAAACCTGTCAGTAATTTGAATGTCTTAATCATATCACCCCTTTCCGCCTATCAACTAATTTTTGCAACCCACAAATCTTAAATCTGTTCTCATAAGGTTCATTCCCAAGACCTGCCACCATCTTGGACACTGGTCTCTGGATCTACTCCACCTCCTCCCCATCAAGAAGAAACCCTGGCATCCATACCTGGGCACAGTAGTCCATATGGTCTTATCAGGGCTCAATATGGAGAAACAATAACTTGTTTGTCTCTGCTCGTTAACACGTTCGCTGCCAACTACGAGTATACTCGTAGTAGGTGAACCTGCTTCACAAGCCAGCTACGAGTATACTCGTAGGACGCTTACCGCCGGGAACGAGATTATTGTAGTGACCTTGAAGAAGCCAAAATGCTTGGCTTGTGGGGCTAGCATCAAAACTGTGTATTCTCATAGACCGTATATGCTCCGTACAAGCCAACTACGAGTATACTCGTAGGACGTTTACCTCCGGTAACGAGATTATCGTACTGACCTTGAAGAAGGAAAACTGCTCGGCGTAGGGGAACAGACCATGCCAAAGTAGCGTGGCAGCGAACGTGTTAAAGTATTTTTCAGTAACCAAGTGATTTGATGAGCTGTTTTAGCCACTTTTGCAATGTACCCCCTAAACTTCAACACCCTATCCACCAACACTCCCAAATCCCTGGCCACATCGATCTCCTGGAGTACAGTTCCACCAATGTGATATACTGCTGCTAAACGTTTCCCCCCAAAATGCATAACCTCACACTTCGCCACATTAAATTGACATCCATTTTCTTTAGCCAGTCCTCCAAACGATCCAAATCATCTTGCAAAATGTTGAAATTCTGTGCACTCACAATTGCTCTACCCAACTTTGCATCATCCACAAATAAGTGAACACTTCCTCTCAGATCCTTTCCTATATCGTTAATGAATAAATTGAAAAGTAGTAGTCCAAGATCAGAATCCTGCAGCACACCACTAGTGACAAGCCGTCTCTTGGACTCAACTGTTGAATAAACCACTCTCTGGTATCTCTCCATCAACCACCCTCCTATCCATCTCACCAACCCTATATCCATCCCCATCTCCTAGAGTTTACTGATTAGAGTTCCATGTGGTATCCTGTCAAAGGCATTGGCAAGGTCCAGTAGAATCACTGTAAACCCAATACCCTTATTCAGTTCAGCCATCTCTGTGTTACAAAACGGGAGTAAGTTACTGAGGCATGATCTACCCTTCACAAAACCATGTTGTCCCCCATACAGTGTCCCATTTAAATCTATCCAATACTGTATTCTTCTCTTGACTAAAATCTTCAAGACCTTGGCAATGATTCCTGATATGCTAATCGGTCGGTAATTTATAACAGCAGTCTTGGAATCTCCTTTATGCAGTGGAACTATTTTCTCCTCTTTACACCCCCTCGGGACTAACCCAGACCCGAGACTCAAATTAAACAAAATGGTCAACGGTACTGACAATTCTTTAGCTGCTTCACTTACAACACGAGCTGGTATACCATCCGATCCCACAGATGTATTGGCATTGGGGTTTTGCAATAGACTACTCACCTCCACTTCATTCACCACAGTTCTCATATAATCTTTTGGTTCATTCATTTCTGCAATGTCACCACCTGGATGATTTATTCTTGCAAAGTGCTTGCTCAGTAATTCTACTATATCAACTGATTCGGTTACCTCCCTACCATCAGCATTCTTTAAAATCATTCTGCCATATACATTTTTTCTTTTACTTCCAAAATATCGAAAAAACTGTTTGGGATTCTCTTTAGCCTGCATGGCCAATGTTCTTTCATAATCCTTTTTTGCTATTCTTACCATACACATAACTCTTCTGGCCTTCGCTTTATACCGTTCGTGTACCTGTAGGTCACCTTTCTCCTTAAATTCCCTCCATAGTTGTTTCTTTTTTTGCAGCTCAAGCTTAATGGTGTTATTCATCCGTTTAACCCCTACTTGATTTATTATTCGGACTCTAGGTATGCAGTCAGCCATTGCTTCATGCAAACACTTCTTAACCGCCTCACATGCACTATCAGCTTCTAGCCCTTGCAGTTCTAAATGCCATGGCACTGAACCAATCAGACTCCTAAGCTTGTCATACTTACCAGCCCGATAATTCCACATATACCCTGTGTTAATTGTAAATTCTACCCCTTTAGCCACCTCCCAAGTCAAGACCCCATGATCACTCTCACCAATTGGTGGCAACGTGGTCATATTCGTTACTGCCAAATTCTCAGATGCAATTGCTAGGTCAAGCACTCAGTGACCCCTAGTATTTTCCATTACATGCTGTCGCAGATAGTTATCCCTTAATAACCACATAAAATCCAATTCCTTCCTCCCATGTGTCCACTCCTCCTTCCAATCAATGTTAGCATAGTTGAAATCTCCCCAAATAATTACTCTCCTTCCACTCATTTCTTCTATTTGCTTACGCATACCATCTCCACCATCTATTCCATCACCTGGTCAATAGCAGCACCCAACTGTATATTTTGTTCTCCTAGTTTCGATCTCACGCCAAATAGCCTCAAATGTGCTCTTATCTCTATCCTGCAGTTCCATTTCTATTCTCCTTGGTTGTAGCTCATTAGCTATCATCAATAACACACCTCCCCCAGTTTATTCTCCCTGTCACTCCTGAACACACCGTACCCCTCACATTCAATCCCACTAGCTGTGTCATCTGTCAGCCATGTTTCACTAATGCCAATAACCTGTGGTCTGGAAGTGCCAACAAAGGCCAAAAATTCTTCCTTCTTGTTCCTAATACCTCTGGCATTAGTATACATGAATTGCAGAAGCCGATTTTTCCCATCCCTATTTTGATGCCTTATACTAACTATCCCATTCTGATTCGTTGTCTTTCCTACTCGCTTGGGCATATTACACACACATTCACAAACTCAACTGTCTCCCTAAACTCTGCATATCTACTTCCCCCCTCTTAATAACTCTAGTTTCCCTGATTCTGCACATTCACTTCCACTACATTCCACAACACTTTTTCAAGTTTCCGTACATCAAATCCAGTCAAATGTAAACCATCCATTTTATATAAATGGATAGTTATAGAGCCACGGCAGATCAAAGTCCGTGAAGGAAGAATATTATGGAGGGATGTGGACATAAGAAATAGATAGAGAATATACTTTGAGGGACTTTTGAATGAGAAAAATGCAAGGACTCACAGAGAAGATGGGCAGCCTTCTGTGGAGATGGTGCAGAACATCAGTAGAGTGGAAGTGACGGAGGCCATGAAGAGGATGAGGAATGAAAAATCGGTGGGCCCAGACAGGATTCCAATGGAGGCATGGAAGGTACTAGGGGATGAGGGAATTGACCTGCTGTGGGACCTGATCATGAAAGTTTGCCAACAGGAAAATATACGCCAGGAATGGAGGGAGAGTACTCTTGTCCCCATCTACAAGGGTAAAGGGGATGCACAAGACTGTAAAAATTACAGAGGAATAAAGTTGATGTCCCACACAATGAAAATCATAGAAAGGGTTCTTGATGGAAGATTGAGTGAGGAGCTGGAGATTGCAAAGGAACAATTTGGCTTCATGCCTGGTAGATCAACAACAGTTGCTATCTTTGGGTTACGGCAGATGATTGAAAAGTTTCGAGAGACACAACGGGAGCGCACAACGTGAGCTACATCTGGCATTTATTGATCTGCAGAAAGCATGCGATAGATTGCCAAGGCAAGAAGTCTGGAGGTGTCTGAGGGAGAAGAAGGTTCAAGAGAGAAATATGTCAGGTTGATGCGGGAGATGTCAGAAATGTGAAGACAAGTGTTCTGTTCGGACCTGTCTGGGACAGACAGAAAGTTTTCAAGTAACAGTTGGCTTGCATCAAGGATCAGCATTAAGTCCGTTTTTATTTAACATTGTGATGGAGGTGGTGATGGAGGAGGTGAGAGAAGATGCGCCTTGGACAATGTTGTATGCAGTGACATCTTGCTGTTTACAGATTCAAAAGAAGAAGAGGGAACTAAACTGGAAAGATGGAGAAAAGTACTGGAAGAGAGAGGTATGAAACTGAGCAGCAGTAAGACAGAGTATATGTGTTGCACTGTGGGCGGCGGCCAGGAGACAGATCTTAAGCTGGAGGAGCTGAGAAGGAAGTGGGATGCAGGATACAAGTGGGTTGGAGGAACTGGAGAGAGAGATGGCTGGAGTGTTATGCGATAAGAGGGTGCGGATCAATCTGAAAGGCAAAATCTATAGGACAATTGTGAGATTAACTATGACGTATGCTATGGATACTGTAGTTCTGAGGAAAAATAACATCAGCAGGATGGAAGTAGCAGAGATGAGAATGCTTAGGTGGATGTGCGGTGTGACCAGAAAGGATCGTCTGAGAAATGACTATGTGAGGGGAACAGTGAAAGTTACGAACTTAGGAGCGAAGATACAGGAGGCAAGGTTGAGAGGTTTGGTCATGTGATGAGGAGGGAGGACGAATATGTGGGAAGACGGGTCATGCAGATGGATGTGCTAGGAAGGAGGAAGCATGGGTAGCCAAAGAAGAGATGGAAGGAGCTGGTAGAAGAGGACTTCAGGATGAAAACCTTGGATGTGGTGACAGCCCAAGACAAGAGGATGTGGAGGAGACTCATCATCAACAGTGACCCCGCTTAAGTGGGAGAAGCTGCAGAAGAGGATGATTATAGAGCAACGAATCACGTTACTCCCTCAAACAAGCAGAGGAACAGGTGTGGGTGTGGTGGATGCCTAGTGAACGTCTCTTACTAGATGGCGTATTCCCAATTATAAAACTCAGAGGTGCTGGTATGATGATATGGTCCTCTTTTTTTCCTGATTTGGCCACAGACCTCTGTCTATGGAAGCGCAGGAAGAAGCTCTGTCAGAAGCCTTATAACACTTGCACTGTGTTATGATGCATCTGCTGTAACTGATTGTTTCTAGACATGAACGTCACCATACTTGATTGGACCCTACAGAGCTCTGACCTCAACTCTATTCATCATCTGTAGGATAAACGGGAGTGTCGGGTAAGGATTAAGCACGTATGCTTCACAATAGTCGTGGACCTCATTACATGACTACAAGAATAATAATCCAAAATTTCTATTGCTCGCTATCGCTCTCTTGTGGGAAGTATGACTATGTCCCATAGGATTGTTGCAGTCACTGCAATCAGTGGAGGTGGCATGCCCCTCTAAATCGCCCAAAGAGAGAGAGAAAGAGAGAGAGAGAGAGAGAGAGAGAGAGAGAGAGAGAGAGAGAGAGTTGTGACTTCAATTCTAGTCGCTGACTACAGGAACTTTTACTAAGCCTTTTTCGACCAGTTCCAGAGTTAGTCGATCTTTGACACGGGAAAGTGGGGTTTTTTTTATCCCTGAAAGTCGGACTTTTCGTCCAGTAAACTCAACAAAATCGACCATAGAACCCATTGTATTTTCAGACGGTAACATAGTGTTAGGATTAGTGACAACGAGAGGGCGACACTCGTCAGTTGCCTGTGTTCACCGATTCCATATATAATTAGCGATAGTCTTGGTCCAGCTATCTCTGATTTGCTACCGGTGAAGATTGAACTGCCCCCCCACTCAGTCTCCAAAAATTTAGATAGGGCTAAAACAAAAATCAGTTAGTTGATTTTTGATATATATATATATATATATATATATATATATACATATATATATATATATATATATCTGATCTTGATCTATATATATATATATAGATCAAGATCAAGATAAGATAAGGGAATCGTGACGTGATTGGTTGTTAATTTGATGACGTCATTGTGGGCGTGGCGTCATGAGTGGAATGTTTGGAATTTCCCTGGGGGGCATATGTGTCAGTGATGTGAGCTCTTGAGTTTTGACTTGCATATATAATTATGGGTGATGGTAGAGGTAAGGATTCATGTTGCGATTGGTGGTGCACTTCTGACGAAATCAAGATCAAGATAAGATAAGGAATTGTGACGTGAATGTTTGTTGTTATCAGATGAATATAAGTGACGTCATTTGTTAGTTGTAAATAAGTGACGTTATTGTTTTGAATGGAAAAGGGAGATATATTAGTGGATAAGGAATCATATCATGATTGGTGGGGCACTTCTTACCAGATCAAGATCAAGATAAGATAAGGAATCGTTGCGCGAATGGTTGTTGTTATATAGTTTGGAATGTTTGGAATTTCGCTGCAGCCCTCGTCTCTCAGGGACATCACGTGGTGCATTGTGGGTGATATTTAGAGATAAGAATCATAACGTTATGTGTTTGGAAATTTCAGGGGAACATAAGTATCTCTGTGATATTGCATGGTGTTTTGGTTTTCCTAGGAAATGTGGGCGATGTTTTTGAGATAAGATATCTTGGAATTTTCCCAGGGTGATACATATCCGCAATTGTCGTCATGTTTTGTCTTTGGTTGTCTATAGATAGGTGTACTAATTTCCAATACATTTTGGGGTATTTCTTTCCTGTTAAAGGGTGGAAATGCTTAGAGTAGAGTCGTGATGGCGGCAGTGATTAGGATTTTCTGAATAATTTATTTATATGCTGGTGTCCCTCAAACACAAACATACACATTAGACACGAAAAGTCACAAATGTATCCATGTTGATACTCTAATATGTACCCTATGATTATTCTTATGTAAAAAAAACTATTCAGTTTTAGAATTACACTTACCAAAACCTATGAGCAGTTATTATTGAAATTACAATTATCAATTATTATGTTTAAGTTAAAAAAAAAATTAACTTACATTTCTTTCCAGAATGGAAACATCATGGTACTATCTAGGTTTTCGGAATATTCCAAATTGTTGATTTTTAACATATATTCACAGCACAGAACACAAGCATAAGTCTGAAAATGCAGTTGACTTTTTCATTATAGGTTACTGGGGCTAACATAAATTCATTTTTAAAAGGGATTTTTAAAAGCAATAACATAATGGCTATTGAGAGAAATTGTACGAAAATGTGCACCTTTAGAGAATAAATTTTGTGTTAGTAGAATGACACTGAGGTTACGGTTATGTAAACGTTTTATGAAAACATCAACTATTTCTGTGCTGTCCCTAGCCTGGTGAACCAAATCATCAGATTAGAATCAAATTCAGGTAACTTCAAACCATTCACGAATTCTATGTTGGTAAATTTTTTAAATTTATCCCGATTTTCACTGTAACAGTAAACAATTCGCCGCGGTGGTGGTTTGATTAGTTGATTAAATGTATGAGAGTCAACAACACGAATGTTGTTTTTCCTGACTGAGAAGCTCCCGAAATAATGCATTTAAATGGATGTATGAATATATCGAAAATGATAACATAATTAGACTGTGATTATTTTTATATAATCAGAGATCATGTAAAAAGAAATAGATACTTGTTTTTAATATCAAAAAATCTACCCATTAAGATTTTTTTTTAATCACAGTCACCATGTAATCATGCTAAGGTGAATTTTTTCTTTTTAAATTCAAAGAAAGAAAAAAAAAAGCTATTGTGGAATAATAGTAACAATAACATTGTTGTCAAAACTGTACAAGAGAAGGGTGGCACTGCAAATTATAGTGTTGGGAAACAATCATGGATTTCTACCTACCAGGTGGAATGTTGTTTAGTTTTCTGTCCCATAGATGGCATCTTTTGCTTATGGGGTATGTGAGTGTAAGGAATTCTCCTTTAAAATACCCATAGGGAAAAGTGCATGTGTCTGTTGACACTATGCGCTTCGCAAAAGTGTATCGAAATCTTTTTGTTACAGAGGTCGTTTTGAGTTGACAGCTCCCATTGTCTCTGTGGACAGAAAATGGTAGAGGAATTTGGATGTTTTGTGGCTCACCCCTTACTGCTCCTATCATAGATTCCAGATTAATATCAGTGGTTGCAGGAGAATTTAAAGTAATGCCTTTACATTTGGTCACAATCTTACCCCCCCCCGCGTTCTGTAGGAATAAGATTTAGGCCTGTGGTAACAAACTCAACTATAAAGTCACCGTCGAGTTCGTCGCCTAGCTCCCCAAGGTAGTGATCAGTGGACGCTGAGTATTCGTCCGGTTTTTCACTGAAAATGACGGTATCAGTATCTGTGTATAAAAGCCATCTTTGCAAAGGTTCCATGACCTCATATAACTTTATCCTACCGTAGGCAGCTGTGAATGAGGAGAGGACAGCCTTCCCTTTCCTATTTTAAGGCTTTGTGCATTCAATAGGAGAGTAGGCAACCACCATCTGCTTTTCTGAAACTAACCTGGCATCTTGGATAACTTTACTGTTATCCGAAATCGTTCTACTAGGTCTTCATAAGAGGAAATCACCTGGGTCTGAGTTCTTAGCAGTCTCATACCAAGCATTCCCCATAGGGAATTCAAACAAAGCTTAGCCAGTGAACCTTTACCAGGATTTTTACTAATGTGTTCACTATTTAACATAACACCTTCCCTTAGCAAAACTCATCCATAAAAGACTGTAGGTTTTGACCTTCCAACCATCCAGATGCTTCCTGTTTCAGCTTCAGAAAGGTATCAATGTAGTAAGCAAAGAAGTTTTCTTCACCTTCAAATTTTTGAGAAAAATGCCACACCTCGTAAAATTCTAAAACTTTATAACTGCAAGCATGTGCTAAATCTAATTCTGGAGTGCACCAATAACCTGTAAAAGATCGGTCTGTATGAGAGCATAATGGGACTATTTTGGAAGCACATTTTCCACACAGGGGAAGATTAATTTTTCGTTAACTTTGATGGGCAAAACCGGTAAAAAGAGATCGGTAGGTGCTTCCACTTCTGCATGGCAAATACCAAAGTATATCCCAGGAGGAGTAGTCAAAATTTTCGATAATAACTTCGGGTTGCCCCATAGGAAATACCTGGTATTTCATTACCCATGGATAAAGGCTATTGAAGTCCAAATAGCGAATAACATCGCCAGTCTGACTGAATTGTGATACATTTTGTAGCAGTCAGTTCTGCCACCATGCAGAGAACTATGAGGCAGAATGGGATCTGGAATATTAAGAGCAACAATAAAGTTTTTCAAGGCTGTGTTTTCAGAAATTTCTGTATTAAACTAACATTCCCAAATTGAGATCACATCGGATCCTTTGCTACGAAAATAGTTTTTGAGATCCTTTGTTTGCTCAAAAAGGTGATCATGTTTGTATTTCTATATGGTTGGTAAGTATTTGTCCTATAGCAATCTTGACATCCATGGTAAAAGTGACCATAATGTTCATATAATAAGCTTCCACATTTCCCATCGACAAAATAAGGTCCGATGCAGACTTCACCCCCACAGAACATGCACGTTGTATGGTTATGTTGTTCTGTTGTTCTTGCCATTTGAACCAAGCCAAAGCCTTTCGACATTGCACGTTTGCCCCTATATAACCCCGAGCAGGAAGTATGGCCAAAGTGTTAGGTTTCAAAAAGTTTTGGAGAAATACTCTCAAACATATTCCTGCAATAGTAATGTGATTGAGAAAGGGATCAATCTGGGTGAGCTGTATGAAGAGAGTGCGAAAAGTGTTGCAACTGTCATGCAAAGCACGCACGTCATCTTTCTTATAAGCTAAAAGTTCCTCTTTCAGGCAATGTTCACTGTCTAGCCGATTTTCTTACCAAGTCTCGAACTCTGTACAAGTTTCGTTGTTCATAAATTCTGGCTAGAAATATGACTTTTCAGGGATGACTCTGCGATAATGCAGAGAATTGGATGTGTGAAACTTATGAGGAAAGTAACCCTTAGGAACTTCTGGGAGAGCGAACATGGCTGGTAGTTTCCTAAGAGTGACAAAAATGTAGGAAAAACTATCAAGAAATATGATGTTTAAAGGGTCATAATAGATAGCAAGTATCTTCGATCCATCAAACACTACATGGGGTTGGATTTTTTTTGCAAAAAGATATTCCATTATAAAATGCCTCAAAACCACGAAAAGTGTGTGCAATCACACGAATATTTTCGTATTTTGGTTTGACAGTCCAAAAGATCTTACCATTTCAATCCCTTTTCATGATATTGTTGACAGAAAACAACTCGTCTAGGAATTGACCCACACAGTTTTCACACCAGAAATCACTTTCGTGACTACCAAAATCAGCTATACATAAAACAGGAACATGACAATGATTTTTAGCAATAGTCTCTGTATCAAAAAAAGTCACAGAAATTTGCTTATTTGAGACCGATTTTTGCACAAATCACAACTGTATTGGGTGAACTAATTTGCAGTGGGGCAGAAATTTTCAGGTGGACAGACGTGGCTTTTATGTGTAGAGAAAGTAGTTAAATACTGTCCACAACGATGGAATTTTGAACAAATATTATTTTGTAAGTGCAAATTCAGACATTCATTGCCAAAGAAAAATCTATTGCATGACTCACACGAAAGAAGGTTCTGCACACTATGATTGGCATTTGTGCGGCAGCGGGTACACTCATTTTTACATCTATGCATTTGCATATGGATAGATTCTTTGAATGTTTTCAAACAGCTGGAGAAATAATAGACATTCCAAAACAGAGTTGGCACACTACATACAAATCATAATGCTGTTTGTGATATAAAAGACAGATATGTTTGCATGCATTTGGCCTCCAAAACATCACAGAAAAATTTGCATCTGCCAACAAAATTACGATTTTGTATTCCAGAGTCAAATGTTTTTGAAAGAGACCTGCTTCTAGAATACCACAAGAAATGAGCAGAACTGCTGCAATTTTGTGGACAGTTAAAGCCCTCTTTGTTTGTAATTTTTTATGATCTAAACGCACTTATCTGTATGTTGCAACATCATCAGTGTGTCAAAAAACACCCAGAACAAATGGTCCAGCCATGCAAAGATTGTCTTTGTTGTTAATTTCCACAACAGCTCTTTTGATTTTCATAAATTCATCCAGGCTAAGCAGCGTTCTTCTTTTTACATTGGTTCTTCCACCACCATTATTACAGATGTTAATCAGTACGACATCGATAACAATATCATTTGCCATAAGAAACTGACATTTCGATTGGGCGAAAGCATAAAGTGCATCAACTATCCTTTGGATAGTTAGTTCAGAAAGCAACATAAAGGGTAAGTTTATATTGCTTTCTAAACTGGATGCACTAACGTCCAACCAAACGTGAGGAAAAAAAGTTCCTCAACTCGATAAATCCTGAATGATCTGATTAAGTGTATCTTGAAACATTTCAAAAAATACTCTGGTGAGAAAAGTTTAAGATGACGAAATCGAATTTGATACTCCAACTGATGAGTTTGATACTTGATAGAATTACGTGACTGGCCCACCGAAAGAGTATAAAAATCCCAGTAGAGTGAGAGCTCAATAGTAAAAGTAGAGACTTTAGTTTCACATCCAGAAACTGAATGTAAATTATATAATTTTTTTTGGTGGGGGGTCGCGACTTCCTCCAGTTACACCAGCGATTGTTACATGAGTGTTTGTTACACGATTGTTATGTGGTGTTACATGTAACACCACGTCCTGTGGTTTGTTCATTTTCTCCTGTCAGATCAACCTCTACAAAAATGGGGTGATGATTAAAAATATTCCCATGCCATCACCAAAACGAATAATGGATGATCTCTATTAAAAAAAATACTTTGAAGATTTCAGAAATATTGTTTAGAAATAAAAATCATAATCATCCTAAGGTGATTTTGCAATTTCAATACTACATGAGGCTTTCACTAACACCATTTTACTAAACATCAACCCTCAATATCTTTCCCAATCACTAAGAACCACACACACACACACACACACACACACACATATATATATATGAAATATATATATATATATTTCATATATATATATATATATGAAATATATATATATTTCTTTTTAATATATATATATATATATATTAAAAAGAAAGAAAAAAGAAAAACCTTCAGTGTTTAGTGTTTTTTCTTTTTTCTTTCTTTTATAACGTCACCTGATGAAGGCTGTTACAGGATGAAACTAGTCGTGTTTTTATATTAAAACATTTTTACTTAAATCTGGGTTCTAGTCATTCAATTCTTCATGAAAATATGTATGCTAACCGAGTTAATGATCACTCTTTCAAATATACAGTATATATATATATATATATATATATATATATATATATATATATATATATATATATATATATATATATATATATATATATATATATATATATATATATACACGTAGTGCATGTCTTATGCAACTCGTGGTGAAGATGGAATAAGCGCTGATCACTATTGTTAGTATTTACCCTTAATGCAACTTGTATGGTAACTTTTTTTGGTAAAGTAAGCTATTTTATATGTATATAAATATAAACTTGGATTTAATCCATTTCCCAAGTAAGCAAACAGACAAGTAAGTCAAGTTTGCGCCTGCAAGTATGCAAATCTGGGAGACTCCGTACGTAGTGCAAGTCTTATGCAACTCGTGGTAAAGGTAGAATAAGCTCTGATCGCTTAGTATTTACCCTTAATGCAAAGCATATCTCCTTGAGGAGATGTATGATGCTATGCATTGATTATGAAATATCATAACTACACGATTGATATAAAACAAAAAGCTCCTTTATGGTAATTGGTTATACCTTTTTTGTCCATTAAAAAAAAAGACAGGAAAATATCTTCAGCCATCTTTTTCTTTTTTTCTGAGGATAATATTACTACTAGTTCGTAACCTGCACTGTAATGCTGTTGCAACTCACATCCAGAAATTAATTACTTTTTTCAATTGTTCATGAAAGAGTTCAAAAGTGTTGTTTATCATTGTGATGGCGATGCTGATGATAGAGATAGCATCTCAGCTTCTGTTTAAAAGCTGAAAGAAGTGGATGAGTTGCTTCTGTAGCTGAAGGTGTTGTGCAGTCTTCTTTTGTGCGTCGAAGATAAAAAGTTATATATCCCTGTTTTCACATTGACAAAACAAATATATGATTGGAGATTGGGTAGTTTCTAGATTAGCATGTGGAAGATAAAATATTCTCTTTCTGATTGCAGCCAGCAGCAGGTTTAGGTGTACAGTTCTCAGAGATGAAATGATCAATTTGGAGTCAACAGTGCAATACAGGTAGATGTGCCCAATTGACCCTGTATTGCTACAGACGGTAATTCTCTGATAATTCAGAATGAAATTTACACGTTGTTTAAATTGGAATGAAAAGATATACACTTGTGCATCTTCCAGAAATTTTGTGCCAAAGTCATATTACCAGTTTGCAGCAAATATATAGGCATCAGATTAGGTTGCTACTGATTCTCGAAGTTCTGTTATAGATGCAAGTTCTGGTATGGATATCAATTTAAAGATGGATGTCGATTTAGAGTGATAATTTAATCGTAAATGAATAACTATAGTGCCTTTCTAAGATGATATTATCCATAAGCTGTTGGATTGTTCCCATGAAAAGAGCCAGCACCACAAAAAGAACTGAAGAAAGAAGTTCTAAGTTTGATTTTATTCGCCAGAGGAAATTTTTCTTAGCCTTTCTTAATACAGTTCCAAAGATAGAAGGTCTATGATAAGGCCAAAGATGATTTTCTCCTGAAGATGTTGCATTATCTCTCCTTTACGGGTTTTAAATAAACTAATAAAAAATATTCATTATATATAATTCAATTCATTTCAATTAATAATATATAGTGTTAGGTACTGCGCGATGGCGGAAATTATCTGCATTCCTCTCCTCGGTGATATAAATTAACATCACTGGAAGTGAGTTTAGCTGCCACTAGCCTTTAAAATTAGGACTAAACGTTGCGACCTAATCAGATTTAATTTTTTAAAAAAATTAAATAGGAACCTCAATAAGTTAAACAAAATTCTTCATTAAGTTTAAGGGAGTTGATAAATCCCGTATTATTCTATTATTCTACAGCCGGGTACGAAACTCGGATCGAAATCCATCGAACTCCTAGAGTTTCATGCCGACAAAACTATCGGCGAGCCCTAGTGCAAGTAATCACTTGGGTAGTACAACACCAGGGCAACTCGGAGCAAAGGTGGAGCAAACTCCGTCACTGTCCTTAATATTCTCTCATATAGTGTAAAACGCAGCTCTTAGGAGATGTATTATTACTGTTTTACATTATGAGAAGAGATCACTAGCCAGACCGGTTTCAACTTTATGTATAAGTAAAGCCGGCTCTAAAAATTAGGATGATTCCTAGACAACTCAATAGTGGGCGAAAGACCGTCCATCTCAGCGTTGGCTCCATTCAGTGATGGTCTTCCACCCACCACCACAACCACCGAGCAGAACCGCTCATATTCCGAAGAAAAGCATTCACCGACAAAGCCCCTCACCTGGTCGTGCAGGAAACCACCTTCCCCCCGAGACTCAAATTTCTCCCTTAAGGCAAAAACCTTAAGAGAGAGAGAGCGAACTCATATTAGCCCACCCCACCGGTTTCATTCCCTTTTTTGAGGTCTCATCAGTGAGTAGATCGTCCTGGAATATCAAGGTTTTAAGTGAACGGAACTTACATTTTCCTCTACTAACGAATTGCTAAACTGGTGTACTTATATATTGCTATTACTACTATAACAAGCCAAAAGGCTATTTTACCGGCGACATAAGTTAAGTTTAAGGGAGATGGTAAATCCCGTGTTATTCTACAGCCGGGTACGAAACTCGGATCGAATCCGTCGAACTCCTAGAGTTTCATGCCGAAACTCTAGGAATTCCTATGAAACTCGGAGCAAAGGTGGAGCTTGCTCTGAGTTGCCGTAGTGTTGTACTACCCAAGTTATTACTTACACTTGGGCTCGCCGATAGTTTTTTCGGCATGAAACTCTAGGAGTTTGATGGATTTCGATCCGAGTTTCGTACCCGGCTGTAGAATAATACGTGATTTACCATCTCCCTTAAACTTAACTTATGTCGCCGGTAAAATAGCCTATTGGCTTGTTATAAAATTCTTCCTTATTATTATTATTATTACTTGGCACCTCCAGGAAGTCCAAGGACTCATCGAGGTAGAATACTTACTCAGGATACATAGCATTAGCAGATTTAATTGTTTTTAAATTAAATACGAACTTCAATAAGTTAAACAAACTTTATTATTATTACTTGACAACTGCAGGAAGTTCAAAGACTCATAGAGGGAGGATACATACTCTACAGCTCTGTCTCCACCACTCATTCCACCAACTAGAACTAACTATACTAACGCCATTTACCGCCCACTAACACCAATAGAATTTCCACAGATAATCACAAACATCCATCCCCACTTCGGGATTCGAACCTCAGACTTTTGGCTGGAGAGTGGATACGCTAACCACTCGGCCAAACCGGTCTGCCTTTATCCAAATAACAGCTTAACAGTTATGATTATTGAATAAATCGGCTAACGCATTTTATTTCCAAAGGGAGTAAGTTTACTAACTATGAAGACAAATGGCAGCCAGGCTATACCCATAGCCAATCACAGAATAGGTTTCCCAAGACGATAGTGATTTAATTTGCATTCGGAAAGGAGAGTAAGCGTAGGCCCAACAACGGCCATCTCGTGGTGCCTACTCTTAAAAACATATATCAGCATTTGAAAGACTGTGTATGCTCCAGTCAAGTTTTTCAGTTGGATTAAACCTGTTTGGGGAATTAGGGAACGACTAACTCAGGAGCAGATCGACAAAAACCTTAATATACGTTTCCCTCTAGTTAGTAATGCTTAAACTTACAAGAGTCTGTTTAGACAGAATAACGCTATGAAGAAATGGCTATTGTCCACAGGACAACATCGGCCAATAATAATGAATATTAATAATAAAACAATATAAATTATTATTATTATTATTATTATTATTATTCACATTATTGATACGCAGTCAAAACAAAATAATATCATTTAAATAACAATTTGACTGGTGATACAAAAAATTCAGACTCTGCTCAAGAATCGAAGAATAGTCTCTCAGGTAGAGTTGTAAAATATGGACAATTCAAAGAAATGCTGTTTTTTTTATAGATTATATGGGGTCAGTTTGTTGATATTAATTGCTGTAAATAGTTGAATAGCTTCTTGCACCAAGTGCACCGATAACTATTGGGATGACTTCGGTGTGTTTAGGAAACAGACGTCCAACTTCGATTGCCAGATCTCGATATTTCGTAATTTTTTCCAGTTCTTTGTTGGTAATGTTGTTATCACTGGGTACTGCGATATCAATAATCCAAACCTGTCGTGTTCGAAAATTGTGAAGTCAGGTCTATTGTGTTCCAAATCAGTTTGTAATCGAAAGTCTCAGAGAATTTTTTCCGTTTCATTTTGCAATACTGACTCTATTTTCTGCTTCCACCAGTTATAAGAAGTAGGCAAGCCATATTTTTAGCATACATGCAAATGAATTATTTTGGCCACTTGATCATGGCGGTAATTATAGTCAGTTTGAGCTATCTTGCTACAGGCACTGATTAAATGTTTGACAGTCTCATTTTTCTGAATTCATAACCTGCATTTACTGTTATTATCGATATTCAAAATTTTTGCTTTGATTGCATTAGTTTGCAATGCCTTGAGCTGCTAGAATAAATCGTTCTGTTTCTTTTTTAATATATCCATATTTCTGCCATTTCCACGTCTTGTTCACGTTAATGTTTCCTTAATATCTCGAAGAAATAGGCCATGCAAAGGTTTAATATTCCAGCGCACATATCGGTTATTTTGCTTTTCCTTTTTGTAATCGGATTTGTTTATTGTTGTCTTTAGAAGGTCCTCTAGTGTAATTGCTTGAAGCTGATTGAATTAACTTTTTCTTATTCCACAGTCTGTCTCACTTGCAGCAGACCCCATCCATACAACCGGTCAACATCACTTTCTGAATGCAATGCATGATGCACAGTCATTAATTTTCTACTTTTGTGCTCCAATTTGTTCAGGTCTTCTTTTGTCCAATCTATTATGCCAGCTGTGTATCGGATCACTGATATAGCCCATTTGCTCTAATGGTGGTTAATTCATTTAGTTTTGTTTTCAGAATATTTCTGGCTCTTTTGGTGTATTCTGCTGCTGTCTAATGTTTAACTTTCGAGTGGAGAATACCACTGGCTTCTAATATTCCTAAGTATATATAATGTTTGTTAAAAGAAATTGCTTTTATATATTTCTCTTGATCAAAATTAAAATTGCTAGTGTCATTAATTTTTTTTTTCGCTTAAAATAAAAAATTGCGCATTTATCTACACCAGCATTTCTCAACCTTTCTAAACACAAGGACCAGTAAAATGTCTAAAACAGTTCTACGGACCACTAAGTTAAAGAGGTGGGAGGAGCGATCCGCCCCGGGCGGCACTTTTTTGGCGTTTAAGAAATCTTGCCATACTGCCTATAAAGCAGCAACTGAGTGATGAAATAGACTTCGACAATGTCATCGACATTTTGCGAACAGAAAAGCAAGAAATATAACATTTTAGAATGTTGAAATTAAAATTTTACTTCAATTTTTAATTTATTTCCCTATAAGTTGTTTGGACATTTTTGTAAATTTTTGAAAAAACTTATGTAGGAATTACCAACATTTAGGAAAAGCATATACAGTATATCATAAAAAATCTAAAAGCATGTTTTGAATACATATGGAAACATAATTAATTAAATTGAAAGTAAACGATTAAAAGTGTATCATCACTAAACAAAGTTTTAATTGTAATTTTAGTTTTTAATTTTTTAACAAATAAATAATATGATATAATTATGTTATTACTTACTTTGAATGAGATGGTTGAGCTTCTTGGCCCTTGCAGAGTTGCTGGATATCTGGCATTATATTGGTCAACTTCAGTCGAAGATCGGCACACACACTAAGACGATTTCTGTATTTTGTTTTTATTTGAAGAAGCGATGAAAATCCTTTCTCACAGAGGCAGGTTATAGAAAACTGCATGACGATTTTCAATGCTTCTTCAGATATTTCGAGAAATTAACTTTTCACTAAAGACGAGATCCATAATCGAGCCAAGCCAAGATCACGGAATAGCATTTTAAGCCCACTGTCACTTGAAAGTTCAATTAACTATTCTTTTTTCGATAACGAAAGGTTATCGCGAAATGGATTGCGAACCCACAGAAATTTCTTATAAAAGTTATTCGGAAAATATTTTCCAAAATTCCGTTTCAGATTTTTGAGGTGGTCACAAACTTTTTCCAGAAACACAGAATCAACAAAAATATCATTTTCCAGTAAAAAGGATTCCAATGTTGGAAAAGGTGCAAACTGTCTATCTTTTGCATGATTAATCCATAAAACCAGTTTATTCTCGAATGCCTTTATTTTGTCGTAGGCATCAAGACAGTAAAAGAATTTCCCTGAAGGGCGAGATTTAGTTCATTTAATTTCGAAAAAATGTCTGAAAGATATGATAGTGTTAATAACAATGCTTCGTCAACAAGGAGTGATGCAAAATCAGAATTACGTTCATTTACAAATAATAAAACTTCGTGCATTAATTGAAATAACCTTGTTAGTACTTTGCCCCTGGAAAGCCAGCGAATTTCAGAATGAAGCAAAAGTAGTATATATTCACTGCCCATTTCATCGCAGAGTACTGAAAATAACCTGTTATTTAACGGTCGAGCTTTAATAAAATGAACTAGCTTTACAGTTGTAGAGCACTGTTTTAAATTCTGGTGACCTTTCTTTGGAGGCTATGTATGAAACAATGTACCCAATTCATATCCGGAGCTACTTCCTTGACCATAGGGAAAAAAACCCACTATGCCTGCCTGTAGGGGCGAGAGCTGCATCCGAAAAGAAGCCTATAAATTTTTCCCACTGGATTCCTTGGTGTATTATGTAATTATTATGAGTGTGAAATATTCTTCTCCAGTTGTTCGGGATGGCAAAGTTCTACAAAACAGAATATCATGAATGTTGCTATTATGCGCATATCTTACGTAGCATGTTAACTGCGCATCATTTGAAATATCGGTAGTCTCGTCTATTTGTAACGTATAATAAGAGCTCTTCTTAACTCTTTCGATTAACTGAGATTCTGCGTCACCTACCATATCATTAATTCTGCGACCGACAGTGTCATTTGAAAGAGGAATCAAATCAACATCTTTTAGTAACTTGTTGCCAAACATAGTTTTTATCACATCTTTTATTGCTGGAAGTAGCAAATTTTCCCCGATAGAATGAGGTTTCCCTGTTTTTGTTATGGGCAAACTTAAGAGATAGGATCTTCCAGTGGCTTGCTATTAATGGAACACATGGCCGAAACTATATATTTACCATGATTTATTGTCCCTAAGCATCGCTGAAAAAATTCAGTTGGATTATTTTTCACATCACAATGTTTAGTTTGTAAATGTCGTCGGAGTTCTGCAGGTTTCATGCACTCGTTCATCAACACTTCATAACACAAAACACGTTGAGGTTTCTGTTCACTTTCATCTCCACACCAAGTAACCTCGAATGGCAAATATGTACTGTTACTATTTAAGTTAAAAGATATTACATCCCATATTGTTTCATAGCCGAATAAGAAACTCAAAGAGTTTCATGCCGAATATAGAAACTATATAAAGTTCGGCGAGCCAAGCGTAAGCAAATACCTGGATAGTCCATCTGGTAGTGCAACATAGGGCAAGCTCCGATCACTGTACTTGGTATTTACCCTATAATGGGTATTTATCCATACCAGGTGGACTATCCAGGTATTTGCTTACGCTTGGACTCGCCGAACTTTATATTGTTTCTATATTCGGCATGAAATTCTTTGAGTTTCTTATTTGGCTATGAAAAAATGTGGGATTTAATATCCCTTAACTTAAATAATTTCACGTCGCCGAATTGAAGCCTTTGATTCTTCATATAATTATGAACTGTTATATTTCCTACTGTATTTTGTCTTTGAACTGCTTGTTTCTTCTACTTTAATAGTATCAGATTTACTCGCAGTACAACACGTGTATCACATTTAGGGTTAGCATCAGCTGTTTCATTTGCTCTTCTTTTCAAAGTCCTAGTTCTAAGCCACTTTTCCATTATTAAAAAACGTTTCCGAAAAATTTATAAATACTTACTGGGGTTAACTCAGGACACACTTTGTCCAAGTATCATTTAGCACTTCTGAAGATACTGAGCATTTGTTGAAGGAGGGAACCTTCAATAATAAACATCAATAAACAACAAGTAATTGGTTGAAATGTGGATAACACCTGTTCACTTCAAATCTAACAAAACAGCAAGGGAAGCCGGAAGCAATAAAACTATATTGTTGTTCACTTCATCCCTCTTTTATTATTCGTCATTCTGTCGCTGAATGACGAATAATAAAAAAAAGGTGAAGTGAACAACAATATAGTTTTATTGCTTCCACCATTGAACATTCTGACACTATTTGTTTTTTTTTGTCTGCATTTGATTTCAAAAATTTTTACTTATGTATTCAATTTTAATTTGTTTTGCTTGGATAATTAAAAAATATATTTATTTAATTAATTTAAGTCTCCCTGCAGCCACCTGTCTCATCGTCGCAGACCACAGGTTGAGAAACACTGATCTACACCAAATTTAATTTTGATGACCTGACTGAAAATACGAACTGTGTTCAGTAAAGAGTCTGTTTATTGTGCAGATTTTCCATGTGATTTCAGGTCATCCATATACAACAGTTGGCAAATATTAAAATTTTTAAATATTAAAATTATTATTATTATTATTTGTTTGTCCACGCGGTTAGCCTATTGGCTGTGCACTTCTCAACCATATCCCTGGGGAAAGAGTGTCCTAGGTTCGATTGCCGTCCATGACGTGAGGAACTGGAGGATCTTCCTCAGCCATAGCCAAGTTAGCCCTGGACAGTGAAGTTTTTTAGCCAGTTTATCCTGGGGTTTTCCATCCTGCAAAGCAGGCAAATCCACCTTGAGAATTCAATACTACGGACATAGGACAGATATACTGGGGCGTAGGGCTGACCACCTTATCATCTGAACGTTTTGAGGTCCGATGATTAATAAAACCCTCGACAACGCAAGATAAAAGAGGGAAAAGGAAGATGAGATGAAATGATTATTTGTTTCTAAGCAGATACATGTAAGCACATAAATCTACACGTGGCTCTTGATAAATACTATATTTATTTATTCATATGGAATTAACTCCCTTTTCTCCCCCGTCCTTATTTGGGCGAGTTGAGCCCCCTCATTGGGGTTTAGGTATTTATGGCTGTAGTTCCGTGTGTTCACGGGGCCAGTTTGCCTGCTTGTGGGATGAAAAACCCCAGATAAAGTGGGGGGAAAAACTCTGCGTCCACGTCCAAGACCGGCTAACTTGTGTTGTATATTACTTGGCTATGGCTGAGGAAGATTCTTAAGCTCCTCACGTCGGCGACGGGAATCGAACCCAGGAAACTCCTTCTCCAGACATATGGTTGCGAAGCGCATAGCCTCTAGGCTAACCGCGCGGACTTGAATACTGAAACAAAACTACAAAACCACCGCCATCTATTATCTTCCTCAGATTAGCTCAGCTGTAACTTCGAGGAAGACAGCAGACATGCCACCCGAACAAACGAACAAGTTTATCGAAAATGAACATACTCAGCAATTTGTAAAGTGAATTTTTGTTGTAATAAAAATTGTTTTAATAGTATATATGTAGACATGATCTCCACTAAAAACGAACTTTAATATTTATATAGAATTATTATTACAATCATTATATGAAATTATATGTCATAAAATATTTGTAGTAAATACATTATTGAAATATAAATACAAATGACAAAATTCGTGATTATTTGTGCGGCTCAATGAAGTGCTGTTTGCATCCTGTGCATACAAACTAATGATTAGTGATATGCTTCGGTCAGTTATCCCTCATTGGCTACCAGTGGTGAATGAACTGTCCAATCAGTTTCTAAAAAGATAGATAGGGTTGAAATGATTTGCCTACTGAACAATTTTCATGAATAACAATGGTCAAGAACTATTACTCTTGTGCTATTTTATTACTAATCAGAAACTAGTTCCACGTGTGAGAGATGTGCATGTTTACAGAGGAAGTTTTTTCAGATCATTATTTAGTAGTCTCTAAAATAGAAAGAGTAGCAAAATGGAGAAAGGAAGTAAATAAGAAAAACAACAAACAGAACAAGTATACAAAGTATATCTATTACAGAAGAAAACATTAAAATGCCATATCAGTCACGATTAACAGATTACTTAAAAGAGATATGAAGACATTTGCATGAAATTTGGACGTAAAATGTGCAACCCTCTCCATAGGTCGAGGAAAATAACATGCAAAAAGGACTCACTTTTGCAGATGGGAAAAAAATTAAAAACTTTCAACAACACGAATCTTCGAAATATCTAGGAATTCTTGATGCAAACATCATTCAAGTTCAGACGTCAAAAAGAAAACATTGTGCGAATATCTGAAAAGAGTTCGAAATTTTCTAAAGTCCAAGCTGAATTGAGGCAGCACTGTAACAGCAACTCATGAATGGGTCATCTGTGTGATCAGATTCACAAAAGGGATAATTGACCAGACACAAGCTGATTTTTATGCACTTCTTCGTAAAACACAAGAGTTAGCCAATCATGTCTTGGACCCATGCGGTGATGTGGATCGGTTATGCATAGATAGAAAAAGTTGATGATGTGGTATTTTGCAAATGAAGCAGAATAAAGAGGAAATGCATACGTTGAATGATTAATTCGAGGAATGCAAAGAAATGTTTTTAACTGAAGTTCACAAAGAAATGTACTGAATGTAATAATTCAAAACAGAGTACAAGGAGAACAAAATTGCAATATAATCACAGAAGCCGAAAAATTAGATAGGAAGATAGATAGATATCATAAACATAATATGCCCTACATTACTGTAGTCGAACAAGAAGTGCTGTTCATGGATGCAGCAATACCATGGAACAGTACAGTACAATAGAAGTGAATGATAATCTGAACAAGTATATAAAGTTTGTAATTAAAATTCAATGACTTATGAGCTAGAAAGCCAGAACATTCCACTTGTCATAGTAGTGCTAGAAGCAATACAAAGAACGTTTAATAAACATTTGGAAAAATTGAACCACTCAGATATAACACTATCTCAGCTCCAGAAAATCTGCACCTCAAGAGACATCTCATATTTTACGACAATAGGCAGCCGATTCTTGAACTTTTGTATAAGGCCCAAATTCAACTCGACAGTAGTATGTGGGTCACTAGTGACCAGATCAAGATCAAGATAAGATAAGGGAATCGTGACGTGATTGGTTGTTAATTTGATGACGTCATTCTGGGCGTGGCGTCATGAGTGGAATGTTTGGAATTTCCCTGGGGGCATATGTGTCAGTGATGTGAGCTCTTGAGTTTTGACTTACACATGGAATTATGGGTGATGGTAGAGGTAAGGATTCGTGTTGCGATTAGTGGTGCACTTCTGACGAGATCAAGATCAAGATAAGATAAGGAATTGTGACGTGAATGTTTGTTGTTATCAGATGAATATAAGTGACGTCATTTGTTAGTTGTAAATAAGTGACGTTATTGTTTTGAATGGAAAAGGGAGATATATTAGTGGATAAGGAATCATATCATGATTGGTGGGGCACTTCTTACCAGATCAAGATCAAGATAAGATAAGGAATCGTGATGCGAATGTTTGTTGTTATACAGTTTGGAATGTTTGGAATTTCGCTGCGGCCCTCGTCTCTCAGGGACATCACGTGGTGTGTTGGATCCCTTATTGCATTGTGGGTATTTAGAGATAAGAATCATGACGTTATGTGTTTGGAAATTTCAGGGGAACAAAAGTCTCTCTCTGATATTGCATGGTGTTTTGGTTTTCCTAGGAAATGTGGGCGATGTTTTTGAGATAAGATATCTTAGAATTTTCCCAGGGTGATACATATCCGCAATTGTCGTCATGTTTTGTCTTTGGTTGTCTATAGATAGGTGTACTAATTTCCAATACATTTTGGGGTATTTCTTTCCTGTTAAAGGGTGGGAATGCTTAGAGTAGAGTCGTGATGGCGGCAGTGATTAGGATTTTCTGAATAATTTATTTATATGCTGGTGTCCCTCAAACACACACATACACATTAGACACGAAAAGTCACAAATGTATCCATGTTGATACTCTAATATGTACCCTATGATTATTCTTATGTAAAAAAAACTATTCAGTTTTAGAATTACACTTACCAAAACCTACGAGCAGTGATTATTGAAATTACAATTATCAATTATTATGTTTAAGTTAAAAAAAATTAACTTACATTTCTTTCCAGAATGGAAACATCATGGTACTATCTAGGTTTTCGGAATATTCCAAATTGTTGATTTTTAACATATATTCACAGCACAGAACACAAGCATAAGTCTGAAAATGCAGTTGACTTTTTCATTATAGGTTACTGGGGCTAACATATATTCACAGCAGGTGTCTTTTTCTGGCTAAATATATCTGCCAGCGATCAGTAATTTCCTATCTCTCAATGCGGATTTTTTTTTCAAATGATTGGTTATTTTGTATTTTACTTTAAAATTCAGTTAACTATACATTATAACCAGATTAACTGAGTAAAATAAAACGTATCGCGGTTTCTTCAAAGGTAAAATTTTTCCCAGGGTTCTGTATTACTCATGCTTACTTATATGGCTAATTGTTTCGAGGTGATACAGGAATTGATTACACTACTGTTGGGTAGCAAACGTTTGCAATTGATCTCATTTGATGATGAGAACTAATTTATTCGAATCACTTCCTTTCATAGACGTATCACGGTTTCTTCAAAGATATATTTTCCCAGGGTTGTGTATTACTCATGCATTCTGTTGTGACTAATTGTAGCGAGGTGATACAGGAATTGATAACACTATTGTTGGGTTACAAAGGTTTGCAATTTGACCTCGTTATTATCACGTATTTTTTCAATGTGATGTACGATTTGTTTACACTATTGTGGGTAACCATGATTTGGAATTTGACTTCATGTGATTGCTGTGAACTAAGTTTATCGCTGTCATATGTTCTCATTACTGGTTTTCCATTGGTTCTGATATTTTATAAATAGGTAGTAATGGTTCATGCAGTCCCTATGTTTTCAAGTACCGTGTTTGGAAAATCTACATGCAGTCAGAATTTCGTAGTTCCAAAATGAGTTGTTCTGGACAAATGGGAAGTTATTTTTTAATGTCTATGTTTTAATATTAGGTTATAAGGTTTTTTGCAATGGAATTAAAAACATGTTCTTGAAAATACTTCAAAATGTTTTTTTATTAAGTGAATATATATAAAATGAATATATATAATAAAAATGTATATATATATATATATATACACATTTTGTTTGGTTGTTAGTGATTAGGAAAAGATATTGAGAGTTGTTATTTAGTAAAAATGTGTTAGTGAAAGTATCACGTAGTATCGAAATTTCAAAAACACATTATGATGAGTAACATTTATCTGAAATCGAGGAAGTAATTTTTTTAACGTATGATTTTGAGGGGTGATGTTTAGTAAAATTGTGTTGGGGAAAGCATCGCATAATGTCGATATTGCAAAAACACTTTATGAGGAGTAACATTTATTTAAAATCTAGAAAGTAATTTTTTAATGTCTAAGTTTTTAATATATAACTTTATAAGGTGGTTTTGCACTGGAAATTACAAACATATTGATGAAAATACTTCAAACTGTTTTGTGTTAAGTGAAATGTCCATTAGTCATTATATATATATATATTTGAAAGAATGATCATTAACTCGGTTAGCATACATATTTTCATGAAGAATTGAATGACTAGAACCCAGATTTAAGTAAAAATGTTTTAATATAAAAACACGACTAGTTTCATCCTGTAACAGCCTTCATCAGGTGACATTATAAAAGAAAGAAAAAAGAAAAAACACTAAACACTGAAGGTTTTTCTTTTTTCTTTCTTTTTAATATCAACCACATGTATATGTGTGTGTGTGTGTGTGTGTGTGTGTGTGTGTGTGTGTGTGTGTGTGTGTGTGTGTGTGTGTGTGTGTGTGTGTGTGTGTGTGTGTGTGTGTGTGTGTGTGTGTGTGTGTGTGTGTGTGTGTGGTTCTTAGTGATTGGGAAAGATATTGAGGGTTGATGTTTAGTAAAATGGTGTTAGTGAAAGCCTCATGCAGTATTGAAATTGCAAAATCACCTTAGGATGATTATGATTTTTATTTCTAAACAATATTTCTGAAATCTTCAAAGTATTTTTTTTAATAGAGATCATCCATTATTCGTTTTGGTGATGGCATGGGAATATTTTTAATCATCACCCCATTTTTGTAGAGGTTGATCTGACAGGAGAAAATGAACAAACCACAGGACGTGGTGTTACATGTAACACCACATAACAATCGTGTAACAAACACTCATGTAACAATCGCTGGTGTAACTGGAGGAAGTCGCGACCCCCCCCCCCCACCAAAAAAAATTATATAATTTACATTCAGTTTCTGGATGTGAAACTAAAGTCTCTACTTTTACTATTGAGCCCTCACTCTACTGGGATTTTTATACTCTTTCGGTGGGCCAGTCACGTAATTCTATCAAGTATCAAACTCATCAGTTGGAGTATCAAATTCGATTTCGTGATCTTAAACTCTTCTCACCAGAGTATTTTTTGAAATGTTTCAAGATACACTTAATCAGATCATTCAGGATTTATCGTGTTCAGGAACTTTTTTTCCTCATGTTTGGTTGGACGTTAGTGCATCCAGTTTAGAAAGCAATATTAACTTACCCTTTATGTTGCTTTCTGAACTAACTATCCAAAGGATAGTTGATGCACTTTATGCTTTCGCCCAATCGAAATGTCAGTTTCTTATGGCAAATGATATCGTTATCGATGTCGTACTGATTATCATCTGTAATAATGGTGGTGGAAGAACCAATGTAAAAAGAAGAACGCTGCTTAGCCTGGATGAATTTATGAAAATCAAAAGAGCTGTTGTGGAAATTAACAACAAAGACAATCTTTGCATGGCTGGACCACTTGTTCTGGGTGTTTTTTGACACACTGATAATGTTGCAACATACAGACAAGTGCGTTTAGATCATAAAAAATTACAAACAAAGAGGGCTTTAGCTCTCCACAAAATTGCAGCAGTTCTGCTCATTTCTTGTGGTATTCTAGAAGCAGGTCTCTTTCAAAAACATTTGACTCTGGAATACAAAATCGTAATTTTTTCGGCAGATGCAAATTTTTCTGTGATGTTTTGGAGGCCAAATGCATGCAAACATATTTGTCTTTTATATCACAAACAGCATTATGATTTGTACGTAGTGTGCCAACTCTGTTTGGGAGTGTCTATTATTTCTCCAGCTGTTTGAAAACATTCAAAGAATCTATCCATATGCAAATGCATAGATGTAAAAATGAGTGTACCCGCTGCCGCACAAATGCCAATCATAGTGTGCAGAACCTTCTTTTGTGTGAGTCATGCAATAGATTTTTCTTTGGCAATGAATATCTGAATTTGCACTTACAAAATAATATTTGTTCAAAATTCCATCGTTGTGGACAGTATTTAACTACTTTCTCTACACATAAAAGCCACGTCTGTCCACCGGAAAATTTCTGCCCCACTGCAAATTAGTTCACCCAAAACAGTTGTGATTTGTGCAAAAATCGGAGGTCTCAAATAAGCAAATTTCTGTGACTTTTTTTGATACAGAGACTATTGCTAAAAATCATTGTTATGTTCCTGTTTTATGTATAGCTGATTTTGGTAGTCACGAAAGTGATTTCTGGTGTGAAAACTGTGTGGGTCAATTCCTAGACGAGTTGTTTTCTGTCAACAATATCATGAAAAGGGATTGAAATGGTAAGATCTTTTGGACTGTCAAACCAAAATACGAAATATTCGTGTGATTGCACACACTTTTCGTGGTTTTGAGGCATTTTATAATGTAATATCTTTTTGCAAAAAAAATCCAACCCCATGTAGTGTTTGATGGATCGAAGATACTTGCTATCTATTATGACCCTTTAAACATCATATTTCTTGACAGTTTTTCCTACATTTTTGTCACTCTTAGGAAACTACCAGCCATGTTCGCTCTCCCAGAAGTTCCTAAGGGTTACTTTCCTCATAAGTTTCACACATCCAATTCTCTGCATTATCGCAGAGTCATCCCTGAAAAGTCATATTTCTAGCCAGAATTTATGAACAACGAAACTTGTACAGAGTTCGAGACTTGGTAAGAAAATCGGCTAGACAGTGAACATTGCCTGAAAGAGGAACTTTTAGCTTATAAGAAAGATGACGTGCGTGCTTTGCATGACAGTTGCAACACTTTTCGCACTCTCTTCATACAGCTCACCCAGATTGATCCCTTTCTCAATGACATTACTATTGCAGGAATATGTTTGAGAGTATTTCTCCAAAACTTTTTGAAACCTAACACTTTGGCCATACTTCCTGCTCGGGGTTATATAGGGGCAAACGTGCAATGTCGAAAGGCTTTGGCTTGGTTCAAATGGCAAGAACAACAGAACAACATAACCATACAACGTGCATGTTCTGTGGGGGTGAAGTCTGCATCGGACCTTATTTTGTCGATTGGAAATGTGGAAGCTTATTATATGAACATTATGGTCACTTTTACCATGGATGTCAAGATTGCTATAGGGCAAATACTTACCAACCATATAGAAATACAAACATGATCACCTTTTTGAGCAAACAAAGGATTGCAAAAACTATTTTCGTAGCAAAGGATCCGATGTGATCTCAATTTGGGAATGTTAGTTTAATACAGAAATTTCTGAAAACACAGCCTTGAAAAACTTTATTGTTGCTCTTAATATTCCAGATCCCATTCTGCCTCATAGTTCTCTGCATGGTGGCAGAACTGACTGCTACAAAATGTATCACAATTCAGTCAGACTGGCGATGTTATTCGCTATTTGGACTTCAATAGCCTTTATCCATGGGCAATGAAATACCAGGTATTTCCTATGGGGCATCCCGAAGTTATTCTCGACAATTTTGACTACTCCTCCTGGGATATACTTTGGTATTTGCATGGCAAATACCAAATGGAAGCACCTACCGATCTCTTTTTACCGGTTTTGCCCATCAAAGTTAACGAAAAATTAATCTTCCCCTGTGTGGAAAATGTGCTTCCAATATGGTCCCATTATGCTCTCATACAGACCGATCTTTTACAGGTTATTGGTGCACTCCAGAATTAGATTTAGCACGTGCTTGCAGTTATAAAGTTTTAGAATTTTACGAGGTGTGGCATTTTTCTCAAAAATTGGAAGGTGAAGAAAACTTCTTTGCTCACTACATTGATACCTTTCTGAAGCTGAAACAGGAAGCATCTGGATGGTTGGAAGGTCAAAACCTACAGTCTTTTATGGATGAGTTTTGCTAAGAGAAGGTGTTATGTTAAATAGTGAACACATTAGTAAAAATCCTGGTAAACGTTCACTTGCTAAGCTTTGTTTGAATTCCCTATGGGGAATGCTTGGTATGAGACTGCTAAGAACTCAGACCCAGGTGATTTCCTCTTATGAAGAGCTAGTAGAACGATTTTGGATAACAGTAAAGTTATCCAAGATGCCAGGTTAGTTTCAGAAGAGCAGATGATGGTTGCCTACTCTCATATTGAATGCACAAAGCCTTAAAATAGGAAAGGGAAGGCTGTCCTCTCCTCATTCGCAGCTGCCTACGGTAGGATAAAGTTATAAGAGGTCATGGAACCTTTGCAAAGATGGCTTTTATACACAGATACTGATACTGTCATTTTCAGTGAAAAACCGGACGAATACTCAGCGTCCACTGATCACTACCTTGGGGAGCTAGGCGACGAACTCGACGGTGACTTTATAGTTGAGTTTGTTACCACAGGCCTAAATCTTATTCCTGCAGACGCGGGGGGGGGTAAGATTGTGACCAAATGTAAAGGCATTACTTTAAATTCTCCTGCAGCCACTGATATTAATCTGGAATCTATGATAGGAGCAGTAAGGGGTGAGCCACAAAACATCCAAATTCCTGTACCATTTTCTGTCCACAGAGACAATGGGAGCTGTCAACTCAAAACGACCTCTGTAACAAAAAGATTTGGATACACTTTTGCGAAGCGCATAGTGTCAACAGACACATGCACTTTTCCCTATGGGTATTTTAAAGGAGAATTCCTTACACTCACATACCCCATAAGCAAAAGATGCCATCTATGGGACAGAAAACTAAACAACATTCCACCTGGTAGGTAGAAATCCATGATTGTTTCCCAACACTATAATTTGCAGTGCCACCCTTCTCTTGTACAGTTTTGACAACAATGTTATTGTTACTATTATTCCACAATAGCTTTTTTTTTTATTTCTTTGAACTTAAAAAGAAAAAATTCGCCTTAGCATGATTACATGGTGACTGTGATTAAAAAAAAATCTTAATGGGGAGATTTTTTGATATTAAAAACAAGTATCTATTTCTTTTTACATGATCTCTGATTATATAAAAATAATCACAGTCTAATTATGTTATCATTTTCGATATGTTCATACATCCATTTAAATGCATTATTTCGGGAGCTTCTCAGTCAGGAAAAACAACATTCGTGTTGTTGACTCTCATACATTTAATCATCTAATCAAACCACGACCGCAGCGAATTGTTTACTGTTACAGTGAAAATCGGGATAAATTTAAAAAATTTACCAACATAGAATTCGTGAATGGTTTGAAGTTACCTGAATTTGATTCTAATCTGATGATTTGGTTCAGCAGGCTAGGGACAGCACGGAAATAGCTGATGTTTTCATAAAACGTTCACATAACCGTAACCTCAGTGTCATTCTACTAACACAAAATTTATTCTCTAAAGGTGCACATTTTCGTACAATTTCTCTCAATAGCCATTATGTTACTGCTTTTAAAAATCCCCGAGACTCTTTACAGTTTTCTCATTTAGCTTTCCAAGTATTTCCAGCACAAACGAACTTATTAGTTCAGATTTATAAAGATGCAACATGGGAACCCCACTCATATTTAGTTTTAGACTTTAGACAGGAAAAACCTGATATTTTAAGATAAAGATCACGGATTTTGCCAGGAGAAGTATCCAATACAGTGTTTATCCCTGAATGGCTGATAGACTCAAACGCTATGAATATCTCATCAAGTACTTATCTCATTCCTCTCCCAAACAAGCAAACGATGCTTAAAAACGTTGCACTTCCAGCCAAATCACCACACTCTGTGAAATCTGCAAAAATGTTTTATGTGGAAATATTCCACTAAAGCATAACCAGAAGTCACGCCTACGAAGGAAAAAAAATTATAAGAGCACTAAGTAACAAATCGCTTCCCTTCATTACTAGAAGAAAACTGGTTTTACAGCACGGGGGAGCACTGTTCCCATTATTAGGCAGTATCATTGAAAATGAATATCTTTAAAAAATTTACGCTACTCCAATCACCAGAGTAGCCTGAATTGTACACACTGGATGATGAAATGAGTGTCATTTTAAAAATAAGAAATAAACATGCAGCTGAAAAAGTAAAAGATTATTTAAATGTTCTGCAAAGTATTTAGGTTTGAAAAACCAATTGGCTCACACTGAAGGAGAGCAACAGGAACATAGACTGCCACACCCAGAACCTTAACTGAACAAACCGAATACCCAGAACCATTCCCATCAACCATCAATGTCAGCCAGTAGTCCCACTGCGGAAAATGCTTCCAGTCCACTCCCTGCTCGCAGAAGAGCTCGAAGAAACAATACCAAGTTCATATTTTTATCTTCCCGAAAGCTGCGTAGGAATAAGAAACTGGTGTGGAAAAAATGGTAAGCGAAAAAACACAATTTTTTTTTTAAATTATTTTTTATTTTCAGTAAATGATCTGTAACAGCATAAGTTACTATAATATCATTTAACCACAAATCCTTAGAATAACATTGGCTAATAATATTTTGTGTAGAAAGACCACGACATCTCAATATTAAAAAATATACACAGTGCAAACCACACGCGACAGATTCCTTAACTTGTGCAGCTAGAGTATTATAATGCAATTTACTAGTGTTGATATTCAGAAAGTTAACAATATCGTTTTCGGGTGGACGACCGAAGCTATCGAAAAAATCGCCGTGTTTGTCTTTAATATAGATAGCTTGCCAATGTTGTCCTGACAACCAAGTCGGATCTGTGTTCACGAGGAACATCGACTGTTGTTTTGTGATCGGATGTTGTGGCAATTCATCACAAGCACAAACTCCTAAACCCACTTTTCTTGTGGTGGGTTCTAACTTTAGTATGTTTACTAATTGTTCCGTGTTCATAGTCCAGTAACACAGAACGATCTTTTGTTACTGATAACCTACACTCAATTTCTGCATAAAGAACCACTGTGATATTTTCAGGAAGAGGTTGAGCAAATTTAACTTCGAGTCGCATACCTCCTCTTCTTAATAGGCTGACATGACGGGCAATGGCATTTTGATCTGGCGATAAGTCAAATCCATAGAGAAGGTTTCCCTTTACGTATTCCTCATAAGAAATATCATTACCACAGTCTCTGTTCCGTTTGCCTAGCGATGTGAACAGTGATATGTAACATCTGCTGTAATGCCTTTCTTTGAAGTTTTCGGAATCAAATGTTGTGAGGGATACTGAATACCGTCAACCGTCACTACAAGAAAACTCAGATTGTAATGATAAAAATTAAATGAATTTCTGTTGAAAGTGACGTTAATAGGTTCATTGCCAATCACGCGATATCGCGCGATACGAGCTCTCGCCAAACGGCCGATCACGCGTTATCGCGTGGACGTCGCTAACTAAATAAAAAAAAATTGGCCACCACACGAAATTCCAATTTTCAGCTTGGCAATGAAAGTGTTAAAGCCATCACTAGCGACCAGTCCAATAATTAATCTAGATGGTATTTCACCTAGATACAGATTGTCTCGTGTGGCATCTGACATACCCTTGGGAATCGAAAAATTAGACAGGTCAGCCAGTTGAATCTTTGGATTTATTTTGACTTTGCGGACAAAACATGTAGCTTCTTCAATTTGCACTTTAGCCTTAGAATCAGCATTCGAAGTCAGTAAACAAAATTCTGGGGAACTGCGAACCATACGAACAGGAACACTAACGTTGTTGAGCGAGTACCGGTCTTGATGCTTGATGTCAACGTGTATTCGTCCAAGCATCTCGACACTTTTCGAGTGGTTAATTCGATCTTGTCGTCTAAGCATCCCACATTCACTTTTGGTAAACATATAACTAACATTAGCCACATCATTTTTAACAATTAGTTCATTAGTCACTTGACTGTTTTTAGCATCTCTGTCATAATTTAGTAGGTTTTCAATATAAGCCCTATAAGGATACGTGTCTGATGCCACATTCACTAGTTTATCTTGGAGAAAAAAGTCAATTTGAATGAACAGGGAATGGAAAAAATTATTCACAACACCAACTGAAGAATCTTCGATAGGTTTACCATCATTGTCAGTGATGCGCACAAGAACGCGTAGGTATGATTTTCCCAAATCCAAATATTCTTCAGATGTACCTGATATACAAAACTTCACAGGAATTGACTGTCAGTACTGGATATTGGTTGGTAGGTGATATAAGAACGTCGTTCCACACACATGTTGACACGAGGGTGGGAAAAAAGATCTAACTCTGACATCATATCCTGAGCAAAAGATGTCATCTCGTTTGCGCTTTTTAGAATTCGTTTTTTCCTTCTTGCTTCCTTGACCTCTCTGAAGTAATTGGCTCTGAGCCTTTTCAGCAATGGTTATCCCAGCTTCTGATGCTCTGTTTATAAATGCTCGACGTACAGGTACCCCTTCCAATACATTTCCCATCATATGCTGACCGGCTTTTAAGGTTTGATGACCGACAAACTGAGCTGCAGGTTTTAAAAGTGGACTTAGAAAGGAGAAGGCACTGCTGAAAATGCTACCTAATCCGTACCGACGCTGAATTGGGACCCCGTAAACATTTGAGCCCCACCTGCCTGCATCGTGTAATATCTGAGATAATCAGTCATTCTTCACTTGTCGGAACTGTAATTTAACTATTGTCTTGCGGCCACGAAAGTGGAACAACTCGCCACTGTCAGAACGAATTTCGATGTTGACTGAAATGTTTGTTTTCGTAACGGATAAAAATCAAGTTGAGCAAAAACGAAGGAACACTTGGTGCTGCACTGAACAACTCGTAACAATGGTGCACATGTATCACCGACTATCTGTTCTTGGATTAAATCAGAATAAACAAAAAATGCGGTTACACCCCTCTTTATATCAAGTGGATATTTCTCTGTGATTGTACCTTTCTGTTTTAACACCAATCTGATTAAAACCCAGTAGAAGGCCCAATCCCGAGGCCTCATTGGGAAACAACACGTTGTGAACATTTGGGACTGTCAGAGAAATGGTGTTATTCGGGTTCTTTTTCCAGTAATCACAGAACTCACATCAAACACTGCTTGAAGAAATTCAGAGGGTGAATTGTAACTACCATGGGGAATCTTGTACACTTTCTAAACTCCTTCTTTAGACTTTTCGAAAACTTTATTTCCTGTGATGTTGTTGTCGATAGTGTTGACTCCTCCTCCAACTGCATGTATCACATGAAACTCATCGTAACCGGAATCGATGTTATTAAATTCTCCCGGAAGATGACTTTCGGCAAGAGCAACTTCCCATTTACCTTTAAGTCTGATCTCGTGTGATATTTCCACTTGAAATGTCGTTTACGTGTTCATAGGAAATATTTTCGTACTAGCGTTACTGGGAAGGGTTAAGTAAAACATCTTCGCTACGAACCCAAGAATTATAGGATGAAGGATAACCGATCCACTTAACAAAATACTGAAGCTTTCCTTTCTGTTTGCGGTGTTTAAGTACTTGTTCCATTAGATACACGTCTTCCGGAAGTTCATTGGGTATATCAGCCTTTTGCAGTTGAGGTTCATAGAAAGTTCCCTCCACTATCTCTCCGTCCCGACTGCAAACTCTATATACTACAGGGTTTCTATCAATAACCTGAGCAATAGTGAACAATTCTAATGTCCAGTTACCCCAATACCTTTTCTAGATTTGTGGGTATCATCACTTAAAACCACACTATCACCTACTTGAAATTTTGGTTTTGTAGTCTCCTCATGTGTTCCGTATAAATATTTCCAAACACGATCCTCGTTGTGAAGGTTAACTTCAGAAGGAGCCATACCGATAGTGCGGTGTGGTGTGAGGTTATAAGTATGTACAAGGGGCGAAAAAACTTTCGTATAACTTTTACTTTAATATACGTCATCCATTTGTAGATCTTTGTTTTTAATGTTCTGATAAATCTTTCTGCAATGGGTGCTTTCATTTCGCTGCTGGTCGAGTAGAAATGAATATTACGGTTCTTAAACAATGCACGAACTTTCTTGTTGCAAAACTCTTTTCCTTGATCAGTGTTTATGTAACATGGCACTTCCTCTTTAAAAGTAGATTCGAAAGCATTAACAACATTGTCTGCTGATTTCTTCTTCAGCGTTCAAACCCACGCAAATCGGGAAAAACAATCAATGCATACCAGAAGGAAACATACACCGCCATTCTCTTTTGCATGGGATGATATATCTGCCAAATCACATTGAAAAGTGTGTAAAAGTGTCGGGACTTTGATTTGATTGTGTTTAAACTTTCTTCTAATGGATTTTGTCTCACATATGTAGAATGTGTTGCTAACCAACGTTTCACGGTTTCATGTGGCAAATTTGTATGTTTCTGTAAAGTTTTGATACTTCCAAAACTAACTACTGTATTAGGATTATAGTAATCTGCTAACCTTTCCATTACTAACAATAAGTTTTTTTTCTTTGCAGGCGAAAATCAAAAATTATCGTAAAAGTGGCAGATACTTGCTTTTATAGCAGTGCTGCTAATATTAGTGTACGTGGAAATTGTCACACTCATCTGGGAAGCAGTAACACAATCAGGCAATCACACATGCCTCATCAAAGAAATATTACGACAAAAACACACCATATGCATGGGTGATATCTGTAAATTCCCATTTCTGCATATTGCATTGTAAATAATATCTGTGAAATAAATGTGTAAACTTAAAAGAACAGTGTCGTTGAGGTTTTACGCTACCGGCCAAGACGTCTATAGACGTGAAGTTTATAATGGATGTGAAGTGCATATTAAAATTGCAATACCAATGATATTACATTGAAATACACGATGGATACGAAGCGTGTGAAGATGCATATTTGATTCAATATGGCCGGTGAAGTGGCTAAGTAAGATCACTTTTGAAATCGCCATGAATTCACACACGATTTGTTAACTAATTTATTTATTGAACTTTAAGATCTTAATTAGACATATCTAATAAATAGGCAAATCAAAATATTCGGATGAATAATGAATAAAATATCAATTTGAATTAGAATACGCATATAGAACAAAATACGGATGACCTATGGAAAAAAAAAGTGTGTGTTTGAGAGACACGAACATATAATTAAATTATTCATTAAATAGCTCAACACTACTGCCATAAAGACTCTACTCTGTGTGTACTAATGATGGGTGTACTATAGATGGGTGTACTAATTTCCAATACATTTTGGGGTATTTCCCCAAAATGTATTGGAAATTAGTACACCCATCTATAGACAGCCAAAGACAAAACATGACGTCAATGACAGATATGTGTCACCCTGGGAAAATTCCAAGATATCTTATCTCAGAAACATCACCTACAATTCCATAGGCAAACCAAAACACCATGTGATATCACTGAGAGACATATGTTCCTCTGAAATTTCCAAACACATAACGTCACGATTCGTATCTCTAAATATTACCCACAAAGCTAAAGCGAACCAAACATACCACGTGATGTCCCTGACAGACGAGGGCCCCAGAGAAATTCCAAACATTCTAAACTCTATAACAACAAACATTCATGTCACGATTCCTTATCTTATCTTGATCTCGATCTGATCAGAAGTTTCTCACCAATCACGACACGATTCCTTATACACCAATATATCTCCCTTTCCATTCAAAACAACAACATCACTTATTTACTACTAACAAGTGACGTAACTTATTTACAAATAACAAATGACATCACTTATATTCATCTGATAACAACAAACATTCGCGTTACGATTCCTTATCCACTAATATATCTGCCTTTTCCATTCAAAACAATAACGTCACTTATTTACAACTAACAAATGACGTCACTTTTATTCATCTGATAACAACAAACATTCACGTCACGATTCCTTATCTTATCTTGATCTTGATCTTGTCAGAAGTGCACCACCAATCACAACACGAATCCTTACCTCTATCATCACCCATAATAAATAAAATAATTGTGGCGGGTACGAATGAATTGAAAGGTGATAAATTTTTTATGAGAGAGGACTTGAAAGTATTGTTAAAGGTAGCGAAAGAAAAGAGTGACAGAGTTAGAATGGTGAGTCTGTTACCACGGTATGACAGAGAGGAGTTTAGAAGGAGGGCCATAATCGTAAATGACATTATGTGCAGGTTATGCGGACGGTGTGGTGTGGAATTCGTGGACGTGTGGAATGAGTTTGATGGGCGAAAGGACTTATACAAGATGGATGGCCTGCATTTGAATGGACTTGGTGTGCGGAGACTGGAAAAGGTGTTGCTGAATGAAGTGAAAATGGATGTGCAGAACCAGGGAAACTAGAACTACCAAGGAGGGGGGAAGTGGATATCCAGACATCAGTGAGACAGTTGAGTGTAAAAATGTATATAATGTAGCTGAGCCAGCACTAAGGACAAAAAATGGGAATGGGACATTTAGAATAACGCATCAAGATAGGGGTGGGACAAAGGGATCACTGCAATTCATGTATACTAATGCCAGGAGTATTAGGAACAAGAAGGAAGAATTTTTGGCCTTGATTGGCTCTTCCTGGCCACAGGTTATGGGCATTAGTGAAACATGGCTGACAGAAGTTGATATAGTTAGTGGGATAGAATGTATAGGTTATAGTATGTTTAGGAGGGACAGAGAGAATAAAATTGGGGGAGGGGTGTTATTGATGATAGCTGATGAACTGCAGCCAAGGAGAATTGAAGTATTACAGGATAGTGAAAGGAGCTCATTTGAGGCTATTTGGTGTGAGATTGACACTGGCAGAATAAAATATACAGTTGGGTGCTGCTATAGACCAGGTGATGGAATAGATGGTGGAGATGGTATGCATAAACAAATTGATGAAATGAGTGGAAGGAGGGTAATTATTATGGGGGATTTCAACTATGGTAACATTGATTGGAAGGAGGAGAGGACACATGTGAGGAAGGAAATGGATTTTATTCAATTATTAAGGGATAACTATCTGAAACAGCATGTAATTGAAAATACTAGGGGTGTGAGAGTGCTTGACCTGGTAATTGCATCTCAAAATTTGACTGTAATGAATATGACCATGTTGCCACCTATTGCTGAGAGTGATCATAAGGTCTTGACCTGGGAGGTGTCTAAAGGTGTGCAATTTGTGACTAAGACAGGGTATATGTGGAATTACCGTGCTGGCCTAGGTATATGTGGAATTACAGATCATGCCTCAGTAATTTGCTCAAGTTTTATAACAAGGTGACGGCTGAACTGGATAAGGGAAATGGGTTTACAGTGATACTGCTGGACCTGGCAAAGGCGTTTAACAGGATACCACATGGAATTCTAATCCGTAAACTACAACATATAGGAATGGATATAGGGTTGGTGAGATGGATAGCTGGGTGGTTGATGGAGAGATATCAAAGAGTAGTTTATTCAGGAGTAGAGTCCAAAAGACGGCCTGTGACTAGTGGTGTGCCACAGGGTTCTGTTCTTGGACCACTGCTGTTTAATCTGTTCATTAACGATATAGGGAAGGGTCTAAGTGGGACAGTTCATTTGTTCGCTGATGATGCAAAGTTGGGTAGGGCTATTGTGAATGCAGAAGATGTCAAAGTCTTGCAAGATGACTTAGATAGATTGGAGTTCTGGACTAAGGAGAATGGATGTCAATTTAATGTGACAAAATGTAAGGTTATGCATTTCGGAGTGAAAAGATTAGCAGCAGTATACCACATTGGTGGAACTATACTCCAAGAGATTGATGAGGCCAGGGACTTGGGAGTGTTGGTGGATAGGGAGATGAACTTTAGGGGGCACATTGCGAAAGTAGCTAAATCAGCTCATCAACTCACTTGGTTGTTGAAAAATACCTTGACGAGCAGAGACAAGAAGTTATTGTACCTCTGTTCCGAGCCCTGATAAGACCTCATCTCGACTACTTTGCCCAGATTTGGTCACCTCGGTTCCTTCTTGATGGGGAGGAGGTGGAGAGGATCCAGAGGCGAGTGACTAAGATGATAGCAGGTCTGTGGAATGAACCATATGAGAATAGGTTGAAGATTTGTGGGTTGCAGAAACTAGTTGATAGGCGGAAAAGGGGAGATATGATTGAGACATTCAAATTGCTAAAAGGATTCTATAGGATTAATTCAGAGGATATTTTTGAGATCAGGACTGGTGGTGGGAGAACTAGGGGACACCCATGGAAGCTGGGCAAGAGCATGGTTAGCAGGGGTGTTAGAGCTGGGTTCTTTACTTTTAGAGTGGTAAATGAGTGGAATTAGCTGCCAGAGTCTGTTGTGGGTGCTATGACAGTGAGCGAGTTCAAGGCAAGGTATGATAGATACTGTGAGAGTGTTGAACAGTTGTGTGAACATGATGTTTAGGGTCTCCCTCGATGAGTCTAAGGACTCCCTGGAGTAGCCCGTAGTAATAATAATAATAATAATAATAATTCCATACGCGAACCAAAACACAAGAGCTCACATCACTGACACATATACCCCCAGGGAAATTCCAAACAGTCCAATCTCATTACGCCACGCCCACAATGACGTCATCAAACGAACAACCAATCACGTTACGATTCCTTATTTTATCTTGATCTTGATATCGTCACCCACATGCTACTCTCAATAGTCAAATATTTCATATTCTATTTAATGAACTCTGTTAATTGATTTTAAAAAAAAATCAGCTAACATCTTTTTTAATTCCTATACAGGGAGTAGGTGATACCGTTTCAGCCCTATCTAACTTTTGGAGACTGGTTGGGCCGTTCAATCTCCACTGGTACCCAATCAGAGATAGCTGGCCTAAGGCTATCACTAATTAAGAGGCACACAGTGTAGTTTACGGACGAAAAACCCGAGTTTCTTGGAGAAAAAACCCGCTTGCCCATGTCAGAGATCAACTAAGTAAGGAAATGGTTGAAAAATGGCTTAGAAAAATTTCTTCTTGTCGCGGACTAGTTTCGAAAAAAGTCTTCCTTCATGGGTCAAGCGCTATGATGTGCAAACGCCACATTCACTGAGCTGCACAGTCTCCGATCTACACAGAATAAGAATAATAATTATATAATTATATAATAAATATTAATTAATGATTACATAATAATCATTAATTATGAAAAACCAATCAGCTAAAGTCCTTTATTCCCTTATAGGGAGTAGGTGAGGCTTTTATACCCTATCCAGCTTTTGTAGCCTGAGAGGGCAGTTCAATCTCCACCGGTAGCCAATCAGAGATAGCTAAACTATGTCTATTACTAATTAAAGGCAGCTAATGATGAAAAGAGACCAGGAAACAATTGCAGCCTACCCTTGCTGCCTACCCCTAACAGGATATGTTCCTCTCTGAAATAATGTAGGTACTACGGACGATTTTCTTGAGTTTACAGGATGAAAAACCTGATTGTCCGTGCCTGACATCGCCTAACTCGGGAACCAGTCGAACATAGGCTTAGAAAAAGTTCCTCCAGTCAGCGACAAGACTTGAACCTAAGTCTAACTTTGAGCAACCAAGCACAGAGGACCCATCCGCCACTTCCACTGAGCCACATTATATAATAATTATTAATTATATAATTTCATCCCGTTTGCAATCACGGCACTTGACCACACAAAACAAGACTTGCTATCGAATCTAGTTGGCGACTAGAGAAATTATTCTAAGCGTTTTTTCATGCAGTTCCTGAGTTAGTCGATCTTGGGCATGGTAAACAGGTTTTTTCTTATAGAATTCAGGTTTTTCGCCCTGTAAACTCAAGAAAATCGACCGTAGAACACACATTTCAGACCTTAAATATATTGTGCTAGGGTTAAAGACCACAAGATGGCGCACTATCACTAATTAAGCGACACTCTCCACTGCATGCTGCTTGATTAGTGATAGCCTTGTGCCAGCTATCTCTGATTGGATTCAGTGGAGATTAAACTGCACACTCTGTCTCCAAAAGTTAAATACAACTAATGCGGCCCCGCCTACTCCCTCAATCGGGAATATAAAGGCGTTAGCTAATTATTTATTTATTTCTTATAATAATTATTAATTTATAATAATAATTCCTCCCTTTTAAAATTAAAAAAAATTAGAGAGGGATGGTGAGAATCTGAGTGTAAGTGCGACAATGTTATATAACTGTATTAATTACGGGAATAAGCTTTGTCATGGAAATGTTGACAAGGCGAGAACAATTTCGACTTTGTGTTCATCCGGTTCGGACCCATCAAACGCGTGCAAAGATGTCTACATGTATAAGGCACTAGAGAAGAATAGAGATCTGCAAGTTGTCCAACAATGTCCTGCAGACAAGATTATACAAAAGACAAAAGACCATTCAAGTAGATTGCTATATCTGTACACAAATGCTAGGAATATCAGAAACAAAAGTGTAGAGTTTGTTGCTTTGGTCAATATGTCAAGACTTCGAAATGTAGACTTCAGTGAGACCTAGTCAGAATCAGAGGTGTTATCTGGTATTGAGTGTAAATGACACAGTATTTTTAGGAAGGATAGAGAGGAGTGGAGGGAGGAGCGTGCTGCTAATGATATCAAATGTCTTCAATCCAGTTAGAGTTGAGACAAATCATTGCAGTACTAGTAAGAATTCTTCATGCGGCAGTGAGTGTGTAGCCATTTAGTGCAAATGGAATCTAACAAGTTCAATTACATAATGAGTGAGTTACAGACCTGGGTGGATTGGTAGCTAGCGATGAAGAAATGCATCACCAAATAAAAAAGATGAGGGCGAAAAGAGTAATCATAATGGAAGACTTTAATTATCCAAATATTGATTGGTTAGCAATATAAACTCATGAGAAGAATGAAATTGAATTTATTGAGCTATTGGGGGAAGAGTTCCTCGAGCACCATGTAACAGAAGGAACTCCAGGTCAAAGAACTTTAGTTTTGATTGTTGTATCCGAGGGTGTTTCAGTTAAAGACATAACTATTCTGTTTCTGGTTGGTGACAGTGATTATACTAATTTGGGAAATAATTAAATTTATGAATGCTGATTTCAGAAATAGTTACATGCGGAACTAACAAATCAGGCAATTATGACCAACTGAGGAGTATCCTGAGTCAGTGGAATGGAATCGACTGCTGAATGGGAAGAATATCGACAGTGCATGGCTAGAATTTAAACAATATTTTAATAGTGCAATATCAGAATGCGTCCTGAGAGTTCGAAGAATAAATAGAGTTGCAGTCAAATGGATCTATGGTCTAATTAAGGAAGAGATTTGTGTATATAAGAATGATGTCTGTTACCAAAGTTATAAGTAGCAGCTAGAATTGTCACAACTGTTGTACAGAAAGCAAAGTGTGAGTATGAAAAGAAACTGGCTCTGCGTGCTAAAGAAAACCCACAAGAAATCTATCGATATGCTGCAAGTAAAAGAAAGAATGATTCTATTACTATTATTACTATTACTATTAAATGACTCCCTGGGCAACTCCAGGGAGTCATTAGACTCATCGAGGGAGGCCCCAAATCATATTCATCACAACTATTCGACATTCATACAGTATCTATCATACCTCGCCTTAAACTCATTCACTCTCACAGCATCCACCACAGACTCAGGGAGCGCATTCCACTCATTCACTACTCTAAAAGTAAAGAACCCAGCTCTAACACCTTTACTAACCACACTTTTGCCCAGTTTCCATGGATGTCCCCTCCTACAGCCAGCCCTGTTCTCAAATATATCTTCTGAATTAATTTTATAGAAATCTTTCAGTAATTTGAATGTCTCAATCATATCTCCCCTCCTCCGCCTATCAACCAAATTTTGCAACCCACAAATCCTCAACCTGTTCTCATAAGTTTCATTCCACAGACCTGCTATCATCTTGGTCACTCACCTCTGGATCCTCTCCACCTCCTCCCCATCAAGAAGAAACTTAGTTGACCAAATCTGGGCACAGTAGTCGAGATGGGGTCTTATCAAGGCTCGATACAGAGGAACAATAACCTGCTTGTCTCTGCTTGTCAACGTATTCTTCAGCAACCAAGTGATTTGATGTGCTGTTTTGGTAACTTTTGCAATGTGTTCCCTAAATTTCAATTCCTTATCTACCAACACTCCTAAATCACGTGCCTCATCAATTTCCTGGAGCAGGGTTCCACCAATGCAGTAAACTGCCGCCAATCTTTTCACCCTAAAATGCATAACCTTACATTTTGCCACATTTAACTGACATCCATTCTCCTTAGCCCAGACCTCCAATCTATCCAAATCATCCTGCAAAATTTTGACGTCATCTGCATTCACTATTGCCCTACCCAACTTCGCATCATCCGCAAACAAATGAACTGTTCCTCTCAGATCCTTTCCTATATCTTATTCCTATTTCCTATACAGATCCTTTACTATCCTATATCCTATATAGTTATTCTGAAAGAAAAACTCTTCTAAATGCAGATGGCGTGAGGGTTTGATGCAGAAGAAGTTCTTCAACTAATGAGTGTCCATTTTGTTAAAAGCTATCAAACTGGTGTACGCAACTTTGAGCTCACTTCTACCTCTTCACAGTATGAAGGCACTCAGGTGTATGCGGACAAGGTATTAGAGTTGTTGCATAAACTGAATAAGTGTAGAGCAATAGGGACAGATACGATATCAACACATGTTCTAAAAGTGTGTTCAGTTAAACTGACTATTCTGTTGACCATGCTGTTTAATATAAATTTCAGAAGAGGAAAGAATGTAAGGTAATTCCTTTGCACAAGGGTGGTGCAAAGAACCGATGTATCTCACTATCGAACAATTAGTATCTCAGGAGTGGTGGTTGTGAAGATTTTGGGAACATTGGTCAGGGCTCGTTACGTGTAGCTCAGTAGAAGTGGCGTTTGCAGTCTAACGCCAGACTGCATGAAGAAAGGTTTGGGGTTCAAATCTAGTCGCTGACTAGAGGAAATCTTCTAAGACTTTTTTCGACCGGTTACCGAGTTAATCGATCTCTGGCATGGTCAAGTGGGTTATTTTCCCCTGAAACTATGGTCTTTCGTCCCCTAAACGCAATAAAATCGGCCGTCGAACCAACACTATTTTCAGACATTAAAAAAATATTGTGTTAGGATTAGTGACCACGAGATGGAGGCACTTGTAGCAGCCTTCTTCACTGTGTACCGATTAATTAGGGATAGCCTTCAGCCAACTATCTCTGATTGGCTACCAGTGGAGATTGAAGTGGCCACTCAGTCTCCAGAAGTTATATAGGACTACACCCTATACGAGAACAAAAATGCGTTAGCTATGTTTTTTCTTTTTGGTTAGGACTCGCATTTAGAATTGGATTGACAGGGTATCTCTAGTTTGCAATGAGCAACATGGGTTTAGTAAGGAAAGATCATGTTTTAGCAACTTGCTAACATTCTGTAACAATGTTGTCATTGAACTAGACAAGGGGGGGATGGACACACCATAATAATTTTGGATTTTGTTAAGGCTTTTCACAGAATACAGCATCTAGACTGTTGCATAAATTGGAGAAAATGGGTTCGGATTATAGTATATTAGCATAGATTAGGGAAATGGCTGACTGACAGATATAAAAAAGTTAATTATATGGGGGATGTGAGTCCGCAAGATTTACGGTAACAAGTGGTGTCATACAAGGATCGGTGCTTGGCCCACTGTTACTCAATCTATACATTAATGATATTGGAAAGGATTTGAAAAGCGCCATACGGTTATTTCCTGATGATCAAAGATAGGAAAGGTAATCTGGAATGCTGCTGATATGCAGTACTTGCAGAATAATTTAATTAAGCTGGAATTGTGGGCATTGGAAAATGGATGTCAGTTCGAAGTTAGTAAATGTAAAGTCATTCACTTTGGCTGATTAGATATCCAATGTCCTATTATAGTTGTTGGATTATGCTAGAAGAAACTCATGAAGCTAGGGATGTTGGTGTTAGAGTTGAAGTTCAGGAGCCATGCGGCAAAGGTTGCAAATACAACACAAAAGATAATTGCAATGCTGAAAAGAAGGTTCTCATGTAAAGATAAGGATGTTATTTTGCATCTTTACAAGGTCTTGATAAGATCTCACTTTGACTATTGTCACTCGTTGTCACACGTGAGCTGACACGAGTGTCAGCTCACGCTCGTAGTCAACTTCACTTGTAACTCAAGCACGCATTCCTGTTTTTAAATGTACTTGTGTGTTTTATACTAAATCTGTTAATGCATTTTATCATGTCTCTGTTATTTTTTATTTAATTCTTTGCCTGTGATACCTGCAGAAGTTGAATTTCAACGAAACTAGTCGTGTTTTAACATTAAACTTTTCTTTCTCGGTATAGAGTCATCTACATTCATTTATATATATATATATATATATGAATACGGTTTTACTCCATTTCCCAAGTAACCAAACAGACAAAGAAGTCATGTTTGTGCCTGCAAGTTTTGCAAGTCTAGCTGACCCTGCACATAGTGCAAGACCAAGGCAACTCATGGTAAAAGTAGAATAAGCTCTGATCACTAATCTTAATATTTCCCTTAATGCAAAGCACATCTCCTGCATTAGATGTATGATGCTTTGTATTAAAGGCAAGGGGCCACTACCCTGACATGTTACAAACCTTCATTGAGGTGTATTTAAGTAAAGACTTCTCTAAAAATTAGGACGATCCCTAGACCACTCCATAGTGGCCGAAAAACTGTCCAACTCAGCGTTGTTCCACTCAGTGACAGGCTCATGCCGTCACCGAGAAGAACTTCTCAGCGTTGGCTCTACCGAGTGGCAGGCTCACCCCATCACCAGCCAGAGCCATAATATCAGCGATGGCCCTACTCAGAGACAGGCAAAAACATATCCCCAAGCAGAGCCTCTCAAAGCCAGCCCCCACCAGTTCCGATCCCTATCGTGGTCTCATCATTGGGAGCCAGGCTAGAAATACCAATATTTTAGTAATACAGAGCTTATAAGTATTTTTCCAGAACAAGTTTGCGCCTGCAAGTGTTGCAAGTCTAGCTGACCCTGCACGTAGTGCAAGACCAAAGCAACTATATCTCATCCTGAGATTTTTATTTAATAAGGTTAAAACACGTTATGGTAACTTGTCCTGGTAAAATACTTATAAGCTCTGTATTACTAAAATCTTGGTATTTCTAGCCTGGCTCCCACTGATGAGACCTCAATAAAGGTCGAAACCGGTCACTACCGGTTTCGACCGGTAGTGGCCCCTTGCCTTTAATACAAAGCATCATACATCTCATCCAGGAGATGTGCTTTGCATTAAGGGTAAATATTAAGATTAGTGAACAGAGCTTATTCTGCTTTTACCATGAGTTGCCTTGGTCTTGCACCACGTGCAAGGTCAGCTAGACTTGCAACACTTGCAGGCGCAAACTTGACTTGTTTGTCTGTTTGCTTTCTTGGGAAATGGAGTAAAACCAGGTTTAAAATAGATTGGTATCTTTGACATTTATTATACCCAAGGTAAAATACTTTCTACACACACACACACACACACACACATATATATATATATATATATATATATACTTATATATATATATATATACTTATATATATATATATATATATATATATATATATATATATATTTATAAAAATAAATTTAACTGACTAGAACCCGAGAAAGTATAACAAAAACCTTTAATACATCACAACTAGTTTCATCGGTGATCCGACTTCTTCAGGTGAGAAATAAAAACATAAGACATAAAATAACACGGTAAAAAATGAACTTTACAGCTTAATAAAAAGCAGAATAATAACAGTCATATTTGAATAGGTGACCGCGTGCTACCGTTGGCATGAGTAGAATGTGTGCGACAGCTAATTTTTGAGCGCCAGTACTGGATTACTGCGCTATGGGAATCGGGTAAATTGTAGCTAAGATTATTGTTTAAATGTGAAGGGTCCAGAACTATTTCTTTTGATTCGATGATTCTTCTTTCGAATTCATCCTTGCAAATATATAAATTAGTAGTGCGTTCCCAATCAACTTGATGTGGCTGTTCTTCAAGGTTAGAGTTTGCCGAGAAAAGGACATGACTGGAAAGGGCGCTCGCTCGTGCTCTACTGTAGGAGATGTCACGTCTATGTTCCTCAAGACGAAGTGAAACAGATTTGTCTGTCTGGCCAAAATAAGGTCGACCACAGTTGCACAAAACTTTATAAACACCAGGAAAATGCAGATGGTTGTGTTTTGGTTTTGGTCGACTCAGAAAAGAACGAAGTTTTTTCAAATATGACTGTTATTATTCTGCTTTTTATTAAGCTGTAAAGTTCATTTTTTACCGTGTTATTTTATGTCTTATGTTTTTATTTCTCACCTGAAGAAGTCGGATCACCGATGAAACTAGTTGTGATGTATTAAAGGTTTTTGTTATACTTTCTCGGGTTCTAGTCAGTTAAATTTATTTTTATAAATGTATACATCCCGAGTAAATCCTAATTTCAACAATATATATATATATATATATATATATATATATATATATATATATATATATATATATATATATATATATATATATATATATATATAAGTATATATATATATATAAGTATATATATATATATATTTCTTATATATATATATATATAAGAAAATCATCTAACGCTTTTTTATTCCCGTATAGGGAGTAGGCGAGGCCGTTTTTAGCCCTATCTAACTTTTGGAGACTGAGAGGGCAGTTCAATCTCCACTGGAACCCAATCACAGATAGCCCGCACAAGGCTATCACTAATTAAGTGGCACGCAGTGAAGAGAGACGGCTCAACAAGTGCCGCCATCTCGTGGTCCCTAACCCTAACACCCGTATTGTCTGAAATAATGTGGTTTCTACGGTTGATTTTCTTGAATTTACTGGACGAAAAACCCGTTTTCCGTGCCACTTTTACCATAAGTTGCCTCAGACCTCAACTACGTTCAGGTGCGAACTTGACTTTTTTGTTTGTCTGCTTACTTGGGAAAATGGATTAAAACCTAGCTTATAAAATTGCTTGGAATCTTTAACATAGTATACCCAAGTTAAAAAACTTTCTACATCTTACTCTCATCCTGAGATTTTTATTTAATAAGGTCAAAGTAGCATGTGGCAACCTGTTTAGATAAAATTTCTAAACCGTGCATTAATTCAAAGTTGACATTTTTTGGTCTGGCTCCCACTGACGAGACCTCAATAAAGGTCAAAACCGGTCTGGGTAGTGGCCCTGTCCTTTAATGCATAGCATAATACATCTCCGTAAGGGGATGTGCTTTGCATTAGGGAGAAATACTAAGGAAAGCGAACGGAGCTTACTTCACCTTTACCACGAGTTGCCTCAGACTTGAACTATGTTCAGGCATAAACTTGACTTATTTGTATTTTTGCTTACTTGGGAAAAATGATTAAAACATAGCTTATAAAATTGCTTGGTATCTTTAACATAGTAAATCCGAGTTAAAAAACTTTGAACATATATATATATATATATATATATATATATATATATATATATATATATATATATATATATATATATATATATATATATATATAGATATATATATATATAAACTTGGTTATTTTATTCATAATCTCAAGTAAGCAAACAGTTAAGTTTGCGCCTGAGCGAAGTTCAAGTCTAAAGGTGGTGCAACACCAGGGTAACGCATTATAAAAGTGGGTAAAGCTCTGATCACTATTCTTAGTATTTTCCATATTTTCCATAATGTAAAGCACATCTCACTAAGAGATGTATGCTGCAATACATTATGGGTGGGATCACTACCCAGACCGGTTTCAACCTTTTTTGAGGTCTCCTCCGTGAGTAGCTATACCCTAAATACCAAGGTTTTAGTAATACAGAGCCTTATCAACTTTACCTATACAAGTTGCTACAAGGTGTTTTATTTTAAATAAGAATCTCTAGAGGAGATATAGATGTAAATAAGTTTTTTTACCTTGGGAATAATGTATATTAGGGTTACCAAGTAATTTTATAAACTCGGTTATTTGACTCCTAATCCCAATTTTATGTTCAGGTGCAAACTTAATTGTTTGCTTACTTGGGATTAGGAGTAAAATAACCAAGTTTATAAAATTACTTGGCAACCCTAATATACATTATTATATATATATATATATATGTGTGTGTGTGTGTGTGTGTGTGTGTGTGTGTGTGTGTGTGTGTGTGTGTGTGTGTGTGTGTGTGTGTGTGTGTGTGTGTGTGTGTGTGTGTGTGTGTGTGTGTGTGTGTGTGTGTGTGTGTGTGTGTGTGTGTGTGTGTGTGTGTGTGTGTGTATTAGGGTTATTTTAAAAACTTGGTTATTTTACTCCTAATCCCAAGTGGGCAAACAGTTAAGTTTGCGCCTGAACATAGTTCAAGTCTAAAGGTGGTGCAACACCAGGACATCTCATTGTAAAGGTACGTGAGCTTACGGCGTACTCACGGCGAGCTTTAGAAACACAGAATGTTAGTTGGAGAGCTAATAACTCGACCGACCAGGCTGGGGAGATAATAAAGTAGCAGTAGAGTTGAATAAAGAATAACACACTCATACTGCTGAACTTTAAAAGTATTCAACAGTATACCACATGGTGTACGTGTGCTATAAGGTTATATAAATTGAAGAAGATAGAGAAATATGAAACCCTTCCCTGCATGATTGGATGAACGGTTACATATCTGCTCTTTAACAACAGGGTCTGGGTGCAAAGCTCTGGAAGCTACAGGTTAGGGCCTCATATTTCATGGACATTTGCTTTGCTATAGAAAACCTAAAATTTATCCACCAGAGGGTAGGCCACTTAAAAGTTATATATTACATGCAATAACAACCTTAAATTCAGTTCTGGTCTGAATGTTCATGACTGTCGTTAACACAAGATGAATTTAATCAATAGTGTGAGAAAAGGTCTGAAGTTCTATCTTTGGTCTATAAAGAATAAATGAAAAAATAAAAAAATCGGTAATGCCTTTTATTCTCTTATAGGGAGTAGGCAATACTTTTAAGCCTTTTCTAGCTTTTTTTTTTTTGTAGACTGAGTCAGCAGTTCAATCTCCACCTGTAGCCAGTCAGAGATAGCTGGCCTATGTCTATCACTAATTATAGGCACACCGAAGAAGAGACTGGAAAACAAGTGCTGCCATCTCTTAGTATCTAACCCTAACAGAATATGTTACTGTCTGGAATGATGTGGGTTCTATTGTCGATTTTCTTGAGTTTACACGACGATAAAAACAGAGTTTCTGGGAGAAAAATTCGCTTGCCTGTGCCAGAGATCGACTAACACGGTAACTGGTCGAAGATAAGCTTAGGAAAAGTTGCTCCACTCGACGACTTGACTTTACTGAAGTCTACCTTTGGGCGGCCTACTGTAGAGGATGCAAGCATCACCTCCACTGAGCTACACATATAACATTAATAAAAATGTTTGGTTTTCAAAAATAGCTTTCGTAGTTGGGAGTCACATAAAAAAGAGACATCCTTTTATTCCAAGTGATATGTATAAGTGGATGGCCGATGTACAATTATCAAGCATTAGCAAATTGGACAACTGAATCGGAGAAGCTGCACTACTAGCTTTGTGGTGAAGGGCTTTGTATTTAGACTGTCGCAATTTAATTTGTGTGTTATTGGTAATGTATTAAGGGAAAATATGCAGTTGTTGGCTGATGTGCAATAATTAATATATCGATAACAAACAAAGGCAATGTGGAGATTCTGCAGGATAATTTAAATACACTGACAGCTGGTTTAACATAACGTGAAAAAAAGTCTAAGGTAGGTTAGGCTTGGTTAATTAGGACATGGAAATTTACTACATGGATAGAGAGTTGAATGTTAGAGCAACATTTGCAAAAAGTAAACAGTATAGATCATCATATCATCTGGATATTGACGTACCCAACATAACAAACAGGATACTGAAGAACATAACATAGCAAACAGGAAAGAGGGCTGTTATCTTTCTTTACAAGGTTTTGGTATGATTTCATCTCAAATACTGCGCATGCACTCTCTCTTTGTGTGTGTGTGTGTGTGTGTGTGTGTGTGTGTGTGTGTGTGTGTGTGTGTGTGTGTGTGTGTGTGTGTGTGTGTGTGTGTGTGTGTGTGTGTGTGTGTGTGTGTGTGTGTGTGTGTGTGTGTGTGTGTGTGTGTGTGTGTGTGTGTGTGTGTGTGTGTGTGTGTGTGAGAGAGAGAGAGAGAGAGAGTCACCTTAGTTACTCGGAGATATGTAGTAGCAGAAAGGATCTATAGGCATGTGACCATATGAACAGGTATAGGATATGCTGCCTCTGAGAGTACATTGAAGGCTTTAGGGTTATTATAAAGTGTAGTGTAGGAGAAAAGATATGATATAAATATGTCATTTTCTCTTTTGTGTTAGATTCAGGAATCCATGTCCATGTCCTCTCATGGCTTATTAACTTCGCTTCTGAGAAACTTGATTGCCACTCGTGATTTGAGTAGTTAATCCAATCTGCAATGATGATCAAAACCTTTATAAAGTTACTAAAGGGATTTTGCGGGATTTGTGCAGAAGATATATGCATAAGTCCTGCAAAGTCACTATATGACAAGAAGGGAGGGAACAAGAGGTTGTTCCTGAAGAGTGAAGATTTGGTCAGTGAGGCTTGTGGAGTAGGGTTTTTTTTTTTTCTGCTTGTAGAGTGGTGAATGGGTACAATGGATTGTCAGAGTGGATCCGAGCGCATTATCAGTGAGTTCAAGGATAAATAAGTATTGTATGATTAATGATAAGTGTGAACCCCCCCACCCGAGACGAGTCTCTAAACCTCATGAATATACTCGACTATTAATAATAATAATAATAATAATAATAATAATAATAATAATAATAATAATAATAACAACAACAACAACAACAAAAATACTCACTGTTGAGGTATAAAATGTAAACACTAAGTGTTGTCGGTGAAAGTCTGAATTCGGCTCTAATCTGTCGTCAGCGTCCGAATTTTACTCACTCTTTCTTTCTTTTTCTCTCTCTCTCTCTCTCTCTCTCTCTCTCTCCCTTCCAGAGCTTAGATGGGTTCAACAGAAGCTCTGGTGCGACCTAAAAGAATTTCCATGCTTTTAATATAGCAATGGAAAGCTTGTTGTCGTATGAGAGAGCAATCCGTAAAATTCAAAACTGCAGCATTCTGTAATTCTTGATATTGATATTTTACAGGGTGCCATAATAATAACAACCACGATTATTATTATTATTATTACTTACTCGACATTAAGTTAAATTTCTCATTTTCATCTTTTATTATTATTATTATTATTATTATTATTATTATTATTATTATTATTATTATTATAACCATTACAGTATATAGTTCATTTCGTAAAATCTGTCTTAAAACTATCATAATTTCTCACTTCTATATAATATATAATATTGAATTATGGTCAGGGCTTATCAGCTGTTAATGCTGATTTGAACTCTCCCAGTGAACTGTGCAGTGGGTTCTTTTTAGTAATTTTTTTTCGACTCAATTTGCCTGATTCTTCCTGTAGTTTTATATTTATATATGAATTTGCGTTGGCTTTTGAATATTACTTCCACTTGACAATCAACTGCGTTTAAAAGAAGATGCAAGAATCCTTTTTAAAATGAAAAGAATCAAGTGATGTTGCATTGATAATGTTGCAACATATGCTTTCCCGGCATTTTGCACGAAATTGCATTATGATATACCAGGTATCACATTAGATATGAATCATGGCGCATAGTATAAGGTAAGTGACTACAGATAATAAACGTATCGTAAAAGTATTGAGTAAAGAAATACTGGACTTCATTAAGCAAATCGGTGTAAAGTGATGTGTATTTTGGAGTAAATAAAGAAAACAAAACAGATATTTGGAAATGCATTTTTTTTTTTTTTTGAAAAGTGGAAATTGTTTTTATGTTTATTAAATGACCCTTCTTTATTAGAACACTGCATATCTTCAGATTAATGTAGTCATTTAGGAGTATATGTATACGCGCATAGCATTTGTAGGAGTTGCATAGGTATGTATTGTCTTTTAAAAATTTTTTTTCCCTTGCCATAAAAAAAAAAAAATAGAAGACTGATGAAGTTCTGATGATGATTAAATTCTGGCTTTAATGGCAGTAAAGTGTTCAAATGCCGAATTACAGCAGCTCACAACATGGACTGAATTACAATAGTCCATCTTCGTGCTCTCTCTCTCTCTCTCACACACACACACATCTTTTATATCTTTGACTGATTAAATGTATTTTGTGTTTGTTCTGGAAGAGAGAAATGGATATTGGATAAACACAAGGTTCAGAGACTTAGGAAGGAATTACCCAGCATTCAGAAATCTTTTAGTATTTTATGAACTGTCGAAGTTTAGGTATGTATGCAGAACTGATCCAGAATCACAGATGACATCTAAAAGCAAATGTGGGCTTTACACAACAACTGATCTACCTTGTATGGCATTCATAACTAATTTACACTGCATATGTATTGTTTAATTGCATGTGCTCTCTATCTGGTTTTCTTGTTTTGGGAGAGTAATAACCTGCTACATCCATATGAGAGTGGCTCATTCCCTTTCAGTTGAAAATCCCTTTCACATCTGGTTTCTCTTAATTTGCTGGAGTCACAAGACTCATCATAGTAACCTAGAAAACAGTATCATACCACTTCTTGAATCTATTGACTGTCCATGTTCTCACCACTCTACCAGACAATGCATTCCATGGTTCAGCCAACCTCCATTCAAAGAAACCACTCCTTACCCTCTTGCTCACAACTCACAACTTCCTTTCATAACTTTCAGGGATGGCCCCCTTGTCCTTGCACCCCCCCCTGCCAGTTCCACCAAACGAAAAACTTCCCAAATCTGGAACATTAAGTCAAAGACAATTGCAAACATAACTATGCAAAATCTGCAATAATCATAGTTGAAACATAATATAAAAATGACTAATTTAATCTAGCTTTAAATGTACATTTTGAAATATTTTCCTGCTTGGTTGGCCAATGGTTAGTGTATCCGCTCTACAGCCAAACGGCTGCGAGTTCGAATCCTGCTGTAGGCATGGATGTTTGTGATTGTCTGTGAAAATACTAGTGGTGGTGGGCAGTAGATGGTGATTGTGTAGATGATGTGGTTCGCCATAGTTGGTGGTTGAGTGGTGGAGACGGAGAGTTGTAGCCACTTTTACAATGTGCCCTTTAAACTTCAACTTCCTATCCATGAACACACCCAAATCTCTGGCTTCGGCAACCTCCTGGAATACAGTTCCACCAATGTTGTATACTGCTGCTAATCATTTCACCCCAAAATGTATAACCTTACACTTTGCCACATTAAACTGACATCCATTCTCCTTAGCCCAGTCTTCCAATCTATCCAAATCATCCTGCAAAATTTTGACATCAGGTGCATTCACTATTGCTCTACCCAACTTTGCATCATCAGCAAACAAATGAATAGTTCCTCTCAGATCCTTTCCTATATCATTAATGAACAAATTAAATCGCAGTGATCCAAGAACAGAACCCTGCAGCACACCACTAGTCACAGGCCTTCTCTTGGACTCTACTCCTTAAGTAAACTACTCTAATATCTCTCCATTAACCACCCTCCTATCCATCTCACCAACCTTATATCCATCCCCATATGCTGCAGTTTACTGATTAGAATTCCATGTGGTATCCTGTCAAGGCCTTAGCAAAATCCAGCAGTATCACTGTAAACCCATTAATCACCCTTATCCAGTTCACCTGTCACTGTGTTATAAAACGTGAGCAAGTTACTGAGGCATGATATACCCTTCACAAAAGCATGCTGTCCCTCATACAGGATCCCATTATCATCTATCCATTCCTGTATTTTGCTCTTGACTACTTTCTCCAAAACCTTGACAATGACTCCTGATATGCGGATCAGTCAGTAATTTGCAACAGCAGTCTTGGAGCCTCCTTTATATAATGGAACTATTTTCCCCTCTTTCCACCCCCTCGGGACTAACCCAGACCTGAGACTGAAATTAAACAAAATGGCCAAGGGTACTGACAATTCTTTTGCTGCTTCACGTAAGACCCGAGCTGGTGTACCATCCAATCCCACAGATGTTAATGTATTCACAGTAAGGTTTTGTAATATACTATTCACCTCCATTTCATTCACCTCAATTCCTGTATAAGCTATTGGTTCTCTCATTCCTGCAATATCACCACCTGGATGATATACTTTTGCAAAGTGCTCGCTTAGTAATTCTACTATTTCAACTGATTCAAACCTCCCTACCATCGGCATTCCTTAAAATCATTCTGGCATATATATTTTTTCTTTTACTTGCAGCATATCAAAAGAACTGTTTTGGGATTCTCTTTAGCTTGGGTTGCTAATTTCCTTTCATAATATGCTTTTGCTTTTCTTACCACACTAGTTACCTTTCTGGAACACAAAGGATCAATATTATTACCTGACACCTCCAGGGAGTCCAAGGACTCATCGAGGGAGGGCACCTGCTCGACAACTCTGTCCCCACCACTCAATCTACCAACTGACCACAACTACACCAATGTCATCTACTGCCAACCACCACCACCACCACCACCACCATTTCCACAGACACTCGCAAACATCCACGCCCACGGCGGGATTCGAACTGCAGCCTTTTGGCTGGAGAGCGGATATGCTGAACACTCGACTGGCAATATAACGTACTGTTTTGGCTGCCTTTGCAATATGTCCTCTAAACTTCCCTTCTGTATTCACAATCATCCCAAGCCCCCTTGCTTTGTCAACTTCTTGCAGTTCATTTTCATCAATATAGTACACAGCATGTGATCTCATCCTCCCAAAATGTATTACCTTACATTAGCCGCATTAAACCGGCAACCATTTAACTTTGCCCACACTGACCAGCATGTTTAAGTCATCCTGCATGTTATCTACATTACCTTCATTGACTATGGCTCTTCCCAGTTTTGCATCATCAGCAAATAAGTGGATATTTCCTGTCAAATTATTTCCAGTATCATTAAATGTACAAATTAGACAACAAAGGATCAAGTACTGAGCATCGAGGTACACTACTAGTTACTTGCATTCTCCTGGTACTCAACACCTCCATAAACCACTTTTTTATAGCTGTTCATCAACCACCCTCTAATCCAAATCATGAGCTTCAGGTCCATTCCAATTTGCTCCAATTTATGTGACAAAGTTCCACATGCAATCCTGTCAAATACCTTTGTAAAGCCCAGCAGTATCACCAAGTAAGCATTTCTTTTATCCAACTCCGCTGTTAATTTATTATAGAATGTAAGTAAATTACTAAGGCAAGACCTACCCCTTACAGAACCATGTTGCATCTTATAAAGTATCATATTCTTATTTTTATCAACTTCTCCAAAACTTTAATAACAACCATTCCTGATATACTGATTGGCCTATAATTTGCTACTTCTGTCTTGGAGCCTTCTTCATGCAGTGGAATTAGTTTCTCTCTTTCTGCTCTATTGGAACCTTACCAGAATTGAGGCTTAAATTAAACAGCTTAGTCAGAGGAGGTGCTATTTCTCTTGCACATTCTTGTAACACATGGGCTCATATTTCATCTAACCTTATGAAAGAGTTCACATTAAGGTTCTACGGTATAATAAGAAGCACTTCTGTTCTTCCATTTCTAGTCTATCATTAGTCAGTGACACATCTGGCACGGCAGTATCACAATCAAGATGGTACACCTTTACAAAAGGATCACTTAGTAACCCAACTGTTTGACCATCAGCACTTTTTAAAGTCATCCTTCCATAGTTATTATTATTATTACATAACACCACCAACACTATTTTCACCACCACCATTTCAGGGAGTCCAGAGACTCATCGAGGGAGGGTACCTGCTCTATAACTCTTTGTCTCCACCACTCCACTAACTGCAACTACCTTTATCCACACCCACCAGCGCCATCTACCGCCGACCACCACCACTATTTTCACAGACATTCACAAACATCCATGCCCAAGGTGGGATTCGAACTGCAGCCTTTTTGGATGGAGAGTGGATATGCTAACCACTCGGCCAACCAGGCCGGCAAAAAAATAATTAACGCCAGCAGCACCCAGGGTTCCCAGGTGCGCACCCTACCAAGTACTAACTGGGCCCAGGTTTGCTTAACTTCAGTGATCAGACGAGAACTGGTGCTTCCAAACTGATGTGGCCGCTGACATATTCCTCCTGTTACTGCTACATATGAAAGAACCCCTTAATACTCACAAGCTAGCTTCCTCTCATAATTAGCTTTGGCATTCTTTACCGTATAGGTCACCTTTCTTGCTTGTGTTGCTCATGTTATGCTGATCACCTTTTTCTTTATACTCCCTCCAGAACCTTTTCTTTATCTACAACTTCTGCTTAATACTATTCATCCATCATACTCCTACTTGATTTATCCTCCTGACTCTGGGTATGCAGTCTGATACTGCTTTCCTTAAAAACCCCTTAACAGCCTCCCATGCAATATCAACATATCTCCCTTCCAAATTCTCATGCCATGACATTGCTGAAGCTGACTTCTCAGTTTCTGCACTTCTGACAGTCACCTAGGTCAAGATAACATGCTCGCTTTTCCCAACTGGACGCAGTGTGGCTAAATTGGTTATTGATATGGTCTTCGATCCTTCCAACACTTTCAAACTTCTTATCTGCTTTAAAACATGCTGTCTCAGATAATTATCTCTTAGCAACTGCATAAACTCTATTTTCTTCCTTCCTTCCTTCCTCTTGACCAATGTTCCCACTAAGCTGTGCACATGTTTTACAACTAGCACAGAAAGCAAAAAATATGCTCAGACTAGATTTTCAAGATGAAATCAAAATTTATTAATTAAAGAAGTTCCACCTAAACATTAACCTATAAATTCTTTAAAAAAATACGTAACTCGGCAACACTCAAGCCTATAACCTCGCATTTTTTATTACATTCTCGAAGTTGCACAAAACTTATAAATTATTAACAGTAACCATATTTGAGGCTAGCAATTTGATGCCAAAGTGAAAGGAGTGTGGCTTAAATGTGTAATTTTTAAGTAGCATATAGAATGGCACGCGGTTTGTTTACATCTCAGGACTGACTCGTGGAAAATTCCTAAACGTGATTGGCTGATCAAATTAGTTTAAGATCATGACAAATTAAAACAATGGTTTCATAATTTTAATAAAAATAATTAAATACTTTTAAAAACTTAAATTAGAATACAATTAAAAATATTGTGGCGTTTCAAAATTCTCTAATTTTTAAAAAGAAAATAGTAGACTAAATAATAACATTCGTGTACACGCATTGAGATACAACCAAGTTAATTAAATCTATCCTCTAGGCATATCTCTTAGCTCTTGTGTTGCCCTCTGCAATGTTTAGTGTTGGTTCAGCTTTTGCCTTGCCAAGTTATTCAGTGAATAGTGTACATTTGTAAATTTATAAAAACAAAAAAAAAAACATTCTTCAAATAACAAAATTGCAAAAAACTGATGCACCATGTCAAATTCGAAGGAAGCAAAAGGTGTGAGGCGAAAACGAACTGCTAGCTGCTTTAAAAGTGAATGGCTAGATGAAATAGTGAAAACTGCTACGCCAAAAGCTCACGAGTTGATAAACATTCAGCTGCGTGAAATATTTATGTATGATGCTACAATTGGTGTTGTTTGTATTTATTGTCATGATGCAAAGGTTGCTGGGGATTTTGTTAATGGGAAGAAGTTTGATGTCACTTGGAAGTTGGACTTTTTGAAACGCCATTTGACAAGTGAAATACATCTGGATGGTGTACACAAACTTAGGCAACAAAATTGTTCATTGCCAGCTAGCTACAGGAGTACGGCATATGCTACATGAAAGTTCAGATGACTGAGAGAGAAAACGATCAAACCCAGAGCAGATTAAAGTTCTTATTGACAGTGTCTTATTAGTTGTTAAGATGAATAACTCTTTACTTTCAGTTCAACATATTAATGAACATATGGAAAAGTATGTTCAACTCCCAGACAGCTGGTGAAGCAAAAATTATGCATTTGAATTTCTGGAAACAATCAATTTAATTGTTGAAAATGACATGTTTGAGCAAATTGCATCTGCAAATTTCCACACCTTAACCATTGATGAAAGCACTGATATAACTGTTAACAAATGTCCCATTCTCTATTTTAAGTTTAGACCTAAAGATTGTAATGAATATAAAACATATTTTGGCAGAATAATTCAGTTGCAGGCATGTGATGCCTCCTCCATTGTGTTAGCTATTAAACAGTTTTATCAAGAAAAGAAACTTGATCTCCAAAAAATGGTGATGTTTATTTCTGATGGAGCCACAGTGATGCTGGGCAAAGTTAATGGTGTCGCTGCAAAACTTGAATTAGAAGTTCCACATCTTGTCCAGCAACACTGTGTAGCTCACTGTGAGGATCTGGGGATCTGTGATACATGGAAGGAAATTAAACTAATCAGAGATATTGATACATTAATGAGAACAGTGTACACACTCTTTTCTTGTTCCAGAGTGAAAAGACATGAATTTAAAGAAATTGTCAAGGCATCTGAAAATGAAGCTATTGCCTTCAGACTACTCAATGAAGTGCGGCGGCTATCCAGACATTTTGCATTACAGGCAATAATAAGAAACTATGAGGGACTGATCACATATTTTGAAAAAGACAAATCAAATGATCCCATGGTTAATTATTGTCACAATAAATTAACTAACGTGACATTCAAAGTAGCTGTTTTAAGTGATGTTTTTGAAGAAATGGCTTCCCTGTGCAAAATCTTACAAAGGAGTAACCTTACACCACTAGACAGTCATCATTTTGCCAGAGGGAAGATTAACAAAATCAGGAATCAATATTTAGAAGGTGACGCTTGCTGGAGTGACAGAGTAAATGCTTTACTTAAACAAGAAGAGACTGAACCAGTAGATACTAGGCCCCTATTAAATTTTATAAATTGTTTATGTTGTGCACATTTAGAGGATAGATTCCCTGAGAATGAGATACAAGAATGGTCAGTATCTAATATCTCCTCTATTTCACATTGTGATTTCTCATTTGGTAGTGAACATGTTAATGCCCTTTGTCTTAAATATGATTTTCTGGATGATACTACAGAAATAATTAGTCAATTTAATGATTTCAAATTTTCTGTACAAGAAAAAATTAAATGCAAAATGATATAAAATTTTACACAAATGGTTGTATTTGCTCTTCAAAATGAGCAGTTTTGTGATTTGGCAAAGTTGATAGATATTGGAGGAACCTTCCTTGCATTTAGTACAGACTGTGAGCGAGGTTTTAGTCTAATGAATCAAATAAAAAACCAACTTAGAAACCGTTTAGGAGAATGTCATTTGGATATGCTAAGGAGAGTGAAAAGTTACCAATTATATGGAAATTCAATTAATTTAGATAGTGTGTATAAAGAATGGGTGAATGCCAAAGACAGAAGAGAGAAAAAATAAAGAGATAGAAGCTAGAACTAAACAAGATGAGAATTAATAACGGACTTATTATGAATGTTTAACAAGGTGAGAATTAGTAATGGGAATATTTTTTTATGTATGTTTAGAGTTATTTGCAAAGTTAGAAAATTTAATTAAAAGCAATCAGTTACTAGTGTTATCATTTTTTTTTTTTACTTTATTTCTTCTAATCAGATCAATATTAAACACATAAAATATTTATGTTAGCTCTCTGATTGATGTCACACAACTTACTTGGTGATGGTAATAATACACACACTTAGAATCCTATCTAGTACAGTCAGTATCGTGTTGGCCTCGCATGTGCGAAGTCCCCGGATCGAGTCCTGCTGAAGGCTTGTGAATCGCGATTTCTGACTGTTTACTGGGGAGGCTACTGCCGTGTGCAGGAACACGGTGGTGGAGTTGGGGTGACCAGGCTGACGTCCCATTGACACCAGAAGGTAAAGAGTGAACTAAAATCTTTTAACTTTTTTGCTTAAATGATCAGTACGGTGATTTGTATGGGTGCGCACGTACTTTTCAAAAGAAGGCAAATTTTGCACACACGCAAATTTCTGTGTACACTCACAGCAAAAAATTAGAGGGAACAATGCTCTTGACCGTTCCTTCTCCCAATCTATGTTCGCATAGTTAAAATTTCCAATAATAACTACTACATCTGCACTCATCATGTAAATTTGCCAGTGCATGCCATCTACGTTCTCCCTTATATCCCCTGGTTTATAGCATCATCCAATTATATATTTCATTCTGTTGATCCCTATCTCACACCAAATAGCCTCAAATGAATGGCCCTCTGTATGCTTGTCCTCTTGAGGCATTTCTACTATTTTTGGCTTCAATTCTTTGACTGTCATTAGTAAAGTCCCTTTCCCCATTCTGTCTCCTCTCCTCCTTGGAAACACCGTATCCTTTTAGATTCTATCCCTATAACTTCGTCAACCAAGTTTCACTAATTCCTATAATTTTTGGCCAAGTTGTACTAAATAATGCCAGAAATTCCTCACACTTATTCCGAATACTTCTGGCATTAGTATACATAAACTGCAAAACTCCATTCATCCTATAACTGCTATGTGTGTTGTGTGTGTGAATTAGCCCACTCTGTGCATAATTTACTTTCTGATAATATTTATTGAAAGTTTATTTTTCACTTGGTCAGACTATAATAAATTTAGTTTAATCCTTTATCCAAGTGTGTGCAAACAAAGTTTGCGCCTGAAAGTATCTTCAGGACTGGGGTAAAGTGGTACAACACCGGGCAACTCCTTGCAAAGGTGGAGCAAGCTACCAACACTCCTATCTCAGTATCTCCCATAATGCAAAACACATCTCCTTGCGGATATGTATAATGTTATGCATTAAGGGAAAGGCCACTACCCAGACTAGTTTCGACCTTTATTGAGGTCTCTTCAGTGGTAGTCCTGAAGATACTTTCAGGCGCAAACTTCGTTTGCACACACTTGGATAAAGGATTATACTAAATTTATTATAGTCTGACCAAGTGAAAAATAAACTTTTGACATCTTTCTCTAAATCCAGAGTAATTTAATAAAAAGGTGGCACACCGTTTGGCAGCTCCTATAGGAGGAGATGACCTTGCTAATGCTTCTGCCTTGGTATCTTCACTTGGGCCTGGCTCCCACTGAAGAGACCTCAATAAAGGTTGAAACTAGTCTAGGTAGTGGCCCTTCCCTTAATGCATAGCATTATACATATCTGCATGGAGATGTGTTTTGCATTATGGGAGATACTGAGATAGGAGTGTTGGTAGCTTGCTCCACCTTTGCAAGGAGTCGCCCGGTGTTGTACCACTTTACCCCAGTCCTGAAGATACTTTCAGGCGCAAACTTTGTTTGCACACACTTGGATAAAGGATTAAACTAAATTTATTATTACTGATAATATTTAATCTAACATTGTTCAAAAATGTAAGGTATTAAAATTTGGGAAACAAAGATGGGATGTAGAATTTACACTTGGTGGGGATATACTGTTGGAGGTGGAGGATATAAGAGGTCTTGGGGTGATGGTGGATAAGGATTTAAAATTTAGAAGCAACATTGCCGAAATTGTGAGGACAACAATGAATTCTGAGAATAATGCAAAGGACACTGACTTTTAGAAGTAAGGAAATTCTTGTTCCATTGCATAAGGTCTTAGACCACATATGGATTACTGTGCACAGATTTGATCACCTGGTTTTCAAAAGATGAAGAGATGTTGGAAAGTGTCTAGAGGAAATTGACTAAGGTAGTTTCTGATCTCTGGAATGTTGAATATGAACCGCTCTTTCTGCAGCAAGATGGTAGAACATGAGCCTCACCTAAAATATCTTGGAGTGAGCCTGGACAGAAGCCTAACCTGTAAAAGGCACATCACCAACCTGTACAACAAAATTAAAACGAGAAAACATTAATATCATTTCAAGGCTTGCTGGAACAACCAGGGGTTGTGGGGCAGAAGTCCTAAGGTCATCTGCACTAGTCCTCGCATTCTCTGCAGCAGAATACTGTGTCCCCTATCCCATGGCTGCCTGTCCTATCTAATATTGCTTCACTAAATATATGGAGAAGACAAGCCTCAATTTAGAGTTAATAAAGTAATGAGCAACCTGCTCCTGCCCCTTCACCAGACTCTCAAAAATCCACCTAGTCTTGGACTAAAATCAAGAAACCCTTTCTGGTCCGTGGATGAATTATCTTCAGCTGTCTTACCATCAACATCTAACATGTGGAGAGAACACTGGTCCAACAATTTCCAAACAAATGACTTCCTGGTTGAAGATTCTGGTTTTGCTCTTTCTTCAGTCTGGTTTTGCTATTTCTAGGAAGATTTAGTCATCTGTCAACAGGATCAGAACTAACTAGGGCATGTGGCTAACTACTACACAAATGGAAACTGTCAGACCACCCCTATTGTGACTGTTTCCCCCACCCCCCCTCAGCCCAGACGATCACTCATATTGTGAATGACTGCCCAAGGTGGCAATTTCATGGTAACCTCCAAGACATTCACGAGGTGATAGATGAGGCCCTGGATTGGCTTTTTGGAATAGACATTGACCTAGTTGCTTTGTATTCTTTTTGCCATAAGAATAAATAAATAGTAATAAATTTAGTTTAATCCTTTATCCAAGTGTAAGCAAACAAAGTTTGCGCCTGAAGTATCTTCAGGACTGAGGCCACTCGTAGTAAAGGTGAACCAAGCTCTCAGCACCCCTGTCTCAGTATCTCCCATAATGCAAAGCACATCCCCTTGCAGACATGTATAATGCTATGCATTAAGGGAAGGGCCACTACCCAGACCGGTTTTGACCTTTATTCAGGTCTTGTCAGTGGGAGCCAGACCCAGAAGTGGTGTAAACAAACAAATCCAAGTGTAAGCAAACAAAGTTTGCGCCTGAAGTATCTTCAGGACTGAGGCAACTCATAGTAAAGATGGACCAAGCTCTCATCACCCGTCTCAGTATCTCCCATAATGCAAAGCACATCTCCTTGCAGACATGTATAATGCTATGCATTAAGGGAAGGGCCACTACCCAGACCGGTTTCGACCTTTATTGATACTTCAGGTGCAAACTTTATTTGCTTACACTTGGATAAAGGATTAAACTAAATTTATTATAGTCTAACCAAGTGAAAAAAACTTCCAAAATCTTTCTCTAATCTAGAGTAATTTAATAATAAGGTGGTACATCTTTTGGCAACTCGTATAGGTAAATATGACCTCTCCATTTCTTCTACTTTAGTATAACCACTTCTGAGCCTGGCTCCCACTGATGAGACCTCAATAAAGGTCGAAACCAGTTTGGGTAGTGGCCCTTCCCTTAATGTATACCATTATACATGTCCACAAGGAGATGTGCTTTGCATTATGGGAGATACTGAGACAGTGCTGATGAGAGCTTGGTCCACTTTTACTACAAGTTGCCTCAGTCCTGAAGATATTTCAGGCGCAATCTTTGTTTGCTTACACTTGGATAAAGGATTAAACTAAATTTATTACAGTCTAACCAAGTGGAAAAAACTTCCAATGAATAAATAAATGAATAAATGATAATAATTCACAGAGATTATTGATCTTAATATTATAACATTTGACTCTATCACCAGCTTCTCTAACATACCCACTTCTCTAACATACCCCTGTGTTAACCATTTATTCTATCCTTTATCAATGAATGTTCTAAATGGCACATGCCCAATCTGTTTAAGTGTGAACCATCACTCTTAAAAGTTCCTTTCTTTTATTGAACTCATTCCAGACATTCATAAAATGATTATTCAGTTTCATTTCTTTACAAAAGTTTTTACAATTTTGACATCATACTATTTGCTTTAATCACTCTTCTGTAAAATTCATCACCAGTTTTTGGTAGCACACTCATGGTCTTTCCACTCTTGCTCTCTCTATTCACTGCTATCATCAATTCTTTCAAATCCTGTCTCATAGAAAATCTTTCACTACCTAGATCATTCATTCCCACTACTACAGTAATCTCACTCACTCTATACTTCTGCAACTTCACAGGCTCAGTTATATCCCTAATCTTAGACCTTGGATGACTATAGCACTATATCTTTGGAGAGATATCAGAGAGTGGTTTATTCAGGAGTAGAGTCCAAAAGACAGCCTGTGACTAGTGGTGTGCCGCAGGGTTCTGCTCTTGGATCACTACTGTTTAATTTGTTCATTAACGATATAGGAAAGGATCCGAGAGGAACTGTGCATCTGTTTGTTAGGTAGATGCAAAGTTAGGTAGAGCAATTGTGAGTGCACAGGTTGTCAAAATTTTGCAGGATGATTTCGATAGTTTAGAGGACTGGGCTAAGGAAAATGGATGTCAATTTAATGTGGCAAAGTGTAAGGTTATGCATTTTGGAGTGAAAAGATTAGCAGCAGTATATCACATTGGTGGAACCATACTCCAAGAGATTGATGAGGCCAGGGATTTGGAAGTGTTGGTGGATAGGGAGTTGAAGTTTATGGGGCACATCGCAAAAGTGGCTAAATCAGCTCATCAAATCACTTGGTTACCGAAAAAATACTTTAACAAGCAGAGACAAACAAGTTATTGTTCCTCTATATTGAGCCCTGATAAGACTCCATCTGGACTACTGTGCCCAGATATGGGCGCCAGGGTTTCTTCTTGATGGGGAGAAGGTGGAGAGGATCCAGAGACGAGTGACCAAGATGGTGGCAGGTCTGTGGAATGAACCTTATGAGAACAGATTGAAGATTTGTGGGTTGCAAAAATTGGTTGATAGGCAGAAAAGGGGTGATATGATTGAGACATTCAAATTACTGAAGGATTTCTATAAGATTAATCCAGAAGATATTTTTGAGAATAGGACTGGTGGTGGGAGGACTAGGGGCCATACATGGAAGCTGGGCAAGAATGTGGTTAACACGGTTGTTAGAGCTAGGTTTTTTACTTGGAGAGTGGTAATTGAGTGGAATAAGCTGCCAGAGTCTGTTGTGGGTGCTATGACCATGAATGAGTTCAAGGTGAGGTATGATAGATACTGTGTGAATGTCGAATAGTTGTGTTTGACATGATGTTAGGGCCTCCCTCAATGAGTCTGTCGACTCCTTGGAGTTGCCCGAAATAATAAAAAAAGTATATAGTCAATTTGATTTCTGTGTTGTCCATCAGGTGATATCCATGTGTACAATCTTCTTTTGTGCTGTTTTAACCAGGTGTTAGCAACAAACAAAGAATTCTCTGCACAAAACTCAAATAGTCTCTTCCCTGCAGTATCACGAATACCTAAATCAAAATGACTGGTTATTCCTTGTTCCTCATTCTCTCCCACTTTTGCATTCCAATCTCCAATAAGTAGCCATAAATCTCGTTTTGGTGCTGCATCTATCATGTAACTTGCCATAAAATTCTTCAATGTCTTCTTCTGATGCCTCTGTAGTAGGTGCGTAAACCTGAATGATGGTCATATTCATTGGATGTCCACTCACTCCGAGAGAAATTATTCTGTCACTCACTGGATTATAACCCAATACATACCTAGCCATCTTTTTCCTGAGTAAGAAAGAACACCATTTTTTCGACTTGTCTCATGTCCTGAGTAATGTACCATATAGTCTACTGACTGAAAATGGCCATTCCTGTCCATCTGTTTTACTTATTCCCAATATATCCAGCTTCTTGTGCTCCATTTCCATCTTTATTATTTCCAGCTTATCTTGGTTCATACTTCTAACATTCCACGTTCCAATCCTGTGGTTTTTTTTGTGAAACAGGGAGCCTCCCTTTTCCAACCAGCAACATCCGTGACCAAGCTTCCTTCCGGGTTTGACCTGGACACATCATAAAAACTATTTATGATAGGAGTGATGTTAGCTTGCTTCACCTTTGCAACGAGTTGCCCAGTGTTGTTCCACCTTAACCCACTCCTGAAGATACTTTCAGGCGCAAACTTTGTTTGCTTACACTTGGAGAAAGGATTAAACTAAATTTATTATATCATAAAAACTAGTTCTACTTGTGGAAGCCCTCTGTTCTTCCCCAGTTGCATGTTGGATGCCCGGGGTCTTACCATCCAGCACCATATCGTACTTTCTCATTTTTGGCATGTTCATGGAATGTTCTTGGCAAGGTACAGAGGTGGTTTGCCATTGCCTTCCTCTGGAATATTTTTTGACTTCCCAGTCTAGATCTGCACTGTTCTGTGAAAACGGGGGCACCTCTGGAAGGATGTGACTCTTCGCCACTCAGTGCGGTCTTGGTAAAGAAGAGGCTAGGTGTCTGTAATAGAGATGTATTGCGCATATCTTTAACCTGGAATAATTCCCTGTAAAGAAAATTATCCCTTACCCCCATATCAAGCAATACTTAGTCTTTATTTGAAATGTAAGTCAGCAGCTAGAATTGAAGGAAGTACAGGAAGATGGTTTAATGTTAAATCTGGTGTCAGACAAGGATGTACGTTATCAATATGGATTACATTATGAATGAAAGTGGTATTAAACATGATATCAAAATTGATGGTGTTAATGTCAGCTCTTTGCTTTATGCGGACGATATTATACTTCTAAATAAATCCGCTACGAGTCTGCAAGATTCCCTGACTAAATTGAATGACTGTTGTGATAGATATGGTTTGAAGGTCAGCAATAACAAGACAAAGATAATGAAAATAGGCAGAAGCATTGAAAATATCAGCTGCATTGTGAATGGAGAACCTATAAAACAAGTAAAACATTTCAGCTACTTAGGCACGATTTTTAGTGAAAATGGTAAATTAAATATGGAAATAGACAACAGAATAAACAAAACTGGTATGGTAGGAAGTCAACTGAATAAATTTATATGGAATAAGAGAGAAATTAGCCAAAACATTAAATTAGCTGTATACAAGACAGTGTTCAAACCAATTGTAACTTATGGATCTGAGAGCCGGGTCAGAAGTAAAACACTTGACCAAAGACTAGAGACCGGAGATATGAGAGTGAAAAGATTAGGGGCATGAACAAATAGCATCAATGGCAATATCATATTAAAAATGAGGATATTAGGAAAGAACTTGACATTGTCAGCATCCAGGAATGCATTAGCAGAGCTAATCTCAGGGGGTATGGTCACTTAAACAGAATGGGCGAGAAAAATTAGCCAAACAAGTGTTCTCTGCCAGGTTGGCAGGAAAAAGACCCAGAGGAAGACCAAGATATAGGTGAATTGATACGATAAAAAGTGCCTTAGAAGGTAGATATATAAATAAGAGATCTGGCAATGTTGTAGCTTTGACAGGTAACAGATTGATTTGGCAGAAAATTGTAGGTAGAAAGTTAGTAATGATGTAAATTTTTCATGTAGTACTATCATATTCTGTACACCCCGTGAGGGTAAATGTCAGAATTTGATGATGATGATGATTTTAACTTTAGAAATTATGGTTTTTCCAAAGCGCTGTCATTGGAAATTGGACATAAGGATTTAAGTTTATAAATAACAACCCTATATAAAGAATGGAAAGGAAAATCTGTAAGTAGAGATTTTACAACTGATGGAAGGGAGCACAATGACTATTATACTGCCATAATTAGTACCCATTTTCTTACTTGTATGACTGGGACATTTTTGCTATCGCACCTTCATTATTTTACAGATCTTCAGTGATATCATCTTATACATAATTAGAAAAACATAACTGATATAGGACGACTTACCTATTGAAGACGACCTGCTCAAGCACCAATCCAAGAATAAAAAAAAATAACTGAGATACAAATTATATTTTTTATTGCATAATAGCCAGTTTAATTCTTGCATTATTGTGAAATAATCAGATATTCCCTGACTATAAATGTCATTTTTGGACTTCGTGAAAATTGACCAACTCCAACACTATACCTCACAGGAGAAAGAGGATTTTACCAGACGATAGAGCATAAAATTTTACATATGCAGATCACATTAACTCCATTTTCAGCAAAATTCGAGTTATAGGGTTTTCCCAGAAACTCCATGCTTACCCTAATCATCATAATATAAAAAAAAAAACACACCACAACAAGAATGTTTTACTAAAAACATGAAGTTTACAGCACTAAATCAACTTCCAGCCACATGTCACAGCACCATCTTCACATTTTTTCTGTCATTGATATAAAGCTGGATAGTAATGGTCCCAGTATAGAACCCTGTGGAACTCTTTGGGTAGCTTTCCTTCTCTCTGATATTGCTCCCCACCATACACAACCCTTTGATAATTAGACAGCCAATTTCCAATCCATTCCATCAACCTGATATCTGAACTATATGTTGCAACTTAATAACTTGCCATGTGAAATCCTCTCAAATGCTTTTGCAAAATCCAGAAATCTTAAACACTATCACCACAGAATTAATACAAACTGGTCTATAGTTTTTGATACCTTCATTCACAGTCATCCTTATGTATTGGCACTGTCTTACTCCTCTTCACTTTCCTAGGACATGTCCAATTGCAAGGTTTTCATAAACAGCCAGGTCAGTGGTGCTATTAGTTCTTTAGCATATTCTTTTAAAACAAATGGTGAAATTTCATTCCGAGCACATAGTAATTTAAATGCATCCACTTCTCACTTCAATCCCTTCCTCTATGAATAAAACCAACTTTACCAGAATGAATTATCCTAATAAAGTATTCATTAAACATTCCACTATGACATTGGTGACTTAACCAATAAATTACCCTGCTAGATGCAGCCCCTGTTGCATCTAGCAAGGTAATTTATTTTTATTTATTTAACGGATGAGTAAAAATACAAGAAATTAATGAGCAAAGCTATATACAGTTTGACAGCTCATTTAACCCATTGATGGCCCTATTTTGGAGTAAATGCAAGTTCCTGAAGCCTCCAGGGAAGCATTGTGTGGAGCAGTCATCAGTGATATGGTGCATAGTCTGCAGAGTACCGCACACATGCAAAAGGGAGAGACTATGAAATTCTCCACAAATGTAAGTGGGCTCAATGGCCTTGTCTGGTCCTTAATCTGTTTATCTGGCTCCCAAGGTGTGACAGTTGGATCTGTGATCAGGTAATTATACTTCATTCCAGAGTTTTTACTGTATTTCCACAAGCCAGGTGGGAGATCTAGAGTAAGGCAGCAAGCTGGAGAGATATCTTGATGTGTAGAAAGGTTCATGCCATTTCTGATTTTGTTTCTTTTATGGTAGCTTCTTTTCTTCTGAAGCATGGAGGAGTGATGTGGGAAAGAACAGGCAACCATAGGAAAGGAGTAGATCTTAAATTACCAGAGATAATTTTCATTGTTATGTTAGGCTGTATGTTCACAGATATGTGCAGTGACTTTGTCTCCAAACTGATGAAAAATACCTTGCCATTGGGAAGACCAGAGCCAGGACTACAGTTCTGAGATAACTATGATACGAGATATAAACTCACATAATATATTTTATTGGTTTTAATAAAAATTAAAGGTGAAAATTATACTATTAAATAATCTTTTTACGTGAGTTTTTCCATTATTAATTTTGTATTTATATTTTATTGGTGTAGAATTTTCGCCTAAGTATCATAGGCATCTTCAGTACAGGAACACGTAATGGCAATTGAACATTAACAATGTTCAGTTTCCTTACCCTGAACACCATAATATATATATATATATATATATATAAACAATACTCCACAACAAGAACGTTTTACTAAAATCAAAGTTTACAGCTAAATCAACTTCCAGTCACATGTCACAGCACCACCATCTTCCCAGCCTTTCTATCATTGATATAAAGGCAGGATAATAATGGTACTGGTATAAAAACCCCTGTGGAACCTCACATGTAACTTTCCTTCTCCCTGATATTGCTCCCTACAATACACAACCTTTTGATATTTTTGAGCACGGGGCGGTGAATTTGAGCTGTGCAGAAGAAAGTGATTTTTAATCGGTGAATAGTCTGTTTTTTCCCCGTTTTTCTATGTTTTTGAGTGCTAAATTGTTTCTCTGAATACGAGTATACTACAGTGGTTGTTTTTTAGATTTTAGTTGCTGTCGCGATATAATATATTTTGGTTACCGTCAGAATCGAATGCATAACGGTGGAAGACAAAACGAAGCTAAGTTTTCATTACTGTATTTAGTTATATTTCATTTTATTTAGTGTACTTAAATGTTTTGTTTTGCTTGTAATTGTTTGTGCTTTTTTTTTCTTATTTATTTAACGGAATTTATTAATTGAATAATTAACGATTACGCTACTTGGCAGTAAGGAATGATGGCGGATTCAGCTGCAGTTGCAAGTGGCGTATCGCCTAGTCCTCCGCCATTTAAGAACTCTATTTTAAGAAATATCATAAGGGACTTTGTGGCATGCAGTACTTGCGGCATGTATGCGTCTCGGGAATTAGATATGTGGTTTGTGAAAGAGCAGAGAGCGTATGTGTGCAAAATGCAGGCAGTGGGAGGAAATAAGTGTATTCGAATTATCAATATCCGAACTTGTTTCTCCAGGAATGGGGAATGAATGTAGGAAGACAAGTAGTGCAATAGGAGAGAATGAAAAAAATATATATATGAATGAGAAAATAATAGTTGATAGTGTGGAAGGCGTGAGTGACTGTGAAAGTTTAGAAGATGGTTTTGTTTGGGAGAGTGAATTTAGATTAAGAGTGACTGACCTGCAGAGGGAGATAGATGAGCTGAAAGAGGAGGTGGAATGTCTTGTGAATGAGAGCAGAAGTATGAAAGATAAGATTAGGAGAATGGAAGAGATAAATGCAAGCCGAATCAGTGGGGGAGAGAGAGAAAAATTTGGGAGTGTTAGAAGAGGAGAGAAAGGAAACAGAAGAGAGGGAACGAGTGAGAGGTATGTGGGTGCTAGAAGAGGAGAGAACGGAAACAGTAGAAGAGAGGGAATGAGAGAGAGGTATGGGAATGCTAGCAGACAAGAGGATGGAAAGATGGAGAGATGGAATGAGAGAGAGAGATATGAAAGTGCTAGAAGAGGAGAGAATGGAATGAGAGAGAGAGATGGGAATGCTAGAAGATGAGAGGATGGAAACAATAGGAGAGATGGAATGAGAGAGGGATATGGAAGTGCTAGAAGTGGAGAAAATGGAAACAGTAGGAGAAGGGAATGAGACAGATGTACGGGAGTGCTAGAAGAGGGGAGAATGGAAACAGTAGGAGAGAGAGGTATGGGAATGCTAGAAGAGAGAATAGCAGTAGAAGAGAGGGAATGAAAGAGACCTATGGGAATGAAAGAAGAGGAGAGAATGGAAACAATAGGAGAGAGAGAGAGAATGATAAGAGGTATAATGTATGGCGACTCAATGATCTGTGGTGTTCAAGATAGGATGCGTGCGGAGTGTTTGCCAGGAGGAACAATAGAAAGGGTGGCTATGGCAATTAAGAGAGGTGAAAGGGTGGATGAGATGATTGTGATGTTAGGAACAAATGATTTGAGTGATAATGTAAGTCGGGCAGCGAGAAATATGAGATTTTTGCTTGAGGCTGTACGGAAAAATAGTGTGCGTGTTACCTAGGTATGATAATGATGAACTGAGCAGAAGAGCGGTGATATTGAATGGCATAATAGCGAGAATGTGTGACAAGAGAGGACTGGTATATGTGGATGCTTGGAGTACGTTTGAGGAAAGAGAGGATTTGTATGCGAGAGACCGCTTATATTTGAATGAGGAAGGACATAGGCATCTGGAGAAATTGCTGTTCTGAACGAGTCAGTGTGTCCCAGGGAGGATGATAGCAGGAGTGGCCTCTTGTGGAAATGGATACTTGGGAGAAGGGAGACGATGTCAGGTAGCACTGAGCCCAGTGGAGTCTAGAAGGGATAATGCTGGGTATAGAAACAATGGCATTTATATGCTTTATACTAATTCCAGGAGTATCTGGAATAAGGGAGAGGAATTGGTGGTGCAGATAGCATCAGCCTGGCCAAAAATTATTGGGATCACTGAGACGTAGTTGACAGAAGGGGATATAATAACAGGAATAGAAGTCGGTGGATATAGCATTTTTCTTCAGGATAGGAGGGAAGGGCGTGGTAGTGGGGTATTGCTTATGATAAGTGATGACCTATGTCCTCTAAGAGTGGAGGCTTTTGAAGGAAGTGAGACAAATGATTTTAAGAGCATATGGTGTGAGGTAGAGGTATGCAAGACAGGATATTTAGTGGGGGTGTTGCTACAGACCAAGGAGCACAGAGGATGGGGACCAGAAGATGTTTAGACAGCTGAGTTTGGCAAGTGCAAGAAGAATGATTGTTATGGGAGATTTTAACTACAGTAGTATAAATTGGAGAGAAGAAGATGCATGTAGCAATAGGGGAATGGAATTTCTAGAATTTTTGAGGGACAAATGTCTTAGACAACATGTAACAGAGGGAACAAGAGGTTCAAGAGTTTTGGATTTGGTTATAGCATCAGAAGAGTTGATAATAACTGAGATGACATCTCTCCCATCAGTTGGAGAGAGTGACCACATGGTTTTGACTTGGAAAATGAATAGACATGCAGGAGTATCAAAGAGACGGGAACTTATGTGGAATTATAAAGCAGGTGATTATAATAGTCTTGGACGTCAACTTCGGGAAGTTTCATGGAGGGAGGAATTGGAAGGCCGGGATATCATTAGTGCGTGGGAAATTGTGAAAGAATATTTGTTAGCAGCAATGGTAAGTTGTATACCACGAGTGAAGAAGAGGACACAATTTGGAGTAAAGTGGATGACAAACAATATTAAACAGGAATTGCATGCGAAAAAGAAGCTATGGAAGAGATATAAGGAGACAGGTAAAGAGAGGATGCATGAAGAATATAAGACACAGGCCAGAAGAGTGACTAGTGTGGTACAGAAAGCGAAACTGGAATATGAGAGGAGGTTGGCCCTAAGATCCAAAGAAAATCCTAGGGAATTTTTTAGCTATGTGGCCAGTAGGAGGAGAAATGACTGTGGAAGAATGATATTGTGGGATAAAAATGGGAATAAAGTGACTGATGCAGAGGACATAGTGAAATTGTTCAATGAACACTTTATTGGAGTATTTCATCCTAGAGGAGTGAGTTTTAATGCTAGAGGGATAGGGCTGGTTCGAGGTTTAGAGGTACTGGAGGAGAGTGTGTTTCAGATACTGAGTACTCTGGATGTCAGTAAAGCTTTGGGACTGGATGGTATTTCACCACGAGTTTTGAGAGAATGTGCCAGGGAACTGACAGTGCCTTTAACCTGGCTTTTCAATGAAAGTCTGGCTTCGGCAAAGGTGCCCAGGGAATGGAAGGAAGGTAAGATAGTGCCATTTCATAAGGGTGGTAACAGACTGGAAGTGTCTAATTATTGGCCAGTCTGTGTGTCATCAGTAGTTGTTAAGATTTTGGAGAAAGTAGTGAGGGACCGTATACAACATTGGGCAGATGAGGGTAATGTTATCTGTGAGAGTCAACATGGATTTGTGAAATGGCACTCTTGTTTTAGCAATATGCTAGCCTTTTATAATCAAGTTCCAAGAACATTAGATGAGGGAAAGGCATATACTGCAATTTTCTTAGACTTAGCAAAGGCATTTGACAGAGTGCCACATGATAAGCTGATATTTAAGTTGCAGTACAGGGGTCTGGATGTCAGATTGGTCAACTGGATTCAGGATTGGCTGTCTGATAGGTATCAGAGAGTTGTGTATGGTGGAGCAGTTTCAAGGAGACAGAGGGTTACAAGTGGGGTCCCACAGGGCTCAGTACTAGGACCTATATTGTTTAACCTTTATATCAATGACATTGCCAGTTGATTGCAAGGGGATGTTCAGTTGTTTGCGGATGATGCGAAGCTGGGAAGGATTATTAGTAATAGTGCAGATGTGGTAGCCCCTCAAGAGGATTTGAATAAGCTAGATAGATGGGCAAATGAATGGGAGTGTCAGTTTAATGCAGCAAAATCTAAGGTCTTGAGTTTTGGGAAACATCGATGGGATGCTGCATACTCTATGGGAGGAGTTATACTGGAGGAAGTAGGGGAGACAAGAGATCTGGGATTGATGATTGATAGAAACCTGAAGTTTAGGGGTCATATTGCAAAGGTGGTGAAGGTAACACAGAGGATTGCTGCAATTATGAGAAGGACACTGACCTGCAGAGATAAGAGGGTTATCATTCCATTGTATAAGTCTCTGATCAGACTACACTTTGACCATTGTTCTCAGATTTGGTCTCCAGGATTTGAAGGGGATAAATTAACTGTGGAAAGGATACAAACATGGATGACAAAGATGGTTTCAGGACTGTACGAGGATTGGCTGAGGGAATGTGGACTGCAGAGTTTGGTGGATAGAAGAAGGAGAGGTGATGTGATTGAGACTTTTAAACTGTTGAGAGGTAGTTACAGGGTTGACACTGGGGAGTTCTTTCGCTTGGTTGAACAGCGGGAAGGAGTGAAGACAAGAGGCCATCCCTGGAAGTTACTAATGGAAACTGTGAGGAGTGGTTTCTTTGCGTGGCGGGTGGTTGAATCGTGGAATGCATTGCCTGATGGAGTGGTGAGAGCGAGAACGGTCGGTGAGTTTAAGGAGTGGTGTGATAGACTTTGTGTTTCTTGGAGGGGGGGGACCTCCCCTCGATGAGTCTTGACAGACTTTATGTTCTTAGGAAGGATCTCCCACGATGAGTGTTTCGACTCCATGGAGGCCTGAATAATAATAATAATATCAGACAGCCAATTTCCAATCTACTCCATCCAATCCATGTTAATATTCAGTTGTCATTATGTGTTCTTGTACTGAAGATGCCTATGATACTGAGGCAAAAATCTACGCTAATAAAATATTTTACCTGAGTTTATATCAGGTATTATAATTATTTTAATTATGCCTACTCATGGTAGGCATAATTAAAATAAACATTTTACAAAACATTTTTTGTAAAATATTTTGCTTTCAGATAAGCCTTTATTTTCCAATTTGATAATATTTGTTCTAGAAGTTTTATTTTTTTGGCAATTGATTATTTTGGCTGTTTTATACAGTGAGCTTTTCTTCCATACATTATCATAAGCTGATGTTAGGTCTATAAAGATTTTTTAAACCCTTTTGCCACCCAGCTTCCATGTGGGTTGTGAAGACCAGGATCTGGTCATAGCAGCTTCTACCAGACCTAAACCCAACCTATTCATTAGATAAGATGACTTCTATTTTTGGAAAAATCCCAGAAAGGATAATCCTTTCAAAAAATTTGTAAGGAGTGTCGAACAGTGCTATAGGATAGTAGTTGTTAGGGTCATCCAGTTAACTTGTTGGGTTTTGGCAAGGTTATTATCTTTGATAATTTTGGGAGTCATTTATTATTGAAAAGAAGAAATTAGTTAGCCAGGTTTTTGTTTTTAGGTCAAGTAGATGTTGGCATGTTCCCCAGATCTTAGTCCCATGGAACACATTTTGGATGCAATATCGAGATGCTCTACTGCCCAAAATTCCCCTCCAGAAAACAAGCAATGCCTTATCCTTCCTTTGAAGGAGGAATGGGCCAGTTTGCCTCAAGAACCGAATCACTTGGTACTACACTGTGTGAACTGCATCACAATTCAGGGTGGACATATTTCATACTGAAATGTCTCTTCACATAGTGTTCCGTAAGCATTGTACGTTAATTCCTTAACTATGTCCTTAGGAAATTTATAACTTTTGCCAAAAATGTATTGCAGTTTAATTTGTGAGAAATATATAATGCATTTTTTTGTGTAATATAATTTAATTAGTATGCTGGCAATAAATTTATGTCCACATTTGGCTGTAGTCATGAAAATTTTTTCATATACAGGTAAAAATGTAGTTTGTCCTTAGCATTTCTACACCAGTGTATACTATAACATGCATTAAGAGAGGTGGGGGGGAGAGAGAATTTTGGAACATGATAGCATATATTCATGTCATTTAGTTTTTACAGTGATAGCAGAACAGCTGTTGAAGGAAGAAGATACAGCAGGTTGAATTTTTAATGATTTTTTTTTATAGTCTTTCATATAGAATGATGATGATATATTGATTTACTAGTTGGTTACATAATGATGTAACCAGCCTATAAAAAAATTGAGACCAACAGGAGTCTATATTTTCACAGTTTTCTTTCAAAGAACTAAATGCCAAACGGAATATGTTCCTAAGAAAATTTTACAAAACACGATTTTTTTTCCAAAAACATTAATTTGCTGCTTCGTCAAGGGATGCATAACTCGGTCCATATAGTATTGTCCTAAGCTTATTTTCATTCAATTCACAACATAAATTAGCTTAGTGTAATTGAATGCTTGAAACTTTTACCTAACAAAAATGCTTTTCAATATTATTATTTAAAAAGTCCAATTAGTTTTCAAAGACAAGTGAAAGACTGGATTATTATTATGATTCAGACCTCTATAGAGTTACAAGACTGATCATGGGAGGCTCACCCTAGAAAACACAAAGTTTATCATATATCATACCACTCCTTGAACCCATTGACTGTTCTTCCTCTCGCCACTCTATCAGGCAGTGCATTCCACGGTTCGACTGCCCTTCATGCAAAGAAACCACTCCTTACCCTCTTGCTCATAACTTCCAGGGATGACCCCTTGTCCTCGCTCCTTTTCCCTGTTTCACTCCTTAGTGTCAATCCTATAACTACTTCTGAACAGTTTAAAAGTCTCAATCATATCACCTCTCCTATCTACCAAACTCTGCAGTCCACATTCCCTCAGCCTATTCTCATAACTAACATCGTACAGTGCTGACATCATCTTTATTATTCACCTCTGCTTTCTTTCCACGGTTCATTTATTCCCTTCAAATCATGGTCATGGGTATACCAAATTTGAGAACAATAGTCCAGGTGTGTGACTGAGTGAATTGTGAAAAGTGAATCAGGCTCCACATAGAGTGGTACCTATACATTTATGTCAGTTCACCATTCATTATGAACAATAAACCAAAGAAAACACAAACTGAGTTGTGATGAGTTGTTGTTGTTGTGTAATACATTTTAAATCTACATCAAAGGAAAATGCATTTCTGTATAATTACATATAACATATAGCGAGAATTAAAGAATGTATTATTTTGTTTTGTCATCATTTAATTTAGTTTTTTTAAAACATCACTTATAACAATACTTATATAAAACAGACCTTGGGTGAATAAAAATTTTTTTTTCTAGCTAGTAGATTTTTTTGTATCTCTATAGCGCTCTCTTCAAATATTATTATGCCTTGAACTCATTCACTGTCATAGCACCACAACAGACTCTGGCAGCTTATTCCACTCATTTACCACTCTAAAAGTAAAGAATCCCTTCAGCAATTTGAATGTCTCAATCATATCTCCCCCTCTTCCACCTATCAACCAATTTCTGCAATCCACAAATCTTCAACCTGTTCTCATAAGTTGAAAGTTTATTTTTCACTTGGTTAGAGTATAATAAATTTAGTTTAATCCTTTATCCAAGTGTGAGCAAACAAAGTTTGCGCCTGAAAGTATCTTCAGGACTGGGGTAAGGTGGTACAACACCAGGACAACTCGTTGCAAAGGTGGAGCAAGATACCAACACTCCTGTCTCAGTATCTCCTATAATGCAAAGGGTGGCACACCATTTGGCAACTCCTATAGGTAGAGATGACCTGCAAATGCTTCTGCCTGGTATCTCAGCTTGGGCCTGGCTCCCACTGAAGAGACCTCAATAAAGGTTGAAACTAGTCTGGGTAGTGGCCCTTCCCTTAATGCATAACATTAGACATATCCGCAAGGAGATGTGTTTTGCATTATAGGAGATACTGAGACAGGAGTGTTGGTAGCTTGCTCCACCTTTGCAACGAGTTTCCTGGTGTTGTACCACCTTACCTCAGTCCTGAAGATACTTTCAGGCGCAAACTTTGTTTGCTCACACTTGGATAAAGGATTAAACTAAATTTATTATACTGTTCTCATAAGGTTCATTCCATACACCTGCTATCATCTTGGTCACCTGCCTCTGGATCCTCTCAACCTCTTCCCCATCAAGAAGAAACCTAGGTGAAACCAACACTGACCAAATCTGGGCACAGTAGTCTAGATTGGGTCTTATCAAGGCTCAATACAGAGGAACAATAACCTGTTTGTCTCTGCTCATTAAAGTGTTTTTCAGCAACCAAGTGATTTGATGATCTGATTTTGCCACTTTTGCGATGTGTTCCCTAAACTTCAATTTTCTATCCACCAACACTCCCAAATCTCTGGCCTCAATCTCCTGGAGTACAGTTCCACCAATGTGATATACTGCTGCTAATCATTTCACCCCAAAATGCAAAACCTTACATTTTTCCACATTAAATTGACATCCATTCTCCTTAGCCTAGAACTCCAATCTATCCAAATCATCCTGCAAGATTTTGACATCTTCTGCATTCACTATTGCCCTACCCAACTTTGCATCATCAGCAAACAAATGAACTATTCCTCTTAGATCCTTCCCTATATCGTTAATGAATAAATTGAACAGCAGTGGTCCAAGAACAGAACCCTGTGGCACACCACTAGTCACAGGCTGTCTTTTGGACTCTACTCCTGAATAAACTACTCTCTGATATCTCTCCATCAACCACCCACCTATCCATCTCACCAACCCTATATCCATTCCCATATGTTGCAGTTTACAGATTAGAATTCCATGTGGTATCCTGTCAAAGGCCTTAGCCAGGTCCAGCGGTATCACTGTAAACCCATTACCCTTGCCCAGTTCAGCTGTCACTGTGTTATAAAACTTGAGCAAGTTACTGAGGCATGATCTACCCTTCACAAAGCCATGCTACCCCCCCCCCCCCATACAGTATCTCATTTTCATTAATCCATTCCTGTATTTTTCCCTTGACAACGACTCCTGATATGCTGATCGGTCGGTAATTTGCAACAGTAGTCTTGGATCCTCCTTTATGCAGTGGAACTATTTTCCCCTCTTTCCACACCTTTGGGACTAACTAGACCTGAGACTCAGATTAAACAACATGGTCCAGGGCACTGATAATTCTTTAGCTGCTTCACGTAAGAGCCGTACTGGTATACCATCCAATCCCACAGATGTATTCACATTAAGGTTCTGTAATAGACCATTCACCTCCACTTCATTCATAACAATTCCCGTATAAACTAATGGTTCCTTCATTCTTTCAATGTCACCACCTGGATGATATTCTCTTGCAAAGTGCTCACTCAGTAATTCCACTATATCGACTGATTCAGTGACCTCCTTCCCATCGGCATTCCTTAAAATCATTCTGCTGTGTACAGTTTTTTTTTTTTTGCTTGCAGCCTATTGAAAGAACTGTTTGGGATTCTCTTTAGTTTGCATAGCTAGTTTCCTTTCATAATCCACTTTTGCTTTTTTTACCACACTCGTTACCCTTCTGGCCTGCACTTTATGCCGTTTGTGTGTCTGCAGGTCACCTTTCTCTTTAAATTCCTTCCACAGTTGTTTCTTTTTTTTTTGCAGCTCAAGCTTAATAGTGTTATTCATCCATTTAACCCCTACTTGTTTTACTATTCGGACCCTAGGTATACAATCAGCCACAATCTCCCGTAAATGCTCCTTGACCACTTCCCATGCTCTATCGACATCCAGCCCTTGCAGTTTTACATGCCAAGGCACTGAACCAAGCAGTCTCCTAAGCGTGTCATACTTGCCAGCATGGTAATTCCACATATACCCTGTCTTAATTGAAAATTCCACACCTTTAGCCACCTCCCAGGACCTTATGATCACTCTCACCAATAGGTGGCAACACGGTCTTATTTATCATTTATCATTACAGTCAAATTCTGAGATGCTATTACCAGGTCAAGCACTCTTAAACCCCTAGTATTTTCAATTACCTGCTCTCTCAGATAGTTATCCCTTAATAACCGCATAAAATCCAATTCCTTCCTCACATGTGTCCTCTCCTCCTTCCAATCAGTGTTACCATAGTTGAAATCCCCCATAATAATTACCCTCCTTCCACTCATTGCATCTATTTGCTTATGCATACTATCTCCACCATCTATTCCATCACCTGGTCTATAGCATCGCCCAACTGTATAGTTTGTTCTACCAGTCTCAATCTCACATCAAATAGCCTCAAATGAGCTCTTTTCACTACCCTGCAATACAACTTCAATTCTCCTTGGCTGCAGTTCATCAGCTATCATCAATAACACTCCCCTCCCCCCCCCCATTTTATTCTCTCTGTTCCTCCTAAACAGAGAGAATTCTATCCCACTAACTATATCATCTCCCGTCAGCCATATTTCACTAATGCCAATAACCTGTGTCCAGGAAGAATTCTTCCTTCTTGTTCCTAATACTCCTGGCATTAGTATACATGAAATACAGAGGTCCCTTTGTCCCACCCCTATCTTGATGTATTATTCTAACTATCCCATTCCGATTACTTGTCCTTAGTACTAGCTTGGGTACATTATATACATTCTTACACTCGACTGTCTCACTGATATCCGCATATCCACTTTCCCCTCCTCCTTGGTAGTTCTAGTTTCCCTGGTTCTGCACATCCATTTTCACTTCATTCAGCAACACTTTTTCCAGTCTCGGCACACCAAATCCATTCAAATGCAGGCCATCCATCTTGTATAAATCCTTTCGTCCATCAAACTCATTCCACATGTCCACAAATTCCACACCACATCGTCTGCATAACCTACGCATAAAGTCATTTGTGATTATGGTCCTCCTTCTAAACTCCTCTCTGTCGTACCGCAGCAACAGACTCCCCATCCTAACTCTGTCACTCTTTTCTTTCGCTACCTTTAACAATACTTTTAAGTCCTCTTTCATAAAAAATTTATCTCCTTTCAAATCATTCGTACTCGCCACAACTATCAATTCTTTCACCCTCTGTTTTTGCTCTCTAATACTCTCACTTACATCCTTAAATTTCACACCCGGTAAGTACGATTTAGTTAAACTCCCATCTATCACACCTCTTAATAACGAGTCACCGTACAACATTCTTTCCTTCATTTCTGAAACTCTCCCTCTCTTACGCTTATTTTTCCTTTCAAATACTTGCTTATTTCTGTTAACCGAGGCATTCTGGAATGAGTTTTGCAAGTGCTCCACCTGCCGCTGTGCGCTGTGTATCACTCCGCGTAACTGCTCAATCTCACTCCTTACAAATAATTTATTTTTTTCATCATTTAAACCATTTTCTCTCTCTGTATAATTGCTTTCACTCGCTCTTTGATCACCGCTCTCATTGCCATCTTGTATGACATCATAATTCCCTATCAAGCCACTATTTTCACTCACATTCTGGCTTTCTTCCACCACAACAATCTTACTACCTGACACATACTTCAATTTCTCACTTTCATTACACTTTCTGCACATTCTCCCACCACTATCGCTTTCCATCCAAACTCCAGCCTCTTTCAGGAAAGCATATGTCCCACACATTACATTGGACAAACTCGCTCACATTAAAGTTTTTGATTAAAGGCATCATATTTTTGGATGCCATTATTCTTCGTCGCATTGGCACCATGTGCTATTCTATGAAACGTATCTTTAAAATACTAAGTTAAATAAAAACAGAATTCACACCAAAATCACACAGACACAATAAGCTACCAAAAATAAACAATACTACGTTAAGATTTAAACCAATATTCCAATTTTCACTCAAAATTATACTTAGCTTTCAGGAGCTCTCTGAAAACACTACACACCATGTAGCCCTCTCACAAAATATATTATTGTCATGGTGTGTAAACAAAAATTAGACAGTATGACTGCTAGTGAAAACTATCGGGATCGGTATGGGATAAATGATGAAGGAATTATTATTATTATTAGACTCCTCCAGGGAGTCCAAAGACTCATCGAGGGAGGGTATGCCAACAGCATCGAACAATTGATCCCTTCCAACTACTAACCGCACTCAAACTTGCTTAACTTTTTTTGTGAGCCAGTAGTAGCAGAGGCTCTACCAGTTGACTAACCCTTACTGCAAGATAAGGATGCAGGTTTCAGTGAGAGCAACAGAGTCAAAAGTGAGGAATTATGTGAAGGAAAAGGGGAATGGGAAAGCTACTGTGCTTATACACTAAGAAGTATTAGAAATAAAGGAGTAGAGTTTTTGGCGTGGATAAAATTAGTCAGTCCACAAACTGCTGAGGTCAGTAAGATGTAGTGAGCAGAGGATGTTCTCATAGGAATATAATACGATAGTTTTTTTTTTTTTTTTTTGGTTAAAAAAAACAGGTAAGAGGGATATTGACATTGATGATGATCTTGGGAAATTGTGACACTGGCTTCAAGGATATCTGGTGTAAGATTGGTAAGCATGCATTTTAGATATTTAGTGGAGTATTTTAACAGGCCAAGAAATGTAGAGGGAGATAATTCTAAAATGATAAATGCAGATGAGTGGTAGGGACAGGAAGTTGATGATAGTGTTTATCAGCTTCCTGTCCCTCACCAACTGGGGAGAGCGATCATGTGTGGTTTTGACTTGGGAAGTGGCTAACAGGTGTAAACTTCATGAAACAAAACAGATTTGAGGAATTACAAAGCAGGAGATGATGATAAATTAAGGAAACAGATTGTTGAACCTGCTGTGGCTTGATCAGTTGAAAGGGTGTGAGGAAGAGATCAACAATGCTAGGGACTTAATTCGAAATCAGTTAATGCAATGTGAAATTGTATTCCTAAGATTTGGAGAATAAATAAAATAAGGGTGAGATGGTTGAATTATAGAATTATGCAGGAGCTGCTGAGCTGTCATAGATGATGTAGGAAGAACATGATACTTCTCAGCAGCATGAGAATTCTAAGGCGTAAGTCTAAAGTCTCTCGTATAGTGAGGAAGAAGAAATTGGCATATGAAAGGTGTCATTGAGATGGCAAAATCTAGAGAATTCTGCACTTATATGGCTAGTAGAAGAAAAGTTGAATATGGGCGATTGCTTGTAGTTGCTGGAGATGCACCACAGGTCACCTTTTCAGAAGATGTAGCAGAAATGTTCAGAGAGTGTTATTTTTTAGTGTATTTTGTGTTTTGAAGTTGGGGCTACTATTGTTGAATAACAATAGGACAGAGGATAAAAGGCTGACAGTTCAGAAATGCAAAATGTTTAGAATTTTAAGTAAGTTTAACATTAATAAAGCTGTGGGACTGATTGAATATCATCACATATACTAAGGAAATGTGACAAAGAATTAACAGCGCTCTTGACTTGGCTGTTCAACACAAGTTTGGCAACTGGAACATTCCCAGAGTATTTTTTTTATGAAAAAAATATCACTACTGCAGAAGAAACATTCCAGGTCTTTGGTGTCCATATGTAAGCCAGTGTGTATATCAGGTGTAGTGGTGAAGGTTAAGAGACTGGTTAGTGATAGAATGCAAACTGGGATTGAGAATGGAAATCTTTTGAGAGTGCAGCATGGATTTAAGGGGAGGTGTTGCTTAAGTAACCTGGTTACATTTTATAATAGTGTGACTAATGATGTATTGGACATAGGAGATGCTTATACAGTAATTTTTATGGATTTTGTCCAAGTGTTTGATAGGATATCACATGAAAAACTACTGTGGAAATTGAGCAGGATGGGGATGGATAGTCAATTGATAGCATGGCTACAGGGATTTTTAAGTATATTTTTTTTCTTTATTAATCAGACTTTTATAGTCTGAAGAAAGTCTTATTGTGATGGATTTTTTTTTTTTTTAACATAAAAGAAAGATATATACTTACTTTCATATAAAAGATATATATATACTGTATGTATATATATACTTTGAGCAAAAAGGAATGATATGATTGAGATGTACAAATTACTAAAAAGTTTTTACAAAGTTGATAAAGAGGGAATTTTTCAGAACAGGTCTGGTGGTGGAGAACTAGGGGTCATCATTGGAAATTGAGCAAGAGTGTGAAGACTAGATTTTTTTGCTCGTAGAATGGTGAATGAGTGGAATTGGTAGCCAGAGTGTTGAGGGAGCCACGACTGTGAATGAGTTCAAAGTGAAGTATGAAAGATATTGCATGAATATTGAATAGTGCTTGGCATAATGTTTAGGACCTTCCTCAAAATGAGTCTATCGACTCTCAGTTGCCCATGTAATAATAATAATATATATTTTTCTTCTCTGAGTGATTACTTTGAAATGTTATTCTTTTAATATAGACCACCAGGCAGTGGCAATGCTGATATGCCTTATGTGATGTCTGGGTCTATTCCAGCAAGATCCCAATCTGTATTTAACATCCCAGCATCCTCTCCATCTGCATATGGATGTATGGTGCCACCTCAATCAGGATTTGTTCCATCATCTGTAGCTTACCCTGGTCCATCACCAGTAAGTTTTATCAGAAATTAAATAATCTTAAAAAATTTAATCATGATTAAACTGTGTGGTTTTATTAGTTTTTAAAAACATTTTTAAAAGTTAGCATAGAGTGTAAGATCATTGTTTGGATATTTTTATTGATTAGATCTCTCCATAAAAGAATTTATTAATAAACTGTGTAATAGGATATTTTCTGATATTTATGAAATAGAAATTTTCCCTGATTGAAAATGATAAAAATGTTCATAAGCTATATTTGAGAGAGAAATATCTGTAGGATTAGGGCAATTAGAACAATCAAGAACCCAACTCCAGAGACCAAAAATGGTCTTTTTCTTTAAAACGTATTCATAACTTGTTTAAAAAATGTTGAGCCAACTGTGGCTTTTGATCCATTATCCAAACATCACCTTCATGTGTTACTATCCCATTCTGAAATGCACTATTGATATTAGGAATTCACTTGGATACCGAATAACTGAATACTGTATAGATCTCATTTACCAAAAATATCAGTTCAAATTCTGTTATATTAAATAAATCCAAAAATCATTATTAAAAAAAACAGTGAAAATATGTCTATTCCAAGGCATAATCTAGATCCATAGTCCATGTGCCTATCACTGTCCATTCGGCCAAGGGGTACTGCTTTTAGCTAACTGAATGAGATGCAAGATCAATTTTTACTCAATAAATGCTAGCATAATCTTTGAAAATCGGCAACATAATAGATTATTATTATTACATGACACCTCCAGGGAGTCCATGGACTCAACGAGGGAGGCACTTGCTCTACAACTCTGTCTCCATCACTCAATCCACCAACTACAACGAACTGCATCTTCACCAACACTATCTACTCCTGACCACCACCACTAGTATTTTCACAGGCAATCACAAACATCCATGCGCATGGTGGGATTTGAACCTACAGCCTTTTGGCTGGAGAGCGGATATGCTAACCACTCAGACAACCAGACTGGCTATAAAGTAGTGCAACTGAGTTCAAGGTAAGAGTAATCGAGAACCCAATTCCAGAGACCAAAGATGGTCTTTTTCTTTAAAACCTATTCATAATTATTGTTATTATGCCGGCCTCCATGCAGTCAAAGTCAAAAAAACTCATCGCAGGAGGTCCCTCTAAGGAAACACAGTCTATCGTACCACTCCTTAAACTCATTGACTGTTCTCACTCTTACCACTTAATCAGGCAATGCATTCCATGGTTCAACCACCCTCCATGCAAAGAAACCACTCCTCATTCTCTTGCTCACAGTTTCCTTTCATAACTTCCAGGGAAACACACACTCTCTTCCTGCACTTCTAAACCTCGAACCTGGCCTATCTCTAGTATTAAAATTTACCCCTCCAGGATGAAATACTCCAATAAGGTGTTCATTGAACAATTCCACTATGTCCTCTGCATCAGTCACTCTATTCCTGTTTTTATCCCACAATGTTAATCTTCTACAGTCATTTCTCCTACTAGCCATATAGCTAAAAAATTCCCTAGGATTTTCTTTGGATCTTAGGGCCAGTCTCTTCTCATATTCCAGTTTCGCCTTCCTTGCCATACTAGTCACTCTCCTGGCCCATGTCTTATATTCTTCATGCATCTGCTCTTCACCTATCTCCTTATATCTCTTCCATAGCCTCTTTTTCGCATGCAGTTCCTGTTTAATATTGTTTGTCATCCACTCTACTCCAGATTGTGTCCTCTTCTTCACTCGTGGAATACAGCTTACCATTGCTGCTAACAAATATTCCCTCACAATTTCCCAAGCACTAATGATATCCCAGCCTTCCAATTCCTCTCTCCATGAAACTTCTCCAAGTTCACGTCTAAGACTATTATAATCACATGCTTTATAATTCCACATACGTTCCTGTCTCTTTGATATTCCTGCATGTCTATTCATTTTCCAAGTCAAAACCATATGGTCACTCTCTCCAACTGGAGAGATGTCATCTCAGTTATTATCAACTCTTCTGCTGCTATGACCAAATCCAAAACTCTTGAACCTCTTGTTCCCTCTGTTACATGTTGCCTAAGACATTTGGCCCTCAAGAATTCTAGAAATTCCATTCCCTTATTCCTACATGCATCTTCCTCTCCCCAATTTATACTGCTGTAGTTAAAATCATAACAATCATTCTTCTTGCACTTGCCCAGCTCAACTGTCTAAACATCTCCTGGTCCCCACCCTCTGTGCTCCTTGGTCTATAGCAACATCCCACTAAATATCCTCTTCTGCCCACCTCCACCTCACACCATATGCTTTCAAAATCATTAGTGTCACTGCCTTCCAAAGCCTCCACTCTTAGAGGACATAAATCGTCACTTATCATAAGCGGTACTCCACCACCATGCTTTCCCTTCCTATCCTGCTGAAAATGCTGTACCCTGCTACTTCTATTCCTGTTGTTATATCTTCTGTCAACCACGTCTCAGTGATCCCAATAATCTTTGGCCAGGCTGATGCTATCAGCGCCATCAATTCCTCTCCTTTATTGTGGATACTCCAGCTATTGGTGTAAAGCATAAAAATGGCATTGTTAATAAATTCTTCCCCTTGTTTCCTCCCGGGATCGAACTGGGGACCTTGCACGTGTGAGGTACATTTGATTATCACTACAGACAGTTGGCTCAGCAAAATGCTGAGCCAACAGTGGCTTTTGATCCATTATCCATTATTGATATTAGGAAAATATTCACCAGTACAATATTCATTTGGATAATAAATAAGAATGGGCTGGCAATTTAGGACTTTAGCTGAAAAATTGTATTCTTTATGATTTAATTTATCCAGAGAATCAAGAATTCTGAGGGAAGCTACACCGGCTATCATACCCTTATCTTAAACTCATTCACACTAGAAGCACTCACCTTCAACGGACGTTACACTTATTCACTGCTCCATGAGAGCAAAATTGAACTCTTGCCATTTTCTTAACCACTCAAAAAATTAACTTCCATGGATGTTCCTATCACCCCCCCTCCTTTCTCATGTTTATGAGTCTACAGTCCTCATACTCTCTCTTGTCCTCATCATCTGCATTCTATTATTATGTAACACCTCCAGGGAGTCCAAAGACTCATCAAGGGAGGGTACCTACTCCACAACTCTCTGTCTCCACCAACCTTGGCATCTACTGCCAACAACCACCACTAGTATTTTTACAATACAATCACAAACATCCATGCCCATGATGGAGTTCGAACCAGCAGCGTTTTGGCTGGAGAGCGGATACGCTAATCACTCGGCCAACCAGGCCAGCATTCTAATTCCAATATCACATTTGTAATTCTTCTTTGCTAACTCTCTAAAGATTCTTTATCTCCACCAAACCCAGGATTCATTTAGAAATCCTAGTCTGAAAGTTAAATTTTGAATGATTGAATTAGAGCTCTCACTGGTACACATTCATTAGAAAGAAAATAAAACAATGTAAGAACTACAGAAGAATTTCCCTATTGAGTAACAAAAATTGTTGAAGGGAAAATTAGGGGGGGGGGAGGTTGTAAGGACCAGATTTTTTTTTTTTTTTTTCCCTAAAACTGCATCAACCTTCCAGTAATTACACAGGACTGTATTCTCAAACTAAAGCTTAAAAAACTGGATTTCAACTTTGTGTTAAATAATTAAGATGTTTTTTTATACCTGATTACAGAGGACTGATCTTTTCTCTTATGAAAGCTTATGTAAAAAGTTAGTTAGGAATACTTGAGAAGATGTTTGAAAAATGACATTTATTGCTTGAATTGGTAGTGGTTAGGATGAATGCACAAATTTTTAAGACTAGACTCATCATCCTATTTTCACCATTTCAAGCAGTAAATGGCATACTCCTACAGAAACATCTTTTTAACTCTTCCCTAACTGACCTTTTACATAGCTTTCTTAGATGATCTTGAGGACTGCTTCTTATGGAATGAGAAGACGGTCACTAATATTTTTCTGATATTGATTCCCCTTATCAATTTTGTTCATCTCTCTCTCTCTCTCATATCTTTCTTTCTTCCATTGTGCTAATGGAAGAAAGAAGATATTCAAAGGATAAGTTGGCATAACTTATCCTTTGAATATCTTATCCTGAATGAATAGCCCATTTTCTAATGAATAGATTTTTCAAGTTAAGTGGATATTGAATCCAACATTATTTCAAAGCCAAAAAGAGAAACTACAAGAGTTTCATGCCGAATATAGATAGAAACTATAAACGTTTTGGCGGATCCAAGCGTAAGCAAACCTTTCATGACAGAGGCAACTCATAGTAAAGGTGGGTTAAGCTCTGATCACTATCCTTAGTATTTTCCCATAATGTAAAACACATCTCCTAGGAGATGTATGATGTTATACATTGGGGGGGGGGGATTGCTACCCAGACTGGTTTCGTCCTTGTTGAGGTCTCATCAGTGAGTAGGCAGACCCAAATTGTAAATACTCAGGTTGTAGTGATGCAGAGGTTATACTTTATCATGCAAATTGCCAAGAGGTGTCACATCACAAAAGGCTTCACTTCAGCGATGCAAAATTATTCAAATTAAGTGGATAATTTGGCTTTGAAATAATGTTGGATTCAATATCCACTTGATTTGAATAATTTTACATCGCCAAAGTGAAGCCTTTTGGCTCTTTATTTCAGTGATTTTTCAAGTGCCTGTTACCTCACATACTCAAATATATACCATCTATCTGATATCTTATTCTTGAACCGATATCTGTAGTCTGTATTATTTAATTTCAGATTTGGGACATTCTGTCATTTGACCAAATGTTAGTAGAATACTGAATACCCTGTACATTTTTAAAATTTATTTTTTTCTTATCACTTCAGTATCTAAAAATATTAAAATCCTCTTTCAACAATGTCTGATTGCCTCTCAGATCATAAATCATTTGTATCTATCATCTATCGACCTTATTAGTTTCTTCCATATTTTGAATTTTCTTCAGACAACTTTTAAATTCAACTGGTGCTTTATTGAGATTCCTCATTTCTCTCAACAGAATTGCCCAAAATGTAATCTTTCTTCATGCATTTGTCCTCTGTGTCTCAGTTTTGTTTTTGTTTGTCTTCAATAATAATAATTATTATTAATGAAATAAAGAGCCAAAAGGCTTCACTTCGGTGATGTAAAAATTATTTAAATTATGGGGATATTTAATCCCACATTATTTCAAAGCCGAATAAGAAACTCTAAGATAGAAATCAAAGAGTTTCATGCCAAATATAGCAAACTATAAAAGTTCGGCGAGTCCAAGCATAAGCAAATACCTGATAGTACAATACCGGGAAACTCACAATTAAATATCCCCTTAATTTAAATAATTTTTACATCGCCGAAGTGAAGCCTTTTGGCTCTTTCTTTCATTAATTTATTTGTGCACTTTTTTGGTGGAACTGTACTCCAAGAGATTGATGAGGCCAGGGACTTGGGAGTGTTGGTGGATAGGGAGATGAAGTTTAGGGGGCACATTGCGAAAGTAGCTAAATCAGCTCATCAACTCACTTGGTTGTTGAAAAATACCTTGACGAGCAGAGAAAAACAAGTTATTGTACCTCTGTACCGAGCCCTGATAAGACCTCATCTCGACTACTGTGCCCAGATTTGGTCACCTCGGTTCCTTCTTGATGGGGAGGAGGTTGAGAGGATCCAGAGGCGAGTGACTAAGATGATAGCAGGTCTATGGAATGAACCATATGAGAACAGGTTGAAGATTTGTGGGTTGCAGAAACTAGTTGATAGGCGGAAAAGGGGAGACATGATTGAGACATTCAAATTGCTAAAAGGATTCTATAGGATTAATTCAGATGATATTTTTGAAATCAGGACTGGTGGTGGGAGAACTAGGGGACACCCATGGAAGCTGGGAAAGAGCGTGGTTAGCAGGGGTGTTAGAGCTGGGTTCTTTACTTTTAGAGTGGTAAATGAGTGGAATAAGCTGCCAGAGTCTGTTGTGGGTGCTATGACAGTGAGCGAGTTCAAGGCAAGGTATGATAGATACTGTGAGAATGTTGAACAGCTGCATGAACATGATGTTTAGGGCCTCCCTCGATGAGTCTAAGGACTCCTGGAGTAGCCCGTGGTAATAATAATAATAATAACTCATACTGTAAAGTATTAAAGCTATTATCACTACAATCTTGGTATTATTTGGTCAACCTACTGACTGATGAGACCTCAATAAAGATTGAAACTGGTCTGGGTAGTGACCTGTCTCCCTTAATGTAAAACAACATACATCTCCTAGGGGATGTGTTTACTTTAGGGCTAATACTAAGAACAGCGATCGTAGCTTTATCCACCTTTATTGCAAGTTGCCTGATATTGTACTACCAGGTATTTGCTTATGCTTGGACTCGCCAAACTTTTATAGTTTGCTATATTCGGCATGAAACTCTTTGATTTCTATCTTCAAGTTTCTTATTCGGCTTTGAAATAATGGGGGATTAAATATCCCCTTAATTTAAATAATAATTATTATATTTTTTTTTAGTTCCTTTTTTTTTTCTTTCTCAACTCATCAAAAAAACTGCTACCATCTAGTACAATATTATATTTTTCTACTCAGATCAAATTTACTACATTTTCATCATCATAATTAGTTTATTTAGTACAAATGACAAATGCTGCTTTATATTGCTGCAGTATTGCTTATTTCTGTGTCTCTTACTTGATTGAAGCACTGTTGCTTGATTCAGGAAACAGATAACTTCCTAAGTAAATGGACACTTTTGCATATAAATTTTAATATTTGGAACTTCAATAAAAACAAAAACAACGAAAATAAGTGTATTCATTCCATATTAATACAAATCAGAAAAAAATTAAAAAGCAGATTTTTGGATTGAGATTTTCAGAGTTAACTAAGAAATGTAGATTTCTTCATTTAAGTTATTGAACACTTCATTTTTTAAATTTTTTTTTTTTAATTCAATATAGGGAACTTTTAGACCAGTAGTGGCAATTGCTACACAAGGTATATCTGCAAGTCCACCATCTTTCCAGATATCACATGAATCATTTGGTGTTTCTGTTATACCCACTGTTCAGCAAGGGCAGCATGGAGGAAAAATGTATGATGATCTTTCTTTAAAAATAAATCTCTTTTAATTTATAAATTTATGAAAGTTGTATATGCTTGTTCTTTGTATATAGGTGTTCTTTTTATCATAGACTCTTGATGTCAAGTGATACTTTATGCTGTATTCATGCCATTCACATAGAAAATCACATAAGATCCTAAGTTCTAAAGATGTTTGGAAGCTGAGAATCATCATTTTCAACACTATCATTAAAATACAGTAAACAAAGGAATCAAAACAAATATCACACAGCAAAACAAAGCAGAGGATTTTTTTACTGAATAGGAAGTATGTTGACCTACATTTCATTTGCTAAGTACTGCATCATCTGAAAATTGCTTGATTAAAAAAATGAATACCTTATAGAAATTAAAATGTTTTATTTTTTCTCTTAGAATTTAAATATATAGCCATCCAGCATTCATCACTCAAATGCAAGCAAATCTTTTCCCTAATGATTTTATTAAATTGCAAGTGTTTCCTGTAATCCTTTTTCTTTTTTTCATGACTTTTTATATTTTGGTGATATCTGTTCCTAGTTCAGTAGACTGGTGAATTTTATGCATCATTAACATATAAATTTTGCAGTATCCATCCTACCGATGCAGTAAAAACTTTTGAGGAACAACGAAAACTTCAGAAAGAAAGGAACTTTCATCTTCAGCAGCAGAGACTGAAACAGTTCACAGTGGCAGGAAGAAAACCTGTTAATGCTGACTCCATGATTGAAAATATGCTAGGAAAGTCTCAGCAGAAAAAGGAAGGACGGAGGACTTCTAGATCTCTGTCACCTTTATCAGGTAAATTCTTTAGTTGAATTAATTAAAGTTTAAGCATTTACCAAACTATGATTGTTTTAGAACTGAAAAATTTTTGACAAAACAATTTTTGGCAAACACTTTCTGGCCTGTATGATTTATCTGTTATCTGAATGTGATTAAATATAATAATATATTTATAATATAATATAAAAAGATACCCAAGGTCAAGTACTTTCCTTATTTCCATTAGAGCATTGCAACATTTAACTTCTACTGTTTTATTAAATAGTATTATTATTATTATAGCATTTTATCATCAAGTAGTCATCATGATTTATACTATGGTTACTTTGTTGCTCTGCAGGATATACAACCTCTGAATATAGTGATAAAATATTCCACATAAGCAAGTGCACTGTAAATTTTATTCAGAATTGTTGATGTTATATTCTTAGTGTTTTTCTTTTATGATATTCAAATCCACAAAAGATTATAAACTTATTGAACATGTCTGCAAGGGAATGTGCTTTGTATTATGGGAGATACTAAGACAAGGAGTGATGAGATCTTGGTCCACCTTTACCATGGGTTGCCTAAGTCCTGAAGATACTTCAGGTACGAACTTTGTTTGCTTACACTTGGATATAGGATTAAACTAAATTTATTATAGTCTAACCAAGTGGAAAAAACTTTCAACATCTTTCTCTAAATCCAGAGTAATTTAATAATAAGGTGAGACACTTTTTGGCAACTTGTATAGGTAAATATGACTTCTCCATTGCTTCCACCTTTGTTCCATTTTGTCAAAATGGAACATGGGTGGAAGGGTACTTCCCTTAATGCATAGTATTATACATGTCCGCAAGGAGATGTGCTTTGCACAATAGGAGATACTAAGACAAGGAGTGATGAGAGCTTTACCACGAGTTGCCTCAGTCCTGAAGATACTTCAGGCACAAACTTTGTTTGCTTACACTTGGATAAAGGATTAAACTAAATTTGTTATAAACTTATATCACATTAGTTCTGTGGGTAAGTTAAGGGTTACAATTTTCCTTTAGAGACCAACCATAATACTTAGTACTCAGTCAAACAGCAGACATATTCAACATTCAAGAGAACTGATTCAATCACAAATATATTATGGATGTCTACTATGTCAGGTTTTTGCAAAACCCAGATTATATTATAGCCTTTGGAAAAGAAAAAATGGCATAGGGAGAGTAGATGTTGAATGTAGTAGTGAATGTATGTATGGGGATGATCAGCATAAGAATGAAATGCACTGGAATTTGAGCTGGCAGAATTAAAACTAAGGATTTATATGGGGTAAGTGGTGATTGGGCAGGTGTGGTGGGGAAATCACAACTAACAAGTGGCTTGGGCAGGACTGGTTATAGATTTAAAAGTGAACTGCTGTGTTTATTTATAAATGCCAGGAGTATCAGAAATAAGGGAGATAAAATTGCTTTACAGACTGAGTTTATTTGCCCAAAAATTGTTGGAATAAGTGAAACATGGTTGAATGAAGATGATATCATGATGGGAATAGAGAAAAGGAAGGGTGTAGTATTTTTTGCAAGGATAGAAAGGACAAGAAGAGGGAGGGTGGGGTGCTGCTGATGATGATGACAGCAGGGGAATTATGTCCATATAAGGTGGACATGAAAAAGGGAAATAGTGACAATGGTTTTGAGGCAGTGTGGTGTGAGGTGAAGGTTGACAGGAAGAGATATTTAAAAAATTAAACACTTAAATTTTATCGATGTAAAATTTTTGCCTTTGTATCATAGCATCTTCAGTATATTGAAAATGGAACATGGAATAAAATTATAATCAAAAAGTCTTTTTCAAAAAAAGTGCTACTATATTTAAATAGGACAACAAATGGTCAGTAAAATTCCCAATTCTAAAAAAAATAAAAAATAAAAAAATAATCAGAAATTTCTATAAAAATAATATAATGATATTTCCCATAAAGAGGATAACTGAAGGCCATTGGATCTGTTTCAGCTTCCAAATAAAACTGTTCGAGATTGTCTGGCCTAGCAGAACAAATAGTTCTGCTAGGCCAGACTGTTCTGGTTCACAGTAAATGATGTAAGATTTATATTCCTCATTAAAAAGTTTATAATCTACATTTAGAACCTTCAGATATTTTATTTATCTTGATGTAGTATCTCTTTTCACAAACATTCCTTTGGCAGATATTATTAATTTACTTAAACAAGAATTTCCTCCTCAGTTTAGGATACAGCTTGGAGCTATAGCATGGAATGAGGAGTTGAGCAGAAAGAAAATAAAATGCTGCTTGGGAACTGCCAAAGAAGCAGAATCAATGTGTGAATGCATTCTGAAGGTCAGAAGGCTGAATAAAGTAGGTGTCAAATTGATGAATGAGGGTAAATTCCATAAAAAATTTTAAAATGATGAATGAGGGGATTTAACATGAAATCTGGAAGAAGGCATTTTGGAAGCAGAACAAGATGAATAATCATAAGAGTTTCATGAAGAGTATAATGAGCAGGCCAGAGAGCGACTGTGTTGGTGATGGCATCAAAAGTGCAGTATGAGCAGAAATTAGTAAATCAGATCAAGAAAAACCCTTGGGAGGTTTTTTAATATGTGGCTAGTAGAAAGAAGTATGATGTTAATGAATGAAAGTGGAAGATTGGTAACTGCTGCAGAGGACATAGTTGAGGTATTCAATTATCAGTTCATCAGGATGTTTCATCTTCAGTGAGGAAATCAGAAGCTCAAGTATAGAGAATGAAATGAGAGGAGACTTAATGGTGAACAAGCAAGAGCAGGTTAAGTGAGCTAGATGTCAGTAAGGCAGTGGTACTTAAAAACATATCACCACATATCATGAGGGAATGTTCCAAGAAAGGTGAAATTGTTCTACTTCATAAAAGGTAGTGATAAGGCCAATGCTACAAAAATAGGCTGATCTGAAGTTGTAGTTAAGGTATTGGAGAGGTTGGTGAGAGATAGGATACAAAAGTGGGTTGATAATGCATATGTTGTGGCTATACAGGAGGACTTGAATAGATTGTATGAGTGGGCAACAGTATGGAACTGTCAGTTCAGTGTTGCAAAGTGTAAGATACTAAAATTTGGTAGGCAACAATGGGATGCAAAGTATACACTTCTTGGAGAAAGTTGAGATTGATACCTTGGAGTTCTGATGGATAAGGATCTGGAGTTCAGAGGTCACATTGCACAAGTTGTGAAGTTGTCACATCATATTATGGCAATAATGCAGAGGACCTTAATGGACAGAAATAAAGAGGTTTTGGTTCCATTGTATAAGGTTTTGGCCAGGCATTGAATGGATTATTGTGCACAGATTTTCCCCCTGGTTTTTCTTGTCAATGAGGATATACTGGAGAGGATTCAGAGAAGACTGGCTAAGCTTGTAACTGGTTTTTGGGATGTGGGATATGAAGATAGATTGAGGGAGTGCAGTTTGTAAAGCCTTGTGAATAGGAGGAAGAGAGGAAAATATGATTGAGACATTTAAGTTGGTAAAGGGTTGTTACCTGATTAATGTGGAAGAAATTTTTCATAGAATGGTGGAATGGAGTAGAACAAGGAGACATCCTTGGAAGCAGTTTAAGGAGGGTGTGAGCAGGGGCATAAGGAACAGGTTCTTTGCATGGAGAGTGGTTGGTAGGTGGGATTTCATTGCCTGACATGGTGAATGTAGATACATTGAATCAGTTTAAAGCAGGGCTTGACGAGCTTTTTGTGTGTAACAGTGTGTACCTCCTGTGATGAGTCTTTGACTCCATGGAGGTTTGCTGTTAATAATAATACCTTTTGGAAATTATTCTCTCCACTTGGAGTGATTTAACTTGTAATTTCAGAATAAAAAGAAAACACCCAAATCTAGACTACAAAATAATCTTGCACATAGATTCATATCCCAGGATATCATACTTATAATCTGTCCCTTCAATTAACCTTAATAACCCTTAACTGATTAAGAGATTCAGTCTTTAGATGCCTTATTACCAAAAAAAATGCTTAATTTACAAAAAAAAAAAAAAAAAAAAATCTACAGCATAAAAATAACTATACAAGTGCCAGTATATTCTTCACATCACAACTCCAAACAGCATGAAAAATACTCTATCTATGCTGTGCTTATCTTCAATTATCATAAGGCAATAGTTGTATCTTCCTATATGGTCAAAACGTTTAGAATTTCAGTATCTTGCTTCCACAGAATTTTATTCTTTTTTGAATTCACACAAAAGAAACACTAATACAAAAACTGCTTCTTGTATGACAGCATCATAATACTCAAACAATATATGGGGGAGTATATTTTTAATTATAGAACACTGAAGAAAATATATGAAGAAAAAATTTATCCAAGACACTTCAATAACTGAGGTGTTTAAGGGTCAAAGCTGTATAACTGAGAGGAGACCTCCACATAACCTTTAAAGAAATGCGGAGAACCGACTAGGGCTTCTGACCTAATGTCCAATCCTCACCTTCTCATGGTGCACCCTGTTGGATATCTATCTGGATACTAAACGAACGGGGATGGGCTGACAATTTGGGATTTAGCCAACCAAATTATATTATTATTGGCTTAAACCAATATACAAAATGATGGTACAACATGACAAAATTTCATGCCGGCTGGGGCATCACTCGGTTAAACAAGGCCCCCGAGCTAGTTGAGGAATTAGATAAGTACCAGATCGACATAATAGGGGTGACTGAAACAAAAAATACAAAAACTGGTGAGAACTTTCTGAGCAATAAATACAAAATGTTATATTCAGGAAATGACAATCAAGGAGTAGTCATAGTATTCAACACAAAATACAAGGCTAATCTTCTTGAATGGCAGGCAGTCTCAAGTAGAGTGATGTGGGCAAATATCAGAATGGGGAATTGGACAATGAGACTTATTTGTACCTATGGCCCCACAGAAAGTTCTACTAAGCTAGAAGTGGAGGAATTTTTTGAGGCTTTAGAAAAAGCAGCTGACAGAATGAAAAAGGAAAAGTTGGTCCTTGTTGGGGATCTAAATAGCAGAGTAAGAAATGACTGTCAGACATACAAAAATATTTTGGGAAAATTTGGAGAAAAGAGCAAAGCTAATAATCATGGCAAATACCTGTTGGATTTCTGCTTAGGCCATGGACTGGTTATTACTAACACCATGTTCCAACATAAAAATGTGCACAAATTCACATGGAGAGAAGAGGCAAGGAATAAGAAAAGTCTCATTGACTATGTTATTGTTGATAGTGATGTTTTCTCTCTGGTGCAGGACACCAGAGTGTACAGAGGATTTGGAATTGGAAGTGATCACTATTTAGTCTGGAGCAGGATAAAATTGAATTTCATATTGAAAAGAATAACATGTAAGAACGTTTTAAAGTGAATAAAAGTTGAGCAGATCTCAGATGTGAATTGTAGACTAAAATACACAAAGATTATTGAAGAAAAAATGAAACAGTTTGAGAACAGGAACCAAACCTTGGAGATTCAGTGGCAAGCCTTGAAGAAAATCGTGATTGATTCAGCCAGAGAGGCATGTGGTGAGGTTGTCTGCAAGGATAAAAAAATCAGAACTCCATGGTGGACACAGGAAGTTAAAGAGGCAGTGATGGAAAAGAAGAAAGCATATCAAAAGTTCCTGGCAAATAAGTCAGCTTTTGCTCTTAGAGAATACAGAGACAAATGTAAGAAAGCTAAACACTGTGTAAAACCAGCTGAACAAAAGTCATGGGAGGACTTTGGCAAGAACATAGAAAATAAATATCAAGAAGGTGGTAAGATATTCTGGAGGTTGTTGAAGAAGCTTTGAAATGGGGAAAGAGGCTGTAAAAGAAGTTGAGATGATAAAGGTGACATGAAAACAGGAGAAAAAGATATCCTTGATGTGTGGAGTAATATTTCGAAAAATTGCTAAATGAAACAAGCAGTGATAGCACAGTGGTAAAAAAACACTCAACAGGCATGCAGTCAGGAATACATATCCATGCTTGAAGTAGAAAAAGCCATCAAAGGCTTGAAATGTGGAAAGGCAACAGGAGTAGATGATATTCGACCAGAAATGCTGAAGTATGATGGTATAAAAGTCTTACAGTGGCTGCACTGCATAGTTCAGAAGGCCTGGACAGAGGGACGAATTCCTGATGATTGGAGTAGAGCTCTCATAGTACCCATGTATAAAAAATGAAATAAAACTGAATGTGGGAATTACAGAGGTATTTCCCTACTCAGTGTTCCTGGTAAGATTTATGCCAGTATGCTTGAGAAACGGTTGAGAAAAATTGTGGAACAAAAAGCTTGGTGAAGAACAAGCTGGATTCAGGCCAAATAGAGGCTGTCAGGATCAGATCTTCACTTTACGTCAAATAGTTGAGAAAGCATGGGAATATAACAAAGATCTCCATTTAAGTTTTGTTGATCTAGAAAAGGCATATGACAAGGTGCCAAGAGAGTAGCTATTCAATACGCTACAGTTATATGGTTTCAATGGGGCATTATATCAAGCAATACTTAGTCTTTATTTGAGTTGTAAGTCAGCAGTTAGAATTGAAGGAAGTACAGGAAGATGGTTTAATGTTAAATCTGGTGTGAGACAAGGATGTACATTATCCCCTCTGTTATTCATTATCTATATGGATCACATTATGAGGGATAGTGGTATTAAACATGATATCAAAACTGGAGATTTTAATGTCAGCTCTTTGCTTTATGCGGATGATCTTATACTTCTAAATAAATCCGCTACAAGTCTGCAAGAGTCTCTGACTAAATTGAATAGCTGTTGTAATAGATATGGTATGAAGATCAGCAATAAAAAAGACAAAGACAATGAAAATAGGCAGAATCATTGAAAATGTCAACTGTGTTGTGAATGGAGAACCTGTGGAACAAGTAAAACATTTCAGCTACTTAGGCATGATTTTTAGTGAAGACGGTAAATTAAATATGAAAATAGAACAACAGAATCAGCAAATCTGGTATGGTAGGGAGTCAATTGAATAAATTCATATGGAATAAGCGAGAAATTAGTCAGAACACTAAATTAGCTGTATACAAGACGGTGTTCAAACCAGTTTTAACTTATGGATCTGAGAGCTAGGTCAGAAGTAAAACACTTGACCAAAGACTAGAGACCGCAGATATGAGAGTCCTGAGAAAGATTAGAGGGGTGAACAGATGCCATCAATGGCAATATCATATTAAAAACGAGGATATTAGAAAAGAATTAGACATTGTCAGCATCCAGGAATGTGTTAGCAAAGCTAATCTCAGGTGGTATGGTCACAGAATGGGCGAGGAAAGATTGGGAAAGCAACTGTTCTCTGCCAGGTTGGCAGGATAACGACCCAGAGGAAGATCAAGATATAGGTGGATTGATACAGTACAAAGTGCCTTAAACGACAGAAATATGAAATCTGATAATGTTGGAGTCTTGACAAGTAACAGACTGATTTGGAGAAAAATTATAGATAGGAAGTTAGTAATGATGTAAATTTTTCATCTAGTACTATCATATCCTGTACACCCCTTGAGGGTACATGTCAGGAATTTGATGATGATTTCAATAACTTGGTTCACTTTGTATATGAAAGTAACAGCAAGCTCCACAAAGAATAAACTATTAAAACATCAGCAGTTTCATCACTTCAGAACAAATTGTCTTCAATTTGAAAAATTCTGAGCCAAATAGCTAAAACATGTCAACACTAACAAATTGCTGTTAAGATGAGAATCCTAAATAAAGCAATATACTGTACTTGGCCCATTTCTCTATGAACTGGCACACAATAAAGTTCTTTTCATCTTTAACCGTATTAATCCTATATGGATTAATGGTTACCAGAAACTTTGCTGAACTCACTTTTAAAGGATATCTTCTCTGTTTTCCATTTCTAACTCTTCTAATTTCTGTTTAGTCTTCATGCATTGAAGACACAGAAACATCAACTTTTCTCCTGCAGTGTTCATTTCCTTCCTTTTAACAGCTGAATGCTTAGCAATGTCCCATTAACATTCTTTTTGCAGTCATGCTTGCTCAGAAATGCAATGGAGTAACTTTCTCTCAGTCAACCATCATATGACACCATTACTGTTTGTAGTGCTGTGCTTGAAACAACAATAAAGTTCTTTTCATAGTGCAGGAAAATTATTTAACTATAACTTCAAATTTATAAAAGTTCTTCATTTTTGTTTGTTAATACCAACAGATGCAGTGATGGGAGATGGACTAGAAAAACAACAGAGTGGAGACCAATGGATGAAGCAAGATAAAGAGGAAGACCAAGAAGGTGGGGGGATGAACTGGAACAAATTGCAGGAGTGAGATGGATGGAGAGGCAGAAAACCGAGTTGTCTGGAAAATCATGGGGGAGACCTTCGTCCACCAGTGGACAGAACCAAAAGGTTGAAGAAGAAGAATACTAACATAATTATAAGACATAATTATCTGACTATTGATATAAATTATATGATGAAGTACAGAATTTAATATAAATCACTAATATTTCATGAATATCTCATCACATCAACAGAATGAAATGAACAATGTGCTACTGAAGTTACTTGAAGCAAGAAAGAAATGAGTAATGGTCACAAAGTGCTTGTCTTCTTCTTCTTCTGCTGTTTAGCTAGTCACATGCGCACTATTAGGACTGCAGGAACTTCGGACTTAGTCATTAACAGCTGGAAGCAAACATAGCTGAAAGACAAAGGAGGGCAAAGCTGGTTTTTTCAAGATAATGTGTGTTGCATAGAAAAGTTTTAACAATAAAATTATCAAGTCCATCTTGTACACTCCCTGAGGGTACATATCAGGAATTTGATAACATTAGTACTAACATTCAATTGCATCTTGCAATTTCATAAGCAGTTTGTAAGAAAAATGAATATCCATGTACACATGCCTGTGAATATTTGTATAATTATACATACATATATATGTCTGTGTGTTATTCAAAAGCACTTTTTGTGACAGCACTACATGAATATGTGTACTCAATACAGATACATATTGTATTGCAATTTGAAGGTAGGATAATTGGTGAGTGTTCAGAGTCACTATTTCCCAGAATTTGGAACTTTTCAGGCTGTCATTCTGATTAAGATGGGGTTGATTTCTAACAGCTTCATACTTCTTTGAAGAGTTTCTTGAATTTGAAAGAATTGGTGTGAAGAATTTTTGTGTTGCTCATAGGATAGTGGCTAATAGGAACTGCATGTTTTGCAATGCTAGATTTCTCACCCTGGAAGAAACAGATGTATTCCACATGTTCTGATTGTTGGATGACTACGGTATAACGAGTCTGGCTAATATAGGGATTGCAGGAATGGAATCTGGTATTCTAATGGGTGAGCCAAGTTTGAAAGTTTGTCTTTTGTGGAAGGTAGGATCAAGGAAATCTTATTTATTGGTTTGAAATTAAAAATTTTTTTTAGGTCTTTTGAGATGCATTCTAAGATGACTTTTATCTAAGGAATGGTGTGCTTTATGTGGTTCCTTCCAGTTTTTTGTGCTCTATCCTGAATGAATGATTTCAAAACATTTCCTTTGTTCTGTTCCATGATTTTCTTTTGTTATATTTCCTGCCATTTTCTTCTGTTATATTTCTGGATATTCCTCTCTCTCTCTCTCGATTATGATATCAGTTGTTATAATAGTTTCAGCTTTTACTGTTGGTAATGTTGAGCTTAAAATAGCCTTATTTCATGAGACTTAGGCCAGGACTGTTCTGTATTTGATTATAGTGCATCATTTCATTATAGTGTTGTTCACTGTGGTGAGCATCTACTGTAGCACTGTAATAGTATCCTTATGTCCGAAGTTACATATCAGGAATTGAAGATAATACTATATTAGTTGATTTTGAAATGACTGTGATATAGTCAACAATAAAGGATTGTCATCTGTCGAAAGAAGATGGTAGGAAGAAAGCACTGCATAAGTTGAAGTATAGGGGTGCAGTTTTTTGGAGAGTATTTTTCTGAACATCTTGTCTTAAGGGGATCATCAACCACATAATTGTTCAAAAAAATATCAGACATGTTTATTTTCATTCGAATTCTCTATCTTTATTTCTCTCACATAATTTTAACATTAGGAAGAAACATCAAGGAACAAGTGACTTTTTTTTTTAATCTGGCTATATTATCAAGCAAGATATGCTTGTTTGGACCACAGAGAAAGTTCATGAAGCTGTTTGAGCATAATTTTTTATTTTTTAATATCAACCTGCACACAAGGTTTTAAACCTATAGCAGTGTGATGTAAGCCTGCTGCAGTGTTGTGTGTATGGATAAGAGGTTAAGAAGAAAGAAGGAATCTGTTGATAATTTCCTTGAACAGCAGAAAGTTGTACAGTTATAAATAAAAGAGGACGAAGAGAAGCAAATTTAAAGCTGGATTGTAAATGTTCTTAGTCTGGAAAGAAAGTGAAGTAATGATGGTGGCCACTTCAGCAGACTATTGTCCATGAAAATCTCGATAGAAGAAAAAGGCTGAAACAAATGTCTATGATGATAAGAGAGCAATCAATGAAGATTGGTATGTGGGGGGGGTCATCTTCATTGATTGCTCTCTTCCAAATAGCATCAGGCTTTCTTTGAGAGGATTTATATGTCATCCCAAATGTGTTAGTGGTATTTCAAAGTTGGGCGATTGTGAAATTTATAGAGTGTTAGCAGTTACAGATGAAAAGTATGTCAGCAGAAAAAGCACATCTACTTTTGAATGCTGAAGAAGCTATAACTGAGATGTGTTCCAGGAAGGCTAGAAGAGCTGAAAAGTCTAGAAGAAGAGAAACCTTGTCATGCTTAGATATCTCACTTTACTTCCCCTTAGTATTACCAAAGGGGAAGTGAAGCGATATTTTTCTTGAGAAATAAAACAGGTGTGTTGTGTCTGTGTTGATAGCACTGAAGTTTTCAAAGTTATCCTTACCCCACCAAAGAATAGAAAGGAAATCAGAATTAACAGCATTGGCTATAGACGATCTTGAAGCTTTAAGTGATTGTGCACTACATGATTTTCAAATAAAAAATGGAGTGTACCATCATCAGCAAAGTTTGAGATGAGCGAGAGGTCGTTTGTTTATATAAGGAAGAGAGTGGGTAAAAATACAAAGCCATTTGGTACTTGAGCATTTGTGGGAAAATCTGTGGAGAAGAAGCTGTGTACCTTGAGGCATATTGATCTCACTTACAAAGCATAGATAGAAAGTAGATCATAAGATGTTAACTGCAGGCCTCTATGCTGGACCTAATCAAACACCCTCAAAATGTCAAGAATGTACAATTCCTACTGAATATTTTCCCAGTGATAATACTCAAATTGATCTTCCCCCCCCCCCCCCCTTCATCCTTTGGATACAGATGGTTCTAGTCGGTATGCTTTTCAGATCTAAGCCTATATGATTTCTTTTTATTAGTCAGATTTTTCTTAAGTATTTTTCTTAGGTATAAAAAGAAGAAAGAAATTCAATATTAGTGTATCTGCCTGGGATAATGAGCATCATCAATTTTCTGATATGCACCCCCAAGCAGTGTTCAGGTTACTATGACAGCGCTACATGAATAAGTTTACATTATCATTAATCTCCTATCAACAGTTTTCCTCCCAATTAGTCATTTATTTGTAAGCACTTCAATATTGTCATATCTAACGTTTTGCTCTTCTAAAGCAGTTCTGACTGAATAAATCCACCTAGACCTTGGTCTTCCTCTGGGTCTCTTTCCACATCTTGACATCAAACACCTGTGTTGCTAACCTTTCTTCACCCATTCTATTTAAGTGAACATATCACCTTAGATTAGCTCTACTTACACATTCTTGATTACTAATAGTGTCAAGTTGCTTTCTAATATCTTCATTTTTAATATGATTCTGCCATTTATGTCATCAGTTCACTCCTCTAATTTTTCTCAGAACCCTCATATCTGTAGTCTCTAGTCTTTAACTCTTGGATTTATAACTTAAAATTGGTTTAAACACTGTCTTGTATACTGCTGGTTTGGTGTTTTGGCTAATTTTTCTCTTATTCCATATAAATTTATTCAGCTGGCCATTCACCATACCAGCTTTGCTTATTCTGTTGTCTATTTCCAGATTTAACCTGCCATCTTCACTAAAAACTGTGCCTAAATATCTAAAATATTTTACTTGTTCTATAGGATCTATAGGATGCAGCTGAAGTTTTTTATGCCCCTGCCTATTTTCATAGTTTTGGTCTTTTTTATGGTTGATTCTCATGACAAATTTGTTACAGCTGTTATTCAGTTTAGTTAGTGAATCCTGGAGACTTGCACTAGATGTGTTTAGGAGTATAACATCATCTGCATAAAGCAAAGAGTTAAGTTTGACATCTCCAATTTTAATATCAGGCTTGATGCCACTTTCTTTCATGATGTGATCCATATAGATGATAAATAAGAGTGGAGATAATGTGTATCCTTGTCTTACCCCTGATTTTACATCAAACCTTCTTCTTGTATTTTGTTCACTTCTAGCTGCTGACTAACACCTTAAATATAGACTATGTTTTGCTCTATATGATTTTCCCATTCACTCCATATAATTGTAGTGTTTTGGAAACTTTTCTCCGGGCACCTTGTCATTTCTGGAACTACAAAACTTAAGTAGATCTTTGTCATATTCTCATGGTTTCTCAATTATTTGTATTAAATTGAAAATCTAATCTTTCGCATCCTCTATTTGACCTGAACCCAGCTTGTTCTTCTCCAGGTTTCTCTTCCACAATATTTCTCAACCTCTTTTCAAGTATGCTTGCATAAATCTTACCTGGAATATTTAATAGAGAAATTCCTCTGTAATTCTCACATTCAGCTTTATCTCCTTTTTTATAGATGGATACTACGAGACCTCTATTCCAGTCATTGGGAATTTGACCTTCTGACCAGGTCCTCTGAATTATGCAGTGTAGCCACTGCACAACTTTTATACCTCTATACTTAAGCATTTCTGGTCAAATATCATCTACTCCAGCTGCCTTTCCACATTTCAAATTTTTAATGCTTTTTCTACCTAAGTATTGATATGTACTCCTCTTTTCATTCCTCTTGAAAATTTTCTAGTAGGTTCTATCACTGCTTGGTTCATTTAACAGTCTTTCAAAGTAATTACTCCAGACATCTAGGATATCCTTATCTTCAGTTTTCATGTCACCTTTATCATCTTTGATTCCTTTTACAGTACTCTTTCTCCATCCATTTCTAAGCTTCTTTTTCAATAGCCTCAAAACATTTTGCTACCTTCCTGATATTTATTTTCTATATTCTTACCAAAGTCTTCCCATGACTTTTGTTTAGCTGCTTTTCCACACAATTTTTATCTGTATCTTTTAAGGCATCTCCTGACTTATTTGCTAGGAAATTTTGGTATGCTTTCTTCTTTTCCAGGACTTCTTTAATTTCTTGTGTCCGCCATGATGTTGTATTTATTTATCCTTGCAGACAACTTCACCACATACCTCCCTAGCAGAATCAGTCAGTGTCTTCTTCAGAGTATGCCACTGAGACTCCTAGATTTGGTTCTTGTTTTAAATTTTTTTTTATTTTTCTTCAATAATGTTTGTATAGTCGAGTCTACAATTTACTTATAAAAGCCGCTCAACTTTAATTTTTTTTAAGGAACAGTATGTAGTTTCTTACATACTGTTCTTTTCAATGTGATATCCATTTTTTATCCTCCTTAATACTAAGTAATGGTCGCTTCCAGTTTCAAATCCTCTGTACACTCTTGTATCATGATATCTTCATGTTCGTTCAGGATGCGTGAATGTACTATGTCAACAATGACATAGTTAATGAGGCTTTTCTTATTTCTCGTCTCTTCTCTCCATGTGAACTTGTGCACATCTTTATGTTGAAACAGGGTGTTAGTAATGACTAGTCCATTTCCTGAGCAGAGTCCAGTAAATAGTTACCAATATTATTATTAGCTTTGCCCTTTTCTTCAAATTTTCCCAAAATGTTCCTAAATGCTTGGTGAGATTCATTTCCTACTTAGCTGTTCAGATCTCCAACAAGGATCACTTTTTCCATTTTCTTTATGAAGAGCAGTTTTTGAAAATGACAAATGATGGTTTTAATTATTGATAATGCACAAGTTGAAATTTTTTGCATGCTTCCATTTTCCTAAGATTACTGTATTTAGTAAAAAAAAATATGTATTTGAGTAAATTTATAATTAAAACAAAGAGTTTTTATTTATATGAATAGTATTCATATAAATCACTTAATTATTTTAATAAGTATGCTATTTTATTTTTTCAGTTATCTAAAATCAGAATAATCTGTGATTTAAAAAAAAATGTATGTATACATTATTCCTTTATGAAAACATAAATAAAATTTTCATTTCTAAAAGCTGCTATGTCAAAAGTGAAGGGAAATGCCAGTTCATCGCTTGATTCTCTGTGCTTGTCAGTGTCCATTTCTCAGCAGGATAACCAGAAAGAGAACCAGTCTTTTGTTTCCACAATTGAAGATGGTGAATTGGGTAAAGTTAAAGACAAGAAAGGTAGGAGCTCAAAAGTTAGAAATGTTGCTTTTGAAGAATTTGGCTGAATTTTCAATTGCTTTCTAATTTCTGCTTGCATTTAGTTTGTTTCATATATTTCATTCCCCTGTCCCTCTCCGTTATTAAATTATATTATAATCCTGAGAGTATCTAGGCATTTTATCAAAACAGCATTTGTCTTCAAAGCTGTTCAAAATTATTGTTCAATATATCCAAGCAGTTGTTTCCCAAGAGGTATGCCAGGGTGTTTTAAACATCATATTATATGACTTGAGATAAAAACTCCAACTTTATACACAGCCTATACTCAATTCCACAAGATTTGCAAACCAATCATTAGCATTCCAATGGCAGTCATAGCTTCTAGTCCTTTGCAAATGCTGTTGGGTGCAATTTCTAGCCATTTGTGCTACTGCCTCTCTCATCCAGATGGCAGTATCACCTAAAAATAAAGCTGACCTTCTGGCAATATTTTTTTTTCCGAACTCCTGCAGAGATGACAGATAAAGCACTTCCAACTTGCTGATGACTTTCTGACAGAAGGCCTCCTATGACATTCTGTCAGGAAGTCATCAAAAGAATATTGAACAACCAGAATGCCAGAAAGTCCGCGCGGTTAGCCTAGTGGCTTTGCGCTTCGCAGCCATATGCCTGGGGAAGGAGTGTCCTAGGTTCGATTCCCGTCGGAGACGTGAGGAGCTGAAGGATCTTCCTCAGCCATAGCCAAGTTAGCCGGTCTTGGGCGCGGGCAGTAGGGTTTTTTCCGCCAGTTTATCTGGTGTTTTTCATCCCGCAAGCAGACAAACCGGCCCCATGAACTCACAGGGATACAGCCAAGAATACCTTGAGGCATAGGAGTGACCATTCTATCCTCGAATTTCGGTTACGAAATCCAAGCATGCTTGGAAGGTTGTGGGCCTTAAAGGCCTGTTAAAGCCATTGGGATAGATAGAATGCCAGAAAGGCTTCTGGTTGATTTCATCCATCCCCTTCCTCATATATAGAAACGACTTTGATTCACAGCACACACCCTACTCACAGTTTTGCTAATGATAGTATTTTCACTGCTCATGAGAAACCTTGTCAAAACAGCATCAAGATTTAGTCTCAGTGCCCTAAACTCTGATCTTTCCATACCATTCTTTGATGTGATGATTACAACCTATCATGTCACCTTTCATGCTTTAAAAACACAATTTTGTCTGTTTTTCTCCCCTCCAAAAACCCTTAGTTAATTTCCCCTTAACTTGGATAATGCTCAGCTTAACAATCAAGACTACATCTATCGTTTATTAAAAATTTACCCACTTCAGACCATGGGTAGAGCGAGCAAGAACCACAGAATGCGACAACAAATAGCATTGTCTCCAACTAACATGCATTAACGGTCGTATTGATCTGTTATTCGGTTTTTTAACAAACTTTTTGGATGTTCATAATACCAACAAATGAACTTGTTTTTTCGTAATTTCTTATAGTTTGTGCTTTAAACTGTTAGTTCTCTTTACCCCTGAAGATGTTAATCTTATGACTAACGAAACTTGTTGGGTTATTTTTAGTACTTGTTTAGTTTTTTATAAACAGTTCTCTAATAAACATGTGGTCACAAAACCGTAATATTTCTATGAACTTCTTAACCACAGAAACCTATGCATGAATAAGACTACATTTAATTTATAACTTGATATATAGGAACGTAAGGCATGATAATTAATAAATGACAAAACGGATTTACTGCATCATCAGTTTTCTGATATGTAACCCCAAGGGGTGTTCAGGTTACCATGACAGCACTACATGATTAAGTTTACATTATCATTAACTTCCCATCTGGCCAGGACATATATAAGTCTGGGAAATCCTGGATACGATTCAGACCACCTGTTGAAAGAACATGGATATGAAGTGCAATTTGGCCATCATGTCCATTAGAAGGTGTGATAATCCTTCATGCTGATAATGCTTAATCAGATTACCTTGCATATGTAGCTATGTTCAGTTGCCTATAACAAGAAACACAGTTGCTTGCCATTTGCTCGGTAACTAGAATCGAAGTTATATTAGACTAATACCTACAAGTTATATTTATTTTTGCTGCTTGTTTTATCGTATAATATAATTATACGATAATTATATTAATATTTAATATAATGCTAGTGCAAAATAAGAGATCCTTTCATACTTTCTTCACTTATTATTATCTTTGGAAGATCAATGTCACTATCAATTTTTTTGCTAATTATCTTAGTCACTAATACATTTTATTCTCCCAGAACTTGATTCAAGATAATTATTTTTGTCAAATAATTATTTTATAAATTTATGAAAATCTGAGTCTTAAAATAAATACAGCCTCCATCTTTTTCAAATTAATTCTTTATTTTCTAAATTTTCTTTATTTATTCATAATCTTAGTTTGAAGGTTAGTTCACAGATTGCATGAAGGTTCGCACTTTTACGATTTTGCTTTATAGAATTCATACGTAAATCTTGAATCTCATGTAATGTGTAATCTTTATAACATAATCTGTAGTTCTTTGCACTTCAACATTCTTGGTTTCCCCTAATCACTGACTACAAATCGAAATAAACAGCAGTTATGAAGTCAACTGTTATGTACATATTTTTTACTGATTTTGATATTATGTGGCAGTTTTGAAGTAATGATGCTTTCCCTACAGGTTATCATTCAAAACATGTAGGTGCATGCATCAAAATGAAATTTTATTTCCAAAATTTTCATAATAGAATTAAAATTGTATTTCACCTTTGATAGCTACCCCCCCCTCCCAAAACTATCACACACATGCACATCGTACAGATTATTATTATACCTAAATGCAAAAAACCGAGACATCCTCCAGATCTGGCATCAGGAAAGCTGTCGAAGGTTGAAATCTGAGCTTAGCAGCGAGGGAAAGTTTTTGCATTAAATTGGAAAGACAAAAAAAGTTGTTTTTCTGCTCTCTTCCCTGTGCAATCCATCAGTGGAATCTGTAGAGAAGCATGGTTTCAAGAAAGACAAACCCATCTGTGTGTGCATATACCGACACTATGGATGTAATTAGTAGATTTTACTCTATAATGAGGAAACAGCATAAAAAAATTACAAAAAAGTGTTTGGACATATATTGGATTTTATTATTCAGAACAGTTTCCTCCTGTACAAGAAAATATATGTCTACCATAACTATCTAGATTACAGAGTAGAAATTGCCAAAGTATTGCTACAAGTTTATGGTCCTTCTTCAGCAAGCGGGAAAAACGCAATCTTTCCAGACTTCTGTAGTTGAACTCTGCTAACTCTATTTCTCGGATACTTTACCACTCACGAAATAAATAAATAAATAAATGCTGCACGCAAATGTCATGCCTGCTTTAAAAAAATCAGAAAGGAGACAATCTGGTCTCCAGAATGTAAAACTGCTTTGTGCATTCAGCCTTGTTTTAAGTCATTCCATACAGCTCAAGATATATAAATATTGAACAGTATGGAAACAAAAATATTCCCTTTCAGGGCCATCAAGACCGTCCTTTTCCAGATTACAAGTACATTGATAGAGAAATGGCGGAGTGTAATGATTCCAGTTCCTCTTGAAAAGGAATTTGTTGAAGTTGTTTTGGTAACACACAGATTAATATATTGTTCCTCTTGAAGTGGCTAATAGTACCTTTCTTGAGGGAATAAAATATAATGTGTCCTCTAGGTGCAAACACTTTTCTTTTTTTATGTCTACAACAATAAAAGTTTGGAAATTTATAACATGTTAATTAATGCTATGTATATAAGACTAAATATGTTTTAATTTTTATGGCTATTTTGCCTATTTTTGTTTAGGAGTACTCCTTTTATGGTGTCATTGGCATGTTACTCCTCTATTTAGAGGAGTAACATGGAAAATTTTCCAGAAATAATATGTAACCATGTTTTTTTTTTTTTTTTTTTTTTTTTTTTTTCAAGCCTTTATTGAGGTCTCATCAGTGGGAGCCAGACCCAGAGGTGATACCAAGGATCAAGTCATGCATATGTCATATTTCCATATACAGGTTTCCATAGAAAACCTACACATACAGAGAGATATTTGCACAAACAATTACACCATCATCCAGTTCAACAATATGGTATCCTAATAACATTGTCATCAGAAGAGATGACAGTGCTCTTACCACTGAACTCAATCACTCCCTTGTATCACACTTTTTTTTTTAGCCAATGACTATAATCCCCAAAGAATAGACAAAATAATACTAAATACATCTTGAAAATCTCTTTCATTGCCTAATACACAAGACTACAGCAGAACTGTTACAATCCCATATATTCAGGGTACAGCTGAAAAGATATTTAGTGCTTAATAAATATCAACTCCTTACCACATTTAAACCATATATCAAATTGGCAACTCTCATCTGTTCACCTAAGAGCAAATTCTCTCCTTTATCACGTCCAGGCATGTATGAAGTGCCCTGTATTTGTGACCTGGCTTACTATGAACTGTTGACATCTGCCTGGAAGAACATAAAAATACATTTGGCATCATCATTATGGCAAGTCAGGCATAGCAAACTATGCCTTGGATACTCTTTTACACAGGATCAAATTTAAGAAAACAAAAGTGCTACAGAGAAATCATAAGTCAGAGAAAGAGAGAGAGAGAGAGAGTGTTTTTGGAATCAGCAGCAGCAGCAGCTTTAAAACATTCCCTGAACATCAAGTATGGCTTTATCAATTTACTAAAAATCTGGGAGACATTTTAAGATCATATTAATACTCTATTATTATTACATCCTCCGTGGAGTCGACAGACTCATCATGGGAGGTTCATTCAACTGACAACATATAGAATCTTAGAATCCTTAATACTCCTTGCATTAACAACACACTCTGGTAATGTGTTCCATTCACTGACAATTCTCCATGTAAAAAATCTACTCCTCACACCCTTCTTCACTACACTTTTACACAACTTCCAGGAATGACCTCTGGTTCTTTCCCTCTCACCTTCTACTCTTTTTATAATCCCTTCTAGATTAATCTGATAAAATCCTCTTGCCTCTCTTCCTTCTATCCACCAAACTCTGCAATCCACATTTCATCAACCTCTCTCCATAGCAGCATTCCAAACTCCTGATGTTGTTTTACTCACTCGTCTCTAGATTCTCTCCAATGTCTCCACATCACATTGAAAACCAGGTGACCAGATCTGAGCACAATAGCCTAAGTGTGGTCTGACCAGTGCCTTATACAGTGCACAACCACTTCCTTATCCAGGCATAAAATGTAAGATTTTAGAGTACTTCTTATCATAACAACACTATAATGTGCAGCCCTTGCAACACTAGCAATATGCCTTCTAAACTTCAGTCTTCTGTCAACCATCACTCCCAAATCTCTAATCTCATCCATTTCCTGCAGTACATCACCATCGATATAGTACACAGTCTTATATTTCTGCACTCCAAAATGCAACACCTTGCACTTATTGATATTAAGACTACAACCCAACTCTGTCCAAGTAAGAAGTCTATTCAAATCTTCCTGAAGGGATTTAACATTAGCAGTGCTGCTTATAATTCTTCCCAACTTTGCATCATCAGCAAATAACTGAAGATCCCCAATCAGTCCACATGGTATATCATTTACAAACAAGTTAAACAGCAGGGGCCCAAGAACAGAACCCTGGAGCATGCCACTGGTTACCCTCCTTTTTTGAGACACTGCTCCACAACCTGTTGGTATCGTTCACAACCTGCTATTATCATTCAGAGATCCAGTCTCTGATTCATCTAACCAATATATTATCTATTCCCATCCTCTGCAGCTTGTACACCAACTTATCATGTAGTAATCTATCAAATGCTTTTGCAAAGTCTAAGAATATCACTGTATATGATTCTCCATTATCTAACACACTTGTCACCTTATCATAAAATGCAAGTAAATTACTAAAACAGGACCTAATCTTTACAAATCCATGCTGACCATCATAAAGAATGCTATGTCCATCCACCCAATCCTGTATTCTATTCCTTACCAATCTCTCCAACATCTTGACCACAACCACAGTTATACGGACTGGCCCATAGTTGGAGACTTCTGTCATAGAACCATTCTTGTGGGGTGGTACTATTTTGCCTTCTTTCCACTCCTTAGGAACCCTGCCCACTGCAAGACTTTCATTAAATAACCAGGTCAAGGGCATAGCCAACTGTGGTGCACATTCCTTAAGAATATGTGGTGATATGTCATCCATTCCCACAGCCTTATTCACATCTAACCCAACCAACATCTGATACACCTCTGTTTCTTCCACTTCCAATTCTCCTAATACTTGCCTCTCTTCTATATATTGCACCGGATCATTTACACCAGTATGATATATGCTGATGTAAATGATCCAGTGTAAAAAAGTGATCTTTTCTTGTTTCATCACTTCCCCAAAAAAGTATCTCATGATCATTCTCACCATACTGGCATCAGTGTCAACACTTCATTAACAACTACATCTTGTGACGTTATCACCAAAAATTTCCAAAACATTAAAGCCTCTAGTTTCTTCAATCACGTGCTGCCTAAGATACTTATCTCTCAGAAATTCCACAAACTTGCTTTCCTTGTTCCCATACACAATCTTCTCCTTCCAGTCTATATTCCTGTAATTAAAGTCTCCCATCAGGATCACCTTCTTTTTACATGCCCAACTAAGTTGCCTAAACATTTCACCATCAGTATTCTCTGCATTCCCTGGCCCAATAGGACTCTAGTTCTTTCTTTTGTCTGTCAACTATTTTTTAAATTGGTTTTACTGTTATCTGAATTGTCTGTTTGTGTACTGTGAGAAGTGTTGTGTTATGAATCAATGCTGTTAAACAAATTGCCATGAACTACCAACATGTAATTCTTACTACTCATTTGAGTTTAGTAGTAGTCCTTTAGGCAGTGGATAAACTTTTAGTTTAGTAATTGATGTGAAGTCACCAACCTCTAAAAATAAATAGCCTATTCTGTAAGATATTTTACACACAATAATTGTTTATTTACACTTGGGTAAAGGATTAACAGGAATATAATTTGACAACCTATATGCTCCTTTTTACATCTCTCTCTCCCAAGCTCTTCAAGGAAGACTGAGGGTTTGTCAGATAAGTGTCAATGTACTGACAGTAAAAAGAAAATATGATTGAAATCTGATGCCAAAGAACAAGAGAAAAGACTCGTGCTGGCTCGGACGTTGCCCGGTCAAACAAGGTCCACGTCCCCAATCGAGCAATCAGGGTTGGATCGAAAAATCAGCTGCTGAAAACAAAGACAAAAAAATCAAACTCAAGCCTGTAAGGGATGGGGTATCAATAGGTACACGAAATGTCCATACACTATCTGCAACTGGAAAATTGCAGTTGCTTCATAAAGAAATACAGATGGACATCTTGGGTATTTCAGAAATGAGATGGGCACTGTCGGGAGAAACAAATGGTGGAAGAGTTCTCTGGTCAGGAAATGAAAGTAAGCATGAAGCAGGCATAGATTTCCTGCTAAGTAACAAGGCTTGTCACAATGATAGGATACAAACCAGTTAGTGAAAGGATACTGGTTGCAAGATTCAGTGCCCAGCCATTTAATATCACAACCATTCAAGTATATGCACCCACTGTGTAGAGTGTAGATGAAGACATTAAGAGATTTTACAGAGATCTATAATTAGAAATTGATGACATTATGAAACTTATGGATACATCTACCGTGTTAGAGTAAAACTTTAGTTTAATATAAACCAAAATATACACTCGGCGTTTCAACTTTCACATTTAGGTCGTGTTCTGGAGTATACATATATATACAAAGAAACAAACTGCACTACAATTATATATTGGGTTTTATCCTTCATCCAAGTGTTAGCAAACAAAGTTTGCACCTGAAGTACTTTCAGGACTGGGGCAACTCATGGTAAAGGTGATATGAGTTCTCATCACTTGCCTTAGTATCTCCCATAATGCAAAGCACATCTCCTTGTGGACATGTATAATGCTATGCATTAAGGGAAGGGCCTCTACCCAGACCGGTTTCGACCTTTATTGAGGTCTCATCAGTGGGAACCAGACCCAGAGGTGGTGATACTAAAGTGGAAGTAATGGAGAAGTCATATTTACCTATACGAGTTGCCAAAGAGTGTCACACCCTATTATTAAAATTCTCTGGATTAGAGATAAGTTTATGGAAGTTTTTTCACTTGGCTATGCTACTAATTATATATTGGGTTTTATCCTTTATACCCCCTTTAACATGAGTCCTTATAGTACTTCAGGTGCAAACTTTGTTTGCTAACACTTGGATAAAGGATAAAACCCAATATATAATTAATAGCATAGCCAAGTGAAAAAACTTCCATAAACTGCACTACAATCTACATGGCATGCTAAAGTTACTGATCAACCGTTAAAACTATTTGGCTTACCTCTGGTGTTTAAAAAAAAAAAAACTTCACTACATCAGCTAGAGTCCTGTTGTTATTATTATCTTTTAGATTACAAAGTTAATTAAGCTGGAGAGTAATAATAGATAAATAAATAAATAGAAAATAAAATTACTTATATAAATATACATCTAAATTGCAACTGGTATGGATAGTGGCCAATAAAAAATGAAAATTCCTTCGAGTCCTAAAATCAGGGTTTGCTGGAAACTAAGTAGGCTGAATGTGTGCCAGCCAAATTCTTGGGATTTTTAAGCCTCCCATTATTATTAAGATTAGGGGTGGTTAATCAAAATTTCACAGGCCTTTTTTAATTTCCATACCAAGTTTTTGTATGACAAAGAACAAGTACTTTTCCAATCAATTCATGTAGGGTGTTAAGAGCGTGATCTGAGAGGCCTGCTTCACCAAAATTATTATATTTAATGTGTTGTTTGTGTTCTTTTTTACGGATAGGGATTTGTACGTCCAGTAACTTACCTGCACCTGTAACTTACCTTATATTTCCCCAATATATGGTAAGTTACAGGTGCAGTAGATGCAATAAACTCCAGGGTGTGCCAAGGGGGGGGGATCCTTAGAGGTGTTGAATATGTTTTTTAATTTTAAAGGTGGTTTAAAAGTGGCATTAAGATTATAGTGCCGTAGTATTCTATTAATTTTTTCTGATAACCTTTTAATATATGGGAGTGTTATGGTTTTACTGTAATCTATATTATTTTTGGATGAAGTTTTTTGAAGAATTTTATTAATAGTATTTTTATTATATCTGTTATTTATAAATGTATTGCTAATAATTTTTAATTCTTGTTTAATAGTTTGTTCATTAGAGCAAATTGTTAGCTCTGTTTTTTGAGGGTGTTGAGGACTTCAAATTTTTGCGAAGGGTGGTGATATGAGTTAGCATGTGTATATTGGCCGGTGTGTATAGGCTTACTGCAACACTCCTTGAATGTTGACTCTAATTTCTTGGCTAGGTGATAATTAGGGCTGTCTATTACCTCAACCATCGGCTGAAGCAGAGTTATGTTTGTGTATCTTGAGAACACCGTATATTCTGGGAGAACGAGTGTAATGAGGTATTAGTTTTCTAACAGTGTCTGATGGCCAAGAGGTGACAGACTTAAGTAATTTTACAGTTTTTTTCTTTATTATCCTGTTGGTCAGATTATAGTTCACAAGCTGATAGGTGCTGTTATCAGAGACTAGTTGTAAGTTGATCTGTCAAGGATGACCGTGGCATTACCTTTGTCCGCTTTTGTTATAATTATATTTTGATTAGCTTTTAATGACTTGATTGCTGCTAGTTCTGTTTTTGTCAAATTGCTACATATGGTTTTCTTTTTATTCAAAACATTGCTGGTTTCTAAACAAACTTTATCATCTATATTATTTGGAAGAGATTTAATGCCTCTTTCTATGTGGTATGTAACATCCAGTTTATTAACAGTTCTAGGTGCTACTGTGAAGTTTAGGCCTTTATCATTCAAGCAGCCTGCAGAAATCTAGCGATGACCCAAAAACAAGTTTTAAATTTATAATCTGAACTCTCTAGTTATATGAATGCAGATATTTTAAATGTGCTTGAAAGAATCACTGATAATTGAGCTAAACATATTCTGGAATGTAATAAAGAAAAACTTAAGGCTAAATCTCATATTTTAAAACGTCAAAATTAAAATGTCAATCATACAAATCTAACCAATCAGGATCTCGCTTCCCCATCAAATAATTCCAACAGTGAACAACAAACAAGCGAGAGGAGGAGCGACCAACCACATGCAAGCAATGTTCATGTGATCAACCTATCTAGCCACACCTTAAATAACGGTCAACTTGCATTACTTGATAAAGGCCAATGAGATTTTTATTTTATTAAATTCTTCTAATAGAAGAGACTCCGAATTATAAATTTTGCAAGCACTTTGAACAAGACTCTTGATAATATCTGTCTTTTGTGATAAGTGGTGATGTGAAGTTAGGTGGATGTACCTGCCATTGAAGGAATGTTTCCAATAAATGGAAAATTCAGTATTGCCTGTAGTGTTATTAAGGTATCCATTAAGGGAAGATTGTTTTTGGACTCTTGTTCAATAGTGAACTTGATGTGGGTATATAAGGGGTTTAATTTGTCCAAAAATTGAAGTAAATCTGCTTCAGAATGGGACCATACTGTGAATATCATCCACAAAATGAAGGCAGATATGAGTTGAAGAAAAAGGGTGCTGAAAAGTTGGTTTTCAGATGTTCCATAAAGTAATCAGCTAAAGCCAGTGAAATAGGACTCCTATGGCTGTTTCTTGTATTTGGTTGTATAATATTCTTCCAGGTGAAGTACTCTGTACTGATGGTCCTTAAGGAAATCATCTGTTTGCAAACATGCTCCAAGAAACTGCAATTTTTATGAGATGATTTCCCTGGAGATGTTAACTTGTTTAAATTTTTACCATCAGTGTAATGAATTATCCCGTTAATTTCATTCATTTTAAATGCACTTCCTTAATTGTCATTATGCATACTGTTTCTTCTCAACACTTGTGTCTTCTTTCTTTCAGCAGTTGTTCTTTCCTTTTCATCAATCATATCCTCTTTTTTTCTTAGCAACCAGATTCTTGATCATATTGCACTCTCTTTCTCACTTTAATTCAAACTCTTCTTTACCAGCACATAATCTTTTTCACACTTCTGCTTGCTACCACTTGCAAACTTAAGCTACTCGCTAATTTCTACTCTTTGTCCATCACTGATGCCTCAGTTCATCCTCACAATTCATTAGAAGATTGCACTTTCTCATTTCTCTTATTCATCATCTCAATATACACATCTTCCACCACTCTCCTGACATTCACATTATATTCCCAACAAAAAAATCATCATAGAGAAATCTGCACTGCTTGCTACATTTGACTTAAAAACTGTCTGTTGTAATAATTTCACTCACCACTATTTTGTCTTTGATCACAACAAAATATATTACCCCAATAAAATACAAAACACCCTATGAAACTTTGCAGGTGCCTATTTAGCAAATGCATTGAACTTTAAAAGTTAAAATGATTTAATAAGGCTAGTAGAAGTGTAAAAGTTGCTAAGTTGAAACTTTTAAGGGACATTCATTGTTCAGTTTTCACAATAATCAACACTTCACTTACAAAAAAATATAACTTTCGACCATAATTGCTTTAGAATTCTGAGTTTTTGTCTGGTCTTCATTAAAAAACGATATTTCAAAATTGATCTGGCCAGTGTGAGTCCCTTAATTAAACATATGAATAAAAGGTACCTGAGAATGCTTTGGAGTTTGCCTTTTATGTAGTACAATATTAGGACAACTCTTGATGAATTTTATTTAACTTTGTAAGTTATCACTTTTGAAAATTTTTAGAAATAACGAATATTTTTACCTCTTTGGTATATAAAGCAGATGGATGTTATTATCCTTCCTTTTAAAAAATATGTTTTAAATTATTGCTTTCTAATCATAATTTTTTTTTTTTCTATAGCTTTAGATAGCATGATGCTGGAATGTTCAGATTTTACTGGACCACAGAAAGCTAAAACTTTTCAGAAGCCTTTAGTCAAAGATATCAAACCAGCATTTCAGCAAACTACAACTTTTGCTTCCAGTGAGAAATCTAGAGACTGGAAAAATGTGAAAGGATTAGATGATGTGTTTATAGTTCCAAAGGCAAGTAAGTAGATTTTCAGTTAGTCATTACCCATCATTTCTTATATTATATAAAGCATTCAAAGCACTGTTTCTCAAAGGTCAAACTCAGCAAAATTATTTTCAAACACACACATGTGTATACACATATATAAATGCAGACTACCCCAAATTGCTTTCTTTTAAGGTTACACAATGGTCAGCATTCATAGTGAAGAATTTATTGGGGAGACAATACATGTGTTAGAATAATTACTTTACTTATAATTAAGAAAATAACAGTCGACGTTTCGACCTCTATATTGAGGTCATCATCATCATATGTACAGAACACAAACTACATGACACTACACAAAAGTGAGATGAATCTGAATGTTTGTTTAGAGTTTATCCTAGCCTGGCCTCTGGTGAAAATTTTTATTTATATATTTATTTTTTTAAGATGATGATGACCTCAATACAGAGGTCTAAACATCAATTGTTACTTCCTAATTATAAGTAAAGTAATTATTCTAACACATGTGTTGTCTCTCCATAAATTCTTCACTATGAATACCCCAAAATGCAAGGACTTATTTCTCTAAGTGCAGTAATACTACTAATAATACTTAATATGCAATAATACTAATTTCTCTGAACATGCAGACAGCTTCATGTACTTCTCTGGCTGAATCAGTCATTGTTTTTCATCAGTTTCTCATTGAAGTGTTGAGAGTATTGAATTCTTTGTTTTGAAACCTTTTGAACTAACTTTTAACTATTGTTTGAAAATTAGAAGGAAAAAAACATTGAAGTTTCTTTGAGTGCAAAATCTGCCATTTGGAAACTTCTGTACTTTCTTTACTCAATGTTTATGCATTTTCATTTTTGCTATCATATCAACAATCAGTTGCCCTCTTCTTAAGGTCCCCATATATGGGGAACTATTGGAGGTATCATCATCAAATTCCTGACATGTACCCTCAAGGGGTGTACAGGATATGATAGTACTAGATGAAAAATTTACATCATTATTGAGTTCCTATCTACAGTTTCCCTCTAAATCAATCTGTTACCTGTCAACTACAACATTGTCAGATCTTATATTTCTATCTTCTAAGGCACTTTTTATTGTATCAATCCACCTATATCTTGGTCTCCCTCTGGATCTTTTTCCTACCAACCTGGCAGAGAACACTCTGTTTAAGTGAACCATATAACCTGAGATTAGCTCTGCTAACACATTCCTGGATGCTAACAATATAAAATTCTTTCCTAATTTCCTTGTTTTTAATATGATATTGCCATTAATGCCATCTGTCTAGCCCATGGGTGTCAAACTCTCGGCCCGCGACGAATATTTTTGCGGCCCAGCCAAACATTTGCCGATGAAAGTGATTACTACATCTAGCCATGTTGCATGCATTTCCTTTTTCAGTTTTGAAAGTAATCACTGCGAACAAGATTTCCCCCGAAGTAGGAAAGATAGTAGCAGAGAAGAGATGCCAAGTGTCAGGGAGAAAACATTAATTTTATCGTTGTCCTTGTTCTTTTTTTATGCTGTACTTTTCAAAATAAACCTGCGTTTTTATGAAAATTGAAGTTTTTGTTTTTTGTGGCCCACATAAACTTAAACATCATTTATTTGGGCCCATGTTAGCCTTTGAGTTTGACATGCTTGGTCTAGCCCCTAATCTTTCTCAGGACTTTCATATCTGCAGTCTCCAGTCTTTGGTCAAGTATTTTCTTAAAATTGGTTTGAACATTGTCTTTATAGCTATTTAGTGTTTGCACCAATTTCTCTCTTATTCCATACATATAAATTTATTCACTTGACTTCCTACCATACCAGCTTTGTTGATTCTGTTGCCTATTTCCATATTTAATTTATCATACTCAGATTTTTTTTTTTCACTAAAAATCGTGCTTAAATAGCTGAAATGTTTTACTTGTTCCACAGATTCTCCATTCACAACGCAGTTGACATTTTCAATGCTTCTGGCTATTTCCATTGTCTTTGTCTTGTTATTGCTGACCTTCATGCCATATCTATTACAACAGTTATTCAATTTAGTCAGGGAATCTTGCAGACTTGTAGCTGATTTATTTAAAAGTAAAACATTTAACATAGTCAATGAGACTTTTCTTATTCCTTGCCTCTTCTCTCCATGTGAATTTGTGCATATTTTTATGTTGGAACATTGTGTTAGTAATAACCAGTCCATATCCTGAGCAGAAATCCAACAGGTATTTGCCATTATTATTAGCTTTGCTCTTTTCTACAAATTTTCCCAAAGCATTTTTGTATGTCTGACAATCATTTCCTACTCTGCTATTTAGATCCCCAACAAGTACCAACTTTTCCTTTTTCATTGTGTTAGTTGCTTTCTCTAAATCATCAAAAAATTCCTCCACTTCTACCTTAGTAGAACCTTCTGTGGGACCACAGGCACAAATAAGTGTCATTGTCTAATTCCCCATTCTGATATTTGCCCACATCATTCTACTTGAGACTGCCTGCCATTCAAGAAGATTAGCCTTGTATTTTGTGTTGAATACTATGACTACTCCTTCTTTTCCTTGATTGTCATTGCCTGAATATAACATTTTGTATTTATTGCTCAGAGCAACCTCACCAGTTTTTGTCTTTTTTGTTTTAGTCACCCCTATTATGTTGATCTGGTACTTATCTAATTCCTCAGCTAGCTCCATTTCTTTGCCATTCAGGCTTCTTATGTTGATAGTATAGTACCGATCTTTAACTCTGGTGATGTTGAGTTGGGGTGTGTTTTCAGATTTGTTCCAGTAGCTGACTTTTCGCTGTTCGCCCTGGTTCCCTGGCGAAAACAACAAGGGCCTTGTTTAACCGGGCAAAGCCCCAGCCAATGTGAAATTTTGTGATGTTGTACCATCATTTTGTATATTGGTTTAAGCCAATAAGAATACAGTTTGGTCGGCTAAATCCCAAATTGTATTGTTATTGGTTTAAGCCAATAAGAATACAATTTGGTCGGCTAAATCCCAAATTGTCAGCCCATCCTTGTTCGTTCAGTATCCAGGTAGATACCCAACAGGGTGCACCACGAGAAGGTGAGGCTTGGACATTAGGTCAGAAGCCCTGGTCGGTTCTCTGCATTCCTTTAAAGGCTATGTGGAGGTCTCCTCTTAGTTATACAGCTTTGACCCTCTTATTATTATAATATAATACTTTGGATTAGAGATAGTTAGTTGATGAAAATTTTTCCACTTGGTTATACTGTAAATTAAAGATACCAAGAAATTATATACTTGGTTTAATCATTTATCTAAGTGTAAAACAAAGTTTGCACCTGAAGTATTTTCAGGACTGGGGCAGCTCGTGGTATAAAGGTGGTATGACTTCATATCACTATTATAATAATAAGTTGGGACACTTTATGGCAGCTCGTATATAAAAATATGACTTCTGCATTACTTTAAACTTGGTATCAATTCTGGGTCTGGCTCCTGCTGATAAGACCTCAATAAAGGTCGAAATCGGTCTGGGTAGTGATCCTTCCCATAATAATGCATAGCATTATACATGTTCGCAAGGAGATGTGCTTTGCATTATGGGATGGGATACTGAGGCAAGTGATGTGAAGTTATACCATCTTTACCACAAGTTGCCCCAGTCTTGAAAATACTTCAGGCACAAACTTTGTTTGCTTACACTTGGATAAAGGATTAAACCAAAAACTTTGTTTGTTGTTGAAAGTTGTTGGAAAAACTTTCAACAACTACCCTCTACCCCAAAAAACGAGTGCAAAAAAAAGAAAGAAAAAGGTTATCAACAGTTCCAAAGCAGTCTTCGTAAGAATGAAGTTCAATAAGTTTGCCTTTTTCATAACTATCAGTTCAGCCTTCCTGCACTAAGGTGGTTGGGTATAACTTCTGCCCTTCCTTGTGTCCATTTCTCTTTCTTCCCCTATCCTGGTGGTACCGTTGTAACCTCGCCCAATGATATGGTAGACTTATTTGCATCAGTATTATCCTCCAACTCTTGTTTAGATGACTAAAGCAAATCACCTCCTGCACTACCACAAACTGCCCATTGCATGCCTCCTCTGATCTTTCTCCAGGACATTGGGCAAATCCTATTGATACTGATTAATACCCCTTCTCCGGATGGTATTCCTCCACTTGTGTTCAAAACCTCTGCTCCAGAATTAACATCCATCCTGTATCACCTGTGTAAGTTGTCATACTCACCTGAAATCTACCCAAAAGCACGAAAGCTAACCTTTATCTAGCCCATCCCTAAAAAGAGAGGTCAGCCAACAAACTATCGTCCCTTTACTCTTGATTCAGTATTCTCAAAAGTGATCGAAAGGTCATCCACAGCAAGGTTTTTCATTGCTTGTAGACTCATTGATTAATTAGCAATCACCAACACAATTCTACAACAGACTTCATTGCTAATCTTACCCACCTTTGAACACAAGGTTCTGTAACCCCCCTCCCAAAAAAAAACTTCCTTCTTTACATCAACTACCTTCTCTCTCTCTCTTTCTCTCTCTCTCTTCGTCTCTGACTTCGGATGACAGTATCCTCCATTTCTCTTATTTATTCAAGAATCTCTGAGGCACTGAAATTATTGAAACCTTATGATCTTCCATAACTGGTGACTTAAATACTGATCTCCTCACCATTGTCAGGGATGACAACTTAGCAAATTTCAGTGCTATTAAAGCTCAGTCCTGTATTATTACCAGCATGAAGATACTATATCACTCTCACTTACTTTTGATGTTCCAGTATCCTTTCAAGATATGCTGATGTGCCTCTATCATGGCTCATCTTATTTTGCCTATCAACTAGTTTTTGAATCCTACAAACTATCAGTCTGTTCTCATAGGAAGTATTTCATAGACCTGCCACAAACTTTGTCACTTGTCTCTGGATCCTCTCCACCACTTCATCTCCATGGAATCTGTGTTCGGATCTGCATACAGTAGTCCAGATGTGGCCTTATTAAAGCTTTATATAGGGGAAGTTATTGTTCCCCTATATAAAGGGGAACAATCATGTAATTTGAGGTGCTGTTTTGGCTACCTTTGCAATATTCCCTCTAAACTTCAACTCCCTGTCTACAATCTTAGAAAGAATTTTGATGCACCACCCCAAATATGTGAACAATATTCCATGGTTGGACAGATTTGGAATTTGTGTTGGGTTATAAAGGTGGGAAGTAGTGTCTGCAGAAAAGTGCACAGTTCTTTGGCATTTTAAAATGTATTTTAGCTACACTGACCTATACCTTCAGCTGGAAAGGGTAGAAGTGTAGGTCAATCCAAGAAAGGAAATCTGATCATATTTGGATATCTGATTATTATCAAAAGTAGGGGAAAGGGATGTGAGCTCTTTCTTGTGAGAGGTTGTCCTTGCCTCACTGAAATATAGCTAGGAAATCAGAGTTGAGAACATTGATCATGGTAGATCATGAGAGTTCTGACAATTGAGCACTGTAAGGTTTGCCAAACAAAAAGGAGAAATGGAGTGTACTGTCATCTGTTAAACTATGAATAGGATTTGAAGTTTATGAGAATAGGTCATTTATATACAAGAGGAAAAGAGTGGGTGAAAGTACAAAACCTTGGGGTTCTCCTACATTGGCATGGAAATCTGAAGAGAGGAAACCATCTGCCATTATACATAGTGAGTGACCAGAGAGAAAGTTGGTTATCCAGTTGCAGAAGGTGGAAAGCAGACCATAGCATGGCAGTTTGCTAAGTAGGTTCCTGTGCCAAACCTTATCAAATGCATTTGAAATGTCAAGGGCAACTGTATGAGCTTCTCTGAATTTTTCCATGACATGAGTCTCCAGAGATGCGTGGTGAAGGCTAGACAGCTGTAGATCCAGAGAGGCAGAATTCATATTGCTAGTCACTGATTAGTTGGTAAGTCTCCAGGTGGTGGGAGTTAGTGACCTTCTCCATAGCTTTAGAGAGAGAAGAAGTGAGAACAATTAGACAGTAGTTTGGCATCTGACTTTTATCACCTTTCTTTCTAATAAGCTGGATTTGGACCTGTTTCCATGCTGTAAGTAGATGCCAGTTGAACAGAAGAGATTGAAGAGGCGATATAGGATAGGTATTAGTTCTGGGCATAAGTTTTTAATGCAATAGGTGGGAGACCATGAGGAGTGGATGACTTATCATTGTTCAGGTTATCAGTGACTCTTTACATTTCTTTTTTGGCAGAAGACTATTGATGACATAGAGTAAGCAGTTCTTGGTAGAGTGGGGAGAACTTTACCCATGTGATCAAAGCAGGAATTGGAAGAGAAGATTGATAATGACTTACTGGCATGAACCTTCTCTTCCAATTTACAGCTGTTGTTAGCTGCAATATAGGTGGAGTGAGCACTGGAGGTTTGGTTTTGTCTTTTGCTGAGGTGACTATGGTACCATCTGAATGTGAGAATTGCTGAAACATGGATGGATGGATGGACAAAAGTTGTGCCCAATGGTCTTGGTATGGGACCAGAAGATGGATGGACAAAAGTTGTGCCCAATGGTCTTGGTATGGGACCAGAAGAATAGATTGCCATTTGGACAGAAGGCAAGTTTGCAGCATTTGGCCTTTTTAAAATCCGATTTGGATATTGATTATTTTACAGCTATTGTGAGCTTCAATATAGGTGGAGTGAGCACTGGGGGTTTGGTCTTGATCCACTTATGATATGATATACTGAATTTTTTTGTTTTTCTTTGTTGGCCCACTTTTTGAGAACCATAGCTTGTGGTGGCCAGGTACTTTGGGTGGAATGAGGGAAGAAAGCCTTCATTCCTGTGAGGATAATTTCTGTCATTCAGCCTGACTAGATGTTTATATCAGGAGAACCAAAGCAGTACTCAAACCATGGAAAGGAGGAGGAGTTGAAGTCACAGAGGTCATCCAAATAGGTGATGTCATCAAACAGAGGTGATGTCCCTTATCATGCCAAAGGACACAAGACTGAAGTGTTAGGTGAAGATTCCATGGCAAAGAAGACTTTTATGAAGTTATGGCCTGAGTTACTAAAAGGAGAAATGACATCCACAGTATTTGGAAGAGGAGCTGATTAGGAAGAAACATTGTGTTTGCAGATTGGAGGTGGTTGTCAGGTATGCTGGAAGGGAGGTTGACAATCTGTGTCAGATTTGCTGATGGCAGATGCTTCAGTGCGAAAATGGAAGCCAGTTTGAGTTTGAATGTTGAAGACTCCCAAGAAGGTTGGCCTCACTTTTAGGTATGTTGACTAGAAAATTTAGCATGAGAGAGAGAGAGAGAGAGTAGTTATCAGTTTGTGGAGTGATAGGGACATCAATTGAAAGCAGCAGTGAATTAGAAGCATTGCCAAGGTGAGCTGATTGTTTATGCAGGGGGGGGGGACTACGGAAGATGGTAGAGGAAGGGAAAATCCGATGGACGAAATGAGTTTCTAAGCAACTTTTCTTTGTGTATGATATACTATCAGCTGTTGCAGGCATAGACTTCTGTGGCTAATTGGTTCAAAAGATATATTTCGGTGATTACACCACATTTTTTATTATTCAGTTATACAAAATACTGAAATAATAGTTCCTGACAAGTTTCGTAAATCATAGGATTTACATCTTCAGGGGGTAAATAGTATAACTTAAAGTTTAAACAAGAGAATTAATTAATAATTAATCAAGTGTGGTCAGCTCTAATAAAAAATCTACCTCAATCTGAGCTCGGACTGTATGAACATGAACACGTGACATCGTCCAGTATTGTTCAATGTCAATAACGTTTTATATCTGCATTCTGTTATTTGAGTTTATGAATAGCCAGACAGTTATGATTTGTATTTATTAATTCTCTTGTTTAAACTTTAAGTTATACTATTTACCCCCTGAAGATGTAAATCCTACGATTTACGAAACTTATCGGGAACTATTATTTCAGTGTTTCGTATAACTGAATAATAAAAAATGTGGTGTAATCACGAAATATATCTTTTATACTATCAGCTGTTTTATTGAAAGCGATGGAAGCATACCGTTCTGTATATTGTGCCTAGAAGAGGGAAAATATCAGAAAACTGGAAAAATGCTACTCTAATACTGTTATTTAAAAAAGGAGACAAGGAAGAAGTAAAGAACTATAGACCAATTAGTATTCTCTCTAATCTGTATAAAATTCTCACAGAAGTAATAACAAACAGGTTAACCCTTCTTCTAGACTCAAATCAACCTGCAGAACAAGCAGGATTCCATAAAGGCTTTAACACAATTGATCATATTCATGCAGTAAAACAAATAATAGAAAAAGCAGAAGAAAACCAATTGCCTCTCTGTTTAGCCTTTATTGAAAGGCTAAACAGAGAAAAAGAATTTGATTCCATCAAAACTAATGGTAATCATAACACTCCAGAATCAGGGAGTTCCTGGAGAATATATGGACCTCCTCCAGGAAATATACCACACTGCAACAATCCAACTTCACACCAGTAGCAATAAAATATCAATTGAAAAAGGTGTCCGACAAGGAGCCTCTCTATCACCCAAAATCTTTACAGTAGTCCTTCAAGAAATATTTAACAATATAAACTGGACAAACTTTGGTATGAAAATTAATAATAGAAACTTAACACGCTTAAGATATGCAGATGATATCATAATTTTTGCAAACACTCCAAAAGACCTTAAAATAACGATAGAAGACCTATATCATGAAAGCAGAAAAGTTGGCCTAAAAATAAACAGAAAAAAGTAAAATCATGTTTAATCATTTTGTAACACCAAAAAACATAATAATAGAAAACAATTTCTTGGAAGGAGTCTCTTCATATACATATTTAGGTCATCTCATTGGTCAAAACCAGGGATCGGCAACCTTTTCAGACTAGCGGACCACATTTAACTTTTGTTTTTAATAATTGGGCCACAAGAGTTAATTAAGAGAAAATAGTGAGTGAAAAAAATACTTTAGTTATCAATTAAAAAAAAAAAAAAAAAAAAAAAAACAGAAATATTTAAAGTACGAGATATGAAACTCAGTGAAAAGTTATTATCACGTAAAAGCAAAGTAATATAGTTATGTATCACAATATGTGTGTCTCCCTGCTTATTATGACTTTTGTGATTGTTTTCTCTTAGCCAAATTATCTATATCCACTTTATAACCTGAGGTGCAAATTCGAATCGAAGCATGCAAATGTTCATCAGTCAGTCGAGAAGAAAATTTATTTTTTCTAAAACTCTTGGCAGAAAATGCTTATTCGCAAATGTATGTGCTTCCAAATGCGACTATCATCTTCTTTGTGAAACTGATTAATACTTCAAATTTTTTGGATATTTTTTAATGAAAATGCGTTCTTTAAAGTTTCATTCTGTTGTAATTCTTCCGTCTGTAGTTGGCTTGGTACATCATCAATGTCGACATTAAAAGGGTTCAAACATAATCACATTTCGATGTTATTTTTACGAAAATCAACAAATCCTTGTTGAAACTTCTGTTTGTAAATCTTCAATAATACCAACAAAAGCTTCCTTTTGTTGGTATTTCCAAGTTGCAGGTAATATCACAAAGTGTAGGTATAAAATTATTTTTAATTTATTATTCATATTATAAAATGTATTATTTAAATAATTCAACATGCAGGCTACATGCCATGTAAGTATGGTCAACCTTTTATTGGCCACCAAAAATGCACGTTTGGGCTGCATGTGGGCTTCCAGTTGCCGACCCCTGATCTAAACTGTGGACTCCAAAAGGAAATAAATAGAAGAGTTCAACTTGCCTGGAGTGCATTCAGAAAATTGAAAAGCATTTTTCAAAACAATGATGTCCCACTCTGTTTAAATAGGAACACATTTAACCAGTGTATACTTCCAGTCATCGCATATGATTGTGAAACTTGGTCTCTAACAAAAGCACTGACAAATAAACTAGCAACAACTCAAAGAAAAATGGAGAGGCTGATGCTAGGCATTACATTAAAAGATAAGAAGTGAAACACCTAGATAAGAAGCCATACTCATATCACTGACATCATTCTTCACCACAAGTGACTAAAATGGAAATGGGCTGGACGTCTATCCAGAAGAGATAATGAGCAATGGACCACCATACTAACAAACTGGTTTCCAAAAGAAGGGAAACAAGGCTGAAGACATCCTAAAAGAAGGTGGAGTAATGAATTGTCAAATTTTGTTGAGAATAATTGGTGAACTTCAGCAGTGGACAGAAAATGGCTGAAAAGAAGTAGTACACTCTGGTAGTTTTATTCTAAAAGAAAGGAAATAGACTACATGTATAGCAACATTTATTTAGCTTTTTCAAAATATTGCTGAATATCTCAAAATATTTGACAGATCAGACAAGGTTTACTTCCCTAGAAGTCTGAATTGAATGAGTGAAGTTCCACTTCACTCATTCAATTCAGACTTCAGTTACAGATCAGCAAGTCGTCACAGATACTAGCTGCGATAACTTACTTTTCTACAGTCTTGTATTTTGCAGGTTGATGCTAATTAATAGCCTATCTATCAAATAGAATTCTCTGTAATTGCATTTAAGCAAATATAAAAGATTTAAATTATCATGTGATCAGTATTCCCTCTAATTTTTGCCAACCCATGTGTGCATGAAAAACATTTTGTTCACAAGTTTCCACTCTCAGACTCCATCTGTATGGTAGCCTGTGCTCACAATAGCAAAAGTGACAAGCCACAAACTTTTAATTTGATATGCCTAAAATTGGTGATAAGATCCTTTAACAAAAATTGTACATTGCATGTTAAATATTTCTATACGAGCAATCTAAATGCTTACTCCTTCAGCTACTCAAATACTGCATATACATGCAGTTTATAAACAAACAACAAACTATCACATTTGTCCAGCTGCTCAAATTTAAATGAGTTTGCAGCTTTTTTCTGCTTTAATTTTGACAGTGATATTTTGAGGGTTTAACACACTAAAATTGCTGGTGTTATATTTCTCATATGTAGCTATAACTTGTAAAATTGCAAGCACTAAATTTGCTTAAATCTGCATAGTTACAAAAGTCCATCATCGTTTGTACAAGTTCAAGTGACTGTACTGTATAGACAGTAAACTCTCTAACCAAATATTATAGAATACTAAGGCAATTGATGCGAAGATACTTCACATGCAAACTGTGTTTACCTATGCTTGGATAAAGGATTAAACAAGAATATAATTTCTTGGCAAGTTTAAATATTCTGCAACATTGGAGAAATTACAATAAAATAGGCAACATATGATTTATCATATAATTTATTTTTGTAGGTTGTGCAAAAAATTATTAACTATAAATTAGAATTTCTAAAAGCAAACATTTTCTGTATGCACTTCATTTTTGACCAGTGTATACATGTGCACACTGGTCAGACATTGCATGTGATGACATTTCCCTGTATAACTTTACACCATTGATGTACTTATAGAATTTTAATTATTAAAAGATTATTCATTATTAATTTCATTATTAAAAGATTAATGTGCACTCCTCTGGTCAAATATTGCATGTGATGAAATTTTCCTGTGTAACTTGACACATTGATGTGTTTATAGTCCGTGTGGTTAGCCTGGTGGTTATGTACTTCACAACCATGTGCCTAAGAAAGGAGCATGGACAGCGAGATTTTTCCTCCCGCAAGCAGGCAAACCCCATGAACACACACAGCTAGTGTGTTGATAGTGATAACCATAGAATATACTGGGAGGCATAGAGCTAGTTACCTTATCCTCAGAACGGATACGACTTAGAAGGACTTTAGATAGCTCTGTAATAGTCCAGTAGGCCTAACTCATAGAAGGGAGAAGAAGACAAAGAATTGATATGTATTTATAGAATTTTAATTATTAAAAGATTAATTACAGAAATTTAAGCCACATAGTCAATTTAATGCTGTCAGAAAGGTTTCTTTTCTTTTCTTTTTTTTAAATATAAAAACTAACCAAATGTGTAAATTTTAGGTTTAGAACATCACTTTGTAACAGTTATGTTTGTCTTCTAATATGACATACTGAGAATGTTTTACCAAACATACCTGTTGAATGAGGAACTGAGGAATGTGGGGTAGATTTGGGGTTATCAAAGCAAAGGCCTCTGAATCTAATAAAGATTTCTTAATTACAGAAGCATTAATTACTTCTTACTGCATCTTTTTTTTTTTTGTTATATAAATGAAATACATTAATTTTACATGTTTATAGACTCATTGTTTGTTTCGACATACTTAACAAAGATCTCCATGTATTCCACCTTTTGTTTTATCTTCTTGAATTCTCCTCTTCACCATTTCTTCTTTTTCCCCCATTTATTGTTATTGATAGTGATAATCATCAGTTTGTACAGTAGGAGCAGTGCTGTATTCACTTATCAATTGGGTGATGTTGTTATCTAAATAAATCCGCTACAAGTCTGCAAGATTCCCTGACTAAAGTGAATAACTGTTGTAAAAGATATAGTATGAAGGTCTGCATTAAAAAGACAAAGACAATGAAAATAGGCAGAAACATTGAAAATATCAACTGCATTGTGAATAGAGAACCTATAGAACAAGTAAAACATTTCAGCTACTTAGGCATGATTTTTAGTGAAGATGGTAAATTAAATATGGAGATAGACAACAGAATCAACAAAGCTGGTATGGTAGGAAATCAATTGAATAAATTTATATGGAATAAGAGAGAAATTAGCCAAAACACAAAATTAGCAGTATACAAGACCTATTCAAGTCAATTTTAACTTTTGGATCTGAGAGCTGGGTCAGAAGTAAAACACTTGACCGAAGACTAGTCACCACAGATATGAGAGTCCTGAGAAAGATTAGGGATATGAACAGATGGCATCAATGGCAATATCATATTAAAAACGAGGATATTAAGAAAGAACTCGACATTATCAGCATCTAGGAATGTGTTAGCAGAGCTAATCTCAAGTGGTATGATCACTTAAACAGAATGGAGAGGAAAGATTAGCAAAACAAGTGTTCTCTGCGAAGTTGGCAGGAAAAAGACCCAGAGGACGACCAAGATATGGGTGGATTGATACGGTAAGAAATGCCTTAGACGATAGAAATATAAGATCTGATAATGCTGGAGATTTGACAGATAACAGACTGATTTGGAGGAAAATTGTAGATGGGAAGTTAGTAATGATGTAGTTTTTCATGTAGTACTATCATATCCTGTACACCCCTTGAGGGTATATATCAGGAATTTGATGACGATGATAATGCCAGATCACAATTCCTTCAGAGCATTTTATTGACTTAATGTAATTTTTGTCGCTTTCAAATTCTTGCATACCCTCACATTGCCAGTATGAGTTTATTTTGATGCAGGGATTTGGCACAGAATTCAAGAAATGTTTCTTATTGTTCCATAGTATACACACACACACACACACACACACTATAATAGATTTAGTTTAATCCTTTATCCCAGTGAGAGCAAACAAAGTTTGCGCCTGAAAATATCTTCAGGACTAAATATAGTGTTGTACTATCTTATCCAGTAAGTAGTGCAACACCAAGTTTTGACTGTTTTGATCCTACCTGCTCTTAGAAGTGCCTGGTAGCTTGTTCCACCTTTGCCACGAGTTGCCTTGGTGTTGCACTACTTACTGGATAAGATAGTACAACACTATATTTAGTCCTGAAGATATTTTCAGGCGCAAACTTTGTTTGCTCTCACTGGGATAAAGGATTAAACTAAATCTATTATAGTCTAACCTAGTGATAAATAAATTTTCAACACACACACACATTTGCACAAAATAAAAGAAAAACCTTGTATGTAAATTTCCTTTAATTTTGGAATGATCCAGGATCAAACCTCTTCTTGTCTGAGAAGAACTTTTAAGGTTATTTTCTAATATAGAGAATTTTTCCTCCCAGAAACTCTGGTTTATCATCTGGAAAACAGGAAAACTGGCGAAGTGAGTATATTCATTTTACAGACATAGCAGACAATGTAACTGACATGAAAGAGAAGATTGGAAATTAACAGAATAGGAGTCAATATCAATATTTCCTAGCCAAATAATACACACAAGAGTTTGTAATATAAAATGGTCTAAAGTCTGATGGCAGAAATGAAGAAGTAAATTTGGCTCAGTTTCTCGAACAAAAAGAAAAGAAAAAAAACTAACTGTTTTTTTTGTCCTGCTTGATGTTATTCAAGGAGGTCAAAAAACTTAAGTAGGACCTACTTGATATTCTTATGGAAGTTTTGGAGTGTTAGATTTTATATCTGTTTTCCCATTCTACATAAAGAAGCAATAGTTAATATAAAAGAAAATGGTAATGAATAATAAATGAATTAGTATATCAGTAATAAATAAGTAAATTAGTAATAAACATATTAGTGTATTAGTAATTACTAGGTTTTGTATGCAAAAATGCATGCAGCACACAAAATAGCTAAAGCATTTCATGATTATTTTTTATTTTAATTACTTTTTTAAAATATTAACTGATTTGAAATTCTGTAGCTCAGTTGTTTTCAGCAGAGTCCTTTGGTTAGAAATTTTGCTGGGTTTGAATCCTGTATGCCTCAAATCCTTCTTCACATCAAAGACCCTTTATCATGACTTTTCAATTAAAGGTGAATTAAACATTCTGATATGGAGCTGGAGAGCTTCCCTTCCCAGGAAACTCAGGTTTTTTGTCTCTCAAAACAGCTGCATGGAAACTAACAGTGAAATAATCTTTCATGGCGATTTCAACGTCCACAATTCAAATTGGCAAAGACCTTTTCACAGACCAAGCTAAAAGAGAAGTTGAATTCTTTGCTATGAGCAATCAACACAAAATGTTCACCAACCCACTAGAATTCCAGATAATCCTCATCATTCTCCCTACACCCTGGACCTTTTCTTAACCAGCTCTCCATCCAGATACACTATTGATGTTATCTTCCTTTTGGTATGTCTGTCTTCACCTTGTCCATATTTCCTATTCTACAGTTTGTCCTTCTTCCAGTCAATCTCAACCTCATTTCCTGTTGCACTACAACAGTGGTACTTGGGATGACCTTTGAGATTTCTCTGCCAAGTTTTCATGGTCTGATTATTACTTCTGCTGTTTTGATCCTACCTGCTCTGATCTAATAACAGAAATTATTCCTACTGGGATGAGTAGGAATACTCCACTCCACTCAAAACTCTTGACCCTTATCCAAACTCAGGTCTCCTAACAGTTGTGCCAAAGCAGTCCGAGTGAAAAGTTCGGTATGTGCCCAGTGGCTCAATATCAAAAACTACAACTCAGAACAGCTGGGGGGAGGTGGGGAAGAAAAAAAAATCCAAGCAGATGTTGTAACAGCCAAATGCACTGAGCATCTTTTCTTTTAAGCTTACACGGTGATCCGAATGCATTTTTGAAAATTATGGAGACAACTACCATGTTTGAATAAAAACTTTAGTTTAATATAACTATTAATATATCTAATAAATAAGTTTAATTTAAGATTTTAGTTATATTAAACTAAAGTTTTTATTCAAACACAGTAATTGTCTCCATAATTTTCAAAAATGCACTGAGCATCTCTTTTATGGCAGTCAAGTTCTGTTTGTGTCCTACAGCCTTGAAAAAGCTGTGGGACATGACTCCTGTCCTTCGATATTTCCCTCTCTCACATCTTGATGGTACAGTGATAACATTTTTTGTAGAAATTAAAAATGGAAACTCAAACTTATATGAAAATAATTTTAATCAGTGTAAAATTTTCACTTTAGTATCAAAGGCATGCATGTTGTACCACCTTACCTCAGTCCTGAAGATATTTTCAGGTGCAAACTTTGTTTGCTTACACTTGGGTAAAAGATTAATCTAAATTTATTAAAGGCATGCATCTTCACTACATTAAAAATGGAATACAAAATAAAATGCAATAAAAGACTTTTTTAAAAAAGTGGGGATATGCAGACTGTCTGCTTATGCTGTAGAGGACATTTTTTAAAATAATTACTTCATTTCATTTTGTGTTCCATTGTTGGTATTACCTTAGTATCAAAGGCATCCCTGAGGATGCCTTTGATACTTGACATACCTATTTTAAAACAGGTATGATATCTGATGCCAAGAGATAGGTCTGCCTGACTTATCTTTAACATTTTCTAAAGATAAGGCAGGCAGACCTGCTGCCTCCTGGGATCATTTCCCCCCCCCCCCCCATCTCTTGTATACATAACCAAAGCAAATCTCCCATTATTTCCTAAACTGTTTATAGTATGCCTCCGCTGAAATTTTGTTAGAAGGACATCAGAAAAGTACTCAGTAGCTTTGACACCAATAAGTCTCCTGGTCTTGAAGGTATTCCTCCAGTCATACTAGAAGCCTGTGATCCATAACTCACATCCATCTCATGTCATTCTTCTTCAAGCTGTCATACTCATTTGGCATCTATTCAACATCTTGGAAGCAAGTTTGTATCCAACCTGTTTCCCACGCTCCAAAAAAACTCAGCTATCAAACTATCACTCTACTGCTCTGACTTCAGTACTCTTAAAAATCATTGAAAAATTCATCAACAGCCAACTGCTTCACTACTCAGAGACTCACCAGTTACTTAGTGATCACCAATATTGATTCTGCCATTCTCATTCCATAGCTGATCTCCTATCCAACCTCACCCATCTTTGAATACAGGCAGGCCATAGAAAAGTTTGGAGAAACTCAAGTGGTTCACTCATGATATTTCTCGGCATTTTAGCATCCTGGCCTTCTTACCAAACTACCATCTTATGGTATTCCTATTTCTCTTTACAAATGGACTGTCAACTTCCTCTCTAATCATTCATTGCAGGTGGTCGAGGTGGATGGTTTTCTTTCATCACTTTTTAATAAATGATGGTATACTTCAGGGCTTTCTGCTTTCATATGCATTATTCTTTCAATGCTTCAGTGATCTCTCCTTGACATCTAATCCTACTCATAGCTTTTGCTAATGACAGTATTTACTACTACTACTCTTTTTCATTTTCAATGCCTCAAACACTGATCTTACCATTTTTCAAGTAGGGTGAAGATAATGTGGTCAATTTTAATACCAAAATGCAATCCTGTTTCATTTCTCAGAAGAAAGACCATGCTTCTCTCTCTCTCTCTCTCTCTCTCTCTCGACAATATTCTGCTCATCAAGGATCAGTTTTCTCTTCTGGGGTTGATTTTTCACATCTAGCTTATCCTGACACAAGCACATCAAATCCATAGCATCCAACAAGCTTTATTAATTTTTGTTCTAAACAGCACTTTTTTCCTACTAAACTGCTGACACTATAAAGTTCAAATCTCTCAACCTTAGATTATTGTTCTCACATTTGGGATGATGCACCTAGTATCTTCCTCAGAATGCTTGATTATATTCAGAATAAAGTATTTCACTCAATTCATGATTCCTTTCTCAATAACTTCCTCCAGTCACTTTCCCCATAGATGTTAATGCATTGTCTTTTCTGTAGTTATTTCCATGGGCACTGCTCCATTGAACTGACCATTACCATTCCTTAACTTTCATCTAATCATATACAAGCATCGGCAGCTGCTGGTCAATGCCCATATATAGATCATCTCCAAATTGAACCAACTTCTCATCCTCCTCTTTCATTCCTTACACATCTGCACTTTGGAATGGTCTTTCCCATGTTATTTTCCTCCAATGATTGCAACCTGAGGTCTGCAAAAAACACATTAGGAAATTCTTGTCTACATGTGGCACTGTTGTGTCATAGGCATTGGGACTTATGACATGGCATAGTTCCCTATTATTGATACATACGTACATATAGATATATGTAAGGACTGCATTCTTTTCAACATGATATTCAGTTTTATCCTGCTAAAAATTAAATGGTGATAACTTCTTATTTCATATTCTCTTTATACTCCTGTGTCCTGAACAAAACTCCAGTAGGTACTTTCCAATATTATTAGATTTGCCTTTTTCTCCAAAATTTTCCCAAAACATTTCTATGTCTGGTAAGCATTTTATGCTGTACTGTTTAGATCTCTATCAAGGATCAAAATTTCCTTATTCTTTGTATCAGTGGCCTTCTCTGATGTCTCAAAAATCTCCTCCATTTCTTCCTTAGTAGAACCTTCTGTGGGACCATGGGCACAAATAAATCTTATTATCCAGTTCACTATTCTGATATTTGCCCACATCACTCTACTTGATATTGCCTATCATTCAAGAAAATTATCCTCATATTTAATGTTGAAACCTATAGCTATTCCTTCTTTTCCCAATCGTTACTGCAAGAGTTTGACATCTTCTGTTTGTTGCTTAGAAGAATCTCACCTGCTTTTTTTTTCTTCTTTGTGTCAGTAACACCATATGTTGATCTGGTACTAATCCAATCTTTCTGCTAGTTCCATTTCTTTTCTGTTAATGCTTCTTATGTTGATAATGCCAATCTTGAACTCTGCTGATGTTGAGTTGGGATTTGTTCTAGTTGACTTTTCACAGTTTTGACTTGGTTCCTTTACAAAAACAGTTTTCATGCTGGCTGGGTGAAATCCCAGCCAGCATGAAATTCTGTCATTGTACCATAATGTTCTATTGGTTTAAGGTAATAAGAATACAATTTGATTGGCTAAATTCCATATTGGCAGCCTGTCCTCATTCATTCAGTATCTATCCAGATACTGCCATAGTGCACCATGAGACGGTAGGTCAGAAGCCGTGGTTGGTTTTCTGCATTCCTTAAAAGGCATGTGGAGGTCACACAAAAAAATAATTGATTATTAAATGAATTCATATAATACAGTGTGTTTTTTAAGAAGTCATTATATATGTGAAATAGAGAGCCTCTATAGCTGTTGGTATAGACAAAGCCCTTTGGTTGGAACAACCTGGTTTCGATTCCTGTGCATGACATGAGGAACCTTTTATCTGGTTTCTTTCAATTAAAGGTGAGTTATCCGGTCTCATACAGAGATGGAGGGTTTTTAGTTCTGGAAGCTTGGGGTTTTCATTCCTCAGAACAGGTAAACCAACCCCATGAATACACACTGTTACAGACAAAAAAAATACCTCCTCCCCCTCAACATCAGGCTCTGCAAAAAGTCAATTGGGATTGCACACGTAAAGTCGTATCATTTAAAAGGCTGACCCCAAATAGAAGGGATAAGGCACAAGGGGAAGAAGATTATACATGTGAACTGTGAATCCTTTTTTAAATATGCAATTGACTCTCTCTGGGGCAAACATTCTCACAGACTTATTATAACAAGCCACCGAAAAGTTCTCCAATTTAGAACATGATGCTGTTCTAAAGGAAATTCAGCATAATAAATTTAGTTTAATCCTTTATCCAAGCGTGAGGCAAACAAAGTTTGCGCCTGAAAATGTCTTCAGGACTGGGGTAAGGTAGTATAACACCAGGCAACTCGTAGCAGCAAAGGTGGACCAAGTTGTTATGAGTTGCCCGGTGTTGTACTACCTTACCCCAGTCCTGAAGATATTTTCAGGCGCAAACTTTGTTTGCTCACACTTGTATAAAGGATTAAACTAAATTTATTATAATCTAACTAAGTGAATAATAAACTTTTGAAATTCAGTATAACAGATTATGCAATATAACAAATATTGCTTTGGCCCTTTTTTGGGTTTTGTATAGTTGACCACTAGCATATCTTGAAGAAAGAATGATATGTTCTTTGTTGGAAATACTTAAGGATATGAAAAACCTTTATGAGACTTTTACATTTGAAAGTAAGTTAACACATATACAGAGTGAGTAGTGGCCCTTCCCTTAATGCATAGCAGTATACATGTCTGCAAGGAGCTGTGCTTTGCATGCCAAGGTATCTACCACCTTACCTTAGTCCTGAAGATATTTTCAGGCACAAACTTTGTTTGCTTACACTTGGATAAAGGATTAAACTAAATTTATTATAACATATACAGAGATTGCAAAGGTTTTCTTTCTGGAAACTTAGTTACCATTACCTAAACTAAAGTATCTGAAGAATACAGAGTGAGCCATGATCTTAACCCAATGTATTTTATTGTGACTGACTTTTTAAAATAATTTATTTTCAAGAAATTATCACTTCAAGCATATAGAGATCTTAAGTAGCTGGATTAGTAAAGTGATTTCATCCCTCCCAAAATAGCTTTTTTAGTATTGATTTTTTAGGCCTTCTCTGAATTGGTTAAAAATAGAGCTAAGAAAATGATTATGCTTAATTAATATTGTTGATAATGTATTTGGATTGTTAATTTATTCTGCTTCAACCTTTTTATTGATTGTGTTATGGCTTTTATTCATTCTGTTTCTTGATTCTTTAGGATTTCCTTCATGGTGTATCAAAGAGTCAATTCCACCAGTGTATCACCAAGTAGAACTGCTTGTAACAAGTGAAGGAAGCTCTGTTCCAGATACTAATTTGCTTTGCCCAATCTTAATTTCTTCTGGTCTCTCTCGAGAGGTATTAGGACATATCTGGGAACTTTGTAATCAGACAACTCCTGGTCAACTTACTCAAGGGGAGATGTATAGTGTGCTTGCACTGATAGCTGTAGCTCAGGTGAGTAAATATCTTCTTAATGTAATATCCAACTTTGCATACCCAACTATGCAAAGCCAGGAGAAAACATTAAATATCACAAAAATTTCTTTATTCTTTGCTGATGTACTCTTAAAATTATTTGCAGATGTTACTATTATCTGTTATTGCTTGATTTAGTTTATCAACATCCTCTTCAGTAATTTTTTATTTTTTTTGTGTTTCTATATTCTTTTTATTTTCAATTATTGTCTTATGGTCAAATTTTTTGGTTGAAAGTACTAATCTCTTTCTTTGTGATTTGATGGGCAGCATAACTTACTAGTCTATGATCACTTTCTGTTCTGAACTGATTTATGACTGATATATTTCCTGTTGAAGAGATATAGTTTATTTCATTTCTGACTTCTCTGTTTGGACTTCTTCATGTCCTTTTCTTTTTTGGACATTTTTTTAAAGAATGTGTTCATGATATAGAGTCTGTTGGCTTTTATAAATTCTATTAAGATATTTTCATTTTCAATTTTCTTCCCTAACCCTAATGATGAAAAAGAGAAGAGATTTGAAACAAGATAAAAACTCTACTTCAAAAATAGAATACTCAAAATTATGCAAAACTATCATCTGGAGCTTATAACACTAGAAAAATAAAAGAAGAAAAATCTAAGAAGAAGCCTGATGATTGCAGACCTTAGTAGCAATAAAAGAAAATAATGGTCCGGTAACAAAAAGGGTTTGTCTGACTGTAAAGAAAAAACATGATTGTTATCTGATGCCTATAGGATCAACAGGTAAAACATGCCGGCTCGGACGTCACCTGGATCAACAAGCGATCCGGTACCAATCGAGCAATCAGGGTTGGATCGAAAAGTGGGATACCGAAAGGAAACAGAAACTGAAACTAACAGAACTGTTATCAGTAGGAACATGGAATGTGCGGACACTCTGGATGTCAGGAAAATTAGAATTACTTCTTGAGGAAATGAAGAGATATCGGTGTGATATACTAGGATTGGCAGAGATGTGATGGACATCATCTGGAGAGCTCAATGGATGCGAAGTAATATGATCAGGACATGACACCAAGCACGAAGCAGGAGTTGGCTTCCTTCATAACAAAAGAGCTCGAGAGGCACTGTTAGACTACAAACCAGTTCAATGAATGAATCATAGTAGCAAGATTTCAGGCAAAACCATTTAACATAACAATAGTCCAGATATATGCACCCACATCTGACAGCACAGATGAGGATATTGACTTATTTTACAAAGATCTGACAGAGACGATAGAAACAATACCAAAGCAAGATGTGCTAATTATTAAAGGAGATTGGAATGCCAAAATTGGAATAGATAATATGGTTGGGAAAGAGTCATGGGAAAATATGGTTTCGGAGAAAGAAATGAACGAGGTGAAAAATTGTTAGAATTTGCTGTGGACCACGAGATGATGATCTGTAACACAAGATTCCAACAAAAGGAGTGTAGAAAATGGACGTAGCAATAAAATGATGGGAAAACCAAGAACATGATTGATATGATTACGATTAAAAGAAGATGGATAACATCATTACAGCAGTGTCGAACTTTTCAAGGAGCTGATATAGACTCGGACCATAGTTTAGTAATTGCAAACATCAAGTTGAAATTAAAAAAGAAATATAAACCCCAAAATCAGAATAGAAGAGATACAGCAAGAATAAGTGAAGCACAAATAGGAAGAAGGTACAGAACAGTGTTAGAAGAGAAACTTAAAAGTGTGGAGAAAGAAAAAAACTCGAATGTAAGAGTGAAAAGAGTAATGAAGGTGATAGACGATGCAGTTGAAGAAGAAGAGAAGATCAAGAAGAAATGGATTAGACAAGAAACACTGAAGTTAGTGCCGGAGAAAAGAATGTTAAAGATAAGAAGGGATACATCAGAACAAGTAGAGGAGCAATATAGAAGAAAGTGTAATGAGATGAAAAAAGCAGTCAGAATGGATAAGGTGAAATGGTTAGAAGCCCGATGCAACAATATAGAGCAGTACTATGGAGTACTCTGGCTAATTTATCTGTTACATTCTTGAACAGCACAGACTTCATAGAAAAAGTAAAAGATATACACATTGATGTGTATGATGAGCTGTGATGAGAGTATAAAACAAGGGAGGTATACACAATGATCAGAACCATTAATAGAAAGTGGCAACCAAAACAGACCACAATTAAAGATGAAAAAGGCAAAGTATTGATGAATCAAAAAAAATTGTACAGCTGTGGACAAGATACTTTAGTGAGTTATATGAAGAAAAACTAGATTTAGATAGCATTGGTAAACTGACTGAAGAATTGAAGCAGATATCACCACCAGATAATGAGCATGATATGAACATTTTAAGAGGGGAGGTAGAAAAAGCAATAGGACGGCTAAAACACAACAAGAGTCCTGGTAACAGTAAATCACTGGAGAAATGATTAACCATGGTACCGGCCAAGACGTTTATAGACATCAAGATTATCATGGATGCGAAGTGCATATTAAAATTGTAATACTGTTGATATTACATTGAAATATATGATGGATACGAAGTGTATGAGGATGTGTATTTGATCCATAATGGCCGGTAAGGTGGTGAAAGTATGGTTACAGAAATGCACAAACTATGTAATATGGTATGGAAAGAAGGGAAAATGCCAGAGGAGTGGGTGAAATCAATATTAGTGACATTATACAAGAAAGGAAAAAAAAGCTAGAATGTAAAAATTAAAGAACAATTGCCTTGACAAGTCACCTTGGTCAAGTGATGATGATGATATTGAACAGAAAGATTGAGAACCCCGATTGGAAGCATACCTTGCAGACGAGCAAGCAGGATTTAGGAAGGATAGAACTATAATTCAACAAATTTTGACAATGAGGTTAATAGCAGAGAAAGCTAGAAGAAAAAACAAAAACATATATACTTGCTTGGTTGAGTTTCAGAAAGCATTTGACAGTATTGACCAGAAAGTCACATTAGCAGTTCTGGAATCCTATGGAATTGATAAAAAAAACTAATAGCTATATTAAAAGATGTTTATCAGAATGCAGTTGCAGCAATTAGAATAGATGATGATTTGAGGAAATGGTTTAGAACAAGCAGAGGTACTAGACAGGGGGACCGAATATCACCAAGCATTTGCATCGCACATTTAGAAAGAGCAATGGACAAATTGAAGGAATATCTGTACATGGAATGAGAATTAACAATCTGAGATTTGCAGATGACATTGTTATTATTGAAGAAGAAGACAAAAGAGAACTACAAAAAACACTGAAACTGTTAAATGAGGAAGGGAAGAGATTTGGACTTGTTATGAACTTGGAAAAAACAAAGACAATGGTATTTGGTGAGAAGAACATGAAACAAAAGATATAAGTGGATGGAATTGATATAGAAAATATAGAACAATATGCATATTTGGAAAGTAAAATGACATATGATTTGGACTGTAAAAAAGAAATAAAGATCAGGATTGCAAAGGGAAGAACAAATCTGAAGGCCATGGGTAACATCTGGAAAAGTAAAGTGAATCAGCCTGCAAATAAAAAATTAAAGGTACTAGAAACATGCATCTTTAGCGGTGTACTGTATGGATCTGAAACATGGATAATAAATAAGGAATCAAGAAAAAGAATTTTGGCATTTGAAAGAACTTGTTACAGGAAGATTCTAAGAATAGGATGGGTACAGAAATCACAAATGAAGAGCTCTATCAGAAGATACGACCAAAAGAGAATCGAATGCAGAAGATTATAAAATGAAATGTGTCCAAATGCAATTATTTGGACACATCTGTAGAATGAGTGTGGACCTGGAGATAAAGACATTTATGTTTAGTATTTTGGATGGTTTAAACAAAAGAGGTAGACCATACAGAGAATGGATAGATGATATAAAGGACTGGTGTGGAATGGGTGTGTAGAAACTGTGACACTGTGCACTGGACAAAGGAAGGTGGAAGAAGATAGTGAAGGAGGCATCGGACACCAACGGGCAGTGAGCCCATGGTTCGTGATGATGATAACAAAAAATCCAAAAGGAATTATCAAAAGACTGGAAGAATTTTACAAAGAACTTTATAAAAACGAATCAGATAAAACCATGCAGAATAACCTATAAAGAAGTACATGAAGCTATATCCAAATGAAAAATGGAAAAGATCCACGAGAAGATGAAATCCAAATTGAGTTAAAGATTGCTGGCAAAGATTAATAAAACATCTAACAAACCTTATCAACTGATGTATTGATAAAGCAAAAATACCTACAATCTAGAAAATGCAATATTAACATTAATTTATGAAAAAGGGAATAAAGAAGAAGCCAAAAATTACAGACCAATTAACTTATCAGTTCTGTATAAAATGCTTATAAAAACAATAACTAACAGAATAATACCTGTTCTGGATTTAAAACAACCAGTAGAGCAGACTAGATTCTGAAAAGGATATAGTACAATCAACTACATACATGCAATGAAGCAAATCATGGGGAAAAAAAACAACAGAATATCAAAAACCTCTCTGTTTAGCATTTATAGATTATGAAAAATTGGCAGCATAAAAACTTCTGCAATAATAGAAACTCTAGAAAATCAATCCATACCAAGTGAATATGTGGAACTGTTAAAAGAAATATATAAAAAATGGAACACAACTATAAGACAACAAATAGAAAGCAACGGGATCCGTATATTTATATCCAAAATTTTTACAGCAGCACCTTCAGGAGATGATTCAAAAAAATTAACTGGAGTTCCAAAGGCATGACAATAAAGAGTGAAATATTAACCGATTTAAGATATGCAGATGATATTGTATTAATTACAGAATCAGCACAAAACCTACAGGAAATGATAAATATACTGAACATAGGAAGCAAGAAGATAGGTCTTAAAATAAAGAAAAAACAAAAGTTATTCATGCATAGGTTTCTGTGGTTGAGAAGTTCAATAGAAATATTCCGGTTTTCTGACCACATGTTTATTGGAGAACTGTTTTTAAAAAACTAAACAAGTACTAAAAAATAACCCGACAAGTTTCGTTAGTCATAAGACTAACATCTTCAGGGCTAAAGAGAACTAACAGTTTAAAGCACAAACTATAAGAAATTATGAAAAACAAGTTCATTTGTTGGTATTATGAACATCAAAAAAGTTCATTAAAAAAATGAACAACAGATCTATACAACCGTTAATGCATGTTAGTTGGAGATAATGCTATTTGTTGTCGCATTCTGTGGTTCACGCTCACTCTGTCTGTGGTCTGAAGTGGGTAAATTTTTAATAAACGATGACCAAACTTGATTTAAAATCAAACCTTGGTTTTTGTTGCATTGTGTAGGAATTTTAATCATATTTGCTGCCTCTTTGAATTTTCTTGTGAAACAATTCTTATCAATATAGGACATTAGTTCTATCCCAGAGTACATCATGACTGATAGAAGCTGTGTGATATGCTAAGCCAGGTTTATGTTCTCTCTTCTTTTGTATGTCCTTTTGATGTTCACTCATGCGGATTTCTCCCAATCTCCCTGTCTGGTCCATGTAGCAGATGCCACAGGAACAATGAATATTATAAACCCCTGGTTTTTTTTCATTGGGTGATGGGGGTTTCGGAGGATAAAGAGATCTTGATATTTTTTCAAGTGGCAGGAAAGTCACTTTTATCTGTTACATCCTTGAACAGCACAGACTTCATAGAAAAAGCAAGAGATATACACATAGATCCCTCAGACATATTAGCGAGTTTAGATGTTGTCAGCCTTTTTACAAATATTCCAAGAAATGAAACAGTAAACATCCTGGAAAATCTCTTTCCACCAGACATTGTACAGCTCTACAAACATTGCATAAAAAATACATTCTTCCTTTACCAATACAAATTCTGGGAACAAAAAGAAGGACTAGCAATGAGTTCACCCCTCTCACCAGCTCTAGCAAACCTCTACGTGAAAAATTTTGAAAATTTTCCATGTAGAGGTTTGCTATTATACACACATTTTATTTTACATGTTTTATTATACACACAGCTCATCATACCGTGCTTTAAACACACTCAAATTCTCTGCAGACACCACACTCTCAGGCAAAGCATTCCAATCATTCACAAATCTGCATGAAAAAAACCTGCTTCTCACTCCCTTACTCACACCCTCTTTATACAGTTTCCAGGGATGATCTCTGGTTCTCCTCTGATCTCCCACTATTTTCTGTAGATCCTCTCCAGCATTGATCATATAACAACCCCTTAATAACTTGTAGGTCTCTATCATATCTCCCCCTCTTCCTCCTGTCCACCAGACTCTGCAAGTTGCATCTTCTCAATCTTTCCTCATATTCGACATTCCAGAGGTTAGAAACTACCTTAGTCAGTCGCCTCTGGACCCTTTCCAACATCTCTGGGTAAAATAGTCCATGTGTGGCCTAATCAAAGCCCTTTACAATGGAACAAGAATCTCCCTACTTCTACAAGTCAGTGTTGTCTTCAGAATTTTGGGTATGTGTCCCCTAAATTTCAGATCCTTATCCACTATCACTCCCAGATCTCTTATTTCCTCCTCCTCTGACAGTATATATCCTCAGCAAGCATAAATTCTGCATCCCATCTTTGTTTCCCAAATTTTAAAACCTTACATTTTGCAACATTGAACTCGCATCCCCATTCCCGTGCCTAATCACTCAATTTATTCAAGCCTTCTTGTAGGGCCATATCTTCTCGACTCTCCATGGTTCATCCAAACTTTGCATCATCTGCAAACAACTGAATATCTCCATCCAAATCTTCACCTATATCATTAATATACAAGTTAAACAGTAATGGCCCTAAAACAGACCCCTGAGGCACTCCACTAGTGACTTTCTTTTTCCTGGATATTGCTCCCCCCAATACACAACTTGTTGATACCTATCAGATAGCCAGTCTCCAATCCAATGCACCAATCTAATATCCAACCCCATCCGCTCTAGTTTGACTATCAACTTATCATGCGGTAATCTATCAAAAGCCTTTGCGAAATCTAAGTATATTACTGTATCCTTCTCCTCTGTCCATGGAAGCAGTCACCTTATTGTGATAAGTAGATTACTAAATCATGACCTCCCTTTAGTAAATCCATGCTGTCCATGAAAGATAATACCATTGTTGTCAGTCCAATTCTGAATCCTAGGTCTCACAAACTTCTCCAACAACTTAACTACAATACCTGATACACAGGTATTGTAGTTAACTCAAGCATCAAACTCAAGACCTTTATGAACTCAAGCATCAAACTATAGGCCTATAGTTTGATGCTTGAGTTTTATCACCTCCTTTATGAAGTGGCACAATCTTGTCCTCCTTCGGAACTTGACCCAGTGCAAGACTCATATTAAAAAAATATGTCAAGGCCGGCATCAACTGTCACATTCCTTCAGAATACATGGTGATATATTATCAAGTCCCACAGCCTTATTTACATCTAGTTTGCTCAACTCCCCATACACCTCTTGCTCACTTACAGTCAGTCTCTCTTTCCCATCATCAACTGCTCTCAATCTCTCCATGAAGTCACATTCACAAGATTGAAAGACCTTTATAAACTGCTCATTAAGTATCTTTCAATCTTGTGAATGTGACTTCATGGAGAGATTGAGAACAGTTGATGATGGCTACATATCGAAAGAACTCCTTAGGATTCTTTTTGGCTTCATTAGCTAGCTGCTGTTCTCTCTTTAGCTACCCTCACCAACCAAGTCACCCACCTTGCCTGGTCTTTCTAGTCCTCATGGAATTGGTTATTTCCACTTCTCTTATGCTGCCTTCATAACGCCCTTTTTCTCTGTATCGCATGCTTAATCTCTTTATTCATTCATTTCTCACCTACCTTATTTAACCTTCTCACCCTTGGAATACATTTAGACATTGCATCTGCTAGATAGTTTTTGAAAATCCCCCAAGTTGCATTGATCTCTTTTCCAGCTAACTCCTCATTCCCTGCTACACCTGCAAGCTGTCTCCTGAGCTCTTCATAATCACCCCCCCTTTGTAGTTCCACATATACCCTTTTCTTACACAGGTCCTCACACTGCTGGCAATCACCCAGGTAATCACCTCATGGTCACTCTCACCGATTGGTGGGTGATTTGACACTTCATTTATAATTACATTCTCTGATGAGATGACCAAATCTAAGACCCTCAATTCTCATGTACCCTCCATTATATACTGTCTGAGGTAGTTATTCCTCAAAAACTCAAGAAACTTATTTTCTTTACTTCCAGTTGCTATCTCATCATTCCAGTCTACATTGCCATAAATAAACTCGTCGGGTTATTTTTTAGTACTTGTTTAGTTTTTTTAAAAACAGTTCTCTAATAAACATGGGGTCACAAAACCGGAATATTTTTATTGAACTTCTCAACCACAGAAACCTACACATGAATATAGAAGCTCGCGGTGTGTTAAATTGGTGTAAAGTTTCACAATTTGAGAAATTACGCATTAAAAAGCAGAACTTTATCAATTGTTTGATATTTTTAATCCGTTATAGAGACAATGAAATTGTGCTCAAATTCATAAAAATAAAACGCGCTTTCCACTAAAATAAAGCTAACAGAATATACAAAAGAACGGAATTAGCTATATTGAGAGAAAGAATGGGGTGTTTAAGGGTCAAAGCTGTATAACTGAGAGGAGACCTCCACATAGCCTTTAAAGGAATGCAGAGAACCGACCAGGGCTTTTGACCTAATGTCCAATCCTCACCTTTTCGTGGTGCACCCTGTTGGGTATCTACCTGGATACTAAACGAATGAGGATGGGCTGGCAATTTGGGATTTAGCTGACCAAATTGTATTCTTATTGGCTTAAACTAATATAGAAAATGATGGTACAACATGACAAAATTTCATGCCAGCTGGGGCGTCGCCCGGTTAAACAAGGCCCCCGATGTTTTCACCAGGGAACCAGGGTGAACAGCGAAAAGTCAGCTACTGGGACAAATCTGAAAGCACACCCCAATTCAACATCACCAGAGTTAAAGATCGGTACTATCAACATAAGAAGCCTGAATGGCAAAGAAATGGAGCTAGCTGAAGAATTAGATAAGTAGCAGATTGACGTAACTGGGGTGAATGAAACAAAAACTGGTGAGATCTTTCTGAGCAATAAATACAAAATGATATATTCAGGCAATGATCATCAAGGAAAAGGAGTAGCCATAGTATTCAACACAAAATACGAGGCTAATCTTCTTGAATGGCAGGCAGTCTCAAGTAGAGTCATGTGGGCAAATATCAGAATGGGGAACATGAATAGGGACAATGAGACTTATTTGTACCTATGGTCCCACAGAAGGTTCTACTAAGGTAGAAGTGGAGGAATTTTTTGAGGCTTTAGAAAAAGCAACTGACACAATGAAAAAGGAAAAGTTGGTCCTTGTTGGAGATCTAAATAGCAGAGTAGGAAATGATTGTCAGACATACAAAAATATTTTGGGAAAATTTGGAGAAAAGAGCAATGCTAATAATAATGGCAAATACTTGTTGGATTTCTGCTCAGACATGGACTAGTTATTACTAACACCATGTTCCAACATAAAAATGTGCACAAATTCACATGGAGAGAGGCAAGGAATAAGAAAAGTCTCATTGACTATGTTATTGTTGATAGTGATGTTTTCTCCCTGGTGCAGGACACCAGTGTACAGAGGATTTGAAATTGGAATCGATCACTATTTAGTCTTGAGCAGGATGAAATTGAATTTCATATTGAAAAGAATAACATGTAAGAAAGTTTTAAAGCAAATAAAAGTTGAGTAGCTCTCAGATTATCAGATTTAGATAAGTTCATTAGTTTTGTTCTGAGTTCGCCAAGTGGGGGTCTCTGCCTAATGTAGTGTAGGTATTGGAATCTGAACGGAGGCTTTTCATTTTGTTGTTATAATCTTCTGAGTTCAAAATCACTGTTGCATTGCCTTTGTTTGTCTTCTTTTATTATGACTATGTTTTTATCTGATTTGAGTTTATTAAGGGCTGCGAATTCTGTTTTTTGGTGGTAATTTTTAATTTAATAGTAGTGCTGTACTTTAAATGCGGATCAGGTCTGCTACATCTCCTGATACATTTCTTATACCTTTTTCAATTTGAGCTACGATATCGATTTTCGGGATTTGTCGAAGCATTACAGCATAATTAAACCCTTTCATAAGAAGATTAGTTTCATCTTTCGTTAGAACTCTTGAGGAAAGGTTAATTACTACTTTGGATTGATCTAAATGTTTCCTTTGGTTTTCTTTTCCTTTTAAAAGAGAATATAATTTTTTAATTAGGCTGCGTTTTTTATTTTCGGCCATAATTGTAGCTTTATTGTATGTGATAGTGTCTATGTTATTCCAAAGCTTGGACAGCAGTAATGTGGTTAGTTCATTATGTATATTACATTAATCCTGGTTAATCTTGGACAATTCTGCTCTAGTGCTGCAATTCTTTCTCTCATCATCATCATCATCAAATTCCTGTCATGTACCCTCAAGGGGGGTATACAGGATATGATAGTACTACATGAAAAATTTACATCATTGCTAACTTCCTATCTACAGTTTTCCTCCAAATCAGTCTGTTACTTGTCAAGGCGCCAACATTATCAGATCTGATATTTCTATTGTCTAAGGGACTTTGTACCATATCAATCCACCTGTATCTTGGTCTTCTCTGGGTCGTTTTCCTGCCAACCTTGCAGAGAACACTTGTTTTGCTAATCTTTCCTTGCCCATTCTGTTTAAGTGACCATTCCACCTGAAATTAGCTCTGCTAATGCATTCCTGGATGCTGACAATGTCAAGTTCTTTCCTAATATCCTCGTTTTTAATATGATATTGCCATTAATGCCATCTGTTCACTCCTCTAATCTTTCTCAGGACTATTATATCTAGTCTTTGGTCAAGTGTTTTACTTCTGACCCAGCTCTCAGATCCATAAGTTAAAACTGGTTTGAACACTGTCTTGTATACAGCTAATTTAGTGTTCCGACTAATTTCTCTCTTATTCCATATGAATTTATTCAATTGACTTCCTATCATACCAGCATTGTTGATTCTGTTGTCTATTTCCATATTTAATTTATCAACTTCACTAAAAATCGTGCCTAAGTAGCTGAAATGTTTTGTTTGTTTTACAGGTACTCCGTTCACAACGCAGTTGACATTTTTAATGATTCTACCTATTTTCATTGTCTTTGTCTTTCATTCCATATCTATTACAACAGTTATTCAATTTAGTCTGGAAATCTTGTAGTGGATTTATTCAGAAGTATAACATTGTCCGCATAAAGCAAAGAGCTGACATTAAAATCTCCAATTTTGATATCATGTTTAATACCACTTTCCTTCATAATGTAATCCATATAGATAATGAATAACAGAGGGGATAATGTACATTATTGTCTCACACCAGATTTAACATTAAACCATTTTCTTGTACTTCCTTCAATTCTAACTGCTGACTTACAGCTCAAATAAAGACTAAGTATTGCTTTGTATAATGCCCCATTGATACCATATAACTGTTGCGTATTGAATAGCTTCTCTCTTGGCATCTTGTCATATTCATTTTCATGTAACCTTTATCATCTCTTACTCCTTTTACAGCACTCTTTTCTCTATTTCTAAACTTCATCAATAACCTCCAGAATATTTTGCCACCTTCTTGATATTTATTTTCTATTTTCTTGCCAAAGTCCTCCCATGACTTTTGTTTAGCTAGTTTTACACAATGTTTAGCTTTCTTGCATTTGTCTCTGTATTCTCTAAAAGCAAAAGCTTACTTATTTGCCAGGAACTTTTGAAATGCTTTCTTCTTTTCTTTCACTGTTTCTTTAACTTCATGTGTACATCATGGAGTTCTGATTTTTCTATCCTTGTAGATAACCTCACCACATGCCTCTCTGGCTGAATCAATCAGGGTTTTCTTCAATGCTTGCCACTGAATCTCCAAGGTTTGGTTCCTGTTCTCAAACTCTTTGATTTTTTCTTCAATAATCTTTGTGTATTTTAGTCTACAGTTCTTATCTGAGAGCTGCTCAACTTTTATTTGCTTTAAAACTTACTTAAATGTTATTGTTTTCAATATGAAATTCAATTTTATCTTGCTCAAGACTAAATAGTAACACTTCCAGTTTCAAATCCTCTGTACGCTCTGTACGGCCTGCACCATGGAGAAAACATCACTCTCAACAATAACCTAGTCAGTGAGACTTTTCTTATTCCTTGCCTCTTCTCTCCATGTGAATTTGTGCACATTTTTATGTTGGAACATGGTGTTAGTAATAACCAGTCCATGTCCCGAGCAGAAATCCAACAGATATTTGTCATTATTATTAGCTTTGCTCTTTTCTCCAAATTTTCCCAAAATATTTTTGTATGTCTGACAATCATTTCCTACTCTGCTATTTATATCCCCAACAAGGACCAACTTTTCCTTTTTCATTGTATCAGTTACTTTCTCTAAAGCCTCAAAAAATTCCTCCACTTCTATCTTAGTAGAACCTTCTGTGGGACCATAGGTACAAATAAGTCTCATTGTCCCCATTCATGTTCCCTATTCTGATATTTGCCCACATGACTCTACTTGAGACTGCCTGCCATTCAAGAAGTTAGACTTGCTTACTTTTTCTTGAAGGCAAACCAAAAATTTCCTATTTATTCAATGTATGCTATTACAAACATAAGTGACTTGATAGACCTTAAACTTTTCAGTTCAAATTTAAACAGTATCATCTTTGCTGCTCTTTCAGGTTTTTGATAACTATTTCTACCTCGAGTGTTGAGATGTACTCAAGTACATCCCAGATTAGATTAGGTTGCTCACAGCTATGAATTCTAATACCTTTATTTTTAATATGATTATTTCATTGATGTCATCTATTCACTCCTCTAATTTTTCTCCAAACTCTCATGTCTGTGATTTCTCATCTGTTTTATTTCTACCCCAACTCTCAGATTCATAAGTTAAAATTGATTTGAACACTGTCGTATACTCATCATCATCATCATCATCATCAAATTCCTGCCATGTACCCTCAAGGGGTGTACAGGATATTACAGTACTACATGAAAAAATTACATCATTACTAACTTCCTATCTACAATTTTCCTCCAAATCAGTCTGTTACTTGTCAAGACTCCAACGTCGTATACTGCTGGTTAATATTTTGGCTAATTTTTTACTTATTCTGTCTGCATTTATTCAACTTCCTGCCACACCATGACAGCTTTGTTTATTCTGTTATCCATTTCCAAATTTAATTTACCATCTGCACTTAAAAATTGTATACGTGAATGTCTGCAGTATTCCACTTGTTCTGTTTTGTTCTCTATTGAGAATGTAGCTGACTAGTTTTGTGACTTTTTTTATAATTTTCATCTTTTTATTGCTGATTTTCTTACCTAAACTAGTTACAGCAGTGATTCAACTCAGTTAAAGAGCACTGAAGTTGTACTTCTTTAGTTCTTTAAATAAATCCAGTACACCCAGTTGTACTGGATTTATTTAAAGCAAGCAGCTGGGTTGGATGTTTCCACTTTGAATGTCAGGTTTAATGATACCTATTTTCATAATATGATCTGTATGGATGAATGACAGTGTAGCATATATCATTGTCTTTTCATACCATATTTCAACATGAGTTGGAACATGATGTGTGTAATGGCTAGTCCCTGTCCTGAAAAGAAATTCAGCAGGTACTTACCATTATTTATTTTCTTTGCCTTTTTCTTCAAATTTTCCCAAAACATTTCTGTATGTCTGATATTTGCTTCCTGCTCTTCTGTTTAGATCTCCAACGAGAATCAGCTATACCTTTTTCTTTGTCAGCTGTCCTCTTCAGCAGCTCAAAAAGTTATTTTATTTCTTCTCATTAGAACTTTCTATTGTTCCAAATAAGTGCATATAAATCTTTGTGAAATTTCCCATTTTGAAATTTGTTTACATCGCTCTACTTGAAATTACTTACCATTCAATAAATTTATTTTCATGTTTAGTGTTGACTGTTAAAGCTACTCCTTCCTTTCTCTGATTACTTTTGCCAGTATACAAGGCTTAGTTTATATAACAGTATCTCACCTGTTTTGGTCGTTTTAGTTTTAGCAACACCAATAATGTATGCATCACACTCCTATAATACCTTAGTTTCACTTCTTGTACATTGATGCTTTTCACATTGATGGTAGCCCTGTTTAGTTTTGCAGATAGTGGGTTTTTTCAATTGACATTTCACTGTTCACCCTGGTTGATGAAAACTTCAGGTGTATTGGTTAACAGACATTACCCCGGCCACCACGTCATCATTACTTCATGATGGTACATCATTTTAAATCAACACAAAATGTATAATTTGGTAATCCAAGTCTCACATTATTCAAACAAATACCTAATAATTGTTCTCACCATGAGAAGTGAGGATTGAACATTGAATCAGAAGCTCTAGTGTTCTCCGCAGTCCTTACAAGCTATGCAAAAGGCTCAAGTTATCTAGCTTTTACCTTTCATCTACCTCTATTCTCATATCAATCCCTATCACAGTCAGGGATTGCATTATCTCCACCTGGATGATATACACTTGCAAAGTTATCGCACAGTAATTCAACCATTTCTTCTGGTTATGTTACTTCCTTGCCATCAGTATTCATTAAAGTTCTCCTTCCATATCATTCTTTCACAACTAGCAGAACTCTTTGGGATTTCTTTAGTTAATTTTCTCTCCATATGATTTTGTCTTCCTTACCACTCTCCTTATATACTTTCCATAACATTTTCTTCTTTTGCAATTTCTATTTAATGATACTATGCATCTGTTTAATGCCCACCTGATTTATCCTTCTAACCCTATATTTCCTTAAATATTCTTTGATCATTTCTCATATATTACAAGCATCCTTCCCATACAATTTCTTAAAATGACACAGCTTCAAATTGCCTCTTGAGTTTGTCATAATTATCAGCTTTACAGTTCCTTTTATACCCCTTCTTAATTGAAAATTTCATCTGCTTATCCACCTCCTAGGTGAAGAGAGCATGTTCACTCCCTCCAGTCAGAGTCAAAGTGGGTTATTTTGGTTATATAGAAATTCTCTGCTCACCAGATCTCACACTGCCAGAACTTTGTTTCTTCCATGAAATCCTGTTGCAGATAATTTATTGTTATTATTAACAATAATAACAATAAATTATTGTTATTATTAACCAATAAACAATTATTTGAAGCATCATGTCAAGGAGTCAAAAGGCTCATTGCAGGAGATCCACTCATGCAAACGGATCATTTAGTTTCTGCATTCACTACACTCAGGCAATGCATTCCACTTAACAACCACTCTCAGGTAATGCATTTCAGTTAGCAGTCACTCTCCATACTCCCTTAATCATACCTTCCTTATAGAGCTTCCAGGGGTGGCATCTTGTTCTACTCTTCAATCTGGTAACAACTCTTCACCCACATGTGCATCTCAATCATATCCCCACTTTTTCTATTCACAAAGCTTTGCAAATTGCATTCCCTCAATCTGTCTTTATATCCTGCATTCCATACACCTGAAACCAGCTAAGTGACTCTTATTTGGACCCCCTCTCAAAAATATTCTCATCCCCTTGAAAACCAGGACACCAGATCTTTGCACAGTAGTCTGTCCATATGTGATCTGATCAAAGCCTTATACAAGGGAACTGTAACCTGTTTTTACTTCTGCATTTAAAGGTCTTCCTCCTCATTGCCAAATCTGTCATGATGTCCTCACAATTTAGCACTGTGCCTTGCTAAACTTCAAATCTCTGTCCACCCTCTTTCCCAGATCTCTCATCTCTTCCACCTCCTTCAAAATCTCTCCATTATGTACTCTACATTCCACTCTTGCCTACCATATTTGAAGACTTTACATTTTGCAACATTAAATTGATTATTCCACTCTCTTGCCCACTCACACAGTCTGTTGAGATCCTCCTTATTAGGCCAGGGCACAATATCTGTTCTGCTTCTCATAGTTCTTCCCAACTTTGCATCATCTGTAAACAGTTGCATATCTCCAGTTAAACTCATCCCAATATTATTGACACCCAAATTAAACAATAGTACAATAATGGCCTCAATACAAATTCCTGTAGCACTCACTAGTGACCTTTTCCATACACAACCCCACCAACACCTATGTGACAGCCAGTCAGCTATCCACCTCAGCAGTCTCTTATTTAATCCCATCTGTTTCGCTTTAGTTACTAGCTCATGTTGCAATCTACCAAATGCCCTTGAAAAATCCAAGTGTACAACTGTATGTACACCTCCTTACCCTTATCCAGTGAATTTATTACCTTGTAATATGTAAGCAGATTGCTAAAACATAATCTCCCTTAATAAACCAGTGTCAGCCATTACAGAGAATACCTATTATTAACCCATTTCTAAATCATAGTCCCCCACTAATCTATCTAACCACAAACCAAGACACACAGTTTGGCCTATACTTTTGTTTTGTAGCCTCAGCCTTATTCCCCTCCCCCCTCCTCCTCTGTGAAGTGGAACAATTTTACCCTCTTTTTACTCCTATTGGACTTACCCTGTTGTAAGACTCATGTTGAACAGATGCGCAAGGGTGCTGTTAATTCCCATTCCTTCCAAACACAGTGATATACTGGCAAGTTCTGCTGTCTTATTTACCTCAGGTATACTTAATTCCTTGTGTCTCATGCTCTCTCATTACTATTTGCTTCTCCACTACACCCTCTACATTCAAGTTTCTCATACCACATTCATGAAAACAAGACATCCTGATAAACTGCTTGCTGAATACCTCAGCTGTATCCTCTGCAGCACTAGTTACCAATCTACCATTGTCATTTGCTAACATCATCCTCCCATAGTCATTCTTTCTTCTAATTGTCACATATTGAAAGAACTCACTAGGAGTTTTCTTGATTGGACTGCTAATTTCTGCTCATATTGCACTTCTTGTTATCTACCAACTGAGTAACCTTTTTGGCCTGCTTTTTGTACTCTTCATGCAACTGATTATTACCAATATTCATCGTTTTGTCTCTATGGTGCATTTTTCCAGATTTCATGCTTAATCTCTTCATTCACTCATTCATTTCACTCCTATCTTATTTAGCCTTTTCACCTTTGGAATACACAGCATTGCTGCTGTATCTTATCACATATCTCTTGATCGGTGCCTAAGCAACATCTGGCTCCTTTCTATCCAACTCTTCTATCCATGCTTGAGCTCCCAATTTTTTTCTTAAGTTTTTTATAATTACTGGCATTAAGCCCTTGCTTACAAAAGTTCTCATATGACTTGCTGCAACCCAGGTAATCATCACCTCATTGTCACTATCACTAACTTGGGGCAAATTAAACACTCCATTCACAGTCTCATTCTTTGATGTGATCAGATCTAAGACGCTCAGTCCCTTGTGCCTTCTATTATATATTGCCTAAGCTAGTTCTCTTAAGAATTCAAGAAATTCATTCTCTTTATTGCTTGATGTTATCTCTTCATTTTAGTCAATATTATCCTAATTAAGATTGCTCTCCATAATGACTGCCCTTCTCTTGCTCACCAAAACAGTTTATCTATACATTTCTTTATCTTCACCCTTCCACATTCCCTGGCCTATAGTAACACCCAAATGAATATCTCATCCTATCATCCTCAACCTCACATCACTTCAAAACCACTGCCACTATTTTCCCATTGAATCTCAACCTTGTGCGAACATAATTCACCTGTTATCATCAGAAACATCCCCCCCTTTTCTTGTCTTCCCTATCTTCGTGAAAAACATCGTACCTTCTTGTTTCAGTCAAGAATATCATTTTCATTCAACCATGTTTCACTTATTTCAATTATTTTCTGACAAATTCAATCAATGCAATGCTATTGTCTCCCTTATTTCTGATACTCCTAGTATTTATAAATAAACATAGTACTTTTTAGAACTGTTTCTTCCAGTATAAAACCATGAACAAAGATGTCAAATAGAAACTATTTTTATTTCGCCTAGTTTCATGAAATACTTTGTTTCACTTCATCAGGAAATAACGTGAATAAACTAAAAACTAGAAAGCAAGCAATAGCAGTTAATATTTCTAGTGAAAAATATTTGAAAACATTTAAACAATGAAAAGAATGCAGTTGCTGTTGTGCTGGCTGCTGATTTGTGGGTTGTTGTAACATACTTCTGGTAGATACAAGTGTATTGTGATGGATTAAGGGAGACCAGACTTGATGTAAAATCATCTCTTGGTTTTTGTTATGCTCTAGTGGATGCTTCATCATTTCAGCTGATTCTTTGAGCACTCTTGAGTAAAAATGGTCATCAACATGCAGCATTTCAGTTTGTTGCCATTCTACTTGGTGTTTTGTTTCCATTGTGTGTGAGCTGACAGTCCTGATTTGTGTTTTTTTCATTCTCAACCTCCCTGAAGTGTTCAGATTGGCATATCTCACCTGATCTGCCAGTCTGTCTTATGTAGTGTATACCACAATTGCAACTGATCTTGTAGACACTTGGTTTTTTAAGTGGCAGATGTGGAGGTTTATGAGGCTTCAGATGTTCAGATATTGTTGAGTGGGTAAAGGTGACTTTTAAGTTTTCTTGGCAAAGCATCTTGCTGTTTTATATGTGGTTGATTGTATATATATATATATATATATATATATATGGAAGAATCACTGCTCCATTGTGTTCTTGGATGTTTTTGTTCTTCTAATTAATTTGGGGATTGAAATAGAATTTTTTTTTACTAATGTTCTGTTGTAGACATATTTTTTGGAAGAACAGAATTAAGATACTGTAGTTCTTGGTTTCTTTTATCTCTCTTGGTGGAATTTCAGTAATCTCTATCACTAGTTGGATACATTAGTTGAAATATCAGAACAAAACATACTCAATTTCTCGGTCTATAGGAAGCCAACTACATGCTCTGTCTCCACAGAAACCTATGAATAATAAAAAAAAAAAGAAGCATAGTAATTTCTTGGTCTATAACTATAACCACTTCTATAACCATCCCTCATCTGTGACTACTCCACACCTACTGTCCACTCAACTTCATAACCTATTACTCTAATATTCCCCAGATTCAGCTACTCCCTGTGCATCCCAGACATCCCATTCCAGTACTGATCATCCCTATACATGAAGAATCCATTCTCCTTACACTGTATCTTCCATAGTATCCCTGTTTCCTCTTCCAGCTTGCATTCCTATTCTCATCTCTCACACTACTCAACTCTCTGTTCACAAACACTTTGATCTCAACTGATCAACTTTCATGCTTATACACATAATTTCTAACTTCTATCATTATTATTACATTACTATTAGACTCTAATGTCTAATAGTGTTTTTATTAGACATAGATGTTCATTTCTGTGTAGGTTCAATTAGCATAACAGTTTCACAGCTTTCTTGATAACCTTTATCATGTCCTTGTCTTTCATATCTATTTTTATTAGATTAAATATAATGATGTGAAATATTTTAACAGCTGTTTGTTTTGTAATCTGAAAATAAAATTCCGTTTTAATTGTTTTATTTATTTATATTTTTAATCAGGCAGGTCATCCTGTTACTTCTACAGATATCCTATTTTCTCTACCCCAGCCACCGGTTCCAGTTTTTCATTATTTGAACCATTCTACTTCAGAAAATTTTGGACAGAGTGTTGCACCTCCCAGTTCAGTCAACATGCCTGAAGCCACTATTCCATCAGATCAAACTGACAAAGCCCTTTTACTGAACTGTGGTCCAGTAAAAGCATCTGCATTAATTTCTTCTGGTGATGCAGTATGGTCATTTGCAGGTGCTGCATCATCCATTCTTGCACCATCTTCTGATATTTTCAGAGCATCTGAAGCTAAAACTTCAATTCCAGTTTCTCATCAATCATGTGAAACGGTATTACCTTCAAGCATAGGTGACAGTGTACCTTCTGAATCAGGTTGGACAGCTTTTCAGTCTCCTGTTCAAGAACTAGGTGAGATTCAAGTCTTATATAATACAATATATTGAAATTGAAAATTTTAAATATTTGGTTTTAATGGTTAATAAATTGTTCTTCAGATGTGTGTAAAATGAGATGTGTTATCTTTATGCACTCTGTATTATTATTATTATTATTATTATTATTATTATTATTATTATTATGGGAGGTTCACTCAATTCATAACATACTTATTATACTGAACCTTAAAATCCTTAATATTCCTTCCATTAACAACATAATTTATGTGTTCCATTCACTGACAATTCAACACCTTGCTCTTATTAATAAAAAATAAAAATAAAAAAAAATTCCACAACATCCCTTGCTTTCTCAGGTCTTATATTCGATTCTAGTTACTGACTAGAAGTTTTTCTTAACCATTCTTTGACCAGTTCCCGAGTTAGTTGATCTCTGGCACAGGAAAGGTGGGGTTCTCCCTACTGGAAACGCAAGTTTTTAATCCTGCAACTCATATAAAATTGGCTGTCCATCATGTTACTAAAGATAATAATATATAGGGACCAGGGTGCTTAAAGGTCAAAGCTGTATAACTGAGAGGAGACCTCCACATAGCCTTTAAAGCAATGCAGAGACCTGACCAGGGCTTCTTACCCAATGTCCAATCCTCACCTTCTCGTGGTGCACCCTGTTGGGTATCTACTTGGATACTGAACGAACGAGGATGGGCTGGCAATTTGGGATTTAGCCGACCAAATTGTATTGTTATTGGTTAAACCAAAATAAAAAATGATGGTACGACATGACAAAATTTCATGCCGGCTGGGGCGCCGCCCAGTTAAACAAGGCCCCCGTTGTTTTCGCCAGGGAACCAGGGCGGATAGCGAAAAGTCAGCTACTGGAACAAATCTGAAAACAAACCCCAACTCAACATCACCAGAGTTAAAGATCGGTACTATCAATGTAAGAAGCCTGAATGGCAAAGAAATGGAGCTAGCTGAGGAATTAGATAAGTACCAGATCAACATAATAGGGGTGACTAAAACAAAAAAGACAAAAACTGGTGAGGTTGCTCTGAGCAATAAATACAAAATGTTATATTCAGGCAATGACAATCAAGGAAAAGGAGTAGCCACAGTATTCAACACAAAATACGAGGCTAATCTTCTTGAATGGCAGGCAGTCTCAAGTAGAGTCATGTGGGCAAATATCAGAATGGGGAACATGAATAGGGACAATGAGACTTATTTGTACCTATGGTCCCACAGAAGGTTCTACTAAGGTAGAAGTGGAGGAATTTTTTGAGGCTTTAGAAAAAGCAACTGACACAATGAAAAAGGAAAAGTTGGTCCTTGTTGGAGATCTAAATAGCAGAGTAGGAAATGATTGTGAGACATACAAAAATATTTTGGGAAAATTTGGAGAAAAGAGCAAAGCTAATAATAATGGCAAATATCTGTTGGATTTCTGCTCAGGACATGGACTAGTTATTACTAACACCATGTTCCAACATAAAAATGTGCACAAATTCACATGGAGAGAAGAGGCAAGGAATAAGAAAAGTCTCATTGACTGTGTTATTGTTGATAGTAATGTTTTCTCCCTGGTGCAGGACACCAGAGTGTACAGAGGATTTGAAATTGGAAGTGAACACTATTTTAGTCTTGAGCAAGATAAAATTGAATTTCATATTGAAAAGAATAACACGTAAGAAAGTTTTAAAGCGAATAAAAGTTGACAGCTCTCAGATGTGAACTGAAGACTAAAATACACAAAGATTATTGAAGAAAAAATGAAAGAGTTTGAGAACAGGAATCAAACCTTGGAGATTCGATGGCAAACTCTGAAGAAAACATTGATTGATTCTGCCAGAGAGGCATGTGGTGAGGTTGTCTGCAAGGATAAAAAAATCAGAACTCCCTGGTGGACACAGGAAGTTAAAGAGGCAGTGAAGGAAAAGAAGAAAGCATATCAAAAGTTCCTGTCAAATAAGTCAGCTTGTGCTCTTAAAGAATACAGAGACAAATGCAAGAATGCTAAACATTGTGTAAAACTAGCTAAACAAAAGTCATGGGAGGACTTTGGCAAGAAAATAGAAAATAAATATCAAGGAGGTGGCAAAATATTCTGGAGGTTGTTGAAGAAGCTTAGGAATGGAGAAAAGAGTGCTGTAAAAGAAGTTAGAGATGATAAAGGTGACATGAAAATGGGAGAAAAAGATATCCTTGAAGTATGGAGTAATTACTTTGAAAAACTGCTAAATGAAACAAGCAGTGATGACAGCTCAGTGGTAAAAAACACTGACCAGGCATGCAGTCAGGAATACATATCCATACTTGAAGTAGAAAAAGCCATCAAAGGCTTGAAATGTGGAAAGGCAGCAGGAGTAGATGATATTCGACCAGAAATGCTGAAGTATGGTGGTATAAGAGTCTTATAGTGGCTGCACTGCATAGTTCAGAAGCCTGGACAGAGGGACGAATTCCCGATGATTGGAGTAGAGCTCTCATAGTACCCGTGTATAAAAAGGGAAATAAAACTGATTGTGTCAGTTACAGAGGTATTTCCCTACTGAGTGTTCCTGGCAAGATCTGTGCAAGTATACTTGAGAAACGGTTGAGAAGAATTGTGGAAGAAAAGCTTGGTGAAGAACAAGCTGCATTCAGGCCAAATAGAGGCTGTCAGGATCAGATCTTCACTTTACGACAAATAGTCGAGAAAGCATGGGAATATAACAGAGATCTGTATTTAAGTTTTGGCGATTTGGAAAAGGCTATAACAAGGTGCCAAGAGAGAAGTTGTTCAATATACTACAGTTATATGGTGTGAATGGGGCATTATATCAAGCAATACTCAGTCTTTATTTGAGTTGCAAGTCAGCAGTTAGAATTGAAGGAAGTACAGAAAGATGGTTTAATGTTAAATCTGGTGTGAGACAAGGATGTACATTATCCCCTCTGTTATTCATTATCTATATGGATTACATTATGAAGGAAAGTGGTATTAAACATGATATCAAAATTGGAGATGTTATGTTAGCTCTTTGCTTTATGCGGATGATGTTATACTTCTAAATAAATCCGCTACAAGTCTGCAAGATTCTCTGACTAAATTGAATAGGCTGATGTAATAGATATGGTATGAAGGTCAGCAATAAAAAGACAAAGACAATGAAAATATGCAGAATCATTGAAAATGTCAACTGTGTTGTGAATGGAGAACCTGTGGAACAAGTGCAACATTTCAGCTACTTAGGCACGATTTTTACTGAAGATGGTAAATTAAATATAGAAATAGACAACAGAATCAGCAAAGCTGGTATGGTAGGAAGTCAATTGAATAAACTCATATGGAATAAGAGAGAACAGTCGGAACACTAAATTAGCTGTATACAAGATAGTGTTCAGACCAGTTTTAACTTATGGATCTGAGAGCTGGGTCAGAAGTAAAACACTTGACCAAAGACTAGAGTCTGCAGATATGAGAATCCTGAGAAAGATTATAGGCATGAACAGATAGCATCAATTGCAATATCATATTAAAAACGAGGATATTAGGAAACAACTTGACATTGTCAACATCCTGGAATGTGTTAGCAGAGCTAATCTCAGGTGGTATGGTCACTTAAACAGAATGGGCAAAGAAAGATTAGCAGAACAAGTGTTCTCTGCCTGGTTGGCAGCAAAACGACCCATAGGAAGATGAAGAAATAGTGGATTGATATGGTACAAAGTGCCTTAGACAATAGAAATATAAGATCTGATAATGTTGGAGTCCTGACAAGTAACAGACTGATTTGGAAGAAAATTGTAGATAGGAAGTTAGTAATGATGTAATTTTTTCATGTAGTACTATCATATCCTGTACACCCCTTGAGGGTACATGGCAGGAATTTGATGATGATTTATAGGGACCACCAGATTACAGCAGTTGCCTACTGATTCCATTTAAAATCATTGATAGTCTTGGACCAGCTTCTCTGAGTGACATAGTGTGGAGATTAGTTACTACCTAGTTTTCAAATGTTAGTTGGGAATAAAAAGCATTAGCAGATTTATTTTGATCATTTGAATGTAATAATTCATATTGATTTTCACATGTTATTATGCATGCTTTTTTGTTGATTCAGGCTTCATATTATTTTTCATAACCTTGTCCTGTCAGTTTAAATCTTTAAAAAAAATTGACCCACAGCTTAGGATGCGACCTGAATTTTGTTTTGAGTTGAACACTGTGTCATCTCTAACGCTTCTAGTTTCTCTTTCATATCCTCTACAAATCTGTACTTTTTGCATTTTAAATACTTTATTCTGACCAAAATTATTAATTCTATCACATTAATCTCTTTTCTTAACGAATTGAATCGTCACACCAGAAGAGCAAGATTTTATCACACACTTATCAAATGCACATCACTAATAGAATTGCCATATTTGTTCATTAAAACTTAAAGTTGTTGGCTAGCCTTAGCTGTTGAGTGGGAGACCTAAGAATTAGTTTCTCAAATCCATTCATATTTATTTAGATTTGGTCATTTTGCTATAAATCTGCTGCAGATTTTAAAAAGAGATTCTAAAATTCTAAAAAAGGCTTTCAAGTTTGTATTTGTTTTGGTGGAGCATAGTAATTTTTTCCCATTTGATATTCAGTCAGCTATACCTGACTGACCATATTTATGGCAGTGGATTTATTCCTTGTGTTCAAGGTGGATGTTAGCAAATATCCCAGTTTGTCCATAATGTGATAATTTGCAAGAACAAGGAACCTTGTAAACACATGGAACAGAGAGGGATTATCCTTAAGAAAACAGATTAGAGCAGTCAGGTTAAGATGAGGTTATTTATTTATTTATTTAGCGTATGGCATAATAAAGACACATGACATCAGAATATATAAATACATATTATTTGTGCAGACAATAAAAATGAGACAAATAATGCACATATACAAATATTAGGTAAAAAAAAAAAAAAATCTAAAATTTTAAGTCTAGTTCAGATAGCCAATCAAGAGCTGAAGGATCTGCCTCAAAAAAGTCTCTCAGGTCACTAGATAGGCTCTTATTCTGCAGTCCTCCACAATGTGCCAGATGGTTTGGTTTATGGCCCCACAGTCGTTGGGGTGTAGGTGATCTTCCCCACTTGTATAAGCTGTCTGCGCAGATACCATGTCCTGTGCATATCCTATTTAGGCTTTTTCATAGATGACGTGGAAGCTCAATCCCTTTCGGATTTTGGTTGGGAAGGATATACTTGTTTAAGTCTGACAATTTTTCTTTCCAAGTTTCTAGTCATTTCAAATTAACATTGAAATTGCTATTTACTAGTTCTTCAGCCAGTATTAGTGGAGGCCATCAGGATTTAAGGCTATTCATATTTATATATGGGAGATCTTCATGTATTGGCAACAGGGGATTGCTGTTTATTTTTTTGTATTCTTTTATTAGAGCATTTTGTCTGCGCAGGTTTGGTGGTGCAGTATTGCTCAAAGTTGGAAGCCAGTAGAGGAGAGTGGATTTGACACAACCTGTTATTGTCCTCATCGCTGCATTTATTTGTGTGTCGATTTTCTTGGTATGAGAACTGTTTAGCCATACTGGTGAACAGTATTCTGCTGCGGAGTAGACTAAGACCAACGTGGAGTATCACAGTGTAATAGCAGAAGAACCCCATGTAGAACTACACAGTTTTTGTATGATGTTATTATGGGTTCTGATCTTTAAAGAGAGATTCTCCAGATGTCTTTTGAAAGATAATGTTCTATCCAAGGTAACTAAGATGAGGTTTGAATGCAGTACACAAATTATACAGGTGATCAAAATTAAAGTATCCCTGTTTAAGGCTTTGTGGAACATCCAGTGATCCAAATGCTGCAGAACTTTGCAAGAATACATTGTGCATCATGTGGAAGTATAACTTGAGGAGTGGGGGGGATTCCAAACTTTATCACCAGGGACGTTGTAAACACCAAATGCATGGAATTTGCATATCACTCAACTTAGCAGGTGTCATGAGGGTTTAAAAAAATTAACATGAGATTTTTCCTTTCTTGCGATTCCCTTCGTCTGATTGTTAATATCATTCACAGTGATGGCACTAACCTTGCCCCAACATGCTTTGCTCATGGTGCTTTACTACCTAAACAATTGTAATGCTGTTGCTGCACTCTGCCAATTTTGTTGCCTGAAGAAATGTTGACAAGATTCACTATTTCCATGTGTTCTGCAAAGAATTTTTCTCTGCATTCGTTATCAAGCTGCTGGAGTAATTCGTCAGCTATGTCACAGTCGCCAGATTCTAAATAGACTTGGTATACACGGTCTTTAATCCGGCCAGGTATGTATTCCTTTCGGAAACCCCTTGGGATATGCTTTTTCGCTGGTGATATGACTTCTCCAATGAATCTGTTGTAGTTTTCACTCACAGGTGGTATCCAGTTCTTGTGAAAAATCCTGCCAGTTCGCTTTTCTAAAATTCCATCTTGGTCATGGAATGGACCATATTATTGGTATTTGTATTCCTACTTCTACCAGTACTGGACAATGTTGGCTGTGTGGAAAATCTTCAAGGACTCATCTTGTTGTGTTTGTCGGCTGATTGTGCAAATTTTGGGTAACAAAGCACTGAGGTCTGGGTTGTATTCCCTCTTTCATGCTGCAGCCTTAAGAGTTCCTTTGTCCTTTGCATCAAATATTAAGCTAAGATTGTTTTGCTCAGCCCAGTTTGCTAATGCTTCACCATTTCCATCATTATTATTGTACTTCCATATTGTGTGATGACTATTAAAATCTCCTATGTAAATAGTGAGATGTGGAAATATGGGAATTACTTCAGGTGGTCATTCTACCAGCAGAGGTTTATAGATGTTAACCACTGTGAGATCTTCAATTTTGGCTATGATAGTGTGTATATTCTGATTAATTTGTGCTGATATTAAGTGAGCATTCTCTATATTATTGTGTATGTAAGTTGCACAGCCATGAGCTTGGTTATGTGTAGCTCCTAATATATCGTACCCTGCAATTTTTTCTCTAGATTTCAATTGTTGTTCATTATCTGTGTGCATCTCTTGAATAACAGCTATGTCTATATCATTTTCTCGAAGGATTTTTGAGAGATATTAACTTTTAGCAAAGCTGATTCCTTCAATGTTGAGTTGGCAAATCTGGAAATTAACACCCAGTTTTCTTTTCTTGTAGTCCTGAAAAGGACCGTTTGGTGATTGTATAGTTTGTGATTTCATGTGTCTATAGCCTGGAGATCATTAAGATGGGTCTGGCTGCCAGCAATTGCTCTTGCTCATTTAGCATTACCCAGTTTGTATGTATTTACCTATGTGTGTGGGAGTGAGTTTTCTGTAAAGTGAGAAAGAAAGGGTGTCATTGGAAAGATGTATGATTATATAGTATCTAGAAAAGGCAAGCTGTTATTGTTATTTTCTTTTTAAGTGAACTGAATTCTGGGGTGATGGCTGTTGAGGAAAGAGACTAATTGTATCTGAGCCATGTGGCTAAATAGAAAACACATCATCAGTTGGTCTTAGAAAGTGTGAGAGTGGCAGTATTGAGAACATTTTTTTCAAGATGTTCCATATAAAAATTGTTTGGGGGGGAGGGAGGAGAGTGTGGCTGGTACTCTCTGTTTATATATGGTGTTTTTTTTTAAGTGAAGTAACACATAGCAAAATTGAAAAGATCAGTGATGTCAGGTGTGGAAGGGAAAGCATCTTTCAGTAAAGTGTCAGAAAGGGGAATATTGGTAAATAAAGAAGTGACATCAAATCTCACCATGATGTCATTATCATGTAACAAACACTAAATTTTGGATTAAAGATTTGAAATGAGTGAATTTTTTTTTTATATAGTTTTAATTCTTTCAAGATTTTGTCTTGGTCACAGGGACACCTTCAAGGAATACAAACTAACACTTGTAACACACACACACACACACACACACACAAAGGCAACACAGTACTGAATGAAACACATGGATATGTGACTAATGTCATCTAAGTGGACATCTGTAGAGGCCTCAGTTGTAAATTGGGATCTCAAAGAATTAATGTTTCTCCTGTTTCGGGAAGTTTCTTGCATCTATATATATCGTTTAAATTAGGCTGGTTTCTTAGGACAGCTGCATCTAAAAACAAATACATAAATATGAATATGTAAATACAAAAAAAAAAAAATAGAATACAGATTTATTATTATCCGATGACTTCCCCCTACTCCCCCCCATGAAGTCAAATGCTTGCTGCTGGAGGTCCCTTTGTTCATACACACACACACACACACACACACACAGCTCATTATACTGTTCCTATATGCTTGGTGGGATTCATTTCCTACTCTGCTGTTCAGATCTCCAACAAATTTTGGAGATCTGAACAGGAGATCTCCAAAATTGCCTTAAATATGTTCAAATTCTCTGCAGACACCACTCTAAGGCAATGCATTCCAATTATTCACAACTCTCCACGCAAAAAACCTGCTTCTCCCTTGCTCACATCCTCCTTATACAGCTTGCAGGAATGACCTCTTGTTCTTCTCCCACCTTTTTTATGAAAACCCTCTTTAACCTTCTATAACAACTCCTTACCAACTTGTACGTCTCTATCATATCACCCCCTCTTCCTCCTATCCACCTACTTTGTAAATTGCATCATCTTAGCCTTTCTTCATAGTCAACATTCCAAAGACCAGAAACTACTCTGGATTAGAGAAATTTGTTGGAAGTTTTTTCACTTGGTTATACTATAAATTAAAGATACCAAGAAATTATAAACTTCGTTTAATCTTTTATCCAAGTGTAAGGATTAAACCAAGTTTATAATTTCTTGGTATCTTTAACCAGAAACTACCTTAGTCAATCACCTCTGGATCATTTTCAATATTTCTTCATCCTTTTGAAAACCAGGTGACTAAATCTATGCATAGTAGTCCTTATGTGGCCTCATCAAGGCCTTATACAATGGAACCTGAATCTCTTTACTTCTAAAAGTCAATGTCCTCTGTATCATTGCCAGAATTCATTGTGCTGTCCTCGCAATTTTGACAATTCATCCTCTAAATTTGAGATCCTCATCCACTATTACTTCAAGATCTCTTATTTCATCCAACTCCAACAATATAGATATTCTTACCAAGTGTAAATTCAAAAACCCATCTTTGTTTTCCAAATTTTAAAACCTTATGTTTGCAACATTGAACTGGCATCCCCACTCATGTGCCATTCACTCAGTATTCACATCGTAAGACCACAACATGTGCTCTACTTCTCATAGTTCTTCCCAAATTTGCATCATCTAAAAAGAACTGAATATCTCCATTCATATCTTTCCCAATGTCATTAACATACAGGTTAAACAGCAATGGCCCTCAACTGAATTTTGAGGTCCATTGCTATCTGATATCTGTCAGATAGCCAATCTCCAATCCAGTGGGTTAGTCTAATATCCAACCCCCATCTGCTCTAGTTTGTCTATCAACTTATCATATGGTAATCTATCAGAATCCTTTGCAAAATCTAAGTATACTACTATGTATTCATCTCCCTTGTCCAATGTGACTGTGACCTTATTATAATAAATAAGTAATTTATTAAAACATGATCTCCCTTTAGGCAAATCCATGCTGTCCATCAAAGATAATACCTGTTTTCAACCCAATTCTGGATCCTGGTTCTCACTAGCCTTTACCAATACCTGGCTTGTAGATCGGCCTATAATTTGATGATTGAATTCTATCACCTCCCTTATGAAGCAAAACCATCTTGCCTTCCTTCTACTCCTTTGGGAACTTTAGCCAATGTAAGACTCATATTAAACAAATATGCCAAGGCAGATGTCATCTCTCTGGCACAGTCCTTCAAAATATGTGGTTATATATCAACAAGTACCACTGCCTTATTAACACCAGGTTTGCTCGATTTCCCATATACCTCTTGCTCACTCATAGTCAGAGTGTCCTCTTCATCCACTGTTCTCAACTCTCCATTATATCATATTCACAAGGATGAAAGACCTTTATGGATTGCTCATTAAATATCTCAGCTCTCAACTATATCCTCTACAACAGTTATCCTTATGCCATTTTCTCCAATCAATGTTATCCTACCATAATCATTATTTATTTGCTGGGCACATATCGAAAGAACTCCCTAGATTTTATTTATTTTTTTTTTTTTTTGCTCCATTAGCTAACTTCTGCTCATACTGAACTTTTGCTACCCTTACCAAGTGAATCACAGCCCTTGCCTGATCTCTTCATTCATCCATTTTACACCTACCTTATTTAACTTTCTGACCCCAGGCATTGCTTCTACTAGATAGTTCTTGAAGCACCCAAGCAACATTGATCTCCTTTCCACTCAGCTCCTCATTCCACGCTACATCTGCAAACTGTCTCCTGAGCTTCTCATAATCATTAGCCTTATAGTGATTATGAGAAGGGTATATATAATCCACATATATATACCCTTTCCTCAAAGAAATCTTCACTAATCTCTTCCAGCTTACTCTCACCAACTGACAGAAGATTTGACACCTCATTTATAATGATATCATCTGATGAGATGATCAAATCCAAGATCCTCAATCCTTGTGTCTCCTCTGTTACATGCCTTCTGAGGTAGTTGTCTCTCAAAAACTTGAGAAAATCATTTTCTTTACTTTCCAGTTGCTAATTTGCTTATACATGTCATGGTCTCTACCTTCCACATTACCAGATCTATAGGAACATCTGACCAAGTATATCATTCTCTTCAACTATTGTATTCATTCAACAGTCATTCGTAGTAATTACTCCAGACATGTAGAGTATCTTTATATTCAGTTTACATGTCACACTTATCATCTTTGATTTCTTTGACACTGCTCTTTCCTCCATTTCTAAGTTTTTTTGCAAAAATTGATTTACAATTTTTTTAAGCAAAAAAACTGAGAACCTTTTGCATCCTCTTGATATCTTCTATATTCTTACAAAATCTTCCCATAACTTTTGTGTCACTACTTTTGCACTTACCTCTCTTACATTTTTCTTTTAAGCATCTGTCGACTTATTCATTAGGAGTTTTCAGTTCTACTCAAACATTGTGCTCCAGAACTAACACCTCTCCTCCATTGTCTCACAATGTTTTATACTTGGCTATCACTTATCCCAGTCCATGGAAACAATATATATTCAAACTTTTCTTTATATTCTCTAAGGACATAAGCTGACTTACTTTCCAGGAGCTTTTGACATGCTTTCTTCTTTTCTTTGACTGCTTCTTTAAATTCATAAGTACACCACGAGGTTCTGATTTTTCTATCCTTACAGACAACCTCCCCACATGTCCCTAGCTGAATTAATATTCAACTATCACTGATTTCCATCACCTCAGTTCTTTCTAGAATAATGGAGAAAGTCCAATCAACAAAATACTTAAAACACTAACATTTAATCATTAACCACCAGTAAGGATTCCATTATTTTCAATCATGAACCATTGGACATATGCTTTGGAAAGGTTTGGTGAAACATGTCTGGCATCAAGGTGTGCTCACTAATTGCCATCCTTCAGTCTTACCTACAGCTTTCTATAATTGGATAGCAACCATTGTCTGGTAATTCATTGTAATCTCCTTAATGTTATTTGAAGATCTGTGTGAAGAAGCCCTAGATTTATAATTCTGCATTTAATTAATTTTTCATGGTATTAATATGAATGTATTATAGATTTACAATCTTTTTATGGATTGGATTTACATTAAAAGATTATAATAATTTTATCGCACTTATCATACAGGTATACCTTGGTTATACAACACGTTCGGTTCCAGACTATCATATAGCGAATATAGCTTTAAAAACTTAAAAATTATTTATATATTGTGCATACATGACATAAACAAAGCATTTATTTGTGTCAGATATATGCAAATGGCAAAATGGAAAATTTAGAATAATTTTCACAAACGAAAAAGTTATTCTGAATAGCTTGGTTTAAGGAAACTGTTTGCCAACCAGATTGGTTATCAGTCTACACTATTAAGTTTTTCCAGTTCAGCAATAAGATTGTCACATTTACAGATAACTATAGTATAGGCTAGTGGAGCACTTTTCACTACACTACATAAGAATTCTTTGTTTGTAACAAAAGTAGTGCGAAGTAAATTAAGCCTGCAGCTTGTCTCAGTGTTTGGCATGCCATAATCACTAAATTTAATCAGTTTGATCTTAGAGTATCTAATGTAATAGGTGTATATGTCTTCTTTTTACTGGAAGCAACAGCACAGGGCTGTGCCAACCCGAGGGTGCACCGCACTCAGGCAGCAACATTGATAGGGTGGCATTTTATGTAGCTAATATCTAATTTGGATTATACAATGAAGTATTAGGGGCAGCCGATAAAAGTTTGCACCCAGGTGGCAAATACCCTTGGCGTGCCCCTGCAACAGCACTCTTATTTTGAATTTTATTTGCCATTATTAACAACAATGAAATAATAATCTTATACGGTTCATAATTCACAGTGAAATACCAAAACACAGAGGGGGGGGGTCACGTTGCTAAAATCGTTGTATGAGTGAATACAGTGTTGTATCAATGGGCATTGATCATAACTGAAAAATATAGAAGCATATCATCATAAAGTAAAGTGTTGTAAGACTGGGTATTACTATATTTCCAAAAGTATGTCTGCTATCCTCCTTGCATATTAGCCATATTTAGAACTATTTACCATTGTTTCAAAATTTGGGATTATAATTTTATATATCAATATTACACACACACACACACACATACACTGCTTGGCAAGAAGTTAATGGACATCCCATTGGCAAAATGCATCATTCCATTTAACGAGTCATGTGTTTGTAGCCAGTATAAATTGGAGGAATATGATGTGGTCAAGTCAGGGCAACTGTGTCTGTGTGAAATGGCTGCAAGAAGGGAACTGACAGAGTTTGAAAGAGGCATTGTGATGGAATGCTATGTTGCAAGCCTATCTGTTCGGCAAATTGTTGACAAATTGGGACATCCTAGTGCAAGTATCAGTGATACCATACTGAGATGGAAGTGCAGACTCAACTGCAAGTGCTACCATAAAGTGCTATGGTACTTGCATACAGTTAATGCTACCATGTAATGTACGACCCACCACACTCACTGATTGTGACCATAATGATATGATATGATAATATGTAAAAACTGCCATTCGTTGGCCAACACACTGAATATACGACCCACCACACTCACTGATTGTGACCATGATGATATGATATGATAATATGTAAAACTGCCATTCGTTGGCCAACACGTTGAATATAGAGTTCTGAGCATTGACTGGAACACCATTCTATACCAAAATATTCAGGCCCAAGGCTCACAATATGCAAGCACAACACAACATTACCCAAACCAACATGCAGCATCATCTTCACTCATACCATGAGCATGTATAATGGGACATGGAAGTTTGAAAAGCTGTGTTATGGAGTGACAAATCACAGTTCATTCTCTATCGAGCAGATGGACGGATATGGGTATAGCAGATTCCTGGTGCACATATCCTACCAGAGTGCATAACCCCTGATATGAATTTTGGAGGTAGTGGTGGTGGTGTGATGGTATGGTCCTGTTTTTCCTGGTTTGGCCTCAAACATTGAAATCCAAAAATATCTGAACATTCTGGACAATGCAATGCTTCTTACTTTGTGATATATCTGCAGAACTGACCATTGTCTTTTTCAACAAGACAATGCACTGTATCATAAAGTTGCTGCTATAACTGCATGGTTTGTGGACATAAACATTATTACACTTGACTGGCCCCCACATAGTCCTGATCTCAACCCCATTGAACATCTATGGGATGAATTGGAACATCGGGTGAGGTCAAGGGACATTGCCCCACAACAGTCCAGGACCTCATTACATGCCTACAGGAAGAATGGTCCAGAATTCCCCTTGATTACTATCGTACACTTGTGGAAAGTATGCCCTGTAGGATTGTTGCAGTCATCTCAGTGAAAGAAGTTCCTACATCTCATTAAGGTGGATGCTATGTGCTGTGGATGTTTGTTCTTCCACAAACATCCATATATAATGTATATAAACGGTGTATATATAATGCTTGGAAAGAAGTCCATAGACACTATAGTGTCTATGGACTTCTTTCCAAGCATTATATATACACCGTTTTTATATAACAACTAGTCCATGAGCTTTTTTGTATATAGTGCTGTAGTATTACACAATGTATAGCAAGAATATCACTTTTTAGCATTGTTAAAAATAATAGATTTTTTGTCATATATTTTCATATAATTTGGCACTTTAATTTCATGTAATTTTACATAGTATGTTTATGCATACAAACAGTTATCCAATATATACCAGAATTTAAAATGCCTTGATAAATTTTAGTTTTCAAATATGAAATCGAAATTTGTCCTTCCTGACTCACCCTTTTATGTACATACAAATATAACAAAACATACATACGAACAAAATAAATGAATCTAAAAACTAAATAAAAAACTAAAAATAAATAGAGGTAATGAACAAATTCTTATTTCTCTCATAGGTAATCAGAATGCAACAGATGATGATTTTGATGACTTTAAATCAGCCACTCCACCAGCTGTTAGGATACCTGTATCATCAGCCTTGTCAGCTTCTCTTTCATCTATGTCATTGTCTGGCAGTACTTCACATCCTAGTCAAGAAGATGATGATGATTTTTCTGATTTTCAACAGGCTCCAACTCAGAATGTTATATCATCAAGTTCTGTGCCTATATCTCAATTTCCAACAAGCCTTAAACCTGTCGAATCACAACAATTGTCTGATGACAAGAATGCTGGAGATGTGCCTTCTGATCTAATGTCTCCAGATGAAGACAAATACATGGTGTTCAGGATGGTACAAGAAGATAAAGCTGCAGAATGGGGGGTTTTGTCCAAAGAATCTGCTATTCCTAAATTAAAAGAAGATACAGAGAATGAGGTAAAAAATGAATTACATACAAAAGATCTTACTCAATTAGAATCAAATACTGAGAAGATAGAGAACCAAATTGCCACAACTGTACAGAGCAACTCATCAGGAGATAAATATTCTGCATTTAAAAAATTTGAATCTTTTACTGTTCCTACAGACTTCCCATCAAGTGGTGATAATGATGATGAATTTGGAGATTTTTTAGGTGCAAATAATGATGTTAATGTAAAAGATGATTTTTCCAGTTTCATGCCTTCTACTATCTCAGAATCTGAGCCAATGCCAAACTTTGCTAACTTTGATAAAGTAGAATTTAATACTGAGGAGGAGGATCTTGATGATTTTACAAATTTTCTATCAGCACCTTCTATTATAACTTCTGTACCATCATCTAAAGGGGGAAATGATGAAGAATTTAATGAATTTATTAGTTGTCAGACTAAACCTGAAAGTGGCGAAATCGCTCTTCACTGTCAACCCAAAGATAATATTTCTCTGGCTGAAAGTCAGTCAGTGTCTAGTCTGGAATTGGGAACATTTGATGGTGGTGGACATAGTGGAGAGTCAAAATCTTCACTAAGTCGTCATGGTTCTGTACCTAGTCTTGATCTCAGAGGAGCAAGCCTTGAAGGAACAGATAATGAAGATGGATTTGGAGAGATGCAAACAGCAACACCCACAAATATAAATGTGTCATCTCACTCTCCTTCACCTTCTTTTGATGCTCCTAAATCCACAGAGGATGGTAAATGACTTTTTAACTTACATTGATAAATGTTAGCATTTGCAATTTTATGTTTTTTCTATACTGTGTACTTAATTAAAATGTAAACATTATTTTTCTTATAGTTGCATCTATATAAAATAATCTAAATCTTAAAAAACTGAGATAAATAATATACTTCCATGAAAATAATTTTATGCATTATACGTTTTAATCATTAGTCAAATATAAATGCTAAATAGCATCCCAAGGTGGTATTTGAAATAAAAAATGTCTTCCTAGTATCTTCACGAAGAATCAAGCCATAATCTCTGATTACTTTTTATTATATTTTATGTGGTAATGAATAAAACCTTTGTTGTTAATATAAGAAGTATGTTCTGACATACTCTTCTCTTAGTTATTCAGAATGTTAATACAGTTTTATACATAGTTTTGATGTATAAAAACAAATTTTCCTCAACGTTAGTCTATTATCTGTCAAGATTCCAATACACTAATACCTCTCTATACGGCCCCTCTTTATAGTGGGCCATATAGAGAGGTATTAGTGTATCTTTATAACAGCCTTGTGTAATTATGGCTAAGTTTCGATTTACGGCCTGCAATTTTTCAATATACGGCCCAAAAGTCGGGAAATCCCCTAGTATGTCTTTTGTCATGTGTTCTAGGCCGGCCGCACCGCTCCACACAGGAATGCTACTTGTGTCATCTTGTAGTCCTGCAATCTTCGCGTAGCACATAATTCATCCCCACCTTCTGTAAACATGCTCATGAGTAGATGCCTTTAGTGATCAGTTTAGTAAATTAGGTAAATCCTCAGTATCAAAAGTAGAAGTGTTTGTTTCTTCTTGTGTTATGTTTCAACTATAAAGATTGTTGATAAGTACATAATATGCATTTGTATGTAAATACATATTAAAGTGTGTATTTATTCGTGTTGCTATAAAGTGTGTGCATTATAACTGTTATTATTTTTTGTTTTTTAAATAGAATCCAGTATGTATTTGGGGGAAACATGAGCCCGAAACGTTCTTTAAATTTGGAGAGTGATGGAGTTAAAAAAAGAAGCTGAAAATCTGTCTCACTAGAGACCAAACTAGATGTTTTGCGTCTTTTGAAGCTTCTGAAAAAATTGTTGATATATGTAAAGCATTTGTTCTGGTAGCAAGGCTTATACGTTGGTCATACATAACTGGTAATTAGTTTACGGAATTAACAACGCATATAAAGTATATTAATTAAAGGTAACTTTAATGAATAACCTATATTTCGGCAACGTCATGTTGCCATCTTCAGGAACATAAAGATATGGTATGTGCATGCAGGCCTTAACAAAAGCAAATGAGGAAGAAAGCAAGAAACTAATATTGTTCCTAAAGTCCTAATGGTGCCTTCTAGCAGGCTAATTTGGTTGTCTTGGCAGTTGGGCTGAAGTTCTCATAATATTTGCTGTTCTGCCTGTTTGGCCAAAGTAGGACAATTTGCAGCTGCAAGGGACCTGGTATACACCAGGTAGGTCTAGGGAAAGTGGTTGGTCTTTGGTAGAGTGGATAAAGGATGCCAACTTTTTATATGGTCTGTAACAAGAAGTAAGGTCATATTTTTTGAGGATATTGGTTATTTTCTCAGAGGTGCCCCGGATGTAGGGGATGGTGATAGATTTGGTGTAATCTTTATTGTGGAGGGTGGTTGTGGTTTACTGGTTTTAGTATTTTTTGGATTGTTTTGGGGTTATAGCCATTGGCTAAGAAAGTGTTGAGGATGTGGTTTAGTTCAGTAGTTAGGGCCTTGTCATCTGAGCAGATTAATTTTGCCCTGTTATATAGTGTTTTTATAACCCCATATTGTTGTGAGGTGGGGGGGGAATTGCTGGTGAATGTATCTGCCAGTATGGGTGGGTTTTCTGTAAACAGAGAAAAACCAAAGATCCATCAAGCTGGCGAGTGATTAAAGTGTCTAGGAAGGGGAGGATGTTGTTCTCTTCTTTTTCTAAGGTGAACTGGACTCTGGGGTGTTGGTTGTTTAAGTGTGTTAGGAAGGAGTGGAGTGTGTCTGAGCCATGTGGCCAAATAGTGAACACATCATCCACATAACAAAGCCAAATAGTGGGTTTTTGTGGGGCGGAGTTTAAGGCTTTCTCTTCAAAGGTCTCCATAAAGAAATTGGCCAAGGGTGGGGAAAGTGGTGAACCCATGACTGTCCCCTCTATCTGTTTGTAGAACTTTCCTTGCCAAACTAAATAGCCTGAGTTCATTGTGAACTGAAATAGGGCTGAGATATCGGGAGGAAACTTGACTTGGATGAGCTCTAGGGTTTCTTTGAGTGGGACATCAGTGAATAGGGAGGAGACGTCAAAACTGACCATTATGTCAGTGTGTTGTTCTTGTTGAGAGGCTTATATGCTGGTTAAACATGATAACTAATATTTAAGGAATTGACAGCGTATACTAGAACTATAAATTAAATAAACTTTAATATATACTTTCCGATATTTCGGCGAACGTCACGTTGCCATCTTCTTGGGAACTTATTACAAAGACAAGTGCACACAAGTACTACATAACAGCAAATGAGAACTGAAGCTAGGAAGCTAACGTTTTCCTAAAGTCCTGGTGGTGCCCCTGCCGGGCTATATTGGTGGTTCTTGGCCTTTGGGCTGAAGTTCTGATAATTGTTTCCCAAATTTGGGACAGTCTCATGCATCCAAATTTGTTGAGGTTTGGCATGTTCCTAAGGGCTGAGGCTGATTCCATGAATAGTCTTTCATACTTGAACTTGCTGCAGTGTATGACTGTGGCTTTCTTCCATCTTATTCTGTGGCGAGTATCCAGAGCATGGTCTGCAAGCCCAGAGTGGCTGTACTGGTGAAATCGGATGTAATCCTTGTGTTCTAAGATTCTGATATTTGCTGTCCTGCCTGTTTGGCCAAAGTAAGACAATTTACAGCTGCAAGGGACCTGGTATACACCAGGTAGGGTCTAGCGGGAGGGGTTGGTCTTTAGTGGAGTGGATAAGGGATGCCAATTTTCTATGTGGTCTATAACAAGTGGTTAAGTCGTGTTTTCTTAAGATTTTGTTGATTTTTTCTGAGGTGCCTCGAATGTAGGGAATAGTGATGGATTTAGAGTAATCTTTTTTGTGAAGGGGAAGGGGTGGTGGGTTGTGGATCACTGGGTTAAGTATTCTCTGGATTTTTTTTTTGGGGGGGGGGGGTAGCCATTGGCTGAGAAAGTGTCATGGATGTGATTTAGTTCAGTGGTTAGGGCTTGATCATTTGAACAGATTATTTTTGCCCTGTTGAATAGTGTTTTAATAACTCCGTATTGTTGTGAGGGGGGTGATGGGATTGTTGGTGAATGTATCTGCCTGTATGGGTGGGTTTTCTATAAACTGAGAAAACCAAGGTTCCATCAGGTTGGCGGGTGACTAGTGTGTCTAGGAAGGGGAGTTTATTGTTTTCCTCTTTTTCCAGGGTGAACTTGATTCTAGGGTGTTGGTTGTTTAAGTGTGTTAGGAAGGAGAGGAGTGAATTAGGAACATGCCAAACTTCAACAAATTTGGACGCATGAGACTGCCCCAAATTTGGGAAACAATTATCAGAACTTCAGCCCAAAGGCCAAGAACCACCAATATAGCCCGCCAGGGGGCACCACCAGGACTTTAGGAAAACGTTAGCTTCCTAGCTTCAGTTCTCATTTGCTGTTATGTAGTACTTGTGTGCACTTGTCTTTGTAATAAGTTCCCAAGAAGATGGCAACGTGACTTCGCCGAAATATCGGAAAGTATATATTAAAGTTTATTTAATTTATATTTCTAGTATACGCTGTCAATTCCTTAAATATTAGTTATCATGTCAGTGTGTTGGAGTGAGAGGTTTTCTATGCTGGCTTTAAAGTGGGCTGAATTTTTTATGTGTGATGGTGTGTTGCCAGTATAGTGTGAGCGTTTTGGCTAAATGTTTGGCTAATTTATATGTGGGGGAATCAATGCCATCCACTATGGGATGTAATGGCACATTTTGTTTATGTATTTTTGGGAGTCCATATAATCGGGGGGGGGTTTAGAGTTATAAGGTTTTAGTTTGTTAGTGACCTCCACAGGCCAAGAAGTGACTTTCTTAAGGAGTCTGTGGAGAGTTCTAATCTGAGAGCTGGTAGGATTATATTCAATAGGGAGGTAAGTAGTACAGTCTAGTACTAAAGCATTAAGCTTGCCTTTGTAGTCCTTTTGATTGAGCACCACAGTGGCGTTTCCCTTATCTGCTTTGGTGATTACTATTTTTTTTTGTTATTCTTCATTTCTTGTAGGGCTGCATATTCGTCTTTGGATAAGTTGGTTTTTGGAGGTTTGGCTTTAGTGAGAACACCAACTACATCCAGTCTGACGTTGTTGGCGATATGGTTAGGAAGGTTGCGAATCCCACGTTCTATTTAGATCATGATTTCATCAGCAGGTATTCTTTTAGGAGCTAGGGCGAAATTGTGACCACGTGCAAGTGCGGTGAGTGCTTCAGACTTTAAAACTACCGACGAGAGGTTAACTACAGTGTTGAGTGGTGGCTGTGGTAAGGAAGTAGAATTCTTTATCAGGTTTTCGTATTTTTTCAAGTGCCGACTTCGTATTTTTTCGAATTCTTTTCTTGCCGATGCGCATGAGATGCCATAAAGTATCGTCCAAAGATCATGGCCGAGTGTATTCTGCTGAGTGTCATCTGAGCAGATTAATTTTGCCCTGTTATATAGTGTTTTTATGACAAGGCCCTAACTACTGAACTAAACCACATCCTCAACACTTTCTTAGCCAATGGCTATAACCCCAAAACAATCCAAAAAATACTAAAACCAGTAAACCACAACCCCCCCTCCACAATAAGGATTACACCAAATCTATCACCATTCCCTACATCCAGGGCACCTCTGAGAAAATAACCAATATCCTCAAAAAATATGACCTTACTTCTTGTTACAGACCATATAAAAAGTTGGCATCCCTTATCCGCTCTACCAAAGACCAACCACTTCCCCTAGACCTACCTGGTGTATACCAGGTCCCTTGCAGCAGCAAATTGTCCTACTTTGGCCAAACAGGCAGAACAGCAAATATCAGGATTTCAGAACACAAAGACTACATCCGGTTTCACCAGTACAGCCGCTCTGGGCGGCAGACCATGCCTTAGATACGATACCCACCATAGAATTTGTTGGAAGAAAACAAAAATAATACACCGCAGCAAGTTTAAATACGAAAGATTATTCAAGGAATCATCAGCAGCTCTAAAAAACATTCCTAACCTCAACAAATTTGGGTGCATGAAACTACCCCAAATTTGGGAGACTTACATTATGAGAACTTCAGCCCAACTGCCAAGACAACCAAATTAGCCTGCCAGAGAACACCATTAGGACTTTAGGAACAATATTAGTTTCTTGCTTTCTTCCTCATTTGCTTTTGTTAGTGCCTGCGTGCACATACCATATGTTTATGTTCCTGAAGATGGCAACGTGATGTTGCCGAAATATAGAAGTTATTCATTAAAGTTACCTTTAATTAATATACTTTATATACGTTGTTAATTCCGTGAACTAATTACCAGTTATGTAAAGCATTTGGGCTTGTGAAATCTATGGGTTCAAAAAATTCCCACTAACAAAGAAAAAATTAATGCACATTCACAGTCAGCTGCACTTTAAGTGTTTCAAAATTAACATGCCAAAGAAGTAGCAATATGGAAAGAATGGAAAAATTATTAAACATATGGATTGAAGACAACAATCAACGGAGGATGCCAATGAGCCAAATGACTATCCAGGATAAGGTGAAAAGTATTTTTGAAGAGTGAAGATACTAGTGAAGGCCCGGCAGATGAAACTTTTCTAGCAAGCCGCGGTTGGTTTGAAAAATTTAAAAATCACCATAATTTGCATAATATTAAAATGAAAGGTGAAGCAGTTAGTGCCGATGCCGATGAAGCTCTAGCCTATCCAAACATTTTGAAATCAATTATTGAAAGAGGTGGATACATTCTTCAACTAGTTTTTAATGTGGACGAAACAGCACTTTATTGGAAACGAATGCCTTAAAGAACTTACATTTCAAAGAACGAAAGGGCTGCATCTTGGATATATAAGGTGTCCAAAGCGAGATTAACTTTGCTGCTTGGTGCAATGCAGCAGGGGATTTTAAGCTGAAACTGTTTTTGGTATATGCTTCTGAAAATCCAAGAGCTTTAAAAGGATTGGACAAGAAACAATTGCCCGTCATTTGGAGGTCCAACAAAAAAGCTTGGATGGCCAAAATACTCTTCGAAGATTGGTTCAAAAATTATTTTTGCCCTGATGTCAAAAAATACTTGCAGGAGAAAAATTTAAGTAAAACATTTTTGCTCCTATTGGATAATGCTCCAGGGCATCCAGTTAACTTTTCTGAAGATGTGGAGATTGAATATCTACCTAAAAAAAACAACGGCCCTAATCCAGCCAATGGATCAGGGTGCAATAGCTACTTTGAAGGCATGTTATTTACAAAGAACCTTTCGAAAACTTATAAATGAAACCGATGGTGAATCGTCAATTAAAGAGTTCTGGAAAAAATTCAACATCAAAGATGTTGTGGACAACATTAGCAAATCATGGAATGAGTTGAAATCAACCACAATGAACCATGTGTGGGAAAAAAATTGGCCAGAATGCATTACAAGTAATGATTCTGAATTTGAACCCCTTTCTGAAATTAGACAAAATATATTGAACCTAGCAAATGAACTTGGTTTTGAGGATGTGGAAGAACGTGATGTAATTACATTCCGTGATGGAATAACACCATTAGGAAAGGGTGAAAGAAATGATTGTTGTGGCAGGTACGAATGATTTGAAAGGAGATAAAATGGAAATGATAGAAGACCTGAATGAATTGTTTGAGGTAGCAAAAGAAAAGAGTGAGAGAGTTAGAATGATTAGTCTTTTGCCACGGTATGACAGTGAAATGTTTAAAAGGAGGGCTATAATTGCAAATGACTTTATGCGTGGGTTATGTATGACGAGTGGTGTGGAATTTGTGGATGTGTGGAGTGAGTTTGATGGGCGAAAGGATCTATATAAGATGGATGGCTTGCATTTGAATAGTTACGGTGTAAGAAGACTTGAGAAAGTGTTGCTGAATGTAGTGGATGTGCAAATTCAGGGAAACTAGATTTGTTAGGGGGGGGGGAGTAGAGATACAGTCCTTATGGAGGCAGTTGAATATAAGAATGAATATAATATGCCAGAGCAAATAAGGACAACAAATCTGAGTGGGATAGTTAATATAAGGCATCAAGGTAGGGTTGGGGCTAATGGGGGTCTTAAATTCATGTACACTAATACTAGGAGTATTAGGAACAAGAAGGAAGAGTTTTTGGCCATGGTTGGCACTTCCAGACCACAGGTTATAGGTATTAGTGAAACATGGCTGACTGTAGATGATATAACTAGTGGGATTGAATGTGATGGGTATAGTGTGTTCAGGAATGACAGAGAGAATAAAATGGGGGGAGGAGTATTGTTGATGATAGCTGATGAGCTCCAGCCAAGGAGAATAGAAGTTGAATTGCAGGATAGAGAAAAGAGCACATTCGAGGCCATTTGGTGTGAGATTGTGGCTAGCAGAACTAAATATACAATTGGGTGCTGCTATAGACCAGGTGATGGAAAAGATGGTGGTGACAGTATGCACAAGCAAATAGAAGAAATGGGTGGAAGGAGGGTGATTATTATGGGAGATTTCAACTATGGTCGCATTGATTGGAGTGAGGAGAGGACACAAGGGAGGAAGGAACTGGATTTTATGCCGTTATTAAGGGATAACTATCTGCGACAGCATGTAATGGAAAATACTAGGGGTCAGAGAGTACTTGACCTAGTAATTACATCTGAGGATTTGGCTGTAACAAATATGACCACATTGCCACCAATCGGTGAGAGTGATCATAGGGTCTTAACTTGGGAGGTGGCTAAAGGTGTAGAATTTTCAATTAAGACAGGGTACATGTGGAATTATCGGGCTGGAAAGTATGACAAGCTTAGGAGTTTGATTGGTTCAGTGCCATGGCATGTACAACTGCAAGGACTAGAAGTTGATAGTGCATGGGAGGTAGTTAAGAAGTGCTTGCAAGAAGCAATGGCTGACTGTATACCTAGAGTCCGAATAATAAATCAAGTAGGGGTTAAATGGATGAATAACACCATTAAGCTTGAGCTGCAAAAAAAGAAACAACTATGGAGGGAATTTAAGGAGAAGGGTGACCGGCAGGCACATGAACGGTATAAAGCACAGGCCAGAAGGGTGACGAGTGTGGTAAGAAAAGCAAAAAAGGATTACGAAAGAACATTGGCTATGCAGGCTAAAGAGAATCCTAAACAGTTTTTTAGATATGTAGCAAGTAAAAGGAAAAATGTACATGGCAGATTTATTTTAAAGAATGCCGATGGTAGGGAGGTAACTGAATCAGTTGAGATAGTTGAGTTACTGAGTGAGCACTTTGCAAAAGTATATCATCCAGGTGGTGACATTGCAGAAACGAATAAACCAGTAGATTATACGGGAATTGTGGTTAATGAAGTGGAGGTGAGTAGTCTATTGCATAACCTCAATGTCAATACATCTGTGGGATTGGATGGTATACCAGCTCGTGTTGTACGAGAAGCAGCTAAAGAATTGTCAGTACCCTTGACCATTTTGTTTAATTTGAGTCTCGGGTCTGGGTTAGTCCCGAGCGGGTGGAAAGAGGGGAAAATAGTTCCACTGCATAAAGGTGGTTCCAAGACTGCTGTAGTAAATTACCGACCGATTAGCATATCAGGAATCATTGTCAAGGTTTTAGAGAAAATAGTCAAGAGGAAAATACAAGATTGGATAGAAGAAAATGGGATACTGTATCGGGGACAGCATGGTTTTGTGAAGGGTAGGTCATGCCTCAGTAACTTGCTCACGTATTATAACACAGTGACGGCTGAACTGGATAAGGGTAATGGGTTTACGGTGATTCTACTGGACCTTGCCAAGGCCTTTGACAGGATTCCACATGGAATTCTAATCAGTAAATTGCAGCATATGGGAATGGACATAGGGTTGGTGAGATGGGTAGGAGGGTGGTTGACGGAGAGATATCAGAGAGTGGTTTACTCGGGAGTAGAGTTCACAAGACGGCCTGTGACTAGTGGTGTGCCACAAGGATCTGTTCTTGGACCACTGCTGTTTAATTTGTTCATAAATGATATAGGAAATGATCTGAGAGGAACAGTTCATTTGTTTGCGGATGATGCGAAGTTGGGTAGGGCAATAGTGAATGCAGATGACGTCAAAATTTTGCAGGATGATTTGGATAGATTGGAGGTCTGGGCTAAGGAGAATGGATGTCAGTTTAATGTGGCAAAATGTAAGGTTATGCATTTTGGAGTGAAAAGATTGGCGGCAGTTTACTGCATTGGTGGAACCGTGCTCCAGGAAATTGATGAGGCACGAGATTTAGGAGTGTTGGTAGATAAGGAATTGAAATTTAGGGGACACATTGCAAAAGTGACCAAAACAGCTCATCAAATCACTTGGTTGCTGAAGAATACGATGACAAGCAGAGACAAGCAGGTTATTGTTCCTCTGTATCGAGCCTTGATAAGACCCCATCTAGACTACTGTGCTCAGATTTGGTCACCTAGGTTTCTTCTTGATGGGGAGGAGGTGGAGAGGATCCAGAGGCGAGTGACCAAGATGATAGCAGGTCTGTGGAATGAACCGTATGAAAACAGGTTGAGGATTTGTGGGTTGCAAAAATTGGTTGATAGGCGGAGGAGGGGAGATATGATTGAGACATTCAAATTACTGAAGGGTTTCTATAAAATTGATTCAGAAGATATTTTTGAGAACAGGGCTGGTTGTGGGAGGAGTAGGGGACATCCATGGAAACTGGGCAAAAGTGTGGTTAGTAAAGGTGTTAGAGCTGGGTTCTTTACTTTTAGAGTAGTGAATGAGTGGAATGCGCTCCCTGAGTCTGTGGTGGATGCTGTGACAGTGAATGAGTTTAAGGCGAGGTATGATAGATACTGTATGAATGTCAAATAGTTGTGATGAATATGATTTGGGGCCTCCCTCGATGAGTCCAATGACTCCCTGGAGTTGCCCGTAATAATAGTAATAATTGATTTGCTAGATGCTGATAGAGAACCACTTTCTAATGAGGAATTAATACAGTTAGAAATTAACCTCAAAGGATTTATCGAATGCGCTTACTCATTTCAAAACATCCTATTTCAAAACAATCCTAATGATAGATACTGTATGAATGTCAAATAGTTGTGATGAATATGATTTGGGGCCTCCCTCGATGAGTCCAATGACTCCCTGGAGTTGCCCGTAATAATAGTAATAATTGATTTGCTAGATGCTGATAGAGAACCACTTTCTAATGAGGAATTAATACAGTTAGAAATTAACCTCAAAGAATTTATCGAATGTGCTTACTCATTTCGAACAAGGAATAAACATTATTTAAATTAAGGGGATATTAAATCGCACATTGTTTTAAAACCGAATAAGAAACTCAAAGATTGGAATCAGAGAGTTTCATGCCGAATATAGTAAACTATAAAAGTTTTGGCGATTACTAGCGTGAGCTAATGCAAGTAGTCTTAGTACGTAGTACAATCTCGGGCAACTCGCAGCAAAGGTGGTAAAGTTCTGATCGCTATTCTTGGTATTTTCCATAATGTAAAAACACATTTCCTAGGAAATGTATGCTGTTATTACATTATGGTGGGAGGTCACTACCCAGACTGGTTTCAGCCTTTTTTGAGGCTTCATCAGTGAGTAGCTAGACCAAATAGATACCAAAGGGTATAGCGAAAAGAACTTATATACTCTGCTATACGAGTAAGGAATAAACATCCTATTTCAAAACAATCCTAATGAAGAATACAGCGCCAAAGTTTCTCGCGGCATTAACACAGTTATTAACTGCTACAAAGAATTGCAAAAAGAAAAGAAAAGGGACTCAATACAACAAACGTTGGACAAATTTTTTAAATTTTTTTGACAAGTCCGGGTCCTCAGACAACAACAGATGGTGACGCTAATGAAGTGATGCAATTCGTCATTAGACTGATTCGAAAATTAAAAAAAAAACGTTCATTTGTTATTTGTGTTTTATTTTGTTTTATTTTATTAGTATTATAGAATTATATTTTTGTTTTTATTAATAACTAATGTAAATGATATTTTAAATGAAATAAAAAATGCATTTTCAACCAGAAACCCAATGATTTTCTGTTTTTTTATAAAATTGTAATGGATCTTACCGTATAAGGCCGAATTTATACGGCCTTATATGGAAATAAATGATTCGTTATACAGCATTTCACTTTGCGGCTGATTTTCCACGAACATATATCGGCCGTATAGTGAGGCATGAGTGTATTCTCATATCTTATATTTTGGACTTCTAAGGTACTTCTAACTGCTTCAAACAATGTAGAGTTTGGTCTTCCTTCTGCCATCCAGTATTAGACACCTATTTTGTTGACTTTTCCCATTCTTTTTTTTAAGTGATCATATACCACCTTTGATTACCAGGGCTAATCTCAGGTAGTATGGATGATGATTTGCCTTTGTCAACGTGTTTGTGTTCAGTCACTATTAAGTTATGTAGGACAATGACTTCTTTTAGCATGATAGGTAAAGCAACTGTTTAATTTTCTGAAATGCTCAGAGAAGTTCAAGTAAACACTGTCTAACACTAGAGATTACAATACTTTTCTTCAATACTTTTCAATTAACATGAAAGAACATAAGGGATAAGTGATACCATTTATTTAAGGCCAATATATTAGAGGCCATCATCAGTACTGACAAGTAATTACAAAGTGGAACACAAACAATAGATTGATTTGAAAAAGTAAGATCTGCATGATGTTATACATAAAATCATGCAGTGGCATAACAGGAAATATTACATTATTGGTTATTCGTTAGCCTATTTAAAAAAATAACTTATTGATGTGTGATTAAAATAAGACCTCTTAGATAGAGAGAAGCAGTCATTCCAGTTTATGTTCAGATGGTGAATATTCTCAAATTCAACACCTCCTCTTTCAAGTAAGGCCTCAATGCTTTCTTTAAACAAGCATTCAAATTTATACCAACATCGATGAAGTAAGCGTGTTTCAGACCATAACACATTGTGGTCTGTATCTATTCTGTTCTGTGCTAAGCCAGATTTGTGTTGCTAATATAAGATTGGTGTTCTTGTATTCTTTTTTCTCCAGAGCATCCAGTTTGTCCAAAGTAAGAACAATGACAGTCACAAGGAACTTGGTAGACACACGAAGAATTAAAAGAGACTGTTTTTAAGATGGAAACTATACTGATAATTTGTTGATATGAAGAAAAATAGCCACTAAATTGTATTTCTTAAGAATTCTAGAAATGAGTTCTGAGATGCCAGAATGTAAATGACCATGCAACAGCTTTTTAATTCCTATAATCCTAGCTCAAATAACAAGGAAATAGGATATGCCTCAATGATTCATTACTGATGTTCCTTGGCCTATGCGAGGCCAAGGAACACCACCTATTCCTAGTCTGTATGCTGAGGCAAATGAACCACCATTGTCGCTTAAATTCCAACAGCTGTCTCTGTTATGTGTAACTAAAATAAAATCCCTGCCAGAGCATTCCATATATATCCAGCTATCTTTCAATCACAATTCAAGAATCTCTCCAACACTCAACAGACTGCCATAAAACTGTTTAGTTTGCAGATAAAAGCTTCTCTTACGAGTTCTAGAAATACCAATAGACAACATAGCTCAGACACCACAAACTGACTCTTCCACTATGGCCATCATACATTCAAGCATTTAGCTTTCCTTCAGCAGACTGTCAAAATTTTCCACTCCTGTTGTCATCTGCCAGCAGCTATTCAAAGCTCATAGAACTTATTTTTATAAGTTCTGTGATTTCTATATAAATAAGTTCTATTTATATTTTTATAAATTAGTACTCTAATTTTGTACCTGTCTACACAGATGACTGAAAATCAGAGGCACTAGTTGGATATTCTACCATCTTTCCAGACAACATTATATCTTCATAAATCCCACCAACTAGGATGTAACGACTTTACAGCAGAGCTATATGTGATAGAACTTGCACTAAAATACATCAGATTCCATTGCTACAATAGGTGCATAATATACTCAGACTTGCAAAGTTCTCTTTAGGCAATAAGAAGACTAGAGCTACAGCAACATCTTGTACTCTCAAATTCAACACCTCCTCTTTCAGTTATGGAAACTGCACTTTGATGCAGCTTTAAAAGGATTGGACTATGCTTCTGTTAAATTCCATGCCATGTTGGGATTAAGGTAAATGAGCCATCAGATCTGCAGGGAGGCCAACTCATTTCTCAAACATTCACCTTCAGCCTGTCCCATACACTGATTATTAGATTAAAACTCTTGTCCTACTGGCAGCTATTTTGGAACAGAGAGAATGATAAGAAGCTCTACACCAAATTAAGGGTAAAATTAAATTTTGGCAGTCTTTCCTCGCCAATTCTGTTTAAGTGACCATATCCCTGAGATTAGCTCTGCTAACGCATTCCTGGATGCTGACAATGTCAAGTTCTTTCCTAATATCCTTGTTTTTAATATCATATTGCCATTGATGCCATCTGTTCACACCTATAATCTTTCTCAGGACTCTCATATCTGCGGTCTCTAGTCTTTGGTCAAGTGTTTTACTTCTGACCCAGCGCTCAGATCCATAAGTTAAAACTGGTTTGAACACTGTCGTGTATAGCTAATTTAGTGTTCTGACTAATTTCTCTCTTATTCCATATGAATTTATTCAGTTGACTGCCTACCATACCAGCTTTGTTGATTCTGTTGTCTATTTGCATATTTAATTTACCATCTTCAGTAAAAATCGTGCCTAAGTAACTGAAATGTTTTACTTGTTCCACAGGTTCCCCGTTCACAACACAGTTCACATTTTCAACAATTCTACCTATTTTCATTGTCTTTGTCTTTTTAATGTTGACCTTCATACCATGTCTATTACAACAGTTGTTCAATTTAGTTAGGGAATTTTGCAAACTTGTAACGGATTTATTTAGAAGTATAACATTGTCCGCATAAAGCAAAGAGCTGACATTAACATCTCCAATTCTGATATCATGTTTAATACCACTTTCCTTCATAATGTGATCCATTGATAATGAATAACAATAATGAATAATAATTATCCCCTCTGTTATTCATAGATAATGAATAACAGAGGGGATAATGTACATCCTTGTCTCACACCAGATTTAACATTAAACCATCTTCCTGTACTTCAATTCTAACTGCTGATTTACAACTCAAATAAAGACTAAGTATTGCTTGATATAATGCCCCATTGACACCATATAACTGTAGCGTATTGAATAGCTTCTCTCTTGGCACCTTGTCATATGCCCTTTCCAGATTGACAAAACTTAAATACAGATCTTTGTTATATTTCCATGCTTTCTCAACTATTTGTCGTAAAGTGAAGATCTGATCCTGACGGCCTCTATTTGGCCTGAATCCAGCTTGTTCTTCACCAAGCTTTTCTTCCACAATTCTTCTCAACCGTTTCTTAAGTATACGTGCATAGATATTGCCAGGAACACTGAGTAGGGAAATACCTCTGTAATTCCCACATTCAGTTTTATTTCCCTTTTTATATATGGGTACTATTAGAGCTCTACTCCAATCATCGGGAATTCATCCCTCTGTCCTGTCTTTCTGAACTATGCAGTGCAGCCACTGTAAGACTTTTATACCACCATACTTCAGCATTTCTGGTCGAATATCATCTACTCCTGCTGCCTTTCCACATTTCAAGGCTTTTGATGGGTTTTTCTACTTCAAGTATGGATATGTATTCCTGACTGTATGCCTGTTGAGTGTTTTTTACCACTGTGCTCTCACTGCGTGATAGTAATTACTCCATACTTCAAGGATATCTTTTTCTTCCATTTTCATGTCACCTTTATCATCTCTAACTCCTTTTACAGCACTCTTGATATTTATTTTCTATGTTCTTGCCAAAGTCCTCCCATGACTTTTGTTTAGCTAGTTTTACGCAGTGTTTTGCTTTCTTACATTTGTCTCTGTATTCTCTAAGAGCAAAAACTGACTTATTTGCTAGGAACTTTTGATATGCTTTCTTCTTTTCCTTCACTGCCTCTTTAAGTTAAAACTAATAAGGCTTTTATATATATATATATATATATATATATATATATATATATATATATATATATACACACACACAAAAGTCTATGATCTAATAAAATCTATAAATAGTTGCCAATTTGACATAAGGTTTAAATATGGTGCATAGCTGATGTTTATTAAACACTCTAGATATCTTTTCAGATGTCCAATGGCTGTAATCCTCATAGGATAGAAAAAATACTAAGTATTTCCCCGAAATCCCCCTCCCCACTGTCCTTTTGGTGTTCGTTCATGCATATTTCCCCAGATCTTCCTGTCTGTCCTACATAGCAGATACCGCAAGAGCAATAAATTTTATAAACACCTGGTTTTTTTAAAGGATGATGTGGAGGTTTCGGGGGATATAGAAATTTTGAAAATTTTTTCCAGCAGCAGAAATGCTACTTTGATGTTATGTTTGTTTAGTAATTTCGCCATCTTGTCTGTAACATTCTTGATATATGGAAGCGTGATAGCGTCTGTGAGATGCTTGTAGGAGGTGTGTGGAGGATTTTTTTGATAATCTTGGGTTCATAACCATTTTTTTTAAGGATCTGTGTTAAATATTCCAATTCTTCATTTCTCTGTTTTTCTGTGCTGGAAATATTATAAGCTCTGTTCCTCAGGGTTTTTATTAGACCTATTTTTTGCGAAGGGTGGTAGTGTGAGGCTGCATTAAGAAATCTTCCTATGTTGGTGGGTTTTCTATGTATCGAGAAAAAAAGTTTATTATCTTTTTCATTGACTTCTAATAGGATCTCAAGAAAAGGAAGTTAGAAAACTTCCTTTTCTAAGTTCTTCTTGTTCTAAAGTAAATTTTATATTCTTATGTAAATTATTCAGGTAAATTTTTGAAAGCAACGAGTTCATCTGTTGATCCTGGCCATGTGATGAAAATATCATCTACATAGCGTAGCCAAAATTTTTGGTTTTCTATGATAATTGATTAAAGCATTATTTTCAAAAATTTCTATAAATAGGTTAGCTAATGCCAGAGAGAGGGAAGAGCCCATAGCCAATCCTTCTTTTTGTTCCCAAAATTTTTCTTGATACATGAAAAAAAGTATTATTTATACAATGTTTATAAAGATCTACGATGTCCGGAGGAAAAAGGCCTTCAAGGAGATTCAGTTTCGTTTCTTGGAACATTTGTAAATAGGCTGATAACATCCAAACTTGCTAAGATGTCTGAAGGTCCAATGTAAATATCTTTTACCTTCTCAATAAAATGTGCACTGCTCTTGATGAAAGATGTTTTTCCTGTGTGAGGTAAAATCATGTTGGTGAGATGTTTTGCTAAATTAGAGGTTGGCGAGTCTCTTCCATCCACTATCGGTCATAAAGGAATACCTATCTTATGTATTTTTGGTACACCATAAATTCTTGGAACTAATGGGTATTTTAATTGTAGAGTTCTTTCAAGTTCTTCAGTCCAATTAGGCTTCTTTTTAATTAGATCATTGGTTTTATTGTGAGCATGCCATGTGGGATCTCTGTCTAAAGGTCTATAGGTATTAGAATCTTCAAGAAGAGTTTTCCGCTTACTTATTTCTTTATTGTGCTTGTAGCTTAAAAAAAAAACGTGGTCCAATTATCGGAATATGCCTTATGAACTTCTAAACTACAGAAACCTCCACTTACAATTCTTCTATTGTTTTATTTTCCTTTCTTGTATATGGGTACTATGAGAGCTCTATTCCAATCATCTGGAATTCTTACTTCAGAAAGCTTGGACAGAGGGACGAATTCTCGATGATTGGAGTAGAGCTCTCATAGTACCCATATATAAAAAGGAAAATAAAACTGAATGTGACAATTACAGAGGTATTTCCCTACTGAGTGTTCCTGGCAAGATCTATGCAAGTATACTTGAGAAACGGTTGAGAAGAATTTTGGAAGAAAAGCTTGGTGAAGAACAAGCTGCATTCAGGCCAAATAGAGGCTGTCAGGATCAGATCTTCACTTTACGACAAATAGTCGAGAAAGCATGGGAATATAACAAAGATCTGTATTTAAGTTTTGTCGATTTGGAAAAGGCATATGACAAGGTGCCAAGAGAGAAGCTATTCAATACGCTGCATTTATATGGTGTCAATGGGGCATTATATCAAGCAATACTTAGTCTTTATTTGAGTTGTAAGTCAGCAGTTAGAATTGAAGGAAGTACTGGAAGGTGGTTTAATGTTAAATCGGGTGCGAGACAAGGATGTACATTATCCCCTCTGTTATTCATTATCTATATGGATCACATTATGAAGGAAAGTGGTATTAAACATGAGCAAAATTGGTGATTTTAATGTCAGCTCTTTGCTTTATGCGGATGATGTTATACTTCTAAATAAATCCGCTACAAGTCTGCAAGATTCTCTGACTAAATTGAATAGCTGTTATAATAGATATGGTATGAAGGTCAGCAATAAAAAGACAAAGACAATGAAAATAGGCAGAATCATTGAAAATGTCAACTGTGTTGTGAATGGAGAACTGTGGAACAAGTAAATCATTTCAGCTACTTAGGCACGATTTTTAGTGAAGATGGTAAATTAAATATGGAAATAGACAACAGAATCAGCAAAGCTGGTATGGTGGGAAGTCAATTGAATAAATTCATATGGAATAAGAGAGAAATAAGTCGGAACACTAAATTAGCTGTATACAAGACAGTGTTCAAACCAGTTTTAACTTATGGATCTGAGAGCTGGGTCAGAAGTAAAACACTTGACCAAAGACTAGAGACCGCAGATATGAGAGTCCTGAGAAAGATTAGAGGCGTGAACAGATGGTATCAATGGCAATATCATATTAAAAACGAGGATATTAGGAAAGAACTTGACATTGTCAGCATCCAGGAATGCGTTAGCAGAGCTAATCTCAGGTGGTATGGTCATTTAAACCGAATGGGTCAGGAAAGATTGGCAAAACAAGTGTTCTCTGCCAGGTTGGCAGCAAAACGACCCAGAGGAAGACCAAGATATAGGTGGATTGATACGGTACAAAGTTCCTTAGACGATAGAAATATAAGATCTGATAATGTTGGAGTCTTGACAAGTAACAGACTGATTTGGAGGAAAATTGTAGATAGGAAGTTAGTAATGATGTAATTTTTTCATGTAGTACTATCATATCCTGTACAACCCTTTAGGGTACATGGCAGGAATTTGATGATGATGATGTCTAGGCCTTCTGAACTGTGTAGCAAAGCCACTGCAAGACTTTTATACCTCTATACCTGAGCATTTCTGGTTGAAATTGGAAGTGATCATCATTTAAGTCTTGAGCAGGATAAAATGCCTGCTCAAGAATTTCAAATTAAAAAGAAGAACATGTAAGAAAGTTTTAAATCGAATAAAAGTTGAGCAGCTCTCAGGTGTGAACTGCACACTAATATACACATTATTCAAGAAAAAATGAAAGAGTTTGAGAACAGGAACCAAACCTTGGAGATTCAGTGGCAATCCCTGAAGAAAACATTGATTGATTCAGCCAGAGAGGCATGTGGTGAGGTTGTCTGCAAGGAGAGACAAATCAGAACTCTATGGTGGACATAGGAAGTTAGAGGCAGTAAAGGAAAGGAAGAAATCATATCAAAAGTTCCTTGCAAATTCTCATCAAATATCATCTCCTGCTGCAAATAAAATTTCATCAAATATCATCTCCTCCTTTCCACATTTCAGGCGTTCGATTGCGTTTTCTACTTCTGGTATGTATTCCTGATTCCATGCCTGGTGAGTGTTTTTTACAACTATGCTGTCACTGCTTGTTTCATATAGCAATTTTTCGAAGCAATTACTCCATACATCAAGGATATCTTTTTCTCGAGTTTTCATGTCACCTTTATCATCACTAATTCCTTTTACAGCACTGTTTCTTCCATTTCTGAGCTTTTTCAACAGCCTCCAGAATAGTTTGCCACTTTCCTGATATGTATTTTCTGTGTTCCTGCAAAAGTCTTCCAATAACTTTTGTTTAGCTCGTTTTACACAATGTTGAGCTTTCTTACATTTGTTTCTGTATTCTCTAAGAGCACAAGCTGACTTATTTGCAAGGAACTTTTGATATGATTTCTTCCTTTCCTTTACTGCCTCTAACTTCCTGTGTCCACCATAGGGTTCTGATTTGTCTCTCCTTGCAGACAACCTCACCATATGCCTCTCTGGCTGAATCAATCAATGTTTTCTTCAGGGATTGCCACTGAATCTCCAAGGTTTGGTTCCTGTTCTCAAACTCTTTCATTTTTTCTTGAATAATGTGTATATTAGTGTGCAGTTCACACCTGAGAGCTGCTCAACTTTTATTCGCTTTAAAACTTTCTTACATGTTCTTCTTTTTAATTTGAAATTCTTGAGCAGGCATTTTATCCTGCTCAAGACTTAAATGGTGATCACTTCCAATTTCAAATCCTCTGTACGCTCTAATTCTTGTAGAAAGGCTTTACGTTGGCAACACGACTATTAAATTATTTAAGGAATTTACAACGTATATTGGAATATAAATTAAAAGAAACTTTAATAAATACCATCTATGTTTCGGCAATGTCACATTGCCATCTTCATGGGAACATACAAATATGGCACGTGCACACAGACACTACAAAAAGCAAATGAGGCAAAAAATAAGAAACTACTGTTGTTCCTAAAGTTCTAATGGTGGCCCCTAGTGGGCTATATTAGGTTGTCTTGGTCATTGGGCTGATGTTCTCATGATGTAAGTATCCCAAATTTGGGGCAGTCTCATGCACCCAAATATGTTGAGGTTTGGAACGTGATGGTGTGTAATACTGAATACTTTCTTAGCCAATGACAACCATCCCAAAAAAATATTAAAACCAGTAAACCACAACCCCCCCTTCCCTCCCCCTTTGCAATAAAGATTGCACTAAATCTGTCACTTCCCTACATCCAGGCACCTCTGAAAAAATAACCAAAATCCTTAAAAAATATGACCTGACTTCATGTTACAAACCATATAAAAAGTTGGCATCCCTTATCTGCTCTACCAAAGACCAACCACTTCCCCTAGACCTACCTGGGATATACCTGGTCCCTTGCAGCTGTAAACTGTCCTACTTTGGCCAAACAGGCAGAACAGCAAATATCAGCATTTCAGAACACAGACTACATCCAGTTTCACCAGTACAGCCACTCTGGGCTTGCAGACCATGCTCTAGATACCCACCACAGAATACATTGGAAGAAAGCCAAAGTAATACACCACTGCAAGTTTAAGTACGAAAGATTATTCATAGAATCAGGCTCAGCTCTAAAAAAACGTTCCAAATCTCAACAAATTTGGGTGCATGAGACTGCCCGAAATTTGGGAGGCTTACATCATGAGAACATCAGCCAAAAGGCCAAGACAACCCATTATAGCCCATTAGGGGGCACCATTAGGACTTTAGGAACAACAGTAGTTTCTTATCTTCTGCCTCATTTGCTTTTTGTAATGCCGGCATGCATGTGCCATATTTGTATGTTCACATGAAGATGGCAATGTGACATTGCCGAAATATAGGAAGTATTTATTAAAGTTTCTTTTAATTTATATTCCAATAGACATTGTAAATTCCTTAAATAATTTAATAGTCTGTACACTCAAGTATCCTGCACCAGTGAGAAAACATTACTATCAACAATAACATAGTCAATGAGACTTTTCTTGTTCCTTACCTCTTCTCTCCATGTTAATTTATGAACATTTTTATGTTGGAACATGTGTTAGTAATAACCAGTCCATCCTGAGTAGAAATCCAACAGATATTTGCCTTATTATTAGCTTTGCTCTTTTCTCCAAATTTTATGTTAGTTACAAATTAAATCTTAGTTACAAAAGTGACTACTGCAGTTGTCTTAGGGAAGGTAACTTTTGTCACAAAAAAACTGAAATGACATCACCTTTAGGTGAGAAGTCATTTCAGTTCACAGACAATCACAATTTCAAGTCATTTTCACAGACAATCACAAACATCCATTCCCACAGCAGGATTCGAACCTGCAGCCTTTTGGCTGGAGAGCGGATACTCTTGGCCAACCAGGCCGGCAATGAGTGTAGTCAATATTTTACCTGCATTAATAATCTATCTGAGCCTTATACACTCAGGCCTGATTTTATCAGATTCACCATGTCTTGTTTGTTTTTATATTTTTTTTTAAATATAAAAATCAATATTTTATAGTTTTCCATGAAAGGTTGTTGAAAACACATTGTTATTAGACCATGGTTGAAGTAAGTTAATCTGGAAATTTGCTCTGAAGACCAAATGTAGAATTTTTCCAGTTCAGCCTCTAATAAACATAGTTGCCCTTCTCAGAAACGGCATCATGATGGTATCTGCTAACAAGACTAAAGGAGGTTTTAAAAAACAGATGAAACACAAACTAGACCTTGCTTTCTTGTACTGTAATATTCAGTATAAGATACAAGCAGTACACTTTCCCACATCAGCTAGAACAACAGTTATTTATTAAAAGGAACACAGCTATGTAAAGATCCACAGTTGACTCTAATATATATTAGGTAACTGTGCTATAGGGAGTCACTTTAACAGACTACTGAAAAGTCCTGACATAAGTCTTGTAAGCACAATGCTATACTAAAAAAATGTTCGTTACAGCAAACTGTCCACCATAAGAAACTATTCCCGAGATTCCTATTGAGTTTGCTCTAGCAAAAAAAAAAAGCTATAGCAAAAAAAGGCTATAGCTTTGGCTATCTTGCTTTGGCTATAGCAAAGCAAGGTTTCAAAATGAAATGTTGCTTTGCATGCAATTGTGAGGGGCCACTTCATCAACTGAAAGTGCATTAAACTTTGCTGTAGATCAAAACTTCAATCTAAAAGATTTTCTACTGATTTATTGAAATATCCCATAGGTAGATCTGAGGCTGCCACCATGATTATTGAAGACATGAAGTGGCTTGTAAAAGTTCTATTTTTGGTCTCTTGGACAAAGTATTTGTCCAAGAGACCAAAAATTTCCAGAGTATTCATTTTATGATATATTTACAATACAACATTTCATGGGAGGGGGATGGGGTGAATGGGATGAAATTACCTGGAATAATAGCAATCTGTTCTCTACTTAGAGGAAATGCCATTCACAACTCTAGATGATGGTAGATGACTCATCACCCTGTGAAAAAAACCCGGCTTGTTTTGTATCTGGGATACAGTATATTGTTTCTAATACCACTTTTTTTTCACATGCAGTGTGGGTAATGACTTGTTAAGTTGTCTCTCTTTCTCTCTCTCTCTCTCCACTGCTATTAAGAAGTTAGCACCTCCTTCATTTGAGAATACAGATGTAAAACAGTTTCTGCAGGCTGGCTACTAGGTAGTACTTTGCATTGAACCTGTTTAACACTTTGAAAAGCTTCCTTATCACCTGGCAAATAATCCTGCTGCTGCACCTACACTGCCAGGTTGTTCCTGAAGGAGTCTGAATATAGCAGTGTGGAGATAGGGGCAGGCACTGTCATGACTACACTAAAATAAAACAATCAGTATACCTAGTGCACTAGAGCGAGTCCAATATGACTATGTCTTGGATATTTTTCCTGATGAAGAAAAATGGACACTAGCTGACCACAATCCTTGAAAAAGAAAAAATCCAAGACTAATAAAAATAAAGCCTCTGAACATAGGAAGACAGATGATACAACCAAAAAGAAATAATGAAAACATTCTTTACTTGAATTGTTGCAGATTCTGACAAAACATCAATCACATCAAGGCTCTTGCAGAAATATGTACCAGTGTGCTTCTCATCATCATCATCAAATTCCTGCCATGTACCCTCAAGGGGTATACAGGATATGATAGTACTACATGAAAAATTTACATCATTACTAACTTCCTATCTGCAATTTTCCACCAAATCAGTCTGTTACTTGTCAAGACTCCAACATTATCAGATCTTATAGTTCTATCGTCTAAGGCACTTTGTACTGTATCAATCCACCTATATCTTGGTCTTCCTCTGGGTCGTTTTCCTGCCAACCTGGCAGAGAACACTTGTTTTGCTAATCTTTCCTCGCCCATTCTGTTTAAGTGACCATACCACCTGAGGTTAGCTCTGATAACGCATTCCTGGATGCTGACAATGTCAAGTTCTTTCCTAATATCCTTGTTTTTAATATGATATTGCCATTGATGCCATCTGTTCATGCCTCTAATCTTTCTCAGGACTCTCATATCTGCGGTCTCTAGTCTTTGGTCAAGTGTTTTACTTCTGACCCAGCTCTCAGATCCATAAGTTAAAATTGGTTTGAACACTGTCTTGTATACAGCTAATTTAGTGTTCCGACTAATTTCTCTCTTATTCCATATGAATTTATTCAATTGACTTCCCACCATACCAGCTTTGCTGATTCTGTTGTCTATTTCCATTTTTAATTTACCATCTTCACTAAAAATCGTGCCTAAGTAGCTGAAACGATTTACTTGTTCCACAGGTTCTCCATTCACAACACAGTTGACATTTTCAATGATTCTGCCTATTTTCATTGTCTTTGTCTTTTTATTGCTGACCTTCATACCATATATATTACAACAGTTATTCAATTTAGTCAGAGAATCTTGCAGACTTGTAGCAGATTTATTTAGAAGTATAACATCATTCGCATAAAGCAAAGAGCTGATATTAACATCACCAATTTTGCTCATGTTTAATACCACTTTCCTTCATAATGTGATCCTTGTCTCACACCAGATTTAACATTAAACCAACTTCCTGTACTTCCTTCAATTCTAACTGCTGACTTACAACTCAAATAAAGACTAAGTATTGCTTGATATAATGCCCCACTAACACCATATAACTGTAGTATATTGAATAGCTTCTCTCTTGGCACCTTATCATATGCCTTTTCCAAATCGACAAAACTTAAATACAGATCTTTGTATTTAAGTTTAAATACAGTGTGCTTCTTTCTGCAAGAAACATCTAAACCAAGTAATGATCCAGCATTTTGAAATAACTATCATTCGTAAGGACAGGATAAGAAATTGGCCTGCCCACAGAGCAGGTGTCATTCTGGTATGTAACCACACACCTTCCAGCAAGTCTCACTTAATACTAACGTAGAGGCAGTTGCCATCCGACTCTCAATCAGAACTCTTTAAAAACAGCTGCATCTACCTTCATGATGTTATATTGTAGTTACTATCCTTTTACTTTTAATGAAGGGGGATTTAAATGACACAACACTCTATGGGATAGTGCCAATCAAACATCACAGGAAGAGTTGAGCATGAGCATATGCTTGACAACAATTATCTCTCCCTCTTGAACACCAGAAGCAACACTTTCCACATGCCACTGCTACTGACCTAACTATCTCACCCACCCTCCCTCTTCCCACTGTTCAAGTGGGTAACTGAAGACAACTTGTATGCAAGTAACCATTTCTCCATGATATCTACCTTCTTAGATGGCACAGTATCTGCTTAGATCCCACTGGAATGTGGGCTGTATGCTATAGAGCTTACATCCTTCATGACGTTGCATCGATATCAAAGAAGCATAACATATACAGATTCACAGAGTTCCCTACAGGCAATAAGAAGTCTTCCGTTTCCATAACTGAGAAAGGACATGTTGGATTCAAGAGAGCACTATATATATATAACTCTCTTGAATCCAACATGTCCTTTCTCAGTTATGGAAACGGAAACTGCATTTGGATGTGCACTTCTGTTGGATCTCGAGCCAGGTAGGAATTAACCCCCCAACTGGCCAGGACATCTATAGTTGTCCAGCTAAATCTTGATATGATTCTGTAACACCTATTAAATAACATGGATAAGAAGTGCAATTTGGTCTCACTATTTATCCACCTCGGCCGGTAGGGTGTTAAGGGAAACAAGACTGCAAATACTGCAGCTAGGTCAGCTAATTTCCCAAACTTCTGCCTATACCCTACAGCAATTACACGCAGATCATAAGACAAACTCCATCATAACATAAGCTTTATTGAATCAAGCTTGAAATTAAATTGTGGCAGTTTAGTCTATGCATGGACTACAAAGAAGTTGTTCTTTCTCAGCTCTACATAAGTTAATAGTCTTACACACCCCTTTCCCTTGAGGTATAATGACATGACTGTGTGTGAGTTTGAGGTGTTGGACTGACTATCAGTCATGTTGTAATTTGCTGCCCTCATTTCATTAATTATTATTATTTTGTGACACCTTCAGGGCGTCCAAAGACACATCGAGGGAGGGCACCTACTCTACAACTCTCTGTCTCAGTCCATCAACCACAACTACATCAATGGCATCTACCACCTGTCACCACTACTAGTATTTTCACAGACAATCACAAACATCCATTCCCACAGCAGGATTCGAACCTGCAGCGTTTTGGCTGGAGAGCGGATACGCTAACCACTTGGCCAACCAGGCCAGCAATGAGTGTAGTCAATATTTTACCTACATTAATAATCTATCTGAGCCCTATATACACTCAGGCCTGATTTTATCAGATTCACCGTGTCTTGTTTGTTTTTATTTATTTTTTTACAGAAAATCTATATTTTTTTATTATATATAGACTGTTTACATTATTATTATTTTTTATTTATTCAATGTTTTAATACATAGCTTTTTAATACCTGGTTTAACACTTTTTTTTATCCATGTTATTATTATTATTATTATTATTATTCAGGCCTCCATGGAGTCAAAAGGCTCATTGTGGGAGGTCCTTCCTAAGAACATAAAGTCTGTTAAGACTCATTGAGGGGAGGTCCCTCCCTAAGAAACACAAAGTCTATCATAGCACTCCTTAAACTTATTGACTGTTCTCGCTCTTACCACTCCATCAGGCAATGCATTCCACGGTTCAACCACCCTCCATGCAAAGAAACCACTCCTCACCCTCTTGCTCAAGTTTCCTTTCGTAACTTCCAGGGATGGCCTCTTGTCATCGCTCCTTCCCGCTGTTCAACCAAGTGAAAGAACTCCCCAGTGTCAGCCCTGTAACCACCTCTCAACAGTTTAAAAGTCTCAATCATATCACCTCTCCTTCTTCTATCCACCAAACTCTGCAGTCCACATTCCCTCAGCCGATCCTCATAACCAAAATTGTACAGTCTTGAAACCATCTTTGTCATCCATCTTTGTACCCTTTCCACAGTTAATTTATCCCCTTCAAATCCTGGGGACCAGATCTGAGAACAATAGTCTAAGTGTGGTCTGATCAGAGACTTATACAACGGAATGATAACTCTTTTATCTCTGTAGGTCAGTGTCCTTCTCATAATTGCAGCAATCCTCTGTGTTACCTTCACCACCTTTGCAATATGTCCCCTAAATTTTAGGTTTCTATCAATCATCAACTCCAGATCTCTTGTCTCCCCTACTTCCTCCAGTATAACTCCTCCCATAGAGTATGCAGCATCCCATCGATGTTTCCCAAACCTTAGATTTTGCTGCATTAAACTGACACTCCCATTCATTTGCCCATCTATCTAGCTTATTCAAATCCTCTTGCAGGGCTACCACATCTGCACTATTACTAATAATCCTTCCCAGCTTGGCATCATCCGCAAACAACTGAATATCCCCTTGCAATCCACTGGCAATGTCATTGATATAAAGGTTAAACAATATAGGTCCTAGTACTGAGCCCTGTGGGATCCCACTTGTAACCCTCTGCTTCCTTGAAACTGCTCCACCATACACAACTCTCTGATACCTATCAGACAGCCAATCCTGAATCCAGTTGACCAATCTGACATCCAGACCCATGTGCTGCAATTTAAATATCAGCTTATCATGTGGCACCCTGTCAAATGCCTTTTCTAAGAAAATTGCAGTATATGCCTTTCCCTCATCTAATGTTCTTGTAACTTTATTATAAAAGGCTAGCATATTGCTAAAACAAGAGCGCCCTTTCACAAATCCATGTTGACTCTCACAGATAACATTACCCTCATCTGCCCAGTGCTGTATACGGTCCCTCACGACTTTCTCCAAGATCTTAACAACTATTGATGACACACAAACTGGCCTATAATTAGACACTTCCTTCCTCCCATTCCCTGAGCACCTTTCCTGCAGCCAGACTTTCATTGAAAAGCCAGGTTAAAGGCACTGTCAGTTCCCTAGCACATTCTTTAAAAACTCATGAAGTACCATCCAGTCTCAAAGCTTTACTGACATCCAGAGTACTCAGTATCTGAAACCTGTACCTCTAAACCTCGAACCTGCCCTATCCCTCTAGCAATAAAACTGACTTCTCCAGGATGAAATACTCTAATAAAGTGTTCATTGAACAATTCCACTATGTCCTCTGCATCAGTCACTATATTCCCATTTTTATTTATCCCACATGTTTGATGACTTTTTACTCTTTTTCATAGACCTTTTTACACCTATCTTTTATTCAACTTTTTTTTTACACTTGTTTCTGTATACATTTCTTACACCTACTTTTTTATGCATTCTTATCTATATTTGTTTATGCTTTTGCTTATTTATCAAGATATTTTATCTTGTATATGGCTGTGACCCTTATTGGTGCAGTATGACTAAGTAGTCTTTGCACCATGAAACCCTAAACAAATTACCTTACTCTCTCTTACTTTTGATAATGTTCCAATTTCCAATCAAGATCAGTTTCTCTGTTTTGGACTGACTTTTACATATCTTATCCTGGCATAAACATGTTACATCCATAGCCTCAACTTCCAAACAACATATTATTTTTTGTTAAAAAAAATAAAAATAAAAACTATAGTCAAACGCTGTGGTAACAAGCACAGAAACAACATCACTGCTATAATAAGCAAAAAGCAATAAATGATTTTAATTTACACATATTCCCATACAATTGCTCACTTTTGTAGTGAGCATACTACACATATATACTGTGCAAATTTTGGTAATTATGCAAACATTCTTAATTGCTCAGGTAGTTCTTGGAATATCCAATTTTTTGAATAGACAAAAAAAATCTTGTCCTTGGGAACCATTCTCACTCTACCTACTTACAGTATCAACATTGTGGAAGAATAAAGATGTTTACATATTGGCACTGGAAAACATGATACTTTTAACTTGTTGAAAGTTAAGTCTCATGTTGTTTTCAGGGGAAATTTGAGAAATATCAAAGTGAAATCTTTACAGTAAACATTAATTTTAGGATTCATAAATAAAAATATTGATTGAAATTGTGTTTAAATGTATTATAGTTTATACAAGCATATTCATACAAGTAATATCTAGGTATGTAATTATATTTTTATGAATATGCTTGTATAAACTATTTTCTTTCTACTACTTTTGTTGGGTTTTTTTATCTATTTTTTTTATCGAGTTATTGAGAATTAAAAAAAAATAGAAGGTAGATTTAACTTATCACTGATGTAGTGAGTAATGACTATAGCAAGGTAATTTTGTCTGCCCCTTGGTGTGTGTATTGGAACCAAATTCAACTGGACTTCTCTCCTGCTCAACTCCTAACTCCTCCCTCCAGTCACTTTCTCATAGGCACTCTCTGTTTCTACATAACTAGCCACTACTATTCTTCCTCTTTCCTTTAATCTTGTGAGAACATGAGCAGCCAGTAGTAAATCTCCATACACAGCTCTACTCCAAATATATCAAACTACCTTCTCATGATTTTTCTGCATTCCATCTACCTCTTTTCCCTGAAACAGCCATCCCCATACTGTTTTCCTCATTAAGTACAACCCCATCCTTTCAAGAAACTTTTTAATGAATTCCTTCTTTTTCCTTAACTGTTGTGTAGTAGGTTTTGTGATCTCTCATTTGTGGAGGTTAATTAAAAAAAAAAAAAATCACTACTATATACAAAAATATTCAAAGATCTAGAACAATTTTAAACTTTTTTTTTTTATGCTTGAAAGCTTATAAAAAGCTTTGAAATGCTACTCTTGCAATCCTTGGGTACTTAGTTTACGAAACAGTGCGCTGCTTTAAATCATTCCATTATCATTTTCAGTGCTCCTTTTAATATGTGGATTTAAAAAAATCACATAATATATTAATGTAGATATCTTGGTACACATTAAAGGTTGACTTTAGTGACTTGCAAAACATCAAATTAATTTGTTCTATTTCGCATGTAATGGTAGACAACATACTAAGTTTTATTTCTAATTTTATAAAAATTAGAAATAAAAGTAAAATTCAAAAATTTGTGACTCGCACCTGATTTGCAAAATGCTGTTTTAAAGAAATGACCAGTGGCAAAAAACATTTGTCAAGAGAAATGGTTTGGTGCAAAATCAGAAATGGTGCTTGTGCAGTAGCCATATATCTGTATGATCTTGCTCTTTGTGGTGGTGCAATCACGTATGTGAATAAAGCTCTCTCTCTCACCGAACAGTGGTCAACCACAAATACACGTCACATTGTGATGAGGAAATCCTTGCACTGACCGATTTTTTAAGTATTACTCGTAGCTGAATTCTATCAAAGCCATACTGCTCTATCATTCACAGTTTTCTTAAGTAAGCTGTAAATGATGGAACAGTATGGATGTCCTTTTGGTATTTAGTATATACAATTAGTTAAAATTACCTGCATCACAGGCAAATTTTAATGTTTCAGGAGTGACAATGTTGGTATTTATTGCCAATACCTATTAATTTATAATTATTATTTCTCTGAGTACAGGCAGCCCTGGTTTATGCTGGTTCAATTTACGCCGATTCACAATAACGCCTGTTGCCTGCGCATGCTTTCTTACTGTAGTGTGGTTGACTGAGAAACGACGCTAGCAGGCACTCTAGTGTTTGAGTGTTAGTGACCTACTGTGATGTATATGTATGAAACCTAGTTTTAATGTTGAATCTACCTAATTGTTCTATTTAATTTTTTTTATGTACATACGTATTTAAATTGATAAAGTACATAATTACATACCATGTCTGATAATAGAAGTGCAGAAAAATTAGCAGAACTTGGTGTTAAGAAGGTGCGGAAATCAATCACACTTGAAAAGAAGATGGAGGTGATTCGAAGAATGGAAGATGGGCAGACACGTGCTAATGTCTGAAGAAGTATGAACTTACCTCCATCGACTGTTACTACAATTAGGAAAAATGCAGATAGAATAAAACAGTCTGCTCAACAATCTATGGCAACATTAAATGCAAAACAACTAAGTTATAGTAGGGGTAAACTTCATGAAAAATGGAAAATTTATTATCATTATGGGTGGATGACTTGAATCAGAAAAACATTAATCTGACGCAGGCTGTTATAACTGGGAAAGCAAAAACAATTTTAGAGGATCTTAAAAAGACAGATGGAAGTGAAGAAACCTTTTTAGGAAGCAAAGGTTGGTTCATGAGATTTAAGTCTTGAAGTAAGTGCCATAGTGTCAAATTATGTGATGAGGCGGCAAGTGCAGATGTTGCGGCAGCGGCTGCTTTTCCTGAAGAATTTCAGGACTGTGTAGAACAAGGAAGTTATCCTCCTGATCTCATTTTTAATGTTGATGAGACTGGGCTCTACTGGAAAAAATTGCCATCACACACCTTCATTTCCTGTGAAGAACGTTCCGCTCCAGGTTTTAAACCTGCAAAAGATAGACTTAAGCTTTTGTTGGGTGCAAATGTCTCTGGAACTTTGAAGTTTAAACCAATGTTGGTGTACCATTCACAGACACCACATGCCTTCAAGGGTCTAAAAGCCATGCTGCCAGTCTATTGGAAATGGAACAAGAAAGCTTGGGTTACACAACATTTTTATAGATTGGTACACAAATTATTTTTGTCCTACCGTGCTTTGCTTCTGTAATGAAAATGATTTGCCAGCCAAGGCATTGCTTCTCTTGGATAATGTCCCTGGACATCCTCAAAATCTTGCTGAAGTAAGAACACCATTGGATGTCAAGGTTGTTTACATGCCCCCAAACACAACATTGCTTTAGCAACCGATGGATCAGGGGATTATATCAATCTTTCAAAGCCTATTACCTCCATATAACATTTATGGAAATGGTAAGAGTCTTGGACTTCAGGAAAAACTATTAAAGACTATTGGCGGTCATTCGATATTTTGAAGGGCATTAACAATATCGAGGCAACTTGGAATGATGTGTCAGCAAAGTGTTTAAAAGGAACATGGCGAAAACTTCTTCCAGCATTTATGCACGACTTCGAGGAATTAGAGCAAGTGGAGAATGTTATTGAAAATGTTACCAAGCTTGCGCGAGAGGTGGGATTGTACGATATTACAGCTGAAGATGTGACAGAAGTCTTTAGAGATTTAGTGAATCGGCCGTTTTCATATCTCTCTGAGAGATATGAAAACGGCCGATTTACAGCGTATTCTTGAACATTTTGAACCCTGCAAAATGAACCACGATTGGGAACGGAGTGCGAATGTAAAAAGGAGTGTAATCGCATCTATTCGACCTTACACTGAACTCCTTAAAGAAAGAAAAAGAAAATCTAGGCAGTCAACATGGATACTTTAAAAAAAAAAATGCAGGTGATCCGAAACCAGGAACTTCAACACAGAAATATGTACTATCTTTTTGAAGTTTCATATTTTTTGTATATAATTTTGTTTTGTTTTCGTTATTAATCATTTTATTTTAACAAATATATATTATATCTGTTCAAAGCTTTAAATATAATAATGTTACACATACTTCATGTGCATATTTTTTGACTGCGCGGAACATAACTTCATACCTCCCATTTTAAAATTGGGTTCGTTTTACGCTGATTCGGTTTACGTCAATTTTTTCAGTAATGGAACTGAGGCGTAAAACCGAGGGCTGCCTGTATATGAATCAGTCAGCCATATCTATGTATGTGAATACATGTAAATCTTATATCTTATCTTTTTTTTTTTCCCCACTCTTGATATTAGGCTGCCACTTTTTGTAATTTTTTTTGTATTTCTTTGCTTTTCATAAAGTTAATATTATTTGACTAAAGAACAAAAGTAATTATATGTCTAAAACAGTTTTTCTTTTTACATTAAACATCCATGTAAATTGGTTACCATTTAAAGTTGAACAAAAAATTATAGTGGATTGTATCCCATAAAATTGTTCATAATTCAGATTTAAGACAGTTGATTACATCTTTCTTTTAAATAGGAGAAAAAATGTAAAGGAAATATTTTTCTAATTTTGATTTTTCTTTGAATTCTCTTAATAGAGTCAAACACTTCAAATGTTGATGTTGTTTACCAGCCCACAATTTCTTTACCTCTGAATGATAGATACAGCCTAATTAGAAATGACATCCAGGTATGTATATAGTCAAAAATAAAATTTGGATGACTACAGTTAAAAAATATCATAATAAATAAAATAAAATTTAGAGGATTATTAGTTAAAAGGTATTATAACATAAATAAAATACTTATAACAGAGAAATAATAATAATATATATATATATATATATATATATATATATGCTTGGTGGTTATACTAAGAATTTAGTGAAAAAGAATAATTCTTGTCCAAGAATAGCAAACTAATATTTATGCTAAAGAATTTCAAGTTCATGAACATGATAGCATTTTGATAACTTACAAAGCTTGTGAAAACCACCTAATGGTCGTGCACAAGCCCTATAAGTTATCAACATGTTATCAAAAGTTTTCAGAATAACTATTGGCAAACCAATAAATAGTTGTTGGTTATAAGTGAGAGGAGAAGTACTAATACTGATTCTATGACATTGGCCAGTCTCCATTTGCAGATTCGCTGCCCTGTACCTCCTGTTGAGTCATGACTCAGAGTAAGAGGTCTTGCACAACCAGTAACATATATCTTTGTATCTATCAACCTCAGTATCTCTGGAGTCATGGTGAGGATTCTGGAAGAGTTAGTAAGAGAAATAGGTTGACAAAGAATCTTTACTTTGCAATGAACAGCATGGATTTACTAAGGGAAGATTATGTTTGAGCAACTTGTTCACAGTTTATAATAACGTTGTGATTGAGTCAGACGAAGGGGAATGGATACACCGTGACACTTTTGGACTCTGCTAAGGCTTTTGGCAGGATTAATTATCATCAAATAATTTGATTATAAAATATTAACTTGAATAAGAGTAGTTGACTGACATATCAAAAAGTGGTATTATTATTATTACTGATGCCTCCAAGGACTCATCGTGGGAGAGTACTGTTCACAACTCAGTTTCCACAACTTCCTCCACTAACTACATACAATGCTGCTACTACTACCCATTGCAATCTACTGCCTCCCACCAATTGTATTTTTGTCTGTAGATTGTGTGTATTCTCCTGGCCAATTTTGCCTGTATGCTAAATGAAAAAAATTAGTTTCCGGGAGAGAAAAACTGCTACCCCCCCCCCCCCCTGTATGCAATTGGCTAACTCACCTTCAATTGAAAAAGCCCATATAATGATTCTTCTCGTCATTATGAGAATCAAACTCGGTTCTTTCCATTCAAAGAGTGAAATATGCTGTTGTTCTTCTAATTGTGCTACAGAAGTGATTTGGAGGATGTATGGGTGCTATATGGGAATATGAGTCTGTAAGATTTATGGTGACTAGTGGTGTACCACATGGATCAGTCCTTGGTCCATTGTTATTCACTCTTACATTAATGACATTGGGAATGATTCAACAGTAACATACAGATGATGTGCAGTACCTGAAGAATGATTTGAATAGGCTGGAATTGTTGCCAGCCTATTCAAATCATTCTGCAAAATGTGAAAATGTCTGTCATTTCAATGTTAATAAATATAAAGTTATGTGCTTTGGTATAATGGGGTATCCAGTTTCATATTGTATTGATGGGATTATGCAACAAGAAACTAACCAGACTAGGAGACCAGACTAAATCTTGGAGTTTTAGTAGATAGGAAGTTGAAGTGCTATATAGCAAAGATTGCAAATACAACTCAGAGAATAATTGCAATACTGAAACAAACTTTGACATGTAAGTATAAGGAAGTCATTTTGCTTCTTAACAAGGCCTCGACAAGGTTGTATCAAGTGCTTTTGTGCAGATCTAATCTCCTGGTCTTGATTGCCCGAAGAGTAATCAGTTTGCCTGTAATTTCTTCAATGGTATTCTTTCTCTTTGTGGACTGAAATATAGTCTTAATAAACATTCTGTTCACAAAATGCAAGATTTAAGTATATACTCTGAAGTTTCTGATGCCAAACAAAACACAATGCTTGAAATTGAAGCAACAAACACAGATGATAAAGAAGATTTAGAGAAAATAAAAGGAAGCCTAGGAGTTTAGATCTGCACAAAAGCACTTGATACAACCTTATCAAGGCCTTGTTAAGAAGCAAAATGACTTCCTTATATTTACATGTCATCTTATCTTTGGATGTAGTTGCAATGCAATTGGCAACTACATCCAAAGATAAGAAGCTAATAAACACATTTTTTGAGTGTGCTTTTAAATTATTCTCTAATGTTTTCACTGAAGATATTGTGTCTGTCTTGTACTAATGCAATTGAGAATTCTGTACAACTTACTACTCAGACATCAAGCTACATAAAACAGTATCAAATTCCAGTGAAATATGCAGAACATTTCTGTTGCTATAAGAGTATGAAAGCAGGAATTATAGAAAAATCGAATGGAACTTTTAGATCTAAGAGAAATTAATAAAGTTTCATGTAGTACTGTCATATCCTGTACACCCCTTGAGGGTACATGGCAGGAATTTGATGATGATGATAAAACCCCTCTGTAAAATTGAAGAATTACTGATTAGTTTAGGAGCAGAATACTTCACTAAGCTAGATTTAAACTCTGGATATTTTCAGATTCCATTAAGGAAGGAAGATAGAAAAATATTTTGCCTTTGCAACAAGATAGCAGAAGTACCAATAATGCCTTCTTCAAGGAGCTAGAAACTCTGCCATGTCTTTTCAGTCATTAATGAGCTCTGTTTTATCAGATATATTAGGTAAAGGAATTATCTGTTTTCAAGATGACTTGCTTATATACTTAAAGGACCTAACATCTCAGAAATATCTCATTGAAAGTTATTTCTAGATTAGCTGAAGTTAATTTACCATTAAAATGTTCAAAATGTCATTTCTTTATAAAGGAGGTTGAATATTTAGGTCATTAACGTTAGTAAAACAGGAATAATTAACTCAAATGGGTAGTTGATTTTCTCTGAAATTTGCAGAATGTATAGCTTTTAAATGTATTATTTCTTTGGAAATATCACAAGCATATTTATTAGTTAAACTTTTAGCAACTACTCTCAATTTACTATTGTCGATGCATATAATTCCATAAAATCCAAATAAATTACAGTGTTCATTTCCTGCTTCATAATGGCAAGATAAGTTTTTGATATTACTGTCTAAAATTTTATATAACACTTGACTTTTTTAAAGCAATCTTCAGTAACATTACATTCTTGATTTTTTTTTTTTTCTAATTTTACTTTTTTTCCTGAAAAATTCATTAAATTTATTTCGAAGTTGTCAGCAATAAGTTTGCTTTCATTAATATCACTCTGTTTTTCTCTAAATCCTTTTAAATCCAAAATTAAAGTTTTAATATTTGTTCTTCCCCATCAATTGTTATTTATTTCTTGAGGAATTTTGTTTCTATAATGTATTGCGATCAATACTTTAAACTCAAAAGTATGCACTCAAAGGAATGAATGTATTTTAAAATTATTACTTCCAGAAACCGAGAGGTTCAAAATATTAAATTTAATGAAATTAAGATAAGCTGTCATGATGCGGCCATTGTCAACAGTGACTAGTTGATGTTTTTTCATGCTGTATAATACATTATCATTTCAATTAATTTATTGTTATTTTCATTTACCAAGAAAAAAAAACTTATGCCTGGGCCTTAAAACTGTTTGCCCAGGGAATCTTGCCTCCTCCACCCCCTTCTTGTCGGGGATGATTTCAAAATATGGTACCTCAAACACTTTTATCTGATCAAGAAGCAAACTTTACAGCAGAATTAAAATGTTGCATGTGAGCTGTTAAATATGACTACACCTTATCATCGTGAAAGTAAGTGCAAAAGGTTAATTAAGACTTTAAAACAAACTTTTTAAGCTAGCTAATGCTAAAACGTCTGACTGGGACAATTACTTGCCACAAGTTTTATTTGCTTGGAGGATGACCCACTGTTGTGGATTGTCCACTGCAGGTAGCACTTGCATTTCATTCTGCTATAAAAGAAAAACTGCTTTTGTAATATGATTTTGATCCTAACTTTCCATACGAGTCAACACCTACACGTGCAAACTCAGATTTCTCATATGTTGATGAATGTAGTAGAAAATTAAGTTGTTCATGAGCTTATAGCAGAAATTAGTAGATGTCTTTCCCAGAAAACAAGAGCATTCATAAATAGATTTAGAAAATATAAGAATCTCAGTCCGGTGATTTAGTACTTTTAGATAATAAGATTAGTCTTAGAAAGGTTAGTAAAAAAATTCAAGTCGTTACAGGATATTAGAAAAGCTATCTCCAGTAAATTTTGAAATATACTGCTTGGAAAAAAGTAACTTTAATAAGATGTTGGAATTCCTTTCACTATGATGACCGCAGCAATCCTATGGTGTATGAGTTCCATAAGCGTACCATGGCAATCAATGGAAATTTTGGAAAATTCTTCCTGTAGGCATGTAAATCAGATCCTGGACTGTTGTGGGGAGGATGTCCCTTGCCTCACCCGACCCTTCTGTTCATCCTACAGATATTCAATAGGGTTGAAACTGGGCTTCGTGGATTCAGATTCAAATGTGGTACATTCATGTCCACAAACTATGCAGTTAGATCAGCAGCAGCACCCTTATGATAAGTTGCATTGTCTTGATGAAAGAGACAGTGGTTGGTTCCATAAAAATGCCACAAAGTAGAAAGCATTGCATTGTCTAGAGCAGGGATTCTCAAACTTTTTAAATTTTGTACCACTTAAATAAGAATCAAAAAATATATGTATCACCATAAAATACTGTTTCAAAATAAATATTAAATATGAAAACCCTTATGACATATTAATGAGACTTTGCATCCGAAAATTCACATAAAACTGCAATAAAATTTATTTGTTCGTTTTATTTGTTGCAATACTAAAATACATTTTTCTGAACATTTATTTAAATATTTTGCGTAAAAATTGTACCACCAAAAATAACATAATGTACCACAGTTTGAGAAACAGATACCTTTGAGTCAGTGTTCATGTCACCATGAATAGAAGTCTGAGGCCAAAACCACGAAAACAGGACCATATCATCACACTGCTACCACCAAATTTCATAACTGGGGTTATGCATACTGGTAAGAGACGTTCACCATCTGTCCACCACACCCATCCATCTGCTAGATAGAGGATGTAGTTCGTCACTCCATAACACAGCTTTCCAAGCTTCCATGTCTCACTGTGCATCTCTTTGCACCTATGACGACAACGCTGCATGTTGGTTCAGGTCAGTAACATAACGAGGGTATGAAGCACCTGTAGCAAGTGTCTAACTTGTGCCCCCCCCCAACCCAAAAATGTTACACGTTTTGCGCCCCAAACCTAGTTGCACCCGTGGTGGGTGCCTCTTTAGCCACACCCTCGTTATGGCACTGGTTCAGGTAATGTGTAGCTTGCATATTATTGTCTTAACATGGAAACTCATGTTGTAAGCCTTGGTTCTGAATGTTTTTGTGCAGATTCACATTCCAGTTGATGCCTGGAACTCCACATTCAACGTTGGCCAACAAATTGCTATTTTTACATATTATTCGTAGCACCCTATGGTCATGTTTGGTGAGTGTAGTAGGTCATTCACTACTAGTATCACTTCAGTTGACTCTCTGCACTTCCATCTCAGTATGGTATCACTGATTGTTGACCTGGAATGGCGCAATTTGTCAACAATTTGCAAAACAGATAGACCTGCAATGTGTCATCATGTTACAACACCTCTTTCAAACTCTGTCGGTTCCCTTCTCACAGCCATTTCATCCAGACATAGTTGCACTAACTTGGGAGCATCATGTTCCTCCAATTTATACCAGCTATAAACACGTGATTTGTTACATGGCATGATGCACCTTGCCCATGGTAGTGTCCAGTGTAAAAGATATAAAGAATCCAACTAAAATACTAAATATGCATTTCAATAGCTTGAGAGGTTGAGATTATTATTATTACTATTAACATCTGACCTACATGGAATCATGGACTTATTGTGAGAGGCACACTCTATCAGACACAAAGCTCATTCAACTGTGTCTTAAATTGTTTCAGTGCATGTATTCTGTAAAAAGTTTGTTTCATGCTAATCTGATAATTCCTGACTAACTCATATGATATGAGTTAGGATATGGGGAGGATATGACTGAGCCATATCCTCCCCCCCCCCTCCTATTCATGAGGATTTGTAATTTACATTCTTTCAATCTATCTTCATACTACACAATTCCAAAGATCACTTACAACCTTTATGAATTTTCTCTGAACCCTTGCTAACATATCATCATGATATGTTAGCAATTATTGTGACCAAGCACAATAATCCATATGAGGCCTGATCAAGGCCTTGTAGCCTGGAATCATAACCTCTTTATTTCTGCATGTCAAGGTCCTCTGCATCATTGCCTTTAATTATTTAATGTGATAGTTGTGCAATGTGGCCTCTGAATTTCAGGTCCTTGTTCCGCCACCGTTCCCTGATCTCGCATCTGCTCTACCTCTTTTAAGGTTTCCTCACCAAGCATATACTTATTTGTTAACAAATTTCAAAACCTTACTCTTTGCAACATTGAACTGACCTTTCCTTTTACCTGCCCATTCATTGAACCTATTTAAGTCCTGTAGGGACATAACATCTGTTTGACTCTGCATTGCTCTCACCAATTTTGCTTCATCTGCAAACAGTTGCATATCACCTGTTAAACCAATCCCATTATCATTAATATACAAATCGAACAACAATGGCCCTAATGCAGACTCTGTATTGGAGAGTTTCCTCTTTTGTGCACCCCCATATGCAACTTCCTGATACCTATCTGTATCTGACAGACAGTCACAGATCCAACTCACTAGTCTGTTATTCAATCCCATCCATTTCAGTTTATTTAACAGCTTATCATGTGGCAGTCTGTTGAAAGCTTTTGTAATGTCTAGGTATACCATAATATGCATGTTCCTTGCCCAAGACATTTGTCACCCTATTATAGTGCATAAGAAGTTGCAAAACATGATCTCCCTTTAGCAAACCCTTGCTGACAACTACAGAGAATACTGCTGTTATCAATCCATTTCTGTATCTCCTAGTTCTCACCAATCCTTTCAAGACCTAAACCACAATTCAGATATACAGATTGGCATATAATTTGTAGCCACAGCCTTATCACTACCTTTATGCAGTGGAATAAATTTTACCTTCTTTCCATTCTCTATTCCCTGAAACAAATCCTTTCACCTTATTGACATTAAGCTTATTAATTTCCTCATATAACCTCACAGTTAAGCTCACTCACAATTAAGCCATCCTCTCCTATGTCCTCTACACTTGAGTGTCTCATGGTTTCACCCTGATGAAGATGAAACATCCTTATAAATTGTTCACTGAATACCTCAACAATATCTTCTGCAGCAGTTACCATTCTGCCGTTTTCCTCCATTACCATTATCTCACCATAATCATTCTTCCTTCTTCTTGCCAGATATCCAAAAAAACTCTAGGGTTTTCCTTGACCTGATTTGCTAATTTTTGCTCATACTATAGTTTTGCTATTTTTACCAACTGAGTCACCTTCCTGACCTGCTCTTTATAGTTCTCACTCGATTGATTGCCACCATGATTCATCTTGCGCTGCCTCCACAGTATCCTCTTCTTCCAAATTTCATGCTTATTCCCTTTTTATTATATTAATTTAGGAATGATTGTTTAATATGTTTAGGAGAAATTTTAAATATAATATTAAAGGATGGAGGTTTTCCCACTCCAAATAATAAGAAAGAAAAATCTAACAATAAATTAGAATATCAATCTGATTTGTTAGAAAAATTTAAGCAGCAAAGCCATAATAATAATTAAAAGATCATATGGTTATGTACCAAGTTCTCTAAAGAGAAACTGTATAACACAAATAAGCAACAGAACGAGTCAGGTTGTGAAAATAATTGTAATTTAATTGAGTTAATGTCAAAATATCATAAGTGCTTATGCCCTATATTTAAATAAATATGGTCTTACCATATTTATTTAAATTCGGTTTATTTCTGAGTGGCGCTGCAGATTCTAAAAACAATCTTTCTTTTTTGAATTTACTGTGGTGGAGCATGGTGGTTTTTCTCAAAGAGATCCTGTAGGTTGTATCCAAAACATGGTCTGCAAGGCCAAATTGACCATAGTCGTGATTGCAGATGTACGATTTGTGTTCTATCTTGATGGTTGCTGATTTGCCTGTCTCTGCAAAGTAAGCTAGCTTGCAGGAAAAGGGTACTCTCTATATATATTCCAGGCACTGAGAGAGGCAGATTCATTCATAAACTCTCCTGCCACCACCCCTCTCAACAATATGGCATTCAAACTCTAACCAATACGAGGTCCTACACAAAAAAACACAAGACTAACTCTATAGCTTGGAAATGGCGAGTGGGAGGGGAGAGACACAAATAGATGGTTATAGAACCTGTTTTATAACCATCTATTTGTCAATGTGAGACAAGGCTCAACTCCATCGCTTTACTCAGTATGAGTGGACGCATGTTCAAATATGTTCAGATGTTTTCTTACCCTTGGCCAGAAAATGTTGGAGTTCAAAAGTGAACAGCGAGTTAACATCAAGTTTCTTGTGAAACTGAAGAAATCCACGGCAGAAACTTTCGATTATTGACTGAGGCTTAAGGGTCAGGGGAGCTTAAGGGTCAAAGCTGTATAACTGAGAGGAGACCTCCACATAGCCTTTAAAGGAATGCGGAGAACCGACCAGGGCTTCTGACCTAATGTCCAATCCTCACCTTCTCGTGGTGCACCCTGTTGAGTATCTACTTGGATACTGAACGGACAAGGATGGGCTGGCAATTTGGGATTTAGCCGACCAAATTGTATTCTTATTGGTTAAAACAAAATATAGAATGATGGTACAACATGACAAAATTTCATGCCGGCTGGGGCGTCGCCCGGTTAAACAAGGTCCCCGTTGTTTTCGCCAGGGAACCAGGGTGAACAGCGAAAAGTCAGCTACTGGAACAAATCTGAAAATAAACCCCAACTCAACATCACCAGAGTTAAAGATCGGTACTATCAACGTAAGAAGCCTGAATGGCAAAGAAATGAAGCTAGCTGAGGAATTAGATAAGTACCAGATCGACATAGTAGAGGTGACTGAAACAAAAAAGACCAAAACTGGTGAGATCTTTCTGAGCAATAAATACAAAATGTTATATTCAGGCAATGACAATCAAGGAAAAGAAGGAGTAGCCATAGTATTCAACACAAAATATGAGGCTAATCTTCTTGAATGGCAGTCAGTCTCAAATAGAGTAATGTGGGCAAATGAGAATGGGAACTGGACAATGAGACTTATTTGTGCCTATGGTCCCACAGAAGGTTCTACTAGGTAGAAGTGGAGGAATTTTTTGAGGCTTTTGAAAAAGCAACTGACACAATGAAAAAGGAAAAGTTGGTCCTTGTTGGGGATCTAAATAGCAGAGTAAGAAATGATTGTGAGACATACAAAAATATTTTGGGAAAATTTGGAGAAAAGAGCAAAGCTAATAATAATGGCAAATATCTGTTGGATTTCTGCTCAGGACATGGACTGGTTATTACTAACACCATGTTCCAACATAAAAATGTGCACAAATTCACATGGAGAGAAGAGGCTAGGAATAAGAAAAGTCTCATTGACTATGTTATTGTGGATAGTGATGTTTTCTCCCTGGTGCAGGACACCAGAGTGTACAGAGGATTTGAAATTGGAAGCGATCACTATTTAGTCTTGAGCAGGATAAAATTGAATTTCATATTGAAAAGAATAACATGTAAGAAAGTTTTAAAGGGAATAAAAGTTGAGCAGCTCTCAGATGTGAACTGTAAGCTAAAATACACAAAGATTATTGAAGAAAAAATGAAAGAGTTTGAGAACAGGAATCAAAACTTGGAGATTCAGTGGCAAACTCTGAAGAAAACATTGATTGATTCTGCCAGAGAGGCATGTGGTGAGGCATCTGATTTTTTTATCTGTAAGGATAAAAAAATCAGAACTCCCTGGTGGACACAGGAAGTTAAAGAGGCAGTGAAGGAAAAGAAGAAAGCATACCAAAAGTTCCTGTCAAATAAGTCAGCTTGTGCTCTTAGAGAATATAGAGACAAATGCAAGAATGCTAAACAATGTGTAAAACTAGCTAAACAAAAGTCATGGGAGGACTTTGGCAAGAAAATAGAAAATAAATATCAAGTAGGTGGCAAAATATTCTGGAGGTTGTTGAAGAAGCTTAAGAATGAAGGAAAGAGTGCTGTAAAAGGAATTAGAGATGATAAAGGTGACATGAAAATGGGAGAAAAAGATATCCTTGAAGTATGGAGTAATTACTTTGAAAAACTGCTAAATGAAACAAGCAGTGATGACAGCACAGTGGTAAAAAAACACTGACCAGGCATGCAGTCAGGAATACATATCCATACTAGAAGTAGAAAAAGCCATCAAAGGCTTGAAATGTGGAAAGGCAGCAGGAGTAGATGATATTCGACCAGAAATGCTGAAGTATGGTGGTATAAGAGTCTTACAGTGGCTGCACTGCATAGTTCAGAAAGCCTGGACAGAGGGACGAATTCCCGATGATTGAAGTAGAGCTCTCATAGTACCCATTTATAAAAAGGGAAATAAAACTGCATGTGAGAATTACAGAGGTATTTCCCTACTGAGTGTTCCTGGCAAGATCTATGCAAGTATACTTGAGAAATGGTTGAGAAGAATTGTGGAAGAAAAGCTTGGTGAAGAACAAGCTGGATTCAGGCCAAATAGAGGCTGTCAGGATCAGATCTTCACTTTATGACAAATAGTCGAGAAAGCATGGGAATATAACAAAGATCTGCATTTAAGTTTTATCGATCTGGAAAAGGCATATGACAAGGTGCCAAGAGAGAAGCTATTCAATACGCTTCAGTTATATGATGTCAATGGGGCATTATATCAAGCAATACTTAGTCTTTATTTGAGTTGTAAGTCAGCAGTTAGAATTGAAAGAAGTACAGAAAGATGGTTTAATGTTAAATCTGGTGTGAGACAAGGATGTACATTATCCCCTCTGTTATTCATTATCTATATGGATCACGCTATGAAGGAAAGTGGTATTAAACATGATATCAAAATTGGAGATGTTAATGTCAGCTCTTTGCTTTATGCGGATGATGTTATACTTCTAAATAAATCTGCTACAAGTCTGCAAGATTCTCTGACTAAATTGAATAGCTGTTGTAATAGATATGGTATGAAAGTCAGCAATAAAAAGACAAAGACAATGAAAATAGGCAGAATCATTGAAAATGTCAACTGTGTTGTGAATGGAGAACCTGTGGAACAAGTAAAACATTTCAGCTATTTAGGCACGATTTTTACTGAAGATGTTAAATTAAATATAGAAATTGACAACAGAATCAGTAAAGCTGGTATGGTGGGAAGTCAATTGAATAAATTCATATGGAATAAGAGAGAAATCAGTCAGAACACTAAATTAGCTGTGTACAAGACAGTGTTCAAACCAGTTTTAACTTATGGATCTGAGTGCTGGGTCAGATGGCATCAATGGCAATATCATATTAAAAACGAGGATATTAGGAAAGAACTTGACATTGTCAGCATCCAGGAATGCCTTAGCAGAGCTAATCTTAGGTGGTATGGTCACTTAAACAGAATGGGCGAGGAAAGATTAGCAAAACAAGTGTTCTCTGCCAGGTTGGCAGCAAAACGATCCAGAGGAAGACCAAGATATAGGTGGATTGATACAGTACAAAATGCTTTAGACGATAGAAATATAAGATCTGATAATGTTGGAGTCTTGACAAGTAACAGACTGATTTGGAGGAAAATTGTAGATAGGAAATTAATAATGATATAATTTTTTTCATGTAGTACTATCATATCCTGTACACCCCTTGAGGGTACATGGCAGGAATTTGATGATGATGCTTATGGTGAAGAGTGCATGTATGTGTTTTTTGAATGGCACAAACAATTTTCGGAAGGTAGAGAATGCGTAAAATATATTGATTGCCCAGGCTGCCCACACACAGCAATTACCAGTGAGAACATTAAAAAAGTGCAAGATGTAATTCGAAAAGACCGAAAGTTGGGTGTTCGAGCTGTTGCTGAGAAAGTTAATTTGGACATGGAAGTGATCAGTGCATTTTAAGAGATGAATTGAAAATGAAAAAGGTTTGTGCAAAAATGTTGTCAGATGAACAAAAGGAACTGTGTTTGGATGTTTTGAAATGCATTAAGGATGAACCAGATTTGTTGAATTCAGTAATTACTTTTGATGAAACTTGGATATTTACGTATGATCCAGAAACCAAGCAACAATCAATGCAGTGGAAGTCAGCAACATCTCCAAGACAAAAAGAAAAAAGTATACGTGAGTTGTTTGAAGTTCAAGGCCATGTTGATTGTTTTCTTCGGTATACAGGGTATTGTAATGGCATAGTGGGTTCCCAGCAGCCAGATCGTACATCAGCAGTTTTACATTGGGGTCTTGATGAAATTGTGCAAACGTGTAAAAAGGAAATGACCAGAATTGTGGAGAAACGGTTGTATTTTGAACCAAGACAACATGCCAGCCCACAACGCTTTGTCTGTGAAGCAGTTTTTAGCTAATCACAACATCACTGTGTTTGAGCAACCACCCTATTTGCCAGTCCTGGATCCCTGTGAATGGAAGAGATACACATTACTTCCCAAAGATCAAGTCGGTGCTCAAAGGAACCCATTTTTTGTTTTTAGAAGATGTGAAAGCAAAAACGATGGAGATCCTCAACAACCTTTCAGAATATTATCTGCAGAATTGCTTTGAACATTGGCAGCATGGTATGCAGCTGTGTGTCAACTCAAAAGGGAACTATTTTGTAGGAGATCATTGTTGATTTTCTCAATCTGTTAAATAAAGTGAGATAGAGGCACAGTCTCGTTTTTTCTGTGTCAGACCTCGTAGAGCCCACAAGCTTTGTTCCACATACACAACACCTTCCTTTCCATGGCAACAGCGATTACAAAATTAAAAAAATAATCAGTTCCTCTCCCATTCCCTATCCATCTCTTCAGAAATGCCATCACCATACCTACATCCATGGCAGATCAGAAAAAATAGCCAGGTCCTTAAAAAAAGTACAACCTCCACACAGCATTTAAGCCCCTAAAATAAACTTACTACCCTGATCCGTTCCACCAAAGATCAGCTCCCTCCTCAATCAGTGTCTGGAGTATATAGAGTACCCTGTTCTTGCAAGCTAGCTTACTTCAGACATACAGGCAGATCACAAACATCCAGATTGAAGAAAACAAATCGTACATCTGCAATCACGACCATGGTCAATCTAGCCTTGTAGACCATGTTTTGGATACAGCCCACAGGATCTCCTGGAGAAAAACCACCATAGTAAATTCAGAAAAGAAAGACTGCTTTTAGAATCTGCAGCGGCACTCAGAAATCAACCAAATTTAAATGAATATGTTGCATAAAACTTCCCAAATTTTGGGAAACATTAATTATCAGAGATCCAACTTTACATCCCATGCCACCTACAAACACTCATAGAGGGTGCACCACCTAGATAGAACTTTAAGAGTAACCCACGTGTTTCACTTAGTATTGTATTGTTCATGTTGGAGGTTTAATGGAATATTATCAACACTGAGAAAGGATTAAAACTAATTTTAATACTTCCAGTATTTCATCTCCATCACAGAGACATCTTCAGGGATTACAAATAAACTTTTTGTAACAACACTCGCACAAAATAATACAATTGTAAGTGAAACTAAAGTCCTATCTAGGTGGTGCACCCTCTATGGGCATTTGCAGGTGGCCTAGGATGTAAAGAGGGATCTCTGATATTTAATGTTTCCCAAATTTTGGGAAGTTTAATGCAACCATATTTGTTTAAATTCGATTGATTCCTGAGTGCAGATGCAGATTCAAATAATAGTCTTTCTTTTTTGAATTTACTATGGTGGGGCATGGTGGTTTTTTCCAGGAGATCCTGTGGGCTGTATCCAAAACATGGTATGCAAGGCCAGATTGACCATAATCGTGATTGCAGATGTATGACTTGTGTTCTTCTAACCGGATGGTTGCTGTTCTACCTGTCTGTCTGAAGTAAGCCAGTTTACAGGCACAAGGTACTCTGTATACTCCAGGCACTGAGAGAGGAGGGAGCTGGTCTTTGTTGGAATGGATAAGGGTAGCAAGTTTATGGTGGGGCTTGAAAGCTGTATGGAGGTTGTACTTTTTTAATGATCTGGCTATTTTTTCTGATGTGTCACGGATGTAAGGTATGGTGTTGGCATTTCTGAAGTCCTTCTGAAGAGACAGTCGGGGAATCAGGAAGGACTTGATTATTTTTTTAATTCTGTAGTCACTGTAGCCATTGGAAATTAAGGTGTTGTGTATGTGTTTGAGTTCGGTTGAAAGGGCAGTTTCACCGGAACAAAGATTGTGGGCCCTATTGGTAAAAGTTTTAATAATGCCATATTGCTGAGAGGGGTGGTGGTGGAAGAGTTTGTGAATGTATCTGCCTGTATGAGTAGGTTTTCTCTATACAGAGAAAGAAAGACTACCATTAGAAAGGCATGTTACTAAGGTGTCTAGGAAGGGAAAAACTATTGTTATTTTCCTTTTCCATCGTAAACTGGATTCTTGGATGTAGACTATTGAGGTGACTGAGGAAGGAATCTAATGTGTCTGGGCCATGAGGCCAGATAGAAGGTTTTAGAGGGGAAGAGTCTATGGCTCGTTTTTCAAAATTTTCCATGTGAAAATTGGTGAGATGTGGGGAACCCATAGCAATTCCCTCTTATCTTTTTATACATTTTGTTCTTCCAAGAAAAATAACCAGAGTTTATGGCAAAGGAACAGAGCTCTAAGATATCAGAAGGAAAAACGTTTTTTAAGAGTGTTAAGGTGTCAGTTAGGAGAATATTGGTAAACAATGAGATGATGTCAAAGCTGACCAATATGTCTGTATTATTTAAAGTAAGATTTTCAATTAAGTTTTTAAAGTAGGAAGAGTTTTTTACATGAGATGTGGTAAGACCAGTGAGGAAGGGGGGTCAAAGAGTTAGCTAGCTGCTGTGACACTTTGTAGCAAGGAGCATTGGTTGCATCTACTATAGGTCTTAGGGAAAATTAGGTTTGTGGATTTTTGGTAAACCATGTATATGGGGGGGGGGACGAGAACTGAATGGTTTGAGTTTTTTTTGTAATGTCAGGAGGACACTTTTTTAAGTAGGTTTTTTAACTTGAGTTTTTGTAGGATCATGTTCAAGTGGTATGTAGGTAGAGTGATCAAGAGAATAATATCCATTTTCCAATTATATTCTGAGGTGTTAAGAACGACTGTGGCATTACCCTTATCAGCTCTGGTGACGACAATACTTTTTTCTTTCTGTAATTTTCTGAGGGCAGAGAGTTGTCTGGAAGATAAATTATTTTTTGGGGGTGACGACCGGGAGAGGATGTTAGCTATGTCAAGTCTGATGTTATTGGCTGTTTCTGGAGCTAAGTGACAGATTCCACGTTCGATGTTCTACATAATATCCAATACCAGAACTTCTCAAGATGCGACGGCAAAATTATGTCCGGGGCTTAGGGCACTAACGGCATCTTTGCTGAGAATTTTAGAAGATAGATTGACCTATCTTCTAGAAGTCTCAACGAAGATGCCGTTAGTGCCCTAAGCCTCGGACATAATTTTGCCTTTGCATTTAAAGAAGTTCCGGTATTGGATATTATGTACAACATCGAACGCGGAATCTGTCACTTAGCTCCAGAAACAGCAAATTACATCAGACTTGGGCACCAACGGCATCTTCGCTGAGACTTTTAGAAGAGATTGAATATGTCAAATTGACTATATCCAGTTAGAAGAACACAAGTCATACATCTGCAATCATGATTATGGTCAATTTGGCCTTGCAGTCTCATGTTTTGGATACAACACACAGGATCTCCTGGAAAAAACCACCATGCCCCACCATAGTAAATTCAAAAAAGAAAGGCTATTCTTTGAATCTGCATCTGCACTCAGGAATCAATCGAATTTAAACAAATACGGTTGCATTAAACTTCTCAAAATTTGGGAAACATTAATTATCAGAGATCCCTCTTTACATCCTAGGCCACCTGCAAATGTCCATAGAGGGTGCACCACCTACATAGGACTTTAGTTTCACTCACTATTGTATTATTTTGTGTGTGTGTATGTTGTTACAAAAAGTTTTTTTTAATTCCTGAAGATGTCTCTGTGATGAAGACAAAATATTGGAAGTATTAAAATTAGTTTTAATCCTTTCTCAGTGCTGATAATATTCCATTAAACCTCCAACATGAATTCTTCACAGCACTTAAGCCTCAACACACGGAGTATTGTATTGTATGAGGGTGGTCTGAAAAGTTCTCGGCCTAACAATGAAAAAACGAATTTATAATTTCAAATTATTTTTATTTTTCAACATAATCTCCCTTAAGATTAATACATTTATTCCAGCGATGCTCCAGCATCATTATCACATCCCTATAGTAGTTCTCAATAAGATCTGCAAAATACTCCTCTACAGCTGCAATCTGTAGATTGCAATGATTCTAAGAAAAACACTGACCAGCGAGGAAGAGTTTTAGTTGTGGGGAGTGATAGAAGTCAGAGGGAGCCAAATCTGGGGACTAGGGTGGATGTTTCAATAATACATAATGCTGATCCCTTAATTTTTCCATTGCCAAAACACCTTTGTGGACAGATCCTGATGAAAGATGATTTTTTCTTCTGCAAACTGGATCTTTTCTCATGAATTTTTTCATCTAGTCTGGTTAAAAGATTGGAATAATATTCCATGGTTATTGTTTTACCATTTTCAAGATAATTAATAAACAGAATGCCTTTAGTATCCCAAAACACCGATGCCATGACCTTTCCTGCTGATGGAACCGACTTTTTCTTCTTTGGCACTGAATAACCAGCTTCTGTCCACTGTTTAAACTGCTGTTTGGATTCTGGTGTGTAATGGTGAATCCAAGTCTCATCCATAGTAATCATTGGATGCACAAAATCAGTTTTATTCTTGTTAAACACTCCAAGCACTGTTCAGAGATTTTCATGCGAGTGCGTTTTCGATCTGCTGTGAGCAGGCCATCTTGCGCAAAGCTTTTTCATTTGCAATTCTTCATGCAAAATATCCTACATGTTCTTTTGAAATGCCTATAATCTCAGTAATTTCATGCACTTGATTTGCTGGTCATCCAATGCCATATCGGGCACTTGATCAATGATTTCTTGTGTTATACTTTTTTTTGGACTTCCTTCACATGGATCATCTTCAAGGCTAGTGCAGCCACTTTTCAACTCGGCAGCCGATTTCTTAATTGTTGAAAACAAAGGAGAAGAGTGCCCATAAACTTTTATGAACTTCGAATGAATTTCTTTTGGTATTAAACCTTCTTTTACAAAGAATATTATAACCGCACGATACTCAGTTTTATCCATTTCAAGGGATACAGACAACAATTTTGCTTCAGACAGCTGTATAAAACAAACTACTTGATATAATGACTTGCAATTTCACATGGATGCTTATGACAGATGTACCAACTTAGGGGGGAAAAATATCTTGCCGATAGTGTTGCCATCTATGGTTGAAGCCGAGAACTTTTCAGACCACCCTTGTATTTGAGTGTGTTGTTTAAAAAGTTATTTGTAATCCCTGAAGATGTCTCAATGACAGACAAAATTTTGGAAGCATTAAAATTAGTTTTAATCCTTTCCCAGTGCTGTAAATATTCTGTTAAACTTCCAACATGATTTGTACATAAATGGATTTTGCACTTGGAACATCTATTGAAAATGGATAGAATAAATAAATATGCAAAAACAGGAAAATGGGCTTTGCTAGGGAGGCAGATGATAGGGTCTGCTGTTAATTGTACTAAAATCAATCTCTTTGCATTCAGAATTAAATGTTGTCAGAAAGTAAATTGTTGCAGAGTGGTCTAATATCACACAAGAAGGTTGTGGAAAGAAGGGGAGTATGACAGTTTTTGGCTAAGTGTGAGGAATTTTTGACATTTGTTAGTACAGCTTGGCCCAAAATTCTAGGAATTAGTGAGACTTAATTGACTAAGGATGATTATAGTTGCAGGGATTTATGTAAGGATCTGATGCTGGTGATTTGTATTAGAGGTTGGTGGACAGACAGATATCAAAGAATGGTTTATAGAGGAGTTGAGTCCAGGAGAAGGCAGGCGATGTGGTCCTCTGTTGTTTAATTTGTACATCAATAATATAGGACAGCTGTCCAAAGTGTGATTTTGTGCTGCCTGCCTGTGGGTTTTAATTTTCACAAGTGAAAAAATAAAATAACAGTTTGAATCGAATGCATATTAGATCTCTTATTTCTATCACTAATCGGTAATCTTGATGTTGGTAATTTTATTTGGTGTTTTTACATCTATATACCCACGTGTTTTTCAAATATTAGATGTGTCAAAGAAGCATTCTTACACTGTATTGTTCCAACATGCATGCTCCAAGCACTTAAGGGGAACGTTAGTGCACAATTAGTGTTGTTTGTTTGTTCAGCTTTCGAGGTTGTGTTACTGCTGCTCACCAAATTACTAGATTCACATTGTGATGCTGCTCTCAGATAAATCTTTTTTTTTTTTAATGCGGCTCTTGGATTACCTAAGGTTGGACAGCTCTGATATAGGATACAATTTGACTAGAAACATCTACTTGTTTGCTGATGAATCACAACTAGGAAGAGCCATAGTTAATGAAGGTGATGTAGAGATCTTTGCAGGATGATTTAAATACACTGATAGTATGGACAAAGAAAAATGTTGCCAAGTGTAAGGATGAGATCACATGTTATGTTCTATATTGATGGAACTGAACTACGGGAAGTTGATGATGCCAGGGACTTTGTGATTATGAACAAGGGAGTTGAAGTTTATTGGACATATTGCGAAGGTAGCGAAAACAGCACATCAAATTATGGTTGTTGAAGAACATAGTGAAGTTATTGTTCCCCTTCATAAGACAAAATAAGGCCACATCTGGACTTTTGTGCAGATCTGGTCACTTGAATTTCTTGGTAATGGAGAAGTGGCAGAGAGGATTCAAAGGCAAGTGACGATTGTAGCAGGTCTGTGGAATGCTCCCATTGAGAATAGTTTAAAGGTCTGTGGCCTCAAAAAACTAACTGACATAACTCGCCCTCTTACAACTAGGAGTAAGAGGGGAGTTATGGTAGGAGCATGTAAGTTATTAAAGGATTTTATAGGATTGACACGGATTACTTGTTTTTCAGCACAGGGCAGGAACGGAGAGAACAAGGAATCACTTGTGGAAATTGTGTACGAGTGTTGTTAGCAGTTTTATAGGATCTTCTAACTTCATGGAGATACTCATATAATAATAATAATGCATGTGTTTTCATTCGTTGAATTTTTTTTTCGAAAAAAAAAGAAAGAAAAAATAAAAGACTATAATCTATTGTAAAAATCTCAAATAATTGTAATTAATATGTTCGTTTTTTACAGTATTATATATACTAAGTGAAGATTTCATTAATTGGCAATTACTTTTTTGTCATATGATAAAGTAATCTTTAAAAATATATGTATGTGTTTGCAGTTGTGTACATTAGTATAATCATAACTGCCAAGTGGTTTTAAGGTAGCATAAAATTTACTACTTAAATGTATTTAAGTAGTAAATTTACTTACTGTATGTTGTAATCCTAACGAATGTACACAGAAATAATGCAACATGTATGTTTTTTTATAGTAGTGTTCACTGTGCAAGTGCTGTAGTAATAGCAGCCATGTTGTCATTAGAGTTTTGCTTTGAATCTCATAATGGACAAGTGCATTAGTAGTTAGTTTTTAGAACAGTGATCGCTGGGTAACAGAGATGCCAACAAATGAAGAGGCAAGCAATTAAGGAGAGCCAGAAATGATGTGGAATAAACTACTGAATTAAGTTCAGTAATCTCAGAAAAAATTTTATGTGCATCTTATATATGCATCTGGTGAAAGGGTGGAAATGTCTATACACAAATGCCAGAAGCATCAGAAACAAAGGGTTTGAATTCGTTGCTTTTTTGAATATGATGTAGCCTAAGATTGTTAGTATTAGTGAAACCCGGCTATCAGAATCAGATCTGGTAGCTGGGATTGAATGTAATGGTTACATTATTTTTAGGAATGACAGAAAAGATTAGGAGGGAAAATACTACTAATTTATTTTATTTATTTCATGTGCGAACTACAGAAAATGTAAGCTCAAATGATATTAGATGACTTAAGTTCAGTTAGTGTAGAAATGCAAGAAAACAATGACAGTAACAATGTCTCAGAAGTGAGGTTGAGGCTATCTGGTGTGAAGTGGAGGCTAACAGAATGAAATATAAGTTGGGCTATTGCTACAGATCTGGAAGCTCAGTTGCAGGGGATGAAGAAATGCATCACCAATTTACCCTTATGGGTACTAAACGAGTGATCATTATATGTGACTTTAATTATCCAAACATTGATTGGTTAGATGAGAAATCACATGATAAGAATGAAGAGGAATTTATTGAATTGTTGCAAAGCACCATGTGAGAGAAGGAACTCAAGATCAAAGAGTGTTGGATTCGTTCATAGTGTCAGAAGTGGTCTTTGTTAAGAATATGACTTTTTTACCACCAGTTGGTAACAGTGATCATGCTGCCTTTTCTTGGGAAGTATCTAATTATATTGATGTTCCCATTAGAATAGATTACATGCAGAACTAAAAAGCTGGAAGTTATGATCAACTTAGGAGAATACTATCTTTCGTCCCTGGTATCAGTTATCGAATGTCAGTAATGCCTGGGAATCTTTGAAAAAGTGCTCAAATGAGGTGGTATCTGAATGTATCCCTAGTGTTCAAAGAATTAATAGGTTTGGAGTGAAATGAATGAGCAACCTTGTTAAGCAAGAGATTCACAAGAAGAGATGATATGGAAAGAATATATTGGGAATAAAAGTGGGAGGAATTTTCTTTCCTTCCCTTAGGATGGGTTTAATCCCCTAATCAGGGGTTTGCGACTAATTAATACAACCAGTTTGTCACTCCTCTGCTGCATCCCCTAAGGGCAAGCATTTATGACCGTAGATCCATGTGTGTTTGTGGGGGCCAGTTTGCCTATTCTGAGGAAAAATTTATCCTGAAAAATCAGTTTCCAGGTGAAAAAATCCTCTACTTCTGTATAAGACCGACTGACGCACCTTTAGTCGAAACAGATCAGATAAAGGTTCCTCACATTATGGATGGGAATTAAATCAAATCAGGTCTTTCTAACCAAAAGGCTTTGTCTGTACCGACTTAGCTATGCAGGCTCTGAGCGGAGTTATGAAATATATAAAGCACAGGCCAGAAAAGTAATGAGTATTGTGCTGAGAGCTAAATCTGAGTATGAAAAGAAATTGGCTATGCAGGCTAAAGGCAATCCAAAAGAATTTTATCGTTATTCCATAAGCAAATGATAAAACGAATGAGGAAGAATAACTTTACTGAATGCAGATGATATTCTAATGTCAGAATCTAATGAGATTGTTTTCACTTTGCTAAGATATATTAACCAGGTGTAACATGGTGCACAGTGCTACTGCCACATTGAATGAAGAGTTAGAGGTGCATGAAAATGTCATTGAAGATCTGTTGCATAACCTGGATAAGAATTTGTCAATAGGGATAGATGGAATATCATCACATTTGCTAAAGGAATGTTCTGGAGGTCTCGGTTAATCATAATAATAAATAATAATCTTTAGCTAATTTCCAATGAGGAACTGTGAAGTTAATAATGAGATAGTATCAAGCTTTTGTAAATTAGTGATAATGTTGTGTGTTAATGAAAAGCAAGTGATATATATGTTCTAAATGCATAGAACATTTTGATTGTTGAAATAGTTAGCGCATTTAGTGTGAGTGACTTTAAAGGTATGAGTCTTTGACTTCCTGGAGACCTCTAGCTTACCAAATTGTTCACTTCTCTTATATTTCCTTCTTAAGTCCAAATTTATGTCATCAACTAAATAATGGTAGGTCTTAAGGGTGGAAGATGCACAGAACATAGCCACATTTGATTAACTGCCAACCCTGCCTTCTTGTGCTATGACCCACCTGTTTTCATAAAGGAGACTGGTGACCAAGTATTGCCAGTTCAAGTATAAATCTTAAGTTGAAGGAAATGCAGCTATATATCCTATTTCTCCTATGCATTTAAATTTGGAGGAAAGCATGTCCAGAGGCCTTAAGGTAGCAGCCCTACCACTAAACTACCTATCGCCAGGCTAGTAACCTGACATGACGATCTTTACCATTGCTCTTATGCTACAACAGAAGAACATTTGGATGGACTCTTGAAAATGAACCCAGAATGGACAGCAGAACAAAAATAGAAATTACAAAATATATTGACTATTGCAACTTGGAATATCAGAGGAATATCTTATGAAGAAATAGAATTACAGTCTTGCCATTACTGTTACAACTTCTGCACACTTGTGTGCTGCCCATAGGATTGTGTGAGCCTGGTTCCATTAGTGGTTTTGTGCACAGCCAACATTCTTGTGTTTATCATTAGAGAGAGAGAGAGAGAGTATTGTCTAGTTGTATGGGTTAACATGCATTGGAGAGATTATCAAAACAGTGTAGCTGTTTTAGCACTTCACAAGGTTGGAATGCTAAAAACATTTGGGATCGGTGAGATGATTGTGTATTTGACTATTGACTTATAATAATGCAGAAAATGTATCTGACTGCCAGAGAACAGGTCGACTACGCTGTGTTAGGATGCAACAGCTTGTGATGGCTGTGAAGGCATGCTTCCACTGTAATCTTGTAAGAACACAAAATGATGTTATGAAAGATGAACATTTTGCAAAGAACAATGTCACATGTATTAACTGATAACCTGGGGTTGAGCCTATCGTTGTTCTACTGACACTTCCTAACACCACAACATATGCAGCAAAGGGTGATAAAATCAAGGTGGTATCCAAACAACAGATACATAGATATCCTTTTCACAAATGAGATGATTATCACCACATAAAAGTCTTATGTGATGATAATCGGTTATTGCACAGCACATGCCATAGCACTCAGGACCCCAGAGAGGTCATCATCCCACATTATTATTATTATTATTTTTTTTTTTTTTTGACACCTCCAGGGAGTCCAAAGACTCATCGAGGGAGAGTGTGCCGACAGCATCGAACGATTGGCCCCCTTCCAACTACTAACCGCGCTCAAACTTACTTAAGTGAGCCATTAGTAGCAGAGGCTCTACCAATCGACCAACCTTCGCCGGCAAATTAGTGATGTTTAGTGTGTGCGGGGGGGTGACGTATCGGGGATATCCAAGTTGGATTTCTGCAAGAAAGGGATCAAAACCTCTATCAAAGTGTATCAATACACCATGGTGGAATCTGTGGTATGGCCCCTGAACAACATGTTTCATGGTAGACAGTGGACCTTCCAACAGAACTCAGCACCTGCACACAAGGTGGGGGACCACAACAGTGGTTGGAGGCAAATGTGCCTGACCATATATCACTGTCTGAGTGCCTGTCTTGAAGTCCTAGTCTGAATCTGTTGGAATTTAAATTGTGGTTGAAGCTTGAGAGAGTAGCCTTCGAGAAATGACACCCCTGCATCGCCAGCCTGAAGGTTGATATGGAGCAAGTAGTGGCAGCGTTTCTTTGGATGTTATGTGTACTGCCATCGATATGTGGGCTCACAGATTTCGGGTATGCATGAAGGCAAAACAGGGACATTTTGAACATCAAGTGCTCTATATGTACGTTATACACGTGGTTTGTATGTGTTGAAAGCACATACAAACAAAATCGTTGATAGATTAAAGATTTATGTTGTTCAAGTTGTAACAGTATTTATGGCTAGACTAGGTAGATAAAATATTAAATACAGCAGGATTTAAAATTGCAATAATTACTGAAACAAAAAAGTTATTAAAAGGAGCCATGGAAACTAAGAAAACAACAATTTCTAAATTTTTATTTAGAACTATATAACATATAGTGGAGTCATTAGAGACCAGATGGCACTGGCAGGCATTATGATTTTTGCACCATAAATCTGTTTCAAACTAGATAAATTACTACAAATATTGGACAGATAATAATAGTTACATTAAAAATAAACAGGCTGCCTAACAATAATTGGATCATATACTTCAGAAGAGGGAATAGAAGATGATAGTTGAATTGTATGAACAATTATGAAACATATATAATAAGGAAACAAAAATGACTGTGTAATATTAGCAGAAGACTTAAATTCAAGAATTATAAAAACAAAAATTAATAATAGAATTGGAATCTGTGGAGAAAAATACTATCAACAAAAATATTAAAAAATTAATAATTTTGTAGTAGTGTATAATCTTAAAATAATGAATTCCTTCTATAAATATACATAGCTAGCAAAGAGGATGGAAATCAATTATAGATTACTTCATTTTAAATGAAAGAATCAGTGTGTAGAGGCTTAAGTGCTGTGAGGACATCATGAAGAAGGCTTAATTTATTGTATATAGCACTGAGAAAGGATTAAAACAGAATTTAATACTTCCTATATTTCGTCTCAGTCACTGAGACATCTTCAGAGATTACAAAAAAACTAATGTAACATCTACACAAATACCACACGATACTTAGCCCAACCACATGGGTGACTCTATAAAGTCCTATCTAGGTGGAGGAGCGCCCTCTAAGGGCGGTTGTAGGTGGCCTGGAATGTAAGGTGGGATCTCTGATGATGTGTTTCCCAAATCTTAGGAAGCTTAATGCAACCATATTTATTAAGATTTGATTGATTTCTGAGAGAAACTCTTAAAACTCTCATTAATTGCTACAATTAATGAGAAATAATCAAAAAAAAAGAAAGAAAGAGACCTACCATAAATGGTTAAATTTGAAGATGGAATAGAAAACAAAAGAATAAGAACCTTAGCTAAGAGAAAAGTGCGAGCATAGGCAATTGTGAAACAGATTTACATCTAACTTAGAAATGTGATATATATGAAATAAGACCCAGTACATATAAAATTTTAAAGCATCCTTGTTCAAATATTAGAGAAAAAATAAACAGTAACTAAAAAAATATTATAATTTCTAAATTTTCTTTCAGAAATATGGACTGATATTGATTACAAAATAAATACAAAATCTGGCAAATAGATAATGAAAGTGATGAAGATATAACAATCAAAGAATAAGAAATTAATTTAAAAGTATCAAAAAAAGATGTAAATTGCCCCAAGAAGATAAATTAAAATTCAGAATTATATAAATATACAGGAAGAAAATTTAGAAATAGATCCCTTATTTTTAAATAAAGTTTATTCAATGAGAAATCCACCAGAAGAATGGAAAAGAGTAGTAGTAATTTCTATTCATAAAAATAAAAGGGAATAACCCTAAATATTATAGAGGTATAAGCATTCAGAATTCCTGTTATGAAATATATAGCAGAATATTAAATAATAAAGTACAAAATATTCTGAAAACTTTATTCCAAGAAGCACAGAATGGTTTTAGAAAGGGATGTTCGTATTTCAGCTTTCTGTCTAAAATTAATAATAAAAAAAAGAAGAGTCCAATCTAGAAATGTACATCACGTTTATTGATTTTTAAAAAGGTATTCGATAAGATAAAAAGAAGTGTTTTATTTAACATCTTACAAGAAAGATGAATACCAATTATATTATACATATATACAGTGTTTGTTTTGGAAAAGAATAAGGTGGTGGTACACATTCTTTTCTAGCAGAAAAAACTGAATAAAATGATACTACATTTGTATGTCAAGTCACTGTTAACAAAGGTGCTAGTATGCCATACTGTTGCCTACCATCTCAAAAAAAGCACTGTGCATATGTGAAGATAATGAAGTACAGATACAATTTTTGAACTCTGAACTCTTATTATCTTGGAGAGAAATAAACAAATTAGGCATGTAACTCTGTTTAATATTTATTTAAATGGAATAGAGAAAAAAAAAAACCCATTTAGGTATTAACTATCCTTAAACATATTTCTCTTTGCTGATGACCAGGTGGTAATTACAGTTTCTGAAGATAATCTTCAGAAACTGAAGGTTAGTGCAGGAGGAATAGAATGAATTTGATGGTCAAAAGGACTTATGAGTCCTTCAAATTGCACTTGAATTGATTTGGAGGTACTTGTCTGGAAAAAGTGTTCAGTGAGAGAAAAGTCCAAAATCAGAAAGCTCTGGCTATTAGGATGGAAGGGGGGATGGGTTGGTGAAAATGTGTATGCAGACACCATTCAATTGCATGAATGATCAAAAAGTGACAAGCACTGAATATAATTTATCAAGTCTCAAATCTGAATGGGACAATCATTACAAGATGCTCGGATACCATTGGACCCTTGGAGACATTGTAATGTGTATATATATATATATATATATTTTTTAAAAACATAGATTTAATGACTAAAAACCAAGATAACTTAAAAATTTTAATAAGAATAATGCGACTAGTTTCGGCTTATAACAGTCTTCCACGGGTATTCTTAAAGGAAAAGAATATTAATAAACATTGAAGTATCTAAACAAACTGGAAATTACAGGTAAAAATTGCCACACATAATTGATACATAAAAAACGTATTTTTTTCAAGTTGTGTGGCAATTTTTACCTGTAATTTCCAGTTTGTATAACAAGAATAAATATACTCTTATCAGGAAATTTAATCTAAAAAGGATACAAAACAGATCTGGTCATAGTGAAGCCTGTATTACTCCTGAAAAAGTTGTAGTGAACAAATCTTCTCATATTTTAATGGATGTGGAAACGGATATTCTTAGCAAAGGTCTCAATTTCATTCCCTCACCAAAATTTATCCCTAAAGAATCTCTCCTTACAAAAATAGAAAAGGCAAATTCACTCATTTCTAATCATTTGGCGAAACTTCTTCATATTGAATCGATTTTCATTATAAATAATGCTAAACCTCCAACAGATAATATTTCTCTGGCTGAAAGACAAGCCCTAAAAAATCTAAAACAGAACAGTAACATTATTATTTTACCTGCGGATAAAGGCAATTCCACAGTCATCCTCAACTCCGAAGATTACCACAACAAAATGCTTCAATTATTTGGAGATAGTTCGACATATTCAATTCTTCAGGAAGATCCTACAAGAGAATTACAAAACTATACAAACATCTTGTTAAAGACTGCGAGTGAACTTCCTCATAATGTTCGCCTCTCTTTACGCTCTCTACATCCTCTTATCCCACGCATCTATGGAGTTCCCAAAATACATAAAGAAAACATCCCTCTTTGCCCAATTGTAGAAGGAATTGACTCACCTATGTATAAACTTTCAAAATATCTAGCAAAGTACCTCAAGTGTTTCTCCAATAAATCTTCATCTTTCATCAAAAACACCACAGATTTTGTTTCGCATATAAAAGATCTTCCCATCAATGAAAATGACATTCTAGCAAGTTTTGACATTATATCTTTATTTACTAACGTTCCTACGGATGAGGTACTTACATTACTAAAGGACAAATTATCAAAAAAAATGTTTACTTTATTAAAACATTGCATTCATTCTGGTTATTTCAGATATCAGGACTCCGCTTACCAACAAAAACAAGGCCTGGCAATGGGCAATCCTTTGTCCCCAGTTCTAGCTAACATCTTCCTTGAAGATTTTGAAACGAAAGCCATATCTTCCTTCTCATTTAAACCAAAAGTTTGGAAACGATATGTTGATGATATATTCATTATTTGGAATCACGGGCACACATCTCTCACAGATTTTCTTCATCATCTAAACATCCAACATCCTAATATAAAATTTACTGCTGATCTAGAAAATAATAATTCCTCATTGGAATGGAATGGAATCATCAAGCAGTAGCTGTAAAAAAAATAAGTATCTTTCATAGGGAATTTAAAGAGAAATGTAATTAGCAATCTCATAAGTTGAGTAATAATACATGCACAGTATTGATTTTCTGGCATCCTTGGTGGTTCCAGCCCTGCTGGATTAGTTGTTTTGCCAGACCAATGAAGGTCACGTAATATTATTATTATTCTTCTAAGACCCCATGGAATCAGACTCATCTAGGGGGTCCCTTTGTCATACACACAGTTCATCATCCCATGCCTTAAACACCTTCAAATTCTCTGCAGACACCACAACTCTCCATGCAAAAAATCTGCTTCTCACTCCCTTGCTCACACCCTCCTTATACAGTTTCTAAGGATGACCTCTTGTTCTTCCCTGATCTCCCACCATTTTATGAAAAATCTCTTCAACATTAATCCTATAGTAACCCCTTACCAACTTGTATGTCTAGCATATCACCTGTCGTCCTCATATCAACTAGACTGTAAAGTGCATCTTTTCAGCCTTTCTTCATATTCAACATTCCAGAGATCAGAAATTACCTTAGTCAATTGACTTGGGATCCTTTCCAACACCTCTTCATCCTTTCGAAAACCAGATAACCAAATCTGTTCACAGTAGTCCATGTTTGGCTTAATCAATGCCTTATACCGTGGAACCAGAATCTCTTTACTTCTACAAGTCAGTGTCTTCTGCGTCATTCCTAGAATTAATTGTCCTCATAATTTTGGCAACATGTACTCTAAAATTTTAGATCCTTATCTACCATCACCCCAATATCTCTTATTTCCTCCACCTCTGTCAATATATCCCCACCAAACATAAATTCTATGTCCCATCTTTGTTTTCCTAATTTTAAAACCTTACATTTTGCAACACTGAACTGGCATCCCCACTCCTGTGCCCATTCATGCAATCTTTTCAAGTCTTCTTGTGAGGCCACACATCTTCTCCAGTATCATTAATATACAGGTTAAACAGCAATGGCCCTAAAACAGACTCCCCCCCCCCCCTCCCGAGGCACACCACTAGTGACTTTCCTCTTTCGGGATATTGCTCCCCATACACAACTTGCTGATACATATCAGATAGCCACTCTCCAATCCACTGCACTAGTCCAGTGTTTCTCAACCTGTGGTCCGTGACAATGGGACAGGTGGTCCAGTCCGCAGGCAGACTTAAATTAATTAAATGAATATATTTTTTTTAATTATCCAAACAAAACAAATTAAAATTGAATAAGTAAAAATTATTGAAATCAAATGGAGACAAAAAAAAAAAAAAAAAAGGCTCAGAATGTTCAAAGGCGGAAGCAATCAAACTATATTATTTTTCACTTCAGCCCTCTTTTATTATTCGTCATTCTGCCGCCAAATTTGTAATTGCTTCCACCTTCCCTTGCTGTTTTGTCAGATTTGAAGTGAACATGTGTTATCCACATTTCAACCAATTGCTTGTTGTGTATTGATTTTTATTATTGAAGGTTTCCTTCAACCAAGGCTCAGTATATCTTCATAAGTGCTAAGTGATACTTGAACAAAGTATGTCTTGAGCCCCAGTATTTATATATTTATATATTTTTCGGAAACATTTTTTTAATAATGGAAAAGTGGCTTAGAACTAAGACTTTGAAAAGAATAGCAAAATGTGTTGTAACGGCCAGTAAATCTGATACTATTAAAGAGAAAAAACAAGCAATTCAAAGAAAAAATTACAGTAGGAAATATAACAGTTCATACTTGGAATTCGGGTTTACTTTTTGTGGAGTTGAAAGTGAACAGAAACCTCAATGTGTTTCGTGTTATGAAGTGTTGTTGAATAAGTGCATGAAACCTGCGAAACTCTGACGACATTTAGAAACTAAACATTGTGATGTGAAAAATCAGCCAATTGAATTTTTTCAGCAATGCTTAGGGACATTAAATCATGGGAAAGATATAATTTCAGCCATGGGTTCCATTAATAGCAAAGCACTGGAAGCATCCTATCTCTTAAGTTTGTGCATAGCGAAAACAGGGAAACCTCATTCTATCGGGGAAAATTTACTACTTCCAGCTATAAAAGATGTGGTAAAAATTATGTTTGGCAACAAGTTACTAAAAGATGTTGATTTGATTTCTCTTTCAAATGACACTGTCGGTCACAGAATTAATGATATGGCAGGTGACATAGAATCTCAGTTAATCGCAAGAGTTAAGAAGAGCCCTTATTATGCGTTACAAATAGATGAGACTACCGATGTTACAAATGATGCGCAGCTAATATGCTACATAAGATATACGCACGATAACAACATTCATGATGATATTCTGTTTTGTAGAACTTTGTCACCCCGAACAACCGGAGAAGAAATATTTCACACTCTCATTAATTACATAATACACAAAGGGATCCAGTGGGAAAAATGTATAGGCTTCTGTTTCGGATGGAGCTCGTGCTCTTACAGGTAGGCATAGTTCGGGGGTTGTTTCTATGGTCAAGGAAGTGGCTCCGGAAATGAATAGGGTATATTGTTTCATACACAGGGAAGCATTAGCTTCCAAAGGAATGCTACCAGAATTTAAAACTGTGCTATACAATGCTGTCAAGCTAATTAATTTTATTGAAACTCGACCGTTAAATAACAGGTTATTTTCAGTACTCTGCGTTGAAATGGGCAGTGAATATACACAACTTTTGCTTCATTCTGATATTCACTGGCTTTCCAGGGGCAAAGCACTAACAAGGTTATTTCAGTTAAGGCATGTAGTTTTATTATTTGTAAATGAACGTAATTCTGATTTTGCATCACTCCTTGTTGACGAAGCATGGTTATCAACACTATCCTATCTTTCAGACATTTTTACGAAATTAAATGAACTAAATCTCTCCCTTTAGGGAAATTTTTTTAACTGTTCTTGATGCCTACGACAAAATAAAGGCATTCAAGAAAAAACTAGTTTTATGATTAATTATGTAAAAGACAGACAGTTTGCATCTTTTCCAACATTGGAATCCTTTTTAGTGGAAAATAATATTTTTGTTCATTCTGAGTTTGTGGAAAAGGTTTGTGACCACCTCACAAATCTAAAACGGAATTTTGAAACATATTTTCCGAATAACTTTTATAAGAAATTTCTGTGGGTTCGCGATCCATTTCAGGCTTGCAGTTACGAGAACGACCTTTCATTATCGAAAAAGGAACAGTTAATTGAGCTTTCAAGGGACAGTTGGCCTAAAATGCAATTCCGTGATCTTGGTTTTGCTCGATTTTGGATCTCGTCTCAATGAGAAATGAATTTCCAGAATTATCTGAAGAAGCATTGAAAATCGTCCTGCAGTTTTCTACAAATAAAAACAAAATACAGAAATTGTCTTTGTGTGTGTGTGTCGATCTTCGACTGAAGTTGACTAATATTGAGCCAGATATCCAGCAACTCTGCAAGGGCTGAGAAGCTCAACCATCTCATCAAAAGTAAGTAGTAACATAAATATATCATCCTATTTATTTGTTTATTAAAAATTAAAACTTTAATGATGATACTTTTAATCGTTTACTTCCAATTTAATTAACTATGTTGCCATATCTTTCAAAACATGCTTTTAGATTTATTATGTTATAAATGGCACAGTTTTTCCGAAATGTTGGTAATTCCTAAATAGGTTTTTTAAAAAAAATTACAAAAACTCAAAGCGACATATAGGGAAATAAATGAAAACACTATGTTTATTTTTGAAGTAAAACTTTAATTCCAACATTCTAAAATGTTAGTTTTCTCGCTTTCTGTTCGCAAAATTGTCGATGACATTGTTGAAGTCTATTTCATCACTCAGTTGCTGTTTTATAGACAGTATGGCAAGATTTCATAAATGCCAAAAAAGGTTCCGCCAGGGGGTGTTCCCCCCCCCCAGCTATACCTCTGTAACTTAGTGGTCCGCAGAATTGTTTTAGGCATTTTACTGGTTCTTGGGCTTAGGAAGGTTGAGAAACGCTGCACTAATCTAATATCCAACCCCATCTGCTCTAGTTTGACTACAACTTATCATGCAATCCATCAAAACCTTTGCAAAATCTAAGTATACTACTATGTATCCATCTCCTTCGTACAATGAACCCATTAAATGTAAATTAAATTTGCATTAAATGATTTTAATGAAATAAATATATTAGTACAAATAGAAATGATACAGGTTTATCAGTATAGTACAACATAAATGAAAACAGATTTATTAATTGCTGTACTTAATGAAAAAAAAATGTTGAAACTATCATACCATTCCCAGAATGACAAAATTTAGAACTTCACTGGGAATATAGTACTAATCTCGGAAGTCGAGGGCTGTCAGAATCACTGTCTGTTTCGTAGCTAATTTGTCATCGATCTGTGATGTTGCACGGGGGGGGGGGGGGTAGATCAGTAGTCAAAGTCATAGAATTATTGGATGTAAACCTACTGCTCTAACATTTTTCTTAGCTATATTTTGAAACATTGCATACAAGTGATTGTTTAATGTGCTTGTATAATTTTTCATAAATCAAACAACAATTTATTAGCACTTGTTTCATCATGAAACTGAATTGCTCCTTGCCTTTTTCATTAATTCCCCAGTCAAACACAATTAGCTTCTCAATAGTAAGGGTTTCATATACATCTGTTTCATCTTAAATTTTTTTTTAAAGCAGTATTCAGGGCAGTGTCTATAATTTCCAAGTCAGTATGGCAATGAACAGCAGGTGTTTCTTTGTCAGTGTTTATTCATTCAGCAAGATTTTCTTTATTAAAAACAGCAGGTCCTGTAACACTTTTCTCATATTCAACCAACTCATGAACAATTGCTTTCCCTTTTGGTGCCTTAAATCCTGTAAAGTTATTACCAACATTTCATTAAGAGAAGTCAGGATAGACTACAATTTGATACCAGCATTTCATTAGTGTTGGCGATTGTATCTTCTTCCAGCCACTGGCAGTGAACAAGAAAACCTGTTTTTTTTTTGTTTTTTTTTGTGTGTTAAATTCTTTAACAAATGTCTCTACAGGCTTAGGTCATTTACGTCTAACAGACATTTTACTAAAAGTGCTGATTAGCCTTCATAGAGTGTAACAATCCTTGAAATTGGACATGGAATGTACAATTTGATGTTAATATTTACTGCAACACTGTATAGTCATTTTTCTTACATAGGTGTTCAGCTCTTGGGTGAGCTGAACAGTTCTGCAAAATTAGAAGAATTTTGCAGTCTTCTGGTAGGCCTACAGATCTGTAGTGGGCTCAAGCTCCAGGCACAACAAGAAACATTTTTCAATCTATTCTAACTAACATCACTGGTAATGCCATTTTCATTTGCATTGTATATTCCAAGGTAAATTCTTTTGCTTTTCAAGGACATAGGGCATTTAGTTTTTTCTGTCACCAGTGGCTGATGTCTGAATGTCTGCTGTGTGTTTGAGTAACATTGTAGGATAGTAACTCTATTCTTAGAATGTCTGAATCTTGTTGGTCTTCATCCTCTGTGTTAATGACATTCACGGTCAATGTCATACAGTTTCATCGTTATACACTTGATTGAGACTGTGGTGCTCATCAGCTACAAATTGAGAGTTGCATCCACATAATTGATAGCAACTTCATGGATTGTGGACCATTTTTATCCATACACATTATTATTATTATTACGGGCAACTCCAAGGAGTCGACAGACTCATCGAGGGAGGCCCTAACATCATGTCAAGAACAACTATTCGTCTTTCACACAGTAACTATCATACCTTGCCTTAAACTCATTCACGGTCATAGCACCCACAACAGACTCTGGCAGCTTATTCCACTCATTTACCACTCTCCAAGTAAAGAACCTAGCTCTAACACCCCTGTTAACCACATTTTTGCCCAGCTTCCATGTATGGCCCCTAGTCCTCCCACCACCAGCCCTATTCTCAAAAATATCTTCTGGGTTAATCTTATAGAAATCCTTCAGTAATTTGAATGTCTCAATCATATCACCCCTTTTCTGCCTATCAACCAATTTTTGCAACCCACAAATCTTAAATCTGTTCTCATAAGGTTCATTCCACAGACCTGCCACCATCTTGGTCACTCGTCTCTGGATCCTCTCCACCTCCTCCCCATCAAGAAGAAACCCTGGCATCCATATCTGGGCACAGTAGTCTAGATGGGGTCTTATCAGGGCTCGATATAGAGAAACAATAACTTGTTTGTCTCTGCTTGTTAAAGTATTGTTCAGTAACCAAGTGATTTAATGAGCTGTTTTAGCCACTTTTGCAATGTGCCCCCTAAACTTCAACTCCCTATTCACCAACACTCCCAAATCCCTGGCCTCATCAATCTCCTTGAGTATGGTTCCACCAGTGTGATATACTGGTGCTAATCTTTTCACTCTAAAATGCATAACCTTACACTTTGCCACATTAAATTGACATCCATTTTCCTTAGCCCAGTCCTCCAAACTATCCAAATCATCCTGCAACACTTTGACATCCTGTGCACTCACAATTGCTCTACCCAACTTTGCATCATCAGCAAACAAGTGAACACTTCCTCTCAGGTCTTTTCCTATATTGTTAATGAACAAATTGAAAAGTAGTGGTCCAAGAACAGAACCCTGCGGCACACCACTAGTTACAAGCTGTCTTTTGGACTCCACTCCTGAATAAACTACTCTCTGGTATCTCTCCATCAACCACCCTCCTATCCATCTCACCAACCCTATATCCAACCCCATCTACTCCAGTAGAAAGTATTTTTAACTTGGGTATAGTTATGTTAAAGATACCAAGCAATTTTAAACCTGGTTTTACCCCATTTTTCCCAAGTAAGCAAACAGACAAAATGTCAAGTTTGCGCCTACAGGTGCAAACTTGACATTTTGTCTGTTTGCTTACTTGGGAAAAATGGAGTAAAACCAGGTTTAAAATTGCTTGGTATCTTTAACCCATCTACTCCAGTTCACTGATTAGAGTTCCATGTGGTATCCTATCAAAGGCCTTGGCAAGGTCCAGTAGAATCACTGAAACCCATTACCCTTATCCAGTTCAGCCGTCACTGTGTTATAAAACGTGAGCAAATTACTGAGGCATGATCTACCCTTCACAAATCATTTTGTCCCCCATTTTCATCTATCTAATCCTGTATTCTTCTCTTGACTAGTTTCTCCAAGACTTTGACAACAATTCCTGATATGCTAATCGGGTGGTAATTTACAACAGCAGTGTTGGAACCTCCTTTATGCAATGGAACTATTTTCCCCTCTTTCCATCCCCTCGGGACTAACCCAGACCCGAGACTCAGATTATACAGAATGGTCAAGGGTAGTGACAATTCTTTAGCCGCTTCACGTACGACACAAGCTGGTATACCATCCAATCCCACAGACGTATTGACATTAAAGTTTTGTAATAGACTACTCATCTCCACCTCATTCACCACAATTCCCATATAAACTTTTGATTCATTCATTTCTGGATTGTCACCACCTGTATGATATACTCTTGCAAAGTGCTCGCTCAGTAATTCAACCATATCAACTGATTCAGTTACCTCCCTACCATCGGCATTCTTTAAAATCATTCTGCCATATACATTTTTTCTTCTACTTGCAACATATCGAAAAAACTTTACAATTGTCTTCAGCCTGCATGGCCAATGTTCTTTCGTAATCCTTTTTTGCTTTTCTTACCACACTTGTTACCCTTCTGGCCTGGGCTTTATACTGTTCATGTGTCTGCCAGTCACCCTTCTCCTTAAATTCCCTCCATAGTTGTTTCTTTTTTTGCAGCTCAAGCTTAATGGTGTTATTCATCCATTTAACTCCAATTGATTTATTATTTGGACTCTAGGTATACAGTCAGCATTTCTTCATGCAAACACTTCTTAATGGTCATGCACTGTCAACTTCTAGCCCTTGCAGTTTTACATGCCATGGCACTGTACCAATCAAACTCCTCAGCTTGTCATACTTACCAGCCCGATAATTCCACATGTACCCTGTCTTAATTGTAAATTCCACACCTTTAGCCACCTCCCAAGTCATGACCCTATGATCGCTCTCACCAGTTGGTGGCAACGTGGTCATATTCGTTACAGCCAAATTCTCAGATGCACTTACTAGATCAAGCACTCTGTGACCCCTAGTATTTTCCATTACATGCTGTCACAGATAGTTATTCCTTAATAACCGCATAAAATCCAATTCCTTCCTTCCATGTGTCCTCTCCTTCTTCCAATCGATTTTACCATAGTTGAAATATCCCATTATAATTACCCTCCTTCCACTCATTTCTTATATTTGCTTATGCATACTATCTCCACCATCTATTCCATCACCTGGTCTATAGCAGCACCCAACTGTATATTTTGTTCTGCTAGTTTCAATCTCACACCAAATAGCCTCAAATGTGCTCTTATCTCTATCCTGCAGTTCTACTTCTATTCTCCTTGGCTGTAGCTCATCTGCTATCATCAATAACACACCTCCCCCCATTTTATTTTCCCTGTCTCTCCTGAACACACCATACCCCTCACATTCAATCCCACTAGCTGTGTCATCTTCTGTCAGCCATGTTTCACTAATGCCAATAACCTGTGGTCTGGAAGTGCCAACCAAGGCCAAAAATTATTCCTTCTTCCTAATACTTCTGGCATTTGTATACATGAACTGAAGAAGCGGATTTGTCCCATCCCTATTTTGATGCCTTATACTAACTATCCCATTCTGATTTGTGGTCTTTCCTACTCGCTTCTGCATATTACACACATTCACACACTCAACTCTCTCCCTAAAATCTACATATCTACCTCCCTCCCTTAATAACTAGTTTCCCTGTTTCTGTACATTCACTTCCACCACATTCGACAACACCTCTTCAAGTCTCCGCACACCAAATCCATTCAAATGTAATCCATCCATTTTATATAAATCCTTTCACCCATCGAACTCATACCACATATCCACAAATTCCATACTACTCATCAAACATAATTCACGCATAAAGTCATTAGCAATTATGGCCCTCCTTCTATCCTCTTCACTGTCATGCCGTGGCAACAGACTCGCCATCCTAACTCTCTCTTTTCTTTTGCTACCTCAAGCAATTTCTTCACATCCTCACTCATAGCCTTTTTGTTTCCTTTCAAATCATTTGTACCCGCTACCACTATCAATTCCTTCACCCGCTGTTTTTGCATTCTAATTGACTCGTTTCCATTCTTTGCGGTCGCACCAGGTTGGTATGATTTTGTTAAACTCTCAACTAATGCACCTCTTGCTAGGGAATCTCAACACACGGTCTTTCATTTTGTTTATACTCACTATCATACCCTTATTTTTTCTATCATACTTTTGCCGATTATTACTCGGTATGCTTGTTAAAAATTTTTGCCAATGTTCCAGTTGCTGGTTTGCTCCATGTATTGCTCCGTGTAATAGAGCTATTTCACTCATTGCGTCAGTGTCATCATTTTTATTTTCCGATGATTCATTCAATCGTTCTGTATGCTTAACTTCATTCTCTCTTACAATGCCACTCTCACAGCTATCAGGTACTACCTCGCAAATATCCTCATTCATACCTCGAATATCGCTGTCATCTAGATTCTCACTTTCGACAATGTTATCACTCACACGACCTGAAACACTCTTTAAATCCTCACATTCTTTACACTTTTTGCACACATTCACTCCACAATCGTTGTTTTACCAGACTCCAACTGCCCTCCTCGATGTATACATTTCACAAACGGTACATTGAATCAAGTCTTTTAAGTTAAGATTTTCAGACAAATATGGTGACCTGGACGCCATCTTTGTATTCTTCTTTATGGGAGCCATGTGCACATATAATCGATCTATCAATTTACTATTAAAATACTCAAAAAACACACAAAAATCACCCAGACACGTCAAAATACTAAAAGTAAACAATACTATGCAAATTCATCAATTTTTACTCAAAATATCACTTCTGGTCAGGAGCTATCCTCAGACACTACATGCTATATAGTCCTCTAGTGGCTATCCTATGGGTATCTTGATGGACCCGAGACTCACTATGGGAGATTCACACTAACTATTAGTCATACAATACGTATCACACATCTCCTTTAACTTATTCACCATTAGGGCACTCACAACTACCTCTAGCAATTCAATCAACTCATTCATCACTCTCCATGCAAAGAACCCGGTCTGCACACCCTTACTAACCACAATCTTACACAACTTCCAGGGTGATCTATTGTTCTCCCCATATCCCTCATGTATTGAAATATATCTTTTGTGTCATTATAGAATTCCTTTAATAACTTATAAGTTTCTATCATGTCTCCCTTTCCTCTGCCTCTCAACTAAATTCTGCAATCCACACATCTTCAGTTTGTCCTCATTGGGAACATCCCACAGACCTATCACCAGCTTGGTCACTCTTCTTCAAATTCTCTCCACCATCTCCTGATCTCCAAGAAATCCAGGTGAATTACTTGTCAGTGTGTTCTTTCAACATCCAACATCCTTTGAGCTATTATTTCCTCTGAACTTCAAATCTCTATCCACCATCACTCTCAGATCCCTAGCCAAATAAATTCTTGATACAAAGTATGTGATCTTTTCATCACAAAGTGCATTACCTTACATTTTGCAACATTAAATTAATAATCATTGTCCTTTACTCACACTGCCAATTTATTTTAATCATGCTGTAGAATATGTACATCACCTTTATCAACTATTGCTCTCCCCAGTTTTGCATCATCAACAAACAACTCAATATCTCCTCCCCCTTTCCTTAAATCTTCCACTATATCATTAATATAAAAATTAGAGTAGTGGCACTATTACAGAGCCATGGGGTACTCTACTAGTCACTCCTATCTTGATTCCATTCCACCATACACCACCTTCTAATGTCTGTCTGTCTGTCAGCTATCCTTATCCATGCCACCAACCTCATATCTAATCCCATTTGCTCCAATTTTTGTCATAATTTCCCATGCAGTATTATGTCAAACACCTTCACAAAGTTTGGCAATGTCATGGTGCAGCCATTTCCTTTATTCAATTCTGCTAACCCCTTATTGTAAAATGTGAATAAAATAACTAAGGCATGTCCTACTATTTACAAAACCAGATTGTTCCCTATAGAGTATCATATTCTTATTCACCCATTCCTGAAGTTTACTTTTAATTAACTTTTCCAATACTTTAACCATCACTCCAGAGATACTAATTGATTTAATCTGTAATTTGCTTCTTCTGTCTTGGAGCTACCTTGATGCAATTGGAACAATCTTACCCTCTTTCTGTTCTCTTGGAACCTTGCCAGAGCTGAGACTTAGATTGACAACTTTTTGAGACAACTTACTCAGAAGCAATGCCATTTCTCTTGCATTTTTTTTTTTTTTTTTTTTTTTTTTTTTTTTTTTTTTTTTTTTTTTGCATTTCACATTCTCATAGCACACATACCTTCCAGTTCCACAGCTGTATTCACATTGATATTTTTCGGTGTGTTGAGTACCATCAGTTCATCTATCCTCATTTACTCTGGTTAAGTTAATTTAGTAATTACGCTTAGTAATTAAGTTAATTACTAAGCAATCACCATGCAAGTAACTTTTCTGCCACTTCTGTCACTCTGTCACTTCCAACCATCAGCACTGAGCAAAGCTATTCTTCCCATAATCACTCTTTCTCTTTCTTGCTACTTAGGAAAAAAAACTTTTTTTGATTTAGTTTGGCCTGCTTAGCTAATTTTCTCTCAAAATCTGATTTGGCCTTCCTTACCATACTTGTTATTCTTCTTGCTTTTGCTTTATACTGCTCATGAGCATGCTGATCACATTTTTGTTTATTCCTTTCACAATGCTTTCTTTTCTTTTTTTTTTTTTTTGCAGTTCCTGCTTTATATTGCTACTCATCTAATTAATCCCTACTCAGTTTATCCTCCTGACACTGGATATGCAGTCTGATACTGCTCTGCTTAAAGAATCCCTGACCACTTCTCATGCAGTAATGACATTCATTCCATCTAGCTTCTTATGACAATGCAGTGCTCCAAGTTGGTCATTATTGCTAGCTTTGTAGTTCCACATTAAGCAAGCAATCTCCCAGGAAAAGACTGCCTGGTCACTTTTCCCAAAGAGGTAAAGTTGCTGTTGTTGTTATATATGAATCTTTTGATGCTATTACCAAACTCAATAGTTTGAAATCCCTGGTCTCCTCCAACACATGATGTTTCAGGTAATTATCCCTTAGTAACTGTATAAATTCCATTTATATTTTGCCGTGTGTCCTTTCCACCTTCTAATTAAAGTCGCCCATGATAACTGCCTGGCCTGTACTCATTGTGCTAATCTTCTGATCCATGGCATCAAAAGATTAGCACAATGTTCTGATGCATGGCTTCCACATCTTCCTCTGGATCACCAGGCAGTAACCAACAATATATTCTTATTTTGTGTGTTATAAAAATACACAAACCCAATTCCCCCCCCCCCCTCTCTCTCCCTCTAAGACCTATAGTAGATGCTACACATTTCCCATGCTATAAATTAGCAAAACAGGTAGCAGGCTCTTTTAACCCCCTCATTAGTCATAATGCTTCCTATATATCTATTTAAAAAAAAAACTGTCCATTTTAAAACTTCTCTTGAGAATTTAATATTAAAACAATGAGGATATTTTGACTAACTTCGATATCACTTCACTTTTCACCAATATTCCCTTAAAAGGACATCTTATCATTTATTAAACAAGTTTTTCCTCCTGATATTACTGATCCATTTTCCTTTGCTATCCATTTTGAATATTTCTTTTGAAATCACAAAATTTATAAGCAGGGATACCTCTGTGGGTTCTCAACTCGCCCATTGCTATTTTTTTATGGAATATTTTGAAAAACAAGCTCTTAGCTCAGCCCCTCTCAAACTTTCTTTCTTGTTAAGATATGTGGATGATGTGTTCTCCATTTGGCCTTATGGCCCAAACACATTACTCCTTCCTCTCTCACCTCAATAATAAAATATTAGAATTTTATTATCGAGAAAGAAACTAATGATAGATTAGTCTTTCTAGATGCCTTGGTAACATGCCTATCCAGTTGTAATCTGCCCTTTTCGGTATACAGGATGTCCATCCACACAGGCAGATACATTCACACTTTCCCATTCCTTCCCCCCCTCTTTAAAACACTAACCAGTAGAGCATAACAGTTTGTCTATTTGATGATCCTCTCTTTCATAAATGCATACTCCTCAACCAGTCTCACAGACGGTCAGTTTCTGCATGTCTTTTCTATGGGAAAATTTTTCTGTTGTCACTGTTTGACAGAACAGGCATAGCATTCATTAAACCCAGCATTTTTGCCGAACATACAATAATAGGAGTCACTTAGATGGAATAGGAGAGGAAAGACTATCAGAACAAGTTTGTGTCAAGATGACAGGAAAAAGACTCAGAGGAAGACTAAAATGTAGGTGGATTAATGCAGTTAAATATGCTTAAAATATAGGTGACAATAGTATTAGGGTCCCAGACAACACTAATTTGGAGGAAAATTGATCCTGTCCATCCCCAGAGGGCAACATAGGAAGAATTTGATGATGATAGTGACCAGTAATTTTTTGCACTGCAGCAGTTTTGTTAAAAAATTGTAATAAGCTAAGATTTTAATAATAGTTCAGTATAAAAGATCTTTTTTTTTCTTTTCAATTTCTAATATTTTATTATTAATCTGGGTAGATGATGTGGAGTGAAATAACTGTTTTATAAGTGAAATATAATAATTTTGCTACAAAAATACTGAGCTGCCACTGTTATGTAAAAATTCATCTAATTATGAGGTAGTAAATATCTTTATTAAACTTCTATACTTAAATTTCATCAATAAATCAACTCTTCAGAGTTAGCACTTTTCAAAATCAGTTACCTTTTTAAAATTTATTTTATAAATTCATAGACTCGAGATGAAGATCAACATATCAGTGAATGGCTAAAGTGTCTTCAGAGCTGCCATGATTTACTTCAAAATGCCACTTCTATATTCAACCAAATGAGTAGTAGTACTGTAGGCACTGAAGTCTTAAGTACTGAAGAAGGTTCTGGTTATGTAAAAAGTAAGCTAAATGTGTGTGTATATATATATATTACAGTAAGTTTCAAATTACCTGTAATGAATGAATATTTTAGATGCCTTAAACACTTTTCTCTACTTAATTTAAATGTCATTAAAAGATATTTGTTAGAAATTCCTATTTAAATCCATTATTCATGTACTGTTATTGGATTTTTAAAATCTTTAATATAGGCCAACGTTGCTCAGTGAAAGTGGTGCTTGCATCCTTTGTGCTATGCCGCCTGAAGATGGATTTAAGTTCAAGCCTGGTCACATCTGGAAGTACTTTTTCTAAGCCTTTATTCGACCAGTTCCTGAGTTAGTTGATCTCTGGCACTGGTTTTTTCTTCTGGAAACTCAGATTTTTTTCCCCATAAACAGAAAATCGACCATAGAGCCCACATTATTTCAGACAGTAACATATCCCATTAGTGTTAGGTACCAAGAGATAGCAGCACTTGCTTGCCTGTCTCTTCATCAATTGCCACTTATAATTAGTGATAGTCCTGGGCCTGCTATCTCTAATTGGCTATTAGTGGAGATTGAACTGCCCACTCAGTCTCCAGAAGATAGATTGTGTTAAAAGGCCTCACCTACTCCCTATAAGGGAATAAAAGATGTTAGCTGATTATTTATTTATTATTTTAAATCTTTAATATATAGTTTTAAATAAATAAATTCTCCATAATGGAGAATTCTTTCATTTAAAATTATTTTTAGTTAATGTGATTAGTAATAGACAGAGATGAAATGTAAATAAATTGTTCTGTAGTAAAATCACAAGTATAATATTATTTTTTTGTCCATTACAAGCTTATTAAAATAGATTGAAATGTTAATGTTTGCATAAAGTAAATGTAATATTACCATGAAGAAGCAGTACTTCAGTCACTTGCATTTGAGTAAATCATAGATAATTCAGTTAAATGTAATTAGAAAACTTGATCACTCATTTTGGAAGTCTCACCATCAATCCCGGATTGTGTTGCTCATATTTACATAGGACTTCTGAAATGCCTCTTTTGCCATAAAGTTTGGCCAAATCAAGAATAAAAAGTCAACTCAGGTTCGCAGATGACTTGTCTCTTTTTTTCATATGCATGTATATTTTTACTCACTGTGTTCGGACAACAGAAAAGAAAATTTTTACTTGAACAGATTAAAGAAATCCAGAAATACTTCACAATAAATAATACTAGAAAATTTTTCCATGAAATTAAAAACCAAAAAAACAGGCCCACATATAAAAACAACAATAGCAATCGATCAACACTAGCCACTAGAGTTGAAATAGCAAACAAGTGGAGAGAGTACTTTAAAAAGCTCTTAAATTGTGATGAATCTGCTGAATCATTTAACCAGAATATTTATCATACTTGTCACCCAAATATATTTAAACTTTCACTAGCTGAAGTAGAAAAAAGTGTAAAGCAGCTCAAAGACAACAAGGCACTGGGTACTGATGAAATAGTAGCCGAACTCATAAAATATGGGGGGAAGTGAATTAACCACTCATTCATGATAAATTTAATATGGGAAAAAGAATAGATCTCTGCAGAATGGAAAGAATTGCTAATCATTCCAGTATACAAAAATGAATCTGAAAATTACAGGGGATATCACCATTGTCAACAGGATTCTGAAGAAATAGAGCAACAGTACCAGAATTTTACACTAGGGGGGGGGGAGTATATAACCTGCAGGTCAGTATTTTATTCATAGACTAGAATGGCATGTGATAGCATTCATAGAGAAGCCTGAACCAAGTGAGGTGAAGTGATTGAGTAAGAGTATAAAGAGCTACAGAGAAAGAAAAAAAAATGAACATTGAGGAGCAAATATAAAGAAAAAGATAATCACATTACTCGTGTTCAGTACAAAGTGTAGGCAGGTGATGACTAGTATAGTAAGAAAGGCTAAATCAGGTTATGAGAGAAAATTGGCTAAGCAGGCCAAATAAATCCAGAAAATATTTTTTTCTTATGTAATGAGTAAAAACGATTATGGAAGAAATAACTTGAATCATTGCCAATGGTAGGAAGGTAATAGAGGCAGAAGAAATAATTAATAAGTGATCATTTTGCAAGGGTGTATCATCTAGGTGGAGATTTTGCAGTTGCTGATGTGGCATAAGAAAATTAAGGAGGTTGTAGAAAACTTTTTAAACTTTCTGCAACTATCTCTGTTCCAGAGTATTTTAATAATAAGGTGAATACACCTTTCAACTACTTGTGTATGGGAAATATGACTTCTGCATTATTCAACTTGGTATCTCGTCTGAGTATCCCATTGATAAGACCTTGATAAAGGTCAAAACTGATCTGGGTAGTGACCCTTCCCATAATGCATAGCAATATACTTCTTGAAGGAGGTGTGCTTTATATTATGGGATACTATGGCAATTTAAGCCATTAGCCTCTATATACAAGTGGCCTAATTGTGAAGATACTTCATAGGCAAACTTGGCAAGTTTAATTTCATTTCTAACCAAGTGAAAAGACTTTTGCCAGGTGGTTGCTGTTCTGGCATTGACACCTGTAGCTCGTTGTTAGCGTGAAGTGATCTTTGCCATTTCTAACTTGGTTATTGCTGCTTTCACTGGATGGTTCTGTAGAAGATAAAAAAAGCTCTGTGTGATATGATACTCTGGCTTGATTTTGTCCATACATTGGATGTGTAATCATTCAGATGTTTGCAAGTGCTCATTTACTGTCAGAACAGTTATTCTAATAATAGCTTGTAGGTGTATTTAATCTTCTGATAAGGTTTTATACTTGATAAGGTTTTATACTGTGAATCATATGTCCAATGTTTCAGTTTTATTCCATTTACTCTTCAAATCTGGCTTCTGCCATTGCAGTGGTTCAGATTATCATAGTGCCACTTGAGAAACAATCTTTTCCATATAATTTCTGATATTATTTATATGCTTTACTTTGCCTGTTATTCATCTTATCAACATATTGTGTTCTGCATCCTCTTGGTAGTGTTCATAGTTGGTAGTGGTGCTAATTTTTTTCTTTGAAGCATGCAGTGAAGGATGCCCAGTTTGTTTCCCCAAATTTAGACATCAGCAAAAATGGACAAAGACACATGTGACCAAAATATCTTAATTTTTTTGGTTGCCAAAGGTGTAGTATTTTCAAAGAGGAAACAAGACTGAGCTAAACAGATTTTACTAATAATAACAAAAAAATTGAAGCCAAAAAGAGGAGCACATCATTGACGTGCTCCTCTTTTTGTTTGTGAGATAGAAGCCAATGAAATGAAACACTGGGTGCTGTAGGCCATAGGGTACAAGGGAGAATGAAGAAGCATGCATTGGCAAATTCCCTCCATGTGAGGCATCTGTATGAGGTGGAGAGGACCTCCTAATAGTACTGGCCATTTTCATTCTTGTTCTTTTTCTATGCTTTTCTTCTGGTATTCTTTGCTGTACTTCTTCTGAGTCTTTTACTATCTTATCTTCCAGACCACCATCATTGGGATCCAATGCCTTGCATTGTAAATTTTCCATTGTAAACTCGATTGAGGTGAGAGAGGAAAGTCTAATATATCTAATGGGCCATGAGGTCACATGGAAAACATCATCCATATATCTTAAGCAGATAGAAGGTTTGAAAGGATATGAGTTAAGATCTTGTTTTTCAAAATATTCCATAAAAAAATTGGCAATGGGGGAGGTGAGAACTTATAGAGGTACCCTCAGCTTATAAATTTTGTGTTTCCAAGAGAAATATTCAGAATGCATTCTTCTTCTCTTCCGTCTAAGACGGGTTGAGTTTTCTTTAGAGCAGGATCTTCTAGTCTTCTCTCTTCCATGCTGTTCGAAAAAGTTCCTTATATGTTCTACATCCGGAGATGTTCTTTATTGATTTCAGCCAGGTAATCTTGGTCTTCTGGGTCTTCTTTTTTTCAGTTGGGAAAGTACTGATTAGGACGTTAGGAAGTCTGTCTACGTCCATGTGTGCAGTGTTGCCAAACCATCTCAGTTGTTGTTTTCTAATTTTTTCTATTATTGTCTTTTTATACTATAATTCTTGTCTGACTATGCTGTTTGTTTTCTTTTCTATCTAATGTGTTCTTGTAGTATTTTATTTTTCTTAAGCATTTCATTTCAAATGCCAGCAGTTTTTTCTCCTCTCTTTTCTTAACTGTCCACTCTTCTGCTCCATAAATGACTCTTGGTATAATTATTAATTCATATAATTTGATTTTGACTTGCTTAGATATCTTGTTTGTTTTCCAGATTTTCTGTAATTTTCCCATGGTTGTCCATCCTATCACTATTCTGTGTTTGATTGTTTTGAGTTCATCTATTGTTTCTGTTAGTTTTGATCCAAGATATATGAAGTTGTCTACTTGTTCTATTTGTTCTCCATTTAGGGTGACTGAGATGGTAGTTCTGTTCCTCCCTATTTTCATCACTTTTGTCTTTTGTATATTTATTGTCATGTCATATGTTTTATAGGTTTTGTTTAGCTTGTTTATTAACCTTTGTAGTTCATTTAGGGGTTCTTGCAATAAGGACGAGATCATCCGCATATTTGATATTATTTATGTTTAAACCATTGACATTGATTTCAAGCATATTGTCTGTTGCCTTCTTTACAACTTCGTCTAGATATATGTTGAATAGGCATGGGGATAATGGGCATCCTTGCATTACTCCTTTTTGGATCTCTATGGGTTCTATTCTGAGTGTATCCTTTTCAGTTATTGCATTTGTCTTAGAGTAATATTTTATCGGAAACTGTATTATATATTTGTCTATTGCTTTTTCTAGTAGAACTTTAAGAAGGATTTCTCTATGTTGTTTATATTGATGCTATCAAAGTCCACAAAACAACAATATAGTTCTTTATGGTCTTCCTAGCTGAGCTCTGCTAGTTGGTGGAATGTGAAAATCTGGTCTATTGTAGAATAGTTTCCTCAGAAACCAGCTTGTTCTATGCCTATCAGTTCTTCATAGGTGTTTTTTAATCTATTTTGTATAATTCTTACGAATATTTTGTAGGTGTGGGAGAGTAAATTGATTGGTCTGTAATTTCTGCAGTTTCTTTTGTCTCCTTTCTTGTATATTGGGATGATCTTTCCAGTTCTCCAGTCATCTGGAATCTCTCCTGTTTGTAGTATTTTATTGAATAGGATTGTTAAATATTCTATTGATGTACTGCCTCCATATGACCACAGTTCAGTAGGGATAGTATCAGTGCTTGATTTAGTGCTTTATTGTTTTTCATCTGTTTTATTGCATATCTAACTTCTTGTAAAATTTTTGGGTGGTCATTATTTTCTTCTATTGTTGGCATTGTAGTTTTGTTTTCTTGGTGAAAGATAGTCTTAAAATGGTTTGACCAGATTTTTCTTATATCTTCAATATTCCTGGTTTCGGTCATCTTGTTGTTTATCACTGTTACTGCTTTTGCTGAGAATTCCTTTGTAATTTCTCTTAGTGTCATGAAAGACTTTTGGGTTGTTTGGTTGGTATGCTTCTTGACATTTCTCAGCTTTTTCTTCTAACCATTTTTCTTTGGCTTTTTTGCATAGGTTATCAACTTTATTTTTTAGTGCTCTGTATTTTTCTCTATTCTCTTCATTGTTTTATTGGTTTACAAGTATCTTGACCTCTCTTTTCTCTTCTATTGTAGCTACGATTTCTTGGGTTATCCACTGTTTGTTTATTTTGGGTTTGGTACCTAGAGTGTCTTTTGTAATTGATAATACTGTTTCTTTTCCTTCTTCCCAGTATTTTCCGCTGTTCTGGAAGATGGAGGATTTTAATTTCAAGTACATCTGTTCTAAAAATCGACTTCTGCTTGAGCTATCTTTTAGTTTTGATAGGCTGATGTTTTCTTCTTTTATGATATTGTTTTCCTGTTGAATTTTATCTTCGCTGGCAGTTAATATTTCGTGGTCAGTGTCGAAATCAAAGCCTCTTAATGTTTGTACGTTATTTACTGATTTTTTCCATTGTTTGTTTATGATGATATAGTCTATGCAGTTTTATATATATTATCATCTGGGGATGTCCATGTATATTTATTATTAGGGCATTGATAGAACAATGTGTTTGCAATCATTAGATCTTTGCTTTACAGAAGAGGAGTAATTGTTCTCCTCTGTCGTTAAGCTCTCCGTATCTAAATTTCCCCATCACATCTTTTTTGTCTGCTGTGAACTGTCCTATTTTAGTGTTAAAATCTCTCATCACTATCACGAGTTCTCTATTTTTGGAATTCTCTATTTCCTGTTTTAGTTCTTCATAGAAATTTTCTATTTCTTCCTCTGAATGGTTACTGTCTGGTGCATATATTTGGATTATTTTAATTGTTTGACCTTTTTCTTTAGCTTGTAGTTTGGCTGTGAGTATTCTAAGAGACACTGGTTTTATTTCAATTACTGAGTGTGTAAGTTTCTTCTCAATAATGCAACTCCTCTGTGTATGTTATCTTTTCTTCCTGAGAAGTATAGTCTTCCTACTGGTAAATCCATGAATCCATCTCCACACCAATGTGTCTCTGATAAACCTAAAATACCCCATTTCAGTCTTTTAAAATTTGCCTGAACTAATTGCAACTAATTGCAGGTCAGTATAATGATCTTATGCTGAGGGTGGCTATGTGTTTCACGTCCTTGGCTGACCACATTGCTGATTTCTCACCTACTCTATGTGGTCTTCGAGTAGGCACGTCGGCTGTCCCGTACGCAGTAGCACTATCTCGGTTTGTAGACTTTCTCTGGCTCATGGAAGTTACTGGCATAATAATGTAACCAGCTTGCCATGCCTCTGCTACATCCTTTGGTCCACAGCTCTTTATTCAAAGCAACCCATTTGGGTTTTCCCCATCTGCCACCTGGGGGACGTGCCTGGTAGGAGTGTGGTCTCCAACAAGTCAGAATGTATAGCAAAGGAAAACAGATCAGGAAGAAAAACTTCCTTTATAAGCAATAAGGTGTCATTTAAAGAAATATTGATTCTCAATTCAATAGAAGTTTTTAATAAGAGTTTTTAGGAACATCATCTAAGAAAGATCAGGTAAGAGAGCTTGCTGTTTTGCTCATTTATAGCATGGGGAAATCTGTAACATCTGTTATTGGTTTTAGGGGGAATTGGGTTTGTGTATTTTTGGTAACCATATATCTGGGGGAGATGAAAATTGAAGGGTTTGAGTTTTATTGTGATTTAAGGAGACCATGAAGACCTTTCTGAGTAGACTTCAATTTTTTGATCTGAGATTTGGTGAGATCATAATCTAAAAGTCTATGGGTGGAGCAGTCTCTTGGGCATCATTCTCATAGACTACAACCATATTCCATTCCAGCAAGTTACACTTCATACAAACAGATGTAGTTGCCATGCGACTCTTTTGGATCTCTTATAACAGTATTCTGTATTTACTTATTTCCTGGCACAAATATTGCTCAAAATAACTTGATGACATTATATTGCAGTTAGCAGTCCTTTACTTTAAATGGATGATTTAAACGGACACAGCTGTGGGATGGTGCCTGAACTGATATCAAAGTAAGGGTTGTAGAGCATATGCTCAACAACAGTCTCATTCTCTGAAACACCTTCCATATGTTACCCAAACATTCATTACCATTGACTGTCTTCTCACCCTCCCTTTTCCCACTGTTTAAGTGTGCAACTGATGACAATTTATTTGAGAGTGATCATTTCCTCATGATATCCACTTTTCTTGCATGGGTTATGTACTACATCACTGATATCACAATGCAAAAGTAAGCAAGCTGATTGAGTCAGCTCTTCTACTATTTGTGATGCATGCGACAGAATGTATTAGACAACCTTCTGTAACTGCAGGTTATAAAACATCAATTGGTTTCTACTTTTCCCTAAATCATGGCACAGTGTGAATTGCACAGCAGCCAGAGAATCTCAGAACAGAACTTGAAGTATCTTCTGCAGATACCACAGCAAACATCATCTTTCAGACATGCCTGAGCAAGACACATCTACTATCAGAACCAAAAGGAATCCTGGATTCAATACATAATTTTTTTAGAACATTAGCCTTGGATGAAATCCTGAAAATGAAAGGCATATATACCATCCCATCACTTTTTATCCATGAACATAGTGGATGTACATTTTTCCAAAACATCAATAATATCTTCTTATCCGTAGAATTCTTCCAAAAAATGTAAAAATAACACATTCTGTACTCTGAGTGGTATGTAAGATTACAACAGGCCTATCACAAAACAAGAAATAAAATCTGCTTTGCACAAATGTTGCAGTCTCCCATCGATCAACTGCTGTACCTATTCAACAGAATTTTCTATGAGAATGTGTTTCCAGTTACCTGATAAGAGGCAATTATTGTTGCCTTTTCTAAGCTAGAGAAGGATTCAAAATCCCCAATAAACTATCGTCCAATTGCTCTGACAAGCTTCCTGTGCAAGATTTTTTTTTTTGTGGGGGAGGGATGGGTAACCCTCATCATCATCATCTCCTAAAACATCTTTTCAATGCTAAACCTCATCCTAATCTTTATTTTTTATTTTTCTGAATTTAAAGTTCTGAAGTCTGAAGAAAAACAACAATTTTATTATTATTAAAACAGAAAGAAAAGACTGTTGTTCAAGATAAAAGTTCAAGATTGATTTGGATAGATTGGAGGTCTGGGCTAGGGAGAATGGATGTCAATTTAATGTGGCAAAATGTAAGGTTATGCATTTTGGGGTGAAAAGATGGGAGGCAGTTTACTGCATTGGTGGAACCGTGCTCCAGGAAATTGATGAGGCACGAGATTTAGGAGTGTTGGTGGATAAGGAATTGAAATTTAGGGGACACATTGCAAAAGTGGCCAAATCAGCTCATCAAATCACTTGGTTGCTGAAGAATACGTCGACAAGCAGGTTATTGTTCCTCTGTATCGAGCCTTGATAAGACCTCATCTCGACTACTGTGCTCAGATTTGGTCACCTAGGTTTCTTCTTGATGGGGAGGAGGTGGAGAGGATCCAGAGGCGAGTGACCAAGATGATAGCAGGTCTGTGGAATGAACCGTATGAGAACAGGTTGAGGATTTGTGGGTTGCAAAAATTGCTTGATAGGCGGAGGAGGGGAGATATGATTGAGACATTCAAATTACTGAAGGGTTTCTATAAAATTAATTCAGAAGATATTTTTGAGAACAGGGCTGGTTGTGGGAGGACTAGGGGACATCCATGGAAACTGGGCAAAAGTGTGGTTAGTAAAGGTGTTAGAGCTGGGTTCTTTACTTTTAGAGTAGTGAATGAGTGGAATGCGCTCCCGGAGTCTGTGGTGGATGCTGTGACAGTGAATGAGTTTAAGGCGAGGTATGATAGATACTGTATGAATGTCAAATAGTTGTGATGAAAATGATTTGGGGCCTCCCTCGATGAGTCTAATGACTCCCTGGAGTTGCCCGTAATAATAATAATAATAATAAAAGAGAATATGATTAAAAAAAAAAAAGTATTACTCAGAGAGTATTCTACTTATAGCCAGATGAATACACTTAATTCTGTTATTGATTCCTGAAACCTTGTGTGTTCTTTCACCTAGATTATATTTTACTCAAAGTTCATAATAAACCTGGTATTCCATTAAGACCAATTGTTAACTGTATAAGATATCCTGCTTATCTAATTTACTTGCTACTTCTACTAGAAGATCTTGAACTTATATAAAAACATTTTTATAAAATTTATAAAAAAACATTTTTGATTTTAAAAACAAAATGTGGAATCTTCTAGGCCCTTCCATTGTTATGATCAACTTAGATATTGTATGTGTTTCTTCATCATCATCATATTCCTGACATATACCCTCAGCAGGCTGTACAGGATATTAACTGTTCTGGCACGATGGATTGATTGGACTTCTTGTCCTTTACTTGGTCCACAAACTCAACGTTATCCCTTCTGCATAACCTATGCATTGACTCATTCACTATTATGGCCCTCCTTCTCAGCTCTGCTCTGTCATACCATGGCAACAGACTCGCTATCTTAACTTTCTTACTCTTTTCTTTTGCTACTTCCAGTAGTTCATTCATGTCCTCCCTCATGCCATACTTTTCTTCTTTCAAATCATTTGTTCCTGCCAAAACAATCAACTCTTTCGCTTTACCCTTTTGCTCTCTAATAGCCTCACTAACATAATTAATTTTTGCATCCAGGAAGCATGATTTTGTCAGTCTCTTGCCACTCACGCTTCTTACGATAGAATTGTCATAAGACTCGCTCCTTGAATTTTCCTTATCTCTTAGTCAAGCATTCATTTCTCTTTCTCACACTTCTTTCTTTCTGATATCAGCTGACCCACTCACCAGATGTTTTTGCATTCTTTGCAGCTCTCACTTCATCCTGTGTATCACTCTGCATAACTGAGCTTCTCCCTCATTATAACCAATTCATTCTTTACATCTGTCGTACTACTATTCTTTCGATCAATCCTTTTATGCTCTCTCTCTCAATTGTGTCACTTTTAACCTCTCTTTCAATCCTGCCATTACATCGCACACATTTTCATGCATATTTTCTGTTCTGTTCATCACTTCAATCTCATGACCTGACCCACCCTTTTGATTCTCACTTTCATAGCATTTTCAGTGTATTTTTCCACCATTGTCACTTCCATTTCAATTCCATGATTGAAAATGCATTACCAAATGCAAATTCCATTTGCATTTGGTAATGCATTTTCCTACCCTGTTGTTTTTATCTCCAACAAAGACTAACTTTTCTCTTTCCTTTGTGTCAGCTGTCTTCTCTGATGCCTCAAAAATCTTCTCCTCTTCATCCTTAGTAGAATCTTCTGGGGGATTATAGGCACAAATAAGTCTTTTTTTTTTTTGTCCAATTCCCCATTCTGATATTTGCCTGCATCACTCTACTTGATATTAAATGCCATTCATGACAATTATCCTCATATTTAGTGTGTGTTCAATACTGTAACTACTCCTTTTCTGTGATTGTAATTGTCTGAATATAACATTTTGTATTTATTGCTTAAAAAGGTCACACCTTGTGTCAATCTGATACTTATTCAATGATACTTTTTCATTGATATTTCATGTGTTGATTACTCCAATGTTATTTTCATATTTAAGATATAATCTCTGAATAATTTTAGACACATTGATTAAATAAGATTAATTAAACATGTAGAAAGACGTGTTCGTCGTACTTGTTGTTTATTTTTTGATGGTATATATTAGAACACAGAATAATAAGTAAATAATTATTTATTGACTTATTGCTGATATTTCACTGGTGTTATAACCAGCATCTTCAGAGCACAAAAACACAGTTTGTCACAATAGGCGAGACTATAACAAATTTTGTTATAGTTTTGTTATAGTTTCGCGTATTGTGACAAACTGTGTTTTTGTGCTCTGAAGATGCTGGTTATAACACCAGCAAAATATCAGCAATAAGTCGATAAATAATTATTTACTTATTATTCTGTGTTCTAATATATACCGTCAAAAAATAAACAACAAGATTAATTAAAATATTTAACAAATGGTTTGTTTCAGATTTAATAGAAGTGTATCGAGTAGCGTGCAGAATCTCACAAGCATCCCATTCGGCAGGAAAGCAGAATGATAAATTACAACAAATACTGAAGGATACTGATCAAGCTTGGAATAGTTTAACAGTGTTTTTTGCTGGTTCCTCATTATTGGTTAGTTTTCTTTGTTGTACTAAAATATCTCTATGCTTATGTAATATTGAAAGAAAAAAAAATTAAGGTAGAAGTAGGAATGCAGTTTATTAAAAAATAACTCGTGTGTGTGTGTGTGGTACCACCCACAAAACGTTGTTAGTAAACCTATAATATGGGTAGGCTAAGAATTTTTTTTCCATTTTTATCAATTTTATATATTTTTTGTAATATTTTATTTATTTTTACATAGTCCGGAAGCACTGCTCTAGAGACCAGACGTGGAACTTTTTCAAGCTACTTCACCTTCCTAAAGACAATCACAAACATTAATGCGTACAGCAGGATTCAAACCCATCACTTCACTTGTTGGCTGGAGAGCAAGTATGTAATCAGTTAGCAACCAGGTTGGAAAATATGAAAATATTTCTTTACCTTATCCTTCAGTAATAATTTTACTTCATCAGGAGTATTTTTTGCTAAACTTGGTTGCATCAATTACAGCCAGTAAGAAAAAGTTGATTTAGACTCTTACTTGTGTCATAAATATAAAACTGAAAACAGTAATTTAATTATCTTCATCATGAGTTTAATTATATTTTTATTTTTTATATAAAAATAAACATTTCATTAAGGATGTAAAATGCCCACCTGTATGACTAGAGAGAGAGAGTTTCAAGGTGTTTCTGACAATCATATGCCTGGTTATAGTATATTAATGACACTTTTGTAGATTTATTTTATCACAACTTAAGTGGGAACTGACTTATCACTCTTCCCCCATGTTGGGGCAGGTAGTAGAATACCCCAACTGCACTCCTGCATATCGTAAGAGGCAGTAAATGGAGACCCAGGTCCTCTTCTGGGGTTGGGCAAAAGGTTAATCACCCCTCCCTGTAAAAAATTATCCAATTAGAGAAACTACAAATCTGGATGAACAAATGCTCCTGGTGACAGACGTGACTTGCAAGACCTCAGAAGACTGTTATCTAGCCTGGCCTGGTGGTGGATAATGTATATATATATATATATATATATATATATATATATATATGAAAAAGGAGTTATGCTAATATTGACCCAGAAGTAACCAAAAGCCTGATGAAATGAGAACCAGTAAACAAGACAGTTATAAAAGCAGGTTCTATTCCAAATTTATCAAACTTTTGTTCAAGTTTACACACCTACTAATGATGCAGAAATAAAAGAATGCTTTTATGAACAACTCCAGAAGGTAATAAATTCTATTCCAAAACACAATATGATAGTACTCATTGGCGATCTTAATGCAAAAGTGGGTAAAAGGTCATGCTAAAAGAAGAAACTCCTTAGATTTTGAGGCTTGTGGAGACCTAAATGAAAGTGGCATGATGTTTGTATCCTTTTGTGAAATGAACAGCTTTGTCATAGGAAGAAGTAAATTTAAGCATAAAGAGATACATAAATTAACTTAGACCTTGCCAGATGGCAATAAAAGAAACCAAATTGACCATGTTGCTATCAATAGTAAATTCATAATATTCATGCTTGATGTGAGAGTCAAACATGGTGCAGATGTTGGTTCCGACAACTTCTTGTTAGTGATGAAGTTGAAATTAAAACTTCAAAGTATATTAAGAAAGAAAACAAGTTCAAGAACTGCATTTGATATTGAAAAATTAAAGAAACAGGAGAAATGTTTGCTTTGGAGATAAAGAACAGATTCAGTATATTAGAAATAGAGGAAAATCAACATGTAACAGGAGGAAATGGCAGAGTAGAAGAATATTGGAAAAACTTCAGGAATACCTACAATGAAGTTGCTGAAGGTGTAATAATTGGTAAACAAAGGAAAAAGCAAAACAAAGAATGGTTAACTGCAGAAACTTGGAAGGTCATTAAAGAGAGAAAAACAGATTAAATCATTAATGAATAATACAAATTCAGAACGATTATATAAGGTATATAGCAGTCGTTATAATGAACTAAATAAAACCATAAAGAGAGCTGCAAGAGCTGACAAGAGAAAATATATTAATGAATTAGCAAAAGAAGCACAACATGCTGCAGAAAATGGACAAATTAGACAACTTTACCAGATTATAAAACAAATCAGTGGTAACAAAAAAGTAACCCCTTCATCCATTAGAGACAAACAATTATTGACAATTGACTCCAAAATCGACAGGGTCTCAACAGGTGCAAAATATTACAACTAGTGTAATACCCACTTTGAACATTTCCGAAGTTGAGATTTCGTCGAGTAAAGTCAAAGATTCTCCGAGGCACTAAAATCTGACAAAGCATGTGGAAATGATAATATCAATGCCAAAATTTTAAAAGTTGATCTTAATGCAACTCCTACCAAATTACAAAGGTTATATAATGAAATATGGAAGACAGAAAAAATTCCTCGCCAACGGAAAGAAGCAGTAATCACAAAAATCCCAAAAAAATGAGATTTGACCAAGTGCAAAAATTGGAGAGGAATAAGTTTGCTTTCAATTCCTGCAAAAGTTTTTACAAAAATTTTAATGAATAGATTAAAAAAGAAATCAAAAATTAATGAAGAGAAGAACAAGCAGGTTTCTGAACTGGTGTGGAACCATCCAACAAATATTCACTCTTAGAAACATGATTGAACAATGTACAGAATTTCAAGTCCCACTTTGCTTAAACATCATCGATTTTAGTATAGTATTTGACTCAATAGTAGAAGAAACTTTGGAAAATATTAGAAGAATACCTTATAAATTCTTCAACATTATCAAGAATATGTATAATGGCAACAAGTCTTGCATGAAAGTAGATGGAAAACTTACAGACTTCTTTATTATTGAAACTGGAGTTAGGCAGGGTTGTGTTCTATCTGGTCTATTATTTATAATCTTAATTGATTGGATTATGAAAAACTCCATCATCAAAAGAGAGGAAAGATTGAGACTTTACATCCACATTGGAAGTCCTTGATTTTGCTGATCACATAGTGTTGCTGTCCTCCAAGTTAAATGACTTATAGCTAAAAACTGATGACTTTGCTCACTGCACAGAAACTGTGGTTCTTCATATAAACAAGAAGAAACCCAAGGTCATGTGAATAAATGAAAAATCAAATAAAGAAATTAAGTTAAACAATTGAAGTTGTTGTTGATGCATTGGATCAATAATAAATAAACAAGGTGACACCAATGAAGACGTTTTACAAAGAATTGCTAAAGCACAAAATTGTTTCGTCATTAAATAAATTATGGAAAGCATCAAATATTACAGTTAAAGTGAAAATTAATATATATATAAATCTAGTGTGCAAGTAGTACTGCTATATGGCTCTAAAACTCTGAATCTTACCAAGGCACAAAGTAATAAATTGGACATTTTCCAAAACAGATGTTTAAGAAGAATTTTAAAAATCTTTTGGCCAAATTCAATCACTAATGAGGAACTTTTAAAGAAAACTTTCTCCAAGTCAATAGATGAAAAGATTCGTAAGAGATGGAAATGACTGGACATGTTCTTCACATGTGGATAAACAGAATTCCCCAAATAGCACTGAGTTGGGCACCAGAAGGGAGATACACTAAAGGTCATCCAAAATTAATTTGGAGAAGAATGATGGAATCCGAAATTAAGGCGGCGAGCTGGACAGAAAAAGGAAGATCAACTGCGAGGGACAGGGGTAGATGGAAAACCAGCATTGCAGCCTTATGTCCTAGTGGGTACATAAGGCTGCAACATTGGTTTTCCAATGATCTGATGATGATGATGACTTATCACTCTCTTGTTCTGTTTACACCCTGTAGTTTGAATTTAGAACCATTTTAGTTGTTAGCACTGCATGAAGTCATATGGTCAAGGCATGACACTAAGCACAAAGCAGGAGGTTGGTTTTCTTCTTAACAAAAAAGCTAGAAAGGCACTGTTAGGCTGCAAACCAGTCGATGAACAAATCATAGTAGTGAGATTTCTAGCAAAGCCATTTAATATATCAATAGTCCCAGATATATGCACCCACATCTTGACAGCACAGATGAGGATATCGAGTTATTTTACAAAGATCTGACAGAGACAATAGAAACAATACCAAAGCAAGATATACTAGTTATTGAAGGAGACTGGAATAGAAAATGATGGTTGGGAAAGTGTCGTGGGAAAATATGGTTTTGCAGAAAGAAATGAAAGAGGTGAAAAATGTTAGAATTTGCTGTGGACCACGAGATGATGATCTGTAACAGAGGATTCCAGCAAAAGGAGTGTAGAAAATGTACATGGCGATCAAATGATGGCAAAACCAAGAACATGATTGATATGATTACGATTAAAAGAAGATAGATAACATCAGTGTATAGTTTTCAAGGTCAGATCATAGTTTAGTCATTGCAAATATCAAATTGAAATTAAAAAGAAAATATAAACCCCATCATCAGAATGAAGAGATACGGCAAGAATGAGTAAAGCAGAAATAGGAAGAAGTTCCAGTGTGGACAAAGAAAATATTCAAATCTAAGAGTGAAAGGAGTAATGAAGGTGATAGAATACGCAGTTAAAGAAACAGTACCAGAAGAAGATAAGATCAAGAAGAAGTGGATAGACAAGAAACACTGAGGTTAGTGTTTAAGAAGAGAACGTTGAAGATAAGAAGGGATACATCAGAACAAACAAATAAGCAGTATAGAAGAAAGTGTAAAGTAATCGGAATGGATAAGATAAACTGGTTAGAAGCCCAATGCAATAATATAGAACAGCACTATGGAGAGCATAGAACTAGGGAAGTGTACAATGATCAGAACCATTAATAAAAGGTGCAATCAAAACAGATCACATTTAAAGATGAAAAAGGCAGTGTTGATGAATAAAGATAAAATTGTACAGTGGTGGACAAGATACTCTAGTGAATTATATGAAGGAAAACTAGATTTAGATAGAGGTTGGGAAACTGATTGAAGAATTGAAGTAGATATCGCCACCAGGTAATGAGTACGATGTGGACATTTTAAGAGGAGAGGTAGAAAAAGCAATAGGACAGTTGAAACACAACAAGAGTTCTGGTAATGATAACATCACTAGAGAAGTGATTAAATATGGTGGCAAAGGTATGGTTATATAAATGCACCAACTATCTAATATGGTATGGAAGGAAGGGAAAATGCCAGAGGAATGGGTGAAATCAATATTAGTGACATTATATAAAAAAAGAAATAAACTAGAATGTAAAAATTATAGAACAATTTGCTTTGATAAGTCACCTTGGTATGATGATGATACTGACAGAAAGATTGAGAACACAAGTGGAAGCATACCTTGCAGATGAGCAAGTAGGATTTAGGAAAGATAGAAGTACAGTTCAACAGATTTTGACAATGCAGTTAATAGCAGAGAAAGCTAGAAGAATAAACAAAAACATATGTACTTGCTTTGTTGATTTCCAGAAAGCATTTGACAGCATCGAACAGAAAGGGACATTAGCAGTGCTAGAATCCTATGGAATTGACAGAAAACTACAAGCAATTAGAACAAGCAGTGGAACCCAATATCATCAAGCATTTTCATCGCACATTTGGAAAGAGCAACGGATGAAATGAAGGAAGATGCAAAAGGAATATCAGTACATGTGATGAGAATTAACAATCTGAAATTTGCAGATGACATTGTTATTATTGAAGAAGACAAAAGAGAACTACAAAAAAACTGTGAAACTGTTAAATGAGAAAGGGAAGAGATTTGGGCTTGTTATGAAATTGGAACAAACAAAGACAGTGGTATTTGGTGAGAAGAATATGAAACAAAAGATACAAGTGGATGGAATTGATATAAAAAATGTAGAACAATATGCATATTTGGGAAGTAAAATGACGTATGATTTCGACTGTAAAAAAGACGATTGCAAAGGGAAGAACAAATCTTAAGGCCATGGATAACATCTGGAAAAGTAAAGTGATCAGCCTGCAAACAAAACTAAGAGTACTAGAAACATGCATCTTTTGCGATTTACTGTATAGATCTGAAACGTGGGTAATAAATAAGGAATCAAGAAAAAGAATTTTGGCATTTGAAAGAGCTTGTTACAGGAAGATTCTAAGAATAGGATGGATACAGAAAATCACAAATGAAGAGCTCTATCTGAAGATACAAGCTAAGGAGTATCAAATGCAGAAGATTATACAACAGAAGCTGCAGTTATTTGGGCACATCTGCAGAATGAGTGAGGACCAGAAGATAAAGACATTCATGTTTGGTATAATGGATGGTGTAAACAGAAGAGGTATGTCATCCAGCCATACAGAGAATGGATGGATGACATAAAGGACTAGTTTGAAATATGTTTGCAGAAACTGCAACACTGTGCACTGGACAAAGAAAGATGGAAGAAGATAGTGAAGGAGGCATCGGACACCAACAGGTAGTGAGCTCGTGGTTTAGTGAGTATGGAGTTGGCAGGTTCTTCCCTCCTTGAGGCTTGAGTTTTACATTCCACAAAATTGGCCAGAATGAGACACTGTCAGTTATGATAGTAATGTATTGCTGAAGTCATGCATTTAAGACATAAATGTTTGTACTGTATTCTAAGAATGGATGGATTTGGAATTTATATAGGGTTAATAGCTAGGTGGGTGTAAAATAGCTTCTTGAACAGAAAATAATGCCTAGTTTTTTAGAAACTGAGGAAGCTTTTGATGTGATGTGCTTGTTCTAAGAGGGATTGGAAGAACATGTCAGTATAACAAATGTCAATAATGTAAGTTTTAAGAAACAAATGAGAGAGAGTTCATCCTCTCTGGTGGTGTATATATTACTGAGGATGAGGGAAGGTGAGCTGAGATCTCTTTTGCAAGAGAAAAGGCAAGGCTGCTTTTTGGCGACATTGAAGGTGACTAGGTTATCCTTGTCCCACTGAAGGATGGTATGGAGATCAGTGTTTATGGCACTGGTTACTAATTTATCCCTGACTATTTATTAATACCTTGTGTATTGCTGTACCCAATTGAAAAAACTTTCAACAAGGACGTGGAGTAGTCATTGCTAGCACCATGTTCCAATGTAAGGAAGTGGATACATTTACATGGATGGTTGGTTTATTGGCACAAGCCAATGTCCAACATCCTTAATGTTGAAACCTAGTGCTGACAGTGACTAGTCCATGTCCTTATTGAAAGATTTTTCAGTTTGTTATAAATTTAATTAAAGAGGTCAAGTTATATTATAAAAAGTTATATTCTTGTTTAATCCTTTATCCAATTGCAGGTGAAATATCCTCACAACCACACTACTTGTATATAAAGGCTAATGACTTCACATTAATTGCCTTAGCATCCCATAATGCAAAACACACATCCTTTCAGGTGTGTATAATTCTATGCATAAATAGGAAGAGTCACTACCCAGACAGTTTTGACCTTTGTTGAGGTACCGTCAGGACCGGTTTTATCATTAGGTGAACCTAGGCAATCGCCTAGGAGTACTAAGACTTATTTAAGATGTAATAATTTTCTTGCTATCCAGAAGAGTAATCGTATATGTATAAAAATGTATTGGTTTTGATTAATAAATATTTTTAATGTTCATAATGATATTATTTTTATAAATATCCACATGTGTAGGTGTACGTGTGCTTGTGTGAGTATGACAAAATATATATAAAGAGACAATGTATAGGGGTGCCTAAATTTTCTTTGCCTAGGGGCATCAGATACTCTCGGACTGACCCTGGGTACCATTAAGGTGTAGCGGTACCAAAGTTGAAATAATGTAGTTCATATATTTTCCATGTACAAGTAGTGAAAAGGCAAATCACTTTATTATTAAAATACTCTGGATTAGAGCCAGTTGTTGAAAGTTTTTTCACTTGGTTTAAATTAAATTAAATATGCCAAGAAATTGTGTTCTTGTTTAATCCTTTATTCAAATGTAAGCAAACAAAGTTTGTACATGAAGTATCATCATGACTAGGCTACTTGTGTATAGACATTAACGACTTTACATCACTTGCCTTAGTATGTGACGTCTTTAGCTCTGTATAAGTAGTCTAGTTGTGAAGATACTTCATGTTTGTTTGCTTCCACTTGAATAAAGGATTAAACATTGTGAAAGTTTTTCCACTTGGATTCTGAGAAATTCCTGGTTTAATCCTTTATCCAAGTGTAAGCAAACAAAGTTTGCATGTCAAATAACTTCACGACTGGGCAGCGCAACTCATATATAAAGACTTCACTTCACTTGCCTTTGTATCCCATAATGCAAAGCACATATCCTTACGGACATGTATAATGCTAAACATTATGGGATGGGTCGCTACCCAGACCAGTTTCGACCTATGGATACCGAAGCAAATGATGAAGTCATTAGCCTCTATATATGAGTTGCCCAGTTGTTTCAAGCACAAACTTTGTTTGCTTACACTTGGAGAAAGGATTAAACCAAGAATAAAATTTCTTGGCATCTTTAATTTATAGTATAACCAAGTGGAAAAACTTTCAACATAGAGAGAGTACAAAATCAATCCCAGAGAAAGAAATATTTGGTGAGAATTTAAAGAAGAGATAAGTAAGCTTTCTGCACATATATAATGCTATGCATTATGGGAAGGGTCACTACCCAGACTGGTCTCAACCTTTATTGAGGTATACTTAAGTGCGGGGATACCTCTCCAAAAACTCTGAGTGATCTACATGAACACTCTGAATCTCAGTGACCCTAACGGTCACTACTAAGCTCCTGACCTGAATCAAATCACTCCAGGACAGGAAACTCAGCAGTGGCTCCACTCAGAGACATGCAAAAACCTGTCACTGGGCAGAGCTGCTCATATCTCAGTGGAAGCAGCCACTTCCATACAAAAGGGCATCAATGGGAGCCAGACAGAAGTGACACCAAGGTTGAAGTAATGCAGAAGTCATATTTCCATATACAAGTAGCCAAAAGGTGTCACACCTTATCACTAAAATACTCTGGATTAGAGATAGATGTTCAAAGTTTTTCCCACTTGGTTATACTATAAATTAAAGATACCAAGAAATTATACTATTGGTTTAATCATTTATTCAAGTGTAAGCATGCATGCATGTCCATAAGCATATGTGCTTTGCATTATGGGATACTAAAGCAAGTGATGCGAAGTCATTAGCCTCTATATACGAGGTGCCCAGTCGTGAAGTTATTTCACACACAGACTTTTTTTGCTTACTCTTAGATAAAGGATTAAAAGAAGAATATAATTTCTTGGGAACTTTATATACTAATATAATAGTAGTATACTTGGATTTTGCAAATGCTTTTTATAGATTACTGCATGATAAGTTGATAGTCAAACCACAGCTAATGGTGTTGGATATTAGACTAGTGCATTGTACTGGTGATTGCTATCTCATAGGTATCACCAAGTTATATGAGGGAGCAATATCCCAGAAGAGGAAAGTCGTTAGCGGTGTGACCAGGGGACTGTTTTAGGGCCATTGCTGTTTAACCTGTGTGTTAATGATATTGGGGAAGATTTTGATGGGGATATCTTCCCCAATATGTTTGCAGATGATACAAATTGGGATAAATTATGAGGAGTAGAGCAGATGTTGCCTTACAAGAAGACTTAAATAGATTCTGGTGATAGAAAATAGAAATCTGGTGTCGCACTGATTAGATCGTCGGCTTGTCGAGAGCTCCTGAAAAGATTAGTAGTATTTTGTGTTAACATTAGATATTTTACTAGAATTTTAAGTAGTATTGTTTGCTTTTTGTTTCTTGGTGTATCTGTGAAATTTTTGCATGTTTTCTGTTATTTTAATTATTATTTTTAAGATAAGATAGCGTACACATGGCACTGATAAAGAAAAAAATGGCGGCCAGGTCGCCATGTTTGTTTAAGAGTTTTGATGTAAACAAATTTATGCAATGTTCTGTCTGTGAGATGTATGCCTTGCGAAGAGCGGTGGGAGTCTGGTTAGAAAGTGATAGTGGAGTTAATATGTGCAGAAAGTGTAAAGAGAATGAGGATTTCAAGCGTGTTTCGTGTGTCAAGAGTGACATCGTTAACGATAGTCAGAATGTAGAAAATGGTGGTGTGCTAGAGAATTGCATGGTAGTGCCAGATAGGTGTGAGAGCGTCGCTGAAAGTGTAAATGAATGTAGAAATACAGAAAGAATGGATGATTTGATCGATAATGAAAATGGTGAGATAAATACGAGTAGCGAAATTGCCTGTTTGAACGGTGTGATACACAGAGCTAAAAGACAACTGGAGCGTATGGAAAAATGTGTGTTGAATGTACCGACAAATAACCGGCGGAAGTCTGTGACGGCAAATAATAGAATGTTCGTAAACGTCAATAAAATGAAGGAGCGAGTGCTGTATGGGGATTCGCTATTAAGAGGTGTAATAATTGAGAGTTGAACGAAGTCGTACCAGCCAGGTGCGAACATAAAGGACGTCAGCGAATCTAATCGACTGCAAAAACAGAGGGTGAAAGAGATGATAATCGTGGCAGGAATGAATGATTTGAAAGAGGACAAAATGGAAATGATAGAGGATGTGAGGGAGTTATTTGAGGTTGCAAAAGAGAAGAGTGAGAGAGTTAGGATGGTGAGTATCTTACCGCGGTATGACAGCGAAGTGTTTAGAAGGACGGCCATAATTGCCAATGACTTTATGCGTGGGTTATGCATGGAGAATGGTGTGGAATTTGTGGATGTGTGGAATGAGTTAGATGGGCGAAAGGACTTATATAAGATGGATGGGTTACATTTGAATGGAGTTGGTGTACGGAGACTTGAAAAAGTATTGATGAATGATGTGGAAGTGGATGTGCAGACTCAGGGAAACTAGATTTATTAAGGGGGGGGGGGAGTAGATATGCAGACTTTAGGGAGGCAGTTAAGTGTATGAATGAGTATTATGCCCGAGCGAGTACGACGGACAACAAATCAGAATGGGATAGTTAGTATAAGGCATCAAAGTAGGGATGGGACAAATGGGCTTCTGCGATTCATGTACACTAATGCCAGGAGTATTAGGAACAAGAAGGAAGAGTTTTTGGCCATGGTTGGCACTTCCAGGCCACAGGTTGTTGGTATTAGTGAAACATGGCTGACAGAATTGGCCACGCAGGCTAAAGAGAATCCCAAACAGTTTTTTCAATATGTTGCAAGTAAAAGGAAAAATGCTCATGGTAGAATGATCTTAAAAAATGCTGAGGGTAGGGAGGTAACCGAATTAGTCGATATTGTGGAATTACTGAGCAAGCACATTGCAAGAGTATATTATCCAGGTGGTGACTTTGCAGGAATGGAAGAACCAACAGCTTATACTGGAATTGTGATGAATGAAGTAGAGGTAACTAGTCTATTACAGAACCTCAAAGTCAATACATCTGTGGGATTGGATGGTATACCAGCTCGTGTCGTACGTAAAGCGGCTAAAGAATTGTCAGTGCCCTTGACCATTTTGATTAATTTAAGCCTCAGGACTGGGTCAGTCCCAAGGGGGTGGAAAGAGGGGAAAATAGTTCCGCTGCACAAAGGTGGTTCCAAGGCTGCTGTTGAAAATTACTGGCCAATCAGCATAACAGGAATCATTATCAAGGTCTTAGAGAAAATAGTCAAGAGGAAAATACAAGATTGGATAGAGGAAAATTGGATACTGTATTGGGGACAGCATGGTTTTGTGAAGGGTAGGTCATGCCTCAGTAACTTGCTCACGTATTATAACACAGTGACAGCTGAACTGGATAAGGGTAATGGTTTACAGTGATTCTACTGGACCTTGCTAAGGCCTTTGACAGGATACCACATGGAATTCTAATCAGTAAATTGCAGCATATGGGGATGGACATAGGGTTGGTGAGATGGATAGGAGGGTGGTTGACGGAGAGATATCAGAGAGTGGTTTACTCAGGAGTAGAGTCCACAAGACGGCCTGTGACTAGTGGTGTGCCACAAGGATCTGTTCTTGGACCACTGCTGTTTAATTTGTTCATAAATGATATAGGAAAGGATCTGAGAGGAACAGTTCATTTGTTTGCAGATGATGCGAAATTGGGTAGGGCAATAGTGAATGCAGACGACGTCAAAATTTCGCAGGATGATTTGGATAGATTGGAGGTCTGGGCTAAGGAGAATGGATGTCAATTTAATGTGGCAAAATGTAAGGTTATGCATTTTGGGGTGAAAAGATTGGCGGCAGTTTACTGTATTGGTGGAACCGTGCTCCAGGAAATTGATGAGGCATGAGATTTAGGAGTGTTGGTGGATAAGGAATTGAAATTTAGGGGACACATTGCAAAAGTGGCCAAATCAGCTCATCAAATCACTTGGTTGCTGAAGAATACGTTGACATGCAGAGACAAGCGGGTTATTGTTCCTCTGTATCGAGCCTTGATAAGACCCCATCTCGACTACTGTGCTCAGATTTGGTCACCTAGGTTTCTTCTTGATCGGGAGGAGGTGGAGAGGATCCAGAGGCGAGTGACCAAGATGATTCCAGGTCTGTGGAATGAACCTTATGAGAACAGGTTGAGGATTTGTGGGTTGCAAAAATTGGTTGATAGGCGGAGGAAGGGAGATATGATTGAGACATTCAAATTACCGAAGGGTTTCTATAAAATTAATTCAGAGGATATTTTTGAGAACAGGGCTGGTTGTGGGAGGACTAGGGGACATCCATGGAAACTGGGCAAAAGTGTGGTTAGTAAAAGTAAAGGTGTTAGAGCTGGGTTCTTTACTTTTAGAGTAGTGAATGAATGGAATGCGCTCCCTGAATCTGTGGTGGATGCTGTGACAGTGAATGAGTTTAAGGCGAGATATGATAGATACTGTATGAATGTCGAATAGTTGTGATGAATATGATTTGGGGCCTCCCTCAATGAGTCTAATGACTCCCTGGAGTTGCCCATAATAATAGTAATAGATTGAGTGAATGGGCATGGGAGTGGGGATACCAGTTCATTGTTGCAAAATGTAAAGTTTTAATATTTGGGAAACAAAGATGGGATGTAGAATTTATACTTGGTGAGGATATATTGTTGGAGGTGGAGTTAGCAAGAGATCTTGGGGTGATGGGATCTAAAATTTAGAGAACACATGACCAAAATTTTGAGTACAACACAACGAATTGTGGGAATGATGTGGAGGACACTGACTTGTAGATGTAAGGAGGTTTGGGTTCCTTTTTGTAAGGAAGCTCACATATGGACTACTGTGCACAGATTTGGTTGTCTGGTTTTCAAAAGGATAAAGAGAAAGTTGGAAATGGTCCAGAGATGATTGACTAAGGTAATTTCTGATCTCTGGAATATTGATTATAAAGAAAAGTTGAGAAGATACAATTTACAGAGTCTGATGGATAGGAGGAAGAGGAGAAGATATGATAGAGATGTACAAGTTGGTGTAAAGGGGTTGCTATAGGATTAATGTTGAAGAGGTTTTTCATAAAATGGTTGGAGATCGGGGAAGAATGAGAGGCCATCCCTGGTATAAGGAGAATATGAGCAAGGTAGTGAGAAGCAGGTTTTTTTGTACAGAGAGTTGTGAATGATTGGAATGCATTGCCTGAGAGTGTGATGTCTGCAGAGAATTTGAATGTGTGTAAGGCAAGGTACGAGAGGTGGTCTGAAAAGATCTTGGCCTCAACCATAGATGGTAACACTATTGGCAAGATTTTTTTTTCTAAGTCGGTACATCTGTTATAAGCAACCATGTGAAATTGCAAGTCATTCTATCAAGTAGTTTTTTTTTATACAGCTGTCTGAAGCAAAATTGTTGTCTGGATCACTTGAAATGGATAAAAGTGAGTATTGTGCAGTTATAAAATTCTTTGTAAAAGAAGATTTAACACCAAAAGAAATTTGTTCATAGTTCATAAAAGTTTATGGGAACTCTTCTTCGTTTTTGATAATTAAGAAATGGACTGCCAAGTTTAAACGAAGCCGTACCAGCCTTGAAGATGATCCACGTGAAGGATGTCCAAAAATTGTAACAACACCAGAAATCATTGATCGAGTGCACAATATGGTATTAGATGACTGACTGGCTAGTCAAAGTGTGAAATTGCTGAGACTGTAGGCATTTCAAAAGAATGTGTAGGATATATTTTGCATGAAGAATTGCAAATGAAAAAGCTTTGCACAAGATGGGTACCGAGCTTGCTCACAGCAGATCAAAAATGCACTCGCATGAAAATCTCTCAACAGTGCTTGGAGCATTTTAATTATTCTTGTTTTAATAATTATTTTAATTATTTTTGTTAGAATAAAACTGATTTTGTGTGTCGATTTATTACTATGGATGAGACTTTGATTCACCATTACACACCAGAATCCAAACCGCAGTCAAAACAGTGGACAGAAGCTGGTTGTTCAGTGCCAAAGAAGACAAAGTCGGTTCCATCAGCAGGTCATGGCATCTGTGTTTTGGGATGCTAAAGGCATTTTTTTATTAATTATCTTGAAAAGGATAAAACAATAACCAGGGAATATTATTCTGATCTTTTAACCAGACGACAAAAAAATTCATAAGAAAAGACCCGGTTTGCAGAAGAAAAAAATCAACTTTCATCAGGATAATGCACCTTCCCACAAAGGTATTTTGGCAATGGGAAAATTAAGGGATCTGCACTATGAATTCTTGGTATATGTACCCTATTCCCCAGATTTGGCTCCCTATGACTTCCATCTCTTCCCAAAACTTAAACTCTTTCTCGATAGTCAGCATTTTTCTTCGAATCAAGAGGTGATTGCAGCTGTAGAGGGGTATTTTGTAAATCTTACTGAGAATCACTATAGGGACAGGATAATGGAGCATCGCTGGAATAAATGTATTAGTCTTAAGGGAGATTATGTCGAAAAATAAAAATAATTTTGAAGTTATAAATTTTTTTTTTTGTAATTTTTTAATAGTTTTTTCATTGTTAGGCCAAGAACTTTTCAGACCACCCTCGTATGATGAGCTGCATGCATGACAAAGGGACTTCCTAGATGATTCTTTGACTCCTTGGGAGGGGGGGGGTCTTAGGATAATAATAATAATAATTCTTGGCATCTTTAATTTAATTTATAACCCAGTTCAAAATAATACTTTCAATGCCTAGCTTTAATCCTGAATATTTTAATAACTTGTTACACATTTTCACTACTTGTATATGGGATATATATGATTTCTGCTTACTTCAACCTTGGTATCTCTTCTGAGTCTGACTGTCACTAAGGTCGAAATAGGTCTGAGTAGTAGCACTTCCATAATGCTACTACTACATAGCATCATACACATCCAAAAGGATGTGTGGTTTTATTATGGGATACTAAGCAATTAAAGTGAAGGCATTAGCCTCTATATATTAGTAGACTAGTCTTGAAGAAACTTCGCATGCAAACTTTGTTGACTTGCATTTGGATATAAAAGATTGAAGAAGATTATAATTTCTTTTCATCTTTAATTTAGTCAGTGTCCTAAATAGAAATCTCGGGTGCATACTGTGATCTTTACTTCAGATTTTCCTAAAACATTTCTGTATGGTTGTTATTCATCTTTTGCTATTTAGATCATCAAGAATAGCTGGCATTTCCTTTTCTGTTTATCAGCTGTTCTCACTTCTGAATTCCTCTTCTTTCCTATTAATAAAGAAGATAATAGGAAATTTAAACCTTCTGTGAGAACATAATTCAGTATATAGTGATTGTGAATATGTGATTATTACTTCTCTCATTGCAGTGATGATGGTAGTAGGTAGATGAATCAAGAATGGAGTTGTAAACACGTGATGCACATTACCTTTTGAATGTAGCTTTACTTTTTTTGTAACTCTCTCTCTCTCCCCCTCCCTATTGAAGATGTCCTTATAACAAGTAGTAAATCAATAAATCCTAATTTTGGCTTGTGCTAAATTGTTCTAAATATTTTTGTTATTATGTTGGCCTAGTTCATATCGCAGCTTGCTTAGCTCAATGGACACTGCTTCTGCATTTCTAATCACTGAACCATGAGTTTAAATCTCACCATGCATATGAATGTTTTGTTACTCTCTATAGGTAATAAATGAATTTCATTCCCCAGTTTGATACCATAACCCTCCTTATTTGAAATGGCTTGAAAAAGTTCCATGTTTGGTGTCTGCAGCTGGTGTTATGAATTATATAAGCTTTTAGTACACATACATTACTAATGTACAACAGGTTTTTTTTAATCTTTCATAGTTAGATGCCACATAAAGTCTGATGTGCATATTTTTCTATGAGGTTTTGCTAATGGTTTAATCTCTTGTAATTATAATGCTCCCCAAATAAAATTGTCAGTAATAAAAATATTAGGAAAAAATTGAGGTTTCCTTACATTGTTTGTGTTTCACAAATAAAATTGTACATAAAAAAGAAAAGAAGGAATTTAAAAAAAAATTATTAAAGGATCAGCAAAACTCCAAATTTATCAAAATTTGAAATAGGACAATTTTCAAATCTTTCATTCTTTGAAGTTGACATGTATGTATATTTCAACGCAAGTTGAAGTTAAAGTATACCGTATTTTTGATAATTTAACTATCATATATACACTTGTTGTTCTTTAGCCAGAAGAGACTGCACTGGATTTCTCAAGTGGAGTGTTACGTTCTGATCCAGAAAATACAACTCAAGCATGTGGTGTATGTCTCCTTAGTGTAGATGTCAGAAGTAAGAGTTTTGATAAAGATGAAGACTATTACAAACTGACTTATGGTGGACGTCAATATCATGCCACTTGTGCCAATCTTTGGGTCAATTGTGTTGATCCTTTATTACCTGCACTTCCACTACCACAGTTACTTTAGTTCATACAATGTTATTTGTGATGTTGTCCTTTGAATATAAATTTTGTTTACATGTGTAAATTAAACAGTACACATTCTAGAATCAAAACCATCCCATTTTAATGGATGTATCTTTGGTTGATGTTTGTGAATTCATTTAAACAGACTGAGTTTAATTATCAGAATGATTATTGATCTAATGTTAAATTTCATAGATAAAATTTAATAGATCCTTAATCATTGTGTCTTCTTTATTCAGAATGCTGTGAATTAGTTTTTAAAGACAAACACAGAATATTTCTAATAGAGGACTTTATATAGTCATTGTTGCAGAATTAACAAATCCTGTGACTATTTATATCAGTTTGTATAGAATTATGGAAATGTAACTTTTAAAGAATTTGAATCAACGATAGTGTTTCAACTTCTCTGAAGATCTGTATATTTCACATTAATTTTAATTTTGTGATGTGCTGTATTCATTTTCCTGTGCAAACCGTAGTTGTCTGTAACAGTTAATATATGTAATTCATAAACATGTACAGTTCAAAAAAGTATTTTGCAATATTTAACTGTATTATTACTGTTAATGAGCTAGATCTGGGATTTACATATTTTTAAAATCTTTATAATTTTAGTCTTATATTATTCCAAATAATTTCTACCTCCAGGTTAAATCATTGGTTTGAAATGTTCAAAACAAATTTCTGTATCTCATCTAAATCATTAAGCATCAAAAGATGTGATGCAGAGTGCATCATTTGCATCAAATTATGAAGAACATTTATGGATGAAGATTCACCTTATCAGTCAGTACATATTAACTGTCCTTTACTGAAAACTGAAGAATGGAAATATTTTTGTTAGTCTCTTAAATAACTTGCTTATCATCTCCTAAGTTTAAAATTTTTAAACTTAGAAAAGTAAAATGGCAATAAATCTAGAAAAAATATGCAGATTAATAAGTTTAAATTTGAAAAATAAAAGAAAATTTAGCAACAAATTAACTTATTACTATTTTCTCATAATTTATGTAGGCATTCCATATCCTGGACTAAAGGATATGGAATGCCTACATTTAATCTCATTTAAGCATATTATTAATTTATGAAATTACATCACTCATTTCCAATGCATATAATATTTCTTTTATCTGATTTGCATTTTAAATGCTTGTCAGTTATGTGATCTCATTTTCGCCATGTTAACATTAATTAAAAGTATAATATACTTCATTCCATTCTTTGCTAAGATTTTGTTTTTCAGTTATATACTCTAGATTATAACAAATGATTTCACCACATAACCTCTAGGAATCTGGAGCTCAAATGTTTCAAATTAGTAATTTTGTATATATTTAGAAATATGCATATTTATTAATTTACTGCTCTTTCAAAAAGAATTGGTAGTTTTTTTTTTTTTTTAATTGTTGCTATTAATGTGTGTATGTATTCAAGATAATCTGGCAGTCATCTACTGCTATTTATATACATATTTATTAAGTGAAATGCTGTAACAAAAAGAATTGGTACTTTTTTCTTTTTATTATTGTTGCTGTTAATGTGTATATATATATCAAGATAATCAGGTATCTGCTGCTGTTTTTAATTGAAATGGCTGTTCTTTGAGCTGCTTATTCCCACCTTGAAGCTTCTGTCCTAGCTCTAAAAAAAAATCAAGAAAATTAAAAATTTAGGGCAACTTTCTTTTAGAACTAGTGATAATTTATGGACATTGAACATCAGTATAATAATTAACTTTGAAATGTGGTTTGCCAACATCATGATTTCAGTTTTGTAAAGAATATAATTAATATAACTATGTTAAATGGGCAATTTTACTTAAAAGTTAGGAATATTTCCTCTTTATACATAAATGAAAGATTGTTATTTGAAGAGTATTTTAGGTTAAAGTACTTAAGGGTTTATAGTTAAAGAGAAAAAAAGACAGTCACTCATAAAAGAGCTAACTAAGCCTTCTAATGTTTGTTATCAGTGATATTTAAATTGGTATCCAGATTAGTATTGGTTATTTATAAAAGATGGCCATTTGTCTGTTGATTAACGTATGCCTGTTACTGCTGTTGTCATAGCAGTTGTTATTTCAATAGTTATTTTAAATATAATCTGTTTTATTTGATTTGATTGATGTATATCTGTTTTCATTGTTGCCATAGTAATTAATTGTTACCTCTAGAATGGTTTTAAATATAAACTATTTTCTTTTAACCTCGGCATTCAGGATTTCTATTTTAGTTAATATTGGAAAACGTGAATTCTTCAAGATGATTAACATTATTTGCTACAATTATGACATACATAAGCTCATGGAGAGTTATGAAAATCTTTATTTTGGGACAGAATTTTAAGTGATCAGAACACTTTGTTCCAAAATAAAGTATGCACGGCTAAGCTTCTGATTCAGGTTATATTTCATACATACATACTTATATATTATTATTGATAAACAGTTCTGATAAACATCTTGAAACAAAATGATATTAAAGCAGCTAATATAACCACAAGAAAGAACTTATCTTAAAACCCTTTAACCCCCATGTTTCATCCAATTGTAATAATTTATTCTTTTTCTTTTAGGATATATAAGACATGTCAGAGGTTTTGAAGAAATTTGAAATTTTTTGCAAGGGACCAGAAGGCTTGACTGCCAGTTGGAATCATTGATAACTTTAACACATTTCTGGGTGTTGTGTAAGCTGAATAAGAAACTGCAGTTTTTATTTAAGCCATTGAACATGAGCTGCATTTTTATCCTGGACAGCAGAGGCACTTTTTTTGAGAACCAGGACTTGGATACAGGTCAGGGATTTGCAGCAAGTGACGAATGAAGGCTCTCATTCCAGTGAGAATTATTTTAGCTACTAGTTCAGTGCAGATGTTTGATCATGAAAACAAATGCAGTAATCTGACCATGGAAAAGCTACATAAAAATTGCAAGGTCATCCCAGTTGGCACAATTATAGTACCACAGGGTAAGAGGCTAAGATTCTCTAGGAGGAGGATGAACTGTAGATTGTGGTCAGAGTTGCCAGTGAGATAGCTGACATCCATGGTATATTTGGGAGAGAGTTAAGAAAAGGTCAAGAATGTTGGTAGAATAATGCAGATTGTCTGGTATTCCAATGGTAGATTGCCTATTTGTGTTCATGACTAATGGCAAATGATCAAGTTCCCTTCCAGATTGATCTGTGAAGTTTGAGTAGGGGAGCTAGTTTGTGTTATGGACATTAGATCCAAAAGAGAACAATCTCACAATTTGGATAATTAATTTGGCTAATCTGTAAGAAATCAATTTTTAGTGATAGAGAGTCAGAAAAGGCAGCAGGACTGTCTGAGTTAGGTGGTGGTAAAGATAGCAAATAAAAGTTGTAAAGAGAGGTAAGGAATTCTATCATGTAAAAAATATCTGATGTCATTCCAGTAAATACCATTTATTAGCTTAATATTACAACGAATGTCACCCCTATAAAATGAAATTACCACTCATTGCTGTTTCTCCTACTTGCTATTGTTTGCACTCCACAAATTCTCAATCTGTCTTAATAATCTGTATTCTATAATCCCAATATCTTTAACACTCTCCTTTGCACTCTCTCCCCTGTATCAGCATCAAAGAAACCAGAATAGATGCAAATACAAAAGTCCAAGTAAAGTTGTACACTGGTGTCCAAAAAACTAAGGATGAACTAGATTTTTACCTGTATGTATGAATATGAAAAAAAAAAAAAAAAAATTCATGACTAACCAAATGTGGGCATAAATTTATTACCAGCATACTAATAAATTATATATTACACAAAAAATGTCTCATATATTTTGTACAAATTAAATTACAATACAGTTTTGGCGAAATTTCCTAAGGACGTAGTTAAGGAATTAATGTGCAGTGCTTACAGAAATCGGCCAGTATAACACTCAATTCTCAAGCAAGAATACTTAAAGGCATAACCGCCTTATCCTCCTATTGCTGTTAGGAAGGCCATGGGCGCTTAAGTGCCTGTTAAAAGCCACTGATGGATGACTTTCAGAAAATTGATCAGCATGGATCAATTTTCTGAAAGTCAAACTGCAATGCGGTTCTCACAAGGTCATAATGCTTATCACACAGTGATTTAGGAGCTCTTAAGGCAAACGATTACTCATGCACCAGAGCAAGGACAAGTCCTTGTTTGTTTTCTGGAGAGGAATTTCGAGTAGTAATGCATCTCCCTATTGCACCCAAAAGTGTTCTATAGGGTTGAGATCTGGAGAGTGCTGTCCACCTCGATTCGATTAATATCTTCAGCTTCTAGAAGTATCTCCACTGCTTGTGTATGTTGTGGTGTGGCATTGTCATCAATAGAAATGAATTCTTCACATACAGCACCATGGAACAATCAAACATGATGCTGAAGGACTTCGTTTCAATATCGTTCACCGGTATAGTCTCTTTTTCCAGCACTTCTAGCTCTGTGCGTCCATTAGGCATAATGCCTCCCCATACCATGACAGCACTGTTGTATCTAATCCCTTTCAAAAACATTCTCGCGATAGTAGGCAGTACAGCTTTCGTGCCAGATCAAGTGTCGTCTAGAATCGAAAGAATGACTAAAACGAGTCTCATCTGTAAAGAATATATTAGCTCACTGGTGTCCTGTGCAAATTTTATGGATACAAGACCATTGAATACTCTACAATGAGCTGTGGATAAAGGGGTGCAAACTACGAGCATATGGGCCTACTTGTCCAGATATCCGTGTGCTTGAATGGAGCCGACTTACAAGCCGATCTGCTTTGTGCTAGAGCAAGGGCGACCTCTTAGCAAAGGTCTGGAACACATTCCATTGGCTCGAAACGTTGCCAGAACCTGGATATTACTATATGTGAGATTCCAAATTCTGGCAATATCAGTAATTCTGCGACCTCCTACAAGCTTTTCAATAATTCTTCCCTGTGTGAAATCACATAGATGATGTCTTTGAGACATTACAAGACATCCAAGTTTACAACCTTCACGAAAAAAGCTTTCTTCAAACTCAATTCGCTTAGCGCAGCTTTTGCCTATTATTCTGTTGAGTGCTACCACGTCCCCTTTGCGCGCGATTCGAAAATCTGAATGCGTACCCGTTTTCTACTTCGAAATTCTCAGTTATAAATTGCCACGTGCTGATTTGTCTAAATTTGCGATTGTAATCTTTAAAAATAGTGTTCGTCCTTAGGTTTTGGACACTAATGTATTAAGTCCTTGTAAATATGGTAGCTTTACAAGTCAAAATTCGTGTCAGGATTGTAATTATCCTCTGAGTTCCATTTTTCAATCCCTTCTATATGATCCTTAAACTTCAACTTATCTGCTAAAACTCGATGAGTCTTTGGACTCGCTGGAGGTATTACATAATAATAATAAACTGCAAGTTCATTAGCCCAGTCAGCTTCTAGCATTATCCCATTAATATCGCTTACAACAAAGCACATAACTTTAGATCTGCTAACATTAAAATAATAGCCATTTTCCAGATGCGCACAATTCCAGCATATTCAAATCATTCTGTAAGTGTTCCATATCAGCTGCATTCCTGATGATGTTTGCATCATCAGCAAACAGCTATATGTCACTTGTCAAATATTTTGCTGTCAGTGTAATGATTTAATAATAATGAACCCAGGACTGATCCCTGCAGCACATCATCAATCACTATAAATCTTGCCCTCATATCTCCCCTCCATATATCACTATTTGACAAGCTAATGTTTTGCACTTTTTGATATCTGTCAGCCATCCTCTTATCCATGCTAATATGTTATATAATCCAGTCCCATATTCTCCAGTTTATGCAACAATCTTCCATGCTGTATCCTATCAAAAGCCTTTGCAAATTTCAAAAGTATCATGGTGTATCCATTTTTCTTGTCTAACTCAATGGTAACATAAAATATATGAGGAAGCTGCTCAAACCTGACCCTCCCTTATTAAATCCGTGATTTTCATTGCAGAGTACCAATTCTCTATCAATCCATTTCTGCATGCCATCACTAGTCCAGAGATAATGGCAGGTCATTGATTAAACACAGCAGTCTTTGCATCAGCAGTAGGGTAAACTAACTTGTCATCTTTAATATCAAACACATCTTTATTTTCAGGTTAGACTCTCTTGGCCATGTGCCCCTGTCTCGCATTAAGGTCCTGAAGTCATTCAGTTCATGCAGTTACCACAGTATACCTATTAGCCATAATCGCCATTGCAATATCAATACCTATATTATTTCGATTATTGCCAGATTTTCGTGATGTCGGTAACGCCAGGATAAGCGAAGGCCATGGATTTGACCCAAATTTGCACCGTTCCTGTATTTTATATATTTGACCAAGCACATGACTTGTTATTTTCTCATCTTAACCTAACTTGCATACTTTAAGATTAATTAAAATCTAAAAGCTATTTTTCCGACTACCACTGTTAGCAAAACAAGCGTATTTATAATTCTATTCACAGAATAGTTCCTTACTGGTCTTGTCGACTCTTCGAGTCCACAAACCACTGAGAAACCCAATGCCTGTGAGTTAGAAAAGAACCTCCATAAGATGTATGTGCATAAGGGCACAGAGTCTTTAAGGAACTCTCACTTCTTCCCAACTCAAGCAAAGGAAGTCAGATAGCCAATTGTCTACGAAGCTCCTGTGCGTAGGTGCACGGGTGGGATGGCAATTCCCCACGTTTCTAAGAGTAGCACTCTGCATTCTCTCTACGGGATAGTCAAACGAGTCGTGCTGGACCTGGTCTTCCACCAGGAGTTTTGCTAGAAGCAGTAAACTGCATCTTATATAACCAGGCTCCCTCTGGTAAGTTCTCTCTATCGAGAATCAATTGAATTTGGCTAGTTTAGACTTTATATATTATTTAATATTATCCTGTAGTATCTTAAAAATTGCTCATCAAATAATAGATTGTGCCATCTTGCAATCATCAGGCTTCCTCTGATGAAAGTTTTCAATATATTGTAGGAAACCTCACCCAGCTAGACCAGAGCTCAATAACAATTGTCTGCAGACCTAGGTACTGGTCTGGGTGTTGTGCTGAGAAGAGCATCCATCATACTGCGATCTATACATTAGAAAACTCAACCAGCTAGACCAGAGCTCAATAACAATAGATCGCAGTATGGTGGCTGCTCTTCTCAGCACAACACCCAGACCAGTACCTAGGTCTTCTGCGGACAATTTGGTGCCCGAACTTCCTACGCCGCACCTGAATGGTGCGGCGTAGGAAGCAGCTGCTGCATAGCCTCAATGGCTGCCTTGATGCTTCCATTCTAGTCAGAGCGATTGCACCGTGACAGTACGAAAGCAACTCCGGCTAGCACTACCATTTTAACGCGCGAGGAACAAACGGTATCGTTGCAGTCGCTAGACGCGATTCTGTTTTGGGACTTTCAGTTATAATCCCACGGATGGTAGCTTCGCACCACTGGTCACTCGACCAAGCACATATACCAAGTGTCCGAACCTGCGGTTCCTCTCGTACTGAGCAGAATTACTATCGCCACGACTAGTCATCAGTAGGGTAAAACTAACCTGTCTCCTATCTGAGCGGATACGACTCTCTTGCTACTTGCATTCACCCATGTCTGAAGAACCTATGGAGTTCTTTTTAGTGGTACATGAACCTAAAGTCGTTCAGTTCATGTGCTTACCACAGTATGACTAATAGCCATACTTGCCACTTTTATTAAAGCCACAGACCTGTATTGTTATTCCTACCAATTTGGGCTTATTGTTCATGCTGTCGCTAACACCAGGTCAGCGCCTGCCATGGATTTAGCCATTCGAACTTGCACCTGTCTGATATTATTTGCCATGCTAATATTTGATATCCTTTGTCAATCTTACAAACTAGATAACCTAACTTATAACTAGCACTTCCCTGGGAGTTAACATCCCTCCCCCTACTCCTGATAAAGGATATTATTTTCATTTTTAAGGATTATACCTTCATTGGTCGGTGTATATTCTTGAACCGCCAACTCGATCTAACGAGCACACCAATGATCGTGAGTTTTAGAAAGAAACTTCCTATGGTGTATGTGCACAGGGGCACAGTGAAAGTCTCTAAGGGCACTCCCAACTCAAACAATGGTCTCTAGATAGCGGTTTTCCTACGAAAAAAAAAAGCTCGTGTGCACAGTGGTATGGCAATTCCCCATGTTAAATGTAGCTCTTAGGCATACACCTTCAGGGCCTCTCTTTGCGGCCAGCCGGACCTGAACTGGCTTGAGCAACGCCAGGAATTATCAAGTATGCTATTCGCACTCACCAGGCTCCCCCCTGATGATATATATTTGGACAAAGCTTGGAAGTGGTCTCACTAGCAGGACAACGGCTCCAACACATCTACCTCAAGGAGAGTCATAATTACTCCTGCCATTTACCCGCTCTTGATTGAATTTCTTCACTTTGACATTCAGAGCACTGGGCAGAAATCACATTGCGTCAACGCCCATTGCAATGCTTTGTTTTAATTAGACAGTCGGATTCCCCTGGTCTGTACCAGTTCTGAGTCGACTTAGGTGCTGGCCGAAACAGTCCTGCCAGGTGGGCCATCCGGTGCGCCGGGCAGCTGAGGCATTCCACGAGAAGGCCCCGACGCTGGTCCGGGATCTACCATTCCATCACTGGACAGTCGCCCAGTTCCAGTGTAGTGCCATACCAGCTTCGAACCCCCATCCCGACCGGCCCAGTCCTCAGAGCCAATCTTTGTCCTGAAGTTATGGATCCGTCTTGCCGACTTTCCTTACCTACATTATTCTATCGACTAGAGTCTGTTCACCTTGGAGACCTGCTGCAGATATGGATATGGTCTGGCACAAAAATCTCACTCTCTCCCTGGGATTTTCAAGGGCCGACAGGAGCGCTCCGGATTATTATTATGGACAGAATAATCGCACTGTTAACACCTGCCTTGAAGAACATGAAACTACATTCATAAATTATCTGTATGCTGAATCAGGAATGGCAGACCATGCTCCAGATACCGCTTCAATCATTATTAAATGGAAGAATATTACTGATGCAGGAAACTTGCTAGGTGTATGAGAGACAGAGAGAGAGAGACTTTTTGTAATCAGCTTTCCTAACCTCACAAGTTTGGCTGCATTAAATTGCCAAAGATCCGGGAGACAGTCGTTTTAAGACCACAGTTAATCTAAATTTTTTAAAACTGGCCAGTGGAGAGTGCCTTTATAGGATATCATTTTCAGTTACAGTTTATATTGTTTCTACAATAATTTAATTGATTGCCATGAGTTTTACCACAGCTGTAATTTGTTCTCTGTATGCTGTTAACTGATACGGTACAAAGTGCCTTAGACGATAGAAATATAAGATCTGATAATGTTGGAGTCTTGACAAGTAACAGACTGATTTGGAGGAAAATTGTAGATAGGAAGTTAGTAATGATGTAATTTTTTCATGTAGTACTGTCATATCCTGTACACCCCTTGACGGTACATGGCAGGAATTTGATGATGATGATGATGATGCTGTTAACACCAGACCTACATGGAGTCAAGACTCATCACAAGAGGTAAGGTACATACTCTAAGCTGACCATATTTCTTTGAGACCAAACGGGACGGGCGTTTAGAAATATTCTGTATTCATGAAAAAGCAAGACGATAAAAAAGTTTTATTACATAAACATTATTTTTGCCGTCTTTTGCAACCACTTGGCAAAAATTGGTGTTCGTGTTATCTGCACAGAAAGGAACAATTTTGTTTTGTGAGGCAAATTTGTCACTTCCTTCAACATAGCATACTGTATGTCGAATGTTTCACCAGGTAAGGAATTAAAGTCCATTATTTTGTCTTGAACTATAATTTGCAAAAAAAAAAAAAAAGTACTGCACAACGATTGGAAAATGTTTGATGTCTTTTTTTGTCTGATGCATCTAAACTGACTGTAATGCTTTTTGTTTTATTCGAATCCTCTGTTACTTCGCCCAATATGTATGCTGATAAAACGTTGGTAATTGCTGCTTCTGATTTGGTACGTGCTGAAGAAAATTTTTGTTCATAAATTTTATTTATCAATGTCAACAAGCAGTCATTTGAGCGAAAACTTTGTCCTTGACGCACAGTACAATAAGTAAGAGTTTCACTTGCTGCAATTTTATCGCTTTCATTATCACCATGACGTTTCACCATCAACGAGCTGATGTTTGTAACTGAGGCCAGAGTCTTTTCAGCATTCTTATGTTTTCTAGCTACGTAGATGTTTATTGATGTCGCTTCTACCTCCAGGAGCAACGGGAAAATGGATATTGCAATGTTGGCATACCACTTTTGTTCCATCACTACACAGCATGTCCAATTTGATAAATTGGAATTCTTTCAGCATTCTTATGTTTTCTAGCTACGTAGATGTTTATTGATGTCGCTTCTGCCTCCAGGAGCAACGGGAAAATGGATATTGCAATGTTGGCATACCACTTTTGTTCCATCACTACACAGCATGTCCAATTTGATAAATTGGAATTCTTTCTGGAGATCTTCATTAAAACTGCAGTTTCGCCTCTTTGAAATTCCAAGGAAAGCTTTAAAAAATAAGACTTAAAACTTTAAAAAATATGAAACTTAAATCACCTGCATTGAATAAAGCCACTGGTTAGCATCCAGGCAAAACAAAAACTAACGCCATAGCAGAACAGATGCCGCGTCTGAGACGCGCAAATGTTGCCAACGTGTATTTTTTATTTTGTATCAATAAATCACTGCGGATATCGATAATTCGTATCGAACAATGCGATTTCATGGTTATACAAATTACTGGTATCCATGATATTGATATACGATTATAGGTTATGAATAATAATTTATGGTTGACTAATATTAAAGCATGCTTATAGTTTTTATGGACAAAATTGACATTTTATTAAGACGATGTGACGACCGGGAAATATGAAATAAATGGTACTGTCCCATTCAAAATGGTACGTATGGTCAGCCTAATACTGTCGCACACAACTTATTAAGCTTTGCTTTAAATTAATTCAACATGTCTACATTTTTGCCACAATGTCAGGCAATGCATTCCACTGACCAACCGTTCTCCATTCAAAGTATCTGCTCGTTACACACACACCTTCCTTATACAATTTCCAAGAATAACCTCTTGTTCTATCCCTTTCCCATTCTATGAAAAATTTCTTCCATTAGTGCTTACGTAACGCAATTGGAAAAACGACGATACATTGCGAACTTCAATTGGAAAAGAACCGAGTTCGATTCTTGTCGTGATGAGAGGAATCTTTATATGGGGTTTCATATGAAGGTGAGCAAGAATTTTCTCCTGGAAACTCGGGTGCTTCATTGCGCATACAGGAAAATCTGCCATGAAAACACACACACTCGATTTACAGACAATATATGCTAGAGGTGAGAAGTTGATGATTGTAGTAGTGTTTCTAAGTTGGAGAGTTAAGTAGGGATGACAGTGAGTTGTGGAGTAATGTGCCCTCTCATGATGAGTCTTTGGAGGTGTCACATAATAATAAATTGCAACCCCTTACCAACTTAAATCAATCTTATCCCCATTCTTCTTAACAATTGTTTGTAAATTACATTATTATTATTATTATTGAATGGCTGCTTCCATAGAGTGCAAAGACTCGTCACAGGAGAACCAAACTATCCACACAATCCATCATACTTCTCCTTGAACCTATTGACAAGGCACTCGCAACAGACTGGTGACCCATTCCACTCATTTGGAACTCTCTGAGCAAAAACTCTGGTCCTCACACCCCTACAAACCACACCTCTGTTGAATTTCCAGGGATGACCCCTTGTTCTGGCCCCTCTATCCAAGTGCTGAAACATTTCCCCTGCATAAATCCTATAAAATCCTTTAATCAACTTAAATGTTTCTATCATATCCCCTTTTTTTTCTCCGATTAACCAACTTCTGCAATCCCCCCAATCTATCTTCAGAGACAATATTCCACAGACCACTCACCGTCTTGTTCACTAGGTCCGTATCTATTCCACCACTTCCAGATCCCCAGTAGACCAGACTTGATCACAGTAATCCAGATGTGAGCATATCAAGGCCTTATAAAGAGGAATAACTTCCTCATCTCTACTGTTTCGTGGAGTACAGTGCCATCAATGTTATACACAGCTTGTAATCTATTTATCCCGAAATGTATAACTTTAAATTTCTCTACATTGAACTGACACCCAATATCTTTTGCCTTTACTGACAGCCTATTTAAATCGTCCTGCAAGTTTTCAACATCACCTTGATTAATTATTACTCTACCTAATTTCGCATCAGAAAAGAGTCGAATATTTCATTTTAAGTTATTTTCTATATCATTTATGTACAAATTAAACAGCAAAGGTTCAGTGCTGGGACCATGTTTTCATCGCAATTCTGCCCCTCCATATACTGTAAATGGGGGGATATTCTGTTTATTATTTTACTTTTTTATATCTCTATCTTTTATTCCTTTAATCTCGGTATTTATCTTCCTTTACCTTTACTCTATCTTTAATTTTATGCTCTATGCAGTCTGCAGTCGGCTGTGCCTTTGTGTTCTATTCGTTCCTATATATATATTCTCCCTTAATACATAAACTCCTTTTTTACTAACTGCCTTCTTATTCCTCGAATACCAGAAAATTTATTTGATACGCTGCGCCACTGATGTCCGTTTTCTAGAGATAAGAAGTGGTAAGTGCGTCCAGTAGTTTATATTCGTCCTTTATATTCAATTTACCCCTGATTAATTATTATCTATAGGCGTGGTCCACTAACAATTCCTTCTATCCTTTCTCATGGGTTCCCGCTAATAGGCTCTATTATTTTTCGGAACAGTGCATCGTAAAAGTAAAGTTCAGGCGACACTACTAACATTTTAAAAAACGCATTTTATTTACAACAAAACAATTTACACAAAAATTCCGTTCAAGAGAAATGCTCAATTTAACTCTTAATAAAACAATTATGCTAAAATGCCCTTTCAATTCAAGATTATCATGACACATAAATATTCACTCCTTGTACTATTAACAAACTGTTGCTCCTTAACTGTTACACACATAAGAACATCATTACGCATAAAAGTTCATTCTTTCTGATACCAAAATAATACTCTAGGCAACCATGCTATTAACAAACTGTTACTCTATGACTGTTACACACAATCTTCTATCACTTATCAAACATTAAATTTCGTTCATTAACTCTGCTCAATTTCAGCAGATGAGAACAAGAACGGAAAGGAAAATACTGAACATGGAAACCAAAATATTAATAACAACAAGGTAAGTCAGTTAATATCTAATAAAAAAAAAAGGAGGTAATATGGTATGGTAACTCAATTATAAAATTTGCGCTTGCCAAGGGAGTCACACTTCTAGTTTTCCGAGAGCGAAAATTAAAAATATTACAAACGTAATTGAAAACCAAAAAAGAAGCGTAAAAGAAATGGTAGTGGTGGTAGGTACTAATAATTTAAGTGGTGACAAACATAGTATGAGAGAAGATATGAAACGTCTGTGAGAAGAAGCGAGAAAGAAATGTGAAAGAGTAAAACTTGTAAGATTACTACATATATGTGATAGTACTGAGTTAAGGAAGGCGATGATAGCAAATGATTTCACGCGCAGGCTATGTAGAAGATATGGATGTGAGTTTTTAGATGTGTGGGATGTGTTTGATGGCAGAAAACATTTGTATAAGAATGATGGCCTGCACTTGAATTCATTTGGCATCAGAAGCCTGGAGAAATTACTTCTTGGTATGAGACTTAATGCAGAGAGTCAAGGAAACTAGATCATCAAGGGAGGAATGGGAAAAATGTGTGTGAAAGTTCGGCTATGGTATAAAAACGTGATAAATATATGAATGCCTTCGAACATGGTTATGTATGTGGCAAAGGGGTGGGAAAATATGCTTTGGGTTCGGCCCTTTTAAATATGTCTTAGGAGGGAAAAGAGAAAATTCTAGAACAAGACCAAATAGATTGCATATCTAACTATAAGAATAGGCTAGATCGTAATTTATTATGTCTATACTAATAAACTAAACTAATATATACTAATAAGAGGCCTGTGTAGCTCAGTGAAAGTGGCACTTGCATCCTCTGTACTTGGACGCTCGAAGTTTGACTTAAGTTCAAGTCTAGTCGCCGACTGGAGGAACTTTTTGTAAGCCTTTCTTCGACCGGTTCCCGAGTTAGTCGATCTCTGGCACGGGCAAGCGGGTTTTTTAACTCATAAACTCAAGAAAATCGATTGTAGTACCCACATTACTTCAGACAGTGACATATCTTGTTAGGGTTAGGTACTAAGAGATGGCAGCACTTGTTTGCCAGCCTCTTCATCGGTGGCTGCTATAATTAGTGATAGACACGGGCCAGCTATCTCTCTCAGTCTCCAAAAGCTAGATAGGGTATGAAGGCCTCGCCTACTCCTTATAAGGGAATAAAAGGTGTTAGCTAGTTTTTATTTATTTATTTTTATAATACTAATAAAAAATAAATAAATGCTAGGAACATTAGAAACAAAGGGGTTGAGTTTGTTGCTTTATTGAATACGATATGGCCTAAGACTGTTGGCATTAGTGAAACCTGGCTATCAGAATCAGATATGGTAAGTGGAATCGAGTGTAATGGATATACTATTTTTAGGAATGACCAGGGACGGCTTGTGCATAGTCACTGCGGAACTGCAGCAACCCCATTTTTTCTCGATATATAAATATATTTATTAATTTATTTATATTTGCTTGTAATATTTAATTGTATCAATAATCCTATACAATTCTCTTATTTTGTTTAAAAAATGAATAAAAATCCATCTTGTAGCACTTAGGAGGAAGAAGTACGCTAGCAGCACTGTGTTTACCACAGTGTCGTATTGCTACTCGCGCACGCATATGTACGTCATTGTGAGATGCGAGCTATTAGCGTAATGCGGCACTGTCTGTCGGGCAGTTCCACTGTTGTTTATATGCAGTTTGCGCAAGTAGTAGAGTGCTCGCAGTTCTTATCGTGTTTACTCTGTCTCTTTAAATATTTGGACATTACAATTAAAGGATTTAATTGTAATGTCCAAAAATTATAAATCCATTCCTTTAATTACAATTAAAGGAATGGATTTTATTTTTAAGTAATTTTGAATTATACTCAAAGTATACTCATTATCGATAAAATTATACTCGAATATAATTTTATCGATAATAAACAATATTTTTTCATGAAACAAAACAAGAATATATTTTAAGTAATTTTGAATTATACTAAACTATAATTTTATCGAAAATAAACAATATTTTTTCGTGTTTAATTTTTTAAAAAAATTTAAACCATAATTTTGATATTTTATCCAAACACGTATGCACTGTACTTACAGTGTATGTATATTTCGAAAGTTGCAGCACCCCACAATTTCAAGCGGCGAGCCGCCATTGGGAATGACAGAAAATATAGGAGAGGTGGTGGAGGAGTTCTACTAATGATATCAAATGATCTAAGTCCAGTTAGGATAGAAATACAAGAAAACAGTGATATTAACACTGTCCCATGTAGTGATGAGCTTGAGTCTATCTGGTTTGAAGTGGGGGTTAACAGAATGAAATATATGGTGGGGTGTTGCTACAGACCTGGCGATTCAGTTGTAGGGGACGAAGAAATGCATCGCCAATTTAGCCTTATGGGCACCAAGCAAGTTATCATTATGGGTGACTAATTTTCTAAACATTGATTGGATAGAAGAGAAATCTCATGATAAGAAAGAACAGGAATTTGTTGAATTGTTGCGAGACAACTTTCTCAATCAACATGTGAAAGAAGGAACTCGAGGCCAAAGAGTGTTGGATTTGCTCACAGAGTCAGTAGGGATCTCTGTCAAGAATATGACTATTTTATCACCAATTGGTGACAGTGATCATACTGTTCTTTCTTAGGAAGTATCTACTTGTATTGAATCTCGGATTAAAACAGGCTACATGCTGAACTACAAAGCTGGAAATTTTGATCAACTTAGAAGAATACTATCTTTTGTCCCATGGTATCAGTTACAGAATGGAAAAAAATGTCAGCAATGCATGGAATCTTTGAAAAAGTGCTTGAATGAGGCGGTATCTCAATGTATCCCTAGTGATCAAAGAATAAATAGGTTGGGAGTGAAATGGATGTGCAGCCTTATTAAGCTAGAAATCCACAAGAAGAAGATGATGTGGAAAGAGTATCGTGAGAATAAGAGTGAGAGGAATTTTGAAATATATAAAGCTCAGGTCAGAAAAGTCACGAGTATTGAATTTTATCTTTATGCCGCAAGCAAAAGAAAGAATGAATGTGGAAGAAAAACTTTATTGAATGCAGATGGTACACGTGTACCGGAAGCTAAGGAGATTGTTCAGTTAATGAGTGCTCGTTTTGCTAAGATATATCAACCAGGTGATAGTAACATGGTGCACAGTGCTACTGCTACTTTGGATGAAGAGTTGGGGATTCATGAGAATGAGTTTAAAGAGCTCTTGCATAACCTGGATAAGAATTTGTCAATAGGGACAGATGGAATATCCGCCCGTTTGCTAAAGGAATGTTCAGCTGAATTGGCTAGGCCTTTCACATGTTTGTAGAACTTGAGTCTCAGCTCAGGAATGATACTACAGGAATGGAAGGAATGTATGACAGTTCCACTGCACAAGAATGGTACAAAAACTGATGTGTCTAACTACTGACCTATTAGTATCTCTGGTGTGATAGTCAAGAATTTGGAGAAGTTGGTAAGAACTCGCATACATAAATGGATAGACAAGCATTGTACACTCTGCAGGGAACAGCATGGGCTTACTAAAGGAATGCCATGTTTTAGCAATTTACTCATACTTTATAACAATGTTATGGCCGAGTTGGATAAAGGGAATGGATGCACTATGATAATGTTGGATTTTTCTACGGCATTTGATAGGATACCACACGATAGGCTGTTGCGTAAACTGCAGAATATGGGATCGAAATATAATCTATTGACTTGGATCAGGGGATGGTTGAAAGAAAAATATCAAAAAGTGGTATACAGTGGGTGTGAATCTGCCAGATTTAAGGTGACCAGTGGTGTTCCTCAGGGTTCAGTCCTTGGGCCATTATTGTTCAATCTATACATTAATGACATCAAGTAGGTCTATCATCATATTCGCAATTGTTTCCCGATGATGCGAAGATAGGCAAGGCAATCAGGGATGCTGCTGATATTCATAAATTACAAAATTATATGAATAGACTGGGAATCTGGGAAAACCAAAATGGCTCTCAGTTTAATGTTAGTAAGTGTAAAGAATGCACTTTGCACTGTTATTCTACAAGAAACTGAAGAGGCAAGGGATCTTGGTATATTGGTGGATAAGAATTTAAAGTTCAAAGGTCACATAGCAAAAGTTGCAAATACAACTCACAGGATAATTACCATGTTGAAGCGAACCTTGACATGTAAAGATAACGAAGTCATTTTGCCTTTTTATAAGGCCCTGTTAAGACCACACACTAGGATTACTTTGTGCATATTTAGTCTCCCAGGTTCCAAGGGGAAAAGAAGCTGTGGAAAGGGTGCAAAGAAGAGTTACAAAGATTATATGCGGATTATGGGATTTAGATTATGAGGACAGATTTCGAGTATGTGGATTGCAGACTTTAGTTAACAGGAGAAAGAACTTTTGAATGGGTGTTATAGTATTTCAAATGATGAAATTTTTCGTTATATGGAAGGCAGGGAGAGAACACGGGATATCCATGGAAGTTAAGGTTGTTCTCAGTCAAGAAAAGGATGAGAGCTAGGTTTTTCTCTCAGAGAGCAGTGAGTGAGTGGAATATTTGCCCTTTAGGGGTAGTGAGTGCTTCTAGTGTAAATGAATTTAAGGGAAGGTATGATAGCTGGGTTGGGTAATTTACAGCCTCCCTTGATGAGTCCTTCACTCCCCGGAGGTGTCAGATAATAATAATAATAATAATTATTATTATTATTAGTAGTAGTAGTAGTAGTAGTAGTAGTAGTAGTAGTAGTAGTAACCCGAAAAAAGAAAACTTCAGCACAAGATTTTATTGCAATAAGCTTCGGTCAGGACACAAACCAAGAGGAACTAGCAGACTCATTCAACCATGCTTTCACTAAAACAAGTACGCCGTCCTTATACTGCTGGACCTAACCAAAGCATTTGACACACTTGAACATGACATACTACTCACCAAACTATACTCAATAGGTATAAGAGGAACACTGCATACATGGTTCAACTATCTCTCAAACAGAACACAAGTAACAAAAATAGGTACATGTCACTGTCGGAGTATACAAGTAAAACACGGTGTACCTCAGGGTGCCATATTATCCCCTACTCTATTCAACATATACATTAACGATGTTCATAACATATCCATAAGAAGTCAAATAGTTCAATACGCAGATGACACTGCACTACTAGTAATCCACACAGACATTAACAAAGCTCTCTGCAAAGCACAAGACCTAAACGAAATCACAACATACTTCCACCAAAACGCAATTCTAATTAACGGCACCAAAACACAGATGTTGATAATACACAACCCAAGAATCATACTCCCCGCATCACTATCGATACATTGTCACACATACCGCTGCATTAACAACAAAAATACCTGCCAATGTTCCGAAATCAAACCTGTAACACACGCAAAATACCTCGGTCTCTATATAGATTCCCACCTTAAATGGACAGAACATTAGAATACCTACACACCAAACTTCGGATCATCGCAGCAAAACTCTTCCAAGTTAAAGACATTATTCCATCCAACATAAAAATCTCCTATATCACGGTATCTGCGAATCTCTACTCAGATACGGAATAGCAGTCAAATACATCAAACAGCCACCTAACAAAATTAGAAACACTACACAGGAAAATCGTGTCAACAGTGATCTGGATACCTTACACGCAACAACCAATATCCGACAAGCACATGGCGATACACAGAATTCTGAGCATTGAAAACCTGAAACACTACATGACATTAACAAGGAATTACTTCAACATCATCGATCGAAACAACAGAGACACATATCGTATAACACGACCTACAACAACTCTCTACATCCCCACACCCTTCAACAACTCATACGGTTCTTTTGTGAGATCACATCAGATACCCACGAAACTCAACAACCTACCAAGAAATTTAAAACACGCAGATAACTACAGAACATTAAAAAACGAACTCTCGAAAATATACCAACAAAGTTAATATACCATTAACACTAATATACACATCACAAATCACCAGCATCCAATGCCTACATCCCATACATAAACAGTAGCAACAACATAAATAGTGAAGGCTAAATCCCACTGTCTTCATAAAAGCTAACCCAAGCTTCGAAGTAGGTGGGATAAACTTGCCTCACTCATCTACAAGTGATCCTTATAAGCAAATGCAGAAATTTGTATGTGTAATCACTCATTCTCAAACTTTAAAAAAATAAAAAATAAAAATAAAATAAATTATACAAAAAATTCTGTATAATCTTCATTGTTAATATTAGAAGAACATGTGTTGTAAATACATAATATAAACGCAAAAAAAGTATTATTAAAAATTTTAATTGAAATCCAATGTAGGAATTGCAGCACTTAGTGCTGAACTCTGTAAAATTATAAGGTGCAATGTCAGACAAGATGTTTATAGTATGTATAAATATTTTAGCAATCAATAAAATAAAATGAAAATATTATATTATTATTAAAAAAATTATTATTGTCATTACAGTACAAAATGATAAAACTGATATTTTGCGAACAAAGATACAATGACGACTTTATATACACTGCAATGTCAGAACACAAAATACTAACAGCAAAACATTTTTGTCACTATGCAGCTTTGCTAAAACCTTATTTCGATGCCAACTACAGGACAGTCAGAAATACATACCGTATAACAAGACCTCAGACAACTAATTATATCACATATAAATACAATAATCACTACGGCCACACGAAACTTCTACATCCCGGACATGATAAACAAATTACCTTTTGAATACAGAAAACTTACAAACTACAATAGCCTGAAAAGAGCCTGAAAAGGACATACTGTGAACAAGAAACAAGCACCCCAATTACCATACAAACTCAATGAGACACAACATTCATTCAGGCTTCCAGTTCAGCGACGTATCAAGACATTCCAAGTTGTAGTGTGTGTGTGTGTGTGTGTGTGTGTGTGCTCAGTTATTCAGAAGATTGTTCAGTTAATGAGTACTCACTTTCCTAAGATACACGAGGGTAGTCTGAAACGTTTTCTGCCTCGACTATAGATGGCAACACTATTGGCAAGGATTTTTTATCTAAGTTGGTACATCTGTCATAAGCATCCATGTGAAATTGCAAGTCATTCTATCAAGCATGATTTAATAAAATTGACATTTGTTTTATACAGATGTCTAAAGCAAAAATGTTGTCCGTATCCCTTGAAATGGAAATCGATAAAACTGAGTATCGTGCGATTATAAAATTCTTTGTAAAAGAAGGTTTAATACGAAAAGGAATTCATTCGAAGTTCATAAAAGGTTATGGGCACTCTTCTGCTTCATTTTCGACAATTAAGAAATGGGCTGTCGAGTTTAAACGTGGCGGTATACAAACCTAGAAGATGATCCATGTGAAGGATGTTCAAAAAGTGTAACAACACACCAGAAATCATTGATCAAGTGCACGATATTGAATGACCGGCGAGTCAAAGTGCGTGAAATTGATGAGACTATCGGCATTTCAAAAGAACGTGTATGGTATATTTTGCATGAAGAATTGAAAATGAAAAAGCTTTGGGCAAGTGGGGTGCCGCGCTTGCTCACAGTAGATCAAAAATGCATGCACACGAAAATCTCTGAACAGTGCTTGGAGCGTTTTAACAAGATTAAAACTGATCTTGTGCGTCAATTTATTACTACGGATAAGACTTGGAATCACCATTACCCACCAAAATCCAAACAGCAGTCAAAACAGTGGATAGAAGCCGGTTGTTCAGCACCAAAGAAGACAAAGTCGATTCCATCAGCAGGAAAGGTAATGGCATCGGTGTTTTGGGATGCTAAAGGCGTTTTGTTTATTAATTATCTTGAACAGGGTAAAACAATAACTGGGGAATTTTATTCCGATCTTTTAACCAGACTAAATGAAATAATTCATGAGAAAAGACCCGGTTTGCAGAAGAAAAAATCATCTTTCAACAGGACAATGCACCTGCCCACAAAGGTGTTTTGGCATGGGAAAATTAAGGGGGATCTGCACTATTAATTGTTGGAACATTTTTTTTTTTTTTTTCCCCGAATCAAGGGAGATTGCAGCTGTAGAGGGGTATTTTGCGGATATTACTGAGAATCACTACAGGACGGAATAATGGTGCTGGAGCATCGCTAGAATAAATGTATTAGTCTTACGGGAGACTATGTTATAAAATTAATTTTGAAATTATAAATTTGTTTCTTCATTGTTAGGCCGAAAACTTTTCAGACCACCCTCGTATCAACGAAGTGTATGTAACATGGCGCACAGTGCTACTTTTACATTGGATGAAGCATTACAGATGCATTAAAAGGAGGTTGAAGTGCTGTTGGATAACGCGGAAAAGATTTGACAACAGGTACCGATGGAACATCAGCACGTTTGCTATAGGAATGTTCAGTCGAATTGAATAGGCCTCTCACATATTTGTATAACTTGACTCTGAGCTCAGGAATGATACCAGAGAAATGGAAAGAATGTTTGATGGTTCCATTGTACAAGGGTGGTGCAAAAATGGATGTGTCTAACTACCGCCCTATCAGTATCTCTGGATTTCTGGTAAGAATTCGCATAGAGAAATGGATTGACAGACGAGCTATACTCTGCAAGGAGCAACATAGGTTTACCAAAGGAAGGTCATATTTTAGCAATTTGCTTATATTTATAAGAATATTAAGGCCGTGATGAATAAGCGAAATAGATACACTATGATAATGTTGAATTTTGATAGGATATCACATATAAAGCTGTGACATAAATGAGAGAATAGGGGATTGAAATATAAATTGACTTGGATATGTGAGTGGTTCACAGACAGACATCAAAAAGTGGCATACGGTGGGTGTGAATCTGCCATAACGTGACTAGTTGTGTACCTGAGGGTTCAGTCCTTGGGCCATTATTGTTCAATCTATACATTAACGACATCAAGCAGGGTCTATCATCAGATGCGCAATTGTTTGCCGATGATACGAAGATAGGGAAGGGTAATCAGGGATGATAGTGCTATTTAGAACTTACAGGCTATAGATGGGCAAACGAAAATGGCTATCAATTTAATAGTAGTAAACGTATAGGTCCCCTCAAGGGCTCACTTTATTGAGTACGGGAGTGGAACCCCGAGGTATCTGATGCTGGCCATGCCTTATTTCATGTAATATGCATCTGTTATAATATTATTTATAGACTGTTCCCTACTCTTCTTTCTTTGTTTCCTTCTTGCTTTTTCCCCTCTCATTCCCCATCTTTCCTATTTTACTCTTCTTCATTTCTTGTTAATCTCAGAAAAAGACGCCTTCGCTTTACTGATTTATATGAAATAGGAACATGGAGTGTAAGAAGTATATATCAAGGAAAACTGGAACTAGTGAAGAAGGAAATTAGTAGAACTCGAGTTAAAATATTAGGAATCAGTGAACTGAGATGGACTGGTAAATGGGTCACTGTGATGCCGATGGTTTCATGATGCATTACTTTGAACACGAAAACCTTCGAAGAAATGGAGTAGCATTCATAGTTAGAAGAGAATACTGAAAATACATTTTAGGTTACAACCCAGTGTCTGATAGAATAATTCTAATCAGAATAAAGGCATATGCTGTGAATATTACACTCATACAGGTCTATTTACCCATTACAGATAAAAGGAAGATGAGGTAGAAGAATTTTATGGTAGCCTAACAGTATACAGTACTTTCTTTTGATATTAAGTGATTGGAATGCAAAAGCGGATGAAAAAAGAACAAGGCATCACAGGAAAATTTGGAACAAGGCATCACTGGAATGAGGATTGAAGCTTCCAACAATATAAAAGAAGACTGTACATGGACTTCACCAAATGGAAAATGTAGAAATCAGATAGATTATATTATTGCTATCTGAAAGTGGAAGAGTGCTATCCAAGCAGCAAAAACTCAACCTGGTGCAGACAGATCATAAAGTATTGATAGCTGAAGTTAAATTGAAATTAAGGGCTAAGAAGAAACAAAAGGACAGTATCAGATTCGATTTAGATCCTATAAATGATGCATTTAAAGTAGAAGTATTTAAAGTAAATGAAGCATTTATAGAAAGGCTAGGAAAGATAAGGAAAAACATCTAAACAAAGAGTGTGCAAGGAAATTGAAGAAAGCAATATTACGGGTAGAAGAAAAAATCTATTTAGAAAAATAAATGATGCTACAGGGAAGTTTATCCCTACCTTTTTCGAAAAAATAATTCGGGTAAATGTCTGATAGAAGGAGTAGTGAAAAAAAGATGTAAAGGGTATGTAGGAAAGAAATTAAAAAGTTTAGAGAAGACAGGAAGAGAATTAGAACTGTGGGAAGAAACAAAAATGTGCAGTCACAGAAGTAGCAAAGAATACTCTTAATAAAGCAACAAGAAACAAAGATTTTAAATGGTTGTCAGAAGAAGCTATTTAAATAGCAGAAGAAAGTAGAAAACTCAAACTTCAGAGAAACAAAGAAAGGGTTAGAGAACCGAGTGCAGATTCCCAAAGATAGGCTAGGAAAGATAAAGAAAAGCATCTAAACAAAAGGTGCTACGAAATTGAAGAAAGCAATATTATGGGTAGAAGAAGAAATCTGTTTAGAAAAAGAAATGATGCCACAGGAAAGATTATCCCTAGATTTTTCTAAAAAGTAATTCGGGTAAATGTCTCATAGAAGAATTGAAGGAGAATTTGAAAGGAGAGAATTTGTTGAGGAACCCATGATAATGAAAAGTGAAGTGATATCAGCCATGGAACAATTGCCAAAAGGAAAAACTCCTGGAGCTAATGGTGCTTCAATGGAATTATTGGAAGCAGCTGGGAGATGAAGTAGTCAATAAATTGACTGAAATTTTTCAAGAAGTTTGGAAGAAAATACACTCGCATAGAGATTGGAAAACATCAGTATTCCTCCAAATCTCGAAAAAAAAATCAAATGCCAAAGATTGTGATAATTAAAAATAAATATAGAAAATAAATCATCTAACGCCGTTTACTCCCTAATAGGGAGTAGGCGAGGCCTTCATACCCTATCTAGCTTTTGGAAACCGAGTGGGCAGTTCAATCTTCAGCAGTAGCCAATCAGAGATAACTGGCCCATGTCTATCACTAATTATAGCAGCCACCGATGAAGAGGCTGGCAAACAAGTGCTGCCTGCCATCATTCGGTATCTAGCCCTAACAGGATATGTTACTGTCTGAAGTAATGTAGGTACTACGGTCGATTTTCTTGAGTTTACGGGACTAAAAACCCAAGTTTCCGAGAGGAAAAACCCGCTTTCCCCTGCCAGAGATCGATTAACTCGGAAACCGGTCGAAGAGAGGCTCAGATAAAGTTGCTCCAGTCGGTGACTAGACTTGAACCTAGATCTAACTTCGAACGGGCAAGTGCAGAGGACGCAAGCGCCACTTCCACTGAGCTACAAAGGCCTTTATTGTGATAATTGTAGAACTTTAATTTTATATAATTATAGAAACTTAATTTCACACGCAATAAAGTTATGCTGAAAGCGATCCAACAAAAGCTGGAGTCATATGTGACTAGAGAAATGCCACAAGAACAGGCAGGCTTTAGGAGAAGTAGAGGAACTAGAGACCAAATACCAAACATGAGATGGATTATGGAAAGAACAAGGAAATTTCAGAAGGAAATATTCATTTGTTTTATAGCCTGTGTAGCTCAGTAGCCTGTGTAGCTCAGTGGATGTGGCGTTTGCACACCATCGCGCTAGGCCGCACGAAGGAAGTCTTGGTTTCGAGTCTAGTCGACGACTAGAGGAAATTTTTCTAAGCCTTTTTTCGACCGGTTCCCGAGTTAGTCGATCTCTGGCACGGGCAAGCAGGTTTTTCCTCCCGGAAACTCGAGTTTTTCGTCCTGTAAACTCAAGAAAATCGACCGTAGAACCCACATTATTTCAGACATTAAATATATTGTGTTAGGGTTAGAGACCACGAGATGGCGGCACATTTGAGCCGTCTCTCTTCACTGCGTACCGCTTAATTAGTGATAGCCTTGGGCCATCTGTCTCTGATTGGGTACCAGTGGAGATTGAACTGCCCACTCAGTCTCCAAAAGTTAGATAGGGCTAAATGGCCTCGCCTACTCCCGTATATACGGGAATAAAAAGGCGTTAGCTTAGCTGATTTTATTGATTATAAGAATGCTTTTGACTACATGGATCACAACAGACTCTGGATTATAATGAGATCAATGGGAATAACTGAACATCTAATTCTCTTGAAAAGAGAGCTATATGACAAGTAAGAAGCATCAGTAAACGCAGTCTTTGGAGAAACAGACAGTGTTCGAGTGGAAAAAAAGGGTGCGGCAGGGTTGTATACTGTTGTCCTACCTTTTTAATATTTATAGTGAATATATTATGAGAATGGCTGATTTAGACAAAGATCCAGCTGCAACTAAGATTAGTGGCAGAAAAATAAATAATTTAAGACAAATGATACAACCCTCAGAGCAGAAACTAAGTAAGATCTGAAGCAGTTGATTATATTGATTAAAAGAGAAGTAACAAAGACAGACTTAATTTAAATATCAGCAAAACAAAGGTGATGGATTGTGGCAATTCGTTTAAGAATTTAAAATAGAGGCAGATAAAATAAAAATTGTTGAAAGTTATGATTTACTGGTTCTGGGGTCCAGAAGCAGAAATGATGGTATATGTGAAGATGGAATTAAAAGAAAGGGAGTCATAAGGAAAAAGGTATGTTAAAAGTGAAAAAATTAGAATGACCAATAAGAAGGTTTTAGATAATATAAAGGAAGACGGTGATCGCTGAACAGAAGTTGTTGTATCTTCGGACCATATTATGAGAGCAGATCATTGGAAAAGGCAGTTATGTTGGGGAAGATTGAGGGAATGAGAAGAGGAAGACCACAAAAGAGTTGGATGGACAATATAAAATAACTTGAACTTAGTGAAAGAAAGGATAAGAGGCCGAGTAGGATGTTCACAAGATCACCAAGAGTCGAAAACGACTGGATGGCACATAATAACAACAAGCATAAAGTGATGTACTTTGGCATAATGAGATTTTTAGCGGAATATTCTATCAGCTAACGCCTTTTTATTCCCATATATACGGGAGTAGGCGAGGCCATTTAGCCCTATCTAACTTTTTGGAGACTGAGTAGGCAGTTCAATCTCCACTGGTACCCAATCAGAGACAGATGGCCCAAGGCTATCACTAATTAAGCGGTACGCAGTGAAGAGAGACGGCTCAAATGTGCCGCCATCTCGTGGTTTCTAACCCTAACACAATATATTTAATGTCTGAAATAATGTGGGTTCTACGGTCGATTTTCTTGAATTTGCAGGACGAAAAACCCGAGTTTCCGGGAGGAAAAACCTGCTTGCCCGTGCCAGAGATCGACTAACTCGGGAACCGGTCGAAAAAAGGCTTAGAAAAATTTCCTCTAGTCGCCGACTAGACTCGAAACCAAGTCTTCCTTCGTGCGGCCAAGCGCGGTGGTGTGCAAACGCCACATCCACTGAGCTACACAGGCCCGGAATATTCTATTAGCGGAGTTATGTTACAAGAAACGGTGGATAAGAATTTGAAGTTCAAAGGTCACATAGCAAAAGTTGCAAATACAACTCAGAGGATAACTGCGATGTTGAAGTGAACCTTGACATTTAAGGATAAGGAAGTCATTTTGCCTCTTTATGAGACCTTGATAAGACCACACCTGGATTGTTGTGTACATATTTGGTCTCCTGGATTCCAAGAGGATAAAGAAGCTGTGGAAAGGGCGCAAAGAAGAATTATAGAGATTATATCACGAATTATGGGATTTAGATTATGAGGACAGATTGCGAGATGTCTGGATTACATACTCTGTTTAACAGGAGAAAGAGGTCTATAAACGTTTGAATGGGTATTATAGGATATCCTATGATGAAATTTTGCGTTATATGGAATGTGGGGAGAGAAAACGGGGACATCCACGGAAGATGAGTTTACTCACAGTCAAGAAAGGTATAAGTGCTTGGTTTTTATCTCACAGAGCAGTGAATGAGTCAGTGCAGGGTTTCCCAAACTTCTTGCTAAAGTGGAGCCCTAAAGCAAGCAAAGCTTCCTTATCCTTTTCTATATTTAGTTTTAGCAGTTGTTTGCAGAGCCCTCACAACTCATTTAAAATAAACATGAAAAAAATGAAGAAATCAATAAATATTCACCATTTAACAATTTTAGTGTTCCGTAAATTAAAAAAAAATAATAATAACTTCATTTTAATGACTACAGTGCAGTTGTTGTTTTGAACTGCAGAGTTATTCAGTCTGGTGTGTGATGGATGTCACTTGGAGGATCATACCATTTTCTGTATTTAGCCTGTTTCTATATTTAGTTTTAGCAGTTGATATATAGTGAGAACGTCTTTTCACAGAGATATATTGTTGGAAAGCGAATCCAAAAATTCAAAGCTTGAATACAAAGTATGGTAAAGTGAATGGGAAAATCAAAATCCTTAAACTCCTCCCCTAAAATCTCTGGCCAATCTCTTGCTATAAAATTTTTCATATCATGCGTGATGGAGGCAAATGGCAACTACCCGAGTTAACGTGTCTGCTGACTTAAGAAAGAAAAAAAAAAAAACTGCTCGCAAAACAATACCTATAAAACAAATAAATATTGCATTCGATTCATTAATTTTAAAAAATAAATAAGTGAATGTTTAAATTAAGGGGATAAAAATCCCTTATTATTTTACAGCCAGTATGCGAAACTTTAAGATCGAAAACTACGATCTAAGAGTTTCATGCCGACGAACTATCGGCGAATCCAAGCGTAAGTGACCACCTGGTAGTACCACAACAAGCCAACTCGAAGCAAAGGTGGAGTAAGCTATCTCGCTATCTTTGATATTTTCTCATAATGTAAAAACAAACAGCTCCTAGGAGATGCAATACATTACTTTACATTATGAGGAGAGGTCACTACCCAGATCGGTTTCAACCTTTTTTTGAGGTCTCATCAGTGAGTAGCTAGACCTGGATGATATCAAAGTTTAAGTGAAAAGAACTTACATACCTTCACTATACGAATGCCAGAAAGGTGTGCACATATATTACATTATATTATAACTAAGATGAAAAGTGTGGTACTACCCAGGTGGTCACTTATGCTTGGATTCGTCGATAGTTCGTCGGCATGAAACTCTTAGATCGCAGTTAGAGTTTCGCATACTGGCTGTAAAATAATAAGGGATTTTTATCCCCTTAATTTAAATAACTGCGTCAGAAAAAAATAGCCGTTTGGCTTTTCATTAGTTATAAGTGAATGTTTGTAAACAAGATTCGCGGACCTTGCTTTGGAAAAGCGGGGTCAATGGAATAGTTTGCCTTTAGAGATAGTGAGTGCATCTATTGTGAACGAATTTAAAAATAATGTATAACAACTGGTTTGAGTGATATGTAACCTCCCTCGTTGAGTCATGGCTCCCTGGAGGTCTCGGATTCATATTTATTTTTTTTTAATATCAGTATCTTCTTTATTGTTATGTAATTTACTGGATGTTTTGTTGCATAATCTGCATTCTGTGATTATGGGGATTACGTGTAGATGAGTGAGGCAAGTTAATCCCACCTACTTCGAAGCTTGGGTTAGCTTTTATGAAGACGGTGGGATTTAGCCTATTTGTGTTGTTGCTACTGTTTATGTATGGGAATTAGGCATTGGATGCTGGTGATTTGTGATGTGTATATTAGTGTTAATGGTATATTAACTTTGTTGGTATAATTTCTAGAGTTCGTGTTTTAATTTTCTGTAGTTATCTACGTGTCTTAAATTTCTTGGTAGGTTGTTGAGTTGCGTGGGTATCTGATGTGATCTCACAAAAGAACCGTATGAGTTATTGAAGGGTGTGGGTATGTAGAGAGTTGTTGTAGGTCGTGTTATACGATATGTGTCTCTGTTGTTTCGATAGATGATATTGAAGTAATTCCTTGTTAATGTCATGTAGTGTTTCAGGTTTTCAATGCTCAGAATTCTGTGTATCGCCATGTGCTTGTCGGATATTGGTTGTTGCGTGTAAGGTGTCCAGATCACTGTTGACACGATTTTCCTGTCTAATGTTTCTAATTTTTTTTTTCTTTCAAAGTTTGAGAAAGAGTGATTATACAAACAAATTTCTGCATTTGTTTATACGATTATATGGGCATTAATAATAATTTTAATAATAATAATAATATTTTTTTTTTAAAACATTTTATTATGTCTCAGTATAAATTACATACAATAATAATATTTACAATATTTACAATAAGGTTTATTTTATATAAACGACTTATTTATTTTTACAATGAAAATGATAAGGTTTACTATCACACAGAGTATCTGCACACACACAATGAAAAACATATTCTCTTTTCTGTACAGTACGAAAATTCGATATACAAAATGCAGAGTACATTTTATAAATATGAATATACATTTTTTTAAACTAGCTAAATTTGGATTGGCACCAATGTGCACACAATTTACGATACAATGCAGTAATGCAACATACACACACAATTCACGATACAATGCAGTAATGCAACATACACACACAATTCAATAATAATAATAATAATAATTATTATTTTTTTTTATTAATTTTTTTTTTTTTTACATTTTATTATGTCTCAGTATAAGTTACATACAATAATAATATTTACAGAATTACAATAAGGATTGTACAGAATTTTTATTTTTATTTTTTTTTATGTCTCAGATGAATTGCATGCATAGTTGCTGTAGTAATTATATGTATATAATATTTATAACGCATTACAAGTGTGTATAACAGATACTTGCAAGTTAGTAATTTTCTTCCTCGAAGCTTAGCAGAGCTTATCTGAGGAAGATAATAGATGACAGAGGGTGGTGGTTTCATGGTTGTGTTCCTATAGTGGTCACAAGCCAGGTGTTGAATTTACTGTTTGTTGGTACGTGCTTGAAAGACTTCGACTGCTATTACAGTTTAACTTTTTTTTTTTTTGTGCATATAGGGTTGGATTTAGACATGGTGTGTTTGTTTCTTTGTGTTCTTGTAGTGGTAGTTTTTTGAGAGGAGGGGTTGTCGTAGGTGTGTGTGTGTGTGTGTGTGTGTGTGTGTGTGTGTGTGTGTGTGTGTGTGTGTGTGTGTGTGTGTGTGTGTGTGTGTGTGTGTGTGTGTGTGTGGTGGGGGAGAGAGAAACAGGAATTGCTCTAATTTTCATTCTCGCTATAATATTTATATAGTGCCTGTTTCAGCTCTCTGTATGTTCCTAGGTTTCTGTTGTCGAACGGCAGTTTGTTTATCATGTCAGGTACGTAGAAGTTTCGGGTGGCTTTGCCGTAGTGATTGTTGTACTTATATGTTATGTAGTTTGTTGACTGTGGTCTTGTTATTTGATATGTTGTTCTGGTTACTCTATATGTTGGGCTGTAGTAGTGTTTTAACATGACTGTGTAGTGGCGTAAGTGTTTCACCTTAAATATTTTGTGTTTTGTCCATGCTTCCTGCATAAGAGTGGGTTGTTCCCAGAATATCAGTTTTATCATTTTATCTTGCAACCATTGTAGCCTGTTAAGTCTGTAGTCTGCGCAGAATGCGTAATAATAATAATAATAATAATAATAATAATAATCAGATTTATCCAATTGAACAAAAAGGCAATTTTCATTTTTCAAAAATATCTTTTCTTTATTAATAAAATATCAATATATTTCAATATCAATATTTGTTTATTATCATTCCCACCACGTATACAAGATATTTATACTGTATTATACAATACAAATCAAGTTATACAATTCATTGTACAGTCTTATACAATACAATACGATACAATTCAAGTTGCACACTTCAAAGTATAGTACTATACAATACAATTAAAGTTGTACAATGTTATACAATACAATTCAAGTTTTGCAATTCAATGTACAATATCATACAATACAGTTCGTATTACTATCATTTTCTGTTGGTAATTACACTTATATTTGGCTATTTATTTTGTACAGTTAATAAATATTTCCTTATATATACAAATGGAGTGAAATACATTTCGGATAGTTTTCGTAGTTTATAATAAGTTACTGGTTTTAGTGATAAAGTAAGTTAGTTTGTGTATTTATGTATAACCAAGGGTCGTAGCCATACTGGTTACTAGAGAATTAAATTAGTTAGAAACAGTCATTGCGAGTCCAGTGACTATGAGGGCTCACCTTACATGGTTTGATTTGATGTACATGTTAATATATTAGTCTCCTAAGTGAATGAACTAGTTAGTATATTGGTATCTAAATTGGATATGATACGTGAATTATAATGATCTCTTATACTATACGTTTAAAGTAATTGTCAACATTGTTTAGTCCCATGAGGTAGTCTCTCAATCTTTTTCTGCATGCATAAGCTGAGGTTATAGATTTGATTTCATTTGGGAGTTTATTGCAGCTGCTTGTCGCTAGGTGTTCGAGGTTTTATGAAAAATTTCTTTGTTTGCATTGGGTACTACCAGCATGTTCCGGCCGCTGCGTAATCCATAGTCTATATTATACACCAAGAAACTTTCAGCGTTCCTTTTTACGTATAATAGACAACCGTAGAGATATGCTTCTGTAGTGGTAGAATATTAAGCATGACAAACAGATCGTTGGTGGAATGTGCCAAGTTAGTAGTAGTTATGGCTCTAATTATTCTGTTTGGTATTCTTATTAATGGAAGCGGATTGTTATAATAGTCTCCACCCCAACAGGTAACGCCATATTGCAGTGAGGAATTTACCCAGGAATAGTATGAACATCTTAAGAATGCTGCATTTACAAATTTTTTAACATAATATATTCTATTGAGTTTTCTTGCATCCACCATCCATTTATTTTTAATATTCTTGTTTTCTAGTTGGATAACAACTGGCTTGATGTCTGTTTTTCTACTGGTGAGTAGTCTGTGGGTGTGCAAGATGTCTTCCCTTTTTACTCCAAGTAGATTCACCAGTTTTTCAGTTATAGTATGCAAGTTTTCATTCCGAGCTTCTGGTAGACGGTTCAATTCGATATTATTTAACCTAGAACGTTGCTAAATTTCATTAACTTCCCATTTCAATTCGTTCATTTGAACTTTTAGTATTTTATTTTCGTTTGTTAGTTCCGTATTTTTAGTGCACAGATCCTTAATTAGTTTTTCACTTCATTCGGCTTTGTTCTTTAGATTTTGAATGCATGCAAAACTATACTCCAGCGATGCCTTCATTTCATTTATTTCGGCTTTAAATAGTACTTCCACTTCCCTTCTTATCGCGGAGTTATCATCATTAATTTCTACTTTGATGGCGTTTAGGTCTTCTAAAATCTGTTCCCTGAAGTTTCTTAGGAAAATCCTCACATCAGCTTCTCCGACGTCTTTGTTTAATGCTTTAGTTAAATCTAAACCGGCGCTGCTTCTATTTAGTTTACTTGTAGTTTTAAGGTTTTTCGGGAGAAGTATTAATACAACTCTGGCATTTCCATTTTAATTTCTTGTCTTTAGACATTTTACGAAAGTTAGATTCTGTTACACCTATGTATGCAGGATGATAATATTCGCGACATTCAAGAGAGCACTGCAGTACTTCGTTTTTGTCTATCTTATCTTTGCAGTTGGCGAAAGACATGACTCCGCTGTTGACCCTGAACGAGGATTAGTAGGTACCGTTTAGGTGAGGATGACGGTCGTCTCAGTACGTGGCTCGAAGAATTGTATGGCGTCAGTCACTATGTCTTTGTTCTTCTGCTGTAGCTTGAATTTTAAAACACTAGTTTTACAGGAACTACTGGATCGATTTCGATGATTAATGCGTATACTTTTTTTAAATTACTGAGACGATTCATTTGAGTAAAAGTGATTATATTAAGGCAATTACTTACATTTAAGTTTAGAACAGGAGCAGATCCAGCAATAGGTGTTCACTCTGCGCCCTCTAGCGCATCGAAATGATCCTCAGAAACTCAAAAAGATGAGAAACTAAATTAACCTCCCAACCGGCCGGTGTGGATGAAATATTCAACACTCCCTAGCTTTTTTCATGGATCAAAACTTCGTCGGCATTCTACCTTTTATCATGCCATTACCTTCCTCCGCCGTTAATCTCGTTACGGCTATTCTATAGCCATTAGTGGATTAACTGTTGCGAGTGACCTTTGTGTCCCCTCCCCCTACGTCTATTGTGTTGCTTAGAATTTCATTTACTGTCCTAAGTTATTTGACCTTTTTGCCTCTAAAATGATTTATTGTGTCTCTTCCCAAAAATTGAAACGAATTTCACATATGCGAAAAAAATCAATCCTGAAATGACCATTGATCAGCTTTTGCAATGAATCTATTTAGTGATAGTAAATTTCGTGTATTTTATTCTACAAATCAGTGCACCGGAAGAGATGCTCTGATTGTTCTTTCACTTTACATATAATAATTGAATAATTTTTTTTTCAAATTTCAGAATTTTCAAATGTTTGCTTTGAAAATATTATGTCAAATATTTATATTTTTAAATAATATTTATTGAAATAAATATGTCCTTTTTCTTTCGTTTCCAGCGAAATAGCATTATATGGATCATCACATTTCAGATTTAGAAACGACTTTTTGTTATTCATAAAGACAAAATAAAAAAAAAATGTTAAAATGCTAAATTGCATTACTCGGTTTCCGATCGTTTCTTTTTGGTATCAAAAATTTATATCCAGTGATATTTTAGCAATGATTCTTCGCCTTCGTCATTTATTTATTTATTTGTATTATGCATATTACGATACTATCTAGTGCATAACCTCGTAGATATGTTGAAAATATAATGTGAAAAATATCATATACGGAATGATTCAACATTTTTGCTCATTTTGAAGATTTTCTAATGCTTCCCCCCCCACCCTCCTCCTTATTCTCTCCTGGAACTGAATTTCATAACTACTCTAAATTTCTATACAGGTTTGAAAGCTTTTCTAGACAGCATTCAAAATCAATTACTTCATTTTACCATTTTGACAAAAGATATACGGCAATCAGATTGTATCCTGAAGCTTCTAATTCTGTTCTATTTATTTGCAATCTAAAACCAGCTGTTCTACTGCCCGCTGAAATTATGTGAAATTTTAGAAATAATATGCTATATTTTCACCATGCAAAATTGTTTATATGCATACCACACAAACGAAAGTTCAGTAGTATTATTTGTGTTTGTTTTTCTTTAAAAAAAATCTAAATATTACTTCTGCTGCTGGAAGCTATTTCTGAAATAATCTACGTCTTCTAAATACTTGGTAATATCCTCTTAGCTGGAGGAAAAGTTGAAGGCTTATTACTCTCAGTGCTATTGAGAAGAAAGGGGAGAACACTAAAGTGCCTCAGGCTGTAGTGCAGAATATGTCAAGAATGTCTTGTTTCCTTTTCGATTGTTGATTACCTATATCCTAACAGAAATTTATGCCAAAATAATTGCTTAATTTATAATGATCAGTTTCACTTTTATTATCAAAAATTAGAAATTAAATCATACAATTATCTTGAAAAAGAGGATTTGAATTATTTTCAAAGAAAAGGTGCATATGCGTTTCATAATCTTCTTTTTTTTTGGGGGGGGGGGGTATAGACCTAATCAATCTGCGGATATTTCAGATAATTTATTTCATAAATCGTTCGCAAGACAGCTGTTACAAACGTAAATCACTTGGGGAACATACCCATTCATTTTAGTGTAAAATAGTAGCAAAGGTTCAGTTACTTTAGATATCTAATCTAGAAGAAAATGCTATGTCTGCTGAGATTAGAATCTTACGTGAATAATTTTTCATGATTTCTCTATTCGTTATAATGTAACCAATTTCCAGATTTTTTTTCTCTCCTGCAGACTTCATGTTATATGCAGTGATTTCTTCTTTGTACTACAAGAAAAAAAATCAGATAACAGGAGAAAAATATGTAGTATTTTCTTTTCCACTGGCTGAATTTACAATGTTTCTTTCTTCGTGTTTTGAAGAGAAAGTGCAAATGACTTTTTTCTTACTATTTTTGCCATTATAACATCTCATATAATTATAAGAGTGACATTTTACCGTTTTTCTCCCACACGAGAAACAGAAATAAGGTAGTAATAATATTGTTGATTCTGCCAAACTTCATTGTAGCAGAAATTTTTATTACAAAACTTTGTAATATATATATATATATATATATATCCGAAACAAGAAATTTGGAACCCATATCATATCAGTGTTGAGTGTTGGCAAGGTGAAAATGTTCCCGTTATTATTTATATATTTCATTTATTAACTAGGGGGCTATGCCCAATCCCCCGTGTTCCGGTATGGTAGACCAGTTCTCATTCAATTGTGATAACTCGAAAGGGAGTTCCGCCCCTGAATTCTGATGACTCGAATTTTGAAGACTCGATACTCAGGGTAGCCCCTGAGTTTCAAAACGTTTCGATAAACATGACATAAAAAGGCTTATCATTTTATATATATATAGGGTAGATTTTATTTCATTATTTTTTATTGTTTTAATGAAATACTTTACCTGGAATACTCTTTCCAGTTTCTCTGTGTCATAAAAAGAACTTAAAAATTAGCCTTCAAGATGAAAAAGAAACAGTGCATTCGGGTATCCCTCTATCAATATTTGTAGTCCTGAAAAGGACTGTTTTGATGGCCTTGAAAACAAACATTTTTTATTTCATACTGTTCAGAATTTAAAATTCTTGAACAGCGTGGAACACCTTGAAGCAAGGGTAAACACAAAGCAGTTTTACACTCAGGGCACCAGATTTTTGTTTCCTTTCTGATATTTTTTTTATTACATACATAATATTTGCGTGCAGGTTTTTTTTTTATTAGCAGTTGGTGGTAGATTTTCGGGATAATGGTTGGAGTTAGCAGCGTTCAACCTCAGATGTCTGACAGGATTTCCTGTTTTTCTGCTTGCTGAAGAAGGTGCATGTGCATGCAGCAATGCTTTCGCAATTTCTTTTCTGTATTCTAGATATGTTATGGTAGACAAACATTTTTTCTTGTACAGGAGGAAACTGTTCCAAATAACAAAATCCAAACACTTCAAAATTCAAATAACATGTCCAAACACTTTTTTGTAATATTTTTTATGCTGTTTCCTCATTACAGAGTAGAATGATAGCTGCTGATCGCACTTGTCGACTCAACCCATAGTCGTTGTATGCACACATAGCAATGGGTTTTTCTTTCTTCAAACCATGCTTCTCCACGGATTCCGTTGATGGATTGTGCAGGGAAGATAGCAGAAAAACATCTTTTTTGTCTTTCCAACGTAGTGCAAAGACTTTCCCTCGCTGATAAGTTCGGATTTCCCCCTTCGATAGCTTTCCTGAAGCCAGATCTGGAGGCATATCTCGCCTTTTTGCATTTACAGTACCATAACTATCTGTAAGATGCTGTAAAAGCAAATCAGCGAGATGAGGACACACATATATAGTAATTATCCATTATAATGCAGTAACCTTTCCCCAGTAAAGGGTCTAGTACCTGCATTACTGCACGCATCGACAAGGGGAGATCCGAATATTTATCGTGCTCGATTACAGTTTGTTTTCCTGTATAAGGTTTGAAATCCCAAAGATATCCACTTTCCGATTCGCAAAGCATAAAAAATTTTACTCCATACTTCGCTTTCTTTTTGGGAATATACTGCTTACATTTCAGTCCACCTTTGAATGGCATAAGGCTTTCATCGATACTCAAGTCTTCTCTCTCAGGAATGTAGAGTGATCTACATTTTTGACGGATTTTCATCAGAAAATCATAAATTTTGTTGAGGACTGGGCAAGGATGTGTTGCCTGATCGTATTCCTCATTATTCTGAAAATACAAATACTTCATGATGAGACTGAATTGTTTTTCAGTCATAACATCATGAAACATTGGCGTGTTCAGAATCCAGTCTGTAGACCAATACATTTCGAGAGCGGGCTTTCGAAATGTATTTCGAAACTTCGGGTTTTTCACTTTCTTTATTCTGATATTGCATTTGAAGGATGACAGTGATTTTAAATATTAATTTCACCTATATCCGAATATCACATAATTTCCTGATTTATAATAATCAGGAAATATGTATATTGTCTGATTTATAATTTGCTAATTTATAATAATCACCACATAGTTTCAGTATCGAAAAATTCAAGTTATGTGGAACAATTACTAGAGAAAAATAACGAATTAAATAAAAAACTGTATCTATGTTTCATAACAGTTTTCGGGTGTGTGTGATAGTAATGCAACAGGGGGGGGGGTCAAACTATCAGAGGCGAAATAAAGTTCAGTTTTATTGTAAAAATATGGAATTGAAATTTCACATTTGATGCATTTGATATACATATTTTGAATGATAAAAATAAGCAAATGTATCGCTTACTTTAAAAATTGGAGAATAAAATATCTGAATTATGCAGAAAATATAAATTTAAATCATAACTGTTAATTTCATTTTGTAATGACCAATTATACAAGGAAACCAAGAAAGTGAAAGTACAGATTACTATAGAACATGAAGAAAAAATTTAGTGATATGATTAAAGAATTTCATGTTATTCTCTATAAAGCAAAGTTGCTCGAGCGTGTCCTAAAGGAAATCTGTTAAGTATTATTCGATTTCGATGGTTTTGTACAAAAATAAAAATAATATAATCTGGAACGTCGGCAGCCGGTTTTCTTCTCTTTTTTAAAAGAATATTTCAAATAATTTAATTTCTTCGAGAACAAAGAAAAATCTTTTGTCTAGTAAGCGATTAGAAAAAATTAGCGCAAAAAAATAAAAAATTAAATTGGTTCTCCAAGGTAAGGCAATATTTAAGTGAAGAAATTATGCAAGACCTTTATTTTGTCCAGAAATTAAAATTGTATTGTACAATACAAAGAGAAAACAAAAATATAAATAATTTCTCTATTTTTAGTCTATCATATATAACTAAAATCCAGTTCACCAGCATGGAACAAGAAAGTCCGTTTCTTGTTATAGGCAACTGAGAGGCAGCTACAAACGGGAGATAATCGGATTAATTGTTCTCACAGCGTGAGGGTTTATCATACCTTCTAATGGACACGACAGTCAAATTGCACTTCTTATCCAGGTTCTTTAAACATGCACGGATAGACCATAAGAAGGCATTCCCTCCCACACTCCTGGATATTAAAATCATTACGAATACAGTATTTGGAATTAGCAATAACATACTTTTTTTTCTGATTGCTGCTATGAAATCATGGAAAAAACTTGAATAGTCAATTATGAACTATTCGGAGATATTAGCATGAATTTTCCAAAGTGATTCCTTGTCACCATTGCACTTCAACATTTCTTTGATACCTTTGCCTATGATTTTGAAGAAAACAAAACTTGGATATGAAATTCCTAAAACTAATATTAAATTTTCCCATCTGAAATTTCCTATGGATGACTTGAAGCTATATGAAAAATCGGCCGCAAATAGATTACTGAACACAGTTCGGATTTCAGTCAGGGCATCAAAATGCAATTTGGTTTAAATAAATGTGAATTTTATCTATTAAAGGAGAAAAAATTAATGACACTAGCAATTTTAATTTTGATCAAGAGAAACATATAAAAGCAATTTCAGCTGACGAGCACTATAAATATCTAGGAATATTAGAAGCCAGTGATATACTCCACTTGAAAGTTAAACAACAGGTAGCAGCAGAATACATCAAAAGTGTTAGAAATATTCTGAAAACAAAACTAAATGGATTAAACAGAATTAGAGTAATGAATTCGTGGGCTATACCAGTGATCCGATACACAGCTGGCATAATAGTTTCGACAAAAGAAGACCTGGACTAATTGGACCGCAAAACTAGAAAATTAATGACTATGCATTATGCATTACATGCACGAAATGATGTTGATCGGTTGTACTTATCAAGGAGAATATGTGGATGGGGTCTGCTGCAAGTGAGATAGATTGCGGAAGAAGAAGAAATTTGTTTAAAAAGTTACGTCGACAATAGCTCTGAGAAAATGTTCAAGCAATTACACAAAACGCCTTCTATAAACAACACGAAAGAAATCCGATTACAAAAAGGAATAGCAAAATAACCAATATGTGCGCTGGAAAAATAAACCCTTGCATGGCCAATATCTTCGAGACACCGAGTTAAAAATTCACGGAACAACACGTGTCAATGGGTACAATATGGATATATTAAAAACGAAACAGAAATATTTATTCTAGCAGTTCAAGAACAGGCATTATAAACTAATGCAATCAGTAGTGCACTCAGGATTTAATCTTTTTTTAAGGGGGAGAGGGGTCCGAGTTGAGTATACGATTTGAGAATACACACTACGCATCGCATACGACCCATGACTGAGCATCTGCAATGATCGCTAATTCATAAGTAGTATAGAAATAGAAGACACGACACAACATAAATAAAAAAAATGAATTATAATTAGGAAAAGATATTTGGAAAATTTTCTGGTGTTTTTTTCTTTTTCTTTGGGGGACAGGGTCCCCTGATCCCCCTCTGGGTGCACCACTGAATGTAATCAAAGCAAACATTTTGAACATGAATAATAACAGCAAATGCACATTATGCGATCAGAAAGATGGACTGTACAGCATCTAATCAGTGCTTGCAGCAAGATAGCTCAAACTACTGTAATTATAAATACCGCCATGATCACCTCGCTCCAAAAATTAATACATTAAGCCTTTTACTTAATTGGTTTTCATCTTTTATTGTTAATTTTTGATCTCATTAATCTATGATGACTAGCTGTATTTAAACAATTTATTATATTTGTATCGTGAACAAAATATTTTCTGTTGGTTAAGATACGGTATCTTTCATTAAACACCTTTGCGTCAAGTGGCCAAAATAAATTATTTGCATGTATGCAAAAAAATATGGCTTTTCTACATCTGATAACTGGTGGCAGCATAAAATAGTGACAGTATTGAAAAACTAAATAGCAAAAATTCTCTGGGATTTTATATACAAACTGATCGGTATTTGGAACACAATAGACCTGACATCAAACTATCGAACATCGACAGGTTTGGATTATTGATATCGCTGTACCCAGTGATAACAACATTAACAAAGAACTGGAAAAAATTACTAAATATCAAGATCTGAAAATCGAAGTCGGCCGGCTGTGGCTTAAACACATCAAAGTCATCCCAGTAGTTATCGATGCACTTGGTGCAATTTCAAAGAAGCTGTCCAACTATTTAAAGCAATTAAACATCAACTAAGTCACCCCATATGATTTACAAAAAACATCATTACTTGGAACAGTCCATATTTTACGACGCTACCTGACGGACTATTGTTAGATTCTTGGGCAGAATCTAAATTGCTCTCTACACCAGTTAAATTGTTGTTTGAAAGATAATTCGTCTTTTCAGTGTATCAGTTATTTGAATAATGGCCTAAGTAGCTCAGCAGAAGTGACGCTTGAATGAAAGCGTCACTTGCATTGCAAGACCGCACAAAGATCGACTTATAATTCAAGTCTAGTAGCTACTGGGAAAAACTTTTTCTAAGCCTTTCTTCGACCAGTTCCCGAATTAGTCGATTTCTGGCACGAGCAAGCGGGTTTTTTCTCCCAGAAACTCGGGTTTTTCGTCTAGTAAATTCAAGAAAAACGACCATAGTACCCACATTATTTCAGACGTTAACACACCCTGTTAGGTCTATGTACCAAGAGATGGCAGTAATTATTTGCCGCCATTTCTTCGTACCTGCATCGGTGGTCGCCTATAATTAGTGATAGTCTCTGATTGGCTACCGGTGGAGATTGAACTGCCCAATCAGTCTCCAAAAGCTAGATAGGGTAAAAAAGCCTCACCTACTTCCTATAAAAGAATAAAAGGCATTAGGTTATTATTTATTTAATAATAATCTATCCAGTTATATCCACCCTAATATCATTAATATTAAAGTTAAACAAAAATTGTCCAAAACAGATTATTGTGGTACACTACTAGTGACTTTCCCCTTGCGATTCTACACCTTATACACAATTTGTTGATGTCTGACAGCCAATTACTTATACAACTCATTAATCTAGTATGCAACCCTATCTGTTCCAGTTAAGTTAACAACCTGTGCTGCAATCTTTCAAATGCGTTTTCAAAATCCAAGTATACCACTGTATATGCAACACTTTTGTCCACTGCCTTCATCATATAAATAAATGGTAAAACATGGCCTCCTTTAACAAACCCATGTAAACATTACAGAGAATACTACTCTTATTAATCTTATTCTGTATTGTAGCGTTCTCCAACACCTTAAATTTACAGAGTGGCCAATAACTTGTAGCTTCAGGCTTATCACAACATTTGTGAAGTGGCACGGTTTTATCATCCTTCCACTCATTTGGGATGTGCTATTGTATAACATTTAATAAACAGGTAAGCCAAGGGCGATGTCAACTGCTTGGAACAACCTTTAATACGCATTGTGATATGTCATTCAGTCCTTTTGTCTTATTAACCTTTAACTTGCCAAATTCCTCTACACTTGTTATCATTTCACATCAATGAGGATGAAACATCCTAATGAAGTTCTCTCTTGAGTATACCTCCACTATGTCTTCTGCAGCAGTCACCTATGTACCATTTTCATTCATTAATATCATCTTCCTGTAATCATTCTTCCTTCCACTTGCCACATATTGAAAACAAAACTCGGTAAGATTTTTCTTGGCCTAATTTGATAATTTCTGTACATGTTGCTTTTTTGAGGCCTTTATCAACTGAGTTACGTTAACAACCTTCTTAGCTTCCATTTTATACCTCTTTGTATAACTGAATATTAGCATTATTCATCTTGTGCTGCTCGACAGCACTTCTTCCAGATTTCATGTTTAATTCCTTCATTCATCTATTTGACAAACCATCTTGTTCAACCTTTTGATCTTCAAAATACATTTACATATTGATGTTGCTAATTATCTTTTGATTGGTGCCCAAGTAACATTAATCGCCTCTCCACTAAACTTCTGCCGTACTTTCGATGGACTGCAAGTGTACTATATGGCCTACCAATAAAGATCTATGTTCAGCTAAACATAAAACGCCTTTTATTCCCGTACATTTACAGAGTGGCCAAAAGTTAGATAGGGCTAAAACGCCGTTTTAGCCCTATCTAACTTTTGGAGACTGAGTGGGCAGCTCAAACTTTACTAGTAGCCAATCAGAGATCGCTGGCCAAATCTTATCAATAATTTAAGTTTTGAGCAGTAGAGAGACTGCTCAACAAGTACCACCATCCTGTGGTCCCTAATCCTAACACAGTATTTTTAATGAATCAAATAGTGAGAGGTCTACGGTAGATTTTCTTGAGTTAACGGGACGAAAAAATCCGAGTTTCCGGGATAAAAAACCGCTTGCCGGTGCCAGAGATCGACTAACTCAGTAACAGGTCGAAAAAAGGCTTTGAAAATGTTCCCTAGTCGGCGATTAGAATTGAATTTATGTCTATCTTCGAGCGGTTTAGCGCTGAGGAGTGCAAACACCACTTCATCTGAGATACACAGACTGTCACTACTGTTTGGTTGTATATTAATGATATAGGAAATGATTTATGGGGGAATTCAGTTGTTTTACTGATAATGAAAAATTAGGGGAGGGCAATAAAGGTGATGTAGATATTCTGCAGGATGATTAGAATATATCACAGTGTAGGCAATGGACAATAGTTGTCAATTTAATGTTGGAAAAGATTACATATTTGTGCCATATTGATGGTAATGGACTGATTGCAGGAATTTGATGAGGTAGTGATTTCGTGGCCAGAAATTTCAAGTTCAGAAGATATAGATGTTTAACAACAGGTTGACAAGTAAACATATCGACGTGTTGTATGTTTTTTTTTCTTTTTCAAAATTTTTTCTGCATCTTTATTAATTTCTCTCTTTGGAGATTTCCACATTTCATTCATTTCATTTCCATGAATCTTCAAAAAAAAAAAGCGAACGCCTTTTATTCCCTTATAGGGAGAAAGCGAGGCCATTTTAATCTTATTTAACTTTCGGAGACTTATTGGCCAGTTGAATCCCCAACAGTAATAGAAATCAAACATAGATGGCCCAAGACTATTACAAATTTCAAGTGGCATCCAATGAGGGGACGACTGACATATGTGGCTACCTCGTGGGCAATATCTTATGTCTGAAATAGTGTTGGTTCAAAGATTTTCTTCACTTATGAGATGAAATCCCCGAGTCTCCGGGAAAAAAATCCGCATGCCTGTGCCAGAAATCCACTCTCTTGGCAAACGATCGCCGAGAGACTTAAAAAAAGGTTCTACTAATCAGCGATTAGATTATAACTTACATTGTCTTTCTTCGGTCTTTCTTCAGGCAACTTAGTCCAGAGGATGCAAACCCCACTTCCACTGTGCTGCACATGCCTTCAGTGTACCTTTTGGGGATTTATTCATTTCGCTGTTTTTTATCTAAACTATTTACAGGCGCTTTGACCATTTTTTGTTATAGTCTTCCATTTTTGTGTGGCTTTTTGCTTGTTATTATGAATGGCATGTGGTCAGTATTCACATCTGCTCCAGTAACGTTTAATAGCCTCACCTGATTGCAACGTCTTTATTGGATGAATATGTAGTCTGCTGCTTTAATATTCTATGCACTTCTTGGTTATTTACTTTTTTCCTTTTTACTACATTTTTTTTTCGTGCAAGACAGAACGATATCTAATTGATATCGATCTGCCTTGCCTTATGCAGTCGATGTGTGCTTTCTTTTTAGCTGTTCAAATAGTGTTTATTATTATTATTATTAGTAGTAGTAGTAGTAGTATGATACAATTATTATTATTATTATACAGGTATCTCAATGGAGTCAGAAGATTCTTCGAGGGAGATTCATTATTCACATACTAGTCAACATTCACACAATACCTATCATACCATGAAAAAGCTGAAATGAATCAATACTCCTAGATCCAAACATAGATCGTACACTACAGAGAAACCAAACACTTAAGAAATAACATTTCTTCAGAATTCTCATTCTTTACAAAACTGCATTTTGTCGTCTTTTAGTTGAAAGTATTCACAATAAAATATTAAATAAGTCATTTTTGTTTCATTAAAAATAGACAATATGTCGATTAAATATAAATTAATATGACTTAGAATCTTCACTGACCAATAGAAACGTTTTTTGCAGAATTCTCCATGATTTCTCAAATGCAGTAGAATATCTCGAAACATTTTCGGTAGATTTCACCACACACACACACACACACACACACACACACACACACACACACACACACACACACACACACACACACACACACACACACACACACACACACACACACACACACACACACACACACACACACACGCGCGCGCACATCATTAGCAAAAATTTGGTCATCTGAAACAGGTGACTGAAACTAGAGCATAGCAATTATACTAAGAAATCCTCTGGTGTTAGGCTTCATAGAATTATGTGGGTTTGAAACGTCAAGAATCCTCCAAATTCACAAATTTAAGATGTATTATATTTACAGCCAGATAATCGCATGATGTAAGTAGAGTACAATGGTTTAAAAATATCGGTGGAAAGAATCCGAGTACCTCCTAGGAGATTAATGGGATTAAAATTAGCAGAGATTCCAACAATTTCTGCGGATGGTTACAACTGATTCACCTTTATGTATAGAAATGAGTCTACAGATGCATAACAAAGCGAATGTGTCCTCATATGTCGATTAAAGTATCACAAAACGGCCTTCAGTTCTAAATCCCTGTCATATCGATAAATAGCTCTCCTTACTTGCAGCCAGAACACATTTTGAGACTCCTTCTCTGTTGGATACTCCATATATGTACGAGTCCGAATCATGTATGAGAGCTTTTTACTTATCTTTTCTTGAGGTATTGGTCCTAATTTTATTAAGAGGACATTGTCTTTGTTTTCTTCAAACATCCGGTGATGAGCAAGATTAAACTCCTCCATGCACCATTCACTCTCCACGAAATTCTCTGACAATACGAAGATCACTTTACGACTACAGGCGATACCTTCTGTAATATTTTCGATAATATCAACTCCACCAATGAAATCTCTGTCGTGGATGCACAGTCGAATATCTGCGCATTCAACGTTTGGAATAAACTCCTTCATAACCCAGCGTGTGTCTGCTGAGTTATAAGACACAAAAGCATCAAACTCATAGTTCTTAAGGGTTTTGTATTCCTTATAGTTTCTCACTTTCATCCGACACCATAAGCAAAAATATTTTATTTGCCACTTGAAATAGATCGACAATGCTGTAATAATTAGAACGGTAATTAGGAGAGAACCCACTGAAATTACTGAGATCCGAATTAACTTATAGCTGTCGTCCAGGCAGAGATTTTTTGTATCTATTTCAGAGATAATTTTGCCTTTCATTTCTTTGGGGAAGGTGCATACATATTTCTCCTGTTCTGTAATATTTATAATTGTTTCATTCAGCCATTGCTGGAAAATCGGCAAATCACATGAACTGCAGTCAAAAGGATTATTTGTAGCGTTCACTGCAGTGACATTCTCAATGTCATTTATCATTCTTGCACTCATACTTCCAATATCGTTTTCGGCAATATTCAGATACTTTAGAGATGGTGCCTCCGAAAAAACTTGTTGAGACCAACCTGTGATCCAATTATTCGATAAATTGATCACATTTACAGTTTTAATCTGGAAAACACCACTCAGTATTTTGCTTATATTATTAAAAGCAAGATTAAGTTCTTTGATTTCGTATAAATGTTGAAATGGGTAGTAACTTTCTTGAAAGATGATCTTGTTTTTTTCTAAATTCAGATTCCTGAGCATATTTAATCCTCGAAATACATCGTTTGCCAATAATTCAAGATTATTCATCGAGAGATCCAAGGTTTTTAATTTGCTGACATCCTCAAAACAAAAATCAGCAAGGTCTTCTAAGGAACAGTTTCTCAAATATAACACTTGGAGATTCGGGAAACTTCTGAATGAATTAGCATGGAGATTCTTTATTGGAGTGTGATTGAAATAAAGATGAGTAACGTTAAGGGTTTTATTTCTTGGGTTAACACTAAATGGCTTACTGTGGATTGGGATGTTTCTGGACATATCTAAAATCAGCAAATTGTTTATCTTAAAAATCGCATCAGAAATGAGAGAAAGTCTATTTCCTGTAAGGTTTAAGTGCTCCAAAAGAGGAAACTTAACAAATGCTTCGGATGCAATATAATCTAATTTATTAAAAGACAATTCCAACACCTTTAAAGTAGGTAGAAATGGAAAATCATCATCTCTAATGACAGCAATCTCAGATTTATATATGGCTGCACTTCTGATGTCGAATCCAGTAAATAAATGAAAAAATTCGCGAGGAAAATAATGTACGGTAGCAACCGGTTGAAAGGATACTTTTTCAGCCGTACAACTCCTCAGATAAGGTCGCCAATTGTTTATGAGTTCTGTAACCAGCTCAGTACCGAAGTGAGTTTTATCTACTACACTGTGCCTTGGTAAGTCTGCTGTAAACTCAATAAGACGAATATCAAAAGGACACGTTTCTGGTGTTTCAGGTATATTTAGCGTTTTAATTTCTTGTTTTCTTTCAGCCACAGCAGTTATCCTTTCATTATCGTTTTTGAATGAAAGTGTGACATCTGCATTTTCAAGCAGATACAAAGCTCGTTCAGCTGCCCTGTGCCAGTGAGCGATAGTGTGATTTGCTAAATTGACAGAAGGATCTTTGTAATCCTTTTTCACGAAACGAACATGCTTTACTCTCAAACAGTAAGATCTTGGCTCACTGGTTAAGGTTGTGTCGGAGTTGAAAATAGCACTCATCTCGAACACTTCTGGCCGAAGATCAACCAAATCCAGTAAAGGTTGAGAAAGTGCATAAGTCGTACAGGATACCATTAGATCAAAATTTTTCGAATAGCACAAACAAGATTCAATGTCGTATTTGTTTCTTTCTTCCTCTCCGGGGCAATTTGCATCACTTACTTCTCTTGTTTCTAGACGAATTCCCAATGCAAAAACAATGAAGAACTTTAGAAGCAACATTGCGATGAACTGCAAAATAGTAAAAGTGTTTAAAATTAATGATGTGAAGGAAATGTTGAGAGTAATTACTGCTCTTTAAAAAAAATAAAAATAAAAGAAGAAAAACTTACAACTGCCTTATTGCATTCCAATAAAGTATCTGTAACGTTGGTCAATTTTCATAATAACAGATCAATATGAGTAAGACATACGTTCGATGCTTGTCACTAAGTGGGGAATTTTTTTCCCCTACACTTTAATCGCAATAGCCTGAATCGATCTTTGTTGCAGATATATGGGTTCCCTTAAATTCAGGAAGAAATTAGAATTTTTTATAACTTAGAAAATCAACTATCGTACAGGAACGATATACATGCGTAAAATACTATAGCACTTAGATATAGCTGCGATGGCGTCAAGGCAGTTGTCTTCTATATTCTCGTCATTATCATTTATCAAGGAAAAATGCACTTAATCGTTTATTTGTTTAAGTGCATTTCTCGAGAATAATGACGTAACTAAAAACATTTCGTTTATCTGCGGAAATTAAAAAGGAACTTCCAGTTCTATTACTGGGAGAGAGAGAGAGAGAGAGAGAGAGAGAGAGAGAGAGAGAGAGAGAGAGAGAGAGAGAGAGAGAGAGAGAACAGTGAGTTTCTGAGGATTGCCGCGAGAGAGCAGTGATGTCATTATTGCACTAATACGTTTCAGTTACGTTCAATGCAAATTAGGGGAAGGCTATAAATGGGTTGTAGATATTCTTCTGGATGATTTGAACATATCACATTTGAATATATCATGATTTGAATAGTTGTCAATTTAATGTCCGAAAAGATTACATATTTGTACCATATTGATGTTAATGGTTTGATTGCACGAAAGTGATGAGGTAATGATTTGGTGGACAGAAATTTCATGTTCAGAATTTGAAAAAAATAACTCAAAGGCTTACTTTGATGTTGAACAAGACGTTGACAAGTAAACGTGTCGACTTGTCGTATGTTTTATACTTTCACAAAATATTTTTCCGCATTTTTATTTATTCCTCCCTTTGGAGATTTCCATATTTTATTAATTTCATTTCCATGTATGTTCAAAAAAAAAAACAAAACGCACACGCCATTAATCCCTTATAGGAAGGAAGCGAGGCCGTTTGAATCTTATTTAACTTTTGGAGAATTATTGGCCAGTTCAGTCTCCAAAAACAGTAGTAGCCAATCAAAGATAGCTGGTCTAATTACTAATTTCAAGTGGCATCCGATGAAGAGACGACTGACATATGTCGCTACCTCGTGGGCAATATCTCATTGTTTGAAATAGTGTGGTTCAACGATTTTCTTCACTATACGGAACGATAACTTCGAGTTTCAGAGAAAATAACCGCTGGCATGCTAGAGATCCGCTATCTTGGCAAACGATCTTAGAAAGACAGAAAAGGTTCTACAGTCACTCACTGGATTAGCACTTACATTTTTTTTCTTTGGTCTTTCTTCAGACAACCTAGCCCAGAGAATGCAAACCCCACTTCCACTAAGCTGCACAGGCTTTCCATCTAACTTTAGGGGATTTATAATTTGGCTTTTTTTATCTAAACTATTTACAAGCATTTTGACTATTTTTTGTTATATCCTTCCGTTTTTGTGTGACTTTTATCTTGTCATTATGAATGGCATGTGGTCACTATTCACATCTGCTCCAATAACTTTTAAAAGTCTCACCCGATTGCAACGTATTTATTGGATGAATATGTAGTCTACTGCTTTAATATTCTATGGTTATTTACTTTTTTCCCCTTTTTACTACATTTTTTTTCATGCAAGACAGAACGATATCTAATTGATATCGTCATGCCTTGCCTGATTCTGTCCGTGTGTGTTTTCTTTTTTAGCTGTTCAAATAGTGTGTTTATTATTCTTATTCTTACTATTATACAGGTATCTCCATGGAGTCAGAAGACTCATCGATGGAGATCATTTATTCACATAATAGCCAACATTAACACAATATCTATCACATCTCTCCTTAAACTCATTTACTGATGAAGTACCCACTACCACCTGTCACAACCCATTCCATCCATTCACCATCCTCCAAGCAAAAAACATCCTCTGGCGTTTCCTTATTTTCTTCCTTCTTGCCATGTACTGGAAATATCTTCAGTTTCAATCCTATAACACCCCTTTAATTAAATGTTTCTATCATGGTTACTGTTTTTCACCTATCAGCTAATTTTTGAAGTCTACAAATCGGCAACCCATCATAGAGAGGCATTCCACTGACCTGCCTTGATCTTCGTCCAACTCTTCTGGATCCTCCCCACAATTTCTTCATCTCCAAGGAACCGCAAGTCCAGATCTGTGTGCAGTAGTCCAGATGGGGTCTCATTAAAGCCTTATATAGAGGAACAATACCTTCTCTGTCTCTTCTTTTTAGTGCATTCTTCAACACCCAAATCTGAAGCGCTGTTTTGGTTACATTCGCAATATGCCTTTTAAACTTCAACTTACTGCCCACAATCGCATTCAAGTCCCTGTCGACATCAGTTTCCTGTAGTTCAGTTCCATGAATATAGAAAACCGCTTCTGATCTCTTGTATAATCTTGCACCTGGCCACATTAAACTGATAGCCATTTACCTTTGCCCATAATGCTAGTCTGTTTTGTCTTCCTGCAGGATGTGTGCCTTACCTTCATTCACCATTACTCTTCTCAGTTTACTAGTTAACTAATAAATATTTGGCTAGACTTTTTTAAAGAATCCCTAACGAGTTTTATATCCCAAAGGGATCAAGCGAGGCAATTGGACAACTACCATACATAAGCAAATCACAGATTAGCTTGCTCAAAACTATCAGTGATATTATTTGGCATCCTCGGAAAACTACAGAAGACAACTGCTGCCACTTTGTGGTCACTAACTCTATACATTATTCTTTAAACTAAAGAAGTTCTCTGAGAATTTCCGGCGGAACTCCTTCCTGCTCGTGCCATAGAACGTGGAAATCAGGAACTATTTCAAAGTAAGGCTAGAAAAAGTTCCTCTAGTCGGTGATTAGAAGCGACCTTAAGACATCTCTCTTCATGTAGTCATGCAATTGTCATTCCTGGACTACACAATTTTAAATACCTTTTGAAGATCACCGTGTCATTCATCAATCGGTGGAGGATATAAAAATAAAAAATAATAATAAAACATTAGTAATTTAATATTGCTAATCAAACAGTGAACACCTTGTAGTGTGCAGTGTGAAAAATACAATGTAAAGCTGAAATCAATCCATACTCATAGATCATTTATTTTATGAATAAATAAAATTTCTTCGGGATTTTTATTCTTTAGAAAACTGCATTTTGTTGTCTTTCAGTTGAATTAATTACCACCATAAAACATTAAGTCATTTTTATTTAATTAAAATCAGACAATGCGTCAAATTAAATAGAAAATTATGTGACCTACAAGCATTAGTGACCAACAGAATTTCTTTGCCGAATTCTCCAGGTAATGATTTCTCAAATGGAGTAGAATATATCGAAACATTTTCGGTAGATTTCACCACATACATAGACACACACATTATTAGCAAATATTTGGTCATCCGAAACAGGTGACTGAAACTAGAGCATAGCAATTACACCAAGAAATCCTCGGGTATCAGGCTTAGAGAATTTAGTAGGCTCCAAAGTTAAAGAATCCTCCAAATAGACGTCACTAACTTAAGATGTATTATATTTACAGTTATATAATGGCATGATGTAAGTAGAGTACAATGATTAAAAAATATCGGTGGAAGGAATCCGAGTACCTCCCAGGAGATTAATGGGATTAAAATGAGCAGAGATTCCAATAATTTCTGCGGATGGTTACAACGGATTCACCTTTATGTACAGAAATGAATTACTTCAAAATTCGGTGAGTCTACAGATGCATAACAAAGCAAATATGTCGACATAAGTTCATTAAAATATCACAAAACGGCCTTCAGTTCTAAATCCCTGTCATATCGATAAATAGCTCTCCTTACTTGCAGCCAGAACACATTTTGAGACTCCTTCTCTGTTGGATACTCCATATATGTACGAGTCCGAATCAGGTATGAGAGCTTTTTACTTATCTTTTCTTGAGGTATTGGTCCTAATTTTATTAAGAGGACATTGTCTTTGTTTTCTTCAAACATCCGGTGATGAGCAAGATTAAACTCCACCATGCACCATTCACTCTCCACGAAATTCTCTGACAATACGAAGATCACTTTACGACTACAGTCGATACCTTCAGTAATATTTTCGATAATATCAACTCCACCAATGAAATCTCTGTCGTGGATACACAGTCGAATATCTGCGCATTCAACGTTTGGAATAAACTCCTTCATAACCCAATTTCTGTCTGCTGAGTTGTAAGACACAAAAGCATCAAACTCATAGTTCTTAAGAGTTTTAAATTCTTTATAGTTTTTCACTTTCATCCGACACCATAAACAAAAATATCTTACATGCCACTTGAAATAGATCGACAATGCTGTAATAATTAGAACGGTAATTAGGAGAGAACCCACTGAAATTATTGAGATCCGAATTAACTTATAGCTGTGATCCAGGCAGAGATTTTTTGTATCTATTTCAGAGATAATTTTGCCTTTCATTTCTTTGGGGAAGGTGCATACATATTTCTCCTGTTCTGTAATATTTATAATTGTTTCATTCAGCCATTGCTGGAAAATCAGGAAGTCACATGAACTGCAGTCAAAAGGATTATTTGTAGCGTTCACTGCAGTGACATTCTCAATGTCATTTATCATTCTTGCACTCATACTTCCAATATCGTTTTCGGCAATATTCAGATATTTTAGAGATGGTGCCTCCGAAAAAACTTGTTGAGACCAACCTGTGATCCAATTATTCGATAAATTGATCACATTTACAGTTTTAATCTGGAAAACACCACTCAGTATTTTGCTTATATTATTAAAAGCAAGATTAAGTTCTTTGATTTCGTATAAATGTTGAAATGGGTAGTAACTTTCTTGAAAAATGATCTTGTTTTTTTCTAAATTCAGATTCCTGAGCATATTTAATCCTCGAAATACATCGTTTGCCAATAATTCAAGATTATTCATCGAGAGATCCAAGGTTTTTAATTTGCTGACATCCTCAAAACAAAAATCAGCAAGGTCTTCTAAGGAACAGTTTCTCAAATATAACACTTGGAGATCCGGGAAACTTCTGAATGAATTAGCATGGAGATTCTTTATTGGAGTGTGACTGAAATAAAGATGAGTAACGTTAAGGGTTTTATTTCTTGGGTTAACACTAAATGGCTTAATGTGGGTTGGGATGTTTCTGGACATATCTAAAATCAGCAAATTGTTTATCTTAAAAATCGCATCAGAAATGAGAGAAAGTCTATTTCCTGTAAGGTTTAAGTGCTCCAAAAGAGGAAACTTAACAAATGCTTTGGATGCAATATAATCTAATTTATTAAAAGGCAATTCCAACACCTTTAAAGTAGGTAGAAATGGAAAATCATCATCTCTAATGACAGTAATCTCAGATTTATATATAGCTAAATTTCTGATGTCAAATCCCGTAAATAAATGAAAAAATTGGCGAGGAAAATAATGTATGGTGGCAACCGGTTGAAGGAACATTTTTTCAGCCGTACTACTCATCAGATAAGGTCGCCAATTGTTTATGAGTTCTGAAAGCAGCTCAGTAGCAAAGTGAATTTTATCTACCACACCGTGCCTTGGTAAGTCTGCTGTAAAGTCGATAAGGCGAATATCAAAAGGACACGTTTCTGGTGTTTCTGATATATTTAGCGATTGAGCTTCATGTTTTCCTTCAGCCACAGCAGTTATCCTTTCATTTTTATTTTTGAATGAAAGTGTGACATCTGCATTTTTAAGCAGATACAAAGATCGTTCGGCTGCCCTGTGCCAGTGAAAGATACTGTGATTTGTTAAATCCACAGATGGATCTTTGTAATCCTTTTTCACGAAACGAACATGCTTTACTCTCAAACAGTAAGATCTTGGCTCAATGGTTAAGGTTGTGTCGGAGTTGAAAATAGCACTCATCTCGAACACTTCTGGCCGAAGCTTAACCAAATCCAGTAAAGGTTGAGAAAGTGCATAAGTCGTACAGGATACCATTAGATCAAAATTTTCCGAATAGCACAAACAAGATTTAATATCGTATTTCTTTCTTTCTTCCTCTCCAGGACAATTTGCATCACTTACTTCTATTGTTTCTAGACGAATTCCCAATGCAAAAATAATGAAGAACTTTAGAAGCAGCATTGCGAAGAACTGCAAAATAATAAAAGTGTTTAAAATTAATGATGTGAAGGAAATATTGAGAGCAATTACTGCTCATTTCAAAAAAAAAAAAAAAAAAAAAAAAAAACTTACAGCCGCCTTATCGCATTCCAATAAAGTAGCTGTAACTTTGGTCAATTTTCATAACAGATCAATGTGAGTAAGACATACGTTCGATGCTTGTCACTAAGTGGGGAAATTTTTTTCTACACTTTTTTATAAAATAGCAATAGCCTGAATTGATCGTTCTTTGTAGCATATAAATGAGTCTCCTTAATTTCGAGAAGAAATTAGAATTTTTTTTATAATCTGGAAAATCAACTGTCGAACAAGAACGATATACATGCGTAAAATACTTCCGGTAGATATAGCTCCGGTCGCGTCACGGCAGTTGTCTTGTTCCAGGAGAAATGCACTTAATCGTTTATTTGCGAGAACAATGATGTAACTAAAAAATATTTCGTTTTCTGCAGTTATCTGTAGAAATTAAAAACGAACTTCGTGTTCTATTACTGGTAGAATGACATACCGAGTTTTTGAGAATAGCCGTGAGAGGGCAGTGATGTCATTATTGTACTAATACGTTCCAGTTATGTTCAAACTCACTACCTGAAAATTTTCGTTTATTTTATGTAATTTAATTTAATTAATTTATTATTTTTTATATTTATATTTATTTTTATTTTTTTGTGCGTTATGTCAAGGCCTGTGTAGCTCAGTGGAAGTGCCGCTTGCGTTCTCTGCACTTGGCCGTTCAAAGTTAGATCTAGATTCAAGTCTATTGGCCGATGGAGGAACTTTTTCTAAGCCTATTTTCGACTGGTTCCAGACAGTCGATCTCGCACGGGTAAGCGGGTTTTTTCTCCTGGAAACTCCGATTTTTCATCCCTTAAACTCAACAAAATCGACCGTAGTACCCACATTATTTCAGACAATAACATGTCCTGTTAGGGTTAGGCACCAAGAGATGGCAGACTTGTTTTCTGGTCTTTTCATCAGTACCCCCCTATAATTAGAGATAGACATGGGTCAACTATTTTTGATTGGCTACTGGTGGAGATTCAACTGCCCACTCAGTCTCCAAAAGCTAGATAGGGTATAAAGGCCTCACCTATTCCCTATTAGGGAATAAAAAGCGTTACCTTATTTATTTATGTGTGTTATGTCGTTCTTGCCAATGAACGTCATACACCATTGTGAAAGGTGAAGCAAAAAAAAAAAGCCTACCGGTTTCAAAAATAGTGTCACTAGTAATCACTAGCAGCTTGTACGTTTTTTCATTGGGGTCTGCAGTGTTGCAGACCCCAATGAAAAAGCGAAAAAATTAAATTTTGTTTGTGTCTATAAATAATAACAATGCTTACATTATATAAATGCAATACAACATGTTAAAGGTTACAGCTTATGTTTTGACATTGATTGAATAGTTAATAATTGGAATTTTTTGATTAACACTTTAAATTACGAAACAAATGCGCTGCGATCTAACGCAGTGTCAGAATTATCACATTCGGCCAATTGCAGCTAGACTCGCCGATATTCTTTTGATCTTGTCACTGCACAGAACAGGTGAATTCGACACTGCTCGTGTAGCAGTGTCGCTACAGATTAATTGTATGTTTGTGCGCGCCATTTCTGTATACAAAACGTTTATTATTGGTTGTATCCGTGGTGAGGGATAAATATTTTTGGTAAAACTTATTTTATTCGATTAAAATAAATATATTTATTTATTATAGATACAACGCTTAATTATGACGAGTGTCACTGTTGAAAATATGAAAATAATTATATTTTCTCAATTATCGTTACACGAAACAAATGCCTTGCGATCTAATGCAGTGTCGAAATTATCAAGTTCGGCCAATTGCAGCTAGACTCGCCGCTATTCGTTTGCACTTGTCACTGCACATAACAAGTGAACCCGACACTGCTCACGAAGCAGTGTCGCTACAGATAAATTGTGTGCTTGCGTGCATTAGTTCTGTGTACGAAACTTTTATTATTGGTGTGTGTACGTGGTGAGGGTGAAATATTTTTAATAAAGCAATTTTTTTAATATGTAAATTTATTTATTAATAAATTAGTTATTGATTAGGAAAAAGAATTAAGTATTTTTCTTATTTTGTATATGCAGCAAGTAGGTGGGATTAACTGCCTCACTCATCTACACGTAATCCTCATAATCAAAGACTGCAAATTATGTAACAAACAATCAGTACGGTGTATAATAATAATGAAGATACAGATGTAAAAAAATAAAATATATGAATTTGAATCCAAAGAAAAAAATATTGAAAAGAAATAATGTGTCTTAAACTGCATACAGTATAATGTACAGAGCATCAAGTGTAAAATGCATTAATTGTAAATATGTAAATACTCTGTACGATGAAAATAGAAAAATTGTTATTTTATACATAATGTATAAACATGCAAAAAATGTCTGTAATAATCACCTGTAATAATCATGTATATGTAATTTATCTGGGACATTATCATATTATTATTATTATTATTATTATTATTATTATTATTATTATTGTTATTATTATCCATTATTCAAAAATTCCATGTAATCTTCATTGTTAATTAGAAGAACACGTGTTGTAAATATAGATGCAAAAAAGCATTATTATCAAAATTTTAATTGAAATGCAATGTAGAAAATGAATCACATATGCAGCACTTAGCCGAATTTTGTAAAAATTACAAGCTGGAATGTTACTAAAGATGATTATTGTAATTGTATAAATATTGCAGAAATCAATAAAAAAATAATAATAAAATCTGAGACATACAGGGAGTCAAGGACTCATTGAAAAAAAAAAAAATTATTATTATTATTATTATTATTATTGTTATAGAGAGGGCGCTTTAGCAGCAAGCTGTGGCAGGTATGCTATTTCGTTGCTCCCATATTTTAAGTTGCGAAGTAGTTTTTTTCTGGTGAATTAAAATTTAAAGTATATCAGCGAATTCCATTCTTCAAGCTGAACATATTTATAAAAACTGTATCCGTTAAGTAATAAGTAAATTATAAGTATTCAAAGTTCGAAATATATGTTGGTCAACTACGCGAGAAGAGAACAGACAAACAGACAATGCTTAAAACAACCGCAGGTGGTAAACAGATAACAGCAGAAGGAACGAAAAACAAAAAATACAACGGAAACCCAGGTGAGCCAACTTTGAATGCATTACTTGAAAATAGATTAAGAAACCTAAAAGGCTGTTTAATCGATTTTCTTGGAGAACTATTCGAAAAACATACCATACAGATTATCGAAAAATTCAACCAATATGAGGAATTTATTAAATTTAATAACAACTTGGTAGAAGATGTATTACAGACAGTCAGAGAAATTAAAAACTGCGTTAAAGAGCTAACGGAAAGACAGCATAATCTAATTAAAGACACAACGGAACTACGACAAGAACAAACTCTTTAAAGCAACAGAACGAACTCGTAAACCAACAGCAGTATAAAAATGATCTCCTGATAGATGGTCTCCCTGAAATTGCTACGGAAAACCTAAAATACACCGTAATACAACTAAGTCAAAAAATTGGTGCTCCCATTGAAACAAAAGATATCCAGTCAGTACATCAGTTACCACAAAAAAAGGAAAAGAGAAAATAATTCCCGTCGTGGTGCAACTCACCAACAGCCCAACAAAAATTACCTATAAAAGCCAGTAGGATTAAAAAACCAGTACTCAAGGATCTGAAAGGAGACCATGATAATACCCCAAAATGCTTGTCCAAATACTTAACGCCTTATTATCAGAAACTATTCTACCAAACAAGGAAAGTAAAAACAGAAAAAAAATTACCAGTTTATATGGATAAGCGACAGCAAAATATTCCTTAAAACGACACAAGACGCAAAACCAATCCAAATAAAATCCATAGAAGACCGCAACAGGCTGCCACATTAAAAGGAATATTGACAACTCGTAAAGAAGGAAACAGCACACCAACCTACATGAATGAAGACCATCAAGCAGATGTAATCACCCCGGAAGATAATAATTGCCACATTCTGAAATCAATAACAGAATGGATACACGTGACTATCCCCAAAAAAGGGGCTACCTATTCTCCTCGTCAACATCAGAAGCATATAAAAATACTGGCTGACCCTGCAAGCTTATCTGAAGGAAGATATAGACGACATAGACATATTAATACTGACTGAAGTATCTACGACAAACGAAGAGGCATCCTCCTACCAAATGCCACACTTTCAACAACACAAACACTGCAGACAAACAAAACGAGGCGGTGGTATAATAATATTTACCAATCATAAACTAGAAGTAACAGAACTAAACTATAAATTAGAATACGCAGAAAACATATGCATCGAAATTAACACCTTCAAACAAGGAAACTCCTTGATATTAAACGCAATATACAGACCACCCAACTTAAGCACCACAAATTTACTAGATGAACTAAACAGATGACTCTCAGCCACGAAAGACGGCGCCACAGAATACTTGATAATAATAAGAGACATGAATATAAATATTAGCAACATAAATAACAACACAGAACAATACCTAGACCTCATCAGCACATAACATAACCCCATCCATACAGTCGTATACACGAGAAGAGAGAGTCGGAAACACAACAACCTCATCCTGCATTGATCATATAAATATAAGGGTCCCTCCAAACAGCCACACAGCAGCCGTCATAACATGCAAACTGGCAGACCATTATTTCACAGCATTACAGTTACACACTGAACTAGAACCCATACAACTCACTGAGACTACAAAACAGTATTATAGCAAACTAAATGAAACAATAGTAAACGATGAAATCAGAAAAACAGTCTGCATGCAGATAGCATCTTTAGACTCTGCTGAAGCTGTATATAATATTCTTAAACTTGCATTTAACAAAATATATAACAAAGCATTAACAAAAATAAAAATACGCCCCCAAACGAAACAAAATCCATGGATAACAGACAACATACTAACAGACATACAAAGAAAAGATGCCCTATGGAAACAACTTAAGAAGTCGCCGAACAATATCGCTTTACATGTTGAATACAAAAGAAAACGGAATCTCCTAACAACACAGATTAGAACGGCAAAAAGAAACTACTACAGCAACAAATTAACAACAGCTCAGAATGCCATAAAGGAAACCTGGCACCTGATTAATGAAATGCTGTACAATATTCACAGAACTACTGCCTCAGAAACAATGAAACGCAGCTTTGCTTGTGATCCTAAATCCCTCAAACAGTTGGCAAGCAACTTTAATCAGCACTTCGTGAACTCCATTCATAAACTACAACAAACAACCTTTCCTCACACAAACGAACATCCTCCACTAGGTCCACATCGATTGGGTTGCATACAGCAACCCAGTCGATGTGGTTCCCCACAGTAACAAAAGAAGAACTATCACTGGCAATTCAACAAATTAACCCTAAAAAGGACCAGGGATAGACAGAATGAGACCAAAAGACATCCAGAAACACTCAACCAACCTACAGGGTGTTCGGGATAAATTTGACAGTTTCGTAAGGAAAAAGAAAATATTCTTTGTATCTATTAAATTTAATGAATTGACAAAAAAAACATTACAGGCAGAGTTAATTACAATACTATCAACAAGATTTACTCAAAATAACCACCATTAGCATCGATCACAGCTTCAATTCTGCTTCGGAACCTCGAACAAGCTGATGCTACAGTCTCCCTGGGAAGGGCCGCAAAAACTGTTTTAATTTTATCCATTAACTGGGCTTTTGTATTACTGGAAGTGCGATTGGTGTCTTTTTCAACTGCGCCCCATACAAAATAATCCATGGGGTTAAGGTCTGGGGAGTTTGGAGGCCAAACATTTGGACTGGTGAAGTCGTAGAAATTTTCAGACAACCATTTTTGACTTTTCCCAGAGGTGTGGCAAGGGGCCGAATCCTGCTGCCATACATACGGCCTACCATTGGCTACCCTTGTTATCCAGGGCTTGACTACAGTTAGCAACTCCACTAACAAAGCCCGAATTCCAATGCCAGGGTTCTTCAACACCTGTTCCTGCAGATTTGCGAGGAATTCTGCTGTACGAACGCAATCAGATCGTCTGCTAGGGATCTTTCTTCTTGCTACATCCTCGTAGTCACCATTGCAAGTCTCTAGTTCATGCCTGATTGTTTTTACTGTATTCAGGGAGCATTGGGCAGCAGTCGTAATATCCTTATTTTGATGGCGGGCACGAATCATCATGATACAAGTTATTCTCTTCCATGATTCAGGTGGGTTCCAGCTATCCATCCTTTCTGACATCTTGTATGTGAATGAAGAAGGGTCCAAACTTTTAAATGAAGAGAAGTGTGTGTTAATACATGTAACTTACGGAAAAATATAATTAATTATAAATATGTCAAATTTATCCCGAACATCCTGTATGTCTAGTTATACAAAAATTGTTAAATAAAATCTTCGAAACTGGACGCATTCTTAAACACTAAAGACTGCATTAATCACACCCATACACAAAATGAAAAAGAAACATAAGTACTTAGAGACCCATCGCCACGTAATTAACCAAATCATGGAGCGCATCGTGCATCACAAACTCTCCACATACGTTGAAAAATTTCAAATCATACCCAAAACACAATATGGCTTTCAAAAAAATAAAGGAACAGCAGCACTCCTGGAAGATTTCACAGACCTAATAAACGCTGTATTGGATAAAAACAGAATCGCATTAGTCGTATTCATTGACCTAACAAAAGCATTTGACACACTAACACATAAAACCTTGTTAACGAAACTAAAGCATATTGGAATCGGAGGTCGTCTACTCCAGTGGTTTAAAGCATACATGCAAAACAGGAAGCATATTACATGTATAAGATCAGCATACAGCAAAGAGGTACCGGTAACCTGCAGAGAACCGCAAGGAGCTGTCTTATCTCCCATTCTGTTTAACATATACACACACGACATAAGCCACCTTCCCCTAAAAGTAAAATTTTCCAATACGCAGACGACACGGCCATAATATCCATTCACAACAACACAAATATCACTTACACAAATATGCAACACGACATCAATCGAATCACTAACTGGGTAACCGAAAACGGCATATATATAAACCCTGGGAAAACAAAGGTAACTATATTCAAAAACCACCAAACCCTGCCGATAGAAACTAAATATCTCCCTATTTAACATTCACCCCCCCTCTATACCCAAAGGCTGAATTTAAAACCACAAGCATCACACAGGTGAAACAACACGCTATCTCGAACTTCACTTCGATGCTGCTCAAAGTTGGAATAGCCATATAAACTACCCATACACCAAGCTTAGGATAATAGCAAGCAAACTATACCGATTAAAAGACATAGCCCTGACACATAAAAATACCAATCTATAAAGCATTATGTGAAAACATTTTAAGATATGCAATCACATCATACGCATTCTGCACAGACTACAGACTTAACAGGCTACAATGGTTGCAAGATAAAATGATAAAACTGATATTCTGGGAACAACCCACACTTATGCAGGAAGCACGGACAGAACACAAAATATTTAAGGTGAAACACTTACGCCACTGCACAGTAATGTTAAAACATTACTACAGCCCAAACATATCACACAACAAGACCACAGTCAACAAACTACATAACATATAAGTACAACAATCAATACAGCAAAGCCACCCAAAACTTCTACGTACCTGACATGATAAACAAACTGCCGTTCTACGACAGAAACCTTGGGACATACAGAGAGCTGAAACAGGCACTATATAAATATTATAGCGAGAATGAAAAGTAGAGAAACTCCTCTCTCTCTCTCTCTCTCTCTCTCCCTTCCTCACACACACCCACCCACACACACACACACAAAACCTATGACAAACCCCCTCTCAAAAAACACCACTAGAAGGACACGAACAAACACACCATGTCCACATCTAACCCTACTTGCAAGAAAAAAAAAACGTAATAAAAAGAGAAAACGTTCATTCACTATTTTTTAAAGTGTAACCGTCAATCAAAAGCACCAGTAGAAGCCAATAGGTAGATTCGGGGGAGAAGGTGAATTCTTGTAAGTAGTGCAACACTACAGAAACTCGTGCAGAAAATTTATAATTTGATGCTTTCTTAATGACGTGCGAAACTCGATCGCAATCATGTGATGTTCTAGGACTAATCTTGCTTTGTTTTTCGTCTGGCCTGATGGACACGAGAAATACTGTAACAACCAACACAACGTAACTGACAAAAAATAAACAAATAAATAACGTTAATGATTGGATTCAGCTCATTTTTAGACTCCACGTTTACAGTAATGCAATGCATCAAATAAAAAAAATGGCAAATCTTTCTATTTACTCTTGTGTGATAACTGTTCCATAATTATTATAGAATATGTTGTATGGTATAGAATAGGGTAATAGCTCGAATAGTGTGGTTAATGAGTGCCGAAAATATTCAGTATGCTAACCGAAACACAGCATTAATACTGTCATGCTTCAGTTGTAATGCAGTCCAAACACACAATTACTGTACTGGAAAAAAAAATAATAATAAAATGTTAGCTGAATCCTTAAAATGTATTATTTGAATGTATTGTATATTGTGTATAAAGGGATAATAAGTTGCAAAATAAATAAATAAATAAATAAATAAAAATAAAAATAAGCTAACACCTTTTATTCTCTTATAGGGAGTAGGCTAGGCCTGTATACCCTATCTAGCTTTTGGAGACTGAGTGGGCAATTCAATCTCCACTGGTAGCCAATCAGAGATAGCTAACCCATGTCTATCACTAATTATAGCAGCCACCAGGCTGGCAAACAAGTGCTGCCATCTCTTGGTACCTAACCTTAACAACATATGTTATTGTCTGAAATAATTTGGGTACTACGGTCGATTTTCTTGAGTTTACGGGATAAAAAACGCGAGTTTCCGGGAGGAAAAACCCGCTTGCCCGTGACAGAGATCGACTAACTCGGGAATCGGTCGAAGAAAGGCTTAGAAAAAGTTTCTCCAGTCGGCGACTAGACTTGAATTTAAGTCTGACCTCAAGCGACCAAGTCCTTGAAGTCAGACTTAAATTCAAGTCTAGTCACCGACTGGAGGAACTTTTTCTAGGCCTTTCTTCGACTAATAATAAATAAATAAATAACAAAATAAAATAAAATAAAATGTTTGTAACCTGGGTCTTTACTACATTATTTTAGACCTTTTTTTAATGAAGGTGGATGAATACTCCATCCACCTTCATTTTGCCTTTCTAGTGAAATTGTAATTTATTTGCACTGCAATGTATTTTAGACTAATTATAAATCTCATTTTAGTGAAACCTGCAGTGAAACTACACAGCCTAAATTAATTCTCTACCTGTTTGACACCATATTATTTGAGATATTGTTGTACTTTTTTTTTGTTTGTTTCGAGTGTGGCAGTGCTCAAATGAAACAAGTACATAAATAATCTAACACCAAGATACAAACATGCTTCCAATAGTATTTTTCTATGAAGACGTTGTCATAATGACAAAAAAAAAGAAGTTAATTTTGTATTATAAACTCCACTGCACTGAATGCACGGATTTTAATGACATTTGATATCTGTGATAATGAATTTTTTTGCAAATCTCAATTTGGATTTAAATTGAATCATTTAAGTCGAGAATTAGACAGAACGAATCAAATATAATTCCAATCTGGCTAGAACAGAAATTTGAATGAAATTTAGTGTATATCATGAGGACTAAGTTTTAATTTTAATTCTGGATTTAAATCGAACAATTTTATCGCAAAATTATTGAAAAGGTCTCGAAAATACAAAGAATCAATAAATAAGTAAAATAAAAACGCAAATCCCTGAATCCTTTTATTTCCGTAAAAGAAGTAGGCTAGGCTGTTTAAGCACTAACTTTCGGATAATGGGGGGGGTAATTTCCACCATTCACTAATCAGAGATGGCCAGCTCAAGACTGTCAATGATTTTCAAAGGCATCCGGTGAAGTACTATTATTATCATTATTCGTGACACCTCCAAGGAATCCGAAGACTCATCGCGAGAGGACACCTATTGTACAACTCTCCATCTCCACCACTACACCGAACCTCTACTACTAATCATCTACATCAGTGCCATCTACTGCCCACCACCACCACAGCTAGTATTTTTTTGTCTGTAAATTGTATGTGTTCTGAAGGGCTGATTTGTCTGTATGCGGGATGAAAAAACCGATTTTTCTGGGAGAAAAAACCTTGCTACCTCCGCATGAGATCATCCGGTGAAGTATAGCAGACAAGTGCCGTTATCTCGTAGTCCCTAACCATAATGCGATATATTATTGTCTGAAACACTATAATTATACAAAATGCTATTGTAAAACGCATATTTTTTCAACAAGTTTATTTATCCGTATATTTATTCTATATTCTCTAAAGAGCATATGAGGAACACTGTATCAGATGATGAAAACATCAGGGAAAAGTACAGCAAACATAACTTAGTTTAATATTTGCAACGCATTCATTACTTTCTTACTTGTCAGGGTTTCTTGAAAATCATTAATAGGGTTGTACTTACATATGAGCATCACGGACAAATAATTATGGAATCAAGTTATAAAATGCTCAAGATACAAGAGTGGCGTGAAAAGTTCTTGCCCTAACAATGAAAAACAAATTTATAATTTCAAAATTATTTTTATTTTTCAACATAATCTCCCTAAAGACCAATACATTTATTCCAGCGATGCTCCAGCGCCATTATCCCGTCCTTGTAGTGGTTCCCAGTAAGATCTGCAAAATACCCCTCTACAGCTGCAATCATCTCTTTATTCTAAGAAAAATGCTGGCCAGCGAGGAAGAGTTTTAGTTTTGGAAAGAGATAAAAGTCAGAGGGAGCCAAATCTGGGGGAATAGGGTGGATGTTCCAACAATTCATAGTGCAGATCCCTTAATTTTGCCATTGCCAAAACACCTATGTGGAAAGTCCTGATGAAAGATAATTTTTTTCTTCTGCAAGGCAGGTCTTTTCTCAAGAATTTTGTTCATCTAGTCTGGTTAAAAGATCGGAATAATATTCCCCGGTTATTGAAAGTTTTTTAACTTGGTATACTATGTTAAAGATACCAAGCAAATTTATAAGCTAGGCTTTAATCCTTTTTTCCCCAAGTAAGCAAACAGACAAGTACGTCAAGTTTATGCCTGCACATAGTGCAAGTCTGCACGGATCTTACCCCACCTTTACCACGAGTTGCCTCAGACTTGCATTACATGCAGGCGCAAACTTGATTTACTTGTCTGTTTGCTTACTTGGGAAAAAAAAAGGATTAAAACCTAGCTTATAGAAATTGCTTGGTATCTTTAACATTCCCCGGTTATTGTTTTACCCTTTTCAAGATAATTAATAAACAAAACGCCTTTAGCATCCCAAAACACCGATGCCATGACCTTTCCTGCTGATGGAATCGACTTTGTCTTCTTTGGCGCTGAACAACCGGCTTCTGTCCACTGTTTTGACTGCTGTTTTGATTCTGGTGTGTAATGGTGAATCCACGTCTATTTCCATAGTAATAAATCGACGCAAAAATCAGTTTTATTCTTGTTAAAGCGCCCCAAGCACTGTTCAGAGATTTTTCATGGGAGTGCGTTTTTTATCTGTGCGAACAAGTACGGCACTCATCTTGCGCAAAGCTTTTTCATTTTCAATTCTTCATGCAAAATATATCCTACACGTTCTTTTGAAATGCCAATAGTCTCAGCAATTTCGCGCACTTTGACTCGCCAGTCATCCAATACCATATCGTGCACTAGATCAATGATTTCTGGTGTTGTTACACTTTTTGGACGTCCTTCACGTGGATCATCTTCAAGGCTGTTACGGCCACGTTTAAACTCGGCAGCCTATTTCTTAATTATCGAAAACGAAGGAGAAGCTTGCCCACAAACTTTTATGAACTTCGAATGAATTTTGTTTGGCGTTAAACCTTCCTTTACAGAGAATTTTATAACCTCACGGTACTCAATTTTATTCATTTCAAGGGATACGGACGACACTTTTGCTTCAAGCAGCTGTATAAAACAAACTACTTGATAGAATGACTTGCAATTTCACATGGATGCTTATGACAGATGTACCAACTCAGACAAGAAATCTTGCCCATAGTGTTGCATGTATGGTCGATGCCGAGAACGTTTCAGGCCACCCTCGTATATAAGTTTTCTTTGAAGCAGTATAAAATTGAAAATGCTTAATATAAGAATATCAAATAGGTTAATAGTTAAATATAAGAATATTCTTATAATTTTAGTTGTATAATCTGAGTCATTTTAAATTATTTCAATATGTAAATGTAAAAATAATTATGTGCTTGAAATTATTAAATTTATAATACTTTCATTTTATATGACTCCCACCCATAAACTTTTGTAAATATTTAGTACATTATTATCCATGGGTTGGCTTTTTAAAAAACACCTAATTTGGAACCCCGTTTTAGGGACCAAACATTTAACTTTTCAAGCCACTTCAGTCGTCCAGTAAGCTGTGCTTTCATTGACTGTCCACGCACGACAGTCAATGAAATTCATCTCCCACCTGAAGACAATCACAAACATCTATGCCTACTGCAGGATTCAATTTTATCATCTGCTAGTTGGAGCACAAACATGATATTCAGTTGACGAACCCCAAGGACAGCAACAGCTCCATATTCAAAAATAGTTTTATATTCAAATAATTTTAAAAGACCGGCATAGGCCTCGTGGTTACTTCCATAGAATTAGGCTATGTCGAAAAAAAAAAAAAGTTTGATTGTCACCATTTATTCGCTTTTCGGGGTATTTTTATGGTAACTCGAGTTTTGAAGACAGTTCAGTTAGCAAAAGTATGTATACACTCTTTTCTGATGAGAATCTGATGCATTTAGGTGAGTGTCCGTCTATATACAGTATATATATACTAGGGGGCTGTGCCCTTCCCCCCCTGGCGTCTACGGCGCACAACTCCCCGAGTTCTGCACTGGTAGGCTGGTTCTCCTTGAATTCTGATGAATCGAATTTTGAAGACTTCACACTCAGGGTATCCCCTGAGTTTCAAACGTTTCAAAAAACGTGACATAAAAAGGCTTATTATTTTATATATATATATATGAAAAGGCTTTAATGACTGATACCGAGAGTAAAAAGATGACATGGTATATTTGAAAAGATAATAGTAGTTTCGTTGAATTGATCAACATCTTCAGGTATCACAATCAAAGAAGTATATTAAGAATTACAGAGACTTAAAATTGTAATAACAGAACAAGTACAAAAAGACAGTTGCGTGTTTGAAAACAAAATGCGAGCTTGAGTTCCAAACAAACGTATACTACGCGCTGTCGCGAGTGCGCCAGTACTGAACAGAGGCAACGTGTGCGTCAGAGAGATTGAAACTTAGGCTGTTGTTGATATGGGAAGAATCTAGAGAAATTTCCCTAGATTCGACAATCTTTCTCTCGAGCTCATCATAGCACACATGGATATTAGAAGTTTGAGTCCAGGTCACAATGTGTTGGCGGCCTTCGTCTGACTTAGCTGAAAAGAAAACGTGGCTAGAAAGAGAGCTAGCTCTAGTCCTGTTATATGAGATGTCTCGACGATGTTCTTCCAAACGTAGAAGGATGGATTTAGCAGTCTGGCCATAGTATGGCTTTCCATAATCACATAAAATCTTGTACACTCCTGGAAACTGAGTTGGAAGATGTTTCTCTTTAGGTTTGCTAAGTATTGAACGAAGTTTTGGAAGCGTAGTGAAGCAAGTTTTGAAGTTAAACTTCTTGAGAATCTTTGACAGTTTTGGTAAAATAGAGCTGATGTAAGGCAAAGAGATGAAAGCTCTTGGGGAAGAGGGATCTTCAGAAGTAGTTGAGTGACTGGGGGGGAAGAAATTTGTCAGTTTTCTTAGGAGAGAAGCCATTATTAATAAAAGTTTTTTTAAGAAAAAGGAGTTCATTTTCAATTTCTGTTTCTTTTCAAATATATCATGTCATCTTTTTATCTCTCGGTATCAGTCATTAAAGCTTTTTCATAATATTAATATCAAGTTATTTTATAAACTTGGTTATTTTAACTCCTAATCCCAAGTATGCAAACAATTAAGTTTGCGCCTGAAACAAAGTTCAAGTCTAAAGATGGTACAACACCAGGGCAACTCATTGTAAACCGGTTGAAACCGGTCTCAGTAGTGACTCCACCCATAATGCATTGCAGTATACATCTTCTAGTGAGATGTGCTTTACATTATGGGAAAATACTAAGAATAGTGATCAGATCTTTACCCACCTTTACAATGAGTCGCCCTGGTATTGTACCGTCTTTAGAACTTTGTTTCAGGCGCAAACTAATTGTTTGCATACTTGGGATTAGGAGTTAAAATAACCAAGTTTATAAAATAACTTGGTTATCCTAATATATTAGATTTATTAGATAATATATTAGAGATACCAAGCAGTTTTATGAACTTGGTTCATAAAACTGCTTGGTATCTCTTTTTCCCAAGTAAGCAAACAAGCAGGTAAATCAAGTTTGCGCCTGAAGTATATTCAGGTCTGAGGCAATTCGTGGTAAAGGTGGAGTAAGCTCTGATCACTGTCCTTAGTACCTCCCATAATATATACACTGCTCAAAACAATTAAGAAATTTTAGTTTCTGTCAGATAATTATAAATTTCTGCAAATAATTATAACTACTGGGAACTTTATACATCAATAAATATTCCTTACTTATGAATAGGGTGTAACTGATGAAGTATTGTTTAAATAATAAAAAATTTTAAAAAAAATAATTTAAATTTTAATTTTAAATTTAAATTTAATTATTTAAATATTATTATAAATTTAAATAACTAAATTTGTCATAAAATATTTATTACAAATTTAACAAATTATACATTTTAGCTTGAAATAATTTTAACAAGAATAACAACAAGAATATTTCTAATTGTTTTGAGCAGTATATATAATATTGACGTCGAACACTGAGCGAGATTTCACAGTATTTAACACAATAATATACTCATACGAATTAGAAACACAAGATGGCGGTATGAGTCTGTCTAACTCTCTTGCGTGCATTTGAAATTTTATTATTAGTGTTTCAGGGACTGTAATTTTAATTATTTCAATATACCCGTATAAACGTAAAAATAAGTATGCCCTTGTTTATGTACATCACACTGAATTTATGTAGTTATTTTATGAATTCATATACCGTATGCTGTGATCAATAAAAATGTATATTCAGCCGTGATACGTGAACAGTCAAAGATAATATCAAGCATATTGCATTGAAATCACCCCAATGATATTTTAACAATTGATCAGAGAACTTTGCGGAAATGAAATAAGCAACACATTCCTCTCGTTAAGAGGAAATACGAGACTCGTACTAAGAACACTTCCTGGTCTCTCGTCCTGTTCAGCTTCCTAGAAAGTCACAGGGTAAACTTCTTTCAATTTCTACACGCGGTGAGTGGAATAAATGAATTTTGGAGGTCATTTAATTCAAACATTTATTATAGCAATTTAAATACGATTTTTTTTTTTCAAATTCTTTGTTTGTGAAATTAACAAATAGTATGAAAAATTAAAGTGTATTTAATTTGGTTAGTTAAAAGCTGTAAACGATGCGCCTTCCTGACCAAAAAGTCTACGGGGTAAAAATGAAAATTTTAAAATTATTATTTATTAAATTGAGATTAAAACGTTTCAGCATACTGTGCATAGATGCGATCACGATCAAAACCTTATTAGAAATAATGTAACCCCCCACAAAAAAAAAAAACTATTTAAGATTTAAATTTTGATCGCGATGCCTCAACACAACAAATATTCCGGTAATCGTATTTATATTTATACGCTTACTCTTCCAACTTTGTCTTAAGTATCAAACATCTTTATTCTAGTAATGCGAGAATAGCTAATCCTACCTCGATACTCTGACATGTTGGGTCAGTACCAGATCCGAATTTAAGGTGGTTGTGTCTACTAAGTAATAACTTTTACGTCCTCATCTACTGAATACATTTTAGGTTATCTATACTGAGTCGGAAGACCCTTGTAATGTGAAACTGAGCTGTAGCTTGTCCGACTTGTGCTTAAACTCGGCCCTAGTCAGTTGCGTGTTTTTTGCAGGAGGAAAAACCCAGTCACCTCTGTCTGAGGTTAATTGGAAGACTTTTTTAAAGATTCCTCGCATGCTATACGTGATTCGAACGCGTCCTTTCCGCTTGCGATCTATTAATGTGTTTTTGCGAACAGCTGAGGGCTGTAGTCTTTGGGGAAGACATTGTGAGGTAGGTGGAATGAAAGAAGTAGCAGAAAAGTTGGTTTGGCAAGTCTTTAGCTGGAATGTAAATGGGTGTTGATCAGCAGCTGCTCTTGTCCTTATGGTTTGGAGGAAACTAGAGGAAAGAAAGTGGAACATCCCTAAAACACCTGTAGAAAGAGATTCAAGGCAGAAACTGAACGTCTACAGAGGGGAGATTGGATTGGATCTGTAAAAGAAGAATAATCAATCAATCAACTAAATTTCCTTCATCTGAATACCATCGAGCAGTTTTAAAGAGGATTTGGTGAACCAATCCAAACATGTGCTCAATATTCCATGGATGGGCAGATATGGAATATATATAAATAGTGTTAGCTATTTGTGAAAATAAGATGGGGAAAAGTGCACAGAGCTTTTTTGGCGACTGAAAAAGATGTGGCTGAAACGTGTTTGTGCCAGAAAAACCTGGCACAAACATATATTTAGTTATTGACGTATTGTGCGCCATCTGCAGTTATTTTTCTTAACTCAGTGTTCGAGCGAGAGGTCGAGTAACTTATACACTCTGCCAAGAGAGTGTCCATGTCTTAAGACGGCCCTGAGTGTTGTTCAGTTCAAGAAGGAAGTTCTAATCATGTTTGAATATTTGGTTATTATAGAAAGTTAGGGGAAGTGAAACGAGATCTTTCTTTAAAAAATTAGGCATAAACTGTATTTTGGTCTTGAAGTTTAAAAAGTCGTCGTCGCCACATCGAAGTACAGTAAGGGTATGATTTCAATGCCATTGATTGTGGTTGATAAGGAAGGGGGGGGGGAGTAATGATTGGGCGCCACACAGTCTGTCAAATGAAAAATCGGAATGGACTGTACTCTTATCAAAGAGCTGATCATTTACGTAAGAGAGAGAGTAAAAGTATAGAGGTCTGGTGTACTCTTGCATGGACGAATCCGGAAAGAGGAAACGCTCTAAAACGACACATGATAAGCAATCAGAGAGAAAGCTGTCAACCCAGTTGTAAAGGGTAAAAGGCAAGGTACTTAGCACCAATGGACTGCAGGTGAGTTAGTGGCATCGGTAAATAATTTGTAGAATGGGTAGATGATTTAATCCCCCAGTGCAATGTCAATGCGCATGAAAATTTATCATAAAATCAACTTTCATCATTCAAGAAATCTTAAAGTATAACAACTAGAATTACCATATTCGGTATACTACTACTACTATTATTATTATTATTACGCGATCCCTCCAAGGAGTCCAAAGACTCATCGAAGGAGGGCACCTACTTCTATAACTCTCTGCCTTCACCGCGATTATCAACCATACCGAACTGCCGCTACCATCATTATCTACACCGACGCTATCTACTGCTCACCATCATTTTTGTCTGTAAATTGCGTGTGTTCTCAAGGCCGATTTGTCTGTATGCGGTCGTCCCGCATACAGACAAATAAGAATAACAAATAAGACAAAGACAAATACAGAGAAAAAACCCTGCTACTTCTGTATGAGATAGTCTAACTCATTTTCAACTGAAAAATCCCATATAAAGATTCCTCTCGTCACGACGAGAATCGAACTCAGGTCTTTTCCAATCGGAGGCTCAACGTACCGTCTTTCTTCCAATTGCGCTACCGGCTTCATATTATAATAACATAAAAGCATTGGCAATCATGTGAATATATGCATTTATCACTCTCAACATGAATGTATTTTACGATAAAAGAAATTGTTAAACAAAGAAAGGAGTGTATAGATAAGGATCCCCCCATAGGACAACTGGAAAAACGATGGAACATTGCATCGTTCATTGCGCAAGACCTGCGTTCGATTACCGTTTACAGGTAAGGAGTCTCTTTAAAAAAATTGAACGCGATTTAGCCGATCTCAAACTGATGGTAGCAGATTTTGTTTTCTCTGGAAAACTCGGATTTTTCATTCCACATGCAGTCAAATCAGGCAGAAAAGAATACACACAAATTTACAGACGAAAAATACTGTTGGCAGAAGGTAAATGGCGTTGTGCATAGATGGTGGATGTGGAGGTTTGACTAGTTGGGTTGTATATGTTGGGTTGTATGGAGAGTGGAATGCCCTTCTGCAACGAGTCCTTGGCCTCATTGAAGATGTCATGTGATAATAATAATAATAAAGCACACCAATACGCTTACAGTTTTGGAAATATACATTTCGAAATGAAAAATACGGAAATATTTCATTATTTGTAGTTTTTTTGGTGTTCATTTATGAAGCCTGTGTAGTTCTGTGGAAATGACGCCTACATCTATATCGCTAGGTCGCCGTTCTAAGTTCGATTATGTTCGTCTGTTAGAGGAATTTTATCTAAGTCTTCGACTGGATGCAAGTGGTTCCCCCCTCCCCAGAAACGCGGGTTTTTCGTTCCATAAACTCCAGATATCGACCATATAACTCGCATTATTTCAGACAATAGTTTATAGTGTTAGGGTTATGGATCACTAGGTGGCGATAGTTTAATATTATTACTATTATTACTACGGGCGACTCCAAGAAGTCCTAAGTCTCATCAAGGGAGGCCCTAAACATCATGTCCACACAACAATTCGACATTCTCACAGTATCTATCATACTTGGCCTTGAACTCATTCACAGTCATGGCACCCACAACAGACTTTGGCAGCTTATTCCACTCATTCACTACTCTAAAAGTAAAAAACCTAGCTCTAACATTCTTTCCCAGCTTCCATATCCATAACCCCTTGTCCACCCACCACCAGTCCTGATCTCAAAAATATCCTTTGAATTAATCCTACAGAAAACCTTCAGTAATTTGAATGTCTCAATCATAGCTCCTCTTTTCCACCTATCAACCAATTTCTGCAACCCACAAATCTTCAACATGTTCTCAAAAGGTTCATTCCATTGACCTGCTATCATCTTGGTCACTTGCCTCTGGATCCTCTCAACCTCCTCCCCATGAAGAAGAAACATAGGTGACCAAATCTGGGCACAGTAGTCGAGATGAGGTCTTATCAAGGCTCGATACAGAGGAACAATAACTTGTTTGTCTCTGCTCGTCAAAGTATTCTTCAGCGACCAAGTGATTTGATGAGCTGATTTAGCCACTTTTGCAATGTTATCCCTAAACTTCATCTCCCTATTCACCAACACTCCGAAGTCCTTGGCCCCATCAATCTCCTGGAATACAGTTCCACCAATGTGGTATACTTCTGCTAATCGTTTCACCCCAAAATGCATAACCTTACATTTTGCCACATTAAATTGACATCCATTCTCCCTAGCCCAGACCTGTAATCTCTGCAAATCATCCTGCAAGATTTTGACATCTTCTGCATTCACTATTGCCCTACCCAACTTTGCACCATCAGCAAACAAATGAACTGCTCCTCTCAGATCCTTCCCTATATCGTTAGTGAACAAATTAAACTGCAGTGGTCCAAGAACAGAACCCTGAGGCACACCACTAGTCACAGGCCATCTTTTGGACTCTACTCCTGAATAAACCACTCTCTGATATCTCTCCATTAACCACCCACTCATCCATCTCACCAACCCTTTATCCATTCACATATGTTGCAGTTTACGGATTAGAATTCCATGTCGTATCCTGTTAAATGCCTTAGCATGGTCCAGCAGTATTACTGTAAACCCATTACCCTTATCCAGTTCAGCCATCACTGTGTTATACAACCTGAGCAAGTTACTGAGGCATGATGTACCCTTCACAAAACCATGCTGTCCCCCATACAGTATCTCATTTTTTTCTTCAATCCATTCCTGTATTTTTCCCTTGACTACTTTCTCCAAGACCTTGACAACGACTTCTGATATGCTGATCGGTCGGTAATTTGCAACAGTAGTCTTGGATTATTCTTGATGCAGTGGAACTATTTTCCCCTCTTTCCACACCTTTGGGACTAAACCAGACCCGAGACTCAGACTAACCACGCTACTGGCCAAGACGTCTATAGACGTCAAGGTTATCATGGATGCGAAGTTAAAAAAAAAAATCGGCTAACGCCTTTTTATTCCCCTATACGGGGAGTAGGCGAGACCATTTAGCCCTATCTAACTTTTGGAGACTGAGTGGGCAGTTCAATCTCCACTGGTACCAATCAGAGGTAGATGGCCCAAGGCTATCACTAATTAAGCGGTACACAGTGAAGAGAGACGGCTCAAATGTACCGCCATCTCGTGGTCCCTAACCCTAACACAATATATTTAATGTCTGAAATAATGTGGGTTCTACGCTCGATTTTCTTGAGTTTACGGGACGAAAAACCGAGTTTCCGGGAGGATGCGAAGTGCATATTAAAATTGTAATACCATTGATATCACATTGAAATATATGATGGATACGAAGCATACGAGGATGCGTATTTGATCCATAATGGCCAGTGAGGTGGTTCAAGGGCACTGATAATTCTTTAGCCGCTTCACGTAAGACCCGTGCTGGTATACCGTCCAATCCCACAGACGTATTCATATTAAAGTTCTGTAATAGACTACTCACCTCCACTTCATTCACCACAATTCCCGTATAAACTAATGGTTCCTTCATTCTTTCAATGTCACCACCTGGATGATATACTCTTGCAAAGTGCTCAGTAAGTAATTCCACTATATCGACTGATTCAGTGACCTCCTTGCCATTGGCATTCCTTAAAATCATTCTGCCGTGTACAGTTTTTCTTTTACTTGTAGCATATTGAAAGAACTGTTTGGGATTCTCTTTAGCTTGCATAGCTAGTTTCCTTTCATAATCCGCTTTTGCTTTTCTTACCACACTCGTTACCCTTCTGACCTGTGCCTCATACCGTTCAAGTGCCAGCCGGTCATCTTTCTCCTTAAATTCTCTCCACAGTTGTTTCTTTTTTTGCAGCTCAAGCTTAATGGTGTTATTCATCAATTTAACCCCCACTTGATTTACTATCCGGAGTCTAGGTATACAAACAGCCATTACCTCCTTCAAACGCTCCTTTACCGCTTCCCATGCACTATCAACCTGCAGCCCTTGCAGTTTTACATGCCATGGCACTGAACCAAGCAATCTCCTGAGCTTGTCATACTTGCCAGCACGGTAATTCCACATATACCCTGTCTTAATCGAAAATTCCACACCTTTAGCCACCTCCCAGGTCAAGACCTTCTGATCAATCTCACCAATGGGTGCATGGTCATATTAATTTCAGTCAAATTCTGAGATGCTATTACAAGCACTCTCAAACCCCTAGTATTTTCGATTACATGCTGCCTCAGATAGTTATCCCCTTAATACCTGAATAAAATCTAGTTTCTTCCTCACATGTGTCCTCTCCTCCTTCCAGTCAATGTTACCTTAATTGAAATCCCCCATAATAATTACCCTCCTTCCACTCATTTCATCAATTTGCTTATGCATACTATCTCCACCATCTATTCCATCACCTGGTCTATAGCAGCACCCAACTGTATATTTTGTTCTGCTAGTCTCAATCTCACACCAAATAGCCTCAAATGAGCTCTTTTCACTATCCTGCAATACAACTTCTATTCTCCTTGGCTGCAGTTCATCAGCACTCATCAATAATACTCCTTCCCCATTTTATTCTCTCTATCCCTCCTAAACACACTATAACCTACACATTCCATCCCACTAACTATATCATCTTGCGTCAGCCATGTTTCACTAATGCCAATAACCTGTGGCCAGGAAGAGCCAACCAAAACCAAAAATTCTTCCTTCTTGTTCCTAATACTCCTGGCATTAGTATACATGAAATGCAGAGGTCCCTTTGTCCCACCCCTATCTTGATGCGTTATTCTAACTATTCCATTCTGATTTCTTGTCCTTAGTACTGGCTCGGGTGCATTATATACATTCTTACACTCAACTGTCTCACTGATGTCCGCATATCCACTCCACCCCCCCATTCCTTGATAGTTCTAGTTTCCCTGGTTCTGCACATCCATTTTCACTTCTTTCAGCAACACTTTTTCCAGGTACACCAAATCCGCAGTTTCCTTCCATTCTCTCCCCCGTGCCAATTAAATCAGAGATAGTATTGGGCTACATATTCTGTAACATATGATGATATTAATTAATCATTGTTGGATTAATATGTAACAAGAATAGTAATTCTTGGTATTCTTGTTAAAGTATTACTCCTTTTTTTTTATTTTAAATTGAGAAGAAAAATTGAGGCACAAATGGACTTAAGCAAACAATATATGTCAACAGTAGAGGTAAAAGCAATACCTTTTATTGTCAATAAAACATCATATCATGTCCGTCTTGTCTGGAACTTTTTTTTTTTTTTAAATTTAGAGATTTGGCAATTTTTTGTTACCTACCGCTGATTCAAGCTTCTATGACAAACCAATTTTGCTCCTACGTTATATCACTGGGAAGACATTATTATGCATATTAATGTTACATCAGAAATGATGTTACGAAGTAGGCGATATTTCAGTAATTACTAAAAAAAAAAAAAAAAAAAAAAAAGAGCCATACGAATAGATCCAAAATTATTTCAAAGCCGAATGCTTGTATAAACTATGAGAGTTTCGTAAAAATGCCCAATTTTTAAAATAATATTGGATCTAATATCCACTTTGCTTATGATATTTCAGTAATTTCTTAGAATATTTTATTAATGAACTGAAACAGGACTTTTAGACAGGGGGATCTTGCCATTGAACTACTAAATGCACAGCACGGTAACTATGGAAACGTTAGGTTGCATCTGTTTTATCATTCGAGTAATTTTTCTTTTTTATGATACAGAAAGACAACATTAAAAATAAACAGTTTTTTTGTTTTTAAAGAAAAGACGAGCGATTTTTAACAAATGTATGAAATATAAATTCGGTAAGAAATATAAGTAATTAAATAAAATCGGATCTCATCATCTCAATGCTTACCTGAAATTAATTGAAAATTAAATGAAATTTTGATTGCATTAATGATAAGGAAATTTTGACTGACAACAGAGTAGTTGATGGCTGCTTCTGCAGGCGAGAGTATAATGAACGATTCCAGAATGAAATGTTTCAACGAATAAAATTTGCAAGTAAGAAAGTCTAGATTAGACAAAAGGAGTTATAGAATTCTTTTTTTTTTTTTTTTTTTAAATCTCTGAGTAGATTTATCTGCTACCTCCGGCTACTGAGACACGCATGTCAAAATGACCACGAAATTTATCCTTTGACACGAAAGATATGGGCTCGAGCACGCGACGAATTAAGGGATTTGACCTTATTTTCCCTATCAGTCGTTTCCGACCGTAGGTAACTTCGTAAACATAGCCCACAAAGCATTCCTGGTGAGATTTGTACAGGGTAGTTCACCATTGCTTTCCCCAACCCTCCAATTTTATTCGGGCTCGGGACCGGCATATGGCTGGGACGTATTCATGACTGTAATCCATCCATGTGTGTGTGTCTGTTCACAACAGGCCAGTTTGCTTGTTCTAATTCACCTTTAGTCGAAAGGAACCAGATAAAAGTTCCTCACGTCACTGACGGGAATCGAACCCAGGTCTTTCCGACCAATGTGATTAATAACTTTTACTGTAATAATGTAAAATAAATATATATATAATAAATAAATAAATAAATATATATATATATACATATAACATAAAATAAATAAATAAATATATATATATATATATATATATATATATATATATATATATATATATATATATATATATATATATATATATATATATATATATATATATATATATATATATATATATATATGTTAAATACACACACACACACACACACACACACACACACACACACACACACACACGTATATTAGAGTTTATTTTACATTATTACAGTAAAAGTTATAATATATATATATATATATATATATATATATATTATAACTTTTACTGTAATAATGTAAAATATATTCTAAAATACGTGTGTGTGTGTTTAACATATATATATATATGTGTGTGTGTGTTAAAGATACCAAGCTATTTTAAATATAAACCTTGTTTGTTTGTTTTTTTTACTCCATTTCCCAAGTAAGCAAGCAGACAAATAAGTCAAGTTTGCGCCTGCAAGTGTTGCAAGTCTAGCTGACCCTGCACGTAGTGCAAGTCAAGGCAACTCGTGGTAAAGGTAGCATAAGCTCCGATCACTATTCTTAATATTTACCCTTAATGCAAAGCACATCTCCTGGAGGAGATGTATGATGCTGTGTATTAAAGGCAAGGGGCCACTACCCAGACTGGTTTCGACCTTTATTGAGGTCTCGTCAGTGGGAGCCAGGCTAAGAAATACTAAGTTTTAAGTAATACAAAGCTTATAAATATTTTACCAAAACAAGTTACCATAAGTTGCTTTGACCTTATTAAATAAAAATCTCAGGATGAGAGATAGATGTAAAAAGTTTTTTACCTTGGGTATAATATGTTAAAGATACCAAGTTATTTTAAATATAAACCTGGTTTTTTTACTCCATTTTCCAAATAAGCAAACAGACAAATCAGTCAAGTTTGCGCCTGCAAGCAATTTTATAAACTTGGTTTTAATCCTTTTTCCCAAATAAGCAAACAAGCAGGTAAGTCAAGTTTGCGCCTGAAGTATTTTTAGGTCTGAGACAACTTGTGGTAAAGATGGAGTAAGCTCTGATCACTTTCCTTAGTATCTCCCATAATACAAGGAGATGTCAAGGCGCAAACTTGACTTACCTACTTGTTTGCTTACTTGGGAAAAAGGATTAAAACTAAGTTTATAAAATTGCTTGGTATCTTAACGTATAGTATACCCAAAGTAACAAACTTTCTACATCTTTCTCTCATCCTGAGATTTTTATTTAATAAGGTCAAAGCACCTTGTGGCAACTTGTATACGTAAAATTTATATATAAGTTCTGCATTACTTCAACCTTGGCATCTCAGGGTCTGGCTGCCACTGATGAGACCTCAATAAAGGTCGACACCGGTCTGAGTAGTGGCCCTTCACTAAATGTATAGCATCATACGTGTTCGCAAGGAGATGTGCTTTGCATTATGGGAAATACTAAGGAAAGTGATCAGAGCTTACTTCACCTTTACCACGAGTTGCCTCAGACCTGAAAATACTTCAGGTGCAAACTTGACTTTCCTGCTTGTTTGCTTACTTGTGAAAAAGGATTAACACCAAGTTTATAAAATTGCTTAGTATCTTTAATATATATGTATAACAAATATATATATAAAAATATCCTAAATTCCTTTTGAAATTTATATTTATAATTAATTTTTCATAGTAGCCTAATCAAAATTTACTTAAACGTTCTCATAACTACACATGGCCTTGTAAATATTTTAACAAATTCACGTTTCTCCATCCCATCGGGAACTTAACCATTACTTTCTCTAAAATAGTAATTTTCCTCCTTTGATTGTGTAGTATTAATTAGCTTCCTTCACGATTTATTTCCCATTTTACATAAATAGGAACTATATGATTCATTTTCTTTAACCTATATAATAGGTTAAAGAAAATGTCGAATCATGCGATCGCTAGGCATCTCAATGTCAAATGATCGGACGCTTCTTTTAAATGTAATATTGTATTAGACAAATGCACTTCATTACCGACAGAGAACGCTGATTTTCACATAAATTCCACATTTCACAACTCGGGCTTTACATTCCGATAAACAGACACACTGGCTGAAGAATAATTTACAATAATATACTGCCCTCATAGTCATATTTGCTTTGGCTGTACTAATTACAATATCAGTCAACTTTTGATGAGGTGTGCAAATGGCTGTTTCATTTAGAAAAGGGGGAAATGTAGAACTCCAGAGAGAGAGAGAGAGAGAGAGAGTTAGACGGGAATCATATTCTGGCATTAGGAACGGATTGAAAAGAGACTGTGGGTGAAAATTGGTACACGAGTACTTTAAAGCAGGGGTGTTCGACTGTATCTCTGGCGTTAGGATGATAAATAGAGTCGATGCGAAATAGTTGCTTAATGAAATTCGGTGCAGGAAAAATCAGAAAATTAAGACACTGGTAATGTCTTCCACTCAGCGTTTATGCAGGGCGAAGTAATGCATAGTTAAAGAAAGAGTGACCGCGCACGAATGACTATTTGTATCTATTCAATGCAAAAGGAAATGCACTGGAAAAAAAAGATAACACAAGGGTTGATGGGTGATTATTATTATTATTATGTGACATCTCCAGGGAGTCCAACGAACGCAAGGCTCCAGGGTACTCTACCCCCCCCCCACATGATCCAACGTTTCTAACACCCAATCCTCCATCTACATCACTACACTAGTTCCCAACCTTTTTTGGATCATGCCACACCTCGACACCTCAAAGATTTTGATTCCCCCTCTTCATAATAGTCAACCAAGTTCTGAAAACGTATGATATGAATAGGTAATTGAAATAAAAAAGGAACATAGGCAAAACTGCTTTTAATTTGACGTTCTTTAATGAATTTTATTATTTTATATTACACTTTGCATATAATAAAACATAAATGGAACTCAACTCGAAAAAATAAAATCCAAGTTAATGTGATCCTTAAGCTTAATGTCTGCTGCAAAGAGTTTTTATTTGAGGGACTGATTTAGAATTTCAATCTCAAATCCCGACGGTTTGTGATATCCAGTTGATTTCTTTTTTCAGGGGTGTTCGACTGTATCTCTGTTCGACTAAAGTCACCTTATGATGACGAAAAGGACAACATCAGTTCTCTTGCAGAGCCCTGCCATTGTTCCTTTTATGTTGAATAAAGTTCTAATGGACTTATTGTGCATTTCTGAGAGTTTGATACTGCATTGTCACAATAGGTAGGTACATTAGCACTGGCTGAGTTATCCAAGAAATGGAAAATCAATTTCTTTTAAATCAGAAATTCTCTCATTTAAATCACAGGTCATTTTGCTCAGGTGATCCGCAATAACAAGTCCAGTAGCATCAGTTGCCTCACACTTATTTAGCCAATAAAATTGGTCAAATTTTTTGGCTGAAACATTCTTTTGACATAATTGCAGAAATACAATGAAGCCAAATATCTTAGCCTTTGCATCAACAAAATTTGCTCCTTGCAGTTGCTTATTTAACATATTCAGCTCAAAGATATCTGTCAAATAACTCACAAATATTTGACCATCAACTGTTTATAGAAGTTTCGTTTGAGAATTGGCATCGAAAAACTCACTAAGAACATCAAACAGTTCCATGAATCTTCTCAGGCAATTTCCCTGTGACAGCCATCTCATCTCGATGTGAAGCAACAGTCGTGCATGGTCAGCAGTTTTATCCTCACAAAATTGTTTGAAGAGACGCTCACATTTGGCATCAGCTTTGATAGCGTTGATACATTTTAAAACTGAATTCAATATCGCACTTAGAACAGGTGAAAGTTTCTTGGAAACTAAATTTTCTTTGTGAATAGCACAATGCACAAGCAACATTTCAGGTTTGTCATCGTTCATTAATTTTAAACAGCCACTTTCTTGCCCATCATAACAGGAGCACCATCTGTAGCACAAGAGGTAATATTATTCATTGATATTTGAGTTTCATCTAAATACTTTTTGAGTTTATTGTATATATCAATGGCAGTAGTGGTGGTTTTCAATGCTTCACACAACAACATCTCTTCAGTAAATTCACCATTGTCAATATATTCTACTTAGGCCATCAACTGTCACTTACAGTTGACTCATCCATCTGTATTGAGAATTTCCTTGATCTCAACTTTTCAACAAGTTGTGTTTCCAAATCTTTAGCCATCTCATCTATTCTTTTTTTAACAGTGTTATTGCTCAGTGGCATTCCTTTGACATCTTTCTCCAGAACACTTTTGAGAAAAGTTGATATTTCTGGCTTAATTAAATCCTCCTCTATAGTGTAATTTTTCCTGATTTAGTTATTATTATTATTATTATTCCTGACACCTCCAAGGAGTCCGAAGACTCATTGCGGGAGGACACCTACAACTGTCTCAACTGATACAACTGTCTCAACCACTACACCGAACTTCTACTACGAATCATCTCCATCAACGCCATCTACCGCCCACCACCACCACAAGTGGTATTCTATGTCTGTAAATTACGTGTGTTCTGAAGGGCCGATTTGTCTGTATGCGGGATGAAAAACCCGAGTTTCCGAGAGAAAAAAACCCTGCTACTTCCGTATGAAATCGGCTAACTCACCTTCGATTGAAAATCGTCCAGATAAAGATTCCTCCCGTCGCGATGAGAATCGAACTTAGGCCTATTCCAATCGAAGGGAGCAATGTACTGTCGTTCTTCCAATTGTGCCTCCGTAGCGCAATTGGAAGAACAGAATAGCAATGAGCAGAGAGATTTTATAACTAGCTTCAAGAGTACGATGATCGTTCATCCTGAGCAGCTGCTATCAAACCGAACTTCAAACACTCATCTAAATACTGACGAACTTTTTTCTTGCTCGCACTACTCATTTTTTGCATGGGGTTAGCAACTGAAAGCAAAATAAATAAATAAATAAATAAAATAAAATAAAATAGGTTTATAAAGTGTACTGTACGCATGTGTGGATTATACAAGGAAATTAATGGTGTATAACATGTATTTATACTACTACAAACGCATATAATAAATAAAATGTTAAAATAATAAAAAACTAAAATTTTCAAACTCTCCCGCTACAAGCAGAGAAAAGAAACAACGGAATATGAGAGATTATGTTTATGTTTTGAACTTTCAAACGAACCTAATACAATTGTGGCAACGTGTTCATTTTATTTAAATTGATAGTAGCGCAACTTTTGGGTAACCAGAAAACTAACAACATGTAAAAAATGTTACATAAAAAACGCCTGCTAGAATAAAAAACATCGACAATACATAAAAAAGTAATCAAACTTGCCTCGTTGTTTCTACAACAAAAACTGCACGAAGTTAAATTGGCACTGTTTACTTTTCAGAAGTGACATGCTATGATCTAACCTAAACGCACTTACACCGCCAAGTATTTATGTTGACTGCTGTACTAGTGTTGCCAGCTTTTTTTCTCGGAAATTCAGGGTTGCAACATCGATAATTTATCGCCGACAATAATGATTTTTTGACTATATCGGTGATGAGGTGACGAATGCAACATCATTTTCTAATTGCCCCCCAAAATCTTCAAATTGCCACTGTTTCCCAACTGTTGGGAAACATTGGCAATTTGAAGTTTCCCACGTTGGGAAACACTGATCTACACACACACACACACACACACAAAGGCAATAACAATCATCAGCATACACAATGCCATCTTCCGTCCACCAATAGCATATCTCGTGTGTAAACCGTATTAATAATTGGCCGATTTCTCGACCAAGGTTTTTTTGAAAAACCCGAGTTTCATCTGGAGTTTAGCAGAAAAACCTGCTAATTGGTGTCACATATTTTAAAGGATCGCACTAAAGAGTTTTCTGTACTTCAGATATGGTTGAGTGACGAAAGTTTAACAACAGAAAATATTCAAATATATAAGAGGAGTGGAGAGTGGAGAGACCACACCACTATTACTACTAGTGGGGAGTGACAGTAAGGTGTTGAAGAAGTAAGAGTTAATATAAGGTTGGATTGCTTAGCAGAATGGCATGGATTTTAAAGGAGAGATTAGCTTTAGTAATTTGATTATGTTTACAGGAACGTGATGAAAGTACTGGAGAGTGATGAAGGTAATATTATAATATTCCTGAATTTTGCACCGGCAAAATTCGAAACTATTCAAATGCAATTTTGAATTGTATTTGAAATCCTCTTTCGGAGGATAAGTTTATATTTAACCCGCAGATTGACTTGTCAGGGAGATTCTGATTTGAACCACTGCTTTCAACCCATATGGTGATGATTTAGCATCTGATTTAAAGGGAGACATTCAGATTGCTAATGGCGTTATGAAAAATAATTTTGATGTTGCATTTTGTAAGACATAAGTGTGAGTCAGAAATATTGTTCAGAAATATTGACTGTTAAAAAAAAATAAAGGTCCAAGTAGAATAGTCAGGAAAAACGAGATTAAAAAACATTTAAAGGATGTACAGAATTAGACTATTTAAAAATGCAACTCTTAGGTGAGAGATAGATATTTATAGTTTAAATGAAATGGAATGTAGACAAAAAAAAATGGAACGAGCATTTATTTAGGAAAGATCGGATACCAAAAGAAGTGAATAAATATCGACGAAGAGAAAAAGCAACCAGAGAAACAGAGGAAGACCACTTACAAGATGGAAAGAGCCATGAAGCGGGAAAAGTCAGATGCCTAATCCTGGATGAGAAGAAGAAGAAGAAGAAGAGTAAGAATCTTTTCTATGTCGCTAAATAAAGTTTTGGACTTTAGAACGAAGACGAGGATGCACTGTCTATATTGGTGGAAATTGAAAATGCATTGCAGGGTATGAAGAAAGCAGAAAGCTATGGATGGAGGGTTGAAACTCTGGGGACACAGCAAATATAGTGTAATGTAGGTAAAAGACGATTGCTGGAATATTGCAAAGTGGTGTAAGGTGAAGGATTCTCTGAAAGCTGCAAATATATGGATATTGTGTTCATAAGCTTAATATGACTTGCATTATATGTAAAAAGGGCCTTCCGTGATTGAGTCATGGACTCCAGTAAAGGTACCAAATAATAATAATAATAACTTTATTGGAATATCAGTATACAAAATAAACACACAAAATGGATCGAGATGACTTACCATAGATGCAATGTAAAATATTAACAGTTTTTTCCTTCACATCTTGGATTGATGAATACATATGGACGCATTTCATATTCCAACTCGTAAGAAATTCATAGATACACGTATATCCAAACTCAGATGTGTATTTCTGAAATATGTTCATACATGATACGAGCACAATTGTAACAATTGTAGTGCACACATTTCCGGTGTTTAGTTCACGTCATCCGTTCATTACAATACCGGTTTGAGTTCCAAATCCCTATTAATTTTATAGAGAGATCTTTTTACTTGTAACCAAAATACTCTCTGCGAATCCGCTTCGATTGGATATTCTAGATATGTACGTGTTCGAATAAGATACGAAAGTTTTTTACTTATCTTCTCTTGAGGTATTGGTCTTAATTTTATTAAGAGGACGTTGTCTTTGTTTTCTTCAAACATCCGATGATGAGCAAGATTAAACTCCACCATACACCATTCGCTGTCCACAAAGTTCTCCGATAAAATGAACACGACTTTACGACTACACTCGATCCCTTCGGTGATATTTTCTAGAATATCGACGCCACCGATGAAGTCTCTCTCATGAATGCATAATCGGATACCAGAACATTCAACGTTCGGAATAAGCTGCTTCTTGACCCAGTCCGTATCTGCTGAGTTATAGGATACAAAGGCGTCAAATTCATAATCATCACAGCTCTTCAATTCTTTGTAGCGGTTCACCTTCACACGGCACCATAAACAAAAATACCTCACATACCAGCGGAAGCGAATTAACAGCGTGGTAGTAATTAATACAAACATTAAGATGCATCCCGCTGAAATAGCTGAAATTTTTATTATATTAAAGAGATTGTCCAAGCAAAGATCGCCTGTATCTATTTGTGAAACAAATGTATTATGCAAATCTTTCGGAAAGACACATACATACTTGTCCTGCTGTGTTCTGTTTGTCTTTGTTTTATTCAGCCATCGTTGAAGTAAAGGCAAATCACATGACGTGCAGTCAAAAGGGTTATTTGTAATGTCAACTTCAGTTATATTTTCAATGTCATTTAGCATAATTGAATTCACTGTCTCTATTTCGTTTGCAGAAATATTTAGATACTTCATGGGCAGTGGCTTAGAGAATATATTTCTTGACCAGCCTATGATCTTGTTGTTAGACAAACTTGTGCGAATCAGAAAAGCGATCTGAAAGATGCCGGTGAATATTTCGCTTATATTGTTGAAGGCAAGATTGAGTTCTTCTATTGCCTTTAGACCATGAAATGGAAGATGAAGTTCTTGGAAAATAATCCTGTTTTTTTCTAAGTTTAGATACTCCAGCATAACTAATCCTTGAAAGGTGTCATTGGATAATTGTTCCAAATTATTTATCGATAGATCCAAGATTTTTAATTTGTTGAGATCCTCGAAGCATGCGTTAGCAAGATTTTGAAGGGAACAGTTTCTCAAATGTAAGTTGGTGAGATTTGGAAAATTCTTAAATGCATTACTAGGAAGAAACCTGATCGGAGTATGATTGAAATCAAGATGTTTAACGTTAAGTGTTGCATTGAATGAATTCACAGTAAACGACATGTTGTGAATTGGTACGTTTTTTGACAGATCCAAAGTAATTAAATTGTTTGCGTGAAAAATGGCGTCGGGAATGGAAGAAAGTCGATTTCCTGTAAAATTTAAGCGTTCTAAAAGTGGCAAACCAATAAATGCGTTTGGTGCAATGGAATATATTTTGTTGAAAGGGAATTCCATTACTTTAAGTGTAGGTAGATACGGAAAATCACCATTTCTAATGATTGCAATCTGTGATTGAAACATAATCACGTGCCTAATATCAAATCCAGAAAACAATCGGAAAAATTGTTTGGGAATAAAATGGATCGTTGGAATCGGATGGAGAAATATCTTTTCAGCTGTGGCATTGATTAAATAGGGATGCCATTGGTTTAATAGTTTCTCTATTACTTTAGCAGCATAATGAACTTTGTCCGCTTTACCATCCATTGGTAAATACGAGGTGAAGTCAATGACACGAATATCAAAAGGACACATTTGTTCGTCTTCCGTTATGTTTAATGACGTTTCGTCGTTCCTTTTTTCAGCAACTGCAGTAACTCTTTCGTTATTATCTTGAAATGACAGTAATACCTCTGCATCTTGAAGCAAATATAATGCGGGTGCAGCTGACCTATGCCAGTGAACGATCAGGTGATTTGATAAATCCACGGAGGGAACGCCTGAATTCTTTTTCTTGAAACGAACTTGCTTTGTACTTAGACAGTAAGATTTTGGGATGGCAGACAAAGGTGTTTTGGAGGTGAAAAGGACGCTCATCTCATATATTTCAGGCTGAATGGTAACGAGATCCAGAGGTGGTCTAGACAATGCATATATGGTACAAGCCACCAGTAGTTCATTATCCGGTTTCTTCAAATGGCATAAACAAGATTTAATGTCACTTTTCTGCCTTTCTTCTTCTCCTGGACAGTTGGCGTCACTTACGCCTGTAGCTTCCAGATAAGTTACCAGTGCAATGACAATGAGAAACTGGAGAACGTGCATGCCAGCAACTGCAATAGTAAGAATGCTTATATTAACGGTGATCATTTATTATAATTATAATAGATGTGTGTTTACGAAAATCTATAAAAATTTGAAGAATGTTTTTTTTTTTATTATTCATTTTCTGGCACAAGTAGAATCATGATGAAGTTCTGATGACTATATTTTATGACCTTACTGCGTTGTTCTGAACTTATCCACGAAAATGTTTGCGATAATCATTCTCATCCCTACCCATCGATCACAGATTTGGATTGTTGAGTGTTACACCGATCTAGGCACAGCAAAGATGAGCCTGCTTGGGTCGACGTATATAGTCTGTAAACAAGAAGGATGGCAAGATTCTAGAATTAGTTAAGGGGTGTTACAGACTCTTCAATTAGCGGAAACATAGTTTATTAGCTATCCGTTTACTTGCAAAAAAAAAAAAGAAGCAATCTACAAACTTTAATATACACTATTGTATGATAGATTCTTATGCTAACTTTCAATTTTTACTTTGAAAATCCCATCGCTTAACACAGCATATTTGTTTATATTAGATTGTTTTATACAGATATGCGTTTAAAACATGATTATGGTATAATAATAAATAAACACTTTTTAATTTGTATTCGTTTTTTTTTCTTCTTTATATTAGATGTATTTCCTCGACATGCTTCACTGTCTATATGGTTAACAGCATCTTCGGGAGATTGCTTAACATGAGTAAAAAACTGACAAAAAATAAATAAATAAACGTTTTCCAACAGCCGCTAATACCTGTAAATTGAAAATATTGGGATGATAGTTAATCACGAGTATCATCAGACATGTTACGTGCGATCTCTACATTGTGCAGTAAACACTGTATATGATTGCTGGCACAAGAGAGGTCTTCAATGTTACACATATTAATTAACGACTTCCAAATGTCGTGAAGGTTTCTATTTAGTGTGTCTTTTGAGCGAATGACCGGAGGACACTTTGAACAACATGTCCAGGTAATTCTCTTCTACGTAGAACATGGGGAATGCATGCCAAGTTATTGTGTGATGTTCTTTGAGGATGTACGCTAAGAGTTGGCTTTTTTTCCCCCCTTTTATTTTCAACATGGCCTATATGTTCTTTATTGCATATTTCAAAACTTCTTCCAATTTGACCATACGTACATTTTTCCCAAGAGCACGGAATCTTGTATACACACCTGGATGTTTATAGAATAGAACTTTGTCTTTAGGGGAACGCAGTACGCTTCGTAAAGTATTGACTGGTTTGAAGGCTCTTCTAACGTTGACTGCCTTTAACATTTGGGCTATTTTTCTTGATGCATTACCAACGTATGGTACAGACATGCCTCTGCAATCAATTTCTGGGGGCATCATGGGATGGTTCGTCAGAAAATAGAAGTTTCTTCAGTAACTTTTTTGAGTAGCCATTTTGGAGGAACTGATTAAATATGATTTAAAGTTCTTGTTTTCGTTTGATTTCATCATTTTTAATATGTTTAAAGCTCTATTTTACGAGGATTTGATTACACCTAATTTTTGTTGAGGATGATGGAATGAGCTTGCTTGCAGTGTGGGTTTCTTTCCTATAGACTTCTAATGATAATATTCCCGTGATGTTTTTGTCGACAAGGATGTCTAGGATGGCTACAAATTATTAAGGTATAATTGAAGCTGTGTAGTTCTAAAGTAAGTAAGGTTTGCTAAACCAATAAACTTCGAAGATGGAATCCTGAAGAAAGTCATATATCAGATGTTTTTACTTTTGTCTTGTAAAATATTTGAAACCAGTACTAAATTGCTTGGTTCCTTAATTCAGTTTTTATTTCAGTCTGATACACAAGAGAAATTTCAGAATTTCTAAGTTAGAACAAAACCCAGCCAAACAGATATCGCATACACATCTTTGATTTGGTGTCTATCAAACAAGAATAATTCATATTTCAACATCAATACTTCATCGTCCACAAAGACGATGAAGGAGTATTTTTTTTAATAATATCGCATAATAGTTCTTAAGGATTTGGTAGGTTTTCACGGATGACATTGAATTCCCTGGAAATCGGCCTTCCCTATTCAATGGAATGCATTCATTAGCACTCCCCCTCCCACCTACAGACTTGATCTTTTGTGATTATGTCCATTAGCTTTCTCGACTTTCGCTTGAAAATTCTTTTAATGACATTAATACGATCAACAGAAGAAGTTTGACCTGAAGTAGATATATTTCCATTTCGCGACTAATAAGATACTTCCGCATCGGATCTTGAATCATATCTAGAAGCATTTGTCCTAATTAACAGCATTTACATCATCGTGACTGACATCATTTGCAATACCATTAGGAATTGGATGCAATTATCCACACAAAGCTTTATTTGATTAGGACGACCCGTGAAGAGCATCTCATTTGCAGGTTTTCGATATATCGACAATGAACTAATGAGAGAACTTTAATGCACATAAATAGGAAGGGTGGGGGAGAATTGTAAAGAATCAGTTCAGGTGTTATATTTAATAGATATTCTGTGCCACAGTTCCGTGTTAGAGCGCGGATATCAGCGCACACACCTACATGTACTCCCATTGTAGAGCATGCTGCGGAAATAAGTCATGCTCTCATTAGGATGTGTAATATCTAGCACTGTTTACAGTTTGTTATCACTTTTACATCTAGATTAACACAGTACTAGAAAGGAGAGTAAATATGGGTGTAGCCGATACCTACATATGCACCTGTATAATATTGAATAAATATTATAAGTTGTATTAAATAATAGATTAACTTGTAAATACAGGAATTGCGCTTACAATTTTGTGATACGCAGTTGGTAGGAATAATGAAGTGGAGAGCATTACAGTAACGTCATGGAGTAATGATTATCATCAACATCATCATCAACTTCGGTTATGTATCCTCAAGGGAAGTTCTATTAGCTCAGTCAATTTCGACTGTGCCCTTTAAATCGAAAGACCTGGGTCCGAATGCCGTCTAGGACAGTGCTTCCCAAACTTATGGATGCCAAGGCCCCCCCCTTTGGAAAAATTAAAATATTTCACGGTCCCCCATCGAAAAAACAAATCGTAATACAGACACATATTATTATAATATTTATTGTATGTATATTCAATACAATTTATATTCAAGATTTTGGTTTATAATCTTTTTTGTGTTGCTTATCAATACCTTTGAAATGAAAGTTATATGAATAAGCATATATTTACTAATATTCATTAATCGCCGAAATACGTAAGAAGCAAAATTTGTTAACCGACACCAATGTGCGATTTTTTCCATTGAAATATAAAAAAACAACAAAAAAGAAATAATAAATAATAAAATTTAATACGCCCCCCCCCAGTTTGGGAAGCGCTGGTCTAGGACGCGAAAAATCTTTCTCTGGGCGGTCTCATATGGAGCTAACAGGGTCGCCGCCCGTAAACTCAGATTTTCATCCTGAAAAACAGGCAAACAAGAAGAACGCACGCAATTAATTCAGGTGGGATTAACCTCCCTATTGGAGCATTAATTTGGTTACCAAGAAACAGGGCTGCTTGGCCGTGACAGACCGTCGAGCCAAACACCCACTTGGAACATGACAACGATGACATGATCCTCAAGGGATGTACACGATGCTACGACAGTACTGCGCTATTAAATTTACATCATTAGTAATCAATGTTCCAGTCAATCACTGGTCAATATTCCAACAGCGTCAGATCATATATTTCTGTGTTCCAGGATCTAGGAACATCTTGGTCTTCCTCTGAATCTTTCGCATGCCATCTTGGCATCAAATTATCTCACCTGGGACAAAAAAAAATGTTTTCAGTGTCGCCTTGAGTAGGGGATGCAGTACACGTGTTGCTCAGCTAAGTTATCATTTTAGTAGATATTAGCGAAATTGTTATATATATTTGGTGGTATTTTAGTTCTTTTGACTGTGTAGTTAAGTCGTGTTGTTGTTTTAATCATCTATTATTAAGTGACATTCTTTTCGGAATCGATTTTCGTTATGGCACCGATACGCACCAGAAAAATGGCGACCAAGACATCATATTGGCCGATATCAACGTGCGGGACTTGGTTCAATGCATTGTGTGTTTGATGTTTTCGTTACTGACAGTGAATTGTTTATGGTACGAGAGCGAGAACGGAGAAAATATTTGTCGGAAATGCTTTGTAAATGAATATAAGAAATGCAAGCCGCGAAAGAATGAAGTGACCGATAATAAGGATATAAGACAGGATTGTCAAGGTGTTGTGGAGAATGTAGCGGAAGCAAGGAGGGATCGTGCACAAAATATGGCTGAGAGTTTGAAGGAAGTGGTTGAAAGTACTGTGGATGATGGCATGCTAACGCGGAAAGAAATCGCACGCTTGCGTGGACTCCTTCACAGGACAAAACGTGAGCTCGAGCGACTATTGGCGAGTGGTTAGGAAGGAGAAACGATTGACGAGTGCTAAGGACGGAGAATGAAAGAAAGAGTGAACGGGAAAAGCATAAAGGTGAGAGAGACTGAACGAAAATAGATAGTATTGTATGGGGATTCGATTATACGCGGTATACTTAATGAGAAAGTGACGAAAGCATATTTCCAGATGCGAAGATAAAGGATGTCAGTGATGCTATAATTACGCAGAAAAATGGAGCGAACAAGTTGATTGTATTGGGTTGGCACAAATGATCTGAAAGGTGAAAAATATGCAATGAGAAGATATGAAAGAGTTGTTAGTGGATGCAAAAAAGAAGACCAAGAAAGAAAAGATTGTGGGTCTGATGCCTCGGTATGATAGGACAGAACCTCAGAAGAAGGACCATGATTGCTAATGAGTCAATGAGAAGATTGTGCAGGAGGAATGGTGTGTACTTTATTGATGTATGGGGTGGGTTTCTTGGACGAAAGGATTTGTGTATGCCTGACGGACTGCATTTGAATGGTTTCGAATTAGATATTTGAAGAAAGTGTTGTTTGGTGAGAGTGTGGTAGTGCAAAACCAGGGAAAGTAGAGATATTAGGGAGGATGAAATCTAGCATGTGTCTGGCCACCCCTGTGATAAATGAGCTTGTGTACAGAAATGATTATGCAATGCTAAACGGGATTTCGAGGTCTCCAATGTAAATGGGCTGGTAATGACATCACACAAAGGTAATTATGGGTACAAAGGGACGTTGAAATGCATATATACAAATGCAAGAAGTATCCAGAATAAGGATGAGGATTTTTTGGCATTGGTAAGCTCAACTTGTTCAAAAATTATAGACATCACTGAGATGTCTGGTCACTGGATGAGTGACCAAGATGGTGATATGTCTGTGGGATATTCCCTAAGAGTATACGTAAAAGGTTTGTGGTTTACAAAGTTTCGTTGATAGGTGGAAAAGAGGGGACATGATAGAAACTTTTAAGATATTAAAGAGGCTTTGTAAAATTGATATAAGTGAAATTTTCAATATATGACAAATAGTCAGAGAACTAGGAGCCATCCGTGGAAATTGTGTAAGAGTATGATTAGTAGGGGTATGTGGACCGTGGATCTTTTGAGTGGAGAGTGGTGGGTGTGTGGAATGGATTGCCAGAATTGGTTGTGAGTTCCCTGAGGGCGAATGGATTTGGGTCTACAGCGATGAGTCTCTGGACTCCATGGAGATGCTGTACACAGTAATAATAATAATAATAATAATAATAATAATAATAATAATAATAATAATAATAATAATAAATACCTGTTTTTACTAAATGGATTAAACAATTAGAGCAATGAATTCTTGGGCTATACCAGTGATACTATACACAGCTGGCATAATACATTGGACAAATTGGACCTCAAAAACTAGAAAATTAATGACTATGCATCAGGCATTACATCCACGAAGTGATGTGGACCGGTTGTACTTATCAAGGAGAATAGGTGGACGGGATCTGTTGCAAGTGAGACAGATTGTGGAAGAAGAAAAAAAGAAGATATTAGCTTAAAAAGTCACATCATCAATACCTCTGAGCAAATGCTTCAAGAGGGGCCTTCTAAAAGCAACGGGAAACAAATCTGATTGCAAAAAACAGCAAAATAACCGATATATGCGCTGGAAAAAATGAACCCTTGCATGGCCAATTTCTTCGCGATACCGAGGGAAAAAATTGACAGGGCCGAGACGTGGCAATGGTTACCATATGGATATATCAAAAAAGAAACACAGATATTTATTCTAGAAGCTCAAGAGCAGGCATTACAAACTAATCCAATCAAAGCAAAAATTTTAAACATCAATAATAACAGCAAATGTAGATTATACGATCAGAAAGATGAGACTGTAGAACATCTAATCAGTGCCTGCAGCAACATAGCTCAAACTGAAATTAAATACCACCATGATCAAGTGGCCAAAATAATTCAATGCATGTATGCAAAAAATATGGCTTTCCCACTTCTGATAACTGGTGGCAGCATAAAACAGAGACAGTGTTGGAGAACAAAAATTCTCTGGGACTTTAGAATACAAACTGCTCAGCATTTGGAAATAGATCTCACATCACAATGATCGAACATCGACAGGTTTGAATTATTGATATCGCTGTACCCAGTGATGACAACATTAACAACAAAGAACTGGAAGAAATTACTACATAGCAAGATTTGGAAAATCGAAGTTGTCCGACTGTGGCTTAAACACACCAAAGTCATCCCAGTAGTTATCTATGCACTTGGTGCAATTTCAAAGAAGCTATCCAACTATTTACAGCAATTAAACATCAACGAAGTGACCCCTCTACAAAATCAGCATTACTTGGAACAGTCCATATTTTACAACGCCACCTGACGGACTATTCTTAGATTCTTGGGTAGAATCTGAATTGTTCTGTATCACCAGTCAAATTGTTGTTTGAAAGATATCTTGTTTTTTCAGTGTATCAATTATGTGAATAAAATATTAATAAATACCTATTTTTCTAACATTTCCTTTCCCATTCTTTTTAAGTGACCATATCTGAAATTAGCTCTGCTAGCACATTCTTGAATGTTAGCGATGACTAGTTCCTTCCTTGAAATCTTTTCATGTTGAATATGATTCTTCCAGTGATACCACCTGTTACCTTCCCTAATTTTTCTCGGAATTCTTATTTTTGTGGTCTTTGATCAACTGTATTATTTCTAATCAAACTCTCAGAACCATGTGCTGCTAGTTAAGTGAGATAATTCTACTGTATATTTCAAAATATTTCACTATACTACTAATGTATCAAATGACTTAAGTCTAGGTAGGGTAGAAATGTAACAAAATAATGATTGTAATGTCCCATATACCTGTAAGTTTGAGGCTATCTGGTGTGAAGTTGAGGTTAAAAGAATGAAATATATAATGGTTGCTACAGACCTGGTGGCTGATTTGCAGGGAACGATGAAAACATCGCCAATTTAGCCTCATGAGTACTAAATGAGTGATCATTATGGGTGAATCAATTATCCAAACATTGATTGGGTAGAAGATAAATCTTATGATAAGAATGAAGAGGAATTTATTGAACTGTTGCAAGACAACTTTCTCAAGTAGGATGTAAAAGAAGGAACACGAAGTCAAAGAGTGTTCGATTTGTTCATAGCATCAGAAAGGGTCTCTGTTAAGAATATAACTATTTTACCACCAGTTGAGTTATCATGTTATGCTTTCGTGTGAAGTATTTAATTATATTAATGTTGCCATTTGAACAGATTATATGCTAAACTATAAAGCTGGTAAATTATGATCAACTTAGGCAAATACTATATTTGGTCCATTGGTATTAGTTACTGCAATGGTTCCCAAATTTCTTAGTTTCACGGCAACCTTAGTGTATCAGGATTTTTCCATGGATGAAGAGGTGCATGAGAATGAAGTTGAAGAGCTGTTGCATAACCTCAATTCCTGCTGTCCAGCAGGAATTGAGTCTCAGCAGAAATGAAAGGAATGTTTGTTAGTTCTGTTGTACAAGAGTGGAGAAAACTGATGTCTAACTATTGATCTATCAGTATCTCTGGAGTGGTGGTGGGGAAGATTTAACAAAATTTATAAGTAGAAAAGAATTTACATACAGAAATGAGTAGATAGACGAGCTCTACTCTTCAAAGAACAGCATGGATTTACTAAAGGAAGGTCATGTTTTAGCAATTTGCTCACATTGTATAAGAATATTAAGGCCGTGATGAATAAACGAAATGGATACACTATGATAATGTTGGATTTTGATAGGATATCACGTGAAAAGCTGGAATTGGAATATTATCTTGGATGTGTGGGTAATTCACAGACAGACATAAAAAAGTGGTATATGGTAAAAAGTGGTGGGTGTGAAAATGACAGGTTTAACGTGACTAGTGGTGTATGATACACCACTAGTCACGTTAAATCTTTCAGAACCCTGAGGTACACTGTGTACCTCTGGGTTTAGTGTCAATTGGGCCATTGTTGTTCAATCTATACATTAATGACATTAGAGAGTGTCTAACAAGAGATATGCAATTGTTTGCCGATGATGTGAAGATAGGCATGGCAATCAGGGATGCTATTGATATCTAGCACTTTACAGAATGCAGTGAATAGGCTAGAGATGTGGGCAAACGATAATGGTTATTAGTTTCATGGTAATAAGCGTAAAGTTATGCACTTCGGCGTGATGAGATTTACAACTGAGTAATTTATTACCTGGATTATGCTAGAAGAAAGCGATGAGGCTAGGATCTTAGCATAACGGTGGATAGGGATTTCAAGTTCAAAGGTCACATACAAAAATTGAATATACAACTCAGAGGATAATTGCAATGTTGAAGCGAACCTTGACATGTAAGGATAAGGAAATCATTTTGCCTCTTTATAAGGCCTTGATAAGAACGCACCTAAGCTATTGTGGATATCGTCTGATGAAATCGTTCGTGGGACAGAGAGGTCGGGTAGAGAGGTCGAGTAATTTATACACTCTGCCAAGAGATCTCTCATGAACAATATGGCAGCATGGAGCCCCTGGGAAACTGCCCAGTGTGCCCATGCCTTAAGACGGTCCTGGCTTCCAGTCGATTTGTTATTGAATGACTCCTGTTAGCAGGTGGTTCGTTGGTTTAACGAAACAAAACAAAACAAAATAATAAAAATAAATAAAACAATTACAAAAACAAAAAAAAAATCCAACGGATTTTCATGTTGTAATGTATGGTGAATTCGTTATTTTTCATTTTATTCTAAAATTTGGTCACGTAATAATAATAATAATAATAATAACAATTAATATTTAATAGCGTGTTGGTAAGTTAAAAATCATACACGATAATTTTACTTCAATGGTGGGAACGGGGAGTTGTAGAGCAGACTACCCTCCCTCGATGAGTCTTTGGAGATGTCACGTAATAATAATAATACTTTCAACGTAGAAAATCTAGTGTTCATCGCGGGTGATCCCACTCTAACACGAATAGCTCATCATTCCTTGACTTAATACACTCAATGTCTCTGCAATATTTTTATACATTATTAATAATAGGTTTCTTATATTACCATCTTATATATGTACAATTAAAGCTTTTTGTTTTGTTTGCTGCAGTTTTGATTAGCGACCCTTTTTCAATTGAAATTATCTAGGAAAGGATAAATGACAACCAACTTAAAAGAGGTATGATAATTAATTTCACTAACAACAACTGTAGATCGGCAAGCTCTTGAGTTGAAATGGTCATTGAATATTAAAATATTAATATAAATAAGAATAACAATTCTATATGATAATTTCCTTACCTGTTATCTTTGAAGTTTGATCTCTTCTTTTTCAAAACAATTATTGATAGGTATCGTTAAAAATCCATGTACAACATTCTACCAGCAATAACGTAATGTATTTAGTCAGCGAAAATAAACACGATACATTACTAGGAGAACTTCCTGCTTGCTTGATTTCTTGGAAAGTAACTGTGCATAAGCAGAACCAATAGATTCTAGATTGCAACCAATTTGATATTCGTATCTGTAGTGAAAAGGAAGAGCTCTTAAAGACAGTCGAAGATATAGTAATACTTTCAACATGTGTTGCCAAACGATTGCTTGGTCGTTTAAACTTTAAAGAATATTTGATCATTACGATTTATTTCCTGTCATATATGATAAAAATTATAAATAAAATTGAAGCCTTTGGCTCTTCATATATCTAATTATAAATATACTTTTGTATGATACTTAGATATGCTCAATAAAAATTGCTGTTTTTTTAAATGTACTACTATTAACAATTCTACCGATCCATCATAATCGTAGTATTGGTATTCGGCTACATACTATCATGGGATTCGAATTCTAGCTATCGTCTAGCTAAACTTGCAGGGATGCACAAACTTGTTAAGGCAGAGGGCAGCATAGTTCCACTGTTACTTATGGGAGGGCCGCCAAAAAAAAATACTTGAAAGTTATCTACCATATATTGTTTATTTTATTTATACCTGCCATAATTGTTACAAAAAAAGGTAATAAAAAGTAAGTGAATTTAATTTGATGCGTGACATTGCATTGATTTGACAATTGTTTTGATATTTGGTTCGAGTTTTGTAGTAGCCAACCGCAAAATTGATTCTAAATTTTCATCAGTCAAGTGGTTCCTATTTTTCGATTTGTTAATATTCATGACTGAAAAAGTTTGTTCACAAATATATGTTGAGCCAAAGAGGCTTGCACATTTTAATGCATTATCTAGCAACCATTTATAATTGTTTTTATCGACACAACGATAGAAGTTCAATAAATTGCCTTCGTTAAATTTATTTCGCAGGCTCTCATCGTTTTGAATATCGATGAGTTCAAGCTGTGCTGATTCGGGTGCATTTTCGGGCAAAATGCCAAAAGGATTGCTAAATAAATCGAGCAACGGTTTCACTTTTTTAAAATCAGAAAACCGATCCTTGAAGGCTGATATCAAGTTACCAATCTTTTCAACATACACCGTTTTGAAGTTGACATTGAACTTTTCAGAAACTTTCTTATAATTAGGAAAATGGATGTAATTCCCTGACTTCAGTTGGATTTGAAATAGATTTAACTTGCACTGAAAAGACAAAATGTGGCCGTAAAGTTGAGTAACCAATTGATCTTTGCCCTGAAGTCGCGTATTTAACGTATTTAAATGATTAGTAATGTCAACCAGAAAGGCTAAGTCACATAACCAATCCGGATTTTTTATGTCAGGGACGTTTTTGTTTTTTCAGTCATGAAGATTTCAATTTCATCAATTAAATTTAGGAACCGCTCCAATGTTTGTCCACGACTTAGCCACCTCACTTCTGTGTAAAAAAATTAAGTCACCATATTCACTTTCAATCTTCAAGAAACTTTTTAAATTGTCGGTGATTAAGGCCACGGGATTTTATAAAATTAATCGTTGAAACCACAATTTTCATGACATGTTCAAATCCAAGTTTCTTAGGGCACAAGCTCTCCTTGTGGATAATACAGAGGAATTGTATCAACTATCGTCGTGCCGTCCCAAATGCTGTTTCAATAATGTTACCAATCCAGAATTAGCTACTATCATGGAAAGAGCTCCGTCAGTCGTGATACCTGATAATTTTGTCAGATCTAAATGAATTTTGGAACACTGTTCCAAAAGCCCAGTGAAAAATAGGCAAATTTCTTTGAGTAAGATGTTAATTGGCCTTTCACATTTTCCGACATTGCACTAATTCTCCTTTGCACAGTCATCCTGTTTAACTGAATTTTCTGAACATTTTTTTTGGCTGATTCAGGGCAAATTTTATTAGCAGCTATCTCAAGGCATTCTTTAACGAAATCTCCGTCTGTAAATGGTCGGCACCTTTTTGCTATAAGGCGAGATATTTTAAAACTTATTTCTATTGCGATTTCCGAATCTTGAATAGGTTTTGTAAACATTACTTGCTGACCTGTCAATTCTCGTTTCAAAAATGAAATCTTTTGTTTACGTAGTTCTTCGGGTAGATTTGAAAATGTAGAATGCAGACTTTCATAGTGTCTCCTTATATTGTATTCTTCTTTTATTATGGCTACAGCACTTTTGCAAACAAGCACACGATATTGTTAAACGACTGCACAAAACCATATTTTTCGGTCCAGCTATCCTGAAACTTCCGTTTTTCATCCTGTAGTTTGCGTTTCCTACTTTTACTGCTTTATCCTTTGTAGAATTTATTTTTTACCGTTTCCTAGGGGTGATAATTAATTGTAGCAACCGCACCTACGAAAACAAAATACTCACATGACAAATAGACGAATTATAAAATTTGTTAACATTATTACTAACCGATTATCGTAAGTAGACAGGCAATCGTGAAGTCATAGCTACTTTGCTTTGCGCATGTACCATTTTTAAAAATTACCTATCGTGTAACTTGTTAAGGTTAAAATAATACACGGTGAGGCGGGCCGCGGTCTGTCATCCTTAAGCTAAAGGGTTTAAGTCACATCGCCTTTTCAGACTGCGCTTTAGTATTACGGTATAAAAGACGAATTATTCAGAAATATATATATATATATATATATATATATATATATAAGTAATTTTCTTTCAATACAGAACTATTACTTTTATGTATGTATGTATATATACTGTATATATATATATATATATATATATTGAAAGAAAATTACTAAAATACCAACAAGTGCTTGTACGATTAGAATGAAAGAAATGAAACAGATTTTTCGAACACAAATGAAGGGTGTTAAAAAAAGACGATCTTGGAGCGAAAAATAAAATTTTGCAACTGGATCCGAAAGATTTCGATGGGCGCACGAGTGCGGGAAGATATTTGCCAGTTAGGAGGGGGAGGACACCGTGCACTGACTGCTCTGTACTGGTGTCTGTCCGTATGGGTAATTTCATCTGAGGGATCCAGTTGAATAATCGATTTTCTTTTTCTTTGTTTAGGTTCTCATTGAGTAGATACTGGGAACATGCAAAATGAAGATTAAGAGATAGGCAGGATAGAATGGCGTACACAGTTCGTTGACAACACCTTGCAGGTGCTATTGTCAAAGTCTACTCACCGGACGTGGACGGTTTCATGGAAATCAATAGTAACATGTTATACAATGGAGCCAAAACGACCCCTCTGTGCTGCAGTCGCAAGAATGGTAAATACCCTTTAGTTGGAAAGACTAGTTCAAATTCCTTCAAGGAAGGAAGGGACGTTTCTCAAGTATTTTCAACCAAGACCGAGTTAGCCAGTCTCAGACGATAGCAGTAGAGTTTTTCTTCCCGGAAACTCGGGTTTTTCCTTCAGCAGAAACAAGCAAACTGGCCTTTGCACACATACACGTATTGGACAGACATAATACACTATCTCATGTCTTTTTGTGAAACGAAGTCAAAGAAGATTACAGCACGGTTCGACCAAAAGAGTTCAGCAAAATGTATGATGGATGATTCTTCGTTGTCCGTTATTTTGCATCTGAAATAAAGAAAAAGAAGAGTACAATAATTAGATCTGATTATTGTATAATTATATAAAATATCTGAATAACATCCTTTGTATGTAGAAGTATATGCATATTACTGTATATAAACATCGTGTTGATAATAAAGCAGATTAGTGCAATTATCGAATTTTTTTATCACTCCACGGAATTATATAATAGTTATATACTGTAGTTATACAATATATAACTATATAACTTGTAATTATACAGTAACTAAGAATTAATGGAACTGCATCTGCTGGAAGGCATAAAAATTGTGTATCCTATGTCAAACCACCAAGGTATATTTATTAGTAAATACCTTTTTTGTGTCAGAATTTATAAAGGATATATTTTATTTTAAAATCATTTAATAGTTTATACGGAATGAGCTAGTTAGAGTCGACATAGTAGAAGTTATTTGATTGGAAAGATAAGAACCTTTATGAGGAATTTTCAGTTGAAGGTGAGTTAGCCGGTGATGTGAAAGGGTTTTTCATTCTGCCAAAATGGCGAAATCGAAATCCAGCTTGTTCATTAAGCATAGCTTAATCTAATGATCTTCTGATTCTCTTTTTTATTATTTTTATAAATAGTTTATATTCTTGTGACAGCAAGCTTATAGGTTTGTAATTTTCTTTTTACCCTTTTTGAACAAGAGTATCCTGACAGCATTGCTTCAGCTATTTGTATATCTTTATCTTTTTAGCCATTTATTAAATAGACTTTTTATTTTTATTTTCTGTAAATGTTAATATTTCTCCTGTTGCTTTTATCATTCCTATTGTAATTCCATCTTCTCCCAGCATTTTCAACACTCTTTGTGGTGTTATAAAATTATTATAAAATTCTTGTTTCTTGTATCATTTTATCATGTGTTTTTCTTTTTATCTTTTTAATAGTTTTTTCTGATTGTTTTATTTAATTCTGTAGGTTATACTGCATTTCTTTTTCCTTCTCCAATTAGTTGCCTTCTTTTCTCCGACATATTTTTTGTTTAATCATTTATCTAAGTGTACGTTACATGCAAAGTATCTTCACAAATTTGCTACGTCTATATAGGGGCTGTTGACTTCACATCAATTGCCTGAACATCTCATAATGCAAAGCACACTTCCATTTGAACATGTACACTGCTTGGAGAGAAGTCAATAGACACCATATGAGAAACAAACAACCATTGCACCCACCTTAATATGATGTAGGACCTCATTTCGCTGCAATGATTGCAGCAATCCTGTGGGCAGGGCTGGCTGCTCTAACGACAGTGCAAAACGTGCATTTGCACGGGGCAGCATAAATTGGCAGAAACTATACGAAAAATAAGGGGGAAAGGAACGGCGAAATATGCTATTGCCCTGGGCAACAAAATTCTTAGGGGCGACCCTGCGCATACTTTCCACAAGCCTACAATAATAATCAAGCCTACAATAATGAGAATTTTGGATCATTCTTCCTGCAGGCATGTAATGAGGTAATGGACTGTTTTGGGGTAGATGTCCCTTGACCTTACCAGACAATCCAGTTCATCCTACAGATATTTCAATAGGATTGAATTCAGGACTCTGTGGAGGCAGTCAAGTGTGGTGATGTTCATATTCACAAACCACACAGTTGCAGCAGAACATTATGACACAGTGCATCACTTGCTGAAAGAGAGAGATGAGAGATGCTTAGTTTCCAAAGAACCATCACAAAATAGGAAGCACTGCATTGCTCAGAATGTTCAGATATCTCTCAGAGTTTAATTTTCATGGTACTACACAAGTTCAAGGCAAAACCAAGAAAAACAGGACAATAGCATCACACTGCCACCTCCAAATTTCATAATTGGGGTTACACATTCTAGTAAGAGACATTTACTGGGCATCTGCCACACCCACACCTGTCCATCTGCTCACTAGCGGGTGTAGCATGATTCGTCACTTCATAACACATCTTTCCAAGCTTTTACGCCCCACTGTACATGCGCTTTGCACCACTGAAGACGATGCTACATGTAGGTTTGGGTAATGTGGTGCTTGCGTATTGTGGTTGCATTATGGAAACCCATGTTGCGATCCTCAGCTCTGAACGTTGTTATGCAAATTTTGCGCCGGCCTGGTTGGTCGAGTGGTCAGCGTATTTGCTCTCCAGCCAAAAGGCTGTGGGTTCAAAATCCCGCCGTGAGCATGGATGTCTGTGAAAATACTAGTAGTGGTGGCCGGTAGATGGCGTTGGTGTGGTTGCGGTTCGTTGTAGTTGGCGGATTGAGTGGTGGAGACAGAGTTGTATAGTAGATGACCTCCCTCGATGAGTCTTTGGACTCCCTGGAGATGTAACATAATAATAATAATAATAATAATAATAATAATAAATTCCTGTTCCAGTTGATTACCAGAACTTTGCATTCATATGCTTCAGCAGACAAATGGTCGTTTTTACATATTTCTCCTTTATATCATCCTGTGGTCAGGTTTGGCGAGTATGGTGGGTCCTGCACTTCCATCTCAAATATGGTATTATTATTATTATTATAATGAGCCAAGGGGCTATTTTTCTGGCCGCGTAAATTAAGTTAAGGGGATAAAAATCCTTCATTATTTTTCAAGCCAGTATATGAAACTCGGAGATCGAAATTTAAGAGTTTCATGCCGAAGAACTATCGGCGAGTCCAGGCGAAAGTCATCACCTGGGTAGTACAACACTAGGGCAACTCGTTGCAAAGGTGTAGCAAGCTCCGTGACTATCCTTAATATTTTCTCATAATGTAAAGCGCAGCTCCTAGGAGATGTATTACTGTTTCACATTATGAAGAGAGGTCACTACCCAGACGGGTTTCGACCTTTATTGAGGTCTCATCAGTGAGTAGGTCTGCCTACTAGTAGGCACATTATGATACATTTTACATTATGAGAAACTATTAAGGATAGTGACGGAGCTTGCTTCACCTTTGCAACGAGTTGCCCTAGTGTTGTACTACCCAGGCGATGACTTTCGCCTGGGCTAGCCAATAGTTCTTCGGCATGAAACTCTAAAATTTCGATAGATTTTGATCTCCGGGTTTCATATACCGGCTTGATAAATAATGAGGGATTTTTATCCCCTTAACGTTATTATTGTTATTATTATTATTATTATTATTATTATTATTACGGGCAGCACAAAGGAGTCCTTAGACTCGTCGAGGGAGGCCCAACATCATGCCTAGAACAACTATTCAACATTCACACAGTATCTATCATACTTCTCCTTGAAATCATTTACAGTCATGGCACCCACAACAAACTCGGGCAGCTTATTCCACTCATTCACCATTCTCCAAGTAAAAAACCTAGCTCTAACACCCGTGCTAATCACACTCTTACCGATCTTCCATGGATGGCCCCTAGTCCTGCCACTACCAGTCCTATTCTCAAAAATATCTTCTGAATTAATCTTATAGAAACCCTTCAGTAATTTGAATGTTTCAAGCATATCACCCCCTTTTCTGCCTATCAACCAATTTCTGCAGCCCACAAATCCTCAACCTGTTCTCATAAGGTTTATTCCATAGTCCTGCTATTATCATGGTCACTCGTCTCTGGATCCTCTCCACCACCTCCCCATCGAGAAAAAACCCTGACACCGATATCTGGGCACAGTAGTCTAGATTGGGTCTTATCAAGGCTCGATACAGAGGACAACAACCTGTTTGTCTCTGCTCGTTAAAGTGTTTTTCAGCAACCAAGTGATTTGATGAGCTGATTTTGCCGCTTTTGCGATGTGTCCCCTAAACTTCAATTCCCTATCCACCAACACTTCAAAATCTCTGGCCTCGTCAATCTCCCGGAGTACAGTTCCACCAATGTGATATACTGCTGCTAATCTTTTCACCCCAAAATGCAAAACCTTACATTTTTCTACATTAAATTGACATCCATTCTCCTTAGCCCAGTCCTCCAAAACTATTCAAATCATCCTGCAAAATTTGGACATCCTGAGCATTCACTATTGCTCTACCAACTTTGCATCATCCGCAAACAGATGCACAGTTCCTCTCAGATCATTTTCTATATCGTTAATGAACAAATTAAACAGTAGTGGTCCGAGAAGAGAACCGTGCAGCCAGTGCCGGATTTACGTATAAGTTTAAAAAGCTACAGCTTAGGGCCTCGCAATCTGCCGGGGCCTCAAATAAAAAAACAAAAAGACCAGCTGATGTAATTTAAAACAGTAGGGGGGCCTCTGGGTTTTTTATAGCTTAGGACCTCAGCAATTCGAAATCCGGACCTGCCTACAGCACACCACTAGTCACAGGTCGTCTTTTGGACTCTACTGCTGAATAAACCACTCTCTGATATCTTTCCATCAGCCAGCCTCCTACCCATCTCACCAACCCTATATCCATCCCCATATGCTGCAGTTTACTGATTAGAATTCCATGTTGTATCCTATCAAAGGCTTTAGCAAAGTCCAGTAGAATCATTGTAAACCCGTCACCCTTATCCATTTCAGCCGTCACTGTGTTATAGAACGTGAGCAAGTTACTGAGGCATGATCTACCCTTCACAAAATCATGCTATCCCCCATACAGTATACCATTTTCATCTATCCAATCTTGTATTTTCCTATTGACTATTTTCTCCAAGACGCTGACAAAAATTCCTGATATGCTCATCGTCTGGTAATTTTCTACAGCAGTCTTGGAACCTCCTTTATGCAGCAGAACTATTTTCCCCTCTTTCTACTCCCTTGAGACAAACCTAGACTCGAGACTCAAATTAAACAAAATGATCAAAGGCACTAACAATTCTTTAGCCGCTTCTCGTACGACACGAGCTCTTATAACATCCAATCCCGCAGATGAATTGAGATTGAGGTTTTGCAATAGACTACTCACCTCCACTTCATTCACCACAGTTCCTGTATAATCTTTTGGTTCATTCATTTCTACAATGTCACCACCTGGATGATATATTCTTGCAAAGTGCTCCCTCAGTAACTCAACTATATCAACTGATTCGGTTACCTCCCTACCATCGGCATTCTTTAAAATCAATCTGCCGTATACATTTTTTCTTTTACTTGCAGCATATCGAAAAAACTGTTTGGGATTCTCTTTAGCCTGCATGGTTAATATTCTTTCATAATCCGCTTTTGCTTTTCTTACCACTCTCGTTACCCTTCTGACCTGTGCCTCATACCATTCATGTGCCTGCCGGTCATCTTTCTCCTTAAATTCCCTCCATAGTTGTTTCTTTTTTTGCAGCTCAAGCTTAATAGTGTTATTCATCCATTTAACCCCTACTTGATTTATTATTCGGACTCTAGGTATACAGTCAGCCATTGCTTCATGCAAACACTTCTTAGCCGCCTCCTATGCACTATCAACATGGAAGGAAGCCCTTGCAGTTTTACATGCCATGGCACTTAACCAATCAAACTCCTAAGTTTGTCATACTTACCACTCCGATAATTCCATATGTACCCGTTCTTAATTGTAAATTCCACACCTTTGGCTACCTTCCAAGTCAAGATCCTATGATCACTCACCAATTGGTGGCAATGTAGTCATATTCGTTAGAGTTAAATTCCCAGATGCAATTACCAGGTCAACCACTCTCTGACCCCTAGTATTTTCCATTACATGCTGTTGCAGATAGTTATCCCTTAATAACCGCATAAAATCCAATTCCTTCCTCCCATGTGTCCTCTCCTTCTTCCAATCAATGTTATCATAGTTGAAACCCCCAAAATAATTACCCTCCTTCCACTCATTTCTTCTATTTGCTTATGCATACTATCTCCACCATCTATTCCATCACCTGGTCTATAGCAGCACTTAACTGTATATTTAGTTCTGCTAGCCTCAATCTCACACCAAATGGCCTCAAATGTGCTCTTTTCTCTATCCTTCAATTCAACTTCTATTCTCCTTGGCTGCAGCTCATCAGATATCATCAATAATACTCTTCCCCCCATTTTATTCTCCCTGTCACTCCTGAACGCACTATATCCCTCACATTCAATCCCGCTAGCTATATCATCTTAAGTCAGCCATGTTTCACTAATGCCAATAAACTGTGGTCTGGAAGTGCCAACCAAGGCCAAAATCACTGATTGTTTACCAGGGATGACCCAATTTGTCAATAATTTGTCTAACAGATAGGCCTGCAACATGGCATCCTATTAAAATGCCTCTTTCAAACTACATCAGTAGTTTGAAAGAGGCATTGTACAAACATTTTCGAACATTTTCCTTGCAGATATTTTACCGAGACTCAACTGCACTAACTTGGGAGCAGGGCTGGCTCTACCAATGGCGCAAGACATTAATTTGCACGGAGCGACAAAATTGCCATAAACTATACAAAAAATAAGGGGGGAGGGGTGGCAAAATATGCTACTACACAGGGCAGCAAAATTTCTAGCGGCAACCCTGCTTGGGAGCATCATATTCCTCCAATTTATACTTGCTAGAAAACATGACTCATTATATGTCATGATGCATTGTGTATGTCCATTGACTTCTTTTAAAGAAGTGTTTATATATATAGACTGCTTGGAAAATAGTTGATGGACATCCACCACATCCAAGCAGTGTATACAAATATATACACAGTATATTGCTGTGCATTATAGCAGCGTTTCCCAAACAATGTTCCATGGAAAGTGAATAAGCGTTCCCTAAAAAATTATCAAAATTAATATGAGCTTGGAATGGTTTTAAATGCTGCTACAATTTCAAACATGTTTGAAAATCAGGCAATCCTCACTTTGCATGTGGATTGTGCTATTAAGGCTAGCGCACGCTGGCTGACAACCCCCATGGTTGTCGACACCTCCAAGGGCGAGTGAAGTACGGAGGTATTCTTTCTAGGAAATGTGCGGTCACAAGCAAAGTCAATGCGAAGCGCTGCAGCCCTGCACGGCTGCAATGTGCGCTGTTGCATTTTTGCAATGCGATACAGCCTTCTGCACCGATAGTGTGCGCTTAGCTTTACATTGAATATGAGACTGATGATATTCAACTCTAACCAAGGTGTTCCATTAAAATTTCAGGATTTTTTAAATGTTCCATCGTAAGAAAAGTTTGAGAAACCCTACATTATATTATAGTATGAGTTACGACCATTTTTGACATTGTTGAGGTCTCATCAGTAGGAGCCAAACCTAAGAGGATAAAAAATTATATGAAAATATAATTTCTTGTCAAGTTTAATTTACTTCGCAACCAAGTGAAAAAAATTTCTACAACTTTCTCTAAACTTTAAGATTACTTTAATAATAAGGTGATACACCTTTTTACTATTTGTATATGGAAAATATATGATATTAATTCTACCATGAGTTTATTGAGAGTCTCGCATGATGGTTTTTGTTGCGAAGAATGTTTTTTGATTTAAGTGGTGATTAGTGAGTTTTAGATATTGTGAATCTGCTTTGTTTGCAGAATACGAGGTAAGACTTTGACTTTTGATACAATTTTCTGGCCCTAACCTGTTCTCTTCGCCATTGTAAATATTTTATACCTATTCAAGAATGGAGAATGTAAACGATATCAAAGACGCCATTCAACAGTTAAACAAAGATATGTCACTTGACATTCTCAAATTCCTCCTAAAGAAATTTGAAACAGATTATCCTGGTTGCTTGAATCTCTTCACTCAAGTAAATGACACTGAAGATGATGATTTGGACATTGAAGAGGACATTACACCTGTTCCACCTTCAAAGACTCCCCGACAGTTCGATTGTTCTCATGAAGAACATTCTAATAAAAGACGCAGAACATCGGAAGGTGGATTGGAAGTTGATGTAACAAGTCAACAAAATCAGACCACCCAAGATAGAAAAGGTCCCTCCAGTCATCCTTCGAGATAAAGACAAATGGACCTCAGTCTCAAGATTCCTAGGAGAACAAAATATCAATTTTTCCGGTAAAGAAATACTGAAGAGGGTGTAAAGATTCACCCTACCACTGTCACTGATTATCGCTTGATGACGAAAATGCTTGACAACTCTAAATTGCCCTTCCACACATTTGCGCTAGCTAGCAAGAAGAACTTAAAAGTAGTTCTAAGAGGAGTGGCTGAGGGGGTATCACAACTAATGAGATCACAGCTGACCTCATCAATCAAGGATTGACTCCAACCAAAGTGAGTAGAATGTTGAGGTCAGATAAAACACCCATGCCACTGGGTTTGGTCGAAATCTCCAACACACAAAAAAGCATCTATGAAGTTACGGACAATTGTAAGCTTAAAATTACAACCGAACCTCTAAGGAAGAAGGCATCGGCAGGGCAGTGCCACAGATGCCAGAGGATCGGGCATGCCCTAAAACTGTGCAGAGCTGCATATAGATGCCTAAAATGCCATGAGGGTCACCAAACTAACTGCTGCACCAAACCCAGATCCCCACCTGCTTGTTGCTGTAGAGGACCACATTCCTCTAATTACAAGGGTTGCCTTTTCCATCCAAAAAACCGTGGATCAACAAGAACTAACCACGTTCCTACAAGCAATGACAACACAACACACAACCAAGCAGTTCGCCCTCCAGATCATAATACCTCACATTCGACAACACAGGAAGGCACTCGACCCTCATCCATGTCCAAATCAAATGCGGAAGCAGTAAGAACCCAGACTTTTTCATCACAAGAGCGAACAAGCTCTAATCTCACATCAGCTTTAACCTCGTCACTTGCAACAATGCTGCATGAATTCAGCAAAGTAAGCACCTCACCATCCTCCAGAAAAAGATTCTACCTAGAAACCCAATCCATATTAACAGCTCTATAATGTTTAAAAAATTTAAACCAAATTCTCTCATGATAATAGCATGGAATGCCAATGGCTTAACAAATAAAATTTTCGAGCTGCAAGAATTTGCAAAAAGATACAATCCAGACATAATCTTGATCAGTGAATCCCACCTTACACCATCAAACAATCCAAAACTAAGAAGCTATATTTTATACAGGACAGACAGACTTAACTCTAGTGGAGGAGGGAGAGCTATTTTTACCAAAAATTATTTAAGCCACAACGCACTGACTAACCCCCACTCTAAACCTTGAGGTAACGGGTGTAGAGGTGCACACTAATAACGCAGGCAAACTCAAAATCTACGTAGCGTACAACCCTCCCAGTATTCCACTATTGACAGCAGACTTAGACTCCATCCTCGGCTCCACGGATTCCATAATTATAGCAGGAGACCTAAACTCCAAACACACGGCCTGGTTCAGTTCTTCAATCAACTCCAAAGGCCGTACCTTATTCAACTATACGTTACTCAACTCATCAATAGTAGCTGGACCCACTGAGCTCACACACTACAGCCCATCAGGAAGTTCTGATGTATTAGACATAGTTATCCTCAGAAACATCAAATATCAATACCAGCTGAAGACAGTAGAAGAGCTTAACTCAGCTCATAATCCCATCCTACTCAGGTTAGGACTTCAAGATCAGCTCTCTCCCCATCATTCTTTCATACCATGGGACAAGCTCTCTAAGGTTCTCCCGGTCGACATCAGTCCGCCCCCTGTCACTCGTAAAAAAGAAGAAATAGATCAAGCTGTAAACAATTTAACTAGGCAAATCAACTCAGCAATAGCATCAGCCACTCAAACCACTGTCCTCCACGCTCCTAACTGGATCCCAGAAGAGAATGGACCTGATCAGGGCAAAAAATAAGGCCAGAAAGCGATATCACAATACTAGAGCCCCGCAGGACAAAGCAACCTTAAACAGTTTAAACAGACAGGTTCGAGAAGCCCTCCAGATCCACAGGAACTCCAAATGGGAAACCAAACTCAAAGAAATCAACCCAGAAGATAACTCCATGTGGAAGTTTGTAAAATCTCTTCGTACCAAAAGACAACCACTTCCCCCTTTAAAGACCAATCTTGGAATTGCACACACAGATGAAGAAAAAGTAGAAGCCCTAATTGACATCTGGAAAATCAATGCAGCCCATCTTATGCAAATTTAAATGTCAATCTTATTCACAAAGTTCATCGTAAAGTTAGAAATGAAATGCACTAAGTCAGTCTACGGATGATTCAGAAACCATCACCCCCACATCACCAACAGAAATAATAAATATCATTTCCCATCTGAAGAATAAAAAGGCCCCCAGCCCTGACGGCATTACCAATAGAATAATAAAGCTACTCCCACGGAAAGCCATAATCCATCTAGTTAATATTACCAATTCCATTTTAAGATTCCAGTACTTTCCCACAGATTGGAAAATCGCTGACATTATACCTCTGAAAAAGCCTGGCAATAACCCACAACTTCCCCAAAGTTACAGGCCCATCAGTCTTCTTTCCTGTCTTGGCAAAGTAACAGAAAAGGTCATCCTATCAAGACTACAATCAGCAGTGGACCAACAGAAAATAATCCCAAATGAGCAGTTTGGGTTTCGCAAAGCTCACAACACGGTGCAACAAATTCACCGACTAACAGAACATATTACTCATGGTTTTAACTGGCATCTTCACACTGCTGCTGTGTTTTTGGATGTTGCCAAGGCCTGATCTTCAAACTAATTGAAAACAATGTCCCAATTAAACTAGTGAAACTCACATATTCATATATCAATGAAAGATACATGCAAGTAAAACTCAACGGAATTGTTTCTTCAAGGCGCAAAATTCTGGCAGGAGTACCTCAAGGTTCTCTTCTGGCCTCAATACTTTTCACAACTTACATGGCAGATATTCTTCTCAATCCAAGAACAACTACTACGGCCCTTTATGCCGACGACACCGCTATTCTAGCTAGATCACTCAGCCCTCGCCTAGCAATCACTAGACTCCAAGGAAGTATCAATGAGCTAGCAAACTGGTTCACCAACTGGAGGATTCAAGTGAACCCCCTCAAAAGCTCAGCCATAATGTTTTCAAGAAGAAAAGTCTGCAACAAAGAAGACATCCTGCTCTCTGGTCAAAAGATCCCATGGCAATCAGAGACCAAATATCTTGGGGTATTAATGGATAAGAAACTCCTTTTCAACAAACACATCAATCTCATTTGCTCCAAATCTTCCAAAGTCACAGCTCAGCTCTACCCATTGATCAACCGTAAGAGCAAATTGAACCTACATAATAAATTGCTTCTTTACCGGATGGTAATACGTCCAGTCATTACCTACGCTTCACCAGCATGGAGTCACACTTCAAGATCAAACATTTCAAAATTACAGAGAATCCAAAATAAATGCCTTAGGATGATCCTGGATGCACCGTGTTCGTCAGAAATTCACAGATTCACCGAGAAACCGGCACTCCATACATCTCCCCCCTTATTCGCGATCTTGCAGAAAAATTCTTCGTGAAGTCAAGTTCACATTCAAACCCACTAATAGCACAAGCTGTCAATTACAATGAGACCGATTACTACAAACACAAAAGACCGAAGGCTATTCTTCTCTCAACCGATCATAGATTACACAACTGCCCTCAGAGGGCGAGCTTAATTGCTCACAAATCTCCTACTCCCAAACAACTCTCATTACAGATAAAGGGGAATATGAAAAGCACTAGTGCTCCACCCATCCTGTCAGTAATGTTATTGGTTGGTATTGAGTTTGTTGAGTTGATATTGTGTTTTGAGGTAATTGGAATATCTCAGATTGCAGAGTGATCAATTGAATTGAGTGGAGGGGAGTCATGATTGCGATCGACTTGTCAGTTTTGGAATTGTGGTGCGTTTATTACACGATGTGTCTTGAAGATCATGCAATTTTTGAATCAGTGCTCTTACCAAATCAGTTCAGAGTCCTGCAGCAGTGCCGGTAAGACTACAACTGCACGGCAAGCGTTTTTTTTTTTTTTTTTTAATATCAACTTTAGACACTTCACATTGATAGTCATGGAAAAACATCTAAATTAGACAATATTTGAAGAGGCATATAGAGAATTATAAGACTAGGTGAACTACTTAACAACAAATGGCCGGGAAAAGTGAAACTTTACGACACGTTTCCCCTGGAGAGTGTCACAGAGGTTGTCGTGAAGATCAGTCAGAATCGGTGCCTTCTACTCCTTCAGACTTTGTAGAAATGCGTGCACGCAAAAAGCGAAGAACAACAGAAGAACCGCATAATGACAACGAAATGGAAAAGGATTCTCAGAGTTCTGACGCTGCTATTTCTCCTAAAGAAAAGGTGCCTCTGATCATCCTTAGAGAAAAGCAGAAATGGGCAGCTTTAAGATCCACAATGTCCAATCTACACATTGGCTTCATTAAGGCCAAAAACATGGATGAAGGCATAAAGATACAGCCAGCAACAGTGACAGACTATAGAAGGTTGCCCAAAGAACTGGACGATAGAGGCATCCAGTATCATACCTTTGTGCTCAGCCTCGGAAAAAAACTTAAAAGTGGTCCTTCGCGGTATCTGTGAAGATATTGACTCAGTAGAAATAGCTGCTGACCTTAATTCTCAGGATGTGCCTCCAATTAAGGTGAGCAGAATGTACAAAGCAGACAAGACTCCCATGCCATTAGTCCTAGTAGAGATTCATAAAATGTACAAAAAAATCTACAACCTAAAACCAGTCAATGGACTCATCGTCACACCAGAACCACTGCGGAAAAGATCATCTTCTGGGCAGTGACACAGGTGCAAGAAGTTTGGCCATGCCCAGAATCTATGTAGAGCAGAATATAGATGTTTAAAATGTGGGGACAGCCACCCAACCAATACCTATACAAAGCCAAGGACCACCTCGGCCAAATGTGCCAACTGCGGTGGCCCTCATCCTGCGAACTACAAAGGATGTACTCAGCACCCAAAGACCAGATGGATGGAGGCAGTCAATCAGCCCTCCTCCTACAGTATAAGAACTCCAGAAGCTCAGGCATCAAAACCGGAGACCCAGCGGCCACAGTCGGAAACCTCCAAAAATAGAGACACCCAAAAGCAAACAAGAAGTTATGCCGATGTGACCCGTACAAATAGACCAGTACCAGAAAAAAATCAACCAATAGCACCTAAAAACCTAACAGCTGTTATTATGGCCTCACTAGCAAACATGCTACAAAATTTAAGACTGTCAAATCCTACTGCAACCTCTACTAAAAGATTTCTTCGTGAAACTCAGGTCATCCTCACAGCTCTCATAAATGAATAGTAAAAACTCATTCCAGCATCACTTCAGATAGTTGCTTGGAACGGAAATGGCCTCAAAAACAAAATTCTGGAACTCCGAAATTTCACATATAGGTATCAACCAGATGTTATATTAATCAGTGAAACTCATTTAAGACCCTCGGACAATCCTACAATTAGGGGATATCACCTATACAGAAATGACAGACTACTCTACAGTGGCGGCGGCACTGCCATCTTCATTAAAAACTACATTAAGACCACTCTGTGAGCAATCCTTCAACCACTAACCTTGAGATCAGAGGCGTGGAAGTAGTCACCAGCTCGACTGGCAAACTGAAAATCTACTCAGAAAAACCCTCCACAAAAATCTCTACTTCACTCTGACCTAAATGCCATCTTATGCGTCAGAGAGCCCACCATTATAGACAGGGATCTGAATTCCAAGCATCCTGCGTGGAATTGCACAACCACCAACAAGAATGGATGCAACCTTTCCAATTACTCAGGATCGAGCAACGCTGTTGTGGCAGGCCCCACCGAACCAACTCATCTCAGTACGTTTAGCACTGCTGACATCCTAGATCCTGCAGGATATCAAACTTCAATACAGCATCATATCTATGGATGAACTATCATCCGATCACAATACAATTCTACTACAGCTGGGAAATCAAGAATACCTGTGTCCTCTTTCTCACTCCTACATTGCATGGGAAAGACTGTCAACAGCACTCAAGGATATTGGACCTGTTCCTCATATACGCAAAAAAGAAGAAGTAGAAACTACAGTTACAAATCTCACGCAACATATTAATTCTGCTATAAAGGTAGTTACCTCCTACAAATCTGCCCGCAAGCCAGAGCGTTTGCCTGAAGCCATCAATCGTGATCAGAGACAAAAACAGAGCTAGGAAAAGATTCCGTAACACGCGTGCACCAAAAGATAAAACAGCTCTAAACGGGATAAATCGGGCAGTAAGAGATGCACTTTAATCTCATAGAAACCAAGTGTGGGATAAAAAGTTATCCTCTATCTCATCTACTGATCACTCTATTTGGGGGTTACTGAGAAACATCAGAAATAAAAACAGTTCCCTCCCCATAATCTCAAACCAGGGCTTAGTTTACACAGATGTAGATAATGCAGAAGCCATACTAAAGAATCTAGAGGAGCAGTGCAAACCCTCTTATAACAACTTAGATTTCAATCACTTGTACAAAATCCACAGACAGGTCAGACACTGACTCAATCTTCCTGATACCAGTACTGACCACATTGTACCCACATCACCTGGTGAAATATATATTATTAAAAACTTAAACAAAAAAGCTCCTGGACCAGGTGGCATCTCAAACAGGGTGATCAAACTGTTGCTTCGAAAAGCTGTAGTTCACCTGACCAGTATAATAAATGCAATCTTAAGATTTCCATATTTTCCTTTCACCTGAAAACTGGCTGATGTAATCCCTATACATAAGCCAGGCAAGGACCCACACCTACCGCAAAATTATCGTCCAATCCGTCTTATCTCCAACCTGAGTAAGGTTGCAGAGAAGGTCATCCTCCCACGACTCCAAACCTCAGTAAATGACCTAAACATTCTCCCTAAAGAACAGTTTGGTTTTCGGCACCATAGTACTACCCAGCAAATCCACAGAATTGTAGAATACATCACCACCAGCTATAACTGGCGCCAGTGCACAGGAGCTATTTTCCTAGACCTATCCAAAGCATTTGACAAAATCTGGCATTTCGGACTCCTACACAAACTTATCTTAGCCGGCATCTCACTAAAAATTGTTCATCTAATCCATTCATATCGTCAGAATAGATCAATACAAGTCAAAATCAACGGTTCTATCTCATTCCAGCGCCAAATCTTTTGCTGGAGGGCCGCAGGGATCCCTACTAGCTTTGCTGTTTTCTATATACATATCGGACATCCCTCACAATCTGATGTTTTCATCTTGGCCCTGTATGTGGACGATACAGCAATACTAACCAGATCTCTCCGACCACACTTCATTACAAGAAAGCTTCAAGAAAACCCTCTAAAGCTGGAGGGTTGGTTCTCCAAATGGAGATTGGAAGTCAACCTCCAAAAAAGCTCACCCTTTCTTTTCTCGAAAAGGCCAACATCTCCTGCAGGAGATGTGTTACTATTCAATACTAAAATTACCTGGCAGACAGAAACAAAATACCTGGGAGTAATTCTCGACAAAAAGCTATCTTTCAACCAACACATCAAGTCTACATGCACAAAGGCATCTAAAGCAATCGCTCAGATCTATCCGCTAATTCACAGAAATAGCAAGCTCAGCAACAGAATCAAATTGCAGCTATACCAGATGACGATTTGTCCTATAATTACCAATGCCTCTCCAGCCTGGAGCCACACTTCTAATACTAACATTATCAAAATAAAACGAGTACAGAACAAGCACTTGAGAATGATTTTGAACGCCCCATGGTATGTTAGAAATAATCAACTTCATAGAGATACAAATATTCCCTATATTTTCTCTTTCTTACAATTATTAGCATCTAAGTTCTTCCTAAAGACGTCCATACACCCCAACGATTTGGTTCAGCAAGCTGCAGCATATGAGGCAACGAACATATTTAAACATAGAAGACTAAAACTATATTAACCTCCTATAGCGATGCATAATCTCCATGCCCAATCAGGGCGAGCAAACTCCTCATAAATTTTACCATCACTATAACCGCAACAGATAGCGGGGAATATGAAAAGCATCTTGCTTCACCACTAAAGACATAAATGTCAGTTGTCAAAAGTCAATACTGACCTTCCAACCAACACAGAATTCCAAATAGTCAAAAAGAAAAGGAAAATCTCCTCTACTGCAGATACACCCAAAACAGCGGAGATAGAACCAGATAGTGAACCTAAAAAAAAGGTACCTCCAGTAGTCCTAAGGGCCAAGGAACACTGGACGTCCGTTGCATCCGCACTGAAATCTTCAGATATCACCTTCACGAAAGCTATAAATACAGAAGAGATACATATACAAGCAAAAACGTCGTCAGACTACAGAAAAATAACCAAATTCCTAGACAACAACCTGCCATACCACACATTTGCACTCAACAGTGAGAAGAATCTAAAAGTGGTATTAAGAGGAGTAACTGAAACAATACAAATAGAAGAAGTCACAGCAGACCTCCAATTTAAGGGATTTAGCCCAATTTAAGTCAGCCTAATGCGGAGAGCTGATAAAACACCCTATCCTCTAATTCTAGTGGAAATAAGTAAAGAACAAAAAAACATATATAAACAATCTCCAAACCATCTGTGATCTAGTCATAAAAGTTGAGTCATTGAAACATAAATCAACTACTACCCAATGTCATAGATGCCAGAAGATTGGGCATGCACAACGATACTGCAAGGCTGAATTTCGTTGCGTGAAATGTGGTGGTAAACACGCAGCAAATGAATGCTAAAAACCCTGCACACATCCAGTAAAGTGGTCAAATTGCGGAGGCCCACGCCCTGCAAACTATAGGGGCTGTATAGCATTTCCCCCAAACCAAAAGACAACTCAAAACTAGTAAACCTATACAAGAACGCACGTCCTCCCATCAAACCACAGTCTCCATAACGGATAGAAGATCGTATGCTGAAGTTACAAGATCAACCTTCCAAAAAGATCCAAAACTAAATCAGTCACAGGAAACCAACAAACCTATCCTACTGAACGTAACAAGTCACATAGGTGAAATGCTTGCTGAACTCCGACAAACCAACCCAACTCAATAAGCCAAGGATATCATCTTAAGATACACACAGTCACTCCTTGTGGAATTAATGGATAAGATTAAAAGAAAACCGAAATCGCTACAAATTGTTTCATGGAATGCTAACAGTTTATCTAACAAACTACAGGAGCTGCAGGAGTTTGCAGCAGAATCCCAAGCAGACATCCTCATAAATAAGACGCATCTTCGTCCAAGTGACATGATCAGAATTAACAGTTATAGCGCTTACCGTACAGACAGATGCTATGCCCAGAGGTGGAGGCACCGCCATCTTTGTGAAAAAGAAACATAAAACATAATTCAATAGCCGAACCCCAAACAGAATACATGGAAACTACAGGAATAGAAATACATATGGAAAACACAAACAGCATCAGGATATATGCAGCCTACACCCCCCCCCCCCCAAATAAAAAAACTACTTGAATCTGACTTAGATGTAATACTAAATACAGGCAGAGCAGTGATTATAGCTAGACATTTTAATGCCAAACATTCAGTCTGGAATAGCAGAAACTCAAATATTAACGGAAGAATACTCAACTCTTACACCACTTCACGAAATATAACAGTGATAGGACCCACCGAACTCACACATTACGGAGCAACCGGACGTCCTGATGTACTAGATATAGCTATATTAAAAAACATAGCGCACAGCTATCAAATACAAGCAATCAACGACTTAAGTTCTGATCATAACCCCTTCATGTTACAACTAGGCACCATACAAGATTTAACCCATGCGGAAAACACCACCACATTTATAAATTGGAAACAACTTCCCTCAGCCTTCCATGAAAAACCTTGGTCCAATACCACATATAACATCCACCGAAGATATAGAAAAAGCAGTGAAAACTCTTGAAAAACAACTGCTGGTAACAAATATAACCAAATGTGCAACATCAAATAAACTCCCAGAGGATATAAAAAGTCTTATCCAAGAGAAAAACAGATTAAGAAGACAATATCAGAGAACAATGGACCCAGCAGATAAACAAGCAGTTAATAGTGCAACAAACCAGGTTTGGTATGCCCTGAAGGATCACAATAGCCAACTCTGGAATAACAAAATTCACTAATTAAACACAGAGGATCAATCAATATGGAGAATGATGAGATCACTCCGTTCAAAGCGTTTTACACTTCCTTCAATCCAAGGTGAATATAGTGTTTTCTACAACGACGAGCAAAAAGCTGAAGCATTTGCTGACAGCCTAGAAAAACAATGCAGCACAAATTATCAATACAGATATAAATTTCATAAGAAAAATCCACGCCCAAGTGCGTAAAATAACTCAAAACGTCTTACTTCAATCCAACAACAAATCCATGTCACCAACAGAAATATATGAGATCTTAAGAAAAATAAATAACAAAAAGGCTCCGGGTCCAGATGGAATAACAAACAAGATGCTCAAGCTACTTCCCTGCAAAGGGGTTATGCATCTGGTAGACATCATTAATGCCATCCTTCGGCTAAATTATTTCCCAGAGCGACGGAAACATTCTCCTAATTCCAAAACCTGGAAAAAATACAGTTTCCTGAAAATTACACACCAATCAGCCTTCTTTCATGCGTAGGTAAGATAGCCGAACGGGCTATTCTCACACGGGTTCAAGAGACAGCAGATATCAACCATGTCATTCAAGACGAACAATTTGGCTTTAGGAAATATCACTCCACAACACTACAAATTTACAGAGTTGTCGAATATATAACCCAAGGGTATGAATGGCACCAACACTCTGCCGTAGTTTTCCTGGACATCACTCAGGCATTTGATAGTGTGGCATCACGGACTAAATTTTAAGCTACACGAAGTTCCATTACCACTAGTTCAACTTATCAAATCATATCTGAATAACAGAAAATTTAAACTAAAACTTAACGGGATCAGATCCACAGAGAGGAGAATCACGGCTGGAGTCCCTCAAAGTTCTCTGCTATCTCCCCTACTCTTCTGCATATACATGTCAGATTTCCCCAAATTGTCCCCATCTATCACCGCTGTATATGCCGATGACACAATCATTATAGCCAGATCCCTCCGTCCACATCTGGCTACAATCAAGCTGCAGAGAGCAGTCAATGAATTGGAGAATTGGTACACCAAATGGTGTATCGCAATCAACCCAAGAAAAAGCTCTGCAGTACTTTTCACCAGACGTAAAGCAGAACTGATCATACAAGCATACAAATGTTTGGTAAAATCATCCCTTGGCACAATTCTACCCAATATCTGGGAGTTCATCTTGATAGACGTCTCAATTTCAAGTCACATATAGTGTTGCCACTAAAGCAAGTCAGACCATAGCACAGCTATATCCACTTTTGAATAGGAACAGCTTCCTAAGCATAAGCAACAAAATTCTCCTGTACAAATCAATGATCAGACCACAACTAACTTATGCCTCTCCAATCTGGGGTCACTCAGCTAAAAGCAACATCAACAGACTACAAAAATCCAGAATAAATGGCTAAGAATAGCATTTAATGCCCCGTGGTTCATCAGAAACATCCAGTTACACCAAGAAGCCAATCTTCCAGATATCAAAACCTACATGATAGGCATTGCAGAGAAATTCTTCACAATCACAGATAATCACCCAAATCAGCTAATTTGACAGGCAGTGGACTACAAACCCTCAGATCGTTTCAAACATAAAAAACCGAAATCCTCCATCGCAAGAGAAAGCTGATACAGCCTCAACACTCATGAGTGGGTAAATTACCCACAACAATCTCATCACCCACTAACTAAAATCCAGATGAAGGGATGAAGAGTCAAGGACTCAGTCCATCAACCAATTAAGTTCAAAGTCCATACTGAACTTCCATTGACATAATTTAATAATTTAATTTTTGGGTGGGTTGCTTCCTTGTGAACAGAGTAGTTTTTGTTATCGAGTGTCCTGGCCTTGAGTGAATCAAGAGTGATGAGTTTAGTAGTGATCCTTCCTGGTAATGCAGTGATTGTGAAGTGATTTTGTAGATGTACCCCATGCTCTTTTAACAGTTGAAATTGGTCTGGGTAGTGACTCTGCCCATAATGCATAACAATTGTCTAAAAGTAAGTGTGCTTTGCATTCTTGTTATTATTGCACAGGCATCTCCACAGAGTCCTAAGATTCACCATGAGAAACCCAAACTATCAACACAATATCTATATTACCTCTCCTTGAAACCATTAATCAGGCAACCAATTCTACTCATTCACCACTCTCCAAGTGAAAAATCTAGTCCTCATGCCCTTGCTAACCACTCTTACCCAACTTTCAGGGATGATGCCTTGTTCTGTCCCCAGTAGCCAAGTGTTGAAACATTTCCCTTGCATCAATCCTATAAAATCTTTTAACCACGCTACTGGCCAGGACATATATATACGTTCACTTTTCCATGGATGCGAAGTGCATATTAAAACTGTAATATCATTGATATTATGTTGAAATTTATGATGATACGAAGTTTTCAGGATCCCTATTTGATCTTTAATGGCCGGTAAGTGGTTAAGTAACCTAAATGTTTCTATCATATCACCCCCCCCCCTCTTTTGCCTATTAACCAACTTTTTCAGTCCATCATCATAGGGAGCATTCCACAGACAACTCACCATCTTGTCACTCATCTCTGGATCCTATCTACCACTTCCTCATCCCCAAGAAACCCAGGTGACCAGACCTGAGCATCACAGTAATCCAGATGTGGTCGTATCAAGACTTTATATAGAATGATAATTCCCTTTTCTCTGCTTATTGGTGTGCTCTTCAGTAACTAAGTAATCCTGTGAGCTATTCTGGCTACTTTAGCAATATGTCATCTAAATTTCAACTGTGTGTCTACTACTACCCACAAATCCCCAACTTCATCAATTTCCAGGAGTACAGTTCCCTTTGTATCCCCAAGTGTATTTGGGGAAACACAACTTGTAATCTGTTTATCCCCAAATGCATAACTTTACACTTTTCTACATTAAAATTACATCCATTATGATTTGACTATACTGTCAGCCTATTTAAATCACCCTGCAAGCTCTCTACATCATCTTGAATAACTATTACTCTACCAAATTTTGCATCAGAAACAATTGAATATCTTCCATCAAATTATTTCTTATATTATTTACTGTATGTACAAATTAAACAGCCAGTGATCCTAGCACAGATTCCTGCAGCACACCACTAGTCACGTGCTTTCTCCTGGATTGTGCTGCTCCATTTGCTACTTTTTGATATTTGTCCATCGGCAACCCATTTATCCATATCGCCAGTTTCCTGTCCATACCCATTTGTTGCAGTTTGCGGTATCCTGTCAAATACCTTTGCAAAATACAGCAGTATGATCATGTAACCATTCCCCTTATCCAACTCTGTTGTTACTCTGGTACAGTGATGGCGAACCTATGACACGCGTGTCAGCACTGACACACTTGAGGGTTTCAGGTGACATACCTTGGATGTTGAAAAATATTGGTATTCTGATGAAAAAACTGCAATAAATTGTGTAAGATCGCTCTCAGTTAAGGCAAAGGTAGGTTTGTTCATTGAAAGAACTTTGTACCAGTAGTCAGCAAAAGAAAAGTCATTAAATGTAATGTAAGTTTGTAATTTTAGTTTATTAAATTAATTGTATAATATGAATTCATAGATTTTAATCAATGTCCTATTAAATAAATAGCCTAATATGATATGTATAAGTCACCATCTATGATTATGTAGTTACATTTATAATGCATGTATGCAAGTATCAACGTCAATATTTAAAAAAAAAAAAAAAGTTTGACACACCTGAGTAAAAAGGTTCGCCATCACTGCTCTAATAGATTCAGCATGACTGACCCTTTACAAAGCCAGCTGCTCCTCATGAAGTGTATTTTTATCCACCCATTCCTGAATTCTCTTTTTGACCAACTTTTCCAGTACTTTTACCACCGCTCCTGAGATATTAATTGGTGTATAATATGTTACCACAGACTTAAATCACCTTTATGCAGAGGAATTAGTTTGCTCTTCTTCCACTTTCTTGGAACTTTTCCAGAGCTGACTCATAAATTAAGCAGCTTAGTCAATGGAATTGTCAGTTCCCCCTGCACATTCTCATAAAATTCAAGCCAATATCCCATCCAATCCCACAGCTATATTTGCATTCAGATTCTGCAATATATTAAGTACTTCCAATTCTTAAACCTCTGTTCTCACATCAGTCTTTTTTCACCTGTGTCATAACAATATCATCACATAGATTATTAGTATTATTATATGGGCACCTCCATGGAGTCAAAGACTCATTGTGGGAGACCCAATCTATCATACTTCTCTTGGAACCCATTAACAGAAAAAGCACTCACAACTGACTCTGGCAACCCATTTGACTCATTCACAACTCTCCAAGAAAAATATCTAGTCCTCACACCTCTACTAACCAGACCTTTATTCAACTTCCAAGATGATCCCTTGTTCTAGTCCCTCTAGCCAAGTGCTGAAACATTTCCTCTGCATCTATCCTATAAAACTCTTTAAGCAACTTAAATGTTTCTAACATATCCCCTCTTTTTCTCGTATCAACCAACTTCTGCAATCCACACACTTTCAATCTATCCTCATAGGGAACATATCACAGGCCACTCGCCTCTGAATCCTCTCTGCTGCTTCCTCATCCCCAAGAAACCCAGGGGACCAAACTTGAGCACAGTAATCCATGTGGTCGTATCAAGGCTTTATAAAGAGGAATTACAACTTCCTTATCTCTACTTGATGTGTTCTTCAATAGTCAAGTAATTTTATGGACTACCTTAGCAATATGCACTATAAACTTTCACTCTGTCTACCACCACCCCCTAAATCTCTAGCTTTATATGTTTCCTGAAGTACAGAGCCATCAATGGGATACACAGCTTGTAATGTATGTATCCCAAAATGCATAACTTTACATTTATCCACATTGAACTGACATCCATTATCTTTTGCCTATACTGACAGACAATTTTAATCATTCTGCAAGATCTCCACACTGCCTTGATTAACTATTACTCTACCTAATTTCACATCATCAGCAAACAACCCAATATTTCTTTTCAGGTTATTTCTTATATCATTTATGTACAAATTAAACAGCAAATGGTCCCAGCAATGAACTAGTCACCTGTTTTTGCCTCGATTCTGCCGCTCCATTATACCACTTTTTGATATCTGTCCAGCAGTCACCCTGTTATCCACTTAACCCCTGTCATATCCATTCCCATTTGTTCTAATTTGGAAGATATATCCTTGAAAAATGATAACAATATCATCACTTAGATGATATTGTTATTGTTATCTAAGTTAGGAGTGACGAAAACTCCTAACATTTTGTCTGCCTTCATTACCTCTCTATCAACTGCAGGAATTAAAGTTATCCTTCCATAGTCATTCTTCCTCCTACTTGCCACATAACAAAAAAACTCTGGGATTTCCTTTCACCTGTTTGGCTAATTTCTTCTCATAATCAGATTTTGCTTTCCTTACCATGCTGGTAACTCACCTTTTTTGCCTGATCGTTGTATTGTTCATGAGTTGTTACCTTTCTCCTTATATATATATACCCTCCACAACATTTTCTTTGTTATGGGATGCTGAAGCAATTGATGGAAGCCATCTACAGCAGCAAACAAATCCAAACAAGCCCAATTTTCCTCAAGTTTTTAGTATTTGTTTCAGTTCTGGTTTCGGTTTGACTTCACTATTTTGGTTGAGTGATGCATGTTTTAACTGTCTCTATGATGATTATTAATAGTGTTGTGCAATTTTAATAGTGTAAATAAGTTGACATTTGTAGTGGTTTATCCATTTTGTGCAGCTTTAAAATGGATACATCTCCAAGAAAGTATTCAAAAATCTGTACTCTTTCTTAGCACACATAATCAAAGACAAATTGCCAGTGTGGTTTTCATTTGGGTACTGTTAATACAATTTTAAAGAGGTTTACGGAAGCAGGTACTTTTTCTCCTGAAAGAAAAGGAAAATATGAAAAAAAAAAAGGAAAACTGCACTTACTGGTTAGGAAAAGCAAAATGAGTCCAAGATTGGCTGCTTTAGACTTAAATACAGACTTGGCAGCTAGTAAGATCAATGTTTTTGACATGACAGTCCATTGAAGATTATTGGAAGTAGGGAAAACTGTCTACAGACAAAAAATAAACAACAGTTGATGAAGACTATGCAGAAAAAGACCCTCCAGTGGGCAAAAATGTACAAAGATTAAACTGTTGAGAAGTGGATGATCATATTCTCAGATGAGAGCGAATACCCTATGTTTGCAAATCAGTAGCTGAGAAGATTTCTCCTGCCCACCTTCAATAAGCTCCTAAACATCTAGCTAAAAAGATGTTTAGGAGCTTCTCTGTTCCTAATAATGAACATATTAGGAACAGAGGAGCACACATAAATTATTAGGTAATGAAAGTATGACAGTATGATGAAAAGTGACCAACACATAAAACTATTAGAGAAAAGAGTGGTCCCACAGATCCAGAAAACACAAAGAACTCATCTTTCAAAAGAATGTTGAAAGTTTATTTTTCACTTGGTTAGCATATAATAAATTTAGTTTAACCCTTTATCCAAGTGTGAGCAAACAAAGTTTGCACCTGAAAGTATCTTCAGGACTGGGGTAAGGTGGTACAACACCGGGAAACTCGTTGCAAATGTTAGCTTTCTCCACCTTTGCAACAAGTTGCCCGGTGTTGTACCACCTTACCCCAATCCTGAAGATACTTTCAGGCGCAAACTTTGTTTGCTCACACTTGGATAAAGGGTTAAACTAAATTTATTATATGCTAACCAAGTGAAAAATAAACTTTCAACAACTTTCTCTAAATCCAGAGTAATTTAATAAAAAGGTGGCACACTGTTTGGCAACTCCTATAGGTAGAGATGACCTTGTTAATGCTTCTGCCTGGTATCTCCACTTGAGCCTGGCTCCCACTGAAGAGACCTCAATAAAGGTCGAAACTAGTCTGGGTAGTGGCCCTTCCCTTAATGCATAACATTATACATATCTGCAAGGAGATGTGTTTTGCATTATGGGAGATACTGAGATAGGAGTGATGTTATCTTGCTCCACCTTTGCAACGAGTTGCCCGGTGTTGTACCACTTTACCCCAGTCCTGAAGATACTTTCAGGAGCAAACTTCCAAAAGAATCTTGCTCCATGCCAAACTTCGAAAAAAGTGGTACTTTTTTTGAAGTAATTTCCAAAAATCACAACATACAATTGCTTCAGTGGCCAGGTACTTTCCTGACATTAACCCAATAGAAAAATGTGGCCATAGTGAAGAAGAGACTAGGAAAATTAAATTGTGATATAAAGAAAAACTCAACACAATCCATTATAAAAGTAGGATTTCGATATGCAGAAATAAGAATAATGTGTTCTGAGTTGGTAGAGTCCATACCTAAGCAAATTAATGAACGTATTAGGAACAGAGGAGCGCACACAAATTATGAGGTGACATTGGAGTTTAATTTTGCACTTATTTTCTTTAAAATTTAAAATTTTTCTGTTTGAATTAATGTGTTTGCTACTGTAATATACAAGTAACCTAGTTATGACAACACTTCGCATGTGAACTTTCTTTGCTTACACTTGGATAAAGTATTAAACAAGAATGTAATCTGTATAATTTGCAGTTGTTTACTTCCTAGAACATTCCCTCAAAGCAGAGTCTTACCACTTCTTTAATATGCTAAAAGTATAAGAAACAAGGTGGATGAAATGGTTGCACTAATTGCGTCTGTTTACCCAAAGATTGTCGGAATAAGTGAGACATGGTTAGATGAGGACGGCATCCTGACAGGAATAGAGATGGAAGGGTATGATATGTTTCGTGAGGATAGAATGGGTAAAAAGGGAGGGGGAGTGCTATTGATGATAGAGAAAGAGTTATGTCCATACAAGGTAGAGATGCAAGAGGGAAATAGGGCCAGTGATTTTGAGGCAGTATGGTGTGAGATAGAGGTGAATAGAATCAAATACTTGGTGGGATGTTGTTATAGACCTGGTAATGTGGATGGTGGTGATAGTGAAATGTATAGTCAAATAAGCCAAGCAAATAAGAAAAGGGTGATTTTAATTATGGCAATATAGACTGGAATGAAGAGATAGCAACTGGAAGTAAAGAAAATGAGTTTCTTGAGTTTTTGAGGGATAACTACCTCAGACAGTATGTAACAGAGGGCACGCAAGGATTAAGGGTCTTGGATTTGGTCATCTCATCAGAGGATATAATTATAAATGAGGAGTCAAATCATCCACCAATTGGTAAAAGTGACCATGAGGTGATTACCTGGGTGGTTGCCAGCAGTGCAAGGACCCCTGTGAAAAAAGGGTATATGTGAAACTACAAGGGGGGTGATTATGAAGAGCTCAGGAGACAGCTTTCGGGTGTAGCATGGAATGAGGAGTTAGCTGGAAAAGAGATCAATGCAGCTTAGGGGATTTTCAAAAACTATTTAGTAGATGCAATGTCTAAATGTAATCCAAGGATGAGAAGGTTAAATAACGTAGGTGTGAGATGAATGAATAAAGAGATTAAGCATGCGATACAGAGAAAAAGGGCATTGTGGAGGCAGCATAAGAGAAGTGGAAGTAACCAATTTCATGAGGTCTACAAAGACCAGGAAAGGAAGGTGACTTGGTTGGTGAGAGTAGCTAAAGGGAGGTATGAACAGCAGTTAGCTAATGAAGCCAAAAAGAATCCTAGGGAGTTCTTTCGATATGTAGCCAGCAAAAGAAAGAATGATTATGGACAAATGACATTGATTGGAGGAAATGGTATAAAGACAGCTGTTGCAGAAATGTGTGGTGGAGATACTTAATGAGCAGTTCATAAAGATCTTTCAATATTGTGAATGTGACATGGAGAGATTGAGAGCAGTTGATGATGGGGAGGAGAGACTGACTGTAAGTGAGCAAGAGGTGTTTGGGGAGTTGAGTAAACTAGCTGTAAATAAGGCTGTGGGGCTTGATAATATATCACAGCGAATTCTGAAGGAATGTGCGAGAGGGTTGACACCTGCCTTGACATATTTTTTTAAAACAAGTCTTGCACTTGAAGTTCTTAAAGAGTGGAAGGAGGGCAAGATTGTGCCACTTCACAAAGGAGGTGATCAAACTCAAGCATCAAACTATAGGCCTATCTCTGTGTCAGGTGTTGTGGTTAAGTTGTTGGAGAAGCTTGTGAGAACTAGGATCCAGAATTGGGTTGACAACAATGGTATAATCTTTGATGGACAGCATGGATTTGCTAAAGGGAGGTCATGTTTTAGTTATCTACTTACTTATTACAATAAAGTGACTGCTTCCTTGGACAGAGGAGACGGATACACAGTAATATACTTGGATTTTGCAAAGGCTTTTGATAGAGTACCTCATGATAAGTTGACAGTCAAACTAGAGCAGATGGGGTTGGATATTAGATTAGTACATTGGATAGGAGACCTTGCTATCTGATAGGTATCAACAAGTTGTGTATGGGGGTGCGATATCCAGGAAAAGGAAAGTCACTAGTAGAGTGGCTCAGGGGTCTGTTTTAGTGCCATTACTATTTAACTTGTATATTAATGATATTGGCGAAGATTTGGATGGAGATATTCAGTTGTTTGCAGATGATGCAAAGTTGGGACGAACCATAAAGAGTAGTGAAGATGTTGTGGCCTTGCAAGAAGACTTGATAAATTGAGTGATTGGGCAAGCAAATGGGGATGTGAGTTCAATGTTGCAAAATGTAAGGTTTTAGAATTTGGAAAACAAAGATGGGATGCAGAATTTATGCTTGGTGAGAATATATTGTTGGAGGTAGAGGAAATATGAGATCTGGGGGTGATAGTGGATAAGGATCTAAAATTTAGGGGACACATCGCCAAAATTGTGAAGACAACACAAAGACTTCTGGGAATGATGCGGAGGACACTGACGTGTAGGTAGGGAAATTCTTGTTCCATTGTATAAGGCTTTGATTAGGCCACACATGGACTATTGTGCTCAGATTTGGTCACCGGGTTTTCAGAAGGATGAAGAGATGTTGGAAAGCATCCAAAGGCGACTGACTAAGGTAGTTTTTGACCTCTGGAATGTTGAGTATGAGGAAAGATTGAGAAGATGTAATTTGCAGAGTCTAGTGGAGAGAAGGAAGAGGGGAGATATGATAGAGACCTACAAGTTGGTAAGGGGTTGTTATAAGATCAATGGTGGAGAAGTTCTACAGAGAATAGTGGGAGATCAGGGGAGAACCAGAGGTCATCCATGGAAACTGTATAAAGAGGGTGTGAGTAGGGGAGTAAGAGGCAGGTTTTTTTTTTCGTGCAGAGTTGTGAATGATTGTAATGCCTTGCCTGAGAGTGTGGTGTCTGCAAGGAGTTTGAATGTGTTTAAGACACGGTATGATGAGATGTGTGTGTGATAAAAGGACCTCCCAGATGAGTCTTTGACTCCATGAGGTCTTGAGAAATAATAATAATAATAATAATTCCCCACATACCTTCTCCTTTCATACTGCTCTGGATGATATCACTTTTACAAGGATGAAATACTTTTATGAATTGCACATTTAATACCTCAATTATATTATCCACAGCAGTTATCATTCTTCCATTTCATCAACAAATATCTTCCCTTTATAACCTTTCTTTCTTTCTTCTACTGGTCAGATTGCTAGAACTCCCTGGGATTTTGGTGGCCTCATTGCTGTTCATAAGTTTACTATCTTTACCAATCAAATCACCTTTCTCACTTTGTACTCCTCCTGCAACTGATTATTACCACTCATTTTTTGCTGCTTTCATAATGCATGCTTGCTGTCGTTCATTCATTTCACACCTACCTTGTTTAACCTCCCGACTTATGGATACATTCAGATGTTGCTTCTGTTAGACAGATCTTGAAATATGACCCTCAACAACTCTTATCTCCTTTTGACTGAATTCCTCATTCTATGACAGCTGCAAGGTCTTCTGAGCCTTTCATAATCACCAGCCTTGTAGTTCTGCATGTATTTCATTCCCACAGAAGTCATCATATGGCTGGTCACCACCCAGGCAATCATTTCTTGGTCATTCTCACCAACTGCAGGGAGATTCTATACTCCATTTATAATGAATCTGACTCAATCCATAAGGTAACGTCCCTGAGAGACTTGAGAAGTTCATTCTCTTTGCTCCTGTATGCAATCTCTTCATTCCTGTCTATATTCTCATACTTAAAATTATCCATAATGATCACTCTTTTCTTATTTGCTTGACTATGCTTATATTATTATTATTTTGGTAACCTCCATGGAGTTAACAGACCCATCATGGAAGGCTCACTCAACCAGCAACATGTCTATCATAATGAAATTATTTACACTACCTGCATTTATATTGCACTCTGGCAATGCATTCCGTTCACTAACAACTCTCTACATAAAACATCTACCTTCACACCCTTCTTCACCACATTTTTATGCAACTTCCAGAGATGGCCTCTTGTTCTTCCCACATACTTACACTTTTCTGTATTAATCTGATAGAATCTCTAAACTAACTTGAAGGTCTCCATCATATCTCCTCTTTTCCTCCAGTCCACCAACTTCTGTAATTCCACATTCTTCCAAATGCTCTTCATAACCAACACTCCAGAGTCCTGATATCACTTTGGTTATTTGTCTTTGGATCCTTTGTAGTGTTTCCAAGTCATAATGAAAACTAGGTGACCAAACATGAGCACAATAGACAATATGTAGTCTGACCAATGCCTTAGGCACAACCACCTCAATTCTGAGGGCACAATGCAATGTGCCCTCAGAACTGGTCCTCAGAACTAGCTCCACCAATACAGTATGTAACCTTATATCTCTGTATCCCAAAGTGTAACACTAACACCTTGCATTTATTAATATTAAATCTGCAACCCCACTCATTTGTCCAAGCTAAAAGTCTATTCAAATCTTATTGTACAGAATTAAAATTAGCACTACTCCTGATAATTCTATCCAACTTTGCATCATGAGCAAACATTTGAAAATCTCCAGTAACTCCATATAAAATATCATTAACAAATGAGTTAACCAATAGGGGCCCAAGAACAGAGCTCTAAGGTATGCCACTGGTCACCTTCTATTTCTGAGACATAGCTCTATTATACACAACTTGTTGGTATTATTCTGAGAAACAATCTCTGATCCATCTAACCAATATACTATCTATTCCTATCTTCTGCAGATTATACACCAACTTATCATGTGGTAATCTATCAAATGGTTTTGCGAAGTCCAAGAACATCGCCGTATATGACTCTCTCTCATCCAATACATTCATCACCTTATCATAAAACATAAGCATGCTAAAACAAGACCTGCCTTTCATATTTCCTCATCACTGCCTTCTTTACCTCACACCATACTGCCTCAAAACCATTGACACAATTCCCCTTCCTCCCCTCTGCATTGGCATAATTCCTCTACTTTTATCATTGGCTTAGTGCCAGCCTGGTTGGCCGAGTGATTAGCGTATCTGCTCTCCAGCCAAAAGGCTGCAGGTTCGAATCCCACCATGGGCATGGATGTTTGTGATTGTCTGTGAAAATACTAGTGGTGGTGGGCGGCAGCAGATAGCATTGGTGTAGATTATGAGGGTAGTTGCGGTTCATTGTAGTTGGTGGATTGTGAGTGATGGAGATGGAGAGTTGTGGAGTAGGTGTCCTCCTTTGATGAGTCTTTAATCCCTGGAGGTGTTACATAATAATAAATCATATCTCTCCATCTCTATTTCCAAAAGGATGTTACCTTTGTCCAACCACGCCTCACTCGTACTGACAAATTTTCAGCATATGAACTTTGTCAATGCAACAACTTCATTTTCCTTATTACTGATATATCTGGCATTCGTATACATGCATAACAGTTCATTTCTGACTCTATAACAAGTCTTACTGTTATAAATATTCTTCAAACCTTAGAATATTGGCCAGAAGGTTTTTGTAAACAAAAGACACTGCTGTTCATATCATTGCATTATAGGGGTACTTACAATTTTTGAGTTTATACTCTATTTTGAGCATTTCATATATTATACAGGGTGTTCGGGATAAATTTGACAGTTTCGTAAGGAAAAAGAAAATCTTCTTTGTATCTATTAAATTTAATGAATTGACAAAAAAACATTACAGGCAGAGTTAATTACAATACTATCAACAAGATTTACTCAAAATAACCACCATTAGCATCGATCACAGCTTCAATTCTGCTTCGGAACCTCGAACAAGCTGATGCTACAGTCTCCCTGGGAAGGGCCGCAAAAACTGTTTTAATTTTATCCATTAACTGGGCTTTTGTATTACTGGAAGTGCGATTGGTGTCTTTTTCAACTGCGCCCCATACAAAATAATCCATGGGGTTAAGGTCTGGGGAGTTTGGAGGCCAAACATTTGGACTGGTGAAGTCGTAGAAATTTTCAGACAACCATTTTTGACTTTTCCCAGAGGTGTGGCAAGGGGCCGAATCCTGCTGCCATACATACGGCCTACCATTGGCTACCCTTGTTATCCAGGGCTTGACTACAGTTAGCAACTCCACGAACAAAGCCCGAATTCCAATGCCAGGGTTCTTCAACACCTGTTCCTGCAGATTTGCGAGGAATTCTGCTGTACGAACGCAATCAGATCGTCTGCTAGTGATCTTTCTTCTTGCTACATCCTCGTAGTCACCATTGCAAGTCTCTAGTTCATGCCTGATTGTTTTTACTGTATTCAGGGAGCATTGGGCAGCAGTCGTAATATCCTTATTTTGATGGCGGGCACGAATCATCATGATACAAGTTATTCTCTTCCATGATTCAGGTGGGTTCCAGCTATCCATCCTTTCTGACATCTTGTATATGAATGAAGAAGGGTCCAAACTTTTAAATGAAGAGAAGTGTGTGTTAATACATGTAACTTACGGAAAAATATAATTAATTATAAATATGTCAAATTTATCCCGAACACCCTGTATATATATATATATATATATATATATATATATAAATTTCCTCCTCTCTCTCTTTTTTTTTTAATTTCATCCTTTTCTTGATCTTCTTTAATATATGTTACTTTCAACAGAACTGAATAAACATGCACCACAGTGTGTGCATGTGTGTGTGTGAGAGAGAGAATTGCATCAATAAAAGCCTCTGTAAATCAAACCAGTTGCCAAACTACTAAAAATACATTTAGTAGTTTGGGTGAGCTAAGGGTTAAACCTTGGAATCATCCAGCTATAGCAACCAAACATAAAACTTTGCCATGCCACTTGACTCAAGCAAGCAAAATTCCAGTCTCACATGGTATCAATGAAATTCATCTACACACAAAGATACAAATATTCATGTTCATAGCAGTATATTGTTGTTAATATTGTGGGATTTAAATTCTATAACAGAAGAACTGTTCTTACACAAGGTGGAGATATAAAGGGGAAGTGGTGATGATATCAAGGCAGTATGGTGTGATGTGGACAGAATTAGTTATTAGTAATTTGCAGTCTGGTGGACAGGAGGAAGAGGGGAGATATAATAGAGACCTACAAGTTGGTAAGGGGTTGTTATAGGATCAATGCTGGAGAAGTTTTACAGAATAGTGGGAGATCAGGGGAGAACCAGAGGTCATCCCTGGAAACTGTATAAATAGGGTGTGAGTAGGGAAGTGAGATGTAGTTTGTTTCATGCAGAGTTGTGAATGATTGGAATGCCTTGCCCGAGAATGTGGTGTCTGCAAAGAGTTTGAATGTGTTTAAAATACGGTATGATGAGCTGTGTGTGTGTGTGATAAAAGGACCTCCCAGATGAGTCTTTGACTCCATGAGGTCTTGAGGTGGTAACAATAATAATAATAATTTAGCTGGATGTTGCTGTGACAAGGAGATGTATAGGCAAACTGACACAAAAACAAGAGAAGATTGATCCTTAGGGACAGATTTAATATCATCTAGGAGCAAGGAAAAGTAAGTTATTCTTTGACAGACAACTAATGAAGGGTATAAAAGGATTGAGAATCTTGGATTTGATCATTTCATCATTGGATATTATTTTCTGCCGCCGAGATTCTTGATTCGTCAATCTTGATCATGAGGTGATCACTTGGATGGTGGCCAGACATAAAAGGCCTTCTGTGAGGGAATATGTGGGCTATAGGGCTAGTGAATGAAAACCTCAAGAACTCAGAGCAATGACATAAAATGAGAAGTTAGTAGAAAGGAGATCAGTCCTGCTTTGACCACTGGTCAAGAACTATTTAACAGTAACAACCTCTGAATATATGTTAAACACCAGGAAGTTAAATAAGTGTAAGATGGATAAACTGAGAGATTAGGCAGTAATCTGGAAGAAAAAGAAGGCATTACAGACATAATATAAGATGACAAGTGATAACCAGTTGCCAATCAGACAAAAAAAAATCTCAGAGAGGTAAAGACCTATATACTTATAACTGACATGTGGCCAAGAGAATAAAGAATCATTATGAGAAGGATGATATATAGTTGATGAAAATGGTAGACTAGTGATTGCTGCAGATAGGATATTATTCTTATTATTATTCGTGACACCTCCAAGGAGTCCGAAACCTCATTGCGGGAGGACACCTACTGTACAACTCTCCATTTCCACTGCTACACACAACCTCTACTACCAACCGCCTACATCAACGCCATCTACTGCCCACCACCACTAGTATTTTTTGTCTGTAAATTGCATGTTTTCTGAAGGGCCGATTTGTCTGTTTCCGGGAGAAAAAACCCTGCTACCTGCATATGAGATCAGCTAACTCACCTTCAATTGAAAAAGTCCATATAAAGATTCCGCCCATCATGACGAGAATCAAACTTAGGCTTTTACCAATCGAAGGATGCAACGTACCGTCGTTCTTCCAATTGCACTACAGAGGCGCTTAAATTTGAGGTAATTTAATGAAAAATTCATTAAGGCATTTCAGTTTCATTCCTTGTGTGACATGCTGAGTTTGAGTGCAAAGGAGAGATTTGTAATGCATGAGAAGGAGATATAAAATGAAGTAAGCATGATGTTAATTAAGGCAACAGGGCTAAATGATATGTTATATTATTATTATTACTATCCAAGAACTCATGGAGTCAAAGACTCATCTGGAAGGTCCTTTTATCACACACACAGCTTCATCATACCGTTCTTTGAACACATTCAAATTCCCTGCAGACACCACCTCTCAGGCAAGGCATTCCAATCATTTACAACTCTGCACAAAAAAAACTTCCTTCTCACTCCCTGACTCACACCTTCTTTATACAGTTTCCAGGGATGACCACTGGTTCTTCCCCGATCTCCCACTATTTTCTGTAGAACGTCTCCAGAATTGATCCTATAACAACCCCTTACCAACTTGTAGGTCTCTACCATATCTCCCCTCTTCCTCCTGTCCACCCGACTCTGTAAATTGCATCTCCTCAATCTTTCCTCATACTCGACATTCCAGAGGTCAGAAACTACCTTAGTTAGTCGCCTTTGGATCCTTTCCAACATCTCTTCATCCTTCTGAAAACCAGGTGATATGTTTTATATTACTAGATTAGGCCACACATGGTACAATAGTCCATGTGTGGCCTAATCAAAGCCTTATACAATACAAGAATCTCCCTACTTCTACACGTCAGTGTCCTCTGCAACATTCCCAGAAGCCTTTGTGATGTCTTCACAATTTTGGCTATGTGTCCCCTAAATTTCAGATCCTTATCCACTATCACCCCCCAGATCTCTTATTTCTTCCACCTCCAACAATGTATCCTCACCAAGCATAAATTCTGCATCCCATCTTTGTTTTCCAAATTTTAAAACCTTACATTTTGCAAACATTGAACTTGCATCCCCATTTCTGTGCACAATCACGCAATTTATTCAAGTCTTCCTGCAAGGTCACAACATCCTCACTACACTTCATGGTTTGTCCCAACTTTGCATCATCTGCAAACAACTGAATATCTCCATCCAAATCTTCACCTATATCATTAACATAAAAGTTAAACAGTAATGGCCCTAAAACAGATCCCTGAGGCAATCCGCTAGTGACCTTCCTTTTCCCCGACTTCACTCCCCCCATGCACAACTTGATACCTATCAGACAGCCAATCTCCAATCCAATTCACCAATCTAATATCCAACCCCATCCGTTCCAGTTTGACTATCAATTTATCATGAGGTACTTTATCAAAAGCCTTTGCAAAATCCAAGTATATCACTGTGTATATCCTTCTCCTCTGTCCAAGGAAGCAGTCACTTTATTGTAATAAGTAAGTAGATTACTAAAACATAACCTCCCTTTAGCAAATCCATGCTGTCCATCAAAGATAATACCATTGTTGTCAACCCAACTCTGGATCCTAGTTCTCACAAGCTTCTCCAACAACTTAACCACAATACCTGACACACAGATAGGCCTATAGTTTAATGCCCGAGTTCGATCACCTCCTTTATGAAGTGGCACAATCTTGCCCTCCTTCCAGTCCTTAGGGACTTGACCGAGTGCAAGACTCGTATTAAAAAAATATGTCAAAACAGGTGTCCACTCCCTGGCACATTCCTTCAGAATATTATATTATCAATAGTGGTGATATATTATCAAGTCCCACAGCCTCATTAACATCTAGTTTACTCAACTCCCCATACACCTCTTGCTCACTTACAGTCAGTCTCTCCTCCCCATCATCTACTGCTCTCAATCTCTCCATGAAGTGAGATTCACAAGAGTGAAAGACCTGTACGAGCTGCTCATTAAGTATCTCCACCACACATTCTGCAACAGCTGTCTTTAAAACATTTTCTCCAATCAATGTCATCCTTCCAAAATCATTCTTTCTTTTGCTGGCTACATATCGAAAGAACGCCTTAGGATTCTTTTTGGCTTCATTAGCTAACTGCTGTTCATACCTCTCTTCAGCTACCCTCACCAACCAAGTCACCCTCCTTGCCTGGTCTTTGTAGACCTCATGGAATTGGTTATTTTCACTTCACTTATGCTGCCTCCACAATGCCCTCTTTCTCTGTATCGCATGCTTAATCTCTTTATTCATCCATCTCACACCTACTTTATTTAACCTTCTCACCCTTGAAATATATTTAGACATTGCATCTACTAGATAGTTTTTGAAAATCCCCCAAGCTGCATTGATCTCTTTTCCAGCTAACTCCTCATTCCATGTAAGCTGTCTCCTGAGCTCTTCATAATCACCCCCTCTCTTGTAGTTCCACATATACCCTTTTCTCACAGAGGTCCTCACACTGCTGGCAACCACCCAGGTAATCACCTCATGGCCACTCTCACCAATTGGTGGATGATTTGACACCTCATTTATAATTACATACTCTGATGAGATGACAAAATCCAAGACCCCCAATCCTTGTGTGCCCTCTGTTACATACTGTCTGAGGTAGTTATCCCTCAAAAACTCAAGAAACTCAATTTCTTTACTTCCAGTTGCTATCTCATTATTCCAGTCTATATTGTCATAATTAAAATCACCCATAGTGATCACCCTTTTCTTATTTGCTTGGCTAATTTGATTATACATTTCATTATCACCACCACCACCCATATTTCCTGGTCTATAACAACATCCAACCAAGTATTTGATTCCATTCACCTCTATCTCACACCATACTGCCTCAAAACCACTGACACTATTTCCCTCTTGCATCTCTACTTCGTATGGACATAACTCTTTCTCTGTCATCAATAGCACTTCCCCTCCCCTTTTATCCTTTTTATCCTCACGAATCACATCATACCCTTCCATCTCTATTCCTGAGAGGATGTCGTCCTCTTCCAACTATATCTCACTTATTCCGACAATCTTTGGGTGAACAGACGCAATTAATGCAACCATGTTATAGTATATTTTCAAGGAATATTCTAGTGAGTTAATGGCAGCCTTAACATGATTGTTCAGCAAGAACCTTGCAATGAGGCAATTCCCATAGAAGTTGGAAGGAGGGTAAATTGTTCCCCTTCACAAAGGGATTATAAGAGCAAAGCTTTGAATTACAATGTGAGTGCTTGGAGTTATGGTAAATTGCTTAGGATACAGAAATTAATTGATAAATGCAAAATTCTATATGATGGACAACATGAGTTTGGTAGAGGGCAATCATGTTTTAGCAATCTGTTTACAACAGGGCAGCAAATGCATTTGACAGGATAAATGCATATACAGTGTTATGTTTATAGTTTGCAAAGGCCTTTGATACATTGCCAAATATCAAGTTTTTAATTAAAATTGGAATGGTTAGACAGATGACTGACTTGTATTTATGGGATGTTGTATCCTGGAAGAGGAAAATCAATAGGCTCAATCAATAGTGATTGAACAATAGCAGTCCAAAACAGGGATCTATTTTTGACTGTTACTGTTTATATATGGGTTAATGATATTGGGAAAAATGGGAAATGCAGATGATGATGTGGAATTAGGGAGAATGATGAATAGAACAGATGTGACTGTGCAGGAGGATCTGAACAGACTTGAGTGAGAGGGAGAGCAAGAGAGAAAGAAAAGAATGGCAGGTGAGTGAGGCTAGCAGTTCAGTGTTGTGTAGTGTAGCATTTCTGCATTTACATTGGAATTAGGGAGAATGATGAATAGAACAGATGTGACTGTGCAGGAGGATCTGAATAGACTTGAGTGAGAGAGAGAGAGAGAGAAAGAGCAAGAAAGGAATGGCAGGTGAGTGAGGCTAGCAGTTCAGCATTGCATAGTGTAACATTTTTACATTTGAAAGGCAAAGTATAGGGGATGCAAAGTATAAAACTAATGTGGATACCTCAAAGGAAGGGAAAGAATTTGCTGGTCTGGTTGGCCCTGTATAATACTTACTCTCCAATGGACAGGCTGCAGATTTGGATCCCATTGTAGGGATAGATGTTTGTGAACATCTTTAGATGCGAGATGAATTTCAGTGCCTGATATAAGACTATCACCTTGCTCATTGGAGGGCCTGAAATGGCTTGAATGAGTTGTCTGTTTGGTCTCTAGAGCAGGATTTCAAAATCATGTGAAATACAGATAAAAACTTTTGGCCACCTACAGCACTAATGTACTATAGGTTTACATCCTTTCATGGATAGGAGTCATATATAAAAAAAGAAAAGGATTTGCATGTAATAGCGAGTAAGACTGAAATTTAGAGAAAAGATTCTTAGAATTATGAAAATTCCACAGTGGATTTTTTTATATTTTTTATTGCAGCAATTGTGTAAGAGTTTTGGATTTGGTTATAGCATCAGAAGAGTTGATAATAACTGAGATGACATCTCTCCCACCAGTTGGAGACAACGATCATATGGTTTTGACTTGGAAAATGAAGACACATGCAGGAGTATCAAAGAGACAGGAACTTATGTGGAATCATAAAGCAGGTGATTATAACAGTCTTAGAAGTCAACTTTGGGAAGTTTCATGGAGGAAGGAATTGGAAGGCCGGGATATCATTAGTGTGTGGGAAATTGTGAAAGAATATTTGTTAGCAGCAATGGTAAGTTGTATACTACGAGTGAAGAAGAAGAGGACACAATTTGGAGTAAAGTGGATGACAAACAATATTAAACAGGAATTGCATGCGAAAAAGAGGCTATGGAACAGAATATAAGGAGACAGGTGAAGAGAAGATGCATGAAGAATATAAGACACAGGCCAGAAGAGTGACTAGTGTGGTAAGGAAAGCAAAACTGGAATATGAGAGGAGATTAGCCCTAGGATCCAAGGAAAATCCTAGGGAATTTTTTAGCTATGTGGCCAGTAGGAGGAGAAATGACTGTGGAAGAATGATATTGTGGGATAAAAATGGGAATAGAGTGACTGATGCAGATGACATAGTGGAATTGTTCAATGAACACTTTATTTGAGTAGTTCATCCTAGAGGAGTCAGTTTTAATGCTAGAGGGATAGGGCAGGTTAGAGGTACAGGAGGAGAGTGTGTTTCAGATACTGAATACTCTGCATGGCAGTAAAGCTTTGGGACTGGATGGTATTTCACCCTGAGTTTTGAGAGAATGTGCTAGGGAACTGACAGTGCCTTTAACTTGGCTTTTCAATGAAAGTCTGGCTGCGGGAAAGGTCCCCAGGGAATGGAAGGAAGGTAAGATAGTGCCATTGCATAAGGCCAGTTTGTGTGTCATCAGTAGTTGTTAAGATCTTGGAGAAAGTAGTGAGGGACCATATACAGCATTGGGCAGATGAGGGTAATGTTATCTGTGAGAGTCAACATGGATTTGTGAAAGGGTGCTCTTGTTTTAGCAATATGCTAGCCTTTTATAATAAAGTTACAAGAACATTAGATGAGGGAAAGGCATATACTGCAATTTTCTTAGATTCAGCGAATGCACTTGACAGGGTGCCACAAGATAAGCTGATATTTAAGTTGCAGCACATGGGTCTGGATGTCAGATTGGTCAACTGGATTCAGGATTGGCTGCCTGATAGGTATCAGAGGGTTGTGTATGGTGGAGCAGTTTCAAGGAGGCAGAAGGTTACAAGTGGGGTCCCACAGGGCTCAGTACTACAACCTATATTGTTTAACCTTTATATCAATGACATTGCCAGTGGATATTCAGTTGTTTGTGGATGATGTGAAGCTGGGTAGGATTATTAGTAATAGTACAGATGTGGTAGCCTTGCAAGAGGATTTGAAAAAAAGCTAGATAGATGGGCAAATGAATGGGGATCAGTTTAATGCAGCAAAATGTAAGGTCTTGAGGTTTGGGAAACATCGATGGGATGCTGCATACTCTATGGGAGGAGCTATACTGGAGGAAGTAGGGGGAGACAAGAGATCTGAGGTTGATGATTGATAGAAACCTGAAATTTAGGGGGCATATTGCAAAGGTGGTGAAGGTAACACAGAGGACTGCTGCAATTATGAGAAGGACACTGACCTGCAGAGATAAAAGGGTTATCATTCCGTTGTATAAGTCTTTGATCAGACCACACTTAGACTATTGTTCTCAGATTTGGTCCCCAGGTTTTGAAGGGGATAAATTAACTGTGGAAAAGGTACAAAGACGGATGACAAAGATGGTTTCAGGACTGTACAATTTTGGTTATGAGGATTGGCTGAGGGAATGTGGACTGCAGAGTTTGGTGGATAGAAGGAGAGGTGATATGATTGAGACTTTTAAACTGTTGACAGGTGGTTACAGGGTTGACACTGGGGAGTTCTTCGCTTGGTTGAACAGCAGGAAGGAGTGATGACAAGAGGCCATCCCTGGAAGTTACAAAAGGAAACTGTGAGCAAGAGGGTGAGGAGTGGTTTCTTTGCATGGAGGGTGGTTGAACCGTGGAATACATTGCCTGATGGAGTGGTGAGAGCGAGAACGGTCAATGAGTTTAAGGAGTGGTATGATAGACTTTGTGTTTCTTGGGGGGGGGGGGGGGGGCTCCCCTCGATGAGTCTTGACAGACTTTATGTTCTTAGGAAGGACCTCCCACGATGAATCTTTTGACTCCATGGAGGCCTGAATAATAATAATTACAATATATTTGTCCTGTAGAAGTTATGGTTTTATTGTATAATGTCATGATCAGGCCACATTTGGATTACATTGCATGATTTTGTTTACTTAATTTTCCAAGGAATGAAGATATTCTTGAAAGCATCCAAAGAGTGACTATATTGAGTCAGAAGTCTTGAATGTTAAGTATGAGGACAGATTGAGGGAAAGGCATTTGCAGAACTGTTGGATGGGAGGGGGAGGGATGCAACTGAGACATAAGTTGATAAGAGCTGTTACCAGATTAACGTGGAAAAATTTTTTTTCATAGAATAGAGGCAGACAGAGTAGTGCATTCCATTTACCACACACAAACAGTTGTGTGCGGTAAGTGGAATGCATTGCCTGAGTGTGTAGTGAATGAGTTTAAGGCATGATTCACTGAGCTTTGTGTGAGTATAAGAGGACCTCTCTCTTTGACTTCATGATCTAATAATAATAACTTAAATAAAATACATTATCTTTATCCACTAAAAACTAAAATCTTTTTATAGTCAACATACCCATAGAATTGCAGCTTACCGTACTAGAATATATGATTATTATTATTATCACCCAAGACCTCATGGAGTCAAAGACTCATCTGGGAGGTCCTTTTATCTCACACATACAGCTCATAATGATGTTGACCAAAATCCACCAACATTCAGCTAGTAAGAGTTTTGATTGATGAAATGCTGAGATATGTGAAGTGTTGGGTTCAAAAATTATCACTCAACACAGTGAGAGTTAAAACAGTAACATTTATGGCCACATCAGTGTATACATACAAGAACAGCAGAAGAGCTGCATGCAGGCCTCACAAACACTTCTGTACAAGATAGGAACCATAGGGATTGTAAAGAAAACTGTACAGAGGGACCCATATGGTCCATTTCACACATAGACACAAAGATTTATGTATATATACAACAGTAAGAAATCACTAACCTGAAGGTGACATTCTTATGGCAACAAGGACAGTGACTTTCACAGGACAGTCAAGTTTAATTTTCTTCAAAAGATGATTTTGTTTCAGACAGTTGCATAATAGCAAAGAAAACACAAACTGTTGACTTTACTGGTCCACAGAAAAATTTAATATTTATATCACTGATGGTCAAAGACCATTTTATTGCACTGTATTACTGTATCAGAAGAAATGGATGTCAGAGAATATAATAACATAGCCAGTTCCATACTAACAGATAAACTGTAGTTACATTTTAATTGATTTCTCTGTCCAATTATAAATTTCATTTTTAAAAAAAAACTGACTAAAAATAAAAAGCAATTTTTAAGAAAAATCAGATTACATAAATACACAGCTGTCACTCAAATCAGTGACATACATATAAAAGATGCTGACAGAGCATAACACTTTCACAAAAAAGTATTATGTGCTGTTTTATTTATATATGCATATATTTATTTCATCAATATATTAGCACTGAACAGATTTTATTAAAATTTTTTAATAGATTGGTTGTAATGAAGTAAGTTCTTATTCCACCGTTACAGTACTTATCTGCCTATAGAAACTGGGTTTAGTAAAGTTTACAGGCAAAAAGTGTACTTAAAATGAATACCTCTAAATTTTTTCAGTGACCACATACATTCCATATTCTTAACCTCTTATTTGAAAAGAAGATGTTTATATCAAGTCTCTGCCACAGAGAGCTGCCTGTAATCACTATGCTTAATCAAATTTGTTGTTATATATTCTTCCAGAAAATTTTAATAGGAAATAGACATATTTTACCACATTTATTATTTGAAGTATTTTTACATGGTTTGTAAAAAAATCAAATCAAACTCATAACATGATGTTTATGATTTTTCTTATAAAACATTAAAAAAAAAGCTTAAATATCTGTAAATAAGTACGAAAAGAATAATTTAAATGATTATTTATTAATACCAGGAAAATATTTTTCTGCTTCAGTATATGATTTTAGTAATTAATGAATGCACCATAATGTTAGCTTTAAACTTAAACTATGAATACATGTAATTAATTCAATGAAAATGATGCTTATGGATGGGGGGGGGAGGAGGAAGGGAACAGGTCGCCCATAAATATTCACTAAATAATTTTATGGCCATTTTGCCCAATTAATAAAAATCTGCTATAAAATATTTATACAAAGTTATTGGTAATTGAAATTACAGCAATACATCAGAAATCATTTCAGCTAGCTGGATATGAGTTTTAAATTTTATGAAGGTCAATAAAATAAGTTTTGACAACACTTAAAGAAATCTAGCAATCCTTAGATGCAGTTTTGTTCTTTGATATCCTTGTATGTGAGTGTAAAATTTTATTTTAATATTTGAAATCAGCAAGGAATATATGAGAAAAATCACAAGGGGAGATGTCATTGAAGCTTCTGTAACTGATGAAGCAGATTAAGCATTAAACGGGAAGAGGAGGGGGGGAGGAAACCTGAAAACATCTTGAAGATGATATCAAAACAAAATGGCATTCATCTCTTGAAAAACAGCAGCTAATGGGATAAAACTTAAAAAAAAAACTGTTGTATGCTGACAGTATTCATGAGCTATAGAAGTTGAATGCTGTGCTTACTGACAGGTTAGGCTCGTGTTATATCTGAACACATTTCATGACAAAAATCCTACCAAGCAATCTGGAAATAGAAAGAACTGGTAGGGGGGAGTGAAGTCATTAGTTTTTATATATTTCATCTAGAAACAAAATAGCATTTTTCAAAATTCACATTAGCACTTATTTTTAATTGGAATTTTTATACCTGGAAAATTTCCTTAAAACAGGACTAAAGTGATTGGGTTGTAGTACAAAAGAGTGGTGGAATATCAAAAAATTCCATCAGACAGAAGAGATCAGCACTGTAGTGTTAGCATCTGGCTGCTAACTCAACATACCTCTGAAGCAACTATCTCTTCCTTAAAATGATATTCGTCCTAAGTGTGCAATTTTATTTAGAAGAAACAGGTCAGTACTTGCAGGGATTGCTTTTTCAAAGATTGCATAAAACTGTCTTCTTAAACTTCTAAGATCCCTGTCTCATACTGTAAAAAATATGAATACTAAAGAGAAGCAGAGCTAGTTAAGAAGAAGTGGAATACCTTGAGATATTCTGCTTCTTTCATAAGAATACCATTGTGAAAGGTGCTAATCTTCTTCAAGAGTGACAATATTTACTAAACATACTGCTGCTTGGGGCAAATTTTACCTCAAATGTCAAAATTTATACAAGGACTAATTGTAGAACACCTGCACACACATACATGCATGAAAGCAGCCTGTGGAGTTTCTGATAGCCCTTTCTATATGTTTTATTTCCTACTAATACCTGAAGACATACAGAAATACTTTTCCTTATGAAAGCATCATAGATAGATAGAAACAGGGATGTGGTTAAACTAAATGACTAGAGTGAACTAGTGCAGGAATCCCAGTGTATAATTATACTAGCAATTCTAGCCTATGTGTGTGTTTTCACTTTTTAAAATTTTTTAGCCAGGAGTTAGTGTGGTATGTGAAAAGAAACTAAAAGTTGAGTGGTTGAAATTGGTGGCATAATAAATCAGTCTTTAGTTCCTAATCTTTAAATGTACCTGTGGCATACCTATAAACAATTTAGTCCTTCCTTCCATTAGAATATAGAAAATCCATTATTATTATTATTATACAGTATCTCCATGGAATCCAGAAACTCATTGTGGGAGACCCAAACTAACTATCATACCCTCTCCTTAAACTCATTCACTTTCAGGAAACTCACAGCTAATTCTAGCAATCCATTCCACTCATTCACCAGTCTCATTGCAAAAAATCTGATCTGCACACCTCCTATAGACCATACTCTTACACAATTTCCATGGATGGTCCTCTAGTTTTCTGACTATTTGTCACATATTGAAAAATTTCCTTTGCATCAGTTTTTATAAATCCCCTTCAATATCTTAAAAGTTTCTATCATGTCTCCTCTTTTCCACCTATCAACTAAACTTTGTAACCCCACAAACCTTCAACCTATTCTCATAGGAAGCATTCCACAGACCTGTCACCAGCTTAGTCACTCGTTTCTGAATCTTCTCTACCACCTCCTGGTCCCTAAGAAACCCAGGTGGCCAAATTTGTGCACAGTAGTCAAAATGTGACCGAATCATAGCCTTGTAAAGAGGGATACTAATTTCGCTATCTTTACTTGTTAGTGTTTTTTCAACATCCAAGTAATCTGTTGAGCCATTTTATCAACTTTTGCAATATGCCCTCTGAACTTCAATTCTCTGTCCACCATTATCCCCAAGTCCCTAGACTAATCAATTTCCTGCAATCCAGTGCCATCAACATGATACACCACATGCAACCTCTCAACCCGAAATGCATAACCTTACATTTTGCAACATTAAATTGATAATCATCCTCTTTATCAACTACTGCTCTCCCCAGTTTTGTATCATCAAGAAACAACTGAATATCTCCCTCTTAATTATTATTATTATTATGCAAAACCTCCAGGGAGTCCAAAGACTCATCGAGGGAGAATGTGCCAACAGCATCGAATGATTGGTACCTTTCCAACTACTAACCGTACTCAAACTTGCATAATGTTTTGCAAGCCATTAGTAGCAGAGGCTCTACCAATCGACCAACCTTTGCTGGCAATTCTTTCCTTATGTCATTGATATACAAATTAAAGAGTAGTGGTCCTAGTACAGAATCCTGAGGTGCTCCACTAGTCACCCTCATTCTCCTAGATTCCACTCGGCCATATACTATTCTCTGGTGTCTGTCTGTCAGCCATCTCCCCCTAACCATGCTACTAGCTTCATATCCATTCCCATTTGCTCCAACTTTTGTAATAGTTTTCCATGTGGTATTCTGTCAAATGCCTTTGCAAAGTCTAATTATAAATGATACATATGACAAATGAAAATATGCTTTTAATATGGATGTGTATGTGGGTTGATATGGAAATATCATTCCTTACATTTGATCATCATTTTTGTTATGATAAATAATTTGGTGCAATAAGATTTTTTCACAGCATAAGAAACTAGCACTTCTATACTGGTGAATTATTTAAGATAACAATTAACAAAACTGCTACAGTTAGACACAGGAATAGCAGTTTTTTATCTTACACTATTTATAAATTATTTATTTATTTATTTAATTTTATTTATATTTATAAATGAATTTTCTTTACTCAGCTTAAAGAAAATATTAGAAGCGGTAATCCTTGGCTCGTGAGCATTCTATTTGTCTTTTGGAGATATTGCTGAATTCACACAAACCATTTAACTAAGACATTCCACATCGGCAGCTAAATATTCCTTCAGACAGCTATGGTGAAAATTTAATCTTGGTGTTTAGGCTTATACGTTGATTCAGATTCAACACAATGTTGGTGAAAATTTAGGTTGAGGTACATGAACCATTCAGTAAATCATAATCTGTGGAGAATACAGAGTGGAGAATCTAATCTTAAAGTATTAATGAACCTGTTTCAAGTAACTAGTAGCTAAAACAGATGGGAAGAGCTTATTTTCAGAAAGAGCACCTACTGTAAGGATTACTTTAATACTTTTCTTTCACATTTCTGAATCATGAATAACAAGATGTGTGTAGCAGAGTTGAGTGGAGTGGAGTGCCCTCCCACGATGAGTCCTCGGAATTGCTTATCATTATTATTGTCATGCAATAATAATGATAAGCAATTCACCACTTAAAATTAAACTTCTTTACATAGTATCACTGGAAAGTAACCCCACTGCATAACAATTCAGTTTTATTTAGTACAGATATTAGTGTTCAAGATAGTATACCTACAATATAATACTCTCTATGCCATTGCTAAACAATAGAACTAAAAATATTGACTGCTTAACAAAAGCGTGATGAACTCAATGCTGCCCAGGCTGAAGATTAATAATGTTAGTGAGGTATTGCTCTTTATAATGCCACAATTTGGAACAAGGAGAAGGAGTTTTGGACATTGATTAGTTCTTTCTTTCTTAGCCAAAAATTATGGGCATTGGTGAGGAGTGACTGAAAGAAGATGATACAGTTAGTGGAAATGTGAGGGGTATAGTATTTTCATGGGAGGAAAGGTATTGCTGGTGGTAGCAGATGAACTATAGTCTACCATTCTTGTAGAAGACATTAGTAAAGGTAGTGTATCTGAGACCATCATTAAGCAGGAGCTGCAAAAAAAAAAAAAAAAAAAAAAAGGAAAATGTTGTGGAAGGAATGTAAGGTGAAATGTAATAAGCATGCTCATGAGCAGTTCAAAGCACAGACAAGAAGGGTGACAAGAATAATAAGGTATGCTAAATCAGATTATGAGATGAAATTAACTGAGAGTGCTAAAGGAAATCCCAGATTTCAAGTAAAAAGTTAGAATACTCATGTAAGGGTAATGAATGCAGATGACAGAAAGGTGAAAGAAACAGAAGAAATAGTTGAATTACTGAGTAATCAGTTTGTGAGAGTATATCATCCATGTGGAGATTATGCAGTGACGAATGCAATGAGGACCAGTATGAGAATATAGGTAGATAAATGGAAAATGCTCAACCTATCACATATTCTCAATGTGAGTAAGCAGTAGCATTTTATGGAATATCTGTCTCTATATTATCAAAAAGTTCAAAAGAATTGTAGTGGATATGATCAAGTTGGTTTAATTTAAGCCTCGGCACTGACAGGATCTCAAGCAAATGGAAATAGGAAAAAAAAAAAAAAGGTTCCAACAAAGGTAGAAAGTATAGCTCAGTGAGTATCTTAGGACTAGTGATTAAGACATTTGACAAGTTCGATAAATGCAGAATTCAGGAATGGGGTGGAGCAGACAGGAGTATGATACTCGATGGGAACAGCACAGCTATGTGAAAGGGAGATCCTGTGGTAGTAATTTACTCACTTTTTTGTAATAAAATGACAGTTGGATAAAGAAAATGCCTACACTATTATATTACAGAATCTTACAAAGGCATTTGACAAAATCTCATATCTGTATGTGAACAGGAGTAAATGGGGATGGATCAAGAGGATGACTGACAAACATCAAATTATATATTTAGCAGAATCAAGGAGAAGGCAGGTTACTAGTGGTTTGCTTGAACTGTTGCTGCTTATTTGGTACATTAATGATACTGGAAATTATTTGATTTACTCTAAATGAAATATCCAGTTGTCTGATTATGTTTCTAAACTAGGAAGGGCAGTAGTAAATAAAGTTGATGTAGAAATCCTGCAGATTTGAACAAACTGACACTGCAGGCAAGGGATAATGGTTACTTTGTTGCAAAGTGTAAGATTATGACCTTTCAGCTGAAAAGGTAGTAGGCAATGTATTACATTGATCATTACATGGAAAGAAGAGAGCAAGGAGTCATCCCCCTAGAAGTTAAGAGCGTTGTTAGTAAGAATGTGAATACTAGATTTTTTTTTATTATTTTTCACTTGGATAGTGATGATTTGTTGGAGGCAGTAGTTGTGAGTGCTATGTCAATCATCGAGTTTGTTTACGTATGAATAGTGCAATAGCCATTACATAAATAATGTTAGTGCAGGTTTTTTGTGATGAGTCTTAGAGCTTCACTAGATGGCTATATAATAATGCCATTTCTTACCGTCCAATATTATAAAAAAAAAAAGTAAATTACTGCAAAAAATCTTTGTAAACTAGTTTGGAATATATATATATATAAACAATGCTACAAGATTAGTGCAGTTTAAATCAATTATTTTGCATTATGTGTTGTATGAGAAGCTGCTAAATATAATTTTTAAATTTTGCATGATTTTTGGAAAAATATTTCATGGTTACACAAATAAGGATTTTTTTTCTTTTATATTTATTCTTAAAACAAACAAACAAACCCTATATTGTTTTAATTATGTACACACATGCATGCACACACCCACATACAAGCATACACATGTATTTTACAAAAACATTTCGAGTATGAACATTTATCTTGTCATCTATTTACAGCAACAACAATATTTCTGAAGACTAATTAGAATCTTGGGAGGAAAATTAAATTATTCTTTTTATGCCTTAAAAGGAATGCCATCAAAATCACAAATCGTAAAGCTCCACATTTAAAATAATTGCTTTGAAATACAAAATCATTTCTTTCATTCTTTCAAGTGAAAACATTAAATACTGGAAACATATTTATACATGCAAAAAACATTAAAATTGTATTATAACTCACAATGACAATAACTATAGGATGAGTTGCCTAAGGGTAGTTATTTGAGTAATCCAATAAATAAATATAATATGCAATCTTTTTAAACAGTCTATGCTCTTTGCAACTTTCTCTGAAACAGCAGATATGTGTACTACAATCTCACATTCATTTCTTGCATTTGAACAAAAACGAAACTACTATTAGATCACTCATCCTATAGATGGCACTTTTGTACAAGCTCATTTACAAATCACTGTATGGTGTGCATTGGCAGAGGATTTTGTACCACTGCATCTTCAGCACCAAATACATAAACATAGAAAATATTTTCTTGTTATATGCTGATATGAATAATCAAAGTTGATCAACTGTCTTACCGAGGCACTAATAGGGAGCTCAATATAACTGTTTATGTATCTTTCAACATTTCCGATCTCTGTGATTTTGACAGATTTCGTCAGTAAGCACTAATTACCAAATATAGTTAGAACTAGTGTAATTAATGTTCTGTCATTAATTTGCAATAAAATATAAACATCCAATCCAAGAGGAGACCTCCCATGATGAGTCTTTTAAATATATAGAGGTCTAATAATCATAATAATAATTAATTTATAAATTATGTTGCATATTTGAGAGTTATATCAATTTCTTTTAATGTCTCATTCAATATTCATTATTTCATGTTTTTTCAATACTACAATGTATTGATGTGATATAGGTTTGGTGTTTATATATCATTCAAATTTAAATGTGTAGCAAACATAATGTAAGAATCATCATTGGAAATATTATGATAGTTAAAGAATAATAATAAGAGCAAGATTGCATCTTTTTTCCTCCTAATAATTCCTCAAACTCCAGGAATGAATGTATACCAGGAGGATAGTACCAAAAAACAATATTATGAATATATTATAGTAAAATTTTGATAAACAGCACAACACAATTTTTATACTTCTGGCAGAAATATTTTTTTGAGAAAATCATAGTACTACTAATAAAAAACACTATGACATAATTGTGCATTGGGAAATAATTGCAAGAACTAAAAAGTTTAAACAAATAGCATTGATACAGATGTTTTCTGTCCTGTCTGTATCTATATGCATACAGAGGTAAGTTATAATCAGTAGCTCTTTTTGATTATAATCTACCCATAATTACCATTCACCTTATTTCTTTGGAGTAATCCAAAGGAAAAACATGTTTCAAAATAACTGTCACCAGAGATGAACAGGTGCCAAATGGGAATGTAAGTTCTAAGCACCATTTCTTTAAAACTGAATCAGCTGTTGCTAATGGAACAGCTAAGTGAACTGATGTAACTGTTGATAATTAATGAACTTATGAGTGAAAATTGATAATCAACTTATGATAATCAACTAAAGCAAACCACTCTTCATAAATGAAAGATAGTAGGGGTAAGCCTACAAAGATTTCTTGTAGATAGTATTTACTATATCATTTTAAACTGATAATGAGAAACCAGCTAACAGATTAAAATGCAATACTGAAGTTACACAGTCCCTGTTTCAGAAGAGCAACATCAAGCACTTCTGAAATTACTGGCAATTCATCAAAGCCAGTAAAAATAATTAATAATTTTATAGTAGTAGATAGCCTATACAATACATTTTTCAGTTATGTGCAGTCAGAGGCTAAATAATCATCATAGAATCTTTTTAAAAGATGTGTGATATAACATGCATCAAGACTAATATTATATCAAGAGTACTATATATATATACACACAAGTTGGGGGGGGGGGGGGAAGGGAAGAGGTGAAGGTAGTAGAACTAGGATAAATTGTGTGGAATGAAGATAGCACTTCTGACTAAACATTTCATTAATTATGTAATATAAATGTTCAATCTGTTTGCATAGCATTTATAAGATAAAAAAATATTTCTTCGCTAACATCAAGGTCAGTTAATATATTGATTTAAAAAACTTGAATGTCATATTTGTACATGGGGCCCTGCAATATTAGAGAAAAATGATCGCCACAATGCCATATTTAATTTAAATTAAAATTTAATCAAAATAAATTAATCATTTAAGTTTTAATTCTTCTGAAGCTTAACTATTCACATTAATTAAACTTATCAAAATACTAAACTCAGCCAAATCCCATATTTTCCTTATATTCCAGTCCATTTGATTAGAACCTGAAGCACATCTGTGGAGTTTTGAGAAACAAATAAAGGCAACAACATAAATGATAACAGACAAGAAATTATATTTTTGTTTTAATCCTTTGCCCAAGCATAAGCAAACAAAGTTTGCAAATGATATCCTCACAACTGGTCTACTTGTATAGACCAGTTGTGAGGATATCATTTGCCATAATGCAAAGCAAACATTGGATTATGCATTATGGGAAAGGTGACTATCCAGACTGCTTTGACCTTTATCGATGTCTCATCAGTGGGAGCTAGCAAGAAGATATTCAAGTTAAAGCAGTGCAGAAGTCATATATTTTCTGTATACAAGTAGTAAAATGGTGTATCACGATGTTATTAAAATACAATGGAAAATATGACTTCTAAATTATTATTATTATTACGCGATACCTCCAAGGAGTCCAAGAACTCATCGAGAGAGGGCACCTACTCTACAACTCTCCGTCTCCACCACTCCATCCACCAACTACAGCGAACTGCATCATCTACACCAACGCCATCTGCTTCCCAACACCACCACTAGTAATTTCACAAACATCCATGCCCATGGTGGAATTCGAACCAAAACCTTTTAGCTGGAGAGCAGATACGCTAACCACTCAGCCAACCAGGCTAGCTCGCAATGACAAGACCTCAATAAAGGTCAAAACCGGTCTGGGTAGTGACTCTTTCCAAAATGCATAGGAATATACACATCCGAAAGGCAGTGTGTTTTGCATTATAAAATAACTGAGGCAAATGATGTGAATATCCTCTACAAGTATTAACAAAGTAATGCACATTAAGATACATCACATGCAAACTGTTTATGCTTGGGTAAAGGATTAAAACAAGCATATAATTTCTTCTCCATTATAATTTACTATTAATATTTATTATTATATTTTACTATTAATAAGAAAACTTTCTACAACTAAGCAATAATAATTGTGCAAGTTCTGCAAATAATATTTGTAGCATCAATTCGTTCTCAGTTATATGAATATGCTTGAGAATGTTTTATTCCATTTCCACTGAACATATTGGAGACTACAAATTACTGGATGATGTACAATGAAAACAAAAAAAAGACAAAAATGAAAGCATTCTTTATCTCTCTCTCTCTCGAGCACACAGAACATAAGTACACATTCCCAAAATGCATCAAATTCATGTCATAGACCAGTAAGCAATGTTCTAACAACTGCATATAAATATAGAACATAAGAAAAATCATTACACATGAAAGGAACAGGATTAAACATTGCCAGATTAAATATATATTCACAAGAGGTCTAAGAAATTTTTCATATGGTCAACACATAATATATAAATAATGTTTCTCTCTCTTTCTCAGTTATATGAATATGAGAAATTCTGGCAGCACACTTACAGCAAACGGTTGCACAACTTTTACTCACATCAGTCCCTAAGCTAGTTCTGCTTATAAGATCAATAAGAAAAATATGAATTAGAAAATACATTTTAGCAGTTTTTTTTTTTTTTTTTTTAAATTTAAGTTCTACTTTATAAAATAAAATAATTCTGCTCTTGGTATGGGTCAATATTTTTTCCATCATCAGTGTTGTTATACAACTAGGTCTGCTGTATTAAAAGCACTGAGCAAGCAGTCATAATATAGCAAAACACATGTCTGTCTAAACCAAACTGAATATCTTACAAAAAATCAATACTCATGATATAGCTGCTTATTCTTTCATTCTTTCTTCCTTTTACTCTTTTACTTCCAAAACTGAATGTATCTAATGTATGTCATCATTCTCATTCCTTCCTAATATATATTTTTCAGAAAATGATGCTAATGATCATAATTTATAATGAGAAGGTGCCATTTCATTTAAAATAATATAGAAAGCTTTATATAGATATATATATATTAACATTATATTAATACACAGATATATATGTACTAATGTATGTGGTCAGATAATAGATTTATCTGCTGTCGTTTTCAAGATGCTTATTAGCAAGGAAAAAATTATATAAATAGTTTAATGATTCGATAAAAAATATCATTTTCTAAATTGGTGACTAACTTAAATAATTTTATAAGCAGCTGAATGCATGTAGGAGATATTGTTGCTATATAGCACCTAAAGGGTAAGCAGTATTGTGTAATGTAATAGACAAGAAAACTGATTAGTTAACTAATCAATTTAGTAAGGGGAAATTTTATTTTGTTAATTGATTTGATTCTTTTAATTAATCAAATGCAAAAAAACATGAAAAATTAATGAATTTTGAATGTTTTTTTTTTAATTTTTTAAAGTTTAAATGAAAATGAAGTTTAAGAAATGCAGAATTTCTTTTTGTTATAGAACAGAATAGTTGCTTACTTTTTTTTTTTTTACAGGTGTCAGAACAAAACCAATTAAATAAATATCCATAATTAATTTTTCATTTTCACCAGAACCCCCCCCCCACACACACACTTACTGCATTGGTTAAAAATTCATTTACATGCAAATTCACCTTAAAAATGAAAACAAATAAGAAGCGATTACACTAACCATATACATTACTTACATGTGTTAGGAATTTGGAATGAAGACTATTTGAGAACAAATAATCACATTCTGTCACACTTCTGAATTCTGTAATATTTTTATCATGTATAATTCATTATGAAACTATTTTAAAGATTATTAAAAAATTTAAAAAAAGTTGTAATAACATCTTAATAATGATGGTTAACTGGTGGTAGTTTATTCTATTTTTTTTTAAATTTTTTACTTGCATAATATATATATACAAAACAGGTATTTTTTTCCCCATTCGTTTTGTAGATACCTATATTCACTACATTAATGATCAACAATTCTTTTAAATCTTACTGTACAATATATCATTTTCCCCATGTAACAGATAATAGAACAATAGCCCAAAACTATCTGCACATTTATACCTATACACATAACAAAAACAAAGACATGATATGATTTTTGCTAAGCAAACATTATACTTACAGCAATTTATTTACAGAACCATGACATAATAATGCCTCTCTACAGGGCAACTAACAGCTGACCAGACAATGTGGTCGATAATTTTCCAATACTATACACAGCTCTATGGAGGTAACCAGAAGGCACAATAATCAGGTTCTTGGTGAAGGTGTGAACTGTTATAGATCAGCTCACATTATATTCTTATCTTTGCAATAACACTTTTGGTACATTATAATCACACTTATACTGAATGGCAGTACATGGCGGGAAATAGGGTTTATCAATTGCATCTGATAACAACAACTACAAAGCTTCCATGAATTTACACAAGATTACATGGAATTTATGAGGTAGACATCTCAGGTTCTGTCACTGCAATAGATACCATTAATTTAAGCCAAATATTAACACTCATACTTTTGCTTTAGGCCAATAATTAATCTATAACTAAGATTACACATTACAAAAGCTTGTGTAAGAGCCACAACCATTTTCAAATATTTTTAGAAAAATTCTTACTACATGGCAATGTATTAACTACTAACTAACTAAAAAACAGTTTTACATCCAATTACTTTGTTATTCTTTGCTGTCTTCTCTTAAGTTGCTCATGTCACCTTTAAGAAGTTTTTGAGTACGGGAGGAGTTGAAGTTAGGAATTCTTATTAAAAACATATGCATAGGGATCTCTAAAGAAGGCATTAATATGTTAATTAATGACATACAAATCCCAGTTCTCCCATTAACAATCTGCACTATGAACCAGTTAATGTATTTGCAAATTACTTCCAGCAGTTGAGTGTAGTAACATACAAGCAATAGAGTGAGATGCTACATACCTATTCAATTCGTTACATCTCCTGAGATATCGTAATGAATGAGCACTCTGGTTTTAGTAATCTGATTATCTTTTAAGATAGAATACCAAGAGTACCATAGGATGAGGATAAGGCATGCATTGCCATTTTTTTTTAAGGCATTTGACAGGGTGTCACATGAAGAGTTGGTTTTTAAGTTGCAGCATATGGGTTTGTATATCAGGTTAATGGATTGGATTGGTAAATGTCTTTCTGATAGCTATCAGAGAGTTGTATATAGAGGAGCAGTATCATAGAGTATATTATAAGTGGAGTTCCATAGGATTTAGTACTGGGACCATTACTCTTTATTCTTTATGTCAATGATATTGTCAGAGGATTACAGGAAGATGTTCAGTTGTTTGCAGACGTGAAACTTGGGAGGGTTATTTAGTAATAGTGCTGATGTTTTAGATCTTTAAGAGAATTTGAATAAGCTGGAAAGTTAGGCAAATGAATGGGGATGTCAGTTTATTGCAATTCAATGTAAGGTTTTAAAATTTGGGATCCACAGATGGAATGCTTCATACTCAGTTGGTAGAGTTATACTGGAAGAAGTGGAGGAAGTAAGGGATCTTGGGATGATTGCAGATAGAAATTTGAAGTTTGGAGGACATATTGCAGAGTTTGTGAAAACATCTTAGAGAATTGCTGCAATATTGAGGAGGACATTGACCATGAGAGATAAAAGTGTAGTGGTTCCATTGTATAAAGCTTTGATGATCACATCTGGATTTCTGTTCTCAAATCTGGTCACTGGGATTTGAAGGAGATGAAATAATCTTGGAAAGGGTGCAGAGATGATTACCAAAAATTACATCACAACTGTACAATGTTAATTATAAGTACAGACTGAGAGCATGCAGACTGCAGAGTTTGGTGGATAGAAGACAAAGGGGGGGGGACACATGATTGAGACATTTAATCTGTTCAAAGGTTATTATCATATTAACAGTGAGGATATTTTTCATATTGTAGAACAAGGGGTATCCTGGAATTTACAAAAGGAAGTAATAAGTAAAAGGGTAAGAATTAACTTTTTTGCATGAAGATTGGTTGGAGCATGGAATGCGTTGCCTGAGAGGGTGGTGAAAGTGCAAACAATGGATGAGTTTAATGTGGTATGATACTTTGTACTGACTAATGTTCATTTCCCACAATGAGTCTTGTGAATCCATGGAGAAGAAGATAATAAGAATACGTTCATTTGAAATTAAGCTGGAAAGGGACAACCTGATCAAGGTTGTCCCTTTCCAGCTTATTATTCTGTATCAAAGAAAAGAAGTTAAATTTTGAAACTGATAACAGAGTGTGAGAAAGAAGAAACACATGGCTTGAAATACAACTGTTCAATGATTGGGATAATAATGAAAGAAGCAATCTGTTTAATTTGGTTTCTGTTGTTTTGTTATTGAAAAATAGCAGAAATGTCAGATCATCTTTAAAAATATTGATGAAAAAACTTTAAATACTAAACATTTTTTCCCCAGGGAGGGAGTCTTTAAGTTACAAAGGAATTACAAAATTGAGTCCTGAATAAGTCTTTTAACAGGATTACAAAATTGAGTCTTGAATAAGTCTTTTAACAGGATTACAAAATTGAGTCTTGAATAAGTCTTTTAACAGGACTCGATTTTCATGATTACACTTGATTATATAACACTGCATCTATATAACAAAAGACAGGACAACATTCAAAGTTCTCTCTTGAAATAATTTTTAAAGATAACTCCATGTCCTTATTATTATTTAATAATAATAATAATAAAGATTAAAACAAGCAAACATGATTTCTATGATCTAATTTAGTATTAAATTCAGTTATCGATTGGATCAAAAGACTTATTTTGAGTTACAGCAAGTTTCTTTGCATTTTTGACATGCACATTCAGTGCTTTCACTGTCAAAGTATTCTGTTTATGCCAAATTTACTATTCACCACACTTTTATGCAACTTTCAGAGATGACTTCATTATTCTCAACTGCTGCACTGCTACCTTGTGAAAAAATCTCCTCTATATCATAGTAAGTTTCTCTCACTAACTTATAAGTCTCAATCCATTGGTTACCTATGGAGCCATTCCTCTCTGAGTCATGGCAGTGAAATCTGTACATAATAGTTCATAATAATAATAATAATACTTTGTGTTTTCCTGTATATATTGACTAGTTCAGATGTGGTGGGAGCTACTATGAGCTATTAATGATTTTAATTCATATCTACAGAATATATATCAGGAAATTGGCTTAATAATAGCTATATAAATGAGCACAAGACTGCATATATATGCCAAGCACACTTTTTTTTTTTTAAATCTGCAATAAAAAACATCACTGGAGATAATACAAGCCCCTAAAATGTGTATTCTTTTATTATTATTATTATTACATGACACCTTTAGGGAGTCTAATGACTCATCGAGGGAGGGCACCTGCTCTACAACTCTCTGTCTCTGCCACTCAATCCATCAACTACCATGAGCTGCAATGAACCATCATCATCTACACCAATGCCATCTACCGTCCATCACCACCACTAGTTTTTTCACTGACAATCACAAACATCCATGCCCATGGTGGAATTTGAACCCACAGCCTTTTGGCTGGAGAGTGGATACTTTAACCACTCGGCCAACCAGGCTGGCACTCACCGGTACTTATTTTTATGTTGTTCCTACCCACAAAAGGTCTATTTGTAAACCAATAGTACATTTATACTGTGGGCAGGCTAAGATTTTTTTTTCCCCATTATTTATTAATTTTATATATTTTTTTGTATTTCTACCTATTATTTTTTAAATAGTCTGGAATTCCTGCTCTATAGACCAAATATGGAACTTTTTCAAGCCACTTCAGGCCTCCAGTAAGCAGGGCAGTGGTCTTATACTAGGCAATGAAATTCATCTCCCACCTAAAGACAATCATGAACATCCATGCCCACAGTGTGATTCGAACCCGCAGCCTGTTGGTTGGAGAGTGGGTATGCTAACCACTCGGCCAACTAGAACGGCTTTTATAACTCAACCATAGAAAATTATTGTAGAATTAAATTATAATATCATTCAATAAAGTTTTTTTAATAAATCCAGAAATATGTTTTTTCTTTATTTGTGTACATTTTACTATCAATTTTTTTTTGGATACATCTTCCCCCGCCCATGTTATCTCAACTTTTTACTCAAAATATGGTCCCCCATCTAAAAAGAGGCTGGACATCACCTTTATACAGTAGGAAAATAACCTTTTTTTTTAATCGCAGAAAAAAGGAAAGAAATTTAATAAATACATTTCTTTCCTTTTTCTTTTGTGTTTTCTGTGATACCCAATAATGTTAGTAAAGATAAATGACCTTGTTAAAACTAATTGAACTGTTCCCATGGGCATCACATTTCTCACAGTACAAAGAGGTAGTGCACCTGTTATTTAAAAAGTATGTTAATGGGACAGAAATTTTAAAATAGATATAATACTTTGTTATACCATGAAGCAGTATTATGAACTTTCACTTTCCCTCTGGCTAGGAGGGGAAAAAATCACTGTTTCAAATTTGACTATTTTACTAGCTAACAAAAATGTATTTTTGGCATGGCTTAGTTGTACTGAATTGCTACCATTTTATGAGACTATATAGGTTTTAATGCGCTTATACTGGCTGGCCAAATAGTCCAATCATGACATACTTTGTTAAAATATATACTGGAACTCTCCCTTCCATTTCAGAAGTGAAACATACTGTTATGTATATTCCTGTCAACGTGCATGGCCTATGATGCTATCAAGCAAACAGATAGCTCTAAGCTCAGTACATACACCTATATGCTACTGCCAACAGCATATAGGGAAAAAATTACCAGCTGAAATTCTAAGCCAAGAAATGCACAGAAAGGCCTAAGGAGCTTTAGCAGTCCAAAGTGGAAAATGAACAATGAGAAGTTCAAAGAATCTACAGGTGTTCAGGTTGGTAATAAGACAATATGTAAAGAGCTGTACAATGCAATCTCAGTTTCTATGCACAAGCCAATCATGGCAGTCAGTATTGTAGACTAAACTGGTGTCAAAAACATTGTGACTGATCCATGGAATGACAAAAGTGCATAATGTGGAGCAACAATTGCTGTATTCTTTTCAAACTGGATGGATGTGGCAGATAACTGGGGATACGGTGGTCCCCAGTTATCTGCCTCGATCAGATAACTGGGGACCTCATCATTCCAGCTGTGAAAGTTCATGATGGGAGTGTAATGGTCTAGAACTGTTTTTCTTTTGGCATGGACTCATATTTAGGTTGTAGTGCCTAAGTCTGAGTGGATATGCAGCATGTCTGAATAATGCAATGCTGCCTGAAATATGGTAGTTCTTTTTGGAACAGTCCATGTTTTCAACATGATAATGCACCGTGTCATACTGTTGGCAATTGCAATATAGTTTAAAGATAATGATTTTGAAAAATGTGACTGATCTGCAGATCCAAACTTAAAAGAATACCTCTGAAATGCACCAGAAAATTGTTGGATTCAGTGTATCTAACCAACTAATACATGGGGTTGTGCTGAAGAAAGAATGGTTGAAAATACCAAAAGGCTCATATTATCCCAAAGCGAGGTATGTACAATTCATGTTTCTCTGAAATATGTTGCTCTCTTAGTACTTATTTCAATACAGTATGCTGAGTTTAAAAATCAAATCAATCAAGTTGTCCTCATCATTGTTTTTTCATAAGAGGCATATTTATTTAATTTATAACAAGGGCTCCATAAAAAATACAGATGTTTGTTTATAGAAATAAATTATTATTATTATGTGGCAATGCCACAGAGTCCAGGGACTCACTGCAAGAGGACATTGTGCACCAAACAGTTCACTGTCTACTAGTAGCTAATGTTCTGAAGTGCAGAATTCAAATATTTTCTTCTTGTTCTACTGACCTTTAGAAAACATACATGCATGTCAAGAACAGTGATGAAATAATTTTACATCATGTATGAGTAAACAGAAAAGTAAAATCTTTGAAGCACTCTGCTAATCCAACAAGAGATTTACTTAATGGCATGGAAAAAAACAATAAATGACTTATTGGATTGAGTTAATGTGGATGTGCTAACCTCCCCCACAAGTACTACACTCCTATTTTATCTAAAACATATGCTTTTTTTTATGCAATTAAAAAAGTTTGAAATCAGTGATTCCAATGATGTGACTGTTACACAAACTTAGAAAATCAAATTCACAAAAAATACTCTTACATTTATTTGAACAACATAAAAACCCAATATAATGCAGTTGAAGTCTTATCCTCAGAAAAAACAGCATTATTTAATATTTCCATGATTATTTTTGGTGGAGATTATTTACAGGTTATAGGTATAAATTTGGAAATGCTGCCAGCGTAACATTTCTTGAAAACAGTCACCGAAAATAATGCAACTGGCTTTGCATAGAGAAACAGTTTCTGTTTCAGTATCAAAATATCTGATTTTCAAAATAGGAACATGTAATGTTCCTGTTCTGTGAATCAAATGTTTTTTTGCAAATATTCTTGTTTGCATTATTATTATTATTATTACAGGTATCTCCATGGAGTCAGTAGACTCATCGCGGGAGACCCAAACTAGCAAAACAATATCTGTCATATCTCTTCTTGAATTCATTTACAGACAAAGAGCTCACAACTAAGTCAGGCAATGAATTCCACTCATTCACCACCCTCCAGGCAAAAAACCTTGTTCTGACATCTTTGTTAACCACACTCTTCTTTAATTTCCAGGGATGACCTCTTGTTCTTCCATCACTATCACACAGCTGAAACATTTCCCCTGCATCAATCCTATAAAATCCTTTCAGTAATTTAAATGTTTCTATCATATCCCCTCTACTTCGCCTATCAACCAATCTCTGCAATCCACAAGCTCTCAATCTATCAATGTAGGGAGCATTTTTTACATCACTCACCAACTTGATCACTCTTCTCTGAATCCTCTCCACAGCCACCTCATCTCCAAGGAATCCAGGTGACCACACCTGAGCACAGTAATCCAAATGTGGAAGTATCAACACTTTATAAAGGGGAATAATAACCTCTTTATCTCTGGATGTCAGTGTGTTCCTCAACAACCAAGTAATCCTATGTGCAATCTTGGATACCTTAGCAATGTGTCCTCTGAACTTCATCTCCCTATCTACCAACACCCCTAAATCCCTAGCCTCATCAATCTCTTGGAGTACCTTTCCATCAATGTAGTACACAGCTGGTAATCTTTTAATCCCAAAATGCCTGACTTTACACTTTTCCACATTGAACTGACATCCATTATCTTTTGCCCATTCTACCAGCTTATTTAAATCATCCTGCAAACTTTCAACATCAGCTTGATTTTTTATTGCGCTACCCAACTTTGCATCATCAGCAAACAACTGAATATCTCCCTTTAAGCCATTTCCTATATCATTTATATACAAATTAAACAACAATGGCCCAAGTACAGAGCCCTGAGGCACACCACTGGTCACCTGCCTCATTCTGGCCTCAGCTCCTCCATACACCACCTTATGGTATCTCTCCCTGAGCCGTTCTCCTATCCATATCACCAATTTAGTATCCACTCCCATCTGCTCCAATTTGCATAACAGTGTTCTATGGGGTATCCTGTCAAAAGCCTTAGCAAAATCCAGAAGTACCACTGTGTAGCCAGTTCCTTTGTCCAACTCAGATGTCATTCTATTATGAAAAGTTAATAGATTGCTAAGGCAGGATCTACCTTTAACAAACCATGTTGGCCACTATAGAGTATCATATCCTGATCCACCCATTCTTGAATTTTGTCTTTAACCAACTTTTCCAATACTTTTACCACTACTCCTGAGATGGTGATTGGTCTGTAATTAACTACTGCAGTTTTAGAGCCACCCTTATGCAAAGGAACCACTTTGCCTAACTTCCACTCCCTAGGGACCATACCAGAGTTCAAACTTAAATTAAATATCCAAGTAAGAGGGGTTGACAATTCATTTGCACATTCATGCAACACCTGAGTTGATATTCCATCTAAGCCTACAGCAGTGTTTGCATTTAAATTTTGCAATATATTAAATACCTCTGATTCTTTAGCTTCAATTCTCACATTATTTATTGCTACAGGTATAGAGATATCGTCACTTGGGTGATAGACTTTTGAAAAGTGATCACTCAACTATTACATCTGATTTTGTCACCTCAAACCATCAGCACCCACTAAAGTTATCCTTCCGAAGTCATTCTTCCTCTTACTTGCTACATAGTGGAAGAACTCTTTGGGATTACCCTTGATCTCTTTGGCTAAGGTCTTCTCATAATCTGATTTAGCTTTTCTTACTATGCTGGTAACCTTCCTAGCTTGAGCCTTGTACTGCTCACAGGTGTACTGATCGCCTTTTTCCTTGTAAATTCTCTATAACATTTTCTTTTTTTGCAGATCAAGCTAACTCCAGCTATTCTATATATATATATAAATGAGAAAGAAACTGCAGCAATATTATTATATATTGCCACAATTTCCAATAATCTCCAGTATCTGCATAGTTATTATATGATAAATTTAGTTTAATCCTTTATCCAAGTGTGTGCAAACAAAGTTTGCACCTGAAAGTATCTTCAGGACTGGGGTAAAGTAGTACAACACCAGGCGACTCCTTGCAAAGGTGGAGCAAGCTACCAACACTCCTATCTCAGTATCTCCCATAATGCAAAACACATCTTGCGGATATGTATAATGTTATGCATTAAGGGAAGTGCCACTACCTAGACAAGTTTCGACCTTTATTGAGGTCTCTTCAGTGGGAGCCAGGCCCAAGTGGAGATACCAAGGCAGAAGCATTAGCAAGGTCATCTCCTCCTATAGGAGCTGCCAAATGGTGTGCCATCTTTTTATTAAATTACTCTGGATTTAGAGAAAGATGTTGAAAGTTTAGTATAGTCTGACCGAGTGAAAAATAAATTTAGTTTAATCCTTTATCCAAGTGTGTGCAAACAAAGTTTGCACCTGAAAGTATCTTCAGGACTGGGGTAAAGTGGTACAACACCGGGCGACTCCTTACAAAGGTGGAGCAAGCTACCAAAACTACTATCTCAGTATCTAGTCTGGGTAGTGGCCCTTTCCTTAATGCAAAACATTATACATATCCGCAAGGAGATGTGTTTTGCATTATGGGAGATACTGAGATAGGAATGTTGGTAGCTTGCTCCACCTTTGCAAGGAGTTGCCCGGTGTTGTACCACTTTACCCCAGTCCTGAGGATACTTTCAGGTGCAAACTTTGTTTCCACACACTTGGATAAAGGATTAAACTACATTTATTATAGTTATTCATATGCTTTACATATTACATATGTTTTGTGGGGACCTCACATTTTTATTTTTTTAAGCAGGTTGGTAAATTACTTGATGACTAAATGGTTGAGATTGAATGTAGGGATGGCTGCATAGGACAAGAAGAAGACAAAGAATAAAATATTTTCTGCTATTTTCAAAGTGCTCTAGTTCATTATTTGCATTTACTGACTCAAATTTGGCCAGACACATTATATTGAACACCTCTGTAACGAGTCATTAAACAATGCCAATACCATGTTATACTGGTAATACCAATACCATTAAATAATACTAATTTAATATTTGTAGTTAGAGAGATGAAGCTCAGAGGGCATACTGCCAAGATAATCAAGGTCTCTCATAGGATTACTTGGCTATTGAGGAATACACTAGCACAGTAATCCAGAAATGGCCTTGATAAGACTAGTTCTGGATTACTGTGCTTAGCTGGTCACCTAAGTTTCATGGAGTAAGGGAGTGATGGAGAAAATCCAGATGATGGAGTGGCCAAGATGGTGAACTTTGTGGAATGCTCCCTATGATAACAGATCGAGGAATTTGCAGGATGCAAAATTTGGTTGTTAAGTGAGAAAGAGGGGAATATGATAGAAAAATTAGATAGAAAAGTTACTAAAAGGTTTTATATGATTGATGTTGAGGATATGCTTCAACACTTAGTTAAAGGTTAAAACAAAGGATAATTCCTGGCAATTGAGTTAGAGCACAGTTGGCAAGGGTGTGAGGACTATATTTTTCACTTGAAGAGTTTATCAGTGGTATGTATTGTTGTGAGTACTTTGTTTGCCACTGAGTTCATAGATAGGTACAATAGATATTGTATGGATAGTTTGGATCTTCTACGATGAGTCTTCAGGTGCCATGGATATACCTATACAATAATATATGATAAATCTAGAAATGGAGTCACAGTAGGATGAATATGGGTCCCCTAATGAATTTTGTAATGAGAGTAGTCAGGTAGTCAAGATGTACCTCCTAACATCTAAGTGAGTGCTGTACCACTTGATGTGAATACATCTGTGGGATTGGATGGTATACCAGCATGGGTCTTACGTGAAGTGACTAAAGCATTGTCAGTGCCTTTCACCATATTGTTTAATCTGAGTCTTGGGTCTGGTTTAGTCCCGAAGGAGTGGAAAGAGGGGAAAATAGTTCCACTGCATAAAGGAGGATCCAAGACTACTGTTGCAAATTACCGTCCAATCAGCATATCAGGAGTCGTTGTCAAAGTCTTGGAGAAAGTAGTCAAGGGAAAAATACAGGAATGGATTGATGAAAATGAGATACTGTATGGGGTACAGCATGGTTTTGTGAAGAGTAGATCCTCAGTAACTTGCTCAGGTTTTATAACACAGTGATGGCTGAACTGGATAAGGGTAATGGATTTACAGTGATACTGCTGGACTTGGCTAAGGCCTTAGACAGGATACCACATGGAATTCTAATCCATAAACTGCAACATATGGGAATGGATATAGGGTTGGTGAGATGGATAGGAGGGTAGTTGATGGAGAGATAGCAGAGAGTAGTAGTTTACTCAGGAGTAGAGTCCAAAAGATGGCTGGTGTGCTGCAGGGTTCTGTTCTTGGACCACTGCTGTTTAATTTGTTCATTAATGATATAGGGAAGGATCTGAGAGGAACAGTTCATTTGTTTGCTGATGATGCAAAGTTGGGCAGGGCAATAGTGAATGCAGATGATGTCAGAATTTTGCAGGATGATTTGGATAGATTGGAGGACTGGGCTAAGGAGAATGGATGTCAGTTTAATGTGGCAAAATGTAAGGTTATGCATTTTGGGGTGAAAAGATTAGCTGCAGTATATCACAGTGGTAGAACTGTACTCCAGGAGACTGATGGGGCCAGGGACTTGGGAGTGTTGGTGGATAGGGAGTTGAAGTTTAGGGGGCACATTGCAAAAGTGGCTAAATCAGCCCATCAAATCACTTGGATGCTGAAGAATACTTTGATGAGCAGAGACAAGCAAGTTATTGTTTCTCTGTATCGAGCCTTGATAAGACCCCACTCGACCACTGTACCCAGATTTGGTCACCTAGGTTTCTTCTTGATGGGGAGGAGGTTGAGAGAGGATCCAGAGGCGAGTGACCAAGATGATAGCAGGTCTATGGAATGAACCTTATGAGAACAGGTTGAAGATTTGTGGATTGCAAAAATTGGTTGATAGGCAGAAAAGAGGAGATATGATTGAGACGTTCAAATTGCTGAAGGGTTTCTATAGGATTAATTCAGAGGATATTTTTGAGAACAGGAATGGAGGTGGGAGGACTAGGGGCCATCCATGGAAGCTGGGCAAGAGTGTGGTTTGTAAAGGTGTTAGAGCTAGGTTTTTTACTTTTAGAATGGTGAATGAGTGGAATAAGCTGTCAGAGTCTGTTGTGGGTGCTATGACAGTGAATGAGTTCAAGGCAAAGTATGATAGATACTGTGTGAATGTTGAATAGTTGTGATGGACATGATCTTTAGGGCCTCCCTCGATGAGTCTAAGGACTCCTTGGAGTTGCCCGTAATAATAATAATATCTCACTAAGCAACAGAATACTGTTAAAAGAACTTTTGAAATTTCATGTGTTCCATAACACCTGCTTTATACTGAGCTTTTGCATATCATTTTCCTGGAGAAGAAGGGCTATACAGTCAATTTTTTGTAAATAATATGTTTTACTTTACTGTTTTTAATATTTCTGAGGAATTTCAAACAGGCAAAATATTTCCAATAGCAAAAATTAAGAGAATGCTTAACAAACGATTACAATTTTTTTACTTGATGTTTTAATTTCTAGAAGTTACTTAAGGACATAATACAAAAATAAAATTTGTTTCCACTCAACCAAAATGCACTTTCAACATGTAATTAATGTATTTAAAAAAATCATAATTTAATTATTAAAAATGAAAATCACACCTAAACTAATAAACAGTGGTGATATATATATTTATATATATCACAAAAATTGTCTTAATGCATTTGTTTTTCAAAAAAAAATCAAAATTAAAAATTAATTTACTATTATAGATCATCATAAATAGACACATTGCACATGAACATTCATACACATAGACACACACACAAATATATACAGAATTTTCAAGTAACTAAAATATCTAACATACTTTAACCTACACTTTATTATACAATAAATGCTGGTTTTTTGGTAATGGAAATTTCAAAACTTTAATCATGATTATATTACAGTGTATTAATATATATTGTGCGATTATGTCTTATCGTGCAATAGAACATTTCAAAAATGATTAAATTATCAAAAGATTCTATTTAAAGTATTTGTGAAAAAATAAACAGCACTTTTAAAAACTGTATTATGGTAAGCATAATATCACAGAGTTCAAATCCCAAATATCTTTTGAACCTTATTTATATGAAAGAGCGTTTTAAAAGGCACCTGGACTGGCTTAAACACAAACTCTACTTGCTTCAGTATCTTGATATATATATATATATAATATCTGTACACTAGGTAGCAAAAAATCTCAAAAAGTGAAAAAAAAAAACGATTTATGTTATGCAAATTATGGTCACTAAAAGCTGACCCCTAGATATAACACTTATGATACTCATATTCACAGTTACACATATAGCTAAAACTTGAGTTAAGACTGTAGTATAGATTACGAATAAAAGCAATGGCACCCCCACAAGAAATAAAATACCTCCATTCATGGGGAGAGAAGAAAACTTAAATGATACATTAAGTTAGTCACTGTGACAGTAGATAAGGACATTCTGCAAATAAAAGGCTGCAAGTTTGGATCTCAACACAGTTCCTGATCCTCTTCAGAGGTAGGGGAATGCCTTTCTTATATATGATCACGATATAATGTTTTTATGAAAATGCAAGGGAATAACACTATTTATATAATTAGATATCTAAATATATAATAGATATAAATGCACAGAGAAAGAAAAAATTCTGTATTCAAAATGAATAATTCTGAAGCAAAATCTTTTTCTAAAAATAATTGAAAATAATCAGAATCTGCTGTTCATATATCATTATCACTGTGCTGGTGAAATTTTGTTAACAAATACAGCATTCTCAGAGTTAATGTATTTTCCCATCATTTTTTCATCGAATTTCCAAAGACTGAATTCTTTTAATAAAACTTAAGTGACAGTATTTTTTTAAAAAAACAGCCTACTGAGAAACTCAGTATAAGAATATTCTAGTTAAACAAAATGACTTGACTGTGAAAAATCTTTGTATTTTCTGGGAGAATAAAGAAAACAGAATGGGAAAGAAGTATGATCAGAAGAAGAAATACAACCAACAAGAGCTGGAAGGCAAAGTCATGGGAAGCAGTGCATTTGAACTATCTGATGATACATACCACCGGTAGCCAAACAGAGATAGTTGACTATGACTGTCACTAATTATAAGCGCCAACTGATGAAGAGATGGGAAAACAAGTGCTGCCATCTAGTAGCATCTAACCCTAACAGGATATGTTACTGTCTGAAATAATGTGGGCTCTACAGTTGATTTTCTGGAGTTTACGGGATGAAAAACTCGAGTTTCTGGGAGGAAAAAACCCTGCTTGCCTGTGCCAGAGATCAACTAACTCAGAAACTAGTTGAAGATAGACTTAGAAAAAGTTCCTCCAGTTTACAACTACACTTGAAGTGAAGTCTATCTTCGGGTGGCCTAGCACAGAGGATACTTCCACTGAGCTACACAGGCCTTAAATATATATGACAGCATAATGGCAATAAAAGATCAGTATTTATAAAATCCTTGCTGCTTCATATAATTTCTAAGATTGCTCTGCAATGTTTCTCGAGAACTGTAGTTTCTGAAATACAGCAATATCATTCTCAAAATTTCACCAGCATTTCAACACAAAATAAAATAATTTTAAATGATGCAAATCTTTTTAGTGCATATCACTTTATTAATTTCATGTGGCTTTCTTATAATTAAACTATGTCAAACTCCTGTTGAAGTTTAGTTCATCAATGATAAGACTGTATTTCTGAAATAACAAACACCCCACAGATATAATATCATAGTTTGAAGACTGCTTGCTTGCTTCCTTCCTCTTTAAAAAGAAACATATCAGAAAGCAATACACAGAACATAAGAACATTGGAAACGATTTCTATAACTTGAAGAAATACTTTCAAAACATATATCGCTTTTTGGAAAAAAAAAAATATTATTATTATTATTTGACACCTCCAGGGAGTCCTAAGACTCATCGAGGGAGGGCCCCTACTCTACAACTCTCCGTCTCCACCACTCAACCTCATCCACAAACCGCTTCATCTACACCAATGCCATCTACTGTCCACCATCGCCACTACTATTTTCACAGATAATCGCAAACACCCATGCCCACGGCAGGATTCGAACCCACAGCCATTTGGCTGGAGAGTGGATACACTAACCAATTGGCCAACCAGGTCGGCAAAGAACTGGGTTCGACTTTATTGGATGGGCTGTTCCATGCCGTCTATTCCCAGGTGTGATCTTACTACTACACGATGCGGGAGCTTTTGCCTGCTGTGTTTCTGCCCTGAGCCGGTTCGCTCCTCCTTATTCAACCTGATAATATATATATATATATCTCAAATAATAATAATAATAAATAAATATATATATATATATATATATATGAAAATAGTATGGCTTCCAAAAAATTTGAAACAAACTATGATTAAAATATAAATTAATTAGCTACATTTAGTTAATATATTTGATGCATATACACTCTAATGCAGATGTTATAAGATTACTTTTTAGAGTTTCTAGTGTGTTTCTCTGCATGCCGTTTGTGAAAACAGAATGTGCATTTCCTCTGTCTCAATTTTTGTTAATGATATTTATTAACAATGGGAGAAAAGATAACAAATATCTACATTCTTTTATGTATACTAAGTAGGCAAATAATATTTGCATCGTTATAAAATATTACAAGTTTTGAAAGTAATGTCGTTCATTAAGTTTTTACTAACTCAAAATATTTTGCAATCTGATAACAATGGGAGAAAAGATAACAAATATCTACATTCTTTTATGTATACTAAGTAGGCAAATAATATTTGCATCATTATAAAATATTACAAGTTTTGAAAGTAATGTTGTTCATTAAGTTTTTACTAACTCAAAATATTTTGCAATCTGATACATATTCGTAAAGGTTTCATTAATCTAACTGAATCTGACCACCTATCAGTCCTCCACCAACCAGAAATGTAACAGCCCTGTTTGATACCTTCTGCCTCTCAAACTTGGTTTCATCTTTTCACTAACTGCATCAGTCATTCATGATCAATAGAAAGGATAGCACAACTACTCACTTTTTTTGTAATTATTTTTGTTACAAATTATGGTTATCTAGTGTATTTAAGGATATCATTGGTAAATGACAATTTACCATTCAGGATCTGACAGTAATATTTAATGAGTGACAAATCAAAGAAAATTGTTTCTAATAAGCAGCAGCTATATTATCTCTAAATGTGCCTTGAAAAGGATTTTTAAATCTATGAGGAAGGCAATTGTTGCTAAAGATTATACCAAGGCAGCTAATGAGTATGTTATTGTATTATGTCTATCCACTATGGGTGCTCCCCATTTTGTCTGTTTATTTTGTGGAGAGATAAATTCCTGTGAACTTCACACGAGTCTGTCAACTAACCTTCATTTAATAGAAAGGGGGATGGTAAATCCCTTTATGTTTTTATAGCCGGGTACGAAACTCGGATCGAAATCCATAGAGTTTCATGCCAAAAAAACTATCAGCGAGCCCAAGTGTAAATTATCACTTGGGTATTAGCCTTTCGGCTTATTAAATTAGTAACCTTCATTTAGATAATCCTTATAAATGTTCTGCACACCACCTAGATGGGATTCAAACCCAGTTCTTCCAGACAAAATCATTTCTTCCAGCTGTGCTACAGAGACAAGTCGGAGAGCAGAAAGAAGGAATAATGTTATCTGCAATGTGGAAAAAGACAAGAAGGGAGGAAGAGTTCCTCAGAATTTCTTAACCCATGATGCCAAGATATTTCTATTTATATTACTTTACATATGCCTGGTTAATTTTACCTTATTCAGATTCTATAGATGATAAATTTATGTGTTTAGAGCAGCAGACATGATAAATGCAACACAGTTGAATGAACATGCTAAAAATTATATTATAGAAATCTGAACAAAATTTTTTTAAAGTAGCCTCCACAATGATAATAAAGTTAAGGTATGTAGCAATTAAACTAATGCAGGATGACTTTACAAGTTAAACAGGCCACAGTTTCCAAAGATTATGCCAAGGCTAATACTATTATAAAAGCTAGCAAAAAAGTGCTTAAATGAATCTTTTCAGTAAAAAAAAAGTATTGGCTCGTATTAATTTGTTTTTTATTGCCGGCTGTGCATATTTATGATAACAAAATTAGATATTTTGTTTTCGGATTATAATCTAAATTTTTCTTGGTACTTTCAAGCTATAGTTTAAAAAAGTTGATTGTATATGGAGATAGATTTTGAAATTCAGGGTGATTCACTTGTAGGGAGGAAGTCCAAACTGATCAGTATATATATTATAATTATATACAGTCATGTCTGCAGGTGTCTAGAGACAAAGCAGACCATTTTCAACATCCTCTGCTTTTCATTAAAACATAAAGCACTAAACATTAAACATGCAAAGGTTGGTCAATTGGTAGAGCCTCTGCTACTAATGGCTTGCAAAAAAAAAGTTAAGCAAGTTTGAGGCACAGTTAGTAGTTGGAAGGGGATCAATCATTCAGTGCTGTTGGTACACTCTCCCTCGATGAGTGTTTAGACTCCCTGGAGGTATCACATAATAATAATAAGTTGACATTGACAAATTGCATTTTTTTTTTAAAAAAGATTACTTATGCAAAAAGCAACATTAAGAAAGAAATGCTAAAATTTTTAATATGTCAGTCCTTCTTAAAAAAGCCAATAACTTATAGCATTTAATTTATTTATTGGTATGGGGTTTCCCCCTTTCTCCCTCATCCCATATTTTGGGGGGGGGGTTGAGCCCTCCTAACCTTTATCTCTGACCGACTAGCTGGTCTCTTTCGACTAAAGGTGAGCTAGTCAACTCTAAAGACCTGTGTTTAATTCTTATCATAAAGGTACCTCATGTCCGAGAATTGAACACAGGTCTTTTCTGACCAAAGGGCTTCGTCTATACTGACTAAGCTACAGAGGCTCTAGCATATTTAATACTATAGGTAGACTATGGATTGGATAATCTGGATAGAGGAAGGAGAGCTGATATGATTGAGACTTTTAAACTGTTGAGAGGTGGTTATAGGGTTGACACTGAGGAGTTCTTTCGCTTGGTTGAACAGCAGGAAGGAGTGATGAAAAGAGGCCATCCCTGGAAGTTACGAAAGGAAACTGTGAGCAAGAGGGTGAGGAGGGGTTTCTTTGCATGGAGGGTGGTTGAACCATGGAATGCATTGCCTGATGGAGTGATGAGAGCGAGAACGGTCAATGAGTTTAAGGAATGGTATGATAGACTTTGTGTTTCTTAGGGGGGGGAACCTCCCCTCGATAAGTCTTGATAGACTTTGTGTTTCTTAGGAAGGACCTATCCCCAGTGTACACTGCAATATCTGTAAAAAAAATGTCAACAAATCCAAATCAGACTTTGAAACAGCCAAATACAGAAAACTTGATTCATGTGGCAGTCAAGCTTTCTTGTCCCTCACCAGAGCTTGCCTGTTATCTGAGGTAGTTTCTGCTGGCCCTTCAAAGTCAGCTGTGGATTACTCTCTCTCTCTCTCTCTTACAGCCATTGGTGCCACACCAACACATCCAGAGATAAGGCTGAATTCCTGGAATCAGTCTTCCTCCAACTCTTGCACAGATGATCAGGGCAAAGTATTCTACTTTACCACGAATAGCTCACTACATGTTTCCAACTGGTTTTTCATCTGGAAGATATTCACAGAATCCTTAATAGCTTTGATGCCAACAAGTTTCTTGGTTCAGATGTTAAGCCCCTCCCCCTCCCCCCAATCATCATTTATGATTCTTAATTAACACCATCCTGTATTGTCTGTGTAAGTCCTGTGTATCAGTTATCTAAGCAAATGGTGGAGAACAGACAAGAGCAAATTCCCCCCCCCCCAAAAAAAGGAAGATAAAACTGAGAAACTATCATCTCATTGTCCTCATCAGAGCTTCTGTAGCTCAGTTGGTATAGATGAATTCCTTTGGTCCGAAAGATCTGGGTTTGTTTCCCATCCATGATGTGAGGAACCTTTATCTGGTCTCTTTCGACTAAAGGTAAGTTAGCCAGTCTCTTATGGAGGCAGAGGGTGTTTTCACCCAGAAACTCGTGTTTTTTGTCCCTCAGAACAGGCAAACCAGTCTCATGAACACACACGGATCTACAGTCATAAAATACATATACTTAATCCCTCATTAGGATGGCTCAATACCCCTCTCAAGGGACAGGGAAGGAAACTCCATACGAATAAATAATTGTCCTCACCTAGATATTCTCAAAAACAATGACAAAGATCATCAACAGCCAACTTCTTCACTATTTGGAGGCCCACAATTAATTAATGATCACTAATATGGATTCCACCACTCTCCCTCTACAGCAGATCTCATAACCAAACTTTTATCTGCACCTAGAAGCCATGGAATGATTTGGAAAAATTATTATAGGTGCACTTGACATTTTCAGAATATTAGATTGAATCTGGCATTGAGGCCTAATCACCAAGCTACCATCTTATAGTCTGCCTGCTAACCTTTGTAAACTGATCACTGGTTTCCTCTCAGGTCATTAACCGCATATCATGATGGAATGCTTTCTCTCTCTTCAGATTTTTCCCAACAATGGCAGAGTACTTCTGGGATCTGTATGTTTGCCTAAGCTCTTCCTCTTACACCTTAATGACTTTTTCTCACTAACATCAAATTATGCATAATTTTGTCTATGATATGGTATGCTCCATGACTTCATTTGACAAATCAAAGATTCAAGCTCCATAATCAATATCAAACTCCTCTCTAAACATGCTTGAGATAGTCTACTTAACAGATAACCTTTTTCTCACAGAATTAATCCATTTGCTTTCTTAAACACATGCTGTTTTTGTCTTATGCCATTTCTAGAGCTGTTTTCACATGCAGCAACACTACATCACCAGTCTAGCCATAATCATTCCTCCACATTCTTCTAAGCATGTAATAACATGCTTAGAAGAATGTGGAGGAATGATTATGCCCCCCCCCCTTGCTTACACTCTCCTTATACAACTTCCAAGGAAGACATCTTATTCTACCCTCGTCCCCTACCCCACTATTAAAAACTTCCTCCATATTAATCTAGTAATAACCCCTCACCAACTTATACATCTCAATAATATACCATCTTCTTCTCTTCTCTTCTTCTATTCACAAAAACTCTGCAAATTGCATTCCTTCAATCTGTTATCATATCCCACATTCCAGAGACCCAACACTACCTTAATGAATCTTCTCTGGACCTTCTCTAAGATGTCCTCATTCCCTTAAAACTAGGTGACTAGATCTGGACACAGTCAATGTGTTGTAAGGTCTTTTATAGATCTCTCATTTACCTCTTTGCTTATACATGCAAAGGTCCTCTTCATCATTGCCACAATCCATTGAGATGTATTCAACATGACTCCTAAACTTCAAGTCTTTGTCCAACACCCCTTCCAGATCTCTCATCTCCTCCAATCTCTTCAAACGTTTTCCATTAATGTTATTTGGACTAATCTTTCTCATGTTATTTTGCCTACAACTACAACCTCCAGCTTTCTAAGAAACAAATGAAGAGGTTCCTTTTTAATCCATAACTGTTGGCTCACATACAGAAGTCTTGTATCTTAAGCAATATGTTTTGCAACCTCCATGTGCATGTGTGTGGGATTGATATAAAAATTAATATCTCATTTTTAAAAAAATTCATTATATTCTCCTAACCCGCTGTGTACAAAAGAGGAGCAAGATTTAAAAAAAGAAGAAACCCACAAAACAATGAGAAAAGAGTATTACTTTTATATAAAAGATAATCTATTTGCAAAAGTAATCTGTTTTTAAAAGAATTTCAACATCTGTAATCCAAGCATTTCCTCATCCAAGTATTTACTTGCTAAAATTATTGTGCTACATATAATTAATAATCTGAGGTCTCCTGCAAATGAACCACCCTGTACATGCTTCACTACTACCACTCTAATTAAAATAAACACTTCACTACTACTACCACCATTATAATTAAAACAAACTTTTTAAGTTTTTATTATAACTATAAATTCACACGTATTCCACAGTAATTAACTTTTTATTAATATGTAAATATTTTGTCTTAAGTATCATAAGTACAGTTATTAAACAACAATAGGAATTACATTCAAAAAAACACATTAGTGCACATGCTTACATTGGAATCTCTCAATGTATACAGTAGCATGTTTAAGGATTAAAAACTATTGGGCTGTAATTAAATTAAATTAAAATATAACTAATAAATTTATTTTATGCAGTTGAGGATAGCAATTTCCCAGACTTTTGGGATAGTGAGACAGTTGTTACGGTTAAGATTGGGTCTGTGATGTAAAGCTTCAGCACTTTCTTTATACAAATGCTCATGTTTATATATGGATTAATATTGTAGCCATTGGATCCTGCGGTTGTCATGGTCTTATGATACTTAAGATGAAATATTTACACATTATTAAAAAGTTAATTACCATGACATACATGTGAATTTATAGTTATGAATACTCCACAGGTTCCTCTAGATAAGAAAGTTTTTATTATATTATCCACAGCAACTTATCCAAATATTTACTACTACACTAATTTTATTAACTGCAAACTAATATTATAGCACACAAATCTGGATAATTGGATGTCTCATTTATTTATTTATTTGTTATCTAAACTCAAATACATATCATCTTACATATAGTAACATATAATATTTTTCTTTTAGTGAAACACCTCAAATAGTACTAATTGCAAAAGGTTTCCTTATTGAGACTGTTAATATTTGAATATATAAAGAATTAACACCTGCCTTATTTCCATTTTAAATTCACCCTATTTCCCTGCATGTCTCTGCCAGTTACCAAGAAGAGAAGCAAGGTTTTAAAAAAAAAAAGATTAGATTCTAAGAATTGCCATAGGCCTGTATGACTTGAATTAAGCAAAGATAAAATACTACATAATGAATTTCCTGGAGAAGTAGTTATCAGGGGCAAGAGGCTGATTTAATCTTGTTCACAGTATCAGAGAGAAAGGTACTTCCTTTTGTATTCTGGCTCTGACTAGACAGAAAGTTTGTAGTGAAAAAACTTTCATACCAACTTATATGACTACCTAGTTAGTTACACTACATTACCAGATGTGGTCTGGGCAAACCTCTAACTTGGACTAATGGCAGTGTCAAACGACCCAGGTCTGACATAACAGTGTACAGAATACATTAGGATATGGTCAATCTTAAACAACCGCATTAACAAATAAACATTCAAAACAGAATGCCATTATTAACAATGCAGCACTATATACATCACCAATAAACAGCTGCAATAATCACTGAAGATCTGTAACATGCCTTGAAGAGCAACGGGTTGTTCTCTTTCATATCACTTGCAACTACATTTTTTGCGCTGACCTGGACCTCCTGTGTAACACTCAAAGGTAAATTGTTAGTCATGGATACCAGAGTATGTTTTATTTATTATTCATTTCTTTTCACCAGCGTAAACCTGACTGTCCAGAACTGTAATGTCCCCTATCAGATGGGCGGCTACTGCCTCTATCATACCTCTCTCGCTCTCTGTCATATCCACCTCTATCAGGTGGATATCGTCCCTTATCTGGAGGGAGACGATGATGGTCTTTTGAGCTTCCTGAGGTAGAGGAATAGCCTGCAGTACCACTGCCTCGGGAGTACTGGGAACTATCTCGAGGCTCTAAATGAGAAAAATTGTGTATCACTATCATATATATATATATACATATTCAGTATTTTAGTTATTATTATTATTATCAAGGTTGTAAAAATATTATAGTAAAATATTAAAATACAAGTTTATATGATCACTTTTATACTGATTGTTTTTAAAAATAAAATTAAATCAAACATTTTAATAGTATGTGATTTTTACTTTCTGATTATTTCTAACATTCAGTAAAATTTATTTTATTCAGCTAGTCAAAATCAAAAGGGAAAAATATTATAAAGATATATAAGGGTAAAGGTGATCAATATCGTGAGCAATATAAATGACAGGAAAGATGAATTATCACAGAAAGGAAAGCAAAATCAGATTATGAGAGAAAAAAAAATATGGGAGAAAGAATAACTTTAATGAATGCAGATGGTAAGGAGGCAATAAAAGCAAAAGAAAAAAACTGTGGAAGCAAGGGATCTTGGTGTATTGGTGGATAGGAGTTTGAAGTTCAAAAGTCACATAGCAAAAGTTGCAAATACAATTCAGAGAATAATTGTAATGTTGAAGCGAACTTCGAAGTGTAAGGATAAGGAAGTCATTTTGCCCTCTTTATAAGGCTTTGATAAGATCCACATCTGGATTATTGAGTACAGATTTGGTCTCCCAGGTTCCAAAGGGATAAAGAAGCTGCAGAAAGGGTGCAAAGAAGAGTTACAAAAGATCATATCCAGATTATGGGATTTAGATTATGAGGACAGATTATGAGTATGTGGATTGCAGATTCTGGTCAACAGAAGAGAGAGAGAGGGGGTGATAGATGTCTATAAACTTTGGAATGGGTGTTATAGGATATCATCTGATGAAATTTTTTCATTATATGGAAGATAGGGAAAGAACACAGGGGGGCATCCATGGAAGTTAAATTTATTTGAAGTCAAGAAAGGGGTAAGAGCTATTTTTTTCCCAGAGAGCAGTGAGTGAGTGGAATAGTTTGCCTTTAGGGGTAGTGAGTGCATCTAGTGTGAATGAATTTGGAAGATATGATAGCAGGTTTGGGTGATTTATAGCCTCCCTTGATGAGTCCTTGACTCTCTGGAGGTCTCAAATAATAATAATAATAAATATTTGAATTACTAAGCAATAACTTTGCAAGTCTGTATCATCCAGCTGGAGATAATGTAGTGACTAATGTGACTGGCATCAAGACAAGAAGAAAGGAAGATGAACTCAAGGTGTTTCAGATATTAAGAAATATCAATGTGAACATTTAATTGTTATTATTATTATTACAGGCAACTCCAAGGAGTCCCTAGACTCATCGAGGGAGGCCCTGAACATCATGTTCATCAACTATTCAACATTCACACAGTATCTATCATACTTTGCCTTGAACTCATTCACAGTCATAGCACCCACAACAGACTCTGGCAGCTTATTCCACTCATTCACCCCTGTAAAAGTAAAAAACCTAGCTCTAACACCCTTACTAACCACACTCTTGACCAGCTTCCATGGATGGCCCCTAGTCCTCCCACCTCCAATCCTGTTCTCAAAAATATCCTCTGAATTAATCCTATAGAAACCCTTTAGTAATTTGAATGTCTCAATGATATCCCCCCCCCTTTTCCGCCTATCAACCAACTTCTGCAATCCACAAATCTTCAACCTATTCTCATAAGGTTCATTCCATAGACCTGCTATCATCTTCGTCACTCGCTTCTGGATCCTCTCAACCTCCTCCCCATCAAGAAGAAACCTAGGTGACCAAATCTGGACACAGAAGTCGAGATGGGGTCTTATCAAGGCTCGATACAGAGGAACAATAACTTGCTTGTCTCTGCTTGTCAATGTATTTTTTAGCAGCCAAGTGATTTGATGAGCTGATTTAGCCAATTTTGCAATGTACCCCCTAAACTTCAACTCCCTATCCACCAACACTCCCAAATCCCTGGCCCCATCAATCTCCTGGAGTACCATTCCACCAATGTGGTATACTGCTGCTAATCTTTTCACCCCAAAATGCATAACCTTACATTTTGCCACATTAAATTGACATCCATTCTCCTTAGCCCAGTCCTCCAAATCATCCTGCAAAATTCTGACATCATCTGCATTCACTATTGCCCTACCCAACTTTGCATCATCAGCAAATAAATGAACTGTTCCTCTCAGATCCTTTCCTATATCGTTAATGAACAAATTAAATACTAGTGGTCCAAGAACAGTACCTTGCGGCACACCACTGGTCACAGGCCATCTTTTGGACTCTATCAGAACATTTTTAACACTGGTAGAGTGTCATAGCAGCAGAAAGAGAGAAATAGTTGCATAACACAAAGACTGAGGTTTCCAATTTTAGACCAATTAATATCTCAGTATGGATTGGTAAGGTATTGGAAATTTTGCTTAAGAGCAGAATTCAGGAATTGGTGGACAGGAATATGATTTCCTATGGGAATGGCATGGCTTTGTGAAAGATCTCCCATTCATAGCTGAGTATAAAAGGTTACACTATGATATTGCTGGACTTTGCAAAAAGCCTTTCACAGGATATCATACAAGGCATAATTACATAAGCTGGAGCAAATATGATTGGACATGAAGCTGATAACAAGGATAAGAGGGTGGCTGAAGGAGAGACTTCATCATCAGGACCAAAGACATCAAAGAGATGGCAGAGTTGAATCAATTAGCGATGCATCACAGGGGTTTGAATTGGGATACTACTGTTCAATTGGTGCATCAGTAATACTAGAATGATTTGAGCAAAAATATTCAGCCATTTGCCAATGAACTGGGAAGAGGAGTAGTTAATAAAGATGATGCAAAGATCCTTGACTGGTTGGTTTGGGCAAAGGAAAATGGTTGCCAGTATTGTTGTCTCTAGGTCAATGTCTCAAAAGCCAATTCAATGTCTGAATGTGTAAAGTTATGCACCCTGAGATGAAAAACTATAGGCTTTGTAAAACTATAAGCTTTGAAAAACTATAGATAGAACTGTACTGCAAGAAATTGAAGAAGCTAGGCATTTAGGGGTAATGATATAGAAAGAGAGAGTTCAAGTTCAGAGGACATAGGGCAAAAGCAGTCAAAAAGGATAATCTGAACATTAAGAAAAACAAGTAGAAATAAAGATATCATTATCCCTTTTAAAAGTCTTTAATATGTACACATCCAGACTACTGTGCACAAATTTGATTGCCTGGGTTTCTTGATGATGTGGAAGTGGCAATGACAATTCATAGGCAAGTGAACAAAGTGTTGACTGGTTTGTGGCATGTTTGCTGTGAGAATAGATTGAAGGTTTGTGGATAACAAAGTTTAGCTAATAGGCAAAAAAGAAGGAATATGACTGAGTGGTTAGATTATCTACTCTCCAGCAAAAAGTTTGCGGGTTAAAATCCTGCCATGGGCATGGATGTTTGTGATTGCCTGTGAAAATACTGGTAGTGGGTGGTAGATGCTGTTGGTGGATTGAGTGGAGGAGACAGAGAGTTGTAGAGAAGGTGCCCTCCCTCAACGAGTCTTTGGACTCCCTGGAGGTATCACATAATAATAATAATTTTTTTAGTATATATATATTCTTTTAGTATATTTAAGCACTGTAACTACAGCACTGTGTTAGATCTGATATAGGCGACTTCAAATTTTACACGATGTCACCATTCCAGAATCTAACAATTAACAAAAAATATATATGCATACTTATCTTTTAGCGCAGTGTAACTATGTTTTTTTTTTGTAACAACATCTTGTATGATAAACTGTGAATTATGTGAATTTAAATTAATGTATCTATATGTCTAGCATGAATGTAAGTCGGCAAAAAGGGGCAGATATGAGAGAAATCATTAGTGAAATATTATAAATGAAAGAATGCGTATTATTCAGCAACATAGGGCAAAGATCACCCTAATACAATAAGAGCAGTGTAAGCACTCGCGGGCATCACATCTGAGAAGACATCATGACGCATACGTTCCCGGAAACAAGAAGTCCCGTATGTTGATCGGTGAAGTCACCCAGCCTGAGACCAATGGGTGAGACGATAAGAGAAATTCAAATTCGGAAAGGTAGCGCTCTAGGGAAGCGTATAAAACCTGTGACACGGAAGTAAATCCCCCCGTTTTTTCTTGTTCCTGCATTTCTGTTCGTGTGCTCCAAGAGTTCATTGCAGTTCAGCTCTCATTCTTGAGGGCTGACTTATGAAAGGATCCGGCATGACACAGCAGCAGATTTCGGCAAGATCAACCGTAGGCCGTCAATGAGAGGGCAATCGACATAAAACCTTAGCAGAGAGATAGCGCCCAACTCAGGTGAGCACGTGTAACCCATGTGGCGATAAGATCGAGACAACCAGAATCGAAACAAAGAAAGAAGGATGGAAGAAAACCGATAAAGAATAGATAAGTACTCTCACTTGTTCTAGCTCCTTTTGAGAATTGACCAACAGTGTTAAGAGAATGCATCTTAAAATTTGTAATGGAAGAAAGAGTGAAGAACTAAGATTCATGTAAATGACTATGCTTTTGAAATGAACTTTAAGAACTTTCAGTTAGATAGAGATTCTGTCGTAATTAATCCGAGAGGGATTATAAATGTGCTAAAATGCCTTGATGTCCAATTGAGCTGTAATTAAGAATGTATTATATGTTGAGTTATTGAACTTGCTAACATTTTGAAGTCCATGCATAATTGTTTTAAGAGTGAGCGGGTGAGAGAAAGATAGAAGATTAAATTAGAATTGATAACTACTTTAACTTGTCTGGCATTATATAATGAGTTTAATAAATATTTTGGTTCTTTACATGTGTTTCTGATCATGATGACTGACTCTGACCCTTCATAAAACTTCGAACCTGTGATCGTGTGTGTGTGCGGGAATACCCCAATTGAAAGTAGTAGGGTACGACTGCAAAATAAAATAAGCCAGAGAACTCAAGACTTCTAAGAATTCAGTTAACATTATTAGTGGCACCTGATAATCTATGCTTATCCTAAAGGTTAAGTTTATCTCTAACTTTAAGGCCCAGGCTGGTGCAGATAAAAAATAAATTTTGCCTGAGTGACCGGGATAACTCATAGAATTCAGGGAACAGGTAATTTCTGGTGGCCCTTAAAAGGTTAAATTATGTAAGAAAAGGTATAAAAGAAGCGAGACATAACGATAAGACTAAAATTAATGAAGATCACATAACAATGATGCAACCGACTTAACAAAGAGGTACATGCGATAGAATTTGATATAGTGGCTGAAGTAGGAAAGGATAAAGTTAATTGTATTGCCTTGATATATCAATATCAGAGATATACGAACCAACAAATGGCACAGCAGTTGACAGGATGTCAACTGCTGTGCCATTTGTTTACTTCCTTTTTAATCAATTAAAACTGTGCCAGTTTACTTCCTTTTTAATCAATTAAAAAGGAAGTAAATTAATCAAACACAGTGAAGTGGTGTAAGTCACATGAGAAGAAAATAGTAGAACTAAATTTTGGAAGGGAAAGTTTGGGTATTTTAAATAAATTTTGTAAGCAAAAGGATAAGTATGGCGCTAGCAACCAGCACAGAGCTTAGTGACCCGGAATTTTTCAGAAGCATCAACCCCCAGCAAATTTTCCCTCAGTTTTCTGGTGAGGAGACCGACGATGTAAGGGCTTTCTTTGATTTTGTTGAAGAACTCAGAAAGATAGGAAGATGGAGTGACTTCCAGTTACTTATATTGCTTCACAGTAAGCTGACTGAAAGAGCAAAGAGTTTTTTTCTACTACTCGCCCCTTCTGAAGGAAACAATGGACTACCAGAGATTCAAATCAATCCTTATCTCTCAATCCTTATCTTTCTTCTCATGTGACTTCAGGTCCTATGAAGAGCATAGGACCGAATCTCTGGAAACTCCAGAAGATCATTCAGAAGGAGAAAGAATGTGTCTCAGACTACCACAACAGATTACTCAGTTTTGCGAATTCTTTGAGCGTACCTGAGGATGAAAAACACCATTTAGAGTGGGCTGTTTTTCAGCACTTCTGGATTGGTCTGAGAAACGAGCTACAGGAGGCAGCATATACAAAGGGAATTGTGGGTCTAAAAGAATGTTATGAAGCGGCTAAGGAAAGGGAGAAAGTGGAAGAGTTGGATCAGGCCCATGAGATGAGGAAAATGATAACAAAAGAATCAAAGGAAGAAAATTTAAAGTGGAGAGAGGATCCATTCACAAAAAAAAAAAAGTGAACCACTTAGGATGCAGAGCGTCACCCCAACACAGACACAGAATGAAGGAAATCTAACCATGGTCCGTGGACTCATAGAGGGAATGGCATGTGAAATTCTATTAGACACAGGTACGCAAGTTTCGGTTGTTCCTCACTCAATCTTTAAAAAATTTGATTCCCTTAGTCCTGAGAACCTCACAGAACTTGAAAACCCTCCACACTAATAGGCATTGCAAGGATAGAATTGTGTTCCAGAATGAAAGTAAAAGTGCGAATATCTATACCTTGTTTTCCCATAGATCTCACTCACGAACTATTAGTTCTACCTGAGATGACAGACCTTAGCAATCAGGTTGTTCTGGATCAGGATTTTCTGAAACGGACCCCATAATGTGAATGAAACCATGAAGGTTGAAGTAGGCAATCCAAGCGATAATCATGAATGGAAGGAAAGGCTCATATACGATGCAATGGAACTGCATCACACTAAACTGGTCAAGGAAGAAATTAGAGAATTCTTCCACACCTGCTACAAGAATTTCCCCGGAGTATTCACAGAGGGAATCAATTCCCTTTGCTGCACAAACGTGGTGGAGCATTCCATACAGGTTACTTCGGAAACTCCTATATATACAAGGCAGTACAAGATTCCTCTGAAACACCAAGACAAGTTGGATAATCTCTTAGCAGAATATGAAAAGGCGGGAATTATTGAGAAGTCGAACTCTCGTTGGAACAGCCCGTTTATCCTGGTGGAAAAATCCAATGGTGATCTAAGATTCGTGTTGGAGCTTAGGGAGATTAATAAGGTCACTGTGCCTATTGATTTCCCTATATGTAAGATAGAGGAGTTGCTGGTCGGCCTGGAGGGAGCAAAGGTGTTCTCTAAACTCGATTTAAATTCTGGCTACTACCAAATTCCCCTTAGGAAGCGGGACAGACAGTATTTTGCTTTCACTACTAAATGGCAAAAATACCAATTGTGCTGCCTTCCCCAGGGAGCGAGGAACTCAGCCACGAGTTTTCAGAGCCTCATGAACACCCTGCTATCTGTGTATTGGGTAAGGGAGTCCTATGTTTCCAAGTCGACCTCCTGATCTACTCGTCCACAATAGCCAAACACAAGGAGATCGTACTGAAAGTTCTACACCAACTGAGCAAAGCCCGCCTGTCACTCAAGTGCTCCAAGTGCAAATTTTTCTTAAAGCAAGTCGAGTACCTTGGACACATTGTGAGTGACACAGGAATAAGACCTTCCACAGAAAATGTGAATGCTGTCTTGGAGGCAAAACCTCCCTCCACCGTTAGACAAATCAGGAGGTATGTGGGAATGGTGAATTTTTATAGGAAATTTATTCCCCAGTGCTCTGAGTTAATGGACCCCATAGTGAAGCTTACGAAAAAGGGGGTGAAATTCACATGGGGGAAGAGCAGCAGAGAGCTCACTGAGCTCTGAATAATGCTTTGGTTTCAGCGCCTGTTCTCACTCATCCCAAGATAAGACAGACATTCTTTCTTGCTGCTGATGCTTCAAGTAATACCATTGCCACTGTTTTAGAACAGGCTGAGGGAGAAAGTTTTAGGCCATTTGCCTTTATGAGTAGGAGATTGTCATCCTCTGAACAGAATTACTCCGTTATAGAGAGAGAGGCCCTGGCAATCGTGTGCAGTCTTAGGAAGTTCAGATACTTGTTGCTGGGACAATGCATTATCCTCAGATCAGATCACAAACCCTTATTCTTTGTCTCCTCAATGAAGGATAAAAATCAGAGAATAGTGCGTTGGTTCCTTGAAATGCAGGAATACAACATGGAGATCAGTTATATTCCTGGCAAAGAAAACGTGGTAGCTGATTATCTATCCAGATCGCTGGACCCCAACCCTAATGAGAACCGCTGCATAGACACAGACAGGATGAGCCCTATGATGGTAATAAAGGAAGAAAGAAAAGGGGGGAAAGGGAATCCATACCCCGCTAGCTACAAGTCTGGGGAAAGCAGCAGATCATTGATGCACAAAGGATAGATCCAATTTGTTTTGGGGGGGGGGGGGGGGCATGCACAAAAGGTTATCAGAAGGACAAGTTCTATCACACAGCCAAAAGTTCTATGACCCCACATTCATCAACAAAGATGGTCTTCTATTGTCCAAACAAGGCATCACCAGAAAGTGGAGGGAAAGAATTCTCGTTCCCAGTGTCATGATCCCTTGGGTGTTGTACACCTTTCATGACACGGACCTAGCTGGCCATCAAGGCATACATAGAACCTGGAAGAGGGTGATGGACAGATATTTATAGAGGGGGATGAGAAGTGATGTTGAGGCAAACGTATCATCATGTCATCTATGCTAACAAAAATCACCCATCACTGGTAGAGCACCTCTCCAACCTTTACCACTCCCCTCACGTCCCTTTCAGGCTGTGGCTATGGACATAGTGGGACCACTCCCCACTACCTCGAAGGGGAACAGATACATACTTGTTATAATTGATATGTTCTCCAAGTTCCCCGAAGCCACAGCCATGAAGGACCAGATGGCAAAGACTGTGGCAAATAAGCTCTTCAAATTGATAATTTCAAGGTATGGAACGCCTGAGACGCTCCTGTCGGATCAAGGCACAAATTTCACCACCGAAGTGATGTTGCAGCTCTGTAAGTTGTTGGGGATAAGGAAGCTATTTACCACTCCATATCATCCACAGGGGAATGGGATGTGCGAGAGGATGAACCGCACTCTGAAGCTGACAGAAGGGCAGGTTTCTGAGTGGGACTCCCACTCAGAAAGGATACCTTCCCTGTCTAAGCTGACAGAAGGGCAGGTTTCTGAGTGGGACTCCCACCTCGCACATACCCTTTTTGCATGCAGGACAGCCCTCCACGCTGCTACCAGAGAGACCCCCACAGTTGTGCTATATGGTTTCGAGCCCCTTTTCCCCAGAGATTTCAGAAGCTCCACAGTAGATACAGGATTCTCTGACATCGACCAATACCTGAACAATCTTATTCAAGAGAATAGACTATACATAAACTGGTAGCTCAATCCAGCAACACATGCTCCCAACGTGCCAGGACATATGCAAACAGGTTGAGAAAGTACAAGGATCTAGATCTGGGAAAACTAGTTCTATTAGAACAGAATTCAGCAAGGAGGAGAGGAGGTAAGTTTGAAAAGGGTGCTGATGGACCCTATGAAATAACAGAAAAAATGTCACCAGTCATCTACAAGATTAGGAAAATGGGAAATAAAGGAAAAACTTTGGTAGTTCATTCTGATCGGTTGAAACTGTATAAGAGTAGATCAGATAGGATAGTCTGTTTAGGCGATTCCCTAGAAAACATCTGGGGTAGACGTAGAAAGAAAAAAGGGGGAGAGAACTAAAAAAAAACAAGGATAACAATGAGTTGCAAGAACAGAATATGTCTGAGGAATACCTTCCCAGGCATGCCGGAGATGATGAAGACCAGGATGAGAATTTCGTGGGAGACACCCACCATCGAAATCAGAAAAAAAAAAGGGGGAGGAGCAGATTACGGAGAGAGGATCTAAGACCATCCCCTCAGATACTCGCTGAGACCTAGAAAAAATGGAAGAGTCGTACCCAGAGAAATGAGGGAAGTGTAAAATTTCAAATTTTACACGATGTCACCATTCCAGAATCTAACAATTAACAAAAAATATATATGCATACTTATCTTTTAGCGCAGTGTAACTATGTTTTTTTTTTGTAACAACATCTTGTATGATAAACTGTGAATTATGTGGATTTAAATTAATGTATCTATATGTCTAGCATGAATGTAAGTCAGCAAAAAGGGACAGATATGAGAGAAATCATTAGTGAAATATTATAAATGAAAGAATGCGTATTATTCAGCAACATAGGGCAAAGATCACCCTAATACAATAAGAGCAGCGTAAGCACTCGCGGGCATCACATCTGAGAAGACATCATGACGCATACGTTCCCGGAAACAAGAAGTCCCGTATGTTGATAGTTGAAGTCACCCAGCCTGAGACCAATGGGGTGAAACAATGAGAGAAATTCAAACTCAGAAAGGTGGCGCTCTTAGGGAGCGTATAAAACTCGCGACACGGAAGTAAATCCCCCCGTTTTTTTCTTGTTCCTACATTTCTCTTCATGTGCTCCAAGAGTTCATTGCAGTTCAGCTCTCATTTTTGAGGGCTGACTTATGAAAGGATCCGGCATGACACCGCAGCAGATTTCGGCAAGATCAACCGTAGGCCGTCAATGAGAGGGCAATCGACGTAAAACCTTAGCAGAGAGATAGCGCCCAACTCAGGTGAGCACGTGTAACCCATGTGGCGATAAGATCGAGACAACCAGAATCGAAACAAAGAAAGGACGGAAGAAAACCGATAAAGAATAGATAAGTACTCTCACTTGTTCTAGCTCCTTTTGAGAATTGACCAACAGTGTTAAGAGAATGCATCTTAAAATTTGTAATGGAAGAAAGAGTGAAGAACTACGATTCATGTAAATGACTATGCTTTTGAAATGAACTTTAAGAACTTTCAGTTAGATAGAGATTCTGTCGTAATTAATCCGAGAGGGATTATAAATGTGCTAAAATGCCTTGATGTCCAATTGAGCTGTAATTAAGAATGTATTATATGTTGAGTTATTGAACTTGCTAACATTTTGAAGTCCATGCATAATTGTTTTAAGAGTGAGAGGGTGAGAGAAAGATAGAAGATTAAATTAGAATTGATAACTACTTTAACTTGTATGGCATTATATAATGAGTTTAATAAATATTTTGGTTCCTTACATGTGTTTCTGATCATGATGACTGACTCTGACCCTTCATAAAACTTCGAACCTGTGATCATGTGTGTGTGTGCGGGAATACCCCAATTGAAAGTAGTAGGGTACGACTGCAAAATAAAATAAGCCAGAGAACTCAAGACTTCTAAGAATTCAGTTAACATTATTAGTGGCACCTGATAATCTATGCTTATCCTAAAGGTTAAGTTTATCTCTAACTTTAAGGCCCAGGCTGGTGCAGATAAAAAATAAATTTTGCCTGAGTGACCGGGATAACTCATAGAATTCAGGGAACAGGTAATTTCTGGTGGCCCTTAAAAGGTTAAATTATGTAAGAAAAGGTATAAAAGAAGCGAGACATAACGATAAGACTAAAATTAATGAAGATCACATAACAATGATGCAACCCACTTAACAAAGAGGTACGTGTGATGGAATTTGATATAGCGGCTGAAGTAGGAAAGGATAAAGTTAATTATATTGCCTCGATATATCAATATCAGAGATATACGAACCAACAACTGAAATGTGATATATGGGTTTGGATTTTTTTTTTTTTTTTTTTTATATCTTGGATGAGATGTAATTTCTCAGCTTTCATCCTTGAAGCTTATTTGTAAGCTTATTTGAGGATGACACCAGTTAGTTATTATTTATTGGTTTGTTTGCTGTGTTGGGAAGTTACAAAATTGAACTTAAGTTTAAATAGGTTTGATTTCCACTGCAGCCATTGATTGTGAAATTCACGCAAGCCACGCACACGTTGCTAAAAGGTTTTATGGAGTAGATGCTAAAGAAATTTTCCAATATATGACTGATTTGAAGAGAACAAAGGATCATTCCTATAAGTTATGTAAGAATATGTTACCATGGACGTAAGAGATTGAGTTTTTTGCTTGGATATTGATAAACAAGTGGAATAGGTTGCCAGACAGTGGTGAGTACTTTGTCAGTGAACAACTTTAAGGACAGATATAATATTCATTATATATTTGTGATAATAATAATGCAAACTTAATCATACAGTGCTGTCATAATAGCCTGAATATATATACCCTTAAGGGTATATATACCCTTAAGGGTATATATATCAGCAAATTGATGATGATGATTATATTCATTGTGTCAGTAATGGTTAGCCTAGACTCCACATGATAAATCCATGACTCTATGGAGATACCTGTGTAATAATAATAAAATAATAATAATTCAAATGGAACACTGTTTTTCAACAATACTGGTTTACTGTTATTTGAAATGAGGTAAAAAAAAAACTGTAATTAAAAATGAAAATTAAATATTATACAATATATATTCAACATATAAAGGGAAAATGAAAAACATTTTAGCTACTTGTTCATGATTTTTAGTGAAGGGATAACAGAATAAACATAAGAGAGTTTCTGCAGGTCAGATGATAACAATCATGTCCTCTGATTGAAAAACATTTGTTTGAATCCTATCTGGGATGTGAAAACTTTTCAATGGCTTTTCAACAGAAAGTGAGTTACCATTTTCACATTGAGAGTAGGATTTTTCATCAGGCAAGCACATTTTTTCACACTTGTGAGAAATTCAATTTACTTCGTTCCTTTTAGTGTCACTTCCTCACTCCATTCGATATCCCTATTGCTGAAGTCCTCTATTATTTGCCTTGCACTCATTGACCCAATCTACTACTGCACAGTAATCAGGGTCACTTATGATCATGGTCTCTTAGGATCATTGTCTTATGGTTGCCCTCCTACCTTTTGTGATATTGGATATTGCCAATTTCCTCTCATGTCTGAGTGGTGGATGGCTGGTGGATATCCACCATAACAAAGATCTATATAAAAGTTTTGTAGATCTGCAAAAGGTGCCAAGAGGAAATCTTCTCTCATCAGATTTCTCCATTAATGCTGGGTTACTCCAAGATTCTGTGCTTTTATTCACACTCTTCCTTCTATACATGAATGACTTTCTCTCACGAACCTGAAATTTATCCATAGTTTTCCTGATGACAGTACAATCCATCTTCTTTATTCATGAAACCTCATCATCATCATCAAATTCCTCACATGTACCCTCAAGTACAGGATATTATGATAGTACTACATGAAGAACTTACATCATTACTAACTTCCTATCAACAATATTCCTCCAAATCAATCTGTTATAAGATCTTATATTTCTGCCTTTACATAATGTGATCCACATAAATAATGAATAAGAGAGAGGATAATGCGTTACATATGGAGGTAGCAGGGATTTTTCTCCCCGAAATTTACGGAAATACTCTACCAAAGACCCCCCCCCCCTAGACCTACCACCAGGTAGGTCTGTGGGGGGGGGGTCTTTGGTAAAACAAGGACTACATTTTGGTAAAACTTTGGTTGGTCTTTGGTAAAACAAGGACTACATCCGGTTTCACCAGTACAGCCACTCTGGTCTTGCGGACTATGCACTGGATACCTGCCATAGAATATGGTGGAAGAAAGCCACGATAGTACACCGTAGTAAATACAAGTATGAAAGGCTTTTCGTGGAATCAGCTTCAGCCCTAAGAAACAATCCGAACCTCAACAAATTTGGCTGCATGAGACTGCCTCAAATTTGGGAAACCTACATCAGAAGACCTTCAGCCCAATCGCCCAAGAATACCAACATTGCTCACTAGGGGGCACCATGAGGACTCTAGGAGAAATAATAGCTTCTTGCTTCTTCCTCATTTACTGTTTGTTGTGCCTGCGTGCACATGTCTTGTTCTTAAGTTTCTTGAAAATGGCAACGTGATGTTGCCAAAATACTGAAGTATATTAAAATTTATTTTAGTGTATATCCTAGTGACGTAATTTCCTTAAATTACTTAGTAAACAAAGGTGAGTTAGTCAGTCTTATACAGAGGTAGGGGAATTTTTTTACCCAGAAACTTGGGTTTTATTTGAGCTACAACATCCCTGATAGCCACTCTGCTGTTGTTTGGTACTGGCGTCAGCAAGCACGCACTCAACAAACAATGCCACGTTTGTAAGAACAACTTAAATATAAATACAACATTTTTTCATGTCAATTATGTAGTGCAATTTTCCTGTGCTTCACAGTTTTAAATTTCAATGTTTTTATTACCGTTTCCTTTTCTAAATCACTTAGGGAATTGAACAACATAGATACGAATATAAATTAAATTATACTTTAATAAATATTTCCAATATTTCGGCAACGTCACGTTGCCATTTTCAAAAGGAACTTACAAAAAGGCACGTGCATGCAGGCACTACAACACAGTAACTGAGAATGAAGATATGAAGCTATCATTCTCCTAGAAGTCCTGATGGTGCCCTCTAGCGAGCTAAGTAGGTGTTCTTGGCTGTTGGGCTGAAGGTCTGCTGATGTATGCCTCCCAAATTTGGGGCAGTCGCATACAACCAATGTTGAGGTTTGGAGAGGGATTTGGAGAGTTTCTTAAGGCTGAGGCTGATTCCATAAATAGTCTTTCGAATTTGTATTTGCTACGGTGTATTACTGTAGCTTTCTTTCTATAGCTTTCACTGTGTTCTGTGGCGTGTATCCAAAGCATGGTCTGCAAGACCAGAATGGCTGTACTTGTGAAACCGGATGTAGTCCTTGTGTTCAGAAATTCGATATTCGCTGTCCTGCCTGTTTGGCCAAAGTACGACAGTTTACAACTACAAGGGACCTGGTATACACCAGGTAGGTCTAGGGGAAGTGGTTGGTCTTTGGTGGAGCAGATAAAGGATGCCAATTTTCTGTAAGGCCTGTAACAGGAGGTGAGGTCATGTTTTTTTAAAATTTTGGTAATTTTTTCCAAAGTGCCTCGGATGTAGGGAATGGTGATGGATTTAGAGTAATCTTTGTTGTGGAGGGGGGGGGGGCTGTAGTTTGTAGGTTTTAATATTTTTTGGATTTTTTTGGGGGGATAGCCAATGGCTGAGAAAGTGTTGAGGATGTGATTTAGTTCAGTGTTTAGGGTCGTTAGAACAGACTAGTTTAGCCCTGTTGTATAGTGTTTTCACCACTCCATATTGTTGTGAGGGGGGGGGGATTGTTGGTGAATGTATCTGCCTGTATGGGTGGATTTTCTATAAACTGAGAAAATCAAGGTTCCATCAGGCTGGCGGGTGACTGGTGTGTCTAGGAAAGGGAGGCTGTTGTTTTCCTCTTGTTCCAGGGTGAACTTGATTCTGGAGTGTTGGTTGTTTAAGTGTGTAAGGAAGGAGAGGAGTGTTTCAGAGCCATGTGGCCAAATAGCGAACACATCATCAACGTAGTGAAGCCATATGGTTGGTTTTTTGTGGGGCAGAGGCTAAGGCTTTTTCTTCAAAGGTCTCCATAAAGAAATTGGCCAAGGGTGGGGGAGAGTGGTGAACCCATGGCTGTCCCCTCTATTTGTTTGTAGAATTTTCCCTGCCAAATGAAATAGCCTGAGTTCATTGTGAACTGAAATAGGGCTGAGGTGAAACGATAGCTTCATATCTTCATTCTCGGTTACTGTGTTGTAGTGCCTGCGTGCACATGCCTTTTTGTAAGTTCCTTTTGAAAATGGCAACGTGATGTTGCCGAAATATCGGAAATATTTATTAAAATATAATTTAATTTATATTCATATCTATGTTGTTCAATTCCCTAAGTGATTTAGAAATGCATAACCAACGTATAAGCCTGTCTACGAGAATTACCGTTTCCTATTCTTAGAAGTCACCTGAAGAAGGCTGTCAAAAGCCAAAACTAGTTGTGTTTTTATTTCAGTAAAGCCTTACTATTATTCTCGGTTTTAGTCATTAAATCTTTTTATTAAAATGTATCATAACAACCGAGTCAATGTTCCTGAACGCATATATATATATATATATAAAGTCTGGTTTATCCATGGAAATGGGATGCATCATGGGATAGGTGAGTATTAGGCAATAGGTCAGAAGTTCTAGTCTGTTTTCTTCATTCCTTATTATGCACTATGTTAATGCTTCCTGCTGGTTATCTAGTTTTGACTCTTAAGCACCTTCAAAGTGTACATTATTTAAAATGTTTCAGATGAAGCATACCAAAAGTTTCAATAAAACCTTTATTAATGTATCTCACTTGACACAGATATTTGTAACAGTCAGGAATGCATGTTCAGGAGATGATTTTTCATCTCTTAAAGTGGCTTGAAGAAATAATGTTTGGTCTCTAGAAGAGAATTTGTGATATATATCAGGTTCTTCATTTTTTTTCTTCTTAATTATCAGTGTTATACATTTTACACCAACACTAAATTTAATCTTTAATTAAAAATATTCTATGTTAAAAGGTACCATCAAGAATAAAAAAAGTTAAAATTTCAGTGATACTACTATACATGGAAAATATGGGTGCTAAAATTATGAAGAGAAGTTTTTTTTTTTCTAAAAGGGAAAAAAGTATTCTCACATTTCACAGAGGAACTAGAATACTCCTGTGAAGTATGATGATATTATATTGTAATTCAAACATTATTGATGTCTGAATTGTACTCATCTAAATGGTTAAGAATTGCAAAAAAAATTCAAATAATATCAAAAAATTTTCATACTTAACACAATAAAAAGAAAATGAGTAAATAATAAATATCCAAACTAGAATATTAACCTTTTGAACGGCTAACTTCTGCTCTACTTGGAGGTGCTAACTTATCAGGCGGTATCCTTGTGTCCCGGTAATCAGAAGGTGCTTCTGTCAAAAAGTTGGATGGCACAAGTCCTCTAACACCATTAATTTCTCCCATATAGAATCCATCTTCATCCATACCACCATATACATAGATTATATCTCCAGTGCTAAAGGCTAGTTCCATCTAGAGAATATACCAAAAAAGAGGAAATTGATAGAATGGAAGATATATAATACAGTATTATTAAAACAGTACTAATATTCAGTAGTAATAATGCAAGCGAGTAAACAGGAGATATAAGAAAATAAATAAAATTGATGGTAATAAAGCAGTAGGATATGATGGTATATATCACTTTGAGAGAAGATCCAATGAGTTAATATGAGATAATGTACTTGCTGCAAGAATCTTGCAACCCAATGAGTCTCAAAGAAGTGGAAAGAGGAAAAAATTGTTTCACTCTATAAAGCAAGTTAAAAGATTGGGGCTTTGAATTATAAGCCATTCTGTTTGCTGGAGTAGTTAAGGTGTTGGAGAAGTTAGTGAGTTCCAGGATCCAAAATGGAGTTGATAATAGCAACATTCTTTTGATGGTCAGCATGGATTTGCTAAAGGGAGATCATGTTTTAGAGAGTGTTCGTATAAACAAGTAACAAATGCATCGAACACGGGAGATCAATATACTGTGATTATATTCTTGTATTTTGTAAAGGTCTTTGATGTATTAACACAACAAATTGGTAATTAAACTGGAGTGGATGAGTTAGATAACAGATTAGTATTAAGTTAGATTAACAGATTGATAGCAGATTAGTCTAATATGTAGCAGCAAGTTGTGTATGGGTGTACAGTGTTTTATTATTATTATTATTATTAAACAAGACCTCATGGAGTCAAAGACTCATCTAGGAGGTCCTTTTATCTCACACACATCTCATCATACCGGGTCTTAAACACATTCAAACTCCTTGCAGACACCACACTCTCAGGCAAGGCATTCCAATCATTCACAACTCTGCACGAAAAAAACCTGCCTCTCACTCCCCTACTCACACCCTCTTTATACAGTTTCCAGGGATGACCTCTGGTTCTCCCCTGATCTCCCACTATTCGCTGTAGAACCTCTCCACCATTGATCCTATAGCAACCCCTTACCAACTTGTAGGTCTCTATCATATCTCCCCTCTTCCTTCTCTCCACCAGTCTCTGCAAATTACATCTTTTCAATCTTTCCTCATACTCGACATTCCAGAGGTCAGAAACCACCTTAGTCAGTCGCCTTTGGACCCTTTCCAACATCTCTTCATCCTTCTGAAAACCAGGTGACCAAATCTGGGCACAATAGTCCATGTGTGTCCTAATCAAAGCCTTATACAATGGAACAAGAATCTCCCTACTTCTACACGTCAGTGTCCTCCTCATCATTCCCAGAAGTCTTTGTGTTGTCTTCACAATTTTGGCGATGTGACCCCTAAATTTTAGATCCTTATCCACTATCACTCCCAGATCTCTTATTTCCTCTACTTCCAACAATATATTCTTACCAAGCATAAATTCTGCATCCCATCTTTGTTTTCCAAATTTTAAAACCTTACATTTTGCAACATTGAACTCACATCCCCATTTGCTTGCCCAATCACTCAATTTATTCAAGTCTTCTTGCAAGGCCACAACATCTTCACTACTCTTTATGGTTCGTCCCAACTTTGCATCATCTGCAAACAACTGAATATCTCCATCCAAATCTTCGCCAATATCATTAATATACAAGTTAAATAGTAATGGCCCTAAAACAGATCCCTGAGGCACTCCACTAGTGACTTTCCTTTTCCTGGATATTGCACCCCCATACACAACTTGTTGATACCTATCAGATAGCCAGTCTCCAATCCAATGCACTAATCTAATATCCAACCCCATCTGCTCTAGTTTGACTGTCAACTTATCATGAGGCACTCTATCAAAAGCTTTTGCGAAATCCATACTATTATGTATATTACTGTGTATCCTTCTCCTCTGTCCAAGGAAGCAGTCACTTTATTGTAATAAGTAAGTAGATTACTAAAACACGACCTCCCTTTAGCAAATCCATGCTGTCCATCAAAGATTATACCATTGTTGTCAACCCAACTCTGGATTCTAGTTCTCACAAGCTTCTCCAACAACTTAACCACAACACCCGACACACAGATAGGCCTATAGTTTGATGCTTGAGTTCGATCACCTCCTTTATGAAGTGGCACAATCTTGCCCTCCTTCCACTCTTTAGGGACTTGACCAAGTGCAAGACTCGTATTAAAAAAATATGTCAAGGCAGGTGTCAACTCTCTGGCACATTCCTTCGGAATACGCGGTGATATATTATCAAGTCCCACAGCCTTATTTACATCTAGTTTACTCAACTCCCCAAACACCTCTTGCTCACTTACAGTCAGTCTCTCCTCCCCATCATCAACTGCTCTTAATCTCTCCATGAAGTCACATTCACAAGATTGAAAGATCTTTATGAACTGCTCATTAAGTATCTCCACCACACATTCTGCAACAGCTGTCTTTATACCATTTCCTCCAATCAATGTCATCCTTCCATAATCATTCTTTCTTTTGCTGGCTACATATCGAAAGAACTCCCTAGGATTCTTTTTAGCTTCATTAGCTAACTGCTGTTCATACCTCTCTTTAGCTACTCTCACCAACCAAGTCACTCTCCTTGCCTGGTCTTTGTAGAACTCATGAAATTGGTTACTTCCACTTCTCTTATGCTGCCTCCACAATGCCCTTTTTCTCTGTATTGCATGCTTAATCTCTTTATTCATCCATCTCACACCTAACTTATTTAACCTTCTCACCCGTGGTATACATTTAGACATTGCATCCACTAAATATTTTTTGAAAATCCCCCAAGCTGCATTGATCTCTTTTCCAGCTAACTCCTCATTCCATGCTACACCTGCAAGCTGTCTCCTGAGCTCTTCATAATCACCCCCCTTGTAGTTCCACATATACCCTTTTTTCACAGGGGTCCTTGCACTGCTGGCAACCACCAAAGTAATCACCTCATGGTCACTTTCACCAATTGGTGGATGATTTGATACCTCATTGATAATTACATCCTCCGATGAGATGACCAAATCCAAGACCATTAATCCTCTTGTGCCCTCTGTTACATACTGTCTGAGGTAGTTATCCCTCAAAAACTCAAGAAACTCATTTTCTTTACTTCCAGTTGCTATCTCTTCATTCCAGTCTATATTGCCATAATTAAAATCACCCATAATGATCACCCTTTTCTTATTTGCTTGGCTTATTTGACTATACATTTCACTATCACCACCATCCACATTACCAGGTCTATAACAACATCCCACCAAGTATTTGATTCTATTCACCTCTATCTCACACCATACTGCCTCAAAACCACTGGCCCCATTTCCCCCTTGCATCTCTACCTTGTATGGACATAACTCTTTCTCTATCATCAATAGCACTCCCCCTCCCTTTTTACCCCTTCTATCCTCACGAAACACATCATACCTTTCCATCTCTATTCCTGTCAGGATGTCATCCTCATCTAACCATGTCTCACTTATTCCGACAATCTCTGGGTGCACAGACGCAATTAGTGCAACCATTTCATCCGCCTTGTTTCTTATACTTCTAGCATTGGTATACAAACACAACAACTCATTTCTGGATCTACAGCTAGTTCCACTGATACCACTCACTCGATGTGATCTCTCCATGCTGGACTGGGGCCATTTCCCTTTCTGCTTCTTCATTTTAGAACCCTTTGCAATTCCATCTGTTTCCTTTTGATCCCTGATCATCCCATTACTTTCCTGCCTACACATTCTCTCACCTCCTCTTGGAGCATCCACCTTTCTCACGCTGTGTATCCCTGTCCACCCTGAGCCTCCCCGTTTCCCTGCTCCTCTTGCACACCCATTCTCTCATTATCTATACTCATACCACTCACTTCCACATTCATTTCCACTCCTTCAATCTCTCCTGTCTTACTCTCCTGCTCTTCCACATCACTCCCCTCTTGATCTGATTCATTCTCTCTATTCACTTCTCTGCCTTCCAGCAGCAGTCTCTCCAAGCGACTCACACCATAACCACTCAAATGCAGTCCATCGCTCCCATACAGCTCACTTCGTCCCTCAAACTCATTCCACACATTAACAAACTGTACTCCCATCTCCTCACACATTTCAGCCAGAATATCATTCATAATCCTTGCTCTCCGCCTCATTTCACCACAATCATACCTAGGCAACACACTGACCACCTTTCCTGTCACACTATTCTCCTTTATCTTTCCAAGCAGTCTCCTGACATTCATTTTGATATGCTCTTTGTTCTCTCTCAAATCATTTGTTCCAATTAATACAATTAACTCTTTTGCTCGTTCCCGCCTCATGTTCAATGCCTCAATCACTCTACTCATTTTACCGCCTGGAAAACATACCTTGTGCATTTTATCCTCTAGCACACCTTTAATAATGGAGTCGCCATACAACGCCACTCGCTCATCTTTTGTTAACTCTTTCATGCCATCATGATTTATTTTAATAGTTTTGACCTGCATTCTCTTAATTTCATTCCGCATCCATTTCATTTCTTGCTTCATCCAATCCAATTCACCTTCTGAACCTCGCGACACATTCACTCTATCATTAAATCTTTCTAACTTTCTAACTCTCGACCCTCTCTTCTCACTTTCCCTCTCATTCATCCTTCTTTGTTTCCGTACTTTCGGTCCAACATACGTCCAACTTTCACTGTCATTCTTCTCACTTTCACTCTCACATATCTTTCTTTGTTTCCGTACTTTCGGACTAACATGCGTCCAACTTTCGCTATCATTCTTCTCACTTTTACTGTCATTCATCTTTCTTTGGTTCAGTACTTTCGTTCCAACATGCGTCCAACTTTTGCCATCAGTCATTCTTTTTTCGCTATCATTCATTCTTTCGATTTTTTTTACTTGCGGTTTCTGCACCACGCCATTTCTACTTTCATTCGTTCTCTCAATTTCGTTTCTTTCCGCCTCACTTTCGTCCCTTTTAACATCCGTTACGGTTGTTAAAAGGGACGAAAGTGAGGCGGAAAGAAACGAAAACTCTTTTTCTTTTTTCCTGATTTTTTAACATTTTTTCGCCTGTCTTTCTCGCCATTCTCTTTCAAACGTGCACTCACGACACAATCGGTACTAGCACTTTCTGTCATCAACTTCATATTCGCATTCATCAATTCCTCGTTCAGGTCACATTTCGCACACACCCTTCTTCCATCCGCACTAAACATCCACAAATCATTTATGTAATCGAAGGAATACATATAACAGACCTCACACTTAACGAACCTACTGAAATCCAAATTAAAATCATGGAATGACAATGCAGCCGCCATTTTTTTTTCTCTGCCAAGTCACTAAAAGCATGCCTCAGAAGTCTGTTTTGAGCCATCACAGTTTATTTATTGATACTGGAGGAGGTTTAAATGAAGACATCCAATTTTTTGCAGATGATAAAATTGTGAAGACATAATGGAATATGGTGATGCAGAGGACACTGACATGTAGAAGTAAAGAGGTTAATACAGCAATCCCTCGATTAGTGCGCCTAATGCATTCTTTAAAACAGGCGCATTAATCGAAAATGCACTAATAGAATATAATAACCTATGGGAAAAAGTATAATTCATTCCTCAGATTTCTTTTTTGACCCTTAATTTTTTTTATAAAAGAATTAGGGTATGTCTCAGGGCCTAATTAAAGGAAAACCATGAAGCTGAAAGACAATAAAACATATTCAGAATATAAATTTATTATTCTACTTCTTAACAAAGAATTGAGCTAACAGAGTTTGGTGGGCATTTTTTTTTTTTTTTTCCCTACAACTGATGGTATGGCCCTATTGCCTCTTCTACTCTTCTGCAAATTTTACTGCTGCTTAAAAACTTCGATGTTTCAAATTGTTTCTGTGAAATCTCTTCTGGCTGACTATCAGTGGTTAAATTTTCTTCATATTCTTCGGGATCTTCCCGCTGTGCATCTAAATTTAGCAGGTTGGAATCACTCAATTCTTCAGAATGAGATTTAATTATCATTGAAGGGGAGAAAGAAATGAAGCATATAAGAATTGGTCGGCAACATGCGAAATCACATGCTTTATAGATAAAATTTCCCAACTGTTATACAAGCAAAATAGTTACCACTTTAAAAACTACAATGATCATAAAAGAGAAGTTAATTTTCTGATGTGTAATAATAAACAGCTCATCCCAGAAGACGGATTGATTATCCTATTATTGGAATGTATTCTCCTTTTTGCGACATGCGCAGAAGGGTCGAAAGGTCTCAAATCTGTGGGCATAGTATAGCAGACGGCATAAATCTTGGCAGTAAAAATTTGGAATATAGTATACACAGTGTACATAGAAGTAGTGTAGTATGCCATTAAAAATAACTTTATAAAATGTTTTAAATCGGTAACTAAATTATTTTGTTCTGGTAAGTGATTTTTTAAAATAGTTAGCCATAAAAATGTATAGATAGAAAATTTTTAAAATCTGTAACATTTATTTTTATGATGTATATAGGCACACTAATCAAATTTTAGCAGTGCACTAATCGAATTTGGGTATCGAAAAAAAATGAGGCACTAATCAAAAACGCACTAATTGGGGGGATTACTGTATTCTCTTTCATAAGGCATTAATCAGGCTGCATATGCATTACTGTGCACAGATTTGGCAACATGTGGTTTTCAGGGGAATGACGGAAAGATCCAGAGATAACTGAATATGGTGGTTTATGAAATAATGGGTACTTTCAGAGAGCCTCATGCATAGAAGGAGGAAGATGTGATTGAGACATAAGTTGGTAACAAGTTGTTACTACATTAATATGGAAGAAATTTTTCATAAGAATGGAGAGAGAGAGAGTAGGGTAGAACAAAAAGGCCATTCCAGAGAGCTGTATAAGGAGGATGTGAAAAGGGAAGTGAGAGTAGGTTTTTCTGGGTGGAAGTGGTTGATAAGTACAATACTTTGTCTGAGAGTGTGGGGAGTAGAAACAGCACATGAATGTATACTGTGTGCGATAAGGGGACTGCCCACAATAAGTCTCTCAATGATGCTAATAATAATAATAATAATAATCCTTGAATTACCTGACCTCACCAGAAAATAAGTTCCAGAAGAGTGGGGAGAGTAAGGAGTATGACAGTCAAGAGGTGAGCAACAAAAGGGCAGAAAAATGCAAGCAAGAATATTAGCAAGGTTGGTGTTGGAAATAAAGTGGTGGAAGTGAGCAATATGAGCAACAGCATGAAAGAAACAGTAGAAGAGAGGACAAGGTGGCAATGAGAGAGATAGAACAAGCATTTCTTCAACTGTTCTATCTCATGAATATTAGCAAATTAATATAATGGTGTGAAAGAAGAGAAAGCATAGTATGGAAGCATTTTGTATGGAAACTATATATGATGAGAGAATTGCTTGAAGAGGGTGTTACAAAATTGTGTTTCTAGGGAACAAAAATTAAGGATGTTAGTGATACTGTTAGGATACAGAGAATGAAAGTAAAAAAGATGATTATTACTACATGACACCTCCAGGGAATCCAAAGACTCATCAAGGGAGGGCACCTATTCTACAGCTCTATCTCCACCACTCAATCCACCAATGAACCAAAACTGCACCAATGCCATCTACCCCCCACCACTACTATTTTCACAGACAAACATCCATGCCCACAGTGGGATTCGGACCCACAGCCTTTTGGCTGGAGAGTGGATACGCTAACTACTCAGTCAACCAGGCTGGCCGAGCGGGTAACATAACCGCTCTCCAGCCAAAAGGCTGCAGGTTCGAATCCCACCATGGGTATGGATGCTTGTGATTGTCTGTGAAAACACTAGTAGTGGAGGTGGTGGACGGTAGATGGCATTGGTGTAGATGATGAGGTTGAGTGGTCATGACAGAGAGTTGTAGAGTAGGTACCCTCCCTCGATGAGTCTTTAGACTCCCTGGAGGTGTCAAATAATAATAATAATAATTATTATTATTTTGCTAAGTGCAATTGATCTGCAAGGTAACAAGTTATACAAGATATGAAAAAGTTTCTAGTATGAGTGAATAAAAAGAATGAGAGAGTAAAGACTGAGTCAGTTGTAATAAGCTTTAATTGAAGTTACACAAATATTTAGCGGCAGCTAGAGCGTATGAACAAAAGTCTACTGAGTGTACCAGCCAATAATAAAAAGTATGATAGGAAAAATAAGAGTATGGGTATGAACTTAGAAAAAATGAAGGAGAGAGTGCTGTATGGAGATTCGTTAGTATGAGGTGTGTTAGTAGAGGATTTGACAAAATCGTACCAACCTGGTGCGACCATCAAGGACGTAACTGAGTCTATTAGAGAGCAAAAGGAAGGGGTGAAAGAAATGATTGTTGTGGCAGGTACGAATGATTTGAAAGGAGATAAAATGGAAATGATAGAGGACCTGAATTAATTGTTTGAGGTAGCAAAAGAAAAGAGTGAGAGAGTTAGGATGATCAGTCTTTTGCCGCGGTATGACAATGAAGTGTTTAAAAGGAGGGCCATAATTGCAAATGACTTTATGCGTGGGTTATGTATGATGAGTGGTGCGGAATTTGTGGACGTGTGGAGTGAGTTCGATGGGCGAAAGGATCGATATAAGATGGATGGCTTGCATTTGAATGGATTCGGTGTAAGGAGACTTTAAAAAGTGTTGTTGAATGAAGTGGATGTGCAGAATCAGGGAAACTAGATTTATTAAGGGGGGGGAGTAGATATGCAGACCTTAGGGAGGCAGTTGGGTGTATGAATGAGTATAATATGCCCGAGCGAATAAGGAAACAAATCAGAATGGGATAGTTAGTATAAGGCAACAAGGTAGGGATGGGACTAATGGGGGTCTGAAATCTCCCAACAATACTTTAAGAATAGAAGTTGAATTGCAGGATAGAGAAAAGAGCACATTTGATGCCATTTGGTGTGAGATTGTGGCTAGCAGAACAAAATATACAATTGGGTGCTGTTATAAACCAGGTGATGGAAAAGATGGTGGAGATAGTATGCACAAGCAAATAGAAGAAATGAGTGGAAGGAGGGTAATTAATATGGGAAATTTCAACTGTAGTCACATTGATTGGAGTGAGGAGAGGGCACACGGGAGGAATCAATTGGATTTTATGTGGTTATTAAGGGATAACTATCTGCGACAGCATGTAATGGAAAATACTAGGGATCAGAGAGTGCTTGACCTAGTGATTGCATCTGAGGATTTGGCTGTAACAAATATGATCAGATTGCCACCAATTGGTGAGAGTGATCATAGGGTCTTGACTTGGGATGTGGCTAAAGGTGTGGAATTTACAATTAAGACAGGGTACATGTGGAATTATCGGGCTGGAAAGTATGACAAGCTTAGGAGTTTGATTAGTTCAGTGCCATGGCATGTACAACTGCAAGGGCTAGAAGTTGATAGTGCATGGGATTGAGTTAAGGAGTGTTTGCATAAATCAATGGCTGACTGTATACCTAGAGTCCGAATAATAAATCAAGTAGGGGTTAAATGGATGAATAACACCATTAAGCTTGAGCTGCAAAAAAAGAAACAATAATGGAGGAAATTTACGGAGAAAGGTGATCGGCAGGCACATGAACGGTATAAAGCGCAGGCCAGAAGGGTAACGAGTGTGGTAAGAAAAGCAAAAAAAGATTACGAAAGAACATTGGCCATGTAGGCTAAAGAGAATCCTAAACAGTTTTTTCGATATGTTGCAAGTAAAAGAAAAAATGTATATAGCAGAATGATTTTAAAGAATGCCGATGGTAAGGAGGTAACTGAATCAGTTGATATAGTTGAGTTACTGAGTGAGCACTTTACAAGAATATATCATCCAGATGGTACATTGCAGAAATGAATGAACCAATAGATTATACGAGAATTGTGGTGAATGAAGTGGAGGTGAGTAGTCTATTGCATGTCAATACATCTGTGGGATTGGATGGTATACCAGCTCGTGTCTTACGTGAAGCAGCTAAAGAATTGTCAGTACCCTTGACCATTTTGTTTAATTTGAGTCTCGAGTCTGGGTAAGTCCTGAGGGGATGGAAAGAGGGGGAAAATAGTTCCACTGCATAAAGGAGGTTCCAAGACTGCTGTTTTAAATTACCGACTGATTAGCATATCAGGAATTGTTGTCAAAGTCTTAGAGAAATTTGTCAAGAAAAGAATACAGGATTGGATAGATGAAAATAGGATATTGCATGGGGGACAACATGGTTTTGTGAAGGGTAGATCATGCCTCAGAAACTTGCTCACGTTTTATAACACAGTGACGGCTGAACTGGATAAGGGTAATGGGTTTACAGTGATTCTACTGGACCTTGCAAGGGCCTTTGACAGGATACCACATGGAACTCTAATCAGTAAACTGGAGCAGATGGGGATGGATATAGGGTTGGTGAGATGGATAGGAGGGTGAGATTGATGGAGAGGTATCAGAGAGTGGTTTATTCAGGAGTTGAGTCCAAAAGACGGCTTGTGACTAGTGGTGTGCCGCAGGGCTCTGTTCTTGGACCATTACTTTTCAATTTGTTCATTAACGATATAGGAAAGGATCTTAGAGTAAGTGTTCATTTGTTTGCTGATGATGCAGAGTTGGGTAGAGCAATAGTTAGAGCACAGGATGTCAAAATTTTGCAAGATGATTTGGATAGTTTGGAGGACTGGGCTAAGGAGAATGAATGTCAATTTAATGTGGCAAAGTGTAAGGTTATGCATTTTAGGGTGAAATGATTAGCAGCAGTATATCACATTGGTGGAACCGTACTCTAGGAGATTCCCGAAGCCAGGGATTTTGGAGTGTTGGTGTATAGGAAATTGAAGTTTAGGGGGCACATTGCAAAAGTGGCTAAATCATCTCATCAAATCACGTGGCTTCTGAAAAATACTTTAACAAGCAGAGACAAACAAGTTATTGTTCCTCTGTATTGAGCCTTGATATGACCCCATCTAGACTACTGTGCCCAGATATGGCCGCCAGGGTTTCTTCTTGATATGGAGGAGGTGGAGAGGATCCAGAGACGAGTGACCAAGATGATAGCTGGTCTGTGGAATGAACCTTATGAGAACAGGTTGAAGATTTGTGGGTTGCAAAAATTGGTCGATAGGCAGAAAAGGGGTGATATAATTGAGACATTCAAATTACTGAAGGGTTTCTATAAGATTAATCCAGAAGATATTTTTGAAAATAGGACTGGTGGTGGGAGGACTAGGGGCTATACATGGAAGCTGGGCAAGAATGTGGTTAGCAGGGGTGTTAGAGCTAAGTTTTTTACTTGGAGAGTGGTGAATGAGTGGAATAAGCTGCTAGAGTCAGTCGTGGGTGCTACGACCATGTATGAGTTCAAGGCGAGGTATGATAGATACTGTGTGAATGTCGAATAGTTGTTCTTGACATGATGTTAGGACCTAACTCGATGAGTCTGTAGACTCCTTGGAGTTGCCCGGAATAATAATAATAATAATAATTTCATATTGAAATTAAGAGTACATTGTCAGTGTTTGTGGAACAATAACTCATCATTGATTTTCAATCGAAGATGAGTTAGCCAATCTCATACGGAGGTAGCAGGGTTTTTCTCCCAGAAACTCATGTTTTTCATCCCGCATACAGACAAATCGGCCCTTCAGAACACATGCAATTTACAGACAAAAAATACTAGTTGTACTGGTGGTGGAGGTGAGCAGTAGATAGCGTTGATGGAGATGATTCGTAGTAGATGTTCAGTGTAGTGGTTGAGAAAGTTGTATTAATTGAGACAGTTGTAGGTGTCCTCCCGCGATGAGTCTTCGGACTCCTTGGAGGTGTCAGGAATAATAATAATAATAATATGCAATTCAAAGAAACAGAAATACATAGTAAATACAACAATTAGTTTACCATTGAAACAGTTACTAGAGAAATAATATTAAAAAATTATTAATATTTAAAAAAATGTTTTTGATATTTACATAAGATGAGATCCGAAACCTTTGGGAATCACCGTAAGATTTGGCTTGTGTAAAAGGCTTCACAACTTTCTTTGAAGAGACATTCATATTTAAAACTGCTTCTATGGAGAAGATGAGCTTCATTCCACAGGAAGTGTGTTTGGCATCAATACTAAGCTGTGCAAGACCAGACTTTTTCAAGTATTGAATGCATGTTTGTTATTGATGTACACTAATTCATTTTTCCACAGAACAGCGTATCTGTCCAAAGTATGTTAATTTATATTCACAAGGGATCTGGTAAACAGCTAAAGACAGCAGTGACTGTTTATCTTTTGTAGATAATAAGAAATGATCATTTTTGTTGATAGGAAAATATGTGGGATTGAGGCAAAACTCCTTCAAAATTCTGTCAATAATGTACAGAGCAGAAACTAAGAGAATATATCAGAGAGCAGAATGAGTAAAAAAAAAAACAGTAAGTCTGCTTTTGTTGACAGAATCTAAAAAAAACTTTATCAGAAACTTATTTAAGTTAAGGGATATTACATCCCATATTGTTTCTTAGCTGAATAATAAGAAACTCAAAGAGTTTCGTGCCATATAATCAGGTGCTGCACTATCCAGGTAATTGCTTACGCTTGGAATCACCGAACTTTATATAGTTTCTATATTCGGCATGAAACTCTTTGAGTTTCTTATTTGGCTAAGAAACAATATGAGATGTAATATTCCTTAACTTAAATAAGTTCATGTCGCCGAATTGAAGCCTTTGGCTCTTCATATAATTAGTGATTTATCAGAAACTTTTTTTAAAAAGGACCTTGCCAAATGTAGGAGCAGTATTCCAAGTACAGAGGATTTGGTCAGATGAGAAATACTTTCTAGATCTTAGCATCCAATAAGTTTTTTTGGATTTTGAGATATCAATGTGATATCATGACAGAGAAAAACTCGAATGTATAGTCATTCCTAGGAAGAAAATCGCTTATTGACTTAAGAATCAGAAGGCTTTAAAGATAAGATTTAACTTAAATGATTTATTTTATTTGTTTATTTATTTTTTGATGAAAACTTAAAAAAACTAATAGTATTGCTGGGAATTAGAATTTTTTTTCTTGAAAAATAAAATGTACTACATTCTATTTAAATGATTTTTCTTTTTAAAAATTAACACTTAAAGGTAATTCCAAACATTAGCCAAAATCTAGTCAGGACAATATTTGCAATTTTCTATTTTTGCTAGAACAAACAGTCCCCTCCCCCATTCTCAATATAGTAATGTGTGGGTGCCCAAATTCAAAGCACTGCTTTCCTGAATCCGCTCCTGAAATTTGGAATGGGTTGTTTATTGTTATTAAAAATGCAAGTCATACTGAGAACTTCAGGGACTAAGTATTTGCAATTCAAACTGATAATCTGTTGATATTGGTGCAAAATGGAATGCTATAATGAAGAAATTCCCTTAAGAGCTTGGAGGGATGAACCAAATCCTTGCTGTTGCATTATGTAGAAAGAACTCAATCCTGAATTTGGTGGTTCCAGCTCTACCATTTAGAACTACAACTATTATAACATGCAGTGCCATAATGTGAGAGGTTCAAATACTAAAGAAGACTACACCTGATTATCTTTTTAAGTTTGTGAATTTTTTGAGTTAATGATTGAGCTGACATATACTCTAAAACATATTACTAAAAACAACAACAAATAAAAAAATCCATATCACTTCATCAATTTCTGGCCTAACCACAAATATAAATACTGTGTGATGGATGGAATTATATAAAATATAGTTCAAGCATTTGAGATGCACCACCACTGGTGGTGGTGTACCCGTGGGTATATACCACATGGGTACACATTATCTGGCATTTCATGTTAGGAAACACAAAAAAAGAAGCCATCATTTGGATCTTTTCTGCTCAAAATTTCCTACTCCAATTGTGTTGCATTCATCTACTATTTCTATGAATTTCCAATTTTTTTTGTAGTCATCCAACTACTCAAACAGTGAAGCCAGTTTCCTTGAGATATTAAATGTTCAATTCCAAAATGCTTCTGTTTTCCAGCTATGCTTATCATGCAGAGGAAATGCTGAGCAATTGCTATTAGTAATAACATAATGCAAATCATATACCTATACACCAGAATACCAGATAATCCTCTCTATTCTCTCAACACTCTTGATCTTTTCTTAACCAGATCTCCTTCCAAATATTCTACAGAGATCACCTCTTCATTTGGTAAATCAGTCCAAAACCAATGAAAGTTTTTGCTCCCAAGTGCAACACTTTGCACTTGTTACCAAGAAAACTGAAACTTCTGTTTCAATACCATTCCTGTGTAGTGCCACTATTCTGCCTTCTTTACACTCCTCAGAGATCCTTTCTGTTGCACAAGTCTACTTATTAAACCAGAGCAAAAGAACAGGCAACTTACAATCCTTAAAATACTTGGTCATATGTCATCCATTCCAAGTCATATTAACATCTAGTCTAATTAACATTTCATCTATTTCTGATTCTTTGACTTCTAGTCCCTCTAGCATTTGTTTCCCTTCTAGGTGTTGCACACCATCATTCACATGACATACGTTGACCAAGTACTCAGTAAAGAATTTCACTCATCTTCTGCAACGTTTATCCTCCCTACTATATCTATCAGCGTCACCTTTTGTACTTATTACTTGCCATATAACAGAAGAATTCCCTTGAATTTTCTTTCATTTGAATGGCAATTTTCCTTCCATGTTGTTTCTCTTCTTTGCCATGCTTGTTCCTTTTCTAGCCTAGCATTTTATAATCTTCATGAATTTGATCACAACAATCTTATATCTCCTCAATAACAACTTATTTTCCAATACTGCTAGCACTGGTCATCAGTTTCGCTTTCTCTGTCTAACCCTTGGTATACAGTTATACATTACTTGTGTGAGATATGTTCTAAACAATTCTCATACCATGTCTTTTCCAGTTCACTCCAATGGCACTGATGTCAACAGACTGGAGCTTTCCATAATCACTCACAATAGAGCTCCACACATCTCCTTTTGATGGTAACCCTCCCAAACTGGTGCTTCACAATCACTCTCACCAACTGGTGGCAGTGTTGAAACCTCATTCACAGACACCTCCTGTAAGGTATCACCAAGTACAACACTTTAAAATCTCTTATTACTTCCATCACATGCTATTTAAGAGTTATTCCTTACAAAAAATTCTACATGTTCAACCTCTTTGTTTCCATATACTATTTCCTCCTTTCAATTCACATTTCTATAATTAAAATGTTCAATTAAGATCCTCCTCCTTTTACATCTAAACAGATTTGCCTAAATGATTCATGACTGGTATCTTCTAAATTCTCAGGTGCCTATAACATAGGGTTGCCAGATTTTGGAAAAACAAATACAGGACATGGGTCACTCATGTCCTGTATTTGGTTTTCCGAATACGGGGCAATTTTGTGAGTTGGTTTTACACAAAAAAAATAAATCTGGTTTTACAAAATAAGCATCAATACTTTTAGAACTGGCACTCAAAATGCTCAATTTGTGTTTCTGAGTATTAATGTGTTGTGTAATATCCAATCGTCCCCCATGTGCAATATTAAATGTTTATCTACAGATTTTGTTTTTCGACTTCATCGTTATGTTTTCCTTTTGCAATAAAATTCCATTTTTTCGAATAATTATCATTAAAAATGCACTTTCGTTTTGGCATTATTAAGGGCTTAAGGAAAGAAACAAAATTTAATTAACTTTGTATAATTAATAAAGAAAATAAATTTACCTTTAATCATATATTTTATGTATTAACCAAATCTCACACATTCAAAAAAGACAATATTATTATTTAATAATTATTGAAATAACATCCACATACCACACCAATACCAAACCACACAATGTCCAAATAAGAACTGTTTGAAAATAAGCAAATGCAATATATCTGTACAGAATTATAAATAACATGCTTATACTAAATAAAAAGCGACCAATGAAAGGGACAGTTGCCACCATAAACTGTAACAATTAATTTCCTCGAATTGTCAGTTTTTATGGCTTACAAATCAGTTTAAGTTGGATTATTCAAAAAGAATATTGAAAATTATAATTGCTTTACATAATATTTTAAAGTTTATCTTTTCATTAAAATACGAGACATTAGGCTGTCCCTACAAATACAATACGGGACAGCAAAAATCAACGTAAATAAGGGACAGTTCCATATATAAGCGACGTCTGGCAAGCCTACTATAATAACATCCTATTAGGTATACTATCTATGTATTTCAATGACATGCCAAATAGCCTCAAAGCAATCATATGTGCTGCTATTTTTCCACCTCTACCTTACAGGGAATATTCCTCTGTAATTATTAATAATACTCACTTTCCACCCACCCCTCTTTTTCCCTTTCTGTCCTTCCAGATGATTCTATATCCCTTCATTTCTATACCAGCCTGTTTAGTATCCCCTAATGCAATTTTAATTTATGCGAATTATTCTTGGATAGATTGACTCAATCAATATCACAAACCAAGCTCTCTTGTTTAAGATACTCCTTGTATTTAATATATAAGCATAACCATCCCATCTCGATCATTCTTGTTTTGTTTCCCTATTCCTTACTCCAAGTAATTCTCTGACTCTTGCACAGTCTATTATTCTGCCCTATCATAATTTTCTCACTATGCCATCCTGGATGGCTAAGTGGTTAGCATACCCACTCTCCAACCAACAGGTTGTGGACTGGAATCCTGCCATGGTATGGATGGATTGTCTTCAGATGAGAGATAAATTTCATCACCTGGTGTGAGACCACCATCTCTGTTATTGAACACCTCTTGAATTGAAAAAGTAAAATTTCCATGTTTGGTTACTATAATTATGTAAAAAAAAAAAAAAAAAAAAAAAAAAGTAAAAAAGTATATATATATATATTTTTAACTTAAGTATAAAGAGCTAATAAGCTTCATCTATATCCAATCTTTGAGTTTCTTATTCGGTTTTAAAACTATGTGGGATTTAATATCCTCTTAATTTAAGTATATTTTTTAAATTTTTTTGGGGGGGATTGAAGAGATACCAAAAGAGGGAAAGAGAAGAAAATGTCAAAGAACAAGATGGAGAGATGATCTAGAAAAATTTGATGTGAGAAGGAGGACATTGGCTAAAGATAGACAGAACTAGAAAGTTAAGAGGGAGACCTATATCCAGCAGTGGATAGAAAGAGGCTAAAAAAAGAAGATATATACATATAATAATTACTAATAAAAATCTTTAGTCAATCCGCAGAACTACAGACTAACATACTACAGATTTTTATGGACAGTTTTGACACATTAACAAAAAACTTGTCCCTCCACTTAAATATGTCACTTCTGTGACTTTATTATTATTATTATTACCCAAGACCCCATGGAGTCAAAGACTCATCTGGGAGGCTCTTTTATCACACACACAGCTCATCATACAGTGTGTTAAAAACTCAAATTTTCTGCAGGCAAGGCATTCCAATCATTCACAACTCTGCATGAAAAAAAAACCTGCTTCTCACTCCCCTACTCACATCCTCTTTATACTGTTTCCAGGGATGAACTCTAGTTCTCCCCTGATCCTCCACTATTTTCTGTTGAATCTCTCCAGCATTGATCCTATAACAACCCCTTACTAACTTGTAGGTCTCTATCATATCTCCCCTCTTCCTCCTGTCCACCAGACTCTGCAAGTTGCATCTTCTCAATCTTTCCTTATACTCAACATTCCAGAGGTTAGAAACTACCTTAGTCAGTCGCTTCTGGACCCTTTCCAACTTCTCTTCATCCTTCTGAAAACCAGGTGACAAAATCTGGGTGCAATAGTCCATGTGGACTTAGGTGCAATAGGCCTAATCAAAGCCTTATACAATGGAACAAGAATCTCCCTACTTCTACAAGTCAGTATCCTCCACATAATTTCTAGAAGCCTTTGTGTTGTCTTCACAATTTTTGCAATGTGTCCCCTAAATTTCAGATCCTTATTCACTATCATCCCGAGATCTCTTATTTCCTCCATCTCTGACAGTATATATCCTCACCAAGAACAAATTCTGCATCCCATCTTTGTTTCCCAAATCATAAAACCTTACATTTTGCAACATTGAACTCGCATTCCCATTCCCAATCACTCAATTTATTCAAGTCTTCTTATAAGGCTTTCCTCCACCTCTGAGAGTATATATTCTCACCAAGCATAAATTCTGCATCCCATCTTTGTTTTCCAATCTGAACTCACATTCCCATTCCCAATCACTCAATTTATTCAAGTCTTCTTATAAGGCCACAATATCTTCTCTACTCTTCATGCACGAGGATACAGTGGATCTACTCTTCATGGTTCGTTCCAACTTTGTATCATCTGCAAACAACTGAATATCTCCATCCAAATCTTTATCAATATCATTAATATACAAGTTAAACAGTAATGGCCCTAAAACAGATCCCTGAGGCACACCACTAGTGACTTTCCTTTTCCTGAACTTGCTTCCCATGTTTCTCAATTGTTCTGATCCAGAGTCAAATGCATTTGAAACTCTGAGCACCTTCTCTCACACCAAACAGTAGTCATTATTCTAAATATCCAACACCATCCATTCAAATGCTGCTACCTAAGTCATCACAAACTTCCATTCATATTTATTCCATATTCACAAGCTACACACCCTTTGCTTTATATATATATAGCTCAGCTATCATGGCAATTATTACCTCTGTTTTAATTCTATTGTCCTACTTTGGCAACAGGTTAAACACTCTTTGCCTGTTATGCTATTATTCTTCATATCTTACAACAACTTCTTGAAATTTATTTTGACACTCTTTTTCATCTACCAAGTCATTTGTTAAAGAGTATCCATTTTCTCTGTTATTGGAGATCTCTTGAATTGAAAGAGCAAAAGTTCCATGTTTGGTTGTTAAGATTATGGAAAAAAAATTATATATATATATATATATATATAATTAAAGTTTATAAGGCCAAACACTGGAATAAGTTCATCATCATCAAATTCTTGCCATGTATCCTCAAGGGGTGTACAGGATATGATAGTACTACATGAAAATACATAATTACCAACTTCCTATCTAGAATTTTCCTCCAAATCAGTCTGTTACTTGTCAAGAACTCCAACATGATCAGATCTTATATTTCTATCGTCTAAGGCACTTTATACCATATCAAACCACCTATATCTTGGTCTTCCTCTGGGTCGTTTTCCTGCCAACCTGGCAGAGAGCACTTGTTTTGCTAATCTTTCGACGCCCATTCTGTTTAAGTGATCACCTGAGATTAGCTCTGCTAATGCATTCCTGGATGCTGACAATGTCAAGTTCTTTTCTAATATCCTCAAGTTCTTTCCTATTCAGGCCTCCATGGAGTCAAAAGACTCATCGTGGGAGGTCCTTCCTAAGAACATAAAGTCTGTCAAGACTCATCGAGGGGAGGTCCCCCCCCCCCAAGAAACACAAAGTCTATCATACCACTCCTTAAACTCATTGACCGTTCTCGCTCTCACCACTCCATCAGGCAATGCATTCCACGGTTCAACCAACCACCATGCAAAGAAACCACTCCTTACCCTCTTGCTCACAGCCTCCTTTTGTAACTTCCAGGAATGGTCCATTGTCATCACTCCTTCCCGCTGTTACACCAAGTGAAAGAACTCCCCAGTGTCCATCCTGTAACTGGCTCTCAGCAGTTTAAAGTCTCAATTATATCACCTCTCCTTCTTCTATTCACCAAACTCTGCAGTCCACATTCCCTCAGCGGATCCTCATAATTAACATTGTACAGTCCTGAAACTATCTTGGTTATCCGCCTCTGCACCCTCTCCACAGTTAATTTATCCCCTTCGAATGCTGGGGACCAAATTTTCATACAATGGAATGATAACTCTTCTCTCTCTGCAGGTTAGCATCCTTCTCAGTATTGGGTAATCCTCTGGGTTACCTTCACCACCTTTGTAATATGGCCCCTGAATTTCAGTTTTCTATCGATCATCACCCCCAGATCGCTTGTCTCCCTATTTCCTCCAGTACAGCTCCTCTGATCAAGCATGCAGCCTCCCATCGATGTATCCCAAACTTCAAGACTTTACATTTTGCTGCATTAAACTAACACCCCATTAAAGGTATCGATCATCACCCCCCCCCAAATCACTTGTCTCCCCTATTTTCTCCAGTACAGCTCCTCTGATCAAGTATGCAGCCTTCCATCGATGTATCCCAAACTTCAAGACTTTACATTTTGCTGCATTAAACTGACCCCCCATATTGAGGAGGGGTGTGGTTTTTGATATGTTCCAGTAGCTGACTTTTTGCTGTTTGCCTGGTTCCCTGGTGAAAACAACGGGGGGTCCTTGTTTAACCGTGTGACACCCCAGCTGGCATGAAATTCTGTCATGTTTTATCATTATTTTGAATTTTGGTTTAAGCCAATAAGAATACAATTTGGTCAGCTAAATCACAAATTGCCAGCCCATCCTCATTCGTTCAGTATCCAAGTAGATACCCAACAGGGTGCACCACAAGAAGGTGAGGATTGGACATTAGGTCAGAAGCCCTGGTCGGTTCTCCGCATTCCTTTAAAGGCTATGTGGAGGTCTCCTCTCAGTTATACAGCTTTGACCCTTAAGCACCCCAAAATATTTTTAGCTGGAAAAAGTTTATAACATTTATTTCATTACTTATATGTTAATAACTTATATATAAAGTAACTTATATAGTAATATATGTTACTTTATATTAGTAACATAAAGTTTCATCCCAATTGCACAAGATTTCTTCAGGTGTAAATAAACTAGTAGACAAAAACACTAAGGACTAACGAAGGCGGCAACTGTTATGCAGTTATATAAAGAGACTGATGTTATTTTTAAAAAATTATTTCTAATTGTTCCGAACGTTCTGCATGTTTATGCATTCACATGAACGTTCTTGATCCTTCCTTACCATGTGATGATACAGTAGCCATGAATCCCCTTTTTACAGGGGGAGGGATACGGCACCATCTAGTCCCCCCAAATTTTATCTGGGCTCCGGAACCGGCACAGGCTGATGAATCAGACCTATGGCTGGGTCTGTATTCTGTGTATGTTCACGAGACCTGTTTTCCTGCTTGTGGGATGAAAAACCCCAGATAAACTGGTGGAAAAAACCCTGCTGTCCATGTCCTAGACCGGCTAACTTGGCTATGGCTGAGGAAGATCCTTAAGCTCCTCGCGTTGTTGACGGGAATCGAACCTAGGACACTCCTTCCCCAGGCATATGGTTGCGAAGCACAAAGCCACTAGGCTTACCGCGCAGACAACGTTCTTGATTAATGAAGGCTAGGATGTATTCAGACAAGTTAATACTTTGGTTAGTATTTAAATGTTTAGGATCTAATGCTATTTCCAAAGATTCCCATATTTTTCTTTCTGTTGTATCATAGCAATGGTGTAATAGTTCTCATTTATCCCATAAAACTTGATGTCTCATTTGCGAAGTCTTGTGGATCAGCTGAAAGAGCATGTATGATGACACAGCCGAGACTTCATTTCTATGGTATTCAATATCTTGAACATGTTCTTCAATGCACTGTTCAATTCATTTTTCTGTCTGTCCAGAGCCAGAGTAAGATGACGGCAATAGCACCATAGCCGATAACCACCTGGATATTGAAGTGGGCTATGTCAAAGTTTTGCGGATCTTAGTAGTGATCTCATCTTGATAAAGGGGGGTAAATACTACTTTGATTTTATATTCCTTAAGTGTTTTTGCTAGTTTTATGGACACAGAGCTAATATATGGGAGTGTGATGAATCCTCTGTTTCCTTCTTCATTAGAAATTTCTCGGTCTCATGTCAGTTGAGTAGTCTGGAAATGGTGTGCTCACTATAGCCATTGTAAAGGAAAGTGTTTCTTAAATGTTGAAGTTCTTTGGCTGTGTGTGTGTGTGTGTGTGTGTGTGTGTGTGTGTGTGTGTGTGTGTGTGTGTGTGTGTGTGTGTGTGTGTGTGTGTGTGTGCAAAGTTTTTTACCTTGGGGATAATATATATTAAGGATACCAAGTAATTTTATAAACTTGGTTTTTTTTACTCCTTCTCCCAAGTAAGCAAAACAGTTAAGTTTGCGTCTGAATGTAGTTCAAGTCTAAAGGTAGTGCAACATCAGGGCAACTCGTTGTAAAGGTGGGTAAAGATCTGATCACTATTCTTAGTATTTCCCATAATGTAAAACACATCTCACTAAGAGATGTATACTGTTATACATTATGGGTGGGGGGGGGGTCACTACCCAGACCGGTTTCAACCTTTTTTGAGGTCTCCTCAGTGAGCAGCTAGACCCTGAAATACCAAGGTTTTTAGTAATACAGAGCCTTATCAACTTTACCTATACAAGTTGCTACAAGGTGCTTTTACTTTGAATAAGAAACTCTGGATGAGATAAAGATGTGCAAAGTTTTTTACCTTGGGGATAATATATATTAAGGATACCAAGTAATTTTACAACGAGTTGCCCTGGTGTTGCACTACTTTTAGACTTGAACTATGTTCAGGTGCAAACTTAACTGTTTTGCTTACTTGGGAGGAGTAAAAAAAAAACCAAGTTTATAAAATTACTTGGTATCCTTAATATATATATATATATATATATATATATATATATATATATATATATATATATATATATACAGCCAAATGTGCACAACTAGTTTCGTCTTCTTAGAAGATTTCATCAGGTACATTACATGAAAATAGAAATACAAAAAATTGCAAGAGAAGATCTATAAATTAAACTGCTAATATATTACTGACATTTGAAGGTGTTCCAGATGCTACTGTATTGTTAGGCACATACACATAGTTGTGGTCTCATGAACGTCAAAAACTGGATAGCACTGTAGTGACAATCAGAAAGATTATAGCTGAGGTTAGTGTTAATATGTAATGGATTGAGGATGATTTCCTTACATTCTATAATTCTTCTCTAATTTCTTCCAGATGAGTGATAGAATTTTCATCATTAAGGTCAACAGAATTAAAGACATGATTAGACAGTGCACAGTCATATGTGATGTCTCCCATATGTTCTTCTAGACGTAATTCAATGGATTTTTCAGTCTGACCAAAATAGGACATGTTGCAGTTGTGCCAAAGACAGTAAATGCCAGGATATTTTAAACTGTTATGTTTTTTTGTTTAGGTGTACTCAGTAAAGAATGGAGCTTGGGCAGAGAAGTAAAAGAAGTCCAGATTTTAAATTTCTTGAGAACCTTAGGTAACTTAGGAGAAACAGAGCTGATATATGGTAGATATATATAGCCTTTTACATCATTCCTATCTTCAGTACAACAAGGAGGTGGATTAAATAGTAGCTTTCTGTCTGTTTAGAATAACCATTTTTCTGAAAGGTTGTAAGAAGAAACTGCAGTTCTTTGTTAATATCCTCTTCTTCACAGAGGAGGGGAACAAACATGTTTACTTAATGTAGAGATAATGCCAAGTATTTGAGGCAAATAATGACGGGATTGTTTATTTGATGAGGCCTCGTATAAAAGGTTGAAACTGGTCTCAGTAATGATCTCTTCCTTAATATATAGTCTCAGTAATGATCTCTTCCTTAATGTATAGCATCACACACTTAAGAAAGATAGTGTGTTTTGCATTATGGGATCCTAAAGGCAACCGATGTGAATCTACAGCCTCTGTTTATAAGTAGCCGTTGTGAAGATACGTCATTTGTTTGCTTACACTGGGATAAGGATTAAATAAGAATATAATTTCTTTGCAAATATAATTTGTCATAGGGATAAAATGCAAGGGATATGGTATTTTTCAAAGGGGATAACGGGACAGAACAGGAGGAGTTTTGCTAATGACAGCAGAAGAATTGATGCCAAAAAGAACAGAAGTACATCAGGAGGACAGGGAAGAGGAAAAGGACAGTTCATTTGAGACTATCCGTTATGAGAGAGAAGCAAACAGTTTGAAATAAATGTATATAGTTGATTGCTACTATAGACCAGGGGATACAAGGGAGAATATGAACAGCATGTGTGTGTTCTTGAAAAATTACCACGAGTGTAGAATGAGTACTTATTACGGGGATTTCAACTATGAGAATATAGACCAGAAAGAGAAATGATCACAGGGAGGGAAGGAAATAGAATTTATGCTGCTGCCAAGAGATAATTACCTGGGACAGCATGTAATGGAATGGATACAATGTTCGAGAGTGCTGGATCTCAGTCTGGTTTGGTCATAGCATCAGAGAACTTAGCAGTACCCAATTTAATCACGCTGCCTCTGCTTGGGGAAAGCAATTGTGTGATCTTGACTTGGGGGACTGCCAGACATGCAGAAATTTTCTGTTAAGAAGGAGTATATGTGGAATTACAAAACAGGTGATCATGACAAGCTGAGTAAGCTTTGCAGCAGTGTCATGGCATAAGAATTGTGAGAGGAGAGATTTTAATGGTGCATGTCAAGTGATGTTTAAAGAAAGCATTATCTAAGTGTATACCCAGTTAGACAGATTAATAGCATCATTAAGAAGGAGATGCAGAATAAGAAAAAAAAGTTGTGGAAAGAATATAAAAATCAGCATGCCCATGACCAGTACAAGGCTCAGACAAGAAAGGTAACTTGTATATATAGTAAGGAATGCTAAAGCTAATTATGACAGGAAGCTAGCTGATGAGGCCAAAAGCATTTTGAAAAAGTTATTATTATTATTATATCACACCTCTAGGGAGTCCAAAGACTCATCGAGGGAGAGCATCAACTCTACAACTCTTTGCCTCAATACTCGCTTCATCTAACACCAATGCCATCTACTGCCGACTACCACCACTAGTGCTTTCACAGACAATCACAAATACCCATGCCCATGGTGGGATTCGAACCTGTGGCCTATTGGCTGGAGAGTGGATACGCTAACCACTCAGCCAACCAGGCTGGCAAGTTATTTCATTATTGTCACAAATAAAAGAAAGAATGACTATGAAAGGATAACTTTAACAAGTGCTGATAGTAGGGCAGTAACAGAAGCAAATCAAATAAGTGAGTTACTGAGGGATCATTTTCCAAGGATGTATCATCTATGTAGTGATAATGCAGTCCCAGATGTGACAGTGATAGAAAAACAGAGGTAGACGAATTGGAGGTGCTTAACAAAGAAGTTCACACCTGGCTATGTTTTGCACATATTATACATCTGGCGGTACTTGACTTTGTAACATGTCCCTTCTGTTTCTGTTAAGCAAGCACATTTTTACACATTTGGCAATATGTATAAGAAGCAAATTTCAAGTTTTGTTCAATAGAATTTTCGTGTAATTTCAAAAGGTAAATACAATTGGTTATTTTGTATAGGGCCCTGAAACTTATTAGTTTAGAATTTAACCACTGAGAAAGGGTTTGTGTCCACCTCAAAACTCTGAAACAGAATTTGGAAACATTTTCCGAATAACTTTTTATAAGAAATTTCTGTGATTTCACGATCCATTTCAGGCTTGCAGTCACGAGAACAACCTTTCATTATCGAAAAAAGAGCAGCTAATTGAGCTTTCAAGTGACAGTGGGCTTAAAATGCAATTCTGTGATCGTGGTTTGACTCGATTCTGGATCTAGCCTTCAGTGAGAAGTGAATTTCCCGAATTATTTGAAGAAGTCGAAAATTGTCATGCAGTTTTCTACAACCTATCTTTGTGAGAAATGATTTTCATCACTCCTTCAAATAAAAACAAAATACAGAATTCGTCTTAGTGTGTGTGCCGATCTTCGACTGAAGTTGACCAATATTGAGCCAGATATCCAGCAACTCTACAAGATCGAGAAGCTCATCCATCTCATTAAAAGTAAATAGTAACATAATTATATCATTTTATTCATTTGTTTAATAAAAATTAAAACTGTTTTAATTTTTACCCACAAAATTTAATTTTTTATCTATATATCTGGCCTGATTGGCCGACTCTCTCCAGCCAAAAGGCTGCAAGTTCGAATCCCATCGTGGGCATGGATGTTTGTGATTGTCTGTGAAAATACTAGTAGCAGTGGTCGGAGGTAGATAGCGTTGGTGTAGATGATGATTGTAGTTGTGGTTGGTGAAGATGGAAAGTTGTAGAGTAGGTGCCCTTCCTTGATATGTCTTTGGACTACCTGGAGATGTTATGTAATAATAATATCGACAAGCTTTATATGTTCATTGTGCATCACATAGTTTGAATTTGGCTCTTGGAATGCTATATCTGTGACAAATAAGAAATTGCATTGGCATAATTGAAAAGGTACACAATTTCTTCAATACCCCTAAAAGACAGGACATCCTTGTTGTTTATAATATTATAATATTAATATCTTTTAAGATTTATAATATCTTTATTTAGTTTGCAAAAAATATTTGCATGCACCTTACCATTGTCTAAAATAATGCAAAAATCTGACAGTGACCTCTTAATTGCCCTAAATTTTGTTGATGATGTTGTGGCTCAATTAAATACCGTTCGTGAAACACCAGATTCTTCATTTAAAGATATTTATGATGAAACATGGATAAAAGCCAATAATTTTAATACTGACATTAATCATCAAAACAAACATTAAGGTCCAATGTTCCAGCCGATTCTATGGAAGAGTGCTTCAGGAGAACTATTTCATTCCATTTATTGACCAAATATTGACTCAACTTCATGAACGTTTCATTCGGCACCGCAACATTCTGAAATATATTTTTTTCTCTTCTACCAAATGGCAAAGATGCTCCAACAGCAAGTTCAATGGAAGATTTTCGTCAATTGTGTGATTTTATGCCAGTGATTTGCCTTATACAAATCTAGCAATTTGAACACCGAATTCAAGTTGTGGTATCGCGTATGTTACGCAACAAATATAGACGAACACTCGATGCCCCTGGAAAGCCGCCTTTTAAAACGAAACAAAACAGTTCTTTCAGGATTGCTAGGGAGAAAAGGCTTATATATATATATATATATATATTATATTATATTATATTTATATATTATATTTCAGGATTACTAGAGAAGAAAGGGCTTAAAAGGTTGGTCGATTGGTAGAGCCTCTGCTACTAATGGCTCAGTTAAGTAAGTTTGAGCGCGGTTAGTAGTCGGAAGGGGACAATCGTTCGATGCTGTTGGCACACTCTCCCTCGATGAGTCTTTGGACTCCCTGGAGGTGTCAAATAATAATAATAATAATAAATAATAATAATAATAATAATAAGAAATTTGAAAAACCGTTTGCAATAGCTCCATGCAAAAATGCCGTTGATGCTGTTTCAAAGTGTGACAAAATGATATATCCTAACATCTATAACTTATTAAAAATATTTGCAACGCTTCCGGTAACAACATGCGTCACTGAAAGGTCATTTTCTAACTTACGCCTTTTAAAAACCTATTAAGATCTACCATGACACAATCACGATTGAACAGACTGGCTTTACTATATATATACACACAGAGAGAGAGATTAATGTAACCACGACTGAAATAATTCAAGGGCTTTGTAAAAAGAAAAGAAAACTGGATTTTATTCTTTAAATAAATATTTATAATTACCTAATGAATTTAACAAATTTTAGTTGAACGGATAAAAATATTTTTAATGGAAATTCACTGTATTAAAAATATTTTATCTGTTCAACCCCCCCCCCCCCCCAGATTAAATCCTGCGTGCACCACTTCTTACAACATTATATAAATGCAATACAACATGTTAAAGGTTACAGCTTATGTTTTGACATTGATTGAATAATCAATGATTAGAATTGTCCGATTAATGCTTTATATTACGAAACAAATGCACTGCGATGTAACGCAGTATCGGAATTATCACATTCGACCAATTGCAGCTAGACTCGCCGATATTCGTTTGTGCATCTCATTGCATGTTACGAGTGATTCCAATACTGCTCATTTGGACAGTTTATCATATTATTATAATTATTATTATTATTATTACGGGCAACTCCAAGAAGCCCTTAGACTCATCGAGGGAGGCCCTAACATCATGTTAAGAACAACTATTCGACATTTACACAGTATCTATCATACCTCGCCTTGAACTCATTCGCAGTCATGGCACCCACAACAAACTCTGGCAGCTTATTCCACTCATTCACCACTTGCCAAGTGAAAAACCTAGCTCTAACACCCTTGCTAACCACACTCTTGCCCAGCTTCCATGTATGGCCCCTAGTCCTCCCACCACAAGTCCTATTCTCAAAAATATCTTCTGAATTAATGTTATAGAAAACCTTCAGTAAATTGAATGTCTCCATCATATCACCCCTTTTCTGCAACCACAAATCTTCAACCTGTTCTCATAAGGTTCATTCCACAGACCAGCTATCATCTTGGTCACTCGTCTCTGGATCCTCTCCCCCTCCTCCCAATCAAGAAGAAACCCTGTCGCCCAAATCTGGGCACAGTAGTCTAGACAGGGTCTTATCAAGGCTCGATACAGAGGGAACAATAACCTGTTTGTCTCTGCTTTTTAAAGTATTTTTCAGTAACCAAGTGATTTGATGAGCTGATTTAGCCACTTTTGCAATGGGCCCCCTAAACTTCAACTCCCTATCCACCAACACTCCCAAATCCCTTGTGTCGTGAATCTCCCGGAGTACGGTTCCACCAATGAGATATACTGCTGCTAATCTTTTCACCCCAAAATGCATAACCTTACACTTTGCCACATTAAATTGACATTCATTCTCCTTAGTCCAGTCCTCCAAACTGACCAAATCATCTTGAAAAATTTTGACATCCTGTGCTCTCACTATTGCTCTACCCAACTCTGCATCATCAGCAAACAAATGAACACTTCCTCTCAGATCCTTTCCTATATCGTTAATGAACAAATTGAAAAGTAGTGGTCCAAGAACAGAACCCTGCAGCACACCACTAGTCACCTGCCGTCTTTTGGACTCTACTCCTGAATAAACCACTCTTTGATATCTCTCCATCAACCACCCTCCTATCCATCTCACCAACCCTATATCCATCCCCATATGCTGTCAAAGGCCTTAGCAAGATCCAGTAGAATCACTGTAAACCCATTACCTTTATCCAGTTCAGCAGTCACTGTGTTATAAAACGTGAGGAAATTACTGAGGCATGATCTACCCTTAACAAAACCATGCTATCCCCCATACAGTATCCCATTTTCATCTATCCAATCCTGTATTTTTCTCTTGACTATTTTCTCCAAGACCTTGACAACGATTCCTGATATGCTGATCGGTTGTAATTTACAACAGCAGTCCTGGAACCTCCTTTATGCAGTGGAACCATTTTCCACTCTTTCCACCCCCTCGGGACTAAACCAGACCCTAGACTCAAATTAAACAAAATGGTCAGGGGCACTGACAATTCTTTAGCCGCTTCACATACGACACGAGCCGGTATACCATCCAATCCCGCAGGTGTATTGGCATTGAGGTTTTGTAATAGACTATTCACCTCCACTTCATTCACCTTAATTCCCGTATAAGCTATTGGTTCATTCATTCCTGCAATATCACCACCTGGATGATATACTCTTGCAAGGTGCTCGCTCAGTAATTCAACTATATCAACTGATTAGGTTACCTCCCTACCATCGGCATTCTTTAAAATCATTCTGCCATATACATTTTTTCTTTAACTTGCAACATATCGAAAAAACTGTTTGGGATTCTCTTTAGCCTGCATGGCTAATGTTCTTTCTTAATCCGCTTTTGCTTTTCTTACCACACTCGTTACCCTTCTGGCCTGCACTTTATACTGTTCATGTGCCTGCTGGTCACCTTTCTCTTTAAATTCCCTCCACAGTTGTTTCTTTTTTTGCAGCTCAAGCTTAATGGTGTTATTCATCCATTTAACCCCTACTTGATTTATTATTCAGACTCTAGGTATAAAGTCAGCCATTGCCTCCTGCAAACACTTCTTAACCGCCTCCCATGCACTATGAACATCTGTCCTTGCAGTTTTACATCCTATGGCACTGAACCAATCAAACTCCTAAGCTTGTCATACTTACCAGCCTGATAATTCCACATGTACCCTGTCTTAATTGTAAATTCCACACCTTTAGCCACCTCCCAAGTCAAAACCCTATGATCACTCTCACCAATTGGTGGCAATGTGGTCATATTCGTTACAGCCAAATCCTCAGATGCAATCACTAGGTGAAGCATTCTCTGACCCCTAGTATTTTCCATTACATGCTGTCGCAGATAGTTATCCCTTAATAACCGCATAAAATCCAATTCCTTTCTCCCATGCGCCCTCTCCTCCTTCCAATCAAAGTTATCATAGTTGAAATCTCCCATAATAATTACCCTCCTTCCCCTCATTTCTTCCATTTGCTTATGCATACTATTTCCACCATCTAGTCCATCACTTGGTGTATTTATTTATTTATGCTTATGGCTACATGAAAACTGGTAAGTGAAAAGTACAATCACAATTTCCATAAACAAATGATGAAAATCTTAACATATAAAAGTTCATTACATAAAAGGCACAACCTGCTTTCTAAGTCTTTCCTTTTTTAAAAAAAAAAATAAAGCAAAAGTAACTTTTCATAATCAAGTCAGGGACAATTATCGTCCTTCTGCACCAAGTATGACAAGGCTGGCATGTTCTCACAACTCTTCACAACATAAAAGTAGCTGTATCCGAGGTGTAAGCAGAGAGCAGTCGTGTCTTGCATGAGAAAACTTGATCTATTAGAGGAGGCCCATTTCACACTGTATCATTATCTTCTAACATGAGGAGTTCTGCTGATACTATGACGAGGACTATGAGAGTAACTACGAGAATAACGTCTTCGTGGTGAGATGGGACCGTGATCCTCTGTTTCCTTCAAGGTCCAGGCTGGAAAGCCAATTCAAGGCCTCATTCTTCACCTTATGGATGTCCTGTTGGCCACCACCATGAAATTGGCACCTTGGGCAGTTGTACACAATATGAGTAAACGTCTGAGCCACAGGAGAACAATCACAATAAGGGTGATCTGACAGCCCCCATTTATGTAGAAGATAGCCACATCTTCCCTGAGTAGTTCTGCTCCTGTTTATGGATGACCAAATCTTCTTAGGAAGATCAAAACCAGGCTGTGGAGCACAGGGATCTTCTACCAGGAAGCCGTTTGTTGGGAGATTGTTGGACCAGTATTCTCTCCATATGTCAGATATTGATGGTAGCGCAGCTGAAGAGAGTTCGTCCATGGACCAGAGAGGCTTTCTAGATTTTAGGTGAAGACTAGGTGGGTTTATGAGAGTCTGGTGTAGGGGGTGGGTTGCTTATTGCTTTATTAAATTCCTTAATCGAGGCTTGTCTTCTCCGTATGTGTGGTGGAGCAATGTTAGATAGAACAGGCAGCCAGGAGAGAGGGGTGTTTCTCACTGTCCCACTAATTGTGCGCATGGTAGAGTTCAGCTGGGTGTCTATAATGTTAGTGTGTGTGTGTGTGTGTGTGTGTGTGTGTGTGTGTGTGTGTGTGTGTGTGTGTGTGTGTGTGTGTGTGTGTGTGTGCTTCTTTCCCAGACAGGGGCACAATATTCTGCTGCAGAGAATGCGAGGGCTAGTGCAGACGACCTAAGGTCTTCTGGACCACAACCCCAGGTTGTTCTTTAAATTGAAATGATGTTATTTCTGGTTTTAATTTTATTGGAAAGGTTGATGAAGACCTGGTCTATAGCAGCACCCAACGATATATTTTGTTCTACTAGCCTGAATCTCACACCAAATAGCCTCAAATGTGCTCTTTTCTTTATCCTGCAGTTCCTCTTCTATTCTCCTTGGCTGTAGCTCATCAGCTATCATCAATAACACTCCTCCCCCCATTTTATTTTCCCTGTCACTCCTGAACACCATACCCCTCACATTCAATCCCACTAGCTATATCATCTTCTGTCAGCCATGTTTCACTAATGCCAATAACCTGTGGCCTGGAAGTGCCAACAAAGGCCAAAAATTCTTCCTTCTTGTTCCTAATACCTCTGGCATTAGTATACATGAATTGCAGAAACCCATTTGTTCCATCCCTATTTTGATGCCTTATACTAACTATCCCATTCTGATTTGTTGTCCTTCATACTCGCTCTGGCATATTACACACATTCATACACTCAACTGTCTCCCTAAAGTCTGCATATCTACCCCCCCCCTTAATAACTCTAGTTTCCCTGATTCTGCACATCCATTTCATTCAACAACACCTTTTGAAGTCTCCGTACACCAAATCCATTCAAATGTAAACCATCCATCTTATATAAATCCTTTTGCCCATCAAACTCACTCCACACATCCACACCACTCCTGCATAATCCGCGCATAAAGTCATTAGCAATTTTGGCCCTCCTTCTATACTCTTCACTGTCATACCGTGGCAACAGACTTGCCATCCTAACTCTCTCACTCTTCTCTTTTGCTACCTCAAGTAATTCCTTCAAATCCTCTCTCATAGCCATTTTGTCTCCTTTCAAATCATTCGTTCCTGCTACTACTATCAATTCTTTCACCCTCTGTTTTTGCATTCTAATTGACTCGCTTACATCCTTAACGTTCACACCAGCATATGCTTGTGCGCATTATTTCTGTCAGATACGAAACTTTTATTATTAGTGAGTGTTCGTGGTGAGGGTGAACTATTTTTTGTAAATCTTATTTTATTTTATTAAAATAACATATAATTATATATTTATTATAGATACAAGGCTGAATTATGATGAATGTCACTGTTGAAAATATGAAAAGAATTATATTTTTTCAATTATCGTTACATGAAACAAATGCACTGCGATCTAACGCAGTGTCAGAATTATCACGTTAGGCCAATTGTAGTTAGACTCGCTGATATTCATTTACACTTGTCATTGCACGTTACAAGTGATTCTGACACTGCTCGTTTGGGCAGCCATTTACAGATAAATTGTATGCATGTGCGCATTATTTCTGTGAGATTCAAAACTTTTATTATTGGTGTTTGTTCGTGGTGAGGGTGAAATATTTTTAATAAAAGAATTTTTTAATATGTAAATTTATTTATTAATAAATTGGTTACTGATTAAGAAAAAAATAATTTATTTTTTTATTTTGTATATGCAACACCCCCCCACTTAAAATTTTCACTGGCTGCCACTGGTTCAGAAATTCTGATATTGGCTGTCTTGCCTGTTTGGCTGCAGTAGGGCAGTTTGCAACTGCAAGGGACCTGGTAGGTTTCTAATGATTATAAGGTTGTATTTTCTAAGGATTTTTGTCAGTTTTTTGGATGTGGCCTGGATATATGGAATGATATAATCTCGAGTAATCTCTGTTCTGAAGTGGGGGGGGTGATTGCAGTTACAGGGTTTTAATATTTTTTGGATTTTGGGGGATTGTAGTCATTGGCTAAGAAAGTTTTGAGGATATGGTCAAGTTCAGTAGTTAATGCATTGTTATCAGAACTGATAAATTTTGCCCTGTTACATAGGGTTTTCATAATATCATATTGTTGGAAAGGTCCCTTGAAGTTGCATACTGTCCTACTATGGCCAAAGAAGCAGGATAGCCAATATCAAAATTTCTGAACATAAAGACTACATCTAGTTCCACCAATATAGCCATTCAGGACTTGTTGACCATGCTTTGGACACCCACCACAGGATAAGCTTGAAGAAGGCCACTCTATTACACTGCAGCAAATACACTGCCAATATGAAAGGCTACTCCTCGAATTTGTGTCAGCTCTGAAAATGAAAAACTTTCTGAACCTCAACAAATTTTTTGCATGAGACTGCCTCAAATTTGGGAAGAATTAATCCTCAGATCTTTACTCCAATGGTCAAGACTACCAAATTTAGCCCACTGGGGGTGGGGTGGGGGGGGCGTTTAAGACTCTAGGTATGATTTTTGCCTTTCTTCAACCTCATTTGTGAGTGTTAGTGCATGCATGTACATTTCATTGTTTTTTGTAATCCCTGATGATGGCAATGCAACTTTGCTGAAATACAGAAAAGTATTAATTAAAGTTTTTTTATAATTAATATTTTAGTATAGATTGTTATTTCCTGAAAAATAATAGTTATGATTTGAAGGGAAATAGTCAGTTGTTTGCTGATGATGCTAAAGTGGTAAGAACAATGAGGGTAAATGAAAGTGATACAGAGATCCTGCAGGAAGACTTAAATAGCCTAGCAGTGTGTGCAAAGGTAAACAGTTGCCAGTTTAATGTGACCAAGTGTAAAATGATGCACTTTGGGAAGAGACCACAAGCTGTACTATATTATTATTATTATGATTTAGGACACCCATGGAGTCACAATGGAACTGAACTGCAGGAAACTGATGAGGCCCAGAGATTTAGAGTGATTGTAGATAGGGAGTTGAAGTTCAGAGGGCATACTGCAAAGGTGCCTGAATAGCACATTAGATTAAGTGGCTGTTGAAGAACATCCTGACAAGCAGGGATATAGGAAGGTGGTTATTATTCCCTTTTTATAAGGCTTTTTAATAAGGCCACATCTCGGCTATTGTGCAGATATCTGGTAACCTAGATTTTGTGAAACAAGTGAAAGATTGTAGCAGGTCAATGACTTGTCACAATCTTTGAATGAAGAAGATTGAAAGCTTCAAAGACCAGCTGACAGGCAAAAACCTTGTTCTCCCCTTTCCTACATAGCAGGAAAGGGGAGAACAAGGGTTCACTCTAAAAACTCTATTGTATAAGGGTGGTAAGCAAGGTTTTAACATGTTCGTGTCAGGGGAGGAATGTGCTTGTTTCAGAATATATTAGAAAACAATAATTAAAGACAGTCCTGTATTTGATTAGTATATTTAAATTACTGAAAGATTTAAATATGTGAATCAACATTAATACCCATGTGAGAACAACAAATGTAAGAATGAGAGAAAACAGGTGTGAATAGAAATATATTACTGGCAAATGAATTATTAATTTACAATATATGTGTATCCAATAAGTTGTTGGCAGTAGAGTGAATTACATGTGATTCTATAAACTCTAGACATGTATGTTTGAATTTGGATGGCAAAGTCTGACTGTCACCTCCTCGTGGTGCCCTCTGGATGATCTCACAACAGCAGCATTTTTTTTTTTTTTCAGTCATGGAGACAAATTTCAATGATTATACCTATGCTACCGTGTACAGGGCAGCTGACACAACTCTTGATTTGGAAATGATGTCAGAATTGAGAAATGAGCAAATCATTCCAACCATTACAAAAAATATTAATATCATCCAATGTAATTTAAACGGTATCATTACTCCAGCAAGCAAATAAAAACTAAATGAACCATTACTACTAGTTGATAAACATGATGCTGATATTATCTGCATCCAGGAAACTAAACTTCGACAAACCAGCAGACTAAACATTAAAAACTATAATATCATACGACAAGATAGGCCTACTGACCAAAATGGCGGAGGGCTTCTGACACTAATCCAAAACTTGTCAAATAAAGTTGTTGAGCTAGATATAGTAGCAGAAGGAAATGAAATACAATACTGGAACCAAGTAAAAAGCCATTAAACATATTCAATTGTTATCATCCTCCTGACAAACCTGGACCAAATCTTTCCAGTCTATCCCATCTCATTGAAGAAAACTCCATTGTCTTAGGAGACACGAATAGCAAACACCTGTTATGGGGTTCTGAGGAAATAAACCCAACAGGAGAAAACCTGAGTAATTTCTTAGATGAAACAGGACTAATAACTCTCAACAGTGGAGAACCCACTTACCTGTCTCATTCTTATGGTACAAAAGATGCCCGAGATATTAACTACAGTAGTATAAATTGTTTGTGTATAAATAGTATAAAATATTAACTACAGTAGTATAAATTGAGGAGAGGAAGATGCATGTAGCAATAAGGGAATGGAATTTCTAGAATTCTTGAGGGACAAATGTCTTAGGCAACATGTAATAGAGGGAACAAGAGGTTCAAGAGTTTTGGATTTGGTTATAGCATCAGAAGAGTTGATAATAACTGAGATAACATCTCTCCTACCAGTTGGAGAAAGTGACCATATGGTTTTGACTTGGAAAATGAATAGACATGCAGGAGTATCAAAGAGACGAGAACGTATGTGGAATTATAAGGCAGGTGATTATAATAGACTTAGACGTCAACTTTGGGAAGTTTCATGGAGGGAGGAATTGGAAGGCCGGGATATCACCAGTGCGTGGGAAATTGTGAAAGAATATTTGTTATCAGCAATGGTAAGTTGTATACCACGAGTGAAGAAGAGGACGCAATTTGGAGTAAAGTGGATGACAAACAATATTAAACAGGAATTGCATGCGAAAAAGAGGCTATGGAAGAGATATAAGGAGACAGGTGATGAGAAGATGCATGAAGAATATAAGACACAGGCCAGAAGTGACTAGTATGGTAAGGAAGGTGAAACTGGAATATGAGAGGAGATTGGCCCTAAGATCCAAGGAAAATCCTAGGGAATTTTTTAGCTATGTGGCCAGTAGGAGGAGAAATGACTGTGGAAGAATGATATTGCAGGATAAAAATAGGAATACAGTGACTGATGCAGAGGACATAATGGAATTGTTCAATGAACACTTTATTGGAGTATTTCATCCTGTAGGAGTGAGTTTTAATACTAGAGGGATAGGGCAAGTTCGAGGTTTAGAGGTACAGGAGGAGAGTGTGTTTCAAATACTGAGTGCTCTGGATATCAGTAAACGAACCGACAGTGCCTTTGACCTGGCTTTTCAATGAAAGTCTGGCTGCAGGAAAGGTGCCCATAGAATGGAAGGAAGGTAAGATAGTGTCATTGCATAAGGGTGGTAGCAGACTGGAAGTGTCTAATTATAGGCCAGTTTGCGTGTCATCAGTAGTTGTCAAGATCTTGGAGAATTTAGTGAGGCACTGTATACAGCATTGGGCAGATGAGGGTGGTGTTATCCGTGAGAGTCAACATGGATTTCTGAAGGGGCACCCTTGTCTTAGCAATATGCTAGCCTTTTATAATAAAGTTACAAGAGCATTAGATGAGGGAAAGGCATATACTGCCATTTTCTTAGCCTTAGCAAAAGCATTTGACAGGGTGCCACATGATAAGCTGATATTTAAGTTGCAGCACATGGGTTTGGATGTCAGATTGGTAAACTGGATTCAGGATTGGCTGTCCAATAAGTATCAGAGAGTTGTGTATGGTGGAACAGTTTCGAAGAGGGTTACAAATAGGGTCCCACAGGGCTCAGTACTGGGACCTATATTGTTTAACCTTTATATCAATGACATTGTCAGTGGATTGCAAGGGGATATTCAGTTGTTTGCAGATGATGCGAAGCAGGGAAGGATTATTAGTAATAGTGCAGATGTGGTAGCCCTGCAAGAGGATTTGAATAAGCTAGATAGATGGGCAAATGAATGGGGGTAATAGTTAAACACGTTCATTGCCAATCACGCGATATCATGTGATGCGAGTTCTCACCGAGCGGCCGATCACGCGTTATCGCATGGACGTCACTATCAAGTTTCTAAGCGGAATAGCGGCCACAGCAAAATGGCACGTAATATTTATATTGGCCACTAGGGAAGGGATCAACTTTCGTGGAGTGGGGATGGCCGCCAGCCATTATCTATTGTTTATGTTAGCCAGTGCGCACAGTGGCGGTGTTCGGACAAGGCGACGACGCGATGATTTTGTTTAGTTATTTGTTGATTTAGCGTGCTTGAAGTTTGGCTTTAATTTATTTTGAGTATTGTTTTTTTTTTTTTTTTTTTTAGTAAGTTCCATATAAATGTTGATTTTTGATAATTATTTTTTTCTATTTGTACGTTATTTTTAAAAATTCTATGTGATTATAAAAGACTGATAATTAAAGTTATAATTATTATATTTAAATGTTTTTTATTTGTAAAATATATAACTTATTTGACCGAATTACATATCACGCGATATCGCGTAATAGATATTTAGAGGACATAAATCCTATGTACATAATAATAAAAGCATATAAATAATATATCAACTTATTTTGAGCACAATAAAAAGTAAATAAAAAAAAATAAAAAAAATTTGGACACCACACGAAATTCCAATTTTCAGCTTGGCAATGAATGTGTTAATGCAGCAAAATGTAAGGTCTTGAGGTTTGGGAAACATCGATGGGATGCTGCATACTCTATGGGAGGAGTTATACTGGAGGAAGTAGGGGAGACGAGATGATCTGGAGTTGATGATTAATAGAAACCTGAAATTTAAGGGACATATTGCAAAGGTGGTGAAGGTAACACAGAGGATTGCTGCAATAATGAGAAGGACACTGACCTGCAGAGATAAAAGGGTTATCATTCCGTTGTATGTCTCTGATCAGACCACACTTAGACTATTGTTCTCAGATTTGGTCCCCAGGATTTGAAGGGGATAAATTAACTGTGGAAAGGGTACAAAGGCGAATAACAAAGATGGTTTCAGGACTGTACTGTGTTAGTTATGAGGATCGGCTGAGGGCATGTGGACTGCAGAGTTTGGTGGATAGAAGAAGGAGAGGTGATATGATTGAGACTTTTAAACTGTTGAGAGGTGGTTACAGGGTTGACACTGGGGAGTTATTTCGCTTGGTTGAACAGCGGGAAGGAGTGATGACAAGAAGCCATCCCCGGAAGTTACGAAAGAAAACTGTGAGCAAGAGGGTGAGGAGTGGTTGAACCATGGAATGCATCGCCTGATGGCGTGGTGAGAGCGAGAATGGTCAATGAGTTTAAGGAATGGTATGATAGACTTTGTGTTTTTTAAGGGGGGACCTCCCCTCGATGAGTCTTGATAGACTTTGTGTTTCTTAGGAAGGACCTCCCACGATGTCTTTTGACTACATGGAGGCCTGAATAATAATAATAATAATTACTGCAGTGTCTCCAGATCTTCACGACAAAGCTATTTGGTCTGGAACCAGTAGGAAGCGACTATACCTCAGTATTAATCAATCTAAACCCAAAAATGACTAGACCCACCCAAAAAAGAAAATATCATTGGAACTTCCAGAAGGCAAATTGGGAAAAATACAAGGATGAAGTAAGTAAAACGCTGAAAGGTCACACATACTATGATGACTTAGACAGACTACATAACTTGGAAAAATACTATCCTAAATGCAGCAAAGAAAAGTATCCCAAAGGGTTACAGGAGAAAAGTTATTTCAAACTACACAAAGGTTCACCAGGAACTTGCCAGTAAACTAACTAAACAAAATTAATTATTTTACATCTTAAAAATTGGAAGCTCTCTAGAAACCAGGATCGAGTACAACAAGATAAATGCTGAAATTAAACAAAAATATAATATATTCAAAAAACTAGGTGGCAAGATTTCCACAGCTTAAATCCAAGCACTTCAGATACCAAGCTTTGGAAACTGACTGCTAATTTACAAAGAGACCTACCAAAGGCAAGTGACACTAACACACTAAAAGATCCAGATGGAAGTATCAAAATAGGAGGCAGGGAGATCGCAAATACATTGCCCTTTCATTTTCAAAATATAAGCAAACCAGAGATGAATACTAGGAAAGACCATCAAATATCAAAACAGGCTCGACAGGAGAAAAATGCTGCAAATTCCCCAAAATATAAAAAACAAATTATTCTGGGATCCACTGACAATCTTTGACTTGAGAGATGCCTTGGAGAGACTAGATATAAATAAATCCTGTGGACCAGATAACATACAAAGAATTATGATCAAACATCTTCCTTCCCTAGCCCTAGATTGGCTACTTTGCTTATACAGCAATAGCCTAAAACAAGGAAAAGCTCCAAAAGACTGGAAGACAGCCACAATCATACCAATCTTAAAGCCTAACAAACCTCAAGACCAATCAGGTCTTGAGGTTTGTTAGGCTTGAGGCAAATTGATGGAAAAAATGATACTCCAACATTTGAATTACTATCTAAACAAAAATAGTATACTACCACATTTTCAGACTGCCTTTAGAAGAAATCACTCAACAATTGATCAACTTTTCTACTTAACCCAGACAATTCAAGATAACTTCCAGACCAAACCTACCAAATCTACCATTGCAGCTTTTATAGATTTTAGCAATGCCTTTGACAAGGTGTGGGGGCAGAAACTCTTTTCCAAACTTTGTCATATTGGAATAAAAGGGAAAGTTCTAAACTGGATTTATGACTTTCTAAGAAATAGAACAATTCGAGTTAGAATAAATAATACCTTTTCCAAGAAAGTGAAAATAAGACAGGGACTCCCTCAAGGCAGCATTTTGAGCCCACTCCTTTTTTCCATCTACTTAAACGACTTAGATAAAAATATAAATAAAGAAACAAAGATAGCTATGTTTGCTGATAATTTGGTCCTATTCTCAGCTCACAACAACCTAGAAACAGCAGAAAGTCACTTAAACAAACCCATTGAAAGTTTATCTACATACTGTGAAAACCAAAAAATCAAAATTAACCCTACTAAATCAGAAATTTGTGTATTTACCATTAATAACTACCTCAGAAAGTGGAAACCAAAGATTAAGCTAAACAGTCAACTAATTATCTTTAATGAAAGCCCCAAATACCTTGGAGTTACTCTGGATCCATCACTAAGCTTCAATAAACATATCAACAACTTGCAGTCAGAGCAAAAAGAAGACTAAATATCATGAAAAGTATCTCAGGTAAAGAGTGGGAAGCCGATGCTAAAACCTTAAAAGCACATACACCTCTATTAGCTGACCCATAATGGAATATGCTTCGCCTATCTAGATGTAAACATCACAAACCAGTTTAGACAAGCTTATAAAAATTCAGAAAAATGCAGCTAGAATCATATGTGGACTAAGGAATACAACTCCTGGAAAAATAGCAGAATTCGAATCCAACCTTGTTCCTTTAAAAATTAGGTGGCAAGAAAATCTTACTAAATTTGTAGAAAAAAGAGGCAACCTTGCACATCATAGAACAAGTGAACTTTTTAAAAATTGGCAACCAACAAACAGAATAAAGAAAAAATCAACAATGCATGAAATCATGGAAAATAAAATTCCCTTGGATTGTCTAAATAAAATAGCCCACTACCTAGCATTTCCTCCAAATCAAGACAGGAAAAATATAGTTATCAACTTTGAAATAGAGAAACATAAGAAAAAAGCCTAGAAAACCCTGAAATGTTGAGATCATTAGCTCTTAATAATAAAAATAATAATAAAATACATTTTATTATTATTATCCAGGCCTCCATGGAGTCAAAAGACTCATCGTGGGAGGTTGTTTTTAGGAAATACAAAGTCTATCATACCACTCCTTGAACTCATTAACCGTCCCCACTCCAACCACTCTCTCAGGCAATGCATACCAAGGTTCAACTGCCCTCCATGCAAAGAAACCACTCCTCACCTTCTTGCACACATCCTCCCTTCGTAACTTCCAGGGATGGCCCCTTGTCATCGCTCCTTCCCATCGTTCCACCAAGTGAAAGAACTCTATAATGTCTACCCTGTAACTGCCTCTCAACAGTTTAAAAGTCTCGATCATATCACCTCTCCTTCTATCCACCAAACTCTGCAGTCCACATTCCCTCAGTCGATTCTCATAACTCATATTGTACAGTCCTGAAACCATCTTTGTTATCCACTTCTGTACCCTTTCCACAGTCAATTTATCCCCTTCAAATCTTGGGGACCAAATCTGAGAACAATAGTCTAAGTGTGGTCTGATCAGGGCCTTATACAACAGAATGATAACTCTTTTATCTCTGCAGGTCAGTGTCCTTCTGATTATTGCAGCAATCCTCTGAGTTACCCTCACCACCTTTGCAATATGCTCCATGAATTTCAGTTTTCTATTATTATTATCATTAACATCTGACCTCCATGGAGTCAGATGTTACACACTCAGGCAATGTATTCCACCCACAAGCCACCTTCCATGCAAAGAACCTACTCCTCACTCCTCTGCTCACACCCTCCTTATACAGCTTCCTGTGATGGCCTCTTGTTTTATTCCTCCTTTCCCATTCTATGAAAAATCTCTTCCATGTCAACCTTTGTCCTAACATCCTCTTTCAAATTTTCAGTTGAAGAAAATATGTGGCAACACCTGTTTATAATGCAGTCCTTGGGTGCAAAAAGCAAACAATTCATGTAAAGCAAAATTTTTAAAGCAAATAAAGGTGTATATACATGCATATATATACATTTGTGTGTTGTGTAACTTGAAATCAGTTCAAATTGCATTTGAGATTTTTGATACCGTTAAGAGGATTCATAAATGTTACTTTTACAAATAAAATTCTACTGAAAACAGTTGTAACTAACATGCCATAAACTTTGTGAAAATGTACCCCTACCTGGTGTGGAAGGGACATACAGAAAAGCATGTTCCTACCATCAGCGCACCCTGAGTGGTGCATGGCCCAGCGTGAATGTGTTAAGACTAGATTTTTTGCTTGGAGGGTAGTGAATGGGTTGAATAGGTTGCCAGAGGTGGCTGTGAGTGCTTCGTCCTTGAAGAAAAGAGAGAGAGAGAGAGAACAGGTATTGTGTAAATAATGGGCCTACTGTGATGAGTCTTCTGACAATATGGAGGTACTTGTATAGTAATAATAATATGACAAGTGAAAACTTTTCATTTTCAACAGTTCTCACCTTAATTATTTTATTCTGTTTTCATTACTACCAAATACTCAACTACCACTCATCTCTTGGTTATTTTTGGTCATATTATACTCTTCTTCCAAATATTTCAGTCTATCATTATACTTCTCACCCTAACCCTTTTTTTAGATGAAATGTTATAAACCTATAGTACATCAATATTGGTATTTTTGGTGGGGAAAAAGTTATTATATAATCCAAAAAACCAAACCCTGATCTTACACACAAAATGCAATATTTTTTCAAACTTCTGGACACAAGAAGAGTAATTAATGGGCTTATACTTAAAGACATTTACAAACATCCATGCTGCCCACTTCCAATCTCATTTGAACTAACAGTATGAGGGGGGGGGACTGAAAAGTTCTGATAAACAAACACCTAGAACAAAAATTTTATTAAAGCAACTGATATATAACCACAAGAAAGAACATATCTTAAAACCCTTTATTCCCCATGTTTCATCAAAGAATTTTCTTTTAGACACTGTCAGTGCCAGGTTATTTTGCACCCTAGGTAAAGTTTACAAGTGCACCCCTTATTTCATAAACTAAAATGTTTCTAATTGACATTAAACAAAATAAAATTGTCTTTCAAGTTAAATTAATAGCGCTTTTTTTTATTTTCTTTTTTAATTATTTTGAAAATTCTCTGTTATAATTCATTTACAAAAAAAAGTTATAAAATACGAAATTTAATATTTTAAAATGTTAACATTTTAAAATATTTATCTTAACTGAATTTTAAATAGCAGTAAGTTCAAATTATTTAGGTAAGGAACAAAAAAGAACCAAGAGTTAAATAGTAAAATAGTGTGATGTGTGAGGGATAAGGAAAAAGAATCGATACCTAAATCATATATCACTATTTAATTTTGATATTTTAGTAAAGTATGAATAAAGCATAGCTTGAAGTTTTGCACCCTAGGCGGTCGCCTATTTGCCTAAATGGTAGCACTGGCCCTGCTTTTAGGATATATTAGAAGAGTTGCTTTAATATGATTTTTGTTCTAAGTGTTTATCAGAACTTTTCATCCCTCCCTCCCTCGTACATTAGCCATTGTACATTGGCCAAGCACGAGCTGGCAAATAATAATACTTTCATGCTTTTCATTCATCACTTTCAGATAAACTAGCTAAACAATACAAGATTTAAACAGTAACTTCTCAGCATAGTTCAAAAGACCATTATACTATGTTGCAAAAGATGGTCTCACCTCATATTTAAGTCCACAACAAAAGTACCAAACTCATTATATTCTGGTTTCTTGCCTCATGGTGCCCAAGGATGGTAATGAAAGATTATGAGAATAAGGTATAGAAATGTTTAGTGAAAGTTATATGAAGTTAGGATTTGAAATTGTGATCCTAAGATTGACCCTTCTCTCCTAGTCCAAAAATATGAAAAATACAACTTTGCTTTCTGATACTTATTCTAAAATATATTAATTAATTTGATTTTATATATACAGTGATCTCTCAATTATCTGACATTCAAATGAATGAACCTTCAATCCAATGACCCTTGAATGGCTTAGTGTTTCAATTAACTTCTGATACAGCCAGTGCGGTAACTAGCTTTTCATGGCCCCTGTGCAAGGTTTTATTTTTGACCCCCCCTTTTTTTTTTGAAAAAATAATAACAAAATGAATATGACAGAAATAGATCAATTAATTTTTAACTTTAACCAAAAATGTTATGGAATCGGCCCCCATGGCAGCAAAATTTAAAGTCTGAAAATGAAAATATAATACTGATTATTTTTGATACCCCATTTCAGGCCCCCCCTTCATCCTGGGCCCTGTGCTTGTGCACCCCTTGCACCTGCCTAGTTACAGCACCGTGTAACTGGACCTTTAGTTATCCATCACTTCAATTATTTTAACTAGCAAATTACTCTCCTGCTGTGGCTGGATAATAGAGGGATTAGTGTGTGTGTGTGTGTGTGTGTGTTTATTTAAATTATTACATACACATTACCTCAGCATCTACATTAGGAGACAGTTCCTGTGGATCATAGTCATAGAGTGCTATCATCCGCCTCACAGGATGAGTCGACCAGGGATCAGAAGTATGATCTTAAAAAGAGAGGGGGGAAAAAAGGCTTAAATAATTAATGATATATTCAAAAACCACAATAAAAATACTTCAACATAATTAAGTATGAAGAATATAATATCAGAACATGCTGCCATTTTAAACAAGAACCAGTGAGTTACAATAAATATGTTTCATTAATTCATTTCTAACTCATTAACATCATATCAAATAACAGATAAAATGCAAAAAAAACAGAAAGAAGAATGGAGATGTCTGCTAAACATAAGACTCAAAGATAAAATCAAAGATGAAGAAATTGCTAAATTGGATATTGATTAAGGTATTACATGAATGTGCAAAGGCAATGCCTCTAACCCAGCTATTCAATTCAGATCTCAGTTCTGGTAAGGTCCCAAGAGAGTGGGAAAAAGGACAAAATAGTTCCATTGCAGAAAAGAGACCTTCAAGAAGAGATAGAAAATTACAGGCCAAATTATGTACTCTACAATTCTCCATCTCCACCACTCAATCCATCAACTACAGCAAACTGCATCATCCACACCAATGCCATCTACTGCCCACCACCACTATTAGTATTTTCTCAGACCATCACAAACATCCATGCCCACTTTAGTACCTTCTGTAAAGGTTCTGCATCTCCATTCAAATTCAGGAAACTAAATATGTGCACAGTAGTCCCATCACATTTTTAAATATTCTGAATATTTTAAATATTTTAAAAGCCCACTTTCATCCATGCGCTGTTCTTCTCAAAAGACCATCCATCTGTTCACTGGGCATCCACAGATGCCATATGGTCACTCATGCTTGGTGCCTCACCGTGTAGTCCTGTTGTATGCTTTTTTCTGGAGGCTTCAACTCTCTGAAGATCAGTCACTCCACACACACACCATTCATCCATCTCATTGACAGTCGACCCCTTCCTCTTTTTCCAGGAATTTTACCTTCTATTACTGTTCTTAGAAGTCCCCCTTCCATCCTTTCAATGTGTCCAAAATATTTTAACTTTCTTCTGTCAATATCCTTAAATTATATGTTCATCCAAACACAGATGAAGCCTCTAGTTAATGTAGCAAAACTAAAAACTAAAAGGTAACTAGTTGTATTAAATCTTTACGACCAATAAACCCAGCGTTAGTTATTTTTATTATATTACTTTTGTGGCCGAAAATAACATACTGATCATGAAACTATCAACTTGTTTTTCAAAAGATAAATGCTCACTGATGTCTCTTCCTGGTGTATACCAAGTTCCTTGTGACTGTCATCTATCCTACTTCAGACAAACTGGATGCTCAATAGAAAAGAGAATACAAGAACTTCAATCATATATTTACCACAGGAAATCTGATAAATATGGCTTGGCTCAACATGGAATAGACATAGACCACAATATTCTTTGGTCTGAAATGCTCCGACTATATCGTTGTCGGTACAGATTTGAACATTTGTTTCAAGAGAGTGCTGAAGCCTTTCTTCACCACTGAACTTGAATCAGAATGACTATCTTTATCTAAAACATGAGAAAGTCTTATTAGAATACATCATTAAATTCTTTCTGTTTCAAACAATCCATTATTTACATTTTATCTTGTAATCAACTGTCACTGCCATCACAGATGGCAAATAAGTTTCAGATTGAAATATCTGGCCTTTTAAACAAATAAATAATATGGCCTATGCCTTTGTTTTCATTTAAATAAGTAATATAACTATGGTACAAGTTTATAGAATGAATGAATTTTTTAAGTTACTTCTGATCTCCATTAAGTAGGTTGTGCTCTTGTACCAGACAATAAAATTCATTTCTCACCTAAAAAATACAGTGCTGTCAATACATGCCAATCCATGGAGTCAAAAGACTCATTGTGGGTGTGATGAAGTGTGTTAATTGATAAAATGATGGATTTTACATGGATATTTTATTATTATTATTATCGTCATCATCATCATCATCAGACCTCCATGGAGTCAAAAAGACTCATTGTGAGAGGTCCCTCTGACATTCACTGTCTCTGCACTCTCCACACTCTCAGGCAATGCGTTCCACTTGCAATGCAAAAAACTTTCTTCCCACTCTACTGATCACACCTTCCTTATACAGCTTCCAGGGATGACTTCTTGTTCTCTGCCCCCCCCCCCTCTGCTGTCTCCCCTCATTTTATGAAATTGGTTTGCTGGAATTGAAATTGGATTAATTTCCTTATTATTAATCTAGTAATAAGAAAGCTAGGTGACAAAATTTGTGCATAGCAGTCTACATGTGGCATGATCAATGCCTTATACAATGGACACATAATTTCCTTACCTTTACAAGTCAGCCTTACAAGAAAGCCTTACCTTTATGTTCAAGCATAATTAATTTTAGCAAACACATTGCTAAAATTTTAGTTAATTTTAAAATTCATTAAAATTCAGTTAATTTTAGCAAACACATTGCTAAAATTATGTTGCATAATTTTAGCAATGTGTTTGCACATTTTACATCCTTATCCACCATTATCCTTTCTTTATACTTAACATTCCAGATACCAGAAACCACCCTAGACAATTGCCTCTGGATCCTTTCCAATATCTTTTTATCCTTTTGAAAGCTAGGTAACAAAATTTTTGCACAGCAATTTACCTGTGGCATGATCAAGGCCTTATACAATAGAAACATAATTTACTTACCTCCACAAGTCAGTGTCCTCTGCATTATCAGAATCTGTTGTGATGACCTCATAATTTTAGCAAGGTGTCCCCTACATTTTAGGTCCTTATCCACCATCACCCTCTTATTTCCTCCACCTCCTCCTCCTCCAGTATATCCTGCCAAACTGTATATGCTGCATCCCATCTTTGTTTTCCAAATTTTAAAACCTTACACTTTATATAGTTGAACTAGTAACCCTATGCACTTGCCCATTCACACAATCCATTTGAGACCTCTTCTAAGCAACCACATCTACTCTATTCCTTGTGGTTCTTCCCAACTTTTCATCACTAGCAAAAACTGCAGACCCCTTTCATATCATTCCAAATATTAGATTAAAGCTTGATTCAAACACAGCAGTGGAATTTATTGGGATATTAGCATGGGTGCTAAATAAGGTAAAAGAGAATTAGTGATTCCACTGACCTGGTTGATTAACTTCATTCTCAGCATGAGCAATGAGTGAAAAGAGGACAAGATAATTAAATTATACAAATCTGCAGCTGAGACTGATGTAACCAATATATGTACTAATCGGTATCTCTGGAGTGACCATTAAGGACATGAGAGACTGAGACTGATATGGGCACACATCCAGAATTGAGCAAATAGCACTGTATCCTCAAGGACAACACTTTGCATTGTGACAGCATATGACAGGATTCCACACAGGATATTGTTATACAAACCCCAAAGTATGGGCATATAAAATAAGCTTGGGATATGGATAGCAGAGTGATTTACTGACTGGAAGATATCAGAAATTTTGAAAGGCCCAAATACAGATTCTGTATTTGGGCCTTTACTATTTAACTTGTATATTAATGATGATATTGAACAGGATTACATATCCAGAACAGAACTGTCCAGCTGGTAGCCCATGAAAAAGTTTGGTGGCCTGCTACTAAAAACAAGTTTTATTCTTAACTTTAAATCAAACTTGCATTTCATTATTATTATTATTATTACCACCAGACCTCTAAAGAGTTAAAAGACTTATCACGGGAGGTACACACTGTTACACAAATCCCATCAAACTGTGGGATTTGTGTGTAACAGTGTATCTGCATTCACCACAATGTCAGGCAATGCATTCCACTCACCAACCACTCTCAATGCAAAAATCCTGCTCCTTATGTCCCTACTCACACCCTTCTTATACAGCTTTCAGGGATGTTACCTTGTTCTACCCCTCCCCTCCTTCCATTCTATGAAAAATTTCTTCCACATTAATTCGGTAACAACTCTTTACCAACTTAAATGTCACAATCATATCTCCTCTCTTCCTCCTATTTACAAGTGTTGAATTCAATTTAAAAAGTATTGATGTGAGCACAGATTGATAAGAAAATAACTATTTAATAACTTAAAAGCTAATATTTCGCTGGTAAAAAGCTAATATATCCAGCATCTTCAGAGCACACAAACAAAGTTTGTTACAAATGTGAAACAACCACAATTCGGTGTAACAGTGAAGCTAGTATAAGTAATTGCAGCGTGCAACACAAGACTAAAGTCCTAATACGGCGGCGTCTAAGTTAAAAATAAAAAAATAAATAAATAAAATAACCAGTAGTCCTTGAAAGTTTTGAAAAAATAAAAAAATAAAAATAAATTAAATTAAAATAAATAAATATTAATTTGGTCTTAGGATGACTGTCTCCCAAATCTTTGGTAGATTTATACAGCCATACTTGTTAAGGTTTGGAGTATGTTTTAAGCTGATTCCAGGAACAACCTCTCTGATTTGTAGAAGCTTCTGTGCAGTACTTTTGTTTTTTTCCAATTGATCCTGTGTGCTGGAGTATCCAAAGCATGGTCTGCCAGACCCGACTTGCCATAGCAAAAGTGCCAGATATATTTTTTGTGTTCACTGAGTTAGATGTCTACAGTTCTTCCTGTCTGTCCGTAGTAGGCTCGATGATAAGAACAGGGCACTTCATAGACTCCTGGATGTGATAAAGGAGTGAATCTGTCCGTAGGTGAATGGATGAGAGTTGCCTCTCAAACCTAGTCTCTGGCTATACTATGTTGATGATGTCTTTGCTATTTGGCCACATGGCTCAGACACATTGAATACATTTTTAATGCATCTAAACAGTCAGCACCCTAAAATCCACTTTACAATGGAACTAGAAGCCAATGACTGCCTGCCCTTCCTGGACACACTGATCACACATCTTCCAGAAGGTTCCTTATCATTTTTGGTTTATAGAAAACTCACACATACAGGGAGATATTTACACAAAACATTCACACCATTACCTTTCTCAACAATATGATATCTTAAAAACACTAACCCATAGAGCTAGAGCAATCTGTTCCAATGTTGAAAGTTTATTTTTCACTTGGTTAGACTATAATAAATTCAGTTTAATCCTTTATCCAAGTGTGAGCAAACAAAGTTTGTGCCTGAAACTAGTCTGGGTAGTGGCCAATCCCTTAATGCATAACATTATATATATCCGCAAGGAGATGTGTTTTGCATTATGGAAGATACTGGGATAGGAGTGTTGGTAGCTTGGTCCACCTTTGCTACGAGTTTCCCGGTGTTGTACTACCTTACCCCGGTAAGGTAGTACAACACCATATTCAATCCTGAAGATATTTCCAGGCACAAACTTTGTTTGCTCACACTTGGATAAAGGATTAAACTAAATTTATTATAATCTGTTCCAATGACATTGCTCTCACTGCTGAACTTTCTCACCTGCGCCACACCTTCCTAACCAATGGCTATAATCCCCATAAGATAGATAAAATACTAAATGCTACCCATAAATCACCCCCTCCCCATTATCTACCACAGAAAACTACAACAAAACAATCACAATCCCGTACATTAAAGGCACATCTGAAAAGATATCTAGGGTGCTTAACAAACACCAACTGCACACCGTATTTAAACCTTATGCGAAATTGGCAACTCTCATCCATTCACCTAAGGCCAGATTCACTCCTTTATCACATCCAGGAGTCAGGAGTCTATGAAGTGCCCTGTTCTTGTCATCGAGCTTATTACGGACAGACAGGAAGAACTGTGGACATGCGCCTCAGTGAACACAAAAAATATATCCAGCACTTTCACTATGGCAAGTTGGGTCTGGCAGCCATGCTTTGGATACCCCAGCACACAGGATCAATTGGAAAAAAACAAAACCACATCCAAGTCAGAGAGGTTGTTGCTGGAATCAACTTAAAACATACTCAGTGAACACAAAAAATATATCCAGCACTTTCGCTATGGCAAGTTGGGTCTGGCAGCCATGCTTTGGATACCCCAGCACACAGGATCAATTGGAAAAAAACAAAACCACATCCAAGTCAGAGAGGTTGTTGCTGGAATCAACTTAAAACATACTCCAAACCTTAACAAGTATGGCTGTATAAATCTACCAAAGATTTGGGAGACAGGCATCCTAAGACCAAATTTATATTTATTTATTTTAATTTTATTTTTTTTCAAAACTTTCAAGGACTACTATTTGGACTACTATATTTTTTCAAAACTTTGGACTACTGTTTTTTTTTTTTTACTTAGATGGCACCATATTAGGACTTTAGTCTTGTGTTGCACGCTGCAATTACTTATACTAGCCCCACTGTTACACCAAATTGTGGTTGTCTCGCATTTGTAACAAACTTTGTTTATGTGCTCTGAAGATGCTGGATATAATACCAGTGAGATATTAGCTTTTAAGTTAATAAATAGTTATTTTCTTATCAATCTGTGTTCGCATCAATACCGTTTAAATCCAATTCAACATGTGTGACAAACACATAAGCATATCCACACATTTAAATATTCCTATTTACAAGGCTTTGCAAACTGCATTTCCTCACTCTGTCTTCATATCCCACATCCCAAAGACCAGCTACCACCTTAATCACTCTTCTCTGGGCCCTTTCCAATATATCCTCATCACCATGAAAACCAGGGGACCAAATCTGTGCAGAGTAATCCATATGAGGCCTAATCAAAGACTTATATAATGGAACCTTTTACATATGTTTTAAAGCCACAGTATTACCCATTGAATATAGTATCTCATTTATTATTATTATTATGTAACACCTTCAAAGAGTCCAAAGACTCATCAAGGGAGGAAAGTATCTCTTAGAAAGGGAATACTGTGAGTAGACATATAAATACAAAATTAATGACGGAAAATCTCACGTAAAAAGATTTTACTCTGAATTTAAAGCATTGAAATCACTGAAGAATAACAATAATTTAATTATTACTAAATCTGATAAAGGGAAGGCTGTAGTTATTCAAGATAGGAAGGAATATGAGAGAAAAATGTCCCTGTTACTTCGCAACTATTCAACTTATAGGCCTCTTACAACGGATCCTACTGGGAGTCAATTGAATAGACTTAATTCTCTTATAGATAATGTATCGACTTGGAATGAAGATCAAAATAAAAAATTTAGAACCTTCTTCAGTCGTCCACCTAGAATGTATGGTCTTCCGAAAGTTCATAAACCAGGCATTCCATTGAGGCCAGTTGTAGATTGTATAGGTTGTCCCACTTACAAAATTTCAAAATTTTTATCAAATTTACTTACTTCCTCAACTAGAAGAACTGATACTTATATAAAAAATACTTTAGATTTCAAAAATAAAATTTCAGATCTTCATTTGGACATTTCTCATTTCATGATCAGTTTAGATGTTGTTTCTTTATTTACAAATGTTCCTTTATCTGAAAGTATTGAATTACTGCAACAGGAATTTCCTTCAGACATAGTAAAAATTGATTTTGTAATACATTCTGCCTATTTTTCCTTTAAAAATAAGTAGTATCAATAAATTGAAGGAACAGCAGTGGGCAATCCTCTTTCTCCTGCTATCTCCAACTTCTTTATGGAACATTCTGAAAAACGTATCTTTGACAACGTCTCCCAAACCTACTCATTGGTTCAGATATGTCGATGACATTTTCCTATTTGGAATGGCTCTTCTGATGAACTACAACAGTTTCTCACTAAGTTAAATGCACTTCATCCAAGAATCTAGTTTACCCTTGAAATAGAATCAAATAAGCAGTTAGCCTTTTTCATCATCATCATCAAATTCCTGCCATGTACCCTCAAGGGGTGTACAGGATATGATAGTACTACATGAAAAAAATTATATCATTACTAACTTCCTATCTACAATTTTCCTCCAAATCAGTCTGTTACTTGTCAAGACTCCAACATTATTAGATCTTATTTCTATCGTCTAAGGCACTTTGTACCGTATCAATCCACCTATATCTTGGTCTTCCTCTCAGTCGTTTTGCTGCCAACCTGGCAGAGCACACTTGTTTTGCTAATCTTTCTTCGCCCATTCTGTTTAAGTGACCATACCACCTGAGATTAGCTCTGCTAACACATTCCTGGATGCTGACAATGTCAAGTTCTTTCCTAATATCCTCGTTTTTAATATGATATTGCCATTGGCACCATCTGTTCACACCTATAATCTTTCTCAGGACTCTCATATCTGCGGTCTCTAGTCTTTGGTCAAGTGTTTTACTTCTGACCCAGCTCTCAGATCCATAAGTTAAAATTGGTTTGAACAATGTCTTGTATACAGCTAATTTAGAGTTCCGACTAATTTCTCTCTTATTCCATATGAATTTATTCAATTGACTTCCTACCATATCACCTTTGCTGATTCTGTTGTCTATTTCTATATTTAATTTACCATCTTCAGTAAAAATCGTGCCTAAGTAGCTGAAATGTTTTACTTGTTCCACAGGTTCTCCATTCACAGCACAGTTGACATTTTCAATGATTCTGCCTATTTTCATTGTCTTTGTCTTTTTTTTGCTGACCTTCATACCATATCTATTACAAAAGTTATTCAATTTAGTCTGAGAATCCTGCAGACTTGTAGCGGATTTATTTAGAAGTATAACATCATCTGCATAAAGCAAAGAGCTGACATTAACATCTCCATTTTTGATATCATGTTTAATACCACTTTCCTTCATAATGTGATCCATATAGATAATAAATAACAGAGGGGATAATGTACATCCTTGTCTCACACCAGATTTAACATTAAACCATTTTCCTGTGCTTCCTTCAATTCTAACTGCTGATATAATGCCCCATATAATGCCCCATTGACACCATATAACTGTAGCGTATTGAATAGCTTCTCTCTTGGCACCTTGTCATATGCCTTTTCCAAAACAAAACTTAAATACAGATCTTTGTTATATTCCCATGCTTTCTCGACTATTTGTCGTAAAGTGAAGATCTGATCCTGACAGCCTCTATTTGGCCTGAATCCAGCTTATTCTTCACCAAGCTTTTCTTCCACAATTCTTCTCAACCGTTTCTCAAGTATACTTGCATAGATCTTGCCAGGAACACTCAGTAGGGAAATACCTCTGTAATTCTCACATTCAGTTTTATTTCCCTTTTTATATATGGGTACTATGAGAGCTCTACTCCAATCATCGGGAATTCATCCCTCTGTCCAGGTTTTCTGAACTATGCAGTGCAGCCACTGAAATACTCTTATACAACCATACTTCAGCATTTCTGGTCGAATATCATCTACTCCTGCTACCTTTCCACATTTCAAGCCTTTGATGGCTTTTTCTACTTCAAGTATGGATATGTATTCCTAACTGCATGCCTGGTCAGTGTTTTTTTATCACGGTGCTGTCATCACTGCTTGTTTCATTTAGCAGTTTTTCAAAGTAATTACTCCATACTTCAAGGATATCTTTTTCTCCCATTTTCATGTCACCTTTATCATCTCTAACTCCTTTTACAACACTCTTTCCTCCATTCCTAAGCTTCTTCAACAACCTCCAGAATATTTTGCCACCTTCTTGATATTTATTTTCTATATTCTTGCCAAAGTCCTCCCATGACTTTTGTTTAGCTAGTTTTACACAGTATTTAGCATTCTTGCATTTGTCTCTGTATTCTCTAAGAGCACATGCTGACTTATTTGCAGGGAATTTTGATATGCTTTCTTCTTTTCCTTCACTGCCTCTTTAACTTCCAGTGTCTGCCATGGAGTTCTTATTTTTCTATCCTTGCAGACAACTTCACCATATGCCTCTCGAGCTGAATCAATCAGAGCTTTCTTCAAGGCTTGCCACTGAATCTCCAAGGTTTGATTCCTGTTCTCAAACTCTTTCATTTTTTCTTCAACAATTTTTGTGTATTTTAGTCTACAGTTCACATCTGAGAGCTGCTCAACTTTTATTCGCTTTAAAACTTTCTTACATGTTATTCTTTTCAACATGAAATTCAATTTTATCCCGCTCAAGACTAAATAGTGATCGCTTCCAATTTCAAATCCTCTGTACACTCTGGTGTCCTGCACCAGGGAGAAAACATCACTATCCACAATAACATAGTCAATGAGACTTTTCTTATTCCTTGCCTCTTCTCTCCATGTGAATTTGTGCACATTTTTATGTTGGAACATGGCGTTAGTAATAACCAGTCCATGTCCTGAGCAGAAATCCAACAGATATTTCCTTTATTATTAGCTTTGCTCTTTTCTCCACATTTTCCCAAAATATTTTTGTATGTCTGACAATCATTTCGTACTCTGCTATTTAGATCCCCAACAAGGACCAACTTTTCCTTTTTCATTGTGTCAGTTGCTTTTTCTAAAGCCTCAAAAAATTCCTCCATTTCTACCTAGTAGAACCTTATGTGGGACCATAGGCACAAATAAGTCTCATTGTCCAGTTCCCATTCTCATATTTGCCTACATTACTCTACTTGAGACTGACTGAGATTGAAGAAGATTAGCCTCGTATTTTTTTTTGAATACTATGGCTACTCCTTCTTTTCCTTGATTGCCATTGCCTGAATATAACATTTTGTATTTATTGCTCAGAAAGATCTTACCAGTTTTTGTCTTTTTTTTTGTTTCAGTCACCCCTATTATGTCGATCTGGTACTTATCTAATTCCCGTGCTAGCTCCATTTCTTTGCCATTCAGACTTCTTATGTTGATAGTACCGATCTTTAACTTTGGTGATGTTGAGTTGGGCTTTGTTTTCAGATTTGTTCCAGTAGCTGACTTTCTGCTGTTTGCCCTGGTTCCTTGGCGAAAACAACGGGGGGGGGCTTGTTTAACCGGGCGACGCCCCAGCCGGCATGAAATTTTGTCATGTTGTACCATCATTTTTTATTTTGGTTTAACCAATAAGAATACAATTTGGTCGGCTAAATCCCAAATTGCCAGCCCATCCTCGTTCATTCAGTATCCAAGTAGATACCCAACAGGGTGCACCACGAGAACGTGAGGATTGGACATTAGGTCAGAAGCCCTGGTTGGTTCTCCGCATTCCTTTAAAGGATACGTGGAGGTCTTCTCTCAGTTATACAGCTATGACCCTTAAGCACCCTGTTAGCCTAGCCTTTTTAGATCTTCTAATTCTTCGCTAACCAGATGGTAATCTACATTTCTCAGTCTATAGAAAGAAGCCTCATACTGGCCATTATATCCATGTGGAATCTCATCACCATCCCAGTCAAAAGGCAGGTACTATTAAAACACTGGTTCATCAGGCCCACTCCTTTTGTTCGTCAGACGATCTTTTACAGAAAGAACTACAGGGTGTTCGGGATAAATATGACAGTTTCGTAAGGAAAAAGAAAATCTTCTTTGTATCTATTAAATTTAATGAATTGACAAAAAAACATTACAGGCAGAGTTAATTACAATACTATCAACAAGATTTACTCAAAATAACCACCATTAGCATCGATCACAGCTTCAATTCTGCTTCGGAACCTCGAACAAGCTGATGCTACAGTCTCCCTGGGAAGGGCCGCAAAAACTGTTTTAATTTTATCCATTAACTGGGCTTTTGTATTACTGGAAGTGCGATTGGTGTCTTTTTCAACTGCGCCCCATACAAAATAATCCATGGGATTAAGGTCTGGGGAGTTTGGAGGCCAAACATTTGGACTGGTGAAGTCGTAGAAATTTTCAGACAACCATTTTTGACTTTTCCCAGAGGTGTGGCAAGGGGCCGAATCCTGCTGCCATACATACGGCCTACCATTGGCTACCCTTGTTATCCAGGGCTTGACTACAGTTAGCAACTCCACGAACAAAGCCCGAATTCCAATGCCAGGGTTCTTCAACACCTGTTCCTGCAGATTTGCGAGGAATTCTGCTGTACGAACGCAATCAGATCGTCTGCTAGGGATCTTTCTTCTTGCTACATCCTCGTAGTCACCATTGCAAGTCTCTAGTTCATGCCTGATTGTTTTTACTGTATTCAGGGAGCATTGGGCAGCAGTCGTAATATCCTTATTTTGATGGCGGGCACGAATCATCATGATACAAGTTATTCTCTTCCATGATTCAGGTGGGTTCCAGCTATCCATCCTTTCTGACATCTTGTATATGAATGAAGAAGGGTCCAAACTTTTAAATGAAGAGAAGTGTGTGTTAATACATGTAACTTACGGAAAAATATAATTAATTATAAATATGTCAAATTTATCCCGAACACCCTGTACAATATATAACTTCTTCCTTTCTATCTAATGGTTATAAGAATTGCTTCATCAAAAGAGCTTTAAGTAGTTTCAATATGTCTTCCTCTTCAAACACAGAAGAAATAACGTGCATTCCTATCCCTTATGTATAGCAAGTAAAAGGAAAAATGTACATGGCAGATTGATTTTAAAGAATGCCGATGGCAGGGAGGTAACTGAATCAGTTGAGATAGTTGAGTTACTGAGTGAGCACTTTGCAAGAGTATATCATCCAGGTGGTGACATTGCAGAAACGAATAAACCAGTAGATTATACGGGAATTGTGGTTAATGAAGTGGAGGTGAGTAGTCTATTGCATAACCTCAATGTCAATACATCTGTGGGATTGGATGGTATACCAGCTCGTGTTGTACGAGAAGCAGCTAAAGAATTGTCAGTACCCTTGACCATTTTGTCTAATTTGAGTCTCGGGTCTGGGTTAGTCCCGAGCGGGTGGAAAGAGGGGAAAATAGTTCCACTGCATAAAGGTGGTTCCAAGACTGCTGTTGTAAATTACCGACCGATTAGCATATCAGGAATCATTGTCAAGGTCTTAGAGAAATTAGTCAAGAAAAGAATACAGGATTGGATAGATGAAAATGGGATATTGTATGGGGGACAACATGGTTTTATGAAGGGTAGATCATGCCTCAGTAACTTGCTCACGTTTTATAACAAGTGACGGCTGAACTCGGTAGGGGTAATGGGTTTACAGTGATACTACTGGACCTTGCCAAGGCCTTTGATAGGATACCACATGGAACCCTAATCAGTAAACTGGAGCAGATGGGTATAGATATAGGGTTGGTGAGATGGATAGGAGGATGGTTGAAGGAGAGATATCAAAGAGTGGTTTATTCAGGAGTGGAGTCTAAAAGACGTCTTGTGACTAGTGGAGTGCCACAGGGCTCTGTTCTTGGACCACTGCTTTTCAATTTGTTCATCAATGATATTGGAAAGGATCTGAGAGGAAGTGTTCACTTGTTTGCTGATGATGCAAAGTTGGGTAGAGCAATTGTGAGTGCACAGGATGTCAAAATTTTACAGGATGATTTGGATAGTTTGGAGGACTGGGCTAGGAAAAATGGATGTCAATTTAAGGGGGAAAGTGTAGGGTTATGCACTTTGGGGTGAAAAGAATAGCAGCAGTATATCGCATTGGTGGAACCATACTCCAGGAGATTGATGAGGCCAGGGATTTGGGAGTGTTGGTGGATAGGGAGTTGAAGTTTACGGGGCACATTGCAAAAGTAACTAAAACAGCTCACCAAATCACTTGGCTTCTGAAAAATACTTTAACATGCAGAGACGAACAAGTTGTTGTTCCTCTGTATCAAGCCTTGATAAGACCCCATCTGGACTTCTGTGCCCAGTTATGGGCACCAGGGTTTCTTCGTGATGGGGAGGAAGTGGAGAGGGTCCAGAGACGAGTGACCAAGATGATAGCAGGTCTGTGAAATGAACCTTATGAGAATAGGTTGAAGATTTGTGGGTTGCAGAAATTGGACGATAGGCGAAGGAGAGGTGATATGATTGAGACATTCAAATTACTGAAGGGTTTTTATAAGATTGATCCAAAAGATATTTTTGAAAATATGACTGGTGGTGGGAGGACTAGGGGCCATGCATGGAAGCTGGGCAAGAGCGTGGTTGACAAGGTATGATAGATACTGTGTGAATGTTGAATAGTTGTTCTTGACATGATGTTGGGGCCTCCCTCGATGAGTCTGTCGACTCCTTGGAGTTTCCCGGAACAATAATAATAATAATAATAATAATAATAATGTATACGGCATTAGTGAATGTATAGCAAAAGTTTTAAAACCACTGAATATTTTTGTTGCCTTTCGACCGGTCAGAAAAATCTCTACCTTTCTCACTTCTCCTAAGGACAAGCTTCCACATCTTAATTATCCAGGTGTCTACCAGATTCCTTGCTCTTGTGGATTATCTTATTTCAGACAAACAGGAAGATCTGCCTCTATTCGAGTAGAAGAACACCAGTCTTATATTCAGTACCTTAATCCTGAACAGTCTGGACTTGCAGAACATGCCATCTTAACCAGACATAGAGTTCATTGGAAAAAGAAGAGTCCTTCACAAAAGTCAGTTCCTCATAGAACGGCTTTATAAAGAAACATGTGAAACTTTATTCCACTCTCCTAACTTATACAGATCTGATGGTTTACGTCTATCCCCTTTATGGGAGATAGTACTTTACAAATCAGCTAATCTTTCCTAACTTTTTATTGTATATATAGTTTTTTTTTTTGTTAGGAAATTTTATTGACCTTTTTAGTTATCTCACACTAGCAATTAGGTGGCGCTTTTTGGAATTGTCAATTATTGTTTAATTTGAGCTTAACATGTACTGAAGATGCCTGTGACACACAGGTGAAAATTATACTATTAAAAAATCTTTTTACGTGAGATTTTCCGTCATTAATTTTGTATTTATGAAACCATGTATGCAAAATCATGACCAACTTCTACTTTACTTATAAGATATATAAAAGTGCAGAAATTGATGCAATTGATATATTTGTTTCAGTACTATGAATATAAGGATAACTTGGAACTTCACTTCAAGCAATTCTACTGGAGTGTGATTTCTTCTTATATATAGCCAAGTATTGCAAAAACCACTGGACAGTTTTCTTAGTGCCTAGTCCATTCTTTGATGTTGTGTAAGTCAGCAGGATTAGCAAAAATTTAGTTTAATAATAATATACTCTGTGTGGCATTAATAACATATGTTTTATGGTATATCTTCAATAGTGCTTTAGTAGAACTTGTTATTAAATTTTAGCATTAACTCTTAAATATAAATCTGAATGAGAAAAGAAAAATGCTGGAAACTGTATAAGGAGGGTGTGAGCAGAGGAGTGAGGAGTAGGTTCTTTGCATGGAGAGTGGTTGGTGAGTGGAATGCATTACCTGAGTGTGTTGTAAATGTAGACACACTGAATCAGTTTAAAGCGCTGTTGGATGAGCATTGTGTGCAATAGTGTGTACCTTCTATGATGAGTCTCTGACTCCATGGAAGTCAGATGTTAATAATAATAATAATATACATTTTTTATGACCTACCATCAACTTACAGAATAACAAACTGGCTTATAGATGTTGGACAGTGTCAATCTAGAAGTAATATCCTAATTACAAGCTGATGATACAAACTTGGAGAGAGTGATAGTGGGTCAGTTCAATGTTGCCAATTGTAAGGTTATGATGCATTTTGGACTGAAAACACTGCAGATATGTAGAGTATTATATTAAATTAAAGAGAATTTGCTGCAAGTGGTCAATGAAGCAAGAAATTTGGTGATGATAGTTGACAGACAGTTAAAATTTGGTCCCACTGTTATGGTGGTTATGTCAACATGTTGGATAACTGCAATATTGAAGATAACACTAACTTGTAACAAAGAAGTTGCTCTACACTTTACATCACTTTAATGAGACCACATCTAAATTACTCTGCTCAGATGTGGCCACTTGGATTTAGTAGAGATGGGGGGGGGGGAAGAGTCAGAGATTCGGCTGGATCTCTGCCAAGATGACATATATTATGGCCTATGGAAATGTGGATATGAGAACAGATTGAGTGAATGTGATCTTCATCATTTAAGAAATAAATGGAGGAGAAGAGAAGAGAAATGATAGAAACATACAAGTTTGTAAAGGGATCTTACAGTATAAATAGAAATGAGATTTTAAAGTTCACTGCAAGTGGGAGAACTCAGTTTCATCCCTGGAAGATGAGTAAGGGTGATGTTAAAAAGCCATGCAGGTTTTCTCATGGCATGTAGTGAGTTTGTAAAATGAGCAGATAGTAGATTAATATGTTTAAGGAGAGATAACGATAGACAAGACAGAAAAAAAAAAGAGCAGATAGTGTCAATATATCACAAATGACTTTAAACACACTTTCCTCAACTACTAAAATAATATATCTTTAACATTTCATCACATTACAACTAAACTGATTAACTGCAAACACTGTGCATGGACAATTTATGTAGTATTCTTAACTGTGGTTATCCTTTAGAGTTTATAATAATGATAATAAATAAATAAATATATATATATATATATATATACTGTATGTCTTAGTTAACTTGAACAGTTTGAATTGTTTGCGTAGTATTTAGTTTACAGGCATTTTAGATGAATGACTACTTATGTAATAAGTGTGTGCGTGCTTGCATGCTCAGCACAATATATATATATATATATATATATATATATATATACACACACACTTATGTATAGACAATTAGAATCTACATATAAATTAGTATCTACATACAATAAAAATGAATAACGATTTATCTGAAGAACTAGCAAAAAGAAAGAAAGCTGTATGGCTATCATTCAACAGACTAAAAGAAACACTTACTGATCCAAATCTTGACATCTCTCCGAAGGCAAAACTATTTAATAGTGATATTCTACCATCACTCACATATGGATCAGAAACATGGAACACGACAAGAAAATAAGAAGAGACTCTCAGAATAACTCAGCGTGCAATAGAACGCAGAATTTGTAACATCAGCAGAATGGAACATGTTAGAAACATGGAACTAAGAAAGAGAGATCAGATATGAAAGATGTGGTAACTGCAGTATATGAAAGCAAGATGAGATGGGCAGGTCACATAGCCAGACTCAGGGATAACAGATGGACATATAGAATACTCAACTGGCAACCAAGAATAAAGAGAAAACCAGGAAGACCACCTACAAGATGGGAAGATCCACTAGTGAAATCTATGGGTATAACATGGAAGAGAGAGGCTCAGGATTGAGATCGTTGAAGGCATTTTTGTGACCTGCACTTATGCAGAAATCCTGAGTGAAACACGGGTCCATCAAGGTAATCAAGGTAATATAAATTAGTAGAGATCAATATATAGGCCAAGGGTGGTTGAAGTTGGTTGGAATTATAGAAAAGGCAACTAAGGCCATGATGTTAGTATATGTTTGTTAATTGCATGTGTTCTCTATCCTATCTATTTTGCAGGGGTAAAAAATAATAAAATAAAATAAAATAAAATAAAATAAATTCTTTGAGCAAACATCCTTCCACCTCTGTATAAGATTAACTAAATTATCCTCAGCTGAAATTCAAATCCAGATGTGTTGAGAAAGAAAAAATACTGTCAGATTATCTAAACATAACAATTTACAGAGAAAGTGAGTTTCACAAAAATCACCTGTTGTAGAATGATGATGATGATGACGTGAAGATACATTCTCATTCATTAATTGCCTAGCCATTTCTTCATCTTCCATATGAACTTCTGATACCATATTACAAGGAACAAATCCAATTCTTCCAGCTGATTCACCTCTGTAAAATCCATCAGCATCTTTCTCTCCATATACCTAAACATTTAAAAATGAATTACATATTCTATATTATAACAGAAATTTATAATCCTTAACATTATTCAAGGCCTAAACTAAAAGAATCTAATTTTTTAGCAGCCTATCTGCTCCAGCAGATAAGTTGTTTTAAAAGAATCTATCTATCAGCCCTATTGCCCTAAATCAACCAATCCACTCCAGCAGATAGGCTGATTCAGGGTCAGTACATATCATTCAGGTGAATGGGAAAACCTTGGGAAATCAGTCATTTCCTTATCTTGGAAGGTTATCTCCTTCAGCAAATTCTGACACTGAAAAAGAAATTCATTTGAAACAGTACACCTTAGAATGTATGAGAAAGCAAGTCTTTGATCACTTTGACACCCATACTGCAATCAACATATAGGACTATTGTCATTCCAAAGTGGACAAATACCATCAACAATGTAAACCTCCTTCAGATTTATTGGAAGGACAGGTACACTAACATAAGCATTTAGACAAAAGTTAGGTGCACATGTAATGAAGCAATGATATTCACCAAAATCTTTGCTGGATTGGTCACATATGCCAGATATTTGCTTCCCAAAACATATCACTTGGAAATGAAGAAGAAGCCAAAGAACAAGAGATGAGACAAATAAGCTTTCCAAAACAGATGTTCTTGAAACTAAAATAAGGACACCAAATTTCAACAGGAAGACAAAAAGGGCTTCAAGTAACCTCAATGCAAATCTGGAGAATGCTAACATCAACATAAAAGAAAAAAAAAAACTCACTTTAGATCAGCTGAAACTGATTTTTATTTTGAAACAAACAAAAAGAGAAGAATAAGAAATGAGCAAATAAGAAAAGAGAAGAATAAAAAAAGTTTGTTAAAGGCATGGCAGAGATTCTCTGTTGTGCCTTTAACAATTTGTGTCCTTAACTGCAATTTTGATTCCATCCCGTTAAAATAAAACCTCATAGCCAATAATTGCAATTCACAATTCACAATGGATTGTCAACATCTTTAGGTGGCCATTTACTTCAACAAAAACAGCTATATTAGCTAAAGGATATGTTTGTTTGTTTTTTTACAAGGGTTGTTTTAAAAGTTTGGTACATTTCCAACAGACGTGACACAATTGATTCATTCATACCAGTGTCGGCTGTATCATATTTTCTCATGACCCCTGGCAAAATTTTAGCCATGTGCGATGCATAGTTCTTGTTTGGCAAACATTTAAAATGACCATGTTCGCATTTTTCATAAAAATGGAGAAAAACAAGTTTCGTGATAAAACACTTTTATTTGAAGAAGTGGACAGCTGCGCAGATCAGAGCCGAGTTAGATGCAGTTTTCATGGGGACTGCATCAGCATTAGACTATTTATTTTGGGATAAATGAGTTTAGACGTGGTCATAAGCACATTGTGCTCCAGATGCCTGACTGAGGTCACTACTAAGGAAATGATTGACAAAATCCATGGTATCGTTATAGAAGACCGCCAAGTGAAAGTACGTGAGATTGCTGAGATTGTAGGCATCTCAAATGAACGGTGTATAATATCCTGCATGAAAAAATGCACATGAAAAAGCTATGTGTGCAATGGTGCTGCGATTGTTGACTGTCGATCAAAAATGCATGCAAAAAGACATTTCAACGCAGTGTTTGGTGATGTTTAATCGAAATTCGCAGGATTTTAGACAAAACTTGGAGCCCCCACTACACACCTGAGTCCAAGCAGCAGTCAAAACAGTGGACAATGCCCAGTGAAAGAGCACTAAAAAAAGCAAAGACCATTTTGTCAGTCAGGAAGGCGATGGCCACTGTTTTTTGGGATTTCCAAGGAATTATCATGATAGATTATTTGGGAAAGGATAAGACAATAACAGGAGTCTATTATGCATCATTTTGGGACCGTTTAAAAGAAGAACTGAAGGGAAAAACGGCCAAGATTGGTGCACAAAAAAGTGTTTTTTTTTTCATCAAGACAATGAACTGTCCAACACATCGGCTGTTGCAATGGCAAAATTGCAAGAATTGAGGTTCAAAGTGGTTCCACATCCACTGTATTCTCTGGATTTCGATCCGTGTGACTTCTTGTTGTTCCCAAACTTCAAAATTTGGTTCGGTGGGGAAAACATTTTCTTCGAACGAGGATGTCATCAAGGCTGTCAATGACTTTTTGCACAATTTGACAAATCCTACTTTTTAGATGGGATGAAAAAATTGGAAACTCGCTGGACCAAATGTGTAGACCTCAATGGAGACTAAGTTGAGAAATAATGGTAATTTTTTCCAAAAAAATGTGAACTTTTTTTTACCAAACTTTTCAAACAACCCTCATATGTTTCCCCCCCCCCCCAACAAAAGGTTATTTGCAAACCTATATTACATTTTATACCATGGAGGGGTTAAGGATTTATTTTTTCATTTTTATCAATTTTATATATTTTTTTATTTATTTTTTACATAATAATAAATTATTATTATTATGTAATAATAATAATAATTACATTCTGTCCAGAAATCCTGTTCTAGAGATCAAACATGGAACTGTTTCCACTTCAGGACTCCAATAAGTGGTCTCACAATGGGCAATGATGAAATTCAACTTCCACCTAAAGAATCACAAACATCCATACCCACGACAGGATTCTAACCCCTCAGCTTATTCCTTTTCTTGATTTCTCATAATAATGAGTGTAATGTCTTCTCTCTTGAGTAATAATGCCGATAAACTATGGCTTGAAATTGCTTCTGTACTATTCAAATCTAAATTTCCTCCATCAAACCATTCTCCTATCAAGTTTAAAGCCTTATAAATTCTTTGAGACAGAACAGACATCTATTAAGACATCTCTCTATAAAGCATTCATCCCAGTTCTTCCCTGTCATCAGAGATAAGCTTTATCATAAAAGTTTCCGTAGCACAATTGGAAGAACGACGGTACATTGCGTCCTTCGATTGGAATAGGTCTAAGTTCGATTCTTGTCACGACGGGAGGAATCTTTATGTGGTGAGTTAGCTGATCTGATACGGAGGTAGCAGAGTTTTTCCTCCCAGAAACTCGGGTTTTTCATCCCGAATACAGACAAATCGGCCCTTCAGAACACAAGCAATTTACAGACAAAAAAATACGTTGTGGTGGTGGGTGGTAGATAGCGTTGATGGAGATGATTGGTAGAGGTTCGGTGTAGTGGTGGAGACAGTTGTATAGTAGGTGCCCTCCTGCGATGTGTCTTTGGACTCCTTAGAGGTGTCGAATAATAATAATAATAATTACAAATGCTGATGAAGGAAGATCTGCAGTAGTTATGGATACTGTGGATTATAATAGAATAACATTCCTCTTATGCAATTGAACCAAACATCAGAAGATTGCAAAGGCTTTTGATAGATCACCACATGATAAGTTGACAGTCAAACTAGAGTTGATGGGGTTGGATATTATTGGATTGGAGGCTGGCTATCTGATAGGTATCAGCAATTTGTGTATGGGAAGCAATATCCAGGAAGGTCACTAGTCATGTGCCTCAGGGGTCTGTTTTAGAGCAATTGTTGTTTAAACTGTATATTAATGATATTGGCGAAAATTTGGATGGAAATATTTAATTTTTTGCAGATGACGCAAAGTTGTTGCCATTCAAGAAGACTTGAATGGCAACAACTTTGCCATTCAAGCAAAGAAGACTTGAATAAACTGACTGAATGAGCACAGAAATGGGGATACAAGTTCAATGTTGCAAAATGTAAGGTTTTAAACTTTGCGAAACAAAGATGGGATGTAGTTTCTGGAATGTTGATTATGAAGAAAGGTTGAGAAGACACAATTTGCAGTTTAGCAGATAGGAGGAAGAAACGTGATATGATAGCGATATGCAAGTTGGCAAGAGGTTGTTATAGCATTAATGTTGAAGAGGTTTTTCATGAAGTGGCAGGAGATGGGGGGGGAGAACAAGAGATTGGTCCTTATCTTGAACAAGTCTTCTTGCACGGTCACCCTGGAAGCAGTATAAGGAGGATGTGAGCAAGGGAGTGAGAAGCAGGTTTTTTGCATCGAGATGTGTGAATGATTGGAATGCATTGCCTGAGAGTGTGGTGTCTGCAATGAATTTGAATGTATTTAAGGTATGGTATGATGAGCTATGTGTATGACAAAGAAGGGACCCCCTGTGATGAATCTGACACTCCATTAGGGTCTTGGGATACTACTACTACTGCAACTAATAATAATAATAATAATAATAATAGAGTTTAACTCCACAAAGAGCCAATCAGTAAGCTAAATTCAATACTAGATGAAGCTGGGACAAGGATTAAAAGCTCATTTTAGTAGTTACTGAAATAAGAGCCAACAGGCTTCACTTCGGCGAAGTAAAACTTATTCAAAATTAAGTGGATATTGAATAACACATTATTTCTTAGCCGAATAAGAAACTCAAAGATAGGAAATCTAATCTAAGAGTTTCATGCCGAATATAGAAAACTATATATAAAGATCGGCGAGTCCCAGCGTAAGCCAACACCTGGCAACTACGAGTCACCCTAGCATTGAACTACCAGGTGTTAGCTTACACTTGGACTCGCCGATCTTTATATATAGTTTTCTATATTCGGCATGAAACTCTTAGATTAGATTTCCTATCTTTGAGTTTCTTATTCGGCTAAGAAATAATGTGGTATTCAATATTCACTTAATTTTGAATAAGTTTTATTTTGCCAAAGTGAAGCCTGTTGGCTCTTATTTCAGTAATTGTATTTGTGCACCTTTTTTGGCAACTCATACAGTAAAGATATAAGTTATGACCATTGAAACCTTAGTGTTACATCTAGATCTACCTACTCACTGATGAGACCTCAAAAAAGGGTCGAAACCAGTCTGGGTAGTGACCTTTTCTCATAATGTAGAGCAGTAATACATCTCCTAGGAGCTGTGTTTTACATTATGGGAAAATACTAAGAACAGTGATCGGAACTTACTCCACCTTTACTACGAGTCGCCCTAGCATTGCACTACTAGGTGTTGACTTATGCTAGGACTCACCAATCTTTATATATATAGTTTTCTATATTTGGTATGAAACTCTTAGATTAGATTTCCTATTTTTGAGTTTCTTATTCGGCTAAAAAATAATGTGGTATTCAATATCCACTTAATTTTGAAATCATTTTAGTAGAATCCCTAGGTTTTAAGATCTATCAAAAATACATAAAGAAGATGTTGCTTTTAGACCAGTTGTATGCTTTCTCTATCTCACACACACAGTATAATTATATTTCTTGTCAAAATTAAAAAAATTGTCTTTGAAGAAATTTTTTTGATTTCATACACAAATGTTCCATCAGTGTATGAAACCAATTCTCTTCTAGTTGATTATTATTTATTACTATTATTATTTAGTGAAATCCAAAAGACTCAGAGTATGAAATTTTGGCTAAACTTGTACATAATTAACAAGCTAGTTCTTATCATCAACTATCTGATGTCTACCCTCAGGTGCTGTACAGGAATTATGATAATATTGCATGAAAAAGTTACATCATTACTAACTTCCTACTGACACTTTTCCACCAAATTAATCAGTTATCTGTTAAGACTTCAACATTATCAGATCTTATATTTCTGTCTTCTAAGGAACTTTTTTTAATTAATAAGCCAGCAAACTTTTGTCTTCCTCTGGGTCTTTTTCCTGCCAACCTGGCAAAAAGCACTTGTTTTGCTTATCTTTCCTTGTCCAGTATGTTTAAGGGATCATATCACCTGAGATTAGCTATACTAACATATTCCTGAATGTTAACAAGTTCTTTCCTATCCTCATTTTAACATGATTCTGCCATTGATTCATTTTCCCCTCCCCAATCTTTCTCAGAATTCTCATATCTGTGGTCTCCAGTCTTTGATGAAGTGTTTTATTTTTAACCCAGTTCTCAGGTCCAAAAGTTAAAATTGATTTCAACACTGTCTTCTATACAGCTATTTTAGTGTTTTAACTAATTTCTCTCCTATTCCATTCATGTTTTCCATTCAGGTTATAGTTGATGTTTTTTATGTTTCTGCTTATTTGCAGAAACTATCTGCCTATTCAGGTTTTCCATTCAGGTTGTAGTTGATATTTTTATGTTTCTGCCTATTTACACATTGTCTGTATCTTTTCATTGCTGATCTTCATTTCAAATTTATTACAGCAGATATTCAATTTAGTCAGCGAATCTTGCAGTCTTGTGCTGGGTTTATTTAGAAATATAACATCATCTGTATAAAGTAAAGCGCTCAGACAAAAATTTTCAATTTTGATATCAGGTACAATACCACTTTCCTTCATAATGTGAACCATATAGATGATGAATAACAGTGGAGATAGTGTACACCCTTGTCTCACACCTGATTTTACATCAAACCATCTTCCTGTACATCCTTCAATTCTAACTGCTGAAATATGGAGAAAGCATAGCTTTATGTAATGTCCCATTTACACCATTTTCCAAATCAACAAAACTTAAAAATCCTTGTTATATTCCCATGATTCCTCAACTATTTGTCTTAAATTGAAAATCTGATTCTAAAAACCTCTATTTAACTTGAATCCAGCACATTATTTTTTAAACTTCCATTCCACAATTTTTTACTTTTATCATTCCTCAAATATACATTATAAATATTAGCAGGAATATGCAGTAGGGAAAATATGTAATTCTCACATTCAGTTTCGTTTCCCTTTTTTTTTATATTTCAATCCAATCATCTCAAATTCAATCCTCTCGACCAGGCCTTTTCAATTATGCAGTGTAGCCACTGTAAAACATTTTACCAGTCTGTCAGCAAATGGATTCCACCGTTCAGCCACCCTCCACGGAGGAGGAGTTACAAGGGACGGTAACTTCCATCCCTGGTAACTTTCAGAGATGGGCCGTTGCTTTGCTCCTTCTTCTGTGTTCCACCAAATGAAAGAACTCCACAGTGTCAACCCTGTAATTATCTCTCAAGAGTTTAAAAGTCTCAATCATATCACCTCGCCTCCTTCTTCTATGTACCATACTCTGCAGTCACATTCCCTCAGCTTATCTTCATAACTAACATTAAATAGTCCTGATACCATCTTTGTTATCTGCCTCTGCACTCTTTCCATGGTTAATTTATCCTCTTGAAATCCTGGGGATCAAATTTATAGTCCAGGTATAGTCTGATCAGGGTTTAATACAATGGAATGACAACTCTTTTATATCTGCAGGTCAGCATCCTTCTCAGTATTGCAACCCTACTTCCTCCAGTACAGTTTCTTCGACAGAGTATGCAGCCTCCCATCGATGTATCCCAAACTTCAAGACTTTAAATTTAGCTCAATTAAACTGAGACCCCCATTCATTTGCCTATCTCTCCAGTTTATTCAAATTCTCTTGCTGGGCTACCACATTTGCACTAATACTATAACTCTTCCCAGCTTCACATTGTCTGCAAACAACTGAATATTCCCCAGCAATCCATTTACAATGTCATTGAGCCCTGTGGGACCCACTTATACCTTCTGCTTCCTTGCTACACTCCCCAATACAGTATTCTCTAATATCTATTGGATAGCCAATCCTGAATCCATTTATGGAAGTTTTTTCACTTGGCTATAGTGCTAATTATATATTGGATTTTATCCTTTATCCAAGTGTTAGCAAACAAAGTTTGTACCTGAAGTACTTTCAGGACTGGTGCAACTCCTGGTAAATGTGGTATAAGTTCTCATCACTTGCCTTAATATCTCCCATTATGCAAAGCACATCTTCTTGCAGACATATATGATGCTATGCATTAAGGGAAGGGCCACTACCCAGATTTTGACCTTTATTGAAGTGCTGTTTAAGTAAACACCTCTCTAAAACTGAGGAGGTCTCTCAGACCACTCAATACGAGTGACCAAAGTGACAGGCAAAAACCTACCCCCAAGCAGAGCCTCTCACATCTCAGGAAAAACAACCACTTCTGCACAAAAGCACATCAATGGGAGCCTAACCCAGAGGTGTTGATACTAAGTTGGAAGTAATGGAGTAGTCATATTTACCTATACGAGTTGCCAAAGGGTGTCACACCCTATTATTAAAATTCTCTGGATTAAAGATAAGTTTATGGAAGTTTTTTCACTTGGCTATGCTACTAATTATATATTGGGTTTTATCCTTTATCCAAGTGTTAGCAAACAAAGTTTGCACCTGAAGTACTTTCAGGACTGGTGCAACTCCTGGTAAATGTGGTATAAGTTCTCATCACTTGCCTTAGTATCTCCCATGATGCAAAGCACATCTCCTTGCAAACATGTATGATGCTATGCATTAAGGGAAGGACCACTACCGACCGGTTTCGACCTTTATTGGAGTCTCATCAGTGGGAGCCAGACCCAGAGGTGGTGATACTAAGGTGGAAGTAATGGAGAAGTCATATTTACCTATACGAGTTGCCAAAGGGTGTCACACCCTATTATTAAAATTCTCTGGATTAGAGATAAATTTATAGAAGTTTTTTCACTTGGCTATGCTTGGCTTAGCATCACCACCTCTGTGTCTGGCTCCCACTGATGAGACCTCAATAAAGGTGGAAACCAGTCTGGGTAGTGGTCCTTCCTGTAATGTATAGCATCATACATGTCGTAAGGAGATGTGCTTTGCATTATGGGAGATGCTAAGGCAAGTGATGAGAACTTATACCACCTTTACCACAAGTTGCCCCAGTCTTGTGGCAAAGTGATATAAGCCTTTGTTTGCTAACAAAGGCTTATATCACTTTGTTAGCTAACACTTGGATAAAGGATAAAACCCAATACCATCATACCCCGAAATTACGCAGTAGGTGGGACCGACAAAAAGCACGTAAGTCGAATTCGCGTAACTCGGGTATAATTTTGCATACAAACATACAAAATATTAGTTAATTGGGACCAGAGGTTTACAAAAACACCTATATTTTTTAAGAAATATAATCATAATTGTAGTTTTCTGTAAAGTTATTTTAATGTCAATGGTTTCATAAAATCTAATAGATTCGTCTGATGGCATAATGTCTTTTTCTTGTCATGCAAAATTTCTTCATAGCAAGCTAATGATTTTTTTATTCCTTGCCTTGTGGCTATATTTTGTTCCTCGTTAGAATCTATGTCCTCCAAAATCTGTAAACCTTTCTTTTATGATTGTTCTTACTGTGGATTCCTGTAGATCGAACTTTTTTGCTAGTTCATAAATTTTCATTCTGCCTTCAAAATCCTTAATAATGTTGAGTTTTGTTTCCAAAGTCAAAGTTTTTCGTTTCTTGCTAGCTGTAGAAGAATTGGACTTGCTTCCTTTGGATGACATTATTTTTTCTGTGATAAAATTTTTATCAAGAACATAACATTAAACAATCGCAAGGTTTGTAGACTATAAAAATCATGTATGAATGGAGACCGTGCGAAACATGTCAGTGCTTGTTCACAGCATGTGCGACACTGGCGAATGCGGCCGGCACCTGAAAGATACGACTAGTGGCAAGGCATGAAGCAGGATGGGAATACGTACATATATGAAACTGCGTAACTCCTGATTCACGTAAGTCGGGATAGTGTAAGTCAGGGTATGACTGTATATAATTATAGCATAGCCAAGTGAAAAAACTTCCATAAACTTATCTTTAATCCAGAGAATTTTAATAATTGGGTGTGACACCTTTTGGCAACTCGTATAGTAAACATGACTTCTCCATTACTTCCACCTTACTATCACCACCTCTGGGTCTGGATCCCACTGATGTGCTTTTGGCATAAGTGGTCCCTTTCCTTGAGGTATGAGAGGCTGTGCTTGGGGTAGGTTTTTGCCACTCTCTGAGTGGGGCCACCGCTGAGATTATGGCTCGGTCTGGTGGTGCGGTGAGCCTGCCACTGGGTAGAAACAAAGCTGAGCAGGTTTCGGTGATGGAATGATCCTGTCACTGAGTGGAGCCACCACTGAGTTTGGCGGTAACTCATAGGGAGTGGTCTGGGGGACCGCCTAATTTTTAGAGAGGTGTTTACTTAAACAGCACCTCAATAAAGGTCAAAACTGGTCTGGGTAGTGGCCCTTTGCTGAATGCACAGCATCATGCATGTCCATAAGGAGATGTGCTTTGCATTATGGGAGATACTAAGGCAAGTGATGAGAACTTATACCACCTTTACAACAAGTTGCCCCAGTCCTGAAAGTACTTCACGTGCAAACTTTGTTTGCTAACACTTGAATAAAGGATAAAACCCAATATATAATTAGTAATCCAGTTCACCAACTTGACATCTAAACCATGTGCTGCATTAAATATCAGCTTATCGTGTGGTACCCTGTTAAATGGCTTTGTAAAATCCAAAAAAATGGCTGAATATGCCTTTACCCTCATCAGCCACTCTTGTCACTTCATTATAAAAGGCAATTATATTACTAAAACCAGAGTGTCCCTTAACAAATCCATGCTGACTCTCACAGATAACATTACTATCTGATCTGCCCAATGATATAAATGATTATTATTATTATTATTATTACAGATATCTCCATGGAGTCAGTAGACTCATTGTGGGAGACCCAAACTAGCAAAACAATATCTGTCATATCTCTTCTTGAATTCATTTACAGACGAAGAGCTCACAACTAAGTCAGGCAATGAATTCCACTCATTCACCACCCTCCAGGCAAAAAACCTTGTTCTGACACCCTTGTTAACCACACTCTTCTTTAAATTCCAGGGATGACCTCTTGTTCTTCCATCACTATCACACAGCTGAAACATTTCCCCTACATCAATCCTATAAAAACCTTTCAGCAATTTAAATGTTTCTATCATATCCCCTCTTCTTCGCCTATCAACCAATCTCTGCAATCCACAAGCTCTCAATCTATCAATGTAGGGAGCATTTTTTACATCACTCACCAACTTGATCACTCTTCTCTGAATCCTCTCCACAGCCGCCTCATCTCCAAGGAATCCAGGTGACCACACCTGAGCACAGTAATCCAAATGTGGAAGTATCAACACTTTATAAAGGGGAATAATAACCTCTTTATCTCTGGATGTCAGTGTGTTCCTCAACAACCAAGTAATCCTATGTGCAATCTTGGATACCTTAACAATGTGTCCTCTGAACTTCATCTCCCTATCTACCAACACCCCTAAATCCCTAGCCTCATCAATCTCTTGGAGTACTGTTCCATCAGTGTAGTACACAGCTGGTAATCTTTTAATCCCAAAATGCATGACTTTACACTTTTCCACATTGAACTGACATCCATTATCTTTTGCCCATTCTACCAGCTTATTTAAATCATCCTACAAACTTTCAACATCAGCTTGATTTTTTATTGCGCTACCCAACTTTGCCTCATCAGCAAACAACTGAATATCTCACTTTAAGCCATTTCCTATATCATTTATATACAAATTAAACAACAATGACCCAAGCACACCACTGGTCACCTGCCTCATCCTGGACTTGGCTCCTCCATACACCACTTTTTGGTATCTCTCCTTGAGCCATTCTCCTATCCATATCACCAATTTAGTATCCATTCCCATCTGCTCCAATTTGCATAACAGTGTTCCATGACGTATCCTGTCAAAAGCCTTAGCAAAATCCAGAAGTACCACTGTGTAGCCAGTTCCTTTGTCCAATTCAGATGTCATTCTATTATGAAAAGTTAATAGATTGCTAAGGCAGGATCTACCTTTAACAAAACAATGTTGGCCTCTATAGAGTATCATATTGTGATCCACCCATTCTTGAATTTTGTCTTTAACCAACTTTTCCAATACTTTTATCACTACTCCTGAGATGGAAATGATTGGTCTGTAATTAACTACCACAGTTTTAGAGCCACCCTTATGCAAAGGAACCACTTTGCCTAACTTCCACTCCCTAGGGACCATACCAGAGTTCAAACTTAAATTAAATATCCAAGTAAGAGGGGTTGACAATTCATTTGCACATTCACGTAACACCTGAGCTGATATTCCATCTAAGCCTACAGCAGTAACAAGCATTCTTACTATGCTGGTAACCATCCTAGCTTGAGCCTTGTACTGCTCATGGATGTACTGATCACCTTTCTCCTTGTAAATTCTCCATAACATTTTCTTTTTTTGCAGATCAAGCTTGATACTACTGCTCATCCATCTAACGCCTGCCTTGTTTGACTTCCTGACCATGGGGGGACAATCTGATATTGCTTTCCTCAGATATCCACTGATTTTATCCCATGCACTGCTAACATCTTTCCCCTGCAATATGTTTTGCCATGGGATGGCTGCAAGCTCACTCTGAAGCTTGTTATAATTGCCTAACCTGTAGTTCTGTATATACCCCTTCTTAACAGAAAAATCCCTCACTAATTTCTCCAAAATCTTACCAACTACTGATGAAATACAAACTGATCTATAGTTTGACACTTCTAGTCTGCTGCCACCCTTCTGCCATTGCATAAGGGTGGTAGCTCTTCTTCTACTCTTTGTGTGCCTTTCTGGTGGACAGACTGTGATTGAAAAGCAAGGTCAATGGAGCTATCAGTTCTTTAGCACATTCTCTCAAAATTTCCCCCCGAATATACGGTTTACCAAAAATCCACAAACCCAATTCCCCACTCAGGCCTATAGTAGATGCCACCAATGCACCTTGCTATAGACTATCTAAACAGCTGGCCAACTCTCTGATCCCCCTCACTGGAAGGTCCCCTTCCTATATAAAAAACTCGACCCACTTTAAAGCCCTCACAGAAAATTTAACCTTGAATAAGACAGACATATTGGTAAGCTTTGATATCTCCTCTTTGTTTACCAATATTCCCTTAATTGACACCTTATCTCTCTTAGAAAACGTTTTTCCCTCTGACATCTTAGATCTCTTTTCCTTTGCCATTAACTCTGGGTATTTCTCTTGGAACAACAAAATCTACAAGCAGATAGAGGGAACTGCCATGGGTTCCCCCCTCTCACCCCCCCTTGCCAATTTCTATATGGAAGATTTCGAAAAACGAGCCATAGACTCAGCCCCACTCAAACCTTCTATCTGGCTAAGATATGTAGATGATGTGTTCTCTATTTGGCCTCATGGCCCAGACACGTTAGACTCCTTCCTCAGTCATCTCAATAGTCTACATCCAAGAATACAGTTCACTATGGAAAAGGAAAAGAACAATTGTTTACCCTTCCTAGACACCTTAGTCACATGCCTGCCTAATGATACACTTACCTTCACCGTGTACAGAAAACCCACACACACAGGCAGATACATTCACAAACTCTCCCACCACCACCCATCTCAACAATATGGCATTATCAAAACTCTTACCAAGAGAGCCCACAATCTTTGTGCCAGTGGAACCGCCCTCACTACTGAGCTTAACCACATACACAGCACTTTCCTCTCCAATGGCTACAGCGATCACAGTATCAAAAAAAAATCAACTCCTCCCCCATTCCCCGTCCTTCTCGTCAACAAGATTTTAAAAATGCCATCACCATACCCTACATCCGTGGCACATCCGAAAAAATAGCCAAGATACTAAAACAGTACAACCTACACACAGCATATAAGCCCCACCGCAAACTTGCTACCCTTATCCGTTCTACGAAAGATCAGCTCCCTCCTCTCTCTCTGCCTGGAGTTTACAAAGTACCCTGTTCCTGTAAGCTGGCGTACTTTGGACAGACAGGCAGATCAGCATCCATCCATCTAGAGGAACACAAGTCTTACATCTTCAAACACAACTATGGCCATTCAGGCTTGGCTGACCATGTTTTGGACACCCACAGGTATTATGGAAGAAAACCACCATGCTCCACCACAGCAAATTCAAGAAAGAGAGACTTTTCTTAGAAGCAGCAGCAGCTCTCAAAAACCAACCAAATCTCAATAAATACGGTTGCATTAAGCTTCCGAAGATTTGGGAAACACTCATCACCAGAGTTCCCACCTTACATTCCAGGCCACCTACTACTGCCCTTAGAGGGCGCTCTACCTAGATAGGACTTTAGTGTCACCCACGTGGTTGGGCTTAGTATTGTTTGTTATTTGTGTATATGTTACATTAATTGTTTTTGTAATCCCTGTAGATATCCTAGTGACTAGGACGAAATATAGGAAGTATTAAATTCTATTTTAATTCTTTGTGAGTGTTGTAAAAAATCCATTAAACCTCCAACATGATGTCCTCACAGCACTTAAGCCTCTACACACGTATGTGAATAAAGTGTTCATTGAACAACTCCACTATGTCCTTTGCATCAGTCACTCTATTCCCACTTTCATCCAACAATGTCATTCTTCTACAATCATTTCTCCTCCTACTCGCCACATAATGAAAGAATTCTTTTGGATTTCTTTGGTCTCAAGGCCAATCTCTTCTCATATTCCTGTTTTGCCCTCCTTACCATACTAGTCACTCTCCTGGCCTGAGTTTTATGTTCTTCATGCATCTGCTTCCCACCACTCTCCTTATTTCTCTTCCATAACCTCTTTTTTACTTACAGTTCCCTTTTGATATTGTTTGTCATCCACTTTACACCAAATTGTGTTCTCTTCACTCGTGGTATACAACTTCTTTCACAAGTTTCCAAGCAATGATGATATCTCACCCTTCCAGGTTCCTCCATTCATGGAAGATATTCATGGAACTGAAGTTGATATCTAAGACTATTATAATCACCTATCTTATGTAACACTTCCAAGGTCCATTATACTAATTTCTAAATCACAAAGTGGGACAGATCACTGATTTACTTTGCTATATCTTGTCCACTGCCTTTAGGTTTACTTTTGCTTTTGTTATCCAAGATCTTATCTTTTTTTTTTCAGTCTAAATTGTGTGCTCAGGGACGCACCGGCCATATGTGCAATGTGTGCAATGCACATAGGCGCCAGGATAGTAAAGGCGCCAAAGAGGAGGAAATACTTAAAAAAAAACGTTTTTTTTTAAACTGATTTTTTATTGGGGGGGCACCAACTAAAGTTTCACACACAGGCGCCGGTGTTAAGTTCTGAATGAAACTGAAACTGTATTAATTTATATTTTCTTCAGAACTTAACATGCATCTTACATTTTGGCATATACTGATATATTAGGTGGATAAAATTGCTTGTAAATTACCAGAAACGTTAATAATTTAAGAATCCTTTAATTTATCCATAGTGTTGTAATGTATTTACTGTGGATAATCCATCGTTTAAACTTTGCTAAATTTGTATATATACTTGTATATCACTGAGAGAAGGCTAATAGGATTAAGTACTGATAGCCAAGAGCAAAACACGTATGCCAAAGTACACGTGCACTGTGGAAGGAGAGCATGCGATCCCCCCCCCCCCCCCCCCCCCCACCGAAGAGTATGCTAGGGGAGATTGTGGCTCTAGGTGCTGGGAGATGTAAGGTGACGTGAGCAAAGAGGGAGAAATTTAATGACGTAGTAAGGAAGTGTTGGCACGGAATTTAAAAAGCGAAGCAGCGCCAGCTCAGTGCTTTTTGACTTGATTTTTCTTGAGTCGTCCTCTTTGCTTATCGATGTTCGTCCCCGTTCCTTGGAGGGATCGAAAAGGCAGAGATCATGGAAGAATGCCGAGGAATCCTTGGGAGATTGTCGGTAAAGGATCAGCCCTGCAGAGCTGAGTTCCTGATTGCTGCTGAGACAGCTAGTCCTTGCCATGCTGTCTCTGTGAACGACGAGCACGTGTCTTCATCGCCAGAGATATATCCAGCCCGGACCATTCAGTGGGTAATGCAGACCAAGCAGAACGAAAAGTGGACCTGGAGGTGAAGTTATATCGTGATATGTACGATGTTCTAATGATTCCCCAGAAATTAGTAAAGTAGAAACTTTAATCTGTTTAGAGAAGGTATAAAGGAAGAAAAACTGTAAATTTTAGTTGGACATTAAGTTTAGAAGGTTGTGAATTTTATGCAAGGACTTTAGAGATATAGTTTAAGAGGGCAGTGTAACTCTGAGACATGAATGAAGAAATTAAGGTTAAATTCATGTCCATGAATGAATAACCTTATTGTGGAGTTTTAGCTTATGATTTACCTTTGAAAGAATGTTTTAACTAGACTGATATTTATACAATCTAAGATAGAGTAAGATAATCTAAGAAGGGTTAGATAATTATGTTTTTCATTGAAATTGATATTGAAGCTAGCATGTGCAAAAGTTTATTCATGATATGTAATCAGACCACAGTGTAAATAAATGTTTTCTTTAAATTCAGTAGTTGACTTGCCTGATTTCATTTTCTATTGCACTGCTCATAAATAATCGAATCGAGGCGGGAAGTAATTTATAAGGGAGGCTACGACTGTAGACTACGTTAGAGATAGATGAGGTTTGAACCACTTTATATAATTTAAGAAATTAGGGATAGTGTGCTATGCTAAGTTCTGGTTCTTTGATTTTTCATAGTTCAGAAATCTAGGATTCAGAGTGGCACAGTATAATATAAATTTTCCCTGAATCCGAAGAGTGAACCAGCACCAGCACAGAAACAAAGGAATTACCATTGTCTATTGGGAATCTCTTTGTCTTTTACCCATGTGCAATATCCTTAAAGTTGTTAACAGCCCAAAGTAAATGTAGAGACTGCATAAGTTAAAGAGTTAACGAGGTATAATTAAGGCTATAACTGAAAGTGTTGAATTAAGGAATTATTAACGATATAGACAAAGTAAACATTATAAGCAAGGTAAGAAGAAAAATAAAGGGGTACAGACGTAACACCGGACACTACTGGTGTGCCCCTGTGTGTGTGTGCTGTGTTGCTCTCTAGGTATGTTAAGTTCCTACCTTCTTCCAGCTCTTATCTGTTAATCTTTGTTTGCTTTTACATTCTCTTCTATCTCCAAATATCATTCTTTTTGTTTTATCAATGTTCATTATCAAACCATATCTCATTCCCTCTTCATTTAACTTCAGCTCTGTTCTTTCCAGATCCTCTTCATCTTCTTCAATAATGAATATATCATCTGCAAATCATAAATTATTTATTTTGTACCTTGAATTGAAATTCTCTCCATATTATCTTTTTAATGATGTCATAAAGTGACATCATTAAATTAAAGATGCCAAGAAATTATATTGTTGGTTTAATCCTTTATCCAAGTGTAAGCAAACAAAGTTTGTGCCTGAAGTAATTTCAGGACTGGACAACTCGTATATAGAGGCTAATAACTTCAAATCACTTGCCTTAGCATCCCATAATGCAAAGCACATATCTTTATGGACATGTATGATGCTATGCATTATAGGAAGGATCACAATCCATACCAGTTTCACTACATAAATGAAGGGAAGTCTCCAAAAACTCAGGCAATCCCCAAGATCACTCTAAACTCAGCAAGTGCCAGTGATCCAAAGGATTAGTTTACTCAGATTCAGTGACAGAACTACCCTGCCATGCAGAGGAACTCTCAGTGGTGGCTCTGCCCAATGGCAGGTTCACTCCCACCACTGAGCAGAGCCATGAACTCAGCAGTGGCCCCACTCAGGAGAGGCAAGGACCCACCCCTGAGCAGAGTTGCTCACATCTCAGCATGGCAACTACTTCTGCACAAAAGCATATCAGTAGGAGTCAGACCCAGAAGTGATACCAAGGTTGAAGTAATGCAGATGTCATATTTCCATATACGAGCCAAAAGATGCCACACCTTATTATTAAAATACTCTCGATTAGAAATAGATGTTGGAAGTTTTTCCACTTGGTTACACTATAAATTAAAGATGCCAAGAAATTATATTCTTGGTTTAATCCTTTATCCAAGTGTAAGCAAACAAAGTTTTCATGTGAAGTAACTTCACGACTGGCCAACTTGTATATAGAGGCTAATGACTTCACATCGCTTGCCTTAGTATCCAATAATGCAAAGCATATATCCTTGCAGACATGTATGCTTACACTTGGATAAAGGATTAAACCAAGGATATAATTTCATGGCATCTTTAATTTATAGTATAACCAAGTGGAATCAGGAGATCTACTCCTGATTCCTGATGTAAAAGAAGGAGGAGATCTCCTGATTCCAGCATGAGCATACTTCCATTTTTAGTAATTTTTAGTAATTTTTTCTAAAGTTTTTCAAAATCAGCTAAAAATACCTGTTCAAATATTCACATCCACCCTGTGGAAACAAGGCCATTCAGTTGAAAAGTGTGCAATCATTTAGCTTCATGCAAGGAAAGTATACTTAAGTAGAGGAACTACTTTAAACAACAGTATGACAAATCACTTTCAGATGATCTTAGGATGCTAGAATCAGCACCCATTACTGTAGATGCTATTTGTATATTACACATTATTATAGTTACTCTACAACCCTTGTTTACATGTATGTTACAGGCATACCAATTATTTAAAACTGAGAACTAACGAACATCATCACAACAGTGAGCACACCTGCAATTGTCTATGTCACCATGTTAGCTATATAAACGTTGCTTAAGGCCTACACATTACTTTAAAAAAATCTATTAACATAATAATATAAATAATAAAATAACTCACTAATAATTGCAATGTTTTCTTATTGTGAATTGTAATGTGTAAACAGTGTTTAAAGCTTGTATTTTTTTAGCCAATAACAGTACTTTATTCAGATATCATATACAGGTAACTTTAAGGTGTTTTTGTTTAAATTTTGGGTTTTATTTTTCACATGTTTTTGAACAATTCAGTTTCAAGATCAAGTTCTGAGTTAGTCCTACACATTTTGCCAGTGGATACCCTGTGAAAACTGTTATTATATTAAAAAAAAAAAGTGAAACATTCATGGACTGTGAGGATGAATGAAAAGAATGGAAGTATTAAAAGTATGTTCAGCATTAGTGTGTGAATAGTGCAGTGATAAACTGCAGCATGAGCATTTCAAAAATGAAAATAGCATGATGTCATCCATAGTAACTAAAGAACAGGCAGAATATTAGAAATGGAGGTAATGAAAGCAGAGTAGAACTTAAGCAAGAGCTGGTGAAAACATTTCAGGTGGCAGGATTAGACAAATAGCTGAGACTTTGCATGAAAGAAATCAGCAGCATCAGAGGTAGTGGTGGTTGTGAGCACAAATGACTTTGAAGGTGACAAAAGAATGCTGAAATGGATTTGAAGAAGCTGTTGTAGGAGGTGGAGAATAATAACATAGCTGGGAAAGTATAGTTAACATATTGCCTAAACATGACAATAGTGAGTTGAGGAGGAGAATGAAGGTAATAAATGATATGCTTGCCAAGCTCCCTGAAGCAAAGGGTGCAATTTGTGAATATAGAGTAAATCTAAGGGGAAACTGGAATGGTTTAAGGTAGATATGCTGCTGAATGGATTTAGTGTTTAACTTATGCAGCAACTGGTCTTGGATATGTGTGTGTGTGTGTGTGAGAGAGAGAGAGAGAGAGGGGGGAGGGGATGAGAGGTACACAGAATAAAGAAAAAGTGAATGTGGTTCAGAATCAGAAAGAGAGAGAGAAAAAATACATATGAGAAGCAGGGTGTGGAATGATGAATTTACTATTAATTATATTACATTAAATAAAGTGTTTAATATAAAAACACATATTTCATAATGAGTATCTCATCAAAGAGAACAAACAAAAAATAGACATTTACAGGAAGTGATAATGGAATGAAAATAAATGTTAAAGAGTGCATTCTTTATGCTGCTCTCTGGCTAGTGTTACACCCTGATACCTTAAGAATGTAGAATTCCCAGCTATCATGGTGTAACATGAAGAGAAAATAAAATAAAACCCCTGTATAAAAGCTAATAGATGAATTATTTAGAAGAAAGAAAAATATTCTTGCATCCGAGTAAAATGTATAACAAAAAAAGTGTCTGAAGAACTAAATAATAAAAGAATTACAGTTGTGATATAAAACAATTAGCTAAGTAAAACAGAAAAGATTAGTAATAAGAAATTGTATGTGAGAGGCTAGAGATTAAAATATTAAGTAAATTCTTAAAAATTTGGAAGGGGAATTAATTTAGAGGCTAGCAAAAGAAAAACAATAGACTATCGCTCAGAGTCAATTCCCAAATTTGAGACATCGTCACGGGCTCGCCGACCAAAGGATGTTTGGCAGAAAAACGCCACCCTAATTGGTCGGTGAAGTCGAATCAAGTAAGGGGCGGAGAGAAAAGAAATTAAAGAAGGTCCCGTTAGGGGTCAAGGTATAAAAGGGTTAGAACCCCCCCCCCACGAGGCTTTTTCCCGGATAGTTTCTTCACGAGCTCCTTCGTATAGGTTTCACGTGGTTTTCCTGAGTGGCGGGATTGGAGTTATATCTCCGTCATCACAACAAGGATACAAAAGTGAGCGGGATTTCGATTCCGTATTTCCTATGGTAAGAAACAAGGAATGCCATTTAGCTAAAGGAAAGAAAGTATTATCTAAGTGTTTCATCGTCCAGTGAAAAGGAAATCTGTAAAGAAGTCGGTGTCCACGTGATGAGTTTCACAGCCATTGTATAGATGATTCAAAGTGTGTCCTTAATTCAAGAACGAAAAGTTAAAATCGCGTAAGCACAGTTTAATACCAAAAGAACTTAGGAGTGACCGATTATAGGAGAGATCATACCAGGATAGTTCAATCGGAAAAAGGTAGAGGCCAATATAGAAAACTCAAGAGAAAAAGGTACAGTAAAATCTCGTGTTAACTGAAAATCGTCTGTAATTGTTATCATTATTCTATTACTGAACTGTTGAAGAGACTAAGAAAAGTTATACTAGGACTTTAGTGCATAACTGATTATAATGAAAGTATGCTTGTTAATATTAATATTATATAAGTAATTATGTGTTCTGAAATTTATGCATGTGTATTGTATCTTATAGGAAAGTTTTAAATGTCAAAGTTATGTGTTAGTACAGTGAAAGGATAATGTAATCTACATAGTTTTGGATAGTTAAATAGAGTGATGTCCAGGTGCTACAACATATAGCGTATTCAGACTAATATAGGGTTAGCTAAAATGTTAATTAGATCTGGGATTATACATATGATTTTATGTGTTGAATTTTATGGCGGCATGATCACAATATCCATATAGGATCATAGCCAAATTACTTGTGATAAGCTAATGTTATTTTGTAAATATTTTCTTAGTATTGAATTGAATTATATTAGAAATTGAATTGTACCATGCTAATGAGTTTAATAAACCTTTATTCATTGATAAAACAGTTGTCCGAAATTGCTGCCCAATGCACCACTTGAAAAACGTACAAACCTAATCATGCGGGAAATTAATGTGTTAAAAAACGAGATAGTGTCACGACTGCAATATTGTTTCACATTCAGACATATTTTAGTAATTGCTCCTTGTTTTTGTATTTAATATCTCAAACTAAATGTCCCAAAAGGCGCAGCATAATATAAATATTAGGGACACTAAGGGGGAGAAATAACTTAAATATTTGTATTTTGGGGTGATATCTCGTGCATAAATAATAGCTGAATATAGATAAGCAGAATTTCACTAGATAGGATAATAATCATAAAATGGGACACAACACTAGTAATATGATACTTAGGAACATGTGGAACCAAAATATAAACACAACAACGAACAGGCAATAGAGCACAAAAGCTTATTTTGTGTGTGTAAAATAACTAACTAAATAAATATATATATAGGGTTTGAGGGAAGGTAGAGAACATCAAAATCAACCATATTCACATAGGAAAGCACGATTGGAAATGCCACCCAAAAGTGATAGGTGTCGCTGTTCGCTAGTGCTCTAGATGAGCAACTGGGGCTTCCTCATTCAAGCTTTCGACGTCGTACGAAGAACATGCGTCCTTTTACGAGATAGCAGACATGCACCTCGTTTACCATATTATGTATCCAACTACTATTGAACTGTTCAGTTACACCTAATAAAGTTTTTTACACTACTTACTGCCTTGTGTTATTTCTGTATCTTTGTGTCCCTGTTAGTACCTTCTGGTGGTGTTTCCGGTCATGCTTTCCTATGTGAATATGGTTGATTTTGATGTTCTCTACCTCCCCTCAAAGTTTGTACATGGAATTTTGAACCACCCTGTGTGTGTGTATATATATATATATATATATATATATATATAACATTTACATAAAAATGCATATACATATTAAAATAATTAATTAGTTTATTAACAAAAGTTCAACATGATAATTTCCCACAATTTTGAAAATTTGAAACCATCAGGCATTTCAAATTAGTTTCACTGTGAAAAGTGTCATAGCATTCTTTAAAGAGCTCTCAAATTTGAAAAAGGACTCATGTGAAGAATTTTTTGTTGTGTTTTTCTGAAGGATCTTTCAGCTAATAGAAACTGCATATTCTGCAGGACCAGATAAATGGATGCAATCCATATGATCTGATCATTGCATGTCTACAGTATACAGTCCTTTGGCTAAAATGAGAGAGATCACTGGAACCAGAAATCTAGTAAACTCCTGGATGAACTAAGAGAGGAAGTTATCTTTAGTGGAACACAAAATAGAAGAACTCTTGATTGAAGGTTGTCTTGCAATCAAATTTTTTTACATCCTTTAAAATGCATTCAGAAATGTCTTTGATATAAGGAATAGAAATTGTCTTGGTATCTGAGGATGACATGCTGTTAGTAGTGGAAGTAATTATAATTACTGTAATTTGGATGGAAATAACCATTGAGTGTGACAATATCTTAATATATCGTAATTCTTGTCTGAAAGAATCCTCAGAAGAGACAGATCACGTGTGTCCTGTGGTGAGGATTTAACAATTCCATTTTGTATATGGTGATGCTGAATTCTGGAAGATGAATCTTCCAGTAAATATAGGCTTCTTATAAAGCTGAGACAGCCATAATGTTCCTGCTTTAGTGTATTAATGAAAGAAAGGACAGAAATAATGGTGATGGAAGTAACACAAGATATTGGAGTGTTAGACATAGTAACATCCTCATGGGATGTTACTATTCTCTCTCTCTCTCTCTCTTTTTTTTTTTTTTTTTAAAGACCAAAAAGAAATCATACCTTTATCATTTGGCCTTCTTGGAAAGGAAGTTCCTCTTCTGCAGCATCAGGGTTTGGTGACATGGTTTGAGGATCATAGTCAAACAAGGCAACAAACCACCTAACTCTATTATCTGGTAAGGGACCATCCACACCTCTTTCACGACTTCTATAGCTTGTCCTTTCTCTATATCCATTTCCATGATAATCGTCCCTAGCTGACCGAGGTTGTCCCCGATGGCCATAATAACTATTTTCGGGTTCTCTCCTGCTTCTGACTGGTGGTGTAGGTGATATAGGGCGGGAGACTTCTCGTTCTCCTCGATAATACTGTGAAGAGCCACGACTCTTCTGGGCATCAGGATAATGTCCACGTCGATTGTTCCGAAGGTATTCTTCTTCTGAAAAGTTTTCTGAGTTACATCCCTCACTAGCACTATCCCTTGTAATTTCTAATAAGAAATAATAATAACTCATCTTCATCACAAGATCTTACAAATCTTGCACAAAAAAACTAAAGTTATTTAAAATAACTAATCCAAAGAGATTGACTGTACTTTATTAAACCTCTCTGATGTTATATTCATAATACTAAAAAACTTTAAACCAAATGTAAAAGCTCATATTAAGTATTAAAGTTTTTTCACTTCAAGCAAGCTACATCTGCATTTGGTTTCAAAATGGAGATAAAATTAGCTATTAGGACATAAAGACTTTCACTATACATTTGTAAATTTATTATACATAAGCATATATATTTATTGGGTACTATATAAGCTTCTTAAACCTAAACATTATAGATACAATAGCTGTTAATATACAATTTTATTTTATATACCATAACTAATAGATATAATCACGGTAAACAGAGAAAACAATATTAGATCTATTACTAATCATCATTAAATCAGTGAACATCTTCAATGGACTTTTTAAATTGTATTAGGATTTTTTTGTTTTTAACTTTTTATATCAGCAGTGATTTAGCCTACTAGTTCTTTTAAGTGTGGTGCTTCAATAACTGAGAGGAGACCTCCACATAGTCTTTAACCACCTAACCGGTTATTATGGATAAAATATGCATCGTCATACGGCTTTGTATCCATCATATATTTCAATGTAATCTCAGTGGTATTACAATTTTAATATGCACTTCACATCCACGATAACTTTGACATTTATAGATATCTTGACCAGTAGTGTGGTTAAAGGAATGTGGAGAACCGACCAGGGCTTCTGACCTAATGTCTAATCCTCACCTACTTGTGGTTCACCCTGTTAGATATCTACCTGGATACTGAATGAATGAGGATGGGCTGGCAATTTGGGATTTAGCCAAACAAATTGTATTCTTAATGGCTTAAACTACAATTAACATCATGGTACAACATGACAGAATTTCATACTGGCTAGGACGTTGGCTAGTTAAACAAGGTCCATGTTGTTTTCGCCAGGGAACCAGGGTGAACAGCGAAAAGTCAGCTACTGGAACAAATCCTGAAACACACCTCAACTCAACATCATCAGAGTGCATGATCAGTACTATCAACATAAGAAGCCTGAATGGCAAAGAAATGGAGCTGGCTGAGGAATTGAACAAGTACCAGATTGACATAATACGAGTGACTGAAACAAAAAAGACAAAACTGGTGAGATTTTTCTGAGCAATAAATACAAAATGTTATATTCAGGCAATGACAATCAACAAAAAGAAGAAGTAGCGATAGTATTCAACAGCTAATACAAAACTAATCTTCTAGAATGGCAGGCAATGTCAAGTAGAGTGATGTGGGCAAATATCAGAATGGGGACTTGGACAATGAGATTTATTTGTGCCTATGGTCATACAGAAGGTTCTACTAAGGTAGAAAAGTGGAGGAATTTTTTCAGGCTTTAGAGAAAGCAACTGACACAATGAAAAAAGAAAAGTTAGTCCTTGTTGGAGATCTAAATACCAGAGTAGGAAATGACTGGTATGACATACAGAAATATTTTGGGAAAATTTGGAGAAAAGAGCAAAGCTAATAATAATGGCAAATACCTCTTAGAGCTAATAATAATGACAAATAACCATTGTATTTCTGCTCAGGAAATGGACTTATTACTAATACAATGTTCCAACATGGAGAGAAGAGGCAAAGAATAAGAAAAGTCTCATTGACTACGTTATTGTTGATAGTGATGTTTGATGGTGATGTCCTGCACCAGTGACAGTTTTCTCGCTGGTGCAGGACACTAGAGTGTACAGAGGATTTGAAATTGGAAGTGATCACCATTTAGTCTTGAGCAGGATAAAATTCAATTTCATATTGAAAAGAAGAACATGTAAAAAAGTTTTAAAGTAACAAAAATTGAGCAGCTCTCAGATGTGAATTGTAGACTAAAATACACAAACATTATTCAAGAAAAAATGAAAGAGTTTGAACACAGGAACCAAACCTTGGAGATTCAGTGGCATACCCTGAAGGAAACATTGACTGATTCAACCAGAGAGGCATGTGGTGAGGTTGTCTGCAAGGATAGAAAAATCAGAACTCCAGGAAGTTAAAGAGGAAGTAAAGAAAAAGAAGAAAGCATATCAAAAGTTCCTTCCACCTGCACTAGGTTGATCCTTCAGAGAACAGATGAAAGTTGCTAGCTAGATGTGTGGTGTGAAGTGGCATGAAAATTATATTCACCAGTGTGCTCGTGTCCTGGGCTGGGCTGGCATGTGGATATTGCTATCATCAGTGGCATAGTCACTGAGACATTTTTTTTAAATTTCTTTATCTTTCCTCCAAATGAATTTCTGCACATCTTTCTGCTGAAGTTGAGTTATTAACATTATCTGTGCAGTTTCTGTGTTCTTCTAGATGGATATTAGCAGTTCTAGTCTTTCAGAGGTAACAAAGTTTGCAGAAGCAAGGGATACTTAAACTCCAGAATGATCCAAATGATGGAGAGAATCCTTTGGCGAGAAGATAAGTGTAGGAAATTTTTGGTATGGCCTAAAAAAGGTCTGTATACTATATCTTTTAAGAATGCATGCAGTTTTTTCCTGAGGTGTCCCAGATGTATTATTTTTGTTCTGGATTTGGGCTGGGGGGGGGGGGAATTGGAAGAGAGAATTGAAATACTCCCCCATTCATTTACCCATCTGTAGAGCTGCCACATACGCTCTACTACTAATAACCCTTCCCAGTTTCACATCATCTGCAAACAACTGAACATACCCCTGCAATCCATTGACAATGTCATTGATATAAAGGTTAAACAATACAGGTCTCAGTACTGAGCCCTGTGGAACCCCACTTGTAACCTTCCGACTCTTTGATATTGCCCCACCATACACAACTCTCTGATACCTATCAGACTGCCAATCCTGAATCCAGTTGACTAACCTGACATCTAAATCTTTAGTTAATTATCTTTAGAAGTGTTTTCTCCACTATACATCAACATGAGCGATAATTAATGTCCAAACATTTATACCAGATTGGCATCCTGTTTTTGTTATTATTATAACAAGATCCCATGGAGTCAAAGACTCATCTAGGTGGTCCTTTTTTCATATACACAGCTCATCATATCGTTCCTTAAATACACTCGAGGTCTCTGCAGACACCACACTCTCAGGCAAGGCATTCCAATTATTCACAACTCTGCATGCAGAAAACCTGCTTCTCACTCCCCTGCTCACACCCTCCTTATACAGCTTCCACAGATGTCCTCTGGTTCTCCCCTGATCTCCCAGTTTGCTGTAAAACCTTTCCAACATTGATCCTATAATAACCCCTTACTAACTTGTAGGTCTATATCATATAACCCCTCTTCTTCCTATCCACAAGACTGTAAAGTGCATCTTCTCAAATTTTCCTCATATTTGACATTCCAGATATAAGAAACTACCTTGGTCAGTTGCCTCTGGACCCCTTCCAACATCTCTTCATCCTTTTGAAAATGAGGTGATCAAATCTGTGCACAGAAGTCCATGTGTGGCATAATCAAAGCCTTATACAATGAAATAAGAATCTCCTTACCTCTCCAAGTCAGTGTCCTCTGCATCATTACCAGATTTCTTTGTGTTGTCGTCACAATTTTGGCAATGTGCCCCCTAAATTTCAGATCATTATCCACTGTCACCTGAAGATTTCTTATTTCCTCCACCTCCAACAATATATCCCCACATAAATTCTACATCTCATCTTTGTTTCCCAAATTTTAAAACCTTACATTTTGCAACACTGAACATGCATCCCCATTTTGTTGCTCATTCCACAGTAACCACAGTAGTGGATGTGCAAATTCAGGGAAACTAGATTTGTTAAGGTGGGGGGGGAGTAGATATACAGTCCTTATGGAGGCAGTTTAATGTAAGAATGAATATAATATGCCAGAGCAAATAAGGACAACAAAGTCTGACACCTATGATAGATACTGTGTGAATGTTGAATAGTTGACATGATGTTAGGGCCTCCCTCGATGGTTCTGTCAACTCCTTGGAGTTTCCCGGAACAATAATAATAATAATAATAATAATAATAATTCACTCAGTTTATTCAGGTCCTCTTGTAAGGCAACATCTGGTGTACTCCTCAAATTCTTCCCAACTTTGCATCATCTGCAAAAAAGTAAATATTCACATCCAAATCTTCGTCAATATCAAGATACAGGTTAAATAGCAATGGCTCTAAAACAGACCTCCTGAGGCACACCACTAGTGACTTTCCTCTTCCTGGATATTGCTCCCCCCCCATACACAAATTGCTGATACCTATCAGATAGCCAGTCTCCAATCCAATACACTAATCTAATATCCAACTCCATCAACTCTAGTTTGACTAACAATTTATCATGCAGTAATCTATCAAAAGCCCAGGGGCGAATGCTGGTCTTGAAATTCACGCTTGCTCTTGTTATCATTCAGGGAGTGAGAGGTGTGATTGAAGTCTGATTAGCAGAATAATGAATTATTGACCATTTAAAACTATATATTTAGAAATTTATGTACATTTAATCATACAAATACAACATTTATTTTACAAATGATTTTCTATCTTTTTCAATTTAGCTACTTGAATACAAATTCTACCCTATGGCTCTTCTTTATGAACTGGTTAATAACATTGTCATAAAAAGTTGGTTGTAACTTAATTTTCCCGAGCAACATGCACACTTGTAAAGGCTGGCTGAAGCTCACTGGCTAAAGCTACATCGACTGCGTATGGCCTCTTTAAGCAACAGAATGAGACGATGTGAAATGGCCATGCATGCGCATGAAATCACAGTGCTGCTGCGAGGACCTGGAAGCTCCTATAACCGAGCAAGCCGAGCAAGCATCGGCCTTCGATGCACAACGCAAAGCTTAATTATTTCCGTGCAAGCTTAAGGCATCTTCTTTCTACAAAAATAAAAGCCTAAATGGAATGCTAATAAATGTATACATTTATTAAGAAATAAATATTACTTCTTTCTCAATTAATGAGCTTGTGCAGCAAGCATGGAGAATTCGCTCCTGCAAAAGCTTTTGCGAAATCTAACAATACTACTGTGTATCCCTCACCTCTGTCCAAGGAAGCCATCACCTTATTGTAATAAGTAAGTAGATTACTAAAACATGACCTCCCTTTAGCAAATCCATGCTGTCCATCAAAGATAATACCATTGTTGTCAACCTACTTCTGGATCCTAATTCTCACCAGCTTCTCCAACAACTTAACCACAACACCTGACACACAGATAGGCCTATAATTTGATGCCTGAGTTCTATCACCTCTCTTATGAAGCGGCACAATCTTGCCCTCCTTCCACTCCTTTGGAACTCGACCAAGTGCAAGACTCATATTAAAAAAATATGTGAAGGCAGATGTCAACTCCCTGGCACATTCCTTCAGAATATGTGGTGATATATTATCAAGTCCCACAGCCTTATTAACATCATGTTTGCTCAATTCCCCATACACCTCTTGCTCATTTACAGTCAGTCTCTCCTCCCCATCATGAACTGCTCTCAATCTCTCCATGATGTCACATTCACAAGAATGAAAGATCTTTATGAACTGCTCATTAGTATCTCCACATAAAAATCACGCATAAATATCTTCCGCAGTAGCTGTCCTTATACCATTTTCTACAGTCAATGTCAACTTTCCATAATCATTCTTTTTTTTTTTTTTTTTTGCTGGCTATATATCGAAAGAACTCTCTAGTATTCTCTTTTGATTAGCTAACTTCTGCTCATACTTCACTTCTGTTACCCTTACCAACCAAGTTACCCTCCTTGCCTGGTCTTTGTAATCCTCATGGAATTGGCTATTGCTACTTCTCTTATGCTGCCTCAATAATGTATTTTTTTCTCTGTATCTCATACTTAATCTCTTCATTCATCCATTTCACACCTACCTTATTTAACCTTCTGACCCTTGGAATACATTTAGACATTGCTTCTACTAGACAATTCTTTAACATTTCAATATCCTCATTCCATGCTACACTTGCAAGCTCTCTCTCTCTCCTGAGCTCTTCATAATCACCAGCCTTGTAGTTCAACATATACCCTTTTCTCACAGAGATCCTCACACTGCTGGCAACCACCCAGGTAATCACTTCATGGTCAAAATTTCTACATCTGGCCAAAGTATGATAAGCTACAGTAACAGGAGAATTATATAAACAGTAGGATAGACTAAAGGCAGAAGTTTATCTTTTGCAGAGCCTAAAAATGAAGAAATGTTGTTAGCAGAGCAAAGGATACTGGAAGATCAACAGGGTATATAATTTGACTCTTCTGTCAGAAATGCCTTTAACATAAGGAATAGTAATATGATGAACCACTTCATAGTGAAAAAGCCCTTGTTAATGACTTTGCTGACATAAAACTTGGTGAAACCATTAGACAGAGAGAGGTGGTCTTAATATATTTTATTTCTTGTGATAGCAAATGCTTCAGTGGAACCTAAAGAGCAAGTCCAATGCACAAGTCTTAATAGTGCTAGATTTTTGACAAGGATAGTGATGTGAAAGAGCATGAATATAAAACCCGCTGTAGGTTTTCTTTCTAAAAACAGAGAAGTACAGACTAACACTTGGCTAACAGAGCATGAATATAAAATCTAGACTTTACATCTATGTGGATTCGTGTTCATATCAAAAAAATTTTATTCATGAACTCTGCTATAATCTCAAAGTCAGTCATATTTCTCCTGATTTATCCTGTATGATCTGATTATTATATTTTAAAGAACACACATTAAAATTTGATATCTATCACATAATAAATGTTACATATACTTATATGAATTACTTACCTATTGCAGGGATAGTGATATGGTGAGAATGAGGATAGATTTCTTTATCACTCAAATTTTCATCAGGCTCAATAATCACTTGACCAGCTGAATTTCTTCTTTCAACTCCCAAACTATTCTGCCTTCTGTGCCTATCAGCGATCATTAATGAATCACCTACTCTACTATGAACATGGTCTCTCTCCCTTTCCCTGTCTCTTTCCCTATGGTCCCGATTCCGATCTCGATCATGACGTTCTCTGTGGCCACTAGGAGGTGAGGAATGGCCATGTTGGCGTTCTCGCATCTGAGGTTCATTGACTGGTCGAGATGAATGCCTAACTGTACCATCTTGATCTAATCTTTCATGTGGACGGGTTGTTCTTTCTTGTTGCCTCTGGCTGGATTTACTGTCTTTGATGGTTACTGATTGCTGAATTTTTCTGTCTCTGGATCTCTAATGTGAAATTAGATTCACTTATAAGTAAAATAGCATTTCTATAGCCGAGATGAATCATTACTTGAATTACCTAAGACTATGTCATTTATTTAACTTTAATATACAGTGTCTACACAGAAAACTGGAAAATGGTTGTCATTAATTAGATGAGTTGATTCTAGCCTTTAAAACTTCTTCTACAAGTGTAACAGAGTTGAGAAGTGATTGCAGTTGGAAGTGTGATCCAGGATGGGTCTGTTATCTTTCTAATATGCCTCATAAGCAAGAGATTAATGCAGGTAGTTGCTACTGATGTTTGAAGGCTCTCTCAAGAATATACTATATGGGTATGATTTAAGTTTCAGTAAGGAAATACCGTGAGTAGACATATTACTTACTATTATAATAACCAAATTATCTCACATAAATTATTCTTTATTCGTAGAATTTTCACCTGAGTATCACAGGCATCATCAGTACAGGTATAAAGGCTAATTAAACAATAACTGTTATATTCACAAAGCACCACCTAAGTAGCTAAGGTTAAATTTCCTAAATTTATTCAAAAAAAAACACCCAGACCTAACCTTTGGTTCAGATATGTGGACGACATTTTTGCCATATGGAAGGGCACTTCGGAAGAATTACAACAGTTTCTCTCAAAAATAAATACACTTTATCCAAGGACCCAGTTCACCCTAGAAATAGAAGTAAATAAGCAGCTAGCCTTTCTAGACCTCTTAATTCTTTGCCAACCAGATGGCAATCTACAATTCACAGTCTATAGGAAGGAGACTCATACAGGCCAGTACATCCATGCTGAATCACATCACCATTCCAGTCAAAAGGCAGTACTATAAAAACACTAGTTCACAGAGCCCACTCCTTTTGTTCTTCAGAAGAACTATTACAAAAAGAATTACAATATATTAATTCTTAGTATATTATATATATAGTAATATATTAATTAAAGAATTACAATATATATCCAATGGTTATAAGAATTCCTTCATAAAAAGAGCTTAAAAAGTAGTTGTGCTCCAGCATCCTCTTCAAATACAGAAGAACCTACGTGTATACCTATCCCTGTGTACAAGGCATTAGCGAACACATAGCTAAAGTATTAAAACAACTAAATATTTGTGTGGCCTTCGACCCGTCAGAAAAATCTCCACACTCCTCATGTCTCCAAAGGACAAGCTCCCACATCTCAGCTATCCAGGTGTCTACCAGATTCCCTGCTCTTGTGGGTTATCATATTTCGGACAAACAGGAAGATCTGCTCTGATCTGGTTAGAAGAACACAAGTCGTACATCCAGTACCTTGAACCTGAACAGTCTGGACTTGCAGAGCATGCCATCAACACCAGACATAGAGTTCAGTGGAAGAAAACAAAAGTCATTCACAAAAGTCGGTTCCTAATGGAACGGCTTTACAAAGAAACATGTGAAATGTTACTTCACTCCCCTAACCTAAACAGATCCGATGGTCTACGTCTTTCCCCCTTGTGGGAGATAGTGCTCTATAAATCAGCAGATCTTTCCTAACTTGTAATTGTATACATATATATATATATATATATATATTAATATATATTGAAAAAAAAACATTTTTTTTTTTAAATAAATTTAGGAAATTTAACCTTAGCTACTTAGGTGGCACTTTGTGAATATAACAGTTATTGTTTAATTAGCCTTTATACCTGTACTGATGATGCCTGTGATACTCAGGCAAAAATTCTATGAATAAAGAATAATTTACGTGAGTTAATTCGGTTATTATAATAGTAAGTAATACGGGTACGATATGGTTCAGGTTGGAATTTACTCTCTCTCTCAGTACATGATCAGATAGGTACTGTCACAATCTAAAATCTCCATTAAGTAGCTCTGTTTATTTCAACTCTAAGAGATCAAGGTTTACAAACAGGCAAACAACCAAGAACGTAGTGTCTTTTTTTTTTTTTTTTTAATCAAAATTATTCATGGTGTTAAATGTGCTTCCTTGTCATTTCTAGTTAAGGAACATATCTGATATCATTATCACTGACATATTAAATCCATTAAGTTGTCGTTGCCTTGTTGCCATGTAGAGGTGTATGGGCTTTCACAGATAAGGCAACCTCCAGAAGTGATTAATATTACCTGCTTCTGTGAGTAGATATTCAGAAATTAAAGATTCCAAGAAATTATATTCTTGGTTTTATCCTTTATCAAAGTGTATGCAAACAAACAAACAAAGTTTGCTGACACTTCTGACCCTTGGAATACTAGACTAGAAGCACTAGATAGACTATTATCTAGTGCTTCTACTAGATAGTTCTTGAATATCCCCCAAGCTGCATTGAAAGAACTCCCTAGACAAAGGATGAAACCAAGAATAATTTCATGGCATCTTTAATTTACAGTGTAACCAAGTGAAAAAAACTTTCAGCATCTATTTTATATTCAGAGTGATGTAAATTATCCAGTTATTGACACACTGAACTGACAGGATATGTGTATCTGTGGATCATCAATTCTCCAACATGCTGTCTAGGCACTGTATTTTCCTGTTTATTTTTGAAACTTTCTTAACATAGAAATTATCATTTAAGACAACTAAAAACTCAATCTTCACATTTTAAAAATAGATGCTGTTACATGTCTGTGAATAATACGTGTGTGTGTGTGTGTGTGTGTGTGTGTGCATGCATGCGCACGCTTGTAGAAGTGCACATGCATGTGCATACACACTGTCCATCCATACATATAACAGCTCCATTCTGACTGAGCAAATTTTATTTACTCAGTCAGAATGGAGATATTTCAGATATTCTTTATTAATGTTGTAGAGGCATTTAAATTTTAATTTAAACCAGACTATTTATTAGTGGCAAAATGTTTTGACGTGATACAAAATTATATGTCACATATGAATAATAAATAAACTGACTTCAGTGCATAAGTCAAAACAACTCTAGGTTCAGTTATTACTGTGCTAATGAAATTTTTAAACTTTTTTTTTTAAATCAGCTCCATACAGGAGAAGTTGTAAACCATACTGCACATCAGTATCACGTATGAACAGTAATATCAGCATTAAAAAAATACCATTGCAAAATATTTGTTAAGTGACACCTCCAAAGAGTCCATTGTGGAGGGCACTCCACACAACCCCACTGTGAACATTACTAAATTGTCAACATCATCTACAGTCACTAACAGTATATTTTGTCTATAAATGATTATATCTTCTTTGTTCCAGTAAATTACTATAACTTCTTATGATTGTGTTTTGTCTTTATGATAATATGTTTTGTCTTTATGAAAATACAGTGATCTTTCAGTTATGTGGTCTTCGATGAATGAATCTTCACTTAACCAATCCTGAATTGATTTGGTTTCAACTGATGTCTGGTACTGCACCATGTTATTGTACCTTCAGTTATCCTATCCTTTAATTATCTGACTGGCAAATTGCTCTCCTGGTGTGGTTGGATAATTAAAGATGGATAATGTATGTATGCATATATATCTAAGTCAAATTATTTAAATTCTCTCAGTGTCATCTTACCGATGGCACTGAGAGAATTTAAATCAGTTGATTAAATCATGAACAAATGATACCATGAAAACTGAATAAAAATCTGAGAACCTTTGAAATGTAAAGTTTCCACAAACATCCTACAATACAAAGAAGAGGCTTTTTTTAATTTTTTTAAATTATTTTCTTTTTACTTGAAAGGAAGTAACTTATCAAGAATGCAATTACAATAATTTTATAAATTATTTGATTTAAAAATAAAGAAGGATAAATAATTTCAAATAGACAGCATACTTTATACATTTCCTCAAAATGGAGAGATCCATCTACAAGACAACAGCTTTTCATTCTTGGTATTAAATGTTACCAATTTCAAGATGGCAAAATAGTCACTAGTAATCTCTATTAACTGAGTAGATTAAAAAATATCTCTGTGCATCTAACATGAATATTAAGTTAATAATATTAAGTTAAATATATTCATTTCACAGCTCAAGAAGCATCTTGGTCACACAGTTTTAACCAACATAATATTCAAAAAATCTTAGAAATTGTTTTGTAATAATTACCTTAATACAGAAATTTTATTGTGGTTGTTCAAATATTACCATTCCTTTTTTTTTTTTCATTAAAAGTCATCCCCAAAGCCATATTACATCTAGTACTATCATCGGTTCTATTTAGTGGCCGCAATAAATACTAAACTTTGCTACTCAAAAAACGTTTACTTATTTATGACAAAAAATACATTCAGCCTTATGACAGAGAACATGCACTGTTTTTAAGAACTTTTTTGGGGGAGGCTAGGAATAATTCAATAAAAAATATGTAGCCAAAACCAACTTTAATAATATATGTACACAGTGCAGACAAAGGCAAGCCATACATAAAGTAATATTTCTAGTTTTACTTGGTAATCCAAGTAAAAAAATAAAAGCACAATTAAAAAATAATACTTATTACCTCAATGTTATCTATGTATATAAAAATTTAAAGTACTGTATTTAGAAAACACATGAAGCGAACAGTGATGAACTGCTCAAAGGCATTTAAATATCTATTATAACTTCAAGCATCTGTATTTGAAGTACATATATTGTATATCTCAAGTTTGTTTGTTTTTAAATGGACCCCCAAAAGGTTGTCAACCTATCATACATTGATAGTATGGATGAGTTAAATATTAAATACTTCAGAAACTCTGCTCCAGAGATGAAACATGGAACCTTGAAAAGTTCCACATTTGGTCGACTGAGACCTCCACTAAGCAGGTAGTAGTCTCATATCAAGTAATGAAATTCATCTCTCACTTAATGACATCCACAAACATTTATGCCTGCAGTGCAACTTTAACTCACAACCTGTTGGTTGAGACAGGAGATGCTATCTATCTGGCCAATTGATTTAGTCAGTAAGAAAGTAATCCGATTAATAAATCAAATTTATTAATATGCAAAATAATGTTATGCCCAGAAGAAGAAGAACCATCACTTGGTCAAATTATCTATAGTACTAGTTTCTGGTGCTTGTACTTGACTAAATTAGAGGATTACAGATTTCTTTCATTCACATCCCTCAAAATGAAGCAAACAGAAGTAATGAACCAAAAACTAAAGTACCTCATGCACCTCTCTTTTGATCATTTCAGCTGCTGAATATTCTAAAACAGTGAAGTTATAGTAAATTATACTTAACAAGAAATTATATTCTTGTTTAATCCTTTACCCAAGTGTAAGCAAAGTTTACACATCAAAAAATACATCAATTGCCTTATTATCTCATAAAGCAAAGCACAGTTCTTTTTGGATGTATATATTGCTGTGCATATGGGAATGGTCACTAAGCAGACCAATTTTGACCTTTACTGAAATCTCATTAGTGGGAGCCAGACCCAGGAAGATACCAAGTTTGAATTAATTCAGAAATCATCCCACTGATGAGACCTCAGTAAATATCAAAACAGGTTTGGGTAGTCATCCCTCCCATAATACACAGCAATATACTCGTACATGTCCAAAAGGAAGTTGCTTTGCATTATGGCATACTGAGGCAAGTGATGTTAAATCAACAGCCTCTACAAGAAGCCTAGTTGTGAAGATATTTTACTTGCAAACTTTGCTTGCTTACACTTGAGTAAATGATTAAACAAGAATATAATTTCTTGAAAAGTACAATTAATTTTAAACCAAGTGAAAAAATGCCTTTCTATAGTGAGGTAATAAAGGTTTCAAATGCCATATGCAGAAGAACCAGAATATTAATGGGAAATTACATGAAATATAATTAAAGAGAATTTATGGATAAATTGATTTTTTGTTCATAGGAATTAGCTGCAGATCAGACCATGATAGAATAAAATAATAGAAGGATCATGCCGTGATTGCCAGCAAACCTAGAGATTTATCTTACAACCTGTTCAATTCTGACACATTCTGTTAATCTCATTTAAAAATCCTTAATCTCTTAGATCCAAAAACTTAATGTTTTTGGATCTAAGAGATTAAGGATTTTTAAATGAGATTATTTTAAATGAGGAATTTTTAATTGATCACTCTCATAGTCCTGCAACTGCTTTGTACATACAAAGCAGTTGCAGGACTATGAGAGTGATCGTTGTCTATCCTCTTACTGTATGTCTTCAATGGACCTTATGAGTACATTCCCACCCTCAAAAATAAACATTCAATGAGCTACTTAAAAAAAAAAAAAAATAATAATAATAAACACAAATTCAAATGAAAAGAACCATGAGCCCAGAAATTTTCCAGACATTTGTTACATGAACATAATGCACAATCCTAAAGATTTTAAGAGATTTAATGATATTATACTTTTGTGTATTGAAGGGGGGGGGGAATTCTAGAATATCTTGTCACAGCGCAGCCAACAAGTACTAACCAATCGGTTTAAAAATTAATTCATACTAAATCACATAAACTAGTTCATATATGAATTTTTAACTATGCTCTTGATCCAAACAAATCTGTTTATAATGGTATTAGAAATGCAGGTTACCAACACACAGTTTAAGGTCATTTATAGTTTCATAGTGTTTTCCACAGGCATCTACCCCCTAAAGTACATCAAAAACTTGAGATGTACAAAACATAATAATAAATGTTATTAGCTGATTAAATTGTAAATGCTTTCTCTCAATCTTGGTTAAAAGTGGAATCCTTATTATTTAATGACCAAACTATAATTTAATTATAGTTTGGTCATTGAGAGGTAGATAGAGGTTAGAGGTAGACAGAATCCTCTGAAATTGATTCAATCTAAGCATTACAAAAATTTCTGTGTATAGATTGTTAAAAATAAAATAACAAAAATAATAACAAGACTCATCATGGTAGACCCATGTTAGGCAACACAAAGTCTTTCATACTACTTTTTAAACCCATTCACTATTTGGATCTCACCATATCAGGCAATGCATCCAACCACCCTTCATGCAAAACAGCCACTTCTCAATCTGCAAACTTCCAAAAATAGTCCTTGCTCTTGCCTCTTCTCCTACCATACAAAACATCCCAACAGTTTAAATCCCTCAGTCATATCACCTCTTCATCTTCTGTCCACCAAACTCTGCATTCCACATACCCTCAGCCTATTCTCATAGCTAACCTTGTACAGTCCTAATATAATTTTTGTTATCTGCCTCTGCTCCCTCTCAAAGATTAATTTATTTCCTTCAAATCCAGCTGATCAAATCTGAGCAGAATAATCCAGATGTGGTCTAATCAGGGCTTTCTACAAAATCACCATTCTTCTATCTCTGCTGACCAGTGTCCTTGTCAGTACTGCAGAAATCCTTTGAAGTCATGAAGCAGCAAAACATCACAAGCGGCACCCACTTGTAATGTTTTGCTACTTCCTTGAAACCACTTCTCTGTACACCTCATCATTATCATCATCAAATTCCTGCCATGTACCCTCAAGGGGTGTACAGGATATGATAGTACTACATGAAAAAATTACATCATTATTAACTTATCTACAAATTACCTCCAAATCAGTCTGTTACTTGTCAAGACTCCAACATTATCAGATCTTATATTTCTATCATCTAAGGCACTTTGTACTGTATCAATCCACCTATATCTTGGTCTTCCTCTGGGTCGTTTTGCTGCCAACCTGGCAGAGAACACTTGTTTTGCTAATCTTTCTTCGCCCATTCTGTTTAAGTGACCATACCACCTGAGATTAGCTCTGCTAATGCATTCCTGGATGCTGACAATGTCAAGTTCTTTCCTAATATCCTCGTTTTTAATATGATATTGCCATTGATGCCATCTGTTCACGCCTATAATCTTTCTCAGGACTCTCGTATCTGCAGTCGCTAGTCTTTGGTCAAGTGTTTTACTTCTTACCCAGCTCTCAGATCCATAAGTTAAAATTGGTTTGAACACTGTCTTGTACATAGCTAATTTAGTGTTCTGACTAATTTCTCTCTTATTCCATATGAATTTATTCATTTGACTTCCCACCATTCCAGATTTGCTGATTCTGTTGTCTTTTTTCATATTCAATTAACCATCTTCATTAAAAATCGTGCCTAAGTAGCTGAAATGCTTTACTTGTTCCACAGGTTCTCCATTCACAAGCTGACATTTTCAATGATTCTACCTATTTTCATTGTCTTTGTCTTTTTAATGCTGACCTTCATACCATATCTATTACAACAGTTATTGAATTTAGTCAGAGAATCTTGCAGACTTGAAGCGGATTTATTTAGAAGTATAACATTATCTGCATAAAGCAAACAGCTGACATTAACATCTCCAATTTTGATATCATGTTTAATACCACTTTCCTTCATAATGTGATCCATATAGATAATGAACAACAGAGGGGATAATGTACATCCTTGTCTCACACCAGATTTAACATTAAACCGTCTTCCTGTACTTCCTTCAATTCTAACTGCTGACTTACAACTCAAATAAAAACTAAGTATTGCTTGATATAATGCCCCAATGACACCATAGAACTGTAGCGTATTGAATAGCTTCTCTCTTGGCACCTTGTCATATGCTTTTTCCAAATCGACAAAACTTAAATACAGATCTTTGTTATATTCCTATGCTTTCGCGACTGTTTGTCGTAAAGTGAAGATCTGATCCTGCCTCTATTTGGCCTGAATCCACCTTGTTCTTTGCCAAGCTTTTCTTCCACAATTCTTCTCAACCGTTTCTCAAGTATACTTGCATAGATCTTGCCAGGAACACTCAGTAGGGAAATACCTCTGTAATTCTCACATTCAGTTTTATTTCCCTTTTTATATATGGGTACTATGAGAGCTTTACTCCAATCATTAGGTATTCGTCCCTCTGTCCAGGCTTTCTGAACTATGCAGTGCAGCCACTGTAAGACTCTTATACCACCATACTTCTGCATTTCTGGTCGAATATCATCTACTCCTGCTGCCTTTCCACATTTCAAGCCTTTGATGGCTTTTTCTACTTCAAGTATGGATATGTATTCCTGACTGCATGCCTGGTAAGCGTTTTTTATCACTGTGCTGTCATCACTGCTTGTTTCATTTAGCAGTTTTTCAAGGTAATTACTCCATATTTCAAGGATATCTTTTTCTCCTGTTTTCATGTCACCTTTATCATCTCTAACTCCTTTTACAGCACTCTTTCCTCCATTCTTAAGCTTCTTCAACAACCTCCAGAATATTTTGCCATTTTGGTATTTATTGATATTTATTTTCTATAAGCTTGCCAAAGTCCTCCCATGACTTTTGTTTAGCTAGTTTTACACAGTGTTTAGCTTTCTTACATTTGTCTCTGTATTCTCTAAGAGCACATGCTGACTTATTTGCCAGGAAATTTTGATATGCTTTCTTCTTTTCCTTCACTGTTTCTTTAACTTCCTGTGTCCACCATGGAGTTCTAATTTTTCTATCCTTGCAGACAACTTCACTATATGCCTCTCTAGCTGAATCAATCAGATCTTTCTTCAAGGCTTGCCACTGAATCTCCAAGGTTTGATTCCTGTTCTCAAACTCTTTCATTTTTTCTTCAACAATTTTTGTGTATTTTAGTCTACAGTTCACATCTGAGAGCTGCTCAACTTTTATTCGCTTTAAAACTTTCTTACATGTTATTCTTTTCGATATGAAATTCAATTTTATCCTGCTCAAGACTAAATAGTGATCGCTTCCAATTTCAAATCCTCTGTACACTCTGGTGTCCTGAACCAGGGAGAAAACATCACTCTCAACAAAGTCAATGAGACTTTTCTTATTCCTTGCCTCTTCTCTCCATGTGAATTTGTGCACATTTTTATGTTGGAACATGGTGTTAGTAATAACCAGTCCAGGTCCTGAGCAGAAATCCAACAGATATTTGCCATTATTATTAGCTTTGCTCTTTTCTCCAAATTTTCCCAAAATATTTTTGTATGTCTGACAATCATTTCCTACTCAGCTATTTAGATCCCCAACAAGGACCAACTTTTCCTTTTTCATTGTGTCAGTTGCTTTTTCTAAAGCCTCAAAAAATTCCTCCACTTCTACCTAGTAGAACCTTCTGTGGGACCATAGGCACAAATAAGTCTCATTGTCCAGTTCCCCATTCTCATATTTGCCCACATTACTCTACTTGATACTGACTGCCATTCAAGAAGATTAGCTTCGTATTTTGTGTTGAATACTATGGCTACTCCTTCTTTTCCTTGATTGTCACTGCCTGAATATAACATTTTGTATTTATTGCTCAGAAAGATCTCACCAGTTTTTGTCTTTTTTATTTCAGTCACCCCTATTATGTCGATCTGATACTTATCTAATTCCTCCACTAGCTCCATTTTTTTGCTATTCAGGCTTCTTATGTTGATAGTACCGATCTTTAACTCTGGTGATGTTGAGTTGGGGTGTGTTTTCAGATTTGTTCCAGTAGCTGACTTTTCGCTGTTCGCCCTGGTTCCTTTGCGAAAACAAAGGGGGCCTTGTTTAACTGGGTGACGCCCCAGCCAGCATGAAATTTTGTCATGTTGTACCATCATTTTTTTATTTTGGTTTAACCAAATAGAATACAATTTGGTCGGCTAAATCACAAATTGCCAGCCCATCCTCGTTCGTTTAGTATCCAAGTAGATACCCAACAGGGTGCACCACGAGAAGGTGAGGATTGGACATTAGGTCAGAAGCCCTGGTCGGTTCTCCGCATTCCTTTAAAGGCTATGTGGAGGTCTCCTCTCAGTTATACAGCTACACCTTATTTTATTAAACAGCCGATCTCCAATCCAAGTTCACTAACCTGATATTAAAACCCATAAGTTGTAACTAAAATACCAGCTTATCACATGGCACCCTGTCATATGCCTTTGTAAAATCAAAACAGCAATATATACACATTTCCCATCATCAACATCTCTTACCACTTTGTTATAACAGGCAAGCAAATTACCGAAACAAGAGTGCCCCCTCAACAATTCCATGCTGATCCTTACAGATAACTTCTGTACATGAGTTCTCCCAAATCTTAACAACTACAAAAAAATAAAACTGGTCTATAGTTTGACATCTCCATTCTACCACCAGACTTATAAGCTGATACTATCTTACCGTCTTTCCTGGACACCTTTTTTGTACCCAGACTTTCCCTGAAAAGCCAAGTGAATGTAACTGTCAGTTCCTTAGTACATTCTCTTAAAATAGATTGCAAATTGCTATCCAGTTCCACTGCCTTATTCAGATCCAGAGTACCCAGTATTAGAAACACATTCTCCTCATGCACTCCTAAACCTTGAACCCTACCCATCCCTCTAGTAATAAAACCTGCTTTTTACAGGATGACATACCTCAATGAAGTGATCATTAAACAATCAAATAATCAACCAATAAATACGCACACCAACAAAACAATAAATCAGAAAAATAACTCCTGCAATTAAAAACTGATGAAGGTGCTTCCAGTAATAAACTTTTATCATTCCAAATTTATCGTTGGGGGCTTTATGAAAGATACTGCACTTTTAATATGAGCTAAATGAATGAATTTCAGTCAACTATTATGATGTGTGAACTACTAAATGAAACCCAAATCTGTTTCATTCATTAGCTCACCCATCATTCATCTCTATGCTAAGTGAACATGTTATTGTCACATTCATATCTATGCTAAATGAACAAATTATGTAAATAAATGATGAAGTGCATGTATTTTTTCACACTAATGAACGAAATTTCTAAACTAAATTATAACAGAATATAAAGTTCAACCATAACAGAAATCCATTGCTCCTGGTCAGAATAATGTGGGAGGTAGTGCACAGAAAGATGTCTAGATGAGATAGTGTTCAGCATAATAAAATATGACAGTTGCTGCTATAAACCAGGAAATACAAAGGAATATGTATGTGGCATACATTAACAATAGTTCAATGAGCAGAAGTCAAATAATTACTATGGCGGACTAAACTATGGAGACATAGGTATAAAGGAGAAACCCCCCCCACATGGGGGAGAGGAGAAGGAAATAGAATTCAAGCTGCTACTGAAGGATAATTACCTAAAACATGGAGAGGACCTGCAATTGGAGAGTACTAGATTTTTCCTGTGATGCTATCATCAGATTGTAGCTAATCTGCCTCCAGCTGAGTGAACAATCATGAAGTCTTGATCTGGGAGATGACTAAGCATGTAGAAATTTCAATTAAAATGAAGTATATGTGGAACTAAAGAGCTGGTGGTTATTACAGACTTAGGAAAGTTTGAAGTAATAGCATGGCATAAGAAACTTCAAGAAACACTAACAGTACAGGAAAATGGGTATCAGGCTGCATAACCAGGGTCAGGAAGATAAATTAGGTGATGAGCAGTAGTAGTTTATAAGCTGACACTATCTTACCCTCTTTCCTGGACACCTTTCTTGTACCCAGACTTTCCCTGAAAAGCCAAGTGAATGTAGCTGTCAGTTCCTTGGTACATTCTCTTAAAATACATGGCAAAATCCTATCCAGTTCCACTGCCTTATTCAGATCCAGAGTACCCAGTATTAGAAACACGTTCTCCTCATGCACTCCTAAACCTTGAACCCTACCCAATCCCTCTGTGCTAAGAAAAAAATGTTTTTTTTTTAAAATTATATTGCATAGTTTTTTGGGTTTTTTTTATAATGGTGCTTTTGTGTAATAGCCACAATGGATATATAGGCATTGTCCTGTGGTACTGTGATTTTACTTTTGTTGGTGTTAGGTTTAATGTAATAGTTGAGGTTTAAAAAAATGGCAGCAGTAAGAAAAGCATACCAGCGGTGTGGAAGGTATCAACTCAAATCAAGTATTTCCTTGGATTTTCTGCAGTGGATGCCCTGTGAAAATCATTACATGAATGCCTCAAAAAATGTGATATTTATGGACTGTTAGGTTGAATGAGAACAAGGAATATTAGAATGTGAGAAGTGCAATAACAGACTGGAGAAAAATCAGTTAGATGACAGATTCTGTACATGTGGCTGCAGTATATCATTTTCTTCTCCCTCCTGTAAAAATGAAATAATAGAATATGCAGAAAGCCAAGAAAGAATTATTATTGCTTTTTTATTTTCTTAAAAAATATAATTTTTTTTTATATTGATTCTAAATGCGAGGGTTGATGTCAGGAAGGGCATCTGGTCGGAAAACTTCAGTGCCAACTCAAACTATGATTATGAGTCGAAGAGAAAATGATATAAGGGCTTGGGCGTACCCCTTAAGCGATGCGCAGCCAACATCGCCCTACAGCTGTGAGAAGTGGATGAGGGCTACCGCATCAAGGGCGGGTGCGGTTAAAGAAGCGAGCCCAGTAGGTGGAGAGGATGTTGCGAGTGGGAAGACTGAATGTTGGAAGCATGACTGGAAGGGAAAGAGAGGTGGCAGACATGATGAGGAAGAGGAAGTTGGACATTTTACGTGTGCAGGAGACAAGGTGGAAAGGGGGAAAGGCAAAGGAACTGGGAGATGGATATAAATTGTTCTACTCTGGAGCGAATAACGAGGGAAGAAATGGTGTAGGAATTGTGGTGTGTGGCAGAATGAAGGGTGAAGTACTGGACGTGGGTAGAAGGAACGATAGGATCATGCGAATGAAATTGGGTCTTGGAGAAGAGCGGGTGGTCGTATTATGTGTATATGTCCCGCAAGTTGGTTGTACAGCAGAGGAAAAAGATGAGTTCTGGAACGTGTTAGATGAAGAAATGAGGGAATTGGAAGAAAATGAGATGGTGATTGTCGGAGGAGACTTGAACGGGCACATAGGAAGACAGAATAGAGGCTGTGAAAGGGTGCATGGTGGCCACGGAGTGGGAATGATGAACCAGGAAGGAAAGAGGGTTGTGGACTTTGCAGTAGCGTTTGATCTGGCAATTGTGAACTCGTTTTTCTTCAAGAGGGAAGAACATTTGATAACATTTAGAAGTGGTAACAACAGCTCACAAGTTGACTACATTTTGACTAGAAGAAAACATCTTAAGGTTGTGACAAATTGTAAAGTAATTCCAACAGATCAAGTAGCACAACAACGCCGACTGCTGTGCACATACTTTAAAATAAGATCGAAGATAAGAACTTCTGGTTGCAATGGGATGAAGACAATTAAGTGGTTTTGCTTAAAAGAGGAGAGTGTGAGGAATCGTTTTAGGGAGAGAGTGTTAGAGAGGATTTCGGATGGACTGGAAAGTGTACAAGATTGGTGGAAACATAATTCAAAAGTAATCCTGAGCTGTGCAATCGAGGTGCTTGGTGAGACATCTGGAAAGATTAGAGAGCAGAAGGAGGGTTGGTGGTGGAATAATGATGTACAAGTGGCAGTGACAGCTAAGAGGAAGGCAAAGCAGAAGTGGGATGAGTCAAGAGTGGAAGAGGACAGAGAGGTGTACAAAGAGAGAAAGCAAGAAGCCAAGAGAGTTGTGGCACAGGCGAAGGCCATGGCATATCAAGATCTGTATGATCAATTAGAAACAAAGGAAGGACAGAGAAAAATTTACCAACTAGCGAAATGTAGAAATAAAGCAGCTAAAGACATCTTACATGTGAGGAAGATCAAAGATGCTGAAGGAAGATCAAAGATGCTGAAGGAAGAGTATTATGGAGGGATGTGGACATAAGAAACAGATGGAAAATATACTTTGAGGGACTTTTGAATGAGGAAAATGCAAGGACTCACAGAGGAGATGGGCAGCCTTCTGACGGGATAGTGCAGAACATCAGTAGAATGGAAGTGACGGAGGCCATGAAGAGGATGAGGAATGGAAAAGCGGTGGGCCCCGACAGAATTTCAGTGGAGGCATGGAAGGCACTGGGGGAAGAGGGAATTGACCTGCTGTGGGACCTGTTCATGAAAGTTTGCCAACAGGAAAATATACCCGAGGAATGGAGGGAGAGTACTCTTGTTCCCATCTGCAAGGGTAAAGGGGATGCACAAGACTGTAAAAATTACAGAGGAATAAAGTTGATGTCCCACACAATGAAGATCCTAGAAAGAGTTCTTGATGGTAGATTGAGGGAGGAGGTGGAGATTGCAAAGGAACAATTTGGCTTCATGCCTGGTAGATCAACAACAGATGCTATCTTTGGGTTACGACAGATGATGGAAAAATATCGAGAGAAACAAAGGGAGCTACATCTGGTATTTATTGATCTGGAGAAAGCATACGATAGAGTGCCAAGGCAAGAAGTCTGGAGGTGTCTGAGGGAGAAGAAGGTGCCGGAGAAATATGTCAGGTTGGTGCGGGAAATGTACAGAAATGTGAAGACAAGTGTTCGGACCTGTTTTGGACAGACAGAAAGTTTTCAAGTAACAGTTGGCTTGCATCAAGGGTCAGCATTAAGTCCGTTTCTGTTTAATATTGTGATGGAGGTGGTAACAGAGGAGGTGAGAGAAGATGCACCTTGGACAATGTTGTATGCAGATGACATCTTGCTGTGTGTAGATTCAAGAGAAGAAGCGGAAACTAAACTGGAAAGATGGAGAAAAGTACTGGAAGAGAGAGGTATGAGACTGAGCAGAAGTAAGACAGAGTATATGTGTTGCGCAGTGGGCAGTGGCCAGGAGACAGATCTGGAGCTGGAAAGAAATGTCATCAGGAAGGTGAGAGACTTTAGATACTTAGGTTCAACAGTGGAAGAAGATGGAGGAGCTGAGAAGGAAGTGGGATGCAGGATACAAGCAGGTTGGAGGAACTGGAGGGAGATGGCTGGAGTGTTATGCGATAAGAGGGTGCCGATCAATCTGAAAGGCAAAATTTATAGGACAGTAGTGTGGCCAGCTATGACATATGCTATAGAAACTGTGGCCCTGAGGAAAAATAACATCAGTAGGATGGAAGTAGCAGAGATGAGAATGCTTAGGTGGATGTGCGGTGTGACCTGAAAGGATCATCTGAGAAATGACTATGTCAGGGGAACGGTGAAAGTTACGAACTTAGGAGCGAAAATACAAGAGGCAAGGTTGAGATGGTTTGGTCATGTGATGAGGAGGGAGGATGAATATGTGGGAAGAAGGGTCATGCAGATGGATGTGCAAGGAAGGCGGAAGCGTGGGCGGCCAAAGAAGAGATGGAGGGAGCTGGTAGAAGAGGACTTGAAGATGAAGAACTTGGATGTGGTGACAGCTCAAGACAGGAAGGTGTGGAGGAGACTCATAACAAACAGTGACCCCACTTAAGTGGGAGAAGCTGTAGAAGAAGAAGAAGAAGATTCTAAAAACATAACCTACATGTTTTTCAACTGTTTTCTCAGTTACTGTTATATCATAGCAGTAACGCCTCCGTAGCACAATTGGAAGAACGACGGTACATTGCATCCTTCGAATGGAATAGGCCTAAGTTCGATTCTCATCATGATGGGAGGAATCTTTATGTGGACTTTTTCAATCGAAGGTGAGTTAGCCGATCTCATATGGAGGTAGCAGGGTTTTTTCTCCCATAAACTCGGGTTTTTCATCCCGCATACAGACAAATCGGCCCTTCAGAACACATGCAATTTACAGACAAAAAATACTAGTTGTGGTGGTGGGCGGTTGATGGAGATGATTAGTAGTAGAGATTCAGTGGTGGAAACAGCTGTATAGTAGGTGTCCTCCCGCGATGAGTCTTCGGACTCCTTGGAGGTGTCATGAATAATAATAATAATAATCATAACATCACTGACTCTGTCCATTTAAGCCAATGTTGGAACCAATCTGAATTTAGAAAACCCACTAATATGGTTAATATATGTATAGAACTAACAGTTTTATTTCATTAAGATTTTAAAATTTAATTTAATTTTTTAAATTAAGATTTTATTAATATTATTTTATTTTAGGTGGAAGATGAATTTCATTGCCTGGTGTGAGACCACCGCCTAACAATTTTTTAAATTAAGATTTTATTAATATTATTTTATTTTAGGTGGAAGATGAATTTCATTGCCTGGTGTGAGACCACCGCCCAACTTATTGGAGGCCTGAAGTGTCTGAAAAAGTTTCATGTTTGTACTATAGGTTTAAAAATAAAACCTTTTGTGGGTGGGAGCCATATAAAAAAAATAATAAAAAAATAAAAAGAGAGAGAGAGAGAGAGTGATTTTATGATTTTGAATGTTTTTACCCTCAGCATTTGTTTTATAATGGCACTCAAGACATTATTTGACTTTTCTGAAATATTATTATTATTATTATTATTACAGTAACCTCCATGGAGTCAGCAGACTCATCATGGGAGGCCTACTTAACTAGCAACATGTCTATCATACTGATCTTTAAAATCACTTACACTCCCCAAATTCACAACACATTCTGGCGATGTGTTCCCCTCACAAACCACTCTCTTTCTTTGCGTTATCTTTACACAACTTCCATTAAGGAGGGAGAAAGTTTCAAACTACATTATCTACCAATATTGAAGAGCAGATATAAAAGAGTGGTGCTTTCACAGTATAAAGCCCTGATCCTACTACTACCACACCTGGATTGTTGTGCTCAAATCTGGTCACCAGGATCTGAAGAAGATGTAACCATGTAAAGAGTACAGAAATCATATCAAGACAGGAGAATCTGGTTAGGAATAAAATACAGCATTGGGTAGATGGACATAGGATTTTCTATGATGGTTAAATGAGTTTGTGTAGGGCAGGCCTTGTTTTAGCAATCTGCATGCATTTTATGGTAAAGTGTCCAATGTATTGGATAAGGAGATTCTTATACAGTAATATACTCTTGGACTTAGCAAAAAGTATTTGATAGAATACCACATGACACATTGGTGTATAAGCTGCAAAAGATGACTGGATAACAAATTGGTTAGATTGGCTTTCTGAACAATACCAGCAAGTTGTGAATGATGGAGCAATGGTTCAGAAAATAAAGGTGACTAGTGGCATACTCATGGTTCTGTTCATGGGTTCCAGCTGTTTAACTTATTTGTTAATGATAATTTATGTGGATTTGACTGGGAATCTTTAAATGTTTGCTGATAATGCAAAGTTAGGTAGAATTACCAGGAGTATTGCTGAGATAATTTCCTGCAGGAAGATTTGAATAGTGTTTTAGCTTTGGTTGCAAAATTCCAAATGTGAGTACAATATTCCAAGGTTGGTCAGATCTGAGACTTATAAAGTGTTTGGAGTAGAGCAAGAGAGAAGTAATGTTTTGAACAAAAAGAAACCAGTTTTTTAGAGGCTGAGAAGGGTATGTCACTGACTGTGACATCCAGGATAAACTGGATGTCACAGTCAGTCCAGGAAGGGAAAACCAATCTTGAAAGGATATTAGGACATTATCAAAAAGTAAGTGGGAATGAAGTAGGATCTTCCTTGCGGGTAATAAGACAGGGTTGAGTTTTAATAGCATTGAAATTCACTAACTTGTCTTCACCCTATTTCAGAATGGTTGGAGATCAGTATTTAAGTCACTAGTAATGGAAGAAAGATCTTCAGTCTTCAGTCATTTGAGCACTAAAGGGTTTCTCAAATGAAGAAGAGAAATGGAGAGCAAAACAATGAATAGGATTTGAAGTCAGAGAGAGAAAGAGAAAAGGTCATTGATGCAATGACTTTTTCTGCAGTATCTTTGTCTCAGCTCTGGGTTTGTCCTGAGGGAGTAAAATAAGGGGAAAATAGTTCCATTGCATAAAGGAGGTGGCAAGACTAATGTAACAAACTACCAATCGATCAGCATATCAGGAGTTGTTGTCAAAGTATTGGAGAAGTTGGTCAAGAACAAAATACAAGAATGGATAGATGAAAATGGGATACTGTATAGGGGGAAGCATGGTTTTGTGACTTTTTCTGCAGTATCTTTATCTCAGCTCTGGGTTGGTCCTGAGGGAGTAAAATAAGGGGAAAATAGTTCCATTGCATAAAGGAGGTGGCAAGACTAATGTAACAAACTACCAATCGATCAGCATATCAGGAGTTGTTGTCAAAGTATTGGAGAAGTTGGTCAAGAACAAAATACAAGAATGGATAGATGAAAATGGGATACTGTATAGGGGGAAGCATGGTTTTGTGAAGAATGTGAATGGTAGGTCATACCTCAGTAACTTGCTTATGTTTTATAATACAGTAACTGAGTTGGATAAAGGAAATGAATTTACAGTAATACTGCTGAACTTTGCAAAAGTCTCTGACAGGACTTCACATGGAATTCTAATCAGTAAACTGCAGCACATGAGGATGGATATAGGGTTGATGAGATGGATAGGAGGGTGGTTGATGGACAGATATCAGAGAGTTTTTATTCAGGAGTAGAGTTCAAAAAAAAAAAAAGGCTAGTGGCATGCTGCAGAGTTCTGTTCTTGGACTGCTACTGTTTAATTTGTTCATTAACATATAGGAGAGGATCTGAGGGGAAATGGAAACTGTTCAGTTGTTTGCTGATGATGCAAAGTTGGGTAGAGCAGTAGTTAACACAGATGTCAAAATTTTGCAAGACAATTTGGATAGATTGGCAGACTGGACAAAGGAGAATGGATGTCAGTTTAATGTGGCAAAGTGTGAGGTTATGCATTTTGAAGTGAAAAGATTACCAGCTGTATACCACATTGGTGGAACTGTACTTCAGGAAATTGACGAAGCCAGAGTGTTGGTGGATAGGAAGTTAAAGTTTAGAGGGAACATAGCAAAAGTTGCTAGAGCAGCTCATCAGATCACTTGGTTACTGAAGAATACTTTGACAAGCAGAGACAACCAGGTTATCATTCCTCTTTATCAAGCCTTGATAAGACTCCGTCTTGACTATTGTATGCAGATCTGGATGCCAGGGTTTCGTTGTGATGAGGAGGAGGCGGGGAGGATCCAAAGGCAAGTGACCAAGATGGTAGCAGGTCTATGGAATGAATCTTACAAGAACAGGTTGAGGATTTGTATGTTGCAGAAACTGGTTGATAGGTGGAAAAGGGATGATATGATTGAGGCATACAAATTACTGAAGGGTTTTTACAAGATTAATCCAGAAGAAATTTTTCATAACAGGTCTGGTGGTGGGAGAACAAGGAATCATCCATTGATTGCTAACTACACTCTTACTCAAAGAGTGTAGTTAGCAAGGGTGTTAGAACTAGTTTTTTTGCTTGGAGAGTGGTGAACAAGTGGAAAGGTTGCCAGAGTCTGTTGGGGATGCCATGACTGTGAATGAGTTCAAACAAAGTATGATAGATACTGCGCAAATGTTAAATAGTTCTTGACATGATGGGTATTTAGGGCCTCCTTTGATGAGTCTAAGGACTCCTGGGAGTTGCCCATAATAATAATAATAATGGAGGATAAGCATACAGAATCCTGGGGCACTCCAGCATTGATAAAGAAATCTGATGAGAGGAAACCCTTCGCCACGACATTCAATCAACACTCAGAGAGATAGCAAGGAGACCATAACATAATAGCTTGTTCAGAAGGCTTTGATGCCAGATGCAATCAAATGCCTTTGAAACATCAAGAGTAACCACATGAGTTTTCCAAATCTTTCCATGGTCTGTGTCCAAAGGTGAGTATAGTCAGCAAGGAGGTCTGCTATAGAATTCAAATTCAGAATCCATACCAATAATCTCTAATTAGTTGATCAGTCTCCAGACAGTGAAGAAGCTTGTTGTTGACCTTCTCCATCACTTTCAAGAGTACTGAGGTGAGAGCAGTGGGACTTCTGTTTAATAGCAGATTTATCTCCCACTAGCTGGATAAAGGGTTGCTTCCATGCTGTTGGGTAGATGTCAGATGTATATAACATCTTATATAAGCAATAAAGGATGGGTGTTAACACATGTTTTAGCACAACTGGAAGAATACCATCTAGACCAGGATACTATCAAGAGATGTAGAATGTGTTTGGTAGCTGAAGTCTCAGTTACAGCTAAGTAATCAGAAGAATGCACCATTAGAGTTCAAAGAAACAAAATGAATAGCTTCTGTAATTAAAAATCAGCACTAGCATCATCTTTAGTAGCAGCTGCTGTACACATGTTGTTCAGATAAGTCCTTATTTTTAATAAATATTGACATTGTTGTTAAATATAATTGATGTTATTTTCTTTATTTTTGAATGTGTTGTTTAGTTGTGACTATTATTAAATGATGTTATTTCAAAAGCATTTCATATTATGGCACTGATACATACGAGAGGCAGTCAGGACATCAATGTTGGATGATATTATTATGTGGGATTTAGTGTGATGTAGCATGTGTTTAATGCATTTATTGCTGATAGTGAATGGGTTTGTGGTAAGAGAAGGAGAGAATGTTTGTCAAAACATGAGCTTGAGATGCTGGAGAAACAATTGGTATGTGGAAAACGCGCCAATTGTTTTGCTGCCACGGTCAGCAAAAGAGAGAAGGAAGGAAGGAGTGAATGGGAAAAGCCTAAAAGTTCAAGAAACAGGGAGAAAAGAGAAAGTATTGTATGGGGATTTGATGATAACAGGTATACCTAATGAGAAACTGATGAAAGCATGTTTCACAGGTGCAAAGATAAAGAATGTTAGTGAAGCTGCAAGTTTGCAGAAGAAAGAAGTGAACGAGTTAACTGTTTTGGCAGCTGCAAAGATATGAAAGAGTTGTTAGAAAAAGCAAAATTAAGAGTAAGAAAGTAAAAATTTGCGAGTCTGCTGATTCGGTATGATAGGACAGAAGTGAGAAGAAGGGCCATGATTGCCAATGAGTCAATGAGGAGATTGTGCAGGAGGAATACTGTGCAGTTTATAGATGTGTGAAGTAAATTGGATGAACAAAAGGACCTGGATACGCCTGAGCGATTGTACTTGAATGGTTTTGGAGTTAGATGATTGGAGAAAGTGTTGTTCAGTAAGAGTTTGGAAGTGCAAAACTAGAGAAACTAGAGATAATAGGGGGAAGCAATCAAGCATGTGTCTAGCCACATTAGGACAAATGAGTGTGTGTGCACAAATGAGTATGAGGAAATAGCTACCCTGAAATAGATGAGTATGAGTGCAGGAGTGATTCTGAAAAGCTGGATACAGGTTCACTGGTTTTTGAATCTGAATGGGCAGGTAATGACATTATGAAATGCATGTGCATGAATACCTGAAGTATCAGAAATAAAGAAGAGGAGTTTTTGGCATTGGTCAGCTCAACTTGGCCAAAAATTATTGGCATCAGCAAGACCTAGTTGTCAGAGAATAATTCTAAATAATGGAATGTAATGGATATTGTATTTTCAGAGAAGACAGAAGAAACGGGACAGGAGGAGGAAGGGTATTATTAATGATAGCCAAAGGGCTTCGACCAGCAGAAGTTGAGGAAGATTGTAGATCTGAGGGAAATGGTTCATTTGAGGTTGTCAGATGTGAGATAAAGGCTAACAGGACAAAATATAATTGCCAGGCCTAGCAATTATCATGGGGGACTTCAACTATGTGGATGTAGATTGGACTCTAATTATCCCTTACAATTACTAAATGATAATTACCTAAAGCAGTATGTGAGAGGGGTCAGGGGTTTGAGCATGTTGGAGCTGGTAATAGCATCAGAAGATCTACCTAGTTATAGATAGATCTTCTGATGTATCTATAATAGATAGATCTACAGTAGCAGCTTTACCTCTGATTGGAGAAAGTGACCATGCAGTCTTGTCCTGGGAGGTTGCTCAACATGTGGAACTACAAAGTTGGTGATTATGAGAAACATAGGAGAGAACTTGGAGCAGTGCTATTGGCATAAGAAGTTACATGGAATGAATGTCATTAGTGCACAGAAAGTGGTCTGGGATTGTTTGAGCAAAGCAGTATCGGACTGCATACCCAGGATTAGGAGGATAAACCGAATAGGGCTTAAGTGGATGAGTAGTAATATCAAGCAGGAGCTGCAAAAAAAAAAAAAAAAAAGAAGAAAGCATTATGGAAGCAATATAAACAAAAAGGTGATTTTGTTTATATTGCTTTTATATTTGTTTATATTTATAAACAAAATCACCTTTTTGTTTATATTGCTTGTTTATGTATATAAAACATAAACAAGAATGGTAACAATTATAGTAAGAAAGCTAAATCAGATTTTGAGAGAAAATTAGCTAAGCAGGCCAAAGTAAATCCAAAAAAGACTTTTCTAGATGAACTAGATGAATTGGAGGTACTCAGTATATTAAAAAATATCAGTGTGAATACAGCAGTGGGGCTGGACAGTTGTGTGCTACAAGACAGTGCAAGTGAACTGGCAGTGCCTCTGATGAAGTTGTTTAATCCAAGTCTCAGCTCTAGCAAGATTCAAAGGGGAGTGGAAAGAAGGTAACATAGTTAAATTAGTATCTCTGGAGTGGTGGTTAAAGTATTGGAAAAGTTGGTTAAAAGTAAAATTCAGGAATGGGTGGATAGGAATATGATACTCTTATAGTGGACAGCATGGCTTTGTACAAGGAAGGTCCTGCCTCAGTAATTTCTTCACATTTTATAATAAGGTAACAGCAGAATTAAATAAGGAAATGGTTACACTATGATACTGCTGGACTTTGGAAAGGCATTTGACAGAATACTGCATGAGAAAATTATTTATTTTCCATATGTATTAACACTGAGGAAATTTTTTATATGGTAGAATGAGGGAAAAGGAATGAGGACAAGAAGCCATCCCTGGAAGTTGCAAAAGGAGGTGGGAAGTAAAGGGGTGAGAAGTTTTTGCATGGAGAGTGGTAGGAGCATGGAATACATTGCCTGAGAAGGTGGCGAACATGCAGACCGTGGATCATTTTAAGGATTTGGCCTATGATTTGGCTAAAGTTGACTACAGTGCACAGATTTGGTCACCTGCATTTTTAGGGGACCAAGAGGTGGTGAAGAGGATTCTGAGATGAGTGACCAAGCTAGTGACAGGTCTGTGGAATATTTCCTATGAGAATAGATTGAAGGTGTGTGGGTTGCATAGTTTAGCTCACAGGTGGAGGAGAGGGGATATAACAAAAACGCATAAGTTACTAAAGGGATTCTTAAGAATGACATAAAAGAAAATTTTCAATATGTGGGTCATAGAGAAAAAACAAGGGGTCACACTTGGAAGGTAGTTGTGTAAGAGTGTGCAGACTAGGTTCTTTACTTGAAGAGTGGGGAATGAGCAGAATAGATTTCCAGAGGAGGCTGTTAGCACCCCAACAGTGAATAAGTTTAAGGAGATGTATGATAGGTATTATGTTAATGGATAGTGTGGGTCTCCAGCAATGAGTCGTCTGACTCCACGGAGTGCATAATAATAAAATTAAATAACTTATTCAATATTACAAAAAAAAAATTATAAACAGTTTATGGCAATTACTTCCCAGAACTTTGAGACCATCATGCAATTCAGGCCAGTTAAGGCCTGAATTGCATGATGGTCTTGCAATTGCATGATGATCATGCAATTCATGCAATCATGAATTACATGATCTCACAATAAAAGTTTTAAGAAACAGATCAAATTTGAATATGATGGAATGAAAAAAATTTTGATTTGGTTCCAAAGAATTCCATGTCTAGTGTCAATGGCATGGCAAGCAAGGCTAGACTTCTCCAATTCTAAAAATTTTATATAGTCCTGATGTTCTTGTATTCTAATCTTTGCAGAACAGCCAGTCTGTCCAAAATTTTTTGAGTTAGAGAAGTCTGATCTTTCTTACCATACCATAGACTTGGACAGAGTTCTTTGTAACCAAACCAAGATTCTTCATTCCAGCAGATTTAAATTTGATCATCTGTCCCCTGAAACTTTATTGACATTATCCAAATCTTAATTGCTCTGATTGCATGCCAGTCTTAAAGTTCTGGGAATAGTTGCCATAAACTGTTCATTTTTTTTTTTTTTTTTGTAATACTGAATAAGTTATTTAATATTTAATTATAGAAGCTGTTCATTTTGTTCCTTTGAACTCTAATAAATGCATTCTCCTGATAACTCAGCTGTGACTAAGACATAACCTAGTATATGCTAAGTGGCTCATGTCTTGTGATCCATGTTTTGAAGTTAACATTTGTAGCTAACAAATCTCTTTTTTTACTCTCTGTCCCACCACAATCACTTCCTCATCCTTGTATCCATTTTCTTCCTGTCCTCCCACAACTGCTTCTAATTGATTTAATTAAAGCATTTGATAGAATACAGCTAAAAGACATAACAATAATCACATCAAAAATGAGAAAAATACCAAAACCAATTTTCGAAGTAATTAAGAATAATACAGAGATAACAGTTCTACGATAAATACAAAAAAAAAAAAAATTGGATTGAATGAAGGAATTAAAATAACCTAAGGAATTACACATGACTCATTAAATTCCATATTAATTTAGCGATGGATGAAATATAAGAATTTTTTTTTAAAAAAATGGAAAAGTGTGGAATATAAATAAAACTAAAAATTAATGAAGATGATCCACAAAGATTACTAAATACATTAATAATGCAGCAGAAAAGAAAAATATGAAGATATCAACAGAGACAAATAAAATCATAATGGCTGCTAGAGAATCCATAAGATGTAAATTAGAAATCAAAGAGAAATTGTGAATTGGCATCTCCTCCTATCAACCTGTTTAATTTGAGCCTCAGTTCTGGGAAGGTGCCAAGGAGAGGAAAAAGAAGAAAATAGTTCCACTGCATAAAGCTGACTCCAAGACAGAAGATGCAAATTATAGGCTCATCTCAAGAGTGGTGGTTAAGGTATGGAGGAGTTGGTAAAAGAGAGAATGCAGGACTGGGTGGATAAAAATATTTCTTTATGAAGGGGGAGGACATAATTTTGTGAATGGCAAGTCTTGTCTTAGTAATGTGCTTACTTTTCATAATAAAGCAATAATTGAGTTTGATAAAGCAAATGGCTACTCCAAGAGCACTTTCATAGCACAATTGGAAGAATGATGGTATGTTGCGCCATTCGATTGGAAAAGGCCTGAGTTCGATTCTCGTCATGATGTTAGGAATCTTTATATGGACTTTTTCAATCAAAGGTGAGTTAGGCGATCTCATATGGAGGTAGCAGGGTTTTTTCTTCTGGAAACTTGGGTTTTTCATCCCGCATACAGAAAAATCGGCCCTTCAGAACACACGCAATTTACAGACAAAAAAATACTAGCTGTAGTGGTGGGCAGTAGATGGCGCTGATGTAGATGATTGATAGTAGAGGATCGGTGCAGTGCTGGAGACAGAGAGTTGTACAATAGGTATCCTCTCGCGATGAGTCTTCGGACTCCTTGGAGATGTCACTAATAATAAAATACTGCTGGACTCTTTGAAGGCATTCAACAGGATTTCACATGGAACTCTCTTCCATAGATTGGAGGAAATGGAGATAGATAGGCAGGTGACCAGCAAAGTACAGCAGGGCTCAGTACTTGGTACTCTGTTATTTAAATTATAAATCAATATTGAATTGAATTGAAATATTCAGTGGTTTGCTGATAATGCAAAGCTGAGAAGAGTGATAATTAATAAAGATGATGCAGAGATCCTGCAGGATGACTTTAATAGACTGGTAAAAGTTACGGCTGCCAGTTTAATGTGGCCAAGTGTAAGGTCATGCATGAACTTTGCAATGAAGAGATCATGCAAACTATATAACTATACTGGTGGAACTTAACTGCAGGAAATAGATGAAGTCAGCGATTTGAGGTTGATTGTGAACAGAGAGTTGAAGTTTAGAAGACATATTGCAAAGGTAGCAAAACGCACATCAAATTAGACAGTTGTTGAAGAACATACTAACAAAAGGACTGACAGGCCCTGTTTATTAATATGTTCTTTAACACCCTAACAAACAGGATTGTTGGATGGAATACAAAGGTTGTTGTTCTCTTTTATAAGATTTTAATAATCTGGATCACTGCACACAGATCTTGTTGTCTGGATTCCATAGGAATGAAGAAGTGGTGAAGAGGATACAGAGATGAGTGATCAATATTGTGGCGGATGCATGGGATGCTCACTATGAAAAGAGATTGAAGGTCTGTGGGCTTTAAAAACTAGCTGATAGGCAAATAAGAGGGGACATGTAGAAGCATATGCGTTTTTAATGGGGTAGTATAGGATTCAAACTACCAAAGATTTTTTTTCATTGCATGCAGGAAGGCAGAGAACAAGGGGGTCACCCATGAAAAATTGCATAAAAGTGTGTTTAGCAAGGCTATTAGGACTAGATTTTTGCTTAGAGGGCAGTGAATTGGTGAAATGGGTTGCCAGAGATAGTTGTGAGTGCTTTATCAGTGAATGAATTCTAGGAGAGGTATGACAAGTATTGCATGAACAATGAGTTAGAATAAGTCTTTGATCTATGGAGATGCCCAAGAAATAATAATAATAATAAATAATTGATCAAATTATTAAGATAAAATATTTAGAACAGAACCAAATAACTATGGTATCACACAAAATGAAGTACAAGAACTAGAAAAAAAGCTAAGAGAATATCTGGATGGCTCATGTGGAAGAATTAGAACATAAAAAACAAAAAAAAGAATCTACAAAGGTGTAGATACTAACATATGCAACAGAAACATGTGCAACAACTGCAAAAATTAGAAAAATTAATAAAACAACTGAGATGAAGATATTAAAAAAATTGAACCTTTAATAATATTAAACGAAATCAGGAGCTCACAAATCAGAGAAAATTGTAAAATACAGCTAATGAATGATTGGATGCAAACACACAAAGAAGCATGAAAAGAGACATACAGATAGTAAAAAGAAAGGCAAAAACGTAAAGAACTAGACACCAAAGGAAAAGTGAAGCAAAGAAAGAAATAGGAGAAGAGAAGATGGCAGGATGGTCTTGAAGTAGTGGTACTACAAGCAAATAGGCTTAATAGTGAAAGAAGAAGAATTTCCCTTCAAATTCACTCTATATATTCACAAATTGCATGCCTTTTGTTCAGCACAACCTAGCCATCCTACCATTCATTATTTCTGCACTCCTTCTCAACTCACTATTATCAGCAATGCTAACCATTTTCCAAATGGTTAGCATTATTATCTTTTACCTCCTGCAGCAACATTTTCACATTATTTTTCATATACCTTTTTTCAGCATACAAATATTTGTGCCCATTACTACTTAATTTTGATACGCATTCCTTCCTTCCTTCCATCTAAAGTATCAGATATTTGTATCAATGTGCCACTTGGTAACAATGTAACCTGTCATTTACCAGACCATTAATTATAGAATCTCCAAATAACGACACCCTGTCATCCTTTGATACCTGCTAATTACTTCCCATTACTCAATCATTTCTGTAAATGTCCAATTTTATCCTCCATAGATTTCATTTCATTTCACTCCTCATTTCCATCACTCCTTTCCTGAGCTCTACCACTTCATTTACCTTTTCTTTATGTCAGATGTCTTCTATATCTTATCTTATCCAGTGGCTTTAACAGGCCTTTAAGTGCCAACGACCTTCCAAGCATGCTTGGACTTCGTAACCGAAATACAAGGATAAGATGGTCAGCCCTATGCCTCTAAGTATTCATGACTGTAATCCATGTGTGTTCATGAGACCGGTTTGCCTGTTTGCGGGTGGAAAACCCCCAGATAAACTGGGGAACAAGACCAGCTAACTTTGCTATGTCTGAGAAAGATCCTTAAGCTCTTCACATCGGCAATAGGAATCAAACCTAGGACACTCCTTTCCCAGGCATATGGTTGCGAAGCACATAGCCAATCGGCTAACCACACAGATAGATGTCTTCTGTAGTGACTTGAAAAATTTCTTCACCTCTTTATTATCATTATTATTCTAGACTTTCATGGAATCATAAGACTCATCATGCAAAGGCCCATCTTAGAAAACACAGTCTTTTATATCACTCCTTAAACCCATTCACATTCTATCAGGAAATTAATTCCATGGTCCAACCAACCTCAATGCAAAAAAAAGAAAGAAAACCACTTCTCACCCACCCATTCAACTTCCTTTCACAATTTCCAGGGATAGCTTCTTGTTTTTGTTCCTTCCTCTTGTTCTGAAAAATCTCCCTTGTGTCAAGCCTGTAAATATCTCGCAACAGTTTAATCATGATACACTTTTGTCATCTGTCCATCAAACTCTGTAGTTTGCATTCTCTAAGTCTATCCTCATAACTAGCACTGTAGTATCCTGATATCATTTTGACTATTTTGACTATTTGACCATGTCACTGGATTTGAAGTGGATAAATTAACCTTGGACACAGTAATTCAGATGTAGTTTGATCAGGGCTTTATACAATGGAATCACCACTGGTCAAAGTCCTTCTTAGTATTGCAGCGATCCTGTGGGTTACACCTTCACCACCTTCACAATATGTGCTCTAAACTTCAAAATTTTATTGACTACCACTCTAAGATCCCTTGCCTCTTCCACTTCCTCTAGTATAGATCCACGAATAGAGTATGCAGCCTCTCATCGGTGGATCCCAAATTTCAAGACCTTACATTTAGTTACATTAAACTGATAGCCACATTCATTTTCCCATCTGTCCAGTTTATTAAAATCATCCTCCTACAACCAAATGACAATATCATTGATTTAAAAATTAAGCAGCAAAGACCCAGTATTGATCACTGTGGAGACCTTCACACCTTCCTCCCACAGACATTTATGACCTTCCTTGATACTACTCTCCCAAACAAAACTCTCTGATAGCTAATGAATAGTCAATTTCCAATCCAATTCACTAATCAGATATCTAACCACATGAGTTGAAACTTAAATATTAACTTATCATGTGGCACTCTATCGAAAAATGCCTTTGAAAAAAAAAGCGGCACTATATACCTTTCTCTCATCGACCTGTTTTCTTCACTTTATTGTAAAAGGCAAGCAAATTACTGAAACAAAAGAGCATCCTTTAACACTCTTATTTTATTTTATCTTAGTTCGTATATGAGCTACACTGGCTTGTGTAGCTCATATACGAACAAGCCAGCGACGAGTATACGCATATGACGCTTACCGCCGGCAACGAGATTACCGTACTGACCTTGAAGAAGTGAAAATGCTTGGCTTGTGGAGCTAGCAGCAAAACTGTGTATAGTCATAGATGGTATATGCTCTGCACAAGCCAACTATGAGTATACTCATATGACGCTTACTGCCAGCAACGAGATTACCGTACTGACCTTGAAGAAGTGAAATTACTCGGCGTACGGGAACAGACTATGCTGAAGTAGCATGGCAGCGAACGTGTTAAGAAGAGTGCCCATGCTAATCTTCACAGAACATTACACTCATTTGCCCAATTAAGTTTACAATCTCTTACTAATTATCTCTTACAATCTCCTAAATCTTAATGACCATGAAAGAAATACAAACTAGTCTATAGTTTGATGACTGCATTCTACTACCCTTGTGTAATGGCACTATCTTACCCTCCCTCCACTCACTGGGCATTTTTCCAGTAGCTACTCTTTCATTGAACAGCCAAGTCAATGGAGCTATCAGTTGCTTGGCACATTATCTTTAAACATGCAGTAAAATCCCATCCAATATCAAAAGGTATTTAGTAGAACCTTCTATGGGACCATACACACAAATAAATCTCATTGTCAATTCCCCATTCAGATGCATGCCCACATCACTCTACTTGAAACTGAGTACCATTCAAGAAAATTTTTTTCATGTTTAGTGTTGAACATTATATCTACTCTTTCCTTTCCCTGATTATTATTGTCTGAATAGAACATCTTGTAATTGTCATTTAGAAGAATCTTTTTTGTTTGTTTTGTTTTGTTTATTGTAACACCAATTATATTAATGTGGTATTCCATAATTCTTCCACCAGTTCCACTGACATTGAATAATGCTCATCTTGAATTCTGCTGATGTTATAATTCCCCATAAATTCTTTTCCCCTTGATACTTCCTCATGTCTATTCATCCTCCAACTTTGTCATTCTTACCCTCAAGTTGATGAGAATAACTAGGTAATTATAATCAGATCCTCTGATGCTAAGACCAAATCCAAAACTGTTAATTCTTGTATTCACTATACCACATGATGCCTTAGACATTTGTTCCTCAAAAATTCCAAAATTCCATTCCATTATTACTATATTCTGCTTCCTCTGCCTAGTTTATATTGGTATATTTAAAATCTCTCATAATGCTTCTCTCTTTGCACCTGCCAAACCAATTTGCCTAAATGTTTTCTGCTTATTATTCTCTGCATTCCTTGCCCTATATATCCCACTAAATATCCTATTCTACTCACCTCCAACTCAAACTTTCAAAACCGCAAGCCATTTCCTTTCAAATTGTACCCTGAGAGGGCACAATTCATCACTTATCATAAGTAACACTTCACACCCTGTTTACTTTCCTATCCTGCTGAAATATGCTAAACCCTTCTACTTCTATTCCAGTCAGGACATCACTTTCTGTCAACAATGTTTCACTGATTGCAATAATCACTAAACAGGCTGTGGCTATCAATGTCAATTAATTCCCTGTATTCCTGACACTCCTGGCATTTGTACAGAGAAACATTAGTGCATTGTCAGTATTCCTATATCTATTATTTTCCCAGAAGAGTCTCTATGTGACTCTGTGATACACTATACAACTCCCAACTCATACAGGACTATCCCCACAAGAAGTGACCCCCTGCCTCACAGCTCCATTCATTCCTCATTATCTCAACCTGTCCTGTTCTCTCACTTACACTTTCTCTCTAACCTTTATCAACACAATCATGATCACATATCAAAACTTAAAGCACCGTGCCTCCTGGTGTCCGGAGCGCTCCTGTCAGCCCTTGAAAATCCAAGGGAGAGAATTTGATTTTCGTGCTGGACCATACCCATATCCGCAGCAGGTCTCCAAGGTGAACAGCCTCTAGTCGATAGAGTAATGTAAGTAAGGGAAGTCAGCAAGATGGATCCATAACCGCGGGACAAGGATTAGCTTTGAGGACTGGGGGCTGAAGTGGGTATGGCACTGCACCAGGACTGGGCGAAATTGTCCATTGATGGAATGGTTGAACCCAGACCAGCATCAGGGCCTTCTCATGGAATTCTTCAGCTGCATGCTGTGCCGAATGGCCCCGTCTGGTGCAACCATTTTGGCCGGCAACTAACAGCCAACTTAGAACTGGAACGGACCAAGGGAATCTGACTGTCTAATTAAAACAAAGCAATTTGATGATCATTGAGAGGTGTTGCCGTCAATGTGGTTTCTGGCCAGTGGTTTGAATGTTTAAGTGAAAGCATATCAAACAAGGTTGGGAGTAATTGGTGGGAGTAAACATGACTCTTCTTGAGGTAGACATGACAGATCGAGCCCTGGTTCTGCTGGTCAAATAAACTAGCCAATTTATACGTTGATCGCTTTATAAGAGAATAAATCATCAGAGGGAGCCTGATGGAATTATAGGAGTGTGAAATAGTATATACCAAAATAGTATATAATAATAATAATGGACCTGGCCTTCCTGGTGGAAGGCCAGGTCCATTATTATTATTATTATTATTACAGCAACCTCCATGGAGTTGTGGTGAGTGGAATATATCCTGGTTTAATGAGTTTAAGGCTCAATATGATAAATATGATTGTTGGTGGTCCACTTAACTAGCAACATATTTATCATATTGAGCCTTAAACTCATTAAACCAGGATATATTCCACTCACCCATCACTACTCAGGTAAAAAAATCAACTCCTCACACCTCTCTTCACATCTTTACACAACTTCCAGGAATGGCCTTTTATTTTTCCCATTTCACATTCCACTCTTTTTATATTCCCATTTGGATTAATCCAATAAAATTCCCTTGTGAACTTAAATGTCTTTTATATTTTTGTGTCTTTTCTGCTATCCAAACTCAGCAATGTATATTCTTTCAATCTCTCCTTATAACTACCCTTCCAGAACAACCTCACACTACAACCAACAATCCAGAGTCCTGATATTGACTAGTCACTCATTTCTGGAATCATCTCTCATCTCTCTCTCCAATCTCTCCAATGTTTCCACATCACAATGCTGAGTACAACAATACATGCAGTCTGACCAATGCTTTATACAGCAAGAGTTGAAGAGAGCCATAAGATTACAGTATGCAGCATACAAGGAATCCTGAGATTAAGTACTTTATATCTAAGATTTTTTTTGAATATGTCCATGAATTTAAAATTACAATAAGTTAATATCTTTCATTTACAAGAAAAACATGGCTGTCTGTGCATGTGCATTTTAAAAGAAGCAAATTAAATGAATAACATATGTTTAGTGAAATTATCAATATTATCTGCATTTGTAAAAGAAACAAGAAATGGTGCCGTGCATTCCATTATTATGCAGGACACCATTTTTTGTCATTAGCCACCATTGAGTCACTCATCATGGAAGGTACACTATCACACACACAAAGCTCATCCAACCATGCCTTAAACCTTAGACAGCTGTAGCAGAATGTGTGGTGGAGATACTTAATGAGCAGTTCATAAAGATCTTTCAATCTTGTGAATGTGACTTCATGGAGAGATTGAGACCAGTTGTTGATGAGGAGGAAAGACTGACTGTAAGTGAGCAAGAGGTGTTTTGGGAGTTGAGTAAACTAGATGTAAAAAGGCTGTGGGACTTGATAATATATCACCGCGTATTCTGAAGGAAAGTGTCAGAGAGCTGACACCTGCCTTGACATATTTTTTTAAAACGAGTCTTGCACTTGAAGTTCCTAAAGAGTGGAAGGAGGGCAAGATTGTGCCACTTCACAAAGGAGGCGATCGAACTCAAGCATCAAACTATAGGCCTATCTCTGTGTCAGGTGTTGTGGTTAAGTTGTTGGAAAAGCTTGTGAGAACTAGGATCCAGAGTTGGGTAGACAACAATGGTATAATCTTTGATGGACAGCATGGATTTGCTAAAGGGAGGTCGTGTTTTGAGAGAGATGTATGGGAGTGCTAGAAGAGGAGAGAATGGAAACAGTAGAAGAGAGAGGTATGGGAATGAAAGAAGAGGAGAGAATGGAAACAATAGGAGTGAGGGAATGGTAAGAGGTATAATGTATGGCGACTCAATGATCCGTAGTGTTCAAGATAGGATGCGTGAGGAGTGTTTGCCAGGAGGAACAATAGAAAGGGTGGCTATGGCAATTAAGAGAGGTGAAAGGGTGGATGAGATGATTGTGATGGTAGGAACGAATGACTTGAGTGGTAATGTAAGTCGGGCAGCGAGAGATATGAGATTTTTGCTTGAGACTGTACGGAAGAAGACAGAGAGAGGAAAAATAGTGTGCGTGTTGCCTAGGTATGATAATGATGAGCTGAGCAGAAGAGCGGTGATATTGAATGGCATAATAGCGAGAATGTGTGACAAGAGAGGACTGGTGTATGTGGATGCCTGGAGTGTGTTTGAGGAAAGAGAGGAGTTGTATGCGAGAGACCGTTTACATTTGAATGAGGAAGGATGTAGGCATCTGGAGAGATTGCTGTTCTGAACGAGTCAGTGTGTCCCAGGGAGGATGATAGCAGGGGTGGCCTCTTGTGGGAATGGATACTTGGGAGAAGGGAGACAATGTCAGGTAACACTGAGCCCAGTGGAGTCCAGAAGAGATAATGCTGGGTATAGAAACAATGGCATTTATATGCTGTATACTAATGCCAGGAGTATCCGGAATAAGGGAGAGGAATTGGTGGTGCAGATAGCATCAGCCTGGCCAAAAATTATTGCGATCACTGAGACGTGGCTGACAGAAGGGGATATAACAACAGGAACAGAAGTCGCTGGGTATAGCATTTTTCGTCAGGATAGGAGGGGAAAGTGTGGTGGTGGGGTACTGCTTATGATAAGTGATGACCTATGTCCTCTAAGAGTGGAGAATTTGGAAGGAAGTGAGACAAATGATTTTAAGAGCGTATGGTGTGAGGTAGAGGTAGGCAAGACAGGATATTTAGTGGGGTGTTGCTACAGACCCAGGAGCACAGAGGATGGGGACCAGGAGATGTTTAGACAGCTAAGTTTGGCAAGTGCAAGAAGAATGATTGTTATGGGAGATTTTAACTTCAGTAGTATAAATTGGAGAGAGGAAGATGCATGTAGCAATAGGGGAATGGAATTTCTAGAATTCTTGAGGGACAAATGTCTTAGGCAACATGTAACAGAGGGAACAAGAGGTTCAAAAATTTTGGATTTGGTTATAGCATCAGAAGAGTTGATAATAACTGAGTTGACGTCTCTCCCACCAGTTGGAGAGAGTGACCATATGGTGTTGACTTGGAAAATGAAGAGACATGCAGGAGTATCAAAGAGACGGGAACTTATGTGGAATTATAAGGCAGGTGATTATAATAGTCTTAGACGTCAACTTCGGGAAGTTTCATGGAGGGAGGAATTGGAAGGCCGGGATATCACCAGTGCGTGGGAAATTGTGAAAGAATATTTGTTATCAGCAATGGTAAGTTGTATACCACGAGTGAAGAAGAGGACGCAATTTGGAGTAAAGTGGATGACAAACAATATTAAACAGGAATTGCATGCGAAAAAGAGGCTATGGAAGAGATATAAGGAGATAGGTGAAGAGATGCATGAGGAATATAAGACACAGGCCAGAAGAGTGACTAGTGTGGTAAGGAAAGCGAAACTGGAATATGAGAGGAGATTGGCCCTAAGATCCAAAGAAAATCCTAGGGAATTTTTTAGCTATGTGGCCAGTAGGAGAAGAAATGACTGTGGAAGAATGATATTGTGGGATAAAAATGGGAATAGAGTGACTGATGCAGAGGACAGTGGAATTGTTCAATGAACACTTTATTGGAGTATTTCATCCTAGAGGAGTCAGTTTTAATGCTAGAGGGATAGGGCAAGTTCGAGGTTTAGAGGTACAGGAGGAGAGTGTGTTTCAGATACTGAGTACTCTGGATGTCAGTAAAGCTGTGGGACTGGATGGTATTTCGCCACGAGTTTTGAGAGAATGTGCTAGGGAATTGACAGTACCTTTAACGTGGCTTTTCAATGAAAGTCTGGCTTTGGCAAAGGTGCCCAGGGAATGGAAGGAAGGTAAGATAGTGCCATTGCATAAGGGTGGTAACAGACTGAAAGTGTCTAATTATAGGCCAGTCTGTGTGTCATCAGTAGTTGTTAAGATCTTGGAGAAAGTAGTGAGGGACCATGTACAGCATTGGGCAGATGAGGGTAATGTTATCTGTGAGAATCAACATGGATTTGTGAAAGGACGCTCTTGTTTTAGCAATATGCTAGCCTTTTATAATAAAGTTACAAGAACATTAGATGAGGGAAAGGCATATACTGCAATTTTCTTAGACTTGGCAAAGGCATTTGACAGGGTGCCACATGATAAGCTGATATTTAAGTTGCAGCACATGGGTCTGGATGTCAGATTGGTCAACTGGATTTAGGATTGGCTGTCTGATAGGTATCAGAGAGTTGTGTATGGTGGAGCAGTTTCCAGGAGGCAGAGGGTTACAAGTGGGGTCCCACAGGGCTCAGTACTAGGACCTATATTGTTTAACCTTTATATCAATGACATAGCCAGTGGATTGCAGGGAGATATTCAGTTGTTTGCAGATGATGCGAAGCTGGGAAGGATTATTAGTAATAGTGCAGATGTGGTAACCCTGCAAGAGGATTTAAATAAGCTAGATAGATGGGCAAATGAATGGGGATATCAGTTTAATGCAGCAAAATGTAAGGTCTTGAGGTTTGGGAAACATCGATGGGATACTGCATACTCTATGGGAGGAGTTATACTGGAGGAAGTAGGGGAGACAAGAAATCTGGGGTTGATGATTGATAGAAACCTGAAGTTTAGGGGACATATTGCAAAGGTGGTGAAGGTAACACAGAGGATTGCTGCTATTATGAGAAGGACACTGACCTGCAGAGATAAGAGGGTTATCATTCCGTTGTATAAGTCTCTGATCAGACCACACTTGGACTATTGTTCTCAGATTTGGTCCCCAGGATTTGAAGCGGATAAATTAACTGTGGAAAGGATACAAAGACGGATGACAAAGATGGTTTCAGGACTGTACAAGGATAGTTATGAGGATCGGCTGAGAGAATGTGGACTGCAGAGTTTGGTGGATAGAAGAAGGAGAGGTGATATGATTGAGACTTTTAAACTGTTGAGAGGTGGTTACAGGGTTTACACTGGGGAGTTCTTTCGCTTGGTTGATCAGCGGGAAGGAGTGATGACAAGAGGCCATCACTGGAAGTTACGAAAGGAAACTGTGAGCAAGAGGGTAAGGAGTGGTTTCTTTGTGTGGAGGGTGGTTGAGCCGTGGAATGCATTGCCTGATGGAGTGGTGGGAGCGAGAACGGTCAGTGAGTTTAAAGAGTGGTATGATAGACTTTGTGTTTCTCAGGGGGGTCCTCCCCTCAGTGAGTCTTGACAGACTTTATGTCTTAGGAAGGACCTCCCTCGATGAGTCTTTTGACTCCTTGGAGGCCTGAATAATAATAATAATAATAATAATAATAATAATAATAATAATAATAAAGTGACTGCTTCCTTGGACAGAGTAGAAGGATACACAGTAATATACTTGGATTTCGCAAAAGCTTTTGATTGAGTACCTCATGATAAGTTGACAGTCAAACTAGAGCAGATGGGGTTGGATATTAGATTAGTGCATTGGATCGGAGACTGGCTATCTGATAGGTATCAACAAGTTGTGTATGGGGTGCGATATCCAGGAAAAGGAAAGTCACTAGTGGAGTGCCTCAGGGGTCTGTTTTAGGGCCATTACTATTTAACTTGTATATTAATGATATTGGAGAAGATTTGGATGGAGATATTCAGTTGTTTGCAGATGATGCAAAGTTGGGACGAATCATAAAGAGTAGTGAAGATGTTGTGGCTTTGCAAGAAGCCTTGAATAAATTGAGTGATTGGACAAGGAAATGGGGATGTGAGTTCAATGTTGCAAAATGTAATGTTTTAAAATTTGGAAAACAAAGATGGGATGCAGAATTTATGCTTGGTGAGAATATATTATTGGAGGTAGAGGAAATAAATGATCTGGAGTGATAGTGGATAAGGATCTAAAATTTAGGGGACACATTGCCAAAATTGTGAAGACAACATAAAGGCTACTGGGAATGATGCGGAGGACACTGACGTGTAGAAGTAGGGAGATTCTTGTTCCGTTGTAAAAGGCTTTGATTAGGCCACACATGGACTATTGTGCCGAGATTTAGTCACCGGATTTTCAGAAGGATGAAGAGATGTTGGAAAGGGTCCAAAGGCGACTGACTAAGGTAGTTTTTGACCTCTGGAATGTTGAGTATGAGGAAAGATTGAGAAGATGTAATTTGCAGAGTCTAGTGGAGAGAAGGAAGAGGGGAGATATGATAGAGACCTACAAGTTGGTAAGGGGTTGTTATAAGATCAATGGTGGAGAAGTTCTACAGAGAATAGTTGGAGATCAGGGGAGAACCAGAGGTCATCCCTGGAAGCTGTATAAAGAGGGTGTAAGTAGGGGAGTAAGAGGCAGGTTTTTTTTTTCGTGCAGAGTTGTGAATGATTGTAATGCCTTGCCTGAGAGTGTGGTGTCTGCAAGGAGTTTGAGTGTGTTTAAGACACTGTATGATGAGATGTGTGTGTGATAAAAGGACCTCCCAGATGAGTCTTTGACTCCATGAGGTCTTGGGGTAATAATAATAATAATAAAATAATAAAAAAATTGATTCAATATATCTACATTCACAACATACTAAGACAATGCATTTCACTCACCAATCAATCTCCATGCAAAGAACCTTCTGCACACTCCTCTGTTTACATCCTACTTATACAGTTTTCAGAGATGGCCTCTTGTTCTACTCTCTCTCCTATTTTACGAAAACTTTCTTCCATGTTAGCCTGATAACAATCCTGACTAACTTATATGTCCTAATCATATCCCCCCCTTCTCCTCCTCCTATTCACGAGGCTTTGCAATTTCTATTTGTATGGTAATTTCAATCTGTCTTCATACTCCACATTCCAAAGAAACTCACCACCTTTGTGAATCTTCTCTAGACCCTTTCTAACATATCCTCATCACCATGAAAACCCAGTGACCAAATCTGTGCATAATAATCCATATGAGGCCTGAACAAGGCCTTATACAACAGAATCATAACTTCTTTATTTCTGCATGTCAAGGTCCTCTGCATTATTGCCATTATCTGTTATAATGACTTCACAACTTGTGCAATACAGCCTCTGAATTTCAAGTCCTTGTCCACCACCACTCCCAGATCTCGCATCTCCTCTACCTTATTTTACAAATGCTTTGGGTAATTGAAATCTAAAGAGCAATTTAAGACTTTTCATTGTTTTTACTTATGTGAATCTCACCTATGAAAGTTTATAAACTTATTGTACATATAATGCCACACTAGAACTAAGGCTGCATGATCTAGCATTCCTGCTCTGGAGACCAATGATACTTTTTTCAAACCACTTCAGACCTCAACTAAGTGATATGTGCTTATGAGGGGGAAGGGGAGGCTTGAGCTCACGACCTATTCACTCAGCCAATTAGGCTGGCAATTGGGCAGTCTTTTTATAGTAAAGCACCAGAATCCAAGTACTTAAACTAAAGCCAAAACATAAATTAGAAAAGAGAAAATGTTGAAACTTTTCCTTATATTTCAAAACACTTGTAAATATTTATTTGGCTGGTCAAAATATTACACAGCATAGCTATCCCATGATTTTTGACAAATATCAGGAGAGTATTATTGACATATTTAATGATATGCAGAAATCGTTGCTTTAATAAGTGTTTCACCATTTATTTGTTCTCATTTTCCCTTTCAATCGATTCCTTTTCTGAAAAGTATTTTTAAAAAAACATGCATATTCTTTATGAAAAATATTTAAAGAGATCAAAATTTCTGAGCACAAAAAAAAATCAAATAAAATGAAAAACAAAAACTGGATTTTTATTTGTATGGTAATTATCCCAATTGTTCATAACAGTTTAATCATGAATATCAGAATATGCATAATTTTATGGATGTCAATAAAAATGACATATAGACTTACATGAACTCTGAAATGAACTTCACATAATTATCAAAAGATAAATAAGAATTTTCATAATAATAAATTTAACGAAGTCGTTATACTACTTCAACTTAATACAATTTGAAACATTTTACTTAGAAATACTTTAAACCTTGTGCCATGTTTATCTAAAAAGAGTATCAAGAAAATGAATGTTTCTCTCTAAAAAAAATTGATGGAATATCTGCACTCAGATAGCTTGATCACATTTAATCCACTTTGTTCAGCTACAAATTACAATGTTACAGTTATTAAATCTTTTAGATCATTTAAAAACATTTCAGATAATTTTGTTAGTTTTAGAAATTAAATATGAAAAAAAGATAATAAGCAGTATAAAAAGGATCAAAGACTGCAGTTTTTCCCATTATGAGGCTCTTCATCTTAATTATCCAATATGATGCAATGTTGGACTACCAGTAGAAATTAGACTTCAAATTGAATAAATGAAACTTTTTAAAAATCCAATAAGGAATTCACAAATGTGAGAATCCATCTCTGCACTTTGCTCTTCCAGAAAATAAAATCTTTCAGGCAATGATTTCAATGTTATGGAATGGTAATGACTTTTGGAATAATAGTTTTCTGTTGGGATTTTGATTGCAGATTTGCTTTTTTGATGGGTATTTATGAAAACAAAAGTCATTATTAGCAAACCAATAAACAAAAAATACATCTCTCACAATTTATGTGATTAAGAAGCTTATATTAAATTAGGAAGCTGACAGTTGAACACTATTATGAAGGCCTTATGAAAAAAAGAAAGCTCAAATTACTGAAAGGTATATTTACAACAACTTAAGCCTCAATGTGAGCTGAAACTACAGTCTGTCCTTATAAGGTAAGATTTAGCATTTTCTTGGGTGAGGAAGCAAAAGTTCTGGAGTGATTCAGCAATAGCAGGAAGCTGTATGAATCAACGAAAGGCAAGCTTGAAGCAGCATGTGAGGTATTTGCAGCACCCTCACATCTTAACGACTAAGGGCATTTCTCAATCTTACCTCAAGATTCTGTCCCATATCATCTTCTGGTTCCTCAGCTATGTCTGACAATTCCGAACGTATTCCTTCTTCAAACAGATCTTCCAGCCTTCCACCCTAGAGGTATAGAGCAGGGACATTAAGGTCTGGGCTAAGAGAGATATAGTGTGTTGGAGGTTAGTATGAACACCAGCACCAGACAAAGATGTTATAACCACACAGAAGGGAATACAGCCAGCCAGAATTGTAAACATAAACGAACATTACAATAGCTTACAATAGCAGGAAAAGAGTTGGAGAAAGAAGAGCAGACACCACTTATTCACCAGGCTCTTAAAAATATGGGATAAATTCCAGAATTTATAAATAAATATACTGATTTGATATTACAGAATTCCATTTGTTACAAATTTCACGTAGTTTCAGGGAAATATATACTGTTCATTTATTTGCATGATAAATAAATAACATCCTAAATCAATAATATAATAATTATATAATAATTGGAAACAATGCCTATGATAAAAAAAAGAGTTAATTTTACAAGAGAAAAAATTTTGTCATAAATGAAATGCTACTACAACTACTTTTTTTTTTGTTTGTTTGTTTTGTAGAAGAAGAACATTACTTTCAGTGTTAAAAAATGACATAACAGTGCATTTTATTAATGACAGTTGTATGCATGCATAATCACTTTATTAAAGCAAACCAGCATTCATTAACAATCATGCAATTGCATAAAAAACAGACCAGAAAGAAAGATTACTTGAAATTTTGATATACTCTAAAATGCACAAACTTATGATTAAATTTGTAGAACAGGTCAAAGAGTTACACATATGACCATTGTAAGATATGTTGCATATTTTTTCTTTAGGGCACTATATAAATTTTTTATTTATTAATTTTTTGTTTTTATATTTAATTTATTATTTACTTCTATATAAAATATAAATCAAAAATATTTCTTATTTCAATTACAGTACATGGAAATTTGTTTGAGATTCACTTTAAAATTTTTTTAAATTACAGTTCAAAATATTTGCTGCACACACCAAAACCTAAAAGGGTATATGCTGAACTACAAGGCTGGTGATTATGAGGAGCTCAGGAGACAGCTTGCAGGTGTAGCATGGAATGAGGAGTTGGCTGGAAAAGAGATCAATGCTGCTTGGGGTGATATTTAAGAACTATCTAGTAGAAGCAATGTCTAAATGTATTCCAAGGGGTCAAAAGGTTAAATAAAGTAGGTGTGAAATGGATGAAGATTAAGCATGCGATACAGAGGAAAAAGGCACTATGGAGGCAGCATAAGAGAAGTGCTAATAATCAATTCCATGAGGATTACAAAGAACAGGCAAAGAGGGTGACTTGGTTGGTAAGGATAGCAAAAGTGAAGTATGAGCAAAAATTAGCTAATGAAGTCAAAAATAATCCTAGGAAGTTTTTTCAATATGTAGCCAGTAAAAAAAAAAAAAACTGCTGTGGAAGATATAGTGGAGATGCTTAATAAGAAGTTCATAAAGGTCATTCATTCTTGTGAATGTGACATCATGGAGAGTTTGAGAGCAGCTGAATGATGAGGGAGGAGAGACTGACTGTAAGTGAGCAAGAGGTATATGGGGAATTGAGCAAACGATGTTAATCATGTTTCACTAACTTTCTTCTGTACTATAACAAGTTGACAAATACCTTGGACAGGGGAGATGCATATACAGTGGTGTACTTAGATTTTGCAAAGGCTTTTAATAGACTTCCACATGACAAACTCTTAAATAAATTGAAACAGATGGAATTAGATAACAGACTTCTGAGTTGTATCAGTGACTGGCTGTATGATAGGTATCAGAAAGTTGTATATGGGAGTATGGTATCCCGAAAGAGAAAGGTCGCTAGTGGTGTGTCGCAGGGGTCAGTTTTGGGGCCACTGTAGTTCAATTTGTATGTTAATGATATTGGGATTTAACTAGTGATACGTAGCTGTTTGTGGTTGATGTAAAACTGAGGAGAGCAATGCAGAGTCAAGCAGATGTTGTGGCCTTACAAGAGGACTTGAATAGATTTACATGAATGAGCAGGTAAGTGGAACTATCAGTTCAATGTAGCGAAATGTAAGGTTTTGAGAATTGGTAAGCAACGATGGGATGCAAAGTATACACTTGGAGGAAACTTTAAAGGAGGTAAAGCATTCACAACAATGGTAATATCTTTGATGGACAGCATGGATTTGCTGAAGGGAGGTCATATTTTAGTAATCTATTTACTTATTACAATAAGGTGATGGCTTCATTGGACAGAGGAGAGGAATACACAGTAATATTATTATTATTATTTGTGACACCTCCAAGGAGTCTGAAGACTCATCGCGGGAAGACACCTACTGTACAACTCTCCGTCTCCACTACTACACAGAACCTCTACTACCAATCACCTACATCAACTGCCCACAACCACCACAGCTAGTATTTTTTGTCTATAAATATTACTATGAGTGTTAGAACGTGTGTTCTGAAGGGCTGATTTGTCTGTATGCTGGATGAAAAACCCAAGTTTCCAGGAGAAAAAAACCTTGCCACCTCCATATGAGATCAGCTAACAGACCTTCATTTGAAAAAGTTCATATAAAAATTCCTCCCGTCATGACGAGAATCGAACTAAGGCCTTTTCTAACCAAAGGGCGTAACATACTAACGTTCTTCCAATTGTGCTATGGAGGCACAAAATCTAATATACTTAAATTTTGCAAAGGCTTTGATAGATTATTGCATGATAAATTGATAGTCAAACTAGAGCGGATGGGGATGGGATAGTAGATTAGTGCATTGGATTGGAGACTTGCTATCTGCAAGTTGTGTATTGGAAAGCAATATCCCGGAAGAGGAAAGTCACTGGTGGTGTACCTCAGGGGGTCTGTTTGAGGGCGATTGCTGTTTAGCCTGCATGTTAATGATATTGGCAAAGATTTGGATGGGGATATTTAGTTGTTTGCAGATGATGCAAAGTTGGAACAAGCTATGAAGAGTAGAGAAGATGTTGTGGCCTTATGAGAAGACTTGAATAGATTGAGTGAATAGACACAGGAGTGGAGATACCAGTTCAATGTTGCAAAATATAAGGTTTTAAAATTTGGAAAACAAAGATGGGATGTAGAATTATGCTTGGTGGGGATATGTTGTTGGAGGTGGAGGAAATAAGAGATCTTGAGGTGATAGTGGATAAGGATCTGAAATTTAGGGGACACATTGCCAAAATTGCAACAACAACACAACAAATTCTGGGAATGATGCAGAGGACACTGACTTGTAGAAATAAAGAAATTCTTGTTCCATTGTAAAAGGCTCTGATTAGGCCACACATGGACTAATGTGCACAGATTGGTCATCTTGTTTTCAAAAGGATGAAGAGCTGTTGGAAAGGGTCCAGGGGCAACTGACCAAGATAGTTTCTGATCTCTGGAATGACGAATAGGAGGAAAGGTTGAGAAGATGCAATTTACAGAGTCAAGTGAATAGGAGAAAAATGGGTGATATGATAGAGACCTAGAAGATAGTAAGGGGTTGTTACAGGATCAATGTTGAAGTGGTTTTATAGCAAACAGTGGGAGATCAGGGGAGAACCAGAGGATATCCTTGGAAGCTGTATAAGGAGGGTGTGAGCAGGGGAGTGAGAAGCAGGTTTTTTGCATGCAGAGTTGTGAATGATTGGAATGCCTTTCCTGAGAGTATGGTGTCTGTAGAGAACTTGAGTGTGTTTAAGGCACGGTATGATGAGCTGTGTGTATGACAAAAGAACCTCCTAGATGAGTCTTAGGATGATAATAATAATAATAATAATAATAATAACAATAAAACACTTCAAGCTTAATACTAGCTGACTATTAAGATTTACTGATAATGAATCAAAGTAATAATACAGTACACAATAATAATGTAAAATTATATGTATTCTGAAAGTAATGCCTCTTGTGTGATGTTCCCAACCTAAAATAAGTATGCCAATGAAATGAAATAGCAAAAGGTAGTTTAAAGTCTATACTTTATTATCATATGCTTTTTATCAACATACCCCCCCCCCTCTTCTCTTACTCTTGATGCATATACCTCACATTACACGTTTTTCAATGCCATCATAGTAAAATTGTTCAGGCTGATTTTGGAACTTTAACTACTTTACACAATGTGGTGGAAGCAACATGTGGTGCATAAGTGCTGGATTTAATAATAATAATGCCACCTACAGTGATAACAGACGAAGTCACCATGATGTCACCACAAGTTAGTGAGAGTGATCATGCATTTAGTAAGAGGGATCAGTTTTGACATTGGAAATCAAAATATCATTGGTCAACTGCAAGATTCACAGCATGAAGCTGTAACAAGCTAAGGAACAACAGACAGATGACCCATCATGATAGGATCAATTGAAGGGTGGATAATAACTAGTGCCTGAAACATTCTTTGTGATCAGTACTGATGGCAATGTTAGATTGTATTCCTAAACTTAGGAGGATAAACAGAGAGGGATGAAAAGGATGAATTATGGAAGCATGCTGTGGAGATATAAAGAAAAGGATTTTCCTCAGCAGGACAAGGAGAATAATGCACAGGCTAGGAAGGTGACAAACAGCGAAAAGTAAAGAAGAAGAAGAAGAAGAAGAAATTGGCTATTTGGAGTCATGGATGAAGCAACTAAGGCTACGATACTGGCATATTGTGTCTGATAATTGTTATATTATAGTGGCGGCCAGTGAAATGTTAAGTGGGGGTGCTGCCTATACAAAATATAAAAAAAAATTTCTTTTTTTTCCTAATCAGTAACCAATTTATTAATAAATAAATCTACAGATTAATTTATTAATAAATTGGTTACTAATTAGGGAAAAAAATTTTTATTTTTATTTTGTATAGGCAGCATCCCCACTTAAAATTTCACCAGCTGCCACTGGTATATTATTATGGCCAATTCGTAGGACAAAACATCACAATTTCTGGGAGAAAAAATTCTACCACCTCTATATGAGAGCTAACTCACCTTCAATTGAAAAGTCTGTATAAATTTGAATCCAAGTCTTTTCAATTATGTAGCTTTGTTGATACTGACTGAATGAGAAAGGAGATTGGCTGAAGCAGTAAAATGAAATCCTACAAAATTTTATTGTTGTGTGGTTAGGGAGAAAGGATGAACAAAAATTCACTTATACTGGATGTTCCCTCCAGGCCATCCCCAGTATCATTAGCATAGTTAAATAACAATGGTCCAAGTACAGAAAACTGTGATACACCACTGAACTGGTCACCTTCATTCTCTTAGACTCGGCATTTATCATTTTCTGATACCTGTCAGTCACCCACTCTCCTATCCATGTTGCTCGTTTATTTTGCATACCCATTCTTTTGAGTTTGTATAACAACCTCATATGTAGAATACTGCCAAATGCCTTCATAAGATCCAAAAGTATTGCAGTGCATCCATTCCCTTTATATAACTCTACTGTTTTCTTAACAGAAACTCAAATTTCAGCTCCTTCAAGCTCTACTCACCTTAATTTTCCTTTTCATCTTTTCTTCTGAAAGATGGCATTTGTGCACATTAGAGTTTTCAACTTGGAATCTCCTCGATTTGATCTTCTTTGCCTGAAAATCTCTCTCTCTCACCTATTATATCAGATTCATCTGTTGTCTCTATCATTCACCTAATGCCATCAACCATTCTTAACTTTTTTTATTTCCTTTTTTTAAATACTGCTTTTTTTTCCAGTCTAACTTCTGTAATATTTAGATAATCTTCCTTGGCAATTTTAATGTTCACAACTCCAACTGGCTGAGAGCCTGCGTAGCTCAGTGGATGTGGCGTTTGCATACCACAGCGCTTGACCGCACGAAGGAAAACTTGGTTTCGAATCTAGTCGTCAACTAGACGAAATTTTTCTAAGCCTTTTTTTTGACCGGTTCTCGAGTTAGTCGATCTCTGGCATGGGCAAGCGGGTTTTTTCTCCCAGAAACTCGGGTTTTTCGTCCATTAAACTCAGGAAAATCGACTGTAGAACCCACATTATTTCAGTCGTTAAATATATTGTGTTAGGATTAGGGACCATGAGATGGCGGCACTTGTTGAGCCGTCTCTCTTCACTGCATGCCGCTTAATAGCTGGCCTTGGGCCAGCTATCTCTGATTGGCTGCCAGTGGAGATTGAACTGCCCACTCAGTCTCCAAAAGTTAGATAGGGCTAAATGGCCTCGCCTACTCCCTACATGGGAATAAAAGGTGTTAGCTGATTTTTTTTTTTAAAACTCCAATTGGCTTTCCTTTTCCAAGCAGACAGAGTTGCTGAGATTTTCTATCATTAATGATCTTACACAACTTGCTTACGTTCCTACCAGAATATCAGCCATCTGTTTATCCTGTTTAAATAGTTAAAAGAATCACTTCTCAGTATGTTCTTCAATAGCTAAGTGATCCTGTGAGCTATTTTGTCAAAATATGTCTTCAGTGGCGGACTGGGCAGGGTGTCAGCTAGCCCGATGGCAAGTGGGCCCCTTAAACATTAGACAATATATTAAAAATGTTAATGACCTTTTAGTAGCTTGAAAATATAATAGAAGTTCCAATATTATTACTGTATGCAACTAAAATTTACGTTGTATTACTGTTTTAATAAAAAAAATTTAATAAAATCATTTTTCAAGGATACTTTATATTTAAGAATATAATAAATAACTCTGAAAAAATAATTCGGATTCAGGTTATGTGAGGCTGATGCATGCATTATATAGGCTTGAATCCTCAATATTGCGATTGCACAATGAAGCTTAAGTTGGGAATCCCAGCCTGGGATCGTGATGTGCAGCCGTGGTCAACTTTGTATCGAGCTATTGCATACATTGCAAAGACAGCAAATATTTTTCATTACATTGGCCTCCATTTGACTGTGCGTTGTCAGCTCTTCACCTCGTGCTTGCTGCGTTTTATGTGTTTTATAAAAGGTATGTATTTAATTAATATTTTTATATGCTGTGGCCCTATGCCCTTTAATTTAATATAATGTATTTTCTTTCATTGTATAAAATTAGTATAAAAATTCTAGATAGTAAATATATTTAAGCTGTAGTCTCAAATAATAATATATATGCATAATGCAAGTTCAATAAATAATGATACCTTTTATTTACTCTACAGTTAAAATTGTTGTTAATAATAGACGCATATATAAAGCATATTTCCACTGATGTGTTCTTGCAGCGTAATTGTAATTGTAGGTGTTAATTTTTCCTAACGTGGATTATTTTTAATTAAGTTTTCATTTCAGGAATATTACCCCTACCAGCATGGGAAAAAAAAAGCATAAATCTGGATCACCGAAACGCAAAGAGCGACGAGAAGCAGAAAGGCAGGAAACGATGCAGCCAAGCAATGCAGGTCTATTACAGATTTTATAATACCACAACCACCATCCACATCAATGTACAGTTCCACAACAAATAATCAAGAAGCAAGAAACAATACTCATGGTGATGATGCAATGACTTGTGAGTTACAAGAACAGGAAAGAGCTACTTGGAATGTAGAGACAAATACAATAGCATCCTTTACTCCCCAACCCAGGCCCAGTACTTCTTCTGACTTCATTGTTCCGATATCTTTACTTTGAGTCATTTGAGTCTTCCAATACTTGTAATCCATCACCCTTTGTACGTAGTTTTAGTGACTACAAGAGTATTAGTCAGAGCTTGGGTTTGCACAAATCGACAACAACACATGTCAGAAATGTTCAGCAATTTATGTGTGGTTAATGATGGCACCTTAGATAATTTTTTTGCATCTTCACTAATTAAAAAGAAAGAAGAAGTGTCGAGGCAAAGGAGTATTGTCATGAGGATTATAGACATCATAAAGATGTTAGGCAAGCAAGCAATCTCTTTTAGAGATCACAGAAATTAATCAGCCTACACTCTGGATAATGAGTTCTGAATCATGGCAATTTTTTAGCTACAGTACAGTTGATGGCAAAATATGACCCCATTATAGCAGCTTATGTTTCTGCAGTACAAAACAAGTCCAGACAAAGAATCAAATGATTAGAACAACAAGGAAAGGCTCAAAGTAAAGGCTGTGGTGGACTTGTTACATACCTGAGTAAAACAACTATTAATATGTTAATCCAAATTATGGAGAATATGATAAAAGAAATAATTAGTCATGAAGTTTCTCAAACAAAATATTATTCTATCCAAGTTGAATCAACACAAGAAAATTCATCCATCAATCAGTTTAGCATTATTATTCGGTACATGCTTAGAGGTGTTATCTGTGAGTGACTACTTTCAGCTGTGCCAAGTAATGATGGTATAGGACAGGGAATTTTTGATCTATTGACTGAAACATTACAGCATCTTAAAATTGATCCCAAAAAATGTTTATCTGATAGTACAGATAGAGCTGCAAGCTACAATGGCCAGTATAATGGTTTACAAAGTAAAATTACTGATGTGGCTAATCAACATGTTCATATATGGTGCTATGCCTATGTCTTGAATTTGGATAACTGAAACAACAAAATGTTGCATGCCTGCAGTTTTTTTTTTTTTTATTTTTTCAATTTGCTCCAGAATTTAGCAACTTTTATGAAAACATCATACACGAGAATGGCTATATGGATAGAAGTTGTTGGAAAATATCTAGGACAAGAAAAAATGAAACGATTACAGCTAATTGGTGAGACAAGATGGTCAGGAAAATCCAATGCAGCAACAACTATATTTGGACGTTTTGATGATGCCACTGTCAGTACTTTTGTAAATCTATTGACATGCTTATCAATGATACAAGATTCAGACAAGTTTGATGCAAAAACAAAACAAGAAGAAAATGATTTACTTCAAAGTCTTCTAAAGTTTGAAACAGTATTAACAGCATTTACTTACTTGTATATATTTGAAACTACAGCCCTGTTATCAAGTTATTTATAGACAAGTGGTTTAGATTTGTTTACTGCATGGAGTTTAATAGATTCAGCTATGACAAAGTTAAAGGAACAGACAAGAACATTTCATAACATTCACAGCAAGGCATTGGAATTTGTAAATAAATTGATTATGGATGAAAATCAAACATTGAAAATTGACTCTTTGGAAACAGCATTGCCAGTTAAGAAGCAGAGGAAGAAGAAAAGAATGGCAGATGAACTTATACTCGTAGATGATGAAGGAAATTTCTCAGATTCTCTAGATGATTTTCAAGTAAATGTGTTTAACCTAATAATGGACCACATTGTCCAGTCACTAGATTCACGCTTTGTACAACACAAAAGGTTGTATAAAGATTTATTCTGCTTGGATCCAGCAAAGTTTAAAACAATTGCAGAGAAGGGCCTTGAGGATGAAGCACTGGAAGGTATTATTAAGCTGCCTCCACAAATCAGTAAAGATCAAGTAATATTGGAATTGTTTTCTTTTGCTTCGAACTTTGATGTATTAAAGCTATTGCTTAATAATGGTGAGAATATGGATTCCAGTTGCAACAAGCGTAAAATTTGTAGCACTTCCCCATCATGTGTACTAAAAATTCTGGCATCCAACAGACTTCATGACAAGGCATATGATAACCTTTATGAACTTTATAAAGTCATCTGCACACTATCAGTTACTCAAGTCCAATGTGAGAGGACATTTTGAAAGCTGATGATCATAAAGACAAGACTAAGAAATTCAATGTCTGAGGAGAACTTTGAATCATACATGTTGCTATCCATTGAAAAGGAATTCTTAGATGTATTGGTTGCAGAAACAATTATTGAGAGATTTGCACAATCATCTAGTGAATTCAAATGATTGCTCTTAATATAGTGGAATGCATGAAATATGCTTTTGAACTACCTGTTAATGTGTAAAATGTTCAGTACAAGCAAAATATTTAAAAATATCCGCCATTTATTTAAAATAAAAAAAAAATTAAATAATTTAAAAATTCAATTATGGCGATCTGTATTTACATTTAGTATCTACTGTATACTGCCAGTAATATGTACAATGTATGTACACTGTAATTACTAAAAAATATACATTTATTTCACAAAAATTTAAATTGTACCTTTTTTCCACTTATGTATTTTTTGAAAATTTTATTTATTTCTTATAAAAATTAAATGATAGCCTTATAGTTGTGGGTGGGCCCCCTTTTGTCTCCTGGCACCCAATATTTTTAGACCCAGTTTCTAACTTTAATTAAACTCTAACTCTGCTTCTAACTTTAATTCCCTGTTAACTATCATCACAATCCATAATCTCATCAATTTCCATCACTGTCATACACAGCTTATAATCTTTTCATCCCCAAAGTGCATAACTTTACACTTGCCATATTAAACTGCCAAAAAACCATTATCCTATGTCCAAACTGTCAGTCTATTTAAATCACCTTTATTAGGAAATGTCTACATTGTCTTTATTAATTACCCGCCTCTGTTTTGCATCGTCAAATGGTGGAATATCCATTCAGCAAATGAGTGGATATTCCACCTTCAAATCATTTTGAATATCACATACGTACAAATTAAACAACAGTGGCTCAAGCACAGGGCCTGTAGTTACACTACTGATCACTTGCCTTCTGATTCTATATACTATTGTTTGATGTGTCTGAATATAAGCCACCCTCATTATCCAAGTTACTAGCTTCTCATCTGTTCCCCTTTGTTTCCATTTTACATTTCAATGCTCTGTTAAATGGCTTTGCAAAGTCCAACAATATCATCGCACATATATATATATATATATATATCCATTTCCTTTATTTAACTCAAATGTCACTTGATTTTTGAGAGTGAGTAAATAACTAAAGATCTACCCTTCACAAAACTGTTCTTCTCACATAATAGCATATCATATTTCTATCCATCCATTCCTGAATTCTGTCTTCAAACAAGTTTTTCAAAACTTTACAACCAAATTCTGATATACTGATGGATGTTAATGCATTTTTATATGTAATGATGTTGCATTTCAAAAGTTTTTGCTTCTTGAGTTGGTAGTAATTATCATTAATACTTGAACCAAAGCATTAACATTTTAAATGCAGTAATATAAGCTGTAACCTTTTAATATCATAAAAGCTATTAAAATCGAATTACCGAAATTATGTAGAAGATTAATGATAATAACAACAATTGAAATATATCTGAAGACATAAATGAATATAAATTCTTTGATTAAGAAAAATTCTGTTGTTTAATAAAACAACAGAATAATTAATTCTGTTAATTCTGAAAGAACAGAATTATTAATGGAAATTATGGAAAGAAAGCTTAATAAAATAACATTACAGAAATGGACACACACACACACACACACACACAAGAATGCACGCACACACATACACACAGGATTGATTTCTTGAATGATTTTAAACAACAAAAATGTTTATATTAATACAGGTCCGATTCTGGTAGCATGGAGAAATATGGTTGTTTACCAATTAATCTTGATCATATTGTTGTCTAGTTCTCATGAGCATTCTCTGAACTGTTTAACAAAATAAACTTCTGGACATTTTGGAGGATGTTCCTTCACTGACTTGATAGCATGTATTTTCATCATGATGAAAATCTACTGCATTTTTTAAAATAGGCTTACAATTACCTGAGTCGTCACTATCACAACCACTAGGTTGCTCAAGGAGGTCCTTTACAGTTGACTAGACAGATCTCTTTGTTAATGGAAATCCTTTAGCCTATTGTATGTTAAGCCACATGTAAGTACTACTGTATGCAAAAGATCAACAACTGAGATGCACTGCATTAAGAATTTTGGATGCTGAAGACCACGCATCCAAAAATTATCAACAACAAACAACAGAGAGAGAGATCAATACAAGCCTTCTTGTGATGTGTGCAGTAATGTGTATCCAAGGCAGCATTTTGAGCAACTCTGAACATTTTATGCCAGGCTGGTTGGCAAAGTAGATAGCAAGCATACTTGCTCTCTAAACAACAGATTACAGGTTCAAATTCCCCTATTGGTGATAGATGAATTTCATTACCAGTGTGAGACCATACCTCTGCTTACTGGAAGCCAAGCAGAATGTAACAATTCTATGTTTACTCCCTAGATCAGGATTTCTGAATTATTTAATGCTTAATTTACCCATAATACTAATATTAATGTGCTATAGGTTTATAGCTTTTCCTGGATGGAATTAACATTAAAATTGTTATAAGAACTTTACTGAAGTTCGTTTGGAAATTAATGATTTCCCAACTTAAGAGTAAGTTTTAAGATGATATTAAAATATTTTATAAATTGCAATAAATGTCTAACATGATATTCTAGTTTTTCCTTACAAATTCCATACCTCCACCACACAAATAGCAATGAAACCTGTGCTGATAAAAACTTCTTTTTTTTTTTTTGCTTAAAAATCCCTCAAGAAATCAACTCCTGAAGTTTGGCAGATCTTTATATGCATGATTTTTCTTTGAAGTTATTCTTTCTACAAAAGATTACAAAATTACTCCAACTTTAGGAATTCTTTTAGGTTTGATATAGCTCTTTTTGTCACTTATAAATAATAGCCAAATTATTTATGAAATCCATGCACTGTCTTTATATGTAGGATGTTTGAAAAATGTTTACTATTTAGGATAATTGAATTTAGCTGTGCATTATAAGAATTAAGCATCATGCTGCATGCCATGGTCATGTTACGAAAAGCAAAATGAGTCCAAGACTGGCTGCTGTAGACTTAAACAGAGACTTGGCAGTTAGTAAGATTAATGTTTCTGACATGACGGTCCACAGTCCGTCGAATATTGTTGGAAGCAGGGAGGACTGCCCACACTAAAAAAGAAACAACAGTTGACGAAGGCTATGCAGAAAAAAGAGGCTCCAGTGGGCAAAAGTGTACAAAGATTGAACTGTCAAGAAGTGGAAGAAGGTCATATTTTCAGATGAGAGCCATTTCTTTGTTAAAAGGAGAGCAAGTACCCTATGTTTGCAAATCAGTGGCTGAGAAGACTTCTCCTGCCCACCTTCAACAAGCTCCTAAACACCAAGCTAAAAAGATGTTCTGGAGTTGTTTTACACACACACACACACACACACATAACAGTCCAGAATCACTTGTGCCTCTTGATAGTATGATGAAAAGTGACTCTTACATAAAAACACTGGAGAAAAGAGTGGTCCCGCAGATCCAGAAAGACAAAGAAGTCATCTTCTAACAGAATCTCTCTCCGTGGCACACTTCAAAAAAAAAGTGAAAGTATTCCTCAAAAATCACAACATCAAATTGCTTCAGAGGACAAGTACCTCTCCTGACATTAACCCAATAGAAAATTTTTGAGTTATAGTGAAAAAGAGACTCAGAAAATTAAATTGTGATACAAAGGATATCTTAATGTAATCCATTATAAAAGTATGGTTTCGAGATGCAGAAATAAGAAAAATGTGTTCTATGTTGGTAGAGTTCATGTCTAAGTGAATTAATGAACTTATTAGGAACACAGGAGCATATATAAATTATTAAGTAAAGTTAGAGTTTAATTTTTGCACTTATTTCCTTGGAAAATTAAAATTTTTCTTTAAAACGTGAGTGTCTGGATTAATTTGTTCGCTATTGCATATATACAATCATATCAAATAAAAATGGAACAAACAATCATGTTCATTACCAACAAAAATAATGTGGTCTCTCAAAAATAATTCATATAAGCAAATTTCAGAATCACAGCAGTAACCAGCAAGAGTAGTAGTAGTTTCTGTAAACAGGTATAGATCTACAGTATAGTTTTTAAAGCTATGATCCTATAATTCTGATAGAATTTGATACTTGAAGAAGTAACCAAGAAGGAAAAACTGTGCAGAAGTAAAACTAAATGAAGAACTAAACTGTCTCTGATGGGTAGTGAATTTCAACAAATTTTGCTACTGATTAGAGACAATCATGAAAATTAGATTTTGCAGCATTCAGACAAATATGTTTGTTTCCAACAGCAATAAGTATATTATAATTTGATGGTCGTTTTATATTCTGACTGTCATAAAAAACATATCACTTTATTTATAGATATTTAGTAATTATGACATATAAATAAAGAGTAGTTTATAGCCAACTGCACACCATGCAAGATTGTCATTTTCTGAACAGCATATTTAGTTCAGTACTCACAATTGTTGTCTTAAAAATAATAACAATGAAAATAATGTGCAATGCATGGACAAAGTGGAAGTAAATGGATTATTTTAAAAATTTGTGAAAACAACAAATAAATAATGTACCTTTTGAATAGTAAATCAATTTTTTTTATGAAATGAAAAAAAAATTGCTTGATACAACTTCATGAACAGCAGACTTTCTTTGTTAATACAGTGATATTTTCAGTTTCATCTGGTTGAGTTAGTGTATGTATATGCCCCAAAGGTGCATTCATTTTGGTTAGTGTTTAATCTGATTTCAACAGAGTTTTCGGAAAAAAAAAAAAAAAACTCCAGAATATAGCCAGTCAATGTGCACTGACAATATAGAACTAAAGAATTTTGCAATTCCTATATATTTACATCATACACACCACATTCACTCATTGTATGAGTGAATGTTGGTTGTATGTATGTGTGTAAGAGAGAGAGAGAGAGAGAGAGAGAGAGAGAAAGAGGGAAACCATACATATTTTGTCCAAAGTCAAAAGAAATACATTATTATGCAAGGAAAGACAGCAGTAACAGGAATGACTTATCCAGTAGTATAGGTTACTAAAAAAAAAATAACATAAGCAGAGAATATAAGCATTGCTGTTAATGCTGTCATCCCAAGAGATATGCTGAATGATAAGAATGCCTTGCACTTAGCAAAATGTAGACAATGGAATTCTGAGCTTATTCTAATGATAAGCACCAAAATATGTATCTTACATTGAATATATGCCTAGAACATAAAATATTAAACATGACTTATTTACTACGAAATTAAATAACACTCAGTGACAACAAAGAAGGCTATTTAAACAAATATATACATCAGATAAAGCTAAATGACATACACAGGAAAGAAATGTGGAGTGAAAATGAAAAAATTGGGTGATGACAGTTAAAAGCCATTCCAGGGAGCAAGGGACAGAATGGAGAAACTTGTGTCTGCCATATATTATGGATATTTTCTTTGCAGTGAAAATAATATAAAGAAAATAAATTAACTCTTGGACTGTTTACAAAACTTATCTATTTTAAACTATTTTGATATTATTAGTAATAATATTTGATATTAATAATATTAATAATGTAAATTAAAATGTTTTAAAACACAGAAATCACTAATAAATTATTTAATAAATCTTGCAATTAGATTGAAAAATTTACATAACATACCGAGTGCAAGATCATTAAGTGAGACAGAACTAGCAAATATATTTTCACTGGTCTGTGTGACTGATGGGATAAGCATTCCTGCTCTATAACCAACAGGCCATGGTTTCAAATCTTGCTGCAGGCTTGTGAAAGTCTAAGTGGTGGATGATTTTCATTTCTAAATGTGAGACCCTCCCCACCTGCTTATTACAGGTCTAAAGCACATGAAAAAAAGTACCATGTTATCTACCAAGTACCAGGTGTCTAATCTATAGCCTACTTATGGTGCTAATGTACCAGAGTTTACAGCCTTTCATTGATTGGATTGGATTCACATAAAAATGGTAAATGTGAGAAGGGCTGAAAACTAATCTTTAAATGAAGCGACAATGATGAAATCCAAAGGATACTACTAATATAGTTGCCAGTTGTGTTCTTTAACAGCTTAATTATCAAGTAATTCTGATTTCTCCCCTCTCTCTCTCTCTCTCTAAAGGTGTGTGTGTGTGTTTGTGGGAGTGGGCATGTGCGTGAGTGCATGCGTGCGTGTGTGTGTGTGCATGTGTGCTATCTATACAAAAAATTCAGAGTTAAATTATTTTATTAAATAATGTTTTTAATCAAAATATGCAGTAATTTCCATGTTTTAAAGAATTTTTTTATATTATGAATAATCTATATTTTTTGCCAACACACACACACACAACACAACACTGATTTGCTTATTAGGTTTTACAACCTTTCATGTGTGGAGCTGATTTAAAAAAAAAAATTATTTTTCATCAATGAAATATTTGTAGTTTTTATAATGCATTTATTTAACTGACTATTTGTCAGGACTCTAAATATTAAAAAAAAATTACAAAAAAAAAAACAATTGGATATAGCAGTTTGCTTGGTTTTTTTCCTAGGTTTATTCTTGATTTATATAAATCTGACTTGCATAAATTTGGACTTAGGTATATTATCCTGAAAGGGCAATTGAAAACAATTCGAGTTATAAAATTTTACTTACTAAGCATATTACTTGCATGCATCTAACAGCAGTCATCAGCAAGGCAGGTATCTATGCCATGCATGCGTGTGTGCTTACTTTACTATCGAACATGAATGTGCTGTGTATTTATATTCATATACTTTCATAATTTTTAATGTTTGTGTGTGCTGGTAGAATACAATCACAACTGAAAAAAGAACAGAAGTGGAAAAAGGGAACCCATGCATAAACATAACAAAACTGATCTAAAGATGAAAATGAGAACTTTAAAGAAAAAAATAATTAACTGGTATTTATATGATAATTATCTTTTAAAAAATTATGTAACAAGGTACATAATTTTTTAAATTTTTTAAATTTTGAATTTAAAGTCTAAAGATTCAAAATTTTTTAAATTTTGAATCTTTAGACATTTTTGAAGTTGATTTTTTGTGCTGTGGCAATGTTAAAAATGCCTTTACTATATACAGGGTGTTCGGGATAAATTTGACATATTTATAATTAATTATATTTTTCCGTAAGTTACATGTATTAACACACACTTCTCTTCATTTAAAAGTTTGGACCCTTCTTCATTCATATACAAGATGTCAGAAAGGATGGATAGCTGGAACCCACCTGAATCATGGAAGAGAATAACTTGTATCATGATGATTCGTGCCCGCCATCAAAATAAGGATATTACGACTGCTGCCCAATGCTCCCTGAATACAGTAAAAACAATCAGGCATGAACTAGAGACTTGCAATGGTGACTACGAGGATGTAGCAAGAAGAAAGATCCCTAGCAGACGATCTGATTGCGTTCGTACAGCAGAATTCCTCGCAAATCTGCAGGAACAGGTGTTGAAGAACCCTGGCATTGGAATTCGGGCTTTGTTCGTGGAGTTGCTAACTGTAGTCAAGCCCTGGATAACAAGGGTAGCCAATGGTAGGCCGTATGTATGGCAGCAGGATTCGGCCCCTTGCCACACCTCTGGGAAAAGTCAAAAATGGTTGTCTGAAAATTTCTACGACTTCACCAGTCCAAATGTTTGGCCTCCAAACTCCCCAGACCTTAACCCCATGGATTATTTTGTATGGGGCGCAGTTGAAAAAGACACCAATCGCACTTCCAGTAATACAAAAGCCCAGTTAATGGATAAAATTAAAACAGTTTTTGCGGCCCTTCCCAGGGAGACTGTAGCATCAGCTTGTTCGAGGTTCCGAAGCAGAATTGAAGCTGTGATCGATGCTAATGGTGGTTATTTTGAGTAAATCTTGTTGATAGTATTGTAATTAACTCTGCCTGTAATGTTTTTTTGTCAATTCATTAAATTTAATAGATACAAAGAAGATTTTCTTTTTCCTTACGAAACTGTCAAATTTATCCCGAACACCCTGTATTCCTTTTGCTATGTGTACACACAACACTCTTGATTTGTTTGCTATGTTATTATTATTACTATTATTATCAGGCCTCCATGGAGTCAAGAGACTCATTGTGGGAGGTCCTTCTTAGGAAACACAAAGTCTATCATACCACTTGAACTCATTGACTATTTCTGCTATCACCACTCTCTCAAGCAATGCATTCCAAGGTTCAACCACTCTCTCAGGTAATGCATTCCATGGTTCAACCACCCTACACGCAAAGAAATCATTCCTCACCCCCCCTTGCTCACAGCTTCCTTTTGTAAATGCCAGGGATGGCCCCTTGTCATCACTCCTTCCCACTGCTCCACCAAGCAAAACAGCTCCCCAATATCCACCCTGTAACTGCTTCTCAACAGTTTAAAAGTCTCGATCATATCATCTCTCCTTCTTCTATCCACCAAACTCTGCAGTCCACATTCCCTCAGCCGATCCTCATAACTAACATTGTACAGTCCTGAAACCATCTTTGTTATCTGCCTCTGTATCCTTTTCACAGTTAATTTATCCCCTTTAAATACTGGGGACCAAATTTGAGAACAATAGTCTAAGTGTGGTCTGATCAGGGTCTTATACTATGGAATGATAACTTTTTTTATCTCTGCAGGCCAGCATCCTTCTCAGTATTGCAGAAATCCTCTGGGTTACTTTCACCACCTTTGCAATATGCTCCCTGAATTTCAGTTTTCTATCAGTCATCACCTCTAGATCTCTTGTCTCCCTTACTTCATCCAGTACAGCTCCTCCAATCGAGTATGCAGCCTCCCACTGATGGATCCCAAATTTCAAGATGTTACATTTTGCTGCATTAAACGGACACCCCCATTCATTTGCCCATCTGTCTAGTTTATTCAAATTTTCTTGCAGGGCTGCCACATCTGCACTATTACCGATAACCCTTCCCAGCTTCACATCATCCACAAACAACTGAATATCCCCTTGCAATCAATTGACAATGTCATTAATATAAAGGTTGAACAATACAGGTCACAGTACTCAGCCCTGTCGAACCCCACTTGTAACCTTTTGCTTCCTTGATATTGCCCCACCATACACAACTCTCTGATACCTATCAGACAGCCAATCCTGAATCCAGTTGACTAACCCAATATTTAAACCCATGTGCTGCAACTTAAATATCAGCTTATCATGTCGCACCCAGTCAAATGCCTTTGCAAAATCAAAGAAAATGGCAGTATATGCCTTTCCCTCATTAACTGCTCTTGTCACTTTATTATAAAAGACAATCATATTAATAAAGCAAGAGCGCCCTTTAACAAATCCATGTTGATTCTCACAGATAACATTATTGTCATCTGCCCAATGCTGTATATAATCCCTTGCTAATTTCTCAAAGACCTTAAGAACTACTGATGACACACAAACTGGCCTATAATTAGACACTTCCAGTCTGCTACTGCCCTTATGTAATGGCACTATCTTACCTTCCTTCCATTCCTTGGGTACCTTTTCCTACAGCCAGACTTTTATTGAAGAGCCAGGTCAAAGGAGCTGTCAGTTCTTTAGCACATTCTCTCAAAATCCATGGTGAAATATCATCCAGTCCCACAGCTTTACTGACATCCAGAGTACTCAGTATTTGGAACACACTCTCCTCTTGCAACCCTGAACCTGCCCTATCCCTCAATGATGAAGGTATATGTGTACACACAACACTATGTGACACTTCCATAATGTAACATAATGTTTTTTACCTGGCAAAAATTTCTGGTAATCCTGGTAAAAATGTTTTAATGTCAGTATGACAAAGCATACTGATGCATATGCGTCATATGCCGGCCTGTTTGGCCGAGTGGTTAGCGCATCCCCTCTCCAGCCAAAAGGCTGTGGGTTCGAATCCTGCCATGGGCATGGATGTTTGTGATTGTCTGTGAAAATACTAGTGGTGTTGGTGGGCAGTAGATGGCAGTGGTGTAGTTGCAGTTCGTTGTGGTAGAGACAGAGTTGTAGAGTAAATGCCCTCCCTCAATGAGTCTTTAGACTATCTGGAAGTGTCACATAATAATAATAATAATAATAATAATAATAATAATAATAATAATAATAATAAGCAATAGGAGAATGGATCCTAATGCTCATAATCTTCTTAAAAGTCCAAAAGTCCAAAGTGAAGAGTAAAAAAGAAACTGTTCAATCTCCTCTTGATAAGTTCATGCAGAAGGTTGATCAGCCAAATTAAAAAAAAAAATTCTGTTTTCTCATATTATTTATATTTTCTTATATTACTTTGAACTAATAATTACATACTAAAATCTAATTTGTGTGTGCACCCTATGAATGAAACTAAGATAAATAACCTTTAAAACAAGTTAATTTACTAACATATACATGTACTGTAAACAAATAAGTATATAGAATCAAAAGACATATTTCGGTGATTACACCACATTTTTTATTATTCAGTTATACAACATACTGAAATAATAGTTCCCGAAAAGTTTTGTAAATCGTAGGATTTACATCTTCAGGGGTAAATAGTATAACTTAAAGTTTAAACAAGAGAAATTAATAAATACAAATCATAATAACTGTCTGGCTATTCATAAACTCAAATAACAGAAATTAATTAATTTCTCTTGTTTAAACAAGAGAAATTTATTAATTTCTCTTGTTTAAACTTTAAGTTATACTATTTATCCCTGAAGATGTAAATCCTACGATTTACGAAACTTGTTGGGAACTATTATTTCAGTATGTTGTATAACTGAATAATAAAAAATGTGGTGTAATCACCGAAATATGTCTTTTGAACCAATTAGCCAGAGAAGTCTATGCCTGCAAGTATATAGGATGTTTTAACAGATGTAGGATTAAATCTGATTTACATAAAATTCAAGTTATGTAAAGTTTGCAGAACATAGCTCTAATATAAGTCGGGGACTGTCTGTATGTATATATAACCTATGACAAAGGCTCCACCAGCAGTTAATATTTAACTTAAATCTATCAGTGCAACTCCAACATCACATACAGTGGAAAGCTGAAAATACAATGAGATGTCATAACCTAGTGCCACGAGTGTTACAACCAAAAAAAAAAAAAAAAAAGGTAAATTCATTTATTGAGTTCTTGAGAGATGACTATCTTAGGCAGTATGTAAACAGAGGCAAGTGAGGCTTGAAAGTCGCGGATCTGATCATTTAATCAGAGGATGTGGTTATGAGTGGGGTGTCATATTTTCCTCCAGTAAATGAGAGTGAGCACCCTGGTGGTAGCTATATGAAGACTTCTGTGAGGAAAGAACATGCAAGAAACTACAAGACTGGTGATTATGAAAAGCTTAGGAGAGAGCTTGCACAGACTGAGAAGAGCAAAGAGCAATAGCATAGAATGAGATGTAAAGAAGGAAGGAAATAAATGCTACTTGGGCACTGATCAAGAAATATTTATCATCATCAATTTATGAATGTATTCTGAAGATCAAAAGGCTGAATAAGGTGTCAAATGAATAAATGAAGGGATTAAGCATGAAATCTGGAAGAAAAAAGTGCTTTTCTCCTGTGGAGGCAGCACAAGATGAATAATGGTAATAATCTGTTGCATGAAGAGTATAAAGAGCAGGTCAGAAACACAACTCAGGTGGTAAGGACAGGAAATGTGCAGTAAGAGCAGAAATTAGCAATTCAGGCTAAGAAAAATCATAAGGAGTTTTTTTTAAATATGTGGTAAGTAGAAGGAAGAATTACTTAAATTAAGGGGATTTAATATCCCCTTAATTTAAGTAATGTTTTCATTGCCGAAATGAAGCTTATTAGCTCTTTATATTTAAGAAGGAAGAATGATTATGGCAGGATGATGTTAATGGATGGTTGATTCGTACCAGCAGAGGACAGTCTAGGTATTCAATGAGCAATTCATCAGAGTGTTTCATCCTCATCAGTGTGAAATCATGAGAAGGTCAAGTATAGAGAGAATGGGAGGAGCAAGCAAGAAGTATATAAGGAGTTAAGTAACTTGAAGTCACTAAGGCAATAGAACTTGATGACATTTCACTATGTGTCTTAAGAGAATGTTCCAGGGAGTTGGTGTCACCCTTGGCTTACCTGTTTAACAACAGTCTTGCAACAGTGCAAATCCCAAAGTAGGGGTAGGAAGGTGAAATTGTTCCACTTGACAAAGACAAGGCTACAAATTATAGGCCAATCTGTATATCTGGAATTGTCGTTAAGGTGTTGGAGAGTTGGTGATAGGGAATACTACTGTATTCTCTCTCACTAATGGCAGTATTCTCTGTGATTGTCAGCATGGTTTGTTAAAGGGAGGTCAATGTTTTACCAATTTACTTAGATACCATAATAAGGCGACAAATTTATTGGACAAAGGAGATGCATATACAATGGTATACTTTGATTTTGCAAAGGCTTTTGATAGACTCACACAAAAAATTGTTAACTAAGCTGGAACAGATAGAACTGGATATTAGATTAGTGAGTTGGATAGATTCCTGGTACTGGCTGTCAGAAAGGAATCAGCAAATTGTGCATGAGATGGGGGAAGGGGGGGGATAGTATCCCAAAAGAGGAAAGTCAGTAGTGATGTGCTCTACAGGGATCTATTTTGGGGACGTTGTTATTTAACTTGTATAGTAATAATATTGGGATGGATTTAACTGAAGATAAACAAATGTTTGCAAATGATGCAAAATTGGGAAGAATAATGAGAAACTGAATAGACGTTGTAGCCTCACAGAAGGACCTGAATAGATTGCATGAATGGACAAGTGAGTGAAACTATAGTATGCCCACAGATATGAGACCCTTAGACACTTCTGCGCATGGAGAATCCATTCCGATAATAGGGTAATCAATCCATATTGGGGAATGAGTGTTTATTATTACACATCAGAAAATTGACTTCTCTTTTATGATCATTGTAGTTTTTAAAGTGGTAACTATTTTGCTTGTATAACAGTTGGAAAATGTTACGTATAAAGCACGTGATTTCACGTGTTGGTGACCAATTCGTACATCGCCTTATTTCTTTCTCCCCTTCAACATGAATTGACTCTTCTTGGCACCGACCCAACGACAGCTCTAAAGTGTGGGCATACTATATCAGTTCAATGTTGAAAAGTATACGTTTGGCAGGGAAATTTTGAAGAAAGTAGAGGAGATAAGAGATCTGAGTGTGATGGTGGAAAAGGACCTGAAATTCAGTGGTTACATTGCACAAGTTGTGAAAGTCATCACATCAGATTATGGCCATGATATGGAGGACTTTAATATGCAGAAATAAAGTAGTTATGATTCATCATATAAAGCCTTGATTAGGCTGCACCTGGAAGCAAGCCTATTTCTAGCCTATTCCATAAAAGAGAGATAAAAGCCTGCTTTAAACCTATTAACCTATTGCCCTTACCTCAATCCTCTTTATACTAATGGAGAAGATCACAAAAGCCAACTTCTTCATTTACTTAGAGGCACACCAGTTAATCAATAACCAACGGTATGAATGTGGATTCTGCCACTCATCCATGGTAGATCACTTAACATACATCACCCATCACTGGTTTGGAGAAACATGTTACTGCTGTTGACATTTCCATGTTATTTGAATATGTCTGTCTTTTAAATGTCATAGTGGATAGCTTAAAGCTTCTCCACAAATGTAGGAGTGCCTCGAAATTATATTGCTTGCTATTTTTCTCCTATACATAAAGTATTTCTCTTTCTCTCTCATTGACCAATAATCCTATCTAGTTGTTCGATTATAGTGCTTCTTGTGTTTTTACATGAATGATGGTACTTAGTTCTCTAAAAGAGTAGTGAGATCATCTGTTAATGGGATTGTTCTTTTATGGATGCCATCAAGCATTTTTAAAGAGATCATTGGTGCAGATGTGAGATTTGTAAAATGTTAAATACTATAGATACTGTTTCATTCTTCTATTCAAGACACAAAAACAAAGAAAACAGTTTTTTTTGGAGGAGGTTGAAGATGCAAGTGATGTAATATGTTTGTGCACAAAAAGGCTGAGGTTGTAAGTCAGCTCGATAAAAATAAAAAATAAAAATAAAAATAAAATAAAAAAAAAAGATAATTCCTGGATACTGTACATTACTGTACATTTCTGGGAAATTGTCAAAAGAATATGAAGTTTTCTGGTTCATCACACCTAATGTGAAACCAGTATTGATAAGTTTAAAATACTGAGTTGGTAAGTTTAAAAATAGTTAATAGATGTTGACCAGCAGCAGCTTGTATTTTTACATGCTTACAGGAAAATGGAGGAATAATGGTATGATTATGACAAAGTGAATGGAGAGAGTCTGTGGGACAGAAACATGATCTGTTAGCAATTGCCCTCTTCTGAGTATAATCACCTCAAATGTGAAACCATGCTCTTTAGGGAATCATAATCATAATTTAGAATTATTTATATGCAAGTGACACAAACTGGTATTTAGTCTTTCTAAATGGCATGACCATGAACTGCTCAAAGTGTATTATAAATATTATGGAAAAACAAAAAACTTTAAGTTTTTTTTTTTTTTAATACATAAGAGAAGACGAGGAGTAAACAAGCCAGAGCTTTACTAAGTGGTTATGCAAACAAATGATTTCATTGGACAGAAGGAAAATGGGAAGAATGATATGAGATTATTGAGGAGAGTGAAAGAAAATAGTGCAGTAAGAAAGACAGTCAATATGTTGCTAAGGTACGACAGTGAAGAGTTGGGTAATGAGCAAAGATCAGGAATAGTATGATTATTAGTATCTTCAAACCTCCATGGAGTCATAAACTCATCGTAAGAGATCACTGTCACACACACACACACACACATGCACAGCTCATCATTATGATAATTCATTTTCACAATGGGTTGTAATACCAGAAGTTATAGTTGTACCAGGTCAAGATGTTTGAGTGTATATTTGGCTTTCCATTCTACAAAATGTTGGAGCTCCGTTGGGTTTTAAATTAAATATTGTATTGTTAAAGGTGATAAAACATTAATTGTTCATTATTTAAATTAAGGGGATATTAAATCCCACATAGTTTTAAAACCGAATAAGAAATTCAAAGAATGGAATCAGAGAGTTTCTTGCCAAATATAGTAAACTATAAAGTATCGGCGACCACTGGCGTGAGCAAATGCAAGTGACCCTAGCACGTAGTGCAATACCAGAAGACTCGCAGCAAAGTCGGTAAATTCTGATCGCTATTCTTAGGTATTTTCCATAATGTAAAAACACATTTCCTAGGAAATGTATGCTGTTATTACATTATGGTAGGGAGGTCACTACCCAGACCTGTTTCAGCCTTTTTTGAGGCTTCATCAGTGAGTAGCTAGACCTAATACCAAAGTGTATAGCGAAAAGAACTTATATACTCTGCGATACGAGTTTCCAAACAGGTGCAACCATTAAGTTACTTAAGTATAAAGAGATAATAAGCTTCATTTCGGCAATGAAAACATTATTTAAATTAAGGGGATATTAAATCCCACATAGTTTTAAAACCGAATAAGAAACTCAAAGATTGGAATTGGATTTTCATTGCCGAAATGAAGCTTATTAGCTCTTTATAAGCTTCATTTCGTTAAAGTTTCCAAGAGCTCTTATTAGCTCTTGGAAACTCGTATCACAGAGTATATGTTCTTTTCACTATACACTTTGGTATTAGGTCTAGCTATTCACTGATGAAGCCTCAAAAAAGGCTGAAACCGGTCTGGGTAGTGACCTCCCTACCATAATGTAATAACAGCATACATTTCCTAGGAAATGTGTTTTTACATTATGGAAAATACCTAAGAATAGCGATCAGAATTTACCGACTTTGCTGCGAGTCTTCCGGTATTGCACTACATGCTAGGGTCACTTGCATTTGCTCACGCCAGTGGTCGCCGATACTTTATAGTTTACTATATTCGGCAAGAAACTCTCTGATTCCAATCTTTGAGTTTCTTATTCGGTTTTAAAACTATGTGGGATTTAATATCCCCATAATTTAAATAATGTTTTCATTGCCGAAATGAAGCTTATTAGCTCTTTATACTTAAGTTAATTGTTCATAAATAATACAAATAATTGAGTATTTATAGATACTTAATAATAATATTTATTAAGAAGTACTTATTATTCAGTAGATGTTAATAGTAAGAGCAGCAATATAAACATTGTGAACATATTGGAGCTACCTATAATACAAGTGAAGAGGACTTGTGATTGTGGAAAGGTTTCAATATAGTTAAAAATAACTAAACAATTGTTATTTTATAATAAGTTATATTATTATAAGTGTATTCAATATTAAGAATACAGCATAAACTTAATGGCAGGTCTAAACTCCATTGTTGGAGTTAGTATTTTGGAATATCAGTTAATAAACATAAACTTATATTTCTAGAAGAATTATTTATCTCCAAGAAGTTGAATATTTTATCAAAATGTTCGAAATTTAAGAACAAAATAATACCTCAACATCCCCCATTCCTTAATTATTCTTAATATTTAAGAATAATATATGTTTTATTAAAGTGTAGTGGTGTATCCATTTATATACCAGACACAAATTCTCACAAAGCAGCAGAGGCAGCAGCAGTAGTAGGTTGCACCAGCACCAACACCACTCCAAGGGTGAAACAACCACCAAGATGTCGGTTGTAACAATGTCTACCTGTAACCCATAAGAAGGGTTTTCACCAGGGTCAAATGCTTCGGATCTGCGGGTGACGTGCTTCAGCAGCTCTGCCAGCTCCGTGTCTGACTCGGAGTCGGAGCTGGATCTTCGTCGCTCTCTTTGAACATCCCTTTCTTGTTCAGTACTAGGGGTGGGTTCAGGCTAGGCAAGGTGAACAGAACCAAACTGATCAAGCTACTAGTTATAAAATAATGAAATAAAGAAATTAAAGAAAACAGTGCTCAATACTTGTAAATAATGCATTCTGAGTAGAGTAAACTACATTTTCTACCAATTCTTTAATTTATAACCTACAGTGTTACTCCATTTATATATTTCTTTTGGTAAGAAGAACACTTTAAATTATCTTACTTATTCAATGTAACAATTAGTTTTTCATTTAAAACTTTTATTTTTAACTGTAGTAAACATGCAGTAGCTATTTTTATTTGATTTTAAGACTTGCATTTACTATAGAAAAAAAAAAACTTGACAAATAAATATTTCAATCTTGATGAATTAATTTTTATTAACATATATAACAAACATACATATTTTCAAGTGGAAAAAAATCATTTCTGATACTGTAGAAAATATTTTTATTTTTGAATGACATACTTTCTGACAATGGGCAATGTATAATAAGTTGATAAATTACAAATTTTGTGCATTATAAGCATATATTTTCATGTAAACATTATAGGTTTCTTGAAGCTTATACAGCCAACTGTTGCAAACTCCATTATACTGAATTTATTCAATATAACAAACCAGTTTCTCATCTAAGTCACATAGCACTGATGCACTTCAAAGGAAATTCACAGGCTTCACACCTATAATAAACTAATTCTTTGGTACCTACAAGTGCCCTATAGCCAGCATTAGTGGTGTTATGCTCAATATCATCTTGATAAAGACAGATTTCAAACCATGGCTATATTTGGCAGATTTCAAACATGGTTATATGGCTAATAATATTTCATCATAAATTCATGGGAATCTTTAATCTATATATCAAAATATAAACAGGGAAATAGTAATATGAATAAAATGATTCTATTTCATCTTCATAGATATCCTTGCAGTGCAGAAAACCAATCTGCCCATTAGTACCTAATGTAATCTTTAATTATAAGTTGAACATTATAATCAATGGCTACTAAAGAGATTTTCATGTTTGAAATTTTTGAAAGTGAAGATACAAAAACAAAAAAGCACTCCTTGATCATCAAGGAGTGCTTTTAAAGGGCTGAATAGCTGTTTTAATTCACTTAGATTCTATAGCTACTTAATAATATTGTAATATATAAGGAGATAAAGTAAACATTCTTGATTCTAGAATTCTCAATTTCCAAATAACTCAGAATCCAAATATATATATTGCTTCATTTTCCCTTTAACATAGGCTTAGTAGTTTGCATGGTCAAGTACTTTTGCTCCATAAAAATTTATGCTACAGCAGGGAAGTTAATGTAGATAGCATTAACTTCCCTGCTGTAGCATAAAAATTTTAATTTAATTTTTTTAATTACATTTTTTAAAGCATGCATGCCAATGAGAGAAAAGCACTACATAGTCTATTTACACAGTCTGTTACCAGAGACATACCTGGTCACATGTTTATTCAAGAATTTACAATTCATGTTTATAACAAGTTTCCTAAATTGTAAACATGAATTGTAAATTAGTGTACTGAGGCTGAAAATGGCATTAATAATAGAGACCTAAAGGGAGTCAGGGACTCATCAATGGAGGCTGACACATATCACCTACACCAGCTATTACACCTTTTCTTGAATTCATTCCCACTACCTGCACTCACCACTTCCAAAGGCAATCCATTCCAATCACACACCACTCTGTAAGAGAAAATTCTAACTCTCATCCCCTTCTTGACTGTATTCATTCCCAACTTCCAAGGATGCCCTCTTGTTCTTTCCCCACCCTCCATAAAATGAAAAATTTCATCTTCTGATATCCTGTATGATCCTTTAAGAAGTTTGTAAGTCACAATCATATTACCCCTCTTTCCCTGTTTGCTAGTGTCTGCAATCTACAAATTCTCAATCTGTCTTCATAATTAGTATTCCACAATTCTGGTATCATTTTTACCACTTGCCTTAGCACTCTCTCCACTGTATCAGAATCACCATGGAAACAAGGAGACTAGACCTTCACATGATAGTCCAAGTGAGGTCTTATCAAGGTCGTGTAAAGAGGCAAAATGACTTCCTTATCTTTACACATGAAGGGGTCATTTCAGCAGTACAATTATCCTCTGAGTGTTGTATTTGCAATCTTTGCTATATTGCCCCTGATTCCTATCTACTTCAAATTCCTATCTACTAAAACTCTAAGATCTATAGCCAGATCAGTTTTTTCTATTATAATTCCATTAATAATATGCTACCAGATATCTCATTACACCAAAGTACGAGGATGGTCTGAAAGGTTCTTGGCATAACAATGAAAGAACGAATTTATAAATTCAAAATTATTTTTATTTTTCAAAATAATCTCCCTTAAGATTAATTCATTTATTCCAGCAATGCTCCAGTGCCATTATCCCATCCCTGTAGTGGTTCTCAGTAAGATCTGTAAAATATCCCTCTATGGCTGCAATCACCTCTTGATTCAAAGAAAAATGCTCACCAGCAAGGAAGAGTTTTAGTTTTGGGAAGAGATAGAAGTCAGAGGGAGCCAAATCTGGAGAATAGGGCAGATGTTCCAACAATTCATAGTGCAGATCCCTTAATTTTCCCATTGCCAAAACATTTTTGTGGGCAAGTGCATTGTCCTGATATGTTTCTTCTGCAAACCAGGTCTTTTCTCACGAATTTTTTGGTCTAGTCTGGATAAAAGATCGAAATAATATTCCCTGGTTATCATTTTACCCTTTTCAAGATAATTAATAAACAAAAATTCCCTTAGCATCCCAAATCACCGATGCCATGACCTTTCCTGCTGAATGGAACCGACTTTGTCTTCTTTGGTGCTAAACTTGCATCTTGCAGTCAAAACAGTGGTGCTTCTGTCCACTGTTTTGACTGCAAGATGGATTCTGGTGTGTAATAGTGAATCCAAGTCATCCATAGTAATAAATCAATGCACCAAATCAGCTTTATTCTTGTTAAAATGCTCCAAGCACTGTTCAGAGATTTTTATCCGAGTGCCTTTTCGATTTGCTGTGAGCAAGCATGGCACCCATCTTGCACAAAGCTTTTTCATTTGCAATTCTTCATGCAAAATACGTTCTTTTGAAATGCCTATGGTCTCAGCAATTTCACGCACTTTGACTCACCGGTCATCCAATACCATATCGTGCATTTGATCAATGATTTCTCGTGTTGTTACACTTTTTGGACATCCTTCACGTGGATCATCTTCAAGGCTGGTACGACCACGTTTAAACTTGGCAGCCCATTTCTTAATTGTCGAAAAAGAAGGAGAAGAGTGCCCATAAACTTTTATGAACTTCGAACGAATTTCTTTTGGCATTAAACCTTTTTTTACAAAGAATTTTATAAGTGCACGATACTCAATTTTATCCATTTCAAGGGATTCAAACAATACTTTTGCTTCATACAGCTGTATAAAACAAACTACTTGATAGAATGACTTGCAACTTCACATGGATGCTTATGACAGATGTTTCAAGTTAGAAAAAAAAAAAAATCTCTTGCTGATAGTGCTGCCATCTATTGTCGAGAACTTTTCAGAACACCCTCGTACATAACTTTACATTTACTAACATTGAACTGATAGCCATTTTTACATGCCCACAATTCCAATTGTATATCAGCTGCATTCCTGATTACCATGCCTGCTTTTGCATCATTAGCAAATTATGTTCTCTGGTGAAATCTTTCCCAAAGTCAACTATGCATACTTTGTTGATGAATAAGTTCAGAGTCAGGGGTGCACCAGCCATATGTGCAATGTGTGCAATGCACACAGGCGCCAGGATAGTAAAGGTGCCAAGGAGGAAATACTTTAAAAAAAAAACGTTTTTTTAAAGTGATTTTTTTTATTGGAGGGGGGGGGGGGGAGTAAGGGCCAACTAAAGTTTTGCACACAGGTGCAGGACACTACTGGGTATAGGGGCATCAACTAAAGTTTTGCACACATGCGCTGGACACTACTGGCGCACCCATGTTCAGAGCTGTATGATAACTGTGTGAATAATGGTTAGTGGGCCTCATGCAATGAGTTTTTGGACTTCATGAAGATGTCTATGAAATAATAATAATAATTTTTTTTGTATATATTTTTTAGTATATTTAAGTGCTGTAACAGCACTGAAATGTGATATATGGTTTTTTTTTTTTTTTTAAATCTTGGATGAGATGTAATTTCTCAGCTTTCATCCTTGAAGCTTATTTGTAAGCTTATCTGAGGACAACACCAGTTAGTTATTATTTATTGGTTTGTTTGCTGTGTTGGGAAGTTACAAAAATCAAACCTATGTTTAATAGGTTTCATTTCCACTGCAGCCGTTGATTGTAAAATTCACACATGCCATGCACACATACCTACACACACACACACACGATAACTTGGAATGTCTTGTTGCATCACTGAACTGGAAGCTTGAACGAATATATTGTGTTTCATTAAGTTTGTATGGTATTTTGGGTGCATGTTTCTTGCTCATAGTATGTCCTTAGAGCTCTTTTCAGGCTATTGTAGTTTGTAAGGTTTCTGTATTCAAAAGGTAATTTGCTTATCATGTCTGGGATATAGAAGTTTCATGTGGCCTTTCTGAAGTGATTATTGCATTTATATGTGATATAATTAGTTGTCTGAGGTCTTGTTATATGGTATGTATTTCTGACTATCCTGTAGTTGGCAAATGTTTTAGCAACACTGCATAGTGACAAGTGTTTTGCTGTCAATATTTTGCGTTCTGACATTGCAGTGTATATAAAGTCGTTATTGTCTCTTTGTTCCTAAAAGATCAGTTTTATCATTTTTTACTGTAACGACATTAATCTATTTAGTTTGTAAGGTGCACAGAAAGCATATGTTGTTATAGCATATCTTAGTATATTTTGGCATAGTGCTTTGTATATTATAATAATAATACAAAGCATTATTAATAATAATAATAATAAATCACCTACTTTTGTCTAAAAGTTAATTGCAGTTTACTGAACTCCACCCATATTATTCTCCCAGACTATCTCCCCAATCTCAATCATATCAATTTTTGACCCTATCTTATTTAACCTTCTACTTTTTGGAATACATTCAGAATATTCCTTGAGCAGTACCTTAGCAACACTAATCTTTCTACCAGTTTCTCATTCCACACTATTGCACATACCTTATTTAACTTTCTAACTTTGGAATATATTCAGAGATTTCTGTTATTAAATATTCTTTGAGCAGTACCATAGTAATACTAATCTATTTTCTACCAGTTTCTCATCCCACACTATTATTATTATTATTATTATTATTATGTAACACCTCTGAGGAGTCCAAGAAGTAATCGCTGGAGGTCACACTACTCTACTCCACTAAACACATCTCTCCCTACTATTTAATTCTTGGTCGCCCCTATTGCTCCAAATTATTATTATTATTATGATTCAGGCCTCCATGGAGTCAAAGACTCATCATGGGAAAACACAAAGTTTTCCTAGACTTTGTGTTTCCTAGAAAACACAAAGTTTATCATACCACTCCAACTTTTACATAAACACTTGCCGTAACTGTAGTCCCACATAAATCTTTTTCTCCCAGAAGCCTCATATGGCTCCATTAACTACAGAAATATAGCATGGTCACTTTTATCAATTAGAAGGCAAATTTGATACATTATTTATAAGCAGCATCCTCTAATGCAATGATCAAATCCAAGGCTCTCGATCCTAGCACATCTTCTGCTATATACTACCAAAGATAGTTGTTCCCCTCCCCCATTATATAAGGTAAAGAAATTAATTTCCCTTGCTCCTAGATATTTGTTCATTCTAATCTATATTTCAGTATATAAAATCACATAAAATGGTCCCTTTTCTTTAATTTTGCCTGTCTGCTTAAACATTTGTCATCACTCTCCACATTTCCAGATCTATAGCAACATTCCACACAATCCACTAAACATGTTGTTTTATTCATTGTACATCATACAGCACCATATGCTTTAAAACTATGCCACTATTTCCTCCCTTGCATCTCAACCTTAAGCAAGCAGAATTTCTCTACTATTATTAACAGGACTTCCCCCCCCCCCCTCTCCCCCAATCTCTCATTGTTTCAATCCTATCTTTATGAAAAAAAAAAAAAAAACAGTTTTTTATCTGCATTCCTTTGAGTATCATTTTTATTATTATTATTATTATTCCTGATACCTCCAAGGAGTCCGAAGACTCATCGCGGGAGGACATCTTCAACTGTCTCTACATCTTACCTCTACTACGAATCAACGCCATCTACCGCCCACCTCCAACACTACCACAACTAGTAATTTTTGTCTGTAAATTGCGTGTGTTCTGAAGGGCCGATTTGTATGTATGCGGGATGAAAAACCCGAGTTTCCGGGAGAAAAAACCCTGCTACCTCCGTATGAGATCGGCTAACTCACCATCGATTGAAATCGACCAGATAAAGATTCCTCCTGTCGCGACGAGAATCAAACTTAGGCCTATTCCAATCGAAGGGCGCAATGTACCGTCGTTCTTCCAATTGCGCTACGGAGGCGCTATTTTAGTTTTTATTATTTTAATTTTTTGTTGAATAAGTTGAATTATTTTAATTCAACTACATCACTTGCTAACAGTTTGGAGATAAATCAATCAAGGTAACAAATTCCACCCTCTTATTTCTGATTCTCCTGGCATTCTGAGCAAAATCTAAAAAACAAGTAAAACATTTCAAGCATTTATGTACTACTTTTAGTAAAGAGAATAGTTTAAACATGGAAACAGATTACAGAATAAAATTTAGTAGCCAATTAACAAACATTTTACAAACAAGAAGGAAACCAGCTGAAACAATAACCTATACAAGGGGAAATAAATCCAAGGTATCTGAAAAATTTCACCTGGTGCTTGAGTTTACAAATTCTATTCTAAAAACTTTTTCAAAATGTGCATTTCTATTATGAAGCTTTCATCTCTTTAATAAAGCAATGAGTATAGTATACAGATTGTTTTTCAGATTATTTTGTACCATAAAATCTGAATAATGAAGATGCCAATATTAATTTTTGCACTATTTTCAGTAGAGTTATGCATTCTGCAGCAATATGGCAATAGTAATTCATAATCAATACAAAGTGGTAGGGTAAGCCAGAATGCTAGGTTCTTTGGAAGTAGTGCTCATGACACTCCTCTTCAATTTTGTCATAATTGCATTCCATGCCTTGTTGATCTTTTATTGGTTTTGGGTACCAAATGTCTCAAATAACCTAAGTGGGGACCCTCATAAAATGAACAAGCAAAACAGCAAAAATCAATTGCCAAGAATAAAAAACTAATGTAAACAGATTTTTCTGTAAATAATTCATCTGTAGATATAAAGTGAACTAGTATCAGTAGTGTTGGTATCAATTTTCTGAAGGTTATAAGGTTATCCTTAATATGGTACCAGTTCTTTCACTTGGTTGAACAGTGGGAAGGAGTGATGACAAGAGGCAATCCCTGGAAGTTACGAAAGGAAACTGTGAGCAAGAGGGTAAGGAGTGGTTTCTTTGTGTGGAGGATGGTTGAACCGTGGAATGCATTGCCTGATGGAGTGGTGGGAGCGAGAACGGTCAATGAGTTTAAAGAGTGGTATATAGACTTTGTGTTTCTTAGGGGGGGACCTTCCCTCGATGAGTCTTGACAGACTTTATGTTCTTAGGAAGGACCTCCCACGATGAGTCTTTTGACTCCATGGAGGCCTGAATAATAATAATAATAATAATAATAACAATAATAATTAGGTATTGTTTGAGAAAATAGTGATCAGCCAACTTTAATTAAAATGATACAAGCATGAAAAAAAAATGGTATCAGTGCTGTTCAAGAAATAGTAACAGCCAGTTTATGTACCCTGTTTTTGAAGTCTGCAACAGGGAGATAAATGAAAATTTCAACAATCATGGCTGGAACTACTGCAATGATTGCAATATGAAGATGGAATTGCAAAGTATGATGCACAACACATTTCTTGACTTCGCAGACAAAAATTCTAAACTTGTTTATGGATTTCCATATCTATTTAAACTGGAACCTTTAGAAAAATCCCATCCACACAAAGTGTGAAGCGGTCAAAAGTGTATGTACAGAAAAAAAATCCAGAAAGGGTTTCTGTACACTTTTAGTGAAGAGCACTATTTTTTTCTTGGGCTGATCTGTGGTTTTCTTCTTCCACCTCTTTAACAAAAAGGGCTAGCTCCTGGAATTTTTGGAGTTTTGTCTTAGTGTATAAGAATATGAGAATTTTGTATATAAGAGTATTCAAACCAGTTTTAGCACATGGAGATGAGAGTTTGAATTACAAACAAAAGACGTGGATTGGAGACCACAGATAATCCTCCAATGTCAAAACACATTACAAATGGAACAAGACCTTATTATATTCAAGAATTTATATGTAGAGATACGCTAAGCAAAATATGAGATAAAAAATAAAAAACAGGTGGTTGTGAATCAAAAATGGCATGGAAAAGACTGAGAGGATGTCAAACTCTAGAAGGAGGGATGGATGGATACAAATTCTGAATCACCTCTCTGTGATGATTAAAAATCATTACAGGGAGATGATTCTGAAATGTTTAGGCAGATTTATTTATTTATTTATGCATATGACTTTGTGAAACTGGCAAGTGAAATGTACAATTACAATATCCAGAAACAAATGATAAAAATCTTAACATGTAAAAGTTCATTACACAAAAGACACAAACTGCTTTCCAAGTCTTCCTTTTTTAAAAAAACAAACAAAATTAATTACAACTACAGATCAATGTCCAGTCTGGAAAGCCAATCCAAGGCCTCATCTATTACCTTGTCGATGTCCTGCAGGCCACCACCGTGAAATTGGCACCTTGGGCAGTCGTACACAATATGAGTAATCGTCTGAGCCATGGGAGAACAATCACAATAAGGGTGGTCTAACAACCCCCATTTATGTAGTAGGTAGCCACATCTGCCCTGGTTAGTTCTGATCCTGTTGATTGATGACCAAATCTTCCTAGGAAGAGCAAAACCAGGCTGCAGAGCACAGGGATCTTCTACCAGGAAGTTTATTGAGAGATTGTTGGACCAGTATTCTCTCCACATGTGAGGTGTTGATGGCAGGGCAGCTGAAGAGAGTTCATCCATGGACCAGAGAGGCTTTCTAGATTTTAGACGAAGACCAGGTGAATTTATGAGAGTCTGGTGCAGGGGCAGGAGTGGGTTGCTCATTGTTTTATTAAATTCTTTAATCGAGGCTTGTCTTCGTATGTTTGGTGGAGCAATGTTAGATAGGACAGGCAGCCAGGTGAGAGGGGTGCTTCTCACTGTCCCACTACTTGTGCGCATGGTAGAGTTTAGCTGGGTGTCTATAATGTTAGTGTGTGCATTTCTTTCCCAGACAGGGGCACAATATTCTGCTGCAGAGAATGTGAGGGCTAGTGCAGATGACCTTAGGATTTCTGCACCACAACCCCAGGTTGTTCCAGCAAGCCTTGAAATGATATTGTTTCTTGGTTTAATTTTGTTGGATAGTTTGGTGATGTGCCTTTTATAGGTTAGGCTTCTAGTCCAGTTCACTCCAAGGTATTTTGGGTGAGGCTCATGTTGTACTATTTTTCCACAGAAAGAAAGGTTGAGGTGTCGATTTGCCTCAGCATTATTCAGGTGAAATACTGTGGACACAGTTTTTGTTGGATTTGGCTTCAAGTATCACTGCTTGAAGTACTCTTCCAGGATGTTCAGGTCTGTGTTCAAGGGTGATTCCAGGTTGGCAAAGGAGGTAGATTGATGTAGGATTGCTAGGTCATTAGCGTACATATACTTGCTTGAGCTGGTAAGTGGTAAGTCGTACACGTAGATGTTAAAAAGGAAAGGCGATAACACAGAGCCCTGTGGGAGACCATTGTGAAGGAATCTGGGCCTGCTCTTTTTTCCGCCAATATGGACCCGGATCTTTCTGTTTGAGAGAATGGATTCAAAAAGTTGGAAAGTTTTTTTGTATCTTATAATATTTCCTAGCTTTAGGAGGAGGCCCCTGATCCAGACTGTGTCATAAGCTGATGTTAGGTCAATAAAAGTGGCTCCAGATTTCAGTTTTTTCTGGAAGCCTGCTTCAATCTGTGTTGTCAGGGCCAGGACCTGGTCACAGCAACTTCTTCCTGGCCTGAAGCCAGCTTGTTCAATTGGGAGAGCTATTTCGATGAGTGGTGAAATTCTTTTAAGGAGAATTCTTTCAAAGAGCTTAAAGGTGGAGCAAAGCAAGGAGATCGGTCATAGATTTTCACATAATTTATATCTTTCCCTAGTTTGGGCATGGCAATTATTTTGGCTTTCTGCCACAGATTTGGTAGTTTACCAGTCATTATAATTTCTGAGAAAAGGGCAGTCAGCCATGTTTGGCCCTGTTGACCAAGATGTTTTAAAAACTCAGGGAGGATACCATCAACTCCTGCAGCCTTGCCATTCTTGGTGAGTTTTAAGGATATCTGTACTTCTTCCCGAGATACTGGGTGTACTAGTTCAGGAAGCTTGGGTCCCGTCTTCAGGATTTGTCTGATGGAAGATTGCACAGCAATTTTCCTGATAGAGCTGGGACGTATCTTGGAGGTTTTCAATAAATGATTAGCCATTTGATTAGGAGTTATCTCTGTTGTTTTGTTTGTTGTTGGTTCTGCCCCACCTAATTTTCTCAGAAGTGACCAGCTTTTCCGGCTAGATGTGGTGAAATCAAGATCATGGATGGTTGAGATCCATCTTTCCTTTTTGTTTTTATCCAGGGTTCCTATGAGATCCTTAGCAACAGTTGGGTCTTCAGTTTCCTCGTATTTGGCTAAAAGATTTTCAGATTCTCTACTTCAGCATGGGATATACTGCTTTCTGTAGCCTCCAGGAATAGAGGCTTTGGCTGCAGTTTTGATTAGTTTAACAAATCTAGGATAGCAATTAAGAGTGGATGGAATTGCTCTAATGGTTTGCTCGATGTTTAGGCAGATGAGATTAGTAGTAAACAACAGGCCGATGACAATAATGAGTATGAGTAAGGAGAATGGGTTCCCTTAGTTGCTTGGGGATAATTATTTTATACTAGCTGTTTCTTTCTTTTTATGTTTGTGTGTGTGTGTGTGTGTGTGTGAGACCTGCACATCAAAGGTTACAAAACTTACAGTATATCAGCACCATGTGCTGATGTGCTATAAGTTTTGTAGTCTTTTGGGACTAGTCTTTGACACAGAGAAAGGTGATTGTTTTCATAAAACAGAGGTGAACAGAGTAAAAGAGGAGGAAGAGAAGCCTCTTTTGGTGAGTTCAAAGCTGGACAGTAAATGGATATTGAGCAGCAGCTGCTCATCATGTTCTTACATTTTTGGAAGAAAGTGGAGAAGTGATGCAGCCAGTCTAGCAGGACATTGTCCAAAGTACTTATACATAAGACAGACAGAGAGAGTATATATTAGAGAGAGTGACTAGAGAGTGGATCTGTGAAGGGGGGGGGGGGTCATCAATTAATCAGATTACTCTTCTGAATAGCATCAAGTGTTTTTACGGAGATTTGAAATATACCACCCAAATGTTCCAAGGACGGGCAAATTTGGGATTTATACAGAATTAGAAGCTGCACAAGTGAGAAGTAATCGTGAGGGGAAAATGTAAACTCATTTTCTGACGCTGAAGAAGCTGTGGCCAAGATGCATTTGTACTAGGAGAGGATAGATATGTAAGTCAGTCCAAAGAGAATTCTGATCCTATTTGGAGTTCTGGGTGAAGTTAAGTGAGATCTTGCAAAGAGATGAGATGTTTTGGTAGCATTGAAGTTTATAAGGTTATCCTTACCCTGCTAAAGTACTGGTAAGGAGAGGAGATCAGAGTTGAAGACATTTCTTATGTAACAAATTTAAGCTTCTAATGATGGTGCACTACAAAGTTTGTCAAACGATGAAGAGGAACAGGGTATACTCTTATCACCATAGCTATGGATATAGCATTTGAGGACAGTGAGAAAAAGCCATTGATGTACAGGAGCAGGCCTCTGTGCCAGTTCCAGTATACACTTTCTCAAAACTTTATTAGCGATAAAACCCATATTGTTGATCACAGACCAGTTGGTGGGTTTCTGATGGTATTTGAGAGGACTTTTTTTTTTTGAGTGGGCTGAATATATGTTTGTCTTCATGCTGCAGGATATCTAGCCAAGTAGGAAAAATACAGAATAGGTGCTCATTCCAGAACACACGTTTTTAGCATAAAAGGAGAGATACAATCAGAGAAGGCATATGGTAAGTGATTCTTGGTAAATTGAAGAATTCTCTTTTGCTTTGGCGATCAATGCAGGAGTTGGAGGGAGAGATCAGCCTTGTTTTTGGATGATATTACACCAGTGTCACTGGATGTAAGGGAAGTGGAAGCATTCAGGGTAGTACTTATGCACAGATACACGAGGCTCTAGCTGGGGCTCTAAAAAATTTGGTTCAATTTAAGGGCTCCAAACAATGAGAGAGTGAGGTCCCAGAGTACTCTAGTCCCTCGGGACACCTCCTGCCTTGGAAAAAGTGTAAGTATGGCCCTGGAAGCATGGTCAGACAGATCAAGTGAATGGAAACAGTAATCCAACCATGAAGAGGAGTAGAAGCTATGGAGATCATCTCATCCCATTTAGTACCTTTATGATGCCACACGACATAAGACTGTAGAACATCCCTTATCTAATCATTCTCAAGTTTCCTTTAATAAGGTTATGGTCTGAGTTACCAAACAGAGATTTGACAACTATAGTGTATGTGGAAGGAGAGCAGGTTAAGAAAAAGTCAAAGGGTCTAGCAGAATGGTGTATGCCTTATCTGGGTAGCTAGACTATTTGTTGTTATGTAAAAATTTTTTTACTTAGTTATACATTAAATTAAACTTGCAAAGAATTTATATTCATACTTAATCCTTTATCTAAGTATAAGCAAACAAAGTTTGCAAGTGGAGTTTCTTCACAGTTAGGCTACTTGTATATACAAGATAACGACTTCAGATTTATTGCTTTAGTATCCCATTAATGCAAAGCATACATATTTTCAGATAATGCCATGCATTATGGCAAGAGTCACTACCCACTCTGGTTTCAACCTTTTTTTGAGGTCTTATCAGTGGGAGCCAGACCCAGAAGAGATACTAAGGTTGAATTAATGCAGGAGTCATATATTTCCCATATACAAATAGTAATAAGGTATAGCATCTTTATTTATTTTTTGGTTATTTTATTATTTATATTATTTTTTGTATCATCTTATTTTTTGTTATGTTCAGCTGCCAACCAGATAATCCACACCATTCTGTTAACAGCTTGTACCCTGGTCAAGGGGTAATCTCAACAGCTACATCTATCTAACCTGCCAAAAACCATTACACAATTCTTTCCATGCATGTGAATCATGTGTGCATTTATCAGAACAGACATCCCATGTCAGAGAACCAAATCATAACACCCCCCCCCCCATTTGATCTACTCTAGTTCAACATTTCCTTACCAAACTTTGTTACATTCATTTTCTGTCTGTATCACTCTTCAAATTTTAATAACTACTCTGATCCATTATTTTTTTAGGCATTAGTTTAGGTATTTTGCAGCCAAAATACCTAAACAATGAAGTGATTATCATTGGGGACTTTGATATCACAACTCAAATTGGCTTCCCTTCTCCAGTTCCACTAATCAAGATAGTAATGCTGAGGATTTTGTTGATGACATCTAAGAGCACCAAATTTGAGTTGTGGACAATGAAGTTCTCAATTAATGACCTCACTGTTTAGGTATTTTGACTGCAGAAAATCAAACTTTAGAGATAGGTGATCAAAGAGATCAGAATTTGGAGCAACTGAGACAGCAAAATAAATTAAATTTTGAACCAGAGTAGATCAAATTGGGGGAGGGAGGGAAGATTTAAAGTTTAGTTCTCTAACATAAGATGTCAGTTCTGATAAATTCACACATGTGTCTATGTGAAAGGAAGGAACTGTGTAAGATGTAGTTTGGATGGTTGAAGCAGATGGTATTTATTGAGGTCTCCAGCTGAAGCTTCATTAAGAATAACGTCTGGTTTGGATGAACATTAGTACATTTTTATGGTTATAACCAGAAATCTTATTGAAGTGTGATATGGAATGTGTTTATTTTTAGTTGTTTTTGTGTTCTTTATTTATTTTTGGAGTTGGTTTTTTGTTACTTTTTATTATATTTTTGGTTTGGGCTTTATTCTATGTCTTTTTTATTTTATTTTATTTTATTTTGGGGGAACTGTTTTATATGTAGAAAATGTTTTGTCATCTGCAGTAAAACTAAATCAACATGTTGGACATGAATGTTGGATTTAATAATAATATCTCATATGGTGATAACAGAAGTTCATGATGACACGAGTTGGCAAGAGTTACCATGTGAGTTTTGACAAGAGAGGTGGCAAGGCAAGTAAAATCTTCATTTAACAAAACAGATGTATGGAATTACACAGCAAAGGACTACGAAAAGTAAAGAAACAGTTTAATAAACCATTTTAACACTATTAATTGAAGGGAGGAAAATGAGTAATGCCAAGATCAGTTACTTATAATAACATTAGACTGTACTCCTAAAGTTAGAACAAACAGAGTGGGAGGGAAATGGATGAATCATCATGAAATCAAAATGTGGAGTATGAAGATAGATTGAGAGAATGTAAACTGCAGAGCCTAGTGGATAGAAGGAGAGCGAGGGAACATAATCAAGGCATATAAGTTGGTAAGGGATAATGATCAGATTAATATGGATGAGATTTTTCATAGAATGTCTGGAGACAGAGGGAGAACAAAGGCCATCTCTGGAAGCTATATAAAGAGGATGTGAGTGGGGGGGGGGGATGAAGAGTAGATGTTTTGTATGAAGAGTGGTGGATGATTGGAATGCATTGCCTGAAAGTGTAATGAGTGCAGAGACAGTGAATGCATTTAAGTAAAGGTAGTAAAGGTGGGACCTCCTGCAATGAGTCTCTTGACTCCATGGGAGTCTGATGATGATGATAATAATAAATTATGATGATTCTTAATTTCATGTTATGGAGAATATAAAAAAGTGAAGAAAGAAAATTTGGCATATGAAAAGAAATTGGCTTAGACAGCAAAGAAAAATTCTAGAGAATTCTCAAGTTATGTGACTAGTAGAAGATAGGAAGACTATGGACGACAGCTATTGTTGGAGATGGCACATGGATCATGTCCACTAAAAATATAATAGAAATGTTCAATGAATAATTTGTTATTTATTTTCATGGTATTGATGACAACATAGAATGATAAGAAAATAATATTTATTAACTTATTTGCTGATATTTTGCTGGTATTATATCCAGCATCTGCAGACACAAAAACAGTTTGTCACAGTACATGAAACAACAACAATTTGGTATAACAGTGGGACTAGTTTAAAAAAATTGCAAAAAAGGAACTAAAGTCCTAATTAGGTACCATCTATGTTAAAAGAGAGAAAACAAATATAAATTAGATCTAAAAATGACTGTCTACCAGATTTTTGGTAAATTTATACAGCCATACTTGTTGAGGTTTAGAATATGTTTTAAAGCTTCTGTTAATTCCAAAAACAATCTCTCTCTCTGACTTAATGACTTCTGTGTAGCACTTTTGTTTTCTTCCAATTGAATCCAGTGTGAAGTGGTATCTAAAGCATGGTCTGCTAGGCCCAACTTGCCATAAACAATAGTGCCGGATGTATTTTTTAGGTTCACCAAGGCGGATGTCAACAGTTCTTCCTGTCTGTCCATAGTAAGCCTGGTCCCAAGAACAGGGCACTTCAACAACTCCTGGATGCAATAAAGAAGAGAGTTTGTCCTTAGGTGAATGGATGAGAGTTGCCAACTTGACATAAGGTTTAAATACGTGCATAGTTGATATTTATTGAGCACTCAAGATATTTTTTCAGATGTGCCTCAAATATAAGTGATGGTAACAGTTTTTCTGCAGTCTTGTGTGGTAGGACAATTAGGACTTTAGTTCCTTGTGTTGTCTATTATTACAATTTTTTTAAACTAGTCCCAAATTGTTGTTGTTATACCAAATTGTTGCTGTTTCACGTACTGTGAGAAATTGTTTTTGTGCTCTGAAGATACTGGACATAATACTAGCAAAATATCAGATCAGCAAATAAGTTATAAATATTATTTTCTTATTATTCTGTGTTGTCATTAATACTGTGAAAATAAATAGCATGAGCTGTGAACACATAAGCCTTTCCACGCATCAGTGAATATTTTGTTTATATTCTTGTTTTACATGCTTATGTTCATGTTTATATTTCATGAGTGGATTTTGGAGTACTGTTGAATGTATTTGGGAAGGAAGAGGAACTTCCTTCTCAAATACAGTCAAATATTTCTCATTTATAAACTGCCAGTTCAGAAATGTGAAAAGTGTTTCGAATTTTAAGTACCATGATATTAATAAATAGAGGATGGTGGAGGAGGGACTGATAGTGAGTGAGCATGAGGAATTAAGTACATTTGATGTTAATATGGGCCTTGTCAATATGTTGCCACATGTTTTGAAAGGATGCTCCAGAAAATTAATGGCATCCTTGACACACCTGCTTAACATGAGTCTTGCAGCAGTGCAAGTCCCAAAGGAGTGGAAAGTGGTTCTACTTCACAAAGGGGGTGGGAATTAAGGCTGAAACAATAAATTATAGGCCAATCTGAGTTTCTGAGGTTGTGGTTAAGGTGTAAGAGAGGTTGAAGACTAGGATTCAGAACTGGGTTGATAACAGCAACATACTATGATGGTCAGAATAGATTTTTTAGGGAAAGAAAGATGATGTTTTTACAATCTGATTATGTACTCCATAAAAAAAAGGATGAATTCACTGGATAAGGGAGATTGCATGGAAAGTGGATTTTTCAAAAGCCCTTTGATAGATTGCTGCACGACAAGCTGGTAACGAAACTGAAATAATGGAATTGGATAAGAAACTAGTAAGCCAGATACATGATTGGTTGTTCAGACAGGTATCAGTGGATGTGTGTGTGAGGGTGTAGTATCCCAAAAGAGAAAGGTTGCAAGCAGAGTGCAATAGGAGCCTGTTTTGGGGCCATTATTGTCTAACTTGTTGGGAGGAGTTGGGAAGAGCTATGAGGAGCAGAGATGTTGTGGTCTTGCAGGAGAATCTCAAAAGACTGTGTGAGTGGGCAAGTGGAGTTATCAGTTTAATTGAAAAGTGAAAGGTCTTGAAATCTGGTAGGAAAAGTTGGGATGCAGAGTATACAATTAATGAAGAAATTTTAAAGGATGTAGAAGAGATGAGAGATCTTGGAGTGATGGTGGACAGAGCCTTGAAATTTAGGGGGCACATTGCTAAAATTGCATGAACATCACAATAGACTATGGAAATGAAGAGGATCCCGACATGCAGAGGCAAAGAGGTTATAGCTCCCTTGTATACAGCCTTGATCAGGCTGCTTATGGACTACTGTGTGCAGATTTGGTCGCCAGGTTTTCATTGGAATGAGGATATCTTGGAGACAATGCATTACTTAGTGTTAGGTCTCTGGAATGTGAGATATGAAGACAGGTTATTATTATTATTATTATTATTCGTGACACCTCCAAGGAGTCTGAAGATTCATCGTGGGAGGACACCTACTATACGACTATCTCCACCACTACACCAAAGCTCTGCTACCAATCATCTCTATCAAAGGCATCTACCGCCCACCGCAACTAGTATTTTTTGTCTGTAAAATGCGTGTGTTCTGAAGGGCCAATTTGTCTGTATGCAGGATAAAAAACCCAAGTTTCTGGGAGAAAAAACCCTGCTACCTCCATATGAGATCGGTTAACTCACCTTCGATTGAAAAAGTCCACATAAAGATTCCTCCCGTCACGACGAGAATCGAACTTAGGCCTATTCCAATTGAAGGGCGCAATGTACTGTCGTTCTTCCAATTACGCTACAGAGGTGTTAAATGGGTTGAATGCAATTTGCAGAGCTTTGTGAATAGAAGGAGTGGGGATATGACTGAGATGTATAAGTTGGTGAGAGGTTGTTACTAGATTAATGTGGAGGATATTTTTCCTTGAGTACAGAGAGAGAGACAAGAGGCCATCTTTGGTAGTTATTCTACTCTTAGCATTGGATTTACAGCTAAAGTAACTAACTATGAGGCTAGTGTATTATGTCTGGGAAGAAAAACACTTTAACCTCCATATGAGAGTATAAGATGGGTGTATGCAAGTGAGTGAATAGCAGGTTCCTTGCATGGAGATTGGCTGGTGAGTAGAATTCATTGCGTGAAAGTATGGTGAGTAGGATGCTTTGCCTGAAAGTGTGGTGATTGCAGAAACTATGAATGGATTAGGTATGATTTGAAGATCTTTTTGCATGAGAGTTTGGACCTCTTAGAATGAGTCTTTGGACTCCATGGAGGTCTGATATTGATAATAATAAGGCTATCATGTAAATTAAAGTATATTAAGATGATGTTCAAAAGGGCTAACAGTGTGAAGCTGAACTGGTTGTTCAACAAGAATCTGGCAACTGGAAAGTCCCTAAAAATGAAAGGAGGGAGTGAAAATAGTTGATTTTGATTTGATTTTTTTTATGGTGCAAAGACATCAAAGGTCATACTGTGCCATGACACAGGTCACAGCAGTACATATGGTAACTGGTTAGTAGGATAATCACAAACATCCATGCCCTTGGCAGGATTTGAACTCACAGCCTCTTGACTGGAGAACGGATACGTTAACCACTTGGCCAACCAGGCTGCAATGGGGAAAATAGTGTCACTGAATGAGGGAGAATTCAAGTCAATGTGTCAGACTATAGGCCAGTTATCAGAGTGTGTAAAGAAAGGCTTTAAAGTTGGTGAAGTTGTGCAAACTTGGATGAATAAGGAACAAAAGTCATGACAGAAAAAAAAAATAATAATAATAATACAAGATAGAAATTCAGATGGAATATCTTGATATTTTCTACATGAGTTTCCATGCACATCCACCCAGATTATATGGTTTGCTAATATTCCTAATATTCTATGAGACATCCACTGCTGACTGTGGTTTCCCCAAGTTAGAGAAAGAGTGGCTACTCTTTGGTTATGAATACATCTTCTGATGCTTTTGCCAGCACTTTAAAACCTTTCCATTTTTAAATAATTATCTCTTATTAACTGTATAAATTCCATGCTTTTAAATTCTGAATATCATGTTTCTCTTATATTTGAAATTACACAAAGAAAGAGAAGTTATCTTTGGTAATGGAGGTATCCAGAAAATTCACTGAAAATAATTCATCTAAAAACAATTTACCAAAAGGCAATTTATCAAAAAAACAATTAATCAAATAAACAATTATTTGAAAAACATTTTTTTTAATCTAAAATGCAATTCGCTGAAAGGCAGTTCCTCAAAAAAGCAATTCATCGAATGGCTATTAATTGAAAGCACAAATTATCACAAACTTATTGAAAACCAACTGTTCATCAAAAAATCCCAATCTTCCAAAACTACAAATTATCGAATGATTCATCAAAAAATGAATTATAAGATGTAAAGTGTATTTATCAAAGAGAATTGCAGTTTTTATTGGATTAACTTGTGATGTAAATGAAACAGCATGCTATTCTCTTTACATATGTTATGTAAATGTGTGTAGCAAGAAAAGAGTGATCATTATGGGCAATTTTAATTATGGCAATATAGACTGGAATGATGAGATGGCAACTGGAAGTAAAGAAAATGAGTTTCTTGAGTTTTTGAGGGATAACTACCTCAGACAGTATGACAGAGGGCACACGAGGATTGAGGGTCTTGGATTTGGTCATCTCATCAGAGGATGTAATTATAAATGAAGTGTCAAATCACCCACCAATTGGTGAGAGTGACCATGAGGTGATTACCTGGGTGGTTGCCAGCAGTGTGAGGACCTCTGTAAGAAAAGGGTATATGTGGAACTACAAAGGGGTGATTATGAAGAGCTCAGGAGACAGCTTGCAGGTGTGGCATGGAATGAGGAGTTAGCTGGAAAAAGAGATCAATGCAACTTTATGGAATTTTCAAAAACTATCTAGTAGATGCAATGTCTAAATGTATTCCAAGGGTGAGAAGGTTAAATAAGGTAGGTGTGAAATGGATAAATAAAAAGATTAAGCATGCGATACAGAGAAAAAGGGCATTATAGAGGCAGCATAAGAGAAGTAGAAATAACCAATTCCACGAGGACTACAAAGACCAGGCAAGGTGGGTGACTTGGTTGGTGAGGGTAGCTAAAGAGAGGCATGAACAGCAGTTAGCTAATGAAACCAACAAGAATCCTAAGGAGTTCTTTCGATATGTATCCAGCAAAAGAAAGAAACAATGATTACAGAAGGATAACATTGATTGAAGAAAATGGTATAAAGACAGCTGTTGCAGAAGGTGTGGTGGAGATACTTAATGAGCAGTTCATAAAGGTCTTTCAATCTTGTGAATGTGACTTCATATAGAGATTGAGAGCAGTTGATGATGGGGAAGAGAGAGAGACTGACTGTAAGTGAGCAAGAGGTGTATGGGGAATTGAGCAAACTAGATGTAAATATGACTGTGGGACTTGATAATATATTACCACATATTCTGAAGGAATGTGCCAGGGAGTTGACATCTGCCTTCACATATTTTTTTTAATATGAGTCTTGCACCTGGTCGAGTTCCTAAGGAGTAGAAGGAGAGCAAGATTGTGCCATTTCATAAAGGAGGTGATAGAACTCAAGCATTCAACTATAGGCCTATCTGTGCGTCAGGTGTTGTAGTTAAGTTGTTGGAGAAGCTTCTGAAAACTAGGATCCAGAATTGGGTTGACAACAATGGTATTATCTTTGATGGACAGCATGGATTTTCTAAAGAGAGGTCATGTTTTAGTAATCTACTTTCTTATTACAATGAGGTGACTGCTTCCATGGACAGAGGAGAAGGATACACAGTAATATACTTAGATTTTGCAAAGGCTTTTGATAGATTACCACATGATAAGTTGATAGCCAAAGTAGAGCAGATGGGGTTGGATATTAGATTGGTGCATTGGATTGGAGACTGACTATCTGATAGGTATCAACAAGTTGTGTATGGGGGAGCGATATCCAGGAAAAGGAGTGGTGTGCCTCAGGGGTCAGTTTTAGGGCCATTGCTGTTTAACTTGTATATTAATGATATTGGAGAAGATTTGGATGGAGATATTCAGTTGTTTGCAGATGAATGCAAAGTTGGGATGAACCATGAAGAGTAGAGAAGATGTTGTGGCCTTACAAGAGGACTTGAATAAATTGAGTGATTGGCCACGGGAATGGGGATGTGAGTTCAATGTTGCAAAATGTAAGGTTTTGAAATTTGGAAAAAAAAATGGGATGCAGAATTTATGCTTGGTGAGGATATATTGCCAGAGGTGGAGGAAATAAGAGATCTGGTTGTGATAGTGGATAAGGATCTGCAATTTAGAGGACACATAGCCAAAATTGTGAAGACAACACAAAGGCTTCTGGGAATGATGCGAAGGACACTGTCTTGTAGAAGTAGGGAGATTCTTGTTCCATTGTATAAGACTTTGATTAGGCCACACATGGACTATTGTGCCCAGATTTTGGTCACCTGGTTTTCAGAAGGATGAAGAGATGTTGTAAAGGGTCCAGAGGCGACTGACTAAGGTAGTTTCTAACCTCTGGAATGTCGAGTATGAGGAAAGATTGAGAAGATGCAACTTGAAGAGTCTGGTGGACAGGAGGAAGAGGGGAGATATGATAGAGACCTACAAGTTAGTAAGGGGTTGTTATAGGATCAATGCTGGAGAGGTTCTACAGAAAATAGTGGAAGATCAGGAGAGAACCAGAGTTCATCCCTGGAATTTGTATAAAGAGGGTGTGAGTAGGGGAGTGAGAAGCAGGTTTTTTCATGCAGAGTTGTGAATGATTGGAATGCCTTGCCTGAGATTGTGGTGTCTGCAGAGAATTTGAGTGTTTAAAGCAAGGTATGATGAGCTGTGTGTATGATAAAAGGACCCCCTAGATGAGTCTCTGACTCCATGGGGTCTTGAGTAATAATAATACTAATGATAATAATAATTCTTTTTTCGTTTTCTATTCTTTTTTTTTTGAGGGATATTCCTTACAGTCAGTATATGTGTTTCATGTATTTTATGTGTATTTCACACAATTTGGAAAAGATTATATAAAAAAAATCTTAATTATTATTATAATTATTATTCCCCCTTATCCTCCTCTCTCCTTAATTAAATGGTTGGCGGGGTAGCAATGCTATTTTACTAGGGAATAATTATAGAGCAAGATGGATTCCCATTATCATCTTTATTCAGCAAGTGTTTTATATCTATAGATATGTGTATTCATGGAGAACACCAGAGCAGAATAAAACACCAGTTTCCAGGAGTACAACCTTACCACCTATATATGAGAGAGAACTCACCTTCAGTTGAAGAGGACTGATAAAAAATTCTTCATATCATGCACAGGATTCGAACTCAGGTCTTTCTAACTAAAGAGCTTCGTTTATACTGACTGAACTATGGAGGCTCCATTATTAGTAGTAGTAATATTAGTATTAGTATGGTGACATCTGCACACACACACTGGTTATATGGGATGAGTTTTACTCAGATTTGGTATTTGAACCTTTTACAAAAATTTGTCGAACCATTTCAATTTTCAGTTCAACTATATTCTGGGCTACAAAGGGACATGTTGACATTTTAAATTGCAATAACTCTCTGACTTAGTGGAATACGTGCAAACATCAGAATTGGTAAAACACACAAGAAAGCTGCATGGTTCAGTTTTAGTTCCAACAGGATCACTTTTATTAGAAAGTTTTGGTAAAGAAGTTTTGAAATGATATTAATAATTCCACTCTAGCTGGATGAAATTTAATGAAATTTTATAGTTAAGATCTACATTAAAATTTGTGTTTTGCTTTCACTCTGGCCATTGCTGTTGTGAAAAAATTATGTAGAACGAACATATTTTTTGTCCAGAGATAAATCACTATCTACAAAATGAAGAAGCATGTATAAGCTTAGAGAATAATGTTGTAAAAATCAACAAAACAATTATAACATCTCAATGACCACCTACATATGTTGTTTAGGACGTTATGTTGGGTGATGTTAGATATTCCTACCAAACACTTTAAAACAATAGATTTCAAGAAAAATCATCTTTCGATGAATTATGAAAGAATTCATCGAAAAATTATCAGTGAATTGTTTTTTCGATCAATTGCATTTGCAACAAATTGTTGTGCACTGAACTGTCATTCACCGAATTCTTTATATGATAAATTGCCATTCGTTAAATTGTTGTTTGATGATTTGTTTATTCAAAGAATTGATTTTTCGATGAATTGCCATTTGATAAACTATCTTTCGATGAACAGTTTTTGATGAATTTTCATGGAACCGGTAATGGAGCATCTTGTTTTGTTCTTTTTTGAAATTATTCAACTAGGTCACAGAGATGCTAAATAAATGGGATTATATTAAATAAGCATTATTAATTTGACATACCTATGTGTATTTTTTGAAGGTAAGGATGATATAGTACTTTATTAGATTGAGTCGGTATGTAATTTTTGGAGGTGTTGAAGATGAAAAACCAATAGTTTGAGCATAGATATACTTCTTATATAGATAAAACATGGAAAAACTAATAATGAAGAAATGAACTAAAAAAAAAAACTAAGAATTTTAAAAAGTTGAAAATAAAAAATAAAAAGGAACATAAAACCTGTTATGTACACAGCAAGCCAGCAACATGAAAAGTGCTGACCATTTCATTTTAAAATGTCATCAGATTAGAACAGAGATCTGTAACCCAGTTGGATAATTTTTTTAAAAAAGGAGGTGCTCCATCATCAAAAATAGCTTTGCTTTCTTCATGTAACTTCCATTTTCTTGCCATGCACCCTTTCCTCTCTCCAATCTATGTCAGGGAACATATATTGGAGGAATGAAATCCTTCCAGTCTATGATTGGAACTGACACTGCAACCTTCAACTGAAAAAAAAACCAAGTTTGATTCTCATCATGGCACAAGGAATCTGTATATGGGCTTTTTTCAAATGAAAGTGAGTTGGCCAATCTCATATGGAGGTGGTAGAGTTTTTCTCTCCTAGAAACTCAGGTTTTTCATATCACATACAGGCAAACTGAGCAAGAGAACACATGCAATTTTCAAAAAATATTATACTACCTACTAAACACCATATACTACCTACCAATAGTATTTTTTTTTTCAGACAAAAAAAAATACTACTGGTAGGTAGTTTATTTAGTTTCTGTGTTGTGTAAATGTTTCTCTGATTTAAAATGTTTCACTGTCCTACTGTATAGGATGAAAAGGACTGAATCCCAGAGTTCTGTTCTGGGATACATAAATAAATAAATTTTATTTATTTATTTATGTATCCCAGACTATGGACTAGTGCTATGGACAGACAAATGGAGAATGATACCTCAGTGTTTTTGAGTATAAGAAAGATCATGCAGTTTGGCCAGAAGAGATGGAATGAGGTGAATTGTACTGGTGAACCTTTTCACCAGATGTGGAGTATACAAGGGATCTGAGTGATGGTAATGGATAGGGAGCTCAAATTTAGGATAAAGTTGTGAAAGTTACTCAAAAAACTGTTGCCAGAATGTAAAGGATACTGATAGGTATAAGAAAGTGATAGTGCCATAGGGTAAATGAATCCAGAGGTGGTCTGATTGAAATCAGACAGACCATGTCTGGATTTCTGTGCACAGATTTGGTTCAGTGGATGTCTAGGTAATACAGAAACAGAAAGAGCACTCCAGAAACAAGTCTCAGGACTATATTCACTAAGAAAGAATATAATTTGCAGAGCTTGGCAGGCAAAAAAGAGAAGAGTTACATGATGGAAACATAAGTTGGTGAGAAATATCCATCAGATAGATACAGAGAAAATACTGCATAGGGTAACAGGTAGTGGAAGAACAAGAAGTCATCCCTAGAAAATGTATATGAGCAAGGCAAGGGAATGACATGTAGATTTTTTTTCACTCAGAGCATAGTAAATGCATGTGTGTGTGTGTGTGTGTGTGTGTGTGTGTGGAATGCAACAGTAGGGTGACGAGTATACCAGCATATATGTTGAAGGCAAAGTACTGTGTGTGTGTGTGTGAAGTATGATAGGCATTATGGTCTGTAGAGAATTTGCTTCCTGTGATCAGTTTTTTGACTTCATGTAGACCTGGAAATAATAAAATAACACTAATACTAAATTACACTGTAAAAAAAAAGTATTTTGCATTATATGTTTTTATCACTGTTTTATTCAGAAATGATTTTTTATCCTATTCACAATTACCAGAGGAAAAAAATAGAATATCAGTCTTATATTGAAAAACTAAGACTTTTATTTTTCATTTGGATTACTCTATGGAATTAAAAGACTCACTGTGGGAGGCTTATCTGAAATGTACAATCATATACCAGACTTTAAATTCCTTCACACAGGAATTTAAATCTTCACACAGAGCTTTCACTCCAATGCTTTCTTGTCATGCATTCCAATCATCCACTACTATCCATGCAAGAAACTCACTTCTCACATCTTTATGCATTTTTTCAGGGATGGCCTCTCATCACCACTTCACCTGTCTCCCTTTGAAAATATTTCATAGCTACCAAACTTCTCTCAGTATCATATCATCCCTTCTCCTATTTATTAAAACTCTTAGAGCTCTCATTCCAAAGGCCCTTTTCCTGCACTTCCATATCAATCTGTGGATTAAATCAACTAAATCACCAAATCTGTGCACAGTGTTATGCAATTACAACTTCATCTTTGTCTCTACTCAATGTCCTCCTTACCAGAGCAGCAAGGATGCCTTCATTGTAATGTGTCCTGAGGATTTCAAAAAGCCTGCACACTATACAGGGATTTTTTCCTCCACCTTGCAATAAGTGTGAACCAACAATGTGCAACCTTATATTTCAGAATTCCAACAACCCTTACATTCAGCTACACTGAACTGACTTCTCCCATTCATCAATTCAAATCCTCTGAAGGAATTAATACATCAACCATGTTTCTTCTTCTTCTTCTTACTCACTAATTCATTTTGCAACAATGAATTCTTCTTCTTCTTGTTCATTCCCCTCATTCTGCAATATGAATAATCACCCCAGTGTCAAACTTTAAATACCTCTCAACAGCTTAAACATCTCAATAACACACACACACACGTATATATATATATCATCCCTTCATCACCTTTCAACCAGACTCTGCAACATACATGCCCTCAGTCTGTACTTATAACCAATGTTCTGCAGTCTTAATATCATTTTTGTTATCCACTTCTGTACCATCTCTACAGTTATTATTTCATCTCCTTCAAATCTCAGTGACTAGATCTGAGCATGGAACACCACTCTCTAATTTCTGCTGGTCATTGTTCCTCCTCTATCCTACAGCAATCATCTGGTTTGTCTTCATAATCCTTTTGTAATATGTCCTCTGAAATTCAAATTTCTATCCACAATCACCCTAAAATCCATAGCTTCTTCCACTCCAATATAGTTTTGCCAAGAGTGTCTGTGTGTGCATGTAGCCTCCAATCAACAGATTCCACATTTCAAAACCTTACATTTAGCTATATTAAACCAAAATTACCATTAATTTTATTTACCATCTTTCCAGCTTATTCAAATCTACCTACTGAGGTAACATCAGCACTACTAGCAATAACTATCCCAAGTTTCACATAATCTAAACAACCGAACATTTCCCCATAATCCACTGACAATATCATTAATATAAAAATTGAACAGTAACAGTCCCAATAATGAACCATGTGGAAACCCACTTGTGACCTTCCTATTCCCCAGCACTCCCCCCCCCCCCCATATTACAACTCTCTGATACCTATCAAAAAGACAATTTCCAATCACTTCTATTCCACTAGACTAATATTTTAACCTACACATTGCATCTTAAATATCGACTTATCATGCAACATCCTATCAAATGTCCTTTCAAAATTCAGAAAAATGACTGTTTATAGCTTTCCCTCATTCACTGTTCTCAGTACTTTTATTATGAATGGCAACAAGTCAGTTACTGAAATAAGAGCACCTTTAACAAATCAATGCTAGCCTTCATAAAATGTCAAAAAATCTCTTTAGGAAATCTTTTGTCACCAGGCAGTTATTCCCATGATCCCCCCCCCCCCCAACACCTTCTATCAAGTTATCCTGTTTGGCCAAGTGGATAGTACTTCTGCTCTCCAACCAACAGGCTGGAGGAATGAAATGGCTGGCAAAAGTTCTATTCTTAGTCTCTTAAGCAGGATTTCTGCCTAATTATCCAGCTCTCCTACCTATGGTACTAATATATAGGTAACCCCTGATTCATGCAGATTTGCTTTTATGTTTTTTTTCCCCCACTATTGTATTGTATTGTATCGTATATGTTATGCCACTAGACATAATAGGAGATGATAGGGATATGAATGAAAATTAGAATTGGGATCAGGGAAATGAGAATGGTCACATCAAAGACAGAGGTGTGCTATAGCAGAGAGAGTACAGACTGATGGTTTTGGCAGGATGCCTCAAAGAGTAGGGAATTGTTATGTTTGTATACTAATGTAAGGAGTATTAGAAATAAAAGGATCTGAGTTTGTAACATTGAGTCAGTGTGCCCAAAGAATAACTGATGTACGTGAAACTTGATTGCCTGAGGATGATACGCTGTTAGGACCAGAAATGGGAGGATATTGAATTTTTCAAAAGGACAGGAAGGCAAAGACATCAAAGACAGAGGTGTGCTATTAATGATACAGAGGAATTGTGTGCTTCAAAAGTGGAAGTGGAAAATAATAGTATCTGTGAAGATTTTGAGGCTTTTTGATGTGAAGAGATCATTAGACTAGTATATATCTAACAGGATGTTATTATAGGCCAGGGAATCTGGAGAGCACTGATTGTGAAATGTTTAGATAAAATAGTTGGACAAATAAAAGGAAAGTGATCCTAATTGGAAATTTTAATTATAGGAATGGAGATTGGAAAGATATAGCATATGGTAACAAGGAGAGTGAATTTGTTGAATTTCTTCAGAATAACTATCTTAGACAGTGTATAATGGAAGCAAAACATGAGGCTTTTATGTATTAGATTTGGCGATATCCTCACAGAATGGAGAATAAGATATTAACATTACCACCTGTTGATGAGAGTGATCAAAAGGCTGATTTGGAAGGTAGTCAAACAGGAAAAAGTTGTTATCAAGAAGGTATATATGTGGAACTATAAGGTGGGTGGTTATGAGAAACTCCATAGTCAACTAACATCAATACTTTGGATTGATGAAATGTGCAGAAAAGGTGTTGACAGTGCATGGGAAATGATAAGGCAGTATCTGACACAAGCATATTGAATAACTGCATACCTAGAGTTAAGTAAATAAATAAAAAGGAGAATGGAGAATAAGATATTAACGTTACCACCTGTTGATGAGAGTGATCAAAAGGCTGATTTGGAAGGTAGTCAAACAGGAAAAAGTTGTTATCAAGAAGGTATATATGTGGAACTATAAGGTGGGTGGTTATGAGAAACTCCATAGTCAACTAGCATCAATACTTTGGATTGATGAAATGTGCAGAAAAGGTGTTGACAGTGCATGGGAAATGATAAGGCAGTATCTGACACAAGCATATTGAATAACTGCATACCTAGAGTTAAGTAAATAAATAAAAAGGAGTGAGATGGATGAACAGTGAAATCAAGAAAGCAGTGTGGCAAAAGTTGTTATGGAGGAGGTACAAGACAGTTTGTAATGAACAGATGCATGAAGAATATAAACTGTATGCCAGAAAGGTGATAAGCATGGTTAAAAAAAAAAGAAAAAAGTAGAACATGAGGAGATTGGCCAGTCCGGGAAGGCCATCCTAATCTGTTTGGCAATTAAGACAATGCCTAAGAGTGAAAAGTTTGGAGGGCAGTAAAATCTGATATAATTGTATTTCAACCATAAAAATACATTTTTTCTTTTTTTTTTCTTTTTAAGGTTACTTTTTTTTTTTTTTTTTTGAATTTCAGGACAGCAAAGTAGTGGTTGGCATATACTCACCAAGAGACCTGCAGTCAAGTCAAAGATAATCAAAGGGAATTTTTTTGCTTTGTGGCAAAGAAGGAGAAAAATAATTATGGCAGGTTGACACTGGTGTATAATTATGGTAGCGGAGTGACCATTGCAAATGATATAGTAGGATTATTAAATGAAAACACTTCATCATATATCATGCAAGTGTGAATGATGTTGTGCAAACTTGTGTAAAGGAGGCAAGTATTAGGAGAATAAAAGTTGAAAGAATGAAAGGTAAATCAAGTGTTGCTTGGGTTAGATGTTGTTAATAAGGCTGTGAGAATGGATGACATATCACCATGTATTTTTAAAGAATATACAAATAAGAGCCATACCCTTGACTTGATTATTTAATGAAAGTTTTGCAGTGGTCAAAGTGTTTGGAGAAACTCTTTATGAGCAGAATATAGAATTAGGTTGATGAACATAGGATTCTCTATGATGGCCAGCATGGGTTTGTGAAGGAGCAAGTTTTGTTTTAGCAATCTACTTACATGTATGATAAGGTAGTGAATGTATTGGATAAGGGAGATTCGTATCTAGTGATTTCTTGGACTTTTCAAAGGCATTTGATAGATTACACAGACTGATTAAGTAGATTGAAGATTGGCTTTTAGAACAATACCAGAAAGTTGAATATGATGGGGCAGTGTCTCAGGGGAAAAAAAAAAAAAAGTGACCAGTGGTTTACCTCAGGATTTTGGTCTTGGGCCTGTACTGGTTAATTTATTCTTTAATGATATTTCATGTGGATTGACTAGGGATCTTCAAATGTCTGCTATGATGCAAAGTTAGGTAGAATTATCACAAATATTGCTGATGTTAATTCCCTATAGGAAGATTTGAATAGACTTTTAGCTTTGATAGATGACTGGGATTGCAGTTTTAATATCAATAAATGTTAATAATCAGTGATACAGTGCACAAATATAAGGCTATACTGTATTGGTGGAGCTGTGCTTCAGGAAGTGGATGAGATTCAGGAACTTGAGATGATGGTAGACAGTGGACTAAAGTTCCTAGGGCACGTTGCAAGTGTTGTGAAGACTGCACATCATATTACTACTGTGATAAAATATATATTGGCATGTAGAGATAAGGAGGTGGTAGTGGTACCACTATATAAGGCATTGATTAGACCACACATGGACCATTATGATCAAATTTGGTTGCTTAGTTTTCACTGTGATGTGTAAACATTATGGAGGATCCAAAGACAAATTACTAAAGTGATTGTGGAACTCTGGAGTGTTTGTTATGCAGAGCAATTGAGGGAATATGAATTACAGAGTTTAGGATTGCAGGAAAAGAGGAAATATGATAGAGACCTTCAAGTTGATTAAGGGATTTTACTAGATTAATACAGAAGGAATTATTAAAAGAGTGGACTGTAAGATGGGAAGAATGAGAGGCCATCCCTGAAAGTTGTATAAAGTGGTTGCACTGTGAATGGGAGTGTAAATGATTTCAAAGTTCAATATAACATACATGTTGCTGGTTGAGTGTGCTTCTCATGATGAGTCTACTGACTACATGGAGGCTATTGTAATAATAATAATAATATTATTATTATTATTATTACTGCAGATCATGGGCATTCAGGGATATGCCAAAATAATTAATGCTATGACACAAGTATACTATGTTGATTAATTGCATGTGTTCTCTGGTCAGTTTGCAGATTTAGAAAGAGAAATTACCTGAGTTCTAATGTTTGCAGACAAAAAATCTTGCCACCTCCATATGGGACCAGTCAATTCACCTTCAGTTGAAGAGCCCTATAAATGTTTCTTGCATCTTAAACAGGATTAAAACCCAGGTATTTCCAATCAAAGAGCAGAGTCATTCTTTGAAATGCACTACAGTAGTGCTGCTATTATAATAAGAACATACCCTTGAATTAATCCTAGCATATCATAAACCATTCCAATATAGTAACTACATCTGTACTGGAATGGTTTATTATTATTATTATTATTAAATTTCATTCTTAAATATAAGAAGAAACTATTACAAAACATTAACTTTTGTTTCTTTCAATGTCATGTGAGATGAAATTGTCTTGCTCATACTAAATAATGATATAAGTTACTTTCAAAGTAGACTAAATGAAGACCAAAACACAAATTTCTGAAAAATGCTCTAATCATACCATACAGCAAATAATATAATAACTGAACCAAACTGTTCGTAAAACTAGAAGAATTATTTTCCTCTTCTAATGTATAGATACTAAATTTAAACTATATTTTCCCACACTTACCACGGATGCTTGGACACCTCTAAGAAGATCAAGTGGAATAACACAGGGCATGGAATCAGCTGACATACTGTCTCCTGATTTTGTCCTCACTGTTACACTTCTTTTCTTTATAGGAGCCATATGAGTTATGTCTAACAGAGCATGATCACCTAGAAAAAAAATGATCAACGTAATATTTTAAATTTAGGGAGAGCATATTGCAATCCCTGAAATTTAGGGAACATGTTGCAAAGGTGGTGAAGGTAACCCAAAGGATTGCTGCAATATTGAGAAGAACGCTGACCAAGAGAGTTGTCATTCCATTGTACAAAGCCCTGATCAGACCACACATACAGACTATTGTGCTAAATTTGGTCCCCATGATTTGAAGAGATAAATTAACCCTGGAAAGAGTACAGAAGAAGATAACAAAAATGATATAAGGACTGTGCAATGCTAGTTATGAGAATAGCTTGAGGGAATATTATTATTATTATTATCATGGGGAAACTCCAGGGAGTGCTTAGACTCATTGAGGGAGGCCCCAAATCATCTTCATCACAACTATTCGACATTCATACAGTATCTATCATACCTCACCTTAAACTCATTCACCGTCACAGCATCCACCACAGAATCTGGCAGCCCATTCCACTCATTCACCACTCTAAAAGTAAAGCACCCAGCTCTAACACCCTTACTAACCACACTTTTGCCCAGTTTCCATAGAAGTCCCCTAGTCCTTCCACAACCAGCCCTGTTCTCAAAAATATCTTCTGAATTAATTTTATAGAAACCCTTCAGTAATTTGAATGTCTCAATCATATCTCCCCTCCTCCACCTATCAACCAATTTTTGCAACCCACAAATCCTCGACCTGTTCTCATAAGGTTCATTCCACAGACCTGCTATCATCTTGGTCACTCACCTCTGGATCCTCTCAACCTCCTCCCCATCAAGAAGAAACCTAGGTGACCAAATCTGGGCACAGTAGTCAAGATGGGGGTCTTATCAAGGCTCGATACAGAGGAACGATAACCTGTATGTCTCTGCTTGTCAACGTATTCTTCAGCAACCAAGTGATTTGATGAGCTGATTTGGCCACTTTTGCAATGTGCCCCCTAAACTTCAACTTCTTATCCACCAACACTCCTAAATCTCATGCCTCATCAATTTCCTGGAGTACAGTTCCACCAATGTAATAAACTGCTGCTAATCTTTTCACCCCAAAATGTATAACCTTACATTTTGCCACATTAAATTGACATCCATTCTCCTTAGCCCAGACCTCCAATCTATCCAAATCATCTTGCAAAATTTTGACATCATCTGCATTCACTATTGCCCTACCCAACTTTGCATCATCCGCAAACAAATGAACTGTTCCTCTCAGATCCTTTCCCATATCATTAATGAACAAATTAAACAGCAGTGGTCCAAGAACAGATCCTTGTGGCACACCACTAGTCACAGGCCATCTTGTGGACACTACTCCTGAATAAACCACTCTCTGATATCTCTCTGTCAACCACCCTCCTATCCATCTCACCAACCTTATATCCATCCCCATATGCTGCAATTTACTAATTAGAATTCCATGTGGTATCCTGTCAAAGGCGTTAGCAACGTCCAGTAGAATCACTGTAAACCCATTACCCTTATCCAGTTCAGCTGTCACTGTATTATAATACGTGAGCAAGTTACTGAGGCATGACCTACTCTTCACAAAACCATGCTGTCCCTGATACAGTATCCCATTTTCATCTATCCAATCTTGTATTTTCCTCTTGACTATTTTCTCCAAGACCTTGATAATGATTCCTGTTATGCTGATTGGACGGTAATTTCAACAGCAGCCTTGGAACCACCTTTATGCAGCAGAACTATTTTCCCCTCTTTCCACCCCCTTGGGACTGAACCAGACCGAAGGCTCAAATTAAACAAAATGGTCAAGGGCACTGACAATTCTTTGGCCGCTTCACGTACGACACGAGCTGGTATACCATCCAATCCCACAGATGTATTGACATTGAGGTTCTGTAAGAGTCTAGTTACCTCTACTTCATTCGTCACAATTCCAGTATAAGCTGTTGGTTCTTCCATTCCTGCAATGTCACCACCTGGATGATATACTCTTGCAAAGTGCTCACGCAGTAATTCCACTATATTGACTGATTCAGTTACCTCCCTACCCTCAGCATTATTTAAAATCATTCTGCCATGAACATTTTTCCTTTTACTTGCAACATATTGAAAAACACTGTTTGGGATTCTCTTTAGCCTGCATGGCCAATTTTCTTTCGTAATCCGCTTTTGCTTTTCTTACCACCCTTGTTACCATCCTGGCCTGAGCTTTATACTGTTCCTGCACCTGCTGGTCACCTTTCTCCTTAAATTCCCTCCACAGTTGTTTCTTTTTTTGCAGCTCAAGTTTAATAGTGCTATTCATCCATTTAACCCCTACTTGATTGATTATTCAGATTCTTGGTATACAGTCAACCATTGCCTCCTGCAAACACTTTTTAACCACCTCCCATGCACTATCAACATCCATTCCTTGCAGTTTTACATGCCATGGCACTGAGCCAAGCACACTCCTAAACTTGTCATACTTACCAGCCCGGTAATTCCACATGTACCCTGTCTTAATTGTAAATTCCTCTCCTTTAGCCACCTCCCCAGTCATGACCTTATGATCACTCTCACCAATTGGTGGCAACATGGTCATGTTCATTACAGCCACATTCTCAGATGCAATTACTAGGTCAAGCACTCTCTGCCCCCTGGTATTTTCCACTACATGCTGTCGCAGATAGTTGTCCCTTAATAACCGCATAAAATTCAATTCCTTCCTCCCATGTGCCCTCTCCTCTTTCCAGTCAATGTTACCATAATTGAAATCACCCATAATAATTACCCTCCTTCCACTCATTTCTTCTATTTGCCTATGCATACTATCCCCACCATCTATTCCATCACCTGGTCTATAGCAGCACCCAATTGTATATTTTGTTCTGCTAGCCACAATCTTACACCAAACAGCCTTAAATGTGCTCTTTTCTCTATCCTGCAGTTCAACTTCTATACTCCTTGGCTGCAACTCATCAGCTATCATCAATAACACTCCTGCCCCCTTTTTATTCTCCCTGTCACTCCTGAACACGCTATACCCGTCGCATTCAATCTCACTAGCTTTATCATCTTCTGTCAGCAATGTTTCACTAATACCAACAACCTGTGGCCTGGAAGTGCCAACCAAGGCCAAAAGCTCTTCCTTCTTGTTCCTAATACTCCTGGCATTAGTGTACATGAATTGCAGAAGCCCATTAGTCCCATCCCTACTTTGATGCCGTATACTAACTATCCCATTCTGATTTGTTGTCCTTCGTACTCGCTCGGGCATATTATACTCATTCATACACTCAACTGCCTCCCTAAAGTCTGCATATCTACTCTCCACCCCTTAATAAATCTAGTTTCCCTTAGTCTGTACATCCACTTCCACTTCATTCATCAACACTTTTTCAAGCCTCCGTACACCAAATCCATTCAAATGTAACCCATCCATCTTATATAAATCCTTTCGCCCATTGAACTCACTCCACACATCCACAAATTCCACACCACTCTCCATGCATAACCCATGCATAAAGTCATTGGCAATTATGGCCCTCCTTCTAAACACTTCACTGTCATACCACGGTAAAATACTCACCATCCTAACTCTCTCACTCTTCTCTTTTGCTACCTCAAGTAATTTCCTCACATCCTCTATCATTTCCATTTTGTCTTCTTTCAAATCATTTGTTCCTGCCACGATTATCATCTCTTTCACCCTCTGTTTTTGCACTCGAATAGATTCGCTGACGTCCTTTATGTTTGCACCCAGCTGGTACGATTTCGTCAAACTCTCAACTAACACACCTCTTAATAGCGAATCTCCATACAGCATTCACTCCTTCATTTTATTGATGTTTACGAACATTCTATTATTTAACGTAACAGACTTTCGTCATTTATTAGTCGGTATGTTCAGCACATTTTTCCATATGCTCCAGTTGACTTTTTGCTCTGTGTATCGCTCTGCTCAACCTTGCGATTTCGCTACTTGCATCTATCTCACCATTTTCATTATCAATTAAATCATCCATTTGTTCTGTATTTACCTTCATTTACACTTTCAACGACGCCCTCGCACCTATCTGGTACTACCTCGCAATTCCTTATCACATCGCTATTTTTTATATTCTGACTATCATTAATGATATCACTCTCGCCACCCGAAACATGCTTGAGATCCTCATTCTCCTTACACTTTCTGCACATATTAACTCCACTATCACCATCTAACCAGACTTCCACCGCTCTTCGCAAAGCATACATCTCACAAACAGCACATTGCATAAACTCTTTTATATCAAAACTCTTAAATGCTATCTTATCTTAAAAATAATAATTAAAATAACACAGAAAACACACAAAAATCGCACAGACACACCAAGAAACAAAAAGCAAACAATACTACATAAAATTCTAGTAAAATTGCCAATGATAACATAAAATACTACTAATCTTTTCAGGAGCTCTCGACAAGCCGACGATCATATCAGTGCGACATCTACCAACGATATGCACTGCAAAGTTTGCCAGATAGAAGAAGGAGAGGTGATGATTGAGACATTTAAACTGTTGAGAGGTGGTCACAGGGTTGACACTTGGGAGTTCTTTCATTTAGTGGAGCAGGGGAAGAAGTGAGGACAAGGGGTCATCTCTGGAAATTGTGAAAAGGAGGTTGTGAGTAAGAGGGCGATGAATGGTTTCTTTGCATGGAGGATGGTGAGAGTATGAATGGTGAATAATGAGTTTAAGGAGTGGTATGAGAGGCTTTGTGTTTTCTAGAGTGGGTCTCCCATGATGAGTCTTGTGGCTCCATGGAAGTCCTGAATAATAATAATAATAATAATAATTTAAATTTAAATCCCTGAAAAAAAGAAATTGATAACAAAATGTATAGAGGGAGACACTTTTCTGAAGATAAATCTAAGTCTGTGCACACTGTAATGGATGAGTAATTGCTAAAATAAATTAAATTTTAAGAAAAATAGATAAACATTTCAAGACATTGAGCTCTGATATTAAAGCATCCAAATATATTCAAAATTTATTCCATATTTGCTAGAAATTACTTAAGTTTTTTAAAACATTTTTATATATTTCTTATTATTTCAAAATTATTCGCATTTCTGTCAGGACCTTAAACACTGCTCAACTTACAAAGAAATTCTATCCTCACTACACCCTAATTGGTATATGTTCCGAAGAGTACAGATTAATTTATATAATGTGAAAGCAATTATATAATACACAGTCAGTCCTTGACTTACGAGGTAGGCAACTTACCACCACTCATACTTACAAGGCAATCACATTAATGCATACATACATACTGTTTAGTGCTACAATAAAACACCTACTATACAGCTGCATCTGTGGAATATGGAGTCTCTGGGGGAAAGGTTTTTCACTATAGAGGTTTTTTTTATTTCAAAAATAAGCTACCACTATATGCAAGTGCTGTCTATTATTAGTTGGTTTAAATATGTCAATTAAATATACCAGTTGCATAATTATTGGTTGTATAATTATACCCCCCCCACCACACACACTCATCTACATAATTTTGTTTTGATGGAAGTACATGCCATAATTTATGAAGTGCCTCCCCACTCCAAGGTCAAATACAGCACAAGATGGTTTATCCATGCTCCTCATGAACGTGTTAATCCTATTATATTATTTTTGACTTCTGCAGTTGGTTGAAAAGTCTAATGACAATGCACCACCTGTCATATGGTAGCACTTTTTCATCTGTGATTTTTTTAGTGGCATTATTTCGTTGTGAAAATAGCCAGCAAGTGAAAAAGTGATTCTTCCAGTGATATGGAAAAGAAAAGGGAAAGACAACTAATTTAGAAAAAAAAATTATTTAATAATTTATATATATATATATATATACTTGTTGATGAGATTTGTTAATGAGAGAGTCCATAAGGTCTGCTATCCAGGAGGAAGAATGAGCAATATAATTCATGCTTTGGACATGAGGAGGAAACAATCAAAAGAATTAGATGTGGTTGTGGGAACAAATGATTTAAGTGGACATAAGGAGAATGAAAGAGAGGATATCAAGAGGTTACTGAGGAGAGTCAAAGATAACAGTATAGTGGGAAAAGGTTGAGTGTGTGCTCTCAAGATATGATAATGATGAGATGAGATGGACTGTCAGAATCTTGAATGGCATGCTGGCAGAGCTGTGTGGGAAGTGAGTGTGGCTTGTAGATATATGGCATGTATTTGAGGAAAGAATGGAATTATACAGACATGACAGATTGCATTTGAATGGCTTTGGAGTGAATGAACTAGAGAAACTGTTGCTAGATGGAAGTGCAGTGTATGATGCAAGCAAGAGATCAGAAGTAAGAGATGAAGCAAAATATCAGGAGAGTGGTACGGAAGAGACCAAAGTGCTTGGGAATGGAAACAGTAGTAGTGTGAGAGATGAAAAGAGAACAGGGATGCAAGAGGAACATGGAAAGTCTGAGTGGACAGAAAGAGTGTATGTTAGAAATAGTAGTGAATGTATGGGGATGATCAACACAGAAATGGAATGAATCAGAATGTGAGTGGGGTAGTTGAGGCTAAGAAGATACATGTTGTAAGTGGTGATAAAGGTTTTATTTAAGATTGGGCAGGTATGGTGGGGAAATCACAACCAACAAATGGCTTGGGTAGGACTGGCTACAGAACTAAAAGTGTTTATATACAAAAGCCAGGAGTATCAAAAATAAAGGAGATGCAATGGTTTCACTGATCGAATTTATTCACCCCAAAATCATTGAAATAAGTGAAATATGGTTGAATGAAGATGAGATCCTAATTGGAATAGAAATGAAAGGGTATACAGTGTTTTTTGTAAGGATAGAAAGGACAAGAAGGGGAAGGGGTAATGCAGCTGATGATAGCAGGGGAATTATGACCACATAAGGTAGACCACATAAGAGAGGAAATAGTGGGCAATGATTCTGACTGAGACAGTGTGGTGTGAGGTGGAGGATGGTAGGAAGATATATTTAGTTGGATATTACTATAGGCCAGGGAATTTGGAGGGTAGCGATGAAGAAATGTATAAGCAACTTGGATTAGTGAACAAGGGAAAGGTCATTTTAATTATGCAGTATACATTAGAATTTGGGAATAAGGAAATTGAAGTACTGGAGTTCTAGAGAGACAACTATCTCAGGCCGTATGTAAAGAAGGACATGCAAGGACTGGGAGTTGTAGATCTCATCATTTCATCAGAGGACATAATTGTAAATGGGGTTTCGTACTTCCCTCCAGGAAAGGATATATATATGAAAGGTTGGTGCGTATGACAAGGTTAGAAGACCACTTGGAGCTAAAGCATGGAATGAGGAGTTGAGTGGTAAGGAAATAAATACTGCTTGGGAACTGACAAAGAAATGCATAACACCATTAACCACCTTACCAGTCATTATGAATCAAATACGCATCCTCATACGCTTCGTATCAATCATATTTCAATGTAATATCAATGGTATTACAATTTTAATATGCACTTCGCATCCATGCTAACTTGGATGTATATATACGTCCTGGCATGGTTAATGAGTGAATGTAATTCTGAAGGTCAAAAGACTGAATAAGTTAGGTGTAAAATGAATGAATGAGGAGATTAAGTATGAAATCTGGAAGAAGAAGGCACGAGACAGCACAAGATGAATAATGGTAATCATTTGCATGAAGAGTATAAAGGGCAGACAGCCAGGAGAGTGACTCAGTTGATATAGACAACAAAAGAGTACGAGCAAAAATTAGCAAATCAGGCCAAGAAAAACCTTTGTGAGATTTTTCAATATGTGGCAAGTAGAAAGAAGAATGATTATAGCAAGATGCTGCTAATATATGAAAGTGGGAGCAGAGGACATAGTTGAAATACTCGGTGAGCAGTTCATCCTGATGAACTGCTCATCCTCAGTGTGAAATCAGAAGCACAAGTGTAGAGAATAAAATGAGAGAAGACTTAATGATAAGGGAACAAGATATATATGAGGTGTTCAAGGTAGATATCAATAAGACAATAGCAATTGATGATATATCACCAGGTGTCTTAAGGAAATGTTCTAAGGAATTAGCATAAGCCTTTGCCTATCTGTTTAACAAAAGTCTTGCAACAGCACAAATTCCAAAGGAGTGGAACAAAGGCAAAATTGTTCCACTTCACCAAGGTGGTGATGTTAAGACTAAGGCAACAAATTATAGTCCAGCCTGTATATCTTGAGTTGTAGTTAAGATATTGGAGATAGGATACAAAAGTGGGTTGATAACAGTTGTATCCTTTGTGCTTGTCAGCCTGAGTTTGTTAAAGGAAGATTGTGTTTTACCAAGTTGCTTGTGTACTATAACAAGGTAATGAATGTATTGGACAAGGGAGATGCATATACACAGTAGTATACTTAGATTTCGTAAAGGCTTTTGATAGACTTGTGCATTACAAGTTGATAACTAACTGAAGCTGATGGGACTGGATGATAGACTGCTGCGCTGGATAGGTGACTAGCTATCAGATGGGTATCAGCAAGTTGTGTATGTGGGGACAGTATCTCAACTATCTCGAGAAGAGGAAAGTCATTACTGGTGTTAAGGACTTGGTCAGGACTCGTATGGTTATTGTGCACAGATTTGGTTTCCTGGTTTTCATTGTGATGAGGATATATTTGAGAGGGTCCCGAGAAGATCGACTAAGGTCATATGTGGGATATGAGGACAAACTGAGGAAATGCAGTTTGCAAGTGAATGGGAGGAAGAGAGGGAGATGATTGAGACATTTAATTTAGTAAAAGGTTGTTGCCAGGTTAATGTGGAAAAATTTTTTCACAGAATGGGAGAAGGGCATAGTACAAGGGACATACCTGGAAGCTGAAATAAGGAAGGTGAGCAGGGGCATAAGGAGAAGGTTATTTGCATGAAGAGTGGTTGGTGAGTGGAGTGCATTGCATGACACTGTGGTGAATGCAGATGCACTGAATAAGTTTAAAGCACAACTTAGGCTTTGTGTGTAACATATGCCTCCCACAATGGGTCTTTTGACTCCATGGAGGTTATATGATGTGTATAATTTTCATTTTCATTCTTTTCATAGATATACAATATACAGTGATTTCTGAAATGACTAGATTTTCAGAATGGAACCAAGGACTGACTGTGTATAACTGAAAACAAGAGAAAGAAGTTCTCTAACTCCATAATTTTTAATGTATGCACTGTTTATATTATATTATATTATATTACAGAAGTAGGTCATCTTTAACCAAATGATGCAGATCATTTCTGGTTACGAACGAGATACATTCCTGAGAATGTCTTTAAGTCGGACTTGTATGTAACTCAGATCCCTAATGAATAGCGCATATACGGTAATAATAACAATACCCCTGTGCTAGCCACTAGCGTAAAGATGCTGCGACAATGAACTGCTTACACCATGTGGGTTTGTTTACATGTGCGGAAGAAACTAGTTCCCGAATTATTAATTTAATTATTTAATTATTAATTATCCTTATGGGGAGCCTTGGGAGCCCATTCGTAAGTATGAATGCTGTAAGTCAGGTCGTCTGTAACCTGGGGACCACCTGTACTGCAAACTGCACTTATGTTATTAAATTAAACATTTTCTTAACAAAATGTATTTACAGGTATTCAATATATTCTCCATTCTACCTAATCACTACTGTTCAGTGTTTGGGTAAGTCATGTATTGTATTCCTATGAGCAAACATTTTTTGTTGATGTGTTTGATATCACAAGTCACTTCAATAGAAACCTCATCAATGGTTGTGAATAAAGCATTTCCCACTGGAGTGCTTCTTTCATCTTAAGGAACAAATCTAAGTCTAGAGGACTCTTTTCAAGGAAATTAGGAAAGAACAGGAAGAAAGTGCAAAACTTTTGAAATGCATCTCATGTTGCTATTATCATCATCATCAGGTCTCCAAGGAGCCAACAGACTCATTAAGAAAGGTTTGAAAGGCTCTCTCTCTCTCTCTCTCTCTCTCTCTCTCTCTCACACACACATATACACACACAGAGAGAGAATTGAAAAGATGCAAGAAAATCTAAGAAAATTCAACAAAAATCGAATAAAGTTCAATGCCTTATAGCCATATACATAACTAGAGGAAGGACAGTATCTTTTGAGTTAGCTTGTGTAATTGCTTGTCTAACACTAATCAGATTGTAAATGAAAGAATTCTGCCTTATATATGAAATTACTTAAAGAGAATATGAAGGAAATGCCAACATTGATGCAAACCTATACAAACTTCTGCTTCACTACAGTAAGTGGACTCACCCCATAAAGACATATTAAGGAGAGGAAAGCTCTGAAAGCATCAAAGAATACAACACATATGCTGATGGGAAATGTTGGTTGTTCTTTCATAGTATACCACAGCCAATCCATTATAGATATATAAAAATCAAGTGGATATTAAATCCAGCATTATTTCAAAGCCGAAAACAGAAACTATAAAAGTTTCTAATGAAATTTGACCAGAGAGCTTACGGGAATATACTTGCCGGTATTTACGAGTTGCCCTAGCCAGACCTTATAGGAGACAGGCCCGCTGTGACAGCATCCATATATTCGCCTCCTATTGGTCCATTTTGATAAAGTTTCACTGGTCTGACAGCTGTTTCAAACTGGTTTGTTTTCATCAGGAAAGCTAACTCCATTCACTTGCTACTCAAAGTGTCTATTCAAATCCTCCTCCTTCTCTAAAACTACAACTGCTTATATATGACTTCTGAATTATCAACCTGGCTATCCATTGGTTAATTTGGACAGCCAAAGTAACTCATGCTATGAGACCAGTATATTGTCTGAAAATTGTGTGTGTGTGTGTGTGTGTGTGTGTGTGTTCGTTTGTTCATTCGTTCTTCTGGCTGATTTGTCTGTTTTACAGGATGAAAAACTCAAGTTTCCAGGAAGAAAGTCAAAACCAGTGACCTTTTCATATGCATAGAATTTATGCTTGTTGAGAATATATTGTTGGAGGTGGAAGAAATAAGAAATCTGGGAGTGATAGTGGATAAGGATCTGAAATTTAGGGGACACATAGCCAAAATTGTGAAGACAACACAAAGGCTTCTGGGAATGATGCGAAGGACACTGACTTGTAGAAGTAGGGAGATTCTTGTTCCATTGTATAAGGCTATGATTAGGCCACACATGGACTACTGTGCCCAGATTTGGTCACCTGGTTTTCAGAAGGATGAAGAGATGTTGGAAAGGGTCCAGAGGCAACTTACTAAGGTAGTTTCTAACTTCTGGAATGTCGAATATGAGGAAAGATTGAGAAGATGCAACTTGCAGAGTCTGGCGGACAGGAGGAAGAGGGGAGATATGATAGAGCACTACAAGTTATTAAGGGGTTGTTATATGATCAATGCTTGAGAAGTTCTACAGAAAATAGTGGGAAATCGGGGGAGAACCAGAGGTCATCCCTGGAAACTGTATAAAGAGGATGTGAGTAGGGGAGTGAGGGGCAGGTTTTTTTCGTGGAGAGTTGTAAATGATTGGAATGCCTTGCCAGAATGTGGTGTCTGCAAGGAGTTTGAATGTGTTCAAGGCAGGGTATGATGAGCTGTGTGTGTGTGTGTGTGTGTGTGTGTGTGTGTGTGTGTGTGTGTGTGTGTGTGTGTGTGTGTGTGTGTGTGTGTGTGTGTGTGTGTGTGTGTGTGTGTGTGTGTGTGTGTGTGTGTGTGTGTGTGTGATAGAAGGACCTCCCAGATGAGTCTTTGACTACATGAGGTCTTGGGGTAATAATAATAATAATAATGCCTAGCAATATACACACCCAAAAGGGAGTATGCTGTGCATTATGGGATACTGAAGCAATCGAAGGGAAGTCAGTCAACAGCCTCTATACAAATAGCCTAATTGAGAAGATACTTTAGAAGCAAACTTTATTTCCTTACAAATTATTTGTTTTATCCAAAAGGATAAAACAAGAATATAGTTTCTTGTCAAGTATAGTTTACTTTGTAACTAAGTGAAAAAAAAACTTCTCGCTGATAATTAGGTAATTTTTTGGTAGAACCAATAAATAGAATACAAAATTTAATGTTTATTTTAAACATTGAATAGTGATGTTAAAAACTTGGTGATTAAATCAAATTTGGCAGGATAGAGAAAAATTAACATAATGAGGAAATAAATAAAGCAATATTTACCAGTTGGACTATCGATTTCTGTAATTTTTTTCTCCCCAGCATACACAGCATAGCCAGTCACTGGAGCACCATTTGAAGTACCCATAGGATTAATGGTAACAGGCAACCATGTGACAAGCAATGTACCATCTTGTGGTCCAGCTTCAATCTGAATATCCACAGGTGGATCAGGCAGACCTGAAATACAAGAGAGAAAAATAACAAAATAATTTTATTTAAAATAAAGAGCAAATTTTATTTTAAAATAAATAACAAAATAATTTTATTTAAAATAAAGAGCCAATAGGCTTCATTTCGGCGATGTAAACATTATTTAAATTAAGGGGATAATCAATCCCACATTGTTTTAAAACCGAATAAGAAACTCAAAGATCAGAATCAAAGAGTTTCATGCCAAATATAGTAACTATAAAAGTATCAGCGACTACTAGCGTAAGCATGTAGTTCAAGTACGCAGTACAAACTAGGGCAACTCGTAGCAAAGGTGGGGAAAGTTCTGAGTTCTGATCGCTATACACTTAGTATTATACTTGGTCTAGCTATTCACTGATGAGATCTCAATAAAGATTGAAACCGGTCTGGGTAGTGACCTCCCACCATAATGTATAACATCATACATCTCCTAGGAGATGGGTTTTACATTATGAGAAATACTAAGAATAGTGATCAGAACTTTCCCCACCTTTGCTACGAGTTGCCCTAGTTCGTACTGCGTACTTGAACTACATGCTTACGCTAGTAGTCGCTGATACTTTTGACAACTCTGCTATATGAGTTGTCAAAAAGGTGCACCCATAAATTATTTAAAATAAAGAGCCAGTAGACTTCATTTTGGCAATGTAAACATCACTTAAATTAAGGGGATATTAAATTAAATCCCACATTGTTTTAAAACCGAATAAGAAACTCAAAGATCGGAATCAAAGAGTTTCATGCCGAATATAGTAACTATAAAAGTATCGGCGACTACTAGCGTAAGCTAAAGCACGTAGTTCAAGTACATAGCACAAACTAGGGCAACTCATAGCAAAGGTGGGGAAAGTTCTGATCGCTATTCTTAGTATTTCTCATAATGTAAAACCCATCTCCTATGGAGATGTATGATGTTATACATTATGGTGGGAGGTCACTACCCAGACCGGTTTCGATCTTTATTGAGATCTCATCAGTGAGTAGCTAGACCAAGTATAATACTACGGGTATAGTGAAAAGAACTCATATACTCTGCTATACGAGTTGTCAAAAAGGTGCACCCATAAATTATTTAAAATAAAGAGCCAATAGGCTTCATTTTGGCAATGTAAACATTATTTAAATTAAGGGGATATTAAATTAAATCCCACATTGTTTTAAAACCGAATAAGAAACTCAAAGATCGGAATCAAAGAGTTTCATGCCGAATATAGTAACTATAAAGTATCGGTGACTACTAGTGACCTCCCACCATAATGTATAACATCATACATCTCCTAGGAGATGGGTTTTATATTATGAGAAATACTAAGAATAGCGATCAGAACTTTCCCCATCTTTGCTACAAGTTGCCCTAGTTTGTACTACGTACTTGAACTATGTGCTTTAGCTTACGCTAGTAGTCGCCGATACTTTTATAGTTACTATATTCGGCATGAAACTCTTTGATTCCGATCTTTGAGTTTCTTATTCGGTTTTAAAACAATGTGGGATTTAATATCCCATTAATTTAAATAAGAACATAATAATATTACTACTAATAATAAGTAAATAAAAAAGAATAAACAGTAAATAATAAAAAATAATAAAAGTATATACAGTAAATAAAAAGAATAAATAGCAAATAATAATGAATAATACTAATAAATAATAAAAAGAAAATTAAGTCCCTCCATAGAGCAGTTAGAAGAACAATGGGATAATAATGCTCCCTTTGAACAGAAAAGACCTCAGTTCAGTTCTCATTGTGACAAGAAAAATCTTTATATGGACTTCTTCAACTGAAGGTGAGTTTGCCAATTTCATATGATAGTAGCAGGATTTTTTTCTCTCAAAAATTGAGTTTTTCATCCTGAATATAGAGATATCATCCAGAGAATATACACAATTAACAGACAAAAATACTATTAGTGGGTGGTAGATGGTATTGTTAAAAATACAGAAGAGAATATAATAAAACTCAAACTGCAGAGTAATGAAGATAACTTAGACATATGGTTAAGCTTACAATTTACAGTATAATTACAATACCAAAGGAACAAAATAAACAATTACTCTTTTATATAGGTTTATAGTTATATAGGTGTATATAAAGAATATACACCTATATAACTATGTTATATAGGTGACAAGTGGTTTGAGAGTGTTGGATCTGGTAATAGCATCAGAAGATATATCCATAACCAATGTAAACACTCAGCCTCCAATTGGGGAGTGTGACTATGCCATCTTGTTCCGAGAAGTTGCCAAACATGTGGAATTCTCTGTCAAGAAAGCGTTTATATTGAACTATAAAGCTTGTAATTATGACAGACTTAGGAGGCATCTTGGAACAGTGCCATGGCTTGCTAAGCTACAGGGAAAGAATATGAGTAGTGCATGGGAAGTGGTCAAAAATTGTTTGAGAGAAGCAGTATCAGACTGCATACCCAAGGTCAAGATTGGAAATATAAAGCAAGATCTTCAAAAAAAAAAAAAAAGAAGAAGAAGAAGAAAACAAAAAGAAAAAGAAAGCACTGTAGAGGGAATATAAAGAAAAAGATGATCAGCATACTCATGAGCAGTACAAAGTGCAAAAAAAAAAGAGTGACTAACATGGTAAGAAAGGCCATATTAAATTATGAGAGGAAATTAGCGCAGGCCAAAAAAATAGTTTTTTTGTTATATAACAAGTAAGAAGAAAAATGACTATGGTAGGATGACTTTAATCAATACTGATGGTAGGAAGGTGACAGAGGCAAAAGAAATAGTTGACTTCCTGAGTGATCATTTTGCAAAGATGTATCATCCAGGTGGAGACTTTGCAGTTGATGTGATAGAGACACATTTCAAAATTGAGGTAGATGAACTGGAGGTGTTCAGCATATTGAAAAATATGAATGTGAATACAGCAGTGGGACTGGAGCACAGGAGAATAAATTACTGAGGCAGGACCTACTAAGGTAGGTCCTGCCTCAGTAATTTATTCACATTTTGTAATACGGTGACAGTAGAATTGGACAAAGGAAATAGCTATACAATGGAAAACTATTACATAAGTTGGAGCAAATGGGAATGGATATGAGGCTGGTGGCATCGATAGGGGATGGCTGAGAGACAGACATCAAAGGGTAGTGTATGGTAGAGTAGAATCAAGGTGAATGAGAGTGACTAATGAAGTTCCCCAGGGCTCTGTACTAGGACCACTATTCTTTAATTTGTACATTAATGATATAGCAGAAGATCTGAAGGGGAATATTCAGTTGTTTGCCAATGATGCAAAACTAGGGAAGGCAATAATTGACAAAGGTGACATAGATATCTTACAGGATGATTTTAATAAACTGGCAGTGTGGGCAAAGGAAAATTAATTTTCCTTTGATTTTGTAATTTTTCCAGATACCTAACTCCAAATCCAATGCAAATTATTTTATTATTTTTATTTTTTTTAACACATGCATGTGCATTTCAGTTGATCCTAATGGTATGGTGTTTTACCTGGCTATCTCACAACTGCATATAAGGAGAGATTCCAATTGCAATATACCTTCCTTGTTGCTTAATTTTTAACTGTATTACTGACAGTGATCCACAATACATAAATTGAAATATCTATAGTTAATCTATGTTAATTAAGTATTTTCCAACTGTATCTATGTGTATCTTATAACAGAAATATCAGTCATTACAAGTCCTTTCTTTCATTCATCAGCTTCACATCATATTTCTAAAAACTGCATATTCCTCCTGGATCACTTACACACTGGCTCATTTGCAATCAAAGTCCTTCACAATTTGTGAATTGGTGTCTGTGAACCTCTTTACATGGTAGATGAATTTCATTATTATTATTATTATTACTATTATTTTATTATTATTATTATTCAGGCTTCCATGGAGTCAAAAGACTCATCGTGGGAGGTCCTTCCTAAGAAACACAGTCTATCAAGACTCATCGAGGAGAGGTCCCCCCCTAAGAAACACAAAGTCTATCATACCACTCCTTAAACTCATTGACCATTCTCGCTCTCACCACTCCATCAGGCAATGCATTCCATGGTTCAACCACCCTCCATGCAAAGAAACCACTCCTCACCCTCTTGCAAACAGTTTCCTTTCATAACTTCCAGGGATGGCCTCTCGTCATCACTCCTTCCCGCTGTTCAACCAACTGAAAGAACTCCCCAGTGTCAACCCTGTAACCACCTCTCAACAGTTTAAAAGTCTCAATCATATTACCTCTATCACCTGTCCTTCTTCTATCCACCAAACTCTGCAGTCCACATTCCCTCAGCCGATCCTCATAACTAACATGGTACAGTCCTGAAACCATCTTTGTTATCCGCCTTTGTACATTTCCACAGTTAATTTATCCCCTTCAAATCCTGGGGACCAAATCTGAGAACAATAGTCTAAGTGTGGTCTGATCAGAGACTTATATAATGGAATGATAACCCTTTTATCTCTGCAGGTCAGTGTCCTTCTCATTATTGCAGCAATCCTCTGTACTACCTTCACCACCTTTGCAATATGTCCCCTAAATTTCAGGTTTCTATCAATCATCAACCCATCCCAGATCTCTTGTCTCCCCTACTTCCTCCAGTATAACTCCTCCCATAGAGTATGCAGCATCCCATCGATGTTTCTCAAACCTTAAGACCTTACATTTCCCCCATTATCCCCCATATGAGACCACCTCCTGCTTACTAGAGGCTTAAAGTGGCTTGAAAGTCTTCCATGTTTGGTCTGAAGAGCAGAAGTTCCAGATTATCAATTCATATATATATATATATATTAAAAAAAAAGAGCACTTATTCATTCTTTACAAGGAAAAAATCTATCCTTTTACCACCCATCCAGAAGTGGACAAAGCCATATATCATTCCTGTCAATAGTGTTCCTGTCTGCCCATAGTAAGTCAAGTTGCACTTGAAATTTGCTTACTATGGGCAAACAATTATATGTTAACACTGTTAACATATAATTGTTAACAGTGTTAACAATTATATGTTATTACTGTAACAATTATATGTTACATACTACTTGAAGAAGTTGCATAAAAAAAAAGAATATCATATAGAGATTAATGTGAAATGGGTAACAACAAACACATTAACCTTCTTGCATGATATTCTTTTTAATGTAGATGAAAAATATATTTTATATCTATGCAGACTGAAGAAGTTTACGATGAAACTTATTTAAAATATAGCATCCAATATTATACTGATATCCATAACAAATTATTATATTTATTAACATTAAGTATGCCTAATTTTATTGCAATATACATTTTTAATTGAAGGTATACAATTTCTTACCTTTTGGTAATGTTCTGAACTCCACTGTAGCAGACAGAACATCAAGTTTCTTTGGATTATCATTGTTGAAAAAAAGACGGCCTGGCCGAGCTCTCACAGATACTCTGTATGTTGTATTAGGTGCCAATCCTAAACAACGGATTAAAAAAATATGCTTTCTGACTTATGTTATTATTATATTGAAAACAATGAAAAGTAAACACGATTACATCTTTAAAAGAAAGGCAAAACCAACTAAGATGATTTATACAATGTGAAAAACTGTTATACATTACTCAAATATTTCAGGGGCTGCACTGCACAACTTGTGAAGACATCACATTGGATAATGCCAATGATGAAGAGGACCCTGACATGCAAAATTATGATGCCATTGTATAAGGCCATGATCAAGCCTCATATAGATTATTGTGCACAGATTTGGCCGCCAGGTTTTCATGGTGATGAGGATATGTTGGAAAGGGTCCAGAGAAGATTCACAAAGGTAGTCAGTGGTATTTGCAATGTGGAGTACAAGGACAGACTGAGAGAGAATGTAAGTTTCAAAGCCTCGTGAATAGGAGGAGGAGGAGGGGAATATGATTGAGACATATAAGATAATCAGGGGTTGTTATGCTTGTCATGGAAGAGATTTTTCATAGAATGGGAGGGGGGGGTAGAACAAGAGGCCATTGCTGGAAACTGTATAAAGGAGGGTGTGAGCAGAGAGGTGAGGAGCAGGTTCCTTGCATGGAGAGTAGTTGGTAAGTGGAATGCATTGCCTGAGTGTGTTGTGAATGTAGACACACTGAATCAGTTTAAAGTACGGTTGAATGAGCATTGTGTCCAATAATGTGTACCTCCCACGATGAGTCTCTGACTCCATGGAGGTCAAATGTTAATAATAATAATAAGGCAACATGGAATGGGAATTAACTCTGGAGCACACACACTCTAGGATGATTGGAGAAATTGCATCAAAAAATTGATGCAATTTCTCCAATCAATTTCAATTTGCAATTTCTCCAATCAATTTCAAATGCAATTTCTGACTGCATCAGAAATTGCATCGAAGGTCAAAAAATTTCCAGATCAGGAAATTTTTTGACCTTCTTTTTGATGGAAGATTAATTGGTTTGCATCTTTGGAAGGATTGGGGACATATTTACCAGGGTCAAAATATACAGGACTGGATATAGAGTGAAAACAAGAATATAACTTCTTGTCTATTATAATTTACTTGATAATCAAGTGAAAAAAAAAAAAATCTGCAAGAGATTGAATTTGGGACATTTCATTACAGGATATTATTGTGAATGTGATGTCAAAGTCAGCATGAGAGGAATATATGTGGAACATATATTCTTCTTTGTATGTGGTTGGTTGAAAAAACTCGTCCATTTATAGATGTAACTAGTCTCAAATTTGATACCATTTATGAATGGAATTTGCAGTTGAAAAATTCTTTTAAATGAGAAATTTCTCTAAACTCCATCTAAATGCTTCATGAACAGAAACAATAGAATCTGTGGAATGAAAGTAAGATATGAAAAACTCATTATTGTCCACTTTCACATCTTCTTTGAACTAAACTGGACATACAGCACATCCAAAACTGATTCTGATGTATTGTACTAAAAACTAAAACTGTTTGAGTTCCTATTTCAAATTATGCATGTTGTATTGACCTGTTGCTAGTTGCTTCTTTGTAAAAAAAATTTAGAAATGGCTCACATCATTTGATTCACCCTGTATATATGTGTGGACACACATGCACACAAAGATGAGTGTGTATATATATATATATACGAGGGTGGTCTGAAAAGTTCTCGGCCTAACAATGAAAAAACGAATTTATAATTTGGTTATAAAGTTCTTTGTAAAAGAAGGTTTAATGGCATAAGAAATTCATTCGAAGTTCATAAAAGTTTATGGGCACTCTTCTCCTTCATTTTCAACAATTAAGAAATGGGCTGCCGAGTTTAAACATGGCCGTACCAGCCTTGAAGATGATCCACGTGAAGGATCATCTTCAAAGTGTAACAACACCAGAAATCATTGATCAAGTGCACGATATGGTATTGGATGACTGACCGGTGAGTTAAAGTGCATGAAATTGCTGACACTATAGGCATTTCAAAAGAACGTGTAGGATATATTTTGCATGAAGGATTGCAAATGAAAAAGTTTTGCGCAAGATGAGTGCCATGCTTGCTCACAGCAGATCAAAAATGCACTCGCATGAAAATCTCTGAAGTGCTTGGAGCATTTTAACAAGAATAAAACTGATTTTGTGCATCGATTTCTTACTATGGATGAGACTTGGATTCACCATTACCCACCAGAATCCAACCAGTAGTCAAAACAGGGGACAGAAACTGGTTGTTCAGTGCCAAAGAAGACACAGTCGTTTCATCAGCAGGAAAAGTCATGCCATTGGTGTTTAGGGATGCTAAAGGCATTTTGTTTATTAATTATCTTGAAAAGGGTAAAACAATAACTGAGGAATATTATTCCGATCTTTTAACCAGGCTAGATGAAAAAAATTTGTGAGAAAAGACCTGGTTTGCAGAAGAAAAAAATCATCTTTCATCAGGACAATGCACCTGCCCACAAATGTATTTTGGTAATGGGAAAATTAAGGGATCTGCACTATGAATTGTTGGAACATCCACCCTGTTCCTCAGATTTGGCTCCCTCTGACTTCTATCTCTTCCCAAAACTAAAACTCCTCCTTGCAATCAAGAGGTATTCATTCTAAGAAATCTAAGAATTTTGTAGAGGTAGAGGGGTATTTTGCAGATCTTACTGAGAACCACTACAGGGACGGGATAATGGCATTGGAGCATCGCTGGAATAAATGTATTAGTCTTAAGGGAGATTATGCTGAAAAACAAAAACAATTTTGAAATTATAAATTCATTTTTTCATTGTTAGGCCAAGAACTTTTCAGACCACCCTCGTATACTTCTTATGACAATCTTGATAATATACAAGTTAAAATGCAAAGTTGACAATTTTTAGGTAATTAAAGTTATTTTACTGAAAATGGTACCTGTTGCTCAGAATGCAGCACAGCATTCAATCCCATGAAAAATAATAATAATAAAAGTAATAAGAGAAATCCATAATAATAATAATAAATATTCTCATAACATCAATTTGAATTATAAAAATATGTTTTTACTGTTTTAACTTTTTTTTTTGTGTTTTATTTTTCTTACCTGTTATTGTATGCCTGAAAACACCTGGCTTAACTACTTTCACCTCCACACTGTTTACTGCTACAACATGTTGAAAGTTACTGTTGCTAGGCAACCAGCTGATTACAGCTGAGGAAGAAGTGACATTGGAAGTTTTTACACAAGTAGGTGCCAGAGGAACATCTGAAAATAAAACACAAATAAGAATATGCAAGATCTGATTTGAGTTGTGTCCTTAAATGGTTTCCTGTATTCCATAATGTTGGATATGGAGGTAAAAGGAAAACTAAGTTGAGACTATAACCTCCATATCATCAAAATTTCATATAGCACAGTGGAATAGGTCTATTCTTAACTTAAGAACAGTCCTATCTCAGTGTGTCGTATTCAGTGGTGGCTCGTGGCTTGAAATCGTGGGGTGCTGCAACTTTCGAAATATACATAAGCACTGTAAGTACGGTGTATATGTGTTTGGATAAAATATCAAAATTATGGTAAAAATTTAAAAAAAATTAAACATGAAAAAATATTGTTTATTATTGATAAAATTATACAGTTTGGTATAATTCAAAATTACTTAAAAATAAAATATATTCTTCTTGTTTTGTTTCATGAAAAAATATTGTTTATTATCAATAAAATTATACAGTTTAGTATAATTCAAAATTACTTAATAATAAAATCCATTCCTTTAATTGTAATTAAAAGAATGGATTTACAATTTTTGGACATTACAATTAAATCCTTTAATTGTAATGTCCAAATATTTAAAGAGACGGAGTAAACACGATAAGCACTACGAACACTCTACATATAAATGTAGAGTGTTCACTTGCATATAAACAACATATGCAAGTTCACTTGCATATAAACAACAGTGGAACTGCACGACAGACAGTGCCGCATTACGCTAATAGTTCGCATCTCACCATGACGTGCTTATGCTTGCCCATGTAGCAATATGACACTGTGGTAAACACAGTGCTGCAAGCGTCCTTCGCCCTCCTAAGTGCTACAAGATGGATTTTTATTATTTTTTATACAAAATAAGAGAATTGTATAGGATTGTTGATGATGAAATTAAATATTACAAGCAAATATAAATAAATTAATAAATATATTTATATATCGAGAAAAATTGGGGGTGCTGCAGTTCCGCAGTGCCTATGCACGAGCCGCCCTTGGTCGTATTAATACAATACAAAATGCTGAGACAATAACTTGTAATAATATGATATTGTTCCAATTATTGGTCACCTATGTCTATGCAGTATAAGAAGAGATTAACAATAAGAAATTAAACAAAAATATGTGTTTAGCATAAATTTAGCATTCAATTATAAAGCTACAGTAACAGAGAAATACTAGTGAATCAAGGTAGAATTCTCTAGAGACAATGAGTTACCACTCACCATGTAAAAACTTGGCATTTCCTCCCCTTACTCATATGAGTAAGGTGGTGAAATGGTAACAGGTGGCCGGAGAATGAGAAATCATTTCTGGAAGCTGTATTTCATCTCCTTATGCATATGGGTAAGGTGGTGAAATACAGTTTCCAGAAGTGATTTCTCATTCTCTCACCACCTGTTATCCTATGCTTTGGTTTATATAAATCTATCTGATAGATTCATCTTGTGAACTTACTTATACTCTTGAAAAGAATCCAACATCGAGAGATAAATTCCGGTATTGAGACCACATGATTATTAAATACGAACAATTTATGTGAAAACCCAAAAAGTTTCGGAAGTCATATGACTTACATCATCAGGGGCATTGGTGTATAAAAAACGTTAAACACAACTAACAAAGATTAAATTCGTAGTCCACTAGATGTTTCTAACTGTAACATTGAAAAAAATTGAAACATTCGTTACTGAATGTTTGTTGGAACGTTGTTATCGTGTTCTGTACTTCACGTGTGTTATGTCTGAGATCTGAGGAAGCTAGATTTTTTATGAATGCCAACCACACTTGGTGTAATATCAAACCTTGGTTTTTGTTGCACTGTGTAGGAAAAGATAATGAGTAAGGTGGTGAAATGGTAACAAAGTGGTGGGAGAATGAGAAATCATTTCTGGAAGCAGAAATAGAAATCATTTCTATTTTATGTAATAAAACGAATAAACACATAATAAAACTAATGACTTAATCAAGAAGATACCCAACTGGCCTGAAGAACTAAAAAGAACTATCATCTAAACACCCATTAGCCCCAAGAATTTATAGAGTGCCAAAAATATATAAAATAGATACCCTGTTAAGGCCGATTGTAGATGGAAGAGATTCCCCGACATCAAATCTGGCAAAATATCTGACAAACATGTTAGCACCACATATAGGAAAACGAGATCCATTCATAAAGAACAGTTTACATTTCATCGAGAAGATCAAGGATGTTAACATAGAACCTTCAGACGTTTTGGCAAGCTTGGATATAGTCAGCCTCTTCACTAATGTACCAAGAAATGATACAATGACTCTTCTTGAAAATCTTATTCCACAAGATGTTGTAGAACTATACAAACATTGCATGAATAATACATTTTTCACATTCCAGGACAAATTTTGGGAACAAAAGGAAGGACTAGCAATGGGCTTCTCTCACCTCTCCCCCAGCTTTAGCCAACCTCTTCATGGAAAATTTTGAAAGTAACGCTCTAAAAAACTATCAAAAGAAATTGAAGAGATGGCTACAGTATGTAGATGACATTTTTGTCATTTGGTCAGGAACGACAGATGAATTAATATGAATTAATTGTTTTTAAAGAATATCTTAACAGAATACACCTAAATATAAAATTCACTTTGGAAATAGAAGAACATAAAAAATTAACTTTCCTGGATATCCTCATAGAAAAAAATGAAGAAGAAAAAAGTTTAACCTTTTCCATTTACAGAAAATCGACAACTACAGGAAGATTTCTTAATGCAGCCTCAACACCACCACCCCTCACAAAAAATAAGTATAATAAAAACCTGAAACTTGAAAGACAGAGCACATAAGATATCCAGCATGGAAAAAAAGCAAAATGAAGAATTACACTACTTAATACAGAACCTCAAACTTAATGGATTTGAACCAAAAACAATCAAGAAAATCCTGAACACAGCTCCCATAACCAATCTAGAAAAACAAGATTTCAAGAATGCAATCTCACTACCATACATCAAAAATGTCACAGACAGATTAGCGCCATTGCTCTGCAAGTACAACTTAAAAGTAGATTTTCTCCCTTTAGAAAAAATATCAAGATTCCTACATCCACCGAAACCTTTGCACCATCCCATAAAAAACCAGGGGTCTATCAAATCTATTGTTCTTGTGGCATTTGTTACATAGGCCAGACGGGAAGGTCAGGAGAAATCTGTATGACAGAACATAAAAAAAAAAGGACATAGAAAATAGAAGAGAACACAAATAAGGTCTAGCTTTCCACACAACTTCCACTATCCATAAAGTACTTTGGGAAAAAACAATCATGTCATATTAAAAACTGTTTCACAAGGAAATTCAAGGAAGCAGCAAAAATGCTTAGAATTCCTACACAGTGCAACAAAAATCAAGGTTTGATATTACACCAAGTGTAGTCGGCATTCATAAAAAATCTAACTTCCTCAGATCTCAGACATAGCACACGTGAAGCACAGAACGTGACAACAAATAACAATGTTCCAACAAACATTCAGTAATGAATGTTTCAATTTTTTCAATGTTACAGTTAGAAACATTTAATGGACTATGAATTTAATCTTTGTTAGTTGTGTTTAACTTTTTTTATACACCAATACCCCTGATGATGTAAGTCATATGAATTACGAAACTTGTCGGGTTTTCACATATCCTGTTCATATTTAATAAGCATGTGGTCTCAATACTAGAATCGATCTCTCAAACTACTGAACCACAGAAACCTTCACACACACAGGAATCCAACATTACCTTAATTTCTTGCATTTCACTGAAAAGTTATTTAATTAATGAGACTGAATATGTATTAGTTATCAAGGTTGTTAGTAGGTTTTGTAATGAATTTTGTACAACAGTTAATGGAGGCAAAAGTAGCAGAAAGAATTTGGTCAACCAGATGCATGGTGTGAAAATAGTGTGTGCTGGAGTGGTATGGATTTTACTAAGATAGTTAGTTGTTGGAAGTGTAATATGTATGTGTGGGCAAATGTGGCAGATGTGTTTGTTGAGAGATTAAACAAGAGAAGTGAGAGAATGAGAGTCTGTAGAAAGTGTGATATATTAATGGACTGCAGTGGACTAAACCAGAATCAGAAGAAGAATACCAAATGAAAGGCAAAAGGCAGTGATGGATGTAAGACTAAGAATGATAGACAGAAGACTGAGCATGAGAATATGAGTGTGGAAAATGTGATTGTAAATATGGAAATGATTAAGAAAATAAAATTAGGCTTAATTATGGAAGCAGAAGTGTGCCTTACTGATGAAGCAAGAGCTGATGTGAATGCAGAAATGGAAGAAAGTCTGACTGACTGTACAAACCAGAGCAATTGCTGGAATTCAAGAATTAAAGAATGAAATGAATAAGATGAAGAATGAGATGAGCCATGTACAGAATGAAATCAGATGCATGGTGGATATGAATGAAAGAAGTGCAAAAGAATAAAATGAATATAATTTAGAGAAAAAATCTGTCATAAAATGTGTGGTGGATGAGAAGGTACACAAGGTCTGTTTACCAGGAAGGAGAATGAATGGAGTGATTGAGGTGCTGGATATGAGAAGTGTGTGTGTGAGGGAGTTAGTGGTTGTGGTTAGAACCAGTGGTGCACCCAGAGGGGGGGGGGGGGCAGAGAGCCCTGGCCCCCCAAAGAAAAAGGAAAAAACACTAGAAAATTTTCCAAAAATCTTTTCCTAATTAAAATTCTTCTTTTTTTTTTTATTTATGTTCTGTCGTGTCTTCTATTTCTATACTACTTTTGAATTAGCAATCATTACAGATGCTCAGTCATAGGTCATATGTGATGCGTCTACTCAACTCAGCCCCCCCCCCCCCCAAGATTAAATCCTGAGTGTGCTACTGGTTAGAACAAATGATTTAGTTGTGCACAGGGGGAGAATGTGAGGATGGGTATCAGGAGATTATTGAGGAAAGTGAAAGTCAACAGTGAGTTAGGAAGAGTACCTAATACCTGGGCAATACACAAACTATGACAATGATAAGTTGTGGAAGAGAGCAAAGATCTTGAATGGAATGTTGGCAGAAATATGTGAAGAGAATGCAGTTTGTGAATGTGTGGGATAACTGTATAAGAGGGATGAACTACATCTGAATGGTTTTGAAGTGAGTCATTTGGAAAGGTTGCAGGTGGAAGATAGTGTAATGAGTGATGCAAACAAGATATCAGTGGAAGTCAAAGATGATGTAAATGAGTAGGAGAGTAGACCAGGTGAGACTGATGTGGTTGTGAATGGAGAGGAGAATGTGAGAACAGGAATGCAAGTTGGACAGGGAAATAGTGTGAGTCAGGAAGAGTGGATTCTGAAGAAATGCAGTAATGAATGCAAATGTATGAATGGTCAGCACAGGAGTAGAACACCTGGAATACATGAGAGTTGAGTATGGGGGGGGGGATATATGACACAGATAGTGAGCTGACAGGAACAAGTGAAGAGAAGTTCACAGATGACAAGGAAGCATGAGTAGGACTAGTTATAGACTAAGAAATGAATTTTTATGCTTATTTATGAATTCCAGGAGTCATCTCTCTTATTAGAGATAAGAGAGATGAAATTGTTGCATTGAGTGAGTTTATGTGACCAAAAATTCTTATGCAGTGGCACTAATTTTCCTCCTCCATGTTGCCAGCATCATGATGAATAATCAAGTTAAGGGCATTCTTAGTTCCTTTGGATAGTGACATCCCATTCAATCACACAGGGCTTATTAACATGAAACTTAATTCCAAGCATTACATGTTTCTGAATTGACAGTTTCTTCTCTTCCTTCCCTCTGTTAATACTAATCTCAACTTCTTCTAACATGAAATACACTGACAAAACATTTGCTAAACATTTCAATGGATATGACTTGAATAGAAACTAAAGCTATCTTCCAGAATTCTCTAGGATTTTTCTTTGCTGTCTCAACTAATTTTCTTTCATATGCTAGGTTCTTCCTCACTTCACTAGTTACTTTCTCATTTCATACTATGCCTTATATTTTTTGATCACTGATAAGTGCCCTATTCTTTATACCTCCTGCATAATTTCATGATTCAGCAATTTCATTGCCACTTGATTTATCCAGCTAACTTTAGGAACACAATCTAATGTTGTCATCATTAGCTGATCTTGAATCAAGTGCTACACATTATTGTTTTCCCTCCTTTTCAATTAATAATCCCCAGGTCACCAAACTGTGTCCTCGGTTATCATGATCTCTTGCTATGTAACTTCATAACCTCTTTTCCAGTGTAGGTTGCACCTGCCCACTTGCCTATGTCAAAACCATATGATCATTGTCAGCAATGGATAGCATACTCATTGCTGACAGTGATTTTGATAATAGCACAGACAGAATTCTTAGATAAATTACGAATAATAAAATTGCTTTATTAAGAATAACAAGATAATAATTAAAAATAATAAAAACAGTACCTTTGTAGTTGCAGTTGACAAAAAGGATGGGACATTTCATCCTTCAAATGGAAAAAACTTGAGTTTGATTTTCATCTGATGAAAGGAACATTTATATGAGTTTTTTAAATGATGGTGAGTTAGGTGATGTCAGCACAGTTTTTCCTTTTTTTTTTCTCCCCTTTTTTTTTTACTCATGGAAACTCAGGTTTTTGGTTTTGCATGCAGGCCAACCAAAGAATGCACACAGTTAACAGAAAAAATACTATTAGTAGGTGGTAGATGGCAGAGTGATGGTAGATGGTGAAGTAGTCTGTAGATGGAGGATGAAGTAATGTAGACATTGGTTTGTGTGGTTGTGGAGTGCCCTTCAACAATGAGTCTAAACACCTTGGAAGTGTCATCATGATTAACAATAATGTCTTTTTAAAATATTTAAATTAGATTCTAACTAATACATCTTCCAAAAAACAAAATTAAAAGCGCCACAATCACTTGTATTTATTTTAGTACAGAGTGAAGTGATTTTAAAAAATGATGAAATTAAAATCATAATCCTTCTCACAGACTCTAAAGTTAATCATCATTATTATTTCTTTTATGTATCAATTCTGGAATAATTTTTATGATAATTCCAGAATTTGGTTTTCATTATTACTAGCTTCCTTTCAATCAGTAATTTACTACCAAATTAATTTGTCATTTGCCAGGTCTCCAATATTGTCAGTTTGTGCCTTACAGTCTTCCAAAACTTAAATATGTTATAAAGATTTAACTATCTTTTATATATTATCCTTTATGATAATGCTTTCAAAAAATCACCGAAGATTTAAAAATCCTATGTCTCAGTCCAGGTATTAAATTGCAGAGTCAAATGTATCTGTAAGCTACATGGAGATACACAGATAGAATTTTCATATAGAAATTATACGAGAGTTTGACATATTAATATTTTAATATAATCATATAAACATTTATTCAAAAATATACATATACAGTAGTTTCCCATTATCTGTGGTTTCAGTTACATGAGGTCAACCCCAGTTCGAAAATATTAAATGGAAAATTCCAGAAATAAACAATTAATAAGTTTTAAATTGCGTGCCATTCTGAGTAGTGGGATGAAATCTCGCTTCTCACTCCATCCCGGGATATGAATCATCCATTTGTCCAGCATAATCATGCTGTGCAGTATATGCTACCTGCCCATTAGTCACTTAGTAGCCATCTTGTTATCAGATTGACTGGTGCAGTATCGCAGTGCTGGCAATACTGCAACAATCAATCTAAATATTCAAGTAACCCTTATTTTACTTAATAATGGTCCTAACAACCGTAGTGATGCTGGCGATTCAGATATGCCAAAGAGAAGCTGTAAATTGCTGCCTTTAAGTGAAAAGTTGAAAGTTCTTGACTTCATAAGGAAAGAAAAAAATCGTATGCTGAGGTTGCTAAGATTCCATCCACATAACTTTTATTACAGTATATAACTGTTCTATTTTATTATTAGTTAATGTTGTTAATCTCTTATTGTGCCTAATTTATAAATTATACCTTATCGTATGTATGTATGTATAGAAAAAAAACATAATATATATAGGGTTTGATACTATCTGCAGTTTCAGGTATCCACTGGGGGTTTTGAAATGTATCCCCAAGGGATAAGAGGGGCTACTGTACATAGTTTGGTATTACAAAAAAACTTAAAACTATAATATAAAAAATACTTCTTAAAGAAAAATTAATTTTTTAAATGATCCAAACAGAGCACATTAACAGGAACTTACTTTTACCAATGACTATTGTACAAGCTGCATCTCTGGAATGTCTTCCTGAAGGATTTACTGATCTCACACTAATTCTGTGAGGCTGATAATGAAAAAAAATACTTCATTAAGCAAATTACATATACAGTTCCTTGTTTAAAATAAAGAAAATCTACTAATTTAGTATTAAGCATGATTTATTTTATAAATTATACCTATAATAAATATATAATATATGCAATTTATATCTATAATTTACATATAATTAAACCTAAAATTTATTTATAATTATACCTAAAATGTATCTATTGTTATAATTATTATATATATAGCCATAATTATACCTATAATGTATAAGGCCATGATCAGCTTCATATGAATGATTTGTGCACAGATTGGTTCATATGGCTTTTATGAGGATGAAGATATATTAGAAAGAATCCAAAAAAGATTGATAAAATTATTATTATTATTAACACCAGACCTCCATGACATCTAAAGACTCATTGGAGGAGGCAAACACTGTTACACAAAAAGCCCATCAAACTATGCTTTACACTTATTCAATGTATCTGCATTCACTACAATGTATGGCACCTGTTTTTCTTATGCCCGTGTTCATGCCCTCATACAACTTCAAGGTATAATGTTCTCTTGTTCTACCTCCTTTCCCCATTCTATGAAAAATTTCTTCCAAATTAACCTGGTAACAACCTTTTAACAACTTAAATGTCTGAATCATCTCCCCTCTCTTCCTCCTATTCACAAGGCTTTGCAAACTATATTCCCTCAATCTGTCCTCATATCCCACATCCCAACGACCAGTTATGACCTTAGTCACTCTTCTCTGAACCCTTTCCAAGAAATCCTCATTGCCATGAAAACCAGGGGATAAAATCTGTGCAAAATAATCCATATGAGCCTTATACAATGGAACCAGAACTGTTTATTTCTGCAAGTTAAGGTCCTCAGCATCATTACCATAATCTGATGTGATGTCTTCTCAACTTATGCAATGTGACCTTGGAATTGCAGATCCTTATCCCCCCAATCACTCCAAGGTTTCTCATCTCCTCAACTTCCTCCAAAATTTCCCTACCAAGTATACACTTTGCATCCCATTGTTGCCTACCAAATTTCAGAACCTTACAGTTTGCAACACTGAAGTGATAGTTCCATACTTTCCCCACTCATACAATCTATTCAAGTCCTCCTGTAAGGTCATAACATCTGCTTGATTCCCCATCACTTTCCCCAGTTTTTCATCATATGCAAACAGTTGTACATCACCAGTTAAACCCATCAAAATATCATTAATATAGAAATTAAATAATCATGGTCCCAAAACATATCCTCATGGCACACTAATAGCCACTTTCCTCTTTCAGGATAGCCCCCCCCCCCACCAATACACAACTTGCTGATACCTATCTAGCCAGTCACCTATCCAACTCACTAGTTTATCATCCAATCCCATCTGCTTCAGTTTAGTTATCAATTTGAAGCATGACAATCTATCAAAAGCCTTTGCAAAATCTAAGTATGCCACTGTATATGCATCTCCATTGTCCAATACATTCATCACCTTGTTATAATAAATAATCAAGATGATTCAACACAACATCCCTTTAACAAACCCATGCTGACAAGCACAAAGAATGCCACAGTTTTCAACCCATTTTTATACCCATCTCTCACAAGCCTCTCCAATACCTTAACTACAACTCCAGATATACAGATCAGCCTATAAATTACTGCCTTAGCCTTATCTCCACCTTTGTGAAGTGGAACAATTTTGCCTTCCTTCCACTCCTTTCGAACCTGTGCTATTGCAAGACTCTTTCTAAACAGCTAGGCCAAGGCTGATGCTAACGCTCTGGAACATTCCCTCAAGATATGTGACAATATGAATTCCTATTGCATTCACTGAACCCTTTCCAACATATCGTCATCACCATGATATCTAGATTACTTAACTCCACATCTCTTGTTCACTCACCATTAAGTCTTCTCTCATTTCATTCTCTACACTTAAACTTCTGATTTCACACTGAGGATGAAACACCATGATGAACTGCTCACTGAACATCTCGACTATGTCCTCTGCAGGTCACCAACCTCCCACTTTCATCTGTTAACAGCATCTCACCATAATCATTCTTCCTTCTACTTGCCACATATTGAAAAAACTCATGAGAGTTTTTCCTTGCCCTGATTTGCTAATTTCTGCTCACACTGCACTTTTGTTGTCCTTACCAACTGACACTCTTCTAACATGTTCTTTATACCCTTCATGCAATTGATTATTACCATTATTCATCTTGTGCTGCCTGCAGAGTGCCTTCTTCTTCTTCCAGATTTCATGCTTAATCTCCTGATTCATCAATTTTACACCTACCTTATTCAGTCTTTTGACCTTCAGAATACATTCACTCATTAATGGTGTTATGTATTTCTGTGTCAGTTGCCAAGCAGTATTTATTTCCTTACTGCTCAATTCCTCATTCCATGCTATAGCTCTAAATGATCTCCTAAGCTTGACATAAGCACCAGTCTTCCAATATATCCTTTCCTGGAGGGAAGCGCAAAATCCCACTTACAATTACATTCTCTGATGAAATGATCAAATCCAAAAATCCCCATGTGCCCTCCTTTACATACTGCCTGAGATAGTTGTCTCTCAAGAACTCAAGAAATTTGTTTTCTTTATTCTCAAATGCTGTCTCTTTGTTCCAATCCATACCATCATAATTAAAATCCCCCATAAGAATCACCATAGTTAAAAGTACCATAATAATCACCCTTTTCTTGTTCACTAACTGAAGGTGCTTATAGATTTCTTCATCACCATCCTCCACATTATCTGGCATATAGTACCATCCAACTAAATATCTCTTACTGTCAACCTCATACCATACATATATTAGATAGGATCCAGAGAAGATTGACTAATGTGATACTGGTCTTTAAAATAGGGCAAGGGCATGAAGACAGATTGAGGGAATTCAATTTGCAAAGTCTTGTATAGGAGAAGAAAGAGAGAGATATGATTGAGACATAAATTATTACTATTACTATTACTATTATTACGGGCAACTCCAGGGAGTCATTAGACTCATCGAGGGAGGCCCCAAATCATATTCATCACAACTATTGGGGAGGAGGTGGAGAGGATCCAGAGGCGAGTGACCAAGATGATAGCAGGTCTGTGGAATGAACCGTATGAGAACAGGTTGAGGATTTGTGGGTTGCAAAAATTGGTTGATAGGCGGAGGAGGGGAGATATGATTGAGACATTCAAATTACTGAAGGGTTTCTATAAAATTAATTCAGAAGATATTTTTGAGAACAGGGCTGGTTGTGGGAGGACTAGGGGACATCCATGGAAACTGGGCAAAAGTGTGGTTAGTAAAGGTGTTAGAGCTGAGTTCTTTACCTTTAGAGTAGTGAATGAGTGGAATGCGCTCCCTGAGTCTGTGGTGGATGCTGTGACAGTGAATGAATTTAAGGCGAGGTATGATAGATACTGTATGAATGTCAAATAGTTGTGATGAATATGACTTGGGGCCTCCCTCGATGAGTCCAATGACTCCCTGGAGTTGCCCGTAATAATAGTAATAATAGTAACTATTCGACATTCATCCAGTATCTATCATACCTCGCTTAAACTCATTCACTGTCACAGCATCCACCACAGACTCAGGGAGCGCATTCCACTCATTCACTACTCTAAAAGTAAAGAACCCAGCTCTAACACCTTTACTAACCACACTTTTGCCCAGTTTCCATGGATGTCCCTTAGTCCTCCCATAACCAGCCCTGTTCTCAAAAATATCTTCTGAATTAATTTTATAGAAACCCTTCAGTAATTTGAATGTCTCAATCATATCTCCCCTCCTCCGCCTATCAACCAATTTTTGCAAACCACAAATCCTCAACCTGTTCTCATAAGGTTCATTCCACAGACCTGCTATCATCTTGGTCACTCTCCTCTGGATCCTCTCCACCTCCTCCCCATCAAGAAGAAACCTAGGTGACCAAATCTGAGCACAGTAGTCGAGATGGGGTCTTATCAAGGCTCGATACAGAGGAACAATAACCTGCTTGTCTCTGCTTGTCAACGTATTCTTCAGCAACCAAGTGATTTGATGAGCTGATTTGGCCACTTTTGCAATGTGTCCCCTAAATTTAAATTCCTTATCCACCAACACTCTTAAATCTCGTGCCTCATCAATTTCCTGGAGCACGGTTCCACCAATACAGTAAACTGCCGCCAATCTTTTCACTCCAAAATGCATAACCTTACATTTTGCCACATTAAATTGACATCCATTCTCCTTAGCCCAGATCTCCAATCTATCCAAATCATCCTGCAAAATTTTGACGTCATCTGCATTCACTATTGCCCTACCCAACTTTGCATCATCTGCGAACAAATGAACTGTTCCTCTCAGATCCTTTCCTATATCATTTATGAACAAATTAAACAGCAGTGGTCCAAGAACAGATCCTTGTAGCACACCACTAGTCACAGGCCGTCTTGTGGACTCTACTCCTGAGTAAACCACTCTCTGATATCTCTCCGTCAACCACCCTCCTATCCATCTCACCAACCCTATGTCCATTCCCATATGCTGCAATTTACTGATTAGAATTCCATGTGGTATCCTGTCAAAGGCCTTAGCAAGGTCCAGTAGAATCACTGTAAACCCATTACCCTTATCCAGTTCAGCTGTCACTGTGTTATAATATGTGAGCAAGTTACTGAGGCATGACCTACCCTTCACAAAACCATGCTGTCCCCGATACAGTATCCCATTTTCTTCTATCCAATCTTGTATTTTCCTCTTGACTATTTTCTCTAAGACCTTGATAATGATTCCTGTTATGCTGATTGGCCGGTAATTTTCAACAGCAGCCTTAGAACCACCTTTGTGCAGTGGAACTATTTTCCCCTCTTTCCATCCCCTTGGGACTGACCCAGTCCTGAGGCTCAAATTAAACAAAATGGTCAAGGGCACTGACATTTCTTTGGCCACTTCACGTACGACACGAGCTGGTATACCTTCCAATCCCACAGATGTATTGACATTGAGGTTCTGTAATAGACTAGTTACCTCTACTTCATTCATCACAATTCCAGTATAAGCTGTTGGTTCTTCCATTCCTGCAAAGTCTCTACCTGGATGATATACTCTTGCAAAGTGCTCGCTCAGTAATTTCACAATATCGACTGATTCGGTTACCTCCCTACCCTCAGCATTTTTTAAGATCATTCTACCATGAGCATTTTTCCTTTTACTTGCAACATATTGAAAAAACTGTTTGGGATTCTCTTTAGCCTGCGTGGCCAATTTCCTTTCGTAATCTGCTTTTGCTTTTCTTACCACTCTTGTTACCATCCTGGCCTGAGCTTTATACTGTTCCTGCGCCTGATGGTCACCCTTCTCCTTAAATTCCCTCCACAATTGTTTCTTTTTTTGCAGCTCAAGCTTAATAGTGTTATTCATCCATTTAACCCCTACTTGATTTATTATTCGGACTCTTGGTATACAGTCAACCATTGCCTCCTGCAAACAGTTCTTAACCACCTCCCATGCACTATCAACATCTAGCCCTTGCAGTTTTACATGCCATGGCATTGAGCCAAGCACACACCTAAGCTTGTCATACTTACCAGCCCGGTAATTCCACATGTACCCTGTCTTAATTGTAAATTCGACTCCTTTAGCCACCTCCCAAGTCATGACCTTATGGTCACTCTCACCAATTGGTGGCAACATGCTCATGTTCGTTACAGCCACATTCTCAGTTGCAATTACTAGGTCCAGCACTCTCTGCCCCCTGGTATTTTCCAATACATGTTGCCGTAGATAGTTGTCCCTTAATAACCGCATAAAATCCAATTCCTTCCTCCCATGTGCCCTCTCCTCTTTCCAGTCAATGTTACCATAATTGAAATCACCCATAATAATTACCCTCCTTCCACTTATTTCTTCTATTTGCTTATGCATACTATCCCCACCATCCACTCCATCACCCGGTCTATAGCAGCACCCAATTGTATATTTTGTTCTGCTAGATTCTATCTCACACCAAACAGCCTCAAATGTGCTTTTTTTTCCCCATCCTGCAGTTCAACTTCTATACTCCTTGGCTGAAGCTCATCAGCTATCATCAATAACACTCCTCCCCCCTTTTTATTCACCCTGTCACTCCTGAACATGCTATCCCATTGCATTCAATCCCACTAGCTTTATCATCTTCTTTCAGCCATGTTTCACTAATACCGACAACCTGTGGCCTGGAAGTGCCAATCATGGCCAAACACTCTTCCTTCTTGTTCCTAATACTCCTGGCATTAGTGTACATGAATCGCAGAAGCCCAAATTGGAAGAAGTTATTGCCAGGTTAATATAGAAGAAATTTTTCATAGAATGGGAGACAATAGATAGAACAAGAAGCCATCCATAAAAACTCTATAAGCAAGGGAGTGTGGAGCAGGTAGTTTTGGATGTAACAGTGTGTACTTCTCATGATGAGTTTTTGGACTCCATGGAGGTCTGGCGTTAATAATAATAATAATAATGCTTAGCAAGAAATTATATTCTTGTTTTTTAACTTCTTTTAATCCTTGACTCAAGGATTGATTTGAAGGTCAACTGCTTCTGTGTACAAGGTTAATGGATAGAAAGTTTGAAGGTTAATGGAGATTAATAAGCTCACATAAAATACTAAAATAAATAAATAAATAAACAAGGAAAATGGAACTTGCTATAATAATGTGCTTTACTAATAGAAAGAGACCTAAGAAATAAATTTTTAATTTATATAAAAATGTTTAGATTTATTAAACAGTTTTCTTTGAAAATGAACATAGATGTGCAAATATATAAATAACATTTAAAGGAAGCTATATAAAAAAACTGTGTTATAAAGGTATTGATCTCTCTCAGTTTGGATACACCAAACTGAGAGAGATCAAACTGAAACTTGCCCCACTTCTCCAGAAATGGGAAGGTGGGGGGATCCTAATCATATTTTTTCAACTTTGGTATGCATGATTATTACACAACCATGTTGGATCATTTTGATAGTGTTTGTACTTGCTAAACATTTGGAATTCTCAGTCAAGAAGAGGTATGTGTGGAACCACAAAGTTGTGATTATGATAAACTTAAGAGGGCATAAGACCATGCAATAACATAAGAAGCTACAAGGGAATAATATTAATTATGAATAGGAAATGGTCAGGGACTGTTTAAGGTAGTATCAGATGGTGTATCCAAGGTCAGGAGGATAAACCAAGTGGGAGTTAAAATCATAAAGCAGAAGCTGAAAAAACATTGTGGAAGGAATATAAAGATATTAGAAAGTGATCAGCATGCCATGAGCAATAGAAAGCATGGGCAAGAAGGGCTAAATTGGATTATGAGAGGAAATTAGTTAAGCAATAGTTGAGATACTATGCAATAATTTTGCAAAGATACATCATTCGAGTTCAGATACAGAGGTAGATGAACTGCAGGCACTAGCAATATTGAGAAATATGTCAGTTATGTGTTAAGAGAATATACAAGAAAACTGGCAGTACCTGTAACCAAACTGTTTAATCTACATTATCTTTGAATAGTTTTAAAAGGAAACAAAAAGAGGGTCTGTCAATCAGTGTATGTTGGAAACTTGCCTTCACTGGCAGATGCATACATCAATGTTCTGCTCCTCATACCTCTCAGAAAACTAGAGTTGTCAGATCCTTAATTAAAAGAGCACATTACATTTCTTCTTCTCCTTCGGCCTTACAATAGGAGTTTTTCTCTATTAGATGGAATGAAATGGCTACAGCCCTCTTCACATTCAACAGATAAGACTATTACAATTCTACTGCAAGAGAACACAGGGTTCCAGATCCCCTATGTTTGGGGCATTTCCAAATGAAATAACAGAATCTAATAAGCAGAATCTTGAAGCAGTCTCACCTATACATATTTTCCTATCAACAAAAATTACTAATTTCTTGCCAACTACAAAGGACAATAGCTGGTGTTCCTGAGATTCTTTGTGAATGTATTTAACATACTATGAAGAGAGGCAAGAATAGCTTGTCTATCCAAAGTATGTTAGATTACATTACATTTTAGATTGCCTCTGGGCTAGATCAATACATGTTTTCTTCGGATTTTGGAACTGGATCACTTTTCAAACCCTCATTTTTATTCCAATAATATTTGGATATTCAACTCTATGGTTCAATTCTAAAAGTTGTGAAACTTTGTACTGCCATTAAATATTATTTATATATTTGCACTTCTATGTTCACTTTCAAAGAAAATTGTTTAAGATATCTAAACATTTTTATGTAAATTAAAAATTAATTTCTTGGGCCTCTTACATGTGTCAATCTGTTATTTTAAAAAATTATATCATGTCTAACACACATGTCTCTATTTAATAAGCTAAAAGGCTATTTTACCGGCGAACATGTTAATAGAAAGTTTTTTTTCAAAGTTTTTTTCGGCATGAAACTCTATGGATTTCGATCCGAGTTTCGTACCCGGCTATTAAAACATAAAGGGATTTACCATCTCCCTTTCTATACACATGTCTCTATTTTTGATTCTTTTTTGAGTGATCATTTCCTATTGCAAATCCCTTGTATATACTTGTATCTTGAACATATACGAAGATATCACTATCTATAATAACACAGTCACTACTTATTTTCCAGAGGGTGTTGAACCATGGAATGCATTGCCTGATGGAGTGGTGAGAGCGAGAACGGTCAATGAGTTCAAGGAGTGGTATGATAGACTTTGTGTTTCTTAGGGGGGACCTCCCACGATGAGTCTTTTGACTCCATGGAGGCCTGAATAATAATAATAATAATAATAATAATAATAATAATAATATTCCTGTCATTTCCATTTCCAACTGCCATATTCCTTGATATGACTGCTGCTTTTGATCGTGTTTGGATCAAAACAGTTATCATTCCCTTGTATAAGACCCTAATCAGACCACACTTGGACTAATGTTCTCAGATTTGGTCCCCAAGATTTGAAGGGGATAAATTAACTGTGGAAAGGGTACAAAGGTGGATAACAAAGATGGTTTCAGGACTGTACAATGATAGTTATGAGGATCGGCTGAGGGAATGTGGACTGCAGAGTTTGATGGATAGAAGAAGAAGAGGTGATATGATTGAGACTTTTAAACTGTTGAGAGGTGGTTACAGGGTTGACACTGGGGGAGTTCTTTCACTTGGTTGAACAGCGGGAAGTAGTGATGACGAGAGGCCATCCCTGGAAGTTATGAAAGGAAACTGTTTGCAAGAGGGTGAGGAGTGGTTTCTTTGCATGGAGGGTGGTTGAACCATGGAATGCATTGCCTGATGAAGTGGTGAGAGCGAGAACGGTCAATGAGTTTAAGGAGTGGTATGATAGACATTGTGTTTCTTAGGGTGGAACCTCCACTCGATGAGTCTTGATAGACTTTGTGTTTCTTAGGAAGGACCTCCCACAATGAGCCTTTTGACTCCATGGAGGCCTGAATAATAATAATAATAATAATAATAATAATAATAATAATAATAATAATAATAATAATAAATTAATACAAACAGTACATGATATTGGAATTAGAGGAAACACTTTAATCTGGATTGCTGATTTCAATAGAGGAAGAAAGATCAAGGTTAGAATCAATGCAGCAATATCAAGAGAGCAGAGAACCTGGGCTGATGTTCTCTAGGGACTCAGTACTCAGTCCCTTACTATTCCTTTTATATGTCAATAACATTCATCCCTACCTCACAGAAGCCACAAAAGTAGCTTGCTATGCAGATGATATAGCCATCTGGCATACTAGTGCTAAAATCAAAGAATCAGAGGAGATTCAAATCAAATCCATGAGAGGATTAGAAAAATGGTCAGAGAACTTTAAACTCAAAATCAACCCAGACAAAACAAAACTAAGCACCTTTAGTACAGACAGGAAAAATAGACATTCCTACAATTCCAAAGTGATGATCGACAACAAGCTAATTGAAAAAGTTGCAAATCCAAAATACCTTGGTATAACGCTTGATCAGGAATTACATTTTGCACAACACATCTCTAACACTTCCAACAGAGCTCTAAAAAAATTAAATATGCTGAAAAGGCTTTGTGGACCAAATTGGGGTGCAAAGCCAAAAATTCTCAAAACTACTTACACTACACTAATAAGTCCAATAATGGAATATGCAGCACCTATATGGTCACCTTCGGCCTCATCGGTAAAGGAAAAATTAGACAAAATACAAGCAAAAGCATCCAAGATTATCATTGGTGCAGTCTCATCCACTAACAACATCAGAGCCCAACAGGAATGTGGGCTTGACCTGCTGGAGGACAGATGAAAATTTGCCACCATAAAATTCATAAATAATATCAGAAGCTACCAAAGTGATCATATCTCCCTAAAAACTTATTAACATTGGAATCAAAAATGCAGACTTCACAGATCATCAACTTTACAATATGATGACACTATCAGGAAAGAAATAGGTCTTGATCAGCTAAATGCCCACATAAACAAAGAATATCTATTTTCCAGTCCTTTACCTCCAAATACCTCCATAAATCTAAACCTTACCAAATTCTGTACAAAAAAAAGAATCAAAAGAAATGCTCAAAGAAAAAGGCCTAAATACTGTCAACTTCCAAACAGATTATTTGTTATACCGATGGATCGTCAGACACCAATATGATTAATGGAGGCGCTGGTGTTCTCCTTCTACTCCCGAAAGGTGATAAACTTTCAATAAAAGTTGGATCTGGGAGAATTGCATCCAATTTTACCAGAGAACTTTACGCAATAAGCAATGCACTAGAAGCCTACTTAAAATCATCATGATCTCAACAATCTGAGGGAATTATAATTTACAGTGACTCAAGATCAGCTATGGAGGCAATCAAAAATGGCAATACCAAGCTCACACAAGACACCCATAAACTCTTAAATCAACTCAAGTGTTTAGGAAAAAGTTGCATTTTTACAATGAATTACTGCTCATATAGGCATTGATTACAATGAAGCAGCTGATAAATTAGCAAAAGAGGCCAGAGAACTCAACTAAGAAACTCACATGATAACTCTTGCTAATACTAATGCACTAGCAAAAGCTAAATTAATTCCACTGAAATCAGTGATACAACATCAAATTCCCGAAATTAATGCTGACAGAAAGATCTCCACCACAATAGCAAGACTATGAACAGGATATTATAGAGTAATGAAGATCAATACAGATGATACGAGAACATATAGAAACTGCAACAACTGCTCCAATACTGAACTGACACCCACTCACATCTTTACCTGTCCAGCAATCACAGCAGACTTGCAAGAAATAGATCCTAATCCTGAACCACAGCTCTATACAAACAAAATCATCGACATAGCCAAAGCAGTTCAAAGAGCACATGGAAACATCTAAGACTCTTCAAAAGACAAGACAACAATAACAACAACTACTTATTTCTTGAGTATTCTCTCAATGGGAGTATACTCACATCTAACTTACCTGCGAAGAGTCGACTCCTTCAACAAGAGCTCTAGTTTTCTCAGATGCATGTACTGTGACCTTGGGCACTCCTACATAGACATGATATGCCTCTACTACACCTAATGGTGCTTCATCTAGTTGAAGCCAGCCAATTAATATGCTTTTATTAAGTGGGTCTCCAACAGTGAGTGTTATGACTCCATGGAGTGCCCATATAAATAATAAGAATAATATTAATAATAATAATAATATATGATATAGTAAAAACTAGTCTCAGAGATTTCAGATCTAGAAAAATTGTTTTTTTTTCTTTTTTTTTTCTTATTACCAATTAGATTAAAGTGTATTATGAGTAAGAGTATTCTATGGTATCACTTACCTGGGAGGAGTCGACTCCTTCAACAAGAGCTCTAGTTTTCTCAGATGCACGTACTGTGGCCTTGGGCACTCCATCAACATAGACATGATATGCCTCTACTGCACCTAATGGTGCATCTGGTTGAAGCCAGCCAATTAATATGCTTTTATTGAGTTGACGTTCCAGAATCAACCGCTGGGGTGGAGGAACTGATTATATACAAATAAAAACAAATTTATATTTATATATGTTCATATTATTTGCTGATTGAATTCCGAGAATTAGAAAAAACGAATTAATTTAATTTAACGCACAACATGTTTCGTTGGAATGCTGACTTCTTCAGGCATGAGAACATTAAAAGCAAACATAAAAATCACCGTAAAGAAACATTGTTGCACTACAATAACAGACTATGAACTGGAATGAAGCTTGAACTGAAGCTGCAGTCTGGGCTAAAGTTCTATTATTATGAGCGTGTGACTTCACAAGTGTGCCAGTATCTGATAGAAGAGCTATGTGAGTCTAGCTATGTGAGTGCTATCAGATACTGGCGCACTCATGAAGTCACATGTTCACATATACTTAACAATATAACTTTAGTCCAGACCGTAGCTTCAGTTCAAACTTAATTCCAGTTCATAGTCTGTTATTGTAGTGGCACAATGTTTCTTCACTTTTAATGTTCTCATGACTGAAGAAGTCGGCATTCCGACGAAACATGCTGTGTGTTAAATTAAATTAATTTGTTTTTTCTAATTCTCAGAATATATATATATATATATATATATATATGTTAAAGATACCAAGCAATTTTATAAGCAGGGTTTTAATCCTTTTTCCGAAGTAAGCAAACAGACAAGTAAGTCAAGTTTGCACATGAACATAGCTCAGGCCTGAGGCAACTCATAGTAAAGGTGGAGTAAGCTCTGATCACTTCACTTAGTATTTCCCCTAATGCAAAGCACATCCCCTTGCGGAGATGTATGATGCTATGCATTAAAGGCAAGGGTCACTATCCAGACTGGTTTCCCTTTGTTTAAGTGGTGGAATACCTCTCCAAAAACTCATAAAATCCCCCAGATCACCCAATAATTAGCGACCTGCAGGATCAGAAAGTCAGAAACTCAGCGTTGTTCCCCTCAGTAACAGGCTCACCCTGCCACTGAGCTGAGAACCGGTTGGCTCTACACCGTGGCAGGCTCCCCCACCACCGAGCAGAGCCGCCTCATTTGCTCATCTGGAAGAGTAACAGCAACAGCCATGTCTCAGTTAACTTCACAGGCTACAGCATTGCCATTCATTACCCCCCCCCCCCCACCACCACCACCTTGACCTGGGTGACAGCAACAGCCGAGCCTCAGTTAAAACTTCACTGGCTACAGTATTGCCATTCATCACCCAAGCTTCCATCCGGTTTCGACCTTTATTGAGATCTCATCTGTGGGAGCCAGACCCAAAAATGCCAAGGTTGAAGTAATGCAGGGCTTATATATTTTATCTAAACAAGTTGCCACACGGTGCTTTGACTTTATTAAATAAAAATCTCAGGATGAGAGTAAGATGTAGAAAGTTTTTTATCTTGGGTATATACTACGTTAAAGATACCAAGCAATTTATAAGCTAGGTTTTAATCCTTTTTCCCAAGTAAGCAAACAGACAATAAGTCAAGTTGTGCCTGAATTTTTCAGGTCTGAAGCAACTCGTAGTAAAGGTGGAGCACTTTGTGGCAACTTGTTTAGGTAAAATTTATAAGCTCTGCATTACTTGGCATTTTTGGGTCTGGCTCCCAAAAATGCCAAGACCTTAATAAAGGTCGAAACCTGTCTGGGTAGTGGCCCTTGCCTTTAATGCATAGCATCATACATCTCTGCAAGGGGATGTGCTTTGCATTAGGGGAAATACTAAAGAAAGTGATCAGAGCTTACTCCACCTTTACTACGAGTTGCCTTAGACCTGAACTATTCAGGCTCAAACTTGACTTACTTGTCTGTTTGCTTACTTGGGAAAAAGGATTAAAACCTAACTTATAAAATTGCTTGGTATCTTTAACATAGTATATACTCAAGGTAAAAAACTTTCTACATCTTACTCTCATCCTGAGATTTGTATTTAATAAGGTCAAAGCACCTTGTGGCAACTTGTTTAAGTAAAATTTATAAACTCTGCATTACCTCAACCTTGGTATTTTTGGGTGTGGCTCCCAGTGACGAGACCTCAATAAAGGTCGAAACCAGTTGGAAGCTTGGGTGATGAATGGCAATGCTGTAGCCTGTGAAGTTTTAACTGAGGCTCGGCTGTTGCTGTCACCCAGTTCCAGGGTGGGAAGGGGGGGAGGAGTAATGAATGGCAATTCTGTAGCCTGTGAAGTTAACTGAGGCACGGCTGTTGTTGTTACCCCTCCAGATGAGCAAATGAGCAGCTCTGCTTGGTGCTGGGGGAGCCTGCCGTGGTGTAGAGCCAACCGGTTCTCAGAGTTGACAATGTGGCAGGGTGAGCCTGTTACTGAGGGGAACGCTGAGTTTCTGACTTTCTGATCCTGTCATTATTGGGTGATCCAGAGGATTTTATGAGTTTTTGGAGAGGTATCCCCACACTTAAACAAAGGGAAACCGGTCTGGGTAGTCGCCCTTACCTTTAATGCAAAGCATCATACATCTCTGCAAGGAGATGTGCTTTGCATTAGGGGAAATACTAAGGAAAGTAATCAGAGCTTACTCCACCTTTACTATGAGTTGCCTCAGACCTGAACTATGTTCAGGCACAAACTTGACTTATTTGTCTGTTTGCTTACTTGGGAAAAAGGATTAAAATCTAGCTTATAAAATTGCTTGGTATCTTTAACATAGTATATACCCATGGTAAAAAACTTTCTACATATATATATAAATATATACATATATTATACACTATGTATAAATGGACACACACACATACGGGATTATTAAAAAATGAACTTTGTGCTTAGAAACCTTTATTACAATAAAATATTTCCATTACATCTAGTGGTGCATCACACACACACACACACACACACACACACACACACACACACACACACACACACACACACACACACACACACACACACACACACACACACACACACACACAGTGTTATTCCAAAAATATGAACTTTGTACTTTGAAACGTTTATTACAATAAATGGGGAAAAGAAAAAGAGAGAGAAGACAAACATTACACTATTGTTGACAGCAAGGTGGAAGGGAAAAAGATAAGCTGTATCATTAATTATCAGGTATGTAATTTAAGTGTATAGTGGATCTTGCCTAGATTGGTTGTTATCAAGTATGGAGTTTGTATCATGAAGTTTTTTAGTGTTTAAAGTATTTTTCTGATTTACTGTGTTTGTGTGTTGTTTTATCTCTTCCATAATGGCAACCACTTAACATCAATTAATTGATACATTGTTTCCCAGCCCACTGCCATTTAAGGAATATATTCTGTTCTGCAGAGTATTCTATAAGATTCTGCAGCATGTTGTGCTGCAGAATCTTATAGAATAATTTATAGAATTGTTGACATGCATACAGCATGTATGCATGTCAACAATTAAAAATGTGGCAAGTAAGTGATAGGCAAGTGATGTTTGCATAAAATTACTGGTAATGAGAGAAGAAGTGTAAGATATGAACATATTGCAAAGAGTGAAGAGAGACATTAGGAGACTTTAATCAATATGAGGTGAACAAGAGTGTGAATAAAAGAAAGTTATGGAATAATAGAAGGAGAGAGAATGAGAGAACCAAAAAAGTGGAAATGAGAGAAAGTCAAAAAAGTACTGGAGCAAGGGATAAAGAGATGAGGGGATAAGTGGATAAGTGAGAGAACAAGAAGGGAGTGTAAGACGAGAAAGAGAGAGAGAGAGAGAGATAGGAATGCAGATGAGCAAGGAATGAATGGATCTGGGAGAGGTGTGACATCAATGATTCACAGTGTGCAGAACAGAACATTAGATATGTGGTTGCCAGGAGGCATGACAATGTGGTGAGAATGTGGACAAGTTGATAGTGATGGTTTAAATAAATGACCTGAAAGGTAGTGTGAATCAGTTGACAAGAGTCCTGAGGCTAATATTACAGGCTGTGCGCATGAAAAGTGTGAAAAGGAAGATAAGTATATTGCTCAGATATGATAATACAGAGTTAAAGAGAAGAACAGCAATAAAAAGATGCTGAGAATGTGACAACAGAGAAGTCTCTGGAACATGTGGATGTTTGGAGTGCATTTGATATAGGAGAAAGCTATGTGAGAGATTGGCTTCTTTGTACATGGAAATAAGATATTTATTGATTTATCTGGTAATAGTTCATTAGTTTTATACCCATCACCTTCAGAGTATAAACTGTTTGTCACAGTAGATAAACAGTAACAATCAGCTGTTAATAGGAACAGTTTAATTGTAACAGGCATACAAAGAACTAAAGCCTTAATTTGGTACCATCTATTGTTCGATAAAAAAAAATTTACACACATTATTTCATCTCTTTAATGGACAACATGAGTTTGCTAAAGGAAGATTGTGCTTTAGCAATCTGTTTACTTATTATAACAAGATGACAAATACATTGGACAAGGGGGATGCATATACAGTAGTATATTTAGATTTTGCAAAGGCTTTCAACATATTGCCACATGACAAACCAGTAGTTAAATTGGAACAGATGGGGTTGAATAGTAGATTAGTTCACTGGATTGGAGATTACCCCCCCCATACACAACTGTCTGATAGGTATCAGCAAGTTGTGTATGGGGGGGGGGGAGTAATATCCCAGAAGAAAGTCACTAGTGTCATCCTTCAGGGGTCTGTTTTGGGGCCATTGTTGTTTAATATGTAAATGACATTGGAAAGAATTTAAATTGTGATATACAGTTATTTGCAGATGATGCAAAGTTGGAGAGAAGTAGAGCAGATGTAGCTTTGCAAGAAGAGCTAAACAGATTGTGTTGTGGGGATGTCAGTTTAATGTAGCAAAGTGCAAGGCTTTAAAATTTGGGAAGCAAAGATGGGATACAGAGTATAGTATTGGTGGGGATATTTTAGAGGAGGTGGAGGAGATGAAAGATCTGGGGGATGATGGTGGCTAGGGACTTGAAATTTCATGGATATTTTGCTAAAATTGTGAGGAAAACACAGCAGATTATGGGAATGATGCAGAGAACAATGACATGTAGAAGTAAGAATGTTTTGATTCCATTGTACAAGGCTTTGATCAGGCTGCAAATGGATTACTATGCAGAGATTTGGTCGCTTGGTTTTCAGAAGGATGATGAGATGTTGGAGTAGGTTCAAAGATGATTGACTACAAAGTTGGTTTCTGGTCTCTGGAATGTGGAATATGAGGATAGAATGTAAAAAAGCTAGTGGATAGAAGGAAGAGGGGGAAGACATGATCTAGATATATAAATTGGTAAGGGTAATTACCAGATTAACGTGGATGAGATTTTTTATAGAATATCTGGAGACAGGGGGAGAACAAAGGGCATCCATCAAAGGGAGAGAAAGAGGGGGTCTTTGCTGATTGAAGGGTAGTGAATGGGTGGAATGGGTTTCCAGAGGAGGTTGTGAGTGCTTCATCAGTAAGGAGAGATAAGATATGTATTGTATGAATAATGGATCTCCCACAATGAATTTTCTGACTCCATGGAAATACTTGCATAATAATAATAAAATGCTCAAATATGGAGATATAAATATTTTGTAGTGGCTACGCTGCATAATTCAGAAGCCCTGGTCAGAAGGTAAAATTACACATAATTGGACACAACCTCAGTTCTCATCTATAAAAAAAAGGAATATATGTGATAATCAGATATAGGAAAAATAAAGATCTCCTCAGAAGTTCTGTGGGTATAGAGACAAAGAGGAGAATGATAAGAACATTAGTATGTCCAGTTTCCACATATGGAAGTGAGACCTGGGTATTCAAGAAGAGAGTAAGACAACAGATAGAGACAACAACAGCCTTTGAAATGTGGCGCTACAGAAGAGTCCTGAAAATCTCATGGACAGAGAGCATGTTACAAATGCATAGGTACTATCAGAGAATGAAAACATAGAAATCTTTATTGCAGGAAATGATCCAGAGAAAGATGAAACTGGCAGGAGATGTATTGAGGGATCAGAAGGACAGAGGACACTAACAGTTTTAGAAGGTAAGATTATGAGAAGAAGATCAAGAGGTAAAAAAAGAAGGACAAGGTTTGATGATATAAGATCATGGTCAGGATCACGTGACTATGCTGAAACAAAAAGAAGAGCTGCTAACAGAGAGGACTCGAAGGACATGGTGCTACATCCTTGCATTGAGGAAGCTACATGATGATGATGATGTGACAATCACAGAGGAATTTCTCTACTAACTATTCCATGTAAGATTTATGCAGGGATACTCGACAAGAGGCTAAGAAAAATTGTAGAAGAGAAACTTGGAAAAGAACAAGCTGGGTTTAGGTCAAACAGAAGTTGTCAAAGTCAGATTTTTCTTTTTACAACAAACAGTTGACAAATCATGGAAATATAACAAGGATCTATACAGGTATCCCTCGATTAACGCAGTTAATTAATCCCTCGATGTTATCGCATATATCAAAATCGCGTTAATCAAATCTAATAATCAATGATAAAAATTACAATTCGTCCATGATCGATTACTGTATTAGTAATTCGTTTTATATGGTACTCTTTTAGGAAAGATAAAAAAAATGAATGAAAAGTAAATGTTTAATAAATACTTGTACCTACATTATTTACTGCAATTTTTTTTAATCAAAATAAGTTATCGAGAGTCGTTTGAACAGTTTTAGTTTTTTTTCTTATCAGCATAAAAAAGACCAAAACTATGAAAATAGGCAGGAACACAGAAACCTTCAGCTGCATTCTCAATGAAGAATCTGTCAAAGTAAAGTCTTTCAACTATTTAGACATAATTTTTTAGTGAAGATGGTAAATTAAATATAGAAATAGACAAAAGAATAAACAAAGCTGGTATGGTGGGGAGTCAGATGAATAAATTTATATGGAATAAGAGAGAAATTAGCTAAAATACTCAACAAGCAGTATACAGTACAGTGTTCAAATCAGTTTTAAATTATGGATCTGAGAGTTGAGTTAGGAATAAAGCTTGATCAAAGAATGGAGACCAGAATATCAGAAGCAAAAAGTACAAGTGAGGATATTAAGAAAGAAACTGCCATTGTTAGCATTCAGGAATGTGTGAACAGAGCTGACTTAAGGTGGTGTGGTCACTTAAACAGAATGGGAGAGGAAAGTTAGCAAAACAGGTGTTTGAATCCAAGACTAAAACCAAGATTGATTTAGGATTGATTCAGTCAGAAGTGCCGTAAAAGAAGGAAATATAAGATATGATAATAATGGTAGTGTTGATAAGTAAAAGACTAATTTGGAGGAAAACTTGACAGGAGTTTAGTAATAATGTGAACGTAATCATGTGGCACTGCATATTGTCCTGTACACCCCTTGAGAATAAATATCAGAGAATCGATAATGATGAGTGATGAAGAAATTTATGACTAGTGCAGGCAGAACTCATAGTCATCACTGGAAACTAGTTAAGGATGTCACTAGGAAGCATACAGGATACCAGATGTTGTGAGAGCATTCAGAAGTTTGTGAGAGCATGGAGAATTTCACCAAACTCTATTGCTAATGATATATGCCACTACTCTCTGGAATCGAAACATGGTTTTTGCCATATCAAGCTTCCATTAAGCAAAGTGAGTGATGAATACTGAATGAACCCTCTACCACCTAGTAATGCTTAGCAACAGAAGCTTGGCCTTTTTTTTGAAGGATGTGGGTACCACACCTCAACCCTGCCTACATTAGTTCACTCCCAGATAATTTTCTCTAGTTTGATTGTTTAATGTCTGTTAGCTAGTGGATATATAATGAGTTCATTAATGTGAAGGTATAGACAGAGGATAGTTTGCTATAGACCAGTGGCGGCCGGTGAAAATTTTAAGCGAGGGTGCTGCATATACAAAATAAAATTTTAAAAAAAATTATTTTCCTAATCAGTAACCAATTTATTAATAAATAAATTTACATGTTAGAAAATTGCTTTATTAAAAATATTTCAACAAACACCAATAATAAAAGTTTCGTATCTCACAGAAATAACAAGCGCAAGCATATGATACACTGCCCAAAGAGCAGTGTCAGCGTAAACGAATATTGGCGAGTCTACCTGTGATTGGCGCGATCATTCTCACACTGCATTAGATCGCAGTGTATTTGTTTTGTGTAACCATAATTGAAAAAATATAATTCTTTTCATATTTTCAACAGTGACACTCGTCATAATTCAGCCTTGTATCTATAATAAATAAATAATTGTTATTTTAACCAAATAAAATAAGTTTGCAAAAAATAGTTCACCCTTTCATATCTCACAGAAATAACATGCGCAAGCGTACTATACACTGCCCAAAGAGCAGTGTCAGATTCACTAGTTACGTGCAATGAGAAGCGCAAACGAATATCGGCGAGTCTGGCTGCAATTGGTTGAATGTGATAATATAGTAGTGTATTTGTTTCGTAATCTAAAGCGTTAATCGAACAATTCCAATTATTAACTATTCAATCAATGTCGAAACATAAGCTGTAACCTTTAACATGTTGTATTGCATTTATATAATGTTGTAAGCATTGTTATTATTTATAAACACAAACAAAATTTAAATTTTTCATTTTTTCCTTGGGGGTGCTGCAGTGTCGCAGTGCTTATGTACTGGCCGCCACTGCTATAGACTGAACCAGACTTTGTCAAAATCCAGCATATTTCATATAGTGATACTCACAATATCAGTTACATCAATGTCATAGACTTCTGAGGTTGAACTCTTGAACTCAATCATGCTGTTGGCTATCTCCAGTCCCTTTTATGTTTTAAAGATTCCTTGTATGCCTTGCTTTCAGACATTCAAAGGTCTGAATATCTGAAAGCAAGGATGGGGTTTGATTAGTTTGGAATGTAATGAAGGGATCTGAGATGAGCTATTGGATGATGAAGGTGGATGACGGTCTGAAAGTTATGGCCCACTTTGGGAAATGTGAAGATAACAATACATTATGCACTAATGAGGACACTGACATGCAGAAATAAAGAAATTATATACATTGTTCTACTGTACAATGCCTTGATCTTTGGTAAGATGGTTTTGGTCTTTGAAGCACTAATGTTGGAAAGGGCCAAGATATGTAAGAGTCACTAAGGTATTGTACATTCTAATGACAATATGAATATGATGATATATTGAGGGAATGCAAGCAGCAGAGTCCAATGGAGAGACAGGAGAGATATGACTGAGATGTAAGTTGGTAAAGAGAGTGGATTAATTATTATTAGTAGTAATAGTAGTATTAACATTAGACCTCCATGGAGTCAAAAGACTCATTGTGAGAAATTCAATATTATTACTATTATTATTATTTTGTGACACCTCCAGGGAGTCCAAGGACTCATTGAAGGAGAGCACCTACTCTGCAACTCTGTCTCCACCAACTGCACCGACACCATCTGCCACCCACTACCACCACTTCCACAGACAATCACAAACATCCATGCCCACAGCGGGATTCAAACCCACAGCCTTTTGGCTGGAGAGTGGATATGCTAACCACTAGGCCAACCATACAGGCATATTATTATTATTATTATTATTACATGACACCTCCAGGGAGTCCTAAGACTCATCGAGGGAGGGCACCTACTCTACATCTCTCCATCTTCGTCATCACCTACACAAGCACCATCTACTGCCTACCAACACCACCACTAGTATTTTCACAGACACTCACAAACATCCATGCCCATGGTGGGATTTGAATCCACAACCTTTTGGCTGGAGAGCGGATAAGCTAACCACGCGGCCAACTAGGCTGACTAAGGAGGAGCTTTGTGCATATCATACACAAAGCTCCTCAATCTACTATTATATTCTGTTTTTTTCTACACTTGCACTCAATTCACACTCATTCACTGCATTCCACTCACCAACCTCTCTCTCTCTGTATGTAAAGAACCACTCCTCGGCTTGCATTCTTCTTATATAGCTTCCAGAAGATGACTAGAATCCTGTTCTATCCTATCAGTTTCCATTCTATGAAAAATCTCTCCTACATTTAATAACAATTCCTGACTAACTTATATGCCTCAATCATACCACTTACTCCTACTATCCACAAGGCTTTGCAAATAACATTTTCTCAATCTGTCTTTAAACCCAACATTCCAGAGATCCAACACCACTTTAGTCAATCTTCTCTGAATCATCTCCAATAAATCCTCAGTCCTGATCCAAACCAGCTGTCCAAATGTATGCAGCCTGATCAATGAAACCATATCTTCTGCACTTCTACCTGCCAAGGTCCTTCTCATCAATATCATAATCTGTTGTGATATCCTCACAGTTTTAGCAATATCGTCCTGAGATTTCAAGTTCTTGTCACTATCACTCCCAGATCTCTTACCTCTTCCGCTCTTTCAAGATATCACCACTAATGCTATAAGGTAAAACTTATATAATGGAGGGAGATGGAGGAGGGGAAGGAAGAACAACTCATCATCTTTAGAGAGGTTTTTTTTTTCTTTTTTTTTTTTTTTTGAGAGCATGGTATGTAAGTGTATTGCATTGGTAGAGACTAATAAGGGCAGAAACCAGCACACCAGTTTTTAAGGCACATTTTTGAAAGCATTGTGTTGGATAGTGATGAACTTCCACACTGAGTCTTTTGATTCCATTAGGTCTGATGATGATGATAATATTTTGCAACACTGCAGTTCAACAACTGCTTAACATCTAATAACAATGACAAGAATAAATTGTTGTTTAGCCAGGCTTTCTTCCTGGCCAAAGGATGGTTATGATAAATCTCTTGTCCACCCTGACTGGCATTTCTGAATTACATACTATTTTTTGTACATTTTAGCTGTCTGCAAGACTAAAATATTTTTTAAATAATCACTACCACAGCCTTAGATCAATCAGTTCAGTACTGAATAAGAAAAAAAAATTCTGTTAGGTAACAGAGTATTTCTTTTTTGTGGATATTCTTTACAATTAACCATCCGAAGTTTTTTTGAATAATATTTTGTTATTCTAAAAAAAAAAAAAAACTAAAAATAAGAAGTTAAATTACCTGGTCCTTCTTCTCTCTCAAGATCTGACAGATCATCCTCGTCAAGTTCCTCTATATCTTCTAGATCTATGTAATCATTCATGCGATGGAAGTCTTCTATAAACAGCCAGATAAAACAAAGTCTGAGAATGCTGGGCAAAAATCAGAAAATGAAGTACCAAATTACAAAATTAACAGACATAAAACAACATAATTCCTTCAGTCTGGTGAAAGAAAGTTGTTTAATGTGCATTTCACACATACTTTGATTTCATTTATGGATGAGATAAAAAAGTGATGGGAATGAGCAAAGTGAAGAAAAAAACAACATGCAAACAGAATATGTACCAAACTGGAGATTGCAAAAACATCTTTCAAGTTTATTTAACAAAAGCACATAAACAGAACTGACAGTCCAACATTTGCCACAAAGAAATGTTATAGAGAGTATTTACATGCATATCTTCAGAAAAAGAATTCATCTTTCAACTTGACCCAAGGAAGAAATAATTTTTCTCCTTGACCATATATATAATGCAACAGTTGTTTCTAAAATAATTCATTTTTACTTCATATGTTATCTTTCATAATTGTGTCTTTTTCAGTGCAAGTATGTTACTTCAGAGCTTATAAATTCACAGAATATTCATGATTTCTCTCATCTTTCCCTTCCCAGCTTTACTAGCTAAGTGGATAATGCTTCTGCTCTCCAAAGAACAAGCTATGGATCAGAATCCCAGCATGGCATGGATGGTTGTGAATGTCTTTAGTTACCTGATGTGAGATGACTATTATGCTTATTGGAGGACTCAAATGACCTAAAAAAAGGTACCATTTTTGTCTCTAGAGGTAAGGTTCCAGGATTATCTATTTCTAAGCCCACCAACATTATAAACTCACAAACTTCTGTGTGCAAGTTGAAAATAAAAAATGTTCCTTTACTTGTTTCCCACTTTCATTAGTCAACTACAATTTAATAACTTGTTTATTTTGCCGCCTGCTGGCCAGTATTAGTAGCACATTTATTTACTAATGCATGCAAGTACATATTTACTTGGGATAGTTTATCAGTTTTGAGGAACAGAAAAAACTTTGCCATCTCTTTCTAAAATATCACCACTAAAAATAAAAAAATAAATATAAATTAATTAATTAAAAAAGGTCTAACATGCCATCACAGATGAGAATTTAACCTAGTCCTTTTCCAAACAAGTGGTGCACTGAAAAGTACTCAGCCATGTAGCTAATACATTACCATTATCATCTCCATGTAGTCAGGAAACTCATTATGGACAACTGACTTTTTCTGCATTGATTTAGAAATATAATATCACCTACATAAAGTAAACAGCATAGTGCAATATCTCCAGTTTTGATATCAGGTTTAATGCTACTTTCCTTCATAATGTAATCCACATAGTAATGAATAAGTGAAATTCCATTGGCCATTGACTTACTCCTCATTTGACAGACCATCCTCCACCAAATCCTTCTAACAGTCAGCTAACTTGTAGGTAATAGGTAACATGTTGATCTGATACGTAGATTTTGCAAAGGCTTTTGGTATACTGTCACACAACAGGTTGGGAACTAAACTGGAGCAGATGGAATTAAATAGTAGATTAATGAACTGGATAAGTGACCAACCAGTTGTCAGATAAGTATCAGCAAGTTGTATGTGGGTTGGAATATCCCAAAAGAGGAAAGTCATTAGTGGTGTGCCACCGGGACCTGTTTTGGGGCTACTGTTGTTTAACTTGTATATTAATAATATTGGGGCAGGTTTAACTACAATTGTTTGTAGATGATGCAAAATTAGGAAGAATGATGAGGAATCAAACAGATGTTCTGGCCTTACAGGAAGACTTGAATAGATTGTATGAGTGGACAAATGAGTGGAACTATCTCTTCAATGCTCAAGTTGATCTAAAAATCAAGATGTAAACCTTCTCAATTTTGGGAACTGGTAATTAATTTACAGAATTAACAACGCATATAAAGTATATTAATTAAAGATAACTTTAATGAATCACTTCTATATTTCGGCAATGTCACATTGCCATCTTCAGGAACATAAAGATATGGTATGTGCACTAAGGAACTAACAAAGCAAATGAGGAAGAAAGTAATAAACTAATTTTGTTCCTAAAGTCCTAATGGTGCCCTCTTGCGGGCTAATTTGGAAGTCTTAGCAGTTGGGCTGAAGTTCTCATAATGAAAGTCTCCCAAATTTGGGGCAGTTTCATGCACCCAAATTTGTTGAGGTTAGGAACGTTTTTTAGAGCTGCTGAAGGTTCTTTGAATAATCTTTCATATTTAAACTTGCTGCGATGGATTATTTTTGTTTTCTTCCAACGAATTTTATGGTGGGTATCTAAGGCATGGTCTGCCAGCCCAGAGCGGCTGTACTGGTGAAACCGGATGTAGTCTTGGTGTTCTGAAATCCTGATATTTGTTGTTCTGCCTGTTTGGCCAAAGTAGGACAATTTGCAGCTGCAAGGGACCTGGTATACACCAGGTAGGTCTAGGGGAGGTGGTTGGTCTTTGGTAGAGCGGATAAGGGATGCCAACTTTTTATATGGTCTGTAACAGGAAGTAAGGTCATATTTTTTGAGGATATTAGTTATTTTTTCAGAGGTGCCCTGGATGTAGGGGATAGTGATAGACTTGGTGTAGTCTTTATTGTGGAGGGGGGGAGGGGTGTTGTGGTTTACAGGTTTTAGTATTTTTGGGATTTTTTTGGGGTTATAGCCACATCGGCAAGAAAGGAATTCGAAAAAATACGTAGTCAGCACGTGAAAAAATACGAAAACCTGACAAAGACTTCTACTTCTGTACCCCAGCCACCACTTAACACAGTAGTCAACCTCTCATCGGCAGTTTTAAAGCCTGAAGCACTCACCGCACTTTCACGTGGTCACAATTTCGCCCTAGCTCCTAAAAGGATACCTGCTGAAGAAATCATGATCCAAATAGAGCGTGGAATTCGCAACCTGCCTAACCATATCGCCAACAACATGAGACTGGATGTAGTCGGTGTTCTTACTAAAGCCAAACCTCCAAAATCCAACTTATCCAAAAACGAATATACAGCCCTTCAAGAATTAAAAAACAACAAAAAAATAGTAATCACCAAAGCTGATAAGGGAAACACCACTGTAGTACTCAATCAAAAAGACTACAAAGGTAAGCTAAATTCTTTAATACGAGACCGTACTACTTACCTCCCCATTGAATATAATCCGACCAGCTCTCAGATTAGAACTATCCACAGACTCCTTAAGAAAGTCACTTCTTGGCCTGTGGAAGTCACCAACAAACTTAAACCTTATAACTCTAGACCCCCCCGATTATATGGACTCCCAAAAATACATAAACAAAATGTGCCATTGCGTCCCATAGTGGATGGCATTGATTCCCCCACATATAAATTAGCCAAACATTTAGCCAAAACGCTCACACACTACACTGGCAACACACCATCACACATAAAAACCTCGGCCCACTTTAAAGCCAGTATAGAAAACCTCACACTCCAACACACTGACATAATGGTCAGTTTTGACGTCTCCTCCCTATTCACTAATGTCCCACTCAAAGAAACCCTTGAGCTCATCCAAGCCAAGTTTCCTCCCGATATCTCAGCCCTATTTCAGTTCACAATGAACTCAGGCTATTTCGTTTGGCAAGGAAAGTTCTACAAACAGATAGAGGGGACAGCCATGGGTTCACCACTTTCCCCACCCTTGGCCAATTTCTTTATGGAGACATTTGAAGAGAAAGCCTTAAACTCCACCCCACAAAAACCCACTATTTGGCTTCGTTATGTGGATGATGTGTTTGCTATTTGGCCACATGGCTCAGACACACTCCACTCCTTCCTAACACACTTAAACAACCAACATCCCAGAGTCCAGTTCAACTTAGAAAAAGAGGAAAACAACACCCTCCCCTTCCTAGACACTTTAATCACCCGCCAGCTTGATGGATCTTTGGTTTTCTCTGTTTACAGAAAACCCACCCACACTGGCAGATACATTCACCAGCAATCCCCCCCCCCCTCACAACAATATGGGGTGATAAAAACACTATATAACAGGGCAAAATTAATCTGCTCAGATGACAAGGCCCTGACTATGGAACTAAACCACATCCTCAACACTTTCTTAGCCAATGGCTATAACCCCCAAAAAATCCAAAAAATACTAAAACCTGTAAACCACAGCCCCCCTCCCCCCCTCCACAATAAAGACTACACCAAGTCTATCACTATCCCCTACATCCAGGGCACCTCTGAAAAAATAACTAATATCCTCAAAAAATATGACCTTACTTCCTGTTATAGACCATATAAAAAGTTGGCATCCCTTATCCGCTCTACCAAAGACCAACCACTTCCCCTAGACCTACCTGGTGTATACCAGGTCGCTTGCAGCTGCAAATTGTCCTACTTTGGCCAAACAGGCAGAACAACAAATATCAGGATTTCAGAACACCAAGACTACATCCGGTTTCACCAGTACAGCCGCTCTGGGCTGGCAGACCATGCCTTAGATAGCCACCATAAAATTCGTTGGAAGAAAACAAAAATAATCCATCGCAGCAAGTTTAAATACGAAAGATTATTCAAAGAATCTTCAGCAGCTCTAAAAAACGTTCCTAACCTCAACAAATTTGGGTGCATGAAACTGCCCCAAATTTGGGAGACTTTCATTATGAGAACTTCAGCCCAACTGCCAAGACTTCCAAATTAGCCCGCAAGAGGGCACCATTAGGACTTTAGGAACAAAATTAGTTTATTACTTTCTTCCTCATTTGCTTTGTTAGTTCCTTAGTGCACATACCATATCTTTATGTTCCTGAAGATGGCAATGTGACATTGCCGAAATATAGAAGTGATTCATTAAAGTTATCTTTAATTAATATACTTTATATGCGTTGTTAATTCCGTAAATTAATTACCAGTTATGTTGTTGGATTCTAATTATGTAGAAAATAGAATAAATGTTGTTTGATTCAGAATCCAACATGACTTTCCGTCACAAGAACTATATTTGTAAATATTATTTGATGTAAATAACATAAATTGTAATTGATATCATATAACTACCTTAATTATGTCAAATATTTAATTGCTTAATCAAAGAAATCTTTTAATGGTAAATAGATTCTGTATTAAATATTATTAAGCTGTTTTATTTATTATTTTGTCAATATTGTAAGAACTTATATTTGTAATTTAACTACGCATTTATTGGAATGCAAATATTCTATTTATTCTTTTTATGAAAGTTAACGTTATGTAATAACTGAATGTAGTTATATAACCTAATGTAACATTCGCGAGAATGTTTACGTCTATCGGTTGTCATAGAGACGCGTGAAAATAAACGAGCGCGTGTGAAGGGAGCGTTTGTAGAGGAGAAGAGAAAATAGATACGTAGTAGTAAGTAGGGAGTCGGAACGGAACTTTGGAACTATAAGGTAGCAAGGAAGTAAACTAAAGAAGTAGAAGTAATTAAAAGATTCCTAAGGATAGGAGTTGAGTAGATATTTTTTTATATAAGTGAATCTTATAGTTGGCTGAAAGCAAAACCAGCCGTAGTAATAAAAAGAAATTATTGCCGTAATCGGATAATTAGAGAACTGGACATTCAAAGAAGAATACTGAATAAATCCAGTCAGTCTATAATTACGACTTATTTCTGTACTACCATGAAGGGGAATTGTACGGAGTTAAACTAGTTGATGAATGATAAATAAGAATAATTAATGTACCTTATAGTTGTTATCTGGATTTTTGAAGCGCGATTAGTAATGTTTTAGTTATTTAGTGTTTCGCAAGTGTGATAAATACAATTTGAAAGTGTACTCACAAAATATTGGAAGTACTGAAGATTATTTCTGGTAAGGACAGTCATATTAGTTTATTTCAGTGTATGCAGATTTAAGTATTAGTTCCGTTGCGCTGTTTCTAACATTAACTGTAGCTTACCATCAAGGCTGAGAGTTGAAAATATAGACATTGAAGTGATATCTACCGTGGTTAGTGCCTGTTATGAGTTAATCGTAGAGTGTAGCTGAGAGATACATGGAAACTGAATAAATAAGAAATTCTATTGTAATAATTTGAGTAAAGAAACTTTGTGATTCTGAAACTGTGAATTTGTTTGAGAAAGTTTGAAAGATTGGATTAATATGAATGACTTGACTTGATATGCTAACTTGACTGGTTTGTCATATTTAGAAGTGGAATTTATGTAATTGTTATATAACCATATATTAAATATTTTGTTTGTTAATTTAAATATTGTGTTTGCCTGAATTTCTTTTTACTGCACCGTTCACAAAAATTCGAATCTAGCGGGAATCCCAGAAAGAAAATAAATACCATCGGCCTGAATGAATGAAAAGACTGCTAACTAATTTTGAATTGATCCTACTAATTCATATAGACTTATCTAAGGATAGAGTGGCGCAGTATAATAGAAATTTCTCTACCCTTAGATCAGTGATTAATTTGCAATTAGTTTTCCTTTATTTTATGAAAGTGACTTTTAGCAAGATGGCGGATTCGAACGTCAAGAGAATACGTCATGACAATGTCTAACCAACGTATAAGTCTTACTACTAGAATCAATTTTGGGAAGTTATACTGACTAATACTCACCATTCATATGTTCCATATGTAATTAATTAATTTTATATTTAAAAATATTTTATTAACTAATTTATTTTTGGATATCAATGCAGATGGAGCTATTCTCCTACAGCTGATAGTGAATATAATACCATGCACTTTCAATTCAATTGATGTTCTCATTTTTGCGATTGTTTATTTATAATTGTATTGATAATGGCTATGAAAATTTACCAAAAATTCTACAAATAAAAATAATTAAATTAACATATGTGTTTCCATTATTCATAATCAATGTTCAAAGTGTAAGTTTCTGAAATTTGGACGGCAATGATGGGATGCAAAGTATATACCTGGCAGGGGAATTCTGAAGGAGATTGAGGAAAGAAGATCCAGGAGTGGTGGTGGTGGACAAGGATCTGAAGTTCAGGGGTCACATTGCACAAGTTGTGAAGTCATCACATATGGATTATTGTGCACAAATTTGGTCACATGGTTTTCACAGTAATAAGGATATATTAGGGTCCAGAGATTGAGGTGGTATCTGATGCAGAGTATGAAGACAGATTGAGGGAATGCAATTTGCAAAGCTTCATGAATAGGAGGAGGAGGTGAGAAGATATGACTGAACCTAAGTTGGTAAGGCATTGTTAATGGGCTGACAGTATGGCGAATGCATATACATTGATTGATTTCAAAGTGCAATTTGATTGAGCTTTGTGAGTAACAGTGTGTACCTCCCCTAATGAGTGTTTTGACTTCAAGGAGGTCTGGTAATAATAATAATTATAATAATAATAATAATAATCTAATTACCAATACATTCAGATTCAAAACTTGGGAAACTAGATACTTGTTCTTAGACGCTACTAAATGCTTGACTGCATTCCCCCCCTTCCATCAAATTCACTAGAACTACAATATCTAGATTTATCAATACACTTAGAAACTGCACACTCTTGCACAATCTTCTCATAGACTTGTTTGTAATCATGGCCCTTCTTCTCAATTCAATCCTGTGAGTCTGCTGTTCTGGCAGCAGACTCACAATCTTTATTCTTTCATTCTTCTTTTTTGCTTCATCTAGCAAACTCCTAAATATCTTCTCTCATTACATATTTCTTGTATTTCAAATCATATATTCCTGCCAAGGCAACCAAGTCTTTTACTTCTCTTCTCTGCATACTAATAGTTTCACTGAAATTCTTGATCTTTACACCTAGGAAACATGCTTCCTTCAATTTCTCATCAAGTGCACCTCTTATCATAGCATCACCATACAATGTTCCCTCCTTAATCCAAGTTTTTCACTCTTTCCTACTTTTCCCATTCACTTTTTTTTTCATTCTCCTTTCTTCAGCACCACATGTAACACATTTCTCAAATTGCTCCTGCATGTTCTGTCTTTCAAAAGGCTATGTATAAGCAATGTATTTCTCTCCTACTTAGTTATTTATTCACATTTGATGTCAGTGAATGCCATATAATCACTCTCGTATCTCATAGGGTTTTGGGAGTGAAGCCTTCTGCTAGAAGAAGTAGTAAGGCTGCAGATGCTCTTACTACAGAGTTAATAAGACAATCGCAAATATCCATGGTAGAATTTTAATTCACAGCCTCGTGAATGGAGAGCAGATACACTAACCACATGACCAACCAGGCTGGCTTTCTCCTCACTTCCACCTCATAATTCACATTATCTTCAACCACTTCTTTTATATTCACATTCATATTTCATCCACTATCACTCACTCTTTCAACAACACTCTCACATTTAGGCCTTAATCATTAACATTCATCACTTCATTCTCCCACTTTTGACATGTCTTGCATTTCTTGAACTCACTAAGAACACATTTCTAACACACACACCCTCTCTCCACTCTAATTTTTATATCATAAGCAATTCAACCTTGGCAATGAGTTGAGCACACACACATATACACACTACATCACACAAAATTCCTCATATTAATCTTTGAATAAGGATGCCTTGGCTGCCATTATTATTCTTCACATTGGTGCATGTTAAACACTTTTTAAACAATATACATGTAATAACAAGATTTGTAAAACAAACACAATCAATCACACAGCCTTAAAACTAGCAAAATGCTATCCAGGGCCGTCACCAGATTAGATTGCACCCTGAGGCAAACAATTAAATATCAACCTGATGGATTATAAGACAAAAATATAAGAAAATCTCCAATTGCTATTTTGTTTTTATCACAAGAGAAACATTAATGCAAAACAATTACATAATAATATTAATTAAATGTTTGCTCTACGGAGATATCGCACCACAAAACTGTTTATAAGCTCTTTTTTTTTCCAACCAATCTTTCTTGGGTTATTGCTGTTCGCAAATAATTTTTAATCAGTTTGAGTTTGGAAAAACTTCTTTCGGCACTTGCTACACTAACAGGAGTAGTGAGAGCGCCTACTGCAATATGGCTAAACTAGTGCCCTTATTAAGCCATGCCGTGAGGCAGGCTGCCTCTATGCTACACCCTGTCAACGGTACTGATGCTACCAATAATGATCAGTGATATAGTGAATATTTTCTAAAATAAAATTTCTTATCTGTATTTGTGAAGGGTCGGTCATGCCTTAGTAATTTACTGAGTTGGATAAAAGAAATGGCTACACGATGATTTAGCTGGATTTTGCAAAGGCATTTGAAAGAATACCACATGGAATTCTGTTATGCAAATCAGAACAAATGGGGATGGATATGGAACTAGTTAAATGGATAAGAGGATGGCTACTGGACAGATATCAAAAAATTATATAGAGGGACAGAATCGAGGCAAAAATAGGTGACTAATGCTGTGCCACAAGGTTCAGTGCTGGAAACTCTGCTGTTTATTTGTACATAAACAAGATAGGAAATAACCTGAAAGGAAATATTCAGTTGTTTGCTGAATATTTCTTTAGCATACAGAGCCAGTTTCTTTTCACACTCAGACTTTGCTTTCTGTACAATAGCTGTGACTATTCCAGCCTACTGCTTATAATTTCCATAACAGACATCATCCTTATGAATATGGTATTCCTTCCATATTGATGATTACACCAGTAGCATTCTTAAATAGTTGTTTGGAACACATGGTGATGCACATGAAGAAGTATTTTGCATATACACTGTGTAAGTGACATTTATGTACACCTGCATAAAGATTTCTAATTCAGTGGCTTTTGTGGGTGTGTGGGTGTGAGAGAGAGAGAGAGAGAGGCTTAGATGTGCTTTTATTGTATCCACGCTTTTCTGGCTATCAATCGAAAATCCTTAATCTACCTTCTTAGAGAGCATTCTACTGATCACTCCCCCCCCCCGGATCATCTCCAACACTTCCTCATTCCTAAGAAAGCTAGGTGACACCAGATCTACATACAATAATACAGATATGGTCATATCAAAACCTTATTAAAAAAGAGGAATGATAACTTCCTTATCTCTGCAAATCAGTGTGTTCTTCAATAATCAAGTAATCCTATGAGCTACTTTGGCTACTTTCCACTTTGCAATATGCCCTCTGAACCACTATATCCACCAACATTCTCTGCCCCCCAAATGTCTAACTTTATGAACTGTATGTAGTTCGACTCTTTAAATTTATTATACATATCTTGTAATCTTTTCATCTCTAAATGCATATACTTTCCAGGTTTTCTGCATTAAACTGTTACTCATAATCTTTAGCCTATACTATCAGCAAACTGACTGCCTGCTAATCATCAGGCAGATTGGCTTTGTCTAAATTCATCCTGCATCAGAATCACTAATTCTAATTTTGCATACTATCAAATACTTTTTTGTTTTTGCTAATGTATTACTAGCATTTATGCCTGCAGATTACATTTAGATTCATATATGTGTGAAGAGCCTCTGTAAACGTTCCTTGATTGGAAAGACATGGGTTCAAGTGCAATCTAAGATATACAGAGAATTTTTATAAGGGCTTTGTCAAGTAGAAATGAGTTAGCTGGTTAAACATGGAGATACAAGGTTTTTCAACCTGGAAACATGAATTTTTAATAATTTTTAAGTAATTTTTATGCATATACTGTAATTTTCTTAGACTTAGCGAAGGCATTTGACAGGGTGCCACATGATAAGCTGATATTTAAGTTGCAGCACATGGGTCTGGATGTCAGATTGGTCAACTGGATTCAGGATTGGCTGTCTGATAAGTATCAGAGAGTTGTGAATGGTGGAGCAGTTTCAAGGAGGCAGAGGGTTACAAGTGGGGTCCCACAGGGCTCAGTACTAGGACCTATATTGTTTAACCTTTATATCAATGACATTGCCAGTGGATTGCAAGGGGATATTCAGTTGTTTGCAGATGATGCGAAGCTGGGAAGGATTATTAGTAATAGTGCAAATGTGGTAGCCCTGCAAGAAGATTTGAATAAGCTACATAGATGGGCAAATGAATTGGGGTATCAGTTTAATGCAGCAAAATGTAAGGTCTTGAGGTTTGGGAAACATCGATGGGATGCTGCATACTCTATGGGAGGAGTTATACTGGAGGAAATAGGGGAGACAAGAGATCTGGGGTTGATGATTGATAGAAACCTGAAATTTAGGGGACATATTGCAAAGGTGGTGAAGGTAACACAGAGGATTGCTGCAATTATGAGAAGGACACTGACTGCAGAGATAAAAGGGTTATCATTCCATTGTATAAATCTTTGATCAGACCACACTTAGACTATTATTCTCAGATTTGGTCCCAAGGATTTGAAGGGGATAAATTAACTGTGGAAACGGTACAGAGACGGATGACAAAGATGGTTTCAGGACTGTACAATTTTGGTTATGAGGATTGGCTGAGGGAATGTGGACTGCAGAGTTTGGTGGATAGAAGAAGGAGAGGTGATATGATTGACTTTTAAACTGTTGAGAGGTGGTTACAGGGTTGACACTGGGGAGTTCTTTCGCTTGGTTGAACAGCGGGAGGGAGTGATGACAAGAGGCCATCCCTGGAAGTTACGAAAGGAAACTGTGAGCAAGAGGAGTGGTTTCTTTGCATGGAGGGTGGTTGAACTGTGGAATGCATTGCCTGATGGAGTGGGGAGAGCAAGACTGGTCAATGAGTTTAAGGAGTGGTATGATAGACTTTGTGTTTCTTGGGGGGGGGGGACCTCCCCTCGATGAGTATTGACAGACTTTATGTTCTTAGGAAGGACCTCCCACGATGAGTCTTTTGACTCTATGGAGGCCTGAATAATAATAATAAAAAAATAAATAATGAGTAGTTCATTAATGTATTTCATGTAAGGGAGGGGATTAAGAGTGATGCTGGATAGCAATAGGAAGGAGGACAGAAGACTGACAGTTCAAGAATGGGAATTGTTTAGAATATAAGTAACCTTGATGTTAATAAGGTAGTGGGAATGGATGGGAAATTACCATGTATAATACAGGAATGTGAAATAAAGCTGGCAATGTCCTCGACTTGGTTGTTCAACAGACGTCTGGCAACAGGAATAATCCCAGAAGAGTGGAAAAATAGCACCATTGCATAAGGGAGAATCCAAATCATTACAAGTCCCACCCCCACTTATTTCCCAGGTCAGATACCAAAGCACTGGTGAAAACCAAAAATCGGTGAAAAGTAGAACCTAGCCTTTATTTAGCTTGCAAATGCATTTTGGCTGTCAAATATCATTTGCAAATGCATGCAAAAGCTAAATAACACTCGGATTTACAAAAGTACAGTAAAATGAATTTAGTATGCACTGGTGTAGTGTTTTTAATTTCCCCTAACACTTCGGCTTTATTCTTAGCAATTGTGCCAACAGTTCTGCAAGGTACACTTAGATTGCAGCCTATATCAGTTATGCACATGCCTTCCACACTAAATTTGATTAGTTCTAGCTTTTCTTGCAAATTAGAAGCTTATAGCTTCTTTTAGCTTTATCACTACATTTAGGTGCCATTAAAAGCACAAATATAGGTATGAATATTGTACAAAATAAGAGACACACAGTGCACAATTCTAAGAGGAGATACACTGTGCACAACTTCAATACACACACACTGAACACGAGTTGATTGAGAGAAGAAGAGGAAGAGCGTGGAAGGTTAGTGAAGGAGTGAACCACATGGCGAGTATAAGGATCACGGTTATATTTGAAAAGAGTGAAAGAGTGGTGGACTACTGTAGTGTCAAACTATAGGCCAGTGGTTATATATCAAGTGTAGTTATTATTATTATTATTATTCGTGACACCTCCAAGGAGTCCGAAGACTCATCGCGGGAGGACACCTATTGTACAACTCTCGGTCTCCACCACTACACCGAACCTCTACTACCAATCATCTACATCAGTGCCATCTACAGCCCACCACCACCACAGCTAGTATTTTTTGTCTGTAAATTGAGTGTGTTCTGAAGGGCCGATTTGTCTGTATGCGGGATGAAAAAAACCAAGTTTCCGGGAGAAAAAAAACCCTTGCTGAAGGTGTTAAAGACAGAATAGAAACCTAGACTGATGAGAATGGAAATCTTTTGAAAGAGCAGCACAGGTTTAGTAAGGGGAAGTCATACTTCAGTAAATTGGTTACATTTTATAACAAGGTGATTAGTGTACTGGACAGAGGAGATGCATATACTGTGATTTATCGGGATTTTGCCGAAGCATTTAATTGAGCTACATGATACTCTACTGTTGAAACTGAGTAAGATGGGAATGGATAGTCATTTGGTAACTTGATTACAGGGGTGATTGACTGATAGGAGCCAGCAAGTTGTGTATGGAGGTGCAGTGTTCCAAAAAAGGAATGTGATGAGTGGATTACCACAGGTTTCTGTTCTATGACCACTGTTGTTTAATTTATATATATTATATAAATTATATTATATATATATATATCATCATCATCACCAACTTCCTGACATTTACCCTCAAGGGGTGTACAGGATATGATAGTACTACATGAAAAACTTACATCATTACTAACTTCCTACCTACAATTTTCTGCCAAACCAATCTGTTACCTGTCAAAGCTACAACATTGTCAGATCTTATATTTATATATCTATCTTCTAAGGCACTTTTTACTGTATCAATTCACCTATATCTTGGTCTTCCTCTGGGTCTTTTTCCTGCCAACCTGGTAGAGAACACTTGTTTGGCTAATCTTTCCTCACCCATTCTGTTTAAGTAATCACACCACCAGAGATTAGGTCTGCTAATGCATTCCTGGATACTGATAATGTCAAGTTTCTTTCCTAATATCCACATTTTTAATATGATGTTGCCATTGATGCCATCTGTTCACGCCCATAATCCTTCGCAGGACTCTCATATCTGTGGTCACTAGTCTTTGGTCAAGTGTTTTACTTCTGACCCAGATCTCAGATCCATAAGTTAAAATTGATTTGAACACTGTCTTGCATACAGCTAATTTAGTGTTTTGACTAATTTCTCTCTTATTCCATATAAATTTATTCAGTTGACTTCCTACCATACCAGCTTTGTTGATTCTGTTGTCTATTTCCATATTTAATTTACCATCTTCATTAAAAATCGTGCCTAAGTAGCTGAAATGTTTTACTTGTTCTATAGGTTCTCCATTCACAACGAGCTGATATTTTCAATGCTTCTGCCTATTTTCATTATCTTTGTCTTGTTATTGCTGACCTTCATACCATATCTATTACGACAGTTATTCAATTTAGTCAGGGAATCATGCAGACTTGTAGCGGATTTATTTAGAAGTATAACACATCCACATAAAGCAAGGAGCTGACATTAACATCTCAATTTTGATAACAGGTTTAATACCACTTTCCTTCATAATGTAATCCATATAGATAATGAATAACAGAGGTGATAATGTACATCCTTGTCTGACACTAGATTTAACATTAAATCATCTCCCTGTACTTCCTTCAATTCTAACTGCTGACTTACAACTCAAATAAAGACTAAGTATTGCTTGATATAATGATCCACTTACACCACACAACTGTAGCGTTTTGAATAGCTTCTCTCTTGGCACCTTGTCATATGCTTTTTCCAGATCTACAAAACTTAAATACAGATCTTTGTTATATTCTCATGAGTTTTCAACTATTTGTTGTAAAGTGAATATCTGATCCTGACAGCAGCTATTTGGCCTGAATCCAGCTTGTTCCTCACCAAGCTACTCTTCCACCATCCTTCTCAACCGTTTCTTAAGTATACTGGAATAAATCTTACCAGGAACACTCAGTGGAGAAATACCTCTGTAATTCTCACAATCAGTTTTATTTCCCTTTTTTATATATGAGAACTCTACTCCAATCATCTGGAATTGGTCCTTCTGTCCAGGTCCTCTGAACTATGCAGTGTAGCCACTGTAAAACTTTTATACCTCCATACTTGAGCATTTCTGGTCTAATATCATCTACTCTGGCTGCATTTCCACATTTCAGACTTTTGATGGCTTTTTCTACTTCAAGCATGGATGTGTATTCCTGATTGCATGCCTGGTCAGTGTTTTTTATCACTGTGCTCTCATCACTGCTAGTTTCATTTAGCAATTTTTCGAAGTAATTACTCCCTACTTCAAGGATATCTTTTTTTCTCCAGTTTTCCTATCACCTTTATCATCTCTAATTCCTTTTACAGCACTCTTTCCTCCATTTCTGAGCTTCTTCAACAACCTCCAGAATATCTTGCCACCTTCTTGATATTTATTTTCTATGTTCTTACCAAAGTCTTCTCATGACTTTTGTTTAGCTAGTTTTACACAGTGCTTAGCTTTCTTACATTTGTCTCTGTATTCTCTAAGAGCACAAGCTGACTTATTTGCCAGGAACTTTTGATATGCTTTCTTCTTTTCCTTCACTGCCTCTTTAACTTCCTGTGTCCACCAGGGAGTTCTGATTTTTCTATCCTTGCAGACAACCTCACCACATGCCTCTCTGGCAGAATCAATCAATGTTTTCTTCAGGGCTTGCCACTGAATCTACAAGGTTTGATTCCTGTTCTCAAACTCTTTCATTTTTTCTTGAATAATGTTTGTATATTTTAGTCTACAGTTCACATCTGAGAGCTGCTCAACTTTTATTCATTTTAAAACTTTCTTACATGTTCTTCTTTTCAATATGAAATTCAATTTTATCCTGCTTAAGTTAAATATATATATATATATATATTATAAATATAGTTCACAGTGTGAAAGGAGATATTCAGTTGTATGCTGATGATACTAAATTAGGAGGTGCAATGTCAGGAAGTTTTGGTGTGTTGTTGTTACATGAGGGTTTGAACAAGTTGGTACTTTGGAATGAAAACTGGAGGATGTAATTTCAATGTTGCTAAGTGTAGAGTTATGCAGTTTGGCCAGAGAAGATGGCAAGGTTTACCATAAGAGAGGAACTTTACTTCAGGAGGTGGAGGAAGTAGAGGATCTGGGGATCTTGGTAGATTGGGAAATGAAGTTCAAGGGACCACTGCATTGTAAAGATTACTCATAAAATTGCTGCTATAATGCAAAGAATGACAACATGTATGAATAAGAGATGATAGTTCCACTGTATAAGGCACTAATTAGGCCTCATTTGGATTTCTGTACATAGATCTGGTCACCTGGCTATATTGGTAAAAAGGAAACATTGGAAAGAGAGAGAGAGAGAGAGAGAGAGAGAGAGAGAGTACTGAATATGAGGACAGCTTGAGGGCATGCTGTCTTCAGAGTTTTGGCAGATAGGAGGAGGAGGGATGATATGAGTGAGACATATACTTGTAAATTGGTGAGAGGAACCTATCAAATAGATACAGGGGAATTATTGCACAGGATAATGGGTGATGTGAGAATGAGAGGTCATCCCTGGAAACTGTACAAAGGTCATGTAAATAAGGAAATGAAAAGGAAAATATTTTGCTTGGTGGGTGGTTAATGAGTGGAATGCATTGTCAGATTGGGTACCATGTGCTCCAACCTTGAATGCATTCAAGGCAAAGTATGATAGTTACTGTGGTCTGTGAGTATTCAACCTTCTGCAGTGAGTCTTCAGACTAAACAGAAGCTTGGAAGAATACTTTTCACTGGACTCATTCACTGAAAAAAGCACTTACAACTACTTCCTGGCAACCCATTCAAAGCAAATAAAATATAGTTCTGAGTCCTTGATAACCACACTTTTAGATAATTCATGAGGGTTTCTTTATTTTCCTACTTCTTGTCATATACTAAGAAAATTTATTTTGCATCAACTGTATAAAACTATCATATCCTATTTTCTGCCTATCACCTAAACTTTGTAATCATAAGTCTGCAATCTATTCTTATATGGAGAATTCTTAGGCTGAAACACCATCTTAGGCATATCAAAATCCTATCCATCACTTTCTCATCCCAAGAAATATTCAATCAGATCTTTGCACATTAGTCCATGTGTGGCTATATCTTACTTCGTAAGATATAGCCATACATGGACTTACGAAGACCATACATGGTCTTACGACGAGGAATAATAATTATCTCATTATATCTGTGCCATAATACCATTAATCAGAATTCAAAGCATTAAAGACGTTCAAGGAAGATCAACAAATCAGCTTCTTTTTTTTGTTGTTATTTCAGTGAGCAACAGTCTATTAGGCAGTACTTACCCTGATTTTTTGAAAAATAGTGAAAAGTTGCTTATCACTCTCCTTATCAGTGGGGTGTGATGGTTTCTTTTTCTAAAAAAAGGAAACCATCATACCTCATTTCCACAATGAGTTTCTTTTTTAGAGGATGCAATTAATCTTTCCCTTCATTTCTTTAAAAAACCTAATCGCTGCCAAAAGCCAGTATTAGAAATGTAGAAAGAACAATAAGTATAAGAGTATATGAACAATAAGTATCAGAGATGAACAATAAAAGAGAGCAAAAATGTCAGTGTGGTTTTTGTTGAAAGAAAAGTGGGAGAAATGAGCAAAGGTGAACAAAGTATGAGTGACAGCATGAGAGAAATGGTGGATGATGATGAGAATGATGAGGTGTATAAAAAGAGAGAGAGAGAGAGAGATGTGTGCGTAATCCTTTAGAGGACAAAATTGTGTGTGAGAGAGAGAATGATTGGAGAAATGCCTAACAAGTGGCATGGCAAGGAAATGAAGGAAGGGCGAGGTGTGAGGAGAAGATGAGAAAACAGAGTATGAAAGAACAAAAGAGGAAGGACAAGGAAAGAAGGAGAATTTTTTTATGGTGATTATGACAAGTGGAGTGCTTGAGGAAAGCATGCCAAAACTGTGTTTCTGCAGAAAAGATTAAGGATGTCAGTGATTCTCTTAGGAAGAAAAGAGGCAGTGATGATTATTTTAGCAGTTGCAAAGATCTGGAAAGTGATAAGGTATGCAAGAAGATAACAAATAGTTGGTAGAATAATGAATAACATGAATGACAGTAAAAATTGTTTCTGTTGCCACAATATAATAGAGACAAGTTGAGAAGGAGAGTGATGATTGCAAATGAGTGTGCAAGTTCAATGAACAAAAGGCCTTACATAAGGCTGATGGTTTGCAACTGAAAGACTTTCAAGTTAGGTGTCTGGAGAAAGGGCACACAGAATCATCAAAAACAATTTATTAAATGACAATTCACAAAAGAAAATTTACTAAGAAAATAATTAACTGAATAAACAAACATTCAAAAAATCAATTAATCAATTAACAGTTAATTTAATTTAATTTATCAAGTTGATCAGCAATTCACACAGTTTATCTTTACAAGTCATCAATATTAATATTAATATCAATATTAATGCATTCATTTTGTAAAAATAGCAAAAACATAAATATTCATAAATAATAATTTGAACATAAATCAGTGTCACAAGTAGGTATTTTTGCACTAGAATATGATGATAATTATGCGTACTATTCCTCCCCACACTCACTCCCTCCTCATTATGCAACCTGACAAGAAAATGAAGCATACCTCTTTTTTTAATTTTCATTTAGAAGGCATTTCAAAAACAATTGGTTAATAAACATTCATACATAAAATAACAAAAAGGCTATTTTTCTTATTTTATGTATTGCTGGGGGGGGGGGGGTGAAAAGTTCTGAGAAACACCTAGAACACAAATGATACTAAAGCAACTGATATAACCACAAGATAGAACATATCTTAAAACCCTTAAAAAAAAATTATTACAAAAAATTGTAATACTGTGTTCTTTTTCTTTTCGGATATATAAGCACACATGTCAGAGGTATTGAAGAAAATTGAACTTTTCAGCCCCCCCCCTCATATTACTGGCTTTGCTGCACTCAAGAAAGTGCTCCATTCTCGACATCTCAGTTATAACATGGTTCCAAATTACATATACATTATAGTAAGTTTGAAAGTAATACAGAACAAAAGTAATATAGAAAGTAATATAAAATATAAAATGAGTAGATTTTAAAAATTAAATTAAATTAAATTAAATTTAAAATAATTTTAAGTTAAGGGGATAATAAATCCCTCATTATTATTATTTTTTTAAATATTTTTATTTTTAATTTAATTGTGGAATGCATTACCTGAGTGCATTGTGAGTACAGGTAGAGTAAATAACTTCAAAACTCATTATTATAGACATGTTGTTGGTTGAGTGTGCCTCCCACAATGAGTCTGCTGACTCCATGGAAGTTATCAAATAATAATAAAATACAGAATGAATACAGAATGACATACTAGATTTTAGTGTATTGATATACTTGTTCTTTAGAAACATTAAAAAAAAAAAAAAAAAAAGATTCTCAAAATTTTAAGGAAAAGCATATTAAATCACCAGGAAGAAGAAGCTGTGCCTCTTCTCCACCAATGAAGTCCAAGTCAGTGGCATATGTAAAGCTGGCACTACTGTCATCAGAATCTCTGTTGCCATACAAAATTTGGGCCTGGAAATCAAAGAGATCTTCACCTAAAATAAAAAAGATTAAAAAAAAATATATAAGTTATTGATATCTAAAGACAAATCTCTTGACTCTATACATAGGTAGTTCTGACTTATATAAATTCAGAGTTATGCAAATAATCATGAAAGGGCTAAAAAAATGGTGGATTATAAAAATTTTAATTAACTCGTCTATATTCTTCACGCACCATCTAACAGTGGTCTAATTCAAGGCATACAGTCCACATGGCTCATGTGTGCATTTTCCTTAGTCTCACTTTCCACATAGGCATGATATATTTTTAGTGTTTGCATGCTATACATTTTAAGTATTTGGGTGGAACCTAATGCCTCATGATTCTTAAAAGTCCAAAGAAAAATGGATGATGTTAATTAGGTATCGAGAGAATTTATGAAGAGAAGAAAAGAAAAAAGCCACAACATAATGCAGTTGTCTCTTGATAATTTCATAAGAAAGTCAAATTGAAAAAATACACACTTTTTAAATTTTTTTTTATATTTTCTCACACGATTCATACTATATTATGTTATTTTGCATTAATATTTACATATTAAAATCCAATTTGGGTATGAATTCTGTGACTGAAACCAGGGATAACCTTTAACACATGTTAATGCACTACAGCATACATGTACTGTAAACACATAAGTAATAAGGTGTGAGTGACATGAGAAGGGTTTAAAGCTGATTGACATAAGAGTTATGTTCTATTAATTCGAGTTATGTAAAGTTAGTAGAACATAATTCTTATGTTAATCAGGGACTACCTGTGTTCTAAAACAGTGAGATAATCTTCCTTGGTGATTTCAACATCCACAATTCAGACTGGCTTCCCTTCTCCAACTTCACAGACTAAGCAGGAAAGGAAGCCAAACTAAACTGTTTGCTATTGGTAATGATTTAACACAAATTGTTCACCAACTCACTGGAATTCCAGATAATTCTCATCATTCTCCAAACACTCTGACCATTTTCTTAATCCAGTTTTCCTTCAAATACACTGTTGATTTTAGCTCTCCTCTTGGAAAGTCTGATAATAACCTTGTCTATGTTTCATTTTCAACAGGTAATCCTTCTCTTAGTAATTCTCAGCCTCATGTCCTGTGGCACTACAACAGTGCTAATTGGAATGACCTTTAGGATTTCGTTTCCATGGTCTGATTACTGCTTCTGCTCTTCTGATCACAGCACTTTCTCTGATCTAAAACAGAAATTATTCTCCCTCCCTGTCTCTCTCTCATTCTCTCTCTCTCTCTAGAATGAGTGCTTTTATTTCATATTCCACTCCACTTAAAATTCTTGACCCTTATCCAAACCCTAGTTCTCCAATAATTTTTCCAAAGCCATTCTAGCCAAAAATTCTGCATATGCATAAGGCTTAATTCAAAAACTCCACAGGAGTAAAAAAAAAATAAATAAATAAATAAAAATCAACAAATAAAAATCTTGGAGACTCACCAAAGCAGACTTTGAAAGGTGCAAATGTACTAAGCTCTTCTCCTTTTCAAATGGCTTTTCAAATGGCAAATTTTCTTAGGGTTATGTTGGTAGCCTCACACATTTCAAAGCACCTGGTAAAAAGTGCCCTTGTGTAAAGTTTTTTAAAATTTGCAATTATCAGCTGATCCATAGGTTGAATCAGAGATGTAGTCTTGGGAGGAAGAAAAATCACCTTGATAAAATCTAATTCCTCTGGTAGCTCTTCTTGTATGTCCATTGGATGGCCAGGTGCGTTATCCAAGGTTAAAATGGCTTTTAGAGGCAGATTGTTTTGCTCAAGATATGCTTTGACAGTTGGTCCAAACAATTCGCGAATCCAGTCTTTAAATTCTATTCTTATGACCAGGCTTTGCTGTTAGACTTCCACAAAACAGTGAGATTGGATTTAGAGACATTGAACTTTTTGAATGCTCGGGGATTCTCTGAGTGGTAGATTAACATTGGTTTTACCTTAAAGTCTCCACTTGCATTTGCTGCTAAAAGCAATGTTACCCTATCATTCATTGGTTTATGCCCAGGAAGTGTTTTTTCTTCTTTTGTGATAAATGTCCTGTTGGGCATTTTCTTCGAAAATAACCCAGTCTCATCACAATTGAAGACTTGTTGAGATAGGTATTCTCCTTCTTCTATAATTCTTGTTAAGCTATTCACAAATTTATCTGCTGCTGCTTTGTCAGCACTAGCTGCCTCTCCATGTCTGAATATATTATGAATTCCTGTTCTTTTTTTAAAATTGTCAAACCAATCTCTGCTACCTTTGAAATCATCATCATCATCTGCCTCAGAACTTGATCCCAAAGTCTTCTTTTTCAAATCTTGATAAATCTGTTTAGCTTTCTGACAGATTGCATTTTGGGATGTAGTATCACCCCACCATTTCTCTTTCTTTGATCCAAATTAGTAATAGATTTTCCATTTGCTCAAAAAGAAGCTCTCTGACATTCAACCTTGAAGTTCACTTAGCAACCTTAGCTACCATATTATTAAAACAGTAAGGAATAGAACAACGTAGTTAAGGATATAAATTAAATTAAACTTTAATAAACATTTTCCGATATTTCGGCAATGTCACATTGCCATCTTCTAAAGGAACTTACAAAAAAAGCACTACAAACACAGTAACTGGGAATGAAGAGATGAAGCTATTGTTCTCCTAAAAGTCCTGATGGTGTTCATCAATGTTTTAATAATGCATAGCCAACGTATAAGCCTGTCTACGAGACTTAGCTACCATAAGTTCTTCTTTCTTAGCCAAAATGGATGATATTGTAGAATGACTGGTTTCATATATTCGAGCTAGCTGCATAACTTTCACACCTTCATGATGTTTTGCTATTATTTCTTTCTTCTGTTCAATAGAGAAAATTTTTCTGTTTTTTTCCCTCACTAGCTTTCTTTTTTGGGACCCATTTTTTATCACACGGTAAAAAAATTCACTCTATAAAAAAAAAAGATATACAAAATATTATTACAAATTGTACAACACTAAGACAAGGGATACAAAGAACATATCATCACCTGAAAATAAAAGTAAAAGTTCAAAAAAAAACGTTTTGAAATAAAAGTTAACAGTTAAATTCGAAACCTGCAAATTTTGACTTGGTGCATTTTGCTTGTAAGGTGATGATATTAGATACAGCACTTACCGTAACATACACTGATATAGCAGCTTATAGATACAATGATTATTATACAGATGAGATTTGATTTTGCCTTTTAATGGCAAACGAACAGTGACACGCACCCACCGATTTATTGTCTATACGAAACAACACATAAAAAATAAATGCTTAAATACTCATTTTCATCATAAAACACATTTTAAAATAAAGCACAGTACACTACAAGAAAAGAAACAATAAATGGAAAACATAAACAGCTGGCTATGATGGGTCAAGCATATCTGAGCTTCACAGCTATGCCGCATGGCTGTTCTCTATTTGACAATGTCTTCCCGCATGTGGCTGAGTGCGATTGGAAAATTCCGTTTTTTAGATCAGATAGTGGCTCATATAATCAAGAGTCATTAACCAAGAGATTTTTTCTTACAGCCATTCATTGTTAACCAAGCATCATTATCTGAGGGCATTGTTAACCAATTATATATATATATATATATATATATATTTCAGATTATTATCTAATTCATCAGCTAGCTCCATTTCTTTGCCATTCAGGCGTCTTACGTTGATAGTACCGATCTTTAACTCTGGTGATGTTGAGTTGGGGTTTGTTTTCAGATTTGGTCCCACATGGTCCCACAGAAGGTTCTAAGGTAGAAGTGGAGGAATTTTTTGAGGCTTTAGAGAAAGCAACTGCCACTATGAAAAATGAAAAGCTGATCCTTGTTGGGGCAAAATATTCTGGAGGTTGTTGAAGAAGCTTAGGAATGGAGGAAAGAGTGATGTAAAAGGAATTAGAGATGATAAAGGTGACATGAAAACAGGAGGAAAAGATATCCTTGAAGTATGGAGTAATTACTTTGAAAAACTGCTAAATGAAACAAGCAGTGATGACAGCACAGTGGTAAAAAACACTGACCAGGCATGCAGTCAGGAATACATATCCATACTTGAAGTAGAAAAAGCGATCAAAGGCTTGAAATGTGGAAAGGCAGCAGGAGTAGATGATATTCGACCAGAAATGCTGAAGTATGGTGGTATAAGAGTCTTACAGTGCTGCACTGCATAGTTCAGAAAGCATGGACAGAGGGACGAATTCCCGATGATTGGAGTAGAGCTCTCATAGTACCCATATATAAAAAGGGAAATAAAACTGAATGTGAGAATTACAGAGGTATTTCCCTACTGAGTGTTTCTGGCAGGATCTATGCAAATATACTTGCGAAACGGTTGAGAAGAATTGTAGAAGAAAAGCTTCGTGAAGAACAAGCTGGATTCAGGCCAAACAGGGTATGTCAGGATCAGATCTTCAGATCTTCACTTTACGACAAATAGTCGAGAAAACATGGGAATATAACAAAGATCTGTATTTAAGTTTTGTCGATTTGGAAAAGGCATATGACAAGGTGCCAAGAGAGAAGCTATTCAATACGCTGCAGTTATATGGTATCAATGGGGCATTATATCAAGCAATACTTAGTCTTTATTTGAGTTGTAAGTCAGCAGTTAGAATTGAAGGAAGTACAGGAAGATGGTTTAATGTTAAATCTAGTGTGAGACAAGGATGTACATTATCCCCTCTGTTATTCATTATCTATATGAATCACATTATGAAGGAAAATGGTATTAAACATGATATCAAAATTGGAGATGTTAATGTCAGCTCTTTGCTTTATGCGGATGATGTTATACTTCTAAATAAATCCGCTACAAGTCTGCAAGATTCTCTGACTAAATTGAATAGCTGTTGTAATAGATATGGTATGAAGGTCAGCAATAAAAAGACAAAGACAATGAAAATGAAAATAGGCAGAATCATTGAAAATGTCAACAGTGTTGTGAATGGAGAACCCATGGAACAAATAAAACATTTCAGCTATTTAGGCACGATTTTTACTGAAGATGGTAAATTAAATATAGAAATAGACAACAGAATCAGAAAGCTGGTATGGTGGGAAGTCAGTTGAATAAATTCATATGGAATAAGAGAGAAATTAGTCGGAACACTAAATTAGCTGTACACAAGACAGTGTTCAAACCAGTTTTAACTTATGGATCTGAGAGCTGGGTCAGAAGTAAAACACTTGACTGAAGAATAGAGACCACAGATATGAGAATCCTGAGAAAGATTATAGGTGTGAACAGATGGCATCAATGGCAATATCATATTAAAAACGAGGATATTAGGAAAGAACTTGACATTGTCAGCATCCAGGAATGCATTAGCAGAGCTAATCTCAGGTGGTATGGTCACTTAAGCAGAATGGGCGAAGAAAGATTAGCAAAACAAGTGTTCTCTGCCAGGTTGGCAGCAAAACGACCCAGAGGAAGACCAAGATATAGGTGGATTGATATGGTACAAAATGCCTTAGACGATAGAAATATCAGATCTGATAATGTTGGCGTCTCGACAAATAACAGACTGATTTGGAGGAAAATTGTAGGTAGGAAATTAATAATGATGTAATTTTTTTCATGTAGTACTATCATATCCTGTACACCCCTTGAGGGTACATGGCAGGAATTTGATGATGATGATGATGATGATATATATATATATATATAGAGAGAGAGAGAGAGAGAGAGAAATCCTTAGCTCATCCACAATACGAAAGTACTATAGGCTTACAAATAAACCTTCCATGGGTTGGAGCTATATAAAAATAAAATTAAATGTAGCACTTGTGTAAAATTGGTGATTTTTATTGGGTTTTTTTATCTTAGAAAATTAGTGTTTTATAGTATATTAGTGTAGGTGTTTGTGTTTTTATAATATTTACTGTTTTCATAAACATATTTTCATTGAAATATTGCAGTATTAAATACAGCTGTAAAATGGCACTAAGATGCATAAGAAACAGAACACTAACAAGAACAAAGTCAAAAACAAGAAGGATTGTCCAGCTAAAGAGAATATCTTCTGTTTAGCTGGGTAACTTACTTGGTAAAACGTTTTATGTACATTGTTATTCACCACACCTCTAATGATTGAATTTCCATATAGCATCACCCTATCATCCTGTGACACTTGCTTCTCCCTACTAGCTTCCTCCTCTCATTCACAATAGTCAGTGCTTCTTTAGACGAGTTTCACCCTCCATATGTTACATTTCACTCTTCATTTTCATCAATTCTTGATTAAGCACTTCCACCTCATTTCCATTATTATCATCACTACCACATACATCCATTTTATTATTATTATTATTATTATGTAACACCTCCAGGGAGTCCAAATACTCATCGAGGGAGGGCACCTCTCTACAACACTCTGTTTCTACCAGCTCTTATCTACCAGCTGCAACTACCTTCATCATCTACACCAGCGCCATCTACCACCAACCACCACCACTAGTATCTTCACAAACAATCACAAACATCCATGGCAACGGCAGGATTCGAACACACAGCCTTTTGGCTGGAGAGCAGATAAGCTAACCACCTGGAGTGAGAGGCAGGTTTTTTTCATGCAGAGTTGTGAGTGATTGGAATGCCTTGCCTGAGAGTGTGGTGTCTGCAAGGAGTTTGAATGTGTTTAAGACAAGGTATGATGAGATGTGTGTGAGATAAAAGGACCTCCTAGATGAGTCTTTGACTCCATGAGGTCTTGTTTAATAATAATAATAATAATAATAATAATTTTGTGATTATTTTTTGTGACATCTTGTTTTTGGAATGCTCCAATATTTCTCATGCAATATAATACTTTCTTTTCATTCAGCCTAATAGTTCAGCACTGTGTCCATTGCAAAAAAATCTATGGAAAAGCTAGATCTTCTAAGTTGAAACCTATGATAAAGAAGGAAAAATAATAGAAGCGTGGTTCTAGGAGAGAAGTTTCCAATTACAGAAGACAAGTCAGTATATATATATTGACTGGTCTTCTGTTGTGGCCAAAGTATTGAAGCAATTGATCATAACTGTAGATATATATATATATACATGGTGTTTGGGATAAATTTGACATATTTATAATTAATTATATTTTTCCGTAAGTTACATGTATTAACACACACTTCTCTTCATTTAAAAGTTTGGACCCTTCTTCATTCATATACAAGATGTCAGAAAGGATGGATAGCTGGAACCCACCTGAATCATGGAAGAGAATAACTTGTATCATGATGATTCGTGCCCGCCATCAAAATAAGGATATTACGACTGCTGCCCAATGCTCCCTGAATACAGTAAAAACAATCAGGCATGAACTAGAGACTTGCAATGGTGACTACGAGGATGTAGCAAGAAGAAAGATCCCTAGCAGACGATCTGATTGCGTTCGTACAGCAGAATTCCTCGCAAATCTGCAGGAACAGGTGTTGAAGAACCCTGGCATTGGAATTCGGGCTTTGTTCGTGGAGTTGCTAACTGTAGTCAAGCCCTGGATAACAAGGGTAGCCAATGGTAGGCCGTATGTATGGCAGCAGGATTCGGCCCCTTGCCACACCTCTGGGAAAAGTCAAAAATGGTTGTCTGAAAATTTCTACGACTTCACCAGTCCAAATGTTTGGCCTCCAAACTCCCCAGACCTTAACCCCATGGATTATTTTGTATGGGGCGCAGTTGAAAAAGACACCAATCGCACTTCCAGTAATACAAAAGCCCAGTTAATGGATAAAATTAAAACAGTTTTTGCGGCCCTTCCCAGGGAGACTGTAGCATCAGCTTGTTCGAGGTTCCGAAGCAGAATTGAAGCTGTGATCGATGCTAATGGTGGTTATTTTGAGTAAATCTTGTTGATAGTATTGTAATTAACTCTGCCTGTAATGTTTTTTTGTCAATTCATTAAATTTAATAGATACAAAGAAGATTTTCTTTTTCCTTACGAAACTGTCAAATTTATCCCGAACACCCTGCATATATATATATATATGTAATAAATTTTTTAACTTGGGGATATTGTATATTAGGATAACCAAGTAATTTTATAAACTTGGTTATTTTAACTCTTAATCCCAAGTATACAAACAATTAAGTTTGCACCTGAAACAAAGTTCAAGTCTAAAGATGTTACAACACCAGGGCAACTCATTGTAAAGGTGGGTAAAGCTCTGATCACTATTCTTAGTATTTTCCCATAATGTAAAGCACATCTCACTAGAAGATGTATACTGCAATGCATTATGGGTGGGGTCACTACCCAGACCAGTTTCAACCTTTTTTGAGGTCTCTTCAGTGAGTAGCTAGACCCCAAATACCAAGGTTTTAGTAATACGGAGCCTTATCACCTTTACCTATAGAAGTTGCAACAAGGTGTTTTTATTTTTAATAAAAATCTCTGGAGGAGATATAGATGTAATAAATTTTTTAACTTGTTTCAACCTCAGAGTTGCCCTGGTGTTGTAACATCTTTAGACTTGAACTTTGTTTCAGGTGCAAACTTAATTGTTTGCATACTTGGGATTAGGAGTTAAAATAACCAAGTTTATAAAATTACTTATTTATCCTAATATACAATAACCCCAAGTTAAAAAATTTATTACATCTATATCTCCTCCAGAGATTTTTATTAAAAATAAAAACACCTTGTTGTAACTTCTATAGGTAAAGGTGATAAGGCTCCGTATTACTAAAACCTTGGTATTTGGGGTCTAGCTACTCACTGAAGAGACCTCAAACTGGGTAGTGACCCCACCCATAATGCATTGCAGTATACATCTTCTAGTGAGATGTGCTTTACATTATGGGAAAATACTAAGAATAGTGATCAGAGCTTTACCCACCTTTACAATGAGTTGCCCTGGTGTTGTAACATCTTTAGACTTGAACTTTGTTTCAGGTGCAAACTTAATTGTTTGTATACTTGGGATTAGGAGTTAAAATAACCAAGTTTATAAAATTACTTGGTTATCCTAATATATATATATATATATATATATATATATATATATATATATATATATATATATATATATATATATATATATATATATATATATATATTCATTTTAATATAAACTGACTAAAACTCCGAGAATTATAACAAATTGAGATTTATTTGAAAATGCAACATGTTTCGTCAGGATTGGCTTCATCAGGCGTTAAGAACATAGAAAGCTATTGAAAGACACTGGAAAAAACATTGAGACACTCTAAAGCTATACAATTATAAAGCTATAATATTCGATTGTAAATTACAGTTATTATGAACTTGAGCTATAATCCATGTTAAAGTTCTATTGTTGTACACTTGTGCGTGTGTGGAACCACGCGATCTCCAGTATCTGATAGTAGAGCTGAAAGAGTCAGGCAAATTATAGCTGAGATTATTGTTCATGTGAAGAGGGTCCAAGGTGATTTCTTTTGACTCGACAATGCTGCGTTCTACCTCATCGTGGTAAATATGTAGGTTTGAAGTTGTTGTCCAATTTACTTCATGTTGGCGGCTTTCGTTGTTCATGTTTATTGAAAACAGGACATGGCCTGATAGGGCAGTAGCTCTGGTTCTCTTGTAAGCAATGTCTCTCTGGTGTTCCTTGAGACATAGGAGCATAGATTTCTCCGTTTGGCCGTAGTAAGGTTTTCCACACTCACATGTGATTTTGTATACACCTGGGAATTGTAGAAGGTTGTGAGATTGTTTGTAGTTGCTGAAACTTGATCTTATTTTTGGAAGAGTCGAGAAGCACGTTTGTATGTTAAATTTCTTTAAGATTCTACTCAGTTTTTTGGATAGTGTGCTGATATATGGCAAGGAGATATAACCTTTGGAGTCATCCTGTGTCTCTACGTTGCTATGTTGATGGTGGGATAATTGTTCATTGATACTTTTTAAAGAGTAGCCATTGCTTTTAAAGATCCATTTAAGATGTTGTAGTTCATTTTTTAGTTCTTCTTCATCTGACAGTACAGATCTTGCATGATTCGCATGCAAATATCTGTCCGTGTGTGTTGGCTTTCTAAATATAGAGACTTTTATTGATTCAGGCGTCTTGGTGAGTTTAACATCTAGGAAACAGAGGGAACTATTTTCTTCAATCTCCATGGTCAATTTGATATCCTGATGGATGTTGTTTAAGTGGTTGAGAAACCTGTGAAGATTCTCCATACTATGCTTCCATATGAGGAATATATCATCCACATATCTAAGCCAAATTCTTGGTTTTAAACTAAAAGAGGAGATTGCCTTTTGTTCAAAATCCTCGAAAAAAATGTTGGCTAATATAGGAGAGAGGGGGGGGGGCTTCCCATAGCTAACCCTTTGACCTGTTTATAAAGTTTACCTTCGAATTCGAAAATAGCCAGAGTTTACACAGTGAGATAGTAAAGAGAACATTTTATTTGAAATCTCGTTCTTTAAAATATGGAGAACTTCTTGTGTCAGAATGTTGGTAAAGAGTGCTACCACGTCAAAGCTCACCATGATGTCAGAAGATTTGAGTTTCAAGTCCTTGATTTCAGAGACAAAATCTGTTGAGTTTTTAATATAAGAAGAAGATTTTCCTGCATAAGCTTTTAACTATGATGCCAGATATTTAGATAACCTGTATGTGGGTGAGTCAATGCTGTCTACTATAGGTCTCAGTGGATAATTTTCTTTATACCTTAGGGAGACCATATAGCCATGGAATGAGTAAAGAACGGATGGAAAGCCATGTATTTCGTGGAATTTCTGTGGTCATTTGTAGGAGATTATTGGTTCTATTGTGTATTCCTCTCAATTTCCGAATAACTATCCGACTCTAACAATCTTCTCGACTCTTTCAAAAATAAGATCAAGTTACAGCAACTACAAACAATCTCACAACCTTCTGCAATTCCCAGGTGTATACAAAGTCATATGTGAGTGCAGAAAACCTTACTATGGCCAAACGAATCTAAAGAAATCTATCCTCCTACGTCTCAAGGGACACCAGAGAGACATTGCTTACAAGAGAACCAGAGCTACTGCCCTATCAGGCCATGTCCTGTTTTCAATAAACATGAACAACGAAAGCCGCCAACATGAAATAAATTGGACAACAACTTCAAACCTACACATTTGCCATGATGAAGTAGAACGCCGCATTGTCGAGTCAAAAGAAATCACCTTGGACCCTCTTCACATGAACAATAATCCCAGCTATAATTTGCCTGACTCTTTCAGCTCTACTATCAGATACTGAAGATCGCATGGTTCCACACACGAACAAGCGTACAACAATAGAACTTTAACATGGACTGTAGCTCAAGTTCATAATAACTGTAATTTACAATCGAATATTATAGCTTATAATTGTATAGCTTTAGAGTGTCTCAATGTTTTTTTCAGTGTCTTTTAATAGCTTACTATGTTCTTAACACCTGATGAAGTCAATCCTGATGAAACATGTTGCGTTTTCAAATAAATCTCAATTTGTTAATATTCTCGGATTTTTAGTCAATTTATATTAAAATGAACATATCAAACCTCCGAGTTAATAGCAGTAGTTATATATATATGAGACCCCCATGCAGTCAACGACTCATCTAGGAGATCCCTTTGTCATTCACACATTGGAATGTGTGAATGACATTCCAATCATTCTAACTCTGCATGAAAAAAACCTGTTTCCGTTTGATTATATATTGAATTGATATTTAGATACTATAGTATAACATAAATATATAGAATAATTATAAAATATTTATTAAGATTATCCAAAATAGAATTACAAGCCAACTAGATCAGAACCAACTACGAACAAGCAGCTAGAAAAGGTTTTTCAACTATTGATCATCTACATACTATCAACCAAATTACTGAAAAATATCAAGAATATAATAAGCTTCTATACATAGTATTCATAGACTTCCAGAAAGCATTCAACTCAATAGAACATAAGTAGCTTTTCCTGGAACTCCAAAATCGAGGTATAGAAAATAAATATATCAGAATATTAAAAAATATTTAAAATAGTAGCACAGCAGAAATCAAACTTGAGACAACAGGACCATCTTTCAACCTAGGAAGAGGAATTAAACAATGAGACCCGATAGCACCCAAGCTATTCACTTTTTGATTCACATTGTTGGAAATGTTATTTAGAGAACTGAACTGGGATAATTATGGTTTAAACATCTTAAGGAAAAATTTAAGCAATCTTAGATTTGCCAATGACATAGCACTCTTCTCCAAAAACAGCTCAGAACTGGAAACAATGATTAGAGATCTAAGTAATAAAAGTAAAGCATATGGATTAAACATAAACTACAGCAATCTAAACTAAGGCCTGACCACACAGAAATCCCAATAAATGTTGAAAACAGAACATAAGTTACGAAGATTTTAAATATTTGGGCCAAATAATATCATTTAAAAACAGGATGGAAAGAGAAACAGATGCCAGAATCACCAATGCTTGGAGGAGGTATTAGAGTTTAAAAGAGTGGATGAAGGGAGACCTACCATTCAGCCTAAAATGCAAACTTCATAATATGATCATACTACCCATTCTAACCTATGGATCACAAACATGGTCATTAACAACTAAATAAGTGACCAAGCTAAGAACATGCCAAAAAAGCAAAGGAAAGAAGTATGCTAAACATCAAAAGTATAGAAAAAATAAGGGCCCTAGAAATAAGACAGAAAACAAAAATCCCTGATGTCATAAGAATAGCAAAATCCCTAAAACGGAAACAGGCAGAACACTTGATGAGAAAACAAGGTTATACTTGGAATAAATTCACCACTTATTGGACACCTAGAGAGGAAGTAGAAGTAGAGGTAGACAGAAGACCAGATGGAGAGATGAACTTATTCTAACAGTAGGGCAAGCCTGGTCAAGAACAACCAAAATAGAGCCTAATGGACTAACATGGGGGAAGCCTTTGCCCAGCAGTGGGACTCTACAGGCTGACAACAACAACAACAACAACAACAACAGCAAGAATAACATGCATGCCAAAGCAAACAACCTTTTTACCATGCAAATACCTCATCCCATTCATCACCAGCACAACCATCGAACAACAATAGGAAATGAATCAAAAAACAGCAGTGCACACGTCCAAACTGGAATCCCTCCACACACACACAATTGCATGCAATGAACTAAAACTAATGGGCTGAAATTAAAACCAAATCAAATCAAAATACAACAGAAAAACCTATTTAACACAACTGAGGACAACAACCTTCCAAATCTCTGGAACAGTGAGACAGCTGCTCCAACCAAGACCAGGTTCATGAAGCAAGGCCTCAGCACCCTGTCCATACTGCAATAAGCTGATGAATGTGTTGGATAAGTAAAATTATAGTGATATTCTTAAACTTTGCAAAGGCATTTAATAGAGTACCATGAAAGTTAATGTACAAAATGCAGCAGGTGAGATTGGATAATTGGTTGGATAGATTGAAGGTTGGATAGATCTGGACAATACCAGCAAGTTGTGCATGGTGAACCAGTTGTTACATATGGGTTCTATTCTTGGGGGCTCCAACTGCTTAACTTATTTTTAATGATAATTCACATGTATTGACTAGGAATCTTCAACTGTTTTCTGGCAATACAAAGTTAGGAACAAATATAAGAAGTGTTATTGATGTTTAATTCCCTTCAGGAACATTTGAATAGATGTTTAGCTTGGAAAAAAATGACTGGAGTTATAGTTTTAATATTAAAAAAAAAGGCATTGAAGCTACTGCACTTTTGAATCAAGAGATAAAAGCTGTGTAGTGTATTGGTAGAACTATGCTTCAGTAAATGGATGCTTGGTAAATGGATGCTTCAGTAAATGGATGCTTGGTATCTGGGAATGATGGCTGACAGCAGACTAAAGTTCAGATGCAATGTGCTTTCTGGACATTCACTACTTTGTAAAGTAGATGAACATTCATTTACTTTGAAAAGATTTCCATTGTATTGCTGCTATGATAAGAAGTATATTGACAAGTAGGGATAAGGAGGTGGTGATGGTGGTGTCAATAAGGCATTGGTTAGACCACACATGTGCTACTGTTCTCAATTTTGGTCATGTGTAGTTTTCAGTGTAATGTAGAAATGTTGGAGAGGTTCTAGAGATGAATGACCAAGATAATATCAGGAATACTAGTTACTGGAATACTGGTTAGGCAGAGACGTGAGGGAATATAGATTGCATAATTTGGTGGATAGGAGGAAAGGAGGTGTAAGATAGAGATATTTAAATTATTGAGGAAATTTTACTGGATTAATACAGAGGATTATAAAAGACAAGGAGAAGTTAAGAAAGAGAGGCCATCCCTGGATACTGTGTGTAAAGAAGGGTGAAGAGTAGGTTTTATATAATAATTAGTAGGTGAATGGAATGCATAGCCAGAATGGGGTGCAAATATGGAGAGCATACATGTTAATAGTTAAGTAGGGCTGCCAAACATATGAAGGTTGCTGTAATAATAATTATAATAATGATAATAATTTCCTTGAACTAAGGCAAATACATTTTGGAAGCATAAATATGTTTTTCACAAAAGCGCTCTGCAGAAACAAATGAAAGCAATGAGAAGTCAGAGCAGATTCTTTCCCAAAATCAGAAAAGGTTTATATATTACACTTAACTTGCTGAACATTTGTGTAGGCCTTTCTGTGTCATTCTTAAGTCTTCTTGAACAAAATGGGATATGTTTAATAGGTTGCATATACATTAAAAATAAACTTCAACAATGGAAGGATATTCTGTTATACAAGATTCACATATCTGTGTTTACCTGTAAGTTTTTCCACAAAATTTGATGGCACCAAACCTTTCCTTCCATCAAGCAGTTCTCCAGTGAAAAATCCATCCTAAAGTAACAAGAAATAAAAAAATACAGAATAAAAGTAATAACAACATGAGAGAAATATCCAAAAGTACCGTTAATTTTATAAGATCAGTACTACTTTTAGGGAGGGGGGGGACAGACATTTTGTTACTGGATAAGCTGTATAATATCAGCTTATCATATGATAGCTTATCAGGTATAGGTTGTATAATAAAAAGGTACCTCTTTGCTTGCCTGCTATATCATCCATATCATACAGTACCTCTACCCTTTTCATTTCTCTCTAATAAGTGTAGATGTTCTGTATGACATGAATACTATGAACTTCCATATCAATTCAGTTACATTAAACTTTAAACTGATTTCTGTCTTCTCTCCACTACACACTTCCTCTATAGTACTACATTTTGTTAACAATCGCCTGTAGAAGGAGCAAATATAATTAACCATTACCCTATGAGAGGAGAGATTATCACTACCATTACCTATGACTGAACCTATCATCGTCAGCCATTTTTTTGTCCACTTCTAGATAAAGGCATCCCCTAATTCCTCCATTTTGTCCTATCTTGATCTTTTCTATACCACTGAGTTCTTGCTATCTCTTATAATCTTATCCTACCAACATATCTTTGGTCTTCTTATAGCTGGCTTTCAAGTTCTGGGATTCCATTCAGATATAAATCTTCTCCATTTTTAAGTGTTGCTTCTTGTAATATGACCTGCTTGCACTTTGGATCTTCTAAAGGTTGTCAATGTCTTACAATATTATTATTATTATTATTCAGGCCTCCATGGAGTCAAAAGACTCATCGTGGGAAGTCCTTCCTAAGAAACACAAAGTCTATCAAGACTCATCGAGGGGAGTTCCCCCCCCCTGAGAAACATCATCATCATCATCATCAAATTCCTGACATGTACCCTCAAGGGTTGTACAGAATAGTATGATAGTACTACATGAAGAACTTACATCATTACTAACTTCCTATCAACAATTTTCCTCCAAATCAATCTGTTACCTGTCAAGACTCCATCATTATCAGATCTTATATATCTGTCTTCTAAGGCACTTTTTACTGTAAGAATCCACCTACATCTTGGCTTTCCTCTGGGTCTTTTTCCTGCCAACTTGGCAGAGAACACCTGTTTTGGTAATCTTTCCTCTCCCATTCTGTTTAAGTGACCATACCACCTGAGATTAGTTCTCAGGTGGTATGGTCACTTACACATTCCTGAATGCTAATAATGTCAAGTTATTTCCTAATATCCTCATTTTTAATATGATACTGCCATTGATGCCATCTGCTCATGCCCCTAATCTTTCTCAGGACTCTCATATCTGCAGTCTCCAGTCTTTGGTCAAGTGTTTTACTTCAAGCCCAGCTCTCAGATCTATAAGTTAAAACTGGTTTGAACACTATCTCATATACAGCTAATTTAGTGTTTTGACTAATTTCTCTCTTATTCCATATAAATCTATTCAGTTAACTTCCTACCATACCAGCTTTGTTGACTCTGTTGTCTATTTCCATATTTAATTTACCATCCTCACTAAAAATCATGCCTAAGTAGTTGAAATGTTTTACTTGTTCTATAGATTATCCATTCGTAATGCAGTTGATATTTTCAATGCTTCTGCCTATTTTCATTGTCTTTGTCTTGTTATTGCTGACCTTCATACCATATCTATTACAACAGTTATTCAATTTAGTCAGGGAATCTTGCAGACTTGTAGTGGATTTATTTAAAAGTATAACATTATCTGCATAAACTGACATTAACATTTCCAATTTTGATATTAGGCTTAATACCACTTTCCTTCATAATGTGATCCATATAGATAATGAATAACAGAGGGGATAATGTACATCCTTGTCTCACACCAGATTTAACATTAAACCATCTTCCTGTACTTCCTTCAATTCTAACTGCTGACTTACAACTCAAATAAAGACTAAGTATTGCTTGACATAATGCCCCACTGACACCATACAACTGTAGCGTTTTGAATAGCTTTTCTCTTGGCACCTTGTCATATGCCTTTTCCAGATCTACAAAGCTTAAATACAGATCTTTGTTATATTCTCATGATGGGGTGCTTAAGGGTCAAAGCTGTATAACTGAGAGGTGACCTCCACATAGCCTTTAAAGCAGTAGTTATCAACCTTTTTGGATCATGCCCCACCTCAACAGCTCAAAGATTTTGATGCCCCTCCCCATAATAGTCAGCCAAGTTCTGAAAAAGTATAATATAAATAGGTACTTTTAATAAAAAAGGAACATATATAAAACTGTTTTTAATTTGACTTTCTTCAATGAATATAAATTTTATATTACACTGTATATTATAAAACATAAATCGAACTGAACTCGGGAAAATAAAATCCAAGTTAATGTGATCCTTGAGCTTGATGTCTGCTGCAAAGACTTTTTATTTGAGGTACTAATTTTGTCAATTTCAATCTCCGATCCCCACGGTTTGTGATATTGAGATGATTTCTTTTTGTCAGTAACAAGTCATTTACAGCACTAAAGAACACATTCAACTAAATATGACGACGGGAAGGACAAGAGTAATTTTTTTGCAAAACTAGTTGCATTTCGATATTTCGTTTCTGTCTCGTCACAAAGCCATACCATTGTTCCTTTTATGTTGAATAAAGTTCTAATAGACTCATCATTTTGCTTTGCTTTTCTGAGCATTCTTCTTGATACTGTATTTATGTTGTCAGCTTTTTTTTTTTTGGAAAGTCAGGGTTGCAACATCGACAATTTATTGCCGACAATGGTGATTTTTTACTATATCGGTGGTGAGGTGACAAATGCAACATCATTTTCCAATTGTCCCCCAAAATATTCAAATTGCCCCCCTGTGGGGCATACACCCCACGTTCGGAAACACTGCTTTAAAGGAATGCAGAGAACCGACCAAGGCTCCTGACCTAATGTCCAATCCTCACCTTCTCATGGTGCACCCTGTTAGGTATCTACCTGGATACCTAACGAGGATGGGCTGGCAATTTGGAATTTAGCTGACCAAATTGTATTCTTATTGGCTTAAACCGCAATATAAATGATGGTCTTACAATATCTCTAATCCTAATGTAAGCTTTGATACAAGACAGGGCTCAGACCAGGGTGAGAGTCACTGGATCTATGACAACCTAACTGTTACTTATAGTTATCTGAATGAAAGCACTGAAAGCAGAAGACAAATTACAGGTTTTGCACATTATTCTCTTTGAAAATTTCTAGTGTATATGTGTGCATGAGTGATGAGAATAAAATGAATAGTTACAAAAATACTAGCATTGTTATTGCCTTTAGGAGATGTACATGAACTGCCAACTATTCACTTAAATATAAATTATTTAAGGAACAAGTTTTATTATCATTACAAATCTCCTTGATTCGAAGACTCATCAAGAAAGAACCTTCATGGAGTCCATAGATTCATCATAAAAGGTGAAGCCAGCAAGACTCCATAGTGCAATCAGAAGAACAATGGGACATGGTGCCCTTTGCCTGGAAAAGACCTGAGTGTGATTATTGTTGTGACTATAGAAATCTTGATATGGGCATTTTCAATTGAAGGTGAGTTAGCCAGTCTCATACAGAGACAGCAGGGTTTTTCTTCCCACACACAGGCAAATCAGCCATGAGAACACACACACACACAATTTACAAACAAAATATACTATTTGTGGTGGTGGGTGGTAGATGGCATGATGCATTGATAATAGTGGTATCATTGTAGCTGAAGGATTAAATAGGGAAGATCGTGAATTGGGTTTAGTGTTTCCTCCTGCAATGAGTCCTTGGACTTCCTGGAGCTGTTGGGCAATAATAATAATAATATTGAACTTTAAATACCTTCAAAGTATTAGCATGCTGCTTGAAAAATAACTTTTATTTTCCAAACAATAAATACCCCTGAACAATTTAAAAATCTTGCTTGTGTCATTATAATTTTCATTATTATTGTTAAAGTGATAATTATTATTATCACTTTGAACTCCACAGAGGTACATAGAGATGCACAAAGTACTCAGAGCAATCCCTGGCAATCCACTCCACTCATTCATCAATCTCCAATCAAAAAATCAATACTTCCAAGTATGAAACTTTGTTCTTCCTCTGCTCATTAGGCATTGATAAATATTTTAAGCATTAATCTTGTAGGGACACTTTGCTAACTTATATGTTTCTGTCATGTCCCCCTTCATATGTTGCTTGAGGAAGGTTATCTCAAAACAGCTTAATAAATTCTCCTTTTATTGAGCTGTTTATTTCTTCTTCTATGGTTTGGTAGGCACTTACACACTCATAATCTTCCAAGCACCCTTCGATTTCCTAACCGTTCTCCCTGGATAGGGTGGTCAGCCCTATGCCTATAGTTTATTTTGTAAGTTAATGTCCAAAACCTAAGGATGAACACTGTTTCTGAAGATTACAACCATAAATTCAGATGAATTAGTTGGTGGCAATTCATATAATTGACGATTTCAAGTAGAAAGTAGGGACACGTTCAAATTTTCAAATTGTGTGCAAAGGGGTCATTGGTCAACAGGATAAAAGGCAAAAAGCTGTGCTAAGCAAATTGTGTTTGAAGGAAGCTCTTTTGTGAAGGAATAAAATTGAAAACTTGGATCTCCTGTAATGTCACTTTGAGATCACTAGATGATTTCACATAGGGAAAAATTACTGGAAAGCTTAAAGAAGGCTGCAGAATTACCGATATTGCCAGAGAGTTTGGAATCTTACATACCATTGTATCCAGGCTCTGGGCAGCATTTCAAACAATGGAATGCATTCAGATGTTTGCTAAAAGGTCACCCTTGTTCTACCACAGAGAAAGAAGACAGATTTTTCTTGTAGATAAACATATGTTGGTTACACGACTTTAAATTTTTCAGGAAATGACAAAGTAGATTTTTGTTTGTAACAGCAAAATGTAATCGATGCACCATTGCAGGTCAGCTGCAAGTCGGCTCCATTCAAGTACAGATATATGCAGATATCTCGGCAAAATGTGGCAAGACGTCTGCAATAAGTAGGCCTATACATGTCCAAAGCGCCGTAGTCTGCATCCTTTTATCCACAGGGCATTGTAGAGCACGTTTTTCAGTGATGTTGTATCCATAAAAATTGGACAAGACACCAATGGGCTAATGTAATCTTTACAGACGAGTTGTTTTAGTCTTTCCTTCGATTCTAGACAACACTTGATCAAACAGTTGACACATTTAGGTTTCTGTGCAGAGCAAGATTGGTTATCATGCTCTTTACTACCACATTAGGCACAGGTGACAGAGCCACGACAGGCAGTTTGGGCGTGTCCATATTTCTGGCATTTGAAGCAACTTAGTGGATTAGGGATGTACAGTCAAACAGGACAATTGAGATACCCTTCTTTAACAGATGTTTGAGGCACAGGGGTATCCAATGTAAGGATGATGTTTCTAGTTGGAACCAGGTGACCATCCCTACGGGTCATGATGCACCTCATACCTATCCCCCCCTGATCTTTCAGCTCAAAACATATCTCCTCATCAGGGACATCTAGGAGGTCCCTTTCTGAGATCACTCCTCTAAAATAATTGAGTATTTTATGTGGTGTAACTGTTATAGTATTATTATTAACATCTGATCTCCATGAGATCGTGAATTCTCAGAGTATTGCACACAATGCTCATCCAACCATGCTTTAAAATGATTCAATGTGTCTACATTCACAACACATTCAAGCAATGAATTCCACTCTCCATGCAAAGAACCTGCTCCTCACTTCTCCTCTCACACCCTCCTTATACAGTTTCAGTTTCCAGCGATGGCCTCTTGTTCTGCCCTCCTCTCCCATGCTATGAAAAATCTCTTCCATGTCAACCTGATAACAACCCTTGACTAGCTTATATATTGCAATCATATCCCCCCCCCCTCCTATTCATGAGGCTTTGCAACTTACATTCTCTCAATCTGTCCTCATACTCCACATTCTAAAGCCCACTGACCACCTTTGTGAATCTTCTCTGGACCCTTTCCAACACATCCTCATCACCATGAAAACCTGGCACCCAAATCTGTACACAATAGTCCAGATGAGGCCTGATCAAGGCCTTATACAATGACATCATAATCTCTTTATCTCTGCATCATTGCCATTATCCAATGTGACATCTTCACAACTTGTGCAATGTGGCCCCTGAATTTCAGTTCCTTGACCACCATCACTCCTAGATCTCTCATCTCCTTTACTTCCTTTAAAGTTTCCCCACCAAGTGTATACTTCGCATCCCATCATTGCTTACTATATCTCAAAACCTTACACTTTGCAACATGAACTGACAGTTCTGCTTACCTGCCCATTCATGCAATCTATTCAAGTTCTGAAAGGCCACAACATCTGCTTGCCAATGCACTGCTCTCTCCAATTTTGCATCATCTGCAAACAGCTACATATCACTAGTTAAATCCTTCCCAATATCATTAATATACAAATTGAAGAACAACGGTCCCAAAACTGACCTCTGCGATTCATCACTAGTGACCTTCCTCTATCCAGATGCCACATCCCCATATACAAATTTCTGACACCTATCTGACAACCAGTCACTTATCCAACTCAGAAGTCTGTTATCCAATCCAATCTATTTCAATTTATTTAAGCTTGTCGTATAGCAGTCTATCAAAAGCTTTTGCAAAATCCAAGTACATGTATCTCTGTATATGCATCTCCCCTGCCATACTGTATATGCATCTCCCATGTGCCAAGGTATTTGTCACCTTGTTATACTACATACGTAAGTTAGTGAAACATGATCTCCCTTTAACAAATCCATGCTGATAACCACAGAGAATACTGCTGTTATGAACCCATTTTTGTATCCTACTTCTCACCAATTTCTCCAGTACTTTCATCACAACTCCAGATATACAAATTGGCCTATAATTTGAAGCTACAGCCTTATCACCACCTTTATGCAGTGGATCACTTTTACCCTCCTTCCACTCCCTTGGAACCTGTGCTGTCTCAAGACTCTCATTAAACAGGTATGCTACTGCCAACCAATTCCCTGGAACATTCCCTTAAGATGTGTGGTGATATGTCATCAAATCCTATCGCCTTATTGACATCAAGTTTATTTATTTCCTTAAATACCTCCTGCTCACTCACAATCAAGCCATCCTCTCCTATGTCCTCTACTTAAGTTTGTCATGATTCCACCCTGATTAGGATGAAACACCCTTATAAATTGATCACTGAATACCTCAACAATGCCTTCTGCAGGAGTTACCATTCTACCACTTTCATCCATTAACATCTTCCTTCTACTTGCCACATATCTAAAAAAACTCTCTAGCATTTTTCTTCATCTGATTTGCCAATTTCTGCTCATACTACACTTTGTTTTCCTTACTAACTGAGTCATTCTCCTGGCTTGTTCTTTATACTCTTCATGTAACTGATGATTACCATTATTCATCTTGTACTGCCTCCAAAGTGCCTTCTTCTTCTTCCAGATTTCATGCTTAAGCTCCACATTCATCCATTTTACACCTACCTTATTCAGTCTTTTGACCTTCAGAATACATTCACACATTGATGCTGCTATGTATTTCTTTGTCAGATCCCATGCAGCATTTACTTCCTTACTGCTCAATTCCTCATTCCATGTTATAGCTCCAAGCTGTCTCCTAAGCTTGTCATAATCACCAACCTTATAATTCCATATATATCCTATCTTACAAAAGTATGCATATGGCTATTCCACCCATTGATATTGCTCTGAGTAATTTTTATGAATGTTGCTGACATGATGTTTCTACAAGAACTTCACCAGAACATAGTTTCTTTACTGTTTTGGAAGAACCTGCAACAGCCCTTCTAAACTCTTTTAAATGAATAAAGGTGACATTTTCTGTATTGGCTTTTCAATTGGATCATGGGTGAGTAGAAAAACTTGTGCATTTATACAGATATCATGCCCTTTGTTTCTTGCTTCTGCTGTTGAAATGTGTACCAATGGCATCAATACTTGGTGGGGAGCTTTGTTAGGGCCCCTGAAATAAATTGAGGATGAAGGATTCGTGATTGTGTGGTTTTTGGTTCAGTACCAGATCTCCCCACCCATTATAGAGCCATACATGGATGCCCACTCTCCAGCAAGCAATGACTGCACTCAGCAGTGGAACACCAGGGTTACCCTGGATGCCATACAAGCACCACAGCAAGCCTTGGATCCTGTTCTCGGACAATGGAGAAGAAGACTCCATTGTCCGAGAACAGGACAATGGAGAAGGGCAATGAGAAGGAGACTCACAGCAACACCCTTGACCATTACAGGCAAGCCCTCTAGCCAACTGATCCTGGCCATCCAGGGCCACCCATCTTGCTGAAGCAGAGACCAAAGTAGTGCAAGACTACTAGGATCCCCCTTTCCAGATGTCCACAGGTCACACTGCATAGCAAACACAGTGGCAAGGCGTTGGATCCAAGTGATAGTAGTCTGGAAGATAGGATAGTTAAAAAAAAAAGACTCAGAAGTAGAGTGAGGAATATGTGAAGAAAAGCAAAGAAAAAAGAGGAAGAATGAAAAGGGCCAGTACCATCACTGGGAGGTCCCATCTACCATGAAGAAGTGCCTCACATGGAGAGGTCCAATTGAGGAGAGTGATCATGTGATTTTTGACTTGGTGAGTAGCAAAACGTGGAATTTTCAGTTAAGAAGAGGGTATATGCGTAATTATGAAGACAGCTGAGGACAAGATGTTAGAAGACAGATTGGAGCAGTGTGATGGCATAAAAATCTGCAAAGCAAGAATGTTCACAGTGCATAGGAAATAGTCAAGGGAAACCTAGAGGAAGTAATATCAGACTGTATACTCAAGATCATGAGGATAAATCTGGTGGGAGTTAGATGGATGAGTGATATCATTAAGTATGACTGCAGAAAAAATAAAATCTTGTGAAGGGGTATATGAGGAGAAAGGTGGCCATCATTGTAAGGAAGCAGAATCAAATTATGAGAAGAGAAGAAAATAAATTAGTTGAGCAGGCTAAAGGAAATGCCAAAGAGTTCTTTCGTTATGTGGCAAGTAGGAGGAAGATTGACTATGGAAGAATAGCTTTAAGGAGTGCAGATGGTAGAGAAGTAACAGAGGCAGATGAAATTGTTGAGCTAGTGAGTGATCATTTTGCAAGGGTATATCCTCCAAGTGAAGATACAGTTATGGCAGAGGACAGAGACTGATGCGAGAGCACTGGCAAAATTCCAAGAGAGGGCAAGATAATTTCGTTCCATAAAGGGGGATGTCTGTGGTAGTAAATTATAGACCAGTATCTCAGGAGTGATGGTGGTGAAAGTACTGGAAAAGTTAGTCAACAACAGAATTCACGAATGGGTGGATAAGAATATAATACTCTATGAGGGATAGCATTGTTTTGTGAAGGCTCAGTCTTGCCTTAGTAATTTACTAACTTTTCATAATAGAGTGACAAATGAATTAGATAAAGGGAATGGTTACATGATGATACTGCTGGATTTTGCAAAGGCATCTGATGGGATTACCACATGGAACTCTGTTACATAAACTGATAAAAATGGGGATGGATGTGAAACTGGTGATACAGGTACAAGGATCACTGATGGACAGATACCAAAAAGTAGTATATGAAGGAGCAGAATCCTCAAAGAGAAAGCAGGTGACTGGTAATGTGCCACAATGCTCTGTGTTTGGACCATTGCTGTTTAATTTTTATATAAATGATATATGAAATAATTTGAAAGGAGATATTCAGTTGTTTGTTGATGATGTAAAGTTGAGTAGGGTGATAGTCAATCAAAGTGATGTAGAGAGCTTGCAGAATGATTTAAACAGTATGTTTAAATAATGTTTAGGCTAACAGTATGGGCAAAACATAATGGATGTCAATTTAATGTGGAAAAATGTATTTTAGGATAAATCAATTACAAGCTGTGTACCACACTGAGGGAACACTATACTCCAAGAAATTGATAAAGCCGGGGATTTGGGAGTGATGGAAGATACAGAATTGAAGTTTAGAGGCATATTGCCAAAGTAGCCAAGGAAGCTCACAAGAATACATGATTATCGAAGAACACACTAACAAGTAGAGATAAAGGAGTTATCATTCCTCTTTATAAAGCCTTGATACGACTACATCTGGATTGCTGTTCTCAGGTCTAGTCACCTGGATTTTTTGAGGATGAGGAAGTGGTGGAGAGCAGCCAGAAGTGAGTGACCATGATGGTGAGTGATCTGTGGAATGCTTTCTATGAGAATAGATTGAGAGTTTGTGTGTTGCAAAAGTTGGGTGCTAATCAAAATTGAGAGGATATGATAGAAACATTTAAGTTATTTAAAAGGTTTTATAGGATTGATGCAGGATTGTTTCAGCACTTAGCTAATGGAGACAGGACAATGGGTCATCCCTGGAAATTGGGTAAGGGTGTGGTTAGCAAGGGCATAAGGACTAGATTTTTCACTTGGAGAGTGGTGAATGAATGGAATGGGTTGCCTGAGTCAGCTGTGATCTGATTTGTTTCACCGATGTATGGCAGGTTATATGTCGGTTTCATTCCATAAACTCCTGGATGTGAGGGGTGGGAGTCTTCAGATGTGCTGAACAAATGTTTAAGTTTTGTAGGAGGTTCAAAGGTATTTTTATGTTGTATTTCTTTAGATTTCTACTTATTTTTTATGATATAACTTTAATGTATGGGATAGTATAGCTTTGTTGAAATCATTTGTGTTTTGTTGCATTGTCTTTTCGTCAAGTATATTGTCAATTATCTTTTTTTTATATATCTACTTTTAACAAAGGTCTGATCCACTGCAGTTCTTTTTGAGATCATTATCATTAGAGAAAATTGTTATTGCTCATTTTTTTTTTGGGGGGGGGGGGGATTTCTTCTTCTTCTTCTTCTTCGTCTATGATCTGCTATGCTTTTAAGCGTCGAGATTTTGCCAAAGAGATTTCCATGCCGTCCTATCCAAGGTTTGTTGTTTTGCTTCTTTCCAATTAATTCCTTTCTTTTCCAATTTTTCTTTAATTTCCTTTTGCCAACCTTTCCTGGGTCTGCCTATGTTTCTTTTTCCTATTTTCTGGCTTTCGTATACAGTTTTTGCTATTCTTCCTTCTTCCATTCAATTGAGATGTCCAAACCATCTCATTTTGGCTTGTATTATGAATTGATTCAGAGGTGCAACTTGAAGGTTGTCTCTTATGGTTTGATTTCTTATTCGGTCTAGTCTTGTTTTTTGTGCCACTTTCCTGAGATATTTCATTTCAATTGTTTGTAGTTTATTTGTGTTTCCTGTTGTTAAACACCAAGACTCACAACTGTATGTTAATGTTGGTAGAAATACTGAACGGTACACTGCCATTTTGGTATTTTGGGTGACTTCTTTCTTATCTAGGAGTGGGCCTTTCATTGCATAGAATAGCTTTGTTCCCCCTCTTATCCTGTTGTTAATTTCTGTGTCTAGTCTACCATCTTCTTGTATATATGATTCCAAGTATTTAAAGGAGTGGACTTGTTCCAGTTGGTGATTCTCTATTTTTATTGTGTGTTTTTGTTGATTTCTAGATATGATCATTGTTTTAGTTTTATTTATATTTATGGTCATATTCCTTTTCTTTGTTTCTTCATGCCAAATGTTGATATTGTACTGCAGATCTTCAGCTGTATTTGCTAGAATCACTACATCATCTGCAAAAGCCATATGTGAAATCCTAGTTTCTTTCAGTTTCCTGTATCCTAAGTGGAACTTTTTTGTTTTTGTTTGGCATGCCTTTAAAATTTCATCCATTACTACGATGAAGAGAAGAGGGCTGAGGATACAGCCTTGCCTCACTCCTACATTTGTTTCAAATTCTTTTGATCTATTATTACAGGTTCTTACATAATTTCTATTACTTTTGTAGAGGCTTATTTGTATGGCTACTTATTAAGTTATCTTGTATCTTGTTTTTCTTTAATGTTTGCCATATTAAGTGTCTGGGAACTCGGTCAAAGGCCTTTTCAAAATCTATAAAACATGAATGTAGTTCTTTTCCATATTCCAATGTTTTCTCTGATATTTGTCTAAGACTGAAGATAAGATCCTGTGTGCTTCTATTTTTTCGAAAGCCATATTGCATTTCATCCAGCGTGTCCTCTATTTGATTCCTAAGCCTCGCTTCTAAAATGCGGGTATATAATTTTCCTGGAACGCTTAAAAGCGAAATTCCTCTATGGTTTTCACATTTGCGGTTGTCTCCTTTCTTAAATATGGGGATTATTATAGCTACTTCCCAGTCTTTGGGAATAATTTTCTTTTTCCATACAACATTGAATAGGTGTAAAAGAAATTTTATGGCTTTCGTTCCTAAATTCTTTACCCTTTCTGGTGTTATTTGGTCATGGCCTGCTGATTTGCCCAGTTTTATTTTATTTATTGCTGCTAACAGTTCATTTGCATGAATTTCTTCACTCTGATCTTCTATTTTGCTTGTGTGTCTTGCTCTTAGGGTTCTATTTTTTCCATGTCCTGCATCTTCCAATAATTCTTAAAAGTACTGTTTCCATCTTTCCATGATGTCTTCAGAATTTGTGAGTAACTTTCCATCCTTATTTTTGATAAACTTTATGGGGCATTCTTTCTCTGACCTCATTCTTCTTAAAACATTATAGAAGAGTTTTTGGTTTCCTTTAAAATTTTGTTCTAAAGTATGTCCGAAATCTTCCCAGCATTTTCTTTTCTCTGCTTTCACTAAGGTTTTAACTTTATTTCTTTGGTTGTTGTATAGTTCTCTATCAACCTGCAGTTTTGACGTTATATATCTCTTCCATAATTGCTTTTTCTTTTTAATTTCTTCTTTTAGTTCTTCAGTCCACCAGGGTGTTTTATGTTTCTTCTGTTTATTATTTAATGATACACCACAAATTTCTTTGCTTGTTTCTAGAAGAAGTGTTTTGAACCTGTACCATAGGTTTTCTACATCTTGGTCTTCATATATCTCTTTTTCTACTTCTTTCATCTTCTCTTCTATTTTACTTTTATACTCAATGGCTGTTTCTTCTTTCTTTAGTCTGTAGTTCTTTATCTTAACATTTATTTCCTTGCTACTTTTTCTACATTTTTCAACTTTTATTTTATGGATTGTTTCCAATACTAATAAGTAGTGGTCACTGCCAATTTCAGGACCTCTGTAGACTCTTGCATTTTTTGTATACTTCCAGTACGATCTGCTTATGATGGCGTAGTCGATTATAGATTTTTCGTTTCTATTGGGCTCTTCCCTGGTAAACTTATGGATTTCTTTATGCTTGAACATAGTATTCGCTATCACTAAATTATTTGTAAGGCAAAGATTTATTATTCTTTCTCCATTATTATTCTGGGTTATTTCTCCTTGTGATCCCAACACTTGTTTCGTTTCTTCATCTACTTGGTTCCCTACCCGGCCATTAAGGTCTCCTAGTAGTATGATATGCCCTTGAACTTCTTCAATTGTTTTTTGTAAGAGTTTGAAGAATTCATCTTTAATTTCTTTATTGGCATTATCGTTTAGGCCATATGCAACAATTACAGTGAATACTTGGTTGTCTGGTTTAAAATCTATAGTGATTGTCAACAACCTTTCGTTTATTAGTTGCCATTTAGTAATATATTCTTTGAGATCTGGTTTAATTATGCAAGCTACCCCTTGTTTTCCCCATTCTCTTGGGTTTACCCCTGAATAGAAAAGTATATACCCATCTTTCATTTTCTGGCAACCTTGCCTTTCTTTTTTGTTTCTGTGACTGCTAGCAAATCCAATCTTGATTTTTTAAATTCATCAATTAATTCATTTTCTTTTCCATGTAGACTTTTAATGTTCCATGTTCCATATCTCATGTACCTTTTTCCTCGCTTTGTCGTTAACCATTTAGGCAGTTCGGCTATCTCTTTGTTATTTCTTTTAATGAGTGAAATTTTAAGGTGTGCAGGGGATTAGCCTTCAGCACCCGAGTCTGGTGGTGGGGCTGCCACCTTCGAGGCCCCCAGACTGGCCTATGAGGGAAGTGCTATCCTGTTGGTCCACGGGAGGTATTTTATTTCCCTCCTACCCTTCATAGTAACCTATGACGAGCATTCCCCGATCCGCCACCAGGGCATGCGCCCGATGGAGGTTACAGGTGTCCCCACACGGGGGGGGGGATTTATTATTCCTAATTTTTGTGTTGGGTGGTGGTAGGAGTTTATACATATAGACTCCTACCACCACCCAAAAGAGACAGCTGGATGGAAGATGAGTTACGAGTGTATTCAAGAACATAAGGAATTTTATTCTTGAATTGTATGAGCTTTCATTGTTTGTTTATATGGCTGAGTAAGGAGCTCAAGGTTTGGTGCTCATATAGCCAAATTACAAATATATCATTGACATATCTAAGCCAAACCTATCTAAAACCTTCGGATCAAAGAGCTTTCTTTTGGAAAGTTTCCATAAAGAAGTTTGAGATGAGGGCACAGTGGTGAGCATATCTTATTAAACCATAACCTTAATGAACATAATCTTAATGAAAGGGAACTTTTGCTACTCAACAAAGGCCTAAATTATACAGTTGCTCCTCAAACCATTGACAAATTAGACATGTTGTAACATATCAAAAAAGGATTAAAATCACTGCCTCCTAATATATCTGACAAAATTAGACAGGACACAGGTATCCTATTAAGAAGCATCACAACTCCTCCCAGGTACTTAACCATGGAAGATAAAGCAGCAATAATATTGCTAAAAACAAATAAGGAACTACTCATCACAAAAGCAGACACAGGTGATGCAACTGTCATCCTAAATAGAAAAGATTACATACTTACAAAGCAGTTAATTACAACCCCATAAAAAGATTCAAAAACAAAACCATAAAATTTCTAGAAGTGGCTACTTCTTGGCCTTCAGAGGTTGTGAAAAAAATAACACCACACTTTTCAAGACCACAGAGAACCTACAGCTTCCTAAAATCCATAAAGATGACAATACCACTGACAGCAGTAGTGGAAGGAATTGATACACACATACATATTACCTAGCAAAGAAATTAGCAGCAACACTAAAGGAATTGGTAGGTCTTTCTCTCTCCTACATAAAAATAGTCACCACATTATACAGATCTCCTAGTTTTGATATCACTGCTGCCTTTATGAATCTCCCTGTCAATGACAGAACTTTCCTTCTCCAAAACAAATTTCAGCTAGACATTAGGGTCCTCTTTACCCAAGATTCTCAGGTTATTTCATGTAGCAAAACAATTTCAACCCTCAAAAAGAAGGCACAGCCATGTTCGACCTCTCCTCTCGAGTTTATGGAAAAAAAATCCTGTTACCTTGATATGAGATCTGCTAACTGCTAACCTTCAAGTGAAAAAATTCACATGTCAATTTCTCTCATCATAACGAAAATCAAATGCAAGTCTTTCCCAATCGAAGATTGCATTGTCCTGTCATTCTTTTAATCTTGCTATGGAGATGTAGTTGGAAAAACCAACTTAGCTGGCAGTCAGAACTGAGTACATATGTATTTAGTTTATATGTTTTTGGAAAAAAAAAACATCCTGATTACATATAGCCCAAAGTACTTAGCCAATTAACTTTCTTGGGTTAGCTCCTCTTGTTACAGTGTGCCATGAGGACAAGTTCACTTAGAAACAAATATTGAGTTCCCAAATATAAATCCGAAATGGGCTGAACAAATATTAAATACCAGTGCATACATTTTTATGTTAGTGCTACCTGCTTCTTTGCAGCTGGCACTGAAGGATTTACATTCAGTAAAAATGTCTCAAAACAAATCTAATTAAATCGATTAAATGTGAGAAAAATAGTTTTCATTAATTATAACTTATTTTTGAAACAACGAAAGTGAGAAAAGCATGGTACTTTGTCAACATGAATGAAGGTAAAAAGTAAGCTTTACTTTCAAGCCACAGAGTTAAAATCAGTTGGTTGTTTAAATGAATACTTGAATAACAAGTCATCTTATATTATACAGTTGAAAGGATGGTCAGACTTGAAGGTTCCGGTTTTGTTGTTAATTGCGAGTGACTACAACAAGAGCAACTGGTCAATGGCACCTACTGCTTAGTGCAGTGGCACACTCAGGATTTAATCTTGAAGGGGGCTGAGTACTCATAACTTAATCTTGGGGAGGGGGGGGCGAGATCAGTAGACGATTTGAGAATACACACTACGCATTGCATATGACCTATGGCTAAGCATCTGCAATAATCACCAATACATGATACCCGTGATTTCTGGCCCAGCTCGGGCAAACAAAGTATCGTCTGAGCACTACTTCATTTGCTTTGCGTTCACAGCGGCCATGATTCCCAAGAGCCAGAATTCATAAGTACAGTAGTATAGAAATAGAAGACACGACACAACAGAAATAAAAATAATAATAATAATAATAAATTTCATTAGGAAAAGATTTTTGGAAAATTTTTTAGTCTTTTTTTTTTTCCCTTTTTCTTTTGGGGGGAGCCAGGTCCCCTTGGCTCCCCCCAAAAGAAAAACCATTGGCACCCTCCCTGGGTGCACCAATGGCTTAGTGTCACACAACACTCCTAGTGGGAAATGAATGAGTGACATGAAAAAATATGACATTAACAACATATAGAAAAATATTTTTAAAATCCTTTGCTTGGTTAACGTCATCATACAGTATTGTAAAATTCCAGATTATATAGCCTAGATGGTTTTTTAGAAAGTAAACGACAATATAAACACCCCCCCCACACACACACACAAACTCTTCAAATGTATGTTTAAAATTCATGGACAATATAACATAAGAAATCGTCATTTTGGCAGCAATACTTTATATTTGAAAAGTTTACATTCAGTTTTATAACAAAAATAAGTATACTGATAGCTGATTTTCATATGAAATCAATTTATTTCTACTTGTTCTGGAAGACAAGTGAGAAATTTATAAAATATTTTAAGGAGCATTAAGGGGATCCTTATATTGGCTTTTTCAGTTGAAGGTAAGTAAGCAGATCTCATACGGAAGTAGCAGGGTTTTTTCTCCTGGAAACTCAGGTTTTTCATCCCTCATACAGACAAGTTGGCCTTCAGAATACTCGCAATTTACAAACAAAAAATACTGTTGGTGATGATGGGTGGTAAATGGCAGCAGGAGAATTAAATGGTAGTGGAGAGGGTGAGGTGTATTTAGCAAAATCGAGTGCCCTCCTGCGATGAGTCCTTGGACTCCCTGGAGGTGTCACATAATTAGTGGCAGCTTGTGGCTTGAAATCATGGAGGTGCTGCAACTTTCAAAATATACATACACACTAAGTATATGTGTATACGTGTTTGGATAAAATATCAAAATTATGGTAAAAATTTTTAAAAAATTAAGCATGAAAAAATATTGGTTATTATCGATAAAATTATACAGTTTGGTATATTTCAAAATTACTTAAAAATAAAATATATTCTTCTTGTTTTGTTTCATGAAAAAATATTGTTTATTATCAATAAAATTATACAGTTTAGTATATTTCAAAATTACTAAAAAATAAAATCCATTATCATAACCCCAATAATGTTCTAAAATAAAAACTATAACACATGTTATGTCTTTAATTGTAATGTCCAAATATTTAAAGAGACGGAGTAACCATGATAAGCACTACGAACACTCTACTACTGGGGCAAACTGCATATAAACAACAGTGGAACTGCACGACAGACAGTGCCGCATTAAGCTAATAACTCGCATCTCACTATGATGTGCATATGCTTGCGCGCGTAGCAAATACTAGCAATATGGCACTGTGGTAAACACAGTGTGTTTACACAGTGTCTTCGCCCTCCTAAGTGCTACAAGATGGATTTTTATTATTTTTTATACAAAATAAGAGAATTGTATAGGATTGTTGATGATAAAATTAAATATTACAAGCAATTATAAATAAATTAATAAATATATTTATATATCGAGAAAAAATGGGGATGCTGCAGTTCCGCAGTGCCTATGCACAAGTCGCCCCTGCACCTAATAATAATAATAATAATAATAATAATAATAATAATAATAATAAGTTGGCAGGCTGCGGCTTAAATACACTAAAGTTATCCCAATAGTTATCGGTGCATTTGGCGCAATTTCAAAGAAGCTATCTAACTATTTACAGCAATTAAGCATCAACGAAGTGACCCCATATGATCTACAAAAAAAAAACAGCATTACTTGGAACAGTCCATATTTTACGATGCTACCTGACAGATTATTCTTAGATTCTTGGGTAGAATAATCTGAATTTTCTGTATCACCAGTCAAATTGTAGTTTAAATAATATTTGTTGTTTAAATAATGATGTTTAAATCTTGTTTTGACTGTGCATCAATTATGTGAATAAATAATAATAATAATAATATATGCCAACCATAGGCAAGCACTATTTTGTTGCTCCTAAATTCAAGAAAGTACATAAAACTAAAACAAAAAAAAACTCTTGTTTTTATGGCTGAGATGCAATGCTGCCAGTTTTTGCCACCCTCTAACTTCTAGGAATCGCCTTAGTCAGTTGCGATGTTCTTGGTACGCACACTGGATATAAACGTTTGACAACCCATATCGAGTATAATACACCTCTCTGAGGATCTCAAATATTAAATAATATTGGCATTTATAAACATATCATGAACATTTACAAATGCATTTATGGCAGTACAAGTTCAGACACCACAGAAAAGAAAGGAATCCATTTTAATATAAAAAAGTTTAGGTTCTACAAGCTTGAAATTCTAGAGTTGGCAACATGTGTACCATTACATAATTCCAACATTGTATCACTGTTCTTATTTCTTCCTCAGTGGATTAGCTTTTTTCTATTTCGCCATTCGTATACCTCATTTGTGATAATTACATTAACGAAATTTGAATCTACTTAATAATAAATTAGAGAGGAATTCATCATCCTGCAGTTAATCTTCTTCACAACTAGCAAGAAATTATTATTATTATTATTATTCCTGATACCTCCAAGGAGTCCGAAGACTCATCGCGGGAGGACACCTACAACTGTCTCTACACCTAACCTCTACTACGAATCATCTCCATCAACGCCATCTACCGCCCACCTCCAACACCACCGCATCTAGTAATTTTTGTCTGTAAATTGCGTGTGTTCTGAAGGGCCGATTTGTATGTATGCGGGATGAAAAACCCGAGTTTCCGGGAGAAAAAACCCTGCTACCTCCGTATGAGATCGGCTAACTCACCTTCGATTGAAATCGACCTGATAAAGATTCCTCCCGTCGCAACCAACCAACCGAAATGGTTGGTTGGTTGCGGTTATTTTGGAATTACAGTCGAAGCAACTAAGACTATGGGGCCAGTATATTATGAGATAAAGCGCATGTTTTCTGGCCAGTTTATCTATTTTGCGGAATGATAAAACCAAGATTTCTGGAAAAGGGATTGCCCTGATACCTCAGCATAAGATTAACCAGCAAGCGCCCTCTACAAATGCATATAAAATATATTAAGACATAAATTAAATATTGCAATAAAGATATAATAGTGAAAATAATATTTTCGATAAAATGTAAATATAATGTATCATATAAATGAAATGTTTTAAACAATATATTATTATGTCTTATCAGACTATATTAAATAAGTTCAATGGATAGGATTGATAATACTCGAACATTACCTAAATGAGTTGAATGCAAACAGTTATTTTCAGCTAGTTACAAGTGTTGAATTTTTTACTTAAAAATTACAGGAAAAAATAATGAAATTCCTTAAGATTTTGCAAATAAAGTAATTTGACCAACTGACCTCGTCCATCTCTCCAAATATCAACACGTATTCTCCAGCATTTAGGCATAGCTCCGCCTCCGGATTTTCATTGGGTGACTGCTTTAATGGATCATAACTGTAACGGGCAATGTACACTTTGAAGCGTCCTCTTCCGGGAAGGTCAATACAATCGATCATTTCTTCACAAAGAAGGTCCTCCACTTTGGTTGAGTGCTGGTCTCTTATGTGGTGAGTAACGATCGCTGTGGGAAGGGTGTAAGCGGTAGCGTTCGTAGGTAGAGCAGGTAACATGGCACTATAGTGAGTACTTCTGGTATCTCCTGTTGCTATAGGAACGGCGGGAACTGAAGACGGTACAGTCACCAAAGTCCCTCCTGACTGAGGGACAGTCTTGTTCAGAAGAGACCCAGAGAAGGCAGTTAGTGGGGTGCTACTCCGACTACTTGGAGGAGATGCTGAATACGTTATTCTGCCACCAGGTCCTATCTGGAACAGTTGGGGTAAGGAAGTCGTGAACGTGGAAGACATCCCTGAAATAGACAGTATGCTGTTAACTTCAATAACTGACTGACTGTAAACAACTTGGTGTTAAATCGCGACTGGTAACGACGACTGGTATTGATGATATTGGTCACGTGACGTGCTGTACAAGTATTAGTAATGTTTATAGCAATAGTGGAAGAAGTCCATTTAATAAACGTGAAAGAGGGGCAAATGGAAATATGGATATTCGCAAAACAACTAAGAATAAGTCGATTTTGGATAACAGGTAATAAACAAAACAGCTGAATGAAACAAGATTGATTGCATGCTATTTATATGACTGATTTTAAAATTAAAACAGGACTGATAACACATAAAATGCAAACGTCTATGTCGTAACACCAAACTTCAGCTATTGATCTAAAGATAATTCAAACATGGAACTTTTTTCAGGTTACTTACTTCAGGCTACCTGTAAGCAGAGTTATGGTCTCACAATGATCGGTGAAATTCATTTATCACGTAAAGATATTACTCACAAAATTTGTAAATAACTTTTTAAATACGATGTACTTTTTTTATGATTAAAGACGCGCCATCTTTCTTTCACATTCTAAACAACACCTCTAAATTCTCTCTCTCTCTCTCTCCCCTATTGTTCTTATATGGTTTTAGCAGTCAGATTAACTCCAAAAATACTTTATTTCAATATAAATAAATTGTCATCCTGCCTTTATAATATTTCCGGACTTACATGGCTCTGCATGAAGAATGGAGATCATTAGCTCTCCATTCTTCATGCAGTTGTTCAAACTAATCGTGTTTGTTGTAGGAGACTGACTTACAAATTGCATTCAATATTGCGTTATTGTTTGTGTTATTAAGATGTAGCTTTCTTAAAGTAAAGCCTGATGAGTCGTAAGTTGTCAACTTGTCTAACACGTCACTACCTACTAAGGAAATGGGATGGAAGAGCCATTAATAATATACACTAATTTTATTCTTAATCAAATACTTTTTCATCCAGATTAGAGTGACGCCACTAATGTTCGCATTATAAACAGGAAACTCATGAATAAAGCGCAAGCTAATAACCCAAAGAGAAACTAAGATTAGATTAGTGCAAGTTAGTTACCATGGCCGGTTCGTCTTTTTGAGGAGGGCTGGAAATCCAGGAAGAAACACTCCATCCCTATATCAAAAAGGAATAACACTGCTGAAACACCTTATAATGTTCTTTGACGGATTTGAACAGAACTGAACGGTTTGAATTTAAACGATCTGTGGAAGTTCAGGCCTCTAATAAGCAGGTAGTGGTGTCATACTAGACAATAAAATTCATTAGTGTTAACTCAGGGAGTATTCGAACTGCTTTATTTCTCTATCCGCCTTCTCTACTTAGATAACAGAATAAAAATAAATCAATCTCGTAAAATAACGAACTTATTTGCTCATGTAGGATCAATATTCGTATTTCCATCAAGTTAAAATGGGGAAAAAACCCTACTGTCCACGCCCAAGACCGGCTAACTTGGCTAATCCTTCAGCTCCTCACGTCATCGACGGGAATCGAACCTAGGACACTCCCTCCCCAGGCATATGGTTGCGAAGCGCACAGCCACTAGACTAACCGCGCGGACACCACTTAGAATTATTTCCGTATTTGTACGGAAAAAAGTAGAGCATTGGCATGTTACATCTATCAGTTACGTGTGTTCTTTATCAGTCTAGTCTGTTTATTTCGAGAGAGAACAATCTTGCAATCTTCGTTTTTTTTTTTCTTCTACTTTTTTGTAAAACTGACTGTTAGCCTGGCCTGATAAAGGTCGACAAAATTCAGTCCCCATCAGACGACATTTAAACTTGTATCTCATTCCCATAAAAGTGAATGTAGAGAAATTCCAATAGCTGGAGTTTGTGCCTTCGTGTTGTTTGTGAACTGCAGTTACTCTAAAATCTTGTTGTCTGGTTTAGTAGAGAATTCTTTCGTCTCCACTAGAGACAGGTTAACTCAGCATCACTTGCATATAGTGTACAAAATTGCTCTCGTCCAGTGACAGAAGTTAGAGAAATGAGAAGTGCAAAGAATCTATGAACAGATAAGCCCCTATTTCTAGTAAAATAAATAAATACATAAAAAGAAAGAAAGAAATTGATCCTCATAATAGACACAAAATCCCTTCAAGCATTGATAATAAACCAAACTCTTTCGACTTCGTATCAGTAACAAAATAGCGAAACGAAATTTCCAGTTTTATTCACAAAGTATCGAGTTTTTTGTGGATAAAAGGAGAAATAAAATCATTCAAAATAAATGTATGCACAAATAGTTTTTTATAGGATGATTTTATCTTTATTCTATACATTAAGTGAAGAAATTGAGGAAGAGAAGACAAAGCTGATGGAATCGGTTGGAGAACAGAGATGATAAACACTAGGCAGAAGTTTGTTTAAATAGTTATTCAAATATTTTAATATTACTTTTCAAAATAATGTTACTGCAGAAAAAGTAAAATACATTGGGAAAGCAGTCTGAGAAACGTTTTCCAAAACGGTGCATGTCAGGCTGAGGAATCACTTTAGAACAGAAAAATAACGAATTAAAACCCAGTTATTTCAATTTGTGACGTGTAATGGCACACATGTGCGAGTGCTCACGGGGGGGGGGGTCAAGATGAATATGCCGCGAGATGAAATTTTTGTTGATAAACACTACAGGAAGTGTGATGATTACTTGTATAGTCCTTTCATAGGCAATATAATGGATGGTCTGGAGTGGTATGGGCTTTGTTAAATACCAAATCCAATTTGGCAAAGCGATTAAGCTAATTTGATTACACAACTCAGACGATGGCTACCAGTAAAAGCACACTTACTCAGCTTCCAGGAATGATATCATGTTCTCTGTCTTCCTGCTATGTGTTGAAAAATCTCTCATCTATCTGTTCTTTAAAATTCCTTTACTATTTTTATATTTCACTGTCGCATCTTTTAGTCTTCTCAATAGATGATGACCATCTTTTGCAGATTCGTTTCAATGACTTCTCACAGACGTTCTGTTTCTTCCTTATGTCTTTTCTGTAGATATTTTAATGAGCGTTGCTCCATCGGACTACTCGCCATCATTGTTCCGTTTTACTTGCGAAGCTGAACTGCTGCGAACTAACCGGACCAACTTCTCCTCTTCTCTCATTCAATCTACCATCTTTCTTTCTATCAGCCTATCTTAAAATCTTTTCCCTAAGGACAGGGCCGTTTCGTGGGTTTGCGCCGGCCTGAATGCAAAATTTTTGTTCCCCCCCTTCCACAAACAGTTCAGTGTATTATTTATTCCCTATTTTTTATGAACGTGTTCAATTATACCGCCCCTAAGTTGCCCGGGTTCTTTGCACCCCGTTCCGTACCGGCACGACATTGTCGTATTATATATGCTACGAACTCTCATGCGTAATGGTTAACATAAAAATAAATATTCGTTATTTTTCACTTATCTACCAAACCTGATCTTAGTCGATATTTCACAGTGATACTGTTATTTTTGCTATCCGCCTCCGCCTCTAGCTTGCATCGATTTAGTTGAGAAAAGCCTTTTTTTTATACTACAGTTCGAATCTTGCATCAGGAAAGACAATTTTGAAGTGAACAAGCTTGTACAGATTTTGAATTTATAAGACTTCTCTCTTTTTTTATTTATTTTTTAAATCTGAATTCAATACTCGAAATATTTTCGTATCAATGCCTCCATATTCCTACTTGTCAATCGTACTCAACATTGCTATTATTCTCTGCGTTGTTTTTACTAATTTCACAATGCATCCTTCCCCCCCCACACACACACGCACACCTACTCCTAGCTTTTCACAGCTATGATTAACTCTTCCTTACTGTCCTGGAATATATATATAGTGTTCCAGCAAAATACACATGTAATCGTATCGAACCACAAATGCATAACATCACGCTTGTAAACCAATAAAACTGGTGTCCATTCCCCAGTATCCACGATACCAGCCTTCCTGAAGGGACACTATACCAAGGTCATCTTTTACAACAGCCCAGAATAACAGATTGAAAAGAAAAATGAAGTTTGTACAAAGAACGTTGCCAATTACAATAGCAGATTTTTACTAAATAAATATGTTAATAACAATATTTTCTTTGGATATGTGAACGATTTAATTCAACGTCAGCAAATATAACCGAAAAAATCTAAATTGAATTACTTGTGCTAAACAACAACTTATCACTCGAGTGATCAAAATAAATAAGCAAAAATATCGTGCACATGAAAGAAGTATAGGAAAAATGTGAGAAAACTGATAATTATTTTCCCATTTCTGATATGGAAATGAATAACAGCATTAAATATTAATCAAATGAATGTTTCCGAAATAACAAGAAAAATCACACGGGCATGTAAAAGAAAAAATGAATGAAAATATTTTGTATGGTTTGCTAGACTTTTGAAGTGCAAAAAAAAAGCAAGTGCAGGTGATGTACGTGATAATGTGCATGTGAAGAATAGAACAGTTTCTCTCTCACACTAACTAAAACTGTTATATAAAACATTTTCGTCAATTATATTAATAATAAATGTCACTTCATTCTGACTTCATATTTTTTGCGTGTATTATTCTACCAGCTCGCAACAATTTTTAACAGTATGTATTTTTCTAAGGATATTTTACTAACATAAAATTCGTCTTTCAAATTTAAATATAAATTAATAAGTTATTCTTAGACATATAATTTTTAGAACAAGATTTCTGCTTTGTATATTAAATATTATTTACATGCAGTCACTCTTTTAAGCAAATTTTTGATGAACTGAAATGGCGAGTGCCAATTACACATAGCATAAAAATCATTCAGAAAATAATTTCTATTAGAACACCAGGTGAAACCTTATTATGCATTTTTAGTGATAAAATCAACTCCCTCTTTTTTTTTCTTTTTTTTTTTTTGAGTGATTGATTGTATTCCGTAGGATTAAAAGTTTCGTTTGCATTTTGTTTCAGGAATTGAGTCGTATGCCAAGTTTAAATGTTATAAAATTTATTCAAATATAATAACTGAATATCAGCGCCATCAGCAAATAAATTCATATGATTTAATTTAAATTACTGTTAGTTACATCTTTCATTTCTAAAATGTATCTTCACTCATGAATTTTTTTTTGTTTCGTATGCTGCGTTTATGTTAAATGCGATGTATGTGAACTCGCAATTTAATGTGAAGTCAACATGAGTCTTTCTGAATTGATAGCTTGCAAATATTTTCATTTATTCATTCTATTTACTCTACTTCGACATACCTATGGTGGCTCGTTTCCGATCAAGCTCTGCTAGTATCCTATTGTCTTGTTCTAATTTGGCCATCAGCAGTTCGAGTTCGTGCATTGTTACAGAAGGCTCTGAAAAAGAAGCAGTAGTAGAGAACTGAGTCTGATATTTGTCAGAATTCTCTACGTAAAAGAGTCTGTATTTTTAATTATTAATTTAGATTCCGTTTTAGCAAACGCAATTCAGTTTTTGCTGTTAAAAGTAAGAAAGATTCATTTTTTATTTTGATGTTATACAGTAACTGTCAATGCATAAATATAAAAAAAAAAAAACAGCATGAAGTCTAACAATATCACGAAAAAATATTCGATGATGAAAAATAAGTCTTGATATGTTATTTCTGAAAGGGTAAAGAGCGAAAATTTCTTCTTTTAATATCTGTACTACTGGCAGTCAGTGTTCAGTGAAGTTTAAAAACTCCCCCCCCCCCCTCACCCTCAAAAAAAAAAAGCTTGGCATTCAGAGAAGTAAGAAAACCGGTAAGTCCAATTTTCGGACGGACACATCTTTACTAGGATAATGAAATATGATTGTCTGCAAAGACAAAAGTCCATCCTTAAATCTATTAAGTATATTTTGAAATGGTCTAATGTGTATGCATCTCTCTTCTCAAGGATTCTCTTATGGCTTTTATATTATTATCACACGTTTCTTTTGATCCTATATTCAGAAAGCTTCTTTTCTTTCTTGGCTTTCTTTACAGAAAGCTAATTTTCAATGGCATGATTAATATAATTTGTGATCTTCTTATATAAGTTTATATATTTTTCATTTTTTTTTATCATTCATGGATTTTTTTTTCGGGACTGCTTTATTTGACTAAAGAACGAAACTAGATCATATAGGTTCAGGTTTTGTCCTCCTTAATTCAAACTCACTTTGGAATCTAGAGTTAGCAATATGTTTTGCCTACTGAAGAATCTACTATTTTTAATTAGACAAGGCAAATAACATACCATTCTTCCCCCCCCCCACATGTTCAGCTCCTGGAGAGTGCAAAACTAAAATTTTTTTACCTTTATGAAGTAAATCAATAATCTGATAAAATGCGATATAAATATTCATTAAAATAGTTTGATATTGTCATACGTCAATTTTTCTTGATCCATCTGAAACAATAATCTTCAATTGATTCTTATAAATATTTTTATGATGCAGGTTTATATTTCTACCTTACACAAGAAATACATTTGGCTTTTTGAGAAAATTGGGCTGTTAGGATGGTGAGCACCTTCCATCATTTTTCTATTTCATTTTAATGCTGTTACTTTCCTGCATAACATATTACTTTCTTTTGTTCAACCCTGAAAGCTTTGGTGAAAATGCATCATCGTAAATGCAGTTTATTGATGGCCTTTACATAATTATCTAGTGAAATTTTGTAGTGCAATCTGAAACTTCGAAATGCATTTACTGCTATATAGGAACAGCATGTCTAAAAATGATAAAAATCAAACATCACTGAATAACTACACAAAATATCATACTTGATTGCATATTCAAGCTCATTCAAAACACACACACACACACACACACACACACACACACACACACACACACACACACACACACACACACACACACACACACACACACACACACACACACACAAAGACACAAAGACTTGCAGCAAATAAAATAATTTCGTTGCCATTACTGCACACTGTGTTGTTTTGAAATTTCAATATCGAATCACTTTCTGGCGTATCTTGTTAAGAGGCAACATTTTCATTTGCATTTTCGTTACCCTGTTTTACTTTTGATGCTACTATTAATGATCATTGCTTTTGTAAGCCTTCAAAGATCTTCAAAATTCCATCGCATACTTCATTAATGTTTTGTTTCATTTCAAATATTTCCAATCCAATAAAACCAAGATTTCAAAAGATTTCCCTTTCTATATTCTTTTCTTGAAAATGCTTCAGAAACTTTTTTCTTTTTTCTTTTTTTTTTTGTAAGTAGCATAACTTTGTCATCTAAACCAACTTGGAAGGCCCATTTAGGTAAGATCTTTAACTATATGCAAGTAGGTATTAGCGAAGAAAAGACCTGAGCCTCTCAGTGGAGAATACCGAAGTAAAGAAATTCTTATTAAATCTTAAATTGGAAGGGTCGCCCAACTTCAGTTTTTAACTCTCCTGGCTTCCAGTGATCTTAATCTCGTACTTTTATATGATGATTTATTTCATTGAGACACCTCACACCATATTTAAAAACTACGCTTCGGACTACATAATCGTAGAAAAGAAATTATTGGATTATCTTCACAAGTTGAATAATTGTCTTTCTCCGTTCCTGTTCAAAGCATTTTATTAAAAGTCATAAACTCCATCAACTGAGATGTGGCCATGAATGTAGAATAAGGTATTCCACTCCTATTGTTCTTTTAAAAATATGTACGCTGGTTTTAAATTATTTACACTATTACTTCTAAATAATCGTAATGTGATCGGCTTCGGTCAAGGAAATGTTTCTTTTTAATCACTGTTCTTTATAATGGCTGGCCAACAAAAATGAATATAAAAAAATTTGATTCAGTAGCACAAAAATATACTGTTGTTATCCTCTCATTTCCTGTAAACAGGTGAAAATATTAATAATAATTTATTCAACTTTCTTTTTTATCACTGCCTCAATTCGTAATGAAATGCTTTGGGATTCTTTTTCAAATTGTGGTCAGTGAAATTCTATTGAATAAGTTTTAAAATGAATATAGCACTTTCATTTAAAAAAAAAAAATTGTTTACAATGGGCTTGAAATTATTTATCGTATTATGGCGTAAAATAACATATTTCAAATAGTTAATCGAAAATACTCATGATTTACTAATAATATCATTTTACAAAAGTCAAACATACAACATCCTATAAAAAAAACAAAAAAACAGCCGTGCTAATACATGCAAGATGAAAAGTCTCAGGCAATAGATTACAAATGCCAATATAAATAAGCATTCCAAGAAGATAAAAGCAAAGTTGGCTCCATTCCAGCGCATGCATAATGTAAATTTTAACACTTTTTAACAATAAAAACAGCAATTTCAGAAACACGTTTTGAAAGATTTGAACAGATATCATAAAGTTCCATACTGACAGGAAAGAATTTACAAGGACAGTGTTAGATACTAATCGGTGCAGATATTTATCTATTTAATGAAAACATCTGGAACAAACTACTTTATACAATCCACAAAACGTTTATGACAATAAATAACGTTCATTTTGTCTGATAAAAATTAAAGCACAACAAGCACTTCATACAAGTGGCGTCACCTAACAGCATGTTATACTGTAGATGAGCAAGTCTAATAAATTTTAAATAAATATTTCGATTCTAGTTAAATTACTTTGAAGGAAATCTTTGACATATTCTGTCAGCCTGAGTTGAATAAAATGAAACGAAACGAAGTGTAATTTTTTTTTGGTATAGCTATACTTTTTACGATATATATTTCATTAAGCTTAAAATTTCAAAGTTTCTATTATGTAAAATATTTTAAATCTGAAAATTAGGTTTAAATTTCTTTCATAACTTTGTATTTAGCATTGAATTCGATTGCAACATGTTAGCTCTGTTTTTCTTGATTTTAAATATAAATTATACGTAGATAATTGTTAAAAATGGTTATTGTTACGTATATTCATTTATATGCTTCAGTTCTTATATTTTGTGCAGCAACCTTAATAGCAATTTGCATATTATAATAACTTTTTAATTTTTTTAAAAAATTCACGTAGGACAACACATTTATGGTCATGTCGGCAAATGCAAATTAGCAGCAATCTTGAAACTACAACAATCATTTTGATGTACAGTAATCCCTCGATTAGTGCGCCTAATGAATTCCTTAAAATAGGCGCATTTATCGAATATAATAACTTATATTCGATTAGTGCGAATATAAGTTATTATATTCGCACTTTTTCCCGAGTTATATAATAACTCGGAAAAAAGTATAATTCGTTCCTTAAATTTCTTTTTTGAACCTTAATTTTTAATTTTTTTATAAAAGAATTAGGGTATGTCTCAAGGCCTAGTTAAAGGAAAACCATGAAGCTGAAAAAAAGGGGTACTTATGGGTCAAAGCTGTATAACTGAGAGGAGACCTCCACATAGCCTTTAAAGGAATGCGGAGAACCGACCAGGGCTTCTGACCTAATGTCCAATCCTCACCTTCTTGTGGTGCACCCTGTTGGGTATCTACTTGGATACTGAACGGACGAGGATGGGCTGGCAATTTGGGATTTAGCCGACCAAATTGTATTCTTATTGGTTAAACCAAAATATAGAATGATGGTACAACATGACAAAATTTCATGCCGGCTGGGGCGTCGCCAGGTTAAACAAGGCCCCCGTTGTTTTCGCCAGGGAACCAGGGCGAACAGCGAAAAGTCAGCTACTGGAACAAATCTGAAAACAAACCCCAACTCAACATCACCAGAGTTAAAGATCGGTACTATTAACGTAAGAAGCCTGAATGGCAAAGAAATGGAGCTAGCTGAGGAATTAGATAAGTACCAGATCGACATAATAGGGGTGACTGAAACAAAAAAGACCAAAACTGGTGAGATCTTTCTGAGCAATAAATACAAAATGTTATATTCAGGCAATGACAATCAAGGAAAAGAAGGAGTAGCCATAGCATTCAACACAAAATACGAGGCTAATCTTCTTGAATGGCAGTCAGTCTCAAGTAGAGTAATGTGAGCAAATATGAGAATGGGGAACTGGACAATGAGACTTATTTGTGCCTATGGTCCCACAGAAGGTTCTACTAAGGTAGAAGTGGAGGAATTTTTTGAGGCTTTAGAAAAAGCAACTGACACAATGAAAAATGAAAAGTTGGTCCTTGTTGGGGATCTAAATAGCAGAGTAGGAAATGATTGTGAGACATACAAAAATATTTTGGGAAAATTTGGAGAAAAGAGCAAAGCTAATAATAATGGCAAATATCTGTTGGATTTCTGCTCAGGACATGGACTGGTTATTACTAACACCATGTTCCAACATAAAAATGTGCACAAATTCACATGGAGAGAAGAGGCTAGGAATAAGAAAAGTCTCATTGACTATGTTATTGTTGATAGTGATGTTTCCTCCCTAGTGCAGGACACCAGAGTGTACAGAGGATTTGAAATTGGAAGTGATCACTATTTAGTCTTGAGCAGGATAAAATTGAATTTCATATTGAAAAGAATAACATGTAAGAAAGTTTTAAAGCGAATAAAAGTAGAGCAGCTCTCAGATATGAGCTGTAGACTAAAATACACAAAGATTATTGAAGAAAAAATGAAAGAGTTTGAGAACAGAAATCAAACCTTGGCGATTCAGAGGCAAACTCTGAAGAAAACATTGATTGATTCTGCCAGAGAGGCATGTGGTGAGGTTGTCTGTAAGGTTAAAAAAAATCAGAACTCCCTGGAGGACACAGGAAGTTAAAGAGGCAGTGAAGGAAAAGAAGAAAGCATACCAAAAGTTCCTGTCAAATAAGTCAGCTTGTGCTCTTAGAGAATATAGAGACAAATGCAAGAATGCTAAACACTGTGTAAAACTAGCTAAACAAAAGTCATGGGAGGACTTTGGCAAGAATATAGAAAATAAATATCAAGAAGGTGGCAAAATATTCTGGAGGTTGTTGAAGAAGCTTAAGAATGGAGGAAAGAGTGCTATAAAAGGAATTAGAGATGATAAAGGTGACATGAAAACGGGAGAAAAAGATATCCTTGAAGTATGGAGTAATTACTTTGAAAAAACTGCTAAATGAAACAAGCAGTGATGAGAGCACAGTGGTAAAAAACACTGACCAGGCATGCAGTCAGGAATACATATCCATACTTGAAGTAGAAAAAGCCATCAAAGGCTTGAAATGTGGAAAGGCAGCAGGAGTAGATGATATTCGACCAGAAATGCTGAATTTTGGTGGTATAAGAGTCTTACAGTGGCTGCATTGCATAGTTCAGAAAGCCTGGACAGAGGGACGAATTCCCGATGATTGGAGTAGAGCTCTCATAGTACCCATATATAAAAAGGGAAATAAAACTGCATGTGAGAATTACAGAGGTATTTCCCTACTGAGTGTTCCTGGCGAGATCAATGCAAGTATACTTGAGAAACGGTTGAGAAGAATTGTGGAAGAAAAGCTTAGTGAAGAACAAGCTGGATTCAGGCAAAATAGAGGCTGTCAGGATCAGCTCTTCACTTTACGACAAATAGTCGAGAAAGCATGGGAATATAACAAAGATCTGTATTTAAGTTTTGTCGATCTGGAAAAGGCATATGACAAGGTGCCAAGAGAGAAGCTATTCAATACGCTGCAGTTATATGGTGTCAATGGGTCATTATATCAAGCAATACTTAGTCTTTATTTGAGTTGTAAGTCAGCAGTTAGAATTGAAGGAAGTACAGGAAGATGGTTTAATGTTAAATCTGGTGTGAGACAAGGATGTACATTATCCCCTCTGTTATTCATTATCTATATGGATCACATTATGAAGGAAAGTGGCATTAAACATGATATCAAAATTGGAGATGTTAATGTCAGTTCTTTGCTTTATGTGGATGATGTTATACTTCTAAATAAATCCGCTACAAGTCTGCAAGCTTCTTTGACTAAATTGAATAGCTGTTGTAATAGATATGGTATGAAGGTCAGCAATAAAAAGACAAAGATAATGAAAATAGGCAGATTCATTGAAAATGTCAACTGTGTTGTGAATAGAGAACCTGTGGAACAAGTAAAACATTTCAGCTATTTAGGCACAATTTTTACTGAAGATGGTAAATTAAATATAGAAATAGACAACAGAATCAGCAAGGCTGGTATGGTGGGAAGTCAATTGAATAAATTCATATGGAATAAGAGAGAAATTAGTCGGAACACTAAATTAGCTGTATACAAGACAGTGTTCAAACCAGTTTTAACTTATGGATCTGAGAGCTGGGTCAGAAGTAAAACACTTGACCAAAGACTAGAGACCACAGATATGAGAGTCCTGGGAAAGATTAGAGGCATGAACAGATGGCATCAACGGCAATATCATATTAAAAACAAGGATATTAGGAAAGAACTTGACATTGTCAACATCCAGGAATGCGTTAGCAGAGCTAATCTCAGGTGGTATGGTCACTTAAACAGAATGGGCGAGGCAAGATTAGCAAAACAAGTGTTCTCTGCCAAGTTGGCAGCAAAACGACCCAGAGGAAGACCAAGATATAGGTGGATTGATACGGTTCAGAGTGCTTTAGACGATAGAAATATAAGATGTGATAGTGTTGGAGTGTTGACAAGTAACAGACTGATTTGGAGGAAAATTGTAGATAGGAAATTAATAATGATGTAATTTTTTTCGTGTAGTACTGTCATATCCTGTACACTCCTTGAGGGTACATGGCAGGAATTTGATGATGATGATGATGATGATGAAGCTGAAAGACAATAAAACATATTCAGAATATAAATTTCATTATTCTACTTCTTAACAAAGAATTGAGCTAACGTAGTTTGTCGGGCATTTTGTTTATTGTTTTTTCATACAACCGACGCTATGGCCCTATTGTCTCTTCTACTCTTCTACAAATTTTACTGCTTCTCTATTCACCAGGATCAGCCTCCAAGCATTGCTGCTTAAAGACTTCGATTGTACGAAAAATATTTTCAAATTGTTTCTGTGAAATCTCTTTTGGCTGACTATCAGTGGTTAAATTTTCTTCATATTCTTCGGGATCTTCGCGCTGTGCATCTAAATTTAGCAGGTCGGAATCACTCAATTCTTTAGAATGAGATTTAATTAACTCTTGGACGTTATCATTGAAAGGGAGAAAGAAATGAAGGACGTACGAATTGGTCACCAACACGCGAAATCACGTTTTTTATAGATAAAATTTCCCAACTGTTATACAAGCAAAATAGTTACCACTTTAAAAACTACAATGATCATAAAAGAGAAGTTAATTTTCCGACGTGTAATAATAAACAGCTCATCCCAGAAGACGGATTGATTACCCTATTATCGGAATGGATTCTTCTTATTGTGACATGCGCAGAAGTGTCGAAGGGTCTGGAATCTGTGGGCGTACTATAGCAGACGGACATAAATTTTGGCGGTAAAAATTTGGAACATAGTATACATAGTGTATACTATGTTTACTGTGTACATAGAAGTAGTGTAGTATGCCATTAAAAATAACTTTGTAAAATGTTTTAAATCGGTAACTAAATTATTTCATTGTGGTGAGTGATTTTTTAAAATAGTTAGTCATAAAAATGTATAGATATTAAATTTTTAAAATCTGTAACATTTATTTTTAAGATGTATACAGGCGCACTAATCGAATTTGGGTATCGAAAAAAAAAAAATGACGCACTAATCGGGGCACATTAATCGAGGGATTACTGTATAAACAGAGATTCTGGGTAGCACTAAGGAACATTTCTACATGATTTGTGGTGGAGCTTTGGAAAGGATTTGTGAATGAAAAAGATGCTTAAATAACAAGATTTTTAGCAGTCGTAAAACTATAAAAAACACAACCTAGAAATCGAAATATTTATAATTCCGGCTTCTTCATATTATTATTATTATTGCTTGGTACCACCATGGAGTTTCAGGACTAATCAAGAGAAGCCACTCCATACATTCCACAATTCATTCAAAAGAACTTTTTTTTTAAAATCATGTGATTAAGCTGATAATATTTTTTGGAAAAATTTATTGTTTCGCTCATTTGTAAATTATAATTTTAATACGTAAAAACAATGTTGTCCCCATTTTCCTTAAAGATTTTTGTGGATTATCACTCCAGGAAGCATTTTTTTAATCTTATTTTTCTTCATTTTTCTCTATATTTTTCCTTCAAGGCAGTTTGGCAACATCACAATTTTCCATATTCTGGCCTTTACCAAAGGCTGCCCAATCAAGCTGAATTCTGGTATATTAAATTCTAGAAATACCAGATATTTATTAATTTCTATATTTAATCTTTTCCTTTTTCTTTCCATATTCAGTTCATTGATAAATGTAGAAATTGTACTGCTGAGTTGCCTTAAAAGGACAATGCGATCAGCAAATCGTAAGTGATTTAGCTCTTAAAAAAATAAAATCTCTTCTTCTAATTATTGGAATGTCTGATAAACATAATTTATTGTAAACTGCGCAAGCGATGAGTGGCGCTGAGGATGATTGTGCTGAGGAAGGAATCCTAAATATGATAGTCTGTTAGAACCTCAGGTAGTAAATGGAATCAGGATCTCCACTTGCTGCTCTCACGATGACAAAACAGAATTGAATAACTAGCTGGTGATTTCAGCAGTTGACATCCTGAAGTGACCTGAACATCCTGGCAGAAGATCGAAAATAATAATAACAATAATAAACTACGAAAAACTGTTTTTCAATTCCTTATTAATTTCCCAATTTTTTTTTAACCACAAGAGTGTTTTTCGAAAAGTCGTTAGAACATAATTTTATCGTTGAAAAAAAAAAAAAAATCAGAAATACCAAATAAAATTGCGATATATTAGCTACTGGTAAGGTTGAGAAAAGTAAAATGTTACGAAAAAGTGCGAAGAAAATATGAAAGACATCAATAAATAAATAAAAACTTACTGGAATAATAATCGCTGCATGGCATCTCTATATTCAAGCTAGCGACCTACAGAAGCTTGCAGAATGCGGAGATGATATCAGAGCAACAGTAAGTAAGGTCAAAAATCGGCTTCTTTAGCTTGTAATCATCGACTACAGCCAAGGGAGGGGGAATTAAGCCTTAATGGAAAGGAAAAGAAAAGAACCGGACAGGATGATTGAAAAGAAAACGAAGTGCTATTATAATAACAATTTAAGTGCTTTGTAATGTCATAATTCAGAAAAAAGACCAAACTTTTCTACCGGTAACCTGTAGGGATGCTTGTTTCCTTTTATAGATTATCAACTCAGATATCGCTAAAATTAAATGATGATACAATGTCGTCTTCAATTTACGAATCACGATTGTTTGTTGTGTAATTAGCTTGAAGAATCTGGTGCGTAAAAACATTTTCTAGAAAAACGAAATATTCCTACTTGAAAAGTAAAGTGAGTATATCTTATTTTAGGAAAATACAACATTTAGTAGCACCTAAAATGCGATCAGCATTCACAAATTACGATTTCTGTAGTAGTAGTAGTAGTAGTAGTAGTAATCAGGTTATATACGGCATCCGTTATATATATAATGAATACCATTTGTAGCTATTAATGAACATGGCTTATAATGAGCGTACATCCTACTCACTGGTTTCCAAAAATTACAGGAATAAACATTTTTATTTCGATTATATTTTCAACACGAAATACAATTGAAACATGGTTCCTCTATGCAGTTTAAAGAGTACATGAATATTACCGATAACACGTTGGTGTAGAACGATATCAGTCGAAAGAAGAAGGAATCTCTTTCTCAGGACCCCCCCCCCCCCCACACACACACCTACTACGTTGTTTCCTTTAATCATACGTAATCGTAATTTAACAGTAAAGGAAACGAACTTTTTTGAAAGCCGTGAGGAAGTAGTATTTTCATCTCAGGAGATCTTAACTTCAGTTATCGGGTTCAGTAGCTTTTAACTGTCACAATAAGAAAGCTGTTAAGAGTACTTAAGGCATACCACAGTGAAAAGCGAAAATATAACATAAATATCATGATGACTATTGTAGTGCCATGGTACAGTCTTAGTCCTGTGTCGGCAGGCTTTACCACTAGACGCTGGCAATACCATATGTTAGCAAAGAAGCTACAAAGTTAATTTACACCCGGCATGGTTCCCGATAACACATCCCCTATGTTTATACATAACGACCCATGGATTGGCATTGATTTATACCACTCAAGCCCATCCGTTTCTTTTTTGGAACAGGGATGATAGAGATCATAGCAAAGATCATATGAATTTATGTCCCTCATTTTTAGTAATTTAGATTTCAATGGAAAGAACTCTCGTTTTGGCATTATTTAAAATCTGAAAAAAGTATGCTGTAATTACATAGGCAAAGTGGATATTAGATCCAACATTATTTCAAAGCCGAATGTTCGTAGAAACTCTGAAAGTTTCGTAAGTTGACCTGAGAGTTTACGAGAATACAATCCTCGAATCTCCGAGCTGCCTTTTGCACCACTTTTAAGTGGTGCAAAAGGCAGCTCGACCGCTGCCAAAGCGTCCGTGTATTCGTCTTTTATTAGCTGTGGATAAAGGTTTCACTGGTCTGACAGCTGTTTCGAACTGGTTGGTTCTCTTCAGAGACCAGGCAGAAACCTTAAGAGAACAAAAACTCTCGTTCAGTACTAAGGAAATCGAAATGTCAGAGAAACGTATTTTTCGTAAGTGAACTCTCGGTCGGTGCGTAAAAGTAATTACTAAAGGAAGAGCCAAAAAAACTTTAGCTCGACGATGTCAAATTATATAGGTAAAGTGGATACTAGATCCAACATTATTTCAAAGCCGAATATATGTAGAAACTATGACGTTTCGTTAAGTTGATCTGAGAGCTTACAAAAATACTACAATACTGTGTGCTGTAAGAATTTTCTTGGTAAAAATGTTCCGACAAAAAAGAAAAAAAAAATTATTTAGAAGAAACGTTTACAGATCTGCCAGTCCCATGGCAAAATGAAAACCCGTGGATGAACACAGTAATCTTTGTTCAAACGAAGAACTTTCTGGAGTATTTGGTTGGAAAATCAGTCGGTATGTTTGAATACCAACACTGAGCCGTCATATCTGAATACCAACAACAGCCCTCATGAATCCTCTGACATGTCTGAATTCCCTAGGAATGTCTGCCTCAAGCAGGTGGGCTCAACTCTCTCTTCCCCGTGAATTCTATGGGAATTCGAGTGCTCTTTGCACTCGAATCCCCGATATCAGTATGCCATACAATATGAGTTTCATTGAATCCCCCTACAGATTCACCAAGCCTTTGCTTCACAAACGTTAAAATTGCTGATTTGTTTTAAAGCTTTTTGAGTATTTGTTAATGCCACAGTGCGATAAATTAACCAGTAACATGTTTCTGCTTATGTCTTTTATAGTTTGAGAAGATGTTGTTCAAGATACTGTTTGTTCCTTTAAATTTGAAACCAGTTTATATTTCGAATCATCTACTTGTTTAGCTAACGTGTCTCGTAATACAAAATCGCCAATAGATTAATTCCATCTTAGATTACAGTGCGATAAAGAAAGCTTACGGAGTTAGTTATAATGCTGATATAAAGGCCGATACATGCAGCAAGGAATAAATATGCAGGTACTAAAGTAAGAAAGGGCATTCTCTAACGTAGGCATGACTGGAGGCAGAGTCACATGCCAAAGTTATCTGTACTTACTCATCGGGGACCTGAACCTGGATAGTTGCCAGTACACTTGTTTCGCTCTCTGGGGTTCAAGCAGTAATTGGTCAATGGCGGGGGAGGAAAAAGATGACTCTGTCCACAAGAGCAGAACGTGCAATAAGACAGACATAGTCGTCAGAATATCTCAAAAATGCTTATACGAATAAGTATTGAATTAAAGATAAATAGATTTTTGTTGTACAGAGAAATCAGTGATATCGTATCAATGAAAAACAAGAAATACATTATAACTTAAAAATTAAAACAATGCAAATATAAAACTAATTATTTAGACAATATACAATTAAAGATTACGTTGTAAAATTATTTAAATTATATCAGATTCCAAGAAAAAAAGAAAGAAACTTTTATATTTTTAATTTCAAGAGTCAAAAAAATAGGAATATTCGAAGAGGATGCTTTTGCTTTGTAATGATTTCTTTCAATAAAAATTTTTTTGCAGAAAATGTTAAAAAGAAGTCACATTGTCTTCTTCTAGTTTAGCATTTTTAATTGAAGACTCTACCTGAATATAACCACTCGTTTTTATCTTGGGGAAAAAAGAGAACACTTTCTCAAGAAAGCAATACATTTTCTGCCACCACTCGATGAAGAAGATTAAAATACTTCGTCTATAATTTCTTAAAATTCATTGCCGGCTTTAAAACCATGCAAATAAAATATTCAGTTAATGCTAAGATGAATCAAGTAATATATTTACAATACTCTCACTGCTTTCAACAACATTTTTCAAATTTTCATTTCATTGCCATTCACTGATCATTAGCGATTCTGGAGGCACAAAACAAAAGATGATGATGCGTGTATGGATAAAGGATAGTTTCGAATAGACATTGTAATAACAGATAAAAAATTTAAATTTTTTAAAAAGGTTAGCGTTTTCCCAATTTAAGGTTAATATCAAATGCAGAAAAAGCCTGCAATTAGTGGAGATCCATCTTAAGAAAGAAATATTTCCACACGAAAATCATTTGTATAGCATTAATTTCCCGGATCTTCTTTTCCATGATCAGACTACCGTATCTCTATGTTCAAACACTCACTCCTAAAGTTACAGAAGTTATCCTTGTCGGAATGAAAGCCTTCATTTTCCACTACATAGAAAATTCCCATCTGAAAGCTAATACACCCGTATTGGAAAAACAAACCTTAGTGCTCCAACAAATGTGTCAAGACAGTCCAAGAAAATTTTTTAAAAATTACAAGTTGCTTGAGATAAAAGTTCAGCTTCATTTTCAGCCTACATGTACACGAGAACAACAAAATAACCATCACCAGATCCAAATCTGACTTCGATAGCGATAAATGTAGAAATATTTCCTCTTGTATAAATGGCAATCGTGTTTTGCGGTCCTGCAAAGACTGTTAACGAACCTCTCATCATGCACTTCTCTCGGTCTCTCATTCAAATGGCATCCCTGTAATAACATCTCAAGACGAAACCTACTTCCTGGCATCATTCTTCCCTTCTACCAATATGCATTCATCCAACTTCTGCAAAGATACAAATCTTCTCGACACAAAAGAAAATATGTCTCCTGTAGTCGTCTTTGTCCAAATAAATATCAGAAAATCTTGAATTATCTAAATACAAAAAAAAAAAAAACCCTCTGTTCTAATGGTATCTCTTCAATTGTACTTGAAATTGTTCTCCAGAACGAACTTTGTCACTCTTTATGATCTCTGTACTCTTTTGGGCTCAGTTGGCATCTACTCAACAGCATTGAAGCAACTCGTATCCATCTCATAAAATAAAAATTAAAGTTTACTATTAAATTATTGACCCAATGTTCTTACTTTGCAAGAAATATTAATAGAGAAGGACGGAGGGCATTAACCATCAGCTTCACTGCCTATAGGCCTGTCAATTCATCAGTGACTAGCAGCATGAAATCCGCCACTGTCAAATCATAACAAGTTGAAGAAATTTACCTCTGGACACGTTCCAACAATTGAAACCAGTACTGTATTTTCAAGGCATCTGGCATGAGTAGCCAGTTTTCTCTACACGCCATGATGGACGGCTTCTCTGTCTCTTCAAATTAAGCTAACCGACTCAGGATTCCTAGAGATCTGTTTTATTACCTGCCCTGTTTCTCCTATATCCAAATAACATTTTCTCAAGAAAGTCAGGTGCTGTTATGTTGGTGATGACGGGTACATTTAATTCGTCGTACTCACTGGAAAATTCTTGCAGCGTTTAAACATCTGACGCTTCAATATTTCCTATAATCAGTACTTTAAAAACCAATATCTATACCACTATTCACAGGAATAAACACAGTCTTCACTATCAATGCTATCAAAAATGCAGTCACCCTCTTTTGTCATTCAAAAAAGAAAAAAAAATCTCAATTTATAATACTCAAATCACCATACATCTCTCTCTCTCTCTCTCTACCTGCCACATACACACGCATCTACAGATTCCTCAGTTTTCAAAAACGTGTGTCCTTTTTTGCTCAAGGCGTTGCTTTTCATCTGTCCAGCTGTTGCCTCTGTGCAACTTCCAAATCTGCCCAATCTTACAATACGGTTCACACATTTAGTGTTGTGAACCACAATTCCTGATGTTGTCCGGAAGAAGAAGACAGTTTGGCTAATAGATCATCACTCGTTCACAAACTGACACTATCCAAGTCTTGCACACCGTCTGTTTCTGTCATGCCATTTGTACAGTACTTCCTTCCATGGGATCTATTTTGCAGAATTGTCATTCATTCCTCCACTGTCGTAATAAATCTGCTACGCATACGTGAAGCAACTGCTTAACATTCATTGACAGTCCAACTGTTAATTAGCCAAAAATCCTTTTCGTATTCCTCCTTCATTCTATGTACCTCACGAAAGGTTCGAACAAGAACGCTTCGACTCTTCATATTATTATGAACATAATATGACATAGAAATAAAATTAACATCATCCAGAGGGGGGGGTAGAAAAACAAAACAAAGTTTTGTTTTCATAAAACTGTACATCAATGATTATATCTTATATTTTTTTGTATGCGTTTCTCCTTATTTTTGTATTTCTATATGGAAACACAAAATAAAGAGACATGTATAATTTAAAAGTCAGACTGACTTATTAGCCCATTTCGGAACGCAAAAATATTTGCCAATAAACAAAATAAAAACTTCCAGAGGAGTAAAAATATATTAAAAAAGGTTTAGAAATCGGGCACCGCACGTCATTGATAGAAATCACTCCAGAAATGGTTGAAAGAAATGTGATATCCACAGCTTAGTCCTTTCATTATATTCTGAAGTACTGGACGTATTTTGAAGTATTTTTCAAAACAATTAGTTGTGCATTAACAAGAATTCAACTCGTCCTCGAAAAATAAATCATATGAGTATGTACAAAATACGTGACCAACTTCTTCGATAATGGCAGAATTAAAATCAACATCTCTATACAAACTTTAAAGTCATATTCCAAATGAATTCTTCTTCTAACCATGTTAATATTCTTTTTTTTTCTCCAACTCTTAGATCTCGCTGTATATGTATGATCTTCTAGATTACCACTGCAGAAATGTTTCGTCTCAATAAGCCTAAGGATCCATCAAGTATTGCGAGGTACGGCGAAGCTATGAAAATGTTTCGTACTAGGAGAGATTATACTTGGGATTTTAATTGGCCAGCACTGAGCACAGCATTTTAGTAATCAACGAAGCTCTTTCGCTTGCCTAATCTGTATTTATTAGTCCCGCTATTGCAGAAGAGAAGTGAGTACTGTGGATGGGATATCATCTGCTGAAAAAAATAAATGATGATGAATCAATACGGACAGCCAAATAAAATATATGATATTGACAGGATATATCAGTGATACTTGGATACCCTGAACGACTTTCTTTCATTCTTCTCTTAGCGACATTATTCACTCAGGAAGGAAAATTCAGAAATTATGAACTGAATATCAAACGAAGATTAACACTGAATATGACACCATATGCAAAGCGATTTTTATATCTCCCTTTGTGGACATTTCTACTCAAGATCAATCCCACAAAGCATTCAAACATGAGTGAAACGTATAAGCGGTTTCATATATTTCCTATGCAAAATAAATTTATCTCATTAGGCCTGATTATGTCATGCTGTTATATTACTTAGAGCTCAATGAAAACTTTAATGCAAAAAAACGTATATAATTAAGAATTTTGAACACACCGAACTGAGTTTATCAACTGCGTTATTATAGATAGTAATAATTCAAAAGAGAAGTCTGAATCTCCCTATTCGTTATTCGTAAAGAATGTTTTAGAGCCCCATGAATGAAGTCTGTAAGAGAAACATTCTCTACATGATTATAAGTGTTTAGTTATGTTACGCTCTAATCATAAGAACTACTACGTTTTGGAACAAAATATGAATTTTTTCATACATTTCATATATTTACATTTACAGTTAATATAAAGAGAACGGTTGGAACATTTGTCTAGAAAGCTGAGCTCAATTTAAGGGTTTGTTAGTACTTTATATTTACTAAAAGGGATTAAAATACTTGAAGGAAGTTTTCTCCAAGATAATATCCCAAATATATTTGAAACTTTTTTTCATTCCAGGTTGCATTTCTAGTAATGCGAGAATAAACTGTAGCCTGTATTGAATATTGAATGTACTGAAGAGAAAGGGCGAGCTGTGCAGGGTAACTGAGCGTGCAGACAAGGAAGATGCACTGCAGATTTGTGAGAAGCAGGCAAGGAGTGGACACCAAAGCAAGGAATAATCAAAATCGTGACTGTTTAATGAGCTGTTTTCGAATTCGGGCGACGCAAATGTGTGCATTTAGCTCGAACTGCGTGAAGCTCTCTAAAGGCAAGGGCAACACATCGACTGACATGGAAACATTACGAGGGAGCATGCAGTTATAACAGGCCACGATCAGCGCCAAACACGAACTTTGTATGAAGTGACTTTTTTCTCGATGAAATATATAAAAAGAAAACATAAATAAAGAACTCCGAAATGTCAACTGCCAGATTACACTTTGTAGGTGTGTGTGTGTGTGTGTGTGTGTGTGTGTGTGTGTGTGTGTGTGTGTGTGTGTGTGTGTGTGTGTGTGTGTGTGTGTGTGTGTGTGTGTGTGTGTGTGTGTGTGTGTGTGTGTGTGTGGCTGAGTATATAAGCGCTAGAGTAATTTTGGAAACAAAAGTCATTCAAATCATGCGAATGACACAACAACTGGTCATACGATCTGGAATTAATCTAAGTATTAAACGGTTTGAAACCTGATAGACTTGATTAAGAAAATCTGGAACTAGAACTGAAAAGAGATGAATAATCCTATATACGGAAATTTTGGCACAGATGTATTTAAAGTATTCGTATACCGAATAAGAGAAAGAACATATTGGTGGGAAATGCCTACAATTCCGATGTCATATCAGAATGTTCAAATAGCATGAAACTTTTGTCTTAAATCAAAAACTACAAACACTCTGAAGAAAAATTATTCTGTGCTTTGAATTGAAACCTCTTGTGTTTTCTGAAAGTTTCTGGAAAATAAGTCTGTTAAACAAATTACGACTGATGTCTTTCCTTAAATTGCAATTAACTGATGCAAATAATTGTATTTGATTTCCTTTTCTATATCAGAGCGACACCTGAGAAAATATTTTATAACAAAAATTATTCATCAATATCAATAATGGAGTAATAATGAAATAATGATAAATGATAAAATTGTGAAGTAATAATTATAATTTAATAAAGGTTAATCAAATAATGATAACACTAAAATCAAATGTACACTTATTAACAAATATTATTCACTTTTTTGTATTAAAACTTCCCATACCAAAATAGGAAATAGTAATTATCAATTAAACTGCTGACGGAATCCTTTACGAATTATTCATTTTATAATATAAAGTCAAGCATTTATAATTTTCATAATTTATAATTTATTTATAATTCATACGCAGCAAAGTAATTCACTAATAAATATATCAGCATGAATAAATTATAATGAAATTGCCATAAAAATTTATTTGGTGATAATTTATTAATAGGATATGATTTATATGATAATTTATTATATAGTAAAGACAACAATCAAAGATTATATATGTAGAGTCACTGTCTTTGTTTGGTAACTAAGACTATAAGTCCGGTGTGTTATGTCTGCTAATTTCATGTATTCTTCTGGCAGGTTCGCCTGTTTCGATAGATGAAAAACCGAGTTACAGGGAGGAAAAAAACCCTTCATCTCCATATGCAATCTGCTAATCTACTTTCAGCTGAAAAGCTCTTGTGAAGGTACTTCGCGCCTTAGGGTTCGACAAGTCTTTCCAACCAAATGGTCGCCACAGGGGGGAGCTATGGCTCGGAAACAGAAAGTATATCCTTTTCAGCAGAAACTTAACGTTATAAAATATGGAATTGTCAGCAATCTACAACATACACAGCATTTAAAAAAGTTTCTTAAATGTTGAGTACTATGCTGTTTTATTTATGTATAGTATAAATTATTTGGTGCACATGTGCTTGATTTACTTTTATATATAAAAGACTTGTAATTACAAGCTATATCTGTACTGAATATAAGTATATTTTACATGTGTATTTATCATAAATTATTTACAATAGTTGCAGGTAGAAAAATTTAATGATTCGTTTAAAATAAAAGAAAATAATAATAATAATAATAATAATAATAATAATAATAATAATAATAATAATAATAATAAGTGAAGTGTAACAAATGGCGTCTTGGGAATCGCAGGTATTGAAACTCCGAACCTGGTGCATCTGCAATTTGAATGTGTGTGTGTGTGTGTGTGTGTGTGTGTGTGTGTGTGTGTGTGTGTGTGTGTGTGTGTGTGTGTGTGTGTGTGTGTGTGTGTGTGTGTGTGTGTGTGTGTGTGTGTGTGTGTGTGTGTGTGTGTGTGTGTGTTTTGCGTTTTCCTCCCAATAGTAACCCTACCAGGAGGTAATTTATTCCTACATGCTCCATTGCATTGTCATGTTAATCATAAATGCTAATCATGAAATGCATGAAATGCTAATCATGAAATGCTAATCATATTACATCTGATTAGCATTTCTATTTATATTTTTGTCTCAATTTTCATATTTACATTTAGATTTTTATATATACATATATTAACACTATACAGTATAATCACATAACAGTATTTATGTTAGATCACAGGGACTGGAAATTGATTTTATTAGCAATTTCTAGTCCCTGTGATCTAATATAAATACTGCTATTGTGTGAATTATACTGTATAGTGTTAATATATGTATATATGTGTGTATATGTGTGTGTGTGACAAGTAACTACCGACTACTTTTCTACGGCGGCAAAAGCAGTAATTGAATCAGTCTCGCTAATGCACTTCATAATTCAATCAAAAGAGACTTACTCAGACTAGAACGAAATAAGGTCATATCCTCCAGCGGCCTGCTATCTTCTTGGAAATGTGCACGTAAGCGTTCGATGTTGGCTGTTGACACAGGAGATCCTACAACACATAATGATTACAAATAAACATCCAAAAAAACATTAAAATGTCTTCCTAACTGAAAGGACATTAAACTAATAAAAATACATTCAAAAATATCCTTTAAAATTCTTCGTAAAAAGAAAAAAAATTGCATTATTCTAATTTGAGATTAGATTTAAGAACTAAAATAAATAAAATATTAAACTAACAGCAATAATGAAAGATCATATTAAATAATGATTAACCTCATTATTTATAACGTAAATATAAAATTTACGCCGTTTTATCCCTTTTGGGTTCCAGCAAACAGTCTGATTGAAACAAACATTGGAATGACTCGCCAAATTTTTGTAGGGATTAAAAATGCCAAATTCGAGTAAAATCCGTGTATGCAGAAAGAAGAACAAAACCACTCTTTATGGACGTCTTCAGATCTAACGAAATGTATCTAAAAAACAGAGGAAGATTGGATCCTTGTCTTAATTCGAAGGAACTCTGAAAGGGTCCTAATATGCAATTCTAGAGTTTAATTCTGTGTTGATTTTTTGGGTACATTTCAATCAGGTGCATGGGCATTTGGGGAATATTAAATTCTAACAGTTTTTCATAATTAGTTTCACTCTATGATAGCATAAGCTTATATAAAAGTCAAACGAATGGAAAAACTTACGAGAAAAACAGAATCGATGTTCATATTGCTACATTCTTCAGAAGAATTTCTGAAATAGCAACAGAATAAAACTATATAAAAACGAGTGCTGAAACTTTTCTGATTCCAATAGAACAAATAACATCGATTTCATTGATGTTTCTACTCAGGCTTTTGATATTTGTATTGCAAGTGTCGCCTTTATGGATCAGAATGGATCGACACTTCATGCGAGGACTCGATTTTACAATCGAGTAAGGTGACTTCGCTAAATAAGATGTGCACGCTACCAGCTTGGTACAAAAATGTAACAACTACTAACTACTTCCGTGTCAAAACTTCGAAAACTTGCTCAAAGGCGTGAACTACGAGTATAAGTCAAGAATTTTCGAAATGCTAGTTCATCACTACTGTTTAAGCTATCCCACAATGCACGAGGATTAGTAAACCAAATTTTCAATGTACGATCCATAAATACCCAAATGTATGGCTTAATGATAAAACTATTGCAGAAATGAATTACTCCATAAGTTTCTCCTTAAAAACAATCTCTCGTTTCTTAAATGCTCCCACATTTTAAAACAACCTGGAAGATTGATTAAGATTGGCTTATCATCTCGATCATCATCGACTTTAAATTTATGATATCTCCATGGTCCGATGACATCACTTCTCTCTGTAAAGGCTGATTTCAGTTTCGCAAACAGGCAGAAGTTGCAGGATGACAAATCTGGAAAATAAGACGATTATGGAATGCCATTAATGTCATGACTCAAGATGCGATTCTGTAAATGCTACAGATTCAAAGTGAAGAACAGGGACAATCATACCAGTAGCGTTTTTTCTGTAGATAAGTTCCTATTCAGGGCACGCAGACTAAATGGTTGTAGGCACAAGTGATCCCAGATGCAAGGCTTAATTAAAAATTTATGCATTGCAGATATAAATTATGGCATATTTATTTGTCGACTTCTACTTATCCTCCTCATCAGTGTACCAGCGTAGCCGATATATTTGCCAGAAGAAATAATTTTTTTATCAAATCCCGCACACGAAAGGTCATAAACTGGCAACCAGTTCAGCAGAGCGTGGTGCATGAAAATGTCTATAGAAATTACATAGGAAGAAACCACACTTCTCTGAGATTTGTGAATATCGTAATAGGGTCATTCTTTGTGTTCTAAAAGCAGCTTCGTGTAGCCTAAGGTTAGTTGATTTTCTTCAATCAAGAACACTGAACGCATAAATAAAAAACATATTTTAATTTTTACTCAGGTGATGTCACAAAAAATAGAAAGTCAATGTTATCAAGGGCAAAATGAAATATCTAAGTGTGGAGTATCGCAATTGTAAGTGTCGCGAATGGGTTTACTTATGTACTACAGTCAAGTATCTGTTTGCTTAAACTGTGTAAAGTGTTTTATTTTTTGTGCGTTTTTCTTCCAGAAATATGTGAAACATTTCTCTATTTATGCTAAAATGTATTAATATATTATTACATAAACAAATCACTATGTACAGTGGAAGATATTATTATTATTATTAATAAGATTAACAACAGCAGAAATGAAGTTTATGAGAAAAACTGCAAAGTATACCCTATTTGATCACAAAAGAAACGAAGATATTATGAAAGAATTAAACCAAGAACCAGTAATAGAAAAAATTAAAAAATATAAACATAAATGGATGGAACACGTTCAAAGAATGAAAACAGAAAGATTACCAAAACAAGCCTTAAAGTACAAGCCATTAGGAAAAAGAAAACCAGGACGTCCTCTTAAACGATTCAGCGATGACTTCTAAGGCCGGAACAGGCCATGCTAGGCCTAAATCCTTGATACGCATGATTATTATTATTATTATTATTATTATTATTATTATTATTCCGGGCAACTCCAAGGAGTCTACAGACTCATCGAGGGAGGTCCTAACATCATGTCAAGAACAACTATTCGACATTCACACAGTATCTATCATACCTCGCCTTGAACTCATTCACGGTCGTAGCACCCACAACAGACTCTGGCAGCTTATTCCACTCATTCACGACTCTCCAAAAAAAAAACCTAGCTCTAACACCCCTGCTAACCACATTCTTGCCCAGCTTCCATGTATGGCCAATAGTCCTCCCACCACCAGACCAGACCTATTCTCAAAAATATTTTCTGGATTAATCTTATAGAAACCCTTCAGTAATTTGAATGTCTCAATCATATCACCCCTTTTCCGCCTATCGACCAATTTTTGCAACCCACAAATCTTCAACCTGTTCTCATAAGGTTCATTCCACAGACCTGCTATCATCTTGGTCACTCGTCTCTGGATCTTCTCCACCTCCTCCCCATCAAGAAGAAACCCTGGCGCCCATATCTGGGCACAGTAGTCTAGATGGGGTCTTATCAAGGCTCGATACAGAAGAACAATAACTTGTTTGTCTCTGCTTGTTAAAGTATTTTTCAGAAGCCAAGTGATTTGATGAGCTGATTTAGCCACTTTTGCAATGTGCCCCCTAAACTTCAATTCCCTATCCACCAACACTCCAAAATCCCTGGCTTCATCAATCTCCTGGAGTACGATTCCACCAATGTGATATACTTCTGCTATTCTTTTTACCCCAAAATGCATAACCTTACACTTTGCCACATTAAATTGACATCCATTTTCCCTAGCCCAGTCCTCCAAACTATCCAAATCATCCTGTAAAATTTTGACATTCTGTGCATTTACAATTGCTCTACCCATCTTTGCATCATCAGCAAACAAGTGAATACTTCCTCTCAGATCCTTTCCTATATCATTAATGAACAAATTGAAAAGTAGTGGTCCAAGAACAGAGCCCTGCGGCGCACCACTAGTCACAAGCCGCCTTTTAGACTCAACTCCTGAATAAACCACTCTCCGGTATCTCTCCATCAACCACCTTCCTATCCATCTCACCAACCCTATATCCATCCCCATCTGCTCCAGTTTACTGATTAGAGTTCCATGTGGTATCCTGTCAAAGGTCTTTGCAAGGTCCAGTAGAATCACTGTAAACCCATTACCCTTATCCAGTTCAGCCATCACTGTGTTATAAAACATGAGCAAGTTACTGAGGCATGATCTACCCTTCACAAAACCATGTTGTCCCCCATACAATATCCCATTTTCATCTATCCAATCCTGTATTCTTTTCTTGACTAATTTCTCCAAGACCTTGACGATTCGTAATATGCTAATCGGCCGGTAATTTACAACAGCAGTCTTGGAACCTCCTTTATGCAGTGGAACTATTTTCCCCTCTTTCCACCCCCCCAGGACTAACCCAGACCCGAGATTCAAATTAAACAAAATGGTCAGGGGTACTGACAATTCTTTAGCCACTTCACGTACGACACGAGCTGGTATACCATCCAATCCCACAGATGTATTGACATTGAAGTTATGCAATAGACTACTCACCTCCACTTCATTCACCACAATTCTTGTATAATCTATTGGTTCATTCATTTCTGCAATGTCACCACCTGGATGATATATTCTTGTAAAATGCTCACTCAGTAACTCAACTATATCAACTGATTCGGTTACCTCCTTACCATCGGCATTCTTTAAAATCATTCTGCCATATATATTTTTTCTTTTACTTGCAACATATCGAAAAAACTGTTTAGGATTCTCTTTAGCCTGCATGGCCAAAGTTTTTTCGTAATCCTTTTTTTTGCTTTTCTTACCACACTCGTTACCCTTCTGGCCTGCGCTTTATACTGTTCATGTGCCTGCCGGTCACCTTTCTCCGTAAATTCCCTCCATAGTTGTTTCTTTTTTTGCAGCTCAAGCTTAATGGTGTTATTCATCCATTTACCCCCCCTACTTGATTTATTATTCGGACTCTAGGTATAGAGTCAGCCACTGCTTCATGCAAACACTTCTTAACTGCCTCCCATGCACTATCAACTTCTAGCCCTTGCAGCTATACATGCCATGGCACTGAACTAATCAAACTCCTAAGCTTGTTATACTTACCAGCCCGATAATTCCACATGTACCCTGTCTTAATTGTAAATTTCACACCTTTAGTCACCTCCCAAGTCAAGACCCTATGATCACTCTCACCAATTGGTGGCAATGTGATCATATTTGTTACAACCAAATCCTCAGATGTAATTACTAGGTCAAGCACTCTCTGACCCCTAGTATTTTCCATCACATGCTGTCGCAGATAGCTATCCCTTAATAACTGCATAAAATCCAATTCCTTCCTCCCATGTGTCCTCTCCTCCTTCCAATCAATGTTATCATAGTTGAAACCCCCCAAAATAATTACTCTCCTTCCACTCATTTCTTCTATTTGCTTATGCATACTAACTCCACCATCTATTTCATCACTTGGTCTATAGCAACACTTAACTGTATATTTTGTTCTGCTAGCCTCAATCTCACACCAAATGGCCTCAAATGTGCTCTTTTCTCTATCCTTCAATTCAACTTCTATTCTCCTTGGCTGCAGCTCATCAGATATCATCAATAATACTCTTCCCCACCATTTTATTCTCCCTGTCACTCCTGAACACACTAACCCCTCACATTCGATCCCACTAGCTATATCATCTTAAGTCAGCCATGTTTCACTAATGCCAATAACCTGTGGTCTGGAAGTGCCAACCAAGGCCAAAATCACTGGTTGTTTACCAGAGATGACCAATTTGTCAATAATTTGTCTAACAGATAGGCTTGCAACATGGCATCCTATTACAATGCCTTTTTCAAACTACATCAATAGTTTGAAATAGGCATTGTACAAACATTTTCAAATATTTTCCTTCGTGCAGATATTTTATCCAGACTCAGCTGCACTGCCTTGGGAGCAGGGCTGGCTCTACCAATGGTGCAAGACATTAATTTGCACGGGGCGACAAAACTGCCATAAACTATACAAAAAATAAGGGGGAAGGGGCGGCAAAATATGCTACTACACAGGGCAGCAAAATTTCTAGCGGCAGCCCTGCTTGGGAGCATCATATTCCTCCAATTTATACTTGCTAGAAAACATGACTCATTATATGTCATGATGCATTGTGTATGTCCATTGACTTCTTTTAAAGAAGTGTTTATATATATATATATATATATATATATATATATACATATGTATATATGTATACATATATATACATATATATATATACATATATATACATATATATACATATACATATATATATACATATATATACATACATATATATATATATATATATATATATATGTATATATGTTAAAGATACCAAGCTATTTTAAACCTGGTTTTACTCCATTTCCCAAGTAAGCAAACAGACAAATAAGTCAAGTTTGCGCCTGCACGTAATGCAAGTCTAGCTGACCCTGCAGGTAGTGCAAGACCAAGGTAACTCATGGTAAAAGTAGAATAAGCTCTGATCACTAATCTTAATATTTACCCATAATGCAAAGCACATCTCCTGGAGGAGATGTATGAATAAAGGTCCTCAATAAAGCTCCCACTGATGTGACCTTTATTGAGGTCACATCAGTGGGAGCTAGGCTAGAAATATCAAGATTTTAGTAATACAGAGCTTATAAGTATTTTACCAGAACAAGTTACTATAAGGAGTTTTAACCTTATTAAATAAAAATCTCAGGAGGAGATATAAATGTAGAAAGTATTTTACCTTGGGTATAATAAATGTTAAAGATACCAAGCTATTTTAAACCTGGTTTTACTCCATTTCCCAAGTAAGCAAACAGACAAATAAGTCAAGTTTGCGCCTGCACGTAATGCAAGTCTAGCTGACCCTGCAGGTAGTGCAAATGGAGTAAAACTAGGTTATAGCAGCACTCAGTTGTATATTTTGTTCTGCTAGCCACAATCTCACACCAAATGGCCTCAAATGTGGTCTTTTCTCTATCCTGCAATTCAACTTCTATTCTCCTTGGCTGGAGCTCATCAGGTATCAGCAACAATACTCCTCCCCCCATTTTATTCTCCCTGTCATTCCTGAACACACTATACCCATCACATTCAATCCCACTAGCTATATCATCTACAGTCAGCCATGTTTCACTAATGCCAGTAACCTGTGGTCTGAAAGTGCCAATTATGGCCAAAAATTCTTCCTTCTTGTTCCTAATACTCCTAGCATTAGTGTACATGAATTTCAGACCCCCCATTAGCCCCATCCCCACCTTGATGCTGTATACTAACTGTCCCATTCTGATTTGTTGTCCTTATTCGCTCGGGCATATTATACTCATTCATACACTCAACTGCCTCCCTAAGGTCTACATATCTACTCCTCCCCCTTAATAAATCTAGTTTCCCTGATTCTGCACATCCACTTCATTCAACAACACTTTTTCAAGTCTCCTTATATCGAATCCATTCAAATGCAAGCCATCCATCTTATATAGATCCTTTCGCCCATCGAACTCACTCCACCCGTCCACAAATTCCACACCACTCGTCATACATAACCCACGCATAAAGTCATTTGCAATTATGGCCCTCCTTTTAAACACTTCACTGTCATACCCCGGCAAAAGAGCTAATCATCCTAACTCTCTCACTCTTTTCTTTCGCTACCTTAAACAATTCATTCAGGTCCTCTATCATTTTCATTTTATCTCCTTTCAAATCATTCTTACCTGCCATAACAATCATTTCTTTCACCCTTTCCTTTTGCTCTCTAATAGACTCAGTTATGTCCTTGATGGTCGCACCAGGTTGGTACGATTTTGTCAAATCCTCTACTAACACACCTCGTATTAACGAATATCCATACAGCACTCTCTCCTTCATTTTGTTTACGTTCACACTCATACTTTTATTTTTCCTATCATACTTTTTATTATTGGCTGGTACACTCAGTAGACTTTTGTTCATACGCTCTAGCTGCCGCTTTGCTCTTTGTATCGCTCCGCTCAACAACGCGATCTCACTCATAGCATCTATCTCATCTTTTTTATTTTCTGTTAAACCATTAATTTGCTCTGTATTAATACCATCATTCACACTTTCTACATTCACGCCCTCACAGTTCTCTGGTACAACCTCGCCATTTCTTGTCATATCACTATTTTCTTCATTCTGAAGTTTGACAAAAATATCACACTCACGACCTGAAATACACTTTAATTCCTCATTTTCTTTACATTTTCTACACACATTCTCTCCTTTATTATCATCTACCCATACTCCAACCGCACTCCGCAAAGCGTACATTTCACAGATAGTACACTGAATGGAAAAAATATGGAAAACATACTGTCAATACGCGCAGCTTTCATGTCACAGCAACTCTCCGCGTGGGATCCAGTAGGATCTTCGATAGTCTCATATTTTGCTTAGATAAAAATCGCTATGCAATTAAGCGTTAGGATCTGTATTTCAATAACCCCTAATTAACCTAATAATTAACTAAATTTATTCAATTAAGTAAATTACTAAGCCAACATTCCACCTTGGTTCCCAAGGCATCTTCATTGCCACAGAGGGAGATATATTCAGCACTTTCAGGCAGGCACACTAGTAGGAAGACTAACACGGACTGATTATAAAAGTAGGCTCTAACAGTCCTAATTGGCGCCCTCTATGGGTACGGTGAAGGACAATTGTTGAAGGTCTCGAAATGAAGGTCTCCCATTTTTTGGTAATATGACGCAGGTGGAATTTCTTCAAATTTCGGGACTGTTGTAGTGCTTTGGCAGATCAGAAATAGTGTCTGATTTTCTGTTTCTGTATAGGATGGAGATATGTTCTTATTGGATACGATGATCCGTTTCCCGTGCCTTTTCTGCCATCACGGAACGTCTGTAGTGTAGGTGAATCAGTTTTGGTTGGACGAAATTTAAAAATTTGGTATTTAGAGTGTACGCAAGAAGATGCTCATGAGGTTCAATTGTAGTTTCAATCCAATCATTTTTACTGAAAAATGATTTACTGTAAAAATTATATTTGGTATTTAATATCAATTAAAATTTGGAAAATCATTGTTATTTTACATTACGCCAAAAGCGATTACAGCTCTGAGGCCCGTATATGATGCTTGCAAATTGCAGGTATTCTAAAAAACTGATTTTCCGTGAGGAAAACGTATACGATTGATTAGCTTCCTTTCAGATGAAAGAACGCTTATTAAAGATTCTTCGCGTTCCAAACGGGGATTCGAACCCAGGCATGCGAACTCTCTTTTAAAATGGAATAATATGAATAGACCTACTACTAAAAAAAAAGAAAAGAAAAAGGGAACATTCATGTTAAATAACTTAATCTTTAATAGTATAATTTTGCCTTATGTGTTAAAGCCATCTTCAGTACAGAAATGGAACAGTGTAATATACAAATAACAGAAATATTCTAAAAGCGCCAGAATAGCTACAATAAAGTAACAAAATGGTAAAAAAATCTAACCACACACACACACACCAATGTTCATGAAGTTCATGAACATTGGTGTGTGTGTGTGTCTTTCTTGAAAATGTGGAACGAATTCAGAGACGGGTGACAAAAATGGTGACAGGTCTGTGGGAGGTTCCATGTGAGGAGAAATTGAAGATTTTTTGCTTAGGGAGTTTTCATAAGATTGATGTGGAGGAAATATTTAAGCACATGAATAATGTGAGGGAAACTAGGGAACATCAATGGAAATTAAGAGAGTGGCTAGCAAGGGCGTGAGAACAAGATTTGTTTTACTTGGAGAGTGGTGAATGAGTGGAATGAATTGCCAGAGTCAGTTGTTCGTGCTTTGTTGGTGAATGAGTTCAAAGTAAACTATGACGGGTTTTGTACAGGCATTGATGGTTGGTATTGATCTAGTGGATCTCCTGCGATGAGGCTACGAACTTCACGGAGGCGATACTACTACTACTACTACTAATAATAATAATAATAATAATAATAATAATAATAGGCAGCCTGATTTGTTTAGAAGAACATCACGATTATATTCTTTTCCATTAGTCTGATAAGTCAGGTTTGGCCAGCCGCTACATCTTCTCCACATTGGATTTATTAAGATAAAACTAAACTTTTACACGAACATTGTTTTTTATTATGCTATATAAAGAAAACTAGGAAGTTATCCTAAGAAGTATTCCCCATTTTTGTGTTAAATGATTTAATTTATTCTTTGATAATTAATTTTTGTTCCTTTGAATTCTAATAGTTTGTAGATGGATCTCTACTTCTTATATCTCTTTTCCTGTGTGCATTGAGAATGGAAGCGAAATGTGACAAACATTCTACTGATAATAAAGAATTTTCCTAACGTGAGCTCCCCTAATTTAATCTCGACATTAAGTCTTCGGCTTACGTGTCAATATTTCGTAATATTTTATTTGTATGTGAATTTGTGGTTTGAGAGGAAGAGAGAGAGAGAGAGAGAGAGAGAGAGAGAGAGAAAGAAACGGCTGTTTTGTGTAGTTTGTGGCAAAAGGAAGTGGACTTAAAAATCCGGAAAATAGCGTTACCCTAATTCACAGACGAGTGAATAGTTTTCATAATTTTATTTTCCTCATATTTTACTATCACTTCTCGTCTTCCAGCTGTACAAATGATTTGCATACATTCATATCGTGCCGTTTTCACAATGCGCTTTGAATCTTAAGTCAAAGATCGTAAGAGGAATCTTTTTCTCGTGTAAATTCCGTCTTTTTATTCGTCTACATTTATTACATTCCACCACGCCGTGCTTTCGATTTTTTTTCAGATACATAAACGTTCTTCTACACTCTTTTGGTAGTTCCTTTTCCCTCCAAATTAAGTTAAATAGAAAGTGCGGATTCGCTCTGCTTCTTGTTCTTCCTAAGTTCTTCTTCTCTAACGCCTCTTTCGCTTCGTCTTTCTTAATTTTTGGTGCTTTTAAACTATTTCGCACATTTAAGATGCCTCCACTATTTTCTGTGGTCGGTACTCCAAAGTACTCCTTCCATTGGTCAACCACCTACCAAATTAAGTTTGAAAGCCAATTACTTGTTACGATCAGGCCATTAGTTGCAATGTGGGAAAAAAGATTTTTTTTATCGTAGAATGGAAAATTCATTCCATAAATTCCTCTCTTCTTCATAATATACCAAAAAGTTTCATAAAACTAAGACTGATTTTATTAAAAAATACGAACAATACATTGACAACGGTTGGAGCATGTTCCTCGATGCTTGAATTATGTTCAGTAATTTAAAAAAAATACTACTAATAAATTATCTTCATTTGCGTGTTGTGAAGGGAAAAATTTTGCAAATGTCATTGTCGATGCGTTCGTGGAAGCTATGAGTAACGGATGTCTCAAAAAAATGATCAATATCACAGAGGACCAAACCCCTACAGGTCAAGAAACTCACATTGGGTTGAAAATTGGATGCCTGAAGATGCGTTTAATACTACTCAAATGACAGTGGAGGAACTGAATATCAAGAAAATATCATCAACCATCAGACTGCTTTTGTTGGACATGAAAAAAAATCAAAATAATAAACCAATAAATAAAACTCAATGAAGAGGAGCAAAATTTGGGCGAGAATAAAGATACAGGTGCAAGAATAGTAGCATATTCGTTATAGTTTTATTTTACAAAAAAAAAAAAAAAAAATTAAAGGGGGAAAACTCATGGAATCGCCTTCACTTCATAGAAAATGTCCAAAGAAATACTGTCATCCACCGTACTTTCATCCTTAAGATCCACAAACTGCCTACATTCACTTTCGTAACCATAACTATTCAGGATAAGTTGGTTAGTCTTATGCCTACATACTGTATATTTTCTTGTGTATAATTGCGTTTGGGATGAAAACCCTAGGTTTTATTCAGGAAGAAAAACTTCCGAACCTTCGACTTCAGTATAAAATTGGCAAACTCACAGTCAACTGAAAAGCCTGATAAAGGTTCTTCACAGCGTACACGGAATTCGAACACAGGGCTTTCCATTCCAAGGGCATCGTCAAAACCGAATCAGGCTTTCAAGAAGCAGGGTGCTAGCGCTCGCACACCGTGCGATGACAATCATCTACCAACACCTTAAGACTATATAAACATTCACGTGACAGTGCGATTCGAATCCATGGTTTGTCGGTAGCAGAGCGGAGATGCAATTTATTTATTTCCCCCAGACACGCAAATACTGTACCAGACCATAAAAAAAATATTACTAAATGCGTCAATTTTTTCCTGCAAAATTTGGATTCTGTCCAAATCAATGCATAGACTTTAAAAACGGCATGCTTTTAAGTTTATAGTTAAAAAGAGGATTGACTGTTTCAAATATTACTGCGAAAGGTATACCAAAATGTGACAACAGTGGACACAATATCTACGGACGGAAGGCTATGTTAATTAGTCATTCACATTTGACGTCACTTGACGTCGTATTGTCTACGCATACCTCATAGAGTTTTAGGAGTAAAGCCTTCTGCTAGGAGGAGTGGTAGGGTAACAGATTTACTTTCCACACAGAGTTAGTTGGACAATCACAAACATCCATGCCCAAGGATTCGAACCAGTAGTCCCTTGGGTGGAGAGCGGTTACAGTAACCACTCGGCCAAGCAGGCAGCTTGGTTGTGTTAGCATGGCTATGTGTTAAGGCTGTTAGGATTACGTAATTCGAAAATTCTCTATACGATAGTGAACAACCATGATCACACTTACAACATCAGTTGAGTTGTGCCACTAGCTCAGTAACAATCGCTCTGAGCATCAACGGGAGATTTTGTTTAAACATTTTTATGAAAGTCCTGTTCAGATAAATTCTGAACAGGAGTTTCATAAAAATGCATCAGAAAACTAACAATGCTTTGGTAAAATTCAGAGAGTGGAGTGGATCAGTTTGTTCACATTCTACTCTGAAAGAACACAATCTCCACAGATGACCTTCTTAAAGCCTTTTCTCTTGAGGTGGTGGCACAGCCAAAATGCTGCAAGGCCATGTTGCATCATAACCCAGTCTGCTGCCAGCTGCTATGCACAATGCAACACAATTCGAATTTAAGTAAAAAAAAAAAAATTATAACTGTGCAGCACATTTATAACTGTTCGGAACTAATTCCGATCTACACATTTGTTATTTAACTAAATAAAAAAAAAAGAAATTAGATTTTTAAAGTTTGTTAAACTGAAAACTATGCCAACTATCTCTTTAAAAACCTTTTGATTCCACTTGTCTAAATGATCAAATTATCGTTTTCGGTGTCTTTAAAATGGGTTGCTCATTATGTCAATCAGAAAATGCTGGAACTCAAAATACTGGAGAGGAGTTTCCTTGGGTCTAATTTTAACAACAATAATTAAATAATTCTTAATTACAAGTGATCTGCATTCTACATAAAAATAACCAAAATGGAGAACTGTTAATGAAGAAACCACAAATTATCTGAAAAACGAAACTAATACCGATCAAACTTAAATATACTGGAAGAGAGAGATCCTTTTATTAGTTCGAACAACAACTAAGAACAGGAGTAAATAAAAACAACTAGAGTAAGTTTGGTCAAATGATTTATTTTTATGCATAAACAAATTGTGGTCGATAGGTAAGCAGGCTGAATAATCCACCAATTCCATTAAGAGAATGTGTTTCATTTTTAAACGGCATTAGCATGCAGTACGAAGAATTCTGTTTATGGTAAATTGGAAACAGCACAAGAAAATGCACGAAAATATGCTAACGTTACATAGCAATAAATGAGTTTTAAGAAAGACGGAATTTCGTAAGAAGACACCTCAAGTGAAACTAGTTAATAAGTTAAGGAACATTTGACGAACCTACCTATTGTAGCACGAGACTTCTCCAGTTCAGCGAGGATCCGGTTGTCTTGATCAATTCTAGCTAAGATCCTGTCTATTTCGTGTGACGTGGAATCCAGCAGCGTGTTGCTCAACGGAGATGTCGCCAGGGTATTGCTCGTCACGGCAGAAGTTGTCGCTATAGCAACAAGAAAGAGGAAATTATTAAGAAAGAGAGGACGGTATCAGGCTCGTCGGGTTCATAAAGAGGAGTGAGAAAACCATAATTCGATAATGTGGGGAGAAATTAGATATTTCTTGACCAAAATTAATCATATTTTAATCTACGAGGATTAAAATTCTTGAAATGATTAAATAAAAGTGGGCAGTGACTTAGAAGTTCGAGTTTTGGACGAATAAAGACATCAACTTCACTTTACTTTTTCCCCCCTCGATTCTAAATGCGCCACATAGGCTACCATTCAGAACTTTGACGTATAGCAACTTAAAGAAAAGATTTAATGGATTTTTGTTAAGAAATATGGATTGGAAACTTGTATTGCATATATAAAGATACTGTTTCTAGAACGATTTCGAGAAGTAATATGTAATCATTAATTAATTGATTAGTTAATAAAGCACTCAACGAGAGTGCATTTTAAGCATGCACATTTTAATTATATCACTAATTATCAAAAAATTTGAAAACATGTTGAAATAATTGGATTCTTAAAATCGCCGTCAATATAACATACGAAAAGTCGATCTTTACAGGAGTAGTTTTGTTTGCATTTGTTCTGGCGAGGAGATGTGAAGTTCACGAGGGTGGTCTGAAAAGTTCTCGGCCTAATAATGAAAAAACGACTTTATAATTTCAAAATTCTTTTTATTTTTCAACATAATCTCCTTAAGACTAATACATTTATTCCAGCGATGCTCCAGTGCCATTATCCCGTCCTTGTAGTGGTTCTCAGTAAGATCTACAAAATACCCCTCTATAGCTGCAATCATCTCTTGATTCGAAGAAAAACGCTGACCAGCGAGGAAGATTTTTAGTTTTGGGAAGAGTTAGAAGTCAGAGGGAGCCAAATCGTTGGAATAGGGTGGATGTTCCAATAATTCATAGTGCAGATCCCTTAATTTTCCCATTGCCAAAACACCTTTGTAGGCAGGTGCATTGTCCTGATGAAAAATGATTTTTTTTCTTCTGCAAACCGGGCTCACGAATTTTTTCGTCTAGTCTGGTTAAAAGATCGAAATAATATTCCCCGATTATTGTTTTACCCATTTCAAGATAATTAATAAAGAAAATGTCTTTAGCATCCCAAAACACCGATGCCATGACCTTACCTACTGATGGAACCGACTTTGTCTTCTCTGGCGCTGAACAACCGGCTTCTGTCCACTGTTTTGACTGCTGTTTGGATTCTGGTGTGTAATGGTGAATCCAAGTCTCATCCATAGTAATAAATCGACGCACAAAATCATTTTATTCTTGTTAAAACACTCCAAGCACTGTTCAGAGATTTTCATGCGAGTGCGTTTTTGATCTGCTGTGAGCAAGCGCGGCACCCATCTTGCGCAAAGCCTTTTCATTTGCAATTCTTCATGCAAAATATATGCTACACGTTCTTTTAAAATGCCTATAGTCTCAGCAATTTCCCTCACTTTGATTCGCCGGTCATCCAATACCATATCGTGCACTTGAACAATGTTTTCTTCTGTTGTTACACTTTTTTGGACGTCCTTCACATGGATCATCTTCAAGGCTGGTACAGCCACGTTTAAACTCGGCAGCCTATTTCTTAATTGTCGAAAACGAGTAGAAGAGTACCCATAAACTTTTATGAACTTCGAATATATTTCTTTTGTCGTTAAACCTTCTTTTACAAAGAATTTTATAACCGCACGATACTCAATTTAATCCATTTCAAGGGTTACAGACAACACTTTTGCTTCAGACAGCTGTATAAAACAAACTACTTGATAGAATGACTTGCAGTTTCACATGGATGCTTACGACAGATGGATGAACTTAGAGGAAAAAAAAATCTTGCTGATAGTGTTGCCATCTATGGTCAAGGCCGAGAACTTTTCAGACCACCTTCGTATAAAATATTTTAAGGAGTGTGCAAAGCGCATATATTGTGCGTCTCTGATCAAGTTGCAAAAATATTGTTGGGATGGAATAGTGCATTCATCTCAACGACAAAATATACTAATAATGAATAATGTATGCATTCACATCTGTACGTATTCTTCTATCCGGTAAGTGATACCGTACTCGAATATAACTTGCCCTCGCGTATATCTTGCACCCCTATTTTTACTTTATGAAAAAAGATATTAAAAAGTTTCGCATATACCTCGCACACGAAAAAAGTTTAAACTTTAAGAAAATCTCGTTATGGCAGTTTAAGATATCTTGGAATTCGGTTGAAGAGAATCAGCAATTCAACTCAACAATCATCGGCTTGCCTTTATTGTTGAGTCGCGCGATTTTTTGTTAAATGCTGCACCAGTCATATGCAGGATGGAAGTAGCGATGGCGAATAGTAGATTCTTGGTAAGTCATACCCATTTTCAGTTGTGGTTGTTTTAAAATCATGCCAATATTATGATTCCGAAATGATAAAAGGACAAGTAATAATGAAATTTAATTACAGAAGCATTCTCGCTAAAGATTCAAATATATCGCGTGATGAAGGTGAGCGACCGATCGCGTAAATAACGTTCATAATTACAATTTAAATGCATTCATTTTATAAATGATGTGAGCAATTATAAATTATAATGAATACTGAGAATTTAATTATAAAGGTCAATTTAGTTTTTTTCTAAAAAACTTTAGTTTCCGAAAATTCCCGCAAATATCTCGCACCACGATTTTTTAACATTAATTTTGGGGGAAAAAAAGTGCAAGTTATATTCGTGTAAATACGGTATACCTATTACATATGTATGTATGTAATAGGTACACCGTACTTACCGTACGTATTCTTCGGAGGTGTATTTTTGTTAATTCTCTGTCCGATTTGTCTGTTTTGCAGAAGTGAAAACAAGCGCTTCCTTTGAGAGGTGTGTGTGTGTGGTGAGAACTGTGCTACCCTCGTATGACACTATTTTAAAATGGTACAAGAGTAGCGCAGTGGCGCACTCAGGATTTAAGCTTAGGGAGAGCCGAGTTGAACGGGGAAAAAAAAAATATTTTTTTCTTTATGTTGTGTTCACAACGGCTGATTCCCGAGAGCTATAGGGTATTCCCACCTTATGTGGCCGCTAATTCATAAATAGTATAGAAATAGAAGACACGACACAACATAAATAAAAAAATTAATTTTAATTAGGAAAAGATTTTTGGAAATTTTTCTAGTTTTTTTTGGGGGGGGAAATGCAAGAGCCCCATTGGCTTCTCCCCTGAGTGCGCCACTGTACAAGAGTACCTATCTCTAGCGGTCTGTACAGTAGCCAGCATACGCCTTAGGGTGAAAAGATTCAGCCAGCCTCTTCAGACAAGCTACAGCATCTTGATAGACGTCATAGTTTTAAAATACAGTCCTTCAAACTGACTTATTTACTATTAATTGAACCGAAAAAAATTGCTTATTAAATTTCTTTCCTTATTCCTTGCGGAATAAAAAAAAGCAAAAGAAGCTTGAATATAATGATGAATAATAATCGGAATTAATGATAGATATTTAATAATGATAGATAATTCATAAGAAGTGAAAAATAATAATAAAGAACCGCATTACTTTAAATTGCCAATGTAAGGAGGGTTTACCCTCAGAGGAACACTGAAGCGTTCTGAGAGCAACCTGTACGACATCCACTGAGGTTATTTTTAAAAGCGATATGAATCGATTGCATAACAGTCTACACATTTCATTTGGAACAGCTGAAAGAGAGTAACCAATTTTCTACGTGCCTTGCTACCTGCGCGCATGAGCTGAATTTGTGAGTTTTAGTGATGTAGCGAATGGGGGAAGAAGATAGAAGTTACCTCTGGGAGGGGGGGGGTAAACTAGGGGAGATGAAAGACAATTTAAATGGCAAAAGTTATGCAACTATTTTATGATTGTGCTTATTTTCGCAAGCATGCAAGTTATTCTGTTTAAATTTTTGTTTTAAACGAAGCATTTTTCTTAGAGGCATTAAGGGGTAAAGCCGCGTGGAAATTATACATTGCAATAACTCTGGAGGAATTTAATAAACTTTGGGATGCGAGATATGCACAAGCTGTCCGTGGGGTTCAATTTTGGTTTCAATTTGGAAACATTTTTTTCGGCAAAGATATTCGATCTGATATTACTGATGTAATTCTGCACTGGCTACAGGGGTCGAATCACGTTGAAGAGATCCAACTTACGTTTGATCGTCAGAGCAAAAATGATTGTAAGGTAAACGATTAACGTATAACAAAATCGAATCAATTAAATAATCGCATTTAACACTGAAAAATGGCATTTCTATTTCTTAAAAAATAAAAATAATATAATAGAAATGAAAACAAAATTATGGTCTAAAATTAATAAAAGAAAATTAACGTCAAATTAATAATACGAAAAAAAGAGAATACGGTCTAAAACAACACATCATATTTACTGATTCTGCAAAGCATTTGATAATTGTTAAAAAATCTATTGAACATCTTACAAGAAACGCAGATTATAGTTCTAAGAACTATTATATATGCAAATATGAGAAAAATGAAATAAGATAATTAGACTCTGACCTATCATCTTGGAGAGAAATAAATCAAGAAGTTAGTTAATGCCCTATATTTGCACCTCTATTTAATATATTTAAATTAAATAATAATAATAAAATAGAATAAAAAACTATTAAGGTATTAAACTGTCCTCTAATGAGAATTTAAACAGTCCTGTTTGCTGATGACCAGGTGATGATTTGAAAAGAAATTATCACCTGTTATTTCAACAGAAAAAAAAAACAATTTCAACAGAAAAACGATTGCTTTTAAAGGCAAAGATCCACCTAGAAGTAACATAGTAATTAATAACAAAATTCTAGAACAAGTTAATTCGTCTACAGCATACACGGTTTCATATGAAGACAAAAAGGACAAACATGAAAATTAGAAAATTCCTAAAAATAACAAGAGTAATAAAACAAATACTAGGCGCCTGTGTATGGAAGTGAAGTGTGTATTCCATGACGCTAGACCGCCAAAAGAAAGCGTCGTAAGTTCAATTCTAGTCGCCAAATAACAGATCTTTTGCAAAGACTTTTTGACCGTTTCCAGAGGTAGCTGAACTCTAGCACGGGCAAGTGGGTTTTTATCTCCCATAAACTCGAGAAACACGACCGTAGAATCCACACTATTTTCAGACACTAAAGGTAGTTAGGAGTAGGGACCACGAGATGGCGACAGTTGTCAGGTGCCTCTCTTCAACGGATGCCGTGTTTAATTAATGATAGGCTTGGTCCAGCTATCTCTGATTGGCTACTGGTGGAGAATGAACTGCTCCCTTAGTCTCCAAAAGTTAGATAAGGCTAAAACGCCTCGTCTACTCTCTATAATAAAAGGAGTTAGACAATTCTTTTTAATTCTGTGCTTAAACCAAACCTAATAGAGACTCGAAGTTTATAATATACTAACACTGTTGTATGAAAGCGAAATTTGGACAATAAAACAAAAAGATAATCAAAGATTAATAACAAATGAAATGAAATTTATGAGGAAACAGCAAAATATACCTTACTGGATCAAAAGAAATGAAGAAAAGATGAAAGAATTAAATCAGGAACCAATAATAAAGAAATTTAAATACAATTGAATGGAGCATGTTAAAAGAATGCAAATACGAGAAAGAAAGATCTCATAGAAAGACTACGCAAACAAGGTCTACATCATAAAGCATCGCAAGAAAGAGCAGGGTAATCTGCTGAAGGGACTTTCTGGTGGCTTCTGAGGCCATAATAGACCAAAATCTTTGAAACGCATGATGATGATGATGATAAGATAATTTGATTGAAAGATATTGAGAATAACTATTTTAAATATCCAATTTTCGGATGTTTCTCAAATGCGAGAGATTGATATGAAATTATTCTTGCTAAGATTAAGTCAATGAAGAAAATCTTAGCGGGAAAATGAAGTGGGAGTTAAGCCAGAAGGCAAAGCAGGCTGTCTTCAATACAGTCTATGTCCCCATCCTCACCCATGGTCATGAGAGTTGGGTAATGACCGAAAGAATGCGGACACGAATCCAAGCGGCTGAAATGGCGTTCCTTCGAGGGGTTGCGGGGCTGACAAGACTCGACAGAGTCAGAAGCTCTGCAATTCGGTAAACCCTCAATACTCAAATGCTGCTTTTCCGTGTTGAGAGATCACAGTTACGTTGGTACGGGCACCTGGTCAGAATGCCACAAGAGAGGCTCCCTCAGCAGGCCCTCTTTGCCAAGCCAGAGGGTGGGAGGGCCACGTGGAAGGCCAAGGACTCGCTGGATAGATTATATCCAAAACCTTGGGTGGACACGTTTGGGAATCCCACCAGAATACCTGAGCTTGGTGGCAGAGGATCGTGACCATTGGAAGTTCCTCTTGCAGCTGTTGCCCCCCACAATCCAATTAGGAAAGGTTAGCCTTTAAGATGTATGTATGTATGTATGTAGAAAATCTTCAAAAATTCTTTGAATAATCTTGCAGATTTAAAATTAGATGACCATGGCATTTATCAAAGTAAAGAGCAAGGTAACTTAATCGGGATATACCCATCATCACCACCATCGACTTACATCATTACTAGACATTTTTTCTCAAAATTAATCGGTTATCCGTCAAGACTGAGATATTATCAGATCTTATATTTCTGTCTTCTAAGGCGCATTTTATTCTATCTATTCACCTCAATCTTGGGCTCTCTCTGTCTTTTTTCCTGCCATCTTGTCACATCAGTTTTTGCTAACTTTTCCTCTCCTCCTCTCCCATTCTATTTAAGCGACCATAGTACCCGAAGCTATGTGTGTCAAGTTCTTTCCTAATATCCTCGTTTTTAATATGACATTGCCATTGATGTCATCTGTTCAGTCCCCTAATCTTTCTCAGGACTCTCATATCTGCGATCTGTAGTCTTTGATCAAGAGTTTTATTTCTAAACCAGCTCTCAGATCCATAAGTTAAATTTGGTTTAAACACTGTCTTGTATGTAGCTAGTTTAGTGTTTTGGTTAATTTCTCTGTTATTCCCTATAAATTTATTCACTTGACTTCCTACCAAACCGGCTTTGCTAATTCTGCTGTCTATTTCCAGATTTAATTTGCCATCTTCAATAAAAATTATGGCTAAATAACTGAAATGTTTAACTTGTTCTATAGGTTTTCAATGTTTCTACATATTTTCATTGTCTTTGTCTTTTTAATGCTGATTTTCATACTTATTACAACAGTTTTTCAATGTAGGCAGGGAATCTTGCAGACTTGTACTGAATTTATTTATAGGTATAACATTATGTGCATAAAGTAAAGAGAGCTGAGATTAACATCTCCAATTTTGATGTCAGGTTCAATACCGTTTTCCTTCATAATGTGATCCATATAGATAATGAATAACGGAAGGGATAATGTACATCCTTGTCGCATACCTCATTTTGCATCAAACCATCTTCCTGTACTTCCTTCAATTCTAATTGCTGACTTACAACTCAAATAGAAACGAAGTATTGCTTGCTATAATGCCCCATTGACACCATATAACGGTACTGTTTTAAACAATTTTTCTCTTGGCACCTTATGTTGCCTTTTCTAGATATGCAAAACTTAAATACAGAGATCTTTGTTATATTCCCAAGATTTCTCAACTATTTGTTGTAAAGTGAAAATCTGATCCTAATAATAACCTCCATTTGGCGTGAGTCAGCTTGTTCTTCTCCGAGCTTCCCTTCCACTAATTTTTCTTAGCCGTTCTTCAAGTATATACTTGTATAAACCTTACCAGAAATCTTATATATATATACAGGGTGTTCGGGATAAATTTGACAGTTTCGTAAGGAAAAAGAAAATCTTCTTTGTATCTATTAAATTTAATGAATTGACAAAAAAACATTACAGGCAGAGTTAATTACAATACTATCAACAAGATTTACTCAAAATAACCACCATTAGCATCGATCACAGCTTCAATTCTGCTTCGGAACCTCGAACAAGCTGATGCTACAGTCTCCCTGGGAAGGGTCGCAAAAACTGTTTTAATTTTATCCATTAACTGGGCTTTTGTATTACTGGAAGTGCGATTGGTGTCTTTTTCAACTGCGCCCCATACAAAATAATCCATGGGGTTAAGGTCTGGGGAGTTTGGAGGCCAAACATTTGGACTGGTGAAGTCGTAGAAATTTTCAGACAACCATTTTTGACTTTTCCCAGAGGTGTGGCAAGGGGCCGAATCCTGCTGCCATACATACGGCCTACCATTGGCTACCCTTGTTATCCAGGGCTTGACTACAGTTAGCAACTCCACGAACAAAGCCCGAATTCCAATGCCAGGGTTCTTCAACACCTGTTCCTGCAGATTTGCGAGGAATTCTGCTGTACGAACGCAATCAGATCGTCTGCTAGGGATCTTTCTTCTTGCTACATCCTCGTAGTCACCATTGCAAGTCTCTAGTTCATGCCTGATTGTTTTTACTGTATTCAGGGAGCATTGGGCAGCAGTCGTAATATCCTTATTTTGATGGCGGGCACGAATCATCATGATACAAGTTATTCTCTTCCATGATTCAGGTGGGTTCCAGCTATCCATCCTTTCTGACATCTTGTATATGAATGAAGAAGGGTCCAAACTTTTAAATGAAGAGAAGTGTGTGTTAATACATGTAACTTACGGAAAAATATAATTAATTATAAATATGTCAAATTTATCCCGAACACCCTGTATAACTTTTTTTTATTATTCGAAATGTCTTATTTCAATACAATCTGTGTTGCATAGTCTAGGAACAGCTCGTGTATAGACAAACTGAGAAATCATACTAATAGGTATTTACCCATTTTTGGGAAACACACCTGAAAACGAAAGTCTCGCCTTTTCTTCTATCATTATCTCAGCTAAGGAATGGAGAAGAGCAAAACATGACGAATGACTGGGTCTTAAGACGTGGTCATTCGTTGTTCCTTGCTAATGGATTGGCTGGCTAACGCTTTAATACCCTTCGCAGTGTCGAGGCCGAGTTTACGAGATCCATTTCAAAGGCTTGCTTAGTGTTTGTGATAAAAAGTTGAATACGCAATAAAGTTAATCGATTTCGTGAAAAGACATTTGGTCCACAACGTGAAAATTTATGAAATCGTAAACGAGCAGAAAATATTATTAAAGAACAAACAGCTAATCAACAGACTGGTCGAAGAAGAAAAAGGAGCAGAGGGGGGGGGATTCTAAAATCTGAAAGCAGATGAAAAGAAGTCCAAAATCTTTTAAGCACATCAGTGACCCCGCCAGAGATGGTTATCAGCCAGAGAATAATCCCTTTTAGTAATCATCCAAAACGGAGTTCACTCAATCAATTGGATTGTGCTTACAGTACTTTTAGAAAAAAGTCTAAAAACTTCAAAATAATAAAAAAGTGTTAAAAATAATTAAATATAATATTTATTTTTTGCTTAAGATCGATAAAAATTAAGCCAGTCTATCATAATGAATATATTTATGTCTTAATAGAACATTAAGTCTTTATGAGGCTATAAACTTAGGTGATTTTCGTGCTTTAATAAATATTAAGAAAAACAGTACAAAACAGCCCTAATTTTAGTCTAGTTGAAGATAAAAAAAAATTGTCATCTGCATATGAGATTTTAACATATATTTTCATACATTCATTCCTTTTTTATTTAAATATTCATGGTTCGCTAAGTTTCAATATTTCAATAATACAAAAAAGGAGGAGGGTTGAAGAGAAAAGCATTCTACTTTAAAAACTATGGGCGTTTATGAGCCAGGAATATGTTGAGTCAATGATCGGAGAAGTGCGGCCTCCGCCAACTCAAGTAATAAATCATTCAGAAGGATGAGTGGGGGAAGCTGCGAGGAAATCAGCTTTTATTTGTAAGCAGACAAATTTTCTCAAACTACAGACGATACCCAGTGAAATTAAAAAAAAAAAAAAAACAGCAAAAAATAGGAAAGCTCCTTGGCTCGCAGTGAAATACACAGTGAAAAACACAAAAATCTCGATCAATTCGATGTATTTTATCTACACGCATAACAGTTATTAGGCTAATTCCCAACCACTAATCCCAAAGTATTTACTTGTACATTGTAGCAGCAGTGTTTCTAAAACCTAAATAGAGTTTATTAAGTTTTAAAAACTTGCACTGACTTGCAATTCGCAGTTTCCGAAATGAGCATTAGCAAACTCACACAAATTTTCTATTATAAACATTTATTATTATTATTATTATTATTATTATTATTATTATTATTATTATTATTATTATTTAATAATAATAATAATAATAATTCAAGGACTCGTCACATAATACTGCCAAAGACTTTCGAATATTATAAAATAGTAACATCTTAGATATCATAAAGTTATTATTATTATTAAGAGACCTCCAGGAGTCAGGGAGTCATCGAGAGAGGTACCATATCACCCACACAAGTTATTATACCTTTTCTTGAATTCGTTCATACTAACTAGCTACCCTCACCACCTCCAAAGGCACTCCATTCCGATCCATTTCATCTGCAATTCCTGAATTATCTCTAACACTCTCCTTCGCGCTCTCGCCACTGTATCAGAATCACCACCCGAAACCAGGACACCAGACCTGCGCATAGAAGTCCAAGTGAGGTTGTATCACGGCGTTGTAAAGAGGCAAAATGGCTTCCTTATCCTAACATATCACCATTCGTTGCAGCATTGCAATTATTCTCTTAAGTTTTATTTGCAATCTAGTTCTTACGAGAGTGTGCTGAAAAGTTGTGATAATCACCATGAAGGAATTGAGGTAGAACCATGTAATTTACACGTTATTCTACATATTCCAAATGAGATGTTATACTTGTTACAACGCCGCTGCATCATTTGCAATCCTCCAAGAAAAAGACTTTCCCCTGTTGCACAAACCAGTCCTCAGCTGCAGATATGACTTCATCATCTGTGGTAAATTTTGTTCCTTTCACGTCTGTGCTCAGTTTCCCGCGGAGTTTTTCCTTCAGAGTTGTTGCATAAACTGCTGCTGTAACAGTTTCACCTTTTCTGAGGTACCTGTCAAGGATTACACCATCCATATTCCAACCGCTGACTTTTGGATTCGAAACTTATTTGGCCGCGGAGAACCTTTGTGTCTCCATTCCATCGGCTGCTATTTGGTTTCTAGGTTATAGTGATGAAGCCATGTTTCATCAACAGTGACAATACGAGCCAAACAAATCTGTACCTGATTTCTAAAAATCACCCAAAATCCCCTGAGATGGCAGCACACGCGCTCTCTTTTGGTCGACATTCAAACATTTGGAGACCCACTTCACTGAGAGCTTCTGCACGTTCAGATGTTAGTGGATAATGATCCCACTCGTTCCCTGAATATCCTCAGTCTTTACAATGTTTTTGACTAATATTTGTCTTCCTGATCTGGATGCATCTGCTACATCAGAATGCCCAGTTTTAAACTTGGCCACCTATCAGGCAACTGTTGGATATGCTGGGGCACAATCCCCTAAAGTTTGGTGAATCTCAGTTGTGGACTTTTCTTGCAGCATGAAAAACTTGATGAAGGCCGCATCTTAGTGTCATCGAACTTCTTCAAAACCTCTGATGTGTCGCCTTATATATCCAGAAAAAATAACAAATTATTACAATTTAATGAACCATGGGGATTTGGGGATTAAGATATGTTCTTTCTTGTAGTTATGTCAGTTGCTTCAATATTATTTTTGTTCGAGGTGTTAATGAGCACTTTCCAGCCCCCTTCGCGTCTTTATTAAAACTCCTAGATTGCTAGCCTGATAATTCCTATAACTAATCCCATCAATATAATATGAAATGGAATATCTCATTACACTAAATTGCATAACTTTACATTTACCAACACTGAAGTGATCGCCATTTTCACATGCTAACAATTCCAGCCTATTCAAATCATTCTGCAAGTACTGCATATCAGCAGCATTCTCGATTACCGTTCCTATTTTTACATCATCAAAAAATAACGGTATGTCACGTGTTAAATTCTTCTCAATGACATTAATGTACAGATTGAATAACAATGGACAAGAATCGATCTCTGTGGTAAACCACTAGTTACCTTAAATCTTGCAGACTCACATCTTCAATATTATTATTATCATCATTATTACGTGATGACTCCAAGAGATCATCGCCTATTATTATTACCATGAAATTCCTAGACATATATCTCGTTATAAAAGCGAGATATATGTCTAGGAGTAGGTACGTAAAGTTGTCATAGTTGAATAAAATTTGCATGAAAAATATTTTAATCATGTATAATTTTCGCCTTAGAATCGAAAATGGGAAATGGAACAATCAAAATACAAACAATAGGATCATTTTAAAAAAGAGCCATCATAAGGTAAGACAATAACAGTCAATAAAATTAAATTAATTTTATTGACGTACAAATGTATAATAAAAATAAATGTGGAATTAATAGGCGACTGATACAATAATATTTCATATAGAGGGGGATAACTGAAGTCCATCAAATCTATTTAAATTCGTGCGATAAAATGTCTCGCAGATGTGTTTATATAAACGTTCTTTAAGGAATCTACTCTTGTTTAAGAGCTTGGCTTTCTTCCAAAGGATTTTGTGCTTAGTAGAGATGGCATGTTTAGCTAAGCCTGATTGCTCAGGTTCATGATACTGGATATAAGATTTATGTTCTTCATGGCATACAGAAATAGTAGTAAATCAACCCATTATCTGAATCTGGAAAGTTAAGTGGAGGAAGCTTGCCTTTAGGTGAAGAAAATAAGTCTGATAGGAAGAGAAGAAATCACGATGTTGAGAAGCCTCAGAACTTTAGCAATACTTTCAGATATTCCTTTAACATAAGGAAGAGGAATCCAAAAGATTTCTTCTTGGTTTAGAACTAAGACTCGTTGATACCATTTTTAGAAAGGAATATTTGATGTAATTCAATTCTTGGCGTAATAAATCCTCTGTAGAACATAAATGATGACAGCAACATTTTGATGATCCCGATTTTTTGACTCGTATAATAGTGTGAAGCGTGGATATAGCAATCGGTATGCGTTTCTTTTCGAAAAACTGAGAAATGCACTCTACCATGACGCTGAAGAAGAATCACTTAATCTACAAAGGCCAACTTGCTTGTTGATTTTCTCTTCTTCTAAAGTGAACTGAAATCTAGGATGAATCGCATTTACTTTCGATACAAAAAGTTTTAAATCCGATGGACACCCATTGCATCAATATATCTGTATCATACTGGAGGTTTGGGAGGAATATCACTACGGAGACAACCTTCAGATGCTCCATAAAGTAATCAAGCATAGGAGAAAGAGGACTTCAGGACTTCTCATTGCTGTACCTTCAGTCTGCTGATATTTGCCTGAACACTACAATAACAAGAATGGATAACAAGCCGAAAAGAGTGACAATGCCAGGAGGAAAATCTTGCTTAAGTACCTATATTAATATCTGTCAAAGGAATGTTAATGGAAACAGATACTATGCCTAAGCTAATTATAATATCTGAAAGAGCCTAAACGAAGATCACAAATTATATTTTTAAAATCCAGAGTTCTTAATATGTGAAAGACATTTTCCTGTGAGGGTGGATAATAACGTTTGGTAGTAGCCAGATAGCAAGACACTTTATCGATGGAGCAGCCAATGCAATCGACTATAAGTCTTAGCGGAAGACCCTACACTACAATCTGGGAAGATGAGAATAAAAGATCTTGAGTTTTTTCTTTAATTCTCATCCCAGTTGGAGATGTTATCAATCAATTTATTAACTTTATTAATCTGGCTATAGTAGGATTAGATGAGAGAGGATGGAATCGCAAAGCATTAAGGAAATCTTCTTAAAGTATTCTTTCTTATCTTGCATGATTATCGAGTAGCTTTTGTCAGCTCCGGTAATAATAAGACTACATTTTTTTGCTTAGGGATTTAAGAACTTTCAATTCCAGAAGTGTTAGGCCTAAAGTTTCACTTTGAAAAGAATCATGCAAGACTCTGTTGGCAGTCTCCGAAGAAAGAAAACAAAAGAAAAAGAAAACCAGAACGTCCTCTTAAGAGATTCAACGATGATTTCTAAGGCCGGAACAGCCGGGATTTAGCCCTAGAGTGGTCTAGGGCTAAATCCTTGACAAGCATGATGATGAAGAAGATGATGATGATGATAACCAGGGCTTGAATTTTTTTTTTTAATGAGATGAGCTTAGAAAAAAAACTGAAGTTCAACAAAACTATTATAATTGTGTGAAGATGAATTAACTTCAAGATCTTAAACTTTCTGTAAATACATTTCAGAACTCGTGCTATTATTAACATATTACCTGTAGGTACAGCAAGGGTAGTTGAACGGTAAGGTTCCAAAGACTGCGATAGGGTTCGGGATGATCGCATATCCAACGCTGGCAAGGAAGTTGACAGAGGGCGTCCTCTGCTGGTAAAAAGTGTATCTCCTTGAGACCATAACATGTCCATTTCTTGCTCTGTACGGGATCCCTCGCTTGGCATCTAATAAGAAAAGATAATCAACAGGCAGGCGATGTCATCTTTGGGATATGAAAATTAAATGAAACTATCTATTTTTATTCAGTATTTTTAACATTTTTCACGTAGAAATATATATAATTTATATATAATTTTAGCTAGACACAGATTTTCATTTTACGGATGATTTATGATAGTTTTTTATTTAGTATTTTGTTTACTATTCCCATGAAATATTTAAACAAAAAACTGTCTATGGCATCCGTCTGAAATGTGTACTTATCCAATAAGTTGATCTACTTTCCTTTGTGCGACTGTCTGTAACATTAAACTACCATACTTTTTTTTTTCATTTCTTTATCTTCACTGCATTTCTTTGCTTATGCGATAGATACTTAAGACAGGGGATTTGATATTTGCTTCCTCAGACAATTAATCTTCCACAGTGAAAAAAAAAAAAAATGGGACATGCGAGGAAGATCTCTAAGTACTTGCATTCTGATGTGGGTTGCCGTGAATTTTTTAAGGAGGCTTTTAAAAGCATTTATTTGCTCCCCGTTACTATGTAGCGACCACAAACAATGCAAGCATTAAGATCCTGCGTGGCGTGCTTACAGCAAAGAATGTAGGTATGATGTTATTATCACCACATCACGTTTAGCCTCGTATTTACACAGCATTTTTTTTTCGACAATACAAAATGATGAGACTGAGTCAGGACTGGCTGGCGCCAGCGAACAAAAGCGATAGAAGAAAAAGTAGTAGCTTCTGAGAACCCATCTTATCTAATAACTGACTTAAATTTTGGAAAGAATTCATAAAATTCAGTAAATTAAATCTACGTATTAAAAATGCCTCCGCCTCAAGAGTTTATAATAGCCAGTTATATAAATATATATTGAAAAATTTATTACAATTAAAATTAAAAGAAATAAAACAATTTCAAATTAATGAATACAAATCGCATATAATATAGTTATCGATTTAAGTTTAAGGGAAATGGTAAATCCCATATTATTGTACAGCCGGGTACGAAAGTCGGATCGAAATCCATCGAATCCTAGAGTTTCATGCCGAAAAAACTATCGGCGAGCCCAAGTGTAAGTAATCACTTGGGAAGTACAACACCAGGGCAACTCGCAGCAAAGATGGAACAAGCTCCGTCACTTATGTCGCCGTTAAAATAGCCTTTTTGGCTTGTTATAATAGTTATCGATTTATTACATGATTTCCAAAATATGATCAGTATTTGATTATCAGTAATTGTAAAATTTACAAAAACAGCAATAAATGCATTTGGAAACTTTAGTAACAAAAATGTTATAATTTGATAAATTTTCATTTCTTTCTGTTTCCAGTGTACAATTATGTCCCAACATTTAAGAGTGATTTTCAATCAAAATAGCACGTAGTCGCATGTGGTGATTATGTGCTACTTGGAACACGTGGTCAGTGCCTGAAGGAGCCTCATTGTCACTAGTAACATAGTTTGCACCTAAGCTTTATTTTGGCAATTCACAGAGCCTCCACATCCTGTTACACAAATGTGTGTCAGGCACACGAGCAGCTAAATCAGAGGAGATCCGCAAGTGGCTCCTTTGATAATAAATATGTAATTTCAAGAGAATAAAAGTATTTATCCAAAGAAAATTGGTACGTCACCATTTACAAATAACAATAGTTTTGGAATGTAGTTCTAAAATATTTCTTTATTTATTATATTTATTCTTAAATACTATTTTCTTTACTACTTTCTTATTCTCTCCTAATTATTGCAGATAACAAAATGAAAAAAAAATCGTGATTTTGAATATCATAATGACTTTAATGGATAAACAAATAAGTAATATTTTTTATCGAACGTAATATTTCTGTGTGGCTGATATCTTCAGAGCTAACGTGATGATTGTAGAAACCGTTAAGAAACAATCAAATCAATCAAGGGATAAAATTATAGTAGAAAAACGTTAACCAATCTCTCTCTCTATATATATATGCGCGCGTACAGGTAACTTATAAATAAATAAATAAATTTTTTTTCAACGTGTTACATTCGATGACTTGTCAAGGCTAAATAACTTAGATTCACAGAAACGTAATTAATACTACGATAAAATCGTTAATCCTGTCTGCCTGTTAATTGCGTATACATTCTTCTGGGTGATTTGGCTATTTTCCTGGACTGCATGAAACACCCGAGTTTTCATTAGAAAAAACCCTCCACCGCCATATGAGACGTAATTCACTTGCAGTTCAAAGCTTATAAAGATTTTTCGCATCGCAGACGAGATTCGAACCAAGGTCTTTCCAAAACTTTCTCTCTCCACACACACACACACACACACACACTAAAGGACATGAAAAGTTTCTTTTGAATAATCTTATAAATCAAAGGAACTATGACGAATATAAACAGTAGCTTCCTGTCATTTAATGAGGTAGTCAGTGATTAAATCATGATCACCTAATCCCGACATTCCATGTTCTAGAAAATAAGTATACAGCCTAAAACTCAATACGGTTTTCAGAAAAATAAGGGAATAACATCTCTCTTGAAAGACTTTACAGACGTAATTAATACCGCCTTAGACAAAAACAAAATTGACATGGTAGCCTTTATTGATCTAACTAAAGCATTTGATACTCACACACATCAAACCTTGTTATTAAAGCTGAGGCATGTTGGAATAGACGGGCCTCTGCAGAGGTGGTTTACAAACTGCCTCCAAAATAGAAAGCATATCACACGTTTCGGGTCAAACCGAAGCAGAGAGCTACCAGTAACCTGTGGAGTACCACAGGGAGTTGTACTCTCCCCAACTCTATTCAACATTTACACGCACGATATTAATCAGCTACCACTCAAAGGTAAGATATTCCAATACGCAGACGATACAGCAATAATATCCATCCATAATAACGCAAGCATAGCCCAAACAAATATGCAACATGACATAAATCTGATCATAGACTGGCTCACGAAAAACTCCATACACCTAAACTCAGAAAAGACAAAATTAATGATATTCAGAAATCCACTGACTCGATCAGTTGATAACAAATATATAACCATCCAACATCCACTTTCCAACATACAAAACACAGAGATAAGTAAAACCACTACAATCATTCTCAGGTTGAAACAATATGATACCTTATAATTTACTTCGATGCAGATATGAACTGGAATAGCCACATAAACCATCTACACAACAAACTCCGAACAATAACTGGCAAACTCTACAGGTTAAAAGACATAGTTCCCATACGCCTAAAAACACTAATATACAAAGCACTATGCCAAAATATACTAAGATACGCTATAACAACGTATGCTTTCTATGCACCCTGCAAATTAAATAGATTAATGTCGCTACAGTACAAAATGATAAAACTGATCTTTTGGGAACAAAGAGAAAATCACGACCTTATAAACATTGCAATGTCAGAACACAAAATACTGACAGCAAAACATTTATGTCACTATGCAGCCTTGCTAAAACATTATTTCGATGCCAACTACAAGATAGTCAGAAATAGATACCGTATAACACGACCTCACACAACTAATTATATCACATATAAATACAATAATCACTTCGGAAAGGCCACACGAAACTTCTACATCCCAGACATGATAAACAAATTACCTTTTGAAAACAGAAACCTTACAAACTACAACAGCCTGAAAAGAGCTCTAAGGACATACTACGAACAAGAAACACGCACCCAAAATACCATACAAACTTAATGAAACACAATATATTCGTTCAGGCTTCCAGTTCAGCGATGCATCAAGACATTCCAAGTTATCGTGTGTGTGTGTGTGTGTGTGTGGCGTGCGCCATTTTCACAATCAACAGCTGTGTTGGGAAGTTACGAAATCAAAAAACAGGTTTGATTTCGTAACTTCCCAATATAGCAAACAAACCAATAAATAATAACCAACTGGTGTGATCCTCAGATAAGCTTACAAATAAGCTTCAAGGATGAAAGCTGAGAAATTGCATCTCATCCAAGATTTTTAAAAAAATAAAAAATAAATAAATAAAAAATAAATCCAAACATATACATCACATTTCAGTGTTGTAGTTACAGCACTTAAATAATTGTAAATATATATATAACTCATTGTTAAATTAACAAATATTGTATTATTATTATTATTATTATTATTATTATTATTATTATTATTATTATTATTATTACATTATACAGGAAAAAAATGAAAAGAAAGAAAAAAAAACAGAATTAAACCTGTTGTAAATAGGTGATCACAATATTAATCATAATTTTAATTAAAAAAGTTTGAATTTTTTTAAAGAAAAATATGAACTCAAGTATGTATCATATGTAATCAAATATATGTAATGTTGTATCATATGTAAAAAAAAAATTATTATTTAGTAGTAGGAATGGGGAAAACCAGCTTTTTAACGAGATGAGAAAAAAAAACAGAAAAAGTGAAGTTATTTTTTAGGATATAATCATTTTTATTTTTCAGAAATATCTTTTACAGAAGAATATCGTAACAGGAGTATATCCTTTCTATATCAAAAACACAATTTTACCTCCAAAGTAAAGGATTTAAAACTCAAAATAATAACAGTCAGCATCAACGTTACAGCCTTGAATTCACTAATATAAGATTGCGGGATCCTTTCGAACAATTAAAAAAATTAAACTTTTCTCCAAATATTGTTAATTATATAGAATGTGTTATACATCCTGGCTGTTTCACATGTAGAGATAAGTTTGATCAACACATCGAAGGAAAAGCGATCGAAGGAAAAGCGATATATATATATATATATATATATATAGTCCACAAGCAGACATTCGATGTCATTAAAATCTTTACCCATCGGCACCATGTTGTTAATTCAAATTAAATGAAGACTTTCTTTTTTTTTCAACACAGGAATATGAATGCATAAGTCACCTTTCTTCAAATGGCTATAACTTGTCTAACGGTAAGAAAATATTAGCTACCTATATGCCTAGATAAATATCTGAAAATAGAATGAAGCGCATAAAAACAGTTTCTGAAACTTTCTTTTTGTTCGTATCCTGAAACAATTCGATTATTATTCGCTTTCTTTTCTCCAATTAAGAAACTAGCTTCCTTTTTCTTCTTCCGCGAAACATAAAATACCTCCGTCTCATTCTGTTGTTTACAGAATTCCGTGCTGATGTAATAATTAATTATTCTAGAAAAACGGGTCAATCTGGTGATGTAATACTTGAAGGATTACTTCCGTTTTCAAGAACGTGGAATGTCAAGATTAGGTGCGGTGGCTTTGGACGTCGTATTAAATGGCAGGAAATAACACTTCTTTGTCGTAATTCCTTCAAATTTGCAAAATGATTCAAAGAATCTTGAGGAGCCTTTTTACGCCAACCTAAAACGAGCAAGAATTTTATGTGGCAGATAGAGTAAAGAGTGATCAAATAAATGAAAACTTAACTTTTGTATTCTTTATTAAAATATGAATTTTATATCTGTGTTGAATTAATTAATGGATCTCATACGTGTATTTCAATATAACGTTTTGAAAGGTGTTCATATTTCCATCATAAGTATACACGGATTTATTTGCACGTTACTTAGCGGTTTGTATAAACCACAGAACGGGCTGTAAAGTCACTGTATTGCCTCTGAAAGGTGACAACTTTCACGCTGGAGGAATATTAGCTTTAATATTAAGTTGGTAGATGTAAACTTAAAATTTAAGAATGCTTTTGAAGGTTGTTTCACTTTAAAACAAGCGACGAACCTCTGGGAGAGGTCCTCTACATATCGGTTTGATATTTGGTTTTATTATTATTTTTATAGTCATCGCCTCTTTATAGGAGCAACCGACCTTGTCCAAATTACGTCGGAAGGGCAAATATTTTTCCTATGTTAATTATGGGGATATTTTCCTCCTTATAAATATTAATAAAAACACCCTACTTGGCGTGTGCAAAACAGCATCATCATCATATGATAACATCGCACTGACCACGCTATATCCCTTTATATCACTGGATTATATTAAAAACTGTGCTCAAATGTATTACAATAAAGATAAAAGTCGCAAATACAGTGATATCGAAATACGAAAGAGGTATATTTTCGGATTTAAGTCTAAGAGACAGTCTTTTCGTTACAGTAATGTTCTGATTGTAAAACCCAACTACAGTACAGTATTGTGGAGGAAAAGAAAAGATTATAATATTTTAGCTATAACCTGCCTTATTTAAAATACGCAGTTCGATGCTGATAGAAAGATTTACATAATCAAATTACATTGCTTAAGAATACGCTGTCCAAATAATTATGCATAAATCAGTGTGAACAATAAAGAAATCAAATTTTAATTACATTGCATTAAGATACAGTGTGTATCACTAATCATATGAATAGCAATGAATTGTAATTATAGATCCAAAGGGATCTGTAGTAATTTATTTATACATTTCGAATTTATGAATTGATTCTTTAAAAATCAAGAAAAAGGAAGAAGTAATACAAAAAAAAATAAAAAAATAAAATTAGTTTTGAATAACTCTTTCTTACAAATCAGTTGACTTATGCCTCAGATTCAGCTCAGTTCAGTGTATATTGGCGTTTAAACTTCCTAATTCAAAATTGCATATAATTTAAAATACAACATTCGAAATATAACTTTAATTATATTTACATTTAATAAAACTCATATTTTTATTGCTTGTAATGATGCCAAAAAAAAAAAACAAGAAAAAAAAGACACAATTTCTCTGAGATCAAAAGTTATGTTTAAAACAGGGAAAAAATATGAAAAAAACGAGTACAAAACCACCTTACAAAAACAGACTTGATCGACAAAAGGCAAGCAAACAAACGACAAAGCAACAACAGTATTTGGCCTTGGCATTTCTCGCGTCTCTTTTCAGTGTCGCCATCTAACTGCGATATTTGTTTACTGAAAACTAAATAAGAATGATAATGGTAAATAGCGACCTTATAATAAAAAAATAGGAATAACGATCACTGTAGTCATTAAACGAAACAGAACACGCTGCATTTAAAAATAAAAAAGCGCGATTAAACTTCACCAGTTACTATCATTATTATTATAACAATAGCCGCAAAATATACATAAAACATTATTCAAATATCTTATTTGACAGTGAATACTGCTAATTGACTTTGAGAAAGGAGAAATCTTAGTGATTAGATGAATAAATGATAAACGAGCCACAATTCTGAGGCAGATCGATAAACGAACTTGTGCCTGACCAGCGAATAAAAAGAAGCATCCCCGCAACACGTAGGGAATAAAAGAAGCTTTTCAGATATAGCAGAAGAAGTAAGCTTTTCATGTTTTTATTTATATATTAAGAATATACAATTCACTGCTTTCCATAATTCATCATCGTCGTCATCAAATTCCTGATATGAACCCTAAAGGGGTGTACAGGATATGATAGTACCACATGAAATATTTACATCATTACTAACTTCCTATCTACAATTTTCCTCCAAATCAGTCTGTTACTTGTCAAGACTCCAACATTATCAGATCATATGCACGTTTTAATAACCTGCCTTTGCCTGTCTGTTTCGCGTTAGGCTTAATTAGCGTAAAGGGAGAAAAGTCACAAAAGAGAAAAATGTTCCTGGTCCGGGGATTCCCTTATTCAGGTAATATTCACTAATTTCATGTTATCAGACTGTGGTGTGCCAGTATCGGTAAGTGGTGATATTATTTGATGTGTTCTACATTCAAATATTTAACCCTGAGATGGATAAGTGGCTGATAAAAAATAAAAAAAAATCCCGCAAGCAATCAGAAGAAGCAGAAACAGACTCAAAAAAAGGACAGTATTTCATATTTTACCAGAACAGCCTGCATCGTCTTCAGAACCAAACGGTAAGAGGCAAAAAATGTAATATATGCATTTGATTTTTGCAATATTCGCTGTGTATGTTTTATATTGAATATAAATACAATAAATATTATAATAATATATCTCTCTATTACGATTTTTTTTCGAGGGGGGACCGTGAAATATTTTAATTTTGCAAAGGGGGCCCTGACATCCGGAAGTTTGGGAAGCACTGGTCTAAGGCACTTTGTACCGTATCAATCCACCTATATCTTGGTCTTCCTCTGGGTCGTTTTCCTGCCAACCCGGCAGAAAACACTTGTTTTGCTAATCTTTCCTCGCCCATTCTGTTTAAGTGACCATACCACCTGAGATTAGCTCTGCTAACTCATTCCTGGATGCTGACAATGTCAAGTTCTTTCCTAATATTCTCGTTTTTAATATGATATTGCCATTGATGCCATCTGTTCATGCCTCTAATCTTTCTCAGGACTCTCATATCTGCGGTCTCTAGTCTTTGGTCAAGTGTTTTACTTCTTACCCAGCTCTCAGATCCATAAGTTAAAATTGGTTTGAACACTGTCTTGCATACAGCTAATTTAGTGTTCCGACTAATTTCTCTCTTATTCCATATAGATATATTCATTTGACTTCACACCATAACAGCTTTGTTGATTCTGTTGTCTATTTCCAGATTTAACCTACCATCTTCACTAAATACTGTGCCTAAATAGCTGAAATGTTTTACTTGTTCCACAGGTTCTCCGTTCACTAACGCAGTTGACATTTTCAACGATTCTACCTATTATCATTGTCTTTGTCTTTTAATTGCTGATCTTTATACCATATCTATTACAACAGCTATACAATTTAGTGAGGAAATCTCTCAGATTTTCATACCTGAAGAGAGTAATTAATGCTAAATACCAAGATAGCACAAAAAGTAGCACACTTCCTTATATATGATGAGGATTGGAATTATGACCAAAATTAACTAATGAGGAAAGTATTTTACTTGTATGTAATTTAATAGCGTGTGTTCTCAGATCAGTTTGCCTGTTTCAAGGGAAGAAAACATGAGTTTCTGGAAGAAAAATCCAAACCACTGCTGTATGAGACCGGTAACTCACCTTCATTTGAAAAGCCCCTTTATAAAGGTTTCTCGTGACCTAAACGGACTTCGAACTGAAGTATTTTCATCTGAAGACTAAACGATTCACAACGATCTCTCCAATATGCTACGACATGAGAAGATCAATGGATCATCTAGTTGGATTCATCGGCGACTCGTATTAAAGGGTGGAAGGTTTGTGTACGCCCAGAAAAAAAGCAGCCTTTCCATTCGATGATGCTTTTTTTCTTTCCCCTGTGGCATGCACAATATGTCGAACCAACATTTATTTTCGCCATAAAATAAAAATCAACCATTAAAATAATAGGGACAAAATAAAAATTGAATATATAATGTACACAGAGTTGGGATTTAAATCTAGGGGCACTAATAAACTCTAAATTTCTTTAAGTATTGTTTAAATATATTCTAGAAAAAAAAAAAAGAAACATACATCGGCAGATTGTGACCTCTGTGACCTCCACGCTTGCTTAGCTTGAGCACGCCTCAGTGATGTCATCTCTAGAACGAGTTCTTCATGTCGAACATTCTGAAGTTCACATTTCTTCTGCAGCTCCCTTACTTTGGACTAAAAAAAGACAAGCACAGAACAAAGTCTATAAGAAATACAATCAAAACCGAATTTAATATAAAACGCAATTAATTTTGCAGTTCTGCCGCAAGCAGTTTACAAATAGACTTAAAAAAAAAACAATGATTTTTAATAAAGAAAAACAAATTGCATTTATCTTTGCCAACTTTTTTTTTTCGAATTTAAATTGGCATTTATCATTAATGAATATTTAGGTCTTCGTTTAATAAACATAAAATAGACATTCACAGCACAATTCGGGCAAAAATTACATATAAAGGAATTGATGTTAATTCCATAGTAATAGAGAGAATTTTTTTTAAATGCATTTTTAAAAAGGCAATTTTTTGTTTATCTTTCGTAGTGTATTTGAAGAAACATTATTAATAAAAATTAAAAATACGACCCATTTTTCAAGTGATAAGAGTTCATAATTAGTATATCACCCAGGAGCAAAAATTTAGAGAGTGCATAATTCTCCAAGAAAAAGAAACGTTTGTCCCATTTATGTATTAAAACCTAACATTTATATTAATAATAAAATATTCCATTAATTTCACTTGTTTTTAATTATTATTGACTAGCTTTTTGGCGGAGTTCCAATTTTATTATATGAGCTGTTTCTTTTCTTCTTCTTCTTTTTAATAATAATAAAGAAATAACGAATCAAATAATTTATGCATTTTAGCACAATGATGTCACGAAAACAAACAAAAATAAAATCACTGGACAATTACCAGAAATGTTAAATGACCCAATTCGTAATACATAAGCGTTAAGGAAGGCGCTGCACATACATTGATAACAATAACTGCGACCAGCAGAGGGCGACAGTATCTTACATGTCATCGCTTGGTGTATGTAAATAAATAAATAAATAAATGGTAATTTAAAACAAGTCCATTGAATTTTAAAAAATATTTTTTACAAACTGATAAAAATAAAATACGAATAATAATAAAAATCAAGAAACTAGTGAGGATTGTAAATTTTGAAACTAACTGCAGAATAATTTGACTGAATAGTGTCTTTCTCCCATTTTAATTACGGCATCTTCAGAAAATGGTAATTTAAAACAAGCCCGCTGAATGTTAAAAAATATTTTTTACAAACTGATAAAAATAAAAAAATGAATAAGGTGTAAGTAAATAACACAACAAATAAGCTAACAAGCAAGTAAACAAAAAAACAAATATGTTAACCTGATGGCCCGAGTGGAAAGAATCCTTCTCCAAACAAAAGGCTATGGATTGGAATCCCTGATGGGTGGGCATGAACATTTTTTGAAATTTCTTTAGGTGCAAGATGAATCGTATTGTCTTATAAGATGAATCTCATTGCAGACATGAAGTGGCGTGAAAACGTTTCTCGTTCACCAGAGCAGGGTTTACAGATTAGCTAACCCTGAGCCCGCTGATGGTACTAGAAGTCCACAGCCTTTCCTGCGTGGGATTCATATTAAAAAGAAATTGCAAATTCTAATAGAACTTTACCTCTAGACTTTGAATATGTTCTGCAGCTTTTTGCTTTTCTGCTTTGGAAGCGTAGTGACGATATTTGGCTTCTTCCTGCTTTTTTCGCAATTCTGCCATGGCTTCTCCATGTTCGCGTTCTAGTTGTCTCCGCTTCTCAGCGGCTTCACGCATGTGCTATTAAGAACGAAAAAAAAAAAAAAAAACACTGAAAGAGAAGATTACTCAACATGTAACACAAATTGGAGTGAAATAGTTTCTCTTTAACTAGCTTAAAAACACCATGAACAATTTTCCATAGAATGCACATGACCATATACAAAGCAAAGCAAACAAGAGAAAGTACCTTTACTAAGATATCCAGGTTGGTCAATGTCTCCTGCAAATTGGCCACTTCAGACTGAGCCAAGTGGTACTTAATCTCCACCGATGTCAAGGTATTTCGCAATTCCAGGCATTCCTTACTGACCTACACAGAAAAGAAACAGTGCAAACAAATCTGGTAAAGACAACTATTTTTTTGTTGTTGTTGTTAGATGTAAGTTGTATGTGAGAGGGGACGATAAGAAATTTGTAGAGGATTTTTGCATCAGTGCCATCAGAAAAAAAAAATAGAAAGCAGGATGACATCTGCATTTTAGTCATGATAATCCAGTCCACTAAACGCTGGAAACCTACAGCACATTACAGTCTTGATGAGCTTAAGGGTTAGATAATCTGGAACTTCTGCTCTTTCTACTGTCCTTAAACAAAAAAAAAAAAAAACCACGTCCGGTGTAGTCTCACACAAGCTACCTAAAGACTTTCACAGACGTCCAGGCTTAGCAATACTTTAGGTTAAAATATACAGAAACTTTCAGCAGCAGATCATCAAAGCAGCAGATTTGTAAACTTTAAGAAAAATCAAACAACTGTCATGAGAGAAAGATTAATAATAATTAATATAATAATGTTTATATGTAATATAGTACCACTGAACACGTCTTCTATTGCTGTTGCTGTTACTGTGCATACATATAAATATATAAAAATAAAAGAAAATTAAAAATGGAAAAAAGTAAAAAATATCCCAGGGCGAGCCTCACTACTGCGCGGGTCCGCAGGTGGTGGATAGCGGAACAGCTTGCAGATATGTAAACTAGCTGCAATGAGGGGAAACCTGAGCAGCCCCGAACCGAGGCGGCAGTGCTAATAGGGCACTACCAAACACTGTAACATGGTCAGGTCATTATATAATGGACATACCGCATTGTCCGCGTCGCGCAGGTTACCAAGGGACGCGTTCGGGTTTTAGGCAGAGGGACCAGCCGGAAAATATGTTAGTCTCCCTCAGATACCATTCCTCAGCACTCTGCTAGAGGAAACTCCATCAATAGGCCCGCTACCTGTTTGAGGAGGTGTTTCGGGGAGGCGCAAAGAAATGGTTCTACAAAAGGACGGAAATGGCAAGACAACGCCACCAGACTATGATGGCTTTAGGCAACATCTGGAACATCTTTTCTCTGACAGGGAAGGAAAAGGAACTGGTCAAAAGAAACCAAGCGCTACCAACTAGATTTATTCGGGCTTTCTTCGACCAAGAGGAGAGGCTCTGGAACTGTCGACCTGGATGAGGGATGGAAGCTCTACTACTCTGGTGTGCGTCCGACAATGTCTGCTCAGGCGGGTGTGAAGATACTCACAAGTCCCCGGCTGTCAGACTGTGTAGCTTAGTGAATCCCATTGGGGGGAGGGGACAGGTATGTGTGTTAAGGCTCCGGATGAAAACACAATTTGGCTGTGGTGCAAGCCTGTGCACCTAATCTGGAGTCAGAATACTATGCCTTCTTAGAGGAAGTGGACGCTGCTTTTGACAGGGTGGCAGACATGGAATCAGTCCTGCTAATGGGTGACTTCAATGCACATGTTGGAACAGATGACCAGACATGGAGGGGTGTGGTTGGGAGGAACGGAGACCCTGATCTTAAAGTGAATGGGTGGAAATTATTGGACTTCTGCTGTACAAGTAGCTAGTCCATAATGAATACCTTCTTCTAGCATCGAGAAGTCCATAAGTATACCTGGTACAGGGATACCCTTGGACAAAAGTCTGTGACTGACTTCTTTTAGTCTCAGCAGACCTATTTTCCTCAGTACTGGACGTTCGTGTGAGGAGAAGGGCAGAACTGTCAGCTAACCACCACCTTGTTGTCTGCACTCTACGGCTACAGAAACCAAATGCTACTATCAACGCTGGTAGACTTAACAACTATACCCTATGAAATGGGAGACATTGGAAAATGAGGCTGTGAGGAAGAAATTTACAAATAACATCTCCTCCAGGTTCAAAGAGATTCCCAGATATACTGCAGATGTTGAGGAGTGGAAGCTGTTCAGAACAGCTGTCACTGCTTCTGCACTCTCATGCTGTTGCAAAAAGCTGCTCGGCGTGGCGACGGGCAGTGAGAAAATAATATCTTGGTGGAACCAAGAGGTTCAAAAAGCTGTCTGTGCAAAAAAGGAGGCCTACCTAACATGGCTTAGGGTCAGGTCACCTGAAATGCGTTTCCAGTACACTGAGGCGCGAAAAGCTGCTGCCTCAGCAGCAGCTTTTCGCGCCTCAGTAAAGACAGCAAAGCAGGGAGCTTGGGAATCCTTTGGAGAAAGATTAGATTCATCCTATGCAAATGCAATCAAGGTATTCTGGCAGACCATCCGCCGCCATCGAGGGAGGAAATCGTGCACAACAAGGGCAATTAAGGCCTCTGATGATGCACTTTTAACAACCGAGAAGGATATCCTCCACAGATGGAGGGAATACTTTGAGAGCCTTCTTAACCTATGTGGCAGCTATAGACATCCAAGAGGTGAAGATCGGGGCGATGACTTATCTCACAGCAAAAGAGGTCCATTTAGCAAAAAAATCGCTAAAATCGGGCAAGGCTGCTGTTGTGATGAAATTCGGCCCGAAATGCTAAAAGCCTTAAATCAAGACGGTGTTCTCTGACTGCCTCGAGTGTGTCAGGCTGCTTGGATATCTGGGCGAGCACCAAGCAGTGGCAGACATGCATAATAATACCAGTCTTCAAGAAGGGAGACCACAGAGATTGCAGCAAGTACCATGGCATCTCTCTGCTCAGCCTGCCTGGGAAAGTATATGCTAGGTGCTTGGAAAGAAGGTGCAGGAGCATAGTTAAGTCAAAGTTCCAAGAAGAACAATGTGGCTTTCGTCCTAGCAGAAGCACAACTGCCCAAATCTTCACTCTAAGGCAAGTATTTGAGAAATCTCGGGAATATGCCAAGAATGTCTACACATGGACTTGGAGAAGGCACATGACCGGGTTCCTCGGGATAAGCTTTGGCAGGTAGTACAGGAGTATGGAGTGGATAGCTAACTATTAGCTGCGTCAAGTCCCTGTATGAATACCGGGAGTTTTGTGTCAGGGTAAACAGCACAAAATCTGAACCTTTCACAGTCTCTTTCCATTGGTCTCCGCCAAGGGTTTGTTCTCTCACCCCTCCCTTTCATAATATTTATGGACTGGATTGATGGGCACAGCTAAGGAAGTGAGTATATCAGAATTGGAAGATGTAGCATTGGACGTTTACTTTTTGCAGATGACCTAGTTCTGTCACAGATGACCTCCAGCGGACCCTGGATAGGTTTGTTGCTGTTTGTGCAGAAGCCGGGATGAAAATCAGTGTGGTCAAAACGGAAACATTTGTGGTGTCTCAAGACAAACCACTCCAGTGCATTCTACATGTGAGTGGAGTCCCACTGACGCAGGTGGAGAAGTTTAAATACCTTGGGCTATATTCACTAGTGATGGAAAGTGGGACGTAGAGCTAGATACTCGAATTGGCTCAGCAAAAGCAATATTGCAGGAGCTTGGCAGTTCGGTAGTATTGAAGCGTGAGTTAAGCCAGAAGGCAAAGCGCTGTCTTCAATACAGTCTATGTCCCCATCCTCACCTATGTCATGAGAGTTGGGTAATGACCGAAAGAATGCGGACACGAATCCAAGCGGCTGAAATGAGGTTCCTTCGAGGGGTTGCGGGGCTGACAAGACTCGATAAGGTCAGAAGCTCTGCAACTCGGGAACCCTCAATACTCAACCGCTGCTTCTCCGTGTTGAGAGATCATAGTTACGATGGTACGGGCACCTGGTCAGAATGCCACAAGAAAGGATTTCCCAACAGGTGGGAGGCCATGCGGAAGGCCAAGGACTCGCTGGATAGGTTATATCCAAAACCTGGGGTGGATACGTCTGGGAGTCCCACCATTGGAAGTTCCTCTTGCAGCTGCTTCCCCCACAACCCAATTAGGAAAGGTGGGCCTTGAAGTTGGATGGGTAAAAAATATAAGTGAACGGTTTTTCTTATTGAAAGATCCACGAAATAGTTCAATTTAGGGAATATAATGGAAGTATAGAGAGCTCATATTAGGAGAGTAGGAAGGGGAAGGGGGTGGTAAAGAATTTAACATCCATACTTTTTCATAAGATCACTACTTAAAATGAAACATGTGACTTCACTGTGTTACATGCAAAGTCTCTGGCTGCGAATATGTCAGGTCTTTTCCTGTGAATTTTAGGACACAAAATGTCTTACAGAAAATTCCTTCCTGTTGTTGCCACAATATCTTCGCCAAGGTTTTCTTAAATTTCCTTCTTCTTTTTTTCAGGCAAAAGAAATCTTTTGCTTCTTCCCATCACCACCCTCCACAAAAGGCTGGTATTATTTCAACTCTGGCACATCGAGCCAGATCTTTATTAACAGATGAAACAGAAATTGAATATGAACTCAATTTTATTAAAAATCTTTCGTTGACAATGGATTCTCTCTTGAAAAGATTACTAAAATTCTCTCTGTCCACCGCTCAACTGCTTTTGAAGATTCTTCTCCACCAAGAGCTTTTATTTCGTTACCATACATCAGCTCTCTCTCTCCCCAAAACTAGCTAAAATGCTTCAGAAATTCAACATTAGAACTTGCTTCACTACGTTTCCTAAACTTCGCTCCATACTAAGTAGACCTAAAACGAAACATCTTCCTACTCAGTATCCAGGAGTCTATCAGTATCCAGGGCCAGCGCTCTCTCTAGCCACGTTCTCTTCTCTATCAACTCGGATGAAGGCCGCCAACACCTCGTAGACTGGCCAAAAACTTCTAATATCCATGTGTGCTATGATGAACTTGAAAGAAGAATAGATGAATCTAGAGAAATATCATTTGACTCATCTCATATTAATATTTCTGATGCGCACATTGCCACTGTCCAATACTGGCGCACTCGTGTCGGCTCACGCACGTAGTCAACTTCAGTTGGAACTCAAGCACGCATTCCTGTTTATAAATGTACTTGTGTGTTTTATACTAGACCTGTTAATGTATTTTATCATGTCTCTGTTATTTTTTATTTAATTCTTTGCCTATGATACCTGAAGAAGTTGTATTTCAACGAAACTAGTCGTATCTTAACATTAAACTTTTCTTTCTCGGTATAGAGTCATTTAAATTCATTTTCATATGCATTTCTACCGAGTAAATTATGATCAATAATATATATATATATATACAGTATATATATATATATATATATCACGGAGAAGCAACTAAATATGATCCCAGTATGTTTGTTAGAGTGTATTCTTTGGACTTTGCATGTTGTGCGGTAAGAAAACTTATCACCCCTAATTCAACAGGTAATGAGACCAGTTGAATTTTAAAAAGCTCTTGAAAATAATGTTTCGATTAAAGACGGAATGAGAATCCAATTCTTTTCAAGCAAACTGCATCGTCGTTACCGATTGAGCTACGCAAGCTCGGCAATGAAGGAAGAAAGTAGTAAGGAACACCCTAGTAAGACTATGAGATGACAATAATGAAACCATCCTCAAAACAGGAAAATGTTCATCCTGTTAATACGGAGGTCGGGGGGAGGATATACTCCACTTAGATATTATGTTTCAAAAAAGAAAAAAAAAGAAAGAAAAGAAAAGAAAAGTTAAACGAGACACGGCTCTTTATTATGCATACAAAGATATCCACAGTTGATATTCCAATGAAGCATCGAAGTTAAATTATCACTGGCGATTTAGAAACCCAATCACGAAGAAATTGGAGGAAAAGCATGTGAAAAATTTGTCTTGGATTGAGTCGAGTCCAATATATGAATTCGATTGGACATATTTGGAATAATATTAATCAGTGCTTGTTTTGGAGTAGTTTGCACGGTATACGGTGTACCAGTATACCAGTGACGTGTGGCATACGCATGCGGTACATTTAGAAATTTGTAATATTCAGTATTTTTACACGTTTAACTAGTATGCAAATAAGCTCAGTTATTTAATGGAGCGTACAATCATTTTTCACTGTTTATTGTAAAACAATTGCTATAGAAAATTTTATTACAATTATTGTAGACATTTTACTTATACTTATTTTTATATACTTGCACTATAAATTTATGTCTAATAAACTACGTGTTATATTCTTAATTTGCCGTTCTTAATCCAAAAAATACTGTCACATAAAAATAGTATTGAGCATTTATTTTCCGTTTTTTTCCCTCACATCCTTTTAATTTTCAATTGAAAATGTAATTCAAATATATTACTGTATAAAACTGTGAGTGTGCTTTTGTTATACAGTATCGGGAAAACTCACTTTCATACAAATTGGAAACAGTAGAATTCTAGAAGTGTGTTGATAATTTTCTTACAAGCCCAAAAAGGCCTTCCAGGAGAGCAGCAAACAGTTTTTTCTTTCTCAGTTTGAATCACTGAATGTTGAATGGTGTCACTACAATACACAAGAATGATATCGAGAAATGCACCTTTTCGCGAGTGTCTTAAAATAACTTCTTACTTGTTTTTCACGGGTTTTTATTCGCTATTCGGCGCCTTGATAGTGCTTTTGATAAAACGACAATGTTCTCAGAAAAGACGTGGGTTCGAATCAACTCGAGAGTAATCTTTATAAAGACTTAACTGGTCCCAGACGGAAGTAAAAGGATTTTTACCGTAATCCTTTTTTGCTCGAGTTTAACAAACAAGATATACACGCCTCCTAGGGTTAGTTGTTTTGACTATTCCTAACCAGCTAGAGAAATATCTTTCATTGAAATATAATTACAGAGTAATATGACTGCATTAGTAAATATATTTATCATTTATTTATTAGAAATAATTAAATTAACAGGACTTACCTTCTATTCCAAGAACAAATAATGAATGGTTATTTGTATTATAAAATTTTATGAGAATCCATATGCCAATGTTCATGTCACTCGAAATGAAATTTTATAAGTAGCGTGCTGCCATCTAGTGTTTCAGTTCATACAACGTTTAGATAGCAACAATTGATGTTTTGGAACAATTCGAAGAAAATTACTTAAATAACAGCTATTACAAAACAAAAGGAATAAAATTTTATTATAAACGTGAACATTTCCGAGTGACCTGGAATCAAACGAAAGTATACAACCACGAGATCACCTGAATAGCTCTTTGGGAGATGTTTGTGCAGTGAAAATGTATATTTAACAATTACATATGGAAAAATGGATAGCTTCAATGCTATTGTTGCTATTCCGCGAAGGAAATCAATTGCTTTCTGTGGAAGCTGCCAGTTTTATAAAAACTACAAGCTTAAGATGCGCTACTCCCATCATAACTTTTCTTTCTCAGTCCAAAGTATATCCAAATGTAGGATGAGCAATCGCATGGCTGTACGTGAGGTCGTAAACCCTGTACAGATAGTGCTTAAGAACAGATCAAACAATTCACCCGTACAAACGGCTTCCTAAAAATAGTGATATCTTGACTCTCATACCAAGCGATTCTTACTTGTTCTTTGTTCAAGGTGGAGTATCTCGAGAAAATACTTAAGGCGTTATGTGAAGGTTTTGTGACTGCAAAATTGAATGAAAAATCAATAAGCAGGTATTTTTTTTCCCTTTGGTTCTTTTGTTTCATGCCATTAAGGAAAATGTAGTGTGTGCCACACACACATTATTGGACCAGAGAATATACTTCCTGATATAATTGGACAAATATGAGTTGTGCGTCTAGTTTCCGATCCAACTTTTGAGAAATAATCGCATATTAATTGAATTTCAGCTGCTACAGTCATAACGAAAAAGAAAAGTATACTTAGTAAAAATGGATAACTATTTATAACAAATGAGTCGTATTTAATTCTACGCAAAGTTGAAGTCTAATTTTTCCCATCAGACAAACAAAAATGTCGCACGTTGATAAATACACGCGCTATGTTGAAAAACTATATGAAGGCAAATATTTCCTAAATCCTTTCTTTAGATAAATCTCAATACATTTGGAGATTGGTGATGGCATTCTCCCAGGTAGGCTTCACTAAATGCGGATAAACAGACTTGTGTATTTTTAACTCATTCCTCCATCATGCCAACCGATGCAACTAAATCCATGAAACCAGTACATTAGAAGTACTGTGCAACCACAGATGCGATATCCCTCGACATTGCTGCGCATGTCAGAAGAAGGCGAGTCCATTCCAATAATAGGGTAATCAATGAGTTTCGTGAGATGAGTGTTTATTATTATACGTCGGGAAATTAGTTTTTCTTTTATGAAAATTCTAGTTTTTAGTGAAACGAAGGACTACATTTTCAAAGTGGTATCTATTTTTCTTGTACAACTGGAAAATTTTACGTATAAAACACGTGATTTCGCGTGTTGGTGAAGAATTTGTACATCTCCTTATTCTTTTCTTCCCTTCAACATGAATTGACTCTTCTTGGCACATTGGCAGCCGAGGATCTCGCATCTGTTGTTGGACAGTATGTCAACTAATGTCAGGAAGCCAGTGTATGCTGTTAATTACATGTATTCTCCCGACCGGGAGAATACGCTATAAGACCTTCAGCACACTAAATAGATGGGATGATACATTCTGGTAAGAAACGTTCTCCTGGAAACGGTCAAATTCAAACATATCCATCTTATTTGATCCACCATGGTGATACTGTTATGGATCCTCTTTTCCCTCATTTAATATAAGCTAGTTTCTTTTCACCATTGCATGTCCATCCTTTAATAGCTTCAGAATTAACACACAGTATATATAATATACTAAGTTGCAATTTGGCACTAGAAAATTGGGAATTCCAAAGCTGTCACACGATGTTTCTTCGGTATGCATTACTACACTTAAAAGTCCAGATTTCTGTTTAGAATTATTCTGCTTTTATTACAAAAAAAAAAATTATTTCACTGACTAGATGGTCGTTTGGATCTCTGTGGAATCTGACTGGCAGCAACACAAATATTTAGAGTCAAATCAACATCTGACACCTCGTGTAAAAGTTTAGCCTTTTCTCAATTGGAAGAGTGAATCGTGAATTTTAAATATCATAGAAGGGCGAAGGAAGCTCCAAATTGATGCTATTGATCTACAAAAGTTCTAAGTTTTTATTTGTGTCTAAGTCTGGGCACTCCTCAAACTTAGACACAAGTAAAATTTCACTGCACAATAATGTTTAACTTTGAATCAAGTAAATCCCAGCAATTTAAGAATAATAAACACGGGACTGTGCTAAAGTGGCAAGGACATTGGAACTCAAATCTTTTATTAACAGAAATCAAGGACTACATTTATGATGACGTAACAATATGGTTAATTTTGGAAAATTTACTTCGGAAATATTCCGATCACATAGTAGAGGGAAGCCAATGATAATTAAAACCCTATGGACAATTTGAAATTAAATATTTGAATACGTTGCAGATAGAACTTACTTCACAAAAGTTCACAAATATTAATAGAAATAAATAATGTACAACTAAAGACTGCGCAGAAATTATGTATCTCCTATTTAAAACCGCAGAAGAAAAACTGTGATGGCTACATGTTACAGCAAAACTCCGACAAATTAAACATTACCTTCAACTTTTTCCACCGATTGTGTTCTGAATCCAAGTAATGAAATCATTAGTATACGAGTAAAACTACCAGCGATAGACATGCGACGCACTCGCAGAAAGTGTGATACCCGAATAGCCTGGCAATGTGTTGCAGCTTCGTGTCTTAGTTTTAATTTAGAACTAAATCACGAGAGTAATAATAATAATAAAGACCGTACATGACAATTAAAAATAATCATAATAGCGTTTATTGCTATAGTAGTGCAAGCTAGAAAAATGACTGAACGGTCGCCATGACAACCAGGTAGTGTGCAGTAGTGTACACGGTAATCATTCCTGGTGACGTCACTTTGGTGACAGCGTGTGTGACGTCAGAAATATAGCTGCCTTACAATTATTCGGGTTTTTGCTATGAAACGGAAAGCGAAGAGACACAGCAGCTAGTTATCATTAAGCGAGTGCGTTATCAAAAGTCCGTATCATCAAAAAATATGCTAATATCATCGAAACAGTCTACAAATTGTATTTTATTAATGATTTAGGTTGCATTCAACTGACGGCGCTAGAAGCTCAAAAGAAATACTTGTTCCCACTGCTATCGCTTGTTATTTATTCATGCGTTTACAATATTAAACATCCCATACTCAGAAGTAAAGAGACTTATGTGAAATATGCAATAAGCATGAAAACAGTACTAAGTGTGATAATAAAACTGTTTATCGCACATAATCGCATTCACATTGACGTAATATATCTACTTATGCAACATGCGAGTTCAGTGTTCATGTCATTGTTGAAAATATTTGCAGAAGTTCCATGTTTGAACTCGGCAAGTAAAGCTTGCACTCTTTAAATTGTGATGACGTTATCAAATATTTCCATCAGTTAACTTCTGGAGGCTGGGGAAAATTTGCAAGGTATTCGATCGACAACATAATGTCATTTTGTCCAAAAATTACCGCAGAGACAAAGCAGAATGAGCTGGAGCATTGTCGTGGTGGAGAAACCTATCTTTATTGTTCCACTTCTTGGACATTTTTCGCTGTACAATATCCCAGACGAAAGACCGCATCTGAATTGGAATGTTGTTTCAAAGTATATTCCTTGGAAAATAATTTCGTGCACAATTCCCTGAATGGCAAAAAATGGCATTGCTCTTGAAAGTCTTTTAATACACACTGTGCAAGATATTACTTTTCACTAATGCAAATATGAAATAAATGGCAACTGATTCCGTAGATTCCACTCCACGCACATTTGTCTCAAAAAAGCAATGGTATCACATAACATCCGTCGAGAAATTGTTGTTAAAAGAAAGGAGTGGTTTTAATAATGAGAGATTCGTGAGATCCAGATGAAGTTCCATTTGGTAGAAATGCAATTGTTACCTTGCTCATAAACGATCGAAAAGTAAAATTCAAAGTTACAAACCTGTGAGTCTGACATTAATGCTAAGAAAACTAATGTAGTATATTTGTAAGAAACGACTACAGAGGGATTGAGATGTCATCCCAAACTACATAGATTCCTTCGTACTAATGATATCATTACGAAGGCATTATATGCGGGAAATAATTTCAGTATGATATCATGGAATTTTATTACCACATGAACCAGTGCCATACAACTGCCTCGTGTATAAATCAGGGAAATGAGGCCTCCACGATGAAGTACTGCAATGATTCCCGAGACAGTCAAGAGAGAGAGAACACAGAAAGCGATGCTAGGTGGGCTATCACGAAATGAGCTGATGTAGATATTGTATTCCCACAGAGTCGGGGTTGGCAAATTGCCAAGAAGAGTCGATTCATGCTTAAGGGGAGAAAGAAATAAAGGATGTACGAATTGGCCACCAACACGCGAAATCACGTGTTTTATATGTAAAATTTTCAAACTGTTATACAAACAAAATAGTTACCACTTTAAAAACTACAATGTTCATAAACGGAATGGATTCTCCTTCTTCTGACATGCGCAAAAGTGTCGAAGGGTCTCGCATCTGTGGGCGTACAGTATCTGGTTCAAAAGGAATTCGTGTCAGATGAATTGTTCCTGATGATACTCATTAATGATATTAATGGAAGAATTAATATTTTAAGGTTAAATCTGAAGACGATACTAAAGTAAGAAAAAGAGTTAAGAACGATAAGAAAGGAGTCTAAGTAGATTTGAGTAGGTGATTTCATTGTCTGAGAAATGGTAAAATTTAACTACTCAAACTGAAAGCGCTTTCTTTAAGCAGTAAAAGTCCAAACATTGATTATTATTATGGACATAATAATAATCAATGTTTGGACTTTTTTTTTAAGTTTTCCGGAATTTTCTAACAGGTACAAGAGATGCAACGTGTAGCTTAAATGAAATTATAGTTAGATACCTTCTACATAATCAGTTAATGTAGCTGATATCCCTTGCGGCTGGTTACTTTTTATTAGTCACACAAAACGCAAAATGCATAGTTTTGCTAGCTTACACCAAAATAAAATATTAATACCTCATTTCTTCCGTCAACAGGAAAGTAAAACCTGAATAACACCACGCACAATGTATGCTCCCTCTTCGCATATTTAAAACAGCAGCCGCTGAAACGTCAAAATGAAAATATCTACAGCATATGTATCATGTAACTAAACACTTATTCACTCACCGGTCGAAGTTCCACCAATTGCCGCTGGAGGTCCTCGCTATGCTCCTCGAGTTCCTCTTTCCTCTCAAGCGTCAAGTGCAGCTGACTTTCCTGAAATAGTCAAGAAATTATTTCTGCTGTTGTGCGTCCGGACTTCAGAATAGTCAGAAGTTAGGATGAAGTTATGAGTTTCGAGAAATTTGTCTCGAGGGGGAGGGAGAGGAGTAAAGGGGGGGGGATACAATACGTAACCACGAACGAAATATCTCGTCAAAAGGCTTTTAAAGTAAGGTAACAGTTCGATCAAAGACGTCCTCCATTGGTTTGCAAGGCGACATCAGCAACGAAGCACGCCGTCCACTCGCCCTTATCGAGCAATGGCGGAAAGAGCTCATTTGTTTCTCTTTCCAATATCCTGTGTGTCCACTTCCTGTCCGCAATTAGGTGTAGCTGATGAGGAACATATATTAGCTTTAATGTCGATGTGACCCACTTGGGTGACATGGCCCTGCAAACGGCAAACCGCATCGGTAATTGAAATGTCGTAAACACAGCAGAGAACGACAACCAAGGAGAAACAAGCTAATTAATCTCTCTGCATTTTGGACACTTCTTCAAATACGTGTTTCAAAGTTTTATTAGGAAGTTTCGACTTGGGATATTGTCAAACTATTCGAGAAGGCGTAGCGTGGGTGTATAAAATGCTCTACGACTTTGAAAACATGACATTAACAATTCCGGCTAAACAAAAAAATATCCTCCAAAGCTTCTGAACGGAAGTTGTAGAAGACCCTCCTTAGCCGTATATATACAAATGGGTTCCTCTTGCTACATGAATTCATCTGTGGATTAAATTAATTTGAAAATGACCAGTCGTACCCATGAGCTAAACAAATTATTCAAGTGGAATTACACTCACTCAACAGAAAGTTTACCTTATTTATGCAATGCAATAAATATTTTATTGTACAATTATACATTTTATATCATTTATGCGTTGTATTTCTCATAATGATTGAAATATTTATTTATTTACTCCCACTCCATCATTCCTTTCGTGTTTATCTCAATGGCCTATCAAAGCCAAATAACTTGGCATCTTAGAAACTTGATAAGGGGAGGTTAATCCTATCTGGGTTGTGACTGTAAACCGCCAGTTTCCGGAGGAAAAGTCATTCAGACGTTGTATTTTATTTATATATTTCGTGTGCGAACTACAGAAAATGTAAGAGTATACATATAAATGATTAAACGCATACATTTAAAGAAATAGACATTAAAAGAATTGGGATTAAAAGCATACATTAAAAGACAAAAATGCCACTTGCATGAAATATTAAGTAAAAACATAAAATGTCAAATTTCACTCATCCAGTGACTAATATACTTTGAAGCTGTTTCATTACACTGCATTAAATCTTCTCGGGTACATATATTATTAATGTCTATTAATAATATATGTTCCATCTTTGCCAGTCAAGATGTAAGCCGGAAGGAAGAGATTCGTTTAAGTTCAGAGCCTCTGGAGATTGTTCTTGCCGCATTGTTGACCTTGTAGCTTTTATGGAATCAACCAACAGTTCCACTGAGTGAATAAAACTTTTCCTTGATCTTAGCCTTTTATGTACTGCAACATGTCCATACAAAGGATGCCGTTCATCATTTAGTTGTTGTTTCCGCTCATATCTACTCTGTGTAGTCCTTCTGATGTGAAGAGGTGCAATACCAGACAGTGAGTATAGATCAGGCGTTCCCAACCCCATGCCCGCGGGCACCATGGCGCCCGTCGATCAATTTGTGTGTGCCCGCCGCTGTTCAACCGTGTGCCGTATAGTTTGAAATAATCACGTGCACATCACGCAATAATTCATGGCATGCTATATGACGCATGCGTTAATGACACATGACGATTATTAAACGCATACAATGTAAAGTAGACGCGCATTCGAAGTTGCATTCATTTAACAAGAGAATTCAAAAAATTTGCTTGAAAAAATAGATGGTGCCCATCGCCCTACCGATATTTTAGAATGTGCTCTAGGAAACAAAAAGGTTGGGAACCCCTGGTATAGATGGTCAATTTTTGTAGGCTTAAGGCAGGCAGCAATGTGCCGACATGTTTCATTAAGAACTTTATCAATAATTTTGACATGTGATGATCTTTCCCAAACAGGACTTGCATACTCGGCTGTCGAAAAGCAGAGTGCCAGTGCAGAGGTGTGCAGTACTTGTGGATTTGCACCCCACCGAGATTATGTTAATCGGCGCAGAATATTATCACGTGTTTGAGTTTTAGTTGCTGTCTTCTCTATGTGTTGCTTATAATTTAGACTCCTATCGAATGTAACACCTAGGTAAGTTGGATTTGGATAATTGACCAGTTTCACACCATTCCATTCTATATACTCAACTCTCTCCTCGCCTCCCTATTATTGAGATGGAAAAGACACATTTGGGTTTTACTGGGATTTGGTTTCAGTTGGTTTTCCTTACAGTAAACTGTAATGGTTTCTAGTTCTTGTGGGGGCTGCTTCTCAATGTCATCAAACGATTTAGCTTGATAAGCTATTGCCTGGTCATCTGCATATAAGAAGGTTCTTGAGTATGATACTAATGACCAACTTATATATATACTTGGTCATTAGTATATATATATATATATATATATATATATATATATTGAAGAGGAGGGGAGATAGCACACTTCCCTGAGGTAGACCATTTTTCTGGATACACCATCTGCTCTTTTTTCCTTGAAAATCAAAAAAGCATCTCCTGCTGAACAGCAGCGACCTAAATATCTCCACTAACTGATAGCTGTTAGTCATGCTGTAAATTTTGACTATAAGCTTTCTAAGATTTAGTATGTCATATGCTGCTGTCAAATCTATAAATACAGCTCCTGTTGCTAACCCCTTTCAAAACCGTCTTCAATAAACTGTGTTAAGTTTAATGCTTGTCCAGTGCACGATCTTCCTGGTCTAAATCCTGTTCTTTTATCAGAACTTTCTGTATTTCTGGACTTAGTCTGCTCAAAGATTAACTTCTCATACAGCTTCAGTGTTGTGCACAGGAGAGCTATAGGCCTTTAGCTCTTTGGATCCTCAGCAGGTTTACCCAGTTTCAGGATAAGTATTACTTTCGTTTGCCTCCATATGTTGGGTATTTTAGCAAATTTCCAACAAAAGTTTAAAAATTCTAACAACCACTCTGTTGCCTTTTCTCCCAGATTCCTTGGTATCTCGTTTCTGATATCATCTATACCGGCAGCTTTTCCTGGTTTTAAGGCTTTTAGAGCATTTTATACTTCCTCTTTAGTAAATGGTGCTTCGAAGAGATTATTTTCTAAATCCCTAACTTTTTTGGTATAACCTTTAGGTATTTTTCCTTCGGTACTTGGTTTACCATTCAGAGATAGCCGAGTTGCAATTTGGTTTGCATTTATATTAACTTCGGTTGCTGCTGTTGTGAGGTCACCAGATAATTTTTTGAGTAAGAGCCAGGCTTTCCTGCTACTGTGTTTCATATCCAAGCTTTTGATTTTCACTGCCCATTGTTGACTTCTTTTTTCAGACAGTGCTGCTATAAGTTCCTATCCTGCATCAACTGTTTCTGATGAAAATGGATCTTTATCATATAGGTCACAATATCTTGCATATATTCCACGTTGTGCTCTGTAAAACCTGGAATGTAACATGTTCTACAACCTCTTGGGATGTGCCTGGTAGTAGTCCGTCTAATAGCTTTGATGAACTTTCCATAATTTTCTGATCTGGATGAAATGTTGGCCAGGTTTATATCTAATTCTCTTGATAACTGTTCCCAGTTTGCTTTTTTTTTTAAATTAAAGCATCTTCTAAGTTGGATCTCGTTAAGTCGGACTGGTGGGAAAATTTGCAGCATTATTGGTCTATGTTGTGAACTTGGGATTGGTGCAACTACCGGTTTAGTGCACAGATTAGCTATTCTGTTACTAACAAATCCAAATTCTCGGTTATAACCTCTTTTATATCTTCCACCGTTAAATGATGGTGGCTATTTAGGATCATGTATAAGATTCATTTGATTACTTTCAGCCCACCGTTCAACTAAATCTCCATCCTCATTTGTTTCACTATAACCCCACTGTGTGCCATGACTGTTAAAGTCGCCTATAATAATAGCAGATTTCTTTGGTGTCAAGTACCTTTCAAAAGCAAAGGTTATAATAGGTGGTTTATATACTGAGAAAACACTGATGTTATCCAGATCTATTCCAAGGATCTCTATGTTATTTTGGTTTGTGATTAGACATCCTGTAACCTGGAGCTCCTGCCGAGTGAAGATAGCACTTCCATATTTTTCATGTGGTATTTCTTTTATGAGCTTCATTCCAGCAATTTTAGGTCTGACTTGTTGAGGTCCTTTGTGTGTCTCCAGTAGACCTAAAATATCACATCTTTGTTCTTTACACATTTTTGCAATAAGATCTTCTTTTACAGAGGATAGGCCCTCTGTATTGTGTGAGAGAATTGTCAGGGTTGGTTCCCATAAGGGTCGTTGAGTTTTAGTCATTGTGTCTCTGATAAACAGTGGCGAATTCTCCATGCTTGCTGCGCAAGCTCATTAATTCAGAAAGAAGTAATATTTATTTGTTAATAAATGCAAGCATTTATAAACATTCCATTTAGGCTTTTATTTTTGTAGACAGAAGACGTCTTAAGCTTGCGCGGCAATAATTGAGCTTTGCGGTGTGTATCGGCCGATGCTTGCTCGTCTAGTCAAAGCTACCTTGGCTTGCTCGGTTGTAGGAGCTTCCAGATCCTAAATGCAGCACTGTGATTTCATGCGCGCGCATAGCCATTTACGCTCCCTTCTTAAACACGGGCCATGCGCAGGGATAGTAGCTCTAGCCAGTGAGCTTCAGCTAGCCTTTACAAGTGTGCGTGTTGCTTGGGAAAATTAAGTTACAACCAACTTTTTATGACGATGTTATTGACCAGTTCATAAAGAAGAACTAGGGTAGAATTTGTATTCAAGTAGCTAAATTGAAAAAGATAAAATATCATTTGTAAAATAAATGTTGTATTTGTATTATTAAATGTACATAAATTTCTAAATATATAGTTTTAAATGGTCAGTAATTCCTTATTCCGCTAATCAGACTTCAATCACACCTCTCATTCCCTGAATGATAACAAGAGCAAGCGTGAATTTCAAGACCAGCATTCGCCCCTGCTGATAAAGAAGATGCTAGTCGCGCTATAAAGCTGTTGAAAACAATAGAAGACTACATTGCACTATGCTATATCGTAGATCGCAGGCAGCAGAATTCGCGGCTTCTGCTTTGACCCTTACATCATTCCTTTCGTGTTTGTCTCAATGGCCTATCAAAGCCAAATAACTTGGCATCTTAATCCTATCTGGGTTGTGGATGTAAACCGCCAGTTTCCGGAGGAAAAGTCATTCCGCCGCTGTATGAAACCTACTAACTCACCTTCTGTTGAAAAGTCCTATACTGATCTACAGAGATTCGCGACTTCGTTATTTATTTGTATTTTATTATTATTATTATTATTATTATTTTATTTTCAATCTATCGTGGAGAAGTGAAGTTTTTTTAACCGAATAATTCGTCATTTAAATTGTTTAAAATTAGAAACCACAGGGATTTATGAAATTTTTCTTTCTTGAAGTTTTTTGAAGTCGTGAAAAGCTATTTAATGAGATCGGAGAGAGATTTGAATAAAAACCTAGGAAGGAAAACCTTTTTACCAGTGATAACGAATGTCACATTGAATCCAACAATTACTTCTTACTAAGCCTTTTTTTAACCTCCTTTCCGCTTAAGTGCCTCAAGATGGCGTTTATTGTCATAATTGCCGAAAACTATTTCCACGCACTGCGTGAACTCTCCAGCACACCGCGTGCGGTCACGCGAAAAATAGCAAAAAGTACATTTCACACTATGCAAGACTTTTTTTTTTGTTTATTGTTTATATTCAACCTGGCGTGATGTCTGCATTAAGGATTAAGTTGAATAAACAACATAAGGTTTTTAAACTATATATATTTAGGAGGGAAGAGACTTATCAGCTTATGAACTTCTGGTAACTATATCAAAATGTTATTAACTGTTTGCTTGTAATATTAAAAGTTTTAACGGTAAATAAATTACGTAATGCTTGCACGCCGTTCCGAATTGCAACTTACAACAGGGGGGGGGGGGATCTCTGAGGAAAAAGCAGTAAAGCACTCACCAAGTCTGCACACAATTCCTGTTTCCTCTTCAATTCATCTTGAACCTCTTGCAGTTCAGCCTCCTTTTCACCCAGCCGGATTTCCTGAAACAACAGACACTGTCCATTAGACTTTGTACACACACACACACACACACACACTTCGTTTCTGGTGTGTGCAATTATTGCAACATTTGACTTTTTTCTTAACATCAGATAAACTCAAGAACATATCACTAATTTAAAAAAAAAATGTTGCATTCCTATTATCCACTTATATTCTGCGATTATTAACGAATACAAATATAACTGCTCACCAAAGATGTTAATGGTTTCAGCAAACGTTGTTAGATGGCGCCACTAAACCATTCTCACACCTAAGAAAATGATGCGATTATCTGAGAAACTTGAAAAATTACGTTGTTGATTGCATACATTTTCTGTATGTACAACTGTTTCGCGTGATACCCGTATGATTAGTTCGATTTGAAATCCAGGATAGGACCTAAATATCTGAATTGCGTGCTGACGTGGTTTCTGCGGATGTTTGTCGCATGGCAATGCCGTCAACAGCAAGCAACAAAGGCTTTTCATTGGAAGTTAGGGCATATTTGAGAGACGGGGGGGGGGGGGAGATTTCCTTCGTCAATAAATACTGTTATGAACGATCTCTTTTATTTTTCTACGAATATTCACCTTATTGAGCTAACCTTAATGGAAAAAACATATAGTCATCGATTTAATTTTTTTTTTTTTTTCAGTTTAGTTTAGAATACATGGAAAAGATAAATTTCCGGGGCCTGAAACAATATACTTTGTAGCCTTCTTTGTAATTAATATTTTGAACAATATACTAATAGAAAGATCCTTATGTTTTTAGTACCGGCCCTGATTACGATATTCCAGAATGTAAAGTCCTCTAAAACTTCGCATACTAATAGAAGCAAAATATTCATTTGCACTACTAACTGGCTAAAATTTTGACCAAGAATCTAGAAACTAGGCTTCCCAGTAAACCTATATTATGTTTTTAAACTAATAGGATGCTGTTGTATAAATAGATTGTAGCGGATTTAGAAATAGGTGAAATTAGCAATAGAAGCGAAATGTGGTTGGCAAGACATCACATTTGCTCTTCTTCCTTTAAGCATGCGCCACCGCAGAATGCTTCTTAAAGGAATTAGTTGTTAATTTCGAAGTTTTATGTTCATTTCCGAACATACATTCTGGTGTATTTCATGCTCAAAATAGGAATTAACTCGAATTGAAAGATATTTCTAGAGAGCACTAAAATATGCACATCTGTAAGGTGTTGATCAGTATTTTTTTTTTTTTTTTTTTTTTGGTACGCCCTCACATCTCATATTTGTTGAGGATTTCCTATCTAATCAATTTCTTTTAAATTTCTTGTTCCCATCTCAAGATTTTTTCGAATACTGAAAAAAAAAAAAAAAATTCCGTGTTCGTTTACTGAACGGAAAAATCTTTCTAACGCCCACCTCTTCCTTGTGTGCGATATTAGGATAAGTGACTCTCTCCTGAATTGTGGTGTCTACCTTAGGATAAAAATGCTCTCCGAGGAACAGTTTGGAGCTTTAAGTAATTCCGGGGAACTTTGAAGTATTGTAGGAAGCAACGTCAAGTAGAAACGTTCCACTTATTAAAGCATCTTCTACAAGGACGTGCCTCTGAAAGAAGAAGTAGCTGAAGTTTGACTTATTAACTGGAATAATTAACTGTAATTTACATACGTCTAATGAATCGCGTAATAACAGTTCGGTTATCGTTGTATTACAGCTACGGCCAAGAACTGATGCATTCTAAAAATCGAAGAGCTACAGGAACTGTTCTACAATTCACGATAAGTTTGCAATGAAATAATAATAATAATTTTAACAAACTATTAGCCGACTGCGAATAGTTTGAATATATGAATATAAATATACATTAAGATGGCATTCAGTTTTAATACATTTTAAATGAAGGGCTGCAACATTCTTTCACTTACAGCATCCTGTAGTTCTGTAACCGTCCGATAGAGGTCGTCTAGTCTTTGTCTCAGAGACTCGTTTGTCTGTTGGAGAGTGAGGTATTTGTTTAGATCGACCTGTTCCGCCCTCTGAGCAACCTGAAATTAAAACAAACCATGAGACCCAATATTTATTAACATGCACTTGATTTTACTTTATTCAAGTGCCGCATACCATTACAAAAGACATCAACAATTAGTTTAATTTAATTAATTAGTTAGATAACCAAAGAACTAAACAAGCAATTGAAGCCATCTCAAACGGCGCATTAATCAAAATGCTAGTCTCACATGATTTTGCTTATTGCTACAAAGTTTTATCTATTACCAAACAACATTCACAAGCATCCATGCCATAGTGGGATTCCAACTCACAAGTTTCGGGAAGCAAAACGGAGGTTTAGTGAAAAGATTGTTAACTGAAATCATGACTGTGAAATAGCACTACCTGGTGAAAAAACAGAAATATCCACTGTGGAACAAGAGTTGGTGAGATTGACTGAGTTTTTATTGACTATCATTTAAGAGAAATTTATAAAGAATCATTTACTCAATGAATGCACAAATAGCGAATTACATCAAACCGACATACATGTCCATCAAGTTGGATAAGCAATTTGCATCAATATAGGCAAAGAAAAACGTATTAACGACAAAAAAAAAGTCAGAAAACTGAGAGCGACTAAAGAGTTGAGCCAGAGTAGCATAATCAAAATTCGACCAAAGAATACACGCAATTAGCAGACAGACACAAATAACACTCTATGGGTTCGAATCCCTCTGAATGAGCAGGAAAGTCTGTGAGTGCTTTAGGTGGTAGATCAATTTCAGCGTCCAGTATGAGACTATCACCCTGCTTATTGGAGAAATCAAGCGATTTGAATGAGTTTCATGTTTGGTGTTATCATATGATCTAATCCTTAGCCTACCCAAAGTATACCAATGTACGATAGGCTTACAATCTTTCGCAGGTGGGATTCACATAAAACGAGAAATCAGATACTATGAACTGACAGCCGATTTACTCGAAGTTTTCTCTGATGTGCTCGCCACACATCTCGATGGCAAAGTATTGTTCGTAAGTGCAAAACTGAAATGATAACGGCATTTTATTATTTTCAAAATATAACCTACTAACATGCTTAACAATTTTACAGACTTGGCTTAAAAAAGCACAAGTAGAAACGGTAATCATTTCAAATGCTTTTCTAAACATGCTACTTGTCATAAATCTCATTTCTGTGCATATACTATGAAAGAATTCTTGTTGATACAATAAATCGATGCTCAAGACACACATAAAACATTTACACTAATGGGTGTTGGTTTTTATTTATAGTACGATACGATGATGTAGTTACATAGCAACGGTTATTGCACGTGTCGGAACAATATCGTTTGTCACAAACCCAATTGAGTGTCATGGTTACGTGGGAAAACAAAAATGTGGTGTATCGAATGAGCGAAATCTAAAACTAAAGTTTCTATTGTGACAACCTGATACTCATCTTCTCGTTAAACATATCACCGAGCTTTCTTACTGCATAGTTAACGCTGTTGTTTATGATTACGCCAAAGCAACTAATACTGTGAACCGGATATCGTGCTAATCAATCGAATGTGTTCTCTGACTGGTTTGTCGGTTTTGTCTTTCAGTTTCTGTTATCATTATTCAGTGGAGATTCTAATAGTTTGTGATATCGAACTTTATACGAACAGTATCTAACAAGATGAAACAAACAGTCGTGAATGACTAAAAAACCGATTCAAAATATTTAAGATTAGATTGTTTTCCTAACAGGAGTATGAGTACACTTAATTGTCGATTTACACGTACTCCAATTGCGCGATTTCCATTTGGCACGGTGGTCAAAAAATGCGACAAATTTTCCTTTTATACGATTTAATAATAACAAACGAAATGTGTGTGTGTGTGTGTGTGTGTGTGTGTGTGTGTGTGTGTGTGTGTGTGTGTGTGTGTGTGTGTGTGTGTGTGTGTGTGTGTGTGTGTGTGTGTGTGTGTGTGTGTGTGTGTGTGTGTGTGTGTGTGTGTGTGTGTGTGTGTGACGCTGAGGCATCAATCTGCCAAACGCGTGCATGCAGTTTTAGACACAACGTTAAACTATAAATTAATATTATATTCTATACAATATCGATTTAAATGATCTATTATTATAGGCACGTAGCAGGTCCACTAACTGATGTAAGTACTACTGTAGTATTAACATAAATTGTTATAAAATAATATGAGACAATTGTTCAAACATCGCTATACGATTATACACTGTATGATTAATTATAAATTTAAAATAAAAGCATTGGACTTTTTATAGAGCATTTTATTATCATTAAATTTTTGTAAGTGTTATATTTTTGTAAGTGTTAAATTTTTGTAAATGTTTGTTAAGTGTATTATGTTTCATGTGAGACTAAATATACTCGGCTTGGAAAGAAGTAAACGGATACCATAGGGTGAGGAACAAACAGCCATGACGGGTACCTTAATAAGATGTAAGACCTCCTTTCACTGCGATGACCGCAGCGATTATACGGGGTATACTTTCCACATACGCTAGCGATCAATGGGAATTTTGGACCATTCTTCCTATAGGCATGTAATGAGGTCCTGGGGTGTTGTGGGGCGGACGCCACTTGACCTCACCCGACGCTGCAGTTCATCCTATATATGTTTAATAGGTTGAGATCAGGGTTCTGTGGAGGCCAGTCAAGTCTGGTGACGTTCATGTCCATAAAGTAAGCAGTTACAGCAGAAGCAGCCTTATGGCATGGTGCACTGTCCTGCTGAAATAGACAATGGTCAATTCTGTCGAAATGCCACAAACTAGGAAGCATTGAACTGTGCAGAATGTTCGGATACCTCTAGGAGTTTCAATGTTCGTAGAACCACAAACAGAGGCCCGAGGTCAAAGGCATACCATCACACAGCCACCTCCGAATTTTATACTTGGAGTTACGCACTCTGGTAACAGACATTCACCAGGCATCCTCCACACCCATCCATCTGCTTGGAAGAGAGTGCAGCATGTACAGCTAAGTTTCAACGTTCCACTGTACACGCTCTTTGAAACACTGAAGACGACACATGTTGGTTCGAGAAATGTCGGGCTTGCATATTGCGGTCCTACCATGAAAATCCATGTTGTGATTCTCGGAACCCATCCCCTCATTTACTATACAAATATTAGTTTCGATGTGCACGGTATTCCACCGCATTCTACCAATTTACCGTGTAAATCGAGGGTTTTGTTTATTTAGAAAGGTTAAATGATTATTGCCAAAATGTAGTAACTGTTTTGTTAACTAGAAACCAACTTCAGATGTTTCTTTTTCTCTCTTTACTGCATTTTTTTTTCTTAACAAGAAAAAAAAACTTTAATTCGAATTTTTTTTCTGTGATACTTTTTTTTTATTTTATCTCACCTTTTTTTAATTTTAAAATACAGTTCAGTAAAAAATCGAGCAAGCAAGTTGTAGATGCTGAGCAAGCACTTTGCCAGAGCTACTCACAATTTTCAGCTGTTTGGTTATCGCCTGCGAGGCAGAAATGAAATCCACAATTTTCTCCGCGAGCCACGTGCTGGGCGTGACAACAGAATTCCATTGTCCAAATGAATGGTTGCGTTGTAATCATTATTAGACCTCACAGAGTGAAGCGAATAACTCGAAGTCAACGTTCTCTATACCCCCTTAACATGCTGACTCTTGGTTTTAATCGATCTCCTCTAATTCGCAGGATGAATACTCCTGAATGCTTTCGTCGTAGTCTCCAAAGCAAGAAAGAAGGAATGGCAGAAAGTGCATATTCGTGTTAGTTATCAATGAATTTTTTTTTTAAAGTGTGATGACGAGAGTGTAATCAAACTGTTGATTTCATTGTTTTATTGTTGGAGCGCGAGATCGCTTTTTCATAACGAAATCCACAAGTTGGGGCACGGGATATGATTGAATGGAACGCATCAAATATCGAGGATATCAAATGACAATATTTTCAAAATAAGAGGAAAAACTCAACGGGCTAAATAGTAATCGCATTTAACCAAAAATTCAAATTAAGCCTGTTACTCTATCCTTCTGTTAAACTATGAAATATAAAGTCAGCGAATGTGTCTATACGTAGAACTTATAAACAGTTGATCAAATCCCTATGTCGAGGAGATCTAAAACAGTCCTAGCGAAATTTCACACGGATAATGGGATCGATGAAAAACTCCTCGTGCGACTAGCATGTCTGTAGGTTCTGTTCTGCGGTTGTTACTGAAGTGCCACCTGGTGGAAGAAGAAATAAATTAATATCGTTAATAGCAACTGCAATTAACGTGCGTAGCCTGCAAAATTCCAGTAACACATCTAGTAGAGTCATGATTATGACTGATCTCAAGACCACACATCATTCTTTAAATTACTAGAATGGTTAGTTGTAATAATCATATATTTTATTGCAATTTTAGTTCGTTCATATGAGCTGCATTTTCAAATAAAAGGTGAAAATCTCTTCTCATTAAAATCGGATGTTGGTGCAAAGGGAAATAATTGCATTAACGCTACACTGGGATGTGATGTAAAACTTTTAAGATGTATTTTAAAATTTTTAAATCGCATTCTGACCACTTGTCGAAAGATTAGCAACTACTAAGCACAGGATAAAGCAAATTAAGCAAATAAAATATGTATAAAGTAACAAGGGAGAAATATGTATAAACTTAAAAGGGAGAAAAACGTTTATTCCATAAAAATTACAAAAATCATCGTGTTTTTTTTTGTTATATAACCTACATAAATTATGAAAAGAAATCTATTTGATTAAAACATTTTAAGGATAGTAGTTCCGAATCACAACATTCATCGCTAATATCGCTTGATTTATTCATTTTTTACTTCGTATGAATTTAGTCCTGAAACAGTAGGATGTTCACTATGTTATCAAGCAGTTCACTATCTGATTAACATCCTAAATCGTCTTAATACATTTTCAGCTAAATCTGCAAATATATCTAAATCTGAATCGTTATAAATCACAAAATGATACTACTGTGAAGGTTCTTCACAGTAGGTGTTAGTTCTCCATACCCAGGGGCGCTAACACGTACACAAAAAATGACAAAAATCATCTTACGATATACAAGGTCGGATTTGAAGTGAGACATAAATATCGTTAACCTGGTTACTAATGCTTCGACACCGCGGATTTTACTTCGACATGGGTGTATGATATCCCATCATATCAACTCCAAGTCAAACTGTGCAGGTAAAGCAAATGCAACCCTTTGAATGTTACTTCACTGCTAAACTTTATTAACTGCAGAGAAGTTATATTCCAAGGGTAAAAGTTAAATTTGACATGGCAGAACAATGTAGGAAAATGCACACAAACGTACATGGAACCATAAGGATGCAAATATGAATCAGAAATAACCTCAACATGAAATGTCTTGGTTCAAATCAAGTCTATGATGTTAGGAACATTTTAAGAGATTTTCAAATAAAACTGATTTATAGTCAGTTTCGAGAGAAGGTGGTAGGTATCCAGAGACTTATTCTATTCCCACAAAGCAGACAAACTTGTTACAGACAGGATCAATTGTACTATCATTACAAAAATGGAGTTTATGAAAGTCAAGTTCTTACCAGGAAGATGGGAGTAATACGTAAAGGAAGATGAGATGTGAATAACCAAAACTTATCAATACATAAAGAGTTGCGGTATTAAATAAACATAAACATCATAAACGGCAAACAGGTTGGAAGAAAAAGTATTAAGTTATGATTTCTCACCGTTTTTTCTTAAATATCTAATGATTAATTTTTATAGCAATTCACCGCCAGCTCACAGCGCATGTAATTCTGCGTTTCGTGACTTATGTGAAAATTCGCTTACTTTAACAGCGCCCCCCCCCCCCCCGATGTGGCTTATTACTTTCGGTTAAATTCTAGAAAACTAGTGAGATGTTATCTGACTAAGGAAGTCGGTTTTTGTGGCGCCGTGTGCAAATGCGGTGTCTAACTATGCACGCAGCGGCCTTCTCATTGCAAGCTACAGTTTTCCCATCACAGAAATGCCATTAACCTGTTTAAATATTAACCAAGACACGAGTTGAGTACAGAGGGGGGGGGGAAGAATATGGGACTTGTGTACATCATTACGGTCACAACAGCTTACTGCTTTCGTGTGGAAGCGTTTCCGCCGAAAATCAATTGATCAACTGGCGATAGGAAACGTTCTTCAATTATTTCCTATCGTCGACGAACAGATACGAAACAATGATTACAAGCACGAAGAGTCCTCCACTGCGTGATGAATGCGGCCTTCGAGAACGCCTAAACTTGTCCTGGCGAAAGTACTTGGTACAGACTAGTGGTAGACCTCGTTTATTGCAATCGAAAATATTGCACGGGCCTGGACTCCGTTAGCTTGTTCATAAATAATAGTAAATTACATTAATCCTCTCTTTCAATTGAGAAAAATGGCAACGGATCAAACAAGTTCTGCTAAATAGACTTCCCAAAACGGATGAAAGTCATCCCAAATCCCGATATAAGTCATGTAAATATTGATTTCGCAAAAAAATTAAGAAATGTGGTATTGTGCTCGAATCTAGAAGTCAGGAATTCACTTATAATATTATGTACGGGCTGGTTAGACTATTCGAAACTCGACTTGATTGTCCCACGTCCTTCAAAACCACTGAGAGATATGATGCAATGGAGAAATGGATTTCTTCACTGACCACTGAAAAGCTATTAGAAATATTATTTAAATGAATTTTAATTGCTTAAATTAAAATGCATTGAAATCTGAAATCTTACATGTATTGCATTTTATACAATAGAGTTAAACAGTGAAGTTCACGTCCAGCCTCCTTGCAAAAGAGACTCGGTGATTCAATTCAATCATTTTGCTTCTGACACAATGGTATGGTTTTCATGTATTTTTTTTTTTAATTTTTGAAAGCAAACACATGATCTTTAGTATTAAATACGGCATCAGCCAGCCGTCGGATTGTTAGATTTATTTCGGTTCTAATTTCTATCGCATAATCGATATACATTAGACTATGAAACTGGGCAAATCTTAAGCTAGAAACAGGATATCAGATGATTATATTAATCGATCTGAATAATAATCGGAAATCCTTCTCTAAAGACCAAAAATGGACCTTTTTAAAGCCACTTCAGGCCTCCAATAAGCGGAGAGGCGGTCACACATCCGGCAATGAAATTCATTTTCCAATTAAAGGCCTGAAGTGGCTTGAAAAAGGTCCATTTTTGGTCTTTAGAGAAGGATTTCTGGACCAGGTTAAAATGAATAAAAAGTATAAGAAAAAAATCTTAAATCATCCTTTACAACTTTTCGTAGGTAGGAGTCACATAAAAAAACGTTTATTAAGTTAATATATTATCATTACAAACCCAATTATAAAAAATGTATTCAAATATACGGCCTTGAAAAATCCATTTGATTGCGTGATGCTATAATAACAGTAATTACAAGAGAGTTAAATTTTTGACATGTTTTAAATAAATCTTTTTTATGAATATAAAAAAAAAGCATTTCGTTACCAGTTTTCTTTATAAATCTCCCTCTCTCTCTCTCTCTCTGAGAAAATCAGGCGCAAAGGTTGGTCTAGATTCGACTATGCTATGCGATGAAAAAGAAATATGAGCATGTTGATATCATAAAACAATTAAAGATTAGTTATTCCATAACAAAGAAAATGCAACGGTCATCTTGTCTGGACTTAAAAGCTTTCTTGAATGCCCAACGTGAAAACCCTCTCACAAACAATTAAAGGAAGAACGTGTTTATTTCTATATATAAGTGGTTATTTTAAACACTCTGATAAAAATTACCTCGATCTTCTTCTTTTTCCACTCTCCAAACAGACATGCACATGCCGCTAAATCAGCTAATTTTCATTAATTTTTATTGTCGTATGCACATAAGCATTTCTAATCAAGCACGATTCTCCAAATCAATTAGCTAAGAGTTTCAGAAGAAAATACTTTATCTGTAGTGACTGCTCAAGTGGAAGAGTGCCCATCCCATCTTCTCTCTCTCTCTCTAAGAAACATATCCTCAGGCAGTCTCTCAACTCATTATAACTTTGACGACATAGTTTTTCTTCAAGTTTTCGTTTTAAACAAAACAAAGTTTTGTTTCGAAAAATACCATCTACTGGATGAATCTAGACGATGGGAAAAGTGGAGATGACGGAAGTTGAATGAGGAGACTTCATTTTGCGCAACTGTACCGAAAAACCAAATAATTCTAAACAATGTGTGTTCAATGGCCCAGCATTTCTGTATGCGGTCATGAAGATGCTTTCTTGGCACGTACTCTCCACTCCCTACAGCCCTTGATATCCAGGTCTGCACTTTTTTAATTCGTGCAGAAAGTTGGCAACCTTCCAGATTCCCTTTGTTGCAAGCAGATATATGCAAGTGGCCCGGAGATGGAGATGCCAAGAGTCTCAATGGAAACAAGTGGAAGGGACAACGAAGAGAGCACAGGGGTGGGTCGTTTACCTTTCATACCTCCACGCCAACCGAAACAAAATCCTTCACTACTCTATGAAATGACTTCCTGCTTTAGAACTTTTTAAATAATTTAAATAACGATAAAATTGTATCGTTATCTTGTAGCGCCAAACCTCCAGCCTCTTCATCAGCAAAAATGTCTGTTTCCATGTACACGCGCTGTTGCACCAAGAGACGCGTGCTTACTCACGTGGTAATCGGCAAGCGCGCGCTGAAAAGGACATTTCATACAGTATTAACAACAATCGTGTTGCTACTTCCTGCATAAATTGTGACGTCGAAATTAAAATCCCTGGTCCGAGATTTTCTTACCAAATATTCTTCTACAATATTTACGACTTGCCATAAAAATCATAGGAAACAACTTGCATTAAAATTGGAGTTCCGTGTTAGCACAGTGGGGTGGTGATGGTGTCTGCCAGCAGGGCCGAGGCAGATCAATAGGAACGCAGATCGTTGACCGAATTATGCGTAGCTGGGCTAGAGTAAAACAAGAAAGAGCTGCGCCGTTTGGATGATACGTTCCAAGACATTTAGTAATAACTGATAAGGAATACAGCGATTGAAGTAAGAGAAAACAAATTAATGCCAGAATAGGGGTTTTCACAGCCGCCCAATTGAGTTCATTATTAAGAAGATCTGAATGAATTCAAACCAAGACATCAAAATCTTTATTTTTCGTACATTACTGCATAGTCGTTTGATGAAAACTGAATTCCAGTGAAATTATTTCTATTTTTAGCCACACACACACAGACACACACCTTGTCACTTCGTTTTCTTCGACTCCACTGAAAGGGCCAGTAATTATACACGCAACTCCTGTTTTCTAGTGAACACAACATGTTGTCATGACGACCAAACGGTGAAATGATCCTACTGAGCAGCACTGAATGAGTGGATTGCTTGCGGTAGACGCAGGGAAAAGAAGAAAGGAAGGAAAGGGGGGGGGGGTAGACTTCACTATTACGCATATTAAACCTTTGGTTCTGACATTAAATGAAGTAATGCTTATACAGAGGTGAGAGTAGTTCATGACTAAGTGGATAAACGCAAAAAGAATTTAAGTCCCTAATGGCAAAAGAAAAAGAAATAACGATAACGTTTTTTATCAATAAATATTTAATTTTCTTTCTATTCTACCAATGAATATGAATCGGGGTTAAACATTAAGCGCCCGTTTTATGTTGTATATTCTGCTTTGATAGTTGAGCCGCAAGATTTCCCCACGTATGTTATGGACGGAACTCTGTCGTCAAACTTTTCAACAAATTTGTGGTACCTTACAGAACCCTAAGGTATCCCAGTGAAAGACTTCTCCTAAAATTATTTTCACCATCACTTTATCGATGACCTCATTAAGGGTTAGCAAACAACCCACACAAACAATCTGCCACGAATGCCATCTGTTCACTCCCCTAATCTTTCTCAGAACGCTCATGTCTGTGGTCTCCAGTTTTTGACCAACTGTTTCATTCTACCCCAACTCAGATTCCGAAGTTAATAATAGTTTCAGCATCTTCGGAATTGCTAATTTAGTGGTATGACTAATTTCTGTCTTGTTCCATAAAATTTATTCAAATGGCTACACCTACCGGACAGGCTTTGTTTATTTTACTATTTCGAAATTTAATTTACCATCTTCTTGCTCTTCACTATCAAAGCTTAGTTCTTTTGTACTGCTTCCATTGTCAAGACTTCCCCGCCATCTTTTCCTCGGTCTTCCTCTACTTTTCTTTCCCTTTGGTATCAAGTTCTTTACTTTCTTGGCCCATCTTTCCTATATGCTTTTTTCATTTTTATTTCCGTTTTTGGATTCAATCACTTACTGGCTTTATTCCTAATTTCCTAAGGTTCCTAAATTTCTTTAATACTGTCCCATCTTCGATTTTTCTTAATATTTTCATCTCAACGATTTCACTGATTTGTCTAATTTTTCTAGTTGCTATGCGTGTTTCTTCTGCAGGGTCTGATTACTCCTCTGAAGATTATTATTTCTGTTTCTTTGCTTGTCTTTATTCTTCAAGATAAGGCTGTTGAGGCATCGATATATTCTACTAGTTTTTATTGCTTGTTCTTGTACTTCACTTTGTGTCATGCCATAGCTGTTTATTTCTATTCCTAAATAATTTATTTTACTAACTTGTTCGATTATTTTCTTTTTGATTTCTAATTTGCATCTTATGGATTCCTTTGCAAGTGTCATTGATTTAGTTGTTGTTTTTTTTCGTTGATATCTTCATATTTTTCTTGATTGGGCGAAAGCAACCTAGTCAACTTCAATGTTTCCAAAGCCAGTTTTGCTTCTTTTTTTTTTTTTTCGTAAAAAAAAAAAAAAAAAATCCTCAGATATTCTCCAACTATGTTTGATAATGTCAGCTCAACAGTCAAGACCAAATCTCTTTTCTCTGACTCTTTTACTCCGAACCCTTCCTGGCACATCATATCCCTTTTGTAGCATCATCAACTTCCAAAAAACTGCATCCTTTTCCGTTCTTGGCATACAATGAGAGCAGTATTCTAAAGCAGTGGTCTCCAAAGTGAGGTACGCGAGTCGATACATGGGGGTACGTCAAAAAAAGTTTTATATTGATAGGAAAAAAATTAAGTAATTAATTAAAGATAAAGAATATTGCTTTCTTTCATCAATGAAACATATATCTAATATAGACAAAGACGTTATAAAGATCCTGTAAACTTAAATTTGCGAATAGCGCACATTGGGCGACTTTGCACACATAATCGACCGTGGCAAAACTGTCATGTTTTTTAAAACTATGGAGTAAATCGCTTACTTCTTATCATTGCCATTGTTTGTAGAGCATCCTAGTGCTGACAAGCTCAACTAGAAAAGGAAAATTGCTTAGTTATCCTGCTATCTACAGATGACACCACAGTTGTATTAATTATTTGACTATTAGTAGTAAGTTTAACGATTTTTTAGTATATATATTGTTTCTGTGCAATTCCAACGCATTTTTGTGCTTACTTTTACGTTTATACTAGAAATAGTGAATTAATATTAATATTAGAATAAATTAATTGACATTAGATACTACACAACTTTGAAAAACGAATTTCAACAGAAATCTCTTCACAATTGGTGGATGGGACTGAAGTCCGAGTATAGCAATTTAGTAAACACAGCAAAATGATGCACTCCTACCGTTTGACTCTACTTATTTATGTGAATTATCATTTTCTGCAATGACAGGTATTAAAACCAAATATCAAAATAAATTAAACTTGGAACCAGACCTTCGTATCGCAGTATCAGAAGACATCAAACCAGAATTTCAAGAAATTATGAAAGAAATGCAAGGCCATTGTTCACATTAAATATTGTAATAAATATGTTTGTAAGCTGTTAATAATAAAAATAATGTGTAAAAATATCTAGCTTTTTTAATTATTATTTGATGATACAAGGCATATTTCCTCTTTATAATACTTATTACAATAGATTTTTGCTCAATCAATTGGGGGTACGCGCTATTTATCTTTTCTGTCTTGGGGTTACGCGATCAAAAAAGTTTGGAAACCAATGTTCTAAAGGACTGGAATACTGCTCTCATCGTATGTGATAGGGCACACCTAAGACTGCCCTAAAAATTCTTAATGCTGTTCAGAAAAAGGCGGTTCGGTTGATAAATGATACATCTCGTTACACTCTCTTCGGCCATTTTCTCTTAAAAGATCATTTTCCCTTAAAAGATAATTTTGTCTCTTCTACAGATATTTCCCTGACTTTTTAACAGCACTAGCATCCATTATGCCTCTTCTGCCAGATCGACAGGAACTCGAGCAACAGCTGCTCAACATCCTTTTATAGTCGAACTGCATACTCACCCAACCTGCTACTCCCAATCATCTTTCATTCCTTCCTCCTCAATTCGGTGGGACAACCTCCCTCATGATTCATTTCCAAAGGACTACAATCTACAACAGTTTAAGAATGAATAGCAACAGATTACTCTACTCCTGATCCAACCCACACTGGTATTTGCTTGATATAGGAGAGAAATATATGGGAGAAATATAAAAAATGCTTTACGAAATATAAAAAATGCTCGTACTTAAATCAATAAAACACATGTAAATAGGTTGATTGTACTCTAATGATTTCTATATTATTTGCTTCAATATAATTATTTGCGTTCAACCTAGTGAACGCAACATTGAGCTCACTGTTATTTCTTCATCTAGTGAAGAGGCCGAGGTATTAGAGCTGTTGCACAAACTGAATAAGAATTCAGCAATAGGGAATATCAGCAGGCGTGCTAAAAGAGTGTTCAGCTTAACTAGCCATTCCTTTGACCAGGATGTTGAATATGAGTATCAGAACAGGCAAGATTCTGCAGGAATGTATGGTAATTCCATTGCATAAAGGTGGTGCAAAGACCGATGTATCAAACTATCGACCAATTAGGATCTCAGGAGTGGTGGTGAAGATTTTAGAAAAATTAGTTAGGATCCGCATTCGGAAATGGGTTGACAGTGAATCTCTACTTTGCAATGAACAACATGGGTTTACTAAGGGAAGATCATGTTTTAGCAACTTGCTCACATTCTGTGACAATGTTACCATTGAACTAGACAAGGGGAATGGATACACCATGATAGTTTTGGATTTTGTTGAGGCTTTTGACAGAATACAACATGACAGACTGATGCATAAATTGGAGAAAATGGGTTTGGGTCATACAATATTAGCATGGATAAGAGGATGGCTGACTGACAGATATCAAAAAGTGGTATACGGGGGATTTGAGTCTGCAAGGTTTAAGGTAACAAGTGGTGTACCACAAGGATCAGTGCTTGGTCCACTGTCATTCAATCTGTACATTAATGATATTGGGAAGGATTTGACAAGCGATATACAGTTATTTGCTGATGATAATCATGAATGCTGCTGATATTCAGTCCTTGCAAAATGATTTGAATAAGCTGGAATTGTGGGCATGGGAAAATGGGTGTCAGTTCAATGTCAGTAAATGTAAAGTCATTCACTTCGGCGTGATTAGATATCCAATGTCGTATTATATTGGTGGGATTAGGCTAGAAGAAACTGGTGAGGCTAGGGATCTTGGAGAGTTAATACATAGGAAGTTGAAGTTCAGGAGCATGTGGCAAAGATTGCAAATACAACTCAAAAGATAATTGCAATGCTCAAACGAACGTCAAAAAAAATTATTTTGCCTCTTCATAAGACCTCATATAAGGCCTTAATAAGACCTCACTTGGACTATTGTGCGCAGGTCTGGTCTCCTGGTTTCCGATGTGATTCTGATATATTGGAGAGAGTACAAAGGTGAGTGTTAAAAATGATATCAGGATTGTGGAATACTAATTATGAAGACAGATTGAAAATTTGTAGATTGCAGACACTAGCAAATAGGAAAAAGAGGGCTGATATGATTGAGACTTACAAACTGATGAAAGGGTCATACAGGATTTCAATTGATGGGATTTTTCAATTTATGGAGGGTGGGGAAAGGACGAGAGGGCATCCTTGGAAGCTGAGAATGAAGGCTGCCAAGAAGGGTGTAAGGGCCAGATTTTTCTCTCAGAGGGTGGCGCGTGATTGGAATGGATTGCCATTGGATGTTGTGAGTGCAAGCAGTGTGAATGAATTCAAGAATAAGTATGTATTTAGAACATGACATAGTTCTTTTGCTAATTGTTTTCCTCCATATTTTAATAGTTCATTTCGTATCTTATCCATTCCAGCTGATTTTATTTTTTTAGGTAATTTTTAAGTTTGTTCAAAATCTTTTTTTTAGTTCAAAAGTTACATTATCCTCTTCGTAAACATCATTATTTTTGATTATATTATCTTTGTTATTTTCTATGTATAGATTTTGAAAATAATCTTTCTATTTATCCAATTCAATATTTGTTAGTTTTATACCTTCAATTAGTTCCTTCTTTTGAATTTATACTAATCTCCCGATTCTTCTTTGAATACCATAAAAATCATGCTCCATTTATTTGGAGTAGTTATTCCAATATTCCTGTTTAATTTTCTTTATCTCACTATTTACTTTATTTCGTATCATTAGTTTTATATTTTTCATACACCGAGGTAGTGTATTTGATTTGGTGTGCATATACAGTACTGTATATGTAAAATGTTTTTTCTTTCACTAAACGTTTTGCTTTTTTATAAATATGTCTGAAGTCAAAGTTGTGTTATCGCACAGCAAACATCAGAATAGCTTGAGATAAAAGTTTGTTGGTGTGTGAGACAGGGTTTTGTAATGTTTGATTTACTGTTTAACACAGTTATTGAGGGGATTATAAGAAAAGTTACAAGTGTAAGAAGATGAATTAAATGGAATCTAATGTTACAGTTAGAAGATCTAGATTACGCAGACGACATAGTTTGATACGATCAAAATACACTGACATACAAGCAAAATCGGAAATACTGTATAAAAAAGCTGAAAAAGGTTGGCCTTAAAACAAGATATTCTTAAATTAAAACTGAAAATGTCACAAGAAAATTAAAATCAATCAACATACACAAGAAGAAATTAAAAATTTTACATACTTGGAAGCTAATGTCGATGCTGAAAGTGGAACTGATAGGAATATAATGCAAAGATTTACAAAAGCAAATACTGCTTTCAAAAAATTAAATAATATATGGAAATCATCCACGTGAAATCAAGATAAAACCAAAATTAAGATCTTCAACAGCAATGTTAAGGCAGTATTGTTACATGAATCAGAGACATGGCAATTGACGAAAAACAGGAAGATAAATTAGTTTCGATTTATATTCAATTTCAATTTATACGAATTATATAAACTGACTGTGCAAAAAAGTATCGCCCTGAATTAAAAAAAAATGCAGATGGAAATGGATTCGATATACACTAAGAATGGACAGCAGAGAGAGAGAGAGAGAGAGAGAGAGAGAGAGAGAGAGATTCCAAGAACAAGGAAGTTCTTTTTAACTTGGCAGAGAATGAAAAAAAAAAAGGAAAGAAGAATGGCTGGTTGAGAGAGAGAGAGAGAGCTCTAGAAGCAGAATTGGTGGCATAGAGCAGAAGTATCTGGAAGAAACGGGCCTTATATTCCACGAGTCACGAAGATGATAAGTGAGTATAGGTTGTTCTCTATTGAGGATGCAGTTGGTGTTTTAAATATATTTCTGCCTATTTTCATTGTCTGTTTATTAATGATTTTCATAACAAATTTATGACAGCAGTTATTCAGCTTAGTCAACGAATCCTGCAGATATACTGGATTTATTTAAGAGTATAATATGATCTGTATAAGTTAAAGAGCTGAGATTAACATCGCCAATTTTGATATCAAGTTTAATGCTATCTTTCTTCACGATGTGATTTGTACGGATGAGAATATCAGTGGGAGATAGCAATTCAATTCTAACTGCTGATTACAACTCAAATATAGTCTATATATTGCTCGATATAATGTCGAGCAATATATACACTACACACCGATTACATACGCTTTTCTCTTGGCACCTTGTCATATACCTTTTCCAGATCTCCAAAACTTAAAAGCGGATCCTTGTTATGTTCCCACGATTTCTCAACTACTTGTCATAAATGTGATCCTGACAGCTCTATTTGACCTGAAACCATCTCGTTCTTCTCTAAGTTTCTCCGCTAGAATTTTCCTTGCCCTCTTCTCAGGCACGCTTACATAAATATTACCAGGAACACTCAATACGGAAATGCTTCTATAATTTTCACATTCAGTTTTATGTCCCTTTTTTATAAATGGGTACTATGAGCTGATTCCAGTCATAATTCGACCTTCACTGAGTTTTCTGAATTATGCAGTTAAGCCACTGTAAAAATTTTAATGTGAATTATCCATAGTAATTCACATATCAATATGTAATAGCCAAATTTGAAATTTAAAACGTCAAAATCTTGTAAATGGTATATAATATACGTATAGAAGTTTTCGAATTTTTAAAGTAGTTTCAGCTTCAGTTACATGACTATTTCTAACCATTTCAATAATATAATTTGATTTACTACGTGGATTTCTGCCTACTGCCGTCCTATTGGAATATCTCCAATAGGACGGCAGTAGTAATTAATTTTTAAAAAAAATTATTAAAAAAAAACAGAGAAAAAAACTTTTTTTTATTGAATTCGATTAAACTGAGTGATGTTCAATATCGACAAATTTATTTATAAGAGAATTCCATTTATGTTGTATTTCGAAACATCAATTGCAGCTGCATCATCTCCTCGCAAAAATTTATCAATTTCACCTTTGGCACGTTCTTTGAGAGAGATAAATTGCACTACTTATATAAAGAGAAGGCAACCAAGATAAATATAATTAGCACGTTCTTTTTTACCCCTTTGATCGAACTCACTAAAATCACAAAATGGAAGTTTCTAGAAATGTTAAAAGGCAAGTTGCAGAATGATACGGAGCAAGGGAGGCAGGAACATGAATTCTTCCTAACAGACAAAACGGGGCTTGTTGCTGCTTAGGGCAAACTGCAGCGATCTATTAAAAGACACGTGTGAAGCAGACAGAACGACGATTCGACACAGCAAGGTGGGCAGCAGTGCAGGTCATAAAAGCCAATACAAAATGTGCACGGTTACCTGGCGAATGTAACACCGATCTCCATGAGTTTGCCCTAGAGTAAACATCCCTTAGTGGGCATTCCTTCTCTTCCTACTCTCTCTCTCTCTCTCTCTCTCTCTGTTCTCGCCTCCTTATTACTGGGCGGCGCTACCGTCCAATAGTTTGGAGTCATCTCGAGAATTTCAAGAGCGAGCAGGAACGACGCCGGTTACCATAACAACGCGAAGAATCGGCCGCGTGGATGGCACGGCAGGTGCTAGCCGTGTATATCTATTTTCCACAACAGCACGTTCGCTGAGGATGCCCGGAGAGCCGCTACGGCACACCAAATTTCAAAACGCGCTTTATATGTGTAACTGACTGATGCTTCATCTTGCTTAATTTACCGCTTACAGAACGAAATTAACACGCCTAGGTGGCGCCTGAATCGCAACCAGTGGAGCGGATAGGGAGGGTTTGTGGCTTAGACGGTATTCACAGCGGGTTGGTCCGTTTTCATCTGTTCTGTGCTCGCAACGAATAAACCTTTTTGTTGGCCACCAGGGGGCACTCTAATTATGCTCGCCAAACAGTACGCTGGCGATAACCCACCGTAAAAGCTCTAATTAAAGGAGTCCTTTGTGAGGTCGACAAAGAAACCGCGATCAGAAAGGTACCCGAACACACGAACGTTTTCCGCGGGGAGAGATACGAAGAAGACAAACGAAGGTCACGTTACCGAGGACGGCCTTGAGACTCGGAGGAACAACAACGTTTAATTGCGATAAGTAAAACTCATCTCTGGATATTCAAATCTCACTCGAATGTGTATTCAATGCAAACTGGTTCCATGAGGTTGTCACATGTCAAGGACTGCACGGTCTGCGACCTTCAAGTCGCCATGCAGATACCCTTTATTAAAAGTTTTGTTTTTTAAATCTGAGAAATGCGAACACTTTATTACAATAATCTAAAATTTTGTGTTCCTGCTGTCACCGCAGAAGTTTTCAAATGGGTAAAACGTGATTAACAAGACTTGAAAATGATTTTAGAAAAATATTTGGCGGTAGGGAGTAATCATGATGAAAGTTGTCACTGTTTCGCATGGAAGTTGCAAGCCTGTTCTTACTGACAAGTACCTGTACACGAGAGCATGCAGGTCATATCACTGTGCCTGCAACATGTTTGCAAGGTACATTACTATCTTGACGTTCGACCAGTTTGTCGTGAGAGCAGTTTGGCATCGAGCCAAAAATATTGAAATCGTCCATCTCCTCGATTTTTTTATTTTATTTTATTTATTTATTTTTTTTTTTTTTACAAAGTTGCAGACGCATTGCTCCTGGTTTGCAAGTTCTGTTACAGCCATTTATCTGTTCCTTGGCATGAATAAAGCAATACCAAAATTTTAAATGAAGAACAGTGTTCAATGTTTAACAAGGAATTCATTTCAGAGTTCATGAAACAGAAACAAATAAGAACAGACTAAAATAAATTAACAAAAATTGTGCACACTAAGCCACAGTTTTCAGATGCTCGCAGTGTTTAAGATATGAATATTTTAAGTTTTGCTTGTTTGGTAACTAAGAACGGATGTGACGTTAAGTTCCCATGACAACAATAGGTCTATTGTAAGAAGCATATGTCATTGTAAAGAACGAAATACTTGACCAGTGGAGAGTAGAGGTATTAAAAGAGTGGATCTTTAAAAAAAATGTTTTAAAAAAGTGAAGGAGATGAAATCCATCTGTCACCAAAAAATATGCATTAAATTTTATTTATGATCTTTAATTTTTAATTAAACGGGTATAACATCATAATTAAACTTTGTTGATCCAGTTTTCTTTTAAATTTACGTAATAAGCCATCTATTAACCAAAAAAAAAAAAAAATGAATCTCTGAAGCTCCTTACAAAAAAAGTTCACTTTCTTGGTTAAACATTTCCTGTTATATTTTGCAAAAATAGCTTTCTGTTACCTAGACGTAAGTTCACTACGTCTCAACGTACATCTTATTATTTAAAAAATATAATTGTTGTCGTTTGTCCATCAACCAATTTGTAAAGAAGAGTGTACACCCATTCCTAATGTTAAGTAGTGTTTTACACAATTTGCACTTCTTCTATAGAAAAACTGAGGTGGCTAGTTAATTATTTTTGAAAGAAAAAAAAATATATCGTATAAGACTTTGGGCATAAATGGCTTTAAACAGAAAACAGGAAAGAACTGCTCTGAAGTACGGAAGCGTTATTCAAAACTCGGCGCAGTAGCAGAGCGGAAAAATTTAATAAGTTTTGCCACAGTTTATCAAATGTTAATAAAAAAGATTAGGTGTATCTGTAGCAGAAAAGTCTCCTCGATTACAATAAAGTGAATTTGATAATCGGGGGGGGGGGGGAATGTCGAAATGAAAGTGAAACCATAAAGAAAAACTCATTTTTGCGTCGACGTTATCGACTATCGCTCGGACATAGTGAACTATATTATGGAAGTTCATGTTGCGGCTGAACACAGGAAGTAAGTTTATAAGCCCCTACATGGTTAATCCATGCTAATGAATTCTCGTTATACATCGTTCGGCCATGAGGGCCAGATAGCTGCACCACCACATTATCCTGGAATGAGCAGGAGAGCAACTGGAACACGTTTTATTTGCTTTCTTTCCCGCCCACACCACAGCTGAAAAGTCCCAAGTACCTATAAGAGACAGGGAGGGGAGGGGGAACGTGTGAATACGTTATTATCCTTTCTGTCTTCATGGCCTTAATGTTAGTGCACTTTACACGTGTCCAAACAAAAGCGCTCTTCCAAATATCGCTCGTATTATCGCCGGCCTTTGAGGCTCGGTTCTGCTCGCTATAAAAGCTCCAGTCCTGGCCGATCGATATTTGCCACTGCGCTTGCCTAAGCGCAATTTTACTTGCAGCACTTCGCTCGTAGCCCTTGACCTCACCGTCAAATAAATACCTGCATATCAGCAGTATCTGTCTTTATATGCAATCTGCACATACAGAATTTTCATGTGCCCAGAATGGTATGCGTTATGTGCTGCAATGTTTGTGGTGGTCAGAACATTCGGCTGAGGATGAAAAGTAATACAGTTTTTTTTTATTAATAAATTTAACGTTAATAGAGGAAAATTGTGTGAAGGAACTTAAATACGGACCAATTCGAATACACAATGACAGTACGCATATAGCAACATAAGAACATCTCCCTGCACATCCCTAAACTACCGCTTATACCTACTTAACATGGTGCTATGAAATATTTTTTCTATACAAAAAGTAAATTACATGAAAACAATATAAACAACAAACCTGCAGTTGGCGTATGATATTCAGAAGATGCCCCGTGAACTAGTATACATCTCTGCTAGTGCTGCATGTGTGAGTATATTCCATCCATCCAAAAGGGTTTGAGTTCCCTAATTTGAGGGGGTTTTAATCAATTATTGTCGGTTTTTCTTTTTGAGAGACAAGAAACCCGAGCTTTTGGAAGAAAAAAAATCTCTACCTTCCTTTTGAGGCCGACTTACTTACCATTTGAGTGAAAACACCAAATATGGGTACTTCAAGTCACAGATGGGATTCGAACCCGGGTCTTTCCAACCAAAGGGCTCGTCTATAAAAACTGAGCTACAGAGGCACGAGTAAATTATTGAAATATAAAATATTGCACATAAAATTCTCATGTAAAAGATGCGCCTGTTATATACAAGTATAAAATGCGATATAATGCAAAAAAGACAAGGCAGACTCCTTAAAAGGTACGAATTCATGGAGAGAGAGAGAGATGCGCCAAGTGAACTTGCTCAGATCTATACCACCGTCAGTGTGATACATAAAAGTCAACAGCATAATTTGACTGCATCACGCAGTGATACCATAAAGCTAAGTATAATGGAAATTATATGGAAGATCTTAACGTAGAAATAGTTAAGGATGTGTCTAAAACCAACAGACTGTGGCTTCGAATCTCAGCACTGGAATAGATGTTTAGGGAAATGTATGTGATATATAAATTTTATTGTCCATTGTGGAACTAGAATTTTGCTTACTGGAGGTCTCTGAAGTGAAAGAGATAATTTCAGCGCCTAGTCTACCCTACATACTGGATGTATCTGAAGTGGTTTAAAAAGTTCCATGTTCGATCTCTAGACCAGTGTCGGGATTATCCAACTCTTAGCCCACCTACTGTACTAAATGTGCCCACAGGTTTTTAAACCTGTGGTACAGCTAGTAAAGTGGATTAAAACTATCCTTTAGTGAATGGGATTGCTGTAAAATATGTCCAGATCCTGCTACAACAGTCAAACACGTATGAAGCAAAACTAGCAGGAAACGATTGATGAATACAAAAAACGCTGTAAACACATAACAATGTGTTTCAATTATGATGGATTTTTGATGTTTACTGGTAAAAATATTACCCTCTATGAGTTCTGTTTAAGTGGCTCTGGTATATACATATGGCAGGATGAAGTCTTACAAATTTGCAATCATTTAAATTTCTCTCTCCACTGTAAGATTTTGGAGACGTATCCTAAGAAGACGTAGAAGAAACCAGCACGAAACAAGTGCTAGCGCCATATCGCACAACATAAAAGTGATATTTGGTTGTTTTTTTAATTGTCATCCGATGTGTTTAATTACCTTCTTCTTCTTTGACGACCACTTTGGCAAATTTTGAGCGATCCTCAGCTACTCTGATCAGTCTCTCAGAGCTCATGCCAGTCCACTGTCTGATGTCTGCCAGTCAAGATTCTCTTCGTCTTCTTTGTCCTCTTCTTCCATTTATCTTCCCTTTTATAATCAGTTGAAGTAGCGTATATTTTTCATTACGAAGTAGGTGACCAAGATATGCAGTTTTCCTTCTTTTTATGGTATCTAAAACTTCACCTGATTTCCCCATTTGTTCCAGTACTTCCTGATTGGACGTTTTTGCTGTCTATGGAATTTTTGACATTCGTCTATATAACAACATCTAAAGGCTTCGAGTTTTTTTTATCGATGTTGTCCTCAAGGTCCAAGTTTCTGCACCGTACAGCAGTACAGACCATAAATAGCATTTAACCATGCGTACTCTAAGTTCTAAGTTTAAACTGCGGTTACACAGTGTTGATATCATCAGGAGAAAATGTTTTCTTGCCATTTCAATTCTTTTATTTCCATTTCTGGATTGCATTCTTCATTTAACCAGCATCCGAAATATTTAAATTTTGTTACTCTTTCTATTTGATCTGTTTAATTACCAGTGCAAAAAAAAAAAAAAAAAAAATCTGAACACATTTCAGCCAATCGTAGGACAATGCAATTTTAACATCTGCACGTTTTGATATTTCTATGGTTAACAATGTAAATATTAAATGCAGATTCGTGAGCTGCAGATACTTTCTTGATTCCTAATCCGCAGACGCTGGATCTGGAGCCTTCGACTTTGCTGTGCACAAATCAGCAGTCGAATCAGTTAAACTGCCGACAGCCAGTTATGAAAAGTCATATCAATATTGATATTCAGACACAACGTCGCAAAAAAATAAGAGTGGTGTCAGAGAAAGAGAGGGGGCGGTTTAGGAGAAGGACAGAAAGAGAGAGAGAGAACTGTTGGTACTTTTGACACAGTTGGCTCGCTGCCAAGAACATGGGCTGCCACGACACCCGATTATCGGGGAGGGGAGCATAGAGAGCATTTGCAACACAATATCAATTACGGCAGTTACTCCACGCGTAATTTTGTGCCAGTCCCATGACTAAATAATACTTCCTTCTGTAGGCACTCTATCCTCATATATTTTTCCGAGGGGCATAATCGGTATCTGTTTTGTGGCTGCATGAGAGGTGTCGTGTAATAGTCGAGCATATTATTGCTGCGTCACTCCCTTCTGAAATACATCAACCCAATTAAGCTAAACCAGATGTGGCGAGAATGAGACAATTGCAGCAATTTGGAATAGAATAAGTTCTGAAACTTTTCATTCGTAACAGACTTATATTAGTTTTATTGCAAAAGCTTAAGGATAGACATATTGTAACTCTTTAGTACTACAATGCTAAAAGCTGTTCTAAAACCTCATAAGGTATTTGTAATAATAAAATACTTATATTATACTACGGATTATTTAAAGGCGTTTGCTGTGATTTTAGAATTTTAGAAAATATTTTAAACTATTTAAAATCTTCAATTACAGATTTTTTTCATGGAAATAAATTGCATCGATAAACCCTATAAAATTAGTACGCGTGACAACTCGCACAAACACTCAAATCCAACATTTTGACAGATATAGAGAGAAATAGCAGTAACAGATATTGCGTGTGTGTTTATTCGATCTCAATTGCATTCTACTTATCCTTAACATTTTCAATAATCCATAAAAGTCCACTTAGTGCAACAAGGAAAACAAATATTCGGATAAATGTCTTCTTTTGCATCCTTGATAAAAATGGAACTTTCGGGCTCATTTTTTTAAAGCACGGATTTAAACTAAATGGTTAGAACGATTAAAAATTTGGACTAAATTTTGAATACGCGCAGTAATTTTTTAATCAGTTAAGGTATTTTGATTCAATAAAGAAATTTTAAATTGATAAAAATTCCAAATGAAATTAAGTAAAACATGCTTTACACTCAATAGCCATTTTCTATAGCCGGTCTAATACAGAAGTAGCATACTTTCCCAGAAAGTTGAGTTTTTCATCCTGCAAATCAAACAAACCGAAGAGAAAAACATCCACGATTAACAGACAATGCATTATTGCCTTCACTTCATTAGTGCCTCAGCAGGAATTCAAAATAACCCGCTTCACCCCCGCCATTGGCTTTCAAAACGCCTTGACATTAATTCGACAGTATCGCGGAAGGATAAGAAGAGAATATGATGGACGAAAACGTTAATAAAATTTCTGTATGGTTTCTGGCAAGATTGGTTTATTTTCACAAATATTTCATTGGCCAATCAAATATTTGTGAAAACCTTTAATGATCGATGATTTTCATCGTTCGGTGTGAGATTATGACCACCCTGCTAGTACGATAGACCTTAGTACGATAGACCTTAGTCTATCGTACTAAGGCGTGGACAGGTCTATTGTACTAAAATATGCTACAGGATTCCAACTTTTAGTGAGTGACTTTGCATAAAAAAAAAGAAATAAACAAACAAATAAAGAAACAAACAAAAAAAATAAAAAAAAAGTGTGTCACTTTTTTCCAAAAAGTTCATTCACTGCCTACAGTGAAGCCCGCAGTATCTACTAAACTATCATTAAAAGGGCAAGTCTAACTTTGATAGGACTAAGTGTAGAAAACTTGCCACCTGTGACAATGGCTGTCTTGTCCAGTCCCACGAAAAGTTGTTGTAAATAACTTTTCCATCTGTGCTTCTACCTGTTTCTCGACCAAATGGTAACATTGTAACATCAACTAAAGATAAGGCTGACTTCGCATAATTCTTTCCATCCAACTCTTACACTGACGAGGAAGACAAATCACCTTCTCCTTTATCTGCACATTGTATCCCACGCCTCCTGTGATCTTCCACTAGAAAGATATCAGAAGATTTTTCAAGAAACGGACATCAAAAAAGGCTTCTGGTCCTGATGTAATCCCACCAGTTGTGCTTAAGAGATGTGCTTCAGAATAAACACCTGTTCTTTATCATCTGTACACTATATTGCATCCATCTTACCGCATGGATGCAAGCCCGAATATGGCCAATTCCTAAAAAAGGGTGATAAGTACCTACTATCCACCTATCGGCACTTAATGTGTTTTCGGTGTTCACCAAAGTAATGTAAAAGGTCATCAAAACAGTCAACTTCTTGGACATTTGAGAAATTGTCAACTAATCAACACCACCAATATGGATTTCGCCAATCAAAATCCAGCAGATCTCCTGGTCTAAATCACCAATCTCTGGATACGTACCATGGAAAAATCTGGAGAAAGCTGTGCCGTTGCACGTGACAGTTCCAAGGTGTTTCATATTGTATAGCATCAATGGCTTCTCTGCAAATTGTCATCTTGTGGTCTGTATTTCCCCCCATGTAAATGGATTTCCCGTTTACTTTCGAGTCATTTCAGTAAATGTAATGGTGGACGGTGTTCTCCCTTCACATATTCCCGCTAATGCAGAATTCCTCAGAACTATTATGTCCCTCAGCCTCTCTCCTATATGCACTGCTTGGAAATAAATCAATGGACACTATAGTGTGAGAAACAAACAGCTTTGATGCCGCCTACCATAATAAGATATAGGACCTCCTTTCACTGTGATGACTGCAGCAATCCAACGGGCCATACTTTCCACAAGCGTACAACAGCGATCAATTGGAATTTTGGACCATTCGTCCTATAGGGTGTGAGGCAGAATCCCTTGACCTCACCCGACACTCCAGTTCATCCACAGATGCTCAATAGAGTTGAGATCAGGGATCTGTGTAGGCCAGAAGTGTGATGACGTTCATGTCCACAAACCACGCAGTTACAGCAACAACCTTATGAAAACATGGCGCATTGTCTTACTGAAAGAGGCAATGGTCAGTTACATAGAAATGTGCGCTCTTTGCACAAAGTAGGAATCATTGAATATTCAGATATCTCTGGGAGTTCAATGTTCGTGTTACCACAAACCAGGTCCGAGGTCAAACCAGGAAAAACAGGACCATACCACCACTGCCACCTCCGAACATCATAGATGGGGTTATTACGCACTCTGGTAAGAGACGATTACCGTGCATCCGCCTCACTCACAGCCGTCCATCTGCTCGGTAGAGGGTGTAGCGTGATTCGTCGCTCCATAACACAGTTATCCAAGCTTCCAAGTTTCACTGTGCACGCTCTTTTCACCACTGAAGACGACGCTGCATGTTGGTTCGGGTAATGTGAAGCTTCCATATTGCGGTTCAACCATGGAAACCCATGTTTTGAGCCTTGGTTCTGAATGTTTTTGTGCAGAGTCGTTTTCCGGTCGGTGTCCGGAACTCCATATTCAATGCGTCAGCCGAGGAATGGTGGTTTTTATATATTATTCTTCGTAGGTCGTCCGCTGCGGGTAGCTTGCAGTTGACTCCTTGCGCTTCTACCTCAGTATGTTATCACTGGGATGGCCCAATCTGCCTATCACAACGCCTCTTTCAAACTCCGTCAATTCTCTTCTTGCAGCCATTTCATCCGGATACAATTGCACTAACTTGGGAGCATCGTATTTTTCCAATTTATACCTACAAACACGTGACTCGTTACATGGCACCATGCACCTTTCCTATGGGGATGCCTGTTGACTTCTTTTCAAGATGTATATAAATGAAATATTCTCAATGATCCCACACCATCTTCATACTTTTATTGTGATCACCTTAAACCTTATTCAGAGTTTTACTGTGAATAGAGTTTGAGGTCACCTATGATAAAGGTCGTAAACATTGATCTCCACACATCCTTAAATGGGGCAACAACAATGCAGCCAAAACACAGTTTTGTCTATTTTCTCGCAAAAATGACCTTAGTTCTTTTCCACTTACTTTTGATAATGCTCAACGCTCAAGACCAGATCTCTCTATCTTCTTGGACTGACTCTTAGTCTTAGTCTTTCCTGACATATGTAACTTCTGTATAGCATCTTCAGCTTCCAAAAAACTTGGAAGACATCGCTTTTTCGCTCAACCTTAGAATACTGCTCTCACATTTTGGATGGTACACCTAAGACCTCTATAAAAATTCTCGCTGCATTTCAGAAGAGCGGTTCGAATGATGACGATCATCTCTCTCACAGACTCTTCAGCCACTGTCCTATCTTATGGTTTCAGCACTGCGACTCTTCTACAAATATTTTCATGAAGGACGTGTTCAGCAGAACAGAATCCACCATTTATTCTAAGCTTACAGACGCGGGAAACGACTACCCGACATCATTTTACAGTTTAACTACAGAGTTGCTTAACCTGCTACTCGCTGTCGTACTTTATTCCATTTACCTTAGTTCTGTGGAATAGCCTCGTCCATGAAGTATTCCCTAAGGACCAAATTCTCCAGCTCTAAGAGTATCAACAGATTACTTTTCTCTTGATCCCAGCCCACACACACACACGACATTTATTTGCTATAGGCGTTGCGGCATCTCGCTTGTGGAAGTGATAAAAAGGCAAAAATATACTCGTCTCAAGATATAGCCGTAAGTAATGGTTATTATGATGAAAGGAGTTGTCAACCAATGAAAGTAAGCATGAGATGAAATACTAATTCCTTTCGTTGGCATAGTAATAATTGCAATTTGCATTCATCAGGCGACTTGAAATTCTAATTGTTAGCTGCAATATCGTGTTGTTCATTGTAGCGGATATAATTTTCTTTTTGTGCTCAGAAGTGATGGGGTGTAATCTGCTGATAAAATACAGACCAGATCCCTCAGTATCATATGCGCGTGCAACGCACTCATATTTACCAAAATACTTGGAATTATTTCAGCAACTATGGCATGCTTAACACTTAAAACCTGTTTAATTGCTATTTTTACATGCTCTTTTTCTATTAAAGAAGAGTAAAATACTTTGCTTGACGACGCTACGGCTTTGCATAAATTATAAAAACCACGTTGAAAATCAAGAGCTCTCAGAAAAGGGATATTCTTAATATTATAGTGGCAAATATCAAAGATAAAATGCACATAAATGAAACCTGCGTCTAACACATGGTATTTCGTGAAGTTTCGACTCGTCACACATGCTTATATTTAAAACGTTAACACAACGATACGCTGTATGTGTGGGTGTAGTGGGGAGAAGGAGGATATATCGAGGAACATTTTTGCATTCGACCACTAACACTTCATGAATTTGAAAGAACGCCTTTGCAAAGCTATCGCAAAAATAAATCTCACGTATGATCCGATAGGAGTTTGAATCCAGGGTGGATTTTGGCGATGTTACTAGAGATACAATTTATGATATCCTTATAACTTGCAACACTTAGAATAAAACTTGGTACTACTTGTCCATGCTAAATGGTGCTTGATGGCTTAATCTTCGTAAAATAGCTTTAGACATATAAGTATTTGCAATTGAAATGATCTTTGTGAAATACCCTGTATACTGAATGACGCCAGACACAAGTCCCTCAGCAGAGAACATCATATATGAGACGTCTGTACAAACACAAAACTTTTAGAAGTAGCATAGTTGTTGAAATTATTGGATGGGATATGCAGCATATTTCACGACAGAATGCACATTGAGGAGTTTATACGTATTTGCGTTTGCTAAGTTATCAATGCTGTGATTAAGCTTGGCCTTTTGTATGAAAGAAATACAACAGAGGAGTCCTTCATGAATAGTATTTCATATCTTTTTTTTGCAGTAGAATGAGGACGAGTAATTATTTTCAAGTTCAGTGATGATCTTGTGCAATACAGGCAATGGCTTACTCCATCATATTTTGGGAATTCTCCTAAAAAATGTTTTCACCGCCTATAAATTTATTATGCCTTAACACCCGTGGTAACTACGTAACAGAAGGTACTCACGATGGCAACTGGGACTGTATGAGCTATTTACCCTCTGTGATTTTATAACTAATGAATTAAATAACTAACGGATGGAGTAAACATTTTAGTTATAATCAGATCCATCTTGTGCATTGTTATGATTTTTTTCAGTCGTTTTCGACTCTTGGTGATCATGTGAACAAAAGGTTCTACATCCCATTCGGCCTCTTGTCCTTTCTTTCAGTAATTGCAAGTTCAAATTGGTAGGGTCTTTTATGTTGTCCATCCAAAACTATTTTGTGGTCTTTCTCTTCTCATTCTCTCAATCTTCCCCAATATAACTGCCTTTTCCATGATTCATCAGCTCGCATAATATGCTCAAAGCACATCAACTTCTGTTTTAGCGACCATCGCCTCCAATGAGCATTCAGTCTTTATACTAAGTAAAGCCTTCTTATTGGTCATTCCTGCAGTCCATGGGATTCTTAATACTCTCCTTCACACCCATAATTCAAATGAATCAATTCGCTTTCTATCTTTCTTCTTAATAATCCAGCTTTCACATCTATACATCACTGCTGGAAATACCATTGCTTTGACAATTCTAACTTTCATGGCCTTACTCACACCTCTATCTTTCATAATTTTTTACAGGTTTAACTTCACTTTTTTCCCCATGACTATTCATCTTTTAATTTCATCTTCACATTTACCATCATTTCTGATTCTGGACTCCAGTAAATCATAACTTTCAATTATTTATATTTTATCTCCCTCTATTATAAATTCATTTAAATTGCCAGAAGTCATCACTTTTGTTATGCTGATGTTTAAATTAAGTCTGGCTTTGTTACTTTCCGTCTTAACCAATAGAATCAACCGCTCCAAATCTTCCTTAGTTTCTGCTATGAGGATTTTATCATCTGCATATTAAATTTTTTTTTCTGCTCACCAATCTTAATTCATGTTGGGTCTTTGTCTAAATCAGCCATTCTCATAATATATTAAAAATATAGAGCTACAGTATATGTACAACCCTGCCGAACCCCTTTTTCCACTCGAATGCTGTTTCTCCAAAGACTGTTTTTACTGAAGCTTCTTGTTTGTCATATAGCTCTCTTATCAAGAGAATTAGATGTTCGGGTATTCCCATTGATCTCATTACAATCCACAGTCTGTTGTGATCCACGCAATCAAAAGCTTTCTTATAATTAATAAAACAGATGACTACTTCCTTATGAAATTGTCTTCTTCTTTCCATAATCCATCTCATGTTTGCTATTTGGTCTCTAGTTCCTCTACCTCTCCTAAAGCCTGCCCTGTTCTTGTGGCATTTCTCTAACATGTTGGATCACTTTCAGCATAACCTGCATGTGAAATTAAAGCGATGGTTCTATAATTCTTACAATCTCTAGCATTTGATTTTGTTCGAATTGGGATGAATACTGATGTTTTCTAATCTCTAGGCCAGAATATTTTTTTCCAAATCTGCTGACAAATTTCAATCAATATATTCACTGCTACTTTGCGCATTACATAAGAGTAAACTATCTATTGTGAAACTGTCGAGTAAAGAGATTTCCAGACAAATGCAAAAGTTGGCTGTAAATATACCCCATGCCTTCTTGACTGTCTCTTGCAAAACGGAGTACTTGAAGCTATGCAGCATATCTTGAAGTAGCCATTTTCAACGTGAACAGAATATATTCTTACTGAAAGAACACAGAAAATGGGGAGTAAAAGTTATGTGACTGATGCGGTTCATGATTGATATACTGATACCGAGAAGAGGCATTCTTGTAGTTTTCATAATCCTAATAAGTACTGTCGTAAAATATGAACGTAGTCACTCAATTTGGAAAGACAAGAAAAGTTCATAACCAGTAATGGAGGAGACATTCAACTCGCATCTATTAATAAAACAGAGTAATCTGTTTCTAATTTAATAAGGAGTATTCGGTGAGTAGCCCTATATGAAAGCCCAGGAAAAGTCTTTAAATAGGAAGAATCGGGATGAAGCCAGTACCGATACCCTACTTTAGATTAACGTCTTTCCTTTCTAAGAAGTAGTGCTACTTTCAATCTGGAGTCAATACAGAACTGGTCTAGACTACGTCTAGACTTCAAAGTGTGGTGACAACTATCCGCTACAATAATACGCCGACGACACGAAGAAGGGCTCTGTGAGAGACGCCCCGGTGTCTACACTGCCCTCTTCATCACGACACAGACAAAAACAGAAATCATACCACCAGATTCTGGATCAATGTGAGGTAGCACGCACTGCTACAGCTAAAAGAGCTGATTTACCTACAGAGTAATCCAGGATGAATTCCAGTTGAGGGATCTAGGATTAGTTTGTCTTTGCAACAGAATGAATTTCCACGTCTTAAAAATAAAGTCAGTGGGACGAACTTGAAAAATACTGTAGAGAAACATGCCGAAGCCTCTGTGAATTCCATCTTAAAGAGACAACAATGTGGAAAACCGGTTGACAGTTGCAGTATTGTGATGTTCCACCACAATTATACTTTCTTGCTCACCAGCAATGGATTTGGAATAACCAGAGCCCTTCTAGTAAGTAGCATGCTGGAATTCGCCAAGATACAAATATGAGGTTGTGAAAGAGATAATATTTTGTTAATAATTCAACAGTTTTTTGTATTTATACTTAGAAATAAATTAATTATACTTATTTCCACATTATGCTTGGACATAATGTTCAGCTCATACAATTATGTATGCCAAATAATTATACTTGAACTGCTAAATAATGAAAAATGCTTAATGAAAGAATAAGTGTACAGATTTTCTTGTGTAAAGAACAAACACAAGACTAACTTTAAAAAATAAACAACTTGTCTTTTAAAATTTCTAGATTCTTAAACTAATCTAGGGCAGTGGTCTTTCCCCTGAACTTAAAAGTGGACTCACTTCGTACAATTCCAAAATTTAAACTCAGCAAAGAACACTGCCCTACATTAGTTTAAGAAACTAGAAATTTTAAAATGAAAGAAGAAAAAAAAAACTTGAAGTATCAGTTTTTTTTCTGTTCGTAACACGAGAAAAAATGTACACTTATTCCTTTATTTGTAATGTATTTAATTTTGCGAAATGCATGATGCGAAACAGGACGACTCATTTGCTCTTCGGCTGGGAAGATCTAGGTCTAAAATCTGGGTAGAACGTGAGGAATTTTATGAGTACTGAAGGTGAGTTAGCTGGTCACATATGGCCATAGAAGAGTTTTTTTCCCCTCCCGCAAAACACACAAATCGGCTGGAGCAGGGCTTGAACAGATGATGCGCTCTCCCAATCACCTTCGGCGAGTAGCAGCAGAGAATGGAATCTTTTTTTTTATTTAATTAAAAAAATCTGTAACCACGGCACAGCACTATTAATTATTTTGCGGAACTCCTATTGAATTATTGGACATGCTATTAAAAAAATAAAGGGTTTTGGGAGGGTAATTTTTTTTTTGCGCGGCAGGTAGGGTTTCGCATAATTTGTCGAGCCCTGATCTGAAGTATACACGCAATTAAAACAGGTAATATAGCTTCATAGCCTTCACAGAACATAGAAAATAGTACATAGCTTTCGCAGAAGATAGAACATAGTACAAAATGCTACCAGGGGGGTATTTGGAGCTATAAGGTGGTTTGGGATTAATTAAACAGTAATGGCTAGAAGAAACACAACAAATCAATTTTGTTCGTGTAACTTATATGTGGTTCAACATGTCCTCCTTTTAGATGTTCGTAAGAACTGCATTCTGTGAATGACATTTTCTATAGCGGAACGCAACAGATTTGCATTCATTTGCCTCACAGGCTGCGTTACTCTGTCTTTCAAGGTTGCTAAATAAGGAACATGTCCTTCATACACCACGCGTTTCAGATGGCCTCACAACCAAAAGTCACAGGGATTGAGATCAGGCGAATGAGGTGGCCTTGCTGTGAGAAATGCACGACTAATCATTCTGTGTTCTGTGAAATGTTTTCGTACCATTCGCTTTACCGGCAATCCAATGTGAAGTAGTGCTCCATCTTGCATGAATAGTCAAGGCATCATCACTGCTGATGCTGCGGAACAACAAAGTTGCGCAGCATCTCTCGATATCTAACACTAGAGAAGGTACAAGTCACTGGTCCTGTCGTGCGAAGTTCTTCGAAAAAGTACGAGCCGATAATAATAATTATTATTATTACACGATACCTCTAGGGAGTCCAAAGACTCGTCGAGGGAGGGCACCCACTCCACAACTCTCCGTCCCTACCAATTTCAATTACACCAACGCCATGTACCTCCGATCACCATCACTAGCATTTCCACAGAAAATCACAACCATCCATGCCCACGGCGGGATTCGAACCCAAAGCCTTTTGGCTGGTTAGCGTATCCGCTTTCCAGCCAAAAGGCTGCGGGTTCGAATCCCAGCTAATCAGGCCAGCATAATAAACGATGAAACCACACTACACCACATCACATGCCGAACTTTCGGTGAGCCGAACTTTCGGTGACTTTCGGTGAGTATAAAGGGATCTGATGGAACAGCACCATTCAGATGAAAACATGCCTCGTCACTCCACAAGATCTTCCACGGCTATGCATCATCCACTTCCATTCGAGCTAAGAACCTCAGAGCAAACTGTAGTTGAGTTTCCGCATCACCATGAAGCAAATCTTGAATATGGGAGATCTTGTAGGTGGAAAGACCTCAGCATTCAATGCAGGATTTTCCGCACAGTTGAGTATGGCATGTCCAGTTGCCTTGATATTACGTGACCACTGCTGGGCCCTTGTGCGTTATTCGTTCCGCGACGGTAGTTGCAACTTCATCTACTTGTTGAGGAATAATCGTTTGCGCCCTCTTCCTGGCCTCGGTACTAAAGATTCGCTGTTTTCAAATCGTAAAATCATTTTTCTAAGATTTGTTAATTGGACCTTTTCTCCAATCGTTCAAACACCGGAATTCTCGAAGTGCGACATTAGCGTTACCGCATTGTTGATAGTAAAGCTTGACTAGCAACCACATGTTCCGGTAAAGTGAGCTCCATAACAATTCAGTGTGATCAGAATCCGTTTCGGTCTTCCTTATATCCATCAACTAGTCAGTAGAAACAGTGAGATTGCGCAAATATCACGCGATTCTAGCGCCGATTGTCCGCTGGTGGCAGAATTTTGTACTGTTTTTTTTTTCTGTAAATCAAAACCCCATGCTCCACAGCGTACTTACTCCAAGTTTGGTTGAATTTCGTCCAATATAATTTTCGCTACAGGGCACTGAATAGCTCCTCTTTAATTATGGCCACCCTGTATATTATGACAGTACGAAGTCAAATAAATGACTGGTTTTACTGTTTAAATGGAGAGAAAGTTTTGCCCTTCTCAAGCGCCTCTGCGGTGTAATCCAGACGGAGTCTCGACATTTGCTATTCGCTTGGAAAGCCCTGGGTTCAAATTCCGTTTAAGACGCAAGTACTCCTTTATAACAAAACTGAAACGTAGACGGTCTCATGCAAATCCGCAACGTTACTTCCTTTCAGAAACTCGAATTTTTCATCTCGAAAAGAAAGGATATAATACACTGCCCTGATACTCTTGGGAATTTAGGCTAGCCAATCTTTACCAGGATTTAATCCGATATGATATGATTAGTATTTGTTACATTTTCCGATAGTTGTAGAAGCGCATTATGGCAGACTTCTATTGTAATTTCACAACAAAACGAAATGTGGTTACATCTGCATGCAAATACACGTAAGCTCGAGTGTCCCAATAATTTTGGGAATATAGTGTACATGTCTGAAGAACGGTCTTCCTATTATTAGTTCCACGCGTTGCTATTTACATACTAAATTTGTTTTGTGATTTCTCTTGTGACTGCTAAGGTATTTACATGCCGTGCTTAGTTCACTTCTAGAAATCAATCCAATCATTGAAACTGATGATACAATCCGCGCTATTTCATCACACCAAGTCAGAAAGGCAAACACTGCATTAACAATAATCAAGCTATTTTACAAGGCGTATATATGATTGGAATATCGAGTAAATGGAAGTGCTTCTATTCAAAAGTTTGCAATGCGAATTATGTACAGATATTCATCCACGTAAGAAACATTGATTTCATTAAAAGTTCTTATTATTCGCGCTGTTTACACATTAGTAATAAAAATAATGGCACCAAGACGCATTTATGATAAACCGAATATATAAACATACACTACTGTGAAGCGCATAATATTCGAATTTAGTTCTTCGATTATAACATAACTCGAATAATTCGAGTTGTACTGAAATATTCGATTTCATTACGAGAGTATGAACTGTTTTACAAGAGTAGAAATTTGGTTCTCCAAATTTCAAAAGCTGCAAAGTATAATTCTAAACTCGATGTAAAAATTCTAATGATTAAACACAGAGTACTTACTTAATATTGGCTTGTCTTCGAATCTCAGAAAATGAAGTTAATTATAAATGAGTTCGGTAATTGCTCTACTTGCATTATCTTTCTAATTATAATACACGTGCAGAAATGATTCGAGACAGTCATCAAAAAAAGTGCTTTTCACAATAGTATGGAGGACGTCAATCACAGCAACTGAACGCAAAGCCCCTTTTTGGTTTTGAGTATTGAGTGAAATTATTCATTGCCATTTGTAATATTTCTTTATCGTTACAGCTCATTTTTCCACTAAAATAGTGGACAAATCTTTTCCAGCCAAAGTGGAGTTGATTCAGAATTAAGTACGAACGGAGAGACAAATGAACGAAACAAATTTAATAAGCTCTTTAAGCATTTTGCGAAGCGAACTTAAAAAATATGAAGTTATTAGGAATTCATTATACATTGTATTGAGCGTAAGAATATTTGAAAAATAAACCGATATACACGTTATATTTCGAGGGAATTCAAGTTCCCATTTATTGGCAATTTAAGTGCAGGATCTGGGATCAGACAGTTAAGGATCCAGATATCGCTTTCTTCTGTTCTGAACATCTTCCTTTACGAGTCCACGATCCTGGACGAAATACGGATCAGAAAGAATTTAAAAAAAAAAGAAGAAAAAAAATAAAAAAGGCATTCTGGAGTCTTGGAAAGAACTGATAACTTGCTTTCTGGAAACATTATTTGTTCCTATGTATGCAAGCAGGACAAACAGAGAAGGAAGATAAATGCATGGAATAGTTTAACTGTTCCACTAGATTTCTAGAAGTTCCTAGAACGTCTAGAAATGTATTTTATAATTTGTTCGATGTATCCTATTAATATTTTGTTCTTAATGCATCGGATAGAAGTTATTAAACTTTTTGACTATCAGGCAATCTACTGATAAAATATGAGTCTCAATTCCCCTCCCGCCTCCACTGTAGATATCCAGCAGAAAGTGGGTCCAGTTTAAACATTTAAAAATAATTATAAGAAAACTACGAAAGTATTCACAGGGAATGGGTATACTGAAAATGTTTAATAGCAATTTGAGGATATTTGTATAACCCCCCCAACCCTTAAAAAAGAAAGGTATGCTGAGAAAAAGGACTTGAATCGAGAAAGAATGATTTGAGAAAAATAATGGCAGAAAGAAATATACTGAGAGAGAGAGAGAGAGAGAAATGAAAAAATCGAGGGCAAAAAAAAATGGAAGTTTTATAAGAAGTCAAAGAGAAAAGAAAATAAGTCAACAAGAAAGGAAAATAACAAACGTAATTACAGAATTTGGAAAGAACAGTGATGAGAGAGAAAAAAAAAACAAAGAAAGATACAATGTGGTGCTTAAAACACTATACATGAAAAAGAAGTTGTGCGGGGATGTTTACAACATCCAGACAATAGGAATGCAAATTTGGAGGGAATTAGGAATGGCGCTGACAATAACAAAACCATTCATTCAGTGGCGATCGGTCGAAGGGGGCATTTCTTTAAAGAAGACGCCGTTAGTTAGGAAATGATGTTGGGAAATGAGACGACGGGTTAACTGGAGCTTCGAGTCGCTGCTAAGGAGCAGTAGGACACTCGGCCAGGCCCACGCTTGTCTTGTCGTATTCGATGGACTAAGATTCACATCGGTTGCCACTCAAATCCACTGCAACACGCAGACCCGCCTTTTCTCCATTCCGCTTCCGGAGAGACCGCTCTCTTAGGGTCATTAGCGTTGTTAGAACGTGACCAAATCGTGGCCACTCTAAAATCACGCGATCGCAGCACGAAACTTTCTGCGCTGACATTTTAAAAGACACGAAAAGTGCAGAGTAACGAACTGTTCATTGCGGTCCAAATGTACAAGGCTGGCACCCACTAATCGAGTTTCTCTGCAACTAAAGGAAGATAAATAAATAGAAAATTGTTAACTGGATGACCAGAAAATCGCAATAAGGCGAGTGGGTGATGAGATGCGCACGGCTTCCCGATTCGTATTCATCAGTATGGTAGTAATGGTGATTCTTTTTTCCTAGCCAAAGTGCTAAAACTACAAAAATAAAGCATTCTTTATTTGCTTTGGTGCAAACATCATAAAAGTATGTCGAGGCAGGGCGCAAGGCTCAATTTCTTTTAAATTGAATTTTCATTTAAAGCTAAGGGAATATGGAGGTTAATCACAGAAGTTTGTATTTTTTTTTGTCATCAAAATACTGGGGAACCCAAATATTTTTTCGACTCGATGTAAAAAAATCTGAAACAATTTTGGAAAAAAGTTTACTCTTTTTTTTCCTGAGGCCTTTAACCACACTGGTGCTTGATTAAATTACGACATTTTTTTTTAATCGAGAAAAATAATTTTTAAAAAATGAGGCTGTACATATATATCGGATGCTACAACAGTGTATCTAAAACATGCATAAACATACCGTTTGCTTTTAAATTATTCTTATAAAATTTTAATGATTCACCGAGACGTTAGACGACCTCCATTCCTCTCTATCTCGGTGAACAAGAAAGAATGAGCATAGTGATTTCTTATAATTCCACTTGTGGCACTGTTCTGTCAGTTATAAATATGATACCGATCAAAGAGGAACTACAGCGCCACTTTCGTTTTTAGAGATGAAACTAACTTCGTGCTTTTGCGATATGTTTTAAGTGTTAATTGCTGGGAAAGTGAAAATTAAAAACAGAAGTAGTTTCATTCTTTCTTATCACGTTTATTGAAACTAATTTTGGGGGCGAATTAAATACAACACCATTTTACACGTCTTGTCAATAATTACACCGCATACGTCAATACATCGAGAGAATAACGTCACTGCTAGTAGTGCCACTTTTAGAACAAGAAACTATAGCGGCATACTACTACGGAAAACTATGCTAACGAACAGGAGATGTCAAAATTACGCGTGAGCTGCGATAAGCAGAGGTAATGCTTTCTTCTCCTGGGAAGCTTTGACAGACTAAAGATTTTAGGGCTAAGACAGAAAAGCATTTCACTGCTTAACCCAAAGATTTCAAAATTTTTTTCGATTTGGGTTCCATTATAGTTCTTATTTGAAACAATGAGTGAGAACTAAATGGGTGTATAATTAATCTAGTTGACAGGCTTAGAACGTTATTCATAACTTATTTTTAACGGTATTACATCAAACAAAATACTAAACTATAAAAGGATGTTTATTAAGCGATTTTAAACCAGTATCATTAGAGCCAAACAAGATGTCACAAAAAGGAAACAATTCAAACTCTAATGGATATACGGTACTAAGGTATTATAAAGACCTATGTTTGGTCATTAGACAAACTTCTTGTTTCTGGATTATTTAACTGTTAGTCCGTCCAGTGTGCTGATGTAATGCTGGTTTAGAACCCTTCTCGAGTAGGATATGTACATTACAAAAAGCATCTACAGTGTTTGTGTTTGCCAACCTGTGGCCCGCGAGTAATTCAAAGGGGGTTTCGCGGGATAGTTTATTTTCATTAAACTTTTATCTTATCATGTTGCTCACACCTGTTGTTCACACCTGGCCTAATTGATATGTTCATATTCTTCCGAATATCTCCATTTATAACAGCAGTATTGCATTGTCATAAATGACACATTTAGTGTTGTAAAATTGTAATTTATTACTTCATCTTTATGATATGTAAAATATAAAAAATTTCCATTTTGGATTTTATGGGGGTCGCGGTGAATTAACATTCGCTATAGGGGTCCACGACATCAAAAAAGGTTGAGAAACACTGTATTAAAATATTAATAACAAGAGTTATTCCTAGATTGAAAATATCCTAACGAGCATGACTGCCTTCAGATTTAAATTTCAGACCCTTTCACGCAAGAAATTTGGTTTAAGATTGTTGAGTCTCACGCTTCTCTTATATCAAGACATATCCCATTTGAATAAAGTAAATATGCTTATCATATTAATCATATTTTCATGATTAAGGTTCGCCTGTTTCGATACTTAGAACGGCATAAAGAATTTAGAACTTAAAAAAAAAAACTTCGTGTTTTTTTTTATCCTTGTCAAAACCCTATTAATGATATTCACTACTTCAAATTAAAATTAACGATGGAACTTTACGGTAGAGCATCAGATGTGCAACTAACTGATATGCACATTAAACCGCAATTACATTTGTCAACTCTGAGAACCACAGCAAAACAGAATAATCCATAAAATGACATTTATGGGGAATCCTTGGAAATAAAAAAAGGCAGATGAGACGATTTCTACAACCGAAGAATGCTTTGGTTCTTCTAACTGTACTATAGATGAGCCGTACAGCAGAAAGGGGATATAAGGATATGCTCATACTGTCCTTTATTTGGGTCACTGTCATTCTTCACAGTGTTCATTTAGGCTAATTATTTTTAAAGATAAACGGAGTGGGGCTTAGAAGGCAGGAACATGGTGGTAGTAAACTCATTATTTTGAAGCAAGTTTTGATATAATATACACTCTCGAAGCAGTGAGGAAAGAGAGAGATAACGAATTGGGGGAGGGGGGCCTGGGATCTTGAGACTCTTAGCAACTTCTAAGAGTCTCAAGAAAACTCAATTCTTAACATCATCTTCTTGAATACGCAGGTTGAATACAAGACTATTCAGAACGACGACTTGGAATCAAGTCTTTGAAAAACTCGGTTGTAGAGAACTCTTTACAATCGCTGAACATTTTTTTTTAAATCACTGAAACCGATTTTAAATCTAAAATTAAGGACTGATATGGATCCAAATTTTACTGAACTATTCCGATTTTTAATCGATGTTTGGACTCAAAATAGTCCACTAAACACTTCACTGTATCTCGTAAATCTAAGTGAACATTCTAACAATATCTCTGTTCTTTTTAAGATTTCTTGGTTGTTAATAAAAAATGATGAAAGAAAGGAATGAATTTTATGGACACTATGTTAAACTATTTTCAGTGCACCGATCTGAAAAACACTCTAATTACAGATAAATCATCCTTATTCGAAGAAAACAAAATGCTGATAATCCAGCTACCAACATTATTGATAGTCGGTGAAGAAATAGGACTTTGTCAAAACTGTCTCGCAAGTTATCGTAATCTTTATTTATTCTCCAATATACAACTGCAACGGTCGAACAGAGTTTGTTTAAAAAGCTTAATAGCTGTACTCCAAAACGAGTTGCCATAGAAACTGACACAAATGTTTATTTCGCAATACTTGGACGGCGTAGATCATTCAGAAAAATAAATATGTATTGACACAAAGGAATGCATGCAACTATTGTTCCAATACATATTTGTCTCAGTTTTAAATCACGAAGCAAATGGATCGCTAGCAGGAGTTCGGTGATAATAGGCGGGGAAGAGGGGATATGATAGAAACATTTAAGTTACTAAAAGGTTAAGTTTAGGGTATAATAAATCCCTCATTATTTTAAAGCCGAATACGAAACTCGGAGATCGAAATCTAACGACATCTAAGAGTTTCATGCCGAAGAACTATCGGCGAGTCCAAGCGTAAGCCAACACCTGGGTAGTACAACACTAGGGCAACTCGGAGCAAAGGTGGATTGTGTGTATAATGAATATACCGAATATACCGGAATTTTGAATATGCCGAAGTATATTCACCAAATAAACAAAATTATTATAAACTTAAATCAAGATGAACAATATTGTGGTTTATTCTTTGACGAATGAAAATCCTCCAGTGGTAATTTCTTAAGTTAAAGATATGTGAAACTTTGCATAACAAAGTTTGTACTTTCTATTTCATGCTAAACAGGCTTAACTTCAAACGATTTGTGTAGCACTATACTAAAGAACTAAAAGTTGTTTCAACAGAGGGCAATTACGAAGATTCTGGTATACTGTCACACAGAATTACCAGGAATGAGCATTGACACATACATCGCATTGATTCACCAAGTGGAGCAGTTATTATAGTGGAGCAATGTTTGTTCGTTAATTTGTTAAATAAATGCTCTCTCTGTCTCTCTCTCTCTCACACACACACAAACATACATCTACACACATGTAAAAGGAGAATTTTGAGAAATTCTGAGCAAACATCGCATTGCGATCTCTTCGTTCCAGGCAAAAAAAGTAGCAGAACAGCATCTTATCTCGAAAAATCCCGATGTATCTTGACTAAAGTAACTGTACTCGAAAGTATCTGCGATGTCCTATTGAAGAGTAGTACAATGAAACCTAGGAGATACGCATGTTAGAATGAGAGAAATTATGACGAAAGGATTTCATTATTCAGCGGCACACGTGCTGAAGAGTCCTTAATCTACAAACTGTACCATACGACTGTAGTTGTTCAGTACCGTTCCCTGTCTGTAGAACATTGTTTTAAATTAAGGAAGGTTCTGCTGCAGAAGTAATGTAAGATGCGACTTTAAAAAAAAAAAAAGACAAATATAAAGTTTAATGTAAATATAACGTATCTTAGTCCACACATGTGTAGGTATTCACACTTCTTCGCATCCACATTGAAATGAACGTCGTCCCCTCCTTAAAAAAGTTTCATGGGAAATGCTCGCTACTCACATTGGTTACAGAACATCCAGCAGTCTTAAATATCTTTGCATTTGTGCTGCTACATGGGTTGCTTATTAACAATTCTTCTATTGCTTTGTCAACTTCTTCAAACTACAGGATTTGTCCTCTTCTTAGTTGAAATGTAAGACCTTGTTTCCTTAAATCGTGAGATAAAGTTTTGCGCATCACAATGACCTACAGCGCAGGCGCTTTCAATACCAATATATAACAATTAGCCACAATTTGAACATAATTCACAATTTAGGACACGTTCTGGTTATAAATGGAAAAAAAAAACATAATTACATTATTGCATATGCAAAATAATGCAATATTTTTTTCATAATCCTGAATTTTCAGTCATTTTTTTCCTGTATGATGAAGATTATATATGGGGGGGGCTAAAAAAAGCTCTGATAAACACCTAGAACAAAAATGATATTAAAGCAATTGATAACTAACTTGTAACTAACGCTGCTGCATCGTTTGCTATCCTCTGAGAAAAAATTATTTCCCTTGTTGCAAACCATATCAGTTTTGTTCTAGGTGTTTATCAGAACTTTTCAGCTATCCCCTAGTGTATATGTTAAATTTTATTGTTTTATCCCTAATAGTTAATGACCTAGAGAGCTTCCAGGATAGATCAATAATAATAATCCGTAGTACTTCTAGGTCCACAACTTGACTATACTCGCTTTCATAAACAAAACGTTATTATGCTTAAATATATATTCTTGTGTGCAAACTTACTGATTTGTCTCTTTTCTGAGAGAAAAGCCCTCGCTGCCTCCATATCAGATCGGCTAACTCACCTTACATTGAAAAGCGTTTAATTAAAATAGCAGCCCATACAAAATACGAAGGCTAGAGGAAGAACTGATAATTAAGTATGATAACAGTCGTAGCTGCTCGATCCACTGAGAACGTTTGGCTAGTGATGTTTGTATCACAAAGCTTTGAGGCAAAAAATTCCGAAATGAACATTTATAGATGGTCTGGTGAGAATATTTAACATGGCTTTGTAAAATACTTGAGAGGCATTGCAAGTCAGGGGAAAAAACATTGAAAAATGTTTCATTATCTTTTTCTCTTTTTTTTTTTATAAAAGCAAAATAAATTAGTAAATAAACGTGTTTTTTTATGTAAACATCCCTAGAATCGAATTTTAAAACAAATTTCAAGAGAAGAAATAATAATATTAGACATCATGTGATAAGGAAGCAGACAGAATTTGACGAGAAGGAGTGATTATCGGCGACAAAAGGATCGAATGAGTGTTTGTAATTTTGTCCACATTTTGAAATGCGATTTAGAAATGACAGAATACCACTCATGACAGTACCACTCATGGCACAAACATGACACGTAGGAAGTTTTTGACAGATGGCTAAGAGAACTTGAACACTATGACAAACGGTTAGGTATTAAAAGTATTAAAATATTTTCCCAAGAGTTAAACGCAAGATCTACAAGCGAGACGACCAGTACATTTACTGTCCCAAAGATTTGCGTAAATGTCGCGCTAAAATGTGTGTAACGTGAGGTAGCATGACTACGACGTCACATCCACTCTTATGAAACAAACAAAGCTTTTTACACGCACATATAATAATATGCATAGCAATAGCTACATAACAGTCTACTTGTTTTTACGCTCGCTACAATCATAAAAACAAGGGAATCATAAAAATCATAGACAATAATAACAAACATTCATTTTCATAAGAAATGAACTTTTTTTAGCATAATGTACCGTAGACATCATCACCTAATTTTATCAATAAATGTTCAATTATTGAAGGAAAAAAAAAACGTTTCACAAGCAGCCCAGGACTAGGTTAAAAATGAAAACTACTGCACAGCAATATCGTAGTCAAATGATAGTATTTATATAAAAAAAAATTCAAATAATATTCATAAAAGTTAGAGTACATTTAACATGTTGACCTGATTTTAGCTTAATATACTCTAGTATATTAAAGTATAGCCGTAGGCAAAACTAAAGTATAGCCTGCAACATAAAAGGATGACGCAATGGACTTCAAAATTGAAACGACGTGTGTGTGTGTGTGTGTGTGTTACACTTTTATTAAATTCCCCAAGAGAGTGCATTATATTCTTGTTTAACGCTTTATCCAAAAAGTATAAGCAAAAAAAAAAAAAAAAACATATTGCCCGTTTGTATTACAAATGATCCGATTGAAATAAAATATGGAAATGTTCGAGAAATTCTTGGAAGGTTCCAAATAAAAATTTTAAAAAAAGTAAAGACCAAATCAAATCACGAAAATGTAAATTTGTAATTTTACGAGCATGCAGTGCAATAGCACCGTTTCACAGAGAAGTGCATATGACTCAGGCATATAAAGTCCCAATCAGGCTCACAAAATAAATCGAGGAAGACAGGGAGAATTATCTGATTGTACCAGGGTGGTCTGAAAAGTTCTCGGCCTCGACCACAGATGGAACACTATCGGCAAGAATTTTTTCCTACGTTGGTACATCTGTCATAAGCATCCATGTGAAATTGCAGGTGATTCTATCAGATAGTTTGTTTTATACAGCTGTCTGAAGCAAAAGTGTTGTCTGCATCCCTTGAAATGGATAAAATTGAGAAGCGTGCAGTTCTAAAATTCTTTGTAAAGGAAGGTTTAACGCCAAACAAAATTCATTCGAAGTTCATAAAAGTTTGTGGGCAAGCTTCTCCTTCGTTTTCGATAATTAAGAAATAGGCTGCCGAGTTTAAAAGTGGCCGTACCAACCTTGAAAATGATCCACGTGAAGGACGTCCAAAAAGTGTAACAAAACCAGAAATTATTGATCAAGTGCACAATATGGTATTGGATGACTGGCGAGTCAAATTGCGTGAAATTGCTGAGACTATAGACATTTCAAAAGAACGTATAGAATATATTTTGCATGAAGAATTGCATATGAAAAAGCTTTGCGCAAGATGGGTGCCGTGCTTGCTCACAGCAGATCAAAAACGCACTCGCATGAAAATCTCTGAACAGTGCTTGGAGCGTTTTAACAACAATAAAACTGATTTTGTGCGTCGATTTATTACTATGGATGAGACTTGGATTCACCATCACACACCAGAATCCAAACAGCAGGCAAAACATTGGACAGAAGCCGGTTGTTCAGCGCCAAAGAAGACAAAGTCGGTTCCATCAGCAGGAAAGGTCATGGCATCGGTGTTTGGGGATGCTAAAGGCATTTTGTTTATTAATTATCTTGAAAATGGTAAAACAATAACAACCGGGGAATATTATTCCGTTCTTTTAACCAGATTAGAAGAAAAAAATTCGTGAGAAAAGACCCGGTTTGCAGAAGAAAAAAATCATCTTTCATCAGGACAATGCACCTGCCCACAAAGGTATTTTAGCAATGGGAAAATTAAGGGATCTGCACTATGAATTGTTGGAACATTCACCCTATTCCCCAGATTTGGCTCCCTCTGACTTCTGTCTCTTCACAAAACTAAAACCCTTCTTCGCTGGTCAGCGGTTTTCTTCGAATCAAGAGGTGATTGCAGCTGTAGAGGGGTATTTTGCAGATCTTACTGAGAACTACTGTTACAGAAACTGGATAATGATGCTGGAGCATCGCTGGAATAAACGAATTAGTCTTAAGGGAGATTATGTTGAAAAATAAAAAAATTTGAAATTATAAATTGTTTTTTCATTGTTAGGCTAAGAACGTTTCAGACCATCCTCGTATTAGGGAATTTGTGATTGATTATATGATTGAATTATATATTGATTATATGTGATTGAATGTTGTGTTTAGGTTGTGATTTCTTAGGATTTAGCTCATTCATTTTATTTTCTGAAACACGAGAATATATACACTTTTCTATTCAATATGTTTCAGTATGGAATTTATTAACCGTAGGGACAAACAGTAATGCTTCATTAGCCTTCAGTCATTCAGGTAGATGAAACAATCCTCTCAAATGTTAATTATGTCCCCTATGTTGGTGCTCATATCTGAGCAAACTCGTGAGGAAATTCAGTGTTGCTTGAAATGTGACAGCAGGTTTTGGATGATGAAGAGAACGTCTTTGATGAGTGATGATATCCATGCTGCAAACAAACTTAGATTGTAGGGCTGTTGCCACCAACACGTCTTTAAAGAATTTTTAAGATTGTTAAAAAAAAAAAAAAAAAAACAGGAATTCTAATTCAGGATTTGGAATGAAGATAGTTACACGAATATTGGAGCAATGATTATCCTCCACCAACTTTGCTGGATTGATATGCATCCAGCGATACATAAATTCCAGACACTTGTTTTGCAAAATATGCCTTGTTTTTCTCGGAAATAGGGCAGAATCATAGAAGTACTTCAAGGAAAACCAGAAAATTGACCTAAACAAGAATCTTGGACCGAAAAGAGAAGAATAATAAAAGTGCGTCATATCTCAAGGATAAATGATTCTCTATCATCAATTCCTTCTAGAATTACATCACTCTTGTGGAAAGGCATGCGTCGTTACTAGTCATACCAGTAAGCACATTTTGGAAGACAGTCATACTCGTTCACTGCCGATAAAAATAATAATAATAATAATAATAATCGTATGATGATACACTGCCGTGAGTCCCCTTAACGGGGAGGTACGGCACCTCTCAGTCCCCCCAAATTTTATCCGGGCTCCGGAACCGGCATAGCTGACGAATCAGACCTATGGCTTGGTCAGTATTCCTGACTGTAATCCGTGTGTGTTCACTGGCCCGGTTTGCCTGCTTGCGGGATGAAAAACCCCAGATAAACTAGTGGAAAAAACCCTGCTGTCCACGTCCGGCTAACTTGGCTATGGCTGAGGAAGATCCTTAAGTTCCTCGCGTCGTCGACGGGAATCGAACCTAGGACACTCCTTCCCCAGGCATATGGTTGCGAAGCGCAAAGCCACCAGGCTAACCGCGCGGACGTTCACTGCCGACGTGACTACCGTGTGATGGATATACAAACCAAAACCATTATTTATCTGGATGATAATTAACAATAATCAAAAAGCATTTACGCCCTTTTCTTCAGATAATAACAATTAATGTAAGGATTTTCTTAGTTTGTTACAGAATATAATATTGTAATCAAGACATCTGTTCAAATATACACACACACAAAACAAAGACAATCCTAGTAAAATTCGAATAGTTTCTTTTATTTCATTTTTATGGCGCAAAGACATCAACGGTCATACTGCGCCAGGACACAGCAGTACAATCACAAACATCCATGCCCTTGGCGGGATTCGAACCCGCAGTTTCTTGACTGGAGAGCGGATACGCTAACCACTCGGCCAACCAGGCCAGCAATTCAAACAGTAAAAGTTATTAAAGTCATGAATGATGGTGTGAGTCAAAAGACTTCCTCCTTTTGAATGCGCATTAGAAGAATTCCACTTCCTATTTGTAATTCTGACAGCTGTATTCATGCGAGGTCAAAAGCAGGTGTTCGTAGGACTGAATGCGAACATCATCGCATCAATTATTTAAACTTTAGAAATTTGATACTGCATTCATTTATACGCGCCCTCTAGCGGTTTTAGTACGTTTGGACGGAGAAATAAAACAGTTGGAAAACCCGAGCATTTGGAGGCAATCAACCACGCCTGCTGCCACTACCGCACACTTGCACATACCCACCCAAAAGTTAAAGACTTATTTGGGTGGAGCCGTAAGCTTCGGCTGGCGGGAAGTTGACAACGAAGTAAGCTGCACGCTGGTGAACGCCCGATGTGACTTTTTATCGTGCACAAAAAAAAAAGTACTATCTGGTTCCAATAAACATCGCTTACAAACAAAACGATATTTTATTTTACTTTATACGAAATGCTGATCATGATTAAAGTCCCAAAAGGCCTTTCAGAAACGTTTCTAATGTTTCAAGCATTTACTTGACAAAACAAGCAATATTTTCTGTAGTTCTGCTGTGGCCTTCCATGGCTTCCAGGTCTCCATTAGACCGCTGATGATTGCAGTCACGCGTACTCCTCGCGCTGCAAGTGAAATGGACTAATTGTTGAGGCGCCCTCTAATGGAACATTTGTGCTTGCGCTACAAGGCTAAATCTCGTGTTCTTATTTAACTCATAGTTAAGCTAAGCAGAGCACTTTAAAATGAACGGCTAACAGAACGAGGTAATAATTTTCAAATTCACTTAGGGAAAACAAACAGGGCGTTGCGTGGTGAATACCATTTCAGCCGCACAGATTTCTGCAGAGTAGGGCACCAAGCGAAATCGTAAATAACAGAAAAATAAAAAATGTACAAAATATTTGGATATTGTTCGTAACCTATTTTTTAGACACATCACTTAAGATTCTCTTGGAAGATCTATAAATAAGCAGATTAAATACATACATAACTGGAATTAAGTGATTATCATAAAAATGACAGATGAGATTAGAGATGAAAGTGAACAAGGGGGAAAAATATACTCAACTTACACATCTATCTCATTCCAAAAGGAATGAGAAATGAGAATGAAAATTTCGACCTACCAAAGAATCTTTGGTTTGTTGCGCTGTAGCCAAATATTAATTATATTTATAATTAGAATATTTTTTAAAATTTTTATTAGTTCAGTTATTTAAATATTTCAAATTTATATATTTATATATATATATATATATATATATATATATATATATATATATATATATATATATTGAAAGCATGTCTAACACACCTTGTGAGGGTACTATCAGGAAGTCACGATAATATTAAAAGAAGAAAGGACAATAAATACCCAGTGTTGAAAGCTAAGAAGCAAAACAATAAATGTATTGTCATATTTAAATTAGGGCTTTTTTTTTTCCTCCGGTGTATTTATTGTATGCATGTGTGTGAACTGGCTTCATTTGAGAAATGAAAAATCGTCTGTTTTAAGGAATGACACAATCAAATTTCAGAGTAAAAAAAAAAAAAAATCCTGTCACCCGTCGTTACCTCTGTATGAGACTGGTAGGAGGTGTTTCGACCTTCAGTTGAAACGTCCTTATTAGGTTCGCATCCAAATGGGATTCGAACCCTCCTCTTCCTAACTAAAAGCATCGTCGCTGTCTACTTATCTACGAAGGTTGTAGCACACATGCATACGACAAAATATCGCCCTTCACTAGCTCATTGTGAGAATGAATTCAACTTCAATACTTTGACCGAACTGCCCGCCAATTTCTAAAAGAGTTAGAGCTAAAAGAATGTCGCCTATTCCCTTTGGTAAATGAAAACGCGTTAGAAGACTTATTTAGTTTATAAATTTTATTTATTGTTTTAAACATTTAAGATTTTTTCTTGGTGGGTAACTGCGTAGCAGAGAGCAAATCAGTCTATTACTGATCCCTTTCTGATCCTGTCTAGGAAAAAATACCGATACGACACACGCCTACAGATCGCTGACATCTAGCGCCACAATGTATGCCTACTTTCTTCAAAGTTAGAAGTGTTCTGATTTTTTTTTTAACCAGATGCCTCATGAATCTTTATAACGGCCTAAATTACAACCTGTAAGAGACCTGTGGCCATGTATCAGTATTTTTCATATTTTTTATTTCGATTTTTTAAATATTTTTAGATTATTTTATTTTATTCTTTTAAAAGTGCATACCGTATTGATCCTATCCTGATAACAGAAAATGCTTCATGCGAATCTTCACAAATCGAAATTAAAGCGGAAAAAATATAAAATGTTTAATTACCGTATTACTTTATTAATGCCAAATATTTCAAGCCTAATATAACACAAGATTGATCTAAATATTATTTACTTATTAACCTGTTAGCGTTTCACAAATTTATTTTACGTTAATTTATATATATTTACATCAATTCTGATCAAAGCACGGCGAAAATGTCTTACACGTTTTATTTTTATTTATTTATTTATTTATTTATTTATTTATTTATTGTCAGTTCCATTTCTCTCCGTCTCTATAAAAAAATCTATACGAAATGTTAGCCTGAAATGGACTCCCATCATTCAATTTTTCTCAGAAATAATAATGCAACTTATATTACTTATAACATACAACATATTAAATACTTTATATTTTATAAAATTCTAGAAACATAGTGCATATCTTTAAATTTTTTATTTCATAATATGATAATGAGTTAGAGCATTCTCAACTATTACAATTGCTATTTAAAATTTTAATATAAATAAATATATATATATATATATATACATACTAATGCTCATCTGCACATTTTACTCTTTGGTTCGCACTAGTGTAATAAAAATATCACATTAAACAAAACTGATAGGAAAGATCTTATTACTATATAATAATTCCCTCACTGATTATTTTAAAAAAAAAACAACTGCCAACTTTCACGTCCGTCAGATCCTTATTCCACCGGTCTCTGGTGTTCGGTATCACGTGGCTATGCGCGAATTATATGCTCTTACAACACTTTACTATCGAATTCCTATGATTTCTTTCTGACGTAAAGTTACGTCACGTGTGACGTCATTGCGTAGAACTTCCTTTCTGTAGTGTTACGTTTCAAAATCTTGCGACTAAAATAGCATCCCGATTATTAAACGCATGTGTAGGTAGGTAAGTAACGTGCGGAGGTGGATATGCAGATAACAAATGTACACTAACCTTGGGCACAGAAGGAGAACGTGAGCGAAAAAGAGAGACAGAAGAACAAATGAGTTATGCAAAAATTATGTCCTTAGAGGGACGATGGTAAAAAAAGAAAAGTCAAAACGCGAGCAAAGGAAGTAGTGTTTTTGGATTGTCCACTGAAAAAATAAAATAGAACTAATTAATCATTTTTGAGTTTAAGACACGATTTGACAAGCTGCCAGCCCCAAGAGTAAAAGCAAAAAGTCATTGATGTTTTAAAAATAATCCTTGGTGTCAATGACTAGAAATTAGGTCACATGATGTTCACACAATGCGCGCATACTTGAATTTCTGGTTCTGCATCAAAACTTCAAGTGCCAATTCTCATCGGACTACTATCGTTGGTGGCATTCGATGACTTCCTCTAGTAAAATTGTTATCCTCCCCTCTTTCTATTGTAGCTTACAATCTTATTGGCCTGCTACAATGAAGAGCAGCTCGTGAGAGAACTATTCGCAACGTCTTCACTTCCTTTCTTCTTCAATGAGACAAGTCTGGATTCAGAGCTTAGTATATAAACAGTACAAAGGGCAAATTCTTATTGTAAGCCACATCTTAAAACTCCACTTGTTAATCTTCTATAAGATAAAGTTCTACTATCAGAAACAATACACACGATTAGGCGAATTTATCTTTTGGTCTACCATCATTCTGCTGTGCAGAGCTGAAAGAAAAACCGCATTAGAGATATTTTCCAATTTTTATAATTTGTGTCGATGATTTTGCATTTAAGTTATCGGATTCAATTCTAAGATTAAGTGTAATGTTTAAAGTTAGAAATGAAAATCACCTATGAATTCTCCTAAACATTCGACAACTGCAGGGCATAAACATCCCGAGCTCTTCATGCCCTCTACTACGACCGCTGTCTTAAAAAGGACTTGCATACCATTCTTCAATGGCGCTAGGATAACCTAATTACTTCCAATGCTTGCGAAATGCAGTCATGTTTCCTTCTAGCAAAAATGATCGCAATTCACTTTCCAATACTTTCAGTAATACACAAATCACCCGACAACATCACTTCTTTCTCGGATTGGCATTTAGCTCTAGCCTTTCCTGCATAAATACATCACATTAACAGCTTCCTCATCCTCTAAAAACAAGGCATCATTTCCTCAACATGCTAGTTTTCACCTATCCAGATATTACTCTGTAGAAATTCGAAATGAGAATAAGTACTCATCACATGTTTAGGATTCTGCACCAAATAACTTCCTAAAAATTCTTGATGCTGTCTGGAGGAGTGTGGATTAGACAGAAACATGATCCCCACTTTCACTGACTTACTTCAATGACTGTTTCACAACGCTACCACAACTGGATATCTTTTCTCATGGTACTTTGAACTGGAATCCGTCATTCGTTCTTTCCTTAGGAACTGCAAACACACCGCATCTGCTTACTTCTCTTCTTCTTCCTCTCTTATTTCATACGTCTCTGTTCTCTGGAACAGTCCTCCTCCAAATCTATAACCTTAATGGATTGTAAGTTATTAATAGGTTCCGTCTTTCCCAACCCTCCCTTGCAGATACTAACCTGCACAAGGCACTGATATGTTATTATAGATCCTTCCCACACACGAGAGTAACAATTTTAAAGAGTAATTAAGAAAGTACGTTTTAATATAAGCAACGATAAAATTATCCAGGACATGTACTACTGCCTGAGAGAACGGGGATGGGGAGAAGAAGAAGAAAAAATCCTTTGAGAAAGTTGCGGATCCCTTTTCCACACACTTCACAGTTCGTTGTATTCGAAGTACGTTGACCTAATACTGAAGGCCTAAAAATCACGTTGATCAATGCATAACGGGAATTAGTAATTCGACAAGTGTGCAACATGTTAAGCCATTTTTCTGTGATGCTCGCTATATATGACAAATGATCAATAAGATCAAACTGTGTGTATATATATTACTCGTCCACAATGAAACTGGGAGTCATAAAGTCAGCCAGACTAATTATTTGCACTGATACAAAACCAAAGAGAATAGTGCATTCGATGAGGTGGCTCATGAGTGGCTGACTGTTTGAATTATTGTTTTGTACAAAAATGTACCTAATGTATGGTTTCTATTCATCAAAATAGATAGGATAATGGCCATTGGGAATTTCTGTAGATTTTTTTTCATCCTAAAAAGCAGAATTTGAAGTATCATCATTTACTTCGCATGCATAATTAAACGATGAACCTTTGCGAATCCGCTAGCCAGTAAAGTGTCTTGAAATTCATCCACGCTATAACGATAAATGTCATTTTTGAAGAGGACTGTTAATTTGATGAGCCATACCAAGAAAGTATGCCCATTTTATTATATTTCAGTAGTTTAAAGAGTATAACGATATGCTTACGAGACTGCATTACAATAGGATTTTAAGTGAAATGACTGAAACAGTTTGTTAACCATCATTTTCGTCAAAAAGAGATGCAACTACAATAGCGTGAACTTCTTTTAATCCAACCAAGCAACTATTTCCTCTCTTTAATCCTTCCTGCCTTAGCGTGGTAGGAAACTGTATTTATGGGCGATGCGAGTGAAGCATGTCGGTAGTATATGCTATGGGAAGGGCCATCGTAGGCATTAAGCCGCATCACTATGGCCAGCTAACGCAGCCCTTTTGTGAAGCTCTGTTCCTCCTCATTTTGATGAAAATTTCGTTCTCATGAAGTAGCTACTACTTTCCATGAAAATGCTATTTCACAAAGTGAAAAGCTTTCCTTTTTTTGTTTCAGTATAATAGCTGAAGCCCTATGAAATAAATACTAATTTTCATGAAAATTTATATGTTGTAGGTGTTGGTTTGTATCAACAAAAAAATTCTAAAAACGGAGGAAAACTCACTTAAAAAACGTTATTACTGTAGAATTTTCGCCAAGTATCATAGTCATGACTAGTACAAGATCACAAAAAAGGCAATTAAACATTAACACATAATTGTAAAAAGTACCACACAATTAGCTGATATAAGATAACTAAATAAGGTCAATAACTTCCTAACTAATTAAAAAAATCTAATGGTTTTAAGGATTCTTTCATCAAAAAGCTTTTAATAGTTATGGTATCTCTCCCTCTTCCGCTACAGAAGAAATAACTTGGATTCCTATCCCTTATGTGCAAGGCATTAGCGAACGCATAGCGAAAGTTTTAAAGCCACTGAATATTTTTGTTCCCTTTCGCCCCATCAGAAAAATCTCCACCTTTCTTTCTTCTCCTAAGGACAAGCTTCCACCTCTCAATTATTTAGGCGTCTACCAGATTCCTTGCTTTTGCGGGTTATCTTATTTCGGGAAAACAGGAAGATCTGCTTTCATTCAGCTAAAAGAACACAAGTTATATTAAATACCATCAGCCTGAACAATCAGCACTTGTGGAGCATGCTATCAACACTAAACACAGAGGTTATTCGAACAAGACAAGAGTTCTTCATAAAAGTCGTTTCCTCATAGAATATCTTCATAAAGAAACGTGTGAAACTTTACCTAACTCTCCTAACTTAAACAGACCCGTTGGTCTACGTCTATCCATCCCATTTTAGGAGATAGTACTTTTTAAATCTGCTAATCTTTCCTAACTTTATTTTGTTTAGGTATATATTTATATAATTTGTTTTAATTCAATACGTTAGGAAATTATTGACCTCATTTAATTATCTTAATTTTAATTAAGATAAATAAGATAATAAAATAAATAAAATAATTATTTAATTATTATTAAATAAGAATGAACATATGAGAATTGGGATAAGATATGGGACCAGGATGTCATGATATTCACGCTTCTTTCCGGGGGGGGGGGGGGGGGGAACTGTGAACTCAATATGAAACCAGTCAACTCTGTGTTTAAAAATCTTTATAAAGGTTCCGATTCCCACATGGAGTTTGAAATCAAGTCTTTCCAACAGAAGTGTAAATGCTACGATGTCTTCACGATGCAGCGGCTCCGTAGTGCATACGGAGCCGCTGCATATGAGACTCACTCAAACTGGAATAACGCTTTTCAATGATTTAAGCAATTTAAATCGAGAAAGAAAGTAACATTTGATTTTTTTACTAAATATGAAAGCTCGATGTCACGTGGACAAGAGTGGCTCAGGATAGGAGAGGTTGAGGGAGGCCTTTGCTCTGCAGTGAGACATCAACGACAACAACATGAATCCCATCTCGAGGACTAAGAGTTTCACTGATAAAATAGATGAAATCACCCATATTACCGAAAGCGAAAAAATAATTGTGTTTGTCCTCCTCACACGCAAAAGCATGGCCTACGAACTTCATATAATTTCAATGCTCAGTTAATTTCTTTAAGTGTAAATGAATTCATCTCTCGTTCACAAATGTTTTTGCGTGAGAAGGAAAAACTCTTGCTCAAATGGTGTGAGATCTCGCTTTAAAAAAAAAATTCAATAACGCGTGACGAAACCACCTAGCCATGAAGGCACCACTTGTGCATCCCATGGCAGAAGAAGTCTGTCTGCATTAAATAAATAAATCACCATCTCCTTCAAAATTATGAATTTTTCCAATGAAAATTTTCGAGGACTTCTCCAAGAACCAGAATGGAGTTTAGTAAATAGGTTTCTACTATAACTATGTAATTATAATAGGAGCCTATCATACTGTATTCTTCCCCGTATGTATGTATGTATGATGTACGGGGAGAGAACAGTCGTTGAAACTATGTTGTTAATTAACTGTTTAGATCACGCTAAAAGGCCTAATTAAAGGCCTAAGTTGTGAGACAAGGGAGCCTGTAAACTGAGTGTGTGTTCTCTAACCAATTTGAATGTAATGCAGGATCAAAAAGATCATGTTGCCTCCATAAGAGACGACACTCTCCTTGGACATTACAAATATTCTTATTGTATCAAGGTGGAATTCGTACCCCAGTTTTTTTTTTTCCTAATCAATCGATAGCAATTATTGAATATGGAGATACTCCCTTGCCGAACTCACTTTCCGACAGTAACTGTGCAGGAATCCCTAACACCCCTCATTCTGTTAAGGTTTATTTACCAAGTTAGTGCAAACAATTTTACATTTATAGTTTTGTAGCATTAAATTAAGAAGCAATGTTTTCTGTGCTGTCTTTCAAAGATAATATTTATATGAGGATGGGGGTGGGAAATAATGGCAGAATGTTTTTTTTTTTTGGGGGGGGGGGGTTATAGAATTCTAGGTTTCAATCCTTCAGTCTAATCAGAGCTCATCTGAACAACTTTGCTGAACTGACAATTCTGAATAAAAGCAAGAAACTGGTCTCTCATAGTGCATAAAATGTAATTGTTGAAAGCGCCTGCACCACAGACCAACGAAGAGGTCCCAATCACATCTAGGGATCAAGAAAGTAGGGCAATCGCTTTGTTTTCTGGTTCCATCGTTTCATAAATGACAAGTTTTGTCATTCATACTCTATCATACAAACACAACAGATTCAAGAAACGTCTGCTTGTACACTGTTGATGAAATCGATTAATCATCATCATCATCATTGGTACTTACAGGCCTTGACGGTCCAAGATCTGCTCAGTGACCTTGGCTTTCCTAACCTTAATTTATTACGATGAGATGGTTAGTCTTATGCTTAATAAATGTATTTCGTCTATAAATTGCTTGTATTCTTGTGGTAGGTGATTGAGGATGAAAATCTCAATTTTCGGTAGAAATTACTTCTGTATCCTAGATGAGATTCAACCTAGGTCTTTCCAATGAAAGGGCATTGTCGATAACGAGTGATGTATAGAAGCATCTTATACTATGCGTTGATTTCTGCACTCCGCAGCGCAGTGTGCGAAGAAGAATATTCTAACAATATCGGAAACGATTAACAGATCAACATCAACACATCAAGTGTTGATGTTGATCTGGTTAAGTGAACATGCTCTAAACCACTCTATACTCTCATCTAAACCGCCTTGATAGTGTAGCTAAAAGTAAAGATGCAATTTAGTCGGAAAGACCTGGATTTCAATCCTGTTTTACAAGAGCTTTTGAACAAAATGAGAATGAGTCTCCTATGCAAGTGGCAGGATCAGGAACAGCATGCAAAGCCAGAAAACACAAATTATAGACATAATCTGTAAAGCACACGCTTTACAGCCTTAATTGCTTTGGAATAATCTGTACAACCAATCAAACAACCTTCCCTAAACTCTTTTCTTATCACAGAGATCACTGTTGCTGCCATACGCAAGTCTCAGCTTATTGATAAATTACCGATCTTGAGATCGGTATTCTATAGAAATGTTGCTAGTATTTTTCTCTCTCATCTATGGACAGATGCGTTGGTTATCCAAGCTGTTGATGATTGGATTCACCATTATTTTCCTTTAGTTAAATAGTTGCTTGGATGATTTTTTAATCATTCCACGAAAGGGATATTTAGTGATTATTTTTATTTTGTTCAAGGACAGATAAACATGAAAATTTGTTTTATTCGCAGACTGAATATGCATCACATATAAGAGGTTCCATATAAATGCTTGTACTTGAACAGACTCTTGGTGGGACAGAGAGATAGAGAGAGAGAGAGAGAGAGACAGATCATCTCCATTTTCCCCACCCATCACTAACCCCTAAAGTCTTTGGCAGAGATCCAGATCATTCTATGGACATAGCCGACATGTCTGTGAAGAAGCTACAGACATTCGTATTTAGGTCGAATAGTAGCAGAGTCAGCGCCCTCTGCAGACATTAATGTGTCAAAAAAAAAAGACGAAACGAAGAACGGTTAAGTCGTATTACAGTACAGGAAGCTTAATGTTCACGCTTCACTGATTGATGCCCCATGCGTCTCCGGGGTAAGACAGAAGCGAGACACGAAAGAGTGATGGAATAAGATTTTAGAATAAGAGAGAGAGAGAGAGAGAGAGAGAGAGAGAGAGAGAGAGAGAGAGAGAGAGAGAGAGAGAGAGAAATAAGAGAAAAAGTCGATTTGGTCAAAAAAGAAAAGGAAGGGCTGAGAAGTTTTTATGATATTTGCTTGCTCAGGCATTTATTTTATGTACATTTTATGTATATTCTGTGTTCACTGACATCATTGAAACTGCTGCCTTCTCTTTCAGATTCCATTTCTTGCTTCAATGACACGCGGGAAATTTTAGCATGAATTAACACACGCATCGTATTGACAAAGCAACGCAATCAGAATTTTAAATGACTGCTGCCATGGAAAAACGCACAAGTTTAGAAAATGTCACTATTTTACTTCCTGTGCTTGAACTCCACTTCACTAACATCCCTGACGGAAGTTTTCAAAAAAAAAAAAAAACATTTGGTCATTCATTTTCCCTTTGTTTATTAGAAGGGGTGTTAAACAATACAGTGGCTCTGTATCAGTATCGAAGAAGAAAGAAAGAAAGAAAGTGAGACCATTATTTCTACGAGAAATCTAGCCTCGCTCTCTCTGATAAATGCTTCTTTTGAACTTTGCTAAATTAATATATCATTCTTACTTCCATATTATGCTTATTTCCATATCTTTTTCCAATGGTAGGCAAATAACTTAGATTATTTAATTTCCTGCGCCTCATTCTTGGTAAAGCAAGATCTACTCAACCAGTGCTTACTCTTTTCATCCGTGTTTTCACCGAGAAGAAATTCACCTTCGTTGATAAATAGCAATGACATCTTTCTTGGAGTAAACCTCTCACATCTATAACTGCCTCAGCATCAAGAAAGTTGGGGCATCTGTCTCACTTCAGACACCATTTTCAGAATCAGAATCTGCAGGCGTTTCACTTCATTGAATACTTCAAGGAGAAACAGACTACCTTCAGTTCTTTAGATTCTGAAAAAGACGCCAAAAAGAGGCTCTCCTTTTTTCAGAACATAGGAATACTCAAGAAATAAATTCTTATCGTCCTTCAAGAGTCGTAATCTCATCATTCTCATATGTTGCGACAGAAAGCATTTCAGAAAACGATGTCATATGATAAGCATGACTTCTGCATAGTTTCGAGTACCAAGAAGTCTGTGTAGATTTCGGCTTCCTACGAGACTACTCGTTCTGAAGGTGAGGTCGGTGGCAATAGACACGTCAGCGGCATTTCCACTTTCTGGTCACTCCGCTGACGTGTCCATCGATTCCATCATTACTTCCTTGTTTAGTGCATCACACTGCAGGTTGAACAAACAGAAAAGAATTTCACTGATAAAAAAAAGGGAATCGCGTTTCCATATTTAGAGCCTGCTTCTCTCTCCCTGTTTCTAAGTAAAAAAATCGAGACTTTTTAAAGAAATCAATTAAAAAAATTGGACTGCAGTCTTAGATAGGATAACACTGATATGCATTAGCTATGTAGGAAATTCCTGAACCTTTTGTTACCCTAAAACAAAACAAAATATTCAACTACTGTAATGGTTGCATACTTTTTTTTTGTTTTAGGGTTCACTTCGACTACTAACTGCTTGATACTGCACTATAAAAGCTAATCATTTGCCTAAAAATCAGTTCCTTTTTCTTCTGAAAACAAAGCTTAAGAAGAAGGAAACCCTGTCTTCAAATATTATACCACGAAATATGCTGAAGAGTTCAGTTTGGTAACGATTGTTAATTATATCACAATATATTTGACGTGTATTAGTTTCGATGGGCCATGCGTACAGCAATCGAATGTGCAACCCATTAAATTCAGCACTAAATACGTATAAAAGAATATTTGAAGAGGAACACATACACTTGACAGTTTGCGAAGAATTCAGCAACGACATGTTACGAAACAATAAATCTAAGGCTTGCCGTCATTTCGTCTCGTGCTGCGATGCGTCATTTGCCAACAGCTCCTCCCAATTGTTTAGACGTTCCCTGTAATGGCCCACCAGTCGATCGGGGCAGTTGCACTAATGACGTAGCTGGCAGTTACTCTCTGCAAAGAGGTTTCAGTCTGCTTAGCCAACGTTTTATCCACTTACAGGAAGCTGAGCAGATGACAGGGTGGGTAATGGCTGCACCTTTTCATAGTTAATTCACACACTTTCTATCTTTTGGATCACTTCAAGTAGCTCATAATTAACAAAACAAAATCTTTGCCATAAACATTATAGTACGATAACGCCAGTAAACTATTATAAAAGAAAACAAATGTCTTTATAGGGAAGAACCAACCACTTTAATGACAGTAACGTTACTGTAAATATATCATCTTATTTTTTATGTAAATTCTGTCCAGAAATGTTGTGATTATAATTAGATCACGTAATAAGGTTAATCAGCAGTTTATACTCAAATGCTAAAAATAAACGTAACTGAAATTTTCACTTTTTCAGAAGTTACATGTAACGAGATAGTCGATATCGAATTACTATTAATAACTATATAATGAAGTATTAATATGAACTACCCTACTAGTTACGCACACACAGTGTTATAGTTAATAGCTATTATTATTATTATTAGATGAACTAATACCTCGCCAGGAGGTATTCGTCCATCTAATTTATCAGAGGAAAAACAGTAAACCTGAAACGAAACAACCTCACAGCCAGTCCCTATAATCATTAATAGTTCTTTATAACGATGGTTTCGTGAAATTCTGCCATAAGACAGAACAACATATTTTATTGAGTGCAATGATATATACGGTCTTTTGCCACGATGCATTTCATGTGACATTAAACTAAAAAATAAATAAAATAAAAAGACACCAGAACAGCAGCTGTACTCTTGACCCAGTGGCTAACGTACCCCTCTCCGACCAACAGACTGCGGGATCCAATCCCGACGTAGGCATGGATATTTATGATTGCCTTTAATGGTCATGAATTTCGATATTCATTTGATCATGTTTAGTGAGACCTGAAGTGGCTTGAAAAAATTCGATGTTTAGTGTCTGCATTTACGCATTCAAAAAAGCATAAAAATTATAAAATTGCTTAGCTAGCTCACGGAACTAACGTACTATAGATTTACAATTTTTGGTGGGTGGGAGCCCCATAAAAAATTAGACTAAGAATAGAAAGTCGTTAACCATTATTTAATAGTTAACATAGCTACTACAGTCGAAAACTCGACAATAAACAGAACATTTTTTGTTTTTCTGAAACTGCCAATTATTTAAATGATTATTATATTCTGCAGCACAAAATATCATGTAATTGCGAAATGTAAATCTATTTTATGAAATTCATACATTCCTTCTGTGTTTCCGTCTAAGTTACTCGTTTTAAAATTTTCTAAAATTTTAAGCTGTACGATGCTAAATTAAAATTTAATATGGATAAAATAATGTCAAATGTGAAGTAAATTCAGTATTCAACACATTTTATTTAACTTAATATTGAGGGAGAAAACTCTAGTTGCTGATTTCCCCGCAGAGCTAGTAAGCGTGTGGTGAAGCATGATTTGAAGGGGCAATCCCTGTCGGTAAGAAATGGGTTAGGCTTAGCACTACGGGTGACACTTGGTAGATGAATTTGGAGCTGCCCTAACCTTGTTGCTGACGGAGTCGTAGTTTTCATTTTGCTTCTATATTCATTGTGGATTTTTGTTTCTATTAATACTTCAAATTGTCATTGTGGAGGCAGATAAAATAATAATCGATGCTTATACAGAATATAAACACCGACTTGGTTTAGTCTGCATTAACATTACGCCAACGTTGCGAAATACTTGGGTTAAAAATTCGGTTACATTAGTGTAAAGAGAAGAGGATTAAAGGGAAAAAAAGCAGTAGTTACATCACTCTTGGAAATACGGCTATGCTATTCGGTGCGGTGGGAATGGCAAAGGGAGACCGGTCCGAACATCATCTTGTTGATGTACTAATGTTATTGGCAATAAACGAGGAAGCAAAAGAGTAGCCTTACCTTTCAACCCCAAGCACTGCACCAACGATATAAATATCCCTTGAAAATGACTTCAATGGCTACTCCACACGACACAGACTACAACAACACCAACTACTACGATACAGTATCACGATCTTAGCTGCGGTCGCCTACAGCACATCAGCCTTTTCCTCTTTCGAACTAATCAATGGCTGAGACTCACCATGGACTCTACCACTACCGCTGCAGGGAGGGAAGGCAGCTGGCACAGAGGAACTCCAGAGGAGTTATTTGCAGATAGCTTATTGGGGATGGAGAAGAACGGAGGGAGGGGAGAAAATAATCACTCTCATTTCGGATTATTCTCTTATATGAAAAGTGCGGGGAAGAAATCTACAACTTATTTGGAGCTTTGTGAACCGAAATAAAAGGAGCAGTACATTATCTTAGGAGGGTAAATAAGGGTTTACCATGCTAATCTTTCAGTGTTTGAGTTTACTCCTTCATATATTTTGTATACGCGCGCGCGTGTGTGTGTGTGTGTGTGTGTGTGTGTGTGTGTGTGTGTGTGTGTGTGTGTGTGTGTGTGTGTGTGTGTGCGCGCGCGCGCGCGCGCGCGCAACACATTGGGGGGAGGGGGATGAATAAATAATATATAACAAGAAAGTGAAAAAATGAAAAAAGACAAGAAAGAAAATAAACTGAGACAGGAAAGTAAAAATGATAAACATATGAAGAAGTACTAATAGCAATAATAAGAAAAGAAAGAAAGAACAGGAGGTGTAATGATAATGAGAAACAATAATGTTAAAGGATAAATAAAAAATATATATAAATTGTAAGGGAAAATGAGAAAGAGAAGAAAAATTAGACAGAATGTGCAAAATGGGAAATGAAAAGAAAGGTGAAAACAAGGAACGAAAAGATGAAGAAATTGGGAAAATAAAAATAAAGAAACGAAATATATCAAAAATAAAATGAAAACCAAGAAAGAGAAAAAATACAGAAAAACTGAAAGAAAACAAATAAACAAAATGAAAATTAACCGACCGGGAAAAGAAGCGGTGGGTGGAAAAAACATTAAAATTTAAGTAAGCAGAAAATGAAAAGGATGGAAGAGAGAAAAAAACACTCCAGATGAGAATTTCAATTAAATGCATTTGAGTCTCTGAACAGTCCTTTGATATTTAAAAAAAAATCTCAAGAATGAATTTTCGATGTTGGACTAGCAAATATTAATATAAAGGAGAAAAAGTGTTAAAAATAGAATAAGAAGCATTGACCAGCACAGCGCGCAATGTTTTATTTAATTAGGATACGATTTAACAGAAACAAAATAACAGTTCTTAGCCTAGCGTCTGATGGCCAGTAAAAAAGACCCGACTTCAAATCTCATACTGGAAGGCATTTCCTAGGCTTTCTTCAAGTAGGGGTTAGTGACGCTCTCTTATCGGAATGAAGAGGATTTCTGTTCTCAAACTAGGCAAACTAGCCGGTGCACACGCGCACACTCATTCGATAGACAATTATCTGGATGCGCGTAACCTGGCTAACTTTTCATAATTAGGTTTCAAAAGTCAATTCATTTGGACCAAACAGATCGCTAGGCCTAATAAGAAAACTGATATGAGAATACGTAATGTTTAATTATTTATAGTAAACAGAGTCAGATATTTGTTTTTGGTTCCCCTATCAGAATTTTAAGCCATAAATATTTTGAGTTTTATAGTAAAAAAAAAAAAACTTTAACGATATCGCTACCGAGGATTTTTCAAGTAATCACATAAAATTTGAACAGATATATAAAACTAAGGTTTGTTTATATGAACTAACTACAGATGGGCGATATTAGTGTTTTGTATACTCTTGCAAAATGAAATTTGGAATAAATAGAATCACGACATGTCCACTCTGCTGATATATAAACTTAAATTCGAGACCACGTCTATTTATGGAAACTTATGATAACGAACAGCAGCTTATTCGAAGAACTACCATACAGAAAAAAATGCAATCCTAAACCTATCTATTCACAAAAGTCGTTTCTCAATGACCTCATAAACGCCTGCAACTTTGGTTGCCAGCAGGGGCGACGAGTGCACCGCATCTATGCTTTCCACCTATTTTTGGTTAGCCTATTGGACGATATACGATTCACATCATGATTTAACCTGTTTCTATAATTATCTATCGTTTCTTAAAGTTAAAATGTAATTCTTGTAAAAGTGTCTTTTCATAATTCCGCGTTTAAATTTCCGTAGCTGTCTCTGTTATCAGATCGAAGTTTCTGGAACAGAAAACTACACAGACAATGGAATGCAAATAAATAATTTACTGATTATTCACAGCCGACGTTTTGCTAGCTTAAGCTAGTAACATTAGAGAAATTTAACACATCGAATGTGTAGACATTCAATGTGAAACTGTTTCTGTCTTCACTGAGTGTGTAGTGTTAAACTGCCTCTGATATTGCTAGCTTAAGCTAGCGAAACGTCGGCTGTGAATAATTAGTGAATTATTTATTTACATCTCATTGTCTCTTTTTGTACTCAAATCTTTCATTTCTGCTAATGATCTGGTCTTCCCCGATCTATTTTTTTCATTTCTTCGTTGATCTATTTTTTAGTTATCCATATATTATTTTCATATAAGAATGCTATTCCAGCATGAAGATTTGCCCAAATAGGAACGGTCATTATTATTCACAAAATAAGAGAATCTGCATACGATATGTAACACATTGTTGCAGCTCCTCGCAATGCAGATGGTGAACAGCTTGTGCGGTTGATCTCGAGCTAAATGAATGTAAATCTCATTTTCATTTAATTAAACTGCATAACACAGCAATCATTATAAAAAATTTATATGTGAATGTGAATATTATAAATAAGATGAGCGAGTGATAACAAAAATCATTGAAAGTTTGAAATATTACTATTGTGATATTTCAACCGATCAAAAACACGAGTTTAAATAAATAAAATTAAATACAGCATCGTCAAAGCTTAAACTGCGACAGCAAAAAACTTCAAGAAACAATTAATTCAAGTCTTGCGCATAAATCTTGCTGAAAAAAATACTGGGGAAAAAGTATTGAGACACTTCCACGTTTCAGCATCCATACTATTATAGAGGCAAGCAGATATACCCCTATAGTCGAGTGTACATCTGCATGCTATCGGTGGCACGTGGAGAAGAACTTACAAACTCGAAAGAGGTGTTATCGTAAGACGTCATATCAGTAGCGTTCTATTCATGGCACTCGTGGAACTACGTCACCTAAAGTCAACTGTAACGCAACATTACTACTCGATGAAAATGCAAACATACTACCTCAGTCAAGAAAGCTACGTCAAGGAACGAAAGGGGTGGATACAGAAATCGCGGCAGGACTATGTTGAAACGAGTTTAAAGAACTGCAGTTCAGCTTCTCCCCCCCACACACACACCCACACACACACGAAAGATAGTAAACATATATTAGCACCGTGAGTGAGTTAAGTTTTTATATTTTATTTCTTTTACATAATCCGGAAACTCTGCTCTAATCCAAAAATGGAAACTTTTTCAAGCCACTTCTGGCTTCAAATAAACGGGTTGGGGAAGGGGGGAGGGAGTTACACCGAGAGATGAAATTCATCTCCGTATTTAAAAGGCATTTACAAACATGCATGTCCAGAGAGGGATTCGAATTCGCAGCCTGTTGGTTGAAGGCGAGTACGTCATCCACTTGGCCAATCTGTCCGGCAAACACCAGGTGAATAGAACACTACGTAAACTGCTGTACAGTCTAAGTTTCTATGGAGAGGCATAGTACATGATCCAAACATCAAGCATGGAGGATCACAATGGTTAATGCTGGGGTAAAGAATATTGGGACTGGTCAACAGAGCGTTGGAAGTCCATGCTATCGAACAGTGATTCGCTACATCCTTTTGCCACTGGATGAGAAAGTGTAGGTGCCTAGGAAATGCCTTATTTCATAGGCACTGCCTTAAGAGAGCAAAAAATCTCATTCTATACCAAAGAAATCCTAATGTCAGAGAGTTGTATTTTATAAATACATCATTATAAATGCAAATAAAGTTTATGCAAATGATACGGGTGGCATTTTTACGAAAATACGTACATGATGGAATCGTCAGTAAGCATCATATTTACTTTAAACGAAAGCAGCGCGCAGGGCACAACTTATGGTTTCGAACGTCCTCGTAACAGTTCAAGTCCAGCAATGGTTGATTGAAGTGGTGCTTCAACTGCAAAATCTGGAACGTGGATGATTAGGGAATACTTCTGGAGCGATGAATATCGCTACAGTATGATTTCATCAGAATGGGAAAATATGGATCTGATATCAACCTGGCGAACGATCTGGAGCATGGGAGCACTGTCCCAATGGAAACATGGACAGAAAGGCTAATGTATAACACACACACGCACACGCACTAAATAATCCCGCTTCCTTTTTTGGCATTTAAGAATCTCTCTCTCTCTCTCTCTCTTCACCAAAGACAAAATACATCCTTGTTCTCTTCTTCCAGTCCACAAAATTTCTTGCTCCTATAATCCCCATTACTAAAGAGCAACTAGTTCGTGTGAATAAATGAAACGCGAAAAAGAGCACGGAATTTCTTGATTAGCTTAAACACTGATTACCGTATTAAACGGCAAAGAAGTCTCCTTATTCATTATGATTCCTATAAATCTAAAAGATTGTTCAAAGAGTTGGTGAATCCTTTTCTAAATCAGCTAAACCTGAACAAGTCATATGCAATCATTCTTGTTCAAACATTTAGTATGCTTCCCATATTCTAGCATACTTTATATGACTGGCCTGATTTAACTTGTATCTGAATGTTTTTAAGCTAAGACAATTCTGGTGTAATATTTAATTACAGCAGAAAAATAATTCAATTAATAATATTTACTTAAAGCAGTATGGTTATGGTTTGTATGATAAAATATCGCAATAATACTAAGAGAGTATGCAAGTTTTAAATACATATACATAAATTGGGAATAACAAAATAGAATGGGAGAAACAAAAAAATAACGACACACACACACACACGCACAGAGAAAGAGAGAGAGAGAGAGAGAGAGATGGATAAATAATCTGTTAATATGATCTAACCACAGTTCACTTTAGAAACAAACAGGCAAATGTGATTCTCGTTGGATAACGAAGACCATCCACCAAATACTTACGGATTTTAATTTCATTAAGGCTCCAATTACAGGCATACTTGTGTATTTCAACTGTGCACTGTCCATCTCAGTAACTGTAGCATCCCGACCATTCTCCCGCCCTAATTCACTTGCATCACTCATTTATTCAAACTCTTGCTGTGCACTTAGTTACTGGGGCTGTCTTGCGCACATCCTACTACATCCACACACACAGACAAGTGTCGTCTAATCATTTTAACAGTCTAGCAGACGCACTGACTGTCTCGCTAGAATTGCGCCAACGTTTTTAAACATTGTCCCAAAGTGTCTCTGCAATTGTCATAAAAGAGACGACATGCTTGTCAGTCGAATGCTTCTCAAAATTGCTTATTTCAGTTAATGAAGTCAATGTAAGATGTTCCGGACGTATTTTAAGATACATATCTGAATGAGAAGCAAAATTCAGTTCATTTTCACTGAATTTTGCGTAAGTTTACTAATTAGCGAGTATTGCAAATGACCCAAAAGAATCACTGATAGGAAGACAAATGCATGAATTAATGCAAATAACATTTTGTGATGAACCGTGCTACAGTTAAAAGAGTGCCGCTATTATGTGTGTACAAACAGTCGAAACAACAGACGGAAAACTTAAATATTATAGTTATAGTAGCTGCACGCAGACTATCAGTACACGGGAAGAAATTATAATTCGTGAGTTATACACATTTTACTTCACAAATATTCAGCCCACGAGATGGCGCTCACGATATCATTCTATTTTAAGTTATTCAGACCCGATTCCCGTACGCTTTGAATAGAAAGAAATAAAAAAAAAAATTAAATAAAATGCTTTCAACACATTTATGTAAATACAGTTTGTAAGAATCACACGGATGTCCGCTTCTGCAAGAAATGCATGGTTGCTTGGTGCTGATGTCTTCTGTGAAATTTGCCGTTCATATTTCTGTGGTAAGGCAGCTTTCTATATAGACAACTTGAGCACACAGTGGAATAACGACAGCTTGTCACTTAAGTTGTGAATCTCGTGCGGAGTACTGTCTAGCAGATCCCAGTTGCCATAGCGACAGAGCCACGAAACATCAACTACCCTTCGCTTTGTTGGATTCGAACTTCAGGCCTACACTCTGCCAACAAGTAAAGAGAAGCTCCAAAAGTACATCGTGGACTTGCACTGCGCTGTTTTCTTTCGTATTTCACAACTGTAGTGTGAAATGTGGAATTTCAGTTTCGCCAAAAGAATGATTTCGCTGCACAGAAAACGAGTGCAACACGAAGTCATTGTAGTAATCATCATTATTTTAACAGGCGTCAGACGACGTATCGTTTGTGGGAAGATAAGCCATTCATTTGTACTCGTTACGCCATGTCCTTAGTGACCCTACCGTAAAAGTCTTATCAGCTTGATAAATTTAATTTGTTAACTACATTCCCTTCCAATGTAAAAATACAAATTTGACTAACCAACCACTTTCTGATCTCCTGAAAGAACTGCTATTACTGGTGACCACAAGATGGCGCCACCGCTTAGCGCTGTTATTAACAACTATGTTGGATTAATCGGCAAAAATTGCCTTGATCCACTGAGTAGATGACTGAGTGGATATCGTCTCCGTTCTCCAAACAACAAGATGTAAGTTCGAATCCTGGGGGCCAGTTTATAAGCTTTTGTTAATGTCGTCGCCAGTAGCTCACCCAGGGTTTAATCTTAGGGGGGAGCCGAGTTGAGTAGACGATTTAAGAATACACACTACGCATCGCATACGACCTATGACTGAGCATCTGCAGTGATCGCTAATTAATAAGTAGTATAGAAATAGAAGACACGAGATAACATAAATAAAAAAATTAATTTTAATTAGGAAAAGATTTTTGAAATCTTTTTCCTCTGTGGGGGAAGGGGCCAGGGCCCCTGTCCCCCTTTCTAGGTGCGCTAATGGTCGTCGCTATTTTTTACCATGCGTTAATTACTTATATATTCGGCGTTTGTATCAGTGACATCATGAAAAATCTCACACATTCTATCACTGCTGACGCATGCGCATTTGTTATCATTTATTAATAAATGATACATTATTATCTTCAAACATGTTTTCAGTTCTAACACTTATAGAATTGCTTTGAATCACTTTCAAGGAAGAAAAAAAAAGTCAACCAATTTCTTCTGTGCCATTATAAATAAATTTTGAGAGAAAAATCATTCAAGATCGTCATATAAACTCTCTTATTTTATTTGTTTTATTTTATTTCTAGGTCTACACACTTTACATTGAGAGGTTCTCGAATCCTGACTGCTTCCAAAATATTGGCGGTCGGAAAGGACCACCGATGTTTTATGATGCGGCGATCATTGAGAAAACAACGGAAAAACATTTAGGTTACACTTTTAGAATCAATATAAAGAAAGTATACTTTGAGAAAATATTTAAAGAAATCTGTTATACTTCTTTCTCAATTTTTCTATGTTAACATCTACTATTAATGCTTCAAATTTTGCATATTCCATCACCGGGTTGCATATCTATCCATTTTAGGTTATCATATCGCCATTAGCTAGTTACCTTGAAAGATACTGATTTTGTCGTATTCCATTACGACAAAATTCAGTAATAATTGACAAAACGGGTTTGTAATGAATGACATAGGTGCCAAAAATCAGGTTAAAAAAAAAGCTATTTTTAAGAAATAAAACATGTCATACAATTGACATTACGCAAATTAAATAGAAAGGATGGATTGATCTGGCTTTGATTTTTTTTTTTTTTCTGGCTTAGAAGGAAACACAAACTAAATAACACGAGAAAATCCTAATTTGGGTTTGCTTGAAAGTTTTTTCAAGCTGTCAGCGTTCTTTATAACAATAAAAACAACTGTCATCACAAGCGAAATAAAATATTTTTTTTATTGTTGAAAAAACTATCGCATTAAAAATATCAGATGGCGGATTGTAAACTCCTACAAAGTCATGAGAAAAGAATTGAATCCTTGCTTATTCGTAAAATATAGCTAATAAAAAGAAATTAAAAATCAGCTGGAAACATTTAAGATGAAATAATCGACTGGAAATAAAGGTTTTAGTTCGTGTCCATATCAGGAAAATACTGTAGTGTGAAAAGTTTCATTCCGAATGGGGTCGCAAGACTATAACTAAACACACACACACTGCTTATTCTATAGCATTTTAGTATTGTGGATGGGTTTGATTTTTTTTAGCTTAGAAGGCATAGGCGTGTATGCAAATTAGAACATTGCCAAAGATGGTCCAGGTTCTCCCTCAGATCACAAATAAACATAGTTTGTATGAGTAACGGCGTCCGCGGGGTTAGCCTGGTGGCTATGCACTTCACAACCATATGCCTGGGGAAGGAGTGTCCTAGGTTCGATTACCGTCGCCGACGCGAGAAGCTTAAGGATCTTCCTCAGCATAGCTAAGTTAGCCGGTCTTGAGCGTAGACAGCAGGGGTTTTTCCGCCGGTTTATCTGAGGTTTTTCATCCCGCAAGCAGGCAAACCAGCCCTGTGAACACACAGGGATGCAGCCAGGAATACTTAGAGGCATAGGGGGTGACCATCCTATCCTCCTACTTCGGTTACGAAATCCAAGCATGCTTGGAAGTTTGTGGGCCTTAAAGGTCTGTTAAAGCCATTGGGATAGGATAGGATGAGTAACGGCGAAGCCTGCAAGGCAAACAAAAAGTTGCCCGTTGGGTGCTCAACAAACGGAGATAAATCGTAACAAACTAAAAAAGAAAAGAAATCCACAGGATTGCCGAAGTCTACTACGGTCCTAAATAATTTATTAAAAGACAAGATATCATTTCTGCGAAAGAGCACATAGCACGAAACAGAAACGGCACAACCGTGTCAGCAATTCTCCCCCAATTTCAACTCATGCCAAGATTCACTCACATCGATTCGATCCATGAACAACGAAATACAAAATGCCAGCTCTGTTGTCCTCTTGTTCGTAAATTACCCGTTTCGGACTGCAAAATGAAATCAGAAGCACCGACTCCAACGGCATCAGTAGTTACAGAACTGGACTGCTGAGGAAGGAAAAACAATACTGTAGCGAGATGAATCCAGATTTCGCTCTTGATCGTTAAAAGGAGGCCTAAAATTTGGAAATAATGACGTGAAATGATACGCAAGTTAGGTTTTAAATCTGCTGCACAAACTACATAAAGTACGATGACCCGTCATGGCATGGACTTGGCCAAATAACATCTCTGAAAGAAATACAAACTGTCACTTCTTTTTTTTTTAAGTTAATAAATATTTCGAATCGTGTACAGTGTGCGATGTTGCATATTTCCGCACCATTTTCAAGATGATGATAATGCATCCGTCGATTGAGACAGAATTGTCTCAATCGACGGATTGAGACAATTGAGGAATAGTCTGAGGAATAAAGGCTTGATGAAAAAGAATTTCGTAATAACCTAAATGTTACTTTAGAAGTAGTAACGAATTAAAAGTCATGAGGGTCAGGGAAATATCATCTCCTTCCTAAAGCAACAGTTCATCTTCCATCCAACTGGCGTTACATGCAAGTTAACAAAATGCACCACAGGTAAATAATTAATTTCTTAGTCTCTGAAGTCTCCGGAACCTAATTCCATTAGGCTCATCGCCTGCAACATGTTTACATGATCCTATTCGCGAAGCCTTGAAATCAAGAAATGAAATTTATTCAGGAAAAAATAAAATGCATGGCGCAGAATTCAAAACAAACGAATAAATTAGATGCGACGGTTCAAGTGAAGGTATAAAATTAAAAGACAATACTTAGAATGGTGGGGTGAAGTAGACAGACATCCAGAATGAGTACATGAAAACATATTTTCATCTAGTCCAAAGTAAAAATCATTAATCTGGCTACAAACAAACTTCTTAAGCCGTAAAATGATGAGCGATTCGCCATCTTCATGAGAAGATGGAGAATCACTCTGCATAAAAGATTCAACGCCAATAAAAAAAAAATAATAAAAATGATCGGAGCACTACACGTCAAATTTTCTAGCTCTAGCAAGTAGCTGAGGACAAAACTAATTGCATAAAACTTATCCAAAAAAAAAAAAAAGTCCAAGGACTATTTTTTTCCTAAATAGTAAATATTAGAGTTAATAATGCACTTAATATATTATTATAAGGAAGAAGAAAGAAATTCCTAACGATTTAAATTTAAAAATAAAAAAAAATCACAGTCGCCACAGTTATGTTTATACAAGAAATTAACTCCAATGTACGATAAAAAAATGACATCTTTTCATTTTCCTTCAGTATAGCTCGAATATTAATTCGCAATTCTGACATAGCTAAGCTTATTACGACAACAGTGGCCAAGGTTACCCCGCCAAAAAAAGTAAATTCTGCTTAGCAAAATCTACAAGAGCAGTTTACTTACCTCGGTGGCTCTCGCTAGATGTCGCTCCAACTGAAGTCGTTCTTTGGAAGACTGCCTGATTATTTTGTGGAGATCTGCGATATCCTGATAGATGGTTCCGTTCTGTGCGGGAAGAAGAGAAACAAATACACACATTAAGATAATAATGAGTTCAAGGACTTATTTAATATCCATAAACTATAATTAATTAGAAGTGGAAGAATCTCAATAACTACGAAAGCCTCACCAAAACATCGTTCACTTTTTCAGTCATCATTTCCTTTTTGACCCATTTTTGGCGCACTTTCTCCCTCTCTCGTTGGCGAGCAAAACTGATTTTTATTCTCTCCAAACACACCTCCTTAGGCGTCTGCAACAAAGAGAAAAATAATTAATGATAAAAATCTCATGGCTACATCTGGATTGAATACATAAGTGAAATCGCAATGGAAACCGACACTGATGTTTGCGCCATCTATTATCCCTACGAAGGACTAAAATGTTTCCACATCAAAAACAGTAAAGATAAGGCTACAGTGCCCAAACCTACCCGAGTCTTTTCTAAAGTCTTCACCCTTTCTTTGAGTTTCTCCACATCCCTGTCCAATTCAGAATTTCGCTTTCGAAGTTTTTGAATTTCCCGTTGCTGACGAGGCCTCTCCAATTCCATCTCCATCTTCGTCTTCCTCTGAAAACGAACCCACAAAAACTCATCAGTAAGATTTGCTTTGCGAAAGAAGAGAACAGAACAGTCAGAATAAAGAAAATGGAAGTCAAAACCAAGCTTATTGTTTGCAGTACAAATTATTATTATTTTAAATTTCTGATTTAGTTGAGAAATTTCTCTGACTACACAATCGAAGCACGAAGCTGTAAGACAGTGATTAATTTAAAATTCTTGAGGTATAAATGGTAATATGATATGAAATAAATTTAATTCTGCATTCTCTCTTTTGGGGCTGGGAAACTTTCTTTTGTTGCGAGATATTTAATCAGACATGTTTAAACACGTGTCTCGGTCTTTTCGAAACTATTGAAAATATGGTTTTCTTTCTGCCATTTTGTGGCTATTTTAAATAACCGTGGGAAGGGGTGAGTTTCACAGGAATAAAAGGGGAGAATCGTTAAACCCGTACCATATGTGACATATGCCCTGTTGGCCTTCGTATTACTGCATTTTCTCTTTTGGGGCTGGGAAAATTTCTTTGTTTCGAGATATTTAATCAGACATGTTTAAACATGTTTCTCGGTCCATTGTATGTAATTCGTATAATTTTAAGAATTCCTTAAAGGTCAGCGGTTTAAAGTAGCGAAATGATCTAAAAGTCATCTGTTCGAGATTGCATCAAATGACTCACACACACACACACACACACACGTACAAAAAAGGAAAATCGTTTATCGTAAACGTAGCCAAGAAAAGAAGCGAAATCTTAGTCATCTTAAATCAAGCCGTAATGGGGATACTTGGTGAAAATGAACGGACGGAATGAAAAAAACGTTTGCGAACAGTGGAAAACGATCACATGACTGGAACATCTTCCCCTTGAAGCAGCACTATCTGCACCGAAAAGCAAATCGGCATGCGTCCGTAACCGAAGCGTCCTACTTTGTCGAAAGTATTGATGATGCGCGGTCATCAGAGTGTGATAATTGGCCATCAAGTCGATAACATCCTCGGCCTCTTCTGTCAGGGAACCCTTCATTAGGCACATCAACTGCTGCTTCTTCACGTGCTTCGGTACGAGGTTATCGCGTGAAGATAGACAGAAAAGAGTGTCAGGAAAGAAAAGTAAAGAGAAGAGCAGTAGTGCGCCTTTTGAGACTCTCTGAGATGCCCTGTTTTAGTCTCGGCGATATTTAATGCTCAAAAAAGTGTCCTTTTTCCATTCATGAGCAACGAGAGAATGATGGACTTGGTCGAAATTGCAATAGATATAACTTTGAAGTTCTCTGAAAATTCGCTTCCAAAACTGAATTATCTGTCGTGACACTTTCAATGTCCAAATTCTACGCCATCTGTGGGCTACAGTACTTCAAATGCACCGTGTTTGCTCGCAAGAAATTGAAGCTAATATAGAAGCGTGCTGTTTTACGCATTCCCATAATCTAAGTCTCCAAACAGAGGAAGTGTCTTTACATTGAATGCCATCGGCTAGATGTCCCATTATTATATGTGTAATGCTGAGAATAATAAAATACACAGTATTAGAATTGTTTAGTATTTTATTTTAGTATTTTTACTCGACTATGGAAGATCCGTACAGAAACTCGAAAAAAACTGTCAAGAAAACTAGAAAGTCGGAGAAAGGAGATGACAGAAAGACTGAAAGGATTCAGCGTTTCTCCAAGCTTGCATCAGTAGATCCTCTCAGTCAGGAAAACGGCTGCTCATAAAAGCACCTCCACACTCCGATTCACCTTACGATGCCGACATGTTGTTAACGAACAAGACAGTTTAAACATACGTGGTGTGGTGACGAATCGCACGCTCTTCAATTCTCTTGGTTTGGAGACGAGTCCTCGTAGTACTCATAAAAATTAACACGAAACGTTACATTGATATTGTGGACAATTCGGCATACGTTGTTGGGATTCCAGAGAAACTATTCAGTTGGGTATCAACAGATATGGTGAGAGAAAACGAAAGCACAAGGGTCGGCTGTTTAGTTGTAATTATGGCAGAAGTAACTAAAGCTATGACGTCAATATATATTAATTATCCTTCGAGTTTCTTCCCGAAACGCGGAAAATAATTAACAGGAAAGTGAAAAATCTGTCTTCCCCCAGATGAGAGCGGATACATGTCGACTAGTTGAAGGAAAGGCTTTTGATTCGAATCCTATACTTTACCACTGGAAAGAGTAAAAGGGTTGGTTCCCTATGGAAACTGACTCTATTTTGGCAAAGGAATGAACCGAAACACTTGTATTCATTTATCAATATTTATTGGAAAAGAAAGTGGTGTTTGAAGGAATATTGTGGTTAGTGAAATACTCAAGTGTCACAATAACTTTCGCAACGGAGCGTATGGGACGCTGTTTCATGACGCGACCTGCACGCCTTAACTCGAAGTTTGAATTCGTCTCTACTTCAAAAGGATTGGACGAGGTAGACGTTCGTTTACTCGTAACCTTAATGCATATTCAACCATGCGCGATCGCGTGAAAGTGAACCGGGAAAAAGGGAGAACAAAACAGGAAAAGAAACAAGAATATAAACATAACAAGAAAAAAGTAACAGGAAAAGAAGAATAAGGGAAAGCGAATGAAAAACAGAAAATAATAAAAACGAAACAGAACTAGAATGGGAACGAAAGAACAAGAAGAAAAAGAAGCGAGGCGAGGAAGAAGAAGAATAGGAGAGAAAATAAAGAGAACTGAAATGCGAGAAGAGAAAATAAATATCTATTGAAAGCACAAACATAACGAAAATAGAAGAGAACAGAAACCAAAGCGAGAATGAGAAAGAAGCAGGAAAAATTTTATCCATCAGTTCATTCCACAAACTCGATTTCGAGATAAACATGACCCCGCCCCTCTTTTCTCTCAAGAAAAAGAACAAGACGGGCACTTTTGCTAATGCGAAGGTATCGAGTGAAGAGCTCTTATTTATGTGAACAGAATGAAGTAATCTGCTTTTCATCTACCTGGAAGGAAAGGAGAAGAAAATCCTCAAACCAAGGTTGTTTTTTGTCAAATTTGTGAATGATGATTTGAGACTAATGCCGTAGTGTATTAATGGAGAAGCACATCATTTGGGTCAATTACGTTCAAACAAAGATCAGTGTCGGTCGATTGAACCATTAAAAAAATCAAATGTTAATATAACAGTGAGCTGTTTTTGTGTGTGTGTGTGTGTGTGTGTGTGTGTGTGTGTGTGTGTGTGTGTGTGTGTGTGTGTGTGTGTGTGTGTGTGTGTGTGTGTGTGTGTGTGATGGAATAAGATATTGCAGAGAGGAAATGGAAAATTGTTATTGGATCGTTTCTGGAAAGAGGAACGAAGGCGAAGTCCTAATACCTTCTGGGACCTGCTTTTCTGGTTGTAAATGTTATGCCTGCTTTCACTCCATATTTCTATATTTACCTACTACAGACAAAACCACCTGGAATCGAGGGGAAGGATATTCACAAATATTCACATGCTATTCACTAAAAATAAAAACGCAAATTACGTGTCATCGGATTTATCATCATCATAACGCTAATTATGGGTATGACCATATTGGTCTGTTCCGGTCTTATTATTCATCCAATGTTCTTTTTTTTTTTTGAGGATATTGGATGGATAAGGATTTTTGAGGATACCCTGCCTTCTCTTTCCAATTGGCTTATATTTTGGTATTTGTTTAGGATATCGGGGGTTGGCCATTCAGTTTACATATTCTGTAATCGGATTTATTATTTGCAATAACTGAATGATTGTGCGCAAAACTTTGTAAACAAAAGTTTACAGAAGAAAACTTAAGGAATATAATCAAGTGTCAAAATAGTGAAAATTACTGCCAAGAGATGGCACCACTTACCAGCAACTTATTCTCTGCTTTGAGAGACTTGCATTGAGTTTCTAATTGTGCAATACGTACATTCAAGTTTTGTATCTTGGATGGCTTAGCATCGTCATTTTGGATATCCTTCTTATTCTGAAAGAAACAAACAAAAAACATAAATGATATAAAAAAAATCGGAAACATTTAATCAAAGCACCACTACTCGTAATACCACAGAAAAATGAATTTGAAACTGCTTTGTTTGGTAGATGTTTCGATCAACTCACATGCATCAACCGATGTGACAAAAGCGACACCTGTGTCATTCACTGAAACTAACTTGGCCTAGTGAGAGTTACGTGCTGAATTACTTAGCATTCTCTCTCCAGGTACAAATATTTGCGCAGCTGAAACTCCGTAATGAATTTGCTCACGCAGTCTCTAAAGGCTCGTTCCAGTTACGTCAGTCGACGTTATGAAATTCAGTGAGACTTGCTTACAGATACAGAGTCTGGAGTGAGTCTGTAAGCTTTTTTTTTACGCTTTTCATAATTGATGCACGGGTAGCCTGTACATTATAAGAAACATAATGCTGACCTTGTTCTGTTCTTTACCACCAGCAGGGATTACTGCAACAGCTGTACCCGCTAAGATATCCACTAGCAGGAATTACTTGTAAGGCAACAGAGTATTAGGTAACCGCGCGCGCCGGGGAGGGGGGAGTGGATAAGGGACTTAGCAAACTCTTCTTGCCCGGAAGAAGGGCAAGGAAAAAAAAAAAGTTTAAATCGTTATTTCTGCGAGAAAATAGTATTATACTTTTCTTAGAAAAACAGTTTACAAACTTTTAGGTATAATAATGAAGAAAATCAACGAACCATTTAGAAAATATTTTACATAAAAGTTGTCTGACTCTCAATTGCTAAGTTTGTACCTCCTGCTATTCAATTTCAGAATTTTTTAAGTAGATTTTTTTGTTGTTGTTGAAGTGCAACGACAGTATTTCAAGTGCCGACAGATAATTTAATATACCTTATTAGGCTATATATTTAAAAAAATAATAATAAAATACTTGAATGTAATGGCCGTGTTTACCTGTTTATTTCAAATAGTTGTGGACATTAACAGGTCTCATGCGGTGGGCGAAGTTTTTGCTCCGATAACTCGGGTTTTTTTGTCTCTCAAAATAAGCAAACCAACCAGAAGAACATTCGCAATTTACAGACAAAATATACTGTCCTCGCAGCCTTAACTGCTTCGAGCATACTTAAAAAAAGAAAGAAAGAAAGAGAGAAACTGAAAATGCAAATAATCCAAGGGTATTAAAACAGAAGCGAGAATATCATTAGAAAGTTTTCATATATGCAGATTCCGTCTTATCAAGAGTCCTTATTTTATTTTTATTTTTGAAGCACTGCATGTGCTTATCAATGCACGAGGTCTGTTCAAAAGCTCATGTGAGTGCACAACAACGCAAGTATTTTTGTGCACTCATGTGCGTGCACAAAACTACTTCACAAAGATCTCCTGAGATTGCTTTAGTTTCATTCAACGTAAGCCCTCTCTGCTAACACATTTTTGGTAATCTTTCCACAACTGGAAACTTTCATCAAAATTCATTTTACGGATATGTACCAAAGTGCCCTTCAGAGATCTAGAGGGCAGTTGCAAATCAGGATAATTTTAGTGCAGTCCTAATTTAAGATAATTCGGTATTCAACAATATTAAAAATTAAATAATATATTTATTGATAATCTCTTTACAAAAAATAAACTTAAGAAAGTTTTCTTGCGTTTTGATCAGTAGAATCTTCAAAAATTCTATCTAATTTTAAATTTCTTGTTTCGGTGCCCAATGGACCCATTTGGCTCTGACCGACCCTGGAACTTCCAGAAATGTTTCAGTCTCGAGGGAAAACAAGTCAAATTTAGAACTCTTGCTGTATCTGTTGTTTTTATATCACTTTCGATTGAGGTTCTTCCTGCTTTATATACAGAACTAATCTAAAATTTGTCCCATATGCTATTAAAAAACTGATCGATACTTTCAAAAACAGTGAAAGTGGTGAGAAAACAAAACACGTTTAGCATTACTAGTAACCTATTCGACTAATATACTGGAGTCAAAGAACAAGAGGCTGATGACTAAACTTGTATAAACATGCACAGAGATATTCTACATTGCCATAATAGCTGGAGTGTCGTTGCCGAATTATTATTATTATTAAGAGAGACCTCCAGGGAGCCGGAAAATCATCGATGGAAGCCACGCACTACACGCACCAGCTGTCATACCTATTGTTGAATCCAAATCACGCAACACCCTATGAGAGAAAAATCTAACCCTATCTCCCCCCCCCCTCTTTCTGACAGCATTAATTCTCAAGAATTATTAGAATGCTATTTATTTGTTTATTCATTTATTTATCGTTTCTATTCATTCAATACGTGTGTGCATATTTAACTGTGCATAATTTGTTCGGAGTCTCATTTCCATTTTAGTAACAGTTTCATGACTTATTTAGATAATATATATATATAATTTTTTAACTTGGGGATACTGTATATTATGGTTACCAAGTAATTTTATAAGCTTGGTTATTTAACTCCTAATCCCAAGTATGCAAACAATTAAGTTTGCGCCTGAAACATAGTTCAAGTCTAAAGATGGTGCAACACCACCAGGGCAACTCATTGTAAAGGTAGGTAAAACTCTGATCACTATTCTTAGTATTTTCCCATAATGTAAAGCACAAATCTTTAATGAGATGTGCTTTACATTATGGGAAAATACTAAGAATAGTGATCAGAGCTTTACCCACCTTTACAATGAGTTGCACCGGTGTTCTACCATCTTCAGACTTGAACTATGTTTCAGGCGCAAACTTAATTGTGTGCATACTTGGGATTAGGAGTTAAATAACCAAGCTTATAAAATTACTTGGTAACCATAATATACAGTATCCCCAAGTTAAAAAATTAATTATATATATATATATTAACTGTATGTTCTTATAATTTAGATATAGATACAAAAATCATTATCATCATCATCATGCATATCAAGGATTTAGCGTGGCCTGTTCCGGCATTACAAGTCATCATCATCATCATCAACAACAACCACCATGGGCCCAATGCCCGTTGGTGTCTGCTGCCATCTTGATATAATTCTTCCATTGCATTCTATTTTGTGCAAGATGACCCAGTTTGTGTATAGAGTTACGCGCCATTTGACGATGTCACCGCCCCATTCTCTGTTTGGTCTTCCTCTTTTGTTCTTTCCTTCAATTATTCCAAACAGCAACGTTTTTAGTTTTCTCTCATCATTCATTATACATATATGGCCAAATAGATGTAGTTTTCTTTTGATTATTTTCTGGATCAGGTTTTCTTTTGGTTGTATATTCGTCTGTAGATTTCCTCATTGTTCACTTTCTGTATTCAGCTTATTCTCAAGATCTTTCTATAGCACTTCCTCTCAATTGCCAATATTCTCCTTTCAGATTCTCTCAGGAGTACCCAGGCCTTGCATCCATAGAGCATGCTGCTGAAGAGACAGGTTTCTACAATGCGCAGTTTAGTTTGCATCTTTATAGCCCGGCTCTTCCATATTTTGTCCATGACTTTTAAAATAGTTGTTGCTCTGGCTATTCTAATTTTTATCTCTTTTTTGGGGTCCAAGTCATGCGTCATGTGGCATCCAAGATATGTGAAGTGTTCCACATTTTCCAGTTGAAATCTGTCTATGGTAACTCTGTTCAGTAACTCCTGTTATCCGAATATCATTGGTTTATTTTTTTCAAAGTTGACATTTAGTCCATATCGTTTTCCTTCTGTGTATAGCGTTTGCAATGTCTGTTCCAGCTTTGCTGCGTCTTTTTCAATCACGACGATGTCATCTGCAAAGCAGAGGTAGTTTATTCTCATACCATTTATTGAAATGCCTCCACCTTATTCTTTAATCTTATCTAGTGTTCTTCCCAGATGTGTGATGAAGATGATTGGTGATATTGGGTCCCCTTGTCTTGTGCCTTGACTACTGGCAAACCAATCTCCAGTCTCACCTGCTATCCTGATTTTTGCTTGTGCTTGGCTGTTTATATCTTTCAGCAGGCGGATCAATTTATTGTCCACACCATAGGATTCCTAGACAGCCCATGTTATATTTTGGTCAATATTATCAAATGCTTTTTGGAAGTCCACGTAACAGCAATATATCGTTTTGTTCTTTCTTCGAGATTTCTCTGCTATTAGTTTTAGTGCGAGTATTTGTTGCATACTTCGATCTTGTCGAAATCCGGCTTGCTCATCCGGAAGATGTGCCTCCATATGCCCCTTCAGGCGTTCTGTTAATATTTTCATTAGCACTTTGCCAAGATTACTCATTAATGCAATAGTTCTGTAATTGGTGCATTCTAAAGCACTGCCTTTCTTATGAAGAAAGGCAGTGCTTTAGAACAACAACCAAGACCGATTTTTTCCACTCTTCGGCGGCATATCCTGATCTCCATATTTCATTACATAGCTGATGTATTTCTTTTACAACTGATTCTCCCCCATATTTTAGCATCTCGCCTATTATGTTGTCATTTCCAGGACTCTTGTTGTTCTTGAGATGTTTTATAGCCTTATTCACCTCCTCTTCCAAGATGTCATTTTCAAAGATCTCTGCTGGTGGAGAGATTGCTTTTAGTTCTTTGATTACTTCTGTTGCAGTACAATTTAGTTGATTTTTATATAGTTCGCTGCAATATCTTGTCCATCTATGTATGATTTCTGTCTTGTCCATCAATACTTTACCATATTCATCTTTGACTGCTACTGATCTTGTTTGCCACTTCCTATTGACATTTCTTATAAATTTGTAGACCTCTAGTTTTTGTGTTCTCCATAGTACTGTTCAATGTCTTTGCACTGGTCCTCCAACCATTTGGCTTTATCAGATCTTGCTGCGTTCCGTACTTCATTGCATTTTTGCGGTATAACTCATCTGCTGCCTCTGAATTATCTCTTTTAAGTTTCAGTTCTCTTTTCTCTTATACCAATTTTAGGGTTTCCTGGGTTATCCATTTCTTGTTGATCTTTTCTCTTTCAGAAATTACTTCCTCTACTGCTTTTTAGCACTGTAGTCAGTCGTTCTGCTCTTGTATTTATATTTTGTTTTTCACTTGCGGTTTTAAGCTTAGTTTCCAATATGTTCTGATATGCTGTTCTTAGCCTGTCTTCATTTAGTTTTGAGATGTCTCTAACTTTTTGGAACTTTCCTTTGTACTTCTGTTTCAGTTTTAGTCTTATATTCGCAATCAACTGTGTCCGAATCAATATCAGCTCCTTGGAATGATCTGCACTGTTGAACTGAGGTTCTCCATTTAAGGTCTATTAATATCAGGTCGATCATATCCCTGTGTTTGCCATCGAAGGAGCGCCACGTCCATTTACGACAATCTTTTTGTTGGAATTTGGTATTGTAAATTGTCAGGTTGTTATCCGTGTCAAATTCCAAAAGCATCTCTTCACGTTCATTTCTTTCTCTATATCCAAATTTCCCCATAACCTTTTCCCATCCTGTGTTATTTTTGCCAATCTTTGCATTCCAGTCTCCTCCAATGATGAGTATATCCTGCTTTGGCACCTCATCAATTACTAGTTGTAGATCCCTGTAAAATTTCTCAATGTTTTCATCTGCACTCTCTGCAGTGGGCGCATATATTTGAATGGTTGTGATATTAAATGGTCGGGCACTGAATCTTGCAACCATTATTCTTTCATTAACTGGTTTGTATTCTATTATTGCCTGACAGGCCTTGTTACTTAGCAGGAAACCTACGCCTACTTCATGCTTACTTTCATTTCCTGACCAGAGAACTCTTCCACCATTTGATTCCCCTGACAATGTCCATCTCAATTCTGAAATACCCAATATATCACATCTGTATTTCTTCATTTCTTCTTGAAGCAACTGCAATTTTCCAGTTGCCCAGAGTGTACGGACTTTCCATGTGCCAATTGATATTCCATCCTTTACAAGCCTGAGTTTGATTTTTTGTCTTTGTTTTCAGTAACTGATTTTTCGATCCAACCTTGATTACTCGATTGGGGGCGCGAACCTTGTTTGACCGGGCGACGTTCGAGCCGGCATGAGTCTTTTTCCTGTACTTTGGCATCAGATTTCAATCGTGTTTTTTTTTTTTTTTTTACTGTCAGCACATCGATACTTATCTGACAAACCCTTAGTCTTCTTTGAAGAGCTTGGGAGAGAATCAGGAGGAAGAGCATATAGATTTAGGCTTAAGGTGGCCTAAGCTCGCCTTGACGCAGTACTGTCATTGGACTTCTGTGGCATTTTATAGACTTACTGGAGTTGTCCACTAATCCACTACGCCCTGTTAGTATTGCCACTTCTTGTACGGGACTGCTTATTGACTATTCGCAGTTAGCCACCATCTTTGGTGGCCATTCCCCGATCCGCAACCTGGGGACTTTGCCTCTGAGGGAGAGACCCCAGACCCTAGAAGTCATCGTTGAATCGTTTAAGAGGACGTCCTGGTTTTCTTTTTCCTGATGTACTTTAAGCTTGTACTTTAAGGCTTGTTTTGGTAATCTTTCTGTTTTCATTCTTTGAACGTGTTCCATCCATTTATGTTTATATTTTTAAAATTTTTTCTATTAATGATTCTTGGTTTAATTCTTTCATAATTTCTTCGTTTCTTTTGTGATCAAATAGGGTATACTTTGCAGTTTTTTTCATAAACTTCATTTCTGCTGTTGTTAATCTTTGTCTTTTTGTTTTATTGTCCAGATTTCGCTTCCATACATTAAGACCGGTAGGGCTAATGTATTGTATACTTTTAGTCTGGTTTGTTTTTGAACTAGGTTTGGTTTAAATATAGAGTTAATTACACCTGTTATTTTTAAATATTTTGCAATTTTTACGTTTATATCTTTTTCATTTTCATATGTGATTCATGCATCCTCGGTAGTTAAATGAATTCACCTGTTCTAAGATCCTGTCATCTATTACTATCTTAGTTCTTGCTGGATCTTGTCCTTTAAAGGCCATAGTTTTTGATTTTTCCGTTGATATTATCATACCATAATTTTTGGCTATCTCATTTAGATCTAAAATAGCTTTCTGTACAAAAGATACAAAAATTACTTCTAAAATTTTAAGCATTTTCAAATTCAGAAATCAGAGAACAGCATTGCTATAACAAAAATATATTTTTAAAAAATCAGACATTCAAAAACGTGTTCAATTAACAAGCACATATTTGTGAATAGTCATCAAGAATGAATCACCATATACGAAGCAGTAAAACAAAATAATAATGACCTAATCCCTGTGCGATAAAAACGTAGAGGAAGTAAAGCTCAGAATAAATCGGAAAACATTTAGAAAACAAGGAAAATCCTACGCTGTGTTGGCGCCTCTCATAATGATGCCACAAAGCGAAATGTCCAATGAATCATGGATGACGACATCCCACCCAGGCGAAGTTTAATAATACAATCAGGCCGGGAGATATTGACACCACCCAATCCACAACGGTTTCTGTTTTTATTGTGAAGAAACACAGTTCCAAATCATCCTATAATCACCTTGCGTGTGTGTCTGAACTGAGTTAATGTGAATGAATGTTATTGTGGACTAAAATAAAATAATAGCCTTACTTTGAAGGAATCTTTCGCATTTCTTTGTCGCTTGAAAATTAACAGCCTACGACAGTATTTGTTATTTGACTAAAATATTCAAGTTATATCGGAAAAGCTCAAGAAAAAGAACAGGAAAGGAAACTAATTTAAATATCCGAATATAAAATAGATGACTAAAGGCACTTTATTTTTAAAAAAAATCAAAATAAACAAAAAAATCGGTATATTTAAATTGATTTTTACATCGATGTCGACTAGTAATTTTCTAAATAAAATAAATTGATTATATTGGAATAAAACGCATTAGCGGATTTATTAGTATTTTATTTTATTTTTGGATATCTGTTTCACGTAAGTGCAATTATATTTTTCCACTGTTAATGAAATTTTTTTCAGCGCTCACTAAGTGGAACGACCTATGATACTGCAGTTTGAATACAATAACATACAGTGTCTGTTTCGACGTTTATCCCGATTTTGCCGACACACATTACCATCCGGTTTGAAATTTTACACTTCCAGGATCTATAAAAGGAGATAAAATTTTCTGTAGACTCTACCATACTGTTGAATAACGCTGGATTATGTTTCTGAAAGTGTCCGCTTTACCAATTTCATTTATAACAGGAACATGTTAACATCAAAATAAATAAGATAAATAAACATTTAAAATGTAAGGTAATTATTTGATAAATTCCGACTTTTTTTTATTTTTATTTTCCTAGGTTCATCCAAATATTTAGCACAAGTAAAATAACAAAATTCGTTTATTTTCAAACAAAACAATTTAAATAATATATATTGTGATTGTTCATTTTTATGCGGTAGAAAATATTATAAATTAGTTTAAATTACTGATACCGAGAGATAAAGAGGTGACATGGTTTATTTAAAATTCTTATTCGGTTTTAAAACAATGTGTGATTTAATATCCCCTTAATTTGAATAATGTTTATATCGCCGAAATGAAGCCTATTGGCTCTTTATATTTAAGTAACTTAATGGTTGCACCTTTTTGACAACTCGTATAGCAGAGTATATAAGTTCTTTTCGCTATACCCTTTGGTATCTATTTGGTCTAGCTACTCACTGAGGAGACCTCAAAAAAAAAAGGTTGAAACCGGTGGGGGCTCCATGAGGCTCTGCTTGGGGATAGGTTTTTTCCCCTGTCTCTGAGTGGGGCTACCGTTGAGATTATGGCTCTTCTTGGTGGTGGGGGTGAGTCTGCCACTGGGTAGAGCCAATACTGAGAAGTTCTTCTCGGTGACGGGGTGAGCCTGTCATTGAGTGCAACAACGCAGAGTTGGGCGATCTTTCGGGATGGTCTTATTTTTAGAGCCCGTTTCATTTTTACATTCAAAAAAAGGCTGAAACCGGTTGGATAGTGATCTACCACCATAATGTAATAATAACAGCATGCATTCCCTTGGAAATGTGTTTTTACATTATGGAAAATACTAAGTATAGCGATTAGAACTTTACCACCTTTGCTTGCGAGTTGCCGGAGATTGTACTACATACTAGGACTACTTGCATTAGCTCACGCTAGTAATCGCCAATACTTTTATAGTTTGCTATATTCGGCATGAAACTCTCCGATTCCAATCTTTGAGTTTCTTATTCGGTTTTAAAACAATGTGGGATTTAATATTCCCTTAATTTAAATAATGGTTATATCGCCGAAATGAAGCCTATTGGCTCTTTATATTTAAGTAAGATACTACTAGTTTACTAGTTTCGTTGAATGAATCAACTTCTTCAGGTATCACAATCAAAGAAATATACAAAAAATAACAGAGACTTAAACATTGCATTAACAGTACTAATACAAAGGACAGTAGCACATTTTGAAAACAGTAATGCGAGCTTCAGTTCCAAATAAGAGATGAATACGTGCTGTCACGAGTGCGCCAGTATTGAACAGAGGCAATGTGTGCGTCAGAGAGATTGAAACTTAGGCTGTTGTTGATATGGGAAGAATCTAAGATAATTTCTCTAGATTCGATAATCTTTCTTCCAAGTTCATCATAGCACACATGGATATTAGAAGTTTGTGTACAATCCACAATGTGTTGGCGGCATTCATCTGAGTTAACGGAGAAAAGAACGTGGCTAGAGAGAGCGCTGGCTCTAGTCCTTGTAGGAAATATCTCTGCGATTAGCAGCAGTATACCAGATGGGTGGAACTGTACTCCAAGAGATTGATGAGGCCAGGGACTTGGGAGTGTTGGTGGATAGGGAGATGAAGTTTAGTGGGCACATTGCGAAAGTAGCTAAATCAGCTCATCAACTCACTTGGTTGTTGAAAAATACCTTAACGAGCAGAGATAAGCAAGTTATTGTACCTCTGTACCGAGCCTTGATAAGACCTCATCTTGACTACTGTGCCCAGATTTGATCACCTCGGTTTCTTCTTGATGGGGAGGAGGTGGAGAGGATCCAGAGGCGAGTGACTAAGATGATAGCAGGTCTATGGGATGAACCATATGAGAACAGGTTGAAGATTTGTGGGTTGCAGAAACTGGTTGATAGGCGGAAAAGGGGAGATATGATTGAGACATTCAAATTGCTAAAATGATTCTATAAGATTAATTCAGAGAATATTTTTGAGATCAGGACTGGTGGTGGGAGAACTAGGGGACACCTATGGAAGCTGGGCAAGAGTGTGGTTAGCAGTGGTGTTAGAGCTGGGTTCTTTACTTTTAGAGTGGTAAATGAGTGGAATAAGCTGCCAGAGTCTGTTGTAGGTGTTATGACAGTGAGCGAGTTCAAGGCAAGGTATGATAGATACTGTGAGAATGTCGTACAGTTGTGTTGACATGATGTTTAGGGCCTCCCTCGATGAGTCTAAGGACTCCCTGGAGTAGCCCGAAAATAATAATAATAATAATAATAATACGCAAAAGGATGGATTTAGCAGTCTGGCCGTAGTATGGCTTTCCACAATCACATAAAATCTTGTAGACTCCTGGAAACTGAGTGAGAAGATGTTTCTGTTTAGGTTTATTAGGTATGGAGCGAAGTTTTGGGAGCGTAGTGAAGAAGTAAAATATCTTGAGAATTTTAGCCAGTTTGGTGAAAGAGAGCTGATGTAGGGCAAAGAAATAAGGGCTCTTGGGGAAGAGGGATCTTCAGAAGCAGTTGAGTGACGGAGAGAAAGAAATTTGTCAATGTTATTAGGAGAGAAACCATTATTAATAAAAGTCTTTTGAAGAAAAAGGAGTTCATTTTCAATTTCTGTTTCTTCTGTTAGTAAAGATTTGGCCAGGTGTGCTAAGGTGGAAATAATACAAAATTTTTGTGGGGGGGGATAATGATGGGAGGAAGCATGAAGGTATCTATCAGTATAAGTAGGTTTTCTAAAAATTGAGATTTTAATACTCTCAGCACATCTGGTAAGTTTCAGGTCTAGAAAGGGGAGGCAGCCATCGGATTCCAGTTCGAAGGTAAAAGAGATTTTTACATGAAACTTGTTTAGGTGGTCCAAAAATAAATTGAGGTTGTTGACACCGTCTTCCCAGATGAGGAATATATTGTCTATATAACGATACCAAAATTTTGGTTTAAGGGGTAAGGAGTTAATAGCTTTTTCTTCAAAATCGTTAAGAAATATATCTGCGAGAATCGGAGAGAGTGGGCTGCCCATGGCCAGATCTGAGTTTTGTAAGTAGATCTTATTGTCATATTTTAAGTATCCTGACCTTATGCAATGGGAGAGTAAAGCAGAGTTTTCTGGATAATTTGTTCTTGAGAATATTGAAGACTTCTTGAGCAGGCACATTTGTTAAGAGATAGAGAGAGACAATATCGAAACTAGCCATTAAATCTGTTGTTGTTTTTTTAAGTTTGATGCCCTTGATTTTTGATACAAAATCAGCAGAGTTTTTAATATGAGAATAGGAAATTCCGGAAAGATTTCTTAAAAAAGTTGCGAGGTATTTAGAAAGGTTGTAGGTAGGTGAGTGTATGCCTTCAACTATCGGTCTGAGCGGGCAGTTTGCCTTGTGTATCTTGGGGAGACCATATAATCGAGGGATTAAAGGATGAAGTGATCTAAGTGAAAGACGGCTGGAACTTTTAAACAGTAATACTTACTCTGAACTAAATAGTGATTCTACAATTGAATTGCACAATAGGACTAATAATTTATTAAAAACTACCTTGGAGTTACCAAGAAATATCCGTCTTTCACTTAGGTCACTACCCTCCGCAAAAATTTGGTATTATTTCCACCTTAACACACCAGGGCAAATCTTTACTAACAGAAGAAGCAGAAATTGAAAATGAACTCCTTTTTCTTAACACGTTCATTGCCAATCACGCGATATCGCGGGATGCGAGTTCTCACCAAACGGCCGATCACGCGTTATCGCGTGGACGTCGCTAACTAAATAAAAAAATTTAAAAAAAATTGGCCACCACACGAAATTCCAATTTTCAGCTTGGCAATGAAAGTGTTAAAAAGACTTTTATTAATAATGGTTTCTTTCCTAATAACGTTGACAAATTTCTTTCTCTCCGTCACTCAACTGCTTCTGAAGATCCCTCTTCCCCCAGAGCCTTTATTTCGTTGCCTTACATCAGCTCTCTTTCACCAAAACTGGCTAAAATTCTCAATAAATTTAACTTCTTCAGAACTTGCTTCACTACGCTCCCAAAACTTCGTTCCATACCTAGTAAACTTAAAGAGAAACATCTTCCCACTCAGTTTCCAGGAGTCCACAAGATTTTATGTGATTGTGGAAAGCCATACTACGGCCAGACTGCTAAATCCATCCTTTTACGTATGGAAGAACATCGCAGAGATATTTCCTACAACAGGACTAGAGCCAGCGCTCTCTCTAGCTACGTTCTTTTCTCCGTTAACTCAGATGAATGCCGCCAACACATTGTGGATTGTACACAAACTTCTAATATCCATGTATGCTATGATGAACTTGGAAGAAAGATTATCGAATCTAGAGAAATTACCTAAGATTCTTCCCATATCAACAACAGCCTAAGTTTCAATCTCTCTGACGCACACATTGCCTCTGTTCAATACTGGCGCACTCGTGACAGCACGTAGTCAACTTTTATTTGGAACTGAAGCTCGCATGACTGTTTTCAAAATGTACTACTGTCTTTTGTACTAGTACTGTTAATGCAATTTTTAAGTCTTGGTTATTCTTTATATATTTCTTTGATTGTGATACCTGAAGAAGTTGATCCATTCAACGAAACTAAGTAAACCATGTCACCTCTTTATCTCTCGGTATCAGTCATTTATATATATATATATATATATATATATATATATATATATATATATATATATATATATATATAAAAGAAATTATTTAAAGTAGAGTGTAACATGCCATAAGTATAATGGCAAGTTACCGGTGGACAGTACAATCATCAATGATGTTGAACCTACCAAAAATTGCTGATTTTCTACTACATACGAAGAAAAGTCACACCACTTTTCTGAGATAAATTCGTGGAATTAGCCTTTAACCATGAGAAGATTTCTATACTGGTGTGCTCGTAGGGGTTTGTCAATCCTCTTGTTCAGCGGTAGCAAACGAAGTTTAGTCACTAAGTATTCGATGTGGTTTAGGGATTAAACCAAACCATCGAGAGTAGTAATCGGAGGAAAAGAAATTTAGCATGGAAAAACACACACGCGCGCGCGCGCGCGCGCACACACACACACACACAAATGGTATGCGTGTCTGTGTTTGTTTTTGCATGCAAAACCAAAACAAATACATGAAGTTAAACAAATGCCAAATGTAGTGCAGAAACTGAATCGAAACCAGTAGCGATCCAAAATCCTCCTCAAATAAATTTAACACCAGCTTCTGGCATGCTGTCAAAGCATTACCGAAACAAAATGAAATCAGAACAATGCAAAAAATAAATAAATGAATGAATAATAAAAAATAAAATAAAGAAGGTTTTAGCGAGTGAAACTGATTGACTCGCTTAATCTAATTTGTTCGATTAAAACCTTAATCAAACAAATATTATGATTGAAATTAAAATCTTAATAAAAATATAAAAGAAGTTTAAAATCTAAATTTTAAAAAATACTCTTTTTTTTATTAATTATTGATATCACCACAGAGCAGCCTCTGCAGCTCAGTTGATTTTGAATTCAATTGGTTAGAATGACCTCCTGGGCTGGAATCGATGACGCCAGAATCCTTATTAGGACTTTCGTTAGCTAGATTTTTCGTCCCTGAAAACATGCAAACCGGCCCCGCTGTCATAGAATACTCTTGGTGCTACCCCACCAACCATTGAGTTGACGGAAAACACAAATCCCCACTGTTACCGCTAGTGATGATATCAGTAATGACGTTAACAATAAAAAGCTATCAAATAAAGGACTTTTTCCACTCGTTCATGAAACGGGTGGGAGAAAAACCGGAGGGAAAAAGAGCCTACTAGTCATGATCTACGCTCAAGGCGTGGATTTTGTACAATGAAATATTAAATCGACTGTTGGATTAAAACAGTCGCAACTCATAATAAAAGATTGAAACTGTCGTTACAGTAAGCCGGAGGCAAACATTGCTCGTGCGATGTAATTTCCGAAAGAAAGGGAACAAGTCTATCAGAAGCTCGTCATTTGAGGCACTCCAATATCGCTTACGCTTAATATTTCCCAATCCAAAACGTTGTTTCGTTGGGCTACAACAGAGAAGTCTCTGTAAACAATTATTATACGATGCGAGTCTCTGTTGATGATGAAATATACACGGATTACTATGCTAAGCCAGCAGAAAGTACTGTTGTCATGGAAACACAAAGATATGTCACATCTTTGTTCTTGTAACTTTTTGTAGCAGTGTGTCTAAAATGAAACTTTTTTTTCTATTCCATTAAATAGCGTTTGGAGTGTTTTGAATTACGACCGAAGTAACTAAGGCTAAGAAGCGAAGGGATGTTTGTGTGTGTTAATTGCGCATGTTCTTCTGACAGTCTGTTTAGCAAAGAATAAAAAAAGTGAGCTTCGTGAAATTGCGCGACTTCTGTATGTTATTAAATAGTTAGACAAGTTGGTTGAAGAAAAAATCATGCGACTTCTTTAAGTACGTTTTTTTTTTTTTAATTTTTATTTTAACATGATCTCAAATATGAGAGTGTTCAAGTATTTTGAATGGGTGGAAAGCTGCGAAGATATAAAAACCTTTTCACGTCTGGTTAGACATCTGCAAAGACATCCCCCAAACACTAAGAAAATTAGCATTTTCTTAGTGTTTCAAGTTGGACAGCGACTAACTACCGCCCATGTCTTAATGGAGTCAGACGAAAGTGGAGGAATTTTGAAACCACTCCTGATGAACAGTGACCAGTTGAAACTGAACGTCCGTCTTTTAAGTGGACTGACTCAGTCCGAGATTGGTAACGAATCGCTCTCTTCTCTTCTCTCCTGAGTCGAGAATTCTGAAGACGTTCTTAATAGCTTGCTAGCTCATAGTACCCTTTGTTTTTTGTCTTCTAAACAAAGCAACGAAGAGTATGAGTCGAGTATGGTTTAGCTAAAAACCATAGTTCTCAGGTTGCTTTGTCAGTGTTAGAAGAGTAAAAGCAGGAATTTCAGAGGTGAAAAATTCACCACAAAGCTCACCTTTCGTTGAAAAACCCTGATGAAAGTTCTGCTCGTATTGAGACAGGAATCGAGTCCACTTCTTGAAGAGACTTGTTACTACTGACAACGCACTACAGAGATGCCACTCTTAGGAGGACGAGGAAATAATCTAAGATGTGATAACCTTGTCAGGATTTGCGATTTGCAATGAATAGTTGTTCAGAGGTAAAATAACGTGTAGTTCTCGGATGTTGAGTGGGCGATAAGGAAGATATGAAAACTGAAGTTATTGCGAGAATAGAATCATCTCATCTTGTGTAGTGATGCGGGTGTCATCGAAAATGATGACAGCAAGTACAAGACTTGCTTTGTGGCAGAAATATGAAAGGACTGAATTATGTATACATACATACATAAAAAGTTCGTGGTTGTCTAATCTAGCAACTGCCGCAATGCACAGAAAGGAATAAGCTATGTGCTTCTCCTACTTTAGACAATTTTCGGGTGATGATATGTCACATGACTTCCTGTTCAAGCGCACAAAGTAAACACTTATTCTGTCATTCACATTCTAAACTCATATTAAGATTTTTTTTCTTTCTTTTTCTCTCTCTCCACAAAATGTTCCTTGATTCAAGATAAAAGACGTATCGCTAAGATTTTATTATTATTACTTGACACCTCCAAAGAACTCATCGAGGGCATCTGTTCTACACCTCTATCTCCGCCAACTACAATGAACCACGACTACACCAACGCCATCTACCGCCCACCACTACCACTAGTATTTTCACAGACAATCACAAACATCCAAGCCCACAGCGGGATTCGAACCCGCAGCCTTTTGGCTGGAGAGCGGATACGCTAACCACCTGGCCAACCAGGCCGGCACGTATAACTCTGGTATAGCTATGATTTGTGGTATAACTATGGTGTGGTATAACAAATGATATAACTATTATTTGTTTTTGCTTCTAACGCTCTACGAATAATCAGTCACAATGTTCCTTACATCAGCGTATTGACACTGTTGAATGTCATGATTGATATTTGACTTATGTACAGCTGCCTCTCCTAGATACAGAGACTGTACAGTTCATATCCTACTAGTAACCTGAATCTCCTGCATGCACTTTGAAATTTTGACTGATCACTTCGACATCGAACTGTCCAAACTTCCTCCAGAGCATCTATTAGTCCATTGATGTTAGCTTTCTGAATCTTTGTGCGTCTATTGGCTGATGTGGCACCCTCATATGTCTTTCAGCTGATAATGTCTTCCAGACTTCTTTTGGTTTGTTTTAGTTAAGACATTAGGACAGCGGATTCATGGAAGTGAAAGTTCTGTGAGGCAGAACTCTCACTTCTATGGCCACCCAAGAAACGCTGTAAACCTATATCAGAACTCTGGTGGGGAAGAGGGATAATTCCTGCCCTAGAGACGAAACATGGATCTTCTTCAATTCACTTTCGGATGACAAGTAGAGCATCAGTCGCACACCGAAAGATATTCGCGAATATCCATGCCCATGCAGGATTCGAAATCGCAATGCTCGTTGGTTGGAAAGCAAGTAAGTTAAGCGATCGGCCGACCAGGCTGGAAAACACTTCTTTTAGCTACTAACAAGAAAGAAACTGCTGTTTGGAAATTGTGTTATCTGTCTTTGTTGATTTGCATTATTTACTCTGCATTACATCAAAATGTGTATAAATTATCTACGGCTTAAAATCTGATCTAACTCGAATTCTGTATTTATCAGATGGACAATTTTCAAGCTGAATTCCTCGTAGTCAAAGAGTGGTACGATTCTTGCATGGATGGTGGCGTTATGATTCTACACAGAAATTTAAAATGACATTAAAATGTCAACAATAAAATTATTTCAATAATCTTTACGCAGATTCTTCTTTACATTTACGATCGTTTCAAGGAAGTCTGAGTCCTTACGAGCGGTTTTAATGAGGTCCTTGCAGTGTTCAATTCGATACATTTTTTGGTCGTCGGTCAACTTGTGGGGAACAAATCGTGAATTCCATTTACGAAGGCTCAAACTCTCGGTCAAAATGTTGGGCACAATGATTTTGGAATCCCCAATTCATCTTCAATCAATCTCAAGGACGATTTCGGGTTTTCTTTGATGAAATCGCGCACTTTTTGGATGTCAGCTTCGCTCAATCCAGTTTTTGGACTGCCCGGCTTTTCGTCGTCCTCAAGCGTCTCACGACCTTTGAAATTGCTTAAACGACTCGTAAACTTGAGTACGGATTAAGCATTCATCACCGTATGCTTTTGGAAGCATTTGATGCGTTTCGGTAAAACTTTTACCAAGTTTAACACAAAAGTAAATCGCAGCTATCTGTTTGAAACTCATTTTCAGAACGAAAATGTTTTCAAAACACACACTGTCACTATAACTCGGCTTCTAATGAAAAAAATGTCATAAACAGTTGACACAACACTAATGAAGGTCGCCGCTTTTTGACAACAAAAAGATACAACAGGTGGCGCCACTAGTTTCTTCTATTTTCGAAAAGTTCGCTTTCTTTTTGGACAGAGGATATATATTAGATGACTTTTTGTCCCTTGGGCATGTTGTTTTCATTAGAAAATGTATTCTAGTTAGTAGTATTACCTTGACGCATGATTTGACAATTTCCCCAGGTATTGCACAAAGGCTACGATATATAAAACTTCATTTACAGTAACAATGGAGTGCGGGATTTTTAAGGTTTAGCCAATATCAACCTTCTTTATACATTTCTTTACACCGTACCAAAATAGCAGCTGAGTCGTTTTTTCGGCACCTACTTGGATCAGTTCCCGATCTCAAGGACCAAATACTATTGCGAAACGCACCTAAAAAGACTCAGAACAGTTTTATTATACTGCTGTCATATTTTATAAACGTTTATCGTATCAGTAAGCATTTGATCTTTCTTGTTTCAGTCTAAAAACTTAATAAATTCAAGGAATCCTGGCCGGTTATGCTGGGCACGGAGGCGGAATTTAAGTTGTGGTTTGTTTCGAATGGATACCATTATTATTAATTTCAAGTAACTAGCTGCTGTGATATTACCTGCCGTGTTAATCGAACTTCGTTGCACACTTGAGTGTTCTCATTCGGTAGTTTCCCGTCTCTACCCCTTTTATGAAGGGAAACTTCCCAAAGATATGCGCACAGTAACAAATCGAACTCAGAGAGAGAGAGAGAAGGCAAGAACAATCAAACGCACAGGAGTCCAATTATTGTTAATTACTGAAATACTGTAACTCAGAAATGAATAAGAAAGAAAGAAAGATCTATATACTGTTTTGATCCTTTTGTATATTCACTCGGTCTTCGATTTCATTCTAGGAGTTGTCAATGTTTACCAATAAATAAAGAATCCATGCAATAAAGCAAATCGGGTCAACGTAGAAATATCCTCACAGGCACAACTTTAATGAGTAGAGGAAAAGAAAATGATTTGCTGATTAATGTTTGCGTGGTAATGAAGGGTATCTTCATTAATTGAGAGGTGATGAAATACAGCAAATAAGAATGGCAGACGACAGCACAGAGCTCACTGCAAGTTCAGAATTGCATTTATAAATGTTATCTATTTTCAAACAGGAAATACCCAAAATGTATACAGTGCTTCGAAAAATGTCTACACTTTACATATCAGATATATGTCTTATACGAGGGTGGTCTGAAAAGTTCTCAGCTAAAATGAAAAAACAATTTATAATTTCAAATTTTTTTATTTTTCAACATAATCTCCCTTAAGACTAATTCGTTTATTCCAGCGATGCTCCAGCATCATTATCCAGTTTCTGTAACAGTAGTTCTCAGTAAGATCTGCAAAATACCCCTCTACAGCTGCAATCACCTCTTGATGCGAAGAAAAACACTGACCAGCGAAGAAGGGTTTTAGTTTTGTGAAGAGACAGAAGTCAGAGGTAGCCAAATCTGGGAATAGGGTGGATGTTCCAACAATTCATAGTGTAGATCCCTTAATTTTCCCACTGCCAAAACACTTTTGTGGGCAGGTGCATTGTCCTGATGAGAGATGATTTTTTTTTTCTTCTGCAAACCTGGGTCTTTTCTCATGAATTTTTTTCGTCTAGTCCGGTTAAAAGATCGGAATAATATTATATTCCCCGGTTATTGTTTTACCCTTTTCAAGATAATTAATAAACAAAATACCTTTAGCATCCCAAAACACCGATGTCATGACCTTTCCTGCTGATGGAACCGACTTTGTCTTCTTTGGCGATGAATAACCGACTTCTGTCCACTGTTTTTACTGCTGTTTGGATTCTGGTGTGTAATGGTGAATCCAAGTCTCATCCATAGTAATAAATCGACGCACAAAATCAGTTTTATTCTTATTCAAACACTTGCATGAAAATCTCTGTTCAGAGATTTTCATGCGAGTGCATTTTTGATCTGCTGTAAAGTGCGGCACCCAACTTGCGCAAAGCTTTTTCATTTGCAATTCTTCATGCAAAATATATCCTACACGTTCCTTTGAAATGCCGATAGTTTCAGCAATTTCACGTACTTGGAATCGCCGGTCATCCAATAACATGTCGTGCACTCGATCAATGATTTCTGTTGTTGTTACACTTTTTGGACGTCCTTCACGTGGATCGTCTTCAAGGCTGGTACGGCCACGTTTAAACTCGGCAGCCGATTTCTTAATTGTCGAAAACGAAGGAGAAGAGTGCCCATAAACTTTTATGAACTTCGAATGAATTTCTTTTGGGGTTAAACCTTCTTCTACAAAAAATTTTACAACCGCACGATACTCAAATTTATCCATTTCAAAGGATACAGACAACACTTTTGCTTCAGGCAGCTGTATACAAAAAAAAAAAACTACTTGATAGAATGACTTACAATTTCACATGGATGCTTATGACAGATGTACCAACTTAGAAAAAAAAATATCTTGCCGATAGTGTTGCCATCTATGGTCGAGACCGAGAACGTTTCAGACCACCCTCGTATACCAGATATAAGAAGCCTATAGATTATTAATATGAAGCATTATCAGGTCATCACTGCTATAGCCAGTCAGAAATGAAACGAAAATGTTTCCAAAATCACCAGAGAGCTTATGAGAATATAACATTGGAATCGGAGATGCCTTGGTTTGCACTACTTAAAAGACAAGGAGCACGTATATATATATTCGTTTTTATTAGTGCTTTTAGGTTTCAGGGGCTTGACAGCAGTATCGAATTGGTGATTCTCTTCAGAAACCAGGGGGAAAAAAACATAAAAGGGCAAAAATCGTCTGTTCAATTACCGTAGTCCAATGCCGGAAATATTTCACAAGTGAATTCTCGGTAGGTGCATACATAAGTATGAAAGATATATTCTATATTACAATATAGAGTAATAGTCCCTCAATCTCTTGAGGCGACTGTTAAGTTAAGTTATTAATATGAAGGATGTTAACAGAAGTCGATAGAATGTTTTACATCTGATGATGATTATCCAATATGACTATGTTGGAGTTTTGCTCAATACTCTCCACAAATTAAAAGCATTCACTGTTTGACTTGTGAACTATAAGAATCGTATAAAAAATACTGGAATTTAGCGGATGTAATGAGCATGAATACCAGTTAGTTCTGTCGTGAAACCTACTTGGGATCTTCATCTAATATATATTTCAAAATAATCCTCCATTCTTGAGTATTCTAAATATTTCTCTCCTCACAAACCTCCTATCCGTCGCTGTTTTTTGTGCCAGGAGCAAAATGCTAATCAGACGTCCCCTCCAATAGAAAATACATTTCTTTTTTTTTTTTTTTTTATTTAGGTACAGTTTCTTCTAAAATATTATATTAATAAGCATTAATATGTAAAATAAGAAACATTCTGCTTTTTCATTTATTTTTATGTTTTTGCTTTTTTACAGTATTTTTACGCAAACTGCTGCATTCCTACCATTCTGCATCCCAGAAAAGAAGTTCCCACCCTATTTTTGCTCCGCTGCTTATTCTCCCCAAGATTAAGCCCATATAAGTTCAATAGTGATTACTGCCAGTTCTCATTGTGGCATTCTTACATTGGACAAGCATTTAATACCTTACTCATCTTAAAATTCTTTTTTAATCTTTCTATTAATAGCTGTTAATGCCACATCGCAACTAATACCAGGTCTAAAGAGAATAACAAGCTCGCGCCCACCTTACTACTAGATTATTAATAACCATTTCGAAATGGCCTCATTAAGCCTGGCGATTATCTAGCCGGGGAGTTGAATGTCCCCTTCATCTTTAGTTTCTCTCCTCGCTAATTATGTTCTTGTCCCCACTCCAAACCCATCAATTACCAACCCACCCTTTTATTTGGTCATTCTGTACACAGAGGTCTATTCTTTCGAGGTTAATGGTCGAAAAACTTAATTACTATTCTGCGGTATACAGTGTTCAGTTAACCTTACACCGCAGATTTCGAGAACATGACCCCCTCGATATTGTTTTACTACCCACTATCACTCATCCATCTTGAACATAAATATAGTTTGATAGTCGCCTCTACTGTTGCGCCCTCTGTACATATTTATGACGCCTGCAGCTTAAGATTGCATGCCCTTGAAATGTCCTTTTGTCCATCGTCTCCTCCTTTTACGTAGAATCAGCACCTACAGAATGCTAGTGAGAGGCTTTGAGGTCAATGCAGTGATATCAGCAAACTCTGTGCTCCATTGCCCATATTTTAACAGACATTACTAAAATGCAAACAGTTTCAGTCAAGATAACACTTCTTAAATGTCTCCCACTTAGGCAACTATAATAAAAATAAAAAAAAAGTTATCGAACTTCACTCTGCAGAGTTCACTAGCGATAAAATCTTTTCCCATGTTCCGTAAAGTTTCTCTTCTCTCACATCGCTAACGACTTCACGCTAATGCACACGAGCAAACAGCTGTGCAATCGTCTTACGTTAAAAATGTCTTCAATTACTAGCTTAGCGCGACGTGCTATTACGTCATGCACGCGCCTTTGTATATGTGACAACATGGCAAAAAAGCAGACAAGATCAAAACGCTGAAAGTTCCTAAAGCGCTACCATGACATTGACCATTTGTGTAACGATATAACTTTTTTTCACTAAAGATATAATGTTCTTTGTATTTAAAACTAACCTCGCTATAACTTTCTTAATTAAAGTAATCCTAGAATATTTATTCTCAAATAAATTCATACTGCGATTCTGATTCGACACTATAAAAAGGAAATAAATAAAATAAAATAAAATAATGATGACATTCACAAATTCATGCACGTGCATGCGCTGTAGCGTATGTCATAAGGTTATAAAAGAGCAAACGATATCAAAACACAAAGCTCTGCAGCGACGCCATTTGACAAATAACCGTTTGTATATAAATATATACAATTAAAAAAAAAAATACTTCACTAATGTCACAAGTTCTTTGTAAAGTAATTCTATAATATTTCGAAATTACTTTTATTTCATATTGTTATTTGTTGCGCAATAAATTTAACCAGATTAAAAAAGTGCACTGATTTTACTGTCAATTCACAAAGCTTACAAATTTACCGTTTTTTTTAATTCATTGATTATTTACTCAACGTTATTATTTAATGCTTAATAACTTACTACTATTAATAATAATTATATAAAATAATAATCATCGCCACGTTGCAAACTGCATTAGTGTATGCCATAAATTGTTGTATAAACGTTTAATTGCACATGTGTATAACAAGTAAATACGGGTGTAATTAAAGGCAGTGATAGGAGGCACGTATAGCTTAAAAAAAAGGAAGATAATGGAAACGCCAATGTCCCCAAACTATCAATCACAGTAACACTGTGTAAACCCACCCTGTCGATCTGAAACCTAACCCAAGAACACAACACACCAGTGATAGACGCTCAGCGGAAAGGAAAAGGAAACCATAACCTCATTCGAGGACACCTCGCATTATTATATCCTGAAGGAAAGTACGTTAGTATTTTGTTCGTCTTCAAGACTCCAGGTAATATCTATCATTACTGTAAAACTAGAAACGAAGCTGCAATGAAAAAGGGCCCATCCTACCACCATTCCTTTAAAGGCGAAGGACGGTCAACGATCTCAAAACACGCGCGCAATTCCACTTCTTGGCGGTTTACTCACTAATTATTTCATTTAGTGTTCATCAGTCAACACGCTGAAGGTCACAAAGTCTGTCTGAAAACTGCATGAAGTGTGACACACGTTTCCTTAAACATCACGTGCTGCTCTGCTGTGCTCCACTGGAGGTTTTTATGACGTCATTCGAGTTGGTATAAGATTGCAACAAACTCCCAAATAAGGCTGTCCGTATCACTCACTTCTCTGAACAGGGTGGAAGTGTTTCAGTTATTGTATTTTGACGAGAAGGCGAGAATTTATTCTCCCCTGCTTGTCAAAACAGCGGACAAATAATAAGAAGAAGAAAATCGATTTAAAAATCATTTAAAGGAGAAATAAAGAATTGAATATGTATGTATCAAAGGTCTAAAAAAAAAAAACAGAAATTCATTAAAGGAGAAATAAATAAATTTTTTTCGATATTTTTCTCCTTTTCTTCATTTAACACATTAATTAAATGTTATCATTTAACATATTATTAATTTATACATATAATTCCATACTAATTGTTAGTTTAATACTGATTTTATTTTTTAAATGCTCAATTTCCTGCAGTCGCGCGAGCTTGGGTTACCGACAAATGTACAAGCGTACCAAAACGATATAGTTTTAGCACTCCACCCCGTCGCCTACTCCGTTACAAATCGGGTATACAATGGACTCTCTCCATACCTGTTACAAAAACGTGAACAACCAACTCTTCCCTACCCCTCAAAGAGCTAAGTAATTTATGGATACGTCCCAATTAATATTCAAGCTCGTTTTCAATTAGCAACAATCGGGGATCTGCTGAAGTGCCTCGGTTGGGTTCGCACAGGATGTAGGCCTAGATGCATGTGGGTTATTGTTAGCAGTAAAACGTTTTGAGACTGGGAAAAAAAAAAAAAAAAAAAGTCTGGATACTACGAAAAAAAAAAAAAAAATTGATTCATTTCTGAATTTTTCGAAATTAGAAATAATTGGAACGAGAAGAGTGTCAAGTTCTGTTTTTTTTTTTTTTTTTTTTTTTTTGTTGAACAGCCGCTACGAATATTTACAAATCAATCTAATTGAAATTACTTTACTTTATTACCAAACCATCATCCATAGCAATGCAAGCTCCGCTGGCAGTATTATGGAGTCAGTATCGAAAGTACTCGGCCACGGCTTTTCAATCAATTCTTAATAATACTAATGCAGATTATAGAGGGAAGAATGCGGAATATTTATATGACTGAGAAAGAATATAAAAATAAATAAACATGTTTTTAATGTTGATAATCAAAAGAAAAAAAGGCAGATAATAATTTCTAATATACCGAGTACCAATATTCATCTCAAAAGAGAACAAATTTTTTTAACGAATTTACTATATCTATTATAACTCAAGACATCAGTGGCACAGTTTATGATTTTTTTTTTTTTTCATTTAAGAAATTAGCTTTTATTGGGCCTTCTGAACTTTTTACTGGGTCCTCTTACGTCCATCCTAGGGTTTCTTTCTATAGTCTTAGGCCAAGGCGACATAATGTGGACTATACAAGTAGCACCGTAATTATCATAATGCGTTGTTTTTGTACAAATTTGAATTTCATCACCCAGTGCTCTCTGAAAGTGCACCCATGGTGCTAATGCTGACGTACTATAGGCTAAACCTTTCGTAGGAGATTACACTAATAAAAATAAATAAATAATAATAAAAGTAAAGTTTATTTACATACTATTCTTCCACCAAACTTATTCAGTTATTTCTTTCTGTCTACATCTTATTTTAAAATATGCGCTCACAGTATAATTAGAAGAAACATTTTGTTGTACAATATGAACATACACTTTCTCCTTCTTTCAATTACATTCTTGCGAATTCTTCCTAATTATATTAGTGCCAGACATTCCGTTCTCCAGCGCCTTGGTTTTTTTTCCTTTTAATATAATTTCAGAGCATAAGATTACCGTGGATAATTTACGGAAACATCGCGCATTTTTCTGGTTTATTTCCACAATGTCATTTGCAATTTTGCTGCAAAAAAAAAAAAAAAGGTGGGGAGAGGATGATTGATGTGCCGTTAAGCAGCCTAACTGAAGTAATTTTGCCAAAAAAAGAGCCGAAGTGTCGTGCCTTATTTTAAAACATTCACAGTGTTAATTGAAACATATAATTATATTTGGTTGAAAATTTATGCGATCAAGAGCTTTATGTGAAAAATAACTATGTAATGCATACTATAAGTGCAAAATAACTTTGAATTCTCTATCGGACCAGGGGTGGCAAGAGTTTTGGCAGCAAGAGCCATAGTTACCTGCCAGAAATTGTTAAGAGCCACAAATTTACTTTTTGTTAATTGTTAAAGGCCACAAATTTACTTTTTGGAACCTTTTTAAGGGCAACATCAAAAGCTTCCTTAATATCAATGCCGCGAGTACTATCTTTTAATGCTATTAAATCTAATAATTCTTCTCGCGTCACTCCGTCCTCAAGAACGAAACGAATAAAAATTGCTAATTGTGGTTGGTCTGTAATGTCAGTTGATTCTTTTGTATCATTTAATCTATCTTTTTTAATTTTCTGACAAGGTAATATAAATATAACTGCATTGCCGAACAGCAATGTAATTAATTGAAAAATTAAATTAAAAACAATAGAAAATTAAGAAAAATTATAAATATTTTTTTATTTGTTAGTTGAGCCGCAATAAAACTTAAGAGCCACATGTGGCTCGCAAGCCGCAGTTTGGTCACCGTGGCTCTATCCTATAACTCAAAAATTTTAGTTCACACAATATGAGAGGATTGATGCAACATTGAGTAGGATACTGACAACCAGAAACGGTCCCATGGTATGAATTCCTGATCAGACTACAGCTGAACTAAATGTGCTCCGAATTCGTCATCAGGATTTGGAGGGGATGATGAAACTCTGAAGACGGTACACAGGCGATGTAACAAAAATTGCAAAGTTTGAGAGAGAGAGAGAGAGAGAGAGAGAGTGACAGGAGTGAAATCTGAAAGAATGTTTAGGCGTATTTACAGGTGGATATAGAAGAGATTTTTTAAATGGTAAAGCAAAGGAGAAGGACTAGTGGGCTATCCTTAAAAGTCGTGAAAGGGAGTGGTAAGAGACAGAGAGGTTATTTATTTATTTAAGGTTCAGTATGATATATACGTCACAATATGATATATATACAGGTGTATGCTACTTTTTGTCTTACGTGTTTTCCTTCATGGTCTGTGGGATTCTTTCGTCATCGGTGTTATTTGAAATAAAAATTTGATCATGGTTCCGTACAAGTTGTCGTAGTATTCCTGAATTCTACTTTTTGCAACTTTTTTGTATAACAGTTCGACCCCCAGACGAAAACTTATACAAGAATACCGTGCGGAATCACGATTAAATAGAAAGAAGAATAATGCTGGATTTAATATCCACTGAATTTTTGTAATAGAAAGAAGGAATATTGGAATTTACTGTGCTTTTGGAGGCGGGGGGAAGGGGAGGTGAATAAGAATACGGGCAGAAACTTGGGCAGACGTGAATAAAGAGGCGAAGGGATTGTAATGGAGAATTAAAAGTTGGATTTGACTGATTGTTTCTCGAATTTGGAGGACTGTGGTGGAAATATAAAAGCAGTATACAAATGAAACATAAAATTTTAATATGCTTTTTCTTAATTATTTTCAGTAGGTAGCGACGCCATTCCAAACATGGCATCTCTCTCTCTCTCTCTTTCTTTCTTCACGTCAATGGAATAATAAGTGTAATTTTTCAGATTCCTGTGATCCAAGAATTCCGAAATGACACCCAACTCAAGTGACGTCTGTCGACATATGGCTCTTTATGTACGGTTGAAACGTTTGTCATGGCCTGACGATAAAATGGTGATGGTAATTCAAAACATAGGTGGACTGGTGTTAACGATGCGGAAAGATATGGTCGACTGAGAACTGAGGACGGCAGGTGATGTTGGCGCGCGTTTTTGGAACAGCAAAGGAATCATTCCGGCCGATTTCCTGCCTACGCACCATTCTAAATGCCAAATCGTATCACGGCGTGATGCAATGTTTCCTGACCACACACACACACCTACGCCCACACAGCCTATTTAGTTCAACAAGTCGATCTGCAAGGATTGGAAGTGTTTGCTCACCATTTTATGGACAATCTAGAAATCTGTTTTTGAGTTATCCAAAAGTTTTATCTAATTTGAGATTCCTGCAATGACTACAATATCCGTGCCTATTTCCGTGAGAGATAGAGAGATGCTGATATTTTCAGTATTTTAAAGATTTGAAACTGATGAGTTTTAATATTATTTTCTGATTTAAAAAGTTTTATAAAACATCAGCGAACTGAGTACTTCCGCATCCGGGTGGCTAGTGCTACAGGCGTTTACCAGAATGTTAAAGAAACAGCAGACACGTTACTTTTTCGTGTATGGAATTATCAAAAATGAACTTCTAATTACAGTGTACATCACTTGTGTCATGACGTCATTGATATTCCATTCATTATGGCTCAGTAATTAATACATGGCGGGACGTCTACTTGCAAGGAGACAATATCTTTAGTGCTGCTTCCAATTTGTGATGAGAAACAACAGCTGCAGTTTCTGGGCAGAAATTGCATTCGCCCAAAAACCCCATCTCGAAGGCCAAATAATTAGTGTCCGCTGCCCATACTTAACGCAACATGAAAACGGAAATAACAATAAGCAGCAGTTAAAGAATAAAGAAGACCGCGCGTTTGGGCCCCATTCACGTGACCACATGTTCATCAATTTGGTATCAGTGTTAAGAATGGGTGGCCGAAATTAACTGGGAACAAGAATTGAAACACGGAAAAAAAAATAAAAATAAAGCATATCACAAGTTATATATGCTTCGTCTTTGTTAACGTGGTTGCAGATGAAAAATTTTAACCTTCCTGCAAAGATCGACTGCACTGCTCTCGTTAACTGTCAACTAAAATCCTCCACGTTTCAGTAATGTTCGATACTATTTTACAAGTTTTGGAATGGAACTGGTTGGAATTACGACCGAAACAACTGAAATTATGAAAATAGCATATTATGCCTGCACTCGTTTTGTAGGCTGAAACGTCTTAGTTTCTGGAAGGAACGTCTGACAGATACTATTGAGAACATTCCTGTTGGAATCCAAGGACCGAACTTAAGATGAATATCTTCACATAATGGAAATGACGTATGGGGTAACAATGACACACTCTCTCTCTCTCCTCAAAAAGGAAAACTCTGTCCCTCTGAGATCCGATACATAAACAGAAATTAGAATTACTATTATTATTAGCAGCAATAAAAAATGGATACGTCTGATAATTACACATTATTAGAACTCAAACCATGAGTTCAAATTCTGAAGAGAGGAAGCTTTAACAATTTTCTAAAATATTAAACAAGGGGTAGAGTTCCTTTAAATCTTAGCTTTTTGGAAATTTTTAGGCTGCCCGATGTTGCTTCTCACCATCAGGGAACACTGACTGCATCTGCAACGCATATGGTGCAAAGCAAAATACAGCTGCAATCATCTCGGGTTCCCAATTAAGATTGGGAGCCCGAGATGTGAATTCACCACCAACACATAGGTGGTGGATTCACATTCCACCATAGCCGGCTGTTCTTCAGTGGCTTTAGGTGATAAATAAATTTCACTGCCAGTGTGAGAATACCCCCTGTTTATTGAAGGCTGAAAAGGTGGATGAAAAGGTTCCATTTTGGTCTCTCTCTTTAGAGCAGGAGTTCCAGGTTATCTAACTTTAGCCTACTCACAGCATCAATCCTAATGTACTATAAGATTATGGCTTTACATAGATGAGATTTATATTCAAACATAGTATTATATTATGCAATCATGTGAGTTCTACGGAATGGTGCTCTGAGTTGGTGAGTTAAGAATCCCAGTTTCTCGAAGGCGAAAAACCTATTTTAGTGCAATGACCTGCACTAAAATATCGACTAACTTTAGAATCAGCTGAAAACGGAAAATGAACAAATTCTGCTAGTTTGGTTCGATTCTTGTTCATCATCTATGGATATTTTTCATATAGATGGTAGAGTTTTATAATCCTTTTGAATGTTTAGAAGTTACTTGTACAGGAAAACGATCCCAACACACATTAATATTTTTTTTTTTTTTTATGGAGTGACAGATTGGCGTTTCTTCAACTGATCTGTGGTACATATGGAAGCAATCAAAATGAGATAAACCTTTCTATTCTCTGACAAAATGCAGAACGGCTGGTAGTAGTAGTTCTATATTAGTTATTTATTTACTAATTTAATCACACAGCTGATGTGTGTAGGTTATTTAAAACTTTGATTTTGCAGATTAGGTATAAAATATTGTATTTATATATTTCTGATAAAGCTGCACTTCTGCCTGACATGATTGGTTAACATCATACATCTTCTTTGGAGTATTAAAATCTTGTTTATATTACTTTTGATAGCATTTCCTAATATGTTAGGTTGTGTTTTAGGTAACCAATGATGTACTCGGGATTTGGAAAATACAAGAGAGGTCTGAAACGTTCTCGGCATAACAATGAAAAAACGAATTTATAATTTCAAAGGTATTTTTATTTTTCAACATAATCTCCCTTAACACTAATACATTTATTCCAGCGATGCTTCAGCGCCATTATCCCGCCCCTGTAGTGGTTCCCAGTAAGATCTGCAAAATATCCCTCTACAGCTGCAATCATCTCTTGATTCGAAAAAAAACGCTGACCAACGTGGAAGAGTTTTAGTTTTGGGAAGAGACAGAAGTCAGAGGGAACCAAATCTGGGAATAGGGTGGATGTTCCAACAATTCATAGTGCAGATCCCTTAATTTTCCAATTGACAAAACACTTTTGTGGACAGGGGCATTGTCCTGATGAAAGATGATTTTTTCTTCTGCAAACTTGGGTCTTTTCTCATGAATTTTTTCGTCTAGTCCGGTTAAAAGATCGGAATAATATTATATTCCCCGGTTATTTTTACCCTTTTCAAGATAATTAATAAATAAAATACCTTTAGCATCCCAAAACACCGATGTCATGACCTTTCCTGCTGATGGAACCGACTTTGTCTTCTTTGGCGATGAATAACCGACTTCTGTCCACTGTTTTTACTGCTGTTTGGATTCTGGTGTGTAATGGTGAATCCAAGTCTCATCCATAGTAATAAATCGACGCACAAAATCAGTTTTATTCTTATTCAAACACTTGCATGAAAATCTCTGTTCAGAGATTTTCATGCGAGTGCATTTTTGATCTGCTGTGAACAAGTGCGGCACCCAACTTGCGCAAAGCTTTTTCATTTGCAATTCTTCATGCAAATTATATCCTACACGTTCGTTTGAAATGCCTATAGTTTCAGCAATTTCACGTACTTGGAATCGCCGGTCATCCAATAACATGTCGTGCACTTGATCAATGATTTCTGGTGTTGTTACACTTTTTGGACGTCCTTCACGTGGATCATCTTCAAGGCTGGTACGGCCACGTTTAAGCTCGGCAGCCCATTTCTTAATTGTCGAAAACGAAGGAGAAGAGTGCCCATAAACTTTTATGAACTTCGAATAAATTTCTTTTGGCGTTAAACCTTCTTTTACGTAGAATTTTATAACCGCACGATACTCAATTTTATCTATTTCAAGGGATATTTGCTTCAAATAGCTGTATAAAACAAAGTACTTGATGGAATAACTTGCAATTTCACATGGATACTTATGATAGATGTACCAACTTAGAAAAAAAAAACGTGCCGATAGTGTTGCCATCTATGGTCGAGATCGAGAACCTTTCAGACAACCCTCGTATATTCGTTAGGATACGTCCAAATAAGCTGAATGTCAATGTCGACTTTTTTTTTTCCACAGCTCTAGCAATACGAGAATTTAATATTTATGCTATTAGGGTTTCTTGGATATTGATGTTTTTGAATACGGTAATAGCACTTGAGGAAATTAACTGTCATTCTGCTTTCATAATATAGTAGAAGGTTTTTTGCCAGATCATTACTGTTGAAGAGGCCGCCGGCAATATTGGATTGTGTTAGTCATCTACAATTGTACAATTGTCATCTACAATGGATCTAATGGGGATCCCTGTGGTGCCCCAGTAGAGATGTAACTGATAGTTGAGAGAATAATATTAACTTTTACCTGTGCTGTCCTTTGTTTCAAGTGTGAGGAGAAGCAATCAAAGATGAAATCTTTACATTCATAGCAGTGAAATATTTGATAGTTTAAAAACCTTAAATAAATCTGGTAGATACTTATTCGAGAATAAAATGATGTCATTTGTGTTTGTTCATCATAATCTACTGACGATACAAGTAAATTATAAGGAAAACATAATATGTGATAATGAGTATCTCGTCACATGATCGGAATGAACACAGAACAAATACGCAACTACACGAATGAAGTATGGAAAAGAGTAAACGGTTGCAAAGTGAATTCTTTCTATCTTGAGACCAGAAATTATGATTATGATATTATAAGGAAGTCGAGGAAGAAAAATAAAAAAATTAAACAGCCAATGGAGCTTGAGGCAGATGCAATTATGATGATTTATTAAGATTGGGGACTTTTACCCATGAAGACAAACTGGTTTTTGTTCAAGAGATTGTTTAATTCTATTGCAGATTAGCCTGTCAAAAAATGTTTGCAAAAACAGAAATAAAAGCTACTTGTCTGTAGTTGCTAGGATTAAGCTGTTCGTTTTTTTTTATAAGTTGAGACAATTATTTCTCTTTTTAAAGCTGAGAAATTAAGCAGATAGTTAGTTAGAGGGCACACGATATTACTATTAGCTTTAATGGATTCGGGAGGAATTTCATTCAAAACCTGTAAGTAGAAGTGTTATTATATTGCTAATGATATGTAAAATTTCTCATGGAGCAGAATCTAGAAACACAAAGGATTTTGGTGTGCGTGCATTGAGTTTTCTTCCTAACAGTAACCCTACCAAGAGGCAATTGATTTCCTACATGCTTCATTGCATACAATGCATATGTGTGTGTGTGTGTGTGTGTGCGTGCGCACGCAGGGGGAGGTAGGTGGATGTGTGGGTGTGTGAACTGTGACACTGAGATTATAATGTGTTTTCATCAGCGGTGTTTGACTTGTTGGATAAGAGGTGACACTTCCTCGGGAAATTGAAGAATGTGTTTGGCAAAGTCAGTGCAATGTGCAATCAGTCTGTGCAATGGTGCCATTATGTTTCTTTGCTTAATCCTTTTATGTATCCGATTATTTATGGTTAAAAATACTACTTATGAGCTTCCATTTGAACCTTTTGTCTCTGCAGTTTCAAACAATTTTATTATAGTTGTAGCAGTATTCAGACTTTGTGTTAAAAAAAAGGGCTTTTTTTGTCTATACAGATACGCATTACAGATAGCTGTATTGGATTCATGAGAGGATTTCTTCATTAATAAAAAAAAAGTGCGTTTATGTGCTGATTGTATTCTTATCAACCATGGAGTGAGAATTTTTCCGTTGAAAAGTTAGATTTTGTCGTTAATAAATAGTTTCTCAACACTAGTTTTTTAAGAGGATAAGAAGGTATCAGATATATATACAGTATATATATATATATATATATATATATATATATAGTATATATATATATATATATATATATATTTTATTTATTTATTTTTATATATTTTATTTATTTATTTTTTTTTATATCGTCCAGAAACCCTGAATAAAAATTCACCTCCCACCTAAAGGCAATTACAAACTCAATGACCATAGCGTGATTCGAACCCGCAGCCAGCTTGTTGCAAAGTGGGTATATTAATCACATATATAAAATTAGTGACGTCATAGTGTATTTGGATTTTTGTCGAGCTGATGAAGAGTAGAAAACTGTTATTTGCAATGATAAGTGGAATAAAAACACGAATAAAATTTTTATTCGTGTTTTTCAGCCAAATGTTAAAATTCATACGTTTATACACTTATGAGACTTTTGTTTGCTTACTGGAAAGACAGATTTATAAACATGTTGATTTTATTGTATGACAGCGCATACTGCGAAACTGGGTATTCAAAGTTGTCAACAATCGTATATATATACTGTATTGGAGATCACTACAATAAACCATGCCCTTCTTAATAAAGATTGGCAAACTCTTTCCTTTCTTATTTGTTCCACGGATATGTGCTGTGTTGTCGATAGGGAGACTGGGTTATTATTAGTAAGCCAAGATTCCAATACATTGACAAAATATCCAATTTAATTTAAAACTAGATTGAAAGCTGGAATTACGTACGCCAAAAATCAAGTTCTCGAATGTTTTCTTATATTGGGAGAGAGAGAGAATATGAAAAAAATATTTAAAAACTACTTTGTGACTACAATCACAGACACATCACACAACGAATAGCATTTGCCAGGTGGAGATGGCGTAAGCGATCCTTATAGGAGTAGTCTGCGTTGGCCTAATATCCCTTCTATTGTAATGTGAGCGCACAGGTGCAGTTCCGTTTCAGAAATAGTTATCGGTGATAGGTTGGATTATCCAAATCGTGTTTCAGAATATATACACGCAGAAAAGAGAAATAAAACTCAGGCGAATATACGAAATAGAAAAATAAAATTGTTACGTGTGAATATCACTAAGAGGTTAACATAACCCGTAAAGGATAATTTTTAGCGCAGTTCACAGTAATCTGAACTCAGTACAAATATGGAAGTAAGCGATCGGCAAAATTCAGAACGGTGCCACCATTATCACAGATGCATACCCAGAAGTTTTTTTTTGTTGTTGTTGTTGTTCTTGTTTTGTCATATGTATTGCAGACATAAGTTGATTTTGCCTGACTGAAATTTTTAAGAGTGAATCTAGACACGAAATCCTTCCTACCAGTGTCACCGAATATAAATAACTTACAAAACGAACCTTATGGTACTTATATGTTTGAGAAACGCGTCTAAAAATGCCACTGGCTTGTGAAATTTTAACGAGCAAAAGGGAAGGAACTATTACTTAAATGTTTATTAAATGAAAAAAAAAAAAAAAAACTGGAAAAAATGTTTCATTAGGCGTTCTCAAACGTAAACCAACATTTTTGAAAAACGGAAAAGCAAAAGAACATCTTGTTCAACGCGAAATGAAAATGCAAAACTGACACCCAAGAAATGTCGAAACAGGCCAATTACAGTCGCTATTGTGGTATTAAGCTTGGTGTCCCTTTGCAATGTCTTTCGCATCATTATTTTTCTTCGTTTAGTTTATAATTCATAAATCAGTCCAATAACATTTCTTGTCTCATATCTTCACTTAAGCTGCATTTCGTGCGTCTGATTCGATTATTTCTATTAATAAACGTGTAATGCATATGTATAACCAAAAGAGCTCGCACTCATAATAAGAATCTAATTTTAAAGTAATAATTTTGGTTTTCATTTCATTAAAAATAGGATTAGGTCCAAAAAAAAGTGAAAACTATTCTCAAAAACTAATATTAAAATGGAAAGTAAAACCGCATTTAAGAAAAATAAATAAACCACAGAGTATAAGTATAGTCAGGAATGTCAGAGAAATGGTATTTAAAAAATAAAACCAAGACGAGAAATGTAATAACAGGATTTCAACAGGATTGAGCTGGGTTGTCAGTCTGTTAGTCGTGTGTTCTCCGATCCTTTCTCTTTGAATGTTCCTGAAAAGTTGGCAGGAACTGACACACAAATAAATAGATCGCAAACCAAAGTTGAGAAAAGGACGCAAAGAGAGCCGACAGAATGAAACGTAACACCAAAACAAAAATGAAGGTGGATTCTTCCAATACATGGGGTTGCTATAGTTTCAAAGAAGCAAAGGGCTTTGGCATGTCATTTCCAGTTTCGCACCTCCCCAAGCTATAGATGGAGTGTCTCTTATCTAACGCTTCGAGGTCAGCCGTATATCCAAGGTCTTTGCCCGTTTTATTCGTCTGGAATGTCACATTGAAGGTCAATAGATTGGCCTGTCTGAGGTCTTATACATACACGCAAACAAGCCATAACCTGAAACCGTGTACCATTTCCATACTCTCAAAGTTATTGGAGCCGTGTATCCCTTCAGAGGTTAGCATCGTGTCTGTCATTTACTCGTAAATATAGCCGTATTGACAATCGGGGTGATCTTGTTTCCCCGTGAACTATGATTCTGTTTCTGTTGTTCGTTTTGCTTTTAACCTGAATGGAAGCAAAATATAAAAACTCTTCTGTGGCAAGCTTAAAGCATAACAGAATCAGACGACCTGCTTTTTATGAAACACTTAAAAAAAAAAAAAAAAAAAACCACGCAAAGTGCACATTACAAAAATGACTTCAAACGCCAAACAAAACTAGTATATGAATCTATAACGATTGTCATAATTATTAACTGAATGCAGTAATATATGCTAATTACTCAAATATTTCCAGGAAAAAAAAAAAAAACTGGTGGAAAATAAGCAGTTTAATGCAAAGCCTCCACCTTCAGAGCGGAGCTGAAGCATTATTAATTCTTGTTGTTATCCCCCTCCCTCTTTATCACACGCATCTCAACAGCATCGGTTGTTGGAGTACTTTTACGTGCAACGACACTGCCGTGGAAAAAAAAATTTAATAATTAAGTCTGTTATTTCATTTTTTTTAAGTATTCACATATTTACTTCATTATTATTATGCACGTTTCGCAAAATGAGATCATTAGATTCTTTTTATTCGTTACTCCGTACACAAGCTATTCTGGGTTTTTTTTTTTTTTTTTTCTGGCTGGATGGGTCCTTACTAAAGTTGCTCATTTAAATTCCTTGAAAAAAAAGGAGGGGTACAAAGGGACTAAACATGGCGAGATTATATATTTCAATAACTGCACTCTGCCTGAATGAAATTTAACAAACTTTGAGATTTAGGATTTACACAGGATGTCCATGTGGATTTAATCAATCCTGGATTCAATTGAATCATTTTTATTGGCAAAATAATTTGAAGTGATATGAATAATTCTGAACTAGCCGGGAGGGTTAACGAAAGTCGATATTTCGGATCTCGATTAAAATTTCCTCTAGGCATTTCGATTTTGGTCTCAGTTGAGGCAATTTTAGTGGAAAAAAAAATTAGTGGAAATTTAATGGAAATCACACGTCCAGAGTAGCAGTACGTATCTTACACGTGAAATAATGAACTTAACAGAGAAGATGAAAAATAGACAGACATGTGACAATGATAATATAGCAACAGGAATGCTTAAGACAACTAAATAAATTGCTGTTAATAAACTGAAAGTGATCTTTAATAATATGCTGGAGAGTAGAAAGATAGCCACACAATTGAAAGAAGCAATTCTTCACAGCTAAATGCTAGATTATGCAGATAAATTAGATAATTTGATAAAACCAAAACACACTGATATACAAGTAAAATTAGAAGATTGTATAAAACAGCTGAAAAAGTTGAGCTTAAAATAAATAAATATGAATAAAGCAAACGCTCTTAAATTTAAGAGCGTTTGTTTTATGTGAATTTTGTGTACTTTGGAATTAATGTTGATACTAAAGGTGGAATGGAAAAGGATTAACACAGAGGCACGGGAAAAAAATAAATTCTACTTTCGGAAGATTGAATAATATATAGAAATCATTCAAATATCATAATAAAACCAAAAGCCGGCCTGGTTGGCCGAGTGGTTAGCGTATCCGCTCTCAAGCCTGCGGGTTCGAAACCCGCCGTGGGCATGGATGTTTGTGATTATCTGTGAAATTACTACTGGTAGTGGCGGTAGATGGCGTTGGTGGAGCTGGAGTTCATTGTAGTTGGTGGATTGAGTGGTGGAGATGTAGAGTAGGAGCCCTCCCTCGATGAGTCTATGGACTCCCTGGAGGTGTCATTTAATAATAGCAATGTCAAGGCCGCATTATTATAGGAGTCAGAGACATTGCAATTTACAGAAAGGAAAAAAAAAAACAAGAAGCCCAATTTGCGTAAAATAATAAAAATATTTTGTCCCTAGAGTGTAAAAAATGATGAATCATATAAACAGACAGAATAAAAAAAGTATCAGTGAAATGAAAACATCCCCCGTAGCTCAGTCCATATAGACGAAGCCCTTTGGTCGGAAAGACCTGGGTTCGATTCTCATCCATAAAGTGAGGAACCTTTATCTGGTCTCGTTCGACTAAAGGTGAGTTAGCTGGTCTTACGGAGGTAGGGGTATTTTTCACCCGGAAACTTGGGTTTCTCGTCCCTCAGAACAGGCAAACCGGCCCGTGAACACACACACGGATCTACAGTCTTAAAATACATACTTAATCACTCATTAGGAGGGCTCAACCAGTCCTAAGGGTTGGTGGAGGAAGAACTGGGGAAACCCCATACGAATAAATAAATAAATAAGTGAAATGAAAGACAGGTGGGAATAGATTGGAAATGTACTGAGAATGGACAGAGGAGAAGACGTTGACAGCAGAAGGAAGCCTAAACTAACTTGGCAAAGAATGACAGAAAAATAAACAAGTTGGGAGCACCAGCAGAATTAGTCCTTAAATTAACTGAGGAAGAAGACGGATCTTGACCTTATGAGCCAAGGGTGCGAAAAGGATAAGGCAGTTAAGTAGGTAGACAGATTACAGTATATAGACGGTCGAAATCTAATAAAAATGCATTCTAACTTTTGGTACAGTCATAGGAATTTTAAAAAAGTATCACAACACGATAAGAATAATTTGAATAACGACTTTATCACATCCCTTGTGATAGTTGATGCAAAAAACATCGACAGCCGAAAATCCAAAACTCCTAACAATTTCAAAGTGGATTCTATTAAAAGAGTCTGCTAAGCCTAACGTATGATGTGTGCAGTGATTTCCGTTGATCAAAGGGTCTGATGTCAAAATTGATGAATGATTCTTCCTCCTCCATCGTTATGTTTCCATTTTTATTGCCAAAACGATTTCGCTACGTTGGGCAGGTTTTTTTTTTTTTTTTTTTTCCGCAAAACGATCTGAAATAATTTATTTCATCTCGAACCCTGCCTTAATGATATGTAATCAAATTTGGCATTTAGCATCACAATTAAAATTTATCGCTCAAATGAATAATTTTAATAGCCAGAGATGCCATCAGTCCAAAAACGGTTCTAGGTTTCATAATAGTGTTATTATACAAAACGCACCTTTCTATGATTCTCTGCAGTCATTTCCTTACTGGTTTAATTATCAAACTAATTAACAAAGGTGTTCACATAGTTCATGGTAGATATTTCAACACTGGCTCTATTTACTTAGACTAGTTTTTCAACCCAGATGTTGTAATCCACCTCTCCTAACAAAGCGGTAAATATATTGATGTGTATAAAAATCACGTTTTCAAAACCAGACGTTCTACCATTTGCCTCTTTGGTCTGGTTGCAGACTGTGATTCGCTATTCGACACTTCTGTTCTAGAATTGTCCCAACAACAAACTAAATATCAGTTGTAAAACTACTTTCCAAAAGAAAGGTACTGTTTCTGTATATATATACAGGGTGTTCGGGATAAATTTGACAGTTTCGTAAGGAAAAAGAAAATCTTCTTTGTATCTATTAAATTTAATGAATTGACAAAAAACATTACAGGCAGAGTTAATTACAATACTATCAACAAGATTTACTCAAAATAACCACCATTAGCATCGATCACAGCTTCAATTCTGCTTCGGAACCTCGAACAAGCTGATGCTACAGTCTCCCTGGGAAGGGCCGCAAAAACTGTTTTAATTTTATCCATTAACTGGGCTTTTGTATTACTGGAAGTGCGATTGGTGTCTTTTTCAACTGCGCCCCATACAAAATAATCCATGGGGTTAAGGTCTGGGGAGTTTGGAGGCCAAACATTTGGACTGGTGAAGTCGTAGAAATTTTCAGACAACCATTTTTGACTTTTCCCAGAGGTGTGGCAAGGGGCCGAATCCTGCTGCCATACATACGGCCTACCATTGGCTACCCTTGTTATCCAGAGCTTGACTACAGTTAGCAACTCCACGAACAAAGCCCGAATCCCAATGCCAGGGTTCTTCAACACCTGTTCCTGCAGATTTGCGAGGAATTCTGCTGTACGAACGCAATCAGATCGTCTGCTAGGGATCTTTCTTCTTGCTACATCCTCGTAGTCACCATTGCAAGTCTCTAGTTCATGCCTGATTGTTTTTACTGTATTCAGGGAGCATTGGGCAGCAGTCGTAATATCCTTATTTTGATGGCGGGCACGAATCATCATGATACAAGTTATTCTCTTCCATGATTCAGGTGGGTTCCAGCTATCCATCCTTTCTGACATCTTGTATATGAATGAAGAAGGGTCCAAACTTTTAAATGAAGAGAAGTGTGTGTTAATACATGTATCTAAGGAAAAATATAATTAATTATAAATATGTCAAATTTATCCCGAACACCCTGTATAATGAAATTTTAATGTCGCTGTAATAGCATTACGCAAGTCTAAATAAATAAACATCACTGAATGATGACTTGTTAATCACTGAATTAAGTTAATCACTGAATTAACAAATTAAGACTCGATATTTTAGCGCTGTCATTCATCAGATGCTTTCTCTGTGTTACACTTACTATTCCATCAGCTGCTCCTAACAAAACATACCAATAATAAATTTTTATTTATTATTTTTAAAGTTACCTGGCATTGCTAAGTTCCTTAGCTGCATTATTATTATTTTTAATAAACAGAGTTTTCAAAATTGATAGTTTATAAAAATATTAAATTTTTTCTCACTTTTTTTAATATTTTTTTTCAGCCATAAGTGTGGGTCGAAACAGTTTACATTTTTTTGAATGGTAGATTCAACAGCGCAAATTTCATTAAAAAAATTAAATATACATTTGTCTTTATAAAAGAGAATAGTGTTAATATCTGCTTCCTACGACTGTAAAGAACAATTCCAGCTAACATTTTCCGACCTGCAAAAGCAGTCCATTTACACCATCGTTTGGCAGTTGCGTACTGTATGCTAAATTACGTTAAGCCTAACCTGACCAAAATCGTCTTTCTAACATTTACTTTTTGGTTGTCCATTTACCTGACACTGCTGTCGTAAAAATTTCGTCTATTTCTTCTTTTGTTTACTTAGAAAATTATATCAGGAAAAATTAATCACATATACAAAATTATTAAACTCAATATGTTACTAGTACGTAACTGGAGATGTGGCTTTCATTCCGGTTTGCGAATGCTCCCCCTTGTGGTGAAATAAAACAAATTTCTCAAACAGAAATAAGGTAAAAATTTGAATTCACACATATCCTGTGTGGAAAAGAAAGTCAACGTCTGGCTGATAAAATTCAATGGTACAAATATATATATATATATATATATATATATATATATATATATATATACACAGCGGAAAAAATATTTTATTTTTATATATACAGGACTAAAAACCGTTCCATACCCAAGCCAAAATATAGTTTTGAAAATACTAATAACGCCAACAAGCATTCGAATTACATTGAAGTATTGTATGGGTATCTGTATGTGCAACCCAGTATCAAGCTCCAGTTCTACGTCATTCGTTAGCCCCTTATAGAATTAATATGCGAGGTAAAAAAAAAAAAGTTCAGCACAAACGTGTCGCCGTATTTTTCAAAAGAGACCAAAATCAATTCATGTTTCAGTTGGCATATTAATGCAGTAGCTTATGTAACTCTGGAGAAACTTCATTCAGGTTGCCTTCGACTATTCGCAGGTGATGAAACAGCTGCCTGCTGCTTAGCTAAATTCGAAAATAGTCCCAAGAGATCTGAAAGGAACATTGCTCAACAGTCGGATGTTGTCACACGTCCGCTGTAAGGATAGTAAAACGTAATCAGTTTCCACATCAGCACAGAATTTCAATAGTTCAACATTTACATGACAGCGAATGTAATTTTGCGACTAATTTTAGACCAACAAGTAGACAACTGACAGTTCTTTCCGACATTTTATTCAGTGACGAAGCGTGTTTTCATTTAAATGGCAAAGGTACTACTAGAGCCGAGATCTCTTTGAGATGATGTTCGCAAGTCGATCCATGAATTACTTTTTGGGACAACTAAAATATTACGGGAGCTGTATTTATATATATATATATATATATATATATATATACACACACACACACACACGTGCAAATAGAGATACGGTATATTTATGGTGAATAAGATTTAATTAGCCATAAGAAGAAATGTTTGGATTTGAACAGGAAGAAATTCAGCACCATTACGTAGAGATAATGCAGATTAGACAAAAATATCAGACACAAAAGTATCAGTGGCTATGGACATTCGCAAAAATCCCAATGTGACATCCGTGGATCTCTGTGGGGTCATTTGAAATTAATCGTGTATTAAATCTAGACTAGGAACAATTCAAGATCTCATCAGCAGCATCACGAACCAGAACGAAACGCAATACAGAGTTGAGTGGAAAGAACTGGGTTCGAATCCAGTACAGGATACGAAGAACTTTATAAAGGCTTTTCAACTGACGGTAGATTAGCTAACTTTACAGAAGAGGCAGGGTTTTTCGTCCCTGAAAAACCGTTTCTGGGAAAACCGCAGGAGAATTCACTCGTTAACAGACACTCGTCTCATAACCTTAGTTACTTCTGTAATGGTTCTAACCAACCGAATCCAATCCTCTACAGAGTAATTGGGTTCTGTTGAGTAATCTTCTGAATAGCGATGGATAAGGGATATTGCTTGAACATGTTTAGCTTAACTTTAATATATTACATATTTCTTGACACTGTTGCCACTTTCAGTTATAATTAAAAATATAACTGCGTTATTTTGCACGTTAAAGGGCTTTCGTTATACATCCTGTATGCAGATGATAAAAATATTCAAAAGGAAGTAGAAAATATTTATACTTTTTCTTTTTTCTTAGCTCATTTCTACTTGTGAAAAAGCTTCTTGGTTCGGATTTAATCTTTACAACATTTCTTATACTTTTAGCATACATGTGACCTCCTTTGCAGGTTTCTAAAGAAAGAGTTACCAAGACAACCGAATGAAACTATTATAGTAAGACAGCGCAAGAGGTGCGTGCGAGCATTCTATTTATGTTTTTTTTCCTCGGCATTCAAAAAATCCCATGATGTATAAAAAGACCTTCTTAGCCATAATACCTCAGTCGTGTCCTTTGACCAGGCATAGCCTCGATCCAGTCTGCAAGCGCACAGTTCTTTGACATTTTATAATTTTAAAATTCAAACAGAAATATCAAAAGAGTTTCCATCGGCCATATTTATGATACATTCTTTGCTGAAACGTAAACAAGTTAAAATTTAACACTTCCACGTGTCATGCCTAGCATTAATATCACTTTTACAGTAACGCTAACCTAACGGTCACTGCACGTGACTCGTGGGAAAAACAATGAATGACTTCACGCTTCAGTAATGGTGGAAACATTGACCCAAAATGGAATGCATGCATAATTAGGTTGTTCAAAGAAGTCATTGTGATAAGTGAAAAATAAATATAAAATTATTCGCAACAAAATGTGACAGTTTTTTTTGTTTTCTGTCAACAATATTAGCCTAAAAATTAAGAATGGAGTGGAACAGATATACTTGGGTGGTCTGAAACGTTCTCGGCCTAACAATGAAAAAACGAATTTATATTTCAAAATTATTTTTATTTTTCAACATAATCTACCTTAAGGCCAATACATTTATTTCAGCGATGCTGCAGCACATTATCCCTTCCCTGTAGTGGTTCTCAGTAAGAACTGCAAAACGAAGAAAAACGCTGACCAGCGAGGAAGAGTTTTAGTCTTGGGAAGAGATAGAAGTCAGAGGGAGCCAAATCTGGGAATAGGGTGGATGTTCCAACAATTCATAGAGCAGATCCCTTAATTTTCCCATTGCCAAAATACTTGATTTTTTGACAAAAAATATAATTTTTTTTCTTCTACAAACCGGGTCTTTTCTCATGATTTTTTTGTCTAGTCTGGTTAAAGGATCAGAATAATATTCCCTGGTTATTGTTTTACCCTTTTCAAGATAATTAATAAACAAAATGCCTTTAGCATCCCAGAACAGCTGATGGAATCGACTTTGTCTTGTTTGGCGCTGAACAACCAGCTTCTGTCCACTCTTTCCACTGCTGTTTGGATTCTGGTGTGTAATGGTGAATCCAAGTCTCATACATAGTAAAAAATCGATGCATAAAATCAGTTTTATTTTGTTAAAACGCTCCAAGCACTGTTGAGAGATTTTCATGCCAGTGCGTTTTTGATGTGCTGTGAACAAGTGCTGCACCCATCTTGTGCAAAGCTTTTTTTTCGTTTGCAATTCTTCATGCAAAATATATCCTACACGTTCTTTTGAAATTGCAGGGAAGACCTCTGTCACCTTCTTGACCACCTTTTCACTTCCACCACCTAATGCTATTTTTTCCCATCCCAACAATTTCGGACATATGAGTGAGAGAACTAGTCACATGGTCTAACAACAAAAACACTTTTTGAGGATAAAATACTTAACATAATAAGGACAAATAATATACAATACCCTTCGAGCCACAGAGATAAGATTTGCCCTATGATGTCTCAAAGTAAGATAATCTCACATCAACATAATATCCAAGAGCATGCAGAAACATGTCCGTGAACCATCTGCATGAAAGTTTCATTTTGGAAGTAATGGTTAAGGTTAAGGATCAGGTAAACAGTACTATAAGGAAAACAAATGAGTCAAGTAACTTTGTAGTTATGCCAAATTCGTTCAGGCAGTGCAGCTATCGTATTGTTGTGGTGTTTTGTGACCACATTCCATTTTTTTTCCATTCTTTTTAATTTGTTTCCATTCTTTTAGAGCTTCAAATAGCTCTAAAAGAATGGAAACAAATTATTATGTTAGAAGACACGTACATTGTGATGTATTTATCCAGAACCCCTTCAGAAAAGTTACGCAGGAAGTGGTCTGATATCCTCGGCTACTTGCAGAGAAGAGTTGACCATGAAATGACCACAGTGAGTGTTATATTCTAAAATGCCAAGATGGAGAACTAATACTCGATGATTCAGGAGGTGATGAAAGTAAAGTTCTCTCTATTAGTTGTGAAGAAGCTGAGAGATTTTCAACAAAAATGTATGACACTGATAATCATTTACTATTTTTGGAAACTGAATTGCCAGCTATTCATATCATGGGTAAAATTATCGCTAATCATTTAAATTCATCAATGGTAAAATTAGACTTTCAGGATTTTGTCCAATTTAATAAAGATTTTTTTATTTTGGGACATTTACGAACATTTTACGAAAACTGTTTGTGTATATCTGTTGACAAAAGAATACACAGAAAGTTTAGGGAGGCATGGTGGCATTTCCAGACTGACACAATATTAAATGTATGGATCTGTGCTTACCATGGGATCTGATCTAAAAACTGTTTTGCATGACCAGCTATTTTGATGTAATGTAACCAAAAAAGAGTGAGAGTAACAAAAATTTTCTTTATTGAACTCTTCGGAAAATGTTAAGAGTGTAAACTAAATATTGTAAAATATTCTAACAGATAAGCTTAGGCATTGCTGATTATTCATGACTTATTTTTCATGGTATTAACAACACCACAAACACTTTTATCAACAAGGATGTTTTATTAACGCTAATATTTTGCTGATTTTCAACTCAGCATCATCAGAGCACAACACACATGTAAACGCGACAGTGAATGAGTGAAACAATATAATTGCAGAAAGACAAAAGATCTAAAGTCCTATTTTTGACGCCCTCTAACGGAAAAAAAAGGCAGCAGTTATCCAGGAGTTTTTCTTAGAATAACCGTCTCCCAAATTTTTGGCAAATTAATGCAACCATATTTGTTAAGGTTGGGAGAATTCTTCAAAGCCATTGCTGACTCAAAAAATAGTCTTTCAGATCTATAACGACTCCTAAATAGCACATTCGTTTTCCTCCATCTAATCCTGTGTGAAGGAGTGTCCAAAGCGTGGTCTGCCAGTCCCGACTTGCCATAGTAATAGTAGCGAATGTATCTTTCATGTTCTTCCAGGCAGATGTTCACTGATCTTCCTGTTTGCCCATAATAGGCCAAGTCACAGTCACATGGAACTTCATACACTCCTGGGTGTGCTAAAGGGTGAAGTTTATCCTTTGGTGAGCGGATCAGAGTTGCCAGCTTGACATGAGGCTTGAAGGTGGTGCGAAGGCCATGTTTCAACAATACTTTGGCTATCTTTTCCGATGTACCTCTGATATAGGGAACAGAAATGGTCATGTTGTATTCTTGTATAAACTGGCCCGGCATTTAGCTAAGTCGCTTTCCCCTCTTACTGGCAACTCCTCTACTTTTGTAAAAAATTCTATCCATTTCAAAACACTAGTTAAAAATCTAATCCTAAAAAATTCAGACATAATGGTTAGTTTCGATGTCATCTCCCTATTTACCAATGTACCACTTATAGACACTCTTGAATTAATCAAGTCTAAATTTCCCCCAGATATTTTTGAATTATTTCAATTTACCATGAATGCAGGTTACTTTACATGGGGGGGAATTCTACAAACAAATTAATGGTACTGCTATGGGTTCCCCCCTCTCCCCCCGTTAGCAAATTTTTACATGGAACACTTTGAAAACAAAGTACTTACCACAGCTACATACAAGCCACTAGTGTGGTTGTGCTATGCAGATGATGTGTTTGCCATCTGGCCCCATGGACAAGACATTTTGGATGCTTTTGTCACCTACCTAAACAGCCAACACCCCAAAATTCACTTCACAGTAGAAAAAGAATCAAATAACTGTTTACCATTTCTTGACACATTAGTCACCCGCCTTTCACATGGATCACTATCTTTTACTATTTACAGGAAGCCTACACACACAGGAAGATACCTACATAAACAATCACATCATCATCCAGTCCAACAGTACGGCATTTTAAAAACACTTACACACAGAGCCAGAGCCATTTGTTCTAACGATACAGCTCTGACCACTGAACTCCAGTACCTGTGCCATACGTTCTTAGCCAACGGCTACAATCCCTACAAAATAGAAAAAATACTACATAGGCCCATTACTCTGCCCCCCCCTAATACACAAGAATACAACATGACCATTTCTATTCCCTATATCAGAGGTACATCGGAAAAGATAGCCAAAGTATTGTTGAAACATGGCCTTCGCACCACCTTCAAACCTCATGTCAAGCTGGCAACTCTGATCCACTCACCAAAGGATAAACTTCACCCTTTAGCACACCCAGGAGTGTATGAAGTTCCATGTGACTGTGACTTGGCCTATTATGGGCAAACAGGAAGATCAGTGAACATCCGCCTGGAAGAACATGAAAGATACATTCGCTACTATTACTATGGCAAGTCGGGACTGGCAGACCACACTTTGGACACTCCTTCACACAGGATTAGATGGAGGAAAACGAATGTGCTATTTAGGAGTCATTATAGATCTGAAAGACTATTTTTTGAGTCAGCAATGGCTTTGAAGAATTCTCCCAACCTTAACAAATATGGTTGCATTAATTTGCCAAAAATTTGGGAGACGGTTATTCTAAGAAAAACTCCTGGATAACTGCTGCCTTTTTTTTCCGTTAGAGGGCGCCAAAAATAGGACTTTAGATCTTTTGTCTTTCTGAAATTATATTGTTTCACTCACTCACTGTCGCGTTTACATGTGTGTTGTGCTCCGATGATGCTGAGTTGAAAATCAGCGAAATATTAGCGTTAATAAAACATCCTTGTTGATAAACGTTTTGTGGTGGTGTTAATACCGTGAAAAATAAGTCATGAATTGTAAAATATTTTTAGGTAATTACATGTTTTTTCGATTTTTTCCTCTGAATACACTTGTAAATAGTATTTTAGCAAAATAAAATATGCATTTGTAAACTAAAATGAACAAAGATGTGTGATTTTGTTGTGGTGTTTTTCCAGAGCGAATTTTTCACTCAGTTATTCTGATTAGAATTTGATATTTAAATCCATAACTTTATACTTTCACCCATTCTGTTTATTTATTGTAAAAAATTCACTACTGTGAAATTAATGCCAGGAACAGGGGAAAAAAGTGTTGAAAACTGATATCCATGCAATTGATTATTTTTGAAATTGTGTAATGCTACCTATTGACATTGTTTGAGTTATCTCAAAACAATTCGTTCACATAAGCAAAAATCCGATCTGTTAGAATTTGGTTGTTTTACAGAGAGACAGCAGATAATTAACCTCAAAACATGACTTAAACTATTGAATTTTGGTATAGAAAAAATATTTGTAATCTCCAGATAACACATATACAAATTTTACCTTTCCCCACACAAAGTAAGATAAAAACACAAAAACAGTATATCCAAGAGCATGCAAAAACATGTCATTGAGTGATCTGTGCAAAAGGTTCATTTTTGAAAGAACAGTCAGGGTAGGGCATGGTAAGTGTAAGCAGTACTATAAGAAATACCATAGAATCGAGTGATTTTGGATTTAAGGTAATCGTTCATCCACTGCAGCTGCTGTTTTGTGTTGTGTTTGGTAATGTAAAAATAATGGGTGAGCCACAAATTCTTTGAAAGTTTCTTTGAAAGTTCTAATTGATCAAAATTTTGTAACAGAAAGTTAACATAAAATATAAGGTCAGAGCTAATAATCAGTGAAATAATAATTATAATAAATAACTTTTTATTTGTGGTGCCAAATGAAGTAATGTAAGAAGAAGAAGAATGAAAAGGAAAACGAATATGCAAAAGCTACATTGGGGGAAAATACGAATTTTCGATTATCATTGGTATAATTGATGTAAATTTTCTTTTGAATAAGACTTCAAATTTATTTCCTAAAGAAATTTGTACTTCTGATGGAATTATTGTAAGATATGCATTGACAGAATCACCTTGTAGTTGGAATGAATTACCTGAAAGAGTTAAAAACAGAATTCTTGGTTAATAAAATATAACCATCAGCTGAAGTGGGAAATTGGTTCACTATCTCTGGACAAACAAAGAAATTGGATGATAGAATCAACATGCAAATATCAAATATTACTTGCCAAAGGAAGAGAAAAATCAAAAACATTAACGAAGTTAATAGGGAGGCCTGTTCTTGATTTAAATGAAATTGGATGCCCAAAACGTGAAAACGTAAGGTGTACTTTTAAATGCTTTTGGAAACATAATGAAAGATTCTGTGCTTTTAATAATTCTCAGAAGTATATGTATTGGTTTCAAAAAAAATAAATATGCAACCCTTAATTTTACTACAGTAATAAATTCCCAACGATCACCAAATGAAAAATTAACTTTCAGATGAGAGTCACAATGTCAAAAACCACATGATGACATTTCTGCAAGCATGGGAAAACCTTTGAACAACAGTGCAAATTTAAGAATAAGAAGATTAAGGAATAAAAAATAGATTGTATTTTCACTTTATTTATTTTCTTTATGTTAGATTCAGTAAATACAATTTGTAAATAGTATTTCATTCAAATAAAATGTGTAAATTTAAATGAACAAATTGGGTGTCGTTGATATGTTATACAAATTTAAGGAGTATAACATTTTTTTCCTTGTGAAATTTCATGCTGTAAAATAACCAGAGACTTTTTTTGATTCATTGAATTAAGTCTTATTTGTTCATGCAAGCCCTCAAAGACCTTAACATTTTTTCCTTGTGAAATTTCATGCAACAAACTAACCAGAGACTCTGTTTTGTTTTTTTTTTTGAAAATCCACTCAGTGAAACTGTATCAACTCTTGGAAGCAAAATTAAATGGGTATTAAATAATTTTAGTGGAGAATATTTCAACTGAAAAGTGACAAAAAAATAAAAACATATTGTAGCATGCAGATAACAAACGACTCAACATGCATATATCAAAAAATACTCACCACTGGAAGAGAAAAATCAAAAAACATTAACGAACTTAATAGCCAGACCCGTTCTTCATTTAAATGATACCAAATGATGAAAACAATATGTGCATGAATTTCAAAACTTTGATAAAGCTGAATTTGTTATTTGCTGTGATCAAAAATATTTATTTGATGGGTAAACACTTTATTTCTTTACAATTTTTTTTTTATTTCTTTCTTTTTGAGCTAATTTTCATTTGAAATAAGAATAAATAATTATTTATTTGTGTTGGAAAGAATATCTAATGTAATAATTGTGTTATATATATATATATATATATATATATATATATATATCCCTACTGTGAAATAAATGTTGGGCTGAGAGGACAACAGTCAATTGGGACTAACGGAAATGAGTTTTACATAGTTGAACTATGTAAAAACCATAGGGCAACTTGTTTTGAAATGTCACATGGAGAAAAATCACATGAATTACACGTAAACACCAGTGGCAAATCATACACTATGAACAATAATGCAAATATTAAATCAGAAGAATAAGGGGGGGGGGAAATACTGTCTTTTTCACTTTGTTTAATTTCTGTATGTTAGATTCAGTAAATGCAATTTACTGAATAATATTATATACTATTCAGTATATAATATCATATATATACTATATTATATACTGAATAACAGAATAATATAGAGTTAATAATATTACAGTCAAATAAAAGGTAACATAGAAATAGAAATTAAGGAAGTATATATTACAGAGCTAATATTCATTTGAAATAATAAGAAAAAACTATTTATTTGTTGTGCTGACAAAAGAAGTTTCTAAAAGAAAACGCTATGGCGAGTGCAAAACCTTATTTGTCTCATATCCGTTAATTAAAATTACTAATGCTAAAGAAAAAAATAAATAAAAATAAATAAATTTCAGCTACTGAAATAGTTTAACAGCACAAGTAATCGAAGGTAAAATGAATAGTCATGTTTCTTTTTTTAAAAAAAAAAATAAACGTAAGCGTTAATTTACTACAGCAATAATTTCCCACGGGAACAAAGAGTTGCAACCTAAACACACGATTTTTCATCTATGTACAACAATTTGGCGACCGGATAAGAGCGATATCTTTAAGATAAGACGTAATGAGAAATCTACAGTGTTGGAAAATAAATTCACATACATTTTATTTATTTATTAATTTTTCTCAGTTAGTTGTTTCAAGGATACTTGTGACATAAGACTGAATGATATAATCACGTAATCACAAGAAAGATATTTAACCAAATATTTCGGTCTGGAAATAGCAGACCATCTTCAGTGGTATTACAAGAACAGTTTAAAAAATACAAGCTAGAATACTAACAATAGATCGTTAAAAATAGAACACCCCGCGTGATGTTATATCACTAAGCATGAAACGGAATATTTTGAAGTAGAAACATGATTGAATTTGCTATTTAAATAAAAAAATTAATGAGTAATCTTGATTAGACTTTCCCAGATTTTTGATATAGATATACAGTCATTACGATTCAGGTTGGGGCGATGGAGCAAGGCCTCCACGTTTTCCTTGAACAAACGTTCGAACCTATAACGGGATCTATGTAAGAGGCGAGTCCTGGACCAAAGGATGCTGTGGTCAGTTTCAATCTCGTGTTAAGCCAATCCAGACTTTTCAGGTTTGTTGTGAAGAATGGATGATTGATGTTCTTGAATTCTTTTTTCAAGAGAACGTCCAGTCTGTCCAAAATAAGAGAGATCACAGTTGCAAGGAATTTGATAAACTCCAGGAAGAGATAAAGTTGAGCGTTTGTCTTTAGGAGAAGGAAAATGAGAAGACAATTTGTTAATAGGTGAATACGTAGTTGTTAAATCATATTTCTTTAAAATTCTTGCGATAGGTTCTGAAATACCAGAGATATAAGGAATAGGCACTCAACGTATTGAAACTTGTTGTTTTGTGGAGGATTATAAGAATTGAGAAGACGTTGAGTACTTTTTTCAGAAAAGCCATTGAGTTTCATGTGTTGTTGGATAGTATAAAGTTCTTTCTGTAGATAATCAAAAGTAGAACAATTAGTTTTGGCTCTTCTGATGAGGCATTTTATAATTCCTGTTTTTTGACATGGATGATGGGCTGATTCTTTATGAATATAACGACCTGTGAACGTTGGTTTCCTGTATACTGTAGTTGTAAGAATATTTGAAGGTGACCGGATGAGGAGAACGTCTAAAAAAAAAATGATAACTGGTTGTTTTCTTCTAATTCCATAGTAAACTTTATGCGATGATGCAAGGAATTAATACTATTTAAAAAAAGAAGGTAAAGAGTTTTTGCTGTGAGGCCAAATAGTAAAGATGTCATCTATATATCTTACCCAAAAAGATGGTTGAGGGAAAATAGATGCGAAGAGGACTAAAAGCGAAACCCTCATCCTGTCAAAAGGACATGATTTTTCTATTGTTTCAAATAAAATACCATATCTAGATTTCCTAGTTAACATCGAAAGGAATCTTAATCATCTAACCAGTGATAAAGCTAATGCTCTTCGCTTAGAAGTTGCTTCGTCTTCTCTACTTAAGGCTAAACTTCCTCCTTCCACCATATCTCCTTCTGAAATGAAATCTTTACAGTCCTTGAGAAAAAAATAATCACTTCATTATCACTAAAGCTGACAAGGGAAAAGCAACAGTAGTTATGGACTCAGCAAATTACAGAAGAAAACTTTCTCTTTTCCTTCGAGATCGCTCCACATATCAATATGTATTGGAAAATTATTACTGCCATCTATAGACAACCAAAGACAAAACATGACGACAATGACGGATGTGTGTCACCCTGGTAAAATTCCAAGATATCTTATCTCAAAAACATCGCCCACAATTCCATAGTCAAACCAAAACACCATGTGATATCACAGAGATACATATGTTCCTCGGAAATTTCCAAACACATAACGTTAACCCAACACACACACCACGTGATGTCCCTGACAGAAGGGGGGGGGACCCCAGCAAAATTCTAAATATTCCAAAATTTATCTTATCACTATCCATCACCCATAATGCCATACGCAAACAAAACAAACAAACGTCGTCACCCACACATATGTTCCTCAGAAAAATTCCAAACATTCCAATCTCATGACGTCAATGATCTCATCACACAACAACGTCACGAATCCTTATTTTATCTTGATCTGGTCCAGAGTTCCCCTGCTGTTACTAATGATTTCTGGTGTTGTTACACTTTTTGAACAAGCTATTTCTTAATTGTCGAAAACGAAGGAGAAGAGCGACCATAAACTTTTATGAATTTCTTTTGGCGTTAAACCTTCTTTTACAAACAATTTTATAACCGCACGATGCTCAAATTTTATCCATTTCAAGGGATACAGACAACAGTTCTGCTTCAGACAGCTGTATAAAACAAAGCGACTTGCAAAATACTGACTTGCAATTCACACGGATGCTTATGTACCAACTTAGAAAAAAAAATCTCTTCTTATCTATGGTCGAGAACGAGAACATCTCAGACCACCCTCGTATTTAATAACTGGAAAGGTGTTTTCAAAATCAGCCTGTGCTCTATAGCACAGATGAAAATTAAAATAAAAAAGTGTACGTGTACTATTGGTGTTCTGTTAGTGTACATTTGTGTTGTATTTGAGAGCGTGTGCAGTATTGGAAAGCTTTCGTTTCGAACACGCAAACAGTGATTGTACCTGAACTGGCTTTTCACTCACTGTTACAGAGAACGAAATACTTTAAAGACACTAAATAGAAATGGGGGTCGTGTACGTATTGTGACGTCACAAGCGCTAGATCTCAGAAAACGTAACGTGCCACTTGCTGTCAGCTATTTTGAGCGCGAATGTGCCAAAAGAGAGGAAATGATGTATAGGAATGGACAGACTGATATTCGCTCAGTACAGAACGCGATAACCGATTCAGTTGGCTGGATGAGACAACCTTCGTTCCCCCCACTATTCCACCCCTCTCTCACTCCATTCAGGTCGTTGTTCCCTTAAATAATGGCAGCAATCTTACACGTGATTCTATTTCGTTGGTTGCACTGAAAGAAATTTCGAAGTCGCACAAAAGGAGCGGATTGTTCTCGTGCACAGGAGAAACTCGTGAACTCTTCAATGCCTGCATACAAAAACCTTTTCGGTTTTTTTGACGCAGAGAAAAGATCAATTAGCCTCGTCAAGCGCGCAGTCGCTCTCAATGAATTTCCTTTATGGTAACTGACGCTCCAATATTGGGGTCACGTAGTATATAACGGTTAAAAACATAATATAAATTATTTTTAATTAGGACTAAACGAAGTGTAATCTTTCCGAGACAGGAGTATCCTTTCAACCCTCAATTTCACTTTCTGTGTGTCTTTATAAAGCCGAAGCTTCACGTCTTCCCGTTAGGTTATCACCATTCGGGAATCAAAGTCGTTATTTTCCTGACCTTAATACCCATAAACTATTTATAGCGACTCATCGTAAACAATCCAACCCTTGTAAAGACAGTGCATTACACCGTACTGGGTATACGGTCGTGACCTTTGTGTGTGTGTATATGTGGGAGATGTCACCGGTCTCTGTGAAAACAGGTTGCTAATGGTATTCGTGGCAATGCACAACCATCACATTTGACAAGGAACAACCGAAAGAATCTATTTGTGTACTTGTCGAACTGCTTGTTAAAACTGTTTTTGACGAGAAAGACAAGAATGACTGTGAAATAACATCGTAGCTGATTTTGTAATTCGAGCGAATGTTTTTTTTTTTATGGTTAGCTGAAAATTCAACCCTTAAACAATCATGAGATCATCAGGGATACTATTTTTCTTTCTTTCCTCTTTTGCTTGTATTTCGCTTTCTACGTACCACTCTAGTAACACATTAATGAACTGTCTTGCATTATGCACAAATGGAGGGATGTGAGAGAGTAAGTCGCAAATTATAGGAGTTTCCAAAACAGGATTCTTGATGAGGAAGTACGTGACGAAATTATACTGTTAGAAAAGACCAACTAGGGAAAAAGACGAGGGATGCTATTGCTCACGATAAGGACGTAAACTGTGATTCATTAAATTTACGGTCATTTCAAAGTTTTGCACAATGCGCATGCGTGGTCATTGGGAAGACGTGACAGTTACCGTCATCACGCAGTCGTAAGTCAAACTAAAAAACGTCCTGTATCGTCATTTCTGTTTCTGGCGGGGGAGGTTCCTGCATAGGCACTACGGAACTGCAGCACCCCCAATTTTTCTGGATATGTAAATATGTTTATTAATTTTTTTAGATGTGATTGGAATATTTAATTTTATCATCAACAATCCTATGCAATTTTCTTATTTTGTATAAAAAATAATAAAAATCCATCTTGTAGCACTTAGGAGAGCGAAGGACGCTACCAGCACTGTGTTTACCACAGTGTCGTATTGCTAGTATTTGCTACGTGCGCAAGCATATGCACGTCATAGTGAGATGCGAGCTATTAGCGTAATGCGCACTGTCCGTCGCGCAGTTCCACTGTTGTTTATATGCAGTTTGCGCCAGGAGTAGAGTGTTCGTAGTGCTTATCGTGTTTACTTCGTCTCTTTAAATATTTGGACATTACAATTAAAGACGTAACATTTGTTATAGTTTTTATTTTAGAACATTATTGGGGTTATGATAATGGATTTTATTTTTAAGTAATTTTGTATAACAACTGTATAATATAAACTAAATTGTATAATTTTATCGATAATAAACAATATTTTTTCATGTTTAATTTTTTTTTTACCGTAATTTTGATATTTTATCCAAACATGTATACTGTACTTACAGTGTGTATGTATATTCGAAAGTTGCAGCACCCCCACGATTTCAAGCCACGAACCGCCACTGTTCTCAAGTTGAAAAAAAACTACTTCGCTTCAGTACCAATGACAAGGCTTCTAAAATGACCCATCTTGTCAAACACATCAATAAAATGCTTACGGACAGAAAGAAACACATGGCTTATCCAAATGTTGGGTAGCAGTGACAAGGCAGAATATACTGAAGACCAGTAAATGTATTTTGTTAAATAAACAGTTTATCAACAGGAATTCGCCCTCATTTATACCACAGAGAGTGGATGCAGGGCAGTGGTTTTCAAACAGCGGATCGCGACTTATTAGTGGGTAGTGAAAGCAGTTTAGTGGGTTCTGACTAGCATTTTTTTTAACGAAATAACAGAAAATATAACATGGGAGATCACAGATTTCTTAAATCAATTTGCTTTTGTACAAAATGTTCAAATCTAACTCTAAACACAAATAGATCCATTAAATAAAATATTTATAATTTTTGTTATTGTAATGTTTATTTTGGGGTATTTTTTCTATGTTGTATTTAAATGTTAATAAAATCATACCTGATATTAACTTTATGGTTTTGTTTTATTATATGTAGTAAGAAGCGCATATTATTTCGTCAAATTTGGTTCGGTTTTAGTGTATGTATGTATATGTCTGCATGTACAAGATCGCGATGAAAAACGCTGGTGTAGGATATTTAATACTGGTGATGTTAATTAGGTAAATAAAAACAAAAAGACCGTAAACAGAATTAGTAACAATTTCTTAATTTAATTTGCGGCAGGTGTTCTTAAATCAACATATTCATCAATGGACTAGGGATTCATCACTTACCTCGGGCCACGGTGTTGTAGTAGTGGTGATCGTTTACCGTTGATAGGCAAAATGAAATCAACGAAGTTGTGATAAGGGAGCAAAAAATGGGAATTTTAAGAAAGGGCTAATTTGGAGGGGGGGATATGGCAAGACAACTACATAACACAGGGTGAAATTTAATAGAAATTATAGCAATAATAAACAGACTGCATTTCATTCGCAAAGTAACCGCTTAAACAAGAGTAGAGATTCGTTGAAGAAGGTCTCCAAGATTAGACCACAAGAAAAACAGTAGACAAAGGTGAGATTGAACGAGGAATGATAGACCGGAAAAGGAAAATTGTGTGCGAAATGTGATGCGGATTGTAGTGGATAAGGCTAGGAGTAGAAATGACATATCGTGTTACAGTTGGTGCTCTTTTTTTTTTCTTTTTTTTTTTTTAAATTTATGTGGATCTCACCACTATAAACCATCAGTAATGTGGATGGATGAAGGTCAAATAATTCAGTTTCCCCAGTCTAGAGAACAAACACGAAACTTGTCAAGCCACTTGATGCCTTCAATAAATCGCTAAGATTGGGAATAGTTCCTTTCGACTGGAAATTTGCAAGGATTATACCAGTTTATAAGGACGGTTCATTATATAAAATATTGAATTATAGATTAATTAGTCTTATAGACAAAGAAATGGAAAACTTAAATGTGGACTCGCATCCAGAACACTTGATAGAGACCATATATATATTGACATATCTGTCTGGATTTTACGAAGAGAAATACATTAGGCTATGATTCGATTTCAGCCAACCATAATTAGAATATATTTAGTGAGATGGATAAGGAATTTTCAGGGAAAAGGTTTCTGGGAATCGCGTAACTGGAAGCCGGGCACCAAGGGTTCTATTTTATAACTTTTGCTGCTTAATATGTTTTAATTAGTTTTCTCAACAAATCTCTTCACATTCGTGCTACAAAATATATAGTTATACTATTTAGTGTATATTAGAGTATCGCTATAAGTCTAGTGTCTATAAGAGACACATCTAGTCTGGGTGTGTATGCTTCATACCTAAGCATTAGTCTCAAGGCTGCTTTAATTGTTAAGATATTAAATAAACGTCTGAAAAACATACCGACTGGTAGCCATTGGACATTGCACTGCAGAATCGGGTTAACCGAATCGTATGCTTCAGCTTGCGATTTTTCCCAGTGGGAGAGGTCAAAAAGTCCCTTTGATTATCTTAAGATTATTTTCGTTTTCATCTTATCATATGATTTCGTCTATCATTCTATTGCGAAGTTTTCCTATTTGCAGAGTCTTAATTATAAAAATCTGAGGTCAAATATTGCAGTCTTCTGTACTTCGTTATGTCCTTCGCGAATACAGTATCAGCCCATTTGGGAGAATGATCATAAAGAAGTAGTCGAAAAGTAAAATATTAAATAACCAGAAAAAAGGAGAAATTGTGAATAAATCACTGTCAACTGCCTACGTACGAATAAAACAGTTATGGATATTTATTCTCTTTCATTGACAAAAAAAATCGTATAAATTCAACTAATGTTTTTGTATCCATTGCAAATTCAATTTAAGTTACAAAACTAGAGGCTATTTTTAAGTACACGGAAGGAAACTGACTCATTTTAATAGTTCAGAAGTATTTAAAATACGATTTTTCCCTACCTCTCCTATGTAAATAAAGGCCGGTATAAAAGTATAGAATCCTAGAAAATACCTGTGCCTTAACTCCTATTAAAAAAGTACGGCATGAAGAAAGCTTGATTGTTTTACTTACAGCGTACTTCCTTGATTAAAAATATAACAAAATAAATACAGATGTCTTCAAAAGGAAGACACCGTTTTTGTATGTATAATTGTTAATTATCAATGCCATCTATGCAACATCGCATTACATAAGTATATAAACAACACGTCACTTGACTAATAAATCGTTATCTCATGGCAACGTACATGTTTCAACGTTGTCATTCTACACACTTGTTTGCGCTATTTTTACTTACTATTTTACTAGGAGAGGTGCGCCCTCTAACAAAACATCAAACCCATTTATTTTTTATAACAAAAAACATTCCAAAGTAAGCAGACGAAGTTCATACTGTTTATTTTGCACTTTCAATTTCTCCTTGAGATACTTCGTTTGAATTAAATTGAAATTAATCTACACTTGTAGACAAGCAAAGGATATTTAATGTCGGCGATTATATTAATATAATAATAATAAAAAAATAATAATAATTAATATTAATACTGAAGTTGACCTTGATAATACGATTCAAAGTTTAGACATGTTTTTCTCTTCTTTTTTTTATGATAATACTTAACTGACACACCTAGACCGGTAGTTAAGAGAGAGAACGAAAACCTGGTCGACATGTCTATATCTATCAAGCGCGGGGGGAGGCAATTCCTGCCTGGAGGTCTGAAATCGCCTACCGAAATACTTGTCGATAATACATAACAATTCGCCCACGCAGCGTCAACCAAACAACAGTCCATCTGATCCTGTAAAATTGCTGAAAACAAATTATCAGAAATAGTCAGGAAACGTGTTTTTTTTTTTTTTTTTTTTTCTTTTATCCAATTTACGAATTTTTTTTTCTTCCGCCGAACAGACTGTGCCCGCTACTTTATGTCATTACTGCTATCATATTTGGGATCTTTCTTTTTCCGAGAACCACGGCCGTTAGTCTTTGTTAAAACATATTGGTCGTCGGCTGTCCTTGCGTTTAGGGGTCAGTGCTATAAAATGCACAATACAGGTTTTGAACCCTGGCATGCGTAACATATGCGTGTAGCCGAGCGACCCTGCAAGAAGTCTCTCAAATGGCTACTGATTACGCAAATTATCTCCCATAACGCGACGATAGTTGAACGGATATGGGACCGTAACAAAGCCAGACTGACATGAGAGTTTATATTCGGGTGTCCAGTCACTGAGACACATCGCGATGATCAGAGCATGGGAAAAACCCTCTCACTCACTGATATGCTCTCTCAACAAAGGCCGGGAGAAGAAAAAAAAAAAAAAAATCATAAAAAAATACAGTGAAGCGAACTTTTATTCAAGATAGCGAACGGTAAATTTATTTATATTAAATGGCATGAGGAAGGAAGTAGAGCTATTAAACATGGCAATCTAGTTAATAAAATATCAAATTATTCTAACGTTAAAACTGTTCATGTCTTTACTTAAAAAATCGCTTGGAACCATCAATGTGAATTAATATCTCTATGACAGAGATTTTCAACCGGTGTGGCGCGAGAGGTCTTCAGGTGTGCCGCGAGATTTATGAAAACAAATTAATTTGAAGACCAGATTGAAGAGTGAAGACCGGACACATTTATTAGTGTCTGGTCGTCAATCTTCTTGTGTGTGTAAATCAATCAAAATTATGCCTATTTTATGCCAGATCATCAAAAAATTAAAAAATATATTTTTAGTGTGCTGCAGAATTTTAATAATTAGTCTAGGTGTGCCGTATTATGGAAAAGGTTGAAAATCACTGCTCTATGACATTAAAGTACAATTTCCAAGAGATTCTGCCATTTGCTATTCGACTGGAAAGGCTTGATTCGAGTTTCGTATGGAACGCGAGAAAGCTTTATAAGGAGTGTTGAAATAAAGATGAGTCATCCTGATGTAGACAGTTTTTCATCCAGCAAAACAAAAATAAAAACAATATAATAAATCTTAGAAAGTTTTTTTAACTTGGGTATACTATGTTAAAGATACCAATCAATTTTATAAGCTAGGTTTTAATCCTTTTTCCCAAGTGAAGCAAACAGCCAAATAAGTCAAGTTTGAGCTTGAACGTAGTTCAAGTATGAGGCAACTCGTGGTAAAAGTGGAGTAAGCCCGATCACTTACCTTAGTATTTTCCACTAATGCAAAGCACATTCCTTTGCGGACATGTACGATGCCATGCATTAAAGGCAAGGGTCAATACCCAGACCGGTTTCGACCTTCATTGAGATCTCGTCAGTGGGAGCTAGACCCTTAGATGCCAAGATTGAAGTGATGCAGAGCTTATAGATTTTACCTAAACAAGTCGCCACAAGGTGCTTTGACCTTATTAAATAAAAATCTCAGGATGAGAGTAAGATGTAGAAAGTTTTTTAACTTGGGTATACTATGTTAAAGATACCAAGCAATTTTATAAGCTGCATCACTTCAACCTTCGAATTTATGGGTCTGGTTCCCACTGACGAGACCTCAATAAAGGTCGAAACGGGTCTGGGTAGTGGCCCTTGCCTTTAATGCATAGCATTACACATCACCGCAAGGGGATGTGCTTTTTATTAGGGGGAAATACTAAGGAAAGTGATGGAAGCTTACTCCACCTTTAACTCGAGTTGCCTCAGACTTGAACTATGTTCAGGTGCAAACTTGACTTACTTGTCTGTTTGCTTACTTGGGAAAAAGGATTAAAACCTAACTTGTAAAATTGCTTGGTATCTTTAACATAATAAATCTTGTTTGCAGTACAATCAACATGGCTTATAAAAGATCGGCCTGGTTAACAGAGTGAGTAAATCTATCTTCTCACCACCCTCAACAAGCTATGGATTATAATATCGGATATGGATGTCGAAAGACCACCTAAAGATGGGAGATGATTACTTATTAACTAGCAGTGTACACACACACACACACACGGACATCCTCATGGACAAGATGCATCATGCCTTGTAACGAGTTTGTAGCCTGTATAAATTGGAGGAATACAATGCCCCCGAGTCAGTGCAACCAACTGTGCCCTGGTGAAATGGCTGCAAGAATGAAGCTGATGAAGTTTGAAAGAGACGTCGCGATAGGGTGTTAGGTTGCTGGCCTATTATTTCGGCAAAGTGTTGACAAATGGGCCATCCCAGGTCATCAGTCAGTGATAACATACTGAGATGGCAGCGCAGGGAGTCAACTGCAAGTGTTATCCGCAGTAGACGCCCACCACACTCACCGAAAGTGACCGTAGGGGACTACGAAAGATAATATGTAAAAACCGCCATGCCATTCTCCGCAAGGCTGATCCTGTAACTGCGTAGTTTGTACACATGAACGTCACCACACTTGACTGGTCTCCACAGAGTCCTGATCTCAACCTTACTGAACATCCGTGGGATGAACTGAAGTGTCGGGTGAGGCCAAAAGAACAACAATCAAGGACTTCATTACATGCCTGCAGGAAGAATGGTTCAAAATTCCCATTCAGCGCTATCCTACACTTGTGGAAACAACAGCAGTCCTAAGGGGACTGCTGCAGTCATCGCAGCGAAAGGAGATCTTTCATAATAAATTTAGTTTAATCCTTCATCCAAGTGTAAGCAAACAAAGTTTGCGCCTGAAGTATCTTCAGAACTGAGGCAACTCGTGGTAAAGGTGGACCAAGCTCTCGTCACTACTTGTCTTAGTATCTCTAATGCAAAGCATAGCTCCTTGCGGACATGTATACTGCTATGCATTAAGGGCCACTACCCAGACCGGTTTCAACCTTTATTGAGATCTCGTCAGTGGGAGCCAGACCCAGAGGTGGTGATACTAAGGTGGAAGCAATGGAGAAGTCATACTTACCTATACGAGTTGCCAAAAGGTGTCTCACCTTATTATTAAATTACTCTGGATTTAGAGAAAGATGTTGGAAGTTTTTTTTCCCTGTGGGTCTGGCTCCCACTGACGAGACCTCAATAAAGGTCGAAACCGGTCTAGGTAGTGGTCCTTCCCATAATGCATAGCATTATACATGTCCGCAAGGAGATGTGCTTTGCATTATGGGAGATACTAAGGCAAGTGATGAGAACTTATACCACCTTTACCACGAGTTGCCCCAGTCCTGAAAGTACTTCAGGTGCAAACTTTGTTTGCTCACACTTGGATAAAGGATTAAACTAAATTTATTATAGTCTAACCAAGTGGGGGAAAAAAAAAACTTCCAAGATCTTTCATCTTATTAAGGTGGGCTGCATGGCTGTTTGTGCCTCATACTATGGTGTCCACTGACTTCTTTCCAAGTAGTGCATATACCACTGATCTTTCTGCAAATAAGCACGTGCTAACGAGAGTAATTACGGGTGACGAACCTGGTGCTTCCAGTACTATCCCGAAACAAAACGCCAGAGCATGCAGTGGAAAACCCAGGGTTCACCATGTCCGAAAAAAAAAACACCCATGTCACGTTCTCAGTTCAAGATCCGAAAAAAAAAAACACCCATGTCACGTTCTCAGTTCAAGACCATACTGGTGTGTTTCTCTGATCACAAGGGGATAGTCCACTATGAACTCATTGAACAGGGACAAACGGTCAACCAACAATGCTATTTAGAGGTTCTGAAAAGATTAAGAGATTCTCTTCGGAGAAAAAGACCTGAATTGTGGCTTCACAAGTGGATCATCCATCACGACAATGCGCCAAGAAATAGTGCGCTTATCGTGAGAGAATTTCTGGCCAAAATATCGATTACCGAATTAGGTCATCCTGCTTATGCATCCGACTTAGCTCCCTGTGATTTCCAAAGTTAAAGACTGTGCTAAAAGGACGAAAGTTTTCTGACATCGTTAACATCCTGATGTTATATGTGATAAAGGAACTCAAGAGTATTGCGGAAAAGGAGTTTCAGGCCTGTTTCCAAAAATGGGCACACCGTCTAAACCAGTGTATAAATGCACAAGAAGGGAACTACTTCGAAGGCAACACTAATGTATAGTTCCGAACGTAGGTTTTTTTTACAGGTGCATTCCGGGAATTATATTGACCTCGTATATATGAACTGTTTTTGTAAGAACAGATTTTTTCCCTCTTTCAAACATTATTTAAAATAAATAAATTTTCAATTTTTTTTTTTTCAAAAATGGATTTATTGGACCATCACTCGATTATTGATAGCTTGATAATATGTAGCTCTAGTCATTAACGTAATCCCCTGTTCTAGAATATGCCAATCACTGAGACCTGAGTCACCCCACTTATAACGCCCCACGCTTCAGCATCAGCATTTGAATCTCACTGCAGCATGAATATTGTAGGGTCCTTCTTTAAAAATGTACTGAGTATTTAAAAAAAAAAAAAAAGAAGTTTGTAGACGATTTAATTGCCCAGTGGGAGACCTAAAGCGCATTTTCTTTGAAGGAGTCTCAGAGCAAAATATGCGGAAAATTTCTTTTAGACAAAATGTAATCATTCAATCTCTATAATTGTAAAGTATGCAATGAAGTAAGTAAATTATACAGAACTTTCAGTTCAAAACTTATAATTTCATGGAAAGATATAATCACCCTTCCGGTTCGCTTCGAATTGACTTCCGGTTCAACATACACGGAAATTGTTAACTTTCTCTACGATCAAATTCCATCAAGGCGAATGTGAAGGACGATTCACGAGGGGATGAAACTAGTCGGGGAATACATAACAAGCAAGTTCCACTCCATTATCTCCGCCAAGTTCAGGTAAACATTGTCATTTTGGACTTTATTCGTGATTAGAAAAGGATATAAAACTCACATGGTTGGAACATCCTCGACGACCGGTAATTTATTGTTATTGCTGTTGGAAAATGTCTCTCGTCTTCCGCAACGCTCAGACACGGTTGGGATGTTGTCATAAACATGCACAGAAGGTCGAGTAGTGATAAGAATTGCAACTGCTCTCACAACCTTGATTTCCCAAACAATACAACGAACATTCATGTGGATACGATGTTTCTATAAAACTCGAAAATTACGTCTACCAACGCATTCCGTAACTACCTTTATCAATCTACTGTTACTTTCACTACAAAGATGGGGAATGGTAATGTATACGTAGTTCCATAACTGGTTTCTTTTCTTTTTTTTTTTTTTTTTTAAAAAAGTTTCCACATTACACCCAAGTGAAGCTCCCATAAAATGAAAGAAAAATGCTGGCATGTCGAAGGCTGACGGAATGCAAATTGCAAAACCGAAACCGGTCTGAATTGACAGTTGCTTGCACTAATATTTACAGACGACGTCTTAGGATATTTACATTGAATTCAACATTAGCAACAAAGGAACAAGACATAGATAAGCATCGATGATTTTTGTAAAACAAACAAAGAATCCCATAATTGTCTTTGAGGAAAAACTTCTTTTGTCGGAGGAATGTCTATCGCTTGTTTCCAATCTTGCAGACATACTTACTAAGAAATAATAGAACCAGTTCGAATGACCTTAATTATATGAAAGTACACACCAGACGATGACTCAACACAGAAACGCATTGTTTCTCGAGAATTGTATTGAATTCAGTTTTTACCTTTTGTTTTGTTTATATCTATGCCAAAACCTCTGTATAACACAACGATGCCTTGTGTGCGTACGTGCGTGTGTGTGTGTGTGTGTGTGGTTAAGAAGAAAGAAAGGAACTTGTTGATGTGTTAGTTGAGTAGTTGGAGGTTCTAGGCTTGGAGGGGGGGGGGGACGTCATGGAGAAAGTTGTTCCAAAGAACAGAAGGAGATGGAACGATAAAGAAGCATGAGAAGTTGTTTCGATAAGTTTTAAGCTGAACTGTGTATGTATGGATGGGTGTTGGCCAACAGTTGCTTGTTTTTATAAGAAATGAAGTGGAGGAATGATGGTGGCAGCCAGTTCAGTTGAGCCCATGAAAATAGGCATCAAAAGGCAGAAACAGAACAAAGTGAGTGACTGGAATGAGTACTTTTATACAGTATTTGGAGTCCTAAAGATGAAAACAAGTCTCTTGAACTGAAGGGGTTAGTAGGTTTGTTTGGATGCAATGTGTGTTTGTATCAGAAAAGGCTAAGAAACCCAAGAAGAGAAATCTGATCTTGAGTGGAGGTCCTGATATTATAAAAAGTAAGGGTAAGTGAAATGAGATCTTTCTTTCAAGAAATAAGACAGAGTTTGGTAGCTCACTAAGCTGCCCTCATAGAATGGCAAGGACAATAGTATTTTAAGAGACTGAAAGATCGTTTGAGCAAATGAAGAAGAGTAGAATATGCTGCCATCAGTAAAAGTATGATTCGGATATGAGATTAGTGAGAGGTCATGAATGTACAGGGAGAGACAGATAGAGAGAGGGTGGGCGAAGGTGCTGAGGGTTCAATACTCTGATATTTCTGGAGAAATCTAAAGAGGAGAAATCACCTAATGACCAAAGAGAAAACCAGTGATCCAGCTACAAAGGATAGAAGATGGTAGTCTGGTATGTAAGCCACAATACCACACTCGATCTGGTGCCATGGAAATGTGAAGATCAACCACATGAGTTTCGCCAAACCATGGTTTGTGGTAGAAGGTGAGTAAAGTTGGGTAGAAAGTCTACTCTCCAGAGCTCTTAGTGAAGCGGGTGGTTTTTTGTTGGCTGACTTTTATCTCGCTGCCAAACAGTCGCATGTTTCAATTTCCTAACACTGATTGATCAATTTTCGTGAGAATAAATTTGGAAAAGCAGATCTTTAGAAATATATAATCATGAATTCAATTTTAAGTTGGAGAATAGGGCGATTTAATTTGTTAGTACTGCGTCAACTTATTTCCAACCTGTTACTATGGAAATGCATGCGTTGTGATCCAGATTTCAATTAGCATCCATAAGTTATTTAACTTTGTTGGATATTTGCTAGGGGATTTATTATACAAGCATTCGAATATTATAGAAATGACAGTAGTTATAATGATGATGCAGAGATTAACAGCGAGTGGTTTGTTTATTCTTCAAGTTTTTCAATTAAAATATTGAACAGCTATTAAAGTGATATAAAAAAGTTTGCGAAAAGCGAGATTAGTGTTCATTTCCAGAGTAAATAACTCCTTTGAAATGCCTCGATTTGGTTTACTTTTACTGAATATACTTTTATGTTCCGGAATGCAACCTCAGCTGGAACACGTGTTAGGTGTGCATCACTGAAACAAGACCAATCTCCATAAAAAAATAATCCGACATTTTTTTTATATGCGGCTTGCTTCTCAAATAGTTCGTTTTCCAATTGACATCAATATCTTTAGCGTCAGCACACTTCGTCATGCTAATTTCAAAACTGGAATATACCACTGTTCAGAATCCAACGAATTATTATTTTTTTTTTAAAGTGAAAAACAGCACTTAAATTGAGTATTAAACTTGAAGTTAACACTAACCATGAACTTTGAACTATTGTGACCTCCTGCCGAAATCTTAATTCAAAGGAGATTGTCCTTGCATTCTTCATCCATTGACCTTTGACCATATTTAACCGATTAACTCTGAATAACTATCCCACAGTGGAGATTATCCATGATTTACTGGAGACAATTGTCTTACTTGCTTCTCTACAGCCAAATATTTCAGCATAATATAGTCTAACAGCTCAACTTGCTGTTGAGTTGCGAACTATTTTTGCTGCAGTTGCTGTAAAAATTATGGAATGCTAACAAAGTTAACATGAGTGAAACCGCTATCAAAAATAAAGTGTAATATTTTACCCCCAAACTACTTTTGCTTTTTCCCATCGACGTTGGCGTAAGTCTAGTTGATAATACAATTTCATAAAGCCCTAGTTGGTTCCAGGGATCGCAAGTTACTTCACAGCGTGAGGTCGTTACCTTTCTCACTTCCGGCGACTACAATATTATTCTTGCTTGACTGCTTTTTAATGACGATGCCGCCCAAAATGCGATCCGTAAATCTATATATGGGACAAAAAAAAACGAAATGAGTTATACAGATGCGTCTGTAGTCTAATAAAATGGCCAATTATCGTTTATTTCTTTTGGTAGTTTAATATTTTTGCGGTATTTACCTGTTTCATAGCACGCAGGCTCTGTTGTGAGCAGCGTACAAACCACCATGCGAGCACCTTTTCTCGCGTCACAAAAGAACCAATGGAGTTCCCATGAGAGCAACTTGACAGCCACGTGGTTCAGGAACGAATGCAACAATAGGCGTTGTATCAGCGAGCGGCATTATTCTGTAGTTACCTTGAGTCTGTTCGGTGTGTCGTAGAGCCTGTTGGGATTCGATGAAGTCACCTTTTATTAAAGGTGTCTCAGGCGGTACCCGGATGTCTAGGGAGAAACGTGTTCACACCTGGTCGATTCGATAGCCTGCGGCTACGACCAGAATTAATAACTTTCAACAGCGGATACACTGCGTTTATCTGGAGTGCTTTGGCACATTCGTTCTCTCCTCGATGTTTTTTTTATTATTATTATTATTTTGACGACGAGTTCTACTTGCTGCTGAGGAGTCTTCCCCCCCCCCCCCTCTTCTTTCCTCACGTGCAAGTGTGACCTCCATCTTCCTCTCTTCTACGTTTGTAGGTCACAGAGTTGAGTTCCACTCACTCTCACATCAGACCAGCAGTTACAACTTCTCACGCCTGGGAAATCCCGGCTTTTGGCGTACCGCACAACGAATAGGTACTCGCCGTGACCGCGACGGTGAAGGGAGACCGCATTCCTCGCCCTAGTCACCCTCCCCACCCCCCTGAGGTTCATTCTTCCAGGTGGCTCCATACCGAGTCTGCACCCCATCGGTGAAAACTTTAATGCATTCCAAGGAGATCAAATGTGTCAAACTGAGCAGGTTCGTTCTGGCGTGGAAAAAAGAAAAAAAAGACAGAGAGGTGGGGAAAGAAAAGAATGCCATCCTCCGCGCAGGCGCATTAGTTATCAAAGTAAACGAAGGCGGTTAACTTCTATTAGGTTTAAGGTGCACAAGCTAAAATACGCTTTTCATCTTGATTGTCTGATTTTCCATTTCAGTCGTTTGCGACCGTAGGTGACTTCGCAGGCATTGCCCACCAAATATTCCTGGTGAGATTTTTACAAGGTAGTTCACCGTTGCTTCCCCCCCCCCCCTCCCTCCCCAGTTTTATCCGGGCTCAGGACTGGCATATGGTTGGTATGGATTCATGATTGCAATCCGTGTGTGTTCACGGGGAAGGTTTGCCTGTTCTCAAGGACAAAAAACCCGAGTTTCCGGGTCAACCCCCCCCCCACCACCTCCGTATGAGACTAACTCATACGGCTAACTTAAGCCACCTTAAGTCGAAAGAGACCAGATAAAGATTCCTCACGTCACTGACGGGAATCGAACCCACGTCTTTCCGACCAAAGAGCTTCGTCTACACGGACTGAGCTACGAAGGCTCTTTTGAATCTTAATAATGATAATTATTATTATGAACTCGGCTCACGAGAGGTCGCAAGACCTATAATACAACGCTGCCATGTGTGGGCAAGAGGTTAAAGAGAAAGAAAAAATTATTAACAAATTCTTCAAGTAATTACAGAACAATTTCCAATTTTTCCTTCTTTCTTTTCTTCTACCCCCCTCCCCTGTCTTTAACAGCAATCTCGGAAACAAAAAGAAAGCTTACAGAACCCGTAATACACGGGTTAAAGTTGAAAAGGAAAGAAGAAAGTCTAACTTCCGGGTCGAATCAAAAGCACTTCCTTCCAATTCATGTTCGCGTCTGTTCCGGTCATTCTCCGTGACCTGTTGTAGAACACGCGCTCTCTGACCCACCATGGCGTGTCGCAACCCATTTACTGACTATCTCGTTATAAAGGGGGGGGGATTCGTTTTATTCTAATTTTTTAAACCCTCCCTTTTTTTTTTTTCCCCATTCCGAAGCCAACCGATGAACCACTGTCGCCATCGTACCGTTTCAAACTCCCTCATCACATCATCGAAGCGGAAACCCTGCGTAACTTCGCCGTCATCGGACAGGTCACCCGTTACCGCAGTAACAAGCCGTATCCTTATCGCCACCTCTGTTTTCTACGAGGGAATCATGACGTGATCCGTTACTAATTGATTCCTCAAGATAGCTGCTTGTTAAACTGATATGCAAAAGAAGTTTCCGCTCCTTTTTAATTCCGTAAACTTTGTCGAGCGCCTCAGCATAATGAACGAGATGCACTTAATGGTCTTAGCGGACAAGATAAATGACATCGAAAAACTTTGACGACGTTTTAAGCACTTGAATGGTTACACTGAATATGACTGCGTGACTGATACCTACAAACAAGACTATAACCTTTCTTTCTTTCTTTTTTTTTTTTTGTATCTTGCGTCTGCACGAATTTTAAATCGTTATATAACAGACGAAAATGCACCGTTCTTAATCCACGAGCCTTTTGCGGTCCGACGTAGAATGAACCGTTATCAAACGTGGCGATCGGCACTGGTGTGTGGCGTTCCGGACTATTTCCCTCCAAAGATAGATTCGGGGCAGTGTTCTCAATGGACACGTGATCTTTCTCTGTTGGAGTTGCACAAATTATTCTGCGTCTGTTTCGATCAAAAATCCTTAATCTTGGCTTTCTTCCGGATGCACAGAAAATAACTACATATTACAAAAGAACCCCCTCCCCTACACACACACACCATCACTCCCAGACGCCAGTTACAAAATTACGTCGTGAAATATGTCTGACAGCCTTTATTTATGTCAAACCTTCCTCGTATCACAATCAGTTTCAATTAATATTTTGACATTTTTGAAATCGAAGTGGTGATTATAGAACACAAAGTATGGGTAAGATTTTTAATCCAAATGTTAAATAAATAAATAAATAAAAAATAAAGCCATTTAAGGGAACAGCTCGTGAGTTACGTCCTCGTGACAAGGTCAATATACGTTATTTCTTCCTTGATGGAAGAATATCACATAGTTGCGTGTATGAAAAGAGCACTAATACAGCACACACACACACACACACACACACCATTAACGGTACCTGCGCAGTGAAAATACGGACGACACTGGTAAAAGCCGTCTTGAGATCTTTTTCGCTGTATTATTTTACACAATTCTTGTAAATTAACAAAATAAAGTCGATTAAGCCTATTTACTAAGATAAATTTGTAAACACTACAATCATTAGAAAATGGAGTTCTGTTTTTCACTTAAACATTTGGTTTCGAGATTATGGTAAAAAATAATTAAAGACTTGAAATTGTGATATTTCGTCCTATAAGATTTAGTTTTTCGTTGCTTTGTTGAATACGTAGAGTTAGAGTGGTTCAACTAAACTTTGAAATTAATATACTGCATATTCTCCAATTAATTGCAAGCTATGCTGACAGTTTCACGTGGTTTAACATGCAAATAAAGTATGTCGAGTTTCAAACAGTCGCAAAGAATAGTACTCAAGATAGTAAATATCAAATTATATTCCGAATGGCTGCGTTAATGTGAACTATAGACAGAAGCAGACGAACAACGCGCATAATGAGATATCCGCCAGTCTGCAAAGCTCGCCTAGATCACATAAACAAACAATCGCCACTGGCAGTAATGTAGTAGATCATTTATTATACGGTATGTATATTTTAGAGAATTTATTTTTCTGCTAATTGACGCATCCCAAAGAACTTATATACATTAACTTATATAGCTACAAATACTGCTCGCCAATAGGTTTATGTAGTGTTTGAATCGCTTTATTTTTGTGTTTTTTTTTTGTTTGTTCTTTAATTAAAAAAAAATTCATTAAAGCAGATAACCTTCCATAACCAATGAATTAAATACTGGTCAGTAATCTCAAATGGAGTGAAGACAAGTTAGTGAATTTCAGTGCGATTAAAACTCAGTCTTGTCTTATTATTCCCAAGAAAGACCCCTACTTCACTCCCGCTTTTGATATTGTTCTGATATTCTTTCAAAATCTCTTTCCCCTTCTTGGGATGGCTGCTACCATCCAGCTTATCCTGACACAAACATGTTACATACACAGCCTCTACAACCTCTTTAAAAAAAAAAAAAAAAAAAAACGTTGATCTTTTGTTCAACAAAAGATGCGCAAAGCAGCTGCGCTTCAACAGCTACTGAACTGATCAACATGCGCAGTTTGAATTTTGTACGATGGACCCTTTTTCATGATGCATTCCACTGAGCAACGATTCTCTAATTGGGTAAACATGCTATTAAATATCCACTTAAACGACATAATCGTATTTCATTAGTCCAAATGGGGTCAAGAGCTTGCACTCTTAACGACTTCCGTGATTGGCCAATTGTATCTAACGTTTATATTCTCCGCCGGAAACAGATAACCTACTACGAGACAAGAACTACGTTAGAGCACTATACTAGGGTCAGACCACGTGCACCAGAGAAGTCGTGACCCAATGCAAAAAAATAAATAAATAAAATAAAAATAAATAATAAATAAAAATAATAATGAAATAAAAAATGATAAAAAATGGCACGTGAGAATTTAAACCATTTCCAGATTCTGTGGAATTCGGTCGCCATAGTAACCAGCCGGAAGTGCGAAGGAAGTTTTCAGCTTTCTAGGCGAGGTGGTGTAAGCAATAAAATAGGACACGTATTTATTCCTTTGCGTGTAGATGAACCAAAAGGTAGAGGTAGATGATACAGCAAAATATAACTAAAAAAAAAGTCGCTACAAGATGCTTCTGCACGTGTCGACATAAGCAATTAAAAATAATAGCGTAAACTATTTTTGATTTTTAACTGTTTTAAGTGTCAATATTTTCTGCGTTACATTCCACTTTATTATCCTTTTACCATTTTGAAGCTTCTCCTTCTTGTTATTATAACTTAGCACGTTAGAATTTAGACTTTCATAGATTACTCTAAAGTTTTTGACTTTAGAGTAACCTATGAAACTGTGGGAATTAATGAAAAGAATGGGTTTTCCTCAACACACTATCGGGTTGATAGCCAACTTGTACAGGGAGCAAGAAGCCACAGTAAGAACAGGTGTTGGATTAACTGACTGGCTTCAAATTGGAAAAGGAATTAGGCAAGGGTGTTTACTTTCTCTTCACTTGTTTAGCATATATGCAGAGGACATCATACATGAAGCATTGGATAAACTCAAGACAGGAATTAGGATAGGTACCTCAGATTATTGAGGTACGCTGGTGATATCGTACTCCTTTGTAATGATAAGGAAGAACTATGACAAATTCTTGACAAAGTTAACGAGATCAGTAAGAACAGAGGGCTTCAACTTAATCCTAGAAAGACAGATTATTGTTCTTAAAGGAAATACAAACAGGGAAGCTCCTGAAAAACAAGTGTAGGATTGAGGAAGTCAGTAATTTCGAGTACCCAGGCTCCATTATTATTAATGTGAAGAATTGCTGTGCAGAAGACGTCAGAAGATGATTAGGAATGGTAAAACGACAGTCAAAGACTCGTCTAAAATCTGGAAGGATGATTTATCTCCACAGTTGAGGGGTTTGGATGCAGTTGTTTTTCCCAACAGCGACTTATGGGTGAGACTTGGAACCAAAAGAAATCAGGTAAGAAAAGGATACTTGCTTTCGAGATTTGGTGTTATAGAAGGCTGTTGAGGATATCATATACTGAAAGGCGTACAAATGAATGGGTGTTAGAAAAGATCAGCAAAACTTTAAGGCTCCTTAAGGATATTGACAGAAGAAAGTTAAAATATTTTGGACACATTGAAAGGATGAAAGGAGGACGTCTTAGAACACTAAATGAAGGTAAAGTTCCTGGGAAAGAGGAAGGGATAGGCCATCAATGAGATGGATGGATGGTGTGTGTGGAGTGGCTGATCTTCAGAGGGTTGAAGCCTCCGGAAAAGCAGAAAACAGGACCACCTGACGAGGAGACTGGTGTGGCACATCACAGAGCATCGGAGTGCCCATAACGGCTTCTGATTATGTTCAATGAATCAATGAAGGGAGGCTACGGATTTTATTGGACTCCACTTTATTCATTAAATGTAATTTGTCTGTTAGTTGATTGCATTTACAGACCGGTTTTCGTGCTATGCCGAAAACGGGTGTTCTTCAACTACCACTTGCGAGATCGTTACCCCACTCTCACTTGGAAAGCCCTTAACAGAACTTCATGTTAGGAAGAGATCTGAATACAGATCGTTTTATTCTGACCGCTTTAAGGGGAGGTCTTAATTGTTAATATATATTTTATGTGCTTTAATACATTTTTTTTAATGTTTTGTATTTCAAATATATTTCACGTATATTTTGTAGGTATTATTTAGTTAAAACTGTTTTATTATTTAAAAGAATAAATTTATTCTAAATGCATTTATTTAAATAAATACTAAGTTTTTTTTATAAATAATTTAGTATTAATTTTACGTGGTTTACTTAAAATGATTAAAATTAAAGGATGGAAGATTGTGGTTTGAGCATTACGTAAAAAAGGCTTAATGAATGGACGGGAAGTTGAACATTTGATTTCAACACTTGAAGGATTGTTTTATGTGTAACCGAGATAAAAGTGTCTGAAACAAAAGTCTAAGATTTGCAAGATAAGATGCTCTCCTTAAAAAAAAAAATAAATAATAAAATTCACACAAACTAAAACAATATCACTTTCTTTTTTATCTTCAGAAAATAATCTTTCACTTACCTTCAGACTGCTTGCATACAATCCGTCGTCTAACTTCACGTGCAGATAACGCGAAGACCTTCCACTCGTATTTCCGTCGGGATCAAATAACCGCAGATTAACCCAAAGAAACTCAACTGCCCGTTCGGAGCATGTCTACACACACACACACACACACAGAGCTTTTCCCCGCGGTGTAAACAGAGCACGTTACTCAGCTGTTGTTAACAGCTACGGCAAACCATGATCGCTTCTCATCACTACAATATTACAGAACTTATGAGCACGATCAACATGTGGACTTAGTCCACGCGCGAACGCCAGGGCGTGGGAACGCTACTTGCTGATTGGCTCAAGAAGAAACCAGCGGCATCCTGGCCTCGATTACCATAATTGACGGTAGATGTCAGCACTGTATAGAGTAAAAAAGGCGTACATGCGTACAGTTTGGTTTGCTTTTTTTATTGTTATATCAGGTTGCTTTAAATTTAAGTCTTGTATTAGTAAATTAATTAAAGGTACATTGTTTGAACTTTAATGATTTTATTATATTATTCCAAATGAAATGAAATACAGGAAGCAGACAATACATAAATGCATTATTCTGTTTTTATCGTTACATGCAAAAATATCACAGTAATTTTTTACGTATATGAAATATTTCTTTATTAACATAAACTTATCAAGAACAAACTTTAACCTAAAATTTCAAGCAACATCACTTTCCCAATTCTGTAGGAATAACATGCAAAAGGAATGTTTAAAAACAAACAAAAATATTGGAACTTGTTTGTCGTCTGCTCTGTTTGAGTGCAACGAGATTATTGTAAGCCGATAATTCATGCTTCGCGAGCCAAGAATTGTGTAACTATTTCATAAAAAAAAAATACAAAAAAAAAATCGAATGAATAAAATAAAAATACAGAAAAGTTATTAAACTTTAATACGTGTTTCAAAGTTTATTGATCTTACATGAATAAGCTATGAATAAATCGAAAACATTGAGTTTGCCATTCTGGTCTATACTAACAATCATTCGTACAGATCAACGCAGCAATATAATAATTTATTTGTCCTAGTCTAAATCAATGGTATAGTAGATAGTAAAACTGGATATCTGAAGCTCTCGGATATCACATAGATTATACTGAATTGAAATCTCAGCGATAAATCATACCGATTGGTTTCGAAAAATAAATAAAATCAAATTTTCAACATTAACTAGTGTTATTTTGTTTTGCATTAGAATATTGTATTGTATTTTGTCTTATCTTGAATAAATAAAATAAACCAATAAAAAAACTCATAGGGTACAACGAAATAAATATGGCTATTGTTATTAACGTTTGTTCGGTGTTTATAAAAATCCGTATTTTGAATGATTCCGCCCTCCTCGTTAAGGGGATTCCAATGATCAATAAACAGGTTTGTAAGTTACTAATATTAAGTCAGTTTTACTCTCTCTCTCTCGTCTTAGTTGAATCCCTAGTGACATTTGTAAAGAAACCAGCGACGTATTCAAAGTCCCTTGAAATGAAGCTATCAAAATTAACGGGGGAGTTATAATGCTGTTCCATAGCGAAAGGGTAATTATTATTATTATTATTATTATTATTATTATTATTATTATTATACAGCTATCTCCACGGAGTCAGAAGACTCATCGTGGAAGATCCACCATTCACACATACCTCTCCTTAAACTTATTCACTGATGAAGCACCCACATCCATCTCTGGCAACCCATTCACCACCCACCAAGCAAAAAATCTTGTCCTAACACTTTGTTAACCACACTCTTATATAACTTCCACTGGTGATCCATCCTTGCCATGTACTGAAAGAAGTCTTCAGCGTCAATCCTATAAAACCGCTTTAATAGCTTAAATCATGTCTCCTCTTTTCCGCCTATCAGCTTATTTTTAACGCCTACAAACCGTCAATCTATTCTTATAAGGCACATTCCACAGACCTGCCACAAGTTTTGTCACTTACCTCTCGATCCAGGAGTCCAGATGTGGCCTTATATAGAGGAACAATAACCTCTCTATCTCTGATTATTGTGTGTGTTCTTCAACAACCACGTAATCTGCTTCACCTTGCTGTCTACAATCACACCCAAGTCCCTGGCCTCATCAGTTTCCTGCAGTTAGTTCAGTTCCATCAATATAGTACACAGCTTCTGATCTCTTCCCAAAGTATGCATCACCTTACACTTGGCCACATTAAACTGGTATCTATTTACCTTTGTTCATACTGGTAGTTTAAATTCTCCTGCAAGATCTCTACATCATCTGCATTTGCAATCACTTTTACCAGCTTTGCATTATCTGCAAGCAACTGAACATTTCCCCCTCAAATGATTTCCTCTATCATTCATTTATATACAAATTAAATAACAGAGGACCAAGTACTGAGCCCTGTGGTACATCACTGATCACTTGTCTTTTGGATTCAGCTCCTCCATAAACCATCCTTTGAAATCTGTCCATCAGCCACCCTCTAATCCAAATCACCAGCTTTGGATCCATTTGCTCCAGTTTATACAATAGAGTTTCTATGTGGAGTCTTGTTAAATGCTTTTGCAAAGTCTAGCAATATCACTGAGCAACCATTTTCCTCATCCAACTCCATTGTCACTTGATTATAAAAAGTAAGCAGATTACCAAGGCTTCATAAAACCATGTTGTCCCTTATAGAGTATCATATTCCTATCCACTCAGTCTTGAATTCTGTCTTTCACCAATTTCTCCAATATCTTAAACCCACCACTCCTGAGATGCTGATTGGCCTATAATTTGCTACTTCTGTCTTGGAATGTCCCTTATGCAATGGGACTATTTGGCCCTTTTCCCATTCCACTGGCACCTTCCCACTACTGAGACTTAAATTAAACAGCTTAGTCAGATGAGCTGATAATTCCCTTGCACATTCTCGTAATACATGAGTCGATATATCATCTAATCCCACAGCTGTGTTCGTATTAAAGTTCTGCAATATTTTAAGCACCCGCATTTCTTCAATCTCTATTCTGCTATTAGTCAATGCCACATTCGACACTGCAATGTCACCACAAAGATGGTCTGTAAAATGCTCACTCAGTAATTCAACTGTTTGGTTTGGTCCTGTTACCTTCCCACCATTAACACTTTTTAAAGTCATTCTTCCTTTTACTTGTCACATAGCGAAAGAACTCTTCAGGATTTCTTTTGGACTCATCAGCTAGTTTTCTCTCATAATTAGCTTTGGCCTTCCTTACCATAGAGGTCATCCTTTTTGCTTGTGCCTTATACTGCTCAATGGCATGCTGATCACCTTTTTCTTTATCCCTCCACACCCTTTTCTTTGCGTGCAATCTACTTAATGAAGCTATTCATCCATCTTCTACCTAACTTATCCCTCTGACTCTAGGTATACTTTCATATACTGCTTTCTTGAAACATCCCTTGACCGCCTCCTCATGCGCCACTAATAATTCATCCTCTCCCTCCAAACTTACCTCATGGCTTGGCAAGAGTGCATATTATTGCTACGCTCCCCCCTTAAGATTTTCTACTAATCCACGGATTATAAAAATGTGTTTTTATTAAAGATTTGGATATTTATAGAATATATATTTATTAATAAATATAAAAAATTTTTTATTATTTCTATTTATGAAAACGACATTACAAATCCAGTTTGCTATTGGTTACGAAAAGTGTATTGCACGTGGTATTGCACCCGCATTTCTTCAACCTCTATTTCTGCTATTAGTCAATGCCACCACAAAGATGGTACACTCCTGTAAAATGCTCACTCAGTAATTGAACTGTTTGGTTTGGTTCTGTTACCTTCCCACCATTAACACTTTTTAAAGTCCTTTTATCTCCGAATATAAAAGTGTAAGATTTAACTCACTTATGCTAACGTAAATAACGCGTTAACAGTAAACTGAGGTGCGTTGGGCTGAAATAAATCCATGAATGTGCTGTTACTGTTCGCACCATTAGATCATAACACGAACGAAATTTAGAAATCGATTTAACGGAGATCCGCCAACAAAAAACAGGATGATGAAATGGAAGAAAAAATTCCGTAGTTGCAGCGTTTGTGACGTGTCATATACATGCCGACAGATGAAGCACAATGTGATGATGAAAAGAAGATACTGGAGTCTCCTGTGATATATAACGGGAAGAGATTTGCTGAACTCAACACTCCACAAATGACGGAGTCGCCACATGAAAGATTTGCAAATGGATTGCTAGAGTTCATCAGCGAAATCAGTTTAGAACAGACAGATAGAGAGAGAGAGAGAGAGAGAGAGAGAGAGAGATGAATTATAGAGTTTTCCATCGTCGATCCCACACTACTTTTTCGGTGATATATGTGCGCTTATGGCAGTAACTGTTTACACAAAATGCTTGTCGAGTCCAAAGAAAATCCACATTATGTGGAATGGACTGAAGACAACTCACCTCGTGTGAGTGGTAGTCGATATTGCACTTTCTTAATCTATCGGGATATATTAAACAGCTATTGTGCTTCTCAATAAGATATTCTGGACAAGGAGTTGTGTGATTGTAGTAGGGCGGTACTTCAGTGTTATTCCCCCCCCCCCCTCAAACGAGAGAGTTCTTCAATGACGCACCTGAAGGTTGGATTGGTTGAGAATCACCAACAGCTCCGCCAATGCTATAACGACCGGTTCAGAAAGTCTAGATCTCAGCACGTGCAGCAGTGAAGGATGCTGTTCACGTGACCATGTTGAGACGAAGGATTATGACGCAGATGCGTTAGATCTACTGCAACGATTGATCAGAGTTAACCTAATAAATAAAAACAAAATATTATTATTATTACATGACACCTCCAAGGAATCATCGAGGGAAGGCACTCCACAACTCTCCATCTTCACCATCAAGCGCTGCTACCATCCTCATCATCTACACACAGCGCCATCTACTGCCCACCTCCACAACTTTTTTTTTTTTTTTGCAATTCGAAAAAACAAAGAAAATAATAAAAAAAAAATCTACTATAAATCGGAGTTATCGAGTAGGAAGAAGGACTGCGTTTTGATTTTTTTTTTCCTTTTCGCTATCATAAACAGAAGAGAAAAGAAAAAGTCAGAATTTGTAGAACTGTTGCTCACTACAGCAGCAAGAAATCATCATGATTATCGCTTTACCACACGGAGTTCTTTATATTTCAAGAGATAAGCATTATATTCAAATACGTAATGTAATAACAACGGTACGAACGCCGACATCTCCGCCCTTTTCTCAATAACAATCCGTACAGAACTACTAGGCATAGGGGCAAAAGGGTGCATGCTAAATGAACTTAATGGTGTACATCGAAATGGACAGTTGCAACTTTAGACGAGGTCATCAATTAGTAGGAAAGAACCGAACAGAGTTGTGCGTTCCTCAAGACGTGAATCAGCCAAGTCCCTTAACGAGGAGTTCAGAGTGTGGAGGTTTGTGGCACAACACATTAAACGAAGGAGTTGCTACTCTCGAACGAAACATCAGCGTTCAAATCGAACATTATCTGTTGTTTGGACACGACGAACTTGTCTTAAACTTTAATAATATTTTTTTTTAACATTTCATTATGTCTCAGATAATTTATATACGTAGATACAATAATAGTTGTATATACACGTATATATATATTATATAAATAATACATTACAATTGTGAATAACAGATACTTGCGAGTTAATAATATTTTTAAATAATAATAATATATTTTTTAAATAAATAATATTTTTGTTCATTGCTAAAATATTTACACACAATAGTTATCTTGAGTATAATTTTACAAAATTTTTCTACATTGGATTTCAGTTAAGAATTTCAATAACACACTTTGCCTCTGCGTTGTGCATTTACAACACTATGTTCTAATTTTAACAGTGATGATCATAGATTTTTTTTTCAGTGAACAACTAATATTATAATAATACTTTGGGGAGGCATTTCTGACTTCTTCCTCGAAGCTTATAATAATTATAATAATGGAAGTTGTTTGCACGCCTCAGCGCTAAACCACTCAAAGATAAACTTAAGTTTCAAGTCTAATCGTCGACTACAGGAACTTTTCAAAGACCTTTTTTTTTTTTTTGACCGGTTCCCGAGTTAGTTGATTTCTGTCGGTTTTTTCCTCCCGGAAACTTTGGTTTTTCGTCCCGTAAACTCAAGAAAACCCACACTATTTCAGACATTAAATTATTGTGTTAGGGATAAAGAGATTGCGGCACTTGTTAAGCCGTATCTTCACTTCAGGCTGCTTAATTAGTGATAGCCTTGGGCCAACTATCTCTGATTGGCCCACTGGTAGCCAATCTCCCTGGTAGACAATGGCTTGCTGCCCAGTCAGCCTCCAAAAGTTAGATAGGACTAAAACGACATTCCCCTATACTTTTATTCCCCTATACGGGAACAAAAGCCCAGTGTCTTTGTATGAGACTGGTTAACTCGCCTTCAGAAGAAAAGATCCCCGAAAAGTTCTTTGGGTCCTACATGAAATTCGAACTGTGGTCTTTCCAACCACAGACATCGTCGATGCTGACTGAACTATTGAGCTCATGATAGTTCCCAGGGGAACGTGTTTACTTCAGCTATCACCTCATTCGTAAAGCGAGGTAAGTGTGTACGTGAAGTGTGAACGAGGTCCGTTTGTCACCGTGCCTGAAAAACGAACATTATATTAACGTTTTGGATAAGTTGTGTACTCAATAGAAGGGCGTGCATTTCATTACGTTATTCGTAATTAATTTAAAGTTTAGACCACTGAACGCTATCATTGAGTCCCGAATTCAATTTCATGATTCCAGAATGGCGATCTTCTCCTTAAAAGTAATTAATTACGTTAAGGCCTTTTTAGTAGCCAGTTCAAGGAGTTTAAAGACTTTTCACACGTGCACTGTAGGTTTCCTCTCAGCCTCTGAAGAGACCCAACAAGGTCGAAATGTTGTAAGATCGGTTTAACCTTCGAGCACTTAATAAAAGGCGAATAAAGTATCGTAACTCGCGCTGCAGGTCATCAGTGCTTTGCAGATGGTGTGTGTGGCTATTTTAATTTAAATTACTTGCGTGTATATAATAATAAAAAAAAAAAACCGATACATTGCTTTGTGTGTGGGTGGGTGTGTAAGCGCGCGCCTCTATTGCTCAGCTGGTATCGAACCAACGCCTTTTCGTTGGAACGACCTCAGTTCTGATCTCGTCTAGCACGCAAGAAACTTTTATAAGGGCTTTACAAGTGAAGTTAAGGGACTCATATCAGGGTGGTGGTTTCCCTACCGGAAACTGGGGTTGTCATCCCGCTAACACAGACAAACCGGTCATGCAAAATGCATTCGTATTAAACGACATAATACAGTAGCCTTATAGCTTGAATTGATCGGTCATAATACCAAACAACAACAGCAGTAGAACATCAAATGTCTGTCGAGTCGAAAAGCGATATGTCACGCGTGATTTGTTTCACTTTGGCTTTGGGCTCGAGCCGATTCGGTCTCGAGTTAAATCAAGCGGCAATGTTCTCTGTTTCGCTATTCGCGCGGCATAAAGGTTAACAATAAAGGTTATGACCCTTGAACGACGCGGGGGTTAAGCGTGCCATCCCCCCCCCGCCCGGAGTTGTTCGAAAATCCGCATATAACTTTTGACCAGCGGCGTAGCTACAGCTTTTGCCGTTCGGGGCGATCCTTGAGTTTGCCGCCCCTCTCAATACACACCAAAAATATTACAAAAAAGTCAAAACGACATAGGGTAAGGTTCACAGTGCCGCCCGGGGCGGATCCCTCCCCCAAACTTAACTAATCCTCCGAATACATATAAGCTCCCAAATGAAATCAAATCAGTAACCTCAGAATATGCTTTCAGAAAAAGATTGAGAGACTAGACTAACTCACGGGACTAAATAATATTGACATTTATTTTAAACTTATCGTAAGAGATCACTATAACTTACATAGCATGTCCAGTTAGCATTCTAATATATTAACAAGTATACAGCATGTTCTGTGAGCCCTCATAGATACAGTCACTGGATTTTGCAGTGAGTGTATCGAGTTAATTTAATTTTCTAGTAACCAGTATGGCTTGGTTACACAAAAAATTGTAAAAACTCACTAACTTATTTTAAACATTTTTATAAACTACGAAAACTATCTGATAGTGTATTGTACTCATGTCATCATCTTCCTTATACCCTCTTTTACCTTGCGGTGTCGAGGGTCCATTGATCATCGGACCTCACTCCGTTTACAGGATAAGGTGGTCAGCCTTATGCCCCGGTGTATCCTATGGCCTGTAGTGTTGAGTTCTCAAGGCCAGTTTGCCTGCTTTGCGGGATGAAAAACCCCAGGATAAACTGGGGAAAAAGCCCTGCTGTCTACGCCCAAGACTGGCTAACTTGGCTATGGCTGAGGAAGATCCTTCAAGCTCCTCACGTCACCGACGGGAATAGAACCTAGGACACTCCTTCCCCAGGCATATGGTTGCGAAGCGCATAGCCACTAGGCTAACCGTGTATTGTACTCTACTTGTATATATAAGGAAAATACGTTTATTTGTCTATAACAAAATAATCAGCAAAAAATAAATGTAACACTGACAGAAAATATGATAGTAATACTTGATTTGTATATTTATGAATATTATGCATACGTGACAAGAATAATAAACTTTGTATTGTAAAAAAAAAAAAAAAAAAAAGCCTACTGGTGACCGGAAGCCTTACCGATAACATAAACAGTCGATTAACACACGTTTTGTATGGTATGTACGTATGTATTATATACTATAGTCTTACAATAAAATAACCTATAGAAAAGAAAATGTTATTAAAGAAAATCATAAGGAAGTGAAGAGTTACAGAAATGTACTGTGTTTATCGACACCATAAATTTACGTCGTATGTTAACAAGATGAATCGTCTGCCTACGCGTTACTAACACTAGGCATCAAAAATGAAAAGATAATGCGAAAAAGAAATTCATTTGCAGGTATAACGATTCGTGCATTGATAACGAAGAAGAAACAATACGATTGCTTTATGGTAAAAATTATTTTATGCCAATTAATTAATCTAACCAATTAATAACAGTTTACTTTTATGCGGTTATGATTTAATACTGCATCCTTACGTTGGTTTGCCTTTTTCTCGACTGCGAATGACCATATGCGGTCTGTAGGTGTTTGTGTGCGCAAATTTTGATAAAATTTAACTTTTCATAATAGATTTGTGTATCTTCCATAAAGGAAGTAAATGATAAAATATCTTGACATGTCTAACTTTTCCTTAATTTTTTCGATATTTTTAAGAGCTACGCGGTTCGTCTCAGAGTTTTTTTTTTTTTTTCAAATTGTCGCAAATTGCCAAACAATTTTATAGCATATTTATTCAAAAAAAAAAAAAAAAAAAAAAAAAAAAAAAAAAAAAAAAAAACGCCTATAAATCTCACAGTTCAAACCCGCGTTCTTTAAGGGTCAACCGTATTCGTTATGAGATCAAATAATTTTAATTCAATTCTCACAGGCTGTGAAAGGCTGCCGCATGCCGGCTGTAAATGTTCTGTTAGAAAACACAAACCCCTCCAACTTCGTCAGCCATTTATCGGTTTGGTTTAAGAGTGATTACGTGGAGACCCGTTCCGGTTCGATGCTAATAGCTATTTGATTTCACAACGCGACCTTTTTTTTTTTTTTGGCACGGCTTCACCCCCCCCTCCCCCACCTTTTATCCTTTCTTTTCTTTGCCGATTGGTTTCCTCAGAGTGCGAACTCTTGGTTGCACACACCCGCAGCCGAACAAGCGGGGTCAACCACTGTGAAATAGACTCGGAAACCCCTCATTATTAGCAGTCAAACGTGTTGAATTCAAAGGCGAGTCTTCGGTACACGAAAGGTATAACGTCGTAGTGACGTCATGGCCATTTTTCAGCATATACGGTGTATAGAAATCGATGAAAATATTTACTTCGGCTTTATAAACACCTGCCTGAGGGACTTACGATTCACGCCAAGCAAACGCCCATACTTGCCGATAGACCACACCCTAAGAATCGCAGAAATGAGTTGGGGGATATGACGAATATTCTCCACAACTTAAATCGAAAAAAACTATGACGTCACGATATTCCAAGAATAGTTCCGGTATGAGTTCTTCCCCCCCACACACACACACAGGAGGGTAAAAATTGTCTTTTTGCGTGACGCATTTTACCCACAATTGCAACACAATGCCAGGATGTAAATAAATTAAAAATAGCCATCAGTAGACACTGAAGGTTACGCGAGTTATTCCACTAAAGTTGATTAAAAGCTAACGGCATCGGGATGAGGATGACGTGCAAGCCTAACTGTTAACGTAACCGTAAACCTCCCGTTTTGTTAGAAGGGCAAATATTAAAACAGACGCGGAGACTAACAGAACCGTATCGTGACAGTGGGGACAAGGTGAATCGACACTTTCATCCTGCCACTCCTTCCCCTGAGGCAGGTGCTCGACAGAATTTGTGAACTTCGACTAAAGAGACTGCACGTGCTGTCCGTTTAGGTTTGGCTTCTGCGTGTGACATTCAGTTCGGCGAGGAATGAATGGCGTTGTCATGGCAAACAGCGTGCCGTAATAATAGACGTGGCAAATTGGATTTAGGTACGACATGTAGCGGTGGGAAAACGGAGAAAAATGGTGACGTCGCATCATCAACTAATGAGGGCGTGTCGGCAGTTTTTCGGCGGGGTTTCGGGCAGCAACAAATGCCAACAGACTGTTTCCAAAGAGATCGCTCTTTCCTTCAGACGATCATAACGACATGCTTAGAAAGAATGAAGTAGTTTGCAGAGTTTCATCAAGTTTCCATTTCAAGAATTATAAATATATTAATTTCCGCAGTGATTTAAAACACTTCTCTAAATATAATATCGAAAATTCTTAATTGTAATTATTAAAAATAAATTTCAAAAGTGCACACACTTTTAATAAATGAAAATTAACCTCATTTGATATCAGACTGGATCTAAGTCCATTCTTCGCTCTCCTGTCTTACTTCCGGACTATTTTTTGAAAAGCGCAGTTGGAATAATCGTAATTGAAATCTCCTCATTCCATTGCTTACGCTGCACAGTCATGTGATCAGTTGCATAGCGCTGTGCTTTTGTCGCCCAGCAACCGATTAAATTGAAATGTATTGTTGGTTGAGAAACATTTCTCTACTGCACTAGTTTTCTTTCACTTTTTTTTTTTTTTATTATTATTTAACTTTCGTTCCGCTTGGAGTACATTTAATGAGCTCAGGGGATTGTCGGAAGTAAAAGTGATTACTGAATCTCGCGCGATTGTTAAATATTCAAGTAGGAGTGGGGGGGGGGGGGAGAGAGAAGCTAATCAGAGTGCAGAATATGGACAGTAATAATACATCACTATCGGGCATGCTAATACTTAAGGGTTAAATAGGTGGTGCTTAACAGATTTGGGAGAATAACGCGTGAGACATAATTGAAATACGAAATACTTCAGAGCACCACTGCAGCATACAGAGTTGCTTGTACAAGCTGATTTTTTTTTTCTTTTTCCGTTTCTATTAACATTGTTGCATATAACTTCCGTTGATTGGATGGTCACCATTCCGCTTTCAAAAATAATTAACTGAATCAATTGGCAAGAACGTATTTAAACACATGAAAAAAATACTAATGTACAAATTTTCAACAGTGTCGAGATGCTTACCTTTTTTCCCCTTAAACACTGCTAACGTTTTTTTTTTTTTTTTTTTTTTTTGTAGAAAAAATGCCATAAAGTTCACCTTTAAACACCCCGATCATATTAACCTCATGTTATGAAAAAATTCCCGTGTCTCACTTAACTATTTTTAACTATTTTAGTTAATCCAAATTGAAATCTTCGGCCACAAACCCAGCATAGTCACGTGTGACACTGATATTAGTATTATTATTACGTGACACCTCCAGGAATCTAAGGACTGGACTGGATATATTTTGCAAATATATCCCACCAAAATGTTTTAAAATAATTAGTAATATTACCGGAGTATTAATATATTATATACTAATTTGAGACCTGGTCTGGGTAATGCTAAATTAAAAGTCTACAATACCTCCCAATTAGATGTCTTATATTTAATCAGCTTAATAAACCAAGATATAATAACAAATACGAATAAACGTATATTATTATTCATTAATTACCTTTTTTTTTTCTGTTTATTTATGTGGGTATGACTCTCTGTGTGTAGTGTATACAGTCTGCGTGATATACAATGCTAATTACCATTACTAAAATGATTAAATTGCAATAATATAACGTTTATACAAAAAGCTTCTAATTTTGGCGTGAAAAATTATGTAAATATAGGCACACCATTCTTATAAGCAATTTCCGGTTTGAGAGCTTGACTTCCTGTTAACCGTCGTGAATGGGAGAAATACTGATTTTTTTTAGGTAATAAAATCCATGGTTCCGCTATTGCTATATATTGCCCATAAAAATTAATAACCGTAACAGTGATGTCATTTCCGTTTGCAAATAAAGAGTTTGTAGAAGGTAAACAACCTCTGTATGTAGTTTAGCTTTTGTTTTGTAAGTCTATTCTGGATGAAGTAAAACAAACGATCCACATCAGAAAAGAAAAGACATAAATAGGTCTTCTGCTTTGCGTTTACAGTAATTCAAAAGCAGACGATTTGTTAGCTCTTTTTTTTATTCTAATAGTAAATAGTTGAATTAAAAAGTATGCGAAAACAAGCGATTAATTTCCCTTTTCCTACATAACATGTTAACTTTGTTAGTGCAATGGTTTCAAATCGTAAACCTAAACCAACATTTTAGGTTTACGATTTCAAGCGATTAATTGCCTTGCATCAGTAACTCTTTCCATGCACACCAATGGAAAATACGATCTACTCACCTTGCCGGTTGCCCGTATCAGTACCATTCTCGTCCTTTCTCCTTTTGACACACTCTTCGCCAACAGCAGTCGCTCTGCCACGTTTTCTTACATTGTATGCATTTCTCACTAGAATTATTAGGTATACCTATGTCTTCTGCTACAAGTCACGCGACAAATGACAGACACCGTGGCGCTGATGCTTCGGTGCATGCCGTCCGGTACAGGTAGATGTCAACATTGATGAGTGATATCATTTCCGGGAGGGTGCTGCCATCTATTGAATACTCAGAATAAACCACGGGAAATTAAGATTTTAAAAAAGTATTCTTTAGTCATGTTTGATTAATATATATATATATATCAGAAAATATAAAACAGCCTCTATTTAAAATAAAATTAGAAACTAATTTTTCACTGTTTACGTTTATGTTGTATAATATATCTTAACAATGACTAACTTAGAAAACCAAGGAAAAATTTAGCTCAAAGTACTAAAATACTTTGGTACGTACTGCCACTGAATATCAAACTGGTACTGTCTGACCACAGATCCGAGACCGTAATCGGGCAACTTGCCAAGAAGAGTCAATTCATGCTGAAGAGGAGAAAGAAATAAAGGATGTACGAATTGGCCACCAACACGCAAAATCACGCGTTTTATACGTAACATTTTTCAACTGTTATACAAGCAAAATAGCTACCGCTTTAAAAACTAGAATTTTCATAAAAGAAAAGTTAATTTTCCGATGTGCAATACTAAACAACTCATCCCACAAGATGGGTTGATTACCCTGTTATCGGAATGGAATCTCCTTCTTGTGACATGCGCAGAAGTGTCAAAGGGTCTCGTATCTGTTGGCGTACAGTATACAGCAATCCCTCGATTAGTGCGCCTAATGCGTTCTTTAAAACAGACGCATTAATCGAAAACGCACTAATCGAGTATAATAACCTATGGGAAAAGTACAATTCGTTCCTCAGATTTTTTTTTTTACCCTTGATTTTTTTTTTTTTTTTTTATAAAAGAATTAAGATATGTCTCAGGGCCTAATTAAAGGAAAAATATGAATCTGAAAGACAATAAAACATATTCAGAATATATATCTATTATTCTGGTCGGTATTCTGTTTCTTTTTTTTTCATACAACTGCCTCTTCTGCAAATTTTCCTGCTTCTCTCTATCTTCATTAAATTTGTTTCTGCGAAATCTCTTTAGGCTTGTCATTGATCAAATTTTCTTCATATTCTTCAGGATCTTCCCGCTGTGCATCTGAATTTAGCAGGTCGGAATCACTCAGTTTCTCAGAATGAGATCTAATTAACTTGGATCCATTTGAAAGCCTCTAAAATCATTTTCACAATGTGGAAGAATGTGCTACCAAACGGCTCGCATATTGATAGCATTAATTTCATTCAACTTTGCGACTTTATAACTAGGCTGAGATTTCTCTGATTTAGCCAGAAAAGTCTTGGAAGGCATTGGCTTCCAAAAAAAAGGCCAGTTTCATTGACAATAAATATTTTTTGGTCACAATAACCCCCTTCATATACAATTTTCTTCAAATCTCTGGATAATTTGCGGCCACCTCCTTATCGGCACTTGCAGCTTCGCCTGTGATTAGAACATTATGGAGGCTATTTCTCAAACCACCATCTCTAACGTGGAATTCTTCTTTTCCATCATTGATTGCCCTTTCTTTCAAGGTTGTAAAGAGACTTAATGCTTTTGATGTTCTTAATGTTCTTAGCAGGATCCGTTTTCGGTTACAATCTTCGATCCGTGTACAAAGAAGTTTCTCTAATTCAATCATTATAATACTTTGTATTCAGCAGCTTTGCTTAAAATTGCTCTTATAGTTGATTCACCCATTTTTGTGTTCTTGTCCTCTCTTTGCTGTGGACGCGCCTTTTTCACTTTCTTTATTATTTCAAGTTTTTCTTCCAATGAGATTACTTTTCGAATCATTTTCACAATTCTATTTTTTGCTCACTGATTCTTTTACTCATGATTAAAGGTTAGGAAAATAATTTAAAATTAAAAAAAAATGTAAGGAAAATAATTGCAAAGGAGGTACGAGATATGATCAGGAAAATGCTATGTAATTAGCAGACGACAAATTTTGGCGGTAAAAATTTGGAACATGGTATATATAGCGTACATGGAAGTAGTGTAGTATGCCATTAAAAATAACTTTGTAAAATGTTTTAAATCAGTAACTAAATTATTTCATTCTGATGAGTGATTTTTTAAAATAGTTAGCCATAAAAATGTATAGATAGAAAATTTTTAAAATCTGTAACATTTATTTTTAAGATGTATATAGGCGCACTAAGCGAATTTGGGTATCGAAAAAAAATGCCGCACTAATTGAAAACGCACTAATCGAGGACGCATTAATCGAGGGATTACTGTACTATCTTTAAACTTGGACGTGTATACTGCACTGTTCCTCTTGGTTTCAAATAAAAATACCAACAGCTGTATTTTAATGTTTTGTAGTGTAGTGTTATTTTGTTTCATATTTTGTTTCTCTTGAATCTTGAATAAAGATATATTTTGAAATAAAGATTATTTTTGAAAATATTTACATACTTTTTAAGCATGATGAGTATTAATACATAATGTTGCTATTTCCGTGCAAAATCATATTGCAATTGGGAGACGAACTTCTCCCACATGCAAAATAGTCTCTGGACGAGGGCTTTTGGATTATTTAACCTCATGCGCCATAAAATACAAACACGCCGTCTTGTAATAAATATAGAATTTCGCTATTCTAGGCAGGATACCATTAATAAGAACGGTGTCTATTTTTAAAGACTGCTTAGAGGCGTAACGTAATAATAATAATAATAATAATGTTTAAATGACGCAGTGTAAATCAAGATGCCCAACCTCCAGTCCCTTGAGGGCACGGCGTTGACAATTTGAAACCAGGTCCTTGACAATACAAAGACATTATAAAGACGCACACTCACATTCAATACCCATTGCTAGGAGTGTAATAGTAATTAATAGCAACTGTTTGCTTTTATTATGCTATTAGAAATATATGAAATAATCCTTGGATTTTTTCAATTTTTCTATCCTACCTAATCAGATATAATGAATAAGTGTGTTTCCGTTAGACGTACTGGCATTGCATCTCTGTCACTACCATTTTGTATCAGCAAGTCCTAAAATGCCAGTGGGATCGAGATCCGATACTTCAGGAAGGTAATCCATGAAGGCAAAGTCACTATTCCTATTCATGCAATAATTTGTGAACACACACACGTGTCTGTAGTAAGACTTGTGCTCCTATAATTGTTCAACATTAATGAGTGTACCTAGCAGACAAGGATGTTCAGGTAAGTCGCACCCATAAGGCGCTTATTCTCTTTGGAATCAAAGAGTCCTAAGGAGTGCTAGGAAAATACATCGCGAACTATCAATTTCCTGGAGGATTCTCACTGAGTGAAGTTCTTTCTCAAATCATTTCCAGTTCTAATGTCTCTTTTCTCATTTTTGTTGCTAAAATGGGCAACGCGTGAACAAACGTAGTAACATCCAGGGTGGTTTGTTCTTATACACCATTCTGACCAATGTTCGACGCATACTGCATTCAGATATATTACAACAATAGTCAGATGACCTGCTGTAGTACGTCTATTAGACTTAGCGAGCTTATCGTCCCTTCGTGGCCTCTTGAATCGATCAGTTGACATTATGTTTTTTATTTATTTATCGCAGCATTCTCGGTATTCCCAAGACACTCTTGCGCATGGCCATCTGAGCAGTTTCCAAGAAATCCTAACCAGCCTGCCTGCTTTTCACGGTCATTTTTTTGCGTCGTATTGTTGTAGTGAAATTTTACAATGAACTTGAACTTATCTTTTAATTCCCCTTGAACTGAATTCAGAATTCGAAGGAAAAATAAAATATATTTAATAATGAATCTGCATTTTTCAATACTGCAAATTAAAATACACAAGTTCACGTGCGGGTAAAATCTGCACACAGTCCTGTGTGCTGTGAGTAGAATAATAATAATAAAATGGCATTTACGGAAACGATATTCATGCACGATGGGGAAGAAATGCATAAATCACAGTTTCTGTTTAATCAACGTATAATATTCGCAGCATGACGTATTACAGATACATTGTCTGATATATGTGTGTATAATTTTGTCACGATTTAGCTTCGACCTTCGGATCACCCGAATATTCCCCCCCCCCCTTTTTCCTTTTTAAACTTGAATTCGGTGATCCGAACAAGGTCACTTTTACGTCAAGTTCAATGGCTCTTGAGACGATTATTCGTATTTCAAGTGACGTGAGGATGTTACACCATTGCAAGCAGTGGAGAGAAACGTGTTGCTCTGTGTGCGTAAGAATATGAATTCAACGATGTGTAAACATATCATTTCTCTTAGTGGCTGACGTGCGACACTTTCTCCTCCGATGCTTCGGAAATCCTTCGAAGGAAGTTGATTACATCTCGTTGAAGCACAAAAGTTAGGACTTAGATTCTAACCACTGTGGAAAATTTTAGTAAATAACTTTTTTAAACTTTCGATTTTATAATTTAAATGGCACAGCAATGTTATCTACACGTAAACTGGTTTTGTTTCGTAGCAGGCGAAAAATGATAACGGAAAATACTAAAAGAGAGATTCAAAACGGTTAACGGATTTAAATACTGCCGAAAAGCTCGACATCGTCATTATCAAAGCGTGGCGCCATCTATTGATCTGGTTGTCGAGAGATCATAATTAACAGATTCTACGATTTCAGAATTTGGTAGGAAAATTATTATTAGATGAAAGCACTTGATACTCACTACTAAAAATTCAGTATGTATTGGTTACAACTAATTATTAATTAATATGCAAATAAAAATGTAATATTTTTATTTGCATATTAGGTTATATATCCAGTTTTAGTATTTTTTTAGTGCCAATGCGAATACTAAAATCCAAGATTAGTTTAATTGATTAAAAATATATAAATTGAAATCAACTTAATGGATGATTGGTTAGAAAATTCAGACTTTAGTCTCTGAGGCAGTAAATAAGAATGGGATTGTTCTGACTTCATGCGAATATCCGTATAATAATAAACTCTTTTCAGAATGTACATAAAACCGAAAATAAGATTACTGTCAAATGATATGCAGTTCATATCATATGAAGCAAGGGATGAAATATTAGAGAGAAGAGTCTTTGTTTGTTATTTTGTCCGGTCAGCTTTTTTTTTTTTAATTCAATTGATCTTTAAAATACGAGAATACTTTCTACTTAAATAAACATCAATTTTAAATCCTTTAATACAGAAAATCAGCATAGTACAAGTGCAAAATATTCGGAACATCTTATTTAGTACGTAGAAATATACTAAACTGAGGCAAGTGAGATCGCCTGCCGAAAAATTTCCCTAATGTTTGAGATAAAACAGCGCCATCTACATTTTAAGAAAAATGAAATTGAGTTACAGTAATCCCTCGATTAATACGCCCCCGATTAATGCGTTTTCGATTAGTGCGTACTTTTTTTTCGATACCCAAATTCGATTAGTGCGCCTCTAAAATTCGATTAGTGCGCCCATATACATCTTAAAAATAAATGTTACAGATTTTAAAATTTTTCTATCGATACATTTTTTATGGCTAACTATTATAAAAAATCACTCACCACAATGAAATAATTTAGTTACTGATTTAAAACATTTTACAAAGTTATTTAAATTTTTACCGCCAAAATTAATGTCGTCTGATGATTACACAGCATTTTGATGATCATATCTCGTACCTCCATTGCAATTATTTTCCTTACATTTTTTTTATTTTCAAGTATTTTCATCATGAGTAAAAGAATTAGTGAGGAAGAAAGTGAAAGTGTGAAAATGATTCGAAAAGTAATCTCATTGGAAGAAAAACTTGAAATAATAAAAAAAAAACGAATAAGGCGAGTCCAGAGCAAAAGATAAGACAAGAACACAAAAATGGGTGAATCAACTATAAGAACAATTTTAAGCAAAGCTGCTGAATACAAAGTATTATAATGATTGAATTAGAGAGACTTCTTTGTACACGGATCGAAGATTGTAACCGAAAACGGATCCTGCTAAGAACATTAAGAACATCAAAAGCATTAAGTCTCTTTGCAACCTTGAAAGAAAGGGCAATCAATGATGGAAAAGAAGAATTCCACGTTAGTGCTGGGTGGTTTGAGAAATAGCCTCCATAATGTTCTAATCACAGGCGAAGCTGCAAGTGCAGATAAGGAGGTGGCCGCAAATTATCCAGAGATTTGAAGAAAATTGTATAAGAAGGAGGCTATTATGACAAACAAATATTTAAAGTCGATGAAACTGTCCTTGTTTTGGAAGCCAATGCCTTCCAAGACTTTTCTGGCTAAATCAGAGAAATCTCAGTCTGGTTATAAAGTCTCAAAGTCAAATGAAATTACTGCGAGCAATATGCGAGCTGTTTGGCAGCACATTGTTCCACATTGTGCAAATGATTTTAGAGGCGTTTCAAATGAATCTAAGTTAATTAAATCTCATTCTGAGTGATTCCGACCTGCTAAATTCAGATGCACAGCGCGAAGATCCTGAAGAATATGAAGAAAATTTGATCAATGACAAGCCCAAAGAGATTTCGCAGAAACAAATTTAAAATAGTTTTCGTGCAACCGAAACTTTTAAGTAGCAATGTTTAGAGACTGGACCTTGTGAAGAGAGAGAAGCAGGAAAATTTGCAGAAGAGGCAGTTGTATGAAAAAAAGAAACAGAATGCCCGCCAGAACAATAAATTTATATTCTGAATATGTTTTATTGTCTTTTAGCTTCATGGTTTTCCTTTAACTAAGCATTGAGACATACCTTAATTCTTTTATAAAAAAAAAACAAGTATAAAAAAAAAGAAATCTGAGGAATGAATCATACTTTTTCCCATAGGTTATTATACTTGATTAGTGCGTTTTCAATTAATGCGCCTGTTTTAAAGAACGCATTAGGCGCACTATTTGAGGGATTGCTGTATTTTTGTGAGTTATTTCTTTTAAACTTAGACTAAAAAAAAGGACATGAAACTTTAAAAAACCAAACGAAAAAATAAGGCATATTCCAGTAATTGGACCACATTTATTTATTTATTAATTTATATATATATATATATATATATTATTAAGTTAAAAGCGCAATAAAGAAATAAAACCCGACAAGTTTCGTAAGTCGTTTGGCTTACATCTTCAGGGGTAAAAGGTAACTGAAAGATAAAACAACAAAAAAGAGAAATTAATAGTTCATACTATACAGTTGTAGCCGTCACTTACCAGAATATGTCTTATGAACTTCTAAACCACAGAAACCTCCACTTACAATAAAAACGAAAAAAATCTAGGCACAACTCCATTCATCATGGGCTTCGCCAACTATATTTATTAAAAATGAGTTTCTTAATAATATTCATGGAAATGAGTCTTTTACCGAGATGATTTGTTATTATAATAATAAATAGAAGTTTTAAGGACAAATGTGTAATAGACCTTATTGTAAATTATAACAACAACAATATTTAACGTCTCTAAGAACTTACCGAGTATGTGTTTACTTACTCCTATCTCAGTCACAGCTTAAACAGGATAACATACTATTACAGTTCAAAAGAAACAACGGTTGGTGTAATTCAGTGCAGGATCACATAAATCATTCATATAAAGTATATATTTACCAGGGGCGAATGCTGGTCTTGAAATTTACGCTTGCTCTTGTTATCATTCAGGGAGTGAGAGGTGTGATTGAAGTCTGATTAGCAGAATAATGACTTACTGACCATTTAAAATTATATGTTTAGAAATTTATGTATATTTAATCACACAAATACAACATTTATTTTACAAATGATGTTCTATCTTTTTCAATTTAGCTATTTGAATACACGTTCTACCAGTGGTGGCCCGTACATAAGCACTGCGACACTGCAGCACCCCCAAGGAAAAAATTAAAAATGTAAATTTTGTTTGTGTTTATAAATAATAACAATGCTTACAACATTATATAAATACAATACAACCTGTTAAAGTCTACAGCTTATGTTTTGACATTGATTGAATAGTTAATAATTGGAATTGTTCGATTAACACTTAAGATTACGAAACAAATGCACTGCAATCTAACGCTGATATTCGTTGGCACTTATCATTGAACGTTACGTCATTCAGACACGGCCCAAACGGCAGTGTGTTTTTAGTATCCTTACGCACGTCATTTCTGTGAAATATGAAACTTTTATTATTGGTGCCTGTGGGGGTGAACTATTTTTTGTCAATATTATTTTATTTGGTTAAAAGAACATATAATTATTTATTTATTATAGATACAAGGCTGAATTATGACGAGTGTCACTGTTGAAAATATGAAAAGAATTATATTTTTTCAATTATCGTTACTCGAAATAAATGCACTGCGATCTAACGCCGATATTCGTTTGCGCTTGTCATTGCTATTGATACGAAACTTATATTATTGGTGTTTGTTCGTGGTGAGGATGAAATATTTTTAATAAAGCAATTTTTAATATGTAAATTTATTTATTAAAGAATTCGTTACTGATTAGAATTTTTTTAAATATTTATTATTATTGTTTTTTTTTTTTTTTTTTTTTTTTTTTTTTTTTTTTTTTTTTTGTATATGCAGCACCCCCACTTAAAAATTTTCACCGGTCGCCACTGGGTTCTACCCTACGATTCTTTTTTATGAACTGGTCAATAACATCGTCATAAAAAGTTGGTTGTAACTTAGTTTTCCCAAGCAACACGCACACTTGTAAAGGCTTGAAGCTCACTGGCTAGAGCTGCTTTGACTGCCTATGGACTGTGTTTAAGACAACGTGAAGGGAGCGGAAATGGCTATGCGCGCGCATGAAATCACAGTGTTGCAGCGAGGACCTGGAAGCTCCTACAACCGAGCAAGCCAAAGTAGCTTTGACTAGACGAGCAAGCATCGGTCTTCGATACACAACGCAAAGCTCAATTATTGCCGCGCAAGCTTAAGACGCCTTCTGTCTACAAAAATAAAAGCCTAAATGGAATGCTTATAAATGCATGCCTTTATTAACAAATTAATATTACTTCTTTCTCCAGTAATGAGCTTGTTCTGATAACTCACAGCAAACATGGAGAATTCGCCCCTGATATGTATGTATATTTTTTCTTAAATAAAATTTCATAAACTCTTATGATGGGAAAGAGAGAGAGAGAGAGAAAGATATACAGATATCCCTCGATTAACGCGGTTAATTAATCACTCGATGTCACCGCGTATATCAAAATCGCGTTAATCAAATCTAATAATCAATGGTAAAAAGTACAATTTGTCCCTGATCGACTAGTGTACTAATAGTTCGTTTTATATGGTACTCTTTTAAGGAAAGATAAAAAATGAATGCAAAGTAAATGTTTAATAAATACTTGTACCCCCATTATTTATTGCAATTTTTCTCTATAACTCACTCTATAACTTCAAAAGAAGTTATAGAGAGTCGTTTAGACAGTTTTTTTTTTTTTTTTTTCTTATCGGCATAAATTCTACGATAACAAGCAATATGACTCTCCAGACTTCGGCAAAAAAGCATTCTTCGATTAACATCTGGATCCATACCCGTTACTTACTGCTTAAGCGATTCTAAACTGCGAAATATCCCATCCAGTTCTTTGACTGTTATTTCCTTTGGAACTTCATCTTCACATTCCATTTGTTCGTTGTCTTCATAGTGGGTTTCAATTTCAAGAAGATGGTTGTCACTGAAATCTTTTGAATTTAAATCCAATAATTCTTTAACATCTTTGCATCAACGCCATCAAAACCGAGGTCTTCACCAATTGCAACGATTTAAACAGCTTGCGTGCAATTGGAAGACACTTGTTCCCACAAGTCACAAATGTTCTTAATTGCGTGTTTAATGTTAAATGTTTTCCAAAATTCGTGGAGCGTAATCATATTTTCTCCCGTTGTTATTTCTACTGCCTTTGAGAATGTCTTTTTAAGAAAATAGACTTTGAAAGGTGCAATGACGCCCATGTCCATGGGTTGTAGCAATGATGTCTTATTTGTTAGGTAAAATAAAACTTTCACATTCTCACACAGATCATTAAGAGAATTTGGATGACCAGGTGCGTTGTCTAAAAGCAAAAGAGCTTTGAAAGCTAAGTTATTTCTCTTGCAATAAGTTTCTACCGGACAAAAATAAGACTTAAGCCAATCTTCGAATAGACTTTGATTAACCCAAGCCTTCTGATTCGCCCGCCAAATTACAGGTAGAGAGTTCTTGTTACATCCTTTTAAAGCCCTTGGGTTCTGAGTTCGATAGACAAGCAGCGGCTTCAATTTAAAATCTCCATTAGCATTCCCTCCAAGCATAACAGTTAATCGATCTTTGGATGCTTTATAGCCAAGCTGCGCTGCTTCTTTTTTGATATAAACGTTCTAGATGGCATTTTTCCCAATAGAGTCCAATTTCATCTACATTAAAAATTTGGCGGTAATCGTAATCATTTTCTTCGATAATTTTCTGCAGCTCAGCAGTAAATGTGGATGCAGCATCTTCATCGGCACTTGCAGCTTCACCTGTTATTTTCACATTCTTTAGTCCAGCTACAGATTTAAAATTTTCAAGCCAGCCTTTCCTAGCTGCGAATTTTGAATTGTCTTCTTTATATTTAGTCTCTTTAAGTCTTGAAAACAGGTTAGAGCTTTGGCCGTGATATTATAGGCACTAATTGGAATTCTCTTTTGATTGGGGTCTTCCAGCCAAATAACCAACAGATCTTCCATTTCAACTATTATAGCACTCCGGTTACGTGTGCATTGCATATTTGCGGATGTAGATGCCCCTTTACCTTGCTCGCAATGCTCATCAGCTTTGGATAAAATAGTCCGTATTGTAGACTCATTAAAACCAAATCGAACCTATATTTGGTATCTTTTGGCAGGTAGTCTTGTGCATTATTTCAGCAGGACTGCAAAGGTAACTGTGAATTATCAGAACATTTCAATTTTCATAATAAATTAGAAAAAAATACAGCATTTCGATGTACAAATTAGATTTTAATTGCAATATATCTCAAACATGCAGAAAACAGTTTTTATCGAGGCTTTTCTTTGGTTAGTTCGAGTTAGTCAATCTTTGGCATGGATAGGTAGGGCTTCTCTCTCTCTCTCTCTCTCTCGTAAACTCGGGTTTTTGAATCTGCATCTCAAAAATCGACCTTATAACTTACGCTATTACAGACAATAATAATACTAGTATTAGTTTAGGCTATGAGATGTCGGCAGCTGTCTTTCACTCTCTATTTCTTTCTTTAAAAGCAGACTCGTTGAGAGCTTGGATTCGCTATCAGTGAAGGATTGGAAGATGGAGGCTAACTATCCACCAATCATCAAAAATTATTTTGGTCTAAAGGTGCTCTGTGCCTTTAGGAAATAAAAATAATTAAGGATTTTTTGGTTAAAATTGGAATGATTGTTGATAAATGTACGAACTTTTCTATATATAAAAATACAATAATTCAGATAGATGGTAAATAAACAAACTAATGTTAAGGACTAATGAAAAGAAATGACAAAGAACCAAGGAAACATGCATAACATGAAGAACATGAAAATGAAAATACATCCAAATAAAATTGAAATAAAAACCAACAATTTAAAACTCCATTAGGTAAGTTAATTGCAATGAGAAAATAGATAAAACCATATATAAGTACTGTAATCCTTAATGCTATGAAATATGAAAAACCTGATTGATGACGTGTCGATATTTTATGTTCATTTCAGAGTAATAAAATTAACTTTCTAAATGCCAGTCGAAATGCAATTTATGCAGCAGTCTGTCATGCTGTATTCGGTCAAAAGTCTTAGCAAAATTCAAAAGTATCATGGTGTATCCATTCCCCTTGTCTACTTCAATGGTAACATTATCATAGAATGTGATCAAGTTGCTAAATCATGACCTTCCCTTGGTGAACCCATGCTGTTCATTGCAATGTAGCGATACACCAATTAGTATCTCATCCTGAGATACTAATTGGTAGATAGTTTGGATACATCTGTCTTTGCACCACCCTTGTACAATGGGATTATCATACATTCTTTCCACTCCTGTGGAATCTTCCCTGTCCTGAGACTTAAATTATATAACTTGATTAAAAGAATAGCCAGTTCAGCTGAACACTCTTTTAGCACAAGTGCTGATATCCCATCAATTCCTATTGCTGAAATCTTATTCAGTTTGTGCAACAGCTCTAATATCTCCTCCTCATACACCTGAGTTTCTTCATCCACTGAAGAGGTAGCAGTGAGCTCAATGTCGCATACACTAGTTTGATAGCTTTTAACAAAATGGCACTCATTAGTTGAACAACTTCTGCAACTGTTACCCTCAAGCCATCTGCATTTAGAAGAGTTATTCATTCATATTCACAGACCGCGCGGTTAGCCTAGTGGCTTTGCGCTTCGCAACCATATGCCTGGGGAAGGAGTGTCCCAGGTTCGATTCCCGTTGTAGACGTGAGGAATTTGAGGATCTTCCTCAGGCATAGCCAAGTTAGCCGGTCTTGGGCGCGGTCAGTAGAGTTTTTTCCGCCAGTTTATCTGGCGTTTTTCATCCCGCAAACAGGCAAACCGGCCCCGTGAACATACGCCTCTACAGTCAAAAATATATCCCCCCCCCCCAGCGGCAGACCAGGCGACGGGTCGGTTGGGAGTAGTACTAACAAGAAGTCGCATCTAAGTAACACGCGGACCCTGCATAGGAAGCGGGAATAACGCGTAGAAGAAGATTCATTCATATTCATGCTATCTTGAATATGAAAGAATATGACTTGCATATTCTATATGACTTGCGGCATATCGATATAATTCCTGTGGGTTGTCTTTAGCACACAGAGTCAGTTTCTTTTCATACTCAGACTTTTCTTTCCGTACAACAACTGTGACTATTCTAGCCTGCTGCTTATAACGTTCATAACGGATGTCATCCTTATGCTAACGGTATTCCTTCCATATCGTTCTTTTCTTACGAATCTCTTGCTTAATAAGATTACACATCCTTTTGACTCCTACTCTATTTATTCTTCGAACTCTCGGGACACATTCTGATATCGCATAAGTATTGTTTAAATGCTTCCCATGCACTGTCGATATTTTTTCCATCCAGCAACCGATCCCATTCCACTGAACTCAGTATACTCCTCAGTTGGTCATAATTTCCTACTTTGTAATTCGGTATGTAACATTTTTTAAATGGAACATTCATAAACTTAGTCACTTCCTAAGTGAGTACCGCATGATCACTGTCACCAGTTAGAAGCAGAATAGTTATGTCTTTAACTGAAACGCCCTCTGACACTATAATAAATCTAATACTTTTTGACCTCGAGTTCCTTCTGTCACATGCTGTTTAAGGAAGTTGTCTCGCAACAGCTCAATAAATTCTGTTTGTTTCATTCTTCTCATGGGATGTTTTTGCTGCTCAATCAATATTTCAATAATTAAAGTCTCCCATTATGATTATTTCTCTTTTCGCACCATTGGTGATGCATTTCATCATCACTAGCAACTGATCCACCAGGTCTGTAACAACACCCCACCATATAATTGATCTTGTTAGATTCCACCCCACATCAGATTGCTTTAAATTCACTGCCAAATGAAATACTCTTAGTAGTTGGATTCAAGTCATCCGATATCATTAGCAGCACGCTCCCTCCTCTTCTATCCTCTCTATCCTTCCTAAAAATATTGTACCTTTTACACTCGATATCAGTTAGCATATCTGATTCTGACAGCCAGGTCTCACTAAAGCCTACAATCAGAGGTAAAATTTGATATTAAATATCAAATTTCATGGCATTTGATATTTATGATTTAGATTTAGAGCAAAGTTATATGTACATACAGACGGACATCTAAATCTAATAATGCTTATGCTTTTTGGCGAAATGCACCAAAAATTAAAGGCACTTACAAAAATGCTCTACTGAAAAACTTCATGAATGCTGTTACTCTCTTCAGCATTCAAATTAATATTTTTAATATACGAGGTATAGAATGGCATGTGCGTAAATCTGTACCGTACCTCTCTCATCGTCTACAACTGACTCTTCTAATTTCATCAATTTTCTACATTAATTTATAATTACGTTTTCTTAGTTGCTTTGCTATTTTTTCCCAGAATTCTACATTTTCAAATGCGGCATCCATTTCTTACGCTGTAAATATTTTATCCGTCGTCTTTTCAAATGGTCTTGTGTCCATAACTGAACTGGTTTCATGAATCAATACACTTCCTGTTTAGTGCACACATATATAATCTTAGCATGAATAGTTTATATCTGGGGTCAGAGTAGTAAAGGAATGTGTCAAGATAGCAAAAATAGCGCAATAGGAAACATTCAGTATTATATAGGGCAACTCTAGTGGCATCAATACCATACCGCTGAACAACGCACAGACACAATAAAAGTGCTCACAGAACGTAATGAAAGTTTCCAAGGAACTGTTCTTGTTGTAGGTTTTATCCAAAAATCCGTCATTTGCTGAGTCCACTTTGTTAGGTGCTTTCGTTAAAACGACGGATAAAAATTAGGAAATAGGTGGAGGAGGAGAATTTAGTTTGTCATAGTATCCAGTAGTGGATTTTATGAATCCCGCATCTAAAGTTGCTTTGGATCCGTGAAATTGAACGTTTTGGGCTCTAAAAGAGCAAAGTCAATCGTCAAGAAACTGTACTAGTTACGTAGAATTACTATTATATTTAAAAAAAGCAACAACTGAGAAGCAGTCCTCTCATGGCTCTGCATATTATTATTATTATTATTATTATTATTATTATTATGACGTGGCACCTCGAAGAAGTTCAAGAACTCATCGCCTCCGTTACTACTCCATCTACCACCCACCACCTATATATAAATGTGTATAAACTGCCTATTTTCACTGCCGATTTGCCTGTATGCGGGACGAAAAGCCAGTTTCCTGGAGAAACAACCCTGGTACCTCCGTATGAGGTCGACTAACTCTCCTTCAGTTGAAAAAGCCCATATAAAGATTCCTCTAGTCACGACAGAATCGAACTCAGTTCTTTTCCAATCTTGGGACGCAATATACCGTCGCTCTTTCAACGTCGCTTCTACGGGTGCAAATGCACCGTTGGTGCATTTGGCATCCGAAGTCGAAACCCTAACAAATGACATTAGATTTCTAAATATTTGGCCAAGTATTTTAATTATTATTTTTCCTTTCTGGAAAATTTAAACAATATATATAAACAGATCAAAACTTTGATTTTAAAGTAGGCTGAGTTATTGGCTCACCCAGGGAGGAGGCCAAGGGGCCCTGCCCCTTCCCCCCAAAGAAACAGGAAAAAAAAACTAGAAAAATTTCCGAAAATACGTTCCTAATTAAAATTATTGTTATTTTTTAAATTTATGTTGTGTCTTCTATTTCTATTCTACTTATGAATTAGCGATCACATAAGGTGGGAATACCCTATAGCACTCGGGAATCCTGGCTGCTGTGAACATAAAGCGAATGAAGTCGTCGTCGGGCGCTACTTCGTTTGCCCGAGCCGGACCAGAGGAGATCACGGGTATCATGTATTGGCGATCACTGCAGATGCTCAGCCATAGCTCGTATTCAATGCGTAGTGTGTATTCTCAAATCGTCAACTCGCCCCCCCCCATAGTTGAGAAGCATATCACTCACCTTAACCTGTGAATTATAACTTCTTAGTAAAACAGTATTACCAGATTCACAATTTCATCCATTTTAATATGATAATTCTTTTTAAAATTAAAAAAAAAAAAAAAATCGACAATAGATTTTAGTCTTATTTTTCTTTAATGGGCTCTAAAATTACCGAAATATTATTGCATGAAATGGAGATAAAGTGAATTCAGGAGTAGAATGCAAAGATAGAATTTGAAGCAGTTTATTTAATAACTCCACATTTCAAAGGTATTAATAAACAGCGCCACTGCAAGAAGGTGTATTTTAATATATGGGATGAAATTATTATTATTATTATTACGTGAAACTTCCATGAAGTCCAAGGACTAATCTTTTAGTAAAATTTTTCGTTATCTTTTACAATCCTTTAGTTAAATTTGTAAACATTATTTAAGATTCACAACTCAATTTTAAGATTAATTCTGAAAATCTAATAAAATATATTTTATTATAATTTCTTCGATTAGTTAGTTTCTGAGAGGTATTTGTAGAATAATATTTAGAGAGCGAAGTACATAATTAGATCTAGATGGCGCTTCCGGCAACCAATTAGAATACAATATCAAAGAAAAGACAAAATGTAATAGTTTGTGTATTTACTATTGTGGACTAGAACTGAAAAAATAAATATGAAAAGGCGTGCTTCAAAGAAAGTAAGTAAACATTTTTTGCCGATAACATTTTAAATTACTAGTTTTTGAGCAAGATAATAAGAAAATTGGTTTGCAATATACTCATTAGTATGTCTTTAATTTAATTCGCTTCAGTATCACTTCAAATTTTCTAACCCTATTCTTGTAACTTTAGCATTAATGTGCAGGTGGAATAACGTAGAGTAGACGTACCTTTAAAGAAAATACAGTATGCTGTACTTCTTCCCCTAAGAAGTGGAGAGAAATATAAAGTGCTTAACCCTGTAGGAGGTATTGAACCACGTTGTGCATAAATATATGCTCAAATGAATAAGACATATCTACAACTTTATCCTTGTGCTGTAAACGTTTGTTAGGTTGATGCTTAGTTCGTTGTCTTCTGTATATAACTATACTAGAATGTAACACTTAATTGAAGCACTCAAAGCATACAAAATATGTGGTTTCTATCCAGATAGATTACAATTTGAATAATATACAAATACGGCCTTTGCTTCTTTCAGATTAGATCTCATTTGATATTACTATTTAACTTCTAGGAGAGCAAAATTGTGAAATTATTCTCATACATATTCTCAGAATTACTCTCCAAAGTTCCCGTTATTATATAATGTTGTCGACTGCTAAAAAACGTTGACGTTTTGTTAGTGATGGATCTGTCATGCCAGGCACCTGTGGCTGTGTTATTACTGGTTGTGAGAATATCCTGTGTATGAATGACTACTTAAAGATATTTAAAGAATTGGTTATGTAAATAAAGTTCATTTTCTTTCTTTGCCCCGCCCCCTCGTAATTTCGGAAAGTGGGTGAAGCTTTTTTTTTTTTTTTTTTCTCCTCTCTCTCCAGGGATTGTTTCTTGTTTTTATGGTCACACTGTGACCATATTTTGAGTGATATACAGATTGGACTAGTTTGCCGAGGACTGCAAGAAAAAGTTTTTCATCTCATGAATACTTGACAGGATAAGATTACCTCATGAGAGGAATACTCCTAAGCTGCCGAATATACTGCAACAGTTTTCATCAATGAGAATTATGCCGTTAACAACAACAAAAACACCTTGAATTGCGTAATATATTCTACTAACATTGCATATGTTTCAGACGCGTAACTAGTATTTTTGGGTCCCCTCAAAGCCTTCTCTGCTCATCCTCCCTCGGCATTGGGATTTCATAATGTGGTACTTAATGACAAACGGATTCTTATCTCTTAATATCCATGAAAAAATGTTTATTAGTAAGCACAAACGTTTGGCCCTTGAAAGCACGCCAGTTTGAAAACATTTTTTTTTTTTTTTTGCAGAAGTCTTTAAAATAGCACCTTCGTTATAAACAAAGTCTCGTCGTTGGAAGCTGTTCTACACGAAATATCATCTGATATAAACAATTTATACAGTGAAGTTCATTCTAGAGCTGAGGAGGGGAAGGGAAGCCAATGAAATGCAACGCTTACAGAAATTTCAACGTTTATCGGTTAACTTCTTCGGGTGTAATGTGTAGCGACTTCTGTGAACTGTGATTAAAGAGGCGTGTATAGTTATAGAATATGGTTAGTATCTTATGGTTATAGAACTTCTTTTTAGACATAGATGGAAATGTTTGGGCAACGAACCAGATGGGTATGCGTTGTAATTCGTGTTGCTCAAAATTGAAATACCTTTTTGGGATTTTGAAAGGGATTTAATTTCTATGTCAAGATCGTTTCCATATTTCCTCATGTCATATTTGTACTCCTCCTGAAGTAATGAGAGGACAACAAAACATTTGCTCTCTTGTTAGGGAGGGGGGGGGGACTGGATTTCATTCCCTTGGAAATATAAAGGTTTCTTCATTTTAAAGGTGAATTAGTCGGTCTCGTGCATGGTGACAGGATTTTCTTCCGCAAAGCAAAGTGTCGAACTCAAGCAATAACAAGCACATGTAGGTGTTTTTAGTTTTTTCATAGCAAAGGCCGTGATGTCGGTAATTTTAATAAACCAATCTGGCTATATTGAAAGGAAGTTGTTTTCATCACAGCATGTTACTGAGTGTGACAAGACAGGGTTGTCAATATTATGACTATGCTTGCGGTGCTGCTATCTTTGCATCTCTTTTAATATACATTAAATACGTAGCACAACGCGTCCAGAAATGATAAGTGGATATCTGCCCCACTGTGTCAAACGTTTGAAAGGGGGTTAGCATGGCCGAAGAGAATTTTTCAACATTCACCTCCCCATTTTATTTTAAATGCTTAATTTTCAACCCATTTGTTTTAAAAATTTAATTTGATGGAAGTTTGAGAGAAATGCTTTTTTCAGTTTAAATTGTACGTTACCGTTTTTATTTTTTTTATTTTTGGTGGGATTCGTGTAATACTGCTTCTTGTCATTGGAAGAATGAGTGAGAACTATAGCTGCGGAAGGATGTGTTGTAGTTGTATATAGTTTTCTTTTATCTCTTTCTTTCTTGGTTTGAATTACTAGCGAAGTAACTAAACCTGTGATGTTATTGTTTTGTCGGAGATGAAAAACTCATTTGCAATGAAATTCAGATCTCGAACCCAAGAACATTGTCATTATCATAATTTTGCGAAATTTAAAAATGCAGTCATGGACAGATAAATAGACAACACCGGAATAATAATAATAAACATCGAAATTGCATTCATGTAATTGTGTATAATTTGAATACGTTGTAGGCTAATATTGACATTATTGAAACCAAGCTATCAGAATCAGTTGTAACCAGTAGCGAGCTATGGAAATTTTAACAAAGGGCTCGCATCGTAGAGCAAAAAGAAAAAAAAAAAAAGGGCCTAACTTAGCCCTTATAATACTTGTATTGCGACTTTGTAGAACTTCTGATAGATACGATAATTCCTGTAGAATATCAATCATTAATGCTAGATCTTTTAAAAATTCCGAAGTCGGCTTAAAAAGCCCTTATATTTATCGTTCGACGCAAAATGCTTCCATAAAGCTGGGTACTTTTCTCCACAAAGCAAGAGCCGTTCGTAAACTGCAAGCTGTCCACGGTCCAAACACACGGTCGATCTTTAAAATTTCGATACCAAGGTCTTTTGCAATCGTTTTTAATTCTCGTTGAGTTTTTGGTGATTGATGATAAAAAGCATATAATTTATCCATAAATATTTCAAAATGATTTATTTCTTTAATGTTTTTTTATCGAATCGTCTAATGCTAAGTGTAAACGATGAGCGCAATGCCAAATCACAGCATTGGGAAATTTTTATAGAAATTTGATTGCAACACCTGATTTGTTTCCTAACATTACACTAGCTCCATCAGAATACAATGCAATGAAATGATTTTTTATATAGTTATCAGAAAATCCATACGAATTTAAAGTAGCAATTATAGTAGCATGTATACATTCCGCGGTGGTATTTTCTAGTTCTACAAAATTATTAAACAAGAAGAACAAGGGACTCGCAAATTTGAGAAAAAATTAACAAATGGCTCGGGCGAGCCCCTTATAGCTCACCACTGGTTGTAACTGAGATGGAGTGTACATGATTATAGTATTTTTAGGAATGATAGAACACATAGGAGAGCAAGAAGGTAATACTAACGATATCTGAAGGTTTGAGTAGAAGCTTAAAACCAGTAAGTAATGTTCCATGTAGCAGTAAGTTTGAGGCCTGGTGTTGAATGCTAGGCTAACGGGATGAAATTTATGGTTGGCTGTTGCTACAGACCTGGCGTTTCAGTGCTGGGGATGATGAAATGCTGCGCCAGTTACCCTGATAAGTACTAAATGAGTAATTATTTGGGGATTTAGATTATCCAAAAACATTATGTAGCAGAGAAAACTCATAAGAACGTATTGAGCTGTTAAGACCCAACTTTCTTAAGCAGCAACTCGAAATCAGTGTTAGATTTGGATCAGAGCAACAGAAAGGGGGATCCCAGTTGACACTTTTGTCGCTAGTTGGTGATAGTGATCATGTCCTACTGAGCTGGGAAGTGGCCTAGCTGTATTGATGTTCCAATTAGGTCAGGAGACTATTCTAAAAGAAAATTGCATAATATAATTGAATAATATAACAAAGTGGTATATGGTGGGTGTGAATCCACCAGATTTAAATTGACCAGTGGTATAATACTCCAGGGATTAGTCCTTTGCCATTGTTCTTCAGTTTGCACATTAAGAAGGATATGGGAAGGATCTAACAGGAGATGATCAATTTTTCTTGTTGAATGCAGGACAATCAGGGCTTCTACTGATATCTTGCATTTACAGAATGATTCCAAGTTGGCTGGAAATGTGGTCAATGATAAATGCTTTCAATTCAGTATTAGTAGGTGTAAAGTTATGCACTTCGGTAATAACTTTAGCGGCATAGTTATGTAATGAAATATCTGACGGCATATTACATTGGTGGGGTGTTAGTCTGCGAGAGACAGGTTAAGGATTTTGGAGTTATAGTGGATAGGAATTTCACGTTAAGAGGTCAAGTTGCAAAAATGGCAAGCACAGCATTGCCATGCAAAGATAAGGAAGCTATTTTGCCTCTTCAAATAATGCCTACTATTGTTTGTACCTATTATAACGGAAGCATTGTATGTACTTGGTCCACATTTTGCGCATCAAGATTGGTCTTAAGCATTCTTTTATTGCATGGCATGTTGGAAAAGTACTGCATTCGTTTAGTTCGAGTAAAGTTATTTATTATTCAGAATACTAAAATAATATACCTTATGACATTTCCTACTAACATTAGAATATATTTACTTTGATGATTAATCAGTTATAAACTATACTTACTTTCAATTTCCCAGGTAAGTTTTTGATTCTTTACTAAAATATGGTCCAAGAATATTAGTAATAATTCGAGTGCGCATTGTTCGCTTAAGACTTTTCTTTATCAATAAAATTCTTTATATAATTGAAATGATCCACAGTTCTTAATGAACAGTGCCCAGCAACCAACATAGTTATGCATCATATATGTTTAACACTTTCGCTGGCGCAAATTTCAAAAGATAGCTTTTGTGTGTGTCGTCCAGCTAAAATGTTCTTTGGCTTTCTCGTGTTTAGCAGTATGCCATGACCAGGGCTCGACGAATACACTCGCCCATGGCGAGTAGATTTACCCAACTGGCAGAGTTCACTCTGCAGACCGAACAATATTTTATTTTTTATTTAATAAAAAACAATCTTAATATTAAAAAAGCACACAGAATCCTACTGACTTATTGAGGCATATTTTATTATTATTTTTTTTTTAAATGTGATTTTGGATGAGTACATTTGTGTGGGGAATAAGATTTTCATTAATTTGTCGATCCCTGACAATGACGCTCTGTCACTTATTCTAGCTAGCATCTAGGGATATTTATAATTACAATGGTACCAACTATCATCCACTTTTGTAAGCCAATTTTCTTTAACTAATGCCTTTATACCCTGGAGCAGGTGGGAGCTCCTTTAGCCCTAGGCTGCCAGTCTCCACCTGTCAAGCATCCTAACACTGGCATCGGCTTAATCTGTCGATTTTCTTGAAAAGTGGGGTTAAAAATAGGAGATTCCGTGAGATAGAACCATACTTGCTGTGTCAGAGGTCGACTAACTGGGGAACCGGTCCCAGGAAAGCGTAAAATTACTCTGGTTGGCGACTAAAATCAAAATTTAGAATGATCTTTCTTCAGGCAACCTAGCGCTATGCATGTAAATACCATTCTCTCAATTGGGAGGGGAATAAGAAATCCATATACAGTATAATGAGACTTAGTGAACAGCGACTAATTATGATTTTTTTCCCCTATACTCTCGAGAATAAACTGAAGCCATTATGCATATACACTTACCAACGAGAACCTTAGAATTGAGAGACGTTTTCAGACGAAAAGTGCCAAATGCAACTATATTACACAAAGATTTTGTGTTAAAATTGTTAAAACACTAATCCGGCGACACTCGTTTATCGACTGAGCTACTGCGCGATCTGAATAATTTGTATGTCAGGCGTCCAATACAAGTTATACACGTTTCCCTACGAATTTTTGGATAACAGAATGCAGCAGTGAGCTTACTTGTGTATGGTAACCGGAATGGTATTATGTTAGGAAAGTTACTTCCTTCTCACATCAGATAAAGAACAGAACTAAGTAAAACGTCCCAAATCACGTGATTCATGTCACCGGAATGAATGTATTCAGCATGTTTACGAAGGTTTTTATAAAGGGATGTGAATTTTGAGCATGAAAAGTTTTTTTTATTTTGTGTGTGTGTGTGTGTGGTGGTAGAACTTGGTACAGTGGTATTGCTGTGGGCGTTTGGCGTCTGAAAGGGAGGTATGATTTTTTTTTTTTTTTTTTCCCTCACTCACATTTAAAATGTCAGGTAGCATTCGTAGGCGGCAGGCCAGAGGCGTATAGTAGTTTGTTCGACGTTCTTGGTATCGGCCTTTTGTAAATGCTATTACTACTTTTGGTTATTTTTTTCCAATCGCGTTTCATTTTTCTCCGGCTTGTCACGGTTGTCGTTTTTTCACATTCTTTAACTTTGTCATAAATTATGGTTCAAATAATAGTTCATGAAGCTTATGTCCTTTTTGATATTTTCTTTGCTGAATATTTTCATGTTGCTTTCTGTATAAAGCCAGTCTCTCGATTAATGCGCCCCCGATTAGTGCGTCATTTTTTTTTTCAATACCCAAATTCGATTAGTGCGCCTATATACATCAACTAATCAGCTAACGCCTTTTTATTCCCGTATACGGGGAGTAGGCGAGGCCATTTAGCCCTAACTAACTTTTGGAGACTGAGTGGGGAAGTTCAATCTCCACTGGTACCACTCAGAGATAGATGGCCCAAGGCTATCACTAATTAAGCGGTACGCAGTGAAGAGAGACGGCTCAAATGTGCCGCCATCTCGTGGTCCCTAACACAATATATTTAATGTTTGAAATAATGTGGGTTCTACGGTCGATTTTCTTGAGTTTACAGGACGAAAAACCCCGAGTTTCGTCGAAAAACCGACGAAAGACACACGGGCAAGCAGGTTTTTCCTGCTTGTCCGTGCCATAGATCGACTAACTCGGGAACCGGTCGAAAAAAGGCTTAGAAAAATTTTCTCTAGTCGCCGACTAGACTCGAAACTAAGTCTTCCTTCGTGCGGCCAAGCGCCGTGGTGTGCAAACGCCACACCACTGAGCTACACAGGCTCGCCTATATACATTTTAAAAATAAATGTTACAGATTTTAAAAATATTCGATCTATACCTTTTTTATGGATAACTATTTTAAAAAATCACTCACCAGGATGAAATAATTTAGTTACCGATTTGAAGCATTTTACAAAGTTATTTTTAATGACATACTACACAATTTCCATGTACGCTGTGTCCCAAATTTACCGCCAAAATGTATGTCGTCTGCTTTACATAGCATTTTGCTAATCATCTCGTACAATTGTTTTCCTTACTTTTTTATCTTAAATTATTTTCCTAACCTTTAATCATGAGTAAAAGAATTGAGCAAAAAATAGAAGTGTGAAAATGATTCGAAAAGTAATCTCATTGGAAGAAAAACTTGAAATAATAAAGAAAAATGAACAAGGCGAGTCCAGGGCAAAGATAGGACCAAGAACACAAAAATGGGTGAATCAACTGCTGAATACAAAGAGAAAGGTAAGGCTGCTTCAAGTTCATCATTCATGCACTCGAAATCAAAGTATTATAATGATTGAATTAGAGACACGTCCTTTTACATGGATCGAAGATTTTAACCAAACCACTGGCCTTATTAAATCAAAAGCATTGTCTCTTTGTAACCTGGAAAGGAAGGGCTATCAATGATGGAAAAGAAGAATTCCACGTTACTGCTGGGTAATTTGATCGTTTCAAAAAGAGAAATAGCCTACATAATGTTCTAATCACAGGCGAAGCTGCAAGTGCAGATAAGGAGGGGGCCACAAATTATCCAGAGATTTTGAAGAAAACTGTGGAAGAAGGGAGCTGTTGTGACCAATAAATATTTAATGTCGATGAAACTTTTTTGTAAGCGAATGCCTTCCAAGACTTTTCTGGTCAAATCGGAGAAATCTCAGCCTGGTTATAAAGTCGCAGTCGAATGAAATTATTTCTAGCAATATGCGAGCCGTTTGGTAGCACATTCTTCCACATTGTGCAAATGATTTTAGAGGCTTTTCAAATGAATCTAGGTTAATTAAATCTCATTCTGTGAAGTTGAGTGATTCCGACCTGCTAAAGTTAGATGCACAGCGGGAAGATCCTGAAGAATATGAAGAAAATTTAATCATTAACAAGCCCAAAGAAGTTTCACAGAAACAATTTTTGAAAATAGTTTTCGTACAATCGAAGTTTTTAAGCAGCAATGCTTAGAGACTGAACTTTGTGAAGAGAGAAGCAGTAAAATTTGCAGAAGAGGCAATAGGGCCATACCGTCAGTTGTATGAGGAAAATAAGAAACAGAATGCCCGCCAAACTACGTTACCTCAATTCTTTGTTAAAAAGCAGAACAAAAACCTGAATATGTTTTATTGTTTTTCAGCTTCATGGTTTTCCTTTTACTAGGCCCAGAGACATACCCTAATTCTTTTATAAAAAAATTAAGGACCAAAAAAGAAATTTTGAGGAATGAATTATACTTTTTCCCATAGGTTATTATATTCGTTTAGTGCGTTTTCGATTAATGCGCCTGTTTTAAAGAACGCATTAGGCGCACTAATCGAGGAATTGCTGTATATAGTTTTAAGTTGAAGCCTTTGTTTTTGTTGGATTGATTATATTTCTTAGTTTTCCTTGTCTTCTTTCTGTTAGTATTGCTCTTAATATGACCTATTGCTATTGAAAATGTCCAAATACGGCATTAGGGGAATTACTAATGACTGGTTCAGATCCTATCTGAATAATAGAAAACAATATACCAGCTATGATATATTGAAAAGCACAACAAACATAATAAAATACGGAGTCCCACAAGGGTCGGTACCAGGATCCATCCTATTTATAATATATGTTAATGACCTATGTAAGTATAAACTTTTTGGCAAAATGATATCCTTGGCTGACGATATGGCTTTAGTATATACCGAAACAACCCTTGAAGATCTAAAAAATCGGATTAATAGCGATATGTTAAAACTAAGTATATGGTTTGGCAACAACGGATTTAACATTAATACTGACAAAACGAGATATATGTACTTTACATTAACAGACAAATTAGATCACAGTATAACTATAAAATGGCATGAAAGGTATAACTATGAAATGGCATGCTCTAAATTGTAAATGTAGCTTAATCAAAAAAACAAACTGTCAGGTATTTGGGTCTCCATATCGATAGCAATTTGAAGTGGAACTCCCACACCATTTTCTTAACAAATAAGTTTAGGTTCATAATTAACAGAATATATTATGTTAAAAAATTTGTAAATGCGGCATTCTTAAGATGTTTATACTACTCCTGGGTAAATTCTTCACTGCAATATGGTGTTACCCGTTGGGGAAGATACTATTAGAACAAACTGCTTCCATTAATAAGAATACAAAACAGAATAATTAGAGCCATAACTACTACCGACTTCCCATATTCAACCAATGATCTGTATATCGTTCATAATATTCTACAATTTCAGAAACTGTATCTCTATGGTTGTCTGTTATATGTAAAAAGAAACACTGAAAGTTTCTTGGTATATAATGTAGACCATGAATTGCGCTGCGGTCGAAACACGCTGGAAGTACCCAAGGCTAACAAAGAAATTTTTCATAAATCTTTCGAGTGCACTGCGACGAGTAGCTATAATAAACTTCCGAATGAAATTAAATGTATAACCTCAGAATATGTATTCAGAAAAAGATAGTTTCTCAATCTTTTATGGGATTAAAGAATGTTGACACAAGATTCATCAGACAAGTGCTGCCATCTTGTGGTCCCCAGCTATAACAAGTATATTGTTTATAAAGGGAGACAAGTTTCATCAAATATTAGTCTGTAACTCGCAAATCTTTTCGTAAAGCTTCCCTCATCTTTACACTTGATAACTGGTGTGTTTGCACTCCTTGCTATTCGTTATCATCAGACAGACCTACTTGTTCTATTTTATTTTCTTCCTCCTTATGGTCATTATTTGAAATTTCCTGCCGATCAGCACACAAAGTACCATGACACTTGTATACCAAATAAAAATTTGTACAGTAGTATCTCGCTAATCCGAACCTCTTTAGTCCGAACCCTCCAGTAATTCGAATTGCGGTTTGAAAGAAAAAAAAAATTTATTTATTACGTATTATTATTTTGTGTGCTATTATTTTTATTTAATAATTATTATTTTAACTATTATTATTTATTTTATTATTATTACAGTACAGTATATATTTTTTTTCATACTGTCGATTGTACGGTTATTCTGGAGGCCTATTTTGATGTATTGTGTGTTCACGTTTGCTTTTTTATACTGTACAGTACGTACTGTATTGTCGGCATGAATCACCGCTGTCAAGCGTCATGGAAAAAACTGTGACTTTCTAGAATTTACGAAGATAACTACAGTGATACACAAAAAGCGAATATTCAAAACGGGCATAATTTGGTTAAAAATATAAATCCAAATGTTAAAATTTCACAAACAGATGTTACGGAATGGATTACAGGTAGAAAATTATAAATATGAAATTATAAATATGACGCTACAGAATGAATTAGCAGACGATGATAAAGAATTCGAAGAAAAAAAAAAGTAAAACACGAAGAAGCAGTTGACAGTTGTAACAAAGCCGGCGCTAGGGCCTTTGCCGCCTGCATGCAAAATGCCTATCTAAGCGCCCCCTGTAACTATCCGGAAGTATGTGGTTCTTTTACAATAATAAAAATTTAAATTATTTGAAATTTCTTAAATAAATTTTGACAGAACAACCACAAGTTGGTTCGCAAATTAACGAACCGTGGGAGGGGCGGTTGTTGACTAGGCAGGATAATCGTTAAAAACCCGAATATTCAAAAAATTCTCAAAAGTTAAAACAAATTTTGATAAAGCCACTTCACTTTAATCGGTGAATATAATCATACAGGGATTATAGCCTTCTCACCGACCTGAATTGCTAACAAAATGAAAATGAATTTTAATTAAAGTTAAAATTTATTTGAACTAAAGTTTAAAAAATTCTTGCGTTTTACAAGTTACTAAATTCTTAGTAACTTGTAAAATTTTATAATAATTTTTATAAATGGGACTATCTTTTAGGAAAATAAAAGAAACTCAAGATAGATGAGAAAATAAGAAAAGAATTCAGAAATAATTAGAACATTTAATATAAGTATTCAAAAAAATAACATCTTTACAGAATAACAGAAAATAAATTCAATTACATAAATATACTTAATTTTTTTAATTAAAATTTTAGGATTTTTGATTTCATATTCATAAAATTAGAAATAATGGTCTTAACGTCTAATTCTGCACATAATCATTTTCAATAGCTATTAACGCCAAACTAAGTAGGTTTTAAATTAAAAACTACTTTTAATCAATTTCAACTTGGAAAAGGAACGTTAACCGCTCGCTACACTAACAGGTAAGGTTAATAGTATTCTTAAAGCAATTGAAAAGTTAGGGAAAGAAAAATTATTGGACACAATAAAATTAAGAATATCGAAAGGGTTTTGAATATTTAAATTATCCTTCCGAAAAATATCCCGGAAAGCACATAACTCGTCATATAGTTCTATTGCATTTACGTCTTTATTGTCGTCGTCCTTCAAGAGAACCTTTAAATCGTCACAATTTTTTCGTAAATCTTCGTTATTAATTTGTAGTAATCTATACAAGAAATTGAAATTATCATGTGTTTTTAGTAGTTCAAAACGTTCTATTAACGAACAGATTGCAACGTCTAGAAGTGTATAAAGCACATTCACTCTAAATTTATCTTCTGGCGATTGTGGCGTTTCGTCATGATGCTCGTAGTCAAATTGTCGTGTCTTCTTTCGTCGTCGGACTTGCGTACCAGTTTTAAATTCTTGTTCTCCATCCACCTCTTCACTCAGTTCTTTTGCCGTTTTAGAACTTCTTTAAAATTTGTATATGATCGCTACTCTTGTAAGAATATTTTTAAGTTTTCGATAGATTCTAAAGCAAGTGTAATGTTTATATTTTTGTCTTGAAGCATTTTATTCACAGGGTTTATTCTGTTAAGTAAATCATGCCCAGTTATAAGAGAGCAAATAAATTTGTCGTCCTTTATTTTAGCACATATTTTAGCACATACTTCATGCTGAGTTTCTTTATTAAAATTTTTTATTTAAAATTTCAAAAAGTGCATCGTAAATTTCTCCTAACTGATATCGTAGAGGGCGGATTGCATTAATTTTACTTTCTCATTGCGTAACTGATGGCTGTTTCAATGTTAATTTTTTTACAAACTTTAAAAGGATTGCCCAAGGTTTGTAAGAGAATGAAAAGAAATTGTATATTTCTTGAATAATTGCAAAGAAACTAATTGTATTTGCATTCACTTTGGCTGCATCGTTAATGATTAAATTTAGAGTATGAGCAGCACATGGCACGTAAAAAGCTCGAGGATTTTTGTTCAAAAGCAAATTTTGGAGCCCATATTTTTTCCCTTTCATATTTGCTCCATTGTCATACCCTTGACCTCGCATGTCTTCAATGGGAATCTTCCATTTTTCCAGTTGTTCCATTATTGTTGCACATAAACCACGTCCTGTGGAATCTGATATATCAGGGAAAACTTTAAAAGTTTTTCCTGATCTTGACAATTCCATTGTCACAGGAAACAAAGCGAATAATAAGTCATTTGTTCTGTTTCACTTACATCAGGTGTGCAGTCTAAAATTATGGAATAATATTTAGATTTTCGAATTGATAATAAAATTGTATCCCTGATTGCGTTACTTAAAGTTTCCAATATTTCATTTTGACTGTCTTTACTCAAATAGTGTACTCTATTGTTTCGTTGTAGGGTCCTTTCAACATGATTTTCCATCAGGATCAAACTTCGCAAACAGTTCGACTAATTTTAAAAAATTGCCGTTATTCCTTTCATATAATTTATCAGATGATCCGCGAAAAGCTAAATTTTGGCTACCAAGGAATTTTATAATTTCAATCAAGCGTTCTAAAACACTCATCCAATGTTTCTTTTCCATTGAGTCTCTCAATTAACAGTAGTTTTGTTTTTTAAATTTTCATCAACTTCCATTTTAAGAAATTTTTCATGCGAGTTAAACTAGTCTCATGTATATGTAAAGTTGTACTTGCATTTCTCCAATCGTTATAACCTTCTACAAGACTACTTGATTCGGTAGGTGCGAAAGGTTTACAACAAAAGCAAAAAACAGAATTTCAAGTTTCGGAATAAATGAGCCATGTTCTTGGCACGAGGTCACCGTTTTCCATTTTTCTATTATAATACATGTCGCCAAATTTACGACCATATGTATCTGTGGGATATATTATATTTTTCTTTGGAACAGGCCCCATTTCAATTAAAACAACTCGTAATTTTTCATCAATATTTCCCCGTTCACCTGGATCTTCTAAATTTACAGAGACTAACAATGTGTTAGTTTCGTGGTCAACTACAACTAAGTCTTCTCCTAACTGTTTTTTACTTAAACCATGCGCCTTGTTATCTTGTTCAATGGTTGCAATAGTACTTTCGTGAAAACTGGATGATGTGCACGGTTCTTCAACTCTGATCTCTGACTGAGTTGGTTACAATCTGCATCAGGATATTTTATTTTAACAAATTTATTAAGAGCCCCAGTTGTTTCTTAACATCTACTTCTTTCACAGCACGCTTACGATTTTGTGCACTGGATAACTTTTTTTTTTAATTTTTGATTTCATTTCTATTTTATACCCACAAGAAATTATTACACAACACGACACAGAGACGAAATAATAGCCCGCACTGCGCTACTGTCACTAGCCTACTGAGATGCGTGCCATTTGACTGGTTAACTAGCAACAAATGTTTTGTACGAAAATTCGTTTTTGCACATAAACACCGTTCACCATTTCACTTTAGATAAACTGCAGTGGACACAACATTCTGCAGGCAAGCATTTAACCTGCTCTCGCTGGAAAATTGTAAACAGCCGGCTGATCAAAGAGGCGGCAATATACAGTTTTGTTAAATTTTTATTCGGGGTATCCGACCTTATTTATTTTAATATTGATCATTCTAAGAATTTTTTGTTTTCATGATAAAAATTTTTTTTCTTAAAAATGAACTTATGAACCGTGCCCCGGCAGCGGCGCCTGCATGCCCGCTTTCGCCGGCCCCGAGTTTTAATGTGTAGAATGGGCTAAGCAGAATGATACGCCATTCCACAAAATTTTATTGCTAATGCAGCTCCGAGAAGAAGCATTCGAAAAAAGTTTAGCTTCCAAGAAGCAAAAGAAAATCGGTGACTTTTTTAAAAAGAAATAAAAAAAAAACTTTTTTGTGTTATTTTGTGAAACTTTTTGTGTGTTGTGTACAAGAAAGTATTTTTTACGCAAATTCAGTTATGTACTGAACTATGCAATTTTATTAAATCGGAATCCTCAACAATACAGGTAAATGCAAACTAAATATTTTACTAAAATAAACTTGCGTACTGTACTATTTTTTTAAGTTTTATATTACAGTACAGTAGCATTTTTTTTTCTATTCAGTTAATTCATTTATTTACAGGATTAAATTGATGTACCATTAGAATCTGATTATTTTTGTCTTAAACGCTAGTTATTGTTGCCTTTTGGGGGGGAAATTCGCTAATCCGAACGTTTCGCTAATCTGAACGAGCGCGGTTTTTATTAGTTCGGATTAGCGAGATACGACTGTATCTGCAGCATACCTTGTGAAATATGAACATCACCATGATACACGATTTCTGCCATCCACTTCAAGCCAGTAAACTTCATATCGCAACTGGATGGGTTTCTAAATATATGCAGTAGAGGCAGGGCCGTACTTACATTTTTCCAGAGGTGTTGGAGTGCTCCGAAACCCTCTCTCTTTGTTTGGAGAGAGAGACGGTTTCTTAAATTGGCCCTATTTTTCGGGACTCTAGCTAGACCCTCGTGCACTTGTGCATAAGTACGACCCTGCGTAGAGGATACCAGTACTGGCATACAGAACTAATTTCAGCTCAAGCTCAGTCCCTCTCCCGCTACCATCACATCAGCGACATTTCTTTCGCTAGTAACTAATCGTATGATCACATCTTATCAGAAAAATTGACTGTGTGTGCAGTCTTCTGTTTTGGTGTTTTGTTCCCAATGATGATGCGAAGTTTAATTTCATAACGCGTTGCTTTTAGCATTGTACTTGCTTTCTTCCTGTGTAGTGATGACATTTTCAAACGACATCCTCAGAGTAAGTTACTGCTCCTCTTTTGCACAACAGATAGCGCTACCGTCAAGGGAGCAAAAATGCTACTGTCATATGAGGAAAACTGTTTTTTATTTTCCTTATCAGTATATTGTGTGTATGATCGTTTTCTTCTGTAGAAAATAAATTTAGTTCTCAACGAGCTAACCTGCCATTTAGTCGGTGAAAGAAATTCAAATAGGTAAGATTACAGGAGCTTCTCCGCAGAATCTTTCTTTTGATTGTTTTATGTATTGCATGAGTATGAAGTGTTGATACAATTCTATTTTCATTGCGGTTTTCAGAATATTAATATTTATTTTGTTTGTTGTTTTCTACTTAAAAGTTAAGTTGGTTTGTTTACGTTGAAACTAATGATTATTCATATTCTCTTTTTTTATTTTATTTTTTTATAAGCAACGTATGCTTTTCCCGATGTCTAATTATTCATAATACGTAATATCTCTGAAATCGAAGTGTTCTTCCTTTTTCGCAGTAAGGGGGGGGGGGAGCTACGTATAGTTCTTAAAGTGATCAACATTCATTACTGATAATTCTTGATCACTTGAATAATACTCTTAAAATTCTTATCTACATATGTTATGTTCGGTTGAAAATTTGGTAATTTTGTTGCAAAATATAATTGAACATACAATAAGCATGCTTGAAGTACAGGGGAAGAAAAAGTTTTTTTTTTTAAAAAAACGATTTTAGTCTTGATTTTGCTCACTAGATGGCAGTGTATAAGAGTCGTGTGAAGATTGCGGATAAAACATTTTTAAGCTAAGCGAGACGTCAGCTGCTATTTTCACTCAGTCCAGTTTATTTGTTGCATCATCATATTGTAGGATAACACTCATTCCTACCCTTATCTCCACATGATAAGTTGTACAATGATGTCATGACGATAATGAAACATATCGTTAAGTGATGTACTGAGATTACTTCCAGCACAGGAAAACCTCGCTTAACGCGATTAATTAATCCATTAATTAATGCGCGCTAAGCGAAATTGGCTTAAGCGAATACAATCAACAATAGGAATAATTACAATTCATCCATCAGTTAGTGTAAATTTAGAAAAAAATTACAGTATAAGCTATATTAGAGGATAAAATCATCAAAGTTAATAAAAATCAATTGTTTAAATTTTTATTTAATGTTTAAACATTTAAGCTACTTTTTTACAAAAAAAAAGATAAAGACGTTTGAATCGGGATGAACTTTTTCATCTTGCCATGCAATTTGTGAGAACTGGTGAAAGCTTTAAGAATTCGGCGGACTTTGACGCTTCGTTCCATATCAGGATCAGCATCAACAAAATTTCCTTAGCATGCTTAATGTGATTAAAAACTAGCTCAAGTTCTTTTGCAGTTAGCTGCTTAGTCGTAACATTCTCTTCTTGTTCGCACTCCTTTTTCTTCTTCATATACACGGTGTTCTTCTAGTTCAGTGATGGCGAACCTATGACACGCGTTTCAGCACTGCCACACTTGAGGGTTTCAGGTGACACATCTTGGATGTTGAAAGGTATAGGTATTCTGATGAAAAAACTGCGGTAAATCGTGTAAGATTGCTCTCAGTTAAGGCGAAGGTAGGTTTCGTAAATTTGTTTCAGGACCTTCAAATTTAGTAGCCGCAAGTTACAGTATTTCACATACTACTGTTGAACATGGGAAACCACTTAGTGATTATATTAAAGAAGCTTTCGTAAAGTGTGCACCATTTTTGAGTACTTTCATAATAAGGAAACTATTGTAAAGCTCATGAGAGTTACCATTAAGTAGGAATACTATTAAAGACAGAGTTATATCAATGAATGCTAGTATTGAAAATCAAATACAATAAGACTTGAACTCATGCCATTGTTTTTCCATTTGTCTCTGCGAAAATACAGATATTACGTCATCAGCTCGATTGGCTATTATTGCAAGGTATGTTCACGGTGATTTTATGCACAAGGAATTGATAAAGTTAGAAAATTTACCTCAAAACAACAGGTAAAGACATATGCGACTGTGTTGTTAAAAAAAGTGTTCCGTGAGAAACAGATTTATCGAAAATATTTTCGATTACAATTGATGGCGCACCTAATATGGTTGGCCGTAATGTCGGTTTTATCAAACAATTTACAGAATATGTGGGTCATCCCCTGGTTTGTTTCAGGAGACACTGTGTGCGAAATCAGGCTTAAAGGATTTGGATGATGTGATGAGAATTGTGACAAAGGTAACTAATTTTATTGCTGCCAGGGCTTTAAACAAACGAGAATTTAATTCACTTTTAAGCGAAGTTGAATCAGTGTACAATGGTCTATTAATGTACAATAATATTCGATGGTCGAGTCGTGGCCAAGTATAACTTGAACGGTTTGTTGAATGTTTAAATGAAATGAAATTATATTTAAATACGAAAGGCATGGAGCACGAAATTTCTCAGTTGAACGCTTCTGCTTGGCTCAGTAAGCAGATGTTGTTTTTCAGATTTTTCAGTGCACCTGAATGAACTTAATATACAATTGCAAGGTTTCGGAAAATCTGTCGATGTTATGTTTGGCACAATCAAAAGCTTTGAGAATAAACTCAAAATATTTCAGCGTGATATGGAAAGTAACAATTTTGAGTATTTTCCAAGAGTGAAAAATTTTTTAACGAAACCGGCTCCAAAAATCGTGAACAACATATCAACCAATCTATCGAAGTTCCAAAGTCAGTAACTGAGCAGTTTTCTTCTAGATTTGAGCAATTTCGAATGTTGGAACAAACAATCCAATTCATAAAGTATCCTGATGAAACAGAATTCATGGATCTTAAATTAGATGGCTTTGAGTGGTTGGATTTAAAAGATCTAGAAACAACTAACCGACTTCCAGTGTAATCCTATCTGGAAAAGAAAGTTTATTGCTCTTAGAAATGAATTAGAAGAACTTGAGCGGGAACGTCTGCATGATACCGCGTGTAAAAATTCAGACTGAAATTCTAATCGTATGGAATAGTCTTCCCCAAAACTTTCATGCTCTTAAAATCTTTGCTAAAGCTCTTCTAACAATTTTCTCTTCTACATACTATTGTGAAACTCTATTTTCTGCCTTAAATAATATCAAATCGAAAGGGAGAAATAGATTGAGCAATGATTTGAGCGCTGCCTATGTATCATTAATATGTACACACTATAGCCCTTCTATAAAGCAACTTTCTACCAGTACTCAGCAACAGAAAAGTCATTAAATCTAATGCAAGTTTGTAATTTCACTTTATTAAATTAATTGTATAATATGAATTAATAGATTTTATATCAATGTCCTATTAAATAAATAGCCTAATATGATATGTATGTCACCATCTATGATTATGTAGTTAACTTATAATGCATGTATGCAAGTTGGCACATCAACAACGTCAATATTAAAAAAAAAAAATGTTTGACACACCTCGGTAAAAAGTTCGCCATCACTGTTCTAGTTGGAGGAGATCATTCTCGCTTAAATGTTCTAAATGGGAATCGAGCAAGTTGATCACATCTTCATTATCCAGTTCATTAAATCAAATTTCTTTTCCATTTGTGCTGATTTCTTCAATAATCTTGGATTTTGCGCACGATAAACTAACATGAGCTTGAGTTTAAAGTCGCCTTCTGCATTGCCCCTATGTCGATCTTTAGATACTTTGTATCCTGGTTGAGATACTTTAATTTTAGCTAGGAGTTTTTGTTGGCATATGTTTCCAAAAGAGACAAAGTTCGTCAACGTTAGTAGTATGGGGCGCAGTAGTGACAAGATCAAGATAAGATAAGGAATCGTGACGTGATTGGTTGATGACGTCATGAGTTTGGAATGTTTGGAATTTCTCTGTGGGCATATGTGTCAATGGCTTCAGTTCTTGTGTTTTGGTTCGCGTATGGAAATGTGGGTGATTTTTTTGTTCGCGTATGGAATTATGGGTAATGGTAGAGATAAGGAATCGTGTCGTGATTGGTGGGACACTTTAAACAAGATCTAGATCAAGATAACATAAGGAATCGTGACGTGAATGTTTGTTGTTATGAGATGTAGAAAAGTGACGTCATTTGTTAGTTGTAAATAAGTGACGTTATTGTTTTGAATGGAAAGGAAGATATATTAGAGATAAGGAATCGTGTCGTGATTGGTGGACATCTTAAACAAGATCAAGATAAGATAAGGAATCGTGACGCGAATGTTTGTTATTGAGTTTGGAATTTCGCTGGGGGCCCTTGTCTCTCGGGGACATCACGTGGTGTGTTTGGTGATATTTAGAGATAAGAATCGTGACGTTATGTGTTAGGAAATTCACAGTTTCGAGATTTTCTGAATAATTTAATTATATGCTATGTCACTCAAACATGGTTTTTTTTTTTCTTCTATAGATGGTTGTACTAATTTTCCAATACATTTTGGGGTAATTCTTTACTGTTAAAGGTGGGAATTCTTAGAGTATGTCGTGATGGGGGGGGTGCTTAGGTTTTCTGAATAATTTAATTATATATACTAATGTAACTCAAACAGACCTTTTCCCCCCATAGTTCATCCGTATTTTCTTCTATATTCATATTCTAATCAAGTTCATATTTTATTAATAATTCATCCGAATATTTTGATTTGTCTAAAGTATGATCTTAAAGTTCAATAAATAATTTTTTCGTCTATAGATGGTTGTACTAATTTTCCAATACATTTTGGGTATTTCTTTCCTGTTAAAGTGTGGGAATTCTTAGAGAAAGTCGTGATGGTTGTCGTGTTTCGTGTTTTTCTGAATAATTAATTATATACTTAAAAAACCTGTCCTTAAACACACACACACATACACATTAGACATAAAAAATCGCTAATGTATCCATGTTGATACTCTAATATATACCCTATGATTATTCTTATGGAAAAAAAAAACTATTCAGTATTAGAATTACACTTACCAAAAACATACGAGCAGTTGTTATGTTTAAGTTAAAAAAACTACTTGCAGCTTTCCAGATGACTTCTAAATACGAATATTCCAAAATAGTTGAATTTCATATCCACAACACAAACACAAAAACCACAAAAAATGAAATTTCTGTAAATACTGTAACCTGAACTAGTTACTTCGTCCTTTAGATTACAGACCGTAGATGCTGTGTTTCGTCATTGCAATATCCCCCAGCGAGCGGTTTTCTTCAAAGGGGTATCTCATGAAAATGACATGAGTCACATCCGTAAATTGTGGTATTGTTCAAAAGGTAGCATTTCCACAAGTTTGGATATTTCTCAAATACTTACATATGACTAAGGGATTAGTATTCACATGTTTGGATGACACACATCCTAAATTATTCATTCTTTGTTATCGTTGGCATTTATTAGTGTAGTAATTAATGCTTACATTTAATTTTAATTTAGATTACTATCCAATTGGTTCTCTGTATTAATTCTTTCCCACTGCTGCCCAAGCTTGGTGGGAAAGTCTATGTGCCGTTTTGTTTAGGTTAAGTGTTATTTCCGGTTTCGAATTCCGATTGTTGTTAGAGTATGGAATTCTGACAAGTGAAATTATTATTATTTTTTTTTTTTCAAATTGAATGATTATTTTCTGTATTTTACTTTTAAAGGTCATATTCCAGAATAACTGAGCAGAATTAATAAATATATAAAGTGTATGTGAATTTATTTCCCAACACTGTATACTTATGTACAACAAATGGCGACCGGATAAGAGTCTTATCTTAAAGATAGTTCTCTTATCCGGTCGCCATTTGTTGTACATAAGTGAGAACTCGTGTGTTTTGGTTCGAACTTTTGGTTTCTGTTGGGAAATTACCAATATAACTATTAATTTTACCTTTGATTCCTTGTGCTTTCAACCTATTTCTGTAAGTGGAATTTATTTATTTTATTTATTTTTTCTTTAGCATTAGTAAATTTTAAGTAACTGATATGAGACAAACAAGGTTTTGAACTCTCCGCAGCGTTTTTCTACAGCAATCTGTTTTAGAGTTTTGTAATGTGTCGTTGGTTTTAAATATCTAATGGCTCTGTAAAATAACCAAACTCTAACAGTATTGTGACTTTTCAGGTGAAATCTTCACCACTAAAATTCTAGCTATTAATTAATACCCGATTATTTCTTATGCTTCCAAGATTTGTCAGTTTCTTGAAATATTTTATGGCTTGCATGAACAAATAAGCCTTTTAATTCAATGAATCAAAAAAAAAATTCTCTGGTTACTTTGTGGCATGAAATTTCACAAGGAAAAAAAAAATGTTATCCTCCTCCTTAAAGTTGTATATAACACATCATCGACACCCAAGTGTTCATTTAAATTTACACATTTTATTTGAATAAAATATTTTTTACAAATTGTATTAACTGAATCTAACAATACAGAAAATAAATAAATTAAACTGAAAAATACATCAAAGATTCTTCCCAGACTTGTGGAATTGCCATCATATGGTTTTTGACAATGTGACTCTCATCTGAAAGTTAATTTTTCGTTTGGCGTTCGTTGGGAATTTATTACTGTAGTAAAATTAAGGGTGGTGTATTTATTTCTTTTGCACAGATGACTCAATGACATGTTTTCCCATGCTGTTGGATGTATTGTTGGTGTGTTTTTATCTTACTTTGTGTAGGGGAAAGGTAAAATTTGTATATGTGTTATCTGTAGAGTACAAACATTTTCTCTATGCCAAACTTTAAAGAAGAGTTAGTCACATTTTGTTGGTTTAATTAGGTGTTTCTCTCTCTCTCTGTAAAATAACCAAATTCTAACAGTTCGGATTTTCGATTATGTGAACGATTTGTTTTCAGATAACTCAAATAATGTCAATAGGTAGCATTAGACATTTTCTAAAATAATCAATACATGGATATTCGTTTTCAACACTTTTTCCCTGTCCTGTCCTCGCATTAATTTCACAGTTGTGATGTTTTTTAAATAATTAAACAGAATTGCATTAAGATATAAAGTTGTGGATTTAAATATCAAGATCTAATCAGATAACTGAGTAAAAATTCACTGTGGAAAAACACAACAACAAAAACACACATCTTTGTTCATTTAAGTTTACAAATGCACATTTTATTTTGCTGAAATGCTATTTACAAGTATATTAACTGAGAAAAATTCGAAACATGTAATTATCTAAAAAATATTTCACAATATTTAGTTTAGACTCTGAACATTTTCCAAAGAGTTCAATGAATAAAATTTTTGTTACTCGCTGTTTCTTGGTTACATTACATCAAAATAGCTGGTCACGCAAAAGAATTTTTAAATCGGATACCATGGTAACCACACTTCCATATGTTTGATATTGTGTCAGTCTGGAAATGACACCATGCCTCCCTAAACATTCTGTGTATTCTTTTGTCAGCAAATATACACAAACAGTTTTTGTAAAATGTTCATAAATGTCCCAAAATAAAGAATCTTTATTGAATTGGATAAAATCTTAATTCTAATTTTACCATTGATGAATTTAAATGATTAGGATAATTTTTCCCATTATACGAACAGATGGTAATTCAGTTTCCAAAAATAGTAAATGATTATCAATGTCGTACATTTTTGGTGAAAATCTCTCAGCTTCTTCACAACTAATAGAAAAAACCGTACTTCCATCAGCTCCTGTATCATCAAGTATTAGTTCCCTATCTTGGCATTTCAGAATATAACACACACCGAGGTCCATTTCGTAGTCAACTCTTCTTTGCAAGTAGCCGAGGATATCAGACCACTTCCTGCGTAATTTTTCCCAAGTGGTCCTGGATAAATACATCACAATGTACGTGTCTTCTAAAATAATAATCGGTTTCCATCCTTTTAGAGCTAGGTGAAGAGTTTTGTCTCGTACTATTTTCCTGAAGAAAGAAAATTTCAATGACTTTTGTGGGTCACCCATTATTTTACTTTACTTTACTTTCCTGGATACCAATCACCACAACACAATACGATAACTTCACAGGATGAACGAATTGTCGTAACTGCAAAGACACTTGACTCGTTTATTTTTCCTTATAGTACTGTTTAACTGACCCTTAACCCTGACCGTTCCATCCAAAATAAAACTTTTGCACAGATGATTCACGGACATGTTTCTACATCCTGTTGGATAAACCATGAAGACAATGACGGATGTGTGTCACCCTGGGAAAATTCCAAGATATCTTATCTCAAAAACATCACCCACAATTCCATAGTCAAACAAAACATGACAACAATGTCGCTATGTGTTTGGATTTCTGGGGAACATGTCTCTCATTCTGTGATATCAAGGAGGGTGACAGATGTCTTCCCTGCAATGCTCCCCCACCTAACCCCATCACCCTAGTTTCTCCTCTCCCCTCTCCTCCAGAAGTATGTCTGCTCAGCCTAGTGGAGATGAGTGAGCTCATCGTTTGTGGATATCTTTTAGTGATGTCACCTCCAATTGATACTGATAACTTTTTTGGGAAAAAAAATTTAAAAAACCCGTTTTTTATGATAACTTTTTTGGAAAAAAAATAAAAAAACGCGTTTTTTTATTTTTCATTCACGACATAACTGCTTCCTCAGATATGTCGTGAATGAAACCGTAGAGAATTTGTGATATTGGAGTGATAGGAGGAAGAAGAATAAACCAATAAAGTTTGCTTATGATATTAATCTAGCAGAACAAAACTCAGATCGTCAGGAAATCACAAAGTTAGCTTACACTCTCAAAAAATATGGCTCAATCATAAGAACTCAAAAATAATGACATATCTGTTCCTTCTGGGTCAGAAGTAGCGCTAGGACAGAAACTGACAAATGTATTCTTGAGTGTGAAAAAAATCGCACTCAAGAATACATGTTTGGAAGAAGTTGATCACTTTAAATACTTATGCAATCTTTAACAAAAATGGGAAGATCAAGAACGGATATTAGAAAAAATTGCAAAAGGAAAAACAGTACTCCATAAACTTAAAACCACTATGGACAGATAAGCTTACAATTAGTAAAATATGATTGATAGTGAATTCACTACTCCATGGAAATAAAACTTCGACCTCTTAAAAGAAGATAGAGGTTATAGCATTTGAAATGAGGTACCATAGACGTCTCCTAAAATTCCACCTATCATATAAATCCTGAAGTAAGGCAAAGAATCGGTTCTTTCCCCGGTAAAATCATAGCAAAGATTCGAAGGAAACAAATCATTTGGCTTGGTCATATCAGCAGATCTAATGGCCTTCCATCGCTGCAAAAACACTTGAGGACATATTCTAGGAACGCGAAAAAAAGGACCCAGAATTAACTGGATACACAATATAAAAAATTGGGCAGGTACTTCATTTACAGACCCTAAAACTAAGTTCCGATCAAGGACTGACTGGCGGATTTCTCTGAAGAGAATATTTTCTGATATCTGCATATTGATCCTATTATGGACTATGGAAAGATGAATCGAGAAGCATTAAAATAATCCAGCTGTGGAATTTTCTAGACATTTCCATGTTATTATCCATATCGAAATCGAAAATTTTTCTGTTATAAGGTTTCATGTGTGGTATGGTCAGTCTTATTCCAAATTAAGAATATCTGTCACAAAATATAATAGTTACACATAATATTGTGTTCGTGTAACTAGACAACTTCTTATTCTGGGATGCCTTAATAAGGGATATTTAATTGACGTTGTCGATTTAGTTCCATACGGAGGAAGGAGGTTTTTCTTTCTTGAAAGTCGAAGTTCTTCCTTTCCCACTCGAGAAGTAAAAATGGACGGAGAATATTGCAGTTTATAGACCTAAGTTGCCTCCGTAATAAACAGTTGCTTATTGCAACGTGATGCATTTTGGAATGCAAAGATGGGAGGCTTCTTACTTCCTTACAGTTATACAGCAGGAAGTTGGAGGATGTACAGAAATTGAGAAATGCTAGATGATTAAGATTTTTAATATAACACATCGCGAAGGTTTCCGCATTTATTTTATTTTTCAACAATGACAAGAATATTAAGGATACGGCCATCTGGAATACAGTGGACTTTAGAAAAGGCCAGCGACGATCGACTAAAATATGAAAGCTATGAAATGTCGCTTACCAGCAAAGACTTCAAGAATTTTATTTAATAGTTTGGATATCAAGAGAAGATTATTGATCTAGATATATAAGCCGGCAATAGGACTTTTTAGTGATTAATTGATTTGGATTTTTTCGCAGGAATATATTGAGGCACAAGATCATTCCTAAAATTTGTCAAGCAAGGGAGTGAAAAGATTTTACCTGGAAAATTGTTGCCGAATGGAATTTGTTGCTTGAATGTTTGGAGAACAAGGAGGTCTCTGAATGAACTTATGGCGCGTTATGATGGTTAATATTTTACTAGAGACCCTGAAGAAATCGCAATTATATTGTATAATCTGAAGGCTCAATAGAGATTAAATCATTTGCTGTAACTCAAACCATAATTTTAAATTTTGACCACCTGTCTTGTATACAACTAGTTTACTGTTTTGACTGATTTCTTATTCCATATAATCTTATTCAGATACTTCCTCACTATACCAGCATTGCTAATTCTGTTGTGTATGTCCGTATTTAATTTGCCACTTTTACTGAAAATTTTGCCTAAATGGACGAAATTTTCCTTGTTCTGTAGGTTTCCTATGGGATGCAGATGTTTGCATTGTTTCTTCCTATTTTCATAGTCCTCCATGCCACAGAAGTCAATTTCATTAAGGAACCAGCAAGCTTATACTAGATATATTCAAGTGTGACACCTGCATAAATTCCAATTTTGAATGCTACAGTGGAAATTAAGTTGTACCCTTGTCTAACAGCTGATTTTACACCAAACCATCTCTACCTCCTTCAGTTCTAACTGCTAATTTACGACTCAAATATGAAATATAATTACTCAGTATAACGTCCCGTTTACATTTGCACCATTTGTAAATGATAATTGTATCATTTGAATAGCAGTCTTCTTAGTAGCGTATTATTATTGTATCCCTTTTCCAGATTAAAACTTACAGATCTTACCATGATTTCTCAGCGGTTTGTCTGACATTGCGAAAATCTGATCCCGACAACTTTTTTTTTTTTTTTTGCGTGAACCCAACTGTTCGTCAAGTTTCCATTCCACTATTTTTTTTTAGCCAAGTATATTTGCATAAATCTTACCTGGAACACTTAGTAAACATGTACTTCTCATTCGACCTTATTTCTGTTTTTATAGATATCTTCTATGGTAGATCTACTTCAATCACTGGAATTCGACCTTCTGACTAGGTCATATGAATTATGCAGTGCGGCCGCTTGAAGCATTTCTGGTTGAATATCACTTACACTAGCTATCTTTCCACATTTGGATTTTGATCTCGCTTTCTACCTCAACTATTTATGTATTCCGATTGGATTCCTCTTGAATATTTTCTAGTACTCTTATTACTTGTTTCATTTAGTAATTTTTCAAAATAATTACTCCGGACTCTGATTCCTTTTACACGTATTTTTTGCTCCATTTTGTTCTAACCTTTTTCAGTATCCTCTACAACATTTTTACAACTTCCATATTCTTACGAAAGTCTTATCTTGAGTTTTGCTCAGCTAATTTTACAACTGGGTTTGCTTTCTTTTCCATGATTCTTTTTAACTTCCTGGGTCCACCATAGTTCTGATTTTTCCGTCTTTGCTGACAACTTCACCACATACCTCTCTGGCTAAATCAGTTTTCTTCTGAACGGCACTAAGGAGTTTGTATTCATACACCGTGACTTTTCCTTGAATAATATTTGGATCTACCGTCCACATCTGAAAGCTGCTGGACTTTGATTCTTTTGTAATTTTTGTATGTATTTTTCTTTTCAATGATCGAGTAATATATAAAATATGCGCTTGTTTATCGAACCAGCTTGAAGATAGTGTGATTTCTTGTGTCTATTCTTCATATGAATTTATGTTCATTTTTATGCTGGAACATATTAGTAACGACTAGTCCATGCTCGTAATAAGTTAATAAGAACCTGCTCGAAATCGAGCAGGTTCTTATTAACTTTGCTCTTTCCAAATTTTCTCAGTACACTTTTGTATATCTGGTATTCATTTCCTACCCTGCTGTTAACATTTCCATAAAGGATCAAATTTTTCTTTGTTAGCTACCTTCTCTAATGGCTAAAAAAAATTCTCCCCTTCTTCCTTAGAACTAAGCACAAATTAATCTAATTGTGCAATTCTCCATTTTGATGTTTGCCCACATCACACTGCTTGCCATTCAATATTATCTTGCATTTGTGTTAAATACTTCTTCCTTTCCCTAATCATCATTGCCTTGATTATAACATCTTCTAGTTATTTAGGAAAATCTTATATGTTTTTGTCTTTGTTTCGCTATCACCGATTTTGTCGACTTACTTTTCCAATTCTTCTGCGAGTTCCACTTCTTTTATGTTAATACTTCTTATGGTGTGGTGCAATTTTGATATCGAGTTGAAGGCTGTTCCAGTGCTAACTTTTCGCTGTTTGCCTTATTTCCTTGACGAAAAAAAAAAACGAGAGGGAGTGGTGGGGGGAAGGGTGACTTGTTTAACTGGGCAACGTCCTTGGGATGTTATGAAACCTCATATACCATAATTTTGTTTTGGCTTATGCCACTGACTGTAGTTAGGTTGGCTAAATTCCAAATTGCTAGCTCATCCTCATTCGTTCAATATCCTGGTTGATACCTACTAAATGAGGTGTACCACGAGAAGGTGAGGATTGGATATCATATCACAACTCCGGTTGGTTCTTATTTCTTAAAAGGCTATGTGGAGGTCTTCCCGGTTATAGAGAATACTTCATACGGGGATAACAGGGTTTTTCATCCCGCGGACAGGCAAATCGGCCATTAGAACACAGGCCATTTACAGACAAAAGTTACTGATGGGTACTTGTGTATAGTACTCCCACACTTTTTAGAGTTTGGCTTGGCTTTGTGCCAAGAATAGTCGATTTATGCTGAAGTGCAGAAAGAAATGAAGGACGTACGAATTGGTCGCCAATACGTGATTTCACGTATTGGTTGGATATTTTTATAGATAACAGTTGGAAAATTTTATAGATAAAATTTTCCAACTGTTATACGAGCAAAATAGTTACCGCTTTAAAATCTACAGTGATCATAAAAGAGAAATTAAGTTTCCGACATATAATAATAAACAACTCATCCCACAATACGGATTGATTACCCTATTATCGGAATGGATTCTCCTTCTGTTGACATGCGCAGAAGTGTCGAAGGGTCTCGTATCTGTGGGCATACTATAGTAGGAGAGTTAAATAGTAAAGGAGACAGCGAGATGTGTGTGTAGCGGAGTGGAGTATAGTGTTCTGCTGCTGCGAGTCTTTGGACTCCTTGGAGGTGTTACGTAATAATGTGTATTGTTTTATTTGTTTTTCCAGAGAGTATAGCCTGTTGCTCTTCGTAGAAATTTAATTCCTCCGGTTTCTTTCTATTTTCTGATTTTGTAGTTATGATTCATACTTCACTTGTATACAGTAGAGAAGGTCTTGCTAAAACTTTGTCAACTCTTTTAGTATGCTTTTGAACTTGGTTAGGTTTGAAAATATTATTAATCTATTTCTGACAAGCGATGTTCCCTTAAAAGCCATGATTTTTCTTTTGTCTGTTATTTGCATTCCAAATTTTTAGCAGTTATGTTTAAGGAATATACTGACCTCTGGAGTTCACTTCTTGCAATGATTATCTGTATTTATTCATTCGGTTGAAGTGCTGGTTTCATATTTTTCTTCCATTTCTTGACTTTTGGTTAGCATCTGCTTTCCAGCCAAGGAAAGTTTCTAGCAGAAAGTTTCAATCCCAAAATCATGAAGTACAGGAGTGACCATACTGCGTCCACTGACATCAAATGTGAATAACTGAATTAAATTACTGACTCCTCCGTTTAGTGCTTTCCATTCTGTAACTTTGATTCTTACAGCTGTTTAGCTTTTTAATACGTTAGTTATTCCTATGAGTAGCTTATTTGAAATGTTTATCTTCTTGAATATGATCTAGTTTGTTCCATAAGACTGCCAAAGGCTTTTCTGTCAGAAGCTGTGTTTCTGTTGAATTCACAATGCTTTTTCATTAGCATTTTGTAACGTAAAAGCTGGGTCAATACATGATCGTCCTTTTCCACAAAGTTTGTCTTTTTACATATGATTTAAGATCATTTACATATCGTGCATATAACTTATCAGTATTTAAGAGTTATTTCTCTATAGGTTTCACTTAATACCTTTTTATTATATATTTACAATGATAATGACTTTATTCTAACTTTCCGGTATTTTTCCTTAATACCGGATTTCCTGCCAGATTTTCTTAAATTATGCTAAATTCGTCGTTTGACGAATCGGGTGCCTGCATATTTATATAAGTTCTATATTCTCTAGGGGATTTTCCTGATTTGTTTTGATATATTGCGTGTCTTATTTCTCGTAATGTTATTTCTTCCAGTGTGTTATCAGATTTAGTTTCATTACTATCTTGCCATAAATTTTGGAAGAAGTCTAACTGGTTTTATCTTTACGCGTATTTAAATTTTAACTTTCTTATTCATGTTTCTTATAATTTCGCATGCAGTTTAATCTCTTCACTGTAAGATTTCTTTTCAATTTTGCTGGGAAGTGTTTCTCTATTATTTTTGTTACATGCTTCATTTGCCATTGTTCTTTTGTGTTTATAATTCATTTCTACTTGCAGTGATTTTGTATTTATTCATTGTTTATATGCTTCTTTCTTGTCTTTGATTATTATTTCAGTGTTACTATCCCACTTTCTTATTCCCCTTCTCTTCCATTTACTTCTGTTCCAAGACATTCTGTTGCTGCACTTATTAATATTGTTTTTAAATTATTCCATTCCTTTTCTATATCGTTTCATATATTTTCTCTAGGTTTCCAATGACGTTTATTTATTTTACTTTTGCAAACAGAGCTAATTAATACTCTTATCATCCATGAGCTGAACTCAAAGGATATGGCGAAAAAAAAAAAAACTGAACTGCGACACCCCTTTAAGAACATGCGATATATGAGATATTCTGTTCGACTGCATTCACATTAATAGAAGAGTACGTTTAGAGTCTACGCCATTACATTTAGCTGTAGCAATGGTGTTGACGTTGGAAGAAAAGACGTTTATTGTTGAGCATTATTTTCGTTCATACGGAGTTGGTAGAGCAAATGGTCCAAACCTACGATATGTTTCTGAGCAGTTTGCTTCGTTTCCGTAAGCGTGCTCCAGGAAATAGTGTCATCATTGCCTTAATCGAGAGGTACCGACGTACAGGAAGTGTTCTGCCTCAATGCAAAGAGTATTCAAGGAGACCACGAACTGTTGTGAAGTCTAGAAATGAGAATCGCAAGCGTGTGCTGGAGCAAGTGTGTTGGTCTCCGAAACGCAGTCAACGCCAAACAGCGGTAAAACGTAGGCTACCGAGACGGTCACTACAGAGAATCCTTAAAGAGCTGGGTCCCTTTTCGTACCTCATTCAGATGGGTCAGTGTTGAACAACGGATTACGCTGCACGACGGGAATACTGTGTACGCGTGCTGGCCAATGTCTATGAAGATTCGTCCTTCCTCCATAATGCCTGGTTCTTGGACGAAGCGTATTTCCATCTAAGTGGTCATGTAAACAGACGAACCTACAGGTGTCTTGGTTTCTCGAGACCTGAATTTGTTCAAGAGAAACCTGTTCAGAGCAAGGTCATCGCATGCAATAATTGGGTCTTACTTCTTTGAAGAGGCTGGTATAACCGTGACCTTCAGTAACGAACTCGATATCGAGAATGTGTTGATTCCCTTCACTCAGGATTTGCGTAGGATGTGTTGTGCAAAAAAGCATCCCATTTCGTGCACAGGTATTCCAACCTGTCATACATTACATGGTCCTAGAGCCTATTTATCAGAACACTTTCCCCGCGAGGCTCATTTCGAGGTTCATAAAATTCCCGTACTCCTTCACATTCTGATCTCGCATCGCTTGATACATTCGTTCGAAGTATCTTCAAGGAATGGGTATTCCACAATAACACCCTTTCCAACCTTTGATGAACTAAGTGATAAAATTTCACGATATGTCTTGCAGATGGCCTCCCTACCCTTGTTCTCCAAGATGACAGAGAACCTTCGCACGCGCTACGAAACCTATCTTTCAAGATAGGTTTCGTAGCGTTAAGGCTTTCTTCGACCAAGATTCCACCGATAGTTGTGGATGTACATATCATCAGGTGTAAACATATTTCTTTTGTTAATAAACCCGTTTACTCCATATTATCACTGTAGTTATTCAGTACTTTTTTGCACCATACTGAAAAGCCTGCTATCCATCACATTAACTGTTCTGGCACGACGATGGACTGATGGGACCTATGGTGTTCCTTGTCGGATTTGAGAGGTTATTGCTGGATAAAGGATGATTATTGGGCACCTGACTTATCCGTTGTAGACTATTAATAAGGTTTCTAAATACTTGTTCGGTACATTTTTGGAGATGTTTATCCTGAGATATTTGTTTTGTAATCTACCGGTTGGTGGTAGACCGTTTCGGACTTTGGATATTATTGAGCCTTTGGCTCACCCATTTTGAACTTCTGGCACTGGGGTTAAAATTACTGTTTCAGCATGGTTTTAGGAAGTTTGTGTTTGGCAGGGTCATGCCCACTTAATTGATTAGGGTAGATGGTGGAAAGTTTTTATCTCACGGATACGGGCTCCTCATTGAAGTACGTTTCTTACTAACCATGGTGCGTTGAATGCTCTTCGTGAACATTTGCTTTGGATTATCATTATTATCTGTAGTTTAGGATTAATCCACTACGTAACTCCACGCGGTTTAGCATACTTCTGGACTGGACTGATCAGCATCTTGCACAGGAGCAGTTTAATCTCCGTGCTTAGCAGGCTACAACGGTTGAGTAGCGGTTATAGCTGCTCTATTTGCTTTTGAGCAGACACGATCCACATGAGTTGTGAAGCGAATCCCTTTATCCCATTGTATACCCGTATTTGGTGACTGGTTGCTATGGAATGAGGTGCCAAACATGACCACTTCGTCCTCTGAGGACACTTGCCTCGTGAATAGCACTGCAGTGCTCTTGCCCGCATTGGTATCAATTCGCCATTTTTTTAAAAAATCATTCTTTTAATTCCGAAATTACGTTTTGTAGTTTTTCGATTATTAATCTAGGTTGCAAGGAGCTGACCAGTATCGTCTGTGTATAGGGCTATTGTGGTGCCACCTGTAGGTGGGCGGGATGTCAGCCATGCAGTTGGCATAATCACAGCAGGTGTTTCCCACGAGCACCGACTTCACGGAATCCGTGAAATCAGTCGGTGGGTTAAATATGAGCTGGTTTGCGAGTATAAAGCCCTGGATTTTTGTTTGATAATGTCTGGAGTAGTTGTCCTATCAAGCTCAACCTGCAGTCGGTTGGGCCATTTGCCCTGCAAGACTTCATAAAAACTTTTGAATTGTGCAAATGTCCACTCGAACTCCAGGCTTCCCCACTGGAGATTACTCATTTAAAGTTGGTAAATCAGTTATAAATTTGAAATCAAATGAATATAGTAACTAGCAGATATACTTTATCGAACCTCGATGAAACTCAATTTTCACTATTGTGCCCAGATCTGGGCACGAGGGTTTCTTCTTGATGGGGAGGAGGTAGAGAGGATCCAGAAGCGAGTGACTAAGATGGTATCTGGTCTATGGAATTAACCTTATGAGAACAGGTTGCAGATCTGTGGGTTACAGAAATTGTTTGATAGGCAGAAAAGAGGTGATATCATTGAAACATTCAGATTACCGAGGGGTTTTTACAAGATTAAGCCAGAGGAAATTTTTTGAAACAGGTTTGGTGGGCTATCCATAGAAACTGAGCAAGGGTGTTAAAACTAGGTTTTTTTTACTTGGAGAGTGGTGAATGAGTGGAATAAGCTGCTAGTCTGTTATGGGTGCCCTGACTGTGAATGAGTTCAAAGCAAAGTATGATAGATGTTTTGCGAATGCTGAATAGTTCTTGACGTGATGGTCTTCGACTCATCGAGGGCCTCCCTCTATGACTCCTAAGGAGTCCTTATTACTCCTTTTGCCCGTAATAATACTTGCTTCTAGTGGTATTGAACCGACATTGAAGACACAATGAATCGCAATCCAGATACCAAGATGAGTCATCAGTTCAGATGTCATGTTGGCTGTTTTACATATTAGCTATTATATAGTCTTTATACTTGAAAAGAGTAATTTTTAAATTATGTGTGGAGAAATCTCAGTCTGTATCCATTGCTACTGCATGTGGCTTCACCATTTGTTTCTATATTTGTACGAAGTGGAATGTTTCATATTAATAATGAGATTTCAATTGTCATTGAAATCTCATTATTAATATAGTCATTCGGGTTTATTTTATCTTTTATAAATCGTAATAGAGAAGGCATTACTTCCTCTCTTCCGCCTTCTGGGATTTAGACGCTAGTAATAGTCCGAAATCCATTACTTATCTGTGGTCTCTTCTCGAATTCTTTCGCTTCAGTATTTATGTGATATAGTTTTTAATTGATTTTTGAATAAAAATCATTACTCCTCCTTTTATTTTCTACTACAGATATGGATGTGATTATCTGTTTCATCTGAACAGTTTTTTTGTTTCTGTTGTTACTCCTAATTTGATATTTCTTTCTATCAGTGTTGTCTAGAGCTATATATGAATTTGTAATGAATATATGATGATTTGTAATGATGTATTTGTAATGAATACTTCGAAAATTCCAGGCATTCATGTTTGTTTTCATTTTTTTTCTTTGTACTGCTCAGTAGAAGTCTGGTCACTTCTGTCAAGATAAGATAAGGAATAGTGACTTGATTGGTTGTTGACATTATGACGTCATTGTGTGTGACGTCATGAGTTTGGAATGTTAGGAATTTTTCTGGAGAGCATCTGTGTGTGTGACCTCACGTTGTTTTGTTCGCTTATGGAATTATGGGTGATGATGATGAGATATAAGGATTCGTGTCGTGATTGGTGCACTTCTGACAAGATCAAGATAAGATAAGGAATCGTGGGTGTGTGTTGTTATGAGACGTAGATAAGTGACGTATTTTGTCAGTTGTAAATAAAGGATGTCATTTGTTAGTTGTAAATAAGTGACGTTATTGTTTTGAATGGAAAGGAAGATATATAGGTGGATAAGGAATCGTGTCGTGATTGGCGGGACACTTCTGACAAGATCAAGATAAGGAATTGTTACCTGTATGTGTGTTTTAAGATAAAGATAATTGATGGTATTTCTTATTTGTAAATAAATGAGTCTGCGCGGTTAGCCTAGTGGATTTGCGCTTCGCAACCATATGCCTGGGGAAGGAGTGTCCTAGGTTCGATTCCCGTCGGTGACGTTAGGAGCTGAAGGATCTTCCTCAGCTATAGCCAAGTTAGCCAGTCTTGGGCATGGACAGCAGGGTTTTTTCCCCAGTTTATTCTGGGTTTTTCATCCCGCAAAGCAGGCAAACTGGCCTTGAGAACCCAACACTACAGGCCATAGGATACACCGGGGCATACGGCTGACCACCTTATCCTGTAAACGGAGTGAGGTCCGATGATCAATGGACCCTCGACACCGCAAGGTAAAAGAGGGTATAAGGAAGATGAGATGAAATAAATGACGTTATTGTTTTGAATCGAAAAGGAAGATATTATTTTCATCTTGTGATTGGTGGATACTATTAACCAAATAGGGGTAGGGGAAAGGGGAAGCGATGTCAGTGTCCTGGATGTGTGTTGTTATGAGTTGTAGATAAGTAAATGGTTTGCATATCGTATTATGGGTGATGGATAGTGATAAGATAAAGTTTTGGAATTGTTTGGAATTTCACTGGGGGCCCTCATCTGTCAGGGACATCATGTGATGTGTTTGGTTCGCTTAATAGCATTGTGTATGATGTTTTAGAGATAAGGAATCGTGACATTTTTGTGTTTGGAAATTTCTGGGGAACATGTCTCTCTGTGATATCACATGGTGCTTTGGTTTGCCTATGGAATTATGGGCGATGTTTTTGAGATAAGATATCTTGGAATTTTCCCAGGGTGATAAACATCCGTCATTGTCTTCAAGTTTTGTGTTGGTTGTCAATAGATGGCAGTACTAATTTTCCAATACATTTAGGGGTATTTCTTTCCTGTTAAAGTGTGGGAATTCTTAGAGTAGAGTCGTGATGGCGGCAGTGATTAGGCATTTCTGATTAATTTAATTATGCTGGTGTCCCTCAAACACACATTAGACATGAAAAGTCACTAATATATCCATGTTGATACTTTAATATGTACCCTATGATTATTCTTATGAAAAAGAAAAAAAAAACTATTCAGTATTAGAATTACGCTTACAAAAACATAAGATCAGTGATTATTGAAATTGCAATTATCAATTGTTATGTGATTTTTCTCCATATGACATTTCAAAACAAGTGGACCTATGGTTTTTACATAGTTCAACTATGTAAAACTCATTTCTGTTAGTCCCAGTTGACTGTTGTCCTGTCAGCCTGACATTTATTTCACAGTAGGGATATATATATATATATATATTAACACAATTATTACATTAGATATTCTTTCCGATACAAATAAATAATTATTTATTCTTATTTCAAATGAAAATTAGCTCAGAAAGAAAGAAAAATTATAAAGAAAAAAAAAATGTTTACCCATCAAATATTTATGATCACAGCAAACAAGAAATTCATTAGCTTTTTCAAAGATTTGAAATTCATGCAAATATTGTTTTCATCATTTGGTATCATTTAAATGAAGAACAGGTCTGGCTATTAAGTTCGTTAATGTTTTTTGATTGTTCTCTTCCAATGGCGAGTATTTTTTGATATATGCATGTTGAGTCAGTTGTTATCTGCATGCTACGATATCTTTTTATTTTTTTTTGTCACTTTTCAGTTGAAATAAATGTTTTCCACTAAAATTATGCCTATTAATTTAATACCCATTTCCTTTTGCTTCCAAAAGTTGACACAGTTTCACTGACTGGATTTTAAACAAAGTCTCTGGTTAGTTTGTGGCATGACATTTCACAAGGAAAAAAATGTTATGATCTTACTTAAATTTGTATAACACATCAACAACACCCAATTTATTCATTTAAATTTACACATTTTATTTGAGTGAAATATTATTTACAAATTATATTTACTGAATCTAACATACAGAAAATAAAGTCAAAAATGCAATCTTTTTTTTTGTTCCTTAATCTTCTTTTTGTTAAATTTGCACTGTGGTTCAAAGCTTCTTCCCATGCTTGTGGAATTGCCATTATGTGATTTTGGATAATGTGACTCTCGTCTGAAAATAAATTTTCATTTGGTGATCATTGGGAATTTATTACTGTAGTAAAATTAAGGGTTGCATATTTATTTCCCTTTGCTTCCAAGAGTTGACACAGTTTCACTGAGTGGATATTCAAAAAAAAAGTCTGGAAAAACAACAGAGTTAAGATTTTTGCAGTTACGGCAATTCGTTCATCCTGTGTGGCTATTGTATTGTGTTGTGGTATTTTAGTATCCAGGAAAGTAAAATAATATAATGGGTGAGCCACAAAAGTCATTGAAATTTTCTTTCTTCAGGAAAATAGCACGAGACAAAACTCTTCGCATAGCTCTAAAATGATGGAAACCGATTATTATTTTAGAAGGCACATACATTGTGATGTATTTATCCAAGACCACTTGGGAAAAGTTACGCAGGAAGTGGTTTGATATCCTCAGCTACTTGCAAACAAGAGTTGACTACGAAATAGACCTCAGTCATTGTTATATTCTGAAATGCCAAGATGGGGAACTAATACCTGATGATGCAGGAGCTGATGGAAGTAAAGGTTTTTTTCTATTACTTGAAGAAGCTGAGAGATTTTCACCAAAAATGTATGTCATTGATAATCATTTACTGTTTTTGGAAATTGAATCACCAGCTATTTGTATCATGGGGAAAATTATCGCTAATCATTTAAATTCATCAATGATAAAATTAGAATTTCAGGATTTTATCGAATTCCATAAAGATTCTTTATTTGGGGATATTTACGAACATTTTATGAAAACTGTTTGTGTATTCTTTTGTCACCAAATATACACAATGTTTAGGGAGGCATGGTGTCATTTCCAGAGTGACACAATATCAAATGTATGGAGCTGTGATTGCCATGGGATCTGATTTAAAAACCTTTCTGTGTAACCAGCTATTTTCACGCAATGCATCCAGGAAACAGTGAGTAACAAAAATTTTATTCATTAAACTCTTTGGAAAATGTTAAGAGTGAAAACTAAATATTGTGAATTTTTTTTACGTAATTACATGTTTCAATTTTTCTCTGTGAATATACTTGTAAATAGTATTTCAGCAAAATAAAATATGCAGTTAACTTAAATCAACAAAGATGTGTGTTTTTGTTGTGTTTTTCCACAATGAATTTTTTACTCAGTTATTCTCATTAGAATTTGATATTTAAATCCATAACTTTATATCTTAATGCATTCTGTTTTATTATTGTAAAAAAAATCGCTACTGTGATATTAATGCCAGGAACGGGAAAAAAGTGTTGAAAACTGATATCCATGTAATTGATTATTTTAGAAATTGTGTAATGCTACCTATTGACATTGTTTTGAGTTATTTGAAAACAATTCGTTTACATGATCGAAAATCCAAACTGTTAGAATTTGGATGTTTTATAGAGAGACAGCAGATAATTAACCCAAAAACGTGACTTAAACTATTGAATTTTGGTATACAAAAAAATATTTGTAATCTCCAGATAACACATATACAAATTTTACTTTTCCCCACATGAAGTAAGATAAAAACACACCAACAGCATGCGAAAACATGTCATTGAGTCATCTGCACAAAAGGTTCATTTTTGAAGGAACAGTCAGGGTAGGGCATAGTAAGGGTAAACAATACTATAAGAAAAAGTCCTAGAGTCGAGTGACTTTGGACTTAAGGTAATCGTTCATCCACTGCTGTGTTGTGGTGGTTTGCTTTTGGTAATGTAAAAATAATGGGTGAGCCACAAAATTATTTGAAAGTTTCTTTGTGAAAAGTTCTAATTGTTCAGAATTTTGTAACTGAACGTTAACATAAAATATAAGATCAGAGCTAATAATCAGTGAAATAATAATAATTATAATAAATAACTATTTATTTGTGGTGCTAAATGAAGTAATGTAAGAAGAAGAATGAAGGAAAATGAATATGCAAAATCTACAGTGGGTGAAAAATACGAATTTTCGGTTATCATTGGTATAATTGATGTAAAATTTATTTTGAATAAGACTTCAAATTTATTTCCTAAAGAAATTTGTATTTCTGATGGAATTATTATAAGACATGCATTGACAAAGTCACCTTGTAGTTGGAAACAATTACCTGAAAGAGTTAAAAAAACAGAATTCTTGATTAATAAAATATATCCATCAGCTGAAGTGGGAAATTGGTTCACTATCTCTGGACAAACTAAGAAATTGGATGATAGAATCAACATGCAAATATCAAATATTACTCGCCAAAGGAAAGAAAAATCAAAAACATTAAAGTGGTTGATAGGGAGGCCTGTTCTTGATTTAAATGAAATTGGATGCCCAAAATGTGAAAACATAACGTGTACTTTTAAAATGCTTTTGGAAACATAACCGAAAGATTCTGTGGTTTTAATAATGCTCAGAAATATGTGTTTATTTCAAAAAAATAAATATGCAACCCTTAGTTTTACTACAGTAATAAATTTCCAATGATCATCAAATGAATATTAACTTTCAGATGTGAGTCACGTTGTCAAAAACCACATCATGGGAATAACCTTTGAACAACAGTGCAAATTTAACAATAAGAAGATTAAGGAACAAAAAAATAGATTGTATTTTTTACTTTATTTATATTCTGTATGTTTAGATTCAGTAAATACAATTTGTAAATAATATTTCACTCAAATAAAATGTGTAAATTGAAATGAACAAATTGGGTGTCGTTGATGTGTTATATAAATTTAAATAAGATCATAACATTTTTTTTCCTTGTGAAATGTCATGCCACAAACTAACCAGAGACTCTGTTTAAAATCCAGTCAGTGAAACTGTGTCAACTCTTGGAAGCAAACGAAATGGGTATTAAATTAATAGGCATAATTTTAGTGGAGAATATTTATTTCAACTGAAAAGTGACAAAAAAAATAAAAAGATATCGTAGCATGCAGATAACTGACTCAACATGCATATATCAAAAAATACTCGCCATTGGAAGAGAACAATCAAAAAACATTAACGAACTTAATAGCCAGACCTGTTCTTCATTTAAATGATACCAAATGATGAAAACAATATGTGCATGAATTTCAAAACTTTGAAAAAGCAGATGAATTTCTTGTTTGCTGTGATCATAAACATTTATTTGATGGGTAAACATTTTTTTTCTTTACAATATTTCTTTCTGAGCTAATTTTCATTTGAAATAAGAATAAATAATTATTTATTTGTATTGGAAAGAATATCTAATGTAATAATTGTGTTATATATCCCTACTGTGAAATAAATGTTGGGCTGACAGGACAACAGTCAACTGGGACTAACGGAAATGAGTTTTACATAGTTGAACTATGTAAAAACCATAGGTCAACTTGTTTTGAAATGTCACATGGAGAAAAATCACATGAATTACACGTAAACACTAATGGCAAATCATACACTATGAACATCAGCGCAAAGATTAAATCAGAAGAATAAGAAAAAAAATGCTGTCTTTTCCACTTTATTTAATTTCTGTATGTTAGCAATTTGTTAATAAGATTAGTCAAATGAAAGGTAACATTGAAATAGAAATTAACGAAGTATATATTACAGAGCTAATATTCATTTGAAATAATAAGAAATAGCTATTTATTTTTTGTGCTGACAAAAGAAGTTTCTAAAAGAAAATGCTATAGCTAGGTCAAAACGTTGTGTCTCATATCCGTTATATAAAATTACTAATGCTAAAGAAAAAATAAATTAAAAAAAAATAAATTTCAGTTTCAGAAATTGGTTAAGAGCACAAGGAATCGAAGGTAAAATTAATAGTCATATTGGTTTAAAAAAAATAAATGTAAGCATTAATTTACTACAGCAATAATTTCCCACGGGAATGAAGAGTTCCAACCTAAACACACGATTTCTTACCTGCTTTCAACAAAATAGATAACAGAAAAACCGGATAAGAGAGAGATCTTTAAGATAAAACTTAATAAGAAATCTAGTGTTAGAAAATAAATTCACATACATTTTATTAAAAAAAAAATCAGCTAACGCCTTTTTATTCCCGTATATACGGGGAGTAGGCGAGGCCATTTAGCCCTATCTAACTTTTGGAGACTGAGTGGGCAGTTCAATCTCCACTGGTACCAATCGGAGATAGATGGCCCAATTCTCTCACTAATTAAGCGGTACACAGCGAAGAGAGATGGCTGTTTTCCCAGGGTGACAAACATCCGTTTGTCACCCTGGGAAAATTCCAAGATATCGTATCTCCAAAAACATCGCCATAATTCCATAGCCAAACCAAAACACCATGTGATATCACAGAGAGACATATGTTCCCCAGAAATTGTTAAACACAAAAACGTCAAGATTGCTTATCTCTAAACACACACACACAATGCTTTAAGCTAACCAAATGCTTCTAAACTTTCTACATCTCATAACATCACACATCCAGGACACTGACATCGCTTTCCCTTTCACCCTACTCCTATTTGGTTCATAGTATCCACCAATTACGACACGAAAATAATATCTTTCTTTTCCATTCAAAACAATAACGTCACTTATTTACAAATAACAATTACATTACTTATTTACAACTAACAAATACCATCAATTATCTTCATCTGAAAACAACACACATACAGTCACGATTCCTTATCTTATCTTGATGATGTCAGAAGTGTCCCACCAATCACGACACGATTCCTTATCCACTAATACATCTTCCTTTCCATTCAAAGCAATAACGTCACTTATCTACATCTCATAACAACACACACTCACCTCACGATTCCTTATCTTATCTTGATCTTGCCAGAAGTGACCGGACTACTACTCTGCTCACATCCATTAACCTGTTCGACTCATTTTTCAGAGTGACAGAGTGGTTTCTTCTTTCCCGGGACTTTAGTGTAAAAAAAAAAATGGAAAACGATATTTTGTAACACGATTATGTAAGATTTTTATTGGTTTAGGAAACTATATGCATGTATACGCGATATGTCATAAACATTTTACTGGGAAAAAAATAACTCTTTCGAGCTACATAAAGTTTAGGAAACGCTGTTCTAAAGGATTTCTTAGTATTCTCAGTTATCCATTTTCTTCCCCCCCCCATCATGGGAAGTCTTAACATTATGAATCCTTTCGTCCGGAGAATATGCGATAATGTGCGGCTTCGTTTATTGTTCACGATGAAACCTTTGATTACAATGTTTTCTTGTTCATTTCGGTGCTACGGACTCTCAAATAACGCTCAGAGTGGTCAATTTTGTTCACTTCTAAATAAACTCAATTTGAAACGATAACGTCGTCGTAGTTCATATATTGAATGTAGAAATGACGAAATATATAAACTCTTTTCCCTCCCCGATTTTCATATTAACTCTGTGACATAATCATTGTTTATATATCTTTTAACTTGCATTTTTATATCGCGTCATACGTAATTATCAGTATGTTGAATTTGTATTGAGCAATCTGCCGTATCGATATTGTAGTGGTTACTTTAGTTTTAATTTCCTGGAAGCTGGTTAACTAAATTTGCAATGAAATCAAGAAAGAAAGAAACATCTTATCGTTTGAATGTAAATAGCGCATTTTTCGAAATATAGGTAAGCATATTAACATCAGATAGCGTCTGTTGTAAAAAAAAAAAATCAAACCACAACGTTGGATATTTTTATTAGATGTTGATTAGTTTTGGAAAGTGTCATAACTTAATCTTTTGAATTTCATCTTACTTAAATGTTTAGGTTATCATACTTCGAGATATGTTTGACTATTTTTTATAAATTCTGTGTACTGCTTAAATGCTGTATCTGCAGGTAAATCGTCGATAATTTAAGTCTCTGGCTTGAATTCAATTTCCACAGAGATGTCTTAATATTCTTTAGGTTCGCCGAAATGTATCAAATTCTAGTGGCGTTAGAAATGCTGATCATACTAGTGTCCATAAGCTCAGCTGGTAGCAGCGACGCCCTTTGTTTGGATAAAACCTACGTCTTTGATTTTCGAGAAAGTACAGCAACATTTCTAAGTTCTTTCAAACAAAAGGTGAATTAGCCAGAATCATATACAACACATGCAAGTTAGCTATGTTATACTTAACAGCTTCGCGTAAATTAACCAACCACCATACCAGGAGCCCTTTTAAGCTAAAATTGAGTTATTGGCTGATCATTAGTAATAAGGAAAAGTGTGTGATATTTCAAAACAAATTTTTAGAGACGTTCAGTTTGATAAATATTTTTCAAATTAGGAGAACTTTTAGTCATAATAAACGATATTGTACTGGGGTCCAAAAAAAAAAAAAATCAAAATACATTTAAAAAAAAAAATCAGATAAAAAAGTAGAAATCCAACATGGTGGTAGCTATTTGTTTAATTTGAGTAAGTTATGATTCTCTTAAAGGAGGAAAAAAAAAACACTGGAAGTAAGCTGTTTGTAATAATTTGCGGTACTTACAGGTCCTTGAGATCCACGACCTGTCCAGCCTTCGTAACCATTATTTTAGGATAACGTGGTTTTATGAATATATATATTATGTAAACTGCGTGTAGAGCCTCTGTAGGCTTAGTCGGTATAGACGAAGCCCTTTCGTCAAAAAGACCTAGGTTCGATTTCCGTCCATGACGTGAGGAACTGTTATCTAGTCCACCTCGTTCAACTAAAGGTGAGTTAGCTGGTCTGATACAGAGTAGGTTTTTTCACCCGGAACACACATCTACAGACATAAGACACTCCTGGAATAAAGATTAACCAAAATTAACCAGCTCGAAAATCTTACGAAATAGTGACATTTTTCGTAAGATTTTTGGTTTCGATTGCTACACTTTGAAGTGTGAGTCTATGCGTGAGTTAACAAAACTGCATGTGTTAGGCCTGTATAGCAGTGGAAAAGACGTTTCCATATATACTGATAGACAGCTCGAAAAATGACCGCTCTAAGTTCCGACTAGAAAAACTTTTTCCAAGGCTTCCTTCGACCCGTTCCCGAGTTAGTCAGTCTCTGGCATGGGCAAGTATGTTCTGTCCATTCATCCGGAAAACTCGGGTTTGTAATCGCCTAACTCATTCGACCATAGAACTCGCTATTTCAGACAGCCATATAGTGTTAGGGACGGGAGATTGCGGACCTGCTCAAATCACTGATAGTCTCGGGCCAGCTATCTCTGATTGGCTCATTGTGGAAATGACTCTATTTTCCAAACGTTACATGATAGACGGCCTCACCAACTCCCTTTAGAGATTAACAGGTGTTAGGATTATGTTCTGGTCGGTTTAGCTGCTTTGTAGGATGAAAACCCGACGTTCCAGGAGGGAGAACTCTGCAACTTCTGAGACTGCCTAACTGACTTATAATTGAAAAGCCCTTGTAAAGGCTCTTTGCATCCCAAACAGGATTGATTTGAAGGCATCTTTCCAATGAAAGGACTCCATTGAAATTAGCTGAAATAGGAACGATCTTGGTAGGCTATAATGTACAGGATGTTCAAAATTAAACTATTCCTGTTTAAGACCATTTGGAGCACCATCCAGTGATCCAAATGCTGGGAACCTTTGCAGGAATACATACGTCATGCAGAAGCGATATCGGAGAAAAAACAAAGTACTAATAAAATTCACCACCAGGGACTTGTATACACCAAATGTGCTGAGTTTGCATATCACGCAACTCGGCATGTGCCAGAAGGCTTTAAAAAGATGAACACGATATTTTCCCCTTCATTCAGGTTAATACCAATGACAGTTATAGCACTAACCTTGTCCCAACGTGCTTTGCTAGTAAAACCGTACTACCTGAACAATTACAACGCTTTGTGAACGTATGGCGTTTGTTGTTGCTTTTTATATACCGTTATTATAATTACCGGTGCGTACTTTTCCTCTCGTAACCTTTCTCACTTACCCTACTGCATGTTATATTTATCCTTCTGTATTTACTAGTCGTATGCCTAAGAACACTGGAAAATTTATTTGTAAGACTGCGCCATCCAATATATCAATATTCAGCATAAGACTCAATAAAACGTCTGGTAAATTCCTCTTACTAGCGTAAATTCCTTCAACAAAGTTTACATAAACAGTCGTGGTTCTTTAATAAAACTGGGCTTTTAATGCCTCAGTTGTTTCCCACTCACAAGTCCGATTAATTTTAGAAACAGTGCATTATAAGATAAATTATCAGGCAGCACTCTTTTAACAAATAATTAAAACATTTATTTATATTAATATGAAATATACATGAATCAAACGACAGGGAGATTGCTTTCTCTATCCATCTAAAAAAATCTTTAGCATAAAATTAGAACCCTTTTACTTCAACACTAAATAATCTCTTTAAGTCCAAAACTTATATACTCTCTGCTTACAAATTCAACTTATGAAACTTCTAATTTACTCCCAACGAGGTTAGCTAACTCTGCTAAGTTATTTTTACAAATTTGATATCAACTTCTAACATGCCAATTTGCTCTCTTATGGACATTTCTTATTACTATTAAGGTAATTCTTACAGTTCATATATAACATCTAGATTATAAGAGAAAAATTACGCAAAGATGGAGCTTACAGAGGCTCTGTATCGCACATTCAGTCAAGAGTCTTGCACTAAAGTTTTTATGGCATTTCTTTCATCTGGAGTTTTAGGCTTCCTTCAGGAGTGTCTTGCTTCAGCGGTATCACGTCTTGATATTGGCGAGCTTTTGGACTGCAATCTGCGGTACTCTAATAGCACATGCAAGAGGTTTCAGCATACAGGCAAATTCTCCTCTGGATCCTACTTCGGGAACTTCTGCTTCTAACTGCTGACCGCCGATGACTGTAACTGCCACCAACTGGCTCTGGCTTTCTTCGGTAACAAAGAAAGCCAGAGCAGTAACTTCGCCTTGCCCTCTTGGCAACTGGATCTCTGCTCTCTTCTGTCGGTAACTGGACCTATACACTGCTCTCTCTGACTGGACCTGGACTCTCCTGCTTAGTAACTGGGGGACCTTGCCTCTCCTCTGCCGACGACTGGAAGCCCTTTTTCTGCTCAGTCCCCTTTTTTGCGATCTCGGGTCCTTGCACTAAGGGTAGTAAACCCCGAAGAATTCGGCATGACTCTTTCATCTTTTAAGTTCGACCCGCTCTTTGTTCTCCTCCAAGCACTCCCCCTTTTTTTTCTTGCAGGTCAGCAGAAACCTGACTGAACCTAACGTTACTCTTAGATACTAACTTAAAGGTGTTCCCAGAGCTCGCAAACAACTTTCTCATACACATAACTGTAAACATCTTTCATGTGCTCTTACACATATCTATATACAAAGTTCCGATGGCAAAGCATTACCTTTTTGTTTTTGACGTTAAAACCGTAAATACAGTCACTTCCCATTGGGTTGACTACATTAATATTTAGCAAAATATACATAGAAACAAACAAGGCTATTTACAGTTCTCATGAGACTTGACCTATGTAAAAATCGATGTAAAGCGCTTTGGATTTTTAAGCTACATAGAATTTTACCCCGTTGCTGCACTCCGCGAATTTCATCGCCTGAAAAAATATCGACGAGGTTGACTATCTCCATGTGCTCTGCGACGAATGATTAGTCGTTTTAATCGGTTGATCAGTTCACAAATGAAGTTGCTACTGCCGTTGTGGAGCAGGCCATGAATAACAACGTTGGTTCCTGCAATGCACATGCTGTATCAAAACACATGGATGTGCTTTGCATAACTGTCTGGAACATTCTATGGAAGATAACCCTGAACCAGACGTTGCGCCTGCAAGACTTTGCAATTCGAATATTTCATGCTCAAGTGGATTTGGATGCTGCGTTGCAGTGGATGATTTTGTAGGAAGATAGGGCTTACTCCCCACAAAAATGGATGATGCCACGCAGCATCCAAATCCACTTGTAAGGTATGGGCTGCGCAAAACTTGCAAGCAATCCAACGAATTCCTTTGCATTAACCCAAAGTTACTATTTACTGCAGATTTACAGCTTCGTTTATCATTGGATCATTTTTCTTTGAGGACATTCGCCAGTTGGTTCCTGCGACCTGCTCAGTTACTGCCGAGAGTAACTGTTTATCATGTCGAGTTATGATAAACAGTTGCTGTTCGCACAGCTACAGCAGCGCCTCTGCATAGATTGTCATTTTCATACATAGTGGGGCCCCCTCCAGACATCAGTCTTATCCGTACAGGAGGTTCTTCGAGAACATTTCACAGAAGGCAGAGTGATCGGCCATGCGTTTCCCACTGCATGGCTGCCTCGTTCACCTGTTCCTAAGTCTCTGGGGTTTTCTCGAAGACGGGGTTTATCGGGATCTTTCTGATTATTTTCTAGCGCTGAAAGATCCCGACCAGCCTATTCTGCTGTTAAACACACTGTGCATTGGATACAGTTTGTGGCATACCGGGAAGGGTAACACACATTGAATAATTCATCCCGTGAATGCATAAGAAGTTAATGAAGTGAATTATAAGAATAAGAAAAGAATCCTTTTTACAGATACAGAAAAAATTACTATATCTATATTCGGTACGTCATACAGCTCGCTCCCCTTGGTGGTGAATTTTGGAACTACGTTCCTTTTTTTTTTTTGATATCGCTTCCTCATGACGGATAATATATTCCTACAGTGTTTCGCTGCATTTGGTTAACTGAGTGGCGCTCGTCAAGTTCTTAAACAGGAATTCTTTTAATTTTTATCACCCTGTATTTCTTTAATAATTAAAATCGAGATAGCAGTACGAGTAGTTGGCTCACTCGTTCTCCACACCCAGCTGTTTGTGATTGTCTTCAGGTGAGAGGTGAATTTCATCGCCCTGTGCGAGACAGATTCTGCATGCTTATTTGGCGAACTGAAGTGGCTTAAAAAAAAAAAAAAAAAAAACTCAATTTTTGGGCTCTAGAGTGGAGTTTCCGGATTATGTAGAAGAATTTAAATTTATTCACGTAAAAGGATGCTTAATAAATACAGTAGCGAATAAATTAATCAGAAAACTCACATTTAAAAAAAATTAAGGGAATTAGCACAAAAATTAAACTCCAACTTGACCTAATAATTTATGTGCTCCTCTGTTCTTAATAAGTTCATTAATTCGCTTAGGCATGGACTCTACCAAGGTAGACCACATTTTCTTATTTCTACATCTTGTAACCATACTTTTATAATGGATTGTATTAAGCTATCCTTTGTATCACAATTTAATTTTCCAAGTCTCTTTTTCAATATTGCTCACAAATTTTTGTTGGGTTGATGTCAGGAGAGTTACCTGGCCACTGAAGCAATTGGATGTTGTCATTTTTCAGGAACTCTTTCACTTTTTTGAAGTGTCATGGAGCGAGATCCTGTTGGAAGATGAATTTATCTGATTTTTTAGATTTGTGGGATCTTACTTTTCGCCAATATTTTTAAGTATTGGTCACTTTTCATCATATCCTCAATAGCACAAGTAATCCTGTACCGGCATTTATAAAACAACCCCAGAACCTTTTTAGCTGGGTGTTTAGTAGTTTGTTGAAGGTGGTCAGGAGAAGTCTTCTCAGTCGCTGATTTACAAACATCGGGTACTAGCTCTCCTTGGACAAAGAACGGGCTATCATCTCAAAATATGACCTCCTTCCACTTCTCAACAATCCAATCTTTTTACACTTGGTGCGAGCCTCTTTATTTGCATAGCCTTCGTTAACAGATGTTTCGTTTTTGGTCTGTTGTCAATCCTTCTTGCTTCCAACAATCTTCGACGGACTGTCATGTCAGAAGCATTAATCCCACTAGCTAACAAGTCTCTATTTAAGTTGAAAGTTTATTTTTCACTTGGTTAGACTATAATAAATTTAGTTTAATCCTTTATCCAAGTGTGAGCAAACAAAGTTTGCTCCTGAAAGTATCTTCAGGACTGGGGTAAGGTGGTACAACACCGGGAAACTCGTTGTACCTAACATCACTCCTATCTCAATATCTCCCATAATGCAAAACACATCTCCTTGCGGATATGTCCAATGTTATGCATTAAGAGAAGGGCCACTACCCAGACTAGTTTCGACTTTTATTGAGGTCTCTTCAGTGGGAGCCAGGCCCAAGTGGAGATACCAGGCACAAGCATTAGCAAGGTCATCTATACCTATAGGAGTTGCCAAACGGTATGCCACCTTTTTAATAAATTACTCTGGATTTAGAGAAAGATGTTGAAAGTTTATTTTTCACTTGGTTAGACTATAATAGTCTAATTTTGATATGTTAAATTTCTCCCCATACGTATTCAACTCATAGTGCATTTGGTATCATGAATGGACAGACGTTGATGATAAATAACCAACTTGCTGACGTTGGGTTTGAAGGGCTGCACTGCATATTATGCTCTGTAGGAAATACATTAGACGGGAGTTTGTTCCAGTGGACAGCAACAGAGATAATGAGCGAAGCGAAAGAAAAAAAAATGAGTTAAGTTTTACTGTAAGGGATAGAGACTGGCCTGCATATGCTCCCTTAAAATGATTTGAGGAAAATAAGCGAATTACCTATGTCGATTCTGATGAACAGTAACCATGGAAATATTTGTAGAATATGTAAGCAGCAGAAACGGTCGAACTTCTGTATATATATGAAAGATTGGAGTGAATTGGTGAGAGTTGGATAGTTAATAACCTACTTGTTGAACGAAAATTTGCAGGATCCTCTTAAAACATTCAGTGGGTGAACATATTTGTGATGTCTATAAATTAATGGTCATTCAGGAGGTAATGAAAGCCTACAAAAATAAGAGGCAACACTTGTGTTTTTATGCCAGGAAGGATAAGAAATTAGTTGCCGTAAGAGGAGACATGATCTTGTTCAGAGATTTTTATATTTCCAAAAGACTAGAAAAGAGCTATTGTTGCAGGAAATAATGCAGTATTGAGATTTGTCTGCATTAATGTTAACAAAGTTGAAGAAATCCATTAAAATGGTTTAGGATTATAGAAGTAATGCTCTAGAAATTTTGAAGAGTTTGTCATCAATAAAACTGAGAATCGGATTTGCACTAAGCTGGAGACGGTCTTATATGACCTTGTAGAACAGGCATTAGTTGCTAAGTTTGAGGATTCAATTATTTTATAGCCAAATAAGTTTCGAACTTGACCAGAGATTATGAGAAACAACTTCGACCTCAGCGTTTCCTTGGCATTATACTAAAATGGTACGAACTCTGCCCAGGAGTCCTGAATATTCGTTTATTAGGACTTTTGATTAAGATGTCATTACTTTGACAGCTGTTTCTAGTTGTTAGTCCTAATCTGACAATACCTTGAGAGAACAAGAACCCTGTGTTTAGTACTGCAGTAATTCCCTTTGAAGGGTACAGATCTTCCACGATCACACGTAATGCACGACAAAAGAGAAAGCTACCAACTCATTTGTAAAAGTTTATTCATAAAATGGAAGCTTATTCAATAATCTTTTGTACTATACTTGATCAAATGCCTTAGAAATGTCAAAATGCCAACCACTTAAGGTTCTCCAAACATATTTATTTGGTGACATAGGCGAGAAGAGCCCAGTTTGTTGATAGTGACCAAATTCAGAGCGGAGATAGCGTACTCAAGAGGTTTCCAGGTATCGTGTTATTAAAGGATTTCTGTATTACAATAAAGAACGATAACGATTTAATGTTCATAGGAATAGGTTGGATATAGGCTAATTTCCAAGATACGGGATAAATCAGTGGAATAGACAGAGTATGAAAAAAGGTGCCAAAGCAGGAATTATCTCTGGAACTGACGGTTTTCAGAACAATCGGAGAAATGTTAACAGACCACAAGATGATTTGGTGTTGCCGGTTTGGACATAATTCTGATCACTTTCCGGCGGAAAAAAAAATCAAAAGCAGCACTGAATGTTGAGTTTAGATTGATAAGGTATTTCCTGATCTTATCAGTGCAAGAATTTGAAGAAAAGTAAAAAGCTGGGAGATTTGGTTTTCGTTGAATAATGAAGTAATAGAACCATCAGAATACAAAAGAGGTGGACATAAGTTACGTCATACTTTAACAAGAGACCATAAAACACATTTTTTATGATAATCCCATCCACTAAATGCTTAGTTTTCTTAACATTGAGTTTGAAAACCTGCACTTGTGCTCTCTAGGAAATACGAGGAGAGGCTGTGTTCCAAAAGGCAGCAGTAATAAGGACTGAATGAAGAGGGGAGTTTCTAAGTTAGAAATTGAACTGTGAAGCGGAGTTGAAGATCTGTTGCTCGTGTTTTAACAGATTTAGAAGAGGGTGCAGAATTATTGATGTCAGTAATGAACACTATCCATAGAAATATTTGTAGAAAATGTAAGCAGCAGAAACTGAACGTGTGTGTGTGAAAGGGAGTAGAATAAATTGGTGAGATGGGTCATTAATCAGCCTAATTGCTCTTCTGTACCGAGGCAAGTATTTTTTGGGAACTTTTAGAGGTACCACTCAATGTGGGAACAGTACTAGATGGTCAAACGGATGAATTACTAGCTATTTCTGGGTAAAGTAAGGCCTTGAACGAAAGAGACAAGCTAATTTTTTTTGATCTTGAAGATAGGATGTAAACGTATTCGTTTATGGCAAGAGCGAGGGAAGGTTAGAGATTTGAATGTTGTCAAAAGAAAGACTCAAAAGAAAAATGGTTCTTTTTTTGTGAGAAATAAAACATGACCAGTTTTACGAGCATTCAAATTAACATAATTATCACCCCTATCCCAAAGAGTTGTTGGAAGATCAGAATATTTAGTTATAGAAGCTGATATTCTAGAAAATTTAGTAATAGGCGTAATGTAAGTTTCTTGCTTTGACTTTCTCCAAATTAGTTTTAGATGTATTCATAATGTATGGCACTTGCACTCTTTTAGTATATGGATAAGGAAGATGGAAATTTCGATGAAAGTCAATTGAGATATGCTTGATTCTTCCCTTCGCCAGATTTGGTTGCTGAAAAACTAAATAAGATCCCCTGGACTTGGATAAATGAAATACAATGGTAATACGTGTGAAAGTGGATTTTCAAAGACAACTTCTGAGTCCAGGAATCATTAAAAATCTTAGGACCATAGAAATGGGCTTTAGTTTTGCTCTGAATTTTAATTTTCGCTGCACGTTCCACTGAACTACGTTTGTAAGACATAATTTATTTTAAATGGGGAAAGTTCTTGCACCGCAAGTTGCATTTATTGCTTAGTTGTGTTACTTTGAAAATGTTTATTTTTTTTTTTTATTTTGTACATTACGGTTAGAATTTTAAATTTAATCGGAATTTAATATTTCTTTTTGGGTGATTCAACTAGCTCTGACTTAAGTCTGGACAACGTAGAATTTCTTGATAAAAAGAGTATCTAGCTGAATGTTAGTTACGTCAGAGATAAAAATTTCTTTTCCTTCATCATAAATGTAGCAGCTCAACATTTTGTAAGTCGTTAAAATCTAAAGTGCTTAACGCGAACAGAACCCAATTATTGCTTTGTTACGATTTTTCGGAATGTAAACAAAGTAATAACCTGTACTTTGTCAACTGCATGCGCAAGAAGTGCCGTGTGGGCAACTAAGTAATGAGAAAGAAACAGATTCTCTGTCTTTAAGATCTGGAGTTTATATTGGTTATGAAAACCTATAGGGAGGCTATTTCAAAAACGGAAGTAAAGTCTGAATATAAGAAAAGGATGAGAGGTTAGTGTAATGAGTTTGGAATTGGACCGTTCATGTTGATCAGAACTGATTATTCCTTCGCCTATTTCGATTAGAGGTAATTGGAGGAATGGCGGTGGAGCAGAGCTCATGAAAATATCCTTAAAAAAAACAGCGTATGTGAGAAAAAAACGATTAGAGGGAGTTCGTGAGGGAGGAATTATTTATGAAAATGTATTGCCACCTGGATAGCATCAAGTATTAGTGGTAGTGGGGGGGGGGGGATTTGGTTAGTGTTTTGAATGAAAGAGGACACGTTTATTGGAGACTTAAGGCTATGGATGTAATGTTTATGCCAGGATAGGCTATAGAAGCAAAGTCATGGTATATGACTCCATATTACGAAACGTTATCGTAAAAATTGAAGATTTAAAATAACAAATGAAGTCCAGAATGTGGTTGGTGTTAGAAAATGAATTATATTGTAGGTTGTCATTATTGTGGTATTGGTATGATTTACTGTTTTAGAATTGTCTCGAAAAGAAAACAAGTATGTGACAATATCCTTTATCATTTACAAGATCGTGTCCTCCAAATTTCAAAATTTAGGAGAACATGCTTCGAATTTACTAAAATAGGCTACTGTAGCTAAAAAGCTTAGCTGATATTGTCTGGAATTTGAGAAAGGTGGGAGAAGCGAGTCTTAAAGAATAGCTTGAAAGCTGTTTCATAAAAAAAAATTGAAAAAAAAAAAAGGATTTCGCTTGAATCTAATTTTGCTAGTATTTTATAAATTAGTACGTTTTTAACTTTTAAGAATATATTAAGGTGCCGTTTTTTTTTTCTTTTAATTAAAACGTTTTCAGTTTTATTTTCCAGAACCATTCCTATTGAAGTGTGGCATGTGTTGCTAGTGGTACGTAATCGAGATATTATTTGAATTACTCCTGAGAAATCGTGTTGGTTAGGTTTATTGAATATATAAAAAATATTAGGGTAACTTACGTGCAAAATGAAACTGCTGGTGTCTGTTATTGTAAGTGGAATGTGATTTCTGCACTGCGAACTATTCAACTTATTTCAACAGCGTCTCTCTGTAATAGGGTTACAAAATAACCAATAAAATCAACCCTCCCTTTTTTACGCGCAATGTTTCACTCCCGGATTGTGAAGCTGGCGCCCTCACGAATGTTCACCGATAAATGTTGTTCGAAAATTTGTATTAAAGGTCGTCCAGGGAACTTGGGCCTTTATTATAGTTATGCGATCGTTTTTATTCTTAGCCAGTTAGTATACCGTTAATGAATAATTTTTCATAGACAACAATTCCGGTACAACTTATTCATCTTATTTTAATGAAATATACGAATCAGTCACGCTTTATGATAATTTGCTGACAACGTACTTCGAAGTACATCTGCGAACGAGTGTAGTCGACACGGAACCTGTCATCTAGATGGAAGACAAATGTTTGCTCACGATATGCGGGGTAGATGAATAAAGCAGCGGTTGTTACCAAGTAAGGCTGTATTTGTTTCATGTTACTGGACTAATGTTGCAAAATGTCAGTAAAGGAACCGTTCGTTATTGAGTAATATATTTGAGCTTGTCTGTAAATGGCTTAACGTTATTAGATCAGCTTGCTTAGTAGCGAAAGTGTGCGTGCGAGAATTTTATTTGGGATACTTTCCTAGCCTTCGACTAAAATATTCTATTCTAGCAAGAGCGTAGCAGTTCTGATATAGTATACTGTAAAAGTTATATTCTTTGAGTTTAATTCAAATAAATGCTACAAATTGCAAAGTAATTAGTTGACTTTAATATTACATCATTTAATAAATGACCATATTTCAGTGAACCTTTACCGTTAGTAATGGGGTTTAAGTAAGAAATTTTGTCCTTGCACACTTACAAGACAACTTTGATTAGTTGCTCTAGTTGTAGCGGGCGGCTTTCAAGTATCGGTAAGTTTGGTTTTAAGTATTTAAGTAAACATAATGGCAAAGTAATAGTCTCCCGATAGACTTCGATTAAAGGAATAAATTGTTAGCGGATGCAAATCGGTTGTATTTTTTATCTAGAAGTAATTTAGTTGAGCTCCAGAATAAGTTTTTTTTTTTTTTTATTGCTGATATTTTTATAAAGTAATTTACGAATCTTTAACTTCTGCTGTGTCACGAAATTTTACAATTTTGCGTATTCGCGCATGTCTCGACATTTCCATTTTTTTTTTTTTACCGAAGGCGAGTTAGCCGTATCACGCGGTGGTGGCATAGATTTTTCTGTTCAAAACGAGCTCATCTGCGGCAGAAGTCGCGCGCAATTGCTAATCAGATAGAGCTGTGGTGGCGAACCTATGGCACGCCCGAGAAATTTGCTGGCACGACAACGATTTACATGTGATATCCTTTTATATGCTTATAAATTATTCAGCCTTTTTTTTTTTTTTTTTTAATTGTTACAGTACTTAAAAGTTAAATTTTGTTTCACAGGAGGAGCAGCTATGAAGACATGAATTTGATTGGTGCGGTATTAACAAAAGATCACGCGACCCAAAGACAAATGGAACTGACAATTTTTGAGTTGAAATGCTAATTCTTTTCAACCGAATTCCATAACATCTGCAACTGTCATAACATTCACTATATATTTCTTAGTTTTAAGACATTCACGACGAGTGTCGTTTATCGTTCTCATTACCGGCAGGCTCAACTCGCACAGTTTCAACCCATGATTGGTTTTTATTACCTTTTGCGTTTGAGCTGGAAGGGGAACTCACACAAGCATTATATGGCATGTTTCAATTCGTGGTAGAATTTTATTTGAAGTTAGCCTCTGTGATCTGTCATAATGACATCGAGAATTTCAAATCCAATCAAACACTTATTTCATGTAATTGAAAAATTGGACAATCGTTTTAGTTAGATACTGTGTTTTTGGTGCAACATATGGTTTTGCTTGCCCATACAGCGTTCTGTGAGAGGAGTCATGTGATTTATTAGTTAGGCGCCGTTTTTATTCCAGCTGTCTCTAATTTGTTGAGAAATATATCACACAGACTGCAAAAAGCCTCTTCAGGGATTCAATAAAACTTTTTTTTTTCTTCTTGCATCTACAGTATATAATGGCTGTTGGGAGGGCGTGTTTTTTTGTGTGGGAGATGTGCAGGGTCAGCTAGACTTGCAACACTTGCAGGCGCAAACTTGACTTGTCTTTTTGCTTACTTGGGAAATGGAGTAAAACCAGGTTTAAAATAGCTTGTGTATCTTTAACACACACATATATGTATATATGCAAAACCATTTTAATGTATTTTTTTCGTAAAGTGAAATCAGGGGTGCCAGTTATACGCGAGTGCAAGTTATATTCAACGGTAAGCGTTTGCCGACATCGACACCCTTTTGCTGCTTTCCCTGCTCCGCTGACTTCTACGGTGAGTTATAATGCATAAATATTTCTCCCACTACCGTTTTTTTTTTCTTCTTCAAACCAATATCATTAAAATCAATTTAATAATGCAATAATCAATTTTAATACTGAACAATATTATAAATTTTTGGTGATCAGAATGGGATATGTCAATGAAACTTATCAGAAGTTAATTTAATGATGTTGGCCTGAGGAAACTACAATATTATAGCATTAGTTCTGTGATTGATAACTAATTTAAATGCGTACTTTTATATTTGTCGACATGCTACACCGTTAAATTAAGGGTATTAGTACTCTTTATGATTATGCCATAATTAATTATTAATACTTATTTACTAAAATAAATAGCCAAAAGGCTTCACATCGGCGATACAAAATTATATAAATTAAGTGGATATTAAATCAAACATTATTTCAAAGCCGACTACAGAAACTATAGACGTTTCTTGCGAAATTTGACCAGACATCTTACGGGAATACACTCGCCAAATTTCCCACTAAAATTCTATAGTTACTGTAGTCTGCTTTGAAATGTTGGATTTAATGTCCACTTAATTTATATAATATTAATACGTATGTTAGTTTAATGTATGAACTTTAAGAAAATGGGAGTAGTATTTACGAGTAAGTTTGGGACTGAGCCCTCTAATACAGTAAGAATAAATAAAAAATAGTCTATAGAAAAAGAATTGAACGACTGATCCTTAGGATTCCCTGACTTTTCTCTTTTTCTAATCGTACGTGCGTTCATTATGCATCTCGCATCTGCCAGTAGGCAAAAATATGCAGCGGCAAGTGGGAATTATAAAGATAATTTAATTTAGGCATATAATAAATTTTTTTTTGAAACTATAAAAAATGCATTTGATTTAAGTTGTGAATTATTTTGTTACAGTTCTACCGAACATGACTGGCGAAAATAAAAAACAAAATTATCACGGTCAAGCGGTAGAGAGTTCCAAAGCTGGTGGACTGAAGAGTATGGCATGATTAATAAAGCAATATGCATTTTATGTTCCGGGACAGTGGTGTGCAGAACGTCGTCAGTAAAACGGCATTATGAGACAAACCATAAATCGCTCCTTGAGAAAAGCAAGGACGAACAGAAAGAATTTATTGCTCGGGCAATTAAAAATAGAAATATCCAGTCAACAACCCTAATGAAATTTATCGGCAGTCGTTCAAATATAACTGCTGCTAGTTTTTTTTGCCTCAAATGTAATTGCTAAACACGGGAAATCTTTTAGTGATGGGAATATATAAAAGAAGCATGGTTAAAATGCGCACCAGTTCTCTTTGAAGATTTGGAAAACAAGGAAAAAATTATTCAAAGAATAAAAGATATGCCTTTTGGCTAGAAACACACGGTGAAAGATAGAATCATAGAAATGGCTAAAAATATAACTCATCAGCAAAAAACAGATATAAAATCTTCTGGTTTAATTTATCTTTGTCTTGATGACAATACTGACATAACTGGATCAGCTCCTTTTAGCAATTTTTATTCGTTGTGTTGGGAATAACATCAAAGAAGAATTGACAAGTTTAACATCATTAGCAACAACAACAAAAGGAATAGATATTTGCAACGCAGTTGTAAATGCACTTGCTGAAAGAGATGTAGATACCTCCAAAATTGTATCAGTAACTACTGATGGTGCTCGCAGTATGACTGGAGAGGAAAATGGGTTCGTAAATTTATTTACCAAATATATTGGACATTCAGTTCTGCGTTTTCATTGTATTATACATCAGCAGGTTTTATGCGGAAAGGCTAGTTTCAAGCCACTGGAAGATATGAGCATTATAACAAAATTGGTCAATTTTATATCGGCACGCGCTTTAAATAAACGAAAATTTATAGCATTATTAAGTGAGGTAAACTCAGTATACAATGGTTTACTTATGTACAACAACGTCCGATGGTTAACTCGTAGGAAACTTCAAAGATTTGTTGAGTGTTTAGATGAAGTCGGACATTTTTTACATAATGAGAAAATCATTGAAAAATACAATCAATCAATGAACGTCGAATGTCTTTCGAAATTAATGTTTTTACTGATTTGTGTTTACATTTAAATGAATTAAATGTTTAACTGCAAGGTGTTAACAAGACGATTATTATCATGTTTGATTTAATCAAAGCATTCGAAGCTAAATTACCAATTTTTAATCGTGATGTCATTTCCAATACCTTCCGATATTTTCCAAATACAAAAAAAGTCTTTGCAGATCTAGAATCCCATGAAAAAACAGATAAAGTTAGATTGACAAGAGTTTTCTACAATTATTCAGTCGATAATCAACGAATTTTCTTTAAGATTTACGCAGTTCAGGCGATTTGCATAGACATCAAAATTTATTTTGCATCCGGACACATCAACAGAAACTCAATTTGGAGATTTTCGAGTTGCTGAATTTGGAAGATATAGAAATGCAACTAATCGATTTTCAATCTAGTATGGAAACAAAAGTTTGTCGATTTGAGAAATGACTTGGAAATAATGGAAAATGATCGATTATTGGGGGCAATTAAAAAGAATGCAGAAGAGGAAATATTGAGAACTTGGAATGCCATTCCTGAAACCTTTTTGTTTTTTAAAAAAACTAGCGATGGCTATATTATCAATTTTCTCCTCTACATATGCTTGAGTCATTATTTTTTTAAATGAATTTTATAAAAGACAATTTAAGAAATAGAATGACTGATGAATCTAGTTCCGCGTGTGTATTACTAAAAGTGACAAAATATGAACCTAATATAAAGCATTTGGCATCTAATGTACAACAGCAAAATCTCATTAATAAATTGATAATAGGTTAATATTGATTTGTATACGACAATGTGTATGTCAATTATGTGTACATTATAAAATTCTATATTAATTTTTAAACTTGTCTCAATAAAATTCTGCAATTAATGTTGTATTAATTAGTTGTTGGCGTGCCCGGCACGTCATCTACTCGATTTGCAAACTTTTGGCACGCGGACATAAAAAGGTTCGCCACCACTGGTATCCTTCCTAAAATTTTATAATTTTAGGAAGAGGCTTCCTAAAATTATAGATATTCGGACACCTGTCTTTCCATCCAGAGAGCAGGGTAGCGTCATCATTACGGCGCTCTTAGTTTTAGTTTGTCTTCGAAATCCAGGTTGTTAGCAGTAAGAAAATCGTTTCATTATGTTGTCACTGCATGCATAACACATCCTTGTAGCTTTTCGTTAAAGGCAGGCATGTGCATCGGATCTTTCTCACTTGGCGAACTTTAAACAGCATTCCCCTTCCACCTTATTTTTATTTTAATATGTTGTGCATTTTTTGAATTCCTGCTTTTTTTTTTTTTGCAGTAGGTGCTGCAGGAATTTCAAGACCTTGGCTAGTTCTGTTTTTTTTTTTTGTGTGTGTACTGGTTCATTATCTATTGTCTTAATTATATATTACGAGGGTCGTCTCAAAAGTTCTCCGCCTAAAACGAGAAAAAAAAAAACGAATTTATAATTTTTAAATTTATTTTTATTTTTCGGCATAATCTCCCTTAAGACTAATACATTTATTTCAGATACCCAGCGCCATTATCCCGTCCATGTAGTGGTTCTCAGTAAGATCTGCAAATTACGTACTCACGCAAAACAATTCTTTGACTATGGATTTTAATTAAAATTTAAATTTCGGATCTTTAACAAAAATTTGTCGATTTTAGTCGATCTCAGTTGTGGTTTAAATCAGTGTTCTCTCTAGGGGGGGAAAAATTTACATTGAGGGGCAGATGTTTCCCGACATAAACTCTACCGTAGGAGCCTCCGTAGCTTATTTGTTAACATTACCTTTTGGTTGGAAAAATTGGGTTCGATTGTTGTCTAGTTCAGGTAGGGTTTCAGAAGTTTTTAACCACAGTGGGAAAAAAAAAAAGTTCCTTTTGAATGTCATGGATCTTCTCTTGATTTATAATGTAATCACTGACGATCCTAATGAGGCTAATTATTTGATAGTGTTCTTCTGGGTAATGCTTTTTTTTAATAGTGTACTAAGCCTTTGGGCAGATATTTCGATATTCAAATAACGTCGTGCTTCTCTCGATCTTCTATTTATTCTCGTTTCGTTATCGGCAGGAGTGTTGACTGTTTTCTCCTTTTCTGTCTTTAAACATTAATGGAATGCCAGTGTATAAATGCTATATATTAAAAAAAAAAAAAAAAAAAAAAAAAAAAACCCTCAAATATAAATGCGATTGTCTTAATACTCTGTGCCAGAAATAGTTACGGTGGAATCCGCCTGATGTCCTTGAATTTTTGCTTCACACAAGTGAAGTAAAATCCCTACATCAGATTGTCTCTTCGTATGTCCTAGATGATATTCCGGTTCCAGCGTGGTTCTCCAAGTAGTTTTAATTCTGAGATTCGACCCGCTAACTCGCCTTGAGGACTCGGGGATCAATAATTACTTCAGTCGCTCATATTTTCTGTTTTCGGAATATTATGGTGTAATCTGTGTTAGGAGTACGGGATTATTGGAGGCCGTTAATGTTTCCGCTAATCCTGCTAATAGAAGCCGTCTATGGGTAGTCGATTATATGAATCCCCGCCTTTCTTACCAACACTCGCTGGGTTCCAATCTCATTGTCATGGATGCTTGAGTCTTGAGGTGATGTTATTTCACCTGGTGTGAGACTTACGATAAACACTAAATGTAATCTCTTGATTAGTGCTAGATAAACAGTGCAACGGAAGACTAAATTTCATCAGTATAGAATATGGTACAACCATAACTATTTTGTAACATAGGATTTCTCAATGGGCATCATTCCCAACACGGTGTCAGGAATGTTTTCAGAAGAATGAGGCACAGTTTTATTTAGAATATTTATCCCTCTTATTGAAGATAAGCTGTTATGGCACAGAAAAGTTAGTACACAAAAGACGTCTAAATGCTAATCAGCTCAGAAGGGTAAGAGTAACTTAACTAATCTCTATTGTCTTAAGGTACAAGATAGGGAATTTGGCCTCCTTTCACTGTTAAGCGTAATTTCTTGTAATACCGCTGTTTTTAAGACCATTCCGCCATCTTCTCTTCAGTCTTCTGTTTCTCTTTCCGTTTGGTAACCAGTTTTTTGCTTTCTTTTCTCTGTTATACTGCGTTCGTTCAGTATGACTTCTCTCCCCCCCCCCCCGTTTTTGGATCCAATAATTTATTAGCTGTATTTAGATTTTGATTTGGCTGTTTTAATCACAAGTACTTGTTTTTTTTTAACGACGAGTCAATTTCATCCCGGAAGGAGTGAATTAGGATGGAAGCTAATGCGGCTGTGATTGGCTTTCTTCTAAGCGAATGGGTTAGCTGAAAAATGGCTAATATTTCAAAGCGAATAAATTCATATCTAGTAGCAAATCAAAATATGAACAAAACTTCTGTAAAAGTGGTGTTTGGTCTGACTACGTACTGCACTTTCAAGCTACTGTATTTCGTGAGAGATCAGTATTGCATCAATGATATTTGTACGGATATTTTAGGTCTTTAATTAGGACTTAACAGCACGATAAGACCTTGTTCTATTATAACACTTGTCCTTCATTTAAAAGGATCTTGAGTTCCAACCTGCTGAAGATGCGAGGAACATTTCCTAAGAATTTTTCGACATACACTAAGTGCCTGTTTCAGGCAGCTAAAGACTATTACATATAACTTTCCTTCCATAAACAGAAATCGGCTTGAAGATACACGTGGACCACGATAGTTTACATTAATTTTAAGCATTCCTTTTGCTTCCTGGCAGTAAGACTGCTTCCAGATTCGAAGGCGGTCCGGTTCACAGATATAATTAATGCTGGCTTAGAACGATTGCTTTAAACTGAAATTTCGACTTGAGTTCATAATTTAATCATGTACAGCGAGTACCATACTATTTGTTCTACTTATATTTGCCTGACCTCGAAGATGAAATATTGGTTTCTAATTTTTCTATTAACAAATTTCTAAAACGTATAGCAATGCGGAAACTTAATGAAGGGATAAAATCAACTACAGTAATTCGTTCTAATTGGAATCAATCATTCATTTCAGAGTGCGAAGTTTAGTTGATTGCTTTTTATTTACAAAAAAAGATTATGGGCTTTATCCTTCAGTTAAATAATATTGAGAATAAGCACGTCCACGACCAAACATATGCTAGTTTTTTTAAGATAACAGAACGACTGTGCTAGGGAAAGACCATAATGGCATGAAACCTTGGTAATATCTTTCCATTTAGAAATGCTTTTCTTTTCATAAAATGAGAAACAAAGAAATCAGTTGCATTATTGTAAAACAGCTAAGCATTTAAAATTTTCCAAATATGTCCACTTGACAAAACAAAAGTTTAACCATACAGTTCTCGCAGTACGTATAAAGGCTGAAATCTCCACTTTATGACTCCTACTCAGAATCGCAGTCAAATTAGTACTTTTGCTAACTCCAGTACTATAATTACCAGAATTAAATCCAAGGTTGCTAATACATCCGGCCCAAGTTTCTCTATCGAGACGACAATACATTGGAGCAACATTCGAGGCTATTTGCAAGCAATTTCCTTTCCTGAGGGAAAGGAAAGGCATCAATAAAATGTGGCCTGTCACGTAGAGCTTATCACAAACCAGAATGACTACAGCCTCCAAGTACCGATGCAAGTTTCATGTTTGGTCTCTAAAATAGGGATTGTGGACTTCATACAAATGCAGAAACCCATTCCTAGAGGCATTCCGCACAAGATAGTACAGAATCTCCATATCTATAATTATCCTGATTTGTGTGTGAGAGACACCGAAATTTTTTGTTATGAAATTGCTTACTCGAAGCCACACAATATGAACCCTTTACTTGGATCACATTCCTATAGTTGGTTTGCCTTTGGGCTCAGACCTGCTGTCACTGTGTTTGTACTTAATTGAAAGGCTAATGGTCGAGTATTTTGTTCTCTTTAAACTTTTTTGAAGCATGTATTTCATTATTACAGTTCAAACTGTTTCGTGTTTCAAATATAAAACTCGCAACATACACCTTAATACCAAGAGCGTGGAATTTAATTTTATTGTAAATGTGTTTGACTCTCTTAGAAAAATCCATATTGATCGCAGTATGGTACGTAGTGTTTATATTGTTTAGCGTGATTGATTTGGAAATATCCAAGAAATGAGTAACCTGAAGGCAACGGAGTCGGGAGAAAGGATGAACCAGCTCCAGTGCTGTTTAGTTTTTGCATCTTTTCTCGTTGCTGTTAAAGATTAAACTTGCCCTTTGAACTTCACAGTCGCTTGTATTTTGCTACGATTGCTGATCTAGTTTTTTCAATGAAATTCAAGAACGTATTAGTAGCCATCCCCTTTATGCCGCCAATGTCTGAACCTTTGAGAAGATTAAGCGATTCACTATCAAGGATATCACACAAGTATTCCAGAGAATTGATTTATTTAAAAAAAAAAAAAAAAAAGCTTGCTATTTTGAATAGTTCCGTCATTGACAATTGTTTTCTGCGATAGATCTGCGATTATTAGCACCCCACCCCTCCATGAACTGTGAATTGGAGACACAGCTTGACACTTTTTATAGCACCGTCTCAAAACAAACTCGGCGTTATTTAATAACATGTTCCTAACTTTGTAGAGTAAAATCCTTAAGATAATTGGCTCTAAAATCTCATTTAACGCGTTTTGCCGTTAGATATGCAGTAAGGCCTAATATTTTTGATTACAAAACGGTTTGAAATCGATTTTGACATTTCGATTGTTCAGCGAAAAATATTGCCTGATCTCATACGAGAGGTTGGTCCACCTACAGTACTCAGGTTAGTACCGTGACGTAAGAAAGAACGTGTACGCATTTGATTTGAAGAGCTGGGGATGGTATTTTTTTGGTGAAACTGACGAGGGAGAATATCCCAGAAAGCAGCAGCAGCCGCCATTGTTCCCTCTAAGTTGCGCACATTGCCGTTGCATCCCCGCGCACGATGCATTAATGAAGTGTTTTGTTCCCGTGGCATCAACTCAGAAGCAGATCAGTAGTGGGATTTTTACAAGTTTAACCTCGCCAAGATCAGTGTACGACAATCACTCATTTAGAACTTTCTGCCTTTTTTGCTTTTTAAATTTAAGTTATCACGGTTAAATTAAGTTGAATTTTTATTCGGTTGAATAATGCGTGGCTTCTATTTGGTTTCATAATTTTGGGAGTTGATAAATGTAAGTATACATGTACTTTTTTAATTACTGCCCCCTTTCCCAGCCCATGGTTGCCCGTGCCAACCCCGTTGCTGCTGAGAAAACATGACTTGTGCTTTTTCCTAGTTTATCGAGAAAATTGGTAGCATTCGTTAGGACGAACAAACAGGAGGAGAAATTTGGTAGATGGGTTTGGAATTGAAGAGTGACGAAATGTTGAATAGCTACTACATGAGTTTCACTGGCTTTAACAGAGGGTGAGGGAAGTTTTGATGCCAATTCATATCGGTAACGAATGTGGAAGTATTTGTAGACGATCCAAAGCAATTGCAAACTGGACACCCATGCGAGTGGAGGGAATTGGTGAGTCAGTCATCATAATTGCTCCTTTTGTATTGAGCCAAGTATTTAAGGAGCTCTTGAGAGCACTACCGAAGAAGAATTTGATTTGTTTAAGTTTGTTTCATTCTAAATCCCAAATTTTTGTAGAATTCTAGTCGTGATATATAATTTTGACATGTCTTTGTGGTCAGTCGAAATAACAATTAGAATGACATTAATCAAGCAAACCGTTCTAGTCTAAGTCCTAGAATAACTCGCACACTGACACAAAATGCCTATTTAAACTTTTTCAGCTAAAAAGTTATGGTAACACCACTGCGAAATACACCTTTTTCGAGTTTGTTTGCAGTCGTTTTAATTATGTCAATAACTGCAGTGTATTTTTATTATAAAAGTAAGGATCTCCGCCTCAAGATGTGGGTGTTTAATAAAGTAGAATAAACATCCATGAACAAATCAAACTATTCAAAAGGAACCTACGCCATCCCCCCCCCTCTTCCTTTTGTGCCCAATTCTAAGTGGCGTCATAGGAAAGTGGTTGCATGCACCTTATAATTGTACTAACGCCTTTGACGAATTGGTACAAATCTGTTTGCTTCATCAGTGCTTTCTTTTTTTCCTCGAATAATTGCATAAATGTAAAACTGTTTCATAGTTAAGTATTTTTTTTTTTTGAAATTTAGCTTTTATGGAGTCATTTGGATACAGCATGCCAAACACAATTCTTTTACTTCCATATAGTCAATCATATGCAAACCATTTTCTAATGTATTTTGAAAATTGGTATTTGAAATGTGATTAACCAATATTAATCACATGACTCGCACTGTTGTTGCACTTCGCTTATGACTTCCTTTTTATCTAGTTACGTAACTGGATATTTTCCAGCTAAATTCGCAAATCTATCACTCTTTTCCTTACAAGGTAACTTCTTAATGGATGAAATGGTTCAAACTGATATTCTCGGAAATGGATCGGAAGAATTAATCCTTGAAGAATTAATGTGGACATTAATCCTAATCACGTCTTCGCTTCTTCCCCATACAATCGCAATTTAAACAGACTGTAGCATTTCTCAGTTATGATTGTATTACTACTGATTTTGTGTAAGAGAGAGCTTTAATATTCTTGAAGTAGTCATCAATAGCTTAAATCTTTATTTGCTTTTGTAATCTAAAATTCTTGTATTCCTTTTTTTTCTTAAACGTGTTTCTGATATTCATACTAATTACACATGGTAAGCATCCTTCATGGTTTGGAATTTGTTTCCAAGCCTATTCTCCTTTTTAAAGTCTAATTTTTCATTTTCGTTCCGACACAGTTGTGAAGGTTATCTTTCTCTCAGGCTCTTATCGTCACCAGAGTACTTCTTGTATGCTTTAACTGCACAATTTGAATGAATTGGAAAGATACTTATATTTGAGCATGTGCTGATATTAGTTTTAATTCATTGTGTTTAACATAAATACTGTACAAGCTGCTCGTTTATTTTAACCCTGAAAGATGCAAATCCTTTTTTTTTTGGGGGGAGGGGGTGCTTGAGATTGACCTGAATACCAAATACAAAGCGTTTTAAACAATTTTTTTGAACTTGCTACTCTAATGAATTAGTTTCCAAAGCTATTCATGATTTGTAAATTTTTGTCTTCAGTTTTTTTAAAAAATGCTTTTCAGTGAGGTACAAGATATTTACCCTAAACAGGCTTCTTGCACCGGTGTGTACTTTATCAAGTATTCGTTACGAATATAGGCAAAAGGGTAGGTCTGAATCACTTTTAAATTGATTCTAACATACACCAATTCCCTGATATGTAGCACCACGATTGTTTACATTAACTTATAAAAACACGAACGGAACAATTATGGACCTTAATTCTAGATGTTACAGAACCTTTTTGTGTAATGCATCTTTCCTAGGAAGAGTCTTAATTCTATGACGTACGTCTAATGAAATTTAACTTAAATTGAAAGTCTTTGTATCGAATTTGGTTGTTTTATTGCCAGTGCTTCATAACACTAGTGTTGTCAGAGTAGGTAATTATCGTTATACGCAGGGATTGTGTTCTCAAGAATCGCTGCGTATATTGAATACGCATAGAACGGGAGGCTCATAAGATGGGAAAATAGAGCTTGCATTCCCAAGCAAGCGAGATTCCGATCTTTCAAAATTAATTTAATCAAAAATACACCTATTCCTCACACATCTTAAATCATAAGAGTGCTATATAAAGTATTCAGTACGTCTAAAACAAATAACTATTAAAGTAGTTCCGTATTTTCACGATTAATACATCACAACCAATGGCGGTTTGTACATAACACTGCGACTGCAGCATCCCCAAGGAAAAAATGAAAAAATTAAATTTTGTTTGTTTATAAATAATAATGCTTACAACATTAAATAAATGCAACACAACATGTTAAAGGTTACAGCTTATGTTTCGACATTGATTGAATAGTTGATAACTGAATTTGTTCGATTAACTCTTTAGATTACGAAAAACAAATACTCTGCGATCTAACGGAGTGTCGGAATTATCACGTTCGGCCAATTGCAGCTAGATCCGTTACGTGCACAAGTTAATTCGTTTGAGTGTCGCTACTGATAATTGTATGCCTGCGCGCGTTATTTCTGCGAGATACGAAACTTTTATTATTAGTGTGTGTGCGGGGTGAGGATGAAATATTCTTAATAAAGCAATTTTTAATGTAAATTTATTTATTATATTGGTCAGTGATTAGGGGAAAAATGTTTTTATTTTGTATATGCAGCATCCCCACTTAAAATTTTCACTGGCCGCCACTGATCACAACCACATCTTAATCAAATCTTTATCTGGCATTTCTGAAGTTGAGGACTCGGAGGCTGAAGGCTACTTTTCAAGAATTTTAATGGGAACATGGACTAGCAGTTTCATCTTCTGATTGCAATCTCTCGGTGTGTAACCTCCTATCTTTGCGTTGCCCTATCACGTTGCCACTGAAATTCTTCAGTGGCAACGTGATCCAACCCCGCCAGTCATGTTGAGATTGTAGGACGCACAGTGACTTATAGCGATCGAACCACCGACAAATTTCAGTAAAAGGTTTGTTGCTTTTCGTCTTTCGTAAGATTTCATTCAAATCTTTCGCCTTCTCTCGTATGGCTTCCCTAGACAAAGGCACGTTTTGATGCTCGATCCATATAGCCAGCATCCTTTCCATTTTCTCACTTGCATGACATCCAGATTTCGTTAGTAATCTTGGACGACTGAGCGATCTTGCGAATTGTATCAGCCGTTATCACTCAGTTCTGTGGCCCTTTGAATGTCAAATGGTACGTTCACCTCTATCAAACCTCTGAAGAACGAGATTTGCTAGGTCTTCATTTTTTTTTTTTTACCATTCTTAGTTGTCTTTTGGTTTCTATTGTCAGACATCATGCTCAAAGGACGCAAAGTTATTTACAGATGAAGACTATCGCATAGACCAATAAGACAGTTGGGACACAAAATGGACACCGAACACAACAAACGGGGGGGGGGGGTAGAAACAAGGCACATGCGCGGGAGTTTCTATATCTTGAAGAGGAAACAGTCGCAGTCTTTATATTCTGTAATAATGATAACGAAATTGCGTATAACAAGTTACCTGTGTTACAATCCTAAAATATTCAGTGTTTTTATGAAGATATCTTTTACTTCCTATGGGTGCGGAGTTAGCCTGGTGAACACTTGTTACTGTGGGTACAACACACTGTCGTAACAAGTGTTCACCAGGCTAACTCCGCACCCACATCCTGCCATCAGACTGGAAACAGGTGAACCTTCATTCATTCATCGCCCCAGAATACCGTTTTCCCACTGATAAATTGTCCAGTTCACACGTTCCCTGCACCAGGCCAGACGAGTCGCTTTATTTATTGTGATGTTCGGCTTGTGTGCCGCTGCTCTTCGGTGGAAACCCAGCAAATAGTTTTTTTTTTCCTTCCTACAGTAGTGCTCCCCATGGTGTTACTAGCGCTCCTGTCAGTCATTTACGGGCTGCCCTGGATGAGTCCCTGCAATAGTGATTCCAGAACGTCTCCATTTGTTGATCACATCACCAACCGTTGATTTTTGATGCTCCATTTGAGCGGCAATGGCGCGTATGAACATGCCACCAATGTGGCAGCCCACGATAACACCTCTCTCGAAGTCACCGAGTTCACGTCGTGTTGCCATGCCACGTGTATTCAACTGCTGCGATGAAATACTGCATCCGCTATCTGTTCATCGGTTTTTGTTATTAACAAGCTTGGAATGATCCATAACGTCAAATAACGGGTGTCCGGACAATTATTGGTAGATAGTGTACTAAGAATTATTAAGGCCTGATCCTGAACTTTATGTTGGCCCACACTGATCGAGCAAATTAACGAATGAAATGGATCGTGAGAAACTAGACGTCAAACTTGCAGTTAGTCGCATATGTGGTTCGCATATTTCTAGATGTGAACTTGAAGTCATTTGCTTCCTTAATGGCTTCATATTTGTTTTAATTAATTTCATATGTAACTTGTATTCATTCAGCTAAGCACAAATGAATTTAGTATCCTTGAGAACTCTAAGCTGTTCATGAAAACAGCTAAATTGATCTTATTTTTTGATATTCAGAATTCTACCCGATGTTTAAGGAGAGAAGTAGTTGATAAAAACGTAGACATTCTTCGGGATGACTTAAATAGATTAGTTTTCAGTTTCTTCCAAAATATTAGGTTATGCACTTTGGGATGAAATGTATACATGGTCTGTATTACATCGATGGTATACTGAACTGCAGGAAGTTGAGGCTAGAGATGTAGGAGTGATTGCGGACATCTGAAGTTTGGAGAGCATGTTGCAAAAGTTAGCAAAGTGGTTCAAAGGTTCACATCACTTTAATGTTGAAGAACACTTTGACAAGTAAAGATAGGATCATTTTTCTTGGAGGTGAGAGCCTGTTCCAAAGAACAGATGGAAAATTAAAAATCGGGTTCGGTGGATTTGAAGTTGGATTATAAAAGGAAGTTGAGTTGGTGCTCCTCCTGTTTTAACAGGCCTAACGGAAAGCAGAGGTGAATTGCCAATTCCGTGGATCAGCGTAAGATTGAAACGGACTTTCTGTGAGATAGTGGTTAAAGTGAGTCAGTATGAGGGATCATTCCTCATCCAGACTGTCTCTTTTTGCTACTAGTGTGAAGATATTTCACTTCTTTTACAAGTCTGATTTCAAGATAACGTTTTAGCAATTCCATATAATGAAGCTGTTATTTGTATTAGAAATAACGGAATTAATATTTATTAAGATTATCTTTGTTATAAAATACTCTTGGCCAGTAACAGCTGATAGCAAATCTTATTGTATGCTTTACTCGAACAGCCGTCTCAGTCTATTTGAATCTGTATAAATGCGGGCTCAGCCTCTATCCAACCCAAGCCAATTTAATATTGATGAAACTTCACATTGTGCTTGGTGTGTTCCCATATTAAGACGGAAGAAATGTCTGGGGTTATTAAGGAAGCGGTTCGCATAAGTCATGCACCATTTTTTCTTTTAATATATATATATACACACACACACACACACACATACTCGTATATCACAGTTGGATGCATACGTATGCTTCCGTTTACCTGCACGACCAGATATCATCGTAACGAACTTTTATGCTTGAATGCCTTCAGAGTAATCCATTGTAAATGTCAGTTATATCAAGTTAATTTTTATATAAAATTTACTCGCATCTTGTTTTGTTGACGCTGAATGTTTTTTCTAAAAGACGTTTAGCTATCGGCATGTCTTAACTTTTTAGAATTTTGTATAATGAGACGTATGGAGTATCCATAACTATAGAATCATACGTATACCACAATAAAATTAAATTATGTAAATATTTCGTTTTACCATGTGTAAGACTGTATGTATTAAACAGCGAACAACAAAAAGGAATTGAATAAAATAACAGCGCATGAGTTAAATTGAAATCCTGTGTATACAGTCGCGTGTTCATGGATTAAAAATGTTGGGCTGAAAATAATTACAATTAGTTGAATTTGTAATCTTATATTTTATTTAATACAATTTGAGGATAACATCCCACACTTTCGGATTAAGGCAGTCGTTACGATTGAGATTAGGTCAATGAAGGGGCTTCAGCACTTTCTCTGTATAAATATTCATGTTTATATAATCTATGCAGCAGTGTGGTGTTTTCCCATTGGATCTGCTGTTAGTGTTTTCAATTCCATGTTGTATTGTCAGGTTAGATTTACGAGGTTTTATAATCCGGATGTCGTCTTGATGTTCAGAGACATTTCCAGATCTTTCTGTTTGCCCATAGTAAGACAAATTGAGCGAACATGGCACTTGATAGACGTCAGGTAGCATCGTTGGCGAGAGTTTCTTTTAGAGAAGGCAGCACGTCATGAATTTGGTTAATTTTCTAAGCCAAATAACCACATGTTTTATCTCCTCTGACAACGCTTAATCCTATAGCACAACTACAATTTCCTTTAGTTGATTTGAGCCAAATACTACCGTTATGTTAGGCATAAATTCAGATACTTCAGAGAAGGTTACGATTTCAGAACAGAAAAGAACGACAAACTAAATGGAGGTGCGGCCAAATATGAATGTTTTTTTAACTGTGTAGTCCTGAACTGCCAATGGAATTGTTGCATTAATTTGCAGGAGGCATGAATGCATTTAAGAAATGGTTACTTTATTTGGAGTATTCACGTTTGGATTCCCCATCCAAGAAAAATGTTGCGGAACCGTACATAAGACTGCATCAATAGGATTCACTCACACCAGATATTTGGTGTGGTTGGCTTAACTTAAGCAAAATCTCGAAGTTTTATGTTTACACACCATAGTGAAGAAAGGTGAAGCAAAGTAATGCTGGTAACGGAATAAGTTTTAATTACAGGGATATTTTTCTCAAGAACTGCTTATCCCCTTTATCAAACTAATCGAAATTTCAGAATACGCAGTTCCTTTATTCTTATCCTTAAGTTTAAACTAATTACAAGATGCCGCCTTGAACAAACCTTTAGGAAATGGTGTGTGAAAAAGTGATCAACTATTGTTCCTGTGTAAATGCATTATTCACAGGGCTAATAGTTATTTACGTTAGTTTGGGTACGGTCCAAAAATGGGATGATTTACACTTATTAAAATCCATAATTCCTGAGTGGAGTTATAAGAAAAACGTGTAATAGATTATTACGCATCTTGCGCCCATATTACCTTTTTTTTTTTAATCTGTGTCATCTGTGTTAACAAAAATAGTCGTTTTTGCAATTTCTACATTCAACTATTAATCGGGTACGCCCTTGGAGCCCCATTCTATCTCATACAAGGCCTATTTTGTTATTAACTACTAGTGGACTTGCCACACCTCATAAGGAGGTGCTTTGGTTTCTCATACCGCAAAACGAACTGACTAGAACACTCAAAATTACATAGAATTACAATGGCCGCATAGCCTTAGTTGCTTCGACTGTTACTCCAAATAGCACTGACCTCTTCCTCAGGCAATAATTCCTCTCCAACGTATCTATCACAGACTCAGATAAAGCAGACTTTACTTTATTCTGTTTCAGCATTCCATAGTCCTGACGTCTTAAGTTATCTGCCTCTGCATTTGTTTTTCCGCTTTCTTGAAAGCGGAAAAATTATCTGAATTACCAGCACGCGGTAATTCAGATGCAATGTAATCAAGGCATAGAGATAATTTTTGAAGAAAATTAATGTGTGTTTACATTGATTTATACAGATCAGGCGAAATTGGAAAAGAATAAACCGAGATTTAATGTTTTAATGCTTGATTTTTGTTTTAATTCTTTGCAGTTTTCCTGAAATTGGTCGCATCTAGTGAATTTTATTGATTCAGTAAAAGAAGTAACATAACTTTCAACAAAGGCAGCAGTATGGGTTGAGTCATGCACACATGAATAATTTCACGGGTTGCGTCACTTGGGTTCTGAATGGTTTGATACCATTCACTTTATTCTTATGTGATGTAAAACGGGATGGCGTCAGATACGTGCACAAAGAAATGTTTTATCCTCTGTTTGCTAATATGCTAGCTCATCTTATGATGAGCTAACATATTAGTTCTGATAACGAATCTTCTTACTATACAAGAATTCATTACGAAACGCACCTTTTTAACTGCATTTAGCAAAACAGGTACATTAGATTTGCTTTCATCCATGTTATTCCTCGACTTTACTAGCTCGAAGGCTTTGCTGAAATTCATCTAGCAACCTGTTTTCTTTTCATACGAGGAAAAATTTAGAACGTTTTGATTTGGTATAAAGTAATAGCCCTATTCTCGTTTAAAAATAAATTATGATTAAAATTCGCTGAAATTCAGGATTTAAGTTCACTAAAATTTATTCAACTTCATTCTTGTCTGCTAGATCGTATCCTTGCTTTATTTTCATAGGTTTCCAAGCATTTTATTCATTATTTATTCGTATAGGGTTTCTCTCCCGTCCCTTTTTTTTGGGGGGGGGGAGTGGGGTTAGCCTCCTAATGAGGAATTAGGTATATATTTTATGATTGTAAATCCGTGTGTGTGTTCACAGGACTGGTTTGCCTGTTCTGAGGGACGAAAAAATAGAGTTTCCAATCCCACACCACGGAAGCAAGTTCATGTTTAGCAGACTCCATTAAAAAAAAGTCATTAAACTATCAGCTTATTGCCGTCTCCTTGGTGTTTTCTAAAGTAGTAGATAAAGATCACCTTTAATACTGGAGAACTGCCAGTTAATCGGTACCCACCAATATGGATCTGTCAGTCAAGATCCAGAGAAGACGTAAAACTTGATCTAACTTGGAAATTGGTCAAGAGGTCAAGTCTCATGAGAATGTTACAAAAATAACCGTTCTTGTCTATATGTTTTATGCTAAATATTATTGTAAGTAACACTATGGGGAATTAACTGTATTTAATATTTTAACAAAAATTTCTAGAATGTCAAAAACCAAAGCAGTGCTTTGCCACCATAACTTTGTATAAGACCGTAAGAAAGTTGTTTAGGATTTTAGTGTGTGACAAAGTTGCTTACGCGCTCTGCGTATAACCACCTTCAAAGTTAGTGTCAAAGAGATTTGCAAGCTTCAGACAAGTTTCTGCTGCCCAAAATGATAGGATTAAAGGAGTGCAGGGAGGAGAAGAAAGAACGGGTCGGTCTTAACAGAAGATCAAGGAGACGTGCCGAATTCTTCGAGGATTACAACCATTCGTGCAAAGTCCTGGAGAACGGGAAATAAAAAAAAAAAAAAGGTCTGAGAGAGTCATCGGAAGCGCGGTAGTTAAAGGTAAGCGGCAGTTATCGAGGTTGGCAGTGTGATCGTCGTCGGTAGTTAGAGGCAGAAATACCGAGAGTAGGATCCAGAGGACTAGACGTTATGACGAGCCCACGCCAGAGAAGAAAATTGGGAATGACGAGAGAACAGCCGATGTAAATACCCGAGCCAACTGTCGTCGGATGTATTTTGCCACGGGAGGTCAACTGAAGCCAATAGCTGCAGAGCGAACTTCGAGCGCTGGAGAATTTGCCCATATACTGAAACCTTTTGCCTGAGCTATTAGAGTACTGCAGATTGCAATCTAAAGTCTGCCAAATCCCTGACGAGATACTGCTGAAGGAAGCCTAAGACCTGAGATGAAAGAAAAGGCATAGGGACTTTAGTGCAAGACCTTTTGAGTGTGACACAGAACTTCTATAAGTTTGTTCCATCTTTTATTGTACATCTCCTTTTATAATCTAGGAGATATGTTATAGATGGACTGATAAGAATTAAGTTAATGGTAACAAGTGTCCGTAAGAGTCATTTGGCATGTTAATAATTGGCATAAGATTTGTGAAATAACTTGGCAAAGTTACCTAACCTCTTTGTGAGTAAATTAAAATTTCAATAATTTGATTTAATAAGCAGAGAAGTAATTATATTGTAAAGTTATTTAATATTGAAAGGGGAAGTTTGTTTCTTTATGCTGAAAGTTTAACAGGTAAAGAGTAACCTCTCTATCGTTTAATGTAAATGTGTCTTAATGAGCCAGCGGCCAGACTACATTGAATACACCAGTTCTCGTCCGATCACCGAAGTTAAGCAGCATTGAGTCAATCAGGCCTGTGTAGCTTAGTGGAAGTGGCGCTTGCGTCCTCTGCGCTTGGTCGCTCGAAGTCAGAATTAAGTTAGTCTAGTCGCTGACTGGAGGAACTTTTTCTAAGCCTATCTTCGACCTGTTCCCGAGTTAGTCGATCTCTGGCACGGCCAAGCAGATTTTTCATCCTGTAAACTCGAGAAAATCGACCGTAGTACCTAGGTTATTTCAGACAATAACATATCCTGTTATGGTTAGGCACCAAGAGATGGCAGCACTTGTTTGCTGGTCTCTTCATCAGTAGCTACCTATAATTAGAGATAGACATGGGCCAGCTATCACTGATTGGCTACCGATGGAGATTGAACTGCCCACTCAGTATCCAAAAGCTAGATAGGATGAAGCCCTCGCCTGGTTCCTATTAGGGAATAAAAGGCGTTAGCTGATTTTTTGAATGTGCCTTATGTCAACAGAGTGCAGCCTGATCATTTAATTTACAATACACTGTTCCTAAATAAAAACCGCACTTGTGAGCGGGAAACAACTAAGGCATTAAAAGCGTAGTTTAAATACTTGAGAAACCACGACTGTTTATGTAAACAATATTGAAGGAAATTATGCTAGTAAGAGAGGGAAAGATCTACTGGATATAGAAATACTGGTGGCGCATTCTTAACAAATATTTCCCAGTGTTCATAGGCATGCGAATAGTAAATACGAAAGATGGATAAACATAGTACGCAATAGAATGAGTAAGAAAGGTTACGAAAGAAAAAGCACACTGCTAGAAAGAATAAAGCAGATATTACAATATAGGCAAATAACATCAATTCGTTACAGCGTCTCCTCGCCTATGTACCTCGACACGTGGCGTTGAAAAGTTTGGAGGAACTTGTGTTGCACTCGACACTTCCTAGATATTTAATAGGGTATAGCATCGAAGGAAATCTCGGCAGTTGCACCAATATGCCTTCCACGCTTGTAATCGGATCTCTAACTTTTTTCTAAATGCTTCCCTATGTGTGATAATGAGAGTATTCTCACTTCGAATTTTCCTATTAATGTAGGTGTTTCTCAGGGTTGTGACTTAACGTGCCCTCTTTTTCATATACATAAACTACCATCTCTCACTCATTTCAAGCCATAGTTTTGCTTATGACGGTACTTTTTCCATTCCTCCATAAGTGTTGTCATAATATGACAACACTTATAGTTCTTAAAGGTCTCATACCTCAAGATCTACAATCAATGCCCTAAACACTAATCTGAGTACCATCCTTTATACAGCGCTATGACATCCTAGCCACCTTCGCTGCTGTCAAAAGACAATTGAAAGTATCAACACTATCAAAGTATGAGAACTCCTTGAGAGCTAAAGAATCTCTGACTTCTCATACTTGGATAGCGTTGAGCTCAAGAGCAGATCTCTCCTCCCAGACATACCCAAAGATTGAAAAGTAATATCTTCAGCAAAAATTAGGCATCTTTTTGCTCAAGATGTTTTCTCATCTTTCCAGCTTTAACTCTGTACATATATCAGATCCTCCCAACAATGCCCTCGCGTTTGGGGCGGTTCACCAGAAACTTCGAAAAATTCTGGATACTCGATCCAGAAGACAATTCTGCTACTTTCAATCCCCATTTTTATGCCCCTAGTCTGAGACGATCACTTTTCGCATTGCTTTTCCTACAGTTATTTCGTGGACTCTGTTCAGTATAATTGCCATGTATCAATCTTTCCACTTCTGTCAAACATACAATAACACGAGCAGTAGGTGCCTAATATCCATTTACAGTTGAATTACTAATCTGTTGATTATGGCACTCATTCATCTTTCATTCCATCTGCATCTGTTACCTGAAATAGCCTTCTCGAAGAATACCCCGAACACAAATGACAGCTCTTCAAAGAAGAATATCTGGTTACTTTTCTCTTGACCATATCGTGCAAACACATCATTGCTATGCTGTAGGTTTTTTGTTGCGTCGTGTGTATATAAAAATGTCACAAGCGGCTTTCATATTGGAGTCCTTATTATATATTAATAGGTGTTGCATTTAAATACCATGCATGATTTGCAAAACGGGTATTTTTCATGGTTTATATGCATTTACATCTTGTTAATGTCATTAAAGTGAATTTTTTTCCATAATGAGATTGTTTTTATTTAGTAGACGTAAACAGTTTCTCTCGTGTTGCTTTGTAAAAACGTTTAGAGGAAAGTAGGTTAACAATCCCATTGCTCTCCCCTCTTTCTTTTGTTAACATGCACTGTATCTGCAAAAGAACTTTCCTGTTGGATAAGTTAATTATTGAGATTACGTGCCCTACTTTTGTTATATCCTCGATCACTTATCTGTCATACCGCACAAGAAAAACAACGAAACTTATATCATCCCTCACAGCGGGGAACATGATTTATGCCTTTTGTGAATATATATTCGTAATTTTCAATACGAATCCCACTCAAGAAAAATTCCAAACTTAGTGAATTTAATACCGTGAGTGACTCGATACTTTTTCAATCAAGAATGATGTTCTTACACTGGACAAAGATGAATTTCAGTCACCTATTTTTTTTTTAAATTATTCCTCACTATTCACACACCTATCATACTGTCCCTTGAACTTATTCGCTATCAGGATACTCGCAATTGTCTCTAGAAATTCATTCCAATGATTCACCACTCTCCAAAAAATCTAGCCTGCATACTTTTACTAACCATTCACACAGGACCAGGAATGTCCCCTAGTTTTCTCTCTACTCGTCACTTATTGAAAAATTTCTTGACAGTCACTCCCACCCTCATATCTACGACTTCCTCCAAGATATTGCCACCAGTTGTATACTCTGCATCCCATCTTTGCTTCCCGAAATTTAAAACTACCTTTTTCGATGCTACATACGTGTAAAGGAATGTGTGGTGAGTTTTGCATGGGTAGAATAGCGGTACATACTAAGTGTAAGGAACTGTGCAGCATCTACGCTGATATGAACAAACAGGTGGACTTGATCGTTATGTTAAGTGACGAATAATAGTGTTACGATATTCTGGAATAAAACCAAATAAGTATGCACTGGAAACATTCATGCTTCTAGTCAACGTCCATAAGAATAAAAACCGTATGCCAACGTTTTCTTCCATGATAAAAATCTGATATTTTGATTGAATTTATTACCCATTGTCCGCTCGGTTAGCCTAGTGGCTGTGCGCTTCGCAACCATATGCCTGGGGAAGGAGTGTCCTAGGTTCGATTCCCATCGGTGACGTGAGGAGTGAAGGATTTTCCTCAGCAATCGTCGGTCGTGGGCGTGGACAGTAGAGTTTTTCCCCCTGTTTATTCTGGGGTTTTTCATCCTGCAAAGCAGGCCTTGAAAACGCAACACTACGGACATAGGATACACCGGGGCGTAGGGCTGACCACCTTATCCTCTGAACGGTTTGAGGTCCGATGATTAATAAATCCTCGGCACCGAAAGGTAAAAGAGGGGAAAAGGAAGATGAGATTATTGCCCAGTGACTTTGTTGAGAAGTGATATCGGAAATTTGTGAGGAAATGTACCTATTGAAGGTATACTTTATTAATATGTATATATTAATAGAATTAATTGATTTTAGTAAATGTTAATTCTATTATTTTATGTATATTCTATCTTATTTTTAAGAGGCTTTATTGCTTCTAAAGGGCTTTCCTATGTATTTGACAACGGTTTTCAAGTTAAATTTTGAATATGAGAATTCAGTATAGCACAACACTTAGTACAAGTGGAAAATATAATTGTACAATGCAAAACAACTATTTCAAAAAATTTTTACCGCATCATGAACTACTAAATTTAATGACTGTATAGAACAGGGAACAAAGACTGCGATTTGTTTCAATAATTTTTTGTTGAAGGGCCGTTACGTTTATCCCGCATATTCGTGCCGTTGTCATATCCTTGGCCGCGTAAATTAGAAATATTGAAATTCAGCAATTGTCAAGTATTTAAAATAAATGTATATAATAATATAATTTACTAGGTACCATCCAATTATTTTTCCATTTCAAATTTCTTTGCTCTTCTTTTTCTCTATTGGACTCCGGACAAAGTTTTTTCCTTATAATATTCTTTTTCTGGCATCAATTAAATGTCAATTTAATGTGGCAAAGTGTAAGGTTATGCATTTTGAGGTGAAAAGGATTAGCAGCGGTATATTACATTGAATGAACTGTACTCCAGGAGATTGAGGCCAGGGATTTGGGAGTGTTGGTGGATAGGGAGTTTAATTTTAGGGGGCACATCGCAAGCATAGCTAAATCAGCTCATCAAATCACTTAGTTGCTGAAAAATACTTTAAGAAGCAGAAACAAACAGGTTATTGTTCCTGTGTATCGAGCCTTGATAAGACCCCCATCTAGACTACTATGCCAGATATGGGCGCTAGTTTCTTCTTGATGGGGAGGAGGTGGAGAGGATCCAGAGACGAGCGACCAAGATGATAGCAGGTCTATGGAATGAACCTTATGAGAGCAGGTTGAAGATTTGTGGGTTGCAGAAATTGGTTGATAGGCAGAAAAGGGGTGATATGATTTGAGACATTCAAATTACTGAAGGGTTTTTATAAGATTAATTCAGAAGATATTTTTGAGAATAGGACTGGTGGTGGGAGTACTAGGAGCCATACATGGAAACTGGGCAAGAGTGTGGTTAGTAAGGGTATTAAGAGCTAGGCTTTTTACTTGGAGAGTGGCGAATGAGTGGAATAAGCTGCCAGAGTCTGTTGTGGGTACCATGACTGTGAATGAGTTAAAGGTCAAGTATGATAGATACTCTGTGAATGTCGAATAGTTGTTCTTGTCATGATGTTATGGCCTCCCTCGATGAGTCTGTCGACTCCTTGGAGTTGCCCGTAATAATAATTTATACAAATATCCAAATTTTTAGACCTTGCAACCAATCTGTAGCAGATGGGATTATTCTAGTACAAAAGGGGACGGTGAGCTGAGGGGTAAAATGAGGCGTGATGAGGGAGAACAACTACAAAAAAAAAAAAAGAAATTTGGAAGAATGGTGAGAGAACTTAGATAATACAACAATTATGTGATTAGGCGAGAATAAAATAGGTGTGAAACTGGAATAAAGATAAATTGTTGTTAATAAGTGGAAGAGGACAGAGGAATAGAGAGAAGGCAAGAGAATTGTTGCAGAGGCGAAGGCCATGGCGTATCAAGATCTTTATGATCAGTTAGAAACAAAGGACAGAGAAAAATTTATCGATTGGCAAAATTTAGAAATAAGGCATCAAAGGATATCTTACATTTGAAGCAGATCAAAGACTGAAGGAAGGGTATTAAGGAGGGATGTGGCAATAAGAAACAGATGGAGAATATACTTCGAAGGTTTGAACGAGGAAAATGTGAGGACTCAGAAGATGGGCAGCCTTATGAGAGGTTGGTGTAGAACATCAGTAGAGTGGAAGTGAAGGAGGTCATAAAATGGATGAAGAATGGAAAATCGGTGAGCCCTGACAGGATCCCAGTCGAGGCAGGGAAGGCACTGAGGAAAAGGGAATTGATCTGCTATGGGACCCGTTCATAAGTTTGCCAACAGGAAAATATGCCCGAGGAGTGGAGGGAAAGTACTCTTGTCCCTGTCTACAAGGGTAAAGGATGTACAAGACTAAGAATTACAGAGGAATAAAGTTGATGTCCCACACAATGAAAATCCTAGAAAGGGTTCTTGATGGAAGACTGAGGCAGGAGGTGGAGATTACAAAGGAGCAATTTGGCATTATTCCTTGTCGATCGACGACAGATGACGGAAACGTTTCAAGAGAAACAACGGGAGCTACATCTGGTGTTTATTGGTCTGGAGAAAGTGTACGATAGTGTGCCAAGGCAAAATGCCTAGAGGTGTCTGAGAGAGAACCTACTAGAGAAATGTGTCAGGTTGGTGCAGGAGATGTACAGAAATGTGAAGACAAGAGTTTGGACCTGCCTGGGAGAGACAGATTTCAAGTGAAGTTGGTTTGCATCAAGGGTCAGCATTGAGTTCATTTCTGTTTAATATGGTGATGGAGGAGGTGAGAAAAAACGTGCCTTGGACAATGCTGACATCATAAAAATCAAGAGAAGTGGCAGCTAAACTGGAAAGATGGAGGAAAGTACTGACAGAGAAAGGTATGAAGCTGAGCAGAAGTAAGACCGAGTACGTGTTGCAAAGTGGATGGCAGCCAAGAGTGGAATGGAAGGAAATGTCATCAGGAAGGTTAGGGACTTTAGATACTTAGGTTCAAGAGGATGGAGAGGCTTAGAAGGAAGTGGGATGGGGGATACAAGCTGGATGGCAGAACTGGAGAGAAATGGCTGGAGTGCTATGCAAGAGGGTGCCGATCAACCTAAAAGGCGAAATCTACGAGACAGTAGTGAGATCTGCTACGACGTATGCTATGGAAATTATGGCCCTGAGGAAAAATAACATCAGCAGGATGCAGGTAGCGGAAATGAGAATGCTTAGGTGGATGTGCGGTGTGACCAGAAAGGATCGTCCGAGAAATGACTATGTAAGGGGAACGGCGAAAGTTGCGAAGATACAGGAGGCAAGGTTGATATGGTTTGGTCACGTAACGAAGAGTGAGGACGAGTGTGTGTGGGAAGAAAGGTCATGCAGGTGGATGTGCAGGGAAGGAGGAAGCGCGGGCGGCTAAAGGAGAGATTGAGGGAGGTGGTGGAGGACTTGAGGATAAACTTGGATGTGGTTATAGCCCAAGACAGGACGATGTGGAGGAGACTCATTAAAAACAGCGACCTTAAGTGGGATAAGCTGCAGAAGAAGAATCTGCGATGTGAAAATGAACAATACTTGCATTCTTAATCCAGTTTGAGCAGATGAGTTCAATTTTTCTGTCTGTAGTGTCATTTTTGTTGGGTGACAGACAAGATAGAAAAAGTGTAATGAAATAAATTTACTCACACTAAAAAATGAGTAACTAAAGCAGACTGACCACAAAATTAACAAGATGCATTCCTGTCATCATTTTGTACCCCGGAGAAAATAACCTCGTCTTTGACCTACTTTTGATCTACTGTCTACTAAACATGGGGAGGGAAAGATGTTTTCCAACAGCAGAAGCGAGAGGATCGATTTAATATATACACGATTGTATTTATAAATTGTTTATGGACTGATCGTAGTAGTGGGGTACATAAGTATTTAGTTAATACGGAGAGTCAAACTACTAAATGAATTGTTAAAGATAGACTTAGCTCTGGATAAAGTGGCATTCATCAGATATATAAACTTTCATAAAATAGAGCGTGGGTTAATAAGCTTTAATAAGAAATATATATAAATAAGCAAATTACTAGGTTTAATAGTATAGTAAATAGTTACGGCGGACGAAGAGGAAAAATTGGAATAGTTTGTCTTAAATTCTATGAATGATCTTTAAACGAAAGATACTCACTCAAAACAATTCATTGACTATGGATTTTAATTAAAATTTGAATTTTGGATCTTTAACAAACACTTGTCGATTTTAGTTGATCTGAGTTTGTAATTTAAACCAGTTCTCTCTCTCTCCCCCTCCGGGGGTGGGGGGGAATTACGTTATGAATGACAGCAGATGTACTTGCAGCTGTTCCCCGACGTAAACTCCACCGTAGAAGCCGCCGTAGCTTATTTGTTAACATTGCCTTTTAGTTGGAAAAATTGGGTTCGATTCTTGTCTAGGACGCAAAGAATATTTTATAAAAGTTTTTCAACTAAAGATGAGTTACTTGTTCTCATACGGAGGTGGAGGTTCCTCCTCTCAAACTCCGGTTTTTCATCCCCACAAACTGGCCAGATAATGCACGTAATTTACGGACAGAATTATAATTATTAATTGCATAATTGGTTGATTATGGTTTGATTCTTCTCCGGAAAAGGTGGCAAGAACTACTATTGTAAGAGTTCTTGCTCGATATTCCTAATGAGTTAACTCGAATTTCTGATTTTCTTTTTGCTCATACCAGCTTTTTTTTTTTTGTTTTATACACACAACATTTAAAGGTAGTAATGTTTGCTATTTTTTTTTTTTTTTTATCAAGAATAGCAAACCATTCGATTACGTATTAATTCAATGCTTACGGAACATCTTCGGTGACGTTCCAGAATTTTTTTTTTATAGAATATTTGTGAAAGATGTCATTCATTCTTGTCTTCAAGAGTTAGTTTTTTTAATAGTTTAAGCAGAAACAGCCGGTAGCGTTAGCTGTTGTGGAGTAACGAATGAGCAAAAACATTGGTGACCGATGAGCGCATTGACATCTGCAAATATTGATTCCTTCGCCGCCAGCTTGAAGTGAGCAATTTATTCTCTTATTTTTCTTTCCTACTTTGAGGCCTAGGGTTGCTATAGTTCGCCCACCGATTTGAGATCCTTCGACACTTCTGCGCATGTCAGAAAAAGGAGAATCCATTCCGATAATAGGGTAATCAGTCCGTATTGTGGGATGAGTTGTTTATTATTTCAGGTCGGAAAATTAACTTCCATTTTATGATTATTGTAGTTAACTATGTTGCTTGTATAACAGTTCGAAAATTTTACCTATAAAGCACGTGATTTTGCATGTTGGCGACCAATTCGTACGTCCTTCATTTCTCTCTCCCCTTCAGCATGAATCGACTATTCTTGGCAAGACGCCAAGCAGAGACCTACAAATAGTGGGCGAACTATAACGGATCTTATTTTGCATAAATTACGTTGATGCCTTTCAAAGTTGTAAAAAAAAAAAAAAAAAAAAAACTGTTGCTTTGTTATTTATACTTGGATTATTGCTACTTCCTATCTTAGGTTTTGAACACGTCAAAGCCAACATGTTACTGATACAATCAAGATTCTTCGAAATTTGTTATCATTTTTCTGAGTCATCTAGTCCAATAGTAACTTTATTTCATTTGTCTTCTGTACTACAATCTCACACAGCTGTTATGTAACTATTGTATTTAACAAGCTATTCTTTGGCACTATCAAGGGTTTCCTTTTGAATAAGTTTTCGTCATTCGGTACATATACGTAAGTACTAGACTTATTTCAGAATTTTCATTCTTACCAACTCTAATAAAACAAATAATAAAAGCGTTTGATTAAAGTGATAAAAAATTTTTTGGCTGGTGACAGCCAGAATGTTTTTTTTTTTTTAAAACTCAATTCCTTATCTATTTTAAGGACTGAATAGTTGCTGAAGTGCATTACTACCGATCGTGGCTTTCGATACTTTACAATGAAAACTGAAAAAAAAAAAAAAAGAATATAGCTTGCAATTTATAAACGTTAATTTGGTTGTTACCATGTACCATAGATAAGTCAACCAACACAATTTTTGCTGACTTTTATATGAGACTTGTTTTTTTTACTAATTTGGGTGCGCTGATTTCAAATATCAAACCCATTTTTCTCTATCACGTCAGGTTTTTCCTCTATGGCATTTTCTTTTTGCTAATTTGTAAGTTTTTGATGGTTTTAAGGAGGCAGTACTATTTAGAGGATCAAAAAAAAATCGATTTTTTAATATTTTCTGAAAGTATGTACTTTTAAAAATCTGTTCCCAACTTTTTATCAAGAAATTCGAAAAATTCCAAGATATAGCCTATTATTCAAAGTGGTGCGCAGATCAGAATCGGAGCGCTCACCGCTCTCGCTTGTTAGTAAACGAATAAGTGCGAATAGTTTCTTCACTGCCGACTAACATGCAATTAACAAGACAAAAAAAAAAACAAAAAAAAACCCAGACTTTATTGAAACAGTTATAAGCGCTCATCATACTTTCACGAACGATTAACTGATTTCGATCGTTCTTTGTCCGCTATGACGCATATAGCATTCATTTGTTTTAGGCAGTTGTCATCACCTAAATGTATTAGGTCGGTTATCGGTCTCTCTCGCATTCAAAGCGCCGGTACGTGCCGTTGCAGGTTCTTACGCATTTATTCGTTTACTAACAAGCGAGAGCGGTGAGCGCTCCGATTCTGATCTGCGCACCGCTTTGAATAATAGGCTATATCTTCGGGAATTTTTCGAATTTCTTGATAAAAAGTTAGGAACAGATTTTTAAAAGTACATACTTTTAGAAAATAATATTAAAAAATCGATTTTTTTGATCCTCTAAATAGTACTGCCTCCTAAAAACTTACAAATTAGCAAAAAAGAAAATGCCATAGAGGAAAAATCTGACGTGATAGAGAAAAAGTTTGATATTTGAAATCAGCGCTCCCAAATTAGTAAAAAACAAGTGTCAGATCATAATCAGCAGAAATTTTTTTTTTTTTTTTTTTTTTTTGGCCAGTGTAATTAATGAAGCAGTGAAACACTTGCTACAACACCACTTTTGCTAGCCATACGGCATGTAAAAGAAATAGTCGAATGAATAAGTAATCGCCTTTAACACTTGATCTGCGGTAACTTGAGCTTAAATTCTTGCGTCTATCATTTCATGTATTCTGTGCGTTAGTCGGTGGCTGGTTTGAAATGTTCCAAGTTGTTTAGCCTTTCTTCCGCAGATTCTCAAAGACAATCTGTACTTTCTTCCTTCCGAATAATAATAATAATAATAACAACAACAACATGAGAGTTAGACATATGAGTTTAATATTCTTCTCTTCTCCCACCTCCCCATATGTCACATTCAGTGACACAAGCATGATTTCTCTGTTAAATATAAAGAGTCAACAGGCTTCATTTCGGCGACATTAATTAAAATTAAGGGGATATTAGATCCCACATTGTTTTAAAACCGAATAAGAAAATCAAAGATTGGAATCAGAGGGTTTGTACTACGTTCTAGGACTACTTGCATTTAGCTCACGCTAGTATTCGCCGATAGTTTTTTTATACCATTTCGGCATGAAACTCTCCGATTCCAATCTTTGAGTTTCTTATTCGGCTTTAAACAATGTGGGATCTAATATCCCCTTAATTTTAATTAATGATTTCTCTTTTTTTTTCTCCCCTTCTCACTGTTTGCTAACCTTCTCTTCCCCACCCCTGAACCCATACTCGCGCAATCCGACTTGTATTAGCTAATGAAAATATATTCTTTGCTATTCAAACACCTCTCGCGCATTATAAGATCACTACAGCAATGAAAACAAGTGGAAAAATTAAATATTTTAATATGAGTAACCACCTTTTTATTTATGCACAGCTTAAATTGGACCCCATTGAAAAGATAAATCCAACCGACGACGGGTAGTTTTTAGAAATGTATATCTAGGGGCGTTACGAAGAGCTGATAGAGAATGGCAACTATTGAAGACTGTAGAAGCATTTGAAAAAAAAGTTTTTTTGGAATAAATTTTAGAAATGGAAAATGCTTTAGGAGAACAAATGTTCCCTAATTTAACAACATTAGTTAAAGCTGTACTGTGCCTCCCTCATTCATCAGCAGCAACTGAAAGAATATTTTCAGCAGTGACAATGAATAAGAATAAAATAAGAAATCAACTACAAACTCACTTGATGAATGGACTCTTTTTGACAAAAAAAAAAAAAAAAAAATTGAAACTTTCATCAGCTACAGATTTTACTATTTCTGAAGAATTAATTAATTTAGCAAAATCTGCTAAAAATAATGAATAAATACTTCCAGTGTTTTTCTTGTAAATGGGTACCCCTGTATATTTATATTTGTAAATAGCATATTAAATAACTGAAAATGTAATGTTACATTATTTTAAACACTAAAAGTTATATTAAATTAATACACATATTAAGTGCTAGTTACAACTGGGACTTCTGTTACGATGAATGACAACTGCAGCTCTTGGACTCAGTGACTACACTGAGATGGGTTTTGACTTTTTTCTTTTAATTTTTGTTGTACATGTGTTAATTTAGAGGTTTTACATTGAGTTAATCTATGATAATAAGGTAGTGATATCGTAAAATGCCCAAAACAGAGTGAAACGAAAGCAAATAAAAATCTATTACTTTTTTTTTTTTCAGACTTAGTACCTTTTTCTTGCATAAGTTGGTACGAAATATTTTTGCTGAGTGGTCACCCTGCAGTGCTGCAGTGATCACGGTTGTGTGACAGTGTTTCAATTGTGCTGTCAGTTTTTTCTTATCCGTTCTATCTCAGATATAATTAGTACTAGAAATGGTAATGTTATATAAACAGAACATAGGATATCGAGTTCAGTTTTTATAATTTTTGAAACGTTAAACGGTGGAGGACCAGCAGTCGATAGTTTCGAGGCACGAAGGACTACGGAAGCATACGGCTTAGGTCGGCCAGTATAGAAAATCGCCAGTAGGGAATTTGGAAAAATCGCTCGGTAGCATTTTCGTCACTGAGGAAAAACTAAAGAACTTGGATAAACATGTTTTGTGATTGTTTATTTTTAGCGAACAGGAAGAATATATAACATCGCAGTTCTTGGACATGAAGGAAGAATTAAAATGATTGAGAAAATACGATACGGTTGTGAAGAAAATGAGTTCTTGGTACAAGAAATTTATCTTGAATTGAACAGCATGGTAAGCTGCTTGGACTTAATGGAAGGGGTTTATTAGTAATCCCCCCTACACATACGAATCTAGGGGGGGAAGAAGTTGTATCAGTGTTAATAAGGATTCCTTGAGTATTAAGCTGTATGCAAGTCGAAGCAGAACCACTCGAATTTCCATTGTTATACTTCACATGCATTTTTTTTTTTTTTTCCTTGATAATTTTTGGGTTGGAATTTGAAGATTATTTGAAACAACGAGAAATTAATCAGTGAGGTTTTGACCTTTTCTACTAGACTGTACCATATATAAATAGTCCATTTTACTTGTCATTATTTGGATATAGATGAATTTTGAGTAGAAGGAACAGGTTGGAATGAAAGTTGTTTTCATAGAATGCAGTTTTTCGCGCGCACGCATTATTTGTAGATGATATGCTCGCCTTCAATTACAAATAATATTAGTTTGTTTATTTTATCACATTGTGTTCATTTTAGTTTTAAGTTAAAATATTTCAATTATGTATTACTAATAGAACGACTTGAAGCCTGCGCTGTCAAGTTTGTTTTATGCCTAAACATACACCTGGGTTAACTATGCATGAATACGGCCTGAAAGTCTTTCGGTGATATCTGAGGAGACCTTTTAAAGTAGCTTGAGAAATGATCCATGGTTGGTCTCCAGAGAAGGGTTGTTCCGAGTGTATTATCTGATTCCTCAATCCACTATAATACTTTTTTTTTCTAATATCAGGGATTTTCCTACTTTTAGAGAAAATGTTGGCTCCTGATTACTTAAAGCAGTTTTAGAATGACTAATTATAATCTGAAGGCTGTTTTAACTGATATTTACATTTTAATGCAAAAATAGTATTAAATCTTTATATTATTTATAAAATTGCATGCAAAGTATTCTTTCAATTTATTTAGTTCGGAATATGTAGTAAGGAATTAAAAAAAAAAAAAAAATTATCTGCGTGCCGACACTTCATGCTTATTTAAATAGCGACAGAACTGGAATAATCAATTTCAGCTACTGAGAATAGAGCCAACAGGCTTCACTCGGCGAAGTAAAATTATTTAAATTAAGTTGATATTGAAACCCACCTTATTTCTTAGCCGAATAAGAAACTCAGAGTTTCATGCCGAATATACTTTTAGTTTTCTATATTCAGCATGAAACTCTTAGATTAGATTTTCCTATCTTTGAGTTTCTTAATCGGCTAAAAAATAATGTGGGTTTCAATATCGACTTAATTTAAATAATTAATTTCAGCTTTCGATAAGTGATAGAAACAACTTAATAGGTGAAGTTTTACGTTAACTTCTGATTTTAAGCAAGTGTACATAGCTCATATTGTTTGATGCAAAATGGTTTAAACAGTTCACATAAGATTATACTTTCACTGGTTTACACTAAAAATAAATTCTAAAGAAGCCAACTCGATACTAATTCAGCGCTGTGCTGAACAAAAGACATCATCATGCGTATCTAGGATTTAGGCCTAGCATGGCCTGTTCCGGCCTTAGAAGTCATCGTCGAATCGTTTAGAGGACGTCCTGGTTTTCTTTTTCCTAATGGCTTGTACTTTAAGGCTTGTTTTTGGTAATCTTGGTTTTCATTCTTTGAACGTGTTCCATCCATTTGTTTATATTTTTTTAATTTTTCCTATTACTGGTTCTTGGTTTAATTCTTTCATAATATCTTCGTTTCTTTTGTGATCAAATAGGGTATACTTTGCAGTTTTTCTCATAAACTTCATTTCTGCTGTTGTTAATCTTTGTTTTATTGTCCAGATTTCGCTTCCATACATTAGCCCTACCAGTCTTAATGTATTGTATACTTTTAGCCTGGTTTGTTTTTGAACTAGGTTTGGTTTAAATATAGTTAATTACACCTGTTATTTTTAAATATTTTGCAATTTTTACGTTTATATCTTTTTCATTTTCATATGTGATCATACATCCTAGGTAGTTAAATGAATTCACCTGTTCTAAGATCTTGTTATCTATTACTATTTTAGTTCTTGCTGGATCTTGTCCTTTAAAGGCCATAGTTTTTGATTTTTCTGTTGACATTATCATACCATAATCTTTTGGATATCTCATTTAGATCTAAAATAGCTTTCTGTAAGTTATCTTCAGAATTTGTAATTATTATTTGGTCGTCGGCAAAGAGGAGAGAGTTTTAAGTTAACTGTAGGAGAAAGTTTAATTCCTTGATGTAAATTTTTATTCCATTTTATTATTTCATTTAAGTAGATATTAAAAAGAGTTGCTGAGAGGAGACATCCCTGTCGGACCCCTTGGTTTCTCTCTCTCGTATATGATAGCTCGTGATTTAATCTTATTTGTATTTGATTATTTTCATATATACTTGTGATAACTTTTAGGATATTATTTGGTATTTGTCTTTCTTTTTAATATGTTAAATAATGTTTCTTTTAACTTTGTGAAATGCTTTTTCAAAGTCAATAAATGCAATATGTTCTAAATTGTATTCTCTTCTTTTCTCTATTAATTTTAGGCAAAAGGCCGGGTCTATACATGATCGTCCTTTTCTAAATCCATTCTGTACTTCTAGAATAAAGTTTTCGGAATATTTCATTAGTTTGTTATTTAAGATTCTGCTATATATTTTGTAACAGGAATTTGTAACGAGACAAACATGCACAGATCAAACGCAGCTGGTTTCGTCACGATCTCGAGGCCAATCGGAAATAACCACACTCACTTAGGAAGGCGTGTAGTGACACATGCTAAAATCCAGCCATTCAGAACTCGTCAAAATCCGCGCGCTAAGTACGCCTCGCTATACGGCATTTTTGCTATTGCCCGTTTGAAGGTTTTGCACGCTGGATTATAAAAGTTATTTGTAGGATTTACAGCTGTCTTTTTATCTACAAAAGTTTATTTTGATCTTAGACCATGAACGATTTGTTATTGTGACGAAATGAAGAATATCAATACATACAAATCTCTCGATTCGCATGTAGATGTAAGTAGTGGCTGTATACATATTCTTTTTTGTTGGCAGACGCCATTAATTAATATGTGAAATTACGTCATAGTAAGCGCTTAAAATAAATTAATAAAAAAATTCTCATAAAAAATCTCGAACCACCAATTTTAAACAAATGCAATTTTTTAAGCATTGTATGTTGTATTTATTTTGACTACTAAATGTTCTAAATATTAGTGATCTATTGTGAGTAAATAAAACAAACATTTTAAAATTAATGTATAAAATGTTTAATTTTATTATATATCATAGGTTTTGTTTATGTGATTTATAAATATATAATCAACTTCACTCTCGTATATGTGGTTGATTTATATATAATCAACTCCATACATCCTACAGATATTCACGTTAATCCATGCATCAAAGGGGGGGGGGTGCCCAAAAAAAGTAGCAGATCTTCATTTTCACGAACTGCTTGAACATAAAATTTGCTACTAAGTAAAATAAAAAAAATCTTTGAAATATGACTTAATATTTTTGTATTAATTATTTTTTTTTAAAGTAATAAACCACTTCACACTTCAAAGTTAAGTACTGCAGTCGTTTCCGGCTTGATTTTAACTTGAATTTGAACTTGTAATCAGAACCAGTATGAAAAGTCGTGAAAAAGTATTAATCACACACATCGTGAATATCATTATTCTTAATTTCCTCATGTAGCCGTTGCAAGTGTATAGGTATTCTGATGCAATCCTGGACAAGCTTTTTTCTTTCTCCAAAAGTGAACTTAAGTGTTTTCATTCCTGAAATGACAGCGTTGCATGAATGTTCAGTTTTAGTAATTAAGGTGTTCTTAGTGAAACAGTGGCGACTACTGTATTGTTAATACAATTAAAGAATAAAATCGTGAATTTCTACACAGGTTGGGCAGGAATAATAAATTCGTTATTCTTAAGTGTATATTTAGAAATTCGAGGAACAGTGTCCTTTTAGACTTTCCCCAGTGCTTTGGACAAATCGCAGTACACCGGCGGTTGTGGATTCCCTGCTCTCTTCCCCATGTTAAAAATAAATAAATAAATAAATCAAATTTTCTTTTTAATTATTAAACAATTATTTGAGTTTTTTTCTCAGTAAAATACCAGTATATAAGACAATCGGTATTCCCTAAAAACAAATGTTGGGAGGGGATAATCCCATATTCCCTCCCCCCCAAAAAAACTAATAAAATTTGATTAGAAATTAAAGATCTCAGATGATTGGATTTGTCAGTTGCACATCTTGTCTGCGTAATTCCATAGAGGCAAGAATACACTGTACTCTACTAAAAGATGTGTGGAATTACAAGCATTCTGTCTAATTGTGTGCGTTTCTGGCCGGTCTTGCCTGTTTTGAAGTATGGATTTTTAATTTTTTTTTTTTTTATTATTTAAGAAAGGGGGGGAATGCCATCTCCGTGAGATATGCCTACTTACCTTCAATTTATAAACTCTTTACCATTGGTATAGCTGCATTTTCAGTTGCGAAGATTTACTAAAGGACTTGTAATAAGTCCATTACAAAATCGATCTTTTGCTAAATTTGATTTATATTTTATTGAAATTCATAACTAATCCGTCATCATTATGTATATTAACAGGTTCGTTTAAAGAATGAAAAAATGTCGATCATATTCCAGAAAATTTGCATCAAGATTAGTTCTGTAGAAATACTGTCTTTAGTACATTTTTTTAATTGCAATTTTTCCCCCCTTGGTATAAATTATGTCATCACCAAGTTTGGAGTTATAGCGAGAGGAGGGAAAAATGCCACCTCGGTGTGAGATAGATCTACTTGCTTTCAATTTATAAACTTGCAACGTGTGTTTTCTGTGTATAGTTTTGTCATGATTTTTGGATCAATGGGAAACACAGCAGATAAGTGTTTCCTTCCTTCAACAGGCTCATGAATATTTAATTTGTCCTTGGAATAGGTAACAGAAATTTTGCGGAACAATTTTGCAATATAGTTTAAACTGATGCAGTGCCCCAGTTTAAAATTGACTGGGAAGGCTATGAAAATTGCCGTAATAAAGTAGATACATCAAAAGAATTTTTAAAAAATCGGACAAGATTAAAATGAACTGTTTTATTTTAATGTTCAGTTTCAGATTTGGTTATAGTTTCTGAAAAAGGCAAAGGAATAGGTTGTGTGTTTATTATTTACACCTGTTCTCTGGTCGACCAGTTTGTTTTGCAGTTAAACTTTGCCACTTATGAGACTAATTCACCTTCAGTCGAAAAGCCCTGATTGTATCTTAAACGCAATTCGAATCTCTTTTAGTCTTAGCATTTAGTTCATTGAATATCAGTGTTCTATTGACTGCTAAGTTGTTCAACATTGGATGGGTGCTTATAAATTGGTAAGAATCGATTCATTTTTAGTTTGGACCCAATATTTGCATTTAAATGTAAAAATTTTAGAATTTAAATAAATATTCCATCTAAGAAAAAATATATGAAATGGAATGGTTGTAATTGGTTATAACTACGGCCAAGACTGCCGCGTGGATAAGAGGCGCCTTTGTTCAAAGTTATATTTCAGCGCCCCATAAAATAGAATTTGCAAATTAAAATTAAATTCATTTCAAGATATCTTTATTTATTTAGTATATAAATACAAGATATACTCGTGTACATAGAAATAGAGCATCTCAAAAACATTTTGTTTTCAATTATCACAAGATAATCGCAACACCATTCAAGCCTGTTTTGACGCACCACTCATGAAGCGATACGTCAAAGCAAAGCGGCTAATCGGTAATACTGTTAATTTTGAATCGTCTTACTTTTTAAGTAAGACGATGCAATATTCGGTAATACTGTTACTTCATGAATAAGACATTGTATAAAAATATACTACTTATCATCTTGAAATGGCGCTCCTGATCAGGCGTCTTTTGTGCGGGGGCACAACCTGTACACCCGCACGGGTCGGCCCTGACCACGGCATAAACAGCTAAGTTTAGTAGACCACTAGAAGGTGTCACCCGACATATGTCACCGGTATAATTTCGTTTCATGCTGTTGTCACCCGACACCAGAAGGTGTCGGGTGACAACAGCATGAGCTTACTTAATTTGTGTATACTCTTATAATATATTAAGTGCCCAAATTTATCATTTTTCCAAGGGCTACAATAATAACCCAACAGCAGATGAAACTGATAATACGTGCAACATGAAACTTGCCACCCTACATAAATATACAAAATATGAGTGAATAGACAAAAGTATATTCACTCTTATAGATTACTCCGTCTCCTTCATTTTCAAACACCCTTTATTTTTTCACAATTTTTTACATATTTATGCATATCGACAACAGTGCCGATATGTTCAGCAGATTTTAATTAACATATCTTCCATCCATAACTTTTTGACACCCCCCCCTCCATTAGTACTGTAGGTGAGGGGGTTTCTGTTTTTCTATACCAGTGTATATATATGGATTGAAACTTGTATACCAGTATAATTTCCTTTCTCCTACATGAGAAACATCTCTTAAACCTACTCTTGTTGAGCTTTATCATTAGTTTTTGTCTTTAGGTCTTAGAACCTATTGCGACTATGGCGTTGCAGTATTTCCACTTTCTTTAGTCTTCAAACTGATTTTTTTAGTACTTGGCTTTTTTTTTTTTTTAATTCCACCTTTTTTGCATTTTTTTTAACTTTTTTCCTGCTTACTATCCATTCGCTTACCGCTCGTAAACATTTTTTGTGAGAAAATCAGAAACGAAAAGTTGTGTACCCTTTATTTTGTGTTTCGTTGGTCTCTAGCTTTCAAAACTAGATTTAACCTCTCGTCTTTCCAGCCAAAGGACAATTATTGTCATCCTCTTATTCGGCAGCTCTACACCATGGTGTAGAGCTGCAAAATAAAATGAGTACATTCGATTGTTTTTGAAGCCATTATTTTCGACTCTTTTTGGTTGCTGGTGATTCAAGTAAGCTAGCATCGGTGATCAGGCCGATCATAATTGTTATTGACCAAATTATGTTTTTCTTTGTTTGCTATCGGACTGTGTTGTCTTCTGCGATGTTATCCTAAGACATATGATCGTTGATTTGTGAGGGAGAGTTATTGTGTTGGAAAGGACCATTTGCGTAAAGTACGCACACAATTCATTAATGGATCATTTTTCCCAGTAATGAAATTTGGAAGTGGCAGTGTATGATAAAGTTGCTTCTCATTGTATGAATAAGGTTCATTCATAATTTTCTGAATCCCATCCACGAAAGCTTGTTAACGTATAATCCATCACTGTTAACACTGGCGGCAGTAATTCTGGAAAGCAGCTCTTCCAAATTGGCTGGTAGTGGTGTTACAAACATTCGATCTTTTGCAAAGCCCCACAAGAAAATATCTAACGATGTAAGGTCGGTGGGATGGGGGAGGCGGTGGCCATGCTACAGGTACAGAAGGGAATTATGGATATACTCGAGCTGGCAAGTATATGAAGTGAGAAAGAATATGTGTGAACCTTTTGTGAGCTGTATGCGACCTATGGAATCCTCTATTATCACCTGTGAATCTTTCTACATTCTATTTTTAATATATTGTATCTCGTTCAAAGTAGCTTAAACTAATTTCATATACCGAGTTTGCAGGATTTTTCGCCATGCAAATCCGACAAACCAGCACTAAACGCATAATGATCACACACGACATACAGTACAAGAAAACCTCGCTTAACGCGATTAATCAATCCATCAATGAATGCACGCTAAGCGAAATCGCGTTAAGCGAATACGATAAACAATAGGAATAATTAATTCATCCATCAGTTGTCGTAAATTTAAAAAAAAAATTACAGTATAAGCTATATTAGAGGATAAAATCATCAAAGTTAATAAAAATCAATTGCTTACATTTTTATTTAATATCTAAGCATTTGATCGAGCTAATTTTTTTACAAATAAAATTAAGTAAAGTTGTTTGAATCGTGCTCGACCTTTTCGTCTTGTCATGCAATTTGAGAGAGCTGGCGATCGCTTTATCAAGATTTTGGCGGACTTCAAAGCTTCGTTCCATCAAACAAAAATTTTCTTAGCATGCTCAATGTGATTGAAAACTAAGTTCTTTTGTAGTTAGCTTCTTAGTTGTAACGTTTCTCTTCTTGTTCGCGCTCCTTATCTTCTTCATATGCAGGCTGTTCTTCTAGTTGAAGGAGATCATTCTCGCTTAACTGTTCTGAATGGGAATCGAGCAAGTTTCTCACATCTTCATTATCCAGTTCATTAAATCCAAGTTTTTTCCCAGTTGTGCTGATTTCTTCAATAATGTTAGATCTTGGATTTTGCGCACGATAAACTAACATAGGCTTGAGTTTAAAGTGGCCTTCTGCATTGCCTCCTAATAAAAGAGTAAGACGATCTTTAGATACTTTTTGTCGTCGTTAAGATGCTTCTGTTTTAGCTAGGAAAGTTTCGCATACGTTTCCGAAAGAGACCAGTTTCGTCGCCGTTAAATATTTGCAGATCGTCAAAATTACCCTCCTGAATTATCCTTTGCATTTCTTCACGAAACTTGGCTGCAGAATCTCTATCAGCATTAGCAGATTGCGAAGTTATTCTTACGTTATGCAGTCCAGTTCGATTTTTAAAACGGTCAAACCATCCTAAACTTGCAGTAAAGCTTTCATATTCCTCTTGAAATTTGGTTTCTTTCATGAGGTAAAGATATATTAAGAGCTTCTGCTTGAATATTCCCTGTACTAAGAGGTGTTCTTTTTTGGTTATACACTCACCCAGAGTGATAGAAGACGCTCTATCTCGATCATTAAATAGATTCTATTTCGGATGATCTGCTCTTATTTAATATAGTCCAAACTATGGACTTGCTGTATCCCAGGTCTTGCACAGTCATTGTGTTACTTGCGCCACTTTCATGTCTCTTAGCTATTCCGCTTGCTGCAAATTGGCGACAAAAAATTTCGACTAACGTAAAATTTCGGATAACAAAAAAAATCGCGTTAATTGATTAATCACTCGCTTAAAGCGAGAAATAGTATCATTCCATTCAATCGCGCATATCGAATTCACGTTAAGCGAGGTTTTCCTGTACTTGTCTGACAGCTTCAGTTGGTTTAGTGGTCACCCTAGCTAAACTAACACACCCAGCAGAACGATAGTACATGAGTAGTATACCAGCCACTTTGAACCAGATCAAGATAAGATAAGGAATTGTGACGTGATTGGTTGTTCATTTGATGACGTCATTGTAAGCGTGACGTCATGAGTTTGGAATTTTAGGAATTTCCCTGTGGGCATATGTATCAATGGCTTCAGTTGTTGGGTTCGGTTCACATATGGAATTATGGGTAATGGTAGAGATAAGGATTCATGTTGTGATTGGTGGGACACTTTGAACCAGATGAAGATCAAGATAAGATAAGGAATCGTGACGTGAATGTTTGTTGTTATAGAGAAAGAAATGTTAGGAATTTCCCTGGGAGTATGTGTAAATGGGTTCAGTTCTTGTGTTTTGTTTCGCATATGGAATTATGGGTGATGGTTGAGATAAGGATTCATGTTGTGATTGGTGGACACTTCTGACTAGATCAAGATCCGTGACGTGAATGTCTGTTGTTATGAGATGTAGATAAGTGACGTCATTTGTTAGTTGTAAATAATTGATTATCGTTTTGAATGGAAAAGGGAGATATATTAGTGTATAAGGAATCGTGTCATGATTGGTGGGACACTTCTGACCAGATCAAGATAACATAAGAAATAGTGACCTGAATGTTTGTTATAGAGTTTGGAATGTTTGGAATTTTGCTGTGGTCTTGTCTGTCAGGGACATCATGTGGTGTGTTTGGTAATATTTAGAGATAAGAATCGTGACGTTATGTGTTTGAAAATTTCTGGGGACCATATCTCTCTCTCTCTCTCTGTGCTATCACATTGTATTTTGGTTTGGCTATGGAATTGTGGGCGATGTTTTTGAGATAAGATATCTTGGAATATTCCCAGTGTGACACACACATCCGTCATTGTTGTCATGTTTTGTTTGATTGTCTAATGATGGGTGTACTAATTTCCAATACATTATGGGGTATTTCTTTCCTGTTAAAGGGTGGAAATTCTTAGAGTATGTCGTGATGGTGGTTGATTAGGTTTTCTGAATAATTTAATTATATACTGGTATCATTAAACACACACACACACACACACACACACACACACACATACATATATGAGACATGAAAAGTAGCTAATGTATCCATGTTGATACTCTAATATGTACCCTATGATTATTCTTATGACAAAACTATTCAATATTAGAATTACGTTTACCAAATACATGCGAGCAGTGATTATTGAAATTACAATTATCAATTATGTTTAAGTTAAAAAATAATAATTTACATTTCTTTCCAGAATGGGAACATCTTGGTACTATGCTTTTCTGAATAATTTAATTATGTTCGTGTCTCTATGGTATTTTAAAATAAATAAATTAAAATAAACAGACAGTTAAATGGATTACAAAACCTTTTTGTATGTATTCTAGAAATTCTAATGACAATCTAAAATTACTTACAGCTTTCCAGAATGGCTCTTCTGAATACGAATATTCAAAAATATATATATTCCAAAATAGTTGAATTTTATATCCACAACACAAAAACCACAAAGAACGAAATTTCTGTAAATACTGTCACCTGAAATAGTCGAGTAATTCTTCCTTTAGATTACAGACCGTAGATGCTATGTTATTGCCATGAGCAATATCCCCCCACCGAGCAGTTTTCTTCAAAGGGTCTTTCATGAAGATGACATGAGTCACATCCGTAAATTGCTGTATTGTTCAAAAGGTAGCATTTTCTCAAGTTTGGATATTTCTCAAATACTTGCATGACTAAGTGCACATGTTTGCGATGACACATATCCTAAAATTATTCATTCTTTGTTACCGTCTGAATTTATTGGTGTAGTAAATTAATGCTTACATTTAATTTTTTAAAACCAATATTGACTATTAATTTTACCTGCGATTCCTTGTGCTCTTAACCTATTTCTGTAACTGAAATTTATTTTTCTTTCTTAAGTATTAGTAATTTTAAGTAACGGACATTTTTGAGAAACAAGGTTTTTGAACTCGCCCTTGCATTTTCTTTTAGAAATTTCTTTTGCCAGCACAACAAATAAATAGTTATTTCTTATTATTTTAAATGAATATTAGCTCTGTAATATATACTTTGTTAATTTCTGTTACCTTGTTATTTGACTGCAATATTATTAACAAATGGCTCTGTAAAATAAAATAGCCAAATTTTTAGTATTGTAACTTTTCAGGTGTAATCTTCTCCACTAAAATTCTGGCTATTAATTTAATACCCGATTATTCCTTTTGCTTCCAAGATTTGACAGTTTCTTGAAATATTTGAGGGCCTGCATGAACAAGTAAGACTTTTAATTCAATGAATCAAAAAAAAGTCTCTCTTTACTTTGTGGCATGAAATTTCACAAGGAAAAAAAATGTTATCCTCCTTAAATTTGTATAACACATCAACGACACCCAATTGTTCATTTAAATTTACACATTTTATTTGAATAAAATATTATTTACAAATTGTATTTACTAAATCTAACAATACAGAAAATAAATTGAAAAATAAATCAAAGGTTCTTCCCATGCTTGTGGAATTGCCATTATATGGTTTTTGACAATCTGAAAAATTGACTCATCTGAAATTTAATTTTTCATTTGGTGTTCGTTGGGAATTTATTACTGTAGTAAAATTAAGGGTTGTATATTTATTTCTTTGAAACCAATACATATACTTCTGAGAATTATTAAAAGCACAGAATCTTTCGTTATGTTTCCAAAAGCATTTAAAAGTACACGTTATGTTTTCACGTTATGGGGATCCAATTTCATTTAAATCAAGAACAGGCCTCTCTATTAACCTTGTTAATGTTTTTGATTTTTCTCTTCCTTTGGCAAGTAATATATGATATTTTCATGTTGGTTCTATCATCCAATTTCTTAGTTTGTCCAAAGATAGTGAACCAATTTCCCACTTCAGTTGATGGTTATATTTTATTAACCAAGAATTCTGTTTTTTAACTCTTCCATGCAATTCTTTCCAACTACAAGGTGATTTTGTCAATGCATATCTTACACTAATTCCATCAGAAATACAAATTTCTTTAGGAAATAAATTTGAAGTCTTATTTAAAAGAAATTGTTAATCAATTGTAGCAATGGTAACTGAAAATTAGTATTTTTCACCCACTGTCGATTTTTCATAATTGTTTTCCTTCATTCTTCTTAGATTACTTCATATGGCACCACAAATAAATAGCTATTTATTATTATTATTTCACTGATTATTAGCTCTGATAGTATACTTTATGGTAATTTTCGTTTACAAAATTCTAAACAATTAGAACTGTTCACAAAGAAACTTTGAAAGAATTTGTGGCTCACCCATTATTTTTAAATTACCAAACACAACACAAAACAGCAGCTGCAGTGGATGAACGATTACCTTAAGTCCAAAGTCACTCGACTCTATGGTATTTTCTTATAGTACTGTTTCACTTACTATGCCCTACCCTGACTTCCTTCAAAAATGAACCTTTTGCGCAGATGAATCAACGACATGTTTTCACATGCTGTTGGATATACTGTTGGTGTGTTTTTATCTTACTTTGTGTGGGGAAAAGGTAAAACTTGTATATGTGTTATCTGGAGAGTACAAACATTTTTTCTATACCAAACTTTAAGAGTTAGTCACGTTTTGGGTTAATTAGGTGCTCTCTTTCTGTAAAACAACTAAATTCTAACAGTTCGAATTTTCGATTATGTGAATGAATTGTTTTCAGATAACTCAAATAATGTCGATAGGTAGCATTAGACAATTTCTAAAATAATCAATACATGGATATTAGTTTTACACTTTTTTCCCGTCCAGGCATTCATTTCACAAGTGTAATTTTTTAAATAATTAAACAGAATTGCATTAATATTTAAAGTTGGATTTAAATATCAAGTTCTAATCAGAATAACTGAGTAAAAAATTCACTGTCGAAAAACACAACAAAAACACACATCTTTGTTCATTAAAGTTAACAATTGCATATTTTATTTTGCTGAAATACTATTTACAAATATATTCACTGAGAAAAAATTAGAAACATGTAATTACCTAAAAAATATTTCACAATATTTAGTTTAGACATTTAACATTTTCCAATGAGTTCAATGAATAAAATTTTTGTTACTCACTGTTTCGTAAAATATTCATAAATGCCCCAAAATAACGAATCTTTATTGAATTGGATAAAATCTTAAGTCTAATTTTACCATTGATGAATTTAAATGATTAGCAATAATTTTCCCCATGATACAAATAGATGGTAATTCAGTTTCCAAAAATAGTAAACGATTATCAATGTACATTTTTGGTGAAAATCTCTGAGCTTCTTCACAACTAATAGAAAAAAACTTTACTTCCATCAGCTCCTGTATCATCAAGTATTAGTTCCTCATCTTGTTATAACACTCGCCGAGAACCATTTCATAGTCAACTCTTCTTTGCAATTAGCCGACGATATCAAACCACTTCCTGCATAACTTTTCCCAAGTGGTCCTGGATAAATACATCACAATGTATGTGTCTTCTAAAATAATAATCGGTTTCCATCCTTTTAGAGCTAAGTGAAGAGTTTTGTCTCGTGCTATTTTCCTGAAAAAAATAAATTTCAATGACTTTTGTGGCTCGCCCATTATTTTACTTTACTTTCCTGGATACCGATCAGTACAATACGATAACTTCACAGGATGAACGAATTGTCGTAACTGCAAAGACACTAGACTCGTTTATTTTTCCTTATAGTACTGTTTACCTGACTTAACCCTGACTGTTCCTTCCAAAATGAAACTTTTGTGCAGATGATTCACAGACGTGTTTCTACATGCTGTTGAATATGATGTTGAGAGATTATCTTACTTTGAGACATAATAAGGGCAAATAATATAGAATACCCTTCAACCCACAGAGATAAGATTTGCCCTATGATGTCTCAAAGTAAGATAATCTCTCATTAACATCATATCCAACACGTAAAAACATATCAGTGAATCATCTGCACAAAAGTTTCATTTTGGAAGGAACGGTCAGCGTTAAGAGTCAGGTAAACAGTGCTATAAGGAAAAATAAGAGTCTAGTGTCTTTGCAGTTACAACAATTCGTTCATCCTGTGAAGTTATCGTATTGTGTTGTGGTGATCGGTATCCAGGAAAGTAAAGTAAAATAATGGGCGAGCCACAAAAGTCATTGAAATTGCTATTTTTCAGGAAAATAGCACGAGACAAAACTCTTCACTTAGCTCTGACAGGATGGAAACCGATTAATATTTTAGAAGACACATACATTGTGATGTATTTATCCAGGACCACTTGGGAAAACTTACGCAGGAAGTGGTTTGATATCATCGGCTAATTGCAAAGAAGAGTTGACTATGAAATGGTTCTCAGTGAGTGTTATATTCTGAAATAACAAGATGGGGAACTAATACTTGATGATACAGGAGCTGATGGAAGTAAAGTTTTTTCTATTAGTTGTAAAGAAGCTCAGATTTTCACCAAAAATCTACAACATTGATAATCATTTACTATTTTTGGAAATTGAATTACCATCTATTCGTATCATGGGGAAAATTATCGCTAATCATTTAAATTCATCAATGGTAAAATTAGACTCTCAAGATTTTATCCAATTCAATAAAGATTCATTATTTTGGGACATTTACGAAAACTGTTTGTGTATATTTGCTGACAAAAGAATACACAGCACGGTTAGGGAGTCATGGTGTCATTTCCAGACTGACACAATATCAAATGTATGGAAGTGTGGTTACCATGGTATCTGAGTTAAAAATTCTTTTGTGTGACCAGTATTTTGATGTAATATAACCAAGAAACAGTGAATAACAAAAATTTTATTCATTGAATCTTTCGAAAATGTTAAGAGTCTAAACTAAATATTGTGAAATATTTTAGGTAATTACATGTTTTTTCGAATTTTTCTCAGTGAATATACTTGTAAATAGTATTTCAGCAAAATAAAATATTCAATTGTTAACTTAAATGAACAAAGATGTGTTTTTGTTGTATTTTTCCACAGTGAATTTTTTACTCAGTTATTCTGATTAGAACTTTATTTAAATCCACAACTTTATATCTTAATTCAATACTGTTTAATTATTTAAAAAAAACACTTGTGAAATTAATGCCTGGACGGGGGGGAAAAGTGTAAAACTAATATCCATGTATTGATTATTTTAGAAATTGTCTAATGCTACCTATTGACATTATTTGAGTTATCTGAAAACAATTAATACACATAATCGAAAATCCGAACTGTTAGAATTTAGTTGTTTTACAGAGAGAGAGAGCACCTAATTAACCCAAAATGTGACTTTAACTCTTAAAGTTTGGTATAGAAAAATGTTTGTATTCTCCAGATAACACATATACAAATTTTATCTTCCCCCACACAAAGTAAGATAAAAACATACCAACAGTATATCCAACAGCAAGTGAAAACATGTCGTTGAGTCATCTGCACAAAAGGTTCATTTTTGAAGGAACAGTCAGGGTAGGGCATGGTAAGTGAAAACAGTTCTATAAGAAAATACCATACAGTTGAGTGACTTTGGACTTAAGGTAATTGTTCATCCACTGCAGCTGCTGTTTTGTGTTGTGGTGTTTTATGTTCGATAATGTAAAAATAATCGGTGAGCTACAAATTCTTTGAAAGTTTCTTTGTGAAAATTTCTAATTGTTTAGAATTTTGTAAATGAAAATTCCCATAAAGTATACGATTAGAGCTAATAATCAGTGAAATAATAACTATTTATTTGTGGTGCCATATGAAGTAATCTAAGAAGAAGGATGAAGGAAAACGATTATGAAAAATCGACAGCGGGTGAAAAATACTAATTTTCAGTTACCATTGCTATAATTGATTACCAATTTCTTTTAAATAAGGCTTCAAATTTATTTCCTAAAGAAATTTGTATTTCTGATGGAATTAGTGTAAGATATGCATTGACAAAATCACCTTGTAGTTGGAAAGAATTGCCTGGAAGAGTTAAAAAAACAGAATTCTTGGTTAATAAAATATAACCATCAACTGAAGTGGGAAATTGGTTCACTATCTTTGGACAAACTAAGAAATTGGATGATAGAACCAACATGAAAATATCATATATTACTTGCCAAAGGAAGAGAAAAATCAAAAACATTAACAAGGTTAATAGAGAGGCCTGTTCTTGATTTAAATGAAATTGGATCCCCATAACGTGAAAACATAACGTGTACTTTTAAATGCTTTTGGAAACATAACGAAAGATTCTGTGCTTTTAATAATTCTCAGAAGTATATGTATTGGTTTCAAAGAAATAAATATACAACCCTTAATTTTACTACAGTAATAAATTCCCAACGAATACCAAATGAAAAATTAAATTTCGGATGAGTCAATTTTTCAGATTGTCAAAAACCATATGATGGCAATTCCACAAGCATGGGAAGAACCTTTGATTTATTTTTCAATTTATTTTCTGTATTGTTAGATTTAGTAAATACAATTTGTAAATAATATTTTATTCAAATAAAATGTGTAAATTTAAATGAACAATTGGGTGTCGTTGATGTGTTATACAAATTTAAGGAGGATAACATTTTTTTCCTTGTGAAATTTCATGCTGTAAAATAACCAGACTTTTTTTAATTCATTGAATTAAGTCTTATTTGTTCATGCAAGCCCTCAAATATTTGAAGAAACTGTCAAATCTTGGAAGCAAAAGGAATAATCAGGTATTAAATTAATAGCCGGATTTTAGTGGAGAAGATATCACCTGAAAAGTTACAATAGTGTAAGAATTTGGCTATTTTATTTTACAGAGCCATTTGTTAATAATATTAGTCAAATAAAATGTAACATAGAAATTAACAAAGTATATATTACAGAGCTAATATTCATTTGAAATAATAAGAAATAACTATTTATTTGTTGTGCTGGCAAAAGAAATTTCTAAAAGAAAATGCAAGGGAGAGTTCAAAAACCTTGTTTCTCGCAAATATCCATTACATAAAATTACTAATACTAAAGAAAGAAAAATAAAGAAATTTCAGTTACAGAAATAGGTTAATAGCACAAGGAAGTGCAGGTAAAATTAATAGTCAATATTGGTTTTAAAAAATTAAATGTAAGCATTAATTTACTACACCAATAAATTCCGAACGGTAACGAAGATTGAATAATTTTAGGATATGTGTCATCGCAAACATGTGAATGCTAATCACTTAGTCATGTAAGTATTTGAGAAATATCCAAACTTGAGAAAATGCTACCTTTGAACAATACAGCAATTTACGGATGTGACTCATGTCATCTTCATGAAAGACCCTTTGAAGAAAACCCGTCGCTGGGGGATATTGCTCATGATGATCACATAGCATCTATGGTCTGGAATCTAAAGGAAGAAGTACTCAACTATTTCAGGTCAGTATTTACAGAAATTTCGTTCTTTGTGGTTTTTGTGTTTGTATTGTGGATATAAAATTCAATTATTTTGGTGTGTGTGTGTGTATATGTATGTATACACACATTTTTTTTTGGAATATTAGTATTTAGAAGAGCCTTTCTAGAAAGCTGTAAGTAATTTTAAATTATCATTAGAATTTCTAGAATATATACAAAAAGGTTTTGTAATCCATCTAACTGTCCGTTTATTTTAAATTATTTATTTTAAAATATTGTAGAGACACCAACATAAATAATTCAGAAAAGCATAGTATCAAGATGTTCCATTCTGGAAAGAAATGTAAATTAATTTTTTTTAACTTAAACATGATAATTGTAATTTCAATAATCACTGCTCCTATGTATTTGGTAAGTGTAATTCTAATATTGAATAGTTTTTGTCATAAGAATAATCATAGGGTACATATTAGAGTATCAACATGGATACATTAGCTACTTTTCGTGTGTGTGTGTTTAATGACACCAGTATATAATTAAATTAATCAGAAAACCTAATCAACCACCATCACGACATGCTCTAAGAATTTCCACCGTTTAACAGGAAAAAAATACCCCATAATGTATTGTAAATTAGTACACCCATCATTAGACAACCAAACAAAAGATGACAACAATGACTGACGTGTGTGTCACCCTGGGAAAATTCCAAGATATCTTATCTCAAAAACATCGCCCACAATTCCATAGCCAAACCAAAATACTATGTGATATCACAGAGAGAGAGAGAGAGAGAGAGAGAGAGACACACACATATGTTCCCCAGCAATTTCCAAACACAACGTCACGATTCTCACTCTAAATATCACCAAACACACCATGTGATGTCCCCGACAGACAAGACCCCAGCGAAATTCCAAACTCTATAACAACAAACATTGAGGTCACTAATCCTTATCTTATCTTGATCTGGTCAGAAGTGTCCCACCAATCACGACACGATTCCTTATACATTAATATATCTCCCTTTTCCATTCAAAACAATAATGTCACTTATTTACAACTAACAAATGAAATCACTTATCTACATCTCAACAACAGACATTCACGTCACGGATCTTGATCTGGTCAGAAGTGTCCACCAATCACAACACGAATCCTTATTTCACCCATAATTCCAAAATGCGAACCAAAACACAATAACTGAAGCAATTGACACATACCCCCAGGGAAATTCCTTACATGCCATTCTCTATAACAACAAATATTCACGTCAAGATTTGTTATCTTAGCTTGATCTTCATCTGGTTCAAAGTGGCTGGTATACTACTTACATGTGCTTTATTTCCGGGAAATCTGGAGACGATTCTCCATGGCCTTTAAGCAAGGTTATCATTGTTCTGCTTTAATGGCTTTTGGCTTGCTGCCCTCAAAAGGATAGCAACCCATTTCATAGGTTTTCATTTCACAGGTGTGAGGAGTAGATTTTTCGCTTTGAAAGTGGTGAATGAATGAATGAATGGATTGCGTTGCCTGACTCAATTGTGAGTGCTTCGTCTGTCAATTAGTTCAAGAATAGGTATGATAGATATTGTGTGGATAATTTAGGTCTCCCGCGATGAGTCTTCTGACTCTATGGAGATACCCGTATAATAATAAGCCATAATTTCTTAAAGCTTTAGTCATTTGTGGCGTATCTCTACATGTGCCTTGTAAACAGCGTGATACCAAACTGGACGAGATGACTCATTGGCGTCGTTACGATTCCTGCCTGATAAATAGATTTCTGCTACTTCTCAAGCAGACGTCTTTGATGGAAAGCATTTATACGTCAGGTAGTGCATGGAATCAGAAAAGGACCTGCGACATTAAAATAACTTTGTCTAAATTTCAGATTTTATAACTTTTAAAATCATGTACAATATTATGATTGCATCGACATGGCAGGGTTTTATAAATGTCGATGCGAAAATTTTGATTATTTATATATATATATATATATATATATATAAATGATAGGTTGTAGAAACTATAGCATATTCTAGAAGTATTTGAGACGAGGTTAGAGAAAAACTTCGATATCTTTTTCATTTCGAAATAGATTTCTGTGGTAGAAGGATATGATCTAATATATTGGTTTACATACCGATATTATATTAGATCTTGAGGAAGGGGAAGTTGATAGCCAGAAGACATTCTTATTCCTTGTAAACATGGGGGATGGCTGTTCCAGAGCACAGAAGTAGAAGGAATGGGGAGTAGAAAGCCTCCAGATGAACTGAGAATGGCCGTTGTGCTGGTTATTATAGGTTTAGAGAAAACCTAAAGAGAAGTGAAATTCTCATTCCACGTATTTCTCAATGCATCATCGATGAGAAATATGTGGATCAGCATAAGAAATGCTACATCAATATAATTCATATTACTAAGAATAATAAGGCAGGATCTTTCCAAGTACGATGATGTATTCAGACGCCGTGGGATCAGTGATGCACATAAATTTCGAAATTGGAATCCTCCCCATGAAATTTATCAAGATATCATGAAACTTATTTGTACCTGTTCGACGGAAGATTCTATTTTTATGTGAATCCTACTCAGGTTGCTGGTTGAATTGTGGCCGAAACACCTAAGGCTATGAGGCCAATGTATTATTTTGTAATTTGCATGTTTTCTAGCGAGTTTGCCAGTTATAACAATAAAAACAATCTCTAGTTTCCTGGAGAAAATGTGCAAGATTCGTATGAAATCGGCTAGCTCATCTTCAGATGACAGTACCCTTATAAAATTTCTTTTATAAGGGTACGACTTAGACGGAATAAGAACACAGATCTTTCTATCCAACGGTACCGACTAAACTACGAAGACTACGGTTGTTTTTTTTTTTGTGTGTGTGTGGGGGGGGGACTCTTATAACTACCGCATTGAGAGGTAAAAATAGAAATTCTATTAATATTAATCCCTATCAGATTTGATAGGGATGAATTCATGCTAAGTAATGACAAGAAATTTGATTTAAATGTGATCGTATATTTTAGTTTATGGGATCGGTTTGTTAAAATTCGGATGTGGTTTGATAATATTATCAAGTTGAAGGCCATTCATAAGGTTTTAAAAATATAAATGATACCTAGGTACAATAAACTTATTTATGGCAAAATCCATATCGATGATCGATTAACTGGTGAACGTGAAGTTGATATTTTGTCTTCGAGAAGACAGAGGTCAGGTCAATGGAACACCAGTCTCATGGTAATTTATCTCTGTTTAAGGATGTGCTGAATAATACAGACTTGCTTCCATGATGTTGGGTAGACATCAGACAATGAATATGTCATTAAATAGATACAGGAAAGATGTTTATTCTGGAGGTCAAAAATTGAGAAAACAATTGGCAGAATAGCACCTGGAGACCAGGAGACTTACTTATATCCATGCTAATACGAGTTTATACTTGGCAATAATTCATCTTGTTTGATATTGTTGGGTATGGGATTAAAACAAAATATAATTTCTTGCCAAGTGTATATAGTTGTGGAAAGTTTTTTCCACTTCGTTACTGCCTCATCTAGAATATTTAATAACAAGGTGATCACACCTTTCTCTACTTGTATATGGGATATGACTTCAGCATTGATTTAACCTTAATATCTTGAGTCTCACTGCTGAAATCCGAAAGGTCGAAAAAACCGGTCTGGTTATTCCTTTCCATAATATTTTTTTTTTTTTTTTTTTGTGGGATACCAAAGTAATTGTAAAGTCAACAGAAACAGTTCTAGACCAACTGATGCAGCTCTTGAGCAGTACCCGGTATTTAATTTGATATTTAATGAAGCACGGAAGTGATCCGAGAAATTGAACTGCCCGACCTTTTAAACAAAATTCTAAGTCCATTGTAAAGATTAAATAGACGTTTTGAATTTATCTAAAATTTCTTTACATATTTTGCTTATGGAAAAGTTGTTAGATTAGTTATTAAACTGAAATAACAGATGTATATAAATATCATTGTGCTTTAAGGTCGTCTTGTAAGTCTGATATTTCGTTGTAGAGAATGCAACAGCAGCGCTTGTAGTTTCGCATTTGGTAGAAGATTAGCGTGGCCGTTAAGCCTAACCACGTATCACGGTTCGTCACCAATAGAAACAATTTTATTTACTAGTAATAGCGAGGAATCAGTAAAATGTACATACCCCTTATATCATTGAAATTATATTTGTACACCTTTTAATGTAGATTACATTGAATAGGCATCTGAAAAAGAATCTTTGTCTTGATTGCGCCAATGATAAATGTATCTAACACGCTAAACTGCTGTTTGACTCCTGGATTTCATGACATCATACACGCAGTCGCAGATCATTGAGAATAAGGAGTATGCTGTATTGTGATATGAGAACAGCTGATGGACACTTGGGGAACAATATTATGTTAAGGGGTGTTGAAAACGATAGGGGATATATAAATAAGAGGGGAAAGCTGTAAATGATTCCCTTAAAGAAGTTAAATACGTAAAGAATACCGATTTTGTTTATTATTAGTGAAATTTCCTATGGATAAATTTATTTACCTTTTAAGTCATAGGTGGCCAACAGCAGGGCCGCATGTGGCCCGTAACGTTATTTTGTGCGGCCCGAGGCAGGATAAAAACTATATTAAATTGTATTTATTATCAATTTAGCTATTAGTTTCGACCGCAGATTTTTCTGATTGGTATACTAGTTATATTCATTATTTCTGATGACGGAAACAATTTGTATCCTCAACACGGCATCAAAATATGTGAATGCACTTTCTCAACTATGAGGGTGGTTAAATCGTCGCAAAGAAGTCGACTGACTGATGACCACCTTCAGGATTTGTTACGAATATCGTCATCATCATTGAAAATCGACTTTGAACTTGTTGCCCCACATGAACGCCCACAGTGTTCTCATTAAGTTGTGTTACATGTAAAAAATAAATAAATAAATAAATAAAAATAAAAGACCAGAAATATGTAATTAAATTTAATTTATCAACTTATATTTAAATCAAGTATTTTATATTGTTCTCCCAGTAGTAAAATGATTTAACAAATAGAGTAATTCAATACATCTGACTATTATCTTGAAAAAATGCAGAGTTTATTTTTATTTAAGTTTTCTGTCTAAAATTGTGCAGCCCGTGACGCTACCACTCATCATATATTGGCCCTCGTATAAAATGAAATTGGCTACGCCTGTTTTAAGTATTATATTATGGCCGTGAATGTTTGTAACCGAAAAGGAAACCGTAAAATTTATGGTTTCGACATTTGTCAAAAACACAGGAAGTACCAAAACAGTTGTTTGCTTGTTCATCACTTAAATAGTTACAGCTTGTGAAATAAATGATTAACGTATTTGCGTCATGCTTTAAAAGAAGCCGAATATCTTTGCAGTAAAGCACAGGTATAGCTGATGTTATTACTTGGATACCTCCATTAATTCAAATTGCTCACGGATGGCTTGAAAAGTATGTATTGTAAAGTTCAAGGACAAGATTAGTGGAGTTTTCTCCAGACTACCGAGTCGTATCTATCGCATTCATTGAATATGTTAATTTTTGTCTCTGCAGCAATTCAATACTATATATAACTAATGTTAAAAAAAAAAAAAAAAAAGCTTCACGCATAATCTCGAGGTCTGAATACGCGCGCGTTACGAAACAAGGTCATTTTACTTTTAATTTTTATATTGATAATGAAATGCTGTAAAGACATTCATTTAAGAAGAACTTATAATTTCAAGTGTGTAGCATAGTGAAACAAATACGCCTACCTGAGGATAAGAAACCTGCTTAGTTAAAAAAAAAAAAAAAAAAAAAAGGGGGGGTGGATTTATACATGCTTTCTGACGAAGCAATCTGAGAGATTTTTAATAGCTGTTCATGTATGGGTACAGTAATTGGAGCATGCTGGTTAATGAATATATAACCGATATGGAGTGAAAAAATCATATTTCGTTCGTAGGGAGCAAAAAATAAAATTGTTTCTTCTTCCTTCGATTGTAGATGTCATCAACATGCCAACAGAGACTAAAATTAATGGCACAAAAGTAAACCGATCCATTTTAAATATATTATCGTCATGAAAGAACGCTTCTAACTATAGGAAAAATATATGAATGCCCACTATGCAGATTTTGTTATCTGTAAATGAGACCAGTGGTTCGCTCGAAGGTTTCAATATAACAATGATTACACGCACTTCGCATTTTAGACGGAAATGACAGTCTGATGTTAGGTTGGAAACAGTTTCTACATGTTGTTACTGACGCTCACGCGTAAACAAACCCATCCTTCACCGTGTAGGCCAGGGGTCGCCAAACTTCTTTGACCGTCGACCCCTTCAAGAGTTTCTAGACTTTTTATCGACCCCCTGTATTTTACTATTACGTAATTGTAATAGGATAAGCAAAAAAGACGCTTGTTGGTAAATACGTCATTTTGGCCTACTTGATTGGCCTCCGTAACTATTTTCATGACCTTGCTCTATCTTACAGGTCCTATTCATGTCTCTGTTCCCACGATTCACTCTTAATTGCGTTGTCATTCAGGATGGAGATGATTCAAGTTAACCGAATTAAAATTACCCGTACAATGATGTCTTATATATTTCTATCGACCCCTAACAATGTTATATCGACCACTTTGCCGACCACTGGTGTAGGCGTTCGAAACCCTACGGAATAGGCTGGTTAATCTTTATCCCAGGAGTTTATTCTCCGTGTACACACATCTTTAGATGTGTATACACGGAGAATAAACCCGGAGAATTCCCCGTGAACACACATCTTTATTCTCCGGGGAATAAACGGGCAAACACATCGGCCGGTTTGCCCCGTTCTGAGGGACGAAAAACCTGAGTTTTCTGGTGAAAAACCATCTACCGCTGTATGACACCAGCTAACTCACTTTTAGTCGAAAGAGATCAGATAAAGGTTCCTCACGTCATGGACGGGAATCGAACCCAGGTCTTTTCGACCAAAGGTTTTGTCTATACCGACTGAGCTACGGAACTCTGCATACTACTGCGCAATATTTAAGCGTTCCAAGTTTGCAGTTGCCAACATACTGAAAAAATGAAGTCCATAAGTGAGAGTGACACCGTACCGATAGGTAGTCGAAAATACTGCCGACGAGGAGAATCTACGTAGGGAGGCACGAATAGCCCATAACTGTTTTCATGTATAAAGACAGACGAACGCATTGTCGATTCCCATGAGCTAAGACAGGGAATGTAGAGTGTGGAAAATCAGTTTTTAAGAATCGTGTTATACTCTCCTACTCTGAGGAACGTGTTTGGTTAGACAGATGCCTAGACAACTCGTTTATCCGGTCATATTTCACGATTCCATGCATTTGTCGGTCTGGATAGCTGAGGGTTCGAATCACACCTTGAGTAAATGATGCTTTGTGAGTGGTGTTTAGGTGGAAGACAAATTTCATCGCCCGGTGGGTGGGTGTGGCCATCACACAGCTTACTGGAAGCCTGAAATGACGAAAAAGTTGGTCTTTAGAGAAGGGTTTCCTGATTATTTAACTTGTTTTTGAGTGTTTATTTAAGACGTACAGATGAATAACTGGTATTTAAAAAATTCGCTGCGGGCTCGCTGTGTTCTTACATTGAATCCAGAACGTACACAAAGTTGAAATGATGTCGCTTTATTCGGCCATCACATAGAAATGATTGAACTGATCGTAATGAAAAATCTGGAGATATATTTAGTGCAGTGGTTCTCAAACTGGGTGCCACAAAGGTGCCGTGAAATTTTGAATCGTTTATTTGAAAAAAGCAAAATATTCAATTGCCACAAATTACTAAATCAAAAACAAAAATTATATATTTTGATTTTAATGGATGAAGCGTATATAAAAATTATCATTTTTGTATCACTTTTATATTATATCCTGGGATTTCATTAGATCACCGCGTGTCGTAGTAACTAGATATGTGACGGCACATAAATACTGGGGAAAATGAACTAATGAATGGTTAGTTTGCGTTTTAATGAGTTTACAAGATTCTCTGAATAAATTGAATAACTGTTGTAGTAGATATGGTATGAAGGTCAGCAATAAAAAGACAATGAAAATAGGTAGGATCGTTGAAAATGTCAACTGTGTTGTGAACGGAGAACCTGTGGAACAAGTAAAACATTTCAGCTACTTAGGCGCGATTTTTAGTGAAGATGGTAAATTAAATATAGAAACAGACAACAGAATCAGCAAAGCTGGTATGGTGGGAAGTCAACTGAATAAATTCATATGGAATAAGAGAGAAATTAGTCGGAACACTAAATTAGCTGTATACAAGACAGTGTTCAAACCAATGTTAACTTATGGATCTGAGAGCTGGGTCAGAAGTAAAACACTTGACCAAAGACTAGACCGCAGATATGAGAGTTCTGAGAAAGATTAGAGGCGTGAACAGATGGCATCAATGGCAATATCATATTAAAAAAAGGATATTAGGAAAGAACTTGGCATTGTCAGCATCGAGGAATGCGTTAATAGAGCTAATCTCAGGTGGTATGGTGACTTAAATAGAATGGGAGAGGAAAGATTAGCAAAACAAGTATTCTCTGTCAGGTTGGCAGGAAAACGACCAAGAGGAAGACCAAGATATAGGTGGATTGATACGGTACAAAGTGCCTTAGACGATAGAAATATAAGATCTGATAATGATGGAGTTTTGACAAGTAACAGACTGATTTGGAGGAAAATTGTAGATAGGAAGTTAGTAATGTTGTAATTTTTTCATGTGGTACTATCATATCCTGTACACCCCTTGAAGGTACATGGCAGGAATTTGATGAATGGTTAGTTGTCCTGCTGTCTGTTTTAGTATTTCTCTGTTCAGTGTAACAAGTATTATACATGATCATTTCCCCTAAACAGAAATCATGAGTCTTTTGTCATCGGTGAGAATAAACGAAGTACGATATTAAAGTGGTTAAATTCAGTGAGTAGAGATTTTTCTTATTGTTATATATTCCAACTATAACGAGAGACATCGCAAACAAATGTTTTTCCTTTTTAGTTTAAATAAAATCTGTTTTATTTTAAACACGCTTCATATCTTTAGTTGTACTATCAATTTATTTATGGGTTATATATGCGAGTCTTTCAGAATCAATTAATAGACACTTTACTCTCTATAAAGAGCAAATAATACTAGGGGTGCCGTGAAATTTATTTATTGATTTTAGTGTGCCGCCAGACAAAAAAGTTTGAGAACCACTGATTTAGTGTGTTCTTGGATGTTCTTAGGTTACTTGCCTAATTCGTCCCTGATCTGAAGAAATCAAACTCATGATATCTCCTGGAACAATCAGGTGCCAATGACCAATAAAATTGTGTTGCTAAGTAGATTTGAAGCACAGGAATGGTCTGAAAATCAATACTGTTAAATCTACTGTTACACTAGTGAAATACTCAAGTTCTGTTCGCTGCTTCCGGGATATCTGCACATAAAATCAGTCTGAAAATGCATCAAACGATGCCAAACTTTATGCAACGGTACCCGAGAACGAAAACCGGTGATAACTGACAGGCTGTGGGAAGAGCGAATTTATTTTCATCTCCCTAATTCCAATCATCCATTCCTTTTTGAATTTAAACGCATCCATTTCTCGGTCAAGGAATGGTTCAGGATGAGAATAAGCAAAAGTTACAAAGCCAAAAGCTCCAAATTACAGATTTGAAATTCTGTTTTTCGTATGGGTTGTAGTAGCTGCTTTGAACTAAGTAGCGGTAAAGACTTTCATATACACCGCTTTGAAAGAAGTCAACATACCATAGTGTGAGGAACAAACAGCCATGGCATCCACCTTAAGATGTAGAACCTCCATTCACTGCAATAACTGCAGCAATCCTACTGGGCATACTTTCCACAAGCGTATGATATGATAGCAATCAGTAAGAATTTTGGACGGACCATTCTTCCTTTAAGTATCTAATGAGGTGCTAGACTAATGTCCCTTGACCTCATCCGACTGGTCCCTGATCAGCCCTATGGAACATCCCACAGATTTTTAATAGAGTTGAAACCAGGGCTTTGTGAAGGCCAGTCAGGTGTGACGACATTCATATCCACAAACCACGCAGTTACAGTAGCGTAGCAGCCTTATGACACTGTGCATTATCTTGCTGAAAGAGACAATGGTCGGTCCCTTAGAAACGCCACAAAGTAGGAAGCATTGCATTGTCCAGATATCTCTTGGAATTCAATGTTCCTGGCACCACAGAGGTAAGAGAACAAACTAGGAAAAACAGGACCATGCCATCGTATCGCCACCTCCGAATTTCATAGTTGGGTTACATATTTTGGTAAGAGACGCTCAATGGGCCACGGCCATCCATCTGCTCTGTAGAAGGTTTAGCATGATTCGTCGCTCCATAACAAGGCTTTCCAAGCTTCCACGTTCCGCACCGCTCTTTGCACCACCTGAAAACGACGCTGCATGTTGGTTCGGGTAATGTGTTCGGTTCTGAATATTTTTGTGCAGATTCTTGTTCGTCGATGCTCGGAATTCCGCATTCAAACTGTTGGCTGACAAATGGCGGTTTTTGCATATTATCCTTCGTAGGACCCTAAGGTCACGTTCGGTGAGTGTAGCGGATCGTCCACTGCGGGAAGCACTTGCATTTGACTCCCTGTGCTTCCATCTCAGTATATTATCATAGATTATTGACCTGCGATGGACCAATTTGCCAAACAGATAGGCCCGCGACATGGTCTTCTATCACAACGTCTCTTTCAAACTCCGTCAGTTCCCTTTTCACAGCCATTTCACCCTGACACAGTTGCACTGACTTGGGAGCATCATATTCCTCCAATTTATACCGGCTACAAATACGTGATTCGTTACACAGTACCTTACTCATGGGGTGGTTGCGGACTTCTTTCCAAGCAGTGCATGTGTACCGGAGAGAAATAGTTTTTAAAGCATTTCGAGGCGTTGATATAAGCGAGACCATATAACACTTTAGCTGTAATGCTAACGAGTCATATATATATATATATATATATATATATATATATATATAATTTTTTTTAATTTATTATTAATCGGTCCGTATTAATGTCGACTTACTACGAAGAATGGGTATTTAGTATATCTATTGAAATAACTAATCGACACCGATATGATTTAAATATTAAAGTAAAAGATAACAGAAGTTGTGGGACTACCGGAAGTGCTTATTGGATTTCAAGAGTAGGCCATACTTCCAGGGTGTGAAATTTCGAACATTAAATATGGCTACTAACGTGATAATTTTTTTTTTTATAACATTGTTCCATTTACGACTTTTCCCCCTTTTGTTTACAGGTCAATCCCCTTGTAAACAAAGGAAGTGGGCGTGCAGTTAAAACATCTCTCCATCCCAGCTGTTAATGTTAAATGATGATATCACATTTAGCAGCCATGTATACTCACGTGTATACAGGATGAATATAAAAATTCTGCCTAATAAAGCCATGAGAAAATTCCTTTTGGCAAGTTGCATCAGATATTGTCAAACCATTTTATATGATGGCATAATATCGATTTATTTTGCGCTGTATCATTAACATTCGGATATATTCATTGTGATTACATGCGTATTATGTAATTAGTTTTGGGCGTCATCTGTGCATCGTTCTGTAATGATTATCACAGCGGTAATTAATCCTAAACCAAACGAAAACGTATGAAAATGTCGCACCCGTTCCATCTGATAACAGTCGCTGATACACTCTGTAACACCTCCGTGGCGCGCGCAGAAGATACTTCGTCTTTCGGTTATAAAGACCTCGCTTCGTATCCTCCGTTAAGTACAGGAAGAATGTATTTCGGAAATTTTGTTCTGGACTTTCAGTAGAAAAGACTAAGAAAGTATGGATACGAGATGTGGAAGGGTTATGTTTCTCGGAAATTCCTCTCTTCAAACGGAAGCGACCTTGAACATGTATTATCAAAAACGTAATACGTTTGCTTCGCGATAGTAAATAACTCAACCACGTGTACAATGCGGGCACCAGTTGTAAAGGAAACCATGCAGCTGGCGTTGCACCATATTATAGCCTACATCGCAGTTCATTCCAATTGATTTGCAAGGGTGATGTGTAGTGTTGTCAAATGAAAATTACTAAAAACAGCTAAATCTTAAAAAAAAAAGTTAAAAATAAAAATTTGAAGCTAAAATTTTAAAAGTAGTAGCTGATACTTTTAATTTACTTACTGTATTCAAGTTGAAGTGATACTTGCGTATAAGTGGCTAAATACATCTTCCATGTTGTCTTTTGCGCTTAATTCACCCACGTTTTCACTTAGATTTTCAGCTTTATTATGTGGCCATCGTTCCAATATTACTCAGTGTTGATGCTGGTAAATGATAGCCTGTACAGCACTTGTTGTTACGCCTGAGGCCATACTTGACTGACAAAATAGCTGTCAGTATTGGCAATTCCATCTTGTTTCTTAATTTAGTTTTAACTACATTCATGGAACTAAAAATTCGTTCAATTTCCGAATTAGAATTTGGCAGTATTAATAAATTTATTGCACACTGAGCAATTTCTTTAAATGGATTCATTCCAGATGCATCTTTATATTCTCGTACTTCAGTCCAGAATAGCTCAGTGTTTTCTATATTTGTCCATTTATTTAAGTGGATAGTATTGTACTAGTATTCAGCAGCAGCAACATCTTTTCCTGTTTTCAGCATCATTTCTAAGATGGGAGTAGCAAGTTTATGTTTTAGGATATTGTCAACAGAAAAAGAAGACGTCATTCTTAAAATATTCAAGTTTTCAGGCAACCTTTGCTTAAGCTGTTTGAAGAGACCAAGAAGAAATTGTATTGTTCTACTTCTAAGATTTCGCTCATCATTTTGCGTTTTTTTCTTTTGTATCATCAACTCTGAAATTTTTCTTTCAAATTTGTAACCAAGATTTGGACTGAGATCGAAATAGCCATTAATCTCTGACTCTAGAGGGTCGACTGTGAATGATGGTAGCACTAACATATTAGCATAGAGTGAATCAAACAAGAAAGGTCTTCAAACAATCTCATCTTATCCGCACTGTTAGACAAAAAGTTTAATTTGCTAAACTTAACCTAGAACAGGATGCAAAAATAAAAGGTACAACAGATTCCTTTCATCTTTGTACATCTCCCACAAAATTTGAGCTTTGTAACATTTCTCAGTCACTCACGACTTCGAAGTGAGTTTTTAATTCCAACCACTGGCTGAGAATTCTGTCTAGTGCAGGTTTAATGGAGAGCTACCTTGTTGCACAATTGCTTACAATTTTCAGAGGAGCATAATTTTCGTTGATAGTTTGATACAGCTCTTTGTATGCTGCTTGTCTTGAAGAAGAATGTGAAAACCACTTATACGTTTCGGCAACTAAAAATTCTAATTTTCTTGGGAGAGATTCTGCACAAGTGTGAGACATTGCCAGTTGTAATGAATGGCATACACATCTAATAGAAATTAAGGAGGGAATATATGCCTTCAGTTGTTCATAAACACCATTATTGACACCAACCATAACACTGGCATTGTCTGTACCGATTGCAATGAGATATTCAGTGTCCAGTTTCTTGGTCAAGAGCTCTTTTTTTTTTCAGTGCAGCCACAATACCACTAGTGTCACACTTTTCTAGAACCACCATGCTCAGAAATGTATAATTTTGTTGAATTTCCTGCTATAATAAATGATGGCCATTCCTAAAATCTTATTCACTATGATATCATTCGATTCGTCTATTAGCAAGCTGAAATTTTCATCTCCAATGTCCGCAATTAGATCTTCTTCAAAATGCCCACTTAGAATATTCTTTACAATTGCCAAGGACTAACTTGTAGCGGTGCAATCAACTTTAAAACGACAAAATGGCAGGCTATTGGGCCACGTGATTGACTTCATCATGCATTTGAAACGTGTACGATGCTCGTACCAAACGTACAATACAATTCCTTATCAAATGCGAACATCTGGAAAATTTTTAAAACAGTTTCTTTCTTTAACAGTAAGTTATAAAAACAACTAAAAAGAGCTGAAACGTTCTGAAGGAGCTAGGTGCTAGATTAAAATTTTTGGAGCTAAGGAAGAAAAAAAAGAGCTAGATCTAGCTCCAAAAGAGCTAAATTGTCAACACTAGTGATGTGCCCGTCTCGTTCAGTAGGCGCCTAAGATGTTTCAGGTTTCTTACATGAAATTTAAGGACTGCTGCCAAGGAGTTTTTTTTTTCCCACAATAATTTTTCCCACAACAACGCACTCATTTTTAGTAACCATCAAGCTGTCTTTCCTTTTCGTATGCATTCATTTTGCCCAACCCAAGAAAATCAAACCTGAACACACCTGTAATGTATGCAGCCTACAACAGGTTGTTTCCTATAATCAAAACATTCATTTCCGAATAGAATTATTTATAGATTATCCAAATCGTAAAAAAATATAAAGTTTATAGTTGATTGTAGTATTAGCAAGTTTTTCTTAGTACGAAAAACTATTCTCTTGTACCATTTCCTGTTTCTCCAAGAAAGATGTCACTTCTTTTCCATTTACCTTTCATAATGCACAGATCTCAAAATCACATTTCTCTTATGCCAGCTTACACCTTTTTAACACGTTCATTGCCGATCACGCGTTATCGCGTTGACGTCGCTAACTAAATTAAAAAATGGAATTTCGTGTGGCCACCACACGAAATTCCAATTTTCAGCTTGGCAATGAAAGTGTTAAACTTTCACCACACATGCACATTACATTCATACCTTCAGTTTTCACAAAAAAGGTGCTTTTCCACAATGAAGTCATTAACTTCTTGCTGTACAACTGATGTGTTTTATGCCAACACTGCATAAAACACATCCATCCAATTTTGGAATGGAATACTCGCATTTTCCGTGCACTAGAATTCTCCCTAAAAGAGCTTGATGCTGTCCAAAACGTAGTATGAGCTTTTTCTTTTTTTTTCTCTCTCTCTCTCCTCCCTCTCACATTCAATCTAATCACTTTTAGTTTTGTTTCTACTAATATCTTGTGCCTCTTCTATTGGTATTTTATTCTGCCGAACTTACCATTATTCTTTCACTTTTTCTTCCTTTGCCACCTTAAGAACAAGAGCAAATGCTACTAAATTCCACTCGCCTCTATTCTTTGAAGTAACTTCCCCGAGTCTTTCGCAGATCTTACAGAAACGTTAATTTCCAACCTCTTGCCCACGCACGATGAAATGCCATGGAATTTATGGCCTGTCGCGTGTGGGACTGAGTGATAATAATAATGAAAACCATGAAATTGGAATATAGGTTTAATAAATAAACTTATATTTATAAATTAAATAACTGCAGAGAAATAAATTTTCACCTCCTATAGGTGTTTGATCCAAACGTAGGTGGCAGGGTTTTCTCGCAGAAAATTTTTTTCGTCCCACGAAATTGGCACACAGGCCAGAACAACGCGCAGTTCAGATATTTACGTGAATAAGAATGAATTAACCACCCTATTTCACCGGATTAACTGGTTTCGAAAGTTATGTCTACATAGTACGGTGTGGGTTTATGCATAAGCGTAAATCAGATAGTCGAGTGAAAAGAGAACGACATAGTTAATTCGCTCTTTTCGTTGCAATGTTAAAACTCTTTAGATATTTTGTGATGCTGCCTTAATTTGACAATGTTTTAAGTTTGAGCAATTGAAGGTTTGAACAAAATTAAGAGCTATACAGGCGTTATGTCTTCAGTGGAGTTTTTTGGGATACTGTGGATGTAAGTAGTATGGCAGCCACTAGTGACAAGATAAGGAATCATAACGTGAATGGTTGTTCAGATGACGTCTTTGTGTGTGTGACGTCACATTGTTTTGTTTGCATATGGAATTGTGGGTGATGGTTCGAGATAAGGAATCGTGACGTGATTGGCGGGACACTTTAACTGAAATAGGGGTAGGGTGTATGGGGGAAGCGACGTCTGTGTCGTGGATGTGTGTTATCAGATGTAGATAAGTAACGTCATTTGTTAGTTGCAAATAAGTGATGTTATTGTTTTGAATGGAAAAGGAAGATATATTAGTGGATAAGGATTCGTGCTGTGATTGGTGGGACACTATGAACTAAATAGGGTACGGTGAATGGGGAAGCGATGTCAGTGTCGTGGATGTGTGTGTTATGAGATATAGATAAGTAAATTGTTTGCGTGTGGCATTATGGGTGATGGATAGTGATAAGATAGTTTGGAATTTCACTCGGAGGGGACCCCAAATCTTTCGGGGGACATCATGTGTTGTGTTTGGTTTGCGTAAATTGTGGGTGATATTTAGAGATAAGGAGTTGTGAATTTTTGTTTGAAAATTTCAGGGGAACATGTCTCGGTGACATTATGTGGTGTTTTGGTTTGCCTATGGAATTGTGGTCAATGTTTTGAAATAACACACCTTGTAATTTCCTAGGGTAACACTTAGGTATCACCCTAGGAATATTTTGATTTGTCTACAATTTAAGATCTTAATGTTCAATTAATAAATAAATAAATTGTGTGTCAATTCACTGATTTCAAAACTGATCTTATTTAAATATGCATAACACATCAACAACCATTTGTTCATTTAAGTTTACACAATTTTTCATAGATATTATTTACAATGTAATATGTAGAAATAGAAATTTACAGACATCACCGCTGTGTGTGGTGTTTTTCTTTTCGTAACATTTCTCTGATGAGACGTGCAGTTGGGTGATATTGATACTGCTTCCATTGGAAAAATTAACAGATTACTATAATCCTAATACAGTAGTTAGTTTCAGAAGTATCAAAGCTTTACAGAAACATACAAATTTGCTACATGAAACCGTGAAAAGTTGGTTAGCAATACAGCCTATTTATGTGAGACGTAAACCCATATGGATTACTAAATTTGGGTGTAGTCTAGAAACTCTAATGAAAATTTAAATTACTTAGTCTTTCCAGAATGTTGAATCTTGATACTAGCGAGATTTTCAGAAAACAATAGATATTCCAAATTGTTGATTTATAACCATATTCACAGCACAAAACACAAACAAGCTCTGAAAGTGCAGTTGACTCTTTTTCCTTATAGTTACTGTAGCTTTCGTTAATTTCTTTCGCATTTTGTCTCATACTATGTTTTCCCATGGTTCTGTCCAAAATAACATCATAGAGTTGAAGTCTAAGCACCATTTTGTTGAGGCTACATGTTACTTCCTGTAGTAATATCCACCAGCGACCGGTAACTTTGCATCTCTCGATGCGGAATTTTTGATATGGCTCTCTCTCATATATATATATATATATATATATATATATATATATATATATATATATATTTTATTATTTTTTTTTTCAAATTGATTGGTTATTTTTCTCTATTTTACTTTTAAAATTCAGTTAACTACATATTCTAACAGAATAACTGAGCAAATAAGATAAATGTCACACACAGTTTATTTATCTTAATGATGTCTCATTACCGATCACTATTTCGTTGTACCTAGGTAAGAAATCGTGCGTTTGGGTTGGACCTCTTCATTAGCGTTTTCTTATATTTCAAATGATTATTAGTTTTTTAATATACTTTGTAAATAGTTTAATTCCATGTTACCAAGTTCCAACGTGTTGTATTTTCATGACTCATATCCTCCCTTTGATGTTTTGCTCGGTCCTTCTGTGTTCTTATTACATCAACATTCTATTAGAGATTATCACTTCGGAGTTTGAGTATGTGAACGAAATGTTTACAGATAACTCAAACATTGTCAATAGGTAGCATTAGACAATTTTCTAAAATAATTACAGGATATCAGTTTCCCTTTTTATTACACCAAGCGTTTTTAAGAGTTTGATAACATGATAGGTTAAAATATCTAGTCTCTCTGTAAAATAACCGAATTCTAACAGTTGTATTTGAACCAAGACTTTTTCTAGTCTGGTGGCGGTATCTACAGATATTGTAACAAAATTGTCACTTTTCAGGTGAAATCTCCACTAAAAATTCTGACTATTAATTTAATACCCGATTTCTTTTGCTTCCAAAAGTTGACACAGTTTCTTGAAATATTTGACGGTTTGAATGAACAAATAAGACTTTTACTTCACTGAGTGGATTTTCAAAAAAGCCTCTGGTTAGTTTGTGGCAAGAAATTTCACAAAAAAATTTAAGACCATATATTTTTTTTTTCTTACTTAAATTGCATAACACATCAATGACACCCATTTCTTCATTCAAGTTTACACATTTTATTTGACTGAAATATTATTTACAATGTATCTTTTTTTTTTAAATCTAACATTCAGAGTTGTCCTCTCAGCCCAGCATTTATTTCACAGTAGGAATTTTTATATATATTTTAACACATGCCCACCGTTTGTAGATATCTGCTTGGCATTTTGTCAAGAATAGTCGATTCATGCTGAAGGGGAGTAAGAAATGGATGTACAAATTGGTCACCAACATGCAAAATCACATGTTTTCATGTCTGTTGCTGTACTAGTAATAGCTTGATTTTTGTTATCGCTTTTTTGCATTATTTTTTATTATTAATTTGTATGATGGATCAAGTACACTCAACAAGTTCTGTTGTTAAACGTTTCAGTAGCTCTTGCTAAAGAATATTGAATAATGTGCTGACATTCTGCGAAAAAGAATCGTTAAAAGGCAGTCTCCTTGCTCCCCTTTCTCAAGTCATAAAACGTGCAAGTGCAATTGCAGGCATATTGGGGTTAACTGTTAAAAGAATTCGTAGGGAATCAAAAGGTGAAGGTAAGCCGAAATTTAAATATCCCCAAAAAATCGCCAGAGAATGAAAACCGTTGAAACTGTAGCTTTGAATGATTTTGATGTAGACATTATAAGAACTATTCACGAATTTTATATGGTCGAGAAAAGAGTGCCAACTGTTATGAAATTGATTCCTGTGCTTAAAGAAAAAATTAATTTTTCCTTGGAAAAGAGAAACTTTAAGGAAAATACTTATTGAAATCGGATTTTGTTTTAAAAAGTCTCAGAATAAAAGGAAACTTATAATGGAGCAAAGTGAAATTGTTTTATCTAGAATGCAGTATTTGAGAGCAATACGGCATTTCAGGGAGGAGAAAAGACCAATCGTGTATCTAGATGAAACTTGGATTGATAGTAATTTCACATATGGAAAATGTTGGCAGTCTAAAGAAGAATGTGGAGTGCTACAAACGGGAAATGCCTCGCATAATAATTTTGTGTGAGGGTGGAGAAATGGTTTTTTTTTACCGAATTCAAACTTACTATACAAAGCCAATTTAACTACTGGAGACTACCATGGGCAAATGAATTCTACGATCTTCAAAAAGTGGGCAGAAGAAAAACTGATTCCAATCCTTCCTAAAATTGCTTTTGTTATAATTGATAATGCTTCATATCACTCTATTTGATGAAACAAAGTTCCAAATTGATCTAATAAAAAGCAAGTTCTTATGGATTGACTCTCTGCAAACAATATTTCTCATTCCCCAGATATGCGAAAAATTGAATTGCTTAATTTATTCAAAAGAAACTTACCCACAACTAAACTATTTAAATTCAACATCATGTCAAAGAGCATGGATTTCTAGCTTTGACGCTATCACCATATCATAGCGATATTAATGCTATTGAGAATGTTTGGGCGGAAGTGAAAAGTTTCATTCGCTATTGCAACATAACTGGGGATATTGACATGTCAAACTTTTTAAGCTTTCAGAACAGGCAATTGAAAGTATTACAGTTCAAAACGGGAAAATATTGCTCTCATGTCACATCATTGGAAAATATGTATTTGGACAGAGATGAAATTATCGAAGAATTATGCGAACCTTTGGCGATCAGTTTAAGTGAAAGTGATAGCGATTCGGACACCAATTCAGATGGCTACAAAGATTAAAAGGATTTCATAATAATATTTTTTACAACCTTTTTTTACATGGGTTTGTTAAAAGTTGCAAGTCAAATAATTAATCGGTTTAGGACATTAAAGTGTCTCCAGTTCTCTCAACTGTAAGTTTAGAATATCTAAGTTCATTAAAAAAAATTTCTGTTTTTCTGTATATTTATTTTTATAGAAAACTTTCTTAAAAATAAATTTCATGAAATTTTTGTTTTATGCTATACCTTTTTTAATTTTGTTAATACTCTATGTACATTTTTCCAATATAGTTACACGTTAAAATAGTTACACTTTAAAAACTACAATGTTCGTAAAAGAAAAGCTAAATTTTCCTACCTCTAATAATAAACAAACTCATCCCAGAAGACGGACTTATTATTGGAATGGATTCTCCTTTTTGGGACATGTGCAGAAGTGTCAAAGGGTCTCTAATCTGTGGACAAACTATATTTAGGTATTTTTTCCAACACAAATAATTATTTATTCTTATTTAAATGAATAATAGCTCAGTAGTATACTTTATTAATTTCTATGTTTCCAAATTTAAATTTGCATAACACATAATTACACACAACTGGGTGTCATTTATGTGTTATGCAAATTTAACTGAATAATAGCTCAGTAGTATACTTTATTAATTTCTGTGTTTACAAATTTAAATTTGCATAACACATAAATGACACACAACTAGGTGTCATTTATGTGTTATGCAAAAATGTGTGAACTTAAATGAAGTTCACACATTTTATTTGACTGAAATATTATTTACAATGTTGTCTTTTTTTTTTTTAATCTAACATTAAGAAATTAAAGTGAAAAGTGCATTCTATTTTAGTTCCTTACTATTATTGTAGCATTAGTGGTAGGGTATGATTTCCCACTCTTGTGCGAAAGTTTATTCATTTCTGTTCTTGGAAAACTTGTTACTGTAGTAAAATTAAACGGTTATATTTTTAAACCAATATATATATTTTTGAGCATTATCATAAGCACAGAATCTATCTGTATGTTTCCAAAAGCATTTAAAAGTACACGTTATGTTTTCACGTTATGGGCATCCAATTTCATTTAAATCAAGGGCGGGTCTCCCTATTAACTCTGTTAATGTTTTTTTTAATTTTTTTCTTCCTTTGGCGAGCAATACTTGATATTTGCATGTTGATTCTATTATCCAATTTCTTAGTTTGTCCACAGATAGTGAACTAATTTCCCACTTCAGCTGATGATTATATTTTATTAACCCCGTATTCTGTTTTTTTTTTTTTTTTTTTAACTCTTTCAGGTAATTCTTTCCAACTACAAGGTGATTTTGTCAGTGCATATCTTACAATAATTCCATCAGAAATACAAATTTCTTTAGGAAATAAATTTGAAGTCTTATTCAAAAGAAATTGTACATCAATTATACCAATGATGACTGAAAATTCGTATTTTTCAAATATGTAGATTTTTCATATTCGTTTTCCTTCCTTATTCTTACCTTACTTCATTTGGCACCACAAATAAATATTTATTATTATTTCAGTGATTATTAGCTCTGATCTTATATTTTATGTTAACTTTCTGTTACAAATTCCAAACAATTAGAATTTTACACAAAGAAACTTTCACAGCATTTTGTGGCTCACCTGTTATTTTTTACTTTACAGGACACAAACACCACACACAATACAATAGTTGCAATGGATGAATGAGTCCCTTAAGTTCAAAATCACCCAACTCCTTTGTTTTCCCTTATAGTATTGTTTATCCCTACCCTGACCGTTTCTTCAAAAATGAAACTTTCATGCACATGACTCACAGATATGGTTTCACATGCTGGTGGATATGCTGTTGATGTGTTTTCATCTTACTTTGTGTGGGGAAAAGCCAAAATTTGTATTTGTGTTATCTGCAGAGTACAAACCTTTTTCTATACCAAACTTTTTTAAGAGTTTAAGTCAAGTTTTTAGTTAAATTATCTGCTGTCTCTGTGAAATCGCCAAATTCTAACAGTCGGGTTTTCGAGTATATGAACAAAATGTTTACAGATAACTCAAATAATGTCAATACGTAGCATTAGACAATTTTCTGAAATAAATACATGGATATCAGTTTTCACCACTCCCCCCCATTCCTGGAATTAATTTCACAGTAGGGATTTTTTTTTACAATTATTAAACAGAATTTCATTAAGATATAGTTATGGATTTATTCTTGTTGAGAGGCTTATACGCTGGTTAAACATGATAACTAATATTTAAGGAATTGACAGCGTATACTAGAAATATAGATTAAATAAACTTTAATACATACTTTCCGATATTTCAGCGAACGTCACGTTGCCATCTTCTTGGGAACTTACAATAAAGACATGTGCACACAAGTACTAATAACAGCAAATGAGACTGAAGCTAGGAAGCTAGCGTTTTCCTAAAGTCCTGGTGGTGCCCCCTGGCGGGCTATATTGGTAGTTCTTGGCCTTTGGGCTGAAGTTCTTCTGATAAAAGTTTCCCAAATTTGGGGCAGTTTGGATGCATGAAACTGCCCGAAATTTGGGAAACTTTTATCAGAAGAACTTCAGCCCAAAGGCCAAGAACTACCAATATAGCCCGCCAGGGGGCACCATCAGCACTTTAGGAAAACGCTAGCTTCCTAGCTTCAGTCTCATTTGCTGTTATTAGTACTTGTGTGCACGTGTCTTTATTGTAAGTTCCCAAGAAGATGGCAACGTGACGTTCGCCGAAATATCGGAAAGTATATATTAAAGTTTATTTAATCTATATTTCTAGTATATGCTGTCAATTCCTTAAATATTAGTTATTAGTTATGGATTTAAATATCAAATTTTAATCAATAAAATCTTCACTGTTGAAAAACGCAACGACGAAGCACATCTTTGTTCATTTAAGTTTACAAATGCATGTTTTTTTTGCTAAAATACTATTTACAATTATATTCACAGAGAAAAATTTGAAACATGTAATTACCTAAAAAAAATATTTCGCAATATTTAGTTTACACTCTACATTTTGCAAAGAGTTCAATAAAGAAAATTTTCATTACTCAGTTTCTTGGTTACATCAAAATAGCTGGTCATCCAAAAGAGTTTTTAGAACATATACCATAGTAAGTACAGCTCCATACATCTGATATTGCTTCAGTCTGGAAATGACACCATGCCTCATTAAGCTTTCTGTGTATTCTTTTGTCAGCAGATATACACAAGCAGTTTTTGTAAAATGTTCGTAAATATTCCAAAATAAACAATCTTTATCGAATTGAATAAAATCTCGAAGGTCTAATTTTACTATTGATGAATTTAGATGATTAGCAAAATTTTCTCCATGATACGAATTGGTGGTAATTCAGTTTCCAAAAATAGTAAATGATTATCAGTGTCGTACATTTTTAGTGAAAATCTCTCAGCTTCTTCACAACTAATAGAGAAAACTTTACATACACCAGCTCCTATATCATCGAGCATTAATTCCTCATCTTGGCATTTCAGAATATAACAATCACTGAGGTCTATTTTGAAGTCAACTTTTCTTTGCAAGTAGCTGAGAATATCAGACTAATTCCTGCATAACTTTTCCCAAGTGGTCCTGGATAAATACATCACAATGTACGTATCTTCTAAAATAATGACAGGTTTTCGTCCTTTTAGAGCATAGGTTGCCAAACTTTTTCGGGCCACCACCTGCCACTTTGCAAGACATAAATTTTGTAATGCCCACCCCATTATAACAGTTTGAATAAAACCATATTTCAAATATTTGAGACGGAATAAAACCATATTTTAAATACTTAATACTGTGCTATCTATTTCTTCTTATATTCAGGCATAATGAAGTAATAAAATTTGCAAAAATATTCACAAAATAAAAGATTAAATTTATACTTTGTATGATTCCACTTATCTATCACACTTTCGACTGATGATTGTTGGCAAAGCACACACAAAAAATAATGAAACTTATTCTTAAACCACTGGTATTTATAGATTTGAAATCTAGCCTGAATCAACTTGCATGCATTGATTTGTTTACGATACCATCGTACTCGTGCTCTGAACAAGTCACTGAAAGCACCCATATTCCTATCAAAACATGCTGAATTTGAGTGAATTATCTACGTAATAGTTGACCGACATACTACTAGTTAAGACTAGTCTGCTGCGTGGATAGACTAAAGCCTGTATGGCACGATCGATTTTTACAATAGCAAAAAAATGAATAAATTTTTTAAGTATATAAAAAATAGAACTTAAAATATCCTGTATGACATGTTCAATTTTTTATTTTGCATGCAAGCGCATTTTGTTCGTCCAACCACGACATTGTCCAAATAATTATAAATAATAATTAATAAATCAAATAATTACACAAGATATAAACAACAGACCTACAAAACATAACCACAGAAAACAGTATCATAAGTTTTGAATAATATTTGCTTTGTTTTTTCCCTGTAGTTTGCAATATAAGTTAGTACTAGCTAGACTAACTAAAATTTCCGATTTTATTTCTTTCTTGCCATTATTATTTTTACTCGTAATATTAAATTATATACAATTGGGTTTATTTTTGTACAAATCAATTAGAAAAGTGGTTTTATATACTTTTATATATATTTTGAAATGAAATATAACGAATATATTTGCTACTGTAAACATAACCTATTATACACACATATATACATGCTCTATTTTCTCATTGACATAGATGTCAATTTTCTATTTCTATCTGACATGGTAAATTTTGAAATAGAAAATTGATAAAAAAAAATTGATCATGTAAGACGGGCATAAGATGAATTAAAATGCAATATTTAAATTTTAAATGATTATTTAATCGCAAAATCAAGAAAATAATTAATTTTTAAATATATATTATAATTTCTTCTATAAAGACCCACCGACCGTCTGAACGCCCCCAAATTCCTCTGATCCCACTATAGCCCCCCCATAAGGCTTCAGCGCCCACTGGGGGTGATACCGCCCACTTTGGGAACCTATGTTTTAGAGCTATGTGAAGAATTTTGTCTCGTGCTATTTTCCTAAAGAAAGAAAATTTCAAACACTTTTGTGGTTCTCATTATTTTACTTTATGGATACTAATCACTTTATGATCAGTATCCAGTAAAGTAATAAATACTGATTACTTTACTGGATACTGATACTAATCACTTGGAAGAAAAAACGCGTTTTTTTTTTGCTCCAAAGTTATGAGTACCAGTTGCAGGTGACATCACTAAAGGATATCTGAAAACAGGAACCTCGCTCATCTCCCCTTGGATGAGCGGACATCTTCTGGAGGAGAGGGATGGTGGGGAGGTGTAGGATGTGGTGGAGTGCCTTGGAGGGAAGACCACTGTCAACCACTCGACTACCCTTTCACCTCCACCACGTAATGCTATTTTTTTCCATCCCAAATTTCGGATTCATCTCGTTATCAGTTTAAGGTGACATCATTAAAAAATATCTGCAAATGGCAAGCTCACTCGTCTCCCTTTGGATGAATTCGAGTCACAGAGATGGTTTTCCCCATTATGTCACAAAGTAAGATAAACTCACATCAGCATCAAATCCACCAGCATGAGAAAACGTGTGTGAATCATCTGCATGAACGTTTCATTTTGGAAGGATTGGTCAGGATAAGGGTCAGATAAACAGTACTGTAAGGAAAAACAATTGAGTCAAGTGCCTTTTCAGTTACTGCAATTCATTCAGCCAGTGCAGCTATCATATTTTGTTGTGGTGTTTTGTTTTCAGTAAAGTAAAATAATGAGCAAACCACAAAAGTCTTTGAAATTTTCTTTCTTCAGGAAAATAGCACGAAACAAAATTCTTCACATAGCTCTAAAATGATGGAAACCTCATTATTTTAGAAGATACATGCATTGTGATGTATTTATCCAAGACTACTTGTGAAAAGTTACACAGGAAGTGTATTCTCGGCTACTTGAAAAGAAGAGTTGACTACAAAATGGACCTTGGTGATTGTTATGTTCTGAAATGCCAAGATGGGGAATTAATACTCGATGATAAAGGAGCTGGTGTATGTAAAGTTTTCTCTGAGTTGTGAAGAAGCTGAAAGATTTTCACCAAAAATGTACTACATTGATAATCATTTACAATTATTGAAAACAGAATTACCACCAATTCGTATCATGGGTAAAATTTTCGCTAATCATCTAAATTCATCAATAGTAAAATTAGACCTTCAAGATTTTATTCAATTTGATAAAGATTCTTTATTTTGTGATATTTACAAACATTTCACAATAACTGCTTGTGTATATCTGGTGACAAAAGAATGCAGAAAGCTTAATGAGGCATAGTGTCATTTCCAGACTGACGCAATGTCAAATGTATGGAGCCATACTTACTATGGTATCTGTTCTAAAAAAGTCTTTTGCATGACCAGCTATTTTGATGTAATATAATCAAGGTGAGTAATGAAAATTTTCTTTATTGAACTCTTTGCAAAAATGTTAATAGTGTAAAGTAAATATTGTGAAATATTTTTAGGTAATGACATGTTTCGAATTTTTCTCTGTGAATATATTTGTAAACTTAAATGAACAAAGATTTGTGCTTTTCAACAGTGTTTTATTTTGATTCATTAGAATTTCATATTTAAATCCATAACTTTATACCTTATGCAATTCTATTTAATTATTTTAAAAAAATCACTACTGTGAAATTAATCCCAGGAACAGAAAAAAAAGTGAAAACTGATATCAATGTAACTATTTCAGAAAATTGTCTAATGCTATCTATTGACATTATTTGAGTTATCTGTGAACAAACTGTTAGAATTTGGTGATTGTACAGAGAGACCGCAGATGACAGGTGACCACAAAATGCTTTGAAAGTTGTGTCAAGTTCTAATTGTTTGGTATTTTTAACAGAAAGTTAACTTAAAATGTAAGATCAGAGCTAATAATCACTGAAATAATAACAACTATTTATTTGTGGTGCCAAATGAAGTAATGTAAGAAGAAGAACGAAGGAAAAAGAATATGAAAAGTCTACGGTGGGTGAAAAATATGAATTTTCGGTTATCATTGGTATAATTAATTTACAATTTCTTTTGAATAAGACTTCAAATTTATTTCCTAAAAAAACTTGTATTTCTGATGGAATTATGGTAAGATATGCATTGACAAAATCACCTTGTAGTTGGAAAGAATTACCTGAAACACTTAAAAAAAAAAAAAAAAAAAAAAAAAAAATTGTTTAATTAAATATAATTATCAGCTGAAGTGGGAAATTGGTTCACTATCTGTAGACAAATTAAGAAATTGGATAATAAAATCAACATGCAAATATTGCTAGCCAAAGGGGGAAAAATCAAAAACATTAACAGAGTTAATAAGGAGACCTGTTATTGATTTAAATGAAATTGGATGCCCATAACGTGAAAACATAACGTGTACTTTTAAATGCTTTTGGAAACATACAGATAGATTCTGTGCTTATGATAATGCTCAAAAATATATATATTGGTTTAAAAATATAACCGTTTAATTTTACTACAGTAACAAGTTTTCCAAGAACAGAAATGAATAAACTTTCGCACAAGAGTGGGAAATCATACCCTACCACTAATGCTACAATAATAGTAAGGAACTAAAATAAAATGCACTTTTCACTTTATTTAATTTCTGAATGTTAGATTAAAAAAAAAGACAGCATTGTAAATAATATTTCAGTCAAATAAAATGCGTGAACTTAAAGGAACAACTGGGTGTCATTGATGTGTTATGCAAATTTAAATTGAGAATTTGGTAACATAGAAATTAATAAAATATACTACTGAGCTATTATTCATTGAAATAAGAATAAATAATTATTTGTGTTTTAGAAAATACCTAAATATAATAAGTGTGTTAAAATATATAAATCCCTACTTTGAAATAAATGCTGCGCTCAGAGGACAACTCTGAATTTTAGATTAAAAAAAATAGATATTTCAGTCAAATTTTCAGTCAACTAAAATGTGTAAACTTAAATAAACAAATGGGTGTCATTGATGTGTTATGGAATTTTAGTAAGACAATATATGGTCTTACTTAAATTATTTTTTTGGGGAAATTCCTGGCGAAAATTAACCAGACTTTTTTTTTGAAAATCCACTCAGTGAATTAAGTCTTATTTGTTCATGCAAGCAAGCCCTGAAATATTTCAAGAAGCTGTCAACTCTTGGAAGCAAAAGGAATCGGGTATTAAATTAATAGCCAGAATTTTTAGTGGAGAAGATTTCACCTGAAAAGTGACAATTTGTTACTATATCTAGACATATCTTCGCCAGACTAGAAAAAAACAGTCGTACCAAATTCTAACAATACAACTGTTAGAATTTGATTAACTTACATAGAGACTGTAGATATTTTAACCCATCGCATTACCAAACTCTTAAAAAAGCTTGGTGTAGAAAAGAAGTTGCATTTTTCTTTTTTTCACAAACATTTGTACATGATAAGTGTTTAAAAACATACGACTGGGTGTCAACTTTTTTTTTCAAAACTTGACAACATACTATTCCATTAGGAGAACGAAAAAATAAAGACAGATGTGATAGCTAATAATGGATTTGTGTCTTTTGAAATTAAGTATAAATGATTTTTTCCTTGTGAAATTTCTTGCCACAAATTAATCAGATACTTGTTTAAGTTAAGGGATATTACATCCCATATAGTTTCTCAGCCGAATAAGAAACTCGAAGAGTTTCATGCCGAATATAGTAGAAACTATATAAAGTTCGGCGATTCCAAGCGTAAGCAAATACCTGGATACTGCCGCAACTGACCCTAAAGGTAGTGCAAGCTGAGGCAACTCGTGTCAAAGGTGGAGCAAGCTCCGATCACTATTCTTGATATTTACCCATAATGTGAACTTCACATTATGGGTAAATATCAAGAATAGTGATCGGATCTTGCTCCACCTTTGACACGAGTTGCCTCAGCTTGCACTACCTTTAGGGTCAGTTGCGGCAGTATCCAGGTATTTGCTTACGCTTGGAATCGCCGAACTTTATATAGTTTCTACTATATTCGGCATGAAACTCTTCGAGTTTCTTATTCGGCTGAGAAACTATATGGGATGTAATATCCCTTAACTTAAACAAGTTATATGTCGCCGAATTGAAGCCTTTGGCTCTTCATATATCTAATTAATCAGATACTTTTTTTTTTGAAAATCCACTCAGTGAATTAAGTCTTTGTTCATGCAAGCCCTGAAATATTTCAAGAAACTGTGTCAACTCTTGGAAGCAAAAGGAATCTGGTATTAAATTAATAGTCAGAATTTTTAGTGGAGATTTCACCTGAAAAGTGACAATTTTGTTACTATATCTGTAGATACCGCCACCAGCCTAGGGAAAAAGATGGTTAAAGTACAACTGTTAGAATTTGGTTATTTTACAGAGAGAGTGTAGATATTTTAACCCATCACGTTACCAAACTCTTAATAAAGCTTGATGTAGAAAAGAAGGAAAAAACTGGGCAAACTGTGACATCCTGTAATTATTTTAGAAAATTGTCTAATGCTACCTATTGAAAATGCTTGAATTATCTGTAAACATTTAGTTCACGTAATCAAACCCTGAAGTGATAATCTCTAGAACAAAGGACAGCACAAAACATCAAAAACAAGGATATAAGTCATGAAAACAACACATTGGAACTTGGTAACATGGAATTAAAGTAATTACAAAGTATACTATAGAACTAATATTCATTTGAAATATAAGAAAATGCTAACCAAGAGGTCCAACCCCAACACGATTTCTCACCTAGGTACAACAAAATAGTGACCGGTAATGAGACATCATTAAGATAAGATAAATGTCGCACACACAGTTTATTTATTTGCTCAGTTATTCTGTTAGAATATGTAGTTAACTGAATTTTAAAAGTAAAATAGAGAAAAATAACCAATCAATTTGAAAAAAAATATATAGAGAAAGAGCATATCAAAAACTCCGCATCGAGAGATGCGAAGTTACCGTCACTGGCGGATATTACTACAGGAAGTAACATGTAGTCTCAACAAAATGGTGCTTAGACTTCAACTCTACGATGTCATTTTGGACAGAAATGTGGGAAAACATAGTACGAGACAAAATGCGAAAGGAATTAACGAAACATGCAGTAACTATAAGGAAAAAAGAGTAGACTGCATTTTCAGAACTTGTTTGTATTTTGTGCTGTGAATATATGGTTAAAAATCAACAATTTGGAATATCTATTGTTTCATAAAACCTAGCTATTATCAAGATGCAACATTCTGGAAAGACTGAGTAATTTAAATTATCATTAGAATTTCTAGACTACATACAAATGTAGTAATTCAACCAACTTTGCATGGTTTCATGTTGCAAATTTGTATGTTTCTGTAAAGCTTTGATACTTCCAAAACTACTATATTAGGATTATAGTAATCTGTTAACTTTTCCAATCGGATGCAGTATCAATATCACCCAACTGCACGTCTCATTGGAGAAATTTTACGAAAATAAAAACACCACATACAGTGGTGATGTCTGTAAATTCATATTTCTGATTATTACATTGTAAATAATATCTGTGAAAAAAAATGTGTAAACTTAAATGAACAAATGCTGTCGTTGCTGTGTTATGCATATTTAAATAAGATCACTTTTGAAATCGCAATGAATTCGCGCACACATTTATTAATTGAACTTTAAGATCTTAAATTTTAGACAAATCAATATTCGGATGAGTTATGATAAAATATGAAAGTATAGAATATGGATGAGTTGTGAAAAACAAATGTGTGTGTTTGAGGGGACACCAGCATATAATTGTGTGTGTCACCCTGGGAAATTAAAAGATATGTTATCTCGAAACATCTCCCAGAATTCCATAGGCAAGCCAAAACACCACATGATGTGATAGAGACATTATGTACGGTTTTGGAACATATGATGTTCCCCAGAAATTTCCAAGCACAAAGTCACGAATCCTCATCTCTAAACACACCCACAATGCTCTTTGCGAACCAAACACACCACGTGATGTCCCTGACAGATGTGTCTCTCCCTCTCGAGTGAAATTCTAAACTCTATCTTATCCCTATCCATCAACCATAATGCCATACACAATTTACTTATCTGCATCTCATAACACACACGCATCGACGACACTGACATCGCTTCCCCCATTCACCCTACCCCTATTTGGTTCATAGTGTCCCACGAATCACAGCACAAATCCTTATCCACTAATATATCTTCCTTTTCCATTCAAAACAATAACATCACTTATTTACAACTAACAAATGATGTCACTTATCTACATTTGATAACAACACACATCCACGACACAGACGTTGCTTCCCCCATAGACTACCCATATTTAGTTTAAAGTGTCCCACTGATCACGACACAAATCCTTATCTCGAAACATCACCCACAATTCCGTATGCTAACAAAACAAACACGTGACGTCACACACACGTTTCCCCCAAAAATTCCAGACATTCCAAACTGATGACATCACACACACAATGATGACAATTATCTTAACAACCAATCAGGTCAAGATTCCTTATCCCGAACTATCACCCGCAATTCCGTACGCGAACAAAACAAACAACGTATCATCATCTGAACAACCAATCACATCACGATTCCTTATCTTATCTTGATCTTGTCACTAGTGGCTACCATACTACTGATGTAGGGCCTGTGAAACGATGAGATTTAAATTATCATCCCTAGAAGTGTAATTTCGTTGGATGGTTGTTAGATTATGTGTAGCACCAAAGGTTGTAGGCTAGTATATTGTGTCCCCGGCTAATATTTTATATGGTTTAGAAAACTAAACCTAAAATTTCTGGAGGGAAAATTCGTCTGTTGCCTAAGGAAAGAAACCAAACCTCTAACTAAAATCGTGTATAAATGTCCTAGCAATCTACGTTGAGAGTATGGCTCCGATATGCAAAATAAACACTGATTTATTAGATGACAAGTATAGAACGTGATCTATGACATACACCATTGTTATCTGGCCGGATATGAGTTAGAGCAACAAAAGTAAAAAAATAATAGGAAAAGAGAGATACTGAATGAACTTTTGACAGCTTTTAGGCTTTTCCAAAATATTCGTTGGTTATTAAACTTTCTCCAACCGACGAATAAGATTGTAATGAACGAAATATTCAAATGTTAAATTATTATAAACATCAAGATACGTTTATGAACTTTTTAAAATACTGAATTTCATATCGTTAATTTTTGAGGTTTTGATTCTTGTGATTTAATAATGGTGGAGAGGGATATAAAAATTCGAAAGATGGCGTTACTTGATTTATGAACGCACGCCTGCGACAATTAAGTACTCTCTTGCCTCGCAATTGCTGAAATACTGTAGTTGATTCGTAAGACACCTACATTTCTGTTTACCCTGTTTGAATGTAACATAGTTGTGCTGTTTGTACTCTGAAGATTTTTAACGATGTAGCAAATCGACACAAGTCGAAAAGATATTGTGTTTTATCGTGCTTGCGTAAAATTATTAATAACTATTACATTAATTTTGTTTGGCAGTCTTGTAAAATCTAAGTTTATGCGAAATATATTTGGATAATTCACTTTATCTTGCTCGTACTATGTTTAATTAATTGATATCCTGAAACTGGTTATGTGCAGTGGTTTCTGCTGTATTATTATTGTCACACGGGCATCTGTATAGTATTTGGACTCATCGCTGGTGGTCCACATCTGCCTTTTCATACAGTATTTTTCATACTCCTCTAACTCGGTGCTTCCCAAACTTATGGATGTAAAGGCCCCCTTGAAAAAATTCAAATATTTCACGGCCTCCACGAAAAAAAACATCACAAACATATATTATTATAATATTTATTGTATTTATATTCAATTCAAAACATACACAGCGAATATTGCAAAAAGCAAATGCAAATATTACATTTTTTGCATCTTACATACACATTTGACATTGCACACTTAGTCTTAAAACATTTTCAATTTGTTTTCATTATTTCACGGCCCCCCCTTAACAAAACTAACGGTCCCCAAGGGGGACCGTGGCTTGTTGTTTGGGAAGCGCTGATAAACCCTCATAACTAACTCTGGAAACCCATTTCCACTCGTTCACCCACTCTCCTAACAAAAAATCTGGTCTGTCGTGCCTGATAACTAAGCTCTTATCCAGTTTTCTGGGATGACTCCTTGTTCTAATCGTGAAAAATTTTCCCTGCATCAATCTTAAAGCCCTTTTAGCAAATTATCGACTTCTATTACATAAACTGAAACCAGTGTTAAACTTCTTGAGACTTCAGCACCCTATATAACTTTTTTGTGAACCCCTGTGAAAATTTTCATAAATTATCCACAAGGAAATCATGACAACGGACCATAACATTCAAAATATTTTAATTAGAAAAAAACGAACTTGTTTTTTAAACTCTAAACTTACGATATTTACTGATATCATTAAATAAATTTATTTAATAAATAATTACAATACTGTTAATCCGCGATAACTTGCAAGTCAAACCCCTATCAAAAATACACGGTATTCGCACAGTTTCGCCAGATCTTTCACGGAAGAAATTACATCTAATCCAAGTTGTAAATCCCTGTATGCTCTAAAGACCTAAAAGTTTTTAAGAAACACTGCCCCATACTATTCTTGTATGAAGCCCGGAATACTCCCCATTTTTGTCACTCCCTCTGAATCTTTGCCACCTCATTCCCAAGCAGCTTAAGTGACCAGATGTGGCTGTATCAAAATTTTTTATAAAGAGAAATATCTTTCTTATCTATGCTTATGAATGTCTTCTTCAATTAACTAAGTAATCCTGTGATCTAAAAAAAAAAAAAAACTTTCGTAGCATGACATCTGTACTTCATCTTCATATCGAATATCATTCTCAAATCCTCAGCGTTATCAATTTCCTGGAGTCCAGTAGGTGTAGAACAGTGCTTCCCAAACTTCTGGATGTCAGGGCGCCCTTTGCAAAAATTAAAATATTTCACGGCTCCCCTCGAAAAAAAATCGTAATAGAGAGATATATTATTATAATATTTATTGTATTTATATTCAATACAAAACATACACAGCGAATATTGCAAAAATGAAATGCATATATTACATTTTTTGCCTCTTACCGTTTGGTTCTGAAGACGAAATACTGTCCTTTTTTTGAGTCTGTTTTTGCTTCTTCTGATTGTTCGCGGGATTTTTTTTTAATTTTTTATCAGCCGATTATCCATCTCAGGGTTAACTTTTTTAACGTAGAATAGATCAAATAATATCACCACTTACCGATACTGGCACACCACAGACTGATAACATGAAATTAGTGAATATTACCTGAATAAGGGAATCCCCGGACCAGGAACATTTTTCTCTTTTGTGACTTTTCTCCCTTTACGCTAATTAAGCCTAACGGGAAACAGACAGCAAAGGCAGGTTATTAAAACGTGCATATGATTGGTGCGGTATTAACAAAAGATCGCGCAACCGAAAGATAAAAGCATAGCTGACAATTGAGTTGAAATGCTAACTCTCTTCAACCGAATTCCATATGTGAAACTGCCATAGCATTCATTATATATATATATATATATATATATATATATTACTTAGTTTTAACACTTTTACGAATTTTAACACGTGCGGTTGAATTTTATTGCTGCCTTGGGAAATCGATCTCACACACATCTAATTAATAACAATAGTTTTTAGTTAGATACTGTGTTTGCCCATACAACATATGGTTTTGTTTCAGTCTATACAGCATAGTTTCTGTATGAGGGACATGTGATTCATTAATTAGTGTTTCTATCCCAGTTGTCTCTAATTGCACTACTTGTTGAGAAATATATTACACAGACTTCTCATACCTTATTCACTGGCATAATGAAAGTACTTGTTTTTATTGCCTCTGCGGTATAGTGGCTGTTAGGGAAGGGTGTTGTTTACCACTGCAAGCGAGTTACTATCTCCCCACATGAACTTGTTTAAGCTTTTTTCAAGTGTGAAGTATATTCGAAACTTTTATTGGTAACAGAAAACTAGCTCGGATGACAGTGATAATATAAAACGAGTTTTGATATGTCAACAGTCCCTGATTAAGAACGTGTGATGAAAGAGAGAGGAAGATTTGGGGCTTCCCTGGAGAGCATTCGAAGTAAATACAATTAACTACTGTTTTGAAATGAAACATGTGAATAAGCATACATTTACTAATATTCATTAAGCGTCGAAATACGCAGGAAGCAAAGTTTGTGAACCAACACCAGTGTGAATTTTTTCATTAAAATATAAAAAATAACAAAAAAGAAATAATAAAAGTTAAATACGTTTCTTTTAAAAAAAAAAATCTACTTAGTCTTAAAACATTTAAAATTTGTTTTCATTGTTTCACGGCCCCCCTCAACAAAACCTACGGCCCCCAAGGGGGCCGCGGCCCACAGTTTGGGAAGCGCTGGTGTGGAACACTGCGTGTAATCTTTTCATCACAAAGTCACTTTGCATTCTCCACATTAAACTGTATCCATTATCCGCCCATACTTATTAGTCTGTTTAAAACCATATTTATTGACTATTATTCTATCCAATTTTGCATCATAAGGAAATAATTGAATATTTCCCCTTTAGTCATTTGCCTTGCACTAGCACAAGCTTCTCTCAGATTTTGCTCCTTTTGATGTCCGTCCATCACCATCTTCATCCATATTACCACCTTCACATCTTTCCCCATCTGCTCCGTTTAGCATAACAGTTTCATGTGGTATCTTCTCGAATGACTGCACAGTCATAGTGATGCACTATGATTGTGCCAAGTTCGGCACTAATATTGTGTAGCCATTATCTTTGAAACATGAGTTAATTACTAAGGCACGACTGGTCCTTCACAAACACATGCTAACTCTCATTGAATATAATATTCTAGTCGATCTGTCCTGAATTTTACCTTCGACCAACATTCCTATAAAAGCCCCCGTAGCTTAGTTGGTATGGAACTGTTAAAGTTATGTTAATTTTATACCTTTTAATTTTTTTCTTATGGTTATATTTATCAGTATCCGATCTTACTAAATCTTCAATTATCCTACTGTCTGCGCCTTTTTGTAAAATTACGTTATGTTGATATATAACCTTACCTATCTACCTTATTTACTCATTTGTCTCTCTAAGTCTCATTAATTTCTTATTCATACAAGTCTTATTATTTCTTTATCTGCTGGCCGCTATAAACGTATTGAATGATAATGCACCGCACTGTTAACAAAGACACTGCTTCAGGCTAGAGCCAATCCCTTGGTTATAATTCTGGTATTAACCCCGTTTCTAATTTTGGAAAAAAAATTATTTGTTAACGCTGTGCCATCCAAATTTATTAGACTAGGAGAAGCTTCCTCTTTTGGGAGAAAACACTCAGAATTGCACAATGTTCAATATCCATACAATTACTATTCCAAATTTCACCAAAAACTTGTCTTAATTTTACTGCAGTCGTGGCTACCCCCAAAATGTTTTGTTCGCACAGATTCTACTTTATGAATGGTGCATTGAGAACATAGATCAGGCAAGTTATTAGGTTGAGAAGAAAGCGGCTACACATTAAACTTTTCGAATCGCGCGCAAAGGGGTCACGTGGTAGTACTCAACAGGATAGGTCTTCGCTAAGCGAATCGTTTGAAAGAGGCTCTTTTCGTGAAGGAATAAAGTCTCAAACTTGGATGTCTTGTAATGTTTCAAAGACATCTATATGATTTCACGCTGGGAAGAATTATTGAAAATCTTGAAGGCCGCAGAATTACTGATATTGCCGGAGTTTTGAATCTCACATAGCGTTGCGTGTAGGCGCTGTGCAGCGTTGCAAATGAGTGGAATGTGTTCAGACATTTGCTAAGAGGTCGCCATCGCTCTACTATGCAGCATGAAGGATTTCAGATTATAGCAGCAAAACGTAAGCGACGCACCACGCGACAGGTCAGCTTGAAAGTCGACTTCATTCAAGCACAGGTATGCAGATATCTCGACAAACTGTGGCAAGACGTCTGCGACAAGTAGGCCAATAACTACACCCAAAGGTCTGTAGGCTGCGTCCTTTTATCCACAGTGCATCGTAGAGCACTTTTTCAGCGGTGTTGTAAGCCATCAAAATTGGACACCAATGGGCTAATGTACTCTTTATAGATGAGTCATTTTAGTCTTTCTTCCGATTCTGGATGACACCTGATCTGGTGTGAAAGTGTTAGTTGCTTACCATCGCGAGAATGTTCTTGAAAAGGATAGATAACAGCAGTGCTGGAGTCGTGGTGTGGGAAGGTATTAGTCTTAATATACTCACGGAGCTGCAAGCGCTGGAAAAATGGTCTATGACTGAACGATATTGCAACGATTGTTCCCTGGTGTTGTAGGCGAAGAATTCATTTTTATGGTTGTAATGCCACACCACATCGTACACAAGCAGTGGAGATTTTTTTTTAGATATAGGATATTAATTGAATCTAACGGCTAGCACGCTCCCCAGATCTCACCCCAGAATACGCTTGGGACGCAATAGAGAGACGCATTGCTACTCGAAATTCCCCTCCAGAAAACAAGGCCTTATCCTTGGTCTGAAAGAGGCATGGGCCAGTTTGCCTCAAGAACTTCTGAATCAATTGGTGCTAAGCATGGTGCCAGCCCGTTAAGAGCTGCATTACAGTTCGAAGGCCACATTCCATACTGAACTGTCTCTCCACATAGTTTTCTGTAAGCCCGTGTACATCAGTTCCTTAACTATGTCTTTAGGAAGTTTTAACTTTTGACAAAAACGTATTGCAGTTTAATTTGTACGAAATATATAACACATTTTTATATAATATAATTTTATTAGTATGTTGGCAATAAATTTATGTCCACATTTGGCTGTAGTCATGAAAATTTTTTATACACACAGAATAGAATATTTTACGTAACGGAAAACTCAGCTTACCCGTGATGATAAAAAGGATAACAGAAATTGAATATATTTGCGTATTATTTCTCTCAAAGAAGAGTTGAAAATAATTTGTATTTTTTTTTTGAAGAACACTGGTAGGTCACCAGTTTTATTACCAGGAGCATTGACATCGATCATTTCGTGGAATAGAATGCTGAATAGCCATTTTATTGAAGATACCTGCCTAATAGCTGAATCGATATTCCAAGCTTCGACACTACGAGGTTCCGAAACATCTTACCTTGACGAATCTCACCGTTTCATCAGATTTTTGGTCGGTATGTAGCACTGTCACGACTCTTTCCATAACATCTCAAACACAAGCATGTTATGGTACACTGGTAAGTTTCAGTGGATGTATTTAATTAAGAGGACCATATTCAGGTAGTCGGCATTATTCAGTCCTTACCAGACTGGTATCAAAGAGGCCAAAAGTACCATTGTCACTTCATCTACTGACTTGCATTTTTGGTTAGTGGCTCCATGTTGTCACCTTAACCTTCCAACCCCATGAACTAACAGGAACTGGAATTCATCAGTCTATGGACCTGTTTTCTAATTCACTGGCCTTCAGCGCTGTGTTCTTTTGTCCTATCCAGATGATTTTTGTTGGATTAGCATGGTAATTTTTCGTCTCTGGTTGCTTCCAGATGTCCCATGAACAGATGGATGGTGGCTTCCTGCTTAAGGGTACTTGGATGTAGCTCAATATTTATCACCACGATACGTCTTCGTCAGGTTCACCTGATTTCATATTCAGCTAGTTTCTTATACATACGAACTACGTATAGGTGGTAGTGTTAAATTCCGAGGATGTTTTGTTTACTCATATTGCGTTCTCGAGACGCAAGGAGTTAGTTTCATCAAAAGAAATAACATGAGATGTCTATAAGGAAACAGGATTTACAAGATACGATGTGAATGGCTTAGCTCACTAATAAAAACTCCATCTATGGACGGGGACAAATAGGCGGGTTTTCTATATATATTATTTATTTTAAAAAATAATACATTGTATTATGATTTACCTCGATATATTGAAATACATACACGTGATATTAAAAAAAACAAAAAACCCTAATTGTAGTTAATAACTGGCTACATTTGAAAATGGGGAAACTACAGAAACAAAAAAAAAGTGCAAAAATTGCACTTTATTTTACTGTCTGAACTACCGTTTATCGAGCATTCTGCCGTTCATGATTTTCTTTTTAAATTTCATATATTTCTCACTAATATTTTTTTGTAATAACGTGTTGATATTTCTCAGATTCACAAGTATCTTTAAAAATTACTTCTTGTATTATTTAATTTTGGGTGTTCTCCATTTCTTCATAGAATACTTAATCCTTACGTCCGAAATTTCAGATTTCCTTTTCAGAATGTAATCAGCAACATATTAACTTGTAATAGGATTACTTAACGGCTTGCTACGACTATTTGATGAGTCACTACCATGACTGGTCTTTGTATGCAGTTTTCTTTATTTTATGTTTAATTTCTGAATTTAAGGTGACGCATCAAGTAGTGGCAGTGACTTATGCCAAATACAATAAGCCTCTGATTACAAGAATCATTAGCCATAATGCTTCTGCCTGATCACCTCAAAATGGAGGAAGGCCTGTAGACACACGCTGGAACGTTACATCGTTCTCTCAAATCGTTCCGACCAAATTTCAAATATAGTTATTTCTTGCGGCACTTTATTCGCACAATTAGAGATCAAAATGGAGAGAGAATCAAGTAAAATTCCTCATACACCATTACCGATCTCATCATTCAACTGACCTTTTAGACAATTCATTTCTCGATTACTTTTGTGTGTTTAAAAAAATAAGTATTGTATTTCTTGGAAAGCATCTCGTACTTAAAAAAAAAAAAAAAAAAAAAAAAAAGAGTAAAGTACTGAAGAAAGCCACTTTACTGACTTTGTTTTTAACAGTTAGTGGTATTGTTGTTGCTGCTGTTAGGCAAATTTTAGAGAATTCACATTCTGAATAATCGAAACAATATCGCCCAAGTAGCCATTTCTAAATTGAAGGAATATATCCTTCAGTACTTCATTTTTTTTACACATGCGGTGTGTGTGTTGTTAGTAGTTTTAGGTAATGAGTTCTAAAATTCAGTTGATCTTCATTATTCTAGTTCTAAAACTATAGAACAATGTAAACCTCTCTCTTTTTTTTTAATATTTAAAAAGGAAAGTTAACAATAAAAAAGAAGTGATACTTCCCAATAAATGTGATTGTGATGCAACAATAATAGTTGATTGGATAATACATCCGGCGATATGTACATCCACTACAAGTTCGATTGCATCGTTTCAGAGTAAAAAATCTGCAACCACTAATTTTATCACTATCACTTGAACGGATCAGAATTCAGCAGGTCCGAAATATATCCCTTCACAAAGACTGGTCGAAGGATATAGTCAAATTTCTCCAATAGTTTTTGGTTCCATTTCAGATGGAGTTGGTCAACTATCGTTCCCAAGAAACACTCAAAGCTGATGGGGTCATTTATACTCTGAAAGATTAATGGTAGCCATTTTTGAACTATAAATTTAAGGATGTCCCACAGTCAAAAAAACTAAGTATTTCATTAATATCGATGATTCTAATACTTACTGATTACAAGTCACATGTATATATCAGACCCCTACACATAAAGGATTCATAACCTGTAGCATATCAGCAACGTTTCTTTTAAGACAGGGAAGAAAACACGCAAGCCATGTCTTCTCAGCAGAAAACGGGGGTTGCCTGGGAATGGGATAGTGATTTTCTGAAGGGAAAAAAAATAATTTTTAGGAGCTTACATTTATAAACTCCCAAGAATTATATTTAAAACTTATTTAAATCGCACATTTTTATTCAGATGATTAAAAATACTTCATTTTGCCATGATTACTCCTGCGGCTTTGTTTCTTAATGGCATCCTGATTGTCTTGTGCCGAATTTTCTAGTGTGCTTGGACATCTTGGGGAGATAAAAACTTAAATCCCACACTACTGATCTACTGCTGCGATTAAGCTACTGCCACTGGGCGACCCTGCATGCGCTCATCTTAGAGAGAGAGAACATTACACATCCGTGTCTTGTATGGGCAAGAGTAAGAAGTAGTCAGTAGGTATATAAATGGAAGGGTTTTTTTTTCGCACATCTTTTATCCTCTTTAGGTGTTTCCAAGTAATATATGAAAAACAAAACATTAGAACGCTATGTATTGCTAAGAAGCCTGATCACCATTGCTGACTTTATGTTAATTCCATACACGAAAGGTCAAAGAACCTATACGCAACCTCAGTGCGGTGTGTGGGATGTAGGTCAGGATTAGGTTAAGTCAGTTACATTATGTACAGCGACACTGGGTCTAGTTACAATTGAGTGGCACCGTCATCGGTATAAGCAAATGCCACAGCATGAAAGCGGGCGTTTTGGAGTGGTTTCCTATTTTGTGTCTGGAATGAGAACAAGACATTTTGTAATATATAACAAAATTGCAATGATGTCAACCGAATAATACAGCCAGATGGTTGCATTTGAGTCGTCTGTGGGTCACAGACTGAGGAACCGATTCCAACAAACACAAACATCCCATGATAACGTGTGCCTAGTTCTACTAGATCAGAGCATGCCAGATATCGTTTTGTAGAATATATCGAGCATCTCCTGTAAATCGTGACCCCCCCCCCCCCCTTTTGATCTTGGGTCCAGTTGACGTGGAGCCTGGCGCATTTCTGACGTTCTCTCGTGGCGTGAAGGCAGGCAGACTACTGGCCACCTAGCATACAGACCACCTTCTTGAAATCTGTGTCACAGTGGCAGCAGATACCAATATTCCTGTAGTCAAATCGAAGATGATTTTGGGGAGCACTCCTGTTTCGGCGAGCGAATAATCAGGAGATAACGGTCGCCCACTACGGCTGTTCAGGGATGTTGGAATTGGTGCCACAGTCTGAACCACGGAACGACTCGCATGCATCCATCTGTTACCGCGACTTTTCTCTGCGTTCTTTAATTTATGGAAACCAGTGTACAAACAACCTGCAACTCTTCAAAAAAAAAAAGGGGGGGGAATGAACTTCAGTCCTGACCTGCATCCCATATACGGCACTGGGAGTGCGTATAGGTTCTTTGACCTCTCGTGTATGGATGTAGTGTAATGGTTTTGGGGAGGCAACTTGTTGGGTGGACGCACTGAATGCCGCAACTTAGAGAAGGGATTCTATGCGAGTACGATAAGGAAGACATTTATTTTACAAGACGATAATGCTCGTCCTTATCGAGCGAAGATCGTGGACTATCTTCAAGAAGAGTATTGTACTTAAGGACTGGTCATTCAGGTCTCCTCACCTTAATCCTATTAAGCATGTCTGGGATTGCTACTCTCAATCCCCCCCCCTCAATATTTGAGGGGACATAGGAGAGCTTGCAAGAGCAATGGGTATTACTCACTGAACCGGATACTGTAAACAGTATGGAACATAACTGTGAGCGCTGTATTGCTGTGAGGAGTGACCATGTTCCTTATGGTCACCCCTCATTTTATTAAAGAAAAGGCACTCTCATTTTGACCATTATCTTCATGTACCCATTTGTTGAATTACAATCTTTATATTTACAATTTTTGTTGGTGCTTTAGCATCTCATATCATACTGCGTTTCATTAAATTGCATAAAAATTCATCATATAATTTTTGAATTATCTTGATTTTTTTTTCTTTTGTTCCTTAATTTATGCAAACTAGTGTAGTTCTTTGGAATATGAATACATCTTTCCGTAGGCTGTTCCAGAGGACGGAGTTAGATGGAATAAGAGGAAGAGATCAGTTTTAGTATGTTTTACAGTTGCACAGTTGAAGGGATACTGGAAGCTGCTGCAACAGAATGGAGGAATGATGGTTGCCAGTTCAGTGGAGCAGTGACCGCTGAAGTACTTCAACGACCGTTGAAGTATTCATGGAACAGACATTGCGGTAACATTGCGTCTGCGAAATACAGGTTGAAGTGAATCTGTGAAAGTGCTCATCTATGAACAGAGTTGCTCTCCTTTAGACGGCGTTAAGAATTTTCTGAGAAGTTTTAGGTGCTCCAAACCTGTGGTAAGTATTATAATGAAGGAAGGATTTGGGATTTATATAAAGTTAAGAACTGGTTGGGTGTAAAATAGCATCTTGAATAAAAGATGCCTAGTTTTTTTGGGTGCTGAGGATGCAGTTGATGTGATGTGTTTATGTCGAGAGAGAGATCGATGTCTGTTCCTTAAAAAAATAAATTACTTCCACCAGAAAATAAAATTCACGTTAGAGCTGGAAAATAATAGTCAATTACCTTTTCTAGATATACTAATAAAGAAACAAGAGAATGGATAAATCCAGCTCATAAGATATCAAAAACCTACAGACACTGGACTTTACCTACTTTTCAAATCAGCTCACCATTATGCACAAAAACTCAGCATTATACATATGCTTAAAAACAGAGCAACCAATATTATCTCGAAAGAAAAGGATCTCCTTGATGAACTCGCTCTCATTTCTCAAACATTGATAACGGTTATCCACAAAATATAATCTAAAAGATTCTTCATAGGAGCAATCCACAGCAACTACCTCCTGTCACATAATATGCATCGACTATCGCCATACCTTATGCCGGATCAGTTTCAACAAAAATAGCCAAACTCATGATGTCTTTCAACGCCAGAGTTGCTTTTAAACCTGTCAAAACTATACGACACATCTTAAGATCTAAGGATACTAAGGAGAGTAATGCCTTTTACAAATACGCAGGTGTATACAACATCATCCCCGTGTTCTTGTGGGTTAAATTATATAGGCCAAACTTCAAGAAGCCTAGAAATTCGAAAAAAAAAGAACATATAGGAGATGTTAACAACAACAGAACACACACTTCAGGATTAGCCCATCAATTTTCGATGTCTCACCACTCCATCGATTGTGATGACAGCTTCATGCCTTATATAGAAGAGGATTTTAGATGTAGAAACATCAAAGAAGCTGCAGTTGTACTCCGGACAGGAGATAATCTAAACAGAAATCAAGGTATGATACTGAAAGACATCTGGAAAAGCCTAATAAATTCACTTAGCTTACCAGAATTTTATTTCGCGAAAAACTATAAAACACGCTCAACGAACAATGACTGAGACTCCATGCGTATGATGTTACGCGTTAGTTTTAATTTTACTTGATTTGGCTCTGCTACTTCATTCTTCTCTTTTTTACTTCTAAACAGTATCGTACCGACTTTCTTGTCCTGAACCAGACAGAATATCTGGCGAAACTTGCTGACAATTGTGTAGATCTTTTAATATCTATGGTCGACTAATAAACCAAAAGAATATAACTCAATTTTAAATACTTCCTTTGTCAGATTCTTAAAATGGTTTGAACTTGATTGAGGGACTTTGATGTCCCACGTTTTAGTATAGAAAGGATTCACTGTGAGGTCATGTGTGTGTGGTAGGGAAAAGTTAATCCCTCCATGGCGCTTGGCTGTTTTTAATATAATAATTATTAACATTATAGTGACGAACTTTTTTTTTCAAGAATAGTGTAAAGAAATGGCATGAAGATATTGACCCAGTACGGATGGATTTTCTGGAAGTTCAAATGCTATGCAATTTGCGCTTTCTGTTTTAATAGGAAATTTGATTTTGAAATAGTATTAGTTGCCAGCAAAGATTGGTCGATTGGTTGATTCTCCACTACTAATGGCTCACGCAAAGAGTTAAGCAAGTCTGAGCGCCGTTAGTAGTTGGAAGGGTACCAATCTTTCAATGCTGTTGACCCTCTGCTGAGGGCTGACCATTCTAACAGGGTTAACTTCGGCCTGTAAATTAACGTATGTCAGACTTCTGTGTCCTTGGGACACGTGGGGATATGACAGGAATAGTGATCAAGTATTCAGTAACTTATTGAGATCTTCAGCTGTATTGTAAACAGTAAAAATATCGTGTATACAACGCCACCATATGGACTGTCACGGAACATATTCAGATAAAGCGCTTTCTTTTAATTTCTCCATGCACATTTTACAGTGAATAGAGATTGGGGAAGCTTTATTGTTGGATTAAAATTCCGATTTCACGTTTGGAGTAAGAAGAACGATGGCTACAAAACTAGCTTTTTCTGTCGGTATGTTTGTAAATAATATTACATTCAGACTGACTAAATTGTCAGATTGGCCTTGTATTTGCGCGATTTTTTCCCCTACTAAATAGGGCAAATTTTTAATGAAATGGAAGATTGAGAAGTTTTACAAAAGTTTAGTTAAGTGCAATGAAAGGAGATAAGTACAAAAAGTAATGTCATCCAACTTATCGGTAAGAGATTGCCGAGATAATGTTTTCCTTTGGGACATATTGGGTCATCTGTGTCTAAGTAATTATTATTATCTGAGACCTCCAGGGAGTCGAGGACTTATTGAGGGCTGCTATAGATAATTTAGTAGAAGGGAAGAGTAGAAAGTTCGGATTCATTGCTTCTGAATACTGTTACATCCACGATTATTATTATCCTTTTCAAGCATTCACTCTGTAATTTCGAGACCTCTTTCCATAGCAATTGTTACTTTTCGAGACGGCGACGTTCACAAGGACCTATGTTATGAGTTTAATTTAATGTAGTTTCCATAGTTAAGCAATTTTTTTTCACATATAAATTTTAGAATGCTAGAAGTTGTAACAGCAAAACCGAAACCTTTGTGCTAAATCGATATTCTTGCATGATTTCTTTCGTGATTTAGAAAAAATAACGACTTCATACCTCGCTTTAGCCAACTCTTGTTTAGATATATTTTTTTATCTACGTTATTATATTTTTAGCTAAAATCCTAGTCTCAGAAGGTCTAGACCTTTTTATATAAGTCAGTCTTTGCTCACAATTTAAGTCAGAATTAAAATAAGATCGCTGCATATTTTGCTCTTGAAATTATCTATCTCATCGTGTAACCATGTGGTATGTTTGTCTGTTTTTTTTTTAATATCATTCAGCAAGTTTAAATATGTATTTGCCGAAGTGTTTGCTATGCACAGAATCATGTAAAGCTTTCTTTTCAGAAATAGTTTTTGTATCTAATTAAAGTGCTGGTTTTTGTGAGTCTTATTAACAGGTTTCTACTCTAATCTGTAAATGAAATAAATTATTTCGAGTGAGGTGTAGTATTTAATTGCCGTTTCGATGCTTCAGTAACAAAAAGCTCATTTTCTCAAGCGATTTCTAACACTTAAACCCATGCACACGCATTTTTTAGACCAGTGTTTCCCAACGTTTTTTGGATCATGCCCCGCCTCAAAGATTTTGATGCCCCTACCCTCTAGCATAATAGCAGCCAAGTTCTGAAAAAGTATAATATAAATATATACTTTAAATAAAAAAAGAACATAGGTAAAACTGTTTTTAATTTGACTTTCTTCAATGAATATAAATTTTATATTACACTTTATATATTATGAAACATAAATCGAACTGAACTCGGGAAAATAAAATCCAAGTTAATGTTGTCCTTGAGCTTGATGTTTGCTGCAAAGAGTTTTTATTTGAGGTACTAATTTAGTCATTTTCAATCTCAAATCCTCATGGTTTGTGATATCCAGATGATTTCTTTTTTTTCAGTAGCAAGTCATTTACAGCACTAAAGCCACATTCAACTAAATATGACGACGGGAAGGGCAACAGTATTTATTATTTTTTTCAAAACTAGTTGAATTTCGGTATTTCGTTCTGTCTCGTGAAAAAGTCACCTGAAATGTCATTGTACCTTTTATGTTGAATAAAGTTCTAATAGACTCATCATTTTGCTTTTCTGGGAGTTCTTGATACTGTGTTTATGTTGACTGCTGTACTAGCGATGTCGGCTTTTTTTCTCGGAAAGTCAGGGTTGCAACATCGAATGGTGAGTTTTTTGAGTATATCGGTGAAGGTGACGAATGTGACATAATTTTCTAATTCCTCCCCAAAATATTCAAATTTCCCCACGTTGTGAAACACTGACTTAGACATAAATCAATTTTATGTTGATTTAAATCTCTCGTATTACCATACGAGAGATTAAAAAAAAAAAAAAAAGCACATGCATACTGATGCTTCGCAAGCAATCGAGTCAAAACACCAAACTTTCTTATCAAGCAATATTGGTATATTCAAGTTCTAGTCTTGTCTTTTTGTTGAATTTTTAAGAAACTACCGTTTCTTAAAAATTCAACAGGTTTTATATATAACTGAAATTTATATTAAAAGTTCTTGTTTTTAATTCGTAATAAGGAGCTGGACAGTATAAAGGATATTTAAAATGCCAGATGAACGGGAAAGAGGAAGTTTGTTGTGTAAGACTGATTTCGTTTCCTCTTCTCTGTTTCTGTCTGGTAATCCTGGTTTGTGTTGTTAGTCTGTTATTTGTTATCATTTCGTATAACTGTGAAAATGTCAAGAATGAAATTGCTTTTGATATTTCTTATTGTTAGGCAAAATTAGTTGCTCATTTCAAACATGCCTCAATATGCGTCTTTATTTTTTATAAATCGCTATACTTGTCTTTTTCACTTTAATTTTACCGAAATCTTATCACAGATTATTATAATTATCAATACGTTGATAATTATAATATTAAATTTGATTTTGTCTGCTTTGACTTTTGAAATAGCCCTGAAGGCTAATTTAGCCTTATCTCAAAAGTCCAGCCCCTCCGTAGCACAGTCATTAAGGGCGTTGTTATTTTTATCCTATCATTAAAGACTGGAATCAATAACGCGTGGTGGAATAACTTAGCTACGCAATATACACATAATCATAATTTATGCAATATGTAGGCCCACATTGTGTTCAAAGCTAAATCTAACTATGAAATAAGGCTAACCATATATTCATTCTCCCATGGCATATTATACGGAATGAAAAACCACATTTTCCCGGCGTATGAGATTAATTACTTAACTTATCTTCAGTTCAAAAGTCCGATTAAAGTTAATCGCATTCTCGTGCAGATGAGGTGAAATTTGAATTATGTTTCGATCGAAGAACAAACGTTGTGAATCGGCTATCAGGCTGTTATCCTCATTTGCCTTGAGCAAAATTCGTAAGCACCTATAACAATATTTGTCTCTACATAAATTATTCCGGGGTTCTGGTTGGACAGAATTTACTCAATTTTTATATGGAATCCTTAAAAACATTGTCGAGCTAGTCTAGTTGTTTCAATTCGAACCATCTGCAAAGGGACCAATAAAGAAAAATAGGTTGAAATTGAATATCGCAATAATTCCGCTCTGACTGTATGGAATTATGCAAAATTTGATATTTAAGGATGCCTATAAAAAATTTGTCGAATCGCTTCGAGTTTGGTTTATTTCACTTGGACCACTTGTTTTCACAGAAATGAGGTAAAACCAGTTATGTTTATAGAATTATAATTATAGAAATATATAAGTAAATGTTGAGTACAGTTATAAAAAAAAAATGCGAAAACGCGTTGTTGTATAGTTAACAATATTCGTTTTTTCGTTCCAGTTGAACCTGAAGCCGTTGTCATATTTACTTCAGACATAATTTTGTTTTACCTAATTTTGCTTTTAAATTGATTCGAATTGTAATGCCTCTGTTAATTTTAAGCAATCCAAAATATCACCAAATTTCATCAAGTAAGGAAGAATTATCATTTCGAATCGTTTTGACAGTACAACGGAATTATAACGAAAATAAGTTTTCGTTATAATTCCTATCAGAAAAGTCATCTCTTCTTTTCCTATACTTATAGGAGAGTTACCATAACTTTTCATTACGGAATCACTTCGGTTACCAAAATTTACTCCCTTTGTTGATATAGCGAAGTAATTTGCGCTTATATTTTTGTAATTTCAAGCAGTGATAAAAGAAAGCGTATAAGTTAAAAAATAAATGGAATTTTATGTTTAATCATTTATAATATTGTCAAATTGTCGATTAATAACTGTCATCTACAACGTGTGATTCACTGAATTAGTTTTCCTTCAATTCATTAGTTCTTTCTTCAATTATTAATATCAAAAAATGGAAGGAGGAGTTTTTAATACCTAGTGATATCAGTAGCTTATTCATTGGAATGGAAGTGTGTATAATTCTATATTTGTTCTTGCAGTCATACTAAATTTCAGGAATACATTCGAGAGAGGGGGATGACAACAAAATATTGAAATAGAACATTTTCAGATCGTTTAAATCTTTGATGTTCAAAAAAATATAATTAGCGTCATGGTGTAAATCTATTCTTGGCTGAAAATGTATCTTTCGCATGTTCTATTGCAGTTCTAAATTTCTTCTCTTTGCCTTCCATCATGCATTATTACAAAAGCTGAAATACAGTAGTATCCTTGGCCCATGCTTGATTTATCAGCACCATCCAGGATATTAAGTCTTTCAGTTTTGGTAATACTGTAAATATCTCGAAGTGTGAAGATTCTTTGTAATGAACTTGTACCTATCTTTTGGATGAATTATGTTAAGAGATCATTAGTGCAATGATACGTATGTATCATGTCAGGCTTAGTTCACATAAGGCTAGAATAGCTGATAAAAAGTAAAACCCTTACTTTGGCTGATCGGTCGCGTTATTATCGACCATCTGGTGTATGAAACTCGCTTGCGAATGAAATGAATTCATAGGGTTATACGAAGAGTTCAACAACCCTTCGTGTTTAAATAGTAATATTCAAGGATTGATGCTGTCGACATGCAATGTTTGTTTTAATCAATAATCTGCTAGCCAGAGAACGTTTATCACCGCAAACATTTATTTAAGTGTCACTGCCAACTGCATATTAAATTGAATAACCTATTTTTACAGTGTTTATTTTAGTTCCATGTTCATTATGCTAAGTAAGGGGTAATTATCCAGCTTGTAGAAGGTTTTATATATATATATAAAATATCTGTTGTCTTTAAAGTAATGTCATGATTTTAATTAGCTGATCCGATTTACTTAAGTCCGCGCGGTTAGACTAGTGGCTATGCACTTCGCAACCATATGTCTAGAGAAGGAGTGTCCTAGGTTCGATTCCCATCGACGACGTGAGGAGCTTAAGGATCTTCCTTAGCCAAGTTAGCCGGTCTTGGGCGTGGAGAGCAGCCCCCCTCCCCCCAGTTTATCTGGGGTTTTTCATCCCGCAAGCAGTCAAACCGGCCCCCACGAACACACGGATTACAGTCATGAATATTGCCCTAAGGGGATGCAGCAGAAGAGTGGCAAACCGGCTGAATTAATACGCCAGTAACCCCTCATTAGGAGGGGGAACTCAACCCGTCCTAGGACGGATGAGAAGGATAGGATAGGATTTACTTAACTAGAAATGTTATAGTACTTCACTTATTTGTTTTCATTTTATTTATTTGAAATCGCACGGAGTTCATAAACAGTGGCAATGTCTCAAATCGATGGTAATCTAATGATGAGGCAAGACCGATTGTTAATACATCTGTGACTGGCACTGAAGATGGTCAAGTGTTCTTGATCTCTTCTGCCGTTCATTTGCGCAGAAGCAGAGAGATATCATCCAGGCACAAGTAAATAACGTGAGCTACTGTCTTGTGTTAAATGGATTGATAAAGATGGGCTGCGATCATAAAAACATCCACGTGAATTTTTGACGTCTGTTTACTACAATCAAGTGCTTAACTAGCGGGAATACATCTCTACTGCTTGAGAGGTCACATGAATAGGGAAAGCTGCATTCATTTATTGAGACACGAGTTAAAACTCGAACTGTGACTAGTCTTCCATAATCACCATATTTGAAATGGAGACAATGGGGAGAAAAAAAATCTAGTCTGTATCGTACATTATCTGAAAAAATAATTGGTCACTTCAGTGGGATCATATCACAAGGAGTTTGCAAACGTTGCCGAATATTGTCTAATAGTGACGATAATTCTGATGACAAAATATTAAAAAAAAAAATTCAATAAAATTAAATGAATAAAGCTTTAAAACAAACGTAGGCATTCTTATTTTCCTGAATTTTCATAAACTTTTTTTATGCGATTTTAGGTTTATTTTAATTCATTGCTTCGGTTTTAGAAAATTATGGAACGTATCCCTGATTTTTCAACGTAAGTTTAGGCCTTTTTTGTGCGATTTTTTATATGCGGTTTTCTGTGGAACGTATCTACCGCATAAAAAGAGACCCGACTGTATATATCTACATATATGCTGTTGCAAAATGATTACGAATAACCATATTTTTCTCATGTAGTGAAAGTCCAAAGATCAGAATTTGAAAGACAAATCATGGTCCTTCCAATACGACTAGTCGTAGTACGCATCATATCCTCTTAGCCAATAAGTACGATAAGATCATGTATATCTACATATATGCTATTGCAAAATGTTTACGAACAACCATATTTTTCTCAAGCTAGTGAGAGTCCAAAGATGAGAATTTGAATATTGCTTACCAAACTGAGTTTGTATGAGAAGTAAACCGTTTCTAAAGCAATCTACATCGTATACACAGTCTGTACTATGAATTCGGATTACAGAACTCCTCATGATTTGAACAGTAGATTATTAGAAGGAAAAGCTGGCATCAAGTGATAGAGCACAATACATTTGTCAAATGCATCCTTTGCTATGGCAGCCATCAGAGGAACGCTATTTATCAGTATGGAGCAGTGGTTATGCTATGGCGTGGGAATGTTTTACCTGTTTTGAACGATAAATTAGTATCATTCGTAGGGGGAGGGGGGTTCTTTCATCCTGCAAAAGACAAACCTGTTAGAGGAAAAAAAAAACTCATTTAGCAGCTATCCTGATAGCTACAGTAGCGAACAAGTGAATCCGAACAAGCCGATTTTAATGAATTTTTATTGTTTTGTTTGTTTGTTTCAGTTCTGGTTTCGATTTTAGTGAACTAAAACTATTCAAAATTTAACTGACTCTACGGTGTTTATTAATAGTATGGTGAGTTTTTAATAGTGTAAATTGACATTCGTAGTGGTTTATTCATTTTGTGTAGATATAAAATGGATACATCTCCAACAAAACTCTGTACTCTTTCTCAGCACACACACCCATGACTCAAATACAAATTGCCAATGAGCGTGGTGTTCATTTGCGTACACTTAATGCAATTTTAAAGAGGTTTACTGAGACGGGTACCTTTTTTCTCCTGACAGAAAAGGAAAATGTGTGTTTCGTAACACCTACTAGTTAAGAAAAGCAAACTGAGTCCAAGATTGTCTTCTGTAGACTTAAATAGACTTGGCAACTAGTAAGATTAATGTTTCTGACATGAAAGTCCGTCGAAGATTGTTGGAAACAGGGAGGACTGACCACAGACCAAAAAAGAAACAACTGTTGACGAAGGCTTGGCAGAAAAAGAGGTTCAGTGCGGAAAAGTGTACAAAGATTGGACTGTTGAGAAGTGGAAGAAGATCATATTCTCAAATGAAACTTCCTTTCTTTGTCCAAGGAGAGCCAGTACCCCATGTTTGCAAATCAGCGGCTGAGAAGACTTCTCACGCTCACAAAATATTGGAGAAAAGAGTGGTCCCACAGATCCATATAGACAAAGAATTCATCTTCCAACAGAATCTCGCTCTACGCCACATTTCAAAAAAAAAAAAAAAAAGCGAAAGAGTTCCTGAATAATCAAACATCCAATTGTTTCAGTGTTCAGGTAACTCTTCTGACAATTAACCAAATAGAAAATTCGGGTCCATAGTGAAAAAGAGACATGGAAAAATTGCATTGGGATACAAAGATAACTTAATACAATTCATTATAAAAGTATGGTTTCGAGATCCAGAAATAAGAAAAATGTGTTCTGCTTCGGTAGAGTCCATGTCTAAGCGAATTAATGAACTCATTTGGAACAGAGGAGCGCATAAATTATTAAAGTTGGAGTTTAATTTCGCAAAAAAATAATTACAAAAATTAAAGTTTTTCTTTAAAATGTGAGTTCAGATTAATTTGTTCGTTACTGTAGATAGCTGACATAAATTCTTTCAGCTGTGATTTCAACAACTCTTTTGAACCAAGACTCCTTGTTTTGTCCAGAACAATGAGCTTTATTGATATTTCCTATTAAGTAGTTGTGTTTCTGTGGGAACGATGTCGCATGGCGACATAACGTCATGTAAGTATACTGTTTGAAAATAAATCAACGGACACCCTCCTGGGCAAAGTGCATCGTGCCATGTAACGATTTAATTGGTGGAATACGAATCGCCCGTCTGTTCAGTTGAAATGGCTGCAAGAAAGGAATTGACAGAGTTTGAAAGAGGCGTTGTGATAGGATACCATGTTGCAGGCCTATATGGTCGACAAATTGGACTATCCCAGGTGAACAATCAGCGATATCATACTGAGATGGAAGCGCAGGGGGTCAACTGCTACCCAAAGTGGACGATTTACCACACTCAAGGAACTTGACCATAGGGTTCTACGAAGGATAATATGCAATAACTGCCATTCGTCGGCCTACACATTGAATGCGAAGTTCCGGGCATCGACAGGAACACTAATCTGCTTAAAAACATTCAGAATCGAGGCTCACAACATGCTAGGCTGCAATATGCAAGTCCCACATTACCCCGAACCAACATGCAGCGTCGTTTTCAGTGGTGCAAAGAGTGCACCGCCTGCTATTTTAGGCAGAAGAACGAATCAACATGCTTCAAGGCACTTTTTTTGGCAATCCTACCAGGGAAAGTCAAAAAGTTATAGTACATCTATTACCTTGAGTGGGCTGAGGTTAAGTTAATCCGAAAACCCTATTCTTGAGACCGTTTGATCTCTTGAAATAAGTACCGTGCTTAAGATACTTATTTCAAGTCGATTTTGATGTTACCGCCTCCCTACCTGTGGTATCGTAAGCCAGACGACGAATGTCATCTACTGCCTAAAGATATTCACATCCGTGTCGCAGTGGTTTCGAACCCACAGCTTGGAAGAACGGAGCCGCTATCTAGTCAGTCAGCTAAACCCACGAAATGCATAACAAGCTCCAAATATGCTGTCAGTTAATCTTTCGTATGTGTGACTTCGAATACTCCGGCTAGTGGCATCCGTAATCTCAGCCAAAATCTTAGTAAGCCGATGAGTCATTAATTTTTATGAAAAAAAAAAAAAAGTTTTTTTTTTTTAAGACAAGCATCTGCATGGTTTCTTCGACATACCGTATGCATTTGATCAGAATCGTTACACAGGACCTGTATTAATTGAAAGCAAACGGTATTGTTCCCCTATATAAGGCCACATCTGAACTACTGCGCACAATTTTGACTCCCGGATTACATAGTGAAGTTTTGGAGAGGATCCAGAAGCAAGTAACAAAGATTGTGACAAAGTCTGTGGAATGTTTCCTATGAGAATACACCCTCTGTCTAAAAAGAACTTTTCGAAAACGGAAGAAACTAGTGGCCCCACCATTTGTTTCATTGGAAGCCGAGTTATAGTGCCAAGAGTGACAGTGTGTTTTGACGAACGGTCGGAAAATGAATTTCAAACAGAGAGCTGCGATTGTCTTTTGTGTTAAACTTGGTAAACATTTTACCGAAACGCATCAAATGCTTCAAAAAGCATACGGTGATGAATGCTTATCGAGTTAATGAGTAAGCGATTTCAAAGTGGTCGTGAGACGCTTGAGGACGACGAAAAGCCGTGTCCTCCAAAAACTGGACTGAGCTAAGTTAACATCCAAAACGTGCGTGATTTCATCAAAGAAAACCCGAAATCTTCCATGAGATTGACGATGAATTGGGGATTCAAAAATCAACTATGTACAACATTTTGACTGAGAGTTTGGGCCTTCGTAAATTGAATTCGCGATTTGTTCCCCACAAGTTGACCGACGACCAAAAAATTTATCGAATTGAACACTGCAAGGACCTCATTAAAACCGCTCGTAAGAACTCAAACTTCCTTGAAACGATCGTTAGTGGTGACGAACGAGGTGTTTTGAGTAAGAGCCCGAAACAAAGCACCAGAAGAGAGACATCCGAAAAAAAGTCGCTTGGAGAAGTCAAAAGTAAAGACAATGCCGATTTGTTTCTACGATTCCAAGGGCATTATCCACCACTAATTCGTTCTGCCTGGCCAAACGGTCAATGGTGAGTTTTATCTCGAAGTTTTGAAGCGATTGATAGCGAGAACTCGTCGCGTACGGCAAAATACACTGTCACTCTTGGCACTATAACTCGGCTTCTAACGAAGGTTGCCACTTTCAACAACAAAAAGATACAACAGGTGGCGCCACTAGTTTCTTCCATTTTCGAAAAGTTCGGTTTCTTTTTAGGGTGTAGATTGACTGTCTGTAGACTCGAAAAATTAGCCGATAAAGAGGAGACATAATAGCCAAGTTATTTAAAGGGGTTTTATAAGATTAATACTGAAGACGTTTTTCAGTACATGACAATAAGGGAGAGAACAAGGGGTCACCAGTAGAAGTTGTGTAAGAGTGATTAGCAAGGGTGTTTAGAACTAGTTTTTTTTTTTTATTGGAGGATGCTGAATGGGTGCAATGGGTTGCCAGAGGTGGTTATGGGTGCTTCATCAGAATGAATTTAAGGAGAGGTGTGATAAGTATTTTGTAAATAATGGATCTTCCGCGATGAGTCGTCTGACTCCAGATACCTGTATAATAGTATATTCCCTAGACCAGTGCTTCCCAAACTTCTGGATGTCAGGGCCCCCTTTGGAAAAATTAAAATATTTCACGTCCCCCCCCTCGAAAAACAATCGTAATATAGACATATATTATTATAATATTTATTGTATTTATATTCAATAAAAATATACACAGCGAATATTGCAAAAATCAAATGCAAATATTACATTTTTAGCACCTTACATACACATTTGACATAGCACATTATCTCGTATTTGTATATAGATAGATAGATATATTGTTATTGTACATTTGCAGTACAAGCACATGAAGCGTAAAACGATTAGTAATAAAGAAAAAATTAAAAACATAAAAGAAGTTTAATAGCAAGTTAATGTGATGGATGTGTTTCAATACTGCTACACCAATATCAGGTGAAATATTTGAAACTGCAATTCTTAGATTTCTGCTTTGAAATGAAACTTATATGAATAAGCATGTATTTACTAATATTCATTAAGCGCCGAAATACGCAGGAAGCAAAATTTGTGAACCTGCACCAATGTGTGATTTTTTTCCATTAAAATATAAAAAATAACAAAAAGGAAATAATAAATAATAAAAATTAAACGCGTTTCTTTTAAGATAAAAAAAACGTACTTAGTGCTAAAAGATTTTAAATTTGTTTTCATTATTTCACGCCCCCCTCAACAAAACCTACGGCCCCCAAGGGGGTCGTGGCACACAGTTTGGGAATCGCTGCCCTAGACGACCTTACATATGCATGATCTGTGAGAGGTGCAAGAAGAACTTCAAAAGTCGTGGTATCATGGGTTTGTCGATATTAAGTTCTGTACCTTCTTGAGACTGATAAGAGTGCATCACTCAAAATCAGTTGTGGGCTTAATCAGCCAATCGAAATGCGAGTGTATCACTTCACTCAAGAAACATACTGGAAAACAGAGGAAGTTAACTCCATTGGGTGTTGGGAAGAGTGGTAAAGAAATTGCATTGATGTGAAAACGATGGGCCAGAAGTTAAGAGTCTGCAGAAGTTTTGGTTAGTAATATTATAGTACTTCAAGGGCTTCTTGCCAACCAACTGTTGTCATAATTTGATTTTTGGGTTACGTACTCATAAATAGCGCAGACCACATTTGATGTAAAGCACATCGTGACTGGTTCGTATAGCGTTGGAATCTATGGAGGGGCGACGAATCACCGAACTCTATATTTCTGTTGAATTTGGCAGATGGATATTTATGAGAACGCCTTATGCTAGTGCATTAAGCCAAACTGGAAAGTCTGGTGAAGGAGACCTTATGGTCTGATTTGCGACCTTTGGTCGCAAATCTCGGTGCAAAGATGAACACCGAGAGATATGCATCGCTTATGGACTGTGTACCATGGTATTCTTCCAGTGTTATTGAAACAGTTTAAGAAAATCATGTGTGAAAAAAGTGGAGTAGATTGCAGAATCATGATGTCTGCTCAATAATACTTTTGGGATGAATTTGAGTCAGATTGGTGGGGACTAACAGCTATATTCGCTGATGGTCATAATGAAGGAAGAATAGTTAAAATATCCGACTCATATCAAACTGGTGGAGAGTAGCTAGAAATGGTAATCATGATCAAAGGAGAATCCGCATGTTACTGAGGTGTTGGCAGTTGAGGTTCTCTGAAATATAGTGCTTTCATAATACTTATTTCTGTCCACTATGTATATAACAGCTATGTGTGACTTGGTTATTACCTAGGTACTACTAATTTCAACCCAACATAGCACATATTTATGTGTGGCTTTGTAAGATTCTCTTCACTTGTACTGCTATTTACTAATCCTGTTTGCTTACTGCGAATTCCTGAGAAAGCCAACAGGAAGGGCCAGCATTATTGTATTTTTTTTTTTTTTTTACTCCGTGTAGAAATTGACCCATGGCTATAGCTTGAAATTTTCTCTAACTCTAGATGACTTAAATCTATCATGTTCTCATTGTTTTCTCGCATTCAGTATAATATTTTTCAGTTTATTTAACAACTATCCATCATTGAACACTCATTGATGAACATTGTAGTTATAATCCATTTTCTTACTTTCCATGTACACGCGCGGAATGCATCCACGCGCATTATATATAAACAGCTTTGCCTCCCCCTCCTAGTTTTATACTCTTTTTCGTTTCTTTCCTCAGGCATCTTCATTGAGTTAATATTTTATGTATTTGTGAGGTAATATTTTATGAACATTATTTTTTTTGGGGGTTCCCACCCAGGAAAGGTTACTAGTAAACTTATAATACATTTGTACCGTGGGTAGGCTGAGGATTTTTTTTATTTTTCATTTTTATCCATTTTTATATATTTTTTATTTTTTAAATTTTTTTTGTAATTTTTTATTTATTTTTACATAGTCCGGAAACCCTGCTCTAGAGACCAAACATGGAAATTTTTTTTTCCTTTCCCACACCGTTCCAATAAGCGGGACTGTGATCTCACACCGGGTAGTGAAATTCATCTTTTGCTAAAAGACAAGTGTTCATGCTCACTGAGAGATTCGAACCACTCGGCCAACCAAGCCGGCAAATAATGCTGATAACTCATTTTCAGTTGAAAAGTTTTTACACATATATATTACACGTTCATTGCGTCCTAGTCCTAAACACATTTACCACATAATTGTTATTACTGTTTGTGTTTGTTATTTAATCTTTCCAAGGTGAGCATCTCATTGACGTCGGGTAAAAATGTTTTTTTTTTTTTCCCTCTTGGAAACTCGGTTCCTTAAAACAGATAAACCAGTCTGAGAATTCAGCATTTGAAACATGGGACGGTTAATCTTATCTGCATGGTCGACGAGAGCTTTAATTTGATTCATATGAAGCTTAGTTACGTGGTAATAATAGACCACTGAGCCTAACACATTAAGTGAAAAGTAAAGTGAAGTTATAACGAACACTTCCAGTATGTGCCGCATCTTTGATACAGACTTGCATGAGTGGACTGTTGGTACTTACCAGCATTTGTATATAACAAAGCGATATGTAGTTCTATAGATTTATTTTAAGTGATTATTTTATAATTTTGCATTTCCTTCTAAATCACTGAATCAGCGGATTCCATTTGTGCAGAAAATGTTCAGCAGAAACGGCATTTTTATGTGAATTCCACCGAAAAGTGTAATTTTTTAATGCTTCAAAAATTTTTATTGAAATCATTGCTGCATACTGTGGGTCTACTTGCAGGACCAGAAATGTCAGCCTCAACAACATCCTGTGCTATTCAACTTCAGATGTCTAGAGACCTTCACCTTTTTTTCTTCCCAGTTATAAGAGCGGTCAAATCGACATGGCAGACAGTCTCGTCTTGATAAAAATCTCCCCAAAATCCAAGGAGGCGGCGAGTCACATCCTTGATCCATTGATATTGAGAAGAAATACGTTTAGGGTATTGCCGTGCAGTTCTCCTTTGTTCACTGGAGGCAGTCGTAATCGGTGTCCTTTCTTCAAGCACCCATCCAGAAATACATCAATAATCATCCTTAATACAAGCAATCCTAGAAACAGTACGACGACGTAATTTTGAAGTAAGGGGAAAGTTTCCTTAATTTGGCTAGTAACCTAGTCGCTAACTATCGCTACGAGGAAGGAATTCCCAAGATCTCCATCTTTTTAAGGTGGCATTAAACAAAATGCTAATAGTACGTCGAGAGGAAGACGTAACCACAAACAACTTGCTACAGCCATCCAAGACAGTACTGAGAGAGAGAATGAGACTATACTAAGAACTGGCGTATGGTAAAAATCAGTGAAGGAGGAAGTAATTCAGAATTAACAGCCGCTTAGGTTCAAGCGAAGCTTTTCGAGAGCGATTCGATCATAGCGTGGATGGAAAACGGGAACTACCTCAATGTCAAGGTTCTCTTCACTTCCGTATGGTGATAGACTTCAAGGGCATGCTGAGCAAGAAAAACTTGGGTTTCATCCATTAATCTTTTGTCTCTACTAGAGAAGATATACTCGGCATTGTTACATTGATTGATCGGGCTTGATAAAGGAAAGAGATTGCATCATTGAGGAATTCCTGCAATCTCTCTAGTAGATATAAAATATTAATATATGGGCATCAGTGGTTGTGTCAAGCGACTAGCCAATAGGGCTTGGGAAAGAGCAAAGAAACTCAATAACATTTGAAGAAAACAGAGGATCTTCTTGGCGTATACCCTAAGAACTGGGGACGAAAGTTTATCTTGATCCCAGGTAGTAGTAGTAGTAAGGAAATATGTGGAATAAATCTCCGAAACATAAATGAAAGAAAAAGATTCTGAACACCCAGCAATAGACAGTGCTTAAAGAGAGAGATAGAGATGTCAGAAAAGGAGTTTTTTAGAGGTCAAGGGATGTTATAAAGAGAGCGATTGACCGAAGTTGATGTTAGAATCCAGAGAGGAGAAAGGAAAGAATGATGGTCTCGGCACACCATCTGCAGGAATGAAGGTGCACTCTTTAAAATCAAGTTGAATGTATGAGTGAAGATAAATTATTAAAAGGACATAGGAAAACGGGAATAACTTAATTGGATGGTGCAGATACACCCTTCCTTCAAAATGAATACTGTCCTTGTGAAGATATAATATGCGTTTTGACAAACAAAAAATAAATCAATTTTAAATCCTGTAAGACCGTACAGAAACCCGTTGAAGCTCAGCAGCAGTAAAACTGTCCCACTCTGCAGCAGATGAAGTGGCTGGAAGAAAACGGATGAAAAATGCCCGGAAACGACGTATGGGGGGGGGGGGGAAAGAAAGGAGTAATCAGGTAAGTTATGGTGGAGTGGAGAATACAATAAAATTCGTCTCCAAGAGAGGACGAATTTTTCGGATATTTCAGTTGGAGGAGATGCTCCATCCATTATCGTTTCAGACAAACTCATTGGTTCTTATTTTTTTTTCCCCCACTGCTGGGATAAAGGACTCTCCCTTTGAGGGAGAGTTGGATCTCCTTCTCCCATGATGACCCACTCCATCTGGGAAGAGAGTTTATTCACTTGTATGAATGAATGTATTGAAGGTGGAAGATGATCATAAACATCCATGCCTAGGCGGAATTCGAACCCGCAGCCTCTTGGCTGGAGAGTGGTTATGCTAGCCACTCGTCAGCCAGGTTGGCCTGTTCTTACATAACGCGTGCAATTGGACAAAAAAGATGCTTTCTCTATCTTGCTGCTTGGATTGAATAGTAAAAGATGATATTTTACTTGGTAAGCATTTTGCCCGGTAAATTCCAAATAACGATTTTGCTTAGCTGAGGGAAGGCTGATCCCGAGATGTTATAACACGTCCTCGAATAAGAGAGTTGGACTGCTCCTGCTCTTTCTTGAGATGACAACTGTAAAGATGATATCCCCCTCGGCAGGCGATACATGTGGTATATTACCAGCTCCGTAGAGATCTTCTAGCTATATCTCCGCATTATCATCACTAATCCTCTATGAAATAGTTATTTGCGATATGACCCAATTGTTGTTGTTCACCTAGGTGGAATCTATGCCAAAATTTCATTATTTCGCTATACCTTCCGTGGCTAATGGATTTCACGGAGACAGGCTTTTCCTCCTCTTTGTATGCTCCCTCCAAATTTCAGGCATTAACGGCGATGGGAGTTTTTGACTGCGGCGAACAGCAAAGCTGATGCAGAGTCTCTTGATATTCCGGATAAGCAAAGTATCCTTAATGGACCAATATATTTTGAGAATTGATGTTGTAGGAACATTTGATGCTGAAGACGGACCGTGTGTTTTACTTGCCGATTTGCACCCCAGGCTTGTTGGAGTAGTAATGCTTTACTACAAATGGGACAAATATACAGTTTGTGTGATGATTGCAACTTAGTTATATCATTCCAGAATTCAATTCACTGTTGATATCTAGTAGCTGGTCTTCTCACGTAGATGACAAAAGTTATTTCGCAGGATAAGGGTGATGACGGGGACGTCGCCGCCCAAGTTAAGAGGAAAATCAGTCACGGAAGTGGTGTTTCATGATCCCTCTTTAAGAAAAAGAAGTCCTCATTCTGATTAGTTGAACCGTGGCGATGGAACAAACCTCAGAAGGGATTTGTTTGCCGAGTTGAATTTGTATTCTTTGGAGTTGCATTGCTTAAAATTGTATAGTTAATAGCTGTTTTATTAAGTGTGAGATTGATAACAAATAATTAAGCAGGCATTTGTTGAATAATTTGTGTACAAAAAGAATAGAAATATTGAACTGCATTTATTATAAATAAAGGTTTAAGGCGAAAAAAGTTTTTAACTAAGTTTCTTAAATTGCTAGATAAGTTAGCCAGCCAAACAGAATCGTTTCAGGGTAAAATGTGGTCCACCGTAAAATATTTTCCTGTCATTGTCTTAGCAGATATCTGCTATTCTTGGAGGCTACTAAAGGTTATTTTAGCTCGTACGTATATTAGATTTTTTGCACTTGCCAGCTTCTTATGTCAATATTCCTAGGCGCTTACTACAAGTATTGGATCGTCTTTTTCAGCTTCATATTTCATCTTTTATTGGCTTCTCGTTTCTTGTGATGTCAAGCTTCTAGTAAGGTTCATATTTATTAATAGAATTCACATGTTTAATTGTATTTCCGGCTGTTTCTTTTTGGATCGATCAAACAGAAACATGATACTAAATGTTTAAGAGCCACTAAGTTGGATAAAATTATATACTAAAGAGAACGACATTCTTTTATTAAAGCCTAGCGCTTTTGAGTGCGTCAAATGAGAAATTTGAATGCACTCAATTACTTAATGAGAAATATCACTCAACCTAGATTCTGGAATCGTCATGGAGTTGCGTTGCAGGTGCAATGTTTTTCTCTACCCGAAACTCATTTTTTTTTCTTTTTTTTCTTCATCCGGCCAAAAGAATACACGCAATTTACAGACATAATACACGAGCCTTATAGCCTTAGTTTCTTTGGAGGTAAATCCAAAATAATCGACCAATCAATCTTCATTGAGTTCTTTGGAATCCTTTTACACAACACGTTGCAAGTTTAAATCATATTTTCTGTATACCGTATTTACTCGAATGTAATTCGCCTTCGCGTATATCTTTTCCCCCGATTTTACTTTACGAAAAAAGTTTAAAACTTTAAGAAACAAATAGTGTTGTTATGGCAGTTTCAAATATTTTGGAATTCTGTTGAAGAGAATCAGCCTTTCAACTCAACAATCGTCGGCTTGCCTTTGTCGTCGAGTCGCGTGAACAAGCAACAACAACAGAAAACGGTAAAAAGGGCGATAATGCGTGCAACTGGAAGTCAAAAATCGCGATGCACAATAATACTCGCAATTAATGGAGATAGAGGAAAGTTGCCCCCTTACGTAATATTCAAAAAAAAAAAAAATGTCGAAGGGGAAATTTCTCCCTTCGGAATTCATGTAAGAGTTCATGAAAAATAGTGGATTGACACTATAATACAGGGTGGCCATACATTAACTTTCCCTCTTTGGAGGTATCTGTAGCTAAAACTAATACATGGAATGAGACCACCACATTTTATATTGAGACTTTCGAAGGCATGGGGAGATGACAGCAGTGCCACCAATTGCACTTAAAAAGGTATTGGGAACGTTCAGGCAGTTATTGTGCTCAATATGCGTCCTACCTTGCCTCAGCGCTTTACTTGTTAAGTTGTTTTATCTTAAACAGTGCAATGCCGTAGTGGCCCTTCGGGAATTTAGAAGGCTTCACAACCTGCATACAGGTCCTATGTCAGCTGTGGCACTGAGAGATATGATTAAGAAGGTTGAAGAAACTGGATCACTAAGAGTTAGACCTGGCAGAGGACGGAAAGCAGTGCAAGAAGAAACAGTAACATACGTTACTACTGCGGTGTTCGACGACACAGGGACCAGTCCTGGTCCAAGCGCTCGTGCCATAGCTCGCAAACTTGATATGGCTTATGGTACAGTTCGGAAAATCTTACGGAAAATGCTTCACTTCTATCCGTATAAGTTCGGTCGTGTGCAAGCACTAACTACCGCAGATTATGATAAGCGCATGACTTTCGCGCTAACGTTTCTTGCCCAAATGGAGTTCGACAATGACTGGCTTTGGAGAATATTGTGGGATGATGAGGCTCATTTTTATCTGAATGGGTCGGTCAACACTCACAACTGCAGAATTTGGGCATCTGAACATCCCCAAGCGGTCCAACAAGTACCACTGCATTCTCCAAAAGTAACCGTGTGGTGTGGCTTCACAGCCGATTTCATAATTGGACCATACTTTTTTGAGCGTATTACCACTACAGGGCCTTGTAACCTGTTCCATTACTGTAGAGATTTATCGACGAATGCAGAAAAATTTTGTCATTCCAGCATTGCAGTAAAGACGGTGTTTGGACTCCATAATTGTTATGCAGGATGGAGCACGGCCACTCATTGAACGTTCAGTACAGCGCCTTTTACGCCAGCATTTCAGTAATGAGAGGGTTATCAGTCAGTTCTTTCCGACGGCATGGCAGCCTCGAACCTGCATCGCTCCATGTGACTTTTGGTTGTGGAGGTATTTGAAATCCCTTGTGTATGTCGGTGGCGTTCCCAACTTGTTCACTTGTTCCAGCTGGAATAAGTGACGCGGCTGTCGCTTACACCGTCGAAATGTTATTATTCCATTTTATCTGCCTTTAATGTAATTATCCGCTTGTTTTCGGCTCCGCCAGCGCCAAAATTCCCCTATACGGCGGCTTTTTTTTACTTAATCTTTTTTTTCGCGGAAATCATCTCCCCATGCCTTAAGTCTCAATATAAAATTTGGTCTCATTCCGTTTATTGGTTTTAGCTACAAATGTCTCCAAAGAGGGAAAGTTATTTTATGGCCACCCTGTAGTTCAAGATTGGATCAGAACAGTTTTGGGCAAATGGGTAGGGGTCTTATTTCGACTCCCGGTTCTCCTCGTGTGGGAGAGTTTTCGTGGCCACTTAGCACCTGAAATAACAAAACGACTTTCCGATGTGAAGAGCGATGTGGCCATTATTCCTGTTGGTCTATTTTGTCTACAGTCCTTATATGTAACTATTCAAGGACTACATACGAAAATTATACACAGAGTGGACGATCTGACTTGGGCAGCGAAGACTGAGATTATCATGAGTTTTTTTTTAAAAAAAAAACAAGCATCTCTAATGCCCTGAATAGGAGTTAAGATGAAGGTATTTGGGTAGATGACCTTGACAACGCACACGAGGAAACCGCTCTCAAACCCCGGAAGTAGTTGATAGTGAATAGGAGATTCTTGGTAAGTCACCCATTTTTTTTTTTTTTAAATCATGATCATTTTATGATTCCGAAATGATAAACGGACAAGCCATAATGAAACTATTTGTTTTAATTTAATTACAGAAACATTTTCGCTAAAAATTCAAATATATCGCGTAATGAAGGTCAGCGGCCGATCACGTAAATAGCGTTGATAATAAAAATGTAAATTTTTTCATTTTATAAATATGAAAAATTATAAATTATAATGAATAATACTGAGGATTTACCGTAATTATAAACGCCAATTAATTTGCTAAATGACCTTGATTCAGAAAGCAGTAACATTTCTAAAGATTTCTTCTAATGTAGCAGAAAATAATTCGGGATATCAGATCGCCTTGCTTCATTCCTCTTAATATTGTATTCATTATATATATATATAACTTTATATTGGTTGAGTTCTGATATAGATTTTAATATATTTTGTTCGAATGGTCTGTTGTTTTAATCTGTTTATTATTTCCGATTGATATAAAGAATCGAAGGCTTTCTCAAATCTACAAACACTTGAATATGCAGAAAGATGATTTTTTTTTTTTCTATTACTTGGTAAATAGGTTGTATATGACCTGTTGTAGAGAATCTTGATCCAAATTGGTCTGCATCCCGATCGCCAAAGGACTTTTCACGACGCAGATAATATCAGCCTATTTCGATAATCAGTATAAAATTATTGTTATTTTAGTTTTACATTTTTGCTTTTACTTTGACGTATGACATTTAAGTTTGTTTTCATGCTTAAAATTAGGTGGCAGTTGAATTTTATCGCCCAAACCTAGGCCGCTACCCAACCTATCGTAGGTTAGAAGGGGGATGAATAATTAATTATTGTACTTAATTTATAATTTATAAACGAAAAGTACCATGTTTGGTCTCTAGAATGGAAATATTTCATTATTTAATCCTTAGTTCGCTCACAGTATTGTACTCATCAGTTTTCGACCTTTTGTGGACAGTTTGTATTGCCATAATAAAACGCCGTCCAGTCAGTGAATGGGCCTTTCTTCACGTTAAGAAATTCGAACGTTTTACGCACGACTAGAATTTCATTAACTTCACTGAACTGTCTGAAATTTGTTATAAATTAAGTACAAATTGGACTTCATATTTTAGGAAAAAAATTTATAAAAAAGGGCTACTTTCTCCTTAATGTACAATAACATAAACTATTATTGTAATAAGAGATGTGTACTGAAATATAAGAATGATCGAATGTTTTCTCAACGTTCAGTTGCTATGGGATGCGGACTATAATAAGCTACTTCTTTCCTAGTATGGACCATTGAGTGGATTACATGTTAATTACGAATGGAAAGTTATGAGTCACTTTTTTTTTTTTTTTGTAAGAACATTACTTAAATTATATAGGGCTTTCAAAAGCAGATTATTAAGAGTTTATTGGGAAAAATGCAAGTATGAAAAATAAGGCTTCAAATGTAGTTAGGCCTTTATATCAAGCTAGAAAAGAGTTATACTGTTAACTGTAAAATTATATTATTTCGAAATTTTTATTCATGAGCTCCTCTCTATTAGTCAATATCATAGTAAGCTTAATTTGTAGGAGCATTCCTTTTATTAAATACTTATTGGCTTATTCGAATTCCATAACTTAGTGATTCAAAAACATAAAATAAATATAGTTGAATTTGCGCTGAAGTAAATCCAAAAACTAGAAACTGGGTATTTTAAAATTAAATTTAATGTTAATAAAACATTAATGTTAAAATATCAAGTTTTATTATTTAATATTTTTTATTAAAATTGTATCCCAAAACATCTTCGGCCTTAATTTCACCCATATCAAAACTTTCCTGTTTTAAATCCATTTTCAGAAAAATGGATCATACAGGAATTCTTAGTATGTAAACAAAATTAATGAGCTTATGGTGATATAATGGCCATGAAGCCAAAATTATACTATACAATTGTCTTATTAAAACAGTTTATTGCTTATTTGTTGTGACATATTTTTCTCTTTTTGATTGTATTCTCTGGCTGGTTTACGGATGTAAGTTTTACTGGCTAAAAAATCCTAGTTTCCAGGTGGAGAAACCCTGTCTCCTATCTGTGCGACCTGTTATCTCACCATCATTTTGAAAAGCATTTATAAAAGTTCTTCGCATCCAAGACGGGATTCTATCTCTTCGGCTTTCTAATTGAAGTGTTACTGACTGATCTGCAGAGATTCTTCAAACCCATTAAGTTTTCCCTAAATAGGTTAAATTATCAAAGGACCATTGAAGACTAAAATAATTACTGTGGTAATTATTTTAGTCTTTAATGATAATTGTATGGAGAATATATAATCCATACTTAAAATATAGGGGTATACATACAGTAGTGTTCTAAACCGAGTAGTATAGGGAAAACTCGGTTGGCCAAATACAGTAGTGGAAAAAAATGTTGCTAATGAGCTATTTCCAGTTTCAATTACTGATTTATTTATTTTATTTTTTACTTAGTCGTGTTTACTTTAGTGTCTTTATGATGCTACCCTGTAGTCCTATCAATAGTAAAAAAAAAAAAAAAAATTAAAAAAAAAAGTCACGCCGGTGTTCGCCAATTTGACGACATCAAGCTAATAAATAACCCATATAACCTTGAGAATAACAACTGCTTCCTAGCAAGTTTGCTATCATATTATCGACCTAGAGATAAATAATGATACTGTTAGAATAAAATGAAATTGTCATTATTGATCTTTCAAAATGCACTCTAGTTTTGTATCGAGCGAGGAGAAAGAGTAAATGTATAAATAGCTATTAATTATTAATAATTCTAAGTGTATGTTGGCATTCTCTTCCCTTTTCATTATTGGTTTACGATAACAAATCTTTGGGATTATTTAATCAATCCCCAAAATTTGTTGTCATTTCTGATTTATAATATTAAAACATTCTGAATGATGTTTGTTAACTTTATTTAATGCAGATTTCTGAGATAATGAAATATCTAATTTATAGTCAGTTTTCTAAAATTAATTCTGTTTCCATTTTATCTTTTACACTTTTTAGTTTATTGTAATACTTTAAGCACGATTGAAAGAAAAAAAATTATCGGCATCCATTCTCGAAAACTGCAATGAATTTATTATTCGTAATTTCAGCAAAAAACCGATGCCAATATGAGTATAAACTGCGTGTGCTAAGGGCTGGTTTGCCTGTTATGCTGAATGAAAAAATCCGAGTTTCAGAGGGAAACGTTCCTTCCCAGTAACTTCTTGTTCGCCATTTCTTTCGAATTGGCGAGCAGGAAGTTACGTGTGTGAGAGAGAGAGAGATGCGCAGACACCTGAGCGTTGCACTAATTTCAACATACCGTTTGGTGCGATTACAGAATGTCACTCTCCAGGGTAGAAGTAGACTTTCCGATAAATGCTAATAAACAGACAAGCCTACTTTGGTTCATTGTTCAACTAGAATGACGGTTCCTGGAGTGAAACTGGGCACTCTTTCCAAATACTCGAATTCTAGATTCACCTTGAAAGCGCCGGTCTAATCTTCCTTCTCATTCCATTTCATTTCATGAAACCTTTCCAACAGCCCTTGCAGTATATCATACGTCCGAGGGTGGTCTGAAAAATTTTCGGCCTAACAATGAAAAAACGAATTTATAATTTCAAAATTATTTTTATTTTTCAACATAATCTCCCTTAAGACTAATACATTTATTCCGGCGATGCTCCAGCGCCATTATCACGTCCTTGTAGTGGTTCTCAGTGGGAGCTGCAATCATCTCTTGATTTGAAGAAAAACGCTGACCAGCGAGGAAGAGTTTTAGTTTTGGGAAGAGATAGAAGTCAGAGGGAGCCAAATCTGTGGAATAGGGTGAATGTTCCAACAATTCATAGTGCAGATCCCTTAATTTTCCCATTGACAAAACACCTTTGTGGGCAGGTGCATTGTCCTGATGAAAGATGATTTTTTTTCTTCTGCAAACCGGGTTTTTTTCTCACGAATTGTTTCGTCTAGTCTAGTTAAAAGATCGGAATAAAATTCCCCGGTTATTGTTTTACCCCTTTCAAGATAATTAATAAACAAAATGCCTTTAGCATCCCAAAACACAGATGCCATGACCTTTTCTGCTAATGGAACCGACTTTGTCTTCTTTGGCGCTGAACAACCGGCTTCTGTCCAATGTTTTGCCTGCTGTTTGGGTTCTGGTGTGTGTATGGTGAATCCAAGTCTCATCCATAATAATAAATCGACGCATAAAATCAGTTTTATTCTTGTTAAACCACTCCAACCACTGTTCAGAGATTTTCATGCGAGTGCGTTTTTGATCTGCTGTGAGCAAGCGTGGCACCCCATCTTGCGCAAAGCTTTTTCATATGCAATTCTTCATGCAAAAATATATCCTATACGTTCTTTTGAAATGCTTATAATCTCAGCAATTTCACGCACTTTGACTCGCCGGTCATCCAATATCATATTGTGCACTTGATGTATGACTTCTGATGTTGTTACACTTTTTGGACTCCTTCACGTGGATCATCTTCAAGGCTGTTACGGCAACGTTTAAACTCGGCAGACCATTTCTTAATTGTCGAAAACGAAGGAGAAGAGTGCCCGTAAACGCTTATGAACTTAGAATGAATTTCTTTTGGCGTTAAACCTTCTTTTACAAAGAATTTTATAACCGCACAATACTCAATTTGATCCATTTCAAAGGATACAGACAACACTTTTGTTTTAAACAGCTGTATAAAACAAACTACTTGATAGAATGACTTGCAATTTCACATGGATGCTTATGACAGATGTACCAACTTAGAAAAAAAAAATCTCTTGCCGATAGTGTTGCCATCTGTGGTCGAGTACCAAAAGCCAAATTTGGGCAATTCAGTTCAGATGACGAAGTCAATTTTTGAGTAATTTTCTTCTTTCCCCACCGGATTACAAAGCTATATTTGAATAAGGACTGAAAAGTTATCCGTGAATAGTTCAGAGCTGATAACCCGCATATTCACATCCAATTTGTTCATTTTATTGATGTCATCAGTAAAATGAATTTGTAAAACCTATAGCACGAATGCACTACAGGTTAACAAACACCTTTCGTGGGTGGTAGCTACATGAAACACACACACCTACTGTTCAACAGAAAGGCCACATAATGAAAATACCATCACTCGACATATTTATTGTGACAGTGCTATTTAATTGCATGACTGGCAATTTTTATATCGTGAAAGAACATAAAGATAGCTGCCCTAGCGAAGATTAATGTGGTTTTTAAAATCTGAATCCCTCCTGTATTGAAGAAATACAGATTTTAAAAATCAAAATGGAATTGTGAACCAAATAATGGGAAAAGTCACTAGCTTTGAATAAAATATTATTTAAAAAATTATACGGCTACTTTATAGTATTTCGTCTTTTCATATGCAGTGCCACGATTATATGCCCTTGTTTTCAGATTCTGCAATAAACATGACTCAGGATTTTCTTTTTTCAGAGTATAGTTTAACTGGGGTATAATGAACGGGGAACGAAAATTCATTTCTGTGATGAGGTAACGTTGCAAATGATGCATGTTAGTACCAAATTACAGTATTTCATGCAGGTTTACGTCACACAGTCAGTAGTGCAAAAGTTTAATGTAGTTCGTTGTATCTCGTGGAATCTTTTAAACCTATGACTGTTCCTGTCAGCAGTTGGGGGCGAGGAATACCGCACGATGAGTATACTCTCCGTTCATGTCTACTTTACCAGTAAATTACGTTTATCTAGCTATTATATAATTTTTATTATTTATTTTTATATATAATTTTTACAACAAAAAAAATGTGTGTGTGTGTATATATATATATATATCTTCTTCTTCATCTACGATCTCTTATGCTTTTAAGCGTCGAGATTTTGCCAAAGAGATTTCCATGCCGTCCTGTCCAAGGTTTGTTGTTTTGCTTCTTTCCAATTAATTCCCTTCTTTTCCAATTTTTCTTTAATTTCTTTTTGCCAACCTTTCCTGGGTCTGCCTATGTTTCGTTTTCCTATTTTCTGGCTTTTGTATACAGTTTTTGCTATTCTTCCTTCTTCCATTCGATTGAGATGTCCAAACCATCTCATTTGGGCTTGTGTTATGAATTCAGAGGTGCAACTTGAAGGCTGTCTCTTATGGTTTGATTTCTTATTCGGTCTAGTCTTGTTTTTTGTGCCATTTTCCTGAGATATTTCATTTCAATTGTTTGTAGTTTATTTGTGTTTCCTGTCGTTAAACTCCAAGACTCACAACTGTATGTTAATGTTGGTAGAAACACTGAACGGTACACTGCCATTTTGGTATTTTGGGTGACTTCTTTCTTATCCAGGAGTGGGCCTTTCATCGCATAGAATAGCTTTGTTCCCCCTCTTATCCTGTTGTTAATTTCTGTGTCTAGTCTACCATCTTCTTGTATATATGATCCCAAGTATTTAAAGGAGTGGACTTGTTCCAGTTGGTGATTCTCTATTTATATTGTGTGTTTTTATTGATTTCTAGATATGATCATTGTTTTAGTTTTATTTATATTTATGGTCATATTCCTTTTCTTTGTTTCTTCATGCCAAATGTTGATATTGTACTGCAGATCTTCAGCTGTATTTGCTAGAATCACTATATCATCTGCAAAAGCCATATGTGAAATCCTAGTTTCTTTTAGTTTCCTGTATCCTAAGTGGAACTTTTTTGTTTTTGTTTGGCATGCCTTTAAGATTTCATCCATTACTACGATGAAGAGAAGAGGGCTGAGGATACAGCCTTGCCTCACTCCTACATTTGTTTCAAATTCTTTTGATCTATTATTACAGGTTCTTACATAATTTCTATTACTTTTGTAGAGGCTTTGTATGGCTGCTATTAAGTTATCTTGTATCTTGTTTTTCTTTAATGTTTGCCATATTAGGTGTCTGGGAACTCGGTCAAAGGCCTTTTCAAAATCTATAAAATATAAATGTAGTTCTTTTCCATATTCCAATGTTTTCTCTGATATTTGTCTAAGACTAAAGATAAGATCCTGTGTGCTTCTATTTTTTCGAAAGCCATATTGCATTTCATCCAGCGTGTCCTCTATTTGATTCCTAAGCCTCGCTTCTAAAATGGGTATATAATTTTCCTGGAATGCTTAAAAGCGAAATTCCTCCATGGTTTTCACATTTGCGGTTGTCTCCTTTCTTAAATATGGGGATTATTATAGCTACTTCCCAGTCTTTGGGAATAATTTTCTTTTTCCATACAACATTGAATAGGTGTAAAAGAAATTTTATGGCTTTCGTTCCTAAATTCTTTACCATTTCTGGTGTTATTTGGTCATGGCCTGCTGATTTGCCCAGTTTTATTTTATTTATTGCTGCTAACAGTTCATTTGCATGAATTTCTTCACTCTGATCTTCTATTTTGCTTGTGTGTCTTGCTCTTAGGGTTCTATTTTTTCCATGTCCTGCATCTTCCAATAATTCTTGAAAGTACTGTTTCCATCTTTCCATGATGTCTTCGGAATTTGTGAGTAACTTTCCATCCTTATTTTTGATAAACTTTATGGGGCATTCTTTCTCTGACCTCATTCTTCTTAAAACATTATAGAAGAGTTTTTGGTTTCCTTTAAAATTTTGTTCTAAAGTATGTCCGAAATCTTCCCAGCATTTTCTTTTCTCTGCTTTTACCAAGGTTTTAACTTTATTTCTTTGGTTGTTGTATAGTTCTCTATCAACCTGTAGTTTTGATGTTATATATCTCTTCCATAATTGCTTTTTCTTTTTAATTTCTTCTTTTAGTTCTTCAGTCCACCAGGGTGTTTTATGTTTATTATTTAATGATACACCACAAATTTCTTTGCTTGTTTCTAGAAGAAGTGTTTTGAACCTGTACCATAGGTTTTCTACATCTTGGTCTTCATATATCTCTTTTTCTACTTTCATCTTCTCTTCTATTTTACTTTTATACTCAATGGCTGTTTCTTCTTTCTTTAGTCTGTAGTTCTTTATCTTAATATTTATTTCCTTGCTACTTTTTCTACATTTTTCAACTTTTATTTTATGGATTGTTTCCAATACTAATAAGTAGTGGTCAGTGCCAATTTCAGGACCTCTGTAGACTCTTGCATTTTTTGTATACTTCCAGTACGATCTGCTTATGATGGCGTAGTCGATTATAGATTTTTCGTTTCTATTGGGCTCTTCCCTGGTAAACTTATGGATTTCTTTATGCTTGAACATAGTATTCGCTATCACTAAATTATTTGTAAGGCAAAGATTTATTATTCTTTCTCCATTATTATTCCGGGTTATTTCTCCTTGTGATCCCAACACTTGTTTCGTTTCTTCATCTACTTGATTCCCTACCCGGCCATTAAGGTCTCCTAGTAGTATGATATGCCCTTGAACTTCTTCAATTGTTTTTTTGTAAGAGTTCAAAGAATTCATCTTTAATTTCTTTATTGGCATTATCGTTTGGGCCATATGCAACAATTACAGTGAATACTTGGTTGTCTGATTTAAAGTCTATAGTGATTGTCAACAACCTTTCGTTTATTAGTTGCCATTTAGTAATATATTCTTTGAGATCTGGTGTAATTATGCAAGCTACCCCTTGTTTTCCCCATTCTCTTGGGTTTACCCCTGAATAGAAAAGTATATACCCATCTTTCATTTTCTGGCAACCTTGACCTTTCTTTTTTGTTTCTGTGACTGCTAGCAAATCCAATCTTGATTTTTTTAATTCATCAATTAATTCGTTTTTTTTCCATGTAGACTTTTAATGTTCCATGTTCCATATCTCATGTACCTTTTTCCTCGCTTTGTCGTTAACCATTTAGGCAGTTCGGCTATCTCTTTGTTATTTCTTTTAATGAGTGAAATTTTAAGGTCTGCAGGGGATTAGCCTTCAGCACCCGAGTCTGGTGGTGGGGCTGCCACCTTCGAGGCCCCCAGACCGGCCTATGAGGGAAATGCTATCCTGTTGGTCCGCGGGAGGTATTTTATTTCCCTCCTACCCTTCATAGTAACCTATGACGAGCATTCCCCGATCCGCCACCAGGGGACGCGCCCGATGGGGGTTACAGGTGTCCCCACACGGGGTGTGTATATATATATATATATATATTATTGTTGTTCATCTTTACTCGGTAGAAAATATTATAAAAAATTAGTTTAAATGACTATATACCGAGAATGAAAAAACAAGGTTTAATATTAAGATACAACTAGTTTCGTTGAATGATTTAACTTCTTCAGGTATCACAGGCAAAAAATTATACAAAAAATGACAGAGACATGGTAAAATTACATCAACAGATCAAGTATAAAAGACAATAGTACATTTTATGCGAGCTTTAGTTCTAAATTAAAGTTGACTACGTGCGTGAGCTGCCACGAGTGCGCCAATACTGAACAAAGGCAATGTGTACGTCAGAGAGATTGAAGCTAAGGCTGTTGTTAATATGGGATGAATCTAGTGAAAGTTCTCTTTATGAAATTTATAATCTAGTGAAATTTATCTTTCGATGATCTTTCTTTTGAGTTCATCATAACACATGAATATTAGAAGTTTTTGGCCAGTCTACGAGGTGTTGGCGGCCTTTATCCGAGTTAATAGAGAAGAGAACGTGGCTAGAGAGAGAGAGCGAGCGCTGGCTCTAGTCCTATTGTAGGAAATGTCTCTTTGGTGTTCTTTCATACGCAAAAGGATGGATTTAGCTGTCTGGCCGTAATATGGTTTTCCACATTCACACAAAATCTTGTAGATTCCTGGATACTGAGTAGGGAGATGTTTCGCTTTAGGTTTACTTAGTATGGAGCGAAGTTTTGGAAAGGTAGTGAAGCAAGTTCTAATGTTGAATTTCTTAAGAATTTTTGCTAGTTTTGGGAGATTTTTGAGAGAGAGCTGATGTATGGCAATGAAAGAAAAGCTCTTGGGGGAGAAGAATCTTCAGTAACAGTAGAGCGATGGAAAGAGAAAAATTTATCAATCTCTTTAAGAGAGAAACCATTGTTGACAAAAGTCCTTTTAAGTAAATGGAGTTCATTTTCAATTTCTGTTTCATCTGTAAGTAAAGATCTGGCTCGATGTGCCAGGGTTGAAATAATACCAAATTTTTGCGGAGGGTAGTGATGGGAAGAAGCATGAAGGTATCTGTCTGTGTGAGTCGGTTTTCTAAAAATTGAGATTTTGATATTTTCAGCGCATCTCGTAAGTTTTAAGTCCATGAAAATATCAATTTTACTTTCGAACTGGAATCCAACGACTGTCTCTCCTTTCCGGTAAGTGTATTGTCGTCGGCAATCCAGAACAGGGTACCATTTGGGATCCAGAGACAGATAGCGATAGATTGATAGAGATAAATATATAGATATATATAGATTTTTTTTTAATGTTAAAAATATGCCGGACAAAAAATGTGACATGAAAACGTCTCAAATTTCGGCTTATCTTTATATACACACACACACACACACACACACACACATTTTTGTTGTTGTTTTGAAGTCTCTGTATTGTACGAAACTAACTCACCTGTAGCTTGAACATCCTTATAAATTTTACTGCGACGGAATATGACCATCCTTTTCAGTTATAGACATTGTCGCTTTTGACTGCACTACGGAGGCAAGCTATGTAAAATACAGTTCAAATGCACCGAAACAGTCATCTTTTAACTCGAATATGAATAATTTAACAAAATGCTTTGTTTTCCAAACAACAATGAGATAACCAATTAATATTTGGAAAATTCCTCGGTTTTGCTCACTTTACACAATATAGAAAAGTTTAATGAAATCTCCAAAGTTATGTGTTGTCTTTTTTACTGCATATTGGCCATCGAAGAATAGATTTTTTTTCCATATTGGCGATAAAGCTGTTTAATGTTCCTTCTCTTTTTCTCTTGTTTTGTTTTTGTGCTATTTAGTCGTTTCCGACTTTTGGTGACTTCATGAAGTTAGGCTTTTCATCTCACTCCGGCCTCTTGTCTTTGTTCAGTAGTTGTAATTTCGTATTGGTTAATTCCTTTATCTTGTCCATTCAACTTTTCGCTGTCCTCCTATCCTTCTCATGCCTTCAACCTTTTCTAGCATAACTGTTTTTCCAGTTATTTCGCTGCTCGCATAACATGTTTCTGTTTAGCAATCAGTACCTCCAAGGAGTATTGTCTTTATGTTCGCTAAAGACCACTGTCTTGAAGATGGGGTAAAAGGTGCACTATTTAAGAATGGTACACATCTTTTTACCACTCTTTCCTCTCTTTTCAAAATTTCCCACTTCGTATCAAGCGTTACGGTTTGATGGTTTCATACGGAGGGTGCAGGGTTTTCATTCCGCCGAATAGGCAAACTTGCACAATTAACAGACATTATATACTGGCCTAATTATGGCCTTAGTGGTCGTAATTCCATAACAAGTGACATTAATACAGGGTGTTCGGGATAAATTTGACAGTTTCGTAAGGAAAAAGAAAATCTTCTTTGTATCTATTAAATTTAATGAATTGACAAAAAAACATTACAGGCAGAGTTAATTACAATATTATCAACAAGATTTACTCAAAATAACCACCATTAGCATCGATCACAGCTTCAATTCTGCTTCGGAACCTCGAACAAGCTGATGCTACAGTCTCCCTGGGAAGGGCCGCAAAAACTGTTTTAATTTTATCCATTAACTGGGCTTTTGTATTACTGGAAGTGCGATTGGTGTCTTTTTCAACTGCGCCCCATACAAAATAATCCATGGGGTTAAGGTCTGGAGAGTTTGGAGGCCAAACATTTGGACTGGTGAAGTCGTAGAAATTTTCACACAACCATTTTTGACTTTTCCCAGAGGTGTGGCAAGGGGCCGAATCCTGCTGCCATACATACGGCCTACCATTGGCTACCCTTGTTATCCAGGGCTTGACTACAGTTAGCAACTCCACGAACAAAGCCCGAATTCCAATGCCAGGGTTCTTCAACACCTGTTCCTGCAGATTTGCGAGGAATTCTGCTGTACAAACGCAATCAGATCGTCTGCTAGGGATCTTTCTTCTTGCTACATCCTCGTAGTCACCATTGCAAGTCTCTAGTTCATGCCTGATTGTTTTTACTGTATTCAGGGAGCATTGGGCAGCAGTCGTAATATCCTTATTTTGATGGCGGGCACGAATCATCATGATACAAGTTATTCTCTTCCATGATTCAGGTGGGTTCCAGCTATCCATCCTTTCTGACATCTTGTATATGAATGAAGAAGGGTCCAAACTTTTAAATGAAGAGAAGTGTGTGTTAATACATGTAACTTACGGAAAAATATAGTTAATTATAAATATGTCAAATTTATCCCGAACACCCTGTATATAATTATAGAGGGCCTTAAAATTTTTGATAAATTAATTTGTGTTCGTCACTTCATCAGTCATTTATAATATTCAAACTACCCTATCTTGAAATTATAAAAACGTTGCGTTCTGTTTATTCACTACTTTTTTTTTTTTCGAATATTTTATGTTTAGAAATGCAGCGATTTTTTCTTCAACCGGGATCGATCCACTGCTGGACGAAGGTCTTCCCTCAGTTTTCTCCATGCCATTCTGTTTTCAGCTCTTTTCAATCATTGAGGCTCTCAGAAAAGCAACAGTTGATAATTTTTAATCTGAAACTTTTTTTTTCTTTCTCCAAGAAAATCTTCCATACCTCGAAATGTCGATTTTCTGACACCATTTTAAGGGTTGATCACTTTTTAATTTATTTTTAATAATTTTTGAAACAAATATGAAGGTTAGTCTGAAAGTAGAGTAACGACAATTAGCAAAATTTACTATTAAGCTAAAAATTGTATAATAGGATTACTTCTGAATCTATACAAAAACAATCTTCTTCTTTCACTATGCCTTATCCCATGTTAAACGGGGTCGGCGCACCGATCTTTAACCATCCTCTTTCAAGTTCTCCGGTCCGGGGCATCCTTCGGACTCCATCCTTTCGACCTAAGATCCTCTGTCACCTTATCCCTCCACCTGAGCTTGGGCCTGCCTCTTTTCCTCCTTCCCTCCAACTCCATATACTCCACTCGTTTACAAACATACTCCTCACCCTTCCTCTCTACATGTCCGAACCACCTCAGCCTACTTTCTTGTATCTTCTTGCCAATTGGTCCCACCTTAACCGTCTCTCTGATGTAGTCATTCCTTATCCTGTCCTTTGTCACACTACTCATCCATCTCACCATCCGCATCTCCTCTACCTTTATCTTCCTCTGCCATGAAGCATCGCCGGCCTCACCACCATCTTATACAGCTTTTCTCTTACAACTCACTCCCTTATCGCACAGGACCCCGCTCATCTTCCTCCAGTTCATCCAGCCGCATGTTATTCGGTGCTGTATTTCCTCATCCAGGTCACCATTCCTCTTGACGACCGACCCAAGGTACTTGAATTTCTTCCCTGAAATTAGCCTTTCACCCTGAAGTCGTATGATCATATCCTCGTCACTCTCCGTTGACATATATTCAGTCTTCTCCCAGTTAATTTTCATGCCTCTCTCCTCCAATACCTTTCTCCACTCTTCCAGGGTATTTTCAAGCTTCCCTCAGGATGATTCGCATAGAACAATGTCGTCGGCAAACAGCATGCTCCATGGTGCCTTCTTCTTGACATCCTCCACTAGTACATCCATGACCAGGTCAAAGAGGTGGGGGCTCAGAACTGACCCTTGGTGTAGCCCTACGACAATAGGGAACCCTTCTGTCATGCCGACACTAGACCTGACCTGAGTTTCTGTTCCCTTATACATCTCCTTCACCATCATCACGTACTTCTCCGACACCCCCCTTCTTCCTCATACACCGCCATACCTCCTGCCTGGCCACTCTGTCGTATGCCTTTTCCAGGTCTATAAACACCATGTGCAGCTCCACTTGCATCTCTCTATATTTCTCCATCAATCGCCTTAGCGCAAATATCGCATCCGTTGTCCCTCTTCCTGGCATAAATCCAAACTGCTCCTCACCAATTTTCGTTTCCTGCCGTAGATATATATATATCATAACGAGAAATTATATATTTTATTATCCACTGAATAAGCATCATTCTTATTTGCGTGGTGAACATGGGAAATTTATAAAACACATAAAGGTTATTTTATTTCTTTCATTATTTAAAAGAAATAACAGAAATAAAACTAGAAATTACGGATCAACATCAATTTTATCGATAGTCTCAAAGGTTTTTGTTGAAAATTTAATTTAAAAAAATAAATAAGCGATTAAATAGCTATCTTCCATGCCCTCTAATAAGGTTCAGACCCCATTTTAACATGGTAAAAGTGCTGTTGGAGTTTTATAAATCAGTTTATAATGAGCTAAATAGTGTTTTCCTTCATATATTTAAAGCTTGACTTTGTAAGATTAGTACATCATGACTTCTTTAATAACAACTTTTCCAACAGAAACTGTCATGTCAGGCAGATCAGATCTGTCCATTTCTTTCTATCTGCTCAAAATTTTCCTTCATGAACACACTACCAGTTCAATTTCCTTTTGTTAAAAGATATATTAAGACAGTCGGACCTCCAGGAAGTCGGGGCATCGAGGAACGCTACGTGTCACCCATACCAGTTGTCATACTTTTCCTTGAATTCATTCAGACTGCTTACACTACAACTTCCAAAGGCAGTCCATTCCAATCAAGTACCACTCTGTGATAGAAAATGTAGCTCTCATCCCCTTCTTCACTACATTCATTATCAACTTCCATGGATGTCTTCTCCCTTCCATCCATAAAATAAAAAGTTCTATCTACTGAAATCCTATATGACCTTATGAGAAGCTTGTACGTCTCAATCATATTACCCTTTTTTTCTCCTGTTTGATAGTGTCCGCAGTCCACAAATTCGTAATCTGTCTTCATAATCAGTATTCCACAATCCCGATATCATCTTTAACACTCTCCTTTGTACTCTCTGCACCGTGTCAGCATCACCACAGAAATCAGAAGACTAGACCTTCACACAATAATCCAAGTAAGGCTGTATCATGGCCTTAAAAAGAAACCTTGTAATGTTCAGTGCTATTACTCTTTTTTAAAATATGTTAATGAACTGCGTGAGTAGTATTTTTGGCATAATGATATTTCCCTGATGACAACTGTATTAATATATATTAAGACAACCCTTGCGGATTTTGAAAATCATATCAACTATGATATTTTAAACTAATTAAGTGGTTTATTAATAATTGACTTGAAATTAATACTGAATATATACTTGCTTAACAGATCAGCTAGATCACAATAACTATAAAATAGCATGCTATTTTATAACTATAAAATAGCATGAAACGAATTATCCAAAATTGCCGCTGTAAATTAACTTAAAAAAAAAACGGCGAAGTATTTGGACCTCCATATCGACAGTATCCTGAAATGGAACTCCCATATCTTATTTTAATAAATAAGTTGAGATCCGTAATGAGTTGAATATATTATGTTAAAAAATTTTCAGTGCAGCATTTTTAAGATGCTTATACTATTCATGAGTTAATTTTTCACTGCAATATTGTGTCACCTGTTGGGGTTGAGATTACAACAGTCTGCTGCTTTTGATAATTCAACAGAATTAGGGCTATAGCCATTGCTGATTTTATTTGCATATTTCAGTAGTGACGTGTTTGCTGTTCTGAATCATTTGTCAGTAGAAGCTCTCTTATATTGAACGTTGTCTGAATTCATGATGCCACTAATATTTAACATTACATTAAAAAAGCAAAGCTATTTTAGCTATTTTGACAATGGAGTAGTCCATATGTCACAACTAGACTAAAAGGCCATTATTTATTTAAAGCATGGTTGTTAATTTGACAAACCCGTATGTATTTTTTAAGGTAATGGCATATTACTTGGTACAGACTTGATCAGAGCTGAATTGGAAGTGTTGAACATAAAGAACCTATAACTGAGCATTGAAATATTTAACCCAAAAATACGAATAAAACAAATAACGAAAATGAATTACGCAAATTGTGAATTTAAAAGAACCGAAAATAAAGAATAAAATGAACAAAACACTTCCAGCACAATGTCATGTTGCTGGCTTGCTGTTTCTGCTATATTATTAAGTTTAGTTGAAAATTCTTATAAATGTTCCTATATCTTATAAATAAAAGGAACACTTAGAGGGTTTTGAATTCAGAGTCATTCCAACCAGAAGGCACATCCGTTCTTTCAATGACAGCAAAACATCCAATATAATGAGCATTGCATATAACAAGTTTGTTTCTCCGAAGGTGCAAACTGTTTGTGTTACTTTTCATTCTCAAGTTGTATCGTGAAACTGTAGTGTAAGTACAGGTTTTTTTTCGCATAAAAAATGTTTGAGTTTGGCGAGATCATAACCTAAGATTGTTAATAGGTGCTGCTCGGTGCACCTCAGAACAAATAGAATATCCCATTCGAAGGGGGGGAGAGAGAGAGAGAGAGAGATTGAAATTAACTGGTTAATTTAAATCATCCTTGTGAATAAATAAAGCATCGTATTTCTATTCATTGTAGTCTACTTATCACAATCGAAGACAGAGTTATTACTGGCGATCATTAAACAGTGTAATCGAGCGCATGTTCATTCCATTCCCAGCGAAGAAAAGCACTCTCCGTTTTTTCTTCATTGGCACTGAACACCTGAGGGAGGGAGGGGGGGGGTTGGAAAGGGAGTATAGACGATCTCAAGAACTCTTAAACGCTACCTGTATTCGAATTTCATTTCCAGAATTAAAGAAAAATGAGCATGAAAAAAAAAAAGCTCCCTTTTCTGAATTTGGTAAAAGGAAAGTTTCAAATTCAAATAAGCTCCTGCTTCCACGTTGCGGGATAGATGCTACATAATTATGAAAGATACTATATAGAATGTGTAATGCATCCGCAGCACAGTTTCGGAGAGCGAATACCGTAAGCAACAGAATACTTGTTGTTCAAACTATACAGTATTGTTTTTATTTCGCCTGTGGAAAGATCAGAGAAGATATGCCATTTGCCCCGAACATTCATTACGAAATGATATTACTATGGTACTATTTGGATGTGAGTAATGGAAGCATGGAATGGCAGAATTGGAGGATGTTAATATAATTTGTCTTTCGATCTCTTCATATTATGAGAGATTTTCTGGAAATCTTATTTCCAAGTTTATTCTATTCATCTGAACCTTCGATATTTTGGATATAATTTGTTCTCTGAATAAATATTGAAAATTCATCTGCATAAACTCCATATTGCCTGCATCCTGTTCGTGGCAGTCACGAGACGACGTTGCATTTGTCCATCGGTTTGAAAGATTCGGATTCGCATCCCTTCTAAGACATGGGGTTCTTATGAGGACTGTTCAGATTCAAGATGAGTTAGCCAGTCTCATGCAAGGATGGGAGGGTGTCTTCTCCAGGACTCTGGTTTTTCCTCCTGCAAGACAAGAAAATTCTCAGTTAAACTATACACAGTTTGCACAACATTTTGGTCCCCAATTACAACTAGGCTAAAGCATTCGATTTGTGGTATCGTGTGTGTGTTTGTCTTGCATTCTAGCAGCGATCTATTGTGGTATTTAACAGCCCTGCGCGGCAATATTTTGTCCAAAATATAACCGCCTGCTCTATTAGTTTAAGGATTGCTAGAGTAATTAGGCCTCTTCCATGAAAAATATTCGATTCTGGATTTTCTAGTCCCCCCCCCCCTTCTGTTGGCGTTAATCATTCTGATTTGCGATGCTTAGCATAACTTTTGTTCTATTCTAATGTTGGCTGATCTGATTGCCTGTTTTTTTGAAATTTAAGAAACTTACTGGCAAAGCACAGCGAAATACACACACACACACGGATTGTTCAGGTCGAAGATGAGAGGGAGATGCTGGCTTTATTTTGTATCAGTTTAGCATTTATTTTTTTGCAGCCTCAGTTATATTGAATTATTATCGAAGTCCTTTTGTGCATTGTACACTGTTCTAAAGATGTTTTAAATTCGAATTTTGTGTATCATATAGCATATAGATACATAAGTGTGTGTGGTTTGCTGAGAATATTACGAAGTCGTCCTATTTCCTTATAATTAGAATGCTGAAATAAGCTTTTTTGTTGTTAGTTATTTTATATTGTGAATTGAATCTTAGTGAATATTGCTATTCTGTGAGAGCTTAGGCTGTGGTCAAATATGTCTTTGTATGTTTTGGACTTAGGTGAAGCATACTCAAGAGTTAAGGTTTCAAAGAATTTTGTATAGATTTTAATATGGGGACCGTCGAATCATCTGTTTGTTTTCCCGTAGAGCTGATTATTCTAACCGGAAAAAAGCACATTACTCTAACACGGAAGTAACCTACTTTTCAAGCGGTGTTTATATTATGTCTGTAATGTATGGAGGGAAAATACTGGAATTCAATTTTTGTCTGATATGCTGTTACGTTGGTAAACGTTAATAGTTGTCTCTGTAGTCTTAAATTGTAGGCTCTGAATGGTAGGTAATATGCAGAGGCAGTTTGTCTCCATATCTGATCTATTGATGCTAATTGTTTTCCTAGTATCAAGCCATTGATAGCATTCACAGTACGCCTAGATTTAATCTTAGATGTGCTAATCTTAGGAAGCTTTAATCACAGGATATTTAAAACTGCTGTGGCTTTTTTTTTTTTTTTGTTAGCTCTAACTATAATGAAGATATTTTGTTTCGGTTCTTAAAAGCCGTTTTTTCCTCTCCAGAATTGTTTTTAGGGTGAAGAGATTTCGAATTGTTTAATAGAATGCCATTTCTTATCATATTAAGATTCAGAACAGTATATTTCCATCACCATTCACTTACGGAGAAATGTATTCTTTTGTTTTGGAATACTTAAAATAAATAAGGATTACATAGCCCATCATCCAATCTTTGGTATCGTAATTTCGATCACTAACAGATCTTCAATTGTATTTAGATCTTTCTTCCGCTCAGAGACATTACCTCTTTCACATACACACGCGCACACTTATTTCATTACTTCTCACCTCGTTTATATTTTACTACGTTTTGAAATGAGAATGTGATGAGTTATTTGATTTTCGATGAAGCGAGATGTCACCTGGGAAATTAAACTAAATATCTCTGCTAATAGCAGCAGTCATTAATCCGCAAGTTTTCATTTACGAAGGGTCGATTCTGGTTGAAATATTTAATGAATCTGCTCGGATGACGCAACCACAAAATTCCCAAGTTATAAATGCTCATTGCAGGTATTTATTGAATTATAAGGATTATCTCTTTTCTACTGCTGAATACATTTTGTTCTTGCTCTTACGAGATGTGATGTGATAAATATTAAAATCTGTATTTTTTCCCTATGTAAGCGTGTCCTATTTGATCACTCTGAAACCCAGTTGATCATCATCATCATAATATAAATTTTACATCATTTTCTTGAGTTTATCGATTTTACTCTACTACATTGCACTACGATATAAAGATAATAAAGATAAACTTACCACTAAACAACACACGTAATTTCAAAAATGGCGATGTTGGGTATTATGGAATAGTTGGTATTTCATATTACCCGACAAGATATTAGGCTTTAGTTATTTTATTATTTTTTATTACTTTCTTTTGTCAGTTTTCATAAAACTCGTACTTACTGTTTTGGATGGGGGAAAAAAGTATTCCATATTATCTATACTGTTCCATATTACTCCCAAGCAACGTATTTTTGAAAATATTTGAATAAAAAGAAATGTACTCGAGATAAAGGAAACTCGTAAACAGCATTTGAGGTAAAACATTCTGAGTTATATCTTAGCACACAGAGAGATTTAATTTTACTTCAACTGTTTTCATTTCATCTCGCAAAAACAAAATGGTATTCCGTCTTACCCGAAGTTCCTCTATATCCTACTAGAGCAGTGCTTTCCAAACTTTTTTCCCTTTTTTTAAATCTTTGGATCATGAAATTCATGCCTTTTCTGTGTACGATTCCATTGGCTGTCTGTTTCGTTCCCCTAAACCTAACGAAAACATTTTAATTTTCTTTCATTTATTATAATCAGTTTTCCAACCCAAACTATTCTGCGGAACTGTAAATGTCTAAAATCTTTGAAGTCCGTTTAAATTTCATATTTTAATTGTAAAACATGTAAATTTTCATTATCTATAAGGAACAAATTCTTAAAATTGTTTTTCATTAATTTCTTTTATCATCACTGAGATGATAAAATTGTTACTCTCCCCCCCCCCCCTCCCATTAAAGATGATCTATAATGTGTTCGGTCACGCACGAGCGGACTATTGTATCTCCATTTGTTCACGGACTACTGTGCTAGTAACAGTACTTAGAGGACTATTCTGCGAGGAGTGGAACTGCCATTAAAATATAAATTTTGGGAACCAAACATTTAATGGAACTACTGTTCATATTTCAAGATTTGGACATCATCGCTCTGAATGTCTAAACATGAACTCCCCGCTCCTGTATTTTCTCCATGCTTGCACTAGGTTATTAAAGGATATTAAAAAGTGTTGTTTAGCTATTGAAGCATTTTTGAAAAACAAAAATGCTTTTAGTTTTATAGTATTGCTTGATCTTATTTGAACTACATCCTTTAATTTATATTTTTGTTGCACTATGGGTTGGTGCCGTAATCATTGGTAATGCACAGGTTGCTGAAGACTCTTCCCATAAGGAAGTGTGCATGTGGGGGATTCTCAATTAAGAATGAGCATTTGCGGAAATTTTAGATTTTAGTAGAAGTCTGAAGGTAGTTTTGCAAATTGGCGGTAGATATTTGTTAAAAGGAAGGATGGTCGGAAGCATGGACTATTTGACGAGTTGTGATATCTTCAAAAGAAGAACCCGGTTGCTATCATGCACCTTCTATTACCTCATTAAAGAATACTCTATGTCCTTATTGACAACAGTCATGCAAATCCACATAATGAGCGGTTGGTTGAAGCCTAATGCTGATACCAGCTACCGATTAAGATCAGTTTGTATTTTGGGGCTGCATGTTCACAGCTCACTTTTAACTGATTATGTATATATAGTATGTATTAATGGAATTTAATTTTGTGTATTTTTGATTTTAATACATGATGGCCCATAATTCACTTTTATTTAATTACTTTATAATAACTTTTATTTAATTGTTATTTATTTATTTTTTGTTATAATGAAATACAGAACCGAAGGGTTTTTATTAGTCATGAAAAACCACTTAAATTCCTTCGTGACTTTTGGACCATCTTTTATTTACTACATGATACTCGAATTTTTGAACTTTCAGGTGCTAATGTATTATAGTTTGTCTTGAAACTTAGCTTCCCCCCCCCCTAAAAAAAAACACGTATTTAAAGTTGCGAAAAGTGGTTAATACATTCTCCAAATTCACGAAGTCTATATAAAACCGACCATTTTTTAAAACAAGTTTGCATTATGCACAATATTCTTGATTATTTTATTTTTCTTGATTTATTTATAATGAAGATAAATTCATAAATAACACACATACAGCTTTATTTTTTCTCTTGCAGCGCTAATATTGAATTTAGTAGGCTGTGACCGAATTGAATGCAATCCTCCATGATTCTGAAGAGAAAACAATTAAGCTAGATCTGTAATCCTCCCCCCCCCCAAAAAAAAAAACACTAAAAAACGTGTGGTGGTAAATCATCACCACGCTTGCGGTGTCGTCCTCATTCAACCTATGCCGGCTGGTATTTCTTTCACTGAAATGGTTCATATAAACGAAAAGCTATTATATGATGAAACTCTTTGTCGTCATTCGTTCCGTGTAAGTGAAGAATGATTCATTTGTTTATACCGACTGCAAAATGTAGGGCGTTTGTGTACGGCTGCAGACTAACACTTATTGGCTTGTTTAGTTAGTTTGTGTGTGTGTGTGTGTGTGTTTGTCTGTGCGTACACCTTTCAATTTGGGTCTTGCACAGCTAATTAGTATAACCTCTGGCTACGAAGAAACTTAAGAAGTAGAAAGTTCTTCTGATTAGTATATCGGAAAAACTTTTTTTTTTTGTTGTTTTTTTGTCTGTATGTGAGCGCGCATACTCATTTTAGGCTGATTAAGTATTTTTACTGACATAGTCTTTTGGTCGAAGATCCAAGGTAATATAAATTCGTTTCTTCATACTCCTTTAAGACACGAAATTAAATACGAAACCTTGCATATAAATACGCTGTGTATTTTAAATAACTTTTGTTTTTCTTGTCAAACTTAGCACGTTCTCATCTTTAGGTAAGTATGGTCATTTGAAGCTTCTAACATCGACCTTTCCGATTTATGTGGATCAAAAGTATAAATTCAGACCTAGAAGATTATTTCACCATCATGTCCTTTTGCTCTTATTTAAACTTAGTGTTTATCTTTTCCTGTTATTTTTAAATGCTTTGCAAATTAAGATGACTAGACTTCCCGTGTTTCAACTTTGTATGTTTGGCTCGAAAATGTTCATCAGAACAATGAAGTGACAATTAGCTGTTTACCAATAGAACTGTGCTTATCAATCCATACTAAAAGTACCAGAAATTAAATTTAGATCTACCATCTTAACTTTCACCTGGATTTGATTTTTTTTTAATAGATGTGGGTGCGTTCTAATAATAAAACCTGCTGTTCGTTTGATGAGTCTGTTAGTGAATAGTTAATTCGACAGTAATGCCGGAGCTTACTGGATATCATTAGTAGTTTTTGTGCATTTTAAATCCGCTTTTTTAAAAGCTCAATGAAAAACATGTCAGCATTTCTGCTGTCACTTAGATAATTTAGACTTATCATTGTTTTATGCGCAAATAGTTAACTTCTTGACGTTGTTACACGATCCCCCCCCCCATGGTATCCGATGATTCGGCGCAGGAAATCACACTTGTACAATCCATAGTTTTTCCCTCTTAAATTGCAAATTGCACGAGTACAGTGGAACCAAAGTTCTTACTCCTTATGAGATCGTTAAACTCTCCGTCAATTGGAGGGGGGGGGATTCATAATGAGATTATGCTCGTCATAAAAGAATCAAATTGAAGTATTGTCCAATGGAATGGACAATACTTCAATTCGTGTGCCACCGAGGCGTTTATGTTAGAAATGTCTTTTGCTAACTCATGACAATGATTTTTGGAAAATAAAAATAAAAATACCATACTTTACATTTCCAAGTTCCCAAAATTATATTAAAAATAATTTAATATTTTTATAATATTTGTAATATAATATTTAAAAAAAATACATATTTTTTATTCAATTGAAAATGTAATTGCACGGTACGTTTTATCTTCTTCATCCCATAGTCCGCCGTAGAGTAGATGTTTCGAAGTTCCTTACTGAAATCTTCCACTGAGCCCTTGATTGACGCTTTGCTTTCAGCTCTGTAAGTGAAGCACCTGTCCAATTTTTTATATTGCCTATCCAGTTTATTCTAGGTCTGCTTCTTATCGAGTTCCTGGAATAAGTCCTTCAAGAATTGCCTTTGTAGATCACTTGATTCGCTGATATGACTAGGTTGTTTCCTTCGAGTCTTAGTTATATTTCTTGGACCGGCTTTCTTCAAAATTTGTAATGTGATCAGTGTATCTTTAGGAGTAGTCTATAGCACTTCATTTAGGAAGGTCCAAGTTTCACTTCCTTATAGAAGTCCGAATAAACTAGTATGTCATTAAGCCGTAATATGTTAATAATTGTAAGCTTATCTGTCCATAGTGGTTTTAATTTTTGGAGTCCTGTTGTATCACCAATGTTACAATTTTATTTGATCTCCCATCTTTATTAAAGATATCGCCCAGGTATTATTTAAACTGATCAACTTATTTTATAGTGCATCCTCCAATAGGATTTTTTTTTCAGTTTCCGCTTCTTTTTTGGTCAGAAGCACAGATATTTGTTGTTGTTGTTTTTTGATCAGCAAACTTTAGATGGTTTATTCTTCTTCCTCTTACCGTTACTCCAATATCGCAGTTCGTTCTCCGGGGCTTTATTTGCAACGTATTCGACAAAGCAGTTAAATAACACTGACGGTAATTTACATCCCTATCTCACTCCTAGCTTCATTGGAAAGGGAGTGCTATAGTCCCCCCCCCCCCCCACACACACACACCCACTGATTTCAACCATCATTTCAGAAGATGAGTTCAAGGAATCGATCAGTCGTATTATTTTATTGTCTATTCCGTAATGTTGCAAAAATTTCCAAATGGTATTACCAAATAGAATCAAAGGCTTTCTGTAGGTCAATAAAATTATGGCACATTACTTTATTATGTTCTACATATTTTTTTCCAGAAGGCCTGTGTCGCTTGCGTCCTCTGCGCTTGGCCGCTTGAAGTTAGACGTAGGTTCTAGTCTAGTCGCTGACTGGAGGAACTTTTTCTAAGCCTATCTTCGACCGGTTCCCGAGTTAGTCGATCTCTGGCACAGGCAAGCGGGTTTTTGCTCTCGGAAACTTGGGTTTTTCGTCCCGTAAACTCAAGAAAATCGACTGTAGTACCCACATTATTTCAGACAGTGACATATCTTGTTAGGGTTAGGTACCAAGAGATGGCAGCACTTGTTTGCCAGCCTCTTCATCGGTGGCTGCTATAATTAGTGATAGACATGGGCCAGCTATCTCTGATTGGCTACCGGTGGAGATTGAACTGCCCACTCAGTCTCCAAAAGTTAGATAGGGTATAAAGGCCTCATCTACTCCCTATTAGGGAATAAAAGGCGTTAGTTGAATTTTTTTTTCCAATGATATGGAGCATAAATATATATGGTCAATTGTACTCCCGTTCTTTCTAAATCCAGCGTAGAGGACTGAAAAATTGAATTCCATTTTTGCTTCAATATGTGAGAGTAAGATGTCCAAAAATATTTTACTTGGGTAGCTAATGAGGCTAATTGTCATAACATTATTGCACTTTTTGCTGTTTCTTTATTTCTTTCTTTCTTCTCTTTTTTTTTTTTTTTTTGAATGGGAATAAGAATAACTGTGCGCCTGTCTTTTGACCAGACCTCAGTGCATCGCATCTGCTGGAAAATTTTTTGGTGTACACTAATGATAGGTTCTCTCTCTTCTTCCCAGCTCCATTGAAGCCTCAGCAATGCAGCGTTTAATTAAAATTTTAATAAAAATGTAAAATTAAACCAACTTTGGAATAATTTAGGTAATACATTCTTTAGTATTAGGAAAACCAACTTTGGCTATCCTGAATTGACTAGATAAATAAGTACGTCAAGCAGTTAGATCTTAGCTGAGACTACCACATTATATTCCAGTTGCTTAACTTCATGCGGCCGTTAAAGCTGGCGGATTAGGAATTCCTGCAATCAGATAGATGGTTCATCGCTTAAAATATCTAAGGTTAAATACACTTCAACATTCATCTTTTACCATACTGTCTTTAGAACTCCCTTTTGAATCGACGAGAATTACTAAAACACTACTTGGACCTTTTGATAATGGAATGAATATTATTTCTAACTCTTGAAAAGAAGAAACAGGGATATCTCGCAGTGGACGGGAAGCCTTTCAGTGACTTGGAGAGGGTTCCGTAAAGGAACAAGAATGTTGCTGGATGGGAGTGTGTAGATCTGGTCAGGGCTAGGATAAATGCCCTTCCTATCAAGACTCATATAGCCCGTGTTAGGCATAATATAGATACTACATGTGGTGCTAGATGTGGGTTCATAGAGACCATGACACACACATCTCAATGTTGTTTTAGAATCCACAACGTTAGAGATAAAAGACATGCAATACGTGCCATGATAAAAAACTGACTAGAACAGAAAGGATATTTGGTCAGAAAGGAGCCAAATATCAGGAATAAGGCATAAGAAAACCTGATCTTTTGGCATCAAGAGATGGTAGTGTTGCGTTGTTGTTGTTCAAGATATTCAAGTCTGTGGATCGAACCGAGATTTTGATTGGACAAATGAAGATAAGATAATTATTATGCTACTAATCTGGGTATTAAAATACATTTTTAGAAAAATATGGAACCATACGGAACCTATAACCATCTGAAATAGAGGTGTGTAGTGTGTCAAGTTCTATAAGGATGCACAGGTGTTAGATCTTACTGCCCAAGACATCAAAATATTTTCCTTCTGAGCCCTTCAAAGAACATTGGTTGGATGGAGGATGCATTAGCGAATGACGAACAGGACAACTAGGGAAGGTGTTGGCTACACTTCGACATATATTTGTAAAGTATACACATTACGTTTGCGCGTGTGCTGTTATTTTATTTATTTATTACATTTTTTTTATATGTTGGGCCCATACGGGAGAGGTTGGTTGATCAACCTATAATACGGTAGTACCATATACGGGTAGTGGCTGGGAAAGGAGAAACTCGTTTACATTTGATTTCCCTATTGTATTCCTTGGGAAATACATCAGGGGAAGGGTGTTTCACAGTATAGCAGTAGCAAGAATGAAGGAGGAAGGAAAAAAAAACTTGTTCTGTGGGTTTCAAGGTGTATTGTGAACGAATGTTGGGCGGCAGCTGTTGTGTTCCAAAGAGCTTAGTACTGAGTGAGGGGAATTATTGATGCTATTTCAGATGAACATTTGCCATGGAAAAATTTATAGAATACACAAATTGAAGAGACCAAACGTCTGTGTGAAAGTGACGGGAGTGAGTTGGTAAGAGATGGGTCATTTATCAATCTCGTTGCTTTCTGTATTGAGTCAAGCATTTTGAGGGAGCTTTTGAGAACCCCTCTCCAAATGTGAGAGCGGTATTCGATAGCGGGGCGGATTTGTGATCTATATAAGGTTAACAGCTGTTTAGAGATGAAATAACGTCTTGAGCAAAAGAGAAATCCAGTTTTTTGGAAGCTAAGGGTGCAATGGTTGTGATATGTTTATGCCAGGAGAGGCATGATGTCAAGGTAATTCCAAGAAGAGAAACTTCATCTTGTCTGGAAATTTGAGTGTTATTGAAAATAACATTGTGGAGAAATAGTTTTCTGAGAAATAAGACAGAACTGGGTTTAATAAAACCCAGTTCTCTTATTTCTTCTTGTCATTGAAGTTGACGAGGTTATCTGAGCCCCATTGGAGGATGGTTTGGAAATCAGAATTGAGTACAGTGGTGGCGCTAATGTTCTGTAGATTAGTGAGTTGTATAGAGTAAGGTTTGTCAAATGCAAGGAAAGAGTGCAATGTGCTGTCATTTGCGAGCCTGTATATTAAGTTGCAGGTCAACTGAAGTAGGTCCTTGATATACAGAAGGAAGAAGGTTGGTGAGAGAACAGAACCTTGTGGAACTCCAGCATTAGTTGGATGTTGAGAGGATAAGGAACTGTCTACCATCACACCTAGTGTGCGTCCAGACAGAAAGCTGGCAATCTAACTTCAGTAGTCCTGAGACTGTCCAAATGATAGTTTGCTTGTGCCAGACCCCATCAAAAGCTATAGAGATATCAAGTGCAACCATTTGAGATTCGCCAAATTTCTCCATGGCATTTGTCCAGAGATGGGTGATATATGAGAGTCGATCTCCTGTTGATCGGCATCGACGGAATCCATAATGGTGGTCGCTTAATAGCTGGGTGCGTTCAAGGTAGTGTAAGAGTTGAGAATTGGTTTAATCCATCACTTTAGATAGGACTGAGATGAGCGAGATAGGACGGTAGTTAGACGGCAGTGATTTGCTGCCTTTCTTAGGAACAGGTTGAATATAGGCCAATTTTCAGGCTTTGGGATAGATACCAGTGGAGTACGAATATGTACAGGCAACATAGTATAAGAGTTGGTTCTGGTGCACAGACCTTCAGGACAATTGGAGGAATGCCATCAGGGCCAGATGATGGCATTTCTCTTCTTTTGTGTCCTCATTAGACACAAAAAAGGAGACTTTTTTGTGTCTAATTTAGACAGTAGGTTTCTGATCTCTTTCTGATGCATTGTATGTTGGACAGTTGTAATGATTAGGGGGCATTTGCCATTGTCAGTTATGCATGCATTGGAAGCAAAGTGTGAAGCCAGGAGATTAGCTTTTTTGTGGGTGATGATGCAATAGAGCCATCTGGGTATGATGGGGGTGAGAATAGTGTAGGGCAAAAGTTATGCTCAATTGTTTTGACAAGAGACCAAACGGCATGGCTGCCATTTGGGTAGGCTGCAAGTTTCCTGCTTTTTACCCGTTCAAATACTGTTTTGGAAGCATTAGTAGTTTTCTTGCATCTATTTCGGGCTTCAGTATAAGCATTAAAGGAGGATGGAATTCTTCATTTGACCAGTGGTAAGCTCGATTTTTCATTTCTACAGCCTTTGCACATCTTCTGGAGAACCAGGGTTTAGTTAGGGGATGGCAATTCAGAGAAGTGTGGGGAATATATGTTCCTATGCCAGTGAGGATTACTTTACTAATATTGTTTCCAGTGTTCCAATCCAAACATATGCACCTAATTGGAACACTGGAAACAATAGTCCAACCATGGAAATGAAACATAGTAGTTTCGGAGACACTCCCACTTGGCACTGTTATAATACCAAACTGCTCTTGCATGGGAGTGGCTGTGTAAGCGTTGTTGCATTGGGAGGAGATGAGCACTAGATTGTGGTCAGAATTACCCAGGGGCTCACTACATTTATTGTGTATTTGGAAGGTCATTCGTGAGGAAGAGATCTAGGGTATTTGGGGAGTGGTTTGGGTTATCTGGTATTCTGGTTAGCATGTGAGCAATTTGTGTAGGATCATTAGTGAGCAAATGTTTCAGCGTCTGTGCTTGCTAGTTTCATGCAACTGGAGGAGGAAAGCCAGTTGGTGTTATGGACATTAAAATCTCCTAGGCAAATGATTTTGCTGTTGGGAAAGTGAGACTGGAGAAAATCAATTTTTAGAGAGCAATAGAGACAGCAAATGAATTTGACTGAGTGGGGAAGGGATATTTTCAACCAAAGAAGGTCAAAGTTGGGCGATTCTAGGTTAGGTGCTCTCTGGCAAGATATATTAGAGCGGATATATGCTCTTTGGTCGAAAGGACTTAAACACTGTGTAGCTTAGAAGATTGAGATAGATTGTGCTGGAAGGAGGCGAGATTTGAGTTTCTGCTAAAAAGGGTAGGTGGGATTTGGTGGACGAGATGGTAGTGGGAACTATTAAGGTTGGAGTTGAGGCCACGAATGTTAGTGATGTGGACATAGATTTGACCGCAAGAGTATTGCACATTTCCTATTCAGTGCCTGCATATTGATCTCCATGGTGGCTGAAAGTGGTGTCCTCGCTTGATTTTTGCACTAATTAAACTTGTTTATAGTCGATGATCCAACTGTTGTCTCCATTTTTGGCATTTTTCAAGTTGTCTTCAAAGTTGTCTTTGTTCCCTCTGTGCAAATGTTAAGGCAGGTCCAGCACTTATGCGCGATTAGGGATAGGTGTCCTTTAACTTATTTATCACCGTTATTAATTTGGATGTGCTCGTCGGTGCATCGCAGGTCACTTTCACGAGACATGGAAAGTTCGTTCCGTGCTTTCTTTTGTTTATGGGTCCGAAACGATGGCATCTGACGATATTTCTCGGATCGAAGTTGCATTCTTCTGCTAATTTGCTGATGTCTTCTTTTAAGGATTTACCGTTAAGTCGCCTGTTTTCGGTCTCGGTCAACTCGTGTACCGTTGATACGATTAGGTTGCAGAGTCCTTAGTAGGCAAGGGTGCACTTGCGATAGGGCGCTGGTCATCGAGTAGCTCGAACTTAGTTTCCAGCGTTCGGATTTTGGAAGAGAAAGTTTCGATCTTAAGGTGTTGTTCGAGGTTTACGACTCGTCTGCCTAAGTTCAGTAACTGTTTTATGGAAGTAAGGCACAGCGAACAGAAAAAAGCCTGGTTAAAATTTATAAAAAGCTTGTGTGCCGATTCATCTATTTTTGCGCAGGAAGCATGTACCCAGTGGCAACAAAAATCGCACAATATATATATATATATATATATATATATATTTTTTTTTTTTTTCGGTGACTTCGGTTTTACAGCTACGCACTTCATATTGTCATTGGGTTTGTCAGCAATCGACGGCGCTACGCTGATGAGATTCCAGGTACTATTTCGTCTTTGACCTTTGTTGCCGCCATCTTTACTTCGTACGGTAGGCATAGCGCGCGCTTTCACGTGGCTGTTTTCTAAATATAAGGATAACTGATTTGATGGAGTATGGGTACTTAAGGGTTGTTCCGAAGTAATTGTCTCTTTAGTACTTTCTGTTAGTTTTCTGTTTACGGATTATTTTGTATGAAAAACACTTTCAATAACAATAAAATGCAGGAGCACAAGTTTAACATAGCTTGTTCACTCGCCACCTCAAACTACATTATTGTTCTAGCGTTAGGATACTGTAGCACGAAGAATTAAAAAATAAAGAATAAAATAGTTCTGTTTGAATATTGTCATTTCCTGCTGCGCTTCCCCATTCTGATCTTAAAATAGCTCTTTCTACTTTTGTAAGTATAGAATAATCACCATTTTCTGTTAACATTGGGACAATTTCCCCCTAAATGTTTTGGTCCGAGCTATCATCACACTTGGAATAGTCTACTTGAATAATCTATCATCCTTTCAATCTTTTTTCATGATCAGTAATATTTATTTCATCTTGATACTCAATCAGCTAACTCTTACGAACAAAGGGATTTGTTAATTTCTTAATTATTTGATATTCTATTCTTACAAAGATTATTATTATCATCATCTGAGACCTCCAGAGAGTCAAGGACTCATCGAGGGAGGCTATAAATCACCCAAACCATATATCATACCTTCCCTTAAATTCATTTACACTAAATGCACTCACTACCCCTAAGGGCAAATTATTCCACTCACTTACTGCTCTCTGCGAAGAAAACCCTAGCTCTTACACCTTTCTTGACTTTGAACAAACTTAACTTCCATGGATGCCCCCCGTGTTCTCTCCCCGCTTTACATATAACGAAAAATTTCATTATTCGTTATATGTAAAGTTTGAAATGCTATAACACCCATTCAAAAGTTTATAGACCTCTATCATATTACCCCTCTTTCTTGTTAACCAGAGTCTGCAATCCATTACTCGCAATCTGTTCCTCATAATTTAAATCCCATAATCCGGATATAATCTTTGTAACTCTTCTTTGCATTCTTTCCATAGCTTCTTTATCCCCCCCCTTGGAACCTGGGAGATCAAATCTGCGCACAGTAATCCAGCTGTAGTCTTATCAAAGTCGTATAAAGAGGCAAAATGACTTCCTTTTTCTTACATGTCAAGGTTCGCTTCAACATAGCAATTATCCTCTGAGTTGTATTTGCAACACTTGACATTAAACTGATAGCCATTTTCGTTTGCCCAGATTTTCAGTGTATTCAAATCATTTTATAATTGCTGAATATCAGTAGCATCCCGGATTGCACTGCCTATCTTCTCATCATCGGCAAACAATTGCACCTATGATGATTGACTCTGCTTGATGTCAATGTATAGATTGAACAATAATGGTCCAAGGACTAAACCCTGATGTACACCTTACCTTAAATCTAGCAGATTTACATCCACTGTATACGACTTGTTATCTGCCTGTCAACCATGCCGTGATCCAAGTCAAGAGATTACATTCCAATCCCATATTCTCCAGCTTACGCAGCAGCTTTTCGTGTGGTATCCTATCAAATGCCTTAGAAAAATCCAACATTATCATAGTGTATCCATTCCCTTTATCCAACTCGGCCGTAAATTGTTATGAAATATGAGCAAATTGCTAAAACATGACCTTCCTTTAGTAAATCCATGCTGTTGCTTGCAGAGTATTCCATGTTTGTCTACCCATTTCTCTATGCGAGTTCTTACCAACTTCTCTAAAATCTTCACTACCACACTAGAGATACTAATAGATCGGTAGTTAGACACATCAGTTTTTGCGCCACCCTTGTGCAATGGAACTATCATAAATTCCTTCCATTCCTGTGCTATCATTCTTGAACTGAGACTCATATTATACAAATGTGTGAAAGGCCTAGCCAGTTCAGCTGAACATTCCTTTAGCAACCTCATTTTCATGGACCTCTAACTCTTCATCCAACGTAGCAGTAACACTGTGCACCATCTTAGCAAATATATCTTAGCAAAGTGATCACTCATTAACTGAACAATCACTTTAGCTTCTGACACTTGTGTACCATCTGCATTCAATAAAGTTATTCTTCCACATTCTTTCTTTCTTTTGCTTGCGGGATAACGATAAAATTCTTTTGGATTTCCTTTAGCTTGCATGGCCAATTCTTTTCATACTCTTTCAGCTTTTCTCACAATACTCGTTACTTTTCTGGCATGAGCTTTATATATTTCATAACTCCTCTCACTCTTAATCTCACAATATTCTTTCCACATCATCTTCTTCTTGTGGATGTCTTGCTTAATAAGGCTACACATCCATTTCATTCCCAACCTATTAATTCTTCGAACACTAGGGATACGTTGAGATACCGTCTCATTTAAGCACTTTTTCAAAGATTTCCATGAATTGCTGACATTTTTTCTATTCAGTAACTGATACCATGGGACAAAAGATAGTATTCTTCTAAGTCGATCATAATTTCCAGCTTTGTAGTTCAGTATGGAGCCTGTTTTAATCGGAGCTTCAATACAAGTAGATACTTCCCAAGAAAGTACAGCATGATAACTGTCACCAATTGGTGGTAAAATAGCCATATTCTTGACAGAGATCCCTTCCGATGCTATGAGCAAATCCAACACTCTTTGACCTCTAGTTCCTTCTTTCACATGCTGCTTGAGAAAGTTGTCTCGCAACAATTCGATAAATTCCTCTTCTTTCTTGTGAGATTTCTCTTCTACCCGATCAATGTATGGAAAATTAAAGTCACCAATAATGATCATTCTCTTGGTACCCATAAGGCTAAATTGGGGATGCATGTCTTCGTCCCCTGCAACTGAGCCGCCAGGTCTGTAGGAACATCCTACCATATATTTCATTCTGTTAACCTCCACTTCACACCAGATACTCAAACTCACCGCTACATAGGACATTATTACTATCATTTTTTTCTTGTATTTCTACCCTAACTGGACTTAAGTCATCTGATAAAATTAGTAGCACTCCCCTTCCTCTCCTATCTCTTCTGCCATTCCTAAAAATAGTATATCCGTTACACTCGATCCCACTTACCATATCTGATTCTGATAGCCAGGTTTCACTAATGCCAACAATCTCAAGCCACATCGTATTCAATAAAGCCACAAACCCAACACCTTTGTTTCTCATGCTCCTGACATTTGTATATAGACATAATAAATTACGACCTAGCCTATTCTTATAGTTAGATATGCAATCTATTTGGTCTTGTTCTAGAATTTTCTCTTTTCCCTCCTAAGACATACTTAAAAGGGCCGAACCCAAAGCATATTTTCCCACCCCTTTGCCACATACATAACCATGTTCGAAGGCATTCATATCTTTATTACGTTTGTATACCATAGCTGAACTTTCACACACATTTTTCCCATTCCTCCATTGATGATCTAGTTTCCCTGACTCTCTGCATTAGGTATCATACCAAGAAGTAATTTCTCCAGGTTTCTGATGCCAAATGAATTCAAGTGCATGCCATCATTCTTATACAAATCTTTTCTGCCATCAAACACACCACACGCATCTAAAAGCTCACATCCATATCTTCTATATAGCCTGCACGTGAAATCATTTGCTATCATCGCCCTCCTCCTTAACTCAGTACTATCATATCTAGGTAGTAATCCTACAATTTTTACTCGCATTTCTTTCTCGCTTCTTCCATCAGACCTTTCATATCTTCTCTCATAGTATATTTGTCACCACTTAAATTATTAGTACCTACCAGAACCACCATTTCTACATTTCTTTTGGTTTTCAATTACGTTTGTCATATTTTTAATTTTCGCTCCCGGGAAACTAGAAGTGGTGACTCCCTCGGTAAGCGCAAATTTTATAATTGAGTTACCATACCATATTACCTCTTTTTTCTTAGATATTAACTGACTTACTTTGTTGTTATTAATATTTTGATTACCAAGTTCAGTATTTTCCTGCATGTTCTTGTTCTGATCCTTTTTCTTATCCTGTCTAAGTTTAGTCAAACGTTTTTTCACCTTTAGCAATTCCCTGGTCATTTTTCTAACAATTTATCCTAAATTACCGTCAATTACTTTGCATTCTTTGGATAACTATTTTATTTATTTGCAAATTTTACCTCCTTTTTAATTTGTCTATTCAGAAAATTGTATTGTTGTTCTCAATGTGCCGAATTAGTCGTAATCTTCTCCGCTGATCACAAAGCTGTAATCTTTTTGCGTAATCCAAGGTTTACTAATACTGCATTTTCTTCCTAGGATATTTTCAGCTGCTTCAATAACTGCCTTTGAAAACTATTAATAAGAGGTAACTGGATCAAAAGAGTCAGCAGGGATTTCAAAAAGAGCAGAAGCAAGATTTGTTTTAAATAATTTAGTGGCATTTGATTTGATGCAGTACGTTTTACATATCATAATTTGCTTCATGTAATTCATTTACCCAACGATAATTTATCATCTTGCGGTTTTAAGTTTCTTAATGACATCGCAAATCTCCTGTGCTAATCATTTTACCGTATTCACATCGTGGCGGGGTACAACTTAATACTTTTGAAAAATCACATGCTGCTGATATTTCTGCGCCAACACACCACAATAACAAACACTTCGTTAGTGCGTCGTTTTTGACGGGGGGGGGGGGGGCACTGATTTCGTGCGTGATGGTCCGCGCACACTGCTCAAAGAGAACATTGCTCACATTGAACGTTACACTGGCGAAAGGAAATAAGCTAGCCTAAGATGAAGGTCGATCGTGGAGATCCACGGACATTTCCTATCCATCTCATATAGATAAAATTACACGACTCGTTGGAGAGTACCACTAATCATTGGACACTAAGCATCTGTTTTTTTTAATTAAACGGGCTTATTAATTTCAGTGTCTTAATTCGTTATGAGGAAACAAATGAAGTTGTTTTCATTTTATGTATCATCTAACTTCATGCAGTTTTTAGTTATTCACATTTGACGTCACTGTGACGACGTATGGTCACTCCGTACGTCATACGGTTCTGGGAGTGAAATCTTCCACTAGAAGTAGCAGGGTCGCAGATTCCCTTTCCTCACAGGGTTAGTAGGACAGTCACAAATATCCATGTCCGTGGGGAAATTTGAACCGCAGCCTCTCGGCTGAAGAGCGGATACACCAACAGTACGGCCAACCAGGCCGGCTTTTAACTTTTTAACTTAACGTCACGTGCCATTGCTGACAGATGAGCTGTTATAACGTAATTAAGATTTGCCGGTTGAATGCATTGTGGAGATTTAAATAGTCTGCTATATTTACAATACATGGTAAATTCTCTTCAACTTTTTTGCATTCATCTCTTGCGTTTTTGTATCTAAATCGTGTGCAAAACCCTGCATGATTTAAATATAGGGTTTATGCCATGCAATTGGCATGAACATTGTCACCACCGTGTAACAGAGTTCATCATTCCGCAAAAAGGCCAGAAGAATATCCCAAATAGCTGACATACTGTTGGCCTCATAACTTTAATTGCTTATGGCGTAATCAAAACCACCAACCCGAAAGGCATTACTAAAATATTGAACGATCTAAATACCAAAATGGCTTTTGGTCTTGATTGAATCCCACCAGTTGTGCTCAAGAGCAGCGCCCCTGAAGTAAGGTAGTTTTGATAAGGGACCTAAGGGTGTATTCTGGGTATTACGTGGTCGTCTTTAGGTTACTATTTTTGTGTGCAAGACACTTCTTAATGAGTGGGAATGTCATTATCTCATTATTAATTGAAGGTTTTTATTTCTCACCTTATCAAAAAGTAATTAAATTCATACCTCTGACCTGGCTGACTGGTTTCGTTTCGAGACAGTCTGATTCATCTCTCGGACTGTCGTTTCAGGGTTATGTCACGATGACGTGGAACGGTTCTCCAGTGAGGAGAAAGCCACGTGACCATTTGTGTTTTTACGCGTGTATGTAAAAACTATGTTAATTTTTCTCGAAATTAAAAACGTGTTGACATTTGCGACCGCCTAGGTCATGTGTGGATGGTAAAAGCCACGTGACCGTGTGTAACTGTAACCCTTAGTAGGGAAAACTCGGTTAATTTTTCTCGTAGTTAAGGGCTTGCTGGATATATAAGCTCTAAGAAGGATGAGCTACAATAGAATCCTGATGAGGTTTTTCATTACTCTCTCGATAACACTTATAAGATTAACTGGGTACGAAATACGTCTTGGTATAACTGTCATGCAGACAAGCGTATACACAAGACCATGCGGTAGATTATTATGTCTGTACAAATTTAATTCCCAAAAGTTATAAAATTGGAAATTTTATCAACTTTTTTTGTTTATCAGTTTGCTGCAAAGTCTTCAATTTAAAGCGGAATGAAGAATAACTGTTTCCGTACCAATAACAATTACTTTAGTAATGTGTTCGTGCCCAGGTATGGCTCCGTAAAAAAGAACCAAAATTAATGTAACGATCTCATGTTGATGAAAGTAAGACTGACGAGATGACACTAATAGTGTATGTCACCAAATACGACATCAAGAAAAAAAAACAGCATCTGGCAACTGATCGCATATTTCTCATAGGTTCATAAATTAATGTTGAGGTTAATTAAACAGCTCAGTATTAATTTTAATAGGTCGTTAAAATTAGAAATTATCTCTTTTTATTACAAATTTACAGTTTTTGTACCAAGACTTAAATTCTTACCCAGTTAATCTGATAAGTGTTATTGAGAGAGAGTAATGAAAAATCTAATCAGAATTCTATTGTAGATCATCCATCTTGGAGATTATTATTATTACGGGCAACTCCAGGGAGTCATTAGACTCATCGAGGGAGGCCCCAAATCATATTCATCACAACTATTCAACATTCATACAGTATCTATCATACCTGGCCTTAAACTCATTCACTGTCACAGAATCCACCACAGACTCAGGGAGCGCATTCCACTCATTCACTGCTCTAAAAGTAAAGAACCCAGCTCTAACACCTTTACTAACCACACTTTTGCCCAGTTTCCATGGGTGTCCCCTAGTCCTCCCACAACCAGCCCTGTTCTCAAAAATATCTTCTGAATTAATTTTATAGAAACCCTTCAGTAATTTGAATGTCTCAATCATATCTCCCCTCCTCCGCCTATCAACCAATTTTTGCAACCCACAAATCCTCAACCTGTTCTCATACGGTTCATTCCACAGACCTGCTATCATCTTGGTCACTCGCCTCTGTATCCTCTCCACCTCCTCCCCATCAAGAAGAAACCTAGGTGACCAAATCTGAGCACAGTAGTCGAGATGGGGTCTTATCAAGGCTCGATACAGAGGAACAATAACCTGCTTGTCTCTGCTTGTCAACGTATTCTTCAGCAACCAAGTGATTTGATGAGCTGATTTGGCCACTTTTGCAATGTGTCCCCTAAATTTCAATTCCTTATCCACCAACACTCCTAAATCTCGTGCCTCATCAATTTCCTGGAGCACGGTTCCACCAATGCAGTAAACTGCCGCCAATCTTTTCACACCAAAATGCATAACCTTACATTTTGCCACATTAAATTGACATCCATTCTCCTTAGCCCAGACCTCCAATCTATCCAAATCATCTTGCAAAATTTTCTGCATTCACTATTGCCTCATCACTAATAGTGATGAGGCAATAATAGTTGCCTCATTCACTAATAGTGAATGCAGATGACGTCATCTGCATTCACTATTGCCCTACCCAACTTCGCATCATCCGCAAACAAATGAACTGTTCCTCTCAGATCCTTTCCTATATCATTTATGAACAAATTAAACAGCAGTGGTCCAAGAACAGATCCTTGTGGCACACCACTAGTCACAGGCCGTCTTGTGGACTCTACTCCTGAGTAAACCCACTCTCTGATATCTCTCCGTCAACCACCCTCCTATCCATCTCACCAACCCTATGTCCATTCCCATATGCTGCAATTTACTGATTAGAATTCCATGTGGTATCCTGTCAAAGGCCTTAGCAAGGTCCAGTAGAATCACTGTAAACCCATTACCCTTATCCAGTTCAGCCGTCACTGTGTTATAATACGTGAGCAAGTTACTGAGGCATGACCTACCCTTCACAAAACCATGCTGTCCCCGATACAGTATCCTATTTTCTTCTATCCAATCTTGTATTTTCCTCTTGACTATTTTCTCTAAGACCTTGATAATGATTCCTGTTATGCTGATTGGCCGGTAATTTTCAACAGCAGCCTTGGAACCACCTTTGTGCAGTGGAACTATTTTCCCCTCTTTCCACCCCCTTGGGACTGACCCAGTCCTGAGGCTCAAATTAAACAAAATGGTCAAGGGCACTGACAATTCTTTGGCCGCTTCACGTACGACACGAGCTGGTATACCATCCAATCCCACAGATGTATTGACATTGAGGTTCTGTAATAGACTAGTTACCTCTACTTCATTCATCACAATTCCAGTATAAGCTGTTGGTTCTTCCATTCCTGCAAAGTCACCACCTGGATGATATACTCTTGCAAAGTGCTCGCTCAGTACTTCCACAATACCGACTGATTCGGTTACCTCCCTACCCTCAGCAGATTATATATCAAGCATGTCCTTAACTTCGAGAAAAATTAACAATAGTTTTATGTATTAAGTGCTACACAGAGTTTTTATTAAAACCAACTGTCAACGTAATGATGGATGGATGACCACGCTCTTAACTTCGAGAAAAATTAACTACTAATTTTTGCATAGTAAGGGTTACACAGCGTTTTTAAAAATAAAATAAAATAAAATAAAATATATATACACGGTCACATTGCTTTCTCCCCATTGGCGAACCGTTCCCATCATCGTGACAACCCTGAAACGACAGTCCGAGAGATGAATCAGACTCTCTTTCGAAACTAAACCATTCAGCCCCGTCAGAGGGATGAATTTAATTACTTTTTTCATAAGGGAGAAATTAAAATCTTCAACTAAAAGCGAGACAATGACATCCGCACTCATTAACAAGTATCTTGCACACAAAAATCGTAACCTAGAGACGACTATGTAATACCCAGAACACACCCCTAGGCTCCCTTATCACAACTACCTTAATAATTAATTTTTTATAAGGAGAACATTGCCACCCCCTCATCAGAAGTACACTGGAAACGAAGTCACGACGTCACCTACACCTGACCTCGAAACGCCCGGACAATCGGAGACTATCGAGGCAGGATGAATTTCCTTACTTTTTGATAAGGAGATAATTAACCCCACCCCATTAGAACTTTGCCTCAGAGTGACTTAACTACAAGCAATGTGAACTTTGCCAATCAACATCCATGGGAATGCTTCCGAGACCTATGCTGTTGCACTTGGTTTTCAAGACATTTGATAAGGTCTGCCTTCCTCTCCCTTTGTAACAGGATTGCCAGTTTTCGGTTGTAGCTAATTATATAGTCGGGAAGGTGATCTGTCCTCTCTTCAGATTTTGCTGTTGATGCAGGCGTTCATTGCACAAGAAACTTTGCAGTACTTAAACATCTCAAACTACAAGATCTATGAGTACCATAAACAGATGATCTCTAAATCATCCTTCACTGGAACAACAACACCATAATCACTTTCAATGTTTCTAAAACAGGCTTGTCCATTCTTGCAAAAATATCCTAAATCTTTCCCACTTGCCTTCTTTTTTTAATCAATGCTCAACTTAATATTCAAGATCACGTATCTTCTCGGATTGACTTACTTCTGCCTTTTCAAGCATAATCACATCACTTCAGTTTCCAGAAAAGTTGTCATCCTTCTTTGCTCAAGACATTGCTTCTGTCCAGTTTGTGCTTGCTCTGTACAAATCTCAAATCACCCCATCCTTGGGATACTGCTTTCACACTTGAGATAATGCTCTTAAGACCTCTTTAAAAATTATTCATGCAATTCAGAAGAGAGTGGTTTGGTCTATTGATGACCCCCTCTTCAGCCAGTATCTCGTAGACGGTCAGCATTGTCTCTTCAAATATTCTCATAAGTGATGTTTGGCAGAATTAGAATCCATTATGCATTCCCTCATTTCTGCTAAACCTCCAGCAATACAAGTAAGAGCTGTCCAACATCCTTTTCCAGTTTGAACTTGTGGATAAACCACTGAACCTACTACCCCCCAGTCATTGTATCTATCTCAGTTCTGTGGAACAGCTTTGCCTATGAAGTATTACCCCAAGCACCATTGCATACTTCGCTGTTGATTCCAGCCCACCCACGGGATTTATTTACTGTAGGCTTTGTGGCCTCTTGTGTGTGAGAGTCATGTTCAAAAAAATAAAATCGCTTGTGCTTGTTTCTTTACTTCCACAAATATCTTACAATATATGTTTCCATGCAACCTGTTGTTACCATGAATAGCTGAAAGTCAACCTTAACTATATTTTCCCATCAGATTTTATGGAAGTATATCGCATTCATTCAGAACTGACTTTTCAATAATTAATATGCCCACGCCTGCATTTCCAATCGTATGAGTGAAGTAATAAATTAAGATACGTATTCATTTACGCTGGAAATTATTTAATGTGAACTGAAATTTTCAGTCTTGTTTCCAGACTCTTTTTAGTGCGAAGAAAATTTATAGTATAGAAAATCGACTGTAGAATCCACACAATTATTTCAGACAATTATACATTGAGTTAAAGATCACGGGATGGCGGCAGTTGTCTGCCGTACTCCCTTCACCGAATGCCATTTAAAATCATTGACAGGTTTGGCCAGCTATTTCTGGCCAAAGGTAGAGACCGACTGTCTCCAAAAGTTAGTAAGCGGCGCCGTTTTAGCCGTATTTAACACTCTTTGGGGAATAAAAAGCGTTGCTTAATTAAATTTTAACTCGGGTTATAATATATTAAATACAAGAGGAGAAGTTGATCTGTAACCAATTGGAATTCAAATAAAATGAGATTGGTATTATAATGTAGCACAGTCATTATGTTATTTAAGTGGAGTAACTTCCCAAAATTTTAAAGTTTTAGGCAGAGTTATCTACACCAGGCACGGTTGATGAATATGGATAATTGGATTAAAAATAAATAGAGAAAAAAACAAAAATAATGATGAATAAATACATGAACCAAAGAACTGTCAAAGTTGAAAATCATGAAATAGAACAAGATACCTCATATATACAGGGTGTCCACAAATACTTATCCTGATTTCAACTGGCAATATGAAACTAACCGAATAAATTGTGTTGCAGGTAAACTTGGGCACTCATAAAGTTTCCATACTGGTATCTTCAGTATACTGCTTTTGCCACCAGGAGCGCCGCTGCTGATTTTCTTTAAAAATGGCTTCAGTAGAGGAAAAAGCCCAATGTGTTCTATGGCTAGCAGAAACAAAACTTCCAGTTACAGTGCCAACGTTTGCGTACCACTTTGTGGTACACAAGCGTTTGAAATTGTTTGCAAAGTCCAAATTGACCAGGAAATAAAGCTAGATGATCGTCCAAGGCGTGAAGAATTTGCTAACCTCATTTTGAACCGCATCGATGAGGATAATGATTTTTGCAGCGCGTTTGTTTCTCTGATGAGGCAACATTTCACGTGAGTGGAGTAGTCAACAGACACAATGTAAGGATCTGGAAATCTGAAAAACCCACATGCCATAAGAGAACACATTCGAGCTAGTTCAAAACTCAATGTGTGGTGTGGACTAATGCGTGATCGAATGATTGGTCCTTCTTTCTTGAAAAATAAATTAATGGAAATGTGTACTTAGACATGCTCAATAATTATGCCATTCCCCATCTACAGGAGATACAGCCAAATGTTATCTTTCAACAGGAAGGACCCCCCCCCTCATTGGTCTCGTGATGTTCGCAGTCGTCTTAATCGAGAATTCCTGAATCGCTGGATTGACAGAGATGGTCCAATCCAATGGCCCCGAGGTCACGGACATTACACCCCTAGACGTGTTACCGGCGGTGCACATGTTGAAGTTGTTCATAAATACAAAATTAATAACGGAAAAACTCACGTAAAAAGATTATTTAATAGTATAATTTTCGTCTGTGTGTCATAGGCATCTTCAGTACATTTTAAGCTCAAATTAAACAATAACTGACAATTCCAAAAAGCGCCACCTAAGTAGCTAGTGTGAGATAACTAAAAAGGTCAATAAATTTCCTAACCAAAAAAAAAAAAAAAAAAAAAAAAAAAAAAAAAAACATCTTTACCTTTCTCACTTCTCCTAAGGACAAGTTTCCACATCTTAATTATCCAGGTGTTTACCAGATTCCTTGCTCTTGTGGATTATCTTATTTCAGACAAACAGGAAGATCTGCCTCTATTCGGCTAGAAGAACACCAGTCTTATATTCAATACCTTGAACCTGAACGGTTTGGACTTGCAGAACATGCCATCATCACTAGACATAGAGTTCATTGGAAATATACAAGAGCCCTTCACAAAATTCGGTTCCTCGTGGAACGGCTTTATAAAGAAGCATGTGAAACTTTAAACAGATCTGATGGTTTACGTCTATCCCCTTTAAGGGAGATAGTACTTTATAATTCAGCTAATCTTTGCTAACTTTTTTATTGTATATATATATATATGTTATATGTTATATATATATATATATATATATATGTGTTTTTTTTTTGTTAGGAAATTTATTGACCTTTTTAGTTATTTTACACTAGCTACTTAGGTGGCGCTTTTTGGAATTGTCAGTTATTGTTTAATTTTAGCTTAAAATGTACTGAAGATGGCGAAAATTATACTATTAAATCTTTTTACGTGAGTTTTTCCGTTATTAATTTTGTATTTATGTCTGCTCACGGTTTGCCATTATTAAAACTTATTGAAGTTGTTCATTGACTTTTTTCTATATGTTATGCATTGAAGTCTAACTTTGTGTTCCATTTCAAGTATCCACTGAAGAGTTATAATATATTATAATCAAGGTAAACATTTGTTGTTGTTACTGTTATTATTAAGAGAGCCCTCCAGGGAGTCAGAGACTACTCCAGGGAGGCCACACACACACACACACACACACACACACCAGTTATCATACTTATTCTTGAATTCATTCACACTGCTTGCTCTCACAACATCCAAAGGCAATCCATTCCAATCATTCACCACCCTCTGAGAGACAAATCTAGCCCTCATACCCATCTTGGCAGCCTTCATTCTCAGCTTCAAAGGATGCCTTCTCGTTCTTTCCTCCCCCCCTCCATAAATTGAAAAATTCCATCAATTGAAATCTTGCATGACCCTTTCAGAAGTTTGTAAGTCTCAATTATATCACCCATCTTTCTCCTGTTTGCTAGTGCCTGCAGTCTACAAATTCTCAATCTGTCTTCATTAATCAGTATTCCACAATCCTGATGTCATTTTTAATACTCTCCTTTGTACTCGATCCAGTATATCAGAATCACAACAAAAACCATGACCAGACCTGCACACAATAGTCCAAGTGAGGTGTTATCAAGCCCTTGTAAAGAGGCAAAATAACATCCTTATCTTTACATGTGAACTTTCGTTTCAGCATTGCAATTATCTTTTGAGTTGTATTTGCAATCTTTGCCACATGGCCCCTAAACTTCAACTTCCTCTCTATTACCTCCAAGATCCCTCGCCTCATCAGTTTCTTCTAGCCTAATCCCACCAATATAATACGACATTGGATATCTAATCATGCCGAAGTGAATGACATTACATTTACTGACATTGAACTGACACCCAATTTCCCATGCCCACAATCCCAGCCTATTCAAATCATTCTGCAAATCAGCAGAATTCCTGATTACCCTACTTATCTTTGCATCATCAGCAAATAGCGCTGTATGTCACATGTCAAATACTTCCCAATATCATCAATGTATAGATTGAATAATATTGGACCAAGCATTCATCCTTGTAGTACACCACTTGTTGCCTTTAAACCTTGCAGACGTAGATCCCTCATATACCACTTTTTGATGTCTGTCAGTCAACCATCCTCTTATCCATGCTAATATTGTATAACCCAAACACATTTTCTCCAATTTATGCAACGGTCTACCATTCTGTATTCTGTCAAAAGCTTTAGCAAAATTCGAAAGTATCATAGTGTATCCACTCCCATTGTATAGTTCAATGGTAACATTGTTATAGATTGTGAGCAGTTACTAAAACATAACCTTCCCTTAGTAAACTCATGTTCATAAGGCATATTCCGGTAATTGGACAACATTTTTTATTAAACTAAAAGCGCAATAAAGAAATAAAACCCGACAAGTTTCTTAAGTCGTTTGGCTTACATCTTCAGGGGTAAAAGGTAACTGAAAGTTAAAACAACAAAAAAGAGAAATTAATAGTTCATACTATACAGTTGTAGCCGTCTGACTGTTTATAAAATAAAAAAATCAGAATGCAGATTCAAAGCAGTGCTAAGTTTAAACAATGCTGGATGATGCCACGTTCTGTTGTTCACGATCATAATGTCCAAGGTCTGACTGAGGTATATTTTTTATCAAAGCTGACCAAACTTGGTGTAGAATTAAGCCTTTATTTTTATTGCATTGTGTTGGAATTATAAGCATGTTTGCAGCTTATTTAAATTTCCTTATGTAACAGTTTTTTTCTATATAAGACATGTTTGTTTTCTGCCAGAGTAAATTGTGGCCGGTGGAAGTGGTATGGAAAGCTAGACCTGATTTGTGTTCTCTTCTGTTTCGTACATCCTTTTGGTGTTCGTTCATGCGTATTTCCCCAGATCTTCCTGTCTGTCCTACGTAGCAGATGCCGCAAGAACAATAAAACAAACATGTCTTATATAGAAAAAAACTGTTACATAAGGAAATTTAAAGAAGCTGCAAACATGCTTAGAATTCCAACACAATGCAATAAAAACAAAGGCTTAAATCTACACCAAGTTTGGTCAGCTTTGATAAAAAAAATATACCTCAGTCAGACCTCGGACATTATGATAGTGAACAACAGAACGTGGCATCATCCAGCATTGTTTAAACTTAGCACTGCTTTGAATCTGCATTCTGATTTTTTAATTTTATAAACAGTCAGACGGCTACAACTGTATAGTATGAACTATTAATTTCTCTTTTTTGTTGTTTTAACTTTCAGTTACCTTTTACCCCTGAAGATGTAAGCCAAACGACTTAAGAAACTTGTCGGGTTTTATTTCTTTATTGCGCTTTTAGTTTAATAAAAAAAAAATGTCGTCCAATTACCGGAATATGCCTTATGAACTTCTAAACCACAGAAACCTCCACTTACAATTAAACCCACGTTGTTCATTGCAAAAGTAGAGATTCGCTGGCAAATGTTACGTAGTGGTTTTTCTTTAAATCTATGTTACTATTATCCCCTCTTGTGCCAACTAAGAATGAGATCTCCAGTCTATCTCTCTGGGCCGTCTCCTTTTCGAACTTTGACAAATTTGTTTGTTCCAGCTGTGCCAGTCAGAGTCCTAGGACAGAAGAATTCTTGCTCAGAGAAACTTTCCCAGAGTTCTAACAGCTACCTAAATTCGTTGCATAGATAAGCGTCTGTAGAGATCTCAGTTTGCAGTCATGGCCCTATCCTTTCTAATTGTTCTTTACCTTCCCCTTATGCATAGGTTCAAACTTTTATGAGTGGTAAATTCGTCTCATGCTCAAGCAAAACTCAGGCTTACATAGTAAAACATGTTTATTAAAGATCTAATGAGTTTACAATTAGGTTTAAACATATCAAAAGCTTATCACAATACCTATACTAAATCAACTGACAATCGTAAATGAACACTCTAGTTAGAGAGCATATAACTCATATCCTCTGGTCAACTAAAACACACTTAGCATAGGAAAATACAAGTTTACAATTTTAACTCCAAATGCCAACAGACTCCACCACATTAATTAGGTCTCACACAAGAACTTAAGTCCTCCGATTACCAGTCCAGTGGAACTAACGAGTTACAATACATATAAGTCATTCAAAAAGTTCTCTAGGCAATTGTCCAATTTTCTTCCAACTAGAAATTGATTCACCCTTTTCCTCTAATGCTAATTGTTAATAAAATAAGAAAATTCTGTACATTACCACCGCTGCATGAGGTTACCGTGTCCCCTTTGTCCGTTCTTTACTATTAGTTACTTTACTGCTTCGGTGAGTTACGTCCACGTGGAAGTCACTTCGCTCGTCACGTACAACCATATTCTGCACTCTGCTGGGCAACGCTCGTCTCACTGGTCACCATCGTCTGACTGCCCGTCTCCCTGGAGGAACTTTCCGTTGTCTCATTCCGGTAGCAATTCTACCGATGGCCCGAGTCGGTGGACGCCGTCATCTCGCCAGTCAGGTAATGGAGAGAAACTTGCCGTCCGATGCCGTAGAATTCCCTTCCGCTGGTCAGCATCATGGGCCCGAATGAAGACAGGAACAGGGGGAAAAAAAAGGGGTCGAAACCCGCGTGAACACGCATTTATTATCTCTTGTTGTGCCATCTTTTCACTGCAGAAGTTTTCTCACGGTGCCTTCCTATTGGTCCTTAAGTTGTTTAGTCACAACTCTTCTCCTCAAGAGCGCTCTTTTCGGGGAACGCGAGTTCAATTCGCTTTCCATGAATGCCTTCGCTTCGGGCGTTACTCTTATCGTGGGTAACTCACACGCAACCTTTGGACTTTTGTTTGCATTGACATACATTTTGCATACAGTGTCTTCAAACAACAATATTTCTATCTAGACAGACAAATTCCTCCTTTTTTTGTACCTCATTTTAAGGTAATTCAATTATGTTCTCTATGCAGTTTGTTTCTTTACTAACAGTAAAGTATGCAACAAATATTTCTTGGTTATTATTGTATTGCTAAATCTTGAATGAATGATCCTTTTGATGAAAGGCCCTCGTTGATCTAACACAACCCATTTCTGAATGTGAGCCCTGACCAATTTTTCCAAAATCTTCACCACCACTCCTGAGATACTAATTGGTCGATAGTTGGATATCGGTCTTTGCACCACCCTTGTGCAGTGGAATTACCATACATTCCTTCCACTCCTGAGGAATCTTCCCTGTTCTGACTGTCATATTAAACAGCCTGGTCAAAGGAATGGCCAGTTCAGCCGTACACTCTTTTAGCACAGGTGCTGATATTCCATCAGTCCCTATTTCTGAATTCTTATTCAATTTATGCAACAGCTCTAATACCTCATCCTCATACACCTGCGTTTCTTCATCCAGTGAAGAGGTAGCAGTGAACTCAATGTTGCGTACACCAGGTTGATAGCTTATAACAAAATGGGCACTCAGTAGCTGAACAACCTCTTCTGCATCTGTGATCCTCACGCCACCTGGATTTAGAAGAGTTATACTTTCATATTCATTCTTTCTTTTACTTGCAGCATTTCGATAGAATTCTTGCGGATTGTCTTTAGCACACAGAGCCAATTTCTTTTCATACTCAGACTTTGCTTTCCGTACAACAGTTGTGACTATTCTAGCCTGCTGCTTATAAAGTTCATAATGGACGTCATCCTTATGCAAACTGTATTCCTTCCACATCGTCTTTTTCTTACGAATCTCTTGCTTAAGAAGATTACACATCCATTTGACTCATACTCTATTTATTCTTCGAACTCTTGGGACAATTCTGATATTGCATCATTTAAGTATTGTTTATATGCTTCCCATGCACTGTCGATAATCTTTCCATCCAGCAACCGATCCCATTCCAGTGAACTCAGTATACTCCTCATTTGGTCATAATTTCCTGCATTGTAGTTCAGCATGTAACCTTTTCTTAATGGAAAATTCATAAACTTAGTCACTTTCCCAAGTGAGTACCGTATGATCACTCTCACCAACCGGAGACAGAAAAGTCTTTAACTGAAACGTCCTCTTTCACTATAACCAAATCTAACACTCTTTGCCCTCGTGTACCTTCTGTCACATGCTGCTTGAGGAAGTTGTCCTGCAACAGCTCAAAAAATTCAATTTCATTCTTCTCATGAGATTCTACTGCTACCCAATCATTATTTGGATAATGAAAGTCTCCCATTATGATTACTCTTTTCGTGCTCATTTTTCTATTTGATGATGCATTTCTTCATCACTAGCAACCAATCCACCAGGTCTGTAACAACACCCCACTATGTAATTGATCTCGTCGGATTCCACCTCACACCAAATGGCTTCAAACTCAGCGCCGCATAAAATATTGTCAGTAGTAGTAGTATTACAATCATAGGTCTCAACTCTTACTGGATTCAAGTCATCCGATATCATTAGCAGCACTCCCTCCTCTCTATCCTTCCTAAAAATACTATACCCTTGACACTCGATACCAGTGTCAGACAGTGTCGATATCAGAATCAGACCTACCAGTTAGTAGGTCTGATTCTGATAGTCAGGTCTCACTAATACCTACAATCTGAGGTCGCAACATATTGATTAAGGCAATAAACTATTCCTTTGTTTCTGATATTCCTGGCATTCGTGTACAGATATAATAAAATACCTGTTTGTTCTTTTGTATTGTCTTATCTGCAGCCTGCCTTTTACACAGTTGGACAACTTTCAGATCTATATTCCAAAATTCTTTACACATGTAGATATCTTTGCACACATTTGATTGATCCGAACCGGACGAATACAAATTCGAAATCGTTCTCTTCTCGTCAATATTTCCATGACAAAGCCCATTCATGTCATTAACACAGTTATATAACATCGTGGCTCTTACACTTGCATTCATACCATTCATCCCTTTATAATTTAGTTTCCCTGACTCTGTGTTAGGTCTCACACCTTAGGTTTTCTATACTCCTGATACCAAACGCATTCAGGTGTAGGCCGTCTCTCTTATACAAATCCAGTCTTCCCTCAAACTCACTCCACACATCCAAAAACTCGCATCCATTCCTTCCACATAGCCTATGCATCGAATCGTTTGCCATCATAGCCCTTCTTAATTCATTTTTATCATAGCGAGGTAAAATACTAACGATTTTCACTTTCTCACTCTTTACTCTCGCCTCTTCCATGAACCCTTTCATGTCCTCTCTCCTACTGAACTTAACGCCAGTTAAATCGTTTGAAAGGAGATTGAACGAAGAATTCACCTTGGATGGGTGGCTTATGGGAAAATGAGAGACATATTCAGAAGTGACATCCCTATGAGTCTAAAAAGGAAAGCTTTCGACCAGTGCATACTTCTCGTCCTAACATATGGGGGAAGAAACGTGGACTTGAACAGAAGCCCTAAACAAAATGCTGAGAACAACACAACATTAAATGGAGATATGTATGCTAAAAATAACATTAAGAGGTAGGAAGATAAATACTTGGATAAGATCGCAAACGGGTGTCACGGGTATTGTAAAATACATTAAACAGTCTAAGTGGAGACAGGCTTGCCATATTGCCAGGTGCAATGACGGGAGATGGACCAGAAAATGGATGGAGCAAGACAAAGAAGAAGGTGGAGGGATGAACTGGAACAAGTTGTAGCAGTGAGATGGATGGGAGAAGTGGAAATCCGAGTGGTCTGGAAAACCATGGGAGGAGACCTTCCTCCAGCAGTGGACAGAACCAAAAGGTTGAAGAAGAAAAAGATGAATATGGGCTTTACAACTTTCTTCATACATGTATAATCTTTTCTTAAAACTTATTCTAGTGAATCCTGTCTAGTTATGATTTTTATTAGAATCATGGAACTGGATATAGTGAATAGGAAATAAGATATTTATCCATTGGGGAGCATAAAAATGCCTTTTATGAACTTGAGGGAAAGTGACTTTGAAGATTAATCTGGCAAACAATTTCAGATATGTTTTAACATACAGAACGGTAGTTCTGTATGTCAAAAAAGAAATTTCTGGCGCACTGGGGATGTTGACCATAGTTATCTATTAGATCTAATAAAACAGTTTTCTGTTCTTAGGGGAAAAAATCTGAAGCATAAAGTGTGTGTGCGCATGCAGTGAAATTTGATAATGCCTAACTTATGCGATGGCTAATGCATCAGTGTACCTTCTTGTACTTTTTCTGTAGACTTGTTCTCGGATAAGAACGTCTAGGAATGGAGAGTAAATTTAAATCCTTGAATGTGTTAAATTTAATTTTATGAAGAAAAACAGGACCTAGATAATTTCAAACTGCAAAAATATCAAAGCCATAGAAATTGTGTTTATAGCGAAATCAAATTTTGTATGTGGAGAAATATCATTACGCAGTACAGTAGTACGAATGTATCTGTGAGAAAGGCATTTGTAAAACGTGAAACCGCATCAAGACTAAGAGCTTAGTGATAATACAATTCCTGAAGTCCTTGTTTTTGAAGTCTGAAAAGTTTTAACAGCTCTTCCATAGCTTAGTCAGTTTCGACAGTGCCCTTTGGTTGGAAAAAACCTGGGGTTCGAATCCAGTATAGAATGCGAATAATCTTTTATCAAGGCTTTTCAATTGAAGTTAAGCGGTTTCATACGAAGGTGGTAGGGTTTCCCCACACGGAAACTGGGGTTTTTCATCCAGCAAAGCGACTATTAGAACACACAATTAACAAACATAATACACCGGCCCCATAACCTGAGTTGCTTCTGCTGTAACTCCAAATAAACAAATCAAATTTTAGCATGTTGAATTCCCAATAAAGGAAGATAAATATATGTCAAGATTTTGTTTTTCTTTCCGAATCTTCGGAGGTTCATATTTTCTTAGTTTTAGCATGGTAAAATCGAATGATTTTTTCCCTGGTCTCAAGACCGTAGGGAATTGCATTGGTACGTAGAATGATTATGTTGTAAAATGTTAATCTTCCCGAAAGTTTTATCTTGGATAATTACAGCTCATCCTTCTTGGTTTTGTTATAACTGTTCTTCTCTTTTTAAGAGAGAAGATAGTTGAAACTATTTCTACTTAAGTTCGCCCGAGGTAGGTAAACTTGAACAAAAGATATGTATCTTCAAAGCGGATTATCCTTACAATAAGATAAGTGACATTGCTGTTAAACATGAATTGTGTGATTAACCCTTAAACAGCACTGAAATTTTGTTTGTTAACGGTCGGCCTTGAAATATTAACAATAGTATCAAGATGGGAGCCATTGATTGATCTTTTCGTTTACAGTAATTAAAATTTATGAATGATGTTTCTTAACATTGTCTCTGTTTTCGATTCAGAAATTCAACAGAAAGACTAATAGTTTGATTTTAAAAAAAAAATTCAATTTCATATTATAGTACACATTTTGGATAAATATATGTGTAACCTAAGAGCAACAGCTCATCCAGTTTACAATATGCGTTAAGTTAGGCAGCTATATAATATATCATTATGTACATACTCCTTATCGTCACAACGAGGTGTAACATTTCAACTACAGTGGTATCTCGCTAATCCGAACTAATAAAAATCGTGCTCGTTCGGATTAGAGAATTTACCCCCAAGAGACAATAACTAGCGTTTAAGACAAAAATAATCAGATTCTAATGATACGTCAATTTAATTCTGTAAATAAATGAAGTAACTAATAGAAAAAAACTACACTGTAACGTAAAAATTTAGTTTGCATATACTGCTGAGGATTCTGATTTAATAAAATTGCATAGTTCAGTACATAATTTAATTTGCGTAAAAAATATCACTTTCTTGTACAGAACACAAAAAAAGTTTCACAAAATAACACAAAGTTTTTTTTTTATTTCTTTGTAAAAAAGTCACTGATTTTCTTTTGCTTCTTGGAAGCTGGACTTTTTTCGAATGCTTCTTCTCGGAGCTGCATTAACAATAAAATTTTGTGGAATGGGGTATCATTCTGGTTAGCTCATTCTATACACATATTAAAACTGACAACCTGCCTCTCCATGTTTTACTTTTTTTTCTTCGAGTTCATCATCGTCTTCTAATTCATTCTGTAGCGTCATATTTATAATTGCAGCATCTGATTTGATTTCGAATTCACTTTCGGTTCTACCTGTAATCCATTCCTCAACATCTGTTTGTGAAATATGAATATCTGGATTTATATTTTTAACTAAATTATGCACGTTTTGAATTTCCTCTTTTTGTGTATCACCGTAGTTATCTTGGTAAATTCTAGAAGGCCACAGTTTTTTCCCTGACGCTCGAATTGCTTCAGGTCCGAGGCTTCCCAAGCAGCAGCAATTGAGAATGCTATATCCTTCAAATTTATATTTTTTATTGATGCGGTAACGTCATAAGTTTGGGAAATTACATTTAAAAGCAGGTCTTTACGATATTTTAATTTAATGAATTGTATTGTGTTCTGATCCATTGGTTGCAACAATGGAGTACAGTTTGGAGGCAAAAACATAACCGTAAAATTTCCATCCTTACTAATTAATTCATCTGCCGGAGGATGTCCAGGACAGTTGTCCAATAATAAAAGTGCTTTCTGTTCCAAATTCTGGGATTTTAAATATGTAAGTTTTAACAGACGGTACGAAATCGTTGTGAAACCAGTTTGAAAAAAGTTCGATATTCATCCATCCTTTACGTTGACTAACGGTACAAAACCGGAAGGTAGCAGTTCTTAAATGGTCTTGGGTTTCTTGATTTTCCAATCATAAGTAACTTTAATTTATGTTTTCCTGAGGCGTTTGCACACGGCATTATCGTAACACACTCTTTGTACATTTTTCGACCGGGTGCTGAGGCTTCATTTCTGTGAACTATAGTTTTCTCTGGTAACGACCTCCAACAAAGACCACTTTCGTCCTCATTATAAATTTGATAATCGGTTAAATTTAATTCAAGAATTTTTTTCTAAAAAAGCTTTATGGAATGGTTCTACAGCGGAAAAGTCACTAGACAGTTTTTCCCCTGATATTGATAGACACCGAATACCGTGGCGTGTCTTAAATTTTTCTAGCCAACCATCACTTGCTTTGAATTTCTGATCCGGGTAAATTTGTGAATGGAAATGCTTAGCTTTCTGCTTTAAAATGTCTCCGGAGATGGGAGTATGATGACTTCTTTCTTGAAGAAACCACGTGTAAACAGCAGAATCAAGTGAAGAAAAATCACTTGTTTTCAGAGTTTGTCTCTTGCTTGGTCCTCCTTCTGTGGTTGAAACATAAGTTAAAATCCTATTTTTTTTTTTTTTTAATGTCACTGATTGTAGATTTGCCGACATTGTATTTAGTAGCAAGTTGTACGGCTGCTTCGCCCTTTTCCAGACACTGAATTATGTATTTTACACTTATCCGACAATGATAATGTTACGTGTTTTCTATTGTTAGGCTTCGACCCAGTAGCCATTTTAACGAAATAAATTTTAGTGTTAAAAACAGTAAAATAAAAGAAGTTAATAAACAATAAAACTGTCACTTTTAAAATTTATCTGAAAAATAAAATCACTTACTAAAACAATCGATAATCATTCACTGAAAACTTACGAAAACACAAAACAATAAACGACAACTCAGACAACATTTCATTTCAATAACCAAAGAAAAACTGAGCGTTATATATAGCCAGGCTTTAGGCTAAGTCATTTTTGAAGGAACGTAAAGATAAACAAACACTGTGCAATAATGGTGACTAATCAGTTCATTAAAGGACAACGGTGATACATGCCGACAATACGGTACGTACTGTACAGTATAAAAAAGCAGACGTGAACACACAATAAATCCAAATAGGTCTACAGTATAACCGTACAATCGACAGTATGAAAAAAATACTGTACTGTAATAATAATAAAATAAATAATAACAGTTAAAATAATAATTAATAAATAAAAATAATAGTACATAAAATAATAATACGTAATAAATAAAACTTTTTTTTCTTTCAAACCGCAGTTCGAATTAGCGAGATACCACTGTATAATCAGAAAAAGTTGTACTGTACGAAGTTAATTTGGTTTTGCAACAAAAAAAAAAAAAAAAACAAGTTGAACAGTACTATTTGTACACATTTTACGTGAGACTGGCTGCATTCAAGGATCCAATCTGCTAGAAACCAGTACATAAATCCGATAATGTTATACAATTTTTAAGCTTCTCATTTACGTATATAAAATAGTTCTTTGATGAGATTCATGTACTGCTTTGGTTTCATTTCTTGATAAAAGGCGGCGCATTGAATATTTTGACGCTAAATAAACATGTTTATGTTTAATTTATTTTATATTTAATCTACGAAGTGAATGCTTCATACTGCGATGTCTATTAAAGAAAAACACCTTGCTCTTAATATTTACATATTATCGATTTTTGTTGGCCTATAAACGTACCAAGTATCTAAGAGGTAATGTTTAGTGTGATATATTTATTAAATACCGCGGTATCCTTATCTTTGTTTCTAGTTCAGATCTGAATTGCTTTATTCCGAGACGAAACAAGAGATTTCAAGCTAGATTTCGATAGATTCCTTCCTAGCTTAGAATTAATTCAACATTGTTACGTACTTTGAATCTACGCAGATATCATCTTTTTAACATATTTAAGAATCTTTTCAAATAGTAAAGGTGAAGTTGCTTAACACAATCCTTATTCTATTTACGACATTCATAACAAATTGGATTCCAAAAGAAAGGAAACAAGGCTGAGGAAATCCTAGAAGAAGGTGGAGTGATGAATTGTCAAATTTTGTTGGGGAAAATTGGTTGCCAACTTATTTGGGATTAAAAATCTAATTGTAATTTTAATTCATTACATTAACTTATATTTCCATATAACTGCAATTTGAATTTGCTCTATTATTCCAATCATATAAGAATAATTGTATGGAGAAGTTCTTTTTACATGCTGTATTTCAAATTAAACATTGCACTTTTTTGTTTTTGAGAGATTGACTAAATTTGAGTGGAACCAAGTTTTTACTTTTCTTCGACTCTATCCTAAGAGAAAATTAGGAGTCTCATCCGCGAAAACGTTTATTTTAATGCTTATTTGAAGATCACAGAAGTCACTGATTTGTAATGTACTAAATAAAATTGGTCCTTTATTGTACACCATAATCACGTTTGAAAACTAATAGTTTAATTTTAGTTAGAGATCTAGCATTTAAGTAATTTTTATACCATTTAGGGCAGTACCTCGTATTCCTATGACTTCCAACTTTATTAAAATTCCATGGGACAGGTATAGATTTAAAAACTTAATGTTAGTTTATAGTCATCTATAGAAGGAAGTATAAAGTTAAGGAAGCATGTTGCATGTTCTGTGATAAAGGTTTGTCTAAACCCAAATTGATTCTTTTAGAAGTTATCCCAAATTTTCGTTAGAGTAATTTTTTACCAATTTTTCTGTTTTTGAAAAAAAAAAAAAAGTATAAATTGATACAACCTTCTTAAAATCCAATGGAAATGTGTCTGTTAACAGTGTCAAAAGAATGTCAAATATACATTACGGAACCCTTACTGTGTGTTTTTAACTTGCCAATGTTGATATTAAGTGAGTTAAAAATACATCTCGCTCTCTATGGCATGAAAATACATAAAAAAAAAAAATTAACTCGAGCCGACTTAAAGTGTAGGAAGCGTTTGATGCATATATTTGCCAATTAATTTATTCATAAACGTCCGTTATTTTCTGGAATTGCCGTGGCATATTAGGAATTCATTTCTGTAGTATTTATTTACTTTTAATTTATACTGTATTGATTTCTACATTACCTGAAACTGCATCGATAATAGTAATTAACTTTCATATAGTGTATGATCTCTGTAATACAGATATTTTTCATCCATTTTTATAACTTTAAGTCATATTTTTGCTATTTTATTTTATCTAATTCATGATACGGGTTATCAATGTTTTGCCGTCGTTATCATCCCCATAGAGAGAGAGAGAGAGAGAGAGAGCGCGCGCGCTTATGTTTCAATAGTCTAATCAGTTGTTAAATTAAAGATGTTTTTTATTGTACTGTCTTTGAGCTGTACTTGCAGTTGTAATTTAATGACCGCTGGAAAATGATCTGAGAGAGGTTAACTTTGGATTCTTGCTTGAAGTTGTTTTTTCTTGGTTCTACCAATGCGTGATCTCGGCACAATATATTACCATGGAATTCTCTTGCAGAGGACATTAATGTATTATTTGAGTCCATGCATAGCAGGTAAATCCATATAATTTCGAAAGAAGCAGCTATTTCCCTAGCTAGGCTACTATATTAATGTCTATAATTACTAGAACATGGCCAATTTTGATCTCGACTAGCAGCTTTTTTTTTTTTTTTTTGGTATAAAGTTGGACTCTGTATAACAGCGCGACCTACAGATAGCCATCTTTAAGCCATTATTTCATAAACTGCGGATAGCTTCAGCGGGAATGGTAATACATTGGTTAATAAAACAGTCAGTCCTCGACTTATAACCACTGATAATTACCACGGCCATCCCATTAACACGTTCACCGAATACCACATTCCCTCCTGCAACTCCGTAAATCAAGATGTGTAATTACTATCCTCAACGCACATTCAAGAAATACTCCTGCTAAGGCTATTGCTGCTACTGAGGAATCCCTCACTTTTTGGAAGGAATATAATGCCTTGTAGATACAGCATAGAGTGAAGTGACAGCAGTGTGTGAATGGTGTTTGGAAGAAGCTACTGAAAATATTCATACGTTCACAGGATTCGACAAAACCTTACAAGAGATTGGTCACAAGATAGCTAGTAGCACTAAGATTTAGAGTTGAAGGTTGACATTGAAGATGTACAGCATTTGTTGGAAATTGTGGAATAAGAGCTCTAACAAAGATCATACTGGAAGCACAGAAAGATGAGAAGAGGAATCAGTCTCCAAAATGTTTTCTGTGAAAATATTGACAGAGGCATTTGCCTCTGTTAATAAAGCAGTTCAGTTACGAAATGGATTTCAACGGAGAGATTTAGCAAAGTAGACAGAATGATGCAAGCAATTGCTTGTTTCAGAGAAATTTATGCAGAAAAGAACCCTATATAGATTAAGTTGGACATAATGTTCAAATTTTTAAGGACGCCCACTCCTTTCACCTTTTCCCATGACGATGAACTTAGACCTTCCAAAAGTTATTTATTTGGTGTATTTCGTCTTCACACTGCTTTATTGCATTTCCTGAATTTGACAAAAGTGTTGATTAACTAGCCTCGCAAATATAACCTCGGAATTGCTCAATCAAAGCAGAAGCTTTAAAGAATTTCTGTTGCTCCATGGGTTTGAAGCTGATTGTAAGCGCACAGGAGCACTGTGCACTTTCGCTATTTTTTTACAGTACTGTACACAGTAATTTTATGTTATAATTTATAAATTATATACTTCACTACAAACCGAGTAAAATCAGTTAACAATATAACAAATTAAACCGACTACTCACTTTAGTAATTATGTATATTAATTGTTAACAAACTGTTATGGTTCATATGGTGATTTCGATTTGCGACTGGATCGAACGGAACTCCTTGTAAGTCGAGGGCTGCCTGTTTTGTACATTTTGTACCGTGGACGGGCTAAAGATTTTTTTTCTATTTTCTAATCAATTTTATACCTTTTTTTTTATTTTTGCATAATCAGGAAACCCTGCTCTGGAAACCAAACATGGAACTTTTTCGAGTCACTTCAGGCCTCCAACAAGCTGGACCGGGTGATGAAATTCATCTCCTACCTAAAGACAATCACAAACATCCATGCCCACAGCGGGATTCGAATCCGCAGCCTGTTGGTTGCAGAGCGGGTACGCTAACCACTCAGCCAACAAGGCTGGCAACATTGTCTTAAAGTTTTGTTTAAACGTGTAGTTCTTTTAGCCATGTTCTTTTGAACCGATGTTTTTATAAACATTTGGAGAATAACGAATAACGTGAAATATGCTCTTTAATGATTATTACGCTCTAAAAATGATCTTGAAAACAAGATCGAAAATTGTGCTCATGAAATTATTTTTAGCATAAGTAAATTCATATGTTAATCATGTCTACTACTTGCCGTATTTATTTCTTAATATTCAGATGGCTGGTTATTTCCATCTTAATTTTGAAGTCTGAATAGAGCAGTGGATATGGCTAACATATGAATTTACTTGTGATAAAAATACATTAGTAGAATTTTCGATCTCGTGATTTTTCCCTCTACTGGAGAAGAAGAAGAAGAAAATTCACAAATTGTAGACTTTTTTAAATCGACGTTTCATGAACTCTGAACATTCGCGATTTGTTGCCAATATATTGACAATCGCTGTTACAATAATGCTTTCAGGCGCTAGAAGACTGCGAACAGTATAATTCGTCAGAGTAACAACCGACCATGATGAAGCACTTTTAATATAGAAAGCAAAGTAATTGCACCTGCAAGTGCTTATTCGCACAGTATCGAGTATTTTTGAATGTTACATTCTTGATGTAAGGTTTACCAGATAAAACAAAACACGGCCTAAATTAGTTACAGAATGAGGGATCTGGAGAGCAGTGGGTATAGGGAAAGACGGAGATGGAGATGACAGGTTGAAATAATTAGGATTGCTGGAATGCAATGGATGAGAAAAGATGCAAATACAATGGGAAAATTAGTAATAATTAAAAGTATAAAAATAATTTGTATAATAACTTTAGTACGCTCATCTATTGAGACATGCATGCTAATGTAATGGTCCGTAACTTTGACACAGGCTACATGAGACCTTGATTTGTAAGGGAGCCACTCCTGAGTGGTTCCCTTAGTAGCAATTTTATTTAATACAATAACACGCACACAAAACGAAAGGCAAAAGCAAACACGAAAACAAGTCCAACTGGCGCGGGGAATGTTTACTGATCAGTACACGTATGTTCCGTGCAATACTGGCAGGTTAGAAACGTAGCAGAGCGAGGATACGCGATCAAACGTGTGCGGCGATTTCAACGCGAGAGGGATTTAAAACACTATTTTGTTATCACAGCTCTTTCAGGTCGAGTTGTGTTGTACGTCGACCTGTTATAGAAAACTCAATACATAGTAAAAGTATTACTATGTATTGCATTATTATGTATGTTATGTATTAATAATACGCAATACTTTTCCTGATAATTATAATTTTGTGACTTTATGACTAATGGTAATGTTACCTGTTATTTATTATCAGTATTTTCTAGTAACGATTTTACTCTACATGACGGGAAGATTCCTGGATCAGTTTGATAAAAAAAGATAATATTTATAACAAATATATGCACCTGCTTGTAAACCAGTATTTGTTGCAGATATAGTCTCTTCGCTAAACGGATTCACCAGTTTTTATTGGATGTCGGGTGTTTTTGTTCTTAACTAATAACTGCGCGACAAACTTTAGCCAAAGTTGTTAAGAATCAGCTTAAAGTGTATGATTTGTCTAGATGGACAGTGTTTCCACTCTCCAAACTGCTCCCTGTTCAAATCCCACTATGGTATTATTACCAGAGACCTTTAAAGAGTTCGGGTCTTATCAAGGCTGTCATGCCTTTCTTGAATTCATTCACCACCTCCAAACGTAATCCATCACAATCACGCACTACTCTGAGTGAAAGTCTAGTTATCGTCTCTTTCTTTGCTGCATTCATTCTCAACTTCCACGGGACTCCCTCTCTTCCTCTTCTTATCCTCCCATAAAATTTTAAAATTCCATCTGCTGATATCCTTTGACCCTTTCAAAAGTTTGCAGGTCTCTGTTATGCCATGCCCACTTTCTCCTGTTTGCCTAGTGTTAGTGTCTGTGCAGGCCACAAGTTCTCATAATCTACATCCACAGTCTCCTGATATCATTAACTCAACACTGTACCTGCATTACGACGGAAACATCAGACCAGATCCGCACACAGTAATTACAAAATGGCAGTGTTCGTTTCAGCATTGGAATTATCCTCTTTAGGTTGTATTCGCGTTGTGGTGTAAAGTGGGAGGCGAATAAGATGAAATATTTAGTAAGGTGTTGCTATACACCTAGTAATGTGGAGGGCTATAAGAAGGAAATGTATAGGCAAATTGCTCTGGCTAATAAGAAAGGGTAATGTAATCATTATGGGCGATTTATTGGCATTATAGACTAATTTCAGATGCTGTCTCTTTATTCCAAAGATAATGAATTCTTGTTTTTGAGGGACAGTTATTTTAGGCAGCATTGTAACAAAGGCGGGACGAGGATCGAGGGTTTCGGATTCGATTATCATCAGAGGAGGTTATTGAGATTGCTTGCTCCTGTATCACGGAATGAAGAATCTGAGTAAGTATAGGTGGCAAGTATAAAATAGATGACCAAAGAAGAAAAAGACATTGTGAAGGCAGCACAAGATGAGTGACAATAATCAGTTACATGAGGAACACAAAGGGCAATCAACGAAGATGATTCGCTTTACCTGGTAAGGGTAGCAAAATTTTCAATATAAACATGATATCAATAAGGCCATAGGACTTGATGGTATATCACCACGTGTCTTGAGGGAATGTTCCAGGGAGTTAACAACAGCTTTAAGTCTTAGATCGGCCCAATTCCAAAGGATTGGAAAGGAGGGCAAAATTGTTCCGCTTCATAAAAGGGAGTGATAAGATCAGAGCTTAAGGGCTTCGAATTATAGGCCAGTCCGCTTGTTTGAAGTTTTGGTCAAGGTGCTAGTGGGGACCAAAATTTAGAACTGGATTGATAGCAGCGGAATTCTTTCTAATGGATAGCATTGGTTTGCTAAAGGAACATCGCGTTTTAGTAAACTGCTTACTTATCTGACATAGGCAGTGGACAAGGGGGGGGGGGTCGATACACAGTAGTATATTTAGATTTTGCAGAAGTCTTCGGTAAATTGCCACGTGACAAGCTGGTGTTTAAATTGGAACAGATCGGGTCGGATTGGATTGTAGATTAATGGATAGCATTGGTTTTCTAAAGGAACATCGGGTTTAAGAAATAGTGCGTTGAATTGGAGATGGTCTCTCTCGCTGAAAGGTATCAGCATTGGTGTTCCCCAGGGATCTGTTTTTGGGGACGTTGTTGCAACTTGTCAGTGACGTTGGGGAAGGATTCAATTGGAATATATAGTTGGTTTCAGGTGAGGCAAAGTTTGAGAAAGTTATGAGAAATAGCAGGTAGTGTAGACTTTGGAGGACTTGAATAGACTGTCTGAATGGGCGAGTCTGTGGGGATGTCAGTTTAATGTAGCAAAGTGTAAGTTTTTAAATTTTGGGAAACAAAGATGGGATGTAGCATATACGATTGAAGGGGGGATATCTTAAAAGAGGTGGAGGAGATGCAAGAGCTGGGGTAATGATGGATAGGGACATTTTGCTACAATTGTGAGGACAGCATTATGACAGTGATACTGAGAACACTGACATATAGAAGTAAGGATGCCATGATTCCATTATACAAGGCTTTGATCAAATTGCATGTGGATTACTGTGGCGGAAATTTGGTCGCCTGGTTTTCAAAATGATGATGAGTTGTTGCAGAGGATTCAGATATGGACTAAGTCGGTTTTGGGTCTCTGGAATATCGATGAGAGCAAATTGTGAGAATGCAAATTGTGCCTAATAGATAAAAGGAGGAGTGGATGACATGATTCAGACATATAAGTTGGTAATGGGTAATTACCAGATTAATGTGGATGAGATTTTTGAGAGAATGGCTGAGGAAGAACAAGAAATCATTCCGGAAGGTGCGAGCAAATGAGTGAAGAATAGTTTTTTGCATGGAGAATGGTAGGTGATTAGAATGCACTGTCGGAAAATGTGAGTGCAGAGAACGAATGCATTTAAGTCAAGGTATAATGAACCGTGTGGTAGAGTGGGGCGTCTCGCGATGAGTCTTGACTCCATGGAGGTCTGATAATATTTTTCTGTCCCTTAACACTTCTCAATCAAGTTTGCGATAATTAGTAATATTTTTTCAATTTTTATGGAATTTCGCAATAAGTACGAAAATTGATTTACTGAGAGATTTTTCGAGTTTTTCCATATATATAGGCGATAAAGATTCTGTGTAGGAATGACCTGCTGCTGTTAAATGTGATTTATATAATAGGAACTGGTTAAAAAAACAAATAGCTACCTGAAGATTTTTTCATCATATCATTGTTAGAACGGACGTTTTGTTATCCTGGCAAATCCGTTTTACAACCATCACGCTGCAGGTTCTCCCCAGCGTGGGTATAAATGTTTTGTAAATGACACACATTTCATAGTTGCCCAGTGCGAGACCATTACCCTGCTTATTGGGGCGTGAAGTTGTTTGAAAAGTTCCAGGTTTGTTCTCTAGAGCAGGTTTCCCATTTATCTTACCTTTAGTCCCATCTACTGTGGTAATACGCAGCATACACAAATAGTCTTTCCTGGGTGGGATTCACATAAAACATTCTAAGCTAATTATTTATTTTCAAGTAGAATCTTAAACTGATTTCCCAAAATAGAGTAAGTATTGAATTAATCCTCAGCATCGCCCACATCTGAGCAGAATGATTAAATTAACACTCGCCATGAATGGCGATTTGTGAAAAACAAATAGGCATGTATATTCTTAAATCTGTCTTACACAGCCACTTAAGTCTCTGTGTAGATGTAAAAACATGAACTGTATTATGTTGTTTAGTAATGAAAGATTGTTATAAAAGTATGTTTTAGGCGTTCCCATTAAAATATTCTAGGCGTGTTTTTTAGTTCTCGAGTTAGTGATCTCGGACACTAACTTTAACATTAAAATTTAAAAAAAAAGTAGAATTAATATTAGTTACACTAATTAAAGTTTAAGAATATCGGTAGCCGTGAATACGACTACCGATATTCTGAAATATATAAAGGGTGAAGACAAACTGCCTAACTACTTCTGTAAACTAAGGCGAAAAGTTTCTTGATTCCCTTTTGGGAGTGAAGTCGTCATAAGAATCATTTTTTGTATTTAAGGGGATTACGTCTCCGAATTAAAGACTCTTGGCTCTTTATTTTAAATCATTTTTTGTTTTCCAAAAAATGTTTCTTTCAGCTCAAATTAACAAACGCGTTAATTTAAATGTATAGGAAATCTTTAAAAATGTGATGGGAACATAAAAATCGAAGTCATGTTTTTTTATTGCAAAAAACCATATTTAACGCAGAGCCATTGTAAAATTTGTCCCCTTTGGTTGGAAAGATGTATTCGAATGCCATTTAGGACGCATGGGAATTTTTTAAAGGTTAGCTGGTCTCATACGGAGAATTAGAAATTTCCTTCCAGAAACTAGGATGACAAGCTGATCTTGGGAACACATACAAATTAACATGTCGGCCTCAGTGGTTTGGCCTCGATTCTAATCATGATTTTTTCGCATTTGTAACTTAAACGTTCCCGTTTGCAAAATATGTGCCTTTTTCGTATTTGGAAGAAAATTGTTTCGGCATGTCTGTAAAATAGTTAGGGCTGTACAACATTTGTTAGATGCATTGATAAGTACGAAAGAGTATATTCACTTATTTTAGGTGGTAGATGAAATTCATTGCTTGATGAGATTGCTATCACCTTGTTCGAAAAACTTCAGTATTAGATCTCTGGATAGGGTTTTCGGATTATTGCTGGAAGATTGTTGACAAGACAGGGTAGAAAATTTGCGATTTCAAACAGTTTTTTTTTTTTAGGACAAAAATTTTTCCATTAGGACAAAAACAATTGCTTTTTTTCTTCTTTTTTTTATGAAGAGAGATCCCTAGAATTTTTAGAAATTTATTTATGATATAAGAATCTTTTTGCAGTTATTCTTTTTAAAAAAATCAGCTAACGCTTTTTTATTCCCGTATAGGGAATAAAAAAGCGTTAGGTCGTTTCAGTCCTATCTAACTTTTGGAGACTGAGTGAACAGTTCAATCTCCACTGGTACCCAATCAGAGATAGCTGGCCCAAGGCTATCACTAATTAAGCGGCACGCAGTGAAGGGAGGCAGCTCAACAAGTGCCGCCATCTCGTGGTCTCTAACACAATATATTTAATGTCTGAGGTAATGTGGGTTCTACGGTCGATTTTCCTCTAGTCGCCGACTAGATTCGAAAGTAAGTCTTCCTTTGTGCGGTCAAGCACCGTGGTATGCAAACGCTACATCCACTGAGATACACAAGCTCACAGTTCTTATTGACCTCTAATATCTACAGAAAATAATTTAGTTAGTAAAATTTGTAAATGAAATATTTTCATTCGATTTGCTTAAAACTAAGTATACATTATTTGCAACAGACAGTTTCCTATACAGCTCTGGAAACAACTTTTGTTTAGAATTCCGAATATAGAAAGGGAGTTTTCGAGCTAACTTCATAACAAAGTGTATCCATTTTATACATTTAAATCTGAATTGTGTATTCAATTTCTCGAATGAATAATTAAGCGCCATAAAATACTTTTTTTTCTTGTGCTAAACAAATCCCATAGAAGGGAATAAAAGGCGTTAGCTGGTTTATTTCTTCTATACATTATGTAAATTCTAGTTATTGCTTTCCATACTCACGCTGTCACCTTTGTCTGATGCAAAGGGGTTTCCACAATCGCGTGTGGGTTCTCTCTCTCGCCCAGATGCGGCAGTTGTGTGCATTTACACTTCCATTAAGCGAAAAGTGCGCCTCGTCAGTCCATAGGACGTTTGACAGCCAGTCCGCATTGTTTTCCATCTGTTGAAAAGCCCAATTTGCAAATTCATGACGTCTCTCGAAATCGTTTGGTTTCAGTTCCTGTACGTGTTGGATTTTGTAAGGATACCTCTTGAGGATGATCCTGAGTGATTGAGTGATCGCCACACAGTCCCGTACGAAATGCCAGTTCGTCTTGAAATTTCACGTGCACTGCATTCCATGTGCGGAAGCTGCCGATTGTGTGTCGGTCTCGTGTTCAACCTCGTGCACAACTGCAATAGTTTTTTTGGATCTCCTGCTTCTTGCACGTGCTTGCAAACTGCCAGTGTCCTCAAACCTTTTCATCGTAGCTATCAGTGAGGAACAATGTATCGGTCCCTTTCCACTTCTAATACCCCGCATCGAACGATAGGCGCGCAAAGCCGCACTTGCACATTCGGAGTTCTAATAATACAGCTTAATTAAAATTGAGGCATGTTATCTCGTAACGATAACATGCCTCACCTTGGCAGAACGTTTAACTTCAGTAATAAACGTTAAATGCTGAAAGTTTAACTTCAGTATTCACTATATCTGAAATTGACGTTTATGTCTTTAGGGGTGAAGCAAGATGCTTTTCATATTCCTCGCTATCTGTTGCTGTTACAGTTAGGATAAAATTTGAGTAGTTTGCTCGCCCTGATTGGGCATGGAGATTATGCATAACTTCTTCTTTCACTCTGCCTTATCCCATGTTAAACGGGGTCGGCGCACCAATCTTTAACCTTCCTCTTCCAAGTTCTCCGGTCCAGGGCATCCTTCGGACTCCATCCTTTCTCCCTAAGATCCTGTGTCATCTTAGATCTTAGATCCCTCCACCTGAGCTTGGGCCTGCCTCTTTTCCTCCTTCCCTCCAACTCCATATACTCCACTCGTTTACCAACATACTCTTCACCCTTCCTCTCAACATGTCCAAACCACCTCAGCCTACTTTCTTGTATCTTCTTGCCAATTGGTCCCACCTTAACCGTCTCTCTGATGTAGTCATTCCTTATCCTGTCCTCCTTTGTCACACCATTCATCCATCTCAACATCCGCATCTCCACTACCTCCATCTTCCTCTCCTGTGCCTTGGTTATAGGCCACGTCTCCGCACCATGGAGCATCGCCGGCCTCACCACCATCTTATAGAGCTTTCCTTTCCTTTTACAACTCACTCCCTTGTTGCACAGGACCCTGCTCATCTTCCTCCAATTCATCCAACCGCATGTTATTCGGTGCTGTATTTCCTCATCCAGGTCACCATTCCTCTCGACAACCGACCCAAGGTACTTGAATTTCTTCCCTGAAATTAGCCTTTCACCCTGGAGTCGTATGACGATATCCTTGTCACTCCCCGTTGACATATATTCAGTCTTCACCCGGTTAATTCTCATGCCGCTCTCCTCCAATGCCTTTCTCCACTCTTCCAGGGTATTTTCAAGCTTCCCTCGGGATGATTCGCATAGAACAATGTCGTCGGCAAACAGCATGCTCCATGGTGACTCCTTCTTGACATCCTTCACTAGTACATCCATGACCAGGTCAAAGACGTAGGGGCTCAGAACTGACCCTTGGTGTAGCCCTACGACAATGGGGAACCTTTCTGTCATGCCGACACTAGACCTGACCTGAGTTTCTGTTCCCTCATACATCTCCTTCACCAACCTCACGTACTTCTCCGACACCTCCCTTCTTCCTCATACACCTCCATACCTCCTGCCTGGCCACTCTGTCGTATGCCTTTTCCAGATCTATAAACACCGTGTGCAGATCCACTTGCATCTCTCTATATTATGCATAACTATAGGAGGTTAATATAGAGATTATGCTAATAATATGGAGATTATATGGAGGTTAATATTGAGATTATGCATAACTATAGGAGGTTAATATAGCTTTTGGTCTTCTATGTTTGAATATGTCTGTTGCCTCGTATGCTGCAGCTTGCTGAACCAAATCGTTGGGATGTATGGACGTCTTACGTCTTTAGGAAGAACTTAGATGCTAAGGATTGTAGGAAAGAGAAAATATAGGGAATATTTGTATCTCTATGAAGTTGATTGTTTCTAACATACCATGGGGTGTTCAGAATCATTCTCAAGCATTTGTTCTGTACTCGTATGTTGATAATGTTAGTATTAGAGGTATGGCTCCAGGCTGGAGAGGCATAGGTGATTATAGAACGAATCGTTATCTGGTATAGCTGTAATTTGATTCTGTTGCGGAGCTTGCTATTTCTATTAATTAGCAGATAGATCTGAGCGATTGCTTTAGATGCTTTTGCGCATGTAGACTTGATGTGTTGGTTGAAAGATAGCTTTGTCGAGAATTACACCCAGGTATTTTGTTTCTGTCTGGCAGGGAATTTTAGTATTGAATAGTAACACATCTCCTGCAGGAGATATTGGCCTTTTCGAGAAAAGAATGGCTGAGCTTTTTTTTGGGGGGGGGGGGTTGACTTCCAATCTCCATTTGGAGAATCAATCCTCCAGCTTTAGAAGGGTTTCTTGAAGTTTTCTGGTAATGAAGTGGGGATGGAGAGATCTGGTTAGTATTGCTGTATCGTTCGCATACAGGGCCAAGATGGAAGACATCGGATTGTGTGGGATGTCCGACATGTATATAGAAAGCAGCAATGGAGCTAGTAGGGATCCCTGAGGCACTCCAGCAAAGATATGGCACTGGGATGAGGTAGAACCGTTGATTTTGACTTGTATTGATCTATTCTAAAGATATGAATAGATTAGATGAACCATTTTTAATGAGATACCGGCTGTGATAAGTTTGTGTAAGAGTCCAAAATGCCAGATTTTGTCAAATGCTTTGGATAGGTCTAGGAAAATAGCTCCTGTGCACTGGCGCCAATTATAGCTGGTGGTGATGTATTTCACAATTCTGTGGATTTGCTGGGTAGTACTATGGTATTGCCGAAAACCAAACTGTTCTTTAGGGAGGATGTTTAGGTTAATTACTGAGGTTTGGAGTCGTGAGAGGATGACCTTCTCCGCAAGCTTACCCAGGTTGGAGATATGACTGATTGGACGATAATTTTGCGGTAGTGGGCCCTTGCCTGCTTATGTATACGGATTGCATCCGCCAGTTTCTAGGTGGAAGGAAAATAGTAAAATCTTAAGATTGCATTTATTATAATCAGGTGCGCTACAGCTTTTCATGGCAACAGCTTGATCACCCTGTTTGAGATACCGTCTGGTCCAGGAGCTTTTTTGTTCTTTAAGTTTTTAATAATATTATAAATTTCACCAGGTGATGTGGGTACAATGTGGTCAGGCTGGTATCAGGAAGTTTGAGTGAGTCTGACTTGTCTGTGAATTTTGTATATATGATTGAAGTCTAGATTTCCATATGCAGGTTTGCACTGCTCTTCCATATTTCTTGCCATGGCCTCCGCCTTGTCCGCATCAGTGTGTACAAGGCTCTGGTCAGAGAGTATTGGGGGAAGAGATTTGCCTTTTGTTTTTGATGTTTCTTAGTAATTTCCAGACAGAGTGATCAGTAGGTGATATAGAGGCTACCTTTTCTTCCTTTAGATGGTCTCTGAGTGCATCTCTCACAGCCCCCAGTAAGTCTATTTAGATTTCTTTTATCTTGTGGCACACGAGTGTTACAAAATCTTTTCCTGGCTCTGTTTTTCTCCCTGATCAAGTTCATAATGGCTTCAGGCAGACGACCAGGCTTGTGGACAGAATTGTAGGATGTGGCTACCGTTATGGCGGAGTTAATTAGTTGGGAGAGGCTTGTAACTGCAGATTCTATGTCGTCGTCGTCTTGTACGAATGTGAGGAACAGGGCCAATACTATCCCTGAGCACTTCCGACAATCTTTCCCACGATATATAGGAGTGAGGGGGGGACAGGTATTCTTGTCTTCCTGTCTGAAGCAGTATTGGGTTGTTATCAGATGACAACTCATTTAATGATCTTAAGCTGTATTGAAGATTAATGTCCCGCAGGATAGCTATAACCAGGATGTCTGCAGTTCCAAACGTACTAAGATGAGTTGGTTCAGTGGGGCCTGCTACAACAGCAGCATTGTGTGATCCTATGAAGTTGGAAAAGATGCAACTGTTCTTGTTGGTGGATCTGCAATTTCATGCAGGGTGCTTGGAGTTCAGATTCCCGGCTATAATGGTGGGTTCTCTGACGCATAAGATGGCATTTAGGTCAGAGTGCAGTAGAGTTTTTAGGGGTTAGTTGTAAGTAGAGAAGATTTTCAGTCTACCAGCCAAACTGGTGAACACCTCCACGCCCGTGACTCAAGATTAGTGGTTGGAGGCTTGATCACAGAATTGTGCTTGATGTAGTTTTTAATGAAAATGGCAGTACCACCACCTCTGTAGACCAACCTACCATTTCTGTATAGGCAGTAACCCCTTATTTTAGTGTTATCTGAGGGTCTTAGATGAGATTTGCTGATTAATATAACATCTGGTTGATATCTGTTAGTGAATTCTTGCAGCTCCAGAATTTTGTTTCGTAGGCCATTCGCATTCCATGCAGCGATCTGCAAAGAGGCTGGAATAAGTTTGTTTCTACTCATCAATTAGTGCTGTGAGGATGACCCGTGTTTCACAGAGAAATCTTTTGGTGGAGGTTGCTGAAGGGTTTGACAAGCTGAAGTCTTGTAGCATGTTGGCTAGCGAGGCTCTAATAACAGCTGTTAGATTGGTAGGTGCTGATTTGTTTGTACGGGCCATATCAGCATAACTTCTTGTTTGCTTTTGGTTCACTCTGTCTTTGAAGGTCTCTGACTGTGGACGCCGAGCCTCTGGCTGTGGTGCAGGGACCTCTGGTGTTCTTGTACTAGAGGAAGAGGACTGTTTGGCTGTTTCCATCCGTCTATTTTTTGGGTTCTGAATGCATCCCTTGTAGTTGGCTGGGTGGGGGCCACCACAGTTGGCACATTTAGCTGGGGTTGTTTTTGGCTTTGTGCATATATTGGTTGGGTGGCTTGCCCCACATTTCAAGCATTTAAATTCAGCTTTACATAATTTCTGGTCATGATCAAACTTTTGACACCTATGGCACTACCCAGAAGATGCCCTTTTTCGGAATGGCTCTGGTGTGACAATGAGCCCACAGATTGTTTTCAAGTTGTAGATATTTTTATATATGCTATGGATCTCTACGAGGACTAACGGCATGGGAAATTTGTTGGATCTCTACATTCTCCTGCCCTTAACAGGAGGTAGATCCTGCAAGTTAAGATCAGCAACTATATCTTCTATATCAATATCTTCACAGACGCCACGGAGGACCTCTTAAATTTTTCTCCGAGCTGAGCGATAAGGTATGGTACTGTATACCTCTATTGTCCATTTCTTTTGTTAGTCGCCTATAGTCTATCACCGTTGTAGGATATATCTTTATTCCTTCGTCCACATATTTGGCCTTTACATTGCCAATGTGTAGGTTGGACATTGTTGATCTTAAAGCTGCCCATCTCTGCTTCTGTCCTAATATAATCGGAGGCACCTTTTCTCCGGGAAGAAGCAGTGGAGACCGAAACTTGATCGTGTTGTTCCATTATGTTGTCTTTGAGAGGTTCATCTGTTGTTCTCCGCTTTTTGTGTACGCGAACTTTTTGAAAATCAGAAATAGTGGGGTTTGCCGATTCTGAATGATCTTCCATAATCTCCGCGTCAATCTGTGACACTTATCGGGGGAAACGTATCATAAAGTTTCACCTTTCCTGGCCAGTTTTTGTGATGAGCTCGCCCAGTCTGATAAATTCCCGATATACTTCTTCAAACGTTGTCTCGTTTGGCTGCTGTTCCATATCTGTCACTTACCGTGCAGTTGTAGTCTTACCGGCACTGCTGCAGGACTCTAACTGTTTTGGTAAGTGTACTGATTCAAAAATTGTATGACCTTCAAGACACATAATATAATAAACGTACCACAATTCCAAAACCAAAACTGAATTCTCTCCTACATCTGAAATTTACGTTCTTCACGGTTTAAATATCCGGGACCGCCACAGCGCCACCTGTCGGTGACAAATGTAACTATTCCGGCAATAACATTTTTCGTTATTTAAAAAAATCCCATGTCTCTCTGTGAATTTCTGTGAAAACCGCATCGTGCTACTGTCTATACTTTTTGAATTATTGAATTTTTACTTTTTCTGTTACTTTGGATCACCCGGTATATATTTATATTATTCATATGTACACGTGGAATAACAACGATGTAGTTCATCAATTACTTGAATTTTTTGCATTGGTTAATTTCCCTTGGTATAAATTGATTAATTACTTTTTATACAATTATTCTAAACAAGTTTTCAATATTCTCATAAAAATTTAGGTACTGTCCAATCAGATCTGTGTATGTGTTTATGTTGTTTTCCTTTCGTATTAAGAGTGGTAAGCCGTTGTGATTTTTGCGGTCAAATAGATATAGTGCTTGTGTATTATTTCTTTTTTGCGCTGTAGCGATTAAATATTTGAAGCCCGCTTTTCTGCAGAAGTAAGTGTCTTTTCTAATACTTACCTACTGTGGTTATCAGTCGTTAGGAAAAGTAGCATCCTGTAAGTATTTAGTTGTCTAACTGGAAGGATATTTAATACGGTATATTTAGCGTTCACTGTAGTGTCTCTATATTTAATGTTGGTTGAAATACGTATTAATTTATTTTGTAAAGAGATTAACGGTGTCAGTGTGGTGTGATATGTACCTCCCCAGCTTAGTATACCGTACTGTACGAGGGTGGTCTGAAAAGTTCTCGGCCTAACAATGAAAAACGAATTTATAATTTCAAAATGATTTTTATTTTTTCCTCATAATCTTCCTGAAGACTAATACATTTATTCAAGCGATGCTCCAGCGCCATTATCCTGTCCCTGTAGTGGTTCTCAGTAAGATCTGCAAAATATCCCCTTACAACTGCAATCACCTCTTGATTCTAAGAAAAACGCTGACCAGCGAGGAAGAGTTTTTAATTTGGAAAATTTTAAGTACAAAAATAAATAAATAAATAAATAAAATAAATATATATATATATATATATATATATTTTTTTTTTTTTTTTTTTTTTTTTTTCCATACCAGTTTGTATCCAGGCGAAATATAATGTTCTTAACATTGTCATAGTTAAAAATCTCTTTAAGAAGAAAACTCGAGGTAGCATAAATCTTTCTCTGTCGCATACTTCTGTAACATGTGGTTTCCGGCATAAGTTGCTGTCTGTTTTGAATCCTAGATAGGTTATAATATTCAAATTTTATTTCTCCATATAGTTACACTTTTTGGTTACTTTTGCAATTCCAGCTATGTATGAATATATGGATGGAAAGGTTTTACTATTAGGCGTATTTTTGAGTTTAAAAATTATAAATTTTGCTTTTCTAGCATTGAGAGTTAGTTTGTTCGCATGAAATCAATTTGTTACTCTTTGCAAATCTGTGTTCACCATATTGTGCATTTCATTCGCAGAATTTGCAGTGAATATCAGTGCGGTATCATCCTGCAAAAGGTGTTTACTTTACTTGATAACTGTAACAGTGGCGGCCGGTGAAAATTTTAAGTACAAATAAATAAATAAATAAATAAATATATATATATATATATTTTTTTTTTTTTTTTTTTTCCTAATCAGTAACGAATTTAATAATAAATAAATTTACATATTAATAATTGCTTTATTAAAAATATTTCATCCTCACCACGAACAAACACCAATAATAAAAATTTCGTATCAATAGCCAACGAATATCGGTGTTAGATAGCAGTGCATTTGTTTCGTGTAACGATAATTGAAAAAATATAATTCTTTTCATATTTTCAACAGTGACACTCGTCAAAATTCAGCCTTGTATCTATAATAAATAAATAATTATATGTTATTTTAACAAAATAAAATAAGATTGACAAAAAGTAGTTCACCACGCACATGCACCAATAATAAACGTTTCATATCTCACAGAAATAACGTGCGTATGGACACTAAAAATACACTGCTGTTTGGGCAATGTCGGAATGACGTAACGTGCAATGACAAGCGCAAACGAATATCGGCGTAAGATCGCAGTGCATCTGTTTCGTAATCTGAAGCGTTAATCAAATAATTCCAATTATTAACTATTCAATCAATGTCAAAACATAAGCTGTAACTTTTACATGTATTGCATTTATATAATGTTGTAAGCATTGTTATTATTTATAACACAAACAAAATTTAAATTTTTAATTTTTTCCTTGGGGGTGCTGCAGTGTCGCAGTGCTTATGTACGGGCCGCCACTGAACTGTAGGTCACAGCAGTTGTCAATGTAAAAATAGTACTAGCCCAAACACAGAACCTTGGGGAACACCACATTTTACCTGAACGAAATTAGCTGTAACTTTTGTTGATTTTTACTGCTTGTGACTAGACGTTAAGTAAACCAGTCTTATGCACAGCCTCTAATTCCTATATTCTCCAGTTTTTTTTTTTTAATATAATATCGTGGGGTACCGTGTCAAAAGCTTTCTGCAGGTCTAGAAAGACTGCTAAAGTTAGTTGGTGTTGGTCTTTTGATGAATAAATCACAGATTTGTGAAGTTCAATAGCGCGTGCTTAGCTAATGTTTTAGTTTCTGTCTAAACATATACCTGGTTCTTAGAGAAGTAGTTTTTTTTTTTCCTTAAAAAAAATTACTAATCTATTTTTTACTAATTTCTCCAATATTTTGGAGAAAACCTGGAGTAAGAAGATTGGCCTGTAGTTTTTATGATCGTTTTTGCATCCTTTTATGTATATTAGTAACCTTTCTTTAATTATATTGGAAGCACACCAGTCATCAGGCGAAATATAATGAATAGATTGAAGAAAGTCATGATAGTCAAGAAAGGAGCTATCAGATATTCCTGGCACTCCCGCACAATTCTGACATTAATACTATCGTGGCCCGGAGCAGAAGAGTTTTTAAGTTTCATTATAATATTTTTTTATTTCATTCTCATAAGTAGGATAAAAGTACATTGAACTCTCATTTCTTTTAAGTCCACAATTTACGGATGGATTATTAGGACTATTTACAAGTTTTTCATTGGCGGTTACGAAGTAATTATTAAATCTGTCTGCTAACATTCTTTAACTGTATAAATCTATATGATTGATGTCCTCATTACTAAGTCTTGGAAGTATTGGTTCTGATATTTTTGCCCAGTATATTGTTTACAAATTTCCATTCTTTTTTTCTACCTTCACATTTCAAAAATTCATTACGGTAATAATCGTTTTTTCCTTCTTTCAATTTTAGACTTACTTGGTTCCTATAATATCTGAAGTTATTCTCATAATATTCATCGTGAGGGTATTTTTTGTGCTTTTTATACAACTTATCTCTTCACTGAGTTTTATACCTTGTTTTGTTTTGCGTAATCCATGACTTCGCTAGATTGCTTCTGTTTCCTTGGAGTATGACAGTGGCGTGTTGTATTTCAGTGTCTAATACATTAATGAATTTGCAGTAAGCATCGTCAACATTGATTTCAGATTGTATTTGTTCCCAGGATGCACTTAATTTATGTTTTAGCACACTGTAGTTTATTCTAGGATACTGGACGCTGACATCTTTTGTGTCTGTAGATGCTGACGGTAGATGGATTCTGCTGTCTTGACTTTAGTCGGATTTTGTGTTCTTACAAACACATGATCCAAACGTAGCACAGCCATTGAAATCCTTCGTCGGGATATTTACATGTTGCTGAAAGCCATACATGGCTAATAAATGTATGAAATCGAGAGAACAACGGCTGTCGCTTAGCAGATCAATATTTAAGTCGCCAATTATGATAATGTTATCATAATCGATGTCATGTAGTAGAGTGTCCAGTTCTTGTGTAAAGCCGTAAGGTGTACAAGAGTGAGATTTATAAATAGCCATTATGTAGTAATGTAGTTCTCTAAGTAAATGTTAACATTCTCTGCTGTTTCCATTTTTGTACTGTACTGCTAATGTGTTTAATAGTTAAATGCCTTCGAGCAAAGAGCATTAATCCCCCAGATCTGTTATAATTCCTAGAGTGATAGTATTTTTTATCTTATCCCTTCTAAATAGTTATAGGCTAGCTTCATGCTCCTTTATCTCTACTTCTGTTGGTATTAAAATATCTATATTATCATCTAGGTCATGTAATATTAGTTCTAGATGTTCCATTTTATCTATTATACTTCTAATGTTTAAATGCAATATTTTTAGAATAGGCTCATTATTGAAATATAAAAATCTTCCTAATTCTGTTGTGTCATTGAAAATTATACCAATGATTCTTTCGTTATTTTTAAAGTTTTTGGAAGTCATCTTCGCACTTTATATTGCATATATGCGACGTGTCATCTTTTCTCATGAAGAGTTTACCATCCTTGATCCAGAGATACTTGTAGTCTTTATCCTGTTTATATATTTTTGTTGCATACAGTAGATGCTTCATGTTCGCAGTCAAATGTTCATTTAAGTAAATTTTGCCGTCTTTAAAATTACCACTTATATCTGTAGTACTTATTGTACTTTATGTTCTTGTTTCCTTCTAGCCATCTATCTCTCGTCTCCTTAGACCTGAATTATTGAGTCTGTGGGCTGCTTCGATGTCCTTCTCATTAAAATCCGCTTGAGCGTGTATGAAATCATTCATACACGCGTTCATGGGGGCTCTTGAGGAACAGAACACTTATTTTCAAATTTCTGTTGATGGCTTGTTGACCAAGATCATCAACGGCATGATTAATTAATTTAAGTTCCCGCCATAACTGTAAATTGGAATTTTCCAGTTCTGTATTTTTAGTTTTAAGTTCTTTGATTTCTTCTGTTAGCCCAACTGTCGTGTGTAGAAACTCGTCTATTTTGGCAGATGTATAATCAGCAGAAGTTTTTAGTTCACTTACCTCCTTTAAGTTGCAAATCACACTCGTTAAATGGCAATTGACATTGCTGCACTGGTGTCAGGGTTGAGTGACTTATTTGCCTGTACGAGCACTGTACAACACTGGAATGCATACCGCTTTGGGACAAAGGACTTGACCGCTGTGAGCTTGGTTGCTTCCTAAATTTGCATGGAATGCATTTCCAATTCTGTTTTCTGTCTTTTGATAATTTTTTGTACTAACTTTCACTCAGTCCTGCGCAGTAAAATAGTTGCTGTTACAGTTAGTTTATGCACTTTATGATAGTCTTGTTATCAACGGCTATTTCCTCACATACTTTGCAGCGTATTGCCATTTCCTAAGATAGCAGTATGTAATCCTTTAGCTCTTTGTTCTACTTACCTTGTACGTAGGTCAGAAGGTTATGGCTGCTGTTGGCAGTCCTCGGGTTTCAATATATTTTTTCTTACACTTAGAACTATTAGAGGCGCACAATATCAGCTATATCACCTTGTAGGGTAGTTGATAAGGTACATGACGCAATTAACATTTACTTGCTAATTTGCAATTAACCACCTTAAAAATGTTTAAATCGGGAGACTATTTCATAACTGCTTATGGATACTGCGCCATTTAAGGTGAGGTGGATGCCTGGTGAACGTCTCTTACCAGAGTGCATAATCACAACTATGAAATTCGGAGGTGGTAGTGTGATTGTTTTTCTTGGTTTGCCTCGGACTTCTTCAGTTTGTGGTGATACGAACATTGAACTCTGATAGGTATCTGCAAATTCTGGATAGGTATCTGCGAAACAAAGTAGGAAGCAATGTAATGCTTCCTACTTTGTTTCGTTTCTGCAGATCTGGCCATTGTTTTTTCAGCAAGATAAAGCACAGTGTCCTAAGGCTGCTGTCACTACGTGGTTTATGGGCATGAACATTACAGTCCCAACTCTTCCCAAACACGAGTCTCCTTCTCTCTAACTCCATGCCTCCTGTTGCTAATAAGTCTTGGGATCTCTGATTTAAAATATCAAGTATAACAATGAAATGAAGTTCAGTTCAGATATTAGCTATCGCCTTTTCCCATATAGGGAGCGGGCAATGCTGTTTTAGCCCTATCTAACTTTTGGAGAATAAGGAAAGAGTTTAATCTCTATCGGCAGCCAATCAGAGATGGCTGGCCCAAGACTATCACTAATTACATATGGCATCCAGTGAAGAGAGACGGCTGAAAAGTGCCGCCATCTTGTGGTCCTTCATCTTAACACTATGTTTACTCTCTGAAAATAGTGTGGGTTCCACAGTCGATTTTCTTGGGTTTACGGCAGAAAAAAGAAGATTCCCTGTGCCAGAAATCGACTAACTCTGGAACTGGTAAAAAAAAAAGCTTAATAAAAGTTCCTCTAGTCAGTAGCTAGAATTGAAGTACAATGGTCTTTCTTCTGTCTTAGCTTCAATCCATTAATTTTTAACTATGTTTAACTGTCAGCCTCTTCTACATTCACTAATAATCTATAAGCTGCAATCAGAAGCAGACTGTCCCAGTCTGCTTCTGATTGCAGCTAAAAATATTGGTTGCCAGCAAAGGTGTAGTCCTAAAAGAAATAGTGCCAGGGCTCTACCTTGGAAACAAGTATCCAGAGCACGAAGTGCGGCATTATTATTATTATTGCGATATGCGACGGCCATATAGCAGAGAGACTGTCTTGTTTTCTGAAACGAAAATAACAAGAGTGCAAACTGCTGTTTTTTGACCGAAAGCTGGAAATGCATTATAAGTCTCATTATTATAATTTATTATAATGATGAGACAACTATAAGGCTATCATTTAATTTTTATAAGGAATAAATAAAATTTTCAAAAAATACATAAGTGGAAAAAAGGTACAATTAAAATTTTTGTGAAATCAATGTATATTTTTTAGTAATTACCTCCTCCTATCCTCATCCGTCTAGGACAGGTTGAGTCCCCTCCTAATGAGGGGTTACTGGCATATTAATGCACCCATTCACCACTCCTCTGCTGCATCCCCTAAGGGCGGTATTCATGATTTGTGTATTTGTGTGTTCACGTGACTGGTTTGCCTGTTTGTGGGATGAAAAAACCCCCACATAAACTGGGGGGAACTCTGCTGTCTATGCCCAAGACTGGCTAACTTGGCTATGGCTGAGAAAGATCCTTAAGCTCCTCTCGTCGTTGATGGGAATCGAACCTAGGACATTGGACCAGGGATATGGTTGTGAAGCACATAGCCACTAGGCTAACCCAGTGGTGTAGCTAGAGCTTTTGCTGTCCCTCTCAATACACATCAAAAATACTACAAAAAGTCAAAACGACGTATAGGGAAATAAACTCAAACACTTTATTTTTGAAGTAAAACTAATTTCAACATTATAAAATGTTATTTTTCTTGCTTTTCTATTTTTGTTATTTTTCTTGCTTTTTTTAGCCAAATCGTCGACATTGGCGAAGTCTATTTCATAGTAATATAGGTAATTCTTAATCAGTTTTATTTAGAAAAACTCATCTCACAACTAGCAACACTTACAGCAATTGTGAGGAAAATTTGCAGTAGTATTAAAATATTTGGAACTGAGTTCTCGAGACTGTATTTAGAATTAACTGCAAAAGTTCAAAAAGGTTCAAAGTGTCGCCTGGGGCGGACAGCCCCCCCCCTCTAACTACTCCTCTGGGCTAACCGCACAGACTTAGTAATTACAGTGTACATATATTGTACACATTACTGACAGTATACAGTAGATACTAAATGTGAATACTGAGTGTTATAATTGAATTATTATTATTTTTTTAAATATTGAATAAATGGTGGATATTTTTAAATAGTTTGCTTGTACTGAACATTTTAAACATTAACAGGTAGTTCAAAAGCATATTTCATTTAGTCCATTATATTAAGAGCAATCGTTTGAATTCACTAGATGATTGTGCAAATCTATCAATAATTGCTTCTGCATCCATTTCATCTAACAATTCCTTTTCAATGGATAGCAGCATGTATGATTCCAAGTTCTCCTCAGACAGTGAATTTCTTGGCCTTGTCTTTATGATCTTTAGCTTTGAAAATGTCTTCTCACATTGGACTTGAGTAACTGATAGTGTGTAGATGACTTTATAAAGTTTCTAAAGGTTATCATATGCCTTGTCATGGAGTCTGTTGGATGCCAGAATTTTTAGTACACACTATGGGCAAGTGCTACAGATTTTATACTCGTTGCAACTGGAATCCGTATTATCACCATCATTAAGTAATAGCTTTAATATAGGGTAACATGGAGATGGTGAGTTGTTGAGTGGGTGCCCTCCTTTGATGAATCTTTGGACTGCTTAGAGGAGTCACGTAATAATAATAATAAAAACAAAAGATCTGAAACTTTTAAAAATTGTTCTATTGCTTCAAGATCGCAGAGAAAACTGTTAACTCTCCACTTATAATGACTGAAGGTGAGTTACAGTCACATACAGTGGTATCGGGACTTTTCATCCCAGAAACTTTCTTTGGTTTTCATTCTGCAAAAGCAGGCAAACCAGTCAGAACACACACACATTTAAGTCTTAATACACAGGAGTCATGGCATTAAGTGCTTTGGCTATAATTCAAAAGAAATTCTTCCATAAAGAAATAAGCTTAATAATTGGTGCTTTCATCCATCCCTAGAATAAACAGAAGCAAATGAACCTACTGACTTTGTTCAGTAGCAGCTGTCAGGTAACTATGCTGTAAAAATAAAATCTGTTTGATCATTATGTGATCTAGTACTTAAATTCTTGCTTTGGGTAGTTCAGTAAAAGGCATTTCAGAATCACCTTATAATAAAATTAGTTTAATCCTTTATCCAAGTGTGAGCAAACAAAGTTTGCGCTTGAAGTATTTTCAGGACTAGGGTAAAGTGATACAACACCAGGGCAACTCGTTGCAAAGGTGGAGAAAGCTACCAACACTCCTAACTCAGTATCTCCTATAATGCAAAACAGATCTCCTTGGGGATATGTCTAATGTTATGCATTAAAGGAAGGACCACTACCCAGACTAGTTTCGACCTTTATTGAGGTCTCTTCAGTGGGAGCCAGACCCTAGTGGAAATACCAGGCAGAAGCATTAGCAGGTCATATATACCTATAGGAGTTGCCAAATGGTGTGCCACCCTTTTTTAATAAATTACTCTGGATTTAGAGAAAGATGTTGAAAGTTTATTTTTTCACTTGGTTAGAGTATAATAAAATTAGTTTAATCCTTTATCCTCTATCCTATATTCAGGCGCAAACTTTGTTTGCTCACACTTGGATAAAGGATTAAACTAATTTTATTATACTCTAACCAAGTGAAAAAATAAACTTTCAACATCTTTCTCTAAATCCAGAGTAATTTATTAAAAAAGGGTGGCACACCATTTGGCAACTCCTATAGGTAGAGATGACCTGCTAATGCTTCTGCCTGGTATTTCCACTAGGGTCTGGCTCCCACTGAAGAGACCTCAATAAAGGTCGAAACTAGTCTGGGTAGTGGTCCTTCCTTTAATGCATAACATTAGACATATCCGCAAGGAGATGTGTTTTGCATTATAGGAGATACTGAGTTAGGAGTGTTGGTAGCTTTCTCCACCTTTGCAACGAGTTGCCCTGGTGTTGTATCACTTTACCCTAGTCCTGAAGATACTTCAGGCGCAAACTTTGTTTGCTCACACTTGGATAAAGGATTAAACTAATTGTATTATACTCTAACCAAGTGAAAAAATAAACTTTCAACATCTTTCTCTAAATCCAGAGTAATTTATTAAAAAAGGGTGGCACACCATTTGGCAACTCCTATAGGTAGAGATGACCTGCTAATGCTTCTGCCTGGTATTTCCACTAGGGTCTGGCTCCCACTGAAGAGACCTCAATAAAGGTCGAAACTAGTCTGGGTAGTGGTCCTTCCTTTAATGCATAACATTAGACAGATCCGCAAGGAGATGTGTTTTGCATTATAGGAGATACTGAGTTAGGAGTGTTGGTAGCTTTCTCCACCTTTGCAACGAGTTGCCCTGGTGTTGTATCACTTTACCCTAGTCCTGAAGATACTTCAGGCGCAAACTTTGTTTGCTCACACTTGGATAAAGGATTAAACTAATTTTATTATACTCTAACCAAGTGAAAAAATAAACTTTCAGAATCACCTTGTTATTAAACTTTTAAAAAGATTATCCAAGCTTTAGGCATTTGAATACAGTACTGGCAGTACACAGCTTTTCATCATGGCAGGTTTATACTCAACAATGTGCTGCTGTCACTTACTGTGCCAGTTAACACGTTCGTTGCCACGCTCCTCGAGCATAGTTTGTTCCCGCACGCCAAGCGCTTTCGCATCTTCAAGGTCACTGCGAGTAATCTCGTAGCCTGCTTATCAGACAGAATTTTGTTTAATGCACCAACTACGAGAAATCTCGTATCACTCCACCTATATATTACATGCACTGGCAACTGTGTTTATTGCGTTTAGTCTCTAAAATCCTTCAGTTTCGCCATGACCAGTAAAAGAAAACTTACTGATAAAGAATTAGAAGATTAAGGGGATAAAAATCCTTACAGCCAGTACACGAAACTCTAAGATCGAAAACTACGATCTACGATTTTCATGCCAAAGAACTATCGGCGAATCCAAGCGTAAGTGACCACTTGGTAGTGCAACTCGAAGCAAAGGTGGGGCAAGCTCCCTCACTATCCTTGATATTTTCTCATAATGTGAAAACACAGCTCTTAGGAGATGTAATACTGCTTTACATTATGAGGACAGGTCACTACCCAGACCTGTTTCACCCTTGTCCTTTCAATCTCCTAGGAGCTGTGTTTTCACATTATGAAAAAATATCAAAGATAGGGAGCGAACTTGCTCCACCTTTGCTTCGAGTTGCACTACCAAGTGGTCACTTACGCTTGGATTCGCCGATAGTTCTTCGTCATGAAACTCGTAGATCGTAGTTTTCGATCTTAGAGTTTCGCATACTGGCTGTAAAATAATAAGGGATTTTTATCCCCTTAATTTAATTAACTTCGCCAGAAAAAATAGCCGTTTGGCTTTTCAAAGAATTAGAAGCTTACGCTAATATGAGCGATGATGAATTTAATGAATTCATCATCGCAAATGGAAGGATAAGAGGGAAGCTCTTTACATTTCAAATATGTACAAATTTGAAATGGTTGAAGCTAAAAATCAGAATGGTAAAATTCAATTAAAACCAAACATCGTTAGGGACTATAATTTGGGTATGTCAGGCATCGATCTTTCTGATCAAATGCTTTCTTACTATTCCGCCTTACGAAAGACCATTAGATTGCCAAAAAAATTGGCAATACGCATTTTTTGATATATACATTCAAAATGCGCATAAATTTTATAGTATAATTACTGGAAACGCAATGACTGCGTTAAAATTTAGAGATCAATTTATCTCAGTTTTTGTTGGAATGGATGAGCTTACAGCATCACAGAATATCAGCAGGATTCGGGATCTTCATTATTTGGTAATTTTACCACCTACAGAAAAAAAGAATCGTCCGAGTATGTACGCGAAACAAACAACGACGCGAAACACGTTATTATTGTCCTGTTTGCCAGGAAAAACCACCATTGTGCATGAAAAATTGTTTTGAAGTGTATCATTCGTAATTTGAATAAATTGATTTTTATTTTATTGACTTAATTTTATTATTTTTATTAATTTTATTAGTTTTAATTTGATTTACAAATTACGGGTTAACTCGTGCTTGGCATAGGAGGTCGGTAATTGACATACGAGTATTTTTATTATGTAAGGTGACTCCATGGAGTCAAAAGACTCATCGCATATTGACATACTAACTGTTATTCACACAATACCTGTCATACTTCCCCTTAAACTCATTCACAGACGAAGCATTCACAACCACCCCTGGCAATGCATTCCACCCATTTACAACCCCCCAAGCAAAAAATCTAGTCCTAACACCTTTGTTAACCACACTCTTACACAATCTCCAGGGATGACCCCATGTTCTCTCCCTTTCTTCACTGTTCTTAAAAAGGTTATTAGTATCAATCCTATAAAACCCTTTTAATAACTTACATGCCTCTATCATATCTCCTCTCATATATCTATCAACTAGTTTTTGAAGCCCACAGACCTTCAATCTATCTTCATAGGAGACATCCCACAGGCCTGCAAAAATTTTCATAACCCGCCTCTGAATCCTCTCCACCACTTCCACATCACCAAGAAATCCAGATGACCAGATCTGTACACAATGGTCCAAATGGGGTCTTATTAATGTTTTATAAAGTGGGACAATCACTTCCTTATCCCTGCTTGTCAGTGTGTTCCTCAATAACCATATAATCTGATGTGAAGTTTTGGCAGCCTTTGCAATATGCCCTCGAATTATTGTGGACAGAGAACTTCAGTTCTCTGTCCACAATAACTCCCAAGTCCCTAACCTCATCAACCTCCTGCAGTTCAGTTCCATCAATTTAGTAAACAGCATGTGATCTCATCCTTCCGAAGTGCATCACCTTACACTTGGCCACATTAAACTGGCAGCCATTTAGTTTAGCCCAAACCACCAGCCTATTTAAGTCATCCTGTAAGATATCCACATCATGTGAATTAACTATCGCTCTTCCCAGTTTTGCATCATCAGCAAACAAGTGGATATCTCCTTTCAAACTATTCCCAATATCATTGATGTACAAATTAAATAACAGAGGACCAAGCACTGAGCACACCACTAGTCACCTGCCTTCTACTGGACTCTGCTCCACCATAAACAACTCTTTGATATCTATCCATTAGCCACCCTCTAATCCAAGTCACTAGTCTCAGATCCATACTCATTTGCTCCAATTTGTACAACAGAGTTCCATGTGGAATCTTGTCAAATGCCTTTTGCAAAGTCCAAGAAGATCACTGAAAAAGAATTTCCTTTATCCAACTCCATTGTTACTTCATTATAGAAAGTGAGCATATTGCTAAGGCAAGATCTACCCTTCACAAAACCATGTTGCCCCTTTTAAAGTATCATATTGATGTTCACCCAGTCCTGAATTCTAATTTTTATCAATTTCTCCAGAACCTTAACCACTACTCCCAATATACTGATTGGTCTATAATTTGCTACCTCAGTCCAGGAGTCCCCCTTATGTAGTGGAATAATTTTCCCCTCTTTCCACGCAATTGGGACTTTACCAGAACTGAGGCTTAAATTAAACAGCCAAGTTAGAGAATGCTCAATGGGAATGCTCATCATCTTTTTTTTTATACTTATACCACAACTTTCTCTTTATCTGCAACTCTCGCTTAATAATATGATTATTCATCCATCTTACTCCTACCTGATTCCTCCTCCTGACTCTGGGAATACAGTCAGATACAGCTTTCATTAAATACTCCTTGATAATCTCCCATGCACCATCAACATATCTCCCCTTAAAATTCTCATGCCATAGCACTTTTGAAAGCTGACTTCTCAGTTTGTCATAATCACCAGCCGTGTAATTATTATTATTATTATTATTATTATTATTATTATTCTTCAGGCCTCCAAGGAGTCAAAAGACTCATCGAGGGAGGTCCTTCCTAAGACATAAAGTCTGTCAAGACTCATCGAGGGGAGGTCCCCCCCTGAGAAACACAAAGTCTATCATACCACTCTTTAAACTCACTGACCATTCTCGCTCCCACCACTCCATCAGGCAATGCATTCCACGGCTCAACCACCCTCCACACAAAGAAACCCCTCCTTACCCTCTTGCTCACAGTTTCCTTTCGTAACTTCCAGGGATGGCCTCTTGTCATCACTCCTTCCCGCTGTTCAACCAAGCGAAAGAACTCCCCAGTGTCAACCCTGTAACCACCTCTCAACAGTTTAAAAGTCTCAATCATATCACTTCTCCTTCTTCTATCCACCAAACTCTGCAGTCACATTCTCTCAGCCGATCCTCATAACTATCCTTGTACAGTCCTGAAACCATCTTTGTCATCCGTCTTTGTATCCTTTCCACAGTTAATTTATCCCCTTCAAATCCTGGGGACCAAATCTGAGAACAATAGTCCAAGTGTGGTCTGATCAGAGACTTATACAATGGAATGATAACCCTCTTATCTCTGCAGGTCAGTGTCCTTCTCATAATAGCAGCAATCCTCTGTGTTACCTTCACCACCTTTGCAATATGTCCCCTAAACTTCAGGTTTCTATCAATCATCAACCCCAGATCTCTTGTCTCCCCTACTTCCTTCAGTATAACTCCTCCCATAGAGTATGCAGCATCCCATCGATGTTTCCCAAACCTCAAGACCTTACATTTTGCTGCATTAAACTGACACCCCCATTCATTTGCCCATCTATCTAGCTTATTTAAATCCTCTTGCAGGGTTACCACATCTGCACTATTACTAATAATCCTTCCAAGCTTCGCATCATCCGCAAACAACTGAATATCCCCCGCAATCCACTGGTTATGTCATTGATATAAAGGTTAAACAATATAGGTCCTAGTACTGAGCCCTGTGGGACCCCACTTGTAACCCTCTGCCTCCTGGAAACTGCTCCACCATACACAACTCTCTGATACCTATCAGACAGCCAATCCTGAATCCAGTTGACCAATCTGACATCCAGACCCATGTGCTGCAACTTAAATATCAGCTTATCATGTGGCACCCTGTCAAATGCCTTCACCAAGTCTAAGAAAATTGCAGAGTATGCCTTTCCTTCATCTAATGTTCTTGTAACTTTATTATACAAGGCTAGCATATTGCTAAAACAAGAGCGTCCTTTCACAAATCCATGTTGATTCTCACAGATAACATTACCCTCATCTGCCCAATGCTGTATACAGTCCCTCACTACTTTCTCCAAGATCTTAACAACTACTGATGACACACAGACTGGCCTATAATTAGACACTTCCAGTCTGTTACCACCCTTATGTAATGGCACTATCTTACCTTCCTTCCATTCCCTGGGCACCTTCGCCAAAGCCAGACTTTCATTGAAAAGCCACGTTAAAGGCACTGTCAATTCCCTAGCACATTCTCTTAAAACTCGTGGTGAAATACCATCCAGTCCCACAGCTTGGGACCATAATTCCACATATAACCTTTCTTAATAGAATATTCAGCATATAATACAATCTCCCAAGTCAAGACCACATGATCACTTTCCCCAAGTGGAGACAATGTATCTAAATTACTTACTGATATGTTCTCCGATGCTATGACCAGATCTAACACTCTCAAATCTCTTGTACCTTCCATTACATGCTGTCTCAGGTAATTATCTCTTAACAATTGTATAAATTCCAATTCCTTTGTTCCTTGAAACCATTCCTTCTCCCAATCTATGTTCCCCATAGTTAAAATCACCCATAATAATTACATGTTCTCCACTCATCTTACTAATTTGCCAATGCATACCATCTACGTTCTCCCTTATACCCCTTGGATTATAGCAGCAACCAATTACATATTTCATCCTGTTGATTTCGATCTCACACCAAACAGCCTCAAATGAACTACCTTCTACGTGCCTGTCATCTTCAGGCACTTCTATCATTTTTGACTTTAACACTTTGTCTATAAACTCCTCGCCCCCATTCTGTTCTCTCTATCCTTTCTGAAGATACTATATCCCTTACATTCAATCCTATGACTAAATCATTCTTAGTTAACCAAGTCTCACTAATTCCTATAATTTTTGGCTAAGTAATGACAAAAATTCTTCACACTTATTCCAAATACTTCGGGCATTAGTATACATAAACTGCAATACTCCTTTCCCTCATAATCACACGGTGTGTGAATTAGCCCATTCTGAATACCATTAAAATTATGAGTACAATGATTCTCCATATCACAGTTATTATTGACCTTAGTACTATTTACAGTTAACTCTACTTTCCTGTCATTATTTCCGACAACCATTCTCGCACTCTCCCCATCTAATAACTCTCGTTTCCCTGATCCAAAATCCCCATATGTTCATTAAATAGTAACTTCTCTAAAAGCTTACTCCCGTACTTATTCAAATGCAGACAATCTTCGACATATAATTCTTTTCTTCCATAAAACTCCTCCCATATATCCACATATCCCAGCTAACATTTCATTCATCATCAATGCCCTTCTTCTCATTTCTCAACTATCATATCTGGGCAACACACTAACAATTCTAATACTCTTAAATCTAGCAATCTCTAACATCTCCCTTAAATCACTTGCCACACGATTTACGGTGTTTCCCAAATCATTTGTCCCAACCATTAAAATCATTTCATCTACATTATCACCTCTCTTTACAGCTCTGAGGCACATATATAATATACTATATTTTAGCTGAAATTATTTCCCCTCTACCAAGCCCCCAGACGTGCTCTCTGCTTTATTCACAAGCGAAGGGTCCAAATTATACTAAGAGTTAACTCATGCTTGGTATAGGAGGTCAGTAATCGACATATGAGTATATTTTTAGTTGACTTGTGAGGCTCATATACCAACTATGAGTATACTCGTAGTTGGCAGCGAACGTGTTAAAGAAATTAGTTAATCTATATCTACCAGCTTTTTAATACTTAGAGTGGCTTTCTCAGGCTTTGTGCTGGTCTATAGGCAACTTGATCTTGAGTTATCTGTTGAATCAGCTACTCTTTCCTGATTGCATTGTTTCTAGTAAAATGCACCTGAAATAACTGTACTATAACAAGGTGACAAATACCTTGAACGAGGGAGGTGTATATACAGTGGTGTACTTAGATTTTGCAAAGGCTTTTGATACTCTGCACACAAGCTCTTAAATAAATTGAAACAGATGGGATTGGATAACACACTTCTGAATTGGATCAGTGACTGCTGTCAGATAGGTATCAGAAAATTGTATTTAGGGATGTGGTATCCCAAAATAGAAAGGTCACTAGTGGTGTGCCACAGGGGTCAGTTTTGGAGCCATTGTTGTTCAATTTATATGTTAATGATATTGGGATGTGTTTAACTAGTGATATGCAGCTGTTTGCAGATGATGCAAAACTAGGAAGAGCAATGTAGAGTCAAGCAGATGTTATGACTTTACAAGAGGACTTGAATAGTGTGCATGAATTGGCAAGTAAGTGGAACTGTCAGTTCAGTGGTGCAAAGTGTAAGGTTTGAGATTTGGTAAACAACAATGGGATGCAAAGTATACACTTGGTGGGGAAACTTTGAAGGAAGTATAGGAGATGAGAGATCTAGGAGTGATGGTGGACAAGGATCTGATCAGGGGCCACAATTGCACAAGTTGTAAAAGACATCACATTGGATAATGGCAATGATGTGAAGGATCCCATTGTATAAAGCCTTGATCAGGCCTCATATGGATTATTGTGCACAGATTTGGTCACTGGGTTTTCATGGTGACGAGGACATGTTGGAAAGGGTCTATTGAAGATTCACAGAGGTGGTTCAGTGGAATATGGAGTACAAGGACATTGAGAGAATGTATGTTGCAAAGCCTCGTGAATAGGAGGAAGAGGGGAGGATATGATTGAGATATATAAGCTAGTCAGGGGGTTGTTATTGGATTAACATGGAAGAGATTTTTCATATAATGGGAGAGGGGTAGAACAATAGGCCATTGCTGGAAACTATATAAGGAGGGTGTGAGCAGAGAAGTGAGAAGTAGGTTCTTTACATGGAGAGTAATTGTTGAGTGGAATGCATTGCCTGAGTGTGTTGTGGGTGTAGATACATTAAGTCAGTTTAATGCACGATTGGATGAGCATTGTGTGTAATAGTGTGTACCTCCTACGATGAATCTCCGACTCCATGGAGGTCAGATATTAATAATAATAATTAAACTGAGTTGTGTGCTTATCTGTGAACACAAGATTTGAAAGGAAGTAGAAACTCTGCAAAAATGATTGCTCTTCATTTAATAATAATAAGGTTTATCATTATTATTATTAAGTAAAAAAAAAACAAAAAACTGCTGCTTGAAGATTTGTAATTCATACAGATTTCTCCCGCTTTATTGGAATTAAGAAAAATGAATGTGCAAGACATATTGGTTGGGATGTTTCCAGTTTTTGTTTACCCCATCCATGAAGTTTTGTAAACCTATAGTATAATAATACCTGGGACTGGCTAAGAATTTAATATTTTTATTTTATTTATACATAGGCCAAAATTCTCATTCTAGAGACCAAAAACTAAACTTTTTTGAACCCTTTAGCCCTCCAAAAAGTGAGATAGTGGTGGTCTTGCACTGAGTGATGAAATTCATTTCCCACTTAAAGATAGTCACATCAGTGCTCATGGTGGCATTCAACCTCATCTCTATTTGGAGAGCAGGCACATTAACCAACTGATAAATTATTGTTTATTCCTAAACAGTTATTTTGAATTAAATGAAATCAATTTCTGTAATCATCACAGTTGGGATTAGACTCCGGATAAAATAAAACCTGAAATTAAACATTGGTGGTACAGTCTACCCTAATGAATTGAAAAGAGGAATTGCTACACTCTATACCGATCACCCATCTTATACTGAAGCTGATCTACTTATATGCAAGCACTGCAACTCTCATCTAAATCATACTTCATTCTGAAGTACTGCAAATTTATTCAAGAATGGCATAACCTGTGCTATCTGATCAAAAATATCTGGATGCCTGCTCATCCCCACCCTAATAATGAAAGGCATTAATATGGAGTTTGTCTGCTCTTCTGCTATAACAGGATTTAGTTTTCTAGGAAGGCTTCCTACTAGATTTTAGTATTTGTTGTACTAAAATTTCCTTCCATTCTTCCAGAAGAGCATTAATGAGGTTGGACTCTGATGACTTGGCCTTCTTGCAATCACCATCCCAATTCATTCCACAGGTGTTTCATCAGGGGCTCTGTGCAGGCCAGTCAAGTTCATCTCTCATCTCACCAGAGAACTGTTTCTGCACTGACTATGCTTTGTGGACAGGGGCATTGTCATGTTGATACTAGAAAGGGCCTTCACCAAACTGTTGCCATAAAGTTGGAAGCACAGCATTGTCTAAGGGAGGTGTCCAGGGGCAAATACTGGTCTTGAAATTCACACTTGCTCTTGTTATCATTCAAGGAGTGAGAGGTGTGATTGAAGTCTTATTAGCAGAATAATGAATTACTCACCATTTAAAACTATATATTTAGAAATTTATGTACATTTAATTATATAAATATAACATTTATTTTACATTACAACACAACAAATACGACATCTATTTTACATATTCTATCTTTTTCAATTTAGCTACTTCAATACAAATTCTACCCTATGGTTCTCCTTTATGAACTAGTCAATAACATCATCATAAAAAGTTGGTTGTAACTTAATTTTCCCAAGCAACATGCACACTTGTAAAGGCTGGCTGAAGCTCACTGGCTAGAGCTACTTTGGCTGCGTATGGCCTGTGTTTAAGACGATGTGAAGGGAGCGTAAATGGCTATGCGCGCGCATGAAATCACAGTGCTGCAGCAAGGACCTGGAAGCTCCTACAACCGAGCAAGCCAAGGCAGCTTTGACTAGATGAGCAAGCATCAGCCTTCAATACATAACGCAAATCTCAATTATTGCCGCGCAAGCTTAAGATGTCTTCTGTCTACAAAAATAAAAGCCTAAATGAAATGCTTATAAATGCATGCATTTATTAACAAATAAATATTACTTGCTCAATTAATGAGCTTGCGCAGCAAGCATAGCAAGCATGGAGAATTCGCCCCTGGAGGTGTCACTAATATAGCACAGAGTAGAAGTGGTGTTGCACATTTCCTAGAGATGTCTTTTATTTTAGTGAATATTAGTTATTATTTTTGGTTATATCTTATTTACTTTAGACTGTAAGATTGAGTGTGTGTATGTTTCAGAAATTCAATATGGGATATCATTTAAAAAGAGTTTTTTTTCATGGCAGCCAATGCTTCCTTGTTGACTGAATTTACCCTGAAGGATTTTGTACAGTGTAGAGTATATTCTTTGTGTTCATTACCTAGAGTGAATGGATTATGGTATGAAAGCGTGAGTGGTGAGAGATTGCCATAAATGTTTCTTTTGTGAGTATAAGAAATTGGTCATGTGAAAAGTCAAAAATGAGGTCATGAATATTAATGATGTATGGAAAAATGGCAAAAATGCTCAGAAGAATGTGGAAGTGGTGAATCCTAGTGGGTGAAATATGAATGAGAGCATGGAAGAAGTGGCTGAAAGGAATATACATGATGTTGATAAGGAGAGAAATAGCACTTTTACATGGCGACCTTATAGAATAAAAATGGGAGCTAGAGTTGCTGGAGAAATTACTGTTGTGTGGTACAGCAGACAGGAGAATTAAAAAAAGTGAATGGGGAAAAGTATGAAAGTGTGAAACTGGAAATGAGGAAAATATTGCATGGAGAGTCAATGATAAGAGGAATACTTAATAGGAAAGTGACAAAAGCATGTTTCCCAGGTGCAAAGATCAAGGATGTTGATGAAGCTGTTAGTGTTTTGGCAGGAACAAATCACTTGAAAGGGGAGAAATATGCAATGAGAGATTATATGAAAGAGTTGTTGACAGAAGCAAAAAATGAAGAGTAATGAAGTAAAGATTGTGAGTCTGCTGCCTTAGTATGATAGGACAGAGTTGAGAAGTGCCATGATTTCTAATGAGTCAACGAGAAGATTGTTCAGTTTACTGATGAAAACTGAACAATGAGAAGATTGTTCAGTTTACAGAATCTGATGAACAAAAGGACTTATACATGCCTGACAGATTATATTTAAATGGTTTTGGAGATAGATGCTTGGAGAAAGTGTTTCATGAGAGTTTGGAAGGGCAAAACTTGGGAAACTAGAGATATCAGGGAAATGAAAACAAGCAATTGTCTGGCAACCTTGAGATAAATGCGTGTGTATGCAAATGACTGTGAATGCGATTACACAGGTTTTAGATTCAAATGAGTTTGTAATGACATTCACAAGGGTAATTGTGGGTACATACAAGGGGATGTCAAAATGTATGTACATGAATTCTAGAAGTTACGGAAATAAGATAGAAGAGTATTTGGCATTGGTCAGTTTGACTTGGCCAAAAATTATAGCATCAGTAAGACCTGGTCAATAGAAAATGGTATAGTTTCAGGGATAGAAGGTAAAGGGTATTGTATTTTCAGGAAGGATAGAGTGAACAGGACAGGAGGTCAGGTATTGCAGATGATAGCTGAACTACAACCACCAAATTTAGAAATGAAAGATTTTAGGTCTATCTGCTGTGAGATAGAGGCCAATAGGACAAAATATATTGTTGCTCTAGACCAGGAGGTCTACAGGAAGATGTAGATACCATGTATTGGCAGATTAACACGAGTGCAGGCCAAACAATTATTATAGCAAAGTTTAACTATGGGGACATACATTCAGTGAAAAAACATTAGATATTGGGATGATGGGAAGTTTACACTGGCATCCCCTGCGTAGAGTGAAACATACCCCAAACCGAACACAGACAGTAAATAGGTAGACAATCAGGGCTTCCCTGCATTGTATCTCAATCAATGAATATGGGTAAAAGTGATCTTAGCAACTTTGATTGTGGATGTATTATCGGTTCTTACCAAGTGGTAAGAACTCTAAAGTTCTCGAGTGCAATCATATCAAGAGTCTATCACAAGTAAACCATCAATGGACATACCAGCCCAGTGAGCAACTGGTGGCCAACCACACACTGTATTGATGATCAGGATCGACGTAGATTGTTCAGGCTCATACAGACCAACCACAGGAAAACAGTGGCACAAATCACATCCAGTTTCAATGTTGGAGGTCCAAGCAGCTTCAGCGAGTGAATGATATGGTGTATCCTGCATACCATTTAGCTATGGGAGCTGGCACTCTAGTTGTGTGCCACTGTTGCAGCTCGTCATCAGGCATTGTGCCTTGCCTGGAGTTGGGACATCAAAACTGGACCTCTGCAGAGTGAACCCGAGTCATGTGATCGGATGAATCCCGTTATCAGTTGTACTGCACAGATGGGAGGGTGCGAGTGTGGTATCGACACCATGGCCTCATGCTGTCGGATCTGTTCAAGGAGGTGGTGATGGCTCTGATGGTTTGGGGAGCCTTCTCATGTGACACATTAGGTCCCTTAATGTGTCTAGAGAGGTCCTTAATTGCTGCAAGATACCAGAATGTGCTGGATGATTGCCTAAATGCTTTCATGGGCTTTGCGCATCCTACAGCCGATGGTTTGTTTCATCAGGACAATGCACTGCCCCACTGGGCTGCAACCACCCTGGCATGGCTGAAAGAGCACTCATCTGAGTTATGGACAATGCTGAGATGAGAGCACTCATTTCAGCATTGTCCATAACCGTGTCTTAGACATCTGTCGCAGATATATGGATCTGAGTCTCACTTTATGGCATTCCAGAGAAATTCGATCAGATTTAAATCTAGGAACCTTGGGGACCATCCATTGGCCAAAATTAAATAACAAATAAAATAAATAATTAATTAATTAGACATCAAAGTTATATTTTATTTAAAATAACATCAGAGAAACATTCTTTTATATAGATAGTTTTCTTACAATTACTGTAAGAAAACTATCTATATGAAAGAATGTCTAATTAACGCTTTAGATTACAAAACAAATGCACTGTGATCTAACACAGTGTCGGAATTATCACATTCGTTCATTTACACTTGTTACTGCATATAACAAGTGAATCACACACTGCTCGTTGAGCAGTGTGGGCAGATAAATCATATGATTGCACACGTTATTTCTGTGAGATATGAAACTTTTATTATTGGTGTGTGTTTGTGATGATGGTGAAATATATTTGGTAAATCTTATTTTATTCTGTTAAAATAACATATCAAGTAGGTACGAAAGACGTGCGAGTGGCATTGTATGGCGACTCCATTATTAAAGGTGTGCTGGATAAGAGGATGAACAAGGTATGTTTTCGAGGCAGTAAAATGAGTAGAGTGATTGAAGCATTGGATATGAGGAGTGAGCGAGCAAAGGAGTTGATGGTTTTAATAGGTACGAATGACTTGACAGAAAACAAAGAGCACGTCAGGAGGCTGCTTAGATGGATAAAAGAGAATAGTGCGACAGGAAGGGTAGTAAGCGTGTTGCCTAGTATGACTGTGTTTGATGAGGCAGAGAACAAGGATTATGAATGGTATGTTGGCTGAAATGTGTGAGGAGAGGGGAGTACAGTTTGTTAATGTGTGAAATGAGTTTGAAGAATGAAGTGAACTGTATGGGAACGATGGACTGCATTTGAGTGGTTATGGTGCAAGTCACTTGGAAAGACTGTTCCTGGAAGGTAGAGAAGTGAGTATAGAGAATGAATCAGATCAAGTGGGAAGAGCAGGAGAGATTGAAGAGGTGGTTATGAATGAGGAATTAAGTGGCACGAGTAAGGAAAATGAGAGAATGGGTGTGCAAGATGATCAGGGAAACTGGGAGGCTCAGGGTGGACAGGGGTACTCAGTGTGCGAAAGGTGGATGCTCCAAGAGGAAGTAGAGCATGTGTAGACAGGAAAGGAATGGGATGACCTAGGATCAAGAGGAAACAGTTGGAATTGAAGAGGGTTCTAAAATGAATAAGCAGAAAAGGAAATGGCCCCAGTCAAGCATGGAGAGATCACATCGAATGAGTGTTATCAGTGGAACTAGCTGTAGATCCAGGAATGAGTTGTTGTGTTTACATACAAATGCTAGAAGTGTAAGAAACAAGGCAGATGAAATGGTTGCACTAATTGAGTCTGTTCACCCAAAAATTGTTGGAATAAGTGAGACATGGTTAAATGAGGATGACATCCTGACAAGAATAGAGATGGAAGGATATGACGCGTTTCATGAGGATAGAAGGGGTAAAAATTGATGGGGAGTGCTATTGATGATAGAGAAAGAGTTATGTCCATACAAAGTAGAGATGCAAGAGGTGAAATAGTGCCAGTGGTTTTGAGGTAGTATGGTGTGAGATAGAGGTGAATGGAATGAAATGTGAGGTCCTGGTCTATAACAACATCCATCCTTGGTTGGATGTTATTATAGACCAGGAAATGTGGATACTAGTGACTATGAAATGTATAATCAAATTAGCCAAGCAAATAAGAAAAGCGTGATCATTATGTGTGATTTTCATTATGGCAATATAGACTGGGAGGATGAGATAGCAATTGGAAGTAAAGAAAATGAGTTTTTGAGGGATAACTACCTCAGACAGTATGTAACAGAGGGCACACGAGGATTGAGGCTCTCGGATTTGGTCATCTCATCAGAGGATGTAATTATAAATGAAGTGTCAAATCACCCACCAATTGGCGAGAGTGGCCGTGAGATGATTACCTGGGTGGTTGCAGCAGTGTGAGGACATCTGTAAGAAAAGGGTATATATGGAACTACAAGGGGGTGATTATGAAGAGCTCAGGAGACAGCTTGCAGGTGTAGCATGGAATGAGGAGTTAGCTGGAAAAGAGATCAATGCAGCTTGGGGGATTTTCAAAAACTATCTAGTAGATGCAATGTCTAAATGTATTTCAAGGGTGAGAAGATTAAGTAAGGTAGGTGTGAAATGGATGAATAAAGAGATTAAGCATGCGATACAGAGAAAAAAGGCATTATGGAGGGAGCATAAGAAAAGTGGAAATAACCAATTCCATGAGGACTACAAAGACCAGGCAAGGCAGGTGACTTGGTTGGTGAGGGTAACTAAAGATAGGTATGAACAGCAGTTAGCTAATGAAGCCAAAAAGAATCCTCAGGAGTTCTTTCGATACGTAGCCAGCAGAAGAAACAATGATTATGGAAGGATGACATTGATTGAAGAAAATGGTATAAAGACAGCTGTTGCAGAAGGTGTGGTGGAGATACTTAATGAGCAGTTCATAAAGGTCTTTCAATCTTGTGAATGTGACTTCATGGAGAGATTGAGATCACTTGATGACGGGTAAGAGAGACTGACTGTAAGTGAGCAAGAGGTATATGGGGAGTTGAGCAAACTAGATGTAAATAAAGCTGTGGGACTTGATAATATATCACCACGTATTCTGAAGGAATGTGCCAGGGAGTTGAAGCTGGCCTTGACATATTTTTTTAATACGAGTCTTGCACTGGGTCAAGTTCCTAAGTAGTGGAAGGAGGGCAAGATTGTGACACTTCATAAAAGAGGTGGTAGAACTCAAGCATCAAACTATAGGCCTATATGTGTGTCAGGTGTTGTAGTTAAGTTGTTGGAGAAGCTTGTGAGAACTAGGATTCAGAATTGGGTTGACAACAATGGTATTATCCTTCATGAACAGCATGGATTTACTAAAAGGAAGTCATGCTTTAGTAATCTACTTACTTATTACAATAAGGTGACTGCTTCCATGGACAGAGGAGAAGGATACACAGTAATGTACTTAGATTTTGCAAAGGCTTTGATAGATTACCACATGGTAAGTTGATAGTCAAACTGGAGTGGATGGGGTTGGATATTAGATTGGTGTATTGGATTGGAGACTGGCTATCTGATAGGTATCAACAAGTTGTGTATGGGGAAGTGATATACAGGGAAAGGAAAGTTACTAGTGGTGTGGCTCAGGGGTATGTTTTAGGGCCATTGCTGTTTAACTTGTATATTAATGATATTGGTGAAGATTTGGATGGAGATATTCATTTGGGACGAACCAGTGTTTTTTTTCTGGCGGTATGCAGTACCGGCACCTTTTTTCTTAAGTTTTTAAAAATTTGCAATTTATTGACAGCAAAATGTATTATAAATATTCCGGTAGATGGTACTGTTCACGAATTGAATTTTCAGTTTTGATTACTCATAAGTTGGTGCCCTGCTTTCCTGTTTCATAGGTTGGTACACAACCAGAAACAGGAAGTTGTGTTCACTTCCGATTGCTTCCAATATCAGTTTATATTCACTCTGCAACAGGCAGGTGTTCACGTGAGATTTGAATTATTCTAAGTTAAATCAATGCAATCATTGTTCAGAATGAATGAAATAAGTAGTTACTTTATGCCAATGAGTAAAAAAAGGAAGACCGAAGAAGCAGAAATCCTGTGATCCCATTAAAACACACTTGGTGAAGAGGGTCATGAAACCAAGACCAAAGATCCCCTTAGTCAAAAGGAAGCAGATTCTGATAATGATTGGTTTGAATGTTGGACACTTTTGCAGAAAAATGACTGCGAGAGAAACGAGTGGCTGTATGTCAAGAATAAAATGTTGGGCTGTAAAGTGTGTCATGATGTTGAAAGTCTTGCCATCGATAAACACTAGAGTGGGCAAATGGTAAAATCAGTCATTTTGGAGAATCTCACAAACAACAGTTTATTATTATTATATAATACCTCCAGGCAGTCCAAGGACTCATCGAGGGAGGGTACCTACTCTACAACTCTCCGTCTCCACCAACGGCAACTACCTTCATCTACACCAACGCCATCTACCGCCGACCACCACCACCACTAGTATTTTCACAGACTATCACAAACATCCATGCCTATGGTGAGATTCGAACTCGCAGCCTTTCAGCTGGAGAGTGGATATGCTAACCACTCGGCCAACCTGGCCGGCAAACTGAAAGGAAACTGTACTGATAAACTACCACTTCGCTGGCATAAACAATCTTGCAATCAATTTTTCCCTCCAAACACAACAGTATACAGGAATCGATAATCGTCAATCTCCTCCTAATCATTACCAACCAGTCAATAGAGAACGTGCTCCTCCAGGAGGCAATCATTAAGAGGAAAAAAAAAGATTTATGATCTTAAGGAGAGAGTGCAGTGCACAAAGCATGCCAAAAAATAAAATCTGAAGCAAAAAAACGAAACGTTAGAGAAAGTTTTCCTAAATACTTTATCTCATAATAAAGACATAACAGGAAAAGTGTTTCGAACCACTTACAAAGTTGCGAGGCGATATCAATCATTTAACAACGTTGAAGACGAAATAAATTTACAGGAACTTAATGGCCTAGACATAGGATATATTCTTCATTCTGCAAATGCTTGCATTAACATTGTGAGCCATATCACAAATGAAATGAGAAACACATTCATAAACAATACATTGACCCCAAGAACAAAATATTGTTACTATTGATGAATCGACAACTGTGAGTAACACAAAAATATTGATTGTTATCGTTCGTTTAGTTCTTCCTGAACTTTCGGGTCTTGTGAGCCTTTTCCTAGATTTGATCGAGTTATCAGATGTAACTGCTAGAGAAATTCAAACTCTTTAATTAGTCATCTTAAGTGTTTAGGATTATCTGAAGATTACTTAAAGGAGTATTTATTGTCTGTAACTTGTGCTGTTGTTGGGTGTGCGTAATGGTGTAAGGAGGCTAATGCAAGAGAAGTTTCCTAGTGTTATTTTCTGGCATTGTGCTAGCCATCACCTTGAATTATCTGTTAGTGACAAAGTTAACAATGTGGCAGGAGTGAATCACTTTAAGAGTTTCCATGGACAAACTTTATTTGACTTATCATGCTTCACCTAAGAATGCTAGGGAACTACAGGAATGTGCAGCGACTCTAGAACTTCAACTTCATCTTCTTAAAATTGGCAGAATTTTAAGCACTCGCAGGGTTCTAGCTTTCGTGCCATTTCTGCAGTGTGGCAAGACTTTGATGCCCTCGTCTTTCACTTTCTGGAGGCAAAAGAAGACAGCAGAAGAAGCAAAATAGATCGCTTTCTTTATGAGCCTTTTAAGAAAAATAACATCATGCTAGTTTGTTCTTGATTTGGGGTTTATGTGTGATGCTCTCCAAGAACTTAGTGAACTAAGTCTAGATTTACAAGAGAGAAATATTGACAAAGCAGACAGGAATAAAGAATACAGTTCAATTTTTGAAGAAAGAATTGAAAATACTGGTCCGTACTACAGTATTTCTTTTCAAAGTCAGAAGAACATGAAGTTCAAAGGGATTGAGCTCCACAAAAATGAAAGACACAGTCCTGCAATAAGTTCATCTGCTTTCTATAAAAGTCTGAAAGAAGCTGTTGGAAAGCATCTGTTTGAAGGAGATGATGCTGATTTGCCTGAATGTGCTAAGATTTTTGATTCCAAGTATTGGCCAGAAAATTCTAGGAAGCATCTGACATTTGATGAAGCCGAAATTAAAAAATTAGCACGCAAATTTCGCTTAAATGAAAGAGAAGCAGTTCATAGTTTCCATGAATATCTTCAAGAAAATAAAGTCCCAGACATACTACTTCCTCTAAAGCACACTTTGGGCACAATTGTAATATCTTCCAGTGAATGTGAAAGGGGTTTTTCTCAGATGAATCTTACAGTAACTTCATCTAGGTCATCTCTGCTTGTACGGACAACTTCTGCGCTGATGTTCATCAAGACAGTAGGACCTCCTCTTACTCTGTTCAACCCTAGCAAATATGTGTACTTATGGCTGCTCCGAGGTCGTCATTCTGCAGTTGATGCCAAAAGCAAGAAGCGATCTAGACATGATGAGAGTATATCGAAGGATATATTAAAAGTGTGAAAGTTGCTGTAATAACATCTTCATGGTGAGTACCAGCACTTTTCTAGAAGACTTGAATAAATTGAGTGATTGGGCACAGGAATGGGGATGTGAGCTCAATGATGCAAAATGTAAAGTTTTAAAATTTGGAAAACAAAAATGGAATGCATAATTTATGCTTGGTGAGGATATATTGTCAGAGGAAGAGGAAATAAGAGATCTGGGGGTGACAGTGGATAAGGATCTGAAATTTAGGAGACACATAGCCAAAATTATGAAGACAACACAAAGGCTTCTGGGAATGATGCAGAGGACACTGACTTGTAGAAGTAGGGAGATTCTTGTTCCATTGTATAAGGCTTTGATTAGGCCACATATGGACTACTGTGCCCAGATTTGGTCACCTGGTTTTCAGAAGGATGAAGAGATGTTGGAAAGAGTCCAGAGGCGACTGACTAAAGTAGTTTTTAACCTCTGAAATGTTGAGTATGAGGAAAGATTGAGAAGATGCAACTTGCAGAGTCTGGTGGACAGGAAGAAGAGGGGAGATATGATAGAGACCTACAAGCTATTAAGGGGTTGTTATAGGATCAATGCTGGAGAGGTTCTACAGAAAATAGTGGGAGATCAGGGGAGAACTAGAGGTCATCCCTGGAAACTGTATAAAGAGGGAGTGAGAAGCAGGTTTTTATCATGCAGAGTTGTGAATGATTGAAATGCCTTGCCTGAGAGTGTGGTGTCTGCAGAGAATTTGAGTGTGTTTAGAGCACGGTATGATGAGCTGTGTGTATGATAAAAGGACCTCCTAGATGAGTCTTTGACTCCATGAGGTCTTGGGTAATAATAATATAATTATTTATTTATTATAGATACAAGAGTGTCGGTACAGATAAATTGTATGCTTGTGCACAAAAATATCATTAAAAACGTTATTAATATTAAGTTTAATATATAATATTAAAAATGTTTTCAAATAATATTTTTAATAAAACAAATGTTTTAATATGTAAATTTACCTATTAATAAATTGATTACCAATTACAAAAAAATGAATTATTTTCTTATTTTGTATACACAACACCCCCACTTAAAATTTTCATCAGCTGCCACTGTTCAGTTGTTTGCTGGTGATGCAAAACTGGGTTTTCAATGAAAGTCTTCAGCAGGACAGGACTGAATATGGTGTTGTACTACCTTACTCGGGTAAGGTAGTACAACACCTGGAAACTCATAGCAAAGATGGACCAAGCTAACAACACTCCTATCCCAGTATCTCCCATAATGCAAAACACATCTCCTTGCGGATATGTATAATGTTATGCATTAAGGGATTGGCCACTACCCAGACTGGTTTTGACCTTTATTGAGGTCTCTTCAGTGGGAGCCAGGTGCAGAGGTGGGGATACCAGGCAGAAGCAATAGCAAGGTCATCTTTACCTATAGGAGTTTGGGTAGTGGCCAATTCCTTAATGCATAACATTATACATATCCACAAGGAGATGTGTTTTGCATTATGGGAGATACTGGGATAGGAGTGTTGTTAGCTTGGTCCACCTTTGCTATGAGTTGCCTGGTGTTGTTACTACCTTACCCCAGTAAGGTAGTACAACACCATATTCATTCCTGAAGATATTTGGGTAGGGCACTAGTTGATAATGTAGATATCCTGCAGGATGATTTAAATAAATTAGCATTGTGAGCAAAGAATAATTATTTGTCCATTTAACATAGGAAGGTGCACTTTGGATTGAAAGGTTTGCATGCTTTTTATCACATTGGTACTGGACTGTAAGAAATTGAGGCTAGGGACTTGGGATAATGGTGGATAGAGAGTTGAAATTCAGAGGACATTTGCAAAAGTTGGTAAAAGAGTTCAAAAGATTACTTGGATTTTGAAAAAAACATGCTAACAAGTAAAGAAGATAGAGCAGTTATTATCTCTCTTTATAATTATTATTATTATTACCTAGCACCTCCAGGGAGTCCAAGGACTCATCAAGGGAGGGCACCTACTGAAACGTGTAAGAGTGCAGTCGTTTGTGTGGAAAGAAAATCTTAAATAATTTTTTTTTGCTATGTGACCATTAAGAGGAGAAATGATTTTGGAAGAATAACATAGTGGAGTTATTCAATGAACACTTCTTGGGATATTTTATCCTGAAGGAGTAGGTTTTAATACTAAAGGGATAGGGCAGGTTCGAGGTTTAGAAGTGCAAGAGGAGAGTGTGTTTCAAATACTAAGCACTCCGGATGACAATAAAGCAACGTGACTTTGCCATGGGTTTTGAGAGAATTTGTTAAAAAACTGGCAGCTCTGTTGACCTGGGTTTTCAATGAAAGTCTTCAGGATTGAATATGGTGTTGTACTACCTTACTGGGGCAAGGTAGTACAACACTGGGCAACTCGTAGCAAAGGTGGACCAAGCTAACAACACTCTTATCCCAATATCTCCCATAATGCAAAACACATCTCCTTGCGGATATGTATAATGTTATGCATTAAGGGATTGGCCACTACCCAGGCTAGTTTCGACATTTATTGAGTTCTCTTCAGTGGGAGCCAGGCCTAGAGGTGGAGATACCAGGCAGAAGCAATAGCAAGGTCATCTTTACCTATAGGAGTTTGGGTAGTGGCCAATCCCTTAATGCATAACATTATACATATCCGCAAGGAGATGTGTTTTGCATTATGGGAGATACTGAGATAGGAGTGTTGGTTAGCTTGGTCCACATTTGCTACAAGTTGCCTGGTGTTGTACTACCCTACCCCAGTAAGGTAGTACACAACACCATATTCAGTCCTGAAGATGTTTTCAGGCGCAAACTTTGTTTGCTCACACTTGGATAAAGGATTAAACTAAATTTATTATAATGAAAGTCTGGCTATGGGAAAGGTACCCAAGATAGTGCCATTGCATAAGGGTGGTAGCAGACTGTAAGTGTCAAACTACACACCAATTTGTATTTCATCAGTAGTTGTTAATATCTTGGAGAAATTAGTAAGGGATCATTTACAGTGTTGGGTAGATTAGAGTAACGTTATCTGTGAGTTAGCATGAATTTGTTAAGGGGTGCTCTTCCCTTATGCAATGGCACTATTTTACCCTCCTTTCACTCCTTGGGGTACCTTTCCCATAACCAGACTTTCATTATAATAAATTTAGTTTAATCCTTTATCCAAGTGTGAGCAAACTTTGTTTGCTCACACTTGTATAAAGGATTAAACACTTGGACGAACCGGGAAGCTATTCTTTCTCCTAAAAGTCCTGATGGTGCCCCCTAGCGGGTAATGTTGGTATTCCTGGCCGATTGGCCTGAAGGTCTTCTGCTGTAGGTTTCCCAAATTTGGGGCAGTCTCATGCAACCAAATTTGTTGAAGTTTGGATTGTTTCTTAGGGCTGAGGCTGATTCCATGAATAGCCTTTCATATTTGAATTTACTATGGTGTATTATCATGGCTTTCTTCCACCGTATTCTATGGCAAGTATCCAGCGCGTGGTCTGCAAGACCAGAGTGGCTGTATTGGTGAAAATGGATGCAGTCCTTGTGTTCTGAAATTCTGATATTAGCTGTCCTGCCCGTTTGGCCAAAATAGGACAGCTTACAACTGCAAGGGACTTGGTATACACCAGGTAGGTTTGGGGGGGGGGGGGGGTCTTTAGTGGAGCGGATAAGGGATGCTAATTTTTTATAAGGTCTGTAACAAGAAGTTAAGTCATGTTTTCATAGGATTTTTGTAATTTTTTCTGAGGTGCCTCGGATATAGGGAATGGCGATGGATTTAGAGTAATCCTTGTTGTGAAGGGGGGGGGGGAGATTGTGGTTTATTGGTTTCAATATTTTTTAGATTTTGGGGAGGGGTAGCCATTGGCTAAGAAAGTGTGGTTAGGGCATTGTCATTGGAACAGATAAGTTTATCCCTGTTGTGTAGTGTCTTAATGACTCCATATTGTTGTGAGGTAGGGGGGGGGATTGTTGGTGAATGTATCTGCCTGTATGGGTGGGTTTTTCTATAGACTGAGAAAATGAAGGTTCCATCAGTCTGGCAGGTGACTAGTGTCTCTAAAAAAGGAAGGCAGTTTTTTTTCTTCTTCCAGGATGAACTTGATTCTGGGATGTTGGTTGTTTAAGTGTGTAGGCAGGAGAGGAGTGAATTGGAGCCATGTGGCCAAATAGCGAACACATCATCATCAACATAGCGAAACCCTATGGTTGGTTTTTGGGGGGAGGCAGAGTGTAAGGCTTTCTCTTCAAAAATCTCCATATAAAAGTTGGCCAAGAGTGAGGAGAGTGGAGAACCTATGGCTGTCCCCTCTATTTGTTTGTAGAATTTTCCTTGCCAAACAAAATAACCTGAGCTCATTGTGAACTGAAATAGGGCTGGGATATCGGGAGGAAATTTAGCTTGGAGGATTCTTTGAGGGGGACATTTGTGAATAGTGAGGAGACATCAAAACTGACCATTACATCAGTGGTTTGAGTGTAAAGTTTTTCAAGCTGGCTTTGAAGTTGGCTGAGTTTTTTTATGTGTGAAGGTGTGTTGCCAGTATAGTGTGTGAGGGCTTTGGCCAAATGTTTAGCTAGTTTGTATGTAGGGGAATCTATGCCATCCCCTATGGGATGTAATGGCACATTTTCTTTATGTATTTTTGGGAATCCATATAAGGTGGGGTATGGAGTTAAACGGTTTTAATTTGTTAGTGACTTCTACAGGTCAAGGAGTGACCTTGTTAAGGAGCCTGTGGAGTTTTCTAATTTGTGAGTTGGTGGGATTGTACTCGATAGGGAGGTAAGTAGCCCGAGCTAACAATAGAGCATTAAGCTTACCTGTGTAATCCTTTTGGTTAAGTAATACAGTGGCATTCCCTTTATCCACTTTGGTGATTATTATTTCCTTGTTTTTCTTTAATTCTTGCAGAGATTTAATTTCCTTATTGGGCATGTTGGTTTTTGGTGGGTTTGCTTTAGTCAGAACACAAGCCACATCCAGTCTAATATCGTTTGCGATGTGGTTTGGAAGGTGTCGTATCCCGCGTTCAATTTGTATCATAATGTCTTCAGCAGGTATTCTTCTGGGCGCAATAGCAAAGTTGTGGCCACGTGAGAGAGCGTCGAATATTTCAGGTTTCAAACTAATTGACGAAAGGTTGACTACCGTGTCGGTAGGAAGTTGTGGTTTGGAGTTAGTTCTTTTTTAAATTCTCAAATTTTTTGATTTGTTGTTCCCATACTTTTTTAAATTCTTTATCCGCAGCAGTGCACGAGATGTCGTATAAAATAGACCAAATCTCGTGGTTTAAGGTGCTGGAAAGCTTATCTTCGAGTGCCTGGATAGCTAAGTTAGCATCAATAAGAACTAAACCACATTCTCAACACTCTCTTAGCCAATGGCTACCCCCCCCCCTCCGAAAAAAATCCAAAAAATATTGAAACCAATAAACCACAACTCCCCCTCCTCCCCTTCACAAAAGGATTACTCTAAATCCATCACCATTCCCTATATCTGAGGCACCTTAGAAAAAATTGCAAAAATCCTAAAAAAAACATGACTTAACTTCTTGTTACAGACCTTATAAAAAAATTGGCATCCCTTATCTTCTCCACTAAAGACCCCCCCCCCCCCGACCTACCTGGTTTATACCAAGTCCCTTGCAGTTGTAAGCTGTCCTACTTTGGCCAAACAGGCAGGACAGCTAATATCAGAATTTCAGAACACAAGGACTACATCTGTTTTCACCAATACAGCCAATCTGGTCTTGCAGACCATGCACTGGATACCCGCCATAGAATACAGTGGAAGAAAGCCACGATAATTATTATTATATCTATGTCAGGAAGTCGCTGCTAGAGGGATTCGTAGTGTGTAGTGTTCGTGAAAGCTCCTGATAAGATAAGCGTTATTTTCAGTTATCGTTGATAAATTTACTTTAATATTGCATAGTTTTGTTTGCCTTGCATATCTTAGTTCGTCTGTTTGTGTGTTTTTGGTATTTATAATTTGATAAAATACGTTACTAGTAAGTATGGCTCCAGTACGAAGGAAAATGGCGGCCAGTAATGATGGTTTGCCATCCTCTTTCAAGAACAGTAATGTAAAGGAGATGATTCAGTGTACTATCTGTGAAATGTACGCTTTGCGGAGTGCGGTCAAAGTGTGGTTAGATGATAATAAAGGAGTAGAAAATTTAGGGAGAATGAGGAAGTGTATTTCGGATCGTGAGTGTGATATTTTTGTCAAACTTCAGAATGAAGAAAATAGGGATATGACAAGAAACAGCGAGGTTGTACCAGAGAATTGTGAGAGTGTGAATGTAGAAAGTGTGAATTATAGTATTAATGGTTTTACAGAGAATAAAAATGATGAGATAGATGCAATGAGTGAGATCGCGTTGTTGAATGGTACGATACAAAGGGCAAAACAGCAGCTAGAGCATATGAGCAAAAGTCGACTGATTGAACCAGCCAATAATAAAAAAGTATGACAGAAAAAATAAGCGTATGAGTGTGAACATGAACAAAATGAAGGATAGAGTGCTGTATGGAGACTCGTTAGTACGAGGTGTGTTAGTAGAGGATTTGACAAAATCGTACCAACCTGGTGCGACTATAAAGGATGTAACTGAGTCTATTAGAGAGCAAAAAGGAAAGGGTGAAATAAATGATTGTTGTGGCAGGTATGAATGATTTGAAAGGAGATAAAATGGAAATGATAGAAGACCTGAATGAATTGTTTGAGGTAGCAAAAGAAAAGAGTGAGAGAGTTAGAATGATTAGTCTTTTGCCACGGTATGACAGTGAAGTGTTTAAAAGGAGGGCCATAATTGTGAATGACTTTATGCGTGGGTTATGTATGACGAGTGGTGTGGAATTTGTGATGTGTGGAGTGAGTTCGATGGGCGAAAGGATCTATATAAGATGGATGGCTTGCATTTGAATGGTTACGGAGTAAGGAGACTTGAGAAAGTGTTGCTGAATGTAGTGGATGTGCAAATTCAGGGAAACTAGATTTATTAAGGGGGGAGGGTAGATATACAGTCTTTAGGGAGGCAGTTGAATGTATGAATGAATATAATATGCCCGAGCGAATAAGGACAACAAATCAGGGTGGGATAGTTGATATAAGGCATCAAAGGTATGGGGCTAATGGGGGTCTTAAATTCATTTACACTAATGCTAGGAGTATTACAAACAAGAAGGAAGAGTTTTTGGCCATGGTTGGCACTTCCAGACCACAGGTTATTGGTATTAGTGAATCATGGCTGACTGTAGATGATATAGCTAGTGGGATTGAATGTGATGGATATAGTGTGTTCAGGAATGACGTTGATAAAGTTGATAGTGCATGGGAGGCAGTTAAGAATTATTATAGAGGATACCACATGGAACCCTAATCAGTAAACTGGAGCAGATGGGGATAGATATAGGGTTGGTGAGATGGATAGGAGGGTGGTTGAAGGAGAGAGATACCAGAGAGTGGTTTATTCAGGAGTGGAGTCTAAAAGACGGCTTGTGACTAGTGGTGTGCCGCAGGGCTCTGTTCTTGGACCACTGCTTTTCAATTTGTTCATCAATGATATAGGAAAGGTGTTGAAAGCTATTGGTAGCTTGCTCCACCTTTGCAAGGAGTTGCCCTGGTGTGTACCACCTTACCTCAGTCCTGAAGATACTTTCAGGCGCAAACTTTGTTTGCTCACACTTGGATAAAGGATAAAACTAAATTTATGATATAGGAAAGGATTTGAGAGGAAGTGTTCACTTGTTTGCTGATGATTCAAAGTTGGGTAGAGCAATTGTGAGTGCACAGGATGTCAAAATTTTACAGGATGATTTGGATAGTTTGGAGGACTGGACTAGGAAAAATGGATGTCAATTTAATGTGACAAAGTGTAAGGTTATGCACTTTGGGGTGAAAAGAATAGCAGCAGTATATCGCATTGGTGGAACTGTACTCCAGGAGATTGATGAGGCCAGGGATTTGGGAGTGTTGGTGGATAGGGAATTGAAGTTTAGGGGGGCACATTGCAAAAGTGACTAAATCAGCTCATCAAATCACTTGGCTTCTGAAAAATACTTTAACATACAGAGACAAACAAGTTGTTGTTCCTCTGTATCGAGCCTTGATAAGACCCCAACTGGACTACTGTGCCCAGTTATGGGCACCAGGGTTTCTTCGTGATGGGGAGGAAGTGGAGAGGATCCAGAGACGAGTGACCAAGATGATAGCAGGTCTGTGGAATGAACCTTATGAGAATAGGTTGAAGATTTGTGGGTTGCAGAGATTGGACGATAGGCGAAGGAGGGGTGATATGATTGAGACATTCAAATTACTGAAGGGTTTCTATAAGATTGATCCAGAAGATATTTTTGAAAATATGACTGGTGGAAGGACTAGGGGCCATGCATGGAAGCTGGGCAAGAGCGTGGTTGACAAGGGTGTTAGAGCAAGGTTTTTTTACTTGGAGAGTGGTGAATGAGTGGAATAAGCTTCCAGAAACTGTTGTGGGTGCTACGACCGTGAATGAGTTCAAGGCAATGTCGAATAGTTGTTCTTGATATGATGTTAGGGCCTCCCTTGATGAGTCTGTTGACTCCTTAGAGTTGCCTGGAACAATAATAATAATAATACACCATAGTAAATTCAAATACGAAAGGCTATTCATGAAATCAGCCTTAGCCCTAAGAAACAATCTAAACCTCAACAAATTTGGTTGCATGAGACTGCCCCAAATTTGGGAAACCTACATCAGAAGACTTTCATCCCTATCGGCCAAGAATACCAACATTGCCTGTTAGGGGGCACCATCAGGACTTTTAGTAGAAAGAATAGCTTCCTGCTTCGTTCCTCATTTACTGTGTGTTGTGCTTGCGTGCACGTGTCATGTATTTAAGTTCCTGTGATAATGGCAATGTGACGTTGTCGAAATATTGGAAGAGTATTAAAATTTATTTTAATGTATATTCTATTGTACGTCATAATTTCCTTAAGCTATTTAGTAATAATAGTAATAGTGCAGATGTGGTAGCCCTGCAAGAGGATTTGAATTAACTTAACTGATGGGCAAACGAATGGGGGAGGATTGTCAGTTTAATGCAGCTGAATGTAAAGTCTTGAAGTTTGGGGTACATTGATGGGAGGCTGTATATTCTGTTGGAGGAATTGGGAGGCAGGGGTTCTGGGGGTGATGATTAATAGAAACTTGAGATTCAAGGAACATGTTGGAAAGGTGGTGAGGGTAACTCAGAGGATTGCTGCAGTACTGAGAAGGACACTGACCTGCAGAGATAGGAGTTATCATTCCATTGTATAAAGTCTGATCAACCACACTTGGACTATTGTGCTCAGATTTGGTCCTCAGGATTTTAAGTTTGTTTGTTTGTTTTATAGTTTATTTGGCACAAAAACTACAAAGGTCATACTGTGCCATACTAAAGGTTACAACATTAGCATTTACAGAAAATTGTAAACAATATGTCTGTACAAGAATCTAGTTTCACAAAGCAGCATCTCTAGGTAAACAGAATTGCTGCAGAGGACACAGCAACACACAAGGTCAGAGGTTATTAGAGTAGTGCAAAAATAGCTAACAATATAAGTTAATACATAATATATGAAACACTAAGCCAAGGAATGCAGTATCTACATATATGTAAAATTATAATAGATGCCTTTGTAGGTACAAAAATAGGCAAAAAGGGATTATTATACAATATTCATGGATGAAAATTAAATTTAGCAATGCAGTATAAACAGAATTTAGCAATACATATAAACAGAATTACTAGAAAGTACACAAATAGGTAATATGTCCTACATAATTACAGCACTACATAATTATTCGAAAAATAAAGTAGTAAATAAGATGCATACACAAAATGTATGTTAAGTGATGCAATATTTACATATAAACAAAATTACTGCAGAGGTTTCAGCAGTACATAAATAGATAACTATAGGCTAACATATGTATATACAAAACAAGTCAAGGAAAGCGGTGTCTACATCTAGTAAGATTACAACAAACTTTATTATACTAATACTTAAACAGTCAGAAAGGAATTATTATACAGCATTGATGCATCAAATTTAAGTTTAGCATTATTATTATTATTATTTGACACCTCCAGGGAGTCCAAAGACTCATCGAGGGAGAGTGTGCCAACAGCATCGAACGATTGGTTCCCTTCCAACTATTAACCGTGCTCAAACTTACTTAACTGAACCATTTATGGTATTTACATATTAACAAAATTACAGCAGGGTGATACAAATATACAAGATCAAGGCCCATGGTAATACATAATTGGTCAGATTTAACCTAATGAATAATATATATGTATTAAAGTTAAGTTAAGCAAAAAAAAAGTATTTACATATAAACAAATTTATAGTCAAATGTGTTTGTACAAATTAATTCTTTCTAAAAAATGAAAAACATCATGCAATTTGTCTGAGTCTGCTAGCATTTCCCTGAGTGTATATGGCTTGGTTAGATAGGTGAAAATTTCATTCCTCTCTCGTGTAAATTTTTGACAATCTACCAGAATATGATGAAAATAGTGAGATGTGTGTTGCATTTTTCACATATGGGAGGGTCATCAGCTCTCAGTAAATGAGAATGCGTAAGATGACTGTGACCTATGTGGAGCCCAGCAAGGACAACCTCCTCCCTTCTCTTTGTACGTTGACTAGAATGCCAGTGTTTAATTTCAGGTTTAATGTTATATAATTTGTTTGTTGATGCTTCTTGCCATGTTAACTCCCACTGAGCAATTAGCTTTGATCTTATAAGTTGTCTGTAGTCTGTATATGGAACTGTCACACAGTATGTGGAGAAGGTATTGGCTGATTTAGCAGCTGCATCTGCAGCCTCATTTTCTTTGATTCCGATTTGGCTGGGAATCCAGCAGAACTGAACATCGAAATTAAGGATTTTCATTTTGTGAAGCAGGTGTAGCACTTCATAAAGTACTGGATGTGGATTATACATAGGAGAGGAGGTAGCCAGTAAAGAGCTCAATGAGTCTGTATAAATTATACACTTTTGATAGCAGTTTCTTTTATATGCACAAGTGCAAGCCGAATGGCATGTAACTCTGCTGTATAATTACTGCAGTCTGGTGGGATCTGATTTGAGATAATAATGTCAGGAAACACAGCAGCACAGCCAACAGAGGTGTTAGTTCTTGAACCATCAGTATAGATGGGTAAGAAATCAGCGTGTGCTGCTCTGTGTTCATTAAACAATTGCAGGTAAATGGATGATGGGGTATAAGATTTCTGTAGCTGACAAAGTGAGAGGTTGCAGGATGGTGTGCAAACCTGGAGGAATGCTGTCAACAACAGTTTGCACAGTTTCTTTAATACGCATACCAAAAAGATGTATAGCAGTTTGATGTGTGTTATATTGAGCTTCCCAATGCAGAGAAGAGATACTATTCCATGTAGGGTGATCTGGGAGAGATTTTATTTTTAGGGCGCAATTAAGAGACAACTGTTTCCGTCGAAGTGATAGAGCCGGTTCATTTGCTTCCACATAGAGACTTTGAGTGGGTGAGGTGTGAAAGGCACCAGTAGCTATCAGTATACCTTGATGATGGATGGATGGAATCAACCATCATAGGTTACTCTATCTTGCCAAACCATAGACTTGGGACCCATAATCCAGCTTTAAGTGTATAAGTGCATGATAAAGATGGAGCAATGAAGCTCGATCAGCACCCCACCCAATAGAGGATAGAATGCGAAGGAGGTTCATAGTTCTTTTGCACTTTTCTCTTAGTTGACGAATGTGAGTTAGAAATGTGAGTTTTCTGTCAAAGATGAGTCCCAAGAACTTGGTTTCTGTAGTTACTGGAATAACAGTAGGTCCCATTCTTAGTTTAGGATGTGGGTGATGAGCGCATTTTTGACAGAAGTGTACACAGCCACTTTTTTCTGTTGAAAACCTAAACCCATTATTAAGAGCCCACAGAGAGAGACATGATCAATTGCTTGCTGAAGTTGTCTTTCAATTACCCTCATGTTACATGAGTGACAGTAGATTGTGAAGTCATCAACATATAGATCATTGTTTACAATGGGAGGAAGCTGTTCAATGATTGAGTTAATTTTAATAGCAAAAAGATTTATACTTAAGACAGAGCGTTGGGGAACACCTTGTTCTTGAAGATATGGTCGAGATAGCATACTTCCCACTCTGACTTGGAAAGTTCGCCTGGACAGAAAGTTTTTCATAAATATAGGGAGGTGACCTTTGAGACCTAGGTTATAGAGGTCTATTAATATGCCATATCTCCAGGCTGTGTCATAAGTTTTTTTTTTCCATGTCAGAAAAAACCGAGACAAGATGTTCTCACTTCAGAAATGCATCTCTTATACAAGTTTCTAACTGAACTAAATGGTCTAAAGTTGATCAATGTCTAAGGACATTGTGTATTGGAGAAAAGACTGTTGCTTTCTAAATACCAGAGAAGTCTGGTATTAACCATTTTCTCTAGTATCTTACAAAGATAGCTGGTCAGAGCAATGGGGTCGATAATTATTTGCTTGTGTTGGATCTTTTCCTGGTTTTGGGATAGCAATGACAATTGACTTATGCCAAGAATTTGGAAACTACTGCACTAGGGGTGAGATTGTAGGAGAGCTCTTTTTAGTTCCTCCTTGACAAATGGCTGATTATATGGCTGAAGAATGTTGGTAGAAAAATTAAGCCTTTGTTTCTCTCGCTGCTCTTTCAGTATTAAAAATTCCAGAGAATACGAAGCTGTTGCTGAGATTTTAGCAAAAGTTTCTCCCAAAGTATCTGCAATAGCTTTGGGATCAGCAAGAACACTCCATTATAGCCTAAGGTGGACAAACAATGTGTACTATATCTGCCTTTCATTTTCCGGATTTTATTATTATTATTATTATTATTATTACGGGTATCTCCATGGAGTCAGTAGACTCATCGCGGGAGACCCAAACTAGCAAAACAATATCTGTCATATCTCTTCTTGAATTCATTTACAGACGAAGAGCTCACAACTAAGTCAGGCAATGAATTCCACTCATTCACCACCCTCCAGGCAAAAAACCTTGTTCTGACACCTTTGTTAACCACACTCTTCTTTAATTTCTAGAGATGACCTCTTGTTCTTCCATCACTATCACACAGCTGAAACATTTCTCCTGCATCAATCCTATAAAAACTTTTTAGTAATTTGAATGTTTCTATCATATCCCCTCTTCTTCGCCTATCAACCAATCTCTGCAATCCACAAGCTCTCAATCTATCAATGTAGGGAGCATTGTTTATATCACTCACCAACTTGGTCACTCTTCTCTGAACCCTCTCCACAGCCTCCTCATCTCCAAGGAATCCAGGTGACCAGACCTGAGCACAGTAATCCAAATGTGGAAGTATCAATGCTTTATAAAGGGGAATAATAACCTCTTTATCTCTGGATGTCAGTGTGTTCCTCAACAACCAAGTAATCCTATGTGCAATCTTGGACACCTTAGCAATGTGTCCTCTGAACTTCATCTCCCTATCTACCAATACCCCTAAGTCCCTAGCCTCATCAATCTCTTGGAGTACCTTTCCATCGATGTAGTACACAGCTGGTAATCTTTTAATCCCAAAATGCATGACTTTACACTTTTCCACATTGAACTGACATCCATTTTCTTTTGCCCATTTTACCAGCTTATTTAAATCCTCCTGCAAACTTTCAACATCAGCTTGATTTTTTATTGCACTACACAACTTGGCATCATCAGCAAACAACTGAATATCTCCCTTTAAGCCGTTTCCTATATCATTTATATACAAATTAAACAACATTGGCCCAAGCACAGAGCCCTGAGGCACACCACTGGTCACCTGCCTCATTCTGGACTCGGCTCCTCCATACACCACCTTATGGTATCTCTCCCTGAGCCATTCTCCTATCCATATCACCAATTTAATATCCATTCCCATCTGCTCCAATTTGCGTAACAGTGTTCTATGGGGTATCCTGTCAAAAGCCTTAGCAAAATCCAGAAGTACCACTGTGTAGCCATTTCCTTTGTCCAACTCAGATGTTATTCTATTATGAATAGTTAATAGATTGCTAAGGCAGGATCTACCTTTAACAGAACCATGTTGGCCTCTATAGAGTATCATATCCTGATCCACCCATTCTTGAATTTTGTCTTTAACCAACTTTTCCAATACTTTTACCACTACTCCTGAGATGGTGATTGGTCTGTAATTCAATACCGCAGTTTTAGAGCCACCCTTATGCAAAGGAACCACTTTGCCTAACTTCCACTCCCTAGGGACCAAACCAGAGTTCAAACTTGAATTAAATATCCAGGTAAGAGGGGTTGACAATTCATTTGCACATTCACGCAACACCCGAGCTGATATTCCATCTAAGCCTACCGCAGTGTTTGCATTTAAGTTTTGCAATATATTTAATACCTCTGATTCTTTAGCTTCAATTCTCACATTAGGTATTACTTTAGGTATAGAGATATCCTCACTTGGGTGATAGACTTTTGAAAAGTGATCACTCAGTAACTCGACTATTACATCTGATTTTGTCACCTCAATACCATCAGCACCCACTAAGGTTATCCTTCCGAAGTCATTCTTCCTCTTACTTGCCACATAGCGGAAGAACTCTTTGGGATTACCCTTGATCTCTTTGGCTAAGGTCTTCTCATAATCTGATTTAGCTTTTCTTACTATGCTGGTAACCTTCCTAGCTTGAGCCTTGTACTGCTCATGGGTGTCCTGATTGCCTTTCTCCTTGTAAATTCTCCATAACATTTTCTTTTTTTGCAGTTCAAGCTTGATACTACTGCTCATCCATCTAATGCCTGCCTTGTTTGACCTCCTGACCATGGTTATCCCATACAATTTTTGGACTGGTCATTTGATTAATCATCATCATCATCATCAAATTCCTGCTATGTACCCTCAAGGGGTGTACAGGATATGATAGTACTACATGAAAAATTTACATCATTATTAATTTCCTATCTACAATTTTCCTCCAAATCAGTCTGTTACTTGTCAAGACTCCAACATTATCAGATCTTATATTTCTATCGTCTAAGGCACTTTGTACCGTATCAATCCACCTATATCTTGGTCTCCCTCTGGGTCGTTTTGCTGCCAACCTGCCAGAGAACACTTGTTTTGCTAATCTTTCCTCGCCCATTCTGTTTAAGTGACTATACCACCTGAGATTAGCTCTGCTAACGCATTCCTGGATGCTGACAATGTCAAGTTCTTTCCTAATATCCTCGTTTTTAATATGATATTGCCATTGATGCCATCTGTTCACGCCTATAATCTTTCTCAGGACTCTCATATCTGTGGTCTCTAGTCTTTGGTCAAGTGTTTTACTTCTGACCCAGCTCTCAGATCCATAAGTTAAAACTGGTTTGAACACAGTCTTGTTACAGCTAATTTAGTGTTCCGACGGTTTTTTGCCTGGAGGGTGGTGAAGGGCTCTGTGCTTGGGCCAATGTTGTTTAATTTGTATATAAATGATATAGGAAACAGCTTAAAGGGAGATATTCAGTTGTTTGCTGATGATGCCAAGTTGTGTAGTGCAATAAAAAATCAAGCTGATGTTGAAAGTTTGCAGGAGGATTTAAATAAGCTGGTAAAATGGGCAAAAGAAAATGGATGTCAGTTCAATGTGGAAAAGTGTAAAGTCATGCATTTTGGGATTAAAAGATTACCAGCTGTGTACTACATCGATGGAAAGGTACTCCAAGAGATTGATGAGGCTAGGGACTTAGGGGTATTGGTAGATAGGGAGATGAAGTTCAGAGGACACATTGCTCAGGTGTCCAAGATTGCACATAGGATTACTTGGTTGTTGAGGAACACACTGACATCCAGAGATAAAGAGGTTATTATTCCCCTTTATAAAGCATTGATACTTCCACATTTGGATTACTGTGCTCAGGTCTGGTCACCTGGATTCCTTGGAGATGAGGAGGCTGTGGAGAGGGTTCAGAGAAGAGTGACCAAGTTGGTGAGTGATATAAACAATGCTCCCTACATTGATAGATTGAGAGCTTGTGGATTGCAGAGATTGGTTGATAGGCGAAGAAGAGGGGATATGATAGAAACATTCAAATTACTAAAAAGCTTTTATAGGATTGATGCAGGAGAAATGTTTCAGCTGTGTGATAGTGATGGAAGAACAAGAGGTCATCTCTAGAAATTAAAGAAGAGTGTGGTTAACAAAGGTGTCAGAACAAGGTTTTTTGCCTGGAGGGTGGTGAATGAGTGGAATTCATTGCCTGACTTAGTTGTGAGCTCTTCGTCTGTAAATGAATTCAAGAAGAGATATGACAGATATTGTTTTGCTAGTTTGGGTCTCCTGCGATGAGTCTACTGACTCCATGGAGATACCCGTAATAATAATAATAATAATTTCTCTCTTATTCCATATGAATTTATTCAATTGACTTCCCACCATACCAGCTTTGCTGATTCTGTTATCTATTTCTATATTTAATTTACTATCTTGAGTAAAAATCGTGCCTAAATAGCTGAAATGTTTTACTTGTTCCACGGGTTCTCCATTCACAACACAGTTGACATTTTCAATGATTCTGCCTATTTTCATTTTCATTGTCTTTGTCTTTTTATTGCTGACCTTCATACCATATCTATTACAACAGCTATTCAATTTAGTCAGAGAATCTTGCAGACTTGTAGCAGATTTATTTAGAAGTATAACATCATCCGCATAAAGCAAAGAGCTGACATTAACATCTCCAATTTTGATATCATGTTTAATACCACTTTCCTTCATAATGTGATCCATATAGATAATGAATAACAGAGGGGATAATGCATATCCTTGTCTCACACCAGATTTAACATTAAACCATCTTCCTGTACTTCCTTCAATTCTAACTGTTGACTTACAACTCAAATAAAGACTAAGTATTGCTTGATATAATGCCCCATTGACACCATATAACTGCAGCGTATTGAATAGCTTCTCTCTTGGCACCTTGTCATATGCATTTTCCAAATCGACAAAACTTAAATACAGATGATGTAGTAAATTGGATCCATGATTGTTTTTGACTCTGACGTCTTACATAACGTGCTTGGGCTCGAGCATGCTTGAAAGTTATTAAATTTGATGTGTTGGGGTATCTACGAAATATGCTCCATGCTCTGTGTTGATCATTTTTGGCTGCCTGACATTCTGGGTTCCACCAAGGCTTTGGATAGACTGGAAATCGAGATGATGTTTTTGGGATGGATGTTGTTGCTGTCTGGACAATGCATTTTGTTATATATTTTACAGCTTCATTGATAGGTGTGTGTTTGACTGATGGCATCAGCATTAAATTTTGCAAGATGAGAGAAAATGTTCCACACTTTTGTGTTCCACAGTTGAAAGTGTTGCACATAATCAACTGAAAACTTTTATAATCTTTTATAAAACATTTGATTGGCTACTGGTTTTACCATACGACTGGCTATCAGAAGGGAGAAGGGTAAAGATAGCGCATGCGCTTATTTTATTTTCAAATTTGGGTGCATTTGTTATAGAGGAGTTATTATTATTCAGGCCTCCATGGAGTCAAAAGACTCATCGTGGGAGGTTCTTCCTAAGAAACACGAAGTCTATCAAGACTCGTCGAGGGGAGGTCCCCCCACTAAGAAACACAAAGTCTATCATACCACTCCTTGAAATCATTGACCACTGTTCAACCAAGTGAAAGAACTCCCCAGTAGAGGATAGAGTGCAAAGGAGGTTCAAAGTTGTTTTGCACTTTTCTCTTAGTTGACAAATGTGTGCTAGAAATATGAGTTTTCTGTCAAAGATGAGTCCCAAGAACTTGGTTTCTGTAGTTACTGGAATAATAGTAGGTCCCATTCTTAGTTCAGGATCTGGGTGATACACTGCCGAATAGTCTAATTTTTGTTAGGTTACCGTATGAGTTTGTCTCTTAATATGTTTAAAAAAAAAATTTTTTTTTTTTGGAAAAAATAAAAAAGTAAACAAGAAGAACAAAGGGCTCGCACGAGCCCCTTATAATTCACCACTGGTTACACCTCACTTAGATGAATATACCCTTGCAAAGCAGTCACTTGGAACTGAGCTATTTAATCTGTTTCTGTCACCTTGTCACCATTAGCACTCAAGGTTGTTCTTCCAAAGTCATTCTTCCTCTTACTTGCCATGTAATGAATGAACTCTGGGATTTCCTTTGGCCTGTTTGGCTAGTTTCTTGTTGTAATCTGATTTTGCCTTACCTCGATCCTTGCACTCTTCATGAGCTTGTTGGTCACTTGTCTCCTTATATAGCCTTTTATCAAGACTTTATTATAAAAAAGAATGATAACCCCCTGTCTTTGCTTGTCACCATGTTCTTCAGTATTCAAGTAATCTCTGAACTATCATAGCAATATGCCATGTAAACTTTAACTATCTACTACTAACTCCAAAGCCTTGGTCATCATCAATTTCCTGGAGTATAGTTCTCTCAATATGGTATATACACAGCTTATAATCTTTTTATCCTAAAATGCATAACATTTTTCAACATTAAACTGATATCCATTTTTGTTTTTCCTTTACTGTCAACCTTGATTAACCTACCCAACTTTGCATCATCAGCAAATAATTGAATATCTCTATTCAGATTTTATCCTATATGTACAAATTAAACATTAAACAGTGGTCCAAGTTCAGAGCCTTGTCACACTACTAGTCACCTGCTTTCTCTCAGATTCTGTTCCTCCATGTATACTTTTTGGTATCTGTTCATCGGCCACCCATGTATTTTATGTATACATAGAATGGGGATGTCGGTTTAATGCAGCAAAATGTAAGGTCTTGAGGTTTGGGAAACATCGATGGGATGTTGCATACTCTATGGGAGGAGTTATACTGGAGGAAGTAGGGGAGACGAGATCTGTTGTTGATGATTGATAGAAACCTGAAATTTAGGGGATATATTGCAAAGGTGGTGAAGGTAACACAGAGGATTGCTGCAATAATGAGAAGGACACTGACTTGCAGAGATAAAAGGGTTATCATTCTGTTGTATAAGTCTCTGATCAGACCACACTTAGACTATTGTTCTCAGATTTGGTCCCCGGAATTTAAAATGGATAAATTAACCATGGAAAGGGCACAAAGGCAGATAACAAAGATGGTTTCAGGACTGTACCATGTTAGTTATGAGAATCAGTTGAGGGAATGTGGGACCGAGACTTTTAAACTGTTGAGAGGTGGTTACAGGGTTGACAGTGGGGAGTTCTTTCGCTTGTTGAACAGCGGGAAGAAGTGATGACAAGAGGCCATCCCTGGAAGTTACGAAAGGAAACTGTGAGCAAGAGGGTGAGGAGTGGTTTCTTTGCATGGAGGATAGTTGAACCATGGAATGCATTGCTTGATGGAGTGGTGAGACTGAGAACAGTCAATGAGTTTAAGGAGTGGTATGATAGACTTTGTGTTTCTCAGGGGGGGGGGGACTTCCCCTCGATGAGTCTCCATAGACTTTGTGTTTCTTAGGAAGGCCTTCTCACGATGAGTCTTTTGACTCCATGGAGACCTGAATGATAATAATAATAATAATAATATATGTGTGTGTATATATATACAGGGTGTTCGGGATAAATTTGACAGTTTCGTAAGGAAAAAGAAAATCTTCTTTGTATCTATTAAATTTAATGAATTGACAAAAAAACATTACAGGCAGAGTTAATTACAATACTATCAACAAGATTTACTCAAAATAACCACCATTAGCATCGATCACAGCTTCAATTCTGCTTCGGAACCTCGAACAAGCTGATGCTACAGTCTCCCTGGGAAGGGCCGCAAAAACTGTTTTAATTTTATCCATTAACTGGGCTTTTGTATTACTGGAAGTGCGATTGGTGTCTTTTTCAACTGCGCCCCATACAAAATAATCCATGGGGTTAAGGTCTGGGGAGTTTGGAGGCCAAACATTTGGACTGGTGAAGTCGTAGAAATTTTCAGACAACCATTTTTGACTTTTCCCAGAGGTGTGGCAAGGGGCCGAATCCTGCTGCCATACATACGGCCTACCATTGGCTACCCTTGTTATCCAGGGCTTGACTACAGTTAGCAACTCCACGAACAAAGCCCGAATTCCAATGCCAGGGTTCTTCAACACCTGTTCCTGCAGATTTGCGAGGAATTCTGCTGTACGAACGCAATCAGATCGTCTGCTAGGGATCTTTCTTCTTGCTACATCCTCGTAGTCACCATTGCAAGTCTCTAGTTCATGCCTGATTGTTTTTACTGTATTCAGGGAGCATTGGGCAGCAGTCGTAATATCCTTATTTTGATGGCGGGCACGAATCATCATGATACAAGTTATTCTCTTCCATGATTCAGGTGGGTTCCAGCTATCCATCCTTTCTGACATCTTGTATATGAATGAAGAAGGGTCCAAACTTTTAAATGAAGAGAAGTGTGTGTTAATACATGTAACTTACGGAAAAATATAATTAATTATAAATATGTCAAATTTATCCCGAACTCCCTGTATATATATATATATATATATATATATATATATATATATATCTTTGCAAAAATGTGAAGTATCTTTATGTAATATTCATTAAATACCTTTTACGAATTGTAAATTGGAAAAACGATTTGTATTTTGATATTGAGTAAATTGCCGAAGTATCCGCTGTTTAGTTTACATTTGTGTTTATTTTAGAAATGCAGTCTTTTGTAGTAACTGAGAATTTTTGCAAGAACACGAGAAGTTTTTGGGAACAGTTGACATCCCTATCCCGTGTCGCTGCACGCAATTATTTTGCGTTTGAGGCTAGAAAACGGAGCAGAAGCAAAATTAAATTTTCATTGGAATAGTTTTATACTTAATTATTAAATTTGGCTCAGAGTTTTAGATGCCAGTAGGAGACAGTTACGTCACAGTTATAAATTTAAATCGGTAGTATCATGCAACGAAAATATAGTAAAGTTGTAGTGTAGCGTTGCCTCTATACGATCTTTTGTTAAGGTAAAATACGACGTGTGATGCTCTACGTAGTCTAAATTATGTATTGTTTATCGCAGAAAAATAAGCATGCGTTAGCTATATAATCTGTTGAGATGACTGTTTAGAATTAGGTCCAAATCAACTTATGCCGATGTCTTATTTATTTTAAACTGCGTTCTTCGAACCACAAACTTGGCTGTTTACTTGATTTCAGTTCTGAATTTCTACTGAGAAGGCATAGTTAACTCCAATGGCTGCTTGAAAGAAGTATTTATTTATTTTTAATGAAAACATGCCGTATGTATTTTTTAAATTACAATTTGACCCTTCAAGTCGAAACTGTAATGCAGTTAACATTTTCAAATAAATTCATCTCGCCTTTGTCCATTTCATTGGGAGTTCGAGGTTATTCAACTAGTTTTCTTATGTCAAGTTAGCCTGCAAAAAATTACGATTGGGATGATTGTTGTGGGATTTTTGCTTTCTTGTAGTATTATTTGATAATTGCATCTGATACTGCTCAAATAACGCACCGAATAAATTCACAAAGCAGGCTTTAAAAGTGGAATTCGCCATATGGATACATCTCATTTTGAGTTGTACCCATATGGTACAACTTTGCCTGATCGCATGTGGTAATATGAGATCAGGCAAATTTCGGTGAAAGATGGCAAATTTATATAGATTGAATAAGCAAATTATTTAGAAAGTTGGGAGGGAAAATTGAAGACTTGATGCCTCACATATGAGAGTCCTGAGCAAAATTTGGGTAATAGTGCCATAGAAGAAATATTTGATGATATTGGAAACATGACAGATTTATTTGAATGAAAATTGTTGATATGAGCTGGTAATATCATAGATTTATATATTGCTATTTGTGTCCTGTACCTGTAGGCTCTGAGATTACAAATCGGGAACTGATGGCATCTTTCAAGGATGCCATCACTTTAATATCCAAAAATATTAAGGATAGAATCCTTAACATTTTTTTGGAGTTATATATATAAATTTTCCCCCATAACTTTCAGCATTTTGTTTTGAAAGAAAATCAGACAGCTTAAATGTCTGAATTATGGGATCTTGTCTTTAGCTGTTTCATATGTGTAATGTTTTCCATTGGTCAGCAGATAAGTTCTTTTTTGGCTAACAGGCTATGGATTTAAATCTTGTTGTGGCATAGATATTTGTGAAAACTTTCCAGCTTTGGAAATTTTAATAAAGGTTCAGAAAAAGAAAACAAGTAGGTTTTTATTACCCACATTAACACTGAATGGAGGCATGAAATTGGGTAAGCTCATCTTTGGCAGTGAAGGCATATCTAGTTCAGGGCATATCTAGCTCTTGGCAATGGTGTAGGGAACACTTCAACACTGGGGCAGTTTGCTAAGGGTATCCATTGCAGGATATTTTACTAATTAATAAAATTATAAAAATTAAAAGGAGCATAGCTATGAATTTGCCAAGGGCACTAAAACCTAGCCATGCTACTGGCTCTCGGCTTACTCATACTGATTTCTTTCAGTTTTCAACTGTTTGTAGCTAGATGATGATAAATATATAACTTGTTTAGCCAGTGAAAATAAAATGCATCTTTCTGTATGGTTTATATGATCTTAAGAATTTGTATGTGCATTCATTAGCTGGTAGAGAAGTATAGAGCATGTATTAAATGGTAATACAAGTCTTTTTCTAAAGTATTGCCCATTAATAATTTAATTATGTTGTGAATTGCTATATGTATAAATATAATTTGTTGGTTTTAAATGAGTTTTTCAAATTTGGTGCTTTAGGTCTTTAATAATTCATATGTAATTTATTTTTTCAGGATTTTTCCATTTGTAGATTAGTAGACAGTCTATGGCTTGCATCTGTTTTAATATGTTTATCATTTGAATGTAATTAAATTGAGGGTTATGGCATAGTTAATCTTGGTTTTCTAGGCAGTGAGTTGCTGATGTCATTGTAATGCAGTGTATCCTGTCATTTTAAATATCTAAGCATTTCTTCTTTCTTGCTCCTATCCTATCCTTGCATCTGCAGTCAAATAGTTTTCACAGTAAAGTCTCTTGATCTTAGTTTAACCTCTAGGATCTCAGTACCCCATGAAGTGTGAACCTTGCAAATTGAAAGCACTTCTTAAAGTCCATACAGGTTTAGGCATTTTTAATGATTTCAATATTACATTATTTTGATATACTTTCCACTGTCTGGATATAGTATTATTACTATTTTGTAGGTAGGGATGAAGTAGTGTAGCATGAATAGGTCAATGACTGCAATATTATCTTATTGTTTGAATTTTCTGCTTATTGGATTATTACGAGACCTCAATGGAATTGGAGATCCTGTATGATTGTAACCATATCCCAGTTTAGCAGTCTTTGCACCATGCTAATGGATAATTGTCATTTCCTCCCGTACTATACACACACATTGGAATTTTTCCTTTCCATGTTTGTATTTTTTTATATATATAGTAAATATGGATCCAACAATAATAAGCATTCGTTAAACATCTATTCATTTTCTTTATCCTATTGCATTTGTTAAAATTGGAGATGAGTGAATAGCATCCCCACATTGTAACCAGCCTGCAGGTGGTGGATTTGGCTGTCAATGTGGCGTAGATGTCATGACTTTTTATGATATATGAAAATTTTCCACAACAGTTTTGAGAAATACTGGAAAAGCTTCAGTTTATCCTTAAGTTAGAATTATAAATTTAACTCTAGATGAACAACTTTGCATCTGAGCAAATTTATATTATGTTGCATTGAATGTTTAATTTTGAATGCAGTCAAATCCACTTAAATATTTAATTGCATTTCCACTCCTCAAGAGGTCAAACCTACATTGCATTAGTACCATTGATAGTTAAAGTGACTAGACACCTGCCCTAAATCAAACAGCCTCTGAACTCAATAAGCAGCTACTTAAAGCTTTAAATAAATTTTTACCTATTGTGGAAGTGAAGACGTTAGCCATACACGACCCATCTGGCAAAACAAGCATATTTTTGTGTGAATTTTCTTTTTTTTAGTGGATGCATACTTATGTAAATATAGGTTATTCTACATAAAAATTGTGGAAACAACTACCATGTTAGAGTAAAACTTCAGTTTAATGCAAACCAAAATAATCATTGATGTCATCATCTGGAGTATACACATATATATACAAAGAAACAAACTGCACTACAATCTACATGGTATGCTAAAGTTACATTGTTTTGGTCAACCATTGAAACTATTGGCCTGACCTCTGATGGGAAAAAAAATAAAACCTTATTACATCAATGCTGGAGTCTTGTTGTTATCTATTTCGTTACAAAAATAAATTAAGCTAGGGAACAACATGTTTACACAAAGTTACTCATAAGTATACATATAAATTTAAACAAAGCAGTATGGTGAAAGGTGAAATAATTGCTTAGAATCCTAAATCAGGGTTTGCTGGAAAACTTGAACTAAGTGGTCTAAAGGTGTGTCATCCAAATTCTTGGGATTTTTATTCTGCCATTATTGTTAAGATAAGGTGCTTAATCAAATTTTCACAGGCTTCTTTAAATTTCCGTTCATACCAAGTTTTTGCATGATGTAAAGGATGTTTTTTTTAATTTTTTTTTATATTTTATAGCAGTTAACATCTTAGCTAAGTAAAAATTAAGGAGTAATCATTTGTATAGGCAATACATCAATTAGAAGTTTAAAATATTGCTTTCTTTCTTTCTTTTCACTTAAATCATTGAAAGAAGTATTTAGCGCTATATAGATATAGTTGATTTTTTTTTTGCATTTTTTTCTGGTTGTAAAATAAAGATTGTTGACTACTGAAAATGAAACAGATAAAAACTGGAGTAAGATTTATATTAATAGAACTCAGATTGTTATTGTTTTGCTTAAAAGCATAACTTATACTTACCAGCCTTTGTCATGTAGTGATTTCATGTCATTGGTTGTCTACTCAATTCTGAATTCTAGGCCTAACCAACTTTTCAAATTCAACTATAGTGGTTTCATGCCACCCTTGTGCAAAAGTGTGTGGATGGTTCAAATTGATAACATCCCACACTAGTATGGAAGGTTATCAGTTTGAACTCATTGGCAGATTTTACCAATAGAAATTGGTACCATGAATTTAATTGTGCATTTTGTGACATGTGAATCTGATCCCATCAGTACTTTTTAAAAAAAAATCTTAAATGTACTTAAGACCTTCTTCATATATTTAAATTCTCTCCTCTATTTCATTTTTTTTGAGTTATTTTTACGTCATATGCCTACATTGTGGCCATTTCATATCTGTATTTGTTCTGCAAATCTTCTTTACTCTTTAATCACTATATCCACATTGGAAGGATGGTTCTTTTGGGTAGTTTTGCTAAGTTTCCTCATTCTAATTTTTTTTTTCTTCCAATATATAATTTTAAAAAAATCCCAAAAATTGCAACATCTGAAACTTTTCTTCCAGGAACTATGCCCAAGTGAAAGCTGCATTTATTTAAATGCTAATGAATTTAAATTGAAATATACCAATTAAGAATGAACTTTAATGTGGATCCTTTCAATGCTAATACTGTTTCATCACCAGTTAGTGACCATCCACATAATGAAAGTCATTCTTTACCAGACACCAGTAAGCAGTGCCATAACATTTTGTTTGAAAATCCAGACTCTTTGCAGCCAAGTATAGTTCATAGAACAGTCCCTGAAAGGCATTTGGAGATGATTACAGTGCCAAATGGCAGTGAAAGTGACTTAAATCTCATCTCTTTACAAAATCTTCCAAGTATAGCTAGCCATTCAACATTGAATTCTCAAACGGCAGCAAGAAATAAAGTAACACTGGTGATGCGTTCGCTAAGGAGGGAGTTAGAAACCAGCAAAAATGTATCTGAGGTATGTGTTTGAGCTGAGCTTTTTCTTATTTAAATTAACATTTGATCAGTTGTAAGGACTGTGTACATACTTGTATTTACATTTTAGTTCAGTAAAATGTGGTTTATCAAGGATACAACTTAGGTCAATTTTCCATCAAACGAAGTGATTTTTAGAATTTCGCTTTCCTGTGTTTTCTGCAACCATTGCAGATATAGTAATTTAATAAAGTATCAAAAAGCTAAATTGCATTTTGTCTTTTCATGATCCAGGATGTTTTGTAAGCTGGCATTCTGAATTGCATCTCAAGCAGTTCTCCTATTTGTATTTTTAGCAGAAAATTATTTAAGGAGAATAGAAAGGTAGACTGACATGGCTGGGTATCTCCTTGTTTTAAAGGGCGAAAAATTAGCTTCCAGAAAGAAAAATACTCTGGGAAGTAGTTTTTTTTTCTCTTTTTTTTCCACCTCTCTAAGGCTGGCTAACTTGTGGTTATTTGAAATAGCCCTTAGGAAAGGTTACATGCTTCTTAGAGGGAGGGGGGGGGATTCAGACACTAGAGGCACATATTAGTGGTGCCATGTCACAGAAACAGAAAATGATAGGTTCAGTACTAAAACAAATTCTGCTAATACCTTTTATTCCCTTATAGGCAGGGCTATTTTTTTTTTTTTTTTTTTTTTTTTAATCCTGTCTAGCTTTTGGAGACTGAGACAGTTCAATCTCCACTAGTAGCCAATCAGAGATGGCTGGTCTATGAATATCACTAATTTTGAGTGGCATTCAGTGAAGGGGGAGAGAAGAGTGTTACCATCTCTTCTCTCCCCTTCACTGAATGCCACTCTCTCCCCATAGACCTTATTCCAATGTTATTGTCTGAAATAATGTGGGTTCTACAGTCAATTTTCTTGAGTTTCTGGGAGAAAAAACCCACTTGCCTGTGTCAGAGATAGACTAACTCAGGAACCAGTAAAGAGAGGCTTAGAAAAACTCTTCTAGTCAGCAACTAGAATTTAACTTGGTTCTTTCTTTAGGCATCCTGGTGCTGGGAATGCAAATGCCACTTCCACTGAGCTACACAGGCTTTGTGAAATACTAAAGTTTAAATTATGCTTATCAAGAGATTCTAATTTTATTCTTTCAGGTATAAACACCTAAAGTAACTTTATGATAAGCTACTTATATATTGAGCAGATGATGTCACATCAAATTGGTCTAGCATCCCATAATGCAGTTGTTATCCTTTTGGATGTATATTATGATGCATTAATGGGAAGGATTGCTACCCAGACCAACTTTCACCTTATGAGTTATGAGTAGGAGCTAGCCTGTGGAGATACTGACAGTTAAATCAATGGTTGTCATGTTTCTTGTATACAAGTAGAAAATGGTATATTACCATATTATTAAATCTTTGGATGAGAGTAATAGCAGGGTATCTAGAATGTTGACTTTTGTACTTGAGTCACTCTTATATTTATAGTTAATTTCGATATTTCACTGTTTGCAGATGAAACAATTTTGCAAAATAACTGGCATCCTCCTCAGCAGAATTTTTGAATGCTGTCTCTTTCTCAGTGTGCATATGTCTGTGGTGGTAGAAATAGGACATCAGTATGTTGTCAAACACAATGTTTGTTTTACAGTGCTCTATATTTTTGGGATTGTTAGAAAGAAAATGGACAAAAGTTCTTGATGATTAGTTGATAGAATTGCTGCAAATAAGAACACACTCTCTCCTAAAAACAGATATGACTGTAATCAGCAGAATTGAACTACCATATTTGCATATAATTACCTAGATGAAGAGAAAGAACTGCTAGAGGGTTTAAAGGAAAGTAGTCAAGTTAATGTCTGGAATATTTCCTATGAGGACAAATTGGAAAAATGCAGATTTTTATACACCTTGGCAGCTAAAACAGAAAGCATTGATTAGCTGGGAATATTTCCATAGAATCAATTGAGAATACGAAAGATCATTATTTGTATTTTAAAAATTTGGAAGAAGTTTTCTCCAAAGAAACCTTTAAATACCCCAATGTGAAAATGATGTCCTTTTCTGTAGATGCTTGCTACTAGTCTAGTACACAAATTGAATTAAACTAAGTTTATTTTATTTTTTTAAAAAGTATCTACTAAAAAATGACATTTTCTCTCTCTTTCTATATATATATATATATAAATAAATAAATAAATAAATAAAAAGAGAGGTGAGTACTAAAGAATTTGCCCATAGTTTAAATGTGGCCAACTGGCTGACACTTGCTCTAACTGGCGAATACAAATGCCCCTCTAGAATACTGGTAATAGTGCTGATGTCAGCTAGGCAGTATATGCTTCTAAATATCAACCAGCCTACTTTCTCACTTTTCTGTATGTAAAAGAATTTTACATATTGCTTAAAATCTAATGAAATCACGATGCTCCTAAAATTCTATCAGGAGCATCATTAGATTTCACATTGTAATGCATTATAAATCATTAGATTTTCTCATTGTAATGCAATGAGAAAAACTGAAAAAAAAAAAATGCAAAGCTATTTTGTATTTATTTTACTCATTGCATTGCAAAGATTACTTAGCCTTAAATAAAAATTACACGATGCCACCGAGGACTCGTGAAATTACTCCATTCTGTATAACTCAGCATTTGTATTACTTGAACCTTGACCTACATGCAGAACCGCTATCTGCATGTAGGTCATTGCCTGTATGCGTGACAAAAGACTGGTTTCTGAGAAGGAAAAAACCCTGCAACCTCTGTGTTGAGATTGGCTAATTTACATTCATCTGAAGTGCACAATATCCCACTGGTCTTCCCAGTGGTTCACTCAGGATTTAATCTTGGAGGGGGCCGAGTACTCAAGATTTAATCTGGGGGGGGGGGAAGATGAGCACTCATGATTGAATCTTGGGGGGGGGGAAGTTGAGTAGATGATTGGAGAATACAGTACACACTACGCATTGCACACGACCTATGATTGAGCATCTGCAATGATTGCCAATACATGATACCTGTGATCTCTGGTCCGGCTTGGGCAAACAAAGTATCACCCGAGCACTACTTCTTCGCCTTGCGTTTACAATGGCATGATTCCCGAGAGTCAGAGGGTATTCCCACCTTATGTGACCGCTAATTCATAAGTAGTATAAAAATAGAAGACACGACACAACATAAATTTAAAAAAATAAATTTTAATAAAAGATTTTTGGAAATTTTTCTAGTTTTTTTTCCTCTTTCTTTTTTTTTTGGGGGGGGGGGGGGGCAGGTCCCCTTCCTAGGTGTGCCAATGGGTCTTCCAATTGTGTACAGAAAATTTTCCCAAGTTTTTTTGCTAATCTTTTCATAACATTTGCAATTCATATAATCCACCATTCCAGTATTTAAGAACAGCCAGTGATCTCATGACCATGCATTTTGTAATTCTGTGAATCCCACCATAATAAGTTGCAAGTGCTGTGGGTGGAGTATTATTATTATTATCCCAAGACACCATATTCACTCATCTAAGAGGTCCCTTTTGTCGTACACAGTTCATCAAACTGTGCCTTAAACACATTCAAATTCTCTGCAGACACAATGCTCTCAGTTATTGCATTCCAGTCATTCACAACTCCACAAAAAACCTGCTTCTCACTGCTCCTGTTCACACTGTCCTTTATATAGCTTCCAGGGATGACCTCTTGTTCTCCCCCAATCTCTAACCATTTTATGAAAAACCTCTTCAGTATTAATCCTATGACAGCCCTTTACTAATTTGTATGTCTATCATATCGTCCCCTCTTATCCACTAGACTGCAAATTGCATTGTCTCAGCCTTTCTTCATATTCAACATTCTAGAGATCAGAAACTATTTTGGTCAATCGCCTTTGGATCCTCTCCAACATCTCTTTCATCTTTTCGAAAACCAGGTGGCCAAATCTGTGCACGCTAGTCCATATGTGACCTAATCAGATAGGTCATATATGGACTAGCCGTATATGACCTATCATGGAACCAGAATCTCCTTATTTCTACAAGTCAGTGTTCTCTGTAATCATTCCCAGGATTCATTGTGTTGTCCTCACAATTTGGGCAATATGTTCTCTAAATTTCAGATCCCTATCCACGATCACCCCAAGATCTCTTATTTCTTACATCTCCAACAATGTATCCCCACCTAGAATAAATACTTTGTTCCATCTTTGCTTTCCAAATTTTAAAACCTTACATTTCGTAACATTGAACTGGTATCCCCCCATTCACTCAGTCTATTTAAGTTTTCTTGTAAGGCTGCAAGATATCTCTGCTCTACTCCTCATAGTTCATTCCAACTTTTCATCATCTGCAAACAAATGAATATCCCCATTCAAATCTTTCCCAATATCATTAACATGCAGGTTAAACAGCAAGGGCCTTACTGTCCAACCACAGATTTGAGACTCTAGTCTGGAAACTTGCCAAGAAGGGTCAATTCATGTTGAAGGGGAAAAAGAAATAAGCTGATGTATGAATTGGTCACCAGCACACAAAATCACATGCTTTCTACGTAAAATTTTTCAACTGTTATATAAGCAAAATAGTTACCACTTTATAAACTACAATGTTCATAAAAGAAATCCGACATGTAATAATAAACAACTCATTCCCATTCCACAAGACGTATTGATTACCCTATTATCGGAATGGATTCTCCTTCTTCTGACATGTGCAGAAGTGTCGAAGGATCTCATATCTCTGTTGGCATACAGTAAAGCAAACCCCTCTACTGACTTTCCTCTTCTGGGATATTGCTCCTCCAAACACAGCTAGTTGATATCTATCAGACAGCCATTCTCCAATCCAATGCACTAGTCTAATATCCAACTTCCAATCATCCTGGTTTGACTATCAACTTATGTGGTAATCTATCAAAAGCCTTTGCAAAGTCTGAGTATACTACTGTGTTTCCATCTCCCACATCAAATGCTGCTGTCACCTTATTGTAATAAGTAAGTAGATTACTAAAACGTGACCTATCTTTAGCAAATTCGTGCTGTCCATCCAAGATAATACCACTGTTGTCAACCCAATTCTGGATCCAGATTCTCACCAGTCTTTCCAACACTTTAACTACAACACCTGATTCTATTCACCTCTATCTCATCTCACACCATACTACCTCAAAACCATTACCACTATTTCCCCCTATCTTGTATGGACATAACATTTTTTCTATCATCAATAGCACTCCACCTCCTTTTTTACCTTTTCTCTCTTCATGAAATACCTCATACCTCTCCATCTTTATTCCTGTCAGAATACCATCCTTATCCAACTCATGCCAACTATTTTTGGGTGAACGAACTCAATCAATGCAACCATTTAATTTCCCTCGTTTTTGATACTTTTGTCATTTGTATACAAACATAACAGCTCATTCTTGGATAACAGGTTTTGCTGATATCACTTATGAGATGTGACTTCTCCATACTTTCCTTGAGCTATTTCTTTTTCTCCTTATTCATCCCAGAATCCTCTTCAAATCCAGCTGTTTTCCCATACATCTCATGTCATCCCTTTCACTTTTTTTCTAGATTCACATCCACTTGGAGCATCACCCTTTCTCATGCTGTGTTCCCCTATCCACCCTGAGTCTTCCCATTTCCCTGTTTGTATTGCACACTTATTCTCTCATTCTCTACACTCATGCTGCCTGCTTCTTCAATCATAAGCACCACTTCAGTCTCTTCTTCCTCACTCACCTGCTCTTCCCATCACTTCTTACTGACTCAGAGGGTACATATCACCAAAATGATATGTACCCTCAGCAGGTGTACAGGATAATTATGATATTACCACATGAAAAAAAAAGTTGCACCATTTATAACTTCTGATCAACAATTTTCCTCCAAATTAATCTGTTATCTGTCAAGACTCCAACATTATCAGATCTTCTATTTCTGTCTTTTAAGGCATTTTTTACTACAGTATATCAGTCCATCTACATCTTTTTTTTGTCTTCTGGGTCTTTTTCATGACAACCTGGCAAAGAACACTTGTTTTGCTAATCTTTCCTCTCCCATTCTGTTTAAGTGACAATGCCACCTGAGATTAGCTCTGCTAACACATTCCTGGATGCTAACACTGTCAAGTTCTTTCCTAATATTCTCATTTTTAATATAATATTACCATTGATGCCATCTGTTCACTCCACTGATCTTTCTCAGAACTCTCATATCAGAGATCTCTAATCTTTGATCAAGTGTTTTCTTTCTAACCTAGCTCTCAGATTCATAAGTTAAAATTGGTTTGAACACTGTCTTGTATACAGCTAATTTAGTATTTTGACTTATTTCTTTCATATTTCATATAAATTTATTCAGATGACTTCCTACCATACCAGCTTAGTATTTTCATATTTAATTTGCCATATTCGCTAAAAATTGTGCCTAAATATCTGAAATGTTTTATTTTTTCTATTGGTTCACCATCCAGGACATAGTTGAGATTTTTTACTGTTTCTGCCTATTTTCACTGTCTTTGTATTTTTATTGCTGATTTTCATAAAAAAATTATTACAATAGCTATTCAGTTTAGTCTGGGAATCTTGTACACTTATACTGGATTTTTTCAGAAGTATAGCATCATCTGCATAAAGTAAAGAGCTAAGATGAACATTGCCAATTTTGATATCAGATTTGATACTGCTTCATAATGTGATTCATATAGACAATGACAGTGGAGATAATGTACACTCTTGCTGTACACCATTTAACATCACATCATCATCCTGTATCTCCTTCAATTCCAACTGATGACTTACAGCTTGAATAGAATATCTATTGCTCAAATGTCCCATTTATGCCATATAACTGTAACATTTTGAAGAGCTTTCCTTTTAGCACCTTGTCATATGCCTTTTCCAGATCAACAAAACTTGTTGATCTGGAAAAGGCATATGTCAAGACATATCTCTTTTTCTTAGCACAATTGTTCTTAGCTATTTCTCAAGCATACTTGCATAAATTGCTCTGGACGATGCCTCAGCTGGCATGAAATTCTGTTATATTGTACCATCATTTGCATTATAGTTTAAGCCAATAAGAATACAATTCAGTCGGCTAAATCCCAAGTTGACAGCCCATTCTTGGGTTCTGTATCTGATTAGATACCTAACAGGGTGCACTATGAGAAAATGAAGATTGGTCAGAAGCCCTGGTTGGTTCTCTGCATTAAAAGGCCAGTAAGATTTAGATAATCTTTGAAGACCAGACAGCATGCATTTCGATCCCCATAATCCAACGTATCAGCTGTGATCATACCAGGCAGTGAAATTCATTTACATTCAGAATGACTCGTTTAGTAGCAGGATGCAAATCCATAGCATGTTAGTTGGAAGTGGAGACACTGACCACTTGGTTATCAAGGCAAATGCTTTAGCTTTGCTTTGCCCTTAGGAAAACTTGGTTTTTGCCAGGATTAATATAATTTCTTGATAAATTTTATTTATTTCAAAACAAGATAACTTGACAGAAGCTACTTGCATATTACTAGGTACCCTCTAGGGAGTTGAGGGAGGCCTTTATTAACCACACCAGCTGTTATACCTCTTATTTTTTATTTAGCGTATGATGTACAGGTCTCAAGATATTGCATACATTTACATAAAAACTGCATGAAAACAATTATAAAAATTATATTAAAAGGGGTACAATAGGCTAAAATACTTAAAATTAAGAATCAGAGATTAATCCTTAAATCCCAGATTCAGTTTAAAAAAGTACCCGAGAAAGAGTAGATAGGCACTAAAGGGGACTTTTTTAAATGTGGTCCATGTATGGACCACTTTAAATCGGGTCAGAACAGGACACAGGAGATGTTTATATCTTCCGTGTCCTGTTCTGATTTAAAGTGGTCCATACATGTCTAGGGAGATCGAAGCCCTCCAGATGAGATGTTGGATTTAAAATAGGAATTTGAAGATTGGAGGTATGTTGAAGCCAATACTCTCTCCATGACTTGCACAGATCGAAGTTCTGGTCATTCATTTGTATTGTACTCCTCCAGGCAGGGCAACTGGATTCCAGTCTTTGCCAGGTATGGAAGGAAAATGTCTTGATGGATAGGCAAGGAATCATTTCCAATTATTTTTGTCCATAATTTTCTTAAGGCTATGGTCCTGCGAAGCAAGGGAGAGGCTATATTGCTGAGAGTTAGGAGCCAGTAGCCAGGAGTAGATCTTAGAGCACCAGAGATTATCCTCATAGTTTGATTCAGCTGGACATCGACAAGAGAAACATGTGTGCTGTTCAACCCACACAGGAGCGCAATACTCTGCTGTAGAATAGACCAAAGACAGTGCAGTAGTGCACAGTGTGTTGGCATCAGCATCCCAGGAAGTACCAGCAAGTTTATGCATTATATTATTATGAGTTTTTAATTTTTCAGCTTTCTAGGGTAAATCTTTTGGACGATTGTTGAATTTAACCAGTTTATTTCTGATGTAAACTTTTGGGATATAGTTAGCTTGGATGTTACTTAAATGAAAGGGTCCAGCTTCAGTTTTGTTCAGGTTGCATTGTAGTTGCCATCGTCTAAAGTGTTTATCAAGTACAGCCAGATCTTCAGTTAAGATGTTTTCAGCTTTTTGAAATGTGGAATGTTGAATTACAAAGCAATATCATCAGCGTATATGAATTTCCTTGATGTTGTTGATAGGATATCACTAATATATAAGTTAAAAAGCAATGGGTCAAGAACTGACCCCTGAGATAAGCCATTTTTGATCTTAAAGAATTTACTTTTGGATTCATTAAGAGATACTTGAATCCATCTGTCTGCTAGTATTTGGTTAAGTAGGTTAGCTAGTTTTGGTAATGGGACAATTTCTAAGAATTTTAAAATGAGACCCTCTCTCCACACTGTGTCATAGGCAGCAGAGAGGTCCACAAATACCGCTATCGTTTTCAATTGTTTTTCAAAGCTGTTTTCTATGAAGGTTGTGAAGGCCAGTACTTGATTGCAACAGCTTCTGTCAGGTTTGAAGCCAGCCTGTTCCTGAGGAGTTCTGTTGTGTATACTTGGAGAGATTCTGTTATATATCATTCTTTCCAAAAAGTTTCAGACAGATGCTTAGCAAGGCGATAGATCCGTAGGAAGCAATTGTACGATCTTTGCCAGTTTTTACGACGGCAATGATTTTAGATCTTTTAAAAATTGATTGGAGCATGCCAGAGTTCAGAATATTATTATACATAGCAGTAAGCTATTTAATAGTTTTTGGACTGCAGTTCTTGATGAATTCAGGGTAGATGTCATCAAGTCCAGCTGCCTTCCCAGTCCTCAATGAGTTAATTGCCTGGATAAGTTCCTGGGAAGTAAAAGCCTGAGATAGTGATGATGATAGGAGATCTGTTTTAAGTTTTGTTAGTTTTTGTTTCACCTCTCTCATGGCTACTTTATCTTGAAGATATTTAGTCATTGAAACCAAATGCTTTGCAATGTATCTTGGGTCTATGGCAAGCAGTTTACCAGAAGTCTCTGTATTAGGGTCAAGCTTCCTAATCAGGGACCAAGTCTTTCGGCTGGAATGAGTAAAATTAAAATTGTTCATTGTTTTGATCCATTTGTCTTTCCTGGCATTATTGAGAGACCTCAGTAGCTCAGTGGCTACTGTGGAGTTATTAATAGAGAATTCTTTGTACAGTCTTTCACTGTCACTATTCCAGCCTGGAATATAATCTCTTCTAAAACCTCTTGGAATAGTTCGTTTGGCAGCACCAATAATAATGCCAACAAAACTATTGTAGTTGTTTAGAGTAGGCTTTATAAATCTTATAACAGCATCAACCTGTTTCTTAAAGGATTCACGATCTGCTTTGAGAAAATTCCACCTAGGTTTTAATACTGTTCTTATGATTGGAATATTTAAACCTACTTTATAGATTATGGATCAGTGTTGGCTATGTGGGAAATTATCTAATACTTTCCTAGAAATGGGGATGTGGCTGCCATTATCGTTATACCTCTTCTTGAATTCAGTCACATTAGCTCTACTCCACACCTATAAAGGCAATCCATTGTAGTTGTATACCACTCTATGAGAGAGAAATTTAATTTTCATCCCTTTCTTCACTGCATTCATTCTCAACTTCCATGGATGTCCTCTCCCTGCCCTCCATAAAATTAAAAATTCCTTCTACTAGTGGTATATGACCCTTCCAGAAGTTTGTATGTCTATCATATCACTCTTCTTTCTCTTGTTTGCAGGTGTTTGTAGCTGAAAAATTCTCAGTGTGTCTTCATAATCTACATTACACAGTCTATATGATCATTAACATTTTCCACTGTTTCCACTCGATCTTCATTACTTTAGAAACCAGGAGACTAGATATTCACATAGTAGTTCAGACGAGATTGTATCAAAATCTTGTAGAAACAAAATGACATACTTTTCTTTATATGTCAATGTTTGTTTCAGCATTTCAATTATCCTCTGAGTTGTGTTTGTAACCTTTGCTGTATGATCTTAGAACTATTATATTTACGGCTATTTGCTCGCTTCTCTTTAGGAGTGCCCCAGTTTAAATGCCATTGGCTCTTTTTCTCACAGATTCTTAGCGCATTGTAGATGTATATTTATCAATAAATATATGTTGCATAGAGGACAAGAAATTTGCACATACATTTTTCTGGGTGTTGTGGCTCTTCTTCTTTTGCATTGTCCAAACTACTGTTTGTGTGTGTGTGTGTGGGGGGGGGGGGGGTTGGCAAGTGGGAGAATTGAAATAACAAACGGAAAAAAACCGGGTTTTTTTGAATAACACATATATACATATATATTATAAGGGATGGGCGGAGCGTTTTTTATATATTTATGAGGTGGGAAAGGGGGTTGAAAACAGCAACTGATTTTTTGGAGGGGGGGGGTTGACGGGGTGCGGTCCGTTTCGACTATTCGTGGTCGTCGTCTGAACACATGGAGGAAGTGGATGCTATGTCAGGTCGGGTAGGTGCTTCTGCTTTTGAAGTGTTTGTGTTATCGCCTATTGGTTGGGATTGTGACCTCAATTTTATGTTGTGTAGCTTCCAAACCTCGGAGATTATGTAGGGCCTGTTACGTTGATAGAGTTCGCATCACACTTTATTGCTATTGTTTCTGATATTCTAAGCATTGTTTCATTGTCTTGTCTGCCTACTATGATGGCCTTGTCGATCTGCGGGGTATATTTTTGTTCAAGGGCATGGACAGCTATTTCCATTTTTCCTGTGCTTTGTATTCGATTTTTCTTTTTGATGTTTGATGAAAATTGAATACAAAGCACAGGAAAAATGGAAATAGCTGTCCACGCCCTTGAACAAAAACATACCCCGCAGATCGACAACGCTATCATAGTAGACAGACAAGACAATGAAACAATGCTTAGAATATCGGAAACAATAGCCATAAAGTGTGATGCGAACTCTATCAACATACACAGGCCCTACATAATCTCCGAGGTTTGGAAGCTACACAACATAAAATTGAGGTCACAATCCCAACCAATAGGCGATAACACAAACACTTCACAAGCAGAAGCATCCACTTCCTCCTTGTGTTCAGACGACGACCACGAATAGTCGAAACGGACTGCACCCCGTCAACTCCTCCCTCCAAAAAATCAGTTGCTGTTTTCAACCCCTTTCCCACCTCATATAAATATATAAAAAACGCTCTGCCTATCCCTTATAATATATGTGTATATATGTGTTATTCAAAAAAAACCCGGGTTTTTTCCCATTTGTTATTTCAATTCTCCCACTTGCCCCCCCCCCACACAAACAGTAGTTTGGACAATGCAAAAGAAGAAGAGCCACAACACCCAGAAAAATGTATGTGCAAATTTCTTGTCCTCTATGCAACATATTTATTGATAAATATACATCTACAATGCCCTAAGAATCTGTGAGAAAAAGAGCCAATGGCATTTAAACTGGGGCACTCCTAAAGAGAAGCAGGCAAATAGCCGTAAATATAATAGTTTGTTAAGAGGAGTAACATGGGAATTTTCCCAGAAATAATATCCATGATCTTAGAACTTTAACGTCGTATTTACTAAAACTCCAAGATCTCTAGTGTAATCACAGGGATTCTCACACAGAGGTGCAAAAATCATGGAGGATTACAATAGGTTATGGCTCTCCAAAGTTCAACCCTACCTGACAACATCTTATTCCTTACTGTTTAATTTCTTTCATTGGGTTTTCTTTTCCCCTGAAATGCTTCAGTGTATTTTTTACTAAGTAATTTAAGGAAATTACAACGTCACTAGGATATGCATTAAAATAAATTTTAATATACTTCAATATTTCTGCAACGTCACGTTGCCATTTTCAAGTAACTTAAGAACAAGACACGTGCACGCAGGCACAACAAACAGTACATGAGGAAGAAGCAGGAAGCTATTATTTCTCCTAAAGTCTTGGTGTCCCCTAGCAGGCAATATTGGTATTCTTGGGCGATTGGGCTTAAGGTCTTCGGATGTAGGTTTCCCAAATTTGAGGCAGTCTCATGCAGCCAAATTTGTTGAGGTTCGGATTGTTTCTTAGGGCTGAAGCTGATTCCATGAAAAGCCTTTCATACTTGTATTTACTACGGTGTACTATCGTGGCTTTCTTCCACCGTATTCTATGGTAGGTATCCAGTGCATGGTTAGCAAGACCAGAGTGGCTGTACTGGTGAAATCGGATGTAGTCCTTGTGTTCTGAAATTCTGATATTGGCTGTCCTGCTTGTTTGGCCAAAGTAGGACAGCTTACAGCTGCAAGGGACCTGGTATACACCAGGTAGGTCTTGGGGGGGGGGGCTGGTCTTTAGTAGAGCGAATAAGGGATGCCAATTTTTCATATGGTCTATAACAAGAAGTTAAGTCATGTTTTTTTAGGATTTTTGTAATTTTTTCCGAGGTTCCTTGGATAAAGGGTATGGTGATGGATTTAGAGTAATCCTTGTTGTGAGGGGGGGGGAGGTTGTGGTTTACTGGTTTCAATATTTTTTGGATTTTTTTTTGGGGGGGGGGGATAGCCATTGGCTGAGAAAGTGTTGAGAATGTGGTTAGGGCATGGTCATTCGAACAGATAAGTTTAGCCCTGTTGTGTAGTGTCTTAATGACTCCATATTGTTGTGAGGAGGGGTGGTGGGATTGTTGGTGAATGTATCTGCCTGTATGGGTGGGTTTTTCTATAGACTGAGAAAACCAAGGTTCCATCAGGCTGGCGGGTGACTAGTGTGTCCAAGAAAGGAAGGCAGTTGTTTTTTTCTTCTTCCAGGGTGAATTTGATTCTGGGGTGTTGGTTGTTTATGTGTGTTAGGAAGGAGTGCATCGGAGCCATGTGGCCAAATAGTGAACACATCATCAACATAGCGAAGCCATATGGTTGGTTTTTGTGGGGCAGAGTTTAAGGCTTTCTCTTCAAAAGTCTCCATATAAAAGTTGGCCAAGGGTGGGGAGAGTGGAGAACCCATGGCTGTCCCTTCTATTTTTTGTAGAATTTTCTTTACCAAACAAAATAGCCCGAGTTCATTGTGAACTGAAAAAGGGCTGTGATATCGGGAGGAAATTTAGCTTGGATTAGCTCTAAGGATTCTTTGAGTGGGACATTTGTGAATAAGGAGGAGACATCAAAACTGACCATTATGCCAGTGTGTTTGAGTGTAAGGTTTTCTATGCTAGCTTTGAAGTGGGCTGAATTTTTTTTGTGTGTGAAGGTGTGTTGCCGGTATAGTGTGAGAGAGCTTTGGCCAAATGCTTAACTAGTTTGTATGTGGGGGAATCAATGCCATCCACTATGGGGGACGTCGTGGCACATTTTCCTTATGTATTTTTGGGAGTCCATAAATACGAGGGGGGGGGGTGTTATGGAGTTAAATGGTTTTAATTTGTTAGTGATTTCCACAGGCCAAGAACAGTCCTGTGAGGATACACCCTCATAGGACTTTAGGTCTCCATTCTAAATTTTTCCACTTTTTTGGAGTGCTTTTACAATTTTAAGATTACATCCCTGATGATATCTCTGTAACAGAGACAAAATATATGATCTATTGAAGTTATGTTTAATTATTTCTCTGTTCTGTATTCATTTCATTAAACTTAATTTTGAGTGAAACTTTAATTGTAACTTTTAACAAAAATAAATAGTAGACATTAATCAAGAAACTGTGTATTAATATTCAGCATGGAGGCTATTAGCATTATGCAGTAGGCAGCAAAAGAGCTTAATTTTTTTTAGTTAAAATTTTGAGAGCATATTGATGACTTTAATATTCCTGATACTATAATTTGTTTAATATTCATTTTTACAGAAGATTCACTGTTAGATGTTAAATTGTTATCTTTTCTTTTTATCTGCTTCTTCCATTGGGAAGTAGAGAATAGAATTTTATCTTCATTTGTTGCTTTCCATTGTAGCATAAAGGCTTTTTCAACTAAATTTAGATGAGTTAGCAAGTCTTCTATGATGGTGGCAGAATTTTCCACTTCTGCAAAATACTCAGCCTCACCATCAGAACAGTGTATTTGTTCAGACATACTGGCCTTGGATTTCTAGTTCTGGCATAATCTATACATATCATGTTCCACATCTAGCAAATTTACTTGAGCAGGCTAACATAACTACTCATTCCTAAATTAATCAGAATGGCAGTGTTAACTCACTACTGAAATAATGATTTGCAGTATTTTTATAGCCCACTATGCTCACAACCTGTCAGGTAGATTATTCACTTTTTAAACCATGATTTTAGGATATAGTGGTTAGTTTTATGTCGGACTATATTTTTTTGTGTATTGCATGTGTTCTACTGTCTGATTTGCCTGGTTACAAGATGAAAAATGGGAGTGTGGTTGAAGAAAAAACCCTGTTTCCTCTGTAATTATCCTAGCATTAGCTAGAATAATTACACCTTGATAGTTCCATGTTCTAGATGTGATTCAAGCCTTGGTCTTTCCAACCAAAGGGCTTAGTCTAAACCTGAACTACAGAAACTTGAACATGTAATCCTCAGAGTTAGCTGGTCTCATATGGAGGTGGAGGGTTCTTTCTCCCAGAAGCTCTGGTTTTTCATCCCTCAAAACAGGCAAACTTGCCAGAGAACACACAATATACAATATGAATGTCTATGTCTGTATAGACATTCATATTGTCTATACAGACGTAGACAATATGGAAAAATGGATTATCCATCCTATTCCATCAGATTTGGTTTTTGAACATCTGTACAGTCAAGTTTTCTGATTTATGCTTATGTATAGGGTTATGCATAAGCATATATCCAGAAGGAATCCTCAACAGCTTAATTAGACATCTAGGTCTAATGCTGTTATCACTAGGCTTCTATATCTGTCATTAGCTGCATTGGTGTAAAGCACACATCCATCCATTATGCTTGTGGTCTTTTCTTGTCAATTTTATTTCTAAGCACTTGTTTAACTGATCATCTATCTCCAAACATGACCAAATCACTTGGTTCTTACTTTTTATATGATAGAACTTTCTGTCTTTGAAACAGGGGTTTTGTAGCTCCTCATTTTGTCTTCATTCATACAGTCCAGTATTTTCATAAGGTGGTCCAGAAACTTTTCTCAACTGCTTTTCTTTCAAATGTATAAGTTTTCTATTATCTCCCTTTGTTGTTGGCCATGTTTTACACTATAATGTTAGTCATATATAGTTGAAATTACTTTTCTTTGGATTTTCTTGATAATATTCTAGATTTTAAAAGTTGTGAAATTTCAGAAAACCCACAATTGACCTTCTAAATTCTGTCTCTTGATGCATATCATTGTAGCTGTTAGTGTTGATGTCAGAGATGATTAAAATTATCCACTTGCTCAAAGATATAATTATCTATAACCAAATTGGACTTGTCCTCACATGTCCTTAAAATGCACATATATCAGTCTTTCTGGTTTGTGGCAAGACCCATAGGCTTATTGCCTTAATTAAACCATATAGTTTATCCTTGGAGACCCTTGGAAAGATATTACACGATGTCATCATCATAACCAACAACTGTTGGCTTATGATGTTTCCATTCATTACCATCCTCCATTGAATCTCGTCGAAGCCCAGATTTTATTTCAAAACTTTAATGTTCCTGTAGGAACATTCATTCATCAGCTTTTGAAATAAAACTTGCATACCTTTTGCAGGGGTATGGTGATTAGGTAGTCACATCATATTTATATACTTCTTTAGCATTCACAAGTTATTACATCCCAAATTGCATTTGTATGTGTGTGTGCCCCCCCCCCCCCTCCCAGTCTTATGATTTTATAGCCCACAAATCCTGTCCCATCCATCCCCAGTTGTTGGAGCATAAACATAATGAGTTCTTGATGTGTTCATAAGTTGTATTTTATTTTTTTCATAAGATATATCATTAAACTTATTAATGTATTGGTGAACTTTGGGCATCATAAAATGCTTGTAAGCATGAGGTTCAGTGTTCATTAAATGATTTGGGTTGCAATTTGTTTCATGTCTTGAAAGTTTTAAGTAGAGGTTTGTCTGCATTTCATAGCAAGCATCCAAGAAGGAAATACCTCTATAGTTAACTGGTAGTAATAGGGTCTACTTTATTTAAAAAATAGGGCACAGTATGGCTATATTTCATTCAACTTGGACTTCTTTTTGCCATATTAGCTTGATAAATTCATAAATCTGTTAAGGGTGTTCCTTCTATTTTTAAAAGTTTTGCAATTTTCTTTTCATCAGTTACTTAATTTTTAATGCTTTAATCACATTCTCAACTTCAAAGACGATTCCTCTGTATGGATTTCATTGGGGTGATGATTTGTTTAGTAGTCTCTGAAGTCCTTCTCGTAGAAAGGCTTAATGTTGGTTATACATGCTTACTAAATGACTTAAGGAAATTACAACGTACAATAGACTATACATTAAAATAAACTTTAATATATTTCCGATTTTTCGGCAACATCACGTTTCCATCTTCAAAAGAAACTTACAATAAAGATATGTGCACTCAGGCACTAAATACGGTAAATGAGAACGAAGCAAGGTAGCTATGGTTTTCCTAAAAGTCCTGATGGTGCCCCCTAGCAGGCTATGTAGGTGTTCTCGTCTGTTGGGCTGAAGGTCTCCTGATGTAAGCCTCCCAAATTTGGTTCAGTCTTATGCAACCAAACTTGTTGAGGTTTGGTTGCATGAGACTTGTTTTTTGGGGCTGAGGCTGATTCCATGAATAGTCTTTCATATTTGAATTTGCTATGGTGTGTTATTGTGGCTTTCTTCCACCGTATTCTGTGGCGTGTATCCAGAGCATGGGTCTGCAAGACCTGAGTGGCTATACTGGTGAAACCGGATGTAGTCCTTGTGTTCTGAAATTCTGATATTTGCTGTCCTGCCTGTTTGGCCAAAGTAGGACAACTTACAGCTGCAAGGGACCTGGTATGCACCTAGTAGGTAGATCTGTCTAGGTAGGTAGACCTACGCTAGCCAAACAGGCAGGACAGCGATTATCAGAATTTTAGAACACAAGGACTACATCCGGTTTCACCAGTATAGCCACTCAGGTCTTGCAGACCCATGCTCTGGATGCATGCCACAGAATATGGTGGAAGAAAGCCACAATAATACACCATAGCAAATTCAAATATGAAAGACTATTCATGGAATCAGCCTCAGCCCTAAGAAACATGCCAAACCTCAACAAGTTTGGTTGCATGAGACTGCCCCAAATTTGGGAGGCTTACATCAGGAGACCTTCAGCCCAATGGCTGAGAATACCGAATACCTACATAGCCTGCTAAGGAGCACCATCAGGACTTTATTAAAACCATAGCTACCTCGCTTCATTTTCATTTACTGTGTTTAGTGCCTGCATGCACATATCTTTATTGTCAGTTCCTTTTGAAGATGGCAACATGACATTGAAATATATTAAAGTTAAATTTAATGTATATTCTATTGTATTGTAATTTCCTTAAGTAATTTAGTAAGTCTCTGAAGATACTGCCTAAATTTCTCAACAGTTTCTTTGTAATTAACTCTCCTTAGTTGTTAGTCAATATTTGAGTTTGTGGTTTATATACTTAACCTCTTTATTTTTAGTTTTTTCTTTGTTAGCTTTTTCCCTCAATGCAGTATTTCACTACACTGGTTTCCATAAATTAAGGGGGGGGGAATCGATAACTTTGGGATTGATAGTACAAGAAGGAAAAAACATATGAAAGTTAGCTGTATTAATTAAAAAGCGACCGTGAGTCTTGTTATCATATACAAATGAGTGGCACTGTCAGCAGTATATTCAAATGAGCCATACCATAAAAGTGGATGTTTTGGAGTGGTTTCCATTTCATCTCTGGAATGAGAACAAGACATTTCATGATAGCAGAATTCTTGGATATGGCCAAGACATCATTTAACTAATGAATTCAGGTGGCAAACCAGCATAAGACCTAGAGGCTGGCCAAAATCAGGTGGAGGTAGCCAGATGGTTGTGTGCGAGTCATTCTGTGGTTCTTATACAGCACAGGGAGATCATGGGTTACAACTGCAGTGGGTGACAGAATCTTTTACCTGCTTACTGAACAAGAGTGCTACCTGAATCAGTTATAATCTGACCTTGCTTATGCTACAGAAGCATTTGGTATCTGCTTCCACTATGTGCAGAAGGCTTCATGGTCTGTATGCTAGGTAACCAGTCTACATGTTCCTATCCCCATGCCACTAGATAGTTGAAATGGGCCAAGCTCCATGTCATCTGGAGCTTGGCCCATTTGAAGTATCTTGGATCAAAGATCAGTGGGGGGGAGTCAGTATTGTTTACAGACAAGTCCCCGATTTGCTCTACAAAGTGATATTAGGTGTGCTGTGATCTGGAGAGAACCAGGGAACATGTTATCATCTCTTTGATATCTATGAAAGCAACACTTATAGTGGAGGTAGTGTGATAGTTTGGGTAGGCATCTCATTGGGCAGACACATTGACTTGTATGTGCTTCCTAGCAGAATCATGAATTCTGCAACTTATAGAGAGACTAGGTCCTGGATCCCAACGTTCATCCATATGCTGAAACCACACAGAAATAGTAAAGCTAATTTTATGCTTTTCTTGGAATACTTTAATAGTATGTTTTGCTATATACCACAAACCTGGCTGTGCAGGCTGTTTATCAACATGAATATCTTGCCTGCTGTGTTTAGAACTGTGTCTATTATTATAATCAGAGATAACACTTGCAGAATTGACAGTTTTAAAATTTGTAGAATTATTTTCTAAGTGGTAGCATGCAGATTTATAAGAGTATGTATGATAATGGATTTTAAACATATACTTGTTCAGATCCATTGAAGTGGTACCGCTGTTCCTTTATGAACAGAGTTTAAATGGCTTAGATTATTCATAGTTGTGCATTGTAGCTTGAACAGCAAAAGAACAAAATGACTTAAATTGCTAATATTTCAGTGGATTTCAAACCAGCTTTCATAATGCAAAAAGTTATTGAACACAGCATTCAATCAAGTCTTTATCGAAAAATCCAGTGGAACTGAAAGGAACCATTTTATGGTATCTGTCTTGGAGCCACCTTTATATAATGGAACTATGTTACTCTCTTTCCACTCTCCTGGAACCCTGTTAGCGATAATACCATATAGGTATTGTATTTTTTATTTCTTCTTCCACTAACTTATATAGATAATTTTGACACAAAATTATTGATTATAAGATGAAAGGCTGAAATATTTGCAATAATAATAAAAGCATCTCGAGTTATCTTAAATAGTTCTATTTGACTGATCTAGTCAATTTGATTTTTATAGGGTGATAGCGACTTAAAGGAAGAAGAGAAATTAGACTCAAAGGTAGGACAAAATTTGAATTTCACAGATTTCATATAATATGTATAAATGTTATCTACATGAAATGTATCTCATTTTCTCTCTTTCAGAATAGCATTATAATGATTTTAATGCTATCAGTGCCCTAAAACCATTTCTTCAGCAATTCAGTTTCTGAAATATGACTAAATTGGCATTTAGATTTTTTTGCACTTAAAGGCCAGACTTACTGAAAAAAAAGTTGGAAGGAACAAAAGAAGGAAACATGATAGTGCATGTTTTATTTTCATTAGTGAAATAGAAAGTTGCCAAGCAGGTGTTAGCTATAGGATTTATTAATCCAAAGCATGCTTTTTTTCTTTTCTTTTTTTTTTTTCATTGATTTAATTATATTCAGAATCTGCTTTTTTTTCAGTAATTTTTTTTAATTTTTCATCAATTTATAAAATAAAACAAAAAAGAAAATAAAATTTGATCCATTCTCTTAGCCCATCCATAGTACATAAATCTTGTTACTTCTTGTCTCTGTGGATTGATATATGTAGCATCACTGATCCCATTTTACCTACTGTAGAGAAAAATTTTTTTTCACATTTTCTAATAATTTTAGTGTTTAAAAGTGAAATTCAGGGTGCTTAAGAGTCAAAGCTGTATAACTGAGAGGAGATACATTGCCTTTAAAGGAATGCAGAGAACCAACTAGGACCTAATGTCCAATACTCACTTTCTCATGGTGTACCCTGTTAGGTATCTATTTGCATACTGAGTGAACGAGGGTGGGCTGGCAATTTGGGATTTAGCTGACCGAATTGTATTGTTATTAGCTTAAACCATAATGTAAAATGATGGTTACAACATGAAAAATTTCATGCTTGAGCTACTGCCCAATTAAATAAAGTCCCTGTTGTTTTTGCCAGGAACAAATCCTGAAAAACACATGCCAACTCAACATTGCCAGACAAGATCGGTACTATCAACATAAGAAGTCTGAATGGCAAAGAAATGGAACTAGCAGAAGAATTGGATAAGTACCAGATCAACATAATACAGGTGACTGAAACAAAAAAGACAGACTGGTTGAGATCTTTGTAAGCAATAAATACAAAATGTTGTATTCAGTTAATAACAATCAGGGAAAAGGATTAGCTATAGTATTCAACATTAAATATAGGCTAATCTTGAATGGCAGGCAGTGTCAAGTGGAGTGATGTGTGATGAAACAAATATCAGAATGGGGAACTGGACAATGAAACTTATTTGTGCCTATGATTGCGCAGAAGGTTCTAAGGTAGAAGTGGAGGACTTTTTTGAGAAGCTTTAGAGAAAGCAGCTAACACAATGAAAAAGGACAAGTTGGTCATCTTTGGAGATCCAAATAGCAGAGTAGGAAATGATTGTCAAACGTGCAGAAATATTTTGAGAAAATTTGAAGAAAAGAGCAAAGCTAATAATAATGGCAAATACCAGTTGGATTTCTGCTCAGGACATGGACTGGTTATTACTAACACTATGTTTCGACATAAAAATGTGCACAAATTCACATGGAGAGAAGAGGCAAGGAATAAAAAAAAATCTCATTGACTATGTTATTGTTAATAGTGATGTTTTCTCCCTGGTGCAGGACACCAGAGTGTACAGAAGATTTGAAATTGGAAGTGATCACCATTTAGTCTTGAGCAGGATAAAATTTAATTTCATACTGAATAGAAGAACATGTGAGAAAGTTTTAAAGTGAATAAAAGTTGAGCAGCTCTCAGATGTGAACTATAGACTAAAATACACAAACATTATTCAAGAAAAAAATGAAAGAATTACTAAAATACAGAAACAAAATAAACATCCTGTTTAGATGTTTATAGTTGTGACATTGTAGTAATTGAAAATACATAGTATGTTTTTTTTTGGCAGAAAGGTTTGCAGCTGCAAACTATTCTAGGATGGCCAATATCAGACTTTCTGAACACATGGACTACATCTGGTTCTGCCATTATGGCTACTCTACTTTGCTGTGGCAAATACAAATACGAAAGGCTATTCTTGTAATCTACTTCATTCTTGAGAAAGTATCCAAACCTCAACAAATTTGTGAAGTACTTAACCAGAGATCTTCAGCCTCATTTACCCAGTGTTTACTACTTGCATGCACATATCATTGTTCTGACCTGATGATGGTCAGAACAATGATATGTTTTCAATAAGCAGTTTTCCAAAACATTGAAAATATTAAAATAAAGTTATTATAAGTAACGTTCATTATGTTGTAATTTTCTGAAAAATAATATTTGAGAAATGATACAAGCAGCTGATGGACATGTGGATGGACAATGCAAGGAAATGTTAGAGAAGTAAAAGAATAAGGAAGATATATGAAAATAAAAGGGACCTGTAAAGAATTCCTTTCAAAAAATAAATACAAGAAGGAATGTTGGTTTTCTCTTTTTGCTTATTTTCTGTATGTAAAGGAATTTGCATTTTGTCTGACTAGTCTTTTTAACTTCAGCTTCTGCTCTAGTAAGCTCCCAAATGAGTTGAAGTTTAGTATTCAGTAGTGCAATTTTTCAGGAAATTTTTTTCACACTAGCTACCAGCTTATTCCTTGAAATAGTTTTTTTTTTTTTTTTTTTTTCGCAAGTTAGAAATATGTATGAGGAAACAAGACATGCTACTCCAAAAATGCTGAAAAATTCATTTTTCTACATCATAATTTATTCTCTATATTTCACAGTTTAAAATAAGTTGTGCTAATATTTTTGTTATTTGAAGAAATAAGTGGAATTTTTTTCTTGTTGTATTGTTTTTTAAATACAATGTTCACTATGAAATTAAATGATAGTTTTATTATATTAAAATGAAGGATATTATGGATCCATCTACACTGCTTGGAAAGAAGTTAACAGACACCATAGTGTGAGGAACAAACATTCATTGCACCCACCTTAATAAGATGTAGCCCTGAACTGTTGTGGGGCAGACATCCCTTGATCTCACCCGATGCCCCAGTTCATCCACATATGTTCAATAGGATTGAAATCAGGGATGTGTTGAGCTAGTCAAGTGTGGTAATGTTCGTGTCCACAAACCATGCAGTTACAGCAACAACCAATACTCAACCTTATGGCCTGGTGCATTGTTTTGCTGAAACAGACAATGGGCAGTTGTGTAGAAATGCATAAAATAGGAAGCATTGCATAATTGCATTGCATGATATCCTTATTGTCCATTCCATTGCATTGCATAATATCCTCAAGTTGACTTCTCACAACTGTGTTCAGAGATCTCTCAGGGTCAGTGTTTGTGGCACCACATACAGGTTCGAAGCCAAACCAGGAAAAACAGGACCATACCATCACACTGCTACCTCTAAATTTCATAGTTGGGGTTACTCACTCTGGTAAGAGACATTAACCGGGCATCTGCTCAGTAGAGGGGTGTGGCATGATTTTTCACTCCATAGAAGCTTCTATGTCTCACTCTTTTTGCACCACTGAAGAAATGATGTTGCGTGTTGGTTTGGGTAATTTGGGGCTTGCTTATTGCAATTCTACCATGAAACTCATGTTGTGAGCCTCTGTTCTGAATATTTTTGTGCAGATTTGTGTTCTGGTCGATATCTGGAATCCTGCATTCAATGTGCCAGCCAACTAATGGCGATTTTTACATATTATTTTTCATAGAACCCTGCAGTCATGTTCGGCAGGTATGGTGGGTGATCCACTGTGGGCAGCACTTGCAGTTGACACCCTGCACTTCCATCTCAGCATCACTGATTGTTGACCTGGGATGGCCCAATTTTTCAACAATTTGCTGAATAGATAGGCCTGTACTTGGCATCCCATCACACTTCTCTCAAACTACGCCAACTCCCTAATCACAGCAATTTTGCCTGGATGTTATTGCACTGACTTGGAGCATTGTATTCCTGCAATTTATGCAAGCTACAAACATGTGACTCATTACATGGCACAATGCACCTTGCCCATGGGGATGTCTGTTGCCTTCTTTCTATGCAGTGTATATTTTATAGCAAAATGTTGAAAGAGAGTGAAGTTTCAAAAATTTACCAGCAATCATACGAGAAAAATACCCTAATTATGTAGGGTAAAAATACCCTAAGTATGCCTTGCATGCACTATTTAAACAACCCTAAATCTACCCATAACCCATATATTCACCTTTTATTAATGCATTGAGTAAGTTTTGCCACCCTTGAAACACCTGGCAACCAAGTTCAAAAATATTACTAGTCAACTGTAACTGTGTCATAAATTAAATTCATAAGTAATCTCTAGATGGGCTCATAATAAAATAAACTATACAGCTTATATTTGTCTTAGCTAGATACTGTAATAGACAATATTACAGATTCATATATATTTTATAGTAAAACAAGGAAAAGTAAGATATGTAAAGAAATTTTCTTACTTTTGAAAATTTACTAAACTTAGAAAGTTATGAACCTTACAAACTTTGGTAAATTTTTGAAAGTTTAATTTTTTTTAATTTATTTTTTCTACATTTGCCTATAAAACATGGATGCATCCACAATATCTCACTTATTTCAAATTGAAGCATCTTGGTTCTATACCTAAAAATTGACAGTTATATTTAGGGAAAGAAAACTTTTATTTTCTATTTTTATCAAAGTAGATCCTCACAGAATCAGCAAAGCTGGTATGGTGGGAAGTCAATTGAATAAATTCATATGGAATAAGAGAGAAATTAGTCGCAACACTAAACTAGCTGTATACAAAACAGTGTTCAAACCAGTTTTAACTTATGGATCTGAGAGCTGGGTCAGAAGTAAAACACTTGACCAAAGACTAGAGACTTCAGATATGAGAGTCCTGAGAAAGATTATAGGCGTGAACAGGTGGCATCAATGGCAGTATCATATTAAAAACGAGGATATTAGGAAAGAACTTGACATTGTCAGCATCCAGGAATGCGTTAGCAGAGCTAATCTCAGGTGGTATGGTCACTTAAACAGAATGGGCGAGGAAAGATTAGCAAAACAAGTGTTCTCTGCCAGGTTGGCAGGAAAATGACCAAGAGGAAGACCAAGATATAGATGGATTGATACGGTACAAAGTGCTTTAGACGATAGAAATATAAGAGCTGATAATATTGGAGTGTTGACAAGTAACAGACTGATTTGGAGGATAATTGTAGATAGGAAATTAATCATGATGTAATTTTTTTTTTCATGTAGTACTATCATATCCTGTACACCCCTTGAGGGTACATGGCAGGAATTTGATGATGATGATGATGAGATCCTCATTTTGGCAATGTAAGATAACCAGAAATAGAAGATATTAATAGGGGAAGTGCTTATTTCGTTGCCAAATATACATACAGGAGCACGCCAAGGGTATTTGCCACCTGGGTGCAAACTTTTATTGGCTGCCCCTTAAAAAAATAACTAAAAGAAATTGCATGTAGCATTTACTACAATAAATAAAATATCAATGTTGCCGCCTGGGTGTGGTGCACCCTTCGGTTGGCGTGGTCCTGTATACATATATGGAAACTTGGTGAATTTTGAGTAAAAGAAGAGAGAGCTTATGAGAATAGCGTCCTCAGCATTGAAGTTGCCTTAGTTTCCACTGCTTAAAAACTTTCCATGTTTAAAGTCATGCACGAAATATTGATTGGGTTTGTTTATTTTACAATGCTTAAATGAATACATTTAGGCTCTCTGATAATTACTCTTTAACACTGACTGCTGTTCAGTTATGAAAAGTGCAATTCTCTGAACTGGAAGTGCTTTGGTATTGAATGAGGATTCTGGTTGTTTTGTTTCTGCTGATTCTGATGGATGAGAGCCACATTTCTAAACAACTCAACCCTGTGAAACCTTAATCAAAAGAACTAATAAAAAGGTGTGTATATATGGGCACCTTGACAGCACTTGTGGCTTTTTTTTTTTTTTTTTTTTTTTTAGCAGTGCAAGCTGAGGCAACTTTAATGCAGAAGATTGTATTCTCATAAGCTCTCCGGTCAGTTTTCTCAATTTTCAAAGTTTCTCTCTCTCTCTTTGTGTGTGGTCATTTATTTTCAAGTGGTCACATGGTTAGGTAAAGTATTATTATAGATTTTTTTTTATCTTTCTTTATTCTGCAATCTTCCCAAAGTACTCAGTATTTGGCAAAACATAATTTAATTAAATTTGTATCAATTTTAATGAGCTTATTTTTATTTTTTTTTTGAATACATTTGTTTATAAAATTTAATTCATCATGCTTTGGCATATCCCTGTTTTTTAATGTGCTAATGGCACCTAGATTTTGGGTTGGGTGGCAGTAAGAGTGTGTATATATATCTTGGCCAGTATGTGTAGACTTACTGTAAACAGTGAAGGAGAGGTTGCTGGAAGAAAGATGCGACAAGCATATTGAGAAATGGATCTGTGTTCTGACTTTCTGAGTTTCATTTGTAAATTGTTTGTGTTGTTTGTTTAGGTGGCTGAGAATGGTATCTGAAGTCTGGCAGCCATGGGCCAGATAACAAAAACATTGTCAGTGTACATAAGCCAGCCTTTGCATTTTAAAGTAAAGGAATCCTAAAGCACACTGCTCAAAAGCTTCCATATAAAAGTTGGCAGTTGGGAAGAGGAGAAATGATGGCCAATCCATGACTGCCTTCTTTTTTGCAAGCAAAAAGTATTTGCCATACAAAACAACCAGACATAGTACATGGGCAAAGAGTGCCATGATATTGGGAGAAAATTTGTACTGTAAAAGAGGAATTGTCACTTATTGGGACAATTCCTCTTTTGGGAAAAAGCAGAGAACGTCAAAACTGACTGATAAATCACTTTTATCAAGTATGCTGTCTTTAATTTGGTGTACAAAGTGTTCTGAGTTTTTTTTTTTTTTTTTATAGGAGGGGAATGACCTACCAACTCTTTGAGTGTTGATGTTCGTTTCTTGACCAGATAATAATTGGGGCTGTCAATACATTCAACTGTCAGCTGAAGAGGTACATTCCACTTATGAATCTTAGGCAAAACTAGGAATTCTAGAAGAACAAATGTAGTGAAAGTAGTTTTTTTAACTATCTGCAGACTGGGAAGTGACTGATTTAAGTAATTGTACTGTTTTCAAAATGTTGGGAAATTAATTATTCTTAACATGATTTGTAGTCTCCATAATTTATCAAAATTAATGCTGATCACCGTGTACATTAAAGGAAAGGATTAAGCAGTATACAAGATAGCCACCATAAACATACATATCAATGGAAAAGAAGCAGAACCAGCATAAGAATTTGAAGTACCATGTCAAGATAATTGCTGTTACTGAAACAAAGAAGACAAAAACATGTGACCTCTACATGACAGCAAGATGATGTTATTCAGGCAATAAGCATGGAAAGGAAAGAATGGCTATCGTCTCCAACACTAAACATGAAGATAATCTTTCATGAATGGCAAGCAGTATGAAGTAGTCATGTGGACAAACATTAAAATAGGGAATTGTACTGTGGACTTATTTGTGCCTATGGTCCAATAGAAGAAGGGGAAATCACTCCTCTTCTTCCTATAGTCTAAGGAAGAAGAGGAGTGATTTTTTGTATCATTAGAGAAGGCAACTGGATATAAGGAAAGTTGGTCCTTGTTGGATATCTAAACACTACAGTAAAAAATTATTAACTGACAGAAATGTGTGGGAAAATTTGGAGAAAAAGGGCAAAGCTAAAAATGGTAAATACTAGATTTCTGTTCAGGACCTGGAGCAGTTGCTATTCAACATAAAAAAAGACAAAACACTAGAGATTTGGAGCGCTCCTGGCAGTCCTTGAAAATCTGAGGGAGAGTGTGATTTTCATGCCAGACCATGCCCATATCTGCAGTAGGTCTCTAAGGTGAACAGCTTCTAGTCAATAGAGTAATGTAGGCAAGGGAAGTTAACAAGACTGATTTCTAACCATAGGACAGTGATTGGTTCTGAGGACTAGGCTGATCAGGCTGGGATATGAAGGAGGTATGGAACTTCACCTTTCCAAAACTAGACAGTTTTGGAAAGGTTAGGTTAGCCTGGACCAACATTAGTGCCTTTTCATGGAATACCTTAGGTGTGTGGCATGACTGTTTTGGTGCAACTAACAGCCAACTAGGAACTGGCCCAAACTGTCTAATTAAAACAAAGCATTACAATGGTCATGAGAGGTGTTGATGCAATGTGCGTTCTGCCCAGTGCTCTGAATGTCAAAGTGAATAAAATCAAGTGTAGCTAAACAGCAGTGGTAACTATGACTCTCATTCAGTGGATGATGCTGGACGTTAGATGGAGCTCTGGTTGTGCTGGTTTGGGATAAGCCCGTCTTTGAAAACTCTTAGAAACATGGGAACCTGTCACCCCACATCGCACACCTACATGAGATGTAGAGAAAAGGTGTTCTAGCAATGACATCATTAGACCTGTGAGGGGGACAGTATACTCCAGAAAAACTACACCGTGTCCCAGCACAGCAACTTTGGGAATCTTCTTGTCTAACTCTCCAGCAATAGTGAATCGAGTTGGTAGCCTTGAAAAGTGCACCCAGTGACAAGTTATGAATGTCTGCTTTAGGCTATAGATTACCTTTTAGAGCATGCTCAACAGTTGGTTGGATAAGGTAGTTAAGTTAATAAGTTAGGTATATGTGTTAGGGTGCATATTCATGTGCTTGGTCAAATATCAGATTAATGTGAGCGTTCAACAGGCCAAATCCATGGTAGTCCTTACCTGGTATTAGCGAGGTGCCAGACTCCATTGCTGCACATATGACTGTTATTTATATGGCAAGAGGTCATATGAAGTGGTAGGATGCAGGGCCCTTAACCATCTGCTTCATGTACATTAAGGACTGATGAATGCCTTTTCCGTTCTTAATTTGGGATGATGATTGAACACAAGTCAGAATCCTGTCTGGCCACTGCAATGATACCATTTGTGCTTCACGTGTTGAAGGGCAGTACTAGCCAGAGTTGCTTTTATACTGTTACAGTGCAGTTGCTCTGATGATGCCACTAGAATGGAAGCATCAAGGCAGCCGTTGAAAATGTGTTGCTGCTGCTTCTTATGTCACACCATTCAGGTATCACATGCGAGCATCAAATCATCCACATACAACCTAACTACTAGTCTGGGTGTCATGCTTTCAAGAGCATCTGCCATACTGCTATATATTAAGTCTCATCCTCTAGTGATGGCTTGATGTAAAATTAGATGTAAGACAAGGGTGCATGCACTATCTTCACTTTTATTCATCATTAGGTGGCTTACATTATGTAAAAAAAAAAAAAAATGGTATTAAACCTGACAGAATTGGAGATATTAAACTTTGCTTTGTGACTAATCTTTGCTCTATGCAGATGATGTACTTAAAGAAATCCAGTGCGTTTTCCAGGATTCTTTAAATTGAATAACAAGAAAACTTTTACATGAAAATTATCAATAAAATGAACAAAACTATGGAAATAGGAATGAACATGAAAAATTTCAATGAATTTTCAGTGGAAAACCTTCAGAACAAGTAAAATATTTCAGCTGTTATGTATAATTTTTTGTGAAAATGGAAAATTAAATGTGGAAATTAATAATAGAATAAATAAAGGTGCTGCAGGGAACCAGTAAAATAAAGTCATATGGAATAAGAGATAAATTAGCCCAAACACTAAACTAGCAAACTACAGTGTTTCATGCAAGTTTTAATTAAGGATCTGAGAGTTAGGTTACATTAAAGATAATCAATTTTTAATTAAAGCATTAATTAAAAGCATGAGACCAGTGATATGAGATTGTTCAGAAAAATTATGAGAGTGAACAGATGTCCTCACTGGCAGAATCATGTCTTTATTTATGTCCTCCAACTTGGCATTGTTGGAGCAGAGCAGAGCAAATCTAAGGTAGTATTAGCACTTAAAAAGAAGGAAAGGTTAGCGAAACAAGTACTTAATGCTGAGATGGAAAGAAAGATCCAGAGGTAGACAGTGATCTAGGAGGATCAGAGCAATCAGAAATACCCTAGAAGGTAGAAATATGAGCTCTGACAATACTGCTGTGCTCACAAGTGATAGACTAATTGAAGAAATTGTTGACAGAACATTAGTAATAATGTAAACCTAATGTACCACTTTCATGGTATTCTATTTACTCCATTTGAAGGTACATATCAGGAAATTGATATTTTATAAATATCCAACTGCTATGAAAAATTCGAATGAGGCCATAAGAGGTTCACATGGCTTTGGCCAGTGGAAATTGAGTAATCTTGCTAAATGTGATAGTAATGTGAATAAAAGCAAGCTGATAAATGGTAATTACATGTGGACGAGACAATGCAGCAAATGTATCACCAGTTAGTCCCTTGTGCATCTTGAGATGCATATGAAGTTTATTCCAGCATCCTTTTGTTTATATATTAGAAGCTGAAAATTTTTTGGTTTAGCTGTTCTTTAGAATGCAGAAATTCTAAATAAGAATTTGAGGAAAGTTGAGTATATCCAATGAAACATAAATATAACTACAATCCTGCTATGATGAATAAATTTGAGCATACAGTACTGTGTTATGTATTTAATTCTACTTTCAGAGTAAAATAGTTGTTAGTGTTCACATCTTACTGTATATTCCTTGCTACTTTGCCTGACAGTGCTGTCAGCTAATTGATGGCAAAACAGACTGAAGTTTTGTCTGGTTTTTTTAAAAATAAATTGCCTATGTAGTGTAATTGGAAGAATGACGGTGATTCTTGTCGTGATGGAAGATACCTCTGTATAGATTTTTTCAATTGAAGGTGAGTTAGCTGATCTCAGATGGAGGTAGCAGGGTTTTTATCTCCTGGAAACTTGGGTTTTTCATCCTGTATATGGACAAATCAGCCCTTCAGAACATGCAATTTACAGACAAAAAATATTAGTGGCTATGGTGGACAGTTGATGTAGATGATGATAGTAGTAGAGGTTCGGTGTAGGTGGTGGTTGTAGAGTTGTAGAATAGGTGTCCTCCCTCTGAGTCTTGGACTCCTTGGAGATGTCACGAAATAATAATAATAATAATAATAATAATAATCATCATCATCATCATCATCAAATTCCTGCTATGTACCCTGAAGGGGATGTACAGGATATGATAGTACTACATGAAAAATTTACATCATTACTAACTTCCTATCTACAATTTTCCTCCAAATCAGTCTGTTACTTGTCAAGACTCCAACATTATCAGATCTTATATCTCTATCATCTAAGGCACTTTGTACCGTATCAATCCACCTATATCTTGGTCTTCCTCTGGGTCGTTTTCCTGCCAACATGGTAGAGAACACTTGTTTTGCTAATCTTTCCTTGCCCATTCTGTTTAAGTGACCATACCACCTGAGATTAGCTCTGCTAACGCATTCCTGGATGCTGACAATGTCAAGTTCTTTCCTAATATCCTCATTTTTTAATATGATATTGCCATTGATGCCATCTGTTCACGCCGCTAATCTTTCTCAGGACTCTCATATCTGCAGTCTCTAGTCTTTAGTCAAGTGTTTTACTTCTGACCCAGCTCTCAGATCCATAAGTTAAAACTGGTTTGAACACTGTCTTGCATACAGCTAATTTAGTGTTCTGACTAATTTCTCTCTTATTCCATATGAATTTATTCAAGTGACTTCCTACCATACCAGCTTTGTTGATTCTGTTCTCTATTTCCATATTTAATTTACCATCTTCAGTAAAAATTGTGCCTAAGTAGCTGAAATGTTTTACTTGTTCCACAGTTTCTCCATTCACAATGCAGTTGACATTTTCAATGATTCTACCTATATTCACTGTCTTTGTCTTTTTTATTGCTGATCTTCATACCAAATCTATTACAACAGTTATTCAATTTAGTCAGGGAATCTTGCAGACTTAGCGGATTTATTTAGAAGTATAACATCGTCTGCATAAAGCAAAGAGCTGACATTAACATCTCCAATTTTGATATCAGGTTTTCCTTCATAATGTGATCCATATAGATAATGAATAACAGAGGGGATAATCATTAAAAGAAACACGTATTAACAACACTGAAAATTATTTAATTGTAAATATTTCATCCTAAGTATCTTAGGACATCATCAGTACAGTAGTTTAAAACAATAATAGAAATAACATACAGTTAGAGCGCATGATTACAATAATCTCATTAAACGTGCGTAATGTGTTACAGAAGTAAAAAAAAAAAATTAAATAAATAAAAAATTATTTAACACAATTTGTATGACAATTTCTCATACTTTAGGAATAGTAAGAACGTCGTTATGGTTTAAGTTTGGTTGTATAGTGGGATTCAGAACTCTCTTTGTATAAACGTTCATGTTTATGCAGGGTGTTCCAAAATTCACGCAAGATTTAAATTTAGCGCCATTTGTGCGGTAAAGCGTTGCCAACGAGAAAAAAAAAAGACAGCGTGACAGCGAGAAAAAAAGACAGGTTATTAAAAATAACCTGATACAGGTTATTTTTAATAACCTGTATCAGGGTTATTAAAAATGACCACACACAGCGAAGAGAGTTCATTGAATGGATTATGGAACAACAAGTGGATGCTTATTTTTCGAACAAAATCATCTTCAGCGATGAGGCTCATTTTCATCTTGATGGCTTCATTAATCGACAAAATTGTCGCATTTGGGGTTCAGAAAATCCACCAGCGATTGTTGAGAAACAAATGCATCCACAACGTGTCACTGTTTGGTGCAGATTTTGGGCTGGAGGCATCATCGGTCCATTCTTCTTCGAAAATGCGGCTGGTAAGCCAATAACAGTTAATGGTGCTCACTATCGCGACATGATAATCCAGTTTTTTGTGCCTAAATTGCAAGATATGGATGTGGACGACATATGGTTTCAACAAGATGGTGCCACATGCCATACAGCCCAAGAAACAATTCAATTATGCATGAATCATTTCCTGGTCGTGTAATTTCCCGTTTTGGTGATCAGAATTGGCCGCCAAGATCATGTGACTTAACGCTGTTGGACTTTTTTCTTTGGGGTTTTTTGAAGTCTAAGGTTTATGCCAACAAGCCCACGACCACGCACGCCTTGAAGGAGGAAATTGAGCGCTGTATCAACGAAATTCAGCCACATTTATGCAAAACGGTCATGGAAAATTTCGACAAAAGAGTGCGTATGTGCCAGCAAAGCCGTGGAGGCCATTTACCCAATATGCTATTCCATGCATAACCCTATACTGTATACTTTATGAATCAATAAGAAATTACAATTTTTAATTAAAAACCTGTGTTTTCTCTCAAAATTACTTCTTGCGTGAATTTTGGGACATCCTGTATAGAGATCTATGTAAAAGTTTAGACTTTTCCCAATGGATCCTATGGTTTGGATTTTCAATTCCTTGTTGAGAGGGGCCAGATTTCTGAGGTTTAAAAAGACGAATGTGGTCTTGATGTTCCGAGATGCTTTTCTGAACAGACTTAACTGTCTATCCAAAGTAAGACAATTTACAGGAGCATGGAATCTCATAAATGCCAGGCAACATCAAAGGTGAGAGTTTGTCCTCAGGAGAAGGTAACAAGTTGTAAATTTGGTTGATAGGTTTGTAAGTAGTAGCAAATTTATATTTCTTCATAACTTTAGAAAGACGTTCAGAGATGCCTTTGACGTAAGGTATGGGAATCCTATGGACTTCTTCCTGTTTGGTTTGATGTGTGGAGAAGTGACTGATGATTTTTTGAGTTGTTTTAGGATTATATCCATTTAGGATGGCTGTATTTTTGATTACTTCTAATTCCTGGTTTAAAGATTCTTCAGAGGAGCAGAATTTGTGTGCTCTGGAAACTAGTGATTTAATAATGCAAGATTTCTGAGATGGATGATGAGTGGAAGAATTATGAATGTAGCGACCTCAGAATGTAGGCTTGCAAAAGATAGACGTGGTGATGGAACTGTCTTCTTTTCTTTGGATGTGTAAATCCAAAAAGGAGATAGATACCCTGTGGAGATTCTTTTTCTAACGTGAAGTTGATGCGATGATGAAGAAGGTTAATTTTATCTAGAAACATTAAAGACATTCAACTATCAAAAACTGACTCGTTAATCAGCTTCGACATTGTCTCCCTCTTCACAAACATTCCCCATAAAGAAACAATAGAATTGCTAACTCAAAAATTTCCGTCTGATATAGTTGAATTGTTCAAATTTGTTATTGCATCAGGTTACTTCACCTAGAAAGGTCAAATTTACAAGAAGAAGGAACAGGAACAAACAAGTTTGCTAGGTTTGGTGATAAACCTAGCAAACTTGTTTCTAGAACACCTTCAGGAAAAAATATTCACTTTTGAACCCAAACCAAAAATTTGGTTAAGATATGTCGACGACGTATTTGCAGTCTGGGATCATCCCGAACATGAATTACAACTGTTTCTAGATAAAATTAACCTTCATCATCACATCAACTTTACGTTAGAAAAAGAATCTCCACAGGATGTGTAAATCCAAAAAGGAGATACCCTGTGGAGATTACATGGTCGCTACATTCACAATTCTTCCGCTCATCATCTATTTCAGAAATCTGGCATTATTAAATCACTAGTTTCCAGAGCACACAAATTCTGCTCCTCTGAAGAATCTTTAAACCAGGAATCAGAAATAATCAAAAATACAGCCATCCTAAATGGATATAATCCTAAAACAACTCAAAAAATCATCAGTCACTTCTTCACACATCAAATCAGACAGGAAGAAGTCCATAGTTTTACCATACCTTACGTCAAAGGTATCTCTGAATGTCTTTCAAAAATTATGAAGAAATTCAATGTTGCCACTACTTACAAACCTATCCAAATTTACAACTTGTTACCTTCTCTTAAGGACAAACTCTCACCTTTGATGCTGCCTGGCGTTTATGAGATTCCATGCTCATGCATATTGTCTTACTTTGGACAGACAGGAAAGTCTGTTCAGAAACACATCTTGGAACATCAAGACCACATTTGTCTTTTTTTTTTTTAAATCGCAGAAATCTGGTCTCTCTCAATACGGAATTGAAAATCCAAACCATAGGATTCATTGGAAAAAGTCTTAACTTTTACATAGATCTTTCTGTAAACATGAACGTTTATACAAAGAAAGTTCTGAATCCATACTACACAGACCAAACTTAAACCACAATGATGTTCTTACTATTCCTAAAGTATGAGAAATTGTCATACAACATTGTGTTAAATAATTTATTTATTTATTTATTTTTACTTCTGTAACACGTTACGCACATTTAATGAGATTCTATTGTAATCATCTGCCCTAACTGTATGTTATTCCTATTATTGTTTTAAACTACTGTACTGATGATGTCCTAAGATACTTAGGATGAAATATTTATAGTTAAATAATTTTCATTGGTTAATACGTGTGTTTCTTTTAATTATGATCGCACCACAGGTTTCGTTATTTAAAAGAGTGGTTAATGTACATCCTTGTACATTAACCGCTCTACACAGTCTGACACCAGATTTAACATTAAACCATCTTCCTGTTCTTCCTTCAATTCTAACTGTTGACTTACAACTCACTTAAAGACTAAATATTGCTTGATATAATGCATCATTGACACCACATAACTGTAGCTTATTGAATAGCTTCTCTCTTGGCAGCTTGTCATATGCCTTTTCCAGATCTACAAAACTTAAATACAGATCTTTGTTATATTCCTGTGATTTCTCAACTTTTTGTCGTAAAGTGAAGATCTGATCCTGACAACCTCTATTTCTCCTGAATCTAGCTTTTACTTCACCAAGCTTTTCTTCCACAATTCTTCTCAACCGTTTCTCAAGTATACTTGCATAAATTTTACCAGGAACACTCAGTATGGAAATACCTCTGTAATATTCACATTTAGTTTTAGTTCCTTAGTCTTTATTTGAGTTGTAAGTCAGCAGTTAGAATTGAAGGAAGTACAGGAAGATGGTTTAATGTTAAATCTGGTGTGAGACAAGGAGGTACATTATCCCCTCTGTTATTCATTATCTATATGGATCACATTATGAAGGAAAGTGGTATTAAACCTGATATCAAAATTGGAGATGTTAATGTCAGCTCTTTGCTTTATGCGGATGATATTATACTTCTAAATAAATCCGCTACAAGTCTGCAAGATTCTCTGACTAAATTCAATTGCTGTTGTAATAGATATGGTATGAAGGTCAGCAATAAAAAGACAAAGACAATGAAAATAGGCAGAATCATTGAAAATGTCAACAGTGTTGTGAATGGAGAACCTGTGGAACAAGTAAAACATTTCAGCTACTTAGGCACAATTTTTACTGAAGATGGTAAATTAAATATGGAAATAGAGAACAGAATCAACAAAGCTGGTATGGTACGAAGTCACTTGAATAAATTCATATGGAATAAGAGAGAAATTAGTCAGAACACTAAATTAGCTGTATGCAAGACAGTGTTCAAACCAGTTTTAACTTATGGATCTGAGAGCTGGGTCAGAAGTAAAACACTTGACTAAAGACTAGAGACTGCAGATATGAGAGTCCTGAGAAAGATTATAGGCGTGAACAGATGGCATCAATGGCAATATCATATTAAAAATGAGGATATTAGGAAAGAACTTGACATTGTCAGCATCCAGGAATGCGTTAGCAGAGCTAATCTCAGGTGGTATGGTCACTTAAATAGAATGGGAGAGGAAAGATTAGCAAAACAAGTGTTCTCTGCCAGGTTGGCAGGAAAACGACCCAGAGGAAGACCAAAATATAGGTGGATTGATACAGTACGAAATGCCTTAGACGATAGAAATATAAGATCTGATAATGTTGGAGTCTTGAAGGAAAGTGGTATTAAACCACTTTCCTTCAAGACAAGTAACAGACTGATTTGGAGGAAATAGATAGGAAATTAGTAATGATGTAATTTTTTCATGTAGTACTGTCGTATCCTGTACACCCCTTGAGGGTACATGGCAGGAATTTGATGATGATGATGGAGTTTTATTTCCCTTTTTTTATATATGGGTACTATGAGAGCTCTACTCCGATCATTGGTAATTTGTTCCTCTGTCCAGGCAGTCTGAACTATGCAATGTAGCCGCTGCAAGACTTTTATACCTCTACTTGAGCATTTCTGGTCGAATATCATCTACTCCTACTGCCGTTCCACATTTCAAGCCTTTGATGGCTTTTTTTACTTCAATTATGGATATGTATTCCTGACTGTATGCCAGTTGAGTGTTTTTTACCACTGTACTATCACTGCTTGTTTCATTTAGCAATTTTTCGAAGTAATTTCTCCATATTTCAAGAATATCTTTTTCTCCTGTTTTCATGTCATCTTTATCATCTATAACACTCCTTTTACAGTACTCTCTTCTCCATTTCTAAGCATCTTCAACATTCTCCAGAATATTTTGCCACCTTCTTGATATTTATTTTCTATGTTCTTGCCAAAGTCCTCCCATGACTTTTGTTTAGCTAGTTTTACAAAATATTTAGCTTTCTTACATTTGTCTCTGTATTCTCTAAGAACACAAGCTGAATTATTTCCCAGGAACTTTTGATGTGCTTTCTTCTTTTCCTTCACTGCCTCTTTAACTTCCTGTATCCACCATGGAGTTCTGAATTTTCTATCCTTTCAGACAACCTCACCACATGTCTCTCTGGCTGAATCAATCAAGGTTTTCTTTAAGGCTTGCCACTGAATCCCCAAGGTTTGGTTCCTGTTCTCAAGCTCTTTCATTTTTTTCCCCCAATAATCTGTGTATTTCAGTCTGCAGTTCACATCTGAGAGCTGCTCAATTTTTATTCACTTGAAAACTTTCTTACATTTTCTTCTTTTCAATATGAAATTCAATTTTATCCTGCTCAAGACTAAATAGTGATCACTTCCAATTTCAAATCCTCTGTACACTGGTGTCCCGCACCGGGGAGAAAACATCACTACCGACAATAACATAGTCAATGAGACTTTTTTATTCCTTGCCTCTTCTCTCCATGTGAAATTTGTGCACATTTTTATGTTGGAATATGGTGTTAGTAATAACCAGTTCATATCCTGTGCAGAAATCCAACAGTTATTTGCCATTATTATTAGCTTTGCTCTTTTCTCCAGATTTTCCCAAAATATTTTTGTATGTCTGATAATCATTTCCTACTCTGCTCTTTAGATCCCCAACAAGGACCAACTTTCCCTTTTTCATTTTGTCAGTTGCTTTCTCTAAATCCTCAAAAAATTCCTCCACTTCTACCTTAGTAGAACCTTCTGTGGGACTATAGGCACAAATAAGTCTCATTGTCTCCAGTTCCCCATTCTGATATTTGTCCACATCACTACTTGAGACTGCCTGTCATTCAAGATTAGTGTCGTATTTAGTGTTGAATACTATGGCTACTCCTTCTTTCCTTGACTGTCATTGCCTGAATATAACATTTTGTATTTATTGCTCAGAAACAGCTTACCAGTTTTTGTCTTTTTTGTTTCTGTCACCTCTACTATGTCGATCTGGTACTTATCTAATTCCTCAGCTAGCTCCATTTCTTTGCCATTCAGGCTTCTTATGTTGATAGTACCGATCTTTAACTCTGGTGATGTTGATTTGGGGTGTGTTTTCAGATTTGTTCCCGTAGGCTGACTTTTTGCTGTTTACCCTGGCGAAAACAACGAGGGCTTGTTTAACCGGGTGACACCCTATCCCACATGAAATTTTGTCATGTTGTACCATCATTTTGTATTTTGGTTTAGCCAATAAGAATACAGTTTGGTCGGCTAAATCCCAAATTGCCATCCCATCCTCATTCGTTCAGTATCCAGGCAGATTCCCAACAGGGTCCACCACAAGAAGGTGAGGATTGGACATTAGGTCAGAAACCCTGGTCGGTTCTCCGCATTCCTCTAAAGGCTATGTGGAGGTCTCCTCTTAGTTATATAGCTTTGAACCTTAAGCACCCCAATAATAATAAAAATCTGTGAGCCTTGTATCCATTATTTATTTCTGTAACTAAACATCTCTGTTAGCTTTATGTGGAATAGAATAAAAAGTAACACATATTAAAACTTGTGCTATATTCATCATAATTTTTTCCTGTGTTGGGAGGAGATAGCATGTTTAGTAATTCCAGTTTGTTCTGGCTTGTGGAATAAACCCAAGATGCTGATAATTTCACACTGGGGTTGGCCAATGGGGTAGGTTGTTCTTTGCAGAGCTTAAAAAATTTAGAGATTCATTCAGAGATTCCTTTTGATATATGGGATGGAGAAATTCTATAACTGTTAATGACCTTCCTTACATGAAGACCTGAAGCCATTAGACAAGGTGGCTTGATAAAATGTATTTGTGTCCAAGTAATGCATATTCTCAGAGCACAAGTTCATCGAATAAGTTTTAATGGTGCCAACAATTAGGTTTTCATGGTATTTTTGACTGTGGTTATGGTTTGGGTGGGCATGGATATAAAGTTCATTGTGAGTTTTCTGGTTAACAAAACATAAGCATGCCTAAAAAAAGAAATGTTATCTTTTCAAATTTAAGAGTAAATTGTATGCAATTATGTGAATAGTATTGATCTTTGTGAGAAAGTCAGATAAGGAACCTTGTCATACTACAAACAAATATATCATCTGTATTTGTACAACACTGAGGATCTTGGATGTTCGAGTAGTAATTTGCAGGAAGGTAGGGGGGGGACTAATGAAGTGGTGAGTAATTATTTTTACGAGACTTTCATACATGTATTCCTGTCAAAAAAATAAGTGAACTTTTCATCAAGCATCCTCACTGTGCTCTGCTTTGGCATTATTAAGACAAGAAATTCATTATCAAAACTACCATGTCTAATGGCGTCAATCTTTTGTACAGGTTATGGATCAACTGTTATGGAATTTATCACCAGTTCCTAAGAAGTTGTCAGCCATTCTTTATGTCAAGTATCTTTGAATGAATCTTCAAACTACTTAAATCCATTGGTCTCAGAGTGGCTTTATACCCATAAAACTTTCTTGCTTTCTAACCTCAGGGAAAATATTAACTTCTCCCCTTTTGGCCTACTCTGATGTTGATAAAATTCTCTGCTCCTGTGGTTTATCATACTTCAGCTGAATCAGATCTGTGATTGTTTGTTGTGATGAACATCTAGACCAGGGGGTCGGTAACCGGCGGCCCAAGGGTGCATTTTTGGCGGCCCATAAAGGGGTGACCATATTTACATGGCATGTGGCCCGCATGTTGAATTATTTAAATAATATGAATAATAAATTAAAAATAATTTTATACCTATACTTCGTGATATCGCCGCAACTTGGCGCAAGTCAACCGTGTGAGACATCATGAGTGGGGATAACAAAGGCAACTTCATCTGACGACAGCCGATATTTTGGCACACTTTTGCAGTTGCGTTCCCTTTTAATGTAATTCAGTAACATCAGCTATTATTTTCAGAGGATATATAATTGTTAAAAATAATTTCAAAAAATGAGTTCAAGAAAACGTACAATTGTAGATGAAGGAAGAAGGTTTAATGATGAATAGAACAGCAAATTTAATTATTGAAAATTTCAATTACTTTATTGGAAAATGGGGGTAAGCCCCTTTGCCTTATTTGTCATAAAAGTGTTGCTGTTATGAAAAAATATAATATCAGACGTTATTACGAGAATGAACATGAAAACCAATACAAGGATTTGAACTGTGAACTTAGAAAAAATCAAATTAATAAATTATAAGCTTCTTTAACTGCTCATCAAAACATATTTAAGAAGCAAAGTATTCATAATGAATAGATTGTTCCTGCTACGCTTGCGGCCCGATTGTTAAAAATAAAAGTTGAATGTGGCCCACGAGTCTGTAAAGATTCCCGACCCCCTGATCTAGACTATATTACAGTTTGAGGCAGAATAATCTGGATTGCTGAACATGCTATCTCTTCCAACAGAGGATTCTTTGGAAAAAAGACTAGTCTTATATAAAGGCATTTTATGTCATTGTATAAAGCTGTGAAACCTTTTACATCACCCAAATCTGAATAGATGTAATGGGCTTAATATGGAAATTGTTTTTCATAGTTTTCATACCTTTCCTAGTTTTGTAATATAGAAAATTCCTAGTGAAAATGTGAAACAATGGGAAAATGAAAAAAACAAAGGACTGCAGATGTGTGAAAGCATAACTGTAAATGGAAGAAATATAACACATTTAAAGTATGCTGACAACATAGTTATCACTACAGACAGCCAAGAAAAATTAGAAAATATCTTAAGCTGCATCAAACAAGTAACAAATATGATATGAAAATCAATTTTAATAAAACAAAACTAATGGTAATAGGAAGAAAAAGGGAAGCAATCCAAATGTAAATAGGAAACAATAATATAGAACAAGTAACACAATTCAATTACCTAGAATCGATGATCACTGAAGATCTAGATTATTTTGAAACTATAAAACACAGAATCATTAATGGATGGATAACAATGGGTAGACTACAAAAAATACGGAACAATAAAAGATTAAGCAAAGAACTCAAATTAAAGATACATAAAACAATGATAATTCCCATAGTACTTTATGGCCCAGAATACTGGATCTTAAGAAAAAAAAATAGGTAATCTCGATGCTTTTGAAATGAAATGCCTAAGGAAATCAATAGAACAAACCGGACAGAAAGAAAAGCAAATGAAAAAGTCAGAGAAGAACTTAACTTTAAAGAAACAATAATTACAGCACTAAAAAAGAGCCAACTAAGCTGGTTTGGACATGTTTCAAGAATGAACCCCAAAAGGCTACCAAACATATTATTAAATGGCAGAATTGAAGGACAGCCCAGCAGAGGAACACCAAGAAAGAAATGGATTGACAACATTAAAGAAAGCACATACACTTAAACTACATAAAAAGACTGCAGACAGAAAAAAAATGGCAAAAATTCGTCTTTGAGGAACTCAACCTGCCATGAGTGGAAGAGGAGAAGAAGAAAAAATATAAGGACTTCAAGGATTAGTTTGGATCATGCTGTTCTACTTTATTCATGTGTAACTGACACGTTCTCATTGAGTCTTATGTTACCTACTTGTGCCTTGTTTATTTATGAAATGACAGACCTAAGTGCATTAGTTTCCGTGTCAAACCAGGAAAAAGCAGCCACATTAGCTGTATGTTAATTATTTTCACAGAAGAAATCATCAGCTAAATTTACATTTTGATTTGGGTTTTCAGAGTTCACAAGTATCTGCTGAATGTGAACATTGCCTTGGATCTCTTTGATGTAACGTTTAATTTGCGTTATAGCATTATAGTGAGAAAATTTTGATCTTTTAATTGTAATTTTACAGACTGCAATTAACAGGTATCTATTTTTTTTATTTGTTTTTTTGTCTGAAAGGTTTTACAATTATTCTCTGATTGGTTAATTTAGCATTGAATAATTTAATCTTAAACATACTTAATATCCAAATCAAATGTTTTTTACTAGTCTTTTATGCGGCCATCTGTAGAATGTGTCACTTCTATACCCAATGCATTATATGAAGCCTGCATGGAAGAGACTGAACCTCACATTGCACTTCATGTTTTAACTATGCACCTGACCTATTGTTCTCTTCCTCAACCTAAAATAGTGAACAGTGTGTTATATAAGCTGCTTCAGGTAAGTGATTATTAAATATATATATAGAGAAGGATCTGTTTTTTTTTTTTTTTTTTTAAATTCTCTTCCTACATGAAATGAAACTATTTATTAATGATGCTTTGTGTAATTTTTTTCAACTTTCCATTATCAATATAATGAGATGAATATTAATTTCCCCATATTTATAACCAAATTCATATTATATTTAGGAAATACATATTTTATGTTTACAACACTTCCTACTTTACAAGTTTCTCGGTTTATGAGTTCCTTTTTTTTAATTATCCACACAATAATAAATAAATAAATTCCATGTGATGATACAGAGTTCCCCCTTTTTATGGGAGTTCACGGTACCATCTAGTTCCCCCCAAATTTTATCTGGGTTCCGGAACCAGCATAGACTGACGAATCAGACCTATGGCTGGGTCAGTATTCCTGACTGTAATCCATGTGTGTGTCCTCAGACCGGTTTGCCTGCTTGCGGGATGATAAACACCAGATAAACTGGCGGAAAAAACCTGCTGTCCATGCCCAAGACTGGCTAACTTGGCTATGGCTGAGGAAGATCCTTGAGCTCCTCACGTCGTAGACAGGAATCGAATCTAGGACACGTCTTCCCTGGGCATATGGTTGCGAAGCACAAAGCCACTAGGCTAACCGCGCGGACATCCACACAATCAAAAACATAAACATTAGTTGCAATAAATAGATGCCAGGCATTCATAAATATATAATTTCAAACCACATAAGTAGCTAAACACAACACATATATTACTGTACTGTTTATTGATACAGTATTTTGTCTTCAGTTTATTAATAATTTTAAAGGATTTCATGATCCAACAGTGATAATGCAAAATGAAACCTAAACAACCATTAATATTGTTAACCATTTGCAGCTTGAGGTTTCCACAATGGAGAGCCCATAAATGAAGACCCTTGACATGGCAAAAGGTGAGGAGGAAGATTTAACAGCTGAAACTCCTTAATTTCTTCACTCTCAAGTGACTTGAAGTAAAAACGCATAGAAAAAAGCACTTGAGATTTTTGAGTCACAAGATTCAAATTTCACAATTATGCATATAATCGTGAAATTTATAAAGAAAAGACTGTCATGGAAACAAATGACTGATAAAGGGCAACAAAACAATGGTTTTTTTTTAATTTCATATTACTAGTCAGATTTCTTTGAGAAAATTTAACCTTTGTTTTTAACACGTTCGCTGCCACGCTACTTTGGCATGGTCTGTTCCCCTACGCCGAGGAGTTTTACTTCTTCAAGGTCAGTACGATAATCTCGTTACCGGAGGTAAACGTCCTACGAGTATACTCGTAGTTGGCTTATACAGAGCATATACGGTCTATGAGAATACACAGTTTTGATGCTAGCCCCACAAGCCAAGCATTTTCACTTCTTCAAGGTCACCACAATAATCTCGTTACCGGCGGTAAGCGTCATACAAGTATACTCGTAGTTGGCAGCGAACGTGTTAATGTCTACTGGAAATAAATTCCTAATTTCTGAGTTCTCACTTTATGAATGTTTGTACTTAATGAATTAATTTGTAGAGTCAGGAACCACCTGTATTGACCCCAAGGTCTATTACTAAACAGTGCTATGTGTGAGCAAGCAGTTAAGGCTGAAAGGAGGAATCTATTAAGCTTGCTAATTTGAGTTATTTAAATCAGGAACTTTTTTTCTTATTTTAGAATTAAAAAAAAAAAAAATCTTTAAAACTATTTGAATCATAGAATAAAACTTAATTCCTTTATCACAAAGTATTTACAAATAAATAATAAAATATTTCTGTAACTATCACTTTAATGGATAAACAGAAAAGCATGTATCTAAAATACACATCACTAATTTTGACAAATGCTTGGTCACATTTAACCTTGTGTTATTATCTTTAAACAACAATAACACAAGGAAAAGAGGTAATAAGAAATTTAATGCCCAAATATATCATTCCAAAAATTACAGGTCATCCATGGTATTAGGAAGTTTGAATACAAAGCAGAACACACAAACAATGGGCTATTTAAAATAGTAAGTAATAAGAGTAGCATGATGTTATGCATAGAACAACTCATGGATAACATAGGAAACGCTGTATTATTATTTTTATAAAATGTTCCTGACATCCACCAAATTCAGTGATTGACACATTTCTTCAGACAAACTAGATCTGCAAAATCTCCCCTCCTATGGTCTGAAACATGCTTACTCCATTGTTACTGCCATAAGTTCGAATGTTCATTTAAAGTAAATGCCAAAGCCTTCATTGTCCTAACCTGAATTGGAATGGCTGACTCTCACTATCAAATATATAGGAGAGTCTTATTCTAATCAAACATCATTAGCAATTTTTAATAATGCAGTGCTTCCTCTATTATCCATTTTCATTGTTCTATGTATAACACTACATGACTCCTATTTTAAATAATTTCATTGTTTGTTTTCTGCTTTGTATTCAAACCGCCTGGTGCCACTGATGATCTGTAATTTTTGGGATGAAATATTTGACATTAAATTTATTTTCTCTTTTCCTTGTGTTATGTTAATTTGTTAAACTTTTTGGCACAAGTATCACTGAAACAAAACACCAGCTTAGTCATATAACCTTATGTCACTAACATTGTTTAGGCAACAATAAATTTAAAACATGGCTAATCACGAAATTTCCACTGCATTGTTTTTATTCCATTTCAGTCTTGCACAGTAAGCAGTCATCCACGATACTCCTATGATTATCCAATCAATATTCTCTCTTGGTCAGTTTTAGCTACATTAACACAGCTAAGCTAAACTTCCATAAACTATAAATAATTTTCTTTTCATAGAGATTTATTTCACACACTATTCATGAATAGAACACTAATGGAATATAGTAGCAGTATTCCAGAGTAATCTTTACCTGTTCTTTCTTTCCTTTTTAAATATGTGAATAGTATCTCTAGACATAAGAGCATCAAAGACTGCCAGATTGTAGAAAGCAAGAAATCCAAATAATATTCACACACATGCACAAGTTATCTGCTTGATTGACAATCCTTACCCTCACTTATAGGCATTTTATTCCTGTCTTATGTGCTTTTCATGGATGCTTTTCCCAAAAACTGGCCATCATTTCTCCACTTCTAAGCATTTAAAAGCAGCAATAGCTACTGGTCTAAGAGCTACATCTATCTATCTATATGTTAAAGATACCAAGATAATATATGTCAAAGATACCACACACACATATATATATATATATACACACACACACACACATGCATATGTGTGTGTGGTGTGATATATGTTAAAGTTACCAAGAAATCTTATACTTGGCTTTAATCCTTTTCCCAAGTAAGCAAAACAAAATTTGCACTTCAAATTTCAAATATAGTCACGTCTGAGCTACTTTTACACCCAAGGTAAAAAACTTTCTACATCTTTCTCTCATCCAGAGATTTTTATTAAGAAGGTCAAGCACCTTTTGTCTACATGTATATGAGATATATATGATTTCTGCATTACTTCAACCTTGGTATTTCTCCCAGGTCTGGCTCCCACTGAAGAGACCTGTAGGTCGAAACTAGTCTGGGTAGTGGCTCTTCGCATTATGCATTGCATTATACACTCCTGAAAGGGAGTGTGCTTTGCATTATGGGATACATACTAAGGCAAGTGATACGAAGTCATTAGCTTCTATATACAAGTACCTCAGATGTGAATATATTTCACGTGCAAAACTTTCTTTTGAAGAAAGTTTTTAAAAGAAAGGAAGTAAGCAAAAGAAAGTTTTGCTTACCCCCCCCCCAACACCTTAGGCACCGAGGGGGTGGAACCTCCCTTTTGAAGACTTCGACACTCAGGGGCTATCCTGAGTGTCGAGTCATCAGAATTCAAGGAGAACTCCTACCAGTCTGGAACTCTGGGGGAGGGGGACAGAGCTCCCCCTAATAGATAGATAGATATATATGAATAAAACTCTATTTAATTTTGATGGGATATTTTTTATTTTAAATACTTATTTAAAGTATATGTATATAAATATGTATCTTTCTTAAAGAAAATAGTGTGTCACTAATAAAACAAATTCAAAAAGGCCCAAATACACCTGCACATGTGGTTATTAGTTAAATTTTATTTGCCGTCACTTTCTGACAGGAGCTACATTCTTTTGTGTGAGACTGGAATTAAATCACTTCCATCACTTTGAAACACTTTGGCCATCCTGTTCATACTGCAATGATGAATCGTTTTCTTCAGCAAAAGGAACTAAATTAGCACTAATTTCCAATAATTTTGAAAGTTGATTTTTTTTTTATTTATTACAGACTTCTAATTAATCGTTGAGATCCTGTTTTGACTTGATCTTTGCATAATTCTTCATATTGCACCATACATGACTTCAGTCCACGTTTAAACTGTTCAGCTCGTTTTCAGTATTTGGATCATGTGTAAGAAAATTACTTTGCTATTTACTAGCCATTTGAAACCCTTCTTTAATTAATCCTGCAGTTGAATGGAACTTCTTCATCATCATCACTTTTTTCTTTTTCATTGAGATTCTTAAGGACAGCTTCTATTATTTTGTTATCACTAACAGCCTTGTCAACCATCTATTCTTCAATATCTGCAGACGAAAAATCATCAAATCCTTCTCCACCAACTGCATGTGCTAATCTGATGATATTGGGATATTCAGTTGTATGCAAAGGTACAGAATTTTTCTTTGTCACACATTCTGGCCAAGTAGCTTTCCAGCATGCATTTAAAGTTGATGGTTTCAATTCTGATAATGCCAACTTAGCAAGTTTGATACAATCCAAAATAGAAAATTTCTTCCCCGCATCAATAACTGTTAGTAAATTATTATTATTATTATTACATGACACCTCCTGGAAGTCCAAAGACTCATTGAGGGAGAGCACCTACTCTACCACTCTCTCTGTCTCCACCACTCAATACACCAACTACAACAAATCGCATCTACCATCATCATTATCCTTATCTGATTTATCCAAAATGTATTGGAATGTTCTTGTAGTAAGTTTTGAAGGTAGGTGGCAGAAAACAAAATTCCACATTCAAGTGTTCTAACACAGGATGGCCAGGCTCATTGTCTATAATCAATAAAACTTTAAAGCCCTTATTTTTTTTCCATCAAATAGCATTTAACTTATGGAACAAAACATTGATGGAACCATTCATTAAAAATTTCTTTTGTAACCCAGCTTTTTTTGCCTGCCGTCCAGTGCACTGTAACATGTGAAAATCCACACCTTTTATTGCCTGTGGTCTTAAGGATCAATTAATTAGTAATGGTTTTAATATACAATCTCCTGAAGATTTGCTGCAAAATAATAGTCACATGATCCTTAGCTGCTTTAAAGCCACCAACATCATTTTGTGATTTCGCTATATAAGTTCTATTTGGCATTTTTTTTCCAAAAAAAGGCAGTTCTCATCTGCATTCCAAACTTGATCAGGAATGTAGCCACCATTTCAATAATTTTAGATAGTTTTGAAAGAACCTGTGCCTGCAGAAAAATCACAGTTGTTGTTTGATGTGGTTGGCTCCTTCTCTTGAATCAGTTTGTACAACTGTAATGTATTCTGGTTGATGTCATTTCTGTCTAAAGGTGTTCCTTTTTGTGAGAAATCTTCTATCCACATCACTAAGTCTTTTCCCATCTTCACTTTTATAATGTCTCTTGTATACGATGGCAGCTTGGCCCTAATTTTGTTCCATAAAGAACATATTTTCTGATGGCTTCTTCATTTTTCTTAATTGTTCTCATAATAGTTTTGTTGTGTCCAAAATATTTCCCTAAGGATGCTGAACCTTCTCCAGTTCTAAACGATCTAAAATTTGGATCTTAGTTTTCTAAAGAAATAGCTTTTCTTTTCTTCTTCTTCTGTCTAACTGAATTATCTGACGGCGTGATTAGTGAGGTAATGTTACAAAAATATCTGAAAATAATCAATTAATTTTACTAGTTTGATATTACGCATACAAAACTTCAAAATTTAATATATACCTGTATATCTCTATTGCACAAACAAAACTTTCATGAACAAAACACACAAGACGTGTAAACGTTTTGAATCGTAAACAAGAAAAGATTGTTTAGCAAACAGCTTAACTCCTTCCGAGCAGCTTTATATAAGCAGGCCTCCTGTAACAGACCAACTTAACTTCGCGGAATCAGCATAGCACTCTTCTGCTTCAAGGAAGCAGAAGGTGCTTTGCCAACGGCAAATGAATATAACGGATAATCTATCGGCTTAACTTTAGGGAATTGTAATTACAAAAAATTGATCTTTTTTGTTGTCGTCACAATTATCTACATTCTATAGCGTAGAGTAATCCCTGATGTTTAAAACATTGAGGGGAAGGGTCCCCAAAATTCAAGTTTAAGTACATACGATAATTATAATGGAAATACTCTTTTTAACAGAACTGAATTCAAACAGAAATTTTAAAAACAAGTGCCATTTGAACCATGTTAAATAAAAATATATCATGTAAAAATTCTATTTTTACAAGATATATTTTTTAAAAATATTTTTTACACGATTTATTTGGTTAATTGCCAAATAAATGTGTTCTCTACATATGCATTAATTTTAGCTGTTTCCATGGATTCACAATTTACATGTTTCAAAGCTTAAAAATCCAGAACACAGATGAATCAGATTGCTGATAATATTTCCTCAACAGAATGAAAATTTATGGTTATCAAAATAAAAAAGTGAAATCTCTTAAGAAAAATACAAATTTCATTTACTTTCTTGAAAGGAGCACTTCAGGCCACATATTAATAATGTAAGTTTGTCACAATACTCACGTTTGCTGCTGCTGTTTGTTGCTCACTCCTTACAGCACTTGATAACCTTAGTATCATGGCATTTTGTTTGAAAACTTTTCAGCATTATAATTGTGAGAGGAGGAGGACAGCAGAATTTAGAATATTCAATATCTGTATTTAAGTTTCGTAGATCTGGAAAATGCATATGACAAGGTTCCTAGAAAAAAGCTTTTCAAAGCACTGCATTTGTGTGTAGTGAATGGAACATTATACAGAGCAGTACATAGTCTATATTTAAGGTGTCAGTCAGCAGTTAGAATTGAAGAAAATACAAGAAGGTTTGATGTTAAATCAGGGATATGCCAAGGTCACACATTATCTCCACTCTTATTCATCATCTACATGGATCACATTATGAAAGAAAGTGGCATTAGGCCTGCTATTAGAATTGGAGATTTCAAACTTAGCTCTTTACTTTATGCAGATGATGTACTGCTAAACACATCTAATGCAAGTCTTCAGGATTCTCTAACCAAACTGAATAACAGCTGTTACAAATTTAGCATGAAAATCAGCAATGAAAAGAAAACTATGGAAATAGGCAGGCATATAGAAAACTTCAACTGCATTCTGAATGGAGATCCTATAGAACAAGTAAAATATTTTAGCTATTTAGGTACAGTTTTTAGTGAAGATGGCAAGTTAAATCTGGAAATAGGTAAAGCTGGTATGGTGAGTAGCCAGCTGAATAATAAACTTATATGGAATAAGAGAAATGAGCCAAAACACCAAACTAGCAGTATACAAGAGTGTTCAAACCTGTTTTAAGTTATGGATCTGAGAGTTAGGTTTGAATCAATCCACGTAGACCTTGATCTTCCTCTAGGTCTCTTTACTCTCCTCTTGGCATCAAATACCTATTTTCCTCATCCATCCTATTCAAGTGGTCATACCACCTTAGATTAGCTCTGCTGACACATTCTTCAATGCTAATAATGTTCCTTTCTAATAATATCTTCATTTTTAATATGATTGTGCCATTCATGCATCAGTTCACTTCTCTAATTTTTCTCGGAACCCTCATAGGTCTCTAGTCTTTGATCAAGCACTTTATTTCTAACCTCTCAGAAGTGCCTTAGAAGCACGAAAGTTCGATATGACAATCTCTAAGTGCTCACAAGTAATAGATCGATTTGGAGGAAAATTGTGATAGGAGATTAATAATAATGTGAACTTAATCATGTACTTCTGTCATTGTAACCTGAATACCCCTTGAAGGTATATATCAGGAAATTAATGAAGATGAATATTTGACGTCTTAATTTTTTAGAATAAAGTATGCAACAAATAATTACATACTTGAAATATGTAAAAGATGCATAATTTAAAAATTCTTCTGACAGGAAAAAATGGCATGAAGAAACTGAATTGGTATGGTAATTTAACATCATAAATTGAGGAGCTTTGTCAATTGATCTTAATGAATTAGATGTGTTTTAGTCTTTGTAGGAGTAACATCTTCGAGTAATATGCAATACAGTAAATTCTCGATTTAAGGGACTATTAGGGACTGAGGGTTGTCCGTAAAATCAAAAGTCTGTTAAATCGCAAATCTTAGGAATAGTATTGAAAATAAAACACTTTCAGTATAGTATTAATATATTTTAATGAGAACATTTTTATGTAAATACCATTTTACTGAGGATTGGACTTGAAAAAAGCATCAAATTTCAGTTGCTTTCCACTTGTATATGTTTCTTAATACTTAATGATCGAAATTGCCAAAAATGTTCATAATAAGCAATCATTTCTGGATCTGAAGATGCACCTATGAACGAGATGATTTTGTCCACATGTTCTCATGTTCTCTAACCACCGATAGTTTCGAACCAGCTGGAACCACTTCTTCTTCCTTGTTGTCAACCTCCTGATTGCCCCATAGACCATCTTCCGCAATCTCTTTCTGGCTGAGAATCTGGTACCCTGGGTCACCTTCATCGATGTCTAGCCATTGTTCAGTGTCATTCTCATTGACATTATCACCAGCTTGCATCCAAGTTTCACGGAAATCAGAGGTTTGAAAACCTCTGAAATCATATTCTGGTTCACTGTTCAGTAACTTGGTCCAGCCATTAGCCAATGTTGTTTTCTTTATCTCCCTCCAAGTGGCAGCAAAATTAAAGATGGCAGAGTTGATTTTGTATGTGCGCAAATTTTGAATGTGAAGAGTACGAACTATTGCGAGTATGCATGAAATATCATGGATATATGCAAATGTATCCAAAGACACAAGTTATAAACACTATTGATCACTTCCAATTAACCATCGTATTATTTATTTTTTTTACTAATTATTTCATTATCTCTATTTATTTGTCAAATTATGTCCGTTGAATCGAGATCCGTAAATCGAGATTTTACTGTATTACTTTTTTGTGCCTTAATATTATTTAAAATGAGTTAGTCACTGGGATGTATAGCACTCGATTGCTTGTCTGGAAAGGGAAATATAAGAATATTTCTGGGATCATACTCAGCCTGTGGTGAAGCATGTGATAAATGCAAAACAACCATCAGCAAATCTGTATTTGACTTCATAAAGGTCAACTGCAGAAAAAACTCCCCTTTCCAAATGGAAGCTATGCCTCCTGGTCCCTTCCTAAGACCATTAGATGCAACTTCTACTCATCTGTGCTTCCATTTTTCATCTAGATGGTACCACTATTACAGCACCTGAAGCCAAAGCTGACCTCCTGGCATTACTCTTTTCCTGCAACTCCTGCATAGATACCAATACAGCTCACCTCTTACCATATTGGAATGTGATCATTCCTTCTGGTTCTGATGCATCTGTCTAGTTGTGCTCCAGAGTTAACCTGATTTGTATCATCTCTACAAGCTGACATTTATCCAAATGTGTGAAAACAAGAATATATTCAACATTATATAAGTCAAGTGGATATTAAGTCCAACATTATTTCAAAGCTGAATACAGAAACTATAAAAGTTTCATACAGAAATTTGATTGCTGTATATGGCTTTGAAATAATGTTGGATTTAATATCCACTTGATTTATATAATTTTGCATCACCAAAATAAAGCCTTCTGGCTCTTTATTTTAGTAAATATTCAACCTTTTCCAAAAAAAAAAGGAGAAGTCTGCTGTCAAACTACCAATCAGTTGTATTCTATATTATAATCTTGACTCTTTCCCAGAGCACTTCAGATGAGTTCTCCTCACTAGTCTCCAAAAGATCATCCATACTGATGTATCTTCTGTGAATCCACTATGAATTACTGACATCCAATCTAGTGGGATGTTGCCTGTCTTGGAAAGTTTCAGAGTCCCAGTCTTACTTTGGCTCATACTAGCTGATAGTCTGTACCACAGTCTGTTTCAGGACAAGTGTGCACATCTGAGATGCTTGTCTTCCACTGTTGGAGAGCCAGAATGTAATCAATCTTGATGCCTTGACCTATCATTGTTAGATGTCCAAGTAGGTCCATTGTGAGTGTTTCTGGAAGTAGGTATTGGTAATAACTAATCTGTTTGCATGGGCAAATTCTAACAGCCTTTTGTGTTCACACAAAACATGCCACACTCGAGCCTAATTCATGCTCTTTCCCACTTTTGCATTAAAGTCCCTTAAGATGAAAAGTACATCCCTCCTTCATAGTCAGCCCAAACCAATCTAGGTTTTCATGGAAAACTCTCTCTTTATCAGGGTGGGGTGGTGTATTTGGGTCATATCACAATTGACAATGGGTAAGAAGAGCCTTTAATCTAATACAAAGTATCTTGCCATTAACAGGATTATAACCAAGAAGAGCTCGTGCCTAAACTTTCCTCAGCACAGCTACTACATGATGCTTTGAGTCACCTCTTAAATAAACAACTAGCTTACCATCTTATCTTTGGAAATGACTTTCTCCATTCCCTCTTGCATCTGTAATTCCCAGGATGTCAATTTTATATCTCTCCATCTCTTTACAGAATATCAAAAGTAGTCATCTATAGACCCTATCCATTCCATGTCCCTAAGTAAAGTTCACCTCTAAGGTTAATCCCATACCTTGTGTATTCCTTGTTCACAGTAACACTGACTTAGGATGGAGACTGTAATATACATCTTTAACAGTACCCTCAGCCTAAGCCTCTCAATGCGGCTCTGATTATTCTGTGCAGTAGCCAATGCAGCATGAGTTGTTATTATAAGGAACAACCATTATTAGGATTTTGGAGTGAAGTTACTGCATGAAAAAAAGTGTTAGGGTTGCAGAAGCCCTATAGGTGAGGCAAATACCTGGGATAGAAAGCAGACTACCACTGCATAAGACCAAAAGAAATAATAAAATAAGAAAGATTCATCTCTAGCTCTTGAATACTCTAATAGCATTGGAGAGAAGGAGCAAGAAGAAAAGAAAGAAGCCTAAAGACCTGTCTGCAAATAATATAACTAATGTATATTACATGACATAAGGCCAGCACCAGGTACCTCAAGTTTGCTACTCCTGTATGTCATTTTCCGCTGCACTTCAGTTTGTTTCAAAATATGTGATTGTCTGTGAAAATACTAGTGGTGGTGGTAAGCAGTAGATGGCGCTGGTGTAGATGGTGACAGAGATGTAGAGTAGGCACCCTCCCTGGAGGTGTCGTAATAATATGCTTAGGGAATGAGCATATTTGTGTTGCCATAAGATATATATATATATATATATATATAGATAGGCATTAATAATTATAGAAACTGAAATAACATTTTTAATGTTCTGATTATTAGGAAGAGAAAAATTGCAAGGAAGATGAATATGGATATCTAAAGGTAAGAAAGACTATTTCACTTATTTTTATGTGTTGTTGGAGTAGTTTACTGATTTACTTATTTGATTAACACAGAACAGAGTATTCCTATTTGAATATTAAAAACTGCACTGCACTTACAGGTTATCAGTAGTAGGGCTGTTTTTGTATAGGATAGGACAACTAATCTACATGGTGGAATAATGTTGGAACCCAGCTTTATAAAACTTAATACTGGCCTCATCTTTCTGTTCCACTAGTTCATTGTTTTCCAATTTCCTTCATTTCTTTTACATTCAGTGTGTTTGCATGAGATATTTGCAGTCATGTTGAATATCATGGGGAGACTCAGCGTATCTTCATTTTAAGAGAATAGTTCTAAAATGGTTAGCAGGTGACTGACTAATAGTCGTCACCATTAGGGCCGAAGCTAATGGTGATATTTTAGGAAGCTTCTGAATCAGTTAGCAAATCTTGCTGCTGATGTGCTTGGAAGAAGTTTTAGCCCTTTAACTACTGAGAACATATTATTACGGGCTCGGAAACACACTCCTGCCTTGCTGAGCCCATATATGGTTGTAAATAATGTATTGTAAATAATAGTGCTCTTTATATATTTTGATTGATTTCTACATAAATTAAGTAATTTGCATATTCAAGTGGACACCCCTTGATTTTGCAAATTTTTTAAAACACTATTATCGCCATTTTTTTGAGTAAAGAAGCGTATATCAAGAATGCATGATGCTGTCTGGACTTCTTACTTCAGTAAGAATTTTAATTGATTTTATTTATAAATTTTTTGCAAAATTAATTCAGCGCATGGGACAATGGCAGAGTATAAAATCAGCAGTTAAAGGGTTAATAATGGTGGGCACTGTCAAGACCACAGTTTGCAAAGGGATTGGGTGAAATTCTCAGTGTGTGTGTGTAGAGAAACAGCAACAAGTCCATTACTGTATATTCCATATTTCTTCTAATTTCATCTGATCATAAATAATGACAGCAAAAAGCCCAAGGAAAGAAAAGATTCATGAGAAATACTCATTTTACTTTTCACTGTTTTACACACATTTCTTAATGATGCACTTTGGGCTATTAGAATATTAGAACAATTTAGACTATAATAAATTTAGTTTAATCCTTTATCCAAGTGTGAGCAAACAAAGTTTGCGCCTGAAAGTATCTTCAGGACTGGGGTAAAGTGATACAACACCGGGCAACTCGTTGCAAAGGTGGAGCAAGCTAACATTACTCCTATCTCAGTATCTCCCATAATGCAAAACACATCTCCTTGCAGATATGTATAATGTTATGCATTAAGGGAAGGACCACTATCCGGACTAGTTTCACCTTTTAATAAAAAGGTGGCAACTCCTGTAGGTAGAGATGACCTTGCTAATGCTTCTGCCTGGTATCTCCACTTGGGCCTGGCTCCCACTGAAGAGACCTCAATAAAGGTCGAAACTAGTGGTAGTGGCCCTTCCCTTAATGCATCACATTATACATACCCGCAAGGAGATGTGTTTTGCATTATGGGAGATACTGAGATAGGAGTGATGTTAGCTTGATCCACCTTTGCAATGAGTTGCCTGGTGTTGTACCACCTTACCCTAGTCCTGAAGATACTTTCAGGTGCAAACTTTGTTTGCTCACACTTGGATAAAGGATTAAACTAAATTTATTATAGTCTAACCAAGTGAAAAATAAACTTTCAACAATTTAGACTGTCTTCTTTTTTTGATCGTCCTTGTCAAAAAATCTTAATTGAAAGCAGTCACATTCATTTATTTCTTCCTCTCATAATGCCACTAAATATTCTTATCTTTGATTTTTTTCAATAACTTCCCTAACAGTAAAGTTCATACTCCTTGGGAATTTTATTGTGCAGGCCCAGTTGTCTTTTCTTTTCTAACTCCAATGATACATTTGTTTTCACCAATCATCTAAGATTGTTCACATACCTGTCACAGTACCATATAATCCTAATTCCTTCAAACATTCTTCCTCACAAATGATCCTAAGTATAAATAATCAGATTACATCCTAGCATTGATTATTTCTTCTCTCATGCACAAAACTCACTATGGATATATACAGGGTATCCCATAAGTCCCAAGATGTTGAAAATTCATAGCAATCACTAAAATTGGTATACTAGAGTGCAGTTTGCATGAAAGTGAATCCCAAGGAGGAGGAGGATTTTTTTAGTGGGGAGAATAATTTTAGTTCAAATTTTCACCAATGGAGGGTGAAAGCAGCGATGACAGTCAGAATAGCATTGAAAACTTGTTTAATCATATCCAGAAAACCTATTATATATCATTACAGTAATCGTTCAATAAGTCTGCTAGCAAAAGCAATTACATTCTGCAAGTGGGTGAGAATACCATTTACAGACTCATGGAGCATATCTGGGTGGATGCAAGCAACTTCACTGCAAATAGCATCTTTTAATCCACTAAGGAAGATGGGCTGCTCAGGTACACTCGGGACTTTAAATATCTCCACAGCCAAAAATCTACTGGTGTAGATTTTTGACAATGACAGATGTAGTGAAACCACACCAAACAGTGAGTCGCGGTGAATGCAATGGCTTCTCTGTGTAGGTGTGTGGATTGTCCCATGCCCAAATTCAAGTTATGCATTTAACTGTCCCATTCGTGGTATCACTTGGTAACAGCTGGTGAAAAAATTACAGCTTTGTATCGATACGAGTTGTTTAATACATCACAAAGGATGCAGAATATGGACGTTTTTGCTATGCGTATGATTCTTGCAGCTTTCCTTGCGCTGCTTACACTGCTTGTTGATTGCAATACCGCAGCGCTGGAATGGGCTTCAAATGACACTGGTCTGCCAGTGCTAGGGAGGCTGACAAATTTCCAGTTTCGTCGAAAAGTCGTATTAGATACTGTAGTCTGGCAAGAGTGATAGGACCTCAACCTTTCTTCATTCTTTTCCAAGTTTGAAACTTTCATGAAGCTTCCGATTCCCCACTTACATAAAACAACTTCACTAACAATGCCTTATCCACCAATATAAGAATCACATCAACAGATTTATCACTAAAATAATTCTGTTTGCCCAATGACTGGGAATTTGCACGCATTCATTATGAGCTGCCAGGGGTACACCCTGCATTTTATAAAACTCATTTGATGCATTTGCAAATGAGGCATGTTGCACAGCATCCTCTATCAGTTTGAACTAAATTTTTTCTCCCCACCCCCAAAAAAAAAAAAAAATCCCCTTCCTTGCGATTCATTTTCATGCAAACCACACTCTAATATACAATTTTTTTGCTGTTTTTTTGAAATATTAAAATATTTTGGGACTTATGGAACACTGTGTACTTTTGTAATATTTTAATTATTAAGCACAGAATTTTCACCCAATTATCAAGAGCATCTTCAGTTTGACTCAAAAAGTAGAACTGGAAGACTGAGTGATGAAACATGTGAGCTGCACACATTATGCAACTTGAAGCAAGAGACTTCATAAACTATTGCCTGTGGAATGTGTGGACAAGTATTTCCCATAATAGGAATAATTTTATTACTAATTATATGAAGAGCCAAAGGCTTCAATTCAGCGACGTGAAATTATTTAAGTTAAGGGATATTACATCCCATATTGTTTCATAGCCGAATAAGAAACTCAGAGTTTCATGTCGAATATAGAAACTATATAAAGTAATTAGTAATTACTAAATTAGTAATTTATTAGGACACCTTCTTGGCAATTTTTGTAGCAGGGTATGTAAGTTCTGTTCGCTACAAACTTGGTATTAACTAGATCTGCCTGCTCACTGATGAGACCTCAATAAAGGTTGAAACCGGTTTGGGTAGTGACCTCTCATAATGTAGAACAGTAATACAGCTCCTAGGAGCTGGGTTTCACATTATGAGTAAATACCAAAAACAGTGATCGGAGCTTGCTCCACCCTTGCTATGAGTTGCATTACCAAATGGATTATGTGTTGCACTATCCAGGTATTTGCTTATGCTTGGACTCGCCGAACTTTATATAGTTTCTGTATTCGGCATGAAACTCTCTGAGTTTCTTATTCGACTGTGAAACAATATGGGATGTAATATCCCTTAACTTAAATAATTGGAATAATTTTAATTCATTACTATTGTTCAGATGTGACCATTGTTGTACGGTTTCGCAACTTTCTTTATATAAGCATTGCATAAGATAGTTACTTTTGTGAAGGACCGTTAATCCTTCTTCAAAGGAAGTATTTGGTGTCTGGTGGAGATAGTATGTTCTGTAAGTCCCAATTGTTCAGGCTCTTGGAATTTAAAGTAATCTATGTTCATCATACGTATAGCTACAAATTTACTAGTTTGGCCAAAATATGATAACCCACATTGGCAATGAATTTAATAGACTTTGAGGTATGCCAAAGATGGAAGTTCATGCTTTTTCTCACCAGCATAATTTTAAAAAATTGGGCAGTGTTAAAACTTTGGTACATCGAGCATACTACATACTATCTCTGCTATATTGAAATGCTGCTCTCTTAGGAAATCGCATCAAATCTAACTTCCTTGCTAATGGCTTTATGAAATCTTATGTCAATAAAAACATCGATAGTTATAGAGTTTCCCTGTCATCTTGATAGTGATACAAAGGTGGTCTGTCGTGTTAATATTCCATATGTTAAAGGTGTCTCTGAAGATATAGACAAACTACTTAGATCTGCTGGCCTACAAGTGTCCATTTGCCCTATCAACGAGATTCCCACTTTTCTAGTCTCTGCTAATGATAAACTTCTGCCTTTGACCCACTTTGGAGTGTATCAAATTCCTTGTCAGGTAGATTATCATATTTTAGCCAAACAGGTGGATTGACGGCCATATAGACTACTCTAATTCCACAAACCAGAACAGTCAGCCAGTCAGGACTTGTGGAATATGGTATTACCACCAGACATCAAATCTTTTGTAAGAAAATTAAGGTTCTCCATAAAAGTAATAATCTCTTAGAATGCCTATATAAAGAAAGTTATGAAACCTTGCTGCATCATCTGAATCTAAATAGAAATGATTGACTTAAATTATCTCTTATTAGAAAGTTTTCTTCAAGTTCCAGAATTTTTTTTTTTTTTTTTTTTTTTTTAATCTCTTGTTAAAGTTATTTTCTTAGAACCTTAATGTATTTAGACCATGTCTCTCTACATCATGTACGTGCAGCTTGCATGTTTTCATTGTTCAATTGACGTTTATGCTCTATATGCATAATTTGATAGTCATGCTTTATCATGTCTTATGTTCAGATTCGTCAAGTTATCTGAAGACCACATATCATGAAAAGTTAGTAAATTACATCATTGAAGCATTTGTAGAAAATCATTAACATCTTACATCAACAGCTAAGAAAGTCAGTGCAAAAATAAATGTTTTAAAAGCAGTACTGTTTATGGCCAATAGTTAGCAAGAAATAAGCAACAAGACCATTCAAAACTTTTGCTCACTCTGATTTTAAGCATATTATCATGGATATGCAAGACATAGCCAGTAGCGAAAATGACATTCCATTAGAAGTAAACCATATTAGAAACTGCGAAGAGTTTGCACCCATTGACAAGTCTTCAATGTTGCAATAAAAAAAGATTTTGAGAGTAGTCTTGGAGCATATTGCATCAAAGCATCAGAAGACATCAGAAGAATATGAAAGAGGATGACACTCAAGCTCGAAGTAGTATTTTACAACTATATTTGACATAGGAAGGCAATCCCACATCTGCACTAGAAAGGGTGCTGATTTTGTTCAATTACAGTCAGTCAAAAAAGTCAGCAGGCTACACTCGATCATTTCCTAGATCATTAACTACTAAGAGCTGCATGTTTAATAAATAAATTATTTTTATGGTAAGTATTTTAGTTTAAAGCCAGTTGTTTATAAACTCAATATATTCTCAATCATCTGAGCAGCTCTCAGATGTGAACTGTAGACTAAAATACACAAAGATTATTGAAAAGAAAATGAAAGAGTTTGAGAACAGAAATCAAACCTTGGAGATTCAGTGGCAAACTCTGAAGGAAACATTGATTGATTCTGCCAGAGAGGCATGTGGTGAGGTTGTGTGCAAGGATAAAAAAATCAGAACTCCCTGGTGGACACAGGAAGTTAAAGAGGCAGTGAAGGAAAAGAAGAAAGCATATCAAAAGTTCCTGGCAAATAAGTCAGCTTTTACTCTTACAGAATACAGAGACAAATGTAAGAAAGCTAAACAGTGTGTAAAACTAGCTAAACAAAAGTCATGGGAGGACTTTGGCAAGAATATAGAAAATAAATATCAAGAAGGTGGCAAAATATTCTGGAGGTTGTTGAAGAAGCTTAGGAATGGAGGAAAGAGTGCTGTAAAAGGAATTAGAGATGATAAAGGTGAAATGAAAACAGGAGAAAAAGATATCCTTGAAGTATGGAGTAATTACTTTGAAAAACTGCTAAATGAAACAAGCAGTGATGACAGCACAGTGATAAAAAACACTGATCAGGCATGCAGTCAGGAATACATATCCATACTTGAAGTAGAAAAAGCCATAAAAGGCTTGAAATGTGGAAAGGCAGCAGGAGTAGATGATATTCGACCAGAAATGCTGAAGTATGGTGGTATAAGAGTCTTACAGTGGCTGCACTGCATAGTTCAGAAAGCCTGGACAGAGGGACGAATTCCCGATGATTGGAGTAGAGCTCTCATAGTACCCATATATAAAAAGGGAAATAAAACTGAATGTGAGAATTACAGAGGTATTTCCCTACTGAGTGTTCCTGGCAAGATCTATGCAAGTATACTTGAGAAACGGTTGAGAAGAATTGTGGAAGAAAAGCTTGGTGAAGAACAAGCTGGATTCAGGCCAAACAGAGGCTGTCAGGATCAGATCTTCACTTTACGACAAATAGTCGAGAAAGCATGGGAATATAACAAAGATCTGTATTTAAGTTTTGTCGATTTGGAAAAGACATATGACAAGGTGCCAAGAGAGACGCTATTCAATACGCTGCAGTTATATGGTGTCAATGGGGCATTATATCAAGCAATACTTAGTCTTTATTTGAGTTGTGAGTCAGCAGTTAGAATTGAAGGAAGTACAGGAAGATGGTTTAATGTTAAATCTGGTGTGAGACAAGGATGTACATTATCCCCTCTGTTATTCATTATCTATATGGATCACATTATGAAGGAATGTGGTATTAAACCTGATATCAAAATTGGAGATGTTAATGTCAGCTCTTTGCTTTATGCGGATGATGTTATACTTCTAAATAAATCCGCTACAAGTCTGCAAGATTCTCTGACTAAATTGAATAGCTGTTGTAATAGATATGGTATGAAGGTAAGCAATAAAAAGACAAAGACAATGAAAATAGGCAGAATCATTGAAAATGTCAACTGTGTTGTGAATGGAGAACCTGTGGAACAAGTAAAACATTTCAGCTACTTAGGCACAATTTTTACTGAAGATGGTAAACTAAATATAGAAATAGACAACAGAATCAGCAAAGCTGGTATCGTGGGAAGACAATTGAATAAATTCATATGGAATAAGAAAGAAATTAGTCGGAACACTAAATTAGCTGTATACAAGACTGTGTTCAAACCAATTTTAACTTATGGATCTGAGAGCTGGGTCAGAAGTAAAACACTTGACCAAAGACTAGAGACCGCAGATATGAGAGTCCTGAGAAAGATTAGAGGCGTGAACAGATGGCATCAATGGCAATATCATATTAAAAATGAGGATATTAGGAAAGAACTTGACATTGTCACCATCCAGGAATGCCTTAGCAGAGCTAATCTCAGATGGTATGGTCACTTAAATAGAATGGGAGAGGAAAGATTAGCAAAACAAGTGTTCTCTGCCAGGTTGGCAGGAAGACCAAGATATAGGTGGATTGATACGATACAAAGTGCCTTAGACGATAGAAATATAAGATCTGATAATGTTGGAGTCTTGACAAGTAACAGACTGATTTGGAGGAAAATTGTAGATAGGAAGTTAGTAATGATGTAATTTTTTCATGTAGTACTGTCATATCCTGTACACCCCTTGAGGGTACATGGCAGGAATTTGATGATGATGATGAACTGATGATATATTCTCAATATATGAAAAATCTAAGCTCATCTTTTATCTTATGTACATATCATGTTTTGTTATGTTATTCCTGATGTGGCCCATTTAACTGAATCCATTGGTATGAATTAATCATATAAATTGGAGATCAAATTAATTTTACATCCGACTAAGAACTCATTTAGGAGGAAAGTTTAATTATTAATCCAAATTAACTAAAAATTATGATCTGAAATGTAATAGGTATTCGGTGTAATAACAATTTAAAAAAAAAAAAATAGAACAACAATAATAGATTTCATAAGCGAGAAAGAATTCCTCATGCTAGTCACGATACAGTAGATATAAAATACACGTAAAAATTGTTTGACTGATAAGACTTTCCCAAGTTTATGATGGGGAAATCAAATAACTTCACTGCATATACTTTTACTAAAAATTATAGAATATGATTCAAATACTCCAATATATTTCATCCACCATTACATGGACATCATCAGGAAGACAGACTGTTAACTACATTCAAAACATGAATCACAATAATAAGTCATAAATCATGCATATATTAGTTCTTGTCTCCATCACAACTAAAGTATGTATATATATATATAATATTACACTCTTATTAGAGTTCAAGGGATCAATTGTAGAAAGTTGCAAAGATAAAAAAAAATAATAATTTAAATAATTATTAATTTAAAAAAACAACTTATGAACAGATAATAGTGATCACTTTCCCAAACCTTGGATATTGACATGCAGTCGTATGTGGTGAGGTTTGGACAATTTATATCTTTCAAGGAAAAGACGATTAGATTTGAACTTGCTAGACTGAAGTTTGTTTGGTTCCCAAAGAACTTTCTGCCTAGTGGCAGTTGCATGAGAAGCAAGATCAGACTTGTCAGATTCAACAAACGTAATATAGTTTTAATGGATGTTCTTGAATGCTAATCAAGGCAGAATAGCCAGTCTGTACAAAATAACAAAGATGACATGAGAATTGATAGACACCTGATAAGGAAAGCACTGATGATATATCCTTTGTAGATGATACAAAGGAAGACAGTTTGTGAACTGGTTTGAAAGAAGCCTGTAGATTGAATTTATGAAAAATCCTTGCTGTTTGTTCCAAGCTTCCTTTAAGGGTAGGATATTGAAATTCTTTTCTTTGCAATGGATTATAGTCTGGTAGAAGAATGATAATTACCAGTAAATTTTTGAATGGTAGTTTGTTGTATCCATTACATATCAGATTGCTTTTAATTTTATTTCATCTAACAAAAGGGAATCAGAAGAGTGGATCATATGAGCTCTATGTACAAGACTCTTAATAATACTCATTTTCTGGGATTGAATAATGATGGGAGGACGAGTGAATGTATCTGCCAGTAAAGGTTGGCTGCTGATAAAACTGTGAAAATTCAACATAACCTGTGGGATTACAAATTATTAAGATTTCCAAAAAAGGTTAGTTGGTTATTGGATTTACATTCAATAGTGAACTGAATACTGGAGTACAAGGAGTTTATTTTCTATAGAAATTAAAGTAATTCTAGCTCAGAGTGGGACCAGACTGCAAATAAATCAACAAAACATAACCATATATGATGCTGAGGAAATACAGTGTCAAAGAGTTATATTTCTAGATGCTCTATAAAATCATCAGTGTTGACTGATGAGATAGGACTGCTCATTGCATCCTTCTATTTGTTTGAACAACTTATTATGCCATGTAAACTAGCCAACAACAACAAAGAGGTCCCCTCCACCACTTTGTAAATTCACCAAGAAAAAATTGATGGTGAATTTACAAAGTGGTGGAGGGGATCTCTCAATGCAGGTACTGGCCAATTTCATTGTTCCTCTTTTAATTGTATTCAAAATTTTATTTTTTCTTTGCTTTTCTTCCTGTATCTTTTGCTCTACCTTCCTTCTCCTGAGAAAATCTGATGAAGCTAGGGATCTTGGAGTGTTAATAGATTGGAAATTGAAGTTCAGGGGCCTACCATCTACAAAGAATACATTACCATCTATTTCTTTACCTAGTACCTGTCTGTAAAATTGCACAGTTGCCAACTCAACAGCAGTTGTTGATACTCAGGAAGATTTTGGCCAAAACATCAGCAACATTTCCTACTTCTCCTGAGGCTTTTCTCCTGAGAGAAATTGATGAGGCTAGGGATCTTGGAGTGTTAATAGATAGGAAGTTGAAGTTCAGGGGCCATGTAGCAAAGATTGCAAATACAACTCAGAAGATAATTGCAGTGCTGATTGCAATTATCGCAAATATGAAATAACGTTCACATGTTATTTTGCCTCCTTACAAGGCCTTGTAAGACCTCACTTGGACTATTGTGTGCAGATCTGGTCTCCTGGTTTTTGTTGCGATTCTGATATATTGGAGAGTGTACAAAGAAGAGTGTTAAAAACAGATTCAAAATTTGCAGACACCAGCAAACAGGTGAAAGTGGGATGATATGATTGAGACCTACAAACTTTTGGAAGGGTCATAAAGGATTTCAATCAATGGAATTTTTCAATTTATGGAGGGTGGAGAAAGGGCAAGAGGGCATCATTGGAAGCTGAGAATGAAAGCTGCCAAGAAGGGTGTGAGGGCTAGATTTTTCCCTCAAAGGGTGGTGCGTTATTGGAATGGATTGCCATTGGATATTGTGAGTGCAAGCAGTGTGAATGAATTCAAGAATTCAAGCTGGTGTGTAGTATGTGGCCTCCCTCGATGAGTTTCTAACTCCCTGGAGGTCTCTCTTAATAATAATAATTTCTTCCAGACCACCATCACTGGGATCCACCGCCCTGCTGCTGTGTTTACCATGCAGTGCAACCTGTGGACATCTGGAAAGGAGGATCCTAGTAGTCTTGCACTACTACCAGGATTTGGCCTCTGCTTTGGCAGGATGGGTTGTCCTGGATGGTCTCCAGGATCTGCCAGCTAGTGGGCTAGTCTGCAAGGGTCAACAGAGCTGCAGTAAGTCTCTCACCCCATGGTTCAGGGTTGGAATCCAAGGCTTTTTGTGGTGCTGGTATAGTGTGTGGGGTTGCCTTTGTGTTCCACTCTCAAGCACAGTCAGTGGGCATTCATGTGTGGCTCTGTGGTGGGTGGGTGGGAAGCTCTGGTGCCAAAAAAAGCTTCTAGCATGAATTCTTCATCCTCAAATATTTCAGGGGTCCTAACAAAGTATTGATACTGTAGATACAGCATTTGTTAATAGTGGTAAGAAACAAAAGATATGTGATACTAGTATAAGTGTACCCAGTATTTCTGATCATCCACGTAACAAGTGAAAAGCTAATAGGAATAATATCACCCTTCTTTCAAAAGGGTTTACAAGGACTGGCAGGATCTCTTAAAACTGTTAAGAAATTACGTGCTGGTGATATCCTTGTGGAGACATTATGTCAGCAACATTCTGAGAAATTGCAGAGACAACATTAGTGGGTGGAATACCAGTCACGTTAACATCTCATCAAACATTCAATTCTTGTAGAGGAGTAATATCAGAATGGGATCTCAGCAATGTTTCTGATGAGGAGATAATATTCAAAGCTTAAAGATCAGGGAGTGAGGTGTAAGCTGCATCCTGATACATAGGGATGGTCACCTGGTTCCAAACAGGAACATCATCCTTACTTTTGATACACCTAAGCCTCCAGCATCTGTAAAAGTAGCATTTCTCAACTGTCCCATTAAAGTGCACATTCCTAATCCACTAAGATGCTTTAAATGGCAGAAATATATGGTCATGCTTAAACTGCCTGTTGTGCTCTACCACCTGTGCGTGATGTAGAGCATAATAACAAATCTTGCTCTGCAAAAAAAGCTAAATGTGTCAACTATCAGGAAGATCACCCAGCTTACTCCTATGCATGTCAGAAGTGGAAAGATGAAAAAGAAATGAAAAAAATAAAAACAGAACAAGAGATATGTCATCATGTCATCTTCCTTATACCCTCTTTTACCTTGCGGTGTCGAGGGTCCATTGATCATCGGACCTCACTCCGTTTACAGGATAAGGTGGTCAGCCTTATGCCCCGCTGTATCCTATGGCCTGTAGTGTTGAGTTCTCAAGGCCAGTTTTGCCTGCTTTGCGGGATGAAAAACCCCAGAATAAACTGGGATAAAAACCCTGCTGTCCATGCCCAAGACTGGCTAACTTGGCTATGGCTGAGGAAGATCCTTCAAGCTCCTCACGTCTCCGACAGGAATCGAACCTAGGACACTCCTTCCCCAGGCATATTGTTGCGAAGCGCATAGCCACTAGGCTAACCGCGCGGACAACAAAAGATATCAGGATGCATAAAGTAAGTTAACCACCACTATACCTGTTCTGAGATCCTCTTATGCCTCTGGTGACATTTTCTTAGCCACACACCTGATAATTTCACCATACCTGAACTTTATGATCATGAGTGTATCTCTGTTGAGCACATCAGTCGCATGACCTACGGTCCTACTGCAGAGACGAAACTCCAAAAATGGTTCTATTCAATAGGGAACCCACTTGTCAAAAAAAAATTATGGCAAGGATAATCGCTTAAAGATAACCCACCAGACATCCCCAAAGAAAAAAATGGGTACTTTGGTATCCACTGAAAGTAAATTAAACTTGCCAACTGACCATGACACATCAAATGTATTGAATATTTTACTGGAAGTGGACACTGGCCATCCATTCTTCCCCAAAACAATTGATAAGTATAAACCTGACGAAGCCCTCAACCTCCTGAAAACCAGACAAGTCTATAAAGCCAACAACAAAACAACAGGAAAATTTTTACAGTGGAACTGTTGTGGGTATTGCTAGAATATTGATGATATCAAGCTTTTTGCTGCAGAAACACAACCCTTTCTGTATACAGGAAACATATTTAAAACCCAATGAGGATCCTACCATTGTACACAAGGACAACTGGAGGTAGTCATGCTCATGGAGAAGTAGCTATCCTAGTGGGCAGTCACACTCCTTTCCATCATGTCCATAATACTGCTCTGGAAGCCATAACGATTCGCCTATCTGTGGGATGCCTTATTACAGTATGGTGAATTTATTTACTACAGAGTGCTGAATATAATGTTGGAGGTTTAATGGATTTTTTACAACACTCAGAAAGGATTAAAAAGAATTTAATACTCCCTATATTTCGTCCTCGTCACTAGGTCATCAACGGGGAATACAAAAATAACTAATGTAACATAACACAAATATCATACAATACTAAGCCCAACCACGTGGGTGACACTAAAGTCCTATCTACGTGGAGCGCCCTCTAAGGGCGGTTGTAGGTTGCCTGCAATATAAAGTAGGATCTCTGGTGATGAGTGTTTCCCAAATTTTCGGAAGCTTAATGCAACCGTATTTATTAAGATTTGGTTGATTTCTAAGAGCTGCTGCTGCTTCCAAGAATAGTCTCTCTTTCTTGAATTTGCTGTGATGGAGCATGGTGGTTTTCTTCCATGATACTCTGTGGGTGGTGTCCAAGACATGGTCAGCCAAGCCTGAATGACCATAGTTGTGTTTACAGATGTAAGACTTGTGTTCCTCTAGGCGGATGGATGCTGATCTGCCTGTCTGTCCAAAGTATGCCAGCTTACAGGAAGAGGGTACTTTATAAACTCCAGGCAGAGAAAGAGAGGAGGGAGCTGATCTTTCGTAGAACGGATAAGGGTAGTAAGTTTGTGGTAGGGCTTATATGCTGTGTGTAGGTTGTACTTTTTTAGAATCTTGGCTATTTTCGGATGTGCCATGGATGTAGGTTATGGTGACGGCATTTTTAAATTCTTGTTGACGAGAAGGACCGGGAATGGGAGAGGAACTGATTATTTTTTTGATACTGTGATCGCTGTAGCCATTGGAGAGGAAAGTGTTGTGTATGTAGTTAAGCTCAGTAGTGAGGCTGGTTCCACTTTGGTCGATTCTCTCTGGCATTTCGGAAACCTTCGCACAGAAAGAATTTCAAAAAATATAACAACCTGATTAAAGACAAACCACAACCACAAATTTAACTGCTCCAGACAGTAGTAAACCTCTCTTCCAAAAGGCTCAATGATGATGCCATCAGCGCACTTAGCCTCAGCCGTAATTTTGCTGTCGCTCTGAAGGAAGTGCCGGTGCTTGATGTAATGGTTATGATCGGTCGCTTACCGTCGGAGATAGCCAACATCCTTGCTCATTCGCCTCCAAAAAGTAATTTATCGTATGCCCAACGCACTGCTCTCCTGAAATTATGGAAAGAATAAAGTATCGTCATCACCAGAGCGGATAAGGGTAATACCACAGCCGTTCTTAATACCAGTGAATACAATCGCAAAATGAATATTATCCTCCACGATTGCGCTACCTACATCCCGCTAGAACACGACCCCACAAAAACACAAGTTAAAAAATTAAAAATCTTACTTAAAAAAGTATCTTCCTGTCCCCCCCGACATCATGAAAAAACTTAAACCTTTCCGCTCCCGTCCCCACCAAATTTACGGCTTACCAAAAATCCACAAACCCAATTCCTCACTCAGACCTATAGTAGATGCCACCAATGCATCTTGCTACAGACTGTCTAAACAGCTGGCCAACTCTCTGACCCCCCCCCCCCCTCACTGGAAGGTCCTCTTCCTATATAAAAAAACTCGACCCACTTTAAAGCCCTCATAGAAAATTTAACCTTGAATAAAGCAGACATATTGGTAAGCTTTGATATCTCCTCTTTGTTTACTAATATTCCCTTAACTGACACCTTATCTCTCTCTTACAAAAAAAATTTTCCCTTCTGACATCTTAGATCTCTTTTCCTTTGCCATTAACTCTGGGTATTTTTCTTGCAAGAACAAAATCTTCAAGCAGATAGAGGGAACTGCCATGGGTTCCCCCCCCTCTCTCCTCCCCCCTTGCCAGTTTCTATAGGAAGATTTTCAAAAACGAGCCATAGACCCAGCCCCACTCAAACCTTCTATCTGGCTAAGATATGTAGATGATGTGTTCTCTATTTGGCCACATGGCCCAGACACATTAGACTCCTTCCTCAGTCATCTCAATAGCCTACATCCAAGAATCCAGTTTACTATTGAAAAGGAAAAGAACAGTTGTTTACCCTTCCTAGACACCTTAGTCACACGCCTGCCTAATGATACACTTGCCTTCACTGTATACAGAAAACCCACACACACAGGCAGATACATTCACAAACTCTCACACCACCACCCCTCTCAACAATATGGCATTATTAAAACTCTTATCAAGAGAGCCCACAATCTTTCTGCCCTATCTACTGAGCTTAACTACATACACAACACTTTCCTCTCCAATGGCTACAGTAATCACAGTATCAAAAAAATAATCATTCCCGGTCCTTCTCATCAACAAGAATTTAAAAATGCCATCACCATACCCTACATCCGTGGCACATCCGAAAAATTAGCCAAGATTCTAAAAAAGTACAACCTACACACAGCATATAAGCCCTACCACAAACTTGCTACCCTTATCCGTTCTACAAAAGATCAGCTCCCTCCTCTCTCTCTCTGCCTGGAGTTTACAAAGTACCCTCTTCCTGTAAGCTGGCATACTTTGGACAGACAGGCAGATCAGCATCCATCCGCCTAGAGGAACACAAGTCTTACATCTGTAAACACAACTATGATCATTCAGGCTTGGCTGACCATGTCTTGGACACCACCCACAGAGTATCATGGAAGAAACCACCATGCTCCATCACAGCAAATTCAAGAAAGAGAGACTATTCTTAGAAGCAGCAGCAGCTCTTAGAAATCAACGAAATCTTAATAAATACAGTTGCATTAAGCTTCCGAAAATTTGGGAAACACTCATCACCAGAGATCCTACTTTATATTCCAGGCCACCTACAACCGCCCTTAGAGGGCGCTCCACCTAGATAGGACTTTAGTGTCACTCACGTGGTTGGGCTTAGTATTGTATGATATTTGTGTTATGTTACATTAGTTATTTTTGTATTCCCTGTTGATGTCCTAGTGACTAGGACGAAATATAGGAAGTATTAAATTCTTTTTAATCCTTTCTGAGTGTTGTAAAAAATCCATTAAACCTACAACATTGTCTTCACAGCACTTAAGCCTCTATACACGTACAGAGTGCTGAGTTAAATCAATCTTGATAACCTTATTGATTATATCCTGTTGAGTGGTCAAAATACTTTGTGGGGTAGTGCCAACACAAATAGATGAGATCAAATCATTGAATGAATCCTTGACGATAATGACCTCTCCCTTTGAATAATAAACTCAATACTTTCTTCCATATGCCTCCCAGCTCATATTCTGCAATCGATCTTGCAATCTATTCCCTTTCCATTCTTCGTTGCTCATGTGGGATGTCAAAGAGAACATACAATGGCATCTCGCTAATCCAAACTGTGGTTTAGAAGAAAAAAAAGTTTTATTTATTACATATTATTATTTTGTGTACTATTATTTTTGATTAATAATTATTATTTTAACTATTATTATTTATTTTATTATTATTAAAGTTTTTTTTGGCACTGTCGATTTTATGGTTATACTGTAGGCCTATTTTGATTTATCGTGTGTTCACGTTTGCTTTTTTTTATACTGTACAGTACATACTCTATTGTCGGCATGAATCACCGCTGTCGTTAATGAACTGATTAGTCACCACTATTGCACAACGTTTGTATATCTTTATGTTCCTTCAACAACACCAATGACTTAGCCTAATGCCTGGTTGTATATAATGCTCAGTTTTTCTTTGGGTGTTGAAATGAAATGTTGTCTGAGTTATTGTTTTGTGTTTTTGTAAGTTTTCAGCGAATGATTGTCGATTGTTTTAGTAAGTGCGATTTTATTTTTCAGATAAATTTTAAGTGACAGTTTTATTGTTTATTGACTTCTTTTTTATTTTACTGTTTTTAACTGAAGTGGCCGTACAACTTGTTACCGAATACAGTGTCGACAACTCTACAATCAGTGACATAAAAAAAAAAAAAAAAAAAAGACAGGATTTAACTTATGTTTCAACCACAGAAGAAGGATCAAACAAGAGACAAACTCTGAAAACGAGTGATTTTTCTTTACTTGATTCTGCTGTTTTACATGTGGTTTCTTCAAGAAAGAAGTCATCAGGAGACATTTTAAAGCTAAACATTTCCATTTACAAATTTACCCGGATCAAAAATTAAAAGCAAGTGATGGTTGGCTAGAAAAATTTAAGAAACGCCATGGTATTCGATATCTATCAATATCAGGGGAAAAACTGTCTAGTGACATTTCTGCCATAGAACTGTTCCAAAAAACTTTTTTAGAAAAAATTCTTGAATTAAACCGATTATCAAATTTATAATGCGGACGAAAGTGGTCTTTGTTCGAGGTCGTTACCAGAGAAAACTCTAGTTCACAGAAATGAAGCCTCAGTGCCCAGTCGAAAAATGTCCAAAGAGCTTGTCACGATAATGCCTTGTGCAAATGCCTCATGAAAACATAAATTAAAGTTACTTATGATTGGAAAATCAAGAAACCCAAGACCATTTAAGAACTGCTGCCTTCCGGTTTTGTACCGTTTGTCAACATAAAGGATGGATGAATATCGAACTTTTTTCAAACTAGTTTCACCACGAATTTGTACTGTCTGTTAAAACCTATTTAAAATCCCAGAATTTAGAACAGAAAGCACTTTTATTATTGGATAACTGTCCTGGACATCCTCTGGCAGATGAATTGATTAGTGAGGATGGAAATTTTACAGCTGTGCTTTTGTCTCCAAACTGTACTCCATTGTTGCAACCAATGGATCAGAACATAATGTAATCCATTAAATTAAAATATCTTAAAGACCTGCTTTTAAATGTAATTTCCCACAATATGACGTTACCACATCAATAAAAAAAATATAAATTTGAAGAATAGCATCTCAGTTTACTGCTGCTTGTGAAGCCATCGAATCTGAAGCAATTGAGTGTCATGAAAAAAACTGTGGCCTTCTAGAATTTGCGAAGCTAATTACGGTGATACACAAAAAGAGGAAATTCAAAACTTGCATAATTTGGTTAAAAATATAAATCAAGATGTTGAAATTTCACAAACAGATGTTACAAAATGGATTACTGGTAGAACCGAAAGCGAATTCAAAATCAAATCAGATGCTGAAATTATAAATATGACACTATAGAGTGAATTAGAAGACGATAAAGAACTCGAAGAAAAAAAAAAGTAAAACAGTTGACAGTTTTAATACATGTATAGAATGGGCTAAGCAGAATGATATGCCATTCCACAAAATTTTATTGCTAATGCAGCTTCGAGAAGAAGCATTCAAAAAAAGTTTAGCTTCCAAGAAGCAAAAGAAAATCAGTGACTTTTTTACAAAGAAATAAAAAAAAAAAACTTTTTTTGTTCTTTTGTGAAACTTTTTATGTTTCACAAAAGTAAAAGTAAAACAGTTGACAGTTTTAATACATGTATAGAATGGGCTAAGCAGAATGATATGCCATTCCACAAAATTTTATTGCTAATGCAGCTTCGAGAAGAAGCATTCAAAAAAAGTTTAGCTTCCAAGAAGCAAAAGAAAATCAGTGACTTTTTTACAAAGAAATAAAAAAAAAAAACTTTTTTTGTTCTTTTGTGAAACTTTTTATGTGCTGTGTAAAAGTGATATTTTTTACAGAAATTAAGTTAGTACTGAATTATGCACTTTTATTGAATCAGAATCCTCAGCATTACAGGTACATACAAACTAAATTTTTTACTAAAATAAACTTGTGAACTGTATTATTTTTTTAAGTTTTACATTACAGTACTCAGTTACTTCATTTATTTACAGAATTAAATTGATGTGATATTAGAATCTGATTATTTTTGTCTTAAATGCTATTATTGTTGTCTCTTGGGGGAAAATTTGCTAATCCGAACGAGCACGGTTTTTATTAGTTTGGATTAGCGAGATACCACTGTATTATATGGAAGCAGTCACTTTCCTGTTCTTTGCACAACACCTTTGCATGAACCATGTTCTCCTATGTGGATGCCCATATGGAAAATGGCCGAGGCTGACTGGAACACTTTTTTCCATCTTGGAAAATTTAATACTGATACAGTCAGTCAAACACCTATCAGTTAAGCAGTAAAGTATGTAACAGACAGCATTGTCCAGGCAACAACAACCTCCATTCCAAGAATATTGTCTCGATTTTCACTCTATACAAAGCTTGTGAAACCCAGAATGTCAGGCAACTAAAAAAGATCAACACAGAGCATGGAGTATACTTCGTAGATACCCCACCACATCATACTTAATAGCTTTCATGTGTGCTTGGGCCAAAGCACACTATGTAAGATGTTAGTCAAAAGCACTCTTGGATCCAATTTACCTCATCAATTAATCAAATGACCAGTGCAAAAATAAGAAAAATTCTGTTGTATAGTAAGAGACGGAGGTACATAGAAGATGATGGTAGATGCCTTATGATTTCATAATGGATGTCATCATGGGATAAAATCCAGAAAATGAAAGGTAGATATAGAACATGCTATTTGTCTACCTTCAACCATAATGTGTTATTGCTGATTCCAAAGGTATTGTAGACACTTAGGGAGAAAATTTTGTCAGAATCTTATCAACAACTTCATATCCTCCTGAATTTTTAATATCGAAAGAGCAGCAAGAGAAATGTCAGCTGAATTTTTCTACTAACTGGCTTCAGCCATTTCTTAAGGAGGAACTACAAAGAGTGCTTTTACTGTTTCATCCTAGTGCAGTAGGGCCTGATGACATCCATTATGAAATCATAAAGCATCTACCATAATCTTCTATGTATCTCCATCTCTTAATATACAACAGAATACTTGCAGAGAGAGAGAGTTTCCAGATTCTTGGCATAAGTCAATTGTCATTGCTATCTCTCAACCATGAAAGGATCTAACACAAGCAAATAATTTGACCAGTTGTCTTTCTAAGATATTAAAGAAAACGGTTAACGCCAGACTTCTGGTATTAACCATTCTGTTCTGTCAGCTTTATACCGTTTGTCTGTTTAGGAACTTATATAAGAGATGCATTCCTGAAGCAAGAACATCTGGTTTCAGTTTTTTTGGACATAAAAAAGTTTGACAGAGCCTGGAAATATGGCATATTAAAAGATCTTTATAACCTAGGTTTCAGAGGACAGCTTCGTGTATTTATTAAAAACTGTCTGTGCAAGCTTTCCAAGTCAGACTGGGAAGTACACTCTCTCGGCCATATCATCAAGAACAGGATGTTCCCCAAGGCTTAAGTGTGAAATGAAACTTTTTTTGCTGTCAAAGTTAACTCAATCACCGAACAACTTCTTCCCACTGTATGTTCATAGACATTGCCTGCTCTGCATGTTAATGACTTCAAAATTTACTGTAATTGGTGTAACATGAAGGTAATTGAAAGACAACTTCACCAACCAATTGATTGTGTTTCTCTATGGGCTCTTAGTAATGGGTTCAGATTTTCAGCAGAAAAAAAGTGTCTGTGTACGCTTCTGTTGAAAATGCACTCTTCATCCAGATCCTGAATTAAGAATGGTAAGAACTGTTATTCCAGTAGCAATGAAATTCAAGTTCTTGGGACTCATCTTTGACAGAAAACTCACATTCCTTGCACATATTTGTCAGCTAAGAGAAAAAGTTTAAGAGAGCAATGAATTGTCTTCATGCTCTGTCCTCTACTGAATGGAATGCAAATCAATCTTCATTAGTTTGTTAAGTTATACATTCAAAGCTGGATTATGTGTCTCAAGTTTGTGGTTCTGCAAGGCAGAATAACCTGTAATGGTTGGATACTATACATCATCATAATATATGGATAGCTACTAGTGTCATTCACACGTTGCCCACTTACGCTTTATGTTGAACCAAATGAGCCAGCTCTATCACTTAAATGGAAACATTTGTCTCTTAAATTATACTCTAAAGATAGTCTCTTCCAGATCGTCCTACGTGGACTAGTCTCTTTTCTCTACGTTGGGAAGCTCAGTATCGCATGTCAGACTGTCGTATATCCTTTTGGTATGTGTGGTGATGAGACTATACAAGCTGTTGGCATGAATGTTGATGACATTGCCTATACCAAACAACAGCATCCCTCCATGGCACTTCTAAGTCTCATACTCCATCTGTCTACCTGCAATTGTTTAATGTTGGAAGTTTTTTCACTTGGTTAGACTATAAATTATATAATTAGTTTAATCCTTTATTCAAGTGTAAGCAAACAAAGTTTGCGCCTGAAGTATCTTCAAGACGGGCAACTCGTAGTATAAGTTCTCATCACTTGTCTTAGTATCTCCCATAATGCAAAGCATCTCCTTGCGGGCATGTATAATACTATGCATTAAGGGAAGGGCCACTACCTAGACCGGTTTCGACCTTTATTGAGGTCTCATCAGTGGGACCAGACACAGTGGTGGTGATACCAAGGTGAAAGTAATGGAGAAGTCATATTTACCTATACGAGTTGCCAAAAGATGTCACACCTTATTATTAAATTACTCTGGATGTTGGAAGGTTTTTCACTTGGTTAGACTTGGTATCACCACCACTGGGTCTGGCTCCCACTGATGAGACCCCATACTGGTATGAGCCCTTCTCTTAATGCATAGCATTATACATGTCCTCAAGGAGATGTGTTTTGTATTATGGGAAACACTAAGGAAAGTGATCAGAACTCAGTCCACCTTTACCACGAGTTGCCCCAGTCCTGAAGATATTTCAGTCGCAAACTTTGTTTGCTTACACTTGGATAAAGGATTAAACTAAATATATAATTTATAGTCTAACCAAGTGAAAAAACTTACAACATCTTTCTCTAATCCAGAGTAATTTAATAATAATGTGACACCTTTTGGCAACTATAGGTAAATATGAGTTCTGAATTGCTTCAACCTTGGTATCACCATCACTAAGTCCGGCTCCCACTGATGAGACCTCAATAAAGGTTGAAACTGGTCTGGTACCAGTCTGGGTAGTGACCCTTCCCTTAATGCATAGCATTATACATGTCTGCAAGGAGATGTGCTTTGCATTATGGAAGATACTAAGGCAAGTTATGAGAGCTTATACCACCTTTACCATGAGTTGCCTCAGTCCTGAAATTACTTCAGGCACAAACTTTGTTTGCTTACACTTGGATAAAGGATTAAACTAAATATAGAATTTATAGTCGTTTAATGCACAAAGAGCAGCCCACTCTAATCTTTTCCCCATCTATACTGATGGATCAACATCAGAGATCCCTGTTGACTATGCTGTTGTATTTCTCAACATTACTTGCACTTGTGCATATAAAAGAAAACTGCTACCAAAAGTGAAATTTATGTTTGACCCTCAACACTTCTGCACATAGCAGAAGGTGAATCCATTCAGATAATAGGGAAATCATTTCATCACATGGGATGAGTTTATTATTGCAAATTGGAAAATTAGTTTTTATTTTATGAACATTCTAGTTTTTAAAGTGGTAACTATTATTATTATCCAAGACCTTCAAGAAGTCAAGGACTCATTGAAGGAGGCTATAAATCACCCAAACCAGCTGTCATCATCATCAACAACCATGGGTCCAATGCCCGTAGGTGTCTGCTGCCATCTTGATATGATTCTTCCATTGCATTCTATTTTTTGCAAGATGACTCGGTTTGTGTATAGAGTTTTCGCACCATTTGACGATGTCATCGCCCAATTCTCTGTTTGGTCTTCCTCTTTTGTTCTTTCCTTCAATCATTCCAAACAGCAGCGTTTTTAATTTTCTCTCATCATTCATTCTACATGTATGTTTTATTTATGTAGAATGAATTTCTGGATCAGATTTTCTTTTGGTTGTATTCGTCTGTAGATTTCCTCATTGTTCACTTTCTGTATCCAGCTTATTCTCAAGATCTTTCTATAGCACTTCCTCTCAAATGCCAATATCCTCCTTTCAGATTCTCTCAGGAGTACCCGGCCTCGCATCCATAGGGCATGCTGCTGAAGATACAGGTTTCTACAATGCACAGTTTACTTTGCATCTTTATAGCTCGGCTCTTCCATATTTTGTCCATGGCTTTTAAAATAGTTGTTGCTCTGACTATTCTAATTTTTCTCTCTTTTTGGGGGTCCAAGTCATGCGTCATCCAAGATATGTGAAGTGTTCCACATTTTCCAGTTGAAAACTCTGATCAATAACTCCTGTTGTCTGAATATTATTGTTTTAGTTTTTTCAAAGTTGACATTTAGTCCATATCGTTTTCCTTCTGTGTATAGTGTTTGCAATGTCTGTTCCAGCTTTGCTCCGTCTTCTTCAATCAGGACGATGTCATCTGCAAAGCAGAGGTAGTTTATTCTCATGCCATTTATTGAAATGCCTCCACCTTCTTCTTTAATCTTATCTAGTGTTCTTCTCAGATGTGTGATGAAGATGATTGGTGATATTGGGTCCCCTTGTCTTGTGCCTTGACTAGTTGCAAACCAATCTCCAGTCTCACCTGCTATTCTGATTTTTGCTTGTGCTTGGCTCTTTATATCTTTCAGCAGGCAGATCAATTTATTGTCCACACCATAGGATTCCAAGACAGCCCATGTTATATATTGGTCAATATTATCAAATGCTTTTTGGAAGTCCACGAAACAAGCACTATATCTTTTTGTTCTTTCTTTGAGCTTTCTCTGCTATTAGTGCAAGTATTTGTTGCACTGTACTTCAATCTTGTCGAAATCCGACTTGCTCATCTGGCTCTCATACCTTATCTTAAATTCATTCAAACTAGATGCACCCACTACCCCTAAAGGCAAACTATTCCACTCATTCACTCATTGCTCTGTGAGAGAAAAACCTTGCTCTTACTGTTTTCTTGACTGTGAACAAATTTCACTTCCATGGATGTCTCTGTGTTCTCTCTCCACCTTCCACATAACAAAAAATTTCATCAGTTGATATCTTATAACACCCATTCAAAAGTTTATTTACCTCTATCATATCACCCCTCTTTCTCCTGTTAACCAGAATCTGCAATCCACATATTCGCAATCTGTCCTCATAATCTAAATCCCATAATCTGGATATAATCTTTGTAACTCTTCTTTACACCTTTTCCACAGCTTCTTTTTGCCCCTTGGAACCCGGAAGACCAAACTGCTTATAATAATCCAGGTGTTATCTTATCAAAGCCTTATAAAGAGGTAAAATGCTTTATTCTTACATGTTAAGGTTTGCTTCAACATTGCAACTATCCTCTAAGTTGTATTTGCAACTTTTGCCAGGTGACCTTTAAATTCTGGTGCACCAATATGCCATGATCCCTTGCCTCTTCAGTTTCTTGAACGTATAACCCCACATAATATAATATGCTGTTGGAAATGTCATCGCACTAAATTGAACATTACACTTACATAAAATGATACCCATTTTCGTTTGACCAAATTTGCAGCCTATTCAAATCATTTTGTAATTGCTGAATATCAGTAGCATTCCTGATTGCCCTGTCTATTTTTGCATAATCGGCAAACAATTGCACATCATGTTAGATCCTGCCTAATATTATTAATGTATAAATTAAATAATAATGGCCCAAGGACTGAACCATGAGGTACACCACTGGTCACCTTAAATCTGGCAGATTCCCACCCACTGTTATCTGTCTGTCAGCCATACCCTGATCCAAGTCAAGAGTTTATATTCCAATCTCTTATTCTCCAGTTTATGCAACAGAATTTCGTGTGGTATCCTATGAAATGCCTTAGAAAAATCCAATATTATCATAGTGTATCCATTCCCTTTATCTAAATCGGCAAATTGCTAAAACATGACCTTCCTTTAGTAAACCCATGCTGTTCCTTGTAGAGTATAGCATGTTTTGTCTACCCATTTCTGTATGCAAGTTGTTATCAACTTCTCTAAAATCTTCACTACCACGCCAGAGATACTGATAGGTCGGTAGTTACACATCATTTTTTGCACCACCCTTGTACAATGGAATTATTATGCATTCCTGAGCTGAGACTCAAGTTAATATGAAAGGCATAGCCAATTCGGCTGAACATTTCTTTAGCAAACAGGCTCATATTCCATCTGTCCCTATAGACCAATTCTTATCCGGGTTATGCAACTTCATTTTCATGAACCTCTCTTCATCCAATGTAGCAGTAGCATTGTGCACCATGTTACATACACCTGGTTGATATATCATAGCAAAGTGAACACTCATTAACTTGAACAATCTCGTTAGCTTCTGACAACCAAAGATGGTCATAATTTCCAGCTTTGTAGCATGTAACCTTTTCTGAAGGTGGCATCAATACAATTAGATACTTCCCAAGAAAGTACAGCATGTTCACTGTCACCAATTGGTGGGAAAATAGCTGTATTCTTGATAGAGATCCCTTCTGATGCTATGAGCAAAATTGACCCCGAGTTCATTCTTTCACATGCTGCTTGAGAGAGTTGTCTCACAACAATTCAATAAATTCATCTTCTTTCTTATCATGAGATTTTTCTACTACCCAATCAATGTTTGGAAAATTAAAGTCACTCATAATGATCATTTCTTTAATACCTATAATGCTAAATTGGCAAAGCATTTCTTCGTCTCCTGCAACTGAGCTGCCAGGTCTGTAGTAACACCCCAGCATATATTTCATTCTGTTAACCTTGTAATATTTATGATATGTCTTATATATTATATTTTTATTTATATTTAAGTTCATATCTGTTGAACTTTTTTCTTTATAATATCTCAATATATATACTTAAATATAAAGAGCCAACAGGCTTCATTTCGGCAATATAAACATTAATTAAATTAAGGGGATAATAGATCCCACATTGTTTTAAAAACCGAATAGGTTTTAAAACAGTGTACCTTTTGTACAACTCTTATAGCAGAGTATATAAGCTCTCTTTGCTATACCCTTTGGTATTAATTTGGTCTAGCTACTCACTGATGAAGCCTCAATAAAGGCTGAAACCCGTCTGGGTATTGACCTCCCACCATAATGTAACAGCATACATTTCCTAGGAAATGTTATTACATTATGGAAAAATGCCAAGAATAGCGATCAGAACTTTTCCCACCTTTGCAACGAGTTGCCTGTGTTTGTACTATGTTCTAGGACTACTTGCATTTAGCTCACACTAGTATTCGCCGATACTTTTATAGTTTTTTATACTATATTCAGCATGAAACTCTCTGATTCCAATCTTTGAGTTTCTTATTCAGTTTTAAAACAATGTGGGATCTAATATCTCCTTAATTTAATTAATGTCAATATATATATATATATATTTTTTTTTTTTCGCTTCTCTTATTATCAGTCATACTCAGAGTTGTAATCGTTGCCTGAGCTAGTCTTATCACTTTTAATCCTTTAGTCTACAATTTTATTCCCCTCTCAAGGTTGTAACTATGCTACTTTAACGTGCATGGAGTACAGATTCAGGAATTGCCTCTGACTGGAGCCAATTCCTTTGTCTAACTAGCTAACTTTCTCTTACACTGATGTTTAAAAATTTATTTGTATAACAACTGTGCCATTAAAGGTTGTGCATAGGAATTGTTTGTGTTTCCTATACGTGTAAGAAAAATGCTCAGCGGAACACGGAATTATCTCTAAAATTCAGCTCTAAATCAAGCAACGTGTCAGTCGTGGTTAACTTTTAAGGACACAGAGGTTCTATATTTTTATGAGAAGTGCATTGGTAAGTTGAAATCAGACAAGACAAACAAAACAATTTATTCATACTGAGACATGGTAATTACAACATAAAAGAAATGGATTTCATACATATCAATTTTATCTGGTTCCCATCAATTCTGCTAAGCTAACAATTGCAACACACGTGTCTGGTTCTCAAATTAATTAAATCAGCACTTCTAGCCTATAACTTAAAGACAAAGACAAATTTATACGATCACATATACATCAGACATGTGGTTAGATTCACACACATTTCAAACTCCTTTTTACTTAGACCATTAACAGAATTATGTTTGACTATGTTTCACATTCAATCTCTCCTTCAAACATTAATTCTTGACAATAATCTTTAACATTAACAAATGCTCATCACTCTGCAGATAACTGTTTCACAATAATTTAGAAGTGCGGTTTTCTGACTTCACAAATATACATTATACTAGCAACTATATAATCAACAGTTCCTTCTCTAAGGTTCACAATCCATTTCAGAACAGTTTTCAGAACAAAACAGTTCTACATTAATCTTGAAACTTGTCTCAGCCAGTTCAGCATTAATGATCCTAGAGATCACGAATATAATCTTCTTTCCTGTTAGAACCGCAAACAGACACTACTCCACGACAACGACGATACAGTATTCTCGGAGATCACTTTAGGAACTTTGCAATTGGACTTCTCGAATAGGCCGACACTGCCATTAACCACGCTACCGGCCAAGACGTCTATAGACGTCAAAGTTATCATGGATGCGAAGTGTGTATTAAAATTGTAATACCATTGATATTACATTGAAATATATGATGGATATGAAGCGTATGAGGATGCATATTTGATCCATAATGGCCGGTAAGGTGGTTAAAGATCTCCTATCATCGTTGAAATGCTGCTAGTGGGATATCCTTCCTCCATCCTTGGAATGGCTGGACCACCTAGGAACCTCTTCGAAGCAACACCGGAACAAGTCAGGAACAGAAAGCTAGCAGGAGCAGAGCTCCCGTCTCCTTTTTATTCTACTTTCACAACCTTGGGACTTCTTCAGATTGAGTTTCCCCGGATGTTTTACCAGGCGTTCCTTCCCCCTACGAAATTGGAGAGTCATGGTGGGAAAACCCCATAACTCGCTGACCTTCGTGCCTGGCGATAGCCTCAGGTCCACATTTCTAATCCTGTGTGGACTATCTCTTTGTTTGTACAATATTGGTGGTCAAATAACTTAACAATTCTTTCTAATATTTTACCAGATTACTTCATACACTGAAGTAAAAATGTTAATTAAACTAGAAGTATTTTGTGTTGACTTTCTTTTTCAAGTAAAATCAGTATATAAGGATTTTGTACAAAATTCCTTCTATACAAGATTTTACAACCTCCACTTCACACCAGATAGACTCAAACTCACCACTACATGGGACATTGTTTTCTTCTGTTTCTACCCAAGATGAACTTAAGTCATCTGATATCATTAGTATCACTCCTCTTCCTCTCCTATTTCTTCTGTCATTACTAAAAATAGTATACCCATTACACTCGTTCCCATTTACTGTACTTGATTCTGATAGCCATGTTTCACTAATGCCAACAATCTTAAGCCACATCGTATTCAATAAAGCAACAAACTCAACCCCTTTTTTTTTCTAATGCTCCTGGCATTTGTGTATAGACATAATAAATCGCCACCATCCCATTCTTATAATTAAATATGCAATCTATTTTGGTATTGTTCTAGAATTTTCTCTTTTCCCCTCCTAAGACATACTTAAAAGGTCCAAACCCAAAGGATATATTTCCACCCCTTCGCCACATACATAACCATGTTCGAAGACATTCATATCTTTATCATGTTCGCACACCATAGCTGAACTTTCGCACATTTTTCCATTTCCTCCCTTGATGATCTTGCTTCTCTGACTCTTTGCATTAGGTCTCATACCAAGAAGTAATTTCTCCAAGCTTCTGATGCCAAATGAATTAAAGTGCAGGCCTTCTTATACAAGTCTTTTCTGCCATTCAACACACTCCACACATCTAAAAACTCACATCCATATCTTCTGCACAGCCTGCGCATGAAATCATTTGCTATCATCACCCTCCTTCACTTAGTACTTTCATATCTGGGTAGTAATGTAATGTAATATAATGAAAAATTTCATCAAATGATATCCTATAACATCCATTCAAGAGTCTGCAGTCTACATGCTCACAATCTGACCTCATAATCTAAATCCCATAATCCAGATATCATTTTTTTTTACTCTTCTTTGTGCCCTTTCCACAGTTTCTTTATCCTCTTGGAATTCAGGAGATCAAGTCTGCGCACAATAATCCAGGTATGTGGTCTTATTAAAGCCTTATAAAGAGGCAAAATGACTTCCTTATTGTTAGATCCCATTGAAGTTATACTCTGAGTTGTATTTGCAACTTTTGCTAACATTGAACTTCAAATTCCTATTCACCATTACCCCAAGATCCCTAGCTTCTCCAGTTTCTTTTAACTTAACCCTGCTAAAATAATATACCGCTGGAAATCTCATCATGCCAGAGTTCACAACTTTACACTTTCTGACATTAAATAGCCATTTTCGTTTATCCAAGCTTTCAGCCTGTTCAGATCATTTTGTAAGTGCTGGATATCACCAGCATCCTTGTTTTCCCTGCCTATCTTTGCATCATCGGCAAACAATTGCACATCTCCTGTTAGACTTTTCCTAATATCATTAATGTATACATTGAACAACAGTGACCCAAGAACAGAACCTTTATGTACACCACTGGTCACCTTAAATCTGGCGAATTCACATCCACCGTATATTGGAACATAAACTCTTGACTTGGATCGATGAATGGTCTGTCAACCATCCACCGATCCAAGTCAAGAGTTTATGTTTTAGTCCAGGGGTCGCCAAACTTCTTTGACCGTCGACCCCTTCAAGAGATTCTTGACTTTTTATCGACCCCCTCTATTTTAATGTTACGTAATTATAATAAGACAAGCAAAAAAGACTCTTATGTGAGTTTTTTGATTGTTTTATAATTACAGTGTTTATTATATGTATAATATAGTATATATTATTATATTACTATCACTAGTAATATCATTGGTATTACTACCAGCCCTGCTCAACTCTTCAACATAGAGAAGTTTAGTTCGTGAATGAATAACGATTGAATTATAATATGTATGTTGATGAATTTTAGAACATTAACGCTCACTTGTGTGTCGATGTGCAAAAATGACACTGGGATCAAATACATGTAAGTTTATAAGTAAATAAGCAACCACGCACATGTTGCAATCTCCCTCCCACCGCACTGGCCGAGCAGGAACCACAGACATCAGTTTATTGGTAAATATGTCATTTTGGCCTACTTGATTGGCCTCCATAACTATTTTCATGACCTTGCTCCATCTTACAGGTCCTATTCATGTCACTGTTCCCATGATTCACTCTTAATTGTGTTGTAATTCAGGATGGAGGTAATCCAAATTAACCGAATTAAATATTACCCGTACAATGATGTCTTATATTTTTCTGTTGACCTCTGACAATGTTATATCGACCACTTTGGTGACCATTGTTCTAGTCCCATATTCTCTAGTTTATGCAACAACCTTTCATGTGGGATCCTATCAAATGCCTTTAAAAAAAAAAAAAAAACGTTATCATAGTGTATCCGTTCCCTTTATCCAACACGGCAATATGAGCCAATTGCTAAAACATGACCTTCCTTTAGTAAATGCATGCTGCTTCTTGCAGAGTATATAGCTTGCTTACTCATTCACTACCACACCAGAGAAACTGATAGGTCGGTAGTTACACAAATCAGTTTTTGAACCACCTTGTATAATGGAAGGAATGCACTATCATACATTCGATCCATTCCTGTAGTATCATTCCTGAGCTGAGACTCAAGTTATAGCCATAAAAATTAATTTTTAATAAATACTTGACAGAATCTAAAATCCCAGATTATTGGAACAATGCACAAACAGTCTTAATGTGTTTAAAAGAAAAAAAAAAGGAGATCATACAGATCTAAAAAACTACAGACCAGTCAGCCTGCTTTCACATATGTATTAATTATTCACCAAAAGACTAGCCAATAGGATGAAAAATAAACTAGATTTCTCACAAACAAAAGGCCAAACAGGATTTAAAGTGGGTATTCATCTAATCACCAACTACAAACTACTACTAACCAGATAATAGAAAAAAAAAAAAAATGAATACAATATATACCACTTTATATGGCATTTATAGATTATAAAAAAAAAGCATTTGATACATTAGAACGAACAGCAATAATAGAGGCAAGGTACTGAAAAACCATACATACAACTAATACAACATGTATATCAGAATGCAACAAGTAATATACAATTAAATAATCTAAAAGCAAAAATTAGAATAGAGGAATAAGACAAGGAGATACGTCACCAATAATATTCAATGTTTACTTACAAGAAATATTTAAAAATCTAAATTGGGGGGAAAAAGGTATCAGAATAAATGGTCAATATCTAAGCAATTTAGGATTTGCAGATAACATTGTACTGTTTTCTAAAACACCTGAAGAGCTAATAGAAATTATTAAAGAATTAAATATAGAAAGCAACAAGTTGGTCTCAACATAAATATTGATAAAACTAAAATAATGTGCAACAAAAATATAAACTACAACCAAAGAATAGAATTAAATGATAGAAAAATAGAAAATTTAACTAAATTCAAATATCTAGGTCAGATAATTAACATACATAGAAATTGGAAACAAAATTAAGGAATAAACCAAGAATAGAAACAATTTGGAAAATACAATAAAATGTTTAAAGAAAATATACTTATCTGTTCAAAAGGAAAAGCATATAAACAATGCATCATACCAGCTATGACATATGGATCAGAAACTTTCATCACAAGAAGACTGGAAAGTAAATTAGGATCTGCACAGGGAAACATGAAAGATTAGTGTTATATATAAATCAGGGGGAAAAAACAGGTTTAAAAGTCATCATCATTAAAGAAAGAAAAAAAAATTGAGATGGGCAGGACGTATTGCAAGACAGGGAGACAACCACTGGACATTCGGTGTGTACAGAAAGGCAAGTATGAGAAGTTTCAAGAAGACCTGGTAGGCTATCAACAAGGGGAAGAGATGAATTACATCATTCAATAGGAAATAACTGGAATGTGGAAAAATACGAAGGACATCATTGGACGGATAAGGATTGATTATGATCACCCACCTGTGTGTGAAATATGCAACATACGTCTTGCTATTTGTCATAGTCTGGTGGAGTGCCAGCACTTTACATGATAGAGGAATGAAATTTTTACCTATCTAACCAAGCCACATGCACTCAGGTAGATGCTATCAGATAAACAAATTGCGTGATGTTTTTAACTTTTTACAAAGAGTTAATTTCTACGAATACATTTGATTGTAATTTTATTTATATATGTAGATATTGCATTGCTCAATTTTTTTTTACACATTATTTACTAATTTATCTCATCATCATCATCAAATTCCTGACATGCACCCTCAAGGGGTGTACAGGATATGATAGTACTACATGAAAAATTTACATAATTACTAACTTCCTATCTACAATTTTCCTCCAAATCAGTCTATTACTTGTCAAGACTACAACCTTATCAGATCTTATATTTCTATTGTCTAAGGCACTTTGTACCGTATCAATCCACCTATATCTTGGTCTTCCACTGGGTCGTTTTCCTGCCAACCTGGCAGAGAACGCTGGTTTTACTAATCTTTCCTCGCTCATTCTGTTTAAGTGATCATACCACCTCAGATTAACTCTGCTAATGCATTCCTGGATGTTGACAATGTCAAGTTCTTTCCTAATATCCTTGTTTTTAATATGATATTGCCGTTGATGCCATCTGTTCATGCCTCTAATCTTTCCCAGGACTCTCATATCTGTGGTCTCTAGTCTTTTGTCAAGTGTTTTACTTCTGACCCAGCTCTTGGATCCATAAGTTAAAACTGGTTTGAACATTGTCTTGTATACAGCTAATTTAGTGTTCCGACTAATTTCTCTCTTATTCCATATGAATTTATTCAGTTGACTTCCCACCATACCAGCTTTGCTGATTCTGTTGTCTATTTCTATATTTAATTTACCATTTTCAGTAAAAATTGTGCCTAAATAGCTGAAATGTTTTACTTGTTCCACAGATTCTCCATTCACAACACAGTTGACATTTTCAATGATTCTGCCTATTTTCATTGTTTTAGTCTTTTTATTGCTGACCTTCATACCATATCTATTACAACAGTTATTCAATTTAGTCAAGGAATCTAGCAAACTTGTAGGGGATTTATTTAGAATTATAACATCGTCTGCATAAAGCAAAGAGCTGATATTAACATCTCCAATTCTGATATCATGTTAAATACCACTTTCCTTCATAATGTGATCCATATAGATAATGAATGACAGATGGGATGATGTATATCCTTGTCTCACACCAGATTTAACATTAAACCATGTTCCTGTACCTCCTTCAGTTCTAACTGCTTACTCACAAATCAAATAAAGACTAAGTATTGCTTGATATAATGCCCCATTGATACCATATAACTGCAGTATTGAATAGCTTCTCTCTTGGCACCTAGTCATATGCCTTTTCCAAATCGACAAAACTTAAATACAGATCTTTGTTATATTTCCATGCTTTCTCAACTATTTGTCATAAAGTGAAGATCTGATCCTGACAGCCTCTATTTGGCCTGAATCCAGCTTATTCTTCACCAAGCTTTTCTTGCATAAAAATTTCCAGGAACACTCAGTAGGGAAATACCCAGTGGTCAGCTTTAAGGGTTCATGCGAGCTCTTTGTTAAATTTTTCTCAAATTTGCGAGCCCCTTGTTCTTCTTGTTTACTTTTTTATTTTTTCAAAAAAAAAAAAAAAAAAAATTTTAAACTTATTAAGCGACAAACTCGTACGGTAACCTAACAAAGATTAGTCTATTCAGCAGTGTATAGATTATTTGGAATTATTGGTTCATCTCCTCTATAACGAATGTGCCCAAGTTTGAAAATAAAATAAGCGCATGCGCTATCTTTAGTCTTCTCCCTTCTGGTAGCGAACCGTATGGTAAAACCAGTAGCCAATGAAACGTTTTATAAAAAATTATAAAAGATTTCATTCTTATTATATTTTGATAGTTAAAAAATGTTTTTCTTATGTAAGATAAATTAACACAGTTGATTGTGTGCAAATATTTCATGTTTAGATCATGAAATATTTGTTTAAAAATGGTAGCCTTTAGAGGTTGATTGTCACCACATATAACCAGCTTGTGTTCAAATTGGAATTTGTACACAAGCTGTATTAATAAATGTTTTTGTGTGAAATACGTTTTTTTTTTCCCTCAACGATGCAAACCTTTGTTAAAATTTCCATAGCTCACCACTGGAAATACCTCTGTAATTCTCGCATTGTTTTATTTCCCTTTTTATATATATGGGTACTATGAGAGCTCTACTCCAATTATCAGGAATTCGTCCCTCTGTCCAGGCCTTTTGAACTATGGAGTGCAGCCACTGTAAGACTTTTATGTAGGCTGTTCAATAAGTAATAAGACTATACAGAAAACAGATTACCTTTAATCGTAATCATTTACGTGGTCTTTTTCGAAGTAACTACCGTGAGATGCGATGCATTTGTCCCAACGTTGCGTCCACTTCTTAAACACGTGTGAAAGTCCGTTTTTTGAGAGTTCTTTCAAAACTGCCTCTGCAGCTTTTACACATGTTTTGTTGCTTTTGAAATGGCAGCCTTTTAGTGGTTTCTTGAGCTGAGGAAACAGCCAGAAATCGCACAGTGCGAGATCAGGACTGTATGGAGGGTGTGTTAGGATATCTGTGTTGTTCTGCAAGACATCCACTACACAACCAGTGTGTAGTGGACGTTTTGTGTGGAATGCATTATCGTGGTGCAATAAGAAGCCATTCTTCAGCAATGGACGCTTTATTTTGACGTGATGTAACATTGTCCGTAAAACATCCGCATGGTACGAGCCGTTTACAGTATTCCCGGGTTCTACAGCGTGTTGGTAAACAATGCCTTCATAGTCAAAAAAACATTATGGTCATAACTTTACCAGCCAATTTTACAGATTTTGCTTTCTTGGGGCTAGGTGAAGATGGATGCTTCCATTCACTGCTTTGTTGTTTCATTGTAGGGTCATAGTGATACAACCAAGCTTCATCTGCTGTAATGATGCATTTTAAGAAGTTGTCGCCTTCTTGTTCCAGTCTTTCTTTCCATTCTGTGCACACATCCACTCGCTGCATTTGCTCCGGTGTCAAGAGTTTGGGAATCCATCAGGCGCAAACACGTTTCAGTCCCAAATGTTCAGCCATGATTGAGTGAACACTTCCCACAGAAATATTCAGGACAACATGCAGCTGGCGTAATGTAATTTTGCAATCCTCCTTGATGATAATCGCTGCTGTGTTGATCATTGTCTCTGTGATGGACGTTGAAGGTCTTCCCTCACGTTCAAGATCTTCCACATTTTACCTTCCTTCCTTAAAAGTTTTATGCCAGCGAAAAACACTTGCCCTCGACATTGCATCATCGTGGAAAGCTTCGCGTATCATGTTAAAAGTGTCCGATGCCGATTTTTGCAAACGCACACAAAATTTAATCACATAACGCTGTTCCAAGGACGCTTCCATTTCGACAATTGGTCGTAGCTCATAGGTGCGGCGAAACAAGCTTCCGCTTAGTCACGTGACACTCTGACACATCAGCCCGTGTACGGCATCTGCATCTATCAACCTCTTTTGTTAATACAGACAGCAACATTTCTTTATTCCACAGAAATTAATATTGTGATGAGTGGTTTCACGACAGTAAAATTAGTCTTATTACTTATTGAACAGCCCTAGTATACCACCATAACTTCAGCATTTCTGGTCGAATATCATCTACTCCTGCTGCCTTTCCACATTTCAAGCCTTTGATGGCTTTTTCTACTTCAAGTATGGATATGTATTCCTGCTTGTGTGCCTGATCAGTGTTTTTTACCACTGTGCTATCATCACTGCTTGTTTCATTTAGCAGTGATGATAGTATTCCCGGGTTTTTCAAAGTAATTACTCCATACTTCAAGGATATCTTTTTCTCCCTTTTTCATGTCACCTTTATCATCTCTCACTCCTTTTACAGCACTCTTTCCTCCATTTCTAAGCTTCTTCAACAACCTCCAGAATATTTTGCCACCTTCTTGATATTTATTTTCTATGTTCTTGAAAAAAATTCTTCCCATGACTTTTGTTTAGCTAGTTTTGCACAGTGTTTAGCTTTCTTACATTTGGTCTCTGTATTCTCTAAGAGCACAAGCTGATTTATTGGCCAGGAACTTTTGATATGCTTTCTTCTTTTCCTTCACTCCCTCTTTAACTTCCTGTGTCCACCATGGAGTTCTGATTTTTCTGTCCTTGCAAACAACCTCATCACATGCCTCTCTGGCTGAATCAATCAGGGTTTTCTGCAAGTCTTGCCATCTCCAAGGTTTGGTTCCTGTTCTCAAACTCTTTCATTTTTTCTTCAATAATCTTTGTGTATTTTAGTCTACAGTTCACATCTGAGAGCTGCTCAACTTTTTTCGCTTTAAAACTTTCATGTTATTCTTTTCAATATGAAATTCAGTTTTATCTTGCTCAAGACTAAATAGTGATCACTTCCAATTTCAAATCCTCCGTATACTCTGGTGTCCTGCACCAGGGAGAAAGCATCACTATCAACAATAACATAGTCATTGAGACTTTTTTTATTCCTTGCCTCTTCTCTCCATGTGAATTTGTGCACATTTTTATGTTGGAACATGGTGTTTGTAATAACCAGTCCATGTCCTGAGCAGAAGTCCAATAGGTATTTGCCATTATTATTAGCTTTGCTCTTTTCTCCAAATTTTCCCAAAATATTTTGTATGTCTGACAATCATTTCCTACTCTGCTATTTAGATCCTCAACAAGGACCAACTTTTCCTTTTTCATTGTTTCAGTTGCTTTTTCTAAAGCCTCAAAAAAAATCAGAACCTTCTGTGGGACCATAGGCACAAGTAAGTCTCATTGTCCATTTTCCCCATTCTGATATTTGCCCACATCACTCTACTTGAGACTGCCTGCCATTCAAGAAGATTAGGCTCGTATTTTGTGTTGAATACTATGGCTTCTGCTTCTTTTCTTTGATTGTTATTGCCTGAATATAACATTTTGTATTTATTGCTCAGAAAGATCTCACCAGTTTTTGTCTCTTTTGTTTCAGTTACCCTTATGTCGATCTGGTACTTATCTAATTCCTCAGCTAGCTCCATTTCTTTGCCATTCAGGCTTCTTGTGTTGATAGTACTGATCTTTATCTCTGGTTATGTTGAGTTGGGGTGTGCTTTCAGATTTGTTCCATTAGCTGACTTTTTGCTGTTCGCTCTGGTTCCGTGGCTAAAACAACAGGGGGCCCTTGTGTTACCGGGCGACGCCCCAGCCAGCATGAAATTTTGTCATGTTGTACCATCATTTTGTATATTGGTTTAAGCCAATAAGAATACATTTTGGTCAGCTAAATCCCAAATTGCCAGCCCATCTTCGTTCGTTCATTGGATTCAATATCCAAGTAGATACCCAACAGGGTGCACCACGAGAAGGTGAGGTCATTTGGATGTTAGGTCAGAAGCCCTGGTCAGCTCTCTGCATTCCTTTAAAGGCTATGTGGAGGTCTCCTCTCAGTTATACATCTTTCTTTGACTATTCATGTATTACTATAACCTTTGTGGTACTTGTGCTAATAAACCAACCAATCTAGATTTTTTTTTTTATGTTGGGTCCATATACAAGAGGTTGGCTGGTCAACCTATAGTACTTTAGTACCGTATATGGGTAGTGGGTTGGGAAAGCAGAAACTTGTTTACATTTGATTTAAAAGCCTGTATGTTGTATTCCTTGGGAAATACATCAGTGGGAAGACTGTTCCATAGTACTGCAGTATCAGGGATGAAGGAGGAGGAGTAAAAGAAACTTGTTCTGTGAATTTCAAGGTGTACTGTGAAAGGATGTTGGTCAGTAGGTTTAGTACAGAGTGGGGGGGGGGAATTATTGAAGCTGTTTCAGATAAACATTTCCCATGGGAATATTTTTAGAATATACAAATTACAGAGACCAAACTTCTATATGAAAGTGAGGGAGCGAGAGTGTGAGAGATGGGTCATTTATCAGTCTAATTGCTCTCCTCTGTATTGAGTCAAGCATTTTGAGGGAGCTTTTAGGAGCCCCACTCCAACTGTGAAAACAGTATTTGATAGCTGGGTGGATTTGTGATTTGTATAATGTTAACAGCTGTTTAGAGGTGAAGTAGCGTCTTAAGCGAAAGAGAAAACCTAGTTTTGTGGAAGCTGATGATGCAATGGTTGTGATGTGTTTATGCCAGCAGAGGCTTGATGTCAGGGTAATTCCAAGAAGAGAAATCTCATCTTGTCTTGGAATTTGAGTGTTATCAAAAACAATGCTGGGGGGAAATGATTCTTTTTTTTTTTGAGAAATAAGACAGAACTGGGTTTTACTAGCGTTAAAGTTGACGAGGTTATCTGAGCCCATTGGAGGATGGCTTGGAGTTTGGAATTAAGGGCAGTGGTGGTAGATGTTCTGTGGGTCGAAGTGAGTTGTGTAGAGAAGGGTTTGTCAAATGAAAGGGAGGAGTGTAATGTGCTGTTGTCTGCAAAACTGTGTATTGGGTTAGAGGTCAACTGAAGTAGGTCATTGATATATAGAAGGAAGACGGTCATTAAGAGAACTGAACCTTGTGGGACCCCAGCATTAGTTGGATGGTGATAGAATAGGGAACCATTACACATAGTCTGCGTCCAGACAGGAAGCTGGCAATCCATCTGCAGAAGTCCTGAGAAGTCCAAAATGGAAGTTTACTTAGTAAGCCTTTTGTGCCAGACCCATTCAAAGGCTTTAGAGATATGAAGTGCACTACTTGGGATTTTCCGAATTTCTCCATGGCATTTGTCCAGTGATGGGTGGTGTATGTTTATAGAAAACCCACACATACAGGGAGATATTTACACAAACAATCACACCATCACCCTTGTCAACAGTATGGCATTTTAAAAATGCTAACCCACAGAGGGAGAGCAGTCTGTTCCAATGACGATGCTCATGCTGCTGAAGTGGCTCACTTATGCCACACCTTCTTGGCCATTGGTTATAATCTCCATAAGATAAACAAAATACTAAACGCTCCTAAGAAATCCCTCTCGCTATCCACACCACAGAGAACTACAACAAAACAGTCACCATCCCATACATTAAAGGCACATCCGAAAAAATTTCTAGAATTCTTAATAAAATGAACTATGCACTGTATTCAGACTGTGTGTCAAATTAGCAACTCTTATCGATTCATCCAAGGACAGCATTCCTCCTTTATCACATCCAGGAGTCTACGAACTACCCTGCTCATGTAATCAAGCCTACTATGGTCAAACAGGAAGAACTGTCAACATAAAAGATACATCTGGAATTATCACTATGGCAAGTCGGGCCTAGCAGACCATGCTCTGGATACCTCTGCACGCAGGATCAACTGGAAAAAAACACAAGTACTGCACAGAAGCTCTTACAAGTTGGAGAGATTGTTCTTAGAGGCAACAGAAGCCCTGAAACACTCCAAATCTCAACAAATATGGCTGTATAAATTTGCCTAAAATCTAGGAGACAGTCATCTTAAGAAAAAACTAGTACCATTCTTTTCTCTCTGTTTAGGGCTCTAGTCTTGTGCGATTGCTGCAATTATTATTATTAATTTTTTTTTTTCCCAGATAGAAAGTGCCAAAAATCAGGACTTTAGTCTGTGTTGCTGCTACAATTTTGTTTAACTAGTCCATTGATTACACTATGTTGTTACAGTCTCGCGTATTGTGACAAACTGTTTTTGTGCTCTGAAGTGCTGGTTATAACACCAGCGAAATATCAGCAATAAGTTAATAAATAATTATTTACTTATTATTCTGTGTTCAAATATATACCTTCAAAAATAAACAACATGAACGACGAAAACATATGTCTGTCTACACGATTTGTCACCCTTTTTAGGAATGGATTGAATATAGGCCAGTTTCCGGGCTTTGGGATATATATACCAGTGGAGTAAGCGAGTGCATACAGATGGTATAGGATAGGAGTCAGTTCTGGTGCACAGACCTTCAGGACAATTGGAGGAATTCTGTCAGGGCCAGGAGATTTTTTTTGTGTCTAATTTAGACAACAGGTTTATGATATCTTTTTTGGCAAAAGGATACAAGCGGGAGCATTGTATGTTAGGCAGTTGGAATGACTGGAGGGCATTTGCCAAAGTCAGTTATGTGTGCATTGGAGGCAAAGTGTGAAGTCAGGGAGTTAGCTTTTTCTGTGGGTGATGTTGCAATTGAGCCATCTGGGTATGATAATGGTCAGAAAGTTATGACCAGTTGCCTTGGCAAGAGACCAAAAGGCATGGCTGCCATTTGGACAGGCTTTCTGCCCATTCAAATTCTGTTTTAGAAGCATTGATAATTTTCTTGCATCTGTTTCAGGCTTTAGTATAGGCATTGAAGGAGGATGAGGTTCTTGATTTGAGCCAGTTGTGGAAACGGGCTCGATCCGGATCCTAAAGTTAACCACACGGAAGCCTGCTTCTAAAGTGACTCTGATCTGGAGAGGTGACAGTGCAATTAGTACCCCTTGTTTTTGATTGGAGTATCATGAGCTGACCCTTTAGGTAGTGCAATACCTGGCCAGCTTGTGGCAAAGGTGAAGCGTATAGCCTTGGCACATCTTTTGGAGCACCAAGGTTTAGTTAGAGGACGGCAGTTCAGAGTAGTGTGGGGAATGTATGTTTTCATACCATTGAGGATTACTTTGGTGATACATTCAGTGCATATGTTTGGACTGGAAGACCATGGGAATGAGGCATAGTAGTCTCGGAGACTGTCCCATTTGGCACTTATAATGCCCAACTACTCTTGTGTGGGAGTAAACTGTGTAAGTTTTGTTGCATGGGAGAGGAGAGGAGATGAGAGGAGTGGTCAGAATTACCCAGAGGGTTCACTGCATATTTGGAGGAGTCATTAGCAAGGAAGAGATCTAGGCTATTTGGGGAGTGGTTTGGTTTATCTGGTATTCTGGTCAGTTTTAGAACAGTTTGTGTAAGGTCGTTAGTGATGACAAATGTTTCAGCATCTCTGCCTGCAGGATCTGTATAACTGGAAGAGGATAGCCAATTGGTGTTACAGATGTTAAAATCACTCAGGAGGATGATTTTGCTGTTTGGAGAGTGGGACTGGAGAAAATCAACTTTTAAGGAGAGGAAATGAAAGAGCTCTGAGTGATTGGTGGTATTAGGAGAGCGATAGAGACAGCAAATGAATTTGATTGAGTGGGGGGAGGGATATCTTTGGCCAAAGAAGGTCAAAGTTGGGCGATTCTTGGTTAGGTGCTCTCTGTCAGGGTATGTCAGAGCAGATATATGCACAGACACCATGGTCGAAAGGAGTTAAATAGTGTATAGTTAGGAAGGTAGAGATGGAAGGTGACATTTGAATTTCTGTTAAAAAGAGTAGGTGGGGTTTGGTGGACTTCAGATGGTATTGGACGCTATTAAGATTGGAATTGAAGCCGCAGATGTTGGTGAAGTGGATATGCAAGGTTCTGTGAGGCATGGATTTGACTGCAAGGATCTTGCACGTTTCCTATGCAGTGCTGCATATTGGTGTCCTTGGTGGCTATTAGTGGTGTCACTTGGTTTTTGCACTAGGTATCTGACAAAAGGTGATTATTATTATTGCCTAGAAACAATATTTTTTTTTTTTTCCTTTAGTTCCAGATCACAATCTGGCATCTCCAAATATTCAACATCTGATCATCTATTCTTACCCATTCAAGATGGCTTCCTAAAATGTGAATACTAAGTATTGGTTTTCTTTGATATGGAAAAAGCGTACGACAATACTTGGAGATTTGGAATATTTAAAGATCTACACAGTTTTGGTTTGAGAGAGAGAGAATATCCTCTTTATGAAGAACTTTTAATCCAACTGAATCTTCTATGTCTGAGTTGCGTGGAACCACTCTCTCTCTTCTGACTATATCCAAGAAGAGGGAGTCCCACAAATTTCAGTTTTAAGTGTCATGCTTTTTTTACAATGAAGATTAATTTGACTGAACTTCCAACTGTGAATAATACCCTTCATGTGCTGACCTTACCATACCATCTTTTGTCATTCAGATCATAGAACGACAGCTGCGGCAAGCTGTTGACCATCTTTCAAAATGGGCACTTGCAAGGAAGTTCAAATTTTCCTAGCAGCAGACAGTCTGTATGCATTTTTGCCACAGTCATGGTTTTCATTCCATGACAAACTTAAATCCCAGTTTCATGAGAAACCAAGTCTTGGGGCTCAATTTTGACACTCATTTTTCTCCTACATATACTCCAGTTGTGAAATAAGTATCATATAGCAATGAATATCCTTCAGCTCATTTGGATGTTGAGATGCTCTTTGCTTTAATTTTACCATTTACTGATTAGATCAAAACTTGATTATAAGTCCCAAGACTGTGGCTCTAACAGAGAGAGATTGAGATTACGCTGTGATGGTTGGACCCTATCCACCACAAGCCATAAGAATTGTAACTGGAGCATTTCAAATTTCACAGATCTCTAGTCTGTACATAGAGACTTATATTATATAGTGCCTGGTGCTTGATATTAAGGTAGACAACTTTGTACAGATGCCGTCCATAATATGCTATTGCTGTAGCCTCATATATCACCATTTTCTTTCTGCAGGCTACCCAAATATTCCTCTCCTCTTCCTGTTATCTACTATCAGCTCTTTCAAGTACATAGAATGGAATTATTCTTTATATTATTATCTGAGACCTCCAGGGAATCAAGGACTCATCGAGGGAGGCTATAAATTATCCAAACAAGCTATCATATCTTCCCTTAAATTCATTCGCACTAGATGCACTCACTACCCCTAAGGGCAAATTATTCCACTCACTTACTGCTCTCTGGCAAAAAAACCTATCTCTTACCCCTTTCTTGACTGTGAACAAACTTAACTTCCATGGATGCCTGTATGTTCTCTCCCCACCGTCCATATAACGAAAAATTTCATCAGTTGATATCCTATAACATCCATTCGAAAGTTTATAGAGATCTATCTTTCATCCCTCTTTCTCCTGTTAACCAGAGTCTGCAATCCACATACTCGCAATATGTCATAATAATCTAAATCCTATAATCCGGATATAATCTTTGTAACTCTTCTTTGCACTCTTTACACAGCTTCTTTATCCCCTTGAAACCTGGGAGACCAAATTTGTACACAATAATCAAGGTGTGGTCTTATCAAAGCTTATAAAGAGACAAAATGACTTCCTTATCCATTTTCCATATTCTGATTTTGTGCCTATCGACACAGATGGATCAAAATCGGAGGCTCCAGTGGAATCTTGTACTGTCTTCCCAGACATCATATCTGCTCAGAATTAGAATGTAACAACTTCAATGCTCAGCTTTAGAGCTTGCCTTAAACTACATAAGATTTCAACAGAGATTTGCAGAGTCCCCTACAGACAATAAGTCTAGAGCTGCAGAAGCATCTGAGGGCTTTCTCGTATCCAACATGTTTTCTCTGTTGTGGAAGCTACATTTGGACATGTGCTTGTTGGATCCCAATTATATTGGGATTAAGGGGAAAGGAGGCTGCAGCTAGGGCAGGTTGTTTCTCAATCTCTCACAATCTGCTTATCCCTTAAATTTATTACAGGTGGATCATCAGACAAACTTTTATCCCAGTGGTAGTCGTCATGGAATAGACCAGTAAAAAGTCCATCAAATCAAACTGTGACATTCTAATCTACGAAGGGACTGTAAAGAGGAAATTGTTCTTTCTCTGCTCCACATAGGTCATAGTCATCTTATACATTCCATCCTGTTGAGGATTGATGATATGCATATGTGTTGTGTGGTACAGGACTAACCATAATTTATATTTTAATCAATTGTCCTTGTTTTATCAATGAGTATTTTATCAACGAGTATAGTCATTATTAGTTATAAACTGTCTGAGACCTATATACTCAGGCAGATTTTATTAGATTCATCAAATGATAAAAAAAAATTAAAAATTCATTTTAAAATTTTTACAAAGCATTAATCTTCATCACATTACATAAAAAAATATGTACATATACATATAAGCTCCTCTGTAGTGCATTTGGAAGAATGATGGGATGGTGTACCCTTCAATTGGAAAAGGCCTAAGTTCAATTTTCATCATGACGAGAGGAATCTTAATATGGGTTTTTTCAATTGAAGGTGTGTTAGCCAATCTCATATAGAGGTAGCAGGTTTTTCCCCTCCCAGAAACTCATGTTTTTCATCCTGCATACTGACTAATTGGCCTTCAGAACACATGCAGTTTACAGACAAAAAATACTAGTGGTGATTGTAGGCAGTAGATGGCATTAGTGTAGATGATTATAGTAATTGCAGTTTGGTCTAGTTGGTGGGTTACGTGTGGACATGGAGAGTTATTGAGTAGGTGCCCTCCCTCCATGAGTCTTTGGATTCCTTGTAGGTGTCACAAAATAATAATAATATATTAGTTTTATTAGTTCAGCTTAGTTTTAACACCTGTTTTTTTTTCTGTATGTTTTTACGAATTGTTTTTACATGTGTTTTATGCACTAATTTTTATACTGTTTATTCTCTTACAGCTGAGACAGGTATTTATGCAATATGACCTTAGCTGCCATTGTACTACTAAACATAAAACCAAATTATCTGATTTAGCTCAGCATTCAGTCAACACTGATCACAAAATGTTTTGGTCTAGGAGCCACCTGCTTCACATTTGAGTGCTGAAGCATTTCTACATCCCAGCTTGAATTGTAATGACAGTTTCCTTATCAAAAATTTGAGAAAGTCATGAATTTGAGAATGAGCTGTGTGACCATGCTATCACACAGCTAATCTATTGTTATTATTGTCCAGTTTTGAATTTTCATCTACACTGAGATGATCTGTATGTTTCAGATGAAAATTCACTTATTTAGATTAGTAATGAACTGTTTCCATTTTTTTTCTGTGTTCTTATAGTATTATTATTTTATTACATTAAATTTTAATTTTATAATTGTAGGATTATAAAGACTGGAAAGAACAGGATGAAGAAGTTGACTCAAAGGTACGAAAGATTGTGGAATTGTATATTTTTATGTTGTACACATAGTGTTTGTCTGTTTTGGAATTGAAATTATGAGTCTTAATTTTCAACAAACTTTTTGCAATCTCCTTTTAATTTTTTCCATAAAGTATGCATAAAGCATTTGTTTATGTGGTTCCCACCAGTGAAAGGTTATTTAGAAACCTCTGGTACATTCATATCATTGGTGGGCTAAGAATTTTTTCTATTTTTATTAATTTTATAGCAGTTATATATTTGGTTTAATCCTTTATCCAAGTGTAAACAAACAAAGCTTGCGCCTCAAGTATTTTCAGGACTGGGGCAACTTATGGTAAAGGTGGTATAAGTTCTCATCACTTTCCTTAGTATCTCCCATAATGCAAAGCATATCTCCTTGCAGACATGTATTATGCTATGAATTAGGGGAAGGTCCACTACCCAGACCAATTTCATTCTTTATTGAGGTCTCATCAGTGAGAGCCACATCCGGAGGTGTTGATACTAAGGTGGAAGTAATGGAGAAGTCATATTTATCTATACCAAATGAAAAAACTTTCATCAGCTTATCTCTAATCCAAAAAATTTTAATAATAAGGTGTGACACCTTTTGGTAACTGGCATAGGTAAATATGACTTCTCCATTACTTCCACCTTAGTATCACCACCTCTGGGTTTGGCTCCCACTGATGAGACCTCAATAAAGGTCGAAACTGGTCTGGGTAGTGAGCCTTTCCTTAATGCATAGTGTTATACATGTCTGTAAGGCGATGTGCTTTGCATTATGGGAGATACCAAGGCAAGTGATGAGAACTTATACCACCTTTACCACGAGTTGCCCTAGTTCCTGAAAATACTTTAGGCTCAAACTTTGTTACACTTGGATAAAGGATTAAACCAAATATATAATTGGTAGCATAGCCAAATGAAAATCTTCCATCATATTAATTGTATAAATGTTTATTTTATATATATATATATATATATATTACATAGTCCAGGAACTTCACCAAAATGGAGCTTTTCAAGTCCACTTCAGGCCTCTGATTTGCCATCAAACATCATTGCGATCAGAAGCAGAGCATAATCAGCTTAAATTTTTTTAGATATATAATAAAAAAAATTAAAATAGGTTTTGTGTAACAGATGTTTCCTTTTGTTATTCAGCTTGTGTGTTGATAAATGTTTAGTGATCAGCTAATTAAGTAGCATTTCTAATCAAGATTGTGGGTCTGAGTTATGCTGTAGAAGAATGCAGAATAATTCTTTCATCATTCTTTTTAGCAGAAGTCAGGAGTGGCTTGAAAGAGCATAGCATGTTTGGTGTTTAGGCATCCTGAATTAACTTGTCCTGTCTACTGTCAAACAAAATGAATACATAAAGTTAAATTTGTATTTAACTTTATGTATTGGGGGGGGGATCTATAAGGAATAGCTTTTCTGGATACAATCAAGCATTGCGAGGGAAGTTTTCAGTGCACTATACCAAATGTAAGAACAATATGCTAAGGTTGAATAGATTTGGGATTGATAGTGTTGAGACTTGAGGAGAAGAGAAGTATTGTTTAGAATGAAAAAGAATACCAATCTTTTTTGGAGGCTAAAGTGGCTGTGGGTGTGATGTATTTATTATAGCCAGGATAGGCTAGATGTGTAAGCTAACTCAAGACCCGATTTGTTTGGCAATCAGAATGTTATCAAAGAAGGAAGAGTTAGGCATGATCTTCCTTCTGGGAAATAAGACAGGATTGTGTTTTGGTGGTATTAAAATTCTCTGGGTTATCTTCAGTCACTTGAAAATGGCAAGAGCATTAATGCATTTGCCATGATTATTGAGTCATATGAGTGCTACAAGATTTTGCAAATGACAGAGGAATAGTGTGCTGTTCAGCAAAGGTATGAATAGATTGTATATAGATTGCTACTCCAGCATTGATGGAGAAAAAATTAGATGCATGGGAACAGTCCATGACACAGTGAGCAACCAGGGACAACTTGTTGAGAAGGCTGTGATGTCAGACTTTCAAATACCTTTGAATTATAGAGAACCAAATTTTTTTTGGATCTTTGCTTGCCCTGTGCCCATAGGTTGGGTAAGGTTAATGAAGTTAGAACAGGAATGGCAAATTCCATATTGGTGATTGCAAAGTTAACTGTGGCGAGGACAATGGGGCTATAATGTGATGGTTGACTTTTTTCCCATTTTAGAAAACAGACTGATTAAATGCTTGTTCCATGCGAGCTTTTAGCCAGTCTGCAAGGTGTTGGATAGATGCCAGATGAATATGCCATCTCGTAAATGCAGTATAGGATGGGTGTTAGTTCTGGAGCACAAACTCTTAGTACAACTGAAGAGATATATCTGAGCCAAGGAATTTATTAGTATCAAGACCATTTGAGTATTTTTCTGATGTGTTTCTGGTGAAAGATCAGGAGAAGCCTACTGCAAGTAGTTTGTAGAATAGATTTGCCTTGATCATCTAAACAAGAGTTGGGAAAGAAGACTGATGCAAAAGATTTCCTCTTTCTTTAGAATTATTGTTCCATTATCTTGGACTTCTTTGACACATTTGCTGAAAAACCTACTCTGACAGCACTACACGATTCAGTTTACATTATTAATAATCCCCTATCAACAGTTTTCTTCCAAATTAGTCTATTTTTCAGCATTCCAATATTGTCATATCTAATATTTCATTCTTTTAAGGCACTTTTGACAGAATCAATCCACCCAGTTCTTGGTCTTCCTCTGGCCTTTTACCTGTCATCTTGGCATCGAACACTTGTTTTGCTAACCTTTCCTCTCCCATTCTATTTAAATGACCATACCACCTTATATTAGTCCTATTCACATTCTTGAATGCAGACAGTGTCAAGTTCCTTCCTAATGTTTTCTTTAATATGATTATAGCATTGATGCCACCATTCATATTGATAAATTATGTAGACTACGACTGTGTTAAGAATAATTATTTTAATTTCCCAGTGTTTCGACCTTCACATTAAGTACACGAAGTACACACACACACACACACACAAAGACAAGTTAACAATTCAGTAGAATAATCATGTTGGAGAATTTAATGCCAGCAAAGGTTGGTCAGTTGGTAGAGCCTCTGCTATTAATGGCTTACGCAAAAAGTTAAGCAAGTTTGAGCGTGGTTAGTTGTTTTAAGGGAATCAATCATTCGATGCTGTTGGCTCGCTCTCCTTCGATGAGTCTTTGGACTCCCTGGAGCTGTCATATAATAATAATAATAATTTCAGCACTGGGAAAGAATTTGAACCAGTGTTAATGCTTTAATTGGCTTGTTACAATCAGTGCTATCCATGATACTCAACCCTGAACTTTGATCCATTCTCTTGGACATCTCAGAAGCTTCCATGCAGAAAGAATTCCAAAAAATATAATGTGTAAATTAAAACCACTACCGCAAGTTTAGCTGATCCAGACAGTAGTCAGTCTATCATCAAAAAGGCTCAATGAAGATGCTGTCATTGCCCTAATCCTCAGCCACAATTTTGCTGTCTCACTGAAAGAAATGCTGGTGCTACATATAATGAACAACATTGAATATGGAAAATGTCACTTAGCGCCAGAAACAGCAAATAACATCAGACTTAAAGTCGCCAACATCCTCTCCCAGTCGTCACCTTCAAAAAAAGTAATTTATCTTTCATAGACAATTTACTACTCTCAGAAAATTATGGAAAGAAAAAAAGAATTGTCATCACCAGAGCAGATTAGGGTAATGCCACAGTCATCCTTAATACCACAGAATATAATTGAAAAATGGAGATTATTCTGCGAGATCATGCTACCTACATCCCACTAGAACACAAAAACTCAAGTTAAAAAATTAAAAAACTTAAAAAAGTATAATCCTGGCCATTCCAAAGAAAAACTCAAACCTTTTAGTTCTCGTTCCCCCGGATATACGGTTTACCAAAAATTCACAAACTGAATTCCCTTGTAAGACCTATAGTCGATGCCACTGATGTGTAAAAACTCTACCCAATTTAAAGCCTTAATTGAAAATCTAACTTGAAATAAAACAGATATATTGGTAAGCTTTGACATCATCATCTCATTATTTACCAATATTCCCTTAAATGACACCTTAACACTCTTAAAAAAAGATTTTTTCCTTCTGATATCTTAGAACTCTTTTCCTTTGCCATCAATTCTGGTTATTTTTCTGGGAAGAACAAAATCTACAAATAGATGGAGGGAGCAGCATGGATTCCTCCCCTCCCCCCTCTTCCCAATTTTTATATGGAAAATTTTGAAAAATGAGCCCGAGACTCAGTCCCTCTCAAACATTCTATCTGGCTGAGATATGTAGATGATGTGTTCTCTATTTGGCCTCGTGGCCCAGACACGTTAGACTCCTTCCTCAGTCACCTCAATAGCCGACATCCAAGAATCCAGTTTATGATGGAAAAAGAAAATAACAATAGTTTACCCTTCCTTAGACACTTCCTAATGATAATCTTTCCTTCTCTGTATATAGAAAACCTACTCACACAGGCAGATACATTCACAAACTCTCTCACCACCACTCCCTCTCAACAATATGGCATTATTAAAACTCTAACCAGTAGAGTCCATAAGCTTTGTTCCAGCAGAACCTCCCTTTCAACTGAACTCAACCACATACACAACACTCCCTTTGCTACAGCGATTACAGAATGAAAAAAATAATCAGTTCCTCCCCTATTCCCTGGCCATCTGTTCCAAAAGATTTCAGAAATGCCATCACCATATCCTACATCTGTGGCACATTAGAAAAAAAATAACCAGTTCGTTAAAAAATACAACCTCCACACATCTTTTAAACTCCACCATAAACTTACTACCCCTATCTGTTCCACCAAAGATCAGCTCCCTCCTCTCTCAGTGCTTGACGTATATAGGGTACCCTTTTCTTGCAAGCTAGCTTACTTCGGACAGACAGGCAGATCAGTAACCATCTGGATAAAAGAACACAAATCATACCTCTGCACTCACGACTGTGGTCAATCTGGCCTTGCAGACCATGTTTTGGATACAATCCACAGGATTTCCTGGAGAAAAACCACCATGCTCCACCATGATGAGTTAAAAAAAAAAAAAAAAAAAAAAAAAAAAAAAAAAAAAAAAGACTGTTTTTAGAATCTGTGACAGCACTCAGAAATCAACTGAATTTAAATAAATATGGTTTGCATAAAACTTCCCAAAATTTGACAAACATTAATTATCAGAGTTCCCACTTTACATCCTAGTCCACTCACAAATGCCCATAGAAAGCGTACCACCTAGATAAGATTTTAGAGCCACGCACGTGTTTAACTTAGTATTGTATTGTATTTGAGTGTGTGGTTACAAAAGTTTTTGTAATCCCTGAAGATGTCTCAGTGACTGAGATGAAATATTGCAATAAAAATTGGAATATTTCATCAGTGCATAAAATTAGTTTTAATCCTTTCCCAGTGCTGTAAATATTCCATTAAACCTCCAACATGATGTCCTCACAGCACTTAAGCCTCAACACATGGGTCAGTAGAATAACGGTTGATTTGATCAACCGTTATTCTACTGGCCTTATGTCTAGTGGAAGAAAATGGCACAGTCATCCCCCTCCCCCAATTCTAAGCTTTTGAGCAATGTGCTCTAGATTCCTTTACTTCGAAATCCAGAGGTCTGAATTAGGTATGTTGACAGTATTTTTGTTACATTCCTCAGCCACCTGAAGAAACAACTCAAATGCATACAATTCATAATTGAAATTGAATGTCAGAATACACTTCCATTTTTAGATACTCTTGTCATACATCTTTCTTCCAGCAGTCTTTCCTTCTGGTAAAGACTGCTGGAAGAAAGATAAACACAGTATATTCCTGGAATATACTGTGTTTATCTTAAGCCTACACATACTAGCCAATACTTATGCAAAAACTCCTATCACCACCCAAAACAAAACTAGATGTCACTAACATGCAAAAAACAGGGCTTTAATGATTTGCTCCAATGAGCAAGCACTTAAGCATGAATTAAATTTTATCACCAATACATAAAAAAATAGCAACAGCAAAAGATGCTATCAACAAAATTCCTTCACAAGACTGTACCTAATAATAAAAATAAACCAGATTAGAATAAAATTGTAGCCATTCCATACATTAAAGGGATATTAGGTAAAATAAACAGAATACTACAGAAATACAATCTTAATACTAAATTAAATCTCCTACAAAATTAAAGAATTTACTCAACTCATCCAGTGATCAACTTCCTCCACTTGTCCACCCTGGAATATACTGTGTTTATTGTAATATGACCTACATAGATGATACGAGATGCACAATTTCTATCAAAAAAAAAACTATTATAATTACGGCTATTTTGCCTGCTTCAGTTTAGGAGTGCCCCTGTTTAAATGTCATTGGCTATTTACTCATAGATTCTTAGGGCATTGTGAGTGTAAATGTACCAAAAAGTATATGTAGCATAAGGAATAGAAATTTATACATACCTTTTTCTGGGTGTTGCAGCTTTTCCTCTTTCTGCGATGTCAAAACTACTGAGTGTGGGGGGTAGGCAATTTGGTAGAATTAAGTTAGAAAAACCCGTTTTTTTTTTTTCCATAATATATATAAACATATGCATTATATTATATAGGGTGGGGAAAAGGTGAAAGGGTTGATTTTTTAAAATAGGGAGGGGGAAGGGGAAAGGTAGTTGACAGGATGCAGTCCGTTTCGACTATTCGTGGTCATCATCTGAACACATTGGGAAAGTGGATGCTATGTCAGGTCGGGTAGGTGCTTCTGCTTTTGAATTGTTTGTGTTGTCGCCTATTGGTCGGGGTTGTGACCTCAATTTTATGTTGTGAAGCTTCCAAACCTCGAAGATTATGTAGGGCTTGTGTATGTTGATAGAGTTCACGTCACACTCTATAGCTATTGTTTCCGATATTCTGAGCATTGTTTCATTGTTTTGTCTGTCTACTATGATGGCCTTGTCTACCTGCGGGGTGTGTTTTTGTTCATGGGCGTGAACAGCTATTTCCATTTTCCTGTGCTTTGTATTCGATTTTTCTTTTTGATGTTATGTTTTTTAGTGTTTAAATGTTCTGGAATAGGGATGTTACAGTCACGGAAGTGTTCTTGTAGTCTTGCCCATAAAGACCTGATGGTGGAACCTGTGTAGGTGATGTCACAGTCTTTTTGGCAGGGAAATTTATAGACTACATTGTGCTGTTCAAATATTTCTTTCTGTGTGTGAGGTTTGGTGGATTTTAGGAAGTTTGCCAGTTTTTGGTTTGTGGTGAATACCAGTTTGTAGTCAGTATGTTTGTATATGTTTATATATATATTACGGAAAAAAAACCTGGGTTTTTCTAACTTAATTCTACCAAATTGCCTACCCCCCCCCTCTCACACACACACTCAGTAGTTTTTCGACATCGCAGAAAGAGGAAAAGCCGCAACACCCAGAAAAAGGTATGTGTAAATTTCTATTCCTTATGCTACATATACTTTTTGGTACATTTACACTCACAATGCCCTAAGAATCCATGAGTAAATAGCCAATGACATTTAAATAGGGGCACTCCTAAACGGAAGCAGGCAAAATAGCCGTAATTATAATAGTTTATTAAGAGGAGTAACATGGGAGTTTTCCCAGAAATAATATAAAAAAAAAACCATAAATGCACATTAAATTTAATAACTATGCTAAATCTGCTCTTTCTGATCATGCCTTGAATACTCTACATAAAAATTACTAGAAAGGCACCTGTTGTATACATCCTGCCAAAACATCATATGAAAATAAATTTAAAGAGGCCTGTGAAATTCTAATCAACCACCCTAAGCTTAAAATGATGGCCTAAAACCCCCCTAGAACAGTGGTGGTGAAACTATGGCACACGTGCCAGAGGTGGCAAGCCCGAGAATTTTTGCTGGCACGTCAACGATTTACATATGATATCCTTTTATATGCTTATAAATTATTCCACCTTTTTTTTTTAATTGTTACAATACGTATAAGTTAAATTTTGTTTTACAGGAGACAGTAGCTATGAAGACATGAATTTGATTGATGCGGTATTAACAAAAGATCACGCGACCCAAAGACAAATGGAACCAACAATTTTTGAGTTGAAATGCTAATTCTCTTCAATCGAATTCCATAACATCTGCAACTGTCATAACAACATTCACTATATATTTCTTAGTTTTAAGACATTCATAACAGGGTGTCATTTATCGTTCTGACAGAATTTCTCATTACCGGCAGGCTCAACTCGCACAAAGTTTCAACCCTTGGTTGATTTTTATTGCTGCTTGTTTGTGTTTGAGTTGGAAGGGGAACTCACACAAGCATTATATGGCGTTTCAATTCGTGACAGAATTTTATTTGAAATTAGCCTTTATGATCTGTAATAATGACCGAGAATTTCAAATGCAATTAAACAAGCACTTATTTCATGTAATTGAAAAATTGGACAATAGTTTTAGTTAGATACTCTGTTTCCGGTGCAACATATGGTTTTACTTGCCTACACAGCGTAGTTTCTGTGAGAGGGGTACATGTGATTCATTAGTTAGCACTGTTTTTATTCCAGCTGTCTCTAATTGCACTATTTGTTGAGACATATATTACACAGACTGCAAAAGCCTCTGTACCTTATTAAGGGATACAATAAAACTATTTTTTTTTCTTGCATGTACAGTATATAATGGTTGTTGGGGAGCAGGGGCGTACCTGTGTGCAAAACGTTAGTTGCCGCCCATATACCCCCCCCCCCCCCCCAATAAAAAATCACTTTATAAAAACGTATTGTGAGTGAAAATGAAATACGAAATATATTAATTATAAGTTTATTGAACCAAAAGCAGAAATTACAAAAAAAAAAATGTATAAAAAACAATAAACATACAAGAAGAGTACAGAAACAACAAAAATAATTTGGAAAAAAATAAAGTAATTTATGTTATTTGGCAAGGAAATTATTTGCGAATTGCACCTTATATAGTTTTACGTAAATTAACAGATAACTTACAGTTTTATAAAAACAAAAATATTAAATATTTTTTGGTACAAAATTAAACTCTATTTTATTTAGCAAGAAAATTACTTTCATTTGTACTTTGTATAGGTATAAATAAGAAACAGATAAACTTACAAGTATATAAATAGGAACATGTTAAACATTATTAGGTAAAGAAATAGCTAAATAAATATTTAAACAGAAAGAAAAATCACTTAGTGAATTGAACTTTTCTAGTTTTTATTAATGAAAATTCTCGAATAATATCATGTATATCAAGTTGATCCAAAATATCTGACTCTGTTGATATAATGGCGAGATTTGAAAGTCTTTCTTGTACCATTGTGGAGCCAAATAGTTTTTAATAATTTTAAATTTAGTAAAGGACCGTTCTGCAGATGCTACAGATACCGGTAATGACAGAAGAATCCGAAGAGCAATTGTAAAGTTTAGATAAATATACTGAATTATCTGATATATATCGTTTTTAAAATTAGAAATAAATGATTTACAGTGTAAAATTTCTTTGCATAAATCGTCTGCGTCAATGTCTGAATGATTTTCATGTGTTAATTTTTGTCATAACTTTTTACAACAAGAGAATAAATATTCTTTATTTTGTGAAGTACTTAACAAATACAAAAACTGAAATGAATTCATATGTTCTTTTAATAAAGTAAATCTTTCCTTCAAAGATTCTAATGTTTGATCTATTATGCGGAGGAAAAAATTTACTTTAAATGAAATTTCAGGATCTACTATATTTTCACTTTCATGTTCGTAATCAAATTGTCTTTTTACGTTGCCTTAGTGGTCAACTACTACAAAATACAGGTTCTGCATCAAATTTTGCTGTAATTAATTTTGAGCTTTTTTACAATTTCTTTGAAAGTTTCATGAGACCTATAATCATTTAAAAATTGATTTAGATCATTCAATGCATCTAAAGTTGGAGATTCATAGATGAAGACTGCAGTATTTTGCTGACAAAATTCACTTCATTTAAAATATCATACCAAACTATTACAACAAATGAATGTAAACGTAGCAATTTTTTCACCTAGACATTTCACCTGATATTTGGATTGTTTGTCCAGTTTTGAAGAGTCATTGCAAATTTCAAATAAAACATCATACACTTCTGGTAAATATTTATAAAGAGGTTTTATGGCATCAATTCTGCTCGACCACCGTGTTTCAAATAATGGCTTTAAGGTTAAATCTGTTACATGAATAGTTAAAATATTCCATCGGTAAACAGAAGAGGAAAAAAATTTATATAACTTGTACTATATTAAAGAAACCAATAGTTTCATGATTGATATTCGCAGCGTCATTAACTATCGGGTTTAGATTATGATTTGAACATGGGACATAAAATGCACGGGGATATAAATCTAAAATTCTTTTTTGTAAACCTATATTTTTGCCCAGCATATCATAGCCCTGACCTCTTAAGTTATTTATGTCTAAATTTAATTTTTTCAGTAAATCAGTAAGAAATATTGTCAATCCAGCCCCTGTAGCATCTAAAATTTTGAGCATAGAATGCTAAAAAAGTGTTCATGTATTTCAACACTTTTATATCCCAAATTGAAATGAACGAATCTGACTATCACACTTATTTGTTCAGTATGTGATACGTCCGGAATACAATCTAAAATAATTGAAAAATATTTGTTCTGTTGACACAGGTTAATAATATTTTTAATATTTGATGCCAATAAAGTGAGTATTTCATTTTGAATTTTATCTCCTAAATAGGAGGGCATATTTTTAAAGTCAGGATCATTAGCTACACGTTGCATGTGTTCCGATGTACGAGGATCAAAACTTTTCTAACATCTCAATGCATTTTAAAAAATTGCCATTGTTGTGATCGTAAAGTTTATTACTTTTACTACGAAGAGCTAGATTTTGTTTGCTTGAAAACTGTACTACGAAAATTATTCATTTCATAACTTCATACCAACGTTTCCTTTCATTCTCTAAAACTGTTTATTGCAAATCATCAATACAAGTTTTATTTCTTAAGGATGTAATTAATTCTGTCCATTTTTTGTAATTGTTCAAATGATATAAATTTTTCTCATGACATCATTAAATCCCTGAATAAATTTATTATGCTCGAAATTCTAAAGTTCAAAAAGGTTGCAGCAAAAGTAATAAACTGCGTTTTTTGAAACTGAATAAATTAACCAATTTCTATTCAATATGTATATTTTTTTATAATATTAATAAAAAAAAAACTTAGCACAAAACACAATTTTTACAATGAATATTCCATGTATAAATTTACTAACTTAAATAAAAATTAATATTAAAAGAAAATGTCGAATTATTAAAAATATATATACTAATTTCTTTAGCGAAATATCTAAAAGCATGAAAATTTAATTTTTTCATGACAGTTTAACAAAATTAAAAAATAAGAAACATATTACATTAAATGTATGAGAAAAGAATGAATAATTTACCTTAGGTCTTAGTTCAAATTCAAATTTACTTCTTGTTATTACTGATGCACTGCACTTTACTGTCCTATTTCTAATTATTGATACCTTTTTGATTAGTGATACAATAGAGTACGCACACCAGTGGTTGCCAAAGCGGTTGATATTGACCCCCCCAGTGGTCGATATAACATTGTTAGGGGTCGATTCGGGCTCAGGGGTAGATTGGGGGTCGATAGAAAAATATAAGACATCATTGTATGGGTAATATTTAATTCGGTTAACTTGGATTACCTCCATCCTGAATGACAATGCAATTAAGAGTGAATCTTGGGAACAGTGACATGAATGGGACTTGTAAGATGGAGCAAGGTCATGAAAATAGTTACGGAGGCCAATCAAGTAGGCCAAAATGACGTACTTACCAATAAACGAATGTCGGTGGTTCCCACCCGGCCGGCATGTACATGGTTGAAGCTGGTTTCAGTCATGTTAATTCCATTTTAACAAAACAAAGGAATAAGCTAGATATAGAATTCCGTGGCGATTTAAGGCTGAAACTTCTAATTTTGAACTCAACATTTCTAATCTTGTCAAGAGTCACGAAGCACACCCTTCACATTGACAACATTAGTAAATTGTATACTAAGTTAATAAAAGTCTTATTTTCATTATTTAAATGAAGTGGGATGTTAAATCCCACATTATTTCAAAACCGAATAAGAAACTCAAAGATCGGAATCAAAGAGTTTCATGCTGAATCTGGGATTTAATATCCCCTTCATTTAAATAATGTTACATTGCCGAAGTGAAGCCCATTGGCTCTTTTATTTAAGTCTTATTTTCATATATATAAGGAAGATTGTATTATTGTTATTTTGTTATCTAAATTAAATTTTATATTTTACATATTATTTATCCCTCCTATCAAATATGTAATGTTACGAAGGACGTCAAAAACAAAAACGTATCCCTTTGATGTTAAGTCAATAAATAATATATACTATATTATACATACAATAAACACTGTAACTATAAAATAAATAATCTAAAAACTCACATAAGTGTCTTTTTTGCATGTCCTATTATAATTATGTAATAGTAAAATAGAGGGGGATCGATAAAAAGTCGAGAAACTCTTGAAGGGGTCGACGGTCAAAGAAGTTTGGTGACCCCTGATGTACACCGTAGCAGCAGAACATGGAATAAAGTTAATAACTGCAGCAGAATTTCTTATATATGTAATTAGAGCAAATGCCAGTTTGAACAAGAATAAACAAACTGAAATGCGCATCATCCTGTAAACAGTAAACTCACCAAAGTTCAAGTTTTTACTTGTTTACGCTAAACTACCTTGTTAGAACTAGGATCAGAATAAAATAAGATCATCTTAACACTTGGGCACTCGCATCTGATCTGACAGATACATGCTAATTGTTAATTTTAATATTCTTTAATCTATCTATTGCAGCGATTTTCAACCGCTGTGCTGTGGCACAACAATGTGCCGCAAGAGGTCTTCGGGTGTGCTGCGAGATTTGTGAAATCAAATTAATTGAAAGAAATAATGTTATAATTTGTGCATTTATTCCCTTGAAGCTCCCAAAAAGAATAAGTAATTACTATTATTACTTATCCTTAATTAATAATTAGTCTAGGTGTACCATATTATAAAAAAAGGTTGAAAATCACTGATCTATTGTATAGGTTGAAGGTCATGAGTAGCTGCGCATGAGTATATTACGAGTTGGTTTAACATGTGTTATGCAAAGATTTGTGTTATTTGACCCTGCGGAGATCCTGGCAGATCTGACAGGTACTTGCTAATTGACATAGATATTTTATTGAAGGTCATGACTAGCTGCGTGTGCGTATGTTATGAGTGATATTCCCCACTGCTTTTTTTTTTTTTTTTTTTGCTATCAGTTTGGTTGAACATGTTTTTTGGAAAGGTTTGTGATATTTGACAGTAAATTGTATCTGAGAGATACCGTGAGCTCCAATGTCAGTATAGCTCATAAATATAAATATAAATGCTCAGATTCATATTCTGAACAACAATGTGAAAATACGGCGTAGAATATTTATTAGAAATCTCGTAAATGCAGTTAGTGTCAGAACAAATGAAAAGGCGTTCAGAAATCTCTACAGTGTGAATAGGCCTTTACACCTGAAACTTCATCAATTTCAGACACAATTTGAAGGAAATTCTAATGACGACGTAGATATGGTTCCCTCGACAAACAGAAAAAGAAGTCTTATATGCTATGCATCCAATTTGAGTCGCTTATCAAAATATTTTTATAAGCATTGTAAAAAGTATTTATGCCTTCAGCATAGCAGAATTGTTTGTGATGACTGTTATGACAGTTCTGTAAATCCAACTATTGAAGATTCTGATTAATTAATGTTAAATGCACTTGTTTAATTTTATTTTCTTTCATTATCGACGTTTGCATTATTTTGTAACAAAAATTGTTATTCTTTATATTTCTTTGTTTCAATAATTTCTAGATTGTAACTGAAAATAAATAAACCATCAAGTATTACAGAAATAGAGAGCCAAAGGCTTATTTTTATCATACATGTCCTCTAGATTACAGTGCTTCCCAAACTTCTGGATGTCAGCCCCTTTGGAAAAATTAAAATATATCACGACTCCCCTCGGAAAAAAATCGTAATATAGACATATTATTATATTTATATTCAATACAAAACATACACAACAAATATTGCAAAAATCAAATGCAAATATTACATTTTTAGCATGTTACATACACATTTGACATGCACATTATCTCGTATTTTTATATAGATAGATTTATTGTTATTGTACATTTGCAGTACAAGCACATGAAACATAAAACGATTAGTAATAAAGAAAGAATTAAAAACATAAAAGAAGTTTAACAACAATTTAATGTGATGGATGTGTTTCAATACTGCTGCATCAATATCAAGTGAAATATTTGAAACTGCAATTCTTAGATTTCTGCTTTGAAATGAAACATATGAATAAGCATATATTTACTAATATCCATTAAGCGCCGAAATATGCAGGAAACAAAATTTGTTAACTCGCACCAGTGTGCGAGTTTTTTTGCTATTTTTATATAAAAAAAATAGCAAAAAATAAATAATAAAAATTAAATAAGTTTCTTTTAAGATAAAAAGAATCTACTTAGTCTTAAAAGATTTCAAATTTGTTTTCTTTATTTCACAGCTCCCCTCAACAAACCTATATTCCCCAAGAGGGCAGCAGCCCACAGTTTGGGAAGCGCTGCTCTAGAAGATGTGCTTTACATTTATGGAAAATACTAAGGAAAGAGTTCTGGAGCTTGCTCCACCTTTACTATGAGTTGCCCATAAGGCACTACTTATGCTTGCATCCGCCGAAACTTTTCGTTTCTATATATTCGGCACTACTTATGCTTGCATCTACTGAAACTTTTAGTTTCTATATATTTGGCACTACTTATGCTTGCATCTACCAAAACTTTTAGTTTCTATATATTTGGCACTACTTATGCTTGCATCTACCAAAACTTTTAGTTTCTATATATTTGGCACTACTTATGCTTGCATCAACCGAAACTTTTAGTTTCTATATATTTGGCACTACTTATGCTTGCATCTGCCAAAACTTATAGTTTCTATATATTTGGCACGAAACTCTTGTAGTTTCTATATTCGGCTATGAAATAATGTTGGATTCAATATTCACTTAATTTGTACCATCATGTATTATGTTTGCGGTGTTTTTTCTTTATGCTTTTTGCATTTTAGCACATACTAGTAATGAATGTATCTCTCAGGTATACGCGTCATACACTGCAAAATTACTGCTGCAAGCTCTCGCTTGTTAAGGAATAATAACAAATAAGTGATTATAAATAATTTGTTTAAGACAAATCTATAAAATATAATTAAAATTTAAACAAAAATGTAATTTATTTTGATATAATTAATGAATAATATTTTTTAAGTATTTCCTCCTTGCCTGAAATCTTTGGCGCCTTTACTATCCTGGCACCTGTGTGCGTTGCACACATTGCACACTGTGTTGGCACCCTCCTATTGGGAAGGGCGTGTTGTTTTTTGTGTGGGAGGTATATATGCAAAACCTTTTAATGTCTTTTTTTTGTAAAGTGAAATCAGGGGTGCCAGTTATACGCAAGGGCAAGTTATATTCGACGGTAAGCGTTCGCCAACAAGTCGACATCCTTCTGCTGCTTTCCCCGCAATGCTGACTTCTATGGTGGGTTACAATGCATAAATATTTTTCTCACTACCGTTTTTTTTTTTTTTTTTTTCCTCGAACCAACATCATTGAAATCAATTTAATAATACAGTAATCAATTTTATATTGAATAATATAAATTTTTGGGGATCAGAATAGGATATGTCAATGAAACTTACCAGAAGTTAATTTAATGATATTGGCCTGAGGAAACTACAATATTATAGCATTAATCCTGTGATTGATAACTAATTTAAATGCGTACTTTTATATTTGTCAACATGCTACACTGTATACATTAAGTGTATTAATATTCTTTATGATTATGCCATAATTAATTATTAATACTTATTTACTAAAATAAATAGCCAAAAGGCTTCACGTCGGCAATACAAAATTATATAAATTAAGTGGATATTAAATTCAATATTATTTCAAAGCTGATTACAGAAACTATAGACGTTTCTTGCAAAATTTGACCAGAGATCATATGGGAATACACTCACCACCATACTACGAGTTGCCCTAGCCACTAGAGCAACTGGTAGTATTGCAGCGAGTGTATTCCTGTAAGTTCGCTGGTCAAATTTCCCACAAAAATTCTATAGTTACTGTAGTCAGATTTGAAATAATGTTGGATTTAATATTCCACTTAATTTATATAATATTAATACTTATGTTAGTTTAATGTATGAACTTAAAAAAAAAATGAGAACTTGGTATTTACGAGTAAGTTTGTTGGGACTGAGCCCTCTAATACAATAAGAATAAATAAAAATACAGTCTTATAGAAAAAGATTGAGAACGACTGATCCTAGGATTCCCTGACTTTTCCCTTTTCTAATCACAAGTGCGTTCAGTAGGCAGAAATAAGCAGCGGCAAGTGCATTATTGTTGCATATGTGCACTGTTTTGTTTTTGCTAGTGTAAATGGGAATTATGAAGATGATTTAATTTAGGCATATAATAAAATGTTGATTTTTTTGAAACCATAAAAAATGCCTTTGATTTAAGTTGTGAATTATTTTGTTACAGTTCTATTGAACATGGCTGGCGAAAATAAAAAACGAGAATTATCACACTCAAGCAGTAGAAGTTCCAAAACTGGTGGACTGAAGAGTATGGCATGATTAATAAAGCAATATGCGTTTTGTTTTATGTTCCGGGACAGTTGTGTGCAGAACGTCGTCAGTAAAATGGCATTATGAGACAAACCATAATTCACTCCTTGAGAAAAGCAAGGACGAACAGAAAGAATTTATTGCTCGGGCAATTGAAAATAGGAATATCCAGTCAACAACCCTAATGAAATTTATTGGCAGTTGTTCAGATATAACTGCTGCTAGTTTTTTTGTCTCAAATGTAATTGCCAAACACTGGAAACCTTTTAGTGATGGGGAATATATAAAAGAAATATTGTTAAAATGCGCACTAATTCTTTTTGAAGATTTTGAAAACAAGGAAAAATTATTCAAAGAATAAAAGATATGCCTTTGGCTAGAAACACGGTGAAAGATAGAATCATAGAAATGGCTAAAATATAACTCATCAGCAAAAAATAGATAAAAATCTTCTGGTTTAATTTCTCTTTGTCTTGGTGTGAGTACTGACATAACTGGATCTGCTCGTTTTGCAATTTTTATTCATTATTGTGTTGGGAATAACATCAAAGAAATTTAACACCATTAGCAACAACAAAAGGAATAGATATTTGCAACAGTTGTAAATGCACTTGCTGAAAGAGATATAGATCCCTCCAAAATTGTATCAGTAACTACTGATGGTGCTCGCAATATAACTGGAGAAGAAAATTGGTTCGTCAATTTATTTACCAAACGTATTGGACATTCAGTTCTGGATTTTCATTGTATTATACATCAGCAGGTTTTATGCGCAAAGGCTAGTTTCAAGTCACTGGAAGATATTATGAGCATTGTAACAAAATTGGTCAATTTTATATCGGCACGTGCTTTAAATAAACGAAAATTTATAGAATTATCAAGTGAGGTAAACTCGGTGTACAATGGTTTACTTATGTACAATTACCAACATCTGATGGTTAAGTCGTGGGAAAGTTCTTCAAAGATTTGTTGAGTGTTTAGATGAAGTCGGACTTTTTTTTACATAATGAGAAAATCATTGAAAATTACAATCAATTAATGAACTTCGAATGGATTTCGAAATTGTTTTTTACTAATTTGTGTTTGCATTTAAATGAATTAAATGTTAAACTGCAATTAAATCAAAAATGACAATTATTGTCATGTTTGATTTAATCAAAGCATTCGAAGCTAAATTACCAATTTTTAATTGTGATGTTATTTCTGATATTTTCCAAATACAAAAAAATTCTTTGCAGATCTAGAATCCCATGAAAAAACAGATCAAGTTAAATTGACAAAAGAATTTTCTACAGTTATTCAGTCGATAATCAACGAATTTTCTTCAAGATTTACGCAGTTCAGGCAATTTGCAGAGACATCAAAATTTATTTTGCATCTGGACACAACATCAACAGATAAACTCAATTTGGAGATTTTCGAGTGGCTGAATTTGGAAGATATAGAAATGCAACTAATCAATTTTCAATCTAGTTCTATATGGAAACAAAATTTTGTCGATTTGAGAAATGACTTGGAAATAATGGAAAATGATCGATTATTGGGCACAATTAAAAAGGATGCAGAAGAGGAAATATTGAGAACTTGGAATGCCATTCCTGAAACCTTTTGTTGTTTAAAAAAACTAGTGATAGCTATATTATCAATTTTCTCCTCTATATATGCTTGTGAGTCATTATTTTTCAAAATGAATTTCATAAAAGACAGTTTAAGAAATAGAATGACTGATGAATCTAGTTCCACGTGTGTATTATTAAAAGTGACAAAATATGAATCTGACAAAGCATTTGGAATCTAATGTACAACAGCAAAAATCTCATTAATAAATTGATAAATTAATAAATTGATAATAGGTTGATATTGATTTGTATATGACAGTGTGTATGTCAAATTATGGATTCATTTTTATGAAATTCTATGCTCTTGTAAAATTAGTTATTTTTATTTGTTTTATTGTTTTTATAGTATATTAGTGTAGATTTTCATGTTTTTAGTTTTCTCACACCAAAAATTTAAAATATAGAACATGCAATTGATATAAAAAAAAAAAATAGAAGTAAAAGATCATAATTGTAGTAGGTTCTAATAACTAGCGATAAATTCAGTATGGATTTGAATGGGTTATTGGAAGAAGCGAGAGTGAAGATTTAGAAAGCGAAAATCATAAGTACATTACCTCGATATGATAAAAGTGAATTAAGGAGGACTGTTATTGAAACGATTCAAAGCGTAGGCTGTGTAGAAGCAATGGATGTGAGGTTTAAAAATAACAATAGTGAATTTGAAGGAAGGTTAGATTTGTGTAAGAGAGACAGCCCACACATGAATGCGTTTAGTATCAGGAATTTTGAAAACTAATAATTGGTGTGAGACATAACACAGAGAATCAGGAAAACTTAATTACGATTGGTGAAATGGTGAGAATCTGTGTGTAAGAGCAACAGTGTTGTGTAACTTTGTTAATAATGGGAATGGACCATATCATAGAAATGATTACAATGAGAGAATGATTTCTATTTTGTGTTCATCTGGTTCGAATCCATCAAGAATGTGAGGTATCAATACATTGATACCTCAGATTGTAGGCATTAATGATACCTGACTATCAGAAACAGACATACTAACTGATATCGAATGTAAAGGATACAGTATTTTTAGGAAAAATAGAAAGGAGAGGAGGAGTGTGCTGCTAGTTATATTGGATAACTTAAATCCAGTTAGTGTTATTACCTATGACTGTAATACTAGTAACAGTTTTTCATCTGACAGTGAGTTTGAAGTCACTTGGTGTGAGGTGGTGGTTAACAAGATCAGATACATAGTGGGGTGTTGTTACAGACTTAGTGGATCAGTTGTTAGCGACAACTGATACACTTGTTAGTTCCTTCCTCAGTCACCTCAATAGTCTACATCCAAGAATCCAGTTTACGATGGAAAGGAAAATAACAATAGTTTTGCCCTTCCTAGACACCTTAGTAACACACCTTCCTAATGGTAGCCTTTCTTTCTCTGTATATGGAAAACCTACTCATACAGGCAGATACATTCACAAACTCTCCCACCACCACCCCTCTCAGCAATATGGCATTATTAAAACTCTTACCAATAGAGCCCACAATCTTTGTTCCAGTGAAACTGCCCTTTAAACCGAATTCAAACACATACACAACACCTTTCTTTCCAGTGGCTACAGTGATTACAGAATTAAAAAAATAATCAAGTCCTTCCCCATTCCCCGACCATCTCTTCAGAAGAACTTCAGAAATGCCATCACCATACCCTACATTCGTGGTACATCAGAAAAAATAGCCAGATCATTAAAAAAGTACACCCTCCATACAGCTTTTAAGCCCCACCGTAAACTTGCTGCCCTTATCCATTCCACCAAAGACCAGCTCTGTCCTCTCAGTTGCTGGAGTATATAGAATACCTTATGCCTGTAAACTGGCTTATTTCGGACAGACAGGTCAGCAACCATCCGGTTAGAAGAACACAAGTCATGCATCTGCAATCACGATTATAGTCAATCTGGCCTTGCAGATCATATTTTGGATACCCACAGGATCTGGAAAAAAAACACCATGCTCCACCATAGTATATTCAAAAAAGAAAAACTATTCTTTGCATCTGCACTCAAGAATCAACCGAATTTAAATAAATACAGTTGCATTAAATTTTCCAAAATTTGGGAAACATTAATTATCAGAGATCCCTCTTTACATCCTAAGTCACCTGCAAATGCCCATAGAGGGTGCCTCCTAGATAGGAGTTTAGTTTTCATTCACTATTGTATTGTTTTGTGTGTGTGTTGTTACAAAAATTTTTTTGTAATTCCTGAAGATGTCTCTGTGACAGAGATGAAATATTGGAAGTATTAAAATTAGTTTTAATCCTTTCTCAGTGCTGATAATATTCCATTAAACCTCTGACATGAATAATGTTACTACTAAGTTAGACAAGATGAATGGATACACCATGATACTTTTGGATCTTCCTAACGCTTTTGACAGAATACAGCATGGAAGACTGTTGTATAAATTGGAGAATTTGGATTTGGATTATAAAATATTAGCATGGATAAAAGGATGGCTGACTGAGAGATATCAAAAAGTGGTATACGGGGGATGTGAGTGCAAGATTTAAGTTAACCAGTGGTGTACCACAAGAATCGATCATTGGTCAGAAAGACCTGGGTTCGCTTCCCATGATGTGTGGAACCTTTATCTGGTCTCATACGGAGGTAGAGGATTTTTTTCATCTGGAAACTCATGTTTTTTTGTCCCTCAGAATAGGCAAACTGGTCTGTGAACACATACAGATCTACAGTCATAAAATACATACTTATTCCCTCATTAGGAGGACTCAACCAGTTCTCAGAGACAGTCAGGGAGGGATCTCCATACGAATAAATAAGTCATTGATCCACTGCACATTAATGACATTGGGAACGAATTGACAGGTGACATATAGCTATTTGCTGATGATGTGGGCATGGGAAAATGGCTCAATGTTAGTAATCTGGTTAGATTAGATATCTAGCGCTATATTTTATTGGTGGAATTATGCTAGAAGAAACTGATCAGGTTAGGGATCTTGAAGTTTTAGTAAATAGGAAGTTGAAGTTCAATGTCTATATAGCAAAGATGGCAAATATAACTCAGAGGATAATTCCAATGCTGAAACTAACTTTGAAATGTAAAGATAAAGGGGTCATTTGGACTATTGTGTGCAGGTCTGGTCTCCTGATTTCCACTGTGATTCTGATACAGTGGAGAGAGTGTAAAGGGCGGTCGGTGTTAAAAATGATATCAGGATTGTGGAATACTGATTATGAAGACAGACTGAGAATTTGTAGACTGCAGACACTAGCAAACAGAAGAAAGGGATAATAAAAGGGATAATATTTGTGCACAGATTTGGTATCCCAGATTCCAAGGGGATACAAAAGCTGTGGAAAATGTGCAGAGAAAAGTTACAAAGATATTATCCGGATTATGAGATTTAGATTATGAGGACAGATTATGAGTTTGTGGATTACAGACTGGTTAACAGAAGAAAGATGGGTGATATGATAGAGGTCTAGAAACCTTTGAATGGGTATTATAGAATATCAACTGATATAATTTTTTGTTATATGGAAGGTGGGGAAAGAACACAAGAGCATCCATGGAAGTTAATTTTGTTCACAGCCAAGAAAGGGGTAAGAGCTAGATTTTTCTCTCACAGATCAGTGGTTGAGTGGAATAGTTTGCCTTTAGGGGTAGTGAGTGCATCTAGTGTGAATGAATTTAAGGGGAAGATATGACAGCTGGTTTGAGGTGATTTACATCTTCCCTCGATGAGTACTTGACTCCCTGGAGGTCTCAGATAATAATAATATCATTGAGACTTGCAGACTTCTGAAAGGATCATACAGGATGTAAGTCGATGGAAGTTTTCATTTTTGGGATGCTTAAGGGTCAACGCTGTATAACTAAGAGGAGACCTCCACATAGCCTTTAAAGGAATGCGGAGAACCGACCAGAGCTTCTGACCTAATGTCCAATCCTTACCTTCTCGTGGTGCACCCTCTTGCGTATCTATTTGGATACTGAACGAAGGCGGATGGGCTGGCAATTTGGGATTTAGCCGACCAAATTGTATTCTTATTGGTTAAACCAAAATAAAAAATGATGGTACAACATGACAAAATTTCATGCCGGCTGGGGCGTCTTGAAATGTGGAAAGGCAGCAGGAGTAGACGATATTCGACCAGAAATGCTGAAGTACGGTGGTATAAAAGTCTTACAGTGGCTGCGCTGCATAGTTCAGAAAGCCTGGACAGAGGGACGAATTCCCGATGATTGGAGTAGAGCTCTCGTAGTACCCATATATAAAAAGGGAAATAAAACTGAATGTGAGAATTACAGAATTATTTCCCTACTGAGTGTTCCTGGCAAGATCTATGCAAGTATACTTGAGAAACGGTTGAGAAGAATTGTGGAAGAAAAGCTTGGTGAAGAACAAGCTGGATTCAGGCCAAATAGAGGCTGTCAGGATCAGATCTTCACTTTACGACAAATAGTCGAGAAAGCATGGGAATACAACAAAGATCTGTATTTAAGTTTTGTCGATTTGGAAAAGGCATATGACAAGGTGCCAAGAGAGAAGCTATTCAATATGCTGCAGTTATATGGTGTCAATGGGGCATTATATCAAGCAATACTTAGTCTTTATTTGAGTTGTAAGTCAACAGTTAGAATTGAAGGAAGTACAGGAAGATGGTTTAATGTTAAATCTGGTGTGAGACAAGGATATGCATTATCCCCTCTGTTATTCATTATCTATATGGATCACATTATGAAGGAATGTGGTATTAAACATGATATCAAAATTGGAGATGTTAATGTCAGCTCTTTGCTTTATGTGGACGATGTTATACTTCTAAATAAATCCACTACAAGTCTGCAAGATTCTCTGACTAAATTGAATAGCTGTTGTAATAGATATGGTATGAAGGTCAGCAATAAAAAGACAAAGACAATGAAAATAGGCAGAATCATTGAAAATGTCAACTGTGTTGTGAATGGAGACCCTGTGGAACAAGTAAAACATTTCAGCTATTTAGGCACGATTTTTACTGAAGATGGTAAATTAAATATAGAAATAGACAACAGAATCAGCAAAGCTGGTATGGTGGGAAGTCAATTGAATAAATTCATATGGAATAAGAAAGAAATTAGTCGGAACACTAAATTAGCTGTATACAAAACAATGTTCAAACCGGTTTTAACTTATGGATCTGAGAGCTGGGTCAGAAGTAAAACACTTGACCAAAGACTAGAGACAGCAGATATGAGAGTCCTGAGAAAGATTACGGGCGTGAACAGATGGCATCAATGGCAATATCATATTAAAAACGAGGATATTGCTATTGATGCCATCTGTTCACGCCTGTAATCTTTCTCAGGACTCTCATATCCAAGGATGAGAGTCATTCATTCTCAGCATCCAAGGATGCCCTATTGTCCTTTATCCATCTTCCATAAAATGAAAACTTATCATCATCATCAAATTCCTGCCATGTACCAACAAGGGGTGTACAGGATATGATAGTACTACATGAAAAAATTATATCATTACTAACTTCCTATGTACAATTTTCCTCCAAATCAGTCTGTTACTTGTCAAGACTCCAACATTACCCGATCTTATATTTCTATCATCTAAGCCACTTTGTACCGTATCAATCCACCTATATCTTGGTCTTCCTCTGGGTCGCTTTCCTGCCAACCTGGCAGAGAACACTTGTTTTGCTAATCTTTCCTCGCCCATTCTGTTTAGGTGACCTGAGATTAGCTCTGCTAACGCATTCCTGGATGCTGAGAATGAATGGCATCATTAAAGGGGTGAGAACTAGATTTTTTCTCATAGTGTTGGATGATGAGAATGGATTGCCATCGGATGTTGTGTATGCAAGTATTGTGAATGAATTGAAGAACAAGTATGACATCTGGCACGTGTAGCATGTGACCTCCCTCAATGGGTCCCTCACTCTCTGGAGGTCTCTCTTAATAATAATAATAATTTATCGATATGAATGCTGATCACTGTGTAACGCTAAAGTAAAGAATTGATGCTATCTGTTCAAGTCTCGGATTTTTCTAAGAACTCATATCTTTCTTTTCTAGTCTTTTATAGTGCTTTATTTCTAACCCAATTTTCAGATCCATACCTTAAAACTGCTTTGAATACAGTCGTGTATACTACTATAGTGTTTTATCTAATTTCTCTCTTATGCCATATAAATTTATTCAGCTGCCTCCCTACCATAATAGCTCTACTTATTCTGTTTATTTCCAGATTTATTTTACCACTTTCACTAAGAAACTGTGCCTAAATAGCTGAAATATTTTACTTGTTCTGTAGGCTCTCTATTCTCATAGGTTGGAAAACCAAGATGTAGATAAAGATTAAGGTTTCGAGTAATTTGGGAATAAAGGCACTCATCCCAGAAAGAATCATTTTTGGATCAGAGCAAGTATATGGATCAAAAGAGTGGAAGCAAGAATCAGACCATAGAAAAAAACAGGCATAGAAATCCTAATTACCATTGTAATGCCTTAAGATAGGTGACTGAGATTGGCTGGGTTGAAGGATGATCTGTAGGAAAAAAAAAACATGGACAAGGTATGGTCAGATTTGTTAAGAGGAGAGTGCTGTGTGTTTGGAGGGAGTTGTGGATGGAGTTTTGGGGAGAGAAAGAGAGAGAGCTGGTTAAAAGGTTCGTTGTATGGGAGAACGAGGACTACCTGATATCCTGCCAGGCAGGTGAAAGATTTGCATTCAATCCAGGAGATTTTTTCTTGGCACCTTGTCATGCATTTTCTAGATCTGCATACCTGAGAAGAAGTTAAGAAAAATTGTGGAAGACAAGCTTGGTTTATACCAAATAGAGGTTGTCAAGAACATAGTTTCACTTTACAATAAATAGTTGAGAATTCATGGGAATATAACAAGTTCTGTTACATAGTTTTGTAGATCTAGAAAAGGCATTTGACAAGATGCCAGAGAAAAGCTTTTCAAAATGATAATTATGTGGGGTAACTGGAGCATTATACAGAGCAGTTCATAGTCTGCATTTAAGTTGTAAGTCAGCGGTTAGAACTGAAAGAAATATAGAAATGTGGTTATGTAAAATCATATTTAAGGCAGGGGTGCACACTATCTTTACTCTTAATCATCATCTATATGGATCATAGTATGAAGGAGAGTGGCATTAAACCTGATATTAAAATTGGAGATATCAAATTTAGCTCTTTGCTGTATGCAGTTGATGTACTCCAAAACACATCCAATGCAATTCTCCAGAATATTCTGTAACTAAATTGAATAACAAATTTTGCATGAAAATAGGCTGATCTTGATATGCATGCTGAATGAGAACCTATGGAATCAATAAAAAATTTTCAGCTCTTTAGTCTCAGGTTTTTGGGTAGATGGCAAATTAAATATGGAAATAGACATGAGAATAAGCAAAGCTGCTATGATGGGGAGCCAGTTGAATAAATTTGTGTGGAATAAGAAAAATTAGCCAAAACACTAAACCTCAAGAAATATACAAGATGGTCTTCAAACTAGTTTTAACGTATGGGTCTGAGAGCTGGGTTCGAAATAAAACACTTGATCAAAGACTGGCAACCACAGATTTGAGAGAGTTCTGAGAAAAGTTGTGGGAGTGAATAAATGACATCAGTAGCAGAATAGTATTAAAAATGAAGGTATTAGGAAGAAACTTAATGTTATTAACATTTAAGAATGTGAGCTGGTCACTTAAACTGATTGAGAGAGGATAGGTTAGTAAATTAGATGCTTCATGTCAAGATAGCAGAAAAAACACCAAGATGGAAACCAAGGTTGAATTAGTTTGGTAGGATGGAACTAAAGTTCCATTCTACCAAACTAATTAATAAAATCTCAGAGCCATTGTTTTTTTTTTTTTTTTTTTTTTTTTTTTTTTTTTTTTTTTTTTTTTTTTAGTTCCATCCTACCAGACATTCCTACATTGCCATGTTTTTGTGTTGGATGGTGATGGAATTTTGTGTGCATATCTTCCCATGTGCATTGGTATCCTGCTGAATAACTGAGTTTGCTTTGCCTCATACACTTCTGGGAGCATGTCTAAAAATGGTCAAGATCTATTGGTTTCTAATTCAGTAATTAATTTGATTTGACAGTGATTGTTGTTTATGTGGATGACGTTCTTGTTTTTGATTTGTAGAACTGGTTGCTATAAGTCATGTTCCATGAGACTCAAATTACACAATGCTTTAAAAGCATCACAGTAACCAGAGGAAATAAATCTTACATTACCTCTATGATAAGTAAGTGAACAGGTCGATGACTAGGAAAGATGAACTCTTTCATAAAAAAAAAAAAAGTGACACTTCTTCGAATGTACAAAAGATTTAACAATAAAATTGGCTGAACCACTTTCAAGTTTAGGTAGATAATACTACTACTACTCTAGTAGTAGTATTATCTGTGATAATACTACTTTTTGAATCACAGATAATTTGATTCAAAAAGTGAGATTCAAACCCATCAGAATAGCTGATGGGTTTGAATCCCACTGTGGGCATGGATGTTCGTGAATGCCTTTAGGTGGTAGATGAATTTCACTGACTAGTGTGAAGCCACCATGCTTAACAGTGGCCTGATACTTGTATTTTTTTTATTTTATTTTATTTTTTTTTAAAAGAAAAATTATGTTTGGAATGTAAAGTATGGTTTCTGAAGCCTACTCACAGCAGTAATGTAGAATCAGTTTGCAACCTTTAGTGGATGAATTTTCATGTTTTGAAAACCCTAAGAATTAAGGAAATGTTACTCTTATCATATAGCTGTAACATAATTATCTTATTATTGTTAATTCTACACCTCAGTTAAAAGCAATTTTACAGCTATGCAAATAATTTTTTAGAACAAATGAAATTCTTTTTCATTTTATACATTTACTGATACGTAATACCAAGGAAATCAAATCAGTCAACTTGGTATTCTGTTGTCAGATACTATAGTATCTGACAACAGAATACCAACATGCTGTTCAACATGCAGTGAACTAGAATTATTTTGAAGTATTACATTTTGAAAGGAAATGGAAACTGATGTTATTGTACTGAATTTTATAGATAATGGGATTTATATTTCAGTTTTCAGAAGACAGCTCATTATACATCAAAGTATCTTCTTTCTTGTCTCAACTTCTTCAGCTGCATCCTCCTAATGGATTAGAAATGAGGGCATACTATTATGCAGTCCTTTTTGGTGACAAAAAGGAAAATCTGTGGTTCATTATAGCTGACGCCATTAAGTAAGTATTACACATTAGGTCTTTTCGTGCTGTTCTTAAGTAAGATTCATCTTTTGAACAATAGCGTACTGTTTCCAAATTAAAGGTGGAATACCTAAAATCTTACAAAGCCTTTCTCTTTTTATCAACAAGAGCAATCCACTTCATTGACTACTCCCTTGTTGATTTGCTTCACTATCATACAGATTATCTGTTTGCTATAGGTATCTCCAGCTCTCTTAGATGAACAAAATATCAGGAAAAGAAGAAGAGAAATTGAAACAAAAGAAAAATCATCCAGAAGTTATATGGTAAGCTCTACTCATCCTCACAATGTCACTCCAATGAAGTTAACCACAATCTGCTAAAAGAGATAGAATATGCAATCAATCAGATGAAGGTAGATAGAGCACCAAGGACAGGTGAAATAAGAATAAAAGATGTCAAGAGAGAAAATGTTCTTTATAAAGCTATCAACAAAGTTCACTTGGTACCTAAATGAAGGTAGAATATCTGAAGAATAGAAATCACCTCATCCATAAAGGAGAAAAAGAGAATATTGATAACTATAAGTTATCAATATTCTCTTTTTCTCCTTTATGGAATAAAGTCCCACCTTTATAAAATATTCACAGGAACCATACTAATGGAATTTTTAGTATGTTTGCTGCTGTTTGTACATAGTGGAAATAGCCTCAAAGAGCAAGCAGGATTTAAGAAAGGATTCTCCACAATAGATCCTATATACACAGTAAACCAGCTAGCTAAAAAATGCAGAGAATATTATTATTATTATGGGCGACTCCAGGGAGTCCTTAGGCTCATCAAGGGAGGCCCTAAACATCATGTCCACACAATTATACGACATTCTCGCAGTACCTATCATACTTTACCTTGAACTCACTCACCATCATAGCACCCACAACAGACTCTGCCAGCTTATTCCACTCATTTACCACTCTAAAAGTAAAGAACCCAGCTCTAACACCCCTGCTAACCACACTCTTGCCCAGCTTCTATAGGTGTCCCCTAGTTCTCCCACCACCAGTCCTCGTCTCAAAAATATCCTCTGAATTAATCCTATAGAAACCCTTTAGCAATTTGAATGTCTCAATCATATCTCCCCTTTTCCACCTATCAACTAATTTCTGCAACCCACAAATCTTCAACCTGTTCTCATATGGTTCATTCCATAGACCTGCTATCATCTTAGTCACTTGCCTCTGGATCCTCTCCATCAAGAAGGAACTAGGTGACCAAATCTGGGCACAGTAGTTGAGATGAGGTCTTGTTAAGGCTCGGTACAGAGGTACAATAACTTGCTTGTCTCTGCTTGTCAAGGTATTTTTCAACAACCAAGTGAGTTGATGAGCTGATTTAGCTACTTTTGCAATGTGTCCCCCCTAAACTTCATCTGCCTATCCACCAACACTCCCAAGTCCCTAGCCTCATCAATCTCCTGGAGTACAGTTCCACCAATGTGGTATACTGCTGCTAATCTTTTCACCCCAAAATGCATAACCTTACATTTTGTCACATTAAATTGACATCCATTCGTCCTGCAAGATTTTGACATCTTCTGCATTCACTATTGCCCTACCCAACTTTGCATTATCAGTGAACAAATGAACTGTTCCTCTTAGATCCTTCCCTATATTGTTAATGAACAAATTAAACATCAGTGGTCCAAGAACAGAACCCTGCGGCACACCATTTGTCACAGGCCGTCTTTTGCACTCTACTCCTGAATAAACTACTCTTTGATATCTCTCCATCAACCACCCACCTATCCATCTCACCAACCCTATATCTGTTCCCATATGTTGTAGTTTACGGATTAGAATTCCATGTGGTATCCTGTCAAATGCCTTTGCCAGGTCCAGCAGTATCATTGTAAAACCATTACCCTTATCCAGTTCAGCTGTCACTGTGTTATAAAACTTGAGCAAGTTACTGAGGCATGATCTACCCTTCACAAAGCCATGCTGTCCCCTGTACATTATCTCATTTTCATCAATCCATTCCTGTATTTTTCCCTTGACTATTTTCTCCAAGACCTTGACAACGACTCCTGATATGCTGATCGGTCGGTAATTTCAACCGTAGTCTTGGATCCTCCTCAAATATCTTCCACTGTTCTGCTGTAAAATCTTGCATGACAAGTAAAATTAGTTAACTTGATTGAACTTGATTTTACAGTAGTTTCAAATGCATGATAGTGATGGAAGAACAAGAGGTCATCCCTGGAAATTAAGGAAAAGTGTGGTTAACAAGAATGTGAAAACTAGATTTTTTGCTTGGAGAGTGGTGAATGAATAGAATGCATTGTCTTACTCAGTTGTGAGTGCTTCGTCTGTTAATAAATTCAAGAAGAGGTATGATAGATATCGTTTTGATAGTTTGGGTCTCCCACGATGAGTCTTCTGACTCCATGGAGATACCCGTATAATAATAATGTATATATAACGGAGCTAAAATAATACCTTATATTCTTGTAAAGCTCAGTGGTGCCTTGTGCTTCCAATGCTTCTAACTTTGAGCATTCCAGAGTTAAAACGCTTCAGAATGCAAGAAATTTGATTTGCAGTTCGAACTATAGTCCAGGAACTCAGTCATATAGTATTAGACAGTTTTGGCATGCTATTGGGCATGCTTCTCCCCTAATTTCCCTCACTCACTTCCCCGTGCCTGTGCAGTGTGTGTCTGTCTCAGTCTGCTGTGCGTTATCCCTTACTTTATACAGCCTAGTCATTCTGCGATACGTTTATGTAGAAAATTTTTAACTGTTTTTTGGCATTTTTTTTATTGCCCATGGCATCCAAGAATGTAGAAAGAACAAAACCTAAAAAAAGGTTGTTGTATCGACAATTGAGATGAAAAAAGAAATTATCATGAAACACGAAAGCGATACACGTTTGATGGATCTGGCGATGATGTTTAAAATGTCAAAGTCAACGATAAGTAGCATTCTTAAGAATAAGGAAGCAATAAAAGCAGCAAATGTGGCTAAAGGTGTGACAACATTAACCTCCAGGAGATCACATGTTATTGAAGAGAGATGGAAAAACTCCTTTTAGTGTGGATAAACGACAAGCGATTACGTGGTGACGTTATTACTGAGAGAATTATTTGTGAGAAAGCCAAACACATGCATAGTGAATTTAAGAAACACACACCTGAGACCAGTACTGAAAATGGGGAGTTTAAAGGAAGTAGAGGCTGGTCCGATAAATTCAAAAAACGAACTGGGATCCATAGTGTTGTCATGCACAGATAGGCTGCGAGTGCCGATGTAGAAGAAGCGGACAAATTTGTAAAAACCTTTAAAGAGTACGTGGATAGTGAGGGATTTGTATCTCAACAGGTTTTTAATTGCAATGAAACAGGTCTTTTTTGGGAAAAAAAATGCCCAAAAGGACCTACATCACAAAAGAAGAAAAGATGGCACCGGGATATAAACCTATGAAAGATAGAATTACTTTGCTGCTTTGTGGTAATGCTAGTGGAGACTGTAAGATAAAGCCTTTGCTTGTTTACCATTCTGAAAATCCACACGTTCTTAAAAAGAACAATGTCATAAAGAGTAAAGGTGTTATGTGGAGGGCCAACACAAAAGCATGGGTTACCAGAGAGTTTTTCAGTGAGTGGATTTATCAAGAATTTGCTCCCACTGTAAAAGCTCATCTTACTGAAAAAAATATACCATTAAAAGCTCTTCTAGTGATGGACAATGCTCCTGCTCATCCCCCAAATTTAGAGGAGGATTTAGTTGGTGAATTCAGTTTCATCAAGATAAAGTTTTTGCCACCCGATACCACTTTTATCATACAACCCATGGACCAGAAAGTGATTTCAAACTTCAAAAAAATGTATATTAAGGCTATGCTTCAAAAGTGCTTTGAAATAACCAATGCCACAGAACTGACTTAAAGAATTTTGGAAAGAGCATTACAACATTCTTCATTGCTTAAGGATCATCAATAAGGTGGAAAGAAGTTTCTATTAAAACAATTATTTCTGCTTGGAAAAAACTCTGGCCAGATTGTATTTCAGTCAGTGAAGTAGTAAGCTGTGAAGAAGAGTGTTGTAAATGAAATTGTGTTTTTGGGTAAAGCTATGGGATTAGAGGTGAGTGGTGAGGATATAGAGGAGCTAATAGATGATCATAAAACCGAATTCAGCACAGAAGACTTCAACATCTTCACGATCCACAACAAAAAGAAGTGGAAAACGAAATTTTTATGGAAGAGAGGATGCCAAAGGATGCATTTCCAATGCCGACCTTCAAGAATTGTTCTCTGTTTGGGTTAGAACACAAGCTATTGTGGAAAAATGGCACCCTAATAAGACAGTAGTGACCATGAATATCAACTTATTCGATGACAACGTGATGGGTTATTTTTAAAATATCAAAGAAAATCGTCAGCACCAAACAACATTAGATAGATTCTTCTCTGCAGAAAAAAGAGAACGTGAATCAGCATTCTGAACTTCAGCTAAGAAGCAGAAAGAGATACTTAACAATGGGAGCATTATTTTCGTCTTTGTGATTTTTATATTAAAAAAATATTCTTCACTGTTATTTTTATGTTGTAATAATTAAAATTAATAAAATAAATATAAGATTATTTTGTTTAATTTTTTCTAAGTTATTAACACTTAAAATAGATAAAATAAGATAAAAAAAAATTGAAATTTTTTGGATATGAGAACAGATTATTTCTCTTTCCGTTATTTCTTATGTAAAATCTTGATTCGGACTTCGAACGATTCATAGTTCGAATCTTTTTCTGGAACGAATTAAATACAACCTACGAGACACCACTGTACTTGAAATATTTCCTGTTGAAAGTTGTATGAAAAACTAAAGAGAGGGGATTAAACAAGATTAGGAAAATGAATCAGCAAAAGTAAAAGTTTGCAAGGTCTTAGGTCTTGCGAACAAAAATAGGTGCTCACATTAGAGGCATTCGAAGGGAGAGAGTCGAAGTGATGTCATCACACCACAGGGCAATCATGGAACTTCAGTATTGAAACAAAGGATTAGTAAGATATTTAAGGGGAATGAGAGGGAACAGAAGCTCTCCTTTTTTTCACTTCCCTTCTTGGAGGATTCAGTTCTGACTGTGAGGAGATGAGGCTGTGGGGTTCTTGCTTTAATGCACGGAAGAATGAGGAGAAGGCTATTACCCGAGGATGTGACAAAGACTTTGGCAGTTCTTTCCTAACAACTCAATGGAAGATCATAGCAAATGGGTCAACGGGATATCTCCCTGATATTATTGGACTGTTTTCAGGACAAAACCCACCACGTGGATATGACTGGCCAGCGAGGGTTGAAACAGCCATTGTCATAGGAAGTCCGAAGAAAGGATATCGTCCCCAACTCTAGTTGAGAGAACTGCAATTATCTATGGAGCTTCTATGCGACTAATGGTACCTTGAAGCAAAGAAATAGAAGCAAGAAAATCTGGACACTGAAATTTTATCTGTGTAAAGTTACTGTGAATGTAAAGGTTACTGTGAGTAGGCATTCTTTGTCAATGTTCTTTTTCTTCATTGTAGATGCATAGGATTAGTATTAGCGTAAGTGATGATTGTGAAAATAGAAAGGAGTTGGTTCGAAATTATGCATAATGTTGTAAATATGTTAGGGTAATATGGTTATGATCATGTACAAAGTTTGGAAGAAGCTAAAATTAGATTAGAAATAAGGGAATAACTGTTCTTATATTGTAAATGTGTTAAGCAGAGTGCCATAGTTACGCAGAAGTTATTTGTCTAACAATTATATGAATGTTAAGCTGTTTCAGTATAGTAATGATTAAGAGAAGTAATCCCCATGAATGTAAATATCTGTAACATCTTACTAGTTAGCAATAAACGTGTTGTTTTTTGTAACAGTGGTGCAGTTGACAATAAAGATAATAAAGACAATAAAAGGCAAACGAGAGTCATTATAACACTGCTATTTATTGATTTCAAAATAGCATATGATGCAATAGAACATTATACAGTTTACCAAAGATTCAGACATTAAGTTATATATATTAACAAGAGAGCAATTCACTTCATTGACTACCCCTTGTTGATTTGCTTCACTATCATATTTGCAAACAGATTATCTGTTTGCTATAGGTATCTCCAGCTCTCTTAGATGAACAAAATATCAGGAAAAGAAGAAGAGAAATTGAAAAAAAAAAAAAAATCATCCAGAAGTACTACAGTAAACTTTACTCATCTTCAAAATGTCACTACAATGAAGTTTTAAGAAAATCCCTAGAAATACCTCTAGGGAGAGGAGTAAGCCAAGGAGATGTGATCTCCCTAATCTCTTTACTGCAACTCAGGAAAACTCACAAAAAAACACAAACTTGAATGGAAGTTTAAATATAGATGTAGAGAATCTTAAAATACTGTTTGGTGATGATGTGATTCTGATATCAACCACCTGGACTGAAAGTGATGTTGAATGAAATAGATTTGTACTGTAGTAGAATTGCTATAGTTCGCCCACTGACTTGAGGTCCCTCGACACTTCTGCGCATCTCAGAAAAAGAAGAATCCATTCCGATAATAGGGTAATCAGTCTGTATAGTGGGATGAGTTGTTTATTATTACCGGTCGGAAAATTAACTTCTCTCTTATGATTATTGTAGTTAACTATGTTGCTTGTATAACAGTTGGAAAATTTTACCTATAAAGCACGTGATTTCGCGTGTTGGCGACCAATTCGGACGTCCTTCATTTTTTTCTCCCCTTCAGCATGAATCGACTATTCTTGGAAAGACGCGAAGCAGGGACCTGGAAACGGTGGGCGAACTATACTACAGTTGCAAAATAAAGGCAGAGTAGAGAAACCTGCAGTTATATATGACAATCAATCGAAATGGACAGATATGTCAGTTGAAACAGATGCAAAAAAAGGTTGCTTGGAAAGCTTTTAACTAGAATAACTGTCACAAAGCAAAAAATAGATATCAAAATAAGATCAAGCCTTTTAACAGTATTATTCCACCAGCAGTGACCTATGGCCACAAGACATGGAACATAATTCAAGGGAAGAACAAAGTCTAATAACAACCCAGAGAGCAATGCAAAAAGTCTATAATATAAGCAAGAAAGATCGTGTAATATATACCAAAATAAGGAAAATACCTGGATTTAAAGATGTGGTAGAAACTTTCTATAACACACACAAAAAGTGGGCACGACATATAAGCATGCATGAAAGGCAATGGATGGACTTCTAGTAGACCACCTAGAAGATGTGAGGATCTTATATTAGTCAATAGGAGGGGGAAATGGAGCTCAGGATAGAGAAAGTTTGGCATCTTTGTGACCTGCAGTCATGGAGAGACCAAATCTGAGAAGAGGAATCTCCAAGTTGGTAGTAATGTGAGTGGCATTATAATCCCTCCAGTCATCTTGAAATCAATTTAAAAAATTTTTAAAAATTAAATATTAAAATAAATAAATAAAGCTACTACACATGCAGGCTCCAACTCTAAACATGCCACCACCTTCTCTTTCATTCCATCCAACTGAATTATTTTGAATAGCCTCTGTTACACTTAGATTGATCCCAAGGGCTGTAACCTGCCTGTTCATAAATACTAGTAAGTTCATTCTCCATTTATTTTATTTATTCTTATGGCTACATGAAACTGGTAAGTGAAAAATACAATCACAATTTCCAGAAACAAATGATGAAAATCTTAACATATAAAAGTTCATTACATAAAAGGCACAACCTGCTTACTAAGTCTTTTTTCCTTTTTTTTTTTTAAATATAAAGCAAAAGTAACTTGTCATAATTAAGCCAGGGACAATTATCATCCTGCTGCACCAAGTATGACAAGACTGCATGTTCTCACAACACTTCACAACATAAAAGTGGCTGTATCCAAGATTTAAGTAGAGAGCAGTGTGTCTTGTGTGAGAAAACTTGATCCATTAGAGGAGGCCCATTTCACATTGTATCATCATCATCATCATCTAACATGAGGAGTTCTGCTGATACTATGAGAGTGACTACTAGAATAACGTCTTCGTGGTGAGACAGGACCGTGATCTTCTGTTTCCTCTATAACCACTGCCGCCACCACCATACCAACCACAGGTCAAGGTCCAGGCTGGAAGCCAATTCAAGGCCTCATCCATCAACTTGTGGATGTCCTGCAGGCCACCACCGTGAAATTGGCACTTTGGCAGTTGTACACAATGTGAGTAATCGTCTGAGCCACGGGAGAACAATCACAATAAGGGTGATATGACAGCCCCCATTTATGTAGAAGATAGCCACATCTGCTCTGACTAGTTCTGATCCTGTTTATGGATGACCAAATCTTCCTAGGAAGAAAAACCAGGCTGCAGAGCATAGGGATCTTCTACCAGGAAGCCGTTTGTTGGGAAATTGTTGGACCAGTATTCTCTCCGTATGTCAGATATCGATGGCAGTACAGCTGAAGAGAGTTCGTCCATGGACCAGAGAGGCTTTCTAGATTTGAGGCGAAGACTAGGTGGATTTATGAGAGTGTGGTGTAGGGGTAGGAGGGGGTTGCTCATTGGCGTGTCTTCTCTATATGTGTGGTGGAGCAATGTTAGATAGAACAGGCAGCCAGGAGAGAGGGGTGCTTCTCACTGTCCCACTAATTGTGCACATGGTAGAGTTCAGCTGGGTGTCGATAATGTTAGTGTGTGTACTTCTTTCCCAGATAGGGCACAGTATTCTGCTGCAGAGAATGCGAGGGCTAGTGCAGACGACCTTAGGACTTCTGCACCACAACCCCAGGTTGTTCCAGCAAGCCTTGAAATGATGTTATTTCTGGTTTTAATTTTATTGGAGAGGTTGATGATGTATCTTTTATAGGTTAGGCTTCTGTCCAGGCTCACTCCGAGGTATTTTGGGTGAGGCTCATGTTCTACCATTTTTCCACAGAAAGAAAGGTTGAGTTGTCTATTTCCCTCTGCATTGTACAGGTGAAATACTGAGGACACTGTTTTCGTTGGATTTGGCTTCAAGTACCACTGCTTGAAGTACTCTTCCAGAGTGTTCAGGTCTGTATTCAAGGTTGATTCTAAGTTGGTAAAGGAGGTGGATTGATGTAAGATCGCTAGGTCATCGGCGTACATAAACTTGCTTGATCTGGTACGAGGTAGATCATACATATAGATGTTAAAAAGTATAGGGGATAACACAGAGCCCTGAGGAAGACTGTTGTGAAGGAATCTGGGCCTGATCTTTTTTCCACCAGTATGGACCCGGATCTTTCTGTTGGAGAGAATAGATTCAAAAAGTTGTAGAGTTTTTTTACATTTTATAATATTTCCTAGTTTTAGGAGGAGGCCCCTGATCTAGACAGTGTCATAAGCAGATGTTAGGTCAATGAAAGTGGCTCCAGATTTAAGTTTCTTCTGGAAGCCTGCTTTAATTAGAGTTGTCAGGGCCAGGACCTGGTCACAGCAACTTCTTCCTGGCCTGAAGCCAGCTTGTTCAGTCGTGAGTGCTCTTTCAGTGAGTGGTGAAATTCTTTTAAGGAGAATTCTTTCAAAGAGCATAAAGGTGGTGCAAAGCAAAGAGATAGGTCGTATGGTTTTCACTTCATTTGGATCTTTCCTTGGTTTTGGCACGGCAATTATTTTAGCTTCCCGCCACAGCTTTGGTAATTTACCAGTCATGATGATTTCTGAGAAAAAGGGCAGCCAGCCATGTTTGGCCATGTTGACCATGATATTTTAGGAACTCAGGGAGTATACCATCCGCTCCTGCAGCTTTGCCATTCTAAGGCTATTTGTACATCTTCCCAAGATATTGGGTGTATGAGTTCAGGAAGCTCGGGTTACGTCTTCAGGTTTTGTCTGATGGAAGCTTGTACAGCACTTTTCCTGGTAGAGCTGGGATGAATCTTGGAGGTTTTCAATAAATGGTTAGCCATTTGATCAGGAGTTATCTCTGTTGTTTTGTGTGTCGTTGGCTCTGATCCACCTAGTTTTCTCAGAAGTGACCAGCTTCTCCGACTAGATGTGACAAAATTGAGTTCATTGATGGTTGAGATCCATCTTTCCTTTCTGTTTTTATCCAGGGTTGATATGAGCCCCTTAGCAATAGCTGGATCTTCAGTTTCCTCATATTTGGCTAGGAGTTCCTCACTTTCTTTACTCCAACATGGGATATATTCTCCATTAAAACTGTTGTTTTGGATGATTGGATAAGTCTGTTAGAGCTCAGGAAGTTGATTTTCTGATCCTATCCAATTTACTTCTTGTGTTGTTATCTGTCTAAAGTTCACTGTTCAAATGATTAGATCTAAATATTAACAAGCTGAGGCAATGTTGAAAATCTATTGCAAAGCCAAAATGTTCAAAAAGATGTTATATTTGAATGCCGAAATGGTTCATGGTTAGGTGGAATACCTTGTGTAATAGCATTATAGTTTTTTTCCCCTCTTTGGTAGGTCGATGAGCAAACTGGCCAGGTAAGTCCGTGGATTCTAATATCTTTTCTATGTGAAATCTCTGAAATGTCTTATCCTTGAACGATCAGATATTTTGAAATTAACTGGATGGATTTCTTTCATTCATTTGTGTAGTGAGGTTGTTTTATGGAGTGCTTTCCTGCAGCATTTCAGTTCTTATCTTGATGAATAGTCATCAAAAATGCCTTGCATATATTTTTTAACCATTCAGCCAGCCATAGGACATAAGTTATATCAAACATATCATATAAATCATATCACGTATATCATACCAGTGGTTTACATGATGGCTAAACATGTCGTGGTTGGTAGAGTGGTTAATGCTCTAGTCTTCAACTAGTAGGTAGGTTGTCCAAAATGAAGTTGTACTCTCCTTTGAATAATTTCAGATGTACTTTTGATTAATCTTCTAAAACTTCTCCTACATTGAAATGTCTAACTTTTAGAGTTAAGAGAAAACTGAAACTTGGAGAAAATGCTTATCCTTTCTTTGTGTGCACGTCCATGTATCTAAGAAGATTAATAATCCCTATCATATAGTAGGTGTTTGACTTTTCTTCTCTTCCAACAACGATGCTATTTTGACTGCGAGAACTGTATATCCATGATTAATGTAGTGACTAATTCATTGTATATGAATTTCATAGCATATCTAATCTAATTGTGGCAGTTAATATGTAGATGCTGAGATAAGCTTCTTTAGTACATGACTTTAGTCATGAACCACTTCAGTTTTTCATCTCTAAAACTTGAAGATCGAAAATAATGAGACAGAACAGTCTTTTTTTAGAAATACCTTTCATTTGGCAAAATTCACTCATTGTGTATAGTTGCTTTCCATGTTTTAAGAACTGATTGGTTTCTTGTTCCATTTTATCATTTTACCAGGTTCAGAAAAAATAACTTAGTAAGTTATTATTATTAAGAGAGACCTCCAGGGAGTGAGGGACAACTCATCGAGGGAGACCACATACTATGTGCACCAGCTATCATACTTATTCTTAAATCATTCACACTACTTGCACTCACAACATCCAATGGCAATCCATTCCAATCACGCTCCACCCTAGGCGAGAAAAATCTAGCCCTCACCCTTCTTAGCGGCATTCATTCTCAGCTTCTAAGGATGCCCTCTTGTCCTTTCCTTACCATCAAACAGAAGTTTGTAAGTCTCAATCATATCACCCCTCTTTCTCCTGTTTGGTACTGTCTGCAGTCTACAAATTCTCAATCTATCTTCATAATCAGTATTCCATAATCCTGATATCATTTTTAACACACTCCTTTGCACTCTCTCCAGTAAATCATAATCACAATGGAAACTAGGAGACCAGACCTGCACACAATAGTTCAAGTGAAGTCTTATCAAGGCCTTATAAAGAGACAAAATAACATCTTTATCTTTACATTGAAACGTTCGTTTCAGCATTGCAATTATCTTTTGAGTTGTATTTGCAATCTTTGCCACATGGCCCCTAAACTTCAACTTCCTATCTATTACCACTCCAAGATCCCTCGCCTCATCAGTTTCTTCTAGCCTAATCCCACCAATATAATACGACATTAGATGTCTAATCATACCAAAGTCATGACTTTACATTTACTGACATCCGTTTTCCCATGCCCACAATTCAAGCTATTCAAATCATTCTGCAAGTACTGCATATCAGCAGCATTCCTGATTACCCTACATATCTTTTCATCATTAACAAATAGCTGTATTTTGCTTGTCAAATCCTTCCCAATATCAGTAATGTATAGATTAAATAACTGGACCAAGTACTGATCCTTGTGATACACCACTGGTCACCTTAACTCTTGCACACTCACATTTCCCATATACCACCCTTTGATATCTGCCAGTCAGCCTCTTATCCATGCTAATATTCTATAATCCAAACCTATATTCTCCAATTTATGCAACAGTCTAACATGCTGTATTCTATCAAAAGCTTTAGCGAAATCCAAAAGTATCATGGTGTATCCATTCCCTTTGTCTAGTTCAGGGGTCAGCAAACTGCGGCTCGCGAGCAACATGCAGCTCTTTGGGTACATACATGTGCTCCGAAGTAAAATTGAAAATGAAAATAAAACTATCATAGTTTCATTTATAAAATTTTTAAAGGATTTTATTCACATAATGGTGATTTCATTTGTTTTATAGGTCTTGCAAAACTTCATGGCACTTAGATGCGCGATGTCAGGGAGGGGAAAGTGAGTGTGGAGGGGGTATACAGAGGGAGTGGAGGGGATGGTTGAGCACATGGTTGGCAGGGCAGCCAAACGAAGTGACTAATTAGGATTAGGTTTTAGGGTGCCTCGACATCTGAGGTCATTTTCAGAGCAGCAAAGTGATTAATAAGTGAGCGCATGGCCTTCCTCTTCTGGGCAAGGCAATGTAGAAGAACTGAAAAAAGAAAATGCAGTCTGATTTCACAGCGCAAGCAGACTGATATAAAAGAACCACAGAAGAAGACAGACTAAATGATTTTGAATACTTAGAATAGTCTTCCGGACTTGTATCATGAGTTGAAAAAACTTGAATTCGGTGTTCTCAGTATCTGGTCTACATATTTATGTGAGCAATTGTTTTCTAACATGAATTTCATTAAATGTAAATTGAGGAGCCAAATTACTGATGCCAGCTTGGAATCATGCCTTAATTAAAAACGACTAGTTACAAACCAGACATACAGAAACTTTGTAAGGAAATACAAACTCATTGCTCACACTGAATCACACTGATTCAGGTGAATACCTGAATTTCTTCATTTAATAAAGATATAATTAATATTATAACTTGTTATATATTACTATAAATTTACTATAATATTACTTTAAATTTTCCTTATTTGTAAAAATATATTTATGGCTCTCGAATAATTTTTAAATTGTTGTGAGGGACAGATTTGGCTCTTCCGTCTTAAACATTTGCTGACCCTTGGTCTAGTTCAATGGTAACGTTGTTATAGAATGTGAGCAAGTTGCTGACGTGTGACCGTCCCTTAGTAAACCCAAGTTGCTCATGACAAAGTAGAGATTCACTGTCAACCTATTTTCGAATGCAAGCCCTAACCAATTTTTTCAAAATCTTCACCACAACTCTTGAGATACTAATTGGTCAATAGTTGGATATCGGTCTTTGCACCACCCTTATGCAATGGAATTACCATACATTCTTTCCATTCCTGCAGTATCTTTCCTGTTCTGAGACTCATATTTTAAACAGCCTGGTCAAAGGAATGGCCAATTCAGCTGGACACTCTTTTAGCATCTGTGCTAATATCCCATCACTCTCTATTTCTGAATTCTTATTCAGTTTGTGCAACAGCTCTAATACCTCATCCTCATACACCTGAATTTCTTCATCCAGTGAAGAGATAGCAACGAGCACAGTGCCCCGTACACCAGGTTAATAGCTTTTAACAGAATGGGAACTCGTTAGTTGAACAACCTCCTCTGTGTCTGTAACCCTCATGCTATCTGCATTTAGAAGAGCTATTCATTCATATTCATTCTTTTTTTTTTTTTTTTTTACTTGCAACATATTGATAGAATTCTTGTGAGCACGCAGAACGAGTTTCTTTTCATACTCACTTTGCTTTCCATACAATAGTGGTGACTATTCTAGCCTGCTGCTTATAATTTTCATAATGCACATCATCCTTATGCCCTTTCACAATAAGATCACACATCCATTCGACTCCTACCCTATTTATTTTTCGAACTCTCGGAACATACTCTGGTATCACATCATTTAAAAGCTTAGACATGGGATTAATTATTAACCTGAAGAAAACAAAGTGCATATTTATATCAAAAGAACCAATAAATAAGAAACTGAATATAACTGTTAACCAAAAGAAAAATGAACTGGTTCAGTCTTTTATATATTTGGAACAAAAAGTTTACAGATGGATAAAGAAATAAAAAGAATAGAGATAGTAAGAAAATCTTTTATTGATATGAAAACTATTCTACCATCCAGAGACATTAACATAGAAACAAGAAAAAGATTAATAAAATGCTATGTCTGTCAAGCCTTCTTTACAATAGTGAAACTTGGACATAAATAAAGAAGCATAGAAAAAATGAGAAGCTTTCAAAATATAGACCATCAGAAGAATGTTGAAATATCATGGACAGAGAAAATGAAAAAGGAAGATCTTTTAAAGAAAACAAAAAAAAAAAAAAAAACAATGAATGAAAATGTAAATATTTTGGGCATCTAACTAGACAAAAAGGCATTCAGAAATTAACATTAGAAGGGAAACTGGATGGGAAAAGAGGGAGATTAGACATAGGAGAATGTGGTGTTTGAAGACATCAAGGACTGGACTAGTGTGAATTACCATAAATGTTCCAGAGCAGCAAAAGAAAGAAAAATGTTCACTGACATATTTGCCAACCCTTCTTTTAGGGGACGACACTTAAAGAATGGATGGCATGATACATGCTGAAGAAGGGAGCATACCGTATATTCATAATGCATAGATGCAATCTGATGTTAAGTTGGCTGCTTTCTCTCTCACACACACACACACACACACAAGTATCATCATCATCATCAAATTTCTGACATATATCCTTGGGGGGTGAGTGCAGGATCTTATATAACATTTCATATAGTACTATCATCATTACAAACTTCCTATCAACTATTTTCTTCCAGATTAGTATGTTATCTGTAAACATTCCTGTATTATCAGATTTTATATTTCTGTCTTCTAAGGCACTTACTGCATCAGTCCACCTACATCTTGATCTGGGACTTTGAATGAATTTAAATGAATCAACAATTCGAACAATCAAACAAAATGAACATAAAATCCGAGAAAGTATTTATTGCAGGGTCAGCAATAAGTGCAAAGTGCATTGCTCATGTACGCGATATTCTAATGGAAAAATGGAAAAATCTTGAATGATTTCGATAGAAGATTGCACCTCAAAAGAAAATTCCTATGGATGGAAATCTTATTAAATAAAAAACTCTCAAAGTTTATAAACATTTATAGTGCAGACCAGGTGTTCAATGTGGATGAATCCGGGTCATATTGGAAAAAAGTGCAAAAACGCACCTATATTTGGAAAAATGAAAGATCAGCTCCTGATTCAAAGTTTCCAAAGATAGAATTATTACTCTACTGTTTTGTAGTAATGCATCAAGTGATTACATGACAAATCTAGTGTTTATTAACCAATCCTCAAATCCTCATGCTACAAAAGATTAAAATATGAAAAAATATGCACTATTTTATTTTACCTAAAACATTTATGCATTATGTGCAATGAAGTTTAAGTACAATTTTAATTTTTATACTATGTATTTTTTTCATAGTTTATATGTTTTCTTTACTTACATGAATTACTTGAATTAAATAAAAATATTTTTTTTGTTGAATATGTCATTGTTGTTTATATAATTAAAAAAAAAATGATTTTGGAACATAACCCTACTTTTTTCTATGTGATCTGAGACTCGCATAACGCAATTTATATAACACGCCATTTCTGTGGAACCTAACATCTGCATTATACAAGGGTTACCTGTACTATATTTCTTCAAAAACACAGGGATTTTTATGGCATAATATATCTGAAAAGATGAAAATATGAAGAGCTAGAAAGAAGATTTCATGAAAATCTGGAAGAGTTGTACTGTTCCGTATCACTTTGCTTGACAGTTCATTCTTCCTCATAATGAACAGTTGAAAATAAGTGCAATCATTTCAACTTTAACTTGCTAAATTAATTTGTTCATCATTTTGTTTTCTAAGTTTGTTGAGTAATTTCTTAAGAGAAGATAAATCATATTACAGTATAGTTTTGTCTCAATGTGACTAAATACTGAATAATTTTGCTTTGATTTCAGTAGGTGGATTAGTGAAAAAACATCTTTGAAAAACAGTGGCAAAGAAGAGTGTGATAATGAAAAAGATGGGAGTAGCTATACATTTCTTTCTTTTATAGTTGATGTTCTTTGTACAGATTTTGAATTGTTTCTTTTTAAGTAAGTTTTTATCTAATATTGATGTAAGATTATTGCTGGTTTAATTATTTAATTATAAATCTGTCTTTTTAAACTTTGACTTTCATTTCTAGAAATAGTTGGAAATTTTAACTTGAGCTTTTTTCTTGGTTTTATTCGTTGACCAGATATTAATAAATGATATACACAAATTAGGAGATCTTAGGAGATCTTAAAATGTGGCACATAGTTTTGACAGGTTTGAGAGCAACTCTGACGTTGAAAGACTTCATGAGTCTGGCTATTTTTGTTAAAATTGAGCCTGCATAAGGGATGACACTGGACGATGTATATTGTCCGACAGGAGGTTGTTGCTGTGCATGGTTTCTATAAAGAATCTTTTTGATTATATTTTTTGGGTAACGTTGTTTACTAATGTTTGAGATATGAGAGTGAGTTCATCAAGGAAATCTTTTTCTTCTGAGATAATATTGGTCGCTCTATTTTTAAGCATATGTATTATGCTGAGTTTTTGCAGAATATGGTGAGACGATTTGAAGTGCAGGTAATGTCCAGTGTCTGTTGGTTTTCGATAGATTGTGAGCTGGATTTGTCCATTCTCTTGTTTCTTTATTAGTGTATCTAGAAAGGGCAATTGGTTATTCTTTTCAAGCTCTAACGTGAACTTTATTTTTTGATAGAAGGAATTTATTTTTGTAATGAAATAAAATAGTCACCAATGTACCTGTTGAAGAAGTTATCAAGATCATAGAAAATCTTTATCCATATGACACAGTCAGCTTTTTCACCATTGCCTCAAATTGAATATTTCAAAGTGAATAACACAATTTATGAACAACTTGATGGCTTAGCCATGGGCAGTCCCTTATCACCTCCCTCTGCTGATCTGTTCATGGAAAAACTAGAAGCTGACATCCTTTCCAAAGTAAATCCAAAGCTGTTGGTTTGGTGGAGATACATAGATGATGTTTCCATAATTTGGAAAGGCACAGAAACTACCTTATTTGATTTCCTTACAAAAATAAATTCCTTCCACCAAAAAATAAAGTTCACGTTAGAGCTTGAAAAGAATATTTCATTTTCTAAATACACTAATAAAGAAATATACAACATAAGATGTGTAGTCTGTCACTTAGCTCCGGATATAGCCAACAACATCAGACTTGATGTCACCAATATCCTCTCCCAGTTGTTTCCTCCAAAAAAGTAATTTATCTTCTGGTCAACTTGCTGCTCTCATAAAGTTCCAGAAAGAAAAAAGTATTGTCATCACCAGAGCTGATAAGGATAATGCCATAGTTGTCCTTAATACCATAGAATATAATTGAAAAATGGATATTATTCTTCAAGATACCTACATCCCACTAGCTCACAATCCCACAAAAATGCAAAAAAAAAAGTATCTTTTAACAGTTAACTTTTTTTAATGAAATTTATATTTCTTTTTATTGGAAACAGCTGGGGATGCTTAAGGGTCAAAGCTGTATAACTGAGAGGAGACCTCCACATAGCCTTTAAAGGAATGCGGAGAACCGACCAGGGCTTCTGACCTAATGTCCAATCCTCACCTTCTCGTGGTGCACCCTGTTAGGTATTTACTTTGATACTGAACGAACGAGGATGGGCTGGCAATTTGGGATTTAGCCGACCAAATTGTATTCTTATTGGTTAAACCAAAATAAAAAATGATGGTACAACATGACAAAATTTCATTCCGGCTGGGGCGTCGCTCGGTTAAACAAGGCCCCCGTTGTTTTCACCAGGGAACCAGGGCGAACAGCGAAAAGTCAGCTACTGGAACAAATCTGAAAACAAACCCCAACTCAACATAACCAGAGTTAAAGATCGGTACTATCAACGTAAGAAGCCTGAATGGCAAAGAAATGGAGCTAGCTGAGGAATTAGATAAGTACCAGATCGACATAATAGGGGTGACTGAAACAAAAAAGACCAAAACTGGTGAGATCTTTCTGAGCAATAAATACAAAATGTTATATTCAGGCAATGATAATCAAGGAAAAGAAGGAGTAGCCATAGTATTCAACATAAAATACGAGACTAATCTTCTTGAATGGCAGTCAGTCTCAAGTAGAGTAATGTGGGCAAATATGAGAATGGGGAACTGGACAATGAGACTTATTTGTGCCTATGGTCCCACAGAAGGTTCTACTAAGGTAGAAGTGGAGAAATTTTTTGTGGCTTTAGAAAAAGCAACTGACACAATGAAAAAGGAAAAGTTGGTCCTTGTTGGGGATCTAAAGCTTTTGCTCTTACAGAATACACAGACAAATGTAAGAAAGCTAAACAGTGTGTAAAACTAGCTAAACAAAAGTCATGGGAGGACTTTGGCAAGAATATAGAAAATAAATATCAAGAAGGTGGAAAATATTCTGGAGGTTGTTGAAGAAGCTTAGGAATGGAGGAAAGAGTGCTGTAAAAGAAGTTAGAGATGATAAAGGTGACATGAAAACAGGAGAAAAAGATATCCTTGAAGTATGGAGTAATTACTTTGAAAAACTGCTAAATGAAACAAGCAGTGATGACAGCACAGTGATAAAAAAACACTGACCAGGCATGCAGTCAGCAATACATATCCATACTTGAAGTAGAAAAAGCCATCAAAGGCTTGAAATGTGGAAAGGCAGCAGGAGTAGATGATATTCGACCAGAAATGCTGAAGTACGGTGTTATAAAAGTCTTACAGTGGCTGCATTGCATAGTTCAGAAAGCCTGGACAGAGGGACGAATTCCTGATGATTGGAGTAGAGCTCTCATAGTACCTATATAAAAAGGGAAATAAAACTGAATGTGAGAATTACAGAATTATTTCCCTACTGAGTGTTCCTGGCAAGATCTATGCAAGTATACTTGAGAAACGGTTGAGAAGAATTGTGGAAGAAAAGCTTGGTGAAGAACAAGCTGGATTCAGGCCAAATAGAGGCTGTCAGGATCAGATCTTCACTTTACGACAAATAGTCAAGAAAGCATGGGAATACAACAAAGATCTGTATTTAAGTTTTGTCGATTTGGAAAAGGCATATGACAAGGTGCCAAGAGAGAAGCCATTCAATTGACAAATATAGTTTCAATGGGGCATTATATCAAGCAATACTTAGTCTTTATTTGAGTTGTAAGTCAGCAGTTAGAATTGAAGGAAGTACAGGAAGATGGTTTAATGTTAAATCTGGTGTGAGACAAGGATGTACATTATCTCCTCTGTTATTCATTATCTATATGGATCACATTATGAAGGAATGTGGTATTAAACATGATATCAAAATTGGAGATGTTAATGTCAGCTCTTTGCTTTATGCGGAGATGATGTTATACTTCTAAATAAATCCGCTACAAGTCTGCAAGATTCTCTGACTAAATTGAATAGCTGTTGTAATAGATATGGTATGAAGGTCAGCAATAAAAAGACAATGAAAATAGGCAGAATCGTTGTGAATGGAGAACCTGTGGAACAAGTAAAACATTTCAGCTACTTAGGCACGATTTTTACTGGAGATGGTAAATTAAATATAGAAATAGACAACAGAATCAGCAAAGCTGGTATGGCGGGAAGTCAATTGAATAAATTCATATGGAATAAGAAAGAAATTAGTCGGAACACTAAATTAGCTGTATACAAGACAGTGTTCAAACCAGTTTTAACTTATGGATCTGAGAGCTAGGTCAGAAGTAAAACACTTGACGAAAGACTAGAGACCGCAGACATTAGAGTCCTGAGAAAGATTAGAGGCGTGAACAGATGGCATCAATGGCAATATCATATTAAAAATGAGGATATTAGGAAAGAACTTGACATTGTCAGCATCCAGGAATGTGTTAGCAGAGCTAATCTCAGATGGTATGGTCACTTAAATAGAATGGGAGAGGAAAGATTAGCAAAACAAGTGTTCTCTGCCAGGTTGGCAGGAAAACGACCCAGAGGAAGACCAAGATATAGGTGGATTGATACGGTACAAAGTGCTTTAGACGATAGATATATAAGATCTGTTAATGTTGGAGTCTTGACAAGTAACAGACTGATTTGGAGGAAAATTGTAGATAGGAAGTTAGCAATGATGTAATTTTTTTTCATGTAGTACTGTCATATCCTGTACACCTCTTGAGGGTACATGGCAGAAATTTGATGATGATGGAAACAGCTGAGGCTTTGTAATAATTGTTTTACAAGAAAGTTTAAAGAAGCCTTTGAAATGCTGCAGATCCCCACACAGTGTAACAAAAATCAAGATTTATTCCTATACCAAGTTTGGTCTGCTTTCTTTAAAAATTAACTATCACAGATCTAGGATATAACATGTGCCACATTAGAGAATGTAACAGCATCAACTAGCATTGTTCCCGTAGATATAGAATAATTAATTTAATGTTTTTTTTTTTTATTCTGGTTACTTGTTTCTATGTACCATTTGTGAAGTTCTGATATCTGCTTTGTTTAGTTAATTGATTCTAGTATTTTATGTGTATAACTTTTGCTATTACCACTGAATGATGTAAGTCTGACTTACAAAACTTGTTGGATTATATTTGTTTATTTTATTAAACTCATATGTCTAAAAACATGGTCTCAGTACTGAAAATTTTCTTGATGACACTGATTTTTTGTATGCTGTGTTGTGATGTTTATGCCAAGAAAGTGGAAGTGTAAGTCAGGCCAAAAAAAGACCTGATCTTCTTTGGAGATATGAGTTTTGTTAAAGGGAAAGATAGCGAGATCATTCTTGTGAGAAATAAGACAGGAGTGTAATTTTTCAGCATTGAAATTCATACTGGTGGGACTAATCTAGTTTGGTAACTCGATCTGGTTATCAAACTACCAGGTTCGAGACTACATTGTGATTGGTTGTTGAATTTAATGCTCTTGTAAAATTGGTGATTTTTATCTGTTTTATTGTGTTTTTCTCTTAGAGAATTAGTTTAACATGTTTTTGTTAAGATATTGCAATATTAAATATAGTTTAAAATGGTGCCAAAAACGCACAAAAATGTAACCCTAAGAAGAGTAGTGAAGTTGAGAATAAGAAGACTTGCTCCACTAAAGGTGGATATTGAATATATTGAGGAGGTTATTGAAAATCAGTTAACCTCCAAAATAGCAAAGTTGTAGCAGATTATTAGAGAGATGGTGTGGGAATTGTAGAACATCAACAGCCATTTGAATTGAACATACAGAGGATAAGAAAATTAAGCAGCAAAATAAGAAACGACAAAGTATGGAATCAAGTAAGTTAGTAAGTAACAAAGATCAGATAAGTAATGTTGATTGTAAAAAAGGATATTATTTAGTATGGTAACTCTATCATAAAGCATGCTGTTGATGAGTAGGTTATAACTTCAAGTTTTCTTGGAGCAAAAATTAAAAATTTAGCACATGCAATTCAAAATCAGAAAAGAAAAGCAAACAAGATAGCAATTGGAGTAGGTACTAATGATTTAACTAGTGATAAGTTCAATATGAGAGAGGATATGAATAGGTTGTTAGAAGAAGTAAGAGTGAGAAAGTGAAAATCGTAAGTATATTATCTCAGTATGATAAAAACGAATTAAGAAGGGCTATGATGATTCGATGCATAGATTGTGTAGAAGGAATCGATATGAGTTTTTGGATGTGAGTTTGAGGAAAGATTGGATTTGTATAAGAGGGATGGCCTACACTTGAATGCATTTGGTGTCAGGAGTCTTGAAAAAATTAATAAATGGTATGAGACTTAACACAGAGATTCAGGGAAACTAAAATATAATGGAACGATGAGACGGTGGCATTGTTAATGATGGGAATGGGCATTTTAATGGAAATGATTTAAAATGATTTGATTTTGTGTTCATCTGGTTCGGACCCATCAGATATGATTAACTCTGTCTCTTTATATAAGGCACTAGAGAAGATCAGTGATCCGAAAGTTGTCCAACTGTGTTATGCAGACTGCAGACAAGAGTATACAAAAGAACATGCTGGTAGATTATTATGTCTGTACATGAATGCTAGGAGTATCAGAAAGAATGGGGTAGAATTTGTTGCCTTGGTCACTATGGTGGTACCTCAGATTGTAGCTGTTAGTGAGACCTGGCTATCAGAATCAGACATACTAACTGGTAATGTAAAGGATGCAGTATTTTTAGGAAGGATAGATAGGATAGGAGAAGAGGCATGCTGCTTGTGATATCAGCTTCCTCCTTCCCGTATAGGATATTTACAGTAATGCAGTTGAACATAACCTTCAGTAGTGTTGGATGAGATATTCACACATCTAGGAGCATTACTTGCTGTGCTGCCTACTGTCAGTTGTGGCATTGATGCCCCCTCCTTTGATACAAAAATTTCATGTTATATGAAGATACTGTAATTACATGTTCATGCTAGCTGAAGGAAATCATCTTGGAATACTCACTCTTGAAAGCTTTGGCTGTAATTTTAGCTGGAATCATACTTTAACAAAAACATGTATTGCTTTCACCCTTGATGTAAGTTTTTTAAACAGATTCTTGAGAATAATTTCTCCAACACTGATCATAAGTTACTCTTTATTTAGCATGTATTTGCTTTGATGTGAAAACTTTTTCCTGTATATTTTCACATTTATGATGAATAAAAATCCTTTGCAGTATTTTCAAGCTTGATGTAACTTGTAGTTTTGCACTGTTGAAACACAACTGATAGTTTATAGTTAATCTTTCCTGCTATATGAGCCATTCACAAGCCAAATCGATTAACTCTACTTTTTTGAATTTTTTTAAATTTTAGTGTCACAGCACTAAATTAGATTGACTCTTAACTTTTTATATTCATAATAAATTTCTCTAATAATAAGGATTAACTTGTTGGCCATCGAATAATAAATAATTTATTTCAGAAGCCAATCTAATTAATTCCATATGCTAATGTAAATCGTTGTAATAATGCAATTCAAACGCAGAAGCAAGTACTTAATGATAATGGTAAATTGTTTAGTGCTGTCTCATCACAAAAAAGTAAAATAATTAATCAGTTACAGTCTAACTGTCGCAGAAGTAAGTACTTGTGAATTTTAGTGTCAGTTGTTTTTAGAAAAAAGAAAAATTATACGGTTATAATATCAAGATGGATGAGACTAATAATAATTATTTGGATGTGGAAAATGATGAATCTGATGGTTCTTCAATACGATTTATTAGCAGAAAGCTCGACTCAAGAAAACGTTTATGTATTTCTTCAGATTTGTCATCTGATTGTAGCAGTGAAAACATTACAACAAATAATTCGATTGGGCAGAAAAGAAGTTGTAATCCTGATAAATGGGCTCGAAATGTCCAAAAACATAGAAGAATAAAAGGTTTGGAATACAGAAATAGAAGGGAAATTTAATACCTACAAAAACATTTGTAGATGTAATATGTCGATGTCGTCTGAAGTGCAATGAAAAAATTACTTTGGATGAAAGAGAAGTTGCCATGGAGGCATTTTATAATTTAGACAGTCAACTTGAGCAAAATATTTTTTTAAGAGGTTGTATTAAAGTTAACCTCTCGGGGACCCTGTAACCCCTAGAGAGCGCGTCCCCTGGATGGTGGATAGGGGAGCCCACCATGTGTGCGTGCATGTGTATATATATGGTGGGGTGGTTCGAATATACTGAATAAGGACTCGTGGACCAACAGGGCCATAAGGAACAATCATCTTGATTGTAAGGGAAGCGGCACTCCCATGGACCCCTAGCTGGATCTATCCTCTCCTTCTACTTTGAGGAGGATCCACTTACTTTAATCTTTCCTATAAGGCCTTATCAGCCAACTCTTCTTATTTTATGACCCTTATGCTATTAGAGTACTCGAGGGCCATGGGGTCTTTTCATTTCTGGCCTTACAACTATGCCCTCTCTATAAACCTTACTATAATTCTTTTATAATCTACTCTTTCCCCTTCAATATATCCTATTCCTCCTATGGGTTTAAATTTGGAAGAATGCTAGTTCCAAAAGCCTTAAGGTAGCAGCCCTACCACTGAACTATTCCATCGTCAGGCTAGTCCCCTGACATGGAGAACATAATCTTACTTGTAAGCTGACAGAAAAAGATAATTGGATTGAATCTATGGGAAACGACCCTGGAATGGAAAAGGTAAAACAAAAATGGAAACGACAAAATATAATACACATAGCAAACTGGAATGTAAGAGGAATAGCATATAAAGAAATAGAATTAGACCAGTTATTAAATGAAAGAAATTTTAAAATATCAGTAATCACTGAAACAAAAAAGAAATTAAAAGGAACTATGAGAACTGAAAATTTTAATGTGATATACAGTGGAGTCGACAGAGACCAAAGAGCACGAGCAGGAGTCATGATTTGGATTCGTAACTCCCTTTCAAAACAGTTAAAACATTATAAATTATGGAATGAAAGAATAATAGAAGCTAGAATAAAAATAGATAGAGGCTATTTAACAATAATTGGTTTATATGCCCCAGAAGAGGGAAGAGAACAGGATAATATTGATTTTTATAATCAGCTACAGAACATATATAATAAAATAAATAAAAATGATTACATAATTTTAGCAGGAGACTTAAATGCAAGAATTGGAAACACGAAAATTAATAATAATATAGAAATACATGGAGAACACACTCTAAACAGAAATGATAAAAAATTGATTGACTTTGTAGTTTATGATAACCTAAAAATAATGAATTCCTTCTGTAAACATAAAGACATACATAAATATACTTGGGCAGCTAGAGGATGAAAATCAATGTTAGATTACTTCATATTAAATGAAAAGACATCAAAATTTTCACCAGATGTTAGAGTTCACAGAGGATATGAAATAAGCAGTGACCACTTCCTTGTTAAAATAAAATTAAGATTACCACCTAAATGGCTACAAGTAACAAGAACAGAAAGAAAAATTGAAACATTTGTTTATAAAACTAGACTATTGAATGACACAAATGTACAATGGCTATATGAACAAGGAATTAACCAATATCTAGACAAAATGAAGAAATAGAAATAGAATGGCTTAATATAAAAACGATACTAAATGCAGCAGCAAATGAAAGTTTAGGAAAGACCAAAAAATTCAATAAAAGGAAAAAAACTGAAGATCTGCAATGATACAATGAAAGAAATGATCAAAAAGAAAAAAGAAGCCTATCACAAATGGTTAAGCAGTAAAAGATTAGAAGATGAAATAGAATATAAAAGAATAAGAGCCATAGCTAAAAGAGAAGTCAGAAAAAGACATAGAGAATCATGGAATAAATTTGTTTCTAATTTAGAACATGATTTATATAAAATAGACCCAATGCATATAAGATTTTGAAACACTTAAATGCAGATACCAAAGAAAACATAAAATTAAATACTGAATTGAAATTAGAAGAATTTCTAAATTACTACACAGAACTGTGGACAGACAAATATTTTAAAAAAGACAACTGGCAAACAATTAACGAAAATGAAATAACTGAAGAAGAATTAGAAATCAGCCTGAATGAAACAAGAAATGGAAAATCACCTGGAGAAGATAAGCTAGGTTCAGAACTATATAAATATGCAGGAACAATATTCAAAGAAAGACTTATTATTTTTAAATAAAATTTACTCAACTGGTATATTTAAGAAAGGTAATAGAGATGACCCTAAAAACTATAGAGGTATCAGTATGCTAAATTCCTGTTACAAAATATATAGCAGAATCTTAAATAACAAACTAATGAAATATTCCGAAAACTTTATTCTAGAAGTACAGAATGGATTTAGAAAAGGACGATCATGTATAGACCCGGCCGTTTGCCTAAAATTAATAATAGAGAAAAGAAGATAATATAATTTAGAAACACATATTGCATTTATTGACTTTGAAAAAGCATTTGACAAAGTTAAAAGAAAGACAAATACCAAATAATATCCTAAAAGTTATCACAAGTATATAATGAAAATAATCAAATACAAATAAGATTAAATCACGAGCTATCACATACGAGAGAGATAAACCAAGGGGTCTGACAGTGATGTCCCCTCTCAGCAACTCTTTCTAATATCTACTTAAATGGAATAAAAATTTACATCAAGGAATTAAACTTTCTCCTAAAGTTAACTTAAACACTCTCCTCTTTGCTGACGACCAAATAATAATTACAAATTCTGAAGATAACTTACAGAAAGCTATTTTAGATCTAAATGAGATATCCAAAAGATTATGGTATGATAATATCAACGGAAAAATCAAAAACTATGGCCTTTAAAGGACAAGATCCAGCAAGAACTAAAATAGTAATAGATAACAAGATCTTAGAACAGGTGAATTCATTTAACTACCTAGGATGTACGATCACATATGAAAAAGATATAAACGTAAAAATTGCAAAATATTTAAAAATAACAGGTGTAATTAACTATATTTAAACCAAACCTAGTTCAAAAACAAACCAGGCTAAAAGTATGCAATACATTAGCCCTACCGGTCTTAATGTATGGAAGCGAAATCTGGACAATAAAACAAAAAGACAAACAAAGATTAACAACAGCAGAAATGAAGTTTATGAGAAAAACTGCAAAATATACCCTATTTGATCACAAAAGAAACAAAGATATTATGAAAGAATTAAACCAAGAACCAGTAATAGAAAAAATTAAAAAATATAAACATAAATGGATGGAACACGTTCAAAGAATGAAAACAGAAAGATTACCAAAACAAGCCTTAAAGTACAAGCCATTAGGAAAAAGAAAACCAGGACGTCCTCTTAAATGATTCAACGATGACTTCTAAGGCCGGAACAGGCCATGCTAGGCTGCTGAAATCCTTGATACGCATGATGACGATGATTAAAGTTAACGAAATAAAAAGAAGGTACCAGAAGGATAACAGTAAAATGCCAAGATCACATTCTTTCACGTATTATTTTAGAAATAGCTGAAAAAAATGATATTTATGTTTGCAAAAAATATTTTAAGGATACTTATCAGATAAGTGACGGACAAATATATGACTGTTGTTGTAAAGAACAAGTTTCATCTTTGATTGATCATCGCAGTCTCCATGTTCCAGGCAATAAAATCGATGACACACGTGTTATATAGACTCATTTCCCGCCTACACTAGTCACTATACAAGAGCTCACAATCCAAGACAAAAATATTTAAAATTTACATTTCAAGCAACTGTCTAAAGATACATACCAAACTTGTGATTCTTTGCAAATAAAAATACACTCTTCGGATAGTGAGGGAATTCGGATGGCAAAACTTGAAAATGACGCTCATAAGAGGCTGGACAGGCTCATAGTCATATGGCTGCAGATGGAATGACAGCATCCGAAAAAGTTTTTGTATTTTCTTTCGACTTAGAAAAAGCTTTAGCCTTTCCTAAACTTACTACATTGGTAGTTTATTATAAGCGAAATTTATATGTTTATAATTTCGGTTGCCACGATTTTCATAAAAATATAAGCCACATGTTCGTTTGGCCAGAAACTGAAGGATCTCTCTGGTCTCAGGAAATTTCATCATGCCTAATAAAGTATATAAAGACTTATGCTAAAAATTATGAAAAAATAATAACCTATTCAGATTCATGTACCGGACAAAATAGAAATATCAAAACTGTCTTAAGTTTATTGAAATTGGTTTAGAGTACAGAAATAAGAGCTGAGTCAATTGAAATGAAATTTTTGGTAAGTGGACATAGTTATTTGCCTAATGATTCAAAATTTGCCATTATTGAGTCACATGCGGAAAAAATTCAAAACATTTTTTCACCAGATGATTGGTACAATATAATCAAAACCAGTAAAAAGAAAGCACCATTTAAAGTGGTTCAAATGACTCATCAGGATTTTTTTCTCATTAACAGTTACAGGGTTACCAGTAAATTGGCTTAAAATGCACTGGATAAAATTAGAAAGGTCGAAACCCCATGTCATACAATTCAAATATGACTTTAACGAACATTCAGAATTTCATGCCATTAATATAAGAAAATCTCTAGCAGGTAGACCACTAGATCTGTAAAATGTAGAGCAGCCTTTATTCGAAGACTGAATTTGATGTTATTACTTTTTTTCACTTGCCAAATCGATTAACTCCCTTAGTCATGCAAACATTTTAATAATAATAACGATTACTCCAAGGATATTCTATCTTACTAAATAGTTTAAGGAAATTACAACGTACAATAGAATATACATTAAAATAAATTTTAATACACTTCCAGTATTTCAGCAACGTCACGCTGCCATTTTCACAGGAACTTAAAAACAAGACACATGCACGCAAACACAATACAGCAAAGAATACCAACATTTCCTGCTAGGGGGGGCACCATCAGGACTTTTTGGAGAAAGAATAGCTTCCTGCTTCATCCTCATTTACTGTGTGTTGTGCTTGCATGCACGTGTCTTGTTTTTATGTCGAAATATTGGAAGTGTATTAAAATTTATTTTAATGTATATTCTATTGTACGTTGTAATTTCCTTAAACTATTTAGTAAGAATGTATAACCAATATCTAAACTTTTCCATGAATTACGATATTCTATCTTATATGTCGTTAGATAAAAGCTACATCTGCAATAATACATTCTACAATGTTTATTTGAATTTATATTTTAAAAGGAATTTTAAAAAACAATGTATATTATTTTATCACTTTTCTCCACTTTTTGTTTTGTGGAGTTAATTGATTTGGCAAGTGAGCAGCTCATATGTTGCTTTAGTATTTTGCTGCTTTTATGAAAGGGAGGAAATTTAAGTTAAATATCTGACATGCAGAGTGAGAAAATACAAATTTGCTTATATTATGCAAAACCTTGCTATTTCATTTATATAAAAACTTAATATACTTGACCAGTTTTAATTTATTTTCAGCACTAGTTCTCAGTACATAATTAAGGAGCTACATGATGAGGAGCTTCGTCCCTTAGTATCTCATATTTTTTGGCTAGATGGAAGTATGAAAGTCAACCGTAAGATCAGAGAACTCTTTCAATATTTTTTTCAGGTCTACTGTTCAGAAATTGTACACCGTCTCAAGGTGATTGTTTTTATTATTTCTCTTAAGTTTTCCTTAAGAGCATATTTCTGTGTCATAAAAGTTTGACTTGGTGGCCATTTTGTAAGCTTAATTGTTAAAATTGTAGGGTAATTTGACTATAATTTTTAGACTATAAGAGGATTTTTCCTATTGAGTATGCCCGGTAATATTTATGCATGCATTGTTTCCTTTCCACAATTTTTCTGAACCTTTCAGAAATAGTTTAAAAAAATTGTGGAAAGGAAAGAAACTTGGACAACTAGAAGCTGGATTCAAGCCAAATAGCGGTTAAGATTAGATTTTCACTTTAAGACAATCAAGAAATAATGGGAATATCTTTTTTTATTACAAATGTTTGTTAAATTCATTACGTTTTTGTTTTTGCTTTATTATATGTAGAGTAAGGACACATTTGTGAAACTTGTTTCAATTTATATATATAAAAAACATAATGTTTTCCATTTTTCCTTGGTGTTTCAAATGAAGGTGTGTTAACTGGTATCAGGTTGGATGGTGGGGGGGGGGGGGGAGATTTGTTGACAAGTGATTTAAAAATTCCTTTTAAATGATCTTTTGTTATTGAAGATTCATCCACAAGTGCTACTTTTATTAGGTCCTTTACTGTACCACTGATAATCTGTTTCCCAAAATTTCATAATTTATAAACCATGTTTCATAAGCACATGGGCGTTATTTTAACATCTTTAGTCATACTTTATTGAATTTTTTTTCATAGCATTAAATTGTTATCCAACAAATGTAAAGTAATCAGATGTAATCATAATTAATATCATCAGTGACACCAAACTAGACAGAATTGTTCGGACTCCCCAGAGACGGACAGAAGTGGAAAGAGTTCATTCGGCCTCATCATCATCCACATAGGTGATAGAAGAGAGAAGAATCAGAGAATGCAGGTTCATTCTGGTGTTGTCATTCTCCATTTATTTTCTTCAAGATTGATAATTGCCATAATTTGTTTACCACTTTTTTTGTTATGACATGCACATGGACTTTATTTTATGCTATAGATTTGTGTTTAGGAAAACTCATGGTGCTTTGAAGTATAGATGAAGCTAATACATTCTGTATATAGCTTTACTGAATTTCAAAGAGCGGGAAGTAATTCATGTATTTTTCTCATTTTTTATATATAGAAATAGAAATCAAACCCATATTCATCATTAGTAATGAAAAAATAAAACAAATTTCTTTCTGCCACATTTCATAAGAATGGCTATGACAAAAGCACTGTTATGACTTTTGTTCCATCCATTCATGAAATTGATCATGAATTTTTTGATGATAAAGAGCAGGCCCAGATTCCTCCACAACAGCCTCCCACAGGGCTCAGTGTTGACTCTTCAACATCTACATGTCCGGCATACCACATACCAGCTCAAGCAAATACATGTATGCCGATGACCAAGCGATCCTACACCAGTCTACCTCCTTTGCCAACTTGGAAACAACCTTGAACACAGACCTAAACATCCCGGAAGAGTACTTCAAGCAGTGGCATCTGAAGCCAAATCCAACAAAAGCTGTGTCCGCAGCATTCCACCTAAACAATGCAGAGGCAAATCGATACCTCAGCCTCTTTATGTGGCAAGATGGTAGAACATGAGCCTCACCTGAAATACCTTGGAGTGAGCCTGGACAGAAGCCTAACCTATAAAAGGCATGTCACCACCCTGTCCATCAATATTAAAACGAGAAATAATATAATTTCAATGCTTCTGGAACAACCTGGGATTGTGGGGCAGAAGTCCTAAGGTTGTCTGCACTAGAATTCTCTGCATTCTAGTGCAGCAGAATACTGTGTCCCCCGTCTGGGAAAGAAGTGCGCAGTCACGCACACTAACATCACAGATACCCAGCTAAACTCTACCATGTGCACAATTAGTGGGACACCGAGAAGCACCCCTCTCCCCTGGCTGCCTGTCCTATCCAGCGTTGCTCCAAATATACGGAGAAGACAAGTCTCGATTAAAGAATTTAATAAAGTAATGCGCAACCAGCTCCTGCCCCTGCATCAGACTCTCAAAAATCCACCTAGTCTTCACCTAAAATCAAGATACCCTTTCTGGTCCATGGATGAACTCTTCAGATGCCTTACCATCAACATTTAACATGTAGAGAGACACTCGTCCAACAGTCTCCCAACAAATGGCTTCCTGGTTGAAAATCCCTGTGCTCTCCAGCCTAGTTTTGCTCTTCCTAGGAAGATTTCGTCAACTATCAAAAGGATCAGAACTAAAGGGCAGATGTGGCTACCTACCTACTACACAAATGGAAACTGTCAGACCACCCTTATTGTGAATGTTTCCCCGTAGCGCAGACAATCACTCATATTGTGAACAACTGCCCTAGGCAACAATTTCATAGTAGCCTACAAGACATCCACAACGTGACGGATGAGGCCCTGGATTAGCTTTCTGGACTAGACTAATTCTCTCCTGCACATCGGCTCCATTACAACCAAGTTAGCAAAAATTTTCAAGTAGTGCAAAATCTGATCACATTCCTCCTTGATTATGATTCTTACTTTGTCCAGTGAAACCAAAACGTAGCAACCTTCCTGACGTACCTGAGTATAATTATTGCCTTTGGTGTGACTGCAGTGTTCCATATTACAAACAAACATAAACATTCAAGGAACAGCATATGTTAGAAATATCACATATGGGATGTGAGATGCTTTCAGTAAGGAAATACTGTGAGTAGACACATTACTTGAAATTATAATAACGGAATTAACTCACATAAAATATTATTTATTAGTAGAATTTTTGCCTTAGTGTCACAGGCATCTTCAGTATATGTAAAAAGGCTAAATATTTAAACAAATTCCAAAGGGCACCACCTAAGTAGCTTATGTAAAATAACTAAAAAAGATCATTAAGTTTCCTAACTTATTTAAAACACACACACACACACACATATGTATATATATATAAGGCCTATCGTTGATAGTATTGACTCACCTACATACAGGTTATCAAAATAACTAGCATCATCCTTAAAAGGTTTTGCAGGGAAATCTCCTTACATCAAAAACTCAAAAGACTTTGTCTCTAAATTTAAAAATATAAAACTCAAAAATTCAGATATCATGGTGAGCTTTGACGTGGTAGCACTCTTCACAAACATTCCAACTCAAGAGGTTCTTAATATTTTAAACAACAAGATCTCAAAAAAAAAAAGATGTTTGCTCTGCTATCACATTGTGTTAACTCAGGCTACTTTGAGTTTGAAGAGAAAATTTATAAACAGAATAAGGGATTGGCAGTGGGCAGCCCTCTGAGTTCTCCAATACTAGCCAGCATTTTTTTCGAGGATTTCAAACAAAAGGCAATCTCCTCTGCTACACTTAAGCCTAAAATATGGCTGAAATACATCAATGACATATTCCTTATTTGGGAATACGGTATAGAATATCTTCACACTTTTTTAAATCACTTAAACAACTTCCACCCAGACATCAAATTGACAATAGAAATTGAAGAAAATGGATCTCTGCCTTTTTTTAGATGTCAAACTTACTAAGATGTCTGACTCCATAAAAATCTCGATCTTTAGAAAATCAATGCATACGGATAGATACCTGCATGCATCCTCACACCACTATTCAGCACAAAAGTTGGGAATCATCTCCACTCTTGCACATCGTGCCAGGTCTGTATTGTTAGATGAGGAAGAGATAAAAAATGAACTACAACATCTAAAAAGAACCTTCGCAAATAATAGCTACTCTTCAAAAACTATTAATAAACAACTATACCGCCGTCATCAAAACAACGTAGAAACACAGGACAACCCCAACGATTATATCTCTTTGCCATACATCAGCTTGCTCTCCCAGAAACTAAGAAGAATTTTGAAAAAATTGAACATAAAAATGTACTTTTATACTCTTCCTAAACTCAGATCAATTCTAAGCAAACCCAAACAGGCTCACAACCATCTTCAGTTTCCAGGGGTGTATAAAATCACATGTGACTGCGGGAAGCCATATTATGGGCAAACTGAGAAGTCCATCCTCCTACGTCTCGAGGAACATCAAAGGGACATTGTTTGCAACAGAACCAGAGCAAGCGCCCTCTCAAGCCATGTCCTGTTCTCAGTGAACATGAATAGTGAAAACCACCAACATGAGATAAACTGGACAACAACTTCAAACCTTCATATATGCCACGACGAGGTAGAACGCTGCATAGTCGAGTCCAGGACAATTTTCTAAGGAAATTGTCATCACATAAACAGTAGCCTTAGTTACAATTTACCGGACTCGTTTAGCTCTGCTATCAGATACTGGCACATTTGTGAAGTCACACGCATGCAGATGCCTAACAATAGAACTTTAGCCCGGACTGTAGCTACGATTCAAACTTAACTGGAGTTTTGTTAAAGATACCAAGCAATTTTAAACCTGGTTTTACTCCATTTTTCCCAAGTAAGCAAACAGACACAAATGTCAAGTTTGCACCTGCAAGTGATGCAAGACTAGCTGATCCTACAGGTAGTGCAAGACCAAGGCAACTCGTGGTAGAGGTGGAACAAGCTCCGATCACTAATCTTAATATTTATCCTTAATGCCAAAACACATCTCCAAGAAGGGGATGTATGATGTTTTGTATTAAAGTCAAGGGGCCATTACCCAGACCGGTTTCGACCTTTATTGAGGTCTCATCAGTGGGAGCTAGGCTAGAAATACCAAGATTTAGTAATACAGAGCTTGTAAGTATTTTACCAAAACGAGTTACCATAAGGTGTTTTAACCTTATTAAATAAAAATCTCAGGAGGAGATCTAAATGTAGAAAGTATTTTTACCTTGGGTATAATTATGTTAAAGATACCAAGCAATTTTAAACCTGGTTTTACTCCATTTTTCCCAAGTAAGCAAACAGGTCGAAACCGGTCTGTGTAGTGGCCACTTGCCTTTAATACAAAACATCATACATCCCCTTCTTGGAGATGTGTTTTGGCATTAAGGGTAAATATTAAGATTAGTGATCGGAGCTTGTTCCACCTCTACCACGAGTTGCCTTGGTCTTGCACTACCTGTAGGATCAGCTAGTCTTGCATCACTTGCAGGTGCAAACTTGACATTTGTGTCTGTTTGCTTACTTGGGAAAAATGGAGTAAAACCAGGTTTAAAATTGCTTGGTATCTTTAACATAATTATACCCAAGGTAAAAATACTTTCTACTTAACTGGAGTTTATAGTCGATTTTTTAGTGGTACAATGTTTCTACAAAGAAACATAGTACCACTAAAAAACTGACTTTAATTTTTTATTTTGCTTTCAATGTTCTCATGCCTGAAGAAGTCTGCTTTCTGACGAAACATGTTGTGTGTCAAATAAATTAATCGTTTGTCTAATTCTCGGATTTCAGTCAGTATAAAAAAATATAAATATATATATATATATATATATGTAATATCTAATCACATAAAGGTTACTGTTTATGTGATGAGAGTCCAGGATAATTTCCTTAGAAAATTGTCTTGGACTCGACTATGCGCCGTTCTACCTCGTCGTGGCATGTGTGTGTGGGTGTGTGTGTGTGTGTGTGTGTATATACACGCACACACACATTTAAAAAGTTAGGAGAGATTAGCTGATTTAAAGAGTACTATCTCCCATAAAGGGGATAGACGTAGATCATCTGATCTGTTTAAGTTGGGAGAGTGAAGTAAAGTTTCACATGTTTCTTTATAAAGCCGTTCCATGAGGAACCGACTTTTGTGCTTTGTTCCAATGAACTCTGTCTAGTGTGGATGGCATGCTCTGCAAGTCCAGACTGTTCAGGTTCAAGGTATTGAATATACAATTTGTGTTCTTCTATCCGAATAAAAGCAGATCTTCCCATTTGTCTGAAATAAGATAACCCACAAGAGCAAGGAATTTGGTAGACATCTGGATAACTTAGATGTGGAAGCTTGTCCTTTGGAGAAGTGAGAAAGGTGGCGATTTTTCAAACCATCAGAAAAATCATCACCTATAATTTCAAGTAATATGTCTACTCACGATGTGAGATCCATTGGAGATCTTATGTCATTGTTGTTTTGAGACAAAAAAAAATACTGCAATCCATGGAAATAATAATCAGCCTTCACCATAACGAATGTAAACCTCATAAATTTTCAGACTCTTATTCAACTACTTCAGCTGTGAAAAACAAGACCAATGCATACATGCTCAACAATACTTTTTTTTACAGTAATGCGTTACTGTATTCTAATGTTTTCTTGTGTTTTGAGGAATGTTCTGTGTATGTTTGCACCAGATGAAATCCTTAACAGTAGGATAAAAGCAATTGTGCTTTTTAACTTAGAATGGTTTACTGTTTCTTTTTCAGCTTAATTGGTCATAAAATTCTTAAATGTCTTATTTCTTTATTGAATCTGTATAAGATATCTCATTTGGTATCTCAGGTAAATCATTTTAGGAGCTTAGAGGTATCAACTGGCTACTAGTAAATCTCAGTTGATAAAAGAAAGGAAACAAGGACTGACATTCTAGAGAGATACAGTTTAATACACCATGTTTATGGCATAATGAAATATTATAAATTGAATTTTATTTTGTACTATTTTATTTATAGACGTACTTTAAAAACTTACCTTAAGTCTTAAATTCACACAAATATTGAGGCAGACATAACACTAGACGTTTCATCAATTCTGAAAACAGCTATTACACAGAAAATGAAATAGTATAGAAACTCAAAAAAATACAGAAACATTCTTCTCAAATTATAAGAGACTCAAGTTTTCATACCTCTGATTGGTTAGTAATCAACTGTATGGATTCTGCCATTCTTGTTCTACACAGACCTCCTCGCTAACCTTGTTCACCTTTGGATATCATCCATGGAAAGATATGGAGAATTTCATGTAGTCATTTCTTGATATTTCCAAGGCATTTGATCAAGTCTGGCATTGCAGTCTCCTTTCCAAGCTACCATTCTACCATTTTATGGTCTCCTTTTTACTTTTATTATTATATTGCCAGCTTTCTCTCTGGTAATATAATAATAAAAGACAGATTACTGCAGGGCTCTCTGCTTTCACCTATGCTTTCTCCTATATATCAATGATCTTCTCTAACACCCAGTGCTATTTATACCTTTGCTTATCATGCACTCCATTCTTTCCTTCTGTCATTCACAAAACCTTGAAGTACTTGGATGGGTGAGTACATTCTTCAAGATCTGTGAAGTCAGAAGAGGCAAATGACTAATTCTTGATAAGAAGAGTGGTGTTTACGTCACTAATCTTTCCATCTTGGAGCTGATCTTCCTCTCTCTCTGTTCTATATTTATTCTTTTCTTTTGGTAGCCAGTATCTATCCATTCTGTATAAATGCACTTCCATTTCTCTCTTCCTTGATCTTTTTGTTAACATTGAAATACCCACCTCTCTTCTAATATCTTCCTTTTTTATATGGTCTTTTGTGCATCCTTTAATTGTTCTTAAAAATCTTTTCTGCTACCCATATTTTACTTTCATCTTTTTAATAGTCCATATTTCTGAACCATATAATAGAATTTTTACATTACAGATTTTCTGAAATTTCTGTATTTGTCATATCTTTTAGATATGTTGTTATACAACCTAAACAAAACTGTGTCACCTGTTCTATTATTTTTAACGTTGATGACTATTTGATCTAATATGATCTCGACCTTTAAATGCCATGACTTTTGTTTTCTTTTGATATTTTTAAATTGTATTGTTAGCTTATTTTGTTTAATTTGTAAACTGATTTTTGAAGGTCCTTTTCATTGTTTGGTAATATAATCTGATCATCTGCATACAACATTGTATTGATAAAAGTTCTTCTGTTTAACTGGATATATTGTTTTCCATAAACAAATCAATCTGAACAAACCAAATTTTTGTAAAATTTTTGGTTTGGGTTTTGTTTCAGTTCACAATAATTTTGGTTTTCATTTTATTTCACTATTTTGGTTGAGTGCTGCATGTTTATTAATAGTGTTGTGCATTTTTAATAGTGTAAACAAGTTGACATTTGTAGTGTTTTATTCATTTTGTTTAGTTACAAAATGGATACATCACCAAGAAAGCATTCAAAAATATGTACTCTTTCTCGACACACATCCTTGACTCAAAGACAAATTGCCAATGAGTATGGTGTTGGTTTGGGTACTGTTAATTCAATTTTAAAAAGGGTTAGAGAGACAGGTATCTTTTCTCCTGGAAAAAAAAAAAAAAGATTGTTTACTAGTTAGGAAAAGCCAAATGAAGCAAAGGTAGTCTGCTGTAGACTTAAATAAAGAATTCGCAGCTAGTGAGATTAATGTTTCTGACATGACAGCCTGCCGAATATTGTTGGAAGCCCACAGACCAAAAAAGAAAACTGCTGATGAAGGCTATGCAGAAAAAGAGGGCTCCAGTCGGCAGAAGTGTACAATGATTGGATTGTTGCGAAGTGGATGGTAACATTCTTAGATGAGAGCCATTTCTTTGTCCAACACCCTATGTTCACAAATCATCAGCTGAGAAGACTCCTTCCATTTTTATCCCACAATGTCATTCTTCCACAATCATTTCTCCTCCTACTGGCCACATAGCTAAAAAATGCCCTATGGTTTATCTTTGGATCTTAGCACCAGTCTCTTCTCATATTCCAGTTTCTCTTTCCTTACGATATTAGTCACTCTCTTGGCCTGCATCTTATATTCTTCATGCATCTGCTCTCCACCCATCTCCTTATATCTCTTTCTTAACCTCTTTTTCACCTGCATATTGTTTGTCATCCACTTTACACCAAATTGTGTCCTCTTCTTCAGTCGTGGAATACAGCTTGCTATTGCTGCCAACAAATATTCCTTCACAATTTTCCACACACTAATGATATCCCAGCCTTCCAATATTGCCATACATGGAACTGCCCCAAGGTGATATCTAAGACTATTATAAATACCTGCCTTATAATTCCACATACGTTCCCTTTTCTTTGATACTCCTGCATGTCTATTCATCATCCAAGTCAAAACCACATGGTCACTCTCTCCAACAGGGGGAGGAGATGTCATCTCAGTTATTATCAGTTCTTCTGATGCTGTGATCAAATCCAAAGCTCTTGAACTTCTTGTTCCCCTTTTCACATCTTGCCTAAGACATCTGTCCCTCAGGAATTCCAGAAATTCCATTCCCTTATTACTATGTGCATTTTCCTCAACTAACACTGCTGTAGTTAAAATCTCCCATAACAATCCTTCTTGCACTTGCCAAGCTCAACTGCCTAAACCCTCTGTGCTTCTTGGCTTGTAGCAACATCCCACTAAATATCCTGTCTTGCTCACCTCTCCCTCACACCATATGCTTTCAAAACCATTAGTGCCACTGCCTTCCAAAGCCTCCACTCTTAGAAGATATATGTCATGATGAAAATGCTGTGCCCTGCTACTTCTATTCCTGTTATTATATCATCTTCTGTCAACATGCCTCAGAGATCCCAGTAATCTTTGGCCAGGCTGATGCTAATAATGCCACCAATACATCTCCTTTAATCCAGATATTAGTATAAAGGCATTAGTATAAAGCATAAAAATGTCACTGTTTCTATACATATCATTATCTCCTCCAGACTCCACTGAACTCAGTGTTACCTGATGTCATCCCCTCTTTTCCCTAAGTACCCATTCCCACAAGAGGCCAACCCTGCTACCATCCACCCTGGGAATTCTAGTTTCCTGCATTGATGCACCAACTCATTCAGAAAACAGCAACCTCTCCAGATGCCTATGTCTTTCCTCGTTCAAATGCAAGTGGTCTCTCGCATACAGCTCAAAAGTCCTCAAATGACCTCCAAGCATCCACATATTCTAATCCTCTCTTCTGATACCTTCTGGCTATTATGCTATTCATTATTACTACTCTTCTGCTCAGCTCGTCTATCATACCTGGGTAACACACACACGCACTATCTTTCCTCTCTGCGTTTTCTTTTGTACAACCTCAAGCATGAATTTGAGCTCTCTCGCCACCCAATTTACACTGCCTCTCAATTCATTCGTGCCCAACATCACAATCATCTCATTCGCGCTTTCACCCTGCTTAATTGCCATAGCTACACTTTCTTTCGTTCCTCCAGGCAAACACTCCTCTGACATCCTATCTTGCACACCATTGATCATCGAGTCGCCATACATCATATCTCTTACCACTCTGTTCCTTGATTGCTCACCTGCATCCCTCACTCACTCTCTCTCTTTCTCCTGTAACCCTTTGTATCTGTGTTTCCCCTACTTACTTGCTGTCCTGGCATCACTCTATTCCTAGTTCCAGCATATCAGAATGGATATAGGGTTGGTGAGATGGATAGGAGGGTGGTTGATGGAGAGATATCAGAGAGTGGTTTATTCAGGAGTAGAGTCCAAAAGACGGCCTGTGACTAGTGGTGTGCCAGAGGGTTCTGTTCTTGGACCACTATTGTTTAATTTGTTCATTAACAATATAGGAAAGGATCTGAGAAGAACTGTGCATCTGTTTGCAGATGATGCAAAGTTAGGTGGAGCGATAGTGAATGCTCAGGATGTCAAAATTTTGCAGGATTATTTGAATAGTTTCGAGGACTGGGCTAAGGAGAATGGATGTCAATTTAATGTGAAAAAATGTAAGGTTTTTGCATTTTGGGGTGACAAGATTAGCAGCAGTATATCACATTAGTGGAACTGTACTCCAGGAGATTGATGAGGCCAGGGATTTGGGAGTGTTGGTGAATAGGGAGCTGAAGTTTAGGGGACACATAGCAAAAGTGGCAAAATCAGCTCATCAGATCACTTGGTTGCTGAAAAACACTTTAATGAGCAGAGACAAACAGGTTATTGTTCCTCTGTATCGAACCTTGATAAGACCCCATCTAGACTACTGTGCCCAGATATGGGTGGCAGGGTTTCTTCTCGATGGGGAGGGGTGGAGAGGATCCAGAGACGAGTAACCAAGATAATAGCAGGACGATGGAATGAACCTTATGAGAACAGGTTGAAGATTTGTGGGCTGCAGAAATTCGTTGATAGGCGGAAAACGGGTGATATGATTGAGACATTCAAATTACTGAAGTTTCTATAAGATTAATTCAGAAGATATTTTTGAGAATAGGACTGGTAGTGGGAGGACTAGGGGCCATCCCACTATCAGTCCCACCATCCACCTATCAGTGGAAACTTGGTAAGAGTGTGGTTAGCAAGGGTGTTAGAACTAGGCTTTTTACTTAGAGAGTGGTAAATGAGTGGAGTCTGCCAGACTCTGTTGTGGGTGCCATGACTGTACATGAGTTCAAGGTGAAGTATGATTGATACTGTGTGAATGTTGAATAGTTGTTCTTGACATGATTTTGGGCTTCCCTCGATGAGTCTAAGGACTCCTTGGAGCTGCCCGTAATAATAATAAAAATAATAAAGATAGTTGCATTAGTGAAACATGCTATGAGAATCACGTATGGTAAATGGGATCAAGCGTAATGGGCATACTATTCTTAGTAATGACAGAAGAAATAGGAGAGGAGGGGGAGTCCTACTAATGATATCAGATGAAATAAGTTCAGCTAGGGTAGAAACAAAAGAAAACAATGTCCCATGTAGCGGTGAGTTTTTGTCTATCTGTTGTGAAGTGGAGGTTAACAGAATGAAATATATGCTGGGGTGTTGCTACAGACCTGGCGGCTCAATTGCAGGGGAAGAAGAAATGCTTTACCAATTTAGCCTTATAGGTACTAAACAAATGATCATTATGAGTGACTTCAATTTTCCAAACATTGATTGGGTAGAAGAGAAATCTCGTGATAAGAAAGAACAGGGATTTATTGAATTGTTGCGAGACAACTTTCGCAAGCAGAATATGAAAGAAGGATCTCGAGGTCAAAGAGTGTTCGATTTCTCATAGCATCAGAAGGGATCTCTGTCATGAATATGGCTATTTTACCACCAATTGACAGTGATCATGATGTACTTTCTTGGGAAGTATCTACTTGTATTGAAACTCCGATTAAAACAGGCTCCATACTGAACTACAAAGCTGGAAATTATGATCGACTTAGAAGAATACTATCTTTTGTCCCATGGTATCAGTTACTGAATAGAAAAAATGTCAGCAATTCATGGAAATCTTTGAAAAAGTGCTTAAATGAGACGGTATCTCAATGTATCCCTAGTGTTCGAAGAATTAATAGGTTGGGAATGAAATGGATGTGTAGCCTTATTAAGCAAGACATCCACAAGAAGAAGATGATGTGGAAATAATATTGTGAGAATAAGAGTGAAAGGAGTTATGAAATATATAAAGCTCATGCCAGAAAAGTAACAAGTATTGTGAGAAAAGCTGAAACGGAGTATGAAAAGAATTGGCCATGCAAGCTAAAGGAAATCCAAAAGAATTTTATCGTTATCCCGCAAGCAAAAGAAAGAAAGAATGTGGAAGAATAACTTTATTGAATGCAGATGGTACACAAGTGTCAGAAGCTAAAGTGATTGTTCAGTTAATGAGTGCTCACTTTGCTAAGATATATCAACCAGGCATATGTAGCATGGTGCACAGTGCTACTGCTACGTTGGATGAAGAGTTAGAGGTTCATGAAAATGAGGTTGAAGATCTCTTGCATTACCTGGATAAGAATTTGTCAATATGGACAGATGGAACATCAGCCCATTTTCTAAAGGAATGTTCAACTGAATTGGCTAGGTCTTTCACACATTCATATAACTTGAGTCTCAGTTCAGGAATCGATACCACAGGAATGTATGATAGTTCCGTTCACAAGGGTGGTGCAAAAACGGATGTGTCTAACTACCGACCTATTAGTATCTCTGGTGTGGTAGTGAAGATGTTAGAGAAGTTGGTATGAACTCGCATACAGAAATGGGTTAACAAGCATTCTATACTCTGAAGGGAACAGCATGGGCTTATTAAAGGAAGGTCATGTTTTAGCAATTTGCTCATATTTTATAACGATGTTATGCCCGAGTTGGATAAAGGGAATGGATACACTATGATAATGTTGGATTTTTCTAAAGCATTTGATAGGATACCACACGATAAGCTGTTGCATAAACTGGAGAATATGGGTTGGAATGTAATCTACTGGCTTGGATCACGGAATGGTTGACAGACAGATATCAAGTTTATATATTTAAGTTTCTTCGCTTGCAATAACTCATCAGATGAATGCTCCGACTCTTATAGGCCGGAGCCAGGAAACTCATAGAGTGTGATTCCAGATGTCTGTGTCTTGTTTGGAGGTGATCCTGCCACCTGTCCCAGTGGCGTCCTCAGGAAGAAAGTTAAAAGAAAGGACTATCATCAACCCATTTCTTCAAGTTCTCATCATGCATGTTCTGGCGGTCAAGGAGTTCCAAATCTCAGACACTTCGTGCGTATGTCAGGTCTGCAATGGTGCATTCTCCACCACAGTCGGCCTTGGCATGCATCGCATCTCGAAACATCCAGCCGAAGCCAACACTGCAGTGAGAACTGAGCACGTCAAAGCACGTTGGACTGCCGAAGTCGAAAAGATCCTCGCTGCTCATGAGATCGAGTTGACGGCTCGAGGGATAAAGAAAATCAAAGAGGCTTTATTTAAGGTGTTGCCATTAAGATCTTTGGATGCCATCAAGTGTCATAGATGGAAAGCCAATTACAAAGTTTAGTTCAAGAATTGGCAGACCATCCGCCACAGGTAGGAACAGGTAACATCTCTGTATCTCCTGTCCCTGCCTCTCCATCTTCCAGCCACCATCCTGCTGTGAAGAAGAGGCTTTGATTCTCAGACTGACATCATCCCTCAATGATCCTCCTCTTTCCAAATATAACCATCAAATTCTTAATCTCTCATCCAGACTCACCTTCTGGGAATGGATATCACAGATCAGTTAAATAACTACCTCCATACTGAATTCTCCGAACACTTGATGACTCATCAGCATCAGCCTACGTCTCATTCTACAATGACTTTGTCAAATAGGAAGCAGAGGAAGAGGGCCTATGCAGCTATGCAGGCCCTCTATACAAAGAATAGAGGGCATTGTGCTAAAACCATCCTTGATGGTGCTTCCCCTCTACCTCTAGCAAACTTGCATGATTTTGTTAGATTCTGGAGTACAGTCCTTTCTGCTCCACTTCCCTGATGATGACCGTGCTACGATATTGAGGTCTATTCCTGCCCTTCAAATATATATGCCTGTCTCCATCCAGGAGATCAAAGCAGCTCTTCCATCCAATTTCTCTGCCTCCGGACCTGATAGCTTTTCTGTGTCTAGGCTTCGGAATGTGTTCCTGAAGATTCTTTAAGACTTATTGAACATTCTCCTTTCCAGTAAAGCAATACTACCATACCTACGTGCTTCAGGAACTATCTTCATTCCAAAGAAAGAAACTTCAAGCTGTGCATCAGACTTTAGACCTATTACCATCTCCCCTGTGATACTTAGACTGTATCATAAAATCTTAGTTAAACGACTTCAGCAACATATACAGCATGATTATAGACAGAGAGCTTTTGTCCCTTCTGATGACTGTGCTGAGAATGTATATCTTCTTTCTTCTCTTCTCTCTGATTCCTGCCGACGCCTTAAGCCTCTATATATGGCATTGCTGGACCTCCAAAAGACCTTTGATAGCTTCTCCCTTCCTGCTCTCCTTCAAGTGCTGTCTATTGCTGAATGTCCAGAACCCTTTCTTTCCTATGTTACAGAGCTATACTTGGGGGGCTCCATCGCTATCACTACAGGATCCTGTGCGACTTCTATTCCCACAGTGCAGGGTGTTCGCCACGATGATCCTCTATCTCCCCTTTTCTTTAACTGCGTCATAGGTGAGTTTCTTCACTCTCTTCCTAGCCATATAGGCTACTCTCTAGGCGCCTCTTCCTTTAATGCTATGGCCTTTGCTGATGATTTTATTCTCGTAGCCTCTACTAAGGTAAACTTGCAGGAACTCCTTATCCGGGCAGTTGACTTTCTCTCAATTCAAGGCCTTTCTATTAATGTAGAGAAGTCCTGCTCTTTAGTTCTTGTCCCTCTGGTTGTGACATGAAGCTTAAGGTCGAGACTATAGAGTCCCCCCCCCCCCTGCACAGGAGGCCGTTGCATGCTTTGACCATCCTGAAAGAGTGGAGATACCTTGGTATCATATTCACCCCAAAGGGAAGGTCTTCTGTCCCTTCTATCATAGAAGCTGGGATCGCTTCTTTGAGGAAAGCTCTTCTCAAGCCCCAGCAAAGACTGTTTCTCCTTTCCCACTATTTCCTACCTCACTTTTACCACAAGTTGGTGCTTAGTAGGACATATATCTTGGTACTGTCCCATTCAGCTGTGAGATCATGGCTCCGACTGCTGCCTGGCATCCCTACTGCATATTTCCACGCCAGGGTGAAGGACAGCGGGCTCAAGGTTCCATCACTTAGATGGTTGATCCCACGCCTTTGACTGTCGCGAAATTAGAACTATCTTCTTCCCCTATCTGCAGAGAAGCTTTCTGTAGCCCATTAATACAAGAAGGCTTTAGGCGGACTAAAGGCTGGTCCCATTATCAAGGTACCTTAATTGAGTCAACACCTGCAGAACTCAAGAGATGGGCATCTCTGCTGCACTCTTCTGTAGATGGTGCTCCTTTAAAAGAGTCGTATCTAGTGCCTCCCCAGCATGTTTGGGTAAGGGATGGCACCAGACTTCTCCCTGGGTTTGATTATATTGACCTTATCAGGATGAGGATCAATGCCCTGCCCACTCAAGCCTGCACAGCTCAATGGGGTAGTGACGACTCAAACTGTAGGGCTGGCTGCCACTACAGTGAGACATGTCTCATATAGTCCAGTGTTGCGTCCTCTCCCAAGGGGGCCGTGTGCGGAGGTATGACACCATGGTCTCCATTCTGAACAACCGCTTTAAGAACAAAGGTGGAGACTGCAGTGGAACCACATTATAGGACCTCTACAGGTTTACGTAATCCCACGGAGGTAAGATACGTGGAAAAGCATGGGGCAACTCCGAGGTTTACCAGTTCCACCATTTCTTTACATGGTGTATGGAGCTCAGATAGTTATAAAGACTTGAAATAGCTTGGACTTACACAGAAGGATATAAAAGTTCTTTCCTCGAGGGCCCTACATGGCACACTGGTGGCATGGTGTTGCCAACAGAGAATGACTACAATGATAACTAGAACAGGCATAGGGTAAAACACTTGTAAAGGCTTAGGCCTATATCAAGTCTGGACGAGTTGTCTGGATATGATGTAAGGGTAGTACTGCCCATAACCAGTACAAAGATTAATAATTTAAAAAAAATAATAGATAAATAACCAGTGGTGTACCTCAGTGTTCAGTCCTTGGGCCATTATTGTTCTGGATGTGATGTAACGGTAGTACTGCCCATAACCAGTACAAAGATTAATAATTAAAAAAAATAAATAAATAACCAGTGGTGTAACTCAGTGTTCAGTCCTTGGGCCATTATTGTTCAACCTATTCATTAATGACATCGAGCAGGGTCTATCATCAGATTTGCAATCAATTGTTTGCTGATGATGCGAAGATAGGCAGGGCAATCAGGGATGCTACTGATATTCAGCAATTACAAAATGATTTGAATAGACTGGAAATCTGGGCAAACGAAAATGTCCTTCAGTTTAACGTTAATAAGTGTAAAGTTATGCACTTTGGCGTGATTAGAGTTCCAGCAGCATATTATATTAGTAGTATTATGCTACAAGAAACTGAAGATGCAAGGGATCTTGGTGTATTGGTGGATAAGAATTTAAAGTTCAAAGGTCACATAGCAAAAGTTGCAAATACAGTCAGAGGATAATTGCTATGTTGAAGCGAACCTTGACTTGTAAGGATAAGGAAGTAATTTTGCCTCTTTATAAGGTTTTGATAAGACCACACCTCGATTACTATGTGCAGATTTGGTCTCCTGGGTTCCAACAGGATAAAGAAGCTGTGGAAAGGGTGCAAAGAAGAGATCCCTTGCATCTTCAGAAACTGAAGATGCAAGGGATTATGGAATTTAGATTATGAGGACAGATTGTGAATATGTGGATTGCAGACTGGTTAACAGCAGAAAGAAGGGTGATATGATAGAGTAAACTATAAACTTTTGAATGGGTGAAATGTTTCGTTATATGGAAGGTGGGGAGAGAACACAGGGCATCCATGGAAGTTAAGGTTGTTCTCAGTCAAGAAAGGGGTAAGAGCTAGGATTTTCTTCCAGAGAGCAATGAGTGAGTAGAATAATTTGCCCTTCAGGGTAGTGAGAGCATCTAGTGTAAATGAATTTAAGGGAAGGTATATATCGGTTGGGTAATTTACAGCCTCCCTTGATGAGTCCTTGCTCCCTGGAGGTCTCAGATAATAATTGGTTCTATATCAATACCAATTTCTTTATTATTATTTTCTATTAATAATTTTGGATCATACCATAAATTTTTATGTTCTATCCATTGTTATTCCTGTATTATGTTGATTTGTGCTGTATTTCCTTCTTCATTATTTAATTTACTCACTTTCTCTTCTCTATGTATATCTTCTATTTTATTAATAAATATAATATCTCAAGAATCTTGGTGGGCTTTCCTTATTATGGTTTTAGCTTTATTTCTTTTGTTTTTAAAGTGATTTATATGTTACTTGTTTTTCTTTTTAAAATTTTGTTTCTTTCCAAGTAATTAAGAGGCTGCCTTATGAATTATCTGTATTAGTTTTCCATTCTTATACTTCAATAATTTTAGCCTCTTTTAGGTTATCTCCTAATTGTGATTTACATAGCATCGTAATGCATTCTTCTTATAATAGGCATACTTTGTGTCCCTTTTTTTTTTTTTTTCATTTAGTTAGTATTTCTATTTTAGAAACTGCTGAATAATGATCTGAAAATATTTCATTTCCTCTGTAAACAGATACATTTCTTATATGTGGAGCTAGTTTCAGATTAGTATGATATAGTCAGTTATAGATTTTGTTTCTCTACCATCCCAAGTATGTATATATATATATATATATATATTTAGAAAAAACAAAATTTTTAAATTGTTGAACTGCAGAAGTCTTCTTGACCGGTGTTATTTATGCAGATGTCTCCATATTTACCTAAAACATTTGGAATTGGATTATTTCCAACTCTAGCATTAAGATCTCCTGCTACTAATATAGTGATTTTATTATATATATGTAATCTGGTTTTATAGTTCCTCTTAAAGCTGTTCAGAATTCTCTTTTCTACCTTATTCAGGGCATAGGCTCCTGTGATATTTAACTAGCTTCTGTTTGTTTTTAATTTAACTGTTATAATTTGATCACTTACAAAATTGTATTCTATTTTTCCCTTTATTATCAGTTAAAATGGTCACTCCACTCCAAGCTCTGATATGTTCAGAATTCTCAGACTATGTTGGTCTACTCTAATATATAACATAGTATAACCGTCTGTATTTTTTGTTCCCTCTATCTATATCCTTTTGTTTGTGAATTTCTTTTTTGTTTATGTTGTCACAGCTATATTAATATTTTTGGTTTAATTGTTTTACTAATTCTAATTCCTTTGTTATTATACTTCTTGCATTCCACATAGCTACTTTTAAAATGTCCAAGATTACCTTTATCCTTTCCCAGTCGTAATCTGTTATTTCTGTCCAATGAATTTCCAGGAAGTTTTTTCACTTGGCTATGCTACCAATTATATATTTGGTTTAATCCTTTATCCAAGTGTAAGCAAACAAAATTTGTGCCTGAAGTATTTTCAGGACTGGGGCAACTCGTGGCAAAGGTGATATAACTTCTCATCACTTGCCTTAGGATCCCATAATGAAAACCACATCACCTTGCAGACATGTATAATGCTTTGCAGTAAGGGAAGGGTCACTACCCAGACTGGTTTCAACCTTTATTGAGGTCTCATCAGTGGGAGCCAGACCCAGAGATGGTGATATTAAGGTGGAAGTAATGGAGAAGTCATGTTTCCATATATGAGTTATTAAAATTCTCTAGATTAGAGATAAGTTGATGGATAAGTTACTGTCTCCCACTGATGAGACCACCTTTGCCACGAGTTGCCTCAGTCCTGAAAATACTTCAGGCAAAAACTTTGTTTGCTTACACTTAGATAAATGATTAAACCAAATATATAATTGGTAGCATAGCCAAGTGAAAAAACTTCCATCAACTTATCTCTAATCCAGAGAACTTTAATAATAAGGTTTGACACCTTTTGGCAACTCGTATATGGAAATATGACTTCTCCATTATTTCCACCTTAGTATCACCACCTCTGGGTCTGGCTCCCACTGATAAGACCTCAATAAAGGTTGGAACCAGTCTGGGTAGTGACCCTTCCCTTATTGCATATCATTATACATATGCACAAGGAGATGTGCTTTGCATTATGGGATACTAAGGCAAGCGATGAGAAGTTATACCACCTTTGCCACAAGTTGCCCCAGTCCTGAAAATACTTCAGGCGCAAACTCTGTTTGCTTACACTTGGATAAAGGATTAAACCAAATATAATTAATGAATTTTCCAGTTTGAAGCATCTGCGTTAGAGATATTTACTTGGTAAGGTAACCAACCAGCCTTACGCAAAATCCTCAAACTGGAGGACCGGGTTATTTCTTAGTCTAACACCTACTTTTGACCTGTCAATGATTGAGAGGTTCTACCAGTAGCTTAGCTACTGCTGGTATAGCTCTTGAGGTCATTGGTGCATGCAGGCTTCCTTACCACATTGAGGTGAAGCTTTCATTAAAGGTGGGAAAACATAATTTAGTAAATTTTAATACTACCAAAACATAATCCCACCTTATTTCATGGAAGAAAGATGTTCCTCACTCTCCCTCACCTTTGATGACCTTACTCACTAACTAACCAAGTCAGTTTCCTCTCTTGGACTGACTTTCCATGGCATAAACATATCATGTCCATAGCCTCTTCAGCCTATAAAAATCTTAGTATCCTTTTTTTTTATTCTAAACATTACTTGTCTTCTGCTTAATCCTAATGCTATAAATCCCAAATCTGTGACCCTTAAAATATTCTTCTTACATCTGGGGTGGTGCCCCAAAGAACTCTCTCAGAATGTTATATTGTCTCCAGAAGAGCTATTCACTTAATACATGACTAATCACTTAGCCATACATTCTCTGTTTCTGCATTGCTTATTTTTTTTTTTTTTCTATAGGTGTTTTCATGGATACTGCTCCCCTGAACTGTCTACCATTATTCCTCCGCTTCCCTCTAATCATGTATGGACATTTGCAGATGATGGTCCACATCCACATATTGTTTGGCTGTAGACTCTCCATACTAACTTCTCATTCCATTATAAGTTTTGAAACCTTTTGTGTAGGGGATTTATTTTTTTTAAGTTACTGTTGATAGTTTTCTGACCTGCAGGCTATGTGTTTGAATCTTATTATTGGTACAGACATTTAAAATTTTGTGATTAGATATGTCATTTTTTTTATTGTCTACTGCAAGGAAAGTCAGATTACAACCATGCTTATTTGAAGGTCAGAATGGCTTCATGGAAAAAATACCATGTTTAGTCAGAAGTAGGATTTCTGGATGTTTGGGGGGGGGGATCTCGCACACCACTTGAAACTAAATGTAAGCAGCTTTCATTTCCTTGATGATACATTTTTTTGTGTGTAACTAGAATGCTTCATTGTCCAACTTAGTTGGCTATTAGAAAAGCTAAGAGAACTTTTAAAGAATTGAAAGTGCCTCTTTGCCTACTCTAATTTTTTAGGTTAGATGAGACAATTTAATTAGTTAATGTCCAAAACACTGAAGCTTCTTTGTTTAAACAGTTTATAAAAATCTACCACTTCATCCTCGAAAATGTGATCAAATAGTAACTCATTCAATAATTTTAATAGCAATTCTCAGTCTTTTAACTATCAGGACCTTTTTAATTTTTTTTTCCCATACTTTGCCGTAGTTTTAGTACTAGTTTTCCTATTAGGTAGCATGTCTTTTATTAAATTAAGTTGCAGATAATATAGTTTAGCTTTTAGTATGTGGGACAGCTTCATATTTTAAAGTATATTTTAAAGGTTTTGACTTGGAAAATGAATAGACATGCAGGAGTATCAAAGAGACGGGAACTTATGTGGAATTATAATGCAGGTGATTATAATAGTCTTAGACGTCAACTTTGGGAAGTTTCATGGAGGGAGGAATTGGAAGGCCGGGATATCGTTAGTGCATGGGAAATTGTGAAAGAATATTTGTTAGCAGCAATGGTAAGTTGTATTCTACGAGTGAAGAAGAGGACACAATTTGGAGTAAAGTGGATGAAAAACAATATTAAACAGGAATTGCATGAGAAAAAGAGGCTATGGAAGAGATATAAGGAGACAGGTGAAGAGAGGATGCGTGAGGAATATAAGACACAGGCCAGAAGAGTGACTAGTGTGGTAAGGAAAGCGAAACCGGAATATGAGAGGAGATTAGCCCTAAGATCCAAAGAAAATCCAAGGGAATTTTTTAGTTATGTGGCCAATAGGGGGAGAAATGACTGTGGAAGAATGATATTGTGGGATAAAAATGTGAATAGAGTGACTGATGCAGAGGATATAGTGGAATTGTTCAATGACCACTTGATTGGAGTATTTCATCCTGGAGGTGTCAGTTTTAATGCTAGAGGGATTAGTCAGGTTTGAGGTTTAGAGGTACAGGAGGAGAGTATGTTTCAGATACTGAGAACTCTGGATGTCAATAAAGCTTTGGGACTGGATGGTATTTCACCACGAGTTTTGAGAGAATGTGCTAGGGAACTGACAGTGCCTCTAACCTGGCTTTTCAATGAAAGTCTGGCTTTGGCAAAGGTGCCCAGGGAATGGAAGGAAGGTAAGATAGTGCCATTGCATAAGGGTGGTAACAGACTGGAAGTGTCTAATTATAGACCAGTCTGTGTGTCGTCAGTAGTTGTTAAGATCTTGGAGAAAGTAGTGAGGAACCGTATACAGTACTGGGCAGATGAGGGTAATGTCATCTGTGAGAGTCAACATGGATTTGTGAAAGGGTGCTCTTGTTTTAGCAATATGCTAGCCTTTTATAATAAAGTTATAAGAACATTAGATGAGGGAAAGGCATATACTGCAATTTTCTTAGACTTAGCAAAGGCATTTGACAGGGTGCCACATGATAAGCTGATATTTAAGTTGCAACACAGGCGTCTGGATGTCAGATGGATCAACTGGATTCAGGATTGGCTGTCTGATAGGTATCAGAGAGTTGTGTATGGTGGAGCAGTTTCAAGGAGACAGAGGGTTACAAGTGGGGTCCCACAGGGCTCAGTACTAGGACCTATATTGTTTAACCTTTCTATCAATGACATTGCCAGTGGATCGCAAGGTGATATTCAGTTGTTTGCGGATGATGCGAAGCTGGGAAGGATTATTGGTAATAGTGCAGATGTGGTAGCCCTGCAAGAGGATTTGAATAAGCTAGATAGATGGGCAAATGAATGGGGGTGTCAGTTTAATGCAGCAAAATGTAAGGTACTGAGGTTTGGGAAACATCGATGGGATGCTGCATACTCTATGGGAGGAGTTATAGTGGAGGAAGTTGGGGAAACAAGAGATCTGGGGTTGATGATTGATAGAAACCTGAAATTTAGGGGACATATTGCAAAGGTGGTGAAGGTAACACAGAGGATTGCTGCAATTATGAGCAGGACACTGACCTGCAGAGATAAAAGGGTTATCATTCTGTTGTATAAGTCTCTGATCAGACTACACTTACTATTGTTCTCAGATTTGGTCCCCAGGATTTGAAGGGGATAAATTAACTGTGGAAAGGATACAAAGGCGGATAACAAAAAAAGGTGTCGGGACTGTACAATGTTAGTTATGAGGGGGTGTGCACTGCAGAGTTTGGTGGATAGAAGAAGGAGAGGTGATATGATTGAGACTTTTAAACTGTTGAGAGGTGGTTACAGGGTTGACACTGGGGAGTTCTTTCACTTGGTTGAACAGCAGGAAGGAACGATGACAAGAGGCCATCCCTGGAAGTTACGAAAGGAAACTGTGAGAAAGAGGGTGAGGAGTGGTTTCTTTGCATGGAGGGTGGTTGAGCCGTGGAATGCATTGCCTGATAGAGTGGTGAGAGCGAGAATGGTCAATGAGTTTAAGGAGTGGTATGATAGACTGTGTTTCTTAAGGGGGGGGGGGGGGGACCTCCCCTCGATGAGTCTTGACAGACTTTATGTTCTTAGGAAGGACCTCCCGTGATGAGTCTTTTGACTCCATGGAGGCCTGAATAATAATAATAATAATAAAGAAAATGGAAAATTGCAACCAAGGATTAAGATGGCTAGCTATTTCATCTTCTAAATTATTTGACTAGACCATGCACTAAAATTCCTATACCTACAATAAATCATTTTTGTTATAGATACAGGATATGACTTTAATGGATGCTAACCGTTCCATGAATATCAAGTAGTTTGATCCAGCAGTACAGTACAGCTTTCTGTTCCATTAAATTTTTCTCAAGGAACTGAGAATTCTCGTAGACAGGCTTATACGTTGGTTATGCATTACTAAATCACTTAAGGAATTGACAATGTAGATACGAATATAAATTAAATTACACTTTAATAAATATTTCCGATATTTCAGCAACGTCACATTGCCAACTTACAAAAAAGGCATGTGCACATAGGCACTGCAATACAGTAACTGAGAATGAAGTGATGAAGCTATTGTTCTCCTAAAAGTCCTGATGGTTCCCCCTAGCGGACTAAGTAAGTGTTCTTGGCCGTTGGGCTGAAGGTCTGCTGATATAAGCCTCCCACATTTGGGGCAGTCTCATACAACCAAATTTGTTGAGGTTTGGAGAGTTTTTTAGGGCTGAGGCTGATTCCATAAATAGTCTTTCGAATTTGTATTTGCTACGGTGTATTAATATAGCTTTCTTCCACCATGTTCTGTGGCATGTATCCAGAGCATGGTCTGCAAGACCAGAATGACTGTACTTGTGAAAACGGATGTAGTCCTTGTGTTCCGAAATTCTAATATTCGCTGTCCTGCCTGTTTGGCCAAAGTAAGACAGTTTACAAATGCAAGGGACCTGGTATACACCGGGTAGGTCTAGGGGAAGTGGTTGGTCTTTAGTGGAGCAGATAAGGGATGCCAATTTTCTGTATGGTCTGTAACAGGAGGTCAAGTCATGTTTTTTTAAGATTTTGATAATTTTTTGCAAGGTGCCTCAGATGTAGGGAATGGTGATAGATTTAGAGCAATCCTTGTTGTAGGGGGGGGGTTTGTAGGTTTCAATATTTTTTGAATTTTTTTGGGGAGGTAGCCATTGGCTGAGAAAGTGTTGAGGATGTGATTTAGCTCAGTGTTTAGGACCATGTCATTAGAACAGATTAGTTGAGCCCTGTTGTATAGTGTTTTCACCACTCCATATTGTTGTGTGTCTGTGGGGGTGGGGGATTGGTGGTGAATGTACCTGCCTGTATGGGTGGGTTTTCTATAAACTGAGGAAACCAAGGTTTCATCAGGCTGAATGGTAACTAGTGTGTCTAGGAAAGGGAGGCTGCTGTTTTCTCCTTTTTCCAGGGTGTTGGTTGTTTAAGTGTGTTAAGAAGGAGAGGAGTGTATCAGAGCCATGTGGCCAAATAGGGAACACATCATCAACATAGCGAAGTCATATGGTTGATTTTTGTGGGACAGAGGCTAAGGCTTTTTCTTCAAAGATTTCCATAAAGAAATTGGCCAAGGGTGGGGAGAGTGGTGAACCCATGAATGTCCCCTCTATTTGTTTGTAGAATTTTCCCTACCAAATGAAATAGCCTGAGTTCATTGTGAACTGAAATAGGGCTGAGATATCAGGAGAAAATTTAGCTTGGATTAGCTCTAAAGTTTCCTTGAGCAGGACATTTGTGAATAAGGAGGAGACGTCAAAGCTGACCATTATGTCAATATGTTGGAGTGTAAGGTTTTCTGTGCTGGCTTTGAAGTGGGCTGAGTTTTTTCTGTGTGATGATGGGTTGCCAGTATACTTTGTGAGCGCTTTGGCCAAATGTTTAGCTAATTTGTATGTGAGGGAATCAATGCCATCCACTATGGGGTGTAATGGCACATTTTCTTTATGTATTTTTGGGAGTCCATAAATACGGGGGGGGGGGGGTATAGAGTTAAACGGCTTTAATATGTTGATAACTTCTACAGGCTAAGAAGTGACTTTCTTAAGGAGCCTGTGAAGTTTTGTGAGTTGGTGGGATTGTATTCGGAAGGGAGGTAAGTAGCCCAATCTAATAGAAGAGCATTAAGCTTACCTATGTAGTCCTTTTGGGCTGCATTTACAGCAGATAAGGGAAATGCAACTTACAGTTGCATTTCCCTTATCTGCTTTGGTGATAACTATTTCTTTATTATTCCTCATTTCCTGCAGAGTTTTATATTCTGTGTTGGTTTTTGATGGTCTTGCTTTGGAGAGGACACAAGCTACATCCAGTCTTACACTGTTGGCGATTTGATTTGGAAGATGACGAATTCCACATTCGATCTGGATCAAAATATCCTCACTAGGTATTTTTCTGGGAGCAATGGCGAAGGTGTGGCCACGTGAAAGCGCGTTGAGTACTTCAGGGTGACTGAAGAAAGGTTAATTACAGTGTTGGTAGGAAGTTTTGGATTGACGGTACAGTTCTTTTTTAATTTTTTTAATTTTTTCATCTCTCGATGTATTTTTTCAAATTCTTTGTCTGCAGCGGTACACGAGACTTCATGTAAAATTGACCAAAGCTCGTGATTTAAAGTGCATGAAAGCTCTTCTTCAAAAGGACGAATAGCTTTGTTAATGTCCGCTAAGAGAAACCATGTGGTGGCGATTTATTCCCGAAGAAAAGCGCAGCTGGTGTGGTTATAGATACGGAGAGCTTTTTGTGAAAGTTCACAAAAGAAAGTCAGTTCTTGGCCTGTAGAAGTTACCAATAGATTACCCCCCCCCCCCCCCCCTTGGTATTTATGGACTCCCAAAAATACATAAAGAAAATGTGCCATTACGTCCCATAGTGGATGGCATTGATTCCCCCACATACAAATTTGCTAAACATTTGGCCAAAGCGCTCACACACAACTATACTGGCAACACACCATCGACACAAAAAACTCAGCCCCACTTTTCAAAGCCAGCATAGAAAATCTTACACTTCAACTTACTGACATAATGTAAGCTTTGACGTCTCCTCCTTATTCACAAATGTTCCACTCGAGGAAACTTTAGAGCTAATCCAAGCTAAAATTTTCTCCCCGATATCTCAGCCCCTATTTCAGTTCACAGTGAACTCAAGCTATTTTGTTTGGCAAGGAAAATTCTACAGACAAATACAGGGGACAGCCATGGGTTCACCACTGTCCCCACCCTTGGCCAATTTCTTTATGGAGACCTTTGAAGAAAAAGCCTTAGCCTCTGGCCCCACAACGACCAACCATATGACTTCGCTACATTGATGATGTGTTCCCTATTTGACCACATGGCTCTGATACAACTCCTCTCCTTCTTAACACACTTAAACAACCACCCCAGAATCAAGTTCACCCTGGAAAAAGGAGAAAACAGCATCCTCCCTTTCCTAGACACACACTAGTCACCATTCAGCCTGATTGAAACCTTGGTTTTCTCAGTTTATAGAAAACTCACCCATACAGGCAGGTACATTCACCAACAATTTCCCCCCCACCCACTCCCCTCACAACAATATGGAGTGGTGAAAACACTATACAACAGGGCTCAACTAATCTGTTCTAACGACATGGTCCGTAAACACTGAACTAAATCACATCCTCAACACTTTCTCATCCAATGGCAACCCCCCCCCCCCCCCACAACAAGGATTGCTCTAAATCCATCACCAATTCCCTACATCCGAGGCACCTTGGAAAAAATTATCAAAATCTTAAAAAAACATGACTTGAACCTCCTGTTAATAGACCATACAGGAAAATTGGCATCCCTTATCTACTCCACTAAAGCCAACCACTTCCCCTAGACCTACCTGGTGTATACCAGGTCCCTTGCAGCTGTAAAAACTGTCTTACTTTGGCCAAACAGGCAGAACAGCGAATATCAGAATTTTTGGAACACAAGGACTACATCCGTTTTCACAAGTACAGTCATTCTGGTCTTGCAGACCCATGCTCTGGATACACGCGACAGAATACGGTGGAAGAAAGCTACAGTAATACACCGTAGCAAATACAAATTCGAAAGACTATTTATGGAATCTGCCTCAGCCCTAAGAAACTCTCCAAACCTCAACAAAAACTTGGTTGTATGAGACTGCCCCAATTTGGGAGGCTTACATCAGCAGACCTTCAACCCCAATGGGCCAAGAACACCTACTTAGCCTGTTAGGGGTTCACCATCAGGACTTTTAGGAGAACAATAACTTCATTACTTCATTCTCAGTTACTGTGTTGTAGTGCCTACGTGCCTTTTTTTGTAAATTCCTTTTGAAGATGGCAATGTGACGTTGCTGAAATATCAGAAATATTTATTAAAGTGTAATTTAATTTATATTTGTATCTACATTGTCAATTCCTTAAGTGATTTAGTGATACTGAGAATGTTTGCATTCTCAATATCATTATGTACATATAGCAATGAAAGGCAATTTTTTCTGAAGGTTTTAAAACACGTAGTTTAAGAGAACTTGCCAACCTAGTCTAAAATCAGTTTTTCCATAGTAAACTGTTAAGTGTAACTATTCTGATTGTTTAGGAAGAGTGCATGAGAACAATTACCCTTCCCCCCCCCCCCCCGAATAATTATAGCCAAAAATTAAGGATCACCGTGGTAAGCGGAATAGAGTCACTTTGCAAGTGGCTCTTACCCATCAGTGTTTACTACAGTGGTGTTTACTACAGTGACTCTCACTGTAGTAAACACCATTATAAGAAATTATTGAAATCCCCACCAAAGCTCTATAGCAGGGGTGTTCAACCAGTCGATCTCTTGTGTATTCCTCCTTACTTACAAATTTAATTAAAACTGAAAACATAATATTTTATTTATCATTATTTTGTATTATTTTTAATTCGCTTTAAGCGTATTGCTATTGTTTATTTATATTTCGTTAAAATTGTCAAATCAGTAATTTTCTTATAAGTCCGTGTAAATGAATTAATTTGGATCAGTGGAAGTCAAACAGCGAGCTGAGTGAATACGATTATAAGCAAAGTGTAACAACTCGATTGTAGCTTAAATATTAAATATTCCAAAGCACATTACATCAATTTTTGTGAATATTGTAAAAAATAAATAAACTTTGTTTGTCTCTGTATAGTTTGTATTAGATATTTTTATAAATATTTGAAGCTAACTGTGTATATACTGCTTTAATAAGAATATGTTAGAGTGTAAAAACAAAGGCAATTTTTTTGTCACCAAAGCTGTACATGTGCGGCATTAGAAAGATTGTTATTGAAACTTGTATGTATGAGAAGGGCTTGCAGGCTCTAAGTGTAAACATCTCCGAAGTCAGTCAGAAAGAGTTCAAACAACTTTCCGATGGCCGGCAATTACAATCAAACGAAAGCGGAGGAGAACAAAAGGCGTACTGAACTTGAAACTTAAGATGAAAGAACCATACCGATTCTTTGCGGATTGCCATACTTAATGCGAAGTCTCATAGGAGGCCTAATAAAAAGGGACTGAAACGAGCAGAAGGGGTCCCGGTTCCAGAATTGCTGCCAGAGAGGAGGCTCTTGGTCCAGAGTTGCCGTCAGAGAGACTGCCTGGATCCACGTTGCATGAGAGAGGAGTTTCCTGCTTCCAGAAAGGAGCTTCTTGGTTCGAGATGTTGCTAGAGAGAGACTACTTCTAGGCCACAGACAAGGTTTCAAATTGCCGAAAAGAAGAGTTCCAGTTGCTGGAAGAAAGTTTCCAGGCCAGGTTAATGTCAGACATTCACCAGTGTGTTGCGTTTTCATTACAATTTGATGAATCAAACGACTTCACTGATATTGCTCAGTTAATGGTATTTATTCGCATGGTATTTCAATATTATTCAAGTAAAGAAGAACTTTTGAAAATTATACCATTATTGGGAAGCCTGATTAGGGGAGCAGACATTTTTTTTGGCATTTGATGAATTTGTGAAACAACACAAACTTCCGCTTTTTAACTTGTGTCTATTACTACTGATGGTGCTCCTGCAATGATAGGTAATAAATCAGGCTTCATTTCATCATGTAAAAACGATGACAGATATAGTTTGCCCACCGTTTGTAGGTCCCTGTTTCGCGTCTTTCCAAGAATAGTCGATTCATGCTGAAGGGGAGAAAGAAATGAAGGACGTCCGAATTGGTCGCCAACATGTGAAATCACGTGCTTTATAGGTAAAATTTTCCAACTGTTATACAAGCAACATAGTTAACTACAATAATCATAAAAGAAAAGTTAATTTTCCAACCGGTAATAATAAACAACTCATCCCACTATACGGACTGATTACCCTATTATCGGAATGGATTCTCCTTTTTCTGAGATGCGCAGAAGTGTCGAAGGATCTCTAATCAGTGGGCGAACTATATCCAGATTTTTTGCGTATTACTGTATTATTCACCAACAAGTACTGTGTAGTAAAAGATTAAACACAAAAGTTGTTTTGGATATTACATTTAAAATTGTAAAATCTGTTCGAGGAAAAGCCCTGCAATGGCGGTTATTTAAATTACAGGCAGATGAAGATAGGGAACTTCTGTTATACAATAGTGTTTGCTGGCTCAGCAGAAGTTAATGTTTAGAAAGATTTCTTGTATTAATTAACGATATAAAAAATTTTCTTGATGAAAAAGGAGATATTTATCCATAATTTAGAGTTACAAGGTAGAGATAAAAATTTAATTGACATGTTAAGTTTACTAAAAACTTTCAACAATACTTACTTTTATTCAAGAAAAATATAAATAACCGCGAATTTAGACATCTCCCATATTTGTTAAAAATTTTTAAACAAAATCAAGAAATGCTTTGCTATGATTTAAAAGAATTTATTTGTGAAATAGAATTAGTTGAGGAAGAAATAAATTCAAGATTAAGATTTTAATAAAACTGAAATGATTGTATCTTTTATCAATAATCCATTTCAAGAAAACTTGAACATCATAGAAATTTCAAATAAAATTAGTGGGCTGATTGATATAAACCAAGCTGAAGTAGAACTTGAGATAATAAACATTTAAAATAAATAAACAAAGAAGTCATTTGGAAGTATGCACATGAAAAATTCCCAATATTAACTGATATTGCGCGAAAAATTCTGTTGTGTTTCGGATCAACATACTTGTCAGAATCCGTTTTTCAAATATGCCCGTCATAAAAAATCAGTTAAGAAACCAAATTACAAACAATCATTTGGATGATTATCTGCAATTGGCCACTTCTTCATATCAACTTGACTATGAAAATATTGCGAGGTCCAAACAATGCCAAATTTCACATTAACTTTTTTTTTTTTAATCAACCAGCATTTCCTGTAACTTGTGAGTTTGTAATCAACTTGATGTTTTTTCTAACTTTGGTTTTCCAAAATAGATAAATAAATATTTTATTCCAATATATATATATATATATATATTTTTTTTTTTGTTGTTGTTGTATTAAAATAATTAAAAGTGATAAATACATTTTTAAATACACAAATAAAGTTTTTAGTTGTGTATTTTTTTTAGTTGTTTATTTGTGCGTAATCAGATATCAGGTTGGGGGAACGTGATCTACATAAAGAGAGTAGATCACTGAATAACTTTTTATAGAAAAGTAGCTCGTGTAGTAAAAAAGGTTGAACACCACTGCTCTATCAATACAATGCCATGCTAAACAACTTCCATTAGAGCAAACTATTCACTATAACAAAATAATCATGTGGTTCCTAGAACTTTGCTATAGTGAGTTGATTGTGTATACTTTATCAGTGAATTAGTATCCTGGAGGTAACTTTGAATATGCTGATATTTCCTTTTGATTAAAATTTGACATGTGTGGTTATATTTTATTGAATACAAGTTCATTAAGGCTATTATGTTTATAGCATAAAATGCTAAGGCTACTACTAAAGCTGATTGACGTATTAGCAGAGTTTTACCGTGTGTATTGTGGAAATTTATCCGAGCAGGAAGTATCGAAGTGTTTTGAAACAAATAGCTTTGCAAAGATTTTTCTTTCGTTTTTTGACTCTCCAGGTAAGTATGATATCAAAGAAACAATAATTTATTATTAGAGATAGACTTTCATGCTTGAATGTTTGGATTTTGTTTAGTTATGGAAATTTTGAATGAAATGATTTACTTATGCTTGACATTTTGTCACAAAATACAATATACTGAGAAGATTGCATATAAAGGTGAGTAAGCCTGATGAAAACTAATTATTTCCCTCGATCTTGGCTGTGATTCTTATCTGATGTTTTCGTCTTTTCAGCCATTTTCTGTCCACTGCTGGACGAAGGTCTCCTCTAGTTCTTTCTACCTTTCTCTGTTCTTGGCAGTGGTTGACCCAAGATTTTCCCCAACAAAATTTGACAATTCATCACTCCACCTTCTTTTAGGATGTCCTCGGCCTCGTTTCCCTTTTTAAGAATCCAGTTTGTTAGTATGGTGGTCCATCACTCATCTTCTCTTTGGGATAGATGTCTGGCCCATTTCCATTTTAGTCACTTATGATGAAGAATGATGTCAGCGATGTGAGTCTGGCTTCTTATCTAGGTGTTTTGCTTCTTATCTTTTAATGTGATGCCAAGCATCAACGTCTCCATTTTTCTTTGAGTTGTTAGTTTATTTGCCAGTGCTTTTGTTAGAGACCAAGTTTCACAACCATATGTGATGACTGGAAGTATACACACTGATTAAATGTCTTCCTTTTTAAACAGAGTGGGACATCATTGTTTTAAAAAATGCTTTTCAATTTGCACTCCAGGCAAGTTGAACTCTTCTATTTATTTTCTTTTGGTGTCCACAGTGTAGATCAATGAGATGACCTAAATATGTATGTGAAGAGACTGTTTCCAAGAGATTGTTTTCTATTATTATGTTTTTTTGGTGTTACAAAATGATTAAACATGATTTTAGTTTTTTTCTCTGTTTATTTTTAGACTGACTCTTCTGCTTTCATGATATAGGTCTTCTGGAGTGTTGTCAAAAATTATAATGTCACCTGCATATCTTAGGTGTGTTAAGTTTCTGTTATTAATTTTTATACCAAGGTTTGTCCAGTTTATATTATTAAATATTTCTTGATCTGATGTAATAAGACATTATTGTAATTCCTAGTAAAGACTTGCTATGAGACGTTTTAATAAAAGTCCTGTATTTGCAAATTGTGTGGATTGTTTCCCAGTGAACATATTATAGCATATTTTATGTAATGCCACATTTTTTCAATTGAAGTTAATACAATCAATCTTTTATTCCAGTCAAGGTCAGACATTTTGTTTGTCCAAATTATCATGCTTTTCCATAATGTTACCATATTCTGTGAACACCTATACTCTTTTTTCAGGTTATCTTGGAAGTAGCGGAATAAACTACATTTCCAGCTTTTCTTACCATTCATATTATATATAGGCTTATGCTACATGAAATAGTTATTTAAATTTTTTATATTATCACATCGTGTTGCACTTTGTATATAATTATTTTAGTACTTCCTTACTTGCTGATGCTAGAATTATGTTTCATACCATTAAATTGTTACAGTTTCCAAAAATAAGTTCCCTGTAACTTATTTTTGGAAAATGTAATTATCTATCACGTGGTCTCTGCCGACTTTACCCTAAACATGGCGGAGATGACTGGTGGTGTTGGCTCTTGTATTCCCACTAGTGGTAGTCCTAAATTAGTAATACATCCTAAAGACAAACCTTTGATAAGCTTTGAAAACCACATCATACTAAATGTTTACATTGGTTTACGGACGAGAAATCCTGATGAAACTGGGCAATATTGTGAAGCAAACAGCGGAACTGATAGGTGTAAGCAATACGACAGTATACCGCATTAAGAAGGAACTCACCACGATGAGACAACTGCATACACCAGAGAAGAAGAAGCCTAGCACTGTAAGACTACTCACACACTCAGTGAAATACGATGACTTTATGCTGTCAGCAACTCATCAGAAAGTGTACGATTTCTTCCAAAAGAACGAAATTCCTACAATACATAAAGTAATGACTACTGTAAACAGTGATGATCACCCTCACATTTCATTAATAACAACTTACTACTTGATAAAGGACCTTGGTTTTGTTTATGCCACAAGAAAGCATTGATCGAATTACCGGAAAGGGAAGATATAATTTTATGACGTCGCCAGTATTTGCATTCTATCAGTAAATATCGTCATGAGGGACAAAAAATTTATTATACAGACGAAACCTGGCACACCTGCACTAAAGTTCTCCAGGACACGACAGTAAAAAGTGCTCATCAAGCATTTTTGTTGAGATTAATGACAGGCCTGAAAGCACTAAACAGAAAGGGGTCTCATTTAATCATAACGCACGCTGGCAGCGAAGACAGATTTGTACCGGGCCCCTTGAAATTTTACGAGTGCAGAAATCACAAGGTGATTATCATAAGGAAATGGATGGAAAGCACTATGAACATTGGTTTATGAACATGTTTTTGCCAAACATGAGCCTAACAGTGTTACTGTAATGGACAATGCGCCTTACCGTTCTGTCCGACTGGAAAATGTGCCATTTCAGGCTACATGCAAAAATGATCAGATGTGGCTGAATAAAAAAAGGAATCGGTTTTACTTCTGATATGTCAAGAGTCAGTTTCAAAAATATCACATTGACAGTATTGGCGAACAGAAAGGATACACAGTTATTCATCTTTCACCATACCATTATGAACTGAACCCCATAGAACTCATCTGGACACAAATTAAGGGGCATGTTGCAGCTAAAAATACAACTTTCAAAATTTCAGAGATGTTGAAAGACTGATCATGGAAGGATTTCAAAAAATTACAGAGTCCACATGGAAAAGTTGCATAACCCATGTTATTGAAGAAGAAAAATTCTAGGCTCTTGATGGAATGATAGATTAGGTGGAAAATGTGTTTCCTGGTAGATGACAGCTCTGAATCTGTATTTAGTGAAGATGCAAAATCTGATGATACTACCCACAGCCTGAGTGGTGTTGAGGAGTTTCCTCATTAAATTAACGAAGGGATAAGTGTGTTTTGGTATATATTATTGTAATAAAATATGCCATGTGCATTGTGACGAGTGAAGTTCACTTCATAATGTAAACAATCACTGCTTATCTTAGCCAGTTTTTAATAAACTGTATGGCATCTACTTTGTTACATCCTATCAGTTAATTCCAGAAAATCCAAAGGCACACAGCCGTATAGAGTCATCTTGGCTATGCAATTTCATATTAGCAATCATAATGTTATGTGTAGAATGGTGTGATTTGGGCAGTGATGGCTTTTAGGAGATTTTCTACTCGTGTGCTTAGTTACCGATGCAATAAGTTTCACTGTTGCCATAGTAACAGCAAACGAATATCCCTGTACCTTTGGAAGTGGTATGGCCTTTAGTATATTTCTTTACTTCCAAAATATCACCTGAAAAAGAGTATAGAATGGTAAATTCTGTGTTAATTTGTATCTGTGAAGCTAGTGTGAGAGTTTATATGTTGCTTCGACCTTTTTTTTTTTTTTTAACAGTATGTCATATTAGCACTACCATGTAAGGGAAGTATTGAGTAAGTTATTTTTGCAGTATTTTTCATTCAAAGTCAATTTGCCCTTTGAATCAATATAATTTTGGATTATTGCATTCATATCTTAAGAACAGTCAATGAAACTATTACTTTATTCAGAAGAGGCTTTCACAAGTGTGTGTATATCTTTCATTGATTCACACCTGCACCATTTGTTTGTTTATTTTTTTTAGTAAGCATACAGTATCTTTTATCATCTAAGACTGAAGTGGGCAGTTTCTAATTCTGAAATGAGTTAATTTGTGTATCATTGCTTCTCTGAAGAGCTTGATCTTTTCTCTTACTGCAGGCAGTTTTATGATATTTTTCAGACGGGTGATAAAAGCTAGCTTGCAAATAGCAGATTTTGTGTGGAATTTTCTCATGAAATGTAAATGGTATTCATTTGACATTTTGAAATTTAAGTATTCTGACAGCTTATTAGACATTAAAATTAACAATTTAATTCCTTTTGTGTAACATTATCTGCACAAAAAATTCAGATATACTAATAATTCTGAAACTTTTTTTTTACTGCTATGGAGACATACTTTTGCTGCACAGTTGTAACCCCCAAAGGTCAAGGAATATCTTTTCCACCATTTTTAGAAAGGTACTCCAAACTTTAGATAGTTCAATACACCTTTGAGATCCTGCCTAACATGTTTGAATAAGCAAAAAAAAAACTATAACAAATTTTGCATGGAAAATCAGTAACAAGACTAAAAATAGGCAGGAATATTGAAAACAGCTTCATTTTGAACCTGATTTTCAATGAGGACACAGTACAAAATATGCAGTGTTAATGGTTGACAGTTAACTCTGTCTCTCATGTGTGGGAGTAATGTGTGTGTGTGTGTGTGTGTGTGAAAATAGAATAAGAAAAATGAGCAAAGTACCCATATACAAGACGTACATACCAATTTTAATTTATGGATCAAAGAGCTGAGTTAGAAATAAGTTAATCAAACTATGTACATGTATAAGTTTTGAAAATATTAGGTTGAACAGATGTTATCAATGGCAGAATCATATAAATAAAAATATTAGCAAGGAACTTGACATGGTTTTTAGCCTAGTTGGTTTGTCTTATTTCTCATTCAGAATGGGAGAAGAATTACTCGAGGTAGTATGATCACTTAATCAGACTGGGAAGGGAAAGTTTAATCCTTTATCCAAGTGTAAGCGAACAGAGTTTGTGCATGGAGTAACTTCATGACTGGTGATTCGTATATAGAGGTAATGACTTTACTTCACTTGCCTTAGTGTCCCATAATGCAAAGCATATATCCTTACGGACATGTATAATGCCATGCATTTATAGTATAACTAAGTAGAAACACTTGCAACATCTATCTCTAATCCAGAAGATTTTAGTAGTAAGGTGTGACACCTTGTGGCTACTTGTATATGGAAATATGACTTCTGCATTACTTCAACCTTGGTATCACTTCTGGGTCTGGTTTCTGCTGATGATACTTGAATAAAGGTCAAAACTAGTCTGGTAGTGACCATCCCATATTATGTGACATTATACATGTCTGTAAGGATATGTGCTTTGCATTATGGGATACTAAGGCAAGTGATGTGAAGTCATTAGTCACTATATGTGAGTTCCCAGTCATGAAGTTATTTCATGCAGAAACTTTTTTGCTTACACTTGGATAAAGGATTAAATATAATTTCTTGGCATCTTTAATTTATGATTTTATTTCTTCCACACAAGAGATGTTTCCAAATTGATTCAATGTATTGGCAGCTTATACAGAATGCACTGTTTCCTTCTAAAGTGTGAGTGGAAAACAGCTGATTGGTATCATTTTCCACTCATTACAAACTCTGCTCATAGCTTTGCAATGTTTTTCACTACTTTCAGAAATTCTGCAAAGTGGTAAGAAAATTTACAGCTATTTTTTTAAATGATATCAGTACTCTTCAGTTAGGTGAATTGGTAGTCACTTTCAGTTTCTTTTAAAACTTAATCCAGCTTCATAAAAGCATTATTTGTTCTTACTTTAAATGTCATCCATGTCTCCAGTAATGTGCTTTTTGAAACTTTGTGATATATTACTATTAACTAGAATAACTTACATGAAATGTTTATTTGCCATAAAATTTTAGTCCTATAGACTATGTTTTTCATGGTCTATAGCAGGGTTTTTCAAACTTTTTCTGCGATGGAACACTTCACAAATCCTGAAATTTTTATGGAACACCTTGGTTATTTGTAATATATTAATTAATAATTAAGCATATTTTTATTATTAATTGATAATTAATTAAACATCAATTAAATTAAATTGTGCTGATTTTCATTGACATATCCTTTTCTGATCACCAAAGATTTATATTATAATTACTTACAAGTGAATGCAGACTTTTTCTCCTATGTGCTGGTAGTTTTCCCCTCTTTTTGTACATCCTGGAGATTTTTGTAGGCTTGAGGCAGGTGACTCACTATCTATTCCATCACAAACACCTTCAATGAGAGATTTCTTAATACCAAAATGAAACAAAATGCCTTGTCTCTTATTCATATTAGAATTAAAATCTGTATTCTTATTACTTTAAAAAAAATCACGGCACTCTGGTTTCAGAACAAGCACTTACACACTGCAATACGAACTAGCAGATTTGAGAAGCTGATACTGACTATATCGATCTTCAATTCAGTGGAAAATTTTTCTTTATACTTCCTTGCTGATTGATCACTGATATTTGTGACACAGATGTTATTTTGTTCAGTTTTGAGAACATGACACCCATTGTTGTAATCGGCTTGCAGGCAGTTTTTATGACCAGTCATAAACGGTGGTATTCCCTTTCCCAAATGTTGAAAGGTTTCCATGTGTGAAAATTAACGATACACAGATGTTATTAGGCATTCTGGGTCTGAGCTTTTCGACATATTTTCGAATGTTATTCTCATCAGAATATTTCTACTATAAAATATCTTTTCATGAAAAATGCTTAGAAACTAAAATTAGAAACACCACGGAACACAGTTTGAGAAACCCTGGTCTGTAGGACTAAAAAGTCATTTTGTGATTCAGCCACTCTGAATCACAAGAATTTATAATTTCTAAATTATTTTTATTTTTCAACATAATCTCCCTTAAGACTAATGCATTTATTCCAGCGATGCTCCAGCGCCATTATCCTGCCCCTGTTGGTTCTCAGTAAGATCTGCAAAATACCCTTCTACAGCTGCAATCACCTCTTGATTTGAAGAAAAATGCTGACCAATGAGGAAGAGTTGTAGTTTTGGGAAGAGACAGAAGTCAGAGGGAGCCAAATCTGGGGAATAAGGTGGATGTTCCAACAATTCATAGTGCAGATCCATTAATTTTCCCATTGCCAAAACACCTTTGTGGGCAGGCGCATTGTTCTGATGAAAGATGATTTTTTCCTTCTGCAAATTGGGTTTTTTCTCATGAATTTTTTCGTCTAGTTAAAAGATCAGAATAATATTCCCTGGTTATTGTTTTACCCTTTTTAAGATAATTAATAAACAAAATGCCTTTAGCATTCCAAAATACAATGCCATGACCTTTCCTGCTGATGGAACCAACTTTGTCTTCTTTGGCGCTGAACAACCAGCTTCTCTGCATTGTTTTGACTGTTTGGATTCTGGTGTGTAATGTGGTGAATCCAAGTCTCATCCATAGTATAAATCGATGCACAAAATCAGTTTTATTCTTGTTAAAACGCTCCAAGCACTTTTCAGAGATTTTCATGCGTGTGCATTTTTGATCTGCTGTGAGCAAGCACACTACCCATCTTGCACAAAGCTTTTTCATATGCAATTCTTCATGCAAAATATATCCTGCATGTTCTTTTGAAATGCCCATAGTCTCAGCAATTTCCCGCACTTTGACTCGCCAGTCATCCAATACCATATTGTGCACTTGATCAATGATTTCTGGTGTTGTTACACTTTTTGGACGTCCTTCACGTGAATCATCTTCAAGACTAGTACGGCCACATTTAAACTCGGCAGCCCATTTCTTAATTGTCGAAAATGAAGGAGAAGAGTCCCCATAATCTTCGAATGAATTTCTTTTGCCGTTAAACCTTTTACAAAGATTTTTAACCTCACAATACTCAATTTTATTCATTTCAAGAGATACAGACAACACTTTTTGCTTTAGACAGCTATATAAAACAAACTACTTGATAGATTGACTTGCAATTTCACATGGATGCTTATGACAGATGTACCAACTTAGAAAAAATCTCTTGCCGATAGTGTTGCCATCTATGGTTGAGGCCGAGAACTTTTCAGACCACCGTCGTACTCTGTTTAGCGTGTAGAAAAGCAGTCCATACTAACAGTTATAACTGCTAGTCCAAATGATGACTTTCCAATTTCAGAAAAGCGGTCATTTGGACAAGCAAGGTAAAGTGAAAAATATTGCAGGGAATGATTCTCTGCAAGAGAGCTAAGAGTGCCCAATACCTTCATTAGCAATAGCTACACTCCTGAAGCAATGAGACTATGCCAACAGATAGCTGAGTTGACTGGGCAAACATTATATCAGTTTCATTGTTCTATTTTATTTAAGTGTGTAACAGATAAAATAGGGAAAATGAAGTCCTGTATATGAGTTAAGTTATATGGCAGCCTTCATATATTAGTATTATTATTATTATTATTCAGGCCTACATGAAGTTAAAAGCCTGATTGTGGAGGTCCTTCCTAGGAAACACAGTCTATCGTACCACTCATTGACCATTCTTGCTCTTACCACTCTATCAGCCAGTGCATTCCACTGCTCAACCACCCTCCATGCAAAGAAACCACTCTTGCTCACAGCTTCCTTTTGCAACTTCCTGGGATAGCCCCTTGTCATTGCTTCTTCCTGCTGTTCCACCAAGCGAAAGAACTCCCCATTGTCAAACCCTGTAACTACCTCTCAACAGTTTAAAAGTCTCAATCATATCACCTCTCCTCCTATCTACCAACTCTGCAGCAAACATTCCCTGAGCCTATCTTCATAACTAATATTGTATAGTCCTGAAACCATCTTTGTTATCCACCTTTGCACTCTTTTCATGGTTCGTTTATCGCCTTCAAATCTTGGGGACCAAATTTGAGCACCATATGCTCCTGGTAGTTGTGTGTAGACATAACAGATTACTACCTGGCCTTTTCTTATACCACAATATGCAGTCTGCTTGGCTTTGTTGTACAACCTTCTTTTTTCCCTTAGTGGACACACTTGAAACTCAAAACGTACATTTCCACCCCTTCACCAGTTGCATAACCCTGTTCTATGCCATTCATATCTTTATCATGTTTGCATACATTAGTTGAATTTTTGCAAACATTCTCACCATTCCATGGTCATTTCCCTGTCTCTCTGCATATGGTCTCATTGCAGTAAGTGATTTCTCAGTGTTCCTGTTGCCAAATCCATTCAAGTGCAGGCCATCCTATTATACAAGTCTTTTCTGTTCATAGAAAGAAAGCCCATATAAAAAAATAATGCAATATTTTCCTATATTGCCTCTAACAAAAAGTCTGCTCTTATAATCTTTTATTTGTTAAAGCATAATAATGTTAAATATAGGAAATATTTTTGGTTGTATTAATATTGCATTATTTTTTATGGGTTTTCTTTTGGTTGATAACAGTTATGTTTGGTAACATGTCTAAATTACTGATACTACTCTGGAGTCTGTCAATCTGGAAAAAATACAGTGCTGTTGCCAGCTGTATACTTTTCCCAGTAGTCGCTATCACAACACTTGAATTCATGCAGTTTCTCCTGAACAGAATTTTACATGGTTTCAGGCTTTTACTGTCTATACAAAGCACTGAGAAAGCAGATTTTTAAGGATATACATTGAAACAAAAAACTTTAGTAATATCTTATCTAATTTTCCTTGAATACAAATAAAACTCTGTATACTCCAGTTTGAGAATTATCATAAATTTTATTATCTGTAGTTATTACTTGTAATAACATGAAGAATAACAATAATTGAAACTTTTTTCTTTCCAGTTATACATCAGGAAGATCTGCAGTGGCTCGCTATGTATATCAGACCATCTTGGCTGCAAATGTATGTATGTGAAATACTGCTTCAACAGTCATTTTTTCAGAGTAGAGTATATGAAGCACATTTGTTATCTCCCCTTTCATTGAGAAAAATTGTAAGTTTATATCTTGTTCTTTTACATGTGATGATTTCATTAACTTAGTTCTGCACATAGAAAAAATATGTACCTATATATTTCAAGATTTATACTGGAAAAAAATCTCACACTAATTTAAAAAGGGGAGGAGGAGGAAAACTTGTTTTGGATCTATTTTCTAGAGCTGTAAATAGATCAGATACTGTTGTTCAGCCAAGAACATTAAAATTCCATTCATAAAATATTGAAATCTGCACTCTTTGTTCAATGATAATCATATATTTTTGATTAATTACACTGGACAATACAGTTGGCCTCTGAAATGAAAATAGGGATTCATTACTAATTTCGATGTGCTGAACAAGAAAATGACAAAGTCTGTCAATTGGCTCTTGTTTAGGAGAGACTCAGCCTGCATTGTGTATATAGATATCATTTGGCAACTCTGTATTTCAATTTCTTGACTCAACTGCACTGCATCATTGGCTGATGCAGTGCAGTTGAGTCAAGACATCAGTGTCATAAGATAATGCAGTCATTAGTATAAAGTGAAGTCTCATAAGGTGAGCAAGTGTTTGTGCAACTTCCTGGGCTACACTCCCATTTACTCCTGTGTCATAAGTACTACACAAGTGATCCCTGCAGTGTAAATCCAGCAGTAGTGATGCCTCGTACTTGTGTTAATAGTGCAAAAAACTTTTGTTGCATTTGTGGGGAAGTAACGTTTGCAAGCCAGAAAAAGGCCATCACTTCGTTAGTATAAAAGGCATATCAGCTTTATTTCATATGTAAAATCGGGGATCAGGATAAGGCCTGGGCCCCACACACACACACACACACATGCTGCGGTATGTATGCTAGAAATCTTCCAAAGTGGCTGAAAGACAGTGTAGTGTCGATGCCATTTGCTGTTCCTACGGTTTGGAGGGAACCAAGCAATCATGCAAATGACTGCATGGTACCACCTGTTTCAGGAGGCATCACAAAGAAAAAGAAGTGAACAATAGCGTAGCCGAATATGCCATCTACTCTCTGACCAGTTCTGTTTGGTGAAGGACCTGTTCTTCCCAAATCTCTGAAAGAATTTTTCATCAATTCAGAGGATGGAGGCAAACTGATGTCGGGTTCTCCTGAGCTTTTGACATCTAATGATGATCCATTGTTGGCCATGGTGTGTCATCTGTGGCCACACATTCTCACACAAGAAGAACTGAATGATCTTATTCACGCACTGGAGCTATTCAAGGCTAAAGCAGAGTTACTGGGATCAAGACTTCTGCAATGGAATCTTCTCCAGAAAAATGTCTGAGTGACTTTGCACTATGAGCAAGGACTTTGATTTTTGTGAATAGAGATTGGCCTGCGAGGAAATCTCTGAAGGTCGAAGAGAAGAATGCGCAATACCCAGAACTGGCAGAAACATGCAATATTCTGTTACCTCCTCTACACATGAAACTCGGTCTGGTAAAAAAACTTCATAAAAGCCATGGACTGGACTGGATCAGCTATTAAGTACTTGGCTGACAAATTCCCTCAACTCAGTGAAGCGAAAATTAAAGAGGAAGGTTTTGTGGGTCCTCAGATCCGAGAGCTCTTCATTGACGAGATGTTCAACAACCTGCTACAAGGTGATGAGAAAAAAGCTTGGGATGCATTGCAATGTCTGGTGTTAACTAACTTCCTCGGAAATGTCAGGGCAGAAAACTATAAGGAACTGTTGAGGACTTGTTGTCTTTGTATCACAAACTTGGATGTAATATGTCCTTAAAAATGCATTTGCTTCATTCCCACTTGGATTTCTTCCCCAACAACTGTGGCATGTTAGTGATGAGCACAGTGAATGTTTCCATCAGGAAATTGCAATGATGGAGAAATGATACCAGGGAAAGCAGTCCACTTCCATACAGGCAAAGCGAGGTCAGGTGTAGAAGCTAACATTTTCCGGTATATGTGATAAGTACGTATTACTCTGTTATATAAGACTATTGTGGATCTCTCTTAAACCATAGCCAATTTTGTATTTTGATTGTCACATTCGTGTTCAGCACCTTGAAATCTATTAGAAATGACTAAATTAATCTGGGGAGCATGACTTTTGTAAAATTTTGTTGTCCAGTGTTATCTGATAATGCTTTGGATTTGCATTAAGAAGACAATCTGTATACTTATATCTGTTATATAAGCTTTACGAGGTATTGAATGGGAATCGGAATTAAGATGAACTGGCATGAGAGGTAGCAACATGCAACCACGAATTGAAGATGTAGTGCAGGACAGCGATAGCAGTTTAAAAGAGGTGAGTGAATATGGGAAAGGAGGTGTAAAAAAATGAAGCTTGACATGGTAGAAATTTAGAGCAACAAGTACCTCACAATGCTAAGAAGGAATTAAAGAGACCAGATAAGCACTTGGTAAGTAGCAGAAAAGGTAAGAAAGGAGACAAAAATAAAGAAACAAAAGGTATGAAGCAGGAATGGGTGGTGAAAAAAAACTGTCTTGATTAGAAATGATTGAACTGGCAAGAAAGCTTGTTTTCCAGGTACAGATTCACAATGTGACTGAGGATATGTAAAAGCAGATAGTAAATCTGGAAGATATAATTGTATCAGTTGGAACAAATGACTTGAAAGGAGATGTATGACATGAGAGAAGATGACCTTAAATAAGGCAGTAAAAGAATAAGTCAGGATTGTATGTGCCTATGCAAATGACTTGAAAGGACTTGTGATATGAGTGGGCTGAGATGGATAGCTTGCTTGTGAATGATTCAATGCACAGATTATATAAGAGATGGTTTGCATTGTGTTGATTATATTGATTTTGATATCCAAAAGGATTTTTACTTTAAGGCTGGATTGTGCTTGCATATTTGAATCAGTCAAGTAGAATACTGTTATGTGCATTCACTAATTCCTGATGCATCAATTTTTTTATCATTAGTAAGCGCAAAGGTTTCATATTGGCCTTAGTGAAAACTGGCTGACATAGGATATCCTTAACAGGAATAGAATGTGAGTGTTGTATTTGGAGAGGACAGACAGGATAGAGGTGCAGGTGGAAATATTGCTAATTATTGCAATTGAATTGAGCCAGATTAGAAATCACAAATAGTAATGTTAGAGTAATAATACAGGCATTAAGTTCAGAGTTGTTCATGAAAGATTATTTATTTATTGTATGATGGTAAAATAAAGCGAGAAACATAATACACCAATGTAACAGATATATGACAAATAAAAGAAAGTTTTACAGAGCAATTTTTCAAGCTAGTTTATAGCTTCCATCGTAACATTGTGTACACCTTGTATAGTGCTCTCAAAAGCATGTATCAAGCAGTCCAGTAAAATATAGTCGATAGTTTGAGAGTGGTAACTGCAGTCACATGCAGGAGAGTCAGTCCATCTCCATTTATGTAGATGGTATTTACATTTACCATGACCAATTCTAATGCAGTTTAAGGTTGTCCAAAGATGACATAGTCCAAATCTAGGTAGTTTAGATGTAGGTCCGTTGTAGCTAATCTGGGATTATGGTTTTGAGCCATTCATCTTTCCATATATTCAGTCAAGTTGAAAGATTCACCTATTAATTCCTTTGCTATTCTCCGACTAGGATTTCTTGATTTTAGTCTCCTCGTAGGGGGATTTTGTATATCTTCATGGATAGGTGGTTAACATTGTTGGTTAAATTTGTCCATAAATTAGCAAATACTGCTTTTCTGTGTAAGTTAGGAGGTCATCAAATTATTGCTCCCTGATGACAGGGAGCAATAATTTGGTGTAGATCTTATAGTTCCTGTTATTATTTTCATTGTTTGATTAAGTTGGATGTTCACCTTAGAAGTATGAATACTGTTGAGCCATACTGGGGAGCAGTACTCTACAGTTGAATGAACCAAGGCCAAAGCTGATAGATGCAAGGCTTCAGCATCTGCACCCCAAGTTGAACCAGCCAGCTTCTGAATTATGTTATTATAAGTTTTTATTTTCTGAGCTACTTTCACTAGGTGTTCTTTGAAGGTTTGTGTTCTATCTAGTATAACACCTAAATATTTAGGTGTACTTTTAAAGTTCAGTAATATCTCTGAAGAAGACAGTGAGTTTGAAATTAGCCTGATGGTTAATAAAATGGAAGGTAGATAGGTTTTTGTTTAGATGCTACTGTTTGAAATATGAGTCCAGAATTTTCAAATCATTTGTAATTATTTTTTTCAGCTTCATTAAACTTAGTGCTTTGTGTGATTATCACAAGGTCATCTGCATAAATAAATTTTCTTGAACTGGTTTGAGGGAGATCATAAATATATAAATTAAACAAGAATGGAGATAGTACAGAGCCTTGAGGAAGTCCATTATTATGCTTGCATGGCCAACTTTTTGAATTGCCTGCAAATACCTGTATCCATCTGTTATTAAGCATATTATCCAATGAGTTGGCAAATCTTCTACATGGAAATCATCTTCAGAAATTTAAATAGCAGGCCCTTTCTCCATACTGTGTCATATTCTGATGTTAAGTCAATGAACACTGCAATAGATTTCAGATCTCTCTCAGAACCATTCTCAATCATTGATGTAAGAGCCAGTACTTGTTCACATCCTTTTCCTGGTCTGTAGCTGCTTGCTCAGGAGGTATTAGTTTGTTTATGATGAGAAATATTCTGTTGTATATGTTACATGCAAATTATGAAATTGCACAATTCATTAAATGAATATTACGTTTTCTGCTCCTCATTTCATGAATTGGGTGCATAGTAACAGCAGCAGCGCATGATGTGCAATAACTCGTGATCAACTGGTGAAGAGCATTTCTTATTGGTTGTTGCTGCAAGTTGCTGTGTTTTAAGAATTTTTTTTGTAATAGTATTAGTCAAGTGTTACAGTAAATTTGTACAACATTATGTCATAACTCCTTTTGTGGTATTCAGTAAGGTTAGTTTCTCGTTGGCGTGAGTTGCAGGACTCGCGGCTTACATAATATGTGATGATTCTTCACTATTAACTTAATAAAGTGTTATTTTAGGTTTTAAACATCCATATTTGTTAAATTTTAGATCCCTACATCCAAAATGGAAGATTTAGAAAACGCTGTTAGAGAATGTGATATCTTGTGGAATAATGAATTCGAACAATATGTCATAAACCTTCTAAATGATAATAGGTTTGGCGTTAAAAGAAGTAGACAAGAACATCATCTTAGAAGTAAGTCCGCTATTTCAAATTTAGCGGGTGTAATGAAAGTAGTGACAAAAAATGTCAATTTATGGCAACAAAAGAATCCATTATTTCTATCATTTGTGATATTCATCTCTCTACTGGTCACAAAGGCAAGACAAAAGCCCACAAGAAAATAATGGAGAAGTACGCTAACATTCCACGACGAATTGTTTCTGAATTCATAAAACAATGTGAAAGATGCACAGAGAAACTAAAAATGAAGGAGAACATTAAAGGGATTGTCATTAGACCTATTACCGTAAATGACATGAATCAAAGGGATCAGGTAGATCTTGTTGGCTTTCAAAGCTTACTAGATGGGAATTTCAAGTTCATGATGCACTATCAAGAACATCTGACAAAGTTTCATTTGCTTCGAGCACTGGCTTCAAAAACAACAAAGGAAGTAGCTCAACATTTATTAGACATTTTTCTCGAGTATGGTGCTCCACATGTTTTACAGTCCAATAATGGAAGGGAATTCACAGATGAAATTATCAAAGAACTTTCTACTCTTTGGCCAAACTTAGTTTTAGTAAATGGAAGGCCCAGACACCCACAAAGTCAAGAATCAGTGGAAAGGAGCAATGCAGTGCTTAGATTCTTTAGTTGTGTGGATGCAAGATAATAATTCTTCCAATTGGAGTATGGGAATAAAATTTGTCCAGTCGAGTATGAATACTACATACCATGAAACTATAAAAATGGAGCCTTATAAAGTTTGGAATAAAACCTAAAGTGGGTCTTGGTACAAACCTTCCAACAGAATTTCTGAACAAAATTCAGTCGGGAATTGATGAAGAGAATTTCATGGATATGTTAAACTACTCTGACACCAAGAATATATCCAACCGACTATTAATTCTAGAACAAAATGAAAATTCATTTATTGGGGCAAATGTAAATAATCATAACAATGAATAATACATTGAATTATATGAAGAATCTATTATAAATAACAATGAAACAGTGCAAGAAAGTCATGAATACGATTTGATAGATGAAACCAGAAAATTGGATGAAGGAATTCTTGATGATTCATTAGGCAATCAGAGTCCGATTTTTTCACATGCTGACATTAACCTCCATCCAGCGGTCAAGCTGAGGAACATTGCAAGTCAGAACGTGAAGCATATCGCTACTAAAATGGTGCAAAGAACAAACAAAAACTAAAATAAGTGGATATTGGAGATTGTGTAAATGTGTTTGTACTATCTTTTGATCATTGTCGAGGAGATCTGGCAAACTTGATTGGAGTAGGTCTTGACAGGAAAGAAGGGAAATACAGAATTGATACCAAAGGTGGAGTTATTGAAAACTGGCTTGAGAGAAATTGTTTTGAAAAGGTTGATTTTCAGGGATTATCTATAAATGAAGTACCAACTATAGACCTCAACATCAGAGCTCTATTTCTCTAACTTTCTGTTGGTAATGGACAAGGATTCAAAAGATGCTCTTGTAAAACACATTGTACAAATAAGAAATGTAGCTGTTTTAAAAATCAAGTTCTTTGTAACTCTTCATGCCTCCCAAACAAGTCTTGAAAATCCTTATTGTTTACTTGTTAGTTGTAACGAAAGAAGTTTGGTAATAATATTTTTCTTGTGTTTTGTCAAAGTACATAACTATTTTTATGTAATAAGAGTTTTTGAATTAAAACTATTTTATTACTCTTCACCCATTTATCACCTATTTATATGCTGTAACTATGCACCCAATTCATGAAATGAGCAGAAAACGTAATACTCATTTCATGAATTGTGCAAAATTCTACACACTCCATGAACTGTACAAGCATGTTATACAGTTCATGGAATGAGCAAAAATGTTGCGCATTCTGTGAATTGTGCGATTTCATAATCTGCAAATAACACATAATCCTTTCCATAAGTTTAAGAGTAAACTCATAAGAGATGTTGGTCGGTAGCTAGCTCCTAATGATGGATCTTTTTCTGGTTTAAGAATGGTTATTATTTTCGTTCTTCTAAAGAGAGAGGGAAGATTTCCTGAAACCAAGATGCTATTATATTATATAGGTTAGTTAACCATTTTATGATATTGTTGCCTTCTCTTCGACATCAATAGATTGCTCTCTTGGATGCTGTTGCACTAGGATCCAACCTGCACAACAAGGACCATGCTTGTCTACTTGAATGTGTAAAATCAATATTTTCAAATGTCTCAATCCATTTCTTTCTCCTTACATTATCAAAGCAGTGCAGGAGATCCTTAGCTACTGTCTGGTCTTCTTTTTCTATAAATTCGTGATAGAGGTTGTTGCTGTCACTATTCCAATTTGGAATATATTCTTTCCTGTAACCTATAGGGATAGTTCTCTTTGCAGCCCCTTTAATCACTCCTAAATCTGTCATAATTGTTAGGAATAGGTTTTATCCACCTAATATTGGCATCTACTTGTTCAGCAAAGTTCTTTCTTCCAGTTTGCCTTATTGACCATCTAGGTTTGGATAGACAACGTAAGTGGTATATGAATTCCTAGAGAATATAAGATTGGTCTCTGCTGACTACTTGGGAAGGGCCCAAGAACTTTTCTATTTATGCTGAGACTTTAATGATAATGATTGGTTACAAAGCAAAGATCTGGAGTGTAATCCTCTGTGCTGTCTAGATGAAAAAAGGTAGAGGTATCTTTAGCATCGTTTATTAAGTTAAGGTCCAGGTCTTCCATCCATTCCACCAGCTTTTCACTGTTACTATCATTTTCATTAAAACTCCATAAACTGTGATGGCTATTGAAATCTCCCAATATTACATGTGGATATTATAGATTGGTTAGAGGGGGATCCGACAGGTGACATTCAGGGGTTTATAGATGTTCATGACTATGGTGTCAGCTATTTGGATAGTTGCTTAGAATATGCTGCTGTTGTTACTCATCGTGAGTTTACAACTCTCAATATCTCCTTTTACGTAGGTTGCAATTCCATATTTAGGATGATTAACTAAGCAATTAATCTGAATCCTTGAATTTTTCCTCTAGACTGCAATTGTTCAGCATTTTCAGTGTTGATTTCTTGAACAGCTAGAACATCCACTGAGTGGGTTGATAGCATTTTAGATAGAAATTCACTTTTTGCTGTACTCAAGCCTTCAATATCGAGTTGGCATATCTGAAGTGAGCATCCTATTTGTCTGGTAGAATGAAATAAATCCTTCTTGCTTTTTTGGTCGGGAGTTCTAGATGGGAAGTTCAGCACCATCTTCACCGTAGACTTTGGCGTTACCCAGGGTGCACCACGTGGAGGAAGTCTACATTACATCCCGATGAAAGATTAACCAGACAATATGTAGTTTGATGCTGCTACAGACCTGGGTCATCTGAAGGTGATTGAACTACATGCATACATACAGACTAAACCTAAGGAGGACTATCATTATGGGCAATTTCAATTATAGGGATATAAATTGGAGAGATGTGAAAACATGCCAGGTGGAGGAAAGAGAATTTCTAGAATTACTGAGGCTTAATTACCTTAAGCTGCACTTGAGGAAAGGGAATTTTGCAAGAATACTGGAGGTAATAATAGCATCTGAGAATTGTGCTAGAAATGAGATGAATATTATGCCTCCAGTTGCTGAAAGTGCTGATTGAGCTACAAATGGTTATAGTCCAAGCCAGAACACTATTTCAAGCCGCTTTCTCAGCTTATCATAATCACCTGCCTTGCAGTTTCATATATACCCTAAATCTTATACCCTCAAAGCCCTCAGATGATATATCAAACTCCAGAATGTCAAAACTGCATGAAACTTCAAGGCAGGTGATTACGATAAGCTGAGAAAGCAGCTTGAAATAGTGTTCTGGCTTGGACTATAACCATTTGTAGCTCAATCAGTATCTGGTGGAGTCAGAGGTGTTAGAAAGGCTGGTAAGGGCACCCATCAAGAGATGGGTATATAGCAATGTGATCCCCCCATACAGAACAGCATTGTTTCATAAAAGTAGACCTCGCTTTAGCTATCTGCTGATGTTTATAGTGAAAACTGAATTGAATAAAGGAAATGGACTTACCATGATGCCTCTCTTGATTTTGCCAATGCATTTGACAGGAATCTACACACTGGAGTTGTTTTACAAATAGATATGCAAAATAAACTTGTGAGATGGATACGATATTAGTTGACTGACACTTATTAGAAAATGAAGTATGGTGGTGCTGAGTCTAAGATGAGGGTGACCAGTCACATGCTTCAGGATTTTGTACATGGTCTTTGTTGATTGACTTGTATATTAATGATATGGGAGATAGTCTGATGGGTAATACAGAGTTATTTGATTTACTGATGAGGCAAATCAAATGGATGCAGCTGATATAAAATCTCTGCCATCTGATTTGAATACCATTGTTCTGTGGGCAAATGATGAGTGCCACAATATTGCCAAGTATAAGGTATTGCATTTGACTGAAGACATTGCAGGCATAGTGCTGTATTAATGGGAATTTGCAAGTTTTCAATAAACGAAAGATGTGATGACCACATTGTTGAAGCTAATGTAAGGAATAAGGTTTTTTTTTTTTTTTTTCCTTGATACACTCCTGGACTATTGTGTTCAGATATAGTTACCTGGGTTTCATAGAGGTGAAGACAGAAGAGAGTAAAAATAAAATCCAGCAGAGTGTATCCAAGATGATATATTGGCTATGGAATTGTCCATGTGAGGATAAATCAAAGAAATATGATCTCCAAACCTTGCAAATAGATTATTTGCAAGGTTTGGAGATCACCAGGATTTCATTATCATCATCCATGCTTCTTATGAGTGATGTTAATGGACTCAACACTGTGTGGGATGGTGCCAACACAAATGAATGAGGCTGTATTATTGAGTGAGTGCTTGACAATAATGACCTCTTCATTCTTAATGATAGACCCAATACTTTCTTCCATATTCCTCTTGTATTCTGCACTAGCTCTTACAGTCTGCTTCTGTACATTCTTCCTTTGCTAAGGTGGCATGTCCAAGAGAGCATATAGAAGCGATCATTTGCCTGTTATTTGCACTTCATACTCACATAAATTGTGTTTATATGGGGGATGCTCACATGGAAAATGGACCAGGATGGATGACTAGAAACCTTTTTCCCATCTTGTAGAATTAGTGCTTGAAGCAGTCAATTAAATTATTAATGAAGCAGTGAAGTATGTAACAGAGTGTATTGTTCTGACAGCAACTGCAGTTCCAAAAACATCTCAGTTTCTGCAGTATTATCCAACTTGGTGGAATACTGACTGGCAGGCAGCCCCAAAAGATGAAGACAGAGCATGGGGGCATATTTCATAAATACCCTACTGCATCAAAATATGATTGCTTTCAGACATCATCTCAGGAAAAAAAATTCAAGAGTGCATTGAATCTCCTTCGCACTCTATCCTCTACTGACTAGGGATGCAGATCGATCTTCATTGCCTCACCTTTATTGTGCATTAGTATATTCAAAGCTGGATTGTGGTTATTGATTACTGGATTACAGCATTGCAAGACCTCGTAGCCTACAATGGTTGAATCCCATTTATCATCATAAGAGTTTACAGATAGCTATCGATGCTTTTTGCACATTCGTCCTGGCATTATGTCCTTCTTGGTGCAGAGTCTGCTGTTTTTTGCATAAAATAGATCTGCTTCTCCCATGGTGAACCACTCCATCTTGGGAGAGTGTATACATATTTGTCTGGATGAATGTATGAAGGTGAAAGACAATCACAAATATCCATGTCCTAGGCAGGATTCAAACCTGCAGCCTCATGGCTGGAGAGCAGATATGCTAACCACTCAGCCAACCAGGCCAGTGTGCTTTTTGCACATTGCCCATTCAATAATCTTTATTTCCAATGGAGATGCGTGGAAAATGGACCAGGATGGATGACTGGAATACTTTTTCCTATCTTTCCAGTTCATGTTCCCATTATTACTTAGTCTAGTCATAAATACTGTTACAACTTGAACAGTGCATAATCTTTAATCCTTTAATAACTTTTGATAACCCTTAATCTGTCAGTAAATCATTTACAGCTTTCAGCAATACAAATACTCAGAGACAAACTAGTTACTGTTCCTCTGTATCGAGCCTTGATAAGGCTCGATACAGAGGAACCCTGGCGCCCAGTTATGGATGCCAGGGTTTCTTCGTGATGGGGAGAAAGTGGAGAGGATCCAGAGACGAATGACCAAGATAATTGCAGGTCTGTGGAATGAACCTTATGAGAATAGGTTGAAGATTTGTGGGTTGCAAAAATTGGTCGATAGGCAGAAAAGGGGTGATATGATTGAGACATTCAAATTACTGAAGGGTTACTATAAGATTAATCCAGAAGATATTTTTGAAAATAGGACTGGTGGTGGGAGGACTAGGGGCCATGCATGGAAGCTGGGCAAGAATGTGGTTAACAAGGGTGTTAGAGCTAGGTTTTTTACTTGGAGAGCGGTGAATGAGTGGAATAAGCTGCCAGAGTCTTTGGTGGGGTGCTATGACCGTGAATGAGTTCAAGGCAAGGTATGATAGATACTGTGTGAATGTCAAATAGTTGTTCTTGACATGATGGGGCCTCCCTCGATGAGTCTGTCGACTCCTTGGAGTTTCCCGGAATAATAATAATAATAATAAAAAACTATGTATAACATACATGTAGCAGCACTCAATGTTTGAAATGTCCCCCTTTTGCCTTTATGCATGCTAGAAGTCTGTGAGGAGCATGGTCTGTGATGGCATGCCCCACGTCTCATGAAATGCTGCCAGTGCTCACTCCAAATCCACCTTCAGGTTAATGATGTTGGGGTGTCAATTCTTGCAGGCACTGACTACAATTTGAAGTCCAGCAGATTAAAATCAGGACTTCCATATGGCCAATCAGATGGTGACATGTAGTTGGGCACATTTGTTTCCAACCACTGTTGTGTAGGTCCTCGCCTTGTTTGCAGGGACTTAGTGCTGTTGGAAAGTCCACCATTTACCATGAAACAAGATATTCAGGGACCATACCACCGGTTCCAGCACGATGTCTTGATACATTTTGGCAAAGGTTTTGATCCCTTTCTCACAGAAATGCAGCTTGGATATTCCCTGATACGTTGCCCCCACTAAACCATCACTGACATAGGATGATTACCTCTCTGAATCCTGGTTCTATGGCACGTGCTTTGTGACCATCCATGACATATACCTGATCATTTTGGTGGTTAAATGACTTATCATCATCAAATTGCTGACGTGTACTCAAGGGGGTTTATAGCATATGATAGTACTACATGAAAAACTTACATCATTACTAACTTCCTGTTTACAATTTTTCTCCAAATCAATCCATTACCTGTCAAGACTACAACATTATCAGATCTTATATTTCTGTCTTCTAAGGCAGTGCTTCCCAAACTTCTGGATGTCAGGGCCCCCTTTGCAAAATTAAAATATTTCACGGCCCCCCCCCCCTCAAAAAAAATCGTAATAGCGAGATATATTATTATAATATTTATTGTATTTATATTCAATACAAAACATACACAGTGAATATTGCAAAAATCAAATGCATATATTACATTTTTTGCCTCTTACCGTTTGGTTCTGAAGACTATGCAGGCTGTTCTGGTAAAATATGAAATACTATCCTTTTTTTGAGTCTGTTTCTGCATCTTCTGATTATTCGCGGGATTTTTTTATTTTTTATCAGCCACTTATCCATCTCAGGATTAAATTTTTTAATGTAGAACAGATCAAATAATATCACCACTTACCGATACTGGCACACTACAGACTGATAACCTGAAATTAGTGAATATTACCTGAATAAGGGAATCCCTGGACCAGGAACATTTTTCTCTTTTGTGTCACAAAAGCCTAACACGAAACAGACAGCGAAGGCAGGTTATTAAAACGTGCATATGATTGGTGCAGTATTAACAAAAGATCGTGCAACGGAAAGATAAAAGCATAGCTGACAATTGAGTTGAAATTCTAATTCTCTTCAACCGAATTCCATATGTGAAACTGCCATAACATTCATTATATATATATATATATATATATATATATATATATATATTACTTAGTTTTAACACTTTTATGAATTTTAACACTTCGGTTGAATTTTATTGCTGCCTTGGGAAATCGAACCCACACACATCTAATTAATAACAATAGTTTTTAGTTAGATACTGTGTTTGCCCATGCAACATATGGTTTTGTTTCTGTCTATATATACAGCATAGTTTCTGTATAAGGGGACATGTGATTCATTAATTAGTGTGTTTTTATCCTAGTTGTGTCTAATTGCACTATTTGTTGAGAAATATATTACGCAGACTCCTCATACCTTACTCACTAGCATAATAAAAGTACTTGTTTTTATTGCCTCTGCAGTATAGTGGCTGTTAGAGAGGGGTGTTGTTTACCACTGCAAGTGAGTTACTATCTCCCCACATGAATTTGTTTAAGCTTTTTTTCATGTGTGAAGTGTATGCGAAACTTTTATTGGTGACAGAAAACTAGCTTGGATGACAGTGATAATATAAAACGAGTTTTGATATGTATATAAAGTCAATATCAACAGTCCCTGATTACGAACGTGTGATGAAAGGGACAGGAAGATTTGGAGCTTCCCTTGAGAGCATTCGAAGTAAATACAATTAACCACTGCTTTGAAATGAAACATATCAATAAGCAATATTAAGTGCCGAAATACGAAGGAAGCAAAGTTTGTTAACCAACACTAATGCGTGAATTTTTTCATTAAAATATAAAAAACAACAAAAAAGAAATAATAAATAATAAAAGTTAAATACGTTTCTTTTAAAATAAAAAAAAATCTACTTAGTCTTAAAACATTTTAAATTTGTTTTCATTATTTCACGGCCCCCTCAACAAAACCTACGGCCTCCAAGGGGGCCGCAGCCCACAGTTTGGGAAGCGCTGTTCTAAGGCACTTTTTACTGTATCAGTCCACCTATATCAGCAGGTTGGCAAACTTTTTAGACCATCGATCCCTTCATGGAATCCTTGATCCCTCATTGACCTCCATCATGTTCAATAAATGTTATCAATAATAAATTTCTCAATTTAAAATAATTCCTTCACCCTTTTCAATCTTTCATTGGTAAATGATGGTATAAATCCAAATTTTAAATACTATTGTGAATGCTGTCGGCACTTCTTACTATCAGGGATCGATAGTACCATCGACAGGGTGTAGCATAGAGGCAGCCTGCCTTACAGCAAGGCTTAATAAGGGCGCTCATTCATCCATATTGCAGTAGATGCCATCGCTGAAAGAAGTTTTTCTAAGCTTAAACTGATTAAAAATTATTTGCGAACAGCAATGATCCAAGATAGATTAGTTGGTCTAGTAACTATAGCCTTATAATTTAAATTTAGAACAGCTTATAAACAATTTTATTGCGCGATATCCCTGTAGAGCAAACATTTAATTAATATTATGTAATCGTTTTGCATTAATATTTTTCTTGTAATAAAAACAAAATACAATTGGAGATTTTCTTATATTTTTATCTAATAATTCATCAGGGGCAATATTTAATTGTTTGCCTCAGGATGCGATCTGATATGATAATGGCCCTGGGCTCCGCCATTATGAGCACTATGACTTAAAAAAAGTAATTACACAGTAAATTCAAACTTGTCAGATCACTGAACATTACTTTGATAGCTACGGGTGATAAATGGCACTAAGCCTGATTGTCTCTGTTCTAGATGTCTTCATCGGGGAGAGCATACACTTCTCCCTTGTTGGTTTTGCCTGTTTAATAGGTGTTACTCAAAGTCATTTTAGGTGCTTATTGACTCCCTTTTGACCCTTGGACATTTATCGATCCCCCATGGATCGACCACTTTGCCAAACCCTGACCTATATCTTGGTCTTTCTCTGGGTCTTTTTCCTGCCAACCTGACAGAGAACACTTGTTTCGCTAATCTTTCCTTTCCCATTCTGTTTAAGTGACCATACCACCTGAGATTAGCTCTGCTAACACATTCTTGGATGCTAACAACGTTAAGTTCTTTCCTAATATCCTAGTTTTTAATATGATAATTGCCACTGAAGCCATATGTTCATCATGCCTCTAATCTTTCTCAGGACTCTCATATCTGTGGTCTCTAAGCTTTGGTCAAGTATTTTATTTCTAACCCAGCTCTCAGATAAGTTAAAATAGATTTGAACACTGTCTTGTAGTCAGCTAATTAAAGCTAATTAGGCAACACATGACAAGTCAGCTTGTTGTGTGTTGCCTAATTTCTCTGTTATTCCACATAAATTTATTCAGTTGACTTCCTACCATACCAGTTGATTCTGTTGTCTATTTTCATATTTAATTTACCATCTCCACTAAAAATTGTTCCACAGATTCTCCGTTCACAACGCAGTTGACGTTTTCAATGATTCTGACTATTTTCATTTTATTACTGACCTTCATACCATATCTATTACAACAATTATTCAATTTAGTCAGGGAATCTTGCAGACTTGTAGTGAATTTATTTAGAAGTATAACATCGTCCGCATAAAGCAAAGAGCTAACATTAACATCTCCAATTTTGATATCAGGTTTTATATCACTTTCCTTCATAATGTGATCCATGTAGATAATGAATAACAGAGGGGGATAATGTACATCCTTGTCTCATACCAGATTTAACATTAAACCATCTTCCTGAACTTCCTTCAATTCTAACTGCTGAGTTACAATTCAAATAAAGACTAAATATTGCTTGATATAATTTTCCATTGACACCATACAACTGTGTGTTTTGAATAGCTTTTCTCTTGGCACCTAGTCATATGCCTTTTCAGGATCTACAAAACTTACAGATCTTTGTTATATTCCCATTTTTCAACTATTTGCATAAAATGAAAATCTGATCCTGACAGCTTCTATTTCGCCTGAATACAGCTTGTCCTTCAACAAGTTTCCTACAATCCTCAATTGTTTCTCAAGTATACTTGCATAAATCTTACCAGGAACACTCTCACTAGGGAGACCGCTGTAATTCTCGCATTCAGTTTTATTTCCCTTTTTATATATGGGTACTGTGAGAGCTCTACTACAATCATCTGCAATTTGTCACTCTGTCCAGGCCTTCTGCAGTGTAGCCACTGTAAGACTTTTATACCTCCATACTTGAGCATTTCTGGACGAATAACATCCACTCCCACTTTTTTTCCACATTTCACGCTTTTGATGGCTTTTTCTACTTCAAGTATCGATACATATTCCAATTTTTGAGATAATTATTCCATACATGAAGGATATGTTTTTCACCAATTTTCATATTACTTTTGTAAAAACTCGATTGTAGCTTAAATATTCAAAAGCACATTGCATCGATTTTTTTACTTAGGTCAAGTCCCATAAGAATGATGTAAAACCTTGTTTGTCTCTGTATATTTTATACTAGATTTTATGTAAATATTCCTTTGGAAATTAACTGTATATACTCCTTTAATAAGAATATGTTAACTGTGTTAAAAACAAAGGGAATGTTTTTGCCCAGAGCTGTATGTAATAGATCTACATGGCGGCACAAGAAAGGTTGTTTATAAACTTTGTACGTATGAGAAAGGCTTACAAGCTCTGCATGTAAACACCTCCAAAGTCAGTCAGAAAGATTCAAACAACTTTCTGATGGCAGGCAAATTACAATCAACAGAAAGCTCGGAAGAGAACAAAGAGCTGACCGAACTTGAAACTTAAGATGAAAACATCATGCCGAGTTCTTTGGAGGTTACAAACTTCATGCAAGGTCTCAAAGAAGGCATAATAAAAAGGGACAGAGCCAAGAATATGGGGCTTCCCAAAAATCACTAGAGAAAAGAGCTGCTTGGTTCCAAACATCGCCAGCGAGTTTCCAGCAGTTGCAGAGACAGAGCTTCTAGGCCGCAGACAGGGATTCAGATTGCCAAAAGGAGAGGTTCCAATTGCCGGATGAAAGTTTAGAGTCCAGAGAGAGGGATCCTGGTGAGACAGTTGGCAGCAGTTCGAGTTAGTGGAAGTGGCAATTCGAGCTATTTTGAGACGGCAGACAAAAGCGGTAGTCATGCAGGCATTTCGGCGATTCCAAGCCAGAGGAGAAAAGTCAATGTAAATTCCCGAAGCGGAGAGTTGGTGGCAGTTTCAGTTATTGGAAGAGCTTCCAGTCACTGAGAAGAGAGAGGGATCCCATTCGAGAGTCAAAAGAGTCAGTTGGCGGCAATTACAGTTTCTTAGAGGCAGGAGTTCAAGCTGCTTGAGACGGCAGTCGTCCAGGCATTTTTGGCAAGCCCAAGCAGAGGAGAAAAGGTGAGGCAAATTACCTAAAGCACCTTCGCTTGGCAGTTTTTATTCTTTTCGCCATGGGAGAGCAACATTTTTGCAGAGCTGTACGAGTCCACAGCCGGGTATGTTCCCGATGAGACACTGCTGAATGTCAGACATTCCTGAGGAAACCCGAGATCTGAATTGAAAGAATTGCCATAGAACTTTTAGTGAAAGACTTTTGACTGAATGTGCGATACAGAGTCTTTTGTAAGTTTTATACCTTTGCACAATTCCTCTTATAATGTGTTTTAGTTGGACACTTAAGATTTAGATTAACAGTAACAAGAAGTGTCATTAAGAGAATCTATTGACATATTTGAAATTGATATAAAGCTTGTAAAAGTAACTTAACAGAGAGGTAGCTAACCTCTTTGCAAGTAAACTAGGAGTTTAATAAGTGAAAATTGTAAGCAGAGAGTAAATAAGTTTTTGAATTAAAGAGACTAGTTAATGTTGAAGTAAAAAGGATCTAATTTATGCCCAAGAATTTTTATAGATGGATAGAGAAAGCAATCTCCCTAATGTTTAAATTCGTGTATATTTCATAGTAATGTAAATAAAATGTGTTTTGATTTTTTTTGTTAAAGGAGTGCTGCCTGATTGTTTATTTTTACGACTGCACTGTTCCTAAATAAATCGGACTTGTGAGCCGGAAACTATGTGAGATAGCCGAAGCGTAAAGTTAAGTAAAAAGAATAGACCACGACTGTTTGTGTAAAGTTTTATTGAAGGAATTTGTGTTAGAGAGAGAAATCTACTGGCTGTATTATTGAGTTTTATGCTAATTAAATGATATTAGTGGCGCAATCTAAATTAAATAAATTTTCTAGTATTATCTTAGGCATAAGACTTGTAGTGTGAAGGGTAGATAAACATAGCATGTAATAATATAAGCAAGAAAGATTCAGAGAGAGAAAGCATTCACAACTAATTAGAATAAAGTATAAAGATAAATATTTTAAGAATAACAGTATATAAGGTATAAAAAAAAATAAAGACACTTAAAATAAAGAGAAATTAACAGCATATGATTACAATGGCACAGCATTCGTTTACACCTTTATCATCTCTAATTCCTTTTACAGCACTCTTTCTTCCATTTTTGAGCTTTTTCAACAGCTTCCAGAATATTTTGCCACCTTCTTGATATTTTTCTGTGTTCTTACCAGTGTTCCCATGACTTTTGTTTAGCTAGTTTAATGAATTATTTAATGCTTTATTAAATGGTTTATTAAAAATTTAATGGTTAAATGACTCTTCAATTGAAATTTTCTCATCTGTGAGGAGAATATCTCTGTGTTGTTTCTGCATTCTCTCAGGATTATGGCAGAGGCATGCCTTCACAGTTCTTGTAAGGTGTTGTGTCCTAACACAGTGTAGTTGACCTATTCTTTGACAGTCAGATACACAAACATCCTATTGATCCTCAGTGTTTTAGTGTGTTGAAAATAACATTTCAACCTTGTATAATGCTATTACAGCTGCATGATTTTCATATTTTCCCTGCTGCATGTTAACCTGTACAGCTAGACAATCTCTCTCTCTCTGCTGATAAACATGCAAATATTGGCTGTGCACAGCACCACTAATGGAACTGGGCTCATGCAATTCTGTGGGCAATACAGGAGTGTGTTTGGTAGTTGGAACAGTATATATGACAAGACTGTAAAATCCTCTATTGGGACCATCCCTATATTCGTTCAGTTTGTCTGAATATTTTGTGATCATTTGCCTACATAAAAGAATGACATATTCTTTGACAGTCTTATCTGACTGCGAAAGAATGTCATTCTGTATATTCTTGTTACTAAATAATCTCAAAGCCGTCACATGTTCTCTGCTCCAAGTGGACACTATCCTCTGTAATCATTAACATTGCTTTCTCCTCTTATTTTATTCCCTTCCTCCTAAGATTCTGTAACCCTGCATTTCTGTTCCTGTCTGTATATCATTTGCAATTAACCAAGTTTCATACATACCAATAATCCTTGGATATATTGACTTATCTGTGCACAAAATTAACACTTATATTTCTGATACTCTTCATTAGTATACAAATGTGTCCACATAATCTTTCAGGCTTGTTAGTGCTCTGCAATTCTACACGATATCTACACCCTCCAGCCCTCTTTTCCCACTTCCATACTTTTGTCACTGATCACACTCTGATGCCATCCCACCTGTGCTCCCTTCACTCTAGTTTTTGTATGCTTGTTGCATGTCTTTCTTTCTTTCTTAATGCTGATTCCCCTTTTTTCCTGTTCTTTATATCCATTTATATTTTTTTATCATTTTTTATTTTTTTTATTTTACTTTGCCTGTATCATAATCACTCTTTCACTTCAAATGTTCATTGCCTTACTCATTCGAATGCAGCCCTTGTCTTTTAAATCATTCCAACTTCCCTTCAAATTTATCATGTAACTTACAAGTTACACATCTTTTACATTGCAATGCTCAACCATCATGCCATTCCATCATCCACTTTTCCTCCCTGCTCACTATCATAACTAGGTAATACATTAAATTTTCCAAGCTATGTTGTTATCCTTTACATGCTACAAAACTTGCTTATATCCCTTTTAGCTTATATCCTTGTTTTTGCCTTTCATGTCATTTGTGCCCATAACTACTAGCTTTGACACATATTCATTTCTTCCATACAAAGTGATGCCCTAGAACATTAATTTCTGTGTTCTATTTTATCTACTATACTGCTACCAGTAGAATTTCCATGCAAACTACTCAGTCATTTACAATTACTTTGAATTCCTCTCTTTTAATGTAACCTCCATCCATGAAAGGCTATAGACCTTTAGTATATTATTTACTGTGGGTGGGCTAAGGATTTATTTTATTATTCTTTATTTTTGTATTTTTATTTAAATTACTTTTTGCGTGATCTCGGCTCTAGAAACCAAACATGGAACTTTTTCAGATTACTTAAGTCTCCACTAAGCAGGGTGTGGTTTCACACTAGGCAATGAAATTCATTTCCCACCTCAAGATAATCACAAATATCCATACACATGGTGGGATTCAAACCCAGAGCCTGTTCATTTGAGAGCACACACATTAACCACTCAGCCAACCAAGCTGGCCTGTGGCTTTGAATACAATGCACCGAGTATCGTATACTTTGATTCATATGTAGCACTGATTTCAACGAATATTGTTTACTAGTGAGCATTTAGCTTTATGTGATTACCTATTTTAGTTATTACAATCATATGAGCATTAGTTTATATTTCTTCTCAAAAAAATAATTACTAGCAATTCATTTTATGTTTTATTTCCATTGGTTAGCTTAGTGGGAGGGAGACCAAAAATATGATTAAAAGTGCAGTTTCTATGGGTTTGTTGGATATCACTCATACTGTTTATTTATTTCTCTAGATGGAATGTTATATGAGTGTCAGTAGTTCGCCTGAAAATAACTTACTTATGAACGAATCACGAGGTAGTGATTGCAGGTATGTGTTTATCTATTGCTGCTTTGAGTATACCAAGAAAAAAAAAAAAAAAAAAAAATTTAATGCTTTAATACAACAGAGTAAATTTCTCTGCTAATACTAAAATTTTAGTTGCAGTTAAATAAACCACTTGAATTTAACACAAGAATCTCTTTAAGATCATTTTGCATGCAGTCATTAAATTCACTCATTAGTCACAAGTTAAAATAAACTATCTTCTGAATACATTTCTACAGTGATAGAGATCTTATCCAGTGTTACCATTATGTCAGACTACTGTATTTTTAGTATCTGTTATAGCAAACTCAAGCCACTTAAGTTATGTTAACAAAAAGGCAGATGTTTTACTGAATGGCCATAAGTCTGGAAATGTAGATATTTCATTTTAATTCACTGTATTCACAATATTTTTCATTGCATTGAACTGTACATCACTAATAAAAACCATTTGTTTTATATATATATATATTATATATATATATATATATATATATATATATATATATATATATATATATATATGTTAAAGATACCAAGCTATTTTAAACCTGGTTTTACATATATATGGAATATATATATATATATATATATATATATATATATATGGTCTTTCCTTTAAAAAAAAAAAAAAAAAGGAAAAAAAAGGAAAAAAAAGCTATTTTGTACTTTAGAACATCAGTCAAGACTGATGTGATTGAAAAATACAGAAAGGTTAAAGATTTGATTACTCTGTGACTGCTAATGAACTTAAAGTTTGGGTAGTCCACATGAATGATAGAAATCCCTTTATACCATAATATTAGTTGCTAATAGGTACCTTAAGCTACTTGATGAGAAATTAATGAAATTTGTGATGATTTCCTTGGACCTTTCAGATGACTAATACTGCAAATTGCTCTCCTCATATTTCAGAGGTGTTATTACAGTTAACTCTCACTATAGTAAATACTGTTATAGCCAACAATCCACTATAACAGACTTTAAAAAGATCCAGCTGAATAGGCTTGATACTAACTAAAGAAAATTCACCATAGCAACTTTACACTATAACATACTATTCTTGTAGTCCCTATGAATTCTGTGTAGTGAGAATGAATTGTACTAATGATAACATAAGCCTCACTTACAGTCCATACAAGTTTGTTAGACAGAGCCAGCTGTAATTAACTTCCCACCATATTAGCTTCATTTTTGTTATCTCTTCGTCATCATCAAATTCCTGACGTGTACCTTCAAGGGGTTTACAGCATATGATAGTACTACATGAAAAACTTGCATCATTACTAACTTCCTATCTACAATTTTCCTCCAAATCAATCTGTTACCTGTCAAGACTCCAGCATTATCAGATCTCTTATATTTCTATCTTCTAAGGTAATTTTTACTGTATCAATCCACCTATATCTTGGTCTTCATCTGGGTCTTTTTCCTGTCAACCTCAGAGAGAACACTTGTTTTGCTAATCTTTCCTCGCCCATTCTGTTCAAATGACTATACCACCTGAGATTAGCTCTGCTAACGCATTCCTGGATGCTGACACTGTCAAGTTCTTTCCTAATATTCTCGTTTTTAATATGATTTTGCCATTGATGCCATCTGTTCGTGCCCCTAATCTTTCTCAGGACTCTCATATCTGCAGTCTATAGTCTTTGGTTAAGTGTTTTACTTCTGACCCATCTCTCAGATCCATAAGTTAAAACTGGTTTGAACACTATCTTGTATATAGCTAATTTAGTGTTCTGACCAGTTTCTCTTTTATTCCATATGAATTTATTCAATTGACTTCCTACCATACCAGCTTTGTTGATTCTGTTGTCTATTTAATATTTAATTTACCATTTTCACTAAAAATTGCGCCTGAGTAGTTGAAATGTTTTACTTTTTCTATAAGTTCTTCATTCATGTTACAGTTGATATTTTTGTTTCTGCCTATTTTTATTGTCTTTGTTTTGTTATTGCTGATTTTCATACCAAATGTATTACAACAATTATTAAATTTAGTCAGGGAATCTTCCAGACTTCTACTGGATTTATATAAAAGTATAACATCATCTGCATAAAGTAAAGAGCTGAAATTAACATCTCCAATTTTGATATCAGGTTTAAAACCACTTTCCTTCATAATGATCCATAAATGAATAACAGAGTGGATAATGTACATCTTTGTCTGATGCCAGATTTAACATTAAACCATCTTCCTCTGCTTCCTTCAATCCTAACTGCTGACTTACAACTCAAATAAAGACTAAGTATTGCTTGATATAATGCCCCATTGACACCATATAACTGTAGAGTTTTGAATAGCTTCCCTCTTAGAACCTTGTCGTATGCCTTTTGCAGATCTACAAACTTAAATAGAGATCTTTGTTATATTCCCATGATTTTTCAACTATTTGTCATAAAGTTGCAATCTGATCCTGACAGTCTCTTTTTGGGTTATTTAGCCTGAATCCAGCTTCCCTTCTACAATCCTTCTCAACCAATTCTCAAGTATACGTGCATAAATCTTACTAGGAACACTTAGTAGGAAATTACCTCTGTAACTCTCACATTTAGTTTTATTTCTCTTTTTATATATGGGTACTATGAGAGCTCTACTCCAATCATCTGGACTTCATCTCTCTGTCCAGGCTTTCTGAACTATGCATTGAAACCACTGTAAGACTTTTATACCTCCATACTTGAGACATTTCCGATTGAATATCATTTACTGCAGCTGTCTTTCCATATTTCAGGCTTTTGATGGCTTTTTCTTCAAGTATGGATATGTATTCCTGATTGCATGTGTTTCTTACCACTGCTTGTTTCATTTAGCAATTTTTCAAAGTAATTACTCCATACATCAAGGATATCTTTTCTTCAGTTTTCATTTCACTTTTATTATCTCTAATTCCTTTTACAGCACTCTTTTCTCCATTTCTGTGCTTTTCCAACAATCTCCAGAATATTTTGCCACCTTCCCTGTAAACACCATCCAATCATTGTTTGATAGCTCTTGGAGAAAGTCATTCTTTGGTGAAAGACTTTATCACAGTGTGGTACTCAAATTTTAACATTACAGCCACTTAGTGTGTCAGGTGTTAGTCGAATGAGTGCCTTCATAAATGGTGCTATCTGTCATGCATGGTATTTTAAAATTGGCTCGAATTTTTTATGTCAGGTTAGAAACTTTTGGAATCTACCTCGTAAATGAAAAATGCAAAACTTTTTATTATTATTATTATCCAGGCCTCCACAGAGTCAAAAGACTCATCGTGGGAGCTCGTTTTTAGGAAACACAAAATCTATCATACCACTCCTTGAACCCATTGACCGTTCCTGCTCTAATCACTCTCTCTCAGGCAATGCATGCCACGGTTCAACCACCCTCCATGCAAAGAAACCACTCCTCACCCTCTTGCTCACAGCCTCCTTTCGTAACTTCAAGGTTGTCCCCTTGTCATCACTCTTTCCTGCTGTTCAACCAAGTGAAAGAACTCCTCCAGTGTCTACCCTTTATCTGCCTTTCAACAGTTTAAAAGTCTCGATCATATCACCTCTCCTTCTATCCACCAAACTCTGCAGTCGACATTCCCTCAGTCGTTCCTCGTAACTGAAATTGTACAGTCCTGAAACTATTATCTGCCTCTGTACCTTTTCCACAGTTACGATCCCCTTCAAATCCTGGGGACCAAACCTTAGAATAATAGTCTAAGTGTGGTCTGATCAGGGTCTTATACAACAGAATGATAACTCTTTTATCTCTGCAGGTCAGCGTACTTCTCAGTATTGCAGCAATCCTCTGGGTTACCTTCACCACCTTTGCAATATGCTCCCTGAATTTCAGTTTTCTATCAGTCATCACCCCAGATCTCTTATCACCCCTACTTCCTCCAGTATAACTGCTCCAATTGAGTCTACATCCTCCCAGCTTCACATCACCCACAAACAACTGAATATCCCCTTGCAATCCATTGACAATGTCATTGGCCTGCTGTGGAATACCACTTGTAACCTTCTGCCGCCTTGATATTGCTCCACCATACACAACTCTCTGATACTTATCAGACAGCCAATCCTGAATCCAGTTGGCTATCCCAACATACCCATGTGCTGCAACTTAAATATCAGCTTAACATGTGGCACCCTGTCAAACTCCTTTGCAAAATCTAAAAAAATGACAGTATATGCCTTTTCTTCATCAACTGCTCTTGTCACTTTATTATAAAAGGCAATCATATTACTAAAGCAAGAGCACCCCTTAACAAATCCATGTTGATTCTCACAAATAACATTGCCCTCATCTGCCCACCACTGTATATAGTCTCTCACTAATTTCTCCAAGACCTTAACAACTACTGATGACACACAAACTGACCTATAATTAGACACTTCCAGTCTGCTACCGCCCTTGTGCAGCAGGACTATCTTCCATTCCTTGGGTGCCTTTTCCACCGCCAGACTTTTATTGAAGAGCCAGGTCAACGGAGCTGTCAGTTTTTTAGCACATTCTTTCAAAACCTGTGGTGAAATACCATCCAGTCCCACAGCTTTACTGGTATCCAGAGTAATCAGTATTTGAAACACATTCTCCTCTAAACCCTGAACCTGCCCTCTCCCCTCTAGTATTAAAACCTTCTTCTCCAGGATCAAATACTCCAATAAAGTGCTCATTGAACAACTCCACTATGTTCTCTGCATCAGTCACTCTATTCCCATTTTTATCCCACAATGTCATTTCTTCCACAATCATTTCTCCTCCTACTGGTCACATAGCTAAAAAAATTCCCTGGGATTTTCTTTGGATCTTTGGACCAATCTCTTCTCATATTCCAGTTTCATCTTCCTTACCATCCTATTCACTCTCCTGGCCTGTGTCTTATATTCTTCATGCATCTGCTCTTCACCTGTTTCCTTATATCTCTTCCATAGCCTCTTTTTCACATGCGGTCCCTGTTTAATGTTGTTTGTCATCCAGTTTACACCAAATTGTGTCCTCTTCTTCACTTGTGGAATACAGCTTCCTATTGCTGCTAAAGAATTTCCTTCACAATTTCCCAAACACTAATGATATCCTGGCCTTCCAATTCCTCCTCCATGAAACTTCCCAAAGTTGATATCTAAGACTATTATAATTATCTACCTTATAATTCCACATACGTTCCCTTTTCTTTGATACACCTGTTTGTCTATTCATCTTCCATGTTAAAACCACATTGTCACTCTCTCCAACTGGTGGGAGAGATGTCATCTCACTTATTATCAGTTCTTCTGACGCTATGACCAAATCCAAAACTCTTGTTCCCTCTATTATATGTTGCCTAAGATTTGTCCCTCAAGAATTCTAGAAATTCCATACTCTTATTACTACCTGCATTTTCCTCTTCCCAGCTTATACTGCTGTACTTAAAATCTCCCATAACAATCATTCTTCTTCTTGCACTTGCCAAGCTCAACTGCATAAACATCTCCTGGTTCCCACCCTCTGTGCTCCCTGGTTTATAGCAACACTCCACTAAATATTTTTCTCAAAATAAATTGATAAAATATTTAATTTGCAAATTAACTTTTTGTAGGTGGTGTACTTATAAGGTTTACAACCTTCATGCTCATGAAGGGTTATAAACGTTATAAGTACATCAATACTGTGGATGACTTGCAAGATATCAGAAAATAAATGACTATTCTTACATTAGTTGATTCTCACTAAGCAAACTCATAGGAACTACATGACAATATAGCATTAAACCTCTACGACTTTTGTCAGGCTTTTCAGTATCTTGTTATAGCAAGTGAATTTGTAGTCATTTGTTGTAGTAAGAGTTAACTGCAATTAGATACTGTTTGAAGGGAATAAGAGTTCAAAACAGAAGCACTGAAATCTCGAGTCACATTTTTGCTGTTTTAAATTTTCACCTTTCATCGTTTGAGGATTAAAAGATTTGACCTATGCATTTGAAATTTCCCAAATTGAATGAACCTCTGCAGACAAACTATTTTTTAATATATTATGTTTGTGGATTATTCAGCATGCTTCTGTGCTATGTATAGTAATCTCTCATATAGTGTGGTTAATTCCCACTGAAAATATTAAGATTTGAAATTGTAATGAGTGGAGCATTAATATAGCTAATTTCAATGTAATGCATTCCAAATAGAAATTAATGAATTGTTGCAGAAAACATTAAAATTAAATGATCTTGAACAGGCATTATTTGATGTAATAAAATAGTTCAGCTTGATTAAATGGAATGAGAACTCCTGGTTCAATATAAAGTTGCATTTCAAATAGATCACAGTCACAGTTGAAAAGGATCAGAAATGAAAAACATTTAAATATTTTTATTGTTTCTGATTGAATTACAATATGTGCACATACATAATTTTTATTGTTTAGAAAAAACAGTGTAGTTCACATATTTCTTCTTTTCTTTCTCCATATGTGTGTCTGCAGTGTTGAATATCATTTTCTAAAGTTGGCTGCACTTTAATTCTTCGCTCAACATTGGGATCATCACTTATAATTACTTTGTAAGCATTCTCTACTGCCCAAAAAACTGCTGATTCATCTACTGAAAATTTGCACATTTCTGCTCCACTGCTGTGTGAATATCTATTAGTATAAAATATAATCGGTAATTGCCTTTCTAATGAAATTAAAATGCACTGTAATGTAATTTACTTAATTTACACTAATTACAGACCACATTGGTGTTTAGAAAACCCTCTGTTTTGAGTAGCATTGTGTGAGATTTTACTGTATTAGGTTTTGGATGAAATTCAACTCTTCTGAATGTGTGCTAGCTACAATTTGTTATGAAAAATGGTATACTTTGGATGTATCACATGGATTTACAATTTCATGTAATAAATTCATTAAAGTTTTTCCTGTTCTACAGTGCACTGAAAAGATATGATACTACAAGGATTTTTTTTTATAAAGTAACTTGTAAATAGGTAAACTAAAAATAGATCTTTTAAGTTCCTTAATGCAACATTTCCAACCATGAAAGGTTGCTGATTAATAGTATGTTTGGTATTACAGATGGGCCAAAGGTTAAATAATCCATGAATACCTCTTTGAATGTATTTATGGATTATTACCTTGGAAATAGTTTATAATTGATGGTTGAAGGTTTACCTAGTGAACAGGAAACATTTGTGTTTACAAATTTTAATTAAATATCTTGTAAATCCATGTTCTCTGCATCCACAATTTTTGATATGCTATTTCAAAATAGCTATGGTATACTATATTGCTGTTTAAAGTTAATTCCCAAGGAGGGGGGATGAAGCTAATTGTAAACACTCTATCTCTTATGTTATCAGAATATTATATTCTCCAAATATTACAGGGATAACCAAATCCTAAGTTTCTTATATAACTCATATGACATCCTTCAGATACTAGATACAGTTTATCTTTAGATCTCATTAGAAGTGTTCTTCCTTTCATGTAATAACCATTGCCTTGTAGTTCTAATCTCATAGAGGTGAAAGAATTTTTATTCATGTATGTAAACTTTTTTTCCCCAGCCTGCCAAAGAGGAAAACTTTTCAGTGGAACACAGCGCACATTACTTACAGAAGTAATTCACTGTCTTTGTGGACTTAGTTGCTTCACCCATAATTCTAAAAACAACTTGTTTATTCATTTGAAGAGTATATTAACCACCTAATCAGCTGTGGTAGATGAAATATATCAGCATACCGTGTGCTTTTATATTCATGTTATTTGAATAGTATCTTAATGATATATTCAATAGTACTCTTTGCATTCATGCTTTGATATTATAACATGTTATGGCTGGTTAGATGGTTGATGCAGTTCCTTGTTTTCAGTTTTCTTTATTATATTGTTTTTAATTTCATTTTTCTCCAACTTTTTCATTCTTTCTGCCTAATCAACAAACCCTTGGAAGTGCCAAGGGTTTATATAACATTCTTTCAGAAATCTTTTTTTAGAGCCTTAATTTTAAAGAGTTTGTTTCCTTTCATTCTATATAGTAGAACATTCTTTAATATGTTGACTTCCAACTATAAGATAACCAGTTGACCATCTATATAAAGATACTAACTACAAGTTATCTTGTAGTGTATTTTTTGTACTAAATGTTGTTGCAGGCTACATGATAATTTGATGCTGAAGCGGGTATTTCAAATGAGGAAAGGGAAGATTGGTGTACCCAGTAACTATAGTGAAATTGAATTAAATACTTTTTGCATGTGAATAAATAAGAGAAGTAACACAAATGATTATTTAAAAAAAACACCAGAGTTGTACTAACATGATTTTGGAGCTTGCATGTTTATATTACTGATTCAGTTTCTAGCTTATTAGAAGCAAGCAGCACCACGAACATCAATAAACAGTTAATGTAAGTTGCTTTTTTTTATTATTTATTTTTTAGGTTATAAACTAATCTCTTTTTCAGGATCTGATACCCAACTCAGGACTATCTATAACATATACAAAAGAAGTATTTATCCATATGCAAACTGTGAGATAATTATTTTTCTTATGCTAAGAAAATAAAAAAATGTGGCTATAGTCACAATGTGAAAGAAAAAACAAAACAGGAATTGCATATTATTGAAGAAAATACCAGTGGCAGGGTGCAGTTTTAAGTGGGAGTGCTTCCTATACAAAATTTTTAAAAAATGATTCTTTTTTTTCCTAATTAGTAACCAGTTTATTAATAAATTGATCTCTAGATTTATCATCATCATCATCATCAAATTCCTGCCATGTACCCTCAAGGGGTGTACAGGATATGACAGTACTACATGAAAAAATTACATCATTACTAACTTCCTATCTACAATTTTCCTCCAAATCAGTCTGTTACTTGTCAAGACTCCAACATTATCAGATCTTATATTTCTATCGTCTAAGGCACTTTGTACAGTATCAATCCACCTATATCTTGGTCTTCCTCTGGGTCGTTTTCCTGCCAACCTGGCAGAGAACACTTGTTTTGCTAATCTTTCCTCTCCCATTCTATTTAAGTGACCATACCATCTGAGATTAGCTCTGCTAACACATTCCTGGATGCTGACAATGTCAAGTTCTTTCCTAATATCCTAATTTTTAATATGATATTGCCATTGATGCCATCTGTTCACGCCTCTAATATTTCTCAGAACTCTCATATCTGCGGTCTCTAGTCTTTGGTCAAGTGTTTTACTTCTGACCCAGCTCTCAGATCCATAAGTTAAAATTGGTTTGAACACAGTCTTGTATACAGCTAATTTAGTGTTCCAACTAATTTCTTTCTTATTCCATATGAATTTATTCAATTGACTTCCCACCATACCAGCTTTGCTGATTCTGCTGTCTATTTCTATATTTAGTTTACCATCTTCAGTAAAAATTGTGCCTAAGTAGCTGAAATGTTTTACTTGTTCCACAGGTTCTTCATTCACAACACAGTTGACATTTTCAATGATTCTGCCTATTTTCATTGTCTTTGTCTTCTTATTGCTGACCTTCATACCATATCTATTACAACAGCTATTCAATTTAGTCAGAGAATCTTGCAGACTTGTAGCGGATTTAAATAGAAGTATAACATCATCCGCATAAAGCAAAGAGCTGACATTAACATCTCCAATTTTGATATCATCTCTAGATTTATTTATTAATAAATTGGTCACTGATTATGAAAAAAAATAATTTTTTTTAAATTATTTTGTATAGGCAGCACCCCCCACTTAAAATTTCATGGGCCACCACTGGAAAATACTAAGAATATTTCCTTTAGCAGGTTACCATTTTGCCATTTAACAAATGGCTAAAGGTAATCTGCATGGGGATGTTAGTGCAACAATGGTATTACTCACTTTTAGCAAGCTGGCCACTCCCTACCCATGCAGGACTAGAATCTTTCAACCAGTAATATAATCACACAAGCTCTGAAAACTATTTCACTTAAGAAAAATTTGTAGTGAAACAGTAACAAAGTGAAAAATGTATCAACAGTTATATATTTTTGAAGAGATAATACAACTTGGCACTGGTGGCAGGCTCACACATTGGACCAGTGGCAGTCATATTAGATATGTTTTTTTTTTTTTCTTTTTATTCCTGATTTCCTTATCCAGGAATAAATCATTTAATTTTCAAATAACTGCCTAGAAATTATTGTTGAGACAGCATTGGAGTCCTTATCCCAACCTTCTCACCTTTCCAGACAAATAGAACTTTCTGAAGTGAGTGCTCTTCAAAAGATCAATTGTTTTGGTTCTGCTGGCATTGAGACCTAAGCTTGCTCTTGAATGTTGATTTGTGTCTAAGAAGCCGCATTCTGTAAAAGTAATAAAATCGAATTTGTGAGTTAAAGTTACCACCACCGTTGATGGTCTTAAGTCTTAGTTTATAATAAATAATTAAACCAGTAATGGTTTAACCCTTTGAGTCCTATTGATGTAAATATACATCGATAGGACTCAAAGTGTTAATTATTTGACTTGGTAAGTTATACTTGTTGCTATCTCTTTCTCAATGTCATTAAGGTAAGCCATACATAAAGTATGGCTTACCTTAATACCATGGATGGCTGCGATATTAAAAATATATTAATAATCTTGACCATTCTGATTGTTTTTAATTTTTTTTCAGTGATGACAACCAATTTTCTTCTGAATCAAGTGTCACAATGCCAGAGAGCCAAGGTAACACTTCACAAGATACGTTAATTTTTTTTTTTCCTCTAGATGTTATATGTTTCTGAATTATCCTTGATTTTTGTTTACCAAATGTTTAATTTTTTTTATTCTTTTATACAGTATACTGGTGTGATTGAGATGTTTCATTGCTGCTTGGTATTCAGAATACTGTTGATTATGAAAAGATTTGAATTTTTAAAAGGAAAAAAAAATTCCTTTAAAATACAAACTACTATAATTTAGGCTTGAAAGGTCCATTATTTTAAATATTGAAGTTTGAAGCATACATATAATTGTTTAGGTATTTGAGATTACTGTTTATCTACATCATATAGGATAAAAAATTACTTTTGTATTTTACACATTGGTTTTGTTTGAAATAAAAATCTTTATAGTTGCCAAACTAAAAGCAAAAATTTCCCTTCTTTTCCTTTCCTTTTTTTTTTTTCTTGTCACAGAGGATTGGACATTTATAGTTTAGGATTTAGTCATACAGATAGGAGACCTCCACATAGCCTTTAAAGGAATGCGGAGAACCGACCAGGGCTTCTGACCTAATGTCCAATCCTCACCTTCTCGTGGTGCACCCTGTTGGGTATCTACTTTGATACTGAACGAACGAGGATGGGCTGGCAATTTGGGATTTAGCCGACCAAATTGTATTCTTATTGGTTAAACCAAAATAAAAAATGATGGTACAACATGACAAAATTTCATGCCGGCTGGGGCGTCGCCCGGTTAAACAAGGCCCCCGTTGTTTTCGCCAGGGAACCAGGGCGAACAGCGAAAAGTCAGCTACTGGAACAAATCTGAAAACAAACCCCAACTCAACATCACCAGAGTTAAAGATCGGTACTATCAACGTAAGAAGCCTGAATGGCAAAGAAATGGAGCTAGCTGAGGAATTAGATAAGTACCAGATCGACATAATAGGGGTGACTGAAACAAAAAAGACCAAAACTGGTGAGATCTTTCTGAGCAATAAATACAAAATGTTATATTCAGGCAATAACAATCAAGGAAAAGAAGGAGTAGCCATAGTATTCAACACAAAATACGAGGCTAATCTTCTTGAATGGCAGTCAGTCTCAAGTAGAGTAATGTGGGCAAATATGAGAATGGGGAACTGGACAATGAGACTTATTTGTGCCTATGGTCCCACAGAAGGTTCTACTAAGGTAGAAGTGGAGGAATTTTTTGAGGCTTTAGAAAAAGCAACTGACACAATGAAAAATGAAAAGTTGGTCCTTGTTGGGGATCTAAATAGTAGAGTAGGAAATGATTGTGAGACATACAAAAATATTTTGGGAAAATTTGGAGAAAAGAGCAAAGCTAATAATAATGGCAAATATCTGTTGGATTTCTGCTCAGGACATGGACTGGTTATTACTAACACCATGTTCCAACATAAAAATGTGCACAAATTCACATGGAGAGAAGAGGCTAGGAATAAGAAAAGTCTCATTGACTATGTTATTGTTGATAGTGATGTTTTCTCCCTGGTGCAGGACACCAGAGTGTACAGAGGATTTGAAATTGGAAGTGATCACTATTTAGTCTTGAGCAGGATAAAATTGAATTTCATATTGAAAAGAATAACATGTAGGAAAGTTTTAAAGCGAATAAAAGTTGAGCAGCTCTCAGATGTAAACTGTAGACTAAAATACAGAAATATTATTGAAAAGAAAATGAAAGAGTTTGAGAACAGGAATCAAACCTTGGAGATTCAGTGGCAAACTCTGAAGGAAACATTGATTGATTCTGCCAGAGAGGCATGTGGTGAGGTTGTGTGCAAAGATAAAAAAATCAGAACTCCCTGGTGGACACAGGAAGTTAAAGAGGCAGTGAAGGAAAAGAAGAAAGCATATCAAAAGTTCCTGGCAAATAAGTCAGCTTTTACTCTTACAGAATACAGAGACAAATGTAAGAAAGCTAAACAGTGTGTAAAACTAGCTAAACAAAAGTCATGGGAGGACTTTGGCAAGAATATAGAAAATAAATATCAAGAAGGTGGCAAAATATTCTGGAGGTTGTTGAAGAAGCTTAGGAATGGAGGAAAGAGTGCTGTAAAAGGAATTAGAGATGATAAAGGTGAAATGAAAACAGGAGAAAAAGATATCCTTGAAGTATGGAGTAATTACTTTGAAAAACTGCTAAATGAAACAAGCAGTGATGACAGCACAGTGATAAAAAACACTGACCAGGCATGCAGTCAGGAATACATATCCATACTTGAAATAGAAAAAGCCATCAAAGGCTTGAAATGTGGAAAGGCAGCAGGAGTAGATGATATTCGACCAGAAATGCTGAAGTATGGTGGTATAAGAGTCTTACAGTGGCTGCACTGCATAGTTCAGAAAGCCTGGACGGAGGGACGAATTCCCGATGATTGGAGTAGAGCTCTCATAGTACCCATATATAAAAAGGGAAATAAAACTGAATGTGAGAATTACAGAGGTATTTCCCTACTGAGTGTTCCTGGCAAGATCTATGCAAGTATACTTGAGAAACGGTTGAGAAGAATTGTGGAAGAAAAGCTTGGTGAAGAACAAGCTGGATTCAGGCCAAATAGAGGCTGTCAGGATCAGATCGTCACTTTACGACAAATAGTCGAGAAAGCATTGGAATATAACAAAGATCTGTATTTAAGTTTTGTCGATTTGGAAAAGGCATATGACAAGGTGCTAAGAGAGAAGCTATTCAATACGCTGCAGTTATATGGTGTCAATGGGGCATTATATCAAGCAATACTCAGTCTTTATTTGAGTTGTGAGTCAGCAGTTAGAATTGAAGGAAGTACAGGAAGATGGTTTAATGTTAAATCTGGTGTGAGACAAGGATGTACATTATCTCCTCTGTTATTCATTATCTATATGGATCACATTATGAAGGAATGTGGTATTAAACCTGATATCAAAATTGGAGATGTTAATGTCAGCTCTTTGCTTTATGCGGATGATGTTATACTTCTAAATAAATCCGCTACAAGTCTGCAAGATTCTCTGACTAAATTGAATAGCTGTTGTAATAGATATGGTATGAAGGTCAGCAATAAAAAGACAAAGACAATGAAAATAGGCAGAATCATTGAAAATGTCAACTGTGTTGTGAATGGAGAACCTGTGGAACAAGTAAAACATTTCAGCTACTTAGGCACAATTTTTACTGAAGATGGTAAACTAAATATAGAAATAGACAACAGAATCAGCAAAGCTGGTATCGTGGGAAGTCAATTGAATAAATTCATATGGAATAAGAAAGAAATTAGTCGGAACACTAAATTAGCTGTATACAAGACTGTGTTCAAACCAATTTTAACTTATGGATCTGAGAGCTGGGTCAGAAGTAAAACACTTGACCAAAGATAGAGACCGCAGATATGAGAGTTCTGAGAAAGATTAGAGGCGTGAACAGATGGCATCAATGGCAATATCATATTAAAAATGAGGATATTAGGAAAGAACTTGACATTGTCAGCATTCAGGAATGCGTTAGCAGAGCTAATCTCAGATGGTATGGTCACTTAAATAGAATGGGAGAGGAAAGATTAGCAAAACAAGTGTTCTCTGCCAGGTTGGCAGGAAAACGACCCAGAGGAAGACCAATATATAGGTGGATTGATACGGTACAAAGTGCCTTAGACGATAGAAATATAAGATCTGATAATGTTGAAGTCTTGACAAGTAACAGACTGATTTGGAGGAAAATTGTAGATAGGAAGTTAGTAATGATGTAATTTTTTCATGTAGTACTGTCATATCCTGTACACCCCTTGAGGGTACATGGCAGGAATTTGATGATGATGATGATGATGAGATGTATGATTGTCATTTTTTTTTATTTGTTTATGCATTTTAAACAATAATCCAGCAAAATATCTTATTGGTAGTGATACTTTTTGTTGGATAAGCTACTTCAATAAACAGGTTCGTGGGTCACACAAACTTTCCAGGCAACAAATCCCCTAACATCAAAAGAAATTTCAGAAACATTCAAGACAATGTTAGGATCTAAAATCCCAAGTCTGATTGGAGGGTGAAGACACCATCCATTTGGCCAATCATTCTGAAAAATCAACATAGTTTTTTAAATGAATAAGACACAATAAAATAATAAATTAATGTCAGCATTAATATTAGCTGACACTTCATGGCTTTTCACTATTCATTGCGAATGCTACTCCAGACTCAAATCCACCACAATCTGTCCAACTCTAGCTCATTACATGTTGCAAACCAATTTTGTTTAGTTTGCAAGGGCAAAAGTCTTCTTCCATACAAGACTTACTAAATAGCCTTCAGCAGTGCAAAATATTCTTTGCATCATGAGATTCAATCTCCTTTTGAATTTTAGCATTCACCGAGACATGATGGATTGAATATATTGAAATTTGTATTATGCCATTATTTTAGTGCTATTAAAATATTAGTGCATTGGCATTTCAATAGTACATTTTACATCCATCATCATCCTCATCATCAAATTCCTGCCATGTACCCTCAAGGGGTGTAAAAGGATATGATAGTACTACATGAAAATTTTACATCATTACTAACGTTCTAGCTACAATTTTCCTTCAAATCAGTCTCTTACTTGTCAAGATTCCAACATTATCAGATCTTATATTTCTCTCGTCTAAGGCACTTTGTACCGTATCCATACACCTACAGGGTGTCCCAAAATTCATGCAAGAAGTAATTTTGATAGAAAACACAGGTTTTTAATTAAAAATTGTAATTTCTTATTGATTCATAAAGTATACAGTATAGGGTTATGCATGGAATAGCATATCGGGTAAATGGCCTCCACGGCTTTGCTGGCACATACGCACTCTTTTTTCGAAATTTTCCATGACCGTTTTGCATAAATGTGGCTGAATTTCATTGATACAGCGTTCAATTTCCTTCTTCAAGGCGTGGGTGGTCGTGGGCTTGTTGGCATAAACCTTACACTTCAAAAAATCCCAAAGAAAAAAGTCCAATGGTGTTAAGTCACATGATCTGGGCAGCCAATTCTGATCACCAAAACAGGAAATTACACAACCAGGAAATGACTCATGCAGTAATTGAATTGTTTCTCGGGCTGTATGGCATGTGGCACCATCTTGTTGAAACCACATGTCATCCACATCCATATCTTCCAATTTAGGCACAAAAAACTGGATTATCATGTCGCGATAGCGAGCACCATTAACTGTTATTGTCTTACCAGCCGCATTTTCGAAGAAGAATGGACCGATGATGCCTCCAGCCCGAAATCCGCACCAAACAGTGACACGTTGTGGGTGCATTTGTTTCTCAACAATCACTCATGGATTTTCTGAACCCCAAATGCAACAATTTTGTCAATTAACAAAGCCATCAAGATGAAAATGAGCCTCATCGCTGAAGATGATTTTGTTTGAAAAATAAGCATCCACTTGTTGTTGTTCCATAATCCATTCAATGAACTCTCTTTGCTGTGTGTGTGGTCAGTAAGCTTCAGTTCTTGAGTCATTTGAACTTTGTAAGCATAAAGATGCAACTCTTTCATGAGAATACACTGTAAAGAGCTTCTCGAAATGCCCAATTCAAGACCACGGTGCCGAATTGATGTTCCTGGACTCTCAGCAACACTCTCGCAAACTGCTTCGATGTTTTCTGTTGAACGACTTGCTGAAGGACGGCCAGAGCGTATAAGATCACTAATTGATCCAGTTTCCTTGAATTTTTTAATTAATCTTTTCACAGTTGATGAAGTTAAATCACTATTCCGACCATATTTTGTACGAAAATTGCGAACTGTAGCTGCCAAACCTTCATTATTTTTAAAATATTGCTCAACAATGAAAATACGTTGTTCTTTCTTGTAGCGCTCCATTTTTAATAACTCTGAACTGTCAGCTGTCACGCTGTCTTTTTTTTTTTTTGTTGGCAACACGTTACTGCACAAATGGTGCTAAATTTAAATCTTGCGTGAATTTTGGGACACCCTTCATATCTTGGTGTTCCTGTGGGTAGTTTTCCTGCCAAACTGGCAGAGAACACTTGTTTTGCTAATCTTTCCTCGCCCATTCTGTTTAAATACGTTAAATTGAGATTAGCTCTGCTAACGCATTCCTGGATGCTGATGATGTCATGATGACCATTCATGCCATCTGTTCACACTTCTAATCTTTCTCGGGACTCTCATATCTGTGGTCTCTAGTCTTTGGTCAAGTCTTTTACTTCTGACTCAGATCCATAAGTTAAAACTGGTTTGAACACCATCTTGTATACAGCTAATTTAGTGTTCTGACCAATTTCTCTTTTATTCCATATGAATTTATTCAATTGGCTTTCTACCATACTGTTGTTGATTCTGTTGTCTTTTTCTATATTTAATTTACCATTTCCACTAAAAATCGTGCCTAAGTAGCCCGAAATGTTTTACTTATTCCACAGATTCTCCATTCAAAACACAGTTGACGTTTTCAACGATTCTGTCTATTTTCATTGTCTTTGTCTTTTTATTGCTGACCTTCATACCATATCTATTACAACATTTATTCAATTTAGTCAGGGAATCTTGCCGACTTGTAGTGGATTTATTTAGAAGTATAACATCGTCCACATAAAGCAAAGAGCTGATATTAACATCTCCAATTCTGAATTAATGTTTAATACCACTTTACTTCATAATGTGATCCATATTGATAATGAATAACAGAGGGGATAATGTACATCCTTGTCTTATACCAGATTTAACATTAAACCATCTTTCTGAACTTCCTTCAATTCTAACTGTTGAGTTACAATTCAAATAAAGACTAAATATTGCTTGATATAATTATCCATTGACACCATACAACTGTAGTGTTTTGAATAGCTTTTCTCTTGGCACCTAGTCATATGCCTTTTCTGGATCTACAAAACTTACAGATCTTTGTTATATTCCCATTATTTCTCAACTATTTGCATAAAGTGAAAATCCGATTCTGACAGCCTCTATTTGGCCTGAATACAGCTTGTCCTTCAAGTTTCCTACAATCCTTCTCAACTGTTTCTCAAGTATACTTACATAAATCTTACCAGGAACACTCAGTAGGGAAATACCTCTGTAATTCTCAAATTCAGTTTTATTTGCCTTTTTATAAATGGGTACTATGAGAGCTCTTCCAATCATCGGGACGAATTCCCGATGATTGGAAGAGCTCTCATAGTACCCAAAAGTCTTACAGTGGCTACACTGCATAGTTCAGAGCTCTTCCAATCATCGGGAATTCGTCCCTCTCTCCAGGGCTTCTGAACTATGCAGTGTAGCCACTGTAAGCCTTTTATACCTCCATACTTGAGTATTTCTTTTCGAATATCATCTACTCCTGCTGCCTTTCCACATTTCAAGCCTTTGATGGTTTTTTCTACTTCAATTATGGATATGTATTCCTGACTGTATGCCTGTTGACTGTTTTTTTTACCTACCACTGTGCTACCACTGCTTGTTTTATTTAGCAATTTTTCAAAGTAATTACTCCATACTTCAAGGATATCTTTTTCTCCTGTTTTCATGTCCCCTTTATCATCTCTAATTCCTTTTACAGCATTCTTTCTTTCTTTCATTACTAAGCTTCTTCAGCAACCTCCAGAATAATTTGCCACATTCTTGATATTTATTTTCTATGTTCTTGCCAAAGTCCTCCCATGACTTTGTTTAGCTAGTTTTGCACAGTGTTTAGCTTTCTTGTATTTGTCTCTGTATTCTCTAAGAGCACAAGCTGACTTACTTGCCAGGAACTTTTGATATGCTTTTATTATTTGTAAGAACATTAGATTGATTCATTGGCTTCAGGTGGGAAAAGGAGTTAGGAAAGCATGTTTACTTTCTCTTCACTTATTTAGTATATATGTGGAGGACATCATGCATGTGTAGCATTGGATAAGCTCAAGACAGGAATTAGGATAGGTGGTATATTGATCAGTAATCTAAATAACTGATCACAGAGTAACTGATCAGTGATCAATTACTCTGTAATAACAAGGAAGAACTAGGTCAAATTCTAGATAAAGTTAACAAGATCAGTAATAACAGAGGACTTCAACTCAATCCTAGCAAGACAAAGATTATAGTTCTCAAAGGAAATACAAACAGGAAAGCTCTTGAGAAATAAATGTACCTTAATGGAGAAAGAATTGAGGAAGTCAGCAAGCTTGAGTACCTGGGGATCCATTATTAATTTGAAGAATTGCTGTTCAGAAGATGTCAGGAAAAGATTATGAATGGCTAAAACAATAGTCGGAGACTTGTCTAAAATCTGGAAGGATGGACCTATTTCCATGGGAACAAAGTTGAGGAATTTGGATGCAGTTGTTTTTCCAACAGCATCTTATGGATGTGAGACTTGGAACTTAAAGAAGTCAGAAAAGAATAGCTGCTTTTGAGATGTGGTGTTTTATTAGCATTAGGAGAGCCATAATGACAAAGTGAATTTGATAGAATAGATTTTAACAAACAGTATATATATTATATATATATATAAATATAAAAGAGATTCTAAGTTGAAAATTCTGCCATAAGTATATCAGAGCAAATTTATCTATAATACCACCTTTGAGGAAAAATGAGTGGAAAATTAGGAAAACTGTTCTTTTTTGTTTTTCCGTGATTTGTATCCTAAGCTTTCTTCTGCTGCTTTTAGTATAGTTTTCTTTATATTTTTCCAGTTAGTTTCAATATTGTTTGTGGTTGGTTTCTAACACACTCCTGTTCTAGGAGATGAATTTTAAACTGTTTATTAACCATTGGTTCTTTTTTTTTTGAATATGTGGTTCTCTTTATGAATTAAAATCTGCTTTCAACTAACATGCAGTCACTATCAGTTTGGCTCCCTCTAAAAACCCTTCTATCCTTGATATTATTATTTAGTTTGTTGTTGTATGGAGATATAAAAGTCTTGCTGTGGCTGCACTGCATGGTTCAGAAGGCTTGGACAGAGGGAAAAATTCCAGATGATTGGAGTAGAGCTCTCATAGTGCCCCCTATACAAAAAGAGAAATAAAACTAAATGTAAGAATTACAGAGGTATTTCCCTACTGAGTTTTCCTGGTAAGATTTATGCAAGTATATATAGAAATGGTTGAGAAGGATTTGGAAGGGAAGCTTGGTGAAGAACAAACTGGATCCAGGCCAAAAAAGAGACTGTCAGGATCAGATTGTAATTATAAGTTTACAACAAATAGTTGAAAAATCATGGGAATATAACAAAGATCTGTATTTTAAGTTTTGTAGATCTGCAACAGGTGTATGACAAGGTGCCAAGAGAAAAGATATTCAAAATGCTACAGTTATATGGCGTCAATGGGGCATTATATCAAGCAATACTTAGTCTTTATTTGAGTTGTAAGTCAGCAGTTAGAATTGAAGGAAGTACAGGAAGGTGGTTTAATGTTAAATCTGGTGTCAGCCAATGATTTACATTATCCCATCTAGTATTCATTATCTATATGGATCCCATTATGAAGGAAAGCAGTATTAAACCTGATATCAAAATTGGAAATGTTAATCTCAGCTCTTTATTTGTGCATATGATGTTATACTTAAGTCTGCAAGATTCCCTGACTAAACTGTGAATAATGTTGTAATAAATTTGGTATGAAAATAGGCAGAAACATTGAAAATATCAAATGCAACATGAGTGGAGAACCTATAGAAGAAGTAAAACATTTCAGCTACTTAGGCACGATTTTTAGTGAAAATGGTAAATTAAATATAGAAATAGACAACAGAATCAACAAATCTGGTATGGTAGGAAGTCAACTGAATAAATTTATGTGGGATAACAGAGAAATTAGGCAACACGCTAAATTAGCTGTCTACAAGACGGTGTTCAAATCCATTTTAACTTATCTATCTGAGAGCTGGGTTAGAAATAAAACACTTGACCAAAGACTACTAGAGACCACAGATATGAGCATGAACAGGTGGCGTCAATGGCAAATTATATTAAAAATGAGGATATTAGGAAAGAACTTGCCATTGTTAGCACCCAGGAATAGTCACTTAAACAGAATGTGCGAGGAAAGATTAGTAAAACAAGTGTTCTCTGCCAGATTGGCAGGAAAAAGACCAAGATATAGGTGGAATGATATAGAATACAGAAATATAACATCTGATAATGTTGGAGTCTTGACAGATAACAAATTCATTTGCAGGAAAATTGTTGACAGGAAGTTAGTAATGATGTAAGGTTTTCATGTAGTACTATCATAATATGCTTTACACCCCTTGAGGATACATGTCAGGAATTTAATGATGATGAGTATAATAACTGAACTGATTAAAAAAAAAAAAACAGTTGTAAACAAATAAAACTGTTATACAAGGAGAAACTGTAGAAGAAGCAGAAAAGGAAGTAAGACATATGAAAGAATGCAAACAAGATGATGAAAAAGAAAATGATCAAACAAGATGATCAAAAAGAAAAGATGAATTAATAAAAAAAAATTAAGACTAACTAAAAAAAAAAGCAGCAAAATGTAAAGGGAGAAGAAATGATAATAATGTAATAATGGAGAAAGTTGTGAATCTTCAGATGAAGACTCCTCATGCTTAACAAAGTTTACAGACTGTGAGGAACTATCTCATGTTAATAAAGGAAAAACAATTGAAGAAAAATAAAGTTTTCTGGTGCAAAGTTTTCTTAGTACGATTAACATCTACATGAAAAATAATAACTAAGTTCCAAATGATGAACAGCAGCCATTAAATTGAAATAATAGAAGCAACTGAAAAAAAGAAAATAGAAGAATTTACAACTAGAGATTAAAGAAATATAAAAGAATTTACAACTAGCAAGCTATGCAGTTACTCCTTCACAGATTGAAGACTTCATCAGCTTCATCCAAAATCTAGAAGTTAGTCTTACCAGTGAACATTTCACTAATCGTATCTCCCTTCTGCATTGCCTCATTAAATGTATGAGAACTCACCTGGATTAGAGATACATGTTGAAAGTTTTTTCACTTGATTATACTATAAATGAACAATGCCATGAAATTATATTCTTCAGTTAATCCTTTATCCAAATGTAAGCCCAGGCCAGTTAAACAAGAAGCTGTATGGAAACTGATGCTAAACCATGATATCGGGTTTCTGTTTCTCCAAGAAATATACTTTTGTAGATGTAGATATAAAGATGTAAAAATATGTTTCAGTAAGGAAATACCGTGAGTAGACATAACAATTAAAATTATAATAATGGAATTAACTCGAGTAAGATATTATTTATTAGTAGAATTTTCGCCTGAGTATCACAGGCATCTTCAGTACATATATAAAGCTAATTAAACAATAGCTGACAATTCCAAAAGGCACCACCTAAGTAGCTAATGTTAGATAACTAAAAAAAAGGTCAATAAATTTCCTAACTTATTAAAAAAAAAAAAAGGAAACATATATATATATACAATTAAAAAAATATTAGCTGATTTATAAAGTACTATCTCCTACAAAGGGGATGGACATAAACCATCAGATCTGTTTAAGTTAGGAGAGTGAAGTAAAGTTTCACATGTTTCTTTATAAAGCTGTTCCATGAGGAAATGACTTTTGTGAAGGACTCTTGTCTTGTTGCAATGAACTCTGTTTAGTGTTGATGGCATGTTTTGCAAGTCCAGACTGTTCAGGTTCAAGGTCTTATATTCAATACCTTCTTATATTTTTATTATTTTGGGGCTCTTAAACTGTCCCTAATTTTTCAGGTCCCCAGCTAGAGCCTTGTGTGCCTCTGCAAAAGTACGACCCTGACAAACCCATACCCAAAATTTCCTGATGTGACTGAAAATTGTGTTTAATGAATTGAAGTTTCCATAGTTATTTATCAGGTGTGAACAAGATCCATATCATCCAAACACAATCCTAAAGTTGACATAATGCAAATATAGAAAAAATTTCAAGAAAATTTTATATAAGCATTGAGATTATCAAATCCTTAATCAATAGAGCACATGACATTTGTTGTGCTTCTGAGTTAACACCTATGCTCTGTTATCTCTTCACTTTTCTGTAGCCAACTTGCACAGGGAGCAGGAAGCCACTGTAAGAACAGGTGTTAGATTACAAATCTAACAATATGCATTATTTCTTCTGTATTTCAGGAGGAAGACATATCAAATTCCATATCAAAAGAGCTACTCAAAGCTCTTTTGATGAAGGAATTCTTATATCCATTAGATAAAAAGGAGGAAATAATGTATTGCAATACTTTTTCTGTAATAGATCGTCTGAAGAACAAAAGGAGTGGGCCCAGTGTTTTAATAGTTCCTGCCTTTTGACTGGGATGTTGATGAGATTCAGCATGGATATAATGGCCTGTATGAGTCTTCTTCCTATAGACTGAGAAATGTAGGTTACCATCTGGTTGCGAAGAATTAAAAGATCCAAAAAAAGGCTAACTGCTTATTTAATTCTACTTCTAGGGTGAACTGGATCCTTGGATGAAGTGCATTTAATTTCAATAGAAACTGTTGTAGTTCATCAACAGTTCGGCTGTAGTTATTCAAGATAAAAAGAATATGAAAGAAAAATGTCTCTATTACTCCACGACTATTCAATTTACAGGCTCCTCACATCGGATCCTACCTGGAGTCAATTGAAAAGACTTAATTCTGTTATAGATAATGTATCTACATGGAATGAAGATCAAAAGAAAAACTTAAAACCTTCTTTGATCGTCCACCTAGATTGTATGGTCTTCCAAAAGTTCATAAACCAGGTATTCCGTTGAGACCAGTTGTTGATTGTATAGGTTGTCCCACTTATATAAAATCTAAATTTTTATCAGATTTATTCACTTCTTCAACTAGAACTGATACTTATATAAAAAATACTTTGGATTTCAAAAATAAAATTTTGGATCTTTTTATCTAATGGATATAAGAATTCCTTCATCAAAAGAGCTTTGAGTAGTTTTGATATGTCTTCCTCTTCAAATTCAAAGAAATAACTCGTATTCCTATCCCTTATGTGCAAGGCATTAGTGAACACAGCAAAAGTTTTAAAACCACTAAATATTTTCGTTGCCTTTTAACCAGTCAGAAAAATCTCCACCTTTCTCAGTTATCCAGGTGTCTACCAGATTCCTTGCTCTTGTGGATTATCTTATTTCGGACAAACAGGAAGATCTGTCTATATTCGGCTAGAAGAACACCAGTCTTATATTCAATATCTTGAACCTGAACAGTCTGGACTTGCAGAACATGCCATCAACATTAGACATAGAGTTCATTAGAACAAGACGAGTCCTTCACAAAATTCGGTTCCTCATGGAACGAGGCTTTATAAAGAAACATGTGAAACTTTGCTTCACTCTTCTAACTTGAACAGATTTGATGGTTTACGTCTATCCCCTTTGTGAGAGATAGTACTTTATAAATCAGCTAATCTTTACTTACCTTTTTTTTAATTGTATATATATATTTCCTTTTTTTTTTTTTTTAATAAGTTAGGAAATTTATTGACCTTCTTTAGTCTTACATTAACTACTTAGGTGGCTCCTTTTGAAATTGTCAGTTATTATTTAATTAGCTTGTACTGAAGATGCCTGTGATACTCAGGTGAAAATTCTACTAATAAATAATATTTTACGTGAGTTAATTCTGTTATTATAATTTTAATTAAAGATATAAAAACTTTAACAGATAGATATCCACTTCTTTCTTATTATAGCTTTGGAAGATTTATACCGAGGCTGGAGTAAGGGTTCTTATTCTTTCCCTTCCCCCTCCTCGGTCATTCTGTAATATCCAAAGGGATGCAAAAGGGAGAATCTTGACAATAGATAGATAATACTGTGGATGTGTAATAAGGTTTATGCTCCATCCAGTCGAAAAGTTAGGTGAAAATTCTTCTAGGAATCTCCAGGTGCTATTATGTAGTGGGCACCTTATTATAAAATATAGTGCCCACTATATCATAACAGTTGACTGGTTAGTTTATGGTTTATTGGTGCAAGTACAGTGAAGGTTACAGCAGTACACACGGTATTAGCAACTGGAGATCGGAATTGTATTGAAAACCGCACATTAGAACAAAATAGGAGGACACCCCCAGAAGTGGAAAAGTGGGATATGCACAGTTAAAAATGTCTTGACAATGCTTAACTAGTAGATATGGAGGATTCACAATCCTAATCTCCAGGCTTATACATACATCAGGCATGGCCAACTTCATTCTATACAAGGGCCAATATATAATGAGTGATAGCATCACGGGCCGCACACTTTTAGGCAGAACTTAAATAAAAATAAACTGCATTTTTTCAAGGCAATAGTTATATTTATTGAATTACTATATTTTGTTATTATTATATCACACCTCCAGGGAGTCCAAAGCCTCATCGAGGGAGGGCATCAACTCTACAACTCATTGTCTCACTACTGCACCAACCTTCATCATCTTACACCGACGCCATCTACCGCCGACTGCCACCACTAGTGCTTTCACAGACAATCACAAACATCCATGCCCACTGTGGGATTCGATCCCGCATCCTTTTGGCTGGAGAGCGGATACGCTAACCACTCAGCCATCCAGGCCAGCATATTTGTTAAATCATTTTACTACTGGGAGAACAATATAAAATACTTGAAACTGAGTCTCTGAAACTGTTATGTTGGAGGTTTAATGGATTTTTTACAACACTCAGAAAGAATTAAATTAGAATTTAATACTCCTATATTTCGTCCTAGTTACTAGGACATCTATGGGGATTACAAAAACAATTAATGTAACATGCACACAAAAACTTTCAATACTAAGCCCAACCACATGGGTGACACTAAAGTCCTATCTAGGTGGAGCACCCTCTATGGGTGGTAGTAGGTGGCCTGGAATGTAAGGTGGGACCTCTGGTGATGAGTGTTTCCCAAATCTTCGGAAGCTTAATGCAACCGTATTTGTTAAGATTTGGTTGGTTTCTGAGAGCTGCTGCTGATTCTAAGAAAAGTCTCTCTTTCTTGAATTTGCTGTGGTGGAGCATGGTGGTTTTCTTCCATGATACTCTGTGGGTGGTGTCCAAAACATGGCCAGCCAAGCCTGAATGGCCATAGTTGTGTTTAACGATGTACGACTTGTGTTCCTCCAGGCGGATGGATGCTGATCTGCCTGTCTGTCCAAAGTACGCAAGCTTACAGGAACAGGGTACTTTGTAAACTCCAGGCTGAGAGAGAGGGGGGGGGGAAGCTGATCTTTCGTAGAACGGATAAGGGTAGCAAGTTTGCGGTAAGGCTTATATGCTGTGTGTAGGTTATACTTTTTTAGTATCTTGGCTATTTTTTCCGAAGTGCCTCGGATGTAGGGTATGGTGATGGCATTTTTAAATTCTTGTTGATGAGAGGGACGGGGAATGGGGGAGGAATTAATTATTTTTTTGATACTGTGTTCACTGTAGCCATTGGAGAGGAAAGTTTTGTGTATGTGGTTAAGCTCAGTAGTGAGAGCAGTTCCACTGGAACAAAGATTGTGGGCTCTCTTGGTAAGGGTTTTAATGATGCCATATTGTTGTGAGGGGTGGTGGTGGGAGAGTTTGTGAATGTATCTGCCTGTGTGTGTGGGTTTTCTGTATACAGTGAAGGCAAGTGTATCATTGGGCAGGCACGTGACTAAGGTGTCTAGGAAGGGTAAACAATTGTTCTTTTCCTTTTCCATAGTAAACTGGATTCTTGGATGTAGGCTATTGAGATGACAGAGGAAGGAGTCTAAAGTGTCTGGGCCATGAGGCCAAATGGAGAACACATCATCTACATATCTTAGCCAGATAGAAGGTTTGAGTGGGGCTGAGTCTATGGCTCGTTTTTCGAAATCTTCCATATAGAAATTGGCAAGGGGGGAACCCATGGCGGTTCCTTCTATCTGCTTGTAGATTTTGTTATTCCAAGAGAAATACCCAGAGTTGATGGCAAAGGAAAAGAGATCTAAAATGTCAGAGGGGAAAACGTTTTCTAAGAGAGATAAAGTGTCAGTTAAGGGAATATTGGTAAACAAAGAGGAGATATCAAAGCTTACCAATATGTCTGTATTGTTCAAGGTTAAATTTTCTGTGAGGGCTTTAAAGTGGGTCGAGTTTTTATATAGGAAGCTGAATTTCCGGTGAGGGGGGACAGAGAGTTGGCCAGCTGTTTAGACAGTCTGTAACAAGGTGCATTGGTGGCATCTACTATAGGTCTGAGTGGGGAATTGGGTTTGTGGATTTTTGGTAAACCGTATATTCGGGGGATTAAGAAATTAAAAATCTTACTTAACCTCCTGGCCCCCTGACGTCACGAAAAAACTTAAACCTTTCCGCTCCCATCCCCCCCCGAATATACGGTTTACCAAAAATCCACAAACCTAATTCCCCACTCAGGCCTATAGTAGATGCCACCAATGCACCTTGTTACAGACTGTCTGAACAGCTGGCCAACTCTCTGTCCACACAGAGCTTTCCTCTCCAATGGCTACAGTGAACACAGTATCAAAAAAAATAATTAATTCCTCCCCCATTCCCCATCCCTCTCATCAACAAGAATTTAAAAATGCCATCACCATACCCTACATCCGAGGCACTTCGGAAAAAATAGCCAAGATACTAAAAAAGTATAACCTACACACAGCATATAAGCCTTACCGCAAACTTGCTACCCTTATCCGTTCTACGAAAGATCAGCTCCCCTCTCTCTCTCTGCCTGGAGTTTACAAAGTACCCTGTTCCTGTAAGCTTGCGTACTTTGGACAGACAGGCAGATCAACATCCATCCGCCTGGAGGAACACAAGTCGTACATCGTTAAACACAACTATGGCCATTCAGGCTTGGCTGACCATGTTTTGGACACCACCCACAGAGTATCATGGAAGAAAACCACCATGCTCCACCACAGCAAATTCAAGAAAGAGAGACTTTTCTTAGAAGCAGCAGCAGCTCTCAGAAACCAACCAAATCTTAACAAATACGGTTGCATTAAGCTTCCGAAGATTTGGGAAACACTCATCACCAGAGGTCCCACCTTACATTCCAGGCCACCTACTACCACCCATAGAGGGCGCTCCACCTAGATAGGACTTTAGTGTCACCGATGTGGTTGGGCTTAGTATTGAAAGTTTTTGTGTGCATGTTACATTAATTGTTTTTGTAATCCCGTAGATGTCCTAGTGACTAAGACGAAATATAGGAGTATTAAATTCTAATTTAATTCTTTCTGAGTGTTGTAAAAAATCCATTAAACCTCCAACATAATGTCCTCACAGCACTTAAGCCTCTACACAAGAATCTCTGAAACTGATCAATGTAACCAGAGCAGACCACTCCCACTACTAAAACTCGCACCGAAAAGCAGTAGATTTTATAATTGAGTAATCTTTTTAAAGCAATTTTGATTCCATGTTGAGAATATAAATTGTTTCTTTCATCAGAAATAATGAATATAACTAGTATATCAATCAGAAAATCTGCCGTCGAAACTAATATCTAAATTAATAATACACAGAATTTAATATAGTTTTTATCCTGCTGCGAGTCACACAAAATCACGTTTACATGCCACATGTGGTCCGTGGGTCTGCTGTTGGCCACCTATGACATACGTAATTAAGGTATTGGTATCCATCTTGATCAAATTTATATCTCATCTTCCCTTATAAATAGGGGTATTCAGATAAAAATATCTTGACATCAGCATGTGAGATCATAATTTGGTTGGAGTCTACACGTAGACTCCAACCAAACTCCAGACCCTCTCTTCAAATCTGGAATAATGTTACCTGGAACTGGGATATGTGGTTAAAATTCAGACAAGCAGTAAAACAGAATATGATTGAATGGGGAAAGGAACAGGCTCTCCTCAAAAGAAAAAAAATGTTGAAAGATCTGTATAAAGAGAGAAGCTGGTTCATCGCAAACCAATGCAATGGTACAGAATGCAGCAACATCATTAAAAACATCAACATAGAGATAGTGACTGTCACCCAAATCCATGGATGGTGAAGACATATTCACCACTAAAGACATCCTTGACTCCTTTCAAAAACACTATAAAAATTTGTTTGAAGACAGTAGTACTGTTAGAAATGAAACCCCTTGAAACATTAATGGCTTTCCTGTTCATATCCAAGATGGGCTTGACCAGACCCATTACAACAACTGAAATTACTACAGCAAAAAGTAATGCCAAACAAGGTAATCCCCAGGACCTGATGTTATAGGGATAGAACTTTATTGCAAAGCCTGAGATTTTATGCTTCCCATTCTAGTTATGCTGTTATGTTCCAGTTACCTTTTCTATCTACAGGACACATTCCAAGTGAATTTGTAGCAAGCTATATAGTCCTCATTCCAAAACCTAATAACGATCATACCTTAATCAACAGATGGAGACCTATTTCTCTATCTAATACTGACTACAAGATGTTTTTCCACATTATCAACTCAAAGTAGGAATGAGATACATAATTAAAAGCACACAGATATGTATTGAGTTATATGCCAAGCAGTAGAAATTAATCTGTTTTCACTAAACAATCTACTGCACCTAGTTAATATGAAAAATGCCTCCATCAAATTGGTGTGGGCACAAGTCTGCTATCCATTATTAAAGGAGCCTATGCCAGTTCAGAAATGAGTCAAGCAAGGTTGTGCTCTTAGTCCATTACTCTTGGCATTAGTTCTTGAACCTTTCTTGCAGGAAGTCAACAATACATGTGCTTATGAGAGGGGATAATTTTCCTTCATATTTGAGGATCCCCTCAAATATGAGGAAAATAAGGTATTAGCATATGCTGATGAGGTAGTAGACACTTTGAGGGATAATGATTCCATATACATCTTTCTTTTGGTATTTTGGAAAAATTCAGCAAAATTAGTGGATTAACTGCTAATGCTGAAAAGACGAAATTAAGCAGGATCTCGGAAGCATGCCCTTTGGACTAGCCCCTAAGAGAGAACCTCTCACTATACTTGGAATTCCCTCCACTTACCCAATATTACTAGTTCAAAAACTTATATACCGTAGAAGACTTGAAAATTGGGCCACATTCCTTTTCTTCTAAAGCCATTGTACTTAAAACCATTATCTTCCCTATAAATTAAAGATACCAAGAAATAATGTTCTTGGTGTAATCCTTTATCCAAGTGTAAGCATAAAATGTTTGCACATGAAGTATATTCACAACTGGGCTACTTGTATATAGAAGGTAATAACTTTTCATCAGTCACCTTAGTATCCTATAATGCAAAGCACACACTCTTTTCAGATGTGTATAATGCAGTTCATTATTGGAAGGGTCACTGTAATATCTGAGGGTTTTAATCCTGTTGGTGCTGCGCCATTGTGTGTGTGTGTGTGTATATATATCTTTAATTTCTCTTTATGTCTTATTATCTTATCTCTGTATGTATTTTTATATGTTTTGCCATTGTAATATCGGGGTTTAATCCTGTCAGAACTGCGTCGTTGTAAATGGGGGGGGATCTTTTATATTTATTAATTTATATATCTCTTTACGCTATACAGGAATACCTTGTATAGCACGGTTTTGAACAACGCGGGTTTTGGGCTAACACGGTTTTTATTATTACACTAACATTGTCAACACTGACCGGCGACTCCTGGGCGCTGCAAGTGACAGTTGAGAGCCACGTTTATGCAATAGTTATTTGACTGATTCTCACGTAGACATGTTCTTTCCCCACGGCATTTCATTATTTACGTTAATATTAGTATGTAATATTTTTTTATTATTTAAGTATGAGTGAAAAGAGACAAAACAAAAAAGACACTGTTGGAGTAACAAAAAACGCAAGTGGTTGACAGAGAAGAGACTAGAAATTATAAAATGTCACGAGAATGCCGCTCAAATAGCATGTGAGAATTCATTGAATGAGTCATCTGTACGAACAATTATTCAGAGCAAAGAAAAGAAAACAACATGGAATGAGCACCGCTTCTTATATGTCGAAAGTTAGCATGAGAAATCGATTTTCTACAATGAATTGAATGCCTTCCAATGATCTGGATCGAAGATTGCAATCAGAAAAAATTTCCCTCAAGTCAAATGATAATCCAGGCAAAAGTAACAAGTCTATATGACAAAATAAAAGAAAATGAAAACGAAAATGAAGGAGGTACAACCAGTGAAACTTTTATAGCAAGTCGCGGGTGATTCTACAATTTCAAAAAGCGTATGGGACTCCATAACGTAAGAATCCAAGGTGAAAGCGCAAGTGCTGACACTAAAACTGCAGAATTATTTCCCAATGAATTGAAGGAGCTTATTGAGAAGGAAGGCTACACAGATGATCAAATTTTTAACGCTGACGAGACTGGCTTGTTCTGGATAAGACCATCGCGCACATTTCTAGCAGAGAAGGAAAAAACACAAGCTGGGTATAACGTGCCAAAAGACCAATTGACACTTTTACTAGGAGGTAATGCATCCGGTGATTTAAAATTGAAGCCACTGTTGTGTACAGAGTGGAAAACCTAAGAGGCTTAAGGGCTTTACAAAGAACAATTTACCTGTTCATTGGCATTCTAATTAAAAAGCGTGGGTGACTCGTTCAATTTTTGAAGACTGCTTTATAACTTGTTTTTGCCCTGAAGTTAAATGCTATTGTAAAAAGAATGATATTCCTTTCAAAATTTTGCTTTTATTAGACAATATGCCAGGCCATCCAACTCTGTTGACTGACTTAGATGAAAATGTCAAGATTCATTTTTTCCATCCAAACACAACATCAATTCTGCAGCCGATGGATCAAGGCGTTACTCTACTTTCAAGGCTTACTATTTAAGACGAACTTTTGCTCAAGCTATTAAAGCTGCACTAGAAGAAGATTCTTGGACTTGGAGTGAATTTTGGAAGAAATTTAACATAAAAGATTCCATTGAAAATATTTATGAATCTTGGCAAGAGGTGACTCAAAGCAACATGAGAGCTGTATGGCATAATATCTTGCCACATTGTTCAAAGTAATTTGTTGCCTTTGCAACACAGAAAGAGGAAATCTCAAAAGAAATTGTACAGATGGGCAAAGATCTTGGTTTTACAAGTTTAGATTGTAACAATGTGAAAGAATGTATTGATTCTCATTCAAATGATCTGGATGATGAAACCCTTTTGGAGTTGGAACAACAATGAGTCTATGAAGCAGAAGAAGGCGAAGATGACCCCAATGATGTCATGGTTGAAGAATTTTCCTTTGCTGACCTTTCAACTTTTGTGAGAAAAACGACGAAGCTTCTGACTTTCTCATAAATGCTGACCCGAATTTGGAAAGAAACATCAAAGTAAGACAAAGTCTCAATAATGCCATCAAATGCTACAGAGATCTAGTACTTGAAGAGACAAAGAAGACAAGGATGGTTCTCTCTCTTTCTCTATGTTTACTGGGCATCTACAAATGCCGTATGGTCACTCCAATGCTTGGTGATGTTCCACACCAGGCCTCGCCATGTAGGATAGTTCAACAAACACTAAAAGACTACTTTAGTAAAAAGTAAATTACTGTATGCTAAAATTGAAGCAATGTTTGTTTTGTTTTCTACAACTTTTATATCAGTTTAAAAGGATCTTATTTGTTATTTAGGATAATAGAAATGTCATTTTTAAACATTTCTATTATCCTAAATGTTTGTAATAAACAAATTAAATTGAAAACCTTTATAAATAGACCTCAAACAACGCGGTTTTGCATAGCGCGGACGCTTCTTGGAACCAATTAACCGCACTATACAAGGTATTCCTGTATGTGGTTCTTATTACAGTATATATATTTTATATATCTCTCTTTTTTCTTATACATTAATTCGTTTTCCTTATCTCTCTTTAATCTCGTATATGTATTTATGTCGTTTAATGCAACTTTTGTTATGTGATTCTAATTATTCTTCCTTATCGCTCTTTGGTATATCTTTGATATCTTCTTATGTTAACTGCCTTCTGCACTTGCCTTCTTATTCTTCGAACACCAGAAAATTTATTTGTTTTAAAGCTGTGCCACTGATGTGCGTTTTCTATTAACAAGAAGTGTAACATGCGTCCAGTAGTTTTCTATTTACCCTCAGAATATCCCTAATTTAATTAGTATCTGCAGTCGTGGTCTACTATCTATCCTTTACTATCCTTTCTCTTGGGTTCCCGCTAATAGGCTCTAATATTTTTTCAGAACAGTGCATCAAATAATTAAGAATCAGGCAACACTTATTTAATATTTAAACAACAAAATTTAATTCACATTAGACAAATTTATACTGCATTTTCAGTAATAAAAAAAAACATCTCAATTCAAATCTGCATAAATAAATAAGTTAAGTTCCTGCATTTTACTCACACAAATCATATCACATATTTAACTAATTTTCTTAATATATAACATAAATCATTTATACTGAGCAATGGTACTTATTACTTAATTGTTAACTCTTATTCATCGAACAGATAGACGATATCTTTTACACACAATTGCTCTTTCCTTTCTATGCTGCGAATATTCTATAGGTAAGTTTCACCAATTCAGCAAACAGTTACACTATGACTTAATTCAACTACAAATTCCTGACATTTAATTACTTTATAATCTTGAACTGTTAAATCAGCCTATTTAGATCACAGTCCACTAATAAGTTCTCTTAAAAGCTCAAGAAAAATTGAACAAATGGATTAACTCACTTTATAGCTGCTACCCACTGTGCGCTTGGCTTCGAACTGGACTTCTATTCCCTTTTTCTTCCATGGGAGGTTTTTCTCTCCTCTTTACGCCGGTGATAGATTTACTGACGCTTCTGGGATGCCATACTCGCTGCACTTCGGACGAAGATTATCGGCTTGTGGAATGCTTGCATGTGCGTTGGACTAACAGAGCAATTTCTTCCCTCTGTTTAACAGCTCCTGGCAAAGACTCGTCAATTCATCATCAAATATCTGCTTTGTCTGGCAGATCGACTCCTTGTCATCTTTCTTTTAGATGACTGACATGATTTCTCCTGAAGTCGCGTTCCTGATGACATGCATCTGACGGATAACTGCTGGCGACTTCTTGATGACTGACCGATGACCTCTGGATCACTGACAAAAATTTCTGGAACTGATGGTGCGATCTTATCGCCAATGCCTTTTATTCGGTCACTTGCGAATCCTTGCACAGAGATATGTGACCCCCGAACATTTCGGTGGTCACATATCTTGATCCTTTTCTCAGACCGACCCTTCCTTTGTTTTTCTCCAACACTCCCTAAATCCCATTCGTTCTGGCAGCGGACATTCGTTTGAAGCTTTTGTCGGTCCACCTAGCACTGACCTTGAGCGTTTCCATGTAGAACACGCACAAAATTTGATGTCTTTACAAAGAGCTAAAAATATCCTGTTTACTAGTGGCAAGGTATTGCCTTAATACTAAACCTTCTAGAATATTCCCTTATTTGGCAGAGAGCATATACAATTCCCATTGGGATTATTTACATTTCTGTAAAGATGTACAAGTTACAATTCTTGCGCTTGACCTTGGTAAAATTTATGTAAAAATATTTAGACTTTTTGAAGCTACATAAATATTTTTACATCACTACCCAGACCTTAATAAGACCTAAATAAAGGTTGAAATCAGTCCAGATAGTGATTCTTCTCATAATGCATTATACACATCTGCAAGGGTGTATGCTTTCCTTTATGGGATACTAAGAGAATTGATGTGAAGTCATTACCCCCTCTATACAAGTGGCTGAGTCATGAAAATACTTCACATGAAAATATTGTTTACTTACACTTGGATAAAGGACTAAACCAAGAATATAATTTCTTGGCATCTTTAATTTATAGTATAATTAATATAACCAAGTTAAAAAAACTTTCAACATAATCTTCCTTGCTCAGTTGTATATAAGAAATATTACAGACATTATAGAAACTGAAGAAAAACAATTATATAGTAATCTGTGCAGTTTTTTTGGTCCAGCCAATATCAAGAAGTTAGAAAGGAATTTCTTCAACTCTCAAAAAAGCATGGAGGCTTTGGGCTTCCATTGTTAAAATTCTGCTATTTAAGCAGTACAGCTTCAAAAATCCATACAATGTTAGACTAATCACACATGTACAGACCTTCTCTGGCACTACCTGGGGTTTTCACCTCCCTCCCCCTCCATTTGGAGTAAATGATTATAAAGGACCAAAAGCTGAGATTGTTCCTGAATACTACAACATTCTGTACTTAACTCTAAGACTGCTGCATTTTGGCATTGACATTCTTTCCATTAATGAAAGCAAAACTTGGTATGAAGAAATCTTTAACCTCTTGCCATGAATTTCCACAGTTAGGTACTGATGACAATAACACTTTGTTTCATAACTTACTGAAGTTCCAAGGACCCCTAACAGGAGAGATATTTCTGGGAGAATTGCATATGGTCACCTTCCAGTAAATGCCATCAGTTGGAGATGCTTATCATTGGAGATCCAATCTGTGACATCTATTACCAACTGAAAATAGAAGTCATTACAGTAGACCATGCATTCTACAGCTGCCCTCTTGCCTGCGTATTTGGAACAGATTATGTAATGTGTTAAGCATTTCATTGCTTATAACAGAACAGGCAAATAAATGGGAAGATAATTTTGATTTTTATAATTAATGATTTAAAATATAATTTATGGAAAGTTAGGAAAAAAAACATGGATTCAAAAATCAGCAGTATGACATACAAATACTTTACAATATTGAAATTTTATTGTTCAGTGAGACGTTTTTTGTATTTAGAAAGAAGCATTCTAGGAGATGACAAATTTTTGGCTAGTTGGTATAGACCACCCACATTATACAATATTCACCAAAAGGAGATAAAAATCTGTCTATTTTTACTATGAGAGGTTTTTTTAAATGGTTCCATCCTCTTAGTTCACTGTAATCTTATAATCACTTGCAGAGATGACTGAAGAGCAATCCCAGACAGAGAATGACATTTCATGGCATTTAACTTAGATAAGGCTAACCACCTGGGTAGCAGTCATCTTTGCACTTTAGTTTCAGTTGGTCTTTTGGTTGTTCAAACTGCATGAGACTGGTGAAAAAGAAAAAATAATGATAGTTTGGCTACATGATGATATAAAAAAGCTGAGGCCTTTTTTTTTGTCTCTAATACTGTCCATCTGTCTTTTCTTTCTCTTAATACTCTCAGGCTCTTTTGCACATGTGCTAACTATTCTAGGCCTATGATGAACATCCCTTTACTCTTTCATCTCAATAAAAGTCAAAACCAGTCTGGGCTGTGGTCCTTCTCATAATGCTTACCATTATACGTATCCAAAAGGTGATGTGCTTAGCATAACATTAGCATACCAAGGCAATTAATGAAGTCATTAGCTTTTATATACAATTAGCCTAGTTGTGAAGAAACTTCATGTGCAAACGTTGCTGATACTTGCTTGGATAAAGGATTAATGCTAGTGGAATTTGAGCAATAAGCCATTGCAGATGTATGTGCCACTTTACAGTTTATAGCCATTGTTGATTTAACGACTACAAAAATTCTTGAACATTTAAGAATTTTTCATGTAAGCCGGTACATTCCAACATCACTAGATATTTCAATAGTTAATATTTTGTCAGAGATAAAGATTAATATTTTAAATTAATATTAATTTAAAATATTTAAGATTTGAATTTTTTGAAAGATTCAAATTAAAGATTAATAATATTACTCGACAGCAATTCCTTGAATGCACATATCAGGGTTACATTTTAAGGTCTTTTTTTTTTTTTTTTCATTTATGAAGGAACTAGTTATAATTCCTTACTATGGGATGCAGAGATTAAATCTAGGTAGTGTATGATGGTAAGCGAGTCTAAAATGAAAATTGTAGACTCGCTTACTATCATACACTTGTCTAAAGTGTATGATGGTAAGCGAGTGTCTAAAATGAAAATTGTTGTATGGAATATTAGATTTTTCAACTACTCAATTCATCAGCATAAATTTAAGCTGTTTGCCAAGAATAAAAAATGACACATTAAGTACTTTTGCTAATACATGACTTATAATTACCAGTTTTGCAATTTGCATTTAAACATTGCATTGTTATTATGGTTATGCTCTATGATGCTCGTGTTAAATGCTCCTTTTGCTAATGTGCATAGATTTTAATGCATTCAGTTTAGATTATATGTTGCATATACATAATAGTAGAAAACCTATTTGCTGTAACATAAATGGTTAGAAATTAAATTTCATATTCTTTTCAGATGAATCTCTCTCAAATGGAACTCATCTTGGATCAATCCCTTTACATTTTGAGGAAAGAAAACAAGAACTAGAAAGGAATCACAGTACACAAAATGTATATTTATCAAGTACCCAGTGTCGTTTTTTTGTTGTGCTCATATATTATTTATTAATTTCATATTTTAAAGTGCATAAAATTCACGACCTGCTACGTTTCTTAGATTTCAGTGGGAAATGTTGTGAAGGTGGTGTAGTGTTTTCCCTTGAACACTCAATTATAGCTGCTCAGAACACTTCTGTATACATTAAAGTGAAAGACTGGCTTCATGAAATCTTAGAAAGAGAACCAAGCATACATGAAATTGTCGATAGACTGGATGATGTCTTTATGGCATCAGATTTTTCAAGGAATGCCAATGACTTTCAAGAACATGTTAGGGATCTGTGCTGTGAAAAACTGTGTGATAAAACAGTGTTGTTATTACAGTCAATGAAAAAGCTTGTTTATGAATAATGATAATTCTCAACAACACAAGGTTAAGTGAAACATTAATTAAACATTTTATGTATGGGGATTTTACAGTTTAATTTATTTTTGTTAAAATATGCTGTTGAATTCATGTTGATATATAAAAGTTAATTTTTTTTTTTTTTTATTACATTAGCATAGTCACTTAAAATGCTTTTCTACCTGAATTGTCATGTTAGACCGAAATAAAATCTGGCCTTTTATAAACCTAGTAAGAATGTCATCTTGACATTTACAACAAAACCTTTTACTGTTATGCATTACTTTGGCAGTCGTACCTAGAGACAGAAATGAAGTCATTGCTAGTCGCCATTAAGCTACATTTATGTAGATTTCAAAGACTGGTAAAAATGAAATGATTATGTATTCCCTAAATTGTGTGTAGCTGGTTTACCTCTTCTCTAGCAATATGTTAAGATCATGCAAAAGGAAGCATTGGTGGTAGCCACAGCAACATTTCTATTCAATATTGAAATTGTTGAAATAAGTTTGGTATCAGAGAATGAAGTTTATTAGAAGGATTCATGTAAGAAAAGTATTTTTATAAGTAGCTACAATAATGTGAACTTTAACAAAATTACACCAGATTTTATTTATTTATTTTTTTAAATCTAAAATCATTAAAGTGTGCATTTTGCAGGAATAAATGTTTTGTCATCATGTATATATTTCATATTAGTTTATAATAAAAAATAACTAACTGGGTTTATTGATCATAAAGATTTGATATTGATCATAAAGATCATGTTAACTATCTGGGTTTGGATGAACATGCAAATATAAATAAACAACAAGCTTTGATTATGAATCAATACTAAAAAAAATACAGAGGAACCATTACACAAGTACAATAGAAACACGTGGATACTGGCACATGGTCAGTCATTGTTCAGCAGGTGCGTCCACTAGTTAGTTAGCAGAGAAATTAAACTATGTGTTTAGAGATCTGATCTATTTGTGTTTCTGTTATACTTGTGTAATGGCTCCTATGCATTTGGTATTTTTTAGTAATGTATTGATTCATAATCAAAGCTTGTTGTTTATTTATATTTGTATGTTCATCCAAACCCAGATGAAACCACTAGTTAATGTGGCGAAACTAGTCAGTAACTAGTTGTATCAAATCTTTATGACCAATAAACCCAGTGTTAATTATTTTTATTACATGAGTTTTGTGGTCGAAAATAACATACTGTTCATATTAGTTTAGTAAGTTACCATGTTAAAAATACCTACTGTGTTTACTGAACAGTTGTGCTATGTTTTAATTATTTTTAGTTTATAACCATTTTAAAACACTGGAGTTTTTTCCAGAAAGCTTCAAATGTTTTCATATTTCTAGTTAGGACAAATTGATTATAATTTAATTCTTTTATCCCTTAATTTGGAATTACCTGAGAAGGTTATCAGTATTCATACAAAAGTATTTACAGTGAGATTTTAAATTTCTGAGCAAGGTTTTAATTTTATAAAATAAAAATCTGAATCCCCTTTCCTTCCTTTTTTGAAAGAAAGAATTTGGGTTTGAGCATCCCCCAGAAGAAAACTACTTCTCTTGATTTTAAAAGAAGAGAATTAGCAACTAGCAAAAAACCTTCTGAAACTAGGAAATGAAATTTATTTTAACTTAATATTGAGTGCATTTCTATAGTGATGCATTTTTTTGAAATATTTTATTCCATTGGTCTATATACATATAAAAAGGGAGATTCTTTCGCCAATACCTATGCCAATCGGCATTACCTCAACCCTCTCCAAACTAATGGAGAAAGCCATCAATATCAAACATCTCCACTACCTAGAGTCCTGCCAATTATTCAGCAACCACCAGAATGCATTCAAGATTCATAGCCAATCTCTTAGCTTCACCTATCACTGGATATGTGTTATGGAAAGGTTCTGAGAAATATGCACTGTTGCTTTTGACCATTTCTAGCATCAGTTGCCTTGCATTTTGCTGGTTCTCATTGGTCAATGGGAACCAGCTTCTTCTGATCATTCACTGTGTATCATGGTGGATGGCTCTCTCTCTTTGAGCTTTCTCTTGTGCATAAATGACCTACTCTGTCACCACTAATCCTATCCACAGTTATGCAGATGATAATCCATTCATCCTACTCATTTGACAAATCATGCAGTGCACATGTATCAAGATCATCTTCAACCAGTGCCTTAAATAGCATTCTGCATACTATCCTTCAATGGGATGTGGACAATTTAGTTACCTTCATTGCTGTCAAAATGCGGTCTTGCTTTCTCTTTCATTCAAGATGTCATTTTACACTCATCCAGTTCCTAACGTTATACAAATCCCATCCTTTGAATATTGCTCACGTTTGGGATGGTGTATCTAAAACTTCTATAAAATTGTTGACACTGTCAAAAGGAGAGCAGTTCGGTTCATACATGATCCCTCTCTTACAGATTAATTTTAACCTCACAGATACAATGTTTTGACACTGTCTGTTCTACAGGTACTTGAATGGTCATTTACTCCACTTTCTGTTGCACCTGTTAATACAACAGGCAGCAGCTGCCTACCACCCCTTTACTGTGCAACTGCAAATACACTGAACCTGCTTCTCTCTTTCTTTTTTATTCCATCCACCTCTATTCTCTGGAATAGCCTTCTCATGGAGTATTCCGAAATAACTACAACCCGCAACTCTTATTTTATTTTTTTATCTCTGTCCTCACCTGCACCCTCACACATGGCGCTGATGTGCTTATGTCTTTCAACATCTTGTGTATAGGATCTATCTATAGATAAAAGGAATAAAACATTCTGTGTGTTGATATTCAGAAACATTCAGTCCAACACAGAAAATTAAAAGCGATGATTTTTAGCACTTAAATGTGAAATTTCAAACTGCCAGTTTTGCCTGCTGGTAAATTGTCTATTAGTTATGCACAAAATTAATTTGCACTGAGTCATATAGTTTCCATCACTTGATTTCTGTGGAAATGCAAGAGTGAGACTTGCTCATCTCACCACACCTGTCATTTTTCCCTAAATTTATTCAGCATACGTTTAATTTGAAATTGCTTTCTAGATTTTTTGTTCAGCATCACTGTTTAATTTTCTAAACAAGTTCTTAATTTAAAAAAAAAGAAAAGAAAAAGTTATCTCTCACTCACTTCCTTTCTGTTGAAAGGGGCATCGGATTTTGTTTGTGTGGTACCCTTAGTAGTTCTTAGTTAAGGTGGCTTTTTTTCCAACAAATTTTGCAGCAAGTGTTGATCTGCAAGACCACTCATTTTATTGACATATATTCCATTTGTGCCCATGATACATAGTATGTTACCTGTTGTTTCTAACACTTCCAACTGATTTTGTGTTGGTGTTCTTAAAATGTTAGTCATTATTTATGGTAATATTTTTAACTATAATGTTACAGTTCATGTCTCAGTTCCATTTTACAAATTCAATAAGTATTGCATTTTAAATATTGCTGTTATTCTTTATTATAGTACAGGCTAACAGTGATCAGCTTATGTGTATTTCAGGGTGTGCATGCATATTAGGATTGGAAAAGAAAATGAAGTTTCAGTTTTTACTATAAATTCAGTGTAATTTCGTAAAGGAAACTATCACACAGTTCTTCTTATAACGTATGTATAGATAATCCACTAGCAATGCATTGTTGGTCAGGCACTCACTAGAATTTGTTCTTCATTTTATTTTTATCCTTCAGAATATTCTCAAATGACAGGATATCCTCAACTTTTGGATGGCTAGGTTGAAGGATTTTGTGATGGCAGGTTTTGATGACTACATGTAATTTTGATAGAAAAGGAGCTGGGAATTTTCTATTTTCTGTTTACTAGAATTAGTAATACTTCAGGGAGAGCCAATATGTGAAGCATTTCATAGAATGTGAGCATCTTATATTTAGTAAGAAAAATAAAAGGTGATGCTCTTTATTTTTCTATTCACTGAATAATTTTATACTTATGCCGAACTGCATTTATTTCACATGTGTACATACTGTATTCTTAATTCATTACTGTCTTTAGCTTGTAGATCAATTAACATCTACAAGTTGACATCAAATCATATAGAAAATCATCAGCTTATTTGCATTTTTCTTTATGAAATATTGTCTCATTTTTTACTTCAGTCCTTGTAAGCCCCATTTCCTTTGATATATTTATTAATTATTTTAAATAGATTTTACGTTGTTAGCAAAAAACCATTTTCTGCATCAGCAAGTGTAACAAAATGTTTTTATCCATTTATCAGAAATTCATTACGGGATACAAATTCTTACCAAGTGATCATTATTTTTTTTTTTAACTAAATTGTGTTTTAGTAAAAACTTAATTGATATAATTCATAGTACAACAACAACCAAAAAAAAAAAAAATTATGTATATATACTTTTTTCTATCCTGACTACCTGAAAGATATAAAAATCTGTATTAATATTTCTGTTGTAAACTGTATGGAGCCTGCAAATGAAATATTAATTCCTGTGTGTATAGATGTGCATGTTGGCTTTATCTGTCATGTTATATCTATATTAGCTTTAACTTCTATTCCCTTTGTTTTGGATTATTTGGTGGTGGGGGGGGGGGGGTTATTATTTGAATTTCTTTGAAATTTATCACTACACAATAAAGGGAGGGGGAAATCTTATGTAAAGATTATGTGCAACATTGGATTTGTTTTAGCATTCATATTGAAAATTCTCCCAAACTTAACATTTGCATACTTGCTTGAGTACTTAGCACTTTCTTCCAGTGTGTTATTTGACTTCAGTTAGTAGTTTTTTTTTGTGAATTGTGCCAACCAACAGGTGTAAACCTATAGAACATTAACCCCATGAGTGGCTTAACGTACTATGTTTACAACTGTTAGTTGATGGGTTAGTTAATCCAAAAACTCTGCTGTGGACCAAACATGAAACTTCCACAAGTCACTTTAGGACTCCAGTAAGCAGGGCATGTGTTCTTGCACTGGATTATGAAATTCATCTACCACTATATACACACACACACACACACACACACACACACACACACACACACACACACACACACACACACACACACAGATGCTTACAAACTTTATCAGTTCACTGTAAAGTAATAATCATGAAATGCATATATTTATTTAGAAATGGATAAGTTATTTGTGCAAGAAGTTGAACTGCTTATGACTAGACAATAATATGGGTATATTGCACTTGCTGTTGCTGAACATATGATAAAAATGTGTCTTATGTAATTTGTGCCTTGTCACGCCCTGGTATTTCTGACCATGCATGCTAGTCAGATTGCATTGAACAGTTGAATCCTAGATCCAGTTTTGGCTTATATTACTAGAGATAGTTCCTATTTTTGAATCTTGCCTAATTTCATCACTGAAAAATAGTCAGTTTATACCAATATTGATTTGGCTTGACAAAAAATTAGCAGACTTCCTAATAATAAATTTCATTAAATTACATTTGACCAATGTATTTGGTATCATTTTGAAAATATTTTGCTAATAAAAAATAGCTGATTTAAAACAAAATTGATAACTTGCCAAACTGTTAGAAATCCCAAATACAAATTTCAATAGAATCAATTCAGCCATAACAAAAAGCCCATTCTGTCTTATTGGTTTTAACATGAACTACCTTTTTGGAATGGTCGTTCATCTTTATTTTTTAAATACATTTCGATATGCCTTTATCATTCTCATTTTATTAAGCAGCATTTCCAAAAAAAAAAAAAAAATTCCTGAAAAAAATGTATTCAAATTTTAAGATGAAAAGCCAAACAGCTATTTTTTTTTTTTTTTTTTTTTTTTTTTTTTTTTTTTTCTGGCGAGGTTGATATAAGTTAAGGGGATAAAAATCCCTTATTGTTTTTCAGCCAGTAAGTGAAACTACGATCTGTAACGTTTCTTTGCCGACGAACTGTCAGCGTATCCAAGCGTAAGTGACCACTTGGTAGTGCCACACCACGGCAACTTGTTGCAAAGGTGGAGCAAGATCCCTCAGTGTTCTTGATATTTTCTCATAATGTAAAACACACAGCTCTTAAGAGATGTAGTACTGTTTTACATTATGACATTATTTTACATTTAATTACATTAAATTACATTTTACATTATTTTACATGATTATGCTCTCAGCAACCCAGATAGTAAATTTTACTTTCATGTTCCCTTCATTCTGATACTTGCTTGCTTGGATACGCTGACGGTTCGTCGGCAAAGAAACGTTACAGATCGTAGTTTCGCTTACTGGCTGAAAAACAATAAGGGATTTTTATCCCCTTAACTTGTATTCAAATTTTGTTTCTATTACCTTTGGAATTCAGCAGTTGTTGAGTTTTTTGGTGTATATCGTGAAAGTATGCACAAATATGTTCCTTGTAAAGAATAAATCGAAGTACCAACATCTTATAGAAGATTAAGAAGATATCAATGAATTCACTGCATAATGCCATAAACTTCTAAGATAAGAGAAGTATATTACACTTTTTTTTTTTTACCCTCTAATATTTTTCTGTTGATAATTATTTCTAGCATTCAAAAAGACCTTAAATAAGTGGATTGTTACCTATTGAATAATTATATACATACTAGAATGGTACTATATGATTTTGCATAATGGTATAACTGAGCTCTCAGCAACCCAGATAGTAAATTTTACTTTAATGTTCCCTTCATTCTGATACCTGCTTGCCAAAGAGAAAATGGTTATTATAATGTAAGCAGTACATATGAAAATTGGCTTTACATTTTAATTTTGTATACAATAAAACAAAAAAAAAAAAATCCTCTCAGTATGTTAATCATTAAATGTTTGTCTATATTAGTTTCTTTATTACAGTACTGTCCACAATAAGGTTTAGTGTTACTGTAAACTTTTTTCTTTTTTTGTTATGGATTTTAAGTCTACTTTATACTCATGAGTAGATTATATTTGAAAATCCGTGTAACTTTTACTGATTTTAATGGAAAAACTTGAAAGCAAATGTTCTGTAGCTAACAAGTTAAAATGTATATCTTCTGATTTCAGTCCATAATGTGATATAAATTAAATTCAATGGAATTATCAAAACTGTAATACAGAGGTAAAGTAATAACCTTTAAACTGAATCTTTAATCTGTTCATAAATATAATTTGCTTATATATAATTGCTTCTGTAATTGTGTTTTGAGTAATGTATGTATATATGTGTGTGGAGAGGATCTCTCGATAAGTTGGATATCGTTCTCCCCCAAAAAAACTCAGTACATCATAATGTACTAATGTTTGATGGAGAGGATCTCCATCAGCTAAACGCCAGTACAATTCATTTCATTTAGATTATATTTAATATTTTTTTTTAGTAATTTGATAGTTACTAAATGTTATTATTAGCCTATTGTTAGATATCAGCAGAAAAGGTTAAGTTTAGATTCACCTTCTCTCCTTCCATTGGGAAATTATCTGTAGTTTAATAAAGCTCAATGGGTTTGAACACTCAGTGTATAATCAGTTCTCACTTAATAGTGAATGTCTTTTCAAAAAGCCGTGAAAGTGCTTTCACTAGGATTTTTTGGGAGAGTTTACTATATATAGCTGATTGTAAATAAATCTGTTTCCAGGATTGCTTTTTTGGTGAGAGTTTGTTTTATAAATATGAAGTTTAATTATATTAAAAGTTTTCAAACATTTATATATTTTATTTTTTAATTTATTTTTCCCCCTAAAATTATAAATTAGTTGTGCCTAAGATGAGTGATGCATGGTTCCAAATGGTCATCTTTTCAATGCAAAACACTGCCTAATAGGTTAGAACAATGTGAAAGAAATGTTACAGCTGTAACCTTTATTCCTCAGCACACTAGCCATTTAGGAATATCAGTAAACCAGGAGAAATTTGTAACAAATTTTTCTGAATTTGTAAGGAAATTTTACTTTTCAAGATTAATTTTACTACATAAATTTTTATGATGGCTGTTTGTATTCTTTCAGCAGTGGTACATTGAACCTTGTTCTTAAAGTTGAACAGCAATATAAATAATGTAAATAACAATCATTAATATGCAAGTAAAATTCATCCATTTTTTCTCTCTCCATCTTGTATATCAGGAATCTCCAAACTTTTTGCCAGTAAAGCTTGATTGGATAGTTCCTTTTTTTTTTTTTTTTTTCCAGATTAGGTTGGTCGATTGGTAGAGCCTCTGCTACTCATGGCTCACGAAAAAAGTTAAGCAAGTTTGAATGCAGTTAGTAGTTGGAAGGGATTTGATGTTGGCACACTATCCCTGGAGGTGTCACATAATAATAATTAGCATAGAAACAAATTGATTTATAATCCAAGTTTTAATAAATTGTCAGCTAGTCTATTTCTCACTGAATCTTTTTTAATTTATATAGAAAATGGTCATTTTTCCCCTCCCTTCCCCATCACTATGTACAGTTGGCTCGTGATTTATATGGTGAAAGTGCATTAATATTTATAAATATTTGAATGTAATTCACATTTCATTGTAAATAATCATTCGCTTTAAGTTGGAATAAAGTATTTTTTAGTGTTCTTGTATGTCTTTTGCTCATAATGTATTACACACTTAGTAAGGATGCACAAATTACATACCATTTTATTGAAATACATTATTATTAAAATTGATATATGTAGTGATTACCATAAAAGTAGTAATCAATAAGGACTCTTGATCCAAGGCTTGTTATCTGAAAAAAAATGACTACTTCATTTGGGATGTCAATTTGTTTAATGGTATTGATTCACAACACAAGAATAATAAGAAAATAAGTAATTAACTTATTGCTAGTATTATGCCCAGCATCTTCAAGAGCAAAAAAATAGTTTGTCATAGTACACAAACAGCAACAATTCAGTTAACTGTGGGACCAGTTTAAAAAATTGTAACGGACAACACTAGTCCTAATTGGCACAATCTTTGTTGGATAAAGAGAGAAAAGTATTACTTTGATCTTAAAATTGTTTCACAGATAAATGTGGTAAATTAATACAGACATAATTGTTGAGGTTTGGGGAAAGTTCTCAAAATTCTTTGACTACAGTGTGGTCAAAGTCACTGTCATTTCCCTAGCACCTTATTGGCATTTGATCTGGTATGCCATCTAATCCCATAGCTGTATTCACATCAAGGCATCTCCAGTTCATCTACCTCTATTTCCATATAAGCCCTTGCTTCTCTTCTTACTGCAACATCTCCATCTGTTTTGTTCTGCTTTAGTTACCTCTCTACCATGAGTATTCATCAAAATCATTCTTCCTTTTACTTGCCAAGTACTGAATGGGATTACCTTTGGCCTGCACTGCTAATTTCCTTTCACTCTGATTTTGCATTTCTTACCATATTGGTCACCCTTCTGACTTGCTTGTGCTTTGTACGGTCTTGTGCCTGATGGTCACCTTTCTCTTTGAATTCCCTCCACAATTTTTGTAGTTCCTGCTTGATGATTCTGTTCATCCATTTAAAACTCCTATTTGATTTATCCTCCTAAGTATGCAGTTCACCTCAACGCCCCAAACTGAAAATTTCACACAGTTAGCTACTTCCCTCATGGAGATCACTCTTGCCACTTGGTGGCAATACTGTCATCTTAGTTATAGACAAATCCTATGGTTACTAGATCTAGCACTCTCTTATTCATTATTAACTGTGTTGATAAAGAATAATTCGATAGGGAATAAAATGTCCATGCAATTAGCCTAGTGGCTGTGTGCATTGCAACTATATGCCTGGGGAAGGAGTGTCCTAGGTTCGATTCCCATTGGTGACGTGAGGAGCTGAAGGATCTTCCTCAGCCATAGCCAAGTTAGTCGGTCTTGGGCGTGGACAATAGAGTTTTTTCCCCAGTTTATCCTGGGGTTTTTCCAAACAGGCAAAACCAGCCTTGAGAACTCAACACTACAGAACATAGGATATACACCAGGGCGTGGGGTTGACACCACCTCTGAATGGTATGAGGTCCAATGATTAATAAACCCCCGCATGGTAAAAGAGGGTAAAAAGAAGATGAGAGAATTGCTTTAATTCTATTTCTTTCCTCCCGTGTGTCCTCCCTTCCCTTCCAATTGATTCCCATAGCTAAGTCCCCCATAATAATTACTTGCCCTGCACTCATTGAACTTATTTTCTGATGCTATCCACATCATCCCTGATCTGCAGCAGCAACCAACTGTATATTTTGTCATGTATGCAATCAACTTCACACCAGATGGTTTAGAATGCACTATTTTCACTGACCTCCAGTTGAACTCCTACTCTCTCTTTGGTTTCAGTTCATCAGCTATCATCAACAATATCCATCTTTTCTATCCTCAACTGAAAAGACCACATTCTGGCCCACTCTGTCAAGCATGTTAGTATTTGACCAAGAACTTGCCAAAAATTCCTCACCCTTGTTGAATACTCATGGCAATTATTTTCTTTCTTCCTCAATCCTCCCTAAAAATTCTATGCTTTCACATTCCATCCCACTAAGTATCTTCTGTTAATAACCTTTGGATATTAACAAGCACATAGCTGATATAATTTATACCAGCTACGTGCTTGTAGCAGTGTTTAATAACCTGTTTGTATAATATAGTATATTATATGGAGAAATATGATACTCTGAAGTCAGTACAACTGTGGCTAGGTTAATTGGCTGTGAGAAGGGAACTGACGGAGTTTGAAAAAGACATGATGGATGTCATGTCTTTTCAAATTTTGTTCAGCAAATTGGGGCATCCCAGGTCAACAATCAGCAACACTAGACTTGATGGAAGCATAGGGAGTCAACTCCAAGTGCTACTCGCAGTGGATGACTCACCGAACTTGGCTGTAGGATTTTATGAAGGATAATTGTCAAAGGCGCCGTTTGTTAGCTGACACGTTGAATGCAGCGTTTCGGGCATTGATTAGGAAACAACTGCCCACAGGCAATCACAATGTGGGTTTCCATGGTAGGATCGCAATATGCAAGCCCCACATTACCCGAACCAACATGCAGTATCCAGTGGTGCAAAGAGCATGTACAATGGGACGTGAAGCTTGGAAAGCTGTATTGTGGAGCTACGAATCATGTCACATCCTCTACCTAGTACATGGACGGGTGCATATACTAGGTAGAGTTAAGAAACGCTCACCTGGCAGGTGCCCAGTGAACTTTTCTTAACACTGCGTAACCCTAACTATGAAATATAGAGATGGCGCTGTGGTGGTCCTGTTTTAGACGAGGACTTCTCTTTGTGGTGCCAAAAACATTGAACTTCGAGAAGTTTCTGGACAATGCAGTGCTTCCTACTAGGCGTTTCTACAGAATTGACCATTGTTTTTCAGCAAGGCAACGCACCATTTCCTAAGGGCGGCTGCTGTAACTGCATGGTCACCACAATTGACTGGCCTCCATAGAGGAAGGTCTCAACCCTATTGAACATCTGTGGGATAAACTGGAGCATTGGGTGAGGTCAAAGGACATCTTCCCCACAAGTCCATGAGCTCACATGCCTACAGGTAGAATGGTCCAAAATTCCCATTGATCGCTATCGTATGCTTATGGAAAGTGCCCTGTAGGATTGCTGCAGTCAAAGGAGATCCTACATCTTATTAAGGTGGGCTGCAATGCGGTTTGCTCCTCACACTATGGTGCAATTCAACTTCTTTCCAAGCAGTGCATATGACCACTGGGGTTAGATCTAATTGTCTCGGTTTCTTGGGATGAAGCAGCATTGTCAAGGATTCAGAGGAGAGAGAAGAATGGTGATTAGTCTCTGATGTGCTCCTTAGTAGGATAAAGTGTAGGCAGGTTGCAAAGTTGCATTGATGATAATGTGATATGATAAGAGAGGACATATTGCTGAACGTTTATCATTATTTTAGAATATATGCTGAAAAAATGTAAGATACAACAGGAGTAATTAACAAGGAAGTAAGGATTAACCTTTTTTCTGAAGAGTAATAAATGAGTGAAATGGATTGCAGAGTCATTTGTGTGCATTGTCAGTGAATGAGTTCATGATGTGCAACAGGTATTTAGAGATTGCATAATATGGTATTCGCACTCCACAGAGTTTGTGTTAAATAGATAAAAATTCTTATCTTTCAAATAAAAAATAAATCAGCTAACTCCCTTTATTCCCTTTTTACTAGTAAGCAAGGCCTTTTAACTCGATATACCTTTTGGAGACTGAGAGGGCAGTTCAATCTCCACTGGTAGCCAAGCAGAGATAGCCACCCCATGACTATCGTTAATTATAAGCGGCATCCGATGAAGAGACCGGCAAACAAGTGCCGCCATCTCATAACCCTAACACGATATGTTACTGTCTGAAATAATGTAGGTTCTACGATCGATTTCCTTGAGTTTATGGGCTAAAAACCCATTTCCCGAGATTGACGAAATCGTCAGCCGGTCGAAGAAAGGCTTAGAAAAAGCCTGCAGTCGACGATTAGACTTGAACCACCTGAGGATAGACTTAAGTCTATCCTCAGGCGGCCTTGTGCAGAGGATGCAAACGCCACTTCCACCGAGCTAAACAGACAAATTACTACTATTTATCTCTAAAATATGTTTTTTTTTGTAGTTCATGAAAGAAGTCATCATTATGTAAAATAAAACATTGATTATAACCAGAATTAGGTTATAGTCTGTGCACAGTTGATAGAACATTAGCTGCCAGTGCCAAGAGTCAATTCGTGTTGAAAGTGAGAAAGGAATAAGGTGATGCATGTTTTTGTCACCAACACACAAAATCACGTGCTTTATACGTAAAATTTTTCAACTGTCATACAAGCAAAATAGTTACAACTTTAAAAACTAGAATGTTCATAAAAGAAAAGCTAATTTTCCTACCTGTAATAACAAACTACTCATTCCATAAATTGATTGCCCTATTAATGGAATGGATTCTTCTGCCATGCACAGAAGTGTTGAGGAGTCTCGCATCTGTACTATTGGTTGAACTATATTATTGGTTCCAATGAACTACAGAAAAATAAATAACTAATGTGAAGAAAGATGAACATTTCTATTTAATTACAGTACCATATAGTGCTTTATCAGATTTTGTCCTTGATCTTCCTTCACATTGGGAATTGGTGTAATTACCCTTGTTATCCCACCATTATTTTTCCCTTCTCTTCAACTTGGCTCTTCTATATATTATTCATCACATCATGCGTTTTTTAATTTTTTAATTTTTTTTTTAAATTATAAACCAGAGCACTGGCAAATTGGTCATGAGAACACACACAACTTACAAAAATACTGTTGTTGGTGGTGAGTGGTAGATGGCATTGAGGGTGGTAGTGTCGTTGTGAGTAGCCAGGGAGGCTGCGAGATATGTAGTGGAGTAGAGCGGTGTCTTCCCGCAATGAGTCCATGGAGGTATCACGTAATCATAAGACTCGTTCTTTCTTGTCTTTCGCATTCAATAACGTTTCCTTTTGTCTTACCACTTTTCATAGATTTCGTTTTTCTACCACGACTATGATTTTCGTAGCTTGCTTTTAATAGTATCCTGGGCCTAGCTATACCTTTACTCCTGCTCTTGGATCCAGAACTTCTTTTCATGCAGTTCTTGATTTAAATTCTTATTTATCCTTTCAACTTCTTTATGATTTATTCTCTTAAGTCAATAGATGTAGTCAGATATAACTTCCTTCAGATATCTTTTGAAAACTTTCCATACACTGTCAATTCCTTTAGCATGCGGTTTGTCATGTCAGGATGTCGTTTCAAGCTACCTACTGTAATCACCTGCTGTACAGTCCCACACAATTGCCTTTCTTCATTCCAAGCTCCTAGCAGATCTGCCACTGCCTTAAATTAAAATCTTGTTCACTCTCTACAACTAGATACAACTCATCTACCTCATTTACATTCGGATTCTCAACTATAATTGAATAGTGTTGCACCACAAATCCCTTCATCACTTAATGTTCTCTAAATTTTCCTTGAATAACTATTCTCTTCCTCTCCTCGATGGTACCTCCACCTTGTCGTGGCGGTGAATTTGTACTGATGACCTTGAGAGCTACCAGTGCTATCCTGGAGATCATAGGAGAGGTACCAAACCAAAAGAAAGAAATCTATAGGAAAAACAGGACGGATTTACGAGAAACAACAACAGCCTATATCATGAAAGAAGAAATTTTCTTTACCTTTTCATGCATGTTTTGACTCTCTCCTTCCTTCTCTTCAGTGTATCCTAGCCTGCGAATTTTGGCATTTTTTACAATGTTAACGGACAACTTGTAGGCTGACCATATTTCGTTGAGACAAAAACGGGACATTGCGATAGCAAAAACTGGACTGGGATTATGTAATAATCTGTATTCATGAAGAAGTAAGATGATAAATGTGAAGAAAGACCAGCTTGTCGATGTTGGCATCAATGTTGGAAGTCGCTATGCGCAGAGTTTTCTCGAGATGTTGGTCCGTAATCCGACTTCACATGCTTCATTCTGGAGAAGAACTGCTCACAATAAGTTGTCATGGTGGTGAGTTTGCGTGTACTGATCATACATAAACATATTGAACTTACCGTTAAAGTGACAGAATCCATACAAAAATTTAAGTACACCATAGAGGGGGAGAGATGTATTTCACCACGATCGTACCATGAATATTTCTCTGATGAAGTGATCTTAGGCAGCAAATTTTGATCTTCCAGCAGCTTATAAACTTCCCACACTCCATGACACAATTTTGTCTTACAACTAACATAGCCCTCATCGTCTCTTAATCTAGATTTCTCCTTTGACCACATACTGTTCATAACAAAAAATATTCTCTCAACAGGTGCTTTACTTCCTGGAAGACAAAGAATAAACTACACTATTACAAAAGTCTTAGTCTACGCATTTTTCGCTCATTTCAGAAAAAATCAGTACCCGTTTATTAGATACAGAAATGTTTTCTTTATTCCATGTATCCATCTGCTTATAGATTTTATGAGGGTCCACTGATCCACAAACGATATAGGTTATGAATAATAATTTATGATTGAGCAATATTAAAGAATATTTATAGTTTTATTAAAAACGGGACAAATTGACATTTTTATTTATTTAAACGACGGGAAGGCGAAAAATATGAAAAAAAAAAGGTACTGTCCCGTTCAAAATGGTAAATATGGTCAACCTAGCAACTTGGAAATGTTTTTCCTTGACCAGCTTCTCTATGTTGGAAGTCGCTATGCACAGAGTATTCTCGAGATGTTAGTCCGTATTCTGAGTTCTTTTCTTGGACTTCACATGCTTCATTCTGGAGAACTGCTCACAAGTATGTGCTTCCTAATAAAGCGCACATCTTCAAACCATGCCGGCAAAGATTAGGGAATGCATCCTCAGAAATGTAGTCTGTGTAAAATGTAAGGGCACATTGAATAATTTTTGTCTCAAAGAAGAGTTGTTTTGGAGTTCAAACAGCTCCGTTTGTACTGAGCCTGGCATTTCGGCAGCATTGACACTGAATGGCATTGAAAATTAATCTAAAGACTGTTGGTTACGAAAATCACTAAATCTCTCTCTCTTCGAACTCACTTTGCAACACAGCTAATTTTGTAGCGTATTCATCAAGAGACGAACAGTTGGACTCTGCGAGAAGCTGAAAATGAGTTGTCTTTTTTTGCAAGTTGTGCCTCCCAAAGCTTGGCCACAAAAGCTTTGATGTGATCAAACAGAGTGTGCACCAGCTAATCTTTGGATTGTAGCCGCGTAGTTAGGTCATTCATATGCAACGAGATGTCGGTCACTAAGGCAAAGTCCGTCATCTACTTCGAATCGGCAAATTCTGCAATCGGATTCCCCTTGGTTGACATGAACTACTGTTCATGCCAACATGTCCTTAAGTCAGACTCTTTTAAGAATCTTCTCTGCTCAACCAACGCACATCACTATAATAAATAATAAACCACATCGCCGTGATCCGCTTCTCTCTCTTGGAATTGACGATGATTCAATCCTCTTGCCCTAATAATGTTGACAACAGTCATAATAACTTTCAGGACATTTTCAACTCCAATAGTTTACGCGAACAAATTCTCTTGGTGGATTAAATAGTGGTAATGGACGAAATCTTTTCCTTCTAGTTCCGGTTCTTTCCCACCATAGCAGGGGCACCATCAGTTACCAGACCCTCGAGGTTGGTTAATCTGGGGCGTTTTCAAGAATATGTCTTTCGTTGTTCCATTCATTGGTACGAGTGCTAGCAGTTCTTCTGTTACATTGAATTGTTGATCAATGCAACGGACAAGGGTGTAGCCAGTTGTGCTGTATTCTTCACATCTGTGCTCTCGTCTAAAGCAAGTGAATATGACGTAAATTCGGACGACCGTCTTTTTTTAAAGTTCCTTCAATGTCATTGGCAAGTTCTTCGACAGATTGTGCTACTGTTAACCGAGACGAACTCGTTTTTTTAAACACTTCCTTATTTGGGCGCAGAATCGATGAGACACTCTTTCACAAACTTGCCGTCTAAGGCTTTTGATTTTTTAGCAATTTTTTTCAGCTATTACATCTTACTTTGACGCACGCTTCGCTCTTCCCTCTGCCTTTTAAACGTACCTTGCTGGCATTCTAAATCAATTTGGAGACAGTTCACTTTGTCCACAGTAGCCGCCCTTGAAGGCGATCGGAATTGGACGCATGCTTTGTCTCATAGTGTCATTTTATATTGTATTCTTTTGACACTGACTCACGACAAATTAAACACACTGGCTTATCATCGATCGGCACAAAAAGGTACAAATTAGTCCACTTTTCATTAAATACCCGACAAGAATGACTTGATTTAAGCTTTTTACTCGTAGACGCCATAGTGATGGAAGGTGAACCCAAAAAATTATCCAAAATGGCCATGCAACGGTTATCTATTAAATGTCTCACACTAATGAAAAAAAATCTGACAATATAAACCCACAATAGGCTATGGCTAACACGACGAACCTGCGTGCGCTTATACACGAATATCACACCATTCCCGATTGAGTGGACGAGCTCTTGTATTTATATGAAAATAACGAAGTATCGAGATGCATCTGGAAGGCACTAGACAGTGCACTCGAACTAGCTTCAGCCATCTACCTGCGACGTTAGTACTAGTACTTAAGTACCGCTTGGAGCTGGCTGAAGAGCATGTCTATTTAATATTTCTTTTTATAGGATTTTATGTAAAGTATCAAATGCACAGCGTTCCTTGTGAATCTGGAAAGCATCTCACAATTCTAAATACAGCAGTATGGCTTAGTGGCACGCGGGCTTCATTGAAATTATTTTTTATTTAATCGCGTTTTAATGTTAAGTAGTTATTTTGTCAAAATGGTAGGCGGGTCACGGCAAAGAGCTCCACGGGCCATGCATTGAAGACCCCTGTTATACAACTTAGGGAAATTTTTGCATGTGTGAAGTATAAAACTTCTGAATTCATTCATTATGTGAGGGTTACTACTCAGACCAAAAGTCGAAACTGGTCTGGATAGTGCAAGTCTTTCAAACTTGCACTATCCAGACCCAGTGTTTTGTATCATAAAATTAATTATGGAGCACTAAGGCAATTAATGTGAAGTTATCAGTTGTTTTTTTTTATATAAACAAGTAACCTAGCCTTCACATTCACTTTGTTTGCTTACACTTGAATAAAAGACTAAACCAAGAATAAAATTTCTTGGCAAGTACATGTATCATTAAATTGGGAGTACCATTAGACGCCACTACTCTATATAAATACATTGTCGAAAACTTTTTTTATTCCACATTAGTGGAGCTGTTTTACATTAATACATAATATGCAACCAGACTCCACACTTTCGTATTTATTGATAGTGAGTCCAGACTATCGGTGTACCAAGGATTTTAGGAGAGGAAGAGTACAGCACCCATCAGCTGCAGTCTCATTCTTTTCTCTGCAATCATTAGCATTACTTCTTCCTTCTACGATGCCTGTCCTTCCTGAATATTCTGTAAAGATCGCATTTTATTCCTGTTAGGATCTTGTTTTCAATAATAGCCGCACATATAATTCCCCCCCCCCCCCCCATTTCATCTACTAATACTAAAAATTCATCTCTTTTATTCCTGATGCTTCTAACATTTTTCTGTGTGGTTCCTATCCACGAATTGTCAACTAATACTTAATGATACAGCATGATACTTAAGTCACCAAGCTGCTGTGTAGCCCAGTCGGTATAGACTTTGATCAGAAAGATCTGAGTTCGATTCCCATCCATGACGTGAGGAGCCTTTATGTGATCTCTTTTGACTAAAGGTGAGTTAGCTGGTCTCATACAGAGATAAAGAGTTTTCATCCCTCTGAACAGGCAAACCAGCCCATGAACATACACACATGGATCTATATAAAATTCATACTAAATCCCTCAATAGGAGGGCTCAACCAGTCCTAAAGGATGGTGGAGGAATGGGAGAACCTCATACAAATAAAGTGACTTAAAACTTGGTGAGCTCAAATAACCAGCCTGAATTGATTCAACATATTTCTTAATCCATGTCTACAAACACCGATTTTATTTTTTTAAAATTACTCTTTTCACCATTAGGGTCATTACTTCTCAATCTTTCTTTGTTTCGATATCTTTCTCTTAGTGCCCATGTCTCTTTTGATCACCCTGTCATACTTCGTTGTCCCTATTTTCAGTGAAAATATTTATTCTTTTTTTTTTATTATTATTTGACACCTCCAGGGAGTCCAAAGACTAATCGAGGGAGAGTGTGCCAACAGCATCGAACGATTGTCCCCTTCCAACTACTAACCGTGCTCAAACTTACTTAACTGAGCCATTAGTAGCAGAGGCTCTACCAATCGACCAACCTTTAACTTCTCCAAGCATAATAAGAAATCCATGCAAGAATGGATCTATCATTCTTGCCATAAAACATATTATATACATCAACTTCTTACACCCAATTTCAACTATTTCATGCACTATTTGTAATTCTTTTGATCCTCCCTTTTTTCATACTCCCACAAATCTTTCACATCTGTCATATGTTGTCTCCCTACATATAATTTGTGACAGCTAATAGAATCATATTTTCCAAGTACAAATCCTGCTTCTGCATATACTCAAGGCTTGCAACCAATCTAGTCCTGAAAAACACACCTTTCCTCTTTCAATACTCTTATCGTACATATAATTTTCCAATTTTTGTTCTTTATTGGCTTCTCTTATCTTTCTTACTAGGCAGTTTTGTAGTTTCTCCAACTCCTGTTATGTATTATAAAGTACTTGGTCAAAACCCCAAAATTTCTGTCATTACTGCACTCTCGTTTTCACTTACATCTTTTATTTTATAATTTAACACATCTACCATGACTGCCATGCATTCCACTTCCATTTCCACATGGGTTACTACTGCTATATCAGCTTATTTGATCATTCTTCAGAAATCTTGCTCTCATTCATACTAGAAACTATTGTATTTTACTTAATAAGAGCACATTTCTGACAATTTCTTTATTCGAATATATGAAATTTGTCAGAAAATTTTATTCGAAATACATCAAACACACCAGTTCATACAAAGCTACTTAAGTTTAAAAGGCTAACCTCCTCCAATGTCCAATGGAATCTCACAATAGCAATTAAATAGCAGTGGTGGTAGTTCCTATTTAATTTGCACATTAATGATAAAGATAATTTGAGAAGAAATATCTGGTTGTTTGCTGATGGTAACCAAGGGAAGACAACAAAAGTGATGTAGATATTCTACAAGGTGATTTCAATAGACAGAGTGAAGCATGGGATAAGTCATCAGTTGAATGTAGGTATAAAGTTACTGCACTTTGGTAATGAAGCTATATATTACATAGAATTCTGCTAGAAATTGATGAGGATAGGGCAGAAATGAGGAGACATAAAATTAAGCAAAATACAGTAGCTCCAAAAATTTCAGAAATAGAAGAGTTTTGAGATCTTGAGGGATGTGACTAAAATGGTAGCAATTGCTTTGAGGATTACAAAGTTTAGTTGACAGGTGGAGAAGAGGTGATATGACAGGACAGAAAAAACTAAATAAATGAATTTTATAGAATAGACAGGATAAAATAAATCCTGCCTATTCTATATTTCTGCTTGGAGAGTGGAGAATGAGTGGCATGATTGTCATAGAGAGTGTGCATTCCTTGTCAATCAATGAATTCAAGGAGTGGAATAACAGGGATTCTGTGATTAATGGTTAATGATGGACCTTCAACGGCAAGTAGTTGGACTCTGTAGGGATTCTTACTTTTTCTCAAACGACTGGTATAGGGTATTTAGAACAAATCCTATTAGTCATATCGACCAATTTGCCGACCCCTGGCATATATAGATGTTTATAAATTACATAGTCTTTGGAGACAGTAGATGAATTTGGTTGGTGTGACATCACTATTCAGCTTGACTTGCAAAAATAGCAGCTGGTAGTTTAACATTTTTTGGGTGGAGTTCGTACTTAAAAAAAAAAAAAAGGTGGGAGACTTTCAGCTACTTCTTGTTTAGGGCACATGATCTAACGACAATTCTGAATACACCAATATCTTGAAAAATAAGCTCTTTTTTTTTCTTAGAAAATCTTTATTTTGAAGTAAGTAGTAATACATTTGTCCCAATGTGTATTTAAAACTGACTGAAAATGAAATACTTATTTCATAAACTATGCAAAATATATACATATGCAAACAAAGGTAGGTACTCCGTAAATATGAGTTTATACACATAACACCAATTTCAATAACCTGTTTCAATGCAACTTTATACATAAAATTAGCACCTAGTGAGTAATATACAAATATGAATGGCATATCTTACTGACAATATACAAATATATATATATATATACACACACAAACATACATAATATTGCTTATATCATGCATCTTCTAAATAAAAACAAAAAAGGATGCATTAATATTTATGCTAACATTAAAATCTTTAACAAGTCTATTTACACTGTTATTACACATGGAATTCTTAAAGTTAAAATGTTTCAAAAATTTGGAATGAATAGTAATCATGGCCTCTTTAAACTTAGATATATACAGCAAAAACAGACAAATCCACACCATCTATCACAAGTAGACAAATTTGCAATTCTAAAGAATACTTTCATATCTCAAACATTTGTTTAGTGCCAAGCAGTGAATTTTCAGTAACAGTGAATAATCAAAACAATTTTTTTTTATTTCATATCCCACAAAAGCAGATGTTCCAATTTCTAAAATAGTGACATAAATGCGTTATGCTTTTATATTGAACAGTAAAGTTATAGTGAAACATCAAAAACATTCCAAAAAGATTAGTAAACTTTTGTCTAAAAAGCTTTTCTCCAAATTGCCATGAATAATCAGAATGCAGTTAATTGTTTTTAATCTGCACATTAACAATGTTTAGCAAAGTCAGAAGACAAAACAATCAACATGAATATTCTACATGGGAAGAGATTTCAAATATATGTTATTTGAAATCTAAGAATTTAAATGGCTTAAAGAATACTCTTCCAGGAAAAAGTGAATTTTAAAAACATTTGTATAATTATATATTTTCATTCTTCAACAACAAGTAAAGTGATCAAAAAATAGGCATAAAAGGACCATTACTTTGAATTGACAAAGATCCGTTTTGTAACCACTTTCTCCAAAATATTTCATGGGCAAAAACCTCAAAGATAGAGACGAATAAATATTTTTAACAATGTTTGTAAACTATAAATGTCAGTTAATTCATACTGACAATTTATATGAAAGGAGATGACAAAAGATAACACCAAAGTCAAACTGGCATCTTCTAAGAATAATGTGCATGTAGGCATAAACAAGAAAGAGAGAAACAAAGCAAAGCCTAAAGATGAAATAAGCTTTACTTAGTGAATGATTAGATGTTCTTGCCAAATTTGGCTGAAGATGAAAGCAGTTTTGATGAATTTATTGAAAGTGATATTTTTTGAGACAGCAGTAGACATCCAAAGAAGCCATTCACACTTTTATTTACTTTGGTGAAGTGAATTGGCCATTTTCTAGCAGATTCTATGATGATAGTCCAAAGCATGTTTTACTAGATACAATCTATGTTTAGAAATTCTAATACTGGCTGTCATGCCATATGGTACATGAAATTTCAACTGTAGGTCACTCGATAAACACCTAGAAGAGCTATTCAGCAAGAATTTAACAATTTTTTGGTCTAAAGATGGCCACTACACTAAAGATGGCAGCTGTATATCATTGTGTGTGTGTGTGTGTGTGAGTGTGTGTATATATATATATGGCCAGGGCTGCCAGCATTAGAATTTCTAAATATAAAGACTATACTAGCACCATCAAGGTCACCCCAGTTTTGTAGATTTTCACAACAGAATCTGATGGAAGATTGGCCACCACACCCAAAAGTATAGTACTTGGAAACATTCTTCTTCAGATTAACAACAAAGGACAAAGGCATGCCAGTATGATGGCTTGCTTTTGGATTTGAAGGTTTGCTTTGTTTTCTTACTTCAATCTTACTTGCATGCCTGAGTGCTTGTTTATCACTCTTTGATGATGGCAATTTAACTTTGGTGAAATACAGGAAATAAATTATTTTCATTATAATACAAATCTCCTTTTTAAAATGTCAATATGAACTTGGACAATAGGCAAATATCAATTAAAAATATGTATTAACCTTTTCCAAACAATTCTATATTACAACTATCTTTTTTGGATATAAGGTAGAAACTATAACTGACAAAGATAGGAACCATACTTAACATTTTCAGCTATAGCATTCTTTGAATTTATCACAAATCACAAGTAAGAAATGATTCAAGAATTTCCAAATGAATCACAAAATTTCATTACTGATACTACATGGAATATGTACAGCAAACATTACATTACTTGCCATATACAGGAATGGATGCCGTTTGGTCAATTTAATTTTTAAAAATTTTATTTTTTATTATATTTTTTTTTGCAAAGGAATGTTCTTAGTATTTAAGGACACATAGAATTCTGGACTAAATTATTTTAAGGTGTTATTTTATTTATTTATTTTTGATAAGTCATGTACTACTCAGATTTAACATATGTTTTAAAATGTTTAATTAAAATTAATTTTGCTCAAAATATTTAAAACAAATGACTGAAATTTTTTTTCTTGTATATAACATTAAGAAAACTGTGATCTGTTATTTTAAAAAGAACTCACTATATTACACTTCAGTTTTTTAGAAACTGATATAGTATTAATTTACTATCACCCCTCCAGAAATCAAATATTTCCAAAAATATTCAAATAACTTCAATTTGGATAAAATAAAATGTATTTTTTTGTTAAAATATTTCAGATGCAAAACTATTTCTTCAGGTATACTGTGAAAAACACAAAATGAACAAATATGCAAAGTAAAAAATTATTACAAAGCAAGTTTCTGAAACTTCAATTAAGCATTAATTCAAGTGTGTGTGGGAGGGCTTAAAGAAAAATCATATACCTGAGATATACCTAAAGAAAATCTTAATGTATTAATTTGCATCTGTTAAAAAAAAGGAACTATTAGCAAAAAAACATTTTTATGTATAAATGATTTTCCAGTTGGTATTAGTGATGCCCTTAGCTGGAAAGACCAGAGCTCAAAACTCATCTAGGATTTGAAGAACCTTTATCAGAGCTTTTTTAATGAAGGTGAGTTAGCCAGTTTCATACAGAAGTGGAAGAGCTTTCTCTCCTAGACACTTGGGATTTTTCAAGATACAAGAGGGAAATTAGCCATAAAGATATATGCACAATTAACAGTCAATGAAGATAGGATTAAATGATCTATCATACACAATCAGGTTTCTAAGAAGCCAATTATTATGCTGTGACAGATCACTGAGCCTAACACAAACGGGAAGATGGGATGATTTTCACGTAGAATAAAAATTTCACAGATACAAATATCTGATGAAAATAAAATTCTACTTCTCAATTTCTATAAAATGTTTTGCATTATTTAAGTTTCAAATATTCATGTAAATAAACATATGAATGATGAAATCTCAAAAACAGAGAAGATATCAACAAAATTAAATAAGCTGCAGATCACAATTTAATTTTGAGGCACAACAAAAAGTGCAATATATGAAAGTTTTACACTGAAAATGTCTTAAAATCAACAAGAAAGCACCAGAATAAGAATTTGAAAAATAAGCTTATAATCTAGAATCTGCCATCAACCTATAGTTGATGGCAGATTCTCCCCCACATATCTATTAGCCAAACACCTTGCCAACTTACTTAAAGGAAAAATCAGACAATCAGAGTCTTATATAAGGACCTCTCAACACTTTGTTGAGAAACTCGAGAACATTAAGCTATCAAAAACAGACATAATGGCCAGTCTGGATGTGGCCTCCTTATTTACAAACATTCCAGTTGAGGTCATAGACATCATTAAAAGATCTCTTTCCTAGGGATATCACACAACTTTTCCATCACGGCCTGAAGTCCAATTTCTTTAAAGTTAACATCGTTTATCAACAATTGGAAGGTCTAGCCATGGGCCCTGTCACCACCATGTGCGGACTTGTTCATGGAGAAATTAGAAAATTAAATTCTAGCCAACATTGTTCCAAAACCATCAGTCTGGTGGAGATACGTAGATGATATTTTTATTATTTGGAAAGAAAAAATAGAAAGCTTACATGTGTTCTTAAATAAAATCAACTCGTTGCACAACAAAATCAAATTTACTTTAGAAATGGAAAACAACCAACTACCTTTTTTAGATATACTAGTCAAAAGACAAGAGAATGATAATATTAAACTTACTATATATAGAAAACCAACAGATACTGAACAGTATCTGCATTTTACTTCCAATCATCATACACAAAATACAACATCATCCATATGTTACGAAATAGAGCCCAAAACATAGTCACAGACGAAGAAGATGTACGTACAGAACTTTCTCAAATATCGAAATCGCTATCTCAAAATGGTTATCCTCTAAACATAATCAACAAATTGCTTTATAAAAATAACCTCCAACAACAAAGGATAGCAACTCAGTACGTTTCATCCATAGTCATCCCCTATGATAGTTCAGTCTCCACTATAATAGCTAGAATTTTGAAGCCTTACAACATCAGAGTTGTGTTTAAACTGACTGCAACCATTAGACAGTTTTTAAGATCCCCTAAAGATAGCGTTCCATTTTTCAAATATGCAGGTGTTTATAGAATACCATGCACTTGTGGACTTTCCTATATAGGCCAAACTTCAAGAAGCCTGGAAATTAGACAGAAGGAACATGCTGGAGATGTAAATCACAACAGAACAGATACCTCAGGTTTGGCATATCACTTCTCAACTTCTAACCACACAATAAATTGGGAAAACAGCTCAATGCCATATATAGAGGATGATTACAGATGCCAAATATTCAAAGAAGCAGCAGTGGTCCTACGAACAGGAAATAACCTGAACAGAAATCAAGGAGCAGTATTGAAAGATACATGGAAAAATCTGATAATTCATTAAGTATAGCGGAACTACAGTACGCTAAAAACTACGTAACGCATATTCACAATAATGACCGAAGCATCTCGCTACATGCATACATTGTCACACGAGCTGTCCAATTTGGTTGCCTAACCGTTGTAAACGGTTACTGTATTCTTTCGTTTTTTTGCATTTATTATTTTTTTCACCTTTTTTTAGTCTTGACCAAGCTAGACAGTTTGCTAGCAAAACTAGTCAGCGTTCTTGTACATATGTGTATTAAATTGATGATCTTGTAATCAGAATAATTTTGATAGTTTAATCATAATTGTTTCTTATACTGTATGATTAAAACAGAGCTATCGTTTGATTTTGATGATACCTTTTGGTTTGAAAGACCTGATTTCAAATCCTGTCTACGGCAAGAAGAACCTTAATCAGGACCTTTAACCGAAGGTGAATTAGCTAGTCTCATAATAAAGTGGTGGCTTTTTTCCTTTCAGAAACTGGCCAGAAGAACACATGCGAGTAACTGCCATAATGTACTATGCATAATGAATTTACTGTTCTATCAGAGGATTAATTAGGTTTCAAACAGCCACGTTATTTGGACATGGAAAGCTATTACACTTAACAAGAAAGGAAGAGAAAATGGAAATGGGATATAATTAAAATACTCTGTAAAGTAAAACGTTAGTATTAGTACTGTTAGATCTGGAATAAACACTTAAAATTGTAATTTTAGTATTTTATTCAGATTTAACATAAATGGAAACCCTAAAGAGAATTACTTGTAAAGAGAGATTAGAAATCCTTGTACATATAGTAATAATAGTCCATTCATATAATTTTTCTGTGTGAGTATTTTGTAAATGGTTCTTAAATAACAAGAAATAAAGTAATGTAGAGGTGTTATTGTAACAAGAAGGTCAGAGTTTAGAGTAAACTATTGTAATCCAATTATAAATGACCTCAGGCAGTTGTTATATGAACCGAAAGTATGTGCAGGCTGCCCACGCGGGAACGCAATGAGAAGTAGAGCCGCAGTGTGCAAGGAGAATTAGGTGGCGTCTGCAAATCAGTGACGTATTAGGGAGAACAGACACGGAGCATATAAAAGTCTTAGTGATGCGAGTCCACAGTCTTTTTGCCTTTTTCATTCTGGCATATATTTTCCATGTGGAGGGTCGTAGCTTCGAGGCGACGGAGTCGAACTGGAGTCGTTCTGGCGGCGATATGGTTGAATAGCTGGCATGTCTGAGCATAATCATTCCATGCAGCAGGACAGGCAGTATGCGCCAGAACTTCGTACAGCTCCAGCCGTACCCTTCTGCTAGATGGATTCTTGGGCATAAGGTAAAGCAGTGATTCATGATTGAAATCACCGAGAAGTCAAGGCAAGTGATAGAAGTTTGAAGAATAAGGTAACTACCTAAAGGAAGTCCACAAGAAGACATGATGAGAAATATCTCCTAATGAATTCGTCAGATTGGTAACGTCAAGTTTTATTTTTTATTATATTGTGTAATTCTTAGGCCAGAGTGAGCTACAGTGTAAAATTTCCTGTAGGACTTGTTATGACAGATTTTAGGACTTTAATACCTATTCCTCTAACAAGGATCTTTGTAGTTATGGAAGTGTAGAGTTACAAGATTTGTCATTAGTTTAAGGTTAGTTTGAATTCAATGTGTTGTATATGCATTAATTGAGGAAGAAGTAAGGCATTCATCTACATATTTGTGTTAAGTAATCAGGTTTAGGATAGTTTGGATTTTATTAATATCACCTAATAAGAGATACCTATTGTGAACTAGATCTTGTTGGTTAATTTGTGCATAATTAATTTTAGGGACCTTCATTTAGCTTAGTTTTGATTAACATGTATTGTATTTTAGAATGAATAAATCTCTTTGTTTCTTAACCCAAAATACGTGTATGATTTTTCTAGCCAATGCACCACCTGCAAAAATATCGAATCTGTATAAGTAAAAGAGTGAGAAACGGTTACGACTGCTGTTTAGAATAATTAAGGGCTTGTTTAACGTTGATATTTATTGGAATTGTGATAATATGTAGGTCAAATCCCTGACAAGAAGTTCTCTCTTGAATAGGAATCAAGATGGTGCAGCTAAACAAATAAATTTTCTTGATTCCGAAAAAGACTTGACCCCAGAAATTATAGATTTAATTTAAGATTGTAGGAGAGGCCACGAAAGATTACAACAAAGGTGCAGCAAACAAGGGATATAGTTAAGGGTTAAACAAAACAAGATAGTGAGATTTAAGATTGAAAGGGTTTAAGAGGAAGTTAATACATAGAAATATACAGACATTACGAATATAAATAATAAAAATTAAAAGATATAACAGTACTACACGGAAAGTGTTTCAATTTGGTTTTATTATATAAACAAATATTACGAAAATCATTTAAAACAAAATTACAAGTTAACTATTGTTGTAATCAACTCATGTAACTATGTGCTAGGTAATGAGTAATAGCCAAGAAATTTAGCTATCATATGGCTATCCACTAGTTCTGTAGTTAAGGAAAGAACGAAGTATGGAAAATTTCTTAGTTGAATTTTAATGGCACTTGTGGCATAATATAAAGTTTATTAGACACAGGCATTCACAAGAAAAAATAAAATCATTGAAAATGTTTCTTAGTGTTTAATGTTTCTTAAAATTTCTCAGTGTCATGTCAGAGGATGGGTATAATATATCTCATGATATATATATTCTTTAACTCATTAAGTAGAACATGTTTTGTTAATGTTAATTCAGTGACTGTCACAGTCCTGAATTTGAAAGGGGACATTGTTATTTTTCAGCATTTTCTGGCTAGAATGGCAAAATTCCATTAACTATTAAAAATGAAGAGAAGCTTAACAAATTTTGAGAGACTGAAACAGAAACAATCAAATTAACTAAATGCTCATCCCATATTGAATTCTCTCTCTCTTAATGAGTTTACTTAGAAGTTAAACTGTAAAATATGCTTAGCCCATATGATATTGTAGAGATAATAAGAGAGAATCAAATCTACAATATCATTCCATTAGCTCCAAAGGTCCACAATAATTAGTCAATGTCCACTTGGACACTGACTCATTTTGATCTGCATAAAACTATCCTCAAACATTTTTGTAGCAGACAAACTGATAATTTGTACAGTTCATGCTTTTACCATCTAGACAAACTCTCTTTACAGTCTCTTTTATGGCAGAAAGCTAATAATATAAAAATACATATTATGTAATATATTAAAGATATTTGTCCCTGTAAAGTACAACACTAATGAAAATATGTTATATCTAATAAGAGTTGGAAATATTAATTATGAACAAAGTGATTTAGGCCATGAAACTAGAATATTTATGTTTGTCAACAGCTGGTTGAAAAATACTACCTTCATACGAAACCCATTTCTGACTTCTCACCTTCAGTTGCGAAGTCAGAAATGTTCCTTGCATCATGGGATGAATCAAATCCACATCCTTCCAACTGAAGGGAAAATATTACTCTTCTCCCAAAACTATACTCTGGCTAGAGTTGGTCTGCACAGCACTTACACAGGTCCAAATACACATGGATTTCTGATTTTTATAATCCAGATGTAGATTTCCTGATATCCAATGTGGTAATCAAAACAACAAATATGATCTAGTTCTTGTCAACCGGCATATGTGGAACCTTAATTCAAACGAGTTTTATCTACATATATAAAATGATAAGCCTTTTTATGTCACGTTTTGAAACTCAGGGGCTACCGTGAGTGTCGAGTCTTCAAAATTCAAGGAGAACCGGCCTACCAGTCCGGAACTTGGGAGGGGGGAGGCATAGGTGCCAGGACCCCCTTTCAAGTCTTCAAAATTTGAGTCATCAGAATTCAAGGAGAACCGGCCTACCAGTCCAGAACTCAGGGGGGCTGTAGGCACCAGTAACCCATCCCCCTAGTATCAAAATAAAGTTATAAGTGGAAAATTTGCATTTACAACATTTAAAAAAATTAGAAAAAATTGTCTATGATGAATGATGAAGTAGATAGCATGTGTATTGAGAATGATAGAACAAGTGTGCAAGACAAACAAGGGAAATGGGGAGGCTCAGGGTGGACAGGGGAACACAGCACAAGAAAGGTTGATGCTCCAAAAGGATGTGAAGGTATGTGTGTAATCAAAAAGGGAAGGGTATGACTGGTATCAAGGGAAAGTAGTGGGATTTGAATAGTGGAAAATGGCTTAAGTATGGAGAAGTCACATTTAATAAGTGGTACCAGTGAAACTTGAAGATCCATGAATGAGCTGTTATGTTTGTATACAAATGGTAGAAGTGTAAGAAATAAGGCAAATGAAATGGTTGCATTGATGGACTTTGTTCACCCAAAACTTGTTGGCATAAGTGAGACATGGTTGGATGAGGATGACATCTTGACAGGAATAGAGATAGAAGGGCACAATGTATTTTGTAAAGATAGAAAGGATAAAAAAAAGGAGGCGAAGTGCTATCGATGATAGAAAAAGAGTTATGCCCATACAAGGTAGAGATGCAAGAGGGAAATAGTGCCAGGCAGAATTGTGTGAAGCAGTATGGTGTGAGATAGAGGTGAATAGAATGAAATACTTAAGATTGGTATAGACCTGGTAATGTGAATGGTAATGACTATGACATGTATAATCAAATTAGCCAAGCAGGACGATTTTAATTATGGCAATATAGACTGGGATGATGAGATAGCAACTGAAAGTAAAGAAAATGGGTTTCTTGAGTTTTTGAGGGACAACTACCTGAAGCAGTATGTAACGGAGGGCAAATGAGGATGTTGTTATAAATGAGGTGTCGAATCACCCTCCAGTTGGTGAGTGACCATGAAGTGATTATCTGGGTGGTTACCAGCAGTGTGAGAAAAGGATATATGTGGAACTACAAGGCTGGTGATTATGAGAAACTAGGAGAAAGCTTTGGTGATATTTAAGAACTACCTAGTGCAAGCAATGTCTAAATGTATTCCAAGGGTCAGAAGGTTAAATAAAGTAGGAGTGAAATGGATGAATGAAGAGATTAAGCATGCGATACAGAGGGAAAACAGCATTATGGAGACAGCATAAGATAAGTGGTAACAATCAATTCCATTAGGATTACAAAGAACAAGCAAGGAGAGTAATTTGGGTTAGTAAGGATAACGAAAGTGATATATGAGCAGCAGTTAGCTAATGAAGCTGAAAATAATCCTAGGGAGTTCTTTTGATATGTAGCCAGCAAAAAAAAAAAGTTATGGAAGGACGACAATGATTGGAGAAAATTGTATAAGGACAACTGCATAAGATATACTTGAGATATTTAATGAGCAATTCTTAAAAGCCTTTCATTCTTGTGAATGTGATATGATGGAGAGTTTGAGAGCAGTTAATGATGATGAGAAAAGACTGGCTGGTAAGTGAGCAAGAGGTATTGGAGAATTGAGCAAACTTGATGTTAATAAGGTTGTGGGACTTGATAATATATCACCATGTATTTTGAAGGAATGCGCCAGGCAGTTGGCATCTGCCTTGACATATTTGTTTAATAAGAATTTTGCACTGGATCAAATTCCAAAGGAGTGGAAGGAAGGCAAGATTGTGCCACTTCATAAGGGAAGTGACAGAACTCAAACATCTGTGTGTCAGCTGTGGTTAAAGTGTTTGACAGGCTGGTGAGAACCAGGATCCAGAATTGGATTGACAATAATGGTATTATCTTTGATGGACAGCATGGATTTGCTAAAGGGAGATCATGTTTTAGTAATCTACTTACTTATTACAATAAGATGATGGTGTCATTGAACAAAGGAGATGGATACACAGTAGTATACTTAAATTTTGCAAAGGCTTTTGATAGATTACTGCAAGACAAGTTGATAGTCAAACTAGACCAGATGGGGTTGGATATTGGACTAATGCATTGGATTGGAGATTGGCTATCTGATAGGTATCAGCAAGTTGTGTATGGGGGGGGGGCAATATCCCAGTACAGGAAAGTCATTAGTGGTGTACCTCAGGGTTCTGTTTTAGGGCAATTGCTGTTTAACCTGTATGTTAATGATATTGGCAAAGATTCAGATAGGGATATTCAGTTGTTTGCAGATGATGCAAAGTTGGGACAAACTATGAGCAATAGAGCAGATGTGGCCTTACAAGAAGACTTGATAAGATTGAGTGAATGGGCATAGGAGTGGAGCTGTCAGTTCAATGTTGCAAAATGTAAGGTTTTGAAATGTGTGAAACAAAGATGGGATGTAGGATTTACGCTTGGTGGGGATTGTTGGAGGTGGAGAAAATAAGAGATCTTGGGATGATGGTAGATAAGGATCTAAAATTTAGAGGACACATTGCCAAAATTGTGAAGATAACATAAAAATTCTGGCAACGATGCAGAGGACACTGACTCGTAGAAGGAGATGGTATATACAAAATTGTATATTTTGCACAGTAGTCCATGTGTGGCTTTGATTAGGCCGCACATGGACTACTGTGTAGAGATTTGGTCACCTGGTTTTCAAAAGGATGAAGAGATGTTGAAAAGGGTCCAGGGGCGAATGACTCGAGTAGTTTCTGATCTCTGGAATATTGAATATGAGGAAAGGTTGAGAAGATGCTTGTGTGGTGGATAGGAAGAAGAGGGGTGATATGATAGAGATGTACAAGTTGGTAAGGGGTTGTTATAGGATCAATACTGAAGAGGTTTTTCATAAAATAGTGGGAGATCAGGGAAGAACAAGAGCTCATTCCTGGAAGCTGTATAAGGAAGGTGTGAACAAGGGAGTGAGAAACAGGTATTTTGCATGTAGAGTTGCGAATGATTGGAATTTCTTGCCCGAGAGTGGTGTCTGCAAAGAATTTGAATTTTAAAGCATGGTATGATGAGCTGTATACATGACAAAAGGACCTCCTAGATGAGTTTTTGACTCCATGGGGGTTTTAGTGTAATAATAATAATAGTGGAATAAGAAATTATGTCCTGATGATGATGGAAATTTAATATAACTTATTAATCTTTTCTCTTTTTTTCAATCTCCACATGATAAACACTGAGACACATGTTAAGCATTTTTACTATAAATAAAGGTTAGCCATTGTGAAGGTTTATTTTCTTGATCTTGAGAATTAGTAATAATATTTTTGGTTTACAGATCAAGTGTTGATCAATTTTATTCACTTAACCAACTAGTTTCGCCAAACTTTAACTGTTGGCATCTTCAGGGCGCTTACATATAATTGTGAGATTGTTTCAGCCTATATGTAAGTGCCCTGAAGACGCCAACAGTTAAAGTTTGGCAAAACTAGTTGGTTAAGTTAATAAAATTGATCAACACTTGATCTGTAAGCCAAAAATATTATTACTAAAGGTTAACCATTTAGATTATGCAATGGCTATTAAGGCCTTGAGTCATCTGTATTATGCTTGTTAACTGTTCTCCGGACTTTTTTGTATGTTACATAGGATAAACAATCAGATTCTAGGAAGGAAGGAAAATACTGCAACTTCATATGAGATGGAAACTATCCTATTGCAGTCAGCATGAAAGTTCATTGATTTATTTTATGGTGTGGAAACCACAAAGCAAATACTATGTCAATGATGGATAGTATCAACGTATGGTTTTCACAATATACCTGAGGAAAATACAGTAACAAGTGCTTATAAGGATTTAAATTTCAAGTAGTAAGCATTTATTCTTATTATTCAATGGTTTAAACAATGAGGTGTTTTGTGGAATATTTTAGCTGTAACCACTGTTATGATGATTAATGTAAGAGCTGCTTTCTTATCAGGCAAAAATATATATACATAAGAATCTAAAATATTATCAATGAAATGTTGTATAAACTAATGTTATCATGCAAACATTATGAAGTAACTGGAAGTAGGACTCAAAGTGATAAATCAAAACTTAGATCTTATGCCATTAACCCTTTGAGTGGTAAATTAAAATTTATATCTCACTTTCTGTGGTATATTAAATACAAAAAGGTTGCTAAGAGATTGCAGTGCTTTTCTGCAAAAACTCAAAAGCCAGTATAAGTTTATAGCTATATTACAGTATTAAAATCTGATGAACATACATTCATGTCTGTTCATCAGTGTTTTGTGGACAGAAGCATGAACAATGTCTATATGCAGCTTTACTGTTCAAAGGGTTAACAAACCTTAAATACCAAATTTCAATGTATCTACATGATAAAATTCGCATTAAATGCTACATTCCAAGTGATAGAATAAGCATTAAAATGCTTATAAACTTATATTTCAAATACAAAAATTGGCAATGGAAATGCCTTAATCATTCAAGCTGCACTTGTAAAGAAGTGTTCTATTACACGAATTAAAAGGATCAGTGTGAAGGTATTCAGAATTTATTATTTTACTTTTTCTTTCTGAAAGAAAACAAAGAAAAAAACGTTTTCTTTAAGATATTCATTTTAAAGATGAAAATTAAAAGTTAGAGTATGAAAGATCCCCCCCCCTGCACGCACGCACACACACACACCAAAAATCGTTACTTGAGTAGCATTGCTTAGTTCCATTAACTGTATACCGTGTTTTAACTTGCTCACGATTAGCTGCATAAAACAGGGTGCTGCACAATTAATTGCATGCCCAAGTAACATATATATGTCCTACACATATTTAAATGGGTGGGATTTTTTTTGCTTTTCTAGAAATTGCTGGAGATTAATTTTGTTATTTTTAATATCAAAATTGGTTAAAATATAGAAATCACTGTATGAACAAATAAACATTTTAAATAATATGGCACTGGACTTGTGCCATGGACACTTCAGAGAAAACATATCAATGAGATGATTGAAAGCAACAACATTAGATAATAGAGCTATCAGTCATATTTGATTAGGAAAAATAAAGGAAAAAGTTACATTTTTTCAAAACCTATGAGCACTGCTAAAACAAGAGCAAAGAAGGAATGCATTACAGTAATAAGAGATGCAAGGGCTATATTGTCCAAAAAGATTTGGACAACATTAATTAAAGAGAATAACTTGTTAATCATTTTACTCAAAATTTTATCATTCATGTTGATGCCATTAATGTAGATGATACAAATGGAAGAATTAACAAGAAAATGCTAAAGAATCTATGAACTCAAACAAGCCATAGCTATCACCACAGCAGAAGAACAATACCTAACCGACTATTGTGACCTCTGCATTAGTTATTTTATTTTTATTAATGTTGGTATAATGATGCTAATAATGCTTTCCTGAAGAGAGTAATGCCTTGTTAAGCTTGTATTCAATCTAAGCAGAATTGGTGCAAAATAATAAAACGGTGACCACAGAATTCAGTCATCCATCTATCCCAACCGATTGGGATGATGAAGCTGCATAAATTGAGATTCTTGTGTTCAGGTGTGAACCTATGAGTTTCATACTCTATGGGTATAATGCACTTGTGTATTTAATTCATGCTGTGTAATATGCTATAGTGCATATTATACTACTAGTATATCACACATTTGGTAATTTTAGATGATTGTATGCATATAAGTAATAATCAGATACTTTAGTGTGTTGTTGTAGGCATAGCATGCTAAAACCCTAACAACTCACAATTTAATTTACAGTCACAACACACACAGAGAGGAGAGTTACTCACTACTGTTTTGTTTCTTCATGTTATGTTAGTTTACAGAGGTGACTCCTCCTGCTAAACACAATAAATACATTCTGCTGGCAACTCTACATTCATTATGGGTGGATACTATGATATGTATTTCAGTTCAAGGTATCAGCACCAAAACATCCAAATAACTCAAAATAACCAACAATACAAAACAGACATGGATTCACAAAATAGCTCAAATAGAAATGAATTAATTGTCAAAATAAGCTGTACGCTGTAATTTAACTTAAAAATTACTCTTTTTTGGTGGGTTAAAAAAAGTTTGGAAGGTATTGCACAATACTGTTAATAATAATACAGGTAATACTTCAAAGTTTGATGTTTGTATAATAAGTTTATATTATTACTAGTTTCCTATCAATTTTTTTCCAAATTAACCATATTTTATTCTTAAGGGTTGTACAAGATACCATGATAGTATTATACAAAAAAGTTAGTATGAATAATAATTAGTACATTTATAAAAAAATAGTATAAATCCATGTGGCATAAATTTTGAGAGTTGCACAGGGGGCAGAATAACATTGTTACATAGGTATAATAGTAGGGAACTCATTATGAAAATATGGTGACTTGAATGTAAAGGAGGAGGAAATGGTTAAAATTTGTGGATTCACAAATAAATTTGAAAAGTAAAGGGAACAATAGAGGAAGACTGCATATGCACGAGATGTGGAGTGAGTGAGTGAGAGGCCAAAGATATTACTATTAGGTTAGAGAAAACGTGCTGAGTCAGGAAACCCAGTCTATAAATGATATCAGCAAGTGGTCTGCAAGGGAAATTACAGAGAGAGAGAGCTACAGGTGTTGAACTCAACCAATGATAGACCAGATGAAAGTAGTGACAATTGTTTGGCATATAATGATGAAGAAATGATGGTTTATTCATGAATGTAAGTAATATTAAGAATAAGTAAGAAGAGTTTGTATTGATAGCATCTGAGAAAAGAGGATGAATTAACGATACAGATAAATTTATTATAATGATACAGAATATGAAAGGTTTATTACTTTCATGACAAAGAAACAAAAGAAAAGAATAGATGGTAGTGTTTCAAAAGCCTACACAGGCTTTCAGGATATTAATGCAAAAAGTTGAGAATAGGAATACATTTTTGACAGCCTTAATATTATTGCAGGTCAAGAGAATGTGGAAATGCTTAATGAATGTTTATGCTAGGATTGAGTACAATAGGAGGAAGATGGGAAACTGGAAACCAATGAACATGACAGGACTTGAGATATTTATTGATAAGCATGATGTTAATAAGAATACTGGTAATGGAGAGGATACTGCCACATGTACAGTGATACCTCAGCTAATGGGTGACCCTGCTAACGAGGGTTTTTTCGCTGTTTTTCAGACTCGGCTAACGAATGTTTTAGTGAATGTGTGCACTAACATAAAGCAGCAAACATGAATGGTCGGGCCATTCCAGGAGCTTATCTTTTCCATCTGTATGTGTGTGACAAAGAAATGAGCTGACCACATCACATAGGAGAGACCCACCAAACCGACTGGGTTGTTTACGTTCGAGACAGCGAGAAGTGAGACGCCTCATACCAGTGTCAGTACGGTACACACTCCGTGTGGCTGTGAATGTGAGAGGTAAGTGTGATAGCATTTATTCTTTACTTGGCTAAATTCTACTATGGGGGTTAATTTATAATTAGTAAATTCTATTCTTATCTAATTAAATAAATAATATGCTATACAGTATGTCATATTTCTTTTATATTTTCCAGGAAAAAATTTTCTTGACAATGGGTCCAAAAAAAGTAAGAGACAAACCCAAGGAAAGCAGAAAATTGCTCACAATTGAGCAAAAGAAAGAAATAATTTCAGCATATGAAAGAGGAGTCAGAATTGTGGATTTAGCAGTCAAGCATGGCATAGCATCATCATCAATAGCCACAATTTTGAAGAAAGAAGAGGAAACTAAGGCAGCTTCAGTTGCAGCTGGTGTGAAGACCTTGGCCTCTCAATCCCAAAGAAGTTCTGTAAGTGAAGAAATGGAAAAGCTTCTGATGATCTGGATAAATGAGTGTCAAATGGCTGGTGACACTATGACTCAAGAGATGATCTGCAGCCAAACCAGAATGATTTATGAAAATTTGAAGAAAAATGTGGCAGGACACAGTACAGCAGAGGCAGAGGAAGAATTCAAAGGAAGCAGAGGATAGTTTGAGAAGTTCACGAGAAGGTCAGGGATCCATAGTGTAATTAGACATGGAGAAGGAGTCAGTGCAAATAAAGAGGAGGCTGAGAAGTTTGTTAGAAAATTTCAGGAGTGGACTATCATTCATGTTTAATTGTGACAAAACAGAGTTGTTCTGGAAGCAAATGCCCAAAAGAACTTTCATCACAAAAGAAGAGACGTGTATACCAGGGTACAAATCTATGAAAGATAGAATAACTCTTTTATTTTGTGCTAATGCAAATGGTGATCTCAAAATTAAACCAATGTTGGTCTACCACTCTGAGACACAAAGACTTTTCAAGAAGGAGAATGTTTGCAAGCCCATGCTTAATGTTTATTGGAAGTCAAACACCAAGGCATGGATAACAAGAAGCATATTCACAGAGTGGATCGTGGAGGTGTTTGGGTCCACGGTGAAAAAGTACCTGATAGAAGAAAACTTGCCTGAAAAGAATGTGCTTCTTCTGGACAATGCCATAGGGCATCCACTTGGCTTGGAAGATTTGGAGGCAGAATTTAACTTCATCAAGATAAAATTTCTTCCTGCAAACACCACATCTATTTTGCAACCCATGGACCAACAGGCCATATCAAACTTTAAGAAATTGTATACAAAGCACATGTTCCAAAGATGTTTTGATGCAACTTAATTTACCAGTCTGCCTCTGAGGGAATTCTGGAAGGATCATTATCATATCCTTCATGCTAATCAAGTCATTGGCATGGCATGGGATGAAGTGTCAGTTAGGACACTTAATGCTGCCTGGAAAAAGTTATGGCCAGACTGCTGCAAGATAAGAAATTCTGTTTCCAGTGTTCAAGATGTTGAAGATGCTGCTAAAAATGCTGACATTGTAGATAACATAGTCTTCTTGGGCAAAGCATTACATTTGGAGGTAAATGAAGATGATGTAGAAGAATTAGATGAAGAACACTCAAAAGATCTGACAACAGAGGATCTTGAAGAGTTGAAAAAGCAACTGAATCAAGAAAGATAAAGAGTGCTCATCAGAGGAGGAGGAGGACAGCAATAAAAAGGGAAGAATGCCAACACGTGACATTAAAAAATGCAGCACTACTGGGAAGAGTTTCAGTCAAAGTGGCATCCCAACAAAGCTGAAATGAACAGACTTTGTGCCTTGGTTGGATGAATCTGAATCACTTTAAAAACATTCTGAAAAAAAGAGAAGTTCAATCAACTTTGGAGGGATTTTTGCATTCTCCTTTAGCAAAGAGACAAAGGCCAGCTACTGAAGAAGAGGAGACTTATCTTGAATAAACTTTGAAAATTTGGAAGAAGAATAGTAAAAACGTTGTGTACATATTTTCAGTTTAATAAAGTGTATATAATAGTGTAAACATTGTCAGTTTTTCATTCTACTTTCCATTCTCCATCTGGATAGCTGTTCATCTCAGCCTTTGGTGAGTTTTTGCCCTTTTATAGTGTGCTTTTTACTATTTTATAAAACTTATCTTTCAATAGTGGGCAGCATCCAGAACGAATTAAACGATTTTCTATAGAAACCTACGGGAAATCACGTTTCAGCTAACGAATATGATTCTGAAACGAATTATCTTCGTTAGCTGAGGTATCGCTGTATTATAAAGGTATGTGTAGTGCCCTTAACTTGGTTATTTGGTCTTGCAACAAGGAGTGATTGATAAGTGAGATGTATTATTGCACAATGGGGAATAATCCAAAACAGTGTTGCTGAAACATTAGGGACAGTGGTGAAGGTGTTGGAATGGCTGAATATGGTTAATAATACTGAAGTGATGAAAGTAGGAATTGCCACAGGTGACTACAGGTTTATTGTTGCAAGACCAAATATAACTAGAAGGAACTAGACATATTTTATAATAAGGCAACTACTGCATTAGACAGAGGCTTATATAATAATTGCATGCCTATCTTGCAATAATTTTTCTGGATTTGAATTTACAAAGATTTCAGAGGATGATTTCATGGATTGATGGGGAGAAATAGATTTTAATGATAGCAGCATTAAATGCCAAATGTAAGAACTATTTTCTTTCACAAAGAACTATAAAAAAAAAAAATCAGTTTTATTGGCATACACTTTATATGGCAGTCTTGCTTAGGCAGCTATTTTTCATTTACATAAAACAATATTTTACTGCTCATTATTTTAGAAAGGATGAAGAGCAAAGAATACTTACAGATCCATGTAAAACTGCTTACATTTTATGTTTGTTAATAAAATTCATCAGCAAATGAATATAATTTTTATAACATTCATCTAATTTGTAATACTTAAATGGTTCAAAGCTGTTTGGTATTCAGTCTATTCACATCTTATCCTATGCATGTTTACATGCAGTCTGCTTTATAATTTCATGTAATCTCTAATACTTATGGATTTAAAGCTCTTTGGTATTAATGATCATTCACCAAAAAAAAAAAAAGATCAAATTTCATAAGTGCAAAAATCTAATCTGCAGTTTAAAATTAAAGCAATATAGAAAGGAAATATTTCTCGGATATTATAATCACTTATTTTTTAACATGCATAATTTATATTATTAAATGCACGTCTAAAATTATGCTACAGACACCAAAATAAATAACCTTATCATTATTTGAATATTGATAACTAGTGAATATAAAAGTGGAAATTACTCAAAACTTAGCAAAAAACACATTTAATATAAAAAATAAAATATGTCACATAATACTTAAAAAATATAACTATCTGATTTCATACCCTGATATCATATGTTGGTATGGTCAGTAAAAAATAAATTCAAGAAATTTCCAGAACTATTTTACTTAATAGAGATAATTGTATATGCATATACACACTAAGAAATAAATCATATTTAGAAATAAACATTTCATATGCCAAAACTCAAAAAACTAAAAATCAAAATCTATCTAGCATTAAAGCATTCTGATAATTTAAGATATGACTTGGAATAAAAGCCATACCTTACAAAAATGATCAGAATGCTTCACAAAAGTTTCGCAATAAATATTTATGTACTTTTAGCGAGTCTAGCACTATGTGCAGAACTAAAAGAAGTAAAACAAACTCATCCATCAGACAAATTTTTTTGCAATACTAATGAGATGCTGGGCATAGAATATTAGAATTAATCTCCAATATGACATCCTGAGATTTTTCACTTTCTTTGCTAGTTATGTAACATATGATAAGCAAGGGATCAATGTATTTGAATATGTTGTGTGTACCTTATGTTTTTAATCCAGACCTATTTCTTCCTATTCATATAAATTAAAATATAAAAATATTAATAATAAATCCTCTACCCAAAGCAGCATATAATATCAATTTTCAAATCAGACTTGCATCTAAACATATTACATATTAAAAATTTTATTTTTAAAAAGATGTTCAGAGATGTTCATAATATAGTCAACTATTTAGACTGTGCTTGTAATGAAAACTATTAGATACATAATGATTTCATAATTTTCATTAAATATCCACTCACCCACACATCTATTATATTATATATGTATTAACAAACAGTGCCCACATCCCAAAATAACAAGTTGGTTAACCAAAACCTTCCAGAATGATTAATCAGAAAAATGACTTAGTTCGTATATAAAATGTACACTTCTCTAGCTATACAAAAATTTTTAGATGAAATTTAAACATATTAATTCTTTTAATAATATATTCTCTCAAGTTTATCTACGCAAATTTAGCTGCAAGATATTCAGATGAATGATTAAGAATTATTTAATATCGATTATACAAGATAATTACTTGTCAAAGTCTGTGTTGCAAAATAAAATGCTAGAAAGTTATAATTCAGGATAAAAGAATATACATGGTCTAAACTGTTTACATTTTAAGAATTAATTTGATAAATGATATGTAAAATAATAAAAGAAAATAAGTTAAGACTTCTCACAAAGAGTTTCATAATAAAGACTGGAACATTCAATATTACATTAAAATCAGTACACAAATTACAATACTTTGGCTCAGCTGCATTTCACTTTGAAGTGAAATTAATAAATAGCAATATTTTCCTAACAAACTTGTCTTTGATTTAATTTTTTGATTTAATTTTTTATCAGTCACAATAGACATCGCATTGCAGATCTTTGGTCATTACAAATCATTAATGTGATTTACAAAAATAATTAAATAAAAAAAACTATATTTACATAAAGCCAGTTTTAAGCAAACTGATTAGCTAGCAATGATAAGTTGCAGAAAACTGTTATGCCACATAAAGAAACACTGAGATAACCAAAGTAAGTGCTCCAGTTCATGTCAGGATAGCAATTATAAAATACATTCCATAATAAAGAAATTATATAGAAACTGTGAAGATTACTTTAATCTTCAAAAAAAGATTTATATCTAGTTACTAAATCATATAATTTTAAAGTTATAAATTTATACTGTTACACAAAGCCTCTTGTTTATATAAAACTGACTATACATCTCCTGAGGACTTTTAGATTTCTGCTGCCACTTGGACAAACTGTGCGTAATAGTATGGTTGGAACAGTAGTAGCTCCTGTTTAAAAAAAAGAAATAATTTTCATAACAAATAACAAGGACACATCAAGCTAGTCATATCTAGAGATTCACAAATACGTATTTAAATTGAAAATTTTTAGCTGAAAAGTTTTTTTCTCTCTCTCTCTATATATATATACACCCTCTGTCCAAAAAGAAACCGAACTTTTAAAAAATAGAAAAAACTAGTGGCACCATCTGTTGCATCTTTTTGTTGTCGAAAGCGGCAACCTTCATTAGTGTTGTGTCAACTGTTTATGACATTTGTTTCATTAGAAGCCGAGTTATAGTGCAAAGAGTGACAGTGTGTTTGGACGAACGGTCGGAAAATGAGTTTCAAACAGAGAGCTGCGATTGACTTTTGTGTTAAACTCAGTAAACATTTTACCGAAATGCATCAAATGCTTCAAAAAGCATACGGTGATGAATGTTTATCCAGTACTCAAGTTTACGAGTGGTTAAAGTGATTTAAAAATGGTCAAAATGATGAAAAGCTGGGTCATCCAAAAACAGGACTAAGAGAAGTTAACATCCAAAAAGTGCATGATTTCATCAAAGACAACGCAAAATCATCAGTGAGATCGATTGAGGATGAATTGGGGATTACAAAATCAACTGTGCACAACATTTGAATTTGCGATTTGTTCCTCACAAGTTGACTGACGACCAAAAAATGCATCGAATTGAACACTACAAGGACCTCATTAAAATCACTTGTAAGGACTCAAACTTTCTTGAAACGATCGTTACTGGTGACGAAACATCGTTGAGTATGAGCCCGAAAAAAGTGCCAGAGTGCTGAGCGTAGACCACCAGAAGAGAGGCATCCAAAAAAAAGTCGCTTGGAGAAGTCAAATGTGAAGACAATGCTGATTTGTTTTTAAGATTACAAGGGCATTATCCACAAAGAATTCATTCCGTCTAGCTAAACGGTCAATGGTGAGTTTTATCTCAAAGTTTTGAAGCAATTGTTAGAAAGAACTCATCGCGTACGGCATGAATATCGCAATCACTTTTGCACAATAATGCACCATCTCATTTATTATAACTAAGATCAAAAGCCAAACGGCTATTTTTTCTGGCGAAGTTAATTACATTAAGGGGATAAAAATCCCTTGTTATTTTACAGTCAGTATACGAAACTCAGATCGAAAACTACGATCTAAGAGTTTCGTGCCGAAGAACTATAGGCGAATCCAAGCATAAGTGACCACCTGGTAGTACAACACCAAGGCAACTCGAATCAAAGGTGGAGCAAGCTTCCTCACTATCCTTGATATTTTCTCATAATGTAAAACACAGCTCCTAGGAGATGTAATACTGCCTTACATTATGAGGAGAGGTCACTACCCAGACCAGTTTCAACCTTTTTTTGAGGTCTCATCAGTGAGTAGGTAGACCTGGACGATATCAAAGTTTAAGTGAAAAGAACTTACATTCCTTCACTATACGAAAGCCAGAAAGGTGTGCCCATATATTATAACTAAGATAAAAAGCCAAACGGTTATTTTTTCTGGTGAAGTTAATTAAATTAAGGGGATAAAAATCCCTTATTATTTTACAGCCAGTAAACAAAACTCTGAGAGTTTCATGCCAAAGAACTATCGGCGAATTCAAGCGTAAGTGAACACCTGGTAGTAAAACACCAAGGCAACTCGAAGCAAAGGTGGAGCAAGATCCCTCACTATCCTTGATATTTTCTCATAATGTAAAACACAGCTCCTAGGAGATGTAATACTACCTTACATTATGAGGAGAGGTCATTACCCAGACCGGTTTCAACTTTTTTGAGTGACCTCGTTAGAATGATTGTAAGTCAAATTAGTGTTCCAAGAGAACATGTATAGTGCTAGTAGAGGTTCCTTATGAACGTGCTGGTTCCTCTTAGAATGTTAGTTCCGAAGGAATGTGTTTAGTAACTGAAATATTATAAGTTCTTAGAGAACGTAGAATAAGAAGTAATTACTGTTCAAATAATTAATGTAGTCTATGTTCAATGAGAAAATTGTTCTAAGAGAAAGAGTATCACATGTCAATTTAATCTTGCGAGATAGATAAGTTTAATTATTGTTCCCTGTACTATTGTTGGATCCTACTTGTTCTTAATCTATACTTTGGATCCGACATAATTACTAATATGATGTTCTTAACTAATTTGACAAGTTGTAAGTTGATTTCTAATTCAAGTATAAAGAAAATTTATATTTAAAGACTGCGCCACTTTATATCTGAATTAGTTCAAGAATTGAAGATAAACCAACTCACAACTATCTCTCCTTTTAGATGTTAACATTATATATACTGGCCGAGTATATTTAACTTACTTAATTTTCCCGCTTTGGTTCGAGTATTTTATGAATGGTGCAGTAAAAGAGATTCAGGCAAAATACAACTTTTCATTAACAAAAACAAACATTTAATTTTAAAATCATAAATTTTACACTTAACTTCAAATCAGTAATTAAGATATCACAATCACTTCAGCTTCTCCGATAAGTACAATCAAACTCTGACAAGATAAATCTGTTATCTCTATATCACAGTCTTTTCATAGTTCCTTAAGTTTCAAATACAATAAAAATTGCAGTAGTACCTCTTCATAAACAGACACTTTTAATTTTACGCTTCTTTTAATTCTCCGCGATAGTTACTGTTAACATCAGGGAATTCTAAGATGAAACTCACACACTTCTCTGAACAGAAATATTAAAGTTGGAATAATCTTACCGTTAATCTTCTTCCTTCATCAACATACACACAAACACTGTTTATAACTGTAAACACTTTTAACAATAAACAGCACTCATTAAAATAAATCTTCTAGCATTAACTGAATTAATTTACGGGCACAATACATATAATCAGATGTTCTTGTATGAAGCACTACTGATTACTCTTGAATTAGGGCAATACACAATAATTCTTTAACTTGGGGTTTTATATGTACAGATGTTCATTCCTCCGGCATTCAAATAATTCTTTAGGCACTATAATTCTAAACACCACTATCATTAAACACAACCCTGTTGCCTCTAATTTATTTTCTAGTTACTTCTTACTATGCTTCACGTTTCAGTGTGTCCTTGAAAGGTCGGCCCTGAAAATAAATCTCAACTAAAATATCGCTAGTCATTCGGTAGTCACTCAGCTATCTTCCGTTGCTTTATTTGTTATTCAGAAGCTTATTAGCTAACTGCTTCTCAACTGGTAGACTTTATTTAGTTGCTTGAGTGACTTGCCAACTCACTATTATTGCACTGTGATTGCCGAATGCCCGATTCCAACCTAATGCCAATCCTTCTCTCTCTAATAAATCTCTAATGCTCTAATCTCTTAATGCTTTTTTTTTCCCAGCGTTCCTCGCTTTTTATATCAGTTTTTCCTGCCTAAATTCTTCTCGTGATCTCTTTAACTAATTCCTTTTTAGTAAACTTTCAGCTTTCTCCCCACGTTCTGTTCCAAAAAACGTGCTCGTTCACTTACATACGTTTCCATGACAACCAAACAAAATATAATAAAATTGAGGTATTGCATAACGTTAAACTTTCACAAACAGGAATAAATAAGGAATATTTATATTTCAATTAATGCGCAGTTAATTTATCAGATACAAATTCCTATAATGTTGACATAACAATAGATAAAATAACTTATTAATATTTAATACAGTCTTTTCATTATTAATACATATATCTTTGATTAAATAATTAAATATTAGACAAAATAATATTTACAAGTCTAGCCTTTGTGATGGAAGATCATGTTGGATTCTGAAGCAAATAATAATTACTCTAATCTCTACATAATCAGAATCCAACTATCGTTGAACTGTGTGGTTCTTGTGGAACGTATTGCTGAGTTTTGGAATATTGTTTGAAGGACTGATATTGAGTGGACTCTTAGTATTTAGTTAGCACTATGATAAATTCAAGGGAATTGGCCCCATAAGCAACTATTTGGAATGATGTGTTGACTCACTGAATTGTATAGAGAAATTGCTTATGTAGAGTAATGATAAATGTCTAGAAGTATCTGATATTATTTGATGTGTACATGTGAATTTTAATAGTATCTTTTAAGTTGTCATGTTCTTCATATTAAGTTGATTAATTAGTTCCTTATGAAGACTTCCATGAATTGTATCTTTTGTCAAGTAATAAATGTATTTTGCTTTAATAATTGAAGAAGTGCTTGCCTGATTAGTCTCATTGCACCACTCATAAAAATTTTGAATCATGGCGAGAAACCCATTGTATAAACAAGTATATTCGTTTGACGACTATGACTGTAGAATTTATAAGTTGAATCTTGATCTATTATTTAAGAGAATTAGTGAACCATTTGTTACTGATAGTCAATACCTTGATGTTATGCTCTCAAACATCTAGACACAGAGTGGCGCAGGATACAAATAAATTTCTCTGAGTCGATAAGGGTAATTACTAATCAGTGGGATTTAGGGGATATGTGTAATATATTTCTAAGCTCTTCTAAATTTCCTTAAGGGAATTGAACCAAGACAATCAAGATTTATTGTAGTCTGGAATTTATGCCCAAAATAGGAATAAAAAGTTAATGCCAGAGTAGAGGAGCAAATTACTGTTCATGAAATTAAGATAAAGTAAAAATCAGTAAAATATATCACAAGCGATGACATAACAATGTAAATAAACATTTATGCTTCATAAATGTTTATTTACATTGTTGTAAATTACAGCATTGCAATGTATTTAAATATAAATTCTAAGCATGAGAATTCAGCAGATGACAACACCGATGATGGGATTAAGGTAAATAATCCAACATTTCTCACAATTACAGGTGTATCAAGAAACAGAGCAACATGACTATAAGATTATCTCAACACTTACTATCTTCCCATTAACCATAATATGAGCTTCAATCATCAGTTAACCATAAATACATAGCACACTGTATACATTATGGCATTAAACCATCTATGCTGAAAATATGACTAGCATAATGGCTAGTCTCTGTACATTTATGAGTTTGCCTTAGTATTTAGAATGGTCAGGTGCTGGAGCACAGCTATTAGAGATGCTGTTGCTATGTTTCAGCAGAACTCAATATTCAAGGCTGATAAATATAAACATCCTGTGCAGAAACCAATAAGGACACTGGTAATTTCATATTTCATGACATCCCATCCTATTGTTCTAAAAATCAAGATGTAAGAGGAAGAATTCACCATAATGGAATCACTTATGTTAATTTAAATGTCTTTATTTGTAAAATTTTTCGCTAAGTTTCATAGCCATTCTGAATACAATTATAAGAATAATTTGATAATGCCTTTTATTCCAAATGGGAGTAAGCAGAGATCATTTACAACCAAGTTTTATGGGTAACCAGTCTCCTTCTTTAACCTAATATCCAACATTAATTGTCTGAAACAGTGTGAGTTTGATTGTTGATTTGAGCTGTGGTTAAAACCCAGCTGAAAGACGGCTTAAAAAGTTTCTGTCAATGTCTGGAACTGAAACTGAAGAGGTAAATACCATTTTACCACAGGACACAGCAGTATGCAGAGATCTGTAAAATACATTTTCAAATTTGAAAGTATAGCATTTCAAAATTTCAGTGATGAGGGCAGTTGCATATTAACAGTATGCAGCAACCACTGATAGCTCAAGAATGGAACACAATATACTGATTTTAGTTGAGCCTACACCGATTTTTGTCAACAGAAAATATGTCCATGTGGAAATGGTGTTTGCTTCCATAGCACTAGATTATCTAAAGAAAGACTGCAATAGATTTGATCCTATATGCTAACTAGAGGAATTTTTTTAGACCTTTCTTCAACCAATTACTAAGCTAATCAGTCTTTGGAAAAGGACAATAGGGTTCTCCTCACCATCCAGGAACTGGTTATTAACATTGCATCTCAAAAAAAATTACGCTATCACAGACAATGAGTGTTAGGGTAAGGCCATACAGTGGTGGCAGTTGTTTAAGCTCACATCAGTGAAATGTCAAAAAAAAAAAAAAGATGAATTAAATGTCTGTCAATCTCAGATACTAATTTATTTGTACACATTTCATTTGGCTTTATATCACTTCATAGTATACTACTTGCTTTCAAATCAATACTTTAATAATATCAAATGATCAGAATGTTGGAGATTTGCCAATCCCCCTCCTCCTGTAGAAGATTTATAAGTCTTTAAATTACTTTTAGCAATCCACACATATAAAAACTTATTTTGGTATATTTACTCTAAATACATTATGTACAAGTCATAATTCTTACCAGTCTATGTTGAAAGGGGACTGTAAAATACAGAAGAAACCAGGTTTGGAGAAGGTGGTGAGAGTGTTCCTTGCTCACTAATGGTGCGTAATAATGGCTGTAAAACACCATGCTCAGCTGATGAAAGACCTAAACAAGAATTTTCTCCATGATAGCTTGAGATCTCAGTGACTAGATTATCTGGAAGTGGAGATCCCACTGCTGTGTGAATAACCATTCCTTTAAGCCATATTTCAAGGAGATCAAAAGGCGGCCTTAAAAATTTTTAAAAAATACTATGATGTCATAAAACTACATTAAAACTTAATATTCTTCATTAAAGCTGGAGTTCTAAAGTGACTAAATTCCAATGAAAATTCCTTAACAATTCCTTTATGAAGAAATTTTAGAAGTCATTTCAAATTGTACTAAGCTACTGTTACAAAGTCTAAATATAAAACAAGTCACTAATCATCTAGTATCACTATCACTGTACTGATACTTGAACAAATATTAAACTTTCTGCAACAGTGAAAAGTACACATTTTTAAAAATAAAATGACTGACTGCAACTTAAATCTTTAACATAAGGAATACTTCAACTTATAACTGAACATATAAAAATGAATTTTATGAAAAAAATCTGAAAATGCCTAGCCTAAGAAACATTAGAATCAGAGTTTTCCTATCCATTAATTTCAAATTTTTAAAAGATATGGTGAGATCAATCAAGGAAACAAATTAAATAATCTTTATGTGCTACGAGAGTGGTTTGAAAAGTTCTTGGCCTTGACCATAGATGGCAACATTATTGGCAAGATTTTTTCCCCCCTAAGTTGGTATATCTGTCATAAGCATCCATGTGAAATTGCAAGTCATTCTATGAAGTAGTTATACAGCTGTCTGAAGCAAAAGTGTTGTTTTTTATCCATTGAAATGGATAAAATTGAGTATCGTGGGATTATAAATTCTTTGCAAAAGAAGACTTAACGCCAAAAGAAATTCATTTGAAGTTCATAAAAGTTTATGGGAACTCTTCTCCTTCATTTTCAACAATTAAGAAATGGGCTGCTAAGTTTAAACGTGGCCGTACCAGCCTTGAAGACGATCCATGTGAAGGACGTCCAAAAAGTGTAACAACACCAGAAATTATTGATCAAGTGCACGATATGGTATCGGATAACCGGCAAGTCAAAGTGCATGAAATTGCTGAGACTATAGGCATTTCAAAAGAACGTGCAGGATATATTTTGCATGAAGAATTGCAAATGAAAAAGCTTTGCGCAAGATGGATGCCACGTTTGCTCTCAGCAGATCAAAAATGAACAGTGCTTGGAGCATTTTAACAAGAATAAAACTGATTTTGTGTCGATTTATTACTATGGATGAGACTTGGATTCATCATTACACACTAGAATCCAAACAGCAGTCAAAAAGTCAAAAAGTCAAAAAACAGTGGACAGAAACCAGTTTTTCAGCACCAAAGAAGACAGTCAGTTCCATCAGCAGGAAAGGTCATGGCATCGGTGTTTTGGGATGCTAAAGGCATTTTGTTTATTAATTATCTTGAAAAGGGTAAAACAATAACCAGGGAATATTATTTCGATCTTTTAACCAGACTAGACGAAAAAATTTGTGAGAAAAGACACAGTGTGCAGAAGAAAAAAATCATTTTTCATTAGGACAATGCACCTGCTCACAAAGGTGTTTTGGCAATGGAAAAATTAAGGGATCTACACTATGAATTGTTGGAACATCCACCATATTCCCCAGATTTAGTTCCCTCTGACTTCTATCTCTTCCCAAAACTAAAATTCTTCCTCACTGGTCAGCGTTTTTCATTGCAGCTGTAAAGGGGTATTTTGCAGATCTTACTGAGAACCACTACAGGTATGAGATAACGGTGCTACAGGAATGGGAATAAATGTATTAGTCTTAAGGGAGATTATGTTGAAAAATAAAAATAATTTTGAGATTATAAATTTCTTTTTTCATTGTTAGGTCGAGAACTTTTCAGACTACCCTCGTATATAAATATAAATAAATATTTCATTAGTTTTTTTTTCTCTATCTTCAAGTGTCTCAATGCATTTACTTAACTTGCAATATCTACCAGTTATAACATATAATGAAGTAACAAATTAAACCAAATGCAGTACTATAACAGGACTTTTACCCAAAAGTCCTAATTATCTCAAAAACTTTACTGGTTACTACTGTGTTATATAAATATGCAAATGAAAAGCTATTCACAGGCAGCATAAAGTTTGAACAACAGACATACAACAGAATTAAGAAATATAATTAAAGTGATATAGAGTAAGCCACCATTTATTTGACTGCTTGGGCAAATGATTTTTTGCTTGTAGATTTGCGGGATTATTAGCTTGAAGGAATGCTGCATGTACCACAGCGAAGCATCACTCCTAGGGATTATGAATCCTTTTGACATTAGCAAACTATATAATAAACTCTCACTTGGTTTCTTAATTTTTTAAAAAAAAGTTAAAAGTGGTAACATCTAAGTGACCAGTTATAACACACAGTGAAGTAAAAAATGAAACCAAATGAAAGCCAACCTGGTTGGCTGAGTGGTTAGTGTATCTGCTCTCCATGCAAAAGGCTGCGAGTTCGAATCCCACCGTGAGCACGAATGTTTGTGATTGTCTGTTGAAATACTAGTGGTGGTGGGCAGTAGATGGTGTTGGTGTAGTTGGATTGAGTGGTGAAGACAGAGCTGTAGAGGTGAAAATTTTAAGTGGGGGTGCTGCATATACAAAATAAGAATAGCATCCCAAAAATAATTCATTTTTTTCCTAATCAGCAACCAATTTATTAATAAGTAAATTTACATATTAAAAAAATTTGCTTTATTAAAAATATTATTTGAAAATAAAATCCATTCTTCTATTTTTGCCTTGACAAAATTTTTCAATAACTTTTTCATTGAAATTTATAATTTGCAAAATCATGATTTTTTTCAATTGAAATCATAGACAGGGCTGTTAACCGCTCTTGGTTCAAAGTATCCCTTAAATATGATTTCACCCTTTTTAAAGTAGAAAAACATCTTTCCAGTTCTGCTGTGGTCATTGGAATTGTTACTAAAATATTTATAAGTTTAATTATTTCACTAAAAACATTTGCTAAATTTTCTTCATTTTATATATTCAAAATGAAAAATCCTTTAAACTTGTGAAATTCTTTTCTAGAGTAAAAAATTTGTAATTCTGTTTCTAATTTTTCTGGAATAAGAATTGAATAAACTCGTCATATTTCTTTTATTTCATAAGTTGGTAGCTCTTGGAAATTTTTCCCCACTTGGTTAGACTATAATAAATTTAGTTTAATCCTTTATCCAAGTGTAAGCAAACAAAGTTTGCACCTGAAGTATCTTCAGGACTGAAGCAACTCACGGTAAAGGTGGACCAAGCTCTCATCACTCCTTGTCTTAGTATCTCCCATAATGCAAAGCACATCTCCTTGCAGACATGTATAATGCTATGCATTAAGGGAAGGGCCACTACCCAGATCGGTTTCAACCTTTGAGGTTTCGTCAGTGGGAGTCAGACCCAGAGGTGATACTAAGGTGGAAGCAATGGAGAAGTCATATTTACCTATACGAGTTGATTATTAAGTTAATAGCTCTTTATGAAAACTCTCAAAATTTTCCTGATAAAACAGTTTAGCAGCTATTAAATGTTTGGTAAATACAAATCTTTCTTTTGCATCCATACTACCCACACTTCTTTACTTTCCATAATTTTAGCAGTACTAGCAGACTCATAGCATTCTGAATTATATATATTTGAAATTGCTTTATAAAATTTATTTAATGCTCTTTGAATCTTATTAGCATCATTGTTTCTAGATTGCATTTGATTATTTGAAAACAATCACTGTTTGTGTATGATCAGAAACGTCTGTGGTATCGTCGGCCATGACTGCTACATACGATGTTTCATTGATTTCTGATGCTATGCGATCGTGACAAACTTCTAATATGCATTGTAATAATTTGTTTTGAATAGTTTTTGATGTCCCTTTAAACACCGAATTGTTATCTAAATGTTTCTGCAAAGAAGGATGAAAAGTTGCAATGAAATTTATTAACCCCTTAAATACTCCCAGATCTTCAGACGAATTACTTTCATTATGCTCCCGAAGGGATAATTCAAATTTGCCACAAAATTTTATACAATCAATTATTTTTGATAATATTTCTCGGTTTTTATTCACTTCTTCATTATGTTTCAATTTTGATGCTCTATAATCCTCACTAAATTGTTCAGGAATATTAACTTATCCTAATAATGAAATTATTATTGGTACAAAAATAGTTGGCACACGAGCATTGAAAAATAAGGATTTGTGTGCATTTATCTTAGTACAAATTCTTGATGGGATGAAACTTTCTGTTTGGAGGGCAATTCATTATGTAACATTTTTGATAAATAAAAAGGAAAGCATGCATCATGTAAAAAATTTCTTAGAATTGGATAGCAAGCAGAAACATTTTCAGAATACAAATGCAACATAAGAAAGCAGATCTCTCCCCCCCCTCCATCATTTAATTCCATTCCCATTTCACCTTGGCCTGTCAAGGCAGTTAATCCTATTTGAATAGTGTATTATGAGTAAACTGTATGCTCTTTGGGAGAGTTTGTTTTATAGGATGAAAAACCATGCCACTTCTTAGAATTGGATAGCAAGAACAAACAAGCTGTCTGACATAAAAAGCCAAACGGCTATTTTTTCTAGCGAAGTTAATTAAATTAAGGGGATAACAATCCCTTATTATTTTACAGCGAGTATGCGAAACTCTGAGATCGAAAACTATGATCTAAGAGTTTCAAGCCAAAGAACTATCGGCGAATCCAAGCATAAGTGAACATCTGGTAGTACAATAAGGGATTTTTATCCTCTTAATTTAAGCTGTCTAACAGTTTGAAGACACCATGCAGTGCCTTTGCATGAGAAACTGCATGAGGAGGAAATCAACAGTACATGGGAATTAGTAAAGTTATGGGGTTAATCATATCATAGTTAAATGGATTAATCACACTTTAAAGCAACAGCTGAATAAAGAGAGGATGTACATTTTTGTAAGCAGAGGCTCACGTCAATTGAGTGTTCCCTAATTAGTTATCCTTTCTTCAATTACCAGAGTGATGGACAGGTGAGTAAGGCTTAATCAGATTAGAAAAAAAAGTTATTTACAAACACTGTTAAAGTAAGGAAGAATAATCTTAGTGAATGCGAATGGTAGAAAGTGCCAGACGAGAAATAGTTGAGCTGTTAAGTGATCACTATAGTAAGGTATACAATTCCATGCAGACCTATTAGCTCTCTGGATGTTTGGAGAGACAAGGAAAGAAGAGAAATAGATGAGTTATAGAGCTGTTAAAAGAGCTTGAATCAAGTACAGCAGTTGGAATAGATACTGGCATGGGTACTGAAGGAATAGAATATGCAGAACAGCATTGCCCCTGAACTGGATGAGTCTTAGCACATGCAAGATTCCTGAGTGGAAAGAGAGCAAGTTAATTCCATCATGTACAAGAGTGGAGTGTAGAATGATGCAGCAAATTATAAACCAGTACATATCTCTGGTGTGGTCATCAAGGTATTGGAAAGGCTGGTTAGGAAATGCATCCAAAGGTGGGTAGACAATACTAGGATTCTTAGGACAGCATGGTTTTATTTAAGATATATCTTGCTTTAGCAATCTGCTCATTCTATAATAGAGAGCATAGTCAGTAGAGCTGAATAAGTGAAATGGATATACCACAATATGCCTGGATTGAGCCAAAGAATTTGACAGAATTCAACACTGGAGAGGTTTGCAAAATAAATATGTGGAATGATGGGAATGACAAGTATCCCAAAGTGATGTTGGTGTTAAATCTATGAGGAGGAGAGAGTATATCACAGGATTCTGTGGCTGGGAAATTAATACATATTGTGACATGTATATTAATGATACTGGGGAAGGTCTTGAGTGTAATATTGTCATTTGCTGATGATGATGCTAAGTCATGAAAAGCGATAACAAATGTAGCTGATACATAAATCTCTGCAGGCTGATTTGAACAACTTGGTTACATGGGCAAATGACAATGAATCCAGTCTGATGTTGCCAAACATAAAGTTATGCATTTTGAATGGAGGATATTATAGAGTATTATATTAATGGGAATTTGCTGGACATAGTCAATGAAGCTAGTGACTTAGAGATTATTGTAGATATCAAGAAACTTCAGGAATCACTGCTAAGGTATTAAATCATCAGGGCCAATGATAAATGATTTTAAGGAATTGTGTATATGAGGACAGAATGAAGGAATGTGATCTTCAATTTGAAGAAGAGAACAGAGGAGATAGAAAAAAGTTAGTTAAGGGATCTTGCAGCATAGACATAAGTGAGAGTGTGCAGCTTCTGAATGGTGGAGGAATAGGTAGAAAACTCAGAAAGGGGTGGGGTCACCCATGAAAGCTGCTTGGGGGGTTTTAGGAAGCACGTGAAGCCCAGGTTCCTCTTGTGGTATGTGATGAGTGTTTGTGAAATGGGCTACTATTTGATATGAGTAAATCTTCAGTAAATGGGTTCAGAGAGATGAGTTAAGTATCTTTGTATAAGTTTAAATGGGCCCTCCTTGATGAATCCTTAGGTTATTCATAATAAAATTATATAATACTTACAATAGTAACATACATAATTGTCTTCTGCAATGTACTAATTGCACCAAATATCTTACCGTTTTTCGGGATCCACATCACAGCAAGTAAAAGCAATCTTGTAAAATAATGGCTCGGGACAATCAACACAAAATTTTTCTTCAAATACTTTTGTGTTAAGACCAAAATCTCTGCTCCTTGGAAGGAAGTCAGGATCTGCTTGCACTCTTCCTATAATCTGCAGTAAAAAATGACAGGAAGGCGGGGAGGAGTAATTATAAATTAAAAACAAGAGCTATTTTCATATATCATAAGCCACACACAATGAGTAATACTTCATGAGTTGAATCTTCATACAAATGTTTTCAGCAGCATTATGAAATAATATTAAATAAGATTCAGCAAAAACGGTTATTTTCTAAAATGGGGGGGGGGATTAGTTTAATACAAATCTACAGGTTAAATTATTACATACATTTGAAAATCCACTTCAGAAATGTGAAGGATAGTATTTATTATTATTATTACTATACTATCCAACATTTGCACAGTATCTATCATATTTTACTTTGAACTCATTCACAATCATGGTGGCCAGCTTGCCATTCCTCTGATACACCCTATGATCCACAGCTCCTTATTCTTTATTTGGAGCAACCCATTGGGGCATTCCTCATCTGCTACCCAAGGGATGCACCTGGTAGGAGTCTACTGCTGTCCTTATGCTTTATACTAACTATCTCATTCTGGTTTGTTACCAGTGGTACTAACTTGGGATTTTATGCATATTATCATACTCAACTGCCTACTGATGTCTGCATATTTACTCAACAGCTTCCTCCCTAAAGCTCTAATTTTTATGATTTTTCACATCCACTTTCACTTCATTCCACACCACTTTTTCCAGACTGTGAGCATCAAATCCATTCATGTGCAAACCATCCTTCTTGTATAAGTCCTTTCATCCATCAAACTCATTCCTTCTACATAACCTATGCAGATTCATTTGCTATTATGATCTTACTTCTCAGCTCAGTTCTGTCATACCATGGCAACAGATTAATTGTCTTAACTCTCTCACCCTTTTCTTTTACTACTTTCAGTAAGTTGCTCTTTCTGACTCTTTCATGTCCTCCCTTATACCATACCTTTTCTCCTTTCAAATCATTCATACCAGCCAAAACAATTAACTCTTTCACTCATTCTAATAGCCTCGTTCTAATCAATACCAATGATTTTTGCATCTAGGAAGCACGGTTTTGTCACTCTTTCACTAACACACCTCTTATGATACAATTACCATACAAGACTCTCTCCTTAATTTTTTTTTCTCTCTTGGTCAAGCATTTATTTAGTATGGAATTAAAAGAGACTGAATGGAAGTGGAGGCTAGCTACTCAGTTTTTCATGTCAATTCAGCTGAATATTAACTATATCTGCAAAAGAGGAGAAAATAAGTGAAAAGGTATAGCAGAAAGTAAAGTGATAGTGCAGCACTTTCCCATAAAGAGGGAGAAATCATTACATGACTCGGCAGACCTGAGATTTGTAAGTGGTAAAAAGCATCATATTTACTACCTGGAACTGGTTATCTGATAAACCTAATATTGGGGGGGGGGGGGAATTAAGTTTCTCATGCTGAAGCAGCTGTAGATGTTTGTCCCAAGAGAGTTCTAAAGCCATAATCATTCCAAAAAGAGGAAAATATATTTTGAGAAAATGTTTATATAATTCACCATCATGTGGAGTAGATTCTTTTTGCATGCACTGAGACTGAATTTAGTGAACAGAGGATAAGAAAAACAGGGAGGGAGGAAGTGACTAGCTAATTTTTATCCAATTAAAAAAAAAGCCGAACTAAAATAGTAATAGACAATAAAAATAACTGATTCACATGGCATATTCCGGTAATTGGACTACATTTTTTTTAATAAGCTATATAAAAGACAATGAATTAATAAGCTATATAAAAATTAATAATTAATTTTTATATAGCTCATGTACCAAATGATTCCATTCTAAAAGCAAAATACCAAGAAGTTGGTGTACCAAAAATATAGTTATTTAGTCAAAAATATCCAAATTATAAAAAAGTTTGCAGCAAATATTCTATGTTATTTTTGAAGCACCTATTTATGTGAACAATTATTCTCATGTATGAAAGGTAACAAAACAGTCCACAGATCAAGATTAACCGATGTCAACCTTTCTGCCATAATGAAGGTCGTAAGCTCACAATCTTTGAGTCCAAATTTTGGCAGGCACACTCGACAACGTTTAATAATAAACGTTGTTGAGTGTCGGTAAAAAAATAAAATACTGAAATTAAATTACTATAATTATATTATGCAAGTATATATATATATATATTAATCCGAAAATATTATCATTTTTTCCCAAAATATTTTCAGTAACATTTAATAAATTCCCCAAAATATAGACTCCCCCCCTCCAAAAAAAAAAAAAATATATATATATATATATATATATATATATTTATAGAAGCATTTTATTTCAACACAAACACAAAAAATTTCAAATTAACAAGAGGCTCTGTAAATTTTTGCGATGGTTATTAATGAGAGTTTATACTTTTTTTAAAAAAAATGTCATCATCAAATTCCTGCCATGTACCCTCAAGGGTTGTACAGGATATGATAGTACTACATGAAAAAAAAATTATCATTACTAACTTCCTATCTACAATTTTCCTCCAAATCAGTCTGTTACTTGTAAACTCTAACATTATCAGATCTTATATTTCTATCGTCTAAGGCACTTTGTACCGTATCAATCCACCTATATCTTGGTCTTCCTCTGGGTCGTTTTGCTGCCAACGACCACTTGGCAGAGAACACTTGTTTTGCTAATCTTTCTTCGTCCGTTCTGTTTAAGTGACCATACCACCTGAGATTAGCTCTGCTAACGCATTCCTGGATGCTGACAAAGTCAAGTTCTTTCCTAATATCCTCGTTTTTAATATGATATTGCCATTGATGCCATCTGTTCACGCCTATAATTTTTCTCAGGACTCTCATATCTGCGGTCTCAAGTCTTTTGCCAAGTGTTTTACTTCTGACCCAGCTCTCAGATCCATAAGTTAAAACTGGTTTGAACACTGTCTTGTATACAGCTAATTTAGTGTTCTGACTAATTTCTCTCCTATTCCATATGAATTTATTCAATTGACTTTCCACCATACTAGCTTTGCTGATTCTGTTGGCTATTTCTATATTTAATTTACCATCTTCAGCAAAAATCGTGACTAAGTAGCTGAAATGTTTTACTTGTTCCACAGGTTCTCCATTCACAACACAGTTGACATTTTCAATGATTCTGCCTATTTTCATTGTCTTTGTCTTTTTATTGCTGACCTTTATACCATATCTATTACAACAGTTATTCAATTTAGTCAGAGAATCTTTCAGACTTGTAGCGGATTTATTTAGAAGTATAACATCATCCGAATAAAGCAAAGAGCTGACATTAACATCTCCAATTTTGATATCATGTTTAATACCACTTTCCTGCATAATGTGATCCATATAGATAATGAATAACAGAGGAGATAATGTGCATCCTTGTCTCACACCAGATTTGACATTAAACCATCTTCCTTCAATTCTAACTGCTAACTTACAACTCAAATAAAGACTAAGTACTGCTTGATATAATGCCCCATTGACACCATATAACCGTAGCGTATTGAATAGCTTCTCTCTTGGCACCTGGTCATATGCCTTTTCCAAATCGACAAAACTTAAATACAGATCTTTGTCATATTCCCATGATTTCTCGACTATTTGTCGTAAAGTGAAGATCTGATCCTTGCAGCCTTTATTTGGCCTGAATCCAGCTTGTTCTTCCACAATTCTTCTCAATCGTTTCTCAAGTATACTTGTATATCTTGCCAGGAACACTCAGTAGGGAAATACCTCTGTAATTCTCACATTCAGTTTTATTTCCCTTTTTATATATGGGTACTATGAGAGCTCTACTCCAATCATCGGGAATTCGTCCCTCTGTCCAGGCTTTCTGAACTATGCAGTGCAGCCACTGTAAGACTCTTATACCACCATATTTCAGCATTTCTGCTCGAATATCATCTACTCCTCCTGCTGCCTTTCCACATTTCAAGCCTTTGATGGCTTTTTCTACTTCATGTATGGATATGTATTCCTGACTGCATGCCTGGTCAGTGTTTTTTACCACAGTGCTGTCATCACTGCTTGTTTCATTTAGCAGTTTTTTAAAGTAATTACTCCATACTTCAAGGATATCTTTTTCTCCTGTTTTCATTTCACCTTTATCATCTCTAACTCCTTTTACAGCACTCTTTCCTACATTCCTAAGCTTCTTCAACAATCTCCAGAATATTTTGCCACTTTCTTGATATTTATTTTCTATATTCTTGCGAAAGGCCTCCCATGACTTTTGTTTAGCTAGTTTTACACAGTGTTTAGCATTCTTTGCATTTGTCTCTGTATTCTCTAAGCGCACAAGCTGACTTATTAGACAGGAACTTTTGATATGCTTTCTTCTTTTCCTTCACTGCCTCTTTAACTTCCTGTGTCCACCAGGGAGTTCTGATTTTTTTATCCTCGCAGACAACCTCACCCCATGCCTCTCTGGCAGAATCAATTAATGTTTTCTTCAGAGTTCGCCAATGAATCTCCAAGGTTTGATTCTTGTTCTCAAACTCTTTCATTTTTGTTCAATAATCTTTGTGTATTTTAGTCTACAGTTCATTTGAAAGCTGCTCAACTTTTTAACATAAAAGTTAAAAAAATGTATAAATATATATTTATACAGAATTATTTTATTTATTCAAATAAAATTTAATTTTGGTTTAATTTGGATTAAATGCTATGTATTGTAAATATTAATATAATAAAAATATTCTTCGTATTATTTTTTTTTGAGTTGCCATAATCATTCATACTATTATTTTTTATGTATTGTAATGACTTAGAATAAATAAATTTTTGTTATTAATTTTCCAATTTATTTATACTCTTTTTTCACTTCCTTTCAATTCTAATTAGTGCAGGTTTTTTTAGTGGAAAATCGAAAATTTATTACGGCCCACTTCAGATATAGTTTAATAGCAAATGGCTTGCAGTCCAATTGAGTTTGACACTCCTGATTTAAGGTAACCAGTGGACCAAAATTATCAATGCTTGGTCCACTATTATTCAATCTTCCCAATATCATTAATGTATATTAATGATATTGGGAAGGATCCGACAAGCAACATATAGCTATTTGCTGATGATGCAAAGATAGGTAGGGTAATCAGGAATGCTGCAAATATGCAGTACTTGCATATTCAGAATGATTTGAATAGGCTGAAATTGTGGGCATGCGAAAATGGATGTCAGTTCAATGTCAGTAAATGTAAAGTCATTCACTTCGGCATGATTAGATATCCAATGTCGTATTATATTAGTGGGATTATGCTTGAAGAAACTGATAAGGCTAGGGATCTTGGAGTGTTAGATAGGAAGTTGAAGTTCAGGGGCCATGTAGCAAAGATTGCAAATACAACTCAAAAGATAATTGCAATGCTGAAACAAATGCCATTTTGCCTCTTTACAAGGCCTTGATAAGACCTCACTTGGACTATTGTGCGCAGGTCTGGTCTCCGTTGTGATTCTGATATATTGGATAGAATGCAAAGGGGAGTGTTAAAAATGATATCAGGATTATGGAATACTGATTATGAAGACAGATTGAAAATTCTTGGACTGCAGACACTAGCAAACAGGAGAAAGAGTGATATTATTGAGACTTACTAACTTTTGTTTGAGGGTGGGGAAAGGACAAGAGGGCATCTTTGGAAGCTGAGAATGAATGTTGCTAAGAATGGGGGGGGGGTTAAGAACTAGATTTCTCTCTCATAGGGTGGTGTGTGATTGAAATGCATTGCCATTGGATGTTGTGAGTGCAAGTAGTGTGAATGAATTTAAGAATAAGTATAATAGCTGGTGCATGTAGTATGTGGCCTCCCTTGCTGAGTCTTTGACTCCCTTGAGGTTTCTCTTAATAATAATAAGAAGAACAATCTGCATAAAGTACATAGCTAAGTTCAAAATCTCCATTTTTGATATCAGGCTTAATATCACTTTCTTTCATGATGTGATCCACATAGATGAAGTGAATATAATGTGCTTCTTTGTTCCACACCTGATTTAACATCAAATCACTTGATTGTATTTCCATCAATCTAAATGCAAATTACAACTCAAATATAGATCATATATTGCTTCATATAATGTCCCATTTAAACCATATAATTGCAGATTTTTGAACAGCTTTTTTATTGGCACCTTTTTATGTGCATTTTCCAGATGATCTCTTCTTCATCAAATTTCTAACATGTACACTCAAGGGAGTACACAGGATATTATGAGAGTACTACATAAAAAAGTTATGTCATTACTAGTTTCCCCATCAACAATTTTTCTCCAAATTAATCTGTTATCTGTCAAAACTTCAATATTATCAGATCTTATATTTCTGTCTTCTAAGTGACTTCTTAGAAAGCCCCCCCCCCCTCCTGGTGCGCCACTGCATTCCTGAATGCTAATAATGTTCTTTCCTAATATCCTCATTATGTCATTGATTCCATCTGTTCACTCCCTTAATCTTTTTCAGAACTCTCATATAGTCTCCAGTCTTTGATCAAGTGTTTTATTTCTAACCCAGCTCTCAGATCCCTAAGTTAAAACTTGGTTTTGACACTGTTCTTATATATAGCTAGTTTTGTGTTTTGACTATTCCATATAAATTATTCAGTTAACTTCCTACCATACCAGCTTTGCTAATTCTGTTGTAGATTTTCATATTTAATTTGCTATCTTGAATAAAAACTGTGCCTAAAAATCTGAAGTATTTTACCCATTCTATAAGTTCTCCACTGAGAACTCAGAGTGTAGGTATTAGTGAGAATTAGCTATAAGAAATAGACACACTAACTGGTATCAAGTACAAAGGGTACAGTATATTTAGGAAGGATAGACAGGATAGGAGAGGAGACCTTTAACTGTAATATTAGTTCTTCAAACTAACTACCAGTTTTTCATCTGGTAATGAGTTTGAAGTCATCTGGTGTGAGATGGAGGTTAACGAGATAAAATACATAGTGGGATATTGTTACAGACCTACTAGATCAGTTGCTAGTGACAAAGAAATGCATCACCAAATAAAGATGATAAGTGACAAGAGTAACCATAATGAGGGACTTTAATTTCTCTAATTCTCACATTCAGTTTATTTCCTTTTTTATTGATCAGCAACTATGAGAGTTCTCCAATCTGGAATTCAACTCTCTGACAAGGTCTTCTGAATTATGCAATGTAGCTACTGTAAAACTTTCATACCTCCATATTTGAGCATTTCTGGAAGCTATTGAAATCATCCAATTGAAATCAAATATCAGCTGCTCCAGGTTTTCGATAGCTTTTTCTACATCAAGTATTGATATGTATTTCTGATAACATTCATGCTGAATGTTTTTTACCACCATGATGTCATTGATGCCACTCTTCATAAGGTGAAATGATTATTTCACCTTATGAATCAAAGTTAAAGTAGAAGAGCAGCTGCATAATCTGGTAATAAGGACAGATGGAATATCAGCACATATACTAAGAGAATGTTCAGCCAAACTGACTAGGCCTTTCACATGTTTGTATAATTTGAGTCTCAGGTCAGGAATGATACCACAGAAATGGAAGGAATTTATGATAGTTCTGTTGTGCAAGGGAGGTGCAAAAACTGATGTTTTAACTACTACCGATCAGTATCTGGTTTGGTAGTGAAGATTTTAGAGAAACTTGGTAAGAACTCACAACATACAGAAATGTGTAGACAAACAAGCTATACTTTGTAAGGGGCAGCATGGATTTAATAAAGGAAGGTCTTGTTTTAGCAATTTGATCATATTTTATAACAATGTTACGGCTGCGTTGGGAATAGATACACTATGATAATGTTGAATTTTGCTGAGGCATTTGATAGGATACCACACAAAAGGCTGTTGCATAAACTGAAGAATATGGATTTGGAATATAAACTCGACTTAGATAAGTGGATGGTTGACAGACAGATATCAATAAGTGGTATATGCAGAATGCAGGAATTCCCTGAATTCCTGAAGAGGATACATGGGGTTGCCTTCTAGTTATCCAACTTCAACCTAAGCAACTACTATAGGTGTTCATTATGTGAACATTAAATCACCATTATATTACTTTTTTAGATATTAGCATGATTCCATTCCTGAACTTCATGATTTACAGCTCTAACCTATCAAATCTATCAATTTACTAGATTAGAGAATGAACAATCCACAAAAAATACCTAAATCAGCAAGCACCACTCATTAATAATCACCATAAATTAGTCATTTAACAATTTTCAACACAGTAAATGCAGCTTCACTTACCTCACACAGAATAATTCCAAATGAAAAAATATCCACTTTTTCATCATATTTTTTTCCAGTCATCATTTCTGGAGCCATCCAATATGGATTACCAACCACTGTGTATCTTTTTTTTCGTTCATACTTTTTAAAACCTTTGCCATGTTTTCGTAAAGTATTCCGGTTATCAAATAAAATTCTGGCTAATCCAAAGTCTGCAACTACAACACTTTTATCCTATGAAGAACACAAAACAATACATAAGTATGATTACTTAATCCAAACATACATACACATTATATTACAAGATATATTAAATACAAGAGATTCTCTTTCTCCCAAGTGAGATGGAATGGGAAATGAAAACCCATTCCAAAAAACACTGTACATCCACCTCAATATTTGTGATATTAAATTTCAATATACACAAACATGCATCACCCACTACAGACACCAAAGCCTTACCTGTTATTATTAACAGAACAATTAGCAGCTGCAACTAGTATTCCACTTCAACTTTCCTAACATTCTGCATGATCCCTTCCATTCTGAAAACTTATGGATTTGTCATAATTGTCATTACACGTAAACGGCAGTTTAATTGCATCACCTTATTTAATGACCCATTGTTTTTTGTTTTTTTTTAATAAGTTACTTATTTTACTTGGCTGATATTTTGCTGGTTTTATACCCATATTCTTCTAAGCACAAACTGGCTGTCAGAGTATACAACCAACAATAATTAGTTAATATGGGGAACAGCTTAAAATTTTAATGGACAATACAAAGAACCAACTAGCACCATCTATTGTTGAATAAAGAGAAAGTTTAACAAGTATTACTTACTTATCATGTTCATACCTTGTGGCATATAAGACCAAGTTCCATTTCTTCCAGATGCCCCTGTCTAATACCACTAATTATACTTCTCTCCAGCTCCATCCAGCCAATCTTCTTTCCCTTTCTGTCATTCTCTGCCAAATTAATTTTAGGCCTTTTCCATTTCCTTTTTTCTTCTAGAATTCATCTCAAAGTTACTCTTGGAATCTCTCTCTCTCTCTGCTGTCCATTCTCAGTATGTGTCCATTTCCATCTACATTTTTTTTTATTTCACTGGCAATACTTTTTTTGTTCAATCAGTTTATATGTCATTGTTTGTTATACATTGAGGCCAAAATAATTTTAATATTGTATGCAGACATTTTGTTTGAAAACTATTTAATTTAGTTTTCCATTTTTCTGGTAATTTTCTATGTTTCTGATCCATATAATAATACATCTGAATACTGTTAACGAAGATCTTCAGTTTGGTTTTATTATAATATCTGGATGATTTCCATATTATTATGCAATTTTCTGAAAGTAGTTGTCACTTTACAAATTTTTTGGATCGGAATTTTTATTTTAAATTGTGTGCGGTGAAGGCGATTAGGGGTAGTATGTATGGGGAATTTCAGAGTATGTAATGACATAATGATCAGTTAGAACAAGCTTCAGTCACTCATGAGTCTTGGTGAAGCGAGTGTGTTATTCATAGTTTCCTTCAATTACACCCTGATTTTTCATTTCATTTTCCTTTTAGCTATAACCCTTTCTTTTTTCCAAAAATGTCAAAAAGAAACAACAGTGCAAAACCAGAAAATGAGCAAAAGAAACAAAGAAAAGCAATTACATTAAAAAAATCCAAAATTATTACCAGCCATCAAGTGAGTAGCACTGTTAAAGCTCTTTCTGAGAAATTTTCTCTTGTCGCTTCTACAGTTTGTACTATTTTAAAGGATAATGAAAAATATTTGAAAGAAGTAAAAAATGCACGTAATAAAGAAACAGGCAGTATAATTTCTCATATGGAAAAACTGTTAACTGCTAGAATAAGCAACCAAACGCGTCAATTACCCATGCAATATGTACTAAAGCATTAGCCAATTTTAAAATGCTGAAATACCAAAAAGGGGATGACTGCAGAGAGACTTTTGCTGCAAGTAGTGGGTGGTTTGACTGCTATAAAAAGCAAACTGGTTGGCATAACATTAAAGTACTGTAGAAGGTGAAGTTGTAAGTGCCGATAATGAGTCTGCAAAATTGTACCCAGAAAAATTGGAAGAAATAATCAAAGAAGGAAATTACTCACCAATGAAGATTTTTAACATCGATGAGATGGGCCTTTTTTGCAAAACGGATGTCTGCAAGAACTTACATCGCAAAAGAAGAATCCTCAATGCCAGGTTTTGAAGCATCAAAAGATCACATCACCCTACTTATTAGAAGGAAATGTTGCTGGCGACTGCAAGTTAAAATCCCTATTTGTGCATCGATCACAAAATCCAAGAAGCTTAAAAGGAATTAATAAAAATACTCTTCCAGTAATATGGAAGGCAAATAAGAAGGCTTGGCTCACGGGTTCCCTATTCAAAGATTGATTTAGGCATCATTTTGTTCCCGAAGTGGAACTTTGTGAGAAAAAAACAAATTCCATTTAAAGCGCTTCTGATAATTGACAACACCTAGCCATCTCTCATCAGTAGCTTACATTGTCCTAATGTAAAAATAGTCTTTTTACCTCCAAATACAACCAATGGATCAGGGACTGATTGTGATGTTTAAAGATGGAACTGATAAAGATGGAAACTGTTCTATCAGAGTTTTGGAAGAGATTCAACATTTTAGAAGCAAGTCGGGTAATGCAGAGCACCTGGCATAAATTTTCTGGAAAAACTATGAAAGGAGTATGGTACAAACTTTCTCCTCAGTTTAATGATAATTTTGAAGGCTTTGAAACTCCAACAAAGCTTGTGAATTCTGAAACTCAAGAGATCTAAGGTATGGTTAACCAGTTGTAAATGGAAGTTTTGGAAGGTGATGTTAATGAACTGCTTCACTCTCACACTATGATCCCCTTGAATTAGAGGAACAAGAAAGAAATGAAGAAGAAAAAGACAAAGAAGATGATGAATATGAAGCTTCAACTTAGTTTTTCACTTTAAAAGGGCTATAAAAGCATCTAAACTTCTCGAGAAAAAAAAAAGCTCAAGCAATCTTTGAATCACAAGATTCAGACTTTGAACAATTTAGTATATTTTCCTGCAAAATGAATAATGATTCTGCTTGCTATCAAGCTATTTTAAACGAACAGAAGTGAAAGTCAATGAAGCAGAATGACTCAAGGCCTTCTTTGGAAAAAAAAAAAAAAAAAAAAAAAAAAAAAAAAAAAAAAAACCGCACCAAAGCTTCCTAATATATCTCCTACTACTTCGACAGCTGCTGATTCACCTGGTGATATAGAAATGAGCTGATTTTCTTTTTCAAAGAATCTTCTTTAATTTAAAATTTTTCTAATGTTATTTTTTCAATATGTAAATCTTTGGCCAGTAAAGTCTTTTCTTATCATTTAATATATTATATATTCCTATATTCCTTCTTATGAATGTAACTCTCACTTATAGCATTATTTCTAAGGCAAATAAACGCACGCTTTATAAACGGTCACTAGGAACCAATTAATTCGTAAAGGTGGGAACTACTGTATTTGCTTTTGTAAACCTTTGTGTTATTGTGCGCATTGCTAGTGTTGTGAAGAGAGGTAGTGTTACATTTGAATGATGTTATGAAAAGTGTTCCCCCCACCCCCAAATATATTGTGTAGATTTTTATAGTAATGCTTTTGTGTGATGGACTGGCTATAATAAAAGTGCAACAATAGAAGCGAAAGTATTCACTTCTGTTGTTGTTTTGATTAATGTGGAAGGTTTCAACTCAGAGATAGTTTTCCCCTGGACTTTTTACAGTGGATATGATGCAACACATGTTACATGTGCCCAATAACACTGAAAATTTATGAAGTGTTAGATTACATGAGAAGAAGGAACGCATTATAACGTGTGTGAGAAATGCAATGAAAAGTTAGGGCATTCCAAAAACGAGAACGGTGTTACTATGAATATAGAAAATGGATGGAAGTGTTTGCAACAATATAAGTGACAAAGAAGAGCTTAGGCAAGAGATAATGAAAATGCAGAGTCGGGTTAAACATATGGAGGAGGAAATTTAACCTTTAAAGAAGAGATTAACTGATGTAAATGAGGAGGAGGTTAATAGGAAGAAAACAAGTATCTAAAGATGATAGGGTGGATTTATATGGTGATTACTGATTCAAGATAATAAGATACATAAATATCTTATTATTTCTTGGTAGTGGGCATAAACAACTTGGTTAGTGAGACAAAGAATGTGGAAAAGGATTTGAAGAAGTTGTTGCAAGAGGTAAAGGATAAGTGTCATTGGGAAAGTGGTTAGTTTGTTCCCCAGATATGACAATAGTGAACTGAGAAGGAGAGCATTGATACTGAATAACAAGATGGCTAAATTGCATTCGGCAAAGAGTGTTCAATTTGTGGATGTATGGAATGAATTTGAATGGGTCTGGTGTTGGACATTTGGAGTAAATGTTGTTCGTTAAAAGTTCACAGAGTTCATAGGAAATTCGTATCACTAAGGTTTAGATAGAGAGAGAGTTTGAGAAGGAGATTGTGGAAAGAGAGGAAGTGATTATGGCAGGGCAGAGTAATTCAGTGCAAAAAAGTGGGAATGATAAGGATATGAATGAAAATCATTCAGGATAAGGGAGACCGAGATGTCAGAATGAAGAGAGGTGTGATATAGCAACACCATCACTCTGTACTAGAGAGTACCGAGTGATGGTGTTGGTGGGACGGCCTCAAAAAGTGGAGAATTGTTTTGTTTGTATACTAATGTAAGGAAGCATCAAAAAAAAAAAAGAGGCTGAGTTTGAAGTATTGATTGAGTCAGTATGCCCAAAGATAATTGGTATAAGTGAAACTTGGTTGACTGAGGATGATATACTGTCAGGACTAAAAATAGTAGGAAACAGAATTTTCCAAAAGGATAGGAAAGTGAAAATAGGAGGGGCGGGGAGTACTGTTAAGAATAGCAGAGGAATGGTGTCCTTCAAGAGTGGGAGTAGTAAATAGTAATGCATGTGAAGATTTGCTGTGAAGCTGAGATTAATAGAATAGTATATCTAATAGGATGTTGTTATAGGGCAGGGAATGTTCATCATCATCATCAAATTCCCCATGTACCCTCAAGGGGTGTACAGGATATGATACTACTACATGAAAAAAATTACATCATTACTAGCTTCTTATCTACAATTTTCCTCCAGATCAGTCTGTTACTTGTCAAGCCTCCAATATTATCAGATCATATATTTCTGTCATCTAAGGGACTTTGTACCATATCAATCCACCTATATCTTGGTCTTCCTCTGGGTCATTTTCCTGCCAGCATGGCAGAGAACACTTGTTTTGCCAATCTTTCCTCGCCCATTCTGTTTAAATGACCATACCACCTGAGATTAGCTCTGCTAACGCATTCCTGGATGCTGACAATGTCAAGTTCTTTCCTAATATCCTCATTTTAATATGATATTGCCATTGATGCCATCTGTTCACGCCTCTAATCTTTCTCAGGACTCTCATATCTGCAGCCTCTAGTGTTTGGTCAAGTGTTTTACTTCTGATCCAGCTCTCAGATCAATAAGTTAAAACTGGTTTGAACACTGTCTTGTATACAACTAATTTAGTGTTCCAACTAATTTCTCTCTTATTCAATATGAATTTATTCAATTGACTTCCCATCATACCAGCTTTGCTGATTCTGTTGTCTATTTCTATATTTAATTTAACATCTTCAGTAAAAATTGTGCCTAAGTAGCTGTAATGTTTTATTTGTTCCACAGGTTCTCCATTCACAACACAGTTGACATTTTCAATGATTCTGCATATTTTCATTGTCTTTGTCTTTTTATTGCTGACCTTTATACCATATCTATTACAACAGCTATTCAATTTAGTCAGAGAATCTTGCAGACTTGTAGCAGATTTATTTAGAAGTATAACATCATCTGCATAAAGCAAAGAGCTGACATTAACATCTCCAATTTTGATATCATGTTTAATACCACATTCCATCATTCATGATCCATATAGATAATGAATAACAGAGGGGGATAATGTACATCCTTGTCTCACACCAGATTTAACATTAAACCATCTTCCTGTACTTTCTTCAATTCTAACTGCTGACTTACAACTCAAATAAAGACTGTATTGCTTGATATAATGCCCCATTGAAACTATATTTGTCAATTGAATAGCTTCTCTCTTGGCACCTTGTCATATGCCTTTTCCAAATCGACAAAATTTAAATACAGATCTTTATTATATTCCCATGATTTCTCCACTATTTGTCGTAAAGTGAAGATCTGATCCTCGCAGCCTCTATTTGGCCTGAATCCAGCTTGTTCTTCACCAAGCTTTTCTTCCAGAATCCTTCTCAATCGTTTCTCAAGTATACTTGCATAGATCTTGCCAGGAACACTCAGTAGGAAAATACCTCTGTAATTCTCACATTCAGTTTTATTTCCCTTTTTATATATGGGTACTATGAGAGCTCTACTCCAATCATCGGGAATTCATCCCTCTGTCCAGGCTTTCTGAACTATGCAGTACAGCCACCGTAAGACTCTTATACCACCATACTTCAGCATTTCTGGTCGAATATCATCTACCTGCCTTTCCACATTTCAAGCCTTTGGCTTTTTCTACTTCAAGTATGGATATGTCTTCCTGACTGCATGGCTGGTCAGTGTTTTTTACCACAGTGCTGTCATCACTGCTTGTTTCATTTAGCAGTTTTTCAAAGTAATTACTCCATACTTCAAGGATATCTTTTTCTTCCGTTTTCATGTAACATTTATCATCTCTAACTCCTTTTACAGCACTCTTTCCTACATTCCTAAGCTTCTTCAACAACCTCCAGAACATTTTGCCACTTTCTTGATATTTATTTTCTATATTCTTGCCAAAGTTCTCCCATGACTTTTGTTTAGCTAGGTTTACACAGTGTTTAGCATTCTTGCATTTGTCTCTGTATTCTCTAAGTGCACACACTGACTTATTTGCCAGGAACTTTTGATATGCTTTCTTCTTTTCCTTCACTACCTCTTCAACTTCCTGTGTCCACCATGGAGTTCTGATTTTTCTATCCTTGCAGACAACCTTGCTACATGCCTCTCTAGCTGAATCAATCAGGGCTTTCTTCAAGGCCTGCCAATGAATCTCCAAGGTTTGATTCCTGTTCTCAAACTCTTTCATTTTTTCTTCAATAATCTTTGTGTAATTTAGTCTACAGTTCACATCTGTGAGCTGCTCAACTTTTATTTGCTTTGAAACTTTCTTACATGTTATTCTTTTCAATATGAAATTCAATTTTATCCTGCTCAAGAACTAAATAGTGATCACTTCCAATTTCAAATCCTCTGTACACTCTGGTGTCCTGAACCAGGAAGAAAACATCACTATCAACAATAACATAGTCAATGAGACTTTTCTTATTCCTTGCCTCTTCTCTCCATGTGAATTTGTGCACATTTTTATGTTGGAACATGGTGTTAGTAATAACTAGTCCATGTCCTGAGCAGAAATCCAACCGGTATTTGCCATTATTATTAGCTTTGCTCTTTTCTCCAAATTTTCCCAAAATATTTTTGTATGTCTCACAAGCATTTCCTACTCTGCTATTTAGTACCCCAACAAGGACCAACTTTTCCTTTTTCATTGTGTCAGTTGCTTTTTCTAAAGCCTCAAAAAATTCCTCCACTTCTACCTTAGTAGAACCTTCTGTGGGACCATAGGAACAAATAAGTCTCATTGTCCAGTTCCCCATTCTCATATTTGCCCACATTACTCTACTTGAGACTGCCTGCCATTGAAGAAAGATTAGCCTCGTATTTAGTGTTGAATACAATGGCTACTCCTTCTATTCCTTGATTGTCATTTCCTGAATATAACGTTTTGTATATATTGTTCAGAAAGATCTCACCAGTTTTTGTCTTTTTTGTTTCAGTCACCCCTATTATGACGATCTGGTACTTATCTAATTCCTCAGCTAGCTCTATTTCTTTGCCATTCAGGCTTCTTATGTTGATAGTACCGATCTTTAACTCTGGTGATGTTGAGTTGGGGTGTGTTTTCAGATTTCTTCCAGTAGCTAACTTTTTGCTGTCCGCCCTGGTTCCCTGGCGAAAACAATGGGGGGCTTTGTTTAACTGGCGACACTCCAGCCGTCATGAAATTTTGTCATGTTGTACCATCATTTTTTATTTTGGTTTAACTAATAAGAATACAATTTGGTCGGCTAAATCCCAAATTGCAAGCCCATCCTCGTTTGTTCAGTATCCAAGTAGATACCCAACAGGGTGCACCATGAGAAGGTGAGGATTGGAATTTAGGTCAGAAGCCCTGTCGGTTCTCTGCATTCCTTTAAAGGCTATGTGGAGGTCTCCTCTCAGTTATACAGCTTTCACCCGAATGTTAAAAGCATGAATTGTGAAATGTTTAGACAAATTAGTTGGGCAAGTAAAAGGAAGATGATCCTAATGGAAGATTTTAATTATAGGAATGTGAATTGGAAAGAGACAGTGTACATTAGTGAATTTGTCAAGTTTCTATGGAACAACTATCTTAACTCCCCCAACCGGCCACGACATCTATAGACATCGAGATAAATCTCGATACGAAGCTTAAAACCCATTGAATAACATGGATACAATTTGGTGTCACTATTTCATCCACACTGGCCAGTAGGGAGGTTAAGCAGCATGGGATGGAAGTAACATGATGTTTTCAGGTGTTGATTTGATGATATTCATAACCTCACAGAATGAGGTTGTGAATGAGGTATCAGCACTGCCACCTGATGGTGAGTGATCATAATGCTGGTTTGGAAGGTAGTCAAACAGGAAAAGCTTGTTATCAACAAGGTATATATGTGGAACTATATGGTGGGTTGATTATAAGTGAGAAGCTCCATAGTCAACTAGTATCAATACATTGGGTTGATGAGTTGTGCATCAATGTATAATTGCATACCAAGAGTTAAGTGAATAAAAAGGAGTGAGATGGATGAACAGTAAAATCAAGCAAGTAGTGTTGCAAAAGAAGTTATAGAGGAGGTACAAGGCAGTTTGAAGAATATAAACTGCAGGCCAGAAATGTGAAAGCATGGTTAAAAAAAGTGGAATATGAGAGAAGACTGGCCAGTCAGGTCAAAGCTAATCCAAGGGAATTTTTCTGCTATGGAGCAAGCAAGAGGAAAAATAATTATGGCAGGTTGACAACTGAGAATAATTATGGTAGCAGAGTAACCTTCTTAGCAAATGATATAGTTGAATTATTTAATAAACAATTCATCAGTGTGTATCATATTAGTATGAATGATGCTATGCAACATGTAGAAGGGAGGCAGGATTAGGAAAATTAAATCTGAAAGCATCAGGTGGATCAAGTGTTGTTTGGGTTAGATGTCAACAAGGCTGTGGGAATGAATGACATATTGCCATGTATTTTTAAAGAATGTGCAAAAGAGTTAGTCATGCTCTTGACTTGGTTATTTAATGAAAGTCTTCCAGTGGGGAAGGTTCATAAGGAGTAGAAAGAAAGCAAAATAGTAACTTCTCTGCAAGCATGGTGGTAAGACAGAAGTTTCCAATTATAGACTGTTCTGTATATATGCAGTTGTAGTCAAAATGTTAGAGAAATTGGTTAGGAATAGAATGCAGGAATGAGTTGATGGACATAAGTCAGCATGAATTTGTGTAAGGCAGATCTTGTTTTAGCAATTAGCAATTGTATGTGCTTAGATTTTATGATACAGTGATGAATGTGTTCGATAAGGCAGATTCGTATACAATGATTTTCTTGCAACTTTGCAAAGGCATTTGGTATCATGGCAGATTGGTGTATAATCTGCAGAGGATGGGATTAGATAACATTGGTTAGCAGATTGAAGATTGGCTTTCTGAAAGATACCAGCAAGTTATGTATGATGGAGTAGTGTCTCAGAAAAGGAAGGTGACCAGTGGCATGCCTCAGGATTTCTGTTCTTGGGTCCCTGCTGTTTAACTTATTTGTTAATTATATTTCACGTGGATTGACTGGAGATCTTCATGTTTACTGATGATGCAAAGGTAGACAGAATTATCAGGAGTATTGCTAATGTTAAATCTCTACAAGAAGATTTCAAGAGACTTTTGGCTTGGACAAATGAGTGGATTATAGTTTTAATATTAATAAATGCAAGTCATTACATTTTGGGGTACAGAGATACGGGGCTACAAACTATATTGGTGGAGCTGTACTTCAGGAAGTGGGTGAGATTCAGGATTTGGGGCGATGGTAGACATTGGACTAAAAATTTAATGGCACAGTGCAAGTGCTGCATAAACTGCACATTGTATTGCTGCCATGATAAAAAGTATTTTGACATGTAGGGATAAGGAGGTGGTGATGCCTCTATATATGACAATGGTCAAACCACACATGGACTATTGTGCAAAATTTGGTCGCCTAGTTTTCATTATGATGTGGAAACACTAGAGAGGGTCCAAAGATGAATAACCAAAGTGATATCAGGACTCTGAAGAGTGGTTATGCAGAGTGGCTGAAGGAATGTTGGAGAGCAATGTGAATGCAGGAAGTGTAAATAACTTCAAAGTTCATTATGATAGGCATGTTGCTGGTTGTGTGGACCTCCCATGATGAGTCCATTGACTTCATGGAGGTTATCAAAATAATAAAAATGATATCCCTGTCAGTTCTACCCTTGGTATCTACACTGGCCATTTGCTCCCAAGTACGTAAAATTCTTAACTCCTTCTAATGCATGATGACTACCTTTAATTTTTTTTTTTTTTTTTTTTTTTTTTTTGTGGTATTTACTGTTCAATTTAAGAACTTTTGTTTTAGTCATGTGACCCACCATTTCAGCTGCTTTATACAATGCTTCTGATTTTGCTTGTATATCAGCATATTTTGATCGAGTAAATAGTTTATGTGTTTGGAGTACATGTTGATTTATTTATTAATTTATAACACAGAATAAGAAAATAATTGATATTTATTAACTTATTTGCTAATATTATTATCCAGCATCTTCAGATTCACAAAAGAGCGTCATAGTACATGAAACAGTAACAGTTTGGCTAATAGGACTAGTTTAATAATATGGTATATACTAGTCCAATGATATGGTATCCTAAAAAAACAGAGCCAGAGCTATCTGTTCCAATGACAATGCTCTTAACCACTAAACTCACTTGCATCACATTTTTTTTAGTCAATGGCTATAATCTACAAAGAAGACAAAATACTAAATGTACCCCAGAAACCCTTCAATTGCTTAATACACAAGACTTCAGCAAAACTATTACCACCCCATATGGACAGGGCACATCCAAAAAGATATCAAGAGTGCTTAATAAATATCAGCTCTGTGCCATATTTAAACTATACGTCAAATTGATAACTCATCATTCACCCAAGGACAAACTCTCCTTTATTACATCCAGGAGTGTATGAAGTGCCCTGCACTTGTAACCTAGTTTACTATGGACAGACAGGAAGAACTGTCGACATCTGCCTTGGAGAACATAAAAATACATTCAGCATTATCATTTATGGGAGCTGGCAGATCATGCCTAGGATACTCTTTCACACAGGATCAAATGGATGAAAACAAAAGTGCAATACAGAAGTCATTATAAATTAGATTATTTTTGGAATCAGCAGCAGCTTTAAAACATTCTTCAAACCTCAATAAGCATGTCCATATCAAAATTTTATTTTGATATGCAGGCCTGGTTGGCAGAGTGATTAGATTATCCACTCTCCAGCCAAAAGGCTGCGGCTTCAAATCCCACCATGGACATGGATGTTTGATTGTCTATGGAAATAGTACTGGTGGTGATGGTGTTGGTGTAGTTGGTGGACTGAGTGGTGGAGACAGAGTTGTAGAGTAGGTGCCCTCCCTCGATGAGTCTGTGGACTCCCTGGAGGTGTCATGTAATATTAATAATAATATTTTACCAAAAAATTATTTTTTTTTTCTTGCCGAAAATCTGGGAGACACTTGTTTTAAAATCAAATTAATATGTTTTTTCTCTCTCTTTATCCAACAATAGATGACACCAATTAGGACTTGAGCTTCTTGTGTAGTCTGTCACAATTTTCTTTTTTTTAAACTAGTCCCACTGTTTAACCAAATTGTTGCTGTTTCATGTATTGTGACAAACTTTTCTGTGCTCTGAAGATGCTGGATATAATACCAGTAAAATATTAGCAAATAAGTTAATAAATATCAACTATTTTCTTATATTCTGTGTTGTGAATTAATACTGTTAAATAAACTGAAGTGTATTCTGATGATATCAAAGCTATGTCATTTGCATAATCTACATCTTCCAGCTGTGATAGGATTCCATTTAATTCCTCTTCTTACACCTGTAACTTTTCTCATAAACCAGTCAATGATATGCTAAACAGCAATCTAGACATACAACCCTGTTTCATACCAGTCATCTCAAACACCACTCTGATGTTGTCTATTGTGTAATAACTTTTATTTCCTTATATGTTTCTTTTATTATTCTTAAATATTTGTCAGGAATTCCATAGTTTCTAATAATTATCCATAATATTTCTCTATCAATGAGTATCTTGCAGATTTTTGGTAGACTGATATACTGCCATACTTGTTGAGGCTTGGTGAATGTTTCATAGCTGCTGCTGCTCTTTCCAAACTGGTGTCTCTGACTTCTGTGTAGCACTTTTGTTTTCTTCTGATTCAGTGTAAACAGGTATCTAAAAGCATGGTCTGCTAGGCCTGACTTGCCATGATGGTGCTGAATGTATTTCTCATGTTCTCTGAGGTGAATGTCAACAGATCTTATCTGTTCATAGTAACCCAAGTCACAAGCACAGGGCACTTCATATACTCTTGGGTGACAGGAGTACATGAATATATTCCTATTTCGTATATAGGAGTATATTGTCTCACACCAGCCATCTCAAACCACTCTTATGTTGTTTGCTGTGTAATAACACAATCTTTGAGTTACTGAAGATCTTTATTTTGGTAGAGTAAGTAAAGTAGGTCATTATGATGAGATCCTAATGTTACTGCAACTGTTTTGTAGTATAACGATGTTGAAGGATTTCCAATTTCTTCTCGTGCCAGCTTTTGACTCTTTTGAATGCTCTTTCCCAGATCAAAACTATGGTTTGAACACTGTACTTGTATACAGCTAATTTTGCGTTTTGACTAATTTCTCTCTTATTCCATATAAATTTATTCAGTTGACTTCCTACCATACCAGATTTTCTAATTCTGTTGTCTGTTCCCATATTTAGTTTACTGTCTTTGCTAAAAAATTGTGCCTAAACAGCCAAAATGTTTTACTTGTTCTTGATCTATGCTCTGATTTTCATACCAAATTTATTACAAGTTATTCAATTTAGTAAGGGAATCTTGTCAAATTATACTATATTTATTTAGGAATATAACATCATCTGCATGAAACAGAGCTGAGATTAAGATCTCAGCTCTCTTGATATCAGGTTTAATGCCACTTTCCTTCAAATGCAATCCATATAGATGAATAACAGAAAAGATAATATGGACCCTCGTCTTACACCAGACTTACTATCAAACCATCTTCCTGAACCTGTTCCTGAATCTGTTGACTTAGATCTCAAATATAGACTATGTATCATACAAAATGTCCCAATTACATCATGTAATTGTAGCAATTTGAATAACTTTTCGCGTATTTTGTCATGCATGTTTTCCAGATCTACAAAATCGAAATGCAGATCCTTATTATATCGAATGATTTCTCAACTATTTGTTGTAATACAAAAATCTAATCCTTATTCCTATTTGGCTTCAGTCCAACTTCTTTTCAAAGTTTCCATTCCATCATTTTCTTTTAGCCTTTTCAAGTATGCTTACATAAATGTTACCAGGAATACTCAGTAGCGATTTTTGTCTATAATTCTCACAAGGTTTTATTTTTGATTTTCTAGATGGGTACTTTGTGTACTACTCCAATCATCTGGAATTCAAAACTCTCTGACCAAGGCCTTCTGAATTAGGCTATATCTTCTTCTTCTTTGCTTGGTCCCATCACGTCTGAGGACTCCTGACCATAGCCATAATGTCTCTCTCCATTTCTTTCCGTCTTTTGTTGCAGCAGTGGCCAACTCCAGTGATACTTCTTAATCTAGTCTTGGACTAGATTAAGAAGTATCTAGAAGTGGTCCAGGTCAAAGTGGAAGGACAAAGAAAAAAATAGGATGCCCAAGACTAAGATGGTAAGTTTTCTCAAGTTGTCATTTTCACGTCTTGAAATGTGACTGAAGTATTTGAGAATTCTTTCATTTATAACGTCACATAGCCGCCTCTTGATTTTTAGTTGACTTATACTTTCGCTAGACCTTTTGTCCATCTAGGAAACTCTCAACATCCTACTCTAGCACTACATCTTGAAGCTATTTATCTTATCCATATCTTTTTAACTGAGTGTCCACGATTCAGCACCATAAATGAAAATCGAAAACAACAAGCTATTGACCAGTCTTGATTAAGCAGTGGTAGAAATGTTTCTGTCTTTCCATATTTTTCTGCAATTGCACCATTGCTGACCTTTACATGGTAATTCTTATTTTATTATGCTATATAGTCACTGTAAAACTTATACCTCCATATTTGAGGCATTTCTAATTGAATATCATCTACTCCAGCTGCCTTTTCATATATCAGATTTTTGATGGCTTCTTTTCTACTTTAGGTGCTGATCACATGCACTCCTGACTGCATTCCACTAGAATGTTTTCTGCCATGATCACTACTTGTTTCATTTATCTGTATTTCAAAGTCATCATTCTAGACATCTAGAATATATAGCTTCTTTCTTATCACCATTATCATCTCAGATTTCTTTTACAGTACTCTTGACTCCATTTCTAAGCTCATTCATAGAACAGTGCATGACTGAAATTGCTTGCCTCTGGGGGTTATGAGTGCAGATAGTGTGAATGAATTCAGACATGTGGTGTGGGTGAGCAATATGCAGCTTCCCTTGATAAGTCTCAGACTCCCTGGAGGTCTCTTGTAATAGTAATATTTTCTACCTTCCTGGTCTCTATTTTCAATGTTCATAGCAAAGTTTCTCATGATTTTTGTTTAGCAACTATTATAAAATCATTCTCTTGATTTTTCTGTATATTCTTTTAATACATTCTGACTTGCTAGGAACTTTAGATATACTTTTTTTTTTTTTTTTTTCCTTGACTAAATCTAACTTCCTGAGTTCACCATGGATTTTTGTTTTTTTCAATACTTACAGACAACCTCACAACATGCTTACCTCTGTGGCTGAAAATCGATCAATGCTTTCATCAGGGCGTATTACTGAATCTCCAAGGTTTGGTTCTTGTTTTCAAATTCTTTCAATTTTCTTGAATAATATTTGTGTACTTGAGTTTATACATCTCTAAAAGATGCTCAACTTTGATTCTTTTTTACAACTTTCTTATACACTTTTCAAAATGATATTCATTTTAAGCTCAAAACTATATGGTAATCACTTCCTATTTCAAATCCTCTGTATACTCTTGTCTTGAAGCAGCACAAAAATATTGCTATCAACAATAATATAGTCAAATGACTTTTTCTATTTCTTGTCTATCTTTCCACATGAATTTGTGCACACTTTTTGTTAGAACATGGTGTTAGTAATGATTAATCTGTATCCAAAACAGAAACCCAGCAGATGCTTACCATTATTAGCTTTGCACTTTTCTCTAAATTTTCCCAAGATATTTCTATGATAATCACTTTCTATTCAGCTGTTTAGTTCTTCATCAGGAATCAACTTTTTCTTTGTGTAAGCTGCCTTTCCTAATGTTGTGAAAAATTCCTATACTTCTCCCTTAGTAGAACCGTCTCTAGAAAATAACCCTCATTGTCTAATTTTCCCACTACTTGATATTGCCTACCAATCAAGATTATCCACTTGAATACAATAACTACTCCCTCTTTTTCCTGATCATTATTTTCTGAAAATAACATTTTGCCTTTGCTGTTCATAAAAGAATCTCACTTGTTTTTGTCTTCTTTGTTTCAATAACACCTATTATATCAATTTTGCATCTATCCAATTTTTCAGCTAGTTTCATTTCCTTTTCACTGATGCTGCCAATCTATCTTGATTTTTGCTGATGAATAATATCAGTGTCACATTTATCAGCCCCTGAAGTACACAGAATGCACTGTCAGTGCAAACACTCATATTATAGACAATCTGGCAGGTCTGCAACTAGAAGCAAAGAAGACAACACCCAAATTATATGAACCAATGTCAACAAAATGAACTAAAAGACCATGTGGCTGCAGAGGGCACAGTCAAAAACATTTGCATGCTTGCTTGCTTGATATTCTATGTTCTTATTCACATTACTTTGTCTTCATGATATCTTTTCCTTGACAATGTCCCAGTTATTGTAAGACAAAATAATGGAATAATATTATTAGAATTTTTTTTTTTAATTTCTGTGTTGTGAATAAATTTTTTTGGTATCATATGTAATTCACAATAATACAAGTCTAAACAAACTCGGAACTTTTTCAATCTACCTCAGGCATCCAATAAGTCGGGCAGTGGTCTCACACTGCCCAACTTATTGGATGAAATTTGTCTCCCACCTCCGGTCATTCCAACTGCCCAACATACAATGCCCCCTATATCCTTTTGCCAAAAAGACATCACAAATCTGTTGTCTAAATTAGACACAAAAAAGTCTCCTGGCCCAGATGGAATTCCTCCAATAATCCTGATGGTCTGTGCATCTGAACTGACTCCTATCCTATGTCACCTGTACACACTCTCTTACTCCACTGGTATATATCCCAAAACCAGGAAACTGGCCTATATTCACAACCCATTCCTAAAAAAGGTGACAAATCACTGCCATCTAACTACTGCCCTATCTCACTCACTTCAGTCCTATCTTACTCCAGTAAGTCTTATCAAGTAATGGAGAAAATCATCAACTCTCAATTCCTAATCTACCTTGAAGGTACCCAGCTATTAAGCGACCACCAATACGGATTCTGCCAAAGCCATTCAACAGGAGATCTACTCTCATACATCACCCACCACTGAACAAACGCTATGGAGAAATTCTGCGAATTCCAAGTAGTTGCACTTGATATCTCCAAAGCCTTTGACAGAGTCTGGCACAAAGGCTTACTAAGGAAACTCCCATCGTTTGGACTGCCTCAGGACTTCTGCAGTTGCCAGCTTCCTATCTGGATGCACACTATGTGTGATGGTAGACGGCTCCCTATCCTCTCACTATCCAACTAATGCCAGGATCCCTCGAGGCTCAGTTCTCTCACTGACCCTCTTCCTTCTATATATCAATCACCTACTTCAGTTGACCTCTAACCCAATACACAGTTTTGGAGATAACAGCACACTACATTCCTCCCTTTCATTTGGCAAACCCTACCCTACACAACTCACAGAACATCAACCACCACTGCCCTTAATTCTGACCTCCAAACCATCCTCCGATGGGGCTCAGACAACCTTGTCAACTTCAACACTAGTGAAACCCAGTTCGTCTTATTTCTCACAAAAAAGAACCATTTTCCCCCAGCATTGTTTTTGATAACACTCAAATTCACAGACAAGACAAAATTTCTCTTCTCGGAATTACCTTGACATCAAGCTTCTCCTGGCATAAACACATCACAACCATTGCATCCTCAGCTTCCAAAAAACTAGGTTTTCTCTTTCGCTCAAGACACTACTTCACCTCTAAACAGCTGTTAACACTATCACAAATCCGCTCAGCTCTCGAATACTGCTCTCACATCTGGAGTGGGGGCCCCAAAAAGCTCACTCAAAATGCTTGACTCACCACAGAAGAGAGCAATTAGACTAATAAATGACCCATCTCTCACCAACTCGCTCCCCCCACTTTCACACAGACATTTGGTCTCTGCAATCTGTATATTCTATAAATACTTTAATGGGAAAGGTTCATCTGAAGCAGCATCAATAATTCCGCCACCCTGTACTAAGCCCATTGGAACACGTACAGCTGCCACCCAACATCCTTTTACAGTACACCTCGAAACCACAGAACAAGTTTCTTCTCCTCCTCATTCATCCTTGCTACTGCAGTACTGTGGAACAGTCTTCCCCTGATGTATTTCCTTGGGAAATACGTCAGGGGGAAGACTGTTCAATATACAGGCATTCAAATCAAATGTAAACAAGTTTCTCCCTACACAACCCATCACCCATATATAGTACTAACGTACTATAGGTTGCCCAGCCAACCTCCTGTAATGGGCCCCAACATAAAAAAAAATATAAATAATCAGAAACCTGGTCTTGTATATCATCTGATAATTTTTTATAATCAAGCATATAGTTTGAAGTACCTGCTCTTTAACAATTATCCAAATGTGAGTCTGTAAGTTGATATCGATATTTTGATTTCAAATATGCCATATTTTAAAACAGGGTCTTGCAGTTGTATGCAGTTGCACAATATGAATAAATTTTTAGCAAGCATTTTCTCAGAATAGAAAAAGTATTTCTACCTACTAACTTCCAGAACATTTTGTCATCATGATGAGCTTTTAAAATTATGTTGTTTTGTAAATTAATTATTTCCATTTCCAAGTCTTCTGTATTACTTAGCTCAAAGTAATTGGAAATTTTAGCAGGTATATCATCTTCAGTAATGTTAAATGGATTTAGGAAAAAATCTAACAACAGGTTCTAAAGTCGCAAAATCTTGAAAGGGGGAAGAAAAACAGAAAATATATCCTCTCCTCTAGTCCCTTCAATGGAAGAATTTTAAGAAATTCTTCTTTTGCAGAAAAATCATCAAAAACCATTTTCACTGAAATTGCTAATTGTGATGTATCTGTTATGTCTATCGATTCATCCAGCTGTAGAGAAAAGAAAACAAATTTTCCCATATCATTTACTAATTCTGTTTCTAAATAAACTGCAATTGATTCAATTCTTCTAGATACAGTTCTTGCTGATAACTGCAACATATTTATAGTCAAAACTATTTCGGTGTTTTTTTGAAATCTTCAAAAAGTGAATCTGCAGCTTCTAACATAGCTTCTTTAATTAAATCTCCATCTGTAAACGTTTTTTTCTTCTTAGTTAGCAAATGCGAAATTTTAAAAGATGCGACAGTTGCAACAGTTTAGTAAAAAAACCTTTGCTGTTTTTAGTAATGGATGATTCCAAAGATAAAATCTTTTTTTTTTTTTTTATTTTGGATTTCATGAATGGTTTTGAAACGTCTTTCTATATTACTTTTTTTTTTTTTTTAGAAATAGCCACACTATTATTGCATAATAAACAAATACATTTGCCAATAAAAGCAATACTCTTCCTCACAATCGTTATTAAAATAGTACATTCTTTTCCTTTCAGGTTTATCCATTATAAAGGGTTAAAAATATCTTTGTAAACAAAGTATTTTATATTTGCACTGAGAGCGGGAGTGATTCAACAAACACACATACTAAAAAAACAAAGGGTTCTAACAATGTTTAGAAGTGGTGTGAAGGGTAGCGAGAGTGGTTGCATTGATAACTAAATGACATCAACAACTCAAGCTACTTATGATCAGTGGTCTCTCATCTTAATAGGCACAAATAAAGCAGTTTACAATAATTTCTCTGAGGGCGCACTAAAAATTCACTGCGGGCGACATGACGCTTGTGAGTGCTGCTTTGCCGACTCCTGGTCTAGATCTTCAGTGATCACTGATCCTAGGTAATTGAACTGCTTTACTTGTTCCATATTATTGTTTCCTACTTTCATTTGAATTGATTCCCTTTTTCTACATATTACCATTAGTTTTTGTTTTACTAAAATTGATTTTCATATCATATTTGTTACTTGTTTGATGCAACTTGGCCAGGATATTTTCTAATTTTTCTTTGCTGTTTGTAGTGATAACTATGTCATCAGCATACTTTAAGTGTGTTATATTTTTTCCATTTCTAGTTATTCCTTTACACATCTGTAGTCCTTCGTCTACCACTTCTTTTAGGTACAGGTTGAATAAATATGGTGACAATGGACAACCTTGTATAACTCCTTTTTTAATTGCTATTTGATCTGTTTCTATGTTTTTGTAATTTATGACTGCTTGTGTTTCTGAATAGTAATTCTTGATACAATTTAATAGGTATTTGTCGAACCCTCTGTTTTCTAAATTTTTAATGAGTTTGCTTCTGTTTATTGAGTCGAAAGCTTGTTTGAAGTCGATAAAACACCAGTAGTTTTTTATTTTTGTTCTCTCATAAGATCTGCTAATCTGTTTAATGTGAAAATTGTATCTATTGTGCTTCTGCTATTTCTAAATCCTACTTGCTCTTCTTGTATCTGTTCTTCATAAGAATGTTTAACTCTGTTTTGAAGAATCCTAATGAATATTTAATAGCAATGGCTTAGAAGGGTGATAAGTCTATAGTTATTGCAGGATCTGACATCTCCTTTTTTGTGGATCGGTATGATCTGGCCTGTTCTCCATTCTGTTGGTAAATTTCCTTTCTTTAGTATTTTGTTGAACAGTTTCCTTCGGTAATTTATTATGCTTTCTCCCCCTTTTTCTAGAAGTTCTTTTTGAATGTTGTCTATGCCTGGTGCTTTATTATTTTTCATTTGTTTGATTGCTCTATGTATTTCTTCATCTAGTATGTCCTTCATGTAGTAATTTTTATTACCCTGTTTATATCAACTGCATCCATTCTAATTCAAAATTAGTCTTTTTTTTCTGTTGAACAGATTTTTACTAATCTTTCCTCTCCCATTCTGTTTGTGACATACCAACGTAGATTATTCTATTATAATAGATAAGAAGCTATATTCTTGTTTTAATTCTATATGAAAAGCATAAGCTAATCAAGTTTGCACATTAAGTATTGTCACACGAATTGCCCTAATATCTCATAATGCAAAAGTACACTTTCTTATGGCATGTATATTGCTATGCATAATGGGAAGGCTCACAATACAGATCAGTTTCAACTTTCAGATCTCCTCAGTGGAAGCTAAACACAGGAAGATAAATCAATAGAGTTCATATTTACAATAAACAAAAAAAAAATTGTATTCAAAACTAAATACAAAGGTTAATCTTCTTGAATGGCAGGCAGTCTCAAGTAGAGTGATGTGGGCAAATATGAGAATGGGAACTGGAAAATGAGACTTATTTGTGCCTATGGTCCTACAGAAGGTTCTACTAAGGTAGAAGTGGAGGAATTTTTTAATGCTTTAGAGAAAGCATCTGACACAATGAAAAAGGAAAAGTTGGTCCTTGTTGGGGATCTAAATAGCAGAGTAGTAAATGATTGTCAGACATACAAAAATATATTGGGAAAATTTGGAGAAAAGACCAAAGCTAATAATAATGGCAAATATTTGTTGGATTTCTGCTTAGGACATGGACTGGTTATTACTAACACCATGTTCCAACATAAAAATGTGCACAAATTCACATGGAGAGAAAAGGCAAGAAATAAGAAAAGTCTCAATGACTATGTTATTGTTGATAGTGATGTTTTCTCCCTGGTGCAGGACACCAGAGTGTACAGAGGATTTCAAATCGGAAGTGATCACTATTTAGTCTTGAGCAGGATAAAATTGAAATTCATATTGAAAAGAATAACATGTAAGAAAGTTTTAAAGCGAATAAAGATTATTGAAGAAAAAATGAAAGAGTTTGAGAACAGGAACCAAACTTTAGAGATTCAGTGACAAGCCTTGAAGAAAACCTTGATTGATTCAGCCAGAGAAGCATGTGGTGATGTTGTCTGCAAGAATAGAAAAATCAGAACTCCATGGTGGACACAGGAAGTTAAAGAGGCAGTGAAGGAAAAGAAGAAAACAAATCAAAAGTTGCTGGCAAATAAGTCAGCTTGTGCTCTTAGAGAATACAACAAATATAAGAAAGCTAAACACTGTGTAAAACTAGCTAAACAAAAGTCATGGGAGGACTTTGGCAAGAACATAGAAAATAAATATCAAGAGGGTGGCAAAATATTTTGGAGGTTATTGAAGAAGCTTAGAAATAGAGGAAAGAGTACTATAAAAGGAGTTAGAGATGATAAAGGTGACATGAAAACTGGAGAAAAAGATATCCTTGAAGTATGGAGTAATTACTTTGAAAAACTGCTAAATGAAACAAGCACTGGTAAAAGATATTATTGTAGCACAGTGGTAAAAAAAAACACTCAACAGGAATACAGTCAGGAATATACATATCCATATTTGAAGTAGAAAAAGCCATCAAAGGCTTGAAATGTGGAAAGGCAGAAGGAGTAGATGATATTCGACCAGAAATGCTCAAGTATGGTGGTATAAAAGTCTTAAAGTGGCTGCACTGTATAGTTCAGAAGGCCTGGACAGAGGGACAAATTCCCGATGATTGCAGTAGAGCTCTCATAGTACCCATATATAAAAAAGGAAATAAAACTGAATGTGAAAATTACAGAGATATTTCCCTACTGAGTGTTCCTGGTAAGATATATGCAAGTTTACTTGAGAAACGGTTGAAAAGAATTGTATAGAAAAGCTTGGTGAAGAACAAGCTGGATTCCAGCCAAATAGAGGCTATCAGGATCAGATCTTCACTTTACGACAAATAGTGGAGAAATCATGGGAATATAACAAAGATCTGTATTTAAGTTTTGTCGATTTGGAAATTGCATATGACAAGGTGCCAAGAAAGATGCTATTCAATACACTACAGTTATATGGTGTCAATGGAGCATTATATCAAGCAATACTTAGTCTTTATTTGAGTTGTAAGTCAGCAGTTAGAATTGAAGTACAGGAAGATGGTTTAATGTTAAATTTGGTGTGAGACAAGGATGTACATTATCCCCCCCTGTTATTCATTATCTATATGGATCACATTATGAAGGAAAATGGTATTAAACATGATATCAAAATTGGAGATGTTAATGTCAGCTCTTTGCTTTATGAGGAATATGTTATACTTATCAATAAATACACTACGAGTCTGGAAGATTCCTTGACTAAATTCAGTAACTGTTGTAATAGATATGGTATAAAGGTCAGCAATAAAAAGACAAAGAATGAAAATAGGCAGAATCATTGAAAATGTCAACTGCATTGTGAATGAAGAACCTGTGGAACAAGTAAAACATTTCACCAACTTAGGCACGATTTTAAGTGAAGATGGTAAATTAAATATGGAAATAGACAACAGAATCAATAAAGCTGGTATGGTAGGAAGTCAATTGAATAAATGCATATCGAATAAGAGAGAAATTAGTCGTAACACTAAATCAGCTGTATACAAGACAGTGTTCAAACCAGTTTTAACTTATGGATCTGAGAGCTGGGTCAGAAGTAAAACACTTGACCAAAGACTAGAGACTGCAGATATGAGAGTCCTGAGAAAGATTAGAGTTGTGAACAGATGGCATCAATGGCAATATCATATTAAAAATGAGGATATTAGAAAAGAACTTGACATTGTCAGCATCCAAGAATGCGTTAGTAGAGCTAATCTCAGGTGGTATGGTCATTTAAACAGAACGGGTGAGGAAAGATTGGCAAAACAAGTGTTCTCTGCCAGGTTGGCAGGAAATCGACCCAGAGGAAGACCAAGATATAGGTGGTTTGATAGGGTACAACGTGCCTTAGATGACAGAAATAAGATATCTGTGATCTTTCATATAAGATATCTTTATATAAGAATCATAATAAGACATCTTTCATATCTGTGATTCTCTTTTTGGACTTCACTTGAGGTACAGTTTGAACACAGTCTTTTATACCACAAGACTGTTTTGACTATTCAGTAAATCTATATGAAATGAGATATTAACCACATCAATTCTGAACTACTGAGTTATTTTTCCCTGCTAAAAAGATTTTTATTAACCTCTAGAGCAAAATTTTAATGAAGATGACAAATAAAAAAAAATTGCCACCTTCACTAAAATTATGCCTAAATAACAAATATATTTTACTTGTTTAATCTGATAATCTAAGGTAGTATGGACACTAGCAGAATGAATGAATAAAAATTTTAGCAAAAATATGTGTCTAATGCTAGGAAAAGACTAAGACCTAGGTGGATCAAAGTAGTTAGAAGTGCCAAGAGTGACTGACAACATTGGAGTCCTGATGATACTAATTTTGATTTGATGAAAATAGGTTAAAAGTAATATAAGCTTATTTATTGTAGTATCATAGGCTAATATTGTCTCCAGCACAAACTTTGTTTACACTTCGGTACAGGATTAAACAAGAATATAATTTCTTGTCAAGTATAATATACTTTGTAACCAAGAGAAAAACTTTTACAAGATTCTCTTGTGAGAGAAAGGAAGTTATGATACTATTATCCAAGTCTCTAGTCAGGCCAATAATGGAATATGGCTGAACTTTATTCAAGGTTTTTAATGGAGACCCTTATAATAATTACAAACTCTCTTAACCATAATCTGATGAATCTGTAACAGAAGAACAAGAGGAGATTTACTTGAAATTTATATTTTAATTCAGAGCATAAACAAATTCCAAGCATTTGCTGCACTTAGATGAATCAGGCTCTACTAGAAGGCATAATGAAAAGCCAGTAAAGAAATCAGAACAAATATATCAAGTTTTTTTTTATTTTTTTTTTATGTTAACTATGCTGGATAAAACATCCAGCATAGTTAACATAGTTAAACAGTTAAGTTTCTGCTAAAGAAGAAATCGATGATACTGGATGAAATGAAAGATAATATAAAAGTTACTCATGTAATGTTTAACTGAAGTCGCTGTTTACATAATGTGATGTCAGAATATCTTGCAGAATATTAATTATGCACATTCTCTCGTGCATAGGGAATGTAAGCAAGGCCTCCTCCAGTTCTTTTCACCTTTCTCTGTTCTTGGCAATGGTTGAACAATTTTTCCAACAAAATTTGACAGTTCATCACTACACTTTCTTTCAGTGCGTCCTCAGCAGTTGTACTAAAAGTCCATCGCTCATCTTCTCTTCTGGATAGATGTGCGGCCCAATTTAGTTGCTTATGGTGAAGAATGAGGTCAGTGATGTCAGTCTGGCTTCTTATCTTTTAATGTGATGCCTAGCATCAACCTCTCCATTTTTCTTTGAATTGTTAATTTATTTGCAAGCGCTTTTGTTAGCAACTAAGTTTCACAACTATATGTGATGACTGGAAGTATACACTGGTTAAATGTTTTCCTTTTTAAACAGAGTGGAACATCATTGTTTTGAAAAATGTTTTTCAATTTTCTGAATGCACCTCAGGCAAGTTGAACTCTCCTATTTTTTCCTTTTGGAGTCCACAGTTTAGATCAGTGAGAAGACCTAAGTATGTATATGAAGAGACTCTTTCCAAGAAATTGTTTGCTATTATTATGATTTGGTGTTACAAAATGATTAAACATGATTTTAGTTTTTTTCTCTGTTTATTTTTAGATCAACTTTTCTGCTTTCATGATATAGGTCTTCTATCATTATATTAAGGTCTTCTGGAGTGTTTGCAAAAACACTCCAAAAGACACATGCATATGCATCATTATGATATGCATGTTTTCCAACTTTTTTTGTATGTGAATCATTTATAAAAGATGGTAAACCTACAGTATAGTGGTTCTATAAGAGGCATAATGAAGGTGGACCTTTCCAAGCATGATGACACAGCTCTTTTATTATCATCAACCACTTAGGCTTTAATGTCTTGCTTCACATTTGAAGCTTTTGAGTTCTTATCATAAAGGCTTTTCCCATTGAAAAGCCTTTAAGTAGTTAAATATTTTATTCTATAGATTTCCCTTGCCCTTATATTTTCATTAAAAAAATAAGTTTAATATTAGTTAATAATTCTTTGAAAGTGGATGTTGCTACATGTATTTAAGATTTTAAATGATCACAAGTATGGTGGTATAAGAGTCTTACAGTGGCTGCACTGTATAGTTCAGAAAGCATGGACAGAGGGACGAATTCCTGATAACTGGAGTAGAGCTCTCATAGTACCCATATATAAAAAGGGAAATAAAAATGAATGTGAGAATTACGGAGGTATTTCACTACTGAGTGTTCCTGGGAAGATCTATGCAAGTATACTTGAGAAGAATTGTGGAAGAAAAGCTTGGTGAAGAACAAGCTGGATTCAGGCCAAATAGAGGCTGTCAGGATCAGATCTTCACTTTACGATAAATAGTCGAGAAAGCATGGGAATATAACAAAGATCGGTATTTAAGTTTTGTTGATTTGGAAAAGGCATATGACAATGTGCCAAGAGAGAAGCTATTCAATACACTACAGTTATATATGGTGTCAATGGGGCATTATATCAAGCAATACTTGGTCTTTATTTGAGTTGCAAGTTAGCAGTTAGAATTGAAGTACAGGAAGATGGTTTAATGTTAAATCTGGTGTGAGACAAGGATGTACATTATCCCCCCCTGTTATTCATTATCTATATGGATCACATTATGAAGGAAAGTGGTATTAAACATGATATCAAAATTGGAGATGTTAATGTCAGCTCTTTGCTTTATGCAGATGATGTTATACTTCTAAATAAATCTGCTACAAGTCTGCAAGATTCTCAGACTAAACTGAATAACTGTTGTAATAGATATGGTATAAAGGTCAGCAATAAAAAGACAAAGAATGAAAATAGGCAGAATCATTGAAAATGTCAACTGTGTTGAAAGTTTATTTTTCACTTGGTTAGAGTATAATAAATTTAGTTTAATCCTTTATCCAAGTGTGAGCAAACAAAGTTTGCGCCTGAAAGTATCTTCAGGACTGGGTTAAGGTGGTACACACCAGGGCAACTCGTTGCAAAGGTGGAGCAAGCTACCAACACTCCTATCTCAGTATCTCCTATAATGCAAAACACATCTCCTTGCGGATATGTTTAATGTTATGCATTAAGGGAAGGGCCACTACCCAGACTAGTTTCGACCTTTATTGAGGTCTCTTCAGTGGGAGGCAGGCCCAAGTGGAGATATCAGGCAGAAGCATTAGCAGGTCATCTCCACCTATAGGAATTGCCAATTGGTGTGCCACCCTTTTTTTAATAATTTACTCTGGATTTAGAGAAAGATGTTGAAAGTTTATTTTTCACTTGGTTAGAGTATAATAAATTTAGTTTAATCCTTTATCCAAGTGTGAGCAAACAAAGTTTGCGCCTGAAAGTATCTTCAGGACTGGGTTAAGGTGGTACACACCAGGGCAACTCGTTGCAAAGGTGGAGCAAGCTACCAACACTCCTATCTCAGTATCTCCTATAATGCAAAACACATCTCCTTGCGGATATGTTTAATGTTATGCATTAAGGGAAGGGCCACTACCCAGACTAGTTTCGACCTTTATTGAGGTCTCTTCAGTGGGAGGCAGGCCCAAGTGGAGATATCAGGCAGAAGCATTAGCAGGTCATCTCCACCTATAGGAATTGCCAATTGGTGTGCCACCCTTTTTTAATAATTTACTCTGGATTTAGAGAAAGATGTTGAAAGTTTATTTTTCACTTGGTTAGAGTATAATAAATTTAGTTTAATCCTTTATCCAAGTGTGAGCAAACAAAGTTTGCGCCTGAAAATATCTTCAGGACTGAGGTAAGGTGGTACATTTCAAGAAGCAAAGGCCAGGAGAACGATGCAGCTAAAGCAAGTTGTATTAGGAGGAACCAGATGCACGTCCAACCTGTAGGAATTAATTTGTCTGCTGATAACAAGGAAGAAGTCTCACAATTTTCGAAAGGGATATCCTAGTGCAGTGAGGAGGTCTAATGGGAATAAGAAGAGATAATCGCTCAAATCAACCTGAGAGGACCAGACTTCGTGAAAAGTAAGAACTTTCCATAATTTAGTCAGAAGCCAACTTAGATTGTGACGGTGGTTTGAATTGATGAAATTGATTTAAAGTTAATGCTTCAGGACTTTAGGCCTTGAGCTAATATCTGAATGAATTAATTCTATGTAAGAAAAAGCCAAGCTCAAATTATTGTGAAACTGCTTGAGTTTATTAATGTAGAAATTCCTTAAGTGTGTTTTTATTATATGTTGATGATCGGAATGAATGTACAGTTAAGGTGGGGGGGGTTAAATTCTAGACTCGTGGTCCTAAACAGAAATATTTAGATGGTTGTGGGATATCATTGGATAACTTTAGAGAGTTGTTAGTTAGAACTTACAAAAATTAAGTGAATTTAATATCTGTAAATTGTGCATCTTTACTTAGTGATGAATAAACGGTTTTATTGTCAAAATAACTTGCCTGATCTCTAAGTCCAATGCACTACTCATAAAATCGAACCTGTGTGTCTTGAAGTATATTGCCATGACTGTAGAGGAAGAATTATATACAGGTAATTTGGTATATAGATTAGTTGGAAGGAGAGGAGCTGTGTGTCATACTGGGTGTTCTATTCTAAGGAGGGAGAAATTTATCTTATCCTACAATTTTGGTGGCGCAGCTGACTTACAAATTTTCCAAAATTTAAAATTAGAATATAACATCAGTAAATCAGACAAAGAATTTGGTTCCAGCCCAAAGCACTTTCTTTGTTCTTGACAGCATGCACACGTGATCCTTACTAACTGCGGCCACAAGATAGAGGTAACGTAACTGACGGTCGGAAGTATAGTGAAGGTTAAGAAGATAAGTTTCAAGCGAGAAAACGTAGAATTTTACAAAGAGCTGAACAAGAAATAATTAAATTAATTAATAAGAACCATAATTAATAACTACACATTTAACAATAATTAATAAAAAAAATAGAAATAACAATATAAAACAACATTTTAACACCATTGAATGCTGAATCCAGAACACCATAATCTAAATAAAACCGAAAAATAAATTTTGTTTCAAAAAACAGGGTAAAAATATCAAGAAGGTATTATCAAGAAATATCAAATTAATCTGCAAGTTATTTTCCTTTATTTAAGAAACCAAACCAGCAGCAAACATGATTTGAACGAAGAATAGTATGCACTGTCATACAAAATCACATGTTACTCCTATATAAGGATCTATCGATCTACATTTGCAGATTTAATTGTTTGAAAAAATGCCATTTTACTTTAATACTAAATCCAAGAAAAATTTATGTATGCTATTACAATTTAGCACCTTTCTTGCTTACCTTCCTAACAAGACAGTTCTGTGAATTGAGATCCCTGTGAATGATGTTTTTGGAATGAAGATAAGCCTATAAAATAAGCAATTTGAAATTCTCATTTTCAGTAATATAATGCATAGTTAAAATACAGCACATCTGAAATTTTTATTAAAATAAGTTAATGAAATCTGTTCTGCTTCTTGAAACAAAGCACAAAGAATGGTTGGGATGTTATGTCTTGCAACAATAACAGTTGTTAATGTTAGAGTTTACATCTCAAGCAAGAGGGCACTCAAAGCAGCCAAATGCAAATGGAAAACAAAGTAATAAAATAGAACCATCTAACAATGTGTAAATTTTAAATTTACAAGAATCAAAGCTGCATGTTAAATAATAAACTGAATAATCAGATAGCTAGCTGAAATTATTGCAGTCCATCACAAAAAAGCATTTTATCATCTCATTCTCGTAGAGTGACATTTATTATCATGATAACTGGACTTAAGAGCCATGCTTGCATTATGTACTAATGAGAATTTGTTCATTCTAATATTAACATAAAATGCTTTAAATGAATCATCAAAGTTCTGATACATACCTTGGGGGGGGGGATACAGAATATTATGGTACCACATGAAAAGTTTACATTCATTATTACAAACTTCCTATTGAACAATTTTCCTACAAATTCATTAGTTACCTAAGAGGAAACAATTGCCACCAGATTCTTATATTTTGGTCTTATAAGGCACTTCTTACTGTATCAATCAACCTAGAATCTTGGTCTTCTTTAGGTGTTTTTCCTACCATCCTAACTAAAACTCTTCTTTTGCTAACCTTACTGCACCCACTCTGTTTAAGTGACTATGCCACCTGAGATTAGCTCAGCTCACATATTCCTGAATGCTAACAATGTCAAGTTCCTTCCCAATATCTTTGTTTTAAGTATGATGCTGATTTCCTTGGTAAGAACTTTCAACATGCTTTCTTCTTTTCCACAACTGCCTCTTTAACTTCATAAGTCTCCAAGATAACTTCACATGCTTCTCTGGCTGAACCAATTAATGTTGTTTTCAGGATTAGTCAATGACTCTCAGAGGGTTGACTTGTCTTCAAAGTCTCTCTCTCTCTTTAAAAATAATATTTGCATATTTTATTCTACAGTTCGCCTCTGCAAGCTGTTTGCCTGATTCTTTTCAAAACTTTCTTACACACGTTTCAACATGATACTCAATTTTATCCTGCTCAACAGTAAATGTGATCAATTTCTCTTTCAAATCTCCTGTACACTCTCATGTCCTGAATCAAGCATGAAGATCAACAATAACATTGTCAATGGAGAGAAGACAATAACATTTGTCTTCTCTCCATGTAAATTTGTGCACATCTTTATGATGGAACATGGAATTAGTAATGATGTTCTTGACCTAAATAGAAATCCTGCAAGTACTTATCATTATTAGCTTTGTAGTTTCCTCCACAACATTTCTGTATGTCTGGTATTCATCATTCCTACTTTGCTATCAAGATCTCTAACAAGGATCAAATTTTTCCTGTTTCATTATGTTAAAATGTATTCTCTAATGGCTTGAAAGATTTCTCTACTTCTTCCATAGTAAAACCCTCTGTGGGACCATATGTACAAATAAGTCTTACTGTCCAATTCCTCATTGTGATGTTTGCCCACATCACTCTGCTTAACTGTCTGCCATTCAAGAAGCTTATTCATATATATGGGGCTAACAGGGGTCTGCAATTCATGTATACTAATGCTAGGAGTATTAGGAACAAGAAGGAAGAATTTTTGGCGTTGGTTGGCACTTCCAGACGACAGGTTATTGGCATTAGAGAAACATGGCTGACAGAAGATGATATAGCTAGTGGAAATGAATGTGAGGGTATGGTGTTCAGGAGTGACAGGGAAAATAAAATGGGGGGGGGAGTGTTATTGATGATAGCTGATGAGATACAGCCAAGAAGAATAGAAGTGGAACTGCAGGGTAAAGAAAAGAGCACATTTTAGGCTATTTGGTGTGAGATTAAGACTAGCAGAACAAAATATACAGTTGGGTGCTGCTATAGACCAGGTGGTGATGGAATAGATGGTGGAGATAGTATGCATAAGCAAATAGAAGAAATGAGTGGAAGGAGGGTAATTATTATGGGAGATTTCAACTATGGTAACATTGATTGGAAGGAGGAGAGGACACAAGGGAGGAAGGAATTGGATTTTATGTGGTTATTAAGGGATAACTATCTGCGATAGCATGTAATGAAAAATACTAGGGGTCAGAGAGTGCTTGACCTAGTAATTGCATCTGAGAATTTGGCTGTAACGAATATGACCATGTTGCCACCAGTTGGTGAGAGTGATCATAGGGTCTTGACTTGGGAGGTGGCAAAAGGTGTGGAATTTACAATTAAGACAGGGTAGATGTGGAATTATCGGGCTGGTAAGTATGACAAGCTTAGGAGTTTGATTGGTTCAGTGCCATGGCATGTAAAACTGCAAGGGCTGGATGTTGATAGTGCATGGGAGGCGGTTAAGAAGTGTTTGCAGGAGGCAACGGCTGACTGTATACCTAGAGTCCGAATAATAAATCAAGTAGGGATTAAATGGATGAATAACACCACTAAGCTTGAACTGCAAAAAAAGAAACAACTGTGGAGGGAATTTAAGGAGAAAGGTGACCTGCAGGCACATGAACGGTATAAAGCCCAAGCCAGAAGAGTAACAAGTGTGGTAAGAAAAGCAAAAGCGGATTATGAAAGAATATTAGCCATGCAGGATAAAGAGAATCCCAAACCATTTTTTTGATATGTTGCAAGTGAAAGAAAAAACGTATACAGCAGATTGATTTTAAAGAATGCCGATGGTAGGGAGGTAACCGAATCAGTTGATATAGTAGAATTACTGAGTGAGCACTTTGCAAGAATATATCATCCAGGTGGTGACATTGCAGAAATGGAAGAACCAACAGCTTATACAGGAATTGTGGTGAATGAAGTGGAGGTGAATAGTCTATTACAAAACCTCAATGTCTATTCATCTGCGGGATTGGATGGTATACCAGCTCGTGTCATACGAGAAGCAACTAAAGAATTGTCAGTGCCTTTGACCATTTTGTTTAATTTGAATCTCGGGTCTGGGTTAGTCTCGAGGGAGTGGAAAGAGGGAAAAATAGTTCCACTGCATAAAGGAGGTTCCAAAACTGCTGTTGAAAATTACTGGCTGATCAGCATATCAGGAATCGTTGTCAAGGTCTTGGAGAAAATAGTCAAGAGGAAAATACATGATTGGATAGATGAAAATGGGATACTGTATGGGGGACAGCATAATTTTGTGAAAGGTAGATCATACCTCAGTAACTTGCTCACGTTCTATAACAAAGTGACAGCTGAACTGTATAAGGGTAATGGGTTTACAGTGATTCTACTGGACCTTGCCAAGGCCTTTGACAGGATATCGCATGGAACTCTAATCAGTAAACTGCAGCATATGAGAATGGATAGGAGGGTGGTTGATGGAGAGATATCAGAGAGTGGTTTATTCAGGAGTAGAGTACAAAAGACGGCCTGTGACTACTGGTGTGCCGCAGGGTTCTGTTCTTGGACCACTACTGTTTAATTTGTTCATTAATGATATAGGAAAAGATCTGAGAAGAACTGTGCATCTGTTTGCGGATGATGCAAAGTTAGGTAGAGCAATAGCGAATGCTCAGGATGTCAAAATTTTGCAGGATGATTTGGATAGTTTGGAGGACTGGGCTAAGGAGAATGGATGTCAATTTAATGTGGAAAAATGTAAGGTTTTACATTTTGGGGTGAAAAGATTAGCAGCAATATATCACATTGGTGGAACTGTACTCCAGGAGATTGATGAGGCCAGGGATTTGGGAGTGTTGGTGGATAGGGAGTTGAAGTTTAGGAGACACATCGCAAAAGTGGCAAAATCAGATCAAATCACTTGGCTGCTGAAAAACACTTTAATGAGCAGAGACAAACAGGTTATTGTTCCTCTGTATCGAGCCTTGATAAGACCTTATCTAGACTACTGTGCCCAGATATGGGCGCCGGGGTTTCTTCTTGATGGGGAGGAGGAGGTGGAGAGGATCCAGAGATGGGTGACCAAGATAATAGCAGGACTATGGAATGAATCTTATGAGAACAGGTTGAAGATTTGTGGGCTGCAGAAATTGGTTGATAGGTGGAAGGAGGGTGATATGATTGAGACATTCAAATTACTGAAGGGTTTCTATAAGATTAATTCAGAAGATATTTTTGAGAATAGGACTGGTAGTGGGAGGACTAGGGGGCAATCCATGGAAGCTTGGTAAGAGAGTGTGGTTAGCAAGGGTGTCAGAGCTAGGTTTTTTACTTGGAGAGTGGTAAATGAGTGGAATAAGCTGCCAGTCTGTTGTGGGTGCCATGACTGTAAATGAGTTCAAGGTGAAGTATGATAGATACCGTGTGAATGTTGAATAGTTGTTCTTGACATGATGTTGGGCCTCCCTCGATGAGTCTAAGGATTCCTTGGAGCTGCCCGTAATAATAATAATATGTTTAGTGTTGAATACTATAGTTACTCCTGCCTTTCCCTTATTATTACCTGAATGTAAAATCTTATAATGGTTATTTAGAAAATTCTCAACTGTTCTTGTCTTCTTTATTTTGGAAACACCAATCAAACTGGTACTTCCTAGTTGTTGTTTTTTTTTAAATCATAACATCATTTTATGTTATATTTCATATTAAATTACACAATTTTAGATAATCACCTAAGAGCAACAATTTAGGTTACCATACAAATAAATTAATTTACAGACAGCTTTATAATGCATCATTATTATATAGACATGTGTACATAATTATTATAACAGCCTATTTAATGCAGTTATTTAAATATCTACTTAAATAACTGCATCAAATAATTTTTGTTTTCAATAATAAAAGTGAAATTGTGATTATTATAAATGAAGAAATTATTGTGACATAAATATTGTATTAGACTGTAAAAGAAATCTTGGTATATCAAATTTTGGATATAATTGAAATTAAAACAAGTCATTGCGATGTATTATGCACTACTACTGCTTGGGGCTCTTTAGTGTGACTTCTGAAGAAGTGGTCTTTCTTTTTCAATAGCACTGAGAATAATCTAAGCTTTTAACATAACAATGTGAGAAGATCATTGTCTAGTGTTTCTAAGACAAAAGTTATTTCCAGCTGTAGTAAAAGTTTTCATATTTGGAATTTTTTAAGGAAAAAAACTAACTCTACTGAACTTTCTTATTTGTTGTATACGTATGAATGGTTTTTATATGGTGCAAAAATAGAAAAGAATTTCTAAAACTTAGAATAATGTCAACAACCACCGAACAAATGATTGTAGATTGCAAAGAAATAGTCTGGAATTAGAAGTATCTGCTTCGGTGGATACAATAACATTATTGGCTTACTTCTTTTAGCAAATGGTAAAATGAAGTAATAGATATTGAATATGGTCTGTGAAAACTTTCAGTAGAAAATTAGAGTATTTATAATTCAGTTCCAGGAACGGAGGGGGGGAGAGAGAGAGAGAGAGAGAGGGTTTGGGGGGTTGTAATTGGAAATCTTAAAAATTAGCATAAATTTTGAATATCTTTCATATATTTTTATTATATCTATGAATGTTAAGCAATAGATATAACTATATGCATCATACAAAAAGTAAATAAAAAAAATCATCTATTGCAATTTCAAGAAGACGAATAAGTTCCTGCTGAATTATCACTGGATATACATTTTTTATATAAAAACAAGGCCTCACAATCGTAATGTTATTTGTTGTTCATAAAAGCAGAAATATTCCTTTCTAAAACTGAAGCGTGACAATCCATATAATGGTATTTTCCAAGGAAAGAAAACAAAAGCTAATATTTATTTTAATAAATGTGACTTTTAAAAAATACAAATCTTTAATATGATGATTTTCAAAACAAGCATTTGAAAATTCTGCAATAATATCTACAGTAAATGAAAGAACATAAATTTTTTGTTCTGTTGTACTGATTTGAAGAATAAAAAACAGCAAATTTAATACTACCATTAAATTTCATTGCAAAGAAAAATCTGTTGTCATTATAAGATTGATTGTTTATTTAACACAGCAAAAATCACAAAACACACAAAAATGCACATAGACTAGAATTACAGATACATAAGTTGCTGATTACTGGCTATGAGCTATTATAATTAGAGAGACACAAACTAGAAAAATTGCACACTGATAAGAATCATTTAATTTTTAAAAGAAATGTATGAAAAATTAAATGATTTAAAAGTTTACTTTTCTTGATTTTAATGGAAGCAAATTCATCCAAAATTTTACTTGTTTCTAGTTTCTCACAGATATCACCTTCTATTGCGATCACTGACAGTCCAACCAGTCTTTCCTGTGAAATACTAGATCTTAGATATGTTTTAATTAATTTCTGTCTTGAAAATAATCGTTCGACACTTGCTATTGAAACTGGGACTGTCAAAACTATTTGAAGAGAAATTGCCAAATTAATAAAGATGCTTTATAAATCATTTGCGTTAATATATATATACTGCACAATGTCTTCAGTGGGTCTAAGCTGTCACTATCCTGTATCAAGTCCTTTAGAATTTATGTTTCATTATATAATTTGGTGGCACAAATATCCTTTTCTTCACCATCAGTCAGTGCAACTTATAAACCATTAGTGTTTTCTTAATGTATCCTCATCCATATTAGAAATTTCCTTGAAACTGGATAAGAACTGAAATATATTAAAGTTACTTGTCAAGAAATCAAACTTTTCAGCCAAAGAATTAACAGTGTTCACAATTGGAACAAAAAAATGCAACTTTAAAGTTATACTGCAGATCAACTGGTGCTTTGTTCGAACATTGATAAAAGAACAATCTCTTTTTACTGCATAATGTACTGCTTTTGAACTCAGGAGAAATTTTTATATCTAATGCTAACTCTTTTGCCGATTCAAGTATAACATTAAAATTTTCATCCAATCTAAATTTTTTAGTAAAGTCGATTACATTATTTAACCCGCTTATAGATTCAATTAAATTTGTGTTTGGATTTTGAAGCAATTTACTCACTACATTGATCATGCAAAAAATTTCATACCAGATTATAAGTGAACACAAAAATTTATATCTTTAATTTTTAAAGTAATGTTTTTGCTTCATATTTTGTGCTATTGTCATCAATTTGAATATTATCATAAATTTCAACAAAAGAATCTAAAACTTCACCAATATTATATCTAAGTAAATGAAGAGCGTCAATCCTCACTTCCCATCTAGTATCTGATAAAGTTGTAAGTACAATTTTGGTGTACTTTTTCAGTACATCCCATCGTTTATTCGAAACACTAAAGAAATTATAAATTTCTCGTACAGTGTTAAAAAACTGACTGTTTCAGTTAACTTTAACAGCATCAGCAATCACCAAATTTAATGAGTGTGCTGTGCATGAGAACAAAGAGTGTTCAAAGATTAATATTTGATATGTGTCTCTGAATGTTGATGAGTTTTCCTAACATGTTTGCCCTGTTATTGTATCCTTGTCCCTGCAAATTTTTAATATCTAAATTTAAAAATTCTAATTTATCTAATAGGTACGTAGATAAACCTTTTCCTGTTCAATCAAAAACTTCTAGGAATCCCAAAAATGTTCTCCCATGGAAATTATATTTCTTTCATCTTTATGGACAAACCTGGCAATAATTGTCATTTGTTCAGTATGAACTGTCATGGGTGCATATTATAGAAAAATATTTGGCATTAGTTATCACCTGAAAAATTTTATTTGAAATTAAAGATATTAATTCATTTTGAATATTTTTACCTAAATAATGAGCATTTTTTTTATTTTTATTTTTTTTTTCGGTCCTGGATTTTGGCCAAATGATTTGCAGTAACAATATCAAAATTTGAAAATAATTCTACCAATTTTTAAAAAATTGCTGCTGTCTTTCTCATAACCATCCAATTTGCCATGAAAAGCTAGACACTACTCTGCAAGATATTTTATTATTTCAACAATTCTATCAAGAACAGCATGCCAGCGTCGTTTCTCAACTTCATATGCTTGTTTAAGTTGACAGTCTATGATCTTTGTGGTATGATCTTTTAATTGTTTTTTAAGTTTCATGTACTTTATGAAATATCTTAAATGTGACGCATTTCCTTCATTGAGTGGTAAGAGTTTGATATATTTTGCGAATTAGAATAACCATCGGTAGTTAATTTCTGGTTTCTTTCAAATGAAAATATTTTGCAATAAAAAGAAAAAAAATTGTTTACAGAAGTGGAATACATGAGCCATGTTCTTGGCAAAATTTCATGGTTTGCTACTTTACAGTTATAACAGACATTACTAAAACTTCGACCGCAATCATCACATAGATTAAAATTATTTTTAGTTTTGGTCCTTGTTTTATGAGAAATTTTCAAATATTACCATTAATAATTATGGTAACAGACCAAGTCTGGATCAGTTGAATTAAAACTGGTTTGGAAAGTTGTAGTCTCGCTTATGGCTGACATTGATGGATTTAATAAATCAAAATCCTAAGTCATATTTGATAGTGGTATAGAAAGTTCTGCAGAATTTGTGGAATGTTGCTTCACTTCATTTTGATGTTATTGTTTGTTTCATATGCTATTTTTGTATCTTCAGACATTCTGAGAAATTTAGTTGGGCACCTTCTCAGTTTTGCTTTTTTCAAGTTCTTTTGCTGCTTGTCTTTTGTTATTTGCGGCTCTGGATAATTTTTTTTCGTCTCCATTATGCCCAAATTTATTTTGAAATAAAATCTATTAAACAAAAAATTTGGTAAGACGTAAAAAATAAATGTAAATAAAAGATAAAAATAAATACTTAAAGAAGTGCATAAATTTTTCTTTGATTTGTAAAGCCTTAGGTTAAATTTTGAATCTATTCACCTCAAGTGCGAATTAACTACACATTTGCTGCGTGTTGAGCAATCAACAGTCGAATGATTTACAAACAATGCCCAACTATCACTTCGTACTAGAGATTAAGCTGGTTAAACGTGTGCATCGCACATGCTAACTGGTGAATGCACACTGCATGTAAAAAAAGAAAGTTGGTGGTGTAAGGCACCCCCCTGTAACATGACATCCCACATGTTCGCATGGGGCTTCTGTGCTTGTACCAGCTCTATACTACATATAGCAAAAAACAACTTTAAGTTTTTGTTAAATGTTATTAAAAGTCGCAATATTTATTACAATATATTTAGTGCATATCCACACTGAATAAGCGCTAATATTAAAATGTGTTTTTATTTTATTTTTTCTACTCACTTCAATGCCCACTGAAAAAAGAGCCCTGATGCTTACCGTGTTAAGCCAGCCCTGTTAGTGTAGATAGCAAGGACATACAGTGCCCTTGATGAAATATCAGAATGTGTTCCAAGAGTTCTAAAAATAATTAGGATAGGGGTCAAATGGATGTATAATCTTATTAAGTAAGATATCTGTAAGAAAATTATGATGTGGAAAGAATACAGTGTGCATAAGGATGATGTGCATTATGAAAATTATAAACATCAGGCTAGAGTAGTCACAACTGTTGTACAGAAAGCAAAGTCTGAGTATGAAGAGAAACTGGCTCTACAAGCTAAAGACAACCCACAAGAATTCTATCGATATGCTGCAAGCAGAAGAAAGAATGAATATGAAAGAATAACTCTTCTGAATGCATATGGTGTGATAGATGCAGAAGAGGTTGTTCAACTAATGGGTGCCCATTTTGCTAAACGCTATCAAACTGGTGTATGCAACATTGAGTTCACTACTACTACGTCTTCACTGAATGAAGAAACTCAGGTGTATGAAGAGGAGGTATTAGAGCTGTTGTTTAACTGAATAAGAATTTAGCAATAGGAGCTGATGAGATATCGGCACAGATGCTAAAAGAATGTTCAGCTGAACTGGCTATTTCTCTGACCAGTCTATATAATTTGAGTCTCAGAACAGGGAAGATTCCACAGGAATGGAAAGAATGTATGGTAATCCCATTGCACAAGCGTGATGCAAAGACCAATGTATCCAATTATCGACCAATCGTTACTCAGGAGTGGTGGTGAAGATTTTGGAAAAATTGGTTAGGGCTCACATTTAGAAATGGGTTGACAGTGAATCTCTACTTTGAAATAGACAGGGGAATGGCTACACCATGATACTTTTGGATTTTGATAAGGCTTTTGACAGAATACAGCATGGAAGACTGTTGCATAAATTGAAGAATATGGGTTTGGATTATTAATTAAAATCATAATAATGGAATTAACTCATGTAAAATATTATTTATTAGTAGAATTTTTGCCTGAGTATCACAGGCATCTTCAGTACATGTAAAAAGCTAATTAAACAATAACTGACAATTCCAAAAGGAACCACCTAAGTAGCTAAAGTAAGATAACTGAAAAAGGTCATTAAATTTCCCAACTTATTTAAACAAATAAATAAATCACACACACACACAATTATAAAAAAATGTAGGAAAGATTAGCTGATTTAAAAAAAGTACTATCTCCCACAAAGGGGATAACGTAGACTATCGGATCTGTTTAAGTTAGGAGAGTGAAGTAAGGTTTCACATGTTTCTTTATAAAAAAATCGGCTCCATGAGGAACCGACTTTTGTGAAGGACTCTTGTCTTGTTCCAATGAACTCTATGTCTAGTGTTGATGGCATGCTTTGCAAGTCCAGACTGTTCAGGTTCAAGGTATTGAATATAAGACGTGTTCTTCAAGCCAAATAAAAGCAGATCTTCCTGTTTGTCCGAAATAAGATAACCCATAAGAGCAATTAATCTGGTAGACACCTGGATAACTGAGATGTGGAAACCTGTCCTTTGGAGAAGTGAGAATGGTGGAATTTTTCTGATTGGTCGAAAGGCAACAAAAATATTTAGTGGTTTTAAAACCACTAAATATCTAAAAAGGCTGGTGTTGTTACACTTTCTGGATGTCCTTCACATGGATCATCTTCAAGGCTGGTACACAGTCTATTTCTTAATAGTCGAAAACGAAGGAGAAGAGTGCCCATAAACTTTCATGGACTTCGAATGAATTTCTTCTGTATTTGAAGAAATTCATTCGAATGAATTTCTTCTGTATTTGAAGAGGAAGATATATCAAAACTACTCAAAGCTCTTTTGACTCGCAGGTTATCCAATACCATATCGTACACTCAATGAATGATTTCTGGTGTTGTTACACTTTCTGGACGTCCTTCACGTGGATCATCTTCAAGGCTGGTACAGCCATGTTTAAACTCAACAGCCTATTTCTTAATTGTCGAAAACAAAGGAGAAGAGTGCCCATAAACTTTTATGGACTTCGAATGAATTTCTTCTGTATTTGAAGAGGAAGATATATCAAAACTACTCAAAGCTCTTTTGATGAAGGAATTCTTATATCCATTAGATAAAAAAGAGGAAATAATATATTGCAATTCTTTCTGTAATAGTTCATCCGAAAAACAAAAGGAGTGGGCCCCATGAACCAGTGTTTTAATAGTTCCCACCTTTTGACTAGGATGGTGATGAGATTCAGCATGGATGTAATGGCCTGTATGAGTCTTCTTCCTATAGACTGAGAAATGTAGGTTGCCATCTGGTTGGCGAAGAATTAAAAGATCTAAAAAGGCTAACTGCTTATTTACTGCTACTTCTAGGGTGAACTGGATCCTTGGATGAAGTGCATCTAATTTAGAGAGAGAGAAACTGTTGTAATTCATCAGAGGGGCCATTCCAGATAGGAAAATTGTCATCCACATATCTAAACCAATGAGTAGGTGAAAAATTTTGTCAAAAATATGTTGTTCAAAGTGCTCCATAAAGAAGTTGGCAATAGCAGGAGAAATAGGATTGCCCATTGCTGTTCCTTCGATTTGGTGATATAACTTGTTTTTAAAAGAAAAATAACCAGAATGTATTCAAAATCAAATATTTTAACAATGTCTGAATGAAATTCTGGTTGCAGTAATTCAATGATGTCAGATAAAGGAACACTAGTAAATAATGAAACAACATCTAAACTAATCATAATATCCAACTCATCCAATATTAATTGGGATTATAAAATATTAGAGTGAATAAGAGAATGGCTCACTGACAAATATCCAAAAGTGGTATATGGGGGATGCAAGTCTACAAGATTTAAGGTAACTAGTGGTATACCAGAAAGATCAGTCATTGGTCCACTATTATTATCTATTTAATCTATACATATTAATGACACTGGTAAGGATTTGACAGGAGACATACAGTTATAAGGATGGTCTGAAAAGTTCTCGGCCTAACAATGAAAAAAAATGAATTTATAATTTCAAATTTTTTTTTATTTTTCAACATAATCTCCCTTTAGACTAATACATTTATTCCAGTGATGCGCTAGAGCCATTATCCCATACCTGTAGTGATTCTCAATAAGATCAGCAAAATATCCCTCTACAGCTGCAATCATCTCTCAATTTGAAGAAAAATGCTGACCAGCAAGGAAGTTTAAGAAAGAGATAGAAGTCAGAGGGAGCCAAATCTTGGAAATAGGGTGAATGTTCCAACAATTCATGCAGATCCCTTAATTTTCCCATTGCCAAAACACCTTTATGGGCAGGTGCATTGTCCTAATGAAAGTTGATTTTTTTCTTCTGCAAACCGGGTCTTTTCTCACAAATTTTTTCGTCTAGTCTGGTTAAAAGATCGGAATACTATTCCCCAGTTATTGTTTTACCCTTTTCAAGATAATTAATAAACAAAATTTAGCATCCCAAAACACCGATGCCATGACCTTTCCTGCTGATGGAAATTTTGACACTGTTTTGACTGCTGTTTGGGTTCTGGTGTGTATGGTGAATCCAAGTCTCATCCATAGTAATAAATCGATGCACAAAATCAGTTTTATTCTTGTTAAAATGCTCCAACCACTATTCAGAGATTTTCGTGCGAGTGCATTTTTGATCTGTGAGCAAGCGCAACACCCATCTTGCGCAAAGCTTTTTCATTTGCAATTCTTCATGCAAAATATATCCTACACGTTCTTTTGAAATACCTATAGTCTCAGCAATTTCATGCACTTTGACTCGCAGGTTATCCAATACCATATTGTGCACTCGATGAATGATTTCTGGTGTTGTTACACTTTCTGGACGTCCTTCACGTGGATCATCTTCAAGGCTGGTACAGCCACGTTTAAACTCGACAGTCTATTTCTTAATTGTCGAAAACGAAGGAGAAGATTGCCCATAAACTTTTATGGACTTCGAATGAATTTCTTTTGCCGTTAAACCTTGTTTTACAAAGAATTTTATAACTCAATTTTATCCATTTCAAAGGATACAGTCAACACTTTTGCTTCAGACAGCTGTATAAAACAAACTACTTGATAGAATGACTTGCAATTTTATATGGCTGCTTATGAGAGATGTACCAAATTAGAAAAAAAAAAAAATCTTGCAGATAGTGTTACCATCTATGGATAAGGCCAAGAACTTTTCAGACCACCCTCGTATTTGGTGATGATAGGCAGGGTAACCAGAAATACTGCAGATATGCAGTATTTGCAGAATGATTTGAATAGGCTGGAATTGTGCGCATGGGAAAATGGATGTCAGTTCAATGTCAGTAAATGCAAAGTCATGCACTTTGGCGTGATTAGGTGTCCAATGTCGTATTATATTGGTGAGATTATGCTAGAAGAAACTGATCAGACTAGGGATCCTTGTGTTGAGGCTTAACTGCTGTGAGGACATCATGTTGGAGGTTTAGTGGAATATTTTCACACTGGGAAAGTATTAAAACTAATTTTAATGCTTCCAGTATTTTATCCCAGTCACTGAGACATCTTCAGGGATTATAAAATAACTTTTGTAACAACACGCCGAAATACAATAAAATACTAAGTGAAACACATGAATGGGTCTAAAGCCCTATCTAGATGGTGCATCCTATATGGGCGTTTTCAGATGGCCTTGGATGTAATGTGGGATATCAGATAATTAAAGAATCCCAAGTTTTGTGAAGTTTTATGCAACCGTATTTATTTAAATTTGGTTGATTTCTGAGTGCAGCTGCAACTTTTACCAGTCTTTCTTTTTTGAATTTACTAAGGTGGAGCATGGTGATTTTTCTCCAGAAGATCCTGTGGGTTGCATCTAAAATATGTTCAGCAAGGTGAGATTGACAACAGTCGTGATTGCAGATGTATGATTTGTGTTCTTCTAAATGGATGGTTGCTGATATGCCTGTCTGTCTGAAGTAAGCCAGCTTGCAGGGAACAACAAGGTCCTCTATATATTCCAGGCACTTTGAGAGGAGGGAGCTGATCTTTAAGGGAAACGGATAAAGGTAATAAGTTTACAGTGGGGTTTAAAAGATGTGTGGAGGTACAACCTCCAAAAGTTGTACTTCTTTTGGAGGTCGTACGGCTTTTTTTTCTGATGTGCCACTGATGTAGGGTATGGTGATGCCATTTCTGAAGTACTGCTGAAGAGATGGCCATGGAACGGGGAAGGAACTGATTATTTTTTTTCTGTAATCACTGTAGCCATTGAAAAGGAAGGTGTTGTGTATGTGGTTGAGTCCGATTGAAAGGAAGGTTCCACTGGAACGAAGCTTGTGGATTCTATTGGTTGGAGTTTTAATAATGACATATTGTTGAGATAGGTGGTGGAGGAAGAGTTTGTGAATGTATCTACCTGTGTGAGTAGGTTTTCTATATACAGAGAAGGGAAGGTTACCATTAGGAAGGCATGTTACTGAGGTGTCTAGGGTAAACTATTGTTATTTTCCTTTTCCATTGTAAACTGGATTCTTGGATGTAGGCTATTGAAGTGATTGAGGAAGGAGTCTAATGGGTCTGGGCCATGATGCCAAAGAGAGAACACAACATCTACATATCTTAGCCAGATAGAAGGCTTGAGATGCGCTTAGTCTGTTGGAAGTTTTCCCACTTGTTTATGCTATAAATTAAAGATACAAAAAATTATATACTTGGTTTAATCATTTATCCAAGTGTAAGCAAACAAAGTTCTGAAGTATTTTCAGGACTGGGGCAACTCGTATATAGAAGGTAATCACACTTCCCTTAGTATCTTAGCTTATCAGTGCTTTGCATTATGGGATACTAAGACAAGTGATGTGAAGTCATTAGCTTCTATATAAGAGTTTCTGCAGTTTTGCACCTGAAAATACTTCAGGTGCAAACTTTATTTGCTTACACTTGGATAAAGGATTAAACCAAGTATATAATTTCTTGGTATCCTTAATTTCTAGGGGCTGAGTCTATAGCTCATTTTTCAAAATTTTCCAAGTAAAAATTTGCAAAATGGGTGAGACAGTGGAACCCCATAGCAGTTCCATCTGTTTGTAAATTTTGTTCTTTCAAGAAAAAAAACAGAATTGATGGCAAAGGACATCTCAGAAACTTCCACGCAGAAATAATTTGAAAAAATAAAAAAAATAAGCACATCATAAAGTATAACAACTCATGTAAATCAAAACCAAAACCGCAAGCTCCACTCTAGATAGTAGTCAATCTATCATCGAAAAGATCCACCAAAGATGCTGTCAGTGCCCTAAGCCTCAGCCACAAATTTGCTGTTGCACCAAAAGAAGTGCTGATCTAGATATAATGTAGAACATCGAATGCAAAATACGTCTCTTACCACCAGAATCAACCAATAACATCAGACTTGATGCCGCAAACTGTCCAGTCGTCCCCTCCAAGAAAGTAATTTATCTTCCAGACAACTTGCTGCCCTCAGAAAATTACAGAAAGAAAAAAGTATCAACCAGAATCAACCAATAACATCAGACTTGATGCCGCAAACTGTATAGTCGTCCCCTCCAAGAAAGTAATTTATCTTCCAGACAACTCGCTGCCCTCAGAAAATTACAGAAAGAAAAAAGTATCTTCATCACCAGAGCAGATAAGGATAATGCCACAAAATATAATTGAAAAATGGAGATTATTCTCCAAGATCGCATTACCTTCATCCAACTAGAACACAATCCCACAAAAACTCAAGTTAAAAAATAAAAAACTTACTTAAAAAAGTATCCTACTGGCTGCAGGACATTACAAAAATACTCAAACCTTTCAGTTGTTGTCCCCATCCCCCACCCTGCATGTACGGTTTACCAAAAAATCCACAAATCTAATTCCCCTTAAGATCTATAGTAAATACCACTGATGCATCTTGCTACAAACTGTCAAAGCAGCTGGCTAACCCTGCCTCCCACACTGGTCTTACCACATCCTATGTAAAAAACTCTACCCCTTTTAAAACCTTAATTGAAAATCTAACTCTACCAATATTCCCGTAAATGACACAAACACTCTTAAAAAACGTTTTTCCTACTGATATCTTAGTGCTATTTTCATTTGCCATCATTTCTGGTCATTTTTCTTGGAAAAACAAAATCTACAAACAGATAGGGGGAACTGCTATGGATTTCCCCCCTCTTGCCAATTTTTACATGGAAAATTTCGAAAAAAAAAAGAAAAAAAAAAGGAGTGTAATGTGTCTGGGCCATGATGCCAAATAGAGAACACATCACCCACATATCTTAGCCTCATGGCCCAGACACATTACACTTCTTCCTCACTCACCTCAATAGCCTTTATCCAAGAATCCAAGTTCACGATGGGAAAAGAAAAGAAAATAACAATAGCTTACCCTTCCTAAATACCTTAGTAACACGTTTTCCTAATAGTGACCTTCCCTTCTCTGTATATAGAAAACCTACTGACACAGGCAAATACATTCACAAACTCCCACTATCACCCCTCTCAACAATATGGCATTATTAAAACTCTAACCAATAGAGCCCACAAGCTTTGTTCCTTTTGGAACAAAGCTTGTGGGCCTTCTTTTCAACTGTTTGGAACCTTCTTTTCAACTGAACTCAACCACATACACAACACCTTCCTTTCTAATGGCTATAGTGATTACAAAATTTAAAAAATAATCAGTTTCTCCCCCATTCCCCGGCCATCTCTTCAGAAGGATTTCAGAAATGCCATCACCGTACCCTACATCCATGGCACATCAGAAAAAATAGCCAGATGCTTAAAAATGTACAACCTCCACACAACATTTCAGCTCCACCATAACCTTACTACTCTTATCCGTTTCCCCCCAAAGATCAGCTCCCTCCTTTCTCAGTGCCTGGAGTATATAGGGTACCCTGTTCCTGCAAGCTGGCTTACTTAGGACAGACAGGCAGATTAGCAACCATCCGTTTAGAACAGTATTTCCCAAAGTTTTCTGGATAATGCCCCACCTCAACGCCTTGATGTCCCCCACCTCGCCAACAATGGTGAGTGTTTTGAGTATATCAGCTATGAGGTGACGAATGCAACATCATTTTCTACTTGCCCCCCCCCTGTGGGGGCATATACCACACGTTGAGAAACACTGGTTTATAAGAACTCAAATCATATATCTGCAATCATAGCGTTATGTTACTTTTGCTGGTTTTGGGATAAGATTACATCAGCTACATTTCTTCATGCTAGAAAGTTGTTGTTATGCCATCAAGTCGTTTTCGATTCTTGGTGATCTTGTGAACAAAGGCTCTCCATCCTAGACAGCCTCTTATTCTTTCTTTCAGTAACTGTAAGTTCAAGTTGAGAAGTTCTTTTATGCTGTCAATCCACTCATTTGTTTTACTGATTATAAGAAAGCTTTTGACTGTGGATTGTAATGAGATCAATGGGAATATCTGAACATCTAATGTTCAGATATTCCCATTGATGATGAGACTGGACAAAGGGGCGCAGCAGGCATTTAATGATTTTTCTATTCAGTTTGGTGATGATTTGGTATATCTCAGTGGGAAGATACTAATGCAGAAGTCATATTTACAGAACACTAGTTAAACAGATATATCAGCTTATTTTTAAAATACTCTACATTAGAGACAGATGTAGAAATTTTTTCACTTGGTAAAAAATTCAATTAAACTTGGTAAAAAATTATATTCTTGTTTAATACTTCATTATTATTGTACAGGTACCTCCATGGAGTCCAAAGCCTCATTATGGGAGACCAAACTATCCGCACAATCTATTATGCTTCTCCTTGAACCGATAACAGACAAAGCACAACTGACTCTGGCAATCCATTCCACTCATTCACAACTCTTCAAGCAAAAAATCTAGTCATCACACCTCTACTAACCACACCTTTACTCAACTTCCAGGGATGAACTCTTGTTGTCCCCCCCCCCCCCCAGCCAAGTGCTAAAACATTTCCCCTGCATCAATTCTATAAGACCCTTTAAGAAACTTAAATGTTTCTATCATATCCATTTATCAACATTTCCACAATCCACACAACTTCAATCTGTCCTCATAGGGCACATACCATAAACCACTTTCTCATACCAAGAAACCCGTGAGACCAGACCTGGGCACAGTAATGCAGATGTGGATGTATCAAGGCCTTATACAGAGGAATAATAACTTTCTTATCTCTACTTGTTAGTGTTCTTCAATAGTCAAGTAATCTTATGGGCTACATTAGCAACCTTAGCAATGTGCCCTCTAAATTTTAACTCTCTACCACCACCCCTAAATCCTTAGCTTCATCTATTTCCTTCATCTATTTTTCTGGAGTACAGTGCCATCAATGTGATATACAGCTTGTAATCTATTTATCCCAAAATGCATAACTTTGCATTTCTCCACATTAAACTGACAGCCATTATCTTTTGCCTATACTAACAGATTATTTAAATCATCCTGCAAGTTTTCCGCATCACCTTGATTAACTATTACTCTACCTAATTTCGGATTATCAGCCAACAATTGAATATTTCTTTTCAAGTTATTTTCCATATCATTGATATACAAATTAAACAGTAGTCGTCCTGCCACTGAACCTAGCGGCACACCACTAGTCACACGCTTTCGCCTTGTCATATCCATCATCATCATTTGTTCTAATTTGCATAACAGAATTCCATGTGGTATTCTGTCAAATGCATTTGCAAAATCCAGCAGAAGCATCATGTAGCCATCCATCTCAACTGTCACTCTTTTAAAAAAAAGTTAATAAATTACCAAAGGCATAACAACCCTTAACAAAGCCATGTCTTCATACAGTATCATATTTTTATCCATCCATTCTTGAATTCTATCTTTTTTTACCAATTTTTCCAGTAAATATACCTCCACTTCTGAGATACTGGTCAGTTCACAATATGCTACTGCATTTTTAGAAGAATCTACCTTATGCATGAGAATAATTTTGCCCTCTTTCCATTCCCTTAGAACTCTATCAAAGCTGAGACATAAATTAAAGAGCCTTGTCAGAAGCATTGCTGATTCCCTTGTATATTATTGCAAAACCCAAACTGACATTCCATCTAATCCCACAGATGTATTTATTATTATTTGACACCTCCAAGGGGTCCATAGACTCATCGAGGGAGGGCACCTGCTCTACAGCTATCTCCACCGCTCAGTCCACCAACTATAACTAACCGCAACTACAACAACGCCATCTACTGCCGACCACCAGACTAGTTTTTCCACAGACAATCACAAACATCCATGCCCACGGCGGGATTCGAATCCGCAGCATTTTGACTGGAGAGCAGATACACTAACCACTCGGCCAGCCAGGCAGGCTATATATGTCAATTTACATTGACATTTTGCAATATCCTAAGAACCATTAATTCATCTGCCTCTGTTTCCATATAAGTCTGTCATATATGTAACAGCAATAACACTTGGATGATATATATATATATCCCTGCAAAGTGGTCACTCACTAACACAACTAACATTTTATGTGCATCTGTCACCATCAGTATTCATTCAGGTTAATCTTCCATAGCCATTCTTCCTCTTACTTGCCACATAACAAAAAAACTCTTTGGGATTTTCTTTGGCGTGCTCGGCTAGATTTTTCTCATAATCCGATTATGCCTTCCTTGCCATGATGGTCACCTTTCTCTTGAGCCTTGTACTGTTCATGAGTTTGCTGATCACCTTTTCTTTATATACCCTGCACAGCATCATCTTCTTCTGCAGCTCAAGCTTAATGATATTATTCATCCATCTAATGCCTCCTTACTTTAGGTATACAATTTAATATTGCTTCCTCCAGATGCACTTAACTATCTCCTATGCACTAACATCCTTAAGCTTCCTCCTAAGCTTGTCATAATCACTCCTTGTAGTTCCACACAAAACCTCTTCTTGACAGAATATTCGTCGTGTTTTACAATTTCCCAAGTCAAGACTGCATGGTCCCTTTCCCCAATTGGAGGCAATGTTGTCACCTTGGTTATGGATAGAGCTCCTCTGATCCTATGACCAGGTCCAATACGCCCACACTGAATCTCCTTCATCACATACTGCCTGAAGTAATCATCTCTTAGTAGTGTACATCCACAGATGAAGAAGGAGAATCCAATCTGAAAATAGGGTAATCAATCTGTCTTGTGGAATGAGTTGTTTATTATTACACATTGAAAAATTATGTATAAAGCACGTGATTTTGTGTGTTGGCGACCAATTCGTATATCCTTTATTTCTTTCTCCCTTTCAGCATGAATTAACTATTCTTGGCCATCTGTCAGACCCGGTTCTATGAACAGTGGGCATACATTAGATGTATAAATTCTATTTTCTTCCTGTTGTGTGATCTTTCTTCCTTGCAATATATATCTGCATAGTCGAAGTCCTATATAATAATCACTCAACCAGCACTCATTATACTAATTTGCCAATGCACATCTTCCAGATCATCCCTGCCCCCAGGCACATGGCAACAATCGACTATATATTTTGTCTTACTGGCTTTAATCCCACACCAAACTGAAATAACAGCCACCTTCATGCCTATCTCATATTCTTTTTGGGTGCAATTTATCCGCTATCATCAGTACCACTCCCCCCCCCCCACCCCATCCTATCTTCCCTGAAAATACTAAACCCTTCACATGCTATCTCTGCAACTACATCATCTGCTGTTAGCAAAGTCTCACTAATGCCTATAACACTTTTGGCAAGGTTGCAACTAACCAATGCTAAAAACACCTCCCTCTTGTTCCTGATACTTCTGTCATTAGTATATAAAAGCTGCAGCATCCCTTTCGGACCCAATCACTTCGTGAATTGACTACCCTATTCAATATTTTTGCTTCAGAGACTAGTTTCCACACTTGGTTATTTTCATACTCACCTGTTTCATGAGTACCTTCACTCACTCACTCACTCACTCACTCTCACACACACACACACACACACACACACACACATGCTTCCATCTTAATTGCTTAAGTTTTTTCTGAATTTGCACTTCAGCATGCTTGGTGAATAAAGCCCTCTCTGGACACCTAACATCAAACCAATTTAGATGCAGTCCATCAGTATTATACAAATCTTTGTTTCCATCAAACACAGACATGAGATCCACACATCCTGCATCATTCATTCTGTACAATGAATGATGCAGGATGCCCTTTGTACAACCTATGCACTGATTCATTTGCTATCAATGCCCTCCTCCTCAGTTAGCTTCTAGCATAGAATAGTAGAAGACTTACAATCTTCACCTTCTCACTCTTCAGGTTTGTCTTCTTTTAATAACTCCTTTACATCCTCCTCCTCCATAGAATACCTCTCATCCTCTCAGATCATTAGTGCCAACCAAGACAATAATTCTTTTGCCTTACTTTTTTGCATCTAGATGGCTTGACTAATATCAATTATTGCACCATGGAAACATGATTTTGTTACACTTTCATTAAGTACTCTCCTGTTTATTATCCAAATGTACTCAAGCAAAGTGTGTGGATGAAGTATATTTGTGACTAGGCTACTTGTATAATAGCGGCTTCACATCAATTACCTTAGAATCTCATATGGCATATCCTTTTGGATGTGTATATTATGCATTATGGGGAGGGGTCACAACCCCAACTAGTTTCTTCTGGGTCTATCTTTTACCAATGGACCTCAATAAAGGTGGCCTGGGTAATGACTCTTCCCATAATTCATAACATTACACACATCTAAAAAGATGTGTATGTGTGTGTACTTTGCATTATGGAGATACTAAGCAAATAATGTGAGGTCATCAGTACATTTGAGAGGACCAATGATAGGAAGAGTGACTGAGACTGTGGAGAACAGTTGACTGTGCTGCTAGAAACAAATGTGAGGAAGTGTTAACGAGGCAGTAGTGCAAGATTTGTGAGTGTTGGAATAGACACTGAAGAGGAAGAGTGAGAGAGGCAGAACTGCGAATATGTTGCTAGAGTACAATAGTAAAGAACTGAGGAGAAGTGCAATCATTAAGCACCTCTCTTCAGCTTGATACCTGCTCCATTTTTACATCTTTTTCTACAGATTCCTCATACAACACTACTAATTTCACATTTCCACTGCAATTAGTCATCTTTGACCCATCTACCACTGACATCTCATTCTGCACATGCCTCCATTCCTCAATTACCAGTTGTTTTCTAATATCACTACTTGTGTTATTTTTCACCCTAGCTTTTTAATTCTGCTTTCCTTCACCTATATTCCACTGTCTTTTACATCTTTCTCTGTCTTACTAATTTCTGCTGCTTCATTCAGCACCTTTGTACCCCATTCACTGCTCGCATTATTCATACTACCATCAATTGCTTCTTTACAAAAAAAGAATCGATGATGTCACAAATCACTCACTGTCAGACAGTGCACTTTCACATTATCTCTCTTATTATCATATGGGGACTCATTCTTCTTGTTATATTCTTGCTATTCTCTCCCTCATTCACCTATACACCACTGTCTCCATCAAATCCATTCAAGTCGCACTTTGCCCACACTCACCTTCCATCCACCTTAAAAATCCATAACTGATTCACATAATCCAACAAGTGCATGTAGAATATATATATTAAGGGGGTGTTTAAGGATTAAAGCTGAATAGCTGGGAGAAGACCTCGACGGGAATGAAAAGAACGGACCAGGGCTTTTGATGTAATGTCCAATCATTACCTTCTTGTGGTGCACCCTGTTAGATATCTAGCTGGATACTGATAGAACTGAGCATGGGCTGGCAAGTTGGGATCTAGTTTACCAAACTGTTTTTCTTATTAGCTTCAATCATAATGCAAAATGATGATGCCACCTGAAAGAACTTCATGCTGGATAGGGATATTACCTGGTTAAACAAGATCCCAGTTGCTTTTGTCAGGGAACCAGGGCAAACAGCAAAAAAAGTCAGCTACTGGGATAAATTCCAACTCCACACTAGCAAAGCTGAAGATTGACACAATCAACATAAGAAGAATGAATGGAAAAGAAATGAAATAACAGAATAATTGGATAAGTACTAGATCTATATAATAGGTGTTATTGAAACAAAGACAAAAACAGTGAGATCTTCCTAGCAACAACAATAAGATGTCATATTCAGGAAATATCAGAGAAAAGAAGGAGTAACTATTATATTTAACATTAAACATGAAATAATTTTTGTGAATGACAGGCAATAGCAAGCAGGAGTGATATTGGAAAATATCAGAATGGGGGAACTGGACAATACTTATTTTTGCCTATGGACATATAGAAGGTCCTAAGGAATAGTTGGTCCTTGTTGGAAATCTAAACAGCAGAGTAAGAAATGATTACCAGACATAGATATGTTTTGGGTAAATTTGGAGAGTTAAGCAAATAATAATGGTAAGTACTTGCTGCTATGCTGTGTCTCAGATGTAGTCTGTTCTGAAGGAATGGAGTCATCCCATAATTACTCCCCAAGGAGTACCAATAATGGGCTGTTTGATTTTTGCCATCGTTTTTATAATACTGCCAACACTGTGCACTTTATACTCTAACTTTACTGTTAAGATTAGTTTTTATTCAAAAGTAATTATTAATAATTAAATAATATTTATAATTATTTCACTAACACTGCATAGGCATGGACATATGTGCGAAGGGATTGGGATTACAGTAAACTTGAGAAATGCCCCATTTCTTTTACAGTGAGTTTTTTTTTTTTTTAATAATCTCGTCAGATCTAAAAATCTCTAATTATTCTGGAAATATTTCTATTACCTACAAATTGAAAATTTTAAAATTATGCATTTTCTCAGAATTCTCTGGAAGAAACCCTATATCAACATCAGTATTAATAGAAAAGTGGAATTCACAGAAGAATTAGATGGGCCACATTTAATTAGTAATTAGATATGAACACATCCATAATATCTGGATGTCTGAAACATAGAAAAGCATCTAGAGTAGATGATATTCAACCATAAATACTCAAATATGGAGGTATAAAAGTTCTACAGTGGCTGCATAACTCAAAGACTGGTAAGAAGGTCTAAAGAGATTTCATAATGCCCATCTATTAAAAGGGAAGTCTGGTGGTAAGGCTTATACATTGACCATTTATTCATTTTGGCCTACCCTCAGTTCAGTGCCTTGATAACATGTCTTATATTTTGTTCCCTATGATGGCAAGTTGACTTCACTGAAATATTAGAAGTATTTCAGACAAAGACCAAAAACTAGGTGGATGATATAGTTACAAAGGCCTTAGAAGACCAAACCATGAAATTTAACAATACTGAAGTTCTTTACTAATTTTGAGAAAAACTGTCAATAGTAATTTAGCAATAATGTAAACTTTTCCTATAGTACTCTTAGTATATTATACATCCATAGTATAAGATGAATAATATACTAATTACACTAAAAGCTTGCTGTACAGAAAACAAATCTTTCATACATTGTATTTAGTTTAGACATCTTTATTTCACTTTTTTTTTTGGAATCTTTTGAATATAATACCTGAGTAATTAGAAATCTGTTATATTAGTATACTAATTACAATAATATATTTTTTTTTCCTGAACTTACCATACCAGCTGCAATATCTCTTGCAAAATTGATCCGCTGTTGCCAAGGCAATAAAGAAGATAGATCATGAATAATGTCCTTTAGTGTACCACCACTTATATATTCTGTTACTAAATGTAGTTTCTTATCTTTATAAAGAACACCCATGAAGCGCAAAACATTTTTGTGGTCCAGAGATTTAAGCACAGCTACTTCTTTTATGAAATTCTTTTGTGCTTCATCATCCACTCTGTATAATTCTTTTAATACCATCACTTCTTTTGTCACTTTGTGAGTAACCTAATAAGAAGAAAATTTAGAGTAAACAATTTATTTCAACAAATAAAAAATGACTGGCAATGACTGAAACAAGGACTAATAGGAGGGGGGGGGGATTTATTTTTTTTTATATTTTTTTAACAACCACCTCCTATTCAATAATTCCCTTTCTGACAGCAAAAAATACTTAAAGTCTGAAAATTACACAATATTTAATTTTTAAACCTATTTTCTTAAACATACCATTTTATCATTTTCTTGAATATTCCTTATGAATAAAAATGTTGGCAATATACATGACATTTATCAAATTTTAATGTTAAAGTGCACAAAGTTGGCATTTCTCAAATCACTGACACTAGCCACTACGAAATTACTAATTTACATAAGTAACAAAAACTTCTCTCTGATTTAAACTCAATCACCTTCAGCCAAGATGACATCCAAAGCTTGAATTACTTTTTTAAAAAATTGCTCAAGCAGCATGTGTGAGTATGTGGAAACAGATTAATCCCCTGAGGGTCTCTTAATTAAACAAAAAATAGTGAGCTGACTGTTCAAGATTTCAAGAATGCCACAGGATTAATAACAATTTAATATAACAAAAAACAATCCACACAGTATTAACTTAACTGGTATCAACATTAAATTAACCAAGAAATTATATTCTCATTTAATCATCATCAAATTCCTGACATGTACTCTCAAGGGGGTATACAGGATATGATAGTACTACATGAAAAATTTACATCATTACTAACTTCCTATCTACAATTTTCCTCCATATCAGTCTGTTACTTGTCAAGACTCCAATATTATCAGATCATATATTTCTGCCGTCTAAGACACTTTGTATCGTATCAATCCACCTATATCTTGGTCTTCCTCTGGGTCGTTTTCCTGCAAACTTGGTAGAGAACACTTGTTTTGTTAATCTTTTCTGGCCCATTCTGTTCAAGTGACCATACCACCTGAGATTAGCTCTGCTAACGAATTCCTGGATGCTGACAATGTCAGGTTCTTTCCTAATATTTAATATGATATTGCAATTGATGCCATCTGTTTATGCCTATAATCTTTCTCAGGACTCTCATATCTGCGGTCTCTAGGCTTTGGTCAAGTGTTTTACTTCTGACCCAGCTCTCAGATCCATAAGTTAAAACTGGTTTGAACACTGTCTTGTATACAGCTAATTTAGTGTTCCGACTAATTTCTCTCTTATTCCATATGAATGTATTCAATTGACTCCCCGCCATACCAGCTTTGCTGATTCTGTTGTCAATTTCTATATTTAATTTAACATCTTCAGTAAAAAGTAGCTGAAATGTTTTACTTGTCACACAGGTTCCAGACACAGTTCACATTTTCAACAATCCTACCTATTTTTATTGTCTTTGTCTTTTTAATGCTGACCTTCATACCATCTATTACAACAGTTATTCAATTTAGTCAGGGAAACTTGCAAACTTGTAGCAGATTTATTTAGAAGTATAACATCGTCTGCATAAAGCAAAGAGCTGATATTAACATCTCCAATTCTGATAAAGTTTAACACCACTTTTATTCATAATGTGATCCATATAGATAATGAATAACAGAGGGAATAATGTATATCCTTGTCTCACACCAGATTTAACATTCCACCATCTTCCTGGACTTCCTTCAATTCTAACTGCTGACTTACAACTCAAATAAAGACTGTATTGCTTGATATAATGCCCCATTGACACTATATTTGTCAATTGAATAACTTCTTGGCACCTTGTCATATGCCTTTTTTCAGATCGACAAAACTTAAATACAGATCTTTGTTATATTCCCATGCTTTCATGACTATTTGTCGTAAAGTGAAGATCTGATCATGACAGCCTCTATTTGGCCTAAATCCAGCTTGTTCTTCCACAATTCTTCTCAACCATTTCTCAAGTATACTTGCATAGATCTTGCCAGGAACACTCAGTAGGGAAATACCTCTGTAATTCTCGCATTTAGTTTTATTTCCCTTTTTATATATGGATACTATTAGAGCTCTACTGCAATCATCGGGAATTCGTCCCTCTGTCCAGGCTTTCTGAACTATGCAGTGCAGCCACTGTAAGACTTTTATACCACCACACTTCAGCATTTCTGGTCGAATATCATCTACTCCTGCTGCCTTTCCACATTTCAAGCCTTTGATGGCTTTTTCTACTTTAAGTATGGATATGTATTCTGACTGTATGCCAATGAGTGTTTTTTACCACTGTGCTATCACTGCTTGTTTCATTTAGCAAATTTTCAAAGTAATTACTCCATACTTCAAGGATATCTTTTTCTCCTGTTTTCATGTCACCTTTATCATCTCTAACCTTTTACAGCATCTTTCCTAAATTTCTAAGCTTCTTCAACAACTTCCAGAATATCTTACCACCTTCTTGATATTTATTTTCTATGTTCTTGCCAAAGTTCTCCCACAACTTTTGTTTAGCTAGTTTTTATACATTCGTCTCTGAATTCTCTAAGAGCAAAATTTGACTTATTTGCCAGGAACTTTTGATATGCTTTCTTCTTTTCCTTCACTGCCTCTTTAACAAGTTGACCGCCGTAATGGTAAAAAAATTTTGTGATCCCCAGGCCAACTTCTTTTTGTTTTACAATTTGCTGAAAGTAACATAAAATAATCATATTTTATGATTTTTTTTATCTATTTAATGCAGCTAAATAGATTTGTTAAGTGCGAATCATGTGTGCACCGTGCAGCCTGCGAAGAATTTTTTTTACTGACTGGGCCGAGCGGTGCACACATGATTCGCACTTCACACAAGGTCAAATTTGCATATCTATGACGCTTAAGAACAGTTATATGCGTTCAGTGTTTTGTCCGGTGGAATAAATTTGTTATAGTGATAAATATTGTTATAAATTGCCCTAATATGGGAGACTACGAAAAAGAGCAACGTCATTTAGAAGCCTTGATAAATGAAGTTCTATCTGATGATGAACCATAAGAATGTTCATCGGAAAGTTACAACGGATGCGATCTTAGTTCTGTGTCTTCAGATTCTTATTCTCTCATTGCTAGAAAGAGAATAAAAGTATCTACAACTGGTAATACCGAAGTTTTCACTCCTAGTACATCTGTTTACTGCTGTTCATTCTGTAGAACAAACAATTGATGATGTTATAAGAAATCTGCATTTGACTAATGATTCTTCCTTAGATGAAATACTTGGAAATGTGAATTCAACCGACCTACAATGGAATGAAATTGCAGCGACAATCTAAAACATTTTCAGTTTGTGGATAATAATTTTGGAATAAAACAAAATGTTATTGAAGAAATGCATGATAAACAGCCTGTAGACTTCTTTTTTATGCTTGTTGATGAAGGACTGCTGGACCTAATGGTGCAAGAAACTAACAGATACACTCTTCAAAAACTCGTAAGACAATTTTACCAAAAGCAAGGATAAGTAAGTGGAAAAACACAAATCCCAATGAAATGAAGATATTTTTGGGTCTGCAAATTTGGTTCGGTTTAGTGCAGATGCCAAAATTAGAGTGTTATTGGAATAACATCCTCTATTCTACAGAAATCAAACAAGTTATGTCAGGGAATCGGTTCGATCATCTTCTCGGTAACTGGCACTTCACAGATGAGGGTGGAAATACTTCTGAATGACTTTATAAAATTACACCTCTCATAAATCATATAAGAAAAAATTTCCAGAAAATAATGATGCCTTCGAGTAATATTTGCATTGATGAAACTTTAGTTCCTTTCCGAGGTCGTCTTGCCTTTCATCAGCACATCAAGAATAAACGACACAAATTTGGCATAAAACTATTCAAATTGTGTATTGAAGATGGATATACATATGATTTCAAGATATACTGCAGCGCAGAAAAGACCAATACCACTAATAGTGTTCCAACTTCAATTGTTATGGGACTTTGTGAGACTCTACTTGACCATGGAAGCACAATATTTGTAGATAATTATTATACCAGTATTGAATTAGTGCACAAACCTTTGAATAGACAAACACACCTTGTAGGCACTTTGAGAAAAAATCGAAAGGGAATTCCACAGGATGTCACCCAGAAGAAATTGAAAAGGGGTGAAATAATTGGTAAAGAAAGTGACACAGGAGTGGTGGTAATAAAATGGTGCGATAAACGTGAAGTGCTTATGTTATCAACAAAACACACAAACAAAATGAAATCCCTTACAGCAAGATATGGTAATGAAGTGAAAAAGCCAGAAGCTATTATGGATTATAACAAAAGCAAAAGTTTTATTGATCTATCCGATCAGGTAAAAGCCAATGCTTCTTGTCTTCGAAGAAGTGTGAAATGGTACAGAAAACTCACAGTTGAAATTCTTTTAGGTTCTGCTGTGGTGAACGCTTTTATAGTATATAAGTGAGTTACTGAGAAAAACATTAGCATCATAGAATTTAGAGAAAAAATCGCAAAAGAGTTATTAGGAATTACACCAAAGGAAAATAATGTCACTTCAACTTCATACAAGGAAAAACATATTTTAGAAGAGGTTGATACCAGTAATAGGAGATGTACATCTTGCTACAAAAAGTTAACCGAAGAACATAATAGAAAATATGCAACATCTAAGGCGACACAAACACAGTGGAAATGTGTTCAGTGCGAAAAATTTTGCCGTGTTCGCTGTTTCACTATTGTGCATAACTGTAGTTTGTAAATGTTTAGTAATAATTTCACCTAATTATTTTTTTCATATCTGTTGTACACGTAGTTGAAATTCTTTGCGCTAACTATATAAACCTGTTTACCAGGCCCCACATTTCCATTACCCATAATCTATTGTTTGTCATTTTTTTGTTTATTAGTTTTTCAATTTTTTAGAGGTATCAATCAGTATGAGTAGGCTTTCTAAAAATTGAGATTTTAATGCTCTCAGCACATCTGGTAAGTTTGAGGTCTAAAAAAAAAAAAAAAGCCTACTCATACTGATAGATACCTTCATGCTTCCTCCCATCACTATCCCCAACAAAAATGTGGTATTATTTCCACCTTAGCTCACCGAGCCAAATCATTACTTACAGAAGAAACAGAAATTGAAAATGAACTCCTTTTTCTTAAAAAAACTTTTATTAACAATGGTTTCTCTCCAAAGAAAATTGACAAATTTCTTTCCCCCAGGCACTCAACTACTTCTGAAGATCCCTCTTCCCCAAGAGCCTTCATCTCCTTGCCTTACATCAGCTCTCTTTCACCAAAACTGGCCAAGATTCTCAAGAAATTTAACTTCAAAACTTGCTTCACTACGCTTCCAAAACTTCATTCATTACTTACCAAACATAAACAGAAACATCTTCCTACTCAGTTTCCAGGAGTGTACAAGATTTTGTGTGATTGTGGAAAGCCATACTATGGACAGACTGCTAAATCCATCCTTCTACGTTTGGATGAACACCGTAGAGATATCTCCTATAACAGGACTAGAGCTAGCGCTCTCTCTGGCCATGTTCTCTTTTCAGCTAACTCAGACGAAGGCCGCCAACACATTGTAAACTGGACTCAAACTTCTAACATCCATGTGTGCTACAATGAACTCGAAAGAAAGATTGTCGAATCCAGGGAAATTTCTCTAGATTCCTCTCATATCAACAACAGCCTGAGTTACAATCTCTCTCTGATACACACGTTGCTTCTGTTCAGTACTAGCGCACTCATGACAGCGCGTAGTATACGTTTGTTTGGAACTCATACTCACATTTGTTTTTCAAACACGCTACTGTCTTTTTATACTTGTTCTGTTATTACAATTTTAAGTCTCTGTAATTTTTTATATACTTCTTTGATTGTGATACCTGAGGATGTTGATCTATTCAATGAAGCTAGTAAACTAGTAGTATCTTTTTAAATATATCTTGTCATCTTTTTATCTCTCGGTAACAGTCATTAAAGCTTTTCCAAAATATTCCAACCGAGTAAAAATGAATTCTCATAATATATATATATATATATATATATATATATATATAGAAACTATATGTTTAAAAGTGGCATTAAGATTACAATGATGTAGGATTCAATTGATTTTTTCTGATAACCCTTTAATATAATAAATTTAGTTTCCAAATGTGAGCAAACAAAGTTTGCGAGAGTATCTTCAGGACTGGGGTAAGGTGGTACAATACTGGGCAACTCGTTGCAAAGGTGGAGCAAGCTAACAATCACTCCTATCTCAGTATCTCCCATAATGTAAAATACATCTCCTTGCGGATATGTCTAATGTTAAGCATTAAGGGAAGGGCCACAACCCAGACTAGTTTCGACCTTTACTGAGGTCTCTTCAGTGGGAGCCAGGCCCAAGTGGAGATACCAGGCAGAAGCATTAGCAGGTCATCTCTACCTATAGGAGTTGCCAAACGGTGTGCCACTTTTTTATTAAATTACTGAGGATTTAGAGAAAGATGTTGAAAGTTTATTTTTCACTTGATTAGAATATAATAAATTTAGTTTAATCCTTTATCCAAGTGTGAGCAAACAAAGTTTGCACTTGAAAGTATCTTCAGGACTGGGGTAAGGTAGTACAACACCGTTTGGCAACTCCTATAGGTAGAGATGACCTTGCTAATGCTTCTGCCTGGTATCTCCACTTGGGCCTGCCTCCCACTGAAGAGACCTCAATAAAGGTTGAAACTAGTCTGGGTAGTGGCCCTTCCCTTAATGCATAAGATTACACATATCCACAAAGAGATGTGTTTTGCATTATGGGAGATACTGAGATAGGAGTGATGTTAACTTGCCCCTCCTTTGCAACGAGTTGCCCGGTGTTGCACCACCTTACCCCAGTCCTGAAGATACTTTCAGGTGCAAACTTTGTTTGCTCACACTTGGATAAAGGATTAAACTAAATTTATTATAGTCTAACCAAGTGAAAAATAAACTTTCAACCTTTTAATGTATGGGATGGTTATGGTTTTATTGTAATCTATATTCTTTTTTGATGAAGTTTTATGAATAACTTTATTAATAGTATTTTTGTTAATAGCCATTATTTATAAATGTGTTGCTAATAATCTTTAATTCTTGTTTAAGAACTGGTTCAGAGTAGGCCTCTCAGATGATGCTCTCAACATCCTACACCAAACTGATTGGAAAAGTACCTGCTCCTTACGTCATACAAAAACCTGGTATGAACAAAAATTTAAAGAAGTCTGTGAAATTCAGATTAACCACCCTAATCTCAACAATAATGGTGGCATAAAATTCCAAGAATATGGAAGGGATATATTAAGCCTGCTTAGTTTCCAGTATACCCAACTTTAGGACTTGAAGCAATATTCAGCTTTTATTGGAAACTATTCAATACCAGTTGGTTGGAATTTACATGTACACTTACATAGTTTATATATATATATATATATATATATATATATATATATATATCCTTCACAAGGATAATGAAGCATTAGTGCTTCATGAAGGGCATTTTTCAGCATGTAAACATTGCGTCACATTCATGTTAATAGCTAGGGTGTGCTTTTGAAATGCATACACCTTTGAGCCCTTCGAATAGATGTAAAGAGGACACAGCGGGTCAAATTCTTAGCTTTCTAATATTTTCAAACCACTGAGAAGGCAGAGCCAGGTGAGCTACCATTTTGAGCTCACCCAGCACCTAGCATCTGTGATTGGTTATTGTGTCATCGATGGCTGTATTACAAACAGTTGTTGTGCATCTTTTATGGAACTGAAAATTTGAAAGTGGATGTTAGGAGAAAAATGCTGTTTTTTCTTTGCTTGTGCAGTATAGCATCTGTTGAGGTTGCAAAGTTTTTTTAACTTTATATAGAGACATTTTTATTCTAGTCTTCGGAAACAACAGACAGTGAAAAATATCTATTTACAGTAAAAATATTATTTTACTTGTTAGTTTTATGTTTTTTGGCTTTTAAACTGAAATAATTTAAGATTAATTAGTTGATTTTTAATAAAATATGCTGGTCAATTTTTTTTATATATGAAATTGTACTAAAAACTATTAATTCTGAATATCTTTTTTCCCCTCCAAGAATTAAAGATCATTAAACTTGATGCAAAATGAAAATAATGTATTTATAGTTTACATCGACAAATAATTACATAAAAAAAAAGCTAAAAGATGTTTATTGACGTAATTATTTAATTAAATCAATAATTATAAAAATTTATCGATGTAATTATTCCGTCTTTAACAGACAATGTAATTATACATTGTCTGTTACTGTTTAATTGCTATTCTGTGATTTGTACTGATGATGCCTATGATACCTAGGCGAAAATTCTATGTTAATAAACCTTTTTACGTGAATTTTCCTCCATTTTAAAATTCTTTTAACTGTGCATGTGCTTTTCACACTAGACAATTCAGAACACAATTTACTGTTGATTTCTTTTCACATGTTATCTGATTTCTTTTAAGGCCAGATAACATGTGAATTTTCAATTCACATGTTATCTGGCCTTAAAAGAAATGCTAAGTAGTGCGAGTTTTATGAAATTAATCCATATTCAATCTATTCCTAAGAATAACAAAAATTGTCCAATTTCTCTCACTTTAGTTATTTCTAAAGTAATGGAGTAAAGAATTAACACTCAAATACTTTCACTACCTAGAAACTTCTCAACTAATGCCTGATTGTCAGCATTGTTTCCTGTCAATCAATGAGAAGGTTTTCTTGCTTATCACCTAGGACAAATGTTATGGAAAAGTTTGAGGAATCTCAAGTAGTTCCCTTAATATCTCTATGGCATCTGATTCCCCTCCTACCCCTTTATACTGATCCCCATACATGAGAGGTTGAAGAAAATATAAGCTCATCAGTGACGAGCGTGTGTGTGTGTGTGAGTGAGAGAGAGAGAGAGAAAGAAATTTATTGACCTTTTTCTTGAAGAGTTGCAGGTTGTTAGGAAATAGTTAATGAGAAAGTATGTTGCAGAGGACATAGATAGATGGATTAAACTAGGAAGAGGAGAGGCAGTCCAAATGTATTTTCAGTTGTACTGAAAACTGAAGCTGGACATTTGTTCCTGTTTTAACAGATCCACCAGAAAATGAAGAAATGATAGTTGCCAGTTCAGTGGAGCAGTGACCATCAAAGCACTCATAGAGCAGACACATTGCATCTATGAGACAGAAGTTGAAGCATATGGGAGGATCTATGAGTTGAATTGCTCTTCTTTAGATAGCAATTTTTAGGAAGATTTTAGGTGTTTCCCCCAAAAAATATGAGCTGTATTAGGGATGGGCAAATTTGGGATTTGTATAGAGTTAGTAACTGGGTGGGTCAAAAACAGCATCCTGAACAGAGGAGAATGCCTAGTTTTTCAGATGCTCAGGAGGAAACTGAGATGATGTGTCTATGCCAGGAAAGGCTGGAGGTAAATGTTAGTCAAAACATAGAGATCTGATCCTGTCTGTTGATTTCTGTATTTCTAAGGGTAGGTCATCAGCTGAGATTCCTAAGGCAAAATAAAATGCAAAAATACATTTTACTGACATGGAAGATGGCCATATTGTCCTTGCCCAAATGAAGAATACCACAGCGATCAATATTTAAGGCGCTGTTCAAGATGACTTGAGGTTTAGGATTGAGCACTGCATAGTTTGTCATTGTGATTAGGATGAATGAAGAGTACTATCATCTGCAAGCTGTGAATAGGATTAATGATGATTGAGAGTCGTCATTTATGTACAAGATGTGAAATTTCCTAGAATGCAGATAAAAACTGTGTTTACCTTTAGATTAGGCTACTATCATGTGTGTTAAGACTTAAGTGATGGGAGGAACTCATGTTAGAAGCTTAATAGTAAACAGCACTGTGAAAGGATTAAAAATATCTAATTCTCCTACTATTTTGTGTCAGACATCCTTAGGGACTACAATATGATGAGACTTGTAACACACACACACACACACACACACACACACACACACACACACACACACACACACACACACACACACACACACAGAGAGAGAGACAGAGAACAGAAAACTAAGTGAAACATGTGAATATCTAAGCCTAGACAGACTCTAGAGGACTAGAGCCCTTACTAGGCAAGATGCCCTTTGTGGGCACCTGCTGGCAGTCTAGGATGTCAACTGGCATCTGGAATTATTAATTTTCTATTATTTTTATGGCTATTTTGCCAGCTTTCATTGAGGAGTGCCCCTTTTTTTTAATTGGCTTGTCATTGGCTTTTTATTCAAGAATTCTTAGGTCATTACAGATGTATTTTAGAGACAAATATATGTAGAATAATAGAGGAAGAAAATTCGCACATACTTTTTTGGATGTTGTTGGTTGTCTTCTTACTGCGATGTCCATGGTGGCTACTAGTGGTATCACTTGATTTTCGCACTAATTTAACTTGTCTGTAGACGATTATCCAACTGTTGTCTCCATTTTGGTGTTTTTCTTCAAGTTTGCTTCGAAGATGACCTTGTTAATCGCTTTTATTAATTTGGATGTGCTTGTCGATGTGTCACAGGTCACTTTCACGAGATGTGGAAAGTTCATTTCATCCTTTCTTTTATTTACGGGTCCAAAACGATGGCACCTGACGATATTTCTAGAATTAAAGTTGCATTCTCCTGCTAATTTGTTGATGTCTTCTTTTAATGATTTACTGCTTTCCGTCAGAAAGTTCAAAATAACTGCATTGGATCTCTTGTTTTCAGCACTGATCGAGTTGTGTACACAAGTGATGACAAGGGTACACTTGCGTTGCAGCACTGATCATTGAGTAGCTTGAGCTCACCTGCATTTGGATTTTAGAAGAGAAGGTTTTGATCATAGCATTAAGATGTTGTTCAAAAGTTTTTGACTCGTTTAGCTAAGATCATAAGCTGTTTTACGGATGGGAGGCACAGTGAATAGAAAAAGGGCTGGTTGAGGTCAATAAATAGTTGTGTGCCAATTCATCGATTTCTGCATAGGAAGCATGTAGCAAGTTGCAACCAAAATTGCAGAATATATATATTTTTTTTTTTTTTTTTTTTTTTTCATTGGTAACATTGATAAAAATAAACGTAAAAATTTTACAGTTGCGGCACTATATATTGTCATTGGGTTTGTCGGCAATTGACAGTACTACGTTGACAAGACTCGAGGTGCTCCTTTCATTGTTGGCCTTTGTTTCCATCATCTTTACTTCACATGATAAATTTAGTTTAATCCTTTATCCAAGTGTGAGCAAACAAAGTTTGTGCCTGAAAGTATCTTCAGGACTGGGTTAAGGTGGTACAACACCAGGGCAACTCGTTGCAAAGGTGGAGCAAGCTACCAACACTCCTATCTCAGTATCTCCTATAATGCAAAACACATCTCCTTGCGGATATGTCTAATGTTATGCATTAAGGGAAGGGCCACTACCCAGACTAGTTTCGACCTTTATTGAGGTCTCTTCAGTGGGAGCCAGGCCCAAGTAGAGATATCAGGTAGAAGCATTAGCAGGTCATCTCTACCTATAGGAATTGCCAATTGGTGTGCCACCCTTTTTTAATAATTTACTCTGGATTTAGAGAAAGATGTTGAAAGTTTATTTTTCACTTGGTTAGAGTATAATAAATTTAGTTTAATCCTTTATCCATTTATTAAACATATTGATTAAACTAAATTTATTATACTCTAACCAAGTGAAAAATAAACTTTCAACATCTTTCTCTAAATCCAGAGTAAATTATTAAAAAAAGGGTGGCACACCAATTGGCAATTCCTATAGGTAGAGATGACCTACTAATGCTTCTGCCTGATATCTCCACTTGGGCTTGGCTCCCACTGAAGAGACCTCAATAAAGGTCAAAACTAGTCTGGGTAGTGGCCCTTCCCTCAATGCATAACATTAGACATATCCGCAAGGACATGTGTTTTGCATTATAGGAGATACTGAGATAGGAGTGTTGGTAGCTTGCTCCACCTTTGCAACGAGATGCCCTGGTGTTGTACCACCTTAACCCAGTCCTGAAGATATTTTCAGGCGCAAACTTTGTTTGCTCACACGTGGATAAAGGATTGAACTAAATTTATTATACTCTAACCAAGTGAAAAATAAACTTTCAATTACTTCGCATGGTACATAGTGGGCACTTACATCTGCTGATTTTTAATTGTAAAGATAACTGACATGATGCACTAAGTGTTTACAGGTCATGCAGAAATAATCAGCTCATTAGTACCTACTGTTAAGATTTCTATTTATTGATTAATCTGAATGAAAAGCACTTACAATAAAATGTGAGAGCACAAGTTTAGAGTAGCTCATTCACAACTGCCACATGGTATAGCATGTCTTCAGAGGACTTTGTCGAAACTGATACTCTTCGTCATATTGCCTACATATTCCTATAATGCACAGCATACCAAGCATTGTAGCATTATCCAGACCAAAGCAGGAACTTTCCTGTGGAGATTGAAAGAGAAATTAATAGTCCTCTTTGTCAACAACATGCTCCATCAGAATATGTCAGGCAGATTACTCTCTATTTCTTTCTTACTGTTTTCCCAACTTCGTTCCTCATGATCTCTGTTCCAGCTCTAGTTTCTTTTTTCCTAAATTCTCTTTTATTTCGTCTAAAATTTTGCCAATGTGAAGCAGAACAATGGCAGTGAAAGCATCATTGTTTAAAGAATTCAGCCAGAGGGACTGCATTCAGTGCAACGTGGTGCAATGTCTGCATGATGTACTCATTACAGAAGGTGAATGGACTTTGGTTTGAAAGCGATAGTGGTGAGAAAGTATGCCAAAAATGCTATCAAAGTTAGTATCTGAAGTACACTTGTCAGGTCGAGAGATTGAAGCAGTAGATTGAACAGAGAATATGTGTGTGAGGGTGTAATGGAAGATGACATTGAAAGAGATTAAAAGTGACAGATTAGAGACACCAGATATGAGAGTCCTGAGAAAGATTAGAGGCGTGAACAGATGGCATCAATGGCAATATCATATTAAAAACGAGGATATTAGGAATGAACTTGACCTTGTGAGCATCCAAGAATGCATTAGCAGAGCTAATCTCAGGTGGAATGGTCACTTAAACAGAATGGGCAAGGAAAGATTACCAAAACAAGTGTTCTCTGCCAGGTTGGCAGGAAAACGACCCAGAGGAAGATCAAGATATAGGTGGATCGATACAGTAAAACTGTGCCTTAGAAAATAGAAATATAAGATCTGATAATGTTGGAGTCTTGACAAGTAACAGACTGATTTGGAGGAAAATTGTAGATGGGAAGTTAGTAATGATGTAAATTTTTCATGTAGTACTATCATATCCTGTACATCCCTTGAGGGTACATGGCAGGAATTTGATGATGATGATGATGATTGAGAGAGACAGTAAAAGTGATGATCAAAACAATAGTAGTATGATGAATAAAGATGAGGGAGATAGCATGGTTATGGGGAGTGATACACAGGATGAAGTTAGAGCATATGCAGAAACATCTAGTGAGAGATTCAGCTGAGAACAGAAAGAAGTGTGAGAAAATAGGAAAGAATGCATGACTAAGAGATAAGGAAAAATTAAGGAGTCTTGTGTGGTGATTGTATCATAAGAGGTGTGTTTGACAAGAGAGCGACAAAATCCTGCTTCCAGAGTTCATAAATTAATGATGTTAGCAATCTTATTAGAATACAAAAGGGTAAAGTGAAAGAGTTACTGGTTTTGGATGGAATTAATGACTTGAAAGGAGAAAAGCAGTATGAGGGAGGACATGAAAGAGTTATTGAAAGTAGCAAAAGAAAAGAGAGATAAGACAGTGAGGCTGATGCCACGGTATGACAGTTGAGCTGAGGAGGAGAGCCAATATTGAATGAGCCGATGTGCAGGTTACGCAGGAGGTACTGATGTGGGGATTTGTGGATGTACAAAGTGAGTTTGATGGATGAAAGGACTTATACAAGAAGGATGGTTTGCATCTGAATAGATTTGGTGTTCAGAGTCTGAAAAAAAAAAGTGTTGTTGAAGTGAAAATGGACATGCAAAATCAGAGAATCTAGAGCTTTCAGGGGAAAAGGGGTTGACAAGTACACAGATACCTGTGAGGTGGTTGAATGTTAGAATGTGCATGAAATGCCTAAGCTAATACCACTGGCGAGAAACCAAAATGGGATAGTTATAAAATATAAGGACAGTGATGGGCCTAAGGGGCTATTGCATGTTATGTACACTAATGCTAGGAGCATTTGGAAAAAGGGGGAGAGTTTGTTCATTGTGGCCAAAGGTTATTGAGATTAGCGAGATATGACTAACAAAGATGATATAGTTAGTGGGATAGAATGTGAAAGGTATAATGTTTTCAGGGAGGATAGAAAGAAAATAATGGGGGGAAGGGGGAAGAGGAGGATTATTGGTGATACTGATGAACTGCTGTCAAGAGAGTAGGATTTCAACTTTGGGCCAGAAAATAGCACATTTGAGGCCATTTGGTGTTAGATAGTAGCCAGCAGAACAAAATGTACATTTGTTGCTTCTGTAAACCAGGGGATGTCAAGGATGATGGGATAGTATGCAACGGTAAATGAGCTCGATTAGTGGAGGGCTGGTAATTATTGCGGGAGATTACAACTGTAGAAATATAAATTGGAAGGAGGATAGGATGCTTGTTAGGAGGGAAATGGAATTTATACTGTTACTAAGGAATAATTATCTGAGGAATAATGTTTAACAATCTTAACATTATCATCAACAATGATTATCATTTGGGTGATCTTGTCTCATGAAATGCACTGGCTCATTTTGCGAGAGTCCACTATGGTAGGGCACTGTCGTCACAGGCTTCCCTAAGGCCAAGATAAGCCACTTGCAGTTTTACCCCATGCAACCTGGACCTTGATACCAAGCATACACAAAAATCCTTCAAGCTGAACTTTTTAAACAAAGAAGTTCTTGGGTACCATTCTTGCGGTATGCATTAAAGGATTTTTTTAAGGATATGTTTGTGTGTGCACACAAAACGTACTCATTACTAAGGATAAATGACTTGTGATCTGAAAGCAAGAATGGTGAGTGTGGAGGAGTCAGCTAATCATAAGATAACATGCATGAATATGTGAGTGCTGGAGAATGTGCAGATAAAATAATGGAATAAAAAGATAATGAAAGATATGGAGATTAATAAAATAGTTATAATGAGACAGATGATAGGGAAGTAGCAGAGGTAGAAAACAGATGACAGTATAATGACAACATATCACAGTTCAGCAAGTGCATTATAATGCAAAACAGAAACTGAAAAGACTAGAAAATTAAAACTAATAAATATCAAGAAAGAAGACAAGGTATGGTGGAAAAAAGCAGATGCAAAAGAAGAGAAAAGAGAGACAAAAAAGGATATGATATGCAGTGATTCTATGAAAGAGGGCATGCTAGAATAGAAAATAAAAGCATGCTTTCCAGAAGTGAAGATTCATGATATGACTCAGGCTACTTACAAGCAGGCAGAACCAGTAGCAGATACAATTTTATCAGAAAAAGAACCTGGAAGGAGATAAGTATCATACGAAAGAATATATGGAAGTGTTATTGAATAAGGTGAAAAGAACAAAAGTTAAGATTGTGAGCTTCTTGCCAAGGTATGACAGAAGAGAGATGATAGTGCTAATGATTGAACTTGTAAACTGTGTGTGTAGGAGAAATCATGTGCAGTATATTGATATATAGAGCTTCTGCTAGAAGAAAGAATTTGTACTTGCAGAATAGATTACATGCGAATGTATTTCGTAGTGCTTGGAGAAACTATTGTTCGGTGAAAGAATGAAGAGAAAGAGAGAGAGAGAGAGAGAGAGGGAAAGGAGGAAGGGACCTCAGGAATGATGAAACAAGTTTTGACCAGAAAAGCAATGATTGTGATGGTGAGATAAAATATTAATATATTCACGTATTAATATATAATATATTATATTGTATATTAATATAATTATATATTAATATATAATAATATTATATTTATAATTATTATATATAATAATATTAATATAATAATATATTAATATATAACCACCAGACTTAAAACCAGTCAGGTTTTAAGTCTGGTGGTTAGTTATCAGTCAAGGTTACTAATGCCAAAAGCATCAACATTGAATTTTCAGCATTAGTAAGAGAAATGGGATCAAACTTATCAGCATTAATGAGACCTGGCTACTTGAAGAGGATATCAATATGGGAACAGAAGGTGAATCAGAGGAGAGATAGAATAACAAGGACAAAAGAGTATTGCTAATGACTGCAAAGGGATTAAATCCAACAAGGGTATGGTTCCCAAATGACGGTGAGGCTTAAGGTGTTAGGTAGAGGAGATTAACAGGACAAAATACATAACTGGAGGCAGCGAGAGGTAAGGATCATCTTGTATAACTGAATTTTGTGTAAAAAGTGGGTACGCATTCAAATTTTCAAATTGCACGCAAAGGGGATCATGTGGTAGCACTCAACAAGATAAAAGGCTGTGATAAGTGAATTGTGTTTGAAGGAAGCACTTTTCAAGAAGGAATAACATTGCAAATTTGGATATCTTGTAATGGAAATCATCTACACGATTTCATATTGGGAGGAATTATCGGAAAGCTTGAAGGGCACAGAATTACAGATAGTGCCAGAGCATTTGGAATCTCACTCTTGTGAGAGAGCAGCATAGCAGTTTGGGTTAGACATATTGCATACTGAAATGTCTCTCTCCATATCCCATGAGCACATTCCATTTCAAACCAATGGAATGTGTTCCAGACATTCGCACTCAGTCTACCACCGAGCATGAAGACAAACTTTTGGTTACAATAGCAAAACATAATCGACGCACCATGGCAGGTCAGCTTGCAACTCGGCTCCATTCACAGACACGTATGCAGATATCTCAGCAAACTATGGCAAGATGTCTGCAACAAATAGGCTTATACACCCAAAAGCCTATAAGTCTGTATCTCTTTATCCACAAAAATTGGACAAGATACAAATGGGCTAATGCATTCTTGACAGATGAGTTGATTTATTCTTTATCCACAAAAATTGGACAAGATACAAATGGGCTAATGTATTCTTGAGAGAAGAGTTGATTTAGTCTTTTCTCCAATTCTACGCAACATGTGATCTGGCGTGAAAGTGGTACTATTTACCATCGGAAGAAAGTTCTTGAAAAGGATAGATATGGTAGTGCTGGGGTCATGGTGTGCATAGGCATTATGCTTAATGGATGCACTGAGCTACAACGACTATGAACAATGTTGCAATAAAGTTCTTCAACATCATGTTTGATTGTTCCATGGTGCTGTAGGTGAAGAATTCATTTTTATGGATGACAATGCCACACCACATCGTACATGGAGATACTTCTGGAGATAGAGGATATTAATCAAACCGAGTGGCCAGCACACTCCCCAGATCTCAACCCCTTAGAACATGTTTGGGATGCAATGGGAGACACACTGCTGTTTGAAATTCTCCTCCAGAAAAAAAAAAAGGCCTTATCCTTGTTCTTGAGTTTGCCTCAAGAACTCCTTAATCGCTTGGTGGTAAGCATGATACGATGTTGTAAAAGCTGCATCGAGTTTGGGGTGGACATACCAAAATGTCTCTCCACATGGTTTTCTGTAAGAACTACAGACTAATTCCTTGATTATGTCCTTAGGAAATTTGTAACTTTTGCCACATGCGTTTTGCAATTTAATTTGTACGAAATTTATAAAGTATTTTTTGTGTAATATATTTTATTAGTATGCTAGCAATAAATTTATGACCACATTTGGCTGTAGTCATGAAAATGTTTCTTATCATCATTAAATTCCTGACATGTACCCTCAAGGGGTGTACAGGATATGATAGTACTACATGAAAAATTTACAACATTACTAACTTCCCATCTACAATTTTCCTCCAAATCAGTCTGTTACTTGTCAAGACTCCAACATTATCAGATCTTATATTTCTATCATCTAAGGCACTTTGTACTGCATCAATCCACCTATATCGTGGTCTTCCTCTTGGTCGTTTTCCTACCAACCTAGAGAGAACACTTGTTTTGTTAATCTTTCCTCGCCCATTCTGTTTAAGGGACCATAACACCTGAGATCAGCTCTGCTAATGCATTCCTGGATGCTGACAATGTCAAGTTCTATCCTAATATCCTCGTTTTTAATATGATATTGCCATTGATGCCATCTGTTCATGCCTCTAATCTTTCTCAGGACTCTGATATCTGCGGTCTCTAGTCTTTGGTCAAGTGTTTTACTTCTGACGCAGCTCTCAGATCCATAAGATAAAACTGGTTTGAACAATGTCTTGTATACAGCTAATTTAATGTTCCGACTAATTTCTCTCTTATTCAATATGAATTTATTCAATTGACTTCTTACCATATCAGCTTTGTTGATTCTGTTGTCTATTTCCATATTTAATTTACCGTCTTCACTAAAAATCTTGCCTAAGTAGCTGAAATGTTTTACTTGTTCCACAGGTTCCCCATTCACAACACAGTTGACATTTTCAACACTTCTACCTATTTTCATTGTCTTTGTCTTTTTAATGCTGACCTTCATACCATATCTATTACAACAGTTATTCAATTTAGTCAAGGAATCTTGCAAACTTGTAGCGGAATTATTTAGTATAACATCGTCCACATAAAGCAAAGAGCTGATATTAACATTTCCAATTTTGATATCATGTTTAATACCACTTTTCTTCATCGTGTGATCCATATATATATATATTGAATAACAGAGAGGATAATTACATCCTTGTCTCACACCAGATTTAACATTCAACCATCTTCCTGGACTTCCTTCAATTCTAACTGCTGACTTACAACTCATATACAGAGTAAGTGTTCCTTGATACAATGCCCCATTGACACCATATAACTGTAACATATTGAATAGCTTCTCTCTTGGCACCTTGTCATATGCCTTTTCCAGATTGACAAAACTTAAATACAGATCTTTGTTATATTCCCATGTTTTCTCAACTATTTGTCGTAAAGTGAAGATCTGATCCTGGCAGCCTCTATTTGGCCTGAATCCAGCTTGTTCTTCACCAAGCTTTTCTTCCACAATTCTTCACAACCGTTTCTCAAGTATACTTGCATAGATCTTACCATGAATACTCAGTAGGGAAATACCTCTGTAATTCTCACATTTAGTTTTATTCCCTTTTTATATATGGGTACTATTAGAGCTCTACTCCAATCATCGGGAATTTGTCCCTCTGTCCAGGCTTTCCGAACTATGCAGTGCAGCCACCTGTAAGACTTTTATACCACCATACTTCAGCATTTCTGGTCGAATATCATCTACTCCTGCTGCCTTTCCACATTTCAAGCTTTGATGGCTTTTTCTACTTCAAGTATGGATATGTATTCCTGACTATATGCCTCTTGAGTGTTTTTTACCACTGTGCTATCACTTCTTGTTTCATTTAGCAATTTCTCGAAGTAATTACTCCATTACTTCAAGGATATCTTTTCCCCCCGTTTTCATGTCACCTTTATCATCTCTAACTCCTTTTACAGTACTCTTTCCTCCATTTCTAAGCTTCTTCAACAACCTCCAGAATATCTTACCACCTTCTTGATATTTATTTTCTATGTTCTTGCCAAAGTCCTCCCATGACTTTTGTTTAGCTAGTTTTACACAGTGTTTAGCTTTCTTACATTTGTCTCTGTATTCTCTAAGAGCAAAAGCTGACTTATTTGCTAGGAACTTTTGATATGCTTTCTTCTTTTCATTCACTGCCTCTTCAACTTCTGTGTCCATCATGGAGTTCTGATTTTTCTATCCTTGTAGACTACCTTACACCATGCCTCTCTGGCTGAATCAATCAGTGTTTTCTTCAAGGCTTGCCACTGAATCTCCAAGGTTTGGTTCCTGTTCTCAAACTCTTTCATCTTTTCTTAAATAATCTTTGTGTATTTTAGTCTACAGTTAACATCTGAGAGCTGCTCGACTTTTATTCGCTTTAAAACTTTCTTACATGTTATTCTTTTCAATATGAAATTCAATTTTATCTTGCTCAAGACTAAATAGTGATCACTTCCAATTTCAAATCCTCTGTTGTCCTGCACCAGGGAGAAAACATCACTATCAACAATAACATAGTCAATGAGACTTTTCATATTCCTTGCTTCTTCTCTCCATGTGAATTTGTGCACATTTTTATGTTGGAACATGGTGTTAGTAATAATCAGTCCATGTCCTGAGCAGAAATCCAACAGATATTTGCCATTATTATTAGCTTTGCTCTTTTCTCCAAATTTTCCAAAATATGTTTGTATGTCTGACAATCATTTCTTACTCTGCTATTTAGATCCCCAACAAGGACCAACTTTTCCTTTTTCATTGTGTCAGTTGCTTTTTCTAAAGCATCAAAAAATTCCTCCACTTCTACTTTAGTAGAACCTTCTGTAGGACCATAGGCACAAATAAGTCTCATTGTCCAATTCCCCATTTGGATATTAGTCCATATCACTCAACTTGAGACTGCCTGCCATTAAAGAAGATTAGCCTCATATTTAGTGTTTATTTAGCTACTCCTTCTTTTCTTTGATTGTCATTGCCTGAATATAACATTTTGTATTTATTGCTCAGAAAGTTCTCACTAGTTTTTGTCTTTTTTGTTTCAGTCACCCCTATTATGTTGATCTGGTACTTATCTAATTCCTCAGCCAGCTCCATTTCTTTGCCATTCAGGCTTCTTATGTTGACAATACCGATCTTTAACTCTGGTGATGTTGAGTTGGGGTGTGCTTTCAGATTTGCTTAAGGGTCAAAGCTGTATAACTGAGAGGAGACCTCCACATAGCCTGTAAAGGAATGCCAAGAACCGACCAGGGCTTCTAACCTAATGTCCAATCCTCACCTTCTCGTGGTGCACCCTGTTGGGTATCTACCTGGATACTGAACGAACGAGGATGGGCTGGCAATTTGGGATTTAGCCGACCAAATTGTATTCTTACTGGCTTAAACCAATATACAAAATGATGGTACAACATGAAAAAATTTCATGCTGGCTGGGGTATCACCCGGTTAAACAAGGCCCCCCGTTGTTTTCACCGGGGAACCAGGGAGAACAGCGAAAATTCAGCTACTGGAACAAATCTGAAAGCAAATGTTTCTTATACAGGTAAAAATATAGTTCATCCTATATGATATGGAAAAAGGTCAAATGATATCTGAAGGAAGTCCATAGAATTAGGAGAATAAACTGGATTGGGATTTGAATAGATGAATAAAATTCTGAAGTAAAAGCTGCATAAAAATGAAATGTGGATCCAACACCGCAAGAAAGGTGACAACAACTCAGGAAAAGCAGGTGAGAAAAGTGATAGCCATAGTGAGGAAAAGCGAAACCTAAATATGAAAAGTAGTTAGCATTTTTAGAATTAGTAATTTCAGTATTTTTTATCTGTGTGGCAAGTAAAATTAAAAGAAATAGAGAAACAACCTGAGTGAATGCAGCATAGAATACAAGAAAGAATCATATGCATTAGGTATGAATTTTTAAGCTTTCACTTAGTAAAGTACATATTCCAAGGAACTGGAAGTTTTTCCACTTGGTTTAATCCTTTACTCAAGTGTAAGCAAAACAAGTTTCTGCCTAACTATTTTCAGGACTGGAGCAACTCGTATGAAGAAGCTAAGACTTCACATCAGTTTCTTACTATCCCATAATGCAAAGCACATATCCTTACAGATATGCATAATGCTATGCATTATGGGAAGGGTCACTACCTAGACCAGTTTCAATCTTTGGGGTCTCTTCAGCAGGAGCTAGACCCAGATCTGAAACCAAGGTTAAAGGTGATGTAGACGTCATATTTTTCATATACGAGTTGCCAAAAGGTGTCACACCTTATTATTAAATTACTCTGGATTAGAGAAATAATCATAAGGATATGTGCTTTGCATTATGGGATACTAAGGCAAGTGATGTGAAGTCTTAGCTTCTTTATACGAGTTGCCACAGTCCTGAAAATACTCAGGTGCAAACCTGCTTGCTTGTTTGCTTACACTTGGTAAAGGATTAAACCAAGTATATAACATTTTAGTATCTTTAATTTGTAGTATAACCAAGTGGAAAAATTTCCAGCAACTTTCTCTAATCCAGAGTAATTTAATAATAAGGTATGACACCTTTTGGCAACTCGTATATGAAAAATATGACTTCTGCATTACTGACTGACAGGTATTTGTTATATCTTACAACCTCCAGTGTTACAACCTCCAGTGTTGTAAGATATAAAGATTTTTGGATTTTGCCAAGGTGCCTGACAGGATTCTACACTGGAAGTTGTAAGACAAACTCAGAGTGATGGATATGCAAACACAGGCCTGGGGCACAGAGAGGAGAGTCGGTGACTGACAGGTATTTAAGTAATGTATAATAATGCACTAAGTTTTAAGAGGAGCAACAAAGGAGTGCATACTTGAGTCACCGTTATTTAACTTCTATGTTAATGATTAGGGATTGTTTGGATAATAACATACAATAATTTGCCAATGATATAAACGTGGGTGATAAGGGACATTTCCAAAACAGAATCTTAATAGATATCTGAATAAATGGGTTTCAGAGACAATGTCAGTTCAATGTTGCAAAATGTAAGGTTATGCATGGTGAGCAAAGAACATTGCAGGCAGTGTTACATGAGCAGTAATTTACTATACAAGTAAATTACCGATCGTTGAAGCTGGAGATCATCACATTAGATAACTGAAATGCTGAAGAGAACACTAACTTGTAGAAATAAGAAGGTATTCCTCTAATGTACAAGTCCTTGATAAAATCATGTTCATACTATCATGTTCAGATATGGTTACCTGGATTCAAGATGAGACAGCTGAAAAAGATACAGTGAAGTGCAACCAAAATGACATCTGGCCTATGGAAGTGTGCATAAAGGCAGATTGAAGAAATGTTGTCTTCATAAATAATAGATGGAAAAGAAGAGAAGTTGAAGGGAATCATATACAGACAAATTAGATTTTATTTCAAAAGACCTGAAAAATTCTTCCATTTTTCTCTTTTAGAACCTTTTGTGGGACTATACACAAATGAGTGACTGTCAAATTCCCTATTTTGATGTCTGCCCACATCACCTACTTACGGCATTCAAGATTATCTTTATGTTTAGTGTTGAATACTAAAACTATTTTTGAATATAACATCTTTTTGTTGTAGAAGAATCTTACCAGTTGGTCTTTTTTGTTTTGGTGACACTAATTACACTTATGTTATCCTCTAATTCTTCTACCAGTTCAACTTCTTTTATGTCGATACCTCTTTTGATGATGCTGCTTATCTTGAATTTTGCTGGTGTCAAGTTCGAATTTTTTCCCAATAGCTAACTTTTTACCCTGATTCTCTTCACCCTAGTTCTATTCATAGAAAGAGTGGGAAGTGCTGTTTAACAGTGTAACACATCAGATGGTATGACATTTCATTGCACTGTATTACTATGTCTGTTTCTAGTTTAAGTTAATAAAGAATGCATCTGGTCAGCTAAATCCCAAACTGGAAGATGATCTTCACTAACAATAGGTTGGTGATTTGTGTAGTGCAAGGTTTGTCAAATGAAAGAGGAATGCAATGCACTGCCATCTGCAAAACTGCATATTGGACTGGTAGTCAAATGAAGTAGGTGGTTGATATATAGAAGGAAGAGAATTGGTATGGCATGAAACATTGATAAGAGGAGAGAATCTCTTGGAACTCCAACATTAATTGAATAATAGGATAAAAAATCATCACACATAGCGTGCATCCAGTCAGAAAGCTGACAACTCAACTTTAGAAATCATGGGATAGACCAAATGATAGAAGGTCGCTTAAGTCCTTTGAGCCAGGCAAGTCAAAAGCTTTGGCAATATTGAGTGCAACCACTTGAGATTTACTAAACTTCCATGGTATTTGACTAGAGATGTGCGACATATGCACATACATCTCCCATAATAAATTTAGTTTAATCCTTTATCCAAGTGTAAGCAAACAAAGTTTGCACCTGAAAACATCTTCAGGACTGAGGTAAGGTGGTACAACACTAGGCAACTCGCAGCAAAGGTGGACCAAGCTCTCAGCACATCTCCTTGCAGACATGTATACTGCTATGCATTAAGGGAAGGACCCTAGTGCTTTGCATTATGGGAGATACCGAGACAGAGTGATGAGATCTTGGTCCACCTTTGCTGCAAGTTGCCTAGTGTTGTACCACCTTACCTCAGTCCTGAAGAAATTTTCAGGTGCAAACTTTGTTTGCTTACACTTGGATAAAGGATTAAATAAATTTATTATAGTCTAACCAAGTGCAAAATAAACTTCCATCATACGTCTCCAGTTGATCGGCAGCAATGATCTATACTGGCAGTCATTTATTAGTTGGGTGCCTTCAAGGCAACGCAGAAGTTGAGTATTAATGGTTCTCTCCATTACTTTAGAGAGGACTGAAGTAAGAGATTGGGTGATAGTTTGATGGAAGCAATTTATCATCCTCCTCCTTCAGAATGGACAAAACAAAGGCCAATTTCCAGATTGTGGGGTAGATGCAAGAGGAATAAGATATCATTAACAGATAACACAGAACATGAGCCAGTCTGATGCACAAACTTTCAGGATAACTGGAGGAATGTCTTAAAAACCAAGAGACTTTTCAGTGTCTAATTTGAACAATATTCTCCTGATATCTTTCTGGCAAAAGGACAGAGGAGACATTGAGTACTTTACATCTGGAATGGTTAGAGGGTATTACCATGATCAGTTATGCATGCACTGAAAGAATTAAGGTGAAGCCAGCATGATGGTTTTTCAGAAGGTGATAATGCAATAGAGCTACCTGGTGTGACAAGGGTGAAGCAGAGCAAAAAATTCGACCAATTGCTTTGTCAAAGGACCAAAAGGCCTGGCTGCCATTTAGATGAGATAATTTCCAGCTTTTTACTCTTTCAAAGTCTGTTTTGGAAGCATCAATAGTTTCCTTGCAGTTGTTTCAGGTTTGGATATAAGCACTAAAGGCAAATGGAGTTATTGATGAACATCAGTTCGCTCCACAGATTTGGCAGATCTTAGATAGGAATAGCAGTTCAGGGTAGCATGGGGAAAGTATCATTCCAAGCCAGTAAGGATTATATCGGTGATACGTTCAGTGCATATGTTTGGGTTGCAAGGTCAATATCCAAAACTCTCATTCTTGTACCCCCCCCCCCCCCAAAGTCCCATCCATTACATTCTGCTTCAAGTAAGTATCTCCAAGTAAGTATATAAATTTCATTTCCTTCCAGTCTGTCTCCAAAGTTGAAGTCCCCATAATAATTACTTGACTCACCCTCATCATACCAATCTGCTGATGCATGTCTTCCACATCATCCCTGGCACACACCCCCTCCCCCATAGCAGCAACCAATTTTATATTTTGTCCTATTGGTCTCAACTCACACCAGATTGACTCATAAGAACTGCCATCTGTTCTACTGATTCCTACTCTGGTTTGCTGTAATTCATCTGATATCATCAGTACTACTCCACTCTCTGTTCTGGCCACCCTATCTTCCCTGAAAATACTAAATCCATTATATTTTATCCCTGTAACAATGTCAATTACTGTTAGCCAAGTCTCACTAATGCCTATAACTTTTGGCAAGGTTGCACTAACCAATGATGCCAAAAAATTATCCCTCTTATTACTGATACTTCTAGCATCAGTATATAGAAACTGCAACATCCCTTTAGGCCTCCAACCATCTTTATATTCTAAATTGACTACCCCATTCAATATTGTTGCCTGAGAGACTAGATTCTGCATTTTTTGTTTTCATTCACACAATCATCTGCTTCATAGGTGCCTTCACACACTTGCCTGCATCTACCCTAATTTCTTTAGTTTTCCTGACTGTGTTTTCCCACCGAGTGAACAAAGTTCTTTCTAGACACCAAACTCCGAATTCGTTCAAGTGCAGTACATCTGCATTATACAAATCTGTATAGTGAAGAATCTTTATGCATGTTAGTGAAGTGAATTTGGAAGGCTCTGTGAGGAATATATTTCACTGCATAAGTTGTGCATGTTTCTTGTGATGTGCCTGGTTTGTGGCTAACAGCATTACTTGATTTCAAGCCAAATGCCACTGAACTTGTGGTTAATTGCTGTTATTAGTTTTGATGTACTGATCAGTGTGTGTCACAAGTCACTTTCACAAGGCATGAAAAGTTTGCTTCATCCTTTCTTCTATTTGTGGGTCTGAAACAATGGCACCAGACGATTTTTCTGGGATCCAAGTTGCATTCTCCTGTTAACTTAATATCGTCCTTTAACAATTCAATTTCTGTTTGAAAGTCTAGAACAAGAGCATTGAATTTTTATTTTCAGCCTCAATTCAGTTGTGTACTGTTGAAGCGATGAGCTCACAGTGTTAGGAATGTCGGGAGAAGGTGCATTTGCTTTGTAGTGCTCATCACAGAGCAGTTTGAGCTTGGATTCTAGTGTTCTAATTCTCATCCATAGTGTTGAGACACTAATCACCTCATTTTTAGTGTTGAGACACTAAAAACCTTGAACAGTGTCTCAACACTGTTCGAGGCTTTCAATACATTTCTCCAAGTTCAGGAGCTGCTTTAACCCCACAATCAGCCATGACGTCTATAAACGTCCAGCTAAATGTGGATACGATTCTGTAATACCCATTAAATAACATGGATAAGAAGTGCAATTTGGTCTCACTATTTCATCTACCTCCGCTGGTAGAAACATTAATGAAGCGAGCCACAGTGAAGAAAAGAAAGGTTAGTTGAGGTAGATGAGCATTTTGTGTGCTGATTCCTCTATTTATGTGCAGCAAGCATGCAAAGCAGTCACAACAGAAATCACACATAAGACCTTTTTTTCTTGTCAGTAATATCCAGTTTGCAAATGCAGCACTTCACATGATTGTTGGTTTTGTTGATGATTGTGCTGTGCTGGTGCCCCAAAGTGCTTTGCTGTCGTTGGCCTTTGTTTTAACCATCTTTGATTCATATGGTAGGCATAGAAGTGCTTAGACTTGGCTAATATTTATTTGAGCAAATAAAATGACTAGAAATACTCAAAGTAATTATGGGTTATGTAGAAGTTTTCATCTCAGTACCTGCTGTTGTGATTTTCATTTGTTGGATATTATGGAGGGAAAACAATGTGTCAACCTGCCACTTATGGCAAGTTGACACTAGTGGATAGTCATGGTAGCAGAATAACAGTTGCAAAGGATATAGTGGAATTATTGAATGATCACTTTATCAGCGTATATCATACAAGTGTAAATGATGGGGTGCAATATATAGAAGGGAGGCAAGTATTAAGAGAACTGGAAGTGAATGAATCAGAGGTGTATCAAGTGTTGGTTGGGTTAGATGTTAATAAGGCTGTAGGAATGTACCTTGATCTGGTTATTTAATGAAAGTCTTGCAGTGGGTAGGGTTCCTAAGGAGTGAAAAGAAGGCAAAATACCACTCCACACCATACTGACGATGCCGAACTGCAGTAAGTGGATGAGATTAGAGATTTGTGATAGATGGTTGACAGTAGACTGAAGTTTAGAAGGCATAAAACTAACAAAACTGGCATAAAAATCAGCAACACAAAGAACTATAAAAATAGGAACATAAAAAACAGGCAGGAAAATATTGATGGCATCATATAATGGAGAACCTATAGAATAAGTTAAATATTTCAGTGATTTAGATAAAATGAAATTAATAGGTAAAGTAAATTAAATATAAAGGTAGATAACAGAATAATTAAAGCTGGATAATGAGGAGTAAACTGAATAAATTTATATGGAATAAGAGATTAGTCACAACACTTATCTAGATTAATGTTCCTAGGTGATTAGCGATGTTTGAACAAATTTTAACTGAAGGATTAGAAGTAAAACAGTTGATCAAAAACTAGCAATCACAAATACAAGAGGCTAGAGAAAAATTAGTGCTGGAAACAGATGTCAACAATGGCAATGATATTAAAAATTATGATATTAATTAGCAAAGAATTTGATATCGTTGGCATTCAGGAATGTATGAATAGAGAAAATTCTGTTTATATGGTCGTGTAAACAGAATGAGACAAAAGATTTAGCAAAAAGAAGTTCCTGATGTCAAAATGGCAAGGAAAAGACCTAACAATATTGGAGCTATGAGAGAGAACCAATTAATCTGGAGGAAAATTGTCAACAGAAGTTAGTAATAATGTAAACTTTTCATATACTGTCATAGCATTGTCTAACATCCCTTGAGGGTACATATTAGGAATTTGTTGATAAACATACAAGAAATAAGAAAATTTTAACTATGTTGTTATTTTCACACTGGTTCAGAATCAAGTATATAGAGGATTTGATATAGGGAGTGATTGCCATTCGTTTCTGGCAATATAAAAATGAATATCACTGCCACCATGAAGTTTCTGATACGTATCCTCAAGGAGTGGGCAGGATATCAAGATAGCCACATAACTATACATTATTACTGTCTATTGACAATTTTTCTGTAAATTCATCCATTATATGTCAGTACTCCAGAAGTGTTAGATTTTATATTTGAGTCTTCTAATACACTTCTAATTGCACTATACCCCCACCCTAGATCTTAATCTTAGTCTTTTTGTGGCAACAAACACCTGTTTTGATAAGTTTTCCTTCCCATTCTGTGGCAATACTACCTTAGATTAGCTCTGCTCACAAATTTCTGAAAGAAACTGTCAAGTTCTTGCCCTAATAACTATTTTTTAAACACATGATTCTGTCACTGATGACAGCTGTCTGCTCCCACTTTTCTCAAAATTAAATTTTAATTTTAATTTAAAAAAATTAAACTTAAACTGATATAAAAGTAAGAATACTTTAATATCAAGTTCCTTCTTAATATCCTTGTTTTTAATGATTCTGTCACCGATGACATCTGTTCTCTCCTAATCTTTCTCAGAACTCTCATATCTGTAGTCTCTCGTCTTTGACTAATTTCTCTCTTATTCCACATAAATTTATTCAGTTAACTTCTTACCATACCAGCATTGTTAATTTCATTGTCTATTTTCATATTTAGCTTGCCATCTTTATCAAAATTTGTAACAAAATAGCTAAAATGCTTTACCTTTTCTATAGTATCTTTGTTCATGATGCAGTTGGTTTTTTTCAATATTCCTGCCTATTTTCTTAGGCTGTGTCTTTTTATTGCTCATTTTCATATTAAATTTATTACAACTATTCCTTAAATCCTACATACATTTCTAAGAAGCTCAGAAATTGAATGATCCACTTTATGGAGCATTCAAGAGTTGCGTTCAGAAATGAAATCCTAATAAATTAAATTTATACACTGATAAGCAGCAAAACAATGAATAGAGCAGTAAAGAAATTGAAACATTAAACAGGGGAAGGGGGAAAAATTAAGTATTACACTTACTTTAAATACTTGTCCAAAGAAACCTTTACCTAACAACTTGCCCACGACTAGATCTGAGGCACGGAATATGCGATGATTCTTTGGTGTTGCACGGAATGACTTTGTCCTATTTAGTTCATGTGGTAATGGTCTTAATGTCTGGAGATCACTGCTTGGGCTGCGTGGATTAAATTAGATGAAAATTATCTTCTTTTCCATAGACACTATGTAGTTTTCTGCTATTATACTATGTCAACAACATAGATGTCAAAACATGCATAATATTGCTAACTTTCTAAAAAACTTTATTTATAAATTGTTGATTATTCTACTGTTTATAAAAGAAAACAGAGTCAGATATCTTAAGAGCAATGATTTCATGACTGCTTTCTTAAAGATAATTAAGATTGCACTGATGAGACCAACTACTCTACTATACTGATACCAACCACTAATACATCTGATATAAGCTAATCTTATCAAACTGAAAATGAGTTTCAAATCAAAGTTTGATTTGAAAAATTTGATTTTAAAATCTACTCCAGATTGAAAGTTTGGCAATTGCAATATTTACACCAGGCGTGGCCAACTTCATTCTATACAAGGGCCAATATATGATGAGTGGTAGCGTCACGGGCTGCACACTTTTAGACAGAACTTAAAAAAAATAAACTCTGGATTTTTTCAAGGCAATTGTTATAAGTATTGAATTACTATATTTTGTTAAATCATTTTACTACTGGGAGAACAATATAAAATACTTGATTGATTTAAATATAAGTTGTTAAATTAAATTTAATTACATATTTCTGTTTTTTTTTTTTTTTTTTTTTTACATGTAACACAACTTAATGAGAACACTGTGGGCGTTCATGTGTGGCAACAAGTTTATCAAAGTCGATTTTCAACAATGATGATGATATTCGTAACAAATCCTGAAGATGGTCATCAGTCAGTCAGCTTCTTTGTGACGATTTAACTGCCCTCATAGTTGAGAAAGTGCATTCACATACGTATGTGCTTCCAAACATAGATGCAATTCTCAAGCTGAAATCACTCAATGCAGAATATTTTTCCGTTGGTACCATTTTCCAAAAGTCAATGCCTATCTCCACCCTTGACTGGAGATCCTTTTAAGGTCACACTACTGAAGTATCTGACCAGGGGACACAAACTGCAACAATAACACTGTTAACTGTGAAACTGAGTCTCTGAAACTGATCACTATAAACCAGAGCAGAGCAAGTGACTTTCAATGATGCGTTACTCTGGAGCACATAGAAATCTACCACTCTCACAACTATATTGCATAGAGAAGCAGTAGATTTTATAAATTGAGTAATCTTTTTAAAGCAATTTTGATTCTGTGTTGAGAATATAAATTGTTTCCATCATCAGAAATAATGAATATAATTAGTATATCAATCAGAAAATCTGCGGTTGAAACTAATAGCTAAATTGATAATACATATAATTTTTATCCTGCCGCGGGCCGCACAAAATCACATTACAGGCCGCATGCAACCCACAGGCCTGCTGTTGGCCACCTATGATTTACATCATAATTTAAAAATAGGCTTGAAAAAATTTTACAATGGAAAATTATCTAGCTGGAAACAACCACATGACAATAAGCCAAAACTAATGCTTTTAAGTCTTGCTTCATTACATCTAGCTTAGTTATCCAGGCTGATAGTGTATCCATCTCCAACCACCAAGCTGTGGGTTCAAATCCCACAACTTGATAGTTGGAGATGGATGCTTGTGAATGCCAATGGATTGCAGATAAATTTCATTACCTGATGATTAACACCACTAGTGTTGGTGTTTTCACATCAGCAGGTCGAAAACAAGTTCAATTAATTATTTTTTAGAGCAGGGTTTTCAAGATTTTTCCAGATGATTCCCTAGCAAATACTCAAAGTTACAGAATGGTTTGATAATCCAACAAAGAGTCATTACTAGTTTATGAAGAAAAATTATACTTGAATATTTTTGTGAATTACCTTTCTTGCTTCAGAGACCTCTATGGATGGAGAACATACTGAAAGTTAGTGCTTAGTTAGGTATTCAAACGAGGAGCTGTTTGTTCAGCAATTTACTTAAAGTTTTAATCTCTACTAGTCAAGTGTGCATTATAGCATACTTCTTCGGCAGAATGAAATAAAGTAAATTGATATTATATTGACTGAGTTAAGCAGCAAGCAAGTTAATAAAATAAAGAATATTTGAAATAGATTAACAGTGCTGCACACAATTCACATTGTATTATGATCACTATCAACATGATGCATATTGTCTGAATCTGTGTGCGCCAGGTTTTTGATGAAAGATAACTTAACCTGATGTAAGATCATACTGTTTCTTGTTACATTGATTAGGATTTAGCATTTCCAATGACTCTTTGAATGCTCTGGTGAAGACATCATAATCAACATAGGCCATTTCTGTACAATAAATGTAAATATTACTTGATGATATACATCTGCTGTATGTGCTGCTTGTTTTATGTTTTCTCTGTTCTCTACATCCATTGTGTTCTGACAAGATTTCATCATGTGGAATTTGCTCCCAGTTTTCTGAGTGATGAATTGGGAAGGGCTTGAAGGTCTAAAAAGATGATATTGTTTAGTGGAGAAAAAGCTACTTTTATTCCTTGTTGATACAACAAATGCAAGATCTTTGAGACCATGTCTGAGATGATTCATATATATGTAAGGGAGCGATACCAGCCCTTTATGTGCCTAAAAAGTCAGCATTTTTGATCATAAATTTTATGTATTAAAAATTTTAAATTAGAAAATTAAATATTTACGTATTAAAACTTATCACTGTGGTTAGCACGTGTGTTTTTTTAGTGGTTTGATCATAAATGTTGAATGTTTTAGTAATGGTTTTATTAGTTGAGACAAATTTTGATTCGAGAAAGGGGAGGAGCTGATGTGTGTTTGTAAGAGATTATTGGGCATATAGGGCAATATGCATAATAAACTACAAATTTACTAAAACATAAAACTACAGTAATGCCACCAGATATAGTATTGTCAATGTTTACAAATTCAATCGTCAATTTGGAAGTGATACAAGCTACGTTGTATCTGATATATTTTCTTTGAAATTGAACATTACTGTGTTACAATACCGTAGACATACCTGCTTATATCAAACCACAAACAAAAATCTCACTGCTGAAACATTACATGCCACAAGCAAACCACATCCCTGATATTGAAAAAGTTGCCATTATTGATTTTCAAGAAAAACAAGCAAATTACACTATGCAATCTTAAGCACTGATCAGTAAATCACAAAGGAGCCCCTTACACAGAAAAAAACAGGCAGCATATGCAAATAAAGGAGTGGTACTGCTCTTACTTATGAATCATCACAGAAATGGTCTTAAAGACAGTGCATATGTTGCATGAACAAGGAATAAAAGTGGATTTCTCTCCACTAAACAAGACAAGTCTCCTTAGACCTCCAAAACCTTCCTAATTCATCACTCAGAAAACTAGGAGCAAATACCACATTATGAAGATCAGATATTTGTCGAATTTACTATATGGGACAAAGTCTGATCAAAAGAGATGCATGCCAGAAAACAAAGGATGTGAAAAAATAGAAAACATAAAACAAGCAGAACAATAAATTATACGATAAGCACAGTAATTAACTTCAATGAACTGAAAGTACAGATATTTCGTACTGAAAATAACAGTACATCATCAGTATGTAAAAACAAGCAAATCAAAGAAATGGGAATACAAGGTACATACCATAGTCAGTGGTTTACCAATTAAAAACTGTTGCTGCATGCTAGAAATTAATATTAATAAATATTAGTAAAAACTATTTTTGATGGTTACATAAAATAAGAAATCTATCTCCCAAAACTTTGGGAGAGAGAGAGAGAGACAATCATTTCCATTCAGATTTAGCCAATGTAAAAAGGCTTTGCAACTTTCTTTGAAAAGGCATTCATATTTAAATGTGCTTCTATGGAGAAGACAAGCTTGATCCTGCTGGATCCTGTGTTTAGTGTCAATACTATGTTGTGCCAGGCCAGACTTTTGAGGTTTCATGCATTCAATATAATATTGATGTTCATTAATTTTTTTTCTCCACAGAATAGCCTGTCTGCCCAAAGTATGCTAGATTACATTCATACGGTATCTGAAAAACACTGACTAATGATAGAGGTGACAGCTTGTCTTTTGCAGATGGCAACAGATGAGAAATTTTGTTGATAGGTAAAGATGTGGGAATGAGATGATACTTCTTCAAAATTTTACCAATGCCAGAAATATAAGGGATTGGAACCCTGCAGTCTGTTGAAGAAAACTGAGGTGTTGGAACATAGGAGTCAATTATCTGCTGGATTTGATTAGGGTTGTAACCATTAAATTCCATTAATGTTTTGATAGTGAGAAGTTCTTGTTGTAAGCTTGAGGGAGAGGAGCACACATTATGTGATCTATTAATTAAAGACTTGATAACATCAATCTTTTGAGAGGTGTGATGAGCAGACTTCTGATTAACGTATCTGCCAGTAAAGGTAGGTTTTCGATAAACTCTGGCTGATAAATTACTGGAGCCCATGAGCATAAGAAGGATTTCAAGAATGGTAAACTACCATTCATTGTGAATTGAATGCATGGGTAAAGGCCATTGATCTGTTGTAGGAAAGTGGTAAGTTCATTTTCAGAATGAGGCCAAATGGCAAAGACATCATCAACATAATAAAAAACCAAACAAGGTATCTTCTAGATGGGTCAAAAAATAGTTTGCCAAAAGTGGAGGCAGAGGGCTACAACTTGTGCCTTCAACTTGTTTTAGATCTCTTTTTCCCAGCTAAAATATCCTGATTCTATAACAAATTCAAAAATCCTTGCAATATCAGGAATGTAATCATCATATAGTAAATTAACATTGTCAGATAATGGAATGTTGGTAAAGAGGGAATGTCAAAACTGATTAACAAATCTGACTCTTGTATTTGAATATCTTTGATTTTCTCAAAAAAAAAATGTGTAGAATTCTTGATTAATAATCTGGCATGTCCAGCATGGGCAGTTAATAAACATGACAGAAATTTAGCAATTCTATAGGTAGGAGAGTCGATACAATTCACGATGGGTCTTACAGGATAACCTTCTTTATGAATTTTTGGAAGGCCATATAAACAAGTTCTTCCAAAATGAGTGCACAACTTGTCCACAATATTTTGATCCCAACTAACAACTCCATCAAGTAGCTTATTTAATTGTTTAATTTGTGTTTTTGTAGAGTACTAACTAATTTCTTAATAGGTGGAGGTATCCTCTAAAAGGTAGTCTATCTTCCTCTCATAGTAGTCCTTATCCATTACAGAACATAGGTGTAAGCACTAGATGAATTATTTGGAGGTAATTTGCTTTTAAAAAGTAAAGTAGCAATTTCAAAGCATAGTTTATTAGCATCTTTGCTGGAAAGTCCCAACAGATTGCAATCTATGTCATGCAAAAAAAAATCAAGATATGGGATGCATTTAGGTACTACAGCAAAATCAGGGCCTTTAGTCAATACTAGTGTATTGGCTAAAGGCCATGCATCATCATTCAGCATCAGACAACAGGCATCCAGAAATATTCACAATCCATTTATTACTAGGAGCATTGTCAGAAGTAATTTTTTATTAGTTATTCCTATCATTTATTGCTTATTATTTATTCCTGTTAGTTATTGCTTATTAAAAGTAATTCCTATGTTTGCTGGATTTAGAGAAACTATTCGGTCACCTGCAGCTCATGCAATTTATATTCGCGCAAGTTTTTCCTTGATATGGAACCAACTTCGAGCGACTAAAAAAATTTAGCATCTAATATTCAGTCTATTTTAGATCTTGAAAGAAGGATTTCACCCTGGATGATGAATTACTGGATATTACTGGAAACATGCACAATCTTTAGCCTGTTCGTATGAAAGACATTCTGCAGACTGATGCAAAAATATGAATTATACTGTAAGCAAAAAAATTACTTCTGACAACACTCGAAAACTGTCATCTCTATCATTAGCTGGGGTTTACCAGATACCTTGTGAATGTAATCTAACATATTTTGAGCAGACAGTCCGTTCTGTAGAAAACAGAATTAATGAACATCCATATTATATCGAATATTGTCAATACTATTGCACAACATAGTATTGACACTAAACGCAAGATCCAGTGGGATAAAGCTCATCCTCTCCAGAGAAGCAGGTTTAAATATGAATGCGTTTTCAAAGAAAGTTGCGAAGCCCTTTTACATTGGCTAAATCTGAATCAGAATGATTGTCTCTCTCTCTCCCAAAATTTTGGAAGATTATTTTATGTAACCATCAAAAATATTTTTAATAATATTAATTTCTAGCATGTGGCAACAGTTTTTAATTGGTAAACTACCGCCTGTGGTATGTACCTTGTATTCCTGTTTCTTTGATTTGCTTGTTTCTATGTACTGATGATGTACTGTTATTTTCAGTATCAAATATCTGTATTTTCAGTTCATTAAAGTTAATTACTGTGGTTATCATGTAATTTATTGTTTATAGTCATGTCACAGGCACCTTTAAAAATAAAACAAGCAGCACATACAACAGATATATATCATCAAGCAATTTTTACATTCATTATACAGAAACACACCACCGGACAATATTCTCTTTTCCTCTGATGCCATTACTAATATTCTAACAATGACGTTCATAAAACCATTGTCATTCCACTTATAAATGGCCAAAACTTAGAATGTACAAAATTCTGTTTTAGATATCTTTTCACTAATTAATGATAATCTCAGTCATTTTTTGTAAATATAATTAAAATATTTACAAACAGATTTTGGCTTCCAATATGGCAAAACATTAGTGGAAAACTCGCCAAACCTTTCCTTGCCAATACTGAATCACAACTCCTATCTCTTCCTTTCTCAAAGGGATTTCTTATAACAGATATGGCGTCCTACATATCGGTAATAAGAGTTCCATAAAATTTGGATGTGAACTGGAATCCACAGATTACAATTCACCATTGAATGTGAGAAAGAAAAATTGTTTCAAAATGTTACTGTAAAAGCATTAGATCATCCCATAAATACTGAAGTATATCTAAAACTTGCAAACATTCAGTTACTTGTGCTTCTGATCCTATCATCCTTACTGTACACAAAATTCATATTAACTCACTGAATTTATTAATGCATACAAATACTGATCAACCCCAAATGCACTAAACAAAGAAATCACACAAAACATTACTCACACCTTAACAATATCTTCCAGCATTGGAAATGTCCTCAACAATTCAGTCTATGCTCTCCATTCAGCCCCAAATGTGTCCCCTCATCTCAAAAAACAAAAATTTATACAATTTTAAGGTTTCCATATATTCTCAACATCTATAAAGTCATCAAACATATCTTTAAACATTACAATTACAAAACTGTCTTCACCATCAATAATGAAATACAAAACTCACTAAAACATAAAACTACAATAACACCATCCAATATATTACTATGTCACAATACTGTTTACAAACTCAGCTATCAACCTGGATGTGATACCAGCTACACTGAATCCACTATCCATTCTTCAAAATCAGGTCTGAATGAAAACATTGGTCTCATGGCCGAGACACATTACACCTTCCTCAGTCACCTCAGTAGCCTACATCCAAGAATCCAGTTTACAATGGGAAAGGAAAATAACAATAGCTTACTCTTCCTAGATACCTTAGTAACAACACACCTTTCTAATGGTAACCTTCCCTTCTATGTATATAGAAAACCTACTCACACAGGCAGATACTTTCACAAACTCCCACCACCAGGAGTCTCAGCAATATGGCATTATTAAAACTCTAACCAATAAAGCCCACAAGTTTGTTCAAGTGGAACTGCCCTTTCAACTGAACTCAACCACATATACAACATCTTCCTTTCCAATGGCTACAGCAATTAGAGAATTAAAAAATAATAATAATCAGTTCCTTCCCCATTCCCCAACCATCTATTCAGAAGGACTTAAGAAATGCCATCGCCATACCCTACATCCATGGCACATCAGAAAAAATAGCCAGGTCCTTAAAAAAGTACAACATCCACATAGCGTTTAAGCCTCACCATAAGCTTGATATTCTTATCCATTCCACCAAAGATCATCTTCCTCCTCTCTTAGTGCATAGAGTATATAGAGTACCCTGTTCTTTTAAGCTGGATCATATCAGACAGACTCTCAGATCAGCAACCATCTGGATAGAAGAACACAAATCATACCTCTGCAATCACGACTATGGTCAATCTGGCCTTGCAGACCATGATTTGGATACAACCCACAGGATCTCCTGGAGAAAAACCATCATGCTCCACCATAGTAAATTCAAAAAAGAAAGACTGTTTTTAGAATTTGTGGCAGCACTCAGAAATCAAACCGAATTTAAATAAATACAGTTGCATAAAACTTCCTAAAATTTGGGAAACTTCGATTACCGGAAATCCTATGTTACACTCTATGCCACCTACAAATGCCCACAGAGGACACACCATCTAGATAGGACTTTAGTGTCACCCACATATTTCACTTAGTATTGTGTTGTATTTGAGTGTGTTATTACAATAATTATTTGTAATTCCAGAAGATTCTCAGTGACTGAGACGAAATATTGGAAGCATCAAAATTAGTTTAAATCCTTTTCCAGTGCTGAAAATATTCCATTAAACCTCCATCATGATGTCCTCACAGCACTTAAGCCTCAACACACGGCCCTTCACTCTAATATAACAACTCATGTTAAATTAGGACACCGCTTTTGCTGAAATAAAACTATCTATATGAATTTATTCTATAATGATGTTATAAACAGATTATAGCTTTGATGTAGGATTTTTTTTTTTCACTAGACGTCAGGCTAGTAGAATAACAGATGATCAAATCATTCTCTCTTTGGCATATTGTTTGAAATGTAATATAGCTTGTCTCTGTATATATGTGTGTACACTCCAGATGATGACCTTAATATGAAGGTTAAAATGTCTGGATATTAAAATAATTATTTCTAACATGGTTTTAGTCTCCATAATTTATCTGAAACAAATGCTGATCACTGTGTAACACTAAAGGAAAGGAAAAAGCAGTTTGAGTTTAAAACTTCAGTTGTACCTTTAATGGCTTGAATTAAAACCTGGAGGGGAAAACTGTCAACAAATCAAAAGCACACTTTATAATGGCTTAAGGAAAAAAACTTGCCTCCTGCTCATAAGACTGTTGGATGCAACTTCTGCTCTACTATATTTCATTTCTTTTCGCATTCTGGTGTATTGTAGTGATATTACTAAAGATAATGCAGCAGGCTTTTCTTTCAACTCTTGTAGAGACAACCAAGATAAATTTCCTCCTATTATACTAAAAACTGTTCACAGCAAGCAACCACTGTTCTTTTGTAAGAAGGAAAAAAAAGTCAGTCCTGATACTAATAATTTCCTGGTCCAGAGGTATACTCCAATGTAAAATTTTGTGCACCAGAATTAGCATCCATCCTGAACTACCCACATAAGCCATTATTACTCATCTGGCATCTACTTCACAGCAGTACAGAAGAAAGCCTTTATTCAGCTTGTCCCAAAAACAAAAGGGAGAGACAAAAGTCAGCTATCAAACTAATCACCATTTTTCTAACCTCCATACTCTCATTAGTGGAAATAAATACAACCCTCTCACTAATGGTCAACTTCTTCACTACCTAGAGTCTTGCTAATTAATTAGTAACATGATTAGTGACATCAATATGAACTCAGCTACTCTTGTTCCATAGCAGATCTTCTAGCTAACCCTACCAACTTTTTGGACACAAGCAATGGAAGAGTTTGGAGAACTGACATGGCTGGTTTTGATGTCTGCAAGAAATGCGAGTCTGGCATCAGAGCCTTAAGGTACCATCTCATTGTTTCTCTCTTGCCCTTGTAATTAATCCATATTTATGCTGATGACAATATGCTCCATATTTCTCATCTTCATTCAAGAAATCCTGTAGTGCCCAAATCATGTCCATGCCTTAAAAAATTATACTCCTCACTAGTCAAAGTGGAGTTCAAAGATATCTAGTGAATTAATGAATTTCAATGCTATCAAAACACATCCTCTTATTTCTTGGAAGAAAGAGCCAGCTTCATTTCCCACCTTATTTTTCATAACATTCCAATTACTAGTCAAGGTCATGTTTCACATCTAGCATATCCAAGCACAAACACATCACATCTATAGCCTCCCCAACTATTAATTTGTTCAAAACACAATTTCTCTTTCTCACAACTCTTAACATTATACATCCCGATTCCATCAGACTATAGAATACTGTTCTTACATTTGGGTGGTGCATCCAAAGCTTCCATAAGAATACTCAGTTGTATCCAGAAGAGTGCAATCCACTTCATCATTTTTATGAATTCCATCTAACCAATTTCTCAGAAACTCTCTACAGTATATCTCTGATATTTATTTTCATGGATGCTGTTACCAAACTGGCCACCACTTTCCTCCAATCATGTAAGAACATGAGCCCACTAGTCAAGATCCATACATAGTTAAACTCTGAACTTAATAAACCAACTTCTCATCCTCTTCCTTTATTCAATCTATTCCTATTCATCAGAACTGCCTTCTCATACTATTCTTTCCCAATAAATACACTCTCAGCTTTTCAAAGAAACATGGCATGATTGTATTTATATGTTTTGTAGCTCCTCGTGTATGAGATTAATATATATCCAAATATATATTAATCTCAAATATATTAATATACAAATACTAGAGTTCTTACACCAATTTCTAGTTAAGTGGGTGGATGGGTTAGAAATGAATTGAAATCAGTCAATTGAAGACTGTATACCAGTGATGCAGGGAAGGGTATTAGAAACATAGAAAATTAAGGAAAAAAAAAAATTAAAGGAAATGAATAGATGGAATCGATGGTAGAACATTAAAGATGATGGTATTAGAGAGGGACTTGATACGATTATTATTATTCAAGTATTATGTGACCAGAGTAATCCATGGTTACTTAAACAGAATGAGAATATTAGCCAGTGTTTGAGGCAAGAATGGCATGAAAAATCCAGAAGAACAACAAGAACTAGGTGAATTGATACAGTTAGGAAGGACATCATAGTATCCTGCACTCTTTAAGGGTAGTTATCAGGAAATAAAATTCTCCACTATGAAAAAAAAAAAACAGTACTGGATAAAATTATGATCAAAGGAACTAAAGACCAATATATCTTATCCATGCAAGCCAGATTGTTTTGCAGGAGGAAAAATCAATTTCCATGAGGGTAAACCATTGTATGATACCAGATGACTAATTTTCAATTGAAAACTATTTATGAAGATTTTTTGCATCTTTGATAAGGTGTTTGTACAGCAGTATGACAGTTTCAGAAACTTAAACCAACTATAGGAACTCATTTTTTTCCCAGCTGACAAGTTAATTTCTAGCAAATGCAAGCAGGGTTTTCAGAGGGGTTTTAATTTATTTAGTTACTAAATAAGTTTGGTTTGTTCAGAGAAACTGATTAATAAATGGAGAAAGGGAGAGAGAGAGAGAGGAGGGGTTGAATTACAGCAGAAACAACTAAAGCTGTGGCCAGTTTATTATTATTACATGACACCTCCAGGGAGTCCAAAGCCTCATCAGGGGAGGGCACCTACTTTACAACTCTCTGTCTCCACCAATTATACCTAGTAATTGTGCTTCTCTGACCAATTTCCTTGTTTTGTAGGACAAAAAATCCTGCCTCCTCTGCATGAAACTGGCTAATCTATCTTCAACTAAAAAAAAAACCCTATAAAGGTTCCTTGCATCCTAGATGGGATCTGAACAAATACTGGGGAGAGGGAGATACTACAGTATAGCCATGAGAACTACATGGGAGACAATACTGGACTACTAGTTTCATCTAACCAATTTTCTAGAACTATGAACTGTCCCTACTTATTGAAAAGCTACACTAAGACCTTTGGTGGTTCAGAGCTTCTTGTAAAAGATTTTGTGTTACCAAAGGAGGGTTGTGTTGCCCTTTTAATACCTAAAAGCTGTTAAAACGGCAACACGATTAACTATCAATTAAACCAGTTAAACAGAACAAAAATAATAATAATGTTAAGTATTTGCAGGATTTCAGTTCAGCACAAAGACTAGTCACAACTAATAACATTATTCTGATGTACAGTAAATGTGCACAAATTCACATGGAGGAATGATACAAGAATGATATAATTGTGTAAGGAAGTTTTAAAAAGAACCACTCAAGTGGCTTGGAGAGGTGAACTGTGAACTTGTATATGCAAATATTATTTAAGCAAAAATCAGAGTATGAAAACAAAAACCAAACTCTGAGCAATTAGTAACAGACCTTGAAGAAAACATTGATTCAACCAGAGAATTATGTGAAGTTGTTGCAGGGATAGAAAACTCACTTTATGGTGGACTCAGGAAGTTAATGAGGCAATTATGGAAACCAATAAAGTGCATCACAGTTCCTAGCAAGTCAGCATGTAGCAGGTAGTACAGAAAAATACACAAGCAAAGCAATGCATAAAAGTAGCTAAGCAAAAAGTCATGGAAAGAATTTGAAAAGAATACAGAAGATAAATATCAGAAAGTGGCAGATGCTCTGAAAGCTACTGAAAATACTTCGAAATGGAGGAAGGAGTACTGTAACAGGAATCAGAAATGACAAAGGTAATATGAAAAGTGAAGATTAAGATATTCTAGATTATTATTATTAACATCTGATCTCCATGGAGGCAGAGACTCATCATGAGAGGTACACACTACTGCACATAGTGCTCATCCAACCATGATTTAAACTGATTCAATGTGTCTACAATCACAAACACACAGGCAATGCATTTCACCACTCACCAACCGCTCTCCATGCAAAGAACCTGCTCCTCACTCCTATGCTCACACTGTCCTTATACAGTTTCCAGCAATGGCCTCTTGTTCTATCCTCCCTTCACCCATTCTATGAAAGATTTCTTCCATGACATCCTGATAACAACTCCAGACTAGCTTATATGTCTCAATCACATCCCCCCCCTCATCCTCCTATTCACAAGGCTTAGCAACTTACATTCTCTCAATCTGTCCTTGTACTCCACATCGCAAAGACCACTGACACCTTTGTGAATCTTCTCTGAATCTTTTCCAACATATCCTCATCACCATGAAAACCAGGTGACCAAATCTGTGCACAATAATCCGTATGAGGCTTGATCAAAGCCTCATACAATGCCATCATAACCTCTCTATTTTTGCATGTCAAGGTCCTCTGCATCCTTGCCTTTATCTTATGTGATGTCTTCACAAACTGTGCAATGTGGCTCCTGAATTTCAGTTCTTTGTCCACCATCACTCCTAGATCTCTCATCTTCTCTACTTCCTTTAAAGTTTCTCCACCAAGTTTCCCTGCTTTTGCATCCTGTCTTTGATTACCAAATCTCAAAACCTTACACTTCGCAACACTGAACTGACAGTTCTACTTACATGCCAATTCATGCAATCTATTCAGGTCCTCTTGTACCGCTTGACTCTGCATTGCTCTCCACAGTCTTGCATCATTTGCATATCACTAGTTAAAAACCCATCCCAGTATCATTAAGATACAAATTGAACAACAATAGTCCTAAAACAGACCCCTATGGTACAGGGGTCTGTTTTGGGACCACTAGTGATCTTTGTCACAAGTGATCCCATATACAACTTTCTGATGCTTATCAGAGCCAGTCACTGATCCAACACAGAAGTCTGTTATCCAATCCCATCTGTTTCAATTTATTTAAGAGCTTGTCACGTGGCAGTCTATCAAAAGCCTTTGCAAAATCCAAGTACACCACTGTATTTGCATCTCCTCTGTCCAAGGTATTTTTCACCATATTATAGTACATAAGTATGTTATTGAACATGATCTCCCTTTAACAAACCCATGCTGATAACCACAGAGAATACTGCTGTTATCAACCCATTTCTGTATCCTACTTCTCACCAATCTCCCCAGGACTTTCACCACAACTCCAGATATACAGACCGGCCTATAATTTGAAGCTACAGCCTTATCACCTCCTTTATGCAGTGGAACAATTTTACCCTCTTTCCACTCCCTTGGAACCTGTGCTGTCATCTTATCATTCCAGATTCATAGGAATCAGTTGTCCTGTTTAATTTTTTGCCAGAAAGAAATCAAAGTAACTTTTCCAGTTTGAATATACCAAAAAAGACTTCTTATATAATTTTTTCTAATTGTATTTTGATATTTTTAGGTGTTTATATTGCCCTATGGTAAAAGCATCTGCTTCCATAGTGCTAGACTGTCATCATTGTAGTTTAATTCTAGTTAAACTAGAGTTTAACTAGAATTAACTTCTTTTCCTTAGCCTTATTTTCAGCCACTTCTGGAGTTCATTGAATGAACTTGGAATTTTAATTCTGTAACTCAAAATCCAAGTACACCACTGTATATGCATCTCCACTGTCCAAGGTATTTGTCACCTTGTGACATAAGTAAGTTATGTGAAATCTGATCTTCCTTTAACAAGTCCATGCTCATAATCATAGAGAATATTGCTGTTATCAACCCAATTCTGTATCCTACTTCTTACCAATTGATTCAATACCTTCACCACAACATCAGATAAATAGATTGGCCAATAATTTGAAGTAAAGCCTTATCACCACCTTTATGCAGTGGAACAATTTTACCCTCCTTCCACTCCCTCGGAACCTGTGTTGTTGCAAGACTCTTATTAAACAGGCATGCCAATTCCCTGAACATTTCCTTAATAAGCGTGGTGATATGTCATCAAATCCTATCATCTTATTGACATCAAGTTTATTTATTTCCTCAAATACCTCTTGCTCACTCACAATTATGCCATCCTCTCCTATGTCCTCTACATTTAAGTTCCTCATGATTCCACCCTGATCAGGATGAAACACCTTTATAAATTGATCACTGAATACCTCAATAGTCTCTTCTGCAGCAGTTACCATTCTACCACTTTCATCCATTAACATCTTATCATGATCATTCTTCCTTCTATTTGCCACATATCTAAAAAAACTCTAGGGTTTTTCTTCACCTGATTTGCCAATTTCTGCTCATACTGCACTTTTGTTTTCCTTACTGAGTCAATCTCCTGACTTGTAATAATTTATACTCTTCATGTAACTGATTATTACCATTATTCATCTTGTTTATGTTCCATCGATAAGTTTCTGCCTCCTGGTGATTCTATGAACATATGCTCTCCATTTAGATCTGTCCCTAGCCAATCTTTTCAGAATTTCCAGGCACATTCCAGTTGCTTCTTTAACTCCATCCATCCATCTAATTCTTTTGTCTTCCTCTTCTCCTGCTTCCATCAATTTTAGCAAGCATCATCATCTTCTCCTGGCTGTTGTTTGCTCATATAATATGTTCGAAGTATGACAATTTTTGCTTCATGATCATAGCTTTGAGGGAACAATCTGGCTTTATTCTATCTATCACTGATTTATTGGTTTACTTTGCAGTCCATGGTATTCTTAGTAAGCGTCTCCCAACCCATAATTCAAATTCATCTATCTTCCTTCTTTCACTCTTCCTCACAGTCCAACTTTCACATCCATACAGTACCACAGGGAATACCATTGCTTTCACGATTCTGATTTTTGTCGAGAGGCTAATATCTTTAAAGATCTTACTTAAATTTGTTATTGCTTTCTTTCTGAGTAATAATCTTCTTCTAGCTTCTTCAGTACAATACCCATCTTTATCAATTCAGGATCCTAGGAGTACAAAATTCTTAACTACTTCCATTTTCTCCCCATCTACTTCAAAATCATTAAGTTCACATGTTCCCATAACTCTTGTCTTTTTGAAATTAAGTTTAAGGCCATATTTAGCATTTTCTTCTTTAACTTTCATAATAAGTAAAAGTTAAGTTTCTTCCAAATCTTTGCATTCTGCTAGCAAGATGGTATCATCTGACTTCTCAAACCCTGCCATTCTTAAAATATATTCGCTGTACAAGTTAAACAGGAACGAAGATAAAATACATCCTTGTCGCACCCCTTTACCTATTGTGAAATACTCTGTTTCTTTAAGATCTGTTCAGACAGTATCTTCTTGTTCATAATAAAGATTCCTCAGAAGAATAATGAAATGCTCTGGTACTCCCATTGTTCTTAACACATTCCACAGTTTCACATGATCTACAGAGTCAAAAGCCTTACTACAATCAAGGAAACAAAGATAGATATTATTTTGATATTCCTGTACTCTTTCTGTATCCATCTCACATTGACAATCTGATCTCTTGTTCCTCTGCCTTTTCGAAATCCTGCCTGTTCATCTGGCATTTCTCAATTCATGAATGGTTCTAGTCTTTTCTGAATGATCTTAAGTAAGCCTTTACTTGCATGAGAAATCAGTGATACAGTTCTGTAATTTTTGCACTCTTGTATTGCCTTTCCCCAATAAAGGTATATAAACTGATTTTTTCCATTCCTTAGGTCACATCATTGTGATCCAAATTCGCTGACATAGAGCTGTTAAAATTTTAACTGCCTCTTCTCCCAGGGCTTTGAGCAGCTCAATAGGTATTCCATCTCCTCCTGGTGCTTTCTTAATGGATAGCTGTTGCAGTGCCCACCTCACCTCACTCTCCAAAACTGGCTCCTATGTATAAACCTGCTCTTCAAATTTCTCAGTAATTTTGGAGTCCTTTCTGTAAAGGGCTTTTCTGTATACTCTTTCTTAGATGTCTGCAGCTTCTGTAAAGTACCCTTTGTGTTTACTTTTCAATATTGTCACCTTGGCACTGCCTCCAAAGTGCAGGTAGTCCCCGAGTTATGAACGAAATACACTCCAGAGAACGTCTAAATCGGATTTGTACGTAACTTAGATACCTGATGAAAAATGCATATGCAGTATTAATAATAATATTATAATGGCTCATGTGTGGCAATAATAATACAGTGTAATAATAATAATTTCCTGTACTATAATAATAAGTTACAGAAACTATTGTGCACTTTCAATTCAAACAAACAGAACATAAAAACAATCTCATACAAAAAGTTTAGATATGAGAAATTTCAAAAAAGCATATTAAAGGTTGCATCAATGTCTTGCTTACTGGAAGGGGCATTTTTGAGGCAAGAAGGCAGGCTAACATTAATCGGAAGATGATGATGATGGAAATGGTGCTAGAGAGGATGGACCCAGTGCTGAAGAATCAAGATTTGATTCTGCTTCTGGAGGAGGGGAGCTTACCACTGAAGTTGGTTTCTTGAAAAAGATATCAAGGATTATTGTTTGCATTGCACAGCTTTTTTCTTTTTTTTTCATCATAAATGGCCTTGTAACAACTGATGTTCTCACTAACTGCACGGCAAACCTTTGTAAACCGCTGAATGTTAGGATCTTGCTTCTCAAGCTTAGCAAATCTGCTTCAATGAGACAAAAGGCTTCAGTTAATTATTTTGTCGTAAACTTTCTTGGCTCTGGATCTTCTGATTCTTCATATTGTTGTGTTTCTATCAGCTGTTCTCTATCTCCATAAGGTTTTCATTGGCTAATTCTTGTGAATGGGACTCTAGTAAGTCAATGACATCGTTTTCATTGATGTCCAATTGCAGTGTACTGCCACTATCCCCCACAGCTTTTCTGATTTGGCAATGTCTTCTGTGAAGCCACGAAAATCATCACAGAATTGAAGGCACAGTTTGTTCCACACCCCTTTAATTGGCATCATGGATGTTAGAATTCTTTCAGAACTCTCTCAATGTCATCACAATCTTCCGTCGCCCCGAATGCTTGTAGGAATGTACGCCGTAAGTAATAAGCCTTAAATGCAGAAATGACTCCCTGGTCCATTGGCTGCAGTAATGATGAAGTGTCGGGTGGTAAAAATATGACTTTTACATTAGGCTGAAGATCATCTAAAGATGTTGGATGTCCAGGAGCATTGTCTAGCACAAGTAGAATTTTAAAGGGAATTTTCTTTTACGAACAGTAATGTTCCACAGCAGGAATAAACCAGTTCAAGAACCATTCTTCAAACATGGCATGTGCAACCCAGGCCTTTAAATTTGACTTCCAAATAACAGAAGAGATGCTTTAATAATGCGGTGAAGTGCGGGTTTGTTTACATGCACGAAAGAAACTAGTTCCTGAATTATTAATTTAATTATTTGATTATTCTTATGGGAGCCTGTTCGTAAGTACAGAAAGACATAGAAAAGTACTTGAAAGATTGCTAAATGAAATAAGAAGTGAATGAATAGGGTTATAATATATTTCAGAAAGATGCAATCAACAATACACATCAATACCAGAGATAGTAAAAGCCATTAATAACCTCAAATGCAGAAAGACAGCTGGAGTCGATATCTGAAAAGAAATGCTCAAATATACAGGTATAAAAGTTATAGTGGCTGTACTGAATAATTCAGAAGGCCTGATCACAGGGTCAACTTCCAGAAAATTGAAGTATAACTCTCATAGTACCAATCTATAAAAATGGAAATAAACCTGAATGTGAGAATTACAGAGGAATTTCTCTAATGAGTTTTCCTAGTAGCAGAACACAGGAAAGTTTTCCTGTTACAGAAAAGGCAAAGAAAATTTGTGAAAGAAAACTTGGAAAAAAACAAGCTGTGTTCAGGTCAATAGAGGTTGTCAGGATCAGATTTTCACTTTAAGACTTTAGTGCCACACTGAAAGTCACTGAGCTCTTCATGGCCCATTTTACTGTTAAGATTGCTTCCTTTTATACCTGTAGAACCATGGATGTGAGGCATAAAGCCATATTCACTACCACAATGGGATATCCAGATAATTTTGATTACACATCATATGAAGTACTTCCCCAAATTCAACAAATATACAGCTACATTAATTTGCCAAACTGAAAGACAGTCATTCTGAAAACATATTTAGCCCAACTTCTGAATTAACTTTGTTAGACAACATTAGTTGTCACAGTTTTTTTTTTTTTTTTGCAAGTATCTAAGTGCTGTGTGTTTACAAGATTTGTAATTTGTTCTCTGAAGATGCTCGTTGAAAATCCAGCATAATATTAGAAAGTTTGATAAATTAATTCTTTTCCTCTGGTGTTTATATATGAAGCACATGAAAATATGAATAACAAGCAACACATCTAAATGTAAGGATCTCAACACCAAATACTATAGTATCCTACTCCTAACAGCCTGGCTCTTTGACAAGCCTCCTATAAGCATTATCAGTTATGGTAGTGCTTAGAGGTGGGTTACTAAACAAGTATTTGGGCTTAGGTACTGGTTTCAACTCATAGTTAAGGTTTAATGGATTTAATGGAATGAATACAGCACAGAAAAATAAAAATAAAAAAGTTTAATCATTTCTATATTTTGTCCATCACATAGATATCAGGGACAATATTAAAATAGTAACAACACAATAAGTAATTAGATTAGAAAACTAAAGTCCTATGAGGGGTGCCCTCTATGGGTGCTGTTGGCTAGGCTTAGCTATTGGATGGGAGACCTAAGAATTAATGTTTCCCAAATCTTGGGAAATTTAACAACCATATTTATTTAGAAATTAGGCTAGTTTTTTTTTTGTTATATTCTGCTCATTTTTAAAAAAGTATCAAATTTGTATTTGATGCAGTGAAACACAGTATATATGTTTTTTCCCATCTGATTCAATGCAAGGTATCCAAAACATGCTCAACAAGACTAAATGGCCATAAGTTGTAGTGGCAAATGCATTTCTTGTGTTCATCAAGAAATAATCAAGATAATCCAGCTCATTATAGAAAAAGAAAACAAAATCACTGAAAATTTATCAAATGGTAGATACAAACTTCCCTACCATCCTCCCTCTCAACAATATGGTATTATTAAAATCCTTGTCAGAGCCTCCAACCTCTCTTCCAATCAGGCTCCCCCCCAAAGCTGAACTTCTTTATTTGCCATACCTGTCTAATGACCACTAACAATGCTAAAAAGTTTAATAAATTAGCTGTTTTTCCCAACATAGTTTACAAGAATGCCATTACTATATATGGAACGCACAGAAAAAATACCCACAACTTTAAAGAAATATGCCAGCAAAGGTTGGTCGATTGGTAAAGCCTCTGCTACTAATGGCTAACGCAAAAAGTGAAGCAAGTTTGAAGACGGTTAGTAGTCTGAAAGCATTCTATTGTTCAATGCTGTTGGCACACTCAATGAGTCTGGCTCCCTCAATGAGTCTTTGGACTTCCTGGAGGTGTCACATAATAATAATAAATGATAATTATAATAACCTGTACACTACTTTCAAACCTTATTTGAAGCAGGATGCCCTTATTTGCTCTCCTGAGCAAATAAGGGCATCCTGCTTCAAATAAGGTTTGAATCTGAGGATCCACTCCCTAACTTCTGTTCCAGGCATTTACAAGGTTCCGTGTCTTGCAATTTATCAAATTATGGTCAATCTGTAAGATCAAGCCTTGCTGATCTTGCTTTGGATACATCACCACATCACATGGGGAAAAACTACTATGTTTCACCACAGGAAATTCAAACTTGAATTTTTTAGAATCAGCAGCAGGCTATTTAGATTTTTTATTATTAAAATTTTATTATTATTAGTTATTAATTAAATTAGTTATTAGTTATTAATTATTAATTAATTAAAGTTACTACTTTTATTATTAGCTATTTAAAAAATAGCCTAATCTAAAAAAAATATTTGTGTTAAATTTCACAAGGTTTGAGAAATATTAATTTTTAAGGCTCCTGCCCAACAGCATCCATCCAAAGAGGTCACCCCTCATGGAACTTAGTCTTCTAGTCTAACTTCTTCTAGGCTAAATGTTGTCTATTACTAATTATATATTGGGTTTTATCCTCTATCCAAGTGTTAGCAAACAAAGTTTACACCTAAAGTACTTTCAGGACTGGGGCAACTCATGGTAACGATGGTATAAGTTCTTATCACTTGCCTTAGTACCCCCCATAATGCAAAGCACATCTTCTTGAGGACATGTATAATGCTATTCATTATGGCAGAGTTTCCCAAACTGTGTTCTGCAGAAAGAGAATAAGTGTTCCGTTAAAAATTATCAAAATTAATGAGCCTGGAATGGTTTTAAATGTTGCAACAAGTTCAAACATGTTTGAAAATCAGGCGCTCCTCAATTTGCATGTGGATTGTGCTATTAAGGCCAGCACAACACTGGCTGACAGCCACCTGCAGTTGTCGACACCTCCAAGAGCGAGTGAAGTAAGGATGTATCTATTCTAGGAAACGTGCTCACAAGCATGGTCAATGCGATGCGGCCCAGTATGCCTGTTGTGTCCACTGTCAGATTTTTGCGATGCCATACAGCCTGCTTCAGCGATAGTGTGCGCTTAGCTTTACATTGAATACGAGACCGATGATACCGACTCTAACCAAGGTGTTCCGTTTTGTAAAGTGTTCCATCGTAGGAAAAATTTGGGAAATGCTGCATTACAGAAAGGGTCACTACCTAGACCGGTTTCGACCTTTATTGAGGTCTCATCAGTGGGAGCCAGACCCAGAGGTGGTGATGAAAAGTGGTGAAGGGTTGCTACCCAGACTGGATAGTGCCCCTTCCCATAATGCATAACATTATACATGTCCTCAAGGAGATGTCCTTTGTATTATGGGAGATACTAAGGCAAGTGGATGAGAACTTGTACCAGCTTTACCACGAGTTGCCCCCAGTCCTGAAAGTACTTCAGGAGCAAACTTTGTTTGCTAACACCTGGATAAAGAATAAAACCCAATATATAATTAGTAGCATAGCCAAGTGAAATAACTTCCATAAACTTATCTCTAATCCAGAGAATTTTAATAATAGGGTGTGACACCCTTTAGGAACTCGTAAGGAACATATGACCTCTTCATTACTTCCACCTTAGTATCACCATCTCTGGATCTGGCTACCACTGATTAGACCTCAATAAAGGTCAAAACCGGTCTGGTAGAGACCCTTCCCTTAATGAATTGCATTATACATGTCCACGAGGAGATGTGATTTGCATTATGAGAGAGAGAGATACTAAGGCAAGTGATGAGACCTTATACCACCTTTACCACAAGTTGCCCCAGTCCTAAAAGTACTTCAGGCGCAAACTTTGTTGGCTAACACTTGGATAAAGGATAAAACCCAATACCACCACCTCTGGGTCTGGCTCCCACTGATGAGATCTCGATAAAAGACAAAACCAGTCTGGGTAGTGGCCCTTCCCTTAATGCATAGCATTATAAATGTCCGCAAGGAGATGGACTTTGCATTATGGGAGATACTAAGGCAGGTGATGAGAACTTATACCAGCTTTACCATTAGTTGCCCCCAGTCCTGAAAGTACTTCAGACGCTAACTTGGTTTGCTAACACTTGGATAACGGATAAATCCTAATATATAATTAGCAGCATAGCCAAGTGAAAAAACTTCCATAAACTTATCTCTAATCCAGAGAATTTTAATAATACGGTGTGACACCCTTTAAGAACTCGTAAGGTACATATGACCCCTCCATTATTTCCACCTTAGTATCACCACCTCTGTGTCTGGCTACCACTAATTAGACCTCAATAAAGGTCAAAACGGGTCTGGGTTTCCCTCTAGGAACTCGTAAGGAACATATGACCTCTCCATTACTTCCACCTTAGTATCACCACCTCTGGGTCTGACTACCACTCATTAGACCTCAATAAAGGTCGAAACTGGTCTGGGTAGAGGTGCTTCCCTTAATGCATAGCATTATACATGTCAGCAAGGAGATGTGCCATCAAGACTTGCCTGAGAGATACTAAGGCAAGTGATGAGAACTTATACCACCTTTACCACGAGTTGCCCCAGTCCTGAAAGTACTTCAGGCACAAACTTTGTTTGCTAACACATGAATAAAGGATAAAACCCAATATCACCACCTCTGGGTCTTGCCCCCGCTGATGAGACCTCAATAAAGGTCGAAACCAATCTGCTTAGTGGCCCTTCCCTTAATGTATAGCATCATACATGTCTGCAAGGAGATGTACTTTGTATTATGGGAGATACAAAGGCAAGTGATGAGAACTTATACCACCTTTACCACAAGTTGCCCCAGACCTGAAAGTACTTCAGGTGCAAACTTTGTTTGCTAACATAATAAATTTAGTTTAATCCTTTATATAAGAGTAATCAAACAAAGTTTGCTCCTGAAGTATCTTCAGGACTAAGGCAATGCATGGTAAAAGAGGACCAAGCTCTCATCACTCATTGTCTTAGTATCTCCCATAATGCAAAGCACATCTCCTTGCAGACATGTATAATGCTATTCATTAAGGGAAGAGCCACTACCCAGACCTGTTTCGACCTTTATTGAGATCTCGTCAGTGGGAGCCAGACACAGAGGTGGTGATACTAAGGTGGAAGCAATGGAGAAGTCATATTTACCTATATGATTTACCAAAAGGTGTCTCACCTTATTATTAAATTATTCTGGATTTAGAGAATGATGTTGGAAGTTTTTTCCCACTTGGTTAGACTATAATAAATTTAGTTTAATCCTTTACCCAAGTGCAAGCAAACAAAGTATGCACCTGAAGTATCTTCAGCACTAAGGCAACTCGTGGTAAAGGTGGACCAAGCTCTCATCACTCCTTGTTTTAGTATCTTCCATAATGAAAAGCACATCTCCTTGCAGACATGTATAATGCTTGCTAACACTTGGATAAAGAAAAAAAACCAATATATAATTAGTAGAATAGCCAAGTGGAAAAAACTTCCATTAACTGCTGTCTATTAGTCAACAGATTTTTTGTTCGTCTTACTAGGTAATTATCAATACCTATTCTAGTTTACAGGTTTAGGTGCTGGACATTATATGTGTTTATAACTAATTTAACCGCATTATAACACCAAACAAAATACTAAATTATAAAAGGATGTTTATCAATTGGCTTATACTTTGAAGGACTTCAAACCAGTATTCTTGGATGATGGAATAGGAATACAGGCAGACCTTGGTTTAAGACAGTTCAATTTATGCCAATTCACAATAACAGCAGATGACTGCACATGCTTTTCACTGTAGTGTGGTCTGACTGAGAAACGATGCTATCAGGCATTCTAGTGTTTGAGTGTTTACCGAGCTACTACGACATACAGGGTGTTCGGGATAAATTTGACATATTTATAATTAATTATATTTTTCCGTAAGTTACATGTATTAACACACACTTCTCTTCATTTAAAAGTTTGGACCCTTCTTCATTCATATACAAGATGTCAGAAAGGATGGATAGCTGGAACCCACCTGAATCATGGAAGAGAATAACTTGTATCATGATGATTCGTGCCCGCCATCAAAATAAGGATATTACGACTGCTGCCCAATGCTCCCTGAATACAGTAAAAACAATCAGGCATGAACTAGAGACTTGCAATGGTGACTACGAGGATGTAGCAAGAAGAAAGATCCCTAGCAGACGATCTGATTGCGTTCGTACAGCAGAATTCCTCGCAAATCTGCAGGAACAGGTGTTGAAGAACCCTGGCATTGGAATTCGGGCTTTGTTCGTGGAGTTGCAAACTGTAGTCAAGCCCTGGATAACAAGGGTAGCCAATGGTAGGCCGTATGTATGGCAGCAGGATTCGGCCCCTTGCCACACCTCTGGGAAAAGTCAAAAATGGTTGTCTGAAAATTTCTACGACTTCACCAGTCCAAATGTTTGGCCTCCAAACTCCCCAGACCTTAACCCCATGGATTATTTTGTATGGGGCGCAGTTGAAAAAGACACCAATCGCACTTCCAGTAATACAAAAGCTCAGTTAATGGATAAAATTAAAACAGTTTTTGCGGCCCTTCCCAGGGAGACTGTAGCATCAGCTTGTTCGAGGTTCCGAAGCAGAATTGAAGCTGTGATCGATGCTAATGGTGGTTATTTTGAGTAAATCTTGTTGATAGTATTGTAATTAACTCTGCCTGTAATGTTTTTTTGTCAATTCATTAAATTTAATAGATACAAAGAAGATTTTCTTTTTCCTTACGAAACTGTCAAATTTATCCCGAACACCCTGTATATGTATCAAACCTAGTTTTACTCTTGAATGTTCCAAATCGTTCTATTTAATTTTTTTTTTTACATACATACGTATTTAGATAGGGGTGCTTAAGGTTCAAAGCTGTATAACTGAGAGGAGACCTCACATAGCCTTTAAAGGAATGTGGAGAACCGACCAGTGCTTCTGACCTAATGTCCAATCCTCACCTTCTCGTGGTGCACTCTGTTGGATATATACCTAGATACTGAACGAACGAGGATGGGCTGGCAATTTGGGTTTTAGCAGACCAAATTGTATTCTTAATGGCTTAAACCAGTATAAAAAATGATGGTACAACATGACAAAATTTCATGCCAGCTGGGGTGTCGGACGGTTAAACAAAGCCCCACATAGTTTTCGCCAGGGAAACAAGGCGAACAGAGAAAAGTCAGCTACTGGAACAAATCTGAAAGCACACCCCAACTCAAGTTCACCAGAGTTAAAGATTGGTACTATCAACATAAGAAGCCTCAATGGCAAAGAAATGGAGAGAGCTGAGGAATTTGATAAGTAAAAGACTGACATAATAGGGGTGACTGAAACAAAAAAGACAAAAACTGGTAAGATCTTTCTGAACAATATATACAAAAAGGTTTATTTTGGAAATGACAATCAAGGAAAAGAAGGAGTAGCCATAGTATTCAACACAAAATACGAGGCTAATCTTCTTGAATAGCAGGCAGTCAAAAGTAGAGTGATGTGGGCAAATATCAAAATGGGGAATTGGACAATGAGACTTATTTGTGCCTATGGTCCCACTAAAGATTCTACTAAGGTAGAAGTGGAGGAATTTTTTGATGCTTTAGAAAAAGCAACTGACACAATGAAAAAAGAATAGTTGATCCTTGTTGGGGATCTAAATAGCATAGTAGGAAATGATTGTGAGACATACAAAAATATTTTGGGAAAATTTGGAGAAAAGAGCAAAGCTAATAATAATGGCAAATATGTGTTGGATTTCTGCTCAGGACATGGACAGGTTATTACTAACACCATGTTCCAACATAAAAATGTGCACAAATTCACATGGAGAGAAGAGGCTAGGAATAAGAAAAGTCTCATTGACTATATTATTGTTGATAGTGATATTTTCTTCCTGGTGCAGGACACAAGAGTGTATAGAAGATTTGAAATTGGAAACGATCACTATTTAATCTTGAGTGGGATAAAAATTGAATTTCATAGTGAAAAGAATGACATGTAAGAAAGTTTTAAAGCGAATAAAAGTCGAGCAGCTCTCACATGTGAACTGTAGACTAAAATACACAAAGATTATTGAAGAAAAAATGAAAGAGTTTGAGAACAAGAACCAAACCTTAGAGATTCGGTGGCAAACCTTGAAGAAAACCCTGACTGATTCAGCCAAAGAGGCATGTGGTGAGGTTGTCTGCAAGTATAGAAAAATCAGAACTCCATGGTGTGACACAGGAAGTTAAAGAGACAGTGAAGGAAAAGAAGAAAGCATATCAAAAGTTCCTGGTAAATAAGTCAGCTTTTGCTCTTAGAGAATACAGAGACAAATATAAGAAAGCGAAACACTGTGTAAAATTAGCTAAACAAAAGTCATGGGAGGACTTTGACAAGAACATAGAAAATAAATATCAAGAAGGTGGTAAGATATTCTGGAGGTTGTTGAAGAAGCTTAGAAATGGAGGAAAGAGTACTGTAAAAGGAGTTAGAGATGATAAAGGTGACATGAAAACGGGGGAAAAAGATATCCTTGAAGTAATGGAGTAATTACTTTGAGAAATTGCTAAATGAAACAAGCAGTGATAGCACAGTGGTAAAAAACACTCAACAGACATATAGTCAGGAATACATATCCATACCTGAAGTAGAAAAAGCCATCCATGGTTTGAAATGTGGAAAGGCAGCAGGAGTAGATGATAGTCGACCAGAAATGCTGAAGTATGGTGGTATAAAAGTCTTACAGTGGCTGCACTGCATAGTTCAGAAGGCTTGGACAGAGGGACGAATTCCTGATGATTGGAGTAGAGCTCTAATAGTACCCATATATAAAAAGGGAAATAAAACTGAATGTGAGAATTACAGAAGTATTTCCATACTGAGTATTCCAGGCAAGATTTATTCCAGTATACTTGAGACACAGTTGTGAAGAATTGTGGAAGTAAAGCTAGGTGAAGAACAAGCTGGATTTAGGCCAAATAGAGGCTTTCAGGATCAGGTCTTCACTTTACGATAAATAGTCATGAAAGCATATTAATATAACAAAGATCTGTATTTAAGTTTTGTCAATCTGGAAAAGGCATATGACAAGGTGCCAAGAGAGAAGCTATTCAATACGCTACAGTTATATATGGTGTCAATGGGGCATTATATCAAGCAATACTTGGTCTTTATTTGAGTTGCAAGTCACAGTTAGAATTGAAGGAAGTACAGGAAGATGGTTTAATGTTAAATCTGGTGTGAGACAAGGATGTACATTATCCCCTCTGTTATTCAATATATATATGAATCACATTATGAAGGAAAGTGGTATTAAACATGATATCAGAATTGGAGATGTTAATCTTTGCTTTATGCGGAGGATGTTATACTTCTAAATAAATCTGCTACAAGTTCGTAAGATTCTATGACTAAATTGAATAACTGTTGTAATAGATATGGTACGAAGGTCAGCAATAAAAAGACAAAGACAACAAAAATTGGTAGAATAGCTGAAAATGTCAACTATGTTTTGAACGGAGAACCTGTGGAACAAGTTCTCCGTTCAAAACATAGTAAAATATTTCAGCTACTTAGGCACGATTTTTAGTGAAGATGGTAAATTAAATATGGAAATAGACAACAGAATCAACAAAGCTGGTATGGTAGGAAGTCAACTGAATAATTTCATATGGCATAAGAGAGAAATTAGTGGGAATACTAAATTAGCTGTATATAAGACTGTTCTAACCAGTTTAACTTATGGATCTGCGGGCTGGGTCAGAAGTAAAACACTTAACCAAAGACTAGATCACTGCAGATATGAGATTCCTGAGAAAGATTAGAGGCGTGAACAGGCGGCATCAATGGCAATACCATATTAAAAACGAGGATATTAGGAAAGAACCTGACATTGTCAGCATCCAGGAATGCTTTAGCAGAGCTAGTCTCAGGTGGAATGGTCACTTAAATAGAATGGGGAGGAAAGAATAGCAAAACAAGTGTTCTCTGCTAGGTTGGTAGGAAAACAACCAAGAGGAAGACCAAGATATAGGTGGATTGATATGGTACAAAGTGCCTTAGATGACAGAAATGACTGATTTGGACAAAAATTGTAGATAGGAAGTTAGTAATGACACAAATTTTTCATGTAGTACTATCATTCCCTGTACATCCCCTTGAGGGTACATGTCATGAATTTGATGATGATGACGTATTTAGATTGATAAAGTACGTAATTACATACCATGTGTGATAAAAGAAGTGCAGAAAAGATAGCAGAACTTGGTGTTAAGAAGGAGTGGAAATCAATCACACTTGAAGATAGAGGTGATTTGAAGAATGGAAGATGGCAGACACATGCTAATATCTATAGAATTAAGAACTTACCTCCATCAACTGTTACTACAATTATGAAAAATGCAGATAGAATAAAACAGTCTGCGCAACAATCTACGGCAGTACTAAATGCAAAACATGCAAGTTATAGCAGGGGTAAACTTCATGAAAATATGGAAAAATTATTATCATTATGGTTGGATGACTTGAATCAGAGAAACATTCCTCTGCAGGCTGTTATAAAACAATTTTTGAGGATCTTAAAAAGACAGATGGAGGCGAAGAAACATCTTTAGGAAACAAAGGTTGGTTCATGAAATTTAAGTATCAAAGTAAGTGCCATAGTGTCAAATGATGTGGTGAGGCAACAAGTGCAGATGTTGCGGCAGTGGCTGCTTTTCCTAAAAAATTTCAAGACTGTGTAGAACAAGGAAGTCATCCTCCTGATCTTATTTTTAATGTTGATGAGACTGGGCTCTAATGGAAAAAATTGCCATCATGCACCTTCATTTCCTATGAAGAACATTCTGCTCCAGGCTGTAAAGCTGCAAAAGATAGACTTACACTTTTGTTGGGTTCAAATGTCTCCAGAACTTTCAAGCTTAAATCAGTGGTGTACCATTCACACCACACACCTTCAAGGGTCTAAAAGCCATGCTGCTAGTCTATTGGAAATGGAACAAAAAAAGTTTGCGTTACACAAGACGTTTTTATAGATTGGTACAAAAATTATTTTTGTCCTACTCCGCTTCGCTTCTGTAAAGAAAATGATTTGCCAGTCAAGGAATTGCTTATCTTGGATAATGCCCCTGGACATTCTCAAAAATTTGCTGAAATAAGAACACCATTGGATGTCAAGGTTGTTTACATGTCCCCAAACATAACATCGCTTTTGCAACTGATGGATCCGGGTATTATATCAATCTTCAAAGCCTATTACCTCCGTATAACATTTATGGAAATGGTAAGTCTTGGACACTCGAGGAAAGACTATTAAAGACTATTGGTGGTCATTTGATATTTTGAAGTGCATTAACAACATCAAGGCAGCTTGGAACGAAGTGTCAGGGAAGCATTTAAAAGGAGCATGGTGAAAACTTCTTCCAGCATTTATGCACGACTTCAAGGAATTAGAGCAAGAAGAGAATGTTAGCGAAGACGTTACAAAGCTTGTGCGAAAGGTGGGATTGGATGATATTACAGCTGAAGATGTGACAGAAGTCTTAGAGAGCCATGATAAACCACTTTTCAATGAAGATTTAAAAGAATTAGCCAAACAATTAAGTCAAGAAGGGGGGGTCCTCTGAGAGATATAAAAATGGCCAATTTACAGCATATTGTCGTGTCGACTTTCCCTTAAAACTACCTAATCTTAATTCTCAATAACCCTTATGGCCGTACCTTTGACAAGAATGAAGCTGAGGTCTTGTGAGACAAAGAATTGCTAATGGCGGATGCCAACTTCTTTGTCTCAGCTCTGGTTCTATCTCCCTTTTTCAAACTCAAAGAAATTTATTTGTTCTAGCTGCGCCACTTTGAGTCCTAGGATAAATTGAAATTAAAACCAGGGAGTTAGAAGCCAGTCAGCATTCACTCTTCTCAATAAAAATTTTTGTACTTTGCAATCGTGACCTGATCCTTAACTGTTTCCCGCCTTTACGAGGTTCGTTTAACTTTTATGAACAAGTGCAGTAGCTCTAGACATAAGGAAAATTAACTTCATAGTAATAACAGAACAATTTAATTTCACTGAATAAATCATACAAGTCATTTATGTAAACTTAATCAATCTTTCAATCAGAATACACATACATATTATCTCACTCTTGTACACATATTTAAATAAAACACTTGAAAATTCATGTTTAAGAATACCAATTCTAAATTATATATCACAGAAATACAATACTTTAAAGCTTATATCACAGAATACCAAAGTTAAAGATTAGTTACTTAGTTTCCTCTTTTCCTCTCTCTCTTAAATACGCTAGAATTCAATAAAACTTTCCTTAATAGTCCTATCCAATTTAACATTTCTTTCTCCTTTCCAAGATCTGAGTAACATAAATAATTTCTCTTACAAATACATAATACGAAATAACAACACTCTTTTGCTTTATATTCGGCCACAGTTCTAGGATTGTCTTTCTCCACACACTTCAGATCCTCACAATAAATTCACAAAATAGAAATGTAAAGTTCACCTTACCGATTCACTGCATTGATTCTCTGGGCCACCTCAGAATTATTTCTTCAGACTAATACCTTGACTTTCCCTCTGTTATTTCGAATGGAATTCCTCATTCTTTCTTGTTTTCCACCATTAGGTCTGCTGGGATCTCTTTGTCTCTGACAGGTAGTTTCCTTTGTCATACGATTATACTTTCCACTAACAAAGGGAACCACATGGAAGCTTCCTTCCTACCAGTCGGACGATCCATCGCACAGGTGAACAGCAGCAGGAAAACGTCTCCGAGAAAAAGCCTTGAATGTAAGGATTAAACTAAATTTATTATACCATCAACAAAGAACAAGGTGTACCATGACTCATCAGAACACAATTCTTTTCCAGTGTCCAGTCACAGTGTTCCTGACACCATTTCCATATAAGCATGCGACTGCCAATTTCGATCCTCTTCAATTTCTTGAGGATAGTTTGGTGAGATGTAGGTTGAGAACAGCCTTAATTAAATGCTTCAGTTAACTGCTGCATACAGGAAGTTCTGTTTACCTGTACAAGCCTTCTCAGACTACAGTGATTTCATTCCTGACAGACTGTCTTAGGAACACAGGTATGCCTCTTACAATAGCAATGTGGTTTATTTTACTACTGATTAAACACTGGGATATCTCACCTTTAGAGAAACCAATTAGCTGTGCTGTTTTCAAAATCGTGGCTCCAGTAAGAGGGACACTGACAGTAAGCTCTTTATCTCTGAATTTCCCATATGACAATTAATGATCAGCAGCATTCTTAAACATTTGCCTAGACCACATAGTGGCAGACATGGTCAAGTATTTTGCATATACAGAATGTAAGTAACATTTATGTACATTTGCGTAAAGATTTCTAATTCAGTGGCCAGCATGTGTATAATTGTTTAATTAATATATACAGTTTACAACTATTCAGAGTTATTCCCAAATTTGGGTGCATGAAACTGCCCCAAATTTGGGAGACTTTCATTATGAGAACTTCAGCCCAACTGCCAAGACTACCAAATTAGCCTGCAAGAGGGCACCATTAGGACTTTAGGAACAAAATTAGTGACTTAATTTCTTCCTCATTTGCTTTGTTAGTTCCTTAGTGCACATACCATATCTTTATGTTCCTGAAGATGGCAATGTGACATTGTCGAAATGTAGAAGTGATTCATTAAAGTTAACTTTAATTAATTTACTTTATATGCGTTGTTAATTCCATAAATTAATTACCAGTTATTCAGAGTTTTTTTTTTTTTTCAATTGTCAATATTTCTTTTTTTTATTTGTTCAGAAGAATGATGATGTCACTAACAACAATTTTATGCTATTTAAACAGATTTATCAAATGTGTCAAAAATTACATTAAAGAAACATAACTATTTGATTTATGCACTTTAGACAGTTTCATTATGCCCAATTTTGGCACCAAAAATGGTCCAATCACAACCAAATAACTCAAATTTTAAGAGAGAGATCTGAGATTATAAATAGCAAATTTCAATAAATTCCATCTAGACAGTGCAGAATAATAAGTCCCAATTATTTTCCAATAAGTGATTCAATGAGAGAAAGAAAGTGAACTATTGGTACACTCTAAATTACAAATTTTATTAAATTCCCCACAGCAAAGTTATTGCAATATATAATTTCATCATTTCAAAAGGATTAACTGAAATAAAACTGGAATGAAAAATTTCTACAAGGATACCATATTTCAATAAACCCAGTTGGTCAGAGTTCCTGGAATGACTTGCATGCTTGGCTGATGGACTAATCTAACGTGTTTATGTATCTTGTATAACACCTAAAAAATGAGTATTTCAAACATTCCATGATTGCAGAAAATTTTATGATTAATGTAATACAACTCTGGTTCTTGTTTTTTGGTATAATACTGAGAATAAAAGAAAAAAAAAATTAATCTGCTATGTCAATATTTTATCACAATGACAAAAAAACATTCAAAATCTACACTGCTTGGAAAGAAGACAACGGCACCCCCAAGGACAAGGTGCATTGTGCCATGTAACGAGTCACATATTTGTAACCAGTATAAACTGGAGGAATATGATGCTCCTAAGTCAGTGCAACTATGTTTGGGTGAAATGGCTGCGAGAAGGGAACTGATGAATTTGGAAAGAAGTGTTGTGATAGGATGCCATGTTGCAGAACTATCTGTATGGTCAATTGTTGACAAATTGGGCCATCCCGGGTCAACAATAAGGGATACCATACTGAGATGGAAGTGCAGGGAGTCAACTGCAAGTGATACCTGCAGTGGATGACTTACCACACTCAATTATATTATTTTAATCTGTTATTATTATTGTACAGTCACCCTAGTGGAGTCCAAAGACTCATCATGGGAGATCCAAACTATCCACACAATCTATTCCTTGAACCCATTAACAGACAAAACACTCACAACTGACTCTGGCAATCCATTCCACTCATTCACAACTCTCAAAACAAAAAATCTAGTCTCACACCCCTACCTTTCTCAACTTCAAGGGATGAACTCTTGTTGTGGCCCCCTGTAGCCAAGTGCTAAAACATTTTGCTAGCATCAATCCTATAAAACCTGTTAAGCAACTTAAATGTTTCTATCACATCCCCTCTTTTTCTCCTATCAACCAACTTCTGAAATCCACACACCCTCAATCTATCCTCATAGGGAATTCCACAGGCCATCCATTCCTTTATCTCTGAATTTCCCATTTGACAATTACTGACCAGCAGCAATCTTAAAACAGCTGCCTAGAACACATTCAGAGGCAAGTAACCATCTTTGTCATTCACCTCTGAATCCTCTCCACCACTTCCTCATCCTCGAGAAACCAAGGGGACTAGACTTGAGCACAGTAATCCAGATGTGAGTATATCAAGGCCTTATAAAGAGAAATAACAACTTCCTCATCTTTACATGTTGATGTATTCTTCAATAGCCAAGTAATCTTATGAGCTACCTCAGCAATATATCCCCTAAATTTTAACTCTCTGTCTACCACCACCACTCCTAAATCTCTAGCTTCATCATTTTCCTGGAGTATAGGGCCATCAATGTGATACACAGCTTGTGATCTATTTATCCCAAAATGCATAACTTTACATTTCTCGACATTAAATGATGAGAGGATGCACAAGGTATGTTTTCCAGGCAGTAAAATGAATAGAGTGATTGAGGCATTGGATATGAGGAGGAAGCAAGCAAAGGAGTTGATGGTATTAAGAGGTACGAATGATTTGACAGAGGACAAAGAGCACATCAGAATGGATATCAGGAGGCTGCTTAGATGGATAAAAGAGAATAGTGTGACAGGAAGGGTAGTAAGCATGTTGCCTAGGTATGATTGTGGTGAGATGAGGCGGAGAGCAAAGATTATGAATGGTATGTTGGCTGAAATGTGTAAGGAGAGAGGAGTACAATTTGTTAATGTATGGAATGAGTTTGAAGGACGAAGTGAACTGTATGGGAGCGATGGACTGCATTTGAGTGGGTATGGTGTGAGTCATTTGGAAAGACAGTGGCTGGAAGGTAGAGTATAGAGTATAGAGAATGGATGGATATAGGTGAGTATAGAGAATGGATCAGATCAAGTGGGAAGTGATGTGGAAGAGAACGACAGGAGAGATTGAAGAGGTGGTTATAAATGGGGAAATAAGTGGCATGAGTATGGAAAATGAGAGAATGGGTGTGCAAGATGAACAGGGAAATGGGGAGGCTCAGGGTGGACAGGGATACACAGCGTGACAAAGGTGGATGCTCCAAGAGGATGTGAGAGCATGTGTAGACAGGAAAGGAATGGGATGACCTGGGATCAAGAGGAAACAGAATTGAAAAGGGTTCTAAAATGAATAAGCAGAAAGGGAAATGGCCCCAGTTGAGCATGGAGAGATCACATCAAATGAGTGTTATCAGTGGAACTAGCTGTAGATCCAGGAATGAGCTGTTGTGTTTATATACAAATGCTAGAAGTGTAAGAAACAAGGAAGATGAAATGGTTGCATTAACTGAGTCTGTTCGCCCAAAAATTGTTGGAATAAGTGAGACATGATTAGATGAGGACGACATCCTGATAGGAATAGAGATGGAAGGATATGATGTGTTTCGTGAGGATAGAAGGGGTAAAAAGGGAGGGGGGAGTGCTATTGATGATAAAGAAAGAGTTATGTCCATACAAAGTAGAGATGCAAGAGGGAAATATTGCCAGTGGTTTTGAGACAGCATGGCATGAGATAGAGGTGAATGGAGTGAAATACTTGGTTGGATGTTGTTATAGATAGGGAAATGTGGATGGTAGTGACTATGAAATGTATAATCAAATTAGCCAAGCAAATAAGAAAAGAATGATCATTATGGGCGATTTTAATTACGACAATATAGACTAGAATGATGAGATAGCAAATGGAAGTAAAGAAAATGAGTTTCTTGAGTTTTTGAGGAATAACTACCTCAGACAGTATGTAACAGAGGGCACATGAGGATTGAGGGTCTTGGATTTGGTCATCTCATCAGAGAATGTAGTTATAAATGAAGTGCCAAATCACCCACCAAGTGGTGAGCGTGACCATGAGATGATTACCTGGGTGGTTGCCAGCAGTGTGAGGCCCTCTGTAAGAAAAGGGTATATGTGGAACTACAAGGGGGGGGGGTGATTATGAAGAGCCCAGGAGACAGCTTGCAGGTGTAGCATGGAATGAGGAGTTAGCTGGAAAAGAGATCAATGTAACTTGGGGGATATTCAAAAACTATCTAGTAGATGTAATGTCTAAATGTATTCCAAGGGTGAGAAGGTTAAATAAGGTAGGTGTGAAATGGATGAATACAGAGATTAAGCATGCAATATTTGAGAAAAATGGCATTATGCAGGCAGCATAACAGAAGTGGAAATAACCAATTCCATGAGGACTACAAAGACCAGGCAAGGTGGGTGACTTGGTTGGTGAAGGTAGCTAAAGAGAGGTATGAACAGCAGTTAGCTAATGAAGCCAAAAAGAATCCTAAGGAATTCTTTCAATATGTAGCCAGCAAAAGAAAGAATGATTATGGAAGGATGACATTGACTGGAAAAAATGGTATAAAGACAGCTGTTGCAGGTGTGGTGGAGATACTTAATGAGCAGTTCATAAAGGTCTTTCAATCTTGTGAATGTGACTTCATGGAGAGATTGAGAGCAGTTGATGGGGGAAGAGAGACTGACTGAGCAAGAGGTGTGTGGGGAGTTGAGCAAACTAGATGTAAATAAGGCTGTGGGACTTGATAATATATCATCACGTATTCTGAAGGAATGTGCCAGGGAGTTGACGCCGGCCTTGACATATTTTTTTAATACGAGTCCCGCAATATTGGTCAAGTTCCTAAGGAATGGAAGGAGGGCAAGATTGTGCCACTTCATAAAGGAGGTGATAGAACTCAAGCATCAAACTATAGACCTATCTGTGTGTCAGGTGTTGTAGTTAAGTTGTTGGAGAAGCTTGTGAGAACTAGGATCCAGAATTGGGTTGACAACAATGGTATTATCTTTGATGGACAGCATGGATTTGCTAAATGGAAGCCATGTTTTAGTAATCTACTTGCTTATTACAATAAGGTGACTGCTTCCATGGAGAGAGAGAGGCGAAGGATACACAGTAATATACTTAGATTTTCCAAAGGCTTTTGATAGATTACCGCATAATAAGTTGATAGGCAAACCTGAGTGGATGGGGTTGGATATTAGATAGGTGCATTGGATTGGAGACTAGCTATCTGATAGGTATCAACAAGTTGTGTATGGGGGAGCGATATCCAGGAAAAGGAAAGTTACTAGTGATGTGCCTCATGGGTCAGTTTTAGGGCCACTGTTGTTTAACTTGTATATTAATGATATTGGTGAAGATTTGGATGGAAATATTCAGTTGTTTACAGATGATGCAAAGTTGGGACGAACCATGAAGAGTAGAGAGGATGCTGTGGCCTTACAAGAAGACTTGATTAAATTGAGCGATTGGGCACGGAAATGGGGATGCGAGTTCAATGTTGCAAAATGTAAGGTTTTAAATGGAAAACAAAAATGGGATGCAGAATTTATGCTTGGTGAGGATATATTGTCGGAGGTGGAGGAAATAAGAGATCTAGATGTGAGAGTGAATAAGGATCTGAAATTTAGGGGACACATAGCCAAAATTGTGAAGACAACACAAAGGCTTCTGGGAATGATGCGGAGAACACCGATTTGTAGAAGTAGGGAGATTCTTGTTCCATTGTATAAGGCTTTGATTAGGCCACACATGGACTATTGTGCCCAGATTTGATCCCCTGGTTTTCAGAAGGATGAAGAGATGCGAAAGGGTCCAAAGGCGACTGACTAACTTCTGGAATGTCGAGTATGAGGAAAGATTGAAAAGATGCAACTTGAAGAGTCTGGTGGACAGGAGGAGGAGGGGGAAGATATGATAGAGACCTACAAGTTATTAAGGGGTTGTTATAGGATCAATGCTGGAGAGGTTCTACAGAAAATAGTGGGAGATCAGGGGAGAACCAGAGGTCATCCCTGGAAGCTGTATAAGGAGGGTGTGAGTAGGGGAGTAAGAAGTAGGTTTTTTTCATGCAGAGTTGTGAATGATTGAAATGCCTTGCCTGAGAGTGTGGTGTCTGTAGAGAATTTGAGTGTGTTTAAAGCACAGTATGATGAGCTGTGTGTTTGATAAAAGGACCTCCTAGATGAGTCTTTGACTCCATGTGGTGTTGGGTAATAATAATAATAAACTGACACCCATTATCTTTTGTACATACTGACAGCCTATTTAAATCATCCTGCAAGCTCTCTACATTGCCTTGATTAACTATTATTCTATCTAATTTTGCATCATCAGCAAACAACTGAATATTTCCTTTCAGGTTATTTTCTATATCATTTGTGTACAAATTAAACAGCAATATTTCCAGCATTGAAACTTGAGGCACACCACTAGTCACCTGTTTTCATCTCAATTCTGCCCCTCCATATACTTTTTCATATCTGTCCAGCACCAACCCTTTTATCCACTTAACTAGTGTCATGTCCATCCTAATTTGTTCTAATTTGCATAACAGTTTCATGCATTATTATGTTAAATGCGTTTGCAAAATCATCATGTATCCATTTCCTTTATCCAACTCAAAAACTGTTACTCTATTATAAATAGTTGATAAATTACTAAGGCATGACCGACCCTTCACAAAGCCATGTTGACCCTCATAAAGTATATATTTTTATCTGCCCCCATTCTTGAATTCTCTTTCCGACCAACTTTTCTAGTACTTTCCACCACACCTGAGAAACTGACTGGTCTATAATTTGCTACTGCATTTTAGAATCTCTCTTATACAAGGGAATTATTTTGCCCTCTTTCCATTCCATTCTTGATCCCTTGGAACTCTACCAGAGCTGAGACTTAAAGAACCTAGTCAGAGGCACTGCCAGTTCCAATGGTCATTCAGATTCACTTGGTTATTCTCACAATCACTCGTTTCATGGGGTGCCTTCACATAAACTCACTCTAGTTGCTTAAGTTTCACTGAATTTGTGCTTCAGAATGCTCAGTGAACAAAGCTTGCTCTAGACACCTAATACCAAAATCATTTAGAAGCAGTCCATCAGTATTGTACATATCCTTCTTTCCATCAAACACACACCACAGATCCACAAATCCTACATCATTCCTTCTGCAGCATCATATAGACTCGCTGGCTATCAATGCCCTTCTCCTCGGTTTGCCTCTATCATAGCGTGGTAGGAGACTTAAGACTTACAATCTTCAACTTCTCTCTCTTCAGTTTTGCCCCTTTTAACAATCAATTCCAATAACTTTCACACACACATAAAAGAAACTATAATTTATTAAATAATCCTGTATGTTTTGTTCAATGTAACAGGAGCATCATTCAGGGAAAACGAAAAAGAATTAGCTACATTTAAAATATGAACACAAGATCCAACACTTCTGCTTTCTCCCTGAATAATGCTCATGTTACAATGAACAAAATATATAAAAGTATTTAATAAATTATAATTTCCTTTACATGTGTAAAACTGTTATTTTAAAATAATATTATGTATAAAAACATTTGCAACTGCCTTTCTTGTTGGCAAAAGATCCAATATTAGAGTGAAAATTGGAGTTACACTAAAGCCATTGTTCCGTATACTAGGTGAAATATCCAAATTTCAGAAATTCATTGATAAATAATCTTGCATAATAGTAACCAGTGAGAATGGCTCCCATCCTCCTCCAGTATTGATGTAACAAGTGCACAAACAACGTACAGTAATGATCAAATTCAAAGTACAACAGATAAGAAAATTAAGGAAACTTGAACTGCCTAGATGACTACCTTTCCAACTTATATACTGTAGGTTCAAATACCATTTTCAGATATACCATCAATTTACTGGTGCCCTTGGTTTCAGAACCAAGCCAGATTAGTTGTTTTGCCACACCAACAGAAGTCACTGAATAAAAATTTATCAGTACACCTCTCACGCACTAATTATACCCCACCTATCTCTCTAAAGTGACACAGACAACTAGAAACTTAAAGATTAAATTTGAATATTAAGTAATTAAATGAAATACATATGAATAAATGATACAGTAAGTTGATATGGACCTATGCTTGACACTACCACTGTTATGAACTAGCCCAAGTGCACATATGCTATCTGTGGCAGCCCAGTTAAGTAATCGGCTGGTTGTAGGAAGTTCCAAGCACACTCTCATGATTTTGTCCACTAATGATGGTGCTGGACCATCTGTGCAAGAAAATCGGTGGTGAGTGTGTAATATTTTCTGTCTTCAGGCAGCTTTTCACTGCCTACTGAAGAAACCATTACCATTTTTAGTGGTGGCCTACAGTGGCTTGAAAATCTCCATATGTGGGATATAAAATGGAACTACCAGATCAACTAAGTGACATGGATTCTCATAAAAAAAAGCAAATGATCCACCACTACTCACATGGTGCTAACCTAACTGCCATGTGAGACAGGTAACCTTCTGATAAGTCAATTCCCAGGACCTTTAGATTATACCTCATATCGTATGAAACAGATTTTACTTACCTTGATGGAAGTTGAGGAAGTGACAATGATCGTTCTCTTCTGCATTTTCTTCGTAGAGAGTGATCCTCAGAATTACAACTACTACTAAGAGCTTCATGTAATGGGGTGAGATCTACGTGAACAGGACTAAAAGTTAAGGAACGGCATCTTGACAATGTCTTAGGATCATGTTCTACTGTGAGCTGAATTGGCTTTTTAGTTGAGTGAATTAGCTTGGCCACCTGGTTGAGAAAAATTAAAATAGAGCAGGGCTGGTGAAAACTTTTAAGCCACATTCTTTAATAAATGACTCAACCAGTAAAATTTAATGAATATTCTATAGAAATGTGACAATTACTGGCAATAAATTCTAGTGAGATTCAGAATAATTGCTAAGATCTTGCATATTTCATTTACTTGGTAAGATGAAGTTTACAAATGAAAGCTTTTACTAAAAGAAATTGCAAGATTCCTTTTATTCAATTTAACTATATTGTCCTCCTGAGTCTTTACAACTTAGACCATTCCTTTCTGCTGGAAAAACCTGATACAAAATAATAGTTAACCAGTTCTTGAATCCATGTAATGACAAGATATCTGGATTACAGCAGCAAGGAGAGTACAAATCATCTGTTCATTTGTCATATTCAATACGACCACAAGTTAATTCAATACAAAGAGGCAAGAGTTAGCAAATTAATAAGCACTGGTCCCAAATCCAATGAAGAAAGTCTTCAATCATCACACAGATGTCTGAAGACTCATCACAGGAGATCATATCCACACCAATTTACACAACATCCACTATGAATCTCCTTGAATTCATTCACTGACAAAAACTCATGACAGACTGGCAACCCATTTCACTCATTCACCACTACCTAAGCAAAAAATCTAATCCCAACAATCTTACTGAATTTTCAGAAATGACCTATTGTTCTCCATCCCCTACGTCATGTATTGAAATTTTTCTCCTCTATTAATCCTATTAGTAACCTTTGTTTCTATCATGTCCCCTCATCTGCTATATAACAATCAACTGCAATCTTTATCCTAACAGGAAGCATTCTACAGACCATTTATATTGGTCAATTTCCTCTGGATCCTCTCCTCATCCTCAAGAAAAGAAAGTGATCACATCTGTGCATAGTAATCTAGATATGACACACTAAAGCCTTATCAAGAGGAATAATACCTTACTAATCTCTACTTAATGTATTTTTAAATAACCAAACAATGCTGCACGTTATCAGGACAATAAGTGTTTTGAATTTAACTTCCTATCTACCAACACTTCAAAACTATAAATTGTCAAGTTTCTGGACTACAGTTCCAGTGAGTAAGATTATCAAAACGTTTGCACAAGTATATTATTTAATATTTATTTATTTAATATATATTAATTATTAATATATTAAATAATGGCAATATATTAAATAATCTTGTGCAAACGTGTTGATAATTCTTAATTTCATGTCACAAGTTTCTTTCAGGGGTGCTTAAGGGTAAAAGCTATATAACTGAGAAGAGACCCCCACATAGCCTTTAAAGGAATGCGGAGAACCGACCAGGCTTCTGACCTAACGTCCAATCCTCACCTTCTCGTGGTGCACCCTGTTGGATATCTACCTGGATACTGAATGAACGATGATGGGCTGGCAATTCAGGATTTAGCCAATCAAATTGGATATTCTTATTGGCTTAAACCAATATACAACATAAGAAGCCTGAATGGCAAAGAAATGGAGCTAGCTGAGGAAATAGATAAGTACCAGACTGACATAATAGGGGTGACTGAAACAAAAAAGACAAAAACTGGTGAGATCTTTCTGAGCAATAAATACAAAATGTTATATTCAGGCAATAACAATCAAGGAAAATAAGGGGCAGCCATAGTATTCAAAACTAAATACGAGGCTAATCTTCTTGAATGGAGGGCAGTTTCAAAGAGAGTGATCTGGGCAAATGGACAATGACACATATTTGTGCAATGGTCCCACACAAGGCTCTACTAAGATAGAAGTGGAGGAATTTTTTTGAAGCTCTAGAGAAAGCTACTGACACAATGAAAAAGGAAAATATGAAATTTCATATTGGTCCTTGTTGGGGATCTAAATAGCAGAGTAGGAAATGATTGTAAGACATACCAAAATATTTTGGGAAAAATTGGAGAAAAGAGCAAAGCTAATAATAATGGCAAATATCTGTTGGATTTCTGCTCAGGACATGGAGTGGTTATTACTAACACCATGTTCCAGCATAAAAATTTGCACAAATTCACATGGAGAGAAGAAGCAAGGAATAAGAAAAGTCTCATTGACTATGTTATTGTTGATAGTGATGTTTTCTCCCTGGTGCAGGACACAAGAGTGTGTAGAGGATTTGAAATTGGAAGTGATCACTATTTAGTCTTGATCAGGATAAAATTGAATTTCATATTGAAAAGAATAACATTTAAGAAAGTTTTAAAGCGGATAAAAGTTGAGCAGCTCTCAGATGTGAACTGTAGACTAAAATACACAAAGATTATTGAAGAAAAAATGAAAGAGTTTGAGAACAGGAACCAAACCTTGGAGATTAAGTGGCAAGCCTTGAAGAAAATACTGATTAATTCAGCCAGAGAGGCATGTGGTGAGGTTGTCTGCAAGGATATCAGAACTCCACGGTGGACATAGGAAGTTAAAGGGGGGAGGTGAAGGAAAAGAAGAAAGCATATCAAAAGTTTCTTGCAAATAAGTCAGCTTGTGCTCTTAGAGAATACAGGGACAAATGTAAGAAAGCTAAACACTGTGTAAAACTAGCTAAACAAAAGTCATGGGAGGATGTTGAATAGAAAATAAATATCAAGAAGGTGGTAAGATATTCTGGAGGTTGTTGAAGAAGCTTAGAAATGGATGAAAGAGTCATGATTTCAAGTCAGGACTGAAAAAACAAAAGTTCGTTTTTACTAAAGTATCACCAGAAATTGAAGCGGCGGTGCATGCAAGCTACGTCTTGTCAGAGTTGATAGCTAAACACTCTAAACCTTTTACTGAAGATGATTTTGTTAAGGAATGTCTAATTCAAGCTGCAGAAATTATTTGTCCTGAAAATATGAAGGCTTTTCAAACAATCTCTTTGTCTCGAAATACAGTTGCGGAAAGAATTACTGATTTGGCCAAAATTTTAGTGTTCAGATCAAAGCAAAATCACCTAGATTCGAAGCTTTTTCCATTGCCTGTGACGAGAGTGCAGACAATGGGGACGTAGCTCAAATTAGCTGTGTTTCTTCGTTCTTGCGACATGGATTTCAACATTTTTGAGGAATTATTGGAACTAGTACTAATGCATAACACTAGTACAGGACAAGATATATTTAATTGTGTTTTTGAACTTCTGCAAAAATACAATCTACCTCTGTCAAAATTAACTTCTGTAGCTACAGATGGAGCTTCTTCTATGACTGGAAAAAAAAACAAAGTGAAATTTATGACGAATCCAAGATTCATCAAACGCATTGCATTATACATCAAAAAGTATTATGCACGAAAGTAATAAACATGGAAAATGTGTTGAAATCTATCAAAAAAATGATTAATTTCAAAAAATCTCGAGGCTTAAATCAGCAACAGCTCTCTGCTTTCTTAAGTGAATTAGACAGCAAATATTCTGGTTTGTCCTACTATACTGAGGTACGTTGGCTATCCTGCTCCAAGATTCTTAAACAATTATGGGACTTGAAAGAAGAAATATGTCAGTTCTTAATAACTAAAAATCAAGACACAAGCCTGTTTTTTTTTTTTTTGACACAGTGTGGTTGCAAGATTTATCTTTCATGGTTGATACAACAAAACACTTAATGATTTAAATTTAAAACTGCAAGGAAAAGATCAGATCATTACAAACATGTGTGACAAAGTTAAGGCATTCAAATGTAATCTAGTTCTTTGGGAAAAGCAGTTGAAAAATGAAGATTTAATGCACTTTCCGACATGCAACATGAACAAATCAAGTTTAAGTGAAACTGCATCGTATCAAAAATATGCAGAAAAAATTGTAAGCCTTAGAACTGAATTTGAAACAAGATTTGCAGATTTTAAATTTTTGGAAGACAAGTTTTCTTTGTTTTCTTTGATTTTTTCAATAAATATTGAATCAGTACCTAATCAAATGCAAATGGAGGTAACTGAGATGCAGTGTGATTCAGATTTGAAGGCAAAATTCAGTGAAGTTGGCATGCCTGGATTTTACAAATATTTACCTGTCAGGTTTAAAAATACTCGAAAATTCGCATGTGAAATTACATCCATGTTTGGAAGTACTTATCGGTGTGAGCAGTTATTTACAATTACGAAGGGAAATAAGTCTCCTGTCAGATCCAGAATTACTGATATTCACCTTGGATCAGTTTTGAAAGTAATCACTATGAACAAGATTTCCCCCGAAGTAGGAAAGATAGTAGCCGAGAAGAGATGACCAAGTGTCAGGGAGAAAACATTAATTTTATCGTTGTTCTTGTTCTTTTTTTATACTGTACTTTTCAAAATAAACCTGCGTTTTTATGAAAATTGTAGTTTTTGTTTTTTGTGGCCCACATAAACTTAACCCATTAACATACAAAGATGTCTCTGACACGTCTTTTGTTTATTGCACCAAAATTGATTTTGACGTATCGCAGATGCTACAAAGTTCGCGTCAATTTCAAACGAATCTCATATAAAGATGTCTGTGACATGTCTTTTGTTTATTGAACCAAAATTGATTTTGATGTATTGCAGGTGTTACGAAGTTTGCATCAATTTCAAACGAATTTACAGTTAAAAAATAATTTATGTGTCGAAAAAGGGTTAAACCTCGTTTATTTGGGCCCGTGTTAACCTTTGAGTTTGACATGCTTGCTCTAGAGCATTTAAAATGCATCCTTTGCCAACCTTTCTTAGTTCAAATAATAATACTTCAAGTTTTAACTCCATTTATGCTAAGCAATAATAATGTTAAAACTTGAAGCGTTATTATCAAATATCTATATATTATAAAATTAAGTCCTTAAAAAAAAACAAAGTAGACTGATCAGGTTAATTAATACAGTAGCTACATGATTTCAGAGTAATTATCAAAAGCATGCGATATATACACCACTAGCAAAGCTTAAATGTGCTTTCATCAAATAGCTATTTTTTTAATATGAGCATATAAAGACATTAAAACTTATATTAATATGTTTTAATCAACTGCACTATTTCTAATCCAATTCTCGAATTATGTTAAATTGATGTGAATACCATTAAGTGTTATGATTTTATCTGTTGCTCCATATAAATTTATTCAACCAGCTTTCCGCACATAACAACTTTACTTACATGCTCTTCCACTCAAGTGTTCCATCTTACCTATACTATACTACTTATACTGTATGAATACTATTATTGTAATGTCTTCTCATTGATCAATTCTTGAGCTATTTTGTCATCTTAAGAGCCATAAAAATATTTGTTTCATTACTCCCTTAGATACCCAATCTTTGTCTTAGTTAAAATGAATTTTATTATTAGCAATTCTGCACACTTGACTGAAAATAAAATCCATCACATCAAACCAATAGCTATGTGCTAAAGCACTGCAATATTTGTTGGCTTAGTTAGCTGAGTAGATAGTGCTTCCACTGTTCAACAGGATATAGATTCAGATCTATATCCCATTTTGACACAGATCTTTATGAAAGTCTTTAAGTGGGAGATGATTTTTATTCCCAAAGTGAAACCACCATACTTACTGGATGCCTGAAATGAAATGAAAAGTACTATGTTTGTTTACAGAGATGGGGAAATGGATTATCTAGTCTTTAGCATCCATGGTACTTGACATATAAGTTTATCCCTCAAGGATGGAATTTGAATTATAAAAATCACGTTGTATAATTATGTTTGCAGATATAGCAGTTTTAGCTGATAACGAAAATAAACTGAAAGCCACCCTAACAAAGATGGAAGAAATCTTCACACAGTACAGCCTAAAAATTAATTATAAGAAAACAAAATTATTAATTACAAGAAAAGCAAATCCAATGAAAATAAACCTAGGAATAAATAATAACCTACTACAACAGGTATCCTCTTTTAAATATCTTGGAAATCTTATCACAGAAGATGGAAGAAATCAATCAGGTATTAAAGCATGGATAATCCTAGCCAAAAAAGCATTCTAGGGGTACTTAAGGGTCAAAGCTATATAACTGAGAGGAGACCTCCACATAGCCTTTAAAGGAATGCAGAGAACCGACCAAGGCTTCTGACCTAATGTCCAATCCTCACCTTCTCGTGGTGCACCTTGTTGGGTATCTACTTGGATACTGAACGAACGAGGATGGGCTAGCAATTTGGGATTTAGCCGACCAAATTGTATTCTTATTGGTTAAACCAAAATAAAAAATGATGGTACAACATGACAAAATTTCATGCAGGCTGGGGCGTCGCCTAGTAAAACAAGGGCCCCCGTTGTTTTCGCCAGGGAACCAGGGTGAACAGTGAAAAGTCAGCTACTGGAACAAATCTGAAAACACACCCCAACTCAACATCACCAGAGTTAAAGATCTGTACTATCAACATAAGAAGCCTGAATGGCAAAGAAATACAGCTAGCTGAGGAATTAGATAAGTACCAGATCGACATAATAGGGGTGACTGAAACAAAAAAGACCAAAACTGGTTAGATCTTTCTGAGCAATAAATACAAAATGTTATATTCAGGCAATGATAATCAAGGAAAAGAAGGAGTAGCCATTGAATTCAACACTAAATACGAGGCTAATCTTCTTGAATGGCAGGCAGTCTCAGGTAGAGTCATGTGGGCAAATATCAGAATAGGGAATTGGACAATGAGACTTATTTGTGCCTATGGTCCCACTAAAGGTTCTACTAAGGTAGAAGTGGAGGAATTTTTTGATGCTTTAGAAAAAGCAACTGACACAATGAAAAAAGAATAGTTGGTCCTTGTTGGGGATCTAAATAGCAAAGTAGGAAATGATTGTCAGACATACAAAAATATTTTGGGAAAATTTGGAGAAAAGAGCAAAGCTAATAATAATGGCAAATATCTGTTGGATTTCTGCTCAGGACATGGACTGGTTATTACTAACACCATGTTCCAACATAAAAATGTGCACAAATTCACATAGAGAGAAGAGGCTAGGAATAAGAAAAGTCTCATTGACTATGTTATTGTTGATGTTTTCTCCCTGGTGCAGGACACCAGAGTGTACAGAGGATTTGGAATTGGAAGTAATCACTATTTAGTCTTGAGCAGGATAAAATTGAATTTCATATTGAAAAGAATAACATGTAGGAAAGTTTTAAAGCAAATAAAAGTTGAAAAGCTCTCAGATGTGAACTGTAGACTAAAATACACAAAGATTATTGAAGAAAAAATGAAAGAGTTTGAGAACAGGAATCAAACCTTGGAGATTCAGTGGTAAACTCTGAAGAAAACATTAATTGATTCTGCCAGAGAGGCATGTGGTGAGGTTGTCTGCAAGGATAAAAAAAATCAGAACTTCATGGTGGACACAAGAAGTTAAAGAGGCAGTGAAGGAAAAGAAGAAAGCATATCAAAAGTTCCTGTCAAATAAGTCAGCTTGTGCTCTTAGAGAATATAGAGACAAATGCAAGAATGCTAAACACTGTGTAAAACTAGCTAAACAAAAGTCATGGGAGGACTTTGGCAAGAATATACAAAATAAATATCAAGAAGGTGACAAAATATTCTGGAGGTTGTTGAAGAAGCTTAGGAATGGAGGAAAGAGTGCTGTGAAAGGAGTTAGAGATGATAAAGGTGACATGAAAACTGGAGAAAAAGATATCCTTGAAGTATGGAGTAATTACTTTGAAAAACTGCTAAATGAAACAAACAGTGATAGCAGTGGTAAAAAACACTCAACAGGCATACAAAATGTATGCCTGTTGAGTGTTTGAACTATGCAGTGGCTGCACTGCATAGTTCAAAAAGCCTGGACAGAGGGTTAAATTCCTGATGATTGGAGTATAGCTCTAAAAGTACCCATATATAAAAAGGGAAATAAAACTGAATGTGAGAATTACAGAGGTATTTCCCTACTGAGTATTCCTGGTAAGATATATGCAAGTATACTTGAGAAACGGTGGAGAAGAATTGTGGAAGAAAAGTATGGTGAAGAACACGCTGGATTCAGGCCAAATAGGGGCTGTCAGGATCAGATCTTCACTTTACGACAAATAGTTGAGAAAGCATGGGAATATAACAAAGATCTGTATTTAAGTTTTGTCGATCTGAAAAAGGGATATGACAAGGTGCCAAGAGAGAAGTTATTAAATACGCTGCAGTTATATGGTGTCAGTGGGGCATTATATCAAGCATGTTTATTTCAGTTGCAAGTCAGCAGTTAGAATTTAAGTACAGGAAGATGGTTTAATGTTAAATCTGGTGTAAGACAAGGATGCACATTATCCCCTCTGTTATTCATTATCTATATGGATCACATTATGAAGTGGTATTAAACATGATATCAGAATTGGAGATGTTAATATCAGCTCTTTGCTTTATGTGGACGATGTTATACTTATCAATAAATCCGCTACAAGTTTGCAAGATTCCCTGACTAAATTGAATAACTGTTGTAATAGATTTGGTATGAAGGTCAGCAATAAAAAGACAAAGACAATGAAAATAGGTAGAATCGTTGAAAATGTCAAATGTGTTTTGAACGGAGAACCTGTGGAACAAGTAAAACATTTCAGCTGCTTAGGCATGATTTTTAGTGAAGATGGTAAATTAAATATGGAAATAGACACAAAATCAACAAAGTTGGTATGGTAGGAAGTCAATTGAATAAATTCATATGGAATAAGAGAGAAATTAGTCAAAACACTAAATTAGCTGTATACAAGACGGTGTTCAAACCAGTGTTAACTTATTGATCTGAGAGCTGGGTCAGAAGCAAAACACTTGACCAAAGATTAGAGATATGAGAGTCCTGAGAAAGATTAGAGGAATGAACAGATCGCTTCAATGGCAATATCATATTAAAAATGAGGATATTAGGAAAGAACTTGACATTGTCATCATCAAGGAATGCATTAGCAGAGCTAATCTCAGGTGGTATGGTCACTTAATCAGAATGGAAGAGGAAAGATTAACAAAACAAGTGTTCTTTGTCAGAATGGCAGGAAAACAACTCAGGGGAAGACCAAGATATAGGTGGATTGATATGGTACAAAGTGTCTTAGTGGATAGAAATATAAGATCTGATAATGTCGGAGTCTTGACAAGTAACAGACTGATTTGGAGGAAAATTGTAGATAGGAAATTAATAATGATGTAAATTTTTCATGTAGTACTATCATATCCTGTACACCCCTTGAAGATACATGTCAGGAATTTGATGATGATAATGAAGTTTCTCTCAAAAACAGAGTTCCGGTGAGTATACAGCTTAATCTTTTCATCCCCAAATGCATAACCTTACACTTTCTAGGATAAGATAGTACCCCCCCCCCTTATCCTTTGCCCATAATGTGAAACTATTTACATCATTCTGCAAGCTCTACGTTGCCTTAACTATTACTCAACCCAGTTTTGCATCATCAGCAAACCACTGCTACATAGTAGTAGTCCGAGAAGAGAGTCCTGTTCCTGAGGCACACCACAGTCATCTGCCTGTCCATGTATTTCATTCCTCCATATACTACTTTTTAGTAACTGTTGATTAGTCATCCTCATATCCATATCACTGGAATGATAACCATCTCAATTTGCCGATTTAAGGAACCGTTCCATTGCAGTATACTGTCAAATGCCTTTGCCAAGTCTAGCAGTATAATCATGTGGCCATTTCTTTTATCCAACTAAACAGTCACTATCATTAAAAAGTAAATTACCAAGGCACTTTTCACAAGTGATAGTGCCTTCCATAACCCTATTTCTAACCATCCATTCCTGAATTTTGCCTTTGACCATATTCTCCAATGCTTTTAAGTAACACCACTTCTAACATATTTATCTGTCTATAACATGCTACATTTGGTTTGATCCTCCTTTATACAATTGAATTATTCTGCCCTCCTTCTGAGCATTCATAGTCAATCAGCATTGAAAATACTTTTTTTAGTTAGAAAGACCTGGATTCAAATCCAATCTAGGACACAGAGAACCTTCATAAGGTCTTTTCAACAAAAGTTGAGTTAGTCAGTCTCGTATGGAGGTAGAAGGTTTTCTGCCCAGAAATGGTTTTCTATCCCACCAAACAGACAAACTGGCCAGAAGAATACATTGAATTTAGGCATAATTCACTGGCTTTACAGCCTATGTTGCTTTGAATGCAAATTCAAAAACTAACTACTTCTTTCCTTCCACTTTGTTCAGACCTTATCAGAGCCAAGACAGTGCGGTGAGAGGCATTTATCTTGCACATTCTCTTCATAACAGAACCAATGTCCCATCTAATCCCACAGCCATATTTGCATTGAGATTCCACAATATCTGCACTTCTATCTCTATTCCCACATCAGTTCCTGTCCATCTGTCATTGCAATATCTACATGTGTATAATACGCTCTTGTAAAGTAATCATTCAGTAACTATTTTGTCTGCTTCTGTCACCTTCCTAATCAAATTTATGAAAGCTATTCTTCCATAATCATTATTCCTTTCATTTACTATGCAGCAAAAGAATGTGTTTGTACTTCCTTTGGCCTGCTTGATTCCTCCTCACATCTGATTTGCCTTTCTTACCATGCTCACCCGTCTGTAATGTGTACTGCTCATGAGCTTGCTTATCACTTTCTCCTTAAGTACCTTCCACATTATTTTTTGCAGCTTTGATTAATGATGCTACTTATCTATTTAATCTCTACCTGATTTATTCATGCTAGGTATGCAATTTCCTGATATCTGATTTCCTTCAAACACCCCTTGATCATTTCCCATGCACTGCAAGCATCTTTTCCTTGAAAGATTTCAACATACTCTTCCCCCCTGAAGGTTCTTATACCAAAGAACTTCCAACTGGCAACTAAGAGTGTTTTAATCACTTCTCCTATAGTTCAACACCTCCACACACACTTAACTGACCACCAGTTTGGTAAAGAGTACTCTCCATTGCATTTCAAATACACTCAGGTCTCTTTTTATGCGGATTTGAAGTTATGCAGCGCACGCTCACAAATACGAGACCTTTCGACACTTCTGTGCATGTCAACAGAAGGAGAATCCATTCTGATAATAGGGTAATCCAGCATTTCCCAAACTTTTCCTACAACGGAAACACTTCACAAATCCTGAAATTTTCATGGAACACCTTGGTTATTTTGTAATGTATTCATTAATAACTAAGTGTTAATTTAGCAGATTTTTTATTATTAATTAATAATTGATCATTAATTATTAATTAATAATTCCCACGCGGTTAGCCTAGTGGCTTTGCGCTTCGCAACCATATGCCTGGGGAAGGAGTGTCCCAGGTTCGATTCCTGTTGTAGACATGAGGAATTTGAGGATCTTCCTCAGGCATAGCCAAGTTAGCCGGTTTTGGGCATGGTCAGTAGGGTTTTTTCCACCAGTTTATCTGGCATTTTTCATCCCGCAAACAGGCAAACCAGCCCCATGAACATACGCCTCTACAGTCAAAAATATATCTCCCCCAGCGGCAGACCAGGCGACGGGTCGGATGGGAGTAGTACTAACAAGAAGTCGCATCTAAAGTAACACGCGGACCCTGCATGGGAAGCGGGAATAACACGTAGTAGTAGAAGAAGAATTATTAATTAATAATTAATTAAATTTAGCCCAATGGAGGAAAAAAGCACCAAAGAAAAGACATTTCTTTGGAAATGAAAATTGCAATTTCAGATCGCTTAGCAAAAGGAGAGGGATCTACGGTGATTGGTAAACATTTTAATTTAGGTGAATCTACTATAAGAGCAATTAAAAAGAATGAAGTCGCAATAAGAAAATCTATCATGTCTGGCACAAAACTAAGTGCCAAATTATCATTGTACTCAAGAGATGCTTTATTAGAAAACATGGAACGAGCACTCGTAATCTGGATTGAAGAATTAACTCAAAGAAGAATTCCTATAAGTAGTTATTTAATTAAATAAAAAACTCTTCGTTTTATGAACAGTTGAAGCAATTGGAGCCGTCTACTTCCACTTCCCAGGCTGATAAAGAATATAGAATTTTCGGCTAGAAAAGGATGGCAAACTGGGTTTTTAAAAAGGAATGCACTTATAACGTGAAGATTACAGGCAAGGTTGCAGCAGCAGATGAAGCAGCCATCAAAAATTTTCAAGAGAAGTTAGCCAAAATTATTGAAGATGGTGGATACTGTCCCAATCAAGTGTTTAACGCTGATGAAATAGGATTGTTTTGGAAGAAAATGCCTAGTTGAACTTACATCGCAAAGTCTGAGGAAAAAGTAAGTGGGTTTAAAGCAAGCAAAGATCGAGTAACGTTGTTGCTTTGTAGCAATGCATCAGGGGATCAAATGTTGAAACCCCTCCTAGTAAATAGATTTCTAAGACCACGTGCTCTAAAGGGCAAAGATCTAAAACAGCTGTTAATACAAAGGCCTGGGTAACAACCGCTGTATTTACTGAATGGTTCAATAATTGCTTTGTACCAGAAGTGGAAACATACATGAAGCAAAAAGCTCTCAATTTTAAAGTTTTATTAATTGTTGACAATGCACCAAGTCAAACGCATTTAGAACATCTAAATGTGCAGGTAGTGTTTTTTCCACCCAATACAACAAGCATTAGTCAGCCATTAGATCAAGGCATAATTGCTACTTTTAAAAAATATTATGTTAAGCACACTTTTAAATTTATATTGGATAAACTAGAAAAAGAATCATTAACAGTAACTGATGTTTGGAAGAAATTTTCTATTTTGGACTGCTTAAATCATGTTGCATCTGCTATTGCTGAAATAAGACCACAAATTTTAAATGCTTGTTGGAAAGCATCTTGGCCTGAATGTATTGCAAACAGTGCAACCATGCAAACATCTACATTATCAGATAAAATCATTACATTGGCACATGAAATTGGTGGAGAAGGTTTTGATACGTGCTTATTAAATTACTTAAAGAAATTACAATGTACAAAGGATATAAATTAAATTAGACTTTAATCTATAATTCCAATATTTCGGCAACATCACATTGCCATTTTCACAGGAACTTAAAATAAAGACACGTGCATGCAGGCACTACACACAGCGTAAATGAGGGATCTTATATATATATATAAGTCTAATTTAATTTATATGTTGTAATTTCCTTAAGTAATTTAATAAGCATGTATAACCAAAAGCCTTTCTACGAGAAGGTTTTAATACATTTAGCCAGAACAATGTAGACGAATTGCTTGTGGATAATGCCTTAAGTGACGATGATATTATTGGATATCGATTAACTTTAGATATCGTTGAAGATCCAGAAAATGATAGTGAAGTGGAAGAAAAACCTGTCCCCCTCACTATAAATATAATTCAAGAAGGTCTTGAACTGTGCAATAAATTGGAAAATCATTTTCTTGTTAATGACACAAATTCTGAACAAGCCTTTAAATTCCAACATGAGCTGAAGAACTGTATGTCTGGATATCGCGAGCTGTATAAAAAATTAGTGAAATCATCATCGCAAAGTTTAACCACTGATTACATTGTCAGAAGGAAAAAAATCGGCACAGAACGAGGGTGAAGCTAATTCTGTTTGTGAAGAACCACTGCCTTTACCATACAGATCTGATGCGCTCTCTCTTCTGGTGATGAAAGTGATTTTGCACCAGTTCACAAATGTTGCCAAATATTGTCTAATAGCGATGATAATTCTGATGACAAAATATTAAAAAAAAATATAAAAAATTTTACTTTTCAATAAAATTAAATGAATACCATTTTAAAACAAACTTAGGCATTCTTATTTTCCTGAATTTTCATATACTTTTTTAATGTGATTTTAGGTTTATTTTAATTCATTGCTTCGGGTTTATGCGGTTTTAGTAAATTATAGAACGTATCCCTGATTTTTCAACGTAAGTTTAGGCCTTTTTTGTGAGATTTTTTTATATGCGGTTTTCTGTGGAACTTATCAACCGCATAAAAAGAGACCCTACTGTAATTATTTCTCAGCAGCTGTATAAATGGAATTTATACAACTACTATCCTTCCACTACTTTGCCTTTACCTACAGCAACAATGACTATGTATTTTGTCTCATTTGCATCTATCTCACACCAGATAATCTCTCAATCTTTGCTGAAAAGTACTATACCCCCTTGTATCCTATCCCTGTAAAATCATCCTCCTACAAGTTTCACTAATCAGATAACTTTTGGCAAGTTGCACCAACCAATAGCAAAAAGTCATCCTTCTTATTCTTTATGCTTCTGTTATTAGCATACGAAACTACAGTAACCACTTGGACTCATTACCTTTTAATGACTATTTCATTCAAATTCATCTCAAGATAACATTCAATAATGCATGCTCATTTTCACTCACACCAAGGGTGTCCCACATATAGGCTCATCAGCACCTGCTTCTGCAACAGGTTTCTGTGCCTTTGCACTTCCATGCATGCACAATTTTTCCAGCTATCCAACTCCAAATCCATTAAAGTGCAATCACCTTAGTCATATAAGTCCTGTCAAATTTCATTCCAAATGTCTAAAACTGCACACCATTCCTCCTGCAATCATGGCAATCCTCGATCTGCCTTCATCAAAACTGTGACACTCCATTCAGTCTTTATTTGCTTTTTTTTTTTTTTTTTTCACATTTTTCATAACCTTTCTATATCATACTTTTTGCCTTGCATCCTGACAGTCTCACTAATATATCTAATCTATGCACCTGGGAAATAATTTCATCATGCATGCCCCACCATTATAGAATCAGCATATAAAATTCTCATACTCTTCCTCTCTATTATACACTTCTCATGCATCTCTTTCTTTCCCTTCTTAGATCTACCACATGCCAGACATTTCTCTCTTATTAGTACTCTGGTTGAAAAGTTCAAATCCCATCTAGGACATAAAGAACCTTTTTAAGGGATTATTCATCTGAAGGTAAGTTAGCCGGTCTCTCCAAGAAACTTTTTCTTTCTTTTATTTAAATTAAGGGGATATTAAATCCCACACTGTTTTAAAACCGAATAAGAAACTCAACGATTGGAATCAGAGTTTCATGCCAAATATAGTAAACTATAAAAGTATCAGCGATTACTAGCGTGAGCTAATGCAAGTAGTCCTAGTATGTAGTACAATCTCGGGCAACTCACAGCAAAGGTGGTAAAGTTCTGATCGTTATTCTTGGTATTTTCCATAATGTAAAAACACATTTCCTAGGAAATGTATGCTGTTATTACATTATGGTGGGAGGTCACTACCCAGACTGTTTTCAGCCTTTTTGAGGCTTGCCAAAATGAAGCCTATTGGCTCTTTATATTTAAGTAACTTAATGGTTGCACCTTTTTGACAACTCGTTATAGCAGAGTTTATAAGTTCTTTTTGCTATACCCTTTGGTATCTATTTGGTCTAGCTACTCACTGATGAAGCCTCAAAAAAGGCTGAAACCAGTCTGGGTAGTGACCTCCCACCATAATGTAATAACAGCATACATTTCCTAGGAAATGTGTTTTTACATTATGGAAAATACCAAGAATAGCGATCAGAACTTTACCACCTTTGCTGCGAGTTGCCTGAGATTGTACTACATACTAGGACTACTTGCATTAGCTCACGTTAGTAATCGCCAATACTTTTATAGTTTACTATATTCTTCAGCATGAAACTCTCTGATTCCAATCTTTGAGTTTCTTATTCGGTTTTAAAACAATGTGGGATTTAATATTGCCGAAATGAAGCTTATTAGCTCTTTATATTTAAGTAACTTTTTCTTTCTTTTTTTTAATGTAGCAAAACAAACAAAACTATATGAAAAGACTGCATGCAATTTACATACACAGACCACTGCCCACATAGCCTTAGTTGTTTTGGTAGTATTTCCAAATAACCAACTAGACATTTGTCCAATCACACAAGCTCAGATTTTGTCCCATGAAGGATTCAACATAAGTATTCTCTCTCTCTCATTATCACCTCATCATGCTCATCTTTCACTATTATTTTCAAGCTATTATTTATACATGATCAAAGGGAGCTACATCTGGCATTTATTGATCTAGAGAAAGCATACAATAGAGTGCCAAGGCAAGAAGTCTGGAGGTGTCTGAGGGAGAAGAAGGTGCCGGAGAAATATGTCAGGTTGGTGCAGGAAATGTACAGAAATGTGAAGACAAGTGTTCGGACCTGTCTGGGACAGATAGAAAGTTTTCAAGTAACGGTTGGCTTGCATTAAGGGTCAGCATTAAGTCCGTTTCTGTTTAATATTATGATGGAGGTGGTAACAGAGGAGGTGAGAGAAGATGCACCTTGGACAATGTTGTATGCAGATGACATCTTGCTGTGCACAGATTCAAGAGAAGAAGCGGGAACTAAACTGGAAAGATGGAGAAAAGTAATGGAAGAGAGAGGTATGAGACTGAGCAGAAGTAAGACAGAGTATATGTGTTGCACAATGGGTGGAAGACAGGAGACAGATCTGGAGCTGGAAGGAAATGTCATCAGGAAGGTGAGAGACTTTAGATACTTAGGTTCAACAGTGGAAGAAGATGGAGGAGCTGAGAAGGAAGTGGGATGCAGGATACAAGCGAGCTGGAGGAACTGGAGGGAGATGGCTGGTGTTATGCGATAAGAGGGTGCCGATCAATCTGAAAGGCCAAATCTATAGGACAGTAGTGATGCCAACTATGACATATGCTATAGAAACTGTGGCCCTGAGGAAAAATAACATCAACAGAATGGAAGTAGCAGAGATGAGAATGCTTAGGTGGATATGCAGTGTGATCAGAAAGGATCGTCTGAGAAATGACTATGTCAGGGGAACAGTGAAAGTTACGAACTTAGGAGCGAAAATGCAGGAGGCAAGGTTGAGATGGTTTGGTCATGTGATGAGGAGGGAGGATGAATATGTGGGAAGAAGGGTCATGCAGATGGATGTGCAAGGAAGGCGGAAGCATGGGCGGCCAAAGAAGAGATGGAGGGAGCTGGTAGAAGAGGACTTGAGGATGAAGAACTTGGATGTGGTGACAGCCCAAGACAGGAAGGTGTGGAAGAGACTCATTATCAACAGCAACCCCACTTAAGTGGGAGAAGCTGCAGAAGAAGATTATTTATACATGGTCGACCTCTGTACACTTCACTCCTACCACTTTATTTTTACCTGCAATGTTGCAAACAATCACATTTTACTGCCTTTTGTTGTTCACCATTCCACTGTCATGCTTCTTATTCCTATGACATTCAAAGTTAAGCTTCAACCAAATTTGAACAAATTTAGAATATGGCTGCTTTTAAGGTTCTCTTGAAAAATTCAGCAGAATTTCTGACTTCTGACCTAATGTTCAATCATCACCATCTCATAATGCACCCTATTAGAAGATATCTACACTGAATATTAAAAACAAATCAGGATGGACTGGCAATTTGGGATTTAGCAAACCATACTATATTCTGTGTTGAATTAAATGCAACAAAATAATGGTACATATAAAAGCATTTCCTTGTTTATCCGGGCGATATCTGGTTAAACAAGGAAATGCTTTTTTCTATCTTTATTTTTTTTTGTCAGGGAACAAAGGCAAACAACGAAAAGTCAGCTAATGAAACAAACTCAAAATTGTAATGGGTAGAATTAAGTCTTACACATCAATATAACAAGCATCAATAGAAGGAACTGAAACAAGAATTGGAAAAGTATCAAGTTGGACAGTGTTACTGAAAAAAAAGGTGAAATTCTTCTTAATAGCAAATATAGGTTGTTATATTCAGCAAAATAATGATCAGAAAATGGAAGGAGCAGCTATGGTATTCAACACTAAACATGGATGATAATCTTGAATAGCAGGCAATACAAACATAATGATATATATGCAAAAACTGAATGGGTTCTACTAAGGAAGAAGTGGAGGAATTTTTCATGTAATTGAAAAAAGGCAGCTGATAGAAAAAACAAGTTAGTCTTTTTGGTGATGGTTCTGTTCAGGACATGCACTAGTCATTATTACCAACACCATGTTCTGGGATTTCTTAAAAAAGGGGTTGTTGTTCATTTTAACCACAGTGATGACACTATATATTTGGATATGCCAAGGTGGTCATTCTAAGGTAAAAAAAAAGAAAAGGATATCAGGAAAACAAAAGTGGATATCAATATGGTATCAATTTTATCCTGCTTGTTACTAAGTAATGGTCACTTCCAATTTTGAATCCTCTGTGCACTCTTGTATCGTGAACCAGCATTATGATATCAACTATCAACAATGACGTAAGTCAATGAGACTTTTCGTATTTCTTGTGTCTTCTCTCCATGTGAACTTCTGCATATCTTTATATTGAAACATAGTGTTAGGGATGACTACTTCATGTCCTGAACAGAAGTCCAGTAAATATTTACTATTATTATCTTTGCCATTTTCTCCAAATTTTCCCAAAATGTTCCCATATGTCTGTAGGGATTCATTTTTACTCTGCTTCAAATCTCCAAAAAAGGACCAGTTTTTCCATTTTCTTTGTCAAATGCTTGTTCTAATAACTCAAAAAATTCCACCACTTCTTCCTTAGAAGAACCTTCTGTGGGACCACACACATAATAAGTTACACTGTCCTTTTTCCCATTTTGAAGTCTGCCTACTTAACTACTTGAAATTGCCTTCTAATCAAGAAGTTTATCTTCATATTTGGTGATGAATGCTACTGCTACACCTTTCTTCCTTTCCTTGATTATTGCCTGAAAATAACCTATACTTAGTATTTAGTAAGATATCCTGTTCTTGTCTTCTTTGTCTCAGGAATGCGAGTTATGTCCATATAGTACTTTTCCAATTCTTTTACAAGTTCTATTTCCTTTCCATTAAGACTCCTTATATTGATGGTTCCTATATTCAGTCCTTCTGATGCTGGGTTTATTCTTCTTCTAGATGTTGAGTTGGAGCTTGTTTGAGTAGTAGATTCTTCACTGTTCACCCTAGTTCCCTGACAAAAACAGCGGGGGGGGGGGGGGGACTTGTTTAATTGAGCGATGCCCTAGCTGGAATGAAATCTCATCATGTTGTACCATTATGTACATTGGTGGTTTAAGCCATTAAAAAGTACAATTTGGTCAGCTAAGTTGCCAGCCAATCCTCTTTTGTTCAGTACTGGGTCTTGTCTGGCCTTTTTCTTGAAGTTCGAGTTGATCCAGTGAGCAGTTCCCATTCGTGGGTCAGCGTGAAGTAGATACCTACTAACAGGGCACACCACATGAAGGTGAGGATTAGACATTAAGTTGGAAGCCCCAGTCGGTTCTCTGCATTCCTGAAAGGCAATGTGAAGGTCACCTCTGTAAAATCGTGTATAGAAGTATTTTTATGCAAAAACACCTTATATACTGATTTTACTGGTAAACAAAATTCACTAAAAACACTTGAGCTAAAAGAGGAATTTTCATATTTTTTAATTTGGAAATAATATTTTATATATTACTGAATATTGTCACCTCAAAAGATTTTGTAAAAGAACAAAGGAAAATAAGTATAAGATAAATTGTGTCTAAGTATACCTCTAGTCAACTAAAATTCCAGGCAGATTAAGGGATTAAGTCATGACATGAGGCCACTCCAAATGCGAAGGTCGACATTACACAGGGGGGGGGGTTCCCGTCTGAGTGCACCGATCGATGAGGGTGACGGTTTGCAGAACATCAGGGTACCCAGGGGACTATGACGTAAGAAAAACGAAGGTCATCGGAACCATATAAATAGCAGTTTGCTGGGTCTTGTCTGGCCTTTTTCTTGAAGTTCGAGTTGATCCGGTGAGCAATTCCCATTCGTGGGTTAGTGTAAAGTTACGAGGTCATGTGGAGCTCCGATGAGAGAGTTCACACTCATGACAGTATCAAGGTCAACGTAAGCCGAAGAGTTTGGAAGTAAGTACGATGATCGTTAACCGCAACTGAGCTTCAATAGAATCGTGGATGATGAATCGCTATCCTACAAAGCAAAGGCCAGAAGAACGATGCACTAAGGCACGTCGTATTAGGAGGAACCAGATGCCGAACTTCCAAGCCGTAGGAATTAGATTGTCTGCCGATAGTGAAAAGAAGTCTTGCAAATTATTTAAAGGATGTTCAGATGCAGTGACGAAGTCTAATGGAAACAAGAAGGGATAAGCAGTTATAGAGGACCAGACTTGATGAATAGTAAGAACTTTCCATTATTTTTGTCAGAAAGAAGAAACTTAGATTGTGACGGTGGTTTGTATTGATTGAACTGTTTTAAAATTAGAGTTATAGGACTTTAGACCTTGTGCTAACAATTGACTTAATTTACTCTATGTAAGAGAAAGCCTAGATGAATTGTATTGTGAATCTAATTGTATTTTATAGTTGTAGTCGTTACTTAAGGCTGAAGTTATATATGTTGATGATCAGATTATATGTAAGGTTAAGAAAGGGGGATAAGATTCTAGACAAGTAGTTCTGCTGGGATTCAGATGATTGTGATAATTGATCGTTTAACTTATATTGAGTTGTTAGATATAATGTACATATTAGATTAAGTCAGATTAATTTGTGTCATTTGTGTAATTGTTTCTTAGTGATGAATAAATTGTTTTCTTAGCAAAATAACTTGCCTGATTTCTACGTCTAATGCACTACTCATAAAATCGAACCTATGTGTCTTAAAGTAGATATTGCCATGAGTATGCAGAGTAAGAAATATTTGTAATTTGGTATAGAGATAAGTAGGAAAGAAAGGAGCTGTGTGTCATACCGGGTGTTCTATTCTTCGGAGGGAGATACTACTCTTATCCTAGAATTTTGGTGGCACAGCTGACTAACAAATAAATTTTCCAAAATTTAATTTAGAATAAACACCAGTAAATCAGACAAAGAGATTGGCTGCAGTCCGAGGCACTTTCTTTGTCCTTGACGTCTTGCACACGTGATCCTTACTAATTGCGGCCACAAGATAGAGGTAACGTAACTGACAATAAGTCAGAAGTATAGTAAAACCTAAGAAGATAAGTTTCAAACTAGAAAACGTAGAATTTTACAAAAGGTGCAGCCGAACAAGAATTAATTAATAAGAACCATAATTAATATCATAGATTTAACAATAAAACATAGATTTTAACACCTCCCAGTTATTTGGCTTTGATCATTAAGAAACCCCAACTATTTGTCAAAGTGAAAATCCGATCTTGACAATCTTCATTTGGTCTGAACCCAGCTTACTCTTCTCTTTTTCTTCCATAATTTTATCAACCTCTTTTCAAGTATGCTATCTTACCTGGAATATTTAGAAGAGAAATTCTTCTGTAATTCTCAGATTCAGTTTATTTCCTTTTTTATAGATGGGAGATATGAGAGCTCTACTCCAATCATCAGAAATCTGTCCTTCTGAATTATGTAGTGTAGAAACTGTAAAACTTTCATACCTCCATAGTTAAGCATTTCTGGTCAAATATTATCTAATCCAGCAACCATTCCACGTTTTCCAAGTTTTTGATGGCTTCTCTATCTCAAGTATTGATATATATTACTGTTTGCATTCCTTTTAAAACTTTTCACTACTGTTCTGCTTGTTTCATTTAACAGTCTTTCAAAGTAATTACTCTAGACATCTGGGCTATCCTTATCTTCAATTTTCATATCACTTTTATCATCTTGGATTCCTTTTAAATTACTCTTTTCTCCACTTCTAAGCTCTTTTTTTTATACCATCCAGAACATTTTGCCACCTTCCTGATATTTATTTGCTATATTCTTACCAAAATCTTTCCATAACTTTTGTTTAGCGATTTTTACACACCGTTTAGCTCTGTGACATTTTTCTCTGTATTCTTTTAGGGCATTTGCTGACGTATTTGCTAGTAACTTTTGGTATACTTTCTTCTTTACCAGGACCACTTCTTTAACCTCGTATCCACCATGGTGTTCTAATTTTTCTATCCTTGCAGACCACTTCACCACATCTCGCTCTCTCTAGCTGAATCGGTCAATGTTTTCTTCAGTGTTCGCCACTGAGACACAAAAGGTTTTGGTATTTTCCAACCATTTCATCTTTTCTTCAACAATGTTTGTATAGTTGAGCCTACAGTTACCTGTTAAAAGATGCTCAACTTTAATACTTTTTAAACCTTTCTTATATACTGTTCTTTATGATGTGTTATCCATTTTTATCCTACTTAGCTCTAAGTAATGGTTATTTCCAATTTCAAATCCTCTGTACATTCTATCCTGAACCAGCATGAAGATATTAACTATCAACAATGCCATAGCTAATGAGGCTTTTTTTTTTATTCTTGCATCTTCTCTCCATTGTGAACATCTTTATGTTGGAACATGGTGTTAGTATTGACTAGTCTCTATTCTCCAAATTTTTCCAAAACGTTCCTATATGCCTATAGGAATTATTTCCTACTTTATGTCAGCTACCTGCTCTAATGACTAGAGACATTCTTCCACTTCTTCCTTAGAGGTACTTTCTGTAAGAGCATAATAAATTTAGTTTAATCCTTTATCCAAGTGTAAGCAAACAAAGTTTGCACCTGGAGTATCTTCAGGACTGAGGCAACTGTTGGTAAAGGTGGACCAAGCTTCAGGTGCAAACTTTGTTTGCTTATACTTGGATAAAGGATTAAACTAAATTTATTATAATTTACTCGGCCAACCAGGACACCCAGCCTGGTTGGCCGAGTGGTTAGCATATCCGTTCTCCAGCTAAAAGGCTGTGGGTTCGAATCCCGCCGTGAGCATGGCTGCTTGTGATTGTCTGTGAAAATACTAGTGGTGGTGGTGGGCAGTAGATGGCATTGGTTTTGATGAGAAAGGTAGTGCGGTGGATGGATTAGTGGAGAGGGAGAGTTGTAGATCCTGCCCTCAATGAGTATTGGACTCCCTGGAGGTGTTACTTCCACTTTAGTATCACCACCTCTGGGTCTGGCTCCCATTGAAGAGACCTCAATAAAGGTCAAAACAGGTCTGGGTAGTGGCCCTTCCCTTAATGCATAGCATTATACACATCCGCAAGGAGATGTGCTTTGCATTATGGGAGATACTAAGACAAGTGATGAGAGCTTGGTCCACCTTTACCATGAGTTGCCTCAGTCCTGAAGATTCTTCAGGTGCAAACTTTGTTTGCTTACACTTGGATAAAGGATTAAACTAAATTTATTATAGTCTAACCAAGTGGGGGGGGAACTTCCAACTTTCTGTGAGATCATAAGCACAAATAACTTTCATTGTACATTTCCTCCATTTTGATGTTTGCCCACATAACTCTACTTGAAACTGCTTTCCAATCTAGAAATTTATCTTCATGTTTGGTGTTGAATGTTATCACATTCAATACCAAATTGCATATGATGATACAACATGATGAAATCTCATCATGTTGTATCATCATATGCAATTGTAGCTTAAGCCAACAGAATACAATTTGGTTGGCTAAGTTTCAAATTGCTAGTTCTTCTAGAAATTTATCTTCATGTTTGGTGTTGAATGTTATCACATTCAACACCAAATTGCATATGATGATACAACATGATGAAATCTCATCATGTTGTATCATCATATGCAATTGTAGCTTAAGCCAACAGAATACAATTTGGTTGGCTAAGTTTCAAATTGCTAGTTCTTCTAGTGTCCAGTAGATACCTGCTGATGGGGCACAGCATGTGAAGGTGAGGATTAGACACTGCTAGACATTAGAGGTCAGAAGCCCCAGTCGGTTCTCTGCATTCCAGGTCCAGGTTTAAGTAGATGGCTATGCTATACTAGGCAACCACAGTATCCTACTAATGATGACACCTGACTAGTGAGATATTTACCTGAATGGTGAGCCAAAACAAAATATTTCAAGCCTTCAGTCATGCAGAACACCTTACTGGCTAACTGTTGGGTTGGCATATTTTTTGTGCATGAAATTATAAATGTTAACAGTGTCTGAATTTTTACTGCTCACAAAAGCAAAGTATGGTGAAATGAGCAAGGCGAGAAAAGTCATAGTGTCACTAATAGCTGATTCTAAAAGTGTTTTAATTGCAAAAATTTCATTTTGTCATTTTTATTTAAATAAAAATGTTCATATTTCAGGAACCACAATAAGCAGAGTAAAAACTGAAGTTTATTAATTATTTCAGCAATATCTATAGAGTTCTCGTTATCCAACTTGAGTATATTCAACTGAATTATCAAAGAGTCATATCCAAACCTAAAATAGATGGCAAGAAACAATTGTTTTTTTGTAAATTTATCTTCATTAAGTAGTGCATCCTTTTAGTTTGAAAATTTCTTTTTGAATGTTCAGCAAAGTCTAATTTTCAGCTGTGATTGAGTTTTTATGCTTCTGCTGCGGCTGGTGTAAAAACTATATAACATTACTGTTCAGTTATTTTCCAACAATGTTTGGGGCACAATTATGGATGTCTTAAAAAAATACAATTAATATAACATCATAAAAGAAAGATCACAATGTTTTGTTTAAGATGTTTAATTCTATAAACATGAAACCTTACTCAAGTGAAAACATATGGATTTAATACTATTTAATATTGTAATAATTTAATTAAAAAAGGCTAAAAGGAGGTAATTCTTAAATGCTACATCTTGAAGAAGGTAAGGAAAATATGAATGACACCTCAAGGTTGGGGAGAAAACATGTTTCATATGATTCTTGAAGCTAAATAGAAATGAATTTAGCAGGATTTTTATAAACAGTTTTAAAAAACTAGTTCTTAATGCACATTCTAGAAATAAATCTGAGCAATCTAAAAAAGCTGGAATTCACTACTATGAGTTACAACATAACATCCAACCTAGCATGCAACGATCATTGTCAGATATTTGGCAGTTCTTTTGGATTATGTGAACAACTCCTTCCCCATTTTAACATCTTGATGATTGTAAACAACTACCCCTCCCTTGGAAATGAAAGGATGTCACATTGTATAACTCACTATATTTAATTTCTTATATTACTATTTTCTGATATTTTAATATTATTAACATTTTGAATCACCTGATGTTAAAAAAAAAAACTTTCTTTTCCCCACAAAATACTTAACTAGTATATTGTTTTTAAGTTTAAGGATATTTTATTTTTGGAGATGTCATTATCCTCCCCCCCCTCCCTCGCCCACAACCAAAAAAAGAAAGAAATCTACCTTTGGTTGAGGTATATAAATATCAACACCTGAACTGAGGTGGATTTCTTTTTCTTTTTTTTTCTTTATGTTTTATATGTTGGTTTTAAAAATAAAACCACCATATAAAACTTGCAGCTTGAAATTTCATCTAGCAACAAAATTTGGTACAGATTAATTTTTGCACTACTCGAAATGCCAGAAGGCTTCGGCATTCACACTATATTCAGAAAAAATGTCTACTAATGAAATGAATATTAAAAAGAATTAAAAATCAATGATATATTCAAATCAAAGTTCATATATAAAAATACCTCTGAAAGGCACTGGTTTTCAAGAGGGGTACCATTCACCTCCAGGATACGGTCACCAACATGTAAAGACATTAGATCTGCACTCACTCCCATGCTATGAAATAAGAGGACTGATGAAATACTTCTAAAAATAAAAATTTCATGGTACAGAAATATTGTAAAATCTCTCATAATATGTAACTCATCATGTTCGTTTTTACGTTTTTCTAGGGCGATTGAACTTAAATGTCAATTTTGTCTGTAATAATCTTGTATTTGTCATAATTTAACCATGGGCCTTTATTAAAATAATGTGGCACATGACACCATTATGTAATGCTGTTAACTATGTCCATATATGGCAATTTCAAAAGACACACGAAGTATGACGTCATGATGTTCATACATGACTATATGTGGAAGTTTCGAGAGATGTGTGCATACACACAACAGAAGTCTGGGTCTTTATAAGGCAAAACATCGAGAAGGACTTCATCTTAGGTTTCTCAGTCTTCTCCTACCTGGGTCTGCCACCATGTGAGGTCTGTTGTCGGTAATTGAAAGAGAAGTGTAGTTAAGTCTTAGTTTTCTAAATCTTCTCTTGCCTGGGTCTACCTACCACGTGAGGTCCGATGCCAGTAAACGTCGTAGGTCTGAGGGTTCCTAATCGTCTCCTACCTAGGTCCGATGCCATGTGAGGTCTGTTGTTGGTAGTTGAAAGAAGTGTTGTTAAGTCTTACTTTTCTAAATCTCCTCTTGCCTGGGTCCACCACCACGTGAGGTCCAATGCCAGTAATCAAAAGAGAAACATTAGGTCTGAGGGTTCTCAATCATCTCCTACCTAGGTCCGTCACCATGAGAAGTATTGTGTCGATTGTCAGGAAGTTTTGCTCGTATGGTGTGCGTAACAGGAAATATTTCGCTTTCGGTGAACATGAAAAATAAGTTTATTTAAGTTACGCTTATTAATTTGTGCAGTTATTTAGTGTCTGGTAAGTTGATATTCAAGAAAAAATATCAGTTTTTATTAAAATATTCTATTATTTTATGTTTACGATTATTAATTTTTATCAGTGCCACCACGTTAAAGATCAGTGCACATTGCCACCACATTAAAGATCCTAAAGGGCATAGAAAAGAAATAATAGTCCTAAGAAAAGAAATAATCCTAAAGAAATAATAGACAACTCAGACAAAGAAGGAATTTGTCAGAAAATCAAGAACAAGACAGCAGAATGAAAGAAAGACAAAAAGGAGAACTTTCATGTAAACAAAAGATTCATGTAAATGGCAGTGTGCTGAATTGGAATTGTAAGTATTTATATATGTGATATTTCCAAGCAAGAATGTACATGTGTCTGCTTATGGGTACAACATTATGTACGTTAACAATTGCAATAAGCTCACCCAAGGTGCGTCTTAATCATCTCAACTGTGTATAATTAGTTATTGTAAGAGTAAGAAGAGTACTGAACTGAACAATGTAATTTAATATTTAATTAAGCTTGCCTAATGTATGCCTAATTTCCAGTTTGTGTATGTATGACTAGCAGGATCTTCTAGATTGTGATTTAACTTTAAGAGAAGAAACATAGAACTAAGTCTGAATCAGGAAGAACTGAAATTGACAAAGACTTGAATGCAATTGTATATATATGTTAATGAGGATCAGACTGTGTAAATATTCCTTTTTGATTTAATTAAATGGTTTGTGAACAACAAACCATTTAATTAAATCACACATTGGACTGATTCTGTCAATGCACTATTCTTAAAAGTAGAGGATTTGACAAAATCGTACCAACCTGGTGCGACCATAAAGGACGTAACTGCGTCTATTAGAGAGCAAAAGGAAAGGGTGAAAGAAATGATTGTTGTGGCAGGTACGAATGATTTGAAAGGAGATAAAATGGAAATGATAGAAGACCTGAATGAATTGTTTAAGGTAGCAAAAGAAAAGAGTGAGAGAGTTAGAATGATTAGTCTTTTGCCACGGTATGACAGTGAAATGTTTAAAAGGAGGGCTATAATTGCAAATGACTTTATGCGTGGGTTATGTATGACGAGTGGTGTGGAATTTGTGGATGTGTGGAGTGAGTTTGATGGGCGAAAGGATCTATATAAGATGGATGGCTTGCATTTGAATGGTTACGGTGTAAGAAGACTTGAGAAAGTGTTGCTGAATGTAGTGGATATGCAAATTCAGGGAAACTAGATTTGTTAGGGAGGGGGGGTAGAGATACAGTCCTTATGGAGGCAGTTGAATGTAAGAATGAATATAATATGCCAGAGCAAATAAGGACAACAAATCAGAGTGGGATAGTTAATATAAGGCATCAAGGTAGGGTTGGGGCTAATGGGGGTCTTAAATTCATGTACACTAATACTAGGAGTATTAGGAACAAGAAGGAAGAGTTTTTGGCCATGGTTGGCACTTCCAGACCACAGGTTATAGGTATTAGTGAAACATGGCTGACTGTAGATGATATAACTAGTGGGATTGAATGTGATGGGTATAGTGTGTTCAGGAATGACAGAGAGAATAAAATGGGGGGAGGAGTATTGTTGATGATAGCTGATGAGCTCCAGCCAAGGAGAATAGAAGTTGAATTGCAGGATAGAGAAAAGAGCACATTTGAGGCCATTTGGTGTGAGATTGTGGCTAGCAGAACTAAATATACAATTGGGTGCTGCTATAGACCAGGTGATGGAAAAGATGGTGGTGACAGTATGCACAAGCAAATAGAAGAAATGGGTGGAAGGAGGGTGATTATTATGGGAGATTTCAACTATGGTCGCATTGATTGGAGTGAGGAGAGGACACACGGGAGGAAGGAACTGGATTTTATGCGGTTATTAAGGGATAACTATCTGCGACAGCATGTAATGGAAAATACTAGGGGTCAGAGAGTGCTTGACCTAGTAATTACATCTGAGGATTTGGCTGTAACAAATATGACCACATTGCCACCAATCGGTGAGAGTGATCATAGGGTCTTAACTTGGGAGGTGGCTAAAGGTGTAGAATTTTCAATTAAGACAGGGTACATGTGAAATTATCGGGCGGGAAAGTATGACAAGCTTAGGAGTTTGATTGGTTCAGTGCCATGGCATGTACAACTACAAGGACTAGAAGTTGATAGTGCATGGGAGGTAGTTAAGAAGTGCTTGCATGAAGCAATGGCTGACTGTATACCTAGAGTCCGAATAATAAATCAAGTAGGGGTTAAATGGATGAATAACACCATTAAGCTTGAGTTGCAAAAAAAGAAACAACTATGGAGGGAATTTAAGGAGAAGGGTGACCGGCAGGCACATGAATGGTATAAAGCGCAGGCCAGAAGGGTGACGAGTGTGGTAAGAAAAGCAAAAAAGGATTACGAAAGAACATTGGCCATGCAGGCTAAAGAGAATCCTAAACAGTTTTTTAGATATGTAGCAAGTAAAAGGAAAAATGTACATGGCAGATTGATTTTAAAGAATGCCGATGGTAGGGAGGTAACTTAATCAGTTGAGACAGTTGAGTTACTGAGTGAGCACTTTGTAAAAGTATATCATCCAGGTGGTGACATTGCAGAAACGAATAAACCAGTAGATTATATGGGAATTGTGGTTAATGAAGTGGAGGTGAGTAGTCTATTGCATAACCTCAATGTCAATACATCTGTGGGATTGGATGGTATACCAGCTCGTGTTGTACGAGAAGCAGCTAAAGAATTGTCAGTACCCTTGACCATTTTGTTTAATTTGAGTCTCGGGTCTGGGTTAGTCCCGAGTGGGTGGAAAGAGGGGAAAATAGTTCCATTGCATAAAGGTGGTTCCAAGACTGCTGTTGTAAATTACCGACCGATTAGCATATCAGGAATCATTGTCAAGGTCTTAGAGAAAATAGTCAAGAGGAAAATACAAGATTCGATAGAAGAAAATAGGATACTGTATCGGGGACAGCATGGTTTTGTGAAGGGTAGGTCATGCCTCAGTAACTTGCTCACGTTTTATAACACAGTGACGGCTGAACTGGATAAGGGTAATGGGTTTACGGTGATTCTACTGGACCTTGCCAAGGCCTTTGACAGGATTCCACATGGAATTCTAATCAGTAAATTGCAGCATATGGGAATGGACATAGGGTTGGTGAGATGGATAGGAGGGTGGTTGACGGAGAGATATCAGAGAGTGGTTTACTCGGGAGTAGAGTCCACAAGACGGCCTGTGACTAGTGGTGTGCCACAAGGATCTGTTCTTGGACCACTGCTGTTTAATTTGTTCATAAATGATATAGGAAATGATCTGAGAGGAACAGTTCATTTGTTTGTGGATGATGCGAAGTTGGGTAGGGCAATAGTGAATGCAGATGACGTCAAAATTTTGCAGGATGATTTGGATAGATTGGAGGTCTGGGCTAAGGAGAATGGATGTCAGTTTAATGTGGAAAAATGTAAGGTTATGCATTTTGGGGTGAAAAGATTGGCGGAAGGTTACTGCATTGGTGGAACCCTGCTCCAGGAAATTGATGAGGCACGAGATTTAGGAGTGTTGGTGGATAAGGAATTGAAATTTAGGGGACACATTGCAAAAGTGACCAAAACAGCTCATCAAATCACTTGGTTGCTGAAGAATACGTTGACAAGCAGAGACAAACAGGTTATTGTTCCTCTCTATCGAGCCTTGATAAGACCCCATCTAGACTACTGTGCTCAGATTTGGTCACCTAGGTTTCTTCTTGATGGGGAGGAGGTGGAGAGGATCCAGAGGCGAGTGACCAAGATGATAGCAGGTCTGTGGAATGAACCGTATGAGAACAGGTTGAGGATTTGTGGGTTGCAAAAATTGGTTGATAGGTGGAGGAGGGGAGTATGATTGAGACATTCAAATTACTGAAGGGTTTCTATAAAATTAATTCAGAAGATATTTTTGAGAACAGGGCTGGTTGTGGAAGGACTAGGGGACATCCATGGAAACTGGGCAAAAGTGTGGTTAGTAAAGGTGTTAGAGCTGGGTTCTTTACTTTTAGAGTAGTAAATGAGTGGAATGCGCTCCCTGAGTGTGTGGTGGATGCTGTGACAGTGAATGAGTTTAAGGCAAGGTATGATAGATACTGTATGAATGTCAAATAGTTGTGATGAATATGATTTGGGGCCTCCCTCGATGAGTCTAATGACTCCCTGGAGTTGCCCGTAATAATAGTAATAGTAATAAAGATAAAGTTTAAGTGATCAATAATTGAGCCATGACTAATTAAAGATTAACCTAAGCAGGAAATGTTAACAATATCTGCTTTGTTTTTAGTTTAAAATCTTATAATTGTTGGTGTAGATGCGGTTCGTTGTGGTTGGCGGATTGAGTGGTGGAAACAAAGAATTGTAGAGTAGATGCCCTCCCTCGATGAGTCTTTGGACTCCCTGGAGGTGTCATGTAATAATAATAATAATCTCGCACTCAATACATAGCCTAACTGGCACAGTCGTAAAACAAATAAATTTGTTAGACCATAAAGCGTGAGAACATAAGATCTAGCAGAAATAAATAAATGGTGGCAGTCGATAGTTAAGGCAGTCGACCATTTACAACATCTCAAGAAGTTTTAAAGAAAGAACAAAAAAAGACAAAGCAGGGTTGAGGAATACATTATACAGAAAAGAAAATAACAATATAGCCACAATTTAATATGCAAAACTAACACTGAATTCCAGTAAAATAATCATTTTCCAGAATGGCCCAAACAAATTTACAGAGCTTAACACAGCTCTGTTTTAAACACAGCTGTGTTAAGCTCTAAACACAGCTCAATTTCATTTAAAAACTTATCAGCCAGTCTTCCAAATGTTTGTATAGTTCAATCAGACTTTACTTTGCTATTTCTTTCAGTGTCTTAAAAAAATCTTGATCTTTAGTCTTTTACCTCTAGAGCATGGGTATCAAACTCGCGGCCCGCAACTAATATTTTTGCGGCCCAGCCAAACGTTTGCCAACAAAAGTGATTACTACACATAGCCGTGTTGCATGCATTTCCTTTAAATGCAGGCGAACCATCATTTCCCCCACCATTTCTACCAGCCGATTATATACCTACTATCACGTGCCAGTGCCATACCCACGTCTAGTCGTCAGTCTTGTTTGAACGGACTTGTTTGGTGTGAATAACAGGAAATATTTCGCTTTCGGTGAACATGAAAAATAAGTTCATTTACGTTACACTTATTAATTTGTGCAGTCATTTAGTGTCTGGTAAGTTGATGTTAAAGAAAAAATATCAGTTTTTATTAAAATATTCTATTATTTTATGTTAACAATTATTAATTTTTATCAGTCCTTTGTATTCAGCATCATGTCTCTATCGAAACCAAGTGATGGTAATAAACAAAAAATTGCTGACGAATATTGAAAGTTCCAAGAAAAGTGGGAATTGGAGTATTTTTGCTGTGAAGTAAAAAATAAAATAATCTGCTTAATATGTAATAATGTTATCAGTGTACCAAAGTTATACACATTATGAACTATGAACAACATAAATCAAAATATGATAATTACGAGGGATTAATTAGACAAGAAAATTTGAAAGAGTTCAAGTCAGGACTGAAAAAACAACAGTTCGTTTTTACTAAAGTATCACCAGAAAGTGAAGCGGCAGTGCATGCAAGCTACGTCTTGTCGGAGTTGATAGCTAAACACTCGAAACCTTTTACTGAAGATGATTTTGTTAAGGAATGCCTAATTCAAGCTGCAGAAATTATTTGTCCTGAAAATATGAAGGCTTTTCAAACAATCTCTTTGTCTCGAAATACAGTTGCGGAAAGAATTACTGATTTGGCCAAAATTTTAGTGTTCAGATCAAAGCAAAATCACCTAGATTCGAAGCTTTTTCCATTGCCTGTGACGAGAGTGCAGACAATGGGGACGTAGCTCAAATTAGCTGTGTTTCTTCATGCTTGCGACACGGATTTCAACATTTTTGAGGAATTATTGGAACTAGTACTAATGCATAACACTAGTACAGGACAAGATAGTACTAATGCATAACACTAGTACAGGACAAGATATATTTAATTGTGTTTTTGAACTTCTGCAAAAATACAATCTACCTCTGTCAAAATTAACTTCTGTAGCTACAGATGGAGCTCCTTCTATGACTGGAAAAAAAACAAAGTGAAATTTATGACGAATCCAAGATTCATCATACGCATTGCATTATACATCAAAAAGTATTATGCACGAAAGTAATAAACATGGAAAATGTGTTGAAATCTATCAAAAAAATGATTAATTTCAAAAAATCTCGAGGCTTAAATCAGCAACAGCTCTCTGCTTTCTTAAGCGAATTAGACAGCAAATATTCTGGTTTGTCCTACTATACTGAGGTACGTTGGCTATCCTGCTCCAAGATTCTTAAACAATTATGGGACTTGAAAGAAGAAATATGTCAGTTCTTAATAACTAAAAATCAAGACACAAGCCTGTTTTTTTTTTTTTTGACACAGTGTGGTTGCAAGATTTATCTTTCATGGTTGATATAACAAAACACTTAATGATTTAAATTTAAAACTGCAAGGAAAAGATCAGATCATTACAAACATGTGTGACAAAGTTAAGGCATTCAAATGTAATCTAGTTCTTTGGGAAAAGCAGTTGAAAAATGAAGATTTAATGCACTTTCCGACATGCAACATGAACAAATCAAGTTTAAGTGAAACTGCATCGTATCAAAAATATGCAGAAAAAATTGTAAGCCTTAAAACTGAATTTGAAACAAGATTTGCAGATTTTAAATTTTTGGAAGACAAGTTTTCTTTGTTTTCTTTGATTTTTTCAATAAATATTGAATCAGTACCTAATCAAATGCAAATAGAGGTAACTGAGATGCAGTGTGATTCAGATTTGAAGGCAAAATTCATTGAAGTTGGCATGCCTGGATTTTACAAATATTTACCTGTCAGGTTTAAAAATACTCGAAAATTCGCATGTGAAATTACATCCATGTTTGGAAGTACTTATCGGTGTGAGCAGTTATTTACAATTATGAAGGGAAATAAGTCTCCTGTCAGATCCAGAATTACTGATATTCACCTTGGATCAGTTTTGAAAGTAATCACTATGAACAAGATTTCCCCCGAAGTAGGAAAGATAGTAGCAGAGAAGAGATGACCAAGTGTCAGGGAGAAAACATTAATTTTATCGTTGTTATTGTTCTTTTTTTATACTGTACTTTTCAAAATAAACCTGCGTTTTTATGAAAATTGTAGTTTTTGTTTTTTGTGGCCCACATAAACTTAACCCGTTAACATACAAAGATGTCTCTGACACGTCTTTTGTTTATTGCACCAAAATTGATTTTGACGTATCGCAGATGTTACAAAGTTCACGTCAATTTCAAACGAATCTCATATAAAGATGTCTGTGACATGTCTTTTGTTTATTGAACCAAAATTGATTTTGATGTATTGCAGGTGTTACGAAGTTTGCATCAATTTCAAACGAATTTACAGTTAAAAAATAATTTATATGTCGAAAAAGGGTTAAACCTCGTTTATTTGGGCCTGTGTTAACCTTTGAGTTTGACATGCTTGCTCTAGAGCATTTAAAATGCATCCTTTGCCAACCTTTCTTAGTTCAAATAATAATACTTCAAGTTTTAACTCCATTTATGCTAAGAATTAATAATGTTAAAACTTGAAGCATTATTATCAAATATCTATATATTATAAAATTAAGTCCTTAAAAAAAACAGAGTAGACTAATCAGGTTAATTAATACAGTAGCTACATGATTTCAGAGTAATTATCAAAAGCATGTGATATATACACCACTAGCAAAGCTTAAATGTGCTTTCATCAAATAGCTTTTTTTTTTAATATGAGCATATAAAGACATTAAAACTTATATTAATAATATGTTTTAATCAACTGCACTATTTCTAATCCAATTCTCGAATTATGTTAAATTGATGTGAATACCATTAAGTGTTATGATTTTATCTGTTGCTCCATATAAATTTATTCAACCAGCTTTCCACACATAACAACTTTACTTACATGCTCTTCCACTCAAGTGTTCCATCTTACCTATAATATACTACTTATACTGTATGAATGCTAGTATTGTAATGTCTTCTCATGGATCAATTCTTGAGCTATTTTGTCATCTTAAGAGCCATACAAATATTTGTTTCGTTACTCCCTTAGATACCCAATCTTTGTCTTAGTTAAAATGAATTTTATTATTAGCAATTCTGCACACTTGACTGAAAATAAAATCTATCACATTTTATTTAATATGAGCATATATTAAATATGCTCATATTTAATATATCAAACCAATAGCTATGTGCTAAAGCACTGCAATATTTGCTGGCTTAGTTAGCTGAGTAGATAGTGCTTCCATGTTCAACAGGATATAGATTCAGATCTATATCCGATTTTGACACAGATGTTTATGAAAGTCTTTAAGTGGGAGATAATTTTTATTCCCAAAGTGAAGCCACCATACTTACTGGATGCCTGAAATGAAATGAAAAGTACTATGTTTGTCTACAGAGATGGGGAAATGGATTATCTAGTCTTTAGCATCCATGGTACTTGACATATAAGTTTATCCCTCAAGGATGGAATTTGAATTATAAAAATCACGTTGTATAATTACGTTTGCAGATATAGCAGTTTTAGCTGATAACGAAAATAAACTGAAAGCCACCACCCTAACAAAGATGGAAGAAATCTTCACACATTACAGCCTAAAAATTAATTATAAGAAAACAAAATTATTAATTACAAGAAAAGCAAATCCAATGAAAATAAACCTAGGAATAAATAATAACCTGCTACAACAGGTATCCTCTTTTAAATATCTTGGAAATCTTATCACAGAAGATGGAAGAAACCTATCAGGTATTAAAGCATGGATAATCCTAGCCAAAAAAGCATTCTAGGGGTGCTTAAGGGTCAAAGCTATATAACTGAGAGGAGACCTCCACATAGCCTTTAAAGGAATGCAGAGAACCGACCAAGGCTTCTGACCTAATGTCCAATCCTCACCTTCTCGTAGTGCACCCTGTTGGATATCTACTTGGATACTGAACGAACGAGGATGGGCTAGCAATTTGGGATTTAGCCGACCAAATTGTATTCTTATTGGTTAAACCAAAATAAAAAATGATGGTACAACATGACAAAATTTCATGCAGGCTGGGGCGTCGCCTAGTAAAACAAGGGCCCCCGTTGTTTTCGCCAGGGAACCAGGGTGAACAGTGAAAAGTCAGCTACTTAAACAAATCTGAAAACACACCCCAACTCAACATCACCAGAGTTAAAGATCTGTACTATCAACATAAGAAGCCTGAATGGCAAAGAAATACAGCTAGCTGAGGAATTAGATAAGTACCAGATTGACATAATAGGGGTGACTGAAACAAAAAAGACCAAAACTGGTTAGATCTTTCTGAGCAATAAATACAAAATGTTATATTCAGGCAATGACAATCAAGGAAAAGAAGGAGTAGCCATTGAATTCAACACTAAATACGAGGCTAATCTTCTTGAATGGCAGGCAGTCTCAGGTAGAGTCATGTGGACAAATAGCAGAATAGGGAATTGGACAATGAGACTTATTTGTGCCTATGGTCCCACTAAAATTCCTCCACTTCTACTAAGGTAGAAGTGGAGGAATTTTTTGATGCTTTAGAAAAAGCAACTGACACAATGAAAAAAGAATAGTTGGTCCTTGTTGGGGATCTAAATAGCAGAGTAGGAAATGATTGTCAGACATACAAAAATATTTTGGGAAAATTTGGAGAAAAGAGCAAAGCTAATAATAATGGCAAATATCTGTTGGATTTCTGCTCAGGACATGGACTGGTTATTACTAACACCATGTTCCAACATAAAAATGTGCACAAATTCACATGGAGAGAAGAGGCTAGGAATAAGAAAAGTCTCATTGACTATGTTATTGTTGATGTTTTCTCCCTGGTGCAGGACACCAGAGTGTACAGAGGATTTGAAATTGGAAGTGATCACTATTTAGTCTTGAGCAGGATAAAATTGAATTTCATATTGAAAAGAATAACATGTAGGAAAGTTTTAAAGCAAATAAAAGTTGAAAAGCTCTCAGATGTGAACTGTAGACTAAAATACAAAGATTATTGAAGAAAAAATGAAAGAGTTTGAGAACAGGAATCAAACCTTGGAGATTCAGTGGCAAACTCTGAAGAAAACATTAATTGATTCTGCCAGAGAGGCATGTGGTGAGGTTGTCTGCAAGGATAAAAAAAATCAGAACTTCATGGTGGACACAGGAAGTTAAAGAGGCAGTGAAGGAAAAGAAGAAAGCATATCAAAAGTTCCTGTCAAATAAGTCAGCTTGTGCTCTTAGAGAATATAGAGACAAATGCAAGAATGCTAAACACTGTGTAAAACTAGCTAAACAAAAGTCATGGGAGGACTTTGGCAAGAATATACAAACTAAATATCAAGAAGGTGGCAAAATATTCTGGAGGTTGTTGAAGAAGCTTAGGAATGGAGGAAAGAGTGCTGTAAAAGGAGTTAGAGATGATAAAGGTGACATGAAAACTGGAGAAAAAGATATCCTTGAAGTATGGAGTAATTACTTTGATAAACTGCTAAATGAAACAAGCAGTGATGACAGCACAGTGGTAAAAAACAGTGATCAGGCATGCAGTCAGGAATACATGCCAATACTTATTATTATTATTATTATTACCACGGGCTACTCCAGGAGTCCTTAGACTCATCGAGGGAGGCCCTAAACATCATGTTCACACAGCTGTGCAACATTCTCACAGTATCTATCATACCTTGCCTTGAACTCGCTCACTGTCATAGCACCCACAACAGACTCTGGCAGCTTATTCCACTCATTTACCACTCTAAAAGTAAAGAACCCAGCTCTAACACCCCTGCTAACCACGCTCTTGCCCAGCTTCCATGGGTGTCCCCTAGTTCTCCCACCACCAGTCCTGATCTCAAAAATATCATCTGAATTAATCCTATAGAATCCTTTTAGCAATTTGAATGTCTCAATCATATCTCCCCTTTTTCGCCTATCAACTAGTTTCTGCAACCCGCAAATCTTCAACCTGTTCTCATATGGTGCATTCCATAGACCTGCTATCATCTTAGTCACTCGCCTCTGGATCCTCTCAACCTCCTCCCCATCAAGAAGGAACCGAGGTGACCAAATCTGGGCACAGTAGTCGAGATGAGGTCTTATCAGGGCTCGGTACAGAGGTACAATAACTTGTTTTTCTCTGCTCGTCAAGGTATTTTTCAACAACCAAGTGAGTTGATGAGCTGATTTAGCTACTTTCGCAATGTGCCCCCTAAACTTCATCTCCCTATCCACCAACACTCCCAAGTCCCTGGCCTCATCAATCTCTTGGAGTACAGTTCCACCAATGTGGTATACTGCTGCTAATCTTTTCACTCCGAAATGCATAACCTTACATTTTGTCACATTAAATTGACATCCATTCTCCTTAGTCCAGAACTCCAATCTATCTAAGTCATCTTGCAAGACTTTGACATCTTCTGCATTCACTATCGCTCTACCCAACTTTGCATCATCAGCGAACAAATGAACTGTCCCACTTAGACCATTCCCTATATCGTTAATGAACAGATTAAACAGCAGTGGTCCAAGAACAGAACCCTGTGGCACACCACTAGTCACAGGCCGTTTTTTGGACTCTACTCCTGAATAAACTACTCTTTGATATCTCTCCATCAACCACCCAGCTATCCATCTCACCAACCCTATATCCATTCCCATATGTTGTAGTTTACGGATTAGAATTCCATGTGGTATCCTGTCAAACGCCTTTGCCAGGTCCAGCAGTATCACTGTAAACCCATTTCCCTTATCCAGTTCAGCCGTCACCCTGTTATAAAACTTGAAGTAGAAAAAGCCATCAAAGGCTTGAAATGTGGAAAGGCAGCTGGAGTAGATGATATTCGACCAGAAATGCTGAAGTATGGTGGTATAAGAGTCTTACAGTGGCTGCACTGCATAGTTCAGAAAGCCTGGACAGAGGGACGAATTCCTGATGATTGGAGTAGAGCTCTCATAGTACCCATATATAAAAAGGGAAATAAAACTGAATGTGAGAATTACAGAGGTATTTCACTACTGAGTGTTCCTGCCAAGATCTATGCAAGTATACTTGAGAAACGGTTGAGAAGAATTGTGGAAGAAAAGCTTGGTGAAGAACAAGCTGGATTCAAGCCAAACAGAGGTTGTCAGGATCAGATCTTCACTTTACGACAAATAGGAGAGAAAGCATGGGAATATAACAAAGATCTGTATTTAAGCTTTGTCGATTTGGAAAAGGCATATGATAAGGTGCCAAGAGAGAAGCTATTCAATACGCTGCAGTTATATGGTGTCAATGGGGCATTATATCAAGCAATACTTAGTCTTTATTTGAGTTGTAAGTCAGGAGTTAGAATTGAAGGAAGTACAGGAAGATGGTTTAATGTTAAATCTGGTGTGAGACAAGGATGTACATTATCCCCTCTGTTATTCATTATCTATATGGATCACATTATGAAGGAAAGTGGTATTAAACCTGATATCAAAATTGGAGATGTTAATGTCAGCTCCTTGCTTAAAAATATTCTTAATGCGGATGATGTTATACTTCTAAATAAATCCACTACAAGTCTGCAAGATTCTCTGACTAAATTGAATAGCTGTTGTAATAGATATGGTATGAAGGTCAGCAATAAAAAGACAAAGACAATGAAAATAGGCAGAATCATTGAAAATGTCAACTGTGTTGTGAATGGAGAACCTGTGGAACAAGTAAAACATTTCAGCTACTTAGGCACAATTTTTACTGAAGATGGTAAATTAATTATAGAAATAGACAACAGAATCAGCAAAGCTGGTATGGTGGGGAGTCAATTGAATAAATTCATATGGAATAAGAGAGAAATTAGTCGGAACACTAAATTAGCTATATACAAGACAGTGTTCAAACTAGTTTTAACTTATGGATCTGAAAGCTGGGTCAGAAGTAAAACACTTGACCAAAGACTAGAGACCGCAGATATGAGAGTCCTGAGAAAGATTAGAGGCGTGAACAGATGGCATCAATGGCAATATCATATTAAAAATGAGGATATTAGGAAAGAAATTGACATTGTCAGCATCCAGGAATGCGTTAGCAGATCTAATCTCAGGTGGTATGGTCACCTAAACAGAATGGGCAAGGAAAGATTAGCAAAACAAGTGTTCTCTGCCAGGTTGGCAGGAAAACGACCCAGAGGAAGACCAAGATATAAGTGGATTGATACGGTACGAAGTGCCTTAGACGACAGAAATATAAGATCTGATAATGTCGGAGTCTTGACGAGTAACAGACTGATTTGGAGGAAAATTGTAGATAGGAAGTTAGTAATGATATAATTTTTTCATGTAGTACTATCATATCCTGTGCACCCCTTGTGGGTACATGGCAGGAATATGATGATGATGAAAAAGCATTCTATAACAGAAGAAACATTTTTACCAGTAAAGGACTTAACATCCAGCTCAAAAAAAAGGCTAGTGAAAACATACATATGGAGCATTGCATTATATGGTTGTGAGGCCTGGACTCTAACAAAACAAGACATGAAAAAGTTGGAGGCATTTGAACTTTGGTGCTGGAGAAAAATGATGAAAATTAGTTGGACAGAAAAGAAAAGTAATGAAGAAGTTCTGAATATAGTTCATGAAGAGCGGTCATTAATGAAACACATCAATAAGAGAAGAAAAAGCCTAATTGGACACCATTTGAGGCATGGGGGACTGATTACAGAAATAATGGAGGGGACTGTAGAAGGAAAGAGGCCACAGAGGCAGACCAATAATTTCATATATAAATAACATAAATGCTAACTGGCACTAAGAGTTATGAAGAGATAAAAAGGAAGTCACAAGACAGGATGTTGTGATGTGCTGCTATATTTACCAATTTTCAGATTGATGCACCAAAGAAGAGATTTATGAAGATGAAATTTGCTCTCAAAAACTGATTATATTATATTATATTAGTGAAAATAAAGGAATATGTATTTCACTCCACATTGAAATCACCAAACAGAAAATGAAAATACAAAAAATCTATGTAATAATAAACCGGTACTGTGTGAAATATATATATATAAGTATGAAATGTTAGTTCCTAAACTAACATTTGTTGAAAGATTAGGAGCATAAACAGATGACATCAATGGCAATATCATATTAGAAAATGAGGATATTAAGAAAAAACCTGATATTAGTATTCTGGAATGTGTTAGCACAGTTAATATCGGGTAACGTGGTCATTTAAACAGAATGAAAAGATTAGCAAAGCAAATGGTTTTTGTGAGAATGACAAGAAAAAGATCCAGAGGAAGACCAGGATCTAGGTGTATTGATACAGTAAGAGGTGCCTCAGAAGACAGAATTATAAGATATGATAATATTGGAATCTTGAAGAAAACTGTTGATAAGTTAGCAATGATCTAACTTTTTTGTGTAGTACTATTGTAATATCCTGTACACTTCATCAAATACCTGATATGTACTAATCAGGTATTTGACGAAGATGATAAAATAATTTCAGCTCAACTTGTTTTATGCTCACATGGCTCAACTTATTAAATTTGAAATGCCTGTATTAAAACTAACAAACACTTTAGTCAGCTTGGAAGTCATGTTCCTGTTGCCTTAGTGAAGAAAGCAGTAGAAGTTATTGGACACACACTTCTACCATCCCCTGAATGAAGTTCCACTATACTATTTCTATGGTCTCGATATATTGAGAGTAACTGTTGCTTGATAATAAAAACAATTTATGGATTTTTTTTTTTTTAATAACCTCAATGAAGTATTTGGCCACAAGACCAGATTAAATATAGTATATCTTACAGTATGAATAATATTAACATTAAATAATTGTGTCACTTATTACCTGAGAGCTCCAGGAATTACTTTCCTGGCTCCAAAAGCAAACCATTTCAATAACACACCACTCTATAAAAGAAAAATCTAGCTCCACCCCTTTCTTGACTACATTCATTCTCAACTTCCACAGATGGCCTCTTGTACTTTTCCCATCCTATATAAAATGAAAAATTCCATCTACTGGTATCCTACATGACTCTTCCAACAGTTTAAATATCCATTATATCACTCTTTTCTCCTGTTTGTTAGTGTCTGTAGTCCACCCATTCTTAATCTGTCCTCGCAATGCAATATCATCTTTAACACTCTCTTTTACGTCCTCTATACTGTATCTACATCACCACAGAAACCAGGAGAGCAGATCTGTACACAATATTCTAGGTGAGGTTATATCAAAGCTTCGATATGACCACACCGGGTCTATTTTGTAAAATGACTTCCTTACCTTTACAAGTCAACCTTCATTTCAACAGTACTATTATCCTCTGTCACCATCTTTGCTATACAGTTGAAGTTCCACTTCCTATCTATTAAAACTCAAAGATCACTATAATATAATAAATTTAGTTTAATCCTTTATCCAAGTGTGAGCAAACAAAGTTTGCGCCTGAAAGTATCTTCAGGACTGGGGTAAGGTGGTACAACACCAGGGAAACTCGTTGCAAAGGTGGAGCAAGATACCAACAACTCCTGTCTCAGTATCTCCTATAATGCATAATGCAAAACACATCTCCTTGTGGATATGTCTAATGTTATGCATTAAGGGAAGGGCCACTACCCAGACTAGTTTCGACCTTTATTGAGGTCTCTTCAGTGGGAGCCAGGCCCAAGTTGAGATACCAGGCAGAAGCATTAGCAGGTCATCTCCACCTATAGGAATATAGGAATACAGTTCCCACTGAAGAGACCTCAATAAAGGTCGAAACTAGTCTGGGTAGTGGCCCTTCCCTTAATGCATAACATTAGACATATCCGCAAGGAGATGTGTTTTGCATTATAGGAGATACTGAGACAGGAGTTGTTGGTATCTTGCTCCACCTTTGCAACGAGTTGCCCTGGTGTTGTACCACCTTACCCCGGTCCTGAAGATACTGTCAGGTGCAAACTTTGTTTGCTCACACTTGGATAAAGGATTAAACTAAATTTATTATACTCTAACCAAGTGAAAAATAAAATTTCAACATCTTTCTCTAAATCCAGAGTAATTTATTAAAAAAGAGTGGCACACCATTCGGCAATTCCTATAGGTGGAGATGACCAGCTAATGCTTCTGCCTGGTATCTCAACTTGGGCCTGGCTCCCACTGAAGAGACCTCAATAAAGGTCGAAACTAGTCTGGGTAGTGGCCCTTCTCTTAATGCATAAGATTAGACATATCCGCAAGGAGATGTGTTTTGCATTATGCATTATAGGAGATACTGAGACAGGAGTTGTTGGTATCTTGCTCCACCTTTGCAACAAGTTTCCCTGGTGTTGTACCACCTTACCCCACTCCTGAAGATACTTTCAGGCACAAACTTTGTTTGCTCACACTTGGATAAAGGATTAAACTAAATTTATTATACTCTAACCAAGTGAAAAATAAAATTTCATCATCAAAGATCACTAGCATGATTAGTTTATTCTAGCATAATTCCACCAATATGATACACCATTGGATACCTCATCAGACTAATGTAATAACTTTGCATTTACTTACACTAAACTGACAATCATTTTCACATACAATTCCGGCCTATTCAAATCATTCTGCAAGTGCTACATACTAGTCACATTTCTGATTACACTAAATGATTTTGCATCATCAAAAAATGGCTGTATGTCTCCTGTCATATTCCATCCCAATATCATTAATGTACAGATCAAATGGCAATGGACCAAGGACTGATTCCTGAAGTAATTAATATACTAGTCACCTGAAGCATTGCAGATTTAATCCCCCCCCCAACAAACACACACACACCATATACCAATTTTTGATGTCAGCCAGCTATCCTCTTATCCAAAATAATAGTTATAATCCCATTCCATATCTTCAAACTTATGCCTTTCATGCTATATACTGTCAAAAGCCTAAGCAAAGTCCGAAAGTATCATGGGTATTCATTCCCCTGGTCTAACTCAACAGTAACATTATATAATGTGAGCAAGCTACTTAAACATGACCTTTCCCATTGTATGCCAATTCATTACAAAGTACAGGTTCTCTGTCAACCCATTTCAGTATGTGAACTCTTGCCAACTTTTTCAAAATCTTCACAACCACACCAGAGAAATTCACAGCAAAGTCTTTGCACCCCACCTCCATTTGTGCAACAGGTTTAGCATGCATTCTGCAGTATCTTCCTCTGCTGAGACTCAGATTATACAAGTCCAAACCAAAGGCACAGCCAGTTCACAGGAGGCACATTTTTTGCACATGTGCTGATATCCCATCTGCCCTCTACTGCTGGATTCTTATTTAGTTTATGTAATAGCTCTAATAACTCCTCATATGAGTTTCTTAATCAGGCACTTTGAGTCCATGATGCATATGTTATGTTGATAGCTCTTAGCAAAATGACACTTATTAGTTGAACAATGTTTTCTGTATTGCCACCTGCATACCATACCATACCATTTCTTTTACTTGCAGCATAATGCCAGAATTCTTTTGGGATGTCTTAGCTTGCAGAGTCAGTTTCTTTTCATATTCAGACTTAGCTTACCATACAATCCTTTAAATCCTTCTGGCTCATGCCTTATAACTTTCGTAACTGCACAGAGTATTCCTTCCACATCTATTTTGTGACTCTTGCTTAATAAAACTGCATATCCATTTCACTCTTACACTATTTATTCTTTGAACTCAAAGGATGTTTTCCATATTGTGTAAGTTGTTTTTTTTTAGTGCTTTCCAATGTAAGAGCATTAGTAGATGATGAAATAAGCAAAATAAATTAAGTATAATATGCCTAAGTAACGTGAAAAAGAAAATTATAAAAATATATAACAAGAATCAGGAAATGTGCTTTCATGAAAAGGACCAGATGTCAAACAGAGGAGTACTTTGCTTATAAACAAAAGCATATCAAACAAGGTTACTAAATATGTAGAAATATCAGTTCAGACAGCATATATAGTACAACATCAGCAAAGTAAATGATTAATATAATAGAAATACAGTATATGCACCACCCAGCAGTTATGAAGAAGTCAATGTCCAATAGAATACAGCAGGATCCTACATCTTACACAACTGTTGGGAAATTTTAATGTATGAATTAGTAAAAATAACAATGAATTTAACCCTGCATTAATAAAGCGGGGTGTCATAGTCATAGTCAATTTAAAATCTTTGGGATCTGTGACACCTCCCACCTTACTAACGCTGGGTTAAAGTGTACAGAAAAAATGGAATAGGAAAATGTAATGAAAGAGGAAATATGGTGTTAAAATTTATGATGAGGAGCCAACTGTGCTATGAACACATTTTACAAGAAAAGACTAAACCAAAAATGGACATGAATAAGTCTGAACAGACAACTATAAAAAAAAAAGAGTAATATATATATATATATATATATATTATATTTTATCATTCATTTTCGTTTTCAAACACTAAAAGAAAGGATTATATTTTATCATCTTATGTAAAAATATTTAAAGATGTTTCAGTCATCAATGTTATATCATTATATAAACTGCACATATGAAAGGTTACAAAAGATAAAAAGATTAAAAATAAAAACCTCTCAAAGAAAAAAAAAGTTAGATAAAGAGGACAACTAAGGAGAAAAGGAAAAAGAAACATGGAACTTACAGGGATGAATAAAACAATCAGAAAAAAAAAATATATATTAATGATGATAAAAAGAAAGAAGATAAAATGATACAAGAAGCAACAGATAATAAAAATATGAAAATACTATACAATTCAAAAAAATAACAGAAGATGAAAATGGACACGATATCAGAGATAAAAAAGCATGGCAGAAATGGCTAGACAGTATTTTTCAGAATTGTATTAACTCCACATGTAATGCTGAAAACATTATTACTATTTCTTGCTGTTCTTCTGGAAGCCAAAAGAACAGGAAGAAACACAAATATTTGAAACAGAACAAGAAATGAAAGAAGTGTAAAATCCCAGGAGAAGATGGAATAACAAAAGAAATAATGAAAGCAGCAAGAGAAATATTAACAACAGAACTAAAAAAAATTATTTATTTATTGAATAATTAGATTATTAAATTAAATAATATAAAAGAGAAAGATATACCAAACAGCTGGAATAATGCTATCATGAAAAAGGATAATAAGAAAAAGAAAACAGGTGTATATGTTTTCTGTCACAGTAGATAAACTATTTATAAAAATAAACAGAATCACCAGATTACTAGGTGAAGGTCAATCTAATGAATAAGCTGAATTCAGAAATGGATTTAGCAAAATCGACCATCTAGAGACACCAAATCAAAAGAGAAAATTTGCAGAAAATAAACCTTACCATTATAGTTTCATTTTAATAGATTATAAAAAAAAAAAAAAAAAAAGCCTTTAATTCAATTACATAAGCAAAGTGGATATTAGATCCAGCATTATTTCAAAGCCAAATGTAGAAACTCTCTGGTCAACTTATCAACTTATGAAACTATGAAAGGTTCATAAGTTGATCAGATGATCAGAGAGCTTGCAGGAACACATTCCTCTGCATCCCCAAGTTGCCTTAGTATGGACTACTTAAAAAAAAAAATGACTGCTGCCCAAGCGCCGATATGTTCACCTTTTATTAGCCCATTTTGATAAGGTTTAATTGGCCGACAGCTGTTTTGAACTGTTAGTTCTCTTCAGACCAAGCAGAAACCTTACGAGCAAAAACTCTCGTTCAGTACTAAGAAACTTGAAATGTCAGAGAAACGTATTTTCCGTAAGCGAACTCTTGGTCAATGTGTAAACGTAATTACTCAAATAAAGAGCCAAAAGGCTTCAGTTCAAGATGTAAAATTACATAAGCGAAGTGGATATTAGATCCAGCATTATTTCAAATGCCGAATGTGGAAACTATGAAAATTATTCCTGCACGCTCTCTGGTCAACTTATGAAAATTTCATAGTTTTTACATCAAGCTTTGAAATAATGCTGGATCTAATATCCACTTTGCTCATGTAATTTTACATAGGCAAACTGAAGGCTTTTGGCTCTTTGAGTAATTGCCTTTAATTCAAGTTGCAAAACAAGAAATACTAATATCAATAAAAAAAAAACATGGAGTAAGTCAAAATTATAAACAGCTAATAAAATATATGAAAAAGGCTGCCAGTATCCTTATATGTGTAAAATATAAACAGACCATCCCAAATAAAGGAGTACACCAAGGAGTAATATTCAACCCAAATTAATTATTCAATGCAGTATATTAGACTATGCCCTAAATGAATTAGACTGAATTTACAAAAGGATTTAATACCAGTTGGATTAATATCAAAGGATTATTATTATCCTAAATCATTTAGAATATGCTGATATTGCCAATAGAGTGGTAGCAATTTCTCTTCAAAACTATATAATTCTTGATATATTTTTCACTTTGTCATTTTAACTACTAACTTTCTCTTTAGTAAAAGTTTTCAGAGCTTGGGTGATCATATTACTGGTTGAAAGTTTCTACTCTCACATGAGTAGTGAGCATGTGACTAGTATAGTAAAATTCAATATGAAAAATAATATATGAAATAACTTGCAGTTGGTGTCCTAGTATAGGCAGCAAACTGAGTTATCTCCAGAACGTGTTAAACAGTTGGCAAGACGCTGCATATCACAAGACACTAAACATGATGATGGAATTCTATAGAACACATTGTACTATGTAAGTACACTACTGTCCAGTTCAAGCCTATATATTATCCTTCATAGCACCCTATGGTCATGTTTGGGGAGTGTGGTGGGTCATCCACTGTGGGCAGCACTTGCAGTTGACTCTCTGCACTTCCATCTCAGTATGATATCACTAATTATTGACCAGGGATAGGACAATTTGTCAACAATTTGGTGAACAGATAGGCTTTCAACATGTCTATCACAACACTTCTTTCAAACTCTGTCAGTTCTCTTCTCATAGGCATTTCACCTGGACACAGCTGCACTAATTTGAGAGCAACATATTCCTCCAATTTATACCACCAACTGCAAACAAGTAATTCGTTACATGGAACAACGTACTTTGCCCATGAAGGATGTCCAATGACTTTTTTCCAAGCAGTGCATAATAAAACTAAAAGTTATTCTTTTTTATTTATTTATTCAAAATCAGCTGTCGCTAAAAATTTAAAAAAAAAAAAGTAATCAATTTGGTATTGCTAAACAGAGCAGACATCCTACACCATCAAACATTCAGGAAATGTAAAGAGCAACTTACCGTGGTTGTTGAAAACTGAGTGATGGCTAGGAAATTCTCCAAGATCAATAGCAGAATACATAGTGTTGGTCACTAATTAGCTGGAGGATGAGTGTTTTTTTTTTTTTTTTTAGATGAATACAGGCCTGTTCTTGCAAGATAGATATATGACGAGGAAGAAAGACATATGACAAGTGTTAATTCTGGAGTATAAGTTTTGAGCACAACTGGAGGCATAAGACAAAAGGTTTCATGTTGATGTTACTGATGATTTTTCTGATTTCTTTCTGACAAAAGGCAGTGGGAGATAACTTGCAATAGTCATAACACAACAGTTGATGCAGTACAGTTAAAGTTTTAGTGGTGAGCCACTCTAGTATGCAGAAAGTTTAAAAATAATAAATAAAATTAAACAACTTCAAAATGCAAATTACAGACTTTTTTAAAAAAAATAATATATTTAAATAGTTGAACGTTTGAAAACAAAAAACTAATCTTGGACCCTCAGTGAAAAACTGAAAAAGAGAGACATATGGTGAAGCAGTGATTAAAAAAAAAAATTCATGGTGGATAATGCAAAAAGTTGAAGAGGATGTCTTGAAAGAAAAAAAAAGTATATCATAAGTTTATAGAAAGCTGTCATATGGTCTCAAAAACAGAAAAAAATGTGAGAGCTAAGATTGTGTAAAACTAAACAAATTAAACAAAAAAAAATAGAAGATCATCATCATCAAATTCCTGCCATATACCCTCAAGGGGTATACAGGATATGATAGTACTACACGAAAAATTTACATCATTACTAACTTCCTATCTACAATTTTCCTCCAAATCAGTCTGTACTTATCAAGACTCCAACATTATCAGATCTTATATTTTTTTTTATCTTTCTTATGGTTCAGATGGATTGGTTTTCACTGGACACCCAACTCTCACTTATGGCTCCAAGAAGCTACTGTAAACTGGTAGCGGCAACACCCCAGTAAACTGTGTCAACCCAAAGGTAAAACTAAGTGAGGGTAGCCAGATATGGCAATCTCAAGCAGCGACTGTATTCAGAGAATTGGCTGCAACCAGCATCTGTACTCAATGTTAGGAGTGGCTGAATTCAGGTCAAGGAGTGGTGGTTTGCCACTTGACAAAACTTAACCATTGAAACTGAATGAACTCTAACCAACCTAAAGATACATGCCGGCTCAAACAAGGGTCATGCCCACTATTAGGGAACCAAAATAGTGAAGGTGAAAAATATGCTATTGGAACAAAATGTCACCTAGTAGACAGGAAAAACATAACAAGCACAGGAACATGGAATGTAAGAACTTTTCACCAGGAAGGAGCATTGGAAATACTACTGCATGAATTATACAAATAGCGATGGGAAGTGACTGGACTCTGTGAAACCAGATGGACTGGAAAAGCAGAATTCCACCATGGACAGTACAAAATCTTAACTTCAGGCAGGAAGGACAACAAACACCAAGGAGTAGCACTCATATTAAAACCAAAGGCTCAAAACTCTCTATTGTCTTACAATCGTATCTCACCTAAGATAATTAAAGCAAGATTTAAAACATCAATCGGATCACTGACTATTATTCAAGTATACTCAGCAACTTTGACATCATCAGAAGAAGACATTGAGGAGTTATATATAGATTTGCAAAAAGTAGTACAGCAGACATCAAGTCAAGATCTCCTAATTGTAATGGGGGACTTAAATGCAAAAGTAGGCAAAGAGGATACCGGGCCAAGAGTAATCGGAAAGTTCGGGTATAGAGAAAGCAATGAACATGGTGAAAGACTGCTAAACTTCTGCGCAAATAATAGACTAACAATAACCAACACTCTCTTTAAACAACCAAAATCCCAAAGAAAATGGACATGGATATCACCAGACAGACAAACCAAGAATATGATAGACTATATTATTGTAAACCAAAGATGGAAATCAAGTATCCTAAATTGCAGATCTTTTTCTGTAGATTGTGGACCAGACCATAAGCTAGTATTAGCAAACCTAATAAAGTTAAAATCTGAAAACACTTTTAGAGTCAAAAGGAGACTGAATGTAAAAAAACTACAAGACAACAATATTCTAAGAAAATATCAACTAGAACTAGATAAAAACCTGAAGGAACTACCAAAACAGAATATAAACATCGAAGAACATTGGTGCAAATTAAAGGAAATAATATTAAAATCAGCAGAAAATACAATAGGTTACACAGAAAGAGAAAGTAAAAAGGACTGGATCTCGAATGAAGTAAAAAAGGTTAAGCGATCAAAGGAAAAGCATGAAACTAAAACAGATCTATAACAGAAATGAATATAATAGATTAACCAGAGAAATTAGAAAACTAATTAAAAGAGACAAGAATAACTGGTTAGAAGAAAAATGCAAAATGGCAGAGAAACTATCAAAAGAAAATAGCCTTCATGGATTATATAAACAAATAGACCAAATTAGTAAGACACAGACAACAAAAATAATAATGATCAAAAACAAAAAGGGACAACTAATTGAAAGTAAAATAAAAAGAATGGCCAGATGGGAAGAATATTCAGAGATTTATATAATAAAAACAGCTCCCAGGATATTACTATTTCAGCCACTGAAATGGAAGAGGAAACAAATATCTTTACCAAAGAAATAACAGCACACAGCATAGAAAAACTCAAAACTAGGAAAACACCTGGCATTGATCAAATACATGCAGAACTCTTAAAAGCAAGAAAGGAACACTTTTGGAACCATTAAAAACATTATCTGAAAGGATCTACAAAAATGAAGCAGTGCCTACTGACTGGACCAAATCAGTTATAACTCCTATATACAAAAAAGGAGATAAAACAGAATGCAATAATTACAGAGGCATTAGCCTTCTCAGTATTCTAAGTAAGGTTTTTACGCAAGTACTCCAAAAACAAATTAAGCCATATATAGAACTAGCACTAGGAGAAGAACAAACAGGTTTCAGACCAGGACGAAGCACAATTGATCAACTATTCACCTTAAGACAGCTAATAGAAAAGACACCAGAGTACAACAGTTGTTACATAACTTTCATAGACTTTTGTCAGGCATTTCATTCAATCCATAGAAGAGAACTATGGAAAACTATGGAAGAATTTGGAATTCTCAACAAAACAATAAGAATAATAAAGAATTTGTATGAGAAATCTGAAAGTGCAGTACGAATGGAGGACACCTTAACCAACTGGTTCCACACAGAGAGCGGAGTAAGACAGGGATGCAATCTGTCGCCAGACCTGTTCAATCTTACACTGGAAGAAGCAACCAATAAGGCCTTAAACAATGAAGACTCCGGAATCAAAATACGAGGGCTGTTCAATAAGTAATAAGACTGATTTTACTGTCGCGAAACCACTCATCACAATATTAATTTCTGTGGAATAAAGAAATGTTGCTGTCTGTATTAACAAAAGAGGCTGATAGATGGCGTATACGGCTGATGTGCCAGAGTGTCACATGACTAAACACAAGCTTGTTTTGCCGCGCCTATGAGCAATGACCAGTCGTCGAAATGAAGGCATCCTCGGAACAGCATTATGCGATTAAATTTTGTGTGCATTTGCAAAAATCGGCATCAGACACTTTTAACATGATATGCGAAGCTTTCCATGATGAAGCAATGTCGAGGGCAAGTGTTTTTCGCTGGCATAAAACCTTCAAGGAAATAAGGCAAAATGTGGAAGATCTTGAACGTGAGGGAAGACCTTCAACGTCCATCACAGAGACAATGATCAACACAGCAGCGATTATCATCATGGAGGATTGCAGAATTACAGTAGGCCAGCTGCATGTTGTCCTGAATATTTCTGTGGGAAGTGTTCACTCAATCATAACTGAACATTTGGGACTGAAACGTGTTTGCACCCGATGGATTCCCAAACTCCTGACACCAGAGCAAATGCAGCATCGAGTGGATGTGTGCACAGAATGGAAAGAAACACTGGAACAAGAAGGCGACAACTTCTTAAAATGCATCATCACAGCAGATGAAGCTTGGCTGTATAACTATGACCCTACAATGAAACAACAAAGCAGTGAATGGAAGCATCCATCTTCACCTACCCCCCAAGAAAGCAAAAACTGTAAAATCGGCTGGTAAAGTTATGGTCATAACTTTACCAGCCGATTTTACAGTTTTACGTGTTGGTAAACAATGCCTACGAAGGCATTGTTTACCAACACGCTGTAAAACCTGGGAACACTGTAAACGGCTCATACTATGTGGATGTTTTACGGACAATGGTACAGTCATTGTCTGTCAAAAGGAAGCGTCCATTGCTGAAGAATGGCTTCTTATTGCACCACGATAATGGAAGGCCACATACTGCTGGTTGTGTAGTGGACGTTTTGCAGGAGAACAACATAGATATCCTACCACACCCTCCATACAGTCCAGATCTCGCACCATGCAATTTCTGGCTGTTTCCTCAGCTGAAGAAATCACTAAGAGGCCGCCATTTTGAAAGCAACAAAGCATGTGTAAAAGCTGTGGAGGCGGTTTTGAAAGAACTCTCAAAAAACGGACTTTCACATGTGTTTAAAAAGTGGATGCAACGTTGGGACAAATGCATCGTGTCTTACAGTAGTTACTTCGAAAAAGACCATATAAATGATGACGATTAAAGGTAATCTGTTTTCAGCATAAATATAGTCTTATAACTATAACTTATTGAACAGCCTACGTATATGGGAAAAATTTAACAAATTTAAAATTTGCAGATGACATTGCATTACTTGCAAGCACAGAAGAAAATCTACAGCGAATTTCTGATAAAATAAAGGAGAAGTGTATAAAATCTGGATTAAACATAAATATAGACAAAACAAAAATTATGCAAAAAGAAAAAAGAAGCACCAATCTGAAAATTGAAATTAATAGTAAGAATCTAGAGTACGTAGAAAACTTCAATAACTCCTCCTACCTTGGAGGAGTTATTGAGTACAATGGTGAAATTACAAAAGATATAAACAGACGAATCAGTCAAGCATCCCAAACTTTTGGACGACTTAATAAAATATGGAAGTCAAGAGACATCAAACAAGTAACAAAAGTAATAGTCTATGAAACAATGGTCCTCCCAATACTCTTCTATGGAAGTGAATGCTGGAATCTCAAAAAGGCTGAGGAGAAAAAATTATTAGTTACTGAAATGGGTTGGTTAAGAAGATTACTTGGAGTATCTCTGCTGGATCGACTAAGAAACGAAGACATAAGGAAATGACTAAAACAAGAAATAATAATAACAGACAAAATCCAAAAAAGAAGACTGCGAAGACCAAAATGGGAACAGAAAGACTACCATCTAAAGCCCTGAATACAATGATGGAAGGTAAAAGATCAAAAGGACCGTCCAGAATTAGATGGATAGACAAAATAAAAGAGGACCTGAAAACCAAATCACAACAAGCGACACCAAACTGGACAGAATTGTTCGGACTCTCCCAGGACAGACAGAAGTGGAAAGAGTTCATTCAGCCTCATCATCATCCACATAGATGATGGAAGAGAGAAGAAGAATATTTTTATCTTCTAAGGCACTTTTTACTGTATCAATCCACCTATATCTTGGTCTTCCTCTGGGTCTTTTTCCTGTCAACCTGTCAGAGAACAATTGTTTTGCTATTCTTTCCTCTCCCATTCTGTTTAAGTGATCATACTACCTGAAATTAGCTCTGTTAACACATTCCTGGATGCTGACAGTGGCAAGTTCTTTCGCAATATCATATTAAAAATGAGGATATTAGGAAAGAACTTGTCACTGCCAGCATCCAGGAATGGTTTAACAGAGCTATTCTCAGATGGTTTGGTCACTTAAACAGAATGGGAGAGGAAAGATTAGCAAAACAAGTGTTCTCTGCCGAGTTTTCTTTCTCAGGATGATCATATGTGCGGTCTGTAGTCTTTGGTCAAGTGTTTTAGTTCTGACCCAGCTCAGATACATAAGTTAAAATTGGCTCGAACACATTGTCTTGTTTACAGCTAATTTAGTGTTTGGGCTAATTTCTCTCTTATTCCATATAAATTTATTCAGTTGACGGCATACCAACATTGTTGATTCTGTTGTCTATTTCCATATTTAATTTATCATCTATACTAAAACTCGTGCCTAAGTAGCGGAAATGTTTCTTGTTCTATAGTTTCTCCATTCACAATGCAGTTGATATTTTCGATGTTTTGGAAAAGTGGTATTAAATCTGATATCAATATTGGAGATGTTAATCTCAGCTCTTTGCTTTATGCAGATGATGTTATACTTCTAAATGAATAACTGTTGTAGTAGATATGGTACGAAGATCAGCATTAAAAAAGGCAAAGACAATGAAAATGCTGATCTTCGTACCATATCTACTACAACAGTTATTCATTTAGAAGTATAACATCATCTGCATAAAGCCAAGAGCTGAAATTAACGTCTCCAATATTGATATCAGATTTAATACCACTTTCCTTCATAATGTGATCCATATAAATAATGAATAACAGAGGGGATAACTTACATCCTTATCTGACACCAGATTTAACATTAAACCACAATCCTGTACTTCCTTCAATTCTTGTATTGCTTGATATAATGCCTCATTGACACCATATAATTGTCGCATTCTGAATAGTTTCTCTCTTGGAACCTTGTCACATGCCTTTTCCAGATCTACAAAACTTAAATACAGATCTTTGTTCTATTCCCATGATTTCTCAACCATCCGTCGTAAAGTGAAAATCTGATCCTGACAACCTCAATTTTTCCCGAACCAAGCTTCTCTTCCACATTCCTTCTCAACCATTTCTCAAGTATGCTTACATCAGTAGAGAAATACCTCTGTAATTCTCACATTCAGTTATATTTCTCTTTTTATATATGGGGACTATGAGAGCTCTACTCCATTGGGAATTCATCCCTCTGTCCAGGCCTTCTGAACTATGCAGTGCAGCCACTGTAAGACTTTATACCTCCATACTTGAGCATTTCTAGTTGAATATCATCCACTCCAGCTGCCTTTCCACATTTCAGGATGTTGATGGATTTTTCTACTTCAAGTATGGATATATATTCCTGATTGCATGCCTGGTCAGTGTTTTTTACCACTCTGCAGTCACCGATTGTTTCCTTTAGCAATTTTGGTTTGGTTCCTGTTCTCAAATTCTTTCATTTTTTCCTTCAATCATGTTTGTGTATTTTAGTCTACGATTCACATCTGAGAGCTGTTCAACTTTTATTTGCTTTAAAACTTTGTTACAGTTTATTCTTTTCAATATGAAATTCAATTTTATCCTGCTCAAGACTAAATGGTGATCACTTCCGATTTCAAATCCTCTGTACACTCTGGTGTCCTGCACAGGGAGAAAATATTACTATCAACAATAACATAGTCAACGAGACTTTTCTTATTCCTTGCCTTTTCTCTCCCTGTGAATTTGTGCACATTTTTATGTTGGAACATTGTGTTAGTAAAATTTGATCCATGTCCTGAGCAGAAATCCAACAGGTATTTGCCATTATTATTAGCTTTGCTCTTTTCTTCCAATTTTTCCAAAATATTTTTGTATGTCTGACAATCATTTCCTACTCTACTATTTAGATCCCCAACAAGGACCAACTTTTCCTTTTTCATTGTGTCAGTTGCTTTTTCTAAAGCATCAAAAAATTTCTCCACTTCTACCTTAGTAGAACCTTCTGTGGGACCATAGGCACAAATAAGTCTCATTGTCCAGATCTCACCAGTTTTTGTCTTTTTTGTTTCGGTCACCCTGATTATGTCGATCTGGTACTTATCCAATTCCTCAGCTACCTCCATTTCTTTGACAATCAGGCTTCTTATGCTGATAGTACTTGAACTCTGGTGATATTGAGTTGTGGTGGATTTTAGGATTTGTTCCAGTAGTGATTTTTCGCCATTTGCCCTGATTCCCTGGCGAAAAACAACGGGGGCATTGTTTAACCGGGCAACGCCCCACCCCAGAATTTTCCTACTAGAAAGACTAATCCCAAATTGCTAGCCCATCCTCGTTTGTTCAGTATACAGGTAGATACCTAACAATGTGCACATGAGAAGGTGAGGATTGGACATTAGGTCAGAAGTCTTGATTGGTTCTCCGCATTCCTTTAAAGGCTATGTGGAAGTCTCCTCTCAGTCATATAACTTTGACCCTTGAACACCATCTATTTATCCACATTTAATGAATGCTAATATTAAAATGTTTTTTTTTTCCTTCCTCACTTCAGCACCCCTTGAAAAAGGCACCCAATGCAAAGCATTGCCTGCTCACTGTGTTAAACCGGCCGTGGGAAAGTGGAACATACAGAGAAATAATCTATATTTAAGTTTTAATTTAGCAATTTGAATTGAAGGAAGCAGATGAAGATGGTCTGATGTAAGAAACTGATATATACTATTTCCATTCTTAATGATCATCAATACTGATCGCATTATGGACCAACATGGAATCCAACATCCATTTTTAGCGACAATGGCAAATTATATATGGAAATAGACATCAGAATAAGCAAAGCTGGTATGCTAAGGAGTAAACAGAATACATTTATGTGGAATAAAAGAGAGATTAGAACACTAAGCTAGCTGAATACATGAAAGTGTTCAAACCAATTTTATTAATGGATATAGCTGGGTTAGAAATAAAACACTTGATCAAAGACTAAAGACTACAGATATGACAGTTCAGAGAAAGATTAGGAGAGTGAACAGATGGCATTAACAGCCAAATCATATTAAAAATAAGAATATTAGGAAGTAATGATACTTCATTAGCATTCAGGAATCTGTTAGCAGAGCTAATCTCAGGTGGTGTGGTGTGGTCACTTAAACAGAAAAGGTTCACAAAATAGGTGTCTGATGACAAAATGGCAAGAAGACCTAGAAAAAACTAAGATTTAGAGGTATTGATAACATCAGAAGTAAAAGACAGAAACACAAGTTCTGCCAACATTGGAGTGCTGACTAATGACATTAATTTGGAAGAAAACTGTTGATAGATTAGTATTAATGTAATACTTAATCATGCAGAACTGTCATAGTATCTTATACATTTGTTGAGGATATATATCAAGTGTGTGTGGGGGGGGCTGTTGCAAGGTGCAATGTAGGCTGGGTGCAAAGTTGGAGTTTACGATGAGCCTGGGCCACTTATGGTATGCTGAGTTTATTTATTATATATACTTTTTTTCGACTGCCACTTTTTTAAGAATCAAGTCTTGGATAGTGATCAAGGACTGAACAGAATGGGAAATAAAGGCACTTTATTTAAGTTAGAATTTTTACTGTTTCATCAAAAGAAAGTGTGTGGACTAAGAGCAGTAATTTTAATCAGACAATAGAAAGAAGAGGCCATGAGGCAGTACCATAATGCTAAAGGATATAGGCTGAGACTAGATGGGTGAAAGAAGTCCTAGAATATAAAAAATTTGTAGAAAAGTTTATGGTTTGGTTTACAAGATAGTTAACATGCATGGTATATTTGGAAGGTGAAAAGAGGTCTGTATTCTGATGAGAGGATTGATATTCTGTGTTAAGTCATTGCTAATAGAACATATATCAACAACCTTTTCAGTTTTATCAGTGGAGTTAAAGAGAACCTGTTCAAAGTTGTAGGCAATGAATTTCCCTGGATGACAACCTCATAATATGGATGTTTGCATTGCAGAAAATAGTTTCACTGCTGAGGAGGTCAGCACAGTTACCTGAATTTGGAGAGCAACAATAAAGACAGTAAATGAATACTACAAAATACAGTAAGCAATTATTTGAATTTTCTATGACAAGGGATATCAAATCTGATGAATGAAAATAAAAAATGTAATATTCTTGTGATAGGAATTATGTCAAGTGTAGTTAAGATAACCAGGCAAACTATATTAAGGTGGTCATAACTGAGATTTCATTAGGCATAATGATATAACAATTAGGTTATGATAACTGAGTGGTGGTGGTGGTATGCATTCTTCATATTAATATTAAGACGAAGTACTGGGAAAGAGAAAAGCTTATCCTTTGTGGAACCTAAAAATGAACAAAGCTTTCAAGAGGAATTTTTTTTTTTTTCCTTGCACAGTGTTATTCCTTGATACTGTTTGTGATTTTTTTTTTTTCTGATCTGTAGAACAACTTTCATTGTTGTCTTTCATAATTAATAGAGAACAGTAAAATAAATGGAGGATACATATAGTGAGTATTGAGAGACTAACATGTTACCCACACAGAGGGAACCTAGTCTTTTGTCCATGCATGAACTCAGCAGTACCCCCATCTCCACACATACCAAAACAGAGATGCCCTCCAGACATAATCTGACAGAAGGATTGTTTTAGAACTAATTGAACAGCCTCCCAATTCAATTACCTCCAGTCCCATTTTACCTATGTTGGCCAATGGAATTACTTTGCTGCTATAAACTATATGGAATTACTTTCCTTTCTCAAATGGGAAAGGAAAGGTTCCAGAATCACCAAAAACCTTGAAGGACATGACCAACGATTTATTTTAAAAGGGAGGTGGGACACCAAAATGTTGCAATACCCAATTTAGGTAGACAGTAAGCTGAGTGTTATTTCACTGGATGATCAAAGTTTGTCTACAACCTAGAAGTCTAGTTGGAATTTCCACTAGTGCATGAAAAGAATGTAAGAGATATTACTTGCTAGACATTGAGGCTATATATTACACATCACCGGCTCTTTAGTGACCTGATAATGGAAGTCAATATACTCTCCTAAGGTACTCATTTCCAATGCACCACATACTTTTAACTTGTAGTGAAGTCAAGTATGGAGGATACATATAGTGAGTATTGAGAGACTAACATGTTACCCACACAGAGGGAACCTAGTCTTTTGTCCATGCATGAATCAGTGTTGTAATCAACTTAAAGCTGCAGATGTGAAGTAATTTTACATGCAACCTTATTTGCAATTTTTTCCTTTTTTGTATGAATGAAATCAAGAATAAGTTGTGTGCCACAATGTGGCAAGAACATTACCTAATGGAATCAAGTCACACATTATCTACATATTAATATCATAATTACATCTTGAGTTAATTACTCTTAATTAACAACTTAATATCATAATTTCATCTACTGTAAATGTACCAATTTTTACACATATGAATAAATCAATGATATCCTAAATTTTTCTAGATTAAAAATGAAATTAATTTCATCCATTATATTTTTTATACACAATGCTAAATCTAATTTTCCATTAATTTGAATTTAAAAATGACACGAAATAAAAATTACAACACTGATTTTTCATACCTGGCAGGCATAAATTTTTGTTCAGTACAGATAAATAAGAAGTGAACCTTACTTATTAATAGGGACACCTTGTCTTAATGAATCTCTGACAATGACACCTTTCATTGGATCTAATGAGATCTTTATGCTTCTTTGATGTCCATCTACTGTCTCTGGTATTTCAACTAGTTTTATACTATGTGGCTGTTTACTCAAAGGTAGCTGCTTAGATAGTGGTTCCATCTGATGTTTGTAACATGATCCACTAGGAGATCAAATAATATATATAAACATTAATACCAATAACAGCACGATAACTAAGTCAAGTCAACAACAATCTGAATTTGTACATTCAGCATAAATAAGGATAATTGAATTTTTTTTTTTTTTTTTTTTTTAAACAATAGTTCATGGCTCAATGTACAAAATCAGAAAACCATTTTGAATATTTAAAAAGATTATTGAGAGTATTATCAAAAAAAAGGAGAGTATTTCCAAATTCAAATGAATTAAAGATGCCAAGTATTATATTCTTGGTTTAATCCTTTATCCAAATGTAAGCAAACAAAGTTTGTGTATGAATTATTACAAACATTTTGCTTACAATTGCATAATGGATTAAACCAAGAATATAACTGAATGATATATTCACGTAAACACAAGAAAGATATTTATTTAACCATATTTCGGTCTGGAAATAGCAGACCATCCTCAGTGGTATTACAAGAACAGTTAAAAAAAAAAAAAAAAAAAAAAAAAGTGTGACAACAAGATTATTCCCAATTTCGCTAAGATTAAAGAAACAATAAAATCTCCTGGAGCTCATAATATTTACCAGAACACTAGTTTATCTCTAATCCGTAATCAACTTAAAGCTGCTAAATATGATCTTGCTATTCACAGTCATCACATTTCTGATCTGCGCACCTATATTTCCACAAATTTGGATCCACATCTTTCTCACATACAGGGTGTTCGGGATAAATTTGACATATTTATAATTAATTATATTTTTCCGTAAGTTACATGTATTAACACACACTTCTCTTCATTTAAAAGTTTGGACCCTTCTTCATTCATATACAAGATGTCAGAAAGGATGGATAGCTGGAACCCACCTGAATCATGGAAGAGAATAACTTGTATCATGATGATTCGTGCCCGCCATCAAAATAAGGATATTACGACTGCTGCCCAATGCTCCCTGAATACAGTAAAAACAATCAGGCATGAACTAGAGACTTGCAATGGTGACTACGAGGATGTAGCAAGAAGAAAGATCCCTAGCAGACGATCTGATTGCGTTCGTACAGCAGAATTCCTCGCAAATCTGCAGGAACAGGTGTTGAAGAACCCTGGCATTGGAATTCGGGCTTTGTTCGTGGAGTTGCTAACTGTAGTCAAGCCCTGGATAACAAGGGTAGCCAATGGTAGGCCGTATGTATGGCAGCAGGATTCGGCCCCTTGCCACACCTCTGGGAAAAGTCAAAAATGGTTGTCTGAAAATTTCTACGACTTCACCAGTCCAAATGTTTGGCCTCCAAACTCCCCAGACCTTAACCCCATGGATTATTTTGTATGGGGCGCAGTTGAAAAAGACACCAATCGCACTTCCAGTAATACAAAAGCCCAGTTAATGGATAAAATTAAAACTGTTTTTGCGGCCCTTCCCAAGGAGACTATAGCATCAGCTTGTTCGAGGTTCCAAAGCAGAATTGAAGCTGTGATCGATGCTAATGGTGGTTATTTTGAGTAAATCTTGTTGATAGTATTGTAATTAACTCTGCCTGTAATGTTTTTTTGTCAATTCATTAAATTTAATAGATACAAAGAAGATTTTCTTTTTCCTTACGAAACTGTCAAATTTATCCCGAACACCCTGTAGTTCTAAATGTGGCTAAACGTTCTATTCAACGTGCTTATAATAAACTAAGTCAACATCTTAACTGTAAATATGAAGCTCTTTTGTCTAGACAATCTAAGCCATTCATAACTCCAGATAATTGGATTGTAAACATATCCGAACATCCTTTGACTGAAAGCGAAACCCTCATCCTGTCAAAAGGACATGATTTTTCAAATAAGATACCATATCTAGATTTCCTAGTTAACATTGAAAGGAATCTCAATCACCCAACTAGTGATAAGGCTAATGCTCTTCGCCTAGAAGTCGGTTCGTCTCTACTTAAGGCCAAACTTCCTCCTTCCGAAATGAAATCTTTACAGTACTTGAGAAAAAATAATCACCTCATTATCACCATAGCTGACAAGGGAAAAGCAACAGTAGTTATGGACTTAGCAAATTACAGAAGAAAACTTTCTCTTTTGCTTTGAGATCGCTCCACATATCAAGAAATTGATTATAATCCAACCAACAGACAATTAAAGAAATTAAATTCTCTCTTAGATGAAGTCATCAGTTTAGATAAAGACACAATTGAAAGACTTAAAACTCATTTTGCAAGACCTCCTAGATTTTATGGCCTTTCAAAAATCCATAAGATTGACTATCCTCTTCGTCCAATAGTAGATTGTATCGATTCTCCTACTTACCGTATAGCCAAATATCTAGCTAAATTATTGAAATCTTACATTGGCAACTCTAATTCTTTTTTAAAAAACTCCTCAGATTTCTTAGAAAAATTACAAAAAATGTCTCATTACAACCTACAGATCTTATAGTTAGCTTTGATATAGAATCTTTATATACCAATGTACCTCTCAAGGAAACTTTAAAATTACTTGATGACATCTTTCCTCAAGACATTATAAAACTATTCGATTTCGTAATACATTCTGGATATTTCATATGTCAAAATAAACTTTACAGCCAAGTAGAAAGAACGGCCATGGGAAGTCCTCTTTCTCCGGCTTTGGCCAACTTTTATTTAGAACATTTAGAAAAAGTCCTCTTCTCATCTATTTTTCCTCAACCATCTTTTTGGGTAAGATAATATATAGATGACATCTGTACTATTTGGCCTCACAGCAAAAACTCTTTACCTTCTTTTTTAAACAGTATTAATTCCTTGCATCATCGTATAAAGTTTACTATGGAAATAGAAGTAAACAACGAGTTATCTTTTTTAAACGTTCTCCTCACCCGGTCACCTTCAAATATTCTTATAACTACAGATTACAGGAAACCAACATTCACAGGTCGTTATATACTTAAAGAATCAGCCCATCATCCATGTCAAAAACAGGAATTATAAAATGCCTCATCAGAAGAACCAAAATTAATTGTTCTACTTTTGATTATCTACAGAAAGAACTTTCTACTATCCAACAACACATGAAACTCAATGGCTTTTCTGAAAAAAGTACTCAATATCTTCTCAATTCTTATAATCCTCCACAAAACAACAAAGTTTCAATACATTGAGTGCCTATTCCTTATATCTCTGGTATTTCAGAATCTATCGCAAGAATTTTAAAGAAATATGATTTAACAACTACATATTCACCTATTAACAAATTGTCTTCTCATTTTCCTTCTCTTAAAGACAAACACTCAACTTTATCTCATCCTGGAGTTTATCAAATTCCTTGCAACTGCGATCTCTCCTATTTTGGACAGGACTGGACGTTCTCTTGAAAAACGAATCCAAGAACATCAATCCTCTCAACACGGGATTGAAACTGACCACTGCATCTTTTGGTCCAGGACTCGCCTCTTATATAGATCCCGTTATAGGTTCGAACATTTGTTCAAGGAAAGCGTGGAGACCTTGCTCCATCGTCCCAACCTGAATCGTAATGACTGTATATCTTTATCAAAAATCTGGGAAAGTCTAATCAAGATTATTCATTAATTTTTTATTCTTTTCATGTCTCTACTTCAAAATGTTCCGTTTCATACTTAGTGATATAACATTACGCGGTGTGTTCTATTTTTAACGATCTATTGTTAGTATTCTAGCTTGTATTTTTTTTTTTTTTAACTGTTCTTGTAATACCACTGAGGTTAAAGTTAAAGAGGGAGGGTGAAGGAAAAGAAGAAAGCATATCAAAAGTTTCTGGCAAATAAGTCAGCTGTGCTCTTAGAGAATACAGAGACAAATGTAAGAAAGCTAAACACTGTGTAAAACTAACTAAACAAAAGCCATGGGAGGACTTTGGCAAGAACATAGAAAATAAATATCAAGAAGGTGACAAAATATTTTGGAGGTTGTTGAAGAAGTTTAGAAATGGAGGAAAGAGTGCTGTAAAAGGAGTTAAAGATGATAAAGGTGACATGAAAACGGGGGAAAAAGATATCCTTGAAGTAATGGAGTAATTACTTTGAGAAATTGCTAAATGAAACAAGCAATGATAGCACAGTGGTAAAAAAACACTCAACAGGCATATAGTCAGGAATATATATCCATATTAGAAAAAAAAAGCCATCAAAGGCTTAATATGTGGAAAGGCAGCAGGAGTGGATGATATTCGACCAGAAATGCTGAAGTATGATGGTATAAAAGTATTACAGTGGCTGCACTGCATAGTTCAGAAGGCCTGGACAGAGGGACGAATTCCCGATGATTGGAGTAGAGCTCTCATAGTACCCATATATAAAAAGGGAAATAAAACTGAATGCGAGAATTACAGAGGTATTTCCCTACTGAGTGTTCCTGGTAAGATATATGCAAGTATACTTGAAAGACGGTTGAGAATTGTAGAAGAAAAGCTTGGTGAAGAACAAGCTGGATTCAGGCCAAATAGAGGCTGTCAGGATCAGATCTTCACTTTACGACAAATAGTCGAGAAATCATAGGAATATAACAAAGATCTCTATTTGAGTTTTGTAAATCTGGAAAAGGCATATAATAAGGTGCCAAGAGAGAAGCTATTCAATAAGCTATAGTTATATGGTGTCAATGGGGCATTATATCAAGCAATATTTAATCTTTATTTGAGTTGTAAGTCAGCAGTTAGAATTGATGCAAGTACAGGAAGATGGTTTAATGTTAAATCTGGTGTGAGACAAGGATGTACATTATCTCCTCTGTTATTCATTATCTATACGGATGACATTATGAAGTGGTATTAAACATGATATCAAAATTTCAGATGTTAATGTCAGCTCTTTGCTTTATGTGAACAATGTTATACTTATCAATAAATCTGCAAGATTCCTTGATTAAACTGAATAACTGTTGTAATAGATATGGTATGAAGGTCAGCAATAAAAAGACAATGAAAATAGGCAGAATCGTTGAAAATGTCAACTGCATTGTGAACGGAGAATCTGTGGAACAAGAAAAACATTTCACCGATTTAGCACGATTTTTAGTGAAGATGATAAATTAAATATGGAAATAGACAACAGAATCAATAAAGCTGGTATGGTAGGAAGTCAACTGAATAAATTCATATGGAAATTTAGTCAGAACAGCTAATTTAGTCGAAACATTAAATTAGCTGTATACAAAACAGTGTTCAAACCAGTTTAACTTATGGATCTGATAGCTGGGTCAGACGTAAAACTGAGATATGAGAATCCTGAGAAAGATTAGAGGCGTGAACAGATTGCATCAATGGCAATATCATATTAAAACGAGGATATTAGGAAAGAACTTGACATTGTCAGCATCCAATATGGTCATTTAAACAGAATGGGCGAGGAAAGATTGGCAAAACAAGTGTTCTCTGCCACGCTGGCAGGAAAATGACCGAGAGGAAGACCAAGATATAGGTGGATTGATACGGTACAAAGTTCCTTAGATGACAGAAATGTATGATCTGATAATATTGGAGTCTTGACAAGTAACAGACTGATCTGGAGGAAAATTGTAGATAGGAAGTTAGTAATGATGTAAATTTTTCATGTAGTACTATCATATCCTGTACATCCCCTTGAGGGTACATGTCAGGAATTTGATGATGATGTGATCTTGTAGATCACTCAGAGTTTTTGGAGAGGTATCCCCCACACTTTAACATACCTCAATAAAGGTCTAAACTGGACCTTCCCATAATGAATCGCATTATACACATCCAAGTGGATGTGTGCTTTGCATTATGAGATACTAAGGCAATAGATGTGAATTCATTAGCCTCTATAGTGAAGATACTTCAGGGGTTACTTCGCAAAGATATACTATATGCACAAACTTTGTTTGCTTACACCTGGATAAAGGATTTTAAGTCAATAATATAATTTCTTGGTATCTTAATTTATTATGTAACCAAGTGAAAAAAACTTTTGAAACAATTCAAATTTTTTAAAAAATTTTTTCAAAAGTCAAAATCTGAATTATTTGAAGACTATGAATTTCATAGTTGAATAAATTTACTAGCTGATACAAGTTAAGAACTTTGAATGGTATTGCTAGAGATGATGGATTAACTGAAAATGTAGTTTTTGTTAGACTGTGTTAAATTCTGAATGAAAAGAATTATAATATATTTTAATAAAATTTTAAAAAAAGAATTATAATATATTTTTAGATATGTAGCAAGTAAAAGGAAAAATGTACATGGCAGAATGATTTTAAAGAATGCCGATGGTAGGGAGGTTACTGAATCAGTTGATATAGTTGAGTTACTGAGTGAGCACTTTGCAAGTATATATCATCCAGGTGGTGACATTGCAGAAACGAATAAACCAGTAGATTATACGGGAATTGTGGTGAATGAAGTGGAGGTGAGTAGTCTATTGCATAACCTCAATGTCAATACATCCGTGGGATTGGATGGTATACCAGCTCGTGTCGTACGAGAAGCAGCTAAAGAATTGTCAGTACCCTTGACCATTTTGTTTACTTTGAGTCTCGGGTCTGGGTTAGTCCCGAGGGGGTGGAAAGAGGGGAAAATAGTTCCACTGCATAAAGGTGGTTCCAAGACTGCTGTTGTAAATTACCGACCGATTAGCATATCAGGAATCAATGTCAAGGTCTTAGAGAAATTAATCAAGAAAAGAATACAGGATTGGACAGATGAAAATGGGATATTGTATGGGGGACAACATGGTTTTGTGACGGGTAGATCATGCCTCAGTAACTTGCTCACGTTTTATAACACAGTGACGGCTGAACTGGATAGGGGTAATGGGTTTACAGTGTTACTACTGGACCTTGCCAAGGCCTTTGACAGGATATCGCATGGAACTCTAATCAGTAAACTGCAGCATATATGAGAATGGATATAGGGTTGGTGAGATGGATAGGAGGGTGGTTGATGGAGAGATATCAGAGAGTAGTTTATTCAGGAGTAGAGTACAAAAGACGGCCTGTGACTAGTGGTGCTGCAGGGTTCTGTTCTTGGACAATTACTGTTTAATTTGTTCATTAATGATATAGGAAAAGATCTGAGAAGAACTGTGCATCTGTTTGCAGATGATGCAAAGTTAAGTAGAGCGATAGTGAATGCTCAGGATGTCAACATTTTACAGGATGATTTGGATAGTTTGGATGACTGGGTTAGGAAAAAAATGGATGTCAATTTAATGTGGCAAAGTGTAAGGTTATGCACTTTGGGGTGAAAAGAATAGCAGCAGTATATCACATTGGTGGAACTGTACTCCAGGAGATTGACGAGGCCAGGGATTTGGGAGTGTTGGTGGATAGGGAATTGAAGTTTAGGGGGCACATTGCAAAAGTGACTAAATCAGCTCATCAAATCACTTGGCTTCTGAAAAATACTTTAACATGCAGAGACAAACAAGTTGTTGTTCCTCTGTATCGAGCCTTGATATGACCCCATCTGGACTATTGTGCCCAGTTATGGGCACCAGGGTTTCTTCGTGATGGGGAGGAAGAGGAGAGGATCCAGAGATGAGTGACCAAGATGATAGAAGGTCTGTGGAATGAACCTTATGAGAATAGGTTGAAGATTTGTGGGTTGCAGAGATTGGACGATAGGCGAAGGAGGGGGTGATATGATTGAGACATTCAAATTACTGAAGGGTTTCTATAAGATTGATCCAGAAGATAATTTTGAAAATATGATTGGTGGTGGGAGAACTAGGGGACACCTATGGAAGCTGGGCAAGAGTGTGGTTAGCAGTGGTGTTAGAGCTAGGTTCTTTACTTTTAGAATGGTAAATGAGTGGAATAAACTGCCAGAGTCTGTTGTGGGTGCTATGACAGTGAGCGAGTTCAAGGCAAGGTATGATAGATACTGTGTCAATGTCGAATAGTTGTTCTTGACATGATGTTAGGGTCTCCCTCGATGAGTCTGTCGACTCGTTGGAGTTGCCCGGAACAACAACAACAACAATAATAATAATAATAGTGTTTCACTCAGGATTTAACATAATCTGCAATTTTGGCAGACTATGTTAAATCATAGTCTGCCAAAGTTTGTTCATCCAAGAGCCAAGTTTGGATGAACAAAGAGCCAAGTTTGTTCATCAGACAAATAGTAAATTATTCACTTACTGTTGTATAACCCATAAATGTAAAATATCTGTATGTTCTAGTAGTGGTGAGTTATTTATCCTGTGTTATTTCTTGGTTAGTGTATATATCCTATGTGAACTGTGCATGGAAACTCGGAACTTAATCCGCTCATGTGAACCATTGTCAAGGGCATCGGAAACTGAGTGATGTATGAAGTAGTCGAAGTCATCCGCTAGCGCACATTTTGGTGCTAGCTGCAAAGGAAACGTGCTGTTCGTGAAAAAGGGAACCAATGAAAGAACGAGGTGCGAATTATAAAAAGGGTTGCGGAGACAGCAAAACTCTCTTATTCTTATCCTGTTCACTTACTCCTCGTGGTTGTGGAAGACGAGAAGTATGGCGGGAGCTTCCAAGGAAACCTGAAGAATGGTCATCTAAGGGCGAGACAGGCATTTGTTCCTGAGCCAACCAAACTACTGTGACCTGAGAGCAGTAACTACGTTCTTTGATGCAGTGAAAGACATGCCCTCCATGAACCAGATTCTATCCATAGATATGACCAGAGAGAGGACTCCTGAGAAGCAAGGAAGTGCAATCCAGAGCACGTGATAATAGGCAAAGTATATATCTGTCCCGGTAAGGAAATCTTTTCTGTCTTTTGTGAATGTACTGTGGGGGACAAGTAATGCCTTCCTGACTGTTCAAGTTTAAAAGTGTGATATCTTGAAGCTTGTTCCAAGAGAATGAGATATAAGTTGGAGATAGACTTGCTAAGGTTTACAGTAATAGATTGATAGGACTCTAGAATTCTTTGGTGTGTAATTAATGATATGTGCTTTGTTATATGCTGAACGACCAAGCAGAATGGACATTTGAAATATATTGAATTGATAACCTTTGTCTATAAGTTGTGCTTAGAAGCTTATAACTCTAAGAGTAAGAATCTATATGTTGAGAATTTAACCGTGCTAAGTATATTATACTGTAAGATTGCTATTGTCTTAATAAAAACTTCTTAATCCCATGATCAATGAACTTATGTTTAGAATTTTCTTAATTAGTGTAAATTCATGTGTTAGTGCATTAAATGTTTTGTTTAAATTGAACCTTGTGCTTGCCTGAATTCATTTCATTGCACCACTCATTTCAATAGTTTGGATCTAAGAGGGAGCCCAAAATTAACATGAGAGCAAGGAAAGATTAGAGAGCCACGACTGCTATACAACTTAAAGTAAAATAGATAAATTGTCTAAAGAATATTTCATTCCAATTTAGATCACTGTAGTATTGTACTTGCTGATCATTGATTCCTTGATATTGTTCTTACAGCATCCTGACACAGAGTGGCGCAGCTAAAATATAAATTTTCTCTGTGTTCAAAAAGGGAATCAATCAGCAGAAGGAACAAGGGAATTGGCGACCACGTCGATAAACTCCAGGTTGTTCTAGCTCTTGTACATTATTAGTTAGAAATTGGAATACTCTATTCAGGACAGGAGAGAACGTTGCAACAAAAAAAAAGTACCAACAACTGCAATGGTTGATAAGAACTGAGCTACACAAGATCAGAAGCAAAAAATAAAATTTAAGATAAAACCATAAATTTTTATCTTGAAGTTATTTTTCTATTTGTAAGTCATTTGTAATCTAGTGAAATATATTTAGCCAGAAAAGCTGGCTGAGTTTCATACAAATTAATTTGATTTCACAAAAAAACAAATTACCAAATTTTGAGATTGTCTTCCTAGGTGACTAATGTTCATAACACAAACTGGCTCCCCATTCCAACTTTACATGTCCATCCAGAAGAGAAGCTGAATCATTTGCAATCAGTCATAATCTATCACAAATAGTTAGCCTACCAACCAGAATACCTGACAATCCCCTGGAACGTTTCTTACTAACTTCCCTCCAAATGCATTGTGGTTGTCTGCTCTCCCCTTGGCAACTCTGACTACAATCTTATTCAAGTCTCTTGCTCTACAGTTTATCCTCCTCCTCCTAACCAATCTCAGACTCATACCCTATAGCTCTACAACTGTGTCAACTGGAATGTCCTCTGGAATTTATATGCCACTTTTACATAGATTACTGTTTTCACTCGATTGATATAAACATCTCCACTGAACTAATAACTGAAATAATCCTCACTAGAATAAGAGGATTATTTCAGTTAATCACTCTACTGCAAACCTCTGGTCCTTATTCAAGCGCCAGTTCTCAAAAATTGCATCTCTGCAGTTCATATTAAAAATGCAGCATATGTTCAATGGCTTAAATTAAAAACTCCAGCTTCTCATTCAGCTTAAACAACAGCCTGAAACAAGTATAAAAAAAAAGAAAAAAGTTATCAATGATTCCAAAGCAGACTTCATAAGAATGAAATACAATAAATTTCTCTCCTGCTCAGCTGGTATTGCTAAGGCTGTTAGGATGATACCACAGTGACCTCACCCAAGGAAAAAGAAGATCTCAGGATCAGTTCTTTCTTCCAATTCTAGCTTGGACGAACAAGGCAAATCACCTCCCACATTACCTACCACAAAGGGTCCATTACATGCCTCCTCAGAACTTTTGCTAGAAGGACACCAGGAAAACCTGATTACTGTTGATACTGATAAAGCTACTAGTCCAAATAGTATTCCTCCAGTTGTGCTCAAAACTTGTGCCCCAGAATTAACAACTCACTGTATCGCCCATATAAGCTGTCATATTCCACTAGCAACTACTCAACAGCATGGAAGCAGGCTTTAATCAACCTGTACCTAAAATACAGAGAGAAAAGTCAGCCATCTGACTATCGTTCCAATGTTCCCACCACTAGATTACCTGGAGACACATAAATTAATTAGTGATCATTAATATGAATTCTGCCATTCTCATACTATAGCTGACCTCCTTGATAATTTCACATACTTTTGGACATAGGCCATGGAAATATTTCATCATCAAATTCCTGCCATGTACCCTAAAGTGGTGTACAGGATATGACAGTACTACATGAAAAAATTACATCATTACTAAATTCCTATCTACAATTTTCCTCCAAATCAGTCTGTTACTTGTCAAGACTCCAACATTATCAGATCTTATATTTCTATCGTCTAAGGCACTTTGTACTGTATCAATCCACCTATATCTTGGTCTTCCTCTGGGCCGTTTTCCTGCCAACCTGGCAGAGAACACTTGTTTTGTTAATCTTTCCTCTCCCATTCTATTTAAGTGACCATACCACCTGAGATTAGCTCTGCTAAAGCATTCCTGGATGCAGACAATGTCAAGTTCTTTCCTAATATGCTAATTTTTAATATGATATTGCCATTGATGCCATCTGTTCACGCCTCTAATCTTTCTCAGGACTCTCATATCTGCGGTCTCTAGTCTTTGGTCAAGTGTTTTACTTCTGACCCAGCTTTCAGATCCATAAGTTAAAACTAGTTTGAACACTGTCTTGTATACAGCTAATTTAGTGTTCCGACTAATTTCTCTCTTATTCCATATGAATTTATTCAATTGACTCCCCACCATACCAGCTTTGCTGATTCTGTTGTCTATTTCTATAATTAATTTACCATCTTCAGTAAAAATTGTGCCTAAGTAGCTGAAATGTTTTACTTGTTCCACAGGTTCTCCATTCACAACACAGTTGACATTTTCAATGATTCTGCCTATTTTCATTGTCTTTGTCTTTTTATTGCTGACCTTCATACCATATCTATTACAACAGCTATTCAATTTAGTCAGAGAATCTTGCAGACTTGTAGTGGATTTATTTAGAAGTATAACATCATCCGCATTAAGAATATTTTTAAGCAAGGAGCTGACATTAACATCTCCAATTTTGATATCAGGTTTAATACCACTTTCCTTCATAATGTGATCCATATAGATAATGAATAACAGAGGGGATAATGTACATCCTTGTCTCACACCAGATTTAACATTAAACCATCTTCCTGTACTTCCTTCAATTCTAACTCCTGACTTACAACTCAAATAAAGACTAAGTATTGCTTGATATAATGCCCCATTGACAGCATATAACTGTAGCGTATTGAATAGCTTCTCTCTCTTGGCACCTTGTCATATGCCATTTCCAAATCGACAAAACTTAAATACAGATCTTTGTTATATTCCCATGCTTTCTCGACTATTTGTCGTAAAGTGAAGATCTGATCCTGACAGCCTCTATTTGGCCTGAATCCAGCTTGTTCTTCACCAAGCTTTTCTTCCACAATTCTTCTCAACCGTTTCTCAAGTATACTTGCATAGATCTTGCCAGGAACACTCAGTAGGGAAATACCTCTGTAATTCTCACATTCAGTTTTATTTCCCTTTTTATATATGGGTACTATGAGAGCTCTACTCCAATCATCGGGAATTCGTTCCTCTGTCCAGGCTTTATGAACTATGCAGTGCAGCCACTGTAAGACTTTCATACCACCATACTTCAGCATTTCTGGTCGAATATCATCTACTCCTGCTGCCTTTCCACACTTCAAGCCTTTGATGGGTTTTTCTACTTCAAGTATGGATATATATTCCTGACTGCATGCCTGGTCAGTGTTTTTTATCACTGTGCTGTTATCACTGCTTGTTTCATTTAGCAGTTTTTCAAAGTATTTACTACATACTTCAAGGATATCTTTTTCTCCCATTTTCATGTCACCTTTATCATCTCTAACTCCTTTTACAGCACTCTTTCCTCCATTCCTAAGCTTCTTCAACAACCCTCAGAATATTTTCCCACCTTCTTGATATTTATTTTCTATATTCTTGCCAGTCCTCCCATGACTTTTGTTTAGCTAGTTTTACACACTGTTTAGCTTTCTTACATTTGTCTCTGTATTCTGTAAGAGTAAAAGCTTACTTATTTGTCAGGAACTTTTGATATGCTTTCTTCTTTTCCTTCACTGCCTCTTTAACTTCCTGTGTCCACCAGGGAGTTTTGATTTTTTTATCCTTGCACACAACCTCACCACATGCCTCTCAGGCAGAATCAATCAATGTTTTCTTCAGAGTTTGCTACTGAATCTCCAAGGTTTGATTCCTGTTCTCACACTCTTTCATTTTCTTTTCAATAATCTTTCTGTATTTTAGTCTACAGTTCACATCTGAGCACTGCTCAACTTTTATTCGCTTTAAAACTTTCTTACATGTTATTCTTTTCAATATGAAATTCAATTTTATCCTGCTCAAGACTAAATAGTGATCACTTCCAATTTCAAATCCTCTGTACACTCTGGTGTCCTGCACCAGGGAGAAAACATCAACAATAACATAGTCAATGAGACTTTTCTTATTCCTAGCTTCTTCTCTCCATGTGAATTTGTGCACATTTTTATGTTGGAACATGGTGTTAGTAATAACCAGTCCATGTCCTGAGCAGAAATCCAACAGATATTTGCCATTATTATTAGCTTTGCTCTTTTCTCCAAATTTTCCCATAATATTTTTGTATGTCTCACAATCATTTCCTACTCTGCTATTTGGATCTCCAACAAGGACCAACTTTTCCTTTTTCATTGTGTCAGTTGCTTTTTCTAATGCATCAAAAAATTCCTCCACTTCTACCTTAGTAGAACCTTCTATGGGACCATAGGCACAAATAAGTCTCATCGTCCAGTTCCCCATTCTCATATTTGCCCACATGACTCTACTTGAGACTGACTGCCATTCAAGAAGATTAGCCTCGTATTTTGTGTTGAATACTATGGCTACTCCTTCTTTTCCTTGATTGTCATTGCCTGAATATAACATTTTGTATTTATTGCTCAGAAAGATCTCACCAGTTTTGGTCTTTTTTGTTTCAGTCACCCCTATTATGTCGATCTGGTACTTATCTAATTCTTCAGCTAGCTCCATTTCTTTGCCATTCAGGTCTTTTTACGTTGACAGTATCGATCTTTAACTCTGGTGATGTTGAGTTGGGGTTTGTTTTCAGATTTGTTCCAGTAGCTGACTTTTCGCTGTTCACCCTGGTACCCTGGTGAAAACAACGGGACCTTGTTTAACCGGGTGACGCCCCAGCCGGCAGGAAATTTTGTCATGTTGTACCATCATTTTTTATTTTGTTTTAACCAATAAGAATACAATTTAGTCGGCTAAATCCCAAATTGCCAGCCCATCCTCGTTCATTCAGTATCAAAGTAGATACCCAATAGGGTGCACCATGAGAAGGTGAGGATTGGACATTAGGTCAGAAGCCCTGGTCGGTTCTCTGCATTCCTTTAAAGGCTATATGGAGGTCTCCTCTCAGTTGTACAGCTTTGACCCTTAAGCACCCCTCTCCAAATATGGAAATATTTGGAAAAACCCATGCTATTTCTCTCAGATATTTCAAAGGAATTCAATCATGTCTGGCATCAAGGTCTGATGAATAAGCTATCATCTTATGGCCTCGCTTCTGCATTCTGTAACTGGATTGTCAGCTTCCTCACTGGTTGTTCATTTCATGTCACAAAGGAAGCTTCCGCTCATCAGATTTCGCTATCATTACCTGAGTATCCAGGGTACTGTAACAATGACAGAGAGAGAGACAGCAATAATAAAAGCCTTTCATAACCAATGATGTAAATACTGATCTCAACATCCTCAAATGGGATGAAGACAGTAAATTTCAATGTCATAAAAACTCAGGCCTACCTCATTTTCCACAAGAAGGATTCTACTTAACTACTTTCGAGATCAGCTTTCTCTTCTTGCGCTGATTGTCACATCTAATTAATCCTGGCACAAACATATTATATATACGTAGCCTTCTCAGCATTTAAAAAAGGTAGGTGTACTTTTCCATTCAAAACATTATTATTATTAAAAGAGACCTCCAGGAAGTCAGGGATGCATTGAGGGAAGCCACATACTACATGCACCAGCTGTCATACTTGTTCTTGAATTCATTCACACTGCTTGCACACACAATATCAAATGACAATCATTTGAATCACACACAACTCTATAAGAGAAAAATCTAGATCTCATCCCATTCTGGAGAGCATTCATTCTCAGCTTCAAAGGATGCCCTCTTGTCCTTATCCCAGTCTTCATAAAATGAAAAATTCCATCATCTGAATTCTTATATGACCCTTTCAAAAGTTTGTAACTCTCTCAATCATATCACCTCTCTTTCTCCTGTTTGCAAATGTCTGCAGTCTATAAATTCCCAATCTGTCTTCATAATCAGTATGTATCATTGTATCCGAATTACAATGGAAACCAGACCTGTGCGCAACAGTTCAAGTGAGGTCATATCAAGGCCTTGTAAAGAGGCAAAATGACATCCTTATCTTTATATATGAAAATTCATTTCCCATTGCAATTATCCTCTGAGTTCTATTTGTAATCTTTGCTATATGGCCTTTGAACAACTATCTGTTGATGATGCAAAAATAGGTAAGGTATTCCTTGTAAATACTTGTAGAAGGTTTGAATAGCCAGAAATTGTGGGCATGAGAAAATGGATGTCAGTTCAATGTCAGTAAATGTAAAGTTCATGAAATAGAGTGTGATTAGATGTCCAATGGCATAATTCCACCAATACGACATTGAATATCTAATCACACCAAAGTGAATGACTTTACATTCACTGATACCCATTTTCCCATGCCCAAAAAATTCCTGGCTATTCAAATTATTCTACAAGTAACACATATCAGCCATATTCCTGATTACCCTATCTTTACATCATCAACAAATAGTTGTATGCCACTTGTCAAATCCTTTCCAATGTCATTAATGTACAGAATGAATAACAGTAGACAAAGGATTGATCCATGTGGGATACCACTGGTTACCTTAAATCTTGCACTCACATTCCTCCATATACCACTTTTCGATATCTGTCATTTAGCCATCCTGTTTATCCATGGTAATATGTTATAATCCAATCATATATTCCCCAAATTATGTAACAGTCTTCCATGTTGTATTCTGTCAAAAGCCTTAGAAAATTCCTAAAGTCTCATGGTGTATCCATTCCCCTTGTCTAGTTCAATAGCAACATTATTATAAAATGTGAGCAAACTGGTAAAACATGACCTTCCATTAGTAAACTCATGCAATTCATCGCAAAGTAGAGATTCTCTGTCAACACATTTGTGTGTTACCAGAGAATGTGGTTAGGGCTCACTAAATGTGAGCCCTAACCACCGTTTCCAAAATCTTCACTACCACTCCTGAAATACTGATTGGTCAATAGCTGGATAAATCGGTCTTTGCACCACCCTTGTGCAATGAAATTACCATACATTCTTTCCTTTCCTGAAGAATCTTCCTTCTTCTGAGACTCAAATTATCAAATTAGTCAAAGGAATAGCCAGTTCGGCTGAACACTCTTAGCAACTGATGGAAATTTTTTCACTTGGCTATGCTACCAATTTTATATTTGGTTTAATCCTTTATCCAAGTGTAAGCAAACAAAGTTTGCACCTGAAGTATTTTCAGGACTGAGGCAACTGGTGGTAAAGATGGGATATGTTCTGATGACTTGCCTTAGTATCCCATAATGCAAAGCACATCTCCTTGTAGAGATGTATACTGCTATGCATTAAGGGAAGGGTCACTACCCACACCACTTTTGACCTTTATTGAGGTCTCATCAGTGGGAGCCAGACACAGAGGTGGTGATGCTAAAGTGGAAGTAATGCAGAAGTCATATCACCATATACCAGTTGCCAAAAGGTTCAACATCTTATTACTAAAATTCTCTGGATTAGAGATAGTTGATGGAAGCTACCAATTATATATTTGGTTTAATCCTTTATCCAAGTGTAAGCAAACAAAGTTTGAGCCTGAAGTATTTTCAGGACTGGGGCAACTCACGGTAAAGGTGGGATAAGATCACTTGCCTTGGTATCCCATAATGCAAAGCACATCTCCCTGCAGACATGTATACTGCTATGCATTAAGGGAGGGGTCACTACCCAGACCAGTTTCGACTTTTATTGAGGTCTCGTCATTGGGAGACAGAGGTGGTGATACTAAGGTGGAAGTAAGGCAATGATCAGGTGTATAAAACACAACCTTCCTTTAGTAAACCCATGCTGCTCCTTGCAAAGTATAGCATGTTTGTCTACCCATTTTTGTATGCAAGTTCTTACCAACTTTTCTGAAGTCTTCACATCAGAGATACTGATAGGTCAGTAGTTAGGCCCAGCAATTTTTGAACCGCCCTTGTAACAATGATATTATCATATTAACACATTCTTACAGAGAAAATACCTCTGTAATCCTCACATTCAGTTTTATTTCCCTTTTTATATATGGGTACTATGAGAGCTCTACTACAATTATCTGGAATTCGTCCCTCTATCCAGACCTTTTGAACTGCAAGACTTTTATACCTCCATACTTAAGCATTTCATCATAAAGTCAAATGTCATCTATTCCCATTGACTTTATGCATTTCAGGCTTTTGATGGCTCTTTTTTACTTCGAATATGGATATATATTTCTGATTGCATGTCTGCTGAGTGTCTTTTACCACTGTGCTGTAATTGCTTGTTTCATTTAGCAATTTTCTGAAGTAGGGTTACTACAGTTTGTAGACTGTCTTATATCGAAATCGCGTTCAACAATTGTTACTACAATTTGTAGAACGCATTATATTGAAACCGTGTTGTATAAGTACTGCATTATACGATTCTGTAATTACTCCATACATCAAGGATGGGGTGCTTAAGGGTCAAAGCTGTATAACTGAGAGGAGACCTCCACATAGCCTTTAAAGGAATGCGGAGAACCGACCAGGGCTTCTGACCTAATGTCCAATCCTCACCTTCTCGTGGTGCACCCTGTTGGGTATCTACTTGGATACTGAACGAACGAGGATGGGCTGGCAATTTGGGATTTAGCCGACCAAATTGTACTCTTATTGGTTAAACCAAAATATAGAATGATGGTACAACATGACAAAATTTCATGCCGGCTGGGGCGTCGCCCGGTTAAACAAGGCCCCCGTTGTTTTCGCCAGGGAACCAGGGCGAACAGCGAAAAGTCAGCTACTGGAACAAATCTGAAAACAAACCCCAACTCAACATCACCAGAGTTAAAGATCGGTACTATCAACTTAAGAAGCCTGAATGGCAAAGAAATGGAGCTAGCTGAGGAATTAGATAAGTACCAGATTGACATAATAGGGGTGACTGAAACAAAAGACCAAAACTGGTGAGATCTTTCTGAGCAATAAATACAAAATGTTATATTCAGGCAATGACAATCAAGGAAAAGAAGGAGTAGCCATAGTATTCAACACAAAATACGAGGCTAATCTTCTTGAATGGCAGTCAGTCTCAAGTAGAGTAATGTGGGCAAATATGAGAATGGGGAACTGGACAATGAGACTTATTTGTGCCTATGGTCCCACAGAAGGTTCTACTAAGGTAGAAGTGGAGGAATTTTTTGAGGCTTTAGAAAAAGCAACTGACACAATGAAAAATGAAAAGTTGGTCCTTGTTGGGGATCTAAATAGCAGAGTAGGAAATGATTGTGAGACATACAAAAATATTTTGGGAAAATTTGGAGAAAAGAGCAAAGCTAATAATAATTGCAAATATCTGTTGGATTTCTGCTCAGGACATGGACTAGTTATTACTAACACCATGTTCCAACATAAAAATGTGCACAAATTCACATGGAGAGAAGAGGCTAGGAATAAGAAAAGTCTCATTGACTATGTTATTGTTGATAGTGATGTTTTCTCCCTGGTGCAGGACACCAGAGTGTACAGAGGATTTGAAATTGGAAGTGATCACTATTTAGTCTTGAGCAGGATAAAATTGAATTTCATATTGAAAAGAATAACATGTAAGAAAGTTTTAAAGCGAATAAAAGTTGAGCAGCTCTCAGATGTGAGCTGTAGACTAAAATACACAAAGGTTATTGAAGGAAAAATGAAAGAGTTTGAGAACAGGAATCAAACCTTGGAGATTCAGTGGCAAACTCTGAAGAAAACATTGATTGATTCTGCCAGAGAGGCATGTGGTGAGGTTGTTTGTAAGGATAAAAAAATCAGAACTCCCTGGTGGACACAGGAGGTTAAAGAGGTAGTGAAGGAAAAGAAGAAAGCATACCAAAAGTTCCTGTCAAATAAGTCAGCTTGTGCTCTTAGAGAATATAGAGACAAATGCAAGATTGCTAAACACTGTGTAAAACTAGCTAAACAAAAGTCATGGGAGGACTTTGGCAAGAATATAGAAAATAAATATCAAGAAGGTGGCAAAATATTCTGGAGGTTGTTGAAGAAGCTTAAGAATGGAGGAAAGAGTGCTATAAAAGGAATTAGAGATGATAAAGGTGACATGAAAACGGGAGAAAAAGATATCCTTGAAGTATGGAGTAATTACTTTGAAACACTGCTAAATGAAACAAGCAGTGATGACAGCACAGTGGTAAAAAAGACTGACCAGGCATGCAGTCAGGAATACATATCCATACTTGAAGTAGAAAAAGCCATCAAAGGCTTGAAATGTGGAAAGGCAGCAGGAGTAGATGATATTCGACCAGAAATGCTGAAGTATGGTGGTATAAGAGTCTTACAGTAGCTTCACTGCATAGTTCAGAAAGCCTGGACAGAGGGACGAATTCCCGATGATTGGAGTAGAGCTCTCATAGTACCCATATATAAAAAGGGAAATAAAACTGCATGTCAGAATTACAGAGGTATTTCCCTACTGAGTGTTCCTGGTAAGATCTATGCAAGTATACTTGAGAAACGGTTGAGAAGAATTGTGGAAGAAAAGCTTGGTGAAGAACAAGCTGGATTCAGGCCAAATAGAGGCTGTCAGGATCAGATCTTCACTTTACGACAAATAGTCGAGAAAGCATGGGAATATAACAAAGATCTGTATTTAAGTTTTGTCGATCTGGAAAAGGCATATGACAAGGTGCCAAGAGAGAAGCTATTCAATACGCTGCAGTTATATGGTGTCAATGGGACATTATATCAAGCAATACTTAGTCTTTATTTGAGTTGTAAGTCAGCAGTTAGAATTGAAGGAAGTACAGGAAGATGGTTTAATGTTAAATCTGGTGTGAGACAAGGATGTACATTATCCCCTCTGTTATTCATTATCTATATGGATCACATTATGAAGGAAAGTGGTATTAAACATGATATCAAAATTGGAGATGTTAATGTCAGCTCTTTGCTTTATGCGGATGCTGTTATACTTCTAAATAAATCCGCTACAAGTCTGCAAGATTCTCTGACTAAATTGAATAGCTCTTGTAATAGATATGGTATGAAGGTCAGCAATAAAAAGACAAAGACAATGAAAATAGGCAGAATCATTGAAAATGTCAACTGTGTTGTGAATGGAGAACCTGTGGAACAAGTAAAACATTTCAGCTATTTAGGCACGATTTTTACTGAAGATGGTAAATTAAATACAGAAATAGACAACAGAATCAGCAAAGCTGGTATGGTGGGAAGTCAATTGAATAAATTCATATGGAATAAGAGAGAAATTAGTCGGAACACTAAATTAGCTGTATACAAGACATTGTTCAAACCAGTTTTAACTTATGGATCTGAGAGCTGGGTCAGAAGTAAAACACTTGACCAAAGACTAGAGACTTCAGATATGAGAGTCCTGAGAAAGATTATAGGCGTGAACAGATGGCATCAATGGCAGTATCATATTAAAAACGAGGATATTAGGAAAGAACTTGACATTGTCAGCATCCAGGAATGCGTTAGCAGAGCTAATCTCAGGTGGTATGGTCACTTAAACAGAATGGGCGAGGAAAGATTAGCAAAACAAGTGTTCTCTGCCAGGTTGGCAGGACAACGACCGAGAGGAAGACCAAGATATAGGTGGATTGATACAGTACAAAGTGCTTTAGACGATAGAAATATAAGATCTGATAATATTGGAGTGTTGACAAGTAACAGACTGATTTGGAGGAAAATTGTAGATAGGAAATTAATAATGATGTAATTTTTTTCATGTAGTACTATCATATCCTGTACACCCCTTGAGGGTACATGGCAGGAATTTGATGATGATGATGATCAAGGATATCTTTTTCTTCAGTTTTCATGTCACCTTTATCATCTCTAATTCCTTTTACAGCACTCTTTCCCTCCATTTCTGAGCTTTTTCAACAGCCTCCAGAGTGAGGAGAGGACACACGGGAGGAAGGAATTGGATTTTATGCGGTTATTAAGTGATAACTATCTGTGACAGCATGCAATGGAAAATACTAGGGGTCAGAGAGTGCTTGACTTAGTAATTATATCTGAGGATTTGGCTGTAACAAATATGACCACATTGCCACCAATCGGTGAGAGTGATCATAGGGTCTTGACTTGGGAGGTGGCTAAAGGTGTAGAATTTTCAATTAAGACAGGGTACATGTGGAATTATCGGGTGCGAAAGTATGACAAACGTAGGAGTTTGATTGGCTCAGTGCCATGGCATGTACAACTACAAGGACTAGAAGTTGATAGTGCATGGGAGGTAGTTAAGAAGTGCTTGCATGAAGCAATGGCTGACTGTATACCTAGAGTCCGAATAATAAATCAAGTAGGGGATAAATGGATGAATAACACCATTAAGCTTGAGCTGCAAAAAAAAAAACGACTATGGAGGGAATTTAAGGAGAAAGGTGATCGGCAGGCACATGATCGGTATAAAGCGCAGGCCAGAAGGGTGACGAGTGTGGTAAGAAAAGCAAAAAAGGATTACGAAAGAACATTGGCCATGCAGGCTAAAGAGAATCCTAAACAGTTTTTTAGATATGTAGCAAGTAAAAGGAAAAATGTACATGGCAGGATGATTTTAAAGAATGCCGATGGTAGGGAGGTAACTGAATCAGTTGAGATAGCTGAGTTACTGAGTGAGCACTTTGCAAGAATATATCATCCAGGTGGTGACATTGCAGAAATGAATAAACCAGTAGATTATACAGCAATTGTGGTGAATGAAGTGGAGGTGAGTAGTCTATTGCATAACCTCAATGTCAATACATCTGTGGGATTGGATGGTATACCAGCTCGTGTAGTACGAGAAGCAGCTAAAGAATTGTCAGTACCCTTGACCATTTTGTTTAATTTGAGTCTCGTGTCCGGGTTAGTCCCGAGCGGGTGGAAGGAGGGGAAAATAGTTCCACTGCATAAAGGTGGTTCCAAGACTGCTGTTGTAAATTACCGACCGATTAGCATATCAGGAATCATTGTCAAGGTCTTAGAGAAATTAATCAAGAAAAGAATACAGGATTGGACAGATGAAAATGGGATATTGTATGGGGGACAACATGGTTTTGTGAAGGGTAGATCATGCCTCAGTAACTTGCTCACGTTTTATAACACAGTGACGGCTGAACTGGATAGGGGTAATGGGTTTACAGTGATACTACTGGACCTTGCCAAGGCCTTTGACAGGATACCACATGGAACCCTAATCAGTAAACTGGAGCAGATGGGGATAGATATAGGGTTGGTAAGATGGATAGGAGGGTGGTTGAAGGAGAGATACCAGAGAGTGGTTTATTCAGGAGTGGAGTCAAAAAGACGTCTTGTGACTAGTGGAGTGCTGCAGGGCTCTGTTCTTGAACCACTGCTTTTCAATTTGTTCATCAATGATATTGGAAAGGATTTGAGAGGAAGTGTTCACTTGTTTGCTGATGATGCAAAGTTGGGTAGAGCAATTGTGAGTGCACAGGATGTCAAAATTTTACTGGATGATTTGGATAGTTTGGAGGACTGGGCTAGGAAAAATGGATGTCAGTTTAATGTGGCAAAGTCTAAGGTTATGCACTTTGGGGTGAAAAGAACAGCAGCAGTATATCGCATTGGTGGAACCGTACTCCAGGAGATTGATGAGGCCAGGGATTTGGGAGTGCTGGTGGATAGGGAGTTGAAGTTTAGGGGGCACATTGCAAAAGTGACTAAAACAGCTCACCAAATCACTTGGCTTCTGAAAAATACTTTAACATGCAGAGACAAACAAGTTGTTGTTCCTCTGTATCGAGCCTTGATAAGACCCCATCTGGACTTCTGTGCCGAGTTATGGGCACCAGGGTTTCTTCGTGATGGGAAGGAAGTGGAGAGGGTCCAGAGACGAGTGACCAAGATGATAGCAGGACTGTGGAATGAACCTTATGAGAATAGGTTGAGGATTTGTGGGTTGCAGAAATTGGACGATAGGCAAAGGAGGGGTGATATGATTGAGACATTCAAATTACTGAAGGGTTTTTATAAGATTGATCCAGAAGATATTTTTGAAAATATGACTGGTGGTGGGAGGACTAGGGGCCATGCATAGAAGCTGGGCAAGAGCGTTAGAGCTAGGTTTTTTACTTGGAGAGTGGTGAATGAGTGGAATAAGCTTCCAGAGTCTGTTGTGGGTGCTACGACCGTGAATGAGTTCAAGGCAAGATATGATAGATACTGTGTGAATGTTGAATAGTTGTTCCAGACATGATGTTAGGGCCTCCCTCGATGAGTCTGTCGACTCCTTGGTGTTTCCCGGAACAATAATAATAATAATAAAAATAATATTTTGCCACCTTTCTAATATTTATTTTCTATGTTCTTACCAAAGTCTTTCCATGACTTTTGTCATGGAAAGACTTTGGTAAGAACATAGAAAAATGTAAGAGAGCTAAACAGTCTCAGACAAATGTAAGAGAGCAAAACACTTTTATATAGTGTTTAGCTCTCTTACATTTGTCTGTATTCTCTAAGAACAGCACAAGCTGACTTATTTCCCAGAAACTTTTGATATGCTTTCTTCTTTTCCTTCACTGCCTCATTAACTTCCAGTGTCCACCATGGAGTTCTGATTTTCTATCCTTGCAGACAGCCTAATCACATGCCTCTCTGGCTGAATCAATGAATGTTTTCTTCATAAGCTTGGCACTGAATCTCCAAGGTATGGTTCCTGTTCTCAAACTCTATTTTTTTTTTTTAATAACGTATGTATTTTAGTCCCCAGTTCACATTTAAGCTGTAACATGGCTTCTTGAAATCTGATTAACGCTCTGATAGAGCAAGCAATCCTATTTATATAGTATTATGTGTATATACGTATGTTATGTGTATAATGTATGCTGTCAATTGCATGTGTTCTGGTCAGTCTAGCTGTTTTGTGAGATTAAAAATCAAAGTTTTAGAAATGGGAAAACTTCCTTCACCTCTATATGAGGGGTGGAAGAAGGTCTTCATCCTAACTCACCTTCAAATGAAGAGCCTAAATAACGATTTTTAATGTCCTAAGTGGAATTTGAACTTAAGTCTTTCCAACTATAGGACATCATCAAAACTGATTGAGCTAAGGAGGCTCCAAAAATTTCAATATTAATTTGAATACTTTTACCAATAAAAACTATCCAAATAAAACCAAAGCATATGTACATCTTCTGTGTATCCTAAATCCCAAATTTTATTAAACTAAACCCAGGAAGAGCAGATGCAATATAAAATTGGCACGGTTTGCTCCTGAAAATGGAATCCCCAACTGGAATTGCAATCAATTTTTGGTAAGGATTCCAAATACCTTATCTGAAAAAGGCTAAATAATTTGTTATAATTCATTTGTATTATAACTTGATTGCACCATAGATATAAGTTTACTTCCTTTCACAGGTTGCATGCAAATTTCACTCATGAAAACTGCAATCCAATAATATATTATTAGTAGTACCATAAGTGGGATAAAGGTTAAATGAGCTGGAAATCTTCCTCCTCTTCCTGCTATAGAGTTCATGTCTCCAATAAGAGGTGATCTCACACTGGGCAATGATCTACCATCTAAAATGAAACACACATAAAATAAATAAAGCATTAATGGCTAGTCGGTAACATGACTGCATTAAGCACGTCACAGGTTCATAGGCAGTTTTGCCTATTTTTTCAAGAAGGGGAATCCTCCCCCTCCTCTATTCTCATATGAATCAATTTCATCATGCCAAAAAAGCGAAATAAATTTCTTTCAGTCACAAATAGGATGTGTGACTAAATTTCTTTCCTCAGGCAAGTAATACATGAAACTATTCAGCCAAAAAGATTACTAAAAACTTTTAGAAGGCAAATAGTGGAAAATCTTTGCCCAAACTTGAATTAATACTTAGAGCTTAATATATTACTTACCAATAAAGTTTTGACCTTTCTACTAATGCATATGTCTCCCCATCTCCAACACACATCATACAGCTAGAACACCTAAAGCATTCTGGATGGAATTTATGATCTCCAGCACTCTAGAAAACATTTAATATATTAAGAATTATTTTCAAATATAAAAGTAACTCACATTTTTGGAATTGTCAAATATTTTTAAACTTCATGAAATTAAAAATTTTAAAAAAATTATTAAACAAATATGAGCCATTATCAATGTTCTATAATCTTCATTCATCTCTGCAAAAGCAATTCAGTTCTATAATATCAGACCTGATGCTGTAAACATCATGAAGTACTATTCATATATACATCCAAACTGCTTTGAGTTGAAGTGTTATGCTATAAAATCATTCAATTAACATTAAATGACTAGAAATGGACCAATACTTAAGAGTATTGGTCCACTGTTTGTTTGTAAGATTCATTTGCCTGCTTAATTGTTTCTTCCTTCCATAGACTATGTTCTCAAAATTATATTAAATACATAACATGGTTTAGTCTAAAATTCCTGTTATCAGGAGCAGAAGTGCTGCTTTAATTATTTTCATATAATTTTCTTTAACTGTTCAAAGACAAGCAAATCCATTTTTCTCATAGGTATGAGGGTGTGCTGAAAAGTTGTGATAATCACCATGAAGGAATTGAAGTAGAACCATGTAACTCATACATTATTCTACATATTCCCATGAAGTGTTATATACTTGTTACAAAGGGGATGCATCATTTGCAATACTCTGAGAGAAAAGGCTTTTGCTTGTTGTACAAACCAGTTCTCAGCTGTAGATATGACTTCATTCCACTGTGATAAATTTTGTTCCTTTCAAGTTTAAATCTGGGAATAGGAAATAGATGAGACCAGGTCTGGCAAATAGGGTGGGTGAGGCAGACAGTGAAAGTCCAAGTTGTGTGTTGTCTGTTGGGTTTCATGAGCAGTATGAGGTGTGTAGTCCTGCAAAAGCAACATGCCTTTGCTTAGTTTCCTGCAGTGATTTTCCTTCAATTCCTTAAGAGCTGTTGAATAAATTGCTGCTGTAACAGTTTCACCTTTTTTAAGGTACTTGGTAAGGATCACACCATTCATATCCCAAAAGACAATGGCAAGAACCTTCCCTGCTGACTTTTGACTTTGGAACTTCCTTGGCAGTGGAGAGCCTTTGTATCTCCACTCCACTGACTGTTGTTTAGTCTCTGGGTCATAGTGATGAAGCCATGTTTCAACAGTGACAATACAAGCAAAAAAATCGGCACCTGATTTTTCAAAATGACCCCAAATCCCTTGAGATGACAGCACATATTTTCTCTCTTTTGGTCAGGATATTCAGAGAATATCCTCAGAGTCTTTGCAATGTTTTCGGTTAGTATTCATCTATCATCAAGAATCGTGGCATGCACTACATCAATGTTTTCAGGTATGATAGCTGTGGAAGGTCTTCCTGAATTGGAGGCATCTATTGTTTCAGGATGCCCAGTTTTTAAACTTGGCCACCTATCAGGCAACTGTTGAATATGCTGGGGGACAGTCCCCTAAAGTCTGACACAAAATTTGGTAAATTTCAGTTGCAGACTTTTCTTGCAGCATGAAAAACTTGATGATGCATGCACCTCTGTATCTTCGAATTTCTTCAAAACCTCTGACATGCCTTCTTATATACCCTAAAAGAAAAAGAACAAAGTATTACAATTTGATGAAACATGGAAGTTAAAGGGTTTTAGGATATGTTCTTTCTTGTGGTTATATCAGTTGCTTTAATATCATTTTTGTTTTAGGTGTCTATTAGAATTTTTCAGCTCCCCTCCCCACCCAACACACATAATATTCTGAACTGCTAATAAAACATTTACCCAAAGGATAATAAGCAGTTCTGGTTCCAAACCTGGTCTGATGTGATGGAAATTTGACAGCTTCCTTCCATATATCCAAGTTCTACCAATAACTTATAACATTTGTGGCCAGATTAGCATCGACAGTTTGCCAGGATTAGTAGAATGGTTATCCAGAATGTGATTGAAAAACTCATTTTGTGAACAAACAGGTCATTCCTTCTGGTCTTCATAAGGCCACTGCAATATCTCCATATGTGCTTCTATTTCTCATCCTGATGGCACTACATTAATAACATCTAAAGACAAAACTCTCATCTTTCTTCAACTCCCATACAGATGACCATGACAATCTTCAACCACAAGAAACAAACATGTCTCTGTGATGTTTCATCAGAAACACATCAGAATAAATTTGAACAACCTTCTTAATACTGGTCCTGGTGGTATTTCCATCTTACAGCCATTTCTATACTGTTCTACAGAAATGGTTGTAAACATACAGTGCATCACAGTATTAATATCATGTGCTAAGGGTTAAATAATCTAGAAATCCAGCTCTAGAATCTAATATGGAACTTTTCAAGCTGTGCCAGGTCTCCAAAATAAGCAAGATGGTGGTCTTATATCTAGTGAAGAAATTCATTTACTGGTAACCAAGATATTTACAAACATCTCTGATCTCGTTAGGATTTGAACTCACAGCATATTGGTTTTAGAAAATATACTAACCACTCAACTAGCTGGGATCTACCAGCACAGAAACAAGCCTGTAGTCAGCAAATAAAAATTAAGTCTACCCTGAAACTACTGACCAATCCATTACCCTCACCTCAGTGTTCTCTAAAATAATCTCTAAAATAAAAAAAAATTAACCATCAACATCTTCAATCACCAGGAGATACAAGTAGGAAGATGGATTTCCACTCCTCATTTCCAAGAGGAGATTATTTTTTTTTAACTTCTGATTTAGTTACAGAAATTATCCATTTTAGAATAAATGCTTCATTCCTAATTCTATTCAATCGTGTTTAGTTAGAAGCAATAATTTTAGAAAATGAAAGATAAGGTGTTTTTGAAAATAACTGGTCTGGTGATGTTCAATTCATTTTTACTGGATTACTACTTTTACAAGTGCTTGTTTGTTTGTAAGAGTCATTTGCATGCTTAATTGTTTCTAAGAGCTGCTGCTTTTAATCATATGTATGTATGTTGTATTGTATATTATGGTGCCAATGCAGAATGCAATCGCTTTTTAGGGTGAAAGGTATCTGGAAAGAGAGTAAAACTGGTGAGCACATGTCAGAAATATTGAGAGAAAATAAGAAGAATGACCATGGACAGCTGAATGATGAAAGATGAGAAGTGGGAATGCCAGTGAAGTTATTGTAAGTGTTGGAAGTGATTAGAGAATACACAGTATGAGTGATAGTAAGAAGAATGAAACAGCGGAAAATGAAGAGAATGACCAGATCGTACTGAAAGAGTGCTTACATGGAATGCTTCAGAAGACAAAATGTGAGATAGAATGGTATGGCAGAGAAGGAAAAGAAGGGAGCAATGCAAGGGAAGAGAAAGCAGAGTATGACAGAGTGAAAGAAGGAGATAAGGATAGTTTTGTAAAGAGATTCCATGATATGAGGAGTGCTTAAGGAGAGCTTGACAAAATCATGCTTACCTGGGGGAAAAGATTAAGTTGTTTAACATTAATGCTTCTTATTACATCACTATTTTTTGGAACAGACAAAGAATAAGACATATTTCTATTTAATAAACAACTTTTCTCTCAATTCCTGTCCATGTGGTGCCAAATCAGCTATAGGCTCTGAAACTTAATGTGTGAGTGATGGATATAAAATGAAATTAAAGGTGGAGAAAACTTTTTGCCCATGTACAATTCAGAAACCCATATGTAGTAAGTGTGATTTTTTTTCCCCTCCAATTAATCATGTCATTTTATGAGCCTCTATAGCTCAGCTGGTTAGACAAAGCCCTTTGGTTGGAAAGATCTAGTTTCAAATACTATATAGTTCTGGTTATAGTTATATTGCCATCATCAGGGATCACAAAACAATGATATGTGCATGCAAGCACTAACACCGGGTAAATGAGGCTGAAGAAAAATAACCAAAGTCGGGCCTAGAGTCCTAGTGCCCCTAAGTGAGCTAAATTGAGTGGTCTTGGCCACTGGGCTAAAGATGAGTGCTTCTCAAATTTGGGGCAGTTTCATGCATCCAAATTTGTTGTTCATTGTATATCGCTCACACATTTGAAAAGTTTCTCACCTGAGAAACTTTCAGTTGAGAAAATAGCAGGAACTTTGTTTAACCAGGTGATAACCCAACCAGTGATATTTCATCTACTCAATACTATCACTGTCTTTTGATTTAAACTAATACTAAATAATTTGGTCAGTTAAATCCCAAAGTGCTGGCACATCCTAATTTGTTCAGTATCCAGGTAGATTGTACTAATGGGATGCTCCACAAGTCAGTGTACACTGATCATCCAGTGAAAAGTTCCAGTAAGTTCTCTGCATTCCTTAAAACACTAAGTTGAGATCTCCCACTCATCTGCTGTCAGATTTTATATTTCAGTCTTCTAAGGTATTTTAACTGCATAAATCCACCTAGATCTTTGTCTTCCTTTGGGTGTAATTCCTGCCATCAAGCATGTTATGCTAACTTTTCTTTTCTATTCGAATTAAGTGATCTTACCACCTAAGATCAGTTTTACAAACATATTCCTGAATTTTTAATATAATTATGCCACTGATGACTCTGTTTGCTCTCCTAATTTTTCTCAGAATTCTTATATCTGTACTGTCTTTGTTCAAATGATTTTGTAACAAAACTCAGTTCCATAAATTAACATTGGTTTGAACACTGTTGTATACATAAATAGCATAATGTTTTGACTAATTTTTTTTCCATATTAATTAGTTCTATTAATTCCAATATAACAGCTTTGTTTATTTTCTTGTCTATTTCCAAATTTAAATTGCCAAATTCACTAAAAATGGTACAAATCAGCTGAAGCATTTTACACATTCTATAAGTTCTCCACTGAGAATGCAGTTGGTGTTTTTCATTTCTGCCTATTTTCAGTGCTTTTTCATTGCTGATTTTCATGTCAAATATGTTCCTGTAGTTATTCGATTCAGGCTAAAGAAGCCTGAAGACTTGTAGAATTCACACACACACACACACACACACACACACACCATCTGCATTAATTTTGCATTAAGCAGCTATATGATGGCTGCTTACTTGTAAAATTTGCATAAGATTACAGTATCTACAAATTTGATACCTGGTTTTACATACGTTCTTACATATTGTGATCCACACAGATGGTGAATAAGAGTGTAGATACTGTGCATCCTAGTCTTACATCTAATTTTACAAACCATTTTTCTGCACTTCCTTTAATTCCAGCTGCTAACTTACAACTTAAAACAGACCATGCATTGTTCTGTATAATGTCTTATTCATACCATTTATAACTGAGCATTTGAATAGCATTTCTCTTGTGCCTTGTCACATACTTTTTCCATAACTACAAAAATTAAATATAGGTAGTTTTTATATAATCATGATTTTTCAGCTATTTAATTAGTCTCAAACCAAATTTAATTAGTCTCAAACCACTTAAGTTATTAAAAATATTTTTCCTGGTTGTCCAAATAGAAAGCATTTCTTTTCAAACCAATAAACTGAAGATTCAAATTTTACTTTGGGCATGGATGTTTCTTTATTCAGAAGATATATTTCATCGCCTTGTGTGAACTTAAAGTGAGAATCTGATCGTGATTATCTCTATCCTGACTCAGCTTTTTCTTCAAGTGAGATGCAAAAATTTTATACTTCACACTCAGTAGAGAAATTATCTATTTAGAGAAACCTCTAGTTCTCTAACTTCAGTTTTCTTTTCTTACAGATGGCTACTGTGAAAGCTTTAACTTGTCATCCAGAATTCAACATCGTTCTGAATTATGCAGTGTTAAATGTAAATCCCACACATTAAAGGTAGTAAACTTAATATATTAGAACTGTGGATGAGCTTAAGAGTTAGATAATTTGGTCTCCTCTACTCTAGAGACAAAATTGAACTTTTCAAGATGAATGTCACCAATCAGCAGTGTAGTAGACTCAAAACCAAGTGATAAAATTCACTTGAGTTTTTCGAAAGGTTTTCCTGGTTGTCCAAGTGGAAAACATCTCTTCTCAAACCAATCAACTGAGATCCAAATTTCTCTGTGGGAATGGATGTTTCTTTATGGGGCAGATATATTTCATTGCCTAGTGTGAAACTGTGCTGCTTATTGGAGGTCTAAGGTGAATTTGATAAAGTTCCACATGAGATCTCCAGATTATTCAATCCTCAAGCCTACTCGCTATAACAATAATGGTAAACATATTATAGGTTTACACCTTTCATGGTGCGGGATTCACATAAACCATCCCCATGATGAGATTCAAAATCAGTCTGTTGACTGGAGAATAGGCAGATTATCTACTCTACCAACTAAGATGGCATGTACATTTTTTTTTTTTTTAAATAACAATCCCATACAAAAGAGGTTGTTTAACTTACTATTCATTAACCTAATTGGCCTCTTCTGTATTGGGTCAAGGATTCTTTAAGGAGTTCTTAGGAGTACCACAATAAATTATTAAAATAATTAAAATAATGCCTGGAATGAATGAGAAAACTTAATTTCTAAGATGCTCAGCAAACTACACTTGTGATGAAATATTTATGCCAAGGAATATTGGTTCGAGCTATTCCAGAAAGAGAAATCAGAGAGGATACTGTCAAAAGAAAGAATGAAAAATAGTTTATTATGAGAAAAAGAATCAAATTAATTTTGTAAGAAATTAATTCTGATTCAACTAGAAAATGTCTTGATATATAGAAGGAGTAGATGGGTTAAGAGCTTCATAGTACCACAGCATACTTCAGACTTGGAGAATAAAGAAACATCCAACATCATGTGCAATGAGAGAGAAAGTTAGCAATTCAGTTGGCAGAAGTTAGACCCTATAATGACTTCTACATTACAAAGAAGTCTTTATAGGTCTAAGAAACTATTTTTAGAATCAGCATAAGCTTTGAAGCACTCTCCCAACCTCAACAGATATGGCTGTATTAATTTACCAAAGATCTAAGACTATAATTTTTGATAGCCTGACTTCTCTAAATTAACTTTATGGTTATTCGATCAATTGTTTGTATTCCACCTTGTTATTTAAAACTATTCCTATGTAGCCACTGAAGATGATCTGTAATATTCAGACTGAAATATTTGGCAAATTAAATATTATTCTTGTGTCAACGTGTATATATTTCTAATTTATGGTTATTCGACCCATAGAGGGCATCATGTAAGTACATTAGTTCTGCTGTCAGTTACAATACAATTTAAATTGTTTTCCAATTACTTAGTTGTATATGTACTCTGATGATGCTGGATAGAAATCCAGCAAAATAATAGGGAGTTTAATAAATGTATTTTTACCACTTTTGGTGTTGTTTATACCAAAAGCATCATTATTATGAATAATCAATGATACCTAAGCCTTTCTATACATAAGGTAAGATGCTCATTCAACAGGCCTTTGAATCAAATCATAAGCAAACACTTGAATTTCTTCATGTTTCATTTGTTCAACAGCATTTGTCCAAAGGTGAGTGCTATAAGCAAAGAGATCCCCCTGTAAGCTATTGGCAAAATTTATACCGGATCATTTATTACTTAAGAGATTGGTTACTAGGAGCCTAGTAACTTACTCATAATAAATTTTTCCATTTATTTAGAAATAGATATTTCTAAAGGTTAAATTTCTAAGGTTAAGAATAAATACCAGTGGAATAGGAAAGGACAAGGCAAAGCAAACAGGTAAAATCTGGAGCTAAAATCCTGTGAACAATCAGGAAGAAAAAAATAAAATAAATCCTCTGTTACCATTTATTGCCAAAGTGAATATGTGAAGTTTTTCTTTAATCCTAGTAACATTTTGGAAATGTGTCTTGATAGCTTTGAGTTCTATCAGTAATTGTTTCAGGTGAGAGTACAGCTAACTACCACCATCTCATGGTCCTAATTCCTAACATATTTTATCTGAAATATTATCTCTTCTGTTGTCAAATTTGAGTTACAGAATTAAAATTCCAAGTTTCCAGGGGAGGGGGGGGGAACTCAACTTCATGACAAAGATCAATGAACTCCAGAAGTGGATGAAAATAAGGCTAAGGAAAAGAAGAGTTAATTCTAGTTAAACTAGAGTTAAACTACAGTGATGACAGTCTAGTACTATGGAAGCAGATGCTTTTACCATAGGGCTACAAAGGCACCTAAAAATATCAAAATACAATCAGAAAAAAAAATATATATATAAGAAATCTTTTTTGGTATATTCAAACTGGAAAAGATACTTGTTTCTTTCTGGCAAAAAATTAAAGAGGACAACTGATTTCTATGAATCTGGAATAATAAGGTGACAGCACAGGTTCCAAGGAAGTGGAAGGAGGGTAAAATTGTTCCACTGCATAAAGGAGGTGATAAGGCTGTAGCTTCAAATTATAGGCCGGTCTGTATATCTGGAATTGTGGTGAAGGTCCAGTAGAGATTGGTGAGAAGTAGGATACAGAAATGGGTTGATAACAGCAGCATTCTCTGGGGTTATCAGCATGGGTTTGTTAAGGGGAGATCATGTTTCACTAACATACTTATGTACTATAACAAGGTGACAAATACCGTTGACAGAGGAGATGCAAATACAGTGGTGTACTTGGATTTTGCAAAGGCTTTTGACAGACTGCCACGTGACAAGCTCTTAAATAAATTGAAACAGATAGGATTGGATAACAGACTTCTGTGTTGGATCAGTGACTGGCTGTCAGATATGTATCAAAGTTGTATATGGGGTGCTGTATCTCGAGAGAATAAGGTCACCAGTGGTGTGCCGCAGGGGTCAGTTGTGGGGCCATTGTTGTTCAATTTGTATATTAATGATATTGGGTTGGGTTTAACTAGTGATATCCAGCTGTTTGCAGATGATGCAAAACTGGGGAGAGCAATGCACAGTCAGGCTGATGTTAATGCCTTACAAGAGGACTTGAATAGATTGCATGAATGGGTAGGTAAGTGGAACTATTTGTTCAGTGTTGCCAAGTGTAAAGTTTTGAGATTTGGTAAGCAACGATGGGATGCAAAGTATACACTTGGTGGGGAAACTTTAACAGAAGTAGAAATGAGAGATCTAGGAGTGATGGTGGACAAGGACCTGAAATTCAGGGGCCACATCGCAGAAGTTGTGAAGACATCACATCGAATAATGGCAATGATGCGAAGAACCCTGACATGCAGAAATAGAGAAGTTATGAGTCCACTGTATAAGGCCTTGATCAGGCCTCATATGGATTATTGTGCACAGATTTGGTTGCCAGGTTTTCATGGTGATGAGAATATGTTGGAAAGGGTACAGAGAAGATTCACAAAAGGTAGTCAGTGGTCTTTGGAATGTGGAGTACAAGGACAGATTGAGGGAATGTAAGTTGCAGAGCCTCGTGAATAGGAGGAAGAGGGAGGGGAATATGATTGAGACATATAAATTGGTCAGGGGTTGTTATCAGGTAGACATGGAAGAGATTTTTCATAGAATTAGAGAGGGATGTAGAACAAGAGGCCATTGCTGGAAACTGTATAAAGAGGGTGTGAGCAAAGGAGTAAGAAACAGGTTCTTTGCATGGAGGGTGGTTGGTGAGTGGAATGCATTGCGTGAGTGTGTTGTGGATGTGGACACATTGAATCAGTTTAAGACACGGTTGGATAAGCATCGTATGCAATAGTGAGTACCTACCACAATGAGTCTCTGACTCCATGGAGGTCAAATGTTGATAATAATAATAGTAATAATTACCAAGAGTATCAGCGCAAAAATTCAGAGAAAAGTAAAAATCAGAAGAAAGCTTATTTATTTATTTTTAGATAGAGGAACAGAACCATTTGAGAACAGGAGAAGAAAGGTGACAACAAGTTATGTCAACAGCTTCAGAAAAGACAAGAAAGCATGATTACCATTTGGACATAATGCAAGTCTCCTGCTTTTTGCCTTTTCGAGAATCAGTTTTGGATGTCATGATAATTTGCTTGTAACCATTCAGAGGAGAAAGATGGTCTTTCAGTGATTCCTGTACAGCCTTGGCAAACTTCTTGTAGACTAGCTTATGACAGAATGAATGTAAAGCAGAACAAATGTTTCAAACCTATAAGAATTGGTTCAAGTAACACTTTCAGTACAAATGCTTGGATTAGAAGACAGCTAGAAAACAATATAGTCAGAATGCAAAGAAATGACTGATTATTCCACAGGCATTCTGAAAAATTCTAGGATGAGAGCATATTTCTGCAAATGTTGATCCACACAAGAATCCAAAATCTGATTTGAAATGACTATTAAATAAACTATCTGAAGTAAACTTAAAAGATTCAACAATAAAGAAGAGATAAAATGTGTCTGAAGATGGTCAGGATTGCAACTATTCTGGTAGATATGCAAATAACCTGTTTAATATTCCCAAGGAAAAAAAATCAACATTTGAAGAAATGAAATCAAAAGGTTCAATATAGTTGGTTTTGAGATGAGAGAGAGACAAATTTAATACAACTAATGGAAAGATATTTTCAGCCAATGGAAATCAAAATGATGATTCTAAGACATTTTCTGACATAGGATAGAGTATACTTATGTGCAAATAGTATTTCTTAGACAAAGTTGAAGAGAAAAGTGAGACGAGTACTGATTACACAGCTAAAAGAGTTTATCAAGAAAAGGTAACTTAGAAGACTGGAATGAAAATGGATGTCACTGAGGATGAAACTAAAACCATACATCTTTGAAGTGGATCTGAAAAGTTTTAGCTTTCCATATTTTCTTTGCTTCATGTTCTCATGATTATCCAAGACAAGTTGATATTAGAAGAGACAAATACATAGTAATGTATTATTTGCTAATCAATACACATGAAAAATTTTCCCCAATTCCTCTATAAATTGTGGCAGCATGTTTCCCCACCTCCACTTTTCCTTACATATTATTACTCCCACCAAGCAAATATGACAGAATACCAGCAGCAAGATCATTAAGTTCTTCTAGAAAGTTCCCAAAGGATTAGATTCAATCCAGCGTACCATTCCAGATGAACTCTTGAAAAGCAAAAGTGTCGAATCTCTGAAGACATTCTTATTGTATAGAACATATGGAGAAGACCATAAGGACACTGCTGCTCTAAAGCCCAAAAAGTAATAGGCTTCAGAAGAGTCCTGTTGTAGAGTAGAATTGCTTTTCTATTGCAAGGTTGAAGTCTGGAGGCCATACCCTATCTACATTGGTTTATGCTAAAATAGTTCCTTCATTCCAAATGGTTAATGATTCTTGAGAGATATCCTAGCTACTAACAAGCACCACCACCATGAAAGTTAGGCAAGAGGAATTGGTTATTATAGATGTCTAGACTTCATGGTTTAGTGCACGCGCACACACATAGATCTAACTGACTTGAATGTCAGTTTCAGAGTGATTTTAAACTCCCAAGGCTGAGCCTAGTATTACTGCAATGTATTGCAGTATTGAGAGAATGCTATTTCAGAGAAAATTAAGTTGTACACATTTCAACTGCACATGGTGCCTTCTCTGGTTCTGATCACTTCTCACCTTACTTGAAATTCTCTATCAGTTTGTGTGATATCATCATCATCATTAAATTCCTGCCATGTACCCTCAAGGGGTGTACAGGATATGACAGTACTACATGAAAAAATTACATCATTACTAACTTCCTATCTACAATTTTCCTCCAAATCAGTCTGTTACTTGTCAAGACTCCAACATTATCAGATCTTATATTTCTATCATCTAAGGCACTTTGTACCGTATCAATCCACCTATATCTTGGTCTTCCTCTGGGTCGTTTTCCTGCCAACTTGGCAGAGAACACTTGTTTTTCTAATCTTTCCTCTCCCATTCTATTTAAGTGACCATACCATCTGAGATTAGCTCTGCTAACGCATTCCTGGATGCTGACAATGTCAAGTTCTTTCCTAATATCCTCATTTTTAATATGATATTGCCATTGATGCCATCTGTTCACGCCTCTAATCTTTCTCAGGACAATCATATCTGCGGTCTCTGGTCTTTGGTCAAGTGTTTTACTTCTGACCAATGTTTATATATGTTTATAAACCAATGTTTGTGTGATATATGGTCCGAAAATACTCTGGTATTTTTGGCCCTCTTTCAATGTGAACTAGTCCATATACCAATGCTCATCTCCAACCAGTGCCCACATATCAATCTCCAAAACCTGGTCTGATATGCTTCCAATGTATCAGTTTTTCCAGTTTTTAATATGCGACTCCAACCCACAAAAGATTGTAAAACCTTGTAGTACATTAGTATCTTGGATGAGCTAAGGATTTTCTATTTTTATTAAATTTTTTGCATTATTATTTTATTTTTATTTATTTATTTTTTTTTTTTAACAAACCCTGCTCTAGAGCACAAACATGGAAGTTTTCAAGCCACATCAGGCCTCCAATAAACAGGTCAGCGATCTCTGGTTGGTGAAATTTATTTCCCACCTAAAGATAATCACAAACATCCATGCCCCAGCAGGATTCAAACCTGCAACCTGTTGGTAGGCAAGCAGATACACTAACCAGCCAAATGGGTTGGCGCAAAGATGGCATCAAAGGTGTTCTACTGGCTTGAGATCAGGACTACGTGCAGGGCAGTCAAATCTGACTGCAGTATTTTTGTAAATACTTGTAAAACAGGAGAAAAGGAGACAAGTCTTCACTTTCTCACTTTCTTCTGCAACGTACTTTAAAATTAAATTGAAACTATGAACATCTAAGAAATTATAAGTTAGTCACGTTTTTTGTCAGATGTATATCAATCATTAGAACCAAATCAAGATTTGATGAAATTAAAAAAAAAAAAAAAAAAAAAACTAAAGATAAAATTTTGTTCTGTGAGTCTAGAGTTGAACTGTAATGTCAATTAGTTGCTACATGTTTTGAAAAATTTAAAGACATCATAAACTGATAATGCCTGCCAGTCCTGATGGACAGTGAGCATGGAAATATTTACAGAAATTTTGCTGCTTGAATTTTCCACAAAGTCCAGAAATTCTGGACAGTGGAAATTGTGTGAAAGATTGGAGTGAATCAGTCATTAATTAAGGAGACAGTTCATTAATTAACATAAATGTTCTGTTTCCTTCTGTAAGAAGAGCGTTTAAGGGCATCAACCCATATGCAAGAGTAAATACAATATCAGTGGCTGGTAGGAATTTTATGGAGTATAGGTTAGAATAGAAATTCAGAAATATAGTAACATCTCCAGTGAAAGAGCCAAATTTATTAGATGGTGAGGCAGTGATATATGTGATATGTATATGCCAATAAAGATTTGATGTCAGAGTTATCCCAAAAAAAAAAAAAAAGAAATCTCATCTTGTCGATGTATATGAATGTGTCAAAGCAACATTGTAAGAAAACTTTGAGATGGAAGAAGAAAAAAAAAGACAGGCCTGAATTTTACTATCAATGGAATGAACAAGTTTATCAGAACCCATTTGTAACCCTAAATTCCTTGCAAATCAAGGAATTTCAGATTACATTAGTGGATGTTCTGGAAGTTTTGTAGTGTAGAACATGGTTTATGAAATTAGAAAAATAAAAATGCAATGGACTGTAATCCAAACTATAGATTAAATGAGCAGTCAACTATCAAAGGACAGCTACACACAAAAGAAAAAGTAGGTGAAAAACTCCGAGGAACAGCATTAGTGGCAAGTTTGAGGTAAAGATCCATCTAACATCAAATGTAATATGTATCCAGAATGAAAGCTGGCAAATTCTGTTGCTGAACTTAGAAGATAGAAAGTAAGCTCTTATCATATGGTCTTTGTGCCAAACAAAATCAAATGCCTTGGATATAAACAGCAACCATATGCAATTCCAAACTTTTTATGTTACTCGTCCAAATGTTTGACAACATATTCAAGCAGATCCCTTCATACTGACAACTGTATTATATGTCAGTATGGATTCTACCTTAGAAAGTAAGTGAAATAAGAGAAAGTGGATGATAATTTGGATAAAGATTTGTTGCCCCTCTTAGGGATGGGTTGAATATAGACTAATTTCAAAGCACAACAGTTGACAATGGAACAAGAGAAAATGCAAAGACAATAGAACTGGAATCAATTCTAAAGCACAAACCTTAAGATTTCTTTCTGATAAACAAAGGGTAGATTAAATGCTACATATCTGGAATAATAAGACATTACCAAACTCAGCACAACAACAACAACTGAAGGAAAAGTAAGAATCCTGGAGACAGCCTTTCTGTGGTTAACAATGCAAAAGATGCAACAGAAGCAAAATTCAAGTAGTTTGCTAGATAATAGCTCTTAGCAAAATACTAGAATGCATAACAGCTATTTTAAATTTCCTGCTTTTGGCTCCCTTTTGAGTTCAGTTGATCTGTTTATAATCTGCTTGCAACTATTTCGAGCACTACTACAGTTGACCCTTGAAGAACACGGGTTTGAACTTATACGTGTTTTTTTTAAATAAATATCTCATCTCATCTTCCTTATACCCTCTTTTATCTTGCGGTGTCGAGGGTCCATTGATCATCGGACCTCACTCCGTTTACAGGATAAGGTGGTCAGCCTCATGCCCCAGTGTATCCTATGGCCTGTAGTGTTGAGTTCTCAAGGCCAGTTTGCCTGTTTTGCAGAATGAAAAACCCCAGAATAAACTGGGGAAAAAACCCTGCAGTCCATGCCCAAGACTGGCTAACTTGGCTATGGCTGAGGAAGATCCTTCAGCTCCTCACGTCACCGACGGGAATCGAACCTAGGACACTCCTTCCCCAGGCATATGGTTGCGAAGCGCATAGCCACTAGGCTAACAGTGGCTACATAGGAATCTTCTTCTTCTGTAGCTTCTCCCACTTAAGTGGGGTCACTATTGATAATGAGTCTCCTCCACACCTTCCTGTCTTGGGCTGTCACCACATCCAAGTTCTTCATCCCCAAGTCCTCTTCTACCAGCTCCCTCTATCTCTTCTTTGGCCGCCCATGCTTCCGCCTTCCTTGCACATCCATCTGCATGACCCTTCTTCCCACATATTCGTCTTCCCTTCTCATCACATGACCAAACCATCTCAACCTTGCCTCCTGCATTTTCGCTCCTAAGTTCGTAACTTTCACTGTTCCCCTGACATAGTCATTTCTCAGAGATCATTTCTGGTCACACCGCACATCCACCTAAGCATTCTCATCTCTGCTACTTCCATCCTGCTGATGTTATTTTTCCTCAGGGCCACAGTTTCTATAGCATATGTCATAGCTGGCCTCACTACTGTCCTATAGATTTTGCCTTTCAGATTGATCAGCACCCTCTTATCGCATAACACTCCAGCCATCTCCCTCCAGTTCCTCCAACTGGCTTGTATCCTGCATCCCACTTCCTTCTCAGCTCCTCCATCTTCTTCCACTGTTGAACCTAAGTATAGGAATAGTTTTAAAAAAACAAAGTGGAATACGAACAATTCATCATTCACACACAGAACAAGCCGCATGATGTCATATCACTAAGTATTAGAAGAGTAAACATTTTTAAAGTCATAATTAAAGATATTAATTCAGAAATTCATATAATAATCTTATTTAAGAATTTCTGAATTAATATCTTTAATTATGACTTTAAAAATGTTTACTCTTCTAATGACATCACGCGACTCGTTCTATGTGTGAATGATCGATTGTTCGTATTCCACTTTGTTTTTTAAAACTATTCCTATGTAGCCACTGAAGATGGTCTATAATATTCAGACCGAAATATTTGGCAAATTAAACATTATTCTTGTGTTAACGTGTATATATTTCTAGTATGTACTTCTGCTCTATTTGGTGCAAAATCTTAGTCACAGCTGATCCTATATGGATTCTTTGATGCTAACATTTGTAAACTGTACATAAAGAAACATGCATATAAAAAAATAAATAAAATTACGTTTTGTTTACATTTTCATCTTCAAAATACATCTTTAAATTTATAATTTTAAAAATTTAAGTTAAAACTATGCATTTTCTTTTATATCAAAACTAGTCAAGTCTTACCATAACAGGACCAGTGATTATTAATTGGCAACCATAGCAGGTTTCTCCAAACTTTTCCCAGTAATCCTTTTCACAAAATAACTGATCATTTTTTTCAAAATATCGCCAGTTGAGATTAATTTCGCATACAGAACACCTTTATATAAAATTTAAAAAACAGATATATAATGTTAAAAATAATAATAAAACTGAAGCTTTTTATATGATACTGTTCTAAACTAAAGTATATATTATCATAATCATCATCAAATTCCTGATATAAACCTTCAAGGAGAGTGGTTCTTAACATAGGACAGTGGTTCTTAACCGGTGTTCCCCCGGGACACTCGTGTTCCACGAACAAGGTTCCATCAGTAAAAGATGTCACATGACACAGTTCTGAGTAATTGGCTGCTCTGATCCTAACAACTGAAGACTGCTATGCGCGTTGATTTCTAAACCAATAAAATATCATTTATAGGTCATGTGTTTGCAGGATATATATCTACGCACTGTTTTTTGCATAGAGAATCCCTAGTTTCCAAACATTACCGCCAATATTAAAACATGTACTAGACCAAATATGGTAAATTACATATGATAAAGTCAAGATCTTCAAAAGCATGCCTTTTTAAAAAACTTTGCATATCTATGGAAGCCGAGTAAGAATCTTTGCTTTTGCACACTGAAATAAGATGGTCATTCAGGGGTAAAGTGCCGCTTTTCCGAATTTTAGAACTTGAGAATGAATTATTGGCCTTTTTTCAAAATGAATGTACAGATGCCTTTTGTAAAATGTCTACAAAATGATATTTGGTGTGCTAAAATGGCATATTTAGCCAATATTTTTAATTACTTAAATAGTGTTAATATAACTATCCAAGGGAAAAATGAAATATTTTGACCACTGACAAATTGTCAGCTTTTCAGAAAAAAATATCTCTTTGGAAAAACAGCATATCAGAAAAAAATACAGCAGATATGTTTCCTTCGTTCCATAATAAAAACGTTGAGGGAATTATTTCCATTATAACAGAATAAAAACTAATGCTTTTGGTGTTCCCCAAATTTTTCTTATAATCAAAAGTGTTCCGTGACTTCAAAAAGGTTAAGAACCACTGGTATAGGATTTATTGTTAGTTTTATGACTGAATCTAATGCTTTTGGTGTTCCCCGAATTTTTCTTATAATCAAAAGTGTTCCATGACTTCGAAAAGGTTAAGAACCACTGGTATAGGATATGATAGTAATCATGTAAACTTTCATGTTTTACTAACTTCCTACTGACAATTTCCCTCCAAATTAATTTATTTATCAGGACTCCAATATCATCATGATTTTATATTTCATTTGTCTGAGGCACTTATTATTGTATCAATCCACCAAGATCTTAGTTCCTTTGGATCTTTTTCTTGCCATTCTCATAAAGAACACTTGTTATGCTAACCTCCCCTCTACCATTCTGTTCAATGCCCCTAAGATTATCTCTGCTCGCTCACTCCTGAATGCTACCAATGTCAGGCTTCTTTCTAATATCCTCAGTTTTAATATGATTCAGCCATTGATGTCATCCATTCACGCTACTAATTTTTCTCTGACCCCCTCATATCTGTGGTCTCCAGGCTTTGATTAAGTGTTATTTCTAACCCAGATAAAAAAATGAAAGTTAACTATGCAAACATACTTAATTTCTTGGGTAATTCTTGGAATAGACAAAAATGAAAGGGGTAACTTAGCTTTTTTTTGGCCACTAGCATCAGATTACAGACCAATTTCCAATCTAATCCTGCCTTCTGAAACAATTCCCACTCTACCTATCTCTCCAATGTCTGGTCTATGGCCTCCCTTCTTCACTTTACCCAAACTTTGCCACAATTGTAAAATCAGTTAAAAACGAATCCTTCCATTGGAAACTTGTCTTCTAAAAGAAAGTGTCTCTTAGTTCATGAAAAAGTTGAAGCATGTAAACAGTTTTCTTTCTCCTCTTCAACAATGTTTATAAAGTGCAAGCTTACAGATGTCAGTGAAGCAATGTTTCAATAATACACTACACAAAGTAGTGCTGGATGCTCAATAGACGGTCCAATCTTGAAGGCTCAAGTGGAAAAATTTGCTACACAATTTTGGACAAACTGATTTTGTACAACGGTTTGCTGGATAACTGAAATTGTATTTATTATTAATTAGTATTATTTTTAATTACAGAAAAATAAAGTTTAGTATTAAGTGTACAGTTTTAATATTATGGACAAATAAATTGCATTCAATATTAAGTGTATTGCAGTTTATATAAGCAAATTCATATAAATAATATCTAAGTATGTAACTTTATTTTTTTTCTCTCTAATACTTTTTTTTTTTGAATCTATCTCTTATCGATTAATGAGAATTAAAAAATAGAAGGTAGATTTAACTCATCAGTGATATAGTAAGTAATGGTTATAACGAGGAACTTTTGTCGGTCCCTGAGTGCTTGTTATCGTCAAGTTTGACTGTAGTTCCTTTTGCAAGTCTTTTTTTAAATTGACTTTTTCACGTATCATGCATGGTGAAAATTTATAAAATTGTCTATCAAAAAAAAAAAAATTATTGCTCAGAAGGTGACAAACTTAATATTATTCAGTCTGACTGTTTGGTTCTGTCCGATTATTCAGTTTGTAGACTTATGCATTCAATGCATTAGTATAAGCTTGGATAAACAGCACTATTTGCTAGAAATAAGTAAATAAACTGATGTTTCTGTGACTTGCAAGGAAGTGACATGTACATGTTGCTATTTTCTTGTTTATTTATTATTAATTTCTTTTGTTTGATGCAATTTCATTTAAAATGTATTCGAGATTTCCATGATTTCTTTTCATTCTTCATTCACAAACAGGGAAGAGTGGGCAAATGATCAGAAAATGGTACTGTTCCAGTCAAATTGAACAGCTTTAGGTGGTATATGACTTATGAATTTCATTTCCTAGTGCAACACCACCAACTGGTTATTTGAGGGCTGAAAAAAAAGAAGTTCCGCATTAGGTCTCTAGAGCAGGGTTTCAGAAGTACATAAAAATTTAACTAAATTATAATACCGGAATAAACTCGTGTAAAACATTATTTTATTAGTACAATTTTTGCTAAGTATCAAAGGCATCTTCAGTACAAAGCTAATCGAACAATAACTGACAATTTCAAAAGGCATCATCTAAGTAGCTAATGTAAGATAACTAAAAAAGGTCATTAAATTTCCTAAATTAAAGTAAATTAAATAAATAAATAAATAAATATATATATATAAACACAATTTAAAAAAAAAAAATAAATAAATAATTAAATAAAATAAATAAATAAAAATAATAAATAAATAAAAAATAGAAAGATTAGCTGATTTAAAAGTAGTATCTCCCACAAAGGGGATAGGCATAGACCATTGGATCTATTTAAGTTAGGAGAGTGAAGTAAAGTTTCACATGTTTCTTTATAAAGCCTTGAACCTGAACAGTCTGGACTTGCAGAGCATGCTATCAACACTAGATATAGAGTTCATTGGAACAGGACAAGAGTCCTTCACAAAAAGTCCTCATGGAACAGCTTTATAAAGAAACATGCGAAACTTTACTTCACTCTCCTAACTTAAATAGATCCAATGGTCTCTGTCTATTCCCTTTGCAGGAGATAGTACTTTTTAAATCAGCTAATCTTTCCTAACTTTATTTTATTTTTATTTATTTATTTATTTTTAATTGTGTGTGTGTATTGTCGTGACGTTATTATTTTGATGTTCAAATCCACCATCTTGTTAAAAGTCACTTTCATAAAATAAAAGAAAACTAATTGTAAATTGATCACTAATCTAAGGGTAGAGAAATTTCTATTATACTGCGCCACTCTATCCTTAGATAAGTCTATATGAAATAGTAGGATCAATTCAAAATTAGTTAGCAGTCTTTTCATTCATTCAGGCCGAAGTATTTATTTTCTCTCTTTGGGATTCCCGCTAGATTCGAATTTTTGTGAACGGTGCAGTAAAAAGAATTTCAGGCAAATACAACAGTTAGGTTAACAAATAAAACATTTAATATAGGTCATATAACACTTACATAAATTTTACTTCTAATTTTAAACAATAGAAATAAGTCAAACATTAAGTCAAATCAATTACATTAGCACAATCTTCCAAGTCTTCACATACACCTTCTTAGCTTCTGGGTTATAAAGTTTTTACACTTACATGAATATAACTGAACATCCAATCTAATTAGTTTTCACACATTTTTCAGTCATGCTATAAGTTCAAAATATTACAGGATCTAATAGCTGAAAATATCTTTCAAACAATTCCTATCTCCAATTCTCAATCACAAAGGGTTTCCACAGTTAAATTAATAATTCATTATGATAGACCTTACCGGAAATGGTTCCTAGAACATCTATTATGTTGTGAGCAAACTTCTGGAATTTACTTATCACACTTAAAGAATAAAAACACATCTACAAAACTTATCCGCAGTTATACTTAAAGCACTATCAATTACGCTTCAGAATTCTTGACATCAATTAGGGCACTTCAACTATCCTTATTACCACTCATAAATTAATTAAAACACTGTGAGGTTCTCTTTAGGGCAAATTGGAAATAAGCTGCAATACTAGATCAGCTGGGTTTATTCAGAATTCTTCCTTGAATGTTCAGCTCTTTACTTTATCCGATTGTAGCTTTAATTTTCCTTCTATTATTACTGCTCATTTCAATTTCAGCTAACTATAAAATTCGTTACGTTCTTGCTCACTTATAAAAATTATCCACTTAACTCCTACCCTTAAGAACCTTTTATTTACTTCTAGTTCTTTATTTTATCACCCTGCTTCCTTTCACTTCCTTGTTTTCGTCCCAACTCCTTACTTTTTATATATTTTTTTATTCTCTCTTTAGCCCACGCTCCGTTCCACTCGTGCTTGTTATTTCACGCGTCTCCATGACAACAGACAAACATAAACATTCTCGCCAATGTTAGACAAGGCTATACTACTACATTGAGTCATTACATACCGTTAAGCTTTATACACAAATAGGAATAATTAGAATATTTGCTTTTCAATAAATGCGTAGTTAATATTACAAATATAAGTTTTTATAATATTGACATAACAATAAATAAAATAGCTTAATAATATTTAATACAGAATCTATTTACCATTAACACATTTCTTTGATTAAATAATTAAATATTTGATATAATTAAGGTGGTTATATATCAAATTATAATTTACGTTATTTACATTAAATAATATTTACAAACGCAGCCTTTGTGATGGAAAATCATGTTGGATTCTGAATCAAATAACATTTATTCTATTTTCTACATAATTAGAATCCAACAAAGGCTTACTCTTCCTTTAAAAAAAAAATTTAATTTTTTTTTTTTTTCATTATTATTAGGTTCCTTCACGGAGGAACCTAGATTACATATTTCTTTTTCGATTTCTCAAGTAGTACCTAGTTTGAATGAAACTTGGTTCCTTATCATGATTTGTGCATTTATTCTCATTCTGTTCCTCATTAAGTTTCTTATTACTGTTATTACCAAATTCAATTCATGCTCTGTATTATTATCACTGTGTTTTGGCTGTTTTGTAATATTTGTGTTCCGTTTGTAATTACTTCTTCTATGGTAATTCCTTTCCTTTCCCAATATTGCTTCTAGAGAATCTCCTAGGCAGACTAATTTGTCAGGTCTCTTCTTGAACAATTTCAGTCGGTCTGAGTGGACAACCAGAGTTCTTTTCATTCCTGTAGATTCTCTTATTCGAAAGTTGACAGGAGATGTCTTTTCATAAGGTCCTATTGCACATTTTCCAAACTTTCCTGTTCTCTTGTTACTATGATCTTGTCGCAAAAGTACTAAGTTTCCAGGTTTTAATTCCTTATAGGTTCTTAGTTTATTAGCATAGACTCTAGCCTTTTGTGAGCTGTATTGACTGGCTTCTGCTACTAGGTCATATGCAATTTTGTTTTCAGAGATCATATTGTTAAGATACTGATCAATGTTTGGGAATCCTGAGTTTGCATGTGTGTTCTTGAAGTCACTGGGAAACAGTGGTTCAAAACCATATAAAACTACAGCAGGGGCTTCTTTTATGACAGCATGCAGGGCTGTCCTACAGGCAAAAAGGGTGTGTGGAAGGAATTTATCCCAATTATACAAGTGATTATCAGCAAGTTTGGATAGGGTTTGTTTCAGCGTACGATTCATCCTTTGGTGTCCTGCTAGATCACATTCCATTTCCTTGGGGGTGATAAGGAGTAACGAAAAGCTTTTTTATCTTCAGTAACTTACATAATTGAAGCATAACTTCAGCTGTAAAGTTTGAACCTTGATCAGTGAGAAGTGTTTGGGGTTCCATATCTTGAAATGATCATCTCGAACAACTTGTCAGCTACAGTTTGCGCAGTTTGATTCTTCATAGCTGTGGCTTCAGGAAACCTAGAGAACATATCTATTACAACAAGTATATACTTGTTTCCTTTAGAGGTAGTAGGGAGTGGACCTATAATGTCCATGGCCAAAGCTTGAAAAGGGTGACTAGGAATAGGGAAAGGTTGAAGAGGAGCCTTTCCTCCGTAATTTGATTTTCTTTGACATAGATGACATGAAAACACATAACTTTCAACATCTCATCTCATTCCCTTCCACACATATCTGTTTCTAATTCTCCCTCATGTCCGGAAAAACCCTTGGTGTCCTGCTAGATCAGCATCATGAAAGGTATATAACACCCAAGGTATCATGACAGTAGGAACTACTATTTTGTTCTTCCAATTTCCGGTGATATCATGTTTTGCCATCAGGAGGCCATCATCATCCAAAAATAAGGACTGCAAAAACGTGTGTTCCTCCAAGACTCCTTCCCCATTTTTGATTCGTCGATACATTTCTCCCCATGTTGGATCTAATTTTTGTGCTTCTATAATGGAGAATTTGGTCCAATTCTGAAGGTGTGGGGGTTTCCTTGTGTTTTCTTGTCCCTCATTTTCTTTGGCTATCAAGTTCACTATCTTTTCTTTCGCACCGATATCCTCATCTACTTTATCATCTAGGGCCCTGGATAAGTAGTCAGCAACTACATTGAGTCTTCCAGGAATGTAACATATCTGTATTTGGAATTCTTGTAATTCTAATGCCCATAGAATAATCCTTTGGTTTTTATCCTTCATCGTGGATAAAAAGGTTAGGGGTTTATGGTCTGATCTTAGAAAAATTTCTTGTCCTAGTAACATGTATCTGAATTTCCTTAAGGCATGTACAATAGCTAGTGCTTCTTTTTCAATAACTGAGTAATTTCTTTCTGATGCAGATAGTTTTCTACTTAGGAAAGCAATGGGTCTAATTTCTTCCTTCTTCTTTTGTTCTATCACAGCTGCAATGGTATTATTCGAGGCATCTGCTGCAAGATAGAAGGGTTCTCCAAGAGTGGGATGAGTGAGAACAGGAGATCTAGTTAATGCTAAATTTAAAGATTTATGGGCAGATTCTTGTTCCTTTCCCCATGTGAACTTTTCTCCCTTTTTAGTCAATTTAATTATGGGCTCCATTATTTGAGAACAATTTGGAATAAATTTTCTATAGAAGTTTACCATTCCTAAGTACCTTCGTACTTGTCTCACGGAGGTGGGTATTTTAGCTTTTAGAATGGCAGAGATGTTTTCTTGAGTGGGGATTATTCCAGCCTCACTGACAACATGTCCTAGGTATTCAACCCTTCTCATGAAGAATTTACATTTTGAGCACTTCAACGATAGATGTGACAAATTTAATCTATTTAATACATTATCTAAAATTTCTTTTTGTGATGATAAATCTGGGGTGTAAATTAGTAGGTCATCTTGGAAACATATGACTCCCTTTCCTAACATGTCTGAGAGTACAGTGTTCATCAGACATTGGAAAACTCATAGCTGAATTTCTGGCCCCCTGAGGAAGTCGACAGAGTTGGTATTTTTGCCATCGAGTGGAAAAGGCAAAAAACTGTCTGTCCTCCTTTCTAAGAGGTATCTGGAAATAGCCAGAGTTTAGGTCCAATTTTGAAAAATATTTTGCTCCTTCTAGACTAGTCAGGAGTTCTTCTATGTTACATAGAGGAAAGTCAATGGGCTTAGTGACCTTATTAATCTCACGCAGATCTAATATAAATCTGAGACTTCCATCAGGCTTTTCTACTAATAGAAAAGGGCTATTCCATCTGGAATTAGACTTTTCTATGATCCCAGCTTTTTCATAATCATTCAGAAGGATCTGAAGTCTATCTAGATATTTAAGAGGGGGTTTTGTACTGCTTAGTATAGATAGGCGTGTCTGAAGTGATTTCAATGGAATGCTCTACTTTGTTTGTACAGGTCAATGAGCTAATATCTTCAGTGAATGTTTGAGGGTATTTTTGAAAGATTAATAGAATGAAATTCTTTATTTCTGCTCTATCAGTTTTTGATTCTGCTAAATTAATAGCTTCGTGCAATAATTTTCTTTTCTTATCACTTAATCCGTCTTCAAGGTTTAAGGTTTCAATCTCCATCTTGTCACATAGTTTCCTTTTATTGTCTTCATTGTACATTGATTTATGACTCACGCCATACAAGGAAATGGTTTCAGAGGCAAAGTCACACATGAATTTATTTTTCTCTAGGAAATCTAGTCCTAGTATGATTTGGTCATTTGTGTCAGCAACTTCAGGAAGGATAATGAGATCATGAGAAAACTCCACTGGAAAACAAGGTATGGAAATTTGAGCATTTAATTTTCTTGTAGCAATCAGTTCAATTTTAGCAATTCCAATGATTTTTACTGGTCTCTGAATCAGGGTGATGTTATCAGAAAAATCATCAACAAGTTTATTCACCGTAGAGTTAGAAATAACTGATATATGGGCTCCAGTATCTAACAGAATATTGCACGGAATTTTTCCAATCAGACTTTGTACAAGGGTTAAAGGCAACTTGCCATTCTCTTTGGCCATCGTTACACTTTGCATCCTATGGAAATTGTAGTCTAGTGAATCTGGTTTGTTAGTTAAGGTGATAGAGTTATCTACATTGACTTCCTCATTCTTAATCTCTTTCCCTTTTTTATAGTTTGAAAGGTATTCAAGAATTGGTAAAGGTTTAAGTTGATCATTACAATCTTGAGTGAGTGATTGTCTTATGGAGTATATTTGTTGCATTTCCTCCAATATTTTCTCTCTTTCCTTGGCCAGACTGTAACATGCTTCTAAACTGACAGCCCTTTTTTTGTAAATGACGTCTCTTAAATTTTTATGCAGTCCCAGTCGAAATTGTTGAAACACAATCCAATCGAAGTGAGGTTTCTCTGTAGGGGACACCTTCATAGATCTAGCAATGTTCATCAACCTGTTAAAATAATTAGTCACATCTTCCTTGTCATCTTGCATGCACTTGTGGAGTTCTATAAGGGTTTTAACGTAGCACCTAGTATGGGAAAACTTAGAAATTAGTTCATCCTTAAATTTCTTGTATTCTAAGGTTTCCCGAAGTGTTGGAGATGAGAAAAAATATGTCTTAGCTTTACCAATTAGTTTGTTTCTAAGTAATATCAACAACTGAAAGTCTGTCCAACCTGCTGTTTCTCTAAGTTTCTCAACATAAGTAAAAAAAGATAATACATCATCAGAGTCTTCTCCTGAAAATTGGGGAATTACTTGTTGGGGATTCATACTTCTAAAAAATTCACTGTCTTCCATCTCTGAATTTGAAGTAACAGCCACTGTGATAAATGGAGTATTAATTTAATTAATATAATCCTTTAATTTCAAAAAAAAAAACTTTATCTTTGCCTGATTTCTGATTACAACCAGTTCATTGTGATTTATTCAATTTACTTTCTAAATTTTCAGGGAGCAATTCCACAATTATTATTACCAAGTTAAATTAAATCTGTTAATTTACAGCTGTTAAATTACTTTCTATCAATTAAATCACATCCTGCCGACTGCGCCATTTTGTCGTGACGTTATTCTTTTGATGTTCGAATCCGCCATCTTGTTAAAAGTCACTTTCATAAAATAAAAGAAAACTAATTGTAAATTGATCACTAATCTAAGGGTAGAGAAATTTCTATTATACTGCGCCACTCTATCCTTAGATAAGTCTATATGAAATAGTAGGATCAATTCAAAATTAGTTAGCAGTCTTTTCATTCATTCAGGCCGAAGTATTTATTTTCTCTCTTTGGGATTCCCGCTAGATTCGAATTTTTGTGAACGGTGCAGTAAAAAGAATTTCAGGCAAATACAACAGTTAGGTTAACAAATAAAACATTTAATATAGGTCATATAACACTTACATAAATTTTACTTCTAATTTTAAACAATAGAAATAAGTCAAACATTAAGTCAAATCAATTACATTAGCACAATCTTCCAAGTCTTCACATACACCTTCTTAGCTTCTGGGTTATAAAGTTTTTACACTTACATGAATATAACTGAACATCCAATCTAATTAGTTTTCACACATTTTTCAGTCATGCTATAAGTTCAAAATATTACAGGATCTAATAGCTGAAAATATCTTTCAAACAATTCCTATCTCCAATTCTCAATCACAAAGGGTTTCCACAGTTAAAGTTAATAATTCACTATGATAGACCTTTCCGGAAATGGTTCCTAGAACATCTATTATGTTGTGAGCAAACTTCTGGAATTTACTTATCACACTTAAAGAATAAAAACACATCTACAAAACTTATCCGCAGTTATACTTAAAGCACTATCAATTACGCTTCAGAATTCTTGACATCAAGTAGGGCACTTCAACTATCCTTATTACCACTCATAAATTAATTAAAACACTGTGAGGTTCTCTTTAGGGCAAATCGGAAATAAGCTGCAATACTAGATCAGCTGGGTTTATTCAAAATTCTTCCTTGAATGTTCAGCTCTTTACTTTATCCGATTGTAGCTTTAATTTTCCTTCTATTATTACTGCTCATTTCAATTTCAGCTAACTATAAAATTCGTTACGTTCTTGCTCACTTATAAAAATTATCCACTTAACTCCTACCCTTAAGAACCTTTTATTTACTTCTAGTTCTTTATTTTATCACCCTGCTTCCTTTCACTTCCTTGTTTTCGTCCCAACTCCTTACTTTTTATATATTTTTTTTATTCTCTCTTTAGCCCACGCTCTGTTCCACTCGTGCTTGTTTATTTCACGCGTCTCCATGACAACAGACAAACAAACATTCTCGCCAATGTTAGACAAGGCTATACTACTACATTGAGTCATTACATACCGTTAAGCTTTATACACAAATAGGAATAATTAGAATATTTGCTTTTCAATAAATGCATAGTTAATATTACAAATACAAGTTTTTATAATATTGACATAACAATAAATAAAATAGCTTAATAATATTTAATACAGAATCTATTTACCATTAACACATTTCTTTGATTAAATAATTAAATATTTGATATAATTAAGGCGGTTATATGATATCAAATTATAATTTACGTTATTTACATTAAATAATATTTACAAACGCAGCCCTTGTGATGGAAAATCATGTTGGATTCTGAATCAAATAACATTTATTCTATTTTCTACATAATTAGAATACAACAGTATATATGTATAATTGATTAATTCTTATTTTTTTTAAGTCAGGTGACCTTTCTTGTCGCCTTTAGAAATTGTCAGTTATTGTTTTGTCTAAGTATCAAAGGCATCTTCATTTACTGAAGATGCCTTTGATACTTAGGCAAAAATTATAATTTATTTAAATATGCCTACTCAGAGTATTTCTTTATTGAAACACGTATGTAAAAATCAATAAAACTACACACACAAATGAATAAAAAATAATAATAATAAAAAAAAAATAAAAATAAAAATAAATAAATAAATAAAAATAAAAATCTTTAATCCCACTCACAATATTAACAGTATAAGGCTTACGACCTTTCATGAATGGGAGACAAAAAAAAAAAATGGTTCAGTCCAGATGCAGTCATATCAAAGTTTTATAATGAGGAATAACTAACTTCTAAGGTTTCTTAATATTCTAAAAACCTGCAACTCATCTGCCTCTATTCTTATATTTCTGTAACATTTCTGCACATTTATGCAATATGAACCTATGAACTTGCACTCTGACCATAAATTTTTAGGGCTCTTTGGTTTCTTTTATTGCAGTTCAGTTTATGTAATAAATAGTATACAGGATTTTTTTTTGCCCTCCCAAAACAAACATTGTACCATTTTATTGGAAAAGACTTAAGTTCAATTCTCATCATGACGAGAGGAATCTTTATATAGGCTTTTTCAACTGAAAGTGAGTTGACTGATTTCATATCGAGGTAGTAGGGTTTGTTTCTCCCATAAACTCAGGTTTTTCATCCTGCATGCAGGCAAATTGGCCATGAGACCACACCCACACAATTGACAGACAAAAAAAAGTAGTAGATTCATGTTGTAATTGGAGAATTAAGTAGTGGGAGGGGAGGGGGGGGGCATTGAGTCTGCAGCAAAGCAGGTGCCCTTCTGTGGTGAGTCCTTGAACTCCTTGGAGGTGTAATGTTGTAATAATACTGGACAAAGGATAAGCTGCAAACTGCCAACCTATTTAGATCATCTGCAGAATCTCTACATCACCGTTATTAACTGTCCCCCAGTTTAGCATTATCAGCAAACTGGATATTCTCCCTCTAATCATTCCCAATAACATTGCTATATAAATTATATATTAATGACAATGGGAACTAAAGTACAGAGCCTGTGCTATATCTCTGATTACCTGTCTTCTCTCTGATACAGCTCCACCATATACTATTCTCTGATGCCATCCATCAGTCACTGTCTTATCCATGTGATCAGCTTCATTGTCCATACCCCGTTTATCCCAAACATGGGATATCCTGTCAAATACCTTTGCATACTAGCAATATCACAGTGACTATTATCCTTATCCAGCTCAACTGTCACTTTATTAGAAAGTAAATTACCTGTCTTTGAGTAACCTTTATGTAATGAGGACTAACTTGCTCTCCTTTGATTTCTTGTCTCAAAGAAATCGAAGGGGAGCAAGAGTTAGTTAGTATTTCTCTTGCATCTTTCGACAAAAATTGGGCTTTCAATTCCATGGCTGTATTCATGTTGAGATTTCTCAATATTCTAAAAACAGTGCATTGTGTATAAAAGGCACATTGTGTGTGTGGAGTTTGTGTTATTAGTGCTGCTGAAAGATAAGTCATTTTTTCATGTTTTAGTTAATAATATTAGGTTAACTCATTATAGTTTTTGTTTTATACAGGTGTGCTGATTGACTGAGTTATTTAGTTTGTAAGTAAACCTTCATATTTTGTTTACATAAGATATTGTCAGTATGGTGCCAATGTAAGGTAGAACAATGGTGGCAAAGACGTCATTGTTGGATGATTTGAATTCACGTGATTTTGTACATTACAGTGAGAGAGATGTATTCATTGTGAAAATTAAAGGATTTATAGAAGGAGAGTGAACTGATGAACAAGTTAAGTTTTGACAGTGAGTGACAGGTGGCGAGAATGAAGCAAATGTTAGTTGAATAGACAGTAGAATATTAATGTCAGAATTAAGATTGAATGTGTGGCAGCATCATCTAAGTGAAGTTAACGCTATGACATATGTGACACACTTATGTGGAAACTGAGGTGGATGAATTGGAGGTTCTTAGGATATTGCAGAAGCTCTTGGATTATATGGGATGGGATATCAGCTCGCGTTTTGCAGGAATGTGCAAGGAATTGGCAATGTCAATTCCCTTGCACATTCTAAGCTTTTAAATTTAAGTCTCAGCTGTAAGAGTTCTAAGGGAGTGGGGAAAGGAGACAAAATAATTCCCTTGCAATTCTAAGACTACAATAGTAGTAGTCTTAGAATATCTATTATGCTTAAAGTCTTAGAACTAATTATAGACCAAACAGTAACTCAGGAGTGGTAGTAAAAGTACTGGAAAAATTGGTCAAAAAGAGAATTTAAGAATGGATGGATAAGAATATGATATGCTATGAGGGGCAAAATGGCTTTGTGAAAGGTCAGTCATAACTTTTTACAATCGTGACAGCTGAGCTGAAAAAAGGAAATGGCTACAGGATGATTCTGCTGGAGTTTGTGAAGACATCTGACAGAATAACAGAACTCTTTTAAATTAAAACAAATGAAGATGGGCATGACAATGGTTAAGCGAATAAAAGGGTGGCTGCTGGATAGATATCAAAAAAGTGATATGTGGAGAAGCAGACTCCAGGCAAAAGCAACTAGTAGTGTGCTGCAATGCTCAGTGCTAGGACTACTACTGTTTAATTTGTACATAAATGATATAGAAAATAACCCGAAAGGAAATATTCAGTTATTTGATGATGCAAAATTAGACAGAGTAATAGTGAATCAAGGGGATGTGGAGAGCTTGCAGGATAACTTAAATTAGGCTGCCAGTATGGGTAAAAGATAACAGATGTCAATTTAATGTGGAGAAATGTAAAGTTATGCATTCTGGGATAAATAGATCACAAGCCATGTATCACATTGATGGAAATGTACCCCAGGAAATAGATGAAGCTAGGTCTGCACGGTTAGCCTAGTGGTTATGCGCAGGACTGTCGCCAGATTAGATCGTGTCCTGAGGCAAACAATTAAATATTGCCCCTAATGGATTATAAGACAAAAATATAAGAAAATCCCCAATTACTATTTTGTTTTTATTACAAGAGAAACATTAATGCAAAATGATTACATAATAATATTAATGAAATATTTCTCTATGGGTATATCGCACAATAAAACTGTTCATAAGCTCTTCTAAATTTAAGCTATAAGCTATGTCCGCTCTATAGATATAGTTGCTAGACTAACCAATCTTTCTTGGGTCATTGCTGTACGCAAATAATATTTAATCAGTTTAAGCTTGGAAAAACTTCTTTCCGCACTTGCTACCCTAACAGGAATTGTTAGCATAGCGACGGTACCTACTGCAATATGACTGAACGAGCGCCCTTATTAAGCCATGCCATGAGGCAGGCTACCTCTATGCTACACCCTGTCAATGGTACTGGCTATGCCCTTCGCAACCATATGCCTGGGGAAGGAGTGTCCTGGGTTCAATTCCAGTTGACATCGTGAGGAACTTAAGAATCTTCCTCAGCCATAGCCAAGTTAGCCATATTGGGTATGGAAGCAGGGTCCCCCCCCCCCCAGTTTATCTGGGATTTTTCATTCCTGCAAGCAGGCAAACCGGCCCTGTGAACACACACGGATACAGTCATGAATAGCGCCTGAATAGGGGATGCAGCAGAGGAGTGGCAAACCAGCTGCATTAATACGCCAGTAACCCCCCTCGTTAGGAGGGGGACTCAACCTGATGGTAGACAGAGAACTGAAGTTTAGCAGTATGTCCTCTAAGGTAACTCATAAGATTAATTGACTACTGAACACTAACAAGAGATAAGCAAGTTGTTATACCTGTTTATAGCAAAGTTTAGGTCTTTACTAAGTGGTGAGAGTTCATCACTGCTCAGGGTATGACTAGAAAGGTTAATCACATGACTGTTCATTGAAGCCAGTTGGTTACTCCTGCTATCACTTATTTCTGGTTGGTTGCTATTATACTCTCTTGTTAATAGTTGGTTGCTCCTATTATCACAGGTTTGAAGTTGGCTGTTTTCAAAGTCATTCAATGATGAGAAATTTAAATGTGTCCATTAGCTATTTAAATCTTGCCACTATTTCCATCTAAGAAATTTGGCATCTAAGTTTTACTTTGTTTTAAGGTATTGTCTACTTCCTCCCTGGCCTGCCTTGGAGTATACCACAGTCAGTGCAAAGTAATCCTATCAGGGACATCCAGATATTTGGGATGTCCCTGACAGGATTACTGTGCATTTCGGTTACTTAAATCCAGATACTTAAATAACTGAAAAATTGGCAATTTTAACTTCAGAACCTGATTTTGAGCAGATGCTAAGCTTTTGCAAGTAGTTTGAATATAAGCATTGCATTCTCCGTATGGTTGTAAATTTTTAATACTTGAGTCAAGATGAATATCCTTTTTAGCTTGATGTAGTTAGAAATAAGATTGCTGTCTCTACATCTTTTCAAAAATACAAGACAATTAATCCAAAAAAATACCATAGTGATTGCACCACTTATGCATTAAATCTCCATGGATTATGAGAATCCTTAACTTTAAAACTCAGGCTTGATACCTTCCTCAGCCATCTAAACAAACAACACAGATACATACAAATCATACCTGAAATAGATATACTTGTCACACCTTCCTACTGGAAGTCTTTCCTTCACTATTTCATAAGCTTACACATGCTGGCCAATATGTACACAAATCTCCTACCATCCAACAAAAAAAACTGTCATTAACACACTAAAAACAGGGCTTTAAAGATTTGCACCAATCAGCAAGCACTTAAGCATGAATTAAAAGTTATCAGCAAGTCCTAAAAAATGGCTACAGAAAAAAATACTATCAACAAAATTCTTCACAAGACTGCACCTAATAATAAAAATAAAGTAGATTCCACTAAAACTGTAGCCATTCCATACATTAAAGGGATATTAGATAAAATAATACAACAATACTACAGAATACTACAGAAATACAACATTTCTGTCACCTTTAAACCTCCTGCAAAATTAAAGAACTTATTCAACTCCTCCAAGGATCCACTTCCTTCCCTGACCTGCCTGGGAGTATACCATAGTCAGTGCACGTGTAGTTTCCCTTATATGGGTGAAACTGGATGCACAATTCCTATCTGAAAAGTGAACATAAATGACATTTAATTTAATAATTACAGTAAATCTGGTGTTTCAGACCATGCCCTGAACACTGTACACAGAACTGAGTGGAAATCACATGTTCATTATATCACAGTAAAGCGTAGTATGAGCACAAATTTAAAAACCTGTGAAATTCTAGTCATCATCCTAATCTCAACAATAATGGAAGACACATTCTAGTCACGTAATCCTTTTGTTCTAAAAGTTCATTATGAATTATAATTAGGTTATGTTAAATTATTTATTAGGACACCACTATTGCTATATTAAGAGTATTAATACGAATTTGTTCTCTGACCATGTCATAAAGAGGATACAGATTGCATGTAGTTTTTTCCCCCCACTAGAGGTCAGGTTGATCTCTGGTGTATATTCCAGATGATGACCTTAATATGGAGGTTAAAAAAAAATTTGGAAATTAAAGTAATTATTCTTAACATGGTTGTGGTCTCCATAATTTATCAATATGAATGAAGATAATACCTTTGTAATTCTCATTCAGTTTTATTTCCGATTTTGTAGTTGGGTGGTATAAGAGACTCTGATCATATGGAATTCGATCCTCCGACCAGGCATTCTGAATTATGCAGTGCAGCTACTATAAAAATTTTAAACCTCCATATGTGAACCTTTCTGATCAAATCTACAACTACTCCAGCTGCCTTTCCACATTTCAGGTTTTTGATGGATTTTTCTACTTCAAGTATGGATATGTATCCTGACATTTTTATTGGGAAATTTCTAACACCAGGCTCATACTGTTTGTTTCATTCAGCAATCTTTCAATAATTACTCCAGACATCTAGAATATCTTTATCTTCAGTTTTCATGTAGCCTTTATTCCAATTCTTTTTACAATACTCTTTCCTCCATTTCTAAGCTTTCTCAATAGCCTCCAGAATATTTTGCCACCGTCCTGATATTTATTTTCGATGTTTCTGAACTGTTGGGTGCTGAATTGTTGTGAAATATATCCTTGTGGTGCACCTGGGTGGCATCTTTGGCGTCGGCTAAACTTTCATGACTATTGAGAGCTGAACTTGTGATTTTTTTGACCTCCTGGCTAATATGTGCAAACTGAAAGGAAACTGTAATAGGAAGAAATGAAGCAGACCTTTTCGAAAAGTTCCCAAAACTGACCAAAAAAAATAAGGGAAACTGAATTCACCCTACGGATACTGCAAATTAATATAGAGGGTGCCTCCCAAGCCAAAGGTGAACTACTTGGGAAAATCTATCAGACAAATAACATTGATATAATCTCTGTTCAGGAAAGACATGTCAGCAAAGAAGATGAAGTTTTAAAAGAGGTATACCGTGAGTAGACATATCGATACAAAACTAATAACAGAAAAAACTCACGTACAAAGATTATTTAATAGTATACTATTAAATAATCTTTGTACATGAGCAGACATATCGATACAAAATTAATAACAGAAAAAACTCACGTACAAAGATTATTTAATAGTATACTATTAAATAATCTTTGTACGTGAGCAGACATATAGATACAAAATTAATAACAGAAAAAACTCACGTACAAAGATTATTTAATAGTATACTATTAAATAATCTTTGTACGTGAGTAGAAATATCGATACATATCAATACAGAGGCATGTGGTGAGGTTATCTGCAAGGATAAAAAAAATCAGAACTCCCTGGTGGACACAGGAAGTTAAAGAGGCAGTGAAGGAAAAGAAGAAAGCATATCAAAAGTTCCTGTCAAATAAGTCAGCTTGTGTTCTTAGAGAATACAGAGACAAATGCAAGAATGCTAAACACTGTGTAAAACTAGCTAAACAAAAGTCATGGGAGGACTTTGGCAAGAATATAGAAAATAAATATCAAGATGGTGGCAAAATGTTCTAGAGGTTGTTGAAGAAGCTTAGGAATGGAGGAAAGAGTGCTGTAAAAGGAATTAGAGATGATAAAGATGACATGAAAATGGAAGAAAAAGATATCCTTGAAGTATGGAGTAATTACTTTGAAAAACTGCTAAATGAAACAAGCGGTGATGACTGTGGTAAAAAACACTGACCAGGCATGCAGTCAGGAAGACATATCCATACTTGAAGTAGAAAAAGCCATCAAAGGCTTGAAATGTGGAAAGGCAGCAGGGGTAGATGATATTCGACCAGAAAAAGCTGAAGTATGGTGGTAAAAGAGTCTTACAGCGGCTGCATTGCATAGTTCAGAAAGCCTGGACAGAGAGACGAATTCCCGATGACTGGAGTAGAGCTCTAATAGTACCCATATATAAAAGGGGAAATAAAACTGAATGTGAGAATTACAGAGGTATTTCCCTAATGAGTGTGCCTGGGAAAATCTATGCAAGTATACTTGAGAAACGGTTGAGAAGAATTGTGGAAGAAAAGCTTGGTGAAGGACAAGCTGGATTCAGGCCAAATAGAGGCTGTCAGGATCAGATCTTCACTTTACGACAAATAGTCGAGAAAGCATGGGAATATAACAAAGATCTGTATTTAAGTTTTGTCGATTTGGAAAAGGCATATGACAAGGTGCCAAGAGAGAAGCTATTCAACATGCTAGAGTTATATGGCATCAATGGGGCATTATATCAAGCAATACTTAGTTTTTATTTGAGTTGTAAGTTAGGAGTTAGAATTGAAGGAAGTACAGGAAGATGGTTTAATGTTAAATCTGGTGAGACAAGGATGTACATTATCCCCTCTGTTATTCATTATCTATATGGATCACATTATGAAGGAAAGTGGTATTAAACATGATATCAAAATTGGAGATGTTAATGTCAGCTCTTTGCTTTATGCGGATGATATTATACTTCTAAATAAATCCGCTACAAGTCTGCAAGATTCTCTGACTAAATTGAATAGCTGTTGTAATAGATATGGTATGAAGGTCAGCAATAAAAAGACAAAGACAATGAAAATAGGCAGAATCATTGAAAGTGTCAACTGTCTTGTGAATGAAGAACCTGTGGAACAAGTGAAACATTTCAGCTACTTAGGCACGATTTTTACTGAAGATGGTAAATTAAATATAGAAATAGACAACAGAATCAGCAAAGCTGGTATGGTAGGAAGTCAATTGAATAAATTCATATGGAATAAGAGAGAAATTAGTCGGAACACTAAATTAGCTGTATACAAGACAGTGTTCAAACCAATTTTAACTTATGGGTCTGAGAGCTGGGTCAGAAGTAAAACACTTGACCAAAGACTAGAGACCGCAGATATGAGAGTCCTGAGAAAGATTATAGGCGTGAACAGATGGCATCAATGGCAATATCATATTAAAAACGAGGATATTAGGAAAGAACTTGATATTGTCAACATCCAGGAATGCGTTGGCAGAGCTAATCTCAGGTGGTATGGTCACTTAAACAGAATGGGCGAAGAAAGATTAGCAAAACAAATGTTCTCTGCCAGGTTGGCAGCAAAACGACCCAGAGGAAGTCCAAGATGTAGGTGGATTGATATGGTACAAAGTGCCTTAGACGATAGAAATATAAGATCTGATAATGTTGGAGTCTTGACAAGTAACAGACTGATTTGGAGGAAAACTGTAGATAGGAAGTTGGTAATGATGTAATTTTTTTCATGTAGTACTGTCATATCTCCTGTACACCCCTTGAGGGTACATGGCAGAAATTTGATGATGATGACTGTACATGAGTTTTTTCTGTTATTTATTTTGTATCATTAAAGAAGATGAAATTACCTTAAGAGTTAATATCACTGGCTACAGGTCACTAGGCTACATCCTGCCACCAATATATGGTTTTGCTATATATGTGCGAGAGAACATGGAAAACTGCAAAATACTATCCTTTTATAATCATAACATCAAGATCATCACAGCAAAGGCAGCTGGCACCAACCAGTGTCAGTTTATAAACCACCAAAACAAACTTGGTCTATCCCAGCAATTCGTGCTCACCAACATCTAGCAGTCTACATAGGAGATCTTAACAGTCAATACTACTCCATTATTCCTATTGTAAAAATGATATCAACGGTACTAGACTGATGGAATGGGCTATAACTGGTTTTTGATGCAAAAGACACTAGAAATTTTAAATCAGGTAGATGGAAGAGAGACTCGAACCCTGACCTCTGCTTTGTCACTTGTTACACCAAGGATAATCCTTTACCCACTGATAGGAATGTACTTGAAAACTTTCTAGGATCTCAACATAGACCTGTTACAGTCACTATAGGAACACAAATCCCAATTATACAATCTGTGGAAAGATAGATTTCTCCAGTTGTTCGAGCTCATATTTTACCTGGTAATCCTGACAGTTGTTAAGGGAAAAAAAAGCTGCTTAAAATGCTGGCAGTAGATGGTGTGAAATAGAACCAATTTATCAGCTAATGCCTTTTATTCCCTTATAGGGAGTAGGAGGCCTTTTTAACCCTATCTAGCTTTTGGAGACTGAGTGGGCAGTTCAATCTCAACCAGTAGCCAAAAAGAGATATTGGTCCATAACTATAACTTATTATAAAGCAGCAACTGATGAAGCAATGGGCAAACAACTACCATCTTTTGATTCCTAACCTTAACAGGATATGTTATTGTCTGAAATAATGTGGGTTCTATGGTTGATTTTCTTGAGTTTATGTGATGAAAAATCTGCTTGCCTGTGCCAGAGATGGACTAACTCAGGAACAGGTCAAACAAAGGCTTAGATAAAAGTTCCTCCAGTCAGTGACTAGACTTGAACTTAAGTCTGTCTTTGGGAAGCCTAGCACACAGGAAGCAAGCATCGCTTCCACTGAGCTACAAAAACCAGTTTTTTACACTTGAAATCATGTTCCTGTTTTCATCCTTATTTTGCCCTTTGGTATCCCATAATTCACAGCATGTTTCTTTCTTAGGTTATGTGTGTGTGTATATATATATATATAATATATATTATTTATTATTATGCAAAGGCTGTACAAAGGCTTATCCAAACATGATACTAATGTACTACAGGTTGATTAACCAAGCTTTCATGTATGGGCTCAATATAAAAATCATATTGCTGCTATGATAACATGTACACTAACATGTAGGGATTAGGAGATGGTTGTGCCATTGTATAAATTATGTATTTATATATTTATTATATATATTTTTTTTCCTGAAAATGGTGTTCGTAAAGAAGTGCATGTCATGGAAAGATTTTGCACAAAGATAGAGTTCTTCCCTGTATTTTTCCCAGCGAATGCATTGCGAGAATCTATTCTTGTATTAACAAGAAGCTTTTATTTTAACAGGTGCAAAATAAAGTGGAAGAATGATGGTTGCCAATTCACTGGAACAGTGACCATGGAAGCAACTGTAGAATAGACACAGTGTTGAAACTATGCACCTATGAGATATTTAACATGCCACTGAGATCTCACTTAAAATGAGAGACATAACATTTATATTTGAAATTTTGAACTGTTTTCAAAGTTGAGGAGAAGGATGTGATAAGTTGGTCAGGGATAGTTACAAGGTTAATGTGCAAAAAATTTTCCATAGATGGAAGGAGGAGGAACAAGAGACCTTCCTTGGAAGAGTAAGAAGGGTGTGAACACAGGAGTTAAGAGTAGGTTCTCTGCATAAAAGACAGTTGGTAAGTGGAATCCATCACCTGAGTATATGAGCTAGAATGATATGGATATGCTGAATGAGTTTAAAGCAGTTTGATAAGCTTTGTGTGTGTGCGACAGTTTGCACATCATGCAACGAGTCTTGACACCATGAAGGTCTGGTATTAATAATAGGCAGGGAAAAACAAAAACACTCACCTAAAGCATCCCACATGCCAATCTCTATCTAAAGCTTGAAGAAACTCTTCATCCTCGATATTTTTGGAGCATGTAGGGCAGATAGGCAAATCACCTGCTAAGAATAAAAAAAAAAAAATTATATATATACATACAGTACTCATGAATTATGGATAAATGTTTTAATTTCTAATATAAAATACTATCAAAATATAATACTAATATATACTGATAAAATACTATCAACAAAATTCTTCACAAGATTCCACTTAAAAATAAATTAGATAAGAAGAAAACTGTACCCATTCCATACATTAAAGGGAGATATTAGATAAAATAAACAGACTACTACAGAAATATAACCTTAATGCCACCTTGAAAAATTAAAGAACTTATTCAACTCCTCCAAGGATCCACTTCATCCAATGGTGCACCCTGGAGTGTGCTGCACTTATTGCATCTGTAATTTGCCTTATATAGGTAAAACAGGATGCATAATTCCTATCTGAAAAAAGGAACATAAATGGCACATTAATAACTATGGTAAATCTAGCCTTTCTGATCTTGCCCTAAATACTCTACATAGAACTGACTGGAAAGGCACCTGTACTTTACACCACACCAAAACAGTATGAGCTAGAAGCATCAGCAGATGCTGATGAATAGCAAACCATAGCATCAGGTAGCAGGAGTCATTTTGTTGGAATTTTGTGTAGAGGGCTCCTGTTTCAGAAAGTTTTTTTGAATAATTACTTGTAAATAAGTATGTGTTTATGAATAAGAGTTGATGTAAAAGTTGTCTGCTTGCAGTGTTGCTAGTGTATGTGTGGGATTGTTAGTTTAAGTTTAAGAAATTGTTAAACTTAGAGCTTACTATTGTAATTGCCAAAGGAAAGTTAGCAGCAGCTTTGTCTTTGCAGAAATTTGATTATGATTTCAGTCGTTTCATGAAATGTGCTATATGTATTTGTTCAATTATGCAGATAAATTATGGATATTTAAGGTGGGTGGAAGGAGTGTGTGTGCAAAGTGTGATCTGAATGAGGACCTAATGAGTGGTAATATATTGGCAACTGAAAGTGTTAGTAGCGAGAATGCCACGAGGAGGATGAATGTTCATCTGATAGAAAAAAAAAGGACAGTGTAAAAGAGCAGCAAATAAATGGTAAAATTATGAAAAAGTGATTGAGTGATATGATTAACTTAATAATCGATGGTAAGAAAGACGAATGTGGTATGAATGGAGCAGAGGTTAAAAAACAGAGTGCAATTAAAGGTAAGGTGGCAAGTGGCTTTGACAACAAATAAATGTGTATAGATGGCAATAATGAGAGAGTGAATGAGAGTGAAAATGCAATGCAAGATTTGAAAGCTGAGGTGGTTAAGATGAGGCAAGAGATGAAATGGATGTGGAGTGAAATTAAGAGAATTCAAGATATGTATGGAAGAGCAAAAATGATGAAAATGGTTTGAAGGAGGTAACAAAAGACCTGTGAGTGGCGTTGTACATGGATTCAATTATTAGAAGTGTGGTAAACGAGAAGATGCACAAGGTTTGTTTTTCTGGAGGTAAAATAAATAGAGTGATTGAGACAATGGATATGAAAAGTAAGCAAGCAAAAGAGTTGATAGTGGTAATAAGGAATGACTTGACTGGGAACAAGGATTACATAAGATTGGATATCAGGAATTTGTTAAGAAGGATAAAAGATAATAGTGTGATAGGAAGGTAGTCAGTGTGTTGCCCAGGTATGACAGTGATGAAATGAAGCACAGAGCGAAGATTGTGAATGATACGTTAGCAGAAACGTGTGAGGAGAAAGGAGTGCGGTTTGTTAATGTGTGGAAAGAGCGTGAAAGACGAATTCAGTGATGGACAGCATTTGAATGGTTTTAGCTTCAATCATTTGGAGAGACTGCTGCTCGAGAAATTAGTGCAAAGAATGAATCTGATCAAGTAAGAAGTGATGTGAAAGTGCAGGAAAGTAAGGAGAAATTGAAGTGGTTATGAATAAAGAAGTAGACAGAATGAGTACAGAGAATGAGAGAACAAATGTACAATACAAACAGGGAAATGGGAAGGCTCAGGGTGGACAGGGGAACACAGCATGAGAAAGGTTGATGCTTCAAGAGGATGTTAATATGTGTGTAGCCAAAAAGGAAAGAGATTACTGCAGATCAAGGAAAAATAGTTGGATTTGAAGAAGGTTCTAAGATGAATAAGGAGAAAAAGAAATGGCTCCAGTTAAGTATGGAGAAGTCACATCTAATCAGTGGTATCAGTGAAACTTGCTATAGATCCAGAGAGCAAGGGCTGTTATGTTTGTATGTACACCCTCTGTTCAAAAAGAAACCCAACTTTTCGAAAATAGAACTAGTGGCACCACCTGTTGTATCTTTTTGTTGTGGAAAGTGGCAACCTTCATTAGTTTTTTTCAGCTGTTTATGACATTTGTTTCATTAGAATCCGAGTTATAGTGCCAAGAGTGATAGTGTGTTTTGATGAACAGTCGGAAAACGAGTTTCAACAGAGAGCTGCGATTGACTTTTGTGTTAAACTTGGTAAAAATTTTACCGAAATGCTTCAAAAAGCATATGGTGATGAATGCTTATCCTGTACTCAAGTTTACGAGTGGTTTAAGCGATTTCAAATTGGTCATGAGATGCTTGAGGATGACGAAAAGCCGGGCCGTCCAAAAACTGGACTGAGCAAAGTTAACATCCAAAAAGTGCGTGATTTCATCAAAGAAAACCCGAAATCGCCCATGCGATTGATTGAAGATGAATTGGATCAACTGTGCACAACATTTTGACTGAGAGTTTGGGCCTTTGTAAACTGAATTCGTGATTTGTTCCCCACAAGTTAACCAACGACCAAAAAATGTATCGAATTGAATACTGCAAGGACCTCATTAAAACCGCTCGTAATGACTCAAACTTCCTTGAAATGATCATTGCTGGCGATGAAACATGGTGTTTTGAGTATGAGCCCAAAACAAAGCACCAGAGTGCTGAGTGGAGACCACCAGAAGAGGGGAATCCAAAAAAGTCGCTTGGAGAAATCAAAAGTAAAGACAATGCTGATTTGTTTCTACAATTCCAAGGGCATTATCCACAAAGAATTCTTTCTGCCTGGCCAAACGGTCAATGGCGAGTTTTATCTCGAAGTTTTGAAGCGATTGATAGTGAGAATTCGTCACTTACGGCATGAATATCGTGACGACCGACCATTCGTCAAAACAGACTGTCACTCGGCTTCTAATGAAACAAATGTCATAAACAGCTGACACAACACTAATGAAGGTTGCCTCTTTTGACAACTAAAAGATACAACAGGTGTTGCCACTAGTTTCTTCTATTTTCGAAGAGTTCGGTTTCTTTTTGGAAAGAGGGTGCAAATGCGAGAATTGCAAGAAAAAGAAAATTGAAATGGTTGTATTGAATCTGTTCACCCAAGAATTGTTGGAATAAGTGATACATGGTTGGATGAGAATGACATCCTGACAGGAATAGAGATGGAAGGGTATGATGAATTTTGTGAAGATAGAAAGGGTAAAAAAAAGGGAGGTGAGTGCTACTGTTGATAGAGAAAGAGTTATGTCCATACAATGTAGAGATGCAGGAGGGGGGGGAAATAGTGCCAGTGGTTTTGAGGCAAGATAGATGTGAATAGAATGAAATACTTAGATGTTGTTATAGACCTGGCAATGTGGATGGTAGTGATCATGAAATGTATAATTAAATTAGCCAAGCAAATAAGAAAAGGGCAATCATAATTATCAATATGGGCAATCGTAATTATGGCAATATAGACCTGGATGATGAGATAGCAACTAGAAGTAAAGAAATGAGTTTCTTGAGGGATAACTACCTCAGACAGTATCTAACAGAGGGCACACAAGGATTAGATATTGTAGCCTTACAAGAAGACCTGAATAGATAGAGTGAATGGGCACACGAGTGGGGATACTAGTAAAACATTGCAAAATGTAAGGTTTTAAAATTTGGGAAACAAAGATGGGATATAGAATTTACACTTCGTAGGATATACTGTTGGAAGTGGAGGAAATAATAGATCTTGGGGGTGATGGTAGATAATGGTCTAAATAAATTAGCCAATGAATTCTGAGAATGATGAGGAGGACACTGACTTCTAGAAGTAAGGAAATTCTTGTTCCATTGTATAAGGCACTGATTAGGCCACACGGACTACTGTGCACAAATTTCGTTACCTGGTTTCAAAAGGATGAAGAGATGTCAGAGAGGGTCCAGAGGTGACTGACTAAGGTAGATCTGATCTCTGGAATGTTTTATATGAGGAAAGGTTGAGAAGATGCAATTTACAGAATCTAGTGGAGAGGAAGAGGGGTGATATAATAGAGATGTACAAGTTGGTAAGAGAAGAGGTTTTTCATAAAATGGTGGGATATCAGTGGAACATGAGGTCATCCCTAGAAGCTGTATAAAGAAGGTCTGAACAAGGGAGTGAGAAACAGATTTTTTGCATGTAGTGTTGTGAATGATTGGAATGCCTTGCCTAAGAGTTTGGTGTCTGTAGGGAATTTGAATGTTTTTAAGGCATGGTATGAGGAGCTGTGTGTATGACAAAGGGAACTCCTAGATGAGTCTTTGATAACTGGGATCTTAGGATAATAATAATAAGGAGCACAAATTTAAAGAGGCCTGTGAAATTTTTATCAACCATTCAAATGTTAACAATACTGGTGGTCTAAAAATCCCAAGAAAATGGATGGCACACATTTCACCCACATAATTTTTTGTTCTAAGAGTTAATTATAATTAGGACTGTAGTAATCTAGGATCTTAGCTTTAATATAACAAACACTTATGTTAAATTATTAATTCTTCTTCTCTCTTCCATCATCTATGTGGATGATGATGATGCCGAATGAAATCTTTCCACTTCTGTCCTGGGAGAGTCCGAACAATTCTGTCCAGTTTAGTGTCGCTTGTTGCGATTTGATTTTCACGTAATCTTTTATTTTGTCTATCCTTCTAATTCTGGGCCATCCTTTGGATCTTTAACCTTCCATCGTTGTATTCAGGGCTTTAGATGGTAGTCTTCTGTTCCCATTCTGGTCACATGGCCAAACCATCGCAATCTTCTTTCTTGGATTTTGTCTATTATTGTTATTTCTTGTTTTAGTCATTTCTAGTCGATCCAGCAGAGATACTCCAAGTAATCTTCTTAGCCAACCCATTTCGGTAACTAATAATTTTTTCTCTTCAGTATTCTTGAGATTCCAGCATTCACTTCCATAGAAAAGTATTGGGAGGACCATTATTTCATAGATTCTTACTTTTGTTACTTGTTTGATGTCTCTTGCCTTCCATATTTTATTAAGTCATCCAAAAGTTTGAGATGCTTGACTAAAAGATAAAAGATTAAAAGATATATATAAACAAATATATCTTTTATAATTTCACCATTGTACTCAATAACTCCTCCAAGGTAGGTGAAGTTTTCTACCTGCTCTAAATTCTTACCGTCAATTTCAATTTTCAGATTGGTGCTTCTAGTTCCTATTTGCATAATTTTTGTTTTGTCTATATTTATGTTTAATCCAGATTTTATACACTCCTTTATTTTATCAGAAATTCGCTGTAGATTTTCTTCTGTACTTGCAAGTAATACAATGTTGTCTGCAAATTTTAAATTTGTTACATTTTTCCCATATATTTTGATTCCGGAGTCTTCATTGTTTAAGGCCTTATTGGTTGCTTTTTTCCAGTATAAGATTGAACAGGTCTGGTGACAGATTGCATGCCCGTCTTACTCCGTTCTCTGTGTGGAAAGAGTTGGTTAAGGTGTCCTCCATTCATACTGCACTTTAAGATTTCTCGTACAGATTCTTTATTATTCTTAGTTTTGTTGGGAATTCCAAATTCTTCCATAGCTTTCCATAGTTCTCTTCTACGGATTGAATCAAATGCCTGACGAAAGTCTATGAAATTTGTGTAGCAACTTTGGTTGTACTCTAGTGTCTTTTCTATTAGCTGTCTTAAGGTGAATAGTTGATCAATTGTGCTTCGTCCTGGACTGAAACCTACTTGTTCTTCTCCTAGTGCTATTTCATTTCTATATATTGCTTAATTTGTATTTGGAGTACCTTCGTAAAATCCTTACTTGGAATACTGAGAAGGCTAATGCCTCTGTAATTATTGCATTCTGTTTTATCCCCTTTTTTTGTATATAGGAGTTATAACTGATTTGGTCCAATCAGTATGCACTGCTTCATTGCTTCAGTGATCCGATTGATATTTTAAATCTTGCTTGAATTATCCTAGGTGAGATAGGATTGTAAGACAACAGAGAGTTTTGAGCCTTTGGTTTTAATATATATAAATATATAAATTATTGATTAGGCCATCAATTTTCCTGTATTTAAAGTATTAAGAGAAATTTGTTCTCCGTTGATGTTATCAATATGATATAGCTATGATGTAGTTTTTTTTCCCACTAGAGGTCAAGCCAGTAGAATAATGGTTGATCAAATCAATGCCACTTTGAAATACTGTTTGAAATTTAATATAGATTATGTTTATATATATATATATATATATATATATATATATTCCAGATTGAAGGTCAGATGACAGGAAATTGAAGTAATTATTCCTAAAACAGTTGTAGTCTCCATAATTTATCAAAATGAATGCTGATCACAATGCTACATTAAAAGAAAAGAAAAACTAGTTTTTTCAGAATATGTGGCAAGCAGAAGGAAAAATGATTATGGGAAGATGGTGTTCTTCTTCTTCTTCAACCTTTTGATTCTGTCCACTGCTGCACGAAGGTCTCCCCCATGGTTTTAATACAGAAGACCACTCGGTTTTCTGCCTCTCTCATCTATCTCACTTCTGCAACTTGTTCCAGTTCATCCCTCCACTTTCTTCTCGGTCTTCCTCTTTTCTTGCTCCATTCATTAGTCTCCACTTAGTTGTTTTTCTAGTCCATCTCACGTCATTACATCTGGCAATATGGCCCGCCCATCTCCACTTAGCCTGTTTAATGTATTTCACCATATCCATGACACCTGTTTGAGATCTTAACCAAATATTTGTCTTCCTATCTCTTAATGTTATTTTTAGCATACTTCTCCCCATGCAATGTTGTGTTCTTATCAGCTATTTGTTTAGGGTTTCTGCTAAAGTCCATGTTTTCTCCCGTATATTAGGGAAGGAAGTATGCACTGGTCAAAAGCTTCCCTTTTTAGACGACTCATGGGGATGTTACTTCTGAATATGTCTCTCATTTTCCCATAAGCCATCCATCCAAGGTGAATTCTTCGTTCAATCTCTTTTCTTTGGCAATACTCAAAGGATAACAATTGGCAAAAATATACATATGAGGTAACTTTTTCTATTTCATTTCAACTTTGACAGTTCTTTTGATGACAGGGCTTCCTCCCAGTCTTAAGAAGTCTACTATAATTCCATCTTCTACTGGGGTCTTTCCATTCTTCGTTTCCCACAGTGCCATTTCCACTTCACCTTGTAATATCTCGAGGGCATTGTATTCTTCCTCACTCGAGTTATGCAGAGTTGATTCTTGGATGTCTTGGTCCTTGTCTTCATAGAGTTCAGTATAAAATTCTTGAACTATTTTGATTATTGCATCTCTATTTTTTATAAGTCCCCATTTTTTCCTCTTCAGCAGATATTTCCTTTGTTCTTTTCTTTCATGCTCACACGGTGATCAAAATACATTTTGAAAAATTATGGAGACAACTACCGTGTTATAGAGTAAAACTTCAGTTTAATATAAACCAAAATCAAAAAATCAACACTCGACATTTCGACCTTCATATCAAGGTCATCCTCTGGAGCAACACAATATATACCTAGAAACAAGCTGCACTACAATCTACATGGTTTGCTAAAGTTACTGACCAACCGTTACTACAAATATTGGCCTGACCTCCAGTGGAAAAAAAAAATCCTTTACTACATCAAAGCTAGTCTTATTATTATTATCTATTAATTATTAGGTTACAAAACTAAGAGTTGGGCTGGAGAGCAACAAGTTTATATATATTAAAAAAAAAAAAAAAAAAAAAAAAAAAAAAAAAAAAATGTGATTATACATATAAATTTCAACCAACGGATATGGAATAGTTTCCTAAAGTCCTAAAGTATGCTAGATACTAAGTGGGCTGAATATGTGCCATTCAGATTCTTGGAATTTTTATGCCACCATTACTGTTGAGATTAGGGAGGTTAATCAAAATTTCACAGGCTTCTTTAAAGGTATGAAAGAAAATTTAAAGAAGCCTGTGAAATTCTGATTAACCACCCTAACTCAACAATAATGGTGGCATAAAAATTCCAAGAATCTGGATGGCACATATTCAGTATCTAGCATACTTCAGGAAACTATCCCATAGCAATTGGTTGAAATTTATATGTATAATCACATTTTATATACACACACACACACACACACACACACACACACACACACACACACACACACACACACACACACACACACACATAAACTTGTTGCTCTCCAGCCCAACTCTTAGTTTTGTAACCTAATAGATAATAATAAGACTAGCTTTGATGTAGTCAAGGTTTTTTTTTTTCACCAGAGGTCAGGCCAATATTTGTAGTAACGGTTGGTCAGTAACTTTAGCAAACCATGTAGATTGTAGTGCAGCTTGTTTCTCTGTATATATTGTGTATGCCCCAGAGCACACACAATATATACAGATGACCTTGATATGAAGGTCGAAATGTCGAATGTTGATTTTGGTTTATATTAAACTAAAGTTTTACTCTATAACACGGTAGTTGTCTCCATAATTTATCAAAATGTATATCCTTTGTTCCAACTGACGTTTATCTTAAGACCTTCATATTACTATTGTTTTCTATTGTTTCTTTAATTTTCTTTACTGGATGAAATTGGTTGAATGGTAACTGCTGCAGAAGACATATCTGAGGTATTCGGTTAACATGAAAGAAATTTTTCATAGAATGGGAGGAGGTAGAATAAGAGGCCATCCCTGGAAGCTGTATAAGGAGGTTGTGAGCAAAGGAGTGAGGAGCAGGTCCTACATATGAAGAGAAATTGGTGAGGGAAATGCACTGCCTGAGTGTGTTGTGATTGTAGACCCATTGAATCAGTTTAAGGCACAGTTGGATGAGCTTTTTGTGTGACAGTATGTACCTCCTATGATGAGTCTGACTCCATGGAGGCCAGATGTCAATAATAATAACAATAGAATATTATACATTGTGAAATAGTATTATGGATTGACAGAAGAGTGAGCAGAAAGAAGAAACTTGCTAACATTAGATTGAAAAACATACTATGTGTTGTATTTGGAGCTGAACTATGAAGTATGAAGGAGTGCTGAATTCATACTGTATATTTAAATAAATTTAGAAATGAGCAGAAGATTATCAATGCCAATTCTGATGTCTATGGAAAAATTTGTAAAAAATGCAAACTACACAAACAATGTCCATGTGAAAGGGTGGAATGAACTAATGGGAGATTGATCACCTATTAACTTAACTCTACTGAGTCAAAGTACTTTTAGGGTGCTCTTAAGGACATCATTCCAAATATGAGAACAATATTCAATGGCTGGACGGATTTACAATTTTCCTAGTTAAGTGCTATTCGGAGGTAAAGCCTTGAATAAAGAGAAAAGTTAATTTTTTAGATGCTGAAAGGTGATATTTGTAATATGTTTATGCAAATAGATTAGATGTTGTCAAACAAAAGACTGAAAGAAAATTTTTTCTTTTTTTTTAATTTCTTTTATATTTCAGGTCAGGCCTCCATCGAGTCAGAAGACTCATTGTGGGAGGTCCTTCAGTGCTAGTAATTTCCTAGCACTGAAATTAATAAGTTTACAAAATCCCAGTGAAGAGTGGTTGAGAAATCAGAATTTAGGAATATAGAAATTTAAATTAACAAAAGTTTTGAGCAATCTGTGTGATGCAAAGCTTATTAAATGAGAAAGAAGAGTTCCCAACATACTTTTGCAATCGACATGAAAAGGTTGTTGATATAGTGAAGCAAGGAGATGAAAGAATACAGGAAGGTAGTGGTGGTGGTGGTGGAGTACTACTTATGATAAGTGACGACTTATGTCCTCTAAGAGCGGAGGCTTTGGAAGGCAGTGACACTAATGATTTTCAAAGCATATGGTGTGAGGTAGAGGTGGGCAGGACAAGATATTTAGTGAGATGTTACTACAAACCAAGGATTAGAGAAGGTGGGAACCAGGAGATGTTTAGACAGTGGAGCTTAGAAAGTGCAAGAAGAATGATTGTTATGGGAGATTTTAACTACAGCAGTATAAATTGGGGAGAAGAAGATGCATGTAACAATAAGGGAATGGAATTTCTAGAATTCTTGAGAGACAAATGTCTTAGGCAACATGTCATAGAAGGAACAAGAGGTTCAAGAGTTTTGGATTTGACCATAGCATCAGAAGAGTTGATAATAACTGACCTCTTGGACTGATAATAAATGACATCTCTCCCACCAGTTGGAGAGTGACCATATGGTCACTCTCCAACTGGTGGTTTTGCTTGGAAGATGAATAGACATGCAAGAATATCAAAGAGATTGGAATGTATATGGAATTATAAGGCAGGTGATTATAATAGTCTTAGACATCACCTTGGGGAAGTTTCATGGGGGGAGGAATTGAAAGGCTGGGATATCATTAATGCTTGGGAAATTGTGAAGGAATATTTGTTAGCTGCAATATTAAGCTGTATTCTACAAGTGAAGAAGATGACACAATTTGGTGTAAACAGGAACTGCACTGGAAGATCCCAATGAAAAAGAGGCTATAGAAGAGATATAAGGAGACAGGTGAAGAGCAGATGCATGAAGAATATAAGACACGGGCCAGGAGAGTGACTAATATGGTAAGGAAGGTGAAACTGGAATATGAGAAGAGATTGGCCCTAAGATCCAAAGAAAATCCTAGGGAATTTTTTTAGCTATGTGGCCAGTAGGAGGTCAAATGACTGTGGAAGAATGACATTGTGGGATAAAAATGGGAATAGAGTGACTGATGCAGAGGACATAGTGGAATTGTTCAATGAGCACTTTATTGGAGTATTTGATCCTGGAGAAGAAGGTTTTAATACTAGAGAGATAGGGCAGGTTCGAGGTATAGGAGGAGAGTGTGTTCCAAATACTGAGTACACTGGATGTCAGTAAAGCTGTGGGACTGGATGGTATTTCATCACGAGTTTTGAGAGAATGTGCTAAAGAACTGACAGCTCCTTTGACCTGGCTTTTCAATGAAAGTCTGGCTATGGGAAAGGTATCCAGGGAATGGAAGGAAGGTAAGATAGTGTCATTGCATAAGGGCAGAAGCAGACTGGAAGTGTCTAATTATAGGCCAGTTTCTTTGTCATCAATAGTTGTTAATATCTTGGAGAAATTAGTGAGGGACCGCATATAGCATTGAGCAGATGAGGGTAATGTTATCTGTGAGAGTCAACATGGATTTGTGAAGGGGGGCTCTTGTTTTAGTAATATGCTAGCCTTTAATAATAAAGTTACAAGAGGGAAAAAGTTACAAGATGAGGGAAAGGCATATACTACCTTTTTCTTGGATTTAGCGAAGCATTTGACAGGGTGCCACATGATGGGCTGATGTTTAAGTTGCAGCACATGGGTTTGGATGTCAGGTTGGTCAACTGGATTCAGGATGGGCTGTCCAATAGGTATCAGAGAGTTGTGTATGGTGGGGCAGTTTCAAGGAGGCAGAGGGTTACAAGTGGGGGTCCCACAGGGACCAGTACTGGACTTATATTGTTTAATCTTTATATCAATGACAATGTCAGTGGATTGCATCAGAATATTCAGTTGTTTGTGGAAAGAGTTATTAGTAATAGTGCAGATGTGGTGGCCCTGCAAGAGGATTTGAATAAGCTAGACAGATGAGAAAATGAATGGGGGTGTCGGTTTAATGCAGCAAAATGTAAGGTCTTGAGGTTTGGGACACATCGATTGGAAGCTACATACTCTATTGGAGGAGCTATACTGGAGGAAGTAGGGGAAACAAGAGATCTGGGGTTGATGATTGATAGAAACCTGAAATTCAGGGGCCATACTGCAAAGGTGGTGAAGGTAACACAGAGGATTGCTGCAATAATGAGACGCTGATCAGCAGAGATAAATGAGTAATCATTATGTTGTATAAGACCCTGATCGGACCACACTTAGACTATTGTTCTCAGATTTGGTCCCCAGGATGATTTGAAGGGAATAAATTAACTGTGGAAAGTGTACAAAGGTGGATAACAAAGATGGTTTCAGGACTGTACAATGTTAGTTATGAGATTTGGCTGAGGGAATGTGGACTGCAGAGTTTGGGATAGAAGGAGAGGTGATATGTGAGAGGTGTGATTAAACTGTTGAGAGGTGGTTACAGGGTTGACACTAGGGAGTTCTTTCGCTTGGTTGAAATACAGGAAGGAGCAATGACAAACTGCCATCCCTGGAAGTTACAAAAGGAAACTGTGAGCAAGAGGGTGAGGAGTGGTTTCTTTGCATGGAGGGTGGTTGAACCATGGAATGCATTGCCTGATAGATTGGTGAGAGCGAGAACAGTCAATGAGTTTAAGGAGGTATGATCGACTGTGTTTCCTAAGAGGGACCTCCCACAATGAGTCTTGACAGATTGTTTCCTAGGAAGGACCTCTGGTGATGAGTCTTGACTCCATGGAGGCCTGAATAATAATAATAATAATAACAATCTGCAAGATGCTGTAAATGTAAAGCAACAAGTTCAAGACACATACTAGTTATCCATTGTAACTCAGTAATCTTTCCCCAGCAAGGGGTCTAGTAATTCCATTACCACAGCATTGCCAAGGGAAGATCCCAATGTTTATCATGTTCAAGTACAGTCTGCTTTCCCCTATAAGGTTTGAAATCCCAAAGTTATCCACTTTACACTTCACAAAGCATAAATTTACCCCATACTTTGCTCTCTTTTGGGAAATATACTGATTACATTTCAATATGCCTTTGAATAGCATAAGTTTTCATTGATATTCACGTCTCTCTCAAGAATGTATAGTGATTGAAATTTGAGGACAGGGCAAGGATGTGTTGCATGATCATATTGCTCATTATTCTGAAAATGCAAATACTTCACAATGAGACTGAATTGTTTTTCAGTCATAACATTGCAAAACATTGATGTGTTCAGAATCCATTCTACATATCATACATGTAGAAATACATTTCGAGAGTGGTTTTTTCACAATACCTTGCACAGTAAAGAGTGTTATAAATGTAAGTGGTATGTTGATATCCATTTAGGCTCCAAAGTGTACTGCGAGAATGCGGACTGTATTCAACTTAATGATGTTGTTGGCAAGCATAAAGGTAAGTCTATTCCACTATGAAGGAAAGAATACCATCGTATAGAAATAGATGGAAGAAGCCTAAAATGCTGCTGTGCCAAAATCCAGTAGTTCCTGGCTTACTTACGAATGGAAACTGTGGACAAGCTGGTATGAGTTTAGTGATGATCACCTATCTTCTGCACAAAGGCATGTCTAAATCACATGCAAAATCACTATCTTCACAGCTAGAAAAATTTCCCTCATCAACATCAATAGAATAAGAGTTACTTGAAAGCTGAAGGCTCCAATTTTCTGCATCTCCAGAACTTTTATTTTACTTTGCTTTCTTTTGGGGAATATACTGCTTACATTTCAATCTGCTTTTGAATAGCATAAAGTGCAGCACAGCACTTATACATGAATTTTGTTTGTATGGAGTTAAAAAAAGAAAAGGTCTGGAGATGCAGAAAAGTTGAAGCCTTTGCCTTTCAAGTAGCTCTTATTCTACTGATGTTAATGAAGGAAATTTTTCTAGCTACAAAGATAGCAATTTTGTGTGTAGTTCAGACATGTTTTTTGTGCAGAAGATGGGCGATTGTGTATCAGTACTTCAAAACTGACACTACTATTGCTACTACTTGCCATCTCAGAAATGAATTGTATCTTAGATATACAGTCATAGCCCGAAGTTACACGGTGGGTGGGACCTACAAAAAGCGCGTAAATCGAATTCGCGTAACTCGGGGTATAATTATGCATGTAATTTATATATACAAACATACAATTGGGACCAAAGGTTTACAAAAAACCCTATTTTTTTTAAAGAAATATAATCATAATTGTAGCTTTTCATACATAAAAAAAAAGAAAGTTATTTCTATGTCGATTGTTTCATAAAATCTAATAGATTCGTCTGACGGCATAATGTCTTTTTCTTGTCATGCAAAATTTCTTCATAGCAAGCCAATGATTTTTTTATTCCTTGCCTTGTGGCTACAATTCATTCCCCGTTAGAATCTATGTCCTCCAAAATCTGTAAACCTTTTTTTTATGATTGTTCTTACTGTGGATTCGTGTAGACCGAACTTCTTGGCTACCTCACAAATTTTCATTCCGCCTTCAAAATCCTTAATAATGTTGAGTTTTGTTTCCAAAGTCAATGTTTTTCTTTTCTTGCTAGCTATATCAGAATCGGACTTGCTTCTTTTGGATGACATTATTATTTTTTATGTGATAAAATTTGTATCAAGAACATAACATTAAACAATCGCAAGGTTTGTAGACTATAAAAATTGTGTATGAATGGAGAATGCGCGAAACACATCAATGCTTGTTCACAGCATGTGCGACACTGGAGAATGCGGCCGGCACCTGAAACATATGACTAGTGGTGAAGCGGAACAGGAATATGTACATATAAGAAACTGAGTAACTCCGGATTCGCGTAAGTCAGGGTATGTCTGTACTTGCTAATATTCCTTTCTGCTCGAGTAACAGGCTGTAAGCTAATGAAAATTATTGAGAAAGTGAGAAAGAACACGTGCAGGAGACACAAACAGTCCCTAACAATAGCCGAATACACACAGAATTTATTTTTTTACATCTTTCTGATTGATTTACAGATATTCGAAACATTTTATTCACATATTGCTTTTGTAGGATGACACTGTTTTTTAAATATTCATTTCCCCAATATCACATAATTTAATGATTTATAATTAGAGGAAATAATATAAATGAGAAAATATACAAAATTGGCTAATTCATAATAATCCCAATTAATTTCAGTTCAGTATCGAAATATTAAAAGTTTTATCTGGCACAATAACTTTGGAAAAGTGTGTGTGTGCATGCATGTGTTATAAATCCACAGGACAAGACAAAGATGGAAAGAATACCTAACTGAACTGTATAATGACCACAGGCCTGGCAAACCTACAATCAGTGTTCATTCAAAAAATCCAGGTATACTTAAAGAAGAAATAGTAAGTGCAATAAATGAACTACCCAATGACAAAATGACTGGATGTGATGGAATATCAGCTGAGTTAATAAAAGAGAAAGGGAAAAAAGAACAGATATTTTAATAGAAACATAACAGAACATACATGATGCAGGCATACTACCAGAAGACTTCATAAAATCTATTTGCATTTGGATACCAAAAACGAATAACGCAGCAGAAGATAAAGATTTTAGAACAATTAGTATTATATCTCATACTTCAAAAATATTATTGAAAATCAAAATATAATGTTTTCTAGAATTAAATGCCATATAAGTGAACAACAAAAAGGATTCATGCCAGGAAAAAGTACAATTAATGCCATTTACGAATTAATAACTATTATTGAAAGATCAAAATAAATAAATAACATATCTCTGATTTATAGACTTTCCAAAAAGCATTCGACACAGTAAGCCATGAAAAGTTAATAGAAATATTAAGACATTCAAATTGACAGTAAATATCTCAGAATAATAATAGAATGATACTGGAATCAGAAAATACAAATTATAGACATACATACATCTTCAAGGCCCACTTTTCCTAATTGGGTTGTGGGGGCAACAGCTGCAAGAGGAACTTCTAATGGTCACAATCCTCTGCCACCAAGTTCAGGTGCTCTGGTGGGATTCCCAAACATGTCCACCCAAGGTTTTGGATATAATCTATCCAGCGAGTCCTTGGCCTTCCACGTGGCCTCCCACCCTCTGGCTTGGCAAACAGAGCCTGCTGAGTAAGCCTCTCTTGTGGCATTCTGACCAGGTGCCTGTACCAACGTAACTGTGATCTCTCAACACGGAGAAGCAGCGATTGAGTATTAAGGGTTTCCCGAATTACAGAGCTTCTGACTCTGTCGAGTCTTGTCAGCCCCGCAACAATGAATTCTGGAACGTGCTAGATGAAGAAATGAGAGAACTGGGAGAAAACGAGCTGGTGATTGTTGGAGGAGACTTGAACAGACACATAGGGAAACAGAATGGAGACTGTGAAAAGGTACATGGCGGCCATGGAGTGGAAATGATGAACCGGGAAGGAGGGAGGATTTTGGACTTTGCAGTAGCGTTTGATCTGGCAATTGTGAACTCCTTCTGTAAGAGGGAAGACCATTTGATAACATTTAGAAGTGGCAACAATAGTTCACAGACTGAGTACATTTTGACTAGAAGAAAATATCTTAAGGCAGTAACAAATTGTAAAGTAATCCCAACAGATCAAGTGGTGCAGCAATACCGGATGCTGTGTGCAGACTTTGAAATAAAGTCGAAGATAATAACCTTTGGAAGCCATGGGAGGAAGAAAATTAAGTGGTTTCGCTTAAAAGAAGAGTGTGAGAGGAACCGTTTTAGGGAGAAGGTGTTAGAGAGGATTTCGGATGGATTAGAATGTGTACAAGACTGGTGGACACATAATTCAAAAGTAATTCTAAGCTGTGCAATTAAGGTGCTTGGTGAAACATCTGGAAAGATTAGAGAGCAGAAGGAGGGTTGGTGGTGGAATAATGATGTACAAGAAGCAGTGACGGCTAAGCGGAAGGCAAAGAAGTGGGATGAGTCAAGAGTGGAAGAGGAATACAGAGAGAAAAAGTGAGAAGCCAAGAGAGTTGTTGCACAGGCGAAGGCCATAGTATATCAAGACCTTTATGATCAATTAGAAACAACGGAAGGACAGAGAAAGATTTATCAATTGGCAAAATGTAGAAATAAGGCATCAAAGGACATCGTACGTGTAAGGCAGATCAAAGACTCTGGAGGAAGGGTATTAAGGAGGAATGTGGATATAAGAAACAGATGGAGAATATACTTTGAAGGGCTTTTAAATGAAGAAAATGCAAGGACTCACAGAGAAGATGGGGAGCCTTATGAGGGGATGGTGCATAACATTAGTAGACAGGAGCAGACTTAGGCATGGGTTTCATCCCAGGGCCCTGTTCAATCAAAGGGCCCCCCTTCACGGTCAAAAATAAATAAATAAAAACAATTTAAATTACAAATTTAAGAAAAAATAAATGATACAAAATTTTTTCGTACCTAGATAATGTTAAAATCGTTAATTTGCAACATTATTGGATTTGAATTAAATATCAAATATCAATGTTTTAAATGACAGTAAATACGGATCTGTCTTCTATCGCCTCTGTCGGTAGTTGATAAAATCAAAATATACTTTGTTATTTGTCAATTATGCAAATAATATAGCAACTTCGGAATGGGAGTACAAGTCTAGCTCATCCAGCTCATCTAAAGCTTGTTAGCTTAGCGTAGCTCTCACATATATACTTTCTGCTCTCACCGTTTGACATTTGAAGTTATGTATAGTACAGTATAGTTGAATATTAAAGAGTCATTTGTTTACCAAACAAATGACTATTTGTTTGGTAAACAAATAGTCATTTGTAAAGTGTACTGTTCAGGTGTTTCGTTTCTTCACTGGTAATATCGGCCAAGTTTACTAAATACTAAATAAATATACGTTAAACGTTAAACAACCTAATATGGTGGTCGATTTTTTTTAGGTTTTTTTTTTTATTTCTTTTCAGATTAAATAAATACCTAAAAAATGTCTGGTAGAAAATATAAAAGCAGAGCTGAAAAATACAATTAAATAGAGAAAAAGTAGTAAATTTTAAATTTATTTGTATTGGAAAATAAAAATCTAAACGATATAGGTGCAGTAATAAGCGAAGGAGAGAATAACTTAACCGAAGAGAAACAGAAAAAACAACAAAATGTATATAACAATAACGAAGAATTACTAGGACTAAAATCACAAGCAAGAACCTCTAAAAACAATGTTGACATTGATGGACATTCAGTATCAGATAAAAATATACAAGACTTAGACAATGACTAGCTCTCTGAAGTCTCTGTTGCTGTTTTGCAAGAAGATAGAAGAGGCTTTAAAAAATGCAGAGTTGCTTGCTAAATATGTTGACATAGGTGTGTGGCCTACACAGCTAAATGATAATTTTATTAATCACTGTCTCTCACATGAAATGACTTAAAATAAAGATCCAAAAAATATATATCCAGTTTCAACAAGGTATTACAAAGAACAAAAGAGATCATTTTCAAATAAGTTCTTTGCGAAAAAACTTAAAAATGGTCAATTACTGGAAAGGTCTTGTTGTGCTATAATAGCACAACCAAATTTTTTCATTATAACTGTATATAAAAGTTTGTATATCCAAGTGCATCAAATAAAATAAAAAAGTTCTTCAATAACTGTTGCCTATAATTTTTTCTATTAAAAAAGGATAAAAAAAAAAACATTTTTCGACAAAATGGCAGTCAGGACCCTCAAAGTTAACGGTCCGCCACTGTTAGTAGAGTGGAGGAAGTGAAGGAAGCCATAAAGAGGATGAAGAACGGAAAATCAGTGGGCCCTGACAGGATCCCAGTGGAGGCATGGAAGGTACAGGGGGAAGAACGAATTGACCTGCTGTGGGACCTGTTAATAAAAGTTGGTCAACAGGAAAATATACCTGAGGAATGGAGGGAAAGTACTCTTGTCCCCATCTACAAGAGTAAAGGGGGATGCACAAGACTGTAAGAATTACAGAGGAATAAAGCTGATGTCCCACCCAATGAAAATCCTAGAGAGGGTTCTTGATGGAAGAATGAGGAAGGAGGCAGAGATTGCAAAACAGTAATTTGGCTTCATGCCTGGTCGATCGATGACAGATGCTATCTTTGGGGTACGACAGATAATGGAAAAGTTTTGAGAGAAGCAACAGGAGCTACATCTGGTATTTATTGATCTGGAGAAAGCATATGATAGAGTGCCAAGGCAAGAAGTCTGGAGGTGTCCGAGGAAGAAGAAGGTACTGGAGAAATATATCAGGTTGGTGCAGGAGATGTACAAAAATGTGAAGACAAGAGTTCAAACGTGCCTGGGAGAGACAAAGTTTTCCAGTGACAGCTGGCTTGCATCAAGGGTCAGCATTAAGTCCGTTCCTGTTTAATATTCTGATGGAGGTGGTGACGGAGGAAGTGAGAGGAGACATGCCTTGGGCTATGTTGTATGCAGATGACATCGTGCTGTGTGCAGAATCAAGAGAAGAAGTGGCAACCAAAACTGGACAGTTGGAGGAAAGTACTGGAAGAGAGAGGTATGAGACTGAGCAGAAGTAAGACCGAGTATATGTGTTGCAAAGTGGATGGCAGCCAGGAGACAGATCTGGAGCTGGAAGGAAATGTCATCAGGAAGGTCAGTGACTTTAGATACTTAGGTTCAACAGTGAAAGAGGATGGTGAGGCTGAGAAGGAAGTGGGATGCAGGATACAACCAGGATGGAGGAACTGGAGAGAGATGGCTGGAGTGCTAAGTGATAAGAGGGTGCTGATCAAACTAAAAGGCGAAATCTACAGGACAGTAATGAGACCAGCTATGATGTATGCTTTGGAAATTGTGGCCCTGAGGAAAAATAACATCAGCAGGATGGAGGTAGCGGAGATGAAAATGCTTAGGTGGATGTGCGGTGACCAGAAAGGATCATCTGAGAAATGACTATATAAGGGGAATGGTAAAAGTTACAAACTTGGGAGCAAAGATACAGAGGCAAGGTTGAGATGGTTTGGTCATGTGATGAGGAGGGAGGAAGAGTATGTGGGAAGAAAGGTTATGCAGATGAATGTGCAGGGGAAGAGGAAGCACGGACAGCCAGAGAAGAGATGGAGAGAGACTGTGGTGTAGGACTTGAAGATGAAGAACTTGGATGTGGCTACAGCCCAAGACAGGAAGTTGTGGAGGAGACTCACCACAAACAGCGACCCTACTTAAGTGGGAAAAGCTGCAGAAGAAGAAGAAGATTAAATACATATAAAACCAAGAATATAGTAATAAGCAAAAAACAGCAACAAAACACAAATTTAAGAGTATCAAGAGCTTTTGTTCAAAATGTAAAGACAATTATTTAGGAGTAATATTATTATTATGTGATGCTTTCAAGGAGTCCAAAAACTCATTAAGGGAAGACACCTACTCTACAACTCTGTCTCCACTGTCCAATCCACCAAATACAGCAAACTGCCACCACCACCATCATCTACACCAGCGATTTACAACCAGTGTGCCGCAGCAGAGAGGTCTTCAGGTGTACCACGAGATTTATGAAAACAAATTAATTGAAAGAAATAATGTCGTAATTTGCGAATTTATTTATTAGTGCCTGGTCTTCCCTCTTCTTGTGTGTGTAAATCAATCAAAATTATGCCTATTTTTTGCCAGATCATCAAAAAAATTAAAAGAATATATTTTTAGTGTGCCGTATTATGGAAAAGGTTGAAAATCACTGATCTACACCAACGGCATCTACTGCAAACCACCACTAGTATTTTTTGTCTGTAAATTGCGAGTGTACTCCAGGCCGATTTGTCGGTATGCGGGACAAAAAACCCAAGTTTCCTGAAGAACAAACTCTTTTACCTCTGTATGAGATCAGTTAACTCGCCTTCAATTCAAAAAAAACCATATAAAGATTCTTCTTGTCATGATGAGAATCAAACTTGGGCCTTTTCCAATCAATAGCTGCAACGTACAGTAGTTCTTCCAATTGTGCTACGGAGGCACTAAAAAAATCCAGTGAGGCAGATTACAGAAGATGGATTATAGATGGATTAATGATTACAGAAGATGGATCAACAGTAATGGAAATAAAATCAAGAATATCTAAGGCAAAAAATGCATTCTGGAATAATAAATTACTAATTAATGACCTCGAATAAATAAACAGACCGTTAAAAAGTTGTTTCTTATTATTATATCTATGTTCTATATTTATTTATCTCTTTATACTTAATTTTAATCTTAACTTTATATCTAGGATTGTTTCCTCTTCGGATACTGGCGAATTTATATTTTGCTGCACCAGCCAGTAGTAGAAAAGATATCCTATAAAAGATTTCCTATAGTAGAAAAGATCCTTACTCAGGGAGATAATACTAGATTCTTAACTTTCTTACCCAATACCTTACTTAACTGCCCTATAGATCTAGATTATTGCAGTCGTGACCTAAATCTATATTTATATTCACTCACTAAATCCTTCCCGCCAAAATCAGGTTCTATTTTTATAAGTGGTAATTTGGAATCGCAGGTTCAGGAAAATATGACATGTTTATTGGAATATCTAAAACACAATACAAAATTCAAACACTTAATTATGTATACTAAATAAACTCGAACTAAGAGATAAACACATTCGAACTAATTAAACTTATAAGGCATGCTAAACACTGTAATTACGCATTGGGATACAAATAAAATGATAATAAGTTAAGCTAAATTACTTCTAGCAGTGTTACTCGTAAGAACAAACTATCAACCATTCTAATGTTACTGAGACTCTAAATTCTACCTTTCATATCGCATCAAGTTAATTCTATCACATACAAGTTACAAAATTCTCTCCTAAACAATTCTTCTTACTCACAAACGAGGTTAACTTTCTAAATAGTGACTGTCCACGGAGTTCCTTATTATAAAGTTCTTAATTTCATAATTGTAAACAATCTTCTTTCTTCTAATGAACATTCACACAAAATTAGAAGAATAGCACATTACCGACCTTTTTTCTCTGCGTCGTTCTGCACTACATGTTTGTCTGGATATTTCTCATCTATTTTGGATGTCTATATGGCAATGTAGGGGTTACGCTATCTTCATTCTTTCTGCCGGAAACGGACTCAAATCTTTGCGTTTCAAGAACAACTCGATGGGGCTTTCCAGCAACGGCTTGATTCTGCTAGGACTGGAATTTTCTTCCTTCAGCTTTGCATAGAATCCAGCTTCATTTCTTTACGAATGCTCGCTGCCCAACATCACAGACTTCATCCCCCCCCCCTTTATGCAAAACTGCCCGCCAACTTCCGAACCACCCAACAGGAAAACGATACAAGTAATCAAAAAAAAAAAAAAAAAAGGGCCCCTTTGTTCCAAGCTCAACCCCCCCTTTTATACTCCAATCAAGCACCCTCTTTTTTTAGCCCCCTTTTGCACACGAACCTTACTAATTTCTCCCTTTGGCTTATCCTTCATTTCTACGACGCTGATATACTTGGATTCATGGAATACATGGTTACGTGATTTCTCAAGTAAGCTATACCCGCCAGCGTTATGCTGTACGCGTGTAGCTTTAGGCCTTCCAGGAATTAATACTTAACAGCTTTATGATGACTCACAATAGATTTTACATAGCTTAAGTAAGGCTTAAATTTAATTCACATTATCCCTCTTTTTAAAGACATACAAAATGAAATCTTAAATTAATCACAATAGCTTAAATGTAAGGTGCATATATAAAGTATACAAATTTTTACATAAAGTGAGGAAGTTTCACTTTTAATTACAACTGATGTGCAGGTATTTCTCTATGTTGCCATTTTTTACATGTTACACCCTAAATGAATGATTTCTATCCAAGATTCCTTCATTTAGGATCTAACAAGACTAAAATAAGAATAATAAAATTCGATGTATGGTCCAAGAATTATGAATGTGAGACGTGAACATATACAAAATCCATAATCAAAACATTGCAAGCCTTTGAGTTGTGGCACTATAGGAGAGCACTGCAGATTTCTTGGAACGAGGAAAACACTAATGAAGAGGTATTGAAGTTAATGGGAACCAAAAGAGCACTCATGGAGACCTTAAAAAGTGTAAGATGGCAGGACATACATTAAGAGGTTCATCAGGGAAAACATCTATGGAAATACTAAAGGAAAAATTAGAAGGAAGATTTCCTGGTAGACTAAATACTTCTTGGGTTGATGTAAAGAAATGGATGGGTAACAAGTGCTATTATGAGATCAAAAGCATGTCACAGGATCAGACACTCTAGCATGATTGCTAATCTCCAAATTGGAGAAGCTACTTAAAAAGAAGAACTTCAACCAACAAAAATAGAAGTTATGGAAGATTGTATATCTGATGGAAATGGTTCATTTGAAGCTATCTGATGTGAAATAGAGGTCAACAGGACAAAATATATTGCTAGTTACTGCTATAGACCTGGGGTCCAGAAGAAAATGTGTATGAACTGCATCAACAGATTACCACAATGAGTGCAGGCTGAGCAATTATCATGAGACGTCAACCATGGTGATATAGATTGGAAGGAGGAAAGGGCACATGGCAAAATGGAAATGGAACTTAGTTACTAAGGGATAATTACCTGAAACATCAAGTTATAGAAGGGACCAGAGGTTTGAGAGTGCTGGATCTGGTAATAGCATCAGAAGATCGATCTATAACAACAGTAGCAAGTCTACCTCCGATCGGTGAAAGTGACCATGCAGTCTTATCCTGGGAAGTTTCAACATGTGGAAATTTTAGTCAAGAAAGAGTTTATGCTTAACTACAAAGCTGGCGATTATGACAAACTTAGGAGGCAACTTGGGGCAGTGAATTAGCATAACTACATGGAATGAATGACATTAGTGCATTGGAAGCAGTCAAGGATTGTTAAAGTGAGGCAGTATCAGAATGCATACACAGGGTCAGGAGGATAAACTGAGTAGGGATTAAATGGATGACTAGCAATACATTATGAAAACTGTGGAGACAACTACCGTGTTAAAGCAAAACTTTAGTTTAATATAAACCAAAATGAACACTCGACATTTCAACCTTCATATCAAGATCATCATCTGGAGCATACACATATATACAAAGAAACAAGCTGCACTACAATCTACATGGTTTGCTAAAGTTACTGACCAACCGTTACAACAATTATGGGAAAAAAAAAAAAAAACCTTTACTACATCAAAGCTAGTCCTATTATTATTATCTATTAGGTTAAAAAATTAAATTGGGCTGGAGAGCAACATGTTTATATATATATATATATATATATATATATATATATATATATATATATGTGTGTGTGTGTGTGTGTGTGTGTGTGTTAATGATGCCAAGCAATTTTAAACTTGGTTTTACTCCATTTTACTTTTAAACCACCTATAAAATTAAAAAAACACATTGAACTCCTCTAAGGATCCTCTCCTCCAATGTGTGTGTGTGTGTGTGTGTGCGCGCGCGCACACACACACACACAAATTCCAACAAACTGGTATGGAATAGTTTCCAATAAAAGCTGAAAATTGCTTAAAGTCCTAAAATATGCTGGAAACTAAGTATGCTGAATATGTGCCTTGTGAATATGCTGAATTGAATATGTGAATATGCTGAATTGTATGATGCAAAGAGCAGGTATTTTTCCAATCAATTTCGTGTAGGATGTTAAGAGCGTGATCAGAGAGGTCTGCTTCACCAAAATTGTTATATTTAATGCGTCTTTTGTGGTCTTTTTTTTTTCGTATAGGAATTGTACATCCAGTTTCACCAATATAAGGCAAGTTATTATTATTATTATTTTCGAGCTACTCCAGGGAGTCCTTAGACTCATCGAGGGAGGCCCTAAACATCATGTCAACACAACTATACGACATTCTCACAATATCTATCATACCTTGCCTTGAACTCGCTCACCTGTCATAGCACCCACAACAGACTCTGGCAGTTTATTCCACTCATTTACCACTCTAAAAGTAAAGAACCCAGCTCTAACACCACTGCTAACCACACTCTTGCCCAGCTTCCATAGATGTCCCCTAGTTCTCCCACCACCAGTCCTGATCTCAAAAATATCCTCTGAATTAATCTTATAGAATCCTTTTAGCAATTTGAATGTCTCAATCATATCTCCCATTTTCCGCCTATCAACCAGTTTCTGCAACCCACAAATCTTCAACCTGTTCTCATATGGTTCATTCCATAGACCTGATATCATCTTAGTCACTCGCCTCTGGATCCTCTCCACCTCCTCCCCATCAAGAAGAAACCGAAGTGACCAAATCTGGGCACAGTAGTCAAAATGAGGTCTTATCAAGGCTCAATACAGAGGTACAATAACTTGCTTGTCTCTGCTCGTTAAGGTATTTTTCAACAACCAAGTGAGTTGATGAGCTGATTTAGCTACTTTCGCAATGTGCCCCCTAAACTTCATTTCCATATCCACCAACACTCCCAAGTCCCTGGCCTCATCAATCTCTTGGAGTACAGTTCCACCCATGTGGTATACTGCTGCTAATCTTTTCACCCCAAAATGCATAACCTTACATTTTATCACATTAAATTGACATCCATTCTACTTAGCCCAGAACTCCAATCTATCAAAGTCATCCTGCAAGACTTTGACATCTTCTGCATTCACTATCGCCCTCCCCAACTTTGCATCATCAGTGAACAAATGAACTGTTCCACTTAGATCCTTCCCTATATCGTTAATGAACAGATTAAACAGCAGTGGTCCAAGAACAGAACCATGCGGCACCCCACTAGTCACAGGCCGTCTTTTGGACTCCACTCCTGAATAAACCACTCTTTGATATCTCTCCATCAACCACCCACCTATCCATCTCACCAACCCTATATCCATTCCCATATGTTGTAGTTTACGGATTAGAATTCCATGTGGTATCCTGTCAAACGCCTTTGCCAGGTCCAGCAGTATCACTGTAAACCCATTTCCCTTATCCAGTTCAGCCATCGCCTTGTTATAAAACTTGAGCAAGTTACTCAGGCATGATCTACCCTTTACAAAGCCATGCTGTCCCCTGTACAGTATCTCATTTTCATCAATCCATTCCTGTATTTTTCTCTTGACTACTTTCTCCAAGACCTTGACAACAACTCCTGATATGCTGATCGGTCGGTAATTTGCAACCATAGTCTTGGATCCTCCTTTATGCAGTGAAACTATTTTCCCCTCTTTCCACGCCTTCGGGACTAAACCAGACCCGAGACTCAGATTAAACAACATGGTCAAGGGCACGGATAATTCCCTAGCCGCTTCACGCAAGACCCATGCTGGTATACCATCCAATCCCACAGATGTATTCACATTAAGGTTCTGTAATAGACTATTCACCTCCACTTCATTCATCACAATTCCCGTATAAACTAATGGCTCCTTCATTTTTTCAATGTGACCACCTGGATGATATACTTTTGCAAAGTGCGCGCTCAGTAACTCCACTATATCAACTGGTTCAGTGACCTCCTTACCATCGTCATTCCTTAAAATCATTTTGCTATGTACAGTTTTTTTCTTGCTTGCAGCATATTGAAAGAACTGTTTGGGATTCTCTTTTGCTTGCATAGCTAGTTTCCTTTCATAATTGGCTTTTGCTGTTTTTACCACACTCGTTACCTTTCTGGCCTGCACTTTATACCGTTCGTGTGCCTGCAGGTCACCCCTTTCTTTAAATTCCCTCCACAGTTGTTTCTTTTTTTGCAGCTCAAGCTTAATGGTGTTATTCATCCATTTAACCCCTACTTGTTTTACTATTCGGACCCTAGGTATACAATCAGCCATAACCTCCTGTAAATGCTCCTTGACCACTTCCCAAGCTCTATCGATGTCCAGCCCTTGCAGTTGTACATGCCATGGCACTGATCCAAGCAATCTCCTAAGCTTGTCATACTTGCCAGCACAGTAATTCCACATATAACCTGTCTTAATCAAAAATTCCACACCTTTAGCCACCTCCCAGGTGGCTAAAGGTGTGGAATTTTTATGTGGAACCTTATGATCACTCTCACCAATAGGTGGCAACATGGTCATATTCATTACAGTCAAAGTGCAGTAGATGCAATAAACTCCAGGATGTGCCAATTGGAGGAGAGGATACTTAGAGGAGTTCAATATGTTTTTTTAATTTTATAGGTGGTTTAAAAGCGGCATTAAGATTATAACGGTGTAAGATTCTATTGATTTTTTCTGATAACCCTTTAATGTATGGGATGGCTATGGTTTTACTACAATATATATTCTTTTTTGATGAAGTTTTATGAAGAACTTTATTAATAGTATTTTTGTTACAGCCATTATTTATAAATGTGTTGCTAATAACAGGTGGGGAAAGATTAGCAAAACAAGTGTTCTCTGCCAGGTTGGCAGGAAAATGACCCAGAGGAAGACTAAGATGTAGGTGGATTGATACAGTACAAAGTGCCTTAGACAATAGAAATATAAGATCTGATAATGTTGGAGTCTTGACGATTTGGAGGAAAATTGTAGATAGGAAGTTAGTAATGATCTAAATTTTTCATGTAGTACGATCATATCCTGTACACCCCTTGAGGGTATATGGCAGGAATTTGATGATGATGATGATTGCTAATAATCTTTAATTCTTGTTTAAGAACTTGTTCATTAGAGCAAATTGTCATAGCTCTGTTTATAAGCATGTTAATGACTCTAAAATTTTTATGAAGGTGGTGATATGAGTAACCATGTACATATTGGCAAGAATGTGTTGGTTTGTGGTAAACCATGAAGGATAGAACACAACAGAATTTATTGTGTTGTGTCCTATGATAGGGACATTTGTGTAAAGGGCAGAAACATCAAAACTGACTAATAAATCATATTTGCCGAGAGTTATGTTCTTAATTTTGTTTATGAAGTGTTGTGTATTATTTTTTATAGGAGGAGGGAATGACCTACCAACTCCTTGAGTGTTGATGTCTTGGCTAAGTGATAATTAGGGCTGTCTATTCCTTCAACTATCAGTCGAAGCGGAACTTTTGTGTATGTATACTTTCTTCTTCTTATTGTGCTATCTTCTATCGAAGGTCAGCGACCATCTTGGCGAAATGTATACTTTAGTAACACCATATATTCTGAGAGAACGGGCGTAATGGAATATAAGTTTTTTTAACAGTGTCTGATGGCAAGAAGTGATGGACTTAAGTAATTTCTCAGTTTTTTTTCTTTATTCTGTTAGTTGGATTATAGTTTACAAGCTGATAGGTGCTGTTATCGGAGACACTAGTTGATTCATTTGATGGATGTAAGTTGATCTGTTATGGACGACAGTGGCATTACCTTTGTCCGATTTTGTTATAATTATATCTTGATTAACTTTTAATGACTTGATTGCTGCTAGTTCTGTTTTTGTAAGACTGCTATATAAGGTTTTCTTTTTATTCAGAACATTGCTGGTTTCTAAACGAATATTATCAGCTATATTAATAGGAAGAGATTTAATGCCTTTTTCTATGTGGTATATAAAATGCAATTTATTAACAGTTCTAGGTGCTACTGTGAAGTTAAGTCCTTTATCATGAAGGAAAGGATGACTAGCAATATATTATTATTATTGGACACCTTCAGGGAGTCCAAAGACTCAGAGGGAGGGCACCTGCTCTACAATTGTCTCCACCACTCAATCCACCAGCTGACTGAAACTACACCAACATCATCTACCGCCGACACAACTATTTCCACAGACAATCACAAATATCCATGCCCATGGTGGGATTCGATTCCGCAGCCCTTTGGCTAGAGAGCAGATACGCCAATCGCTCGGCCAACCAGGCTGGCAATTTATAATTGCCAGCTTGGCAAATATAAATTGTTAACTGGATGGTGTTGCTGGACAGAAGCACAGTGTATGATGCATGCAAGAGATTAAGTTAAAAATCAGGAGAGTGGTACTAAAGAGACAAAAGTGCTTGGCAGTGAAAACAGTGGTAGTGTGAGAGATGAAGAGAGAACAGGAATGCAAGAGGAACAGGGAAATGGGAAGGGAGGAGGAGCCCGGGTGGACAGGGAAACATGGCATAGGGAAAGTAGATGTTGAAAGTGGCAGTAAATGTGTGTGTAAAGATGGAGTATATTTTGATATGGGTGGGGAAGTTGAGAACTGAGCAGATATATGTGGTAAGTGCTGATAAAGGTGATTGGGCAAGCATGGTGGAGAAACTGCAACCAATAAGTAGCTTAGATAGGAATGGTTACAGATTTAAAAATGAATTACTGTGTTTGTTTACAAATGTAAGAAGTATCACAAATAAGGGAGATGAAATGGCTTCACTGATGGAGTTTATTTGCCCAAAAATCATTCGAATAAGTGAAACATGGTTCAGTGATGATGATATTCTAAAGGAAATAGGAATGGAAGGATACAGTATTTTTCACAATAGAAAGGACAAGAAGGGGGGGGGGGAGAGAGAGATTGCTGTTGTTTATAGCAGGAGGAATTATGTCCATGAGGTAGACATGAAACAGAGAAATAGCAGAAAGGGTTATGAAGCAGTGTGGTGTAACATGGAGGCTGACAGGAAGATATTTAGTTGGATGTTGTTATTGGACTGGAAATGTGGAGGGTGGTGATGCAGAAATAGATAAACAACTTGGATTAGTAAACAAAGGAAGGGTAATTATAATGCATGATTTTATTTATGGTGGTATATATATATTGGAAAGAAGCGAGATCATTTGAGAATAAGGAAAATGAATTTCTCGAGTTCTTGAGAGATAACTATCTCAGGCATCATGCAAAGGAGGGCATGCAAGGATTGAGTTTTAGATCTGATTATTTCATCATAGGATGTAACTGTGAGCTGGGGGTCACACTTTCCTCCAGTAGTGAGAATGTTCATGAAGTGATCACCTGGGCTGTGGCTAGCCATATGGAGACTTTTGTAATGAAATGATATATGCAGAACTATAAGGCTGGTGATTATGACAAGCTTAGGAGACAGCTTGGAGCTATAGTATTGATCAAGCAGTAAGAAAATAAATGCTGCTTGGGAACTGACAAAGAAATACATAGACTTCAATGTGTAAATGTATTTTGAGGGCCAAAAGGAAATAAGGCAGGTGTAAAATGGATGAATGAGTAGCTAAAGCATGAAATCTGCAAGAAGGTACTTTGGAGGCAGTACAAGATGAATAACAGTAATAATCAGTTACATGAAGAAGATAAATTGCAAGCCAGGAGAGTGACTAAGTAAGGAAAACACAAGTGCAGTTTGAGCAGAAATTGGCAAATTAGGTGAAAAAAAAATCCTGTAGTTTTTTTAGATGTGTGGCAAGTAGAAGGAAGAATGATCATGGTAAGATGATGTTAATGGATGAAAGTGGTAGAGTGGTAACTGCTGCAGAAGACACTGTGGAGGAATTCAGTGATCAATTTAAAAGAGCATTTCATCTTGATGAGGGTGGAATCATAAGAAAACTATGTGTAGAGGACATAGGAGAGGATGGCTTAACTGTGAGTGAGCAGTTAAGGATGAATAAGGTATTTGAGGAAATAAATAACCTTGATGTCAATAATAGGATTTGATGACATATCATTCACGCATCTTAAGGGAATGTTCCATGGAATTGGCAATAGAACTGGCATGACTGCTAAATAAGCCTTACAACAGTAACACGGATTCCAAGGGAGTGGAAGAAGTGTAAAATAGTACCACTGCATAAAGGTGGTGATAAGGTTGTAGCTTCAAATTATAGGCCAAGTTGTATATCTGGAGTTGTGGTGAAGGTAATGGAGAGATTGGTGAGAAGTAGGATATAGAAATGGGTTGATAACATCAGCATTCTCTGATTATCAACATAGGTTTGTTAAAGGAAGATCGTGTTTTACTAAAATCAGGTGACAAATACCTTGGACAGGGGAAATGCGCATAAAGTGATGTACTCGGATTTTGCAAAAGCTTTGGTTGTTTGTCACACACAAACAGTAAAATACATTGAAACAGATGGGATTGGATAACAGACTTCTGAGTTGGATCAGAGACTGGCTGTCAGATAAGTATAAAATTGTATATGGGGAGTGCAGTATCTTGAAAGTAGAAGGTCACTAGTGGTGTGCTGCAGGGATCAGTTTTGGGGCCTTGTTTTTCAATTTGTATGTTAATGATATTGGGATGGGTTTAACTAGTGATGTGAAGCTGCTTGAAGATTATGTAAAATTGAGAAGAGCAATGCAGAGTCAAGCAGATGTTATAGCCTTACAAGAGAACTTGAATAAGATTGTATAAATAGGCAGGTAAGAGGAAATGTCAGTTCAATGTTGCAAAGTGTGGTTTGAAGTTTAGTAAGCAACAATGGGATGAATAGTATACACTTGGTGGGAAACTTTAAAGTAGAGTAGATGAGAGATATAGGAGTGATGGTGGAAAAGAACCCGAAATTCAGTGGCCACATTGTGGCATCACATCGGATAATGTGAATGATGGGAGGACCCTAACATGCAGAAATAGAGTTATGATACCATTATATAAGGCCTTGTTCAGGCCTCATATAGATTATTGTGCACAGATTTGGTCATCAAGTTTTTGTAATGACGAGGATATGTAGGAAAGGGTGCAGAGAAGATGCACAAAAATGGTCAGTGGAATGCAGAGTAGGAGGACAGATTGAGAGAAGGTGATCAACATGCACATGAGCAGTACACAGCACAAAAGCAAGAAGAATAACTAGTCTGGTAAGAAACGCTAAATCAGAATTAGAGAAAATTAGCCAAGCAAGCCAAAGTAAATTCAAAATTTTTTTGTTTTTTGTTTTTCTATGTAGAAAGTAAGAGAAAGAATGATCATGGAAAGACAACTTTACTTGGTGCTGATGACGTGGGAGAGTAACAGAAGCAGAAAAAATAGTTCAGTTATTAAGTGATCATTTTGCAAGGATATATCATTCAGATGGTGATTTTGCAGTTACTGAAGTGACAGTCTGATGTGAGCATTAAGGTAGATAAATTGGGGATGCTCAATATATTGAAAATCAATAAGAATACAGCAGCAGGCCTGGATGGTATGTCTGCTCAGGTGCTACAAGAATGATGTGAAAGTGAAGTGGCAGTACCTCTGATGAAGTGGTTTAATCTAAGTCTTAGCTCTTTCAAGGTTCCAAGGAAGTGAAAAGAGGGCGAGATAGTTTCGTTACATGTTGGTTCCAAGACAGAAGTAGCAAATTACAGACCAATTAGTATCTCTGGAGTGGTAGTTATTCAGGAATGGATAGATAGGAATATGATACTTTATAAGAGGCAGCATGACTTTGTAAAAGGTAGGTCCATCCTCAGTAATTTATTCACATTTTTAATAAGGTTATAGCAGAATTAGATAAAGGAAATGACTAAACCATGATACTGCTGGACTTTGCAAAGGCATATGACAATACCATAATGAAAACTATTACATAAGTCTGAGCAAATGGGAATGGATATGAGGCTGATGGCATGGATAGGGGAATAGCTGATAGACATTAACTATTCCCATTAGCTATGATAGTAGAGTGGAATCAAGGCAAATGAGGGTGACTAGTAAAGTGCCCCAGGGCCCTTCACTAGTCACCCTCACTATACTAGGACCACTTGTCTATTAATAATATAGCAGAAAATTTGAAGAGGGACTTTTCAGTTCTTTGTCGATGATGCAAAACTAGGGAGGGCAATAGTTGATAAAGGTTATTTAAGTAGATAACTTACAAGATGATTTAAATAAATTGGTAGTGTGGGCAAAGGTTGTCAATTCAGTGTTGTAAAAGGTAAGGTAATGCACTTCAGGATGAAAAGATTACACACTTCGTGTCATAATGATGGTACTAATTTACAGGAAATTGATGAGGCTAGGGATCTGGGGGTAATGGTGGATTTGAAATTCAGAAGACATATTGCAAGAGTTGGCAAAATAGCTCAAAGGATTAGCTGGATGCTGAAGAGCACATGACAAAAATAGGGAGGTTATTATTCCTCTTTATAAGGCTATGATTCGGCCATATGTTGACTATTGTGCATAGATATGGTCACCTGTGTTTCTTGGGATCGGGAAGTGGTGGAGAGGATTCAGAGATGAGTGACCAAACTGGTGACAGGTCTGTGGAATGTTCCCTATGAGGGTGTGTGGGTTGCAGAGTTTAGCTGACAAGCAGAGGAGAGCAGATGTGATAGAAAAGGGATACTATAAGACTGACACTGAAGAAATTTTTCAATACATACATGGAGATTGGAGGAAAAATAATGGGTCACACTTGGAAGCTGTCTAAGGATGTGTGCAGACCAGGTTCTTTTCTTGGAGGGTCGTGAATGAGTTGAATGGTGAATGTTAAAACAGTGAATAGTTTAAGGAGATGTATGAATGATAGGTATTGTGTTAATGAATAGAGTGGGTCTCCTGCAGTATGACTTTTGCCGTGGAGTATCCGTATAAATATTAAATAATAATAACATATGGTATTCATGCTTATCTTACCAACAGATCCAACACTTCCATTTCACTGGTAATGATTCATCAAGATACACATTGATATACTCTGATGATGTAAGTGGCATATAAAATATTTCTGTTGCTAGCTGTTCTTGTGTAGAATACTCTAGCCCTCAAACAACCTAATTTTATACAGCTATTGATAACAACTGTTATTATTATTATCCTTCTTGTTGTCAAAGGTACGTTTTACACCTACTGCGATAAAATATGAATTCATATACTAAATGCCATGCACTACTTGTAGATCAGCGTGTAAAATTCACGCTGGGGTCAAGGCACACATACACAACTACAGTTCTCTCATAACCTGAAGTTTGCTATTTGCACATATTCAATACACCCTTTTCATTTCTGATTTGACAGAGAAAACTGCTATTACAACACAACAACGTTGTAATCAAATATCGTGAAATCACTTCCAAGTAATTGTTTTCATGATGTCTGATATTTATGTTGTAGGTGTCCTCTCGCGATGAGTCTTCGGACTCCTTGGAGGTGTCACGAATAATAATAATATTAATATTAATACTTCTGTAACGATATCAGTCAATACCTACAAAACGATTTCCGTACTACTCCACAAACGTCACTCTTCGTATAAAATGAACTGGTCTTTCCCCCGTGAACTCTGTTAACAAACGCAAAATGCAAGAAAATTCTCCCACCTCCCAAGTCCACATAATAAGAAAGTGACAGAGGAAAACAGCTTATACCATTAAAAAAAAAAAAAACTCTGATTACATACCAAACGTAGCTTCCATTTCGACCCCATTGCATTGCATTGCATACTTTTTTTTTTTTTTTTTTTTTTAGGTTTTTAGCTTATCAATCTCATACATACATCAGCGGATACGCCATCTATTCTTGTGACATCGTGTACTCATAATACGATGACATCAACAAAACACGGATAAGGCACATCCTCTGAGGTGGAGGAAGAACTATAAGTATTGACAATTAACTCCAAAATAATAAAATAATAATAATAAAGATACAGTTAATATGATCCCTCAACATAAAACAACAACAACAACAAAAAAAAGTTACATCCGATTTGATATTTCGGTTAGAAATTGTAATTCGAGTGGATTACGATTCTCCTTTTTTCCCACATAAGTAGCGAACGTAAACTATAGATTATCATCATTATTATTATTATTATTATTATTATTATTATTATTATTATTATTATTATTATTATTATTATTATTATTATTCTTACATGACACCTTCAAGGAGTCCAAAGACTCATCGAGGGAGGGCACCCACAACCACCTCTGTGGGGTCAAAAGACATTATTTTAACAGAATGGGAGGAAAATTGGCTTAAAAAATCATTTTGAATTTGTACTGACATTAGGCTAAATAGCATAGTCAATGAACCCGAGTACTTCATATTTTGAGGTTCCAAGAGCGATTTCGTAGCGCAATTGAAATAACGGCGATACATTTTACCTTTGATTGGAAAAGGCCTGAGTTTAATTCTCGTCACGAGAAGAGAAATCTTAATATGAGCTTTTTCAACTGAGTTAGCAGGTCTCATATGGGTAGTAGCAGGCTTTTTCACCAGGAAACACGGGTTTTTTCATCCGCGTACAGAAAAATCAGCTATCACTAATACTCTTGTGATGGTAATGGAAGAGAAATGGCGTTGATGGTAGTTGCATCTATAAGAAGAGTTAAGCAGTAGAGAGACTGCGAGAGGTGTATAGCGAAGTGGAGTAGAGTGTCCTCCCGCAATGATTCGAAGAAATCCTAGGAGATGTCACGCAATAATGATAAAAAAATCAGATATCGCCTTTTTATTCCCGTATCGGGAGTAAGTGAGGCCGTTTTAACCCTATCTAACTTTTGGAGACTGACTGGGCAGTTCAATCTCTTCTGGTACCCAATCACAGATAGCTGGCCCAAGGCTATCACAAATTAAGCCCCATGCAGTGAAGAGAGACGGCTGAAAAAGTGCCGCCATCTCTTGGTCTCTATCACAATATATTTAATCATGCGGAGGTTTCTGTGGTTAAGAAGTTCAATCGAATTATTTCGGTTATGTAACCACTTTTTTTAATAAAAATATGGTCACAAAACCGAAATAATTCGATTGAACAATATATTTAGTGTCTGAAATAATGTGGGTTCTACGGTTGATTTTCTTCAGATTACGGGACGAAAAAACGGGTTTTTTCTCCCGAGTTTCCGGGAGAAAATCGACAACAACAACAACAACAATAATAATAATTATTATAATAATAACTTTGAATCGCTCGGCACAAGAAGACAAACTGATTGTCAAGAAAGAATATAACTTATATAACTTGAACTGAGAAGAAAATGTTAATAAGTGTGGTGATAAGAGTGGAAGAGGAACTGAGTAAACGGCATGTTTATAAGATTTTATGATATATCACGGCAAGTTTTTTAGAATTGCAGGTAGTGAATAATAGCTTTGATGTACATTTTTTAACATAAGATCGTACATTGAATCACCAGTAAAGTTCAAAGACATTGCAGAGGTTCCACTTTAACAAAAACACTGGATCTCTACTGAAAAAATTTACTCCTCAACTCTTTAATATATTCCGTGAATGGCCTTTTGTCCTGTCGCCCACCAGTGTTTTCCAATATTTCATCATCATTCTCCCTGTCACCCATATTATATGAAAACCTCATCCACATTGATCTGGTAATAATCCCTTAAGACTTTTAATGTATCAATCAGAGCACCTCACCCATCTTCCTCCTCCTATTCATCAGACTCTGCAAATCGGATTCCTTCAATCTGTCATCATATTCCATATTCCAGAGACCACAACTACCTCAGTTCTTCAATCATATCTATACCATTACATTTACATTAGCCAGGTGCTATCAGCCCGGGGGGGGGGGGACTTTTGGCCTCAAGCACCACTGGGCAGTCCTCTGCGACTGTCCACCACGTTTTGGTCTCCAGCCCGACAGCCTGCAGGTCTTCCTTCTCCTAATCCACTCATCTCCTTCTCGGTCTCCCTGGCGGCCTCCCACACCTGTCTCACAGTCCTTTCGGGGCCCATACGATACAGGTGCCCCAGCCATTGAAGACGCCGGGCTCGCAGCTTTATCAAGACGTTTGCCGAGTTGTATAAAGCATGTATGGCAGCATTGGACTGCCTCCTCTGGACTCTGTCTGCCATGACCCCTCCATAGATATGTAATAGCATCTTGTTCTCGGATACCCAAGTGATTGGCTTGTCTCGCCATGAGATTCCACGCTTCAGCACCATAGAGGAGAACAGGCCTGATCAAAGTCTTGTATAGTCCTACCTTTGTACTCCAAGACAGCAAGCGCGAGGCGAAAAGGGGATGCACCTGATAATAAGCCACAATCGCAGCATTTACCCGACTCTGGACATCAGCCTCAACTTTGTTTTCAGTCACGAAAGAAACCAAGTACCTAAATACCTTCACCCTCTCAAACTGTGCGCTCCCTCTGAATCTTGAGCAGCATGGCAACTCATGAAAAGGTATTTTGTCTTCTCGGCATTTATCTTCAGACCAACTTCTTCTGCAGCTTCCTCAACAAGAGTAACCAATGCCACTGCGTCGTCACGTTGATGAGCCATGACGTTCAGGTCGTTCGCATAGCCAAGAATCCTAACTTGCATCCCCATGCCGACTCCACCTGCCACTTGCTGTGTGTTTCTAATTACTTTTTACAACACTAGATTGAAGAGAATCGGAAAACGCTCATGACCCTGCTTCACACCGTTCTGTACTTAAAACGGGTCCGACAGGTCACCTTCACCTTCTGCTTTCACTGTTGCTCTCGAACCAACTATGCACACTGCACCATTTTTCAGAGTTTTCGAGGAATTCCCTGCTCTTCTAACACCTGCCATATTTTTGGGCGTATTATTGAGTCATAGGTTTTAGAAAAGTCTATGAAAATATTATAAACTTCCCGGTTACATTCCCAGCACTTTTCCAAAACTTGGTGCAGCAGGCAGAGTTGGTCTATTGTAGAACGGTTCCTCCTGAAGCCCGTCTGGTACTCACCAAGGCACTCTTCTGCATATGGTGTGAGGCGCATTAGCTTGATGTTAGACAGCACCTTGTAGCCAGTCGCAGTGGTACATTCAGGATTTGATCGTGGAGGTGGGGTGAGCACTCAAGATTTAATCTTGGAGTGGAATGAGCATTCAGGATTTGATCGTGGAGGTGGGGCGAGCACTCAAGAATTAATCTTGGAGTGAGATGAGCATTCAAGATTTAATCTTGGGGGAGGAAGCACTCAAGATCTTGGGGAGGTAAGTAAACAATTTGAGAATTCACACTATGCATTGCATACGAGCTATGACTGAGCATCTACAGTGATCGCCAATATATGATACTCTTGATCTCCGCTGGCCCGGATCGGGCAAACGAAGTAGTGCCCGAGCACTACTTCGTTCGCCTTGCGTTCATATCGGCCCGGATTCCTGAACGCTATAGGGTATTCCCACCTTATGTGACCGCTAATTCATAAGTAGAATAGAAATAGAAGACACGATGCAACATAAATTTAAAAAAAAAAAAAAAAAGAATTTTAATTAGGAAAAGATTTTTGGAAATGTTACTAGTCTTTTTTGGGGGGATAGGGCCCCCTTGTCCCCCTCCCTGGGTGCGCCAATGGCTAGTCAACAGCAGTGAGATACCCCTATAGTTGCTGCATTGAGCCTTATCTCCTTTCTTATATACTGTGGTGATCAGCGAGTCCTTCCACTCGTCTGGCAGCCGTTCTTCTCTCCAGATCATCAAGATGAGCCAGTGCAGCTGCTCCAGCAGGACGTCACCACAATTCTTCAGGAGCTCCGCCGGTATGCAGTCAACTCCTGGAACCTTATTATTTTTCAGCATGTGGATAGCAAAAGTAATCTCACTAAATGTCGGCTCTTCAATAAATGGTTCAGAAGTTTGATAAGGAGTATAATCCTCCGATATTGACGTTCCAGCATTGACCTTCAGCAAGTTCGCGAAATATATACGCCACCGAGCGAGAGCATCTTTTGAGTTTGTTAATAGATTAACACACTCATCTCTTATGGTTGCCACTTGTGTCTGGGCACCTGGCATGGCTTTGTTCGTCTGGTACATCTCTCGTCCATTATTCGTCACCCCATTTCTCTCTATACTAGCCACTTTCTCATTAAGATACTTCCGCTTTTCCCTGCGTAGACATGTATTCACCACTCTTCTCACCCTCTCATATGTAGCTTTCTTCCTGCTATCCGCTAGGTAGTTCAATAGTGCTTCCCTTCCTTTTACAGCTTCTTTACACTCTCTATTAAACCATGCTTTTCTCCTCCTCTTTCTCTTTTCCACAGTTCTTAAGGCTACTAACGCGACCGTATTTTTGGTGTTCCGCATCCCATCCGGAGCATCTTCTTCCTCCTGTAACCCCCAAAACGATTCTGCAACTCTAACTGGAAAGCTCGCTTGCTTCCGCTGTTTTCAACTTGTCCAGGTTCCATGCCGATCGTATGGTAGGACACGTGGGCTTCGGAACCGCAATTCTTTGCCTGAAATCGTAGGCTACCAGATAGCGGTCGCTATCTCCATCTGCTCCTCTGAAACGTCTCACATCCTAGATGGAGATGACGTCGTTACACTAATACATGGTCTATTTGGTTAGCTGTTCTACCGTCCGGCGATCTCCAGGTCTGATTGTGGACGTCTTTATGTGCAAACATAGTGCTCTTTACAAAGTATCCCGTAACGGCGGCAAAACTCTCAAGTCGGATCCGTTATCATTGCATTCCTCATGTATGCCCTAACTACACACGAAAGGGCACCACACACTCTCTCTCTCCAGTTTCACGTTGAAATCTCCCACTACTAGCTTGACGTCATAAAACGGTAGATTAACACAAATACCCTCAAGCACTTCGTAGAAACAATCTTTAGCTTCCTCCGAGCTTTCTTCAGTAGGCGCATAACAGTTCACAATAGACACATTTAGAACGTCCCTTAACTCTAATAGTACACAGCCAATTGTTCACAGGTTTAAAATCTAAAATATTACACAAAAATTTATCACTAACTAAAAACGCAGTTCCGAGTACATTTCGTCCTCTGTGGTCACCACTATAGTATAGCGTGTACCCCTGATTGCGGGTCGAGCCATGTCTTGGCGATCATGCCTGTTCTACAGCAAAAATTTCAATTTTATACTGTCGTAAGACATCCGTCACATTAAAAAGAGCTCCTTCTTTCACCAAACCACGTATATTCCAGGTCCCAAAACCATTAATAATCATCGTCGCAAAGGCGTCCGAATTCCGAAGCTTCTGTGGTGCTTGTTCCGTAACCAATAGGGTTTTTACAGGAGGGATGGTTGACCCCTCGCTAACCCTCCCCTTATATTAGGATTCCTTAACTAATTTGAGCAGCATAGTACTAGCAACAGCAATCCTTAAGCAGTTTCATACACATACACACACCTACCTAAAGTACTGTAATAAACTTCTACTCAAATTAGGCTTACTTGCTCGCACATTCTCTACCACTACACTTTCACAAAGTATACTCACTAAAAACCAATAGACAATTTAAACAAACAATGTGCTCAAGCTAAACATAATAATTTTAAAAGAAATACTCCTCAACAAAAATATTTCACTATTGACAATTGACATTTATTCTTTAAGGGTGAAGCAAAATGCTTTTCATATTCCCCGCTATCTGTCGTGGTTACAGTGAGGGTAAAATTTACGAGCAGTTTGCTCGCCCTGAATGGGCATGGAGATTATGTATCGCTATAAGAGGCTAATATAGTTTTTGGTCTTCTATATTTGAATATGTCGGTTGGCTCGTATGCTGCAGCTTGTTGAACCAAATCGTTGGGATGTGTGGACGTCTTTAGAAAAAATTTGGAAGCTAAGGATTGTAGATAAGAGAGAATATAGGGAATATTTGTGTCTCTGTGGAGTTCGCTGTTTCTAACATACCACGGGGCGATCAAAATCATTCTCAAGCACTTGTTCTGCACTCGCTGTATCTTAATAATGTTAGTATTAGAGGTGTGGCTCTAGGCTGGAGAGGCATCTGGTATAGCTGCAATTTGATTCTGTTGCTGAGTTTGCTATTTCTATTAATTAGCAGGTAGATCTGAGCTATGGCTTTAGATGCTTTTGCACATGCAGACTTGATATGTTGGTTGAAAGATAGCTTTTTGTCGAGAATCACACCCAGGTAATTTGTTTCTTTCTGCCAGGGAATTTTAGTATTGAATAGTAACACATCTCCTACAGGAGACATTGGCCTTTTGAGAAAAGAGCCGCTGAGCTTTTCAGGGGGTTGACTTCCAATCTCCACTTGGAGAACCAACCCTCCAGCTTTAGAAGATTTCCTTGAAGCTTTCTGGTAACGAAGTGGGGTGTGAGAGATCTGGTTAGTATTGCCGTATCGTCCGCATGTAGTGCTAAAATGGAAGTCATCGGATTGTGTGGGATGTCTGACATGTATACAGAAAACAGCAATGGAGCCAGTAGAGATCCCTGCGGCACTCCAGCAAAGATATGGCGCTGGGACGATATAGAACCGTTAATTTTAACTTGCATTGATCTATTCTGAAGATATGAACGGATTAGATGAACCATTTTTAGTGAGATATACCGGCTGAGATAAGTTTGTGCAAGAGTCCAAAATGCCAGATTTTGTCAAATGCTTTAGATAGGTCTAGGAATATATTTCACTAAAACGCGTAAACAACTTTATATAGCTAAATCAACCACCAGCCACACGTCACAGCACCACCTATACCATCGTATCTATACTACTTTCTAATATTTAATCATCGTTCAGAAAATCTGATGATCAAACCAGTGCTCAGTAGTTCATATGCAGCCTGGTCAAAAAGGAAACCATTCTCAGTTCAACACATCTGTGTCTTCTGCATCCTTGCCAATATGATGCATAGGAACACTGCTGTTCTGCTGTAATCACACTTTTAGCAACATCTCTTGAAACATCAGATTCATGTCCACCATCACCGTAGATCCCTCACGTAGTCCACCTCATCTAAGATCAATCCATCAACTTCATGCTTGCATTCCATCTAGGCTTTGCGAGATTTGAAATAATACACTTTAAAACCTATAACTGGTAACCTGACTGTGTTATCCATTCAGCCAGTGTATTTTTTTTCTTTTATGTTGAGCCCCTACAGGAGAGGTTGTTTGATCAACCAATAGTATATTAGTACCGTGTATGTGCAGTGGGTAGGGAAAGGCGGTTCTTGTTCATAATTGATTTAAATAATTGTATTTCTTGGGGAACACAATGGGGGAGGCTGTGCCACAGTACAGTAGTTGCAGGAATGAGGGAGGACGAAAGAAACTTATTCTGTGGGCTTCAAGGTGCCCCATTGAGCAGCAGCATGTGTTTCAACGAGCTTAATGAGAAACTTACTGATGCTATTTCAGCTGAACATTTCTCATGGAAATATTTCTAGAATACACATATTGCAGTAATTAAAAGAAACACACGTATTAACCACAGTGAAAATTATTTAATTGTAAATGTTTCATTCTAAGTATCTTAGGACATCATCAGTACAGTAGTTTTAAACAATAATAATAGGAATAACATACAGTTAGGGCGCATGTTTACAATAGAATCTCATTAAACGTGCATAACGTGCTACAGTAGTAAATAAATAAATAACTATATAAAAACATATTGCAGTGACCAATCGTCTTTGCGAAAGTGGGGAAGTGAGTTGGTAAGAGATGGGCCATTAATAAGTCTAATTGCTCTCCTCTGTATTGAGTCAAGCATTTTGAGGGAGCTTTCAGTGGCCAAACAAATGTGACAGTGATATTCAAGAGCTGGGCGGATTTGTGATTTGAATAAGGTAAACAGCTCTTCAGGGGTTAACCTCTTGAGCCAGAGAGAAATCCTAGTTATTTAAAAGCTCAAGATGCAATGGTTGTGATGTGTTTCTGCCAGGAGAGGCTTCATGTCAGGGTAATTCTAAGAAGAGAAATATCAAATTGTCTAGAAATTTGGATTTTATCCAAAATAATACTGATAGAAAATGGTTCCTTTTTGTGAGAAATAAGACAGACCTGGATTTTATTAGCTTTGAATTTGACTAGGTTATCTGAACCCCATTTCAGGATGACTTGGAGATCAGAATTGGAGGCGGTGGTGGTTGATGTCTTGCAGGTTGAGGTGAGTTGTGTAGGGTAAGGTTTATCAAATGAAAGGGAGTAGTGCAATGCTGCCATCTGCAAAACTGTGTATTGGATTGGAGGTCAGCTGAAGTAGGTTATTGATATATAACAGAAGATGGTTGGTAGGAGCACGGAACCGTGTGGAACCTTGGCATTAGTGGAATGGTGAGAGCATAAGGAACCATCCACAACCACACATAGTGTGCTTCCAGAGAGAAAGCTGGCAAACCAACTACAGAAGTCTTGAGACAGACCAAATGATGGCAGCTTCCTTATTAAACCTTTGTGCCATACCTGGTCAAATCAAGTGCAACCACTTGAGATTCGCCACACTTCTCCATTGCATTTCTACAGAGATTAGTGACATATTTGAGCAGATCTCCTGTTGATCTGCAGCGAAGGACTCCATACTGGAGGTTGTTTAATAGATAAGTACCTTCAAGGTAGTGCAGGAGTTGGGAACTGATGATATTTTCCATTACTTTGTAGACAGAACTGAGGTGAGCGAGATAGGATGATAGTTGGATGGAAGTGACTTGTCTCCCTCCATTGAAATGGGTTGAATATACGACAATTTCTAGGTTGGGGGATAGAGTAAGACAGTATATACAGGGTACATAAAATATGAGTCAGTTCTGTTGCATAAACTTTCAGCACAATTAGAGGATTGTTATCAGGACCAGTAGACATTTTTGTGTCTAATTGGACAGTATTTTTCTGATCTCTTTCTGGCAAAAGGATATAATGGGCACTCTATGTTGGGCATCTAGAATAGTTGGAGGACATTTAAAATTGCAATTATACTTGCATTGGAAGCAAAGTGTGAAGCCAAGAGATTGACTTTTTCTGTAGGTGATAATGAAATAGATCCATCTGGGTATTTTTGGGATGGGAATAGTGCGGGACAGAAGTTATGACAGATTGCTTTGGCAGGAGACCAAAAGGGTCGGCTACCGTTTGGACAAGCTAATATTTCCTTCTTTTTGCTCTTTCAAACTGTTTTGAAAGCATTGATAGTTTTTTTTTGCATCTATTTCGGGCTTGGGTATAAGCTCTAAAGGAGGAGAGATCGCGATGTGAGCCAGTTATGGTTTTTCATTTGAACAGCCTCGGTTCTTTTGAAAAACCTTGATTTAGTTAGGGATTGGTAGATCAGAGTAGTGTGGGGAATGTATGTTTCCATGCCAGTGAAGATTACTTTAGTTATAAGTTCGATGCATGTGTTTGGGTTGGAAAGCCAGAAGCAATACTCCAACCATGTGCATGAGTCATAGAAGTTGCCTGAGGCTGTTTTCCTCTTGTCACTGTTATAATGGCAGGAGATGATCACTAGACTGTGGTTAGAATTACTTAGGGGTGCGCTCTACATTCGCTGTGTATTTGGAAAAGTCATTGCTGAGGAAGAGATCTAGGGTATTTGAGGACTGGTTCGGGTTATCTGGTATTCTGGTTGGCATCTGAACACGTATCAGGTCATTGGTGACGGGAAATATTTCTGCTTCTGTGCCTACAAATTCTGTACAGCTGGAAGAGGAAAGCGAGTTGTGAAGTGGATATTAAAATCTCCTAGGAGGTTAATTCTACTATTAGGAAAGTGGGACTGGAGTAGATCAATTCTTGAGGAGAAGAAAAAATTAAAGAGCTCAGAATAGTTGGTTGCATTATAGGAGCAATAGAGGCAGCGAATGAATTTGAGTGAGTGGGGAAGGGAGGTTTTCAACTGAAGAAGATTAAAGTTTGCCCAAAGGTATAGATTCATTATGTGCTTAACATATATATGAATTTCTATCTCTCTAAACTATTTCGGAGATGCACCCATATATTTCTTTTCACTGGAAAATCGACACCAAGAATGCACCACTATTTCTGCTATAACAATAGATAGTGGAAGCGTCATAGAAGATCATGACCAAATCCTCTTATATGCTTTATAGTATTACAAAAACCTATACCAAACCCAACATCCATGGATGCTACTATATAATTCTTTCTGATGTGAAAAGACTCTCACCAGCAATGAGGCATAAGACTGAACTCCCCCATTACGCTACACGATTTGACAACTGGCCGCGCCTTTTTACCAAAAGATAAATTTCCTGGCATAGACTTGCTCACCCATGAATATTACCAGTTCTTCCGGGAATAACTTGGACCTGTAGAGAATATATGTTGAAGCTGACTGAAATGGCTTTGCACCAAATATGACAACATCTGTTATTAAGCTTATCCCAAAAGCGAGGAGATTCTACAAAATCAGGAAACTAGCGACCCATCTCCATCATAAATTCATGACTGTAAAATTATCACAAAAGTCATTGCCAATAAACTTAAACCCATGCTGAACGAAATAATAGACATGTACAAAGCAATTCTATCCCTATACGATCTATCCACGAAAATCTACACCTCATGAGGGATCTGATAACCATAGCTAAGAACAACAGTGAAACAATGGGTCTTGTAGCACTCAACCAAGAAAAAGCTTTCGATCGCATTGAACATCACTATCTATTCAATTGATTGAAAGCATTCAGCTTTCGCTAAGGCATCCTTCAATCCATTAACATGTTCATTGCCAAGCTGAAAATTGGAATTTCGTGTGGTGGCCAATTTTTTTTTTATTTTTTTATTTAATTTTTATTGTGCTCAAAATAAGTTAATATATTATTTATATGCTTTTATGGTGATATGTAATTCGGTCAAATAAGTTATATATTTTACAAATAAAAAACATTTAAATATAATAATTATAACTTTAATTATCAGTCTTTTATAATCACATAGCATTTTTAAAAATAACGTACAAATAGAAAAAAATAATTATCAAAAATCAACATTTATAGGGTATTTACTAAAAAAAAAAAAAAATAATACTCAAAATAAATAAAAACCAAACTTCAAGCACACTAAATCAACGAATAACTAAACAAAATCGTCGCTTCGTCGCCTTGTCCGAACGCCGCCATTGTGCGCACTGGCTAACATAAACAAGACAATGGCTGGCGGCCATCTCCACTCGACGAAAGTTGATCCCTTCCCTAGTGGCCAATATAAATATTACGCGCCGTTTCTCTGTGGCCGTTATACTATTCTGCTTAGAAACTTGATAGCGATGTCCACGCGATAACGCGTGATATGCAACCCGGTGAGAACTCGCATCACGCGATATCGCATGGTTGCCAACGAACGTGTTAAGGTGTTATATGCTAAAGTACACTTTTGCATGAAAATAAACAAGCTAACCATATCTGTATCATACAGTAGAGGTATTAACCAACACTCCACTTTCAGGTCCTCTTTACACAATTGCCATAGAGCCCGTTTTGCATAGAGTGTCATGCTGCTTTGGACATCCAGTCCTAGGATTTCCTACCAAACCATAACCTTGGAGATTGAACTGCCAACTCAGTTTCCAAAAGTTAGATAGGGCTAAAACGTCCTCGCCTACTCCCTATACGGGAACAAAAAGGCGTTTGCGGAGAACCCTGACAACATATGGTGATGAATTACAGTTATAGCGCTCAAAGAAGAGGATTTCTATAACATTCAAACAGCATAACAAGAATACCAAGTGATCTCAGGAGTTAAACTAAACGCTCAAAAAACCACACGACTGTGGTATGGCAAATGGAAAAACCAAACCGATTCTGCAAGGTCTGGTCACTGGTCTACAGAGGAAAAAAAAACCTGGGAATTTACCTAACCAACATGCCCTCTTACATTGGGAAGAACTGGGATATACTCATTAAATGTTTCAAGCAAGTACTAGGAAAGTGGTCAGCAATACGAGCCCCTCTGCCTCCACAAGAGGAAGAGCAGTAATTGTTAGCCAAGTGGCCTTTGGCATACGCTATAGATTCTGAAGCCACCAGTGCAATTTTTCAAACAAATACAGTCAACTATCTACTCTTAAAGAAGGAAGACAAAACTTGACTGCCATTGACCACAAGATAACAACGTTCCATACTCGCTGTTTTCTTAATATCCAACAACAAGAAATGGCACACAAACTCACCACCGAATATTTTTTAGTTCTTCCACTAGACGTCTTTCTTTACCCACAACCTTAAGAATAACAAAAGCGTACATGCCAGTGAGCCTAACAAATTTCTACAAAGATGCTCTTCGAGGATGGACGAAGTTAAACTTCCAGCACACTGTGAAGACAGAATCCATTCCTGAAATTCTCATGAAACCCGCCTTCACAATATGATAGTAAGAAACCCCATCATTCAGAGAGAGATTTTCTTTCCTCCATGGAGCTGGAGAGACGTGAGAGTCTTTGGTGATATTCTTTCTCCTCGCCTTTCTTGTCACAATCTTGGAATACGAGATCTGCTTTTCACGCTGTTATGCCTGACAGCATAACAGAAGAGAGGCTCAGTTCTCCTCATGCAGAAGATCCGGTGCCTCTCATTTTGATAAAAAACCAACAATGCATGTGAGAGACTTACACTCTGCAATATAGACAAGATCTACAGCACTCTAATACAGCAATCCAATCAAAGCACTTCATTGGAAAATCCTACATCTTCCCACCAAACACTAAATTCCTCTGGGTCCTACCATACCGCACAAGAGCCACTAAACCCAACACAGATGTTCATGGGGGAATATGGCACAATACACTACCTGTTCCAACCATATTACGGAAATTGAACCCGGATGTTTCAGATAATTCTGTGTTCTGCATCTGAGTAGGAGCATTCCAGCGTATCGAATTCAAATGCCCCATCAACACACAATTAATCCATTCCTCCTGGGAAACTGCACCCTTAAACATCTCAATTTTGTTCATGCAGGGTCAAACAGCCATTTGATCTGCAACTACTTCTTCATCACTGCTAAAGCAATTATATACAGTTTCTATCTTCGACACACAAGAATAGACAACATAACAAATTCACAGAGAGAGGCGGCTGACCATTCTCCTTGCAGCCGTCAAACAAAAAAATGAGAAGTCTTATCCTACATGAACATCATCACCACAGGCAAAACAAACCTTATATCTTTTCCAGCAAAAGACTGGAATCCAAGGAATTATCTTCTGGCTGGGCTGGGCGACTGCATCACAGTCCACTCTTCAAACAGAGAAGTGGCATCATTGCTCCTCTCGCAAAGAAAGAGAGAAGTAGAGTTTCATGCTTAACAGCGTGAATGATGATCATCATTACTTTCATATAAATATGAAATTATGGCAACTGTTATTTTCTTGTAAGTTGTATTATCATGTTATAATAACTGTTATTGGTATGACAAGTGTAATATCATCTTATAGTAACTGTTATTCCTATGTAATTTATCTCAACAAGCAAAAAGCATGCAACCTCTCTGCCTGACTACAGAAAACAAAACCAGTTACTCCTGTACATAAGATAGGTATCTTTAAATATTTTTTTTTTTTAAATAAAAAAAAATCAAAACAGGGGAACTTTGGCATCGGTCAATTCGAAGAACAGCTCTGGTATCTCTCCCAGAAGAATGAACTGAATGTCATCCAGTCGGCCAAGCTATATAAAGACACATAGAACCATCAGCAACGATTACTGTACTTAGATCACCGCATATACATATAAACTTCAGATGCACCCACAATTTTTTTTTTTTAGAAAAAAAAAATAGCAGGCAGTAAACTGCATCTCCGCTATTAAGTTTCAAGATGACAGTATCAGAGAAAGTAAAATCACTTCGGAAATCTTACAATACTACAAGAATGCATACAGCCCTACAGGAACATTCCTTCAAGCTGTTCACGAAATACTGAAAGAAACAAAAAGAATCTCTGTAACAGATCGGAACCACTTGGAAAACCCAATTACTCTAGATGAACTGAAATTGCATGCACATCTTTGCCAAAGAACCAATCTCCTAGCCTTGATGGTCTCACAACAGAGTTTGTCCAAGTCTTATGGAAACAACTCCGACCAGTTCTCCTTAAAACACTGCACGAAGTCTACCTCAATCCCTCACTAGCACAATTGATACGAAAGAAGGGAGACTACACAGATACCCGAAACTGGCGACAAATCTCACTAATCAATACATATTGCAAAATCATTTCCAAAGTTATTGCAAACGGAATAAAGCCAACACTGCCTATAGTTATTGGTCGATTGAATTTCTCCGAATGAATGTATCTGGTCAAATGAAGGACAAAAATACTTAGTTGTATCCCTTGCCAATACCAAAGTATATAACACAATGAACTCGAATCAGCTGCACAACCGATTTAAGCAGGTGCTAGGAAAATGGAATAGCATTCGTTCATTGTCTTCGATATGTATTCTGTCGATACTTATTCTGTTCCATTAAGATCAATACATGATAACCTCCATCTAATAAGAAATCTCATCCACATCGCAAATAGCCGAAATAAAAATCCACCACTGGTCAGTCTTTATCAGGAGAAGGCTTTCGACAGAGTAGAGCACAAGTACATTTAAGAAGTCCTATAGACATTCGGCTATGGTCCTCTTATTATTGAAACAGTCCAATTGCTATACAGAGATGAACTCCTCTGTTTAAAAATCAATAACAAGCTCACCTGCCATACTCTCGAGTGGTTCAAGCAAGGATGTCCACTCTCTGGACAATTATACACAGTAGCCATAGAACCTTTCTGAAAATGAGTACACGACACCATGCTCTCCAAACGAACGAGCATAATAGAACCACATCTAAAAATAAGACTATCAGCACATGCTGATGACGTCACCGTAACAATCCGTGATGACGAAGAAATGACAGTAACCGATGAAGCACAAACATTATATGCACAAGCATCACGGGCCATATTAAACTCTGAGAAAACCACTGGCTTGTAGTCAGTGGTCGGATGGAAGGCTAGAATTGATTCTCCGATTGAATGTATCTGGTCAAATGAAGGACAAAGATACTTAACATACTTAGTTGTATCCCTTGCCAATACCAAAATATAAATGTATAATACACTGAACTGGAATCAGCTGCACAACCGATTTAAACAGGTGCTAGGAAAATGGAATAGCATTTGTTCATTTTCTTCACTTCTGGGAAGAGTCCTAATAATCAACCAGATGGCTGCGAGTGTGGTATGCCATACGCTCAAAGTACTGACACCACTGAAACCTTTCTCCATCATATTCAAAAGGCAATCAAATTTCCTCTGGAACAATACTAACTGGACAACATACTCTGCGCTCAATAAGGGAGGTCAAGGACTGTTTCCCTTGAAAACAAGATTAAATCCTTCAGGATAAACTTTGTCCCAAAGACACTTTGGGACAAATGAGGACTTTGTCCCAAAGTCTCTTACACTTTCACTTTCCACAATCCAGAGGACTTTCACTTTCCAAATGTAAATTTCCTCCGAATGGCCAGTTCTGTGCCATTACCTCCTAAACTACCTTATTTTTATAGAGATGCTCTACATCGTTGGAAAAATACAGAACTTCATCACATACTAACAGGATCAACAGATTCAACTGTATTTACAGAACCACTGTTTTCGAAAAGAAACATAAGTCCCACAACTGTCCAGCCCTTTCTTTTCCCAACATGGAACTGGGCAGGAATAAGAATCATGGGGGATCTCCAAACACAGACCCTAAACTGGAAACATTCACATGCCTACCACTGAAAAATCCAAAAGCTGAAAAGCAATATCAACAGATTCAAGCTACTATTATAATTGCCTTTCCATATATCGCTAAACCTCTGGGAATCTGTATTCCTTCTAGAAATTGTGGGGAGCACACCTTTCATCTTGTATCATCTGAAGCATCACTTCCATCTCATCCTTCCCACTATAAGAAAATATGCCGCTTCCTCATGTCAGTGCCTCCAACTTCGCCTTCCGTATATTCAGCCTTATCCCTCTTATCTACAAAGCTCCAAATGCCACCCAGTTTTCAGTGGGATCTTCCATATAAATCGAGGTGTGCCAAACCAGATTTATCATACATTGGCCACTATGGCATAACATCTTGCCAACTCCTACTAAGCTCTACAAATTTCAACTTAGAGAATCGGATCTTTGTCTATTATGCAAAGTTTCAGATACCTTGGAACACACACACATATCTAACCTGTTCTGTAAACAAAGCGATGATCACCTATGCCCTGAATACTGCCTCTAGCGCCTGTAACCACACACACACACACACACACACACACACACACACACACACACACACACACACACACACACACACACACACACACACACACACACACACACACACACACACACACACACACACACACACACACACACACACACAAAGAAGACTACTGAAATTTATTCTATACTGAAGAGAACTGACACGGCGGAATATGCAATTTCCTCTTCATCTGCGCCAAGGTCTTCATCTACAGCAAATAACCAGCAGCCATCCTCAACGAATTGGAACAAATACTCATGTGTCACCAAAACAGGCTTTCATTGGAACTTCATTACAAAGAAACATGAACTGTAGCGACATTCATAGAAGAGTGGAATCCAACTAGTACCTTGTTCTGGATTGTCAAGGACGATATATTTCAGCTGAAAGATAACTAAAAGTGATGCTGAACTGTGATGTTGATTCTTACTAAAAGACAAATCTTTTCTAACACTCCTGTATCTTTTGCCTCCTTTCTATTGCATATTAGGAAGGAAAATCCTTTTTTTTTTCTCTGTAATATATATTCTTATAATATATAAATAGTCTTTTCGTTGCCTATCTTCCAATGAATATTTTATCAAGTTAAATAAAAAAAATCTATATCTATATATATATATAGAGAGAGAGAGAGAGAGAGAGATTTTTTTTTTATTTAACTTGTTAAAATAAACATTACACGATAGGCAACAATGACTATTTACATATTATAAGTATATATTTACAGAGAAAGAAAAACATTTTCCTTTCGGGTGTACAATAGAGATATAAATGAATATTCAAAATTAACAGTTCAGTTTCAGTCTGAGTTATCATTCAGATGAAGCACATTGTCGTCGTCAATCCAGAAGAGGGTACCAGTTGGATTCCACTCCTCTAGGAATTTCGCGACAGTTCCTGTTTCTTTGAAGTGCTCAAGTTCCAATAGAAGCCTGCTTTTTAGTTTCCGACGGAGGATGTGCATGAGGATTTGTGCAGTTTCAGTGATGGATGGGTGCTGGTTACTTCTTGTCTGTTTTAGGTAAAAGCTGTAGATGACGGCCTTAGCGCAGATGAAGATGAAATTGCATGTTCTGTGTCTGTTTTCTTCTGTGTGGACTAAATTCCAGTAGTCTTCTTGGCTGTGTGTGTAGTTACAGGTGCTAGAGGCGGTATTCAGGGCATAGGTGATTATCACTTTGTTTGCAGGGCAGGTCAGATATGTGTGTTCCAAGGTGCCTGAAACGTCACAGAATGGACACAGATCCGTTTCTCTTAGCTTAAATTTGTAGAGCTTTGAAGGAGTTGGCAAGATGTTATGCCATAGTCTCCACTGTATTTCGGAATCTGGTTTGGCACATTTTGATTTATATGGCAGATCCCACTGAAAACTGTGTGGTATATGCAGCCTTGTAGATGAGAGTGTTAAGGCTGAATATAAGAATGGTGAGGATGGGGACACTGACATGAGGAAGTGGTATATTTTCTTGTAGTTGGAGGGAAGAATTGGAAGTGAGGCTTCAGATTGTACAAGATGAAATATTGGCCCCGAGCAGTTTCTAGAAGGAATACGGATTTCCTGAGGTGTAGCGATATCTGGATAGGCTTTTATAATGGAGGCTTACAGCTGCTGATATTGCTTTTCAGTTTTGGGGTTATTCATTGGTAGGCTTGTGAATGCTTTCCACTTTAGGGTGTGGGTTAGGAGGTCTCCTATGGCTCTTATTCCTGCCCAGTTCCATGTAGGGAAAAGAAAAGGCTGGCCAGTTGTGAGACTTGTGATGTTTTTGTTTGAAAATAGTGGTTCTGTAAGACTCTGTTGATCCTGTGAGTGTGTGATGGAGTCCTGTGTTTTTCCATCGCTGTAGAGCATCTTTGTAAAAATGAGGTGGTTTAGGAGGAGATGGTGCAGGACTGGCCATTTGGAGGATTGTGGAAAGTGTAAGTCCTCTGGTGGATGCTTTCGTGATGTAATCGAAGGTGGTTACATAAGTGTGTTTGCATTGAAGTGTCTTTAGGAGGAGGATTATCCTGAACGATCGAATCTTGTTTTCAAGGGAAATCAGGCCTTGACCTCCCTTGCTGAGTGGCTTGCAGAGTTGAGGGTATGTTGTCCAGTGAGTTTTGTTCCAGAGGAAACGTTTGATTTCCTTTTGAATGTGGTAGAGAAATTCTTCAGGAGGTGTGAGTACTTTGAGGGTATGCCATAAGACACTCGCAGCCATCTGGTTAACTATTAGTACTCTTCCTCTAAGTGAAGACATGGAACGAACGCTGTTCCATTTACCAAGCACCTGTTTAAAACGATTGTGCAGCTGTCTCCAGTTCAGTGTGTTATATATTTTGGTGTTGCCAAGGTGCACACCTAAGTATCTTTGTCCTTCGCTTGACCAGGTACATTCGATCGGAGAATCATTTCTAGACTTCCATCTGCCTGACCACAAGCCCGTGGTTTTGGTAGAATTTAATTTGGCCCCTGAGGCTTGTGCATATAGTCTGTGTGCTTCCTCGGTTACTGTCATTTCTTCTTCATTTCGTACTATTACAGTGACGTCATCGGCATATGCTGATAAGGTAATTTTTTGATGTGGTTCTATTATTCTGGTTCGTTTGGAGATGATGGTGTCGTGTATTCTTTTTAAGAAGGGTTCTATGGCCAGTGTGTATAATTGACCAGAGAGGGGACATCCTTGCTTGATCCCTCGAGAGTATGACAAAGTGCGAGTGAGCCTGTTGTTGATTTTTAAACAGAAGTGTGCATCTCTGTAAAGCAATTGCACTGTTTCAATGATGAGAGGACCATTGCCAAATGCCTTTAGAACTTCATAAAGGTATTCGTGCTCTACCCTGTCGAAAGCCTTCTCCTGATCAAGGCTGACGAGTGCTAGGTCTTCATGTTGGCTGTTTGCGATGTGGATGAGGTCTCTTATTAAATGGAGGTTATCATGTATTGATCTTCCTGGGACAGAGTACGTTTGATGTTGGCCAATAACTTCAGGCAGTGTTGGCTTTATTCGGTTTGCTATAACTTTGGAAATTATTTTGCAATCGGTATTAATTAGGGAGATTGGACGCCAGTTTCGGATATCCGTGTGGTCTCCCTTCTTTGGTATCAATAGATAGATATATTTTTTTTATTGTAAACATAACAATCTTATATACAGGATTAACCGGTTTTTGGTTCTCTGCAGTCAGACAGAGAGGTTACATGCTCATACTCTTGTTGAGGTATGTTACATCGAAATCACTTATAAGGCTAATTACATTTTTTTTTTTTAAATAAATTAAAGCCATTAAGAGTTATTTTAACATGATAACATAAGATCTTATTTTAACATAAGAACATAAATGTGGAAGAACATAGAAGTTACTATTGCACAATATTATCTATTAACATGAGAGTGCCAGCTGATTAACTTTTGCACTGTTAAGCACAACAATCCTTCTTTCTTCCCCCTTTCTTTTTTTTTGGTGGGGGGGGTTAAAGTGTCACTTCTATGCTGGAAAGTGGATTATAATGCAGTCGCCCTGCTCAGCCAGGAGTTGATTCCGTGGATTCCATTCTTGGTGGAAAAGATCTAAGGTGTTGTTTTGACTATGGTGGTGATGCTCGTGTAGGATCCGACATCTCACCTTTTGTTGGAAGGCTGCAGTGAGTTGGTCAGTTGCCTCTCTCTGTGAAGTTGCTGTGCTGTCTGGTCTTGTATGTCTGAGGTAGAAGTTGTATATTACCGCTTTTGCGGTGATGAAAAGGTAATTGCAGAATGAATGGTTATTTGAGTCCACATGGACGAGATTGAAATATTCCTCTTCTGTATGAAGATTACCACAGGTAAGAGCTGCCGTTTCCCGAGTCAAACTGATTAATTTAGTGTTGACTGGGCATTCCAAGTAGATATGCCGGACCGTTCCTAATTGGTAGCAGAAGAGGCAGTTATCTGAGACGTTTGAGTTAAATTTTCGTAATATAGTAGGAGTGGGTAATATATTATGCCACATTCTCCACTGAATATCTGCGTCAGGTTTGATGGCTCTTGTGCGATATGGTAGATCCCATTGAAATAGTGTTTGATCAGATGATGCAGGATTTTCCAACAAAATGCTTTGGTTCGACTGTTGTGTTAGTGTGCTGTAGATCTTGTTGGTGTTGCTGGGTGTAAGTTTCTCCCATGAGTTATTGGTTTTTATCAGAAAGATAGGCGCCAAAACTTCTGAGTTTGGAGGGCTAAGCCCCACTTCTGTTATGCTATCAGGCATAGCTGCTTGAAACGCTGCCTTTACGGTGTCTATCTGCTCAGACTCATTCCCATATTCTAGGTTTTCGAGCGAATTTGGAAAGCGCCAGGTGAGGCTTGGAGAAAGAATGTCACCCAAGATCCTCACGTTTCGCCAGCTCCATGGAGGAAAGAAAAATTCTTTCTGAGTGATCGGGCTTCTTACCATCGTGTTGTGAAAGATGGGTTCCATGAGGATTTCAGGAAGGGATGCTGTCTTCACTGTGTGCTGGAGGTTTAGCTTCTTCCATCGTCGAAGGGCATCTTTGTAGAAGTTTGTTAAATTTACAGGCACTTGAGCTGTTGTCATTCTTAAGGTAGTGGAGAGAGAGAGAGACCTCTAGTGGCAGAAGTGAAAATATACTCAGTGGTGCATTTGTGTGATATTTCCTGTTGTAGGGCATTTATGAGAAATCGAGCGCGGAACGTTGTTATCCTGTTGTCAATGGAGACCAACTTTTGTCCTCCATCTTTGAGAGAAGTACATAGCTGGGAGTAGGAAAGCCAGTTTGTTTTATTCCATATGAATCGATATATGGTTGACTTTATTTGTTTGATGAATTGCACTGGTGGCGTAAGAATCTTTAGTGTATGCCAAAGGACACTGGTGGCTATTTGGTTAACGATTATTGTTCTCCCTCTTGTGGAAGCAGAGGCTCGTATTGCTGCCCACTTTCCTAGAACTTGCTTGAAACGCTTGTTTAGTGTTTCCCAGTTCTTATCCACATAAGAGGGTGTGTTTCCTAGGTAAATCCCCAGGTATTTGTTTCCCTCTGTGGACCAGGTACCAGACATTGGGGAATAGGCTCGGTTTTTCCATTTGCCACACCACAGTCCTATGGTTTTATGTGTGTTTAGTTTGGCTCCTGAGGCTGCCTGATATTGTTGGTATGCCATTTGTATGTTATGAAAGTCCTCTTCTTTGCGGGCTATGATTGTAACATCATCAACATATGCTGTCAGGGTTATGGTTTGGTAGGGAAGTTTAGGGCGGCATGCTTTGAGCAGCATGCTGAGTCTACACAAAAAGGGTTCGATGGCAATTGTGTAAAGAGGACCGGAGAGTGGACAGCCTTGTTTAATACCTCTGCTGTATGGTGCAGTTATGGTAAGCCTGTTGTTTATTTTCATGCAAAACTGTGCCTTGGCATACAACATTTTAATAGAGTGAATGATGCCTGATCCAAAGCCAAATGCTTTCAAGCAGTTGAAGAGGTAAAGGTGTTCAACGCGGTCGAAAGCTTTTTCTTGGTCTAGTGTTACAAGACCCATTGTTTCACTGTTGTTGTTCGCTATGCTTATGAGATCCCTTATAAGGTGTAAGTTTTCGTGGATAGATCTTCCAGGGATGGAATAGCTCTGATGCCTATTTATTATTTCGCTCAGAGCGGGTTTAAGTTTGTTGGCAATGGCTTTGGATATAATTTTGCAGTCGGTGTTTGTGATAGAGATGGGTCTCCAGTTTCCTAGTTTCGTCGCGTCTCCTTTCTTTGGAATGAGTTTGATAACTGATGTTGTCATATTGAGTGGAAAGCCATTGGTATTCGCTTCGACAAATACTCTGTAGAGGATAGGTCCAAGCTGTTCCCAGAAGGACTGATAAAATTCAGTGGTGAGCCCATCTATGCCAGGAGATTTATCTTTAGGTAAGGAGGTGCAGGCAGTTTTCAGATCGTGTAACGTGATAGGGAGTTCTGTGTTACTCCCTCCCTGTATATATATATACAGGGGCGGCTCGTCTATAGGGGTTATAGAGGCCGGGCCCCACCTATATTTGTATAAGTAGCCCAATAATTGTAGTCTTAAAAAATATGTTTCTTGTAATTATTATTTTTTGATCTATTTCCAACACGTTATATTGTTTAATAATAAAAAAAATTACTGTAGTATTTTGTGACAATATTGTGTAAAGCAACTTAGTACGGTCTGTGGGGCCAGCCACGGCTGGCCCGTATTTTATACGTGTAGAACACAGGGCATGTATGAGGCAAGTGCACTAGCGATCGTGTTTGTTTATCAGGAGCAACGCTTATCTTGGGGCCAGTTTCGTCTGGTCCAGTTGTACGTAAATAGCGGGCGATTCTTTCATTGTATTATTATTTATTCTCGTTGTTGATCTGTTTTATTGTTTTAGTGTATTTAATTATTGTTGTCGTTTTTGTTATAATTTATTTTAAAGTTTAAATTTTTATTACGTGCATAAACAATACATTTTAACTATGAACAAAATCGATAGTATATTGGAAAAATGTTTCTCGTTATTTCTCGGAATCTCGGAAGTTTCGACATTGATTTATAAAATAAATAATAGAAATAATAACTTTTTTGTTTTAACACTTGAAAAATGAAAACATTTTGCAGGGCGGCTGGAGTCGATTCAGCGTCTTTGGATTTCGTTTCATTGCTCTAGTGCGTGGAGTTTCTTTTTTTTTTTTTTAATTTGTTTGTTCTAGTCCGTTGAGCTATGCCCACAACTACAAATCTGTCGAGTTTACGTTGAGCCGGTATATGTTACATCCTAACAATTTTAAAAAATTAATAGCTCAATGCATCAGTGGATTCTGACTAAACATTATTCTAATAGAAATAATAACTATAAATCAATAATAGAACCCACTATATAAATATAAAAAAATTAAGTTGTATGTGCGTGTGTGTGTGTGTGTGTGCGTACATATATATATATATTATATAGAGCCTGTGTAGCTCAGTGGATGTGGCGTTTGAACACCATCGCGCTAGGCCGCACGAAGGAAGTCTTGGTTTCGAGTCTAGTAGGCGACTAGAGGAAATTTTTCTAAGCCTTTTTTCGACCGGTTCCCGAGTTAGTCGATCTCTGGCACGGGCAAGCAGGTTTTTCCTCCCGGAAACTCGGGTTTTCCGTCCTGTAAACTCAAGAAAATCGACCGTAGAACCCACATTATTTCAGACATTAAATATATTGTGTTAGGGTTAGAGACCACGAGATGGCGGCACATTTGAGCCGTCTCTCTTCACTGCGTACCGCTTAATTAGTGATAGCCTTGGGCCATCTGTCTCTGATTGGGTACCAGTGGAGATTGAACTGCCCACTCAGTCTCCAAAAGTTAGATAGGGCTAAATGGCCTCGCCTACTCCCGTATATACGGGAATAAAAAGGCGTTAGCTGATTTTTTTATATATATATATATATATATATATATATATATATATATATATATATATATATATATATTACTATTACCGAGAGAAAAGATGGCAAGATATATTTAACAAGATACTACTAGTTTACTAGTTTCGTTACAAGAACATCATCAGGTATCATACTCAAAGAAGTATATAAAAAACTACAGAGACTTAACATTGTACTAACAGAACAAGTGAAAAACAGTAGCATGTTTGAAAAAATGCAAGTATGAGTTCCATACAAACGAACACTACGCGCTGTCGCGAGTGCGCCAGTACTGAACAGAAGCAACGTGTGCGTCCGAGAGATTGTAACTTAGGCTGTTGTTGATATGAGAGGAATCTAGAGAAATTTCTCTTGATTCAACAATCTTTCTTTCCAGTTCATCGTAGCACACATGGATATTAGCAGTTTGAGTCCAGTTTACAATGTGCTGGCGGCCTTCGTCTGAGTTAGCAGAAAAGAGAACGTGGCTAGAGAGAGCGCTATCTCTAGTCCTGTTATAGGAGATATCTCTATGGTGTTCATCCAAACGTAGAAAGATGGATTTAGCAGTCTGTCCATAATATGGCTTTCCGCAATCACATAAAATCTTGTAGACTCCTGGAAACTGAGTAGGAAGATGTTTCTGTTTATATTTGCAAAGTAATGAACGAAGTTTTGGAAGCGTAGTGCACCACGTTTTGAAGTTAAATTTCTTGAGAATCTTTGCCAGTTTGGTGAAAGAGAGCTGATGTAAGGCAAGGAGATGAAGGCTCTTGGGGGGGGGGGGGATCTTCAGCAGTAGTTGAGTGCCTGGGGGAAAGAAATTTGTCAATCTTCTTTGGAGAGAAGCCATTGTTGATAAACGTTTTTTTAAGAAAACTGAGTTCATTTATAATTTCTGTTTCTTCTGTAAGTAATGATTTGGCTCGGTGGGCTAAAGTGGAAATAATACCACATTTTTGTGGGGGATAATGATGGGAGGAAGCATGAAGGTATCTGTCAGTATGAGTAGGCTTTCTAAAAATCGAGATTTTAATGTTCTCAGCACATCTGGTAAGTTTGAGGTCTAAAAAGGGAAGACAGTCATCCGATTCCAGTTCGAGGGTGAAAGAGATTTTTTCGTGGCATTTGTTTAGGTGGTCTAAAAATAAATAGAGGTTATTGACACCGTCTTCCCAGATGAGGAAAATATCATCAATATATCGGAACCAGACTTTTGGTTTAAAGTGAAAGGAGTTAATAGCTTTTCCTTCAAATTCGTTGAGAAATATATCCGCAAGAATCGGAGAGAGTGGGCTGCCCATAGCCAGACCTGAGTTTTGCAAGTAGATCTTGTTGTCATATTTGAAGTATCCTGACTTTATGCAATGGGAGAGAAGAGCAAAGAGTTTTTTTGATAATTTATTCTTGAGAAGATCAAGGACGTCTTGAGCAGGAACATTTGTAAAGAGAGAAACAATATCAAAACTGGCCATTAAATCTGTTTTTTTAAGTTTGATGTCCTTGATTTTAGAAACAAAATCTGCAGAGTTTTTAATATGTGAAGAAGAAATTCCAGAAATATTTCTTAGAAAACTCGCTAGAAATTTGGAGAGATTATAAGTGGGTGAGTGTATGCCCTCAACTATAGTTCTGAGTGGGCAGTTATTTTTGTGAATCTTGGCGAGACCATACAGTCGAGGTATCAAGGGATGAAGCGACCGAAGAGAAAGTCGAATGTTTTTTTGTAACTCTAAGGTGGTTTTTAATAAATTATTAGTTCTATTATGTAGTTCCATCGTAGGGTCATTAGCAATTTCTGAGTAGGTATCACTATTTAAAAGTTCCAAGATTTTATTGTGGTAATCAGACTTGTTTAAGATGACAGTTGCATTCCCTTTGTCTGCGGGAATGATAACTATGTTACTATTATCTTTTAAGGACTTGATAGCTTTCCTTTCAGAGTAAGAAATGTTGTCAGGTGGAGGTCTAGCTTTGTTAATACAGAAATATTAGGTCTAGTAAAAAATATGCATGAGCTGCAAAGTAATGTATGTAGTGTGATAAGTCTAATTCTTTTCATGTAGGCCTAATCTTGTTTCACAAGACTTATGATGACACTTAAACTCTCATATTTTTGTGTGTTCTAATAAGCATACTCATCACATCTAATTAACGAAAAGCTTACAAAGGTAAAGATTTCAAAGAGATGTATATATTTTTGTGTTAGATGTTTGTATCCAGAACGAGTTGGTCAGGAGATGGGGGTCTCAGCAGTTTGGCATTTTAGAATACGGTAACGCTAGAGTAGACGAGGCCATTTAAAAAAAAAAAACTCACATATGGAAAAAGGACAGCCGTAGCATAATAAGCATAATCGTTGTTTATTATTATCATTTTTTATGGAATTGGAATTGACGTTGGTAACTATAGCACTAGGGTGTCCACAGAAGCAAAAGTGTTAGTTCGATTTGAACTAGAGTAATTTTTTTCCCCCTTTCTTCGACCAGTTCCGGGGTTAGTCGTTCTCCGTCAGTGAAAATAAGGAGGTTTCCCCTTCTCAGAAGCATGTACGCTTCATACCATTAACTCCAGAAAATCGACCGTATAGTTACAATATTTCAGACAATGATATATAGCGCTAAGTTGGGAACCTTCAAATAACAAAATTGTCATACTACAAAAGACGCTTAGCTGGAAATTCACCAAGGGCACCAAAAGCCTAGTACACTCCTTCCCTCATAACAACCATTATTCACACAATACCAATATCATTGGTACTGTGTGAATAATATGTTATTCAAACATATTATCTTCATAAACAAACTTTCCTTATGTTATTCAAAACTCTTCATTCAAGCAAATTTCTTAGTACGCCCACACGTTTATTAACCACAAACTCTTGCATGGACCAGCAAAATGAGGGAGTTGACCTCTCTCTTTGCTGGTCATGCATTGAATAATTCTTTTGTGTTAATCTTCTGGAACTCTCTATACAGCTAAGCAACTATACGAGAGTGATATGAAAAGTTCTCGGTCTCGACCATAAATGGCAACATCATCGACCAGACTTTTTTCTAAGTTCGTACATCTGTCATAAGCATCGATGTGAAATTGCAAGTTATTCTATCAAGTAGTTTGTTTTATACAGCTGTCTGAAGTAAAAGTGTTGGCTGTATCCCTTGAAATGGATAAAATTGCGTATCATGTGTTTATCAAATTGTATTTAAAAGAAGGTTTAACGCCAAAAGAAATTCATTCGAAGGTCATAAAAGTTTATGGGCACTCTTCTCCTTAGTTTTTGAATAAGAAATGGACAGGCGAGTTTAAAAGTGGTCGCACCAGCCTTGAAGATGATCTACGCGAAGGACGTCCAAAAGGTGTAACAAAATCAGAAATTATTGATCAGGTGCACGATATGTTATTGGATGACCGGCCAGTCAAAATGCGTGAAATTGTTGACACTATAGACATTTCAAAAGAAAGTGTAGGATATATTTTGAATGAAGGATTGCAAATGAAAAAGCTTTGCGCAAGATGGGTGCTACACTTGCTCACAGCAGATCAAAAACGCACTCACATGAAAATCTCTGAACAGTGGTTGGAGCATTTTAACAAGAAAAATCTGATTTTGTGCATCGATTTATTACTATGGATGAGATTTTGATTCACCATTACACACCAGAATCCAAACAGCAGTCAAAACAGTGGGCAGAAGCCGGTTATTAAGTGCCAAAGAAGACAAAGTCGGTTCCATCAGCAGGAAAGGTCATGGCATCAGTGTTTTATATGCTAAAGGCATTTTATTTATTAATTATCTTGAATGGGGTAAAATAATAACCAGGGAATATTATTCAAATCTTTTAACCAGACTAGACGAAAAAATTTGTGAGAAAAGACCCTGTTTGCAAAAGAAAAAATCATCTTTCATCAGGAAAATGAACCTGCCCACAAAGGTGTTTTGGCAATGGAAAAATGAAGGGATCTGCACTATGAATTGTTGGAACATCCACCCTATTCCCAGATTTGGCTCCCTCTGACTTCTATCTCTTCCCAAACCGACAACTCTTTCTTGCTGGTAAACGTTTTTCTTCGAATCAAGAGGCGATTGCAAGCTGTAGAGGGGTATTTTGCAGATCTTACTGAGGACCACTACAGGGACGGGATAATGGCGCTGGACCATTGCTGGAATAAATGTATTAGTCTTAAAGGAGATTATGTTGAAAAATATTAAATTAGTTTTTTCATTGTTAAGCCGAGAACCATTCAGACCAGCTTTGTATATAGCACGACATACAACTATCCACTGTCTTTCTGTCAACAGCACCCAATACCATCCTCGTTCATATCACCAGTTTCATATTCATTGCGATTTGCTCCAATTTCTGAAATAGTTTTCTGTTCGGAATTCCATCAAATGCCTTTACAACATCTACTAGTGTATCATAGTGTAGCCATTTCCTGTATCTAGTTCAAATGTCACTCTATTATAAAATGGAAATTGCTACGGCAGGACCCAACTTTTGCAAAGCTGTGCTGTTCATCTTGTATTATTAATATTCCTCTCCATCCATTCCTGAATTCTACTATTAAACACTTTTTCAAAAATATTAATCGCCTTTCCTGAGATACTATCCAGTCTGTAATTTGTTCCTCTTCCAGCATTTAACATCCGTTATATTGTGGAGGTTTCCTCCATGACACATAGGACCTCTATAAATTCCTTGCAGCTGAGAATTAGATGAAATTACTTCATTGGCAGTTTTATTGCACATGCTTGTAAAACATGGGACGACATTTCTTTGCAAATTTAATTTATTAATATCGTTGTTGTTGCATGCACATCTCTATGAATTCCTAAGACTAATCATGGGAAGACACAACCATTTCCACACAATATCTATTGAACCTCTCATTGAAACTATCAATAGACAAAGAACTCACAATTGATTCTAGCAGTTCATTCTATTCATTCACAACTCTCCAAGCAAAATATCTAATCCTCATAATCTGCTCTCCCCTTCCAGAGATTGACTAACTCGGGAACCAGTAATTCAGGGATGACCTCTTGTTCTACTCTTTCTGTCCAAGTAGTCATCCCTGAATATTGGATAAGAACGTCGTCAGCAACGCTATGAGGATTAGATATTTTGCTTGGAGAGTGGTGAATGAATAGAATGAACTGCTACTTTTGCAATCTATAAACCCTCAAACTAACATAATAGGAAATATTTTACAGACCATTCACTAACTTGGCCACTCCCCTCTGTATTCTCTCCACTATTTCTCATCCTTAAAAAACCCAGAACACAGTAATCCAGATGTAGTCGTATGAAGACTATATATAAAGAGAAATGAAAATTCCATAATATCTGCTTGTTACTAACAAGCAGATATTATGGAATTTTATGGAGATATTATGGAAACAGCAGTAGACTATGTTAATAATCTACTGCTGTCCTCATATCCCTGGTTTCATCAATTTACTGAAGTATAGTTTCCACAATGTGGTACTACCATTCACCTATTATGACCTTTTTCTTGACCACTAGTATTAATAAATTAAAGACTTAATTCTGTATGTTAGTCAAGTAGATAATAGTTTAATATCCGAAGAAATTATTTTGTCCTCCTGGCACTTTCTTGAGATTTTGCCATCGCAATGAAGCAGCGTAAAGTATCTTAACTATTTCATCTGTTCCGTTACCTCCCTACTATAATTTTATTTATAAATAAATAATAAATCAGCTAACCCATTTTATTCCCTTATTAGGAAGTAGGCGAGGCCTTTATACCCTATCTAGCTTTTGGAGACTGAGTGGACAGTTCAATCACCACCGGTAATCAATCAGAGTTAGCTGGCCCATGTCTATCACTAATTATAGCAGCCACCGATAAAGAGGCTGGCAAACAAGTGCTGCCATCTCTTAGTGCCTAATCCTAACTAGATATGTCACTCTCTGAAAAATAATGTGGATACTACGGTCACTTTTCTTGAGTTTACGGGATGAAATACCCGAGTTTCTGGGAGAAAAAACCCGCTCTCCCCTGCCAGAGATCGACTAACTCGGGAACCGGTAGAAGAAAGGCTTAGAAAAAGCCTACTAGACTTGATCTTAAGTCAAACTTCGAGCGATCAAGCGTAGAGGACTCAGGCACACTTCTACTGAGCTACATATATTTTATTAACAACAAAGCATCTATGTACAATCTGAATAGGAATAAATATATATACATCTATTTACAATTATATACATTTTGTACATAGTATGCTCGTTTTAATTGGCATTTTTTTCTTTGACATTTCTTTATAGTTTCTTTTTCACATTGTGTCTATTATCTGAGTTTATACAATCTTTTTTTACATGATAATCTGCTCAGTGCCTTGCGTTTCCTAAAGTCCTTATACTTCATCTGAACATTTTTTTTCCTTCAATGTGTCATGCATTGATATCATTCTGTCTTAATCACTTATATTAACATTTAAATTACTATTTCATACATCCTATTTTTCATCTATTTACAATTATATACACGCTGTACATAGTATGCTCATTCTAATTGGCGTATTTCTTTGACATTTCTTTATGGTTTCACATTGTGTATATTATCTGTGTTCCTACAATCTTTTTTTTACATGATAATTTGCTCAGTGCTTAGTGTTTCCTAAAGTCCTTATACTTTATCCGAGCATTTTTTTTTTTTTTCAATGTGTCATACATTGATATCATTCTATCTTAAGCACTTATATTAACATTTAAATTACTATTTCATACATCTCATTTTGCATCTATTTACAATTATATACATGCTGTAAAATAGTATTCTCATTTTAATTGGCATTTTTCTTTGACATTTCTTCATGGTTTCACACTGTGTATATTATCTGTTTATACAGTCTTTTTTTTTTTTTTTTTTTTGCATGACTGAGCTAATTTCTTTTACCACAGAATGTTGTTTACTTTATTAGCTAAAAGAAGAAGTTTTTTTTTTCTATTCAAATAGTTTCGGCTTCATTTTTTAAAAAATTTTTTTTTTTAATACATATGGTTCGATTTGTAATGCTGCTGAAAGCCTATGGCGGGAATTGCAAGTTTGACTGCGGTCTCATTGTGAAGTATGTCTTCTGAAGTTATGGAAATTGATGGTGGAAGTTTAAGTTCTTCAAGTAAAGAAGTACTTCTTATTGAAGAAAAGAAGTCACCTGTATCCAATATACCATGGTAAAAATTTTCATTCGTATTTCTGTAGCGGCAAATTATCTTGAATGAAAAAAAATTTGAAGAATTATATTGTGTGATCTGGTTTGTTTAGTCTGGTTAAGTTTTTCCAGTGCATGCACTTAAGCTTTAATATCGTTATGATGACAACGATGATTGTTTACACAGATATGTCTTTAATTATTATTATTATTTTATTAGGTCAAGCTATACATTCTCCCCCCCCCCGCTTTTTTATCACATTAAATTCTTTGTGCTGGATGGAAAATTAGACAGAAAGTGAATTTTACGATAATGCATGGTATAGAAAAGAGAACTCTACTTGTCTTTTGAATCGTAAATTACTAAAATAAGTAAATAAAGTAAAAAAAAAAAAAAAAACGCTTAAATATATAGGCCTTGTCTTAAATTGAATGATAAAGGAATGTGGGCATAGAGGTAGAGGGGATTCATTGTTAATTTGGAACATATTTCAAAAAAATGAACACATAAATTGATTTTATTTTACCTTGTACTTTTAATACAGAATGACATCACGACATGTAATGATTTGATTACTGTAACCTTATCAATATATATATATATACACACACACACACACACACACACTAGGGGGCTCGCCCCCCTGACGCCTACTCCCCCCCCCCCGAGTTCCGAGCTGGTAAGACAAAAAACGTGACATAAAAACGTTTCAATTTCGATTTATCTTATATATATATATATATATATATGTGTGTGTGTGTGTGTGTGTGTGTATAAACATAAACATAAATATATATATATATGTATAAACATAAATATATATATGTGTATAAACATAAATATATATTATATGTATAAACATAAATATATATATATATATATATATATATATATATATATATATATATGTGGCGATCAGCTTTTACTCGGTTGTTATACATTTGAAAAAAATAGATTTAATGACTCCAAGACCGAGATAACATATAAAGATTTTAATGATAAATACTACTAGTTTCGGCATATTTTAAAGGTAGCATCTCCATTCCATACATTAGCACAGTCTCTAAGAAAATAGCTAAAGTCCTTAAAAAATATAATATCAGGACCTTCTTCACCACACTTCCAAAAATCTGCTCTCTAATCAGCCATCCAAAACCTACTCATCACAACCTTAAGTACCCTGGAGTATATAAATTGTGGTGTGATTGCAATATCCCATACTTTGGTCAAACTAACAAATCTATTGAGCAACGCACAGAAGAGCATAAGAGAGACATCTCATACAAAAGATCTCATGCAACTGCGTTATCCAGTCATGTTCTTTTTTCAAATAATCCTAATGATGACCAACAAAGCCACTCTGTATGCTGGAATAGATCAGAAAATATTTTTCGCTGTGAAGATGAGTTTGAAAGGAAAATCGTAGAATCAAGGGAAATCCTACTGAACCCGGTCCACTTAAATAATAATTTAAGTTATAACATCCCAGATAGCCATGCTGCAGTTATTCAATATTGGCGTTCACGTGAACTTGCACGCACAATTGCAACAAACAATGGCACGCCAGTTGGAACAACTTGAAAAATACAATGTTTTTATGTATTGATTATGTGAGGCAATTTGTACCTGTAATTTCCAGTTTGTTTAAATAATTCAACGTTTATTAGTATTCCTTTCCTTTATAAATACCTGAAGAAGGCTGCCATATGCCGAAACTAGTAGTATTTATCATTAAAATCTTTATATGTTATCTCGGTCTTGGAGTCATTAAATCTATTTTTTTCAAATATATATATATATATATATATATATAAACATACATACACATATAAATATACATACACACATATATATATATATATAAACATGTGACTTCCATGTGACATGTAATCTCTCGAACCTTGTAAGATTCAAGAGATTATTTTGAGTTATATTAAAATTAAAAAAATATTTAGTCTATCTGCATTAAAGATAAAGTTAAGATGAACAAAATGTTTCTTTTTAGAGCCTTAAGGATATAAATGCTAAAAATAAAAAAATAAAAATAAAATAAAAACAGGACTGAAAAGGAAATTGAAAATAGAAACATTGAACATATTAACACTTCACACTTGCAGTTAAATATGAGTAGTTAGTGGATATTATGAAGGAAATGGAAGAAATTAGATGTTTTGGGTTTATGTGAGGTGAAATGTGGGGGGGGGGGGCAAAAAAGGAAGAAGAGGAAAAATTGTGGATTTGGAGCTTGGAAAACAAAGAAGCTGGGTTCAGGCCAGATAGGGGATGGTAATAAAATCTTCACTTTAACATAATTTAGATGATAAATCATGACAATATAAAAAGGATCTGTATTTAAGGTTTGTAGTTCTGGAAAAAGCATATGACTAAGTGTCAAGAGAAAAGCTATTCAAAATGTTATGGTTATATGCCGTAAGTTAGCAGTTAAATTAAAGGAGGTACAGGAAGACACTGTCCAACCACAGAACTGAAAGCCTAGTCTGACAACCTGCTAAGGAGAGTCAGTTCATGCTGAAGGGGAAAAAGAAATACAGGATGTACGAATTGGTCACCAACATACAAAATCACGTGCTTTATACGTAAAATTTTCCAACTGTTATACAATCAAAATAGTTACCACTTTAAAAACTACTATCTTCATAAAAGAAGTTCATTTTCCAATGTGTAATAATAAACAACTCATCTCACAAGATGGATTGATTACCCTATTATCTGAATGGATTCTCCTTCTTTTGACATGTGCAGAAGTGTCGAAAGTCTCGAATCTGTGGGCATACAGTAGTTTGTTAAATCTGGTGTGAGACAAGGGTGCACATTATCTTCATCATTCATCATCTATATAGATCATTTTATGAGGAATAGTGGTATTAAACCTGATATGAAAATTCAGTTGGGGCTGTTAATCTCAGCTGTTTACTTTATACAGATGACACTATACTTCTAAATAAATCCATTACTATTCTGCAAGATTTCCTGACTAAATTGAATAACTGCTGTATTCAATTTAGTCAGGATATATTGGTATGAAAATCAGCAATAAAAAGAAATATTGAAAATGTCAACTGCATCCTGAATGGAGAACCTATAGAACAACTAAAATATTTCAGCAATTTAGGCACCACTTTTATTTAAGATGAAAATTAAATATGAAAGGAAGCCACCTGAATGTATTTAAATGGAATGAGATAGAAACTAGTCAACACTAAAGTAGATGTATAAAAGACCATGCTTGAACCATTTTAACTTATGGATCCAAGAGCTGGGTTAGAAGTAAAGCACTTGATCAAAGACAGGAGGCTATATGAGAGTTTTGAGAAAGATTAGTGGATTGAAGAAATGTCATCACTGGCAATATCATATTAAAAATTAGGATATTAGGAAAGAACTTGCCATTGTTACTATTCAGGAAAGTGTTAGCAGAGCTAACCTCAGATGGAAGAGAGAAGATTAGTAAAACAAGTGTTCTTGTCCAGGATGGTAGGAAAGTGCTCCCCCCCCCCCCCCCTGGAAGTCCAAGATCCAGTAAGAAATGGCTTAGAAGACAGAAATATAGGATTCAGTAATATTGGAACAATTAATTTGGACAGATTAATTTGGAACAAAATTGTTGCTAGGAAGTTAGTAATGATGTAATTTTTTCATGTAGTACTATCATAATGTTTTGTACACTCCCTGAGGGCAGATGTCAAGAATTTAATGTGTATTTTTTGCATTTATTTTATTTATGATCATTATTATTTATTTATTTAGTTGTTCATGCCTTAGAGCAGAGTTTCTCAAAGTGTGGTCTGGCAACAAGTGGGCTGTGAGAGAATTTCATTAGTAAATAAATAGCTTTTTAAAATCTTAGTCTGTAAATTTTCAGATACAGATTAGAGTACAGTATATTAAAATCTTTAATGAAATAAAACTTTTTTATATATAATTTGCATATACTTTTATATAAATTCCTTCCTCACCAGTGAGCCTTGTAAGCATACCATGAATATTATTCATCTTCTAGCCAGTTCAGACAACAATTGAGTATTGATTTCTTTCCCCATGAAGCAACACTCACATAGCCACTCTCACTCATCTGTTGCCTGGCATTATAAGAATACCAAATGGTAACATCTTTGTGATCCTGTGCCTTATTTCCATGCTTGCATCATTTTTGTTTTCAGTATTCTAATCAGTGGGGGCCCCATGAAGCTTTAAGTGGGGATGCTGCATATACAAAATAATTTAAAAAAAATTCTTTTTTTCCTAATCGGTAACCAATTTATTAATAAATAAATCTACAGATTTATTTATTAATAAATTGGTTAGTAATTAGGAAAAAAATAATTTTTTTAAAATTATTTTTTAAAAAATAATTTTAAAAATTTCACTGATTCCAATCCAAACATTTGCACTGAACATGTCACTTAAGCAGTTCTTGCATATAAAAACATTTATTCTCCATTCCACTTTAAAATATACCTTCTTTTATCTCAGTACTTTGGTTATATACTCTCTTTTATCTCCAAACTGGGCATATTGTGGTTGGTTTTCATTAATATTTTCCTTTTCCACCAAAGCTTAGTATAGTTGCATGTTCTTACAAGTACATCCAAAGTTGATTTTGAAGTGGTTAAAAGAAGGAACTTCTATCATGTGCAAATGGCAGTCATACTTATTATTAATACGCGACACCTCCAAAGAGCCCAAAGATTCATTCTAGGGAGGGCATTTACTCCACAGCTCTTTGTTTCCATCACTCAATCCACCAACTACAGCAAACTGCATCATCTACACTAATGTCATCCACTACCCCCACCAGTAGTATTTCCACAAACAATCACAAAATCCATACCCGCAGCCTTTTGGCTGAAGAGCAGATACGCTAACCACTTTGTCAATCAGACCAGAACTTTCTGGTCTCTTGTTGAATATTTGTCTGTAACTGTGGAACCAGGGTTGGATAACTTTCCCCTTTCATTTTTTGACAGAAAGAAATTGGAAGAATCTTGTCCAGGATGGATATCAAAACAGTCTCCAGGTCCTAATGGTGTTTTTCCAATTGTTTTGGAGATTTGTTCTTTAGAACTGACTCCAGTTCTGTCTCCTTTTTTTTTATTCTCTCTTTTTTCAGTGGTATCTATCCTGCTGCCTGAAACTTTGCCCATTCAACCCATCCCTAAGAAGGGCAAGAAATTTTTACCAATAAATTTGCCTAAGTGCCTCCATAGTTCAATTGGAAGAATGACAGTATGTTGTGCACTTCGATTCGAAAAGGCCTATGTTTGATTCTCGTCATGATGGGAGGAATCTTTATATGGGCTTCTTTCAATTGAAGGTGAGTTAGCCAATCTCATATGGAGGTAGCAGCGTTTTTTCCTCCTGGGAACTCGGGTTTTTCATCCCACATACAGACAAATCGGCCTTCGGACACATGCAATTTACAGACAAAAAAAATCTAATGGTAGTGGTGGTGTAGATCAGCGCTTCCCAAACTGTGGGCCGTGGCCCCCTTGGGGGCCGTAGGTTTTGTTGAGGGGGACTGTGAAATAATGAAAACAAATTTAAAATGTTTTAAGACTAAGTAGATTTTTTTATTTTAAAAGAAACGTATTTAACTTTTATTATTTATTATTTCTTTTTTGTTATTTTTTATATTTTAATAGAAAAATTCACACATTGGTGTTGGTTCACAAACTTTGCTTCCTGCGTATTTCGGTGCTTAATGGATATTAGTAAATATTGCTTATTCATATGTTTCATTTCAAAGCAGTGGTTAATTGTATTTACTTCGAATGCTCTCCAGGGAAGCTCCAAATCTTCCTGTCCCTTTCATCACGCATTCGTAATCAGGGACTGTTGATATTGACTTTATATACATATCAAAACTCGTTTTATATTATCACTGTCATCCGAACTAGTTTTCTGTTACCAATAAAAGTTTCGCATATACTTCACACATGAAGAAAAGCTTAAACAAGTTCATGTGAGGAGATAGTAAATCGCTTGCAGTGGTAAACAACACCCCTCCCTAACAGCCACTATACTGCAGAGGCAATAAAAACAAGTACTTTTATTATGCCAGTGAATAAGGTATGAGCAGTCTCTGTAATATATTTCTCAACAACTAGTGCAATTAGAGACAACCGGGATAAAAACACACTATTAATGAATCATCACATGTCCCCTCATACAGAAACTATGCTATATAGACTGAAACAAAACCATATGTTGCATGGGCAAACACAGTATCTAACTAAAAACTATTGTTATTAATTAGATGTGTATGAGTTCGATTTCCCAAGGCAGCAATAAAATTCAACCGAACCTGTTAAAATTCGTAAAAGTGTTAAAACTAAGTAATATATATATATATATATATATATAAAATGAATGTTACGGCAGTTTCACATATGGAATTCGGTTGAAGAGAGTTAGCATTTCAACTCAATTGCCAGCTATGCTTATATCTTTCGGTTGCGCGATCTTTTGTTAATACCGCACCAATCATATGCACGTTTTAATAACCTGCCTTTGATGTCTGTTTCCCGTTAGGCTTAATTAGCGTAAAGGGAGAAAAGTCACAAAAGAGAAAAATGTTCCTGGTCCGGGGATTCCCTTATTCAGGTAATATTCACTAATTTCATGGTATCAGTCTGTGGTGTGCCAGTATCGGTAAGTGGTGATATTATTTGATCTATTCTACGTTAAAAACTTTAACCCTGAGATGGATAAGTGGCTGATAAAAAATAAAAAAATAAAAAAAAATCCCGCGAACAATCAGAAGAAGCAGAAACAGACTAAAAAAAAGGACAGTATTTCATATTTTACCAGAACAGCCCACATAGTCTTCAGAACCAAACGGTAAGAGACAAAAAATGTAATATATGCATTTGATTTTTGCAATATTCGCTGTGTATGTTTTGTATTGAATATAAATACAATAAATATTATAAAATATTTTAATTTTTGCAAAGGGGGCCCTGACATCCAGAAGTTTGGGAAGCACTGGTGTAGATGATGGTGACAGATGGAAGTGTTGGGTAGGCTCCCTCCCTCGATGAGTCTTTGGACTCCTTGGAGGTGTCACGAAATAATAAAATAATAATAATAATAATAAATTACCAACCACTTTCTTTTACTTAAATTCTTCAAAGTTTGAGGATTCTCCAGTGGTTGCTCTTTATATCTATGAGGCATTTAATTTTGTTTGTTGGGCAGGCCTAGTTAATCGTATGGTCTTCTTTTGACTTCTGCATCTGGTTTGCCAGCTTTCTCTCTCTCTCTTTCTTTCTCGATGTGTGTGTGTGTAGATCTTTATCCTCAAACTGTGCTGTTAATACTGGAATTTCATGTTCTGATTTTTCACCTTTCTTTCTTCTGTTTATCATTGATCTTCAGTTAGCTGAAAATCAACTCCACAGTTTTGATGTTGACAGTGTTGTATTTCACTTTATTGCCAAAACTAGAAAGATGTCATTTTCTGCAGCCCTGAATTCTGATATCCACTGGACTTCTGATAAATATTTATTTAGTGCTAGTAAACTCAAAATCCTGTCTTATTTCTTGTAAAAAAAAAAAAAAATAATAAAACTATTTTCTTTTAGTCTTACTTTTTGACAATACCCAAATCTCTTGACAAGAAGATTTCTCTTCTTGGGAAACACTAGTCAACAAAACATTTCAGTGTAAACATATTACAACTACTTTGCCCTAATTATCCAAGGAATGAGGTTCTGTTTTGTTTCAGGCATTACTTCACTCAAAACAACTATTAACTGTACAGAAATTGCAAATTTAACTAATCATTGGATGGTGTTCTCACCTTTGAGTTTGACTCAGTACAGAAGTTCACAATTAGGTTGATTAATAACCCATCTCGCACAAATTGGATCCACTCTTTCATGCAAATATTGTTTCTGCCTTGCATTTTCTATAGGCGTTTTGATGGCTGCTGTTCATCAATATTATTATCGATACCTTGGCCCTCTTCTAATATGTTAAAATACATTCAACAACTATTCGATACCCCTTCACAGGTCAACTCCTAAGTTATAGAACAAATTTTTTTTTTTTTCTCTTCAATCATTCATTCTACTGCTGTCCTTTGGAACAGTCTTCCTTCTTATAGTCTTCTTCTTTCTCCTCATCTTTGTGCTCACACACAAATGTGCTATAAAGGAAAAACAACATGCCATGTAGGGGACTGCCAGAAGAAAAAATTAAAAATTAGTTATTTTGTAAGCTTTCACTCCCCTGACAAAATCATGTTAAAGATACCAAGAAATTATATACTTTGTTAATCCTTTATCCACATGTAAGCAAACAAGTTTGCAGCTGAAGTATTTTCAGGACTGGGGGGCAACTCGTATATAGTAGCTAATGACTTTAAATTACTTGCCTTAGTATCCCATAATGCATAAAGCACATATCCTTGCAGACATGTGTAATAATATGCATTATGGAAAGGGTTGAACTTTGCTTATACTTGGATTAAGGATTAAACGAAGTATATAATTTATTGGTATCTTTAATTTATAGTATAAGCAAGTGAAAAACTTCAAACAACTACAAAATCATGTGTTTTATTTTGGATGTAAAGTGTGAGATAATAACCTTACATGGACTCTGAACATATACCTTTTCTATTCTTATAGAGGGAATCTAGCAACTATGAAAGTGGTCATTACTTTCCATCTGACCAATAATACTCCAGCTTTCCATAAGACCTCATGATGATACTTTGCAAGTCCCTCAACTACTTAACACTGCTAATCTCATTGAGTATTTATATAGAAGGAGGTCCAAACTATTTTTTCTGTTCCAGAATGATTAGCTCATTTAATGAATGAAGTGTGCTGTTCTTCTTAATGGCATCCCTATTTGGAACAAAAAAAAGTGCATATCAGGTTGAGGTGTTCTGATTCTAAACCACATATCTGGGGGCTTTCCAAATATTTATTCCTGTTCTCTCTCTTCATCGCTCTCACTACTACTGTTTCCACTGCCAAACACTTCTGTCTCTTCATTACCACTCTCCCGATTTTTTCCTTCATCTCTTTCTTCTGATCGCTTGCATGCATCACACACACTTTCTTCAGTACATTCATTCCAAAGCCATGTAAATGTAACCCATCATGCCTGTATAATTTCATTCTTCCCTCAAATACATGCCATACCTCCACAAACTTCACCCCCTTTTCCTCACACAGCTCTGCTAGCATACCATTCGTGATTTTGGCTCTCAATCGCAACTCATCATTGGCATACCTCAGCAACACACTGACACCTTTCCTACTACATTGTTATCTTTCACTCTTCTCAATAATCTTCTGATATTCCTCACATCCTTCTATCCACTTAGATCATTTGTCCCTACAATCACAACTAACTCTCTTGCTCAAGTTTTCCTCATGTCCAACCAATAATAGTGATGTGATGTCATGTGGAACGATCTTCTGATTTTCTCAGTCATCACAAATCTGAACATAGTTGAGAATCAATGAATTATATTAGAAAAGAATATATAGGCATAAAATGCATTATCCTCGTTACTGATTACCTAAATCATAATTTATATAGTGGCAATTTCCAATTATCTGTGATAATTAACAATTTATAGAATTCATGTTTCATTAGTTTCATAATATTATTAAGGAACATTGATATCCAATACTACTTTGCTTAGATCCAATACTACATCCAGCTTTCTGGCCAGACTTTCTGTTTATAAAAGTATTTGTAGGTGGGAGATTATATTCCTGTATATGTTGCAGTCCTTCACATCTTTTCCTTGAAGCTTTTGTTCACTCCTTAATCTAAAGCAATGTTTGCCAAACATGACAAGCTGGAAATCTTTTTTTTTTTTTCGCAGACCTTCACACATCCATTCATCTATATAGCTGTGAATTAAATTGGCATTATTACTTTAAACATTACATGCTATTATAGTTTGCCCACCGATTAGAGATCCTTCGACACTTCTGCGCATCTTAGAAAAAGGAGAATCCATTCCGATAATAGGGTAATCAGTCCGTATTGTGGGATGAGTTGTTTATTATTACACGTCGGAAAATTAACTTCTCTTTTATGATTATCGTAGTTAACTATGTTGCTTGTATAACAGTTGGAAAATTTTACCTATAAAGCACGTGATTTCGCGTGTTGGCGACCAATTCGGACGTCCTTCATTTCTTTCTTCCCTTCAGCATGAATCGACTATTCTTGGAAAGACGTGAAGCAGGGACCTACAAACGGTGGGCGAACTATATTATGTTACACCTCCAAGGAGTCAAAGGATTCATTGGGGGGGGGGACACTCTACTCTACATCTCTGTCTCCACCACTTAATCCCCCAACTACATGGAAAACCACTACCATCAGCATCATGTACATACATACAACACCATCTACTGCCTATCACCACTTCTAGTATTTTTTATTGCATGCAGGATGAAAAACCCAAGTTTCCAGGAGAAAAAAATTCTACTACCTCTGTATGAGATTGGCTAACTCACCTTCAATTAAAAAAACACACATAAGGGTTCCTCTTGTCACAACAAGAATCGAACTTAGGCTTTTTCCAGTTGAAGGGTGTAATGTACAGTCATTCTTTCAGTTGTGCTATTGAGGTACTTTAAAAGTAATGTTTAAAGTAATTATACCAATAAAAATGTGATATCTGATATCAATTAGGCACCTGGCTTAGATTAATTGTGTATATTGGGATGGTTTTCTTCCTTGCTTCATTTTTTAATTTGTATTTTTATATTTCTTGAGGACTGGTAAATTTTTCCCAAAGACTAATATTGGGCCACAAATTACACTTTGGGAAATAACGATCTAAAGTATAAAGATGGTAAGATCCCAAAGTGTAATTTGTACTTATTATGTTGTAGTGTAATTGTCCCAAAGTGTAATTTGTACTTATTATGTTGTAGACATTTATTTCTTCAATAACCAACTTCAACACTTCAACTCTCTCTCTCTCTCTCTCTCTCTCTACCACCATTCCAGTTGCTAAAATAAATGCTAGAATTTCAATGAAACACTAGAATTCATAAAATAAAAATTGTTTTTATAGGGTTGAAAAATACAGACCTATTAAATTTGCTGATATTGTTGGAAATCAAGAAACAGTTGAGCGCCTTGAGTTAAGTATTCAGTAAACAATAATTTTCTTTATTGTACTGGTAAAATGAGTGCTACCTAATTCAAAGTGACAAGATTTTTTTAATTATTACTACTTTCAACTTGCTTGATTGCCAAGTACCAGATTTTGACTTGTACTGTCTGCCATTATCATGTTTAAATTAAAAGCAAAATTTATATACTCCACTTATATTGTTACTTGGGTGTTGTTGTATGAGGTCAGTCCTCATCAAAAAAGTACAATGTAGAGAAGAGAAGATTTAAAAAAAATTAAGACATTACTTTTAATGTAGCAAAGTTCTTAAGTTTGTTTGGAATTGGGAGAGATGTAGTCAGTTATTTCTATTAAAATTTGGTATATAAATAGGATAGACGGCATAAAGGGCTGGTGTGGAATGGGATTCCAGAAACCACGACACTGTTCACTGGACAAAGAAAGGTGGAAGAAGATAGTAGGAAATTAGATACCAACAGGCAGTATGCCCATGGTTCGTGATGATGATGATATACATAGGAACATTGCAATGTGCAAAGTGTTATTAAACACTTTTAATAATCTTTCACAGCATTAACTACTTTTGTACAAAGCTTTATCTTATTCAGCAGACTGATATGTAAACATTTAACTAAAAATATAATGCTTTATTCTGTTTAAGTATTTCAGTGGTAATGTTAGTATAAAAGAAATCTTTCTGTATAGGTATAGTCAGTTGCAAAACTGTGATAATAATATTTACTGTTTGATTATGATATTCAACATGTAACAGAGGGAACAAGAGGTTCAAAAGTTTTGGATTTGGTTATAGCATCAGAAGAGTTGATAATAACTGAGTTGACTTCTCTCCCACCAGTTGGAGAGAGTGATCATATGGTGTTGACTTGGAAAATGAATAGACATGCAGGAGTATCAAAGAGACGGGAACCCTTGTGGAATTATAAGGCAGGTGATTATAATAGTCTTAGACGTCAACTTCGGGAAGTTTCATGGAGGGAGGAATTGGAAGGCCGGGATATCACCAGTGCGTGGGAAATTGTGAAAGAATATTTGTTATCAGCAATGGTAAGTTGTATACCACGAGTGAAGAAGAGGACGCAATTTGGAGTAAAGTGGATGACAAACAATATTAAACAGGAATTGCATGCGAAAAAAGAGGCTATGGAAGAGATATAAGGAGACAGGTGAAGAGATGCATGAGGAATATAAGACACAGGCCAGAAGAGTGACTAGTGTGGTAAGGAAAGCGAAACTGGAATATGAGAGGAGATTGGCCCTAAGATCCAAAGAAAATCATAGGGAATTTTTTAGCTATGTGGCCAGTAGGAGGAGAAATGACTGTGGAAGAATGATATTGTGGGATAAAAATGGGAATAGAGTGACTGATGCAGAGGACATAGTGGAATTGTTCAAACACTTTATTGGAGTATTTCATCCTAGAGGAGTCAGTTTTAATGCTAGAGGAATAGGACTGGTTCGAGGTCTGGCAGTACAAGAGGAGAGTGTGTTTCAGATACTGAGTACTCTGGATGTCAGTAAAGCTGTGGGACTGGATGGTATTTCACCACGAGTTTTGAAAGAATGTGCTAGGGAATTGATAGTGCCTTTAACGTGGCTTTTCAGTGAAAGTCTGGCTTTGGCAAAGGTGCCCAGGGAATGGAAGGAAGGTAAGATAGTGCCATTGCATAAGGGTGGTAACAGACTGGAAGTGTCTAATTATAAGCCAGTCTGTGTGTCATCAGTAGTTGTTAAGATCTTGGAGAAAGTAGTGAGGGACCGTATACAGCATTGGGCAGATGAGGGTAATGTTATCTGTGAGAATCAACATGGATTTGTGAAAGGACGCTCTTGTTTTAGCAATATGCTAGCCTTTTATAATAAAGTTACAAGAACATTAGATGAGGGAAAGGCATATACTGCAATTTTCTTAGACTTGGCGAAGGCATTTGACAGGGTGCTACATTATAGCTGATATTTAAGTTGCAGCACATGGGTCTGGATGTCAGATTGGTCAACTGGATTCAGGATTGGCTGTCTGATAGGTATCAGAGAGTTGTGTATGGTGGAGCAGTTTCCAGGAGGCAGAGGGTTACAAGTGGGGTCCCACAGGGCTCAGTACTAGGACCTATATTGTTTAACCTTTATATCAATGACATAGCCAGTGGATTGCAGGGGGATATTCAGTTGTTTGCGGATGATGCGAAGCTGGGAAGGATTATTAGTAATAGTGCAGATGTGGTAGCCCTGCAAGAGGATTTAAATAAGCTTGATAGATGGGCAAATGAATGGGGGTGTCAGTTTAATGCAGCAAAATGTAAGGTCTTGAGGTTTGGGAAACATCGATGGGATGCTGCATACTCTATGGGAGGAGTTATACTGGAGGAAGTAGGGGAGACAAGAGATCTGGGGTTGATGATTGATAGAAACCTGAAGTTTAGGGGACATATTGCAAAGGTGGTGAAGGTAACACAGAGGATTGCTGCTATTATGAGAAGGACACTGACCTGCAGAGATAAGAGGGCTATCATTCCGTTGTATAAGTCTTTGATCAGACCACACTTGGACTATTGCTCTCAGATTTGGTCCCCAGGATTTGAAGGGGATAAATTAACTGTGGAAAGGATACAAAGACGGATGACAAAGATGGTTTCAGGACTGTACAAGGATAGTTATGAGGATCGGCTGAGAGAATGTGGACTGCAGAGTTTGGTGGATAGAAGAAGGAGAGGTGATATGATTGAGACTTTTAAACTGTTAAGAGGTGGTTACAGGGTTGACACTGGGGAGTTCTTTCGCTTGGTTGATCAGCGGGAAGGAGTGATGACAAGAGGCCATCCCTGGAAGTTACGAAAGGAAACTATGAGCAAGAGGGTAAGGAGTGGTTTCTTTGTGTAGAGGGTGGTTGAGCCGTGGAATGCATTGCCTGATGGAGTGGTGGGAGCGAGAACGGTCAGTGAGTTTAAAGAGTGGTATGATAGACTTTGTGTTTCTCAGGGGGGGACCTCCCCTCGATGAGTCTTGACAGACTTTATGTCTTAGGAAGGACCTCCCTCGATGAGTCTTTTGACTCCTTGGAGGCCTGAATAATAATAATAATAATAATAATAATATTATTATTATTTATTGCTATCAAGAAAGTTGAAACAAAAAAAAAAAGAAGTCAAGTTTGTATGTATGGCCGGATAGTGCAATTAATATAATATGTTAACATGGCTCCATACAGTGTTTGGTGGTGACACCATCACACCATCTTTTAGCTTGAAAAAATCTGTTTCAATCTTTGCTAAGTAAACAAAATCAGATCTGAATATTCATATTTTATAAGGTATTTTAGTTGTAAATTCCTTATAACTTTTATGATCATTTATAAGAACTTTTCAACTAAAAGTGAACATTATCTTGTCTTCTTTTTATAAAAATGACAGGGCTTTTCCTTGGTAAAAGAGACGGACTAGCCAGAAAATACATGCTTTTAAGAGATTGTAGATTATTAGATAGAATAAACCAATGAGAAAAAATGCATACATAATATTAGCATTATTAATAATTCTAGAAGTGCCTTGGATGACCGAAATATGAGATCAGACTATTGGAGACAAATAACAGATTAATTTGAAGGAAAGCCCCAATAGTAGTGATATAAATTTTTCATGTACGGTACCATCATAATATCTTGTACACTCCCTGAGCATGTATATCAGGAATTTGATGTGATTGAAACATAAATTGTTGAGAGGAATATATTACAGTTTATGAGCAACAGGTTATAAGCTAGCCTGTACCATACATTTCTCTCTCTCTCCTCTCTCTCACTCACACACACACACACACACACTGTATTGCAAAAATTAACAGACAGTTTGCTGTTGGCCCATCACTGGCTTGCAATTGCAAGATGCTGCTCTCCTCGGCAGATTTCCCACTAAATGTTAATAAATGGACACGTATATTTTGGACTATCTTCACCAGAATGGCAGAGAGTATGTGTAGTAGAAGAGAGTTAACAGTCCTCAGCTTATTTTCTAACTCATCCCAGATGGGTGCAGTATGGTCACTTTAGACTTTGTGCTGGGCAATCTAACTTTTTCACTCTCATTTCCTCAAACCATATTGCAGCTCCCATTAAAACATCGTGTATTATCATGTTGATGTTCAACTGGATCATTAATTTCATAGAACTGCTACACTGTAGACAAAGTGGTAATTGACCATATTGTCACCATACAATTTCTTAATTTATTTCTCTAAATCCTACTCCAAAAAATGCTGTTTAAATGAATGTCTTTATAACCAAAGTGATCTATCACTCCAACCATAGATTCCTGTGGTCTGTCATCCATTTGAGCCCTGCACATGAGTGTTTCACAAAAAAAATCAATTTTTTTGTGAAACATTATTTGAGACAGTGTTATGGCTTGAATTTAGTTTCTACAGAAGTTCCTGTAGAGTTTTTCTGCAGGAATTCTAATTTTTTAGTGGAAAAATTGCCCATTGCATGCCTCCTGCTATTTTGCCAGAGGGACATCAGAAAAATTTCTGATTAATTTTGATATTAATAACTCTTCTGGTCCAGTTGATATTCCTCCATTTGTGCTCCATTAACCTGTTCTGTATTGCTTGTATAGCTGTCATGAGTATCTTGCATGCACTGAACAACATTGAATCAAGCTTTTCTCTAGCTCGTACCTAAGAAGGGAGATAAAAGCAGAGGCATAGCTAGGGGGAGGCAGAGGGGCGGTCCACCCCACACAGCACTTTGAACCTTTTTGAACTTTTGCAGTTAATTCTAAAATACAGTCGAGAACTCATTTCCAATTATTGTAATACTGCTGCGAATTTTCCTCAGAATTGCTGTAAGTGTTGCTAGGTGAGAGGAGTTTTTTTTTAAATAAAATTTATTAAGAATTACCTACATTACTATGAAATAGACTTCGCCAATGTCATCGATTTTGCTAACAGAAAAGCTAGAAAAATAACATTGTAGAATGTTGAAATTAAAGTTTTACTTCAAAAATATACATAGTTTTAATTTATTTCCCTATACGTCATTTTGACTTTTTGTAGTATTTTTGGGAGGAGCGGCAAACTCAGGGACCACCCGTGGCGGCAAAAGCTCTAGCTGCACCACTGGATAAAAGTCAACCATAAAACTTTTGTCCCATTGCTCTCACCTCAGTATTCTTGAAAGTGATGGAGAGGATTAACAACTAGCTTCTTCACTACCAGGAAGCTAATTAGTTACTTGGTGATCACCAGTGTGGATTCTGCTATTCTGGTTTTACAGCAGACCTCTTTGCTAAACCTTTCCATGGCCTGTGTTCAAAGGTGGTGACTATTTGGCATTGAGGCCTTCTGAACAAGCTACCATCTTATGGTCTCCCTCTTGCTCTTTATGATTGGATTGCCAGCTTCCTCTTTTACCATTCATTGTGTGTTGTGGTGGATGGCTTCCTCTTATCAACTTTCTTTTATCAGTGGTGGAATACCCCAGAGCTCTGTTCTCTCACTCACACTCATATCAGTGACCTCTTCTCTCTCTCTCTCTCTCTCTCTGACATCAAATTCTATCCATAATTTTGTTATGACAATATTCTCCATTAATTTATTCAAGAAATTGTGTAGTACTCAAATGTGATCACAGCCTCAAGATCTTCTGTAACCAGTGTCATAAATATTAATCTTCTTGCCTTTCTCCAGTGGAGTGAAGACAATTTAGTGAACTTCAGTTTTATTAAACTCAGCCTTGTCTTCTTACCCACAAGAAATATCCTACCTGCATGTTATGATTATGGACACCTCCAAGAATTTCAGACTTGAGGGAGAGCACGCTACTCGTCTACTCATACGGTGCCACTACACGGACTCACTTTTGATAATGATCCATTATCCTTTCAAGATTGGTTTTCTGGCACCATTTGCTAACTTCCAGTAGACAGCCAGTAATGGCTAATTACTTCATCTGTTGCATCTGATCATCTGTACCTCTGCTCAGACTGAACAGGGATATGATGAACAGAAATCATCCTTTTAGGAATGAGAGCAGCCTTCATCCTTCATTTCACCAAAAATTTCAAACCACTGTCCAAGCCTTGGTTCTCTAACAAGTGTTCTAATGCAGTTAGCACACTTGTTACAAAACCAAACTGCATATCATGAGTGGCTCAAGACCAAAACTCCAGCTGTGCTCTCCATCTACACCACAGTTCACAGAAGCTGTAAAATACCATCAACAAATTCACATCAGATTTTGAAAGGGCCAAATTCTGTCAACTTACTACCTGTCCAAATGCCAGAGAAGTCTTGTTCCATGCCAAGGCCACTGGATACAACTTCATCATCATTATCAAATTCCTGCCATTTACCCTCAAGGGGTGTACAGGATATGATAGTACTACATAAAAAAAATTACATCATTATTAATTTCCTATCTACAATTTTCCTCCAAATCAGTCTGTTACTTGTCAACACTCCAACATTATCAGATCTTATATTTCTATCGTCTAAAGCACTTTGTACCGTATCAATCCACCTATATCTTGGTCTTCCTCTGGGTCGTTTTGCTGCCAACCTGGCAGAGAACACTTGTTTTGCTAATCTTTCCTCGCCCATTCTGTTTAAGTGACCATACCACCTGAGATTAGCTCTGCTAACACATTCCTGGATGCTGACAATGTCAAGTTCTTTCCTAATATCCTCGTTTTTAATATGATACTGCCATTGATGCCATCTGTTCACGCCTATAATCTTTCTCAGGACTCTCATATCTGTGGTCTCTAGTCTTTGGTCAAGTGTTTTACGTCTGACCCAGCTCTCAGATCCATAAGTTAAAACTGGTTTGAACACTGTCTTGTATACAGCTAATTTAGTGTTCTGACTAATTTCTCTCTTATTCCATATGAATTTATTCAATTGACTTCCCACCATACCAGCTTTGCTGATTCTGTTGTCTATTTCTATATTTAATTTACCATCTTCAGTAAAAATCGTGCCTAAATAGCTGAAATGTTTTACTTCTTCCACAGGTTCTCCATTCACAACACAGTTGACATTTTCAATGATTCTGCATTTCATTGCAGAATCATTGAAAATGTCAACTGTGTTGAGAAAGACAAAGGCAATTTTCATTGTCTTTGTCTTTCTATTGCTGACCTTCATACCATATCTATTACAACAGCTATTCAATTTAGTCAGAGAATCTAGCAGACTTGTAGCGGATTTATGTAGAAGTATAACATCATCCGCATAAAGCAAAGAGCTGACATTAACATCTCCAATTTTGATATCATGTTTAATACCACTTTCCTTCATAATGTGATCCATATACATAATGAATAACAGAGGAGATAATGTACATCCTTGTCTCACACCAGATTTAACATTAAACCATCTTCCTGTACTTCCTTCAATTCTAACTGCTGACTTACAACTCAAATAAAGACTAAGTATTGCTTGATATAATGCCCCATTGACACCATATAACTGCAGCGTATTGAATAGCTTCTCTCTTGGCACCTTGTCATATGCCTTTTCCAAATCGACAAAACTTAAATACAGATCTTTGTTATATTCCTATGCTTTCTCGACTATTTGTCGTAAAGTGAAGATCTGATCCTGACAGCCTCTATTTGGCCTGAATCCAGCTTGTCCTTCACCAGTCTTTTCTTCCACAATTCTTCTCAACCATTTCTCAAGTATACTTGCATAGATCTTGCCAGGAACACTCAGTAGGGAAATACCTCTGTAATTCTCACATGCAGTTTTATTTCTCTTTTTATATATGGGTACTATGAGAGCTCTACTCCAATCATCGACAAAACTTAAATACAGATCTTTGTTATATTCCTATGCTTTCTCGACTATTTGTCGTAAAGTGAAGATCTGATCCTGACAGCCTCTATTTGGCCTGAATCCAGCTTGTCCTTCACCAGTCTTTTCTTCCACAATTCTTCTCAACCATTTCTCAAGTATACTTGCATAGATCTTGCCAGGAACACTCAGTAGGGAAATACCTCTGTAATTCTCACATGCAGTTTTATTTCTCTTTTTATATATGGGTACTATGAGAGCTCTACTCCAATCATCGGGAATTCGTCCCTCTGTCCAGGCTTTCTGAACTATGCAGTGCAGCCACTACAAGACTCTTATACCACCATACTTCAGCATTTCTGGTTGAATATCATCTACTCCTGCTGCCTTTCCACATTTCAAGCCTTTGATGGCTTTTTCTACTTCAAGTATGGATATGGATTCCTGACTGCATGCATGGTCAGTGTTTTATACCACTGTGCTGTCATCACTGCTTGTTTCATTTAGCAGTTTTTCAAAGTAATTACTCCATACTTCAAGGATATCTTTTTCTCCCGTTTTCATGTCACCTTTATCATCTCTAATTCCTTTTATAGCACTCTTTCCTCCATTCTTAAGCTTCTTCAATAACCTCCAGAATATTTTGCCACCTTCTTGATATTTATTTTCTATATTCTTGCCAAAGTCCTCCCATGACTTTTGTTTAGCTAGTTTTACACAGTGTTTAGCATTCTTACATTTGTCTCTATATTCTCTAAGAGCACAAGCTGACTTATTTGACAGGAACTTTTGGTATGCTTTCTTCTTTTCCTTCACTGCCTCTTTAACTTCCTGTGTCCACCAGGAAGTTCTGATTTTTTTATCCTTATAGACAACCTCACCGCATACCTCTCTGGCAGAATCAATCAATGTTTTCTTGAGAGTTTGCCACTGAATCTCCAAGGTTTGATTCCTGTTCTCAAACTCTTTCATTTTTTCTTCAGTAATCTTTGTGTATTTTAGTCTATAGCTCACATCTGAGAGCTGCTCAACTTTTATTCGCATTAAAACTTTCTTACATGTTATTCTTTTCAATATGAAATTCAATTTTATCCTGCTCAAGAATAAATAGTGATCACTTCCAATTTCAAATCCTCCGTACACTCTGGTGTCCTGCACCAGGGAGAAAACATCACTATCAACAATAACATAGTCAATGAGACTTTTCTTATTCCTAGCCTCTTCTCTCCATGTGAATTTGTGCACATTTTTATGTTGGAACATGGTGTTAGTAATTACCAGTCCATGTCCTAGCAGAAATCCAACAGATATTTGCCATTATTATTAGCTTTGCTCTTTTCTCCAAATTTTCCCAAAATATTTTTGTATGTCTCACAATCATTTCCTACTCTGCTATTTAGATCCCCAACAAGGACCAACTTTTCCTTTTTCATTGTGTCAGTTGCTTTTTCTAAAGCGTCAAAAAATTCCTCCACTTCTACCTTAGTAGAACCTTCTGTGGGACAATAGGCACAAATAAGTCTCATTGTCCAGTTCCCCATTCTCATATTTGCCCACATTACTCTACTTGAGACTGACTGCCATTCAAGAAGATTAGCCTCGTATTTTGTGTTGAATACTATGGCTACTCCTTTTTTTCCTTGATTGTCATTGCCTGAATATAACATTTTGTATTTATTGCTCAGAAAGATCTCACCAGTTTTGGTCTTTTTTGTTTCAGTCACCCCTATTATGTCGATCTGGTACTTATCTAATTCTTCAGCTAGCTCCATTTCTTTGCCATTCAATCTTTTTACGTTGACAGTATCGATCTTTAACTCTGGTGATGTTGAGTTGGGGTTTATTTTCAGATTTGTTCCAGTAGCTGACTTTTCGCTGTTCGCCCTGGTTCCCTGGCGAAAACAACGGGGGCCTTGTTTAACCGGGCGATGCCCCCAGCCGGCATGAAATTTTGTGATGTTGTACCATCATTCTATATTTTGGTTTAACCAATAAGAATACAATTTGGTCGGCTAAATCCCAAATTGCCAGCCCATCCTCGTCCGTTCAGTATCCAAGTAGATACCCAACAGGGTGCACCACGAGAAGGTGAGGATTGGATATTAGGTCAGAAGCCCTGGTCGGTTCTCCGCATTCCTTTAAAGGCTATGTGGAGGTCTCCTCTCAGTTATACAGCTTTGACCCTTAAGCACCCCTGGATACAACTTTTGTCCATTCATATTTCCACCACTCTCATATTGTTCATGTCATTTGATAGGTTTAGTACACGTCTGCTCAGCAAACTACCATCTTATTGCCTGCCTTTTGCCCTCTTCAACTGAGTTGTCAGTTTCTCTCTAGTTGCTCATTGCAAGTGATGGCAGATGGTTTTCTCTCCTCAGATTTCCCTACCAATCCATTGGTATCCCAGGGCACTCTACTTTCACCCATTCTTCTCCTTATAAATGACTTACTCTTCAAATCCTGACTTTAAATCCTGTTCATAGCTTTGCTGATGACAGTACACTTCATTCCTCCTTTCGTTTGATAAACTTTGATAAATTGTGACTGATAATTAGAAAAAACCTCTAATCTGCCATAATACACAGATATTTAAATATTATTTAAATTAAAGGTGCCAAGAAATTGTAAGTGTAACCATCTGAAGTTTGCATGTGAAGTATCTTCATGACTGGGCTACTTGTATATAGTCTAATGACCTCATATCAATCACCTTAGTATCCCATAATGCAAAGCACACATCCTTTTGGATGTGTATAATGCTATGCGGTATGGGAAGGCCACTTTTCAGAACCAATTTTGACCATTATTGAGGTCTCATTAGGGGAGCCAGACACAAAATAGATACCAATGTTGAAGTAATTCAGAACTCACATATTTCCAATATACAAGTAGTCAAAAGGTGTCACATCTTATTATTAAAATACTCTGGTTTAAAGATAGATGTACATCTTCCGGATGTTTCATTTCCCTTTTCATTTTTGCCAACTCTTGCCTTAGCTCCTACTACTGCCCTGACTCTAGTTCCCATTTTTAAGTGCTCTGACCTATCAATCACATGCATTTATGCTTACCTTCTTTTTGTTCACTCTAACGGTCCATAAATCTTTCGCTTTTTTGGTGCATACAAGAAGCAATTCTCGCAATGCATTTACTGGGAAAAATCCAGGGCAGAACTCTATCTTCATGCAGAGTCTTTCTGTGGCCACCAATGTGCACTTCTTTATGAACACCATTTTCAGGAAAAAAATAAATTAAGAAATATATAATAAAAATATAATTATTATTAATTAATATATATTATAAATTATTATAAATATATAATTTATACAGTAGCGTAACCACCTCCTAATCCCTACATGTTAATGTACATGTTATCATTGCGGCAATATGATTTCCTTTTTCTTATTTTTTTTTATGTTGAACCCATGAGAGGTTGGTTAATCAACCAACCTGTACTATGTTTGTACCATATATTGGTAAGCCTTTGTACAGTCTTTGCAATCATAATATTTATATACGAGAGATGTCCAGAAAGTAAGTTCCATTTTTAAATATTTTCACTGCAGTGCTGTGATCGCAATGGTGCGCTTGCATGCTGAATGTGTTGATGTGTTAGGCGTTGGTGCCATTTTCAGACATTCTCACAGTGCTTATGCTTTTTGGAATGTGTTTATAATGTCTAAGAAAATTGAATCGCCCACTGCATGTGAAATTAGGTCAGTTACTTCTAAGTTTCTGAAATCAGGCAGAAACTTCTATAGTTTCTGTCATTGACTTTGAAATGATGTTGGATTTAATATCCACGTAATTCGTATAATTTTGTATTGCTGACATGAAGCCTTTGGTTCTTTATTTTTAGTAAATACTTCACGCACTGACCGAGAGTTCGCTTACAAAAAATACACCTCTCGGGTGCTTTGAGTTTCTTAGAAACCAAGAGAGTTTTTGCTCTCTTGGTTTCTGCCTGATCCCTGATAAAAACCAATGAGTTTGAAACAGTTGTGTCAGGTCAGTGAAACCTATCAAAATGAACTAATAGGAGGCTAATAAATGAGCACTACATAGTGTGCATGCCACCTATTAGGTTCGGCTAGGACAACTCTTAGTATAGCGGCGAGCGTATTTACCGTAAGCTCTCTGCTCAAATTTTCGCAGTGAAACTTCTTAGTTTCTGTCATCGGCTTTGAAATGATGTTGGATTTAATATCCACTTAATTCGTATAATTTTGTATTGCCAACATGAAGCCAACATATTGCCAACATTTATTTTTAGTAACTAACACATTAATATTTTTTTAAAATTTTTATTTTGTATTTTATTTTTTTTTATAATAACCTCTAGATACTACATCTGTCTAATGATATCTTTAATATGATTTTATAAATTAAGTTTTTTGTATGACATTGTGGACTTATATATGTAATTTATTTCTACACTCTTATGTTTACATTTCTTCAGTGAAATGATATTGTGATTAGCGATGTAACATCACATGGCTCATTCTAATTTTAAATGATCAATTATTTGTTTTCTACCTTGTAAAAGACTATTTCCTGTCAAGCTACTGACTGATGATAGTTTGTTATTTTCAAACTGAAATATCCGGGAATATATTAAATAATCTTCTTGTGCAAACGTGTTGGTAATTCTTAATTTCATGTCATCACAAGTTTCTCTCAAAAACATTCCTGTTGGGAGTTTTCTACCATCTTGCAAACACTGCTTGTTTCATATAGCAGTCTTTCAAAGTAATTACTCCAGACATCTAGAATATCTTTAACTTCAGTTTTCATGTCACCTTTATCATCTCTGATTCCTTTTATAGTACTTTTTGCCATTAGCAAGTTTTTTCAATACCCTTCCGAATATTTTGCAACCTTCCTGATATTTGTTTTCTATGTTCTTACCGAGGTCTTCCCATGACTTTTGTTTAACTAGTTTTGCATAGTGCATTGTGTTCTCACATTTTTCTCTGTATTTTCTAAGAGCACAAGCTGAATTACTTGCCAGGAACTTTTGATATGCTTTCTTCTTTTCCTTCGCTGCCTCCTTAACTTCCTGAGTCTACTATTGCTGGAGGTGTAGGTTCATCATAGCTTTAGCACTTTTCTATTCAGGGTACTACATCTCACCAATAATAATGCATAATGCTAACATTGTAGATTCCAAATTCACCCAACCATGAAATACTGCCTACACATTTTGGACAGTGCACCCAAATTCTCTCTCTCTCTCTAAGATTGCATAATGCTATCCAAAAGAGGTCAATCTGGTTAATTCATGATCCCTCTCTCACAGATCCACACTAATCCCTCTCTCATTGACATTCAGTTTCTTACTTATCCCTGTTCTATAGGTACTTTCATAGACCCTGTCCTACTAGCCATTGTCATTCTCCCATTTTCCTTCTAATTGCAAGAACCAGAGCAGCTGCTTTTCAACATCTATTTACAGTCCGGCTTCAAACTTGCCAAACCAACTTTTTTGCTTCTCCTTTCATTTCATCTATCTCTGTTCTTTGGAACAACCTCTGTCACAAGGTCTACCTCCAAAACTAAAAACCTTCAGCTGTTCCAAAAAAAATATGTCAAGATATTCTTCTTTTCTTCTTGCCCTCACATGGCACTGATGTGCTTTAGACCTGGCAATCTTTCATGAAAGGGTTATATAAAAGCACTCAGTTAACTTGAAAACTGTTTGAAAAATAGCCTATGACACGTTCTTGTGGTTGGTAACTAGAATATCTTAATTGCATTTTTTTTATTGTAATTTTACACATTATACTTCTTGTAGATAAGTGTTGGTAACACATGACTATTAAATTATTTCAGGAAATTACAACGTATACTAGAATATTAATTAAAAGAAACTTTAATCAATACTTTGATGCATGCAGGAAGAGAGAAACTAACGTTCCTAGAGTCCTAAAAGGTGCCCCCCCTAGCGGGCTGTGTTGAATTGTCTTGGCTGATGTTCTCACGATGTAAGCTTTCCAAATTTGGGGCAGTCTCATGCGCCCAAATTTGTTGAGGTTTTGAAAGTTTTTTAGAGCTGAGGCTGATTCCATGAACAATCTTTTGTATTTAAATTTGCTACGTGTAGTAAAGTGTAGTAAATTTGCTGAGGTATAGTAAATTGGCTTTCTTCCAGCGTATTCTGTGGTGGGTATCCAATTTACATAATTTTTATTTGTTTCAAAAGTGATTATTCAGTAAGTGTAATGCACCTTTTATTTTTATCATTATTTTGAATTATAGTGCTCTTACTGGAGAAGAAGTGATACAAAGCATCTTAATTTAATGAGAAAAAAATGCAAAAGAAAAAAAAGTGCTGAGCTGGATGCATTATGAAATCTATCCTACTTGCTAATTTTACTTTGATGTGCAATGGATTTATTCTTTGGCACTTTTCTAGGTAGGATCTTCACCTCCTTTGCAGTGGTTTGAAATATGGTCTTTTTGCTATGGTTGTGCATATAATGGTTGTTTATGGTCAGTCATATGCAAGAAATTGGAATGCAGGACAGTGGGAGCATTTTTTATTTATTTATTTTTAATTTTTTTTTTTTTTTTTTTTTTTGTTAACCATGAAAATTACAGATATTTTCTGGTAACCAGATTTCACTTTCAATTTATATTACAAATTAAAATTTAATATTCATAAATATAGAAAAATTTCGATGAGAACACTATAATATGAAGTTTTAGAGTTAAAGGTTTAATATTGCTATAACTGTTCATTAGACAATTATTTGAAGTTTTTTTTTCCACTTATAGGTATTTGCTAAAGAAGGAAATCTACCAAATATTATTCTTGCTGTAAGTGATTTGATGTAATTTTAATAATGTTAAAAAATAGATTGTTGAAAAAACTGTCTAAATTATTGTTGTTTTAAAGATACTTTAAAGATACAATGTTTCTTAAATTCAGATGATAACACAATAAAAGAATGAATAAAATTTAATAAAAAGATATATTAGATAATGAAAAAGATAAATAATCTTCAGTGGCATTAGGTAGTAGAATACAAATAGAAAAATGGACAAATTTAAAACAGTAAGAGCCATGTGATGTTATACATAAAAAGATTGCAAAAATGTCATCTGTATAACAAGCCCAAAATGAAGGGTGTGAGTATATGAATGAGAAAAGGATGTCTTCTGAATACCCCAAATAGAGTAGGTGAGAGTGGGAGAGAATATACTTTTCATTGCAATTTTTTTTTTAATATTGCTCCTACCCATGAAAGGTTATTTGCAAACCTATAGTATATTTGGTACTGTGGGTAGGTTAAGGATTTTTTTTCTTTTTGTCTATATGGTGTCCTGAACATGTCAGTTCACACTTCATGCACGCAAAGTGGATGAAACTCAGAAAACAAAAACAGCAATTCATGACAAATGACAATGTTAAATTGGATTGGTTGACACAATAATCAATCACAGCCACTGATTTTTGGGTGCATTGTCTCAGTGCACACCCTACCTTGCTTTCTGGGTGGTTTGAAACCACTGGAATGTTAAGAATTTGACCCACTGTGCCATCTGCATGACTGTTCAAAGGGCTCAAAGATGTCTGTATTTGTAACTGCACACCTAGGCTATTAACACATATGCGATACAATGTTTATGTGCTGAAAAGTGTCCTTTTAATGAAGTAGTATATTGTGTTTAATTTTAGGAATTCTCCAGGAAATTAGAGGAGTCTTTAACAGGAATAAATGCAAAAATATAATATCGGTGATATTGCTATTCCATGGATGTGCACTGCACACCCTGATTATATGTCTCTGCTATTTTTCACATAGTTCAGCTCTGCTCTGCTCTAAGACCAAACATGAAACTTTTTTCAGACCACTTCAAGCCTCCAGTAAGTGGGGCGTGATCTCACACCAGGTGATGAAATTCATCTCCCACCTAAACACAATCACAAACATTCATGCCCATGCTGGGATTCAAACTTGCAGCCTTTTGGTTGGAGAGTGAGTATGCTAACCACTCAGCCAACCAGGCCAGCAAACTAGTTCGTTCAACTTCACTGTAAAACTTGTTTTGACACAAAATAACTAGAGTGAATGACAAAGTCGAATAGTTTCACTATATACTGTGGAAAGGCTCCTGCAGATGTAGAATATTGTCTAGAGATATGTCGGTGAAATGCGATTCTATATCGTAGGTTGGAGGGAAAGATGTTTCCCATTATCTAGAAAATCTGATGAATTTTTTATGAAGTTACCAAACTGAGCTTTTAATAAGCATGCTAAAAATTTGGCTGAGTTATATGTAGGAGAGGGAAAAAAAAACCTTATTTTACTGCCTGACAGATTGACTTAACAAAAACTGGATTACAACCCTATCAATAATCAACTGAAAAAAAAAATTAAATAAATGAATTAAACTTTTTATGAGATGAAGTTATAAGCCTTGATACAGACACCATAGACAAACAAAATTTATTTTATTAGAACCAATCAGTTTTATGGTCTACCTAAGGGAGGCATCCACAAGGAAGGCATTCTTCTACATACTGCATAGCCAAATTTTTAGCGCTCTCATTGAAAACTCAGTTTGGTAAGTAAGTTGAAGGAACTGCCATGGGAAGTCCACTTTCTTCTGCTTTCACCAACTCTATTTGGAATGTTCAGAAGACATCCTTTTCTCATTCATACACCCTCTACCTTCATTTTGGGTTCATTATCTAGATGAAATTTTTTGCGATTTGCCCCACAATGACCTATCTTTTTAGCTAACATAAATAATCTGCATCCACAAATCAATTTTATTATGGTAAAATGGAAAAAAGAAAGCAAATTATCCTTCCTAGGCATCCTATTCTACTACTTGTCAAAACAAAAACTGGATTACAACCCTATCAATAATCAACTGAAAAAAATTTAAATAAAAAATATTAAACTTTTTATGAGATGAAGTTATAAGCCTTGATACAGACACCATAGACGAACAAAATTTATTTTATTAGAACCAATCAGTTTTATGGTCTACCTATAAGGGGGCATCCACAAGGAAGGCATTCTCCTACATACTGCATAGCCAAATTTTTAGCGCTCTCATTGAAAACTCAGTTTGGTAGTAAGTTGAAGGAACTGCCATAGGAAGTCCACTTTCTTCTGCTTTCACCAACTCTATTTGGAATGTTCAGAAGACATCTTTTTCTCATTCATACACCCTCTGCCTTCATTTTGGGTTCATTATCTAGATGAAATTTTTTGCGATTTGCCCCACAATGACCTATCTTTTTAGCTAACATAAATAATCTGCATCCATAAATCAATTTTATTATGGTAAAATGGAAAAAAGAAAGCAAATTATCCTTCCTAGGCATCCTATTCTACTACTTGTCTTCAGGTGAACTAATTAACTAATTACTCCAGTTTATCAAAAACCTACCTTCACAGGATACCATATTCAACAACAATCAGTTTTCCATTCCTTTTGTATTTGTATTTTGTATTTTGTACACCGCAGCAACTATGGCAAGAACTTTTAAAAATCAAACGATATATGAGACTAAGGCTTTTTAAAGTGGATCACACAATATATTTTTGATTCCTATAACTCTGGTTCACATAACAAGAAAACAGTAAATAGAATCCCTATTTTTCATTGTTGGTATTTTAGAACCATCTCGAGAATTCTTAATAAATATAATCTAGTGATGATGTTTATTCCATTCAAGAACTGTCTTCATGGTTTCCATCATCTAAAGATATGATTTTCCCTCTGACTCTTCCTGGCATCTGCTGAATTCCATGTATTTGTCACCTTTATTATTTCAGCCAAACTATGGACATTCAATGAGAAAAGAATGCAAGAACACTGGTCCCACATCGTCAATGGGAAACCTGAGAAATATGGCCTTGTACATCATGGAATAAATACTGACAACAATATCTTATGGTCTGAAACATGATTGCTCGATTGGTTTTGCCACAAATTCAAATATATCATTTGAATTTGAATTGGAACAGCTACCTCTCACTTTCAAAAATATGAGTCTTTTCCTAATCACATAATTAGAGGATGTTTTTTAAATAATTAATAATACAATTAAGTAATAGCTAATAATACTATGTTTTTCTAAATTTGTTCATTGTTCTAGTTGTACCCTGCATTCTGTTACCTAATTCCACTGAAGATGATCTGTATTTTTCAGATCCAAGTACTTATCTTTTTATTATATTTTGTTCGAGGTTAGATTGCGAATGGTCATGCAATTTAGTGCTTGTGTGAAATTAACGGTTTTTATCTGTTTTGTTTTGTTTTTTAATTAGAAAATTAGATTATTATGGTGTATTAGTGTAGATTTTCATGTTTTTAGAGTATTAGTATATTTATGACATTTTTTGTGATATTTTTATAGTTCATTCGTCACATTCGTTATACATTGGTGCAATGTGACAAACAATGGTACCAAAGACCAGCGATTTGAATTTGCAGGATATCATCCAGTGCAGTGTATGTGAAATGTATGCATCGAGAAAATTAAAGAATATGTGGAATATGTGTTTTAAGTGTTTTAAAAGTGAGTGTCTGTTAGGTGACAAGAACGCAACAAATACTGATGATAAGATGGAAAATGATGTTAATAATGTCGAACTGGATGAGATAATGTTGGTCTGGATGAGGCCAAAATAGATTAAAACTATGTTACTTCACAGATCCAGGTGTACACCTACCTGGAATATATACAAAGGTCAGGAGCAACACCTTCAATATATCAAACCTAACCTTTAATCATCTCATTTCAGTACCAGGATTGTGGAATGATCTGACATGACCACCAAAGTCAGCTCAGGTAATAAACTAAATTTCTTTATGATACACCACATTCCAGTACAGAGAAAACTAAAATAGTGGCAGCATTTTTCCCTTGTGAAATTTACTTTTTAGTTATTAATAGGATGCAGTGTAGGCTGAGTGATTTGGAGAACGGTTACAGACTTGGAGAGATTGTTTAGATAAGAGTGTATGCAGTTTTGAGTGGAATGGAGTAGGTGACAGTCCTTCATTCCATCAAGAATTATTTTAGTCATTTGGACAAAGTAGGTGTTTTTTCTTGGATTAGAGAAAATGGAAACAGTAGTTGAACCATAGAAAAGATGCAAAGAAATTTTGGGTGTTAGCCCAGCTGTTACTATTGTTGTATTGCCATAGGACTCAAGGCTAAGATTGACTGCTATGAGATTGATTTATAGAAAAGAAAATGTGGACAAGGTTATGCCAAGAGTTTCAAGAGGGAGTTGCAGTATATATGGAGGATGAGTTGGTTAAGAAAATGTTTGAGGTGTTTGGGAAACTTTTAGGGAAGGTTATATCTGATATTTTGGCAGGTAAGGTGAACACGTAGTGTTATACATTACTGATAGCAAATAGTTCTTCTCTACCATCTTGATCTGCAAAGTTAGAGAAAGGGAGCATGTTTGAATTATGAATATTGACTTTCAGTAAATTATGTAGAATGCAACTGTGTTAGGAATAATTACTTTAATTTCCTGACATTTCAACTTTCATATTAAGGTTATCATCTGGAATATACACATATATATACAAAGACAAGCCATATTATATTTCAAACAGTATGCCAAAGTGACAATGATTTGATCAAGCATTATTCTACTAGCCTGACCTCTAGCAGACAAAAAAAAAAATATATATATATATATATATCAAAGTATATCCTATTTATATCATTATCAGAGAACAGATTCATATTAATGTTTTTAATACAGCAAAATTGGTGGCCTAATCAGTAATTTAACATAAGTGTTTGTTATATTAAAGCTAAGATTACTATAGTCTTAATTATAATTAACTCTTAGAACAAAAGGTTAGGTCGGTAGATTTTTATGCAGTCCATGTTCTTGGGATTTTTAGATCACCATTATTGTTAAGATTACGGTGGTTGATTAGAATTTTGCAGCCTCCTTAAATTTGCACTCATACTACAGTTTGGTGTGATGTAATGAACAGGTGCCTTTCCAGTCAATTCTATGTAAAGTATTCATGGCATGGTCAGAAAGGCCAGATTTACCATAATTTTTAAATTTAATGTGTTTTGTATGTTCCTTTTTCCAGGTAGGAATTGTGCATCCAACTAGGTGTCATTAATCAGGAATTCAAAGATTTCTTCTAGTGAGCAAACACTAAAACATGAATTAAATGTCAGCAATACCCTCCTGAATTCATACATTAAAGGGATATCAGATAAAATAAACAGAATACTACAGAAATACAACCTTAATGTCACCTTTAAACTTCCTGCAAAATTAAAGAACTTATATTCCAGGGTGGGCCAGTGGAGGAAGTGGATCCTTGGATGAGATGAATAAGTTCTTTAATTTTGCATATCTTAGCTTTAATATAACAGACATGTAAGTTAAATTATTGATTAGGCCACTAATTTTGCTGTAGTAAAAGTTTTTACGCCAGTAGAATAACAGTTGAACAAATCATTGTCACTTTGGAATACTGTTTGAAATGCATGTCTTTGTATATATGTGTGTGTATACTCCAGATGATGACTTTAATATGAAAGTCGAAACATCAGGAAATTAAAGTAATTATTCCTAACATGGTTGTAGTCTCTATAATTTACCAAAATGAATGCTGATCACTGTGTAACATAAAGGAAAGGATATGAATATTGACATTTCCAATGAAGACCATCTTACTGTTTGAATAATTAGATTATATGAAGCTGACTTTCAGAGATAAATAATCAAAGAGATCAGCATGGTCATGTGTGAATTAGGAGAGCTTAGTAAAGGTAGATTATCAGTTGACAAAGAGACAGGAGAATCTTAAGCCACAGTAGAATGTATAGAGGGTTAGTTAATTAAGATTTACAGCCAGAGCAACTCAGAATATGAGGTCAGTGTATTATGTCTCTTAATTGCATGTGTTCTAATGACTAGTTTGTTTTTTTGTAGGATGAAAAACCTGAGTTTCCACGAAGGGATTCAAGTTTTGTAACCTTTAAAATGAATGTAAGACCTAACAAAAGCACATATGATGCCAGTTGAGATTTGGGAATCTGAGAAATAAGAGATCAGATTTTGGTCCATGTGGTATTGGTATTGTTTGTATTGAGGATCCATTTGTTGAAATAGATGTAGAAGTTTTTTTTGTAGGGAATTTTGTTGTTATTAGGCTTTTTTGTGTTTTTTTTGCAATTTCTTCATTGCATTTTTGATAATTTTATTTTATTTTATTTGCAGTGTTACTATTATTTATTTTGTTGTCTTTCATTGTTGTGTAATGTTAAACTTACAGAGCAGGGGTATGCAGCAGGAATGAAGGATTTGACATCAATCCATAGGGAATCACATACTTTCATCCAAGATGGTCTCAAAACTCTTTTCTGCAAGCTGTTATACTTGGATTCCTCTCTGAATATGATTTGACAGAGTAAGCAGTAGCAGGATTATTATTCAGCTAGTCTGCCCACTGATGAATTCCCATCAGGTTTGGTCCTGTGTACTTATCTGCAGACTTTCTGAATTGCTTTACTGCTGTATCCTCAGAGTAGGTGCTAGCTCATAGTTTAATAATTACAGTGTGTTGAGCATGCTCAGCAAGGTAATCACCTGCACTGCTTGTGTAAGAGGTGTAGGTGAGAATACAGAAACCAGAGACCTTACGCTAAAGATGAAACATGGCAGTAGCCACTTCATTTCACAACAGGTGAAACACTGTGGTATTTCACCTGGTGTGAAAATTATCTGCCATCTAAAAGTCCTAACTAAATGCTTTCAGTTAAGTAACTGTTGTAAATAATTTTGATTTACATGAATAAAAGTAAGTAATATAAGATGCAGCCTGGTTGTCCGAGTGATTAGTGTACCCACTCTCCAACCAACAGTCACAGGTTTAAATCCCACTGTGGGCATGAATATTTGTAATTGTCTTTAGATGGGAGATGAATGTCATCCAATTGGAGGTGTCTAAATTGGCTTGAAAATGTTCCATGTTTGGTCTCTAGAGCAGTGTTTTCAGAACTATGTAAAAAAATAAATAAAAAATTGCAAAAAATATATGAAATTGATAAGAATGAAAAAATAAAAAATAAAAACTTTAGCCCGCCCATGGTACGAATGTACTATAGTTTTACTAATAACCTTTCATGGATGGGAACCACATTTAAAAAAAAAAAGTAGCAGTTTGTATAATTAATAAATTATCTCTTTACTTCAGCAACATGTTGTTATGCAATTTGTTTCTTTTTTGAATCTAATTGTATGTCTTTATACTAGTTATCATTATCAATACCAAATGCAAAATATTTATATAATTTTAGTAATTGTTATGAATTAGCATTTAAATAATAAACATTTACTAATAAGTAAATAACATTTATAATTTTAGTAAATGTTATGAATTAGTCTGCACGATTAGCCTAGTGGCTGTTTGCTTTGCAACCATATGCCTGGGGAAGGAGTGTCCTAGGTTCGATTCCCATCAGTGACGTGAGGAGCTGAAGGATCTTCCTCAGCCATAGCCAAGTTAGCTGGTCTTGGGTGTGGACAGTAGGATTTTTTCCCCAGTTTATCCTGGGGTTTTTCATCCCACGAAGCAGGCAAACCAGCCTTAAGAACTCAACACTACAGGACATAGGATACACTACAGGACATAGGGCAAATGTCTTATCCTGTGAAATGGTTTGAGATCCGATGATTAATAAACTCTCAACACTGCAGAGTAAAAGAGGGTATAAAGAAGATGAGATGATGATGTTATGAATTAAAACTAATTTGCTTCTGCACTTAGTAGTCTTGCTAGTTAAAAAAATATTCAAAATGGCCTGACTCAAAGCAGATGGCATATAACTTGAACAAATGAATATGTACACACACACACTATAAATATAGTTCATGATACAAATAGTAACTGCAAATTAATCAGAAACTAATTTTTTATCACCACTTGTTTTTATCATGGTGAAGTTTTGAAAGTTTATTTAAGAAGGATAAAATTAGATATTTTATCCTTCTTAAATAAAGGTATTCTTTGTTTAGGGGCCTCCTGGTGTTGGTAAAACAACAACAATTTTGTGTTTAGCTAGGGAAATGTTGAGTAGTGCCTTTAAAGATGCTGTATTGGAATTAAATGCTTCTAATGAGAGGTAAGTTTTTAATTCACTTGCTATTTTTTATTTCAGTTTATTTTTTTTTTTTTAAATATGGAAGTATTTTTTTCTTTTCTTTTTTTTTTTTCCCATTTACTATGTATTTTATTATTTATGTAGGGGCATTGATGTTGTAAGAAACAAAATAAAAATGTTTGCACAGCAGAAGGTTACGTTACCAGTGGGAAAGCACAAAATTATCATTTTGGATGAAGCTGACAGGTAAGATTTATAATTAAAAGATATATATTAACTTTTAAAGAAAGAAATAAACTGTATATAAAAGAGAAATTTCAATTAGAAAAATTAAACATGGAAACTAAAACTTACATGTAATAAATTTAATAGTTGTAAAATTTTTGCCTATATATAATACACGTACCTTCAAAATGGAACACATTATAAAATTACAATTAAAGAATCCTTTTCAAAAGGACCCAATATAACATTAATAGGAAAACAAATGGTCAGCATAAAATTCCTAATCATAATTTTTTTAAAAAAAATTATGATTAGGAATTTGCATAAAAATGGTGTAATAATATTTCCCATGAAAGTAATAACTGAAGGCCATCAGATCTGGAAAATGGCGTATATTCAACTCATTCCTGAAAAGGGTGACAAATCGCTGCCATCTGACTACTGCCCTATCTCACCCACCTCAGTCTTCTCTAAAGTGATGGGAAAACCATCAATTCTCAACTCTTACTCTACTTTGAAGGAGTTGAGAATTATTATCCAGCTATTAAGCGACCACCAGTATGGATTCTGTTGATGCCAATCAACAGGTGACCTACTGTCATATATCACCCATCTCTGGACAAATGCCATGGAGAAATTTGGTGAATTCCAATTAGTTGCACTTGATATCTCTAAAGCCTTTGACTGGGTCTGGCACAAAGACTTACTAAGCAAACTCCTATTATTTGGACTGTCTCAGGACTTCTGCAGATAGATTGCCAGCTTTCTCTCTAGACACACACACACTATGTGTGATGGTAGACGGCTCCCTATCATCTCACCATCCGACTAATGCTGAGGTCCCACAAGGTTCAGTTCTCTCACCGACCCTCTTCCTTCTGTATATCAGTTGACTTCCAACCCAATACACAGTTTTGCAGATGACAGCACATTGCACTTCTCCTTTTCATTTGATAAACCTTACCCTACACAACTCACTTCAACCCACAGAACATCAACCACAACTTCCCATAATTCGGACCTCCAAGCCATCCTCCAGTGGGGATCAGATAACCTCATCAACTTCAATGCTAGTAAAACCCAGTTCTGTCTTATTTCCCACGAAACAGAAAACCATTTTTCCCCAGTATTATTTTTGATAACACTCAAATTTCCAAACAAGATGAGATTTCTCTTCTTCGAATTACCTTGACATCAGGCCTCTCTTGACATAAACACATCACAACCATTGCAATCTCAGCTTCCAAAAAACTAGGATTTCTCTTTCGCTCAAGACATTACTTCACCTCTAAATAGATGTTAACTTTATACAAATCACAAATCCACCCAGCTATCAAGTGGAGTGGGGCTCCTAAAAGCTCCCTCAAAATGCTTGACTCAATACAGAGGAGAGCAATTTAGTCTCTGCAATTTATATATTCTATAAATATTTCCATGGAAAATGTTCATCTGAAATAGTATCAATAATTCCCCCACTCTGTACTAAGCCCATTGGAACACGTACAGCTGCCACCCAACATCTTTTCACAGTACACCTTGAAACCCACAGAACAAGTTTCTTTTCCTCCTCTTTCATCCCTGTGGGACAGTCTTCCCCCTGATGTATTTCCCAAGGAATACAATATACATGCTTTTAAATCGAATGTCAACAAGTTTCTCCTTTCCCAACCCACTACCCATATACGGTACTACAGGTTGACCATCCAACCTCTCATATATGGGCCGAATATATATCTATCTATATATATATATATATAAAAAGATCTGTTTTAAGTTTGGTTGGTGTAGAAAGGTCTCAGAATTCTCTTTATATAAGCAAGCACTCTGTGAGGAATCTACTTCTATGTAAAAGCCTGGTTTTCTTCCAAAAAAAATTGTCTGGTTGAGATGGCATGTTCTTCTGCCATCTAATTTTTCTAAATTAGTAAAATTCAGTTATAATAACGTTTAGTGCAATTAAGGTATTATAAGTATTATAATTTATTATAAGTGAATTTCTATTTATATACAATTTTTATTTTTTATAATGAAAGTTATAAGCACAAGCTCCATAATTGTTCATTGTAATTTCTACAGATTACTACACAAAATCTAATTCCAAATCTTCTCAGGCTGTTTGTAAATACCTTTGCCAATAAAGACAGTCATCATTCACTCTAAATGGTATGAATCCCATCTGCAATGAGAAGAACCTTTATAAGGGGCTTTTCAAATGATGGTGAGTTTGCCAGTCTCACATGGAGGGGGCAGACAAAACCAGCCAGAGAAATCAGAAACCTGAGAAGTATAGAAGTATAGGATGTCCCACTTTTCTTCTTCCTGTAATGGATTTTACATCAAGTGGCATGTTCTGATCTCATGTCATCACTTTCTTGGTCTTCCGATTCTTCTTTTTCCATTTATTTTCTATCTGTATAGTATTTTTGACAGTCTGCTATTGTCCATTCAATTTAGATCTTCTAACCATGAAAGGAGACCTCCACATCGCCTGTAAAGAAATGCAGAGAACCGACCAGGGCTTCTGACCTAATGTCATTCTCATGCAGCACGCTGTTAGGTATCTATCCGGATACTGAACGAATGAGGATGGGCTGGCCATTTGGGATTTAGCTGACCAAATTGTATTCTTAAACTACAAATAAAATGATGGTACAACATGACAGAATTTCATGCTGTTTGGGGGTGTCACCCAGTTAAACAAGGCCACTGTTGATTTTGCCAGGAAACTAGGGCAAACAGTGAAAAGTCAACAACTGGAACAAAACCTGAAATACATTCCAACTCAACATCAACAGCATCAACAGAGTTCAAGATCGGTACTATCAACATAAGAAGCCTGAATCGCAAAGAAATGGAGCTGGTCTGAGGAATTAGATAAGTACAAGATCGATATAATATGGGTGACTGAAACCAATAAGACAAAAACTGGTGAGATCTTTCTAAGCAATACATACAAAATGTTATATTCAGACAATAACAATAAGGTAAAAGGAGTAGCTGTACTATTTAACACTAAATACAAGGTTAATCTTCTTGAATGGCAGGCAATATCAAGTAGAGTGATGTGGGCAAATAATGGAAAACTGGAAAATGAGACTTATTTGTGAATATGGTCCCACAGAAGGTTCTACTAAGGTAGAAGTGGAGGATTTTTTTTTTTTTTTGAGGCTTTAGAGAAAGCAACTGACACAATGAAAAAAGAAAAGCTGATCCTTGTTAGGGATCTAAATAGCAGAGTAAGAAATGATTGTCAGACATACAAAACTATTTTGGGAAAATTTATTTTTCCCAACCGCGCGGTTAGCCTAGTGGCTATGCGCTTCGCAACCATATGCCTGGGGAAGGAGTGTCCTAGGTTCGATTCCCGTTGGTGACGTGAGGAGCTGAAGGATCTTCCTCAGCCATAGCCAAGTTAGCCAGTCTTGGGCGTGGACAGCAGGGTTTTTCCCCCAGTTTATTCTGGGGTTTTTCATCCCGCAAGCAGGCAAACTGGCCTTGAGAACTCAACACTACAGGCCATAGGATACACCTAGGCCATAGGACATAAGGCTGATCACCTTATCCTGTAAAAACGGAGTGAGGTCCGATGATCAATGGACCCTCGACACCACAAGGTAAAAGAGGGTATAAGGAAGATGATGATGATGAAAATAGCTAAGAGCAAAGTTAATAATAATGGCAAATACTTCTTGGATTTATGCTCAGAACATGGACTGGTTATTACTAACACAATGTTCCAACATAAAAATGTGCACAGATTCACATGGTGAGAACAGGCAAGGAATAAGAACATTTCATTGACTATGTTATTGTTGATAGTGATGTTTTCTATCTGGTGCAGGACACTAGAGAGTACAGAGGATTTGAAACTGGAAGTAATCACCATTTAGTCTTGAGCAGGATAAAATTGAATTTCATATTGAAAAGAAGAACATCTAAGAAAGTTTTAAAGGAAATAAAAGTTGGGCAGCTCTCAGATGTGAACTATAGACTAAAATACACAAAGATTATTGAAGAAAAAATGGAAGAGTTTCTAAACAGGAACCAAACACCTTGGGGATTCAATGCAAGACCTGAAGAAAACATTGATTGATTGATTCAGCCAGAGAGGCATGTGGTGATGTTGGCTGCAAAGATATAAAAATCCTCCATGTTGGACACACGAAGTTAAAGAGGCATTGAAGGAAAAGAATATGCTAGTGAATAAATCAGCTTGTGCTATGTGTAAAACTAGTAAAATAAATGTCATGGGAAGACTTTTGCAAGAACATAGAATATAAATATCAGGAAGGTGACAAAATATTCTGGAGGCTGTTGAAAACGCTCAGAAATGGAGGAAAGAGTGATGTAAAAGGAATTAGAGATATAAAAGGTGACATGAAACTGGAGAGAAAGATCCTTGATGTATAGATTAATCATCATCATCAAATTCCTGCCATGTACCCTCAAGGGGTGTACAGGATATGATAGTACTACAGGAAAAATTTACATCATTACTAACTTCCTATCTACAATTTTCTTCCAGATCAGTCTTTTACTTTGTACCGTATCAATATACCTATATCTTGGTCTTCCTCTAGTTCGTTTTCCTGATAACCTGGCAGAGAACACTTGTTTTGCTAATCTTTCTTCGCCCATTCTGTTTAAGTGACCATACCACCTGTGATTAGCTCTGCTAACACATTCCTGGATGCTGACAATGTCAAGTTCTTTCCTAATATCCTAACATTTTTAATATGATATTGCCATTGATGCCATCTGTTAACACCTCTAATCTTTCTCAGGATTCTCATATTTGCAGTCTCTAGTCTTTGGTCAAGTGTTTTGCTTCTGACCTGGCTCTCAGATCCATAAGTTAAAACTGGTTTCAACACCCTCTTGTATGCAGCTAATTTAGTATTCCGACTAATTTCTGCCTTATTCCATATGAATTTAATTCAGATTGACTTCCTACTATAAAAGCGTTATTGATTCTGTTGTCTATTTCCATATTTAAATTAAAATCTTCACTAAAAATCATGCCTAGGTAGATGAAATTTTACTTGTTCCACAGGTTCTCCATTCACAACGCAGTTGACATTTTCAACGATTTTGTCTATTTTCATTGTCTTTCTCTTTTGCTGACCTTCATACTAAATCTATTACAGCAGTTATTCAATTTAGTCAGGGAATCTTGCAGACTTGTAGCGGATTTATTGATAAGTATAACATCATCCACATAAAGCAAAGAGCTGACATCAATATCTCCAATTTTGATATCATGTTTAATACCATTTTCGTTCATAATGTGATCCATATAGATAATCAATAACAGAGGGGATAATGTACATCCTTGTCTCACACTAGATTTAACATTAAACCATCTTCCTGTACTTCCTTCAATTCTAACTGCTGACTTACAACTCAAATACAGACCAAGTATTACTTATTATAATGCCCCATTGACACCATATAACTGTAGCGTATTGAATAGCTTCTCTCCTGGCACCTTGTCATATGCCTTTTCCAAATCGACAAAACTTAAATACAGATCTTTGTTATATTCCCATGCTTTCTCAACTATTTGTCGTAAAGTGAGGATCTGATCCTGATAGCCTCTATTTGGCCAGAATCCAGCTTCACCAATATTTTCTTCCACAATTCTTCTCAACCGTTTCTCAAGTATACTTGGATAAATCTTACCAGCAACACTCAGTGGGAAATTACCTCTGTAATTCTCACATTCAGTTTTATTTCCCTTTTTATATATGGGTACTATGAGAGCTCAACTCCAATCATCTAGAATTCGTCCCTCTGGTCAGGCTTTCTTAACTATGCATTGCAGCCACTGTAAGACTTTTATACCTCCATACTTGAGCATTTCTGGTCGAATATCTTTCAACCAGAAATGCTCAAGCTTTTGATGGCTTTTTCTTCAAGTATGGATATGTATTCCTGACTGTATGCCTGTTGAGTGTTTTTTTTTTTTTAAATGTGCTATCACTGCTTGTTTCATTTAGCAATTTCTCGAAGTAATTTCTCCATACTTCAAGAATATCGTTTTCTCCTGTTTTCATGTCACCTTTATCATTTCTAACTCCTTTTATAGCACTCTTTCCTCCATTTCTAAGCTTCTTCTTCTGCAGAATATCCTACCACCTTCTTGATGTTTGTTTTCTATGTTCTTGCCAAAGTCCTCCCATGACTTTTGTGTAGCTAGTTTTACACAGTGTTTAGCTTTCTTACATTTGTCTCTTTATTCTCTAAGAGTACAAACTGACTTATTTGCCAGGAACTTTTGATATGCTTTCTTCTTTTCCTTCACTGCCTCTTTAACTTCCTGTGTCCACCATGGAGTTCTGATTTTTCTATCCTTGCAGACAACCTCACCACATGACTCTGGCTGAATCATTCATCATCATCATCATCAAATTCCTGCCATGTACCCTCAAGGGGTGTACAGGATATGATAGTACTACATGAAAAATTTACATCATTACTAACTTCCTATCTACAATTTTCCTCCAAATCAGTCTGTTACTTGTCAAGACTCCAACATTATCAGATCTTATATTTCTATCATCTAAGACACTTTGTACCGTATCAATACACCTATATCTTGGTCTTCCTCTGGGTTGTTTTCCTGCCAACTTGGCAGAGAACACTTGTTTTGGTAATCTTTCCTTGCCCATTCTGTTTAAGTGACCATACCACCTGAGATTAGCTCTGCTGATGCATTCCTGGATGCTGACAATGTCAAGTTCTTTCTTAATATCCTCATTTTTTATATGATATTGCCATTAATGCAATCTGTTCACACCTCTAATCTTTCTCAGGACTCTCATATCTGTGGTTTCTAGTCTTTGGTCAAGTGTTTTACTTCTGACCCAGCTCTCAGATCCATAAGTTAAAACTAGTTTGAACACTGATTTGTATACAGCTAATTTAGAGTTCCGACTAATTTCTCTCTTATTCCATATGAATTTATTCAATTGACTGCCTATCATACCAGCTTTGTTGATTCTGCTGTCTATTTCCATATTTAATTTACCATCTTCAGTAAAATCGTGACTGTCTTTTTAATGCTGACTTTCATACCATATCTATTACAACAGTTATTCAATTTAGTCATTGAATCTTGCAAACTTGTAGCAGATTTATTTAGAAGTATAACATCGTCCACATAAAGCAAAGAGCTGACATTAACATCTCCAATTTTGATATCAGGTTTAATACCACATTCCTTCATAATGTGATCCATATAGATAATGAATAACAGAGGGGATAATGTACATCCTTGTTTCACACCAGATTTAACATTAAACCATCTTCCTGTACTTCTATCAATTAACTGCTGACTTACAACTCAAATAAAGACTAAGTATTGCTTGATATAATGCCCCATTGACACCATATAACTATAGCTTATTGAATAGCTTCTCTCTTGGCACCTTATCATATGCCTTTTCCAGATTTACAAAACTTAAATACAGATCTTTGTTATGTTCCTATGATTTCTCCACTATTTGTCGTAAAGTGAAGATCTGATCCTGACAGCCTCTATTTGGCTGGAATCCAGCTTGTTCTTCATCAAGCTTTTCTTCCACAATTCTTCTCAACTGTTTCTCAAGTATACTTGCATTAATCTCACATTCAGTTTTATTTCCCTTTTTTTATATATGGGTACTATTAGAGCTCTACTCCAATCATCGGAAATTCGTCCCTGTGTCCAGGCTTTCTGAACTATGCAATGCAGCCACTGTAAGACTTTTATACCACCATATTTCAGCATTTCTGGTCGATTATCATCTACTCCTGTTGCCTTTCCTCATTTCAAGCCTTTGATGGCCTTTTGTACTTCAAGTATGGATATGTATTCCTGACTGTATGCCTGTTGAATGTTTTTTACCACTGTGCTCTCACTGCTTGTTTCATTTAGCAATTTTTTGAAATAATTACTCCATACTTCAAGGATACTTTTTTCTCCTGTTTTCATGCCACCTTTATCATCTCTAACTCCTTTTACAGCACTCTTTCCTCCATTTCTAAGCTTCTTCAACAACCTCCAGAATATCTTACCACTTTCTTGATATTTATTTTCTATGTTCTTGCCAAAATCCACCCATGACTTTTTTTTAGCTAGTTTTACACAGTGTTTCACTTTCTTACATTTGTCTCTGTATTCTCTAAGAGCAAAAGCTGACTTATTTGCTAGGAACTTTTGATATGCTTTCTTCTTTTCCTTCACTGCCTCTTTAACTTCCTGTGTCCACCATGGATTTCTGATTTTTCTTTCCTTGCAGACAACCTCACCACATGCCTCTCTGGCTGAATCAAGGAGGGTTTTCTTCAAGGCTTGCCACTGAATCTCCAAGGTTTGGTTCCTGTTCTCAAACTCTTTCATTTTTTCTTCAATAATCTTTGTGTATTTTAGTCTACAGTTCACATCTGAGAGCTGCTCAACTTCTATACGCTTTAAAACTTTCTTACATATTATTCTTTTCAATATGAAATTCAATTTTATCCTGCTCAAGACTAAATAGTGATTGCTTCCAATTTCAAATCCTCTGTACATTCTGGTGTCCTGCACCAGGGATAAAACATCACTATCAACAATAACATAGTCAATGAGACTTCTTATTCCTTGCCTCAGAAAACCAATACTTGTTGGTTTTCTGCTCACAACATGGACTGGTTATTACTAATACCATGTTCCAACCAGTCCATGTTATGAGCAGAAAACCAACAAGTATTTGCCATTATTATTAGCTTTGCTCCTTTCTCCAAATTTTCCCAAAATATTTTTGTATGTCTGACAATCATTTCCTACTCTGCTATTTAGATCCCCAACAAGGACCAACTTTTCCTTTTTCATTGTGTCAGTTGCTTTTTCTAAAGCATCAAAAAATTCCTCCACTTCTACCTTAGTAGAACCTTTTGTGGGACCATAGGCACAAATAAGTCTCATTGTCCAATTCCCCATTCTGATATTTGCCCACATCACTCTACTTGAGACTGCCTGCCATTGAAGAAGATTAGCCTCGTATTTAGTGTTGAATACAATGACTACTCCTTCTTTTCCTTGATTGTCATTGCCTGAATATATCATTTTGTATTTATTGATCAGAAAGATCTCACCAGTTTTTTGTCTTTTTTGTTTCAGTCACCCCCTATTAAGTCGATCTAGTACTTACCTAATTCTTCAGTAAGCTCCATTTCTTTGCCATTCAGGCTTCTTATGTTGATAGTACCGATCTTTAACTCTGGTGATGTTGAGTTGGAGTGTTTTTTCAGATTTGTTCCAGTAGCTGACTTTTTGCTCTTCACCCTGGTTCCCTGGTGAAAACAATGGGGGCCTTGTTTAACTGGGCAACACCCAACAACTGGCATGAAATTTTGTTATGTTGTACCATCATTTTTTATTTTGGTTTAAGCCAATAAAAATTCAATTTGGTCAGCTAAATCCCAAATTGCCAGCCCATCCTAGTTCGTTCAATATCCAGATAGATACCTAACAGGGTGCACCACGAGAAGGTGAGGATTGGACATTAGGTCAGAAGCCCTGGTCGGTTCTCCACATTAGATTCTCCATAAAGGCTATGTGGAGGTTTCCTCTCAGTTATATAGCTTTCTCCCTTATGCACTCCCCCTTACAGATTAATAGTAAAGATTAATTACTTTGAAAAATTGCTAAATGAAACTAGCAGTGATGACAGCAGAGTGATAGAAAAACACTCATCAGGCATGTAGTAAAGAAGTCATCAAAAGTCGGAAATATGGCAGAGTAGATGATATTTGATCAGGAATGCTCAAGTATGGAGGTCTTGCAATGGCTGCACTGAAGCTAGAAGGCTTGGACAAAGGGATGAATTCCTGATGATTGGAGCAGAGCTCTCATTATACCCATACAAAAAGGGAAATAAAACTGAATGTGAGAATTACATAAGTATTTACCTAATGAGTGTTCCTGGTAAGATTTAGGCAAGTATACTCGAGAAACGGTTGGAAGGATTATGGACGGGAAGATTGGTGAAGAACAAGCTGTATTTAAATAGAGGCTAAATAGAGGCTGTCAGGTCAGATCTTCACTTTACGACAAATTGTTGAGAAATCATAGGAATATAACCAATATCTGTATTTGAGTTATGTAGATCTACAAAAGGCATATGACAAGGTGGCAAGAGAAAAGCTATTCAAAATGCCACAGTTGTATGGTGTCAATGGAGCATTATATCAAGCAATTCTTAGTCTTTATTTGAGCAACAGTTAGAATTGAAGGAAGTACAGGAATATGGTTTAATATGAAATCTGGTGTCAGACGTGGATGTACATTATCCCCTGTTATTCATTATCTATATGGATCATGTTATTAAGGAAAGTGGTATTAAATCTGTTATCAAAATTGGAAATGTTAATCTCAGCTCTTTTCTTTATGTGGAGGATGTTATACTTTAAAATAAATCCAGTACAAGTCTGCAAGATTCCTCACTATATTGAATAACTGTTGTAATAAATTTGGTATGAAAATCAGCAATAACATGGCAAAGACAGTGAACATAGGCAGAAACATTGAAAATATCAACTGCATTTGAATAGAGAACCTATAGAACAAGTGAAACATTTCAGCTACTTAGGCACAATCTTTAGTGAAGATGGTAAATGAAATATGGAAATAGACAACAGATATTAATTCAAGATGTAATAGAAATATTGCAGAGAAGAAAAGTAGCAGAAAACATAATACAAATAATTCAAGAAATATATTATAATAATAAAAACGCAAGGAAAAATAAGTAAAGAGATACAAATTAGTAATGGCATTAGACATGGAGACTATTTAACTGCAACAGTATTCATTATAATAATGGATGAAATAATACAAAAAGTTAATGAAATACAAAATACAGGAGTGAAAATAAATAATAGAAGAATAAGAAATATATGTTATGCAGATGATGTATTATTAATTGCAGAAAATGAAACTCAGCTACAAATATTACTACACACATTTAATATAGCAGCAAAATTGTATAATATGAGGATATTAAAAACTAAAACAAATTGTAAGGCAATGTCACAAGAACCACAAAGATGCAAATTAGAATTGGAAGGTACTATTATTGAACAAATAACAAATTACAACTATTTAGGTATACAACTGAACTGGGAAGGAAAGCCACATCTAGAAGTCAGAGAACAAGTTGCAAAAGCTGCAAGAATATCAGGATGCTTGAACAAAATAATATGGAAAAATAAACATCTTAGAGTAGAGACAAAAATCAGAATTTATAAAGCAGTAATCAGGTCTATTATGACATATAATGCAGAAATAAGATCAGACAATAGGAAAACAAGACAAATGTTGAACACAAGTGAAATGAATATATTAAGAAAAATAGTAAATAAAACTAGATGAGATAAAATAAAAAATACAGATATAAAAAAAAACAATGTGAAATACAAGTAATAAACAATTGGGTAGCAACTCAAAGAATAAAATGGATTGAACATGTGGAAAGAAGAAGTGAAGATAGAATAATGAAACAAGTCTATAGTTGGAAACCAAAGAATAAGAGAAGAACAGGAAGACCTAGAAAAAGATTAAAATATACTATTAAAGAAGATGAAGTCTTGGTCGCAACAGATACTACATCTAATGCGTGAAGAAGAACACAACAGAATTAACAAAGCCAGTATGGTAGGAAGTCAACTGAATAAATTTATATGGAATAAGAGAGAAATTACTCAAAACACTAAATTAGCTGCATACAAGACAGTATTTAAACCAATTTTAATTTATGGATCTGAGAACTGGGTTAGAAATAAAACACTTGACAGAAGACTAGAGACCACAGATATGAGAGTTCTGAGAAAGGTTAGGGGCACGAACAGATGGCATCAGTTGCAATATCATATTATAAGCAAGGATATTAGTAAAGAACTTGATATTGTTAGCATCCAGTCATGTGTTAGCAGAGCTAATCTCAGGTATTATGGTCACTTAAACAGAATGAGAGAGGAAACATTAGCAAAACAAGTGTTCTCTTCCAGGTTGTCAGGAAAAAGACCCAGAGGAAGACCAAGATATAGGTGGATTGATACGGTAAAAAGTGCCTTAGAATACAGAAATATAATATCTGATAATGTTGGAGTCTTGATAGATAACAGATTAAGTTGGAAGAATTGTTGATAGGAATTTAGTAATGATGTAAGTTCTTAATGTAATACTGTCATAATATCCTATATAGCCCTTGAGGATACATGTCAGGAATTTGATGATGATGATGAACCATTTTTGTTTATATTTACTTGTACAGGTATACCTCAGTTAACGTTACTTCTGGTAACAAAGCCTCGATATAACGAAGTCTGCAATTTCAAGCCCCATTTTAAGTAAAAATATTAAAATTTTAAGATCACTGCTGGGCAATCATCTGATTGGTGAACGATGGCGACTCGTAACGTATTCCAAGCTGTGGGTGTGTCTGTTTTAACAGTTTCGCTCATCATCCGTGTTAATTTAGTCATTGCTTACACTTTGTAGGGTGTGTTTCAATGTGGTGCATTGCAATAACCGACGTATGTTTTCTGATAGTATTATTGTAGATTTTGTAAATATTAATTGATATTTTGTTTTTCTACCCATTTAGTTAAAATGTCAGAATCCAGGAAAAGAAAAGTAATTTCTTTAGAAACTAAATTAAATATCGTACAATGTGCTGAAAGGGGTGAAAGAAAATCTGATGTGGCACATTCTTTAGGATTAGTGCAGTTAACTTTAACAACCATACTTAGTCAATCAGAAAAAATAAAACAGTCTGCTCAGAATTATACAGATGTTACAGCAGCAAAATTAACTCGCTTAAGGAGTCCAGTTTTAGAAAAAATGGAGAAAATGTTAAGTTTGTGGATAGATGACATGTTACAATGTCATATGCCTTTAATTCAAATGGTGATTCAAGAAAAAGTTATTTTTGTTTAATCACCTGAAATCTAAACAAACTGAAGAAATTTGTAGAAAATTTTGTGGCTTCTCGTGGTTGGTTTCAGAAATTTAAAAACCGGGTCAAAATTCATAGTGTAAAATTATCAGGAGAAGCTGCAAGTACAGATGTTGTAGCTGCAAATAAATTTCCAGAAAAATAAAGGAAATAATTGAACGTGAAAAATCTTCACCAAATTTGGTGTTCAATGTTGACGAAAGCAGTTTGTTCTGGAAATGGCTACCATCAAAAAGCTTCATTTCTATTGAAGAAAAATCGGCAGCTGAGTTCAAAACAGCCAAAGACTGTTTAACATTACTCTTTGGATCAAATACCTCTGGCGATTTTAAATTAAAATTATCAGTTTACCATTCGGAAAATCTGGGGGCGTTAAAAGGTAATATAAAAAGAATTTACCTGTAATATGGATAGCTAATAGAAAAGCGTGGATTACCAAGGAGTTATTTACTGATTGGTTTGTTAACCATTTTTGTCCAGAAGTGAAAAGGTATTGCCAAAGAAATAATTTTGAAGAAAAAGCTCTTTTGTTGTTGGACAACGCTCTGGAATATCCTACTGATCTTAATACATTAGACACATGCATTCTTGTCAAAAGTTGTCTTTCTTCCAGCAAACACAACTTACCTGATTCAACTGATGGATCAGGGAGTGATAGCAATATTTAAAGCTTATTATTTGCATGGCACATTAAGCAATTTAATTGAACTAGAAGATAAAGAGCAAATGTCAATTAAAACATTTTGGAAAAACTACACTATTAAAGACACAATTGAAAACATTAATAGATATGGATAGCTAATAGAAAAGATAGCTCTTGGAAAGAAGAGCTATCTATTATGGCCACAAGTTGTACTAGAAGAAGAAAATAATATTCAAGAGATTAGAAATGAAGTTATCCAGATGGCTCAATTAATAGGTTTCGAAAATGTTGATGAAGAGATTGTAAGAAATTTATTAAATAGAGATGATGATGGTTTTTCAGTAGAGGATTTAGAAAAACTTGTTAGCAACGAAACCAAAGAAAATGAAGACGAAATTAAAGAAGTTCCTACCAAAAAAGTGTTAGCAACCAAAGATTTAAAGAGGTATTTGAATGACATTGAAAATGTTTTAAATTTTTTCAGTGAAAATGATCCTGATTTAGGTAGAAGTGTTATTGTTAAGCAATCAGTGTTAAATGCAATAAATCCGTATAGGCAATTGTTAAATGAAAGAGAAAAAAAGCATAAACACTCAACTTTAGATTCGTATTTTAAAATGTCGTGATTTTATCTTTGTTTGGTATGTAATATTGACTTTTTATTTTATAAAGCTTTTCTTTTTTCAAAAAAAAAGTCTTTAATTTTCTTTATGTATGAACATATCCCTATTATGGTCATAGTATTTTTACCTCTGAGAACGAAGTTTCACTTAACAAAGTAATTTCGTGGAACACATCCTCTTTGTTAATCGAGGTATACCTATATAGTGGTTAAATGGTTAAGATTGATCCTAATAGTATCAATTTTTTTATCTGGCTGTCTCTTTGCTGCATATAGACACATATGCAGATTCCATTCTCCATATGCCTTCATTGCTGTTTAATTTTTGGATTTCCAACTATAGTATAGTACACTGACAATGATTCACAATATGTGAATTGAAATATTGTATCTGTAATTAATCTGTCTTAAAGATTTTTCAACTGTCTTATACAGGATGAACAAAACACAGTTATCTTTCAGTAAACATATTCATTTCATCCCTCAAACTCACTGAACCAACTTTTCATCCTCCTCCTTCATTCCACATATACTTCTGTCCTTTGGAACAGCTTCTACATATCCCCCCCCCACACACACACATATAGTGAATGCAACTTCCAACTCTTCAAGAAACATTACGCGTAAGGATTAACACTGTGGAAAGTGTTAATCACTTCTCCACACACACCATATTGGTGTGTGTAGGCAACAGGGGCGGCTCGTGCATAGGCACTGCGGAACTGCAGCACCTCCAATTTTTCTCGATATATAAATATATTTATTAATTTATTTATGTTTGCTTGTAATATTTAATTTTATCATCAACAATCCTATACAATTCTCTTATTTTGTATAAAAAATAATAAAAATCCATCTTGTAGCACTTAGGAGGGCTAAGGATGCGAGCAATCATATGCATGTCATAGTGAGATGTGAGCTATTAGCATAATGCGGCACTGTCCATCGTGCAGTTCCACTGTTGTTTATATGCAGTTTGCACCAGTAGTAGAGTGTTCGTAGCACTTATCTGTTTACTCAATCTCTTTAAATATTTGGACATTAGAATTAAAGACGTAACATTTGTTATAGTTTTTATTTTAGAACATTATTGGGGCTATTGACAATTATGACCTCAGAAATGCAACCTCAAGAAATAAGTTCTGTGACAGTAGTGACTGTAAGTGAACTACAAAAACTTAAATTTTCAGAGTTGACTCTCTGAGAAAGTTTCTATTAAAATAAGCAGCCATCCTTTACCCGACATTCAAATATCTCAGTCTGGAATTGACCACTGAAGCATATCCCATGATCAACAAAGAAAAACTTTAAATTGAACTTCGAGTATTCTTCAGTAGACCCGACATGCATGATTATTGTAAATTAATCGACTTATTACAATTTATTATAGAAAATAATTTTGATTGTGTTCTTAGTGAAATTACTGTATTGATAAAAATTCTCTTGACAATTCCTATGACTACATCAGAGCCTGAATGCTGTTTTTCAACATTAAAGAGAATAAAATCATTTCTGAGGAGCACTATGAATCAGGATAGGTTAAATGCACTTGTGATGATTTCAACGGAGAAAAAATTCTTAAACAGTCACACAAACATCAAGGAAAAAGTTATTGACTTTTTTGCTTGAAACGAATCAAGAAGAATGGATTTTATTTTTTAAGTCATTTTGAATTATACTAAACTCTACAATTTTATCGATAATAAACAATATTTTTTCATGAAAACAAGAAGAATGGATTTTATTTTTAAGTAACTTTGAATTATACCAAACTGTATAATAATTAATAAACCGTATAAACATGAAAAAAACAATATTTTTTCATGTTTAATTTTTTTTTTTTAATTTTTACCATAATTTTGATATTTTATCCAAACACATATACACTATACTTACAGCATGTATGTATATTTCGAAAGTTGCAGCACCCCCACGATTCAAGCCATGAGCTGCCACTGGTAGGCAATGTCTTGAGACCTCTTGTGTGATTGACAATAAAAACTGAAAACAATTATCTGTTTGTTCTTTGGCATTGTGAATAAAGTTGCAGAATTCAGATGAATATATGCTTTTTAGTTTTGGAGCTTCTCTTGGTTTTTCACTTCAATTTTCTTAGCTTTTATTCAGTTATCTTAGTGATATTCAAGTGATTTCTCTACCTGGCTTTTCCCATTTTAGATCTGATCGCTTCTTCCACCAATACTTCCAAGTATTGGTGAACTTCAAATTGTATGTTTTCTTTCACTTTTGTATGATTTGTTACCGTATTTAGTAAATTTTCAAAGTAATTGCATTAGACTCTCACTACTATAACAAGGTCCTGAAAACAAATTATTTAGAATTTTCATGTTGCTCCTATTAGGTTCCATGTAAGTATACACTGCTTGAAAAGAAGTCAAGGGATACCATAGTGTGAGGAACAAACAGCCATGGCACCCACCTTAATAAGATGCAGGACCTCATCTGGGAATTTTGGACCATTCTTCCAGTAGGCATGTAATGAGGTCCTGAATTGTTGTTGGGCAGATATTCTTTGACCTCACCTGATGGTCCAGTTCATCCCACAGATGTTCAGTAGGGTTGAGATTAGGGCTTGGTGGAAGACAGTCAAGTGTGGTGATGATCATGTCCACAAACCATGCAGTTACAGCATCAGCCTTATGACATAGTACATTTCTAGCTGAAGGATACAATGATTGATTCCATAGAAATGCCACGAAGTAGGAAGCATTGCATTCTCCAGATTCAGATACTCCTTGGAGTTAATTTTTCGTGGCACCATGAACAAAGTTCAAGTCCGAAATAGGAAGAACAGGATCATACTATCACACCACTACCTCTGAATTTATAGTGGGGGTAGGCACTTTGGTTAGAGACTTTCACTAGGCTTCTGCCATACCCACACCTGTCCATCTGCTCAGTAGAGGGTGTAGCATGATTTGTCTCCATAACACAGCTTTCCAAGCCTCCACATCCCACTGTACTCATCCTTTGCACTACTGAAGATGATGCTGCCATCTGGCTACCTCTGCCTAACTTTGACTGGTCTTTAGTCTTATCATCAGTTAAATGATGTAGCCATGCAATAGAGAACAAGGCATGTCTTGTTCTCACTCTGACACGAAATAGAAAACCACTCCAACTCCCCTCCATCTTTATGCCATGGCTCATTTGCATGTACCACTGATGCCATTCTATACAATAACCAGATTCAGCATCACTTATTATATAATATGCCTTTCCCCACAATTTATCACAATTTTTTTTTTTTTTTGTTTACTTTTTTAACACCAGCCTGGTTGACCGAGTGGTTAGCATATCTGCTCTCCAGTCAAAAGGTTGCGGGTTCGAATCCTGCCATGGACATGGATGTTTGTGATTGTGAAAATACTAGTTGTGGTGGTTGGCAGTAGATTGCATTGGTGTAGATGATGCAGGTAGTTGCAGTTGGTGCAGTGGTGGAGATGGAATGTTGTAGAGAGGGTGTCCTCCCTCGATGAGTCTTTGGACTCCCTGGAGGTGTTACATAATAATAATAATAATAAATTTATGGAAACCAGTGTATAAAGGTCACTATTATTGAACCATTGATGAGAAAATGAGTGCCTGAAAAATGTTACATGACCTCCTGTTATTCTTTCATTGGATAAAGTAGTTTTTTTAAAAAGAAAAAACAAAAAACATATGATCTTATCTTTTGAGTCCTTGTCAGGCAAGCAAAGTTGAAAATGAATGTTTTGATATTGTTTTTATTAAAGTAGTTTGATAGAATGTCATTTGTGAGTGCTGTTTTTTGTTTGCTTTATTTCTTGCAATAGTATGACAGAAGGAGCCCAGCAAGCATTGAGAAGAACAATGGAAATTTATTCTAAAACAACAAGATTTGCTCTAGCCTGTAATGCATCTGATAAAATAATAGGTAGTTTTTATTTTATTTGTTTATAGTGATATAAAAAATGTGATTTCATAAATGATTTCACATCATATGTGATATTTTAGAATGTATGAATCAAATTTTTTATAGTAATCCCATGAGAGGTTGTTCAGTATATAGTATTGGATGAGTAGAAACATGAGAAGAAAGTTATTAATACTGAGTTTGAAGATTTGCATATTGCACTCTTTAGGAAACACACAAGAAGCAAGCCTTTCAAAAGACAGCCGTAGAAGGAATAAATGAATATATAAAAAAAAAAAAAAAAAAAGGTGCCATTTTGCAGTTGAACTATAAAAGGAAGTTGAGGTTGAGTAGCTGCTCCATGTGTTTTAACATTTAGAAGAGTGTGTGGGGAGTGGGGCTTATTGATACTAATTCTGATGATGAGTATTCCTCAAAAATATTTGAGGAATACTCATCATCAGAAAATGCAAACAGCAGAAATTAAATATCTGTGTGAAAGTGAGTTATTTATTTATTTATTCATATGGGGTTCCCCCCTGTTCTTTAACTGTCCCTTAGGACTGATTGAGCCCTCCTCATGAGGGATTAAATATATATTTATGACTGTATCTATGTGTGTTCACAGGCTGGTTTGCCTGTTCTGAGGGACAAAAAATCCAAGTTTTCGAAGGGGTAAAAACCCTCTATCTCCATATGAGACCAGCTAACTCACCTTTAGTCGAACGAGACCAGATAAAGGTTCCTCACGTCATGGATGGGAATCGAACCCAGGTTGGAAAGACCTGGGTTTGATTATACTAACTGAGCTTTGGAGGCTCCGTAAAAGTGAATGAATTAGTGAGATGGATCATTAATCAACCTCTTCTGTACTATCAAGTATTTTTAGGGAACTCTTAGGGGTGTTATTCCAAATGTGAGAAGAGTATTCAATTGTTGAATGGATTGATTTATATAAAGCAGTTTGCTGAGGAGGTGATATTATAAATATCACGTCCTCAGCAGCCAAATAGCCTCTGTAGTGCAGTTGGAAGAATAATGGCACATTGTGCCCTTCAATTGGAAAAGATGGATCTTTATTCTCAGAACTAATTCTGATGTTCCAGAAGGCTCTGGTCTTTCACCTACTCCCATCTTTTTATATATCAGTGAACTTTTATTTTTATTCTTGCAAAAAAAGAACACTACTAGCCTATTTATGATCAAAACTCTTGACAAGATGAGATTTCTCTCATAAGTTTCATTACTCTAACTTACTTTCTCTCTTGTCGTAAACACTATTATTATTACATAACAACCCCAAGGACTCACTGTGGGGGGGGGGACTCTGCTCCACTACACACAACTCAAAACCTCCATTACTTTATCCCCTAACTACACAACTACACATAATGACAATCCATGCCATTACTATCATCTACTGACCACCAATAATACTTTTGCCTATAATGGCCGATTTGTCTGTATGCAGAATGAAAAACCTGTATTTCTGGAAGGAAAAACCTGCTAACTCCACATGAGATTAGCTAACACTTTTAATTCAAAATATATGGGCTTTTTTAATTAAAGGAGTTAACTAGTTAGTTAGCTAAGCACCTTGCAAACTTGATTTTACCACATATAAGAGAAACACCATCATTCATTAAGGACAGCACAGACTTCATAGAGAAAGTAAACATCGATCTTTCAGACATATTAGCGAGTTTAGATGTGGTCAGCTTTTTCACAAAGATTCCAAGAAATGAAACAGTAAACATCCTAGAAAATCTCTTCCCACCAGACATTGTACAGCTCTACGAACATTGCATAAAAAACACGTTCTTCCTTTACCAAGATAAACTCTGGGAACAAAAAGAAGGACTAGCAATGGGTTCACCCTTCTCACCAGCTCTAGCAAACCTCTACATGGAAAATTTTAAAAATAATGTTCTACAAAACTGGCACATTAAACCAAAAATTTGGCTCCGCTATGTGGATGACATCTTCATCATTTGGCCAGGAACAGTACTAGAACTGACTAAAACGAACCAGATTATCGTTTTCCATTTATAGAAAGCTGACAAACACAGGAAGATTCCTTCATGCTACCTCACGCCACCACCCATGCAAAAAATAGGCCTCATAAAAACCTTAAGGGATAAAGCATACAGCATCCCCAGTACAGAAGAAAAGCAGAAAGAAGAAATACAATACTTAACACAGATCCTACAACTGAATGGTTTCAAAACTAAATTAATTAAGAAAATTCTCAATACATCACCTACAAGAAACTTAAATAAACAAGACTTCAAGAACGCAGTCACCCTTCCTTATATCAATAATGTCACAGATAAATTAGCCAAACTTCTCTACAAGTACAACATAAAAGTGACTTTCCTATCACTTGAAAAGATATCAAAATCTCTTCGTCCTCTGAAACCTCCACATCACCATGAAAAAACCAGGAGTTTACGGTATTCACTGTTCCTGTGGCATCTGCTACGTAGGCCAGATGGGGAGATCGGGAGAAATCTGCATGAGTGAACATCAAAAGGACGTACAAAAAAAGAGAGAAAATAAGTCTGGCTTGGCATTTCACACAACTTCTACTGGTCATGATGTACTCTGGGACAGAACAAACATGTCCTAAATTGATAAAAACTGTTTCACGAGAAAATTCAAAGAGGCAACAAATATGATCAAAATTCCTATGCAATGCAACAAAAATCAAGGTTTGATTTTAAATCAAGTTTGGTCAGCATTTATCAAAAATTTACCCGGTTCACACCTCAGACAGAATGGTTTCAAAATTCTGTCTGAATTTTGAAAACAGAATGCAACATCAAATAGCATTGTTTCCAGCTAACACGTATTAACAGTTGTATAGATCTGTTATTCGGTTTTTTAACGAACTTTTTCGATGTTCATAATACCAACAAATGAACTTGTTTTTCGTAATTTCTTATAGTTTGTACTTTAAACTGTTAGTTATCTTTACCCATGAAGATGTTCATCTGATGACTAACAAAACTTGTCAGGTTTGTTTTTTAGTGCTTTTTTAGTTTTAAAAAACAGTCTTTTTTAATAAAAATGTGGTCACAAAACCGAAATAATTCGATTAAATAAACTTAATTATAAGCGAGATTTTTCAAATAATTTAATCTAACCTAACTACACAATAAAAATAAACTTAATTATAAGCGAGATTTATCAAATTTTATGTTTATACCATTCTTTTAACTCATTTTTACCTGGTAATAGATCAACAGAATAGAATTGCATATTTGATCTTTTATTCTGTCGCCCATCGCCCAGTTGCCGTCGTTCAGTTGACTGTGTCCTTCTGATACAACCATGTTTGTTTAGGTTGGGGTAGTTGATAAGAGCTGCAGCTGATTTCAACCACCTGTGGTTGAAAATATCCCTTCCCCACTCAGTCAAATTTCTTTGCTGTCTCTATTGCTCTCTTTATGCCACCAACCACTGTGAACGCTTTAATATCCTCTCCGTAAAAATTGTTTTCTCCAGTCCCACTTTCCCAACAGCAAAATCATCCTTCTAGGAGATTTTAATCTCCATAACACCAACTGGCTTTTCTCCTCCAGTTGTACAGATCTTAGAGGCAGAGATGCTGAAACATTTGCCATCACTAACGACCTTAGTGATGTCAAATGTCAACCAGAATACCAGATAACCCAAACCACTCCCCAAATACCCTAGATCTTTTCCTCACCAGTGATCTTTTCAAATGCACAGTGAATGTAGTGAGTCCCCTGGATAATTCTGACCACAGTCTAGTGCTCATCTCCTCCTCGATGCAACAACACTTACATAGCCATTCTCGTGCAAGAGTAGTTTGGTGTTATAACAGTGCCAAGTGGAACAGCCTCCATGACTTTTGTGCCTCATTCCCATGGTTAGACTATTGTTTCCAGTCTTCCCAACTTATCACGGTGATAAGTGGCACCGAACTTATCACCAAAGTAATCCTCACTGACATGGAAACATACATTCCCCACACTTCTCTGAACTCTGTCCTCTAACTAAACCCTGGTTCTCCAAATGATGTGCCAAGGCTGTACAAATGAAAAATCAAGCATACCACAACTGGCTCAAATCAAGAACTCCATCCTCCTTCAATGTTTATACCCAAGCCTGAAAGTGCAAGAAAACTATCAATGCTTCCTAAACAGAATCTTACTCACCTCAGTCCTATCTACAGTCCTATCCTTCTGATGTAGAAAACCATCAATTCTCAACTCCTACACTACCTTGAAGACACCCAGCTATTAAGCGACCACCAGTATAGTATCGCTGCCAATCAACAGGAGATCTGCTCAAATATGTCACCCATCTGGTGAAATGCAATGGAGAAGTTTGGCGAATCTCAAGTGGTTGCACTTGATATCTCTAAAGCTTTTGACCAGCTCTGGCAAAAAGGCTTACTAAGCAAACTCCTATTATTTGGACTGTCTCAGGACTTCTGCAGTTGGATTGCCAGCTTTCTGTCTGGATGCACACTATGTGTGATGGTAGACGGCTCCCTATCCTCTCACCATCTGACTAATGCTGAGTTCCCACAAGGTTCAGTTCTCTCACCGACCTTCCTTCTGTATATCAATGACCTACTTCAGTTGACCTCCAACCCAATACACAGTTTTGCAGATGACAGCACATTGCACTTCTCCCTTTCATTTGACAAACCTTACTCTACACAATTCACTTCAACCTACGGAACATCAAACACCACTGCCTTTAATTTTGATCTCGAAGCCATCTTCCAATGGGGTTCAGATAACCTTGTCAATTTTAATGCTAATAAAACCCAGTTCTGTCTTATTTCTCACAAAAAAGAAAACCATTTTTCCCAGTATTATTTTTGATAACACTCAAATTTCCAAATAAGATGAGATTTCTCTTCTTGGAATTACCCTAACATCAGGCCTCTCCTGGCATAAACACATCACAACCATTGCTTCCTCAGCTTCCAAAAAACTAGGGTTTCTCTTTCGCTCAAGACGTTACTTCACCTCTAAACAGATGTTAACCTTATACAAATCACAAATCTGCCGAGCTATCGAATACTGCCCTCACGTTTAGAGTGGGGCTCCTAAAAGCTCCTTCAAAATACTTGATTCAATACAGAGGAGAGCAATTAGATTGATAAATGATTCATCTCTTACCAACTCACTTCCTCCCTCTCCACTTTAATACAGGTGTTTTGCCTCTGCAATTTGTGTATTCTATGAATATTTCACTTTTCCTCCTCCTTCATGCCTGCTACTGCTGTAGCATCCAAACATCTAAACAAATACATCTCCCTGATGTATTTCTCAAGGAATACAATATACTGACTTTTAAATCAAATGTAAACAAGTTTCTCCTTTTGCAACCTACTACCCATATACGGTACTAATGTACTATAGTATAGGGTGATCAACCAACCTCTTGTGTATGGGCTCAACATTAAAAAAAAAAGTTTAATGTGGAAAGGTATACATTTTGGGATGAAAGAGCAGATCTCCTGTTGATTGGCAGCGATAGAATCTGTACTGGTGATTGCTTAATAGCTGGGTGTCTTCAAGGTAGTGTAGGAGTTGAGAATTGATGGTTTTTTCCATCACTTTAGATAAACTAATAAACAGATAAGGAAATCATCATTCCTTTTTTATGAGGCATTGATAAAGCCACATCTGATTACTGTTCATGTCTGTCACCCGGATTTCTATGGATGAAGTGACAAAGAGGATCCAGAGGCAAGTTATCACACCATCACCAAGATATTGAATGGTATGTGTTATGTTCTATACACAGCTCACCATTGAGGATAGTTTGAAGGTTTTATGGGTGAAAAAGAGTAGATATGATAGAATTATTAAATTACTATAGAAGGGTTTTATAGTATTTATTTATGCATAGGAAATTTTGCAGCACTTAGCTAGATGGGCAAGAACATCTGCACTTCAATTTCCATTCCATGGAAATTGAAGTGCAGTTATAAGGATGTGAGCACTAGATTTTTTTGCTTGGAGAGTGGAGAATGGGCAGAATGGTTTGCCAGTCTTGAGTGCTTTGTCGGTGAACAGGTTCTTGGAGAGGTATAATAAACAATGTGTGGATATTGTGGATCTCCTGCAATTCATCTTTGGATTCCATGGAGATTTCCACTCAATAATATTTTGGTTTCATCTAGTACAAAATTCAGTTTGATCATCTTACATCCATTCACTTATTATCGAAGTTGATAGCCCCTGGTTAATAAGAGAGGCTTCCACAGAGCATGAAAGGAATGCTGTTATGAATGTGGTGTTAAGATCACAGTTGACATTGTGGATCATTGATACCTAAGCTTAAATATTGTGGAAATTTTAATATAAAAAGGTAGCTTCATTTCTGAAGAAAGAAGCCTGAAAGAAGAAATCTTTCATTCATTCTCAGATAAAAAAAAATACTAATCTTACATTTAAAGATAAACAGATGCAACAATTTCATATGTGTTGTTATATTCCATCTTAGCAACATAAGGATATTATGAGATAGGGGATTCTGGAAAGTTCTGATAAATACCTGGAACAAAAATGTTTTTTTGTAAAAAATTTTTTCATGTAAAAATATATTTTCTTCTCATCTCATCTTCCTTTTACCCTCTTTTACCTTGCGGTCTCGAGGGTTTATTAATCATTGGACCTCAAACTGTTCACAGGATAAGGTGGTCAGCCCTATGCCCCAGTGTATTTTATGTCCGTAGTGTTGAGTTCTCAAGGCCGGTTTGCCTGCTTTGCGGGATGAAAAACCCTAGTGTCCACGCCCAAGACCGGCTAACTTGGCTATGGCTGAGGAAGATCCTTCGGCTCCTCACATCTCCGAAATCCTAGGACACCCCTTCCCCAGGCATATGGTTGCAAAGCGCACAGCCACTAGGCTAGACATAAAATTGATTAATTTTTGTTCTAGGTGTTTATCAGAAATTTTCTAGACCCTCCCCATCCTCATATTAAGTTACTGCAAAAATGCAACAACGAGAATATTAAAATATGATGAAAATAATTAGAAATGCTGAAAGGTACTGTGAAATAAAACTGTTTTAGGGAAGGGACTCGGAGCAATATTTCAAGATGAATATTTAAGTTAATTCTGCTTATATTGTATCCCTTTCTATCATATTCTATATAATTGCAATATATGAATTATATTCCATGTGTTTATTTATAAAAATAACAGTATTTTTTATTTAATTTAAGAACCCATTCAGTCTCGTTGTGCCATGGTGAGATTTGGTAAATTGCCAGATGCCCAAATTCTGTCAAAAGTGATGCAAGTATGTGAAATGGAAGATGCGAGTCATACAGAAGATGGATTGGAAGCCATTGTGTTTACAGCCCAAGGTGATATGAGACAGGTATATATATTTTAAACGCTTAAAAAGTATCTCTATAACATTTTCTGATTTACTCTAATTTAGTTCATTTTTTAGTTAATGTAAGTCAGTTATAGCAATAAATGTAATTTAGTTGTGTTCATCTTTCACAAATATTTTATACAATCCTCTAATAAACACAGAAATATTTGTTATATTGGATAATTTGCCATAATAATTAGAGTTGACTAGTTTCCTCTCAACATTTTTCTATCTTCTTAATTGATATGCTACTACTAGTAATCTAATATTTTGAACTTCCTCTCAGTTGTTACCTGTTATTTTTAGTTTCAAATACTTATCTTGATATCTCATTCTATTTTTGTTTCATTTACCATCAGAGATTAGTTCTCTTAAACATTATTTGGCTGATGTATTTCATGTCCCAACTAAATTTAATCAGCTACTCTACTCTGGATTTTATTAGCTATTTTCTGAATTGTTTTATTATCTAAAATGTTATTTCTGTCCAATGAGAATATAGATCATGCTTTTTCATCTTTTTATTTTTAACTTTCTTACCATATTTGTCATTGCAGTCATCTACATACCTGCTTGTTTTTTTTTCCATAAAGTTTAATATGACATTCATTATATATTATACAGTCAGTTCTCACTAATATACATATATTGTTATTATTGTTATTATTGTTCCAGGATTAGGGCCTCCCTCGATGAGTCGATAGACTCATCGAGGGAGGCCCTAACATCATATCAAGAACAACTATTCGACATTCACACAGTATCTATCATACCTTGCCTTGAACTCATTCACGGTCGTAGCACCCATAACAGACTCTGGAAGCTTATTCCACTCATTCACTACTCTCCAAGTAAAAAACCTAGCTCTAACACCCTTGTCAACCACGCTCTTGCCCAGCTTCCATTCATGGCCCCTAGTCCTCCCACCACCAGTCATATTTTCAAAAATATCTTCTGGATCAATCTTATAGAAACCCTTCAGTAATTTGAATGTCTCAATCATATCACCCCTCCTTCGTCTATCGACCAATTTCTGCACCCCACAAATCTTCAACCTATTCTCATAAGGTTCATTCCACAGACCTGTTATCATCTTGGTCACTCGTCTCTGGATCCTCTCCACTTCCTCCCCATCTTCGTGATGGGGAGGAAGTGGAGAGGATCTCTCTCTCTCTATATATATATATATAGAGAGAGAGAGAGAAAGATATAGAGATATATATATATATATATGACAAGAGAGAGAGAGGAGAAAAAACTTTTACAAATCACAGGAATAGCTTGTTATACTAGATACTTTGCTGCAGTGAATTTTCTTTTTACTAGCATTGTGCTTATGGAGTTTTTATTTAGGATTTTTTAGTGATTTATTATTCATAATGAGAATGAGATTTATAATAGTGTTTATTATAGTGAGAGTTAACCATATATAATAGTAGGAATACAATCCCTCCCTGTCTTATATATAATTTTATGTTAAATCACCTTCCTCTACATTATTCAGTTTTAACTACTGACCCATCACTATACTGTAGACATGCACATTGTAGTGAACACCGCTATAACAAAATAATGTGCTGTAACAAACTATTGAAAAGTCCTGGCCTGTAGAAACAATTTTATTTTAAGCTCACTTTTACAAATAGTAAAAGCTCAAAACTTCACAATAGTAAACTTAATTTCCTAGCAAATGACATTACAATCAGTAAACAAAGGAAGTTGTGGGAAATCTTATTTTGTCAATAAAACACAAAGGAAAACAGTGGAAAATAAAAGTAATTGTAGGAAACAGAACAAAGGAACAAAATTAAAAACATAACACTTGGCAAAGATGATTTATTAGTCAGTTTTGACGTTTCTGCCCTTTTCACAAATGTCCTGATCAGTGACACATTTCTTCTCTTACAGAACAAATTTCCACCCCGTATTACGTTCCAGTTACTTTGTGTGGCAAAATAATTTTTACCAACAAAAAGAAGGTACAGCTATGGGCTCACTACTATCCTCCCCCCCCCCCCCCATTGCTAACTTTTATATGGAAACTTTTGAGCATTCTGCTCTAGATTCCTTTACTTAAAAACCTACAGTTTGGCTTAGATACATTAACGATGTTTTCGTTATCTGGCCACACCCTCAAAAACAGAGTTATAACAATTTGCTCTAAATGAACAAGCTCTTAAACAAGAATTACAAATTATTAGCAACACATTTATAAATAATGGCTATAGCAAAAATGCTATCAATAAAGTTCTTCATGAAACTTCTTTCAAAAAGTACATGTAATATAGATTACAATAAAACTAGTTATCCCATACATTAAAGGGTTATCAGAAAAAATAAATAGAATTCTACATCATTATAATCTTAATGCCACTTTTAAACCACCTATAAAATTAAAAAACATATGCAACTCCTCTAATGATCCTCTCCCCCCATTGGCTCACCTGGAGTTTATTGTATCTATTGCACCTGTTTATTGTATCTTATGCCACCATTATTGTTAAGATTAGGATGGTTAATCAAAATTTCACAGACTTCTTTAAATTTGCATCCATAGCAGGTTTTTGTATGATGTAAAGAACAGGTACTTTTCCAATCAGTTTGGTGTAGAGTATTAAGAGTGTGATCTGAGAGGCTGCTTCACCAAAACTGTTAAACTTAATGTGTCTTTTTTTTTTTTTTTTTTTTTTTTTTTTTTTACAGGTAAACTTATCTTATTTTGAGGAAACTGGACACACAATCCCTACCTGTAAAAAAAAAAAAAAAAAAAAAAAAAATGACACATTAAGTTTAACAGTTTTGGTGAAGCAGCCTCTCAGATCACACTCTTAATACTCTACACCAAACTGATTGGAAAAGTACCTGTTCTTTACATCATACAAAAACCTGCTATGGATGCAAATTTAAAGAAGTCTGTGAAATTTTGATTAACCATCCTAATCTTAACAATAATGGTGGCATAAAAATCCCAAGAATTTGGATGGCACACATTCAGCTCACTTAGTTCTTCAAGTTTTCCAGCAAACCCTGACTTTAATTAGGACTCGAAACAATTATTTCAGCTTTTATTGGCCACCATCCATACTGTTTGGTTTAATTTATATGTATACTTATATGAGTAACTTTATTAACATGTTACTCTCTAGCTTAATTTATTTTTGTAACCAAATAGATAATAATATTAACAGACTTTATAACTTTAGCATACCATGTAGATTGCAGTGCAGCTTGTTTCTTTATATATTTGCCTACTCTAGGTCAGGTGTTCCCAACCCTATGCCTGCGGGCACCATGGCTCCCGTCAACCAGTTTGTGCGTGCCCGCCACTGTTCAACCGTGTGCCGTATAGGTTGAAATAATCATGTGCACATCACGAAACAATTCATGGCATGCAATATGACACATGCATCAATGACAATGACAAGTATTAAATGCATACAATGTAAAGTAGATGCGCATTCAAAGTTGTTCATTCCAGTTTAAGAACTGGAATGTCATCATATTCTCCAAATTATGAAGCATTTGTCAATGAAATGCAATGCCAAAGATCACACTAACTTACATATATATATGTATTTAAATTTTTATATAATGTAAACTTTGCATGTATTCATTTAACAAAAGAATTCAAAAAATTTGCTTGAAAAAATAGATGGTGCCCTACTGGTATTTTAGAATGTGCTCTAGGAAGCAAAAAGGTTGGGAACCCCTGCTCTAGGTGATGACCTTAATGTGAAGATTGAAATGTCGAGTGATTATTTTTGTTTATACTAAAACTGAGGTTTTCTCTAACATGGTAGTTGTTTCCATTTTTGCGATGAAAGGAAATTGTGATGAATTGTCCATTGAGGAAAGAACACCAAGAATTGGCAAAAACTATATATAAAATAACAATATACAAAAGTACAAATGCAAGCAGTAATGGGAGCCATAACAAAGAAAGAGTGTGGGAAGAGTATGAAATTATAAAATTCTATCAAGTGCCCTAATCTTTCCTATTTTGGACAGACTGGCTATTCTGTCATGATTAGAATTGAAGAACATTAAGACTATAGTACACTTTTGTAATCTGACAAGTCTATCCTTGCTTCTTATGCTGTTGACACTAGGCACAAAGTTTTTTGGAATCAGATAAAACTTCACTCCAGCAAGTTCAAATTTGATCATCTTTAGCAGAAACATGTGAAATGCTAGGAAATTGTCCAAATCTGAACTGATCAGACTGTATGCTAATATCCAAGTTTTGGGAAGTGATCACTATTAACTATTCATGTGTGTTTTATTTTATTTTATTTATTCATTATTATTATTTTAATCTACACAGCTTACTATAATTGTTCTTCTGAATTCTAATAGCATAGTATAATATACTTCAGCTGCGACTGAGACACGAGATAATATACACATTATTTATGACTCATTATTTTGATTCGTCTTTTGAATGTAGTTAATGGTCTATCTCCTTGATAATGCCCATGTAATGTTGAATGAAATACACCCAATTCTCCATTTACACGGTAGATTGGTTCCAGAAAAACCGTGCAAAAAAGAATACAGTGCATATGAAAAAATAGAAGAATGGTTCCAGATGTGACAACCCAATTAAAACAATAAGTTTTTTCAAACAAAGCATATGAAAATCATTGAATAAAACTTTATTTTATTTTAATGGAATATTTTTTATTTTAAATACTTATTTAAAGTATATGCACATGTATCTTTCTTAAAGAAATGGTGTGTCACTAATAAAACAGAAATTCAAAAAAAGGCCCAAATAGACCCTCGTATATGATTATTAATTAAATTTTATTTGCCCTCACTTTCTGACAGTAGCCATTCTTTTGTGTGAGACTGGAATTAAATCACTTCCATCACTTGAAACACTTTGGCTGTCCTGTTCATACTGCAATGATTAAACGTTTTCTTCAGTAAAAGGAACTAAATTAGCACTGATTTTTTTTTTTGCCACGAACTCTGTAATTAATCGTTGAGATCCTGTTTTGACTAGATTTTTGTATAATTCTTCATATCTCACCATACGTGACTTGAGTTCATGTTTAAACTTCAGCTTGTTCAGTATTTGGATCGTGTATAAGAAGATGACTTTTCAATTTACTAGCCATTTGAAGCCCTTTAATTAATCCTGCAGTGAGTGGAATCTCTTTATCATCACTTTTTTCTTTTTCATTGAGATTCTCAAAGACAGCTTCTATTATTTCGTCATCACTAACAGCCTTGTCAACCATAAATTCTTCAATATCTGCAGACATATAATCATCAAATCATTCTCTGCCAACTGCATGTACTAATCTGATGATATTGGGATGTATACAATGGTACAAGGTTTTTCTTTTTTCACACCTTCCTGCCAGATAGCTTTCCAGCATGCATTTATAGTTGATGGTTTCAATTCTGATAAAGCCAACTTAGCAAGTTTGATACAATCCAAAATAGAAAATTTCTTAAATCAATAACTGCCAGTAAATTATCCTTATCGAATTTATCCACAATGTATTGGAATGTTCTTATGTAATAGTTTTAAAGGTAGCAATCACACCGTGGTCTAGTGGTTGTATTAGGTGGCAGAAAACAAAATTCCACATTTGGGTGTTCTAAAACAGGATGGCCAGGTGCATTCTCTATAATCAATAAAACTTTAAAGTCCAGATTTTTTTTCCATCAAATAGCATTTAACTTCTGGAACAAAACATTGATGGAACAATTCATTAAAAATTTCTTTTGTAATCCAACCTTTTTTTTTTTATTTGCCTTCCAGTGAATTGATAACGTGTTAAAATCCACACCTTTCGTTGCCCATGGTCTTAGGGATCAATTAATGAGTAATGGTTTTAATATACGATCTCCTGAAGCATTACTGCAAAATAATAGTCATCACACGATCCTTAGCTGCTTTAAAATCACACTAACACTTTTTTTTGTGATTTGCTATATAAGTTCTACTTGGCTTTTTTTTTTTTTTTTGAAAAAAAAAGCCAGTCTCATCTGTGTTCCAAACTTGATCAGGAGTGTAGCCACCATTTTCAATAATTTTGGACAGTTTTGAAAGAAATTCCCTAGTGGCTCATCTGCAGATGTGGCTTCTCCTTTTAATTTTACATTATGAAGCATGCATCTTTTGAGAAATTTTGTAAGCCAACCTATACTTGCCGAAAAATCACAATTGTTGTTTGATGTTGTTGGCTCCTTTTCCTGAATTTATTTGTATGACAGTCATGCTTTTTGTTTGATGACATTTCTATCTAAAGTTATTCCATTTTGTGAGCAATATTCTATCCACATCACTAGGGCCTTTTCCATCTTCACTTTTATAATGTCTCTCGTATACGATGACGACGTGGCACCTAATTTTGTTCCATAAGGAACAGATTTTCTAATGGCGTCTTGATTTTTCTTAATCATTCTCATGGTCACTTCATTCAATCCAAAATATCTCCCTAAGGATGTTGAACCTTCTCCAGCTGCTAAATGATCTAAAATTTGGATCTTAATTTCTAAATAAATAGCTTTTCTTTTCTTCTTCTGGCTAACTGAATTATCTGACATTGTGATTAATGGTAATGTTAGAAAAATATCTGAAAATAATCAATAATTAATTTTACTAATTTCATATTACATGTATAAAACTTCAAAATTTAATACATATCTGTATAACTTAATTCTACTGCACGAACAAAACTTTCATGAACAAAACACAAGACTTGTAAACAAGAAATGATTGTTTAGCAAACAGCTTAACTCTTTCCAAGCAGGTTTATATAGGCAGGCCTCCTATAACAGACCAACTTAACTTTGAGGAATCATCATAGCACCCTTCTGCTTCCAGAAACCAACGCCAAGTGAATATAACAGATCATTTGTTGGCTTAACTTCGGAGAATAGTAATTACAAAAATTGATTTTTTTTGTTGTTGCCACAATTGTCTACTTTCTGTAGCATAGAGTAATCCCTGATATTTAAAACATTGAGGGAGTGTTTCTCGGAAATGATAATTATAATGGAAATGCCTTTTTTAACAGAACTGAATTCAAACAGAAATTTTAAGAACCATGTTAAATCAAAATTTACCATAAAATAGAATTGCTTTTGTTTTCTAAACGATGTTATTTCGAAATTGTGTAAAAAAACTCATGTAAAAAGAGAATTAGTTGTATTGGAGTTTTTGAATAAATTCTATAAATTTTGTTACATGTAACAAAATTTATAGAATTTTGTTTTTGATAAAAATGATACAAAAAAATTTGTATCATTTTGTTACATATGTAAGCCATGAAACTTACTTTAATATGTTTAGTGCGCATGTTCATTAAAGCTATTAATTTTTTTATTTTAATGGTATGGTCTGTACATATTTATTCTGTTATGAAGATTTCAAGGGTAATTGACATGAATTTAAGATAATATAACATTTCAAAATTTAAAAATTTTATTTGGGAAGGAAATAGGTGGTATTGTATCCTTTGTTGATGGTGGGAAGCAAGACAGTTTCCAAGCTGGTTTGAACTAAGCATGTAGATTGAATTTACAAGAATCTTTGCTATTTGTTCCAAGGTTCCTTTAAGATAGGGTATTGAAATTCTTTTCATCGGATTTCATTGTATCTGTAGAAGGATGATAATTATTAGTGATAATTATCATCCTTGTTGTGTCTATTACATATCAGATTGCTTTTAATTTTATTCTCAATTCATCTAAAAAAAAGGGGATCAGAAGAGTAGCTCACATGAGCTCTGTATACAAGATTCTTGATATAAGCCCCGTGATTTGTGATGACTGATAGTGGGAGGATGAGTGAATGTATCTGCCATTAAAAGTTGGCTTCCAATAAACTGAAAATTTAACTTGACCTGTGAGATTACGAATTATTATGGTATCCAAAGAGGGTCTTAAGGGTCAACGCTGTATAACTGGGAGGAGACCTGCATGTGGCCTTTTATGGAATGAGGAGAACTGACTGGGATTCTGACCTAATGTCCAATCCTTACCTTCTCGTGGTGCACCCTGTTAGGTATCTACCAAGACACTGAATGAGTGAAGATGGGCTGGCAATTTGGGATTTAGCTAACCAAATTATATTCTTATTGGCTTAAACCACAGGCTAAAAAATGATGGTACAACATGGCAGAATATCATGCCAGCTGAGGTGTCAACAGGAGCCTTGTTAAACAAGGCTCCTGTTGTTTTCGTCAGGGAACCAGGGTGAATAGTGCCAAGTCAGCTACTGGAACATATCCTGAAATACATTCCAACTCACCATTAGCAGAGTTCAAGATTGGTACTATCGATGCAAGAAGCATCAATGGAAAAGAAATGAAACTAGCAGAAAAATTGGATAAGTACCATATCGATATAATAGGTGTGATTGAAATAAAGCAGTTAAAAACAGATGAGATCTTTCTAAGCAACAAATACAAAATGTTATATTCAGGCAATAGCAATCAGGGAAAAGAAGTTGTAACTATGGTATTCAACACTAAATATGAGGATAATCTTGAATGGTAGGCAATATCAAGTAGTGATGTGGGCATATATCAAAATGTGGAACTGGACAATGAGACTTATTTATGCTTATGGGCCCACAGAAGGTTTAACCAAGGAAGAAATGGATACATTTTTTAGGCATTAGAGAAGGCAGCTGGCACAATGAAAAGGAAAAGTTAATTCTTATTGGAGATTTAAGCAGCAGAGTGGGAAATGATTGCCAGATATATAGACGAAACTTTGGAGAAGGAACATGGATTAGTTATTACTAACACCATGTTTCAACATAAAAATGTGCACAAATTCACATGGAGAGAAGATACAAAAAAGAAAAGTCTCATTGACTATGTTATAGTTGATAGCAATGTTTCCCAACTGGTTCAGGACACTAGAGTATACAGAGGATTTAAAATAGGAAGTGATCACTATTTAATTTTGAGTAGGATAAAATTGAATTTCATATTGAAAAGAAGAGTGTGTAAGAAAGTTTTAAAATGAATCAAAGGTGAGCAGTTTTCAGAGATAAACTGTAGACTCAAATACACAAACATCATTGAATAAAAAATGAAAGAGTTTAAAAACAAGAACCAAACCTGAAGAAAATGTTGATTGATTCAGCCAGAAGACCATGTGGTGAGGTTGGTCTGTAAGGAGAAAAATCAAACTCTGTGGTGGACTTAGGAAGTTAAAGAGGCAGTCAAGGAAAAGAAGAAACCAGAAAATTCCTGGCAAATAAGTTACCTTGTGCTCTTAGAGAATACAGACAAAAATGTAAGAAAGTGAAGCACTGGGTAAAACTAGCTAAACAAAAGTCATGGGAAGTGTTAAGACCATTGAAAATAAATATCTGGAAGATGGCAAAATATTCTGGAGGCTATTGAAAAAAGCTTGGAAATGGAGAAAGAGTACTGTAAAAGGAATCAGAGATAATAAATGTGACATGAAAACTAAAGATAAAAATATTCTAGATGTCTGGAGTAATTTCTTTGAAAGACTACTAAATGAAACAAGCAATGTCAGCACAGTTGTAGAAAACTCCCAATAGTAATGCAGTCAGTAATACATATCCATACTTGAAGTACAAAAAGTCATCACAAACCTGAAATATGGAAAGGCAGCTGGAGTAGATGAAATTCAACCAGAAATGGCTGCATTGTATAATTCAGAATGCCTGGTCAGATTGTCAAATTCTGAATGATTGAAGCAGTGCTCTCATAGTACCCATCTATAAAAAAGGGAAATAAAACTGAACATGAGAATTACAGAGGTATTTCCTTACTCACATTGTTAGAAATGTAAATGTATCACATTTTTACTGTAAAAAGGCGAATGGAACAAAGGAGAAACAAGAGTGGCTAATTTTTTTCAGAAACCAGCAAAGCAATTTACTACTTTGTTTGCAAATTGTTTTCTAACAAATAATAGTTTAATGAAGGGTTTAATGACTGGAGAAATAACAAACCTTATGTGATCACGAGCATTCTACTAAGCATATATGAGCAATGTGCACATATCGCACAAGAAAATCAAGTTCTGTAAATAGTCAAATTGATGAAACAAATACACTCTGAAGAAAATTATTGGAGAGAAAGAGAGGTTTTAAAAAGAATAATCAGTAACTTAATGGTAGCTATTAAACTAGGGCGAGCATTTAGAGGCAACACAAAATTTTTTTCCTATTCTTTGCTTACTTGAGAATTGGCTAAGAAAAATTGTGGAAGGGAAGCTTGGAGAAGAACAAGCTGGATTCAGGCCAAATAGAGGTTGTCAGGATCAGATTTTCACTTTAAGACAAATAGTTGAGAAAACTTAGGAATATAACAAGGTATCATGAAACATTATTACTGAAATCACTTATTTTTAATTTAATTTTTAATCATGCTGTTGACACTAGGCATAGAGTTTTTTGGAACCAAACAAAAATTCTTCACTCCAGCAGGTTCAAATTAGATTATCTTTTCCTTGAAACATGAAATCTAAGAAATCATCCAAACCTGAACTGATTAGACTATATGCCAATATCCAAGTTTTGGGAAGTGATTGCTATTAACTGTTCATGCATTTATTTATTTATTTATATTTTTTATATATTAATTTTTTTTTAATCTGCAGTTTACTACAGTTGTTCTTTTGAACTCTAATGATGTCATATACCTCAGCTGCGACTGAGACACAAACTAATATACATATGATTTATGACTCATTATTTTTATTCATCATTTGAATGTAGTTAATGGTCTATCCCCCTGATGATGTCTGCATAACGTTGAATGTAGGAGTTTTTGAATAAATTCTGTGGAAATTTTGTTACATGTGTAAGCTGCGAAATTACTTTAATAAAATCAAAAATGTAGCTCAAAAACTCAAAAGTATAAATCTGAAATTTAGAATTTTTCACCTTATGGATAAAGAATCTTTCAAACACAAAATGCACTGTTATTACTCAAACATATTTCAGACTTAAACTGTGAATTAGTAAACCACCCTAGAAAGTGGAGACCAAAGATTAAGCTAAAAGTCATCTAATTACATTTAATGAAAACCCAAAATACCTTGGAGTTACTCTGGATCCATTACTAAGCTTCAATAAACATATCAACAATGTTGCAGTCAGAGCAAAAAGAAGACTAAATATCATGAAAAGTATCTAAGGAGTGGGGATCTGATGCTACAACCTTAAAAGTCACATACACCTCTATTATCCGACCCATAATGGAATATGCTTTGCCCATCTGGATGTAGACATCACAAACCAGTTTAGACAAGTTTATAAAAATTCAGAAAAATGCAGCTAGAATTGTATGTGGATTATCCTGGACTATTTTTCCAGGATACAACTCCTGGAAAAATAGCAGAATTCGAATCCAACCTTGTTCCTTTAAAAATTAGGTGGCAAGAAAATCTTACTAAATTTGTATAAAAAAGAGCCAACCTTGCACATCATAGAACAAGTGAACTTTTTAAAAAGTGGCAACCAACAAACAGAATAAAGAAAAAATCAACAATGCATGAAATCACAGAAAATAAAATTCCCTTGGATTGTCCAAATAAAATAGCTAGCTACACGGCATTTCCTCCAAATCAAGACAAGAAAAATAGTTATTAATTTTGAAATAGGGAAACAATAACAAAAAAAAACAAAAAAAAAAACTAGAAAACCCTGAAATCTTGAGATCATTAGCACTTTCAAAAATAATGAAATATGGACCTGACTCAATAAAGATCTACACAGATAGCTCCAGAAATCCAAATGGTAATTCTGGGAGTAGTGTACTCATCTATGGCTCTCAAAATATAGAACTAGAAACAACCAACAGTATAGGATGCAACTCATACCATGCAGAATTAATAGCCATTAACACAGCACTGCAACATTTGGATAAACAAAACCCAAAGGAATTTATATTTTTCACAGATTCCTTAGCAGCCCTTTAAGCCTATTAAGAACTGCTAACATTAGCCATCAAGAAATACTTAGAGACATAGCAAAAAACATAAACTACATAAGGATTCCGAAATAATTTTCAAATGGATTCCATCCTATGTGGGATGAAAGGGAAATGAAACTGCAGATGAAGTAGCAAAAATGGCTGCAACACCAAGTGATACCAGATTTTGATCTTTTTAAAACTACTTAAAAAGAAAACATAAAAAGAATGATTTTCCAGGACATGACTCACCACTGGTATTCAGCAAAAAAACCAGGAGGCTACCATCAACTCTAAGTTTAATCGCTGTGGCAATACCATGATCTCTCACTTCAAGACCAATCAAGTTTAGAAATGGCATAAAAGTCTTCCCCATCTACAAAATCTGTAACATCGAGCAAGCATCACCAATGCATTTACTAAATTGTATGAATATTTCTAAATGTGAACTTTAAAACAACCCAGAAAAGATGCTGTATAAAATACATAAATTTGATCTCTATTATCTGGTGTAATAATACCATGGGATAATTAAAAAAAAACTGAATTAGAGATTTACTGTGCAATATTTCTTTACTATTCTCTTTGATTTTAAGAAAATTGTATCGGTTTATGCATCTGTACATCATTGTTCTGTCAAATTAGGAAACTCATTTCACACCAGCTGTATCAGTCACTTTTCTCCTCCCCTCAGGTCAACTGATACAAAATAATTAAAGAAGATTAATGTGTAATATTGCTTGCTAACAATTACAAAAAAAAAAGGGAGATAATTGATAAAGTTTACTGACTGTTGAAATATTTTTTTATTTTAATGGTCATATTTAGTTTGTTTATTTTTTTATCCATTTTTAGTTTATTATGAAGATTTCCAGGGTGCTTAAGGGTCAAGCTGTATAACTGAGAGGAGAACTCCACATAGCCTTTAATGGAATGCAGAGAACGACCAGGGCTTCTGACTTAATGTCCAATCTTCACCTTCTCGTGATGCACCCAACAGGGTGCATCACGAGAAGGTGAAGATTGGACACGAGAAGGTGGGTATTTACCTGGATACTGAACGAACGAGGGTGGGCTGGCAATTTGGGATTTAGCCGACCAAATTGTATTCCTATTGGTTAAACCAAAATACAAAATGATGGTAAACATGACAAAATTTCATGCCGGCTGGGGGCATCGCCCGGTTAAATACAGAAATTACAGAGACAAATTTAAGAAAGCTAAACAGTGTGTAAAATTAGCTAAACAAAAGTCATGGGAGGACTTCGGCAAGAACATAGAAAATAAATATTAAGAAGGTGGCAAAATATTCTGGAGGTTGTTGAAGATGCTTAGGAATGAGGAAAGAGTGCTGTAAAGGTGACATGAAAACGGGAGAAAAAGATATCCTTGAAGTAATGGAGTAATTACTTTGAGAAATTGCTAAATGAAACAAGCAGTGATAACAGCACAGTGATAAAAAACATTGACCAGGCATGCAGTCAGGAATACATATTCATACTTGAAGTAGAAAAAGCCATCAAAGGCTTGAAATGTGGAAAGGCAGCAGGAGTAGATGATATTCAACCAGAAATGCTGAAGTATGGTGGTATAAAAGTCTTACAGTGGCTGCACTGCATAGTTCAGAAAGCGTGGACAGAGGGACAAATTCCCGATGATTGGAGTAGAGCTCTTATAGTACCCATATATAAAAAGGGAAATAAAACTAAATGTGAGAATTACAGAGGTATATCCCTACTGAGTGTTCCTGGTAAGATATATGCAAGTATACGTGAGAAACGGTTGAGAAGAATTGTTGAAGAAAGGCTTGGTGAAGAACGAGCTAGATTCAGGTCAAATAGAGTCAAATGGATTCAGGTCATGGGAATATAACAAAGATCTGTATTTAAGTTTTGTCGATTTGGAAAAGGCATATGACAAGGTGCCAAGAGAGAAGCTATTCGATATGCTACACTTATATGGTGTCAATGGGGCATTATATCAAGCAATACTTAGTCTTTATTTGAGTTGTAAGTCAGCAGTTAGAATTGAAGGAAGTACATGAAGATGGTTTAATGTTAAATCTAGTGTGAGACAAGGATGTACATTATCCCCTCTGCTATTGATTATCTATATGTATCACATTATGAAGGAAAGTGGTATTAAACATGATATCAAAATTGGAGATGTTAATGTCAGCTCCTTGCTTTATGCGGACGATGTTATACTTCTAAATAAATCTGCTACAAGTCTGCAAGATTCTCTGACTAAATTGAATAACTGTTGTAATAGATATGGTATGAAGGTCAGCAATAATCATTGAAAATGTCAACTGTGTTGTGAATGGAGAGCCTGTGGAACAAGTAAAATGTTTCAGCTACTTAGGCACGATTTTTAGTGAAGATGGTAAATTAAATATGGAAATAGACAACAGAATCAACAAAGCTGGTATGGTAGGAAGTCAATTGAATTATTTCATATGGAATAAGAGAGAAATTAGTCAGAACACTAAATTAGCTGTATACAAGACAGTGTTCAAACCAATTTTAACTTATGGATCTGAGAGCTGGGTCAGAAGTAAAACACTTGACCAAAGACTAGAGACCGCAGATATGAGAGTCCTGAGAAAGATTAGAGGTGTGAACAGATGACATCAATGGCAATATCATATTAAAAACGAGAATATTAGGAAAGAACTTGACTTTGTCAGCATCCAGGAATGTGTTAGCAGAGCTAATCACAGGTGGTATGGTCACTTAAACAGAATGGGCTAAGAAAGATTAGCAAAACAGGTGTTCTCTGCCAAGTTGGCAGGAAAATGACCCAGAGGAAGACCAAGATATAGGTGGATTGATACGGTACAAAGTGCCTTAGACGATAGAAATATAAGATCTGGTAATGTTAGAGTCTTGACAAGTAACAGACTAATTTGAAGGAAAATTGTAGATAGGAAGTTAGTAATGATGTAAATTTTTAATGTAGTACTATCATATCCTGTACACCCCTTGAGGGTACATGGCAGGAATTTGACGATGATGAAGATTTCCAATAATTCTGGATTTTTTTAAAAATTTATACTTTTCCATGTGTTCATTTTGCGTGCTTTATCTATGGTTTTGTATGATTCCCTGCAATTCCATATGCTATATTTCTCATGATTCATTTTGTTGAATTTCCTGATATTTCCTTTGTTTTGTCTTTCATGATTCTTTTGTTAGGATTTCTTCTAAGCTTCTTTGTCTGTTCTTGCAATTTCCATTTTTGTTTTGTTTTTCTTGCATTTTTTTTTAAAAGCAATTTCCTTTGTTTTTCTTTCCTGCCATTTCTTTGGTAATGAAATCAGGGAGGTAAGTATTTTTTCCTCTTGAATTCACTATAGCAAATCTTGTGCTATGACAAACTGTGGCCTCTTAGCTGTAGTAAGCATCTACTCTATATTTGCAACGTGCGTTGTGATGTTCTGAATGGCTTCCTTTTGATATTATCATATGCATTTTGAAGACACAAATTTAGAGTTATGTTACTGTGATTTCTCAACTGTTTGCTTTATAGAAAAATCCTTTCCTAACATCTCTGTTTACCAAGTGTATTTAATGATTATTCTCAGTGCACTAAGTATACTTTTTTTTTTTTTGTAGGCTCTCAATAATCTTCAGTCAACATATGCTGGTTTTGGCCATGTTAATAGTGAAAATGTGTTTAAAGTAAGTATTTAAAATGTATTAAATACATATGAGTTATGTAGGACATTTAATTTATCATATATGCATTATTGTTTTTCAAGTCAAGATGTATTTTTTGCTTGGCATTTGTAATGAAGATTTTTCAGTCCATAGTTTTATATCTCTTTGGTGATCATATGCATCACTTTTTTTCTTGCAAAATATGCCTGTGAATAAAATCTGAAGTGTATTTCATATACTTTAGCTAATTTACAACTTTAAATTTGAATTGAGAGAGAGGACCAGTTTGTTATCTATCAAACCATCTAATCATTTTTATACTTATATCAATGTTATCTGTTAGCATTTAATTTAAATCACCTGTTAGGCCACAAAGTTACTTTATTATGGAACAAAGGAACATTTCATCACTTTTGTGTGTGTGGGAGGAAGATATTTCATTCCACCTTTATATACTAGAACAAATAAATATGCTTATAGTAATATAAGCATGATAATAAATTTTTGCATTAGCTGACCTAAATATTTTGCAGTGGAAGTTTGTATTTGGAATGGGGGGTGGGAGTGAGAAAGACAGCTTCTTGCAACACAAGTCTGGAATAGTGTGTATAGCTTCAGTGCTACATTCATTACTTACAGAGGATAGGAGACTCAATCTATTAAAATATGTCCCACTCCTTGATAACTACAGTAGTTCCTCCTCCTTATCTGCTGGGGGGATACATACCAATCTCCCCTGCAGATGCCTGAAAATGCAGACAGTACTGAATCCTATATATACTATGTTTTTTCCTATATATACATGCCTATTATACAGTTTAATTTATAAATTAGGCACAGCAACTGATTAACAACAATAACTACTAATAAAATAGAACACTTATAACAATATACTGTAATTAAAGGTTATCTGAATGTGATTGGGATCTTAGCAACCTCAGCATACTTTTTTTTTTCTTTTCTTATGAAGTCGAGAACTTTCACCTTTTCACTTAAAAGGAAGCACTTTACGGCTTCTCTTTAGCATATCGAATTGCTAGCATCACTACTCTTGTGCTTGGATTGGAGTAGTTTTAATGTCATAGTGCCCCTCTATAAAAAATGAAATAAAACAGGAATTTTAGGTAAAAATTCATGCAAGCGAAGAGTACGAAAAATTGTGGAAGAGAAACTTGGAGAAGATTAAGCTGGGTTCACGCCAAATAGAAGTTTTCAAGATCACATTTTCATTTTTTGATAGATACTTCTTGAATATCCTTTATTTAAGTTTTGTAGATCTGGAGAAGGTATTTGAATTTCCTATGAAAAAAACAAACTGTTTAGAAAGCTGCAATTGAAGAAGAATTGCAGAGAATATAGGAAGGTGATTTGATGTTCGGGGCATGGTGGCAACTGAAAAGTTGTCACCATGCCCTGAACTTAGGCTTTCACTTTGCAGTTAGGACACCACAGCGACATGATGCCACTGCTCGCATTGAGTTCTACCACTTGGTCTCACTGTTGTTAGTTCGCTTACAAATACATTTTGCTTTGCATCTCTGTGACACACTGTGATTAAGTGAAGATTATTAAACTGTTTACGTTATAGCTTTTATTTTACGTTTTTATTGTGATTAAAATTTAAAATAACATAATAATGGCAGAAAGAAAAATTTCAAGACTATTACTTTAAATACAAAGATCAAAATTATTAAACTTAGTGAGGACGGTGTTTTAAACAGTGAGATAGGCCGTAGGCTAGATTTTGTGTGCACTACTGTCGTTACTGTGATTAAAAAGAAAATTCTGGGCAAAGTGAAAAATGAACACTTCTGATTAGAACACTAATCACCAGTGAACACTTCTCATTAGAAAAAGGGATAGCTAAATTCAGGTATGGAGAGACTTAAGTGCAGTACATGCATTTTGATAAGTAAAAAAAAAATGCATTGCTTCAAGTTATGACAGTGGCCTGGAACCTAACCAGTCTTAAGTGCCAGGTATGCTTGTACACTATTTCCACTCTTATTCATCATTTATGTAGATCACATTATGAAATACAGTGGCATTAAATGTGATATCAGTATTAGAAATATCCAGAGATCTTTGATTTCTGCAGATGAAGTTGTGTTCTATATATATTTTTTCTTTGTTTCTTTATCTTAAAGAAATTTAATACAGATCTCCAGGATTATTTAACTAAATTGAATAAAAGCTGTAACAAATTTAGCTTGAAAATTAGCAATAAAAAGACCAGAACTATCAAAATAGGCAGGAACATATTAAAGTTTAACTGCATTCTCAATGGAGAAACTATAGAACAAGTAAAATTTAGGCACAATTTATAGTGAAGATGACGAATTGAATATGGGAATAGACAATTGAATAAGCAGAGTTGTTATGTTGAGGAGCCAGTTCAATAAATTTATATGGAATAAGACAGAAATTAACAATTTAACATCAGCCCAATGGCCAAGACAACCCAATTTAGTCCGCTGTAGGGGCGGGGGGGGGACTTTTTAGGACTCTAGGACCAACTTGAGTTTCCTTTCTTCAGCTTCATTTGCTTAGTGTGAGTGCCTGCATGCATATATCATTGTTTTGTGATCCCTGAAGATGGCAATGTAACATTGCCGAAATATAGGTAGTTATTAATTAAAGTTTTTATAATTAATAATTTAGTTTACGTTGTCATTTCCTAAAAAATTAGAAGTATGTCTAACCAACATATTAGCTTATCTACAAGAACACCGAATTAACAGTAAACAACACACACACAGTGTTAAAATTTTAACTTGCTGATCTGAGAGTTAGGGTAGAAAAAAAGCTGTTAATCAAAGATAGAAGAACGTACGTGAAAATTCTGAGAAAAATTAGGTGAGTGAATAGATGGCATTAAAAGCAGTATCATATTAAAAATGAAATTATGAGGAAGGAACATCATTTTGTGAGCGGAGCTAATCTGATGTGGTGTGGTCACCTCGTTGTGTTATTCATCATCCATATAGATGATGAATAACAGTGGAGATAGTGTGCACCCTTGTCTTATACCTGACTTTACATCAAACCATCTTCCTGTATTTCCTTCATTTCTAACTACTGACAACTAACTTAAATATAGACTATGCATTTGATCTGTATAATGTTCCATTCACCTCATATAATTGTAGTGTTTTGAAAAGTTTTCTCTGGACACCTTGTCATCTGCCTTTTCCAGATCTACAAAACATAAGTACAGATCCTTTCATATTCCCACAATTTCTCAGCTATTTGTCTTAAAGCGAAAATCTGATCTTGACAACCTCTATTTGGCCTGAACCCAGCTTGTTCTTCTCCAAGTTTCTCTTCCACAATCTTTCTCAACCTCTTTTCAAGTATGCTTGCATAAATCTTACCACGAACACTTAGTAGAGAATTCTCACATTCAGCTTCATTCCCCTTTTTACAGATTGGAATTATGAATTCTCTACTCCAATTCTGGAATTTGCCCTTCTGATGTGCCCTCCTGAATTATGCTGTGTAGCCACTGTATAATTTTATACCTCCATATTTGAGTATTTCTGATTGAATATCATCTACTACAGCTGCCTTTCAGACTTTTCACATTCATATTTCAAGCTTTTGATAGATTTTACCTCAAGCATTGATGTTTACTGCTGTTTGCATTTCTCTTGAATTTGAATTTAAGAACTGAATTTATCCGTGTATTTTTTGCCAATTTTTATATGGAAGATTTTGAAAAACGAGCCATAGTCTCAGCCCCTCTCAAACCTTCTATCTGGCTAAGATTATGTTGATGATGTGTTCTCTATTTGGCCTCATGGTCCAGACACATTAGACTCCATCCTTAGTCACCTCAACAGCCTACATCCAAGAATCCAGTTTATGATGGAAAGGGAAAAGAACAATTGTTTACCCTTCCTTAGACACCTTAGTTACACGCCTTCCTAACAGTACACTTTCCTTCACTGTATATAGAAAACCCACGCACACAAGCAGATACATTCACAAACTCTCCCACCTGCTCAACAACATGGCATTATTAAAACTCTTACCAAGAGAGCCCACAATCTTTGTTCCAGTGGAACCGCCCTTACAACTGAATTTGACCACATGCACAACACTTTCCTCTCCAATGGCTACAGCGATCACAGTATCAAAAGAAAATCAGTTCCTCCCCCATTCCCCGGTCTTCTCATCAGAAAGAGTTTAGAAATGCCATCACCATACCCTACATCCATGTCACATCTGAAAAAACAGCCAAGATTTTAAACAAGTACAACTGACAAACAGCATTTAAGCCCTACTGCAAACTTGATACCCTTATCCGTTCTACAAAAGATCAGTTCCCTCCTCTCTCAGTGCCTGGAGTTTATAAAGTACCCTATTCCTGTAAGCTGGCGTACTTTGGAAAGACAGGCAGATCAGCAACCATCCACCTGGAGGAACGTAAGTCATACATCTGCAACCTCGACTATGGTCAGTCAGGCATTGCTGACCATGTCTTGGATACAACCCATAGGATCTCATGAAAAAAACCACCATGCTCAACCACAGCAAATTCAAAAAAGAGAGACTATTCTTGGAAGCAGCAGCAGCTCTTAGAAATCAACCAAATCGTAATAAATACGGTTGCATTAAGCTTCCTAAGATTTGGGGAACACTTATCACCAGAGGTCCCACCCTACATTCCAGGTCACCTACAACTGCTCGTAGAGGGCACTCCACCTAGTTAGGACTTTAGTGTCACCCACATGGTTGGGCTTAGTGTTGTTTGTTATTTGTGTTTATGTTACATTAGTTTTTTTTGTAATCCTTGAAGATATCTCAGTGACTGAGACAAAATATAGGAAGTATGAAATTCTGTTTTAATCCTTTCTGAGTGTTGTAAAAAATCCATTAAGTCTCCAACTGAATTTACTATAACCTAACAATATTTCTCTAATTTCATCTTTGTGTGTGATCTCTCTCTCTCTATGTGAATTTTACATGAAGCAAATGTTAATAGTAGAAGGATACCCCCTAGCCTTGTGGCAGAGTTTTTGTTTGCATAATAACAGACTGCCAAATGGGAAAAAAAAGCCCATTAGAGGTTCAATTCTAGTTGATGGATAGAGGAACATTTTCTAGGCTTTTTTTTTTTCCACCAGTTACTTGATGAATTACTTTATCTTTGTTGCAGCAGTTAGAGATTTTTCTCCCAGAAACTTGCATCTTGGAAATAATTGAAAATAAGAAGTGTTAAAGAATTTATTTTAAATGCTATTAACGAGAGTCTGTCTGTTAATCCTCTTCCTCTTTTCTCTATATCCAACCTATTAATAGTCAGTTGTGGAGAGTAAGTTAATCATATTTATATATAACTTAATTTTGTTTATTAGTTAGAATGATTTAGATTCCTATCCATGATGATGCACTCACTACAAAATCGACATGTTGTGAATTCCAAAATTTGAAGTTCAAACTATAAATGAAACAATGAAAAAACAAATTTATAATTTTAAAATTATTTTTATTTTTCGACATAATCTCCCTTAAGGCTAATACATTTATTCCAGCGATGCCACAGCACCATTATCCCATCCTTGCAGTGGTTCTCAGTAAGATCTGCAAAATACCCCTCTACAATCATTTCTTGATTCGAAGAAAAACACTGACCAGCAAGGAAGAGTTTTAGTTTTGGGAAGAAATAGAAGTCAGAGGGAGCCAAATCTGGGGAATAGGATGGATGTTCTAACAATTCATAGTGCAGATCCCTTAATTTTCCCATTGCCAAAACACCTTTATGGACAGGTACATTGTCCTGATGAAAGATGATTTTTTTTTCTGCAAACCAGGTCTTTTCTCATGAATTTTTTTGTCTAGTCTGGTTAAAAGATTTGAATAATATTCCCTGGTTATTGTTTTACCCTTTCCAAGATAATTAATAAACAAAATGCCTTTAGCATCCCAAAACACTGATGCTATGACCTTTTCTGCTGATGGAACCAACTTCTGTCCTGTTTTGACTGCTGTTTGGATTCTGGTATGTAATGGCAAATCCAAGTCTCATGCATAGTAAAAAATTGATGCATAAAATCAGCTTTATTCTTGTTAAAACCTCCAAGCACTGTTCAGAGATTTTCATGCGAGTGCGTTTTTGATCTGCTGTGAGAAGCGCAGCACCCATCTTGCACAAAGCTTTTTCATTTGCAATTCTTCATGCAAAATATATCCTACACGTCCTTTTGAAATGCCTGTAGTCTCAGCAATTTCATGCACTTTGACTCGCCGCCATCCAATACCATATCGTGCACTTGAACAATGATTTCTGATGTTGCATTTTTTGGACATCCTTCACGTGGATCATCTTCAAGGCTGGTATGGCTACGTTTAAACTTGGCAGCCCATTTCTTAATTGTAGAAAATGAAGGAGAAGAGTGCCCATAAACTTTTATGAGATTCAAATGAATTTCTTTTGGCATTAAACCTTCTTTTACAATTTTATAACCTTACGATACTAAATTTTTCCATTTCAAGGGACACAGACAACACTTTTGCTTCAGATAGCTGTATAAAACAAACTACTTGATAGAATGACTTGCAGTTACATATGGATGCTTATTACAGATGCACCAACTTAGGAAAAAAACTTACTGATAATGTTGCCTTCTATGGTTGAGGCCAAGAACTTTTCAGACCACCCTCGTACATGTTAATTACATAATAAAATGTTGGAAGTTTTTTCACTTGGATATACTATAAATTAAAGATGCTAAGAAATTATATTCTTGGTTTCGTCCTTTATCCAAGTGTAAGCAAACAAAATTTGCACCTGAAGTAACTGCCTGGTCCTGAAGTTACTTTAGGCACAAAATTTGTTTGCTTACTTGGATAAAGGATGAAACCAAGAATATAATTTCTTGGCATCTTTAATTTATAGTATAACCAAGTGGAAAAACTTCCAACATCTATTTCTAATCCAGAGTATTTTAATTTAATAAAGCATGACACCTTTTGGCTACTCATGGAAATATGACCTGAATTACTTCAACCTTGGTATCACTTCTGGGTCTGGCTCCCATTGATGACACCTCAATAAAGGTCAAAATCAATCTGGGTAGTGACCCTCCCATAATGCATAGCATTATACATGTCCATAAGGATATGTGCTTTGTATTATGGAATACTAAGGCAAGTGATGTAAAGTCTTTAGCCTCTATATAGAAGTTGCTCATTGCTGAAGTTACTTCAGGCTCAAACTTTGTTTACATATACTTGGATAAAGGATGAAACTAAGAATATAATTTCTTGGCATCTTTAATTTACATAATAAAATAAGGAATTTAATATAAATCACTAATGTTTCATGATAAGTATCTCATCACATCAGATCAGAGTGAAATGTATAATGAGCTACTTGATGTTACATGAAGCAAGAAAGAAATGAGTAAAAAAAGGTTTCAAAGTGCTTCTCTTCTGCCATCTCCAGCCAGTCATGTGGGTACTGTTAGGATTGTAGGAACATCAGACTGTCATGAACAACTGTATGCAAACATAGCTGAAAGGCACCAGAGAGTAAAGCTAGTTTAAAGATAATGTGTGTGGCATAGAGCAGTATTAACAATAACATTATTAGGTTAATATGATATTGATATACTATAAGCTGAACAGAAACTTCTGTATAGAATTATCGTGAAAAAAAAATTATTAGACTTATTTAAGCTTTTTTTTTTTTTTTTAAATTCATCTTAAAACATTTTGATAAAAATGTTAAAAATTATTTGTTTTATTAGGTCTGTGACGAACCTCATCCATTACTTGTTAAGGATATGCTGCAAAATTGTGTTCTTGGGAAGCTTGATGATGCTTATAAAATAATGGCACATCTATGGAAATTAGGCTATGCACCTGAGGATATTATCAGCAATGTGTTTAGAGTATGCAAGAATCATAATATGCCCGAATATCTGAAGTTGGAGTTTATCAAAGTGAGTGCAAAGATTATATGGTTTGGATGAAAATAAATCTAAAATCCATTGTAGAACAATTATCTGAAAGCTTTTGTGATTATTTTCTCTGAAATTAGATATATCTACAGTATAGTACTAATTTATTTGCATCTGCTAGTTTTTAGGCTCTTTGGCCTGCTCTTTCAGGATTAGATTTATATCATATTTACAAGCTGACAAATATATAGAACATTAAATACGTCATTCAAAAAGTTAAAAAAAACTTAGACTAGTTTCAAGCAAAACTAACCATCAGAATTTGCCAACAAAGTCAGATGTGAGCATCATTGATCCGGTTTTCATATTGTCTTTCATTTCTTATCTCTACTAAGCACTTGCAAAATTGTTATGTAAGGGTGAACATATTAGGTTTAGCTTTCCATATTAGGATGAATAATAGCATTATTAGGCAGCAGTAAACCAAAATGGCTTGCATCTCATATAATAGTTGCATTGGAAAGCCCAAAGAAGCATTGGAAATGATTCTGACTCACACACACACACACACACACACACACACACACACACACACACACACACACACACACACACACACACACACACACTTTGAAAACTGAAACTAATGGTTCACAAGGAACCATATGCAGTCTACTCTGATAAAGTTTAATTTAGCTTAGATGGGATATGAAAGGCAATACAATCATTGGCCAGAGTAACAACACATGCTCTGGTTTGTGATTTTTGTGCTCAAACTCAAAAAAACTCCAAACTGACAAACAACTCCCCACCACCACAACCACTAATTAGCCTTTTATTTCCAAGGAGAGTAGGCAGAACTCTTTTACTCCTAATAGGTGGGCAACTGATATTTACCCTTAGTTGTCAATTATCATTTCAGGACTGCTGAAGGAAGTGCACAGGCAGACAAATTGTTAATATCTAGCCTAACTGTGGTTTTACTGGAAGTGCTTTCTAAGAAGTCCAAAGAGGCTGTAACATCAGTTGATATAATTAAATTAATATTCTATTGCAGATATATTTTTGTGCTTAGTGGTGCAAAAGGTTGCAATCTGAAAGTTTCTCATTATTATAAAAGGAATCCTTAATATGTATGTCCTTTTTCTCACCAGTTTCATCTCTGAAAATCCAACAATTTATGAAACTGGAAATATTTGTGAATTTGCTTACTCACACCCTGGAGATTTAACCCTTCTATGTTTACCATGCACTTTAAGAATACTTGCAACATAATTAATACTGGAAGGGACACTTAAACAAGAGAGAAATAAACAGTTTATTGATCTTATTAAAAACAAAATATTTCAGATAAAAAATAACCATCCATTATCAATGATAAGAAACTTGATTTCTATGATCATTAAGCTATTTATTTATTTATCTATTCAAGTGTTTACACAGTATTCTCATATTCAAGTTGAATCATTTTCATCAAACAATTTCCTTTTGTTTGAATTGCTGTTAACTGATCCTATACAGTGCATAACTTTACCCAAAGTTTCCAGCCAGTTACTACACTGCACAGTGCCAGACTTAAACTACTTAAGCTTAAAATTTATACTATTTGCTTTAGTTTGCAATTTTTTGCACTGCTGCTTAAAAATATGTCAGCATTTTTTCCCTCAGTACTTTACTGTCCTTTTCTTTGGAACAATCTCCCCCTTCCCCCATCACTTTTTGTCTTAATCAGTCATTATGCACATAATGGTTCCATCTACTTGAAGCAGGGAAGGCTATCAAAAGCCTAAAATGTGGAAAAATATCTTACCAGAAAATATGGAGATATATAACAGTTTTGCAGTGTCTACAGTGTATAATCCAGAGGATCAAATTCCAGATGATTGGAGTAGAGCTCTCATAATTATCATTTATAAAAAGGGAAATAAGCCTGAATGTGAGAATTAGAGTAATTTCTCTATCAAGTGTTCCAAGTAAGCTTTATGCTAGAAAAGGCAAGAAAATATGTGTAAGACAAGGATGCACACTATCTCCACTCTTATTCATCATCTATGTGGATTGCATTATGAAAAAAAAAAAAAAAAAATGGCATTAAACTTGATATTAGAATTGGAGATATCAGACTTAGCTATTTGCTCTATGCATATAGCTACATCTGATATGCAAATTCAGCAAGTCTCCAGGATTCTGTAACAAATTTGGCTGAAAATCAGCAATAAAATTACAAATCCAGGACTTGGACTTTGCAATACAAATCCTTTGTCTTGGACTTTTAACTTTAAAAAGCATTTGATAATTATCATTGATGTGTTAGGGTACAAGCTGCAGAAGATGGATTCACGATTGGCTCTCTGAATGACATCACTGAGTTGTATATAACAGGACTGTGTCTCAGAATAGAAAGGTAACCGCTCTGTGCTGCAGGATTCTGTTTTCAAGTTCCTATGCCGTTTAACATATTTGTTAATGATATTTCACGTGAATTGACTGAGGATTTTCATCGGTTTGCTGATGATGCAAAGCTAGGGAGAATTGAAAATGCATTGCTGATGTTAATTCCCTTCAGGAAAATTTGAATAGACTTTTAGCTTGGACAAATGAGTGGGATTGTAGTAAGTTCAGGGTATTGCACTTTAGTGTGCAGAGATATATAAGTTAGTTTTTGGAGGTACTTGTGTAATAATAATGAATATACTTTTAACACATGGACACAAGAAATCATAACATTTTACTTCTAAATATTTTGGCATGAAACTAACAGATCATCAATGTAAGAATGGTTGTACATATGCTAACAATGGATTATTTCAAATGATATTAGTTGCATGTACACATGGTGTGACTACATTGAGATATGAGTATAATACTTAAAAAAGCTAGTAGTGACTAAGGAGAATGAGACGATCCTGTATTTTTGATTTGAGTTCCTGCAGTGTATTAAAGCTTCAGCACTTTCCTTAAATATGATTCTAATTTTTATTTTTCTCTCGGGGGGACCCTGTAACCCCTAGAGAGTGCGTCTCCCCTGGGTGGCGGATAGGGGAGCCCACCACGTGTGTGTGTGTGTGTGTGTGTGTGTGCGCGCGCGCATGCGTGTGTGTATATATGATGGGATGGTCCGAATATACTGAATAAGGACTCGTGGACCAACAGGGCAATAAGGAGCAATCATCTTGATTGTAAGGGAAGCAGTACTCCCATGGACCCCCTAGCTGGATCTATCCTCTCCTTCTACCACTTTGAGGAAGATCCACTTACTTTAATCTTTCCTATAAGGCCTTATCAGCCAACTCTTATTTTATGACCCCTATGCTATTAGAGTACTTGAGGGCCATGGGATCTTTTCATTTCTGGCCTTACAACTATGCCCTCTCTATAAATCTTACTATAATTCCTCTATAATCTACTCTTTCCCCCTTCAATATACCCTATTCCTCTTATGGGTTTAAATTCAGAAGAAGGCTAGTTCAGAAGCCTTAAGGTAGCAGCCCTACCACTGAACTATTCCATCATCAGGCTAGTCCCCTGACATGGAGAACATAATTCTACTAGTAAGCTGACAGAAAAAGATAATCGGATTGAATCTATAGGAAACGACCCTGGAATGGAAAAGGTAAAACAAAAATGGAAACGACAAAATATAATACACATAGCAAACTGGAATGCAAGAGGAATAGCATATAAAGAAATAGAATTAGACCAATTATTAAATGAAAGAAATTTTAAAATAGCAGTAATCACTGAAACAAAAAAAAGAAATTAAAAGGAACCATAAGAACTGAAAATTTTAATGTGATATACAGTGGAGTTGACAGAGACCAAAGAGCACAAGCAGGAGTCATGATTTGGATTCATAACTCCCTTTCAAAACAGTTAAAACATTATAAATTATGGAATGAAAGAATAATAGAAGCTAGAATAAAAATAGATAGAGGCTATTTAACAATAATTGGTTTATATGCCCCAGAAGAGGGAAGAGAACAAGATAATATTGATTTTTATAATCAGCTACAAAACATATATAATAAAATAAATAAAAATGATTACATAATTTTAGCAGGAGACTTAAATGCAAGAACTGGAAACACAAAAATTAATAATAATATAGGAATACATGGAGAACATACTCTAAACAGGAATGGTAAAAAATTGATTGACTTTGTAGTTTATAATAACCTAAAAATAATGAATTCCTTCTATAAACATAAAGACATACATAAATATACTTGGGCAGCTAGAGGATGGAAATCAATATTAGATTACTTTATACTAAATGAAAAGACATCAAAATTTTCACTAGATGTTAGAGCTCACAGAGGATATGAAATAAGCAGTGACCACTTCCTTGTTAAAATAAAATTAAGATTACCACCTAAATAACTACAAGTAACAAGAACAGAAAGAAAAATTGAAACATTTGTTTATAAAACTAGACTATTGAATGACACAAATGTACAATGGCTATATGAACAAAGAATTAACCAATATCTAGACAAAATGAAGAAATAGAAATAGAATGGTTTAATATAAAAACGATACTAAATGTAGCAGCAAATGAAAGCTTAGGAAAGACCAAAAAATTCAATAAAAGGAAAAAACTGAAGATCTGGGATGATACAATGAAAGAAATAATCAAAAAGAAAAAAGAAGCCTCTCACAAATGGTTAAGCAGTAAAAGATTAGAAGATGAAATAGAATATAAAAGAATAAGAGCCAGAGCTAAAAGAGAAGTCAGAAAAAGACATAGAGAATCGTGGAACAAATTTGTTTCTAATTTAGAACATGATTTATATAAAATAAGACCCAATGTATATAAGATTTTGAAACACCTAAATGCAGATACCAAAGAAAACATAAAATTAAACACTGAATTGAAATTAGAAGAATTTCTAAATTACTACACAGAACTGTGGACAGACAAATATTTTAAAAAAGACAACTGGAAAACAATTAACGAAAATGAAAAGGAAATAACTGAAGAAGAATTAGAAATCAGTCTGAAAGAAACAAGAAACAGAAAATCACCTGGAGAAGATAAGCTAGGTTCAGAACTATATAAATACGCAGGAACAAGATTCAAAGGAAGACTCTTATTATTTTTAAATAAAATTTATTCAACTGGTATTTCCCCCCCCCCCCCCCAATAGAATGGAAAAAAGCAATTGTGATTCCTATCTTTAAAAGAGGTAATAGAGATGACCTTAAAAACTATAGAGGTATCAGTATACTAAATTCCTGTTACAAAATATATAGCAGAATCTTAAATGGCAAACTAATGAAATATTCTGAAAACTTTATTTTAGAAGTACAGAATGGATTTAGAAAAGGACGATCATGTATAGACCCAGCCTTCTGCCTAAAATAAATAATAGAGAAAAGAAGAGAATACAATTTAGAAGCACATATTGCATTTATTGACTTTGAAAAAGCATTTGACAAAGTTAAAAGAAACATATTATTTAACATATTAAAAGAAAGACAAATACCAAATAATATCCTAAAAGCTATCACAAGTATATATGAAAATAATCAAATACAAATAAGATTAAATCACGAGCTATCATATACGAGAGAGATAAACCAAGAGGTCCGACAGGGATGTCCCCTCTCAGCAACTCTTTTTAATATCTACTTAAATGAAATAATAATAAAATGGAATAAAAATTTACATCAAGGAATTAAACTTTCTTCTACAGTAAACATAAACACTCTCCTCTTTGCCGACGACAAATAATAATTACAAATTCTGAAGATAAACTACAGAAAGCTATTTTAGATCTAAATGAGATATCCAAAAATTATGGTATGATAATATCAACAGAAAAATCAAAAACTATGGCCTTTAAAGGACAAGATTCAGCAAGAACAAAAATATAATAGATAACAAGATCTTAGAACAGGTGAATTCATTTAATCACCTAGGATGTATGATCACATATGAAAATGAAAAAGATATAAACGTAAAAAATTGCAAAATATTTAAAAATAACAGGTGTAATTAACTCTATATTTAAACCAAACCTAGTTCAAAAACAAACCAGACTAAAAGTATACAATACATTAGCCCTACCGGTCTTAATGTATGGAAGCGAAATCTGGACAATAAAACAAACAAAAAAAAAAAAAAGATTAACAACATCAGAAATGAAATTTATGAGTTCTTGTGTAGAGGCTTAAGTGCTGTGAGGACATTATGTTGGAGGTTTAATGGATTTTTTACAACACTCAAAAAGAATTAAAATAGAATTTAATACTTCCTATATTTCGTCCTAGTCACTAGGACATCTACGGGGATTACAAAACAATTAATGTAACATGCACACAAAAACTTACAATACTAAGCCTAACCACGTGGGTGACACTAAAGTCCTATCTAGGTGGAGCGCCCTCTAAGGGCGGTCGTAGGTGGCCTGGAAGGTAAGGTGGGACCTCTGGTGATGGGTGTTTCCCAAATCTTCGGAAGCTTAATGCAACCGTATTTATTTAGATTTGGTTGGTTTCTGAGAGCTGCTGCTGCTTCTAAGAAAAGTCTCTCTTTCTTGAATTTGAACTTGAATCATGGAAGAAAACCACCATGCTCCACCACAGCAAATTCAAGAAAAAGAGACTTTTCTTAGAAGCAGCAGCAGCTCTCAGAAACCAACCAAATCTAAATAAATACGGTTGCATTAAGCTTCCGAAGATTTGGGAAACACTCATCACCAGAGGTCCCACCTTACATTCCAGGCCACCTACGACCGCCCTTAGAGGGCGCTCCACCTAGATAGGACTTTAGTGTCACCCACGTGGTTGGGCTTAGTATTGTAAGTTTTTGTGTGCATGTTACATTAATTGTTTTTGTAATCCCCGTAGATGTCCTAGTGACTAGGATGAAATATAGGAAGTATTAAATTCTATTTTAATCCTTTTTGAGTGTTGTAAAAAATCCATTAAACCTCCAACATAATGAAATTTATGAGAAAAACTGCAAAGTATACCCTATTTGATCAAAAAAGAAACGAAGATATTATGGAAGAATTAAACCAAGAACCAGTAATAGAAAAAAATTAAAAAATATAAACATAAATGGATGGAACATGTTCAAAGAATAAAAACAGAAAGATTACCAAAACAAGCCTTAAAGTACAAGCCATTAGGAAAAAGAAAACCAGGATGTCCTCTTAAACGATTCAACGATGACTTATAAGGCCGGAACAGGCCATTCTAGGCCTAAATCCTTGATATGTATGATGATGATGATGAATTTTTATTTTGGACAAATTAGGTGGGAGATGAGTTTTATTGCCCAGTGTGAGACCACCACCCTACATTTGGAGGCATGAAGTGGCTTGAAAAGAAAAGGCTTAACCTTTTGTGAGTGGAATCACAAAAAAATAAATAAATAAAAATGTTTTGTGGAAAATCAAATGCAGGAGCATCAATCTTACCTCACTTGTAATAAACCTGAGAAGTCCAGCTTAGCACAATGCATTACAGATGCTGCACATAGAATCGTCTGGTCGTGAACCTGATTACTTCATCGATTTTGCTTTTAATGTGAATGTTTATTTAAGGAAAGTGCCAGAGCCTTAGTACACCACCCGAACTTAAATTGAAATGATTGTATGTCTTTATCAAAAGTCTCATTTTCCTTAGTCACTAGTTTTTTTTTTTTTTTTTTTTTTTTAAGTATTCATATCTTGATGTTAAATGATATGTACATGCAGCTAATACCATTAGAAATAATACATTGTTAGCATTCTGCTTTGCAATACCATTCCAACACTGATGATGGCAAGCTGTAGCATTTGTAAGTAAAATGTTATCATTTCTTGTGATTACATATTAAAATATATTCATATATATAAGGCTGTGTACTCTGCAAGAAAATGGATGAGATTTGGAATCTGGAGGTGATTAACAGTGGGCTATTGTTTAGAGGACACATTGCATTGCTGTGACAAGGAGTACATTGACAGATAAGGAGAAGAAGGCAGTTGTTCTACTGTATAGGCTGTCACTTTCTGACAGTAGCCGCATTCTTTTGTGTAAGACTGGAATTAAATCACTTCCATCACATGAAACACTTTGACCGTCCTGTACATACTATAATAGCAAAACGTTGTCTTCAGTAAAAGGAACTAAATTATTACTAATTTCCAATAATTCTGAAGGTTGATTTTTTTTTACCACGAACTTTGAAATCAATCTAGTTGGCCACTAGAGGGTTTCATGGCATGTAGTGTTTGTAGAGAGCCCCTGAACAGATAAGTATTATTTTAAGTAATAATTGGTAAATTTGCTTGAATCTTACGTAGTATTATTTACTTTTTGTATCTTAGCGTGTCTGTGTGATTTTTGTGCGTTTTCTGAGTTATTTCAACTAGTAATTTGATAAATACGATTATTAGCGTTCACATGGCACCAATAAAAAGGAATACAATGGTGTCCAGATCGCCATCTTTGTCCAAAAATTTTAATATAAAGGATTTTATTCAGTGTACCATTTGTAAAATGTATGCTTTGAGGAGAGCAGTTGGAGTCTGGTTAGACAATGATAGTGAAGTGAATGTGTGCAGAAAGTGTAAGGAATGTGAGGATTTAAAGTGTGTTTCAGGTCATGAGAGTAATATCGTTGTTGAAAGTGGGAACGTAGAAAACAGTGTTATGTCGTCGTCTACGCCATTGTTAAGTCGTTACTTTTCCCTAAATAATTTTTAGGGAAAAGTAACGAATTTATGAATTTATGAATATGAATTTACCTCTCTACAATGACTACAAGACTTACAAAATTTCCCTGACTCTAATATCTGTGTCACTTCTTACGTGTTCATTCTATAAGGAAAGCAAATTGTATATCTCTAGCCAATTCCTAATTTTACTCACGTGCTTACCCTGATTGTTAAAGGTTATTCCTTGCTAAAAGAAATGAATCGTCTAATTTCTTTCTGGGCCGTCTCCTCTTCAGATATTGACAATTTTATTTTTTAAAGCTGCGCCAGCCAATATCTTAGAATAGAGGGGCCTCTTATTCAGGGAGACTTTTCCAGACTTTTGGTGCACATAGGTGAATAAATTTAGTGCTTAAACTCATGAATCAAACGCTTTACTGTTGCTAAGTAAATTCTGTCTGCAGTTGTAACCTCTATAACAACATGTTATACTTTTCTTTCAATCCCCCGCTATGGTTCAGATTAATGAGTGGTAGTTTTGATTCATATCACAGGCAAAACTCAGGTATAAAAGAAAAAGCATATTTATTGGAATCTAAAGACATACATATACACTTAGATCAGTCTCACTTTCAATTAGTTCAATGACATGCTAAATCAAACTGTATCAAACTGATTAATACTCTAATGCATGAACAATAAATCCTTTTAAGTTAGAGATTAAACACACATAATATACCCATTATATACTTCTAATCAATATTCTATCTACTATGTTAGTCTTACACATTAAACTAGTCATAATCATCTATAATCATTCCAGACAATTTGTCTTATGGACATTAGCCACTGCTAAATAATCACTTAAAAGTTCTTAAATACTGTCCGTACTCGATAATTACACTACAATGATCTTTCCCCTTTACTGACTGGGTAATTATGCAACAAAATATGTACTTTACCATTTCTTGGGGCAGGATCTCCAGGTCCGTCTGAACTGTCCTTCTTTGTTTGAATTACCTCTTGATACTTCCATAAGCCTGCGTCCATGTGGTGGGTTACTATGGTCATCAGATTAAGCTATACTCTGCACCTGGCATTGTTACCGCATCAATTCTGGATCTGTTTCGGGCCATCCTTGTTTCTATTGCCGGTTCATAGGATACATCCGCGATATTATTCCATCGGACCTTTCAGCGAAGGAGCGAAGACAGCATATGCCGACATCTCACGCTTTAGTACCGCCAGAAGAACAGGCATCGAAGGGAAAGGCACACCATCCAATATCGTACTATCGCCAAGAAACACCATCAGGAACTTCCGGTCCACGGGAGAAGTCGAATTATCATCCAGCAAAATAGATGAAAAAAAGCATTGAGAAAGGAGAGCAAACCCTTTTTATTCTCCCTTCACTCCCCCCCCCCCCCCATTTTAGCACCCTGTTACTAGCTGTGATAGCGCCCTCTTACTTTCTGTGATCTTTTCCCGCCCGCTCTTCTTTCGTTCGCGGGAATTTCGGCACATCGCGTGATCTCGAGCAGAGTCTTCCGGGAAACGAATGTGCGTTGCTTTCCAAGATTGCAAATGCCTCATGCCTGCCCATGACCTTTGGACTATTGTTTACATCTAATTTACCCATTCATTGTATATTTTATTATATTTATATTTTCATTGTATATTTTATTATATTTATATTTTAATTGTATATTTTATTATATTTATATTTATATATTCATTGTATATATTTTTTCTCTCAGCTGATATTTCTGACTTGTTAAATCCTGAATGAATTGTTTCTTTTTAAAAGTTCTTCATTCAGGATGTAACAAAGGTCACCACCTCTTTCTAGAAAAAAAAATTTTTTTCAGTTAAATTTCTTTTTAGACGTCCCTCAATCCTCTGGGAATGACCCTTCCATCTCGCCTGGGTCTAACTTTTAACGTACGCTTAGGCAAGAAAACAGGCCCTGCATCCTTTCTAATTGCTCTTCCTTTCTTATAACTTGTACTGTCAAGATTATCTTGTTCATCCAGAGTTATGTACAGGTTATCCTTTAGTTTCTTATAGGAGATCATTGGCCTCTGCTTAATACATGCATAATGGACTGCCAACATATCCTCACCTGTTTCATTCTCACACTTGTTTGTACCTTCATCATCAGTGTGTGTGTCCCTCCTACTTTTAGGTCAACTATATCAGGACATTCTAGCACTTTCGACGAGGAGATCTTACTACATTGTGACCTAGTAAGTGCATCATGCTCGTTGTCTCCCTCCGTTGGTTTTTCCTTACTCTCTCCCTGGGATTTCCAATACATATGAGCATCTCTATTACTCTGAGCTCATGATCCCCTTCTCCCTTTCTTACTTCTCCTTATCTCTAGAAAGCAGACTTCCCCTCTAGAATAATTGCACGAGAAATTATATTTTGTAGGGAAGTCATCTCCAAGAATCAGTCTTAGATGTGGGAGGGAGTTTCTTGGTAAGACTATACAATTAATGCCATACGTACATATCAAAATCGGGTAATCCTACTTTCAATCTTACTGATTTTGTTGCATGAATGGTAGAGGGGGGATATTCCTAGAAGCCTGATAGGTCTTCTCAGATGTTTGATTCTCCCTTTCACACAGGGCTCCAGCTCCCTGAAAAAGCTTTCTGAGATAATGGATGCTTGGCTTGAGAACCAGTATTAATCAGTGCCCTGAACTTTCTTCTACAAATCTTTCCCTCTACTGTAATTCCAGGGGTTGGTCTTTGATTTTGTCACCCCCCCCCCCTCCATGCTTGTTTGGTGCACACATGGGACTTGGCCTCTGGATGATAATATCCTTTAGAGTTCCCTTGCCTAAAAAAACAATTTCAGGCAAGATGCCCTATTCTGTTATAATTATAGCAACGTGGAGGTTCTCTCTTGTTAACTCTTTTAATGTCTCCGTCCAAGGACAAAGGATTTGTCAGTGTCTCTATTAGACAATTCTGTCAACCATTGCATTACCATGTCCATCTTATCGATCAACGGTCTCTGCAACCTCAACTTCCTTGTGAATTAAACTAGTTGTTCTCTCATCCTGAAGGAGGATACTCTCTTGGTTTCTTGTAGAGGCTGCCGTCAACTGACCAAACACAGCATCGAGGCGTTCCATAACAGGCCGCTGTAATCTTTCAACTTCCTGCCTAATTAGTGAGCAAACCTCGCTTAGATCAAGAACACTAGCAGTAACCTGGCAAACTGACTCGGCTCTACTTTCCTCATTTCCTTTCTGGGCCTTCTGTCTTTCTTGGTATTCCTTCACATTGCCCAGATCCCTATTGCTATCTCTCTCTTCCCTAATTACGTTAACTGATCCAACAGTGGCTGCCGGACAGATGTCTCCAAGCAGCTGTTCTCTTTCCTTTACGGCAACATAGCACTCCTCTAAGTTGGATATTTTCTTTCCAAAAGCTGTCTCCCTTAGTTCTTGTTTTAACCCTATCCTAAAGTGCTGGAAAACTGCCCAGTCCAAATGGTGCTTGTCTTCATTCGAGATGCTTAGAGTACTGGCGAGAGTCAACAAGCTATTATGGAAGTCCAACACACTTTCTTTATCCTTTTGTATAATTTTCTGGAACTTCCATAAATTTGGCCCTACATTCTTTACCCTCGAGAACTGAGATATGAGGATCTCCTTAAATTTTGAGTATTTCAGAGTCTGTTTCAGAATTGGTGAGGAGTACAAATATGTTTCTGCCTTCCCCACTAGCTTGCTGCGTAGCAGAATAAGTAGTTGGAAGTCACTCCATCTACCAGTCTTTCTCAGTTCCTCAATATATTCAAAGAATGTTATCACATCATCTGATTCTTCTCCAGAGAACTGTGGGAATACCTGTTGTGGGTTTATTGTTCTGAAAAATTCAGTATTGTTTATCTCGGAACTAGTCGGGAGAGACATACTTGTACTAGAGCTTACACTGAAACATAAGATTATTTTCTCAAAATATCTACTATTCCCAACAAATTTCTGAGTGCCTGATATGAACCAAAGACCAACTCAGTGTGATAGGTCAATTTACTTAATTTTTTTCGGGACCTAATCACATCCTGTTTACTTAATTTTTTTCGGGACCTAATCACATCCTGTTTACTTAATTTTTTTCGGGACCTAATCACATCCTGTCGGCTGCTGCGCCATTGTTAAAATGTTGTTATTTTAAATATGTTATCAAATCTTCAATTATATCTTGTCTTTTGCGCCTTTGAAAAACTTATAGTTATCTCGTTTAAACCTTCTTCTTAACCTTTACTCTGCTTCTGACCGCAAATAATATAAGGCTCACACGTGCAAAACTTACAGAATGAAGAAATTGCCTCAGGCCAGAGAGCCAATCTCTTTGTCTGACCCACTGGTGTTTATTCTCAACTGAATTTGGAAAATTTATTTAGTTTCTAGCTGCACCACCAAATTCGTGGGTGGGAGTTGAATCTCCCTCCGAAAAAGAACACAGTAAACCACACGGAACTTTTCTCTCTTGATTCTAAGTAAATCTAGCACTTAAATTTTCTGTTATGCAGTCGTGACAATATCTACCTTTAAGGCTCACACAGATTCGAATTTTATGAGTAGTGCATTGGAAATAGAAATCAGGCAAGTTATTTAAACAAGAAAACAGTTTATTTAACATCAGTGAAATGTACAATGGGTCAATTTTAAGTACTAAGTAAATTAGCTTCTATGCTTCAAATTACAACCAATGACTACGTTTACAATTTAGTTCCTCATCATATTCAATTCTAGTAAGACCATGTGACTATAATTTTCTCTCGTTAATCATGGTTGTACTCAGATCAATCTTGCATAACATTCTGCAAGCTTAAGCAATAGCTATAACATAAATTACACGATGTTTCACTTTAAATCTTAGCCAGACCTCTCACATATAACAAAATATTTTAACTATCCATAAGGCCTAAAGTCCTCAAGTATCACTATAAAACAAGTCCCTTAATTAAATCACCGTCACAATATTTTTCTCTAGCTAAACAATGAAAGATCTTACTTGAGGTCTGTACTTCTATGAAAGATCCTTGACTCCATCTGTTCCCATTTGACTTTAGCACTGAACTGGGGTACCTTTTTTCTGGGGCTATGAGAGATCCTTCTCTATCATCAGCGGACATCTGTTACTTGGCGGCATGGAAAATCGGCATCTAATTTCTTCTAAAACAGCTTATCTTAGGCGCGTCGGTCCCTCGGCAATTTTCTATCTGAACACAGGTTCTCCGACGAAGTTAGCAAAACTGTGCTGCAGTAGCATACATTGTAACTTCAGGTCGGAACCCTACATGACCTTGAAACTCCTCGCCAACCCCGGATTGACTCGAATTCATACTCCAAGGAAAAAGGCAAGACAAGACCAGACCCAGTTTCGACGTAGCAAACTGCTATTTATGCGGTCCCAATGACCTTCGTTTTTGTTTATGTCATCGTCCACTAGGTACCGTATTTTTCTGCACCCGACACCCATGTCTATCTGTGCAATTAGATGGGAGAGCTCCGTGTAATATTGCACTGCACATGTACAGTAGCCTTAGGTCATGACTTAATCTTCTTAATCCTGTCTCGAATTTTTTGTTCACTATGGCATACTTAGACACAATACAATCTCCTTTGTTCTTACACAAAACTATTGATAATACATTATTTATAATTTAAAAAAAAAAACATTATTTCTATTACAATTACACAAAGTTTATTCATTGATATACAAGTATTTTAGCAGGATTTAATATTCTTGTAAAATCTGAATAAAAGGTATTATATTAATAAAATCACTTTTATTCAAGATTTAACCCCTTAACGTACCAATTAAAAATCAGAAAGCTGTCGTTTTTCTGCCAATTTTTTTGGGCGAGGGTGATTTGCTGGATCAAATTCATCATTATTTTTCAAATAATGATGAATTTGTGCAAACGAAATAGCCGATACATGCCGTTGGCAACTTTTCTCGGCAGAAAGGAAATAGGCACAAGATTGTCTAGCATCTATATTCGGTTGTATTTATATGTGAAACCAAAATTCAAAATCAATTTTGGTGCAATAAACAAAAGATGTGTCACAAACGTCTTTGTATGTTATGGGGTTAACAAAGGTTTCCTCTTCCAAAAAAAATTTTTTTTCAACAAATTTTTTCAACTTCATTCCTGCAGATTTTCTGGAGAGATTTCACTTATAACCCATTTTACCAGCTTCCTTTACATCTCTCCCGGACTTAATACACTCTTTATCATTTTGTGCCTTATCCTTCAGATTATACCTGATTTCATTGCTGTCTTAAAATGTTTTGGACCTAACTAAATTTTCATTAAATTTATTCAAAGAGCTTGCACAATCTGATAGTAAGTATGCAGCCTTTGTAGCAAGTGCTAAGTTCCAAGGAAGCTCGCATAATTAGCTTGTTGCTGAGGTTGCATATTAACTTACTGTTTTCTGTGCCTGTTCCATCTCGGTCTGTTATAGGGATTTCTAGATCTATTTATTATCTCAATGTAGTTTACTGCAATTGTTCTTGGACTATCCTCCCCTAATTTTCTTCTGCTTCTCCTTGTTTATTTACTATTTTAACGCTAGATATATGATAAGTTTTGGATTGATTCTTCACTTCTGAAGTTGAAGCTATCTCAGAATCAGTCTGGTTAATTCTAGAAACTACATTATCCTTTTCAGTCTGCCCGACATTAGTCTTATTCTGTGGTATTCTTTCTTTATGTGATCTCTCATTCCTATGCCTAATTTTAATTTTATGATTCCCTTTATTAAATCGTTTCCTTCCCATAAGAGATATTTCATTTCTAGAAAAGTCGCATGAGAATTTGTACTTTTCTAGAAAGTCAGATCCCAAAATTATCTTCACGTGTGGGCGAGATGTCCTAGGGAGGACCAACAACTCCTGCCAAACACACAATTTAAACTCAGGTAAGTATATTTTTATTCTAACTTTCTTGTTCACATAAACATTGGATGTCGATAACCACGATAATCTGATTGGTCTCCTTAAATTAGAAATGCCTCGCCATACATGGGATTTTATTCCTTGAAAGTAATCTTCCGTTATGACAGAGGCCTGGGAACCCGTATCTAACAATACATCACAATGCAAACCTTGTATCTTACCCTTAATTATCATTTTCGACTTTCTTTGTTGTTCATGATTTCTTTGTCTACCTTCATAATTATGAGGAGTTTGCACAAACTTCGACTCATTTCTATTATTTCTCATGGAGGGGCTCCTATTACTAAAACAATTACGATCTAAGTGCCCTATCTTGTTACAATTAATGCATCTAGGAGGCTCCCTTCTGTCTCCTTGCTCATTGTTTCTCTGTGTTTGAGGTAGAGACACTTCGGGTTTCCGTTCTGTCACTGCCGCCAACGTTTGCATTTCATCATCCAGACGGTTCAACATAGGCTGTTGAAGTCTTTCTACTTCTAGTCTGATTAATTCATTAGTCTTTTCTGGTTGAGGGATAGATGATTTCGAAGTCTTATCTGTGACTGCCGCCAGCTGCTTCAGTACAGCATCAAGACGGTCCACTAAGGGCTGTTGTAACCGTTCAACTTCTTGTTTTATTATAGAACATACTTCTATGTTTGTCAGCCCTACTTGTTTTTGGATGTTTAATTCATTTTCAGTTACTTGATTAACGTTGACTGATCTTTCTCTTTCTACCTCACTATCCTTTTGATCATTGGTGGTCTTGCCCTTACATGTGCTTGATTCCATTTCATTCTTACCTTCACAAGGGAATTATTTGCCTCATTAATCGCATTAACACTGCTGTTAGCAGATGTGGGACGAATGCCTCCAGGCATCTCTTCCTTCTCTTTCACAGCGAGGAAACATTCCTCAAGATTCGTGATTTTCTTTTTATAGGCAGTCTCTTTTAATTCTTCCTTTACCCATAACCTAAACTGATGAAACACTGCCCAGTCGAGGTAAGGTTTATCCTCATTAGAGACACTTAAGACTGTTAGCAATTGTCAACAACTTGTTGTAATATTCTGTTACAGTCTCCTTTTCTTTTTGAGCACATCTCTGCAATTTCCATATATTAGGGCCTAAACTTCTTACTCTGGAGAACTGGGAAATTAAGGTCTCTTTAACTTCGTGTATTCCAAGGTATCCTTCAAGATTGGGGATGCATCCAGGAAGCTTTTGGATTTTCCGACCAGCTTGCTTCGTAGTAAGACAAGAAGTTGGACGTCTGTCCATCTACCAACTTTTCTCAATTCTTCGACGAAACTGAAAAAAGCTAAGACATCGTCAGTTTCCTCTCCAGAAAACTGTGGAAATACTTGTTAGGGATTAATGGTTCTAAAGAACTCAACATCATCCATGCCTGTGCTAGTGAGTAGACTCATACTTGCGAATTAATCCAAAAAAAATCTTAACTTTTCACAAAAAATTTTTTATATTTTTTTTGATAACTGCCTGATTCTAAACCAAAACTAACTCACTTTAATTCACAAATTTGACCGATTGATTGCATGATACTTGTACCAGAGCTTGCACTGATATATAAGATTATTTTCTCAAAATATCTACTATTTCCAACAAATTTCTGATTGCCTGATATGAACCAAAGAGACCAACTCACTGTGATAGGTCAATTTACTTAATTTTTTTCGGGACCTAATCACATCCTGTCAGCTGCGCCATTGTTATGTCGTCGTCTGCACCATTGTTAAGTCATTACTTTTCCCTAAATAATTTACTTTCTTTATGAATTTACCTCTCTGCAATGACTACAAGACTTACAAAATTTCCATGACTCTAATATCTGTATCACTTCTTACGTGTTCATTCTATAAGAAAAGCAAATTGTATATCTCTAGCCGATTCCTAATTTTACTCACGTGCTTACCCTGACTGTTAAAGGTTATTCCTTGCTAAAAGAAACGAATCGTCTAATTTCTTTCTGGGGCCGTCCCCTCTTCAGATATTGACAATTTTATTTTTTAAAGCTGCGCCAGCCAATATCTTAGAATAGAGGGGGCCCCTTATTCAGGGAGACTTTTCCAGACTTTTGGTGCACATAGGTGAATAAATTTAGTGCTTAAACTCATAAATCAAATGCTTTACTGTGGCTAAGTAAATTCTGGTTTGCAGTCGTAACCTCTATAACAACATGTTATACTTTTCTTTCAATCCCCCGCTATGGTTCAGATTAATGAGTGGTAGTTTTGATTCATATCACAGGCAAAACTCAGGTATAGAAGAAAAAACATATTTATTGGAATCTAAAGACATACATATACACTTAGACCAGTCTCACTTTCAATTAGTTCAATGACATGCTAAATCAAACTGTATCAAACTGATTAATACTCTAATGCATGAACAATAAATCCTTTTAAGTTAGAGATTAAACACACATAATATACCCATTATATACTCCTAATCAATATTCTATCTACTATGTTAGTCTTACACATTAAACTAGTCATAATCATCTATAATCATTCCAGACAATTTGTCTTATGGACATTAGCCACTGCTAAATAATCACTTAAAAGTTCTTAAATACTGTCCGTACTCGATAATTACACTACAATGATCTTTCCCCTTTACCGACTGGGTAATTATGCAACAAAATATGTACTTTACCATTTCTTGGGGCAGGATCTCCAGGTCCGTCTGAACTGTCCTTCTTTGTTTGAATTACCTCTCGATACTTCCACAAGCCTACTTCCACGTGGTGGGTCACTATGGTCATCAGATTAAGCTATGCTCTGCACCTGGCGTTGTTACCGTATCAATTCTGGATCTGTTTCAGGCCATCCTTGTTTCTACTGCCGGTTCATAGGATACGTCCGTGATATTATTTCGTTGGAACTTTCAGCGAAGGAGCGAAGACAGCATATGCTGACATCTCATACTTTAGTACCGGCAGAAGAACAGACATCAAAGGGAAAGGCACACCATCCGATATCGTACTATTGCCAAGAAACACCATCAGGAACTTCTGGGAGAAGTCGAATCATCATCCAGCAAAATAGATGAAAAAAAGCATTGAGAAAGGGGAGCAAACCCTTTTTATTCTCCCTTCACTCCCCCCCCCCCCCTTTTTGGCACCCTGTTACTAGCTGTGATAGCGCCTCTTACTTTCTGCGATCTTTTCCACCACTATCTTTTGTCCGCAGGAATTTCGGCACATTGCATGATCTCGAAGGGAAAGGCGCACCGTTCGATATCGTACTATCGCCAAGAAACACCATCAGGAACTTCTGGTCCACGGGAGAAGTCATATCATCGTCCAGCAAAATAGGCGAAAAAAAGCCTTGAGAAAGGGGAGCAAACCCTTTTTATTCTCCCTTCAGTTCCCCCCTTTAAGCACCCTTTTACTGACTGCGATAGCACCCTCTTACTTTCTGTGATCTTTTCCCGCCTGCTATTCTTTCGTCCGCAGGAATTTCGCCACATCGCGTGATCTCGAGCAGCGTCTTCCGGGAAACGAATGTGCATTGCTTTCCAAGATTGCCATTGCCTCAGGCCCACCCGTGCCGTGACCTTTGGACTATTGTTTGCATCTAATTTACCCATTCGTTGTATGCATGATGTATTCAAATAATACTAATTTATACACAAAGTTCTTTACATGGCATTACAGTTCTACTAAAAGGAGGTAATTCTATTTCTATTTACAGTTAGTACTTTATTTCTTTTGCTCGAGTACAAGTTTTTTTCTTTCAGCTGATTTTTCTGACTTGTTAAATCCTGAACGAATTGTTTCTTTTTAAAAGTTCTTCATTCAGGATGTAACAGTAGTGATATTTGCGAGGTAGTACCAGATAGCTGTGAGAGTGTCATTGAAAGTGAGAATGAAGGTAAAAATACAGAACGAACAAATGAATTAACGGATAATAAAAATGATGAGACAGATGCAACGAGTGAGATCGCACGTGTTACACGGAGCGATATAGGGCAAATTGGCAGCTGGTGCATTGGTGAAAATGTTTACCAAGCATACCAACTAATAAATGGCAAAAGTATGATAAGAAAAATAAGACTATGATAGTGAGTGTAAACAAAATGAAAGAGCGAGTGTTGTATGGAAATTCTTTAGTAAGAGGTGTCATAGATGAGAGTTTGAAAAAATCATAGCAACCTGGTGCGAACGTTAAGGATTTAAGCGAGTCAATTTGAATGCCAAAGCAGAAGGTGAAAGAATTGATAGTAGTAGCAGGAACTAATGATTTGAAAGGAGACAAAATGGCTATGAGAGAAGATTTGAAGGAATTACTTGAGGTCGCAAAAGAGAAGAGTGAGAGAGTTAGGATGGTGAGTCTGTTGCCGCAGTATGACAGTGGAGTGATTTCGGTGGGTGAAAGGATTTATATATAATGGATGGTTTACATTTGAATGGATTTGGTGTATGGAGACTTGATAAGGTGTTGTTGAATGAAGTGGAAGTGGATGTGCAGAATCAGAGAAACTAGAGTTATTAAGGTGGAGGGGGTGAGTAGATATGCAGACTTTAGGGAGACAGTTGAGTGTATGAATGTGTGTAATATGCCCGAGCGAGTACGAAGGACAACAAATCAGAATGGGATAGTTAGTATAAGGCATCAAATTTGGTTGGCACTTCCAGGCCACAGGTTATTGGCATTAGTGAAACATGGCTGACAGAAGATGATATAGCTAGTGGAATTCAAAGTGAGGAGTATGGTGTGTTCAGGAGTGACAGGGAGAATAAAATGGGGGGGGGGGGGAAGAGTGTTATTGATGATAGCTAATGAGCTGCAGCCAAGGAGAATAGAAGTGGAACTGCTGGATAGAGAAAAGAGCACATTTGAGGCTATTTGGTGTGAGATTGAGACTAGCAGAACAAAATATACAGTTGGGTGCTGCTATAGACCAGGTGATGGAATAGATGGTGAAGATAGTATGCATAAGCAAATAGAAGAAATGAGTGGAAGGAGGGTAATTATTATGGGAGATTTCAACTATGGTAACATTGATTGGAAGGAGGAGAGGATACATGGGAGGAAGGAATTGGATTTTATGCGGTTATTAAGGGATAAATATCTGCGACAGCATGTAATGGAAAATACTAGGGGTCAGAGTGCTTGACCTGCTAATTGCATCTGAGAATTTGGCTGTAACGAATATGACCATGTTGCCACCAGTTGGTGAGAGTGATCATAAGATCTTGACTTGGGAGGTGGCTTAAGGTGTGAAATTTACAATTAAGACAGGGTACATGTGGAATTATCGGGCCGGTAAGTATGACAAGCTTAGGAGTTTGATTGGTTCAGTGCCATGGCATGTAAAACTACAACGGCTGGATGTTGATAGTGCATGGGAGGCGACTAAGAAGTGTTTGCAGGAGGCAATGGCTGACGGTATACCTAGAGTCTGAATAATAAATCAAGTAGGGGTTAAATGGATGAATAACACCATTAAGCTTGAGCTGCGAAAAAAAGAAACAATTGTGGAGGGAATTTAAGGAGAAAGGTGACCGGCAGGCACATGAATGGTATAAAGCGCAGGCCAGAAGGGTAATGAGCGTGGTAAGAAAAGCAAAAGTGGATTATGAAAGAAGATTAGCCATGCAGGCTAAAGAGAATCCCAAACAGTTTTTTCGATATGTTGCAAGTAAAAGAAAAAATGTATATGGCAGAATGATTTTAAAGAATGCCAATGATAGGGAGGTAACCGAATCAGTTGATATAGTGGAATTACTAAGCAAGCACTTTGCAAGAGTATATCATCCAGGTGGTGACGTTGCAGGAATGAATGAACTAATAGCTTATACAGGAATTGTGGTGAATGAAGTGGAGGTGAATAGTTTATTACAAAACCTCAATGTCAATACATCTGTGGGATTGGATGGTATACCAGCTCGTGTCGTACGTGAAGCGGCTAAAGAATTGTCAGTGCCCTTGACCATTTTGTTTAATTTGAGTCTCGTGGTCTGGGTTAGTCCGGAGGGGGTGGAAAGAGGGGAAAATAGTTTCACTGCATAAAGGTTCCAAGACTGCTGTTGTAAATTACCGACCGATTAGCATATCAGGAATCATTGTCAAGGTCTTGGAGAAAATAGTCAAGAGGAAAATACAGTATTGGATAGATGAAAATGGGATACTGTATGGGGGAACAGCATGGTTTTGTGAAGAGTAGATCATGCCTCAGCAACTTGCTCATGTTTTATAACACAGTGACGGCTGAACTGGATAAGGGTAATGGGCTCACAGTGATTCTACTGGATCTTGCTAAGGCCTTTGACAGGACACCACATGGAATTCTAATCAGTAAACTGCGGCACATAGGGATGAATATAGAGTTGGTGAGATGGATAGGAGGGTGGCTGATGGAGAGATATCAGAGCGTGGTTTATTCAGGAGTAGAGTCCAAAAGACGGCCTGTGACTAGTGGTGTGCCGCAGGGTTCTGTTCTTGGACCACTACTGTTCAATTTGTTCATTAACGATATAGGAAAGGATCTGAGAGGAAGTGTTCATTTGGTTGCTGATGTGCAAAGTTGGGTAGAGTAATTGTGAGTGCACAGGATGTCAAAATTTTGCAGGATGATTTGGATAGAGTGGAGGACTGGGCTAAGGAGAATGGATGTCAATTTAATGTGGCAAAGTGTTAGGTTATGCATTTTGGGATGAAAAGATTAGCAGCAGTATATCACATTGGTGGAACTGTACTCCAGGAGATTGACGAGGCTAGGGATTTGGGAGTGTTGGTGGATGGGGAGTTGAAGTTTAGGGGGCATCACAAAAGTGGCTAAATCAGCTCATCAATTTGGTTGCAGAGACAAACAGGTTATTGTTCCTCTGTATCGAGCCTTGTTAAGACCCCATCTAGACTACTGTGTCCAGATATGGGTGCTAGGGTTTCTTCTTGATGGGGAGGAGGTGGAGAGGATCCAGAGACAAGTGACCAAGGTGATAGCAGGTCTGTGGAATGAACCTTATGAGAACAGGTTGAAGATTTGTGGGTTGCAAAAATTGGTTGATAGGCGGAAAAGGGGTGATATGATTGAGACATTCAAATTACTGAAGGGTTTCTATAAGATTAATCCAGAAGATATTTTTGAGAATAATACTGGTGGTGGGAGGACTAGGGGCCATATATGGAAGCTGAGCAAAAGTGTGGTTAGCAAGGCTGTTTGAGCTAGATTTTTTACTTGGAGAGTGGTGAATGAGTGAAATAAGCCGCCAGAGTCTGTTGTGGGTGCCATGACTGTGAGTGAGTTCAAGGCGAGGTATGATAGATACTGTGTGAATGTCGAATAGTTGTTCGACATTCACACAGTAATAAACTCGATGAGTCTATTGACTCCTTGGAGTTGCCTGTAATAATAATAAAATTTCACTGTGATGTAGAAACATCAGAGAAGAGTGACCAAGGCAGTATCAGACTTCGAAATGGGATTTATGTGAAAAGGTTGAGGAAATGTGAATTGCATAGTTTGGATAGGCAGAAAAGAGGTGATATGACAGTCATTTAACTTAGGTGATTTTATCAGACCACTATAGAGGAGAAGAATGAGAGGCTCTTCCTGCAAGTTAAGTGTGTAAGGATGTAGTGAAGAGGGATGCAAGGTACATTTTTTATACAAATTTTTTAGGGTGAGTGTAATACATTACCAGAACATGTGAATGCTGAGGACGGAAGTTAAGGAGTTGACGGTTCAATAAGATACATGTTGTTAGTTGAGTGGACCTACCACTTGAGTCTCCTGACCCTATAGAGTTCTTGTGCTAATAAAATACCATTTGATATCTAGGATTTACATTTTTAGTATCAGTATTTAGATTATTAAAAAATCAAATTCACTATAATATTAATATAATAATAATTATTATTATTACGTAACACCTTCAGGGAGTCCGAAGACTCATCGAGGGAGAGCACCCACTCCACAACTCTTCATCCCCACCACTTAATCCACCAACTACAGTAAACTTCATCATGTACACCAATGCCATCCACTGACCATGACCACTAGCATTTTCACAATCACAGACATCTATGCCCGTGACGGGATTCGAACCCACAGCCTTTTGGCTGGAGAGCTGATATGCTAACCACTTGACCAACCAGATGCTGGCCAAGTGGTTAATAATAATAGATCCACAAACAGTATTGACACACTAACAATTGAGTACAAATGTTGCGAAGTGCTTTAATATTTTCCAAAATATTTAAAATTTCAGTTTTTTTTTAAAATTATTATGAGTGTCTCACTTTTTTTTTTTTTTTGTATGAATCTGAGGTACAACCATAATATGTGCTTATTATTTAAAATTCTGAATAAAATTTGTATTTATTGAAAGAACGAAAGATAGTGGAGAAAGAGAAACAGCAAATGAATCAAGAGTGGCACTTTGGAGATTCTGTGATAAAATGTGTGGTGGATGAGGGGGGGGGGGGCTAAATGCACAGAGTCTGTTTTCCAGGAGGGAAGATGAACAGGGTGATTGAAGCACTGGATATGAGGTGTGTGTGTGTGAGGGAATTAGTGGTTGGAACAAATGATTTAGTTGGGCATAGGGAGAATGTGAGGATGGATATCAGGAGATTACCAAGGAGAGTTATTAAATACTTAAGGAATTGACAGTGTACACTAGAAATATAAATTAAATCAAACTTGAATATATACTTTCCAATATTTCAGCAACGTCACGTTGCCATCTTCATGGGAACTTAAGATAAAGACACGTGCATGCAAGTATTACACAACAGCAAATGAGAAACGAAGCAGGGAAGCTACCATTTCCTAAAGTCCTGACGGTGCCCCCCTAGCAGGCTATATTAGGTGTTCTTGGCCTTTGGGCTCAAGTTCTCCTGATGTATGTGTCCCAAATTTGGGGCAGTCTCATGCATCCAAATTTGTTGAGGTTTGGCATGTTCCTAAGGGTTGAGGCTTATTCCATGAATAGTCTTTCATATTTGAACTTTCTGCGGTGTATTACTGTGGCTTTCTTCCACCTTATTCTATGGCAAGTATCCAGAGCATGGTCTGCAAGAAATCGGATGTAGTCCTTGTGTTCTGAGATTCTGATATTTGCTGTCCTGCCTGTTTGGCCAAAATAGGACAATTTACAGCTGCAAGGGACCTGGTATACACCAGGTAGGTCTAGGGGAAGTGGTTGGTCTTTAGTGGAGCGTATAAGGGATGCCAAGTTTCTATATGGTCTGTAACAAGAGGTCAAGTCATGTTTTTTTAGGATTTTGTTGATTTTTTCCAAGGTGCCTCGGATGTAGGGAATGGTGATGGATTTAGAGTAATCTTTTTTGTGAAGGGGTGGGTGTATTGTGGATAACTGGTTTTAGGATTTTTTTTGGGGGGGGCGGGGTAGCCATTGGCTGAGAAAATGTTAAGGATGTGATTTAGTTCAGTAATTAGGGCTGGTCATTTGAAGAGATTAGTTTAGCCCTGTTGAATAGTGTCTTAATAACTCCATATTGTTGTGAGGTGGGGGGGATTGTTGGTGAATGTATCTGCTGTTTGGGTGGGGTTTTCTATAAACTGAGAAAACCAAGGTTCCATCAAGTTGGTGGGTGACTAGTGTGTTTAGGAAGGGGAGGCTTGTTTTCCTCTTTTTCCAGGTGAACTTGATTCTGGGGTGTTGGTTGTTTAAGTGTGTTAAGAAAGAGAGGAGTGCATCCTAGCCATTTGGCCATATAGCAAACACATCATCAACGTAGCGAAGCCTTATGGTAGGTTTTGTGGGGCAGAGTTTAAGGCTTTCTCTTCAAAAGTCTCCATAAAGAAGTTGGCCAAGGGTGGGAAAAGTGGTGAACCCATGACTGTCCCCTCTATCTGTTTGTAGAATTTTTCCTGCCAAACGAAATAGCCTGAGTTCATTGTGAACTGAAATAGGGCTGAGATATCAGGAGGAAATTTAGTTTGGATTAGCTGTAAGGTTTCTTTGAGGGGGACATTTGTGAATAAGGAGGAGGCATCAAAACTGACCATTATGTCATTATGTTGGAGTGTAAGGTTTTCTATACTGGCCTTGAAGTGGGCTGAGTTTTTTGTGTGTGATGGTGTGTTGCCAGTATAGTATGTGAGCGTTTTGGCCAAATGTTTTGCTAATTTGTATGTAGGGAATCAATGCCATCCACTATGGGACGTAATGGCACATTTTCTTTATGTATTTTTGGGAGACCATATGTACGGGGGGGGGTCTAGAGTTATATGGTTTTAGTTTGTTAGTAATCTCCACAGGCCAAGAAGTGACCTTCTTAAGGAGCCTATGGAGTTTTCTAATTTGTGAGTTGGTGGGATTGTATTCAATGGGGAGGTAAGTAGCCCGATCTAATAGTAAAGCATTAAGCTTACTTGTGTAGTCAGTATGATTGAGTACCACAGTGTCGTTCCCCTTATCCGCTTTGGTGATAACTATTTCTTTGTTTTTCTTCATTTCCTGTAGAGACTTGTATTCACTATTGGATATGTTGGTTTTTGGTGGTCTTGCTTTTGTGAGAACACAGGCTACATCCAATCTAATATCGTCAGCGATGTGGTTTGGAAGGTGGCGAATCCCGCGTTCAATCTGGATCATTAATTCCTCGGCTGGTATTTTCCTAGGGGCAATGGCGAAGTTGTGACCACGTGACAGAGCATCGAGTGCTTCAGGCTTCAAAATAACCGAAGAAAGGTTAACTACAGTGTTGGTTTGGGCATTGATTCTTTTTTAATTTATCGACTCTGTATTTTTTTGAATTCTTTATTTGCCGCAGTCCACGAGATGTCATGTAGAATTGACCAATGTTCGTGATTTAGCCTATTAGAAAGCTCTTCCTCTAGTGCTAAAATAGCTCTATTTGCATCAGCTAGGGAACTGCATCTAGCATTAATTTGTTCCCTTAGCAAAGCATGGCTCATGCGATTATAGATTTGGAGAGCTTTCTTTTTTTTGGTGGGGGGGGGGAAGAAATGTTGCTTAAATTTTACACAATTTGGGATTACCTGATTATCCCGGCAGCATTTTAGGAAGGTCAGACGATTCAGTTGTCTGAATAACTTCAGCTTCATTTTGCCGTAATGGCAGGCCTTGCGTGCGATGGGATCTCCGTGGATGATAGTAATTCTTGTAGAAAGGCTTATACGCTGGTTAAACATGATTATTATTCGGAATTGACCGCGTACACTAGAAATATAAATTAAATCAAACTTTAATATATACTTTGCAATATTTCGGCAACGTCACATTGCCGTCTTCGTGGGAACTTAAGATAAAGACACGTGCACGTAAGTACTACACAACAGCAAATGAGAAACAAAGCGAGGAAGCTACCGTTTCGTAAAGGTCCTGATGGTGTCCCCCTAGCGGGCTATAGTAGGTGTTCTTGGCGTTTGGGCTGAAGTTCTCCTGATGTATGTTTCCCAAATTTGGGGCAGTTTCATGTATCCAAATTTGTTGAGGTTTGACATGTTCCTAACGGCTGAGGCTGATTCCATGAATAGTTTTTCATATTTGAACTTGCTGCGGTGTATTACTGTGGCTTTCTTCCACCTTATCCAATGGCGAGTATCCAGAGCATGGTCTGCAAGCCCAGAGTGGCTGTACTGATGAAATCGGATGTAGTCATTGTGTTCTGAGATTCTGATATTTGCTGTCCTGCCTGTTTGGCCAAAATAGACAATTTACAGCTACAAGAGACCTGGTATACACCAGGTAGGTCTAGGGGAAGTGGTTGGTCTTTAGTGGAATGGATAAGGGATGCCAAGTTTCTATATGGTCTGTAACAAGAGGTCAAGTCATGTTTTTTTAGGATTTTGTTGATTTTTTCCGAGGTGCGTCGGATATAGGGAATGGTGATGGATTTAGAGTAATCTTTTTTGTGAAGGGGTGGGTGTGTTGTGGATAACTGGTTTTAGGATTTTTTTTGGGCGGGGGGTAGCCATTGGCTGAGAAAGTGTTAAGGATGTGATTTAGTTCAGTGGATAGGGCTTTGTCATTTGAAGAGATTAGTTTAGCCCTGTTGAATAGTGTCTTAATAACTCCATATTGTCATGAGTGGTCATCATTTTGTACATATACTTTGCCTCTTAATAATGGACAAAATGATGACCATTTAAAGCATTTTTGAGTTGCCCAAATAGGTGTCATAAAACATGATTTGGACTCATGAGGAGAAAAGTCTCAAATTATAATGTCTAATGTTTCCATAGTTTGGCACATAATATAATGACTGACATCTATATGATATACATTGGCTTGCCAGTATATACGAGGGTGGTCTGAAAAGTTCTTGGCCTTGACCATAGATGATGTTAGATCCTGAATGAACAAAGAAATCATTCATTCAGGATTTAACATGATAAATATTACTACGTAAGGAGATACCTGCACATCAACTAATAATTATGAGAAATTTCTTTATGTTATGTGATAATGTGTAGTCCATATGTGCCATATATTGAAATTTATTCCTGTATAACTGAAATGAGAAGCAGAGAATTTTGTGTCAGAATAGTAAGAATTATGTAAGGGAATTATTAAGTTATTTGTAAATCCCATTAAGCTGTCTAGTACATTACAAAATTTCCAGAAAGATAATAAGTAGTAATCCGAAATAATCGTGTATAATCTGTACGAGTTGAGCGTAGCGATGGAGGCTATACCTACGCGGAAAGTGACGTCAGAACGACTACCTAGAATATGGTAACCTAACAGATTAGGGAGAGTGTAGGATCACCCAAGAGGCATAAACGATGGGGTTCGTGGGTAAAAAAACGCATCAAATAGAGGGTGCCTGATAGGGTGAATAAAAGATGATGCGCGCGATATTACAGGGCTTTTTTCTTCTTTGGTTGCTGGATTCCAGTTTTAGGAGTTTTGTCGGGGGATTCGTGAGAGAGCGGTGGGTTGACTACTGTGATGTCGGACGACGAGGCCTGTTCTTGAGGAGAATGCCTGAGGATTTCCAAGCGAAGCTGATCGTGTTACGACGGCCTATGCAGAATCAAGCCTTCGAATAAAGTCCCTTTGAGGAGAACAAAGAAAATTTCCTGCGGAGCGGTAGACAGCATGACACAGTCCGAAATGATTCAAAGAAAAGCGTAGTGCATTGCCATGCGCAAAGACGGCCGATAACTATACAGTAAGGTAATCCAGATCTACATGAGATGGCGGCATGAAATCTGAAAGGATCCTGTAATGTAAAGAATTTCATTCTATGTTAAAAATCGCTTAGAAGAATAAGAAATTTGTGTATACTGTAAACTAAGGACACTAATAGAGAACATTGAAGTGAGACTTTGATTGAATTAGTTAAGACCACATGGAACAAAGAAGAATTGATAGGCAGTATTTTGATTGAGAATGACTAGGCTTGACTAATGAAATTTAGAATTAAGATGGTTATTGATAGTGTATTAATGAAAGTGTTTAATGCGTGTTCTGTGAATAACTTGTGAAAGGAATTATATCCTAGTAGTGTTATGCTTACACTTAATCTTATCCTTTCGTAATTGAAGGATTTAGCTTACTCAAATTCATTGTTGTGATTTAGTATGAACCTTAACTTAGAGTGAGTTTTGTTCTATTGAGTATTTATATTTTCTTAACTGTAAATGTTTTATGTTTTTCCATTAAACATGTCATGTTTTGTACCTTATACCTGAGTTTATGCTTGATTACGAATTCAAACCACCACTTATGAAATAGAACCTTTTGGCGGGAAGGAATTAGATATTATTGCTTAAGTGAGATTCAGGTCATGACTGCTAACGGAATCTGCACAGCGCTAGCGTAAGATTAATTAATGTGTGTATCCCTTTTGAATTTAGAATTGTTTCCCTGAACAAGAGTCTCTTCTGTTATAAGATATTGGCTGGCGCAGCATAAAAATAAATTTTGCCAATATCCAAAAAGGAAATAGTACTGAATTAATATTTTAAGGGCACAACAGTAGATTAGAAAGCGGGCTATTTAGAGGTAGAACAAGATATAATATAGAGAAAACAACGACATAACAATGGCAACAATATTGCAAGATTTTTTTTTTTCTAAGTTGGTACATCTGTCATAAGTGTCCATGTGAAATTGCAAGTTCTTCTATCAAGTGGTTTGTTTTATACAGCTGTCTGAAGCAAAAGTGTTGTCTGTATCCCTTGAAATGCATAAAATTGAGTATTGTGTGGTTATAAAATTCTTTGTAAAAGAAGGTTTAACGCCAAAAGAAGTTCATAAAAGTTTATGGGCACTCTTCTCCTTTATTTTCGACAATTAAGAAATTGACTGCCAAGTTTAAACGTGGCCGTACCATCCTTGAAAATGATCCACGTCAAGGACATCCAAAAAATGCAACAACACCAGAAATCATTGTTCGAGTGCATGATATGGTATTGGATGACCGGCGAGTCAAAGTGCATGAAATTGCTGAAACTATAGGCATTTCAAAAGAATATGTAGGATATATTTTGCACGAAGAATTGCAAATGAAAAAGCTTTGCGCAAGACAGGTGCTGTGCTTCTCACTTCATTATTGATCTCCCACAGCAGATCAAAAATGAACAGCGCTTGGAGCGTTTTAACAAGAATAAAACTGATTTTGTGAGTTGATTTATTACTATGGATGAGACTTGGATTCACCATTACATACCAGAATTCAAATAGTGGACAGAAGCTGATTGTTCAGTGTCAAAGACAGTTGGTTCCATCACCAGGAATGGTCATGGCATCAGTGTTTTGGGATGCTAAAGGCATTTTGTTTATTAATTATCTTGAAAAGGGTAAAAAAGTAACCGGAAAATATTATTCTGATCTTTTAACCAGTCTAGATGAAAAATTTTGTGAGAAAAGACCCGGTTTGCAGAAGAAAAATATCATCTTTCATCAGGACAATGCACCTGCCCACAAAGGTGTTTTGGCAATGAGAAAATTAAGAGATCTGCACTATGAATTGTTGGAACATCCACCCTATTCCCCAGATTTGGCTCCCTCTGACTTCTATCTCTTCCCAAAACTAAAATTCTTTCTCGCTGGTCAGCATATTTCTTTGAATCAAGAAGTGATTGCAGCTGTAGAGGGGGGTATTTTACAGATCTTACTGCGAACCACTACAGGGACGGAATAATGGCACTGGTGCATTGCTGGAATAAATGTATTAGTCTTAAGAGAGATAATGTTGAAAAATAAAAATAATTTTGAAATTATAAATTCATTTTTTCATTGTTAGGCTGAGAATTTATTAGACCACCATCGTATGTTTTGTGTGTGTTGGGGGCTTATATAAGTTTTATGCACTGCTTTATTTATTATTTTATTTAGCGTATGATGATACAACGGCCGTGAGGCCCTTTTTACAGGGAAGTATGGCACTATCTCAATCCTCCCTAATTTTTCCCCTGGCTTGGGACAGGCATATGGTTGGGTCATAGGCATTCCTGACTGTAATCCATATGTGTTCACGTGGCCAGATTGCCTGTTCTGGGGGACAAAAAACCTGAGTTTCCAGGCAAAAAAGACCCCTATCTCTCTATGAGACTGGCTAACTCATCTTTTGTTGAAAGAGACCAGATAAAGGTTCCTCACATCATGGACAGGAATTGCCCAGGTATTTTCAACCAAAGGGCTTCGTCTATACCAACTTAGCTATGCACTGCTGGATCAGCTATTTTTGAATGTGGGGCTTACGTTGAGGAGTGGTGTATGTGTGTTTTATATTGTTGTTATGCTAATTTAAATAAACACTGCAGATACAGCCATTTTTGCTTAACTATGGTTCACATCATCTAATGAGATTTTTTATATTGCTTATTTCTAACTTGTTACTGCTGACCTGTGCAATATAATGTGCACAGGTTAAAATGCACATTTAATGTAGCCTAATTTAATTAGGTTTTTTTTTTTTTTTTACTTTATTTTAGGAAATTGGATATACTCATCTAAGGCTTGTGCAGGGAGTACAGTCTCTCTTACAGTTGTCAGGATTGTTAGCTCGTCTATGTAAACACAGTAGAGTAGTTGCCACTGATAATTAATGTGAATCACTTCCACATTATAATGTAAAAATGTAATATATGGACTTTTCAATATAAATAAAGTTTATTTTTTCTCTTCATTATTCATGTACAATAAAAATTGATATGGTATGGTACTATAAAAATGATTTTAACCAAATGACCATTCCACCTTTGTTCCAAGATGGAATAAATAGATGCTGAGATGGAGGTTTAATGTTTAAGTTACTTAGTAAAGTCCAGATAACACCAGCCTGATTAATTTTCAAACTTCTGATGCTAGATAGTGGTTCTGTGTTTAAATATTCAACATAACTACCAAGAGTGGACATCAGAACAATCAGTTTTCATATTTTATGTTGAGATTATTCAACATTTCAGTTAGAATAACTGGAAGGACAAATCCTGTAACTTGCTGCATAATTAACTCTTAGGAAAGTACAGCATAATACCTGAATTGTGTAGACCACATTTGTTCATAAGTTGTTAAAAATTTTCATTTATGATAATATTTATAATATTATGATAAAACTAAAACGTGACATATAAATAGACTGTTCCTTGTTGGTACTGTATGAAAATAGATTTTGTACTTGATTCAACACTGATTTACACTTCATATTTTAATACTCATGTGAACTGTACTCTGGAAACTGCACAAGATTTTTATGCCATTATAGTATCTGCCTGAATATAACAAAACAAGGCTAATCTTCTTGAATGGCAGGCAGTCTCAAGTAGAGTAATGTGGGGTGCTTAAGGGTCAAAGCTCTATAACTGAGAGGAGACCTCCACATAGCCTCTAAAAGAATGCGGAGAACTGACCAGGGCTTCTGACCTAATGTCCAATCCTCACCTTCTCGTGGTGCACCCTGTTGGGTATCTACCTGTATACTGAACGAACAAGGATGGACTCGCAATTTGGGATTTAGCCGACCAAATTGTATTCCTATTGGCTTAAACCAAAATACAAAATGATGGTACAGCATGACAAAATTTCATGCCGACAGGAGCATCGCCCGGTTAAACAAAGCCTCTTTGTTTTCGCCAGGGAACCAGGGCGATCAGCGAAAATTCAGCTGCTGGAACAAATCCGAAAACACACCCCAACTCAATATCACCAGAATTAAAGATCAGTACTATAAACATAAGAAGCCTGAATGGCAAAGAAATGGAGCTAGCTGAGGAATTAGATAAGTACCAGATCTACATAATAGGGGTGACTGAAACAAAAAAGATAAAAACTGGTGAGATCTTTCTGATCAATAAATACAAAATGTTATATTCGGACAATGACAATCAAGGAAAGAAGGAGTTGCCATAGTATTCAACACTAAATACGAGGCTAATCTTCTTGAATGGCAGGCAGTCTCAAGTAGAGTGATGTGGGCAGATATGAGAAGGAGGAACTGGGCAATGAGACTTATTTGTGCCTATGGTTCTACTAAGGTAGAAGGGGAGGAATTTTTTGAGGCTTTAGAGAAAGCAACTGACACAATGAAAAAGGAAAACTTGGTCATTATTGGGGATCTAAATAGCAGAGTAGGAAATGATTGTCAGACATACAAAAATATTTTGGGAAAATTTGCAGAAAAGAGCAAAGCTAATAATAATGGCAAATACCTGTTGGATTTCTGCTCAGGACATCGACTGGTTATTACTAACACCATGTTCCAACATAAAAATGTGCACAAATTCACATGGAGAGAAGAGGCAAGGATTAAGAAAAGTCTCATTGACTATGTTATTGTTGATAGTGATGTTTTCTCCCTGGTGCAGGATACTAGAGTGTATAGAGGATTTGAAATTGGAAGTGATCACCATTTAGTACTGAGCAGGATAAAATTGAATTTCATATTGAAAAGAATAATGTGTGTAAGAAAGTTTTAAAGTGAATAAAAGTTGAGCAGCACTCAGATGTGAATTGTAGACTAAAATACACAAAGATTATTGAAGAAAAAATTAAAGAATTTGAGAACAGCAACCAAACCTTGGAGATTAAGTGGCAAGCCTTGAAGACAACACTGATTCAGTCAGAGAGGCATGTGGTGAGTTTGTCTACAAGGATAGAAAAATCAGAACTCCATGGTGGACACAGGAAGTTAAAGAGGCAGTGAAGGAAAAGAAGAAAGCATATCAAAAGTTCCTGGCAAATAAGTCAACTTGTGCTCTTGGAGAATACAGAGAGATGTAAGAAAGCTAAACACTGTGTAAAACTAGCTAAACAAAAGTCATGGGAGGACTTTGGCAAGAACATGGAAAACAAACATCAAGAAGGTCCTTAGATCCTTCTAGTGTTATTTCAATCATTCTAACCAATTTGTGTGGGATTCCCAATCTTCTAAGACTATTAATCATTTTTTATCTATTTATTTTATCGAAAGACTGTTTAAAATTAATATATATAAATTATATAATTCTATATTATATTCCATAAATTTTTCATGTATATTTCTTAACATAAATATATTATCAGTGGTATCTCTCTCTCTCTGGTCTAAAACTGGATTGGTAATCTCCTAAAATTTCTTCAGTATATATGATTCTAATCTACTGTTTATTAAACTTGATAAAATTTTATATGTTACATTTAGCAATATGATTCCTCTATAATTACCACAATTCAGTTTATCTCCTTTTTTATATATTGGTAATTTTTCTTCATTCCATATTTCAGTTATTAATTGCCAGATTTTTCCCCATAATGGTTTTCCAGCATTTTTGATAAACTCCCCTGTTATTCCATCTATACCTGGTGTTTTAAAGTTTTTTTTTATTATTTTATAATTTTAACTACCTCTTCATAAGGTGGTTCTTATATTTTTTCTTCATTTATTATAAATTTGCTCAAATTCCTATCTTCATCATCATTAATTTCTTCTTCTGATAACAATTCTTTAAAATACTCTTTCCATCTCTTCATGGCTTCTTTTTCAGTTATTATTTCGCCTTCTTTATTCTTGCATCCTATTATTTGAGGATTAAAATTTTGTACTAGTGAATTAATTTCTTTATAATATTTTCTTATTTCTTTGTTTTTATTATTCACTTATTAACTCTATTTTCCTTTTCATCATCTCTTTATTTCTTTTGGTTACATATTTTCTTTGCTTCCTTTCTCTTTTCTTGATATTTTTCTCCATTAGCTCTTGTATATCTTTATATTTCTTTCTTGCTTTATTTTTAATTTCTGGTGCTTTCCTGCATTCATCATCAAACCAATCCTTTTATATTTCCCTATTATTTCTTCTGCTGCATTTATTATTATTATTTTGATTTTCAAATTCTTTAATATCTTCTTTTTTTTTGTATAATTTAATAGTCTCTTTATTTGTGAAAGCTTCAATATTCCATTTCTCAATTCTATCTATTTTCCCTCTATCTATTATTGATATTCTTTGTCTCAATTTTACACCAACTATCATGTGGTCAGAGTCACAGTTTGCACCACTAAATGCTCTTACATCAATAATTGATGTTGCCCATCTTTTAGAAATCAAAACATGATCTATCTGATTACACTCATTAGTAGCAGGAATAAACCATGTTCCTAAATGTATCTTTTTATGTGGAAAATTTGTGCTCATTACTCTTAATTTATTAGTTGTTGCAAACTGAGCAACTCTATTACCATTATCACTAGTTTCTTCATGTCCACTGTATCTTCCAAACACCTCTTTATATATATCTTCTTTCCCTAATTTAGCATTAAAGTATCCTAATACAATCATAGCATCATTTTTTGGTATGCTTTCACATGCTTTTTTGTAAATCATCATAAAATTGTTTGGTAGTGTTTTCATCAGCATTCTCATTTGGAGCATAAATATTTATAAATATAAAGTTACAAAATTTACCTTTAATATGTATTTTACATATTCTCTCATTTATTGGTGTAAATCCTAATATTGATTTGTAGACCTTTTTTTTGTAATAATAAAACCGACTCCATGTTCTTGTTTTATAGGACCACTAAAGTATAACTTATCTTTTTTATTAATTACTCCTTGTCCTTTCTACTTATTTTCTGTAAGACTGTAATATCAATATATTTCAGTAATTCTTCTGCTACATTTTGCATTTTACCAGCCTATAATCATGTTCCGAATTATTTCTCGTTAGTCATTTCCACAGAGTCAATCTGGTTTCATATTGTTTAGCGTTCTCAACAGAATATTTTTTCTAGGAGTAGGTTGTTAGCCCATTGCCAGACCCTCCTCCTTTATCCAGGCTTGGGACCGGCAACAGTTTTGATGAGCTACTCAATCCACCATCAAATACTGCAGGCAGAGCTTTCTCTCTTATTCCATATACATTTATTTAGTTGACTTCCTACCATACCAGTTCTGTTAATTCTGTTGTTTATTTCCATATTTAATTTGCCATCTTCATTAAAAATTGTTCCTAGGTAGCTGATGTTAATCTTATACAGGTCTATGCTCCTACTGCTGCCAAGAATGATACCAAGATTGAAGAATTTTATGATCAATTAAAAGAACTAATGCAAAACACAAAAAAGCATAATATTAACATCGTCATGGGTGATTTCAATGCTAAAGTTGGGAAAGGTAGAAGTGGAGATGTAGTTGGCGAACATGGACTGGGAACAAAAAATGTGAGAGGCAACAGTCTTATTCAATTCTGCCAGGAAGAGGAGCTAATAAAGCTACCATCCCAAAGGCTGTATACTTGGCGATCACCACAGGATAATAATGGGAATATAGTCAGAAACCAAATTGATTACTTGCTAATTAACCAATGATTTCGAAGTTCTATAAAGAGTACAAAAACTTATCCTAGTGCAGATATTCTTCTGATCATAATCTACTGGTGGCAGAGTTAAAACTTAGACTGAAAGCTATACTTGAGAAACATCAACAAAAAAGGTTTGATTTAGGAAAAATTAAAAAACACAGAGATAAGAACCAAATTGAGTCAAGATCTGAATCAAGAGCTAGCACTTATCAAGAATGATGACATCATGAGGGTTGATGAATCATGGGACAAATTAAAATCTGTCTTCATAGAGAAATGTACCAATACCTTGTGTCCTAATAGAACAGTAAAAAAGAAAGATTGAATAACTGATGAAATTCTTTCTCTCATGGATCAACCTCAAGATCATATAAAAATCATAGTCCAACAAAATATAAAGAGGTTCAGAAAATTATTAAATGCAAGATCAAAGAAGCAAAAGAAATCTGGATGAATGAAAAATGTAAAGAAATAGAAATTCTACAGGAAAAGCATGACAATTTTAATCTACACAAAAAGTTGAAAGGAGACCTCAGATATATTTAAGAAAAAACAATTCTGTATCCTTCGAAACATAAAGGGAGAAATAATATCCAAAAAAGATGACAAAATACAAGAATGGGTGAAATATATAGAAGAACGCTTTACTGATAACAGACAGAATCCAGAAAATACTTATGAACATATGGAAGGTCCATGCATTCTAAGATCAGAGGTAGAACGTGCACTAAACTCACCAAAAAAATGGTAAAGTTTTAGGCCAGGATAGAATACCAGCAGAAATAGTAACACTATTAGAAGGTGACAACATTAATATATTAGTAAAGCTATTTAATAAGATCTACGATACAGGCATAAACCCTCAAGACGGGTTACAGTTGACCTCATCATGCTACCTAAAAATAGACTTCCCATAAAATTTTTTTTATCATACCGGGACATTTTTGAGAGTTTGCGCTCAAAACAGAAAGTAACGCCTTCTACGCTAAGTACTTATGATTCAAAAGACTAAATAACGGAGTGGTTAACAAAAAACATTTCGTAGTAATAATTTTAAATTACTCTTAACTGAACATAACTTATTATTAAAAAGTTATTAATATTTATCACTAGCGTGAATTTTCTTTAAAAATTCTTTATTTTTACTCACATCGAAAAATTCACTACAATTTAGTTCACTATTAAGTTTGCAGCACAATACAGCTTTTACTGTTGATTCAGCCATTTTACCTCTTTCTTCAGACCATATGTTATTCATTATTGAGAATATCCTTTCAACAGGTGAAGATGTGTCTTGCAGGCTGAAAATGTATTCTATAATTTGGACAAGACTGGTCAATGACATATTCTTTTCTTTGAAATGACTGAATAGTTGTATCCATTTTTCTTCGCAACTTGTATTTTTCAAAATTTCATAGTTTGCTGACCAAAAAGTTGATGAACGTTTATTTTTCACTTGGTTAGAGTATAATAAATTTAGTTTAATCCTTTATCCAAGTGTGAGCAAACAAAGTTTGCGCCTGAAAGTATCTTCAGGACCGGGATAAGGTGGTACAACACCACGGACTCCTTGCAAAGGTGGAGCAAGCTACCAACACTCCTATCTCAGTATCTCCCATAATGCAAAACACATCTCCTTGCGGATATGTCTAATGTTATGCATTAAGGGAAGGGCCACATCCCAAACTAGTTTCGACCTTTATTGGGGTCTCTTCAGTGGGAGCAACGCCCAAGTGGAGATACCAGGCAGAAGCATTAGCAGGTGTTGTACCACCTTACCCCGATCCTGAAGATACTTTCAGGCGCAAACTTTGTTTGCTCACACTTGGATAAAGGATTAAACTAAATTTATTATACTCTAACCAAGTGAAAAATAAACTTTCACCATCTTTCTCTAAATCCAGAGTAATTTACTAAAAAAGGGTGGCACACCATTTGGCAACTCCTATAGGTAGAGATGACCTGCTAATGCTTCTGCCTGGTATCTCCACTTGCACCTGGCTCCCACTGAAGAGACCTCAATAAAGATCGAAACTAGTCAGGGTTGTGGCCCATTCCCTTAATGCATAACATTAGACATATCCGCAAGGAGATGTGTTTTGCATTATGGGAGATACTGAGATAGGAGTGTTGGTAGCTTGCTCCGCCTTTGCATGGAGTGCCCTGGTGTTGTACCACCTTACCCTGGTCCTGAAGATACTTTCAGGCGCAAACTTTGTTTGCTCACACTTGGATAAAGGATTAAACTAAATTTATTATGCTGATCAAAAAGCTTTTGCAATCACCACTTCATCAAACAGTTCATCCATGTTTATTGCATTATTTGCAAGTGTTTCATTAATTTTTCTCACCTGAAGCTTCAATTTCCGACCAAGTTAATTCATTGTTGTTTATCCAAGTAAAAGATTCTGCTCCACCAAAACTGTTTTACCAATGCTCAATATAAGAAAGACATCGGTCATAAAATTTTGTAAACTCTTGTAGTATTGTATTAATATTTCCATTATTTTCCAGTATTCTAAAAAGCTTTTTTGCTTCTTGAGGTATAAATTTATTATCACGCCTTTCCTCAAGATTTGTTTTTAATTTTCTAAGTTCAATGACAATATCTGTTGCACCGCACGGTTAGCCTAGTGGCTTTGCGCTTCGCAACGATATGCCTGGGGAAGGAGTGTCCCAGGTTCGATTCCCGTTGTAGACGTGAGGAATTTGAGGATCTTCCTCAGGCATAGCCAAGTTAGCCGGTCTTGGGCGCGGTCAGTAGGGTTTTTTCCGCCAGTTTATCTGGCGTTTTTCATCCAGCAAACAGGCAAACCGGCCCCATGAACATACGCCTCTGCAGTCAAAAATATATCCCCCCCCCCCCCCAGCGGCAGACCAGGCGATGGGTCGGTTGGGAGTAGTAATAACAAGAAGTCGCATCTAAAGTAACACGCGGACCCTGCATGGGAAGCGGGAATAACGCGTAGTAGAAGAATGACAATATCTGTTGCACTCGCTTTTGTACTTTCCATAATCAAGATAGATTTGTGTTGCCCATGCACAAACCACAAATACATTTCACCACAATCATTATCAAAGAACTGTTTTGTCATCACCAGACAGTGTTCTTGTGAAATAAAATATGATTTCAGTCCCTCATAGATTTCAAGTATTCTGGAAGTAGCGAAAGAAAATGGGTGTTGCCATGTTTAAGAACCTTTTTATACTCCACATTTACAAATTCACAGAACACTTTTAGTTGAGTGACTTGAACCATATAAATGTGGAAATATTTATAAATTTTGACTACTAAAGCTTCTATTTCAATAGGTAGAACATCGACTGCAGTTTGAAGACAGTTGTGAACGATGTGAGCACCGCAACCAGTGCCCACAATATTTCTTCCTAGTTCCTTCTTCAATCGACTGTAAATATTGTTTTCTCCTCTCCGTTTTACACTCCCAAAATTGGTATTGCAGTTATCTCCACAAAATCCAATATTTTTTTTTGTTATATTATGAGTTTTCATAACTGACATTAAATGGTTTGTCAGTATTTCTGCAGTTTCACCGGGAACTGATCGAAAGTATAAAAGTTTAACTTTTACTCCACAATCTGGTTCAAAATACCACACAACACGTGGCACAGTTTTAATTTCTTTCCTGTTGGAAGAATCAACTGATATCGTTACAAAATTTGTTTTGTTTAAATCTTCACAAAGTTGCTGAAACAACAGTGGCTCAATCACATTAACAATGACAGCTTCACATTTTGTTCTACCCAGTCTAAAATTTGTTTCAAAAAGCTTTGATATCAATTTAGATGAACAATTGGCAGACTTAAAGCTAAGATTGTGAATAGCAACACGAAATGCAAAAGTTGCTTCTTTAGCAGCTATTAAAAATTCTTTGCCACTTGGATCGGCACCTTTAAAATATGACAATATCTTTGAGGAAGTTCCTACCGCTGCTAGACTAGCCTTATGTTTTGCACATGTCAAGTAATTTTTTATGTCCGAATGCCCACCATGAGCCACAGAAAATTCTGAAGAGCATTGTTCACATTTCACTTTGTCAATATGACTACAAACTTTTTTCAAAAATGGATAATCCTTTTTTAATTCATCCGTAAAAACACACAGTTTCTTTTTGGCATTTTGGAGTTAAATTAATTTAATGAAGTAAAAAAAATTACAAACAACACGCCGAAAAGAAACACCGACTTGCAATCTAAACTCAACTAAGATTGTGCATGCTCAACAATGACTTGTGACGCAGCGTACAGGCCAGAGTCAAAGTGGGGTATTCGTGTTGTCTAATCGTCATTTTCCGAGGCTGCACTTTTTGTCCTGTCAGGTGTCTTCTCCCTCCAGGAGATTAACTACCATGTGTCTCCACCATGTCCTATTCTGTGCCTCTCTGCTGCATTCCTCATATGAGATATAGGTCATCTTCTATATTTTTCTTCCACTCCAGTCTTTGTCTTTCTCTCTCCCTCAACAGTTCCTTCGAGAAGTGTCCTTTGTAGGCATTTATGTCTCAGAATATGTCCAAAATATCTGACTTTACTCTTTTTAATTTCTTTCATCAGGCTCCTGTTGACGCCTGCCATCTCCAGTACCTCTTCATTTGTCTTTTTTTCTTTCCATGATATTCTCATAATTCTTCGCAGCATCCACATTTCAAAGGCCTCCAGTTTTTTTCACACTCAGATTGGAGAGTGTCCATGTCTCTACTCCATATAATAATGTAGACCATATGTAGCATTTGGAGATTCTTAGTCTTGTTTTCAGATTTAATTCTCTAGATGTTAGTAGATTTTTCATACTGTTGAAAGTTGACCTGGCGATTTCAATCCTTTTTCTAATTTCATCTTCTGTCCTGCCATTCTCTGTGATCAAGTGTCCGAGGTATATGAAGTAAAATTTCTGTTCTAATTTATTTCCTTTTATATCGATGCATATTTTTGGTATTTTCTTTTCTCTTGAAATTATCATGATTTTTGTCTTGTTAAAGTTGAAACTGAGGCCATACTGTTTGCTATACTTGAGGGTTTCATCCATAAGAGTTTTGAGGTCATATTTGTTTTCAGCTAGAACCGTGTCATCTGCATATCTTAGGTTATTAATATTTCTGCCCCCTACAGTGATTCCTTTGAGGTTACTAATTTTATTAAATATTTCTTCTGTGTATAGGTTAAAGAGAATCAGAGAAAACACACAGCTTTGTCTCACACCTTTCTGAACTGGGAATTCTTCTGAGGGCTCTCAAAGATGCAGTCTGTTCCCAGTAAAGATTAGTTAATAGCCTAATGTCTTTTCCATCCATGCCTATTTTTGAAAGGATGTCAATTAATTGTTCATGTTGGACATTGTCGAATGCCTTTTTGTAATCTATGAAGCAGAGGTACACATCTTTTTGTTTTTCTAGATATCTTTCTATGATGGTTCTGATGTTGAAAATACCTTCTCTTGTACCTACATTTTCCTTGAAGCCACTTTGTGTATCATTTATTTCTATGTTTATTTTTCTTTTATTTCTTTCAAGAATAACGTATAGGAGGACTTTTGATACTTGACTGATGAAACTGATTGTCCTGAACTCTTCACATCTTGTAGCTTTTGTTTTTTTTGGGAATTGGAACGAAAATTTGAGTGATTAATATCTTTGGGTAGAAATCCAGTCTCGTATATTTTATTGCATAATTTTGTTAGAAATTTCAGTCCTTCATCGAGAGCCCTAACCATTCTGCCAGGATATTATCTATTCCTGCAGCTGTATGTGGTTTTAGTTTTCTGACGGCATTTTCAACTTCACAGAGTAAAATGGATGGTCCTTCTATATCAGTCTGTTCAGGAATATCATTTCCTTGTTGTTCATATAATTTCCTTGTGTATTCAATCCATCTTTCCGTGATTTCTTTTTTATCCATTAGAATATGACACTTAGAATAGAATTAGATTAGAGCACTTTTTGTACTGCGTGTATATTCTGCACTTTTAAATTTTTACCAAATAGCCGGGACCATACCTTCAAACCGGGACCTATGATAAGCCTACCTAAAAAGCAAATGCTAAAACTTGTAATGACTATAGAATGATCAGCCTAATGAATCACGTTCTCAAAATGTTTCTGAAAATAATTCAAAACAGAATATACAGAAAATGTGAAGACACCATCAGTGATACCCAATTCGACTTTAGAAATGGTTTGGGAAAAAGAGAGGCTCTTTTTCCCATTTGCTTTGACTTCAAGAAAGCATTTGACAAAGTCCAACATGCTAAAATGATTGCACTATTAAAAAGAATTGGATTAGATCGTAAAGACATCAAGATTGAAAACTTATATTGGAACCAAAAGGCATCTGTTCAAGTTGTGTGCTGTCATCTCTTCTTTTTAACATATACTCAGAAGCTATATTAAGTCTTGAAAGGAAGGGATTAGTGTAAATAGTGAAATCATCAGTAACATCCAATATGCTGATGACACAGCTCTCCTGGCTGACAATATTCAGGATCTTCAAAATCTTCTGGAACTAGTGAATGAAGAGAGTGAAAAAATCGGATTAAAAATAAATATCACCAAAACTAAATTCATGGTCATAAGCAAGAAAACAATTCTTAATTCAGCACTTTCTTTAAATGGAAAACAAATAGAAAGAGTGGCAAAGTTTAAATATGTCGGATGCTGCTTAAATGATGTAACCGCAGTTTAAATTTAGAACTTAAGAGTATGCATGGTTAAATGCTATGTGTGGTCTGTACTGTGCAGAAACTTAGACCTAGAAGACAACATCAATAAAAAGACTTGAAGCCTTTGAGATGTGGTTATACAGACAAATGTTAAAAATCCCATGGACAGCAAAAACATCCAATCAGGGAGTACTGGAACAAATGGGGAAATCGCGTGAACTTTTAGATACCATAAAAAAAAGGAAATTGATTATAAAAGGGAAGATAAATGGAAGAAGAGGACAAGGAAGATGAAGAAAATCTTGGCTGGCAGACATCAAACAGTGGACTTGCATGAACTCTGAGAGACTGCTCAGAGTGGCTGAGAATCGCTCAAAATTTGCCAAGGTGGTCGCGGACCTCTGATAGATTGCACTCAAAGAAGAAAGAGGTAGCTGAAATGTTTTACTTGTTCTATAGGCCATTCACTATGCAGTTAATATTTTTAGGGTTCTTGCCTATTTTCATTTCTTTGTTTAGCTATTGCTGATTTTCATACCAAATTTATTACAACAGTTATTCAATTTAGTCAGGGAATTTGGCAGACTTCTACTGGATTTATTCAGAAGTATAACATAACATCATCTGCAAAAGAGATAAGATTAACATCACCAATTTTAATATGATTTAATACCACTTTCCTTCATAATATGATCCATATAGATCAGTGGTTCTTAACCTGGGGTGTGTGCACCCCTGGGGGTGCGAGAAAGCATTTCCATGGGTGCGAGAGAAGTTTCTGAATTTTGATCCAGATTCAATGGACTACAGCTATTTAATAAAAGATGATCTTATTGAAATATGAGCCAATGCACGTATTCAAATAGAATTTGAAAAACTGGACTTAGAACAATTCTGGTGTATACAGTTAGAACCTAAAGCAGCATTGCAGACACTTTTACCATTTGCCACCATCACCTACCTGTGTGAAATGGGATTTTCATCACTTTTGCACATAAAAACAAAAGCCAGAAATCGCTTAAATGCAAGTGACGATTTATGCATGGCTCTTTCAAAAAAGGAGCCTCGCTTCAAAAGTATTATTATGAATAAACAACAACATAGCCATTAAAAATTGAGATATTGTTTTGTATGTATATGTAAATGTGTTTATTTTTCAATAAATAAATTATCTTGCAATAGATGTAATTTTCTAAATAAAGAAATAGAAACACATTTTTCAAAGGATGCGAGAACTTATTTTTAGATTCAAGGGAGTGCCAATCACTAAAAAGGTTAAGACCCACTGATATAGATGATGAATAACATCCTTGTCTGACACCAGATTTAACATCAAGCCATCATTCTGTACTTCCTTCAATTCTCACTGCTGAGTTACAGCTCAAATAAAGACTAAGTATTGCTTGATATAATTCCCCATTGGCACTATATAACTGTAAATATAGGCTTACAGGAAGTTTTTAATTCATATTTATCATCAAGAAATTTCTGATTTCAGGATACTATGTAGTACTAACCAACTACCTTTTTTAAAATTTTTTTTGATACTTTAATAATTTGTAATCCCACGGATCATGTTGATTTTTCAGTTTATCGGAAACCAACCTTTACTGGCAAATACATTCACTCATCCTCCCACCATCATTCATCACAGAAGATGGGTATTATCAAGGGTATTGTACCACTTTAATTTTTATTTAAATAACTTTCATGGCTTACACATGCAACAAAAAATTATATAGAATTTTATTCAAAAACTCCAAATACCCTATCCAACATTCTGTGTTGTCAAGGAGACAAACAGTTAACTACATTCAAAGCATGACATTATGAAACAAGATTATGGTTTCTTCCCTGTTCACCAATATACCACTACAATATATACTTCAGTTTTCAGAATCTGCTTTCACAGAAGACATTAACCTAATGCAAGCTATTTTACATGCATAGTAAGTTGTTCAAATAAATCAAAAGAACAGCAATCAGCAGTCCTATCTCACCAGCCCTAGCTGATTCTTTTATGGAGTATTTAGAAAAAACAACACTTTGACGCTATATTTCCTCAGTCTCATACATGGTTATGTTCTGTTGATATATTTGCAGTCTGGTCCCACACTGAGTCAGAATTCCTTCAGTTCTTAGAGAAAATAAACTCCTACTCCCATATCAAGTTCACTATTGAACATGAATCTAAAAACCAACTACCCTTCTTTTTTTTTAGATATGTGAATAATTTTAATCCCACAAATCATGTTGATTTTTCAATTTATCGGAAGCCAACTTTTACTGGCAGATACATTCACTCATCCTCCCACCATCATTCATCACAGAAGATGGGTATTATCAAGAGTATTGTACATAGAAATCATATGATCTGCTCTTCTGATTCTCTTATATGAATTGAATCAAATTAAAAATCCGATATGTAATAGATACAACAAAACTACCATTCAAGAAAAATTTATAATTATCATCCTTCTACCAGACTATAATCTGATATGAAAAGAATTTCGGTACCCTACATTAAAGTAATCTCAGAAGAAATGACAAGGATGCTTTGTAAATTCAATCTACAATAGTCTTCCCTTTGCATGGTAAGACTACTTAGACTACAGTTATTCATGGTCAACCCCAGTTCAAAAATATTAAATGCAAAATTCCAGAAATAAACAATACATAAGTTTTAAACTGCATGCCGTTCAAAGTAGAGTGATGAAATCTCATACTGTGTTGCTCGGGACGTGAATCATCCCTTTGTCCAGCATATCCATTCTGTATTGTATACACCGTGATATCACAGTGCTTGTATTCAAGTAACCCTTATTTTACTTAATGGCTCCAAAATGCAAGAGTGGTGGAAGGGTGAAAGTTCTCAACTTCATAAGGAAAGAGAAAAAAAAAAATTGTTGCTAAGATTTTATTTACAACTTTTATTACAGTATATTGTTATAATTGTTCTATTTTATTATTAGTTTTATTAGTTATTGTTGTTCATCACTTACTATGCCTAATTTATAAATTAAACTTTATCATAGGTATGCATAAGATTCAGTAATATCTGTGGTTTCAGCCATCCACTGGGGGGGTCTTGGAACGTATCCCCCCCGTGGATAAGGAGGGGAGTGATGTATACCCTTCTTTCAAGCAGCATAGAACCATCTTCCTTCCTACCATCTACAAAAGATACATTACCACCTCTTTCCTTACCAGGTGTCTATCAAGCATCCTGCTCATGGTATCTTTGCTTTTTGGACAGATTGGCCATTCTGTCTTCATTAAATTGAAGAACATCAAGGCTATATTACATTTTCAGAATCTGACAAGTCTGGCCTTGCTTTTCAAGCTAACCATCTTTTCATAATTTTTAACATATTCTTTTTTTAAATAGTGGTTTTACTTTCTGATTATATAATGACAAAAAAAAAAGAAAACAAATCAACTTTACTTAAATATTATGTAAAAACTTTATTTATATTTAGGAAATCAAATAATGTTCTTTGTTTGCTCAGGGTCAAAGCTGTATAACTGAGAGGAGACCTCCACATAGCCTTTAAAGGAATGTGGAGAACCGACCAGGGCTTCTGACCTAATGTCCAATCCTCACCTCCTCATTGTGCACCCTGTTGTGTATCTACCTGGATACTGAACGAATGAGGATGGCCTGGCAATTTGGGATTTAGCTGACCAAATTGTATTCTTATTGGCTTAAACCAATATAGAAATTGATGGTACAGTATGACAAAATTTCATGCCAGCTGGGAAGTCGCCCGGTTAAACAAGGCCCCCATTGTTTTCGCCAGGGCGAACAGCGAAAAATCATCTACTGAAACAAATTTGAAAGCACACCTCAACTCAACATCACCAGAGTTAAAGATTGGTACTATCAACATAAGAAGCCTGAATGGCAAAGAAATGGAGCTAGCTGAAAAATTAGATAAGTACCAGATCAGCATAATAGGGGTCACTGAAACAAAAAAGACAAAAACTGGTGAGATCTTTTTGATCAATAAATACAAAATGTTATATTCAGGCAATAACAATTAAGGAAAAGAAGGAGTTGCCATAGTATTCAACACTAAATACGAGGCTAATGTTCTTGAATGGCAGGCAGTCTCAAGTAGAGTGATGTGGGCAAATATGAGAAGGGGAGAACTGGACAATGAGACATTTGTGCTATGGTTCTACTAAGGTAGAAGGGGAGGAATTTTTTGAGGCTTTAGAGAAAGCAACTGACACAATGAAAAAGGAAAAGTTGGTCCTTGTTGGGGAACCTAAATAGCAGAGTAGGAAATGATTGTCAAACATAGAAAAATATTTTGGGAAAATTTGGAGAAAAGAGCAGAAATCCAACAGGTATTTGCCATAATAATGGCAAATACCTGTTGGATTTCTGCTCAGGACATGGACTGGTTATTACTAACACCATGTTCCAACATAAAAATGTGCACAAATTTACATGGAGAGAAGAGGCAAGGAATAAGAAAAGTCTCATTGACTATGTTGTTGTTGATAGTGATGTTTTCTCCCTGGTGCAGGACACCAGAGTGTACAGAGGATTTGAAAATGGAAGCGATCACTATTTAGTGTTGAGCAGGATAAAATTGAATTTCATATAAAATTTCAGCATCTCTCAGATGTGAACTGTAGACTAAAATACACAAAGATTATTGAAGAAAAAATTGAAGAGTTTGAGAACAGGAACCAAACCTTGGAGATATAGTGGCAAGCCTTGAAGAAAACCCTTATTGATTCAGCCAGAGAGGCATGTGGTGAGGTTGTCTGCAAGGATAGAAAAATCAGAACTCCATGGTGAACACAGGAAGTTAAAGAGGCAGTGAAGGAAAAGAAAGCATATCAAAAGTTCCTGGCAAATAAGTCAGTTGCTCTTAGAGAATACAGAGACAAATGTAAGAAAGCAAAACACTGTGTAAAACTAACTAAACAAAAGTCATGAGGGAACTTTGGCAAGAACATAGAAAATAAATATCAAGAAAGTGGTAAGATATTCTGGAGGTTGTTGAAGAAGCTTAGAAATGGAGGAAAGAGTGCTGATGAAGGTGACATGAAAACAGGAGAAAAAGATATCCTTGAAGTATGGAGTAATTACTTCGAAAAATTGCTACATAAAACAAGCGGTGATAGCACAGTGGTAAAAAACACAACAGGCATACAGTCAGGAATACATATCCATACTTGAAGTGGAAAAAGCCATCAAAGGCTTGAAATGTGGAAAGGCAGCAGGAGTAGATGATATTCGACCAGAAATGCTGAAGTATGGTGGTATAAGAGTCTTACAGTGGTTGCACTGCATAGTTCAGAAAGCCTGGACAGAGGGACGAATTCCCGATGATTGGAGTAGAGCTCTAATAGTACCCATATATAAAAAGGGAAATAAAACTGAATGTGAGAATTACAGAGGTATTTCCCTACTGAGTATTCCTGGCAAGATCTATGTAAGTATACTTGAGAAACGGTTGAAAAGAATTGTGGAAGAAAGCTTGGTGGAAGAAAACAAGCTGGATTCAGGACAAATAGGGGCTGTCAGGATCAGATCTTCACTTTACGACAAATAGTTGAGAAAGCATGGGAATATAACAAAGATCTGTATTTAAGTTTTGTCGATTTGGAAAAGGCATATGACAGGTGCCAAGAGAGAAGCTATTCAATACGCTGCAGTTATATGGTGTCAATAGGGCATTATATCAAGCAATACTTAGTCTTTATTTGAATTGTAAGTCAGCAGTTAGAATTGAAGTACAGGAAGATGGTTTAATGTTAAATCTATTGTGAGACAAGATGTACATTATCCCCTCTGTTATTCAATATATATATGGGTCACATGATGAAGGAAAGTGGTATTAAACATGATATCAAAATTGGAGATGTTAATGTCAGCGCTTTGCTTTATGCAGACGATGTTATACTTATCAATAAATCCGCTACAAATCTGCAAGAGTCCCTGACTAAATTGAATAACTGTTGTAATAGATATGGTATGAAGGTTCAGCATTAAAAAGACAATGAAAATAGGTAGAATTGTTGAAATGTTAACTGTGTTGTGAATGGGGAACCTGTGGAACATGTAAAACATTTCAACTACATAGGCATGATTTTTACTGATGATTGTAAATTAAATATGGAAATAGACGACAGAATCAACAAAGCTGGTGTGGTAGGCAATCAATTGAATAAAGTGATATGGAATAAGAGAAATTAGTCGGAACACTAAATTAGCTGTATTCAAGACGGTGTTCAAACCAGTTTTAACTTATGGATCTGAGAGCTGGGTCAGAAGTAAAACACTTGACCAAAGACTAGAGACCGCAGATATGAGAGTCCTGAAAAAGATTAGAGGCGTGAACAGATGGCATCAATGGCAATATCATATTAAAAACGACAATATATATAAGAACTTTACTTTGTCAGCACCCACGAATGCATTAGCAGAGCTAATCTCAGGTGGTATGGTCACTTAAACAGAATGGGTGAAGAAAGATTAGCAAAACAAGTGTTCTCTGCCAGGTTAGCAGGAAAACGACCCAGAGGAAGACCAAGATATAGGTGGATCAATACGGTAGAAAGTGCCTTAGATGATAGAAATATAAGATCTGATAATGTTGGATTCTTGACAAGTAATAGACTGATTTGGAGAAAAATTGTAGATAGGAAGTTAGTAATGATGTAAATTTTTCATGTAGTACTATCATATCCTGTACACCCATTGAGTGGATATGTCAGGAATTTGATGATGGTAAATTTTAAGAAATATAACATCAGTATTATAGCACTGAAAGTTTTGAAAAGTACTTGCACTCAAGTAGCACCTTAACAATATTCAGTTCTATGCATTCGTACTAGTATTGTTTAAAACTTGGAATCATTTCTATCACACGCTCATAAGTCCAGTAGGCAGATGTCACGACTTAGTGGTGCCAGCATCGAAAAGTCGACTTGTGGTGCCGCCACAACCACAAAAGAAACTACTGCATATTTCAGATTATTAATACAAAACCATACAAGTTTGAAACAAAGTGAAATAAGGAGCAAAAAATAATTATTTTATGAGATTTTAAAATTTTAAAAACTAGAATCATTCTATAAATTTTCTGCAGCCCACTGGTTAAGAATCACTGATCTATTTATCCCAAAGTGCATAACTTTACATTTTTCAACATTAAACTGACACCCATTACTTTTTGCCCATACTGACAGCTTATTTAAATCATCCTGCAAGCTCTCTGCATCACCTTGATTAACTATTACTCTATCTAATTTCCTATCAGCAAACAACTGAATATTTCCTTTCAGGCTATTTCCTATATCATTTATTTATATTTCTAAATTAAACAGCAATGGTCCCAGCATTGCTGTTTAATTTATAAGTGATTATGTAGGGGCAGATTCCCACCACATAAGCCATTGCTCTCTTTGGCAGACTGCCAAGAAGAGTCAATTCATGTTGAAGGGGAGAAATAAATAAGGCGAACGAATTGGTCAACAAGCCGCAAAACCACGTGTTTTATAGGTAAAATTTTCCAACTGTTATATAAGCAAAATAATTACCACTTTAAAAACTACAATGAGCTTAAAAGAGAAGTTAATTTTCCGGCGTGTAATAATAAACAACTCATCCCACAGTATGGATCGATTACTCTATTATTGGAATGGATTCTTCTTCTGTTGACATGCACAAAAGTGTCGAAGTGTCTCGTATCTGTGGGCGTACTATATCAATTTTTGATATCTTTCCAGCACCCATCCGCTTATCCACTTAACCAGTGTCATATCCATCCCCATTTGTTCTAATTTGCATAACAGTGTTTCATGCAGTATTCTGTCAAATGCATTTGCAAAATCATTGTGTAGCCATTTCCTTTATTCAACTCAGCTGTTACTCTATTGTAAAAAAAAAATTTAGTAAATTACTAACGCATGACTGACCCTTCACAAAGCCATGTTGACCCTCATACAGTATCATATTTTAATCAACCCATTCTTCAATTCTCTTTTTTATCAATTTTTCTAGTATAGTATATTTACCACCACATCTGAGATACTGATTGGTCTATAATTTGCTATGCAGTCTTAGAACTTCTCTTATGCAAAGGAATAATTTTGCCCTTTCCACTCCTTTGGAGCTCTACCACAGCTGAGACTTAAACAGCTTAGTCATTACCAGTTCTCTTGCACATTCTCGCAAAACCCTAGCTGATCCCATCTAATCCCACAGCTGTATTTACATTGAGATTCTGCAATATCATAAGGTAAACCTCCAATTTATCCATCTCTGTTCCCACATTAGTGCCTGTCACATAGGTTGAGGCAGTAACCTCACTAGGAAGATATATGCTTGCAAAGTGATCACTCAGTAACTCAACTATTTTATCCTCTTCTGTCTTCTCATGACCATCACTCATCTTCCATAGTCATTCTTCCTCTTACTTGCCACATAACGAAAGAACTCTTCGGGATTTTTTGACTAAATTCTTCTCGCAATCTGATTTTGCCTTCTTTGCCATGCTGATCACCTTTCTTGCCTATGCCTCGTACTGTTCGTGAATTTGCTGGTCATCTTTCTCTTTATATACCTTCCACAGCATTTTCTTCTTCTGAATAATTATAATAATAGTTCATAAACTATTTTAATATTTATCAGATGGTCACTCACAGTGTTGGCATCGTAAAGATTTAAAATAAAAGGTGTAATTCAGTTTGTTTCATTTATGTGAAGTAGAGTGCCCTTCTATAAATTGTGTCCTTGGACTCACTGAAGATGTCACAATAATAATATATGAACAATATTTTTAAAAGAGGCTACCATATATAAATGACAAATTCAGGAATTTTGCAACCATTTCCTCTCCTTTTTTTTTTCAAAAAAAAGAGCTGCTCTAGTGTTGATTAATAGTTTGGATTTCATACATAAACACTGAATTATAAAATGGCTATACTGGCATGGGCAAATGGGTTTTTTTGTCTTGGAAACTTGGGGGTTTTCATCCTCCTACAAACCCAAGAAAATTGGCCATAGAACTGACACTGTTTTCAGACAGTAAAACAGTGTCATGTTTAGGGGCCACAAGATAATGGCACTTGTCAGCAGCATCTCTTGCCAGTGCTATGTATAATTAGATAGCCGTGCGCCAGCTATCTCTGATTAGCTATGGAGATTGAACTGTCCCCTCAAGTCTCCAAAAGTTAGATAAGGCTAAAATGGCCTTGCCTATTCCCTATTAGGAGAATAAAAGGCATTAGCTGATAGCTATTTTTTCCCCACTCTTCAGCTACTAACTAACTGGTGGCTCATTTTAAACAACCTGGCAGGCCAGATGTATGCTGCCATTTGAGAAGCCCTATTCTAGACAATGTCTGTAACTAACCATTGAGAAAATGAAATTTGTAAAGCTTTTTTTTTTTTTTTACTTTAATAGATATAACAATAATATCAACAAAACTTCAGTTTCTCTGCAAATTGGTATATGATAATTTTCTAGGCTTCTTTTGAGAGGGAAAAAAAATTAAGCACTTAACTTGCTATGAGTATATTAGCCTTTGTTTTTTACTGCCAAATTAAATTTACGATTAGTACTTTATGGACTAGAACTTAACAACATTCACTAACTACGTCATTTGGGAAGTTCAAGCACTTAATTCACGAGTTGGACACAAAACTTTATTTCTTTGAAATCACTTGTCCCATCTAGGAGAGAATAACTTATTACAATGTTGCCAATAACACAAGGAAATTATTTTAAAAAGAATGCGGGATCCTCTTCACTGCTATTGGTAGTTAGACTTCTAAACAAATGTGTTGGACATTATTGATCTCTTTTTCACAGTATTACAACATAAATATATATAAGGCTATTTATTAACTAGCTTATAATTTGCTGCATTACTACTTACAGCACAAATCTGGCAATGAATAAATGAAACTGTAATGAATAAAAGATTAATTTGTCATCCTCTAATGCTATACAGAAGTTTCTGCAGTTGTTCTTAGCTGTTGTTGTCCAAGGAATCAATCTACTAATCTCAACAAAGTAGGACTGTATTAATCTGCCAAAAATATGGAAGACAGTCATCTTAAGATCCTTCAACAAACAACTGTAAAAACTTCTATACAACATTAGAGGGTGCCCAATTAGAACGAGGTTTTTTTTTTGTCTGTTACAATTTGAATTGCTTCCTTTACTCATTGTATTTATACTGTAACCAGTAGCTGTACTCTGATGCTGGTTTGAAACTCAGCAAACTATGAGCAAGTTAAATCCTTTCATGGGGATTTGCTTTTTTGTAATGAAAGACCATATAATTTTGTCAAAGTTACCATAACCACCAAAATATGGATATTGATGGTTATAGTAACTTTGGCAAAATTACATAGCCTTTCACTACAATGAAACAAATCCCCATGAAAAGATTTATTCATTATAGTAAAAATTTACTTTGCCAATTTAAAATTCATAAGCAGATGAAAGTACAGTTTCATTTAATTACATTGCAATTTTATTCTTCAGTAACTGTCGTTTTAACAGCCAATCTTTTGCTTATTAGGAACTTTATTCCACTAGTCATTGTATCTCAGGGAAAAGTTATATGCATAGTGCAGATTTTGTTACTCATGTACAGGAATGCATCAAGAGTAATGTGGACACTTGTCATTCAACAAGTCAAGTTACCATCATTATTTTGAGGACTAATTAACATCATTTTCAACTTTAAGATGACAAAAAATTAATTCAGATAGCATGAAAACGCTGCAACATGCTGCTAAATTTGCCATTTCCTGATATGATTGTTCACCTGTCAATTTAAAGAACCTACCCTAATTACTTGGTGGACAAGTGCAGGATGTTTCAGCCAGAATTAACCAAGTTTTTATAACTACTCCAGTTCTCAAATAGCTGCAATTTAGTGAAATTATTAACATGCCACTTTTAAAAAAATATTTTTGCAGGCATTCATTTACCACAATGCATTTGCAATTGAGCGAGCATCATTCACTTATCTGGTATTTCAACAAAAATGAGTGTAATCAAACCAGTGCTACTATTTTTTTTTTTTTTTTTTTTTAAACTCTGACATTCAGTCCAAAGAAACATTATATAGGTTTTCTGATCTACTCCAATACAAAGGTTTCAGCTTATGTTGAAAATCATGGAACTGCATACTTGTGTACACTTAACATTATTAAGAATGTGTGATTCATTGACTAATTATTATTATTATTCAGGCTTCCATGGAGTCAAAAGACTCATTGTGGGAGGTCCTTCCTAAGAACATAAAGTCTGTCAAGACTCATCGAGGGAAGGTTCCCCTTAAGAAACACAAAGTCTATCATACCACTCCTTAAACTCATTGACCGTTCTCGCCCTCACCACTCTATCAGGCAATGCATTCCACGGCTCAACCATCCTCCATGCAAAGAAACCACTCCTCACCCTCTTGCTCACAGTTTCCTTTCGTAACTTCTAGGGATGGCCTCTTGTCATCACTCCTTCCCGCTGTTCAACCAAGTGAAAGAACTCCCCAGTGTCAACTCTGTAACCACCTCTCAACAATTTAAAAGTCTCAATCATATCACCTCTCCTATCCGCCAAACTGCACATCAGCACTTCATAATTCCATTTTAAGCTTGTAACGAATCCAAATGTCATCCAAAACCTTAGTGTATTTGTTATTTTGAAGAAAGGAGAGCTATTTGGCCTATATTTCTTTGAGAATAATACTGATGCTAGTTACATCAAAATGCTAAAACGGAGGCAGAAATTCAGCACCTAAACACTGAAAAACAGCCCAGTTTCAACATGAAGCTATGGCCCATACAGAATGAAATGGTAAGAAAGTAATTTAATATTATATATATATATATTGTATATCAGTCTTGCATGCTATAGGTTGTGAAACCTCTAGCACATTACTGCCATATCAAGAAAAGAATATAATTTTTTTAAAAAAATAAGAGGGTAGGGAATATTTCACAAAGAAAGCTATTCCAGAGAAATGAAATATATGAATAAATGGAAGAGGTAAGGAAAGCGTGCTTAAGGGTCAGAGCTGTATAACTGAGAGAAGACCTCCACATAGCCTTTAAAGGAATGCGGAGAACCGACCAGGGCTTCTGACCTAATGTCCAATCCTCACCTTCTCGTGGTGCACCCTGTTGGGTATCTACCTGGATACTGACCGAACAAGGATGGGCTCGCAATTTGGGATTTAGCCGACCAAATTGTATTCCTATTGGCTTAAACCAAAATACAAAATGATGGTACAACATGACAAAATTTCATGCCGGCTGGGGCGTCGCCTAGTTAAACAAGGCCCCCGTTGTATTCGCCAGGGAACCAGGGTGAACAGTGAAAAGTCAGCTACTGGAACAAATCTGAAAACACACCCCAACTCAACATCACCAGAGTTAAAGATCGGTACTATCAACATAAGAAGCCTGAATGGCAAAGAAATGGAGCGAGCGGAGGAATTAGATAAGTACCAGATCGACATATTAGGGGTGACTGAAACAAAAAAGACAAAAACTGGTGAGATCTTTCTGAGTAATAAATACAAAATGTTATATTCAGACAATGACAATCAAGGAAAAGAAGGGGTAGCCATAGTATTAAACAAAATACAAGGCTAATCTTCTTGAATGGCAGGCAGTGTCAAGTAGAATGATTTGAGCAAATATCAGAATGGGAAACTGGACAATGAGACGTATTTGTGTCTATGGTCCCACAGAAGGCTCTACTAAGGTAGAAGTAGAGGAATTTTTTGAGGCTCTAGAGAAAGCTACTGACACAACGAAAAAGGAAAAGTTGGTCCTTGTTGGGGATCTAAATAGCAGAGTAGGAAATGATTGTCAGACATACAAAAATATTTTGGGAAAATTTGGAGAAAAGAGCAAAGCTAATAATAATGTAATGGCAAATACCTGTTGGATTTCTGTTCAGGACATGGACTGGTTATTACTAACACCATGTTCCAACATAAAAATGTACACAAATTCACATGGAGAGAAGAGGCAAGGAATAAGAAAAGTCTCATTGACTATGTTATTGTTGATAGTGATGTTTTCTCCCTGATGCAAGCCACCAGAGTGTACAGAGGATTTGAAATTGGAAGTGATCACTATTTAGTCTTGAGCAGGATAAAATTAAATTTCATATTGAAAAGAATGACATGTAAGAAAGTTTTAAAGTGAATAAAAGTTGAGCAGCTCTCACATGTGAACTGTAGACTAAAATACACAAAGATTATTGAAGAAAAAATGAAAGAGTTTGAGAACAGGAACCAAACCTTGAAGAAAACCCTGAATCAATCAGGCAGAGAGGCATGTGGTGAAGTTGTCTGCAAGAATAGAAAAATTAGAACTCCATGGTGGATACCGGAAGTTAAAGAGGCAGTGAAGAAAAAGAAGAAAGCATATCAAAAGTTCCTAGCAAATAAGTCAGCTTGTGCCCTTAGGGAATACAGACACAAATGTAAGAAAGCTAAACAGTGTGTAAAACTAGCTAAACAAATGTCATGGGAGGACTTTGGCAAGAACATAGAAAATAAATATCAAGAAGGTGGCAAAATATTCTGGAAGTTGTTGAAGAAGCTTAGGAATGTAGGAAAGAGTGCTGTAAAAGGAGTTAGAGATGATAAAGGTGAAATGAAAATGGGAGAAAAAGATATCCTTGAAGTATGGAGTAATTACTTTGAAAATCTGCTAAATGAAACAAGCAGTGATGACAGCACAGTGATAAAAAACACTGACCAGGCATGCAGTGAGGGATACATATCCATACTTGAAGTAAAAAAAGACATGAAGCTTTGATGGCTTTTTCTACTTTGTGAAATGTGAAAAGGCAGCAGGAGTAGATGATATTCAACCAGAAATGCTGAACTATGGGGTATAAAAGTCTGACAGCGGCTGCACTGCATAATTCAGAATGCATGGACAGAGGGACGAATTCCCAATGATTGAAGTAGAGCTCTCATAGTCCCTATATATAAAAAGGGAAATAAAACTGAATGTGAGATTACAGAAGTATATCGCTATTGAGTGTTCCTGGTAAGATATATGCAATTATAATTGAGGAATTGTGGAAGAAAAGCTTGGTGAAGAACAAGCTGGATTCAGGTCAAATAGAGGCTGTCAGGATCAGATCTTCACTTTACGACAAATAGCTGAGAAATCGTGGGGATATAACAAAGATCTGTATTTAAGTTTTATCGATTTGGAAAAGGCTTATGACAAGGTGCCAACGAGAGAAGATATTCAATACGCTACAGTTATATGGTGTCAATGGGGCATTATATCAAGCAATACTTAGTCTGTATTTGAGTTGTAAGTCAGCAGTTAGAATTGAAGTACAGGAAGATGGTTTAATGTTAAATCTATTGTGAGACAAGGATGTACATTATCCCCTCTGTTGTTCATTATCTATATGGATCACATTATGAACGAAAGTGGTATTAAACATGATATCAAAATTGGAAATGTTAATGTCAGCTCTTTGCTTTATGTGGATGATGTTATACTTATCAATAAATCCGCTACAAATCTGCAAGATTCCCTGACTAAATTGAATAACTGTTGTAATAGATTTGGCATGAAGGTCAGCAAAAGAAAAAGACAACGAAAATAGACAAAATCGTTGAAAATGTCAACTGCGTTGTGAATGGAGAACCTGTGGAACAAGCAAAACATTTCAGCTACTTAGGCATGATTTTTAGTGAAGACGGTAAATTAAATATGGAAATAGACAACAGAATCAACAAAGCTGGTATGGTAGGAAGTCAATTGAATAAATTCATATGGAATAAGAGAGAAATTAGTCAGAACACTAAATTAGCTGTATACAAGACAGTGTTCAAACCAGTTTTAACTTATGGATCTGAGAGCTGGGTCAGAAGTAAAACACTTGACCAAAGACTAGAGACTGCAGATATGAGAATCCTGAGAAAGATTAAAGGTGTGGACAGATGGCATCAATGGCAATATCATATTAAAAACGAGAACATTAGGAAAGAACTTGACATTGTCAGCATCCAGGAATGCGTTAGCAGAGCTAATCTCAGGTGGTATGGTCACTTAAATAGAATGGGAGAGGAAAGATTAGCAAAACAAGTGTTCTCTGCCAGGTTGGCAGGAAAACTACCCAGATATAGGTGGATTGATACGGTACAAAGTGCCTTAGACGATAGAAATATAAGATCTGATAATGTTGGAGTCTTGACAAGTAACAGACTAATTTGGAGGAAAATTGTAGATAGGAAGTTAGTAATGATGTAAATTTTTCATGTAGTACTATCATATACTGTACACCCCTTGAGGGAAAATGGTCTGTAGCAGGAATTTGATGATGATGTTGTTGGATGAGCAAAAATAAGGATGGCCAGGTTATCTTTATCCCCAAGGAAGCCGAGCATGAAAGTCTGCTTGTAAGGCATTGGGTAGATCTTTCTAAACTTGCTGTAGTGAAACACCTGTACCTATAGAAAAATAAATCAGAAACACTATGAAAAAGCAGTTGAAGATGGCAAGATATTTGAATGTGAGAGAGAGAGGGAGGGGGGTTCTGATTAGCCAAACTATTCTTTTTTGGACATCAGATTTTTAGGTAAGTTTTGGTGTGCCAACCAAAAAATAATACCAGCATTTAATTTTAGGTGGTGCACAGAACTAGTAACTGAACAAGTAACCTTGAGCAGAAACCAATACAAATTTTTTAGAAGCTAAGTTTGGTTATAAATATGTCACAGGAAAGGCTAGAAATAAATGTGATCTAAAAAGACAGATCTGGCCTTATCTGTCACATCCAGTTTATCCTGACACAAACATATACTTACATAGCCTCCTTGTAAACTTGTTCTTTTCCATCCTAAACATTACTTCTCTTTCTCTCAACTCCTTACGCTTAAGTGTCAGATTGGCCAACTTTGGAGTACTGTTCCCACATCTGGGATGGAACATCCAAGCCCTCCCTAAGAATTCTTGATATTCAAAAGAGGACAAAATGCTTAATAGACAACCCTTCCCTCACTATTCCACACTTCCCACCTCTATTGCATTTGGAACCATCTCCCCCATACTGTTTTACTACTAAGTACAACCTCCCACTCTTTAAGAAACATATCAACAGGCTATGTGTGTTGTTCATCATATAAAAAAAAACAAAAAAAAAAAACAGGCTATTTTCAAAAGTACAGAGCTGAAATTGTGTATGTGTGAGGGTAAAAGGTATAACTGTTGTGGTAGCAATGAAGGTGGCTGTTATCTTAATTTCAATGAAGGATTGCATGGAGGTCTGCATATAAGGCACTGGATGGAGATATCTTGAAACTTCATTTTTATACATTGTAAAGTAAAACAGGTACATTTAAAAGACCACGGATACAGTTACTGAGATAAGAAAAAGAGGATAAGTAATAGAGTAGAGCCCTAAAGTACTTCTGTATCAGCAGAGAAAGTTGTCTACCATCAGATGCAGTAAACAAGCAGAGAAAACCGGTTACCAATGACAAAATGCAAAAGCTGATCATAAGATTGCAATTTACAGAGCAGACCTTATCCAATGCTTTGCAAATATCAAGTGCAACAGCATAGGCTTCTCCACCTATTCATGGCACTTGTCCAGAGTTGAGTGATATATAGATCAAGGAATATCTGATGTGTCAGAATTCAGGCTGTGGTCACTGATTACCTGGTAGGTCTCCAGTAGGCAAGGAAGATGATTAAAAGTGTTCATTTGTTTTAGAGAAGACTGAGATGAAGGCAAGGCAACAGTTTGTTGGAAGACTTCCTTGCCAAGAGGATTTTGCCCACTCACTCACCTGGAATGGGCTGAATATAGGCTTGCTTTCATGTTGTGGGAGAGATTGACAGCTGAGTATAAAACAGTGCAGAGATTATATGTAGGATAAGTATTAGTCCTGGCATACCCTCAGGTACAGACACTTTTTTGGTATCTTGATTATTACAATTTCTTCTGATGTCTTTCTGGCAAAAGGCTCATCCGAAAATGGTACGTGGTGCAGTATTTCTAGAAGTTGAAAGTGATTTGTCATCTACGAATGAGAAGTGATGCCTGCTGGTCGATGTTATCTTTAGGAATGGTTATAGTAGTGCTATCCAGGTACAAGCTCAAATAGACAAAAGTTCACCCATGGCCTTTGAAAAAGGACGAGAAAGGAGATGGGTACTGTTTGTGCAAGAAGTGAGCTTTCTGCATTTATCTCCTTTAAAGTCAGATTTATAATTGATAGTTAACTGTTAAAAAAAATATCGCAGCCTAGTTGGCCAATTGGTTAGCATTCTCGCTCTCCAACCAACCAGCTGCAGGTTCAAATCCTAACATGGATGTTTGTCATTGTCTTTAGGTGGGAGATGAATTTCATTACCCAATGTGAGATCACACTGCTTACTGGAGGCCTGAAGAAGTTACACGTTTGGCCTCTAGAGCAGGGTTTCCAGACCTATGTAAAAATAAATTAAAAAACATGAAAAAAAAATCCTTGGCCCACTCACAGTACAAAATGTACTATATGTTTGCAAATAATCTTTTGTGAGTGGGAACAACATAGAAGGCTGAGTAAAAAGCTGGAGCTATGAGGTTTTTTTCAATGGAGTGAGGAAAGCTTATGCACATGCATGTGTCCATGCAGCAGCTTTCACACAAGGCTTAGTCTTCCATTAACATTAAATTAGTACAATGTCGGTCTTTCTTTCGTTTTTTTTTTTTGTTACACATTACTGTTTTTGTTATAGCAACAAATCGCTAGTGTCTGATTTTTAAGTTAAAACTTAAGTTACATTAAAAAACTAAGGAAGTTTTAAGTAATCATAGCTAAATGAATTAGTTGAAATAGATTATTTTATGTACAATTATATAACTTCTCAGCTGTTTTTATTTTTATTTTTTTTTTGGGAGAGGGGTTAAGGAGCTTATGTAAAGCATGTTATGCACACTTTTCAAAAAATCACTTCTACCCTCCTCCCCAAACCAGGCTTGCTGAGGCCAGCCCAAATGCTGCTCAAAGTAAATGCCTAAATCTGGAGAGTGAAAACAGTGGTCTTACCACGGAAAGTAAAAGAAGTACTGGAGGTCATTCAACTTTGTACCACTGTACTGTCTAAGGACAGAGTAACAAGAACAAAGTAAGGAAAAGGCATTTCTCAGGCAATGAAACTGTATAAGATTTTCTCAGTTATTAAGTATACAGCAATCCCTCAATTAGTGCGCCTAATGCGTTCTTTAAAACATGCGCATTAATCGAATAAAATAACCTATGGGAAAAAGTATAATTCATTCCTCAAATTTCTTTTTTGCATCTTAATTTTTTTTATAAAAGAATTAAGGTATGTCTCAGCGCCTAGTTAAAGGAAAACTGTGAAGATGAAAGCCAATAAAACATTCAGAATATAAATTTTACTATTCTACTTCTTAACAAAGAATTGAGCTAACGTAGTTTGACGAGCATGTTGTTTCTTTTATTCATAAAACTGACGGTATGGCCCTATTGCCTCTTCTGCAAATTTTACTGCTTCTCTCTTCATCAGGGTCAGTCCCTAAGCACTGCTGCTTAAAAACTTCGATTGTACGAAAAATATTTTCAAATTGTTTCTGTGAAATCTCTTTTGGCTGACTATCAGTGGTTAAATTTTCTTCATATTCTTCGGGATCTTCCCACTGTGCATCTAAATTTAGCAGGTTGGAATCACTCAATTCTTCAGAACGAGATTTAATTAACTCTTGGACGTTATCACTGAAGGAGAGAAAGAAATGAAGGACGTATGACTGGGTCGCCAAAATTTCCCATCTGTTACACAAGCAAAATAGTTACCACTTTAAAAACTACAGTGATCATAAAAGAGAAATTAATTTTCCGACGCGTAATAATAAACAACACATCCCAGAAGACTGATTGATTATCCTATTATCGGAACAGATATCCCTTTTGGTGACACGCGCAGAAGTATCAAAGGGTCTCAAATCTGTGGGCGTACTATAGCAGACAACATAAATTTTGGCAGTAAAAATTTGGAACGTAGTGTAGTATGCAATTAAAAATAACTTTGTAAAATGTTTTAAATCAATAACTGAATTATTTCATTCTGGTGAGTGATTTTTTAAAATAGTTGGCCATAAAAATGTATAGATAGAAAATTTTTAAAATCTGTAACATTTATTTTTAAGATGTATATAGGCGTACTAATCAAATTTAGGTATCGAAAAAAAAATGATGCACTAATTGGGGGGACACTAATTGAGGGATTACTGTACTTGGAAGAAATGCTGAGGTGAATGTAAATTATCAGATATTCTGGACATGCATTAGATAAATACTTACAAAAATATCAACATCTCCTTGAGCAGTCAAACAGATATGATGAAAAAAAGAAGGAAACTGAAATTGTGGATTAAAGTGAAAGAACTTATTTTCACTATTTGGGTTGATGGACTGCAGAAAAGCAAGCTGCTGGGATAAGAAATCAAGGTAGTCAAGAGTAATTTTCAGAATCAGGGGAGTGGTGACAGTGAATTATACAGAATGGAGCAAGGAAACTTAAGAGGTGAGAGGTTTAGTCAATTCCAAATGGCTGTGGTGGTGGTGTACATAATTTAAGTTTGCATTTATGATAGAAATGTTGAGGTGGTGTGATTTGGGGAAAGCTGTTTTATATAAATTTATTAATTTTATTTCTTTTCTTTTTGTAAGATTTTTTGAGAGATGATTTATTGTAAACACAGAGACACTATAATTATGAGTTTGTATTGGTATTTTAGAGGTTAAATAATATAATCATCTTCAGGCCATAATGTGCTCTGATGGATTAGATGCTGATCAGGAAGCCTAATATGTTACCAGGTTTGGTTACCAATTTTTTTTTTTTTTTTTTTTTTTTTTTTTTTTTAATGTGACAGTAATAAGTTACAATAGCTTTAAGCTATTTTAAACATCTCATCAATACAGTAATATTATTATTATGTATACTACATATAATACCCTATGTATTATGTGTAGTATACAAAATCTTTCCACCAGCTGATTGCATAACAAATCCTACTAGTATGGAATTTTCCTGGAGAATGAAATTTATTGCTTACTCAGCCTGCTCATAGTACTTATGTATGATAGGTTTGCAATCGTTCCTGGATAAACAAGAAGAAAGTCAGTCAGTTTTTATTTATTTTTGAAAGATCATCAAAGCCAGTCACAGCAAGCTGCACTTTGCTTTTATCAGAAAAATTAAATGCAGCTTGGTATGACTGAATATCTGTAAATTTTACATTTCCTGGATATTATTCAGGCCTCTATGGAGTCAAAAGACTCATCGTGGGAGGTCCTGCCTAAGAACATAAAGTCTGTCAAGACTCATCAAGGGGAGGTCCCCCCCTAAGAAACACAAAGTCTATCATACCACTCTTTAAACTCTTTGACCGTTCTCGCTCCCACCACTCCATCAGGCAATGCATTCCACAGTTCAACCACCTTCCACGCAAAGAAACGACTCCTTACCCTCTTGCTCACAGTTTCCTTTCGTAACTTCCAGGGATGGCCTCTTGTCATCGCTCCTTCCCGCTGTTCAACTAAGCAAAAGAACTCCCAGTGTCAACCCTGTAACCACCTCTCAACCGTTTAAAAGTCTCAATCATATCACCTCTCCTTCTATCCACCAAACTCTGCAGTCCACATTCTCTCAGCCGATCCTCATAACTATCCTTGTACAGTCCTGAAACCATCTTTGTCATCCGTCTTTGTATCCTTTCCACAGTTAATTTATCCCCCTTCAAATCATGGGGACCAAATCTGAGAACAACAGTCCAAGTGTGGTCTGATCAGACACTTATACAATGAAATGATTACCCTCTTATCTCTGCAGGTTGGTGTCCTCATAATTGCAGCAATCCTCTGTGTTACCTTTACCACCTTTGCAATATGTCCCCTAAACTTCAGGTTTCTATCAATCATCAACCCCAGATCTCTTGTCTCCCCTACTTCCTCCAGTATAACTCCTCCCATAGAGTACGCAGCATCCCATCGATGTTTCCCAAACCTCAAGACCTTACATTTTGCTGCATTAAACTGAAACCCCCATTCATTTGCCCATCTATCTAGCTTATTTAAATCCTCTTGCAGGGCTACCACATCTGCACTATTACTAATAATCCTTCCCAGCTTCGCATCAACCGCAAACAACTGAATATCCCCTTGCAATGTCATTGATATAAAGGTTAAACAATATAGGTCCTAGTACTGAGCCCTGTGGGACCCCACTTGTAACCCTCTGCCTCCTTGAAACTGCTCCACCATACACAACTCTGATACCTATCAGACAGCCAATCCTGAATCCAGTTGACCAATCTGACATCCAGACCCTTGTGCTACAACTTAAATATCAGCTTATCATGTGGCACCCTGTCAAATGCCTTTGCTAAGTCTAAGAAAATTGCAGTATATGCCTTTCCCTCATCTAATGTTCTTGTAACTTTATTATAAAAGGCTGGCATATTGCTAAAACAAGAGCACCCATTCACAAACCCATGTCGACTCTCACAGATAACATTACCCTCATCTGCCCAATGTATACGGGTCCCTCACTACTTTCTCCAAGATCTTAACTACTGATGACACACAGACTAGCCTATAATTAGACACTTCCAGTCTGTTACCACCCTTATGCAATGGCACTATCTTACCTTCCTTCCATTCCCTAGGCACCTTTGCCAAACTTTCGTTGAAAAGCCACGTTAAAGGCACTGTCAGTTCCCTAGCACATTCTCTCAAAACTTGAGGTGAAATACCATCCGGTCCCACAGCTTTACTGACATCCAGAGTACTCAGTATCTGAAACACACTCTCCTCCTGTACTTCTAAACCTCGAACCAGCCCTATCCCTCTAGCATTAAAACCGACTCCTCTAAAATGAAATACTCCAATAAAGTGTTCATTGAACAATTCCACTATGTCCTCTGCATCAGTCACTCTATTCCCATTTTTATCCCACAATATCATTTCTCCTCCTACTGGCCACATAGCTAAAAAATTCCTTAGGATTTTCTTTAGATCTTAGAGCCAATCTCCTCTCATATTCCAGTTTTGCTTTCCTTACCACACTAGTCACTCTTCTGGCCTGTGTCTTATATTCTTCATGCATCTTCTCTTCACCTGTCTCCTTATATATCTTCCATTGCCTCTTTTTCGCATGTAATTCCTGTTTAATATTGTTTGTCATCCAATTTACTCCAAATTGTGTCCTCTTCTTCACTGGTGGTATACAACTTACCATTGCTGCTAACAAATATTCTTTCACAATTTCCCACGCACTAATGATATCCTGGCCTTCCAATTCCTCCCTCCATGAAACTTCCTGAAGTTGACGTATAAGACTATTATAATCACATGCTTTATAATTCCACATAAGTTCCCGTCTCTTTGATACTCCTGCATGTCTATTCATTTTCCAAGTCAAAACCATATGGTCACTCTCTCCAACTGGTGGGAGAGATGTCATCTCAGTTATTATTAACTCTTCTGATGCTGTAACCAAATCCAAAACTCTTGAATCTCTTGTTCCCTCTGTTACATGTTGCCTAAGACATTTGTCCCTCAAGAATTCTAGAAATTCCATTCCCCTATTGCTACATGCATCTTCCTCTCTCCAATTTATACTACTGTAGTTAAAATCTCCCATAACAATCATTCTTCTTGCACTTGCCAAACCTTAGCTGTCTAAACATCTCCTGGTCCCCATCCTCTGTGCTCCTGGGTCTGAAGCAACACCCCACTAAATATCCTGTCTTGCCTACCTCTACCTCACACCATACGCTCTCAAAATCATTTGTCTCACTTCCTTCCAAAGCCTCCACTCTTAGAGGACATAGGTCATCACTTATAAGCAGTACCCCACCACCACGCTTTCCCCTCCTATCCTGACGAAAAATGCTATACCCAGCGACTTCTATTCCTGTTGTTATATCCCCTTCTGTTAACCATGTCTCAGTGATCGCAATAATTTTTGGCCAGGCTGATGCTATCTGCGCCACCAATTCCTCTCCCTTATTCCGGATGCTCCTGGCATTAGTATAAAGCATATAAATGCCATTGTTTCTATACCCAGCATTATCCCTTCTAGACTCCGCTGGGCTCAGTGTTACCTGACATCGTCTCCCTTCTCCCAAGTATCCATTCCCACAAGAGGCCACCCTTGCTATCATCCTCCCTGGGACACACTGACTCGTTCAGAACAGCAATCTTTCCAGATGCCTACGTCCTTCCTCATTCAAATGTAAACGGTCTCTCGCATACAATTTCTCTCTTTCCTCAAACACACTCCAAGCAGCCACATATACCAGTCCTCTCTTGTCACACATTCATGCTATTATGCCATTCAATATTACCGCTCTTCTGCTCAGCTCATCATTATCATACCTAGGCAACACGCACACTATTTTTCCTCTCTCTCTGTCTTCTTCTGTACAGTCTCAAGCAAAAATCTCATATCTCTCGCTGCCCGACTTACATTACCACTCAAGTCATTCGTTCCTACCATCACAATCATCTCATCCACCCTTTCACCTCTCTTAATTGCCATAGCCACCCTTTCTATTGTTCCTCCTGGCAAACACTCCTCACATATATGAACAATTATTTTCTAGGAGAAAGCATTCTGAAAGGAAATGTGAATTATCAAGATTTAGGAATCTTATAGAAAAAGCTGCACTTTCTAATCAACGTATTATAGAAATCTGTAGCAAGTGTTTTTTGTTTTTTTTTGAAAAGTAAATAATACATAAGATGTATTTCAGTTTTTATCCATATCTGTGTGAGCAAACAAAAGTTTTATGTGAAATAAGCTTCACAACGGGACTTGTTTATATATATATATATATATATATATATATATATACAGGGTGTTCGGGATAAATTTGACAGTTTCGTAAGGAAAAAGAAAATCTTCTTTGTATCTATTAAATTTAATGAATTGACAAAAAAACATTACAGGCAGAGTTAATTACAATACTATCAACAAGATTTACTCAAAATAACCACCATTAGCATCGATCACAGCTTCAATTCTGCTTCGGAACCTCGAACAAGCTGATGCTACAGTCTCCCTGGGAAGGGCCGCAAAAACTGTTTTAATTTTATCCATTAACTGGGCTTTTGTATTACTGGAAGTGCGATTGGTGTCTTTTTCAACTGCGCCCCATACAAAATAATCCATGGGGTTAAGGTCTGGGGAGTTTGGAGGCCAAACATTTAGACTGGTGAAGTCGTAGAAATTTTCAGACAACCATTTTTGACTTTTCCCAGAGGTGTGGCAAGGGGCCGAATCCTGCTGCCATACATACGGCCTACCATTGGCTACCCTTGTTATCCAGGGCTTGACTACAGTTAGAAACTCCACGAACAAAGCCCGAATTCCAATGCCAGGGTTCTTCAACACCTGTTCCTGCAGATTTGCGAGGAATTCTGCTGTACGAACGCAATCAGATCGTCTGCTAGGGATCTTTCTTCTTGCTACATCCTCGTAGTCACCATTGCAAGTCTCTAGTTCATGCCTGATTGTTTTTACTGTATTCAGGGAGCATTGGGCAGCAGTCGTAATATCCTTATTTTGATCCTTATTTTGATGGCGGGCACGAATCATCATGATACAAGTTATTCTCTTCCATGATTCAGGTGGGTTCCAGCTATCCATCCTTTCTGACATCTTGTATATGAATGAAGAAGGGTCCAAACTTTTAAATGAAGAGAAGTGTGTGTTAATACATGTAACTTACGGAAAAATATAATTAATTATAAATATGTCAAATTTATCCCGAACACCCTGTATATATATATCAGATGACTTCACATCAAGCTGTCCTAGTGAAAACAAGAGTGTAATTTGTCAAATGTAATTTACTTTCCTTCATAACAAAGAAACTTGTTACAACCCTCTAATCCAGAATGTTGCAATATGTTGATATACCATTCTGCTACCTGTATATGGAAATATGACTTCGACCACTAAGTTATTTTTCATTATTTCAACAGGTTTTGTCCAGCTGATGAGATTTCATAGCTTAAAATTAGTCTCTGGGTTGTGACTCCTGACATAATACATACCTGAAGTCAACTGTATCTGTTTTTTTATTTGCCAGAACTAAACACAAAAATCAAGACTTTCACAGAAATCTATTTTGTCTAGACCTCTTCTACTTGTGACAAAATGCATTCAGCATAAGTCGTATCTGAGGTTATCTACATACGAGGTGTGGCTATTAAATAACGAGACTTGTTGCAAAATTGTGATTTATTATTACAATTGTACAACTTAATTGTTATTCCCTTCAACATGCTCCCCCCTCCTCTATCTATACACCGTTGCATACGAATATTTCATTGTTGGAAGCAGTGCTGCAAGTCATCAAGTGTTATCTGCTTCAGTAGTGCTGCTATTTTCTCCTTTACCTCATCCACTGACTGAAAATGGGTGCCCTTCAATGCGGAATTTCAACTTTGGAAAAAGGTAAAAGTCGCGTGGAGCTACGTCCGGCGAGTAAGGTGGATGGTCCAACACTGGGATCTTCTTATCAGCCAGATACTGCTTTATAGACAGTGCACTGTGGGCTGGAGTGTTGTCCTGATGGAGAATCCAAGCGTTCTTCCGCAGATCAGGTCTCTTCTTCCTCACTCATTCTCTCAGCTTGGTCAGAACCTCAAGGTAATAATGTTGCTCAACTGTCTGACCCTTTGGTACCCATTCAACCATTACCACGCCATTGATATATATATATATATAAAAAAAAAAACAATCGGCATTGCCTTCAGTTTTGACTTGCTCATTCTTGCTTTTTTTCATTATCAGTGATGGAGTTTTCTAGTGCATTGATTGTCTCTTTGTTTCTGGATCGTACTGTAAAATCCATGTCTCATGTGCTGATCTTCTTTTGCAAGTCTGGCTCCGTTGTCAGCCAGATGAGGTAAAGGAGAAAACAGCAGTGCTACTGAAGCAGATAACACTTGATGACTTGCAGCGCTTCCAACAATGGAAAATTCGTATGAATTGCTATTAAAGATAGAAGAGGGGAATATGTTGAAGGGGATAACAATTAAATTGTACAATTGTAATAATAAACCACATATTTGCAACCAGTTTCGTTATTTAATAGCCACACTTCGTACATTCCTCTGCTTCAAAGTTTTCCAAATTTAATCATGGTGTACTGTCATAGTATTCTGTATGTTTTTTGAGAGTACATATCCAGAATATGATGATGAAAAGCATTTTCTAATTTACTGTTATGTTTCAAGATTTGAGAAATATATTTTTGGATGATAATCCTACAGGAAAACTGCTTCTGATAAAATTATCTATCAAGCTAAGTTAACTACAAAATATTAAGTGAAAGCATAAATTTTTATTATTCTTAGCCATTGAAAAGTATACACACAAATTTTAGATTTGTATAGTATATCTAAATTTTTCATATTTAATATTACACAATCATATTCAGCATTTTTTTTTTTTTTTTGAATAACCTAATTTCCCACCTTTTAACAAAAGGCATGGCAGTGAATTAGAAATAGTACCTTCAACTTCATATTATAAGAATGCACAGCTTTGTAAAAATTAAACGTTTTGCATTTCTTCATGTGTAGTACTGATTTACCCTCTTAAGGTTCTTGAATGAATTAGTAATTCTTTAATTTCTTCGCTAGATCTGAATGCAAATAATATAATTCACTTTTATTTGTAATATTAATAGACAGATATTAAATGTTTTTTTTCCCCATTTTAAATTACTTAACAGTAACAAACAGGAAATTAACGCTTTTGCTGAAATGTGTCAGTCTTTATAAAGTGAGCTGTGCATGAAGGAAAAAAACATGGTAATATCTTTAATTGATTCATATAATCTGCTCATTTCCAATACACTATGGATAAAGAGAAATACAGGATATTTGCCATAGAACAAATTTTGCAATTCTCAAAAGAAACAAAACAAAAATACATTTAACATAGTTAGGAAACATTTTATAATTTTGTGGAATTTGTGTAACACACACACACATCAAAATACTGGGCTTCCATCCTACGACAAACAGTGAAGAAAGTACAGGGTGCAGAATATGTCAACATTAACAGCATTAATATTTAGCTAGGAACACTCAAATCTATACAACACAGTTGCACTATATTATTATTATAGGTTTGATTATTTTAAGCTGTGTACAGTTACTCTGGAAGGGAAAAAGAAACACTGAGGGATAACATACATCTACTTTACTCTAGAGGCACATATAAGGTCTCAAGTTGTTCTTTAGCAGCACAACTTCTGACCTACGGAAAGAAACTAGATGTGAACTAATTAAAGGAAATGATGGGACACGTTATTACATAAGAATAAGTTTGAGCCTATACTTGATCATATTTACTCATAACAGTTGTACTAAAAAATTATGTCAACATACAGGGCTGGCTCTGCCTAAAGCTGGAGCTAGTTTCAATACTAGAGCTGGAAAGGAATTGTCTTTTTTTTTTTTTCCCCTTTCACATCACTATTTGTATATTAGTATACTGGAATGTATTCACTTTCAGGCCACATGTACCTGGGAAAATATGGTCCCACTGTTTGTCACTATGTAACGTGGCTAACAGTTTATTTAGGCATCGGTTTGGAACTGCAAGATACATAAATGATCATGCCTTCCTTTAAATTTTTATCAACCCTGAAAGCAAGCCTTAATGGTGAAAATGATATGAATAAATAAATAGATTTCATGAAAATGCAGAAATAAATTTAAATCGTCTGCCAAAAGACAATCAGATTTGTACCTGTCAAATTCTCGAAACATAATATTTTAAGGTAAAGGTACAGTCATTTACATATGTATAAACATACTATCACAATGTTTGTTCACTTAGTTTCAGGGCTTGCAGATGGACCAACAAAATTTGGCACAACAGGCAATTGTTGAAAACCACCAATGGACTTTTTAACCATTTGTTAAGGTTAAAAACACTGATTAGTCTGAAGAGAGCCAAGTCAGGGTAGTAATTTATTGCATGCTAAAAGTCTAATTTATCACACAAACTACATTCTCTATTCTTTCGTTTGCTTATCCTCTTAACAGAAATACAGCAATTTCACTATAATAAACCCACAGGGAGTAAAGGAAACGTCTTGTTACAATGAATTAAAATACCACTGATGCTAACTGCACTTTGGCCAAGATTTTTCAGCAATTTGGTATAGTGAGAATGACTAATTTAATAATGTGACTTATCATTTTTACTTTACTGAGTGGTAATTTAGTAGTGTTTCCCATTTTAATATTAAAAAATTGAAAAAAAATTAACGCCACATATATATATATATATATTCCCCCCCCCCCCCCCTACAAAAATGCTATGGCACTTACATAAGTTAGCTGATATTAATTTTAATAACTCTTTGCTGCTGTTATGTGAAATAATTTTATTGAACCAAATGACAATAAAATTGTATGCAAATAAAATTTGAAGGTTTGTTTCAAACACTGATAATTAAATCATAAATACAGTGCACAAAGGTTGTTCAAAATTTTTAGATATTTCAAATTGATCTCTTTTTTGAGATATGTTATCATAACAAACAGGTTTTATTAAATAGGGTTACACGATCAACAAGAACTCTCCACTCATGTACTTCTTTCTAACATATGTTATGTCAACTTACTACACATGATGGAGATATTTGTAATGAAGGTATTTGTTATGGATTGGTATAGTTGGTGAGGAAAGAGAATGACATTATATGAAGACATATAATGGCAATAAATTGACAGTTCTGGGATTCCTTAAAAGACTAAAATCTCAGTGATATATGACCTGTTTGGAGATAGGAATATAGCACATCTGTTTTTAAGTAATAGGCTTAAAAATAAAAGATGGTTCATAATTGAGTGCATGTTATCATAATTATGCTTATTTCTAGTGCCAATCTTATCATTCAATGCAGTGGTTTGCATAAATTAGCAGTCATCACCTGTAAAAATTGCAAAAATATTATGCAAACTTATCATTTTCTAGATCCGTTTTTGCTTTTTGAACATGCACAGGGAACTCTGACTTACAGTTAAAAGGTAAAAAAAAAAAAAAAAAAAAATCCAAGCAAATGCAGAGGCACGAAATGTAAATTAAAATGAATTTTTGTTCTTAATGGCTTTGGATTGCAAACTTTTCACTTTTCAGCATGGATGGATATTGTTCAACTTTCTATTTAATAAGTTAATTTCAGCTATCATTTCTTGCTAATCTTATCATCGCATTATTATAGTTTTCTTATTCCTTGTAGTAAGATATGTAGTATATATCCTTTCTTTTAGTGTTACATGGTGATCAGCATTCATTTAAAAATTTTATGGAATTTACAACCGTGTTAAAAAACTTTTTTATTATCCCGACGTTTCGATCTTCATATCAAAATGATCGTCATCATCTTGACATGAGTTGCATTATTGTTTTCTCTAACTGTAAGCTAGAGAAACAATGATTTAATCACATGTTATTCTACTGGCATGACCTCTGCAAGAAAAAAAAAATTATAAATCACATCAAGCTAAATTCTATTTATGATGACAGGATTAAACATTCTTTCTTATAGATGGTTTTCTTTCGAAACAATGATGTCCTATTTTTAGTATTACAATTGTTATTTAAGATACTGGATTTTCTACAGTCCTGTTTATAGTTGTTTTTAGTGAAAGAAGGTTTCGTATATTCGACCCACGAAACCTTCCTCACTAAGAACAACAATAAACAGGACTGTAGAAAAATCCAATATCTTAAATAACAATTGTAATACTAAAAATAGGACATCATTGTTTCGAAAGAAAATCATCTATAAGAAAGAATGTTTAATCCTGTCATCATAAATAGAATTTAGCTTGATGTGATTTATAATTTTTTTTTTTTTTCCCACTGGAGGTCATGCCAGTAGAATAACATGTGATTAAATCATTGTTTCTCTAGCTTACAGTTAATAATGTAACTCAGCTTGTCTTGTATATTTATATATACTCCAAATGATCTTGATATGAAGATCGAAACGTTGGGATAATAAAAAAATTTTTTTAACACAGTTGTAAATTCCATAAAATTTTTACATGATTGTAGTATATATCATGATACCCACAGTATCCATAGACATGTTTCTACTACTATTATTACTATTTACTGGAATAGGCCCATGTGGAAAACGGCAATTTTGTTGATTTTAATACTGTTATAACGGAACAATTAGAATATGACAATTCTTATCTGATTTCATAATAAATGGCATTATACGCACTTTATAATACATGGAATCCAGTTATATAATAATGAAGAAATATCATTTATCAAATCCTAGCCCATAAATCAGTTTGTATGCTATAACCTTCAGATACAATCCAGGAACAGTGACATACAAAATTATACTTAATAAATAAACTGTTCAAGGATAGCCAATTGACCTTTCTATCCTTGTGCCAATAAATCCCCAATCAACTAACCTACCTCTTCCTCTCTGTACTGCTAAAACTATGCTAGTATATAACATCTGAAAAAATTAAATACAATGATGGTGATGTTTCTTCTGGAAAAGAAAAGTCTTTGAAGTTGTAACTTATTGCTGGTAAAAATGGATATATGTATTTTAAATCCATCATTCACGATCAAATTCCTGATATATATACATACACATACCCTCAAGGAGTGTACAATTTAAAGCTACAGTTCATATAACATTAAAGTGACACTTTTGTTATTTTGATTAAAAAAAGTAGGAACCTTACCTCTGATTTATTACACTGGCCCTACAGAAAAGAAAAATTACTTGTTATCTGAAAACTCACTCATCTGCTAACATGCTCATCAACTCATTGGTTGTTGAAAAATACTTTGACAATCAGAGACAATCAAGTTATTGTACCTCTGTACCGAGCCTTGATAAGACCTCATCTCAACTACTGTGCCCAGATTTGGTCACCTAGGTTTCTTCTTGATGGGGAGGAGGAGAGGATCCAGAGGCGAGTGACCAAGATGATAGCAGGTCTATGGAATGAACCTTATGAGAACAGGTTGAAGATTTGTGGGTTGCAGAAATTAGTTGATAGGCAGAAAAGGGGAGATATGATTGAGACATTCAAATTGCTAAAGGGATTATATAGAATTAATTCAGAGGATATTTTTGAGATCAGGACTGGTGGTGGGAGAACTAGGTGACACCTATGGAAGCTGGGCAAGAGTGTGGTTAGCAAGGGTGTTAGAGCGGGTTCTTTACTTTTAGAGTGGTAAATGAATGGAATAAGCTGCCAGAGTCTGTTGTGGGTGCTATGAACAGTGAGCAAGTTCAAGGCAAGGTACGATAGATACTGTGAGAATGTCGTATAGTTGTGTGGACATGATGTTTAGGGCCTCCCTCGATGAGTCTAAGGACTCCCTGGAGTCGCCCATAATAATAACCAACTAAAGGATTCACAGGTATGCCTGTTTATATTGTTTCACTGAATGTGAATTCTAATCAACATTATTTCTAAATAACAAAATACACATGACAAAAATTTCATGAAGATAATTATAAAGACATAAAACTTTCTTTTGCTCACTCTTGTGCATACACACTTGGTTTCACACAGTATTTAATTTTAGAGATGGTGCAAGAATAAGGCTTTGTTTTCTGGAGGGGAATTTCGATTAACAGTGCATCTCCCTATTGTGTCCCAAATGTGTTCTGTGGAGTTTTCAAAAATTATCAAATTAGATTATCATTCTAATTTATTTAGAAATTTCACTCCTATTTAAAACAGCATTCAAAGTACTATAAATGTTTTAAATGTCAACTAGACCTCAATATTATCAAGTGTTCCAGCTAAAACTGAAAGCTCCCAAAACCCAAATGAATTTAACTTATCTTCACATTTTGCTTAGAACAGAAAAAAAAAGTAAAATTTAAGTGTCTATTAAAAAAGAAAAGCAAATTATAATAGTGCTGATAATGAATTATAAACAGGAGATAAATTGCAATTTATCTCCATTTCCTCTAAATATGCATGTAGTTAATACCAAACTACTTACACCTGGGACAGTAAATTAAGCTTTAATTTCTTTATAGCATTACTATGTTGGTCTCTTCTATATTTTTACTCCAAGAACACCAGGGAATTTTGAAAATTTAGTTTGGCATAAGGAAGCATTAATATCCTTATTTTTAACTGGGAATCAATAATCTTTCCCTTCCTTTAACTGTTAATTAATGCACATTTTAAATTCTCTATTTTAAAAATGACATTTGATTGGAAACCTGAAAAAAAACTCCATGTTTCCTAGAGCAGGATATTCACAGTAATTTCCTAGCACTTCAAAAACAAACAACAAATTTAATTACTTTACTTACTGAAGTAATAATTAGTTTAAGCAGTGTATTAAGAAGACAGGATAATATACATAAAGTAATTAAGGCTCTTGTTTTACAAGATACACTGAAAGAAATTTATTTCAATAAAATGTTTGTATTATTCACACAAAAACAAATATTGACATTCTGCCATTCCAATTAGTAAATGTACTAATTAATGCACTAATTCATTAATTGATAACTACTGAATTTTGAAAGTTTAGATTCGGTTGCTATAGTCTTAAGTGTCGTCTGCTTCTAATGAAAGATGTTTTCATTTGTAATTCTTTATTTTTCTGTTCCTTCAAGACTTTCTTGTTATGACAAGTGAAAGGAAAAATATTTCATTTCCTCTATGCTTTTTTCCCCTTACCACTTTAAGGCTATGGATAATTTATACCTTGATGACCACCATCTTTTTAGCTTTTGGTTGTAAATGGATTCATAAAAAAATAAAAAAAACACTGAATATTTTCCTTTATGCAATGAATCGATTATAAATTTTAAGTAACATAACTTTCTACAGAGCATTGGTATCCAGCCTTTCATTCTATATGCTTGCTTCTTTTTACCGATTTACATCTCTCCCCACAGAAAAATGTTAATTATAATGCCAGTGCAATCATAAAGATTGCACATATATATATAAAGCTCTTTTAAATTCAAATTAATAATATGCGTAAAGTAGGAAATGAATCAGAGAATAAATAAAAACAAAGTCACTTTTTAAAGACATTATTCAGTTTTGCAAATCTCTAGTAGTTTATTCATGATATGAAATTAATTCTTAAATAAGAATTTAAATGTTCTTTGTTAAAATGAATCAGTGTTCTGACTGCATAGATCAGACAAGCTATTGCCAAAGTAAGCAGTTACAAAAACAATTCGTATTTTAATTCAAAAGAATCTCACAATGTACGATAAATTGGTTCTTTGTTAAAAATCAAATTCTAATTTATGCACTATACTAAAAAGCAGCTACTTTTTTTTAAAGACAAGTTGTAAAATTAATTGAAAGTCGATTTGTTGACAATTTGTCAAAGTGTGTATTGAAAGATATCCATGACAGCTCTTGTATTTGGACATATAATCTTACATTATTATAAAAAATAGTAAATGCACATATAACGACTGATTTATACTCATGTTGGAAATGAAAAAGCAGATGAAAAAGAGAATGATCAAAGGATTTAAGGTCCATTCAATTCCATTATTATATCTTAGCATTATAGTTAGTTTTATACTATTATTGCTATGGGTTTAATTCCCATTGGGATGTATGTCTATGCAAGTCTTTTAGGTGAAAGATGATTTTCATCACCCAGTGAGACTATCCTCCTGCTTATTAGAAGCCTAACATGGCTTGAAACAGTTCGGTGTTTGGTCTTCAGAGCAAGGTTTCTAGATTATCTGCCTTGAGCCAACCCATGGTATTATGCTATAAGTATTCAAAACGTTTTGGTAGGACTGACAGAAAAAAAAAAAAAATTAAAGCTATATAGAAATAATGGATATTTAAGATCCAACATTATTTAAAAGCTAAATATATGTAGAAACTTTGGAAGTTTCAAAATTTTGACCAGAGAGCTTATGAGAATGCAATCCTCAGCATTGGAAGTGCCTTAAGCTTGCAGTACCTAAAAGACATAAGCATTGCCCAGGTATCCATACTTGCCTTTTATTAGTGTATTTGATTAAGGTCTCAAGGCTTGATAATGACATACCTCAGAATTTGTCAAAAGATATTTTACAAAACAGAAGTAGTAGAAATGAGAACAATGGGCATAAAAATTATTGACTACTATTATCAACTGCTGTTTTATTTTTTTTTTCACACTCAAGTAGTAATAAATGAAGAAAAAAAGAACTGTAGTAAAAAAAAAAATAATATTCTTAAACTTAGATGATTTATTTACATTCTGATTTTACCATATACTTTTTATTTGTATATTCTTATTAATATCAATGTTTCAAATTTAAATTTGTTATATTTAGTAGCTAATTAAAACTATTGGTCATTAGAGTATTTGTCGAATCACTCATTAATTTAGTATACTAACCATTAAGCAGAGATTAAACAAGATTTTTAAGTATATCAGTCATTAATTAAACTGAGGTCTGCAAATTTGTTGAATACACAAACAATTGAAAATAAAACATTTTAGAGTTTATATCTTTATTCATATTACTAAATGCATAAATAACCCTGTGTGTGTGATGTTCAGCAGTTTTAATGAACCAATGACAAACAAGTCAATTTTGACATGTAGAAATTATTTTTTTCCTAATCTTTCAAAATTAACATATAATTTAATTTGAAAACAAACACTTTTAATTACGAAAAAATTGGTATATAGTTAAGAGTTATATCTAAAAAATTATCTAAAAAAAACACAGTTTCTCACCTTTAATCCTAAGGAAAAATTTCTTATATATGAAGAACTGTTTGTGCAAATTCCAGAGGGAAGGGGGGAGAATTATGGTGTAATTGTGAACTGTAGTATAATTATAAATGATTAGTTATAATTGATTGAAATCAGATTTTATATAATTAATGAATCCAGATTTTATCAAACATTTGCATAGATTTTCTCTCATTTAGTTTAATGCATAAGAAATTAAATATTTATAGTTGGTATGATAGAGGCGAGCTGAGACAGAACTATGATCGTGAATGAGTCTGTGCAGATTTTGAAGCGAGTTTGATGGAAGAATTTATATAAGGTGGATGGCTGGCATATAAATGGATTTGGTGTCAGCAGTCTTGAGAAAGTGCTGTTCAGTAAGAGTTCAGAAGTACAAAGTCAGGGAAACTTGAATGTTTGTGGGGAGGGAGGGGGGAGACCAGGCAATGTAGAAGTTAATAAGTGGGAGAGTGATCACATGATGCAAAATATATCATCTTGAGTTAATTTTAGACGGTTAGAATGCAAGAGATGGTGTCTTCAAGGAGGACAGAAGGAACACGATGGGGAGGAGTTTTGCTAATGACAGCAGAGGAATCAAAGCCAAAAAGAGTAGAAGTATACTTGGGGGGGGGGGGGGGGGAGGGATTCAAATGGCAGTTCATTTCAGGCTATCTGGTGTGAAATAGAGGACAACAGTAGTAAATATGTCATCATTATAAACATAAAAATTTGGGGCAGTCTCTTGCATGAGACTGCCCCAAATTTGGTAGACTTACATCAGAAGACCTTCAGCCCAACGGTCAAAAATACCTACATAGCCCACTAGGGGGGGGGGCACCATCAGGACTTTTAGGAGAAACAATAGCTTCCTGCTTTGTCCTCATTTACTGTGTGTAGAGCCTGCATGCACGTATCTTTATTTTAAGTTCCTGTGAAGATGGCAATGTGACGTTGCCGAAATATTGGAAATCTAGTTTAGTTTAATTTAATTTATATCCTTTGTACATTGTAAATTCCTTAAGTTATTTAATAAGCATATATCATATCCAGCATCTGCTTATGACATTTATAATATACATACCCTAACTGAAGGATAAGATCAATCCACAACCTAATTTCATTTGCAGTCACCAGAAAATCTATCATTTTTTTTTTTATTCAGGAAGATGAGTAATTTTGAACAGAATGCATTCTTCAGACCTAACTAATAATGCTACACATAACATTAAAATCCCACCATTCAATGCAAGATTCCTTTATCTGTACAGTGCAAAGCAGTAAAGCAAATACAAGGTGCACCCCCCCCCTCTTCATTTTGATTGGCATCAAACAAATTTATATACAGTAAACTGCTAATTATCAGAAGGGTTGATTAATTTGGTGACAGATTAACCAAGCCTTGATTCAAAAATAAATTTTAATTTCCATTCTACATTACCACCTTTAATTTCTTACAATAAAGAAATAGTAGTTTGATTAATTTCAGTATATCATTAAAGTGTGATTCACAAGTGATACTGTATACCTGAATGTCCCTATTAATTACCATCATAATACAATACTGTCATGTAATCCATTATAAAGGTGGGAGAACTCTAGTAATGGAAACAATCACACACATACCAATTGAAGGTGGCTGCACATAGTGCTTGTGTGCATTGGTTTTGAATTGTTTTACTATAGTACAAAATAAATTTAGATCTTTTACCCACCATGTTAAAAAAGAACTTGTTCTCAAACAACTCTCTTTCTGATGCAAAATTTATTCCATCATGCTGATAGCATTTACAATAACTTAATTTGTCACACAGCAATTTTGCTTTTGGACAATGCTCCTAGTCACTAGAACGAGGAAATTTTAGAATCTGACATGCTGCCAAATGTAACAGCCTTGATCCAATTAATGGATCAAGGAGTCATTAAAAATTTTTAACTTAAGAAATTTGTTATTTAAATTAGTCAAGGAAGGTAATTTGTTGGTGCTTTGGAAAATTAATTATTACAGAATTTGATCCAATTTACAAAATTTCAACAGCATGGAAATTGGTTACAATTAAAAAAAAAAAAAAAAACTGATTTGGAAAATACCCACAGACAAAGAAATTCACAATTAAGGAATAAATTACAAAGGAGTATGTGAAATCATGAATGAATTATGACAAGTAAAAGGTTCTGAAATTTTATATGAAGAAGCAATTGTTGAATGGTTTAAGTTTAATTTGCTTTTACTTAATGAAATATTAAGTGAAACAAAATAGACATTATGAATGAGGATACATCAAATCAAAATCATGAGTATGAAGATTTTTTTGCCAACAAATAAAATCACATAGCACCACTTCGTCTCACGTGGAAGGTCTACTTGATTACACAGAGCAAGACATTGCTGAAAAAAATGCAGTGAAATTTTTATTCTACATTATGTAAGAAATCCATGATGGAAAGAAACTTTGTGTGTGTGGATTAATCAGGGATCTCATTATTTAAGAAAGTTCATTTACTTACATTCCTGGATAATCAGGAATCTACTGTGACACAGCTAAGAAAATATTTATGTATATAATCCATAAACCCAAAGGAATAAGTGCTACAGCAGTATATTTGAAAACGCATTTCAACTGCTGAAAATTATAGCATTGCATTGGTAATATTAAATTTACATTAAAAAAAAAAATATTTAAACTGCAAGATATAAGACCTCGAAAAGTAGTATACCAGGATTACAAAAATTATCAATCAATAAATTTTGTTATTTTGGAAACATTATTATTGTGACACCTCCAAGGAGTCCTATGATTCATCATGGGAGTGCACCCTACTCCACTATACACAATTCATTGTGCCCAGTCTGCTATATACTACTACCCAAATAGCTTAATATTTGTTTAAAATATCTAGATTAAAAACTATGTGAAAACAGGGATTGTGTTATTTAAATTGCTAAATGATTTGATTAATGAAATATTTCACTTCTAAACTTCCATAATAAATTGATATCTCTAAAAATTGTTCATAATTCACAGATTTGCACTCTTTTACCAATTTTCTGGATGTTTTTATACAAAGACAGTTTTTCCCCAGAGCTTATTTTAAATCAGTTTGATTTAAAATTGATTTCTCAGTGAAGATTTACTTCAGTACTACAGTTGTTTACTTTCTTAGAAACAATTTATAAAAATCAAAATTGTCCTTTGTTTTTCCATTTTTTTGTAACCATGCAATAAGATTACACTTCATATTTATTTCCTAATCACAAAAATTTAACAATGATTAGATTCTCATAATTAGAACCTCACAATCTTGTAATTTAATTTACATTAAGCAGTTAGTACATCTTTTTGGATGAATCTTAATATAATGACAGAAGTTTATTGTAATGAATAGGCCAATGTATTATTTTTACATAAATGCTTGCTGAAAACTGTGCATATGGATAGGAAGTGATCTAGCAAATTCTAAATACAGTATTTCATCATTAAATATTTAAAAGTAAAGACATTCCAGATTAACCATATTATACCAAAAGAACATATTTTACTGAAATTATCTTTCCTGCTATCAAAAGGTATATATTAGAATAATCATTAACTTTCATTTCTAGTAAACCTTAAGTTTACTAAAAATGAGAATTCATTAATAACTTTAAACTTGTGTATCAGCAAAATATTGCAATTCACAGATCTGGCTGAGGTATTTTATGTAAACATATAAAATTCATATTTTAATAATTGCCAACATATATGAAATAACTGTTTACATAATCAACATTATATAACTAGTTTCATCTATGATAGCATTTTGTTTGCAATTTTCCTTGTATGAGTGAACTTGTAGAATAGTAAGTTAAATGCCTTATGATTATATGGATAGGAGCTGAACATTTCAAATGAATATGTGCCATTTTAAGTTTACACATGGGTTTCAAGTATGCAGTAAAGCCCAAGATACAATTACCAGAGTCACCTGAAAAGCTCAGAGGTAAATCAAGCCTGAATCTTTTAAATTAATTCTACTGATACATGAAAGGTACTACACCTACCTAATTAAAACTGTCATGTGTTAGTATAACCAAATATTTTAAAAATTACTATAAATTAAAGAATACCAGGAACTACATCACTACTAATCTTCCATTCACTACATATCACTATTCACTATCCACTCTCATAGGGATTGCAGGAATAATATTATAATGGAGTCTGCTGTAGTGAATTTCCTTTAGAATAGCATTGTACCTATAAGGTTTTAGTTGGAGCATTTTGTAATAGTGAGTTGCTACAACAAATTTTTAATATATACACAGTCACGTGAAAAAAGAACTATGAATACTACAAAATAATCATATGGAAATATAATAAAATATTCAATGTAATGAAACACAGAAATAAGTCTGAAAACTTTTTTCCCCTTAAAATAAAAACACTTATTTAATGATCGTGTTTCACAATATGCATGGCACTGCATTTTTTTTTTTTTTTTTCAATCATTCCAGTGATGTCCAAAAGAAACAGAACATTCCCTACATTATGGACCTGATTTCTCAAATATTTTGAAACCTACTACACTTTCTATGTGGCTTAGTAAAGAATCCATTACTATATATTCTATGTCTTTTCACTTTTAACTTAAAACAACCATGCCAAGTCATGAGAAATAGACTGTATACCAAAAAAAGGGCAAACCTCCCAATTCACATATATGATAGTTTAAACTCCAATGATGTTCAATTTTCATCTTTAATCTGCAGACTATACTTTTTCCAACAGAAATTTGAAATTAAATACATCACACCCTGCTCATCTCAGTTTATCCCAATTGCACACTGATTATTTTTGTCTCAAATTTACCATTTATGATAAACTCTGATATACCATGCTAGAGTTTTGAACTCTGAATCTCCTCTGTTTTCCATCAGTTTGCTCCATTTTATCAAATTCATTTGCTGCTCTGTCACTCTTCTAATGCAATCAACAACCTTTTCATTTTCTTTGTTTAAATGCTGATTTAATTCACTTCAGCTCTCCTAATCTTCCTCAACATCTCCACATGCTGCATCAGTCAGCTGGAAAAGGAAAGATGCTGAACCATTTGCTATCACCAATTGTTTCTTACACAAATGTAAACAATTTGTGCTTTACACTAACTGTCTGCATATATGCCAAAATAGCAAATAAGCCTAACCACTTTTCAAACACACTAGATCTTTTCTTCAATAATAATCCCAAGTGAGATATAATTTTCAAGAGACTTGTGCTCCTTAAACAGTTACTGTTTGAATTTCTAATTAACATTTTCACTAAACTTACCACTGAACAATTCTTATTGGTATAGAAACATTCATTCCTCATTCCACTTTAAATTCTTGTCTCTTATCTAGGCCTTAGTTCCTCAAGAAGTGTGCCAAGCTGTAGAAGATAAGAATCAAGCATACTACAATTGTCTCTAATCTTTAGTTTATACAAAAGTCCAAGATAGTGCAAGCAAACTATCAATACATGGAAAACTGATTTATAAAAGACTAAAAGCAGGAAATTTTCATCACATAGAAAGAGCAGTTATGCTTTCTAGTCTTTTGCTAAAACTAGTAGCCATAAGTTTTGACTAACATGCTTCCATTTCTTTTTCACTTTGATGGTGCTGTTGCATCATTACCCATAGAAAAAGCCAATCTCCTGGTTTCTTACTTTTTCTTGTAATTTTTGCATAGATGATCTTGGCAAATACCCTCCTATCATTCTAGATGTGCACCATTTAATGTCTCCTCCCTTTTTGACTTTTTTTTTTTTTTTAATTGAAAGGATCAGAAGAATCTTGTCCAAACTGGATATTAAAAAGCCTCCTAGTCCTGATAACCAAGGTCTGATCATTCTAGATCCGCACTACAGAGTGATTTCCATGTTGCTTTTTTTATTTTCCCCTATTCTACTTGTTTCTATCTGTCTGGCAAGTAGTCCATATTAAATCTTCCTAAGAAGAATGACAAATTCAACCATGAAATTACCACCTCAATTGGAGATGAAATACTTATAAGGAGATGATTGTTCTTTAGGAACAATCAACTCCTTTTAAGTATTTCCTAACAAGACCAATCTGCAGGTTTTCAAATCCAGTGTTAAAATATTTCTCCCACCTCAACTGCCTATTTGTTCTACTAATGTATTATATATTGAACCATCTCCTATATGTGGAATTACCACAAAAAGATCAACCCAATCATTAAGTAGCTCTTTATTTGTTCATAACTGTTCCATTTTCAATATGCACCTAACATATGCAGCATTTAAGTGAAATGATTTGTCTTAAATAATTTATGCATTTTTTCTTGATATTCTATATCAGATAAAATTGTTTGACTAAAAAGGCTTCGTCAATGTCTTCTGGCATTTTTAACTTTGACTTTTTACTATTTCCGTCTTTCAGATCAACATGTGTACTCCTGTTGTATATTTGCTTTTGTATTATCACTGTACTTAATTTTTTTTTAATTTCTGAAGTATCTGAATATGGTTCTGATTTATAGTATTTATATTTTATCTAAATTTCATATGTTTAAAATTCTGCACATAATTCTCATCATTCAGTAATTTCAGTTTGACCTGCATTAAAAAAAAAAAAAGATACAAAATTATTGATGATAGAAGTGTAATTCCACACACAGAACATATGCAAGATATCTACATTATGTTTTGAAGTGACAGTGTCAATTATATTATAGTTTGCCTACATGCTATACAATGTTTTATGTTTTGCACATTTGTGTTGCATACACACACACACACACACATCTGATGCCTCAATTTAGTTTCATTTTGGATTTTAGCTACTAGCAGTTAAATTTACAGTGTTCAAATAAATGATCAATTATTAGAACTGTGAAAAATAATAAATAATTACCAGAAGAATTACTATCAGATTTTCAGCCAGGCAAAACTGGTACAAAATGACAAGGGATATTTGAACCAACTGGTAATCCCCAAAATCATTGTGGCCCTCTTAATGCCATTAGTACTTTCTGCAGTTCTTTGACTATCAAAGCCGAAAGACCAAAAGACAAAAAATTTCATGCAGTGCTGCCATCAAACAAATAGTAGTTGGAAAGACCCATCCATCCAAATTCAAAAAACATTCCAACATAACACTCTCTTCACAAAAGCTTTATTTACAACATTAGTTTCTGAGATAAATTTTGAAATGTACTGTAATTCTAATGCTTGATGCACTACCAATGTAATGAAAATAATTTACGTAGAAAGAGAGAGAGAGAGAAAAAAAAATATTATATATGTGAATGCCTGGTTATACAAAACACAGGATAAAGTTGGAAACAAACTGCTTGTGAGAAAATCATCTGGTCTCAAAATATCACGTATAATGGATCTGAAAAGGAGAAAAATAATGTACCTTACCATGCTTTGAGTTTGAACATGCATACACACAAAAAAACTTACTCTGACTTCAATAACCCATTGTATGATGTAGTTATATCTTAACTTTCTCATACTCCAACAAACCTATGAATTTTTCTAAAACTGTTAAATTGTTTTGCCAAAATGTCCAATTTGAACAGTGAGTGATTTGGTGAACATTTTCACAATCTTAATTTTGTAACCTTTTCATGTGACTCTGGTAAAATAACCTCTTGGCTATGACTCAAAATATATACTCACTTGAAATCTCCTCTTGAATACATACATAACTGATTTTTTTTTTTTTTTTGTCAATAAAATTGTGTAGGATATGTAATAACATACAAAATTTACATTTTGTTTCATCTACCTATTATACTGATAGGCAGGTAAAATAGTAAATTCTTGGGCATTTCTAAGCTCAGTGCAAAAAAAAAAAAAAAAAAAAAAAAAAAAAAAAGCTATTAAATAACCTAAGAATGAAAAATAAGAAAATAAAAAAATACATCTCAACTATCAAAACCAAAATATACGTTTATCAAAAGCACACACAAACATTTATATATATATATTTGCTTATAACGTCATCCAACAAGTTTATAAACTTCTTTAAAAAAATGAACTGAAAACCATTATTGATCAATTGATCATAAGTTTTAAGCAGTATACATAATAAACAAAATAAAAATATAATTAAAATACACCAGGTATTACATTTTAAAACAGATAACTGTTATATTTGTGCATGCAAATGCCTACAGATTCTCAAATGCAGAGGATGAAAAAAAAGTGTTGATCCATTGTAAAAAAAAATAAGATAAAGATTACACAGACAACATATAGTTAGCAGAGAAAATAAATAAAAAACAAATATAATAATACAAAAAAAAAAAAAAGAAATTTAAATAGCATGACACTTCAGGTACATTTTTGATAGTGACAGCAGACAAATCTGAAAGCAGATTAGATCCATGAATTTTAAACAAGTTGAGCTTTTTTATTTTCTGAAGTAAAGCAAAATAAAGCATACTATAAGCAATACTTTTAAAATAAACAGAACTGATCATATATAAATAAAAATCTAAAGACCTTAAATTTTGATTCTTGAGTACAGAAAAGAAAATGGTTAACTACTTAAAACTGTCCTGCTTTGAATGATAATAAATATAAGATATGTAAATAAAGATAGTGTCCTTAAAATGCATATCAAGATATAAGGGGAAAAAAAAAAGTGTACACAGGAATCCAAGATAAAAAGATCTCAACTTTTATGGAAATATAGTTTGTGCACACCGGAAAAAGTAACAAAATGCATAAGCACAGATTTACTACATTTCTTGTAGTAAATGCATTGTAATGGTCAACACAGCTCAATGTCATGAGCTGTATTAACATAAAATTAGCATTAATTAATATATTAAATTTTAACATTTTTTTGCATATACACAAAAAAACCCTCAAACTTTGTGCTATGTATATACTTTTTTTCTTAATGTTGATCCCATGCATGAGAGATCAAAGAACCTATAAGCACATCAGTGCCAATTAGAAAGCTAAAATAAAATTACTGGATAACAGAATATTTAGACATTCATTTAAATTTCTGTTTCATACATTGCACATGGCCCTCTAAGCCTATGAAGTATTAAAAGTTTCCTCTCCTCTTTTCAAGTAAAACCATTCAGTTCATTTGCTTTGCTTTAGCAATATTTTACCTATCAATAGCAACCATTAACAAAGTAATGTTTCAAATTTCTGCCTTAAAATTACCTAAAACACATAATATTTCTTTATCATAAAATTTAATTCTACTTATATAAACAAATTACTAAAATTTAAATCACAACCTGCTTATATGTGCCATGCTAAAATAGTGCAAGCTTGAAATATATTCAATGAACAAAATTCCAACTGTATTTGGTAGAAATATCACCCAATCAAATTAAATATATATGCATCAATTAAGATCCAAGGATGAAGATCTTAATTCTTTATAAATTATACATTGTGACCAAAAACCATCTACAACTGCACAGTACACCATACTTTGTAACTGCATGCAACAAACTTGCTTTCCTGACTCAAATTGCACAATGTGCACAACTTCCATCTGCAGGAACTGCTGTTGTGGAAGATCTCAGTGATGAGGGGCATGATCTGATACTCTGGCTCTTGGAGGGCCCCGAGGTTTCCTAGACTTGTCACCGTGCTCCACAAGTGGAATAAGAGGTTGCTTCAATGCTGGTAGGGCATTTGAATTCCTTTGCCTATACTGCATATCGAACCTAATAGTAATACATCATATGTAGTTAATGATATTACTAAATTCATTCACTTAAAAAAAAAAAGCAACAAAAATGAAATAAAACAAAACAATGCAATCTAGGATTCTTAATCTGAGTACATTCTTCTTCTTCCTCCTCCAAGTAAGTGGTCAGAGTGTTATTTAATTATTAAAATCAGTTATCAAGGAGATAATCTAGTAAGTGCATTTTTGCTTGGTATAATCAGAGTAGTAAGGTATTAATAAACAAATATAAACTAAAATTGCTAGTGAACAAGGATGATTACTATATGCTATAGTTGTAATGCTCAAATGATTCAAGATTTTAAATAACAAATGTCTTAAAACACATGGTGATTATTTTTAATGGTATAGATGAGAACACAGATACACAACATATAACACAAAGACTAAAGTCCTAATTAGGTGCCATGTATGTTGAAAACAACAGAGAGAGAGAGAAAGCAAGTATTAGTTAGGTCTTAAGATGACTTCTCCCAAATCTTTGGCAAATTTATACACCATACTTGTTGAGATTTGAAGTGTTTCAAGGCTTCTGTTGATTCCAAGAACAATCTCTCTGACTTATAAAAAACCTCTGCACAGCACTTTTGTTTTTTTCCCAATCGATCTTGTGTGCAAGGGTATCTAAAGCATGGTCTGCTACACCTGACTTGCCATAGCAATAGTGCCGGATATATTTTTCATGTTCAATGAGGAGAATATCCAGAGCAAGCTTGCTCACATGAACAGGGCACTTCATAGAATTAGTCTGTTATCTGCCAGGATTCCAATAATCTCATATTCTTTTGGTCTTCTAAGGCACTTCTAACTGCTTCCATATACTAAATCTAGGTTTTCTCTGGGTCTTTTCCTGCCATCTTGGCATTAAATTTCTTCATTTTAGAAATTATGGACTTTATGGCATCAAATGTCTACTTTGCTAATCTTCCATTTTCATCTTCCATTCTAATTCAATGACCATATCCCACTCAAGATTAGCTCTGCTAGAATGTGAACGAAATGCCAAGTTCCTTCTAATATCTTTATTTTTTTAATATTATCCTGCAGTGATATCATTTATACCGCTCCATCCACTCTGGTTTTTCTTAGAATTCTGATATTTATGGTCTCTATTCTTTAAAGGATGAATAATTTTATTTCTAACTCAAATCTCAGATCCATAAGTTAAAATTGGTTCGAACACTCTTTTATATTGTTAGTTTAGTGTTTTGACTAATTTCTCTTATTCAATAAAAATTTATTCAGTTGACTCCCCCATAGTAATCATCAGCTGCATCAGTCTTGGGACTGGTAGCTCAGCAGCAATTTCCTACATTCCGCTCTGTCATTCGCTTTCTTCTTAACCTCCTGGTAACTCCTCAAACCCATGCAGTCTTTGACTTGGTCAAGAAAGCTTTTCCTTGGTCTGCCTCTTCTTCTTTTTCCCCTCTATTTTGCCTTCAGTTATTCTTTTCACAAGTCCATCATGTCGAAGTATATGTCCAAACCACCTATCCCTTCTAATTTTGATCGATATTATTAGAGTTCTTGTTTTGTTCATCTCTCTCAGGACTTGTTGGTTTGATTTTTTTTCTGTCCATTTTGTTTTGTTCATGCGACGCCAGCACCACATTTCAAAAGCCTCCAATCTTCTTACATCTTCTCTGCCTAGAATCCAGGTTTCACATCCATATAGTGCAATGCTCCATATCAATGTCTTTACCTATTTTTTTTTTTCAATTGTAGGTTGAGGTTTCCTGTTAAAATGCTTTTCATCTTAGAGAAGTGGGCTTTTGCATTGTTTATTCTTGATCTTATGTCTTCTCTTGTTCTGCCATCTTCTGTTATTAGGCTTCCTAAATATTTAAAGCTTTTCACTTGTTTTATTTGTTCCCCGCTGCTGTCTATTTGCTCTGTATTATTGATAGGGATTTTGCCTGTAACAATGATTTTAATCTTATCTGTGTTGATTTTCATTTTATATTTTTTCAAGGTTCTAGCATTGTTTTTAACGTTCTTCTGTTTTCTGCTACAAGGGTTATGTCGTCAGCAAATCTTACACACAACTTGCTCACCATTTATCTTTATGCCACTATTTATTTTATCTTTAGTTTCCTAAATGGCTTTTTCAATATATAAATTAAATAAAAGTGGTGAAAGTATACATCCTTGTCTTCACACGACTTGCTCACCATTTATCTTTATGCCACTATTTATTTTATCTTTAGTTTCCTAAATGGCTTTTTCAATATATGAATTAAATAAAAGTGGTGAAAGTATACATCCTTGTCTTACTCCACTCCTGATATTTTCTCCTTATCAATGATTTTAATCTGTCCATTTTGATTTTTGTAAATTTGATAAATTATTTTCCTATCCCTCAAATCTATGCTGATGTTAGTTAGACAATTTAGGAGTATTTGCTGGTTTACTTTATCAAACGCTTTCTCTAAATCAAGGAAACAAATGTAAGTATTTTGACTAAGATCTAATCTTCTCTCTATTATTGTTATCCCATAGTAATAGCTTTGTTTATTCTATTATTTATTTCCATCTTAAATTTAATTTGCAATTTTAAATAAAATTTGTGCCTAAATAATTGAAATGTTTTATTTGTTTTAAAGGTTTTCCATTAAGAATACAGCTGAAGTTTTCTATGCTCCTATCTATTTTCAGTTTTGGTGTTTTTCTGCTGATTTTCATGTCATCTATTAAATCTATTAATATCAGGTTTAATGCCACTTTCCTTAATAATGTAATCCATGTATATGATGTTATATTCAATATAATATAACAAAATGTTATATTCAAGCAATAACAATCAGGGAAAAGGAGGAGTCCATGTTGGAGGTTTAATGGAATATTATCAGCACTGAGACAGGATTAAAACTAATTTTAAAATTTTAATATATAATAATAGAGCCTGTGTAGCTCAGTGGATGTGGCATTTGCATACCACGGCGCTTGGCCGCACGAAGAAAGACTTGGTTTCGAGTCTAGTCGCGACTAGAGGAAATTTTTCTAACCCTTTTTTCGACTGGTTCCGAGTTAGTCGATCTCTGGCACGAGCAAGCAGGTTTTTCCTCCCGGAAACTCGGGTTTTTTGTCCTGTAAACTCAAGAAAATCGACCGTAGAACCCACATTATTTCAGACATTAAATATATTGTGTTAGGGACCACGATATGGCGGCACATTTGAGCCGTCTCTCTTCACTGTGTACCGCTTAATTAGTGATAGCCTTGGGCCATCTATCTCTGATTGGTACCAGTGGAGATTGAACTGCCCACTCAGTCTCCAAAAGTTAGATAGGGCTAAATGGCCTCGCCTACACCCCGTATACGGGAATAAAAAGGCGGTAGCTGATAGCTGAAATTTTAATATTTCACTCAGTCACAGAGACATCTTCAGGGATTACAAAAAACATTTTGTAACAATACACACAAATGCAATACAATAGTGAGTGAAACTAATGTCCTAGCTAGGTGGTGCACCCTCTATGGGAGTTTGTAGGTGGCCTAGGATGTAAAGTGGGATCTCTGATAATTAATGTTTCCCATTAATTATTAGAGTTTTATGCAACCATATTTGTTTTATAAAACAAGTTTTATGCAACCATATTTGTTTAAATTAGGTTGATTTCTGAGTGCAGATGCAGATTCAAAAAACAATCTTTCTTTTTTGAATTTACTATGGTGGAGCATGGTGTTTTCTTTTCCAGGAGATCCTGTGGGTTATATCCAAAACATGGTCTGCAAGGCCAGATTGACCATAATCGTGATGGCAGATGTATGACTTGTGTTCTTCTAACTGGATGGTTGCTGATCTGCCTGTCTGTCCAAAGTAAGCCTTTACAGGCACAAGGTACTCTATACTCCAGGCACTGAGAGAGGAGCAGCTGATTTTTGGTGGAACAGAGAAGGGTAGCAAGTTTAAGGTGGGGCTTAAAAGCTGTATAGAGGTTGTAGTTTTTTAACAATCTGGCTATTTTTTCTGATGTGCCATGGATGTAAGGTATGGTGATGGCATTTCTAAAGTCCTTCTGAAGAGATGGTCAGGGAAAGGGGAAGAAATTGATTATTTTTTTAATTCTGTAATCACTGTAGCCATTGGAAAGGAAAGTGTTGTGTATATGTTTGAGTTCGGTTGAAAGGGCAGTTTCACTGGAACAAAGATTGTGGACTCTTTTGGTTAGAGTTTTAATAATGCCATATTGTTGAAAGGGGTGGTGGTCAGAGTTATCTGCGTGTATCAATAGGTTTTCTATATACAGAGAAAGAAAGGCTATCATTAGGAAGGCATGTCACTAAGGTGTTGTTTAAGAAGAGTAAACTATTGTTATTTTCCTTTTCCATCATAAACTGGATTCTTGGATGCAGATTATTGAGGTGACTGAGGAAGGAGTTTAATGTGTCTGGGTCATGAGGCCAAATAGAGAACACATCATCTACATATCTTAGCCAGATAGGTTTTAGAGGGGAAGAGTCTATGGCTTGTTTTTCAAAATTTTCCATGTAAAAATTGGCAAGATGGGGTGAGAAACCCATGGCAGTTCCCTCTATCTGTTTGTAGATTTTGTTCTTCCAAGAAAAATAACCAGAATTGATAGCAAAGGAAAAGAGCTCTCCAAGATATCAGAAGGAAAAATGTTTTTTAAGAGTGTTAAGGTGTCAATTAGGGGAAAAATGAATTATTGTTCCCATTGTTTACCAATAAATCATTTATTGGTAAACAATGAGATGATGTCAAAGCTTTATTAGCTTTGACATGTAAATCTCTATTATTTAAAGTAAGATTTTCAATTAAGTTTTTTAAAGTGGGTACAGTTTTTTACATAAGATGTGGTAAGACCAGTGAGAGGGGTCAGAGAGAGAGTTAGCTATCTGCTTTGACAATGTGTAGCAAGGTGTAGTAGTGGCATCTACTATAGGTCTTAGGGGAGAATTGGGTTTGTGGATTTTAGGTAAACCATATATTAGGAGGGGGGGGAACAAGAACCGAAAGGTTTGAGTTTTTTTTGTAATGCCAGAGGACACTTTTTTAAGTAGTTTTTTTAATTTTTTAATTAGAGTTTTTGTGGGATCGTGCTCAAGTGATATGTAGGTAGTAACATCCCAGAATATAATATCCATTTTCCGATTATATTCTCAGGAGTTAAGAAAGACTGTGGCATTACCCATATCAGCTCTGGTGATGATGATACTTTTTTCTTTCCCCAATTTTCTGAGTGCAGAGAGTTTTTTGGATGATAAGTTTTTGGAGGTGATGACTGGGAGATGTTAGTTACGTCAATCTGATGTTATTCGCTGTTTCCAGAGATAAGTGACATATTCCGCATTCGATGTTGTACATAATATCCGATACCGGAACTTCTTCTGCATCTGCACTCAGAAATCAACCTAATTTAAACAAATACAGTTGCATAAAACTTCCCAAAATTTGGGAAACATTAATTATCAGAGACCCCCTCTTTACATCCTAGGCCATCTACAAACACCCATAGAGGGAGCACCACCTAGATAGGACATTAGTTTCACTCACTATTGTATTTGTGTGTGTTGTTACAAAAAATTTTTTTTGTAATCCCTGAAGATGTCTCTGTGACTGAGATGAAATATATGAAGTATTAAAATTAGTTTTAATCCTTTCTCAGTGCTGATAATATTCCATTAAACCTCCAACATGAATTCTTCACAACACTTAAGTCTCAACACACGGAAAAGAAGGAGTAGCTATAGTATTCAACACTAAATATGAGGCTAATCTTCTTGAATAGCAGGCAATATCAAGTAGAGTGATCTGGATCAGAATGGGGAACTGGATAATGACACTTATTTGTGCCTATCGTCCCAAAAAAGTTTTACTAAAGTAGAAGTGGAAGAATTTTTTGAAATTGTCAGAGAAAGCAACTGACAGAATGAAAAAGGAAAAGTTGTCCTTGTTGGGGATCTAAATAGCAGAGTAGGAAATGATTATTAGACATACCAAAATATTTTGGTAAAATTTGGAGAAAAAAACTAAAGCAAATAATAATTCCAAATACCTGTTGGATTTCTGTTTAGGACATGGACTGGTTATTACTAACACAATGTTCCAACATAAAAATGTGTATAAATGAACATGGAGAGAAAAGGCAAGGAATAAGAAAGTCTCGTTGACTATATTATTGTTGATAGTGATGTTTTCTTGTTATTGTCTTTTCATTGCTGATAGTGATTTTTCAGGACACTAGAGTGCACAGAGGATTTGAAATAGGAAGTGATCACCATTTAGTCTTGAGCAGAATAAAACTGAATTTCATATTGGAAAGAAGAACGTGTAAGAAAGTTTCAAAGTGAATAAAAGTTGAGCAGTTCTCAATGTGAACCATAGACTAAAATACACAAACATTATTCAAGAAAAAATGAAAGAGTTTGAGAACAGGAACCCAAATTTGGAGATTCAGTGAAAAATTCTGAAGAAAACATTGATTCATCAAGGGATGCATATGGTGAGGTTGTCTGCTGGATATTAAAATCAGAACTCCATGGTGGACACAGAAAGTTAATGAGGCAATGAAGGAAAAGATGAAAGCATTCACAAGGAACTTTTGATACAAGTCAGTTGTGCTCTTAGAGAATACAGAGACAAATGTAAGAAAGCTAAACACTGTAAAACTAGTGAAATAAAAGTCAATGGATGACTTTGGTAAGAACATAGAAAATAAATATCAGGAAGGTGGCAAGATATTCTGGAGTGGAATGAAAAAGCTCAGAAATGGAAAAAAGAGTGCTAAAAGGAATTAGAGATGATGAAGGTGAAATTAAAACTGGAGAAAAAGATATACTTGATGTATGGATTAATTACTTAAAAAAATTGCTAAATGAAATAATCAATAACAGAACAGTGATAAAAAGAACTCCACTGGCACGCAATCAGTAATACATATCCATATTTGAAGTAGAAAAAGCGATCAAAAGTCTGAAAGGTAGCTGGAGTAGATAATATTCAACCAGAAATGGTCAAGAATGCAGGTATAAAAGTCTTTCAGTTCCTGAACTGCATAGTTCAGAAGGCCTGGAGAGAGGGATTTATTCCAGGTAATTGGAGCAGAGCTCTCATAGTAACCATATATAAAAAAAAAATAAAACTGAATATGAGAATTACAGATGTATTTCCCTACTGAATGTATCTGGTAAGACTTATGCAAGTATAGTTGAGAGACAGTTGAGAAAGACTGTGGAAGTGAAGAACAAGCTGGATTCAAGCCAAATAGAAGCTGTCAGGATCAGATCTTCACTTTAATGAGAAATAGTTGAGAAATCATGGGAATACAACAAAGCTCTGTATTTAAGTTTTGTAGATCTGGAAAAGGCATATGACAAGATGCCAAGAGAAAAGTTATTCAATACACTACAATTATATGGTGTCAATCGGGCATTATATCAAGCAATACTTAGTCTTTATTTGAGTTAAATCAGCAATTAAATTGAAGGAAGTACAGAAAGATGGTTTGATGTTAAATCTGGTTTCAGACAAGATGTGTTATCACCTCTGTTATTCATTATCTACATGGATCACATTATGAAGGAAAGTGGTATTCAACCTAATATCAAAATTGGAGATGTTAATCTCAGTTCTTTTCTTTATGTGGATAATGATATTATTAACAGAGATCTCTAGGGAGTCAGGGACTCATCGAAGGAGGCCACATGCTACATGCAGCAGCTATCATACTTATTCTTGAATTCATTCACACTGCTTGCACTTACATCCAATGGCAATCCATTCCAATCATGCACCACCCTATGAGAGAAAAATGTAGCACTCACCCCCTTCTTAGCAGCATTCATTCTCAGCTTCCAGAGATGCCCTCTTGTCCTTTCCACATCTTCAATAAATTAAAAAGTTCCATCAACTGAAATCCTGTATGAATCTTTCAGAAGTTGGTAAGTCTCATTCATATCACCCCTCTTTCTCCTGAGATTTTTATTTAATAAGGTTAAAACACCTTATGGTAACGTGTTCTGGTAAAATACTTATAAGCTCTGTATTACTAAAATCTTGGTATTTCTAGCCTGGCTCCCACTGATGAGACCTCAATAAAGGTTGAAACCGGTCTGGGTAGTGGCCCCTTGCCTTTAATACAAAGCGTCATACATCTCCTCCAGGAGATGTTTTGCATTATGGGTAAATATTAAGGTTAGTGATCAGAGCTTATTCTACTTTTACCATGAGTTACCTTGATCTTGCACTACCTGCAGGGTCAGCTAGACTTGCATTACGTGCAGGCGCAAACTTGACTTATTTGTCTGTTTGCTTACTTGGGAAATGGAGTAAAACCTGGTTTAAAATAGCTTGGTATCTTTAACATTCAATCCAGCTTGTTCTTCACCAAGCTTTTCTTCCACAATTCTTCTCAACCGTTTCTCAAGTATGCATGCATAGATCTTGCCAGGAACACTCAGTAGGGAAATACCTCTGTATTTCTCACATTCAGTTTTATTTCCCTTTTTATATATGGGTACTATTAGAGCTCTACTCCAATCATCGGGAATTCGTCCCTCTGTCCAGGCTTTCTGAACTATGCAGTGCAGCCACTGTAAGACTTTTATACCACCATACTTGAGCATTTCTCGTCAAATATCAGCTACTCCTACTGCCTTTCCACATTTCAAGCCTTTGATGGCTTTTTCTATTTCAAGTATGGATATGTATTCCTGACTGTATGCCTGGTCAGTGTTTTTTTACCACTGTGCTGTCATCACTGCTTGTTTCATTTAGCAATTTTTCTAAGTAATTACTCCATACTTCAAGAATATCTTTTTCTTCTGTTTTCATTTCACCTTTATCATCTCTAAGTCCTTTTTCAGCACTCTTTCTTCCATTCCTAAGCTTCTTCAACAACCTCCAGAATATTTTGCCACCTTCTTGATATTTATTTTCCATGTTCTTGCCAAAGTCCTCCCATGACTTTTGTTTAGCTAGATTTACAGAGTGTTTAGCTTTCTTACATTTGTCTCTGTATTCTCTAAGAGCACAAGCTGACTTATTTGCCAGGAACTTTTGATATGCTTTCTTCTTCACTGCCTCTTTAACTTCCTATGTCCACCATGGAGTTTGATTTTTCTATCCTTGCAGACAACCTCACCACATGCCTCTCTGCCTGATTGATTCAGGGTTTTCTTCAAGGCTTGCCACTGAATCTCCAAGGTTTGGTTCCTGTTCTCAAACTCTTTCATTTTTTCTTCAATAATCTTTGTGTATTTTAGTCTACAGTTCACGTGGAGCTGCTCAACTTTTATTCGCTTTAAAACTTTCTTACATGTTATTCTTTTCAATATGAAATTCAATTTTATCCTGCTCAAGACTAAATCGTGATCACTTCCCATTTCAAATCCTCTGTACACTCTGGTGTCCTGCACCAGGGAGAAAACCTCACTATCAACAATAACATAGTCAATGAGACTTTTCTTATTCCTTGCTTCTTCTCTCCATGTGAATTTGTGCACATTTTTATGTTGGAATATGGTGTTAGTAATAACCAGTCCATGACCTTAGCAGAAATCCAACAGGTATTTGCCATTATTATTGGCTTTGCTCTTTTCTCCAAATTTTCCCAAAATATTTTTGTATGTCTGACAATCATTTCCTACTCTGCTATTTAGATCCCCAACAAGGACCAACTTTTCCTTTTTCATTGTGTCAGTTGCTATTTCTAAAGCATCAAAAAATTCCTCCACTTCTACCTTAGTAGACCCTTCTGTGGGACCATAGGCACAAATAAGTCTCATTGTCCAATTCCTCATTCTGATATTTGCCCACATCACTCTACTTTTGACTGCCTGCCATTCAAGAAGATTAGCCTCGCATTTTGTGTTTAATACTATGGCTACTCCTTCTTTTCCTTGATTGTCATTGCCTGAATATAACATTTTGTATTTATTGTTCAGAAATATCTCACCAGTTTCTGTCTTTTTTGTTTCAGTAACCCCTATTATGTTGATCTGGTACTTATCTAATTCTTCAGCTAGCTCCATTTCTTTGCCATTCAGGCTTCTTATGTTAGTACCGATCTTTAACTCTGGTAATGTTGAGTTGGGGTGTGCTTTCAGATTTGTTCCAGGCTGACTTTTCTATGTTCGCTCTAATTCTCTGGTGAAAACAACGGGGGCCTTGTTTAACAGGGCGACGCCCCAGCTGGAATGAAATTTTGTCATGTTGTACCATCGTTTTCTATATTGGTTTAAGCCGATAAGAATACAATTTGGTCAGCTAAATCCTAAATTGCCTGTCCATCCTCGTTCGTTCAGTATCCAGGTAGATACCAAAGAGGGTGCACCATGAGAAGGTGAGGATTGGACATTAGGTCAGAAACCCTGGTCGGTTCCCCGCATTCCTTTAAAGGCTAAGTGGAGGTCTCTTCTCAGTTATACAGCTTTGATCCTTAAGCACACCTGTGTAGAAGATATTCATTTTCGAAATTATGGATTCTACAACTGTTATAACTAACTCTTTTTATTATCCCAATGTTTCAATCTTCATATCAAGATCATCATCTGGAGCATACACAAATATATACAAGACAAGCTGAGTTTCATTACAAACCATAAGCTAGAGAAACAATGATTTGATCACGTTACTCTACTGGCATGACCTCTAGTGGGAAAAAAAAATTATTTATAAATTATATCAAGCTAGATTTCATTAGAGATAACATGAAGAAACTTTTTTCTTATAGATAGTTTTCTTTCAGTAACAATAATGTCCTATTTTTAGTATTACAATTGTTATTTTTGATTTAGGATCCTGCATTTACTACAGTCCTGTTTACAGTTCTTAGAGAGGAAGGTTCTGTGAGTCGAATATATGCCTTCCATGTGGGATTTTTAGACCGTCATTATTGTTCAGATTGGGGTGGTTGATAATGATCTCACAGGCTTCCTTAAATTTGCATTCATGTTATGTTTCGGCGTGATGTAGACAAATAGTGCTTTTCCAGTCAATTCCATGTAAGGTGTTCACAGGGCATGATCACCAGCTTCACCATAATTATATTTAATGTGTAATTTATGTTCTTTTTGTCTGAACATAAATATAAATGTTCTTTTTTGTCTGAACATAAATGACACATTAAATATAATAATTATGGTGTAGCTGGCCTTTCTGATCATGCCCTGAACACCTTACATAGAATTGACTGGAAAAGCACTAGTTGTCTACATCACACCAAAACATGGTATGAATGCAAATTTAAGGAAGCCTGTGAGATCATTATCAACCACCCCAATCTGAACAATAATGAAGGTCTAAAAATCCCATATGGAAGGCATATATTCGACCCACAGAACCTTCCTCTTTAAGAAGACCTATAAACATGACTGTAGTAAATCCAGGATCCTAAATCAAAAATAACAATTGCAATACTAAAAATAGGACATCATTGTTACTGAAAGAAAACTAAGAAAAAATGTTTATTCATGTTATCTTAAATTAAATCTAGCTTGATGCAATTTATAAATAATTTTTTTGTTTCACTAGAGGTCATGACAGTAGAATAACATGTGATCAAATCATTGTTTCTCTAGCTTACTTTGTAATGTAACTCAGCTTGTCTTGTATATTTGTGTATGCTCCAGATGATGATCTTGATATGAAGACCGAAACGTTGGGATAATAAAAAGAGTTAGTTATAGCATGGTTGTAGAATTCATAATTTTTGAAACTGAATGCTGATCACCGAGTAACTCTAAAAGAAAGGAAGTGTAGAAGATATGGATGTGAGTTTTTAGATGTGTTGGGTGTGTTTGATGGCAGAAAAGACTTGTATAAGAAGGATGGCCTGCACTTGAATTCATTTGGCATCAGAAGCCTGGAGAAATTACTTCTTGGTATAAGATCGAATGGGAAAAATGTGTGTGAAAGTTCAGCCATGGTATGCAAACATGATAAAGATATGAATGTCTTCGAACATGGTTACACATGTGGCAAAGGGGTGGGAAAATATGCTTTAGGTTCGGATGTTTTAAGTATGTCTGGGGAGGGAAAAGAGAAAATTCTAGAACAAGACCAAGCAGATTGCATATCTAATTATAAGAATAGGCTAGGTGTAATTTATTATGTCTATACACAAATTCCAGGAGCATTAGAAACAAAGGGGTCGAGTTCATTACTTTATTGAATACGATGTGGCCTAACGATTGTTGGCATTAGTGAAACCTGTCTATCAGAATCAGATATAGTAAGTGGGATCGAGTGTAATGGGTATACTATTTTTAGGAAAAGAGGAGTGCTACTAACGATATCAGATGCCTTAAATCCAGTTAAGGTAGAAACACAAGAAAACTGATGGTAACAATGTACCATGTAGCAGTGAGTTTGAGTCTATCTGGTGTGAAGTGGAGGTTAACAGAATGAAATATATGGTGGGGTGTTGCTACAGACCTGGTGGCTCAGTTGCAGGGGACAAAGAAATGCATTGCCAATTTAGCCTTATGGGTACCAAACGAATGATCATTATGGGTGACTTTAATTTTCCAAACATTGATCGGATAGAAGAGAAATCTCATGATAAGAAAGAAAAGGAATTTATTGAGTTGTTGTGAGACAACTTTCGCAAGCAGCATGTGAAAGAAGGAACTCGAGGTCAAAGAGTGTTGGATTTGCTCATAGCATCAGAAGGCGTCTCTTTGTGACTATTTTACCACCAATTGGTGACAGTGATCACATTGTACTTTTGTGGGAAGTATCTACTTGTATTGAAGCTCCAATTAAAACAGGTTACATGCTGAACGACAAAGCTGGAAATTACGAACAACTTAGGAGAATACTATCTTTGGTCCCATGGTATCAGTTACTGAATGGGAAAAATGTCAGCAATGCATTGGAATCTTTGAAAAAGTACTTAAATGAAGAGGTATCTGAATGTATCCTTAGTGTTTGAAGAATAAATAGGCTGGGAGTGAAATGGATGTCCAACCTTATTAAACAAAAAATCCACAAGAAGATGTCGAAAGAATATTATGAGAATAAGAGTGAGAGGAGTTATGAAATATACACCCTCTGTCCAGAAAGAAACCGAACTTTTCGAAAATAGAAGAAACTAGTGGTGCGACCTGTTGTATCTTTTTGCTGTCGAAAGTGGCAACCTTCATTAGTCGTGTCAACTATTTATGATATTTATTTCATTTGAAGCTGAGTTATAGTGCCAAGAGTGACAGTGTGTTTTGATGGATGGTCAGAAAATGAATTTCAAACAGAGAGCTGCGATTGACTTTTGTATTAAACTTGGTAAAAGTTTTACCGAAACACATCAAATGCTTCAAAAAGCATACGGTGATGAATGCTTCTCCCGTACTCAAGTTTACGAGTGGTTTAAGTGATTTCAAAGTGGTCGTGAGACGCTTGAGGATGACAAAAAGCTGGGCTGTCCAAAAACTGGACCGAGCGAAGTTAACATCCAAAAAGTGCATGATTTCATCAAAGAAAACCCAAAATCATTCGTGAGAGTGACTGAAGATTCCAAAATCAACTGTGCAAAACAGTTTGACTGAGAATTTGGCCTTCATAAATTGAATTCGCAATTTATTCCCCACAAGTTGACCGACGACCAAAAAATGTATCGAATTGAACACTGCAAGGACCTAATTAAAACCGCTCGTAAGGACTCTTCCTTGAAACGATCGTTACTGGTGACGAAACATAGTATTTTGAGTATGAGCTGAAACAAAGCGCCAGAGTGCTGAGTGGAGACCACCAGAAGAGGGGCATTCGAAAAAAAAGTTGCCTGGAGAAGTCAAAAGTAAAAACAATGCCGATTTATTTCTACGATTCCAAGGGCATTATCCACAAAGAATTTGTTTCGCCTGGCCAAATGGTCAATGGCGAGTTTTATCTCGAAGTTTTGAAGTGAGTGATAGCGAGACTTTGTCGCATATGGCATGAATATTGTGATGACCAACTGTTCGTCAAAACACACTGTCACTCTTCGCTTCCAATGAAACAAGTGTCATAAACAGTTGACACAACACTAATGAAAGTTGCCGCTTTCGACAACAAAAAGATACAACAGGTGGCGCCACTAATTTCTTCTATTTTCTAAAAGTTTGTTTCTTTTTGGACAGAGGGTGTATAAACCTCAGGCCAGAAAAGTAACGAGTATTGTGAGGAAAGCTAAATCGAAGTATGAAAAGAAATTGCCCATGCAAGCTAAAGGCAATCCAAAAGAATTTTATCGTTATGCTGCAAGTGTAAAAGAAAGAATGAATGTGGAAGAATAACTTTATTGAATGCAGATGGTACTCGAGTGTCGGAAGCTGATGATATTGTTCAGTTCATGAGTGCTCACTTTGCTAAGACATATCAACCAGGTACATACACCTGGTTGATATCATATATCATGAAGAATTAGAGGTTCATGAAAATGAGGTTGAAGAGCTGTTGCATAACCTGGATGAGAATCTCTCTATAGGGACAGAGAAATATCATCAAGTCTGCTAAAGGAATGTTCAACCAAATTGGCTGGACTTTTTGCATGTTTCTAACTCTTCAGTCTCAGCTCAGGAATGATACCACAGGAATGGAAGGAATGGATGATAGTTCCATTGTATGAGGGTGGTGTAAAAACTGATGTTTCTCACTACTGACCTATCAGTATCTCTGGTAGGTGTGGTAGTGAAGATTTTAGAGAAGTTGGTAAAAACTTGCTTACAGAAATGGGTAGACAAACAAGCTACTCTGCAAGGAGCAGCTTGAGTTTACTAAAGGAAGGTCATGTTTTAGCAATTTGCTCATATTTTATAACAATGCTACAGCCGAGTTAGATAAAGGGAATGGATGCACTATGATAATGCTGGATTTTTCTAAAGCATTTTATAGGATACTACACAAAAGTCTGTTGCATAAACTGGAGAATGTGGGACTGGAATATAAACTCTCGACTTGGATTGGGGGATGATTGACAGAGAGATATCAAAAAGTGGTATACAGTGGGTGGAATCTGCCAGATTAAGGTGACCAGCAGTGTACCTCAGAGTTCAGTCCTTGGGTCATTATTGTTCAATCTATACATTAATAACATCAGGAAGGACCTAACATCAGATGTGTAACTGTTTGCCAATGATGCAAAGATAGGCAGGGCAATCAGGGATGCTTCTGATATTCTGCAATTACAAAATGATTTGAATAGACTGGAAATTTGGGCAAACAAAAATGGCTGTCAATTTAGTAAGTGTAATGCACTTTGGCATGATTAGAGTTCCAGCTGCATATTATATTAGTGGGGTTATGTTACAAGAAACTGAAGAGGCAAGGGATCTTGGTGTATTGGTGGATAGGAATTTAAAGTTCAAAAGTTACATAGCAAAAGTTGCAAATACAACTCAGAGGATAATTGCGATGCTGAAGCGGACCTCGACATGTAAGGATAAGGAAGACGTCATTTTGCCTCTTTATAAGGCTTTGATAAGACCACACCTGGATTATTGTGCACAGATTTGGTCTCCCAGGTTCCAAGGCGATAAAGAAGCTGTGGAGAGGGTGCAAAGAAGAGCTACAAAGATTATATCTGGATTATGGGATTTAGAATTTGAGGACAGATTGCGAGTATGTGGATTGCAGACTATGGTTAACAGGAGAAAGAGGGGATGATATGATAGCGGTCTATAAATTTTTGAATGGGTGTTATAGGACATCAACTGATGAAATTTTTTGTTATATGGAAGATGGAGAAAGAACACGAGGGCATCCATGGAAATTCGATTTATTTGCAGTCAAGAAAGTGGTAAGAGCTATTAATAAAAAGACTTAATTCTTTATGTTAGTCAAGTTGATAATAGTTTAATATCCGACATTTCACTGACTGATATCTGTCAGCATTTTCAAAGGATACACTGGTAAGCAATAGAAAGTAACAAAAACTAGGAAACCAACTGACAATTCTAAAAATTATATAAAGTTATCACTGTGCATGATAGAATGATATAATATGCATGTTGCAAGTACAACGTTTTATTTGTTGAGAAATTTATTGTAATTTTCATGAAAGTTCATTTCTTTTTTTGGTTAAATGAGAGTTTTCCATATATCTGGTAAGATTAGGCATTGATTCTTATTTAAGTTACCTGTTGAACGGGCAACTGTAGCAGCTTCTTAAAATGTTCTGGAATGGTAGTTCTCTTCTATGTAAGACATATGGCTCATATCCCATTCAATATTATGGTTGGTAGAGGCAAAGTGGGAAGAAAGGCCTGATATATCCTGTCTGTTGTTCCTTACATAGCTTATGTGTTCCTTCTTTGTTTCACATAGGATCACACAAATTTAATTTGTGTGATCCTATGTGAATCTAACTTCAAGAAAAAGGTCATAATATGGGTAAGAGCTAGGTTTTTCTCCCAGACAGCAGTGAGTGAGTGGTATAATTTGCCGTTAGCGCAGTGAGTGCATCTAGTGTGAATGAATTTAAGGGAAGGTATGATAGCTGGTTCGGGTGATTTATAGCCTCCCTCGGTGAGTCCTTGACTCCCTGGAGGTCTCAGATAATAATAAGTTGCCATTGTTACCATTCAGAAATGTTACTAGAGCTAATCTCAGGTGGTATTGTCAGATTAGAAAAACAAGTGTTCTCTGCAAAGTTAGCAGCAAAAATGTCCCAGAGGAAGACCAAGATGATGGTGGATTGATACAATAAAAAATGCCTTAGAAGCTAGAAATGTATGATCTGATAATCTTGGAGTGTTGACAGGTAACAGATTGATTTGGGGGAAAATTGGTGATAGGAAGTTAGTGATGTAAATTTTTCATATAGTACTATCATATCCTATACACCCTTTCAGGGTGTATGTCAGGAATTTCACGATGATGAATATCAAGGATATCTTAATTTTCAGCTTTCAGTTTCATGGCACTTTTTATAATCTGATTCCTTTAACAGTTTCATTTTTTTTTTTTTCAAGTTGTCTCCAGAACATATTGCTACCTTCCTGAAATTTATCTTCTGTATTCTTAATGAAGTCTTCCCAAGACTTATCTTGCTACTTTTACACAATGTCATAAGTGTTCAAAGAAAGATGTGATATGCATCGTTGTCATAGAGAATTTTACCTGCTGTGATGAGTCTTAAGCTGCTTATCTAAATACTACTAAATCTGCTTAACTTTTTTTTCCTACAACTTTCACAGAAATTTCTTTTTAGTGTGACATACACATATATGTCACGGTTAAAGTGATAAATCCAGTTATTATTAATAATTACCAGTTAAAGTGAATAATTCCTAGAGGAGTCTGGTAAATGTAATAAAAACATGTTTATATATAGGTTTTCATCTCAATAGAAATTATAACAGCTTAGGTTAGGTTAGTTTATAATGAAAAAAGTAAGGAAAGTACTTCTTTTGCACTCAATGAAATCAGAAATCATTAGAAACTAACCTAACCTTTATTCGTTAGGTTAGTTTACGTTAGGTTATAATGAAAAAAGTAAGGAAAGTACTTCTTTTGCACTCAATGAAATCAGAAATCATTATAACATAACCTAACCTAGATGTCGCATGTCGAACCAGAGTGTAGACGAGTTTGTCGTGGGCAGATTAATGGGGATGAAAGATAAACGTTGTTGTGGGTCGAGCTTAATGATTTCTGGCAGATAAATGGGGATAACAAATAAAAGTTGTTGTAGGCAGATGAATGGGGATTATAGATAAATGTCGTTGCTGTACCTCTTTCTTCATCAATGGAGAAAAACACTGATCAGTTCCTCTCTGATTTATCTATTATCCCCATTCATCTGCCCACAACAACTTTTAATTGTTATCCCCATTTATCTGCCCGCAATCATTAAGCTCGTCCCACAACAACGTTTATCTTTCATCCACATTAATGTGCCCATGACAAACTACGACTACACTCTGGTTCGACATGCAACATCCAGGTTAGTTTAGGTTAGGTTAGTTTATAATGATTTCTGATTTCATTGAGTGCAAAAGAAGTACTTTCCTTACTTTTTTCATTATAACCTAACCTAACCTAAGCTGTTATCATTTCTATTGAGAATAAAAACCTATAAACATGTTTTTATTACATTTACCAGACTACTCTAGGAATTATTCACTTTAACCGGTTAAAGTGATTAATTCTCATAAATTATTCACTTTAACCGGTAATTATTAATAATAACCGGATTTATCACTTTAACCGTAACATACATACATACATACATATATATATATATATATATATATATATATATATATATATATATACATACATACATATATATATATATATATATATATTAAATCCTTGAAAATTAGATGAGGTCATTTCCTATTTGAAATACAGTAATCCACTGTTTATCTGACTCTTAAATTATATCAACGATGAATTCAGATAATTTAAATACTATAACATGGTGCTCTACAAAGAAGTTGGTTGACATACAAGGGTCGGTTAATTGAAGGGTTGTTCTTTTGAATGTCAGATTACTGTACCTCATTGAAAGTTTTTCCACTTGGTTATACTATAAATTAAAGATGCCAAGAAATTATATTCTTAGTTTCATCCTTAATCCAAGTGTAAGGAAACAAAGTTTGCATGCGAAGTCACTTCATGACTGGGATACTTGTATATAGAAGCTAATGACTTCACATGTCATTAAGCTGCTTAACTAAATTGGCCATCAATTGCCTTAGTACCCCATAATGCAATGCACATATCCTTATGGACATGCATAATGCTATGCATTATGCATGTCCATAATAACAGCATACATTTCCTAGGAAATGTGTTTTTACATCATGGAAAATACCAAGAATACGATCAGAACTTTTCCCACCTTTGCAACGAGTTGCCCGTGTACTACGTTCTAGGACTACTTGCATTTAGATCACGCTAGTATTCACCGATACTTTTATAGTTTTTTTATACTATATTCGGCATGAAACTGTGATTCCAATCTTTGAGTTTCTTATTGTTTTAAAACCACGTGGGATCTAATTCCCCTTAATTCAATTAATGTTTATATTGCCGAAATGAAGCCTGTTAGCTCTTTATATTTAAGTAATTTTCGTATACATTATTTCTTGAAAAATAACAGTTATGAGTAACCAACGTATAAGTCTGCCGACTAGAATTTGATATTTTATGTTCCTCTCAATGACACTTTTCAGTTATTATCATAAGTCTTCCTTCCTGACATAATAAAATTGATTGATTGCCATTTATTCTGGCTACTTTGTCTGCCAAAATAAACTTTACAAATAAAAAGGTACTTCAACGGGGCACCCTCTTTTGCTTCCATTAGTCAATTGCTATCTTAAGCACTTCTATTATCCTCCATATAATCCTGGTTTTTGACTATCAATAGCTTACAACCCATGTCAACTTCACCATGAAAGTAGAAAAGGATAAAAAATTAGCCTTCTTAAACATCCTGCTCTTTCAAGTGTACTGACCATCTTTGTTTATTGCAACCCGAGCTTCACTGGCCACTACATACAGGATTAGTTGCATAATTAATCTCAAAAAAAAAAAAAAAAAAAAAGGCATGTATCATCATCATCATCATCAAATTCCTGCCATTTACCCTCAAGGGGTGTACAGGATATGACAGTACTACATGAAAAAATTACATCATTACTAACTTCCTATCTACAATTTTCCTCCAAATCAGTCTGTTACTTGTCAAGACTCCAACATTATCAGATCTTATATTTCTATCGTCTAAGGCACTTTGTACCGTATCAATCCACCTATATCTTGGTCTTCCTCTGGGTCGTTTTCCTGCTAACCTGGCAGAGAACACTTGTTTTGCTAATCTTTCCTCTCCCATTCTATTTAAGTGACCATACCACCTGAGATTAACTCTCCAATTTTGATATCAGGTTTAATACCACATTCCTTCATAATGTGATCCATATAGATAATGAATAACAGAGGGGATAATGTACATCCTTGTCTCACACCAGATTTAACATTAAACCATCTTCCTGTACTTCCTTCAATTCTAACTGCTGACTCACAACTCAAATAAAGACAAAGTATTGCTTGATATAATGCCCCATTGACACCATATAACTGCAGCGTATTGAATAGCTTCTCTCTTGGCACCTTGTCATATGCCTTTTCCAAATCGACAAAACTTAAATACAGATCTTTGTTATATTCCCATGCTTTCTCGACTATTTGTCGTAAAGTGAAGATCTGATCCTGACAGCCTCTATTTGGCCTGAATCCAGCTTGTTCTTCACCAAGCTTTTCTTCCACAATTCTTCTCAACCGTTTCTCAAGTATACTTGCATAGATCTTGCCAGGAACACTCAGTAGGGAAATACCTCTGTAATTCTCACATTCAGTTTTATTTCCCTTTTTATATATGGGTACTATGAGAGCTCTACTCCAATCATCGGGAATTCGTCCCTCTGTCCAGGCTTTCTTAAATATGCAGTGCAGCCACTGTAAGACTCTTATACCACCATACTTCAGCATTTCTGGTCGAATATCATCTACTCCTGCTGCCTTTCCACATTTCAAGCCTTTGATGGCTTTTTCTACTTCAAGTATGGATATGTATTCCTGACTGCATGCCTGGTCAGTGTTTTTTATCACTGTGCTGTCATCACTGCTTGTTTCATTTAGCAGTTTTTCAAAGTAATTACTCCATACTTCAAGGATATCTTTTTCTCCTGTTTTCATTTCACCTTTATCATCTCTAATTCCTTTTACAGCACTCTTTCCTCCATTCCTAAGCTTCTTCAACAACTTCCAGAATATTTTGCCACCTTGATATTTATTTTCTATATTCTTGCCAAAGTCCTCCCATGACTTTTGTTTAGCTAGTTTTACACTGTTTAGCTTTCTTACATTTGTCTCTGTATTCTGTAAGAGTAAAAGCTGACTTATTTGCCAGGAACTTTTGATATGCTTTCTTCTTTTCCTTCACTGCCTCTTTAACTTCCTGTGTCCACCAGGGAGTTCTGATTTTTTTTATCTTTGCACACAACCTCACCACATGCCTCTCTTGCAGAATCAATCAATGTTTCCTTCAGAGTTTGCCACTGAATCTCCAAGGTTTGATTCCTGTTCTCAAACTCTTTCATTTTCTTTTCAATAATATTTCTGTATTTTAGTCTACAGTTTACATCTGAGAGCTGCTCAACTTTTATTCGCTTTAAAACTTTCTTACATGTTATTCTTTTCAATATGAAATTCAATTTTATCCTGCTCAAGACTAAATAGTGATCCTTTCCAATTTCAAATCCTCTGTACACTCTGGTGTCCTGCACCAGGGAGAAAACATCACTATCAACAATAACATAGTCAATGAGACTTTTCTTATTCCTAGCCTCTTCTCTCCATGTGAATTTGTGCACATTTTTGTGTTGGAACATGGTGTTAGTAATAACCAGTCCATGTCCTGAGCAGAAATCCAACAGATATTTGCCATTATTATTAGCTTTGCTCTTTTCTCCAAATTTTCCCAAAATATTTTTGTATGTCTCACAATCATTTCCTACTCTACTATTTAGATCCCCAACAAGGATCAACTTTTCCTTTTTCATTGTGTCAGTTGCTTTTTCTAAAGCCTCAAAAAATTCCTCCACTTCTACCTTAGTAGAACCTTCTGTGGGACCATAGGCACAAATAAGTCTCATTGTCCAGTTCCCCATTCTCATATTTGCCCACATTACTCTACTTGAGACTGCCTGCCATTCAAGAACATTAGCCTCGTATTTAGTGTTGAATACTATGGCTACTCCTCCTTTTCCTTGATTGTTATTGCCTGAATATAACATTTTGTATTTATTGCTCAGAAAGATCTCACCAGTTTTGGTCTTTTTTGTTTCAGTCACCCCTATTATGTCGATCTGGTACTTATCTAATTCCTCAGCTAGCTCCATTTCTTTGCCATTCAGGCTTCTTACGTTGATAGTACTGATCTTTAACTCTGGTGATGTTGAGTTGGGGTTTGTTTTCAGATTTGTTCCAGTAGCTGACTTTTCGCTGTTCGCCCTGGTTCCCTGGCGAAAACAACGGGGGCCTTGTTTAACCGGGCGACACCCCAGCCGGCATGAAATTTTGTCATGTTGTACCATCATTTTTTATTTTGGTTTAACCAATAAGAATACAATTTGGTCGGCTAAATCCCAAATTGCCAGCCCATCCTCGTTCGTTCAGTATCAAAGTAGATACCCAACAGGGTGCACCACGAGAAGGTGAGGATTGGACATTAGGTCAGAAGCCCTGGTCAGTTCTCCGCATTCCTTTAAAGGCTATGTGGAGGTCTCCTCTCAGTTATACAGCTTTGACCCTTAAGCACCCCCCAAAACATTGCTAAATCTGACTAAGTGGTCTGCTCCAACCCTCAAGATCTCTAACTCGATGTTGAAAGTTTATTTTTCACTTGGTCAGACTATAATAAATTTAGTTTAATCCTTTATCCAAGTGTGTGCAAACAAAGTTTGCGCCTGAATGTATCTTCAGGACTGGAGTAAAGTGGTACAACACCGGGCGACTCCTTGCAAAGGTGGAGCAAGGCTACCAACACTCCTATCTCAGTATCTCCCATAATGCAAAACACATCTACTTGCGGATATGTATAATGTTATGCATTAAGGGAAGGGCCACTACCCAGACTAGTTTCGACCTTTATTGAGGTCTCTTCAGTGGGAGCCAGGCCCAAGTGGAGATACCAAGGCAGAAGCATTAGCAAGGTCATCTCCTCCTACAGGAGCTGCCAAACGGTGTGCCACCTTTTTATTAAATTACTCTGGATTTAGAGAAAGATGTTGAAAGTTTATTTTTCACTTGGTCAGACTATAATAAATTTAGTTTAATCCTTTATCCAAGTGTGTGCAAACAAAGTTTGCACCTGAAAGTATCTTCAGGACTGGGGTAAAGTGGTACAACACCGGGCGACTCCTTGCAATGTTTTGCATTATGGGAGATACTGAGATAAGAGTGTTGGTAGCTTGCTCTACCTTTGCAAGGAGTCACCCGGTGTTGTACCACTTTACCCCAGTCCTGAAGATACTTTCAGGCACAAACTTTGTTTGCACACACTTGGATAAAGGATTAAACTAAATTTATTATAATCTCTAACTTGAACTGAATATCATTCAATGTGTTATGCAATATAGTTTCTCCTAAGAACATGCAGATTTTTCACTCCTACAAGCCTGCTCCAAACAATCCAGAACCAGTACGGAGAGCTCGAATTCCTTATATTTCAGGTATCTCTGAACCAATCTCAAAGATCCTCAAGAAATACAACTTAGTAAGTATAATATCAATAAACTCTCCTCCTAGTTATCTTTCACTAGGTGTCTCCTCTTTGTGATTGCCATCTCTTTTACTTTGGCTGACAATGTTCTGTGGAGGAAAAGACTACAAAAACGCTAATTGTATATTGCCTATAATAAGCCTGAGAAGTCTGGCATTGACACAAAATGCAGTCAACACTGGCAATAATCTTCTGGAACAAACATGACCACCTATTCAATGAGAATGCTAAACAGTTTAAAAAAGGTAACAATTGCCTCTTATTACCAGAAATTTGGGAAAGTATAATTCTTATCAGTCTTTAGCAATTTATATATACAGCTAATTCTTTTTACGACTTTTTTTTTTTTTTTTTTTTTAACACAATTTTAAAATAACACGGTTCAAATGGTACTTGTTTTTAAAATTTCTGTTTGAATTCAGTTCTGTTAAAAAGAGTATTTCCATTATAATTATCATTTCCTAGAATGGTACATAAGTACTTAAACTTGAATTTTGAGGAACCCCTCGATGTTTTAAATATCGGGGATTACTCTAAGCTACAGAATGTACATGACTGTGGCGACAACAAAAAAATCAATTTTTGTAATTACGATTCCCCAAAGTTAAGCCGACAGATGATCCATTATATTCACTTACCATTGGTTCCTGGAAGCAGAAGGGTGCTATTCCGATTCCTTGAAGTTAGTCCATTATGGGAGGCCTGCCTATATAAAGCTACTTGGAAGGAGTTAAGCTGTTTGCTAAACAATCATTTCTTGTTTATAATTCAAATATTAAATTAAATTTTGAAGTTTTGTACGTGTAATATCAAATTAGTAAAATGAGTTATTGATTATTTTCAGATATTTTCGTATTACCCCATTAATCACATAGACAGAAGAAAGAAAAGAAAAGCTATTTCTTTAGAAACTAAGATCCAAATTTTAGATTGTTTAGCAGCTGGAGAAGGTTCAACATCCTTATTGAAATATTTTGGATTGAACGAAGCTACCATGAGAAAGATTAAGAAAAATCACGTTAGAAAATCTCCTCTTTATGGAACAAAATTAGGTGCCAAGTCATCATCGTATACAAGGACATAAAAGAGAAGATGGAAAAGGACCTAATGATGTGGATAGAAGATTGCTCATAAAACGGAATACCTTTAGATGGAAATGTCATCAAACAGAAAGCATTACAGTTGTACAAACAGATTCAGGAAAAGCAACCAACAAGATCAAACAACAATTGCAACAAGATCAAACAACAATTGCGATTTTTCTGCAAGCACAGGTTGGCTTGCAAAATTTCTCAAAAGATATGTGTTTCATAATGTAAAAATAAAAGGAGAAGCTGCATGTGCAGCTGAGCCAGCAGCTGGAAAATTTCTTTCAAAACTGTCTAAAATTATTGAAAATGGTGGCTATACTCCTGATGAAGTTTGGAACACAGATGAGACCAGCCTTTTTTGGAAAAAAAATGTCTAGTAGAACTTATATAGCGAAATCGCAAAAAAAAAAGTGACTTTAAAGCAGCTAAGGATCGAGCGACTATTATTTTGCAGCAATGTTTCAGGAGATCATATGTTAAAACCATGAAAGGTGTAGATTTTAACAGTGCACTTTTTGCTTGCGTTCCAGTGCACTGGAAGGTAAACAAAAAAGTTGGATTAAAAAAAAAATTTTTAATGAATGGTTCCATCAATGTTTTGTTCCAGAAGTTAAACGCTATTTGACGGAAAAAAATCTGGAATTAAAAGTTTTAATGATAACGGACAATGTGTCTGGCCCTCCTGTTTTAGAACACCCGAATGTGGAATTCTGTTTTCTACCACCTAATACAACATTCTTAATACCACCACTAGACAGGAGGGTCAGACACATTGTCCATTATCATTAAGTACATTTTGGATAAATTAGATAAGGATAATTTATTGACAGTTATTGATGTGTGGAAGAAAATTTCTATTTTGGATTACATCAAACTTGCTAAGTCGGCATTATCATAATTGAAACCATCAACTATAAATGCATGCTGAAAAGCTACTTGGCCAGAATGTGTGAAAAAGAAAAACTCTGTACCTTTACATACAACTGAATATCCCAATATCATTAGATATTGGGATATTCAGTTAGCATATGCAGTTGGCAGAGAAGGATTTGATGATTTTTTGTCTGCAGATATTGAAGAACTGATGGTTGACAAGGCTGTTAGTGATTATGAAATAATAAAAGCTATCCATGAGAATCTTGATGAAAAAGAAAAAAGTGATGATGATGAAGGGATTCCACTAACTGCAGGATTAATTAAAGAAAGGCTTCAAATGGCTAGTAAATTGAAAAGTCATTTTCTTATATACGATCCACATACTGAACGAGCTGAACAGTTTAAAAAAACGGTGAACTCAAGTCACGTATGGTGAGATATGAAGAATTATACAAAAATTTAGTCAAAACAGGATCTCAACGATTAATTACAGAGTTAGTGGTAAAAAAAAATCAACCTTCAGAATTATTAGAAATCAGTGCTAATTTAGTTCCTTTTACTGAAGAAAAGGTTTTGTCGCTGTAGTATGAACAGGACAGCCAAAGTGTTTCAAGTGATGGAAGTGATTTAATTCCAGTCTCACACAAAAGAATGCAGCTACTGTCAGAAAGTAATAGCAAATAAAATGTAACTAATAACTATATGCACAGGTGTATTTGGGCCTTTTTGAATTTCTGTTTTATTAGTGACACTATTTTCTTTAAGAAAGATAAAAATAAAAAATATTCCATTAAATTTAATAGAGTTCTATTCAATGATTTTCATATATTTTTGTTTGAAAATAACTTATTGTTTGTATTGGGTATTCACATCTAGAACCATTCTTCTATTTTTTCATATGCACTTTCAGATGTGAGCCTCTACATTTTTTTTTTTTAAACACAGTTTTCTTCTAGAACCAAACTACTGTGTAAATGGAGAATTGGGTGTGTATGCTTGTATAAGGGTGGTCTGAAAAGTTCTCAGCCTAGACCATAGATGGCAACACTATCGGCAAATTTTTTTTTTTTTTTTTAGTTGGAACATCTATCATAAGCATCCATGTGAAATTGCAAGTCATTCTATCAAGTAGTTTCTTTTATGCAGCTGTCTGAAGCAAAAGTGTTGTCTGTATCCCTTGAAATGGATAAAATTGAGTATCGTGTGGTTATAAAATTCTTTGTAAAAGAAGGTTTAATGCCAAAAGAAATTTATTAGAAGTTCATAAAAGTTTATGGGCACTCTTCTCCTTCATTTTCAACAATTAAGAAATGTGCTGCAGAGTTTAAACATGGCCGTATCAGCCTTGAAGATCTATGTTTTCCCCAGGACCTTTTGAATGGGCAAACCAACCGGCTAGTTTTACTGACCACCCGGCTAATTAATGTTGTGAATTGACATGGCTAAATAATGAGCAAGAATGGAAAAATAATTTAAGACATTTTTTAATACACAGTGATGAGAAATCAAACCGGAGAGTCTCGATACTTCAAGACTTTTCAATGCAGAAAGTCGTGATCAACGTGAGGCTTCTGAGATTCTTTTTGATTATTATTCTAGAAATGGAAGTCCTGCAGTTTTAAACTATGAAAGTACTAAACTAGAATGGGCAGTAGTTGCATCAAAAATGATTAATGGACAGTCATACAAAAATCTAGATCCAAGACAAATACTGCTGAAATTAGCAACAACATCTGAGCTCAAAAAGTCTTTTCCAAATTTAGCAAAACTAGCTGCTGTTGGACTGGCCATACCTATAAGCACAGCTGAATGTGAAAGGGGTTTCTTTGCATTACAAAGGGTAAAAACCTGTATGAGGAATTGCATCAGTCAGAACACTAAATAATCTGATGCTGATTTCACTGGAGGGACCAGATCCAACAGATTTTAATTATGAAAAAGCTGCTGGCAACTGGGCTTCTAAGAAGAAGAGAAGAATTAACGCATAGAATTTTAAGCTGCGAGCATTACAAGATTTTTATTAATGAGAAAATAAGAAAAATCCTAGTCTTGTTTGTTATAATTGCTACATAAAATATTATCCTTGTTTGAAGTAATTTCTAATAAAATTACTATTTTAATTTGTTATAAAAAAGGGTCTTTCTTAACTCGTTGGTGGAATAAAGCATTAGCCAGGCATACAAAAATTCAAAATTTTTGTATGTCTGGTTAATGCTTTATTCCACCCGGCTGGTAAAAATTTCTGGGAAGAACACTGAAGATGATCCACATGAAGGACATCCAAAAAGTGTAACAACACCAGAAATCATTGATCAAGTGCACAACATGGTATTGGATGACCGGCGAGTCAAAGTGCATGAAATTGCTGAGACTATAGGCATTTCAAAAAAGAATGTGTAGGATATATTTTGCACAAAGAATTGCAAATGTAAAAGCATTACACAAGATGGGTGCCACGCTTGCTCACAGCAGATCAAAAACACACTTGCATGGAAATCTCTGAACAGTGCTTGGAGCATTTTAACAAAATAAAACTGATTTTGTGCATCGATTTATTAATATGAATGAAACTTGGATTCACCATTACACACCAGAATCCAAACAGCAGCCAAAACAGTGGACAGAAGCCGGTTGTTCAGAGCCAAAGAAGACAAAGTCAGTTCCATCGGCAGGAAAGGTCATGGTATCGATGTTTTGGGATGCTAAAGGAATTCTGTTTATTAATTTTCTTGAAAAAGGTTAAACAATAACTGGGGAATATTATTCCGATCTTTTAACCCGACTAGATGAAAAATTCGTGAGAAAAGACCCAATTTGCAGGAAGAAAAAAAAAATCATCTTTCATCAGGACAATGCACCTGCCCACAAAGGTGTTTTGGCAATGGGAAAATTAAGGGATCTGCACTATTAATTGTTGGAACATCCACCCTATTCCCCAGATTTGGCTCCCTCTGACTTCTATCCCTTCCTAAAACAAACTCTTCCTCTCTGGTCAGCATTTTTCTTCGAATTGCAGTTTGTAGAGGGGTATTTTGCAGTTCTTACTGAGAACTGCTACAGGGAAGGGATAATGCACTGCACCATCGCTGGAATGAATGTATTAGTCTTAAGGGAGATTATGTTGAAAAATAAAAATAATTTTCAAAATTATAAATCTGTGTTTTCATTGTTAGGCTGAGAACTTTTCAGACCATCCTTGTGTGTGTGTAGTGTATTGGATTATACCAGTACATGGCTCAGTATCATTTTGAAATTGATTGTCACTATTCTACCTTGTGTGAATCATTATACTGAGATTGATCTGTTGTTAGATTAAGATCAAAATATCTGCTTAAAGCCCCCCCCCCCCCCCCCACACACACACACCATAATTTTTTGTGTCTTTCTGATTCAGTAACTGCTTCAGTATGTCACAAGTGTCACTACAGATACTGAATACCAATAATTTGTTGGGTATTTATTCCTAAGTAGTACTTGCCAGGACTACGTAGGACTCCAAAATTACTGAGAAATTTGAAGAGCAGAATTATACACAGGAACCAGTACCAGTGGAGAGTAAAGTGAGGTGGGCACTGCAACAGATATCCAGTAAGAAAGTACCAGGAGGAGATGGAATACCCATTGGGCTGCTCAGAGTCCTGCGAGAAGAGGCAGTTAAAATTTTAACAGCTCTATGTTAGCAAATTTGAATCATAACTACATGGCCTAGAGAATGGAAAAAATCAGTTTATATACCTTTATTGAAGAAAGGCAATGCAAGAGAGTGCAAAAATTACAGAACTATAGCATTGATTTCTCATGCAAATAAAGTCTTGCTTAAGATCATTCAGAAAAGGCTGGAACCATTCATGAAGAGAGAAATGCCAGATGAACAGGCAGAGGAACAAGAGATCAAATCGCCAATGTGAGATGGATAATAGAAAGAGCACAGGAATATCACAAGAATGTCTACCTTTGTTTCCTTGAGTATAGCAAGGCTTTTGACTCTGTAGATCATGTGAAACTGTGGAATGTGTTAAGAACAATGGGAGTCTCAGAGCATTTCATTATCCTTCTGAGGAATCTTTATTATGAACAAGAAGCTACTGTCCGAACAGATCTTGGAGAAACTAAGTATTTCACAATAGGTAAAGGGTGCGACAAGGATGTATTTTATCTCCATACCTGTTTAACTTGTACAGCGAATACATTTTAAGAATGGCAGGGCTGGAGGAGTCTTCAGTTGGAATTAAAATTGATGGAAAAAATATTAATAATTTGAGGTATGTAGATGATACCACCTTGCTAGCAGAATGCAAAGAAGATTTGAAGGAACTTATTATGAAAGTTAAAGAAGAAAGTGCTAAATATGATCTTAAACTTAACCTCAAAAAGACAAAAGTTATGGCAACATGTGAACTTAATAATTTTGAAGTAGATGGGGAGAAAATGGAAGCAGTTAACAATTTTGTGTTCCTAGGATCTTGAATTGATAAAGATGGTTATTGTACCGAAGAAGTTAGAAGAAGATTATTACTCGGAAAAAAAACAATGACAAATTTAAGCAAGATCTTTAAAGATATTAGCCTCACAACAAAAATCAGAATTGTGAAAGCAATGGTATTCCCTGTGGTGCTGTATGGATGTGAAAGTTGGACCCTGAGAAAAAGTGAAAGAAGAAAGATAGATGCATTTGAATTATGGATTTGGAGATGCTTACTAAGAATACCATTGCCTACAAAGCAAACCAATAAATCAGTGCGACAAGGATGTATTTTATCTCCATATAAAGAATAAAGCCAGATTGCTCCCTTGAAGCTATGATCATCAAGCATTGTCATACTTCGGACATATGTGAGCAAATGACAGTCTGGAGAAGATGATGATGCTTGATAAAGTTCATGGAAGCAGAAGAAGAGGAAGACCAAGAATTAGATGGTTTGAGGGAGTTAAAGAAGCAACTGGAGTGAGCTTGGGGGTTCTGAAAGACATGGTCAGGGACAGATCGGAATGGAGAGTGTATGTTCATGGAGTCGCCAGGAGTCAGAAACGACTTGATGAACACACACACACACACACACACACACACACACACACACACACACACACACACACACACACACACACACACACACAGTCCTGGCAAAATAAAAAAATCTTCCCACCCAAATTTAGTATTACTCTCTGCACAATAAGTAATGGTTTCTTGGTTCTCTACAAGTCTGTGTTCTGAGCCTCAACTATACATTCCAAACTCCCTGTGAATGGTGAATTCCAAACTCCCTGTTAAAGTAAATGTGTTTCAGATATTATGGAATTCGGTTGAAGGGAATTAACATTTCAACTCAACTATTGAAATGCTAATTTGTCTTTGGTTTGAGCGATCTTTTGTTAATACGACACCAATCATATGCAGTTCTTCGCTGCTCTACGTATCTCAAGTCTTGTAAATTACTGGTAATTTTTGCTTGAAATAATGGGAAAGAAGATGACGCTATCTGGGTAGATGACTTTGACGATGCACACAAAGAAACTGTTCTCGATGCCAAAAGTAGTGATAGCAAGTAGGAGCTTCTTGGTAAGTCGCACCATTTTCAATTTTTTTCTGAAAACTTTAGTTTCCGAAAATTTACGCACATATCTCGCAACACGATTTTTTAGCTTTAATTTTGGGAAAAAAGTTAGAGTTATATTTGAGTAAACACAGTATTTTTTTTTTAGCTTTCATTTTCTTATGTATGGATCATTGGTTAAAGATTGGATTTATAAAACCCCTAAATGAGAGCAATATAGCAAATGCAAGTAGCTGTAAGCAACAAGAAAACGTTGATATTGCATCTGGATCAAATGAAATTGATGAGTGTGTCATCTTATATCTCTAGAGAACCAAAATTTAAAAATAAATCATTTTTTGTGTTTACATGAACATATAAATTTAAATAAAATATATATTTAATTTTAATTAATATTTTTAATTAATTTATTAATTTAATCAATTAATTAGGATTACTTGGTAATAATGAAAATTTAAGAAGGGATATATGCAATATCTGAATTTTGAGAAACACTGCACTATATATTTCTTAGTTGGCTAGGACATATATATACGTCCACATTTCCGTGGATGTGAAGTGCATATTAAAAGTGTAATATCATTGATATTCCATTAAAATTTATGATGGATATGAAGCTTTTGAGGGTTTGTATTATTTGATCTTTAATGGCAGGTAAGGTGGTTAACACGTTAACGATGGGGGAGGGGGGGTCAAGCAAAACCATATGTTCCACCGGCAACATATGGTTTTGCTTGGTCTATACAGAAGTTTCTGTTGGAGAGAGGATATGATTCATTAGTTAGTGCCGTTTTATCCCAGTTGTCTCTAATTGCACTGTTTGTTGAAAAACATAATGACTCCTTTAATTATGCATAGCCGAAAATTGCCACGTACTCCCTAACGACCTTTCGCATACCCCCGGGGGTACGCATACCACACTTTGAGAAACACTGCCTCTATGGAATTAATAGCATCTTTGGCACACCTGTTCAACAGGAGTCTTGCAACAGGGTAAGTCCCAAAGGAAAGGAAGTTGGGAAAAATTGTTCCACTTCACAAAGAGGGAGTGGGGGAATAATACTGAGGCTATAAATTATAAGTCAATCTGTGTGTCTGGGGTTGTTGTTAAGGTGATAAACTAGCGACTACGATTCAGAAGTGGGTTGATAATAACAGTATTCTTTATGATAGTCAGCAAAAGCGGCGCTAGGATCTTTGTCGCCCGCATGCAATTTCTTTCTAAGTGCCCCTGTAACAATCCGGGCGTGTGTGATAATAAAAATTTATTATCACACACGCATTTGTACAATAATAAAAATTGAAATTATTTGAAATTTCTTAAATAAATTTTGACAGAACAGCCACACATTGGTTCGCTAAATGTCACAAACCGGGGGCGTTGACTAGGCAGGATAATCGTTAAAAACCTGAATATTCAAAAAATATTCAAAAGTTAAAGCAAATTTTGATAAAGCCACTTTACTTTAATCGTTGAACATAATGATACAGGGATTATAGCTTTCTCACCTACCCGAATCGCTAAACAAAATTAAAATGAATTTTAATTAAAGTTTAAAAAATTCTTAGTAACTTGTAAAAATTTTTTAATAATTTTTATATGGAACTATCTTTTAGGAAAATAAAGAAACTCAAGATAGATCAGAAAATAAGAAAAGAATTCGGAAATAATTAGAACATTTAATATAAGTATTCAAAAAATAATAATCTTTACAGAATAACAGAAAATAAATTAAATTACATAAATATACTTGAAATTTTTTAAATTAAAATTTCAGGCTTTTTGATTTCATATTCACAAAATCAGAAATAATGGTCTCAACGTCTAAGTCTGCACATATATCATTTTCAATAGCTATTAACGCTGAACTAACAAGCCTTTTTTTGTGACATATTTGTTCTTAAGTAGGTTTTAATCAATTTCAACTTGGAAAAGGAACATTCACCGATCGCTTAAGGTTAACAGTATTCTTAAAGCAAGTGAAAAGTCCAATAATTTAGGAAAAGATAAATTATTGAACACAATAAAATTAAGAATATCGAAAGGGTTTTGAATATTTAAATTATCCTTCCGAAAAATATCCCAGAAAGCACATAACTCATCATATAGTTCTATTGCATTTACATCTTTATTGTTGCCGTCCTTCAACAGAATCTCTAAATCGTCACAATTTTTTCGTAAATCTTCATTATTAATTTGTAGTAATCTATACAATAAATTAAAATTATCATAATATGTTTTTAGTTGTTCAAAACGTTCTATTAACGAACACATTGCAACATCTAGAAGTGTATAAAACACATTCACTCTAAATTTATCTTCTAGCGATTGCAACATTTCGTCATGATGCTCATAGTCAAATTGTCATGTCTTCTTCCGTCGTCAAACTTCCGTACCAGTTTTAAATTCTTGTTCTCCATCCACCTCTTCACTCAGTTCTTTTGCCATTTTTAGAACTTCTTTGAAATTTGTATCTGATCGATACTCTTGTAAGAATATTTTTAAGTTTTCGATAGATTCTAAAGCAAGTGTAATGTTCATAATTTTGTCTTGAAGCATTTTACTCACAGGGTTTATTCTGTTAAGTAAATCATGCCAAGTTATACGACAGCAAATAAATTTGTAGTCCTTTATTTTAGCACATAATGTTTGTGCTTCATACTGAGTTTCTTTATTAAAATTTTCATTATTTAAAATTTAAAAAAGTGCATCGTAAATTTCTCCTGATATTGTAGAGGGCGGATTGCATTAATTTTACTTTCCCATCACATTTCTGATGGCTATTTCAATGTTAATTTTTTTACGAACTTTAAAATGATTGCCCAACGTTTGTAAGAGAATGAAAAGAAATTGTATATTTCTTGAATAATTTCAAAGAAACATTGTATCTGCATTTACTTTGGCTGCATCATTAATGATTAAATTTAGAGTATGAGCGGCACATGGCATGTAAAAAGCTCGAGGAATTTTGTTCAAAAGGAAATTTTGGAGCCAATACTTTTTCCCCGTTCATATTTGCCGCATTGTCATACCCTTGACCTCGCATGTCTTCAATGGGGATATTCCAGTTGTTCCATTATTGTTGCACATAAACCACTTCCTGTGGAATCTGATATATCTGCAAAACCTAAAAAGTTTTCCCTGATCTTGACAATTCCATTGTCACAGGAAACAAAGCGAATATAATGGTCATTTGTTGTTTTACTTGCATCAGGTGTGCAGTCTAAAATTATGGAATAATATTTAGATTTCCGAATTGATAATAAAATTGTATCCCTGATTGAGTTACTTCAAGTTTCCAATATTTCATTTTGACTGTCTTTACTCAAATAGTGTACTCTATTGTTTTCTTGTAGGGCCATTTCAACATGATTTTCCATAACGGGATCAAACTTCGCAAACAGTTCAACTAATTTTAAAAAATTGCCGTTATTCCTTTCACATAATTTATCATATGATCTGTGAAAAGCTAAATTTTGGCTACCAAGATATTTTATAATTTCAATCAAGCATTCTAAAACACTCGTCCAATGTTTCTTTTCCATTTCATACGTGCTTTGAGTCTGGCAATCAATAGTAGTCTTGATTTTTAAATTTTTATCAAGTTCCTTCCATTTTAAGAAATTTTTCATGCGAGTTAAACTAGTCTCATGTCTATGCAAAGTTGTACTTGCATTTCTCTAATCGTTATAACCTTCTATAAGACTACTTGATTCAGTAGGTGCAAAAAGTTTGCAACAAAAGCAAAAAACAGAATTTAAAGTTTAGGAATAAATGAGCTATGTTCTTGGCACGAGCTCCCTGTTTTCCATTTTTCTATTATAATACGTGTCGCCAAATTTACGACCATATGTATCTCTGGGATATATTATATTTTTCTCTTGAACAGGCCCCATTTCAATTAAAACAACTTGTAATATTTCATCAATATTTCCCCATTCACCTGGATCTTCTAAATTTACAGAGACTAATAACAATGTGTTAGTTTCATGGTCAACTACAAATAAATCTTCTCTTAACTGTTTTTCACTTAAATCATGCATCTTGTTATCTAGTTCAATAGTTGCAATAGTACTTTCATGCAAACTGGATGATGTGCACGGTTCTTCAGCTCTGATTTCTGATGTATCGAGTTGGTTACAATCTGCATCAGAATATTTTAATATTTTAAAAAATTTATTAAGAGCCCCAGTAATATCTGCTTCTTTCACAGCATGACGCTTACGATTTTGTGTACCGGATAACTTTTTTTTAAATTTTTGATTCCATTTGTATTTTATACCCGCAATAAATTATTAAACAACATGACACAGAGACGAAATAATAGTCCACAATGCGCTACTGTTAGTAGCCTATGGAGATGAGTACCATATTACGCAACACGACACGGAGACGAAATAATAGTACGCACTGCGCTACTGTCAGTAGCCTACTGAGATGCGTACCATATGACTGGTTAACTAGCAATAAATGTTTTGTACGAAAATTCGTTTCTGCACATAAAACCGTTCACCGTTTCCCTTTAGATAGACTGCAGCAGACAACATTCTCTCGCTGCAAAACTGTAAACAGCCGGTAGATCAAAGAGACGATAATATACAATTTTTTAAAATTTTTATTCGGTGTATCCAGCCTTATTTTAATATTGATCATTCTAAGAATTTTTTTGTTTTTATGATAAAAATTTTGTTTCTTAAAAATGAACTTATGAACCGTACCCCGGCGGTGGCGCCCCCTTCGTAGCGGTGCCCGCATGTCCGCCGGCCCTGATGGTCAGCATGGGTTGTTAAGGGAAGACAGTGTTTCTGCAATCTGCTTATGTATTACATGGTGACAAATTCATTCAATAAAAGAGATGCATATACGGTGGTGTACTTGAATTTTTCAAAGGCCTTTGATAGACTGCCACACGGCAAGCTAGTAGCTAAATTGAAACAGATGGGATTAGATAACAAACTAGTGAGTGGGATAACTGATTGGTTGTCAGACAGTTATCATTAGGTTCTATAGAGGAGAGGTATCCCAAAAGAGGAAGGTCACTAGTGGAGTGCCACAGCATTCTGTTTTGGAACCACTATTGTTTAACTTGCATGTTAATGACATGGGGACTGGATTAACTGGAGATGTACAGCTGTTTGCCTATGATGGAAAGTTGGGAAGCACTATGAAAAGTAGAGCAGATGTTGTAGCCTTGCAGGAGGATCTGAATAGACTACGTGAGTGGGCAAATGTGTGGAGCTATCAGTTTAACGTTACAAAGAGCAAAGGTTTGAAATTTGGTAGGCAAGGTTAGGATGCAGAGTATACAATTAAGGGGAAAATTTTGAAGGAAGTAAAAGAGATGGAAGATCTGGGAATGATGATGGACAGAAACTGGAAGTTAAAGAGTCATATTGCTAGAACTGTAATAACATTCCAACAGATGATGACATGTGCAGAAGCAGAGATGTCATGGTTCCCTTGCATAAAGGCCTTAATCACATCGTATATGGAGTACTAGGTGCAGATCATGTTGTCTAGTTTTCGAGGAGTCCAGAGAAGGTTTATTAAGTCAATGTAAGGTCTATAGAATGTCAGAAATGAGGAGAGATCGAAGGAATGTGACTTGCAGAGCCTTATGAATAGGAGGAGAGAGAATGTGATTCAGACATAAGTCAGTGAGGAATTATAACCAGATTAATGTGGAGGAAAATTTTCATAGAGTAGAGGGAGAAAATGGTAGACCAAGAGGTTATCCCTAGAAACTGCATAAGGAGAGTGTAAGCAAGGAAGTGAGAAACAAGTTCTTTGCATGGAGAGCGATTGGTAAATGAAATGTATTGCCTGAGAGTGTTGCAAGTGTGTAGACTGAATGGGTTGAAGCCAGGTTCAATGATTCACCTGCAATGAGTCCTTTGACACCATGGAGATCAAATGTTAACAATAATACTAATTTGTTAAAAAACGTTTAATTTTCTTGACCAAAAAGCTCTGGAAAGACTTTTAATGGGATTATATTGATCAAGTGCATATATGGAAGACCTTTATCAGATCCTTCAACTTGCCAGAACTGAATTATAGTGCCAACTATAGAACGTTCCTAAATAACAAGTGATATCATCCATGCTCTATGAATGTATTGTATGCGTTCTGTTCTTTGTTTAATATAATTGGAATCGGTTGATTATAGTTTGTAACAGTTTTTTACTTTTTAGTGCCTTACATCAGTTATGTACCCTGAAGATGTAAACAGCCTTAGTTGGTATAACTTAGTTGTTTATTATATGCACTTGATCAATATAATCCCATTAAAAGTCTTTCCAATAATACTAATAATAATATAATTTAAAATAACAAAATCCAATCCATGCATTGAAGAAAATTAAAGTAAATACACTCACTGCTGATGAGAATAATTCTGATGGTTTCTTAGAGGAAGCCGTGGTAAACGAGGTTGCTGATGGTGATAGTGTTGGTTATAGCTTCTTCTGTTCTCTACATAGCCACCCCATTCTCCATTCATTCTTTCACCATGTCTATCATTTCCACCCTAAATAATTGATTAATATGGTGGAAAAAATTAAATAATTTTTCTATCATGCATTTCAACTCAAGGAATAAAATACTTCATTTATTAAACAAAGCACCAAAACCTAAAGCATTTTAAGACTTAAAATTCTGCATGAAAAGGCCTCAGCCAAAAGAAATTAGCCACTAACTAAAGTCAAAATAAATCACTTCATATGTTTTGTGCACATTATGGTAATGCCAAAATACCAAATAATCACAGGGCATAAAAAATGCAGTTACTTCATCATCATCAAATTCCTGCCATGTACCCTCAAGGGGTGTACAGGATATGATAGTACTACATGGAAAAAATTACATCATTACTAACTTCCTATCTACAATTTTCCTCCAAATCAGTCTGTTACTTGTCAAGACTCCAACATTATCAGATCTTATATTTCTATCGTCTAAGGCACTTTGCACCATATCAATCCACCTATATCTTGGTCTTCCTCTGGGTCGTTTTGCTGCCAACCTGGCAGTGATCACTTGTTTTGCTAATCTTTCCTCGCCCATTCTGTTTAAGTGACCATACCATTTCCTCGCCTGAGATTAGCTCTGCTAACGCATTCCCGAATGCTGACAATGTTAAGTTCTTTCCTAATATCCTCGTTTTTAATATGATATTGCCATTGATGCCATCTGTTCATGCCCATAATCTTTCTCAGGCCTCTCATATCTGCAGTCTCTAGTCTTTGGTCAAGCGTTTTACTTCTGACCCAGCTCTCAGATCCATAAATTAAAATTGGTTTGAACACTGTCTTGTATACAGCTAATTTAGTGTTCCGACTAATTTCTCTCTTATTCCATATGAATTTAATCAGATGACTTCCCACCATACCAGCTTTGCTGATTCTGTTGTCTATTTCCATATTTAATTTACCATCTTCAGTAAAATTCGTGCCTAAGTAGCTGAAATGTTTTACTTGTTCCACAGGTTCTCCATTTGCAACACAGTTGACATTTTCAACAATTCTGTTTATTTTCATTGTCTTTGTCTTTTTAATGCTGACCTTCATACCATATTTATTACAAGAGTTATTCAATTTAGTCAGGGACTCTTGCAGACTTGTAACGGATTTATTCAAAAGTAAAACATCGTCTGCATAAAGCAAAGAGCTGACATTAACATCTCCAATTCTGATATCATGTTTAATACCACTTTCCTTCATAATGTGATCCATATAGATAATGAATAACAGAGGGGATAATGTACATCCTTGTCTCATACCAGATTTAACATTAAACCATCTTCCTGTACTTCCTTCAATTCTAACTGCTGACTTACAACCCAAATAAAGACTAAGTATTGCTTGATATAATGCCCCATTGACACCATATAACTGCAGCGTATTGAATAGCTTCTCTCTTGGCACCTTGTCATATGCCTTTTCCAAATCAACAAAACTTAAATACAGATCTTTGTTATATTCCCATGCTTTCTCGACTATTTGTCGTAAAGTGAAGATCTGATCCTGACAGCCTCTATTTGGCCTGAATCCAGCTTGTTCTTCACCAAGTTTTTCTTCCACAAGTCTTTTCAACCGTTTCTCAAGTATACTTACATAGATCTTGCCAGGAATACTCAGTAGGGAAATACCTCTGTAATTCTCACATTCAGTTTTATTTCCCTTTTTATATATGGGTTCTATGAGCGCTCTACTCCAATCATCGGGAATTTGTCCCTCTGTCCAGGCTTTCTGAACTATGCAGTTCAGCCGCTGTAAGACTTTTATACCACCATACTTGAGCATATCATCTACTCCTGCTGCCTTTCCACATTTCAAGCCTTTGATGGTTTTTTCCTACTTCAAGTATGGATATATATTCCTGACTGCATGCCTGGTCAGTATTTTTTGCCACTGTGCTGTCATCACTGCTGGTTTCATTTAGCAGTTTTTCAAAGTAATTACTCCATACCTCAAGGATATCTTTTTCTCCCGTTTTTATGTCACTTTTATCATCTCTAACTCCTTTTATAGCACTCTTTCCTCCATTCCTAAGCTTCTTCAACAACCTCCAAAATATCTTGCCACCTTCTTAATATTTATTTTCTATATTCTTGCCAAAGCACTCCCATGACTTTTGTTTAGCTAGTTTTACACAGTGTTTAGCATTCTTGCATTTCTCTCTATATTCTCTACGAGCACAAGCTGACTTATTTGCCAGGAACTTTGAATATGCTTTCTTCTTTTCCTTCACTGCCTCTTTAACTTCCTGTGTCCACCAGGGAGTTCTGATTTTTTTATCCTTGCACACAACCTCACCACATGCCTCTCTTGCAGAATCAATCAATGTTTCCTTCAGAGTTTGCCACTGAATCTCCAAGGTTTGATTCCTGTTCTCAAACTCTTTCATTTTTTCTTCAATAATCTTTGTGTATTTTAGTCTACAGTTCACATCTGAGAGCTGCTCAACTTTTATTCGCTTTAAAACTTTCTTACATGTTATTCTTTTCAATATGAAATTCAATTTTATCCTGCTCAAGACTAAATTGTGAACACTTCCAATTTCAAATCCTCTGTACACTCTAGTGTCCTGCACCAGGGAGAAAACATCACTAATGACAATAACATAGTCAATGAGACTTTTCTTATTCCTTGCCTCTTCTCTCCATGTAAATTTGTGCACATTTTTATGTTAGAACATGGTGTTAGTAATAACCAGTCCATGTCCTGAGCAGAAATCCAACAGATATTTGCCATTATTATTAGCTTTGCTCTTTTCTCCAAATTTTCCTAAAATATTTTTCTATGTCTCACAATCATTTCCTACTCTGCTATTTAGATCCCGAACAAGGACCAACTTTTCCTTTTTCATTGTGTCAGTTTCTTTTTGTAAGGCCTCAAAAAATTCCTCCACTTCTATCTTAGTAGAACCTTCTGTGGGACCATAAGCACAAATAAGTCTCATTGTCCAGTTCCCCCATTCTCATATTTGCCCACATTACTCTACTTGAGACTGCCTGCCATTCAAGAAGATTAGCCTCGTATTTTGTGTTGAATACAATGGCTACAACTTCTTTTCCTTGATTATCATTGCCTGAATATAACATTTTGTATTTATTGCTCAGAAAGATCTCACCAGTTTTGATCTTTTTTGTTTCGGTCACTCCTATTATGTCGATCTGGTACTTATCTAATTCCTCAGCTAGCTTCATTTCTTTGCCATTCAGGCTTCTTATATTGATAGTACCGATCTTTAACTCTGGTGATGCTGAGTTGGGGTGTGTTTTCAGATTTGTTCCAGTAGCTGACTTTTCGCTGTTCGCCCTGGTTCCCTGGCGAAAACAACGGGGCCTTGCTTAACTGGGCGACACCCCAGCCGGCATTAAATTTTGTCATGTTGTTCCATCATTTTTTTTTTTTTTTTTTTTTGGTTTAACCAATAAGAATACAATTTGGTCGGCTAAATCCCAAATTGCCAGCCCATCCTCGTTCGTTCAGTATCCAAGCAGATACTCAACAGGGTGCACCGCGAGAAGGTGAGGATTGGACATTAGGTCAGAAGCCCTGGTCGGTTCTCCGCATTCCTTTAAAGGCTATGTGGAGGTCTCCTCTCAGGTATACAGCTTTGACCCTTAAGCACCCCATGCAGCTACTTGTCTATGATGAATGAGAACTTTTAACTGCCAAGTAAAAAACAGAACAGAGGTTTCAGTTTAATCAGCTTTATTTACATAATGCCAATTCTATTACATAATTTATGTTAAATACGTTTTTTTTGTTTGTACTATACTTATAGTACAAGATAAGACAGTACAAGGATAAGATACTCCTGCATCATTTCACGTCTAGAAAACACTTGGGGCATACTGCAAAATAGCAGCCAATCATGATATGGTAACCTAAATTAGATGTGCATCAGACAATGATAACTGGCTTATTTCCCACTGATGAAATATGAAGAATTGGAACAATAATTAAAGAACCATTAAATAACAGATATGAAAATTACTTGAAAAGTTGCAAAAATATTGGACCCCCATCCTGAATAATATAATTTCTATATATATATTTAAAAACATAACCTAAATGTGTTTTGTTTTTTTCAATTGCTGCTGCTTTGTGAGAAAACATGTTTTCTCAGTTGCCTGTTTATTACTTATAGTCATACATCACTAATAACAATGTACAAGTGTTTTATTTAGTGTCTCAATAAAAATACCAATACACAAATACAAATATGTTGAAAGATTTATATCAACATATAATTACAAACAGAAAAAAATTGTAGAAAAAAAATTTTTTTTTCACTTGATACAAATGCCAAGAAATTATATTCTTGTTTAATCCTTTATCCAAGTGTAAGCAAGCAAAGTTTGCATGTGAAGTGTCTTCATTAAAAGGCTACTTGTAGAATAGAAGCTGGTGACTTCACATTTTCCTTAGTATCATAATATAATGCAAAGCACACATCCTTTCAAATGTGTATAATGCTATGCATATTGGAAGAATCCCAGACTAGTTTCAATCTTTATTGAAGTCTTGTCAGTAGATGCCACACTACTGATGATACCTCAATAATTTAACAGAGTAAAAATCAGTCACAGCATTAATTAACATAAACAAATTTGCCAGGCAAAGATATATACCATATTTGTAGGCATATAAGATGCACTTTTTCTCTCTAAAAATTTGTCTCCAAACCAGGGTGCATCTTATACACCGAAGGTTGAAATTTCAGTTAGAATTTTGATCAGTCAAAATTTGTAATTGTATGCTTCTACTCTCGCCTGTTTGTCATATATGATTGCAAGTTAAATATGTAAGAACTTTAAAATATAGATAACTAATTAAAGAAGACAACAGATACATTCCACTATAGTGAAACGGAACTTAATGAGTCCAGTTCCATTTAGAACACAGTGCTCGACAGCTTGTATTCACACAGGCTCAAAATCATGGTGCTACAGATTTATGTAAAGAAATAACTTATGCATGCACACAAAAACAAAAATATCACAAAAGATGTCAGATGAAGTTATTGACTTTCATAAGTATATTATCAATGCTAGAAAACAAGGGAACTTTGAACTATCAGCTTCATAAAGACAATTGACAAGTCACACATCCAGCAGTCTTTCTAGTGCAATAGAATTAGTGATATTCTAGTTTTTAAGATTATTTTTATTATTAACCCATGGCTCAAAAGCAACACAGACATTGCTATACTAACTTAAAATTCACACGCATATCATAGTAATTAAATTTTAATAATATGCAAATATACCAAGAAATTATATACAGCAATCCCCCGATTAGTGCGTCATTTTTTTCTGATACCCAAATTCGATTAGTGCGCCTATCTTAAAAATAAATGTTACAGATTTTAATACTTTTCGATCTATACATTCTTTATGGCTAACTATTTTAAAAACTCACTCACCAGGATGAAATAATTTAGTTACCGATTTGAAACATTTTACAGAGTTATTTTTTAATGGCATACTACACTATTTCCATGTTCACTATGTTCCAAATTTACCGCCAAAATTTATGTCGTCTGCTTTACATAGCATTTTGCTGATCATAACTCGTGCAATTGTTTTCCTTACTATTTTTATTTTATATTATTTTCCTAACTTTTAATCATGAGAAAGAATTAGTGAGCAAAAAACAGAAGTGTGAAAATGATTCTAAAAGTAATCTGATTGGAAGAAAAACTTGAAATAATAAAAAAAAAAATGAACAAGGCAGGTCCAGAGCAAAGATAGGACAAGAACACAAAAATGGGTGAATCAACTGCTGAATACAAAGAGAAAGGTAAGACTGCTTCAAGTTCATCATGTCTGCACTGAAAATCAAAGTATTATAATGATTGAATTAGAGAGACCTCTTTTTATATGGATCGAATATTGTAACCAAAAACGGATCCCGCTAAACACTGGCCTTATTAAATCAAGCATTGTCTCTTTGTAACTTGGAAAGAAAGGGCTATCAATGATGGAAAAGAAGAATTCCACGTTAGTGCTGGGTGATTTGAGCTTTCAAAAAGAGAAATAGCCTACATAATATTCTAATCACAGGTAAAGCTGCAAGTACAGATAAGGAGATATCCAGAGATTTTGAAGAACATTGTGTAAGAAGGGGACTATTGTGATCAACAAATATTTAATGTCGATGAAATTGGCCTTTTTTTTGGAAGCGAATGCCTTCCAAGACTTTTCTAGCCAAACCAGAAAAATCTCAGCCTGGTTATAAAGTCACAAAGTCGAATGAAATTACTGCTAGCAATATGTGAGCTGTTTGGAAGCACATTCTTCCACATTGTGCAAATGATTTAAGAGGCTTTTCAAATGAATCTAAGTTAATTAAATCTCATTCTAAGAAGTTGAGTGATTCCAACCTGTTAAATTTAGATGTGCAGCGGGAAGATCCTGAAGAATATGAAAAAAAATTTAATCACTGACAAGCCCAAAGAGGTTTCAGAAAAACAATTTGAAAATAGTTTTCGTACAATTGAAGTTTTTAAGCAGCAATGCTTAGAGACTGACCCTGGTGAAGAGACAACCAGTAAAATTTGCAGAAGAGGCAATAAGGCCATACGGTCAGTTGTATGAAAAAAAGAAACAGAATGCCCACCAAACTACGTTAGCTCAATTCTTTGTTAAGAAGCAGAATAATAAATTTATATTCTGAATATGTTTTATTGTCTTTCAGCTTCGTTTTCCTTTAACTAGGCCCTAAGACATACCCAAAGTCTTTTATAAAAAAAATTAAGGGTCAAAAAAGAAATTTGAGGAATGAATTATACATTTTTCCATAGATTATTATATTCAATTAGTAAGTTTTTGATTAATACACCTGTTTTAAAGAGCGCATTAATCGAGGGATTGCTGTACTTGCTTACACTTTATCCAAGTGTAAGCAAACAAAGTTTGCACCTGAAGTATTTTCAGGACTGGGGCAACTCCTGGTAAAGGTGAAATGACTTCACATCACAAAAAAACAGTTGTAATTAAAATTAAATTAAAATATATCTGATAAATTTATTTTATACAACTGAGGATAATAATTTCCCAGACTTTTGGGATAGTGAGAGAGTCATTACAATTCAGATGGGTCTGTGATGGTAAGGCTTAAGCACTTTCTTTATATAAACGCTCATGTTTATATAAGGATCTATGTAGCAGCTTGGTGTTTTTCCCACTGGATCTTATGATTAAGGTTTTCAACTCTGTGTTGTGCAAGACCAAATTTCTGCAGTTTCATAAAACAGATGTGGTCTTGATGTTCAGAGATGCATTTACTTATAGATCTTCCTGTCTGTCCATAGACAAGCATCTTACTAGAACATGGAACTTCATATACGCCAGGTAGCATCATAGATAAGAGTGTCTTTTGGAGAAGGTAGCAAATTGTGGATCTGGTTGACAGGTAGCAGCGAGTTTGTATTTCTTCATAATTTTTGACAGACATTCCGAGATGCCTTTGATATATGGTATAGGAGTCCTATGGGCTTCTTGTCTAGATTGATGCGTAGGGAAGTGGCTGATGTTTTTTAGTTGTTTTTGGATTGTATCCATTTAATAAGGTTGTATCTTTAATAATTTTAAATTCTTGTTTTAAAGATTCTTCAAAGGAACAAAATTTGTGTGCTCTGGATACCAAAGATTGAATGATGCCATATTTTTGAGATGGGTGGCGAGCTGATGAATTGTGGATGTAACGACCTGAAAAAGTTGGTTTACGATAGACAGAAGTAGAAATGAAACCATCTTGTTTTCGTTGGATATGTATATCAAGCAAAGAGATACCTTATGATTATTTTTCTAGTGTGAATTTGATGCGAGGATGAAAGTTGTTGATCTTATCTAGAAATGAGTATAGTTCTTGTTCAGAGTGACTCCAGACTGCTTGTTTCAAAGATTCTTCAGAGGAACAAAATTTGTATGCTCTGGATACCAAAGATTTTCTAATGACTCATTTCTAGATAAGATCAACAACTTTCAACCTTGTATCAAATTCACAACAAGCTGCTACATAGATCCTTATATAAACATGAGCATTTATATAAAGAAAGTGCTGAAGCCTTACGTCACAGACAAAATCTGAACCATAATGACACAGAGTCATTGCTTTCTTCAAACGATGAATGATCTTTGGTACCATCAAGGTCACACACGCACACACGGTGGAAAATCTCATTTTATGCATATCAATTTGGCCACAAAGTTGATTGTCTCACTATCCCAAAAGTCTAGGGAATTCATCATCAAATTCCTGCCATGTACCCTCAAGGGGTATACAGGATATGACAGTACTACATGAAAAAATTACATCTTTACTAACTTCCTATCTACAATTTTCCTCCAAATCAGTCTGTTACTTGTCAAGACTCCAACATTATCAGATCTTATATTTCTATTGTCTAAGGCACTTTGTACCGTATCAATCCACCTATATCTTGGTCTTCCTCTGGGCCGTTTTCCTGCCAACCTGGCAGAGAATACTTGTTTTGCTAATCTTTCCTCTCCCATTCTATTTAAGTGACCATACCATCTGAGATTAGCTCTGCTAACGCATTCCTGGATGCTGACAATGTCAAGTTCTTTCCTAATATCCTCATTTTTAATATGATATTGCCATTGATGCCATTTGTTCACGCCTCTAATCTTTCTCAGGACTCTCATATCTGCGGTCTCTAGTCTTTGGTCAAGTGTTTTACTTCTGATCCAGCTCTCAGATCCATAAGTTAAAATTGGTTTGAACACAGTCTTGTATACAGCTAATTTAGTGTTCCGACTAATTTCTTTCTTATTCCATATGAATTTATTCAATTGACTTCCCACGATACCAGCTTTGCTGATTCTGTTGTCTATTTCTATATTTAGTTTACCATCTTCAGTAAAAATTGTGCCTAAGTAGCTGAAATGTTTTACTTGTTCCACCGGTTCTCCATTCACAACACAGTTGACATTTTCAATGATTCTGCCTATTTTCATTGTCTTTGTCTTTTTATTGCTGACCTTTATACCATATTTATTACAACAGCTATTCAATTTAGTCAGAGAATCTTGCAGACTTGTAGCGGATTTATTTAGAAGTATAACATCATCCGCATAAAGCAAAGAGCTGACATTAACATCTCCAATTTTGATATCAGGTTTAATACCACATTCCTTCATAATGTGATCCATATAGATAATGAATAACAGAGGGGATAATGTACATCCTTGTCTCACACCAGATTTAACATTAAACCATCTTCCTGTACTTCCTTCAATTCTAACTGCTGACTCACAACTCAAATAAAGACTAAGTATTGCTTGATATAATGTCCCATTGACACCATATAACTGCAGCGTATTGAATAGCTTCTCTCTTGGCACCTTGTCATATGCCTTTTCCAAATCGACAAAACTTAAATACAGATCTTTGTTATATTCCCATGCTTTCTCGACTATTTGTCGTAAAGTGAAGATCTGATCCTGACAGCCTCTATTTGGCCTGAATCCAGCTTGTTCTTCACCAAGCTTTTCTTCCACAATTCTTCTCAACCGTTTCTCAAGTATACTTGCATAGATCTTGCCAGGAACACTCAGTAGGGAAATACCTCTGTAATTCTCACATTCAGTTTTATTTCCCTTTTTATATATGGGTACTATGAGAGCTCTACTCCAATCATCGGGAATTCGTCCCTCTGTCCAGGCTTTCTGAACTATGCAGTGCAGCCACTGTAAGACTCTTATACCACCATACTTCAGCATTTCTGGTCGAATATCATCTACTCCTGCTGCCTTTCCACATTTCAAGCCTTTGATGGCTTTTTCTACTTCAAGTATGGATATGTATTCCTGACTGCATGCCTTGTCAGTGTTTTTTATCACTGTGCTGTCATCACTGCTTGTTTCATTTAGCAGTTTTTCAAAGTAATTACTCCATACTTCAAGGATATCTTTTTCTCCTGTTTTCATTTCACCTTTATCATCTCTAATTCCTTTTACAGCACTCTTTCCTCCATTCCTAAGCTTCTTCAACAACCTCCAGAATATTTTGCCACCTTCTTGATATTTATTTTCTATATTCTTGCCAAAGTCCTCCCATGACTTTTGTTTAGCTAGTTTTACACACTGTTTAGCTTTCTTACATTTGTCTCTGTATTCTGTAAGAGTAAAAGCTGACTTATTTGCCAGGAACTTTTGATATGCTTTCTTCTTTTCCTTCACTGCCTCTTTAACTTCCTGTGTCCACCAGGGAGTTCTGATTTTTTTATCCTTGCACACAACCTCACCACATGCCTCTCTTGCAGAATCAATCAATGTTTCCTTTAGAGTTTGCCACTGAATCTCCAAGGTTTGATTCCTGTTCTCAAACTCTTTCATTTTCTTTTCAATAATATTTCTGTATTTTAGTCTACAGTTCACATCTGAGAGCTGCTCAACTTTTATTCGCTTTAAAACTTTCTTACATGTTATTCTTTTCAATATGAAATTCAATTTTACCCTGCTCAAGACTAAATAGTGATCACTTCCAATTTCAAATCCTCTGTACACTCTGGTGTCCTGCACCAGCAAGAAAACATCACTATCAACAATAACATAGTCAATGAGACTTTTCTTATTCCTAGCCTCTTCTCTCCATGTGAATTTGTGCACATTTTTATGTTGGAACATGGTGTTAGTAATAACCAGTCCATGTCCTGAGCAGAAATCCAACAGATATTTGCCATTATTATTAGCTTTGCTCTTTTCTCCAAATTTTCCCAAAATATTTTTGTATGTCTCACAATCATTTCCTACTCTACTATTTAGATCCCCTAGGGAATTATTATCCTCAATTGTATAAAATAAATTTATCAGATATATTTTAATTTAATTTTAATTACAGCCATTCCTAGCACTGTTTGTAATAACTGTACTGATGATGTCTTAACATACTTAAGCCAAAATATAAACATATTAAAATTTAATTACTGTGGTATACATGTGAATTTTTAGCTATGAATACTCCACAGGTTTCATTATATAATAGAGCCATTGATTAAGCAAAGGAAAATGGCAATAGGGCATGGTATTTTAGGTCGTAGTCAACTGAAAAAATTATATAAACTTGGAGAAAAAAAAAGAACAGCCTTAAAAGAGACTAAATGTAATAAACATGATCCTCCATAAAGGAATTGTAAAATGGCCAGTACTTGAGGAAGAACGAAAAATGTGGGTATTAGACAACAGAAAATCTGGTATTTCAGTATCCACAAAAATTATTCACAATCATAATGGTTTTGATTTGATTTTTTTTTTTTATGGTGCAAAGACATCAAGGGTCATACTGCACCAGAGCACAGCAGTAGATATGGTAACTGGCTAGTAGGACAACCACAAACATCCATGCCCATGGTGGGATTTGAACCCGCAGCTTCTTGGCTGGAGAGCAAATATGCTAACCTCGGCCAACCAGGCTGGCTCAATCAAAATGAATGGCAACAGACAGAGGTATTGTTGAATTTACAGGCTCAAGATCATGGTGCTATAGATTTATGAAAAGAAATAACTTATGTATGCAAACAAAAACATTACAAAAGATGCCAGATGAAGTTACTGACTTTCATAAATATATCATTAATGCTAGAAAACAAGGGAACTTTGAACTATCACAAATAAGAAATATGGATGAGATACCTATGACATTTGATGTGCTTTCAAATAAAACAGTAGATGTATTATTGTTAAGACTTGTAGCCACAAAAATATTTAAGATGATTTATTGCTTGAAGAAAGCAATGACTGTTTCAAATACAAAAGAGATTTCAAAAGATAATTTGTCTAGCTTTGAAGATGAGGATGAAGATGAAAACTGTTAATGTAATCCTACATTTTTTCCATGATACATAATTTGCACCAAAATTCTCTGAAAATGTTTTCAATCAATGTTTGATAAGATGTTATAATTATTTTCAAAAATGTATTTTTTTTTTTCAATAAAATCACTTTTTTCCCAAATAATGTCCCCTGAAAAACAGATGTGTGTTATATGCCAGCAAATACATTATACATAGAGAAATAGACCAATGAACAAATAGAATTAACAGACAAAAATATTATCAATGGGCAATAGATGGTGTGGAGTACCCTATGGCAATGGGTCCATGGAGATGTTACTTAATAATATTCAGCAACTATGGTGCTCCACCAGATGACACGTAACTAGTGAAATATTTGCCTGTCTGGTGAGCCAGCACAAAATTTTTCAAGCCCTATGGATCATAAAGTGGTAATCATACCACTTTATGATCCCTTCTTAAATTTGTCTTTTAGGTCAGATCATCATATTTCATAACAATAAAAATATACAATAAAAGATTATAATATAACATAGTGTTGATTTCTTCAAATAGCCACTCTCTCCATGCCTCATTTCTATGTTTGAATTACTGTTTTCAAACATAGAAATGTTTGAAAACAGTTTTCAGTTTTGTGATGTAAACATGTGTGCTGAATACACTGCTGAAACAATTTCTACTACTGATATAGAAACATTCCTTTCCGATTCCACTTTAAATTTTCATTCCTTATCTAAGATTTGGTTTTCCAAGAGGCATGCCAAGGATGAAAGTGAAAAACTATAAAGAAATAAACTATGGGTTTGAATCCCAAAGTAGGCACAGATGTTTGTGAATGTCTACATGATGAATTTCATTACCACACTTGCCCAAGGCAGGTTGAAACGTTTCATGTTTGGTCTCTAGAGAATGGGTTCTGGATTATGTTACCCTTCACTCACTCACCCATCCACCCACAGAACAAACTGTGCAAGAGGCCTACAGCCATTTCAGGATGAGATTCACAAAAACATGCCACTGAAATATCTACCTTTCTTTTCTGTTTATATTTGCAAACAAATTATCAATCACATCAGAAACAGACTCTGAAAGGACCAAAAAAAAGGAAACTTGCATCATATCCAAATAGCATGCTTTCTGGGCTCCTTCCAAAACAAATGGCTGTAATTGTTGCACAATCCTGCTTCCACCTCTCTTTTACTCTGATGGTTAAAAATATACAACATTCAATGCCTCTCCTCACATTTTTTTTTTACCAGAAAGAGATCCAAAAATATCTCATCCAAATTTTTGTTAAAGCAAGACAATAATATATTAGATTTTGCAACCTTTTTTGTGCACAGGATTTTTTCTTTCTTTCTCACACACACACAAAAAGAGAGACCCGGAAGTCTGTCACATCATGATGCTATTTCTCCCATTGTTTTACTGTTGTGAAGGCTTGTGGTCTGAAGCTGACTTGTTTTTGGTAGTAACACATGTTCACTTTTTTATGCAACTCCAACTCACAAGAGGGTTATAAACGTATAGTTTATTAGTAGCATGGGTAGGCTTAGGGGATTTTTTGTTTAATTAATTTTCATTATTATTATTAATTTTTTTTTATGTAATCTGGAAACACGCTGCTCTGGAAACCAAAGAGGGACTTTTTCAGGGCATGTTAGGCATTCAGTAAATAGGGAACTGGTCTCACACTTGCTGATGAAATTCATCTCCCACCTATATACAATCACAAACATCTATACCTGACAGGATTTTAACATACAGAGAGAGAGAGAGAGGGAGTATAGGCATATTAGCCACTTGGCCAATCAAGCCTGCTTGGATTACAAAGCAAAGTATACTTAACAAATTATATTCTCATTATCCTTTACTGAAGTGGGAATGCACAGTATTTGCACATAAATATCATCCCAATGAGTCTAATACACACTGTGTTTCAATCTTGTAGACAAGCTTAGGTGTGTTGGATGCTGAACATCCAACACCTTTTCTCAGAAGCATGTTATACTCCATGGTATAATCACATAGAAAACCAATAAATTATTTAAAGTTATTTATTTACTTGCTTATCTTTCTGTGGATTTCAAACAATGTCTTTGCAGCACAACTATTAGTTATAGTACAAAAGTGATAATGAGTAAATGAAACAATTCAAACTGTTCAGAAACATGTTGAAAGTTTATTTTTCACTTGGTTAGAGTATAATAAATTTAGTTTAATCCATTTATCCAAGTGTGAGCAAACAAAGTTTGCGCCTGAAAGTATCTTCAGGACTAGGGCAAGGTGATACAACACCAGGTCAACTCGTTGCAAAGGTGTAGCAAGCTACCAACTCTCCTGTCTCAGTATCTCCCTTAATGCAAAACACATCTCCTTGCAGATATGCCTAATGTTATGCATTAAGGGAAGGGCCACTACCCAGACTAGTTTCGACCTTTATTGAGGTCTCTTCAGTGGGAGCCAGGCCTAAGCTGAGATACTAGGCAGAAGCATTCGTAGGTCATCTCTACCTATAGGAGTTGCCAAATGGTGTGCCACCCTTTTTTAATAAATTACTCTGGATTTAGAGAAAGATGTTGAAAGTTTATTTTTCACTTGGTTAGAGTATAATAAATTTAGTTTAATCCATTTTGCTCACACTTGGATAAATGGATTAAACTAAATTTATTATACTCTAACCAAGTGAAAAATAAACTTTCAACATCTTTCTCTAAATCCAGAGTAATTTATTAAAAAAGGGTGGCACACCATTTGGCAACTCCTATAGGTAGAGATGACCTACGAATGCTTCTGCCTAGTATCTCAGCTTGGGCCTGGCTCCCACTGAAGAGACCTCAATAAAGGTCGAAACTAGTCTGGGTAGTGGCCCTTCCCTTAATGCATAACATTAGGCATATCCGCAAGGAGATGTGTTTTGCATTAAGGGAGATACTGAGACAGGAGAGTTGGTAGCTTGCTACACCTTTGCAACGAGTTGACCTGGTGTTGTATCACCTTGCCCTAGTCCTGAAGATACTTTCAGGCGCAAACTTTGTTTGCTCACACTTGGATAAATGGATTAAACTAAATTTATTATACTGTTCAGAAACAGTTCAAAAGACCTACTGTCCTAATTAGCATCCTGATAATGGAGAAGTTTCTAGTCTGATTTTAAGATGACTGTCTCCTAAATTTTTGGCAGAATAATGCAGCTATAACTGTTGAAGTTAGATGAGCACTTTATTCCCAATCCAGCCTATAAAAAAAAGAAAAAGAAAAAAAAAATCATTATATTTGTGAAGGGATGTCCAAGGAATGGCCTACTAAGTCCAGACTTGTCATAATGATGGCATTGAATATATGAAGGACATCCAGAAAGTAAGTTCCGTTTTTAAATATTTTCACTGCAGTGCTGTGATCGCAATGGTGCACATGTTCGAGTTTTTGTGGATTCGTTAGCAAGGCATTGGTGCAATTTCTAGACATTCTCGTGGTGCATACACTTCTTGGCGTGTGTTTCTAATGTCTAAGAAAATCAAATCGCTCACTGCAATAGACTTCTTGGGTCAAGGCTACACAATCAACATGAGTATGTACTGCCAAACCCTCAAAAAACTGCATCATGCAATCAGAATAAACGACATGGCATGCTTACAGGTTGTTTTGATTCATGATAATGCCAGCCCAAACACAACAACTTCTTGTCACCTTCAACTGGGAACAATTCTATCATCCCCCATATAGTCCTGACCTCGTAGCAAGCGACTTTCACCTGTTCAAACATCTGAAATCTTTCCTTGGTGGCCAGTGGCTTCAAGATAACAAGGTCAGAGAAGCAGTCGATACGTGGTATGCATCATAGGTGGCAACCTTCTACAACAAAGGTATACCAATGTATACCAATATTACTCTTGGTGTCCCGTTATGATAAGTGCCTGAACAATGGCAAACATTTTTAGAAAAGTAGTGAAAGATGTCTATTTTAATTTCCAACAGTTTTTTTTGTAAGTATATTTTTGTTTCTCTGACAGCCCATCAGATGTCACTCTTATTTCTTGTGTTCTCAGAAGCAGATGTAACAGAATCTTCTTGAATGTCCATATTAGGCTATGTTACAATCACAGAGCACTGCATAACGCTCCAGAATATGATAGAGGATGTAATGTTGTTTGTACTTGATGAGTGGATCAGGGTTACTAATCTGAAGTGTAGTTTCCTGGTAAGGAATACCTCAACAGTTTCTCAAGTATACTTGAGAAATGGTTGAGAAGAATTGTGGAAGAAAAGCTTGGTGAAGAACAACCTGGATTCAAGCTAAATAGAAACTGTCAGGATCAGATTTTCACTTTATGGCAAACAGTTGAGAAATCATGGGAATATAACAAAGATCTGTATTTAAGTTTTGTAGATCTGGAAAAGGCATATGACAAGGCGCCAAGCAAAAAACTATTCAAAACGCTATGGTTATGTGGTGTCACTGGAGCATTGTAATTGACATAAGTATTGTCAAGCAATACTTAGTTTTTATCTGAGTTGTAAGCCAGCAGTTAGAATTGAAGGAAGTACAGGATGATAGTTTAATGTTAAATCTGGCGTCAGACAAGGATGTACATTATCCCCTCTGTTATTCATTATCTATATGGATCACATTATGAAGGAAAGTGGTATTAAACCTGATATCAAAATTGGAGATGTTAATCTCAGCTCTCTGCTTTATGTGGATGATGTTATACTTCTAAATAAATCTGGTACAGGTCTGCAAGATTCCCTGACTAAATTGAATAACTGCTGTAATAGATATGGTATGAAGGTCAGCAATAATAAGACAAAGACAATGAAAATAGGCAAATGCATTGAAAATATCAACTGCAATGTGAATGGAGAACCTATAGAACAAGTAAAACATTTCAGCTACTCAGGCAAGATTTTTAGCAAAGATGGTAAATTAAATATGGAAATAGACAACAGAATCAACAAAGTTGGTATGGTAAGAAGTAAATTGAATAAATTCATATGGAATAAGAGAGAAATCAGTCGGAACACTAAATTAGCTGTATACAAGACAGTGTTCAAACTAGTTTGAACTTATGGATCTGAGAGCTGGGTCAGAAGTAAAACACCTGACCAAAGACTAGAGACTGCAGATATTAGAGTCCTGAGAAAGATTAGAGGCATGAACAGATGGCATCAATGGCAATAGCATATTAAAAATGAGGATATTAGAAAAGAACTTGACATTGTCAGCATCCAGGAATGCGTTAGCAGAGCTAAACTCAGGTGGTATGGTCACTTAAACAGAATGGGCGAGGAAAGATTAGCAAAACAAATGTTCTCTGCCAGATTGGCAGGAAAAAGACCCAGATATAGGTGGATTGATAGGTAAAAAGTGCTTTAGAAGATAGAAATATAAGATCCGATAATGTTGAAGTCATGACACCATATAACTGTAGCGTTTTGAATAGCTTCTCTCTTGGCACATTGTCATATGTCTTTTCCAGATCTACAAAACTCAAATACAGATCTTTGTTATATTCCCATGATTTCTCAACTATTTGTCTTAAAGAAAAATCTGATCCTGAGAGCCTCTATTTGGCCTGAATCCAGCATGTTCTTCACCAAGCTTTTCTTCCACAATCCTTCTCAACTGTTTCTCAAGTATACTTGCATAAATCTTACGTGAGTATACTTGAGATACTCAGTAGAGATATACCTCTGTAATTCTCACAATCAGTTTTATTTCCCTTTTTATATATGGGTACTATGAGAGCTCTACTCCAATCATCTGGAATTTTGCTCTGCTTAGAATAAGCTCCATCCCCTAGCATATCCCCCTAACTTAATATTAACAATTTTCTCCCATATCTTATCTGTCAGGATGACTGCAACACTGCCAGATTTTATGTTTCAGTCTTTTAAGACACTTACACCTGCAACAATCCACCTACACCTGGTCTTCCTGTGGATCTTTTTCCCCTGTATTTGTATGTGCACTATTATGTGCACAGGAGAATGATAAAACTAATACTAAAAATACTGATGAAGTCAAGGAGTCAGATAAGCAAATCATATGTGAGAGACTGAAACATAAAATCTGGCAATAAAATAATAAAGTGCACCTATGAAGGGGCAGCAGAAGATGACCATGTCAGTGACACATGTATATTTCAGAAAAAGCAGGATAAGCAAAACAAAGCTGTTTGCATGTGCCTAGTAATTGCTGAGTGCTCAGAGAATGCATCCTGGCCCAGGCGAAGGTTTGATTTCAGGCCCAGACAAAATGGAAGAGTCATCTCCAGAAAAAGAAGGGAAACTAAAAGAAAAAATTTTCTGGCCAAGAATTTTTTTGAAAAAAGGAGGGGCCTTTGTTAGATCTTGAATGAAGACTCTTTCAACAAAAGAATCATTCATTCAAGATTTAACAAGAGACACAATTCTGAGATAGAAATACTTGTACTATTAGTTAAGAAAGCAAAATATAAAAGAAAACCTGTTAGAATTACCTTAGAAAGAAGTAAAGTAGGGGAGAAAATTGTATGTCAAAGTAGAATTATATTGTTTAAAATTATTGATGTCAAAATTATACTCTATGTAAGAATGTATGTCTAAGTGCAAACAAAGTCGCTTTGTTTGCAGTTCATGGAAGGCGAGCTGAACTCACGTTCGGCGAAAAGAGTGCTCTTCAAGGAGCAGAAGTGTGATGCAATCACGTAGGGGCGAATAGGAGAACGCAATGAGAGATTCTCCGATACGGAAAGAGGGCGCTACAAGGAATAAAAAGGAAGTTCATGTGGGTTTTGACCCCCGTTTTTTCTGTTCCTGTTTTCTGTGTGGACAAGCAGAGTACTGATCGATCAACAGCGCCGGAAGTAATCTCCTTCCCGGTTGCTAGCTGAAGGAGTCGGGCATGCTATACATAAGCTGACGGCAGACATCAACTAGGGCCATCAGTAAGAGTTTACCGATGTGAGACAGCGGAAAATTTCCCCCCTCTGAAGGACGGCCAAGATGATGATATCGATCTGGTAGACGAGTGTTTGTACGGCAAAGTGAAAGGAATGGCGATTTGTGTCGATCAGCGTAACCTCCACGTGGACACGACTCGACAAAGCAGAAAGACATGACTACAAAGGATGGATGAAAGAAGCGCGATATCCTCTCAGGACACTGGTAATGTACAGAAATTTCCTTATTTATATAACAATTAGTATTGGAGCAAAGAGAGAGAAGAACAGATTTCTAATCGAAAGGAAAGAGAACTTTTAAGTGACTTTTGTGCTCAGTAACGTTTAATCATATTGGACTAGTAGTCTCTGAAAGCCTGAGAGTATGCAACACTCAGTTGAATGTGAATTGTCTCTGTTAGCGAGCTTTACTTAGAATTTTGAACTAATGTTTTATGATGAATGTGTACTTATTTAACCTACAGATGTAAATAGTGTATTTGATAATTAGAATGCTTCTTATTGCTTGCTAGTGAATTAGAATTTTGATATGACACACCTTTGATGTGTGGAACTTGGAGGAAAATTCACTAATCCGAACGAGCACTGTTTTTATTTGTATACAAATTTGATATTTAATAAACATGTTTTTTCTAAGTAAGCCTGAGTTTGTCTGAGCATGAGACTGATTTTTACCACTCGCTAAAGTTCAAACCTGTGAATAAGGGAAAATTAAAGAAAGTTTAGAAAGTTTTTAGGCCATGACTGCAATGTTGAAATTTCTATAGGCACTTAATACTTTAACAAGATTAGGTAATACTTGAATTCTGGGAAGGTTTCTTTGTACAAGAATTCTTCTGTACCAGGACTCTGGCTGGCGCAGCTATATCAAACAAATTTTGTCAGAGTTCCGAAAGGAGAAGCAGGGAAATAGGTTAGAGATTTCAAGCTTGATAGGTACGATGGGGATAAGGATAGAGAAATAACAGAAAAGTAACAATGTAACATGTTATTTAGACTTTTATATGTATATTATTATTTAATGGTGTTGTTTTCAGTATAAATCATTACCTCATTACATATTAAATAATTTTAGAATAATAGCATACTACAATAAATCTTGTTTAAACCAACCTCTAATTTGATATCCTGTTCAATTTAAAGGGGTATTTCATCCCCATCCAACCTATAAAATATAATTTTCCATGCTTTTCACAGTTCATTTCAAAATATACTTAATTTTTAGTCAAATACAAACTGTACTCACGTTAATCATATAGTGTTAATATTTCTAAATTCGAGAATAATCCAGAATAAGTACATTTTCCATGAATGTGCTTCTATCGTGTACTGCTGGCATTATGATACACTGCCAAGCAGCCTTCTAAATATTTACTAGAGGATACAAGCTGCTCTGAAAATTAACTAATATCAAAAGGCTAACTTCTGGAAAAAGTGATGATGTAAGGAAAGTGAACAATTTTCTAAAAAAAAATAAATAAAATAAATAATAAAAAACGTGGGGGGGGGGTGGTAGAGAGATCTGCTTGATAATATTTATCTAGCAGGAATCATTACACATTTTTAGGAAATTGTTAAACAGCAGTTGAAGCACAATTAATCTCTGAAAAGAAAATTCTGTTTAAGGACAACTTGAAAGGAAGAGAATTACAGCAAAAAGTGTAATGGAGTAATATTTTACAATTCTGTTGAAAATAAACAGTGCAATAATCTTCAGTAATGAGAAGTAGAAGTCTCCTTCTTATGTATATGTATGCAAAAATATATAAACATTTTAGCCAAAGCTATGCAACTGCTTTAATAATTTCTGAGCCATCTGTGATATAGAAAAACAAGACAAAATCCATTCCTGTGATGTGCGATGGAATTCTGAATTTATTTGTTGAATTCTACCACAACCAGTAATACTTGACTGATTACAGATTTTTCGCAGATGCCAATCAATTTCTACTGAGGATTTCCTGGGAAGATGATCTGGAAGTTATGAATCAAATAATGTTTGCAATGAGACTTAACTGGAGGAAAGCTAATCACATTAAAGAGTACTATTCTCTCTCGCTAAAATTAATGTCATAGAGAAATACGGTGGTATCTCGCTAATTCCGAACGTCTTTAGTCCGAACCCTCCAGTAATCCGAACTGCGGTTTGAAAGAAAAAAAAAGTTTTATTTATTACGTAAGATGATTTTGTGTACTATTAATAATTAAGGATGCATCATTCTCAGTTGCTGCTGCTGCTTGGGAAGCCGTCGAACCTGAGGCAATTCGAGCATCATGGAAAAAAACTGTGGCCTTCTAGAATTTACCAAGATAACTACAGTGATACACAAAAAGAGGAAATTCAAAACGTGCATAATTTGGTTAAAAATATATAAATCCAGATGTTGAAATTTCCCAAACAGATGTTACGGAACGGATTACAGGCAGAACCGAAAGTGAATTCAAAATCAAATCCAACGCTTAAAATATAAATATGACCCTACAGAATGAATTAGAAGACGATGCTGATGATAAAGGACTCGAAGAAAAAAAGTAAAACATGATGAGGAAGTTGACAGTTTTAATATGTGTATAGAATGGGCTAAGCAGAATGATACACCATTCCACATAATTTTATTGCTAATACAGCTCTGAAAATACAGCATTTTTAAGAAGCATTTGAAAAAAGTTTAGCTTCCAAGAAGCAAAAGAAAATCAGTGACTTTTTTTACAAAGAAATAAAACTTTTTTTGTGTTATTTTGTGAAACTTTTTTTTCTGGATACCCTCTTTGTATTGTGTACAAGAAAGTGATATTTTTAATGCAAATTAAGTTATGTACTGAACTATCCAATTTTATTAAATCAGAATCCTCAACAATACAGGTACATACAAACTAAATTTTTACTAAAATTAACTTGTGTGTTATATTATTTTTTTAAGTTTTACAGTACAGTACAGTAGCTTTTTTTCTATCAGTTACTTAATTTATTTACAGAATTAAATTAATGTAGCATTAGAATCTGATTATTTTTGTCTTAAACGCTAGTTATTGTTGTCTCTTGGGGGAAAATTCACTAATCCGAACGAGCATGGTTTTTATTAGTTCGAATTAGCGAGATACCACTGTACACAATAATTTATAACATCATGTAACTTCATCCTACATGCAAGCCTGTGAGCTATGTAAAATAGATCTGGCATACTATAATGCACTGATTTGAAAAAAAAAAAAAAGATTTCCCCAACAGACTTTTTTCTTAAGCTGTGCAGAGATTACTAAGTTCCTTAGAATGAAACAATTTTCAGATTAAAAAAAAAAAAAAAACAAGGGAAAGAATTGCCAATACAAGATTCTTTAATCTGGAATTGTCCATTTGTATGTGCCTTTTTCCAAGTCACAATGTCTAACTCCATAAAAATCAGGATTCTACCCTAAAATGTTCTCTCACTAGTGGTTCAAAGGTTACCTCATGGCCTCTAGATACATTAGAAGCATTTCTTTTTTCATGTCGAAAGTTTCTAGGAAAAAAAAAAAGAGACAGAAACAAGAATACAAATAAACAACTTACTGACTAAAATTGATTATTTACAAGCTGACATTCTGCTACTTCAAATTAGCATTATGAGGAACATTTTAACAATGCAGTCAGTGAAGACAGGGAATAAAATGACCCCTCAAACAATTACAGACAGAGGTCAACAATAGTGTTCTTCATGGTAGTTTGTTATTAATGCTGACAGGCAGATAGGGTGTGTGCCAAAATCTGTGCAGGATTACACCATCAGGTTGGTTGGCGTTAACCAGTTTTCTGTAGAACTTGTGCCATTTCCTAGAACAGTCTCTTCAATTTAAATTAGAATTTGTGAAGTAGCCTGACTTTCTTCCATGTGATGAAATAGCTTTCCACTAAGGCAAGCTGTGCTGGACACCTTTCTGGTTGTCTGTAACAGATCTACTTTTTTTTTTTTTTGACCAAGGTAGTCTCCATCCTGTTGGTCCAAAATACTGGGTTCCATACTGGCAAGAGATTCTATAGACACCTGGGACAGTGAGAAGATCCTGGTAATCTCGATTTTTTTTTTTTTTTGAGGTTTAGGCACGGTTCTGATTCTTTGTTGTTTAAGGAGGGAGCCCAGCTTTATCCATTGTGTCTTTGATATAGGATAAAGATAGTGTATATAGTCCAGTTCTGGGAGTGGATTGTACTTTTGCCAAGCTCCTTAAAGAAGGAGTTCGGCAGGAGTTTTTCTGCTATATCCATTTTGTTGGAATGAGGTAAGCAGAGCCTATTGTTCCAAGTGCAGTGCTTGTCCTGAGAATGAAATATTCGCTCTACCCTGGAGGCTAAAGAAAATTTTGAAAATTCCAAGTTTCTGGGAAGAATGGTGATGTAATGTAGGTATTTGTTATTAATGCTGACAGGCAGATAGGGAGTGTGCCAAAATCTGTACAGGATTACACCATCAGGTTGGTTGAAGTTAACCAGTTTTCTGTAAAACTTGTGCCATTTCCTGGAACAGTCTCTTCAATTTAAATTAGGATTTGTGAAGTAGCCTGACTCTCTTCCATGTGGTATCATGGAAGAAAGTCAGGCTGGCAAAATTAAGTATAATTTGAAATGAACTGTGCACATGAGGGACCTATCTGTTTGCCTTGTAACTGAGGTATCCAAGAAGATTAGAACTTCTTCTTTTGTCTCCTCCACAGCATAACTAATTCAGGATGGATATTGTTGAAAAACTGTAAAAAGTTTGATACAGCCTGTGGACTATACGGCTAAATGGCAAAGATTGTGTGTGTGTGTGTGTGTGTGTGTGTGTGTGTGTGTGTGTGTGTGTGTGTGTGTGTGTGTGTGTGTGTACACACACACCTCAATCATATTATGGGTTTTGGGTGTGGGGGAGGAGTGAAATTGCATGTCAAAGATTTCTTTAAAAAGCAGTTTGTTCCAGATAAAATACTGATTTTTGACAGTGCTTAAAGAGTTTGCAGATGTCGGAGATGAATTTTGGAAAGGAGAACTAGTGTATCATCTACTGGAAAATTTGTAAAAATTTGCTTTACTCTAACTGAAAGTTCTGTATAGCGGTTTTATTAAGGGTGTAAAGTTATTATTATTATTTTTTTTTCATGTAAGGCAATGTCCTACCAAAGTGTTTCTGTTGAGTTTGGATGACAAGTATTTATTCAGTTTAAACACTGTCATAAATCAAAGTATTTTAGCTGGAACAACCAATTGTTTAAACAAATTGAAGGTACAGCAATGGTCTCCCTGCCCCCCCCCCCTCCAAATGCCAAATTATACATGGAAACATTTGAATCTTTAGCAATTAATTCGGCCCTCCCTCTAATTCAAAGTACAGTTGAGGTATTTGACTGCAAGGCCACACGCTCATTCTAACATTTTAGATTTCTCAACAATACCCATCCTTGAATTATCTTTACTGTGGAGGAGGAAAAGAAGTATTTTAGCCTTCTTAGATACTTTAGTCACAAGGCAAATGGATGGGTCCCTCACATGTACATCATAAGCCTACACAGAGATACTTACATGCCACTACACATCACCAACCTACCTTCAGGATCAGCACTGCACCTGGAACAACAGGCTCTGCTTACATCATTCATCATTCTTACAAAATAGATACAGCAGAAAAAACTTTGCCAAACTCATTAAAAAAGAATGAATCCCCCACCCGATCCTTGAACCAGACTATAATAGAAAAAAAACCAAAACACTATTATTTGAAAGCGCAACTAGTTTCAATCTTCTTAGAAAACTTCAGGTGCATAACATGAAAAGAGAAGTACAAAAATATAGATTATAAGAGAAACAACAGCTATAAATTAACCTACAAACATACTGCTGACATTTGAAGGTGTTCTGGATGCCAGTATTGTTGGGCACATTCACGTGTGAATGAGCTCATGAATGCAAAAGCTCGATAGCTGAAGAGTGACCAGATTGAGGACAATCTGCAATTTTCTTCAGTTCATCATAGAATCTAAAAATGTTTTCTGATTTGTTCTAGATCATTGGATAAATGATAGAATCTTTGTTGTTAGGGCATAGCAGAATTAAGAGCATGATTAGATAGTGTACTGGCTGTAGTTTTGCGATATGTGATGTATCATACATGTTCTTCGATACATAACTCAATGGATTTCTCTGTCTGACCAAAATAGGGCACACTGCAGTTACACCAAAGATGATAAACTCCTGGATACTTCAACTTCAGGCTGTCATGTTTCAGTTTAGATGTACCAAGCAAGGAACAGAAATTGGAAATATGAGGAGTAAAAGAAGTGCAGATTTTAAATTTCTTGAGAATTTTGGCTAACTCTGGTAAAACAGAGCTGTATGCAGTACAGATATAAAGCCTTTTACATCAGTACCATCTTCAGTACAGTGAGCTGGTGGATTAAAAGGTAGCTCACAAACAGTCTGTTTAAGAAAGCCATTTTTCTGAAAGGTAAGAAGAAGAAGCTAATTCTTTGGTGATCACTAAGGAGGACAATATTTTTACCTAATGTAGAAATAATCCCAAGCTTTTCGGATGAAAAATGGTTAAATTGTGCATAAAGATGATAAACTGTTGATATGTGTGGGTTTTCTATAAATAGATATCTTCAGTTTTTCTGACAATGTGCCTAAAGAAAAGGTTTTAATTCTTTTAAAAGATAAGTTATAAAAAAAAAGTTGTCACTCCTGACACACTGCATAAATTCTGGTTATCCTTTTTTTTTTTAAATACCATTTACAAACAAATATGTCAGGTTGGTGCAGGAAATGTACAGAAATGTGAAGACAAGTGTTCGGACCTGTTTGGGACAGACAAAGTTTTCAAGTAACAGTTGGCTTGCATCAAGGGTCAGCATTAAGTCCGTTTCTGTTTAATATTGTGATGGAGGTGGTAACAGAGGAGGTGAGAGAAGATGCACCTTGGACAATGCTGTATGCAGATGACATCTTGCTGTGTGTAGATTCAAGAGAAGAAGCAGAAACTAAACTGGAAAGATGGAGAAAAGTACTGGAAGAGAGAGGTATGAGACTGAGCAGAAGTAAGACAGAGTATATGTGTTGCGCAGTGGGCGGTGGCCAGGAGACAGACCTGGAGCTGGAAGGAAACGTCATCAGGAAGGTGAGAGACTTTAGATACTTAGGTTCGACAGTGGAAGAAGATGGAGGAGGTGAGAAGGAAGTGGGATGCAGGATACAAGCAGGTTGGAGGAACTGGAGGGAGATGGCTGGAGTGTTATGTGATAAGAGGGTGCCGATCAATCTGAAAGGCAAAATTTATAGGACAGTAGTGAGGCCAGCTATGACATATGCTATAGAAACTGTGGCCCTGAGGAAAAATAACATTAGCAGGATGGAAGTAGCAGAGATGAGAATGCTTAGGTGGATGTGCGGTGTGACCAGAAAGGATCATCTGAGAAATGACTATGTCAGGGGAACAGTGAAAGTTACGAACTTAGGAGCGAAAATACAGGAGGCAAGGTTGAGATGGTTTGGTCATGTGATGAGGAGAGAGGACGAATATGTGGGAAGAAGGGTCATGCAGATGGATGTGCAAGGAAGGCGGAAGCGTGGGCGGCCAAAGAAGAGATGGAGGGAGCTGGTAGAAGAGGACTTGAAGATGAAGAACTTGGATGTGGTGACAGCCCAAGACAGGAAGGTGTGGAGGAGACTCATAATAAACAGTGACCCCCACTTAAGTGGGAGAAGCTGCAGAAGAAGAAGAAGAAGATTTACAAACAGAATTTTGGCTTGGCCATGGGCAATCCATTATTTCCTATATTATCAAATTTATATTTAGAAACCTTTGAGGAAAAATCAGTCAATTCCTTCCCATTAAAGCCAAGTTATGGAAAAGATATATTGATGATGCTTTCTTAATTTGGAGACATGGATCAGATTCTTTAAAGGAGTTCCTGAACAATCTTAACAGTCAACAACCAAAAATACAATTTACCTCAGAATTAGAAGTTAATGGTTTTCTCCCATTTCTAGATGTTAAAGTCACTCGTTTGTCAGAAAAACCAAAGATCTCTATTTATAAAAAACCCACACATACCAATATATTTTCATGTGCAATCTCATCATTACCCATTCCAAAAGCTTGGTATCATTTCTACATTAGGTAAATGTGCTCACTCCCTCCTCAGTGAAAAAGAGATCACCAAAGAACTACAATTTCTTCTTACAACTTTTCAAAAAATGGCTCTCCTAAACAGACTATCCGTGAGCTACTTTTTAATCTACTTGCTCACCTGTACTGAAGATAGCACTGGTGTTAAAGACTTTATATCTCTACCGTATATCAGATCAGTTCCACCAAAGTTAGCTAAAATTCTCAAGAAATTTAAAATCTGCACTTCTTTTACTCCTATTTACAAATTCCATTCCTTACTTGATTCCTAAACTGAAACATGACAACCGAAAGTATCCAGGAGTTTATCATCTTTGGTGCAACCACATTGTGACCTATTTTGGTCAGAAGGAGAAATCCAATGAAATGTGCATGAAAGAACATGTAAGAGATACTGCATGTGACAGAACTAGACCCAGCACACCATTTAATCATGTTCTTAATTCTGCTTGCCTTAACAATAAAGATTCTGTCATTCATCAAGCGATCTGGAACAAATCAGAAAACATTTTTAGATGCTACAATGAACTGGAGAGATGAATTGTGGAATCACCAGAAAGTGTCCTCAATCTGGTCCATCTTAATACTAACCTTAGCTATAATCTATCTGATTGTCACTCTTCAACTATCCAAGCTTTGGCATTCATGAAATCATGCCTGCATGAACATGCCCAACAACATTATGATATTAGAATGCCCTCAAATGTCAATTTGAAATTGCAATACATTTGCAAGTTATTTGTTTCTCTTGTAATGTATATTTTTGTGTTTCTCTTCTCGTGTTATGCATTCAAATAATTCTTTCATATTTTGTATCTCTTGGCTTCCACTCATTAAATTTCTTTAATTATGTTATATAGTCAAGTAAATCAATTGCATGAAATACACAATGTATTATACATGAAAGGTACAAGATAAACTCCCTGCAGAAACAATGCACAATTAGAACTGTGCACAAACCTCTAAACAAAATTTTTACTTTCCTGAGAGAAAGCCAGAATCCTCATCTTCTTGAGTGTATACAGCATCCCCTTCCAATGTGGAACCCAGTATTTCAGACAATCAGGATGGGATTACCTTATGATCTAATCCCGGCCATAGGCATTGCTTTTTCTTAGTGTCTTTAGATGGGAGATAAATGATCACCATATCAGTGTCCCGCTATTAAAAGCATGAAGTGGCATTTGGTCTGGAGTAGGATTTCTAGATTACGTTAAAAAAATAAAATAAATAAATAAAACACGGCAAGATTACTTAGGGATCAAAAACAAATTTTCACATTTGACGTCCATAGATGCCGTATGGTCACTGTCGTACCTCACATGGTTTTGGCAATGATGTCTTCTGCTAGAATAAGTGGTAGGTCACAGATTCCCTTTCCACACAAAGTCTGTAGGACAATCACAAACATCCATGACCACGGTGGGATTTGAACCCATAGCCTCTTGGCTAAAGAGCGGACACGCTAACCACTCGGCCAACCAGGCCAGCACTTAAGGATCAAAGCTATATAACTGGAAGGAGACCTCCACATAGCCTTAAGGAATGGGAAAAACTGTCCCATATCCAATCTTCACCTTTAGTGACAGTAAGAAACATACATGCCCATGGCAGGGATTAGAACATATGGTAATCCTATCCTGTCTGTCTGAAATACTTGGTTCTACATTGGAAGGGGATGCTGTAGACACTCAGGAAGATGAGGATTCTGGTGATTCTCTCATCACACATACAACCAGTTGGTGGAACCTGCCTAGATATACTGAATGAACAAGGATTAGCAGGCAATTTGGGATTTTGTTGACCAAATCTTAATCTGTATTGGCTTAAATCAAAGGAAAATGATGGTAGAAAATAACAATGTCATGCTGGCTGGGGGTGTCAACCAGTTAAATAGTTCCCTTCTGTGTGTGTCAGGAAACCAAAGTGAATGGTGAAAAGTCAGATAGTGCAACAAATTAACTCTGCATCACCAAACTTGAATCAACAGAAAAGAAGTGGAACTGATAGAAGAATTACAGAAGTGCCATATCAGAATAACTGGTTTTACAGAGACAAAGAAGAAGATAAAAAAAGGCAAGAGTTTTGTTAAGTAATAACTACAAGATGTTATTTTCAGGTAATAGTGATCAGAGAAAGGAAAGAGAAGCTAGAGTATTTAACTAAGCACAAAAATAATCTTGAATGGCAAGTGACAAATTAGAATAAGCAAAGATGATATGGTGGGGAGTCGAATGAATAAATTTATATGGAGTAAGACAAAAATCAGTAAATACGAAACTAGTTACATGCAAGACAGTGTTCAAACCATTTTAACTAATGATTTAAGAGCTGACTAAGAAATAAAGCAATTGATCCAGAACTAGAGGTTCAATGGCAACATCAGAGTCAAAATGAAGATATTAGGAAGGAACCTGACATTGTTAGCATTTGAGAATGTGTTGAGTAGAGTCGATCAAAGAACGTAAGGTCAAACAGAATGAGAGAGAGTCAAGGTTAGCAAAACAGATGGATGTTTGATGCCAGAAAGGCAGGAAAAGACCTAGAGAGAGACTAAGATTGGATGCAGTTAAGAAATGCATTTGAAAACAAACATAAAATCTGACAATATTAGTCTTAAACAGATAAAACAGACTAATTTGGAGGAAAATTGATGAAAGTTAGTAATAATGTAAACTTATCTTGTTATACTATCACAGTATTCTGTACACCTCTTGAGGATATGAATCAGGAATTTGAAGATGATGAAAAGAATGACAGATCACTGCTTGTGTAAATTGTTATAATTTAATCTATGCAACAAACACCCCTTCAGTGTCTGATTGCAGAGATAAGAACTAATTTCCAGCTGTGTTCTGTTTTCCAGTGAAACCTGCTTACTGTATCTCTGAATTCTACTCCCTTCTATCAAATGCCTGTAAATTTAACTACATTAAACAGCATTATCCAGTAATCTCTTAATGTCTTGCAATCAAACAAAGTAATTAGAGTTGGAAATGCAACTAGACTTTCAGTGATCAGTCAACTGAATATAACTCGCTAGCCTAAGCAGAATTCATTCAGTATTGTTGTTTTGGATTTACACCATAACAATTAAGGCTATGGGGTTCCCCCTTTCTGCCCCCATCCTTTAGGATGGTTGAACCCTCCTAATGAGGAATTAAGTATGTATTTTATGTGAACACACACTGTATATCTGTGTGTGTTCACAGGGCCGGTTTTCCTGCACTGAGGGACAAAAAAAACCAAGTTTTCAGGTGAAAAAAACCATCTACCACCGTATGAGACCAGCTAACTCACCTTTGGTTGAAAGAGACCAGATAAAGGTTCTTCACATCACAGATGGGAATCGAACCTAGGTCTTTCAGAACCAAAGGGCTTCGTCTATACTGATTAAGCTACGGAGGCATGCCATGATTCTTGATGACAGACAAATACCAGTCAAAAACATTGCAAAGACTCTGAGGATATCCAGGGAATGAGTTGGGATCATTATCCACTAACATCTGAACATGCAGAAGCTCTCAAGCGAAGTGGATCCCCAAATGTTTGAATGGAATGTGCTGCCATCTCAAGGGGTTTTGGGACATCAAATGTTTAATTACATTCATGGTATTAGCATGTTAGATTTCCAATGTTTCATTAATGATGTTGCTATAAAAGGTAAAATGTTGGGTCAATGTGGTGAGCCACTAGTATTATATTCATATGCAGAATGTGAGCTGACATTATTAATTAAAAAACTTCAGAATTATTCTGTAATAACTTTTTGTAAAATTAAATACATGAACATACTCGACTCTTGCGCCCAGCAGCTCTTTGTATCTGCCTTAATGTTTCACTATATTCATCAATCTTGGGAGAATGACCAGTGGGTGTCGGAGCTCTGTGTCCTTCTGATGGGGTTGAATTAGATGATCTATGATAACCTCCAGATCCTCCAGTTGCCAAATAATGTTCCCTAAGAATGCAATAATAAATGTTATATCAGAATACCATTATCAATTTTGCTTTATAAATACATTAAGATAAAATTTTCTACCCCTGCTTCATACATCTCTCAAAAGAGGATTTCTGTATGTTTCTTTTCTTTTATTTAAAATATGAGTGGTGCAGAATCTCTTCTTCACCACCCATATACCATCTCTATTTAGTAGGATTATTCTTTCTCTTACTTGCAACATAATGACAAAATTCTTTTGCATTGTTCATGGGATGCAGAACAAGTTTCTTTTAATACTGAGACTGTACATTTTGGATAATTTGTCCCATGATACACATTTGACACCTATCAAATTAATTTGGCAATGCATTTCATCTTTGCTAGCAACTGTTCAGCTAATGAGTACCTACTTAGTTAAGAGCTATCAATCTAGAGTAAGTGATATGGAGCTCAGTGCTACATCCACACTGAATAAGGTGACTCCAGTGTATGAGGACGAGGTACTAGAGATGTTGCAAATAAGAATTAGGCTACAGGGGTGATGGGATTTCAGCACAGATAAGGAAGTGTTAGAACTAGAAGAAACGATGAATGAATTAAATACAGTAGCAAATAGGATTATACATAAACCACGAAAAAATTAAAATAATGACAAATATCGAAGGAAACTAGATAATAGAACAAATAATAATACAGCAAGTACAAGAATATGTATACCTTGAAGAACTGATGGAAGTTTTTTTACTTGGCTATGTTAGCAATTATATATTTGGTTTAATCCTTTATCCAAGTGTAAGCAAACAAAGTTTGCACCTGAAGTATTTTCAAGACTGGGGCAACTCATGGTAAAGGTGGTATAAGTTCTCATCATTTGCCTTAGTATCTCCCATAATGCAAAGCACATCTCCTTGCAGACACGTATAATGCTATGCATTAAGGAAAGGGCCACTACCCAGACCGGTTTCGACCTTTATTGAGGTCTCATCAGTGGGAGCCAGACCCAGAGGTGGTGATACTAAGATGGAAGTAATGAAGAAGTCATATTTACCTATACCAGTTGCCAAAAGGTGTCATACCTTATTATTAAAATTCTCTGGATTAGAGATAAGTTGATGGAAGTTTTTTCACTTGGCTATGCTACCAATTATATATTTGTTTTAATCCTTTATTGTAAGCAAACAAAGTTCGTGCCTGAAGTATTTTCAGGACTAGGGTAACTCGTGGTAAAAGTTGCCATCACTTGCCTTAGTATCTCCCATAATGCAAAGCACATCTCCTTGCAGACATGTATAATGCTATGCATTAAGGGAAGGGCCACTACCCAGACCGGTTTCGACCTTTATTGAGGTCTCTGTGCTTTGCATTAAGGAAGATACTAAGGCAAGTGATGAGAACTTATACCACCTTTACGAGTTGCCCTAGTCTTGAAAATACTTCAGGCACAAACTTTGTTTGCTTACACTTGGATAAAGGATTAAACCAAATATATAATTGGTAGCATAGCCAAGTGATAAAAAATTTCCATCAACTTATCTCTAATCCAGAGAATTTTAATAATAAGGTGTGGCACCTTTTGGCAACTAGTATAGATAAATATGACTTCTCCATTACTTCCACCTTAGTATCACCACCTCTGGGTCTGGCTCCCACTGATGAGACCTCAATAAAGGTCGAAACCGGTCTGGGTAGTGGCCCTTCCCTTAATGCATAGCATTATACGTGTCTGCAAAGAGACATGCTTTGCATTATGGGAGATGCTAAGGCAAGTGATGAGAACTTATACCACCTTTACCACGAGTTGCCCCAGTCCTGAAAATACTTCAGGTGCAAATTTTGTTTGTTCTTTACTTTATCCAAGTAAAGAACTGTTACATTAGGAAAAAGAAGCGTTTATCAAGAAATAAAAAGAATTCAGCTAAGATGGGTGGCTTTTGGCCTACTGAAAAGATTCCTATGCAGTAAAATAAAACCAGAAAACAGAACCACACTTTTCAACCAATGTATCATCCCAATTATGACCTATGGATCAGAGACATGGCCAATAAACAAATAATGGGCAGAATGAGGAAAACTGAGTGTAGAATGGAGAGAGCCATGCTAAACATCAGACTGAAAGATATAATAAGGAATGAAGATATAAGAAAAGAAACAAAAGCATTGGATATAGGGGAAGAGATTTTAAAATTGAACTGCAGATAGGCAGGACATATTGCATGGATAAAAGTGATAGATGGACAAAGACAATAATGGTGACATCTGTACGAAGAAAGATGAATGCTGGGACAACCAGAGAGAAGATCAAAGGACGACCCAGTGAAGATGGCTGGAGAACGTTGGCATTGGAAAGCCTTCAACAGAGAAAGATGGAAACAAATGGGCAGAGGCCTATAACCAACAATGGTTATAAAAAGGGCTTAGAAGAAGGAGGAAGTATTTAGCAGAACTTGCTGTGTCCTTGATCTGGCAGTATAACTTGAAACTAGGTACAGGGAAGATTCCACAGAAATCTTCATCATTACCCATCATTATAAATTAATTTATAACATGCTTCAATTTATTACAAACATTACTTCATAAACATTACATTTACAAACATTAATTGCTAATATGACTGCAATAAAGCATCATAATCCTGTTTCAGAAGTGTAAATGTTCACATACAGAAATTAATTATTGAACAGAGAATCTATGATTTGCAATGAATAGCATAGGTTTACTAAGGGAAGGTCATGTTTAAGTAATTTGTTCGCATTTTACAATAATGTTCTAGATAAATTAGACAAGGGGGAATGAATATAACTGTGATATTACTGGACTCCTAATGTTTCTGACAGGATATAGCATGGAAGGCTGAGTGACAGGTATCAAAAGTGGTGTATAGAGAATCAAGTCTGTGAGAATTAAGGTAACCAGTGATGTACTGCAGAATCAGTTCATGACTTGCTAATTCAATGTGTACATTGATAACAATGTCAAGAATTTTGATGGGAGACATTCAGCTATTTGCTGATGATGCAAAGATAATTTGGTAAGTAATATGCAGCACTTGCAGAATGATTTGAGTAGGCTGGAACTGTGGGCAAGTGAAATTGGATACCAGTTCAATGTCAATAAATCTAAAGTTAAAAATTTTGGTGTGATGACATCCCCAACATGGTGGGGTCATTCAAGAAGAAACTGATAGGTTAGGAATCATGGAGTTTTGAAAGATAGGAAGCTGAAGTCATATGGAGTCGGATTTGCAAACTTTGCTATATGGAGTCATATAGCAAAGTTTGCAAATACAACCCAGAGGATCACAGCAATGTTGAAATGAAGTAATTTTTGTCTCTTTGTAAGGAGTTGATATCTTCATCTAGTCTTCTGGTGTTGGAGGCAATGCAGATACAATACAGAGGGTATAAAGGAGGTTGTTAAAGATGATACTGGGATGACGTTGAATGCAGATAATGATGACAGACTGAAGAAAGTGTGGACTGCATGCACTAGCAAACAGGAGAAAATGGGATTATATGACCGACCCACAAACTTTTGAAGGGGTCACATCAGATACAAGTAGATGGAATTTTTCGTTTTACAGAAGGCAGGGAAAGAATAAAAGGACATCCTTAAAAGCTGAGAATGAATGCCATCATAAAAGAGCAAGAGCTTTTTTCTTTCAGAGAGTGATAGATAATTGCAAGTAGCATGAATGTGTAGTCTTCCCTTGATGAGTGATTCCCTAAAGGCATCTAACAATAATAATAATTAAAAGTATATCAAACAATATATGAATGTTAGAGTCAGTAACTCAGTCAAGTTATGATGAAGCCCTTGGTTGTAAAGACTTGAATTTGAAACCTGTCCAGGATGCGAGGAATTTAGGCCTGTTCATTTGAAGGTGTATTAGCTGAGCATATGTGGAGAGGACAGGGTCTTTCTTCCTATACACAGGTTTTTTCATCCAACAACTGGACAAACCATCCCTGAAATTATATGCAATTCACACACAAGAATATATACTTAGGCATAAGACTAACCACCTTATCCTAAAACAATGAAAACAACAATTATTGCTTTGTCACGTTAGTGTTCTACAATTGTAAATTTCAAATCTAAATTTTTATAACATGCTTCAATTTATTACAAACATTAATTGCTAATATGATTGCAATAAATTTGTTCAGAATGTGATCAGCTAGCTGACCAACTCCAACTGATACTGTTGGTTAAGTTGACCAAGTGCTTAGCATACATGATCTCCAACCAAGAGGATGTGGGTATGGATGGTAGATTCACATTAAAAAACCTCCATCCCCATTAATTTGTTATATTGTTCTCAAAACTACTTTCAGCGGGAAAACACACACAGTCTCCTATCTAATGCATTAAAAGCAGACTACAGTAATACTTTCATAACTAATTTTGACAGTATTACAATATCAAATGAACTATATCATAAAAAGATGTTTATTAACTGGCTTATATTTTCACTGGATTTCAAACCTGCATCTTCAGAGTAAAGTATGTTACAGTGTACACACAATAAGTGAAACAATACAAATTGTAACAGACAAAAGATCTAAAATCCTAGTTTGAGCACTAACACATTTTGCTCTGAAGATGCTGGTTTAAAATCTTGTGAAATATAAGCCAGTTAAGAAACATTTTTATAATCTAGTTTGGTCTGGCTTGGTATTGTAATACCATTAAAATAAGTTATGAATAACATCCAACACCTAAGCTTATCTATTAGATACGGTAATACATTTAACTTATTGGATCAATTTAACTGTGTTCGACCACCATGCATGACTGATTGACGAAGAAACGGTAAAATTATAACTTAATGCTGTTAAAGCAACAAGAACTCTGTTAAACAAATGGTGTAAGCTCTGCTTGTCATGCCACCATTCCCCCCCCCCCTTTTTTTTTTGGCAAAAATCTACCTGACAGTAGACTTGCAGTAAGAAAAGGGTGCCATCATGGAAGAATTGCTAATTACCCTTTCCTTTCTCCAAAGCAAGTTTTATCAAGATTACAAGGAGGCTGAAAAGTTCTGATAAACTCCTAGAACAAAAATTATATTAAAGCAACTAATATAACCACATCATATGACATCTTAAAATCCATTACTCCCCATGTTTCATCAGATTGTAATAATTTGTTCTTTTTCTTTTAAGATATATAAGAAGAAATGTCAAAAGTTTTGAAGAAATTCAAAGACAAAGAGGTGCAGGCCATCGAGAAAAACTCTAGTTTTTGTCATGCAGGTCATTTTTGTAAGAAAAGTCTGCAACTGAGATTCACCAAACTTTGTTTGAGACTTTAGGGGACTGTATCCCAGCATATCCGAGAGGTGCCAGATGGGTGGCACCTCTCAGATATGCTGGGTATTGCACCTCTTGGATATGCTTAGTTTTCAAACTAAGTTTAAAATTGGGCATCCTGAGACAATAGATGCCCTCTGGTCAGGAAGACACACCCAGAAACATCGATGCAGTGCATCGATGATCTTTAATGACAAACAAATACTAGCCAAAAACATTGCAGAGACTCTGGGGATATCCAGGGAATGAGTCGGGATCATTATCCACTAATATCTGAACATGTAGAAGCTCTCAGCGAAGTGGATCCCCGACCAAAAGAGAAAGCATGTGCTGCCATCTCAAGGGAACTTGGGTCATTTTGAGAAATCAAGTGCAAATTTTTTGGCTCATATTGTCACTGTTGATGAAACATGACTTCATAACTATAACCCAGAAACCAAACAGCAGCCAATGGAGTGGAATCACAAAGGTTCTCCACAGCCAAAGAAGTTCTGAACCCAAAAGTTAGTAGGGAAGATTCTTACCATTGTCTTTTGGGATATGGATAGTGTAATCCTTACCAAGATGTACAATTTCACCTCAAAAAAAGGTGAAATTGTAACAGCTCTGAAGGAGGTACTGAAGGAAAAATGCCATGGGAAACTGAGCAGAGGTGTGTGTGTTGCTTTTTGCAGGACAATGCACCTGCTCACACTGTTCATGACACCCAACAGACAATACACAACTTGGACTTTAATGTCTGCCTCACCAATCTTATTTGCCAGACCTGACCTTATCTGACTATTAATAATTCCAAAATTTAAAGAAACAAAATTTACCACAGATGAAGTCATATTTGTAGCTGAGGACAGTTTGCACAACAAAGGAAAGACTTTTTTCTCAGAGGACTGCAAATGATGCAGCAGTGTTGTAACAAGTGTATAACACTTCATAGGGAATATGTAGAATAATGTGTAAGTTACATGGTTCTACCTCAATTCATGATGACAATGACTGTGCCTCACTGTCATTGGTATTTTTACCTCTTCTGTCTAAATTTAGCCACTTTCCATAACCAAAAAAAATTTTTTCAGTTAAGATGGTAGGAAAATATTATAAGTCATTATTTTCCGTAATTAAACTATTATATTTCTGTAAGAGCAGAAAACTTTGTATGTACGCTAAAAACACTGCAATTCATAACATATAATAATCTCGAATCTGAGCCGAGGTGTTTCTGGCAGCTTTCATTGACGTTGCATGGTATGATGGCATGTGCAGTGCAAAGATACTTTATGCATATTGTGTGTCCAGAACCAAGGCTGCAGTGAAGTCACACGATGCAACACAGGCAAAAACTGCCAGAAACACCTCAGATTCATTACGCATTTGATTTTGAATTAATTTTGGGTCGTTGCTTGCGACCTCCACATTCAGTTACATGACCCACAGTTTAAGAAGCTTTGTCACCTAGTTCAAAGCTTCTTAAACTGTGGGTCATGTAACTGAATGTAGGGGTCGCAAAAAATTAACATGCACTGTGATGATATGGAAGATTATACAAAATGCATGTTTTGATTTCAGTCAATCATAATTAAACAACAGGTTTAATTGTTCTGATATTTTATCTGTCATAGACACATCTTCAAGAACACAATATTAAAATTGTAATCTCACACGTGCACACAAAAAGTGGAAAAAATTAGTCTGTTTTAAGCCTTGAGTCCTATGAGGGACACCCTTAATGGATGCTATTAGGCAGAAGGCCTAGTTAAAGTTTTTTATAACTAATTAAAGTTCCTCAAATCTTAGGAAAACAACTATACTTATTTAGATCAGACTGGTTTTTTAAACCTACCACTGAATATAAAGTCTTCAAGTTTGTATTTGCTGTGAGCCTTGCACAGGATCATTTTTCCTTATGATACTGTGCAAGGTATCCAAGGCATGGTCAGCTAGACTTGACAGACCATAGTTGTGGTGATAGATATCTATTTCTTGTGTTCAATAAAGCAGATGTTGGTAATCTCCCAGTTTGACCATAATATGATAAGAACCTTGTAAACATCTGTAAGAACAGAAATAGGAGGAAGTGGATCTTTAGGAGAGCAGAAAAGGAAGCCAGCTTCAGATGAGGTTTGAAAGCAGTGGAGAGACTATATTTTGTTAAAGCTCTGATTTTTAGTAATAGCATTACTGTATTCTGTGTGTTAAGAGGAATGTGAGAAGATTGAAGGAACAGTAATTTGTTAATTTTTTTGGGATTGCAACCTTTGGACAGGAAGGAATGGCAAATAAAGGAGAGTTCATCAGTAAGAGAGGCCTGGGTGAAACAGAGGTTGGAGGCTCTGTCGACAAGGGTTTTGGTGGCATCATATTGTTGGGGGGGGGGGGGGGCTGATGGAAAAGTTTATGTACAAATCTACCTGTGTGGGTGGGTTTTCTGTAAACTGAAAAGGGTTGACATTAAGCAGAGGTGCGATTCAAATATCTAGAAAAGGCAAGCTACTGTTATGATATTTTTTATAGTGAACTGAATTCTAGGATGTTGGCTATTCAGGTGGAGTAGGAAAGAGTCTACTATTCTTGAGCCATTGACTAAATAGAGAAAACATCATTAATATATCTTTGCCAAATAGAAGATTTGAGAATGGCAGTATCAAGAGCATGTTTTTCAGAATGCACCATATAGAAATTGGCCAGAGGAGCAAAGGACCCATGGATGTACATTATGTTTATACAAAGTGTCCTTCTAAAAGAAGTAACCAGTATGGATGGATAAATTAAAGAGATCAATAATGTTGGGGAAGAAAACATTTTTCAGTAAATTTAAAGTGTTAGAAAGAGGAATACGAGGGTTTTGAAAAGTCTGGTAAATTTCCAATAGACGGCAACACAATTTGTTCATTCATACTAGTGTTGGCACGTATCATCTTTTTCATGATCCCTGGCAAAATTTTAGCCACCTGCGACGCATAGTTCCGGTTTGGCAAATATTTAAAATGACCGTGTTCACATTTTTCATAAAAATGGGGAAAAAAAGAGTTTTGTGCAGTGATAAAGCACTTTTATTTGAAGAAGTGGATGGCCACACAGATCAAATCTGGGTTAGATGCAGTTCGCGGGGACTCCACCAGCTACTTGCACCAGCATTAAACACTATTTATTTTTGGATAAATGAGTTTAAACATGGTCATAAATGCATCGAAGATGAAGCACGCTCCTACTGAGGTCACTACGAAGGAAATGATTGACAAAATCCATGGTATCGTTATAGAAGACCGCCTAGTTGAAGTGCATGAGATTGTAGGCATTTCAACTGAACAGGTATATGAAAAATTGCAAATGAAAAACCTGTGTGCGCAATGGGTGCCACAATTGTTGACTGTCGATCAAAAATGCATGCGAAAAGACATTTCAACGCAGCGTTTGGCAATGTTTAATCGCAATTTGCAGGATTTTTTGCATTGATTTGTGAATGTAGACGAAACTTGGATCCACCACCACTACACACCTGAGTCCAAGCAACAGTCAAAACAGTGGCCAATGCCAGATGAAAGAGCACTAAAAAAAAGCAAAGACTGTTTCGTCAGTCAGGAAGGTGATGGCCACTGTGTTTTGGGATTCCCAAGGAATTATCATGATGGACTATTTAGAAAAGGGTAAGATAATAACAGGAGTCTATTATGTGTCACTGTTGGACCATTTAAAAGAAGAACTGAAGAAAAAACAGACAAGATTGATGCACAAAAAAGTGCTCTTTCATCAAGATAATGCACCATCTGACACATGGCAAAACTGCACGAATTGAGGTTCAAAATGGTTCCACATTCACCGTATTCTCTGGACTTGGCCCAGTGTGACTTCTTCTTGTTCCCAAACTCAAAAATTTGGCTCGGCTGGAAAAAATTTTCTTAGAACAAGGATATCATCAAGGCTGTCAATGACTATTTTGCACAATATGACAAATCCTACTTTTTAGATGGGATGAAAAAATTGGAAACTCACTGGACCAAATGTATAGACCTTGATGGAGACTATGTTGAGAAATAAAGGCAATTTTTTCCAGAAAAAAAATGTGTTTAACTTATTTTTTTACCAAACTTTTCAAACAACCTTCATATTTGTAAATAAGCAGATAACATCCAAGATCACCATGATATCATTATTGTTTAAAACTAAATTTGGAACTTTTTTGACGAAAGGTTAATGACAGCTTGAAGGTGTCTCAGCAGCTGAGTAAAAGACCTGCAAAAGTCGTTATTTTTTTTTAACATGTTTATCCTTAATCTTCTGAAATTCTTTGCAGGCATATTTATCTAAAAGAATACTGGAGAGAATAATCCAAAGTTCAGGTGTGAAAACAGAAGAGAGATAAGAGAGAAGATTTAAAATTAGTGGACTTTTTTTTAGGTGAGACGAAGTGCAGTCAGTAAGTGTATTTTAAAATTAAGCTAATTGTTTGGCTAATTTAGAGGATGGGGAGTCAAGTAGCATCTACTATGGGACAGAGAGGTTAATTAGGTTTATGAATTTTAAGCAATCTGGATATCTAGGGTAAGAGGGGAGGAACTAAAAAGTTTGATTTTTTTTTTTTACAATTTCAGGAGGACAAGATGCAACATTTATTAGAAGACTTTTTAATGACTTTTTTTTTTTCCTGAGACTGGTGGGATCATAATCTAGCAGGTTATAAGTAATGCAGTCTCTGAACAGCACATTCCTTTTATAATTATAATCACTGGTATTAAGGACAGCAGAATCATTACTCTTATCAGCTCTAGTAATGATTATGTTGTTCTTTGCAGAATTTATGTAGTGCTGCTTGTTCCTAGAAATTTCTCTTAAGTGGCAATGCTTGTGAAAGGATTGTTAGCTACATCAAGTGCAATGCTGTTGGTAATATTAAGAGGCAAGCTACAGATGTCGCATTCTACATGCCACATGATTACTAAAGTAGCAACTTGCCGAGGCATTACTACAAAGTTGTAACCAAGGCTAAAGATACTAATAGCTATGTTATCAAGTCTTTTTGATGAAAGGTTAATGACAGCTTGAAGGTGTCTCTGCAGCTGAGTAAAAGATCTGCAAAGGTTGTTATATTTTTTTAACATGTTTATCCTTAATCTTCTGAAATTCTTTGCAGGCAGATTTATCTAAAAGAATACTGGAGAGAATAATCCGAAGTTCAGGTTTGAAAATAGAAGAGAGATAATGGCTGCATTAATTGCATAACTTAATATAAATTGCAGTGAACCGTTCTTGAAGCGAAGCAAAGTCGGTGCATCTGTAGATACAAAGATGCTTCAGGCAAGTAAAATTTTATTTTAAACTTGCCTAAAGTCAGGGGGGGCAGAACCCCCTTTCGAGTCTTCAAAATTTGAGTCATCAGAATTCAAAACCCAGCCTACCAGTCTGGAACTCAGGGGTTTAGGCACCATAGGCACCGGGGGGGACAGAACCCCACCCCTTTCGAGCATTCAAAATTCAAGTCATCAGAATTCAAGGATAACCGGCCTATCAGTCCAGAACTCGGGGGGGGGGGGGGGGGGGGGGGGGGGGGGGCGCTAGTAACAATATAAAAACACACACCACACAGAGATACATGGAAGAAATTAGATTATTTTAAGCCTAATATCTTATGAGGGGTGCCCACTAAGGATGATGGTTAGTTTTGCAACAATGTCAGGCTCAACATAGCTAACATTATTTGACAAGTGTTGCAGCCTAAAAGAAATCTATCGAGTTCCATGCTGAATATCAATTGAGCAGAGACAACATGATCACTACTAGAGCTGACAAGGGTAACGATACTGTTATCCACAATACAACTCATTATAAACACAAAAATGAACATGGTGTTAAGAGACAACACTAGTTATAAACTGCTAGATTATGATCCCATTAAATCTCAGATAAACATTAAAAGAGGTTTCAAAAAAATGTCAGATGTCCTCCTGAAGTGGTTAAAAAACTCATAGCTCTTAGTACCCCCCCCCCTCAGATCTACAGATTGATTAAAATTCATAACCTAATTACTCTCTCCATCCAATAGTAAATGCTGCTGACAATTCCTCCTTTAAATTAGAGAAAACTAAACTATATATGAAATAAATATTATATACAAATAAAAGACAAAAGCTACTACCTATCACAGATAGTTTCATTTAGCAATTTTTCGAAGTAATACCTCCATACATCAAGGATATCTTTTCTTCGCCTTTCCTGTTGCATTTATCCTTTTTAATTTTACAAAACTCTTTCCTCCATTTCTGAGCTTCTTCAACAACCTCCAGAATATCTTCTCACCTTCTTGATATTTATTTTCTATGTTCTTACCAAAGTGTTCCCATGATTTTTGTTTAGCTAGTTTTACAGTGCTTCACTTCCTTATATTTATCTCTAAGAGCACAAGCTGACTTATTTGTCAGGAACTTTTGATATGCTTTCTTCTTTTCCTTCACTGCCTCTTTAACTTCTTGTGTCCACCATGGAGTTCTGATTTTTCTATCCTTGCAGACAACCTCACCACATGCCTCTCTGGCTGAATCAATCAGGGTTTTCTTCGAGTCTTGCCATCTCCAAGGTTTGGTTCCTGTTCTCAAACTCTTTCATTTTTTCTTCAATAATCTTTGTGTATTTTAGTCTACAGTTCACATCTGAGAGCTGCTCAACTTCTATTCACTATAAAAATTTCCTACATGTTATTCTTTTCAATATGAAATTCAATTTTATCCTGCTCAGGACTAAATAGTAATCACTTCCAATTTCAAATCCTCTGTACACTCTGGTGTCCTGCACCAGGGAGAAAACATCACTATCAACAATAACATAGTCAATGAGACTTTTTTTATTCCTAGCCTCTTCTCTCCATGTGAATTTGTGCACATTTTTATGTTGGAACATGGTGTTAGTAATAACCAGACCATGTCCTGAGGAGATATCCAACAGGTATTTGTTATTATTATTAGCTTTGCTCTTTTCTCCAAATTTTCCCAAAATATTTTTGTATGTCTGACAATCATTTCCTACTCTGCTATTTAGATCCCCAACAAGGACCAACTTTTCCTTTTTCATTGTGTCAGTTATTTCTCTAAATTCAAGAAGATTAGCCATGTATTTAGTATTGAATATTATGGCTACTCCTTCTTTTCCTTGATTGTCATTGCCTGAATATAACATTTTGTATTTATTGCTCAGAAATATCTCACCAGTTTTTGTCTTTTTTGTTTCAGTCATCCCCAATTATGTTGATCTGATACATATCTAATTCCTCAGCTAGCTCCATTTCTTTGCCATTCAGACTTCTTATGTTGATAGTAATGATCTTTAACTCTGGTGATGTCGAGTTGGGGTGTGTTTTCAGATTTCTTCAGCAGCTGACTTTTCGCTGTTTCGCCCTAGTTCCCTGGCGAAAACAAAGGGGGCTTTGTTTAACCAGGTGACGTCCCAGCCAGCATGAAATATTATCATGTTGTACCATCATTTTGTATTTTGGTTTAAGCCAATGAGAATACAATTTAGTTGGTTAAATCCCAAATTGCCAGCCCATCCTCATTCTTTCAGTATCCAAGTAGATACCCAACAGGGTGCACCACGAGAAGGTGAGGATTGGACATTAGGTCAGAATCCCTGGTTGGTTCTCTGCATTCCTTTAAAGGCTATGTGGAGGTCTCCTCTCAGTTTATACAGCTTTGACCCTTAAGCACCCCAAAAAAGTCATCAAAATCCTAAAATGTGGAGAGGTAGCTGAAGTAGATGATATTTGACCAGAAATGCTGAAGTATGGAGGTATAAAAGTCCTACAGTGGGTGCACTGCATAGTTTAGAAGGCCTGGACAGAGGGACGAATTCCAATTGATTGGAGTAGAGCTCTCATAGTACCCAAATATATAAAGAGAAATAATACTTATGTGAGAATTACAGAGGTATTTCCTTATTGAGTGTTCCTGGTAAGATTTATACAAGTATACTTTAGAAACGGTTCAGAAGGATTGTGTAAGAGAAGCTTCGTGAAGAACAAGCTGGATTCAAACCAAATAGAGGCTGTCAAGATCAGATCTTCACTTTACGACAAATAGTTGAGAAAGCATGGGAATATAACAAAGATCTCTATTTAAGTTTTGCAGATCTGGTAAAGGCACATGACAAGGTGCCAAGACAAAAGCTATTCAAAATGCTACAGTTGTATGGTCAATGGGGCATTATATCAAGCAATACTTCATCTTTGAGTTGTAAGTCAGCAGTTAGAATTGAAGGAAGTACAAGAATATGGTTTAATGTTAAATCTGGTGTCAGACAAGGATGTATATTATTCCCTCTGTTATTCATTATCTATATGGATCACATTATGAAGGAAAGTGGTATTAAACCTGATATCAAAATTGGAGATGTTAATGTCAGCTCTTTACTTAATGCAGATGATGCTATAATTCTAAATAAATCCACTAGAAGTCTGCAAGAATTCCCTGACTAAGGGGAATAACTGTTGTAATAGATATGGTATGAAGGTCAGCAATAACAAGTCAAAGACAATGAAAATATGCAGAAGCAACGAAAATATCAACTGCATTGTGAATGGAGAACCTATAGAACAAGTAAAACATAACAGCTACCCAGGCACAATTTTTAGCGAAGATGTTAAGTTAAATATGGAAATAGGCAACAGAAATAACACAACTGATATGGTAGGAAGTCAAGTGAATAAATTTATATGGAATAAGAGAAAAATTAGCGAAAACACTAAATTATTTGTATACAAGACAGTGTTCAAACTAATTTTGAACTGTTAAGTTTATTTTTATTACATCAAATAACAATTTACGTATTTATCATGTTTTCCCCATCACACACACACACACACACACACACACACACACACACCAATTATTGTCTGTCTGGAATGCATTACACTGAAAACTGCTATATTAATGCTTCGCTCAATATAGCTTCAGTTAGTACATAACATTTTTAGTATGTATTAACTGCGCTATTTGAGATACTGTTGTATTATGATAACCAGAATAATTTCTAAATTATGTTATTTTATAAGTAGTACAATGCTATAATATAAAAACTACCCTGCAATCCCAAATATTAAGCCAATGATAACAGTAGTTTACCAAGTAATAGCCAATAAATATCTTTTCTTTCTTTCTTAATCTTTTCCTCCTTTACCTTTATGGTGTGGAGGATTTCTATTCCTTATAACTGAGGATAAGGTGGTTCGCCCTATACCTCCTGGTGTAGGGACAACTATCCTATGTCTGTAGAAGCATTATGTTCTCAAGGCTGATTTGCCTGTTTGTGGAAGGGGAAAAACCCCAGATAAACTGGGGAGAAAAACCCTGCAGTCCATGCCCAAGACCAGCTAATTGTCTGAGAAAGAACCTAAGCTCCTTACATCAGCGACGGGAATCGAACCCAAGACACTCCTTTTCCAGACATTCAGTTGGAAAGCGCATAGCCACTCGGCTAACTGCACAGCCGAATAAATATCCATTATATCCAATTTACAAAAGGTAGGCAGAATTATTAACTACTTTTAAATGAATGCAATCACTTAAAACATCTTACCTTTTTAATAACTGTAACTGGTTTGTTAAGCATGTATTTGTTTTTAGTGCTTCCTTTAATGCACTTCTCAATTTTTTAACTTCCTTTTCCAGTTTCTCTAACTTTTCTTTAACTTCTGAAGGAATTTCTACAAAGAAAAATGATAATAAAAAAAAACGTAAATATCATTTTTGTAATACTTTCCATATCCTTTTACAAATATGAATGTATTAGAAATTAGATTCAAACAAAATGCTTAATTTGTACATTTCACTGTTTATTGTACTTTTATAAATATTACAGAATATTTTACCACTTTCTGAATGCACTTACTTGGAAATTCTGATTAAGACAGAACTTCTCTCAACCCTTTGCTTTTTATTCTGCAAAGAAGAACATATGCTGAAATTAGTTCTTGGCATTTTCATACTGTATGTTATTTCTTTAAATAAGTCCTGCTATTATGATTATTTTCTCACACAAGAAACTGGGCCACATCGCTTGGAAAAACCGATATTCCTTATAGGGTAATGACAGTTATGTCTATCATTCTGACCTACCCAGCAATCTTGGGATAGCAGATTTATCTAGAATTGCTGAGGCCAGAGAATGCTCTTGGAACATATGATACTAATTGGTTTAAAAAACTGGAAAATGTTTATTGCTCTTCTATTTACTCGCACTAAGTTCCCACTACAATTTCAAAGAGCGTTTATCTGTACACTCATCTCTGTACAGAGGATAAAAGAGCAAAGCATATATACACTATTTTGAAATAAAAAGCTGAACAACAGCAGTACTGTTAACTTTTTAAAAGAGAAGTATCCAGAAAAAGTTGGAAACCTATACTGATGCTGCATGAGCAAACCAAAAGGTTATATAAGCAGGATCCTTGATTCATTGATTCAGAAACTGCTCATTTTAATCTCATTTTTGGCCTCCAAAATGTTGCATGATACTCACTAATAATAGAAGTGATTTCACCAATTCTTATTTCTAATACTTTGTTAATGTGTACTTAAATAGTAGAGCCTCAGTCAATATCACAATCTCTGGATGGAAAAACCTGGATATGAATCCCATCTAATAGGCAGGTTAATGCACAGTTTTTACATGTTAAGTCAATCTACATTCTCATGGTAAAGTGGCAGTTTCCACAAAAAGGACTCTGGTTAAGCCAATATGAGTGGCATGCCAAACATACTTAGAGACTCATTCCGAGGGTACATCAGTAAAAATGGTGGTACCGAAGACCAGCAGCCAGATAGTACACTGGCCTGAACCTGTCAGTAATGAGTAAGGAAGACTTCCCAATCAGCTGGTGCATTATCCTGCTACCACATACTCTGCCAGATCATGCCACAACTGCAATCAAAAGAAATCTCCTTCAAAAACTAATCCTAACAAATAAGTCAAACTAAACAAAATATAAGAACATATCAGAATCACTATAAAAAAAAAAAATCACTTTCACATCCACTTTACCAGCATCTGTAGCATCCAACATTAAATGACATCCAGACCAGAATTCCTACTTTTGACAAATCTAAACTGCAGTTACATCCAAATTACATAGTTCATAATTTTTTTTTGCCACAAGGATGGTATCTATGTTTTGCAAGTTCCAACACTGCCTGCAAGAAATGCCTAATTTTGAATTCCCCTGACTCAAGGTTTCCTCACATTATTCAATAATGTTCATCTGCTATCTTTACTGCTCTATGAAAACCCACTCTGACCTCTTCACATTCTAAAGAACTTTGATACTAGTCTTTTCTTCAATTGTACTCAAAAGATTGTGCTCAGAACTAACATTTTCCTCTATCATCTCTACAATCTTCTTCACTTTGCTGGAACACATCTCACCACATGAAAGTCGTGGAATATGTTCTCCCCATCATTCTCTTAGAATGGGTTGAGCCCCCCAGTGTGTGTGTGGGGGGGGCTAACCCAATGGGGCTTATGATGAATTAATGCAGCTAGTTCATCACTCCTCTGCTGCCTCCCCTAAGGGCAGTATACATGGCTGTAATCCATGTGTATTCATGGGGCCGATTTACCTGTTTTGGGGGATGAGAAACTTGAGTTTCCACCCTACCACTGTATGAGACCATGCTAACTCACCTTCCATCGAAAAAGAGTAGATAGAGGTTCCTCATTCACTGATGGGAATCAAACTCTGGTCTTTCTGACCAAAAGGCTTTGTCTATATCGACTGAGAGATGGAGGCTCATGTTCTAGATGGGTTATATCAAGGCCTATTCTAAAAGAGATAAGTCTGCTGTCAAACAAATAACAGAAAGTGGAAGAATGATTATCAAAATCACCTCTATCCTCTCAAAAAATATTGAACAAAGTTACCAAGAATAAAGTTCTCCCTACCTAGAGACCCACCAGTTAATCAGCAACCATGAAAATGAATTACCCCATTCAAGGTTCCAGAACTGACATCTCAACCTACACCACCTGCCAAAGGTCTTGTGCCATGGAAAGGTTCAGAGAAATGAGCTATCGTTCTCAATATTTCAGAGCTTCTGACTGCATCTGGTATTTGCGTAAGGAGAATGAACTTCTTGATCTACTTAGAGATAATACCTGATGCAGCATGGGGAACATGAGTGCTAGATTTAATAATATTGTCTCACTATTGTTCTCATAATCTACATTCCATAATCCCAATATAATCTTTGTAACTCAGAATTCTTTGCACCCTTTCCACAGATTCAGAATTCATCCCCTCCAAACCCTGGAGGGGTTTGGAGATGAATTCTGGTTATATCAAGACCTTGTAAAGATGCAAAATGACTTCCATATCCATACATGTCAATGTTTATTTCACAATTGCAGTTATCCTCTGGGTTGTATTTGCAATTTTTACTATGTGACTTTTGAACTTCAAATTCATATCTACCATAACTCCAAGATCTCTAGCATCATCAGTTTCTTGCAGCATAATCTCACTAATATAATATGCCACTAGATATTACATTATACCAAAGGGCCTTACACTTAAAAATACTGAATTGACAATTATCATTTGCCCACATTTCCAGTCTGTTCAAATCATAATGTAAGGGCTGGATATCAGCAGCATCCCTGATTGCCCTGCCAATCTTTGCATCATCAGCAAAGAGTTGAATATCTCCTGTCTGTCACCTTAAATCTGGAAGATTTACACCCACCATATACCATTTTCTGATACAAATTATTCAACCACCCAATTTATCCAAATTAATGGGTTATATTATAATCCCATATTCTCCAGAAAAGCTTCTTTATGCTAAATTAAAGATTAGGCCATCACTATTGCTATTAAAAGATAATTAAAGTAATTATTCTTAACACATATAGTAGTAGTAGTGTCCATAATTTATGAAAATGAATTTTAATCCAGTAAGACCATCTTGCTTAATGGAAGTCAAAGCAGACTGAAAAAATTCCATGTTTGGTCTCTAACAGGAATCTAGGGTTCTCTCATTCTTAGCTTACTCAGTTTATGTACCATAGACTAACAGCCTTTCATGAGTGGAAATAAATGATGAAGAGCTGCTATCACCTAGAAAATCATGCATGTTGAAGACAGATAAATAAAAAAAATAAAAATAACAAATAAATAAAAAGAATGTTACCACTTACAGCATTCCAAGCCACAACTTCTTTACCTAATGGAACTTCAGCTAGAGGTTGCCGACAACCAGTATTCACCTTAGCTACCTGAATTATAACAAGTTGTATGATCCAGTCTCGCAAAAAGTGATACCTGCACATTACCCTCTTTTTAGTCCTCTCTAACTGACAATTTCCTAGATTTATTCTGTAATATTTGTCTGATGTATCCTTACCACTCTCTGAGTTTGGAAACTCACTCTGATCTTATTAACTTTCTTCTTCTGAAATCTTTTTTTTCCCCCTGAAGCTTTGGATTATGATTTTTTATTTTTATTTTTATTAAAAGAGGTGACATCAGCTCCCTTAGTAATTTTAATATCCAACAGCCTGAATAGACTATTTTTTTTCCAATTTTTTGTGGATTGTTAAACCAATCATTTCGAGTGGTCTGTAGATGTTGGCTCTCTTCTAAAGAACTCAGACAGTAACTGCATAAGTTTAAATATCAACTAATTAGTACTATGCAGGCAAGAATCCCCCCCCCCCCAATTTATAAAAATTTTCTTGTAAATTCAAAGAAACAATCATATGCAGTTAGTAAAAAAAATCAACATTCACATAATAATCATACTTACTAGTTTGTATCACAAATCAGATATTGAATGACTTAAGTAGCTTATGATTTACTGCATTTTAAAATTGGTTTATATAATGGTGAATCACAAGAAGGCTTGTGATGCATCATGGCCAGTGCTTCACCCACTAGTTACTTTTCTTTTCAATACCAACCTCTCACACAACATAAATATAAGTCAACACAAATCTCTACAGAACTGCATTATCATGTGTAACTCAAATTACAAACTCACTCACTGTAACAAACTACAAAAATGTTCCAACCAAAGCCCTATAGACACCATGCTATTCTAAAGAAAATTTGCTATAGCAAACTATTCACCATCTACTCATTCTTCATAGTGAGTCAACTTTTGTGGACAGCATATCTGCTCACCAAAGCCTAATATGGGCACATGTTTGAATGTCTTTAGATGAATTTCAATGCCCTGTGCATGAGTGTCATTCTGATTATTCGAGGCCTGAGTGGCATGAAAAATTTCCAAGTTTTTGAATTTCCAAGGTTGTGACCAGTTTAATCTCAAGAACAGGGTTTCCAGATGTTGTTACACATATGCATATGTAAAAAAAAAAATAATAATAATAAAAACTTAGCTACCCATGGTAACATCAGTTTACAACCTTCTGTGAGCAAGTCATATAAACCTGTCCACAATCTATTCTACAGTAATAAACTGACATCAAACAGAATCACAAGTTGCTCATATGCAGAAACTCATGATCATTGGCCCACAAAGTAAGTTATCTCACCCACTACATTATACACATGTCAGTTAAATAGCTTTGCAAGGCAGCATGAAGAACAGCATTGTTTCTGGCTTCCTGCGGAAAATTTTTATATATCATCCCAACGCATGAGAAGCTGCAAAACCTCTAATACAACAGTGTTGTGTGTGTGCCTGCCCGCCCACTGGAAGAATCCACTGATATACTAACTTAAATGAAAATCATAATCCTCAGGGAAAATGGCTGAAGCTGAACTGTATATGCATGCTAGTCAGCATGATGCTCGTGATTTTACACACTGAAAAAAGTGGAAGAAGTTGTGACCAGTTTAAAAGTGTACGACAATGAAAATAGTTATAGAAAAAACATAATGCAACAGGAGAGAGCATGGACAAAACAGTGACTTGAAGGAGTTATAAGAGATTGTCCTTCTTTTGGACATCAAGCATCTTGAGGGGATCCCAAATGGGAGAACACTATGTTGGGTAGATTTGCATAGTATAAAAATCTCACATAAATGATTTGTTTATGTTAATTTTTTACAGTTTTATATAAGTTTAGTGAAAATTTTATTTAACAAGGAATAAGTTTGGTTATGTGATAAAGTAATCTAAAAATATATACAGTATTTGTGATTTGTGCACATTTAGTAACAAAATTATATGCTTTGTATTACCAGAGATGCCATGTGATTAGTAAACTTGTTTACCATATATTATAATCCTTAGGGAATAACACAGCAATGTTGTGTGTATATTATTTTTTAGGTTTGTGTTACAGTAGTGTTCATATGTCACCAATGCTGTACAATGTGTGAGCACTGTAGCAACAGCAGCCATTTGTCACTTGAGTTTTGCTTTGAATCTCAGTAACTGACATGTGCGTTAGTTGTTTTTAGAAAATCCATCGCTGGGGACAACAGGAACGCTATGAAGTAAAAAGTAGTCAAGTAAGGGGGGAGAGAGTCTGATAAACTACCAAAAGGGATCTAATAAACCTGAGTTAAGTTCACTAATCTCGGGAATATTTTCATATGCATCTGGATATGGAATTCTGAAGTTGATAAGTGAAGTACAGTATAATACATCAAGCTTTTGTATATGAGAATATTTTGTGCTTAATGAAAGGAAAGTGATATATGTTTCAAGGAGGAATATGGAATTTGCAGTAAAAACTCCCTGTATTGGAAATGTATTTGGAACACTGCTCAATTAATATATTCCTATTGAGTAGATTTGCATAAAAAATTAGTATAAAAATTTTGCATAAATGATTTGTTGGTTATGTACATTTTTTACAGTTTCATATATGTTTAGTGAAAATTTTATTTAATGAGGAATAAGTTTGGTTATGTGATAAAGTAATCTAAAAATATATACAGTATTTGTGATTTGTACACATTTAGTAATACAATTATGTGATACTGATTATTCTTTCAAAAAAATTGAAAGACAGATGCATTAAAGAAACTGGAAGATATATGCAAGTATACTGGTCAAGTGAGATCTTCAGCTATTGTATTTAAAGAATTTAAGAGATAAATTGAATGAGTGAATAAAAAAATTAAATAAAGGAATATATATTAAACAGTTTATATATTATACAGCTATTATTACAGTTTATAATATATATTAAAAAGACAAAGATTAACAACAGCAGAAATGAAGTTTATGAGAAAAACTGCAAAGTATACTCTATTTGATCACAAAAGAAACGAAGATATTATGAAAGAATTCATTTAACTACCTAGGACGTATGATCACATATGAAAATGAAAAAGATATAAACGTAAAAATTGCAAAATATTTAAAAATAACAGGTGTAATTAACTCTATATTTAAACCAAACCTAGTTCAAAAACAAACCAGGCTAAAAGTATACAATACATTAGCCTTACCGGTCTTAATGTATGGAAGCGAAATCTGGACAATAAAACAAAAAAAAAAAAAAAAGATTAACAACAGCAGAAATGAAGTTTATGAGAAAAACTGCAAAGTATACCCTATTTGATCACAAAAGAAACGAAGATATTATGAAAGAATTAAACCAAGAACCAGTAATAGAAAAAATTAAAAATTATAAACATAAATGGATGGAACACGTTCAAAGAATGAAAACAGAAAGAGTACCAAAACAAGCCTTAAAGTACGAGCCAATAGGAAAAAGAAAACCAGGACGTCTTCTTAAACGATTCAATGATGACTTCTAAGGCTGGAACAGGCCATGCTAGGCCTAAATCCTTGATACGCATGATGATGATGTTAAACAGTGATAAAATAGATGCTGCAAAAGAAATGTCCATATGGCCAAGTGAGACTACAGAACTTTTAGATGAATGCTATGTTTAGTTTGTTTTGTAAAGTATTTCGTGTTAGTATCAAATTTAACTGTGAAAGTCAGAGTATCAGATAATATTACTGAGCTCATTTATGTAATTCTTAAAATGGCCATGTAATTATTCTCTGTTTGTATTATCTGTTGTATATAATTATATGTTTACAATAAATATTTTAATTTTTTTTTATAAATGAGCTTCATTCTTTAGAACACAACATAATAATCCTGAAGTCAATGCACCATCATGGATATGAATCTGAAATATCCTAACCAACTAAAATAAAATTAAATATGTTGTTATCTTACTCCACGACTGTCTTTAATATATAGATTGGATACAGGTGGAGAATAACATACTTGGAGCAAATCAAGCTCATAAAATATAACAATAGCACTGGGAGTTATAAGGTGAGAAATAGTGTCCAAAAAACTAAGCTTTTTGGATAATGAATAGATTATGGATGTGATGTATTTGTAATAAGAAAGGACAGAGGTATTAGTCAGCCCAAGAAGAAAAATCTTATCAAAAGCAGCAGGTAATCAAACTGAGATCTCATTTAAGAAATACAGATCCCAAAATATTCAAGCATTGCAAGTTTGTCTAATGAAGACAAACTTGCAATGCTTGTCTAATGAAGATGAGGAATGGAATCTACAGTCCAGTCATCAACAAGCTATGAACAGGATTAGTGAGAGAAGGTCATTAATATGTAGGAGGAAGGGTGTAAACAAAAGCACATAGCTTTCTGGGTAGGTACTCCAGCTTTGATAGAGAAATCTGAAGAATGCAAAACAATCACCACGACATGCAGTAATGGACCAGAAGGGGGAACTAGCAGTCCGATCACATGAAGGGCAGAAAGCAAATCATAAGTGGTAGTAAGGATATCTCTGTGTCTGACTCAATCAAATATTAAGTCAGGCACAGAGATAACTGACTTTCTCTAAACCTTTCCATGGCTTGTGTACAAAAGTGGATAAGGTTAGCTAAGATATCTGCTGCAGAACAAGAGCAGCTAAATCCATATTAATGATTACTAATTAAGTAGTGAGCTTCTAGATAATAACAAAGTTGGCTGTTGATGACCAATTATATTCATGAGGAATGAAGTAAGGGTAATAGGACAATAATTTGATGGCTACCTTTTATCTCTTTATAGAGATGAGTCGGATTTAGACTTGATTCCATGTCATATGAAAATGACAGCTTAAACAGGTGATACTGGAAGAGTGTTAATTCTGGAATGCAAATTCTGAGTACACTAACTAACAAGGATTTTTCTGATACCTTTCACCAATAAAGTTAGCATATCAATGGTGATTTTCCTTGGTAATTATACCAGAGGTGAAGAAAAATACTATTACCAAGTGGTCAGCCTTTTTCGGGGTAATATTACCATGGGACCATCAACATGTATAAGAGGAGAAGCATGGAAGGACATAAATCAAACCCAACAGCCTCAGAAAGGGGCAAGAAGGCTTGATTACAATTTAAGCAGTTGTCAAATTTTCTACATTTGGTCCTTTCAGAGTCAAGTGATGTGATTTGCCAAAAGCTACAGAACAAACAGTGCAAAGCTAGGGTTTGATGACTGCTTTAGTTTGAACAAAGGCTTACATTATGAGTAGAGGTTTTGTGCAGAGTGGGGGATGAAGGGGGGGCCCCCCATGCTAGTAAGGATTAGTTCAGTTATTCAACAGAAGCAGTGTTTGTAAGAGGTGGAAATCATGAAACTCATCCCATTTAGCACCATTCTAATGCCAATGAAAACAAGATCAAAACTATCTTGATGTAGGCCATTTTATGGAAAAGAAAAATGCAGACAATGTTACAGTTCAGGTTTGTCAGAAGACCTGATAAATGCAGTATACTCAGAAGAAGCTGGTTAATGAGTCTATGGTGTTGGGAGAATAATGAGATATATCTAGCTGCACATTTATCTGGATTCTGGTTGCATATGGACAATTATGTACGATCATTACTAAGAACAAATACTTTGGAATCTTCCAGAATCTTTGAAGTCAGAGAAGGGTAGCCAGTTTGAATTATGAACAGAAGTCTCCAAAGAGAGAGAGATGATCTGTTGGTAATTAAACTGTAGCAAATCAAACTTCATAGATAAATTAATCATGAAGATTAAGGTAATTAACAATAAGAATTCAGAAGGTGGTAAATGTAGCAATAGAAAGCAAATTTTGAAGCAGAGAAATCATGGGGGGGGGGATGATAAGATTTAGCAACAACCTTCAGCATGGAATGGTGCAGCACTAGAGTGTTAAAATTTTTTAATCTGCAAAGCTTTTGGATATGATTACATAGCAAGATTTGAAACCATCAATAGAATATAAGACTCACTCCTATATCCACTTTTGCTGTATAAGAGAAGAGAGGATACATGAACAAAACAATACTTATATTTTCTGAATAGAAAGAGCATCACCAAAAGGAATGAAGAGCTGTTTAAACAAAGGAAGTGAACAAGAAAGAAAAAATAATGAATTAATTGACAGCTTAATTCCAACTTATTGAAAATGAAATCAGATCCAGTTATCTGAGACACCTGGATGTATGTATATATCCAAAGAACTACACCATGAAAATATGATAAATGACATTTAAAAAGGATCTGGAGGTTATTTATACACATAAGAGAGAGAAATCATACAAATAAATGTATGTTTACAAATTTTCTCTCTCTCATGTTATATATCTAACATACGTCTTCAACATGTTTCAATGTCGATGGCTAGCAGCATCATCAGGAATAAAACGATTACATGCCCACATTGTGTATAACTTATTAGTACTCGTAGTTTTTATTTAGAGAATGACAAAGTAGAAGAGAACAAAAATGGATGATAGCAAGTTAGTAATGATGTAATTTTTTCATGTAGTACCGTCATATCCTGTACACTCCTTGAGGGTACATGGCAGGAATTTGATGATGATATACAGTGCTTCATGGTATAAAAATTAGAAGAAACAATAATTCATATTCATTGACAGAATTTGCTGGTTAGAAAACAGCAAAATATTAGCATTGTCAGAGTACAAATTTCAACTGTTTGTGGTGACATACAGCACTCAATTAGAATGTTACTGAAACAGTTCAAATTGTAGCTGAAAAGGAATTAATATTCCCCTAAGGGACTGATAACAGCGCAGTTAATTCAAAGAGAGGTTAATGATAATGAGGCCGTCTTAGAGATTTTTGAGGAAATTAATACAACCACACGTTGAGGTTAGAGGAGTGCTTTATAGCTGATGTGATCCTAAAAGTAGCCTCCAAAGACCTTTAAGCACAGTTGTCTTCCATTTAATTCTATATGAAAGAATATCCATAACATGGTCTGCTGGTCCTAACTTGCTACAGAGATTAACATGGATGTAGTTCTTGTATTCAAAGTGGATATTCTCACATCTAAGAGTATGTCCAAAGATAGCCAAGACAGGCAAAGAGAACTTGATACACTCCAAGGTGTGCAAGAGAATAAAATTGATCCATAGGAGAATGGATGAAAGTAGCTAGCTGAATGTGTAGTCTGAAAGTGGTATGGAGATTACATTTGCAGAGAACTTAGCTATCTTTTCAGATATAGGAGGAATGGTGAGGCATGCAATGTTTTTTTTTCTGCATGAGAGATGTAGCGATTAGCTAAAGAAGTGTTGCAAAGGTACCCCAAGTTCAGTTTTGAGAACTGCGTTCATTAGAACAAACAGCCTGGCTCTGCAATGTAAGTTTCAGTTTTGAGAAAGCAAAATACTGCATGTCCCCACCATCCCTCCTACAACCAATACAGAAGATCACAACAAAACTATTCCCATCCCCCATGCTCTAAGGATAGTTGACAAGGTATTTCTGAAAATATCTTCAAACCACACAGCAAGCTACTTTCATCTTTTCTCCTAAGGATCAATTTCATCCTCTTGTATATCACAGTGCATAACGTTCTCTGTGCCTGCAGTTTCGCCTACTTTGGACAGACTGGTAGATAGATTAACATATGTCTTGAAGAACAAAGGAACTATATCAGCAATGATTTGCATGCCAAGTCAAGATTGGCACACCATGTTAAGGATACTCCTTCACACACAGAAGTAAATGGAAGACCACATCTGTGCTACACAAAAATCTATTTTTAGGAATGCATTGGCAATACACATTCCTCTAACCTCAACAAGTATGGCTATATTAATTTGCCAAAAAATCAGATAGAAGTCAAGTTACCATTAACTTCTCAGAATTAACTGTGCTCTAGTCCCTAGAAGGCACCTTGTTAGGATATTAGTTCCTTTTCAGTTACAATTTGAAATAAACATTCTAAATGAGTCTAGTGTGTCACTGAAAAAAAATGTTTAAGACTGCCTATTTTTAAAAACTGGATTTTTTAAATCTGGATCTTTGTTTTTCACAATGTCAGAGGATGCAAATTTGTACATAATTGTGACATTTTTGCTCTCACCCTTTTGCTGAACTATTACCCATGTGAGAGAGGGAACCTCTAATGATACATCTTGAGCTTTCATAAAGCTATTCAAATTCATATTTTTATATAGTATGAACATCTTTACAGCATTCATTTTGTTTTGTCTCATGTTGAACTACAATATTAATGAATACTGCCAACATTTCTCCTTCAAATCATTCCCATAATATAATTTACCACCACTGCCTTGGAAGCTCCCTTTATGTAATAGGACCAGCTTGTTCCTTTCGTTTTCCTTGGGGATTCTGCCAGTGCTGAAACTTAAAAATAAACAGTTTAGTTCAAGACTACATTTATCTTTCACTTTCTCATGACACATAAGCTAATATCTCATCCAAACCCATGGATGTATTGACATTGAGATTTCTTAATTATTATTATCGGTAAGCACCTTTGGGAAGTCAGATTAATTGAGGAAGGGACATGGAAGATGAAATTCATTGTACATATCATCTCACTCTCCTTAAAAGCATTCATCAATGATGAAACTTACAATGTCCACTAAAAGCTTATTCCATTCACTTACTCACTATGCTATAAGAACATGGACATCACATCTTTACTCAGTTTCCAGGGATTACCCCAATCTCTACCCACAAATATGTCATCAGCTGCAAAATTTCCCCTGTTGAACTTTTTTATTTTATTTTATGTGACTACAAGTATGTAAGCACCAAAGGTGGGCTATGTCTATTTTTATTAAATTTTATTTTTTTTTTAATTTTTTCCCTGGTTCAGAAATCTTGCTTTAGAGACCAAACATAGAATTTTTTTAAGTGACTTCAGGCCTCCAAGTAAGCTGGGCAGTAATCTCAATGAAATTCATCTGTCACCTAAATACAATCACATACAACCATATTCACAGTGGGATTCACACACACAGCCTGCTGGTTGGAGTATAGCTATGCTAACCACTTGGCCAATCAAACTGGCAAAGGTATACTGTACTCTACTATACTGGCAAATTATACTATTAGACCCTCTTATTAACTTGTATGCCTCTACCTCTTCTCCTCTCTCAAACTTCAAAGACCACAATACTTCAGTCTTTCTTCATATGCAAAGTTCCACAAGCCAGATATACTGGCAAAGTCTTGGCTCAGTAATTCAACTATTACTTCTGTTCCTCTCACCATTACCATACCACTAGCATTCATTAAAGTTATCCTTCAATAATTTTTCTTTCTTTTACTCACCACATAGCCAAAAAACACCAATTTGTTTTGGCCTACTCGGTTAATTTAATTTCATAATCTGTCTTCCTTATCATGCTGGTTACCATCTTGAAACCATATACTAACCACTATTGCTAATGTAAAATCTTGTATAGAATAAAAATATAAGTCTTTTTTTTTTCTATGTTGATTTTACATGGGCAATTAAATTACATAAAATACTTGTAATTAAATAATGTATAACTCACTGTGCGGTGTTAAATTGTGATTGTGAAAATATAAGTTCCAATCTATTCATAATTTAACAAATCAGAACTAGAGAAATTGAGTTGATATATGTGTTTGTCTCTGAGTATACTGTAGTGTAACCTTGTAAATATGTCCAAGTTCCATACTGTACAATTTTCCTTGCTAATTATGTTAACATATAACTGAATAAGTGATCAGGCATTGTTTAATTCACATTATATTATGATATCAGCAAGCTATCTATGACTGAGTAAATGTCCGAAAATTGTATGATTTGCATTGTATTTTGTTATAATTAAGTTATCTATGTGAAATGCCTCTGTCAGGCAAATACCAGTATCAATCAAGGTCAGGGTCCTGTCGTCTTTGTTCACAATGAGTTACATATGGCAAAACCCTTCTGCTTGGGTGGGATCGGTCAAGCTTTCAGACCGTTATAGCATAACTTGCATGGAATTCGAAAGGGAGTGTCACCCAAAGTCCGGGAATAGTAATATGAGGACAGTTTCGCCCCAGCAATCGCACACCAACGGTGCAGGAGAGGGGTAAGAAGAGAAGGTGGCCGTTATGACGTTTGACCCACGTGAGTAAGGATTTGAATGTTATGAGAATATCGTAGAGTACGGGAATCCATGTGATGAGCGGGAAATAAAAAGGTCAGGAGCACCCCGCTCGCTCTCTGGTTCCTGGATTGAGTCGCATTGAGTTTCCCGAGGTCGTAGGTTGGACGAAGGTGGCAGAGCCTCCACTCCGGAGCTGGTTGGATGATGCATAAGCGGAGACAGTAGACCCGAAGTCCCGTAGATCTGCAGCCAAGCCAGTCATCCATAAAAGGAGGAGCCCTGCACCAGTCATACGAAGATTCAGAACTGTCGACAGCCAGGAGATCCACTTGCCACTGTTCTCAGCTGAGGAAGGAAAAAGGGACATCCCATTGATGAGGGCCACTTTCCAACAAGACGACAACGGAGATAGATAAGTAGAAAATCTTCAGTGTTAGCTGTGAATCAAAGGAACGTGGTTAAGTGATTAAGTTAAAGAGAAAGAATTAATGATATCTTAAGACATCACTGTAGCGATTAGAAGGACCCTGAACGTAAAACGTTATAGTTTCTTAACAGTGCTGAGTTGTTGTAATGATTAGGAGAATGTTGAGATAACTAAGATATGGTTTCGAAGATTACCTTAGAGAGTTAAATGGTATTGCTACTGAGAATTTGTAGTAATTTAATGATAATACTGATACACAAGATAGTATGTTAGCATCCAGCGTAGAGCTGAGTATTACCATATGTATTTAGCTGTGTAGCAAGGATTTATTAATTGATGTTATTGATAATGATAATGCTGATGATAGTGCTGATGCACAAGATAGTCTGTTAGCTTTCAGTGTAGACTAAACATTACCATATGTATCTAGCTGAGCAGAAGGAATTATTGATTAATGTTACTGATAATGATAATACTGATGATAGTGCTAATGCACAAGATAGTCTGTTAGCTTTCAGTGCAGACTAAACATTACCATATGTATCTAGCTGTGCAGAAGGAATTGTTTGATTATTGTCTTTGAATATGTTTAGTATGGGATGATTGGGCCCAGTTAGAGTTTAATATCCTAATCTGTATGTATAATGTAAATTGTTTATTAAATCTTTGTTTTCTTTAAACTAATCAAGTTGTCTATGTGTTGGAATCTGATGCACCGCTTATAAAAAGTTTAATAAGAACCTCAGCGGGGAGTTAAGGAATAAGACCTTGGCCACATCTGCAAACTTAGGATAACACGGGTGTTCTTTCCTGAGATCATTTCTCTCCTAATGCGACTTAAAAAACTCATTAGTCCTAGGAGGCGCAGTTTCAAAAATAAATATCTTAGGATTTCTTGAGAAGCTGACCTCAGGACCCTGAGACATCGGGATTGACTCCTCCCAGAGCCAATTCCCTTGTAATCTAGGTCCGTCACGTGTTATCAAAGAAGGTCTTATCTATATAGTTACATGAGAAACAGGAGAGGGAATTATTAAAGTAAAGATAAACGTTGTAACAGCAGTAATAAATCTGGTAACAAATTGTTAGAACATTTAAATAAGAACCACTAGAATCATAACTAAAATTAAGCTCAGACAGGATTAGGCAAATAGACCTAAGGCTAGCGACAATCGCAAAGGTCACCGGATTATGAGTTTTCCCTCCAAAACCCAACGATAACATGGGTGACAGAGAAAACCCTCCAGTAAATCTGGGGGACTTAATCTGAAGAAGGGCCAAGGTTGGGAAAATGATATATAAAAGGCAGAGATTGAGGGGACAAAGGGGCTCTCGTTTCAAAGTTTATTCCTGTGCCAAGCCTTTCCAAGGACAGGGGTGAGAGTTGCGTTCCCATGAGCAGCAGTTCCGACGAAGATGGGAAGTTTGACAGAGACAGTTCTTTCAAGATGTCCTACCATATGATTCTTCGATGATCTACGTGTGTTGAATTATCGCTGCCGTAACCTAGTACCCGAATGGAAATTTTTCTGGGAAGAAGCGGAACGTGCCCATAAGCCTTTAGGATCTAGGACTGTGTAATGAACTGGCAAAATTGTAAGTAAAATGTTTTATGTAATATCCTAGATTGTGAAGTTCAAACGACAAATGTTGGTTCTGTTATCTATTAACATAGAAAGTACTAGAGAAGTTGGAATGCCATACTTCTGTTTGAATGTGAATAGTAGTATACAGAGTTCTAAAGATTACTATATGTAATGCTAAAATTGAAACTGGTTTCAAGTTTGCCTTTTTCTGTTTATAAAGTGAGTGAAGTTCAAGTGTGTTACGTTCTATCCAATTGTCTGAAAAGTTATGTGTATATATAATTTCTTTGTCATAAAGCTTGAGCAAAATGCTTAAATGATCGTGTGGAGAATTAGACACGTGATTTGTAATGTCTCCATTGTGATCTTGTTGTCTTAGTTAGAACCAGACACGTGATATGAGCTATTTGAATTTTGTATATAATTTGTCTTAGAAATAATAAACATGTTTGTTTTGTTAATAGCTTGCCTGATCTTGTTTTGCCAATGCACTGTCTCATAAAAATATCGAACCTGTGTGACCTAAGAATAGTGATAGCCACGACTGACTGATTAATAAATAGAAGTTGCGTGAGATAGTGTAAGATTAAGAGTTAATTTTGTGCTTAGCTGAAAATATTTCTCTTGCATGTAAGGGAAGGGAAAAAAAATTATTTTACACGATCCTTAATGGTGCAGTCGAATAAAAATAAATAAATTTTTAAGGATCGATACAAGTGAAATACAGCAAGGTAGATTAAGGAATTGGTTCCAGCCAGAAGCTTTTCCTAAGTAGTCTACACTTTGAGCATGTGAAATAGCATAACTTACAGCCTTCAGAGGAGGGAGAGGAGTAAAATAAAGGTTATAGACTAAAGGATTAAGAATAATTGCAAGTTTTGCGCATGACTTAGAAATTAAAGTCTATAGACAGTTTGATCTAGCTCAAGCAACAATGATATTAACAAAGAAGTAAATAAAAGTATTACAAATTACGCAGGCCGACATAATAAATAAAATAATCATATCATAAAATAAATGATATTACACTAACCACTTTCTCCGGGTCAAAGCTGTATAACTGAGAGGAGCCCTCCACATAGCCTTTAAAGGAATGAGGAGAACCGACCAGTGCTTCTGACCTAATGTCCAATCCTCACCTTCTCGTGATGCACCCTGTTGGGTATTTACCTGGATACTGAACGAACAAGGATGAGCTGGCAACTTGAAATTTAGTCGACCAAATTGTATTCTTATTGGTTAAACCAAAATAAAAAATGATGGTACAACATGACAAAATTTCATGCCAGCTGTGGAGTCACCCGGTTAAACAAGGTCACCCCGTTGTTTTCGCCAGGGAACCAGGGTGAACAGCGAAAAGTCAGCTACTGGAACAAATCTGAAAACACACCCCAACTCAGCATCACCAGAGTTAAAGATCGGTACTATCAACATAAGAAGCCTGAATGGCAAAGAAATGGAGCTAGCTGAGGAATTAGATAAGTACCAGATCGACATAATAGGGATAACTGAAACAAAAAAGACAAAAACTGGTGAGATCTTTCTGAGCAATAAATACAAAATGTTATATTCAGACAATGACAATCAAGGAAAAGAAGTTGTAGCCATAGTATTAAACACAAAATACGAGGCTAATCTTCTTGAATTGCAGGCAGTCTCGAGTAATGTGGGCAAATATGAGAATGGCGAACTGGACAATGAGACTTATTTGTGCTTATGGTCCCAAAGAAGGTTCTACTAAGGTAGAAGTGGAGGTATTTTTTGATGCTTTAAAAAAAGCAACTGACACAATGAAAAAGGAAAAGTTGGTCCTTGTCGGGGATCTGAATAGCAGAGTAGGAAATGATTGTCAGACATACAAAAATATTTTGGGAAAATTTGGAGAAAAGAGCAAAGCTAATAATAATGGCAAATATCTGTTGGATTTCTGCTCAGGACATGGACTGGTTATTACTAACACCATGTTCCAACATAAAAATGTGCACAAATTCACATGGAGAGAAGAGGCTAGGAATAAGAAAAGTCTCGTTGATTATGTTATTGTTGATAGTGATGTTTTCTCGCTGGTGCAGGACACCAGAGCATACAGAGGATTTGAAATTGGAAGCGATCACTATTTAGTGTTGAGCAGGATAAAATTGAATTTCTTATTGAAAAGAATAACATGTAGGAAAGTTTTAAAGCGAATAAAAGTTGAGCAGCTCCCAGATGTGAACTGTAGACTAACATACACAAAGATTATTGAAGAAAAAATGAAAGGGCTTGAGAACAGGAACCAAACCTTGGATATTCAATGGCAAGCCTTGAAGAAAACCCTGATTGATTCAGCCAGAGAGGCATGTGGTGAGGTTGTCTGCAAGGATAAAAAAATCAGGACTTCATGGTGGACACAGGAAGTTAAAGAGGCGGTGAAGGAAAAGAAGAAATCATATCAAAAGTTACTGGCAAATAAGTCAGCTTTTGCTCTTAGAGAATACAGAGACAAATGTAAGAAAGCAAAAAATTGTGTAAAACTAGCTAAACAAAAGTCATGGGAGGACTTTGGTAAGAACATAGAAAATAAATATCAAGAAGGTGGCAAGATATTCTGGAGGTCATTGAAGAATCTAAGAATTGGAGGAAAGAGTGCTGTAAAAGGAGTTAGAGATGATAAAGGTGACATGAAAACAGAAGAAAAAGATATCCTTGAAATATGGAGTAATTACTTCGAAAAATTGTTAAATGAAACAAGCAGTGATAGCACAGTGGTAAAAAAACACTCAACAGGCATACAGTCAGGAATACATATCCATACTTTAAGTAGAAAAAGCCATCAAAGGCTTAAAATGTAGAAAGGCAGCAGGAGTAGATGATATTCGACCACAAACTGAAGTATGGTGGTATAAAAGTCTTACAGTGGCTGGACTTCAGAAAGCCTGGACAGAGGGACGAATTCCTGATGATTGGAATAGAGCCCTAATAGTGCCCATACATAAAAAGGGAAATAAAACTGCATGTGAGAATTACAGAGGTATTTCCCTACTGAGTGTGCCTGGCAAGATCTATGCAGGTATACTTGAGAAACGGTTGAGAAGAATTGTGGAAGAAAAGCTTGGTGAAGAACAAGCTGGATTCAGGTCAAATAGAGGCTGTCAGGATCAGATCTTCACTTTACGACAAATAGTCGAGAAAGCATGGGAATATAACAAAGATCTGTATTTAAGTTTTGTCGATCTGGATAAGGCATATGACAAGGTGCCAAGAGAGAAGCTATTCAATATGCTACAGTTATATGGTGTCAATGGAGCATTATATCAAGCAATACTTAGTCTGTGTTTGAGTTGTAAGTCGGCAGTTAGAATTGAAGGATGTACAGGAAAATGGTTTAATGTTAAATCTGCTGTGAGACAAGGATGTACATTATCCCCTCTGTTATTCATTATCTATATGGATCACATTATAAAGGAAAGTGGTATTAAACATGATATCAGAATTGAAGATGTTAATGTCAGCTCTTTGCTTTATGCGGGCGATGTTTTACTTCTGAATAAATCTGCTACAAGTCTGCAAGAGTCCCTGACTAAATTGAATAACTCTTGTAATAGATATGGTATGAAGGTCAGCATCAAAAAGACAAAGACAATGAAAATAGGCAGAATTGTTGAAAATGTCAACTGTGTTGCAAATGGAGAACCTGTGGAACAAGTAAACATTTCAGCTACTTAGGCACGATTTTTAGTGAAGATGGTAAATTAAATATGGAAATAGACAACAGAATCAACAAAGCTGGTATGGTAGGAAGTCAACTGAATAAATTCATATGGAATAAGAGAGAAATTAGTCAGAACACTAAATTAGTTGTATACAAGACAGCGTTCAAACCAGTTTTAACTTATGGATCTGAGAGCTAGGTCAGAAGTAAAACACTTGACCAAAGACTAGAGACCTCAGATATGAGAGTCCTGAGAAAGATTAGAGGTGTGAACAGATTGCATTAATGGCAATATCATATTAAAAACGAGAACATTAGGAAAGAACTAGACATTGTCGGCATCCAGGAGTGCATTAGCAGAGCTAATCTCAGGTGGTATGGTCACTTAAACAGAATCGGCGAGGAAAAATTTGCAAAACAAGTGTTCTCTGCCAAGTTGGCAGGAAAACGACCCAGAGAAAGACCAAGATATGTGTTAATATTGGAGTCTTGACATTTAAAAGACTGTGTTTGGAGGAAAATTGTAGATAGGAAGTTAGTAATGATGTAAATTTTTCATGTAGTACTATCATATCCGGTACACCCCCTTGAGGCTACATGTCAGGAATTTGATAATGATGATGACTCTTCTCCCTTATAATATATAACACTCTACAACATTTGCTTTTCTGCAATTCCTTTTTAAGGAAGTTACTCATCAATTTAACAACTCCCAGATTAACACTCCTGACTGGGCATGCATATCTAATAATGCTTTTCTTAAATATCCCTTCACTATTTCCTATGAACTATTGACATTCTTCTCTAGCTGTTTTTGTCATGGTGCTGGAAGGTGACTCCTAAGTATATCATAATCACCAGTTTTGCAATTTCACATATAACCTTTAATTGAAAATTCCCCATGATTAGAAACTTCTAAGGTCAAAATTGCATGATCACTCTTCCCCATCAGGGGAAAATCAATTACCTTGGATAAGGACAAACTGTCTGATGGTATCAAATCCATGTCATTATTATATTCTAGATATGTACTCTCAAGAGATAAGCAGAATACTATGATTGTAATACATACGTTATTGCTAAATTCTTATCACCAATTTTCTGCCAACAGTCAAACGTTATATTTTGTTCATCTAAACACTCTAACAGCATCAACCCACATGGATCTTAGTCATCCTCGGGATCTTTTTTCTGCCATCCATCCTTACACCAAACAGCTTTTGCTAACCTATCCTTTCTCTCCCATTCTGTTTAAGTGAACATACCATCTTAGATTAGCTCTTCTCACACATTCTTGAACAGTAAAAATATCAAGTTCCTTCCCTAATATTTTCATTTTTAATACAATTCTGCCATGACAAAATGTATTTACTCCTTATTCCCCAGTTTTTTTTACCCCAATAACTCTCATATCTGCAGTCTATTCTTTATAAAACTGCTTTATTTCTTACCTTAACTCTTAGAACCTTAAGTTAATACTGGTTTGAAACACTGCCCTTTACACTGCTAGTTTAGCATTTTGGCTAATTTCTCTTTTATTCCTTAAGAATTTATTCAACTGGCTCCCCACCATGCCTGCTTTGCTTATTGTTTAATTTCATATTTAATTTGAAATAGTCATTAAAATTGTGCCTAATAGCCAAAATATTTCACTTGCTCTACAGGTTCTCTCTACTGAGAATGCAGAAACGAGTCTCAAAGACCAAGTTCTTTTCAACCATTGATTTTTTTTTTTTAACAATTTTTGTATTTGGGTTTACCTCAGAGTTATTTTTAAAACTTCTGTACATATATTGGGGGGGGGGGGGAGGAATTACACACACATGCATGCAATTCTACTTCCTTCCCTAAATGTTACTTTCTTGCTAAACTTTATTTTGCTGGTTACACTCCTTCCCCAAGTAAATCCTCTATCCTCCCTAAAAATGCAATATCCTTTACATTCTCTTTCTATCTATTATATCTTCTTCTGTCAACCAAGTCTCACTAATGTCTATAATTTTTGGCTAATTCAAACTAACCAATACCATGTTTCTTCATAATACTAGCATTAGTTGTAATAGCAGTTTTTGGGCCCCTTGGGCCTGCAGGCACTGTTAAATGTTTTAATGAGTCTCATCTGATTCAGATTTTGAAAAACTTCAACATTCTATATTCTTTCTCATTCTTACACTCTCTCACCTCAAAAGAGCCTAACAACTAGCTCACTGATCTGAATTCTCTTTATAGCTTTAGATAGATTTAGTGACCCTGATTTTATGTCTACTCTCTCAAACAAACTTTCTTCAGACAACTAATTCCAAATCTATTTAAGTGCATTCCTTCAGACATATACAATTGTTTTAAATTCCATCTAAGCATCTAAAAATTGCCCACCGCTACGTCACTGGAGGAACTAGGGGTGTGCAGAGGGAGCGGTTCGTCCCCTGGGCGGCACTTTTCACATGAGACAATTTTTTTCGATGATTCTTCTATTTATGTTAACTCAGTAATTTTATTATTTAATTAATAATTAGTTTTCAATAACTATACAACTAATATAAACATAAACATGGTTTTAATTTCTTTCCCTATGTCATTTTGACTTTTTGTAATATTTTTAGTGTGTATTGATAGGGGCGGCAAACTCAGGGACTGCCCCGGGCAGCAAAAGCTCTAGATACGCCACTGCATTCCTCCCACAGAACCTATGCTCTGACTTCTTTCAATCACGGTTCTTCTTCTTCTTCTCAATCATACTTTGGCAGGAGACTACAAATTTTATTCCCTCACTCTTATTTGCTTCTCCCAATAACTCTCGCATATCTGCTTGAAATCCACACAAGCAGATATGCTGTATGGAATTCAAGAGAGTTGATAAGTTTGCCTGGAACAAATTATTATAAACTCTTACTTTCCCTATTTGAAAACAGAGTCATCGCTAACATTTTCAGTCATCGAACCAGAAAAATCTGGATTTTATCACGCATTCATGAAGTTCGTGCCTAATCACTGAATATTGTCTCCTTATACTCTGTGATGGAATAACGTACTGGCCTATTTTCATATCAAAACCATTCTTGATATGAAAACCATTAAAATATTACCTTCCTCCTCTTTCAATTCACCTATCTCCTCATTCTTTCTTCCCCAAAGACTACCGCTTTCAAGCTACTGAAGAGAACACAACCGATTCCTTCTTTCCCTTAACCCCTTGCCCACACATGCCACTAATGTGCATGGAATTTCTATATAGTTAACCCTCTCATGAATAGTTGCAAATCCTTTCATGAGAGAATATTAGGAGTGATATATAACATGAAATTTTTATTAAGAGCATTTCTGCACTATATAAGCAAATTTTTTTTATATACAATTTTATTGCAATTTTAATTTTATTCCGTACCTTTCTCATTCTTTGATTCAGTGTTTTGTTCTGGATGAGGCGGAAATCCAGTTACAAGCTGAAATTGAAGTTCTAGAAAGCAAAAAAAAAAAAAAAAAAAAAAGCATTACTGACAGTTTAAGTGTTACTTTTAAAACAGATAAAAGTAATGTTACATACAGAAATGTGATAATTATACATTATAAGTAAATTATTCTAGGCAGAGCAGGATTACATGTTCAGCTTTTTAATCCATGCCAGAGCAAAAAAAAAAAAAAAAAAAAGAAAATTGCGCTGCATGAAATTATACTTATGTAGAAACCTAACCATTAAGTATGAGGACCATAAGTTGCCTAGTACTATAACTGAAAAAACAATTCTCCACTTTGGATAAGAATGCTGTATCCCTGAGAAGGGACACTTAAAACCAAAAATTACTGAGATGTTTCACATATTTTCACTAGTCGCACTTAAAATAGGCAATAAGAGAATGTCCCCCCCCCCTTTTTTTTTTTTTTTTTGGAAATACAACAATCTACAATTTATCCAACCTTCAAAACAATGACCCTTGCATGTTAACTGACTTCTGGCAGAGCACAATGTAACTGTCCTTCAATTAATTTTGTGCTTAGCTGAATATTTCTCTTGCATGTAAGGAAGGGGGAAAAAATTCTTTTCGCAATCCTTAATGGCACAGTCAAACAAAAAAATAAATACTCTTGAAACTTTTTTCTCTTTTGCATCCATTTTATTGATGGAATGCAAAAGAGAAATATGAAAGTATACAGAAAGAAAAGCAACACAATGAAATAAATACATATATGCCACATCACCACCACCAACACAGAAAAGTATCATCACCCTGAGGAAAAAAGTCTATGCTATATCAACTGACAATTAAAAAAAAGTCTTAATTAAAAATTTTAATTATATTAAAAAAACCATCACTAACATCTCACAAATAATATCTAGAGGATTTGAAAGCAAATCCAGCTAATCCAAATCCAACATATAACTAATACAACAGCTGGATCTTGAAACAAAAGTTATTTTGACTATTCTAAACAAAGCACCCATCAATGAAGGAAGCGTTTGCAAAATAGCCAAGAAGAAGAATAACTATCTGGCAACAACCAAAATGTTTTACACATCACATTTAACTTAGGTGCTGGTTTACACTCATAATAAAATTTAATGGAATGACTACAGCACAAAGAGAAATCATCAAACAGCAGATTTAATCGTTTCAATATTTCGTCTCTGTTACAAAGACATCTTCAGGAATACAATGTTAAAATTGTAATAACATTGTAAAAACATGCAAGAAACAGTAAGTGGAAGAAATGAAATTAGACTATATAAAAACTGGGAGATCTGCTAACATCTGCCTAGACAAACAAAAAATACATTTGCCACAGCAACTATGGTCAGTCAGGTCTAGCTGACCATGCCTTGGATACATTGCGCAGAATCAGATGAAAAAAAATCATGCTCCATCACAGTAAATACAAACTTGGAAAAAAAAAAAAGCCTAATCTTAATCAATACATTTAATCAATGAATAATTTACTTTACTTAATTTAAGTAAAGTAAATTTTTTAAATTTACTTTACTTAAATTAAGTAATGACTATTACTTAATAGTCATTACTTAATGACTACAGCACAAAGAGAAATCAAACAGTAGATTTAATCATTTCAATATTTCGTCTCTGTTACAAAGACATCTTCAGGAATACAATGTTAAAATTGCAATAACATTATAAAAACATGCAAGAAACGGTAAGTGGAAGAAATGAAATTAGACTATATAAAAACTTGGAGATCTGCTAACATCTGCCTAGACAAACAAAAATTACATTTGCCACAGCAACTATGGTCAGTCAGTCAGGTCTAGCTGACCATGCCTTGGATACATTGCACAGAATCAGATGAAAAAAAAAAACTTATGCTTCATCACAGTAAATACAAACCTGAAAAAAAAAAAAAAAAAAGCCTAGTTAAACCTCCCAAAATTTAGTTTCCTAAATCTTGGGAGGTCTAATTGTTAGGCCTCTTGCCTAACTAAGGCTAACCAGCAGCACTCATGGAGAGCATCCTTCATAATATTTTAGTCTATATTATATAGTCTAATTTCATTTCTTCCACTTATTGTTTCTTGCTTGTCTATACATGTATTGTTACAATTTTAGTTGTATTCTCGAAAATGTCTGTGACAGATGAAATATTGAAACTGATATTTCTCTCTGTGATGTAGTTATTCTATTAAATTTTATTATGATCTCTCATAACAGTTATTTAAATTTAAACAGTTATTTAAATTCCCATAAGTTAAATTCAAAGGTACATAAAAAAACGTCTATGTAGTGCAATAACAATCCAGGTTTAATACTAGATCACTGGTGATCTGCTTTTATAATTAAGCAGATGGAATGCAAAAGGCAGTATATCAGCTAGATCAACAGTATGTGTTTGGCATATATATATGGGAAGGTGGGGCGGAAAAGTGCTGATTAACACCTGGAACAAAAATTATATTAAAGCAACTCTTATACATCCTAAAAGGAAAAAATAAATTAAAGTATTACAATTTGATGAAACATGGAGGCTAAAGGATTTTAACATGTTCTTTCTTGTGGTTATATCATCATCATAATGCTAATTATGGATATAGATCATATTGGTCTGTTTCGGTTTGAGGTCTACCCAGCTTTCTCTTTCCAAATGGTTTATATTTTATTATTTGTCGGCAATTCGGTTTACATGTTCTATCGAATTTCGCTTATAATTGTTTTGGTTTTTCTTTTATTCATTTTCTTTTTAGTCCTTTTAAAATATCTTCCTTTTTTTTTTTTTTGGACTAACAATATGTATTTTGCAGTTCTTCTCATGAAGAACTGCTTCTTTCACTTGTTTTTATTCTTTGATTATTGCCAAAATTTCGTTGCCATATAATAATGTGGGCGCTGCTAAAGTATCGTATATTTTCAAGCGTGTTTCTTTTTGTACAATATTTGGATTGACTGTTCTATTTATCAAGCCTATAATCTGTAAACATTTTGAAGTTCTTAATTTTAGGTCTTTTTTCTCCTACATATATTTCACATCTAAGATAACTGAAAGTATTTATCTGTTCTATTATTTTATTATTAATAACCATTTTTTTTAAATTAAGGGGATATTTAATCCCACATTATTTCAGAGCCAAATAAGAAACTCTAAGATAGAAATCAAATCAAAGAGTTTCATGCCGAATATAGCAAACTATAAAAGTTCTGCGAGTCCAAGCGTAAGCAAATACCTGGGTGGTGCAATACCGGGCAACTCGTAATTTATCTGTGCACCTTTTTGACAACTTGTACTGTAAAGTATTAGAACTATTATCACTACAATCATAGAATTATTTGGTCTACCTACTCACTGATGAGACCTCAATAAAAGTTGAAACCGGTCTGGGTAGTGACCTACCTCCCTTAATGTAAAACAACATACATCTCCTAGGGGATGAGTTTTACGTTAGGGTAAATACTAAGAATAGCGATTCTAGCTTTATTCACCTTGGTCGGTATTGCACCACCCAGGTATTTGCTTACGCTTGGACTCGCAGAACTTTTATAATTTGCTATATTCAGCATGAAACTCTTTGATTTGATTTCTATCTTAGAGTTTCTTATTCGGCTCTGAAATAATGTGGGATTAAATATCCACTTAATTAAAATAATTTTTACATCGCCGAAGTGAAGCCTTTTGGCTCTTTATTTCATTACATAACCATTTTATTTCTAACTGGAGTTTGTCCACAAAATGCCATCGTTTTAGTTTTATCTATAGTCATTTTCATTACAAACTGTTCTACTATGTTTAAATTATATATTGCTCTTTGTAAATTGTCTTCCTCATCATATTATTACTTGATCATCTGAAAATAACAGTATTTATTTTGTTATTTGGGAAATTTCTATATCTGAATTGTTTAAGGTATTCCACTGTAACAATTCAGGTATATTCCTGTAAAAGTTATGGGTACAGTGCGTGATAAGGCGATACTCAAGGCAGAGAAAGCTTTGAATTTGTGGGTTGAAGACATGACAAGAAAAAGGATTCCAATTGACAGTAACACGTTACGACAAAAAGCATTGATCCTATATGAAAACATGTGGCTGCAAGACAAAACAGAAGAGGGCTGGTTGCATAGATTCAAAACTATGTTTAACCTAAAAAACATAAAAATTATGGGAGAATCTTCATCGGCTGATGAGAAAGCTGCTGCATTGTTCCCAGCAGAACTGAAAAAATTATTGTAGAGAAAGATTATCATCCTAAGCAAGTTTTTAATTGTGATGAAACCACCGGCCTCGTTTGGAAGAAAATTCCCAGACCTACATCCATAAAACTGTGAAGCAAGCACCTGGCATTAAAACATTTAAGGACAGATTGGCACTGGTACTTTGGGACAACACAGCTGGTCATATAATTAAACCTGGCCTTCTTTACAGAGCACAGAATCCACGTACCCTTAAAAACAAAAACAAAAGTTGTCTGCCTGTTTTTTGGCAATCAAATCCGAAAGCGTGGGTCATGGCCATGTTATTTATGGAATGGTTCCATCGATGTTTTATTCCAGAGGCGAAAAAATACTTGGAGAGGAAGGATTACCATTTAAAGTTTTAGTGATAATAGACAACGCTCTAGGGCACCCTGAGTCACTAGTCACCGAAGATGAAAATGTTCCAGTCGTTTTCTTCCCAACTGATACGAACTCGTTGCTTCAGCCACTCGACCAAGGTTCATTAGATGCTTCAAGGCCTCTGTTGTGTCTCTATCTCTAATATAATTACTCTTTTTAGTCTTTTATTCAAATTCTCATTCAACTGTCTCTCAGGTATCACATGGTACCCCTGTATAACAATGGAATTGCCCCAGGGTCGAGCCAATACCAGAATATCAGAGATCAACCTCTCGTAAAACGCTAAGAAATTTATTTTTTTGCTGCGCCACTTAGCGCTTTTAGATTAAATAATAATATCAATCAAGAGGCCATCTCTAGATAGTATTTTAGTGATACCTTGACCTTTATAGATGTGGCCAAAATCTCTTCCATCTAATTTCCCGCCTAGGTTCGTGTTAGTTTTTATAAGCGGTGCATCGGATTCCAAAATCACAGATAGACTTAAACGTATTCAAAAGCAAGGTTTATTAGATACTATAATTATATACATACAGTACATGTAAACTTAAATCTCAATCTAAGAGAGTTCCTGACAGTCACGTTAACATTAAAATATTCCAATATCACAAGGATACTCAGACTGACCATTGTTAAATTTTTCAGTATAAATCTTATCAACATTAAAACACCTAAATTATGCATAACAATCTCAATAATTATTTTCTAATTCAGTTTCAATCAAACCACTCAAAATAGCATCTATATCTTTTACAATCTTGTCATTAATAGCAATTCTTTACTCTGAACATTATCATAACCTCTTTAAACATAATATCGTCTCTTTTACAATCTCGTCATTCATAGTAATTCTTTACGCTGAACTTTATCATAACCTCTTTAAACATATAATATCATCTATCTCTTTTACAATCTTGTTAAAAGCAATTCTTTACTCTGAACTTTATCATAACCTCTTTAAACATATATCATTTATCTCTTTTATAATCTTGTCATTAAAGGCAATACTTTACTCTGATCATAACCTCCTTAAATATATATTATCATCTATCACTTTTACAATCTTGTCATTAATAGCAATTCTTTACTCTGAACTTTATCATAACATATAACATAATTCTATCATAGTAGGAGACAGTTAATATACGATAATTTTCTCCTACTACAGTTCAGTTCTATATAATATCATTAATGTTCCTTCCTCAGATTCACAGCGCGGTACAAATCCTTTCATTCGTAGTTAGCAAATACCATAAAGTCTACTTATCTATCTTGAACTGCATCACATTAAGAGGTCCTCAGGAATCTATTACTCCTTAATCGAAATATCCATGGGCTCCTATCTGGCTTTCTGTGGGCGGCCAGGCATACCCTTTCCGCAGGAATACAACCTTCTAGTTTCAGCGATGCCTCTATCAAAACCCTCCAGAGTGGAGGCACTGCCGCCCTCCACCTGCTCATGACACCGCGAGACCAGCACCAGTAGATCAGGAACAAAAAAGCGCTCGTGTGTGGGGGTGCTTGACCCTTATATTTCGCCTTGGTTCCCGGCAATTCTCACACTCCGTGATGTCCACCTAGCGCTTTCACGTAGGTCGACGTCACAGTGTTCAGCTTTCTCCGCTACGTTTTTGTGCGTTATTGGCACGCGAATGCCCGGGGTAAACCGCTCCCCCCTTGCGTTACTGCTACCTGACCTTTGGACTTGCATCCCCCTTACAATTTGTGCAAGTCATTCTATAACTTCTAGTACTTATTGCTCAAAAATATTGTTAAATGTTTACTCTTCCACTATTATTTATACTAACTAGTGAGTAATCCCTTGTTAAAATATTATATAAATAACTATTTGTTTTCTTTTAGTTTGAAATATTTGATATATCTACAAAGCAGTATTTTAATACCTAGAGACGAGCATGTTATAATGTTTCTTATTGTGTGTTCGCTCTGTTATACAATGATAAGATGAAATATATTATGTTCCAACTTATCAGGGTATAACACCTCATATGCTCAGCAAGGGTTTGATATGATTCGTGCAATGGTTGAGGATTCTGCTGATGTTGGAGTCATGGAATGCTGGAAATCATTCACAATTGCAGATGCAACTGTATTCGTCAAGGGAGCAATGGATGAATTGAAACCAGAAACGGTAACTGCATGCTGGAAGAATTTGTGGAGTGATGCCGTTCATAATTCCCAAGATGCCCCTGATATTAACTCACAGATAACGATAATTAACACAATAATTAGTACGGAAAATAGGTGGAGAGGGATTTGATGATATCATAGAAGAATTGAATGATTACATAGATAGACATCGTGAGGTGCTCACTAACGAGTGAGTTGAAAGATCTTGCCAAATCTTCTACAGAAGAAGATGACGATGACGAAAGTGAACAAGAACCACCAGTGTGGACACTCGAAAAATTTGCCACAATATTTTGGACGGCTCAAACATTAAAGGAACAGATAATGGATTATGATTCAATGATGGAGTGCAGCATAAAAATTACTCTTACAATAATAGAAGCTTTGGGACCTTTGCAGAACTTGTTAACTGAATTTAAGAGACAAAAACGGCAGCTTCCAATAACAATGTTTTTTTAAAAAATCGACAAAGCTTCTACTATCGATGATCTTCATCCATCCACATCATTTGCTCAGTAAGCAAACAAGCAGCCGACTGCCAAAGATTCAGAAGATGAATAATATGTAGCTGAACACAACGAGGTGTTCTTATCTCAGTTGATTCCTCCTAAAAAGAATAAAAATGTTAAGATTTTATTAACAATTACATTTTCATTAGCATATTTTCTCATTTTGTTCTACATAATTATTAAATGGGTTAAATTTTATTTGTCTAAAGACGAAGTTTTATTGAATGAGGCAATTTTTTTGGTTTGCCACTTCACCCGTACTACTCAGGGGTGCTTTCTACTGCATTTGAGCACACATTCCATTGCTCCTCGTAGGTTCTAAAGACGTAAAAATTGTTTCATGATAACTTTAAATAAATGTAACATTATTATCGAGGAGCAATGGAATGTGTGCCCAAATGAGGTAGATAGCATCCCTGGATAGTACGAGTGAAGTGGTAGTCTAGAAATTACCTCATTTAATAAAAAAAATAACTGTTATTATTATTTATTTAGCCATACAATTTAGCGTATACATTATATATTAACTACATAACATATTCACTAAACAATCCTACAGTCCTAGTGTGTGAGACTAAGCCAATTTACTAATAATTTCCTGCTTCAATTTTGTGTATGTGCAAAAATCTGGGTCTCACTAGTGGTTCGCTAAGACTATGGAACCAAACCCCACGGATACAGGGGTCTAACTGTATTTTATTTAAAAATGTGAATAATCTCTGATGAACTTTTTTTTTTTCCCAGCAAATTTATATTAATTATATTGTCAATTGCTTTAATATCATTTTTGTTCGTAAAATACCACTAATTGTGGTATTTTAACTATACATTTTTTTAACCTTTTAAACGACATTGTTAATATATTTATATATATTTTTTAACAGTTTTTAATGTTATTTTTATCCTGTGGAAACAGGCCAAAGCAAGAGAAACTAAAATAAACTGACACTGTACTATGGATATACCAAGCAGTCTTATGTAATATAAGTATTTTTACTTTATCTTTTCCTTGACATATCAAGATTGATGGCCTATCATGGTCCAATTTGGTTTCATATAAACTTAATTAATGCCAAGGCAGAGTGATTATTTCTAATTAGATAATCTGCTTATGTGTATGATATCTGAACCTTGTGACAGAGTATCCAGAGTAGTCTGTCAAGTACATGTATTCTCTGGTTGGTTTGCCTATTTTGCAAAAGGAAACACCTACATTTCCAGAGGGTCCAGAGACGAGTGACCAAGATGATAGCAGGTCTGTGGAATGAACCTTATGAGAATAGGTTGAGGATTTGTGGGTTGCAGAAATTGGACGATAGGCGAAGGAGGGGTGATATGATTGAGACATTCAAATTACTGAAGGGTTTTTATAAGATTGATCCAGAAGATATTTTTGAAAATATGACTGGTGGTGGGAGGACTAGGGGCCATGCATAGAAGCTGGGCAAGAGCGTGGTTGACAAGGGTGTTAGAGCTAGGTTTTTTACTTGGAGAGTGGTGAATGAGTGGAATAAGCTTCCAGAGTCTGTTGTGGGTGCTACGACCGTGAATGAGTTCAAGGCAAGATATGATAGATACTGTGTGAATGTTGAATAGTTGTTCCAGACATGATGTTAGGGCCTCCCTCGATGAGTCTGTCGACTCCTTGGAGTTTCCCGGAACAATAATAATAATAATAATAATAATAATTTCTGGGAGAAAACAACCAGGCCACTTCTGTATCGGGACCAGACAACTAACCATCAGTTGACTAAGTGTAATTCAAACCAAGGTCTATCCAACAAAGAGTATTTTGCAACCAGTTTAACTGTGGAGCCTATTGTGCTTCAAAAAATTTGCATTAAAACTTTAAAAATTCAAATAGTTTGAACCACACAACAGTTGCTCAATTTCAGAATGATTTGTATACATTAATTAATACATTAAAAATCCAAATATCCAGTTTGTCGGCAGTACCTTCTGCACTTCCCTAGTTCATATTTTTACAAATTTGGGTTTTCTGCACATGGATATCTTTAAAAAAAAAAAAAAAAATCTACAGCTGAAAATAACAAATATAGAACTGGTTTAATCAACCTTCTTTCCAACAGAAATGATTTTTCATTCATCTCATTAAACCTTTTTTTATCACCAAAAATTTAAAATTCATAATTTTTGTTTAATGTATGTATATTGGATTTGTATAACTAAAATGTATTTATTTAGTAATTAAAAAAATTGTTTTGTATATCTTTAGCATATTACAATGCAAATATTAAAAAATAACTACCTTTTATAATTATTCATGTTTAAATTAAATATAACTTCTCTCAACTGACTTGGAGAGGCAGTCATTCCAATTCAGATTAGGATGATGAAGCAAGCTTTGGCACTCTACTTAAATAAGTCGCTCAAACTTGAAGAAGCACCAATGGAGTAAGCATGTTCTATACCAGAAGATTCTGTGGTTGATGTCAATTCCATGCCACACTAGACCAGAGTTCTCAATTTCTTATTAATGATATAAGACTGGTGTTCTTGTAATTTTTTTCCCACATACTGTCCAGAAACTTGGCAGACACCCACAAAGAGAAAAAGACGATTGTTTATCTTTAGAAGAGTTTGTTGAATGGAATAAATGTAGGCACATCATATTTCTTGAGGATTTTTGAAACTGGTTCAGAAATGCCAGATATATGTACGGTAAAACCCCGTTTTTACATTCCCGCAATTTACGTCATTTTCCGTTGGTCCCATCTTAAGGCCTATTCTTAAGATATATTGTTTTCCCATCATTAACAACTTGATGCGGACGTTATTTCCTGTGATTTGTGTTTTTTTCTCAGGTGGCAATACTGATTTTCGAATCAATTTCTGCAGAAATCTGTGCATTTCTGTTCCCAGATGGCGTTGCTTTCGGCTGTAGTTCGTTTCCGCATTCACAGCTTGCAGCAGTAATGTAGTGATGAGCGATACCGTGATTTTTCAATCACAGTACGAATTGATATTGCAGAATTTCTGCTATGTAATTTAGCATGTGAAAGTTGCTTTCAAGTTGCAGTGGTGGATTATCCATGTTAGTAACATGGAGAAAAAAAGACAGAAAATGTATTTCGGTAGAAAAAAAGACAATTCTGCGATGTGTAGATTGGCATGCTGGAACACGTGCATTTAGCAAAAGATCTTGGACTCTGTGTCCACTTTGAACACGATAGTAAAAAACAGGTCAAGCATTGAATTCAATGCAAAGCAATCTGGCTCTATGTCAAAAAGAACGAAAAGCAAAAACAATCAACAATTAAATATTTTTTTAAATAGATAAATGTAAGTAATTGTAAATTCATTTATTTTCAGTTATTAAATTTTGTAAACTAGTATGTACACATACTAGCAGTAAGTCATCTTTTAGGCTTTTTTTAATGTTTTTTCACATTTCCTGTTATTTACACTTTTTTCCCATCAGTCTCCTGAAAAGCGTATAAAACGAGTTTTACTGTATATATGTGTGTTCCTTTTATATCATCCTACAGCAGGCTTCTACTATTTTAAATAAATCCACTCTTAATGTTCTACAAGCCTTCCTGCCAATAATGACCTATAATTTCAAACTGAAATATTTGGCAATTAAAGTTTATTATTGTATTTCCTTGTGTGTAATCTAGTCTTATAGATGTGGCACAATCTCGCATCTAGATTAGAGTTTATGCATCAACTCTAGTACCTCTTCCTAAAATACACGAGTTTCTCCATCTGGGGCAGAGGTAACAATGAACTGTTATGTTCACCCACCAGACTGATAGCTTTTAGCAAAACAGGTATTCATTAGCTGGACAATTTCTTCTGAATATACCAACATTCAGTAGATATTCTTTCAACATTCTTGCTTTATCTGCAACAAAATAATTCTTTTTGGATGCATTTAGCTTGCAAAGCAAGTTTCTTTTCATATTCACACTTAGCTTCCTGTACAATAGATGTTACTCTTTTGGCATGTGCTTATAATTCTCATAACTGACATTTTCCTTATGTATACGATATTCCTTCCACATTATCCTTTTCTCAAGAATCTCTTGCTTAATGAGACTATATATTCCATTTCACTTCCATCCTGTTTATTCTTCAAACTCCAAGGACACAGTCCAATATTGCATCACTGAAGTATTCTATTATTATTATTATTATTCAGGCTCCCATGGAGTCAAAAGACTCATCATGGGAGGTCCTTCCTAGGAAACACGAAGTCTATCATACCACTAATTGAACTCGCTGTCTGTTTGCTCTCACCACTCTGTCAGGCAATGCATTCCACAGTTCAACCATCCTCCATACAAAGAAACCACTCCTCACCCTCTCAGCTTCCTTTCATAACGTCCAGGGATGGGTCCCTTGTCATCGCTCCTTCCTGCCGTTCCACCAAGTGAAATGCTGATATACTTCACATCTAGCAACAGATACCATGCGATCGAATCTAGTATTCTTCTCAGTGGGTGATAACTTTCTGCTCTGTAGTTCAGCATGTAATCTTTTGTGAAAAGGTTATCTATACAACTTCAGCCACATCAGTATAGCATGATCACTGTCACCAAATGATACCAGAACTGTTGCATCTTTAAATGAAACACCATCTGATACTATGATCAGGTCTAACACTCTTTGATGAGTTCCTTCTGATATGCAGCTTAAGGAAGGTGTCTTGCAACAGCTCAATAAATTCAGCTTCATTCTTCTCATGAGATTTTGCCACAACCTAATCAATGTTTGAGTAATTGAGGTCACCTATGATGATTAATCATTTAACACCCATTAGGTTTATTTGGTGATACATTTCATTGTTGCTAGCAGTTGTTCCACTATGCCTGTAGCAATACCAAACCATGTATTTGATCTTGTTAAACCATCTTGCATCATATAGCTTCAAACTCACTGCTATGGAAACTGTTACTAATAATAGTGCAATCATAGCTTTTTACACCAATTGGAGGCAATTCATATGATATCATTAGCATACCGATGCCCCATCTCATATTATTATTGATATTAGACCATCTTGTGGAGGAGGTTAATGGAAATGAATAGACCTCCAAAATAGCAAAATTAAAGCAGATTATCAGAGAGATGACACAGGACTTTGAAAAAGTCAAGAGGTGTTAAGATGAGAATAGGGAGAAAAAGAAAACTAAGCAGCAAAATAACAAACAACAATGCACAGAAAAAAGGTAAGTCAGAAAGTAATGGAAATCAGGTAAGTGACGTTTGTAAATAGAAAGATGTTATTTGGTATGGTGACTCCATAATAAAACATGCTAATGATGAGTGAGTTATAACTTCAAGTTTTCTTGGAACGAAAATCAAGAATATAAAGAAAGCAATTCAAAAACAGAAAAGAAAAGTAAACGAAATCATAACTGTAGTAGGTACTAACGACTTAACTAGCGATAAGTTCAGTATGAGAGAGGACATGAAAGGGTTGTTGGAAGAGGCGAGAGTGAAGAGTGAGAAAGTGAAAATCATTAGTATTTCACCTCGATATGATAAAAATAAATTAAGAAGAAGGGCTATGATGGCAAACCATTCCATGCACAGCCTGTGTAGAAGGGATAGATGCGAGTTTTTGGATGTGTGGAGTGACTTTGAGGAAAGGTTGGATTTGTATAAGAGGGATGGCCTACACCTGAATGCACATCTGAAGACCTAACACAAATTATAAAGGGAGGAATGGTGAGAATGTGATTGTAAGAGTGAAAATGTTTATATAGCTGTGTTAATGACAGGAATGGGCTTTGTCATGGAAATGTTGACGAGGAGAGAATGATTTCGACTGTGTTCATCCGGTTTGGACCCATGAAATGTGTGCAAAGATGTCTACGTGTATAAAGTACTAGAGAAGAAAAGAGATCTGTAAGTTGTTCAACTGTGTCATGCAGATTGAAGACAACAGTATACAAAAGAACATGCAGGCTAGGAGTAGCAGAAACAAAGGGATAGAGTTTGTTGCCTTAGTGAACATGTTGGGACCTCAGATTGTAGGTATTATTGAGACCTGGCTATCAGAATCAGACGTACTAACTGGTATCGAATGTAAAGGGTACACTATTTTTAGGAAGGATAGAATAGGAGAGGATGGGGCGTGTTGCTAATGATATCGAATGACTCGAATCCGGTCAGAGTTGAGATCTACGCTTGTAGTACTACTAGAAGTATTCATGTGGCAGTAAGTTTGAAGTTACGCATACGAAGTCATCTGGTGTGAGGTGGAATCTAACAAGATCAATTACATAGTGGGGTGTTGTTACAGACCTGGTGGATTGGTTGCTAGTGATGAAGAAATGCATCACCAAATAGAAAAGATGAACATGAAAAGAGTAATCGTCATGGGAGACTTTAATTATCCAAATATTGAATGGATAGCAGTAAAAATTCATGAGAAGAATGAAAATGCATTTACTGAGCTATTGCTGGACAATTTTCTCAAGCAGAATGTGACAGAAGGAACTCTAGGTCAAAGAGTGTTAGATTTGATTATAGTGTCAGAGGGTATTTCAGTTAAAGACATAACTATTCTGCCTCTGGCTGATGACTGTGATCATGCAATACTCACTTATGAAGTGACAAAGTTTATGAATGTTCCATTCAGAAAAAGGTTCAGCATGTATGCTGAACTACAAAGCAGAAAATTATGACCAACTGAGAAGTATACTGAGTTCCCATTCCACTGAGTTCAGTGGAATGGGATCAGGTGCTGGATGGGAAGAATGTCGACAGTGCATGGGAAGCATTTAAACAATACTTAAATGATGCGAAATCATTTAAGTATTGTTTAAATACTTAAACCGAGAGTTTCAAGAAAAAATAGGGTAGGAGTCAAATGGATGTGTAATCTTATTAAGCAAGAGATTCATAAGAAAAGGATAATGTGGAAGGAATACCACATGTATGAGGCATGACCAGAACATTTTCACCACAGGAAAATTCGCCATAAACATTTACGCCGCAAGTCATTTTCAGCATAAAACATTTTCCCCGTAAGACATTTTGTATTAATTTTTGTAAATAATCAATGGATGATAAAGGGTATTATAATCATTAAAAAGGCAAATCTTTATTTAGTTTTATTTTTAAATAATTTTTAAATAATGAAATCATTTAAAAATTGTGCAAATTAAAAGAGATGCTGCATAAATAATTAACTTTTTGCTGCAAATTCAATTCAACAAGTCCATCAGTTACATTGCTCAGTGGAAATGAGCAATGTTACTGATGGACTTGGAAAAATTCATTGGAAAAATGCTAATGCTGTGAAACATTTAATTTTTGTATTGAATTCAGCATCTGTGTGATAGCGTAACTTCAAACCAATGGCAACAATTTTGCGATAAAGATTTTGTGCCATATGAAATAAACAACTTGTTATAGATGTTGATGTAAATATGTTAGAAAAAACGTTGATAGTTGCTTTCGCAAAGTCAATCATTAATGATTCGGGATCTAATGATGAACAAGAGCCCTTTAAGGTACTGAATAATCTGCTGTAAGTTAATTGTGATATGTCAGGAAGCAAAGCAAAAAGCCGACATGGAATCCTTAGAGGTCTCATGCAAGTCCCAAGCCTGGATAAAGGAGGAGGGTCGGTCAGATGAGAGTCGATGCTCTGACCGTAAAGAAAAAACACGATTGTTGTCTGATGCCTATATGATCAACAGCTTCAACATGCCGGCTCGGGCATCGCCCGGATCAACAAGGTCTGCGATACCAATTGAACAACATGAGTTGGATCGAAAAGCGGGATACTGAAAGGAAACAGAACCTGAAACTAACAGAACTATTATCAGGAGGAACATTGAATGTACGGACACTTTGAATGGCAGGAAAAACTAGAATTACTTCGTGAGGAAATGAAGCGATATGGGTATGATATACTAAGACTGGCAGAGTTGTGATGGACATCAGCAGGAAAGATAAATAGATGCGAAGTCATATGGTCATGGCATGACACCAAGCATGAAGCAGGAGTTGGTTTCCTCCTAAACAAAAAAGCTAGAAAATCACTCTCAGGATACAAACTAGTCAATGACCGAATCATAGCAGCAAGATTTCTAGCAAAATCATTTAATATATCAATAGTACAGATATATGCACCCACATCTGGCAGCACAGATGAGGATATTGACTCATCTGTGCTTCCTTTCAGAAGTGTGTAAGTCTTGATATGATCAAGACTTACAAACTTCTGAAAGGGTCATAGAGGATTTCAGTTGAATGGAATTTTTTAATTTATGGATGGCAGGGAAAGGACAAGAGTGCATCCCTGGAAGCTGAAAATGAATGCCGCTAAGAAAGGGATAAAGGTTAGATTTTTCTCTCATAAGGTGGTGCATGATTGAAATAGATTGCCATTAGATGTTGTGAGTGCAAGCAGTGTGAATGAATTCAATAATAAGTATGTTAGCTGGTGCATGTAGTATGTGGCCTCCCTCAATGAGTCCCAACTCCCTGGAGGTCTCTCTTAATAAAATCAGCTAACACCTAACCCTAACTTTCTTAATAATAATAATTATTATTATTTATTATTATTTGGTAACTTCCATGGAGAGTCAACGAACCAGCAACATATCTATCATAATGAGCTTTGAAGTTATTTACACTATCTGCACTCACAACACACTCAGGCAATGTATTCCACTCAACTCTCCATGTAAAAAATCTACTCCTCATACCCTTCTTTACCACATCTTTATACAACTTACAGGGATAGCCTCTTGTTCTTTCAATCTTAACATCCACTCATTTTATAATTTCTTCTGTATTAATCTGATAGTATCCCCAAATTTCAAGGTCTCTATCATACTCTATCATCATATTTCCTCTTTTCCTCCTATCCACCAACCTGTGCAATCCACATTCTCTCAAACACTGCAGAGTCTTGATATCACTGCTTATTCATCTTTGGACTCTCTTTAGTGTTTCCACATCACAATGAAAACTAGGTGACCAAATCTGAGCACATCAGTCCATATGAGGTCTGACTAATGCCTTTTATAGAGGCCCCACCACCTCCTTATCCCTACATGTCAACGTACTTTTTATGATAGTAATTATATGATGTGCAGTCTTTGCAACACATGTAATGTACCCTAGAAACTTCAGCCCACTGTTCACCATCACTCCAAGATCCTGAATCTCATCCACTTTCTGAAGTACAGCTATACCAATACAATACGAAGCCTTATATCTCTGTAATCCAAAATGTAACACCTTGCATTTGTTAACATTAAAACTGCAACCCCACTCATTTGTCCAAGTTTAAAGTCCATTCGAATCTTCCTGTAGAGAATTAACATCAGCACTACTTGTGATAATTCTACCTAACTTTGCATCATCGGCAAACATTTGAAGATCCCCAGTCAATCCACATGAAATATCATTAACAAACAAGTTAAACAGTAGGGGCCCAAGAACAGAACCCTAAGTACGCCACTGGTCACCTTTCTGTTCTGAGAAACAGCGCCATCATACACAACTTGCTATTATTGTTCAGAGACCCAAACTAAGATCCATCTAGTCTACATACTATCTATTCCTATCCTGTGCAGCTTGTACACCAACTTATGTGGTAACTATCAAATGCTTTTGCAAAGTCCAAGAATATCACTGTATATGATTCTCCCTTATCCAACACATTTGTCACATGATAATAATACATAAGTAGATTGCTAAAACAAGACCTACCCTTCACAGATCCATGTTGACCATCATAGAGAATCTTATCAACCCAATCCTGTATTCTATTTCTAACCAATTTTTCCAACACTTTTGATCACAACTGCAGATATACAGACCAGTCTATAACTGGAAAAAACTGTTGTTCTCAAACCATGTTTGTGGAGGGTATTTTTGCCTTTCCACTCCTTAGGAACCTTCCCCACTGCAAGACTTTCATTAAATAATCAATTCAAGGGCATGGCTAACACTTTTGTACATTCTTTAAAAATACATGGTGATATGGTATCCATTCCCGCAGCCTTATTAATAAACTTTAACATATTGCACAGCATCATTCACACCACTATGATACATACTGATGAAGTGTTCGTTAAATAATCCCACTATATCATTTACTATGGTGCTTAATGGTCAAAGCTGTATAATTGAGAGGAGACCTCCACATAGCCTTCAAAGGAATGCGGAGAACCGACCAGGGCTTCTGACCTAATGTCCAATCCTCACCTTCTCGTGGTGCACCCTGTTGGGTATCTACTTTGATACTAAACGAACGAGGATGGGCTGGCAATTTGGGATTTAGCCGACCAAATTGTATTCTTATTGGTTAAACCAAAATAAAAAATGATGGTAAAACACGACAAAATTTCATGCCAGCTGGGCGTTGCCCGGTTAAACAAGGCCCCGTTGTTTTCGCCAGGGAACCAGGGCGAACAGCGAAAAGTCAGCTACCGGAACAAATCTGAAAACAAACCCCAACTCAACATCACCAGAGTTAAAGATCGGTACTATCAACATAAGAAGCCTGAATGGCAAAGAAATGGAGCTAGCTAAGGAATTAGATAAGTACCAGATCGACATAATAGGGGTGACTGAAACAAAAAAGACCAAAACTGGCGAGATCTTTCTGAGCAATAAATACAAAATGTTGTATTCAGGCAATGACAATCAAGGAAAAGAAGGAGTAGCCATAGTATTCAACACAAAATACGAGGCTAATCTTCTTGAATGGCAGTCAGTCTCAAGTAGAGTAATGTGGGCAAATATGAGAATGGGGAACTGGACAATGAGACTTATTTGTGCCTATGGTCCCACAGAAGGTTCTACTAAGGTAGAAGTGGAGGAATTTTTTGACGCTCTAGAAAAAGCAACTGACACAATGAAAAAGAAAAAGTTGGTCCTTGTTGGGGATCTAAATAGCAGAGTAGGAAATGATTGTGAGACATACAAAAATATTTTGGGAAAATTTGGAGAAAAGAGCAAAGCTAATAATAATGGCAAATTTCTGTTGGATTTCTGCTCAGGACATGGACTGGTTATTACTAACACCATGTTTCAACATAAAAATGTGCACAAATTCACATGGAAAGAAAAGGCTAGGAATAAGAAAAGTCTCATTGACTATGTTATCGTTGATAGTGATGTTTTCTCCCTGGTGCAGGACACCAGAGTTTACAGAGGATTTGAAATTGGAAGTGATCACCATTTAATTTATTGAGCAGGATAAAATTGAATTTCATATTGAAAAGAATAACATGTAAGAAAGTTTTAAAGCGAATAAAAGTTGAGCAGCTCTCAGATGTGAACTGTAGACTAAAATACAGAAAGATTATTGAAAAGAAAATGAAAGAGTTTGAGAACAGGAATCAAACCTTGGAGATTCAGTGGCAAACTGAAGAAAACATCGATTGATTCAGCCAGAGAGGCATGTGGTGAGGTGTGCAAGGATAAAAAAATCAGAACTCCCTGGTGGACACAGGAAGTTAAAGAGGCAGTGAAGGAAAAGAAGAAAGCATATCAAAAGTTCCTGGCAAATAAGTCAGCTTTTACTCTTACAGAATACAGAGACAAATGTAAGAAAGCTAAACAGTGTGTAAAACTAGCTAAACAAAAGTCATGGGAGGACTTTGGCAAGAACATAGAAAATAAATATCAAGAAGTGGCAAAATATTCTGGAGGTTGATGAAGAAGCTTAGGGATGGAGGAAAGAGTGCTGTAAAAGGAGTTAGAGATGATAAAGGTGACTTGAAAACAGGAGAAAAAGATATTCTTGAAGTATGGAGTAATTACTTTGAAAAACTGCTAAATGAAACAAGCAGTGATGACAGCACAGTGATAAAAAAACACTGACCTGGCATGCAGTCAGGAATACATATCCATACTTGAAGTAGAAAAAGCCATCAAAGGCTTGAAATGTGGAAGGGCAGCAGGAGTAGATGATATTCGACCAGAAATGCTGAAGTATGGTGGTATAAAAGTCTTACAGTGGCTGCACTGCATAGTTCAGAAAGCCTGGACAGAGGGACGAATTCCCAATGATTGGAGTAGAGCTCTCATAGTACCATATATAAAAAGGGAAATAAAACTGAATGTGAGAATTACAGAGGTATTTCCCTACTGAGTGTTCCTGGCAAGATCTATGCATGCATACTTGAGAAATGGTTGAGAAGAATTTTGGAAGAAAAGCTTGGTGAATAACAAGCTGGATTCAGGCCAAATAGAGGTTGTCAGGATCAGATCTTCACTTTACGACAAATAGTGTCGAGAAAGCATGGGAATATAACAAAGATCTGTATTTAAGATTTGGAAAAGGCATATGACAAGGTGACAAGAGAGAAGCTATTCAATACGCTGCAGTTATATGGTGTCAATGGGGCATTATATCAAGCAATACTTAGTCTTTATTTGAGTTGTAAGTCAGCAGTTAGAATTGAAGGAAGTACAGGAAGATGGTTTAATGTTAAATCTGCTGTGAGACAAGGATGTACATCATCCCCTCTGTTATTCATTATCTATATGGATCACATTATGAAGGAAAATGGTATTAAACCTGATATCAAAATTGGAGATGTTAATGTCAGCTCTTTGCTTTATGCGGAATTTAATGATGATGATTACTTTGCTACTATAGTGCAACCACTAGGTATGACAGAATGCATACCTAGAGTCAGGAGAGTGGGAGTTAAATGGATGAATATCATCATTAAGAGGCAAAAAAAAAGAAAAAATTGTGGAGGGAATTTAAGGAGAAAGCTGACCACCAGGCACATGAACAGTACAAGGCACAGGCCAGAAGGGTAACTAGTGCTAGTGTGGTAAGAAAGGCAAAAGCAGAGTATGAAAGGAAATTAGCAATGTAGGCTAAAGAAAATCCCAAATGATTCTTAAGATATGCTGCAAATAAAAGAAAGAATGTTTATGGCAGGATGATTAAATGAATGCCAGAGGTAAGTGAATCAGTCGAAATAGTAGAATTACTGTGTGAACACTTTGCAAGAATATATCATCCAAGTGGTGATATTGCAGGAACAAGAGAGGAAAAGGCTTATATGGGAAATGAGGTAAATGAAATGGAGGTGCATAGCATATTATAGAACCTTAATGTGAACAGAGCTGTGGGACTGGATAGTATACCAACTCGAATATTATGAAGCTGTGAGGGAAATGTCAGTGCCCTTGATCATAATGTTTAATCTAAGTCAACTCTGGGTTAATCCCAAGAGGGTGGAAAGAGGAGAAAATAGTTCCATTGCATAAAAGAGGTTCCAAGATTGATATAGCAAATCACTGACCGATCAGCATATCAGGAGTTGTTGTCGAAGTACTGGAGAAATTGGTCAAGAGGAAAATACAGGAATGAATAGATGGAAATGGGATACTGTATGGGGGACATGGTTTCTTGAAGGGTAGGTGATGCCTAAGTAACTTGTTCACATTTTATAATACAGTGACAGCTGAGTTGGATAAAGGTAATGGGTTTACAGTGATACTGTGGACTTTGCAAAAGCCTTTGACAGGATATCACATGGAATTCTAATCAGTAAATTGCAGCACATGGAGATGAATAACAGGGTGGTTGATTGGTAGGGTTGCCAGGTGCACGTGAACCGTCTTTGTAGTAACTTTAAAAAACTGCCCCCCCCCCTGAAAGTAATTAAAAAAGGAAACATTTATTATAATATATATTTATTACGGTAATAAGTACAAGAGTAATCACACAAAACAAAACAAAAAATCACATAGGAAAAGTAAAATATAATTATATATATAATAAAATAATTTTGGATCATATAAACATAAGAAACATAAGTTTATAAATACAATTACATCATGAATGACATCATGCACACCTTATAAAATCACAAAATTTGTACCCTTCATGCTTTTAATGCCATAAAATTCTTAATTAATGTTAATGATATTGGGTTGGGATTAACTAGTGATATCCAGCTGTTTGCAGATAATGCAAAACTGGGGAGAGCAATGCACAGTCAGGCTGATGTTAATGCCTTACAAGAGGACTTGAATAGATTGCATGAATAGGCAGGTAAGTGGAACTATCAGTTCAATGTTGCCAAGTGTAAGGTTTTGAGATTTGGTAAGCAACGATGAGATGCCAGGTATACACTTGGTGGGGAAACTTTAACAGAAGTAGAGGAGATGAGAAATCTAGGTGTGATGGTGGACAAGGACCTGAAATTCAGGGGCCACATTGCACAAGTTGTGACATCGAATAATGGCAATGATGCGGAGAACCCCGACATGCAGAAATAAAGAGGTTATGATTCCATTGTATAAGGCCTTAATCAGGCCTCATATGGATTATTGTGCACAGATTTGGTCGCCAGGTTTTCATGGTGATGAGGATATGTTGGAAAGGGTACAGAGAAGATTCACAAAGGTAATCAGTGGTCTTTGGAATGTGGAGTACAAGGACAGATTGAGGGAATGTAAGTTGCAGAGCCTCGTGAATAGGAGGAAGGGTGGGGGATATGATTGAGACATATAAACTGGTCAGGGGTTGTTATCAGGTAGACATTGAAGAGATTTTTCATAGAATTGGAGAGGGAAGTAGAACAAGAGGCCATTGCTGGAAACTGTATAAAGAGGGTGTGAGCAAAGGAGTAAGAAGCAGGTTGTTTGCATGGAGGGTGGTAGGTGAGTGGAATGCATTGCCTGAGTGTGTTGTGGATGTGGACACATTGAATCAGTTTAAGACGCGGTTGGATGAGCATTGTATGCAATAGTGAGTACCTCCCACGATGAGTCTCTGACTCCATGGAGTTCGGGTGTTGATAATAATAATTCACCCAAGTCTAAACCATCCATAATATTGTTTCTATAGATATTATAGACAAATCTGTTAAACGTTCTTGAATTATCGTTGATCATAAATAATTCTTAATTATTTTGAGTTTCAAGAAACTTCTTGCCCCTGAAGCCACTGATACCTGTAGTGTTAGAAAAATTCTGCAACCTTTTATAATATAATAAATATCACTTACTATTAAGAGTATAGTCGCAGACTTCTCTCAAAAAACAGTCAATTCAAATATACGTAAGATTATGCAAGGTACAATAATACAATGACAATACTAGATGCATGCAATCTTGTCTATACTATGTCTAAATGAATACAGACCAGACACATCATATGGATATTGTATATATAAGTCTGGGATTCCTTAAATGGTACCATAAAAATAAATTTTATTATACATGTAATCAATCAAAATGCTGCCCCTTTGATTAGCCACCATTGTGCACACCTACAAGCAGTGGCCCTGGTTGATGGAGAGATATCAGAGAGTAGTTTATTCAGGAGTAAAGTCAAAAAGAAGGCCTGTGACTAGTGGCGTGCCCTGCAGGGCACGCCACTAGTCGCATGCCTTAAACAGTAGCAGTTCTTGGACTGCTACTGTTTAATTTGTATATTAATGATATAGGAAAGGATCTGAGAGGAACTGTTCAGTTGTTTGCCAATGATGCAAAGATTGATAGAGCAATAGTTAATACAGATAATGTCAAAATTTTGCAGAATGATTAGGATAGATTGGCAGTCTGGGCTAATGAGAATGGATGTCAGTTTAATGTAGCAAAGCGTAAGGTTATGCATTTTGTGGTGAAAAAATTAGCAGCAGTATATCACATTGTACTGTACTCCAGGAAATTAACGTAGCCCGAGACTTAGAAGTGTTAGTGGATAGGGAATTAAAGTTAAAGGGGGGGGGGAATAGAAAAAGTGGCTAAAGCAGCTCATCAGATTACTTGGTTACTGAAAAATACTTTGAAGAGCAGAGACGAACAGGTTATTGTTCCTCTTTATCAAGCCTTGATAAGACCCCATTAACATAGCCCGAAACTTGACCACTGTGCACAGATCTGGGTGCCAGGGTTTCTTGGAAATGAGGAGGTGGAGAGGATCGAGGCAAGTGACCAAGATGACATATTTGTATCATTAACATAGCTGCATAACTTAGTTGTTCTTACAGATTTTCATCATTCCTCCCATCATAATCTAATTCCCTTCACTTTCCATATTAGATCTCATAACAATAAATAACTTCTCCAGAGTCCCGATACTAAACACATTGATGTTTAGGCTGTCCTTATAAAAATCCAATCTTTCTTAAAACTATACTGATGCAGGTATTCTTAAGAGTTCCATTAATACTACTCGCTCTTCCTCGCATACATATAGAACTTTCTCTCCTTTCTCACACTGACTTCATAGTTTTACCTCTCCATTCCTCCTACTCATACAACAACCTTTGAATCTTCAAATTTCCTAAGTTTCAAGATCATCTACAAGCAGTAGTACCCTAAACGCAGATCGGTTTCATTCTTCAACTGAGTGATGACAATCTTATCACCTTTAATGCTGCAACATAGTATTTGTCGTCTTATTTTTCTTTTTCCAAAAATAAAACCACTTAGTTCTTCTCCCTTTACTTTTGATAACACTTGGCTCAGCATGCATATCCCGATCTCTTTCTTCTTGGACTAACACCTCATACCTATTTTCTGTAAACACAATACTTCTATAGCAATTTCAGCATGGAAAAATACTTTCTTTTCTCATTCAAGATGTTACTTTTCAGCTATCTAGCTACTAACTCTACAAACCTGCACTATTTGGGGCAGTACATCAAACTCTACAAATTAATGCAAAAAAACAAGAGCAATTCAACTAATTAATGATCCTTCCCCCCCCCCCCATCACTCACTCTCTCTCTCCAGTCATTGTTTCAAATGATTAGTTTCCACATCATGTCTTTTCTAGTGATACTTGCATGGATGCTGTTTAGCAGAGCTGGTATCCATTATGCCCCATTTCTGCTAAACCTGCAAAAAAAAAATAATAATAATAATAATAAATAAATAAAATAAATGAATAAAAAATAATAAAACAGCAACAGCTCTCACCTATCAAGCTGCTACTCCACTTATTATCTTCCATTACATCCACTTCTGTTTTCTAAACATGAAGTATTCTCCTAAGGTTTCAGCCTCTAACTCTTCAAGATAAACAGATCTTAACCTTGCGCCCAAATAATATCAATTTTCTAGGTTCTGCAACTTCACATGTTTGAATGATATCAGAAAGATTATTCCATTACTTTGAAACTCACAGAAATAAAAATGTGGTAAAGAAAATCCATAATTAGCTTTTAATTAAAAATAACTTCAAAGCTGCATATATTAAAACAACAAAATTTTATGGTCTACAAGCATGATTATTTTTTAAACTATGCACTGCATAATATTGCAGAAAATTATCAGTTACCTTTGTTAGTTCTTTTTAGTTGTTCTACTTCTTCATGAAGACTTTTAAGAACAATTGTATGGCTTTCTTTAACAAATGCTAAGCTTCTCTCTAATTGCTGAACTTTCTGAATTGGATCAACATCTAAACCTAATCCTTTTCCTGAAACCACTGGTGCAGACATGGTGACAGAAGATCCAATTTTGTTGGATGTTGCCATCACAGATGGAGGTAGAGGAAGTCTCTGTAGGCGTTCTTGACGGAATGGTTTTAAAGGAGAGTGCTCTGGAATGCTAAAACGACACCACTGGGTAATGTGCGGATGGGGAGGTGCTGATGCAGGCCCAAAGGGAAATGCTAATCCCGGTGATGCCAGTATAGGATTTGGGCGTGTGACTTGCACGTCTGCCTTCCCTTCAGAACCACTCATTATCTCTCATTGTAATAGACCTTCTGTAATAAGAACAGTAAAAAAAAAAAAATGTATTGGAAAGTTTGAAAGAACAAAAAAATCTATCTGCTAAACCTGAAAGTTGTTTCGCTGACAGTTTTATAAGGGAAATGTTTGAAAAATAGTGTAACTGGATACACTGCTTAGCTATAACCCATTTTATAAGGTGCAAGCATCAACTTGCAACATGACATTCAATTGGTCACTGCTGTGACTATTTCCAAATCTGTGTGCTTGTTCATATGGCATTATTCTCTTCCTATTTATGGACTGTTACCTTGTCCTGACAGAGAGACTTTGTGTTACTATGATCTGGAAAGTAAATGCCATCAAGCATTTTTTTTAAATTTCTTTTAGTATATGTGAATCCATCACAAAAGTAAACCTGTACCATATTAGTACCATAGGTGAGCTATGGGTTAGATTAGTGGTTTCCAATTAAGGCACAGCCTCAATCATATTAAGGTACTGAGTTGTTGTTGTTGTTTTTTTTAATCTAATATAGATATACCTGATCATTTTGTAAAAAAATTAAGAAAAAAGTATAAAAGACAAAATGTGAATTTAAGCCACTGATATACTTGGCACCATTGCACTACCTCCCTATTTCCCTACTTATCAATCTCTTGGAAATAATAAAAACATCCTTGCTTTTATTATTTCCAATGGAGGGATGTTATTTTGACATCATATGCTATAAAAGGCAAACTAGAAGGGTGAAGAGAAAGAAATTTTTCTTCTCCTTTCTAGTTTGCTTTTTTTTTTTGGAACAACTTTTTATTTCTTTTGATAAAGTAAAATTGGATAATCTAAAGTATTAAGAAGTTTCTTTTCACTTTGTAGTAGGAGTTGTTGTACAACAGGCCTCCATAGTGCTTTTTTTAGACATTTGGATACACGATTTTCTATAAACAGCATAAAAGATAAGAGTTGTCCCATATCTGGTGACTAAGGTATCTAGAAACAGTAATCGTTTTCAATTTTTATTGTACAATATTTCAATATATTTTTATTTTCAATAAATATATTGAAAATAAAAATATGTATAGTTAAAAATTAATAATAATAATAAAACATCTAGGAGCTTTTAGAAGCAAAGTGTAGACTCAACCAGACAAAATATTATTGGATACAAAATGAAAACGTTCAAAAACATGAATCAAATACCGGGAATTCAGTGGCAAAATCTAAAGAAAACAATGTTTAGTTCAAGCCAGTAAGTCATGATGAAGTTGTCTGCAAGGTTAGAAAAATTCTAACTTTAGGTCAACTCAAAATGTTAAAGGCAGTCCAGGAAAAAAAAAAAAAATAATAATAATATATATATATATATATATATCAAGAGTTCCTGAAGCACACAGTGAAATACATATGAAAACTAAACTACTTGTAAAAATAGTAGGGGGGGGGGGGACTGGTAATAATATAGAAAATAAATATGAAGGTAGCAAAAATGTTCTGATGACTATTGAAAAAAAGCTAAAAATTGAGGAATGAGTACAGGTAACCCTTGTATAACACGGATGTTAGGTTCCATAGAAATGCCACATTATATAAATCGCGTTATGCAAGACTCAGATTACATAGAAAAAGTAGGGTTAGCTTCTGAAATCGTTTTTTTTTTTTTTTTTAAATCATATAAACAACAATGACATACCCAACAAAAATATATTTTTTATTTAATTCTTGTAATTCATGTAAATTAAGAAAACATATAAAACTATGAAACAAATATATAGTATAAACTTATAAAATTACAAATTGTACGTAAACTTCATTGCACATAATAAAGTGCATATTTTAATCATCATCACTGTCTTTAAAACAAACATTTCGTAGATGGTCTTTATTTACGAGTGGCCGGAAGTCGTCATCACTTGAAATCTCTGGGACATCATTTGTATAATTCTCATTGCATACTTCCGCTGGCTTAGTTATCAAGAAGTCAGTAATAAGACCTTGCTTACCATTATGCTGCAATTTTTTATTAAGCTCATAATATGGAGCTAAACAAATATCCAATTGTCTCGTGAATTTTCCGGAGCCCTCGTTGAGGGATCATTATCCGTAAAATAGCTTCCTAACTTTCTTGCCAAGTCCAATCCTTCTGTTAATTTCTCTAAACTGAATTTTTAGCAGATTCATCACAATCAGAATCTTCGACAGAACTTTCCCTGTCATTTGGTTCGACGTCATCTATTAATTGTACTAGTTCCTCCTAATTTAAATTCATTTCCTCATTAATTAATTCACTAATTTCGTTTTCCACCATATCGCAAAAGCCCTCTAAGCAGTCATTACTATTTTTTTTACAAAAAAGAAAAAGGCATTACATATTGTATGTAACTCACCAGGAAATAAAGTGCTCTGCTTGAGATGAACACACTAATGAGCTTTCCTGGCAGAAAACGAAGACAACTTTCAACAATAATTAACACTTTACATGGTAAATAATTTATGTAGATGCGTGCTAAAGGTATTTCCCCTAAAATTCGCTACTTATAACTACATGCGCGATACGGGCAGACACATATTTAACAAAGATAAAATTTGATTTTTAAGTCACGAGGTGAAAAATACATGAAAAGATAAAGGGTTACTGCAATTTGTAGACCGCGTTATATCGAAACTGGGTTGTATAAATACCGCGTTGAACAAGGGTTGTTACAATTTGTAGACCGCATTATAGCGAAACCGCGTTGTATAAGTACTGCGTTAGACGAGGGTTACCTGTATTATAAAAGGAATCACATATGATAAAGATGACAATAATATTCTGAATGTCTGGAGTATATTTTTAATATTGCTCCAAAATATGAGAGGATGCAAAACAATAGCAAATTGATACTGTGCGTAAGGAAGGAGTGTGGGCAGGGTTAAGAATGATGAAAGCTGTTGGTGTTTTATTGAAAAGCTGAAAGTTGTAGTCTCTGAAAAGCTGTTCCAGAGAACAGTTGTCGATGGAATGAAAGATAAATTGGAGTTCAGATTTATGGGTTAGCATGTAGCTGTTGCTTGCATTATTATTATTATTATTTGACACCTCCAAGAAGTCCAAAGACTCATCGAGGGAGGGCATCTGCTCTACAACTCTGTCTCAACCACTTAATCCACCAACTGACTGCAACTATACCAATGCCATCTACCACCAACCAACACCACCACTGGTATTTCCACAGACAACACAAACATCCATGCCCACAGTGGGATTTGAACCCGCAGCCTTTTGGCTGGAGAGCGGATATGCTAACCACTTGGCCAGCCAGGCTGGCATTATTGTAGGTTTGGCAGACATTGCAGGAGGGAAAGGGGGGGGGGGTATGTGGATTAAAGTTCTACTCATCAGAGATGATGAAAACATTTGTAGAAAAGAAAAAAATGTGGAAACCTGGTGATTACTGATTAGCTGGGAGCTCTCCAGGTGAAGTTCAATGCTGATAATCTCTAAAGGACCTTTTTTTTTAGTTTATTTTTTTTCTTGTTGTCCCGTTTACTAAACTTTTGCTCATGTTCTGGACAAGGATCCTTTCCTTTAGTGTTATACGGTGATCAGCATTCATTTTACAAAGTATGGACTCTACAACCGTGTTATAGATAATTATTTTTTTTATGAAGTTTATTTTTATAATTATTTTTTATGAATTTTATACGAAGGTTGAAAAGTCGGGATTATTAAATTATTTATAACACAGTTGTAGAGTCCATGATTTGGTAAAATGAAATTCTGGACAAGGAAATCACATACATTAAAGGAAAACTTTTCAAGAGGCGATTTTCTTGTTCCTATTGGATGACATATATGAAACATGGTGATAAAAAGAAGTACATCTATATGCAATGAATATGTTCCCTATGAATCATACTATAGAGTATGCCTCAAAGGAATATTCTATTATTTATTCAAAATTTGAAAAATTAGAAGTATATTCAGCAGAGTCAGATTACTGGCTAGCATGATTCCTAATATAAAGATGCCAGCCATTTCTGCTCAATGCTTATCTCACCAACTAATTGCACACATACATACATTCATTCATTCACTCAACAGTTTTTTTTCTCCATTCATTTTCTACAAATATTTCCATGACAGCTTCTTCAAACTCTTCTTCAAACTATTATTACGGGTAACCCTCGTATAATGCGGTACTTATACAACGCGGTTTCGATATAACGTGATCTACAAATTGTAGTATCCTTTGTTCAACGTGGTTTTGATATAACGAGGTCTACAATTTCTAGTAACCCTTTATTTTTTTTTTTTCATATTTTTAACCACGGGACTGAAAAATCAAATTTTATCTTCGTTAAATTTGTGTCTGCCCATATTGTGCAAGTAGTTATAAGTATCGAATTTAGTTTTACTGTATCATTGAATAAGGTACTGTGCAGAAGTTTTTGCAGTCTTTGTCATTCTCAACAAAATTATACAGCAATTAGCGCAACTATGCTGTATAGACTTAAGCAAAACCATATGTTGCACCGAAACACAGTATCTAACTAAAAACTATTGTCCAATTTTTCAATTATTAAATAAGTGTTTGTTTTATTGCATTTCAAATTCTTGATGTCATTATGACAGATCACAAAGGCTAACTTAAAATAAAATACTACCAAGAATTGAAATGCAATATAATAAATGTGTGAGTTTGCTTGCCAAGAAGCCATAAAATTTAACCAAAGGTTGAAACGTTTGTGTGAGTTGAGCCAGTCAGTAATGAGAGGTTCCATCGGAACGATAAATGACACCCTGTTGTGAATGTGTTAAAACTAACAGTGAATGTTATTATGACAGTTTCAGATGTTATGAAATTCGATTGAAGAGAATTAGCATTTCAACTCAACACTTGTCGGTTGCTTTTGTCTTTGGGTCGTGCGATCTTTTGTTAATACCGCACCAATCACATGCATGTCTTTATAGCTGTTGTCTTGTGTAAAACAAAATTCAGTTTGTACGTATTGTAACAATTAAAAAAAAAACTTGAATAATTTATAAGCGTATAAAAGGATATCACCTGTAAATCGTTGACAAGCCAGCAAAATTCTCAGACGTGCCACCTCTAGATGGTTTACTTTATACAGTAAACCCTAGATAGGTTCGCCATCTAGGGTTTACTGTATAAAGTGTTTATCGTTGAAAATTGTCTTCATTTTCTGCCAGGAAAGTGCATTTAAAATCATAAGTGTGTTATTCTCAAGCTGAGCAGTTTATTTTCTGGTGAATTACATAGATATGTAAAAGTTTATTTTTATTGTAATGGCCACTAAAACTGCAACAAAAGGGAAAAAAAACAACATTGAAGAGGAAATTCATTTCTCTCAAAGAAAAAATTAAAATCTTGGATCGGTTGAAAATTGGAGAAAAACCAGGAGTTGTTGCAAGGACTCTGAATTTAAATGAATCAACAATTCGAACAATCAAACAAAATGAACATAAAATCCAAGAAAGTGTTATTGCTGGGTCAATGGTAAGTGCAAAGCGTGTTGCTCGTGTTTGCAATATTCTAATAGAAAAAAATGGAGAAATCTCTAATGATTTAAACAGAAGATTGCACTCAAAAGAAAATTCCTTAGGATCACCTTATTAAGCAAAAAGCTCTCAAAGTATATAAACATTTAAAACTCGATCAAGATTCTTCAGAAGAAATCTCTCAGCATGGATTTTGTGCCAGTAAGGGTTGGTTCAAAAACTTTAAAAAGCAGTTTTCTTTTTGTATAATCTTAAAATCCAGGGAGAATCAGCATCAGCAGACATTGAAGCTGCTTGGAAATACCCAGCAGAACTTTTAAAAATCATTAAAGAAGGTGGTTACAGTGCAGACCAGGTGTTCAATGCGGATGAATTTTGGTTATATTGGAAAAAATGCCAAAACGCACCTATATTTCGAAAAATGAAAGATCAGCTCCTGGATTCAAAGTTTCCAAAGATAGAATTACTCTACTGTTTTGTAGTAATGCATCAGGTGATTACATGACATAACCAATGTTTATTAACTGATCTGTAAATCCTCGTGCAATGAAAGGGCTCGACAAGTCCACCCTACCTGTTTATTGGCAGGCCAACAAAAAGACATGGGTTACAGATAGCATGTTTGAAAATTCGTTTTTCAAGTGTTCTGTACCCAATGTAGAAAGTTACACAAAGAAAAAGAATATGGACTTCAAAAGTCTGCTAATTTTAGATAACGCACCAGGCCACCCAACAAATTTAAGCCATCTGAATATTAAAATAACTTGTTTTCCGCATAATATTACTTCACTTATTCAACCACTCGACCAAGGAATAATATCAACATTTAAGTCATATTATATTCGACGAACATTTCAATTAATTTTGGAAAAAATAGAATCTAATCCAAACATGACACTGCCTCAAGGTAGAAAAAGTTTTCAATATTGAATTGTGTAAAAATTATTTCTCTGTCCATTAAGGAATTACAACCCTCTACGCTGGAAAAAAATATGGCCTGAAGCCATATTTTTTTCATAATAAACGTCGCACACATTTTTGGTGGAGAGGGCTTTTGCGATATGGTTGAAACGAAATTAGTGAATTAATTGATGGAGAAACAGATTTAAATGAGGAGGAACTGGTGCAATTAATAGATGGCGTTGAACCAAATGACAGGAAAAGTTCTGCCGAAGATTCTGATTATGATGAATCCGTTAAAGAAATTAGCAAAAGGATTGGACTTGGCAAGAAGGTTATTTTATGGATAATGATCCCTCAATGGAGCACTCGGGAAAATTCACGAGACAACTGGATATTTGTTTAGCGCCATATTATGAATTTAATAAAAAATTGCAGCATAGTGGAAAGCCAAGTCTTATTACCGACTTCTTGATGACTAAACCAGCCAAAGTATGCAATGAGAATTGTACAAATGACGTCCAAGAGATTTCAAGTGGTGACGACCTCCGGCCACTTAAAGAACATCTACGAAATGTTATTTCTGAAGTCAGTGATGAAGATTAAAATATGCGGTTCATTTTTATGAAGCGCATATTTATGCATTTCTAAAGCAAAAAGCTAAAACATTTATGCATTATGTGCAATGAAATTTATGTATAATTTGTAATTTTTATAATTTTATACTACGTATTTGTCTCATAGTTTGTTTTCTTAACTTACATGAATTAACTGAATTAAATAAAAATATTGTTTTTGTTGGATATGTCATTGTTGTTTATATTATTTAAAAAAAATGATTTCAGAACCTACACCTACTTTTTTTTATGTGATCTAAGTCACGTATAACGCGGCATTTCTATGGAACCTAACATCCGCGTTATACGAGGGTTACCTATATTTATTATTATTTTTTGACACCTCCAGGGAGTCCTAAGACTCATCGAGGGAGGGCACCTACTCTACAGCTCTCCTTCTCCACCACTCAACTTCATCCACAAACCGCCTCATCTACACCAACACCATCTACTGTCCACCATCACCACTATTATTTTCACAATCACAAACATCCATGCCCACGTCGGGAGCGGATACACTAACCACTCAGCCAACCTGGCCGGTGATTGGTATTAGTAATTTCCCTGAAACACATGCAGCACAGGTAATCATCACTACCAATTCGTAGTTCAGTTGTAAACTCTAAGCACCAAGTTTTAATGAATAGTTTTAATGGCAGCCTTACTGAGAACTTAAAAAAAAACAAAGTTTTCTTCATTTCTTTTTCTGGTCTTCTGCTGCTATCCTCTGGGATCTCCTCGCTCATCATTTCCTGACGAAGACAAACTACAATCATCAAATCCATCACTACCAAGTTTCTTTTTTCTACACATCCATGATACCAATGTACTATAAGTCGAACAATCACTCGTGTATTATATATCATCAAATTCCCAATATGTATCCTCAAAGGAATGTATGTGAAACATTCTTTATATCTGGCCTACAAAAGAAAGATCAAAGACTTATAGTACATTACTGCAGAGTGTAGATAAGAAGAAAGAAGAAATTTGCTGACATGTTTTTGAACAGGTCAAAGGTACTCTTTGAGGAAGAAAGAGATGAAATTAGGCCTAAAAAGTTTGGAGGGGTGATAGTAAATAGATATTGATCAGCAGCTGCTCTTGTTCTTATAGTTTTAAAAGAAAGTGGAGGAATGGTGGCCAATACAGCAGAGCATTGATCATTAAAGCATCTGATGAAAAGGTATTGGTCATCCTCCCAAGTACCAACTGGGCTCAGGTTTACTTAAACTTCAGTGATCAGACGAGAACTGGTGCTTTCAAACTGATCTGGCCACTGACTTAGATGACTTAAATATGCCTTAGATGAGTTTGTGGTAGAAAAGGCTAGAAGTGAGGTTCATTCTAAGAAGAGAAATCTGATCATGTTTTGATATCTGAGGATTATCAAAAATAAGAAGTGATATGAAATATTTCTTTCTTGCAGGAAATTATACAGGACTATAGTAGCATTCACCAGGTTATCCTCACCCCAGTGAAGAACAGTAAGGCGATCAGATGAGGGATTTGTTATGGAGGATCTTGAGGGTTCTAATGATTGGACAGTAAAAAGTTTGTCAAATAAGAGGGAAGAGTGAGTGTATTGTAATTAACATACTTATGAATAGGCTCTGAATTCAATAAGAGCAGGGCTTTATGTACAAGATGACAGTGGGTGAAAGAACAGAGCCCTGGGATATTCCTGTAGTACAGAATGACCGTAGAGGAAGCTAAGCTAATGACTCAGTTGCAAAAAAGGATAAAAACAGACCACTGCCAGACCAGATCAGATGCCTTCATCAAGAGTGACCACATGAGTTTCTCAAATTTATTCCAGAATGGTTTTGGAGGTTCAGCTGTAAAATCAAGAGTAGCAGAATCCATATTGTTGATCACTAATGAGCTGGTAGGTCTCCAGGCTGTTGATGACCTTCATAGTTTGAGAATGGAAGTGAGAGCAATTAGTGGTAGTTTGCTGGCTTAGTTATCACATTTCTTTGAAATGGGCAGAATGTAAGCCCATTTCTGAGTTGTAGGATAAATATGCCAATCAAGTAAGAAAGATTGAAGAGGTGACATAGGATGTGCAATCATAAAGAAGTACAAGTTTTCAACACAATAGGTGACAGCCCTCATGACTAAAAGCCTTATTCATGTCCAAGTTATTTCAGAATTCTTCTGATTTTTGTTGGAAAACTAGAAAAGCATGAAGTAAGTAGTTCTTGGTGGAGTGGACAGTACTTTGCAGCAGTCAGCAATGCAGGAATTAGAAGATAAGAATGATGCTAGTAAATTGCCAGCCTGGTTGGCTGAGTGGTTAGCATATCTGCTCTCCAGCTAAAAGGCTGCGGGTTCAAATCCCGCCGTGGGTGTGGATGTTTGCGATTGTCTGTGAAGATACAAGTGGTAGTGGTGGGCAGTAGATGGCATTGGTGTAGATGATTGTAGTTGGTTCGTTGTAGTTGGTGAACTGAGTGGTGCCCTCCCTCCCTCGATGAGTCATTGGACTCCCTGAAGGTGTCATGTAATAATAATAAATCAATTATTAAGTTTAATGAAATGAATACATGAAGACATGAATGAGCTCTCCAGAGAAACATTGAACAGAAGTTCAATGGATCCTATATTTCATCTCTGTCACAGAGACATTACCAGGAATACATCTTAAAGTTGTAAAGTAACACAAAATCAGTGGGGGGGAGGGGGGGGGGGAAGTTAAACTAAAACTTTTTTTTTTTAATTATTTCAGGAGTTCAGTGCTCATCGATTGGAAAATGCCTAAGTTTGATTCTCATTGTGACAAGAGGAATCTTTATAAGTTTGTTTGTTTTTTTTAATTGAAGGCGAGTTAGCCAATCCCACAACAGAGGTAGCAGGGTTTTTTCTCCCAGAACTAGGGTTTTTTCATCCCGCACACAAACAAATTGGCCTTCAAAACACATAAAATTTACAGACAAAAAATACTAGTGGCGGTGGTGGTGGTGATGGAGATTTGTAAAGTAGGTGCAATGAATCTTTGGACTCCCTAGATCAATGATGCCGAACCTTTTTACCCAGGTGTGTCAAACAACTTTTTTTTTAAATATTGACGTTGTTGATGTGCCACTTGCATACATGTATTATAAAATTAACTACATAATCATAGATGGTGACTTATACCTATCATATTAGGCTATTTATTTAATAGGACATTGATATAAAATCTATGAATTCATATTATACAATTAATTTAATAAAGTGAAATTACAAACTTACATTACATTTAATGACTTTTCTTGCCTTAACTGAGAGCAATCTTACATGATTTATCGCAGTTTTTTCATCAGAATACCAATATCTTTCAACATCCAAGGTGTGTCATCTGAAACCCTCAAGTGTGTCAGTGCTGACACACTTGAGGGTTTCAGCACTGACATAGGTTTGCCATCACTGCCCTAGATGAATCTTTGGACTCCTTAGAGGTGTCACGTTGGACTCCTTAGAGGTGTCACGTAATAATAATAATAAAATCCTAAAGTCTTATGAGGAGTGCACTTTACAGGTGCTGTCTGGTTAGGAGACCTAAGAATTAAGGTTTCCCAAATCATGGGAAGTTTAAGACAATTATATTTACTGAGATTAGGTTGGTTTTTTTCAAATCTGCTGATTCCAAGAAAAGTCTTTCGTGTTTATATTTACTGTAGTGAAGCATAGCAGTTTTGTTTTTTTTTTTTCATTTGATCCTTTGCAAGGTCAATTAGACCCAACTGACCCAGTTAACGCACATATATCTGTGTTCTTCTAGGCAAATGTTGGGAGACCTCTCAGTTTGAGAGATCTATCAACAATATAATTTGCAAGAACAAGGAACCTTGTAAACACCAGGAACAGGGGGGGGGGGGGATTGGATCCTTAGGAGAATGGATAAGGGCAGCCAGCTTCAGATGAGGTTTGAAAGCAGTAAAAATATTACATTTCTTTAGAATTCTGGCTATTTTTTCTGAGGTGCCCCGAATATAGAGAATAGTAATAGCATTACCATTCTATATGTTGAGAGAGAGAGAGAAAGAGAGAGATGAGGAACAACAAATTTAATCTCTTTTGGCATTGTAATCATTGGATAACGAAGGTCAGGCAAATAAAGAAGAGTTCAGCTAAAAGGGAAGCTTAGGCAGACAAGAGGTTGGAGGCTCTATTCACAAGGATTTTGATAATACCATATTGTTGAGTGTGGGATGGTGAGAAAGTTTATGTCTCTTTCTACTTGTGTAGGTTAGTTTTCTGTGAACTGAGAAAGAATGAGTGTCATTAGGAAATTCAAATAAAAATTAGCTAGAGGGGGACCTCATATCTGTCTTCTCTATCTGTTTATATATGGTACCCTTCCAAGAGAAGTAGCCAGCATGAATTGCAAAACTGAAAAGATTGGTGATGTGGCAAGGAGGAGGGGAAGAAGCATTTTTCAGTAAAATTGAAGTGTCAAAAAGGAGATACTAGTAAATAAGGAGCCGATATCGATAAGATCAAGTATGACTGCAGTTAGCTTTACAGAAAGTTAAAAGTTTTTTATATATGAATTTTAGCTAATCCATATATTTGAGGGGGGGACTAAACCAAGTGCTCTTTTAACTGTCAGGAGGCCAAAAAGTGACATTTTTCAGAAGTCTTTTTTAATGTTTTCTTCTGAGAACCATATATAAACAGATACAGCGAACAGCCATGGGTTATTCTCCCCTCTAGCCAATTTTTATATGGAACATTTATCTGCCCTTGATACTGCCCTTCTCAAACCTTCTATCTGGCTAAGATACATTGATGATATGTTCTCTATTTGGCCACATGGCTCAGACACATCAGATTCCCTCCTCTGCCTCAACACCCCACAATCCAGTTCACTGCAGAAAAAGAAAATAATAATAACCTGCTTTTTAGATACTCTAATCACACATCTTTGCAATGGCATCCTTTCCACAAAAGGAGACAGAACTTTCCCACTATCCTCAACAATATGATGTCATCAAATTCCTTGTCAACAGAGCCTCCAACCTCTGTTCCACCCAGGCTACCTTTACTGCTGAACTCTGTTTTACTTATAGTCCTTCCTATCCAATGATTATAATGTCAAAAAAGATAAACAAGTTGGTTGTTCCTACCATCTTCTCACATCTCTCTCTCTCAACATACGAACTACAGTAATGCTATTACTATTCTCTATCTCCAAGGCACCTCAAAATAAACAGCCAGAACTCTAAAGAAATATCTCTCCACTGCTTTCAAACTTCATCTAAAGCTCACTTCCCTTATCTGCTCTCCTAAGGACCCAATCCCTCTCCTCTCTGTTCCAACTGTTTATAAAGTTTCTCGTTTTGCAAATTATCTTATTATGGTCAAACCAGAAGAACACAAGAAATATATCTGCTGCCAGAACTATGGTAAGTCAAGTCTAGTTGACGATACCTTGCACAAAATCAAATGGGAAAAAACTACTATGCCTAACCACAACAAAAAACTTGAAAGACTTTTCTTGAATTCAGCACCAGATTTGAAAAACCAACCTAATCTTTATAAATATGGTTGTGTTCAACTTCACAAGATTTGGAAAGCTTTAATTCTTAGGTCCAAGCTAAGGCTGGCTTGGGCCTAAGAATTAAAGGCTAAGGCTAGCCAGAAGTGCCCATAGAGGTCGGTACTCCTCATAGGACTTGAGGCTTTTAGTCCAACTTTTTCCACTTATTGTTTTGAGTGTTTGGGCTTTTCCAATTTTAAGATTGTCTCTGTGAGAGATAAAATGTAGGATCCATTCAACTTGTGTTTAATTGTTTTCTGTGCTGTATGCATTCTATCAAACCTAAAACCTGCACATAAGCCTAAATACTTGTTAGGAAGTTAGCCTTGCCTTTGAGATGACGCTAGAATATTTCCATTTGAATGCAACAGTTGTGGAAGCATGGGTTGGCAGAAGTTGCAGCCAATGGCCTTATCTTGGGATCAGAAGCTCAGTCTGATTTCGATGACCATAAGTAGTGATGCTCACAATTTAAATTGCTGTTGAGGCTGCATATGTTCACAGAGGGGATGTAGAAACTATTTTTATGAGGATTGTTAATATTTGGATTTTTTTTTTTAAGATCTTTTGTGATCTGCAGTATAACCTTATTTCAATAAGTCATGTCCTTCATTGTGTGTGGGGAGGAGAGTTCAAGAGTAGGGGAATGCATTGCAAGGTGAAACATGCAGATATACCACTCACAGAAGGAACCCAGTCTTCTGACCAAACATGGTTTCAACAGTTACCACCATTCCCTGCATACCACTATGCTGAACTCCCTCCAGGTATAAACTGAAGCAAGGGAAAGTGGTAGCAGGATCACTAGCTGATTAAGAAACCTCTGATTTCATTACTATCAGATTCTGTTCACATGCACTAACTAGCATCCAACTAATGAAACTTTTACTGCTGTACCTTCTAGTGAGAGAAGGGTCTAGGTCCCTACAGTATATTTGGCATGGCGTTGAAGGATGTCACCTACATGGAATGTGAGAAGAAGGGAGGAGGAAGGAAGAAAAGAGCTACAGCTTTTGTCCTGAAGACCAAAACATGGTAGTGAGCCACTTCAGGCATCTGAATAAGCATGGTGGTGGTATTTTACCAGACAATGAAAGACTTCTACCGTATAGGAGTCTAGGCAATACCACATTATAAAGCTTATATTATTAACCTCCTATTCACAATTTTCCTCCACATTAATCTGCTATTTGTTTGGACTTCAATATTGTGAGATATTTTGATCTTTCAGCATTTTAATGAATCAATCGACCTAAATCTTGATCTTCCTACAGATATTTTTCCTGCCATCCTAGCATCAAACACCTGTTTAAAGTTTGCTGCTGTGTAAATGACTATACCACCTTAGGTTTACTCTGCTCACACATTCCTGAATGCTAATATGATTCTGCATTGATGCAATCTGTTCACTTCCATAATTTTTTCTCAGAACTCTCATATCTGCTGTCTAGTCTTTGAACAACTTTTTATATCATTTAGATGATAGATGAGAATAATGGCATTCGTGCCATTATTCTCAAAGGCATGAAGGCCTTCATTTTCCACTCCATTCAAAATTCCCATTCACTTCCAAGTGGCTTTGCATAAAGGCAGTTCTACATAAAAATTCGACAGAGTACAGGTGACTTGCAGCAAGAACTCCAGCTTTGCAAACAACCAACATTAATCAGCAAATTAACTCTGAAAGGGCTGATATCAGAAAATGATGCTCCTGTTCAAATGACAGTCACACTTTCTGATCTTATGCAAAGGCCATCAAACTCAACTTCTGCTCACTGACCTTCCACCTCTTATCTAAATGGCACCATTGTTACAACACTAAAAGTAAAGCTGACCTCCTGGCATCATTCTGCTCCTGCAACCTGCATAAATGATCAAGACAAATCATCTATCATACTGTCCTACATAATCTCTACACTATTTAATAATGAGCTGGCACTTATCCCAATACATGGAAGCAAGCATATATCCAACCTATTCCTAAAAAAGTTTGCAAACTACCAAACCATCAACTCTTACCACAGTCTAAAATAATGGAAGTCATGAACAGTCAAATTCTTCATTATTTAGAGACCTACCAGTTAATCAATGACCACAGCATGGATTCTGTTGCTCTAGATGTCTTAGCCTACATCACTTGCACTACACACATCATGGAGTAACATGGCTATTGCTCTTGACATTTTCAGAGTATATGATCATTGGTATCAAGACCTACACAATAAATTGCAATCCTTTGGTCTACTATACACTCTCTATAATTAGGTAGCAAGCTTTCTCTTGGTTGCTCACTATATATCATAGTCTATGGTTTCCTCCCTTCAATCTTACCAACAAGGGTGCCTCAGGACTCTGCATATCCCCTTTCTCCTACATAAAAATAACCTTTTCTCAATGACCAGCTATCCTGTCTACAGTTTTGCTGATAATACTCCAACCTACTCATTTGAAAAACCTTATAGTACTCAAACATCCTAAGGTTCAAGATCTATTGTTATAGATTTTGTACCTTAAACACTGATCTCCATACCAGTTTTCAATGGGATGAGGATCACATTCATCTTCAATGCTTCCAAAAGGTCTCGCCTTCTTTTCCACAAAAAGGATATTATTTCAACATCCTTTACCTTCAATAATACACAACTCACCCAGAGAGGATCAGACCTCTTTCTCTTCTTGGATTGGCATTCTTTTCTAGTCAATACACTACTTCTTCATCCATCCAGCCTACTAACTCTATAAATCTCAAATCTATCCATTCTTAGAATACTGTTCACGTGTATAAGATGGTATACCAAAAACTTACTTAAAATTCTTGATGATGCCTAGAGGAGGGCAATTCATCAGACGACTGATGATCCTTTACTCAATGACTTACTTTGAGCACTATCTGTTTCAAGTATGTATCTATAATGAGCTATAGGTTTTTCCATAGCTCATGTTTAGGACAACTAAAAAAAGTTACATTAACAGAAGAAATGGCCCATTTCTAAATCCCAAAGTTTAAAACCTTATTCACCTACATTAAATTGGTTCACCACTCATTTATTCATCTTCAGCCTATTTAAATCTAAAGGTACTTTTACATTGCTTCACCAAACTGATATCCATCATTCCTCTACTTTCTGTTGGGTGTGTTAAAATGAACTGCCCATCCTTCACAGTCTAACTTCAAATACTGAACCTGCATCTGCCTTCCTCAGAGTGTACCAACCTCCAGCTATTCAAGAAAAATGTCAATAGGTTCCTTCTTTTGCCACATTTGCCTGCATGCACTAATATGCTATAGAACTGCATTGCTCATGCTTAGGACTAATTAATAAACAAATAAATAATACAAAATAAAGTTACCCTAACAGAAGGCACAACCTTTTCATCTCTAAATCCCGAAGTTTAAAAGTATATTAATCCTACACTAAATTAGCAAAGCCACTATATCAGTATCATTTCTGATACTGCTCCCCAAATTTGAATACAAATGATTATCCCTTTGCAATGCATTTATAAACCATTAACAAAAAAAAAAAAGTTAACAGTAATGGCATCAGTACTCAGCACTGCACAATCCTGTTTATTATCTTCCTTTTGATTGCTCCTCATGCAACTCTCTGATATCTATTGGATAAGTAATCATCAATCCAATCTATTAACTATTTATCTAAACTTATTCACTGCATTTCTCATGTTCTGTTTTATTATAAAATTACTTGATTACTGACAAAAGGCTGTTCTTTATCCAGTCCATTCTAGACACCCCCCAAAAAAATAAATAAATAAATAAATAAATCTCACATCATCCACCAATTTCTATAATCACCTTCTATAATCATTCTCTTACAAAATTTTTCATTAAAGGAAATATGGTATAATGGTTGCATTTTGGTTGCCTTTATGTTACAATACTATCTTACTCTTACAACTGCAAAACACTGATTAAACCACCAGGTCAATGGCACTATCAGTTCCTTAGCACATTCCCTTAAAACATGTAGGTAAATTTCCTCCAACCCCCACACTGACATTCACAGCAAGGCTATGAATGTCAATGTGGGGTTGTCCCTACTTCATCTATAGCAACCATCAGAGGTATTTCATGACAACAACATCATGAGCCTTCTCAGCCTCTAATGGCTCCTGAGCCAGAATAGCTAATATTCTAAATACACCCATTTCACTCACTTGAAACCTTCTCCAATTCCATTAGTCCCTTAAACAACGCTTTGGATCAAATAAAATGCACATATCAAATTTGACTTCAGAAGCTATCATCTTACTGAAAACAAAACAACAAAAAAAAAAACATTCAGTATAGCGTTTTTCTGGATCTTAAATACTAGTACAAAAAAGTGCATTAGCTTATGTTTTCATATCAATTCCATAGCTCCTTGCCATTAATCCAAATATGATGAATGCAGCAAGTGGTTACTGGATGGTTATCTGAATTATACTTAAATTCCAGAATGAGTAATGTTTAGACATTAAGAGAGTACACAAAATGAACTCGGTAATACTTATTAGTTTTCATGCTGATAACCGCAATCGTTAATTTGAATTCATTTTAATTAAAATTTGAATACAAATTACTGTTTAACATTTCAAGAAGATACCTTGTTGGTTGAATTGGATAACTGAAAAAAGTTACTGGGTGATGCACATTTTTTTTTTTTTTTTTTTTTTTTTAACTGTACGTAACATAAATTAAACGTTCATGATGAATTCGGAATATTTTTTGAGTATTTGAAGTTTTTTTTTTTTTCTATCGAACCACTCATAATTCGACAATTTAGTGTTATTTGAATTAACAGCATTTTTACCCCAATAGGTTTTTCTGTATATATCTTATCTTAGAACCTGCAGCTGTACATAAATCGGAAGAAATGGAAACACGAGTGAACACGTTTTTGGGCTGCAATGTAGCATCTTCTATTCAATTTATGACAGAAATCTTTCAATTATCTAAATTAGCGATGTGTGCAATAAGTAAAGTTTGTCACATGTCTGTGCATGATTAATACTATAGTTTGTGGTGCAACCAAATAAACGGGATATCGTGGCATACCTTATGGTTGTTTCTCAAACATGTTACCCCCAAAGTAAAACCCTTTTTTAAGAACGAGTAATAACAACATGCCATAAAGAATATTAACTAACCTTTAAAATAATATCTTGTCTTTTCGTATTCAAAAGCTTCTATGAAGATTTAAAAAAAAAAAGTATAATTAATCGGTTTATCGCAAAACTACGAACACTTTCAACAATTTACAGCATCTCGATCATTTTCTATGCTGGCATTGCGTTCCGGTATTTCGGGCAGAAACCACGGCTAGATCGTGATTGGTCAATATTTGTTTCGAAATAAAAATCAATGGTCTTTTCCATGGTCCACTCCCTACGACTGCTCCCGTGGAACGCAGGCAACCAAGGTAGATTTCAGAGAGGTAGCCCAACTTTCATACATCTAACTGAATCGACATCTAGCGGTTGGTACCCATAATCAATAAGCTTTACAAAGCAGTTTTCGTTAAGGGGCGTATCCCATTAAATTTTAACTATCAACGTTCAGCGTTACTGACTGGATGGGCGAAGCAAATATGCTTTTATATTCCCCTTTGTCTGGGTTGGTGTACAGATGAATGGAGTAGTTTTGAGCTTTATGCTCTCCCTTTGTAGCAGTGTAGTTAGTTGATTTCAGCTGGGAGCAGATTGTTTTCGGTCTTTTGTGCTTGTTGTAGACTGTCTCATCGTTTTCTGAAGCTTGACTGATCAGTGGATTAGGATGAGCGAACTGCTTTAGTGAAAAACCTCTCTGCTAAGTCATGTAGTAGGGGGGGCTATGTATGGGATTTTGGTATCGCGATAGATCTGTGTATTTCTGACATACCACGGTGCATCCAAGATCATCCGTAGGCATTTATTTTGTATCCTCTGGAGTTTTAGGATATTAGACTGTGAGGTGTGGCTCCACGCTGGGGAGCTATACGTGATTACAGGACGTAACACCATCTTGTATATTAGTAGTTTATTTTGTGGGTGAAGTTTACTTTTGCAGTTGATCATGGGGTATAGCTGTGCTATGACTCTAGATGTCTTGCTGCAGATCAGTTTAATGTGACTGTTGAATCTAAGTCTTTTGTCCAGTCTAACTCCCAGATACGTGGTTTCTGTTTGCCATGGAATCTTTTCCCCATAGAATTGGATGTCCTCATTGATGGGTACTTTTCATCTTTTAAAAAGCATAGCTGAGGATTGACCTGAATCCTGCAATCTGAGAACCACTTTGCAAGAGAGGAGATGCTATCGTGTAGTCTTTTGGTTTCCAGCTTGGGGCTGAGAGATCTGGACGATATTGCCGTATCATCGGCATATAAGGCAGTGATGGTTGTTCTTGGGTTTTGTGTGATATCAGCTACATAGATTGAGAAGAGTAGGGGAGCCAGAAAAGAGCCTTGGGATACACCTGCAGAATTTTTCTTCTGGATGATATAATTCCATTGATTTTTATTTGCATGTATCTGTCTGAGAGATAGGATTTGATCAGTCTTACGATGTTTATGGGTATGTTAGCTTTTATAAGCTTGTAGAGTAGGCCCTGGTGCCATACTTTGTCGAATGCCTTTGCTAGATCCAAGAATACGGCTGCAGTGTGCTGGTTCCAATTAAAGCCGACTGTGATGTGTTCTCAGGTGGTGTATTTGTTGAGTGGTACTGTGCTGCTTTCAGAAACAAAATTGCTCATTAGGGATAATTTTAAGTTTCTCTGTCGCATCTTGTATATGACTCTCTCTGCGATTTTGCCAGGGCTGGATAGTAGACTGATGGGCCTGCAATTTTGGGGAAGTTGTGGGCTATTTCCAGGCTTTTTTATAGGTGTTATATCAGCAATTTTCCAGGCTATGGGAAAAAGTTGTGGTCTGATTATTGCATTTGTTATGTTGACTATATGGATTATGGCCTTTCTGGGAAGAATTTTTATGATTTTATTGGTGATTCCATCTAGTCCTGGGGCTTTTTTTGAATCTAAGTGCTTCATGATGTTATATATTTCTGTCGGGGTAGTAGGAGTGATGTGGTCTGGGCAGTTCTCTGTTTGCCTTAAAGCATGTCTGACCCACCTTTTTCTACAGAGGATCTTCAGGAATTTCCATAGAGTATGATCAGCTGGGTTTAGGGATGTTAACTTCTTTTCCCATTCCTGGTTTCTATGATTTTTTAGTGCATCTCTTACTTTTCTGTTTAGGTTGTTTATGATAGTTTTGTTTTGCGGGGCGCTAGTGTCATGGTACCTCTTCCTGGCTTCATCTTTTGAGTTGATTAAGTTTGTAATCTCCTCTGGGATTCTGCTGGTTGAATAGATGCATGTTGTTCTGGTGAGTGATGTAATTGCTTTCTTGATTTGGTCTGTTAAGCGTTTTACTGCAGTATCTATCTCTTCTTTTTTTTGATGTATGATAGGCACTGAGCCGATGTACTCTGGTAGGACTTTGGAGAGTTTGTCCCATGCTAAGAATGTATGTAGGGGGGAGCATTTTTCTAGTGTACCTAGTTTGAGTACTAGGGGATTATGATCTGATGACAGTTCATTTATTGTACCAGTTGGTACTGATATTTGATATTTTTTAAAACAACGATGTCTAGCACGTCTGATCTGCCAATAGGGCTGTGATAGGTAGGCTCGACAGGTACCACAACTGTGGCTGAGTTGGCTGCTGTGTAGTTGTGTAGAGCGTGGCCAATTGTATTAACTGTGGAGCTGTACCAGGCAGTGTGCTTTGCATTCAGATCTCCTGCCATAAGAATGGAGTCTGTAGAGCCTAGGATAGAATTCAGATCGGATATTAATAGGTGTTTGCTTGGTGGGTTGTAAGCTGCATATATCTTGATACTTCCTACATTCTTGGTGTGTACTTCCACTCCTGTAATCTCCAGGTTGGTGGGTTAGGTAGGGTATTGTGGTTGAGGCAGGCTTGATGTAGATGGCTGTGCATCCCCCTCTGGTACCTAGTCTGTTTGTTCGGTACATGGTGTATCCCCTTATTATTGGACTGTTAACAGGTCTCAGGTGGGTTTCGCTAATCAGCATAATATCGGGGTTTCTTCTCAGTGCGAACTCTTGTAGCTCTAGTGTCTTGTTGGTGAGGCCACTGGCATTCCAGGCAGTTATCAGGAGTGAGTTCGGTTGTATTTTAGTTTTGCACATTGAGGGCTTCTAGAATGGAGTGGGTTCATTGAAGGAATTTCTTCGTTGAGGATGACGATGGGTTGGTTTGGCAAAATTCTTGCAGCATAGTGGCTAATGAGGTGGTCAGAATTGTTGTGATGTTGGGGCTATTCTGAGTGGTATGTGCTGCATTCTTGGGGTGAGCTGCTTCTGCATAGGTTCTGGTGGGGGGGGGATTGTGGTCTTTCCTGACTTGTTTGATTTAGTTTTCTTTGATTCATATTTTGATCAGTCTCAATCTGTGATCTTTGGGTGGTAATGGGAGCAGATGACTGAGAGGGTCTTCTTGCCCCACGGTTTTTCGGATGATGAATGCATCCTTTGTAGTTGGCAGGATGGGATCTATCGCAGTTGGCACATCTAGCTGGTGTGGTTCGTGATTTGGAACAGGTAATGGATGGGTGTTTTTCGTCATATTTGAGGCATCTGTACTCATCTTTGCAGAGCTTTTCAGCATGTCCAAACTTTTGGCAGCGATGGCATTGCCCTGCCATCTTTGCCCTGCTCTCTTTCTTAGTGGTTCTGGGATTAGTCTGAGACCACAGACGGCGGTTATTTCATAGATCTGTTTCTGCATGTTGTGGACTTCCACTAAGACTAGTGGCATTGGTCGCTTGTCTGATCTGGTCATCCTGCTGACCTTGATAGGTGTTAGGCCCTGATGGGTGAGGTCTGCCGCGATCTCCTCAGAGGTGATGCCTTCAGCGACTCCTCTGAGTACAACTTTAAGATTTTTTTCGCTGCTCAGTGTGAAGGTATGAAATTGTAGTTAGTTGTTAAATTTTAACACTGCTTCCTTTTATATACATATATATATATGTATATAAAATGTATATAACATGTATATATATACATGTATATATATATATATATATATATATATATATATATATATATATATATATATATATATATATATATATATATATAAACTTAACTGTTTGCTTACTTGAACTACGTCCAAGTAAGCAAACAGTTAAGTTTGCTTACTTGGATGTAGTTCAAGTCTAAAGGTGGTGCAACACCATGGCAACTCATTGTAAAGGTGGGTAAAGTTCTGATCACTATTCTTAGTATTTTCCATTATGTAAAGCACATCTCACTAAGAGATGTATACTGCAATACATTATGGGTGGGGTCACTACCTAGACCGATTTCAACCTTTTTTGAGGTCTCCTCAGTGAGTAGCTAGACCCTAAATACCAAGGTTTACCAATACCAATAACATTACTGACAGGATGGGTGAAGCACTAGTGCTTTTCATATTCCCCTTTATCTGTAATGAGAGTTGTTTGGGAGTGGGAGATTTGTGAGCAATTAAGCTCGCCCTCTGAAGGCAGTTGTGTTAGCTATGATCGGTTGAGAGAAGAATAGCCGTTGGTCTTTTGTGTTTGTAGTAATCAGTCTCGTAGTAATTGACAGCTTGTACGATTAGTGGGTTTGAATGTGAACTTGACATCACGAAGAATTTTTCTGCAAGATCACGAAGGGAGGAGATGTATGGAGTGCCGGTTTCTCGGTGAATCTGTGAATTTCTGACGAACAACGGTGCATCCAGGATCATCCCAAGGCATTTATTTTGGATTCTCTGTAATTTTGAAATGTTTGATCTTGAAGTGTGACTCCATGCTGGTGAGGCGTAGGTAATGACTGGACGTATTACCATCCGGTAAAGAAGCAATTTATTTATGCAGGTTCAATTTGCTCTTACAGTTTGATCAATGGGTAGAGCTGAGCTACGACTTTGGAAGATTTAGAGCAAATGAGATTGATGTGTTTGTTGAAAAGGTGTTTCTTATCCATTAATACCCCAAGATATTTGGTCTCTGATTGCCATGGGATCTTTTGACCAGAGAGCAGGATGTCTTCTTTGTTGCAGATTTTTCTTCTTGAAAACATTATGGCTGAGCTTTTGAGGGGGTTCACTTGAATCCTTCAGTTGGTGATCCAATTTGCTAGCTCATTGATACTTCCTTGGAGTCTAGTGATTGCTCGGCGAGGGCTCAGGGATCTAGCTAGAAGCGGTGTCGTCGGCATAAAAGGTCGTAGTAGTTGTTCTTGGATTGAGAGGAATATCTGCCATGTAAGTTGTGAAAAGTATTGGGGCCAGAAGAGAACCTTGAGATTACTCCCGCCAGAATTTTGCGCTTTGAAGAAACAATTCCATTGAGTTTTACTTGCATGTATATTTCATTGATATATGAGTTTCACTAGTTTAATTGGGATATTGTTTTCAATTAGTTTGAAGATAAGGCCTTGATGCCAGACCTTATCAAAGGACTTGGCAACATCCAAAAACACAGCAGCATGTGAAGGTGCCAGTTAAAACCATGAGTGATATGTTATGTTAGTCAGTGAATTTGTTGCACCGTGTTGTGAGCTTTGCGAAACCCAAATTTCTCATTTGGGATTATTTTCTGTTGGTCCACTGCTGATTGTAGTCTTGTTAGGATGACCTTTTCTGTTACTTTGCCAAGACAGGAAAGAAGACTGATGGGCCTGTAGCTTTGGGGAAGTTGTGGGTTATTGCCAGGCTTTTTCAGAGGTATAATTTCCGCAATTTTCCAATCTGTGGGAAAGTACTGGAATCTTAAAATGGAATTCGTAATATTAACTAGATTAATTATGGCTTTCCGTGGGAGTAGCTTTATTATTCTATTGGTAATGCCGTCAGGGACGGGGGCCTATTTATTCTTCATATGGGAAATGATATTTATTATTTCTGTTGGTGATGTGGGGGTGATGGTTTCTGAATCATCCTTAGGCTGACTTAGTGCATTTTTAACTTTACGACGAACTTTGTGAATAAGATTGACATTTAAATTTGCGTACGATGGGCTGCATTGATTTTCCAGATTGTCAATTAGGGCTTCTACTTTTTCTTCATCTGTGTGTGCAATTCCAAGATTGGTCTTTAAAGGGAGAAGTGGTTGTCTTTTGGTACGAAGAGATTTTACAAACTTCCACATGGAGTTATCTTCTGGGTTGATTTATTTGAGTTTGGTTTCCCATTTGGAGTTCCTGTGGATCTGGAGAGCTTCTCGAACCTGTCTGTTGGGACAGGTTCAAAGTGTTTAAGGTTGCTTTGTCCTGCGGGGCTATAGTATGGTGATATCGCTTTCTGGCCTTATTTTTGGCCCTGATCAGGTCCATTATCTATTCTGGGATCCAGTTAGGAGCGTGGAAGACAGTGGTTTGAGTGACTGATGTTATTGCTGAGTTGATTTGCCTAGTTAAATTGTTTACAGCTTGATCTATTTCTTCTTTTTAACGATTGACAGGAGGCGGACCGATGTGGACAGGGAGAACCTTAGAGAGCTTGTCCCATGGTATGAAAGAATGATGGGGAGAGAGCTGAGCTTGAAATCCTAACCTGAGCAGGATGGGATTATGATCTGAGTTAAGCTCTTCTACTGTCTCCAGCTGGTATTGATATTTGATGTTTCAGAGGATAACTATGTCTAATACATCAGAACTTCCTGATGGGCTGTAGTGTGTGGGCTCCAGCTACTATTGATGAGCTGAGTAACGTATAGTTAAATAAGGTACGGCGCCTTTCGAGTTGATTGACGAACTGAACCAGGCCGTGTGTTTGGAGTTTAGGTCTCCTGCTATAATTATGGAATCCGTGGAGCCGAGGATGGAGTCTAAGTCTGCTGTCAATAGTGGAATACTGAGAGGGTTGTAGGCTGCGTAGATTTTGAGTTTGCCTGAGTTATTAGCGTGCACCTCCACACCCGTCACTTCAAGGTTTAGAGTTTGGGGGTTAGTCAGTGCGTTGTGGCTTAAATAATGTTTGATAAAAATAGCTGTGCCTCCTCCACTAGAGTTAAGTCTGTCCTGTATAAAATATAGCCTCTTAGTTTTGGATTGTTTGATGGTCTGAGGTGGGATTCACTGATCAAGATTATGTCTGGGTTGTATCTTTTTGCAAATTCTTGCAGCTCGAGAATTTTATTTGTTAAGCCATTGGCATTCCCTACTGTTATCATGTGAGAATTTGGGTTAAATTTTTTAAACATTATAGAGAGCTGTTAATATGGATTGGGTTTCTAGGTAGAATCTTTTTCTGGAGGATGGTGAGGTGCTTGCTTTGCAGAATTCATGCAGCATTGTTGCAAGTGACGAGGTTAAAGCTGATGTGAGATTAGAGCTTGTTTGCTCTTGTGATGAAAAAGACTGGGTTTTTACCGCTTCTGCATATGATTTGGACATGGATGAGGGTCGAGTGCCTTCCTGTGTTGTCGAATGTGAGGTATTATGATCTGGAGGGCGAACTGCTTGATTGTGTGTTGTGTCATTGCTTGTACGAACGTGGTTAGTTCTTGTTGATCCACGGTTTTTTGGATGGAAAAGGCAGCATCTATATGCAGCTCTGCAGAGTTTTTGGGCATGTTCGAATCTCTGGCATCTGTGCCACTGCCCTGCTGAGCCTTCTTTCTTAGAGGTTCGGTTGTAATTTTAAGCTTACAAATGTCCGTAACTTCATATATGCTTTTTTGTGTGTTGGAGATTTCGACCAACACCAGTGGCATTGGTGTTTTATCTGACCTCAACATTCTACTCACTTTGGTTGGAGTCAATCCTTGATTGATGAGGTCAGCTGTGATCTCATCAGTTGCGATACCCTCAGCCACTCCTCTTAGAACTACTTTTAAGTTCTTCTCGCTAGCTGGCACTAATGTGTGGAAGGGCAATTTAGAGTTGTCAAGGATTTTCGTCATCAAGCGATAATCAGTGACAGTGGTAGGGTGAATCTTTACACCCTCATCAGTATTTCTTAACCAGAAAAAATTGATATATTGCTCTCCTAGGGATCTTGAGACTGAGGTCCATTTGTCTTTATCTCGAAGGATGACTGGAGGGGCCTTTTCTTTTCTATCTTGGGTGGTCTGATTGTGTTGAGTTGTTACATCAACTTCCAATCTACCTTATGATGTTCTGCGTCTTTTATTAGAATATTCTTCATGAGAACAATCGAAATGTCGGGGAGTCTTTGAAGGTGGAACAGTTGTAATGTCCTCTTCAATGTCCAAATCACATCTTCAGTGTCATTTTCTTGAGTGAAGAGATTCAAGCAACCAGGATAATCTGTTTCAAATTTCTTTAGGAGGAATTTGAGAATGTCAAGTGACATATCTTTGTTTAACTGTTGAATGGCGTCTTTGATATCGTTTACATTCTCCATTCTTGAATAGGTATAAAATATTTACAATGGCGAAGAGAACAGACTAGGGCCAGAAAATTGTATCAAAAGTCAAAGTCTTACCTCGTATTCCGCAAACAAAGCAGATTCACAATATCTAAAACTCACTAATCACCACTTAAATCAAAAAACATTCTTCGTAACAACAACCATCATGCGAGACTACAATGCGAGCCGCCATGCTGTCTCGTCATGTATGAATACCAAGGTTTTAGTAATACAGAGCCTTATCAACTTTACCTATACAAGTTGCTACAAGGTTTTTTATTTTGAATAAGAATCTCTGATGGAGATATAGAAGTAAAAATTTTCTTTTATTTATATATATATATATATATATATATATATATATATTATTTGAATATATATATATATATTAATATATATATATTTGAATATATATATATATTAATTGAATATAAAATTTGACATGAAAATACCAGTTTTTTTTATTTTTATTTTGCAAAAACATAGTTTTAATTATTAATTAAAGATCCAATAAATGCTCACTTTAGGAATATAATTCCTTTCTGTTTCGCAAATATTTATGAAGTGAGCACATATTTATCTTATTGAAATAAAATAATATTGTGGGAACAAAATGTTATTCATGGAACAAAAAGGTTTATAAAAATAAATTAACATTAAACTGTTAATGTTAATTTTAACATTAAACTGTTACAGCAGCGAGACAACCGCAATCCGGTGTAATAATGGGACTAGTATGAGTAATTGTACCATGCAACACAAAGACTAAAGTCCTAATTAGGAGCCATCTAAGTTGCGAATGTCGCATTATTACGGGAACAGTTATACGCTACTCGCCGAGAACTGTCAAAAATAATTTCTTCCATCAGTGCACTATGATATACTATACTGCCTGAAGTCAAGGAACTATGAGATATCCTGGATAGAATCTCTGACTCTATAGCCAACAAAGAATTTTTCAAAGTTAAAAGCCGGCACCAGAAGTTATTTAATATCCTCCAACAACGCAGTGCTACGCAACGACCGCAATTACATAAAGATGGCGTTGTGAACTTATCGTCGGTAACCTTAACCAAAGGAATCATGAGTGCCTGAAGTCAAGGACACAATTTTGCCGTTACTCCTAAAGAAATTCCAAAAAGCCAAAATAATGACTTCCACTGAACTTGGGATATACGAACTGCCTCCAGCAATAGCCAATAATATTAGATAACACGTGGCCAACATCTTAATCCATTGTACGCCTCCCAAAAATAATATACCACACAAAGAAATCATGGCTCTAAAAGAGCTGCACAATAATAACCACATTACCATAACCAAATCAGACAAAGGAAACACAACTATAGTAATGGATACAACAGATTATGAAAGCAAAATGCACGCACTTCTCCAAGACCAGTCAACATATCAAATTACAGATCTAGATCCCACCAACTAACAAAAGAATAAGGTGTGCAAGTTATTGAAATAAGTCACTTCCTGGCCAAAAGAAACAGTTAACAAACTCAAACCTCTCCACGTTAAGATATCTAGGATATATGGAGCTCCAAAAATTCACAAACAAGGTACAACTTTACGTTATATTGTAGATAACATAAACAGTCCTACATATAAACTTGCCAAACCACTAGCCAAACCACGAGCCACTTGCACAAACAACTCTCCCTCTTTTGTTAAAAATTCTACCCACCTAAAAAGTATTTTAGAAAACCACACCTTAAAAAGTTCAGACTTAATGGTGAGTTTTGTTATCTCCTCATTTTTCAGGAATTTACCGTTAACTGAAGTTCTTAACTTGCTAAATTCACAATTTCCTACTGACATATTTCAGCTATTTAAATTCTCAGTATAAGCAGGTTATTTTACATGGAAAGGGAAAATATACAAACAATTAGATGGGACAGCTATGGAATCCTCCCCTTAGCCAACTTCCACATAGAACATCTAGAAAGGCTAGCTATCAACACAGCCACTCTCAAACCTAGTCTCTGGATCTGCTATGTTCATGAATTTGCTATTTGGCCACATGACCCAGATACATTGAATACATTTTTAGTGCACCTACATAGCCAACACTCTAAAATCCACTTTACAATGGAACTAGAAATTGATTGTCTACATTTCCTGGACACACTTACCACACAACTTCCAGAAGGTTCCTTGTCATTCCAGGTTTATAGAAAACCAACATATAGAGGGAGATATTTAAACGAACAACCACACCATCACCCTTCTGGACAATATGGTCTCTTAAAAACACTAACCCATAGAAGTAGAGCAATTTGTTCCGATGACATTGCTCTCACTGCTGAACTTTCTCACCTCCATCACACCTTCCTGGCCAATCTATGATCCCCACAAGATAGATAAAATACTAAATGCTCCCCAAAAATCTCCTCACTATCTACCACAGAAGGCTACAACAAAACTATCATCTGAAAAGATATCTAGGGAGCTTAACAAACACCAACTACACACTGTATTTGAACCTTATGTGAAATTGGTAACTCTCATTCGTTCACCTAAGGACAGATTCTCTCCTTTATCGCATCCAGGAGTCTATGAAGTAGCCTGTTCATGTCATGCAAACAGGATCAATTGGAAAGAAACAAAGGTACTGCTCAGAATCTCTTACAAGTCAGAGAGGTTGTTCCTGGAATCAACAGAAGCCCTGAAACATACTCCAAACCTCAATAATTATGGCTGTATAAATCTGCGAAAGATTTGGGAGACAGTCATACTATGACCATATTAGTATCTGTTTTTGTTTTTTAACTTAAATGGCACCTAATTAGGATTTTAGTCTTTGTGATGCATGCTACAATTACTCATACTAGTCCCACTGTTATACCGGATTGCGGTTGTCTCGCTGCTGTAATAAACTTTTTTGTATGCTCTGAAGATGCTGGATATAATACCAGCGAAATATTAGCGTTTAAGTTAATAAATAATTATTTTCTTATCAATCTGTGTTCGCATCTATAGCGTTAAAATCCAATCAACATGTGTGACGAACACATGAGGCTTTCCACACGATTATGTATCGAATTCTACTCCAATGTTAAAAAAAAAAGGAATTGGTATAAAACGAATCTTAAAACTAGGGCAGAGGATGGTGACTATTATAGATAACTTATAGGCATTTCATACTTCCTTAATTTCCTATAACTTTATATAATTTACCTGGAAGAGTTCCAGTACAGTTTACTCAAATTCTTGTTATGGAATAGAGAGTAAGACAGGACTGTGAATGTTGGAAAAACGAGAAGGTTGCATTATTCATAAGGATTACGTAAGGGATTGTGTATGGTCAGTACCGCCGTGGCTAAGAGGTGCCTTTGTTCAAAGTTATATGTCAGTGCCCCAAATAAAATAGAATTTATTATTTATCGTCTTGAAATGTCATCCCTCCTGATCAGGCGTCTTTATGTGGGTCACAACCTGCACATCTACACATGGTAGCTCTGTGTATGATTTTAGGAATGCAAAAGTTGGAATTCAGAAATCAGAGAATGGAGCAGATCATAATGGAGGAACAGGGATAGAGATAAATAGAAATGAGAGAAATGGAGAAAAAGAGTTAGTGGCTTATATGAATTATTCGGGATTTTTTCTGGTCATTGATCAGTAAAAAAGGAGTAGCCGATAGCTAAAATGGTATCATCTACTCCTTTCGGGGAATAAAAGATGTTAGAGAAGGGAAAAAAATAGATTTAAAAGAGGTAATATAATCAAAACGTCTTTCAGGGATAAAGAATCAGGACATAACCGCAGCTCTGATACTGGCGAGAAACCGAATGAAAATGATTGTTGTAATTGAAATGAATGATATCAGTAACAAAAGATTTTCCATGAGACAAGATGTGAAGCCTGATCAGGGGCGCCTCGTGCATAGTCACTGTGGAATTGCAACACCTCCAATTTTTCTCGATATATATAAATATATTTATTAATTTATTTATATTTGCATGTAATATTAAATTTTATCATCAACAATCCTATACAATTCTCTTATTTTGTATAAAAAATAATAAAAATCGATCTTGTAGCACTTAGGAGGGCGGAGAACGCTAGCAGCACTGTGTCAACCACAGTGTCATATTGCTACGCACAAGCATATGCACGTCATAGTGAGATGCGAACTATTCGCGTAAAGCGGCACTGTCTGTCGCGCAGATCCACTGTTGTATATATGCAGTTTGCGACAGTAGTAGAGTGTTCGTAGTGCTTATTATGTTTACTCCGTCTCTTTAAATATTTGGACATTACAATTAAAGGATTTAATTGTAATGTCCAAAAATTGTAAATCCATTCCTTTAACCCAAAAATTGTAAATCCATTCCTTTAATCCAAAAATTGTAAATCTATTCCTACAATTAAATCAAAAAATAATCAGATAACGCCTATTTAATTACAATTAAAGGAATGGATTTTATTTTTAAGTAATTTTGAATTATACTAAACTGTATAATTTTATTGATAATAAACAATATATTTTTTTTTAGAGCCTGTGTAGCTCAGCGGATGTGGCGTTTGCACACCGCCGCGCTTGGCCGCACGAAGGAAGACTTGGTTTCGAGTCTAGTCGGCGACTAGGGGAAATTTTTCTAAGCCTTTTTTCGACCGGTTCCCGAGTTAGTCGATCTCTGGCACGGGCAAGCAGGTTTTTCCTCCCGGAAACTCGGGTTTTTCGTCCTGTAAACTCAAGAAAATCGACCGTAGAACCCACATTATTTCAGACATTAAATATATTGTGTTAGGGTTAGGAACCACGAGATGGTGGCACATTTGAGCCGTCTCTCTTCACTGCGTACCGCTTAATTAGTGATAGCCTTGGGCCATCTGTCTCTGATTGGGTACCAGTGGAGATTGAACTGCCCACTCAGTCTCCAAAAGTTAGATAGGGCTAAATGGCCTCGCCTACTCCCGTATACGGGAATAAATTGGCGTTAGCTGATTTTTTTTTCTTTTAAACAATATTTTTTCATGTTTAATTTTTTTTTTGATTTTTACCATAATTTTGATATTTTATCCAAACACGTATACAAAGAATAAATATAGATTAATTGCTGAGACAATGTGGACTATGTTAGTTGTAATACAGAATTATGTTATGGAGTGTGAGAAGTTTTATGATAAGGTGTTGAGAGGCTGAAATTTGCTGCGTAAGATCACTTCATTGGAGAAAAATTCATTGTACGATTATATACATACACACTGTACTTGCACTGTGTATGTATATTTCGAAAGTTGCAGCACCCCCACAATTTCAAGCAACGAGCCGCCGCTGAGCCTGATTATCACAAATAAATGAAAACTACAAGTGGAAAGATATGAATGCTGCTGGCATAGCATAATATTCTGGCAACACCCTTAAGCAGTGGACCGAAGAGAAATTTTATTATTGCAAATGGTATGATTCTGAAGTTGTGTAAGGAACATTATAAAGAAATGTTATAATGCATTGTAAAGAACATTATAATGCATTCTACAAACGGGGTCACGTTGATGTAGGTTTTTATAAGAGTGATGGTCTGCACTAAAATAGGTTTGGTGTTTGGTATTTAGAGCATCTAGTGATAAAAGAAAGAGTAATGGACAGAAATAGGAAAATGAGAGCTGCAGATAAGATTAAAAGATAATAAATTGACGACTGAGAGGGTAGTTCAATCTCCGCAGGCAGCTAATCAGAGATAGTAGCTAGCGCACCACCATCGAATTCGGTTGATAAATGCCACAATCTCGTGGTCCCAAACCCTAACCCAATATATTTGTTGTCAGAAATAGTGTGGGAGCTACGATCTATTTTCTTGAATTTATGAGGTGGATAACCCGTGTCTAACAGAGAGAGAGAGAGAGAGAGAGAGAGAGAGAGGGAAATGGCTTGCCAGTGCTAGAGATGGGCTAACTGTAACCGATCGAAGAAAGAGTTACGAAAATCTCCTCTCGTCGGCGAGTAGAACTGAACTTAGGTTCGGGTGGCGTCACGCTGTTGTTAAAAACACCACTGCCACAGTGGAACACAGGCCTTTAACATACATCACAATCGAAATAAATAAATAAAGCATATATTATTACTATTACTATTATTCTCAGATAAGCTTACATATAAGCTTCGAGGATGAAAGCAAAGAAATTAGTTCTCATCCAAGAAGTATCATATGCAACCAAATGCATGTAATGTACGTATCACATGAAAACCAATGTATGTAACGTATGTATTATATGTAAACCAATGTACGTAATGTAAGTAACACATGTAAACAAATGTAAGTAATGTATCCTATGTAATCAAATGTATGTAATGTATATAATAGCTGTAACAAATGTATGTAATGTATATAATAACTGTAACAAATGTATGTAATGTATATAATAACTGTAACAAATGTATGCAATGTAATAAAAAAAAATTCGTTTAGGTTAAGGGATATTACATCCCATATAGTATCTTAGCCGAATAAGAAACTCAAAGAGTTTCATGCCGAATATAGTAGAAACTATATAAAGTTCGGCGATTCCAAGCGTAAGCAAATACCTGGATACTACAGCAACTGACCCCATATAGTATCTTAGCCGAATAAGAAACTCAAAGAGTTTCATGCCGAATATAGTAGAAACTATATAAAGTTCGGCGATTCCAAGCGTAAGCAAATACCTGGATACTACAGCAACTGACCCTAAAGGTTGTGCAAGCTGAGGCAACTCGTGTCAAAGGTGGAGAAAGCTCCGATCACTATTCTTGATATTTACTCATAATGTGAACTTAGCTCCTAGGAGCTGTATTATTGTTCGACATTATGAGAGAAGGTCACTACCCAGACCGGTTTCAACCTTTATTGAGGTATCATCAGTGAGTAGGCAAGAATGGGAGTTCATGTCTTTCATCATCGGCCTTTGGAGTATAAAAGATTGCTGAGGGTCAGCAGGTAGTAATAGGGGGAAGTTTAAAAAAGGTAGAGCGGGATAGTAGGAGGTAAAAAGAGGCCTCAGTCAACCTGTTTAGCTGTGTAATGTAACCCAGAGGTTGTGGCTAAAAGGTCTGTAAAACATAATCTCCTTACAGCTGTTCTAAAAAAAAAACTTAAAATTTACACTTCACTTTATACGAAAAAGATAACGTTAGATTACATTAATCCAGGTGTCTGGAGACGTCATCTCGTAACCCCCCCCCCCCAAAAAAAAGAAAACGTTTGTTAAAATTTGGAACTTAGTTTATTCTTAAACTAGGCCTTACAAATAAAAAATAAAAAATAAAAAACTACGATAGCGGAATTCGTATTGAGGTGGACTTTATCAACCAGAGAACTGAGAGTTGGGGAATCCGGCCAGAGTGATGCAACCCACAAGGAGCTGCACCGCCTCGACGTAAGCCTTCGCAGCCCGGGTTCTCAGGTCTACCCCCTCTTTAGTGAACTAGAGAACTCAACAAGTTGTACAATAGAATTAAGTATTTAGTAGGTTCTTGAAAGGAGGACAAGTTTTTAGTTTGCCCTTAACTCTTTTCTTGTTGTATTTTTCTATAAGATTTGAGAAGCTCCTGTTTATTCCCGGCCATTTATTATTTGGTGAAGAGCTTTATACAGACTCCTTTCCGTTTCTTCGTTTAGTTCAGGGATTCCTTTTAGCTGTGCTGGGTTTAGTTCACTTAATCTTTCTATATAGAGGTCTCCCCCATTCGAAGCTTATGGTCAGGACCTGTGAGGAGGAGTATAGGTGCTCCTTTTTTGTCTATTGCCCTTTGGAGAATTACTGCGGAGTCATCTGGGATTAAACGCATTAGAACTCTTTGGGCGTCCTCGGTGGGGATGGAATTCTTCTTCCGATTCCTCGGCTGAGGTAATATTGCCTTTTCTTGATTCCTCATTCTCTTCTTGGTTTTCTATTCTGATCTCCCATTCTTCCTCTTCCTCAGAGTCAGATTCTTCTTCTGGGCATCTGTTATCTGGTTTTGTTCTCTTCGTTTCTTCTTCTTCAGGGCTGATTGGTCTTTTTTCTGTGTTGTTGCTGGCTTCCATTTCTTCTACTTCTGTGATCCTCTTCAGTCTCGATGCAAGTTTTCCTTGCGTTACGTTTCTTTTTTTTTCTTTATTTTCCATTCTGAGTTTTTCGTGGTGGCGGCTTGATATCCTGTTGTTACTGTCACGATAGCTGGGGGTTGATTGACTGGAAAGTCTTCCGGCTCCGTTGTTTTAGGCTCCTCTGCTGTTTTGCCTATAATTAGAATGTCATCCTTTTTTTCAGGTTCAGGTTTATTTACTGGAGTGGTTGCTGGGATTGGCGATATAGCACCTCCTGTTCGTTCTGCTTGTGTCCTGTTGGGACAAACGTCTACCTTGTGGGTTGTATTTCCACATTTCAAGCAAGGTGCCTCACACTGACCTAGGGCATGTCCTGCCGCCATGCAGTTCCTGCATTTGTTCTTCGGGCAGTCTGCACCTAGGTGTTCGAGTGATCCGCACCGAAAACATTGCTTTCTTACACCAGGGTAGTTGACTACTACCGTGGCAGAGCCTAGAAATACAAAGTTGGGGACCTCAGCCTTCATCTCCATAAGGAAGGTCACCTCATCAGTCTTCCAGTAGGGGTAGTCGGCATCGTTGGTGATTTTGACGTCCCGTACGTCTCCCCATTTTGAGAAAACCTCTTTGATTATCTCACTCCCTTCCTCGAGATATTCTACAGGGAACCTTTCTATTCGTAGTGTCTTCAGTAGACTTCCTACTACGCAGGGATAGATCATTTTCCCTTCACATTCTACACCTGCCATTAACTTATTCCTGGTTTATATATCTTTCACAACTACCTGGTATCTACCTGCTCCATAAGGGGTAAAACCAAATATCTTTTGTGCCCCTACTATGTCGGGGAGAGCTCTCGCTAAAGTCCTCTTCGGTATGTTGACGCCTTCCTCTATACCGAGGGTCTTCACTCGCTGCAGAAATGAAGTCATTTGGAAGAGAGAAAAATATCTCACTATGAATTAAGTCCCGGAAAAATGGATAGACCTTTAAACTAGGGCCAAGCGTTCTCCGTTTGCAGAAATCTCCTGCTACACTACGTAGAGGCGGAAGACTACAAGCAGGCACAAGGCAAAAAGAAGGGGAAAAAATAACAAAAAAAAATTTTCTCACCAAGGCTGGAAGTTTCTGGCAACAGGACTGGAACATGCAGCTTTCTTCTAGATTCGTTGGATCGGGCACTCCTCACAAACTGGATCGTGAACTGGAACTCATCAGTAGGTAGACATTATTCAGCGCCAGGTAAGTATCAGTGAGTAGGCAGACCTAGTTACAACTTACAACCCTTCTACGAGTTTTGCCATGAGGTGTCCTAATAAATTATTAGATATATGAAGAGCCAAAGGCTTCAATTCGGCGACGTTGTAAGTTCTGTTCGCTACAAACTTGATATTAACTAGGTCTGCCTACTCACTGATGATACCTCAATAAAGGTTGAAACCGGTCTGGGTTGTGACCTTCTCTCATAATGTCGAATAATAATACAGCTCCTAGGAGCTAAGTTCACATTATGAGTAAATATCAAGAATAGTGATCGGAGCTTGCTCCACCTTTGACACGAGTTGCCTCAGCTTGCACTACCTTTAGGGTCAGTTGCTGCAGTCTCCAGGTATTTGCTTACGCTTGGAATCGCCGAACTTCATATAATTTCTACTATATTCGGCTAAGAAACTATATGGGATGTAATATCCCTTAACTTAAACAAGTTATATATGTCGCCGAATTGAAGCCTTTGGCTCTTCATATATCTAATAAAAAAAAATTCTTTTAAATGTAAAAAAAAAAAAAAAAAATTAATTCCCAACACAGCAAAAAAATGTGTGTAATGTATATAATGACTGTAACAAATGTATGCAATGCAATAAAAAAAAAACCTCTTTCAAATGTAAATCATGAGTTTACACTGTATGTTTGTGAGAATTAGGAAATATAATATTTAGATTGCATATGTGTAAATACTGTTGTATAATCACACCTTTTCAAACTTTGTGAGAATTAGGAAATATAATATTTAGATTGCATATGTGTAAATACTGTTGTATAATCACACCTTTTCAAACTTGAAAAAAAAAAAAATAGTAAACTACAACATGTAATATAAGACTACTTATGTAACTCTGAACAATATAATTGTAAATTATTATTATGATTGTTATTAAAAAAAAAAAACTGTTATCAGCAAAAAAAAAAAAAAAAAAAATCAGCTAACGCCTTTTTATTCCCGTATATACGGGAGTAGGCGAGGCCATTTAGCCCTATCTAACTTTTGGAGACTGAGTGGGCAGTTCAATCTCCACTGGTACCCAATCAGAGACAGATGGCCCAAGGCTATCACTAATTAAGCGGTACGCAGTGAAGAGAGACGGCTCAAATGTGCCGCCATCTCGTGGTCTCTAACCCTAACACAATATATTTAATGTCTGAAATAATGTGGGTTCTACGGTCGATTTTCTTGAGTTTACAGGACGAAAAACCCGAGTTTCCGGGAGGAAAAACCTGCTTGCCCGTGCCAGAGATCGACTAACTCGGGAACCGGTCGAAAAAAGGCTTAGAAAAATTTCCTCTAGTCGCCGACTAGACTAGAAACCAAGACTTCCTTCGTGCGGCCTAGCGCGGTGGTGTGCAAACGCCACATCCACTGAGCTACACAGGCTCTGATTAAGCGATACAAATAACTGTTATCAGCATTACTATTTAAATCTCATAATATGTAGCACAAAGTGCTGAACCTTGTAAAATAATATACTGAATAGATGATCATTGTACATATGTAAATATTTAAATGTACAATATAAAAAAAAAATATTATTATTACGTATCACCTCTAAAGGAGGTTGACCATATTTCCTTTAGACAAAAACAAGACATTGGAATCGCAAAAATGGGACTGCGATTATGTGATATTCTGTATTCATGAAAAAGTAAGCCGATAAAAAAAAGTTTAATTACATAAGCATATTGAGCTTACTATTATTCTTCAGTAACAGAATCCATACAAAAATTTAGGTAGACGTACAGGGTAACTGTATTTCACCGCAATCGCACAATGAATATTTCTCGGATGGTGATCTTACGCAGCAAACTTCAGCCTCTGAACACCTTATCATAAAACTTCTCACACTCCATAACATAATTTGTCTTACAAATAACATAGTCCTCATTGTCTCAGCAATTAATCTGTATTTATCCTTTGACCACACACCATTCATAACAGAAAATATTCTCTTAATACAAGGGTGGCCTCAAATGAATATTTCTCGGATGGTGATCTTACGCAGCAAACTTCAGCCTCTGAACACCTTATCATAAAACTTCTCACACTCCATAACATAATTTGTCTTACAAATAACATAGTCCTCATTGTCTCAGCAATTAATCTGTATTTATCCTTTGACCACACACCATTCATAACAGAAAATATTCTCTTAATACAAGGGTGGCCTCAAATGAATATTTCTCGGATGGTGATCTTACGCAGCAAACTTCAGCCTCTGAACACCTTATCATAAAACTTCTCACACTCCATAACATAATTTGTCTTACAAGTAACATAGTCCTCATTGTCTCAGCAATTAATCTGTATTTATCCTTTGACCACACACCATTCATAACAGAAAATATTCTCTTAATACAAGGGTGGCCTCAAAAGGTCTGGCCTAACAATGGCCCAAAAAAACGAATTTATAATTTCAAAATTATTTTCATTTTTCAATATAATCTCCGGCAAGACTAATACATTTATTCCAGCGATGCTCCAACGCCAATATCCCCTCCCTCTAGTGGTTCTCATTACGGCAAAATACCCAAAATATCTCTGCAAAATACCGCTCTACAGCTGCAATCAATTTTTATTCTGCATTGAATCAAACCTCTTAATTCGAAGAAAAACGCTAACCAGCGAAAAAGAGGCTTAGTTTTGGAAAGAGATAGAAGTCGGAGGGAGACAAATCTTGGGAAGTGGGTGGATGTTCGAGCAATTCACAGCGCAGATCCCTTAATTTTCCCATTGCCAACACACCTTTGTGGGCAGCTGATTTTTTCTTCTGCAAACTGGGTAATTTCTCACGAATTTTTTTTGTCTAGTTTGGTTAATAGAGCTGAGTAATATTCCCTGGTTATTGTTTTACCCTTTTCAAGATAATTAATAAAAAATGTCTTTAGCATCCCCAAAACACGGATGCCATGATCTTTACAGCTTCTGTCTACTGTTTTGATTGCTATTTGGATTCTGGTGTGTAATGGCGAATCCAAATCTCATCCATAGTAATACGCCGACACACAAAATCTGTTTTATTTTTGTTAAAACACTCCAAGCGCTCTTCGGAGATTTTCATGCGCGTGAATTTTTGATTTGCTGTGAGCAAATCAAATCTTGCGTGGCACCCATCTTGCACAAAGCTTTTTCATTTGCAATTCTTCATGCAAAATATATTCTACAGGTTCTTTTTAAATGCCTATAGTCTCAGCAATTTCAAGCACTTTGACTAGCCGGTCATCCAATACTGTATCGTGCACTTGATCAATGATTTCTGGTGTTGTCGCACTTTTTGGATGTCCTTCACGTGGATCATCTTCAAGCCTGGTACAGCCACGTTTAAACTTGGCAATCCATTTCTTAATTGTCTAAAACGAAGGAAAAGAGCGCCCATAAACTTTTATGAACTTCGAATAAATTTCTTTTGCCGTTAAACCTTCCTTTATAAAGAATTTTATAACCTCACGATACTCAATTTTATCCATCTCAAGGAATATAGATTACACTTTTGCTTCAAATAGCTGTATAAAAGAAACTACTTGATAGAATGACTTGCAATTTCACAAGGATGCTTATGACAGATGTACCAACTTAGAAAAAAATCTTGCTGATAGTGTTTTCATCTATGGTTAAGGCCGAGAACTTTTCCAAACCCACGTATGTTAGGTTAGGTTGCTTATTTTATGTGTTGAGTGATTATTAGCGCTCCTGAACAATAAGTAATTTTTTTTTGTTCATAATTTAGTTTGATAATATTAAGTTCACTTTTTGTAGTTTGTGTTTAAAACTGGTATGTGATTGACTGAGTTATTTAGTTTGTAAATAAATCTTTTATTTAAGCTTTTTTTTTTTTTTTTTTAACACGATATTGTCGGTATGGTGGCAACGTCCGCTTTGTCGGGGGATTTGAATTTACGAGGTTTTGTGCAGTGTAGTGTCTCGCATAAGTCGCGAAAATGTATTGATATGTTGAAGGAAATTGAAACCGAAGAGAGAGGTAGAGTATGTATTAAATATTTGAAACGCAAGGTCCTATTAGGTGTAGGCTGACCATAAGTACCGTTTTGAATGGGATAATACTTTTTTTTTTTTTTTTTTCATATTTCCATGCCGTCCAGTTGTTTTAATAAAAATGTCAGTTTTGTTCCTTTTTTAATAAAAACTATAAAAATACTTTTATATCGGCAAATCATAAATTATTATTCATAACCTATAATCGTATATCAATATCATGGACACCAATAATTTGTATAACTATGGATTCGCATTGTGCGATACTAAATATCGATGTATGCAGTGATTAATTCAGACAAAATAAATAAAAAAATAAAAAAATGCATGTTGTCAACACTTGCGTGTCTGAGACGCGGCTTTCTGTTCTGCTGTAGCGTTAGGTTTTGTTTTGCCTGTATGCTAACTGGTAGCTTTGTTATTCAATGCCGGTGGAAGTTTTAAGTCTTATTTTTTAAAGCTTGAAGTCTATCCTCGCAATGTCAAAGAGATGAAACTGCAGTTTTAATGACGATCTCCAGAAAGAATTTAAATTTATTAAACTGGACAAGATGTGTAGTGATGGAACAAAAGTGGTTTGCCAATATTATAATGTAAATTTTTACATTGCTCATGGGGGCAGAAGCGACATCAACCAACATCTACGTAGCCAGAAACATAAGGATGCTAAAAATACTCTGACTTCAGTTTAAAACATCAGCTCATTTATGGTGAGAGTGACACGGAAAGTGATAAAATTGCAAGTGAAGCTCTTGTTGCTTATCATACTGTGCGGCAAGGCCAAAATGACTGCTTGTCAATATTGATAAATAAAATTTAGCTCCGCAGTAGTGCAGTTGGAAGAACGACAGTACGTTGTGCCCTTCGATTGGAAAAGCCCTAAGTTCGATTCTCGTCGTGACAGGAGGAATCTTTATATGGAATTTTTCAATCGAAGGTGAGTTAGCCGATCTCTTACAGAGGTAGCAGGTTTTTTCTCCGGGAAACTCGGGTTTTTCATCCCGCATACAGCCAAATCGGCCCCTCATAACACACGCAATTTACTGAACAAAAATATTAGTTGTGGTGGTGGTGGACGGTAAATTGCGTTGATGAGGATGATTGGTAGTAGAGGTTCGGCGTAGTAGTGGAGACTAAGATTTGTACACTAGTGTCCTCTTGCGATGAGTCTTCGGATTCCTTGGAAGTGTCACGAATAAGAAAAATAGTAATAATAATTTATGAACCAAAATATTCTTCAGCACATACTAAATTAGAAGCTATAATTATTAACGTTTTATCACCATACATATTTGGTAAAGTAATAGAGGATTTGAATAAAACAAAAAGCTTTACAGTCAGTTTAAATGCATCAAACAAAAAAGACATCAAAACTTTTCGAATCGTTGAACGGCATTTTTGCCAAATTGTGGTGTTCAAAACAAATTTATAGACTTTATTTCCTTACCTGGTGAAACATCCTACAGTGTGCTATGGTGAGAATAGTAAGTGACAAATTTGCTTTACAAAACAAAAATTGCTGCTTGGTGTGCAGTTAACACGAACTCTAATCTTGGTGGTTGCAAAAGACCCAAGTCTTTTGCAAATAATGTGCGGTAAAAACTTGAAACTGAACTGAAGAGGCAGATTATCGGTATCGGTTGTGAGGCATATATTATACACAATTGTCTTCACTGTGCTGTCGACTGTTTACCAATTGATATTGACTGTTTTGCAGTTAAAGTATACAAATATTTTAATATATATACAGTCACAGTCAGAGTTGAAGGACTAAAAACCTTTTGTGACTTTATAGGAAACAATTACGCTGAATTGTTAGCGCATGGGGATACAAACTTTTTTCCTCGGATATATCAAATAAAAGAATTTTAATTGTGTTTGATAGGCTACGCACTTATCTTCTTTCTCAAGAAAATGCTCCTAGGAGAATTGTTTGAAGATCCCTGTTTGAAATTGTGGTTGTCATTTGCAAGAGATCAAGTGTCTACATTCCATACATTAGCTTAATTAAAAAAAAGTAATATTTACGCTGCAGAAGTAGCCATGAACATGGAAAATCTTGTGAGGAATTCAGAGTCCATAAAAAGTGAAGTGTTTGGAACTACTGATGTCAAAAAATAACTGAAAATATTAGTGGATTCAGGAAAAATTAATGACGCTAAGTTTTTTGAGGTAGTTGAGAATTTCTATGAACCCAGCTTAGAACAGTCAACAAGTCGAACTGCGGTTTAAGAAACACTGAGAAGTTTAAGTGGATGCTACCAAGAAGACATCTGAATGGGAAGAAATACAGGACAGTTTGAACGAGGAACTCATCACATGCACAAACACAGAAGAAATTAGTTTATTCAATCAGTGGACTCTCATAAAATCTATAATTGTGAGGCAGTTTTATACAGGGAGTAAAAAAGCATTCTTGTATCTGATAGATGGGGTACAGATATTTTCTGAAATGAACGAAAAACGCCTTTAAAGACTTTTATAATATTGTAGAGTTTATTCTTTGTCTTCTAGAAAATAGACCAGCTGGTAAGAGAATAGTTTCTGTTATGAACGGTATGTGGTCAAACGATAAATATAGATTATTGCTGAGACAATGAGGACTACGTTAGTTGTAAGAGAAAATTATGTTATGGAGTGTGAGAAGTTTTATGATAAAGTGCAGAAGATCGATATTTGCTGGGTAAGATCACTTAATCAGAAAAATATTCGTTGTACGATCGTACTGAAATATGGCCCCTCACATTCTACGTCTACCTAAATTTTTGTATGAGTTCTATCAGTGAAGAATAATTGTAAGCTCAATATGTTTATGTAACAAAACTTTTGTATCGTCTTAATTTTTCATTAACACAGAATATTACATAACCACCATCTCGTTTTTGCCATCCCAATGTCCCGTTGTCTGAAGGAAATATGGTCAGCCTAATTAGGTTACAACACAGAGCAAATATTAGCAGAGTGGACAGTATCAATGGTAGTATGGAAAATGTGAGAATTATTCTCGAACGTGCGGCCATGGAAATAGAGCAGAACGAAATAGACATATATATATAAAGAAATAGTGCGCTTGAATAATATCATTCACAAGACAAAGCGTGAAACTGAAAAAATGAAGTATCAGCAAGAGATTATTTGAGTAGTATGGGTCCCACTTTGAACCAGAACAAGATCAAGATAAGGAATCGTGATATGATTGGTTTTTCATTTGATGACGCCATTGTGGGCGTGACGTCATGAGATTGGAATGTTAGGAATTTCCCTGGGGCCATATGTGTCAGTGACATATATTCTTGTGTTTTGGTTCGCGTATGGTAGAGATAAGGATCTGTGTAGTGATTGGTGGGTCACTTTGAACCTGATCAAAATAAAGATAAGATAAAGATCGTGACGTGAATGTTTCTTGTTATCAGATGAAGATAAATGACGTCATTCGTTAGTTGTAAATAGGTGACGTTATTGTTTTCAATGGAAAGAAAGACATATTAGTGGATAAGGAATCGTGTCGTGATTGGTGAGACACTTCTGACAAGATCAAGATCAAGATAAGAGAAGGAATCGTGACGCGGATGTTTGTTATTATAGATTTTGGAATGTTTGGAATTTCGCTGGGGCCCGCGTCTGTCAGGGACATCACGTGGTGTGTTTGGTTCGTTTAATGCCTTGTAGGTGATATTCAGAGATAAGTCGTGACGTTATGTGTTTGGAAATTTCTGGGGAACATATGTCTCTCTGTGATATCACATGGTGTTTTGGTTTGGCTATGGAATTGTGGGCGATGTTTTTGATATAAGATATCTTGGAATTTTTCCAAGATATCTTATATCAAAGTGACACACATCCATAATTGTCGTCATGTTTTGTGTTTGGTTGTCAATAGATGGGCGTACTAATTTTCCAATACATTTTTGGGTATTTCTTTCCTGTTAAAGGGTGGGAATTCTTAGAGTAGAGTAGAGTCGTGATGGCGGCCATGTGTAAGATTTTCTTTAATTATATGCTAATGTCACTCAAACATACAGTTTTTTTTTCTATAGATGTCTGCACTAAATTTCCAATACATTTTAGGGTATTTCTTTCCTGTTAAAGGGTCGGAATTCTTACAGTAGAGTTGTGATGGCATCAATGATTAGTTTTCTGAATAATATATTATTATATGCTGGTGTCCCTCAAACACACACACAAACACACATTAGGCATGAAAAGTCGCTAATGTATCCCTGTTGATACTCTAATATGTACCCTATGATTATTCTTATGAAAAAAAAAAACTATTCAGTATTAGAATTACGTTTACCAAAATATACGAGCTATGATTATTGAAATTACAATTATCAGTTGCTATGTTTTAGTTAAAAAAATTAACTTACATTTCTTTCAAGAATGGGAACATCATGTTACTATCTAGGTTTTCTGAATATTCCAAATTGTTGATTTTTAACATTTATTCACCGCACAGAACAAAAACACATGTCTGAAAATGCAGTTGACTTTTCATTATAGGTTACTGGGGCAAACATATATTCACAACACAAAAAAGACTATGGAACTGTAGTTTAATCTGTTTGTATTAATCACAACCTGTATTATATGAGTTACGGTCTTGTTCAAAAGGTATCATTTTCCCCACGGTTGGTTGTTTCTCAAACACTTACATATGATTAAGTGATTAGCATTCACATGATTGTAATGACACATATCCTAAACTTATTCATCTGGGGGGATTGGAATTCTCCTGGTCTTACTTGGGGGTTTGATAATACTTCACACACCACAATTCAATCGTTACTTTTTTCATGACTCATATTCTCCCTTTGATGTTATTATTATTATTATTATTCCTGATACCTCCAAGGAGTCCGAAGACTCATCGTGGGAGGACATCTACAACTGTCTCTACACCTAACCTCTACTACAAATCATCTCCATCAACGCCATCTACCTCCCACTTCCAACACCACCACAACTAGTAATTTTTGTCTCTAAATTGCGTGTGTTCTGAAGGGCCGATTTGTATGTATGCGGGATGAAAAACCCGAGTTTCCGGGAGAAAAAACCCTGCTACCTCCATATGAGATCGGCTAACTCACCTTCGATTGAAATCGACCAGATAAAGATTCCTCCCGTCGCGACGAGAATCGAACTTAGGCCTATTCCAATCGAAGGGCGCAATGTACCGTCGTTCTTCCAATTGCGCTACGGATGTTTTGCATGGTATTATCAGTTCGGGGAGGAACGACTGTTTTTCCAGTGTAAAATTCTTATGACACATATTCTAAAATTATTTATTCCTGATTAAGGATTTTATACAGTTATTGTTTTCAAGTAGATGTGTTGTTTGTTTGATTACATTTTGTGTAGCTAGGAAACTGGAATTTATTTCAAATGAATAATAGCACTATAATCTCTCTTATCCGGTCACCAATTTCGTTGTACGTAAGGTGAGAAATCGTGTGTTTAGGTTGGAAGTCTTCGTTCCCGTTTGAAATTATTGCTGTAGTAAACTCATGCTTACATTTATTTTTTAAAACCAATATTGGCTATTAATTTTACCTGCAATTCCTTGTGCTCTTAACCTATTTCTGTAACTGAAATTTATTTTTTTCTTTAGCATTAGTAATTTTAACTAACGGATATGAGACAAACAAGGTTTTGAACTCGCCATAGCATTTTCTTTTAGAACTTTCTTTTGCCAGCACAACAAATAAATAGTTATTTCTTATTATTTCAAATGAATATTAGCTCTGTAATATATACTTTGTTAATTTCTATGTTTATTTGACTGTAATATTATTAACAAATTGTGTTTACTGAATCTAACATACAGAAATTAAATAAAGTGAAAAAGACAGTTTTTTTTTCTTATTCTTTGCTTTAACATTTGCACAGATGTTCATAGTGTATGATTTGCCACTGGAGCTTACATGTAATTCATGTGATTTGTCTCCATGTGACATTTCAAAACAAGTTGAACTATCGTTTTTACATAGTTCAAATATGTAAAACTCACATCTGTTAGTCTGGGTTTGGCTTTTAAGTTCATTAATGTGTTTTGATTTTTCTCTTCCAATGGCGAGTATTTTTTGATATATGCATGTTGATTCACTTGTTATCTGTATACCACGATACCTTTTTATTTATACAACAAAACTTTTTAAGAGTTTAGTAACTTGATGGGTTGAAATATCTAATGTTCCTTTGTAAATAACCAAATTCTAACAGTCGTACTTTAAGGACGATTGTTTTAACTAGTCTATTGGAGGTATCTACATGTATAATAAATAAATTGTCAATTTTCAGGTGAAATATTCTCCACTAAAATTCTGCCTATTAATTTAATACCCTTTTCCTTTTGCTTCCGAGAGTTGACACAGTTTCATTTAGTGGATTTAAAAAAAAAAAAAAAAAAAAGTAGTCTCTGGTTGGTTTGTGGCATGAAATTATACAAGGAGAAAAAAAATCTTATAGTCTTACTTAAATTTCTATAACACATCAACGACACCCAATTTGTTCAATTAAATTTACACATTTCATTTGAATGAAATATTATTTCCAAATTATATTTACTGAATTTAACATACAGAAATAAATAAAGTGGAAAAGGCAATCTATTTTTTGTTAGACCTAGGTGCCAGTCTAGTCGCCGACTGGAGGAACTTTTTCTAAGCCTATCTTCGACCGGTTCCCGAGTTAGTCGATCTCTGGCACAGGCAAGAGGGTTTTTCCTCCCAGAAACTCGGGTTTCTCATCCTGTAAACACAAGAAAATCGACCGTAGTACCCACATTATTTCAGACAGTGACCTATCTTGTTAGGGTTAGGTCCAAAAGATGGCAGCACTTGTTTGCCAGCCTCTTCATCGGTGGCTGCTATAATTAGTGATAGACATGGGCCTGCTATCTCTGATTGGCTACCAGTGGAGATTGAACTGCCCACTCAGTCTCCAAAAGCTAGATAGTGTATAAAGGCCTCGCCTACTCCCTATTAGGGAATAAAAGGCGTTAGTTTATTTATTTATTTTTTTTGTTCCTTAATCTTCTTATTGTTAAATGTGTGCTGTTGTTCAAAGGTTCTTCCCATGCTTGTGGAATTGCCATCATGTGGTTTTTGACAATGTGACTCTCATCTGAATGTTAATTTTTCATTTGGTGATCGTTCGGAATTTATTACTGTAGTAAAATTAAGGGTTTCATATTTATTTTCTTGAAACCAATACATATACTTCTGAGAAATATTAAAAGTACAGAATCTTTCATTATGTTTCCAAAAGCATTTAAAAGTACACGTTATGTTTTGACATTTTGGGCATCCAATTTCATTTAAATCAAGAACAGGCCTCCCTATTAACCTCGTTAATGTTTTTGATTTTTCTCTTCCTTTGGCGAGTAGTATGTGATATTTGCATGTTGATTCTATCATCCAATTTCTTAATTTGTCCAGAGATAGTGAACCAATTTCCCAGTTCAGCTGATGGTTATATTTTATTAACCAAGAATTCTGTTTTTTAACTCTTTCAGGTAATTCTTCCCAACTACAAAGTGATTTTTTCAATGCATATCTTGCAATAATTCTATCAGAAATACAAATTTCTTTAGGTAATAAATTTGAAGTCTTATTCAAAAGAAATTGACATAAATTATAGCAATGATAACCAAAATTTCGTATTTTTCACCTGTCGATTTTTCATATACGTTTTCCTTCATTCTTCTTCTTCTTCTTAGATTACTTCATATGGCACCACATATAAATAGTTATTTATTATTATTATTATTTCACTGATTATTAGCTCTGATCGTATAATTTATAACTTTCTGTTACAAAATTCTAAACAATTTGAACTTTTCACAAAGAAACTTTCAAAGAATTTTGTGGCTCACCCATTATTTTTACTTATTATGGTTTTTTCTTATAGTGCTGTTTACCCTTACTATATGCCCTGCCCTGACCGTTCCTTCAAAAATGAACCTTTCGCACAGATGACTCAATGACATATTTTTGCATACTGATGGATATACTGTCGGTGTGTTTTTATCTTACTTTGTGCGGGGAAGGGTAAAATTTGTATATGAGTTATCTGGAGAGTACAAACATTTTTTCTATACCAAACTTTAAGTGTTAAAGTCACGTTTTGGGTTAATTATCTGCTCTTTCTCTGTAAAATAACCAAATTCTAATACTTCGGATTTTCGATCATGTGATCGAATTGTTTTCAGATAACTCAAACAATGTCAATAAGTAGCATTAGATAATTTCTAAAATAATCAATACATGGATATCAGTTTTCAACACTTTTTTTCCAGATCCTGGCATTAATTTTACACCAGTTGTATTTTTTTTATATAATTATACAGAATTGCATTAAGGTAGTTAGTTGTGGATTTAAATATCAAGTTCTAATCAAAATAACTGAGTAAAAATTCACTGTAGAAAAACACAACAACAAAACCACATATCTTTGTTCATTTAAGTTTACATGCATATTTTATTTTGCTGAAATGCTATTTACAAGTATATTCACTGAGAAAAATTCGAACCACGTAATTACCTAAAAACACTTCACAATATTTAGTTTAGACTCTTAACATTTTCCAAAGAGTTCAATAAATAAAAGTTTTGTTACTCACTGTTTCTTGGTTACATTACATCTAAATAGCTGGTCATGCAAAATAGTTTTTAAATGAGATACCATGGTAATCACACCTCCATACATTTGATATTGTGTCGGTCTGGAAATGACACCATGCACCATGTGTCCCTAAACATTCTGTGTATTCTTTTGTCTGCAAATATACACAAACAGTTTTCGTAAAATGTTCGTAAATGTCCCAAAATATAGAATCTTTATCGAATAGGATAAAATCTTGAAAGTCTGATTTTACCTTTGATGAATTTAAATGATTAGCGATAAATTTCCCCATGATACGAATATTTGGTAATTCAGTTTCAAAAAATAGTAAATGATTATCAATGTCGTACTTTTTTGGTGAAAATCTCTCAGCTAACAGAAAACTAAAAGAAAAAAATAGAAATGGAAAAAAATCTCAACTAATAGAAAAAACTTTACTTCCATGAGCTCCTGTATCATCAAGTATTAGTTCTCCATCTTTGCATTTCAGAGTATAACACTCACTGAGGTCCATTTCGTAGTAAACTCTTCTTTGCAAGTAGCCAAGGATATCAGATCACTTCCTGCATAACTTTTCCCAAGTCGTCCTCGGTGAGTGGTACATGGATACATTAGCGACTTTTCATGCCTAATGTGTGTGGGTTTGAGTGACACCAGCATATAATTAAATTATTCAGAAAACCTAATCATTGCCGCCATCACAGCTCTACTAAGAATTCCCACCCTTTAACAGGAAAGAAATACCCCAAAATGTATTGGCAAATTAGTACTGCCATCTATAGAAAAAAAAACCTGTATGTTTGAGTGATTAGCATATACTTAAATTATTCAGAAAACCTAAACAAGGCCGCCATCACGACTCTACTCTACTCTAAGAATTCCCACCCTTTAACAGGAAAGAAATACCCAAAAATGTATTGGAAAATTAGTACACCCATCTATTGACAACCAAACACAAAACATGACGACAATTATCGATGTGTGTCACCCTGGGAAAATTCTAAGATATCTTATATCAAAAACATCGCCCACAATTCCATAGCCAAACCAAAACACCATGTGATATCACAGAGAGACATATGTTCCCCAGAAATTTCCAAACACATAACGTCACGACTTATCTCTGAATATCACCTACAAGGCATTAAACGAACCAAACACACCACGTGATGTCCCTGACAGACGCGGGCCCCAGCGAAATTCCAAACATTCCAAAATCTATAATAACAAACATCCGCGTCACGATTCCTTCTCTTATCTTGATCTTGATCTTTTCAGAAGTGTCTCGCCAATCACAACACGATTCCTTATCCACTAATATGTCTTTCTTTCCATTGAAAACAATAACGTCACCTATTTACAACTAACGAATGACGTCATTTATCTTCATCTGATAACAAGAAACATTCACGTCACGATCTTTATCTTATCTTTATTTTGATCTCGTTAAAAGTGTCCCACCAATCACTACACAAATCCTTATCTCTACCATCACCCATAATTCCATAAGCGAACCAAAAGACAAGAACATACGCCACTGACACATATGGCCCCAGGGAAATTCCTAACATTCCAATCTCATGACGTCACGCCCACAATGACGTCATCAAATGAACAACCAATCACGTCACGATTATTTATCTTATCTTGATCTTGATCCTGTTCGAAGTGGGACCCATACTACTTAGCTGAGCTGAAAAGAGAAGGAAGCAGATGGTTCGAAGTGAAAATAATCGAGGAAACAAACTGCAAAACAAGTTATGGAGAAAATTATCTATTGACTCGTTTGCACACCAGAGCGCTTGACCTCACAAAGGTAGCCTTGCTTTCCTTCGAATGTAGTCGGCGACTAGAAGAAATTTTTCTCAGCCTTATTTCGACCAGTACTCGTGTTAGTCGATCTCTGGCATGGGCAAGGGTTTTTTTTTTCTGGGAAACTAAGGTTTTTCTTCCCGCAGACTCAAGAAAATCGACCGTACAGTCCACATTATTTCAGACATTAAATATATTGTGTTAGGTTTAGGGACCACGAGATGGCGGCACTTGTTTAGCCGTCTCTCTTCACTGGTAGCCACTTAATTAATCATAGCCTTGAGACAGCTATCTCTGATTAGATACGAGTGGAGAATGAACTGCACACTCAGTCTCTGAAAGTTAGATAGGGCTAAAACGGCCTCGCCTACTCCCTATACTGGAATAAAAAGGTGTTAGTGATTTTTTTTGACTAAATGATCAGAGGACTACTTCAGAAGTGTGATAAAATCGTGTTTCCTAGCTCAAAAAATCACAATATAAGTTATGCCATTTGAATGAAAAAAGACAAGACAAAAGAGCCAGTTGTCTTGGTTAGCACAAATTATTTAAGTTGTGAGAAGTATTCTGTGAGAGAGGATGTAAAGAAGTTGTTTTTAAAAGCATGATTGAAGAGAGGGAAGGTGAAGATTGTAAGTCTCTTACTATGCTATGACAGGGCCGAACTTAAGAGGAGGAGGATGGCTTTGGTAGCAAATGCATCAATAATTCTTTGCGTGCAAGGAATAACGTAGGATTTGCAGATCTGTGGTCTGTTTGTTGGAAAGAAGAATTTGAATAATGCTGATGGACTGCATATAAATGGTTTTGGTGTTAGGTAGCTAGAGAGAGAGAGAATGGAGTTTCAGAATGCTCATTGAGCATTCTGAAACGCAAATTCAGTAAAACGTAGGCAATTAAGGTGGAATCTGGAGAGTTTGTATGAAGGCATTAATGAGTCGAATGAGTATTTGAATGACTAATTGTGGAATCTAATCTCTAAAGCTAAAATATTGAATAGGGTAGTCAATTCAGGAAGGAATGGTAGGGGAAAATAAAGAGATGCTGCAGTTTCTATATACTAATGCCAGAAGTATGAGGAATAGGAGAGAGAGAGAGAGAGAGGGGGGGGGTTGGCATTGGTTAATTCAACCTCGCTAAAAGTTATAAGAATTAGTCAGACTTGGTTAACTGTAGATGATGTAGTTAAAGTATTTAATATTTTCAAGGAAGACAGAGCAGACAGGATGGTGGTAGTTGGGGGGGGAGTACAGCTGATGATTGCACCCAAAAGAAGAGGAGACAGGTGGGAAGGTTGCTGAGTCCAGGTGGTTCCACAGTAATGAACATGCATTTGGTAAATTGGTATAGGTCGAGTGATTATTATGGGAGAATTCAACTATGGAGATATAGACGAAGTAAAGAACATCAAATGGCAGGAAGGAAATGGAATTTATGTCTACTGAGAGATAATTACTTGGCCAAGCATTTGAGAGAGGAGTGTAAAGGTGTGAGAGAATGGGACCTGGTTATAGGATCAGAAGAGCTATCATAACCAACGGGGCACACATTTCCTCCGTTTGCGGTCTTGACAGGGAGATTGTAAAAGATGAGGAATATTTTGTCAAGAAAGTATATATGTAGATCTGATTATTATTTCTGCCATGTCCCTAATTTAATAATCATCTGCAAGGCAGATGATTAATAAATTAGGGACATGGCAGAAAACGGCAAGGAAAGGATGTTCGTAGTGCATAGGAGATTGTTAAAGGCCATCTACAGGAAGCAATATTAAACTGTATAGCTAAAGTAAGGAGAGTTAATCAGGTAGGACTTAGATGGATGAGTAATATCATTAAATATAAGCTGCAGAGGATGAATGTGCTTTGGAGAGTATATAAGAAGAAGAGTAACCAGCAAACTCATTAATAGTACAAGAGGCAAGTAAGGTGACCAGCACGGCAAAGGAAGCAAAATCAGAATACAAGAAGAATTCGCCAAGCAGGCCAAAGGAAATCTTAAACAGTTCTTTCCTTACGTGGCAAGTAAGATGAAGAATGGCTATTGAAGATTAATCTTAATGAGTGATGATGGTCATGAGGAGACAGAAGGGAATAAAATAGTTGATAGTTGAGTTACTGAGTGACCACTTTGCAAGGGTATATCATCTGTGTGAGGTTATTGCTTTAACCTACGTGTCAGACGCTATTCTGGGAACAGAAGTTGATTAATTGGAGTTTCTTAGGTTATTGCATAATCTCAATATAACTACAGCAGTGGGATTAGATGGATTATCATCACAGATTTTGCGAGTATGAAAGTATAAAGGAACTGGCAATTTAAGTCTCAGCTCTGGTAGAGTTCCAGGGGAGTGGAAAGAGGACAAAATGATTCCCTTGCATAAAGGAGGTTCTATACAGTATTATAGTATAGACAAATCAGTATGTCAGGCAGAGTACTAAAACCTCTGCAAAAATTAATCAAAAAGAGAATTAAAAATGGATGGAAAAAATATGATACTGTACGAGGGGCAATGTGACTTTGTGAAGGTTTGCTCATGCCTCAGTAATTTATTGACCTTCTATAATATAGTAACTGTTGAGTTAGATAAAGAAAAAAGCCACATAATGATTCTGCTGGATTTTACAAAGGCATATGACAGAATACCATGTGGGCTTCTCTTATGCAAATAATAAGATATCGGGGATTGATATGACACTTGTTATGTAGAAAAGAGAGCGCCTGCTGGATGGACAGATATCAAAAAGTGATATATGGAGGGGCAGGTTCAAGGAGAAAACCTTGAACCTGCACCTCAGTTGACTACACTTGTTGTGCCGAAGGGGTCAGTTCTGGGACCACTACTGTTTAATTTATACATAAATGATATAGCAAATAACTTGAAATGAAATTAAGATGTTTGTTGATCATGCGAAATTGGGTAGAATAATAGTTAATGAAGGCGATTTGGATTGCTTGCAGGACGATCTAAATAGTTTGTCAGCATGGGCAAATTTTAATGGGTATCAGTTTAATGTCAAGAAATGTAAAGTTATGAATTATGGGAAAAATAGATTACAACGTGTATCATATCATATCATATCATATCATATCATATCATATCATATCATATCATATCATACCTTCGATTAGAAAAGACCTAAGTTCGATTCTCGTCGTAATGGGAAGAATATTTATATGGACTTTTCAATCGAAGGTGAGTTAGCCGATCTCATACGGAGGTAGCAGATTTTTTTTTATCCTGCAAACTGGGGTTTTTAATCCCTCATACAAACAAATCGGCTCTTCAAAAAACACTCAATTTATAGCCTTTACATTTCGCTGATTGGTACTAAATGTTCGGTGTAGTGTTGAAGACGGAGAGTTCTACAGTATTCTCCCGGGATGACTCTACAGACTCCTTGGAAGTGTCACGAATAACAATAATAATAATATTGGTGGCACTGTACTCTTGGAATAGATACAGTAGAGATTTAGGGGTGGTGGTGGTAGTGGTAGACAGAGATTGGAAGTTTAGAGTACTTATTGTTAAAGTTGCAAATGTAGCCCATGAGATTACTTGGCTAGCGAAGAACACATTAACATGTAAACATGAAGAAGTTGTTACTCTGCTTTATAAGTCATTGGTATATCCACATCTGGATTTCTGTGCTCCAGTGTGGTCCCATGCTTTTCTTGCGGATAACGAAGTAGAGCAGAGGATTCAGAGGGTTAGTGTCCTGTGGAATGTTACCTGTGAGGATAGATTGAGGGTGTATGGATTACAGAAGTTGATTGATTTGCAAAATTAGGGTAGAAACATCATAGAAACATTTCAGTTACTTAAACGATTTTATAGGACTGATACAGGAGAAATTTTTTCAGCAGTTGCCTAGAGAGGGCAAAACAACTTCATTCATAGAAGTTGAGTAGTGGTAAGGGTGCGATTTTTTGTAAGTGTAAGTGGGCGATTTTTTGCTTGGAGAGAGAGAGGTGAGTGAGTGGGATTGGTTGGCAACGTCAGTTATGAGTGCTTTGTCTGTTAATGGATTCAAGGAGAGGTATGATAGATTGTGTGGGGAGATTGTGTCTTCAACGATGCGTCTTCGGACTCCATGGAGTTGCTATTATTATTATTATTATTATTATTATTATTATTATTATTATTATTATTATTATTATTATTATTATTAAATCAGATAATGCCTTTCTGTTCCCGCGAGGACATTTTAGCCCTATATAACTTTTGGAGACTGAGTGGGCAGTTCATTCTCCACTGGTAGCCAATCAGAAATAGCTGGTCCAAGGCTATCACTAATTAATCGGTATGCAGTGAAGAGGACGGCTAGCAAGTGTCGCCATCTCGTCACCTCTAACCCTAACACGATGTTTTTAATGTCTGAAAATAATGTGGGTTCGACGGCCGAATTTCTTCAGATTTTACTGGAAAAACCCGAGTTTCCGGGAGAAAAAACCCGCTATCCCGTGCCAGAGATCCCAACTCGGGAACAGGTCGAGAAAAGGCTTAGAAAATATTCCTCTAGTTAGCGACTAGATTTGAATGCCTTTCGCTGTGAGTTCAAGCGTCGTAGAGTAAAAACGCCACTTCTACTTGGTAACTCCTTCTCCTCTTCCTACTACTACTACTACTACTATCAAAAAAAAAATCAGCTAAAGCCTTTTTATTCCCGTATACGAGGAGTAGGCGAGGCAATTTAGCCCTATCTAACTTCTGGAGACTGAGTGGGCAGTTTAATATCCACTGGCACCAATCACAGATAGATGGCCCAAGGCTATCACTAATTAAGCGGTACACAGTGAAGAGGGACGGCTCAAATGTGCCGCCAACTCGTGGTCCCTAACCCTAACACAATATATTTAATGTCTGAAATAATGTGGGTTCTACAGTCGATTTTCTTGAGTTTACGGGACGAAAAACCCGAGTTTCCGGGAGGAAAAACCTGCTTTCCCCGTGCCAGAGATCGACTAACTCGGGAACCAGTCGAAAAAAGGCTTAGAAAAATTTCCTCTAGTCGCCGACTAGACTCGAAACCAAGTCTTCCTTCGTGCGGCCAAGCGCCGTGGTGAGCATACTATTATTATTATTATTATTATTATTATTATTATTATTATTATTATTATTATTATTATTATTATTATTATTATTATTATTAAGTTGTGGTGGTAGTGAACACCACCACAATTATCGCGCTTCTGTAGCTCAGTGTAGATGCTATGTGTCCACTACGACGCTAAATCGCCCAAAGTGAGGGAGAGAGAGAGAGAGAGAGTGTCGTATGTTCGATTCGAGTCACTGACTAGAGGAACTTTTACTAAGGCTTCGGCGGTTCCTGAGGCGATTTCTGGTTTTTTCTAACTCGGGTTTTTGTCCCATAAACCCAAGAATATCGACCGTAGAAACCACCCTATTTGGAGACAGTAAACATGGTCTTAGGATTAGATACAGGAGATGGCGGGATTTACCAGTCGCCTATCTTCATCGGACCATGTAGAATTATTGATAGTCTTGGGCCAGCTGTCACTGATTGTCTACCGATGTCGATTGAGCTGCTCCCTCAGTCTCCAAATGTTTGATTTGGTTAAAACTGCCTCGCCTACTCCCTATACTGGAATAAAAGGCATTAGGTGATTATTTTAATAAATACTCACAGTATTTTTTTTAACCTTTCATTTAGAAGGCTTTTTTTGGTCTCACATCAATGTTTCTTATGATATTCACAAGTATCAAACTCAGTCCTTTTCTAACCACATGGTGCACACAGTATACTTCCCCCAAATACAGTAGCACAACAAACTAACAGTGCAGTTGTGATAGCCTAATAGTTATTCTTATTCATGGTGTAGACACAGGAAAGGTAACAGTAATATTGGTTTTGAGCTTGTATGATGTTGAACAATGTAAGCTCTTTAGTCGGATATTGTTACGGTCCTTAGAATATGCACAGTAATAAAGATAAAATGTCAGGTATAACCCCCCCCCCCCACCATTATAAAGCTGTACTCCAAAAGATGGTGATTAGATGACATTTAAGACATCTAAACTGAACTCGATGTTATCCTGAACCACCCGTTCAACAGAAGATTTCTAGCTCTTTTCTTGAAGCGGACGTAAAGTCAATGTGTAAGCTTGAAAGGGGATTATGTCGAAGATAACTGAAATCTGTGAATCAATTACATAAACAATGTATAGTGGAAGAGAAGCAGATAAACAGTGGTCATCACAAGACTTTGGAGGAGGAATATTTTTTATTTACCTTCCATATTCATGATAGTAGGATAAGTTTAATGGCGAAAATATAGTTCTTGCAGATGATTAGGTCAGAGTGCATGTAAGATTAGACAGTCCTGTCTAATTTCACCAAGAACTACCTACATCCCTTTATCTAACTTTTAGTAATACCCAGATTTCCCTTCTTGGACTGACCTACACATCCAACATTTCCTAGCACAAACACCTCTTAGCCACAACTTCTGTAGCTGTGAAAGGTTCGGTTTTCTGTTCCTCTCCAGACACTACTTTACACCTTTACATTTGCTAGCGATACCGAAATCCGCCCAATCATTGGATATTGTGCACACGTTTGGGACGGAGCGTCAAAATCCTCTATAGGATTTTTCGATGCTATCCATAGGGCAGTCTAGTTAATGATCCTTCTACGTTTCCCGAACAGTGCTCTGCTGAAGTGGCCCTTATCATTTCTCCAAAATGATAAGAACAAGATCCGAACCAACTTTTCTACCTCCTATTTCATTCAATTTACTTCTCTTTTATGGAACAGCCTTCTCCATTCCTGTTTCCAAAGAATATAACTGTAATCTGTTAAAAAATGTGAATAGATTTCTCCCCCAACCATTCGTATCCTTTTCCCCACACACTGAACTTATACGTTGTAGGCCATGCGTTTTTCATATGAGGGTAGCCATGAAGAAGTATTTGAATAGGCTACAGGTGGACATATGAGTATGATTACAAGTTTAATATCTGCATGTCAGATTGGTAACTTTGAAAGCGGGGATGGAGAATTGCTGTGCTTTCCATTTGTAGCGATATTAAAAGTTGTGGAAGAGGAGAGATATGGATGCGGTGTCGGACAAAATTAGCTGAAATTGAATCAATATATAGCAAGGGCAGCACAAAAGATTTGGCGTAGTTATTTTTGAAAAATGAGAATATTACATTTGAAAAAAAAATTTGAAAATTGGCCAAAAGCGACTAAGTTGATATCAGCATTATACTTATTAAAAGAATGGCGTAGCATGAAAAAAAGTTCCATGTTTAGTTTCCAGAACAAACTTTTTGGAGTATCTAATGATTATTTTGGCAACTGCGCTAACGTACTGGAGGGTGACATTTAAAGAAAAACAGTCTGGTTTTCTTTAAATGTTGATTATGGGTACATAGGGAAATGTTGGAATGTTGATTATGGGTACATAAAGGAATATAATTTACAGAGCTGTTAAATATCAGGAAAACAAATGAAGAGGATAAATTAAGATACCTCCGGAAGTTGTATGAGAAGTTTGCTAATAATAGAGTGAGGGGTAGGTTTTTTCCTTGAATGAGAGGGAGATGACTCAGTGACCATAATAAGCTTTTGATATGATCCTAGAAACTATCGTGTGACTTTTATGGTTTTTATTGGTGACGCCTAAACTCAATGAAACTCTTCCTGCCTTGAGTTTACCTCTTGAATTAATGGAATGCTTTGCTATAGAGAGGGAAGGGTGTGTGTGTGGTGAGCTCAGGAACAGTAACTAAGATTGAGTCACTAAGTAATTTATTGCAGTAGAAATGAGGACTACCCAAGCTTAGTATTCTGGATCTCTCTCTCTCTCGGAATTTCATAATAATACTTCTGTTTGTAGGAGTTGGGATTTTTTACAAACATTCTGTGTTATGTAAACTTCTAATTAACTCCACCACCACTATCACCATCTTTCACATTAATAACTGCAGTAATTTATTCTGGGGGATATTAAAAAATCAGGTGATGCCTTAGATAACATGGCTTTTGTTTACTATTATTATTATTATCAACATCCGCTCTCCATGGTGTCAGAGACTCATCGTGGGAGGTACTCACTATCGCATACAATGCTCACCCAACCCAATCGCGTCTTAAACTGATTCAATGTGTTAGCATCCACAACACACTGAGGCAATGCATTTTCTCACCAATCCCTCCATGCAAAAAACCTGCTTCTCACTCCTTTGCTCACACCCTACTTATACAGTTTCCAGCAATAGCCTCTCATTCTACTCCCCTCTCCAATTCTATGAAAAATCTCTTCCATGTCTATCTGATAACAACCCCTGACCAGTTTATGTCTCAATCATATCCCCCCTCTTCCTCTTACTCACGAGGCTCTCTAACTTACATTCTCTCAATCTGTCCTCGTACTTTACATTCCAAAGACCACTAACTACTTTTGTGAATCTTCTGTGTACCCTTTTCAACATATCCTCGTCACCATGAAAAACTCAGGGACCAAATCTGTGCACAATAATCCATATGAGACCTGATCAAGGCTTTATACAATGGCATCATAATCTCTCTATTTCTGCATGCCAGGGTTCTCCGCATCATTGCCATTATTCGATGTGATGTCTTCACAACTTGTGCACTGTGGCCGCCAGAATTTCAGGTCTTTGTCCACCATCACAATTAGATCTCTCATCTACTATATTTCTGTTAAAGTTTCCCCACCAAATGTATACTTGCATCCCATATGCTTACCAAATCTCAAAACCTCACACTTGGCAACATTGAACTGATAGTTCCACTTACCTGCCCATTCATGCAATCTATTCAAGTTCTCTTGTAAGGCATTAACATCAGCCTGACTGTGCATTGCTCTCCCCAGTTTTGCATCATCTGCAAACAGCTGGATATCACTAGTTAAACCCAACCAAATATCATTGACATACAAATTGAACCACAGTGCACCCAAAACTAATATGTGGCACACCACTGGTGACATTTCTCTTTCCAGATACTGAACTCCCATATACAACTTTCTGATACCTATCTGAAAAAACTGATCGAACACAGAAGTATGTTATCCAATCCCATCTGTTTCAATTTATTTAAGTGCTTGTCATGTGGCAATCTATCAAAAGCCTTGCGAAATCCAAGTATACTACTGTATATATATGCATCTCCTCTGTCCAAGGTATTTGACACTTTGTTATAGTACATAAGTTAGTGAAACATGATCTCCCCTTAACAAACCCATGCTGATAACCGCAACTGCTTTTATCAACCTATTTCTGTATCCTACTTCTCCCAAATCTCTCCAGGACCTTCACCACAACTCCAGATATACAGACCGGTCTATAATTTGAATATACAGCCTTATCACCACCTTTATGCAGTGGAACAATTTTACCATCCTTCCACTCCCTCGGTACCTGTGCTATTTCATAAAATCCCATCGCCTTATTAACATGAAGGTTATTTATTTCTTCAAATACCTCCTGCTCAATCACAATTAAGCTATCCTTTCTTATGTTCCCATAGACTTAAGTTCCTAATGATTCCACCCTGACCAGGATGAAATACAGTTATAATTTGATCACTTAATACCTCAACAATGTCTTCTGCAGCAGTTACCAACCTACCACTTTCATTCCTTAACTTCATCTTTCGATGATCATTCTTCCTTCTACTTGCCTCATATCTAAAAACTCTTTAGGGTTTTTCTTAGCCTAATTTCCCAATTTCTGCTCATACATATGCTTTTGTTTTTCTTACTAACTTAGTCACTCTCCTGGCTTGTTTTTTATAATCTTCATGTGACTGATTACCATTATTCATCTTGTACTTCCTTCAAATTACTTTCTGTTTCCAGATTTCATGCTTAAGCTCCACATTTATCCATTTTACACCAATCTCATTTAGCCTTTTGCCCTTTGGGAAACATTTCTACATTGATGTTCTTATGTATTTCTTTGTAAGTTTCCATGCAGCATTTATTTCCTTACCACTCAACTCCTCGTTCCATGTTGTAGCTCGAAGTTGTCTCCTAAGCTTGTCATAATCCCCAGCCTTAAAATTCCACATATATATTTTCTTTGCAAATGCCTGCATATGACTAGCCACAAGACAGGTGATTACTTCATGATCACTTCACCAAAAAAAGGAAAAAAAATCAGCTAACGCCTTTTTATTCCCGTATATTAAGCATCACTCAGTGAAGAGAGACGGCTGAACAAGTGCCACCATCTCGTGGTCCCTAACCCTAACACTCGTATTTAATGTCTCAAATAATGTCGGTTCTATGGTCGATTTTCTTGAGTTTATGGGAAAATAAACCCGCTTGCCCGTGCGAGAGATCGACTAACTCGGGAACCAGTCGAAAAAAGGCTTAGAAAAATTTCCTCTGGTCGACGACTAGATTCGAAACAAAGTCTTTCTTCGTAGTCAAGCGCCGTGGTATGCAAACGCCACATCCACTGAGCTACACAAAACCCTATGTAGCTCAGTGGATGTGGCAAATACGAAATTACACATACATATACATATAAAAAATTATAATTAAATTAAGATGTTAAAATCATAATAATTAAAAGTTGTTCACTAATCCAAGTTGTTCATATCACACTAATATAATATATTTGTTTCTATTAAGTACAGCATGATCAACATCTCTCACATAGCTAAAAAATAGATATTTTTCGATTATTAAGAGATTTTTTTGCTAACATTGTTGTGTGAAAGAATGAGATCTGAATGTCATTGAATGCGGGGTGGGAGTAAATTTGTGGTTTTCTGGCATTTCTTATTTGATATATTGTAGTCCCAGCTGACTTAATTTGTGCTTGAAATCTTAAATGAACAGTTCTTTATGTGAATTCCACCAACAAAAGGGACGTAGATCTGTTTTTCGTTTAGTACGTACCATGGATAGGCGAAGAATGCGATACTTGGAGCCGAAGGACATGCACGATATACTTCAGATAGAAAGATCTGGATTCGAATACCACAGGCGTTGTGAAAAATCTTAACAAACGCTTTTCTGGTGAAGGTCAGCTTAGCCGGCATATTTCCCGCAGACTTCCCACTTTTTTCTTTTCACGCCATTTCGGGCCTTTAGAATGGTGATGGCTTCACATCAAGACGAAAATCGCCTCACTTAAAAATACACAATGTCACCTGTTAATATTTATATAAGCTAACTGATGGAAATTCATATTTGATATTAGATCAGTGTGTGTGTGTGTGTGCGGCAAACATCCTTGTATTTGGATACAGTAGTTGCATCCAGTTGCTGTGAGAGAGACGATTCTCTTAATCAACCCTGAACTTTGAAAACTCATCGTGGAAGTCCATTTTGTGATCCAACTTTCAGTTAAATCTGTGTAGAGTCTATTCATTTTCTCATGTGTTTCAAAGTACGGGAATCTATTCCTAACCACAACAAAACCTTTTCCCATGGAACAGTCACCGGCAAATAACATGTCGCGAAGTTAGCGCCGCTTGCGATAATATACTGCAAAATATGGCGGAGTGGTTAATGGTAGCAGACGGTTGATTTTGCTATCAGATTGTTTAATTTTTATGTAATCTCTGAAATGGAATGTAAAGAGGAAGATACAGGCACAAGTTCTGATGATGCAGAAGGTTAGTTACCAAATGAAAAGTAAAAAGACTCCTGCATATATTTGCAGTAACATTAAATAATTTATTCGATGTAGTGGTTTCACGGACGTTGCAAAAGCCGACGATTGTACAGATGCTGCTCCTGCGCTAGGATGCAGGACACCTGTATTATCACTTTAATATATTTTATTGTTTAATTTCTTAATATATTTTTCATTATTAGATACCGATGTTTCAAATGCTTGCTATGTTATGTGACTAATGTATTATTTATCTAATTCTTCGTCCTCTACTGTTTAACTAATTTGTTAATGATATTTCATGTAGATTGACTGAGGATCTTCAAATATTTGCCGATAGTGAAAAGTTAGGTGGAATTATCAGGAATAGTGCTGACGTTAATTCTCTAAGGAAGATTTGAACAGACTTTTAGCTTGGACAAATGAGTGGGTTTCAGTTTTAATATTAAAAAATGCAAGACAATGTACTGTGTTGGTGGAGCTGCAGGGAAGTGGATGAGATTTGGAATCTTGAAGTGATGCTATTCGGTGGACTGAAGTTTCGAAGGCACATCGGAGGTGTTGCAAAGACTGCACATCATATTACAACAATAATAAAAAGTACATTTACATGTGGGGATAAGGAGGTGGTGGTGTTTCTATATAAGACATTGGTTAGACCACATGTGGACTGTTGTGCTCAGATTTGGTCATCTAGTTTTCATTGTGATGTGGAAACCCTACATAGGGTCCAAAGATGAATGACCAAAGTGATATTATGACTGGAGTGTTTGGTTATGAAAAACCTTTGAGGGAATGTGGAGTACAGAAGTTGTTAGAAGAAAAAGAGGAGTTTGATAGAGTCCCTTAACCTTCAAGTTAGTTAAGGGATTCTTTCAGATTAATACAGAAGGAGTTATAAAGAGAATGGATGTTAAGATGGAAAGAACGAGAGGCCATCCCTGGAAATGTATAATGTGGTGAAGAATGGTGCGAGGAGTAAATTTTTGTGTGGAGAGTTGTTGATGAGTGGAATACATTGCCAGAGTGCATTGTGATTGCAGGTTGTGTAAATAACTTCAAAATTCATTATGATAGATATGTTGCTGGTTGAGTGCCCCCCCCCCCCCCACAATGAGCCTGTTGACTCTATGGAGGTTATCAAAATAATAATATACACACACACATCCATTATTTTTTTCTGATTTTTCCTGTATGTATTGGGTACCAGTATTAAAACGATAGTGTTTAAAAAGAAATGAGTCTCGTACAATCTCTAGTGTTATGCTGATTGTTTGGAAAGCTCATTTTGGTAATTCTCAAATAAAGACCAAGCCTTTTATTTTGAATGTTAATTTTAGCATTTCTGTGTACATTTGGATTTTTTTTTTTTTTTTTGAAATAATTAAAACTGCTTACATCAACATTTATTATTTTCTTTATATGCATGTTACTCACAAAGGTTAAAAAATATATACATTTAGCACCGTGGGTTTTGCCAGTGAGTAAATAATCGGGATATACTGCTCTAGGAACCAAACAGTAGTTTTTCATTTTCACCTGGGATTCTACTTTCCAATTACTAGTGCATGAATGCTTCTTCATTCATGTAGAAGAAGGAATACATAACCTGTATTCCTACATGGATTGCATTTGTGGAAATAATTTTTTAAAGATTACACACAAAAAGGCTGCAATATTCATGCACACCCACCCACACAAAAAGGCTTCAATATTCATGCATACACACATACACAGTATTTACAGTGTCTTTTCTACCATAGAAAAAATAGCAGACAGATACACAAAGATTAACTGGATTTTTGGTTTTTCTTAACTAAGTTGGCCTTTAGAGATAGTGAGGACATTAAGCCAATAAATCACTTATGTGCAGGCACACACACAAAAAAAGCATCCCCTTTCATTCTTTCATTTTATTATCAGAAACATTACTGTTTGGTGTAGGTCAGATCTGAAGCTGAAGTTTCCAAAGTAACTGGATTCCAGTAACTTTTTTTTTATCTGCCATTAATATTGAAAGTTTGTAATGCTGTTCTATCATCCCCTTTAATTTAAGTTGGCTTCATAGAAACTTAAATAATGTTATGATAGGGAAGTTAATTTTCTCTGCATAGGATTAAGCTGTTATGGCTGTCGATGTATTTATTCTTCTAGTTAGTCAACTTTGCAGAATAAAAGCTGAAGGTTTTGAAAACAGTCTGCCTTCCAGTTATTACTAGTGCATGAATGCTTCTTCCTGTATTCCTACATGGATTGCATTTGTGGAAATAATTTTTTTAAAGATTACACAGTTGTGTAATCTTTAAAAAAGATACTGTCACCAAAAGATAGAGTCCTTAAACAGTTCTTTGCATTATACACTGGCTGGCTGCTTTATTAGAAACACCTTACCATTTAGGAAAATACACCAAAATGCATCGTTCCTGAAGACATTCAGTCACATGTCTGTAATCTGCTATATAAATAAAGTTCCAATGGTTCTGGTTTTTGTGTTTGCTGCATCAGAATGGGTAAAAGGCTTAACTCAAGTGACTTCAAGCATAGTATGATTGTTGGTGCTAGATGTGCTGGTGCCAGTATCTCACAAATGTCTACTTCTGGGCTTTTCACACACAACAGTGTTTAGGGGCATCAGAAATGATGCAATAACCAAGTAACTTCAAGTCAGTGGCAGTCCTTTTAATGGATACCACTCATTGATGCACGAGGTCAGAGAAGAATGGCAAGGATTGTGAAACTTGACAGGAGGACCACAACCAGTCAAATCACAGCTCAGTACAATAGTGATGGTTAGAACATGCTGTAACAGATGAGGTGCAGGAGTAGACAACCATTCTAGGTCCTAATGCTATCAGCTAAGAACAGGAAGATGCAGCTTCAGTTGACATGTGACCACCAACACTGGATAGCTGACAACTGGAAAAATGTCACTTAGTCTGACGAGTCAGTCCTGATTTGTACTGTTTCATGCTGATGGCAGAACCAGATTATGGCAAAAACAACGTAACACCATGAACCTTTCCTGCCAAGTAGCAACAACTCAGACAGATGGCAGAGGTATAATGGTGTAGGGAATGCTTTCTTGGCACATGTTAGGTCCCCTGATAGCAGTTGAACAGCACCTTCATGCCACAGCCTATCTTAACATCATCACTAATCATGTTCATCCATTCAGGGCTGCAGTTTACCTGCTGTGGAATGGGTACTTCCAGAAAGACAATGCACCATGCCACAAAGTACATAGCATGTTGAAGTGGTTCAAGGAACATGACACTGAGTATCTTTTACTTCAGTGGCCAACTCAGTCCCCAGATCTCAACTCAATAGAGCATTTTTAGGATATGGCAGAATGAGCAGTTTGCAACAGGAAAACAATGCTCACATTTACTAATGCATTGACTCAATGCATTAGCAAATGTCTCTATTCCCCAGGAAGCAAGCCACCTCTGATGGTGGCTTGCTTCCTGGGGAATAGAGTGGTTCTGCATGGTGACAGGTTTTTGCCTATCACTGATTTTAGCAACTGCCGAGTTTTCTGTTCTAGAGTGATGACGAATTTGATAGTGAGATTTAGTGCAATCTTATACATTTAAAATACTGCCTCCATAGTTCAATTGGAAGAACAACAGAACGTTGTGTCCTTCAATTGGAAGAACAACAGAACGTTGTGTCCTTCAATTGGAAGAACAACAGAACGTTGTGTCCGTCAATTGGAAAAGAACCGAGTTCAATTCTCATCACAATGAGAGGAATCTTCATATGGGCTTTTTTCAGTTGAAGATAAGTTAGCCACTTTCATAAGGGAGTAGCAGGGTTTTTCATCCTGCATACAGGTACATTAGCCATGAGAACACACAAAATTTACAGACAGAAAATTAGTTTGTAGTGGGCAGTAGATGATGCTGATGGTAGTAATGTCATTGTATGAATTTGAAGAATTTAAGACAGTGAGATGTATGTAACAGAGAACAGTAGAGTGCCCTCCTACAATGAGTACTTGGACTCCTTGGGGGTGTCACATTGTAATAACAACAATAGCATGCCACCATTCAATCTGTAGCAATTGGGTGATGGCAGTGAGAACAAACATCCCAGAGGAAGATTTTAAACAGTTAGTTGAATCAATGCCATAGAGAATATTGGTTGTTCTTAAGGTGAAAGTGGGTATCAGTTATTATTAAATGCTGCTCCTAACAAAGTGACCACTTAGTATAGATATGATTCAATCCCAAGTCTTTTAAAGTCATTTTTAACTCAGCTACAACTGTACTTTCCCTCCCCTGAAAAAGAATAAAAAAAAAAATTAAAAAATTCTAGGTTATCATAATTTTTTCAATATTGTAGTCATATGTTTTATGTTTTAACTAGATATAAAACATTCCTTGAGCTTAGTTTCATCATGTCGAAGACTTAATACTCTGGTACTGCTCATCATACAGAGCAACATAGCAAGAAGCATAAAACATTGATGGTAACTAGTTTTGGATTTCATGTTTACATGAAGGCATTTGCATCACAAGAAAATAAATGTATATCTTTAACAGTTTTAAAAAATAGCTTTGCTTTTTTTTTTAGCAATTTCTGATTATTTACATAACATCTCAAAAGCTCACATTTGAATTTTTTAACTGCTGAAAATGAAAAGATGTTATTGTTCTTATACATACATACATCTTCAAGGCCCACCTTTCCTAATTGGGTTGTGGGGGCAACAGCTGCAAGAGGAACTTCCAATGGTCACGATCCTCTGCCGCCAAGCTCAGGTGTTCTAGTGGGATTCCCAAACGTGTCCATCCAAGATTTTGGATATAATCTATCCAGCGAGTCCTTGGCCTCCCACCCTCTTGCTTGGCAAAGAAGGCCTGCTGAGGAAGCCTTTCTTGTGGTATTCTGACCAGGTGCCTGTACCAACGTAACTGTGATCTCTCAACACAGAGAAGCAATGGTTGAGCATTGAGGGTTTCCCGAATTGCAGAGCTTCTGACACTGTCGAGTCTTGTCAGCCCTGCAACCCCTCAAAGGAACCTCATTTCAGCCAAATGGCTGAAATGAGGTTCGTGTTATTGGATTCGTGTCCACATTCTTTCGGTCATTACCCAACTCTCATGACCATAGGTGAGGATGGGGACATAGACTGTATTGAAGACAGCCAGCTTTGCCTTCTGGCTTAACTCCCGCTTCAGTACTACCAAATGGCCAAGCTCCTGCAATATTGCGCTTGCTGAGCCAATCAGAGTATCTAGCCCTACGTCCCACTTTCCATCACTTGTGAATATGGACCCAAGGTATTTAAACTTCTTCACCTGCCTCAGTGGGATTCCACTCACATGTAGAGTGGACTGGGATGTTGTCTTGAGACCATAAATGTTTCAGTTTTGGCCACACTGATTTTCATTCCGGTGTCTGCACAAACAGCTGCAAATCTATCCAGGGTCCGCTAGAGGTCATCTGTGGAAGAACTGAGCAGAACTAGGTCATCTGCAAAAAGCAGACGTCCAATGCTACATCTTCCAATTCTGACACACTCACTGCCTCGGCTGTGCCTATCAATCCAGTCCATAAATATTATGAAAAGGAGGGGTGACAGAACACACCCTTGGCAGAGGCCAACGGAGACTGTGAAAGGTTCAGATTTTGTGCTGTTTACCCTGACACAAAACTCTGGGCATTCATACAGGGACTTGATGGCAGCTAATAGTTGGCCATCCACCCCATACTCCTGTACTACTTGCCAAAGCTTATCCCGAGGAACCCTGTCATATGCCTTCTCCAAGTCCATAAAACATGTGTAAACATTCTTGGCATATTCCCAAGATTTCTCAAAGACTTGCCTTAAAGTGAAGATTTGGTCAGTTGTGCTTCTACCAGGACAAAAGCCACATTGTTCTTCCTGGAATTGACTCAACTATGCTCCTGCACCGTCTTTCCAAGCACCTAGCATACACTTTCCTAGGCAGGCTGAGCAGAGAGATGCCATGATAGTTACTGCAATCCTTCTGGTCTCCCTTCTTGATGACTGGTATTATTATGCCTGTCTGCCATTGCTTTGGTGCTCGCCCAGATATCCAAGCAGCCTGACACACTCGAGTCAGCCAGAGAACACCGTCTTGATTTAAGGCTTTTGGCATTTCGGGCAGAATTTCATCATCGCCAGCAGCCTTGCCCGATTTTAGTGATTTTATTGCTAAATGGACCTCTTCTGCTGCGAGACTAGTCATTTCCCCGATCTTGGATGCCCAGCAGTTGTGGACATCCTCTTGGATGTCCACAATGCTGGGCCACCCAGGTTAAGAAGACTCTCAAAGTATTCCCTCCATCTGTGGAGGATATCCTTCTCAGTTGTTAAAAGTGCACCATCAGAGGTCTTAATTGCCCTTGCTGTGCACGATTTCCTCCCTCAAAGGCGGCGGATGGTCTGCCAGAATACTTTGTTTGCATTTGCACAGGATGAGTCTAATCTTTCTCCAAAGGGTTCCCAAGCGTTTTGCTTTGCTGTCTTTACTGCCTCAGCAGCAGCTTTTTGTGCCTCAGCCTATCACAAACGTATCTCAGGTGACCTGACCTAAAGCCATGTTAGGTAGAACTCTTTTTTTGCCTGGATAGTTTTTTGGACTTCTTGGTTCCACCAAGGTGTCCTTTTCTCACTGCCTGTTGCCATGCCGAGCCGCTTTCTGCCACAGCATGAGAGTGCAGAGGCAGTGACAGCTGTTCTGAACAGCTTCCACTCCTCAACATCTACTTGGGAATCCCTTTGAACCTGGAGGAAATGTCATCTGCAAAATTCTTCCTCACAGCCTCATTTTCCAATGCCTCCCATTTCACGCGGTATAGCTGCTTAGGCCTACCAGCGTTAATGGTTGCATCTGGTTTCTGAAGCCGTAGAGTGCACACAGCAAGGTGGTGGTCAGTTGACAGTTCTGCCCCTTCTTCTCACACGAATGTCCAACACCGAGGAGAATATGTATGCTGAGACTATAAAGAAGTCAATCAGAGACCTTTGTTCTAGTGTATCCTTGTGCCAGGTATACTTATGGACTTCTCGGTGCTGGAAGAAGGTATTCATTATGGACAAGCTGTTAGTACAGCAGAAGTCCAATAATTTCAACCCATTCGCATTAAGGTCAGGGGCACTGTTCCTCCCAACCACACCCCTCCATGTCTGATCATCTGTTCCAACATGTGCATTGAAGTCACCCATTAGCAGGACTGATTCCACGTCTGCCATTGTTCTTAATCAAGTGAAATAAAACAGTGCGATCTAGATTTCACAGAAGATGACAAAAATCATTGCATTTAAAGGCAAAGATCATATTAGATAAAAAAAATATTGACAGATAATAAATAGAACAAGTGACTCAATTTAATTATTTAGGTTTGCATAATAACATATCTAAAAGTTTCTGAAAATTGGTGGAGCTGCTATGTGGATCATTAAAGGACATGTGAAGAAAAAAAAACTGTATGAGAAACTCTGCTTAATTAAATTTGTAAAGTAATGACCACGGTGTAATATTGTTCAGAAATATGGACTATTAAAAAGATACTAAAAATCAGGTGGCAGAAATGAGATTTTTAAGAACGTTTAATAATATACAAAATTAAATTATATAAAAAAAGATGACATTAGAAGAGAGTTAAATATTTATATTTTAAACAAAGTAGATCAAGGTATATAGCGAGAAGTGGAAAGATATTATTATTATTATTATTATTCGTGACACCTCCAAGGAGTCCGAAGACACATTGCGGGAGGACACCTATTGTACAACAACTCTCCGTCTCCACCACTACACTGAACCTCGACTACCAATCATCAACATCAGTGCCATCTACTGGCCACCATCACCACCACAGCTAGTAATTTTTGTCTGTAAATTGCATGTGTGCTGATGAGCTAATTTGTCTGCATGCAGGATGAAAAACTCCGAGTTTCCAGGAGAAAAAACCCTGCTACCTCCATATGAGATCGGTGTCCAAGGGAATGATGAAATGCACATACACGGATACTAGAAGTGGCATCAGACCTAGTTGATAGAAAATGATTTAGTTACAGGGATATAATGTGATGGGGAATAGAGGGAATAGGACAGAAGGTTGGGTATGGCTAATGATAAATGAACAACAACCAACAAAATTAGAAGTTAGAGGAGTTTTAGGTATTGGAGAGATGATTTATTTGAGGCTGTCTGGTGTGATATCTCACAGAGGCCAACTAGACAAAACACAATTGGTTGCTGCTATAGACTAGTGAGTCCACAGAAAGATGCATCAGCGGATTAGCATAATGAGTGCAGGTTGAGTAGTTACAATTGGCATGGTTCAACTATGGAGATTTAGACTTTAGGGAGAAAAGGGTATTCGGGAAGATGGAAATGGAATTTATACAGGTATTAAGGAATAAATGAAGTTCCAAGACAGACAGATAGACAGCAAATTATAGGCTAATCTGCATCTCAGGAGTGGTGATTAGATATTGGAGGTTGGTGAATGATGGAATTCAGAACTGGGTGGATAATAATATGATACTCTCTGTGGGTAAACATGGTTTTGGGAATGGTAGCTCTTGTCTTGGTAATTGGGTTAGTGGTGCAATGGTAGCACATTTGACTTCAGATCAGAAGGTTGTTTGCCACTGTGGGTTCAGATTCATAGATACCATGTTCTATGCTGATCATAATTTTTGAAAAAGGTACTTTTTTTTTGGGTGTGATGGCAAAATCATACCCATGATTTAGTGTGTTGACTGCATCCCCTGAGAGCATTTGCAATGATAGATTTACTATACACGTTGTGTATAGTAAATCTATGCACAACTGCTGTGCTGTAGAATCGCTGCAAATTTCTTTAACTTTTTGAAATTCTTTACTAGCAGTGTTTTCAGAGATAGGAATTAGAATAAACCACAGTTCTGGATTGGGTATTTTCAAAAGCTTTTCAGTCCCAAATTGTGGTCTGTAATAGACCCCAATAAATTATTGTGGTCTAAAGGACTTTGGTCTATAATTATAGACCAACTGTGGTCTATAGTTATAGACCAGAGTTGTGGATTGAAGAGTTTCCAGAAATACTCATTTCAGAGCTGTGGTCTTTTCTAATATCTATTTCTGAAAATGCTGCTAGTAAAGAATTTGAAAAAGTTAAGAATTGCGATCTGAAAACATTTGCAGTGCTTCAACAGTGGAGCTCTTCCCCAACCACAACATGACAAGATTACGTAGTAGTAAATCTGTTGTCATAAACATTCTCAGAGGACACAGTAAATGCATTCAGTCACAGGCATAATTTTGCTATTGTGTCCAAAAAAAAGTACAGTTTGTAAAAATTATGACCAGCGTAGACCATGGTATCTATAAACTTGAACCCACACTGGCTAACAATATTTAGTTGGATGTGGTTAATATTCTAAGTAAATTTAAACCATTCAAAAATGACGTTCCACCAAAAGAAATATCAGCAATTAGAAAGCTCATAAGAATAAACAAATTATTCTAAAGTCAATAAGGGAAATGCTTCTGTCATGAACCAAGCAGAGTACTACAATAACAACAACAACAAAAAAAGAACAAACTTCTTAAAGACTTTTCCACTTATCATAGCATAGATTGGGATCCTACAAAATCCCAAAAGGAAAAAAGTATACAAATTATTTAAAAAAAAGCTACATCCTGGCCTAAAGAAATTATCAAAAAACTTAAACCTTATCATGTCAAACCATGCTAGATATACAGAGTTCCCAAGCAAACGAGTGTGTGAGTGAATAAAAAATGTGAAATCTAGTCTCTGAGGCAACCATAGTCAATTGGGATAGTCAATTCAGAATGTAAAGGTAGTTGGGGGCCTAAGGTGATTGTATAGTTTCTATATACTAATGCTAGAAGCATCAGGAATAAGAAGGAAGAGTTTTTGGCAGTGGTTAGTACAACCTCACCAAAAGTTATAGGCATTAATGAGATGGCTAACAGGAGATGTCATAATTACAGGGATAGAATGTGATGGATTTAGTAAGGGAGGATAGAGTAGACAGAATAGGGAATGGGGTACTGCTCATGGTAGTAGATGAATTGCAGCCAACAAGATTAGGAACTAGTTGGGCAGATCTGGTTCTTTTGAGTTAATCTGGTGTGAGATGGAAGCCAGTAGGACAAAATATAAAATTGATTGCTGCTATAGGCCATGGGTGCCAAGCATTATGTGGAAGATATGCATCAGCAGATTTGTACAATGAGTGCAAGTCGAGTAATTATTGTAGGGGACTTCGACTTCAGAGACAGATTGGAAGGAGGAAAGATCATATAGCAGGAAGGAAATGGAATTTATATGCTTAATGAGAGATAATTACTTGAAGAGAACGTGATGGAGAGGACTTGGGATATGGGAGTCTTTGATCTTGTTATAGAGTCGAAAGACCTGGCCATAACTGAGGTGGATATTACCTTCATTCGGGGAAAGTGATCATGTGGTCTTGACTTGGGAGGTAGCAAAACATGAAAATTCTAGTTAAGAAGTGGGAGGTGGTATATGTGGAACTGTAAGGCAGGAGGTAGCTTGATGCAGTACCAAATGCATGAAGATCTGCAAGGGTAGGAAATTTTGTCACAGTGCATGGGGAATAGTCAAGGGATATTTGGACCCAAAGTCAGGAGGGTAAATTGGGTGGACGAGGAGTATCATTAAGCATGAGCTGCAAAAAAAAAGAAAATGTTGCAGAGTGTATATAAGGACCAGATAACTCATGAACAGTACAAGGATCAGGCAAGACAGGTGACTAGCATGGTAAGGAAGGCAAAATAAGATTATGAGAAGAAATTAGCCAAACTGGTGAAAGGAAATTCAGAGTTTTTTTCATTATGTGGCAAGTAGGAGGAAGAATGACTATGAAAGGATAACTTTAATATGCACAGTGTTAGAGAGGTAACAGAGGCAGGCAAAATTGTTGAGTTATTGAGTGACCATTTTGCAAGGGTATATCATCCAAGTGAAGATATTATGGCAGAAGTGACGGACCGATATGAGATCACAGTTGATGAATTGGAGTAGGATATTGCAGAATCTGAATGCAAACATAGCTGTGGGAATGGATGAAATATTGGCTTGCATTTTACAAGAATGTGCAGGGGAACTGGTGATGCTTCTGACTACTGACTAGATTGTTTAATTTTAGTCTCAGCTCTGGCAAAGTTCCAAGAGACTGGAAGGAGGGCAAAATATTTCCTATGTATAAAGGGGGATCTAAGTCCATGAAGTTGATGCAGAGATCCTGCAGGAAGACTTAAATAGACTAGTAGTATGAGCGAAGGTAAATGACTGTCAATTTAATGTGACCAGTGTACGGTGATGCATTTTGTTAAGAGATTAAAGCTATGTACTATATTGAGTGAACTGAACTACTGGAAACTGATGAGGACTTAGGGTAATTGTGGATAGGGAGTTGAAGTTCAGAAGGCATATTGCAAAAGTGACAAACAGCATATTAGATAATATGGTTGTTGAAGAACACACTAAGAAGCAGGGATAGAGAGATTATTGTTCCCCTATGTAGGGCTTTAATGAACCATATCTGGAATACTGTGCACAGATCTGGGCTTCCAGATTCCTTTGGGGGTGAAGAAGTGATGAAGAGGATCCAGAGGAAAGTTTAGATTGATTGACGTTCAATAGATTGACGTTCTTTGGGCTTCAAAAATTAGCGGATAGCCAAAAAAAAAAGCAGACACGATAGAAGCATTAAAGCTAGTTAAGGGATTTTATCAAATTGACAGTGAAGCCTTTTCTCAGTTTGTAGCAAGAAAGGAGAGAAAAAGGGTTTACAAGTGGGAAGTTATTTAATAGTGTGGTTAACAATGGTGTTAGGACTAGATGTTTTGCTTGGATAGTAGAAAATGGGCGGAATAACTTGCCAGAGGTGGTTGTGAGTGCTTTATCATTGAATGAGTTTTAAGGAGAGGCTAGTTTGTGAATAATGGATCTCCCACGATGAGTCTTCTTATTCCATGGAGATACCTGTATAATAATAATAATCATCTGAAACAGCATGTGATGGAGGGGACTAGGGATTTGAGATTGCTCAATCTGGTAATAGCAATAAAAATGTATCTATAACCAATTTAGACACTTAGTCTCCAATAGGGGAAAGTTACCACAGTCTTATTCTAGGTGGGGGGTGCTAAACGTAATAGCTGATAATTATGAGATTTAGAAAGCATCTTGGAGCAGTACTATGACTTGAGACGCTACAAGGAAACAATGCCAGTGGGAAGTGGTCAAAGATTATTTGAGAGCAACATTGGACTGGTATACCCACAATCAGGAGGATAAATCAAGTAGTGATTAAGTGGATGAGTAGAGATATAAATCAAGAGCTGCAAAAAATGTAAACATTGTGGAGGGAATATAAAGTGAAGGTGATCAGCATATTCGTTTGCAGTACAAAGTGCAAGCAAGAAGGACTAGTATGGTAAGAAAGGACAAATCAGATTATAAGAGAAAATTAGCTAAGCAGGCAAAGTATGTTACCTCTCCACATAACGCTGAGTTATGTGGAGAGGTAACAGCAGAGCCTGTGGTAACCAGGCCAATGAAGCAAGTAAGAGGAAAATTGATTGTCGAAGGATGACTAATCAATGCTGACAGTAGGAAGATGACAGAGGCAAAAGAAATACAGTGGTGCCTTGACTTACGAACTTCTCGACATACAAACTTTTTTCATATCCCATTTTGACCTCTAGATACAAACCTAGACTCGAGATACGAACCGTGATGCATTTCTTTTCAAGTGAACTAAAGCCTGTTTATATTATACTTTTTTTTAAACTTTTTTATGCACGTTTAGCTGAGCGCGTGCTGAACCGTCTCTAGTGTAACGATTTTGAAAGTTTATTTTTCACTTGGTTAGATTATAATAAATTTAGTTTAATCCTTTATCCAAGTGTGAGCAAACAAAGTTTGCGCCTGAAAGTATCTTCAGGACTGGGGTGGTACAGCACCGGGCAACTCCTTGCAAAGGTGAAGCTAACATCACTCCTATCTTGGTATCTCCCATAATGCAAAACACATCTCCTTGCGAATATGTATAATGTTATGCATTAAGGGAAGGGCCACTACCCAGACTAGTTTGACCTTTATTGAGGTCTCTTCAGTGGGAGCCAGGCAGAAGCATTAGCAAGGTCATCTCTACCTATAGGAGTTGCCAAACGGTGTGCCACGTTTTTTGTTATTGCCACCTATAGGTAGAGATGACCTTGCTAATGCTTCTGCCTGGTATCTCCACTTGGGCCTGGCTCCCACTGAAGAGACCTCAATAAAGATCGAAACTAGTCTGGGTAGTGGCTCTTCCCTTAATGCATAACATTATACATATCTGCAAGGAGATGTGTTTTGCATTATGGGAGATACCGAGATAGGAGTGATGTTAGCTTGCTTCACCTTTGCTACGAGTTGTCCGGTGTTGTACCACCTTACCCCAGTCCTGAAGATACTTTCAGGCGCAAACGTTGTTTGCTCACACTTGGATAAAGGATTAAACTAAATTTATTATAGTCTAACCAAGTGAAAAATAAACTTTCAACATCTTTCTCTAAATCCAGAGTAATTTAATAAAAAAAGTGGCACACCATTTGGCAACTCCTATAGGTAGAGATGACCTTGCTAATGCTTCTGCCTGGTATCTCCACTTGGGCCTGGCTCCCACTGAAGAGACCTCAATAAAGGTCGAAACTAGTCTGGGTAGTGGCCCTTCCCTTAATGCATAATATTATACATATCCGCAAGATGTGTTTTGCATTATGGGAGATACTGCCTGGTATCTTATGCTTCTGCCTGGTATCTCCACTTGGGCCTGGCTCCCACTGAAGAGACCTCAATAAAGGTCGAAACTAGTGGCCCTTCCCTTAATGTTTAACATTATACATATCCGTAAGGAGATGTGTTTTGCATTATGGGAGATACTGAGATAGGAGTGATGTTAGCTTGCTCCACCTTTGTAATGGGTTGCCCGGTGTTGTACCATCTTACCCCATTCCTGAAGATACTTTCAGGCACAAACTTTGTTTGTTCACACTTGGATAAAGGATTAAACTAAATTTATTATAGTGTAATGATTGTTGTTACTATGTCGTTTTTATTCCGAAATATGATGAACGCTACATGTATTTGCTTTTTTGTCTATCTATTTCAATATTTGTGTAAACAGACAATACACTTCGTGAAGATTTTTTTAGGTTTGTATTTATTATGTGTGCTATTTCTTTTATAAGTGACATGTTTTATTGTAGCTTCACGTTTATTTTGTGAATAATCTACCAGATAAGCGTCATTTCACTGATCAGCTTATTATTTCCAACATGAGGTCAAAGAAAACTAAGAAAGAAGAGAAGAAGAAAATCACAATAGAAATTAAGAGATTGTGAAAAAATATGAGAAAGGAGTCAGGCAAAGCGATCTGTGCAAGCAGTATGACTTGTCTAAATCCACCATAGCTATAATTGTCAAGAATGCAGATTTTTATAAGGAACTGGATGTGGCCGAAGGAGTATCTATCATGTCACCTCGAAGAAATAAGTTATGGAAGAAATGGAAACTTTACTACTCATCTTTACATCTCTACTACATTGTTGTATTTTGTCTATGGTTATATTGATGTTTCTATATGATTTAATATAGTTGTTCACTTAATCTATCCTTCTTACCTAAAACCTTACTCAATCAAGTCCTGTCATTTGCACCAATTGTTATCATTCGTTCTTCTTCTTTATATATATTTCTATTGTTATTATTCCCTTTACCACTGTTTTCTACACTCTCCCATACAGTTATTTCCTTTCTGGCTTCTATAATAGTTTTCCAGTAAGTTAAATAAATTAGCTCTCACTCTCCTTTTCTTAAACAAACTATGATTCAGGCCGTTCCCAAATTTTTGTCACGTGTAATCCTTTCATTCATTAGGGCTTTGTCTATGTATGGGACAAGGCCCTAAAATTTTGTCCTCTGAGACAGTCCGCCTGTTAAATATTGACGAATTTATTTTTTTTTGCTGCACCAGCCAATACAGAGGATAGATACGATTCTTATCCAAGGTGGCTATCTCAGAGTAATATACAGTAATAAAATTTCAAACACTAATCTAACTATTCTCACTTCTCTTAGTTTTACATGCAGTAGTAGCTTGAAAGATCAAACTATATTCATATGTCCCTCCCGCTAGGTTCGGTAGTAATTTTATGAGTAGCTATTTGAATTCATAAAATTGGCTGGATTCAGGCAAATGATATAAAACATATTTATTAAAGCTTAAGAGATATACATGAAGAATATAAGGTACATGATTAACTTAATCACCTTCCTAGCAATTTCTGATATCAATACTAACACTATAATACATAAATCATAACTTGGATCATAGAGTTTCTATAAACTTACAAATTTCCAGCTTAAATTATCTTATCATTAATCGCTCTAGGGTCACTAATCATATCTCACAACACATCTGAGTTATTTCACAAACAGTTTTATTAGGAGACCTTCTCCCTAGATCCCTTCTAGGGAGACCTTCTTCAAACAGGGACAGGTTACTGCCAAATGGGATAATCACTAAAGTTCTCTACAACTTGTCCATTCACAAATTAACCTATAAGGTCTCTCATATCTTTAATTGGAAATCAGATACTTTAACATTCTACATTACCATCCCATGGAATGACTTTCTGTTCTGTCTTCAGCCTTGTCTGGACATCAAGGCACCATTGTGGGTTACTGTTCTTCGGGTCACATACATTAGCAGCATGATCAGGTTCTCCGGGATGATAAGGCGGTGTGCCGCTCTGGTCTCTCTCTGGAACCGCAGGAACACATCTGTATCATCAGTCACACAATATAGCTTAGTTAATCTGTTATGAAGAGATAGCTAGCCTTGCCTCATGAACCTTGATAAGCCTTTCATGACTTCTACGGCCGACCCAGAATCATCCCGTTGGCGGAGACAGAGAGCCAACGTCCAAGAATGCATGAACCATGAACCAAAAAGAAAAGCCCCGTGTGGGTGGAGCTTGACCCTTATATTTTCCCTCTCTTTCTCGGAGATTCTTGCTCTTAGCTACGTTGTTTACTGCGCGGCATTCATTCACTAGCACGTGGCGTTCTTCCGAGAAAGCATTCTAGCTTCGCTTTCCTAATAAATTCTCCTTCCCTTAGGCCATACATTGTACTGGATGGCTAAAGTGTGACCTTTGTATTATAGCTTACACTCAACTTGCTTTCACACAATACATAGAATGGGATATTCCAATTAAATAATAACCTTGAATAAATCCCTTTATTTGACTGTACCAAACTGGTTAAGTCTCACATTTCTTAAACTAAACACTTCTTCAGTTTTGCTTTAAATTATAATGTACATTTCAATTTCTATGCCAAAACACAACATTTGTCTGCCTACAATTAAAGGTAGTTGTTCCTGAATAAATTAAATTTTAAATTTCAATTTCTGGCTATTCAGGACACAACAACATGTCATTAATAACATGCAACTGAAAGGAGATAGTGTATCTCAAAACATGATCTGTTTACAAGCTCAAACTATTTACAAAGATCTTTCACAGAACTTGCCATTCACTAGCATTAGCGAAGACATTGGCGAAGAGTTTAAAGCTAGCAAAGGATGGTTTGAGAAATTCAAGAATAGAACCGGTATCCATTGTTGTTATACATGGAGAAGGTGCTAGTGCTAACAAAGAAGCTACTCAAAGGTTAATAAAGGAATTTCAGAAACCGATTGAGTCAGAATGTTACAGACCAGAACATGTTTTCAACTGTAATGAAACTGGGCTTTTCTGGAAGAAAATGCCTAAGAGAATGTTCATCACTAAGGAGGAAATGGCATTGCCAGCAGGACACAAGCCAATGAAAGGCAGACTAACTTTGCTTCTTTGTGCCAATGCCAGTGGTGACCTGAAGATAAAAACCTCTGTTGGTTTACCACTCTGAAAATCATAGTCTTTAAAAAGCAGAAAGTTAACAGGCACAAACTCAGCGTAATGTGGAGAGGTAACAGCAGAGCTTGGGGTAACCAGGCAATTCTTCTGTGAGTGGATGACAGAGGTCTTTGATCCCACAGTGAAATGGTATCTACAAGAAAAGGGTCTTCCTGAGAAAGTTCTTCTTATAATGGACAATACTCCAGCACATCCATCATAGTTAGAAGATTTGGATGAAGAGTTTAATTTCATCAAAATTAAGTTCTTACCTCCTCATACCACATATCTCATATCAATATGTTATTTCCAACTTCAAAAAACTTTATACCAAAGCTCTTTTCCAAACATGTTTTGAAGTTATCACCGACACAGAATTAACCCTCAGGGAATTCTGAAAGAATCACTTCAATATTCTTCATTGTTTACGTCTTATCAGTCAGGCATGGGAAGATGTTTCTGTGAGAACTCTAAAATAAGACTTGGAAAAGTTATGACCTGACTGTGTCTGAGGAACTGCATTGGAAGGACCTGAAAGAAAAATTAACATTGTAGCTATAGGTTGTCTCTCTGAGCAAGACCATGCATTTGGAAGTTGATGAAGCAGATATAGAGGAGCACAATGTTGAGCTGACCACTGAAGAGCTACAGGAGTTAAGAAGAGAGCAGGAAAAAGAAAGGAATGAGGAGGAAAAGCAAATATCTTCAGAGGACAAAGAAGACAGCAACAAAAAGGGAGCAGTTTCAACAAGTGACGTAAAAAAATCTTGCAGCACAGGGGTGAATTTCAAGAATTGGCTAACAAGTGGCATCCAAATCAAGGTGTTGTTTCTAGACCCACCAATATCTTCAATGACAATGTCGTTAATCACTCTAGAAGGGTGTTAAGGCAACAACAGATTCAGTCAATGTTGGATAGGTTTTCTAAACCTCCCTCACCTAAGAGACAAAAAGAAGCAACCGATGACAACAAATCGAAAACTCCTGAACCACAAAACCAGCCACAAGAAAATTGATTCTTTTTATACAATTTAACGGAAGAGGATTTTCATGCTAATCATGTAAAACCAAAGATTTCATAAATAAAAATTAATATGTAATGGTATACAAAATGCATATTTATAGTGTAAAAATGCTCCTTCAAACTCCTCCATTTCTTTGCATTTTCTTCATTTAGTTGAGAATAGTTTTTTATTTTTTGAATTTTTTTTGAATTTTAATTTTTGAATCTGGGAACGGATTAATTGATTTCCCATCAGATATAATGGAAAATTGGGTTTCGAGATACATACTTTTCGAGATACGAACCATGGTCAGGAATGAATTAAGTTTGTAAGTCGAGGCACCACTGTAGTTGAATTGCTGAGTGGCCATTTTGCCAAGCTATCACATCACACAGGTGAAGATTTTTCAGTTGCTGATGTGGCAGACATGTCAAAATTGAGGTAGTTGAACAGGAGGCACTCAGCATATTGAAAAATGTCAACGTGATTATACAGTAGTGGGACTGGAGGGCATTTCAACTCATGTAGTATATGAATGTACAAGAGAACTGGTGGCATTTCTTTTGATGAAGTTGTTCGACCTAAGTGTCAGTTCTGGTAAGTTTCCAAGGGAGTGGAAAGTAGATAAGATAGTTCCACGTCTTACAGGCGCCAAGACAGAAGTAGTAAACTACATACCGATTAATATCTCAGGAGTGGTGGTTAAAGTATTGGAAAAGTTGGTTAAATATAAAATCTGGCAGCAAGTGGATAGGATATACGATACTCTACACTGGACAGCACTGCTTTGTCAAAAGTAGGTCCTGTCTTAGTAATTTACTAACATTTTATAATAAAGTGACAGCAGAATGGGATAAAAGAAATGACTGCAGCATGATACTGCTGGACTTTGCAAAGGCATTTAATAGAATATCTCATAGAAAACTATTACAAAAGTTGGAGCAAATGGAAGTGAGGAAACATGAGGATCAAGAGTTTTAGATTTTTTTCATAGCATCAAAGAATCTGTCATTCTTGCCCCTGTTGGAGTTATACTCCACCAAGAAGTGGAGGAAGCAAGGGATCTCAGGGTGATTGTGGATAGAGATTTGAAGTTCCGAGGACATGTTGCAAGGTTCTGACGACATCTCAGAGAATTGCTGCAACGTTGGGGACAACAATGACCATAAGAGATAAAAGTGTGGTGGTCCCATTTTATAAAGCCTTCATCAGACTACATCTGTGTTCAGATCTGGTCACTGGGATTTGAAGGAGATGAAATAATGTTGAAGAGGGTGCATAGACAGATAACAAAAATTATATCAAAACTGTGCAGTGTTGATGTTGATTATGAGGACAGACTGAACACATGCAGAGTTTTGGTATATAGAAGAAAAAGTGATATTGAAGCTATCGAAGGGTTATTAGGGTACCGAGGATACGGTGGCTAGCCCTATGCCTCGCAATGTCTTATGTTCAAAGGCTGGTTTGCCTGTTCTGGGAGACAAAAAACCCGAGTATCCAGGTGAAAAAAAATCCCCTACCTCCATATGAGACTGGTTAACTCACTTTTAGTCAAAAGAGACCAGATAAAGGTTCCTCACGTCACTGATGGAATTGAATCCAGGTGTCTTTCTGACCAAGGGCTTCGTCTATACGGACTGAGCTACAGAGGCTCTTAACAGATTTCCATTGAGAAAAATTAAGAATCAGAAACTAAATGGAATTAAAATCAATAAAGAAAATTTAAATTTTGTTGTTTATGCAAATGATGTAGTATTACATGCAGGAGATAAAGAACTCCAAAAGCAGCTACTTAAATTCAACAGATATGCAGCAGTTTTAACACAAAAATATCAATCCATCATCATCATCTCATCTCATCCACTTGATAACAGGTTGAGTCCACTAAGAACGGTTCTCTACTTATCGCGATCTTTAGCCATCTCAATCATGACTATAGCTGGGTAGATGGGAATGTTCTTTCAGCAACTTTATCCAAGTACTTCTTGGTCTGCCTGTAGGCAGACTTTTTCTTCCTATATATCCATTCAGAGCTAAATATGGGAGTCTATGAGGGCCATTCTCTGAATATGACCAAACCATCTCAGTTGATTCTTAATGATTGTGTCTATTATATTATCTGGGAATTCTTTCTTTTAAGGTTACACGGTGATCATCACTCATATTTTTTATCACTAGAGGTCAGGCTAGGGAAAAGGATTAATTAACTACGTAGATTTAGTTTACCGGTATACAGGGCATGAGCATGTAGCTTAGTTCCTTATACACTTGTATTCTTCCAATGATGACCTCGATACAGCGGTCAAAATGTCAAGTTTTATTTTATTAGTAATTAATAAAATAATCTGTTCAACACATGTGTTTTTGTGTCCCTAAATTTACAAATATGAATATTATCTGGGAAGTTTAAATCTATTTTGACTTGATGATTAGTCTTGTGTTGCAACCAGCGGGTGTTATTAATTTTTCTGAGGCATTTCATTTCAAATGCTTGAAGTTTCTTGATTGGTTGTTGAGTTAATCTCCAGGCTTCTGAAGCATAAGTAGCCACTGGGATAATTGTTTTATATAATTTTAATTTTAGACTCGTTGGGATTTTTTTATTTTTCCATATTTTGTTTAGTTTATTCATGTTGGTCCAACCTAGGTTTAGCCTGTGTTTTACTGTTTCCATGTTGTTGAGGTTACTAGATATAAGACTGCCAAGATAAACATATTTATTGACTTATTCTAGCAGGTGATTTTTGAGATTTATAGAAATATTTTCTTCTTCTCCACCTATCTTCATTATTTTTGTTTTATGAAGATTTATTTTCATACCATAAGTTAGAGTCATTTAAAATATTAATAGTTTTTTTCCAGCAGTGGTTTAGATTCTGCTAAAATCATGATATCATCTGCGTATTTTATGATTAATGTTGGTACCATTGATTTTTACACCTGGTTCATCAGCTATGGTTTTACAGACTTCTAGGAAAATGATAAAGAGTTGAGGTGAGAGAGGGCATCCCTGCATTACACCTTTCTCGACTCTGAAATCCTCGGTTTTAATGTTGTTTGTTTTAACAAAAGCTTTGGTGTCTCCATAATAATTTGTAATAAATGTTAAAATATCAGAATCCATTTTTACATTTTTTAGTCTAGTGATCAAATTTGATTAAATAAATTCATTAAGAAATTAATGGCTTCCTTGCCACCATATTTCCATAGTTCTATAGATATTTCATCTTTTCCCATAGCTTTTGAAAGTTTCATTTGGTTTATTGCATTTATAATTTCTGCTGGAGTTATGGGTGATGCCTTTTCATATATCATCTTTTCTGTTATACTTTCCTCCTCCTGTTCTTTTTTGAAATAATGTTTGATAATAGTCCTTCCAAATTATTTTAATATTTTGTATTGACCCAGTTTCTAGATTGTTTTATCTTTCATTGTCAATGGTTTATCTTTATAGATCTTAGTTAATTCTTTGATAATTTTGTATACGGTTTTATTATCATTTCTTTTATTAGCTTCAATCCAACCAATGGTAATTGAAAAGAACAAATAAAATGTTTAGAACTAAATGAAAAAATACTAAGTATAATGAAGGGATGCTAAAGGGTCAAAGCTGTATAACTAAGAGGAGACCTCCACATATACTTCTTTAAGGAATGTGAAGAATCTACGAGGACTTCTGACCTAATGTCCAATCCTCACCTTTTCGTGGTGCTTCCTTTTGGTATCTACCTGGATACTGAATAAACGAGGATGGGTTGGCAATTTGGGATTTAGCTAACCAAATTGTATTCTTATTAGCTTAAACACAGTCTAAGAAATGATGTTGCAACATGGCAGAATTTCATCCTGGCTGGGGCATCACCCAGTTAAACAAGGCCCCCCCCCGTTGTTTTTTGCAGAGAACCAGGGCAAACAGTGAAAAGTCAACTACTGGAACAAATCCTGAAACACACCCCAACTTAACATCACCACAGTTCAAGATTGGTACTATCAACATAAGAAGCCTGAGTGACAAAGAAATGGAGCTAGCTGTGGAATTGGATAATTAACAGATCGATATAATAGAGGTGACTGAAACAAAAAAAAAAGACAAAAAACCTGTATCTTTCTAAGCATTAAATACAAAACATTATTCAGGCAATAACAATCATGGAAAAGAAGTAGCTATAGTATTCAACACTAAATACAGGCTACTCTTCTTGAATAGCAGGCAATATCAAGTAGAGCGATGTGGGCAAATAATAGAATGGGGAACTGGACAATGAGACTTATTTGTGCCTATGATCCCACAGAAGGTTCTACTAAGGTAGAAGTGGAGGAATTTTTTTAGGCTTTAGAGAAAGCAACTGACACAATGAAAAAAGAAAAGTTGGTTCTTGTTGTTGATCTGAATAGCAGAGTAGGAAATAATTGTCAGGCATACAGAAATAGCTAATAATAATGAAAAATACCTTTTGGATTTCTACTCATGACATGGATTGGTTATTACTAAAACAGTGTTCCAACATAAACACTTGCAAAAATTCACATGGAGAGAAGAGGCAGGAATAAGAAGTCTCATTGACTATGTTATTGTTGATAGTGATGTTTTCTTACTGGTGCAGGACACTAGGGTGTACAGAATTTGAAATTTGAAGTGATCACCATTTAGTCTTCAGTAGGATAAAATTGAATGTCATATTGAAAAGAAGAACATGCAAGAAAGTTTTAAAGCAAGTAAAAGTTGAGCAGTTTTTGGATTTGAACTGTAGACTAAAATACTGAAACATTATTCAAGAAAAAATGAGAGTTTGGGAACAGGAACCAAACCTTGGAGATTCAGTTGTAAGCCCTGAAGAAAACAGTGATTGATTCAGCCAGAGATTCGTGTGGTGAGGTTGTCTGCAAGGATAGAAAAATCAGAACTCCATGGTGGACACAGGAAGTTAAAGAGGCAGAGAAGAAGAAGAAGAAAGCATATCAAAAGTTCCTGGCAAATAAGTCAGCTTGTGCTCTTGAAGAATACAGAGACAAATGTAAGCGAGTTAAACACTGAAAAAAAAAAAAAAGTCATGGGAAGACTTTGGTAAGAACATAGAAAATAAATATCAGGAAGGTGGCAAAATATTCTGGAGGTTGTTGAAAAAGCTCAGAAATGGAGGAAAGATGTTGTAAAAGAAATTAGAGATGATAAAGGTGACATGAAAACTAGAGAAAAAAAAGATATCCTTGATGCATGGAGTAATTACTTCGAAAAATTGCTAAATGAAACAAGAAGTGACAGCACATGGTAATAAACACTCAACATGCATGCAATCAGAAATACATATCCATACTTAAGTAGAAAAAGCCGTCAAAACATTGAAATGTGGAAAGGGAGGAAAATTGTTGAAAAGAAATTGGTAATGATGTAAATTCTTCATGTAGTACTATCATAATATCCTGTACACCCCTTGAGGAATTTGTCAGGAATTTGATGATCATGATGTATAATAAAATTTAAATATCCAGGAATAATTGTTAATAGTGAAATATAACAGAATGACAGTCTTTGAAGGCTAATAAAATACATTGTCTAAATTCATCTCTACGGAAAAATAATGATTTAACGAAATAAAAAAAATTTGTTAGAATATATAAATTAGTAGTCTATCCATACTGACTTATGCATGTGAAATAAGAATAGAAACATCAAAATAAATAGAATCAACATATAAATACATCAGAAATAAAAACATGAAGAAAAATAAAACTAAATTTGATAGAGTAAAAAATGAAAATATTGATGAAGAATGTCAGTTATAACTTGTAATCAAATGGATTAAAAAAAGAGAAGATCAGAATGCAATAAACATATTGATAGAATGGACCCAAAAAAGAATAAACTATCAAGAGACTGAAAGCAAATACTACAAATTGGTAGACAAAGAAAACAATGAATAGACTGAATGCACTGGATATTGTAGATGTAACAATCTTAAGCTTAAAGAAAGAAGAAGAAGACTAGGATTAATGTAAAAGTAAATGAAAACATTAAAAAAATAATAACAAAATTATAACATATATAATATAATAACAACATAAAATAACAACAATATAACAATAAGTGTGGAGAGCAGATGCATGAAGAATATAAGACTCAGGCCAGGAGAGTGACTAGTATGGTGAGGAAGGCAAAACTGGAATACGAAGAGAGATTGGCACTAAGATCCAAAGAAAATCCTATGGAATTTTTTAGCTATGTGGCCAGTAGGAGGAGAAATGATTGTGGAAGAATGACATTATGGGATAAAAATGGGGAATAGAGTGACTGATGCAGAGGACAGTGGAGTTGTTCAATAAACACTTTATTTGGAGTATTTCATCCTGGAGAAGAAAGTTTTAATACTAGAGGGGTAGGGCAGGTTCGAGGTTTAGAGGTGCAAGAGGAGAGTGTGTTCTAAATAATGAGTACACTGGATGTCAGTAAAGCTGTGGGACCGGATGGTATTTCACCATGGGTTTTGTGAGAATGTGCTAATGAACTGACAACTCCTTTGACCTGGCTATTCAGTGAAAGTCTGACTATGGGAAAGGTACCCGAGGAATGGAAGGAAGGTAAGATAGTGCCATTGCATAAGGATGGTAGCAGACTGGAAGTGTCTAATTATAGGCCAGTTTCTGTGTCATCAGTAGTTAAGGTTTTGGAGAAATTAGTGAGGAACTATATACAACGTTGGGCAGACAATGGTAATGTTATCTATAATAAAGTGACAAGAGCAGTTGATGGGGAAAGGCATACACTGCCATTGTTTTTTTTTTGGATTTGCAAAGGCATTTGACAAGGTGCCACATGATAAGCTGATATTTAAGTTGCAGCACATGGGTTTAGATGTCGGGTTAGTCAACTGTATTCAGGATTGGCTGTCTGATAGGTATCAGCGATATCAAGGAAGCAGAAGGTTACAAGTGGGATTCCACAGGGCTCAGTACTGGGACCTATATTGTTTAACCTTTATATCAATGACATTGTCAATGGATTGCAAGGGGATATTCAGTTGTTTGCAGATAATGATGTGAAGCTAGGAAGGGTTATTAGTAATAGTGTGGATGTGGCAGCCCTGAAAGAGGATTTGAATATACTAGACAAATGGGCAAATGAATGGGGGGTGTCAGTTTAATGCAGCAAAATGTAAAGTTTTGAAGTTTGGAATACATCGATGGGAAGCTGCATACTTGATTGGAGGAGCTGTACTGGAGGAAGTAGGGGAGACAAGAGATCTGGGGGTGATTGATAGAAAACTGAAATTCAGGGGACATATTGCAAAGGTGGTGAAGGTAACCCAGAAGATTGTTGCAATACTGAGAAGGACGCTGACCTGCAGAGATAGAAGAGTTATTTCGTTGTATAAGACCCTGATCAGACCACACTTAGACTATTGTTCTCAAATTTGGTCCCCAGGATTTGAAGGGGATAAATTAACTGTGGAAAGGATACAAAGATGGATGACAAAGGTTTCAGGACTGTACAATTTTGGTTATGAGGATCGGCTGAGAGAATGTGGACTGCAGAGTTTGGCGGATAGAAGAAGGAGAGGTGATATGATTGAGACTTTTAAACTGTTGAGAGGTGTTTACAGGGTGGACACTGGAGAGTTCTTTCACTTGTTGGAGCAGTGGGAAGGAGTGATGACATGGGGCCATCCCTTGAAGTTACAGAAGGAAGCTGTGAGCAAGAGGGTGAGGAGTGGTTTCTTTGCGTGGATGTTGGTGGAACCGTGGAATACATCGCCCGATAGTGGTGAGAGCAAGAACAGTCAATGGGTTCAAGGAGTGGTATGATAGACTTAGTGTTTCCTAGGAAGGACCTCCCATGATGAGTCTCTTGACTCCATGGAGATCTGAATAATAATAATTTTTTTTTACTTTTATACCAGTAACCTAGTTATGTGTACAATGTAATTTCATAGGGTACTAAGAACAGGCAATTTTAAGTGCTTTTAAAATTTTGTTTTATTTTAAAATAAAACACTTAACTTAGCTAGTGTTAGCTAGATAATAAAAATAACAAGTACCTAAATGTAATTTATTTTTCCAAATGATATGAACTTGTCAGTTTTATTAGCAGTTCTATATTAAGTCCATTTTAATTTTAATAGTTACCATCATAAACACAGCAGAAATAACCACTCATTATACTAGATTTATAAACTCAACTTCTGTTTGAGTTAAGGAACTTGAATTTAATAACATCAAAATTCTATGTTCAACCTTTACATTAAGTCATCTTCCAGAAATATATACATCTATGCATTAAAGCCACTGGCAGCACCATACCATCATAAAGCAACATCAGAAGTTGTGGTGGTGGAGAGCTGTAGGTGACTTTGATTCTTTGGACTCCCTGAAGGTGTCATGTAATAATAATAATGTCTAAGACTAATTAACCTTCTTATCCTGACCTCTTGTGATAAAAAATAAAATAAAATAGAAAAGTAAATTTAATAAATACTTAATTAGATCAACCAATCAGGAAATTTTTATTTTTGACATCTAGTTATTAAACCTTGCATTTAGTTGGGCTACTTTCTTATGTGACACCTCCAAAGACTCATCACAGGAGGGAACTCCACAATACTTTAACCAGTGTTTCTCAATGTTTTTTGGATCATGCCCCATCTCAATGTCTCAAAGATTTTGTATGCCCCCCCCCCCCAGCATAATAGTCAGCCAAGTTCTGAAAAAGTATAATATAAATATGTACATGCACATTTTCTAATTGCCTCCCAAAATATTCAAATTGCCCCCCTGTGGAGCATACGCCCCCCCCCTGCTTTAAACTTTCCTCTACACAATGTTATTATCTGCACATTATGCCACAAACTATTGGGTAACGAGTATGGTAAAAAAAGCAAAAGCGAATTATGAAAGGAAATTAGCTATGCAAGCAAAAGAGAATCTCAAACAGTTCTTTCAATATGCTGCAAGCAAGGAAAAAACTGTACATGGCAAAATGATTTTAAGGAATGCCGATGGTAAGGAGGTCACTGAATCAGTCGATATAGTGGAGTTACTGAGCACACACTTTGCAAAAGTATATCGTCCAGGTGGTGACATTGAAGAAATGAAGGAACCATTAGTTTATACGGGAATTGTGATGAATGAAGTGGAGGTGAATAGTCTAATACAGAACCGTAATGTGAATACATCTGTGGGATTGGATGGTATACGGGCACGGTCTTGCGTGAAGCGGCTAAGGAAATATCAGTGCCCTTGACCATGTTGTTTGATCTGAGTCTCGGATCTGGTTTAGTCCTGAAGGTGTGGAAAGAGGGGAAAATAGTTTCATTGTAAAGGAGGATCCAAGACTACGGTTGTAAATTACTGACCAATCAGCATATCAGGAGTCATTGTCAAGGTCTTGGAGAAAGTAGTCAAGGGGAAAATACAGGAATGGATTGATGAAAATGAGATACTGTACAGGGGACAGCATGACTTTGTGAAGGGTAGATCATGCCTCAGTAACTTGCTCAAGTTTTATAACAAGGTGACGGCTGAACTGGATAAGGATAATGGGTTTACAGTGATACTGCTGGACCTGGCAAAGCCGTTTGACAGGATACCACATGGAATTCTAATCTGTAAACTACAACATATGGGGATGGATATAGGGTTGGTGAGATGGATAGGTGGGTGATTGATGGAGAGATATCAAAGAGTAGTTTATTCAGGAGTAGAGTCCAAAAGACGGCCTGTGACTAGTGGTGTGCCGCAGGGTTCTGTTCTTGGACCACTGCTGTTTAATCTGTTCATTAACGATATAGGGAAGGATCTAAGTGGAACAGTTCATTTGTTCGCTGATGATGCAAAGTTGGGTAGGGCAATAGTGAATGCAGAAGATGTCAAATCTTGCAGGATGACTTGGATAGATTTCAGTTCTGGGCTAAGGAGAATTGATGTCAATTTAATGTGACCAAATGTAAGGTTATGCATTTTGGGGTGAAAAGATTAGCAGCAGTATACCACATTGGTGGAACTGTACTCCAGGAGATTGATGAGGCCAGGGACTTGGGAGTGTTGGTGGATAGGGAGATGAAGTTTAGGGTGTACATTGCAAAAGTAGCTAAATCAGCTCACCAACTCACTTGGTTGTTGAAAAATACCTTGACGAGCAGAGACAAGCAAGTTATTGTACCTCTGTACTGAGCCTTGATAAGACCTCATCTCGACTACTGTGCCCAGATTTGGTCACCTCGGTTCCTTCTTGATGGGGAGGAGGTGGAGAGAATCCAGAGGCGAATGACTAAGATGATAGCAGGTCTATGGAATGAACCATATGAGAACAGGTTGAAGATTTGTGGGTTGCAGAAACTATTTGATAGGCAGAAAAGGTGAGATATGATTGAGACATTCAAATTGCTAAAGGGATTCTGGAGGATTAATTCAGAGGATATTTTTGAGATCAGGACTGGTGGTGGGAGAACTAGGGGACTCCTATGGAAGTTGGGCAAGAGTGTGGTTAGCAGGGGTGTTAGAGCTGGGTTCTTTACTTTTAGAGTGGTAAATGAGTGGAATAAGCTGCCAGAGTCTGTTGTGGGTGCTATGACGAAGAGCAAGTTCAAGGCAAGGTATGATAGATACTGTGAGAATGTCGTATAGTTGTGTGGACATAATGTTTAGGGCCTCCCTCGATGAGTCTAATGACTCCCTGGAGTCGCCCAAAATAATAATAATAATAATAACTATCAACTGCACACAATGCCATCTAATATTAATGCCATTTTTGACCACTAATGGTATTTTTTGTCTGTAAATATATATGTAGTAGGGCTGATTTGCCTGTATAGGGTGAAAAGTAAGTTTTCAGGAGAATAAAAAATCCTGCTACCTCCTTACAAGATCAGCTAACTCACTTTCAGTTGAAAAAGCCCATATAAAGAGTAAACAAAAGAACATGCAGGTAGATTATTATGTCTGTACACAAATGCTAGTAGTAGTATCAGAAACAAAGGGATAGAGTTTGTTGCCTTAGTGAACATGTTGGGACCTCAGATTGTAGGTATTAGCGAGACCTGGCTATCAGAATCAAACATACTAACTGGTATCGAGTGTAAAAGATACACTGTTTTTAGGAAGGATAGAGAGAATGGGAGAGGGGGGGGGGGTGTGCTGCTAATGATATTGAATGACTCGAATCCAGTCAGAGTTGAGATCTACACTTGTAGTACTACTACTAGCAGTATTCATGTGGCAGTGAGCTTGAAGTCATCTGGTGTGAGTTGGAATCTAACAAGACAAATTACATAGTGGGGTGGTGTTACAGACCTGGTAGATCGGTTGTTGGTGATGAAGAAATGCATCAACAAATAGGAAAGGTGAGCGCGAAAAGAGTAATCTTAATGGGAGACTTTAATTATCCAAATATTGATTGGGTAGCAGTAGAATCTCATGAGAAGAATGAAAATGCCTTTATTGAGCTGTTGTGGAACAACTTCCTCAAGCAGCATGTGACAGAAGTAACTCAAGGTCGAATAGTTTTAGATTTGATTATAGTGTCATTGGGCGTTATGTAACTATTCTGTCTCCAGTTGGTGACAGTGATCATGCAGTACTCACTTGGGAAGTGACTAAGTTTATGAATGTTCCATTCAGAAAAGGTTACATGTTGAACCACAAAGCAGGAAATTATGACCAACTGAGGAGTATACTGAATTCAGTGGAAAGGATATCGACAGTGTATGGGAAGCATTTAAACAATACTTAAATGATGCGATATCAGAATGTGTCCCGAGAGCTCGAAGAATAAACAGAGTAGGAGCCAAATGGATGTGTAATCTTATTAAGCAAGAGATTCGTAAGAAAAGGACAATGTGGAAGGAATACCATTTGCATAAGGATGACATCCGTTATGAACATTATAAGTAGCAGGCTAGAATAGTCACAACTGTTGTACGGAAAGCAAAGTCTGATTATGAAAAGAAACTGGCTCTGCCTGCTAAAGACAACCATAAGAATTCTATCAGTATGCTGCAAGTAAAAGAAAGAATGAATATGAAAGAATAACTCTTCTAAATCTAGATGGCATGACGGTTATAAATGCAGAAGAAGTTGTTCAGTTAATGAGTGCCCATTTCGTTAAAAGTTTTCAACCTGGTGAAAGCAACATTGAGCTCACTGTCACCTCTTCATTAGCTGAAGAAATGCAGGTGTGTGAGGACTAGGAATTAGAGCCGTTGCACAAACTGAATAAGAATTCAATAATAGGGACTGATGGAATATCAGCATGTTTGCTAAAAGAGGGTTCAGCTGAACTGGCCATTCCTTTGACCAGGATGTTTAATATGATTCTCAGAACAGGGAAGATTCCGTAGGAATGTGTTAATAATTGTGGTAATTGGCACTGATATGATCATCGGCTTGTTGAGAGCTCCTGAAAAGATCAGTAGTATTTTATGTTATCATTGGCAATTTTACTAGAATTTTACGTAGTATTGTTTGCTTTTCGTATCTTAGTGTGTCTCTGCGATTTTTGTGTTTTCTGTATTATTTCAATTATTATTTTTAAGATACGATAGCATCCACATGGCACCGATTAAAAAAAAAATGGCGGCCAGGTTGCCATGTTTGTTTAAGAATTTGGATATAAAAGAGTTTATGCAATGCACTGTCTGTGAGATGTATGCTTTGCAGAGAGCAGTTGGAGTCTGGTTAGATGGTGATAGTGGAGTGAATATGTGCAGAAAGTGTAAGGAGAATGTGGATCTAAAGCTTGTTTCGGGTGGCGAGAGTGATATCATTAAAGAAAGTCAGAATATAGAAAATAGTGATGTGATAAGAAATTGCGAAGTAGTACCAGATAGGTGTGAGAGCGACGTTGAAAGTGTAATTGAAGGTAAAAATACAGAACGAATCAATGATTTAAATGATAATGAAAATGGTGAGATAGATGCAAGTAGTGAGATAGCAAGGTTGAGCGGAGTGATACATAGAGCAAAGCGGCAGCTGGAGCGTATGCAAAAAATGTGTACTGAACATACCAACTTATAAACGGTGAAAGTCTGATACGAATAATAAGAGAATGTTCGTAAACGTAAACAAAATGAAGGAGCGAGTGCTGTATGGAGATTCGTTATTAAGAGGTGTGATAGTTGAGAGTTTGATGAAATCGTACCAACCGGGTGTGAACATTAAGGACGTCAGCGAGTCTATTAGAGCGCAAAAACAGAGGGTGAAAGAAATAATAGTTGTGACAGGAACAAATGATTTGAAAGGAGAGAAAGTGGAAATGATAGAGGATGTGAGGTAATTACTTGAGGTAGCAAAAGAGAAGAGTGAGAGAGTTAGGATGGTGAGTATTTTGCCGCGGTGTGACAGTGAAGTGTTTAGAAGGAGGGCCATAATTGCCAATGACTTTATGTGCAGGTTATGCATGGAGGGTGGTGTGGAATTTGTGGATGTGTGGAGCAAGTTTGATGGGTGAAAGGATTTATATAAGATGGATGGTTTACATTTGAATGGATTTGGTGTATGGAGGATTGAAAAAGTGTTGATGAATGAAGTGGATGTACAGACTCAGGGAAACTAGATTTATTAAGGGGGGGGGGAGAAGTAGATATGCAGACTTTAAGGAGGCAGTTGAGTGTATGAATGAGTATAATATGCCCGAGCGAGTACGCAGGACAACAAATCAGAATGGGATAGTTAGTATAAGGCATCAAAGTAGGGATGGGACTAACGGGCTTGTGCAATTCATGTACACAAATGCCAGGAGTATTAGGAACAAGAAGGAGTTTTTGGCCTTGGTTGGCACTTCCAGGCCACAGGTTGGTATTAGTGAAACATGGCTGACAGAAGATGATAAAGCTAGTGGGATTGAATGTGATGGGTATGGCGTGTTCAGGAAGAATAAAAAGGGGGGGGGAGGAGTGTTATTGATGATAGCTGATGAGTTGCAGCCAAGGAGTATAGAAGTTGACCTGCAGGATAGAGAAAAGAGCACATGTGAGGCTATTTGGTGTGAGATAGAGGCTAGCAGAACAAAATATACAATTGGGTGCTGCTATTGACCAGGTGATGGAATAGATGGTGGGGATAGTATGCATAGGCAAATAGAAGAAATGAGTGGAAGGAGGGTAATTATTATGGGGGATTTCAATTATGGTAATGTTGACTGGAAAGAGGAGAGGGCACATGGGAGGAAGGAATTGGATTTTATGTGGTTATTAAGGGACAACTATCTGCGACAGCATGTAATGGAAAATACTAGGGGGAAGAGAGTGCTTGACCTAGTAATCGCATCTGAGAATGTGGCTGTAACGAACATGACCATGTTGCCACCACTTAGTGAGAGTGATCATAAGGTCATGACTTGGGAGGTGGCTAAAGGAGTGGAATTTACAGTTAAGACAGCGTACATGTGGAATTACCGTGCTGGTAAGTATGACAAGCTTAGGAGTGTGCTTGGCTCAGTGCCATGGCATGTAAAACTGCAAGGGCTGGATGTTGACAGTGCATGGGAGGTGATTAAGAAGTGTTTGCAGGAGGCAATGGTTGACTGTATACCAAGAGTCTGAATAATAAATCAAGTAGGGGTTAAATGGATGAATAACACCATTAAGTGTGAGCTGCAAAAAAAAGAAACAATTGTGGAGGGAACTTAAGGAGAAAGGTGACCTGCAGGTGCAGGAACAGTATAAAGCTCAGGCCAGAAAGGTACCAAGTGTGGTAAGAAAAGCAAAAGCAGATTATGAAAGAATATTGGCCATGCAGGCTAAAGAGAATCCCAAACAGTTTTTTCAATATGTTGCAAGTAAAAGGAAAAATGTTCATGGCACAATGATTTTAAAAAATGCTGAGGGTAGGGAGGTAACCGAATCAGTCGATATAGTGGAATTACTGAGCGAGCACTTTGCAAGAGTATATCATCCAGGTGGTGACATTGCAGGAATGGCCAACAGCTTATGCTGGAATTGTGATAAATGAAGTAGAGGTAAATAGTCTATTACAGAACCTCAATGTCAATACAACTGTGGGATTAGATGATATGCCAGCTCGTGTCGTATGAAGCGGCTAAAGAATTGTCAGTGCCCTTGACCATTTTGTTTAATTTGAGCCTCGGGTCTGGGTTAGTCCCAAGGGGGTGGAAAGAGGGGAAAATAGTTCCACTGCATAATGGTGGTTCCAAGGCTGCTGTTGAAAATTACCGGCCAATCAGCATAACAGGAATCATTATCAAGGTCTTGGAGAAAATAGTCAAGAGGAAAATACAAGATTGGATAGATGAAAATGGGATACTGTATCTGGGACAGCATGGTTTTGTGAAGGGTAGATCATGCCTCAGTAACTTGCTCACATATTATAACACAGTGATGGCTGAACTGGATATGGGTAATGGGTTTACAGTGATTCTACTGGACCTTGCTAAGGCCTTTGACAGGAATTCCACATGGAATACCACAGAATTCTAATCAGTAAAATGCAGCATATGGGAATGGGTATAGGATTGGTGAGATGGATAGGAGGGTGGTTGACAGAGAGATATCAGAGATTGGTTTATTCAGGAGTAGAGTCCAAAAGATGGCCTGTGACTAGTGGTGTGCCACAAGGATCTGTTCTTGGACCACTGCTGTATAATTTGTTCATTAATGATATACGAAAGGATCTGAGAGGAACAGTTCATTTGTTCGTGGATGATGCAAAGTTAGGTAGGGCAAAAGTCAATGCAGATGATGTCAAAATTTTGCAGAATGATTTGGATAGATTGGAGGTCTGGGCTAAAGAGAATGGATGTCAATTTAATGTGGCAAAATGTAAGGTTATACATTTTGGGGTGAAAAGATTAGCAGTAGTTTACTACATTGGTGGAACTGTACTCCAGGAAATTGATGAGGCGAGAGATTTAGGAGTGTTGGTGGATAAGGAGTTGAAGTTTAGGGGGCACATTGCAAAAGTGGCCAGATCAGCTCATCAAATCACTTGGTTGCTGAAGAATACTTTTACGAGCAGAGACAAACATGTTATTGTTCCTCTGTATCGAGCCTTGATAAGACCCCATCTAGACTACTGTTCCCAGATTTTGTCACCTAGATTTCTTCTTGATGGGGGAGGAGGTCGAGAGGATCCAGAGGTGAGTGACCAAGGTGATAGCAGGTCTGTGGAATGAACCTTATGAGAACAGGTCGAGGATTTGTGGGTTGCAGAAATTGGTTGATAGGCAGATCAGGGGAGATATGATTGAGACATTCAAATTACTGAAGGATTTCTATAAGATTAATTCTGAAGGGCTGGTGGTGGGAGGACTAGGGGACATCCATGGAAGTTGGGCAAGAGTGTGGTTAGCAGGGGTGTTAGAACTGGGTTCTTTACTTTTAGAGTGCTGAATAAGTGCAATGAGCTGCCAGAGTCTGTAGTGGGTGCTGTGACAGTGAATGAGTTTAAGGCAAGGTATGATAGATACTTTGTGAATGTCGAATTGTTGTGATGAACATGATTTGGGGCCTCCCTCCCTCGATGAGTCTAACGACTCCTGGAGTTGCCCATAATAATAATAATAATAATAATAATAATAATAATTAGGATGTTTATATAGAAAGAATGTTATCAAATAATTAATCCTACCATGGAGATGATCTCTGTTTCTAACAATTATTTTTTTAATTCCGAGTGTACCTATATGTGCACAATAAGTAAAAATAAACTTACACTTAAGACTAACTATACACTTTGTTTGCACAATCACAAAATGTTCAGAGCCAGTTTCTCTCTATGTCAAGGCTCTTTTCCGAAGATATATGACTTCTTCATTTTCACAGGATCCTTTTTCTTCACTTATGTAGCACACATTAATTCTTCCTGACTTAATTCTGGCTCTTTTACAGTAGAAATAATAGTTAGATCCAGCGTCTGTAATACGGATGAAACGTCCTAATTAGAGTTTTCTCGAACATTTCTTTAGAACGTAAATAGGAAATTCTTCTTTTATTCACTAAATGCTTATTTGACAGTCTTAACTCTTCCATTTAAAAAACTTACAGTTCTGTGATTCTCTTTTCGGAATCTCCTATAAATCTTCCAATTACCGTTTCCTCCAATATTCCTTTTAAAATGCCTATAGCAATATTTCCCTTTTATTTATCAATACTTATTCCATTTTGAAACTTAATAGTTCCACGATTCCTTTTTCGGAATATACTATTAATTTCCCTCCGACTGTCACATAAAAAAAACTCAAGTTCCTCTGAATCTAAATATCTGCCGGCCTGTGTTCTAAAATTCTTCCGAACGCTCTCTTGTTTATTTCTGTTACTCATATACCGAACGCTTTCCACGTCATCTGCCAATTACACATCAAACTTCTCGCCGAGCATGCGCACTCCTTGAAAATGGCAAGCGAGAAACTAAATACTGTATAATGGCTGACACAGTTGTTTTCGTTAGCGACAAGAGAATGTCTTCATAAAACACAAAACTTGATATTTTAAATTAGAATAAATTTGTTTAAAGTAACACAACTATTCAAATTCGGTAAGTACATAAATTTTTAACTGCTTTACATGTCATTTTTTACAAAACAATTTCAATAACGGGCACATCGCAAGTGCCGACAATGTGTGTTATGAAATTAAAACTAATAAACATTCTAACATAAAAAAATTCGTAAAAATATTCAGAATTTTAAATTATGATTATTTTTACATCAGTTTCATCATTCTCTGAAAAATTTTTTTTGTAAAAAAAATTTTAAATATTTAACGTATATCTAACAAAACTTTTAATGCTTATTCCTAGATCTTAAAAAATAACGTGATTCTTGCTGATCATTATTTACACTCTCGGAATCACTGGTTTCAGAATCATCTGATACTAGAGATAATTTGGAATTTTCTTCTTCCAATTTACTATACTTACGAATCTCATTTCTATATTTCTCAAATATTTCATTTAAACTACTTGAATTATTCCCTAAATCTACAGAATCATCACTATCAGAATCAAATTCCAAAGGCGTCTGAGATTCTTTATCCTTACTGACTAAATTAGAGGTATATTTTCACATTCATCTGGCTTATTTAACTCTATATTAACTAACCTATGATATTCTGCTATAATATCATTCATGTTAGAGTCAATTTAATCATCATCACTCTTACATTGTACATTATCTGAATTATGTACCTTGGGATTTCTAAAATTTCCTCATTAGGGTTTATTTTACCAAAATTTAATTTTCTCCTTTGTGCATATTTGAATTATGAGCTTTAAAACTATTCCCTTTTCTACTATTTGATTGTGAATGAGATGCACAATTAGCACTAGGAAAGAAATTCTCATCTTTCAGTATTCTATTCATATTGTCTCCTAATATTACTTAATTTTTATTCACCAAAAAATAATTTTTTAACCTATCAGAATGTACATTTATCATTTTACTAGGATTTTTGACATCTTGAATCCTAAAATTCACAGGAGAAAATTTATGTAAAATTCTATATGGACCTAAAGCTTTCCTTCCTAATTTTCCAACTCTTTTTATACTAGAATTATTATCTAACAATACTAAATCACCTGGTGCAAATAACTTATACTTTCTAAAACGATTTATATACTGCCTAATTTTCTGAGAACTTAATTTACTTATATCACCTACTAATCTGTATTCCTAATACAGGATATGTCATTATATCCTGTATTAGGAATGACTGAAACAAGTTCATTAGGAAAGATTGGATCAAAACTATATAAAGCAAAAGATGGTTTTTCTTTGATAGCAGAATGAAAAGCAGATCTGCATGCAAATAATGTTGGAGAAATATTTGTGTCCCAATCATTCATTTTAGTGTTTGCTAGATTGGAAAGTATTTGCTTTATATTTTTATTCAGCCTCTTACACATACCATTACACTGTGGGTGGTAAGGTGTAGTAAAAATCTTCCTAACGTTGATGCCTTCCATCTTCCATATTGGTGCCTTCCATCTTCCATTTGTCTAGATAAGAGTAACCCATCTTTATCTAAATACAAGTTTTCCAGGTTTAAAAATGTATCCAGTTGAGTTTTACCCTTCAATACTGCTTCATAGATAGTTTTGAGTATGGGATCATCTTTCTGAGCTTGGACAATCTTATCTTTTTCCCCCAAATTGTGAACTACGTTCTTTATTCTTTAGAGTCTCAATATTAAACACTTCATCATTATCATTAGTGTCTTGAAAAACTTCAGGAGACTGCTCTAATTGTCCATTGTCATCTGATTTCCTTTCTAAATTGCATTCTAGTCCACACAAGGACACTGTATTATCAACAAAATTACATGTAAAACCATGACGTTTCAGAAAATCAATTCTAAATATTACTTGTACATTTGGATTAGATGATTCTGGAAGAACTATTAATGTATGACAAACTTTCAATGGAAAACAAGGAATTGAAATAAAAACATTTATTTGCTTATCAGCTGAAATTTCTGATTCAAATATTCCCTTTAATTTAATTGGACAACTTAAAACTGAAATATCATTTGGAATTAGAGATTTAATTTTGTTAAACAAGCTATAAGAAATGAGTGAGATATGTGCACCTGTGTCAAGTAAGATTTCACAAGGCACATCTTCAATAAATCCTTGCAAAACTGTCAAAGGATTAGCTCCATTAGCATAAGGAGCTAATGATACATCAAACTCTCTTTTAGGACTGGAGCTGGCTTTAGCTTTACCCATGTCTAATGAGTAGTTTGACATTTCTGTCCTTGCCAGTATCATATTGCAATAATAATTTTTTCCAGATTTTTCTTTATTCTCTGATTTCTTATGCTGAAAACAAGATTTATCCTTAACAACAGTCTTTAGCAAAATGACCAGGTTTATTACATCTGAAGCATTTTGGAACATTTCTCCTTTGAGATGTTTTATTCCTGTCAATATCATTAGATTTACAAGAGAAAGATTGATTATCTGTAAGATTTTTGGATATTGTTAAATCCGATATCATCTTAAACAAAAGTTCCTGTCTTTTTACTATTGGTCTCTGTTGTCTTTCTATTTCTTCACTAAGAAATGTAGAATTTACCTGCATTTTATTTTCAGAATGAAATATATCTAAGTCTCTCTTCCTTTTCTTTAACAAGTTCAAAACACTGTTCAAGATTTTTAACATTTTTCTTGTATGCTGTTTCTTTCAAATTATCTTTAAGGCCAAGCCTAAATTGATTAAACAGCAACCATTCTAAAGGGGATTTCTCATCAGATGAAACATTAAATTTATGAGCAATGCTCCTAAGTCTATAATAATATTCTGAAACAGACACCCTAACTACCTTGGATGCACTGATGAATTTTCCAAATGTTAGGCCCTAATTCTCTTACACTTGAAAATTCTGATATTAGTAAACTTTTAAAAGTTGCATAACTGTCAGTGTCTCTCAGTAAAGGAGATGTGTTTAAGAATGTTTTGGCTTTGCCCAATAATTTATTACAAAGTATAATTAACAAATGAAAATCTGACCATTTTCCTAAATCTAATTTTTTCTGCATATTTAAAAAATGTTTCTATGCTTTCACTACTATCTCCTGAGAAAAAAGGTATTACTAAAGTTGGATTAATTAACCTTAAAAATTCCTCATCTTTAACTGAAGAAACTTCACTACTAATATTGCTATCTTCAGTAGCCATTTTACTTGAGTCAAGATTTACTTTCTGGATTCTAAAAACAAAGTTAAGTCATAACCAATCCTGTCGACTGTGCCATTGTTAATAATTAGGATGTTTATATAGAAAGGATATCATAATATTAATCCTACCATAGAGGTGATCTCTGTTTCTAACAATTATTTTTTTAATTCCGAATGTACCTATATGTGCACAAGAGTTCACTCCATTTGGTGCAGTGACTTCTTTTTTACCATTTCTTTCAGAATCCAAATAAATCACTGACTCAAGATCAAAATACAAAATAAATACATTTAATATAACAAAAACAATATATATATATACTTCAAACAAATATTACATAACTAACTTCAAATTAATTGGATCCAAGGCCTTTTAAAAATAAACTTACACTTAAGACTAACTAAACACTTTGTTTGCACGATCACAAAATGTTCATAGCCACTTTCTATTCAAATTCGGTAAGTACATAAATTTTTAACTGCTTTACATATCATTTTTGACAAAACAATTTCAATAACGGGCACATCGCAAGTGCCAACAATGCGTGTTATGAAACTAAAACTAATAAACATTCTAACATAAAAAATTTGTAAAAATATTCAGAATATTTTAAATTATGATTATTTTTACTTGCACAAGCTGAATAAGAATTCAGCAATAGGGATTGATGGAATATCAGCACGTTTGCCAGAAGAGGGTTCAGCTGAACTGGCCATTCCTTTGACCAGGATGTTTATTATGAGTCTCAGAACAGGGAAGATTCCATAGGAATGCGTGGTAATTCCATTGCACAAGAGTGGTGCAAAGACCGATTTATCCAACTATCGACCAATTAGTATCTGAGGAATGGTGGTGAAGAATTTGGAAAAATTGGTTAGGGCCTGCATTCAGCAAATGGGTTGACAGTGAATATCTACTTTGCAATGATCAAAATGGGTTTACTAAGGGAAGGTCATGTTTTAGCAACTTGCTCACATTCTATAAAAATGTTACCATTGAACTAGACAAGGGGAATGGATACACCATGATACTTTTAAATTTTGCTAAGGCTTTTGACAGAATACAGCATGGCAGACTGCTGCATAAATTGGAGAAAATGGGTTTGGGTTATACGATATTAGCATGGATAACAGGATGGCTGACTGACATATCAAGAAGTGGTATATGGGGAATCTGAGTCTGCAAGGTTTAAGGTAACAAGTGGTGTACCACAAGGATCAGTGCTTGGTCCACTGTTATTCAATCTGTACATTAATGATATTGGGAAGGATTTGACAAGTGACATACAGTTATTTGCTGATGATGCAAAGATAAGTAGGGTAATCAGGAATGCTGCTGATAATAGGCTGTAATTGTGGGCATGGGGAAATAGGTGTCAGTTCAATGTCAACAAATGTAAAGTCATTCACTTTGGCATGATTAAATATCCAATGTCATATTATATTGGTGGGATTAGGATAGAAGAAACTGATTAGGCCAGGAATCTTGGAGTGTTAATAGATAGGAAGTTGAAGTTTAGGAGCCATGTGGCAAAGATTGCAAATACAACTCAAAAGATAATTGCAATTCTGAAACGAACTTTCACATAAAGATGTTATTTTGCTTCTTTACAAGGCCTTGATAAGACCTCACTTGGACTATTGTTCACAGGTCTGGTCTCCTGGTTTCCATTGTGATTCTGATATGTTGGAGAGAGTACAAAGGAGAGTGTTAAAAATGATATCAGATTGTGGGATACTGATTATGAAGACAGATTGAGAATTTGTAGATTGCAGACACTAGCAAACAGAGAGAAAGAGGGGTGATATGATCAAGACTTACTAACTTCTGAAAGAGTCATGCAGGATTTCAATTGATGGAATTTTTCAATTATGGAGGATGGAGAAAGGACGAGTGGCCATCCTTGGAAGCTGAGAATGAAGGCCGCCAAGAAGAGTGTGAGGGCTAGATATTTCTCTCAGAGGGTGGTGCGCGATTGGAATCGATTGCATTGGATGTTGTGAGTGCAAGCAGTGTGAATGAATTCAAGAATAAGTATGATAGCTGGCATGTGTGGTATGTGGCCTCCCTTGATGAGTCTCTGACTCCCTGGTGGTCTCTCTTAATAATAATAATTACTTAAAATAAAGAGCCAATGGGCTTCACTTCGGCAATGTAACATTATTTATATTAAAGGTATATTAAATCCCATATTATTTCAAAGCCGAATAAGAAACTCAAAGATAGGAATCAAAGAGTTTCATGCCGAATATAGCAAACTATAAAAGTTTCGGCGAATTGTAGCGTAAGCTAAAGCACATAGTTCAACACTAGAGCAACTCGTTGCAAAGGTGGGGAAAGTTCTGATCACTATTCTTAGTATTTCCCATAAAACATATCTCCTAGGAGATGTATGATGTTACACGTGTATCAAAACTAAGCTGAGCTGTTTATAGTCCACTTTGGAGGAAGAGACCTAATAATGGGTTCCAAGTCTAGGCATGTGAGGCAGTCGTCCAGACAAAGAGCAAACATTTCATAAGAATAGTTGAAGATTGAGTGACGGACCTGATGAATTTCCTGAGAGTTAGTAATGGACAACCTTTAGTGTTTCTTTTGTTGAGAAAGGGAAGAAATGTTGTGAATTAGTAAGCAGGAACATTCTAATATAGAACTCTTAGTGATTATTTAGTAGCAGAGTTATAGCTCCATGAACGTATTAATGAGTGATTGTATAGAAAATTATGTTATGTGAAATAGTTAATGAAGTTAATAGAATGACTGTTTTAGAGGAAATTATAGATCAGTGTATTGATGAGAGCTAAGAATTATTCTAGTAGTAATAATTTATGATAAGATTCAGTTGTATCGATTTTGGTTGAATTAGCTGTATAACCTAGAATGCCATTAATTTAGCTGAGTGTATAATTTTGGATATGTATTCTAAGAATTCAATAAATGTATTTTTGTATTTTAACCTGACTTGTGGCCTGAGAATGAATCCAGTGCACCACTCATTTTAATCAGAACCTGAGCGAAATAGATTTGCTTAATTGAGACCATGACTGCAAACGAAAATTAGCATAAGTGATTTAGGTAATTTGATATTAAGGGTATTTGATAGATTGATCAGTTTTGTATATTTCCTCGGAGTTGTTGCTTGGTTAAGAGTCCTTCTAACCTAAAGGTATTGGCTGGCGCAGCTAAAACAAATAAATTTGCTAGTACTTAATTGAGACCACGACTGCAAACGAAAATTAGCATAAGTGATTTAGGTAATTTGATATTAAGGGTATTTGATAAATTGATCAGTCTTGTATATTTTCTGGGAATTGTTGCTTGGTTAAGAGTCCTTCTAACCTAAAGGTATTGGCTGGCACAGCTAAAACAAATAAATTTGCTAGTACCTAATTGAGACCACGACTGCAAACGAAAATTAGCATAAGTGATTTAGGTAATTTGATATTAAGGGTATTTGATAAATTGATCAGTCTTGTATATTTTCTGGGAGTTGTTGCTTGGTTAAGAGTCCTTCTAACCTAAAGGTATTGGCTGGTGCAGCTAAAACAAATAAATTTGCCAGTACCTAATTGAGGAGTAACTCCAGATAGTCGTTACAAAGGATTTGGCTCTAACCTGAGACAAATCCTTTGTTTAATTAATTAATACACGTGATCAATCACAGGGTCAGTCAAACGTGTAGATAGCTCTTCTATCACAAATAACGAAGAACAATCTTAAGTTAGTCTCGCATTTTAGAGTGAACAAGACATACAGGTATAAGCAACACCTTATATAATAAGAATGATAAATTAAAATAAGAAAAGATACCAAAATATCATTGAAAGAACAAGATATAACACTTGACCTCTAGAGCAGTTTTTGGATAAAATAAAAAATACAAAAAAATATAATTTAAAAAAATTTCAAAGATTCCTTAGACCACCAAAGTATTGGTTTATATTAGGTTTACAACTTTTTGTGGGTGGAAGAATTAGTCTATTTCTTGTCAACATGCCAATATTGTCACATCTATCATTTTGTGCTTCTAAGGCACTTCTGACTAAATCAATCCACATAGACCTTGGTCTTCCTCTGGGTCTCTTTCCTGCCATCTTGACATTTACACCTGTTTTTGCTAACCTTTCCTCACCCATTCTATTTAAGTGGCCAATACCACCTTTGATTAGCTCTGCTGACACATTCTTGAATGCTAACAAGTTCCTTTGTTATGTTCCTTTCTAATATCTTCATTTTAATATGATTCTGCCATCAGTTCACTCCCCTAATTTTTCTCAGAACACTGATATGTGTGGTCTCTGGTCTTTGATCAAGTGCTTTATTTCTAACCCAATTCTCAGATCCATAACTTAAAATTATTGGAAGTTTTTTTACCTTAGTTCTATTATACATTAAAGATACTAAGAAATTATATATTTGGTTTTAATCCTTTACCGAAGGATCAAAACAATATTTTGTGTTAATATACATTCATTGTCTGAGCTACTTGTATATAGCGTCTAATAACTTCACATCACTTGCTTGTATGTATCCCATAATGCAAAGCACACACACCCCTTTCAGACATGTATAATACTATGCATAATTGGAAGGGCCACTGCCCAGACCAGTTTCGACCTTTATTGTGGTCTCATCAGTGGGAGCCGTACCTAGAAGAGATACCAAGGTTGAAGTAATGCAGAAGTCATATATATCATATACAAGTAGCCAAAAGGTGATTGATCTTATTAATAAAAATCTGGGATGAGAGAAAAATGTTAAAAGTTTTTACCATGATTTTATCATATAGTACATTAAAGATACCAAAAAATTATATGCCTGATTTTAATCCTTTACCCAAGGAAGCAAAACAATGTTTTGTACGTGAAATATTCACGTCTGAGCTACTTGTATATAGAGGCTAATGACTTCACATCACTTGCCTATGTATCTCATAATGCAAAGCACATACTATTTTGGAGTGTATAATGCTATGCATAATGGGAAGGGTCACTACCCAGACTGGTTTAAACCCTTATTGAGGTCTCATCAGTGGGAGCCAGACCTGGGAGATTCCTTGGGCAAAAGATTAAAACCAAGTATATAATTTCTTGATACCTTTAATGTATAATGAACCAAGGTAAAAAACTTTCTTTCTCTCATCCAGAGATTTTTATTAATAAGGTCTAGCACCTTTTGATTACTTGTATATGAGATAGATATGACTTCTGCATTACTTTCAACCTTGTTATCTCTCTCTCCTGGCTCCCACTAATGAGACCTCAGTAAAGGTTGAAATCAGTCTGGGTAATGGCCTTTCCTATTACGCATAGCATTATGAACGTCTAAAAGGGTATGTGCTTTGCATTATGGGATACATACTAAGGCAAGTGATGTGAAGTCATTAGCCTCTATATACAAGTAGCTCAGACGTGAATATATTTCATGCACTGAACATTGTTTTGCTTCCATGGTTGGGTAAAGGATTAAAACCAAATATATAATTTCTTGGTATGTTTAACTTAAAATTGGCCTCAACACTCTCTTTGAATACTGCTGATTTTGTGTTTTGGCTATAAATTTATTCAGCTGGCTACCCACCATACCAGCTTAGCTTCTTCTGTTGTTTATTTCCTTGCCATCTTCACTAAAAACTGTGCCTAAATAACTGAAATATTTTACTTGTTCTATAGGATCTGGATTCAAAATGCAAAATAAATAATAAATTTGTTATAAATTTTTGCATTAATTTAGTTAGGGAATCCTGGAGACCTGCACTAGATGTGCTTAGGAGTACAACAATCATTTGCATAAAGCAAAGAACTGAGTTTAATATGTCTGAGTTTGGTATGTTCTAATATCAAGCCTTTCTTTCTTTCATAATGTAATCCTTATAGATGATGAATAAGAATGGAGATAATGTGCATTCTTTTCTTATCCCTGATTTTACATCGAATCATCTTCCTTTCTCAACTTCCTGTATTTCTTTCAATTCTAACTGCTGACTGACAGTTTACATATAGACCATGCATTGCTCTGTGTAATGTTCCATTTACCCCACATAATTGTAGTGTTTTGAAAAACTTTTCTCTGAGCACCTTGTCATATGCCTTTTCTAGATCTAAAAAACTGAAGTACAAATCCTTGTCATATTCCTGTGATTTCTCAACTTTTTGTCGTAAAGTGAAAATCTAATCATGACAACCACTATATAGCCTGAACTAGGGTTGTTGTTCTCCAAGTTTCTCTTCCACAATCTTTCTAAACTTCCTTTCAATCATGCTTGCATAAATCTCACCTGGAATACTTAATTGAGAAATTCCTATGTAATTTTCACATTCAGCTTTATTAACTTTTTTATAGATGGGAATTATGACAGCTCTACTCCAATCACCTGGATTTCGATATTCTGACCAGGCCCTCTGAATTTTGCAATGTAGCTACTGCAGAACTTTTATATCTCCATATTTGAGCATTGGCGTCGACTATCAGCTACTCCAGCTGGCTTTCACATTTCAAATTTTCAATGACTTTTTCTAACCTCAAGTATTGATATGTGTTATTTGCATTCCTCTTGAAAATTTTCTACTGCTTTTCTATCAGTGTTTATTTTATTTAACAGTTTTTCAAATTGATCTAGGATATCCTTATCTTTAGTTTTCATGTTATCTTTATCATTTTTGATTCCTTTTACGGACTTCTTTCCTCCATAGCCTCCAGAACGTTTTGCCATCTTTCTGATATTTATTTTCTATATTCTTATCAGAGTCTTCCCATGACTTTTGTTTAGCTCCTTTTACGCACAGCTTATTATTACTGTTGTTATTATTGTTATTGCAGTACCTCCATGGAGTCCTCAGACTCATCATGGGAGACCCAAACTATCAGCACAATATCTGTCATACTTCTCCTTGAAACCATTAACAGAACTAAAAAAAGCACTCACAATTGACTCAGGCAGCCCATTTCAATCATTCACTCTCCAAGAAAAAATATGGTCGTCACACTCTTGCTAAACACACTCTTATTCAACTTGCAGGAATTGACCTCTGTTCTGCTCCCCCATTAGCAAAATGCTGAAAAAACATTTCACCTGCATTAATCCTATAAAATCCTTTCAAGTAAGAAAGGATTTTTTTTTTTTAAATCAACTTTTGCAATCCACAAACTTTCCATCTATCCTAATAGGGAGTATCCCACAGACTGTTCGCAATCATGGTCACTCTGGATCCTCTCCACCACTTCCTCATTTCCAAGAAATCCAGGTTACCAGACCTGGATAACCAGATCCAGATGTGGTCATATCAAAGCTCTATAAAGAGTAATGAACTTCCCTATCTCTGCTTGTTAATGTATTCACTAAGCAAGTAATCCTGTTAACTATGCTGGCTACTTTAACAACATGCCTTCTGAACTTCAGCTATTACTAATCTGCTACTAACCCCAGATATCTGGCTTCATCGGTTTCCTGGAATTCAGTTCCCTCAATGTGATACACAGCTTGTAATCTTTATATCCCCAAATGCTTAACTCTACACTTTTCCACATTAAATTGACATCCATTATATTTTGTCCATACTGTCAACCTATTTAAAGTATCCTGCAAGTCTACATCTACATCACCTTAATTAACTGTTACCCTACCCAACTTTGCATCATCAGCAATCAACTGAATATATCCCTTCAAATTATTTCCTATATCATTTGTGAACAAATTAAACGGCAGTGGTCCAAGTGCAGAGCCCTGTGGTACACCACTAGTCACCTTCTCCTGGATTCTGCTCCTCCATATACTACTTTTTGATATCTATCCATCAGCCACTATTTTATCAATATCACCATTTTGATATCCATCCCCATTGTTGCAGTTTGCATAACAGAGTTCCATGTAGTATCCTGTCAAATGGCTTTTGCAAAATCTAGCAGGATCATAATGTAGCCATTCCCTTTATCTAGTTCAACTGTCAATATGTTATAAAACGTTAATAAATTACCAAGGCATTACTGACCCTTCACAAAGCCATGCTGCCCCTCATAGAGAATCATATTCTTATCCATCCTCTGAATTCTTTTTTTGAACAACTTTTTCAGTACTTTTATCACCACTCCTGAGATACTAATTGATTTATAATTTGCTACCACAGACTTAATTCTCCTTTATGCAAAGGAATTATTTTTCCCCTCTTCCACTCTCCTGGAACTTTGCCATAGCTGAGACTTAAATTAAGCAGCCTAGTCAAAGGCATTGGCAATTTCAATGCACATTCTCATAAAATGTGAACAAATATCTTATCCATTCCCACAGCTGTATTTATGGAAGTGAAACTTGGACTTTGACTAAAAATTGGCCAACAGGTTGAGGACAATCCAGAGAGAATGGAAAGAACACTGCTTGGTATTACTATTCAAGACAGAAAAGAAATAATTGGGTCAGACTCAGACCCAGGTGTGAGAAATTGGTACAGTCATTAAAAGATTCAAATTACAATGGACAGGTCATATTGCAAGAAATAACACTCAAAAGTGGACAAAAGTGATTTATTTATTTAGCCTATGGATAAAAATACAAGAAATTAATGAGCAAAACAATATACAGATTGACAGTTCAATTAACCAATCAGTTGCACTGTCTGGGAGTAAATGCAAGTTCCAGAGGCTTTCAGGAAATGAGTGTGGGGAGTAGTCATCATTGATATGATGCCTAATTTGCACAGTGCTACACATACACAAAAGGGTAACTGTAAAATTCCCTACAGATGTAGAATCACCTAGTAAGCACACGATCTATGTGTATGTGGCACAAGAATTTTGTGGAAACAGGCTGTTCTGTGCTTCATTCAAGGTCAACGGGAAGGCCATATGCTGCCAATGCTGTTGTGGAAGAAGTCAGGAAAGCTTCCAGAGAAGTCTTGTAAAGTCAACCAAATGGGCGTCTCATCAAATTGAAATTCCACATGTTACTGTGTGGCATGTTTTTAACCGCTTCTACATTTAAGGCCCTACAAATTTACCCTTGTACAACATTTGAAGAAAGACGATAAGAAGATAAGCCAGGATTTCTGTACAGAAATGCTCAGTAAGATAGAACAAAATGAGGGCTTTTTGGACACAATTGTTTTTAGTGATGAGTGCACTCTTCACATAAGTGGAAAAGTAAACACAACTGCAGAATTTGGGAAAGCGAAAATCCACATGCCATCGTAGAACATGTTTGCGGCACCCCCCAAAGGCTAACATTTTTTGCACTATAAGCAAGAAGAAAGTGTATGGACCCTTTTTTTTTCAGAGTCTATCATTACTGGTGGTGTATATCTGGACATACTACAAGGGGTATCTAATACCACAATTAGATGACAATAACCACGACGGACGCTAACATTTTCACAAGACGGAGCACCTCCTTGTTACCTGGCAGACGTAAGGTTGTACCTCGACACCTGCATGCCCCACAAGAGGTTTTCTTATGGGGCTTTGCAAAAGATTAAGTATTTGCACCAGTCAATTTGGATGAGCTGCATTCCAGAATTACTGCCACCATTGCTGAAGTCACGTCAGATATGCTCTGCTGCATGTAGCAAGGAACTGATTACAGATGGGATGTCGGCAGAATTAATGAAGCCATATCAAACGTTAACTTCTGTGTTGAAACTTCAAGTGTTATGCTACATTTGCACAGTAATAAAAATTGTTCATCTATCACTATGTACCTTCTGTTGTCATTCAAAGTTGTATACCCCATTTTGAAACACCTTGTATGTGTATACAGGGTGATTAACATAACCTTACAAAGTTATCTCTGTTGCCAGGCCTCATCTGTTGAAATATTTCACCATAAATAATCTCATGCACTTGAAAGTTCTCTGCTGGCTGGTTTTTGATAGCAGTGCCATCATGTTCAGCATTCTTGCAGTTCATCAGCAGTCCAAGTCCGGTGACTGAGTAGGCATAATTGGTTTACCTCAACCAATCTGTCTTTCAAGAAACCTTTGATCAAAATATCTTTGGGCCTCATGACCAAAGTGTGGTGAAGCTCTGTCATGCATGAACCATGTTTCTTTTCTTTACCAAAGGACATTATGGAAGATGTTTTCTATTTGGTTTTGCAAGACGTCATGGTATACAAAGGTCCTGTGAACCTGTCTCCAAATGCAGAGATTTCTGACTCCAAAGATGCCTGTCCATATGTTAATGGATAATTGCAGCTGATGTCCTCACCTGGATAACTGTATGTGGATTTTGATATCTCACATACTAACTCAAATAAACTTCAACTTTGAAAAGTATACAAGAGAGAAGTCTCATTGATTCTGTGCATACATTGTAGAGAAACCACTTACAAAATACCATTTGACGATAATCATCTGGTAAAAAGTGCTTGAACCACTGGAAATGGGAAATGGTACAGTAAATCTGATTTTCATGAAGGACCTTCCTGCTTGAGAGAGAGACCCCTCAGTTCCACTGCCTTCCTCTACATTAGTGTCTTTTGAACTTTTTTTTTTACTTCCATTCACAGTAAAAATATATTTTGCATCATGAACCAGTGTGCACACAAACATATATACATTAAATTTAAACAATACATACCCTTTACTACATAAAATAAAAATGTAACCAAGTTAATATCAGATATGATTTTATTAATATTTAAATACATGTTTAAATATGCAAGTGTAACAGGCATTGTTGTGAGGCCAATCTCTCCTAATGTTGTAAAAGAGATCCATTGTAATAGTTTTTATTCTGTTTCATTAAATAATGCTGGTTGTTACCTACTAAATTGATTTCATTACCAGCAGTTTGAAAAACACTGCTCTTTATGGTAATGTGTGGATTCTGTACCACTAGATGCAGTATGTTTTCCTCAGTTTCCTGAATGCTCATGGTTCTCCATCTCCTTCATTTTGTGGTACAGAAGCTGACATGCTCAAAAAGACAGTGATGAAGATGAGGGAATGTTTGGGTGTGGAATTCTGTGACCAGACAAACTCTCATGATAAAGCTAATGTGTTTCACAAGCATTTCTTTTGGCACATCCATAATTAATTTACATGTTAGTAAATTCATTAAATGCAAACTTGCTCTCCATTGCAAAACACCAGTAGTATGATGTAGAAACACTGAAATGAATAGTAATTGTCTCTTGCTCAGGACATTAGTGCCGTGAGCAAGTGGCAATACCTGCTAGACTTTAAATGTCACTCCAGATACTTCTTGTATGTAATTCTGGTTGTTTTATCATGGGATTCTCCGAGTTGCATCTATCTGCTTTATACATTGTTTCTATATGAGAGGTTTATCCATGTTTATTGCAGCCTTTTTTGTTAGTTTTGAGGTGTAAAAAAAATATAAAATAAAATCGCATCAATAACTAATAAACTGAGATTTCTAGAATTAATTCTCTCGAGTCCTAGGTTCTGATAAACATTTGGACTCAGTCAGTTCCTGTTTTAAAAAGTGCTGTTTTAATAACAATCCTTGTTATTAAAACATTTTGAGATGAGAGTGTCACTCATAATAGAGAAGAAACATTTAGCCCATCATTCTTCCCACACACATCATGACATTGATTGGAACAAGGGCTCTGTGCCATAAAAGAATCTGCCATGGTCATTTTTTTTTTTATCATAGCTTTCTCAATAAGAACCAATGACTAATTCTAAGCGAATCTGGAAATCTTTTACCAGATCTCTTCACACAGCAGATTTCAACTTTTCAGCCAGTCATCGTGCACTGTCTCTATATGTTTCTGTTATTTATTTATACTACAACAGTTACTACAAGCTTTGTTTATAAACTTTGCTAACTCTACATTTTTCTTCACACTGAGGAAGCCATACATATTTGTGGTGAAACTAGTTGGTTTATTTATATATTTGTATTAATTCTCGTAGACAAGCTTATACATTAAGGAATTGACAACGTATATAAGAATATAAATTAACAAGAAACTTTTTTGTATTTAATTTGTATTAATGGGCAAATAAAAATTTAGATTTTAGACTTATATAATTCTGTGTCAGTCCTATCCATAAAATGTTGGAAACCTATTAACACGTTTTAGTGTTGTGGAGGGGATAATAGTTAAATAATCCAGTTGCCTTGTTGTAGAGACCAAACATTTAACTCTCAACATCAAACTCTTTCAAGCCATTTCAGACCTCTAATCAACTTGCACACAAGGAGATGATTTTCGACACCACTGTGATATCACAACCACCTAAAAGCTTTCATCCATGATGCATTGTGATTCAAACCTGGAACCCTGCTGTCAGCTTATTGGTTGAGAGCAGTGATAGTATCTGCTCAGCTAAGGGGGATTCCATCAGAATATCATCATTGCTAATGAGTGATATTCAGTGTTGTACAGAATAGAATGGCCTATAACTATGTAATAGAAACTGTAATAAAACACATATGTAGAGTAAAAAATAAGGGATTATTGATCCCTGTAATCATCCCTTGACAGAAGATGAAGTTAATTTCATAGTTTAAGGCTACAGATTTGCAATTGTTCCAAAATGTTTATCATATTTGGATTTTTTTTTCATAACATTGAGCACAATGTTTTTTTACCTTTCCTAGGAAGATAGAATTATAGCAAAGTGATGAACACATTGGACTAGTGAGATGCACATAAAGTGTTATACTTAGATTTTGCCAAGGCCTTTGACAGATTCTGCAGATAGATTTTAATTCCGAGAAAGAGATATGAACCATAATTTTCATGCCTTTTAAATAACTTATTTCTATTATTATTAATGTCAGATATCCATGTAATCAAAGGCTCATCATAGAAGGTACACACTATCACACACAAAGCTCATCAAACCATGACAAACTCATTCATGTGTTCACATTCAGCACAAAATTAACAAAATTTTAAAGTTTCTTTCATATCTCCTCACTCCCTTTATGGACTATTCCTACTCTTGTATAAAAAAAAAGTCTGAATTTATTTTAAGAATTAGAGAATTGAAACTTGACTTCCTCTAAATGATATCTTAGGTATTCTATCTTCTGAATTTCCATCAGACACTGAAGACCCAAGTTCATTTTGAACTCAGGATATTTCAGCTGGAACAGGAAACTTTACAGACAGATTGAAGGAACCATAATGGGCTCCTCAACTTTGGTTAACTTTTATTTAGAACATCTAGAAGTAAAATGTTCCAGCATAAATCCAAAACCTTCTCGTTGGTTCCATTATATAGATATTTTCGTCATTTGGAAAAAAATCACATCAAGAATTAGATGTCTTACAAAAAATAGCTTATACCCTGAAATCAAATTCATTATAGCAATGTAATTAAATGGAACTTTATCCTTTCTTTATGTGAGGAAGAACAGATGGCTCAATATATACTTCCATCTACTACACATTATTTCTCTGGCTATTATATTCATCAAACAGCACATCCCTACTCACAGAAATATGGTATGATTGGAGTTTGCATAATCTGTCAGTTGTTAGAACCCAGAAGTCATCAGCATTTTCTTCTAGTACCATAAGATGAAATGACTTCTTACCCAGCTCATATATTAGAGGCATCTCTGAACATGTTGCTCATGTCCTAAAGAAACTTCATCTTGCAGCCACATTTATACTTATCAACCAAATCAGCTCATTGTTACCATTTCCAAATGATAAAGTATAACTGTTATTGCTGGAATATATCAGGCTTCTGGTAACTGCAACTTGTTCTGCTTTGGACAAACATTACTAATTCATCACAAAATATATTGAACTCAAAAAAAACACCACAAATCTAGCTTTGCTAAACATGACATTAACAATACCAACTATAGGATCCTTTGGAATGAAGCTAAATTGCTCCACAGAATGAACCAGAAATTCAAACTTTTTTTCAAAGATGGTACTGATGTCCTCCATGGACCAAACCTCAACTTCGATGATGAACTGGCTATGCCCAAATTTTGGAAATTATCAGTAACTGTATTTCTTAATATATTTTTCATCCAGTAATGCATAGCAAATAATGCATATTGCTATGCATTATGGAGAAGGCGACTCCTGCTGATGAGACCTCAATAAAGCTTGAAATCAGTCTGGGTAAGTGACCATTCCAGTTATGCATAGCAGTATACACATCTGAAAGGAAGTGTACTTTGCATTATGGGATACTAACACAATTGATATGAAGTCAACAGGTTCTATATATAAGTAGCCTAGTGGTGAAGATATTTCATACACAAAGCTTTTTGCCTTCACATGGATAAAGGATTAAATAGAATATAATTTCTTGTCAAGTATAATTTACTTTGTAACCAAATGATAAAACTTTCTATATTTCTACAGTGATAAGTTGAGACAGCGAGAAAAATCATGAATGATATGTTACCAGAGCTGTATGAGGAAAAATGGACACAATTTGTTGATGCATGAAATGCATTCCAGGGTGGAACTTGTAACAGATCAATGTATTTAAATGGATCTGGAGTGAATCAATTGGAAGGAAGTGTCATGAATGATGTTAATAAGATATCAGCAGAACTCAGAGGTGTTGTAAATGTGCTAGAGTGGGTCAAATGAGACTGAATTGTTTGTGAATAAAGATGACGATAGTGTGAGAGAGGAGAATTTGGAAGGATTACAAGTTGCACAGGGATAAAGAGAGAAAAAAAACAGGGAGATATACTGTATAAGGAGAGCAGATTCTGGAAGCAATATACTGTATAAGGAGAGCAGATTCTGGAAGCAATAATGAATGAATGTAAGCAGATAGCATAGGAATGGGAGGGTTTGTGGGGAGATATATAACAAAGGCAGGCAGGCAGGAGCAGGTAATCTGGATAAGGGGTGATATGGGTTAAAGATCAGGAAATAAATTACTCTGCTGATTTATGAATGGCAGGAGTATCAGAAATAAGGGAGATGAAATTGTTGTGTTGATTGAGTTAATTTCATCTGAAAATAACTAGAATAAGTGAAACATAGTTGGATGGCACTATCCTGAGTGGAATAGAAATGGAAGGATATGATGGTTTTTGTGAGGATAGGAAGGGAGTGTGAAAGTGCAGTTGATGATAGCAGGGAAAATATGCCTGCACAAGGTTGAGATATGATGGGAAAATACTGGTTTTGAAACAGTAGTATGTGAGGTGGAAATTGATAGAATGAGATTTAGTTATGTGTTGCTATAGGCTATGCGATGTAGAGAACAAAGAAATGTATAGGTAAATTGGCTTAGTGAGCAAGAGAAGGGTGATCACTGGGTGATTTTATTATACCAGTATTATTTGGCATGAAGAGCTAGCACATGAAGGTTGAGAATCTTAGATTTGAACATACCGTTAGGGAATGTGATTGTGAATCGAGTGTCTAATCTTCTCACAGTTGGTGAAACAACCATGAAGTGATTTCCAGGGTCGTATCCAGAAGGGATATATTTGGAGCTGCAGGGTCACTAGTTATGAAAAGAACCGGGAGATATAGCATGGAAAGGAGACAGATTATGCTTGGGCTTTGATCAAGAGTTGTTTAATAGCAACAGTGTTGGAGTGTATTCCAAGGGTGAAAAAGGCTAAATAAGGGAGTAGTAAAATGAATGAATAAAGGGATTAAATTTGAAATCTGTTGCATAATCAATTGCATTAAAAGTACAAAGAGCAGGTCAGGAAAGTGACTTGGTTAGTAAAGACAGCAAATGAGCAGAAATTAGCCAATAAAATCAATAAAAATTGTGGTTGATTTTTATTGGCTTTATTGACAAATAGAAGAAAGAATGACTGTGGAAGGATGATGTTAGTTAATGATAGTAGTAGTAAATTGTTAACTGATGCAAAAAATATAGTTGAAGTATTAGCGAGCAGTTTACCACAGTATTTCATCCTTGTGTGTGTGTGTGTGTGTGATATCATGAGAAGCTACAGTATAGAAGGAACGAAGCAAGAGGGAATGAGGAATTAAGTAATGAAGTTTATAAGGCTTGACAGTGTATCTTGACAGAATACTCAAGGGAATTAATGGCACCACTGGGCACCTGTTTCATACCTCCCCCCATGAAGTGTGGTGGGAGGTATGACTGAGGCTACAAATTATAGACCAGTTTATTTAATTAGCCTACGTGCCAGATCCAATCAATTGCCATAGAATCAAAAGCAGTTTAAGTTTCTCTTGAGTCTTCCATAACATAAGCAAAAAAGCAAAATGATGATGCATTCTATGTTGATCATATATTAGTTGGGAAGCTTCCAGGTAGTATAGACATTAGTATTAACGACTTCCTTCATTAATGACCTGGTTGGCCGAGTGGTTAGCATATCCGCTCTCCAGTCAAAAGGCTGCAGGTTCGTATCCCACCATTGACTTGGATGTTCGTGGTTGTCTGTAAAAAAAAAAAAAAACTAGTGGTGGACAGTAGATGGAATTGGTGTAGTTGCGGGTGGTGGAGATAGAGTTGTAGAGTAGATGCCCTCCCTCAATGAGTCTTTGGACTTCCTGGAGGTGTCAAGTAATAATAAAATTCATTATTTTAGAAAAAAACTGTAGTAATGCATTAATAACCAAATTTGAATAAAGACTTTATCAGCATTTATAAACTGATCGGATAGTGGCTTCTTGTAGCCTCTCATGTGGGAGTGATTATATATATAAATACTAGTGGAATAGGAGAACATAAAATGGCAGCACAAAACAAGTCGGCTCTAGAGCTCAGACAATCAGAAAAACTAGAGAAATGTTTTAATCCAGTAATCGTAGGAGATTATTGGAATTCAAATTGGATAAGATTCTTATCACTTTCTAGCAGAGAATCACAGGGAGAATCGAATTTGTGATGGAATTCTCAAAAGATATTTACTGAGATCATCAGTACAGAAACAAAGTAAGAATCTACAAGATTGGAGGAGAAGAAAGAATAACACATTTGGATTTTTTTTCATGAGTAGCATTGCAAAAATATATTAATATCTTTTCTGTCATTCCTAAAAATACTATATCCTTTACACCTGTGCCAGTTACAACATCCAACTCTAATAGCCAGGTTTCGGAGTTTGTTGGAAGCAACAAACTCTGCTTCTTTGTTCCTGATGCTTCTGGCATTTGTTTATAGACATAACAAATTACCACCTGTTTTTTTTTTTTTTTTTAAACCTAGACCCTAATTTACTTAAATGTCTCTTATTAGATCATTTATTTTCTGCTTTTCCACCAAAATCTGCAAGTATATTCTCTCAATCTTTCCTTACAAATAACACTCCAAAGTCCTATTGTTTTAGTTACTCATCTCTGAACCCTCTACAGCAGGGGTGGCCAACCTTTTATAGTTCATGCGTCAATTTTTTTCATTTTTAAGTTAAGATGCACCATGCAAACTTATACCACTTTTCAGCTCTTTTAAAATATGGTAATATGGATATATTTAACAGTTATGCATAAATGATTTATTATATATATGGTAATATAGACACTTTTAGCAGTTTTAAATAAAAGGAGTTCATATAAAGACAAGATAAACATTAATTATTGAGACTTGAAATTGCTTTGCTTTGGCTAAGCTTGTAGTGTTTGGAGTTAAATCAGTTACAGAAAGCATCAAACAGTTTTTCAAATTTGAATCAGTCAGTCGCGACCGTAGTTTGTTCTTAATCATTTTCATTGATGAAAATGCTTGTTCACATCTGCATGTAGTTCCAAAACGACAGATATAACTCTGAGCAAATTTTCTCAGTTCTGGAAAATGTTCACAGGGCAACGATCGCCAGAAATTAATTATATCAGAAGCATCTGGGAGTGATGGAAGTTCATTAAATTTCATTTTCAATAAAGAATTGGTTTTGTGATCAATAAGTTCCATTTGTATGTTACTAGACATCGTCAAGATTTTTTGTTCAGTAAGTGAAAAGGGATTTATAAATGCAATTATGCAGTCTTCTTCTTCGGCAAAATTGCTAAAACAACTGTTAAAGAACTCTTGCAATAATCTGAGTTTCTCAGTATATTCTGTAAAGTTGCCATTATCTTCAACAGATTCACTATGTTCTTTTAAATGTGGAATTGACTTAAATCCCCAATTTTCTAACTGGGAAATGAACAGTTTTAATTTCATTTTGAATGCACTGATGTCATTTACTAAGCTAGGAAAAATTTGTTCTTGCCCTGCAGTTTCAAATTTAGATCATTGAGGTGGCTGGTAACATCGACTAAAAATGCTAAATCAAATAGCCATTTCTCATCACACAACAGGGCTTTTTCCTCATGCAGCTCATCCTTCTCTTCCAGAAAATTACGAACACTTTCTTTCAGCTTCCAAAATCTACTGAGAACTTGTCCTTTAGAAAGCCAACGCACCTCACAATGAAGGATGAGTTCACCATATTCCATATCTAGCAGTTCACAATATTATCTGAATTCTCTTCTGTTTAACCCTCTTGCTGTAATTTTATTCGCACACTTTACAACTGGTATCATAACATGCTTCAAATTTAGAGTTTTCCCACACAGAGATTCTTCATGTATAATACAGTGATACTTTAGTAGAGAACGACCTAAAAACCTTTCAAGTAAACTTAAAGTCCCAGAAACTCTACCTACCATTGACAGTGCTCCATCAGTGCAAACACTGATGAGCTTACTAGAATCTAGTTGTTGATTTTCTAGACATGACTTTACTTTGTCAAATATGTCTGACCCTCTTGTTTTTCCATGAAGTGACTCAAGACCGATAAGTTCTTCAAAGATGTTAAAATTACCATCAATTCCTCTTATAAAAATGCTTAATTGGGCTAAATCACATATGTCAGCAGATTCATCCAAGGCTAAAGAAAAGAAAGTAAGCATGAACATGGACTTTCAATTGCTCATTAACATCATGGGAAAGTTCTTCGATGCATCTTGTAATTGTTTGCTTGGACAGAGCAATTTGGTTTACTTTTCTTTCAAGATTCTTATCACCAAGACATTTTGCATATTTTTCAATACAGGGCTTAACAACTTCCTCTCCATTAGAGAAAGGCTTCTGTTTTTTAGCCAACACAAAGGCAATTTCATAAGATGCCTCCAGCCTTGCCAGACTTTCACAACTTCGTTTCACAAATATATTTTGTCTCTTTTTTATTTCTTCCTTTTTCTTAACCACATATTCTTTCTGCAACTCAGACCCAGGAACTAACTTCAGTTTTTCTTCTAATTCAACTTGATGTTTTCTATAGCTGTTAAGATCATGTCTTCTATTATCTGAGAGAGTGCTTTCACAAACAATGCACTACGGTTTTCCTGAAGGACCCACAATAAATAAGAACTCATTTTCCCACAGTTCATTAAACTGGCGCTTGCTATCACCTTCTGCTTTTCTTCTGCTCATTTTCTTTTGCAAAGTAATGGGTAACTGACTGTAAAAAAAATTATCCCAAAAAGTAAAGCTTATTATTAAATAATTTATTTAAATTATTTTATTGTTTTTAACATTATGAGCATTCAAAAACAGAATTTCATGCATCAAAAACAGTTCTATAAGTTTAAAAATTATATATATATATATATATATATATATATTTTTTTTTTCATAGAGAGTTTTCGTCTCTCTTTCTCGTAATATATTATGTCCAATGAAATACGAGATCGCGTCCTGCCATAAAGCAGTCGATCAGCTGACAATCTCTCTCTCTCACACACACACACACACAACCCAAACATCCTCATTACGAAAGCTTTGCTGATGATCAGTTAAATTTTAGTAATAAACCTACTATACGTAAATAAAAAGGAAAGATATTGTTTAAAAAAAAACATAAAAACACACACATACAAATGCACTGAATAATTACAGGTTTCAGTAATCAGCAAATTAGTTGAGCGGGAAAGAACTTGACATACGCATTCAAAATGAAAAAATTTATTTTTAAATTTACAGAACTATATTAAGCCTTCATGAAAACAGAAATCTTATCTTAAACTTAAAGAACTGTTAATAAAAACATAAGTTCGAAAACACAGGATTGTTCAGTCACATCGAATCAGAAGTTCATCGAACGTTATGACACGAGAGTCAGCTGTAAACTGATTGAGTAACTGGTGACTCATGTCAGCATTTGCCGGTGCCTGTTGCTTCAAGATCAAACAAGTATAATAAGTGTGCACTCTAGAATTCAGTAGTAGGTTAATTGTGTTTTTATATATATATAATATATATATATATATGGCAGAATGATTATTGACTCGGTTAACATACATAGTTTTATGAAAAAAATTTGAATGACTAGAACCGAGATTTAATTAAAAAGGTTTTAATATAAACACACTACTAGTTTCGGCCTGCAACAGCCTTCTTCAGGTGACATTATAAAAGAAAAAACACTGAACATTGAGGGTTAAAAGACTATGAACAACATAGACAGTCTTTATACATAATTAGCATGAAAACGTTGTAGTTGTATTTGAAGCTGTTCTTTCATTTGTTGCATTGTTGGCAGAGTGCGTGCTTGCTGCATCACGTGAACGCCAGTACATGATTACAGCTGAATGACTATCTGGGAGGTTGTAGCTTAAGTTGTTATTTAGATGAACAGGATTGAAGATGATTTCTCTCGATTCCACAATTTTTCTCTCTATTTCGTCACTGCAATGGAAGATGTTTGTAGATTTTTCCCAGCAGACTTTGTGACTTTGGTTTTCATCATTAGGATTAGCCGAGAAAAGGATATGACTAGATAATGCACTTGCTCGCTGTCTCTTGTAAGTAATGTCTCTCATGTGTTCTTCCATACGCATTTCGACAGATTTGTCTGTCTGCCCGAAATAAGGAATATCACAGTCACATAATATTTTATATACGCCAGGGTATTTGAGTTGATGATGACAAGGTTTTGGGTGGCTAATTAAGGAACGGATCTTTGGAAGTGGAGTGAACAAGGTTCTGATATTGTATTTTTTTAGAACTTTTGCTAATTTATGTGAAACAGTACTTATGTAAGGAATAGATATATTGCTTTTGAATCTATTTGTTTCTTCTGAGTGATGTCTAGGAGGATTAAGAAGGAATTTGTTAATGATTTTCTTGGAATATCCATTAACTTCGAAAGAAGTTTTCAGATGGTTTATTTCTGTAAGCAGTTCATTTGGATCATCAAGAAGAGAACGGGCTCTATGTCCCAAGGTGGAAATTATTCCAAGCTTATGAGGAGGGAAATGATGGGACTGACTGTGCAGATATCTGTTGGTATGTGTGGGTTTTCTATATATCGATATTTTTAGTTTACCAGAAGAGCGAGTCAGTTTGACATCAAGAAAAGGCAAGGAATTATCCGTTTCAAGCTCAGCAGTAAACTTAATACTTTGATGTCGGCTATTGAGATGTTTGAGGAAAACCATAAGGGATTCATGTCCATGGCTCCAAACAATGAAGACGTCATCCACATAACGTTTCCAAACTTTAGGTGTTAAAATAAAGGAAGAGATAGCCTTGGTTTCAAAATCTTCTAAGTAAATATTTGCAAGAACCGGAGATAAAGGATTACCCATAGCCAATCCATGATTTTGTTTGTATATATTATCTATTATATTATTATAGATAATTATATAAATTATTATATAAATTTGTATATATTATAGATAATATATACAAACAAAATCATGGATTGGCTATGGGTAATCCTTTATCTCCGGTTCTTGCAAATATTTACTTAGAAGATTTTGAAACCAAGGCTATCTCTTCCTTTATTTTAACACCTAAAGTTTGGAAACGTTATGTGGATGACGTCTTCATTGTTTGGAGCCATGGACATGAATCCCTTATGGTTTTGGAGTACAAGCGAAACACAAAGTTCCTAATAAGTGGCTAGATACTTTGTGATTTTCTTATTAGTATATTTTTGAATGTTGAATAGCATTATTAGTGAGGGAACATTAAAATGTTCCACATTTGTTATTTTTTCAATTAAATATTTTTGCCATAGCAAATAATTATATGCCTATAAACAAAAATTCCAAATTGATCTAAACTTCTTATGTATTCTGGTGTCCTCGGAAAGGAGAAATTTAACAGTAAAAATACTTCAGACCTAGGAATGCTGCATTCCCGTATAAAAACGCTTGAACAAAGAGAGAAAGAGTTACTGAAAGGCAAAGAAGAATTAGAAACTGAGTTTGGTCACAAGCGTGCTAAGTTGAAGGAGCTATTCTTACAGAAAGAAGGTGAGACTGATTTTCGTAGTTTTGCTTTATTTATTTAGTAATATGCATGTTCCTTTGCACTTCTGATTCAGATTACATGAATTTTTTTTTTTGTTTGTCAAAGTTAATTTCTGTAAAACTTAATAAATAAAATAAATACTTTTATTTTAACTTAAGCTTTAAATTTTTATTTTGCACTTGGAATTCAGCAGATTTGATTTAATCTATTCTGCACTTCTTAGTATAGATCAGAATTTTTAAATAATGAAAATTTAATTTTAATATCTGTGCTATATGAATTTGACAAGATAAGTAACAAACTTAACCTATAATATTTGCTCATGTTACTTTTTTATATTATTATTATAATCCAGTTAAAAAATATATGTATATACACACATATATACATATATATATATAGTTAAAAAAATATATATGTATATACAGCTAATTCTATTTTTACACAGTATATTTTGATTTAACACAGTTCAAATGCCGCATGTTTTTAAAATTTCTGTTTGAATTCAGTTCTGTTAAAAAGGGTATTTCCATTATAATTATCATTTCCTAGAATGTTACATATGTATATGTAAAAACGATATGTACATATCATTTTTTGTTTACAATTCAAAATGTTTACATGTTTTGTTCATGAAAATTTTGTTTGTGCAAGAGAGTTATACAGGTACGTATTAAATTCTGAAGTATGTACGTATTAAATTTTGTATGTGTAATATCAAATTAGTAAAATTAATTATTATTTTCAGATAGTTTCATAACATTGCCCCATTAATCACGATGTCAGATAATTTGTTTAGACAGAAGAAGAAAAGCTATTTCTTTAGAAACTATGATCCAAATTTTAGATCGTTTAGCAGCTGGAGAAGGTTCAACGTTATTTGGGAAATATTTTGGATTGAATAAAGAAAACGATTAGGAAAAATGAAGAGGCCATTAGAAAATCTGTTCCTTATGGAACAAAATTAGGTGCCAAGTCGTCATCGTATACAAGAGACATTATAAAAGTGAAAATGGAAAAGGCTCTAGTGATGTGGATAGAAGATTGCTCATCCTTTAGACGGAAATGTCATCAAACAGAAAGCATTACGGTTGAACAGATTCAGGAAAAGAGCCAGCAACATCAAACAACAATTGTGATTTTTCTACAAGCGCAGGTTGGCTTACATAATTTAAAAATAAAAGAAGCAGATCTGTAGATGAGCTGACAGCTAGGGAATTTCTTTCAAAACTGTCCAAAATTATTGAATATGCTGGCTACACTCCTGATCAAGTTTTTAATACAGATGAGACTGGCCCTTTTGGAAAAAAAATGCCAAGTAGAACTTATATAGTGAAATCACGAAAAAGCGTTGGTGGCTTGAAAGCAGCTAAGGATCATGTGACTATTATTTTGCAGCAATGCTTCAGGTGATCGTATATTAAAACCATTACTCATTAATCGATCCCTTAGACTGCAGGCAATGAAAGGTGTGGATTTTGACATATTGCCAGTGCACTGGAAGGCAAACAAAAAAGGTTGGTTTACATAAGAAATTTTTAATGAATGGTTCCATCAATATTTTGTTCTAGAAGTTAAATGCTATATGATGGAAAAAAAATCTTTAAAGTTTTATTGATTATAGACAATGCACCTGGCAATCCTGTTTTTGAACACCCAAATGTGGAATTTCGTTTTCTGTCACCTAATACACCTACTAGACCAGGGTGTGATTGCTACCTTCAAAACTTACTACATAAGAAGAACATTCCAACATTTTGGATAAACTAGATAAGGATAATTTACTGACAGTTATTGATGTGTGGAAGAAATTTTCTATTTTGGATTGCATCAAACTTGCTAAGTTGGCATTATCAGAATTGAAACCAACTTTAAATGCATGTTGGAAAGCTACTTGGCCAGAATAGGTGAAAAAGAAAAATCCTGTACTTTTGCATACAACTGAATAACCCAATATCATCAGATTAGCATATGCAGTTGGCAGAAAGGAATTTGAATGATTTTTTGCCTGCAGATATTGAAGAAGACTAGGACTGGTGGAGATGCGATGGACATCATCAGGAGAGATAAATGGATGGTCAGGGCATGACACCAAGCACGAAGTAGGAGTTGGCTTCCTTCTTAACAAAAAAACTAGAAAGGCACCCATACATGGTATTAATGTACCATAGGTTGATCAGCCAATCTTTTGTGCATGGGCACAACATAAAAAAAAAATGAACGAATCATAGTAGCAACATTTCAAGCAAAACCATTTAATATATCAATAGTCCAGATATATGCACCCACATCTGACAGTACAGATGAGGATATTGACTTATTTTACAAAGATCTGACAGAGACAATAGAAACAATACCAAAGCAAAATGTACTAATTACTGAAGGAGATTGGAATGCCAAAGTTGGAATGATGGTTGAGAAAGTGTCATGGGAAAATATGGTTTTGGAGAAAGAAATGAACGAGGTGAAAGAATGTTAGAATTTGCTGTGGACCATGAGATGATGATCTGTCCTCAAGATTCCAGCGAAAGGAGTGTAAATATGGACGTGGCAATCAAATGATAGGAAAACCAAGAACCTGATTGATATGATTAAAAGAAGATGGATAACATTAGCACAGCAGTGTCGAATGTTTCAAGGAGCAGATATAGATTCAGATCATAGTTGAGTGATTGCAGACATCAAGTTGAAATTAAAAAGCAAATATAAACCCCATCATCAGAAACAAAGAGATACACCAAGAATAAGTGAAGCAGAAATAGGAAGAAGGTACAGAACAGTGTTAGAAGAGAAACTTAAAACTGTGGGCAAAGAAAAAAATTCGAATCTAAGAGTGAAAGGAGTAATGAAGGCAATAGAAGACACAGTTTGAAGAAACAGTACCAGAAGAAGAGAAGATCAAGAAGAAATAAATTAGACAAGAAACACTGAAGTTAGTACAGGAGAAGAGAATGTTGATATAAAGATATAAAGGGATACATCAGAACAAATAGAGGAGCAATATAGAAATAAGTGTAATGAACTGTAAAAAGCAGTCAGAATGGATAAGATTAAATGATTAGAAGCCCAATGCAACAATATAGAACAACACTATTGAGAGCATAAAACTCAGGAGGTGTACAAAATGATTAAAACCATTAATAGAAGGTGGCAACCAAAACAGACCACAGTTAATGATGAAAAAGGCAAAGTATTGATGAATAAAGACAATATTGTACAATGGTGGACAAGATACTGTATGTGAGTTATATGAAGAAAAGCTAGATTTAGTGTTGGGAAAACTGCTTGAAAACTTGAAGCAGATGTCACTACCAGGTAATGAGTATGATATTGACATTTTAAGAGGAGAGGTAGAAAAGCAATAGGACGGCTAAAACACAACTGTAATGATAACATCACTGTAGTGATGTTATCATTACATTACATGTTATGTCATTACATTACATGTTATCATAGTCCTGTAATGATAACATCACTGGAGAAATGATTAAATATGGTGGCAAAAATATGGTTACAGAAATGCACCAACACTTCTTTCCATACCATACTACCTATGTAATATGGTATGGATAGAAGGGCAAATGCCAGAGTGGGTGAAATCAATATTAGTGACATTATACAAGAAAGGAAATAAGCTAGAATGTAAAAATTATAGAACAATTGCTTTGACAAGTCAGGTTGGTAAGGTGATGATTGATCATATTGACAGAAAGATTGATAATACAGTTGGAAGCATACCTTGCAGATGAGCAAGCAGGATTTAGGAAAGATAGAACTACAATTCAACAGATTTTGACAATGCAGTTAATAGCAGAGAAATCTAGGAGAAAAAACAAAAATATATATACTTGCTTTATTGATTTTCAAAAGGAATTTGACAGTATTGACAGCAAGTGACATTAGCAGTGCTAGAATCCTATGGAATTAATGGAAAACTAATAGGTATATTAAAAAATGTGTATAAGAATGCAGTGCAGCATTTTAAATAGCTGATGATTTGGGGAAATGGTTTAGAACAAGAGGTACTAGATTTGGGAACCCAGTATCACCAAGCATTTTCCTCGTACATTTAGAAAGAGCAGTGGATAAAATGAAGGAAGATACAAAAGGAATATCAGTACATGGGATGAGAATTAACAATCTGAGATTTGCAGATGACATTGGTATTATTGAAGAAGACGAAAAAGAACTACAAAAAACACTGAAACTGTTAAATGAGAAATAAAGATCAGGATTGCAGAGGTAAAAACAAATCTGAAGGCCTGGATAACATCTGGAAAAGTAAGGTGATCAACCTGCAAACAAAACTAAGAGTACTGGCAATGCATCTTCAGCAGTTACTATATGGATCTGAAATGTGGGTAATAAATAAGGAATCAAGAAAAAGAATTTTGGCATTTGAAAGAACTTATTACAGGAAGATTCTAAGAATAGGATGGGTACAGAAAATTACAATTGAAGAGCTCTATCAGATGATACAATTGTATCTTCTGATAGAGAAACATTCTGTTGTATAATCTAATACAGATTATACAACAGAAGCTGCAATTATTTGGACACATCTGCAGAATGAGTGAGGACCAGAAGATAAAGACATTCGTGTTTGGTATTATGGATGGTGTAAACAGAAGAGGTAGACCATACAGAGAATGGATAGACGACATAAAGGATCAGCAGGCAGTGAGCCCATGGTTCATGATGAGAACTGAATTGATGGTTCACAAGGCTGTTATTGATGGCAAAATAATAGAAGCTGTCCTTGAGAATCTGAATGAAAAAGAAAGAAGTGATGATGATGAAGAGATTCCACTCACTGTAGGATTAATTAAAGAAAGGCTTCAAATGGCTAGTAAATTGCATAGTCATTTTCTTACACATGATCCAAATACTGAATGAGTTGAACAGTTTAAATGTGAACTGAGTCATGTATGGTGCGATATGAAAAATTATATAAAGATCTAGTCAAAACAGGATCTCAACGATTAATTACAGAGTTCATGGTAAAAAAAAAAACCAACCTTCAGAATTATTGGAAATTAGTGCTAATTTAGTTCCTTTTACTGAAGAAAACGTTTTGTCATTGCAGTATGAATGGGACAGCCGAAGTGATTTAATTCTGTTCTCACACAAAAGAATGCAACTATGTCAGAAAGTGACAGCGAATAAAATTTAACTAATAACCTGTGCAGGTGTATTTGGTCCTTTTCGAATTTCTGTTTTATTAGTGACACAGTATTTTCTTTAAGAAAGATACATATGTATATACTTTAAATAAGTATTTAAAATAAAAAAATATTCCATTAAAATTAAATTGAGTTTTATTCAATGATTTTCATATATTTTGAAAATATTTCGAAAATAATTTATTGTTCATATTGGATTTTCACATCTGGAACCATTCTTCTGTTTTTTCATATGCACTGTATTCTTTTTTAAGATTTTTTCTGGAACCAATCTACCACATAAATGGAGGATTGGGTGTATATTATATATATGTGTATATCAGTGATAGTGATTGATCAGCTTTGTTATAAGACAGTCCCGGATAATTTTTCTACCTTTTATTATTATTGTACGAGCACCTCCATGGAGTCCAAAGACTCATTGCGAGAGACCCAAACTATCCACACAATCTATTGCACCTCTCTTTGAACCCATTAACAGAAAAATCTTTTACAATCGACTCTAGCAACCCATTCCACTCATTCACAACTCTTCCAGCAAAAATTCTAGTCCTCACACCCCTATTAGCCACACCTTTTTTCAACATCTTACAAAACATTATTTAATACTATAAATAATGTCTGTGATTTATTTAGCATTACTTCATTTTTTTTTAAAAATTAGGATAAATTATTCTTGATTAACTCTTTCCTTCATAGTTACACAGTGATCAGCATTCATTATTAAAAAATTAATAATGAATCACACCATGTGGGGCTATTCCTCTAACAACCGGGAAGGTAATAATCTAGCTAACTGGATGGATACATATAACTTGTATTTGAATTATGATGCCAAGCAAGATGGCACTCTTTACTCAGCCAGATGGAACAGAACCTACACCTGAGATCTGTGCATAGTCACTAAAGACCCTGAAAACCACCCTCTACCATCAACCAGAACCATCCAGATTCCCTAATAGTCAACATCGTCCTACATTAATAGAGATAGGAACATCAATCCCAGTCATCAGCGGAACACAAATCGTACATGGAATCTCCACAGGTCCAACTGGACTGCATTTCAGAAACAAATTGAGCAAACCATTAGAGCAATTCCACCCACTCTTAATTGCTATCCTAGATTTCTTAAACTACTCAAATCTGCAGCAAAAGCCTCTATCCCTAGAGGTGACAGAAAACAATATATCCCATGTTGGAGTAGAGAAAGTGAGGAACTCTTAGCCAAATATGAGGAATCTGAAGATCCAACTATTGCTAAGGAGCTCATATCAACTCTGGATAAAAACAGAAAGGAAAGATGGATCTCAACCATCAATGAACTCGATTTCGTCACATCTAGTCAGAGAAGCTGGCCACTTCTGAGAAAATTAGGTGGAGCAGAGCCAACAACACACAAAACAACAGAGATAACTCCTGATCAAATGGCTAACCATTATTGAAGACCTCCAAGATTCATCCCAGCTCTACCAGGAAAATTGCTGTACAAGCTTCCACCAGACAAATCCTGAGGATGGAACCCGAGTTTCCTGAACTCGTACACCCAGTATCTTGAGAAGAAGTACAAATAGCCTTAAAACTTACCAAGAATGGCAAAGCTGCAGGAGTGGATGGTATACTCCCTGAGTTCCTAAAACATCTCGGTCAACATGGCCAAACATGGCTGGCTGCCGTTTTCTCAGAAATCATCATGAATGGTAAACTACCAAAGCTGTGGTGGGAAGTCAAAATAATTGCCATGCCCAAACCAGGGAAAGATCCAAATGATGTGAAAAACTTGCAGCCTATCTCCTTGCTTTGCACCACCTTTAAGATCTTTGAAAGAATTCTCCTTAAAAGAATTTCACCACTCATCGAAAGAGCACTCCCTACTGAACAAGCTGGCTTCAGGCCAGGAAGAAGTTGCTGTGACCAGGTCTTGGCCCTGATAACTCAAATTGAAGCAGGCTTCCAGAAGAAACTTAAATCTGGAGCTACTTTCATTGACCTAACATCGTTTATGATACTGTCTGGATCAGGGGCCTGGGCCTCCTCCTAAAACTAGGAAATATTATAAAGTGCAAAAAACTTTACAACTTTTTGATTCTATTCTCTCCAACAGAAAGATCCAGGTCCATATTGGCGGAAAAAAGAGCAGGCCCAGATTCCTTCACACCGGTCTTCCTCAGGGCTCTGTGTTATACCCTATACTTTTTAATATCTACGTGTATGATCTACCTCGTACCAGATCAAGCAAGTATATGTATGCCGATGACCTAGCGATCTTACATCAATCCACCTCCTTTACCACCTAGAATCAACCTTGAATACAGACCTGAACACCCTGGAAGAGTACTTTAAGCAGTGGTACTTGAAGCCGAATCCAACGAAAACAGTGTCCTCAGTATTCCACCTGTACAATGCAGAGGCAAATCGACAACTCAACCTTTCTTTCTGTGGAAAAATGGTAGAACACAAGCCTCACCCAAAATACCTTGGGATGAGCCTGGACAGAAGCCTAACCTATAAAAGGCACATCATCAACTCTCCAATAAATTTAAAATCAGAAATAATATCATTTCAAGGCTTGCTGGAACAACCTGGGATTGTGGTGCAGAAGTCCTAAGGTCGTCTGCACTAGCCCTCGCATTCTCTGCAGCAGAATATTGTGCCCCTGTCTGGGAAAGAAGTACACACACTAACATTATAGACACCCAACTAAACTCTACCATGCGTAGAATTAGTGGGACAGTGAGAAGCACCCCCTCTCTCCTGGCTGCCTATTCTATCTAACATTGCTCGACCACACATATGGAGAAGAAAAGCCTCGATTAAGGAATTTAATAAAGCAGTGAGCAACCCACTCCTGACCCTACATCAGACTCTCATAAACCCACTTAATCTATACCTGAAATCTAGAAAGCTTCTCTGGTCCATGGACTAACTCTCTTCAGCTGCACTGCCATCAATATCTGACATATGGAGAGAACAATGGTCCAACAATCTACCAACAAACGGCTTTCTGGTAGAAGATCCCTGTGCTCTGCAGCCTGGTTTTGATCTTCCTAGGAAGATTTGGTCATCCATAAACAAGATCAGAACTAGTCAGGCAGATGTGGCTACCTTCTACATAAATGGGGGCTGTCAGATCACCCTTATTGTGATTGTTCTCCCATGGCTCAGACGATTACTCATATTGTGTATGACTGCCCAAGGCGCCAATTTCACGGTGGTGGCCTACAGGACATCCACAAAGTGACGGATGAGGCCTTAAATTGGCTTTCCAGCCTGGACCTGTAGTTGATGTGGCGGTGGTTATGGAGGAAACAGAAAATCACGGTTCCGTCTCACCACAAAGATGTTATTCTCGTAGTCACTCTCATAGTCCTCGTCATGGTATCAACAGAACTCCTTCTCATGTTAGAAGATGATGTAATGTGAAATGGGCCCCCTCTAATGGATCAAATTTTCTCACACAAGACACAACTGCTCTCAAATTAAACCTAGGATTCAGCTACATTTATGTTGTGAAGTGTTGTGAGAACATGCAACCTTGTCATACCTGTTACAGTAGGACGATAATTGCCCCTGGCTTGATTATGACAAGTTACTTTTGCTTTATTTAAAAAAAAAAAAAAGGAGAGACTTAGAAAGCTGGTTGTGCCTTTTATGTAATGGACTTTTATATGTTAAGATTTTCATCATTTGTTGCTAGAAATTGTGATTGTACTCTTCACTTACCAATTTCATGTAGCCATAAGCATAAATAAATAAATTAAAAAATTATGGAAACAACTGCCATGTTATAGTAAACCTTCAGTTTATTAAGCCAAAATGATCATTCAACATTTTGACCTTCATATCAATGTCATCATCTGGAGTACACACACACATATATAGATACAGGTAACCCTTGTATAACACGGTACTTATACAACGTAGTTTCAATAAACGCAGTCTACATTACCTGTAGTAACCCTTTATCTTTTCATATATTTTTTAACGCTCGACTTAAAAAATCAAAATTTATCTTCGTTAAGTTTGCGTCTGCCCGTATCGCGCATGTAGTTATAAGTAGCAAATTTATATTAGGGGAAATACCCTTTAGCACGCATGTACATCAATTGTTTTCTGTATAAAGTATTTATTGTTGAAAATCGTATTCGTTTTCTGCCAGGAAAGTGCATTAAAAATCATAAGTGTGTTAATCTCAAGCTGAGCATTTTATTTTTTGGTGATTACATACAATATGTAATGCTTTTTTATGTAAAAAAAATTATTTTAATAGTAATGACCACTTAGAGCGTTTTTGCGATTTTGTTAATAGGGATAAACCCACCCACTGTAAACTGCCAAGGTAACAATTGAACAAGACTGAAGATGCATTCGGTTTCAATCATAACACGAGACTCAACCTTCACGAACTTCATAAGTGCTCCAATCTCTTCAATAGTGAATTAATTGATGTGGAAATAGATTTAAATGAGGAGGAACTGGTACAATTAATAGATGATGTCGAACCAAATGGCAGGGAAAGTTCTGCAAATATCCTGATTGTGATGAATCCGTTAAAGAATTCAGTTTAAAGAAAGCAGTAGAAAGATTGGACTTGGTACGGAAGTTATTTTATGGATAAAGATCTCTCAATGGAGTGCTCCAGAAAATTCACGAGACAGTTGGATATTTGTTTAGTTCCGTATTATGAACTTAATAAAAAATTGCAGCACAGTGGTAAGCAAGATTTTATTACTGACTTCTTGATAACTAAACCAACCTAAGTATCCAAGAGATTTCAAGTGATGACGACGTCCGGCTACTCATAAATAAAGAACATCTACGAAATGTTAGTTTGAAGAGAGTGATGACGATTAAAATATGCACTTTATTTTGCCTGAAACATTTATGTATTATGTGCAATGAAATTTACGTACAATTTATACTTTTTTATAATTTCATAGTTGCTATGTTTTCTTAACTTACATGAATTACCTGAATTAAATAAAAAAACATATTTTTATTGGATATGTCATTGTTTATATAAACTTAAAAAAAAAGAGATTTCGCAACCTAACCCTACTTTTTTTATGTGTTCTGAGTCTCGCATAACACAGCATTTTTGTGGAACATAACATCCGTGTCATACGAGGGTTACCTATATATACAAAGAAACAAGCTATTACAATCCACATGGTATGCTGAAGCCTAATTTGATCAACTATTAACATTACTGGCCTGACCTCTGGTGAAAAAAAGAAAAAAAAATCTTAAACACCATTCCACACCATTACAATCTTAATGCCTACTTTTAAACCACCTATAAAATTAAAAAATATATTCTACTGCACCAAGAAATCCCCCCCCTTTCCCTTGACTTACCCTGGGGTATACCGTATCTCTTGCATCCATAACTTACCTTATATTGGTGAAACTAGACATATAATTTCTATCTGTAAAAATGAACACAAACAACAACACTTTAAATTTAACAATTTTAGTAAAGCAGTCCTCTCAGATCACACTCTTAACACCCTATGCCAAATTGATTGGAAAGTACCCATTCCCTACACAATGCAAAAACATGGTATGAACACAAATTTAAAGAAACCTGTGAAATTTTGATCATCCTAATCTTAACAATAATGATAGAAATATCATTATTGTTAAGAATTTAAGAATAATGATAAAAATCCCAAGATTTTGGATGGCACACATTCAGCCTACTTAAGTTTAAGTTCTCCATCAAATCCTTACTTTAGGATTCTAAGCAATAAGGCCACTGTTTATACTGTTTTGTTCGAGTGATTATATGAAGACATGTTGCTCTCTAGCCTAATATATCTGTTAATAATTTGTAAACAAATAGATAATAATAATAACAGGATTCTAGTGATGATGTCCAAGTTTTTTCCCCACCACAGGTCTGGCTAGTAGTGTTGCAGCTGACCAAATTACTTTGACTTCAGCATACCATGTAGATTATAATGTAGCTTGTTTCTTTCTATACATGTATATACTCCAGATGACCTTGATAATGAAGGTCAAAATGTTGAATGATTATTTTGTATATATTAAATTACAGTTTTACTATAACATTGTAGTTGTTTCCATAATTTTTAATAATGGATTCTTAAGTAATTATGTTACTTTCATTGAATTAGACACAGCTTTAGTAGACAAATATATGCAGTTTTTTTTTACTTTTTATTCGAACTGTTAGAACAAACAGGTTTGTTTTCTTCTTTCCATTCTTATAGCAATGCACAGTTGTCTGTGACCAAAGCTATTCATTCCAAGATCCATTCATCCAGTTTTCAGAGATTGACCCTATTTTTGTTGCAGTTCTTGAAATACAGATATTGGGATATTACTTTGATATCATGGAATCTGTCATATGGGGGAATAGATGACTTTGGATGAACACATGAAGAATTGTCTGGTTAAAATCGGCCATTATTTTTCTTTATTGGAGGCCTGAAGGTTGATGCTATGTTTAGTCCACAGTGCAGGAATTCTAGTTTTTAATCCTACCCCCTCCCCTTTTGCTCATTTCAGAATACCATCCACTTCACTAATATATGCATACATATGTTGCAAATATAAATATAAATGATGTACTTCTCTTACATACATACATACATACATCTTCAAGGCCCACTCTTCCTAATTGGGTTGTGGGCGCAAAAGCTGCAAGAGGAACTTCCAATGGTCACGATCCTCTGCCACCAAGTTCAGGTGTTCTGGTGGGATTCCCAAACGTGTCCGTCCAAAGTTTTGAATATAATCTATCCAGCGAGTCCTTGGCCTTCCACGTGGCCTCCCACCCTCTGGCTTGGCAAAGAGGGCCTGCTGAGGGAGCCTCTCTTGTGGCATTCTGACCAGGTGCCCGTACCAGCGTGACTGTGATCTCTCAATACGGAGAAGCAGCGGTTGAGTATTGAGGGTTTCCCGAATTGCAGAGCTTCTGACTCTGTCAACTTTTGTCACCCCCGCAACCCCTCAAAAGAACCTCATTTCAGCTGCTTGGATTCGTGTCTGCATTCTTTCGGTCATTACCCAACACTCATGACCATACATGAGGATGGGGACATAGACTGTATTGAAGACAGCCACCTTTGCCTTCTGGCTTAACTCCCGCTTCAATACTACTGAACAGCCAAGCTCCCTCAATATTGAGTTTGCTAAGCCAATTCGAGTATCTAGCTCTACGTCCCATTTTCCATCATTCGTGAATATGGACCCAAGGTATTTAAACTTCTCCACTGTCTCATTGGGACTCCACTTACATTTAGAGTGCACTGGGATGGTTGTCTTGAGACCACAAATGTTTCAGTTTTGGCCACACTGATCTTCATTCCGGCGTCTGCACAAACAGCTACAAACCTATCCAGGGTCCTCCAGCGGGCCCTATCCAGGGTCCGCTGGAGGTCATCTGTAGAAGAGCTAATCAGAACTAGGTCATCTGCAAAAAGCAGACGTCCAATGCTACATTTTCCAATTCTGACACACTCACTGCCTCGGCTGTGCCTATCAATCCAGTCCATAAATATTATGAAAAGGAGGGGTGACAGAACACCCCCCCCCCCTTGGCGGAGGCCAACGGAGACTGTGAAAGGTTCAGACTTTATGCTGTTTACCCTGACACAAAACTCTGGGCATTCATACAGGGACTTGATGGCAGCTAATAGTTGACCATCCACTCCATACTCCTGTACTACTTGCCAAAGCTTATCCCGGGGAACCCGGTCATATGCCTTCTCCAAGTCCACAAAACATGTGTAGACATTCTTGGCATATTCCCAAGATTTCTCAAAGACTTGCCCTAAAGTGAAGATTTGGTCAGTTGTGCTTCTACCAGGACGAAAGCCACATTGTTCTTCCTGGAACTTTGACTCAACTATGCTCCTGCACCATCTTTCCAAGCACTTAGCATACACTTTCCCAGGCAGGCTGAGCAGAGAGATGCCACGATAGTTACTGCAATCTTTCTGGTCTCCCGTTCTTAAAGACTGGTATTATTATGCCTGTCTGCCATTGCTTTGGTGCTCGCCCAGATATCCAAGCAGCCTGACACACTCGAGTCAGCCAGAGAACACCGTCTCGATTTAAGGCTTTTAGCATTTCGGGCCGAATTTCATCATCGCCGCAGCCTTGCCCGATTTTAGCGATTTTATTGCTAAATGGACCTCTTCTGCTGTGAGACTAGTTATTACCCCGATCTGCACCTCTTGGATGTCCACAACTGCTGGGCCACCTGGGTTAAGAAGGCTCTCAAAGTATTCCCTCCATCTGTGGAGGATATCCTTCTCAGTTGTTAAAAGTGCACCATCAGAGGCCTTAATTACCCTTACTGTGCACGATTTCCTCCCTCGAAGGCGGCGGATGGTCTGCCAGAATACTTTGTTTGCATTTGCATAGGATGAATCTAATCTTTCTCCAAAGGATTCCCAAGCCTTCTGCTTTGCTGTCTTTACTGCCTTAGCAGCAGCTTTTCGTGCCTCAGCATACTGCAAACGCATCTCAGGTGACCTGACTGTAAGCCATGTTAGGTAGGACTCCTTTTTTGCCCGGACAGTTTTTTGGACTTCTTGGTTCCACCAAGGTGTCCTTTTCTCACTGCCTGTTGCCACGCCGAGCCGCTTTCTGCCACAGCATGAGAGTGCAGAGGCAGTAACAGCTGTTCTTAACAGCTTCCATTCCTCCTCAACATCTGCAGTATGCTTGGGAATCTCTTTGAACCTGGAGTAAATGTCATCTGCAAAATTCTTCCTCACAGCCTCATTTTCCAATGTCTCCAATTTCACGCGGTATAGCTGCTTAGGCCTACCAGCATTGATGGTAGCATCTGGTTTCTGAAGTCGTAGAGTGCACACAACAAGGTAGTGGTCAGTTGACAATTCTACCCCTCTTCTCACGCGAACGTCCAACACTGAGGAAAATAGGTATGCTGAGACTATAAAGAAGTTACACCCTATATCTTTGCTTCCACCACAACAGTGACATTGGTGCATACAGCCACTATAAATCTTGACTATCTAGGCTACACTGTTCCTTCTTCCACAAATATCTCATTTGTGCCTCTTTGCAATCTGAGAGTCCTTGCCAGCTAATGCCAAATCTGTCTTTCACATTTTTCTGTCTAAAGGTTTCCTTTTTCCAATCTGTAACATTTATCTGCTATCTTTATTGCTCTTAAAATTCTAAAAAAATCATTTTGCCTTTTGACTTCTTATCTCTGAAGTGTGATTTTCTGCAGTTCAGCTACCTGGACAGTGAGATAATTTTGGGCTTTGATGTCCACAATTGATGTCTTATAATAGGAATTGAAGCCCAAAATTATCTCACTGTCCAGGTAGCTGAACTGCAGAAAATCACACTTCAGAGATAAGAAGTCAAAAGGCAAAATGATTTTTTTATGATATATCCACAATTCCTATATGACCAGTTTCACTGATCATGCTTGGAAGAGATGCAGAAGTATTTTCTATTAGCAGTGATCTAATGCAAATCATCTATTTCAGCCAGAATACTAGATAACTCTCTCACCACCCATGATAATTTCTTAACCTTTTCTTTTTCAGAGTGTACTCTAGAAATCACTTCTTCTCTTGGTAAGTAACTCAGGCCATAATCTTGTGCACATTTCGTCACCCATCTACAAAATACCTGCAGTCACTTACAACTGTGTGTACTCTGTTGCTACAATGGCACTAAGTGAGACGATCTGTATTACTTCTCCTTTCTGTGATCAGGCCACTGTTTCCACTTTCCTGATCCAACCTCCTGCTCTGACTGAGTTACAGAAATGGTTCTTGCTGAAATGAAGGCTTTCATTCTCTACTTCATCCAGACAGAAAAACTTTCGTTTTGTACAAATTGCACTCATGCCTTCTCACATATTTGCAATAGTACTATCTGGATGAGAAATGTATAAGCAAAGATGAGCAGAACCACCTAAAGATAAAGTTGACTCATGTCATTCTTTTCTTCTGTTTCCTGCATGGATGACTAAGGTAAATCACCACTTACCATACAGAAAGGGTTCACTACTCTTGTGGTCTTTCATCAGAAATACATCAAAATAATTATCAGCTGCCTAGATACCAGAAAAAGAGATTCTGTTACTGATGTCCCCACCCCTCCAATTTGTACTTAAAAGTTGTGCTGTTTTAGAACTAACACCATTCGCTATCATTTTTACATTCCTTCATACATTAAATAAAGGCTTTCTCCATAGCATAGAAGCAAGCCTCTATTCAGTTCATTCCAAAGTGAAAGAGAAATGTCTATCAAACTTATTGATCCATTGTCCTTGCCGATTCTTTTCCATAATAATAGAAAAGGTCATTAACAGTTACCTTCTTCAACACCTAGCAGCCCTTCCCCAAAATACTGATCTTGATTCGTAGCAGATCTTGTAACCTACATTATCTTATTCTTTGGAGTTTTGCATGTTTGGAGATGTCCATAGTATAGCTTTTGAATTACATCATGGATATCTCCAGTAGAAATGCATTAAATAGCTTTCTCAGCCATCAAAACTCTTGTTATTCTTTTGTCATGGGTACTGTTCCACTTAACATCCATCATTTCTCCATGATCTGCTAAGCACGTGAAATAAAAAAAAAAAACAAGCAGCAGCTATTAAAGTTTTTAACATGCTTGAATCATGGCTATACCTTATTCTCATTTTTCTTTATTCCATCTGCCTATGTTCTATTATTTCATTTTTCTTTATTCCATTTGCCTATGTTCCAGAACAGCTGTCCTCACAACATTTCCCATAACTACAGCTTTCAACTATTTAAGAAGAATAGCAATTAGTTCCTTCTGTTTTAACTCTTGCTGCCCATACAAAGCACTACTAATGCTGCATAGATCTAACTCATATGTGATGTATTTAGACTTTACTAGTGCAGATTGAAGCTCATATTATAGTTTAATGCAGTGGTTCCCAAAATGGATGGTACTGCCCTCTTGTGGGTGCTGGAATGATGAGGGGGGGGATAGTGGCCTCATGAGCAAAAGGGAGCAGTGAAAGCATAAAGGAGAAAAATTAGGTGCTGAAAACAATGTATCATCAAAAAATTATGTAACTGTTGTATAATGTAAGTAAAGGTCATAATGGTTGCTTTATTTTTCATGGAAACATAAAAAATGCAAGTTACAGCCGATCAGCATTGAAGTCCAATGACAGGTCTTAACAAGTAAAGTGTTGGTGGGCGTGAACTTTCAAGTGTTCGAGGATTTAGGAGTCCAGTACGCATTGGCAGGAACATGTGCATGTTCACTGTATAATACTATAAATACGTGAAACGTATGAAATCAGTTTTAGGTTGTTTCTTAATTGTGTGACAAACAGTTAGCAATTTGATGTAGTGCATATTTGATACTTAGTTGGTACCTTACTTACATGGATTACACACAAAGCAAATTATTTTTTGTTCCAATAAAACAGCAGTTTTCTTGTAAAAATAATTTGGTTTAGGTACTGGAGAAATTGCATTCTAGCAATTTTGTAACTTTTTTTTACAGATAATATCATGGCTGAGCCCAAGAAAAAATGTAGACAATCTCATCTTCCCTTTACCCTCCTTTACCTTGCGGTGTCTATTTGAAATACGGCTTTATTCAGTCGCTTACAAACAAAACATTACCAGTATGCCTGATTTGTCAAAAAGTTTTTTCAAATCAGTCTATGAAACCTTGAAGAACATTTGACAAAAGTTCATGCTGATAAAAAAAGATAAGGATTTATTGTATTTTCAAGCACTTAAAAAGAAAAAATTTTGAAACAACCAACATTGGCAGGTACGTTTTCAGCAGCATCCAAACTAGATTATGGGTTGCATGCCTCTTACAACATTTCCTTACTGATTGCTAAATCAGGAAAACTTCATAATGTTAGTGAAGTTCATACACACTATACTACACAAGCTAGCCTCTGATATTATCAAGAAAATTCCTTCGAATAATAATACATTGCAACAAAAAAAAAGTTTGTTGGCTGTCAAAACAGAATCAATTTTGTAAACTTTCTGACTCAGTTCTACAGTTTTAGAAAACAGACATGATTCTTTACGAGCCAACTTGATTAATTTCAAAACTGACATAGTGTATTTATTATTATTATTATTATAACCTGACACCTCTAGGGAGTCCAAGGACTCATCGACTGAGGGCACCTACTCTACAACTCTCTGTCTTCACCATTCATTCCGCCAACTACACCACCACTAGTATTTCCACAGACAATCACAAACATCCATGCCCATGGTCAGATTCGAACCCGCAGCCTCATTTGGCTGGAGAGTGGATACTCTAACCACTCTGCCAAACCAGACCAGCTAAATGAATGAAACAAATCTACTGCTCCAAGGAGATGAGCTGAATTTAATAAAAACATAAGCTGTTATTTCTGTTTTTGGTTCAAAACTTGGCCTGTACAAACGAAACTTAGCACGAGGAGAATTCAGCCAGTTCCCAACGGTGGAAAAATGTGATGAAGTGCTCAATATTGTCAGCATTTCAAGGCTCTTCATTGTGATTTCAACCAATGATTTAAAGATATTCTTGAAATAAAAATACCTGATTGGGTTTTCAACCCATTTTCAAGTACAAACACAGAATAATCTTTACAATTACAAGAACTGATAGAGGTAACAATAAATGAGAAATTAAAATTCAAAAATGGGTAACAACAGTTCTGGTTGCAAAATCAGATGCCCATACTTCATCCTGGATTGTGGGCTGTAGTAAAAAAGTTTTTAATTGCATTTCCATCATCATATCTAGTGGAATGTGGGTTCAATGCAGTCACAAAACTTTATCCTGGATTGTGGGCTGTTGTAAAAAAGTTTTTAATTGCATTTCCATCGTCATATCTAGTGGAACATGGGTTCAGTGTGGTCACAAATCTTTTAACTAAAAAAAGAAACCGACTACACATAGCTGATTGTGGTGATTTAAGAATGCTTCTGATAAATATAGAGCCAAATATTAATGAATTAGTAGCAACACACCAGGCTCATCCTTCTCCTTAGGATTGTTTTTAATATTACTGATCATTATTTATTATTTTATGTGCAATTTTTACACATTATTATTATTATTATATGACACCTCCAGGGACTCATCGTGGGAGGGCACACACTACTTCGCTAAATATACATCTCATCCTATTCACTACTACTTAATTCTACAACTACGATACTACTACATCAACGCCATCTATCGCCCATCATCACCAACAACAGTATTTTGTCTGTAAATTGCATGTGTTCTGAAGGCCAGTTTGTCTGTACGCAGGATGAAAAACCAGTTTCCAGGAGAAAAAACCCTACTACCCTGCTTTTCTTAATTTCAATAGTGTTATTAAATTTTCAGCTCCAACTTGTCCTATGTTTATGTGCAATTTATGTTTTTTTTGTTGATTCAGTAAATAATTTTAAAATTTCAGTTCCAAGGTATCTTATTTCCAAACTTAAAAAATCTCTACTAGATGCATAATAAAATGCAATTTGTTTCTGTATCTGTATGTTTGTTCACTTAAAACTCGAGAACTGCTGATCTGATTTTCTTTTATATGTATCAGGTTGAGCTGGTCAGGTCTTAGAAAGTAGTTTCCAGTGGGGGGGGGGTAAATAATTTTTTTTTTTTTTTGGAAAAGGGCAATAATCCAAATAAGTTTGGGAACCATTGGTATAATGGATGGAAGACAATAAATGAATGAAACACCAGGTTTAGTTTTTCCATTATTTTGTCTGTGACACCAGGACATGGTCTGGTATATAATATAAGAATTGTGATAATGCATACAAATGACATAATAAATGGAAATTATTAGACTGAAGACCAAAGTCCTAAGAGAAGTGCCCTCTGCAGGTGCAGATAGCCATTCTTGGCTGTTGGGTGGGAGATCTGAGAAAATGTCCCATAGCTTGGGAAGTTTCACACAGTCATGTTTATTGAGTTCGGTTAGTTTAATTTTTAAATCTGCTACTGATGCCAGAAAAAAGCTTTTCATATTCGAATTTACTGCAGTACTTTTTTTTTCTTTTCATTTGATTCGATATGTCTAAGGCATGGTTCTAAACAATTGACCATGCTTTAGTTTGTGTTTCTAAGGCAGTTTAACTGCACCAGTCCACCTAGATTTTAGTATCATGCCTCTGATAGCTGTGTTTTCTAGCATCAAATACCTGTTTAAGTGGCCATACCACCTTGGATTAACTCTACTCAAGCATGTTTTTAAATGGGAACAATGTCAACTTCCTTCATGTCTTTATTTTTAATATGATTTTGTCATTGATCATCATCATCATCAAATTCCTGCCATGTACCCTCAAGGGGTGTACAGGATATGATAGTACTACATGAAAAGAAATTACATCATTATTAATTTCCTACCTATAATTTTCCTCCAAATCAGTCAGTTACTTGTCAACACTCCAACATTATCAGATCTTATATTTCTATCGTCTAAAGCACTTTGTACTGTATCAATCCACCTATATCTTGGTCTTCCTCTGGGTCGTTTTCCTGCAAACCTGGCAGAGAACACTTGTTGCTAATCTTTCCTTGCCCATTCTGTTTAAGTGACCATACCACCTGAGATTAGCTCTGCTAACGCATTCCTGGATGCTGACAATGTTAAGTTCTTTCCTAATATCCTCATTTTTTATATGATACTACCATTGATGTCATCTGTTCACGCCTATAAACTTTCTCAGGACTCTCATATCTGTGGTCTCTAGTCTTTGGTCAAGTGTTTTACTTCTGACCCAGCTCTCAGATCCATAAGTTAAAACTGGTTTGAACACTGTCTTGTATACAGCTAATTTAGTGTTCCGACTAATTTCTCTCTTATTCCATATGAATTTATTCAGTTGACTTCCTACCATACCAGCTTTGTTGATTCTGTTGTCTATTTCTATATTTAGTTTACCATCTTCACTAAAAATTGTGCCTAAATAGCTGAAATGTTTTACTTGTTCCACAGGTTCTCCATTCACAACACAGTTGACATTTTCAATGATTCTGCCTATTTTCATTGTCTTTGTCTTTTTATTGCTGACCGTCATACCATATCTATTACAACAGCTATTCAATTTAGTCAGAGAATCTTGCAGACTTGTAGCAGATTTATTTAGAAGTATAACATCATCCGCATAAAGCAAAGAGCTGACATTAACATCTCCAATTTTGACATCATGTTTAATACCACTTTCCTTCATAATGTGATCCATATGGATAATGAATAACAGAGGGGATAATGTACATCCTTGTCTCACACCAGATTTAACATTAATCCATCTTCCTGTACTTCCTTCAATTCTAACTGCTGACTTACAACTCAAATAAAGACTAAGTATTGCTTGATATAATGCCCCATCGACACCATATAACTGCAGCGTATTGAATAGCTTCTCTCTTGGCACCTTGTCATATGCCTTTTCCAAATCGACAAAACTTAAATACAGATCTTTGTTATATTCCCATGATTTCTCAACTATTTGTCGTAAAGTGAAGATCTGATCTTGACAGCCTCTGTTTGGCCTGAATCCAGCTTGTTCTTCACCAAGCTTTCCTTCCACAATTCTTCTCAACCGTTTCTCAAGTATACCTGCATAGATCTTGCCAGGAACACTCAGTAGGGAAATACCTCTGTAATTCTCCCATGCAGTTTTATTTCCCTTTTTATATATGGGTACTATGAGAGATCTACTCCAATCATCGGGAATTCGTCCCTCTGTCCAGGCTTTCTGAACTATGCAGTGCAACCACTGTAAGACTCTTATACCACCATACTTCAGCATTTCTGGTCGAATATCATCTACTCCTGCTGCCTTTCCACATTTCAAGCCTTTGATGGCTTTTTCTACTTCAAGTATGGATATGTATTCCTGACTGCATGCCTGGTCAGTGTTTTTTACCACTGTGCTGTCATCACTGCTTGTTTCATTTAGCAGTTTTTCAAAGTAATTACTCCATACTTCAAGGATATCTTTTTCTCCCTTTTTCATGTCACCTTTATCATCTCTAATTCCTTTTATAGCACTCTTTTCTCCATTCTTAAGCTTCTTCAACAACCTCCAGAATATTTTGCCACCTTCTTGATATTTATTTTCTATATTCTTGCCAAAGTACTCCCATGACTTTTGTTTAGCTAATTTTACACAGTGTTTAGCATTCTTGCATTTGTCTCTGTATTCGCTAAGAGCACAAGCTGACTTATTTGACAGGAACTTTTGGTATGCTTTCTTCTTTTCCTTCACTGCCTCTTTAACCTCCGGTGTCCACCAGGGAGTTCTGATTTTTTTATCCTTACAAACAACCTCACCACATGCCTCTCTGGCAGAATGTTTTCTTCAGAGTTTGCCACTGAATCTCCAAGGTTTGATTCCTGTTCTCAAACTCTTTCATTTTTCCTTCAATAATCTTTGTGTATTTTAGTCTACAGCTCACATCTGAGAGCTGCTCAACTTTGATTCGCTTTAAAACTTTCTTACATGTTATTCTTTTCAATATGAAATTCAATTTTATCCTGCTCAAGACTAAATAATGATCACTTCCAATTTCAAATCCTCTGTACACTCTGGTGTCCTGCACCAGGGAGAAAACATCACTATCAACAATAACATAGTCAATGAGACTTTTCTTATTCCTAGCCTCTTCTCTCCATGTGAATTTGTGCACATTTTTATGTTGGAACATGGTGTTAGTAATACCCAGTCCATGTCCTGAGCAGAAATCCAACAGATATTTGCCATTATTATTAGTTTTGCTCTTTTCTCCAAATTTTCCCAAAATATTTTTGTATGTCTCACAATCATTTCCTACTCTGCTATTTAGATCCCCAACAAGGACCAACTTTTCATTTTTCATTGTGTCACTTGCTTTTTCTGAAGCCTCAAAAAATTCCTCCACTTCTACCTTAGTAGAACCTTCTGTGGGACCATAGGCACAAATAAGTCTCATTGTCCAGTTCTCCATTCTGATATTTGCCCACATTACTCTACTTGAGACTGACTGCCATTCAAGAAGATTAGCCTCGTATTTTGTGTTGAATACTATGGCTACTCCTTCTATTCCTTGATTGTCATTGCCTGCATATAACATTTTGTATTTATTGCTCAGAAAGATCTCACCAGTTTTGGTCTTTTTTGTTTCAGTCACCCCTATTATGTCGATCTGGTTCTTATCTAATTCCTCAGCTAGCTCCATTTCTTTGCCATTCAGGCTTCTTACGTTGATAGTACCGATCTTTAACTGTGGTGATGTTGAGTTGGGGTTTATTTTCAGATTTGTCATTGATATGAATCATTAGTCTCTATATTCAAGTAGCCTGGTCATGAAGATGCTTAACATACAAACTTTGTTTGCTTCACTTGGATAAAGGATAAACAAGATTATAATTTCTTGTCAAGTTTAATTTAATGTTCACTCACTAATTTTTCTTAAAAATATTATATCTGAGTTCTCTAGTTTTTGATTAAATTCTTTTTATTTACCCACCTCTCAGATTCATGAATTGAAATTAGTTTGAACACACTCTTTTATACAGCTAGTTTAGTGTTTTGACTAATTTCTCTCATATTGCATATAAATTTATTCTAACTGTTAACTTTAAACTATGTATTTCTCCATATAATGTTCCATTTATACTAATTCAATAGAAAAGCTATTGAAACATACTACACATATGTAGTATGTTTCAATAGCTTTTCTTCTTGGCACCTTGTCATAATCCTTCTTTAGAAGAAATCATTATTATTTTTGCATGATTTCTGAATGGTTTGTCTTACAGTGAAAAATCTGTGACAATCTTGATTTGAACTGTCAGCTTGTTCTTATTCAAGTTTCTCTCCCATAGTTTTATTACTATTACTATTATTACGGGCAACTCCAGGGAGTCATTAGACTCATCGAGGGTGGCCCCAAATCATATTCATCACAACTATTTGACATTCATACAGTATCTATCATACCTCGCCTTAAACTCATTCACTGTCACAGCATCCACCACAGACTCAGGGAGCGCATTCCACTCATTCACTACTCTAAAAGTAAAGAACCCAGCTCTAACACCTTTACTAACCACACTTTTGCCCAGTTTCCATGGATGTCCTCTAGTCCTCCCACAACCAGCCCTGTTCTCAAAAATATCTTCTGAATTAATTTTATAGAAACCCTTCAGTAATTTGAATGTCTCAATCATATCTCCCCTCCTCCGCCTATCAACCAATTTTTGCAACCCACAAATCCTCAACCTGTTCTCATACGGTTCATTCCACAGACCTGCTATCATCTTGGTCACTCGCCTCTGGATCCTCTCCACCTCCTCCCCATCAAGAAGAAACCTAGGTGACCAAATCTGAGCACAGTAGTCTAGATGGGGTCTTATCAAGGCTCGATACAGAGGAACAATAACCTGCTTGTCTCTGCTTGTCAACGTATTCTTCAGCAACCAAGTGATTTGATGAGCTGTTTTGGTCACTTTTGCAATGTGTCCCCTAAATTTCAATTCCTTATCTACCAACACTCCTAAATCTCGTGCCTCATCAATTTCCTGGAGCAGGGTTCCACCAATGCAGTAAACTGCCGCCAATCTTTTCACCCCAAAATGCATAACCTTACATTTTGCCACATTAAACTGACATCCATTCTCCTTAGCCCAGACCTCCAATCTAACCAAATCATCCTGCAAAATTTTGACGTCATCTGCATTCACTATTGCCCTACCAAACTTCGCATCATCTGCAAACAAATGAACTGTTCCTCTCAGATCATTTCCTATATCATTTATGAACAAATTAAACAGCAGTGGTCCAGGAACAGATCCTTGTGGCACACCACTAGTCACAGGCCGTCTTGTGGACTCTACTCCCGAGTAAACCACTCTCTGATATCTCTCCGTCAACCACCCTCCTATCCATCTCACCAACCCTATGTCCATTCCCATACGCTGCAATTTACTGATTAGAATTCCATGTGGAATCCTGTCAAAGGCCTTGGCAAGGTCCAGTAGAATCACCGTAAACCCATTACCCTTATCCAGTTCAGCCGTCACTGTGTTATAATACGTGAGCAAGTTACTGAGGCATGACCTACCCTTCACAAAACCATGCTGTCCCCGATACAGTATCCCATTTTCTTCTATCCAATCTTGTATTTTCCTCTTGACTATTTTCTCTAAGACCTTGACAATGATTCCTGATATGCTAATCGGTTGGTAATTTACAACAGCAGTCTTGGAACCACCTTTATGCAGTGGAACTATTTTCCCCTCTTTCCACCCGCTCGGGACTAACCCAGACCCGAGACTCAAATTAAACAAAATGGTCAAGGGTACTGACAATTCTTTAGCTGCTTCTCGTACAACACGAGCTGGTATACCATCCAATCCCACAGATGTATTGTCATTGAGGTTATGCAATAGACTACTCACCTCCACTTCATTAACCACAATTCCCGTCTAATCTACTGGTTTATTCGTTTCTGCAATGTCACCACCTGGATGATATACTTTTGCAAAGTGCTCACTCAGTATCTCAACTATCTCAACTGATTCAGTTACCTCCCTACCATCGGCATTCTTTAAAATCAATCTGCCATGTACATTTTTCCTTTTACTTGCTACATATCTAAAAAACTGTTTAGGATTCTCTTTAGCCTGCATGGCCAATGTTCTTTCGTAATCCTTTTTTGCTTTTCTTACCACACTCGTCACCCTTCTGGCCTGCGCTTTATACCGTTCATGTGCCTGCCGGTCACCCTTCTCCTTAAATTCCCTCCATAGTTGTTTCTTTTTTTGCAACTCAAGCTTAATGGTGTTATTCATCCATTTAACCCCTACTTGATTTATTATTCGGACTCTAGGTATACAGTCAGCCATTGTTTCATGCAAGCACTTCTTAACTACCTCCCATGCACTATCAACTTCTAGTCATTGCAGTTGTACATGCCATGGCACTGAACCAATCAAACTCCTAAGTTTGTCATACTTTCCAGCCCGATAATTCCACATGTACCCTGTCTTAATTGAAAATTCTACACCTTTAGCCACCTCCCAAGTTAAGACCCTATGATCACTCTCACCGATTGGTGGCAATGTGGCCATATTTGTTACAGCCAAATCCTCAGATGTAATTACTAGGTCAAGCACTCTCTGACCCCTAGTATTTTCCATTACATGCTGTCGCAGATAGTTATCCCTTAATAACCGCATAAAATCCAGTTCCTTCCTCCCGTGTGTCCTCTCCTCACTCCAATCAATGCGACCATAGTTGAAATCTCCCATAATAATCACCCTCCTTCCACCCATTTCTTCTATTTGCTTGTGCATACTGTCACCACCATCTTTTCCATCACCTGGTCTATAGCAGCACCCAATTGTATATTTAGTTCTGCTAGCCACAATCTCACACCAAATGGCCTCAAATCTGCTCTTTTCTCTATCCTGCAATTCAACTTCTATTCTCCTTGGCTGGAGCTCATCAGCTATCATCAACAATACTCCTCCCCCCATTTTATTCTCTCTGTCATTCCTGAACACACTATACCCATCACATTTAATCCCACTAGTTATATCATCTACAGTCAGCCATGTTTCACTAATACCTATAACCTGTGGTCTGGAAGTGCCAACCATGGCCAAAAACTCTTCCTTCTTGTTCCTAATACTCCTACTATTAGTGTACATGAATTTAAGACCCCCATTAGCCCCAACCCTACCTTGATGCCTTATATTAACTATCCCACTCAGATTTGTTGTCCTTATTTGCTCTGGCATATTATATTCATTCTTACATTCAACTGCCTCCATAAGGACTGTATCTCTACTCCCTCCCCCCCCAACAAATCTAGTTTCCCTGAATTTGCACATCCACTACATTCAGCAACACTTTCTCAAGTCTTCTTACACCGTAACCATTCAAATGCAAGCCATCCATCTTATATAGATCCTTTCGCCCATCAAACTCACTCCACACATCGTCAAATTCCTCACCACTTGTCATACATAACCCACGCATAAAGTCATTTGCAATTATAGCCCTCCTTTTAAACATTTCACTGTCATACCGTGGCAAAAGACTAATCATTCTAACTCTCTCACTCTTTTCTTTTGCTACCTCAAACAATTCATTCAGGTCTTCTATCATTTCCATTTTATCTTCCTTCAAATCATTCGTACCTTTTTCATAGCCTCTTCTCAGTGATGTTTACATAAATCGTAACTGAACACTAGACAGGAAGATTCCTCTATAATTCTTACATTCAATTTATTTTCTTTTTTATAGTACTTTGTTTTATGAGTACTTTGCTCCAATCATCTGTACTTTGGCCTTCTGAATTATGTAGTACAACTACTGTAAATCTTTTATCGCTCTGCATTTGAATATCTCTAGTTGAAAGTTAGCCTCTCCTGGTGTCTTTTCCACATTTCATATTTTTGATGGCTTTTTTTTTTTACCTCAATTATTGATATGTACTCCTCATTGCATTTCTTCTTGAATATTTTCACAACTGTTTTGTCACCTTTGTTTCATTTAGCAGTCTCAAATTTTCTAACTCCAGACATCTAGAATATCTTTATCTTCAGTTTTCACATCACTTTTATTATCTTTCCTCCATTCTAAAACTTTTTCATAGCTTCCAGAATATTTTGCTATTATTATATTTATATTTTGCATTCTTACTACAGTCTCCATGATTTTGTTTAGCTACTTTTACATACTACTTTGCTTTCTTACATTTTTCTCTGTATTTTATGAACACATGCTGTTTACTTATGGCAGAACATATTGCAGGGGAAAGATGTTAGCAGTGCATGTGATAATATCAGTGGATATCTGAGGAAGGCAATATCAGAATGTGTTCCCATGGTCAGAAAGACAAACAAGGTAGGCGTTAGATGGATGAGTAGTAGTATCAGGCTTGATCTGCAAAAAAAGAAAATGTTATGGAGAATTTACAAGGAGAAAGGTGGTCAGTACACTCATGAGCAGTACAAGGCTCAAGCTAGGAAGGTTACCAGCATAGCAAGGATGTCAAGGGTAATCCCAAAGAGTTCTTCCGCTATGTGGCAAGTAAAAGGAAGAATGACTTCGGAAGGATAACCTTAGTTGGTGCTGATGGTATTGAGTTGACAAATTCAGATGTAATAGTAGAGTTACTGAGTGATCACTTTTCAAAAGTCTATCACCCAAGTGAGGATATCTCTGTACCTGTAGCAATAACTAATGTCAGATTTGAAGTTAATAAATCAGAGGTACTCAGTATATTGCAGAATTTAAATGCAAACACTGCTGTAGGTTTAGATGGAATATCAGCTCAGTTGTTGCATGAATGTGCACGGGAATTGTCAACGCCTCTTACTTGGTTATTTAACTTAAGTTTGAACTCTGGCATGGTTCCTAGGGAGTGGAAGGAAGGCAAAGCGGTTCCTTTACATATAGGTGGCTCTAAGACTGCGGTAATTAATTACAGACATCACCATCTCGGGTGTGGTGGTAAAAGTATTTGAAAAGTTGGTTAAGGACAGAATTCAAGAATGGGTGGATCAGAATACGATGCTCTATAATGGCCGAATGGTTTTGTTACAGGTCAATCCTGCCTTAGCAATTTATTAACTTTTTATAATAGAATGACATCTGAGTTGGAATGAGGAATGGCTACACAGTGATACTTCTGGATTTTGCTAAGACTTTTGACAGAATACCCCATGGAATACTGTTGCGCAAATTAGAGAAGATAGGGATAGATACTAAACTGGTGATATGGATAAGAGAATGGCTCATGGAGAGATACCAGAAAGTAGTGTATGGAGAAGCAGAGTCCAGGATGAGGCAGGTGACCAGTGGTGTGCCTCAGGGCTCTGTGCTTGGGCCTTTATTGTTTAATTTGTACATAAATGATATATGAAATGGCTTGAAAGGAGATATTCAGTTGTTTGCTAATGATGCAAAGTTGGGTAGCACAATAAAAAATCAAGCTGATGTTGAGAGTTTGCAGGATGATTTAAATTAGCTGGCAAAATGGGCAAAAGGTAATGGATGTCAGTTCAATGTGGAAAAGTATAACGTTATGCATTTTGGGATTAAAAGATTACCAGCTGTGTACCATATTGATGGAACGGTACTCCAAGAGATTGATGAGGCTAGGGACTTATGGGTATTAGTGGATAGGGAGTTGAAGTTCAGAGGACACATTGCTAAGGTGTCCAAGATAGCACATAGGAGATTACTTGGTTATTGAAGAACACACTAACATTTAGAGATAAAGAGGTTGTTATTCCTCTTTATAAGGCATTGATACTTCCACATTTGGATTACTGTGCTCAAGTCTGGTCGCCTGGATTCCTTGGAGATGAGGAATTGGTGGAGAGGGTTCAGAGAAGAGTGACGAAGTTGGTGACTGATGTAAAAAATGCTCCCTACATTGATAGATTGAGAGCTTGTGGATTGCAGAGGTTGGTTGATAGGCAGAGAAGAGGGGATATGATAGAAATATTTATATTACTAAAAGGTTTTTATAAGATTGATGCAGGGGAAATATTTCAGCTGTGTGATAGTGATGGAAGAACGAGGTCATTCCTGGAAATTAAGGAAAAGTGTGGTTAACAAGGGTGTGAGAACTAGATTTTTTGCTTGGAGGGTGGTGAATGAGTGGAATGCATTGCCTGACTCATTTGTGAGTTCTTTGTCTGTAAATGAATTCAAGAAGAGATACGATAGATATTGTTTTGATAGTTTGGGTCTTGCGTGGTGAGTCTGCTGACTACGTGGAGATGCCTGCAATAATAATAATAATACTTACAGCTTTTGATATGCTTTCTTATTTTCCATGATTGCTTCTTTAATCAGAATTCCATGGACTCACAAGTCCATGGAATTCTGATTTTCCTATCCTTGCAGACAGCTTTAATACATGCCACTCTAGCTGAATCATTCAGTGTTTTCGTCAGTATCTGCCATACGCTGCTTGGTTTGGTTTGGTTCAGTTCTTGTTTTCAATCTTTCATTTTGTCTTGAATAATATTTGTATATTTGAGTTAAAAAAGAATCAAAGTCCAGCCTCTGAAAGCATTGCAACTTTTAAACTTTCTTACCTCTTTTTGATATGAAATTCAGTTTTATCCTGCTCAAAACTAAATAATCACTTCCTGTTTCAAATCCCTGTGCACTTTTGTGCCCTAAACCAGTATGCAGATATCTTTATCAACAGTAACATAGTCAGACTTTTTTTCTGATTTCTTGTGTCATCTCTCCATGTGAATTTATGCACATCTTTTATGTTGAAACATGGTATTGGCAATGACTAGTCCATGTCCTGAACAGAAAATCAGCAGGCATTTACCATTATTATTAGCGGCGCTGTATTTTTTTTTTTTTTTTCAAGCACAATGCTGTTGTATCTAGTAATCATTTCTTACTCTGCTGTTCAGATTGCCAACAAGGACCACTTTTTCTTTATGTCAGCTGCCTTCTTTAATCATCCCCCACATCTTCTTTATTAGAACCTTCTGTGGGACTGTAAGCAGAAATAAATCTCTAATCCTTTATCCAAATGTAAGCAAACGAAGTTTGTATGTGAAGTCACTATACAACTGGGCTATTGTATATAAAGGCTAATGACTTCACATCAATTGCCTTAGTATCTTGAAGGGTTTTCTGAGTCTGACCCTCACTGATGAGACCACAATAAAGGTTGAAACTGGTCTGGTTGGTAGCCCTTCCCATAATGCATAGCATTATACACATCTGAAAGGGTCTGTGTTTTGCATTATGGGATACTAAGGCAATTGATATTGAGGTCATTAGCCTCTATATACAAGTAGCCCAGTCGTGAAGATACTTCATGCATAAACATTGTTTGCTTACACTGGGAGAAAGGATTCATTTTTGATTGATCTCATCTCACTTTAGGATGAGTAGAGTCCCTTAAGTTCATGATGAAATTAATGTGGCCTGTTTGTCACTCCTTGCTGCATCCCCTAAGGATGGTATTCATGACTGTAATCCATGTATTCACAGAGCCGGTTTGCCTGCTTGTGGGATGAAAAACCCCAGATAAACTGGCAGAAAAAACCCTGCTGTCCATCCAAGACCAGCTAACTTGGCTATGGCTGAGGAAGAGCCTTAAGCTCCTCACGTTGTCAACAGGAATCGAACCTAGGACACTCCTTTCCCAGGCATATGGTTGCGAAGCACAAAGCTACTAGGCTAACTACACAGACCTGATAAAGGATTAAACTAAGAATATAATTTCTTGGCATCTTTAATTTATGGTATAACCAAGTGAAAAACTTTTAACAAATAACTCACTGTTCCAATTCCCCATTTTCATGTTTGTCCATCCACTCTACTTGATATTGCCTGCCTTTGAAGAAGATTATCCTTATGTTTGGTGTTGAATACTCTAGCTACACCTTCCTTTCTCTGTTCATTATTGCTTGAATATAATATCTTGTATATTATAAAAATCAAGTGGATATTAAATCAGCATTATTTCAAAGCCAAATACAGAAAATATAAAAGTTTGATATGAAATTTGACCAGATAGCTTACGGGAATACACTCAGCAGTGTTTACGAGTTACCCTTGCTAAATCTTATAGGAGACATGTCCGCTATGACACCTTCCATATATTCCCCTGCTATTGATCCATTTTGATAAGGTTTCACTGGCCCTATAGCTGTTTCCAACTGGTTTGTTTTCGTCAGAGACCAGGCATAAACCTTAAAAGAGAAAAAACTCTCAGTACTAACAAACTTGAAACATCTAAGAGGTTATTTTTCGTAAGCAAACTCTTGGTTAGTGCATAAAAGTATTTACTAAAATAAAGAGCCAAAAGGCTTCACTTCAGCGATGCAAATAAAAATTAAGTGGATGTTAAATCCAGCATTATTTCAAAGCTGAATATAGAAACTATAAAAGTTTCGTATGAAATTTGATCAGAGAGCTTACTAAAGATGCTAAGACTCGTAAACACTCACCGGCATTTACAAGTTGCCTTAGCTGGATATATATTAAAATATATCTAATATTTTTAATATAAGATATATATTAAAAAGAGTTGCTGAAAGGGGACATCCCTGTCAGATTCCTTGGTTTATCTCTCTCGGATATGATAGTTCATAATTTAATCTTATTTGTATTTGATTATTTTCATATATACTTATGAATTTAGGGGTGCTTAAGGGTCAAAGCTGTATAATGAGAGGTGACCTCCACATAGCCTTTAAAGGAATGCGGAGAACCGACCAGACCAGGGCTTCTGACCTAATGTCCAATCCTCACCTTCTCATGGTGCACCCTGTTGGGTATCTACTTGGATACTGAACGAACAAAGATGGGCTGGCAGTTTGGGATTTAGCCGACCAAATTGTATTCTTATTGGTTAAACCAAAATAAAAAATGATGGTACAACATGACAAAATTTCATGCCGGCTGGGGTGTCACCCGGTTAAACAGGGCTCCTGTTGTTTTCGCCAGGGAACCAGGGTGAATAGCGAAAAGTCAGCTACTGGAACAAATCTGAAAACACACCCCAACTCAAAATCACCACAGTTAAAGATCGGTACTATAAACATAAGAAGCCTGAATGGCAAAGAAATGGAGCCAGCTGAGGAATTAGATAAGTACCAGATCGACATAATAGAGGTGACTGAAACAAAAAAGACAAAAACTGGTGAGATCTTTCTGAGTAATAAATACAAAATGTTATATTCAGGCAATGACAATCAAGGAAAAGAAGGAGTAGTCATAGTATTCAACACAAAATAAGGCTAATCTTCTTGAATGGCAGTCAGTCTCAAGTAGAGTAATGTGGGCAAATATGAGAATGGGGAACTGGACAATGAGACTTATTTGTGCCTATGGTCCCACAGAAAGTTCTACTAAGGTAGAAGTGGAGGAATTTTTTGAGGCTTTAGAAAAAGCAACTGACACAATGAAAAAGGAAAAGTTGGTCCTTGTTGGGGATCTAAATAGCAGAGCAGGAAATGATTGTGAGACATACAAAAATATTTTGGGAAAATTTGGAGAAAAGAGCAAAGCTAATAATGATGGCAAATATCTGTTGGATTTCTGCTCAGGACATGGATTGGTTATTACTAACACCATGTTCCAACATAAAAATGTGCACAAATTCACATGGAGAGAAGAGGCAAGGAATAAGAAAAGTCTCATTGACTATGTTATTGATGATAGTGATGGTTTCTCCCTGGTGCAGGATACAGAGGATTTGAAATTGGAAGTGATCATTATTTAGTCTTGAGCAGGATAAAATTGAATTTAATTGAAAAGAATAACATGTAAGAAAGTTTTAAAACGAATAAAACTTGAGCAGCTCTCAGATGTGAACTGTAGACTAAAATACACAAAGATTATTGAAGAAAAAATGAAAGAGTTTGAGAACAGGAATCAAATCTTGGAGATTCAGTGGCAAGCCTTGAAGAAAACCCTGATTGATTCAGCTAGAGAGGCATGTTGTGAAGTTGTCTGCAAGGATAGAAAAATTAGAACTCCATGGTGGACACAGAAAGTTAAAGAGGCAGTGAAGGAAAAGAAGAAAGCATATTAAAAGTTCCTGGCAAATAAGTCAGCTTTTGCTCTTAGAGAATACAAAGACAAATGCAAGAATGCTAAACACTGTGTAAAACTAGCTAAACAAAAGACATTGGAGGACTTTGGCAAGAATATAGAAAATAAATATCAAGAAGGTGGCAAAATATTCTGGAGGTTGTTGAAGAAGCTTAGGAATGGAGGAAAGAGTGCTGTAAAAGGAGTTAGAGATGATAAAGGTGACATGAAAATGGGAGATAAAGCTATCCTTGAAGTATGGAGTAATTACTTTGAAAAACTGCTAAATGAAACAAGCAGTGATGACAGCACAGAGGTAAAAAACACTGACCAGGCATGCAGTCAGGAATACTTATCCATACTTGAAGTAGAAAAAGTCATCAAAGGCTTGAAATATGGAAAGGCAGCAGGAGTAGATGATATTCGACCAGAAATGCTGAAGTATGGTGGTATAAGAGTCTTACAGTGGCTGCACTGCATAGTTCAGAAAGCCTGGACAGAGGGATGAATTCCCGATGATTAGAGTAGTGTTCTCATAGTACCCATATATAAAAAGGGAAATAAAACTGAATGTGAGAATTACAGAGATATTTCCCTACTGAGTGTTCCTGGCAAGATCTATGCAAGTATATTGAGAAACGGTTGAGAAGAATTGTGGAAGAAAAGCTTGGTGAAGAACAAGCTGGATTCAGGCCAAATAGAGGCTGTCAGGATCAGATCTTCACTTTACAACAAATAATTGAGAAAGCATGGGAATATATATAAGAAAGATCTGTATTTAAGTTTTGTCGATTTGGAAAAGGCATATTACAAGGTGCCAAGAGAGAAGCTATTCAATATGCTGCAGTTATATGGTGTCAATGGGACATTATATCAAGCAATACTTAGTCTTTATTTGAGTTGTAAGTCAGCAGTTAGAATTGAAGGAAGTACAGGAAGATGGATTAATGTTAAATCTGATGTGAGACAAGGATGTACATTATCGCCTGTGTTATTCATTATCTATATGGATCACATAATGAAGGAAAGTGGTATTAAACCTGATATCAAAATTGGAGATGTTAATGTCGTCAGCTCTTTGCTTTATGCGAATGATGTTATACTTATCAATAAATCCTCTACAGGTCTGCAAGATTCTCTGACTAAATTGAATGACTGTTACAATAGATATGGTATGAAGGTCAGCATTAAAAAGACAAAGCCAGTGAAAATAGGTAGAATTGTTGAAAATGTCAGCTGTGTTGTGAATGGAGAACCTGTGGAACAAGTAAAACATTTCAGCTACTTAGGCACAATTTTTACTGAAGATGGTAAACTAAATATAGAAATAGACAACAGAATCAACAAAGCTGGTATGGTAGGAAGTCAATTGAATAAATTCATATGGAATAAGAGAGAAATCAGTCGGAACACTAAATTAGCTGTATACAAGACAGTGTTCAAACCAGTTTTAACTTATGGATCTGAGAGCTGGGTCAGAAGTAAAGCACTTGACCAAAGACTAGAGACCGCAGGTATGAGTGTCCTAAGAAAGATTATAGGCGTGAACAGATGGCATCAATGGTAATATCATATTAAAAACGAGGATATTAGAAAAGAACTTGACATTGTCAGCATCCAGGAATGCGTTAGCAGAGCTAATCTCAGGTGGTATGGTCACTTAAACAGAATGGGCGAAGAAAGATTAGCAAAACAAGTGTTCTCTGCGAGGTTGGGAGCAAAACGGCCCAGAAAGACCAAGATATAGGTGGATTGATACGGTACAAAGTGCCTTAGACGATAGAAATATAAGATCTGATAATGTTGGAGTCTTGACAAGTAACAGACTGATTTGGATGAAAATTGTAGATAAGAAGTTAGTAATGATGTAATTTTTTTCATGTAGTACTATCATATCCTGTATGCCCCTTGAGTGAGGATACATGGCAGGAATTTGATGATGATGACTTATGAATTTTATCTTATTTGTATTTGATTATTTTCATATACACTTATGAATTTAATCTTATTTGTATATGATTATTTTCATATATACTTATGATAGCCGATACAGTGAAAAGTGCCGTGGAAGACAGAAATATAAGATAATATTGGAGTCTTGACATTTAACAGACTGATTTGGAGGAAAATTGTAGATAGGAAGTTAGGAATGATGTAAATTTTTCATGTAGTACTGTCATATCCTGTACACCCCTTGAGGCTACATATCAGGAATTTGATGATGATGATGACTTATGACAGCTTTTAGAATATTATTTGGTATTTGTCTTACTTTTAATATGTTAAATAAAATACATCTTTCAACTTTATCAAATGCTTTTCAAAGTTAATAAATGTATCATGTGTTTCTAAATAGTATTATCTTCTTTTCTTTATTACTAATTTTAGACAAAAGGCCAGGTCTGTATATGATCGTCCTTTTCTAAATCCATTTTGTACTTCTGCTTCTTTTCTAAATTCCCTGCTACAAAATATATTTTGTTGCAGGAATTTAGAATACTTATACCTCTAATTTTTAAAGTCATATCTACTACCTTTTTTTTTTTTGAAAGATAGGGATCACTGTTGCTATTTTCTATTCTGTTGGTGTGTTACTTCTTGAATAGATTTTATTAAAAAATAATAAGTCTTTCTTTGAACTTTATTCCTGCATATTTATATAATTTTGAACCTAACTTATCTTCTCCATGTGATTTTTCCATTTCTTATTTCTTTCAGGCTGATTTCTAATTCTCTTTAATTATTTTCATTTTCATTAAATGTTTGTTAGTTAGGTTTTTTGAAGTATTTGTCTGTCCTCAATTCTATGGACATTTAGAAATTCTTCTCATTTCGATTCAGTGTTTAATTTTATGCTTTCTTTAGTATGTGTACTTAAATGTTTCAAAATCTTATATACATTGGGTCTTATTTTATATAAATCATGGTTCTAAATTAGAAACAAATTTGTTCCATGAATCTCTGTCATTTTCTGACTTCTCTTTTAGCTATGGCTCTTATTCTTAGATTTCGTCTCCTAATTTTTTTTACTGCTTAACCATTTATGATATGCTTCTTTTTTCACTTTGATTATTTCTTTGATTGTATCCCATATCTTCAGTTTTTATTTATTTATTTATTTATTTTTATTGAATTTTTTGGTCTTTCCTAAGCTTTCATTTGCTGCTGTATTTAGTATTATTTTTATATTAAGCCATTCTGTTTCAATTTCTTCATGTTTTATTTTATCTAAATATTGGTTAATTCTTTGTTCACATAGCTATTGTATATTTGTGTCATTTAATAATCTGGTTTTATAAACAAATGTTTTAAATTTTCTTTCTGTTCTTGTTATTTGTAGCAATTTAGTTGGTACACTACATACCTCTGGTGAAAAAAAAAACTTTAAATCAAAAAATATTACTAAACAAAATATATACAATACTGAAAATTGATTCACAAAATAAAATAAACTTTTCATACATATCAGTATAATAATTTTTTAAAAAAGATTTTATTTCAGAACTACATTAAAAATTTCTAAAGTCCTCTCATATTAACTCTTTGGGGTTGTTCTGGATGCTACATGGTTTGAAAATGGGCACTTCAGATTCTTGGAATTATTAATCCATCATTCTTGTTTAGATTTGAATAATGTTTCAGCATTTCACAGGATTCTTCGAACTTTCTTTCCAATTAGGTTTTGGTGTGGTCTAGGGACTTGGTACCTTTCCATTTAATTCTTTGACATGTTTGAAGTGTGTGGTCTGACAGGCCTGTTTTACCAAAGTGGAGGAATTTAATGTTGTGTTTTATGTTCATTTTATCTTATTGGAATGGTGTGCCCTGTTTCCCTTTGTAGGGCAGGTTACAGGTGCACTGAATTTTGTAAATCCCTGGGTGGGCAAGGTATGGAAGAGGATTTTTGGATAAGCTGAGTAAATTTCTTAATTTGGAGGTTTGAAGGTTTGTTTCCTTAATATTGTATTTATGTAGTGTTCTGTCTAATTTTTCTGATATGCTCCAATGTATGGTATGGCTATAGCATTCTGGTAATAATTTTTGCTTTTAATGGTATTTTTGTGGAGAATCTTTTGACCTGTTTTTTTTTATTTTATTATAGCCATGTTTTACAAACATTTGACTAATAATTTCATATTCTTTGTCCAGCACCTGCTCATTGGAGAAAATTGTTAGGGCTCTGTTTTTGAGGGTGCTAATGACCCCTAGTTTTTGTGCTGGATGGTGGTATGAATTTTTGTATATATTAGCTTGTGTGTGTATTATTGTTTTCAATCTCGTGTGTCTAGAAAAGAGAGTTATTAGGAAGGGAGTTTCTAGCAACACTTCTCACACATCTGCCTTCAGGCTGCTCTCCTTCATGGTCTATCACAAACCTACACACACACACACACACACACAGGCCAATACATACATAAAAATTCATTCCACCATCCAATGCAAGAACTAGCAATCATCAGCACCCTCAAACACAGAACTCTAACCAGGCATCTATGAGATTCATTACTCTTGTAGCATTTGTTATGAAGGTCAGGAGAGATCCGCATGTCTGAACACATAAAGGATGTCAAAAAAGAAAAGAGCATAAATCAGCTCTGGCATTCCACACAGCCACTACTGGCCATCAAGTATACTCTGACAACAAATAAAATGTCATATATTGATTTTATAACTGTTTCACAAGAAATTTAAAGAAGCCTCACAAATTATTAGGATCACTAAACAATGCAATAAAAATCAAGGCTTAATTTTACATCAAGCATGGTCTGCTTTCAGAAAAATTTAACTGCCACGTTCCTAGGATATAGCACTCTTGATACTGTAGAACAGGGGTTCCCAACCTTTTTGTTTCCTAGAGCACATTCTAAAATACCGGTAGTGCGACGGGCACCATCTATTTTTTCAAGCAAATTTTTTGAATTCTTTTGTTAAATGAATACATACAAAGTTTACATTATAATCAAATGTTTTATTACTTAAAAGTTTACATTATATAAAAATTTAATTATATATAAGCAAGTTAGTGTGATCTTTGGCACTGCATTTCATTGGCCAGTGCTTCATAATTAGGAGAATATGATGATATTCCAGTTCTTAAACTGGAATGAACAACTTCTAATGCGCGTCTACTTTACATTGTATGCGTTTAATACTCATCATGTGTCATTAATGCATGCATCATATAGCATGCCATGAATTGTTGCGTGATTATTTCAAACTATATGGCACACGGTTGAACAGCGGCGGGCACACACAAGTTGATTGACGGGCGCCATGGTGCCCGCGGGCATAGGTTGGGAACCCCTGCTGTAGAATGTGATAGCAGCAACTAGCAAAGTTCCAACATGCATACAGTAAGCAATGTAGCATTTGCATTCTGGTTTATCAATTATTTAACAGTTGCAAGGTTATCAAAAACATCTAATATTCATTAATAGGCTGATGTAAGTCTGCATGAAGTGTGTTGGACTTTAAATGTTTATTTTTAATAAACTCCTTATGTTACAAGCTAGTGTCTCAATAGCAAAAACTGCCTACAAAGAATATTATTATTATTATTAACATCAGACTTCCATGGAGTCAGAGACTTATCATGGGAGGTACACACTACTGCACACAGTGCTCATCCAACCGTGCTTTAAACTTATTCAGTGTGTCTACATTCACAACACACTCAAGCAATGCATTCCACTCACCAACCACTCTCCATGCAAAGAACCTGCTCATCGCTCCTCTGCTCACTCCGTCCTTATGCAGTTTCCAGTGATGGCCTCTGGTTCTACCCCTCTCTCCCATTCTATGAAAATGCTCTTCCATGTCAATCTGATAACAATCCCTGACTAGCTTATATGTCTCAATAATATTCTCCCCCCCCCCCCCCTCCTCCCATTCACAAGGCTCTGCAACTTACATTCTCTCAATCTATCCTTGTACTCAACATTCCAAAGATGATTGACCACCTTTATGAATTTTCTCTGGACCTTTTTCAACATATCCTCGTCACCATGAAAACTCGGGGACCAAATCTGTGCACAATAATCCATATGAGACCTGATCAAGGCTTTATACAATGGCATCATAACCTCTCTATTTCTGCATGTCAGGGTCCTCCACATCATTGCTATTATCCGATGTGATGTCTTCACAACTTGTGCAATGTGGCCTCTGAATTTCAGGTTCTTGTACACTATCACTCCTGGATCTCTCATCTCCTCTACTTCCATTAAAGTTTGCCCACCAAGTTTATACTTTGCATCCCATCGTTGCTTACTACATTTCAAAATCTTACACTTGGCAACATTGAATTGATAGTTCCACTTACCTGCCCATTCTTGAAATCTATTCTAGTCCTCTTGTAAGGCAGTAACATCCACTTGACTCTGCATTACTCTCCCCAGTTTCACGTCGTCTGCAAAAACAGCTGCTTATCACTAGTTAAACCCATCTCAATATCATTAACATACAAATTGAACAACAATGGTCCCAAAACTGACCCCTGTGGTACACCACTAGTGATGTTTCTCTTTCGGGATGCTGCACCCCAATATACAACTTTCTGATACTTATCTGACAGCCAGTCACTGATCTAACTGAAAAGTCTGTTATCCAATCCTATCTGTTTCAATTTATTTATCAGCTTGTTGTGTGGTAGTCTATGAAGCGTTTTTGCAAAATCCAAGTATACCACTATATATGCATCTACCCTGTCCAAGGTATTTGTCATGATGGGTGAGTAATATGAAATTACTAGCCACACAATTTATAAAAAATTGGTACAATAAAAAAACAGTTCAAAAGATCCTCTATAAAAATACCATTAAAAGAAAACAGATTACAAGAATGCTATAGCCATACCATACATTGGGGGCATATTAGAAAAATTAGACGGAACACTACATAAATACAACATTAAGGCAACCTTCAAATCTCCTGCAAAATTAAGAGATTTACTCAGCTCATTCAAAGACCCTCTTCCATACCTTTCACACCCAGGGTTTTACAAACTTTAGTGCACCTACAACCTACCTCGCATAGGGGAAACAGGGTGTTCAATTCCAATAATAATAAAAAAAAAAAGATGAACATAAACGACACAGTGAATTTTTCCACTATGGTAAAACAGGCCTGTCAGATCATGCACTTCAAACATGTCACAGAATTAATTGGAAATAATGTTGAATGAAATAGATTTGCACTGTAGACAGGGATTACAAATACACCCTGAATAGACAAAGTGGATGAAAAATGAATACTTTCATAACCACCAAATCAGGTTGAAATTTAAAATCACAGAACAGGGCAAAGAGCTAAATTTATTTACGATAATTCTTTCTTTTAAGGTTACATTGTTTAAAGAAAGGATTTTTTTTATTATTATTATTTAATATTATCCTGTCTATAGAGATGATCTCGGTTCAACAATTATTTTTTTTATTTCTAAGTGTACCTATATATGCACAAGGGTTCATTCCGATTGGTGCAATGATCTCCTTTTTTACTATTTCTTTCAGAATCCAAAAAATCACTGACCCAATACCAAAATAAACACATTTAATAAAAGAAAACAAAATATACATACACTTCAAACAAATTTACAAAACTATAACTAACTACAGAATTAATTGGATCCAAGGCCTTTTAAAAATAAACTTGCACTTAAGACTAGACTAAACACTTTGTTTGCACAATGACAAAATGTTCATAGCCAGTTTCTTTCTCTGTCAAGGCTCTTTTCCGAAGATATATACTTCTTTATTTTCACGGGATCCTTTTTCTTCACTCATGTAGCACACATTAATTCTTCCTGACTCAATTCTGTCTTCTCTTCAGTAGAAATAATAGTTAGATCCAGCGTCCTTAAGACAAATGAAACTTCCTAATCAGAGTTTTCTAGAACATTCCTTTAGAATGGAAATAACAATTTCTTCTTTTATTCACTAATTAAGACTGTCAATAATGCTTATTGACAGTCTTAACTCTTCCACTTTAAAAAAATTCACAGTTCTATGATTCCCTTTTCGGAATCTACTATAAATCTTCCAATTAGCGTTTCCTCGAATATTCCTTTTAAAATGATCTATAGCAATATTTTCTTTTATTTATCAATACTTATTTCACTTTGAAACTTCATAGTTCCACGATTCCTTTTTCAGAATATAATATTTATTTTCCTCCGACTGTCACATAAAAAACTTAAGTTCCTCCAAATCTAAATATCTGCTGGCTCGTGTTCTAATTTTCTTTTGAATGCTCTTCTTGTTTTTTCTCCCATTGCTTCGATACCGAACTTGTCAGCTGTCAATCACACATCAAACTTCTCGGCGAGCATGCGCACTCCATGAAAGTGGCAAGCGAGAAACTAAGTACTGTATAATGTCTGACACGTTGTCTCCGTTAGCGATAAGAGAATGTCTTCATAAAACACAACTTTTGATAATTTTAAACTACAATAAAATTCCTGTAAGTAATACAAATATCAAATCCAGTAAGTAAATTTTTAAATACTTTACATATCACTTTGACAAAACAATTTCAATAATGGGCACATCGCAAGTGCCGACAATGTGTGTTATTAAACTAAAACTAATAATCATACTAACATAAACAATACGTAAAAATATTCAGAATTTTAAATTATGATTATTTTTACAACTGGTCACTTTAAATCTTGCAGACTCCCATCCCCCATATTCTATTTTTATGACCCCTGAAAAGAAAACGGTTAATTTACTTAGAAAACATAACCTCCTTGTCAACTAATACTGGTAAAAATAATTATTTCTCCTCACTGTTGCCACTCTTCCAGAATATGTGGTTTACCCAAAGCACAAAAACATCCTCCTCCTCTGTCCTATTGTTGTAGGTATAGATAGCCCACCTATGATTTAGTCAGAAAATTATCACCAACATCCAAGAAGGCAACTGATCTTTCCCTCTCTACATTAAAAAGACACAGCATTTTATTAACATGACTAAAGATCTCACAATCAACATGAAAGATATCTTAATCAGTTGTGACATTGTTGGTTGTTTTGCCATTACAGAGCAAATTTTCACTGTTCTGTTCTCATGTGACTTGCATGACTTTGTTGACAACATAAATTTTTCTAATGAAAGGTGTACAGCTATGGCTTTTTAACTTTTTTTTTCAGTAGCAAATTTTTACATGGAGTCTATTATTGAACAAGGCTACTCTGGACCTTTAAAACCAAAAAAAAAATTATACCTGATATGTAGCTGCATTTGTCATCATGTCACATGTAATTTATTGATATTTTTCATAGCTGCTTAAACAAATGCAATAAGTGAATACATTTTAGTTTAGACTTGAAAAGTAAGGTTATCTTTCTCTTCTTGGCACTTTTGTTACACATCTTCAATCAGGTAGTCTGTCTTTTCTGTTTCTCAAAGGCAGCATATGTAGAATAATACACATGCATAGATTTCCTCCACCACCACATCAATAAACTCATAATTAACACCCATAAATAAATAAATAGTTTTGTAGATCTGAAAATGACATAAAGTACTAAAATTATATGGCATATATAGGACATTATAGGAGCAGTAATTTATTCTGTGTTTAAGTTGTAAGTCAGTAGTTAGAACAGAAGCAGATATGGAAAGATGATTAGATGCAAAATGAGATGCAAGACCAAGATGTAGGTTCACATCATCTCCAGTATTATTCATTTTCTGTATGGAGCACAAGGTTTAGTAAAGCGGCATCAAACCGATATCAAAATTGAAGATATCAGCCTAGCTCTTTACATTATGCAGATGATGTTGAACTAAATAAATCCAGAACAAGTACTCTGGGTTCTTTAACTAAATTGAAGTACTGCTGGAAACAGATTTGGTATGAAAATGAGCAATAAAAACATAAAACTCTAAAATTAAGCAGTAATATGGAAATATCAACTGCACCCATAATGAAACTATAGAACAAGTAAAATATTTCAGCTATTTTGACACAATTTTTAGTGAAGATGACAAATTAAATATAGAAATAGAGAACAGAATGAGCATACAAAATTAATAAATTTATCATTATTTAAATTACTTAAATTTGGCATGAAACTCTCTGATTCCAATCTTTGAGTTTCTTATTCGGTTTTAAAACAATGTGGGATTAATATTCCCTTAATTTTAATAATGTTTATCATTATTATTATTATATGGTATCTCCATGGAGTCCAGAGACTCATTGTGGGAGATCCACACTAATGTTTATACACACAAAGCCTATCATACCTCTCCTTAAATCCATTCACTGTCAGGGCACTCACAAATTTAGTTGCTAGACAGAAACCTTCGACCTATTCTCATAGGGAATGTTCTACAGGTCTGTCACCAGCTTAGTCATTTGTCTCTAAATCCTTTCTACCACCTCCTGATCCCCAAGAAACCCAAGCAACAAAATCTGTGCACAGTAGTCAAGATGCAGCTGAATCCATAGCCTTATAAAGAGTGATAATAACTTCCCTATATTTACTTGCTAATATGTTTTTCAACATCCAAATAATCCTTTGAGCTATTTTACTAACTTTTTCAATTTGTTCTCTGAACTTCAACTCTCTCCCCACCATTATCCCCAAGTATCTCATAAATTTTCTGCAATCCGGTACCATCAATGTGATTCACAGTATGCAACCTTTTGCAACATTAAATTGATAATCATTATCCTTCACCCACAGTACCAATTCATTTAAATCATCCTGCAGGATATCTATCTTGACCTTTATCAGCTATTGCCCTCCCCAGTTTTGCATCATCAGCAAACAACTGAGTATCTCTCCCCCCCTTAAATCTTTCTCTATATCATTGATCTACAATTAAAAAGTAGTGACCTTAGTACAGAAGCCTCGGTACCCCACTAGTCACCCTCATTTTCCTAGATTCCACTCCACCAGTGTACTACTCTCTGGCTTCTTTCTATCAGTCCCCCCCCCCACCAACCCCTGTTACTAGCTTTATATCCATTCCCATTTGCTCCACCTTTTGTAATAGTTTTCCTTTGGTATTCTGTCAAATGCCTTTGAAAAATCCAGTAGTATCATAGTGTAGCAATTTCTTTTATCCAGTTCCAAGCTCACTTTATTATAAAATGTGAATAAAATCAGTTGATGGGATTTTTTATTTTATGGAGGGTTGGAGAAAGGACAGGAGGACATCCTTGTAAGCTGAGAATAGATGCCGCTAAGAAAGGGATGAGATCTATTGATCGGTGTAGTGGATGAGACAGTTGTAAGTGTCCTCCCTCGATGAGTCTTCGGACTCTTTGGAGGTATCAGGAATAATAATAATAATAATAATCTAGATTTTTCTCACATAGAGTGGTGCATGATTGGAATGGATTGCCATGGGATGTTGTATATGCAAGCAGTGTAAATGAATTCAAGAAAAGTATAACTGGTGTGTGTGTGTGTGTGTGTGTGTGTGTAGTAAATGACTTTGATGATCCTCTGACTCCCTGGAGGTCTTTCTTAATAATAAGAAAGACATAGCTTACTAAGACAGAACCTACCATTTACAAAACTCTGCTGTCCACTATAGAGTATCACACCCCTATCCACCCACTGTTGGATTTTATCTTTAACCTTTCCTGATTTAAAATTTAAAAATTTTTCAATACTTCAACAACTATTCCTGATATATTAATTGATCAGTATTTTGCTACTTCTGTTTTAGAGACATCTTTATGTAATGTGACTATTTTACCTTCTTTCCACTCCCTTGAAACCTTGCCAGAGCTGAGACTAAGATTGAACAACTTCATCAGAAGGAATTCCATTTTTCTTACACATTCATGTGCTATGTGGACGGACATGTATTTTTCAATATGCTGAACCCGCTCCTGTTCATCTGTCTCAATTTTGATATGCATCTTGTCACATCAGCAACTATAAAATCTCCACTTGGATGATATACTTTGGCAAAATAATCCCAAAGTAGTTCAATTTCTTTTGCCTCTGTCACCTTCCTACCATCAGCATTGATTAAAGTCATCCTAACATAGTCATTTTTTTCTCTTACATTTTTCCTTTTACTTACACAAAAAAAAAGCTCTTTTGGATTTACTTTGGCCTGCTTAGCTAATTTTCTCTCATAATCTAATTTAACCTTTCTAACCATACTAGTTACCCTTCTTGCTTGCACTTTGTATTGCTAATGAGTATGCTGATCACCTTTTTTGTTATATTCCCTCCACAATGCTTCCTTTTTTTTGCAGCATCATTATATCTCTACTTATCCACTTAATCTCCACTCTTGGTTTATCCCCCTAACCTTGGATATGCAATCTGATACTGTTTCTCTCAAACAGTTGTTGACCACTCCTATGCACTACTGGCATCTTTCCTTGTAGCTTCTGAAGCCATGACACTGCTCTAGGATGACTCCTAAGTCTGTCTTAATTGGTGGTGGGTTTTTTTACCTTTCAATCATTTCCGACTCTAGGTGACTTTGTAGACATTGCCCACAAAGTGTTCCTGGTGAGATTTTTACAGGCTGGTTCACCATTGCTTTCCCCAACATATTAATGACTAATCCATGTGTGTTCACAGGACCAGTTTGCCTGTTCTGGGGGAAGAAAAACCTGAGTTTCCAGGTGAAAAAATTCCCTACATCTGTATGAGACTAGCTATCTCACCTTTTGTTGAAAGATAAAGGTTCCTCATCTGACTGGAATCGAACCCAGGTCTTTCTGACCAAAGGGCTTCGTGTATACTGACTGAGCTATGGAGGGTCCTGTCATAATTACCAGCTTTATAATTCAACATAAACTCATTCTTGACAGATAATTCCACATGTTAAGCGCAGCTTCCCAGAACAAGACTGCATGATCACTCTCCCCAATTGGAGGCTGAATGTCAGCCTTGGTTATGGATGTATCTTGATGCTATTTCCAGATCCAGCACTCTCAAACCCCCTAGTCTCCTCTATAACATATTGTTTCAGATTATTATCCCTTAGCAGCTGTATAAATTCCACTTCTATCTTTCCATGCCCCTTTTCCTCCTCCTAATCTATGTCCCTATAGTTGAAGTGTCCTGTAATAATTGTTTGGCTTGCACTCATTGCGCTATTTTGCTGATACATGGCCCTCTATATCTTCGTGTAGACTCCCTGGTCTATAGCAGCAACCATCAGAATATTTTGTCCTATTGGCCTCTATCTCACAGCAGATAGCCTGAAATGAACCACTCCCTCCAGACTGACTAAAAATCTTGGATACTGAAAAGACATCTGGTCCTGATGGTATCCCTCCAATTATTCTCTAACATTGTGCTCCAGAATTAACACCTGGCCTGCATTGTCTCTACAATCTATTATACATATCCGGTACTTATCCCAATACATGGAAGCAATCTCCATCCTCTTCCTAAAAAGGGTAATAGAAGTCAACCATCAAACTACTGACCAATCATCATCACCTCAGTCCTCCCCAAAATAAGAGAAAGTCATCAATAGCCAACTCCTCCACTATTTAGAGGCCCACCAATTAATTGCCAGTGACTACTGTATGGATTCTGCCATTCAAGATCCACAACTGACCAATTATTCTCTAACATTCTGCTCCAGAATTAACACCTGGCCTGCATCGTCTCTACAATCTATTATTATATATATCTGGACTTATCCCAATGCATGGAAGCAATTCATATCCATCCTATTCCTAAAAAAGGGTAAAAGGGTAATAGAAGTCAACCATCAAATTACTGACCAATTGCCATCGCCCTAGTCCTCTCCAAAATAACGGAGAAAGTCATCAATAGCCAACTCCTCCACTATTTAGAGGCCCACCAATTAATCGTCAGTGACTACTGTATGGATTCTGCCATTCAAGATCCACAACTGACCTCATAGCTTACATTACCACCACTGAACACGTGCAATGGAAAGGTACAGAGAAACTTGTGATGTTGCCCTTGATATTTCCAGAACTTTTGACAGTGTGTGTGTGTGTGGTATCATGGCCTGCTTAACAAATTTCCATCCTTTGGTCTCCCTGCCAGAGTCTGTAATTGGGCAGCCAGCTTTCTCTCTGGTCATGGTAAATGGCTCGCTCTTTGATCTTCACCATCAGTGGTAGAGTGCCTCAAAGCTCTGTCCTATCACCTACTCTCTTTCTCTTGTTCATAAATGACCTACTTGCAATCAACACTAATCCTATCCACAGCTTTGCTGAAGATATTACTCTCCACTCATCCTAGTCTTTTGACAAACCATGCAGTACTCTGACATCCCAGGCCACAAGATCATCTATAACCAGTGACTTAAACACTGATCTTTATGCTATCCTTCAATGGGGCAAGAACAACCTTGTCATGTTCAATGCTGCCAAAACACAGTCTTGCCTTTTCTCTTACAAAAGAAATCTCAGCTCCACTCACCCCAGTAACACACAAGTCATGAGACAAGATCAGATCTCTCTGCTTGGACTAATGTTTATTTCCAGTCTCTCCTCAACAACCAAGAAACAAAAGACTCTTTTACACCTAACCAACCTAACTATATACAAATCCCAAATCCATCCATGCTTTAGAATACTGTTCACATGTTTGGGGGTGGTGCATCTAAAACTTCCCTTAAAATCCTTGATGCAATTAGACTCATTGATGATCCATCTTTTACAGATTCACATCAACCTCTATCTCACAGATGCAATTTTTCAGCACTGTCTATTCTACAGGTACTTCCATGGTCACTGCCCCAGTGAATTGGCAATTATCATGCCTTCAATTTCAGTTACACCTGTTAATACAAGAGCAGCATCCCTTTACTGTGCAACTGCAAACACACTAAACCTGCTTCTCCTCTTTTATTCTGTCACATTTGTCCTCTGGAATAGCCTTCTTTGTGAAGTATTTCCAAACAATTACAACTTGCAGTTGTGAAGTATTTCCAAACAATTACAACTTGCAGCTCTTCCAAAAAAAAACGTGAATAAACTTCTATCTTATTCCTCATCTGCACCCTATGCGTTACGCTGATGTGCTTATAGGTCTTTTGACCTGTCATGTATGGGATCAATATTAAAAAAAAAAAAAAGAAAAAAGAAAAAAAAAATTCTGTATTCAGGATAATATCCAATGCATTTTGCATGTAGATGTGCTCCCTCGTAGTTCCTAGTAGTACCATGCTGTCATCTAGGTAGATAAAACATATTTGGATTTTATAAGCTTGTCAATTCTTTATATTCTCCTTGTATGATCAATTTATACTGGCCACATATTGACATTGTAGGGATGTTTTCAGTTTAGCACATTCTTCTTACTATACTGAAGATGTTGTTACATGTGGTCATCCTTACAGAATAATTGTTTCCAGTTATATTGCTAGGATGCTATATGTACGGCATCCTAGCAACATAAAGTATCTAAATCATTCTAACCATACTTTTAACAGTCACTCTGGCTTGCTCCTGCTATCATTCCTGGTTTAAAGTTACTTCAGGTCATTGAGTTTATATATATATATATATATTGTTGCAATTAGGATTGACTCGGGATGTATACATTTATAAGATTAAAATTTAACTGACTAGAACCCGAGAAAGTATAACAAAAACCTTTAATAAATCACGGCTAGTTTCATCGGTATCCCGAATTCTTCAGGTGAGTAAGAAATAATATAAGACTTATAAAAAGAACAAGGTAAAAATCAAACATGGACTTTCTAGCTTAATAAAAAGAAAACAGAATAGTAACAGTCATATTTGAATAGGTGACCATGTGCTACTGTTGGCATGAGTAGAATGTGTGTGACAGTATTGGATTACTGCGCTATGTGAATCAGGCAAATTGTAGCTTAGATTGTTGTTCAAGTGTGAAGGGTCCAGAACTATTTTTTTGATTCTATAATACTTCTTTCAAATTCATCCTTACATAAATATAACTTGGTTGTGCGGTCCCAATCAACTTGGTGTTGCTGTTCTTCGAGGTTAGAGTTTGCAGTGAAGAGCACATGACCGGAAAGGGCGCTCGCTCGTGTTCTGCTGTAGGAGATGTCATGTCTATGTTCCTCAAGATGAAGTGAAACAGATTTATCTGTCTGGCCAAAATAAGGTCAACCACAGTTGCACTTAACTTTATAAACACCAGGAAAATGCATGCAGTTGGTTGTGATTTGGTCGACTCAGAAAAGAACGAAGTTTTGGCAGAGTAGTATAGTTGGTCTTTATGTTGAATTTCTTCATAATCCTAGATAGTTTTGGGGTAAGAGAGCTGATAAATGATAACTGTATATGAGTGATAGGGTTGGATTCATCTTCTTGTCGAGGTTGTTGGCATGGTCTCAAGCGTTTAGTGATGTTATTAGATGAATATCCATCATTTAAGAAAGTGTTTTTCAGGAAGTTAAGCTCTGTTTGTAGGTCTTCTTCTGTGGAGGTGAGACATCTTGCTCGATGGGCAAGGGTGGAGAGAGTTTGCCCAGTTTCTGAGGAGAAGAGCTATGCAAATATCTATCAGTGTGGGTGGTTTTCCGAAAAATTGAAAATTTAAGACAGTCAGGTGATCTACTGATCTTTAGATCTAAGAAGAGGAGAATGCTGTTAATCTCTAGTTCTGAAAATGTAATGTTCTGATGTTGATTATTTAAATGGTTTAGGAAGTTTTGAAGTTCCTCCAAACCATGTTCCCAGATAAGGAAGACGCCATCAATGTAGCATAACCACAGTTTATTTTTTTTTAAAGTAGCTATAGAGATAGCTCTCTTTTCAAAATCTTCTAAAAAAATGTTAGCTAAGACTGGGGATAGAGGGCTGTTCATAGCTAACCCGCTAGTTTGTTAATATCTTTTATCCTCATAGCAGAAATAGCCAGAATTGATGCAGTGAGTTAGAAGAGCAAATATTTTTTTAGAAACCTTCTCCTTAAGATATATAATAAATTTAGTTTAATCCTTTATCCAAGTGTGAGCAAACGAAGTTTGCGCCTGAAAGTGTCTTCAGGACTTAAGGTGGTACAACACCAGGGCAACTCGTTGCAAAGGTGGAGCAAGCTATCAACACTCCTGTCTCAGTATCTCCTATAATGCAAAACACATCTCCTTGCAGATATGTCTAATGTTATGCATTAAGGGAAGGGCCACTACCCAGACTAGTTTCGACCTTTATTGAGGTCTCTTCAGTGGGAGCCAGGCCCAAGTTGAGATACCAGGCAGAAGCTTGAGCAGATCATCTCTACCTATAGGAGTTGCCAAATGGTGTGCCACCCTTTTTTAATAAATTACTCTGGATTTAGAGAAAGATGTTGAAAGTTTATTTTTCACTTGGTTAGAGTATAATAAGTTTAGTTTAATCCTTTATCCAAGTGTGAGCAAACAAAGTTTGCACCTGAAAGTGTCTTTTCTGTAGAACCTCTCCAGCATTGATCCTGTAACAATCCCTTAATAACTTGTAGGCTTCTGCCTGGTATCTCAACTTGGGCCTGGCTCCCACTGAAAAGACCTCAATAAAGGTCGAAACTAGTCTGGGTAGTGGCCCTTCCCTTAATGCATAACATTAGACATATCTGCAAGGAGATGTGTTTTGCATTATAGGAGATACTGAGACAGGAGTGTTGATAGCTTGCTCCACCTTTGCAACGAGTTGCCCTGGTGTTGTACCACCTTACCCCAGTCCTGAAGACACTTTCAGGCACAAACTTCATTTGCTCACACTTGGATAAAGGATTAAACTAAATTTATTATACTCTAACCAAGTGAAAAATAAACTTTCAACTTCTCCTTAAGAAGAGTCAGAACTTCATCTGTAGGTACATTCGTAAAAAGAGACACGATGTCAAAACTCACCATTCTGTCAGAGTCTATGAGATTTAAATTTTTAATTTTTGAGACAAAATCTTCAGAGTTTTTGATGGAGGAGGAGGAATTGCCAACTAAATGTTTTAAAGAAGCTGCAAGATATTTAGACAGATTGTATGTGGGTGAGTCAATACCTTCCACAATAGGTCTTAAAAACAAACTAGCGGGTTAGCTATGGGCAGCCCTCTATCCCTAGTCTTAGCTAACATTTTTTTAGAAGATTTTGAAAAGAGAGCTATCTCTATAGCTACTTTAAAAAAAACTAAACTGTGGTTACGCTACATTGATGGCGTCTTCCTTATCTGGGAACATGGTTTGGAGGAACTTCAAAACTTCCTAAACCATTTAAATAATCAACATCAGAACATTAAATTCACTTCAGAACTAGAGATTAACAGAGTTCTCCCCTTCTTAGATCTAAAGATCAGTAGATCACCTGACTGCCTTAAATTTTCAATTTTTCGGAAAACCACCCACACTGATAGATATTTGCATGGCTCTTCTCATCACTTCCCTCCTCAGAAACTGGGCATCATCTCCACCCTTGCCCATCGAGCAAGATGGGCAAGGGTGAAGATGATGTCTACCATCTTTTGGTGTCGTTGTAATTTCCCATATTATGGACAGACAGAAAAATCAATCTAGCTTCATATCAAAGAACATCTCAGAGAATTCTTCTGATCCTAATGACCATTATTTCACTATACATTCAGTAAAGTGGGATAGATCCAAAATGATTTACAATTGCTATGATGAATTTGAAAGAAAAATCTTAAAATCAACAGAAATTGCACTAAATCCTGTTCACCTTAATGTCAACCTCAGCCACAACCTTTCTGATTGTTACTCCTCTGCTATTCAGTTTATGGTAGTGGTGTCATCATGCCTGAGAACAACAATGCAGCTAGTCTGCAAATTCATTCTAATGTGAGTAATTTTTTCATAATTTAGAACTTTGGTGTACTCAAGTAAAGTTTCATCTTCCTAGAAGATTTCATAGGGTGCATAGTACATAGAAGTACTATGCACCCTATGAAATCTTTTAGGAAGATGAAACTAGTAGTGCCTTTGAAAATAAATTAGTTGTTTTCTATTTTATCATTCGCTCCTGTCTGACCACAGATGCAAGAACCTTGGCTGGCACCATGCCAAGAAGAGTCAATTCATGTTGAAGAGGAGAAAGGAATAACGTGATGTACAAATTATTAGATATATGAAGAGCCAAAGGCTTCAATTCGGTGACATATAACTTGTTTAAGTTAAGGGATATTATATCCCATATAGTTTCTTAGCCGAATAAGAAACTCAAAGAGTTTCATGGCGAATATAGTAGAAACTATATAAAGTTCGGTGATTCCAAGCGTAAGCAAATACCTGGATACTGCAGCAACTGACCCTAAAGGTAGTGCAAGCTGAGGCAACTGGTGTCAAAGGTGGAGCAAGCTCCGATCACTGTTCTTGATATTTACCCATAATGTGAACTTAGCTCCTCGGAGCTGTATTATTGTTCGACATTATGAGAGAGGGTCACAACCCAGACCGGTTTCAACCTTTATTGAGGTCTCATCATGAGGGCTCTTCATATATCTAATAATTTATTAGGACACCTCATGGCAAAACTCGTAGAAGGGTTGTAAGTTCTGTTCGCTACAAACTTGATATTAACTAGGTCTGCCTACTCACTGATGAGACCTCAATAAAGGTTGAAACCGGTCTGGGTAGTGACCTTCTCTCATAATGTCGAACAATAATACAGCTCCTAGGAGCTAAGTTCACATTATGGGTAAATATCAAGAACAGTGATCGGAGCTTGCTCCACCTTTGACACGAGTTGCCTCAGCTTGCACTACCTTTAGGGTCAGTTGCTGCAGTATCCAGGTATTTGCTTACGCTTGGAATCGCCGAACTTTATATAGTTTCTACTATATTCGCCATGAAATTCTTTGAGTTTCTTATTCTTATTGTACGTGATGTACAAATTTAAATTTGTACATCACGTACAAAATTTAAATTTACAAATTTAAATTTGTAAAAAAAAAATATATATATATATATACATACACAGTCATACCCCGACTTACGTGAATCCGGAGTTATGCGGTTTCTTATATGTACGTATTCCCGTCCTGTTTCACGCCTCACCACTAGTTGTATCTTTCAGGTGCCGGCCGCATTCGCCAGTGTCGCACATGCTGTGAACAAGCACTGACGTGTCTTGTGCGGTCTCCATTCATACATGATTTTTATAGTCTACAAACCTTGCGATTGTTTAATGTTATGTTCTTGATAAAAATTTTATCACATAAAAAATAATAATATCATCCAAAAGAAGCAAGTCCGATTCTTCTACTTCTAGAAGAAAAAAAAAACATCATGACTTTGGAAACAAAACTCAACATTATTAAGGAATTTGAAGGCGGAATAAAAATTTGTGAGCTAGCAAAGAAGTTCGATCTACAGGAATCCACAGTAAGAACAATTGTAAAAGAAAGGTTTGGAGATTTTGGAGGACATAGATTCTAACGAGGAACGAATTGTAGCCACAAGGCAAGGAATAAAAAAATCATTAGCTTGCTATGAAGAAATATTGCGTGACAAGAAAAAGACATTATGCCCTAAGACGAATCTATTAGATTTTATGAAACCATCGACATCAAAATAACTTTCTTTTTTTTTTATGTACGAAAAACTACAATTATGATTATATTTCTTAAAAAATATAGGTGTTTTTGTAAACCTTTGGTTCCAATTGTATGTTTGTATATATAAATTACATGCAAAATTATACCCCGAGTTATGCGAATTCGACTTACGTGCTTTTTTTGGTCCCACCTACCGCATAACTTCGGGGTTTTACTGTATATATAAAGAATTACCAAAAGATACATGTGTGGGCATGTGCACATGCAAACAAATAATTTTTTGTTTTTTGTAATTTTTAATTTTTTTACAATATATAAAATATCAATATGAAATATTTTATAAACAGAGGAATTGCTGAAAGGAAAGGATGCATTAGAGACATTCACTAAAGAAAAAGGAGCATTAGAAGAAAATTTAAGGCAGTTGCAGATCGAACTTGATGAAGCACGTTCAATGGTTACTATTGCGGAATGTCAGAAAGAAAATGAAATAGAAGCAGAAAGGAGAAAATGCCAAGAAGAGATTGCCTCTCTCCAACACATCATGAAAGGTAGTTAAGATAAACCTGATTTGCAGTATATATATACACACACACACAGAGTGGTTCAAAATTCTACGTACAAACTTTGAAGGGAGGTAGAGAACATCAAAATCAACCATATTCACATAGGAAAGCATGACCGGAAATGCCACTGGAAGGTACTAACAGGAACACAAAGATACAGAAATAACACAAAGCAGTAAGTAGTGTAAAAAACTTTATTAGGCGTAACTGAACAGTTCAATAGTAGTTGGATACATAATATGGTAAACAAGGTGCATATCTGCCATATCAGTGTTCGTAAAATGAGGCATGTTCTTTGTACGATGTCGAAAGCTTGAATGAGGAAGCCACAATTGCTCACCTGGAGCGCCGGTGAACTGCGCCACTTATCACTTTCTGGTGGCGTTTCCGGTGATGCTTTCCCCTGTGAATATGGTTGATTTTGATGTTCTCTACTTCCCTTCAAAGTTTGTACATGAAATTTTGAACTACCCTGTATATATATATATATATATATATATGTATGTATGTATGTATGTATTCTTGATCTTCTACTCGGTTCTAATGATACATTTTAAAGAATAAATTTTAAATGACTTTAAACCGAGATAAAATATTAAATTTTAATAATAATGATACAACTAGTTCAGCCTTTTACAGCCTTCTTCAGGTATCCACTAAAGGTAGAACACAGTAATAAAAAATTGAAGTTACAAAAAACTGAGAATTACAGGCAAAAAATGCAATACATGATTGATACAAAAACGTTGTATTTTTCAAGTCGTTTTATCTAACATGCTATTGTTTGTTGCATGTGTGCTTGCAGGTTCTCATGAGTGCCAGTATTGAACAACTGCAGTATGGCTAGCAGGGATGTTATAACTCAAATTGCTGTTCAAATGTTCAGTATTAAGGAGGATTTCTCTGGACACCATGATTTTCCTTTCAAACTCATCACTACAAAAAATGTTTTCGGATTTATCCCAGCAAACTGAGTGACTCTGTAGATCGTCATGAGGGTTATTAGAGAAAAGAACATGACTGGATAGTGCAGATGCATGTGATCGCTTATAGGAGATGTCTCTCTTATGTTCCTCAATACGCAGTTCAACAGGTTTGTTAGTCTGTCCAAAATAAGGAATATTACAGTTGCACCATAACTTGTAAACACCTGGATATTTCAGGTTATGATGAATAGGCTTCAGATGGCTAATAAGAGAACAGATTTTAGGGAGTGTAGTGAAAAACGTCCTGATGTTGTATTTTTCAAGGACTTTAGCCAATTTATTGGAGACTGAACTAATGTAAGGTATTGAGATGCTACCTTTAAAATCAGTAGTTTCCGTAGTACGCTGCCCGGGAGGATCCAGAAGAAATTTTTTAATTGTTTTTTCAGAATATCCATTTTGTTTAAAGAAAGTTGTTCAATTTCTTTTTGGAGTTCTTTTAATCTGGTTCATTTAAAAGAGATCGTGCTCTGTGTCCTAAGGTAGAAATAGTTCCGAGCTTTTGTGGTGGAAATTGATGAGATTGTCAGTGCAGATATCTGTTAGTATGAGTTGGTTTTCGGTATATAGAGATTTTAAATCTATCAGAGCATCGGTAAGAATTACATCCTGGAAAGGAAGGCAGTTATTTCGTTCTAGTTTGGCAGTGAATTTTATATTAGGATGCTGGTTGTTAAGATGTTGAAGAAAATCAATGAGAGATGTGTGTCCGTGACTCCATATAGTGAAAATGTCGTCAACATAATGTCTCCAACAAAGTTTCAGCTTCAATGAGAAGGACGATGTTTTGTTTCAAAATCTTCCAGGAAAATGTTTGCTAGAACTGGGAATAAAGGGTTGCCCATTGCTAGGCCTTGGTTTTGTTTGTAAATGTTTTTAAAATTTAATATTTTATCTCGGTTTAAAGTCATTTAAAATTTATTCTTTAAAAAAAAAAAATATATATATATATATTTTTTTTTTATTCGAATGCATCATCATCATCAAATTCCTGCCATGTACCCTCAAGGAGTGTACAGGATATGACAATACTACATGAAAAAATTACATCATTACTAACTTCCTATCTACAATTTTCCTCCAAATCAGTCTGTTACTTGTCAAGACTCCAACATTATCAGATCTTATATTTCTGTCGTCTAAGGCACTTTGTACCGTATCAATCCACCTATATCTTGGTCTTCCTCTGGGTCGTTTTCCTGCCAACCTGGCAGAGAACACTTGTTTTACTAATCTTTCCTCTCCCATTCTATTTAAGTGACCATACCACTTGAGATTAGCTCTGCTAATGCATTCCTGGATACTGACAATGTCAAGTTCTTTCCTAATATCCTCGTTTTTAATATGATATTGCCATTGATGCCATCTGTTCATGCCTCTAATCTTTCTCAGGACTCTCATATCTGCGGTCTCTAGTCTTTGGTCAAGTGTTTTACTTCTGACCCAGCTCTCAGATCCATAAGTTAAAACTGATTTGAACACTGTCTTGTATACAGCTAATTTAGTGTTCCGACTAATTTCTCTCTTATTCCATATGAATTTATTCAATTAACTTCCTACCATACCAGCTTTGTTGATTCTGTCATTCATTTCCATATTTAATTTACCACCTTCACTAAAAATTGTGCTTAAGTAGCTGAAAGGTTTTACTTGTTCCACAGGTTCTCCATTCACAACACAGTTGACATTTTCAATGATTCTGCCTATTTTCATTGTCTTTGTCTTTTTAATGCTGACCTTCATACCATATCTATTGTAACAGCTATTCAATTTAGTCAGAGAATCTTGCAGACTTGTAGCGGATTTATTTAGAAGTATAACATCATCCGCATAAAGCAAAGAGCTGACATTAACATCTCCAATTTTGATATCAGGTTTAATACCACTTTCCTTCATTATGTGATCCATATAGATAATGAATAACAGAGGGGATAATGTACATCCTTGTCTCACACCAGATTTAACATTAAACCATCTTTAAGTACTTCCTTCAATTCTAACTGCTGACTTACAACTCAAATAAAGACTAAGTATTGCTTGATATAATGCCCCATTGACACCATATAGCTGCAGCGTATTGAATAGCTTCTCTCTTGGCACCTTGTCATATGCCTTTTCCAAATCGACAAAACTTAAATACAGATCTTTGTTATATTCCATGCTTTCTCGACTATTTGTCTTAAAGTGAAGATCTGATCTTGACAGCCTCTATTTGGCCTGAATCCAGCTTGTTCTTCACCAAGCTTTTCTTCCACAATTCTTCTCAACCGTTTCTCAAGTAAACTTGCGTAGATCTTGCCAGGAACACTTAGGGAAATACCTCTGTAATTCTCACATTCAGTTTTATTTCCCTTTTTATATATGGTTACTATGAGAGCTCTACTCCAATCATCGGGAATTCGTCCCTCTGTCCAGGCTTTCTGAACTATGCAGTGCAGCCACTGCAAGACTTTTATACCACCATACTTCAGCATTTCTGGTCGAATATCATCTACTCCTGCTGCCTTTCCACATTTCAAGCCTTTGATGGCTTTTTCTACTTCAAGTATGGATATGTATTCCTGACTGCATGCCTGGTCAGTGTTTTTTATCACTGTGCTGTCATCACCGATTTTTTCATTTAGCAGTTTTTCAAAGTAATTACTCCATACTTCAAGGATATCTTTTTCTCCCGTTTTCATGTCACCTTTATCATCTCTAATTCCTTTTATAGCACTCTTTCCTCCATTCTTAAGCTCCTTCAACAACCTCCAGAATATTTTGCCACCTTCTTGATATTTATCTGGTACTTATCTAATTCCTCAGCTAGCTCCATTTCTTTGCCATTCAGGCTTCTTACGTTGATAGTACCGATGTTTAACTCTGGTGATGTTGAGTTGGGGTTTATTTTCAGATTTGTTCCAGTAGCTGACTTTTCGCTGTTCGCCCTGGTTCCCTGGCGAAAACAACGGGGGCCTTGTTTAACCGGGCGACGCCCCAGCCGGCATGAAATTTTGTCATGTTGTACCATCATTCTATATTTTGGTTTAACCAATAAGAATACAATTTGGTCGGCTAAATCCCAAATTGCCTGCCCATCCTCGTCCGTTCAGTATCCAAGTAGATACCCAACTGGGTGCACCACGAGAAGGTGAGGATTGGACATTAGGTCAGAAGCCCTGGTCGGTTCTCTGCATTCCTTTAAAGGCTATGTGGAGGTCTCCTCTCAGTTATACAGCTTTGACCCTTAAGCACCCCCCATCTTGGATATAGGCCTACAAATAAATTGGATAAATCAAAAATAATGTATATAGTGGAAATACTTCAAAATGAAAATGAATTGAAATAAATCACACACAGAATGATAGTGAATTCAACAAATATCTAGGAGAAATCATTACAAACAACCATAAACTTGATAATATAATTTCAGCTGGAATAACAATAGGATGGAACGTTTTTAACCATTATAAAGAGATTTTAAAAGCAATTTACCAAACTTACAATTTACTGTCTAAAAGGAGATCTACAACTAGTATGTAGACCCAACAATGACCCCATGGTAGTGAAACCTGGAGTCCAACTTAAAAAACACTTGCAGAAACTGAAAACAACAGAAAGAAACATGGAAAGAGCTATTTTGGGAATAACTGAGTTAGATAAAAATTGCCTTAGTAATGAAAAGCAACAGTGGTGCTGAGCAGGACATGCGATTAGAATGTTCTGATGACAGATAGACAAAGAGAACAACAGAATGAACACCAAGAATTGGTTATCAGAAACCAGGAAGACCAGTGGTAAGATGGGATGATGAAATAACAAAACGTTGTGGACATTTATGGTGGAGAGAAGTCCAGCAGTGAACTGAAGAAAACTGTTGATGATGATGACCACCTTTCTTTTGTATGACACACAAACTGGCCTTTAATTAGACACTTCCAGTCTGCTTCTGCCCTTATGCAATGGCACTATCTTACCTTCCTTCCATTTCCTGGGCACTTTTTCCATACCCAGACTCATTGAAAAGCCAGATCATAGAAGCTGTCAGTTCTTTATAACATTCTCTCAAAGCTTGCAGTGAAATACCATCCAGTCCCACAGCTTTAGTGACATCCAGAGTACTCAATATTTGGAACACTCTCTCCTCCTGCACCTCTAAACCTTGAACCTGTCCTATCCCTCTAGTATTAAAATTTACTCCTCCAGGATGAAATACTCCAATAAAGTGTTCATTGAACAATTCCACTATGTCCTCTGTATCAGTCACTCTGTTCCCATTTTTATCCCATAATGTCATTCTTCCACAATCATTTCTCCTCCTACTGGCCACATAGCAAAAAAATTCCCTAGGATTTTCTTTGGATCTTCGGGTCAATCTCTTCTCATATTCCAGTTTCACCTTCCTTACCATACTAGTCACTCTCCTCGCCTGTGTCTTATATTCTTCATGCATCTGCTTTTCACCTGTCTCCTTATATCTCTTCCATAGCCTCTTTTTCACATGCAGTGCCTGTTTAGTATTGTTTGTCATCCACTGTACTCCAAATGGTGACCTCTTCTTCACTCGTGGAATACAGCTTGCTATTGTTGCTAACAAATATTCCTTCACAATTTCCCAAGCACTAATGATATCCTGGCCTTCCAATTCCTCCCTCCATAAAACTTCCCCAAATTGACTTCTAAGACTATAATAATCACCTGCCTTCCATATATGTTCCCATTTCTTTGATACTCCTGCATGTCTATTCATCTTCTAAGTCAAAACTACATGGTCACTCTCTCCAACTGGTGGGAGAGATGTCATCTCAGTTATTATCAACTCTTCTGATGCTATGACCAAATCCAAAACGCCTGAGCCTCTTGTTCCCTCTATTACATGTTGCCTAAGACATTTGTCCCTCAAGAATTCTAGAAATTCCATTCCCTTATTGCTACATGCACCTTCCTCTCCCCAATTTATACTGCTGTAGTTAAAATCTCCCATAACAATCATTCTTGAACTTGCCAAGCTCAATTGTTTAAACATCTCCTGGTCCCATCCTCTGTGCTCCTTGGTTTGTAGCACTTTCTATTATCTATTACTATTTTACTTCTTATTGGGTTTTCTTTAGATATTGTCATATTACATTGTTTTGAGATATCATTTAATGATTTCAATGATCTTTGTAAATAATCTTCTGATATAGCTAATACTATTTGATCATCTGCAAATAGTAGTGTATCTATCTTCATTTGTAGGGATATTTGTATCTGTTTTGTTACAGATAAAAATATCCCTACACTAAACGTTTTTTTAACAGGTATTTGCTATTATTATTAGGTTTGCTCTTTTCTCCGAATTTTCCCAAAATATTTTTGGATGTCTGACAATCATTTCCTACTCTGCTATTTAGATCCCCAACAAGGACCAACTTTTCCTTTTTCGTGTCAGTTGCTTTCTCTAAAGCCTCATTAAATTCCTCCACTTCTACCTTAGTAGAACTTTCTGTGGGATCATAGGCACAAATAAGTTTCATTGTTCAATTCCCCATTCTGATATTTGCCCACATCACATCAGAAGAAGGCTAGTTGGCAAAACTTTTATATACAGTGGAACCTTGGTTGTCGAACGACTCTCATCTTGAACAAATCGGTTCCCGAACAAAAAAACGCACCGGTTTCCGAACAGAATCTCGGTTCCCGAACAGACAAACTAGCAATCACGTGCTCCGTGGGCTGAGATTACTGCAGGAGAGCGTCAGTTACACTGTAGCCTCTACTCAGTGCAGACGCCTGCTGGAATTTCTGGAGAATTAATTTAAGACCTATTGTATACAATAAGACCTATTGTATATTATTATTATTATTATAAAGATGCCTCCATGGAGTCAAAAAACTCATCGCGGCAGACCCAACATTGCATACTAACCATTATTCACACAATACTTGTCATATTTCCCCTTAAACTCATTCACATTCTTGAATTTGCAGTGCCTTTTCTTGATTTTCTTTTTTTAAATTTATTTTTTAAATAAATTATTATTATTATTAAATAAGCCACCATGGGGCAGAAGAAGGCTAGTGATAGCAGCAAACCGAAAAGAAAAGTTGTTAGAACCACGAGAGAGAGGTGAAAAAAGAAATCATATCCAAACATGAAAATGGCATTCGTGTCTCGTATGCAGTTCACTATGGCGAAATAAATGATCTGTACAATACTTACAAATACAGAGACGATCAACTTTCCTCTATATTTTTCTATTTGTTGTGTTTATTCTTTTTGTGTAAGATTGTATGCATTTTCCTTGTTTTTGTATACAATTTTATGCATGAAGTAAAAAAGTTATAAAGGTTTAAATAAGTAATCATCTGGTGTTGGGGAACGGATTAATCCATTTTACATTAATTCTTATGGGAAAATGGTTTCGGTTTTCAAACAAATCAGTTTCTGAACAACCTTTAGGAACGAATTATGTTCGACAATCAAGGTTCCACTGTATATAGAACACAACTAGTCTATCCTTATACCACAACATCCAAATGCACTAATGATGAATGATGGCTGGAGAAGAGTGATCTGTAGAAAAGGAGATGTGGATAAAGTTAAGATTGAATTTTCCAACCTTACTTAGGAGAGCAAACCTGTGGAGAGAGAGAGAGCCAGTTAAAAAAGGTCCGGAGTGTTGGAAGAATGATGAGCATTATCTGGAATTCTGGTTGACAGATTAGCAATATGTGTCAGAGCATGACTAACAGACAATGTGTGTCAGAGCATGACTAAATTAGAAGAATGTAAAGGTAGCAAATGAGAATTGTAAACTGAGGTAGTGAAATGTTGAGTCAGAGCAAATCGTAAATCAGAATTACAGGTTTGATAATGTTTGGACAAGCAATGTCTAATTGACAAAAGCTCATGTTATTCCTTTTTTACTGAAGGTGTAGTTGCAGTGGCTGAAGTGGATTGTAGTCATGAAGAATGCCATTTGTAGTTTGGTTAGGATTAATTCCCCTTGATTATTTTTCATTAAGCCCACAAAACAAAGTAGTAAGGCAAACAAACTCTGCTCTGATTTTCAGCCCTTGAGAAAAATGTAATTTTTCTCAAGAATTAATTTTTAATTTTTTTCAAGAATTTAATTTTTTCATTGTACTTATTGCTGAGTTTGGCTTGTTTGTTAAATGAGTTATATGAGGAATCAGTTACATTTATGCTGGCAGATGGGAATAATCTTTTAACCGTATTAAATCATTTAAAAAAAACAAGAATCGCTTTGTTTTCTCATCTGTATTAAATTTTTATAATCATTTAAATTCCCTGAACTTAACTTTTTTATTTTTTTAAAACAGCCAATGTATGAAAAACAGCACAGAAAAAATTTAGAATGTGTTATGTTATGTCGATGAACTTGGAAATTTTTGTAGCACAAAATTTATAACTAGAAGTCATGCACATAGTTATTTGATTAATGTAAAGTGTATGAGCTATTTAAATATTCTTGATCCTGTTGGTTGGGGGAGATTGTAACATTACAAAGTGAAACTGAAAATTTTAAAATGAGCTCATGTAAGAAATTAGTAGGTGTTTTCAATAATGATCCTATCAAGTCATTCTGAATACCAGTTTCTGCTGTTGGTATTAGATACAAGTAAAGCAGAAAGTCGTTTCTTTTAACTAGCTAACCTTTTTTTTTTTTTTTTATATACATTTGCAGCTGAAGAGATTTATGGTTTAAGCCTTGATTCTACTTGTATTTCAGGAAAAATGCTTTTGCTCTATGCTCACATTCTGATGATTCCTTGCAGAGGCAGTTTCTGATGCTATGCGGAGTACATCCAGTCGCTATGAAAAAGAAATTGCACGATTAAAGAAATTAAGTGAAAAATTGGATAATGAACTATCTGAGTTGAAAAATCAACAAGTCCATGAAAGGTAAGACATACTAACATGCCTCTTCTGGTTTCTTTGTACGCTTAAAACCGTTGTCACCTATTCCCTTGTGTTCATCTGTATGAAGAAATTATCATCGTTTAAGTAATTAGCAAAAGTATGAAGTCAGATTTTAGAGATAAGAAAAGAGGAATATCATGGTTTCTATTTTATTTATTTAATTTTTTCATTGTACTTGTTGCTGAGTCTGTCTTGTTTATTAAATGAGTTATATGAGGATTCAGTTACATTTTTTTCTTATATTTACTTGTTGCCAAGAAAAATTTAAATCAAAAGATTGGTTTTAGCTTTGCATATAGGAATGGACAAAGTGCTAAAAGGAATAGTAGTATTCAGAACATGCAACTGAATCAAAATAATGTTGATCTCCAAAAAAAAAAAAAAAAAATTAAAACGGTTGATTAAATCTCAATATCCCTCTCTCTCTTGAAATGCACCTTTAAGAAATGAATAGAAATACTGTGATGATCAAACATATGCAAAACGTTTTGACTACCAGCGGGTTTGAAATTTTTCTATATGTTAGTTTCTAATTTGATCTAGCTTTGGCCTTTTGTTTTGTGTAACATTTCTGTCCACATAACATCTGATATTTTTTGCATTGATCTAGGAAATTGACATTATAAGTAATTATCTCACCATAAATCTTCAGTTGACTCTCACAATAATGAACTCAGAGGGACCATAGAAATAGTTGTTAGAGTGAATTTCATTTGATACAACCCTATATCTGTAGGAATTTGGGTTTGGACTTTACAGCAGTTTTCTGTAGTAAATAATTTTGCTATAGTGATTTTTATTGTAGTGATAGTTGACTGTATATATATATATTACTTTTCTAACTAATTTGCTATAGTCAAAGTTGAATATAATTTCGACATTGTCCTAGCCTTTAATTATTTTATTAATAAATTGACATTTTTACAATAAAAACAACATATAAATAATAAGGATTTAGTTGTTTATTAGCACACACTAACAAAAATTAAAATGGACTAGTTTTGCAAAACCTGTAATCTGGGTGGCTTCTTCAAGGCTCTTTGTTTTTTTTAAATGGGAGAAATGAAGGAAACAGTTAATGTTAAAGCATAGATAAATTTGTTAGAAGAAAAACAATCCAACAAAATGAAACTAACACATAGTTGGTTTCATTTACACTCTTTTGTAGTCTGTAAATTGCTTTGGAGAAGTTAAATTCTGATGTGCCGAGAAATCTAAGGACTGATTTTCAGACATCATTTAGAATTAAATCTTTCTGTTAAAGTGAACCACAAGTGAGAAACTACCATAGATTCTTTAATCTGTTGAGGAAAAAGCTTTGTTCTAAATATGGCATGGTAGCTTTATCCTAGTCATACACATGTGATTAGTAGTTGGAAGTATGGTTAGCTAGACCACATCCTTCTTCTCTTTTATGGTATGCGTCATTGACATGTTCTTTTTTTTTTTATTTTTCTCAATTCAAAATTTCACCTTGTCTGGCTTATGTAGACTAGACTACAGGAACACAGTATCCTATAAAATCTGGATGTTTATAAAAGGGAACATTCTGGTAATGTTAGGAGGTTATGAATAGTCTGCTTGAAAGCCACTAGGTTAATGGTACTTCTTTAGAAGTTTTCTGCAAGTCGACTCATACTGGATGCCATCCACACACTTAAGAACCAGGCCATCTCCATTCTAAATAATAATGGAGATTATTACTTGGAATGGATTTTAATTAGAATTGAATTTGATTGAATAAATCCAATTCAGTTTAAAGAATTTGAAACCCTTCTCCAATTTAAAGAACTTGAAATCCTTCTCCATTTTTTTGTTCTTAATGGATATTCCAGAAACCCATCAATGTGATATTCATTTTAGATTATTCTTCTTGCCAAAATCCGAATATTCAGTACAAGAATTCAGTTTCCATCCCATATGTTGGTAATCAGTCCATTGCTATTGCTACCCTGCTCAAGGATCATGACATGTGGGTGGATTTCAAGCCAATCCAAACAAATCATTACCTCCTCAGGCCTCCAAAGGAAAATGTTCCCTTATGCAAACATTCAGGTTCTTATACGATGCCATGTTCTTGTGGTCTATCTAGTCTACATAGGCCAGCAAGCTCAAGGTTTGAATTGAGGAAAAAAAAGAGCATTGTCAGTGATGTTGACATGTATAGAAGAAAGATCTGGCCTAGGTCATCATACTTCCACTGCTGATCACATGGTTGATCAAGTTAAGCCACCATGGTTGACTAAGATAAATCTCAATAGATTAAGATCTGAGTTTTTCACTACCTTAACAGAAACCAAAGTTTAATCCTAAATGATGTCTGGAAACAGCTACTCAGACTTTTTCTTTTTCGTCAGCCATTATCTGTCCACTGCTGGATGAAGACTTCTCTAAAGTGCTCCATTTATTCCTATTGTGATCCTTCCTATGCCACTGAGTCTCATTCATCTTTTTAATCTCATTCTCCCACCATCTCTTTAGTGTTCCTGTTGTTCTCTTTCCATCTCTGGGATACCATTTGGATATCAGCACTGTACGTTTTTGGGTGTTACTTCTTGCATCACAACCTGCCAATTTCTATTTGGATCTTTTGATGGCTGTTATAATGTCTCTCATCCTAAACTTTAAGCTCTGACCCAAATATTGTGCTTTCTATCTACAATGGTAATATGGAGTAATGATCTTTCCATTTTCCTCTGAGTAACCTTAACTTGTTGGTCAATTTTTTAGTTCAGAGTCCATGTTTCACTTCCATATGTCACAACCAGAAGTATATAATTGAATACTGTTACGGCTTAAGTGCTGGGAGAAGTTCATGTTAAAAGTTTAATGGAGTGAAACAGAACTAGGACAAAATTAAAATATTTTAAATCCTTTCCTTGTGCTGTTTCATTTCATTAAACTTTTAACATGACAATTGTTGAATATTTTCCTTTTAAGACAGATTGGGATGCTTCCTTTGAGTGCCACACAGTGTTTTCCAAAGGCTATCCAACAGGGTTTAATTGCACATATTTCTTCTTTGCAGCCTCTCTCTCTCTCTTTCTACTCTGATCTTTTATCCTAGGTAAACATAATAGGTTACTATATCAATTTCCTAGTGTTCCATTTGTACTGGCTTTTTGGTGATGTTTTTATTGTACATTTTTTTTTTTTTTTGTCTTTATTCCTTTCTTTTTGCTTTCTGCATTCAATTCCTTGATCATTTGTTGAAGTTCTTCAGTTTCCTAATATAGCAATGTTATTAGCAAATCATAGGTGATTTAGTTCTTTCTCAATGCAAGAAATGAACGTAAACTGGGTTGTATATTGGCCAAAGAATTTTTTAATTCATTCATTCATCTATCTTCAAGGCCCACATTCCTAATTTGTTTGTGGGATCAGCAGCTGCAAGAGGAACTTCCAATGGTCACGATCCTCTGCCACCAAGCTCAGGTGATCTGGTGGGACTGCCAAACGTGTGTCCACCCAAGGGTTTGGATATAATCTATCCAGCGAGTCCTTGGCCTTCCACGTGGCCTCCCAGTCTCTGGGGGAGCCTCTCTTGTGGCATTCTGACCAGGTGCCCTTACCAACGTAACTGTGATCTCTCAACACAGAGAAGCAGCAGTTGAGTATTGAGAATTTCCCAAATTGTAGCTTCTGACTCTGTCGAGTCTTGTCAGCCCTGCAATCCCTCGAAGGAACCTCATTTCAGCCACTTGGATTCTTGTCTGCATTCTTTCGGTCATTATCCAACTCATGACCATATGTGTATTGAAGTATATACATAGACTGTATTGAAGACTGCTGGCTTTGCCTTCTGGCTTAACTCCCGCTTCAATACTACCGAACAGCCAAGCTCCCACAATATTGCACTTACTGAGCCAATCCGAGTATGTAGCCCTACGTCCCACTTTCCATCACTCGTGAATATGGACCCAAGGTATTTAAACTTCTCCACCTGCCTCAGTGGGACTCCACTCACATGTAGAGTGCACTGGGATGTTGTCTTGAGACCACAAATGTTTTAGTTTTGGCCACACTGAATCTTCATTCCAGCTTCTACACAAACAGCTACATACCTATCCAGGGTCTGCTGGAAGTCATCTGTGGAAGAGCTAAGCAGAATTAGGTCATCTGCAAAAAGCAGACATCCAGTACTACATCTTCCAATTCTGACACACTCACTGCCTTGGCTGTTCCTATCAATCCAGTCTATAAATATTATGAAAAGGAGGGGCAACAAAACACACCCTTGGTAGAGGCCAACGGAGACTGTGAAAGGTTCAGATTTTGTGCTGTTTACCCTGACACTAAACTCCGGGCATTCATACAGGGACTTGATGGCAGCTAATAGTTGGCCATCTACTCCATATTCCTGTACTGCTTGCCAAAGCTTATCCTGAGGAACCCGATCATATGCCTTCTCCAAGTTCACAAAACATGTGTAGATATTCTTGGCATATTCCCAAGATTTCTCAAAGACTTGCCTTAAAGCAAAGATTTGGTCAGTTGTGCTTCTACCAGGACAAAAGCCACATTGTTCTTCCTGGAACTTTGACTCAGCTATGCTCCTGCACCTTCTTTCCAAGTACATAGCATATCCTTTCCCAGACAGGCTGAGCAGAGAGATGCCATGATAGTTGCTGCAACCTTTCTGGTCTCCCTTCTTGAAGACTGGTATTATTATGCCTGGCTGCCATTGCTTTGCCATTCGCCCAGATATCCACGCTGCATGACACAGTCGAGTCAACCAAAGAACACTATCTCGATTTAAGGCTTTTAACATTTCGGGCCAAATTTCATCATCTCTAGCAGCCTTGTCCAATTTTATTGCTAAATGGACCTCTTCTGCTGTGAGACTAGTCATCACCCTGATCTGCACCTCTTGGATGTCCACAACTGCTGGGCCACATGGGTTAAGAAGGCTCTCAAAGCATTCCCTCCATCTGTGGAGGATATCCTTCTTGGTAGTTAACATTGCACCATCAGAGGCTTTAATTACCCTTGCTGTGCATGATTTCCTCCCTCGAAGGTGGCGGATGGTCTGCCAGAATACTTTCTTTGTTTTTGCATAGCATGAGTCTAATCTTTCTCCAAAGGATTCCCAAGCCTTCTGCTTTGCTGTCTTTACTGCCTCAGCAGCAGCTTTTCGCACCTCAGTGTACCAGAAATGTATCTCTCTCAGGTGACCTGACTCTAAGCCATGTTAGGTAGGCTTCCTTTTTTGCTTGGACAGCTTTTTGGACCTCTTGGTTTCACCAAGGTGTCCTTTTCACTGCCCGTTGCCATGCCGAGCTGCTTTCTGCCACAGCATGAGAGTGCAGAGGCAGTGACAGTTGTTCTGAACAGCTCCCACTCCTCCTCAACATCTGCAGCGTGCTTGGGAATCTCTTTGAACCTGGAGGAAATGTCATCTGCAAAATTCCTCCTCACAGTTTCATTTTCCAGTGCCTCCCATTTCACACAATATAGCTGCTTAGGCCTACCAGCAGTGATGGTAGCATCTGGTTTCTGAAGCCATAGAGTGCAGACAACAAGGTGGTGGTCAGTTGACAGTTCTGCCTCTCTCCTCACACGAACATCCAGCACTGAGGAAAATAGGTCTGCTGAGACTATAAAGAAGTCAATCAGAGACCTTTGTTCTAGTGTATCTCTGTACCAGGTATACTTATGGACTTCTCGGTGCTGGAAGAAGGTATTCATTTTGGACAAGCTGTTAGTACAGCAGAAGTCCAATAATTTCAACCCATTCGCTTTAAGGTCAGGGTCTCCGTTCCTCCCAACCACATCTTTCCACATCTGGTTATCTGTTCCAACATGTGCATTGAAATTTTTTGAATTTTTTAATAATAAAAATAAAGTAAAAACATAGACAAGTTTCGCCAACTTGGCTGTTTGGCTTCATCAGGGTGTATAAAAGTGATACAAAACACCTTAAACAGTTTATGAAGGAATAAACCAAATACAAATGTATTTTTTTACAAATTCAGAAGAACGCGTACCTCAAATGCGTGGACCTTGTATGATATCAGTTATTGTTATGCAAGTACGTCCTGTAATTAGCAGCGAAATTAAACTCTGGCGTACTTAGTGATCTTATGAGGTTCTTCCAAATATCAGCTAGAATAATTAATATCATAGAATAATTGATATCATACACGCTCTATGCATTTGATGTATGCGTTCTTCTGAATTTGTAAAAAAATACATTTGTATTTGGTTTATTGCTTCATAAACTGTTTAAGTTGTTTGTATAACTTTTATATGCCCTGACAAAGCCAAACAGCCAAGTTGGCAAAACTTGTCAGTGTTTTTACTTTATTTTTTTATTAAAAATTCTTCAGCCAACATACAACCCAGTTTATGTTCATTTCTTGCATTCAGTTGATGGTCGAAATGAATATAGAATCACTATTAGTTCTTTCTCATTTGCTATAATTCCTCTATTTTTCCAATTCATATTTTTAAACATTTCTTCTAGGACTGTTGTAAATAATTTAGGTAAAATGGCATCTTCCTGCCATGCTTTCTTTTTTATAGGAAATATCATATTATTCTTGATTTTATAGATGCAGCTTGAACTTTATATATAGCAATATACAAGTTATTTTTTTCAATTCCTTAATTTTAGCGCATCTAAAATAGCTAACATTCAAATTGAATCAAATGCCTTTTCAAAAGCCATAAATGCCAAACCTAAGGGTTTTTGGTATTTGTTTGTTCTTTCAATGATTTCTCTTATTATATATATATATGATGAATAGTAATGCAGCTTTTTCTGAATTCTCCTTGTTCTGGAGTTTGACCAGATTTTATTGTTATTGGCTTAAACCAAAATCCAAAGTGATAATACAACATGACAGAATTTTCTGCCAACTGAAGTGTTGCCTGGTTAAACAAGGCCTTCATTGTTTTTTTGTCAGAGAATTAGGACGAACAGTGAAAAGCCAGCTACTAGAACAAATCCCAACTCAACATCAGCAGAGTTCAAGATTAGAATGATTAACACAAGGAGCCTCAATGGAAAAGAAATTAAACTAACAGAAGAATTGGATAAATACCAGATTGAGATGACTACCAAAACAAAGAAGATAAAAATGGGTGATTTGTTTTTGAGCAACAAATACAAGATGTTATATTCAAGCAATGATGATAAGGGAATAGCTAAGTATTCAACACTAAATATGAGGATAATATACAGGATTATACACACAGGTCATACAGGATTTCAATTGATGGAATTTTTTAATTTATGGAGGGTGGGGAAAGGACGAGAGGGCATCCTTGGAAGCTGAGAATATATTCTTTAATGGCAAGTAATATCAAGTAGAGTGATGTGGATTTGTGCATATGAGCACCGTTGCCTACCACACAAGACTGCAGCAAAACTGTCACCATCCCATACTAGTGTTAGATATTGTGGTCTTCACCATTGTTATGGCATCACTTTTCTGTTATTTCTCTATCCTAAATCCCTGTCGTACCTACTAAGCCTGAAATCTCTAACATATCTCTCTCTTTGGAGCCACTTCTCCTTTCAGAACTATGACAAAATTTGTTTGATATAGCTGCGCCAGCCAGAGTCTTAGTACAGAAGAATTCTTGTATACAAAGAAACCTTCCCAGAGTTCAAGTAATACCTAATCTTGTTAAAGTATTAAGTGCCTATAGAAACTTCAACATTGCAGTCATGGCCTATAACTTTCTTTAATTTCCCCTTATTCACAGGTTTGAACTTTAGCGAGTGGTAAAATCAGTCTCATGCTCAGACAAACTCAGACTTACATAGAAAAAACATGTTTATTAATTATCAAATTACATACAATAAACTCCCACACATTAAAGGTATGTCATATCAAAATTCTAATTCACTAGCTAAGCAATAGGGAACATTCTAATTATCAAATACTCTATTTACATCTCTAGGTTAAATAAGTACACATTCATCATAAAACACTAGTTCAAAATTCTAAGTAAAACTTGCTAACAAAGATCAATTCACATTCAACTAAGTGTTGCATACTCTCAGGCTTTCATACTACTAGCCCAATATGATTAACACGTTACTGAGCACAAAAGTCACTTAAAAGTTCTCTTTCTTCTCAATTAGAAATCTGTCCTTCTCTCTTTGCCCCAATACTAATTGTTACAAGAATAAGGAATTTACTGTACATTAACAGTGTCCTGAGAGGATATCGGGCTTCTTTCGTCCGTCCTTTGTAGTCATATGTCTGTCTGCTTTATCGAGTCGCGTCCACGTGTAGGTTACGCTGATCGACACAAATCGCCATTCCTTGCACTTTCCACACAAACGCTCATCTACCGGATCAATATTGTCATCTCGGCCATCGTTTTGGGGAACTTTTCTGCTGTCTCGCATCGGTAAACTTTTACTACCGATGGCCCTAGTTGGTGTCTGCTGTCAGCTCACGTATAGCATGCCCGACTCCTTCAGATAGCAACCAGGAAGGAGATTACTTCCGGCGCTGTCGATCGGTCAGTACTCTGCTTGACCACACGAGAAAACAGGAACAGAAAAAAACGAGGGGGTTCAAACCCGAGTGAACTCGCTTTTTATTCTTCTTTGTAGCGCCCTCTTTTCGTATTGGAGGATCTCTCATTGTGCTCTCCTGTTCGCCCCTATGCGATTGCATCACACTTCTGCTCCTTGAAGAGCGCTCATTTCACCGAACGTGAGTTCAGCTTGCCTTCCACGAACGCTTCCGTTGCAGGTGTTACGTCATCGTAGACAGCTAGCTAGTAACCTTTGAACCTTTGTTTGCACTTAGATTTACATTCTTACACAGAGTATAATTTTGACATCAATAACTTTAACAATATAATTCTACTTAGACATACAATTTTCTCCTCAACTTTACTTCTTTCTAAGGTAATTGTAACAGGTTTTCTTTTATATTTTGCTTTCTTAACTAATAGTACAAGTATTTCTAGCTCAGAATTGTGTTTTCTTGTTAAATTTTGAATGAATGACTTTTGTTGAAAGAGTCCCCACTCAAGATCTAACACTAGTTATGAGGGTGGTTCCATAAGTTTTCAGTCTGACAAACTTTTATAAGTGATAGAAAGAAAACATTTGTGTCACTTTTCAACATAATCTCTTTTTACTTCAATACACTTTCCACATCTTTGAATTAACATTGCTATGTCCTTGAAAAAATAGTCTGTACTTTTGTCTGGCTTAAAAAAAAGGCTTAAAACTGCATCTTTCACCTCATTGTCATGTGCAAATTTTCTTCCTCGAAGATCTTTCTTTAATTTCGAGAAGAGGTAGTAGTCACTGGATGCTGAATTGGGGCTATAAGGTGGATGTTCAGTCTCCTGGAAGCCATGCTCCTTAACTGTGGCTTCCAGGAGCCACAGTCCTTCACTGCAGCCTTCACAACAATAGCTGTATGGACTAGAGCATTGTTTTGAAGCAGGCAAACTCCATGACTCAGCATTCCTTGTCTCTTCTCCTTTATGGCATTGCGTAGATTGTGCAGGAGTGAAGCATAATCTTCTGCATTCACAGTGGTATTCCTTTCCTTGAAGTCAATCAAGAGAATTCCTTGGCAATCCCAACAGTTTGTTGCCATGATCTTCCTGGTGGACTGAATGACTTTTTCTCAGTGGTGCCTCACCTGGTTTGTACCACTCCATGAATTCCCTTTTAGAAAGAGGATCCTAATAAAGGACCATGATTTCATCCCTGGTCACAATCGATTCCAGCACTTCTCTCTGATTCCCTTGGAAAAGCTCTAAAAACTTGCAGGAACAGGTCACACAGTGCTCCTTCTGAATTGAAGAGCGAAGTCGGGGCACCCACCTTGCACTGACCTTCATCATCTGAAGCTTCTCATGAATTATGCAAAAGATGGTTGTTATAGAAAGTCCCAACCTTGCTGAGTGAGTTTCAAACATTTGTCATTGAGCAGTTTCTCCTCAACAAGAGAGACATTTTCCTCAGTCATCACTTCCACAGGCCGGTCATCATGAGGATCATCTTTGATGCTCTTTCTTCCTAGGCGAAACTGATAGTGGAATATGAAGAAGCAGCTTCCCCATAAACACCATCCAATTGCTGTTTGATATCACTTGGAGAAAGCCATTCTTTGGTGAAAAACTTTATCACAGCACGGTACTCAATTTTTAACATTACAGCCACTTATGTGCCACGTGTGAGTCAAACAAGTGCCTCCAACTCAATGATGCAGGTAGAGAGTTGCAGGGTGGTTGTTGTTCATAATTGTCTAACTTTCAATATTTCTTGCTCATTCTTATTATCCTTTCGTCCAACGCTATTCTTCTGGGGGGGGGGGGCAATAGGAATTTATAAAAGAATAAGAGCTCGAAGAAAGATAAGACAAAATACAGAGCGATTTCCAGTCCTTCCTACTCCATTCAGCCCAGTTATTTCTCTCTTTTTTTTGTGTGTGTTCTCCTTTTTCATGTACTACTCATGACATCCTACTCTCCCTTCCCACCAAAATCTGGTTCTAACTGGTTTTGTGGATAACGAACTGGCTTCTTGCATACTGTACAGTAACTCATGATAAGGCATGCGCCGGCTAAAAATAACATAGTTTCTCACAACAACCAATCAAGTCTTATTTTGAAGAATTACTTGGATACATTATGTTTTACTAATAACATAAAAAGATTACATATTTCATTTTTATCTCTGTTTTAGTAATATTAATTTCATAATAAGTGATATTTAATACACAGTTTTCACAACTGCACTTCATCTCAAAACAATAAATGAACAAATAAATATTAATAAACATAACTTGAAAGAAATCATATGAATAGCATACTATTAATAAGAGATTGTTAGTCTGATGAGTAAATTTGGCTTAGGGAATGGCTGATTATGTTGGACTCTGAATGAAGTATTAATAATTTCCAATTCTCCTCATTCAGAATCCAACTGTATGGAATTAACTAGTATATATCAATAAGATGAGCTGTTTGTAATGGTAAGCTTGTTACCTGTTCATGGTGGTTTTAATTTTTAGAGGTCTATAGTTGCTTTTGCAATTTTTGTTCTAATATCCTGCCTTGATCGTCCATATTTATTAAAGATATTACCTAGGTAGTGAAAGTGCTCAACTTCTTCTATAGGTGTATCCTCAAGGAGAATTTTTCAATTTCTGCTACATAACTTCCTTGGTCAGAAGCAGAGGTATTTTCCCTTTTTTAAAATTTTTTTTTTATTATGATTATTTTTTAAGAGTATGAACTAATTTTGTAGTAATTTCCTGAAAATCTGATTTGTTTTTTGCTAAGATCAATGTAATCAGCAAACTTTAAATAGTTTATTCTTCTTCCTCCTAGAGTCATTCAGTATCACGTTGTCCAGAGCTTTTTAACAGCATATTTAAGGAAATCGTTAAATAACATAGATGATAACTTGCACTGCTGTCTCACTCCCCATTGCACTGGAAAGGGAGTGCTATAGTTCACTTTAATTTCAACCATCATTTCAGAAGCAGGGATTCAGTCATTTGTATTATTTTGCTATCCCTTCCCTAATGTTGTAGAATTTTCCAAAGAGCATCATGCCAAATAGAATCAAAGGCTTTCTGTAAGTCAAAAGTATGGCATATTATTTTATTATGTTTTATCTATTTTTCTCCAATGATATGAAGTGTAAACATATGGTCTATTGTACTCCTGTTTGTACTGTTTGTACGTATTATACTTTCTAATAATCCAGCCTGGAAAATTTGATTCCATTTTTGTTTCAATAGTGAGAGTTAAATGTCTAAAAATATTTTGCTTAGATGGCTAATGATGAGACTAATTGTCCTAAAATTACTGCACTTTTTGCTGTTTCCTTTTTTTGCAATGAGAATAAGAATAACTGTGTACCAATATTATTTTGGCCAGATTTCAATGTTCCACACCTGCTGGCAAATTTTGTGGCTTGCTGCAATAGGTTCTCATCCTCCTTAAAATAGCTCGTTTTATGTCTTCTCTAAGTTTAGAATAATTAGCACACTCAGTTATCATTGTTATAATTCCCTTTAAATTTTAATGGTCTAGGCCAGGGGTCGCCAAACTTCTTTGACCGTTGACCCCTTCAAGAGTTTCTTGACTTTTTATAGACCCCCTCTATTTTACTATTACGTAATTAAAACAGGATAAGCAGAAAAGACGCTTGTTGGTAAATACGTCATTTTGGCCTCCATTACTATTTTCATGACCTTGCTCCATCTTACAGGTCCTATTCATGTCGCTGTTCCCACGATTCACTCTTAATTGCATTGTCATTCAGGATGGAGATAATTCAAGTTAACCGAATTAAATATTACACATACAATGATGTCTTATATTTTTCTATCAACCCCTAACAATGTTATATTGACCCCTTTGGCGACCACTGGTCTAGGCCATAGGTGGCCAACAGCAACCCTGCGGCAGGATAAAAGCTATATTAAATTATATGTATTATCAATTTAGCTATTAGTTTTGACCTATGGCCTAGATCATTAAAATTTAAAGGGAATTGTAACAATGATAACTGAGATTTTCTGATTGATATACTAGTTATATTCATCAGAAATAATGAAATATATAAAACAATGTATATCCTCAACACGGAATCAAAATTGCTTTAAAAAGATTACTCAATTTATAAAATCTACTGCTACTCTGTGCGAGTTGTAGTAGTGGGAGTAGTAGGTTTCTATGCATCCAAAGTAACGCATCATTGAAAGTCACTTGCTCTGCTCTGGTTACAGTGATCAGTTTCACAGTTAATAGTGTTATTGTTGCAGTTTGTGTCTCCTGGTCAGTTACTTCAGCCTTTGTGTACTATGGGTAAGAAACGTAAGATCTGTGAAGAAAACAGGCCATTTCAGGAGAAATGGGAAAATGAATTTCTATTTATAAACAATAATGACAACAAACCACAGTGCCTTGTGTGTTTGCAAGCATTGTTTGTGCACTTATCAAATGCCACTACATACAGCACCATGCCACTAAATACCAATCCCTATAATCCCCACTGATCACAAGTATGTACTAAAATTGTATGTAATTTGAAGAGAAAGGTCAGTGCTCAGAAATCTATTTTTACTAAACCAACATCAATACAAAATAGCTCACTCTTGACATCGTTTGTTGTAAGCGCAGAGATAGCAAAAGCAAAGAAAAATCATTATCTGATGGTGAATTTGTAAAGCACTGTTCTCTGAAAATGGCACGTGCATTTGGGAATGATAAAATTACCAGTGAGTTTGAAAGCATCCTGCTATCAAAACAAACTGTGACAAAAAGAGTCTAGGAAATAGGTTCTCGCATATTAAATAAATTAAAAAGTGTTATTACAGATTCAGCTTACTTCTCATTGGCTCTGGATGAATCAACTGACATAACAGATACAGCTCAACTTCTAATTTTCATTCGAACTGTTTCCAAAGACTTTATTATTGATGAAGAGCTACTAGCATTAGAGTCATTGCATAATAGCCAAAGGTAAAGACATTTATGATGTAGTTGTGAAGGTTGTAAATGGTATTGGTGACATCAACAATCTCACAGCAATTATGACAGATGGTGCTAAATCAATGTGTGGTACTCAAACAGGCTTAGTTGGCTTACTAAGGAAGTCTGTGTCGTGTCGACTTTCCCTTAAAATTACCTATTCTTAATTCTCACTAACCCTTATGGCCGCACCTTTGATAAGAATGAAGCTGAGGTCTTGTGAGACAAAGAATTGCTAATGGCGGACGCCAACTTCTTTGTCTCAGCTCTGGTTCTATCTCCCCTTTTTAAACTCAAAGAAATTTATTTGTTCGAGCTGCACCACTTTGAGTCCTAGGATAAATTGAAATTAAACCCACGGAGTTAGAAGCCAGTCAGCATTCACTCTTCTCAATAAAAGTTTTGTACTTTGCAATCGTGACCTGATCCTTAAATGTTTCCTGCCTTAACTAGGTTCGTTTAACTTTAATGAACAAGTGCAGTAGCTCTAGACATAAGGAAAACTAACTTCATAGTAATAACAGAACAATTTAATTTCACTGAATAAATCATACAAGTCATTTATGTAAACTTAGTCAATCTTTCAATCAGGAAACATATATATATTATCTCACTCTTGTACACATATTCAAATAAAACACTTGAAAATTTATGTTTAAGATTACCAATTCTAAATTATATATCACAGAAATACAATACTTTAAAGTTCATATCACTGAATACTAAGGTTAAAGTAAGTACTTAGTTTTCTCTCTCTCTTAAATACGCTAGAATTCAATCAAACTTTCCTTAATATTCCTGTCCAAATTAACATTTCTGTCTCTTTTCCAAGATCTGAGTAACATAAATAATTCTATTACACATACATAACACGAAAAAATGACATATTCTTTTGCTTTATATTCGGCCACAGTTCTAGGATTGTCTTTCTCCACACACTTCAGATCCTCTCTATAAATCCTGTCGGCTGCGCCATATTGTCGTGTCGACTTTCCCTTAAAATTACCTATTCTTAATTCTCATTAACCCTTATGGCCGCACCTTTGATAAGAATGAAGCTGAGGTCTTGTGAGACAAAGAATTGCTATTTGCGGACGCCAACTTCTTTGTCTCAGCTCTGGTTCTATCTCCCCTTTTTAAACTCAAAGAAATTTATTTGTTCGAGCTGCACCACTTTGAGTCCTAGGATAAATTGAAATTAAACCCACGGAGTTAGAAGCCAGTCAGCATTCACTCTTCTCAATAAAAGTTTTGTACTTTGCAATCGTGACCTGATCCTTAAATGTTTCCCGCCTTAACTAGGTTCGTTAACTTTTATGAACAAGTGCAGTAGCTCTAGACATAAGGAAATCTAACTTCATAGTAATAACAGAACAATTTAATTTCACTGAATAAATCATACAAGTCATTTATGTAAACTTAGTCAATCTTTCAATCAGGATACATATATATATTATCTCACTCTTGTACACATATTTAAATAAAACACTTGAAAATTCACGTTTAAGAATACCAATTCTAAATTATATATCACAGAAATACAATACTTTAAAATTCATATCACTGAATACTAAGGTTAAAGATAAGTACTTAGTTTTCTCTCTCTCTTAAATATGCTAGAATTCAATCAAACTTTCCTTAATAGTCCTGTCCAAATTAACATTTCTGTCTCTTTTCCAAGATCTGAGTAACATAAATAATTCTCTTACACATACATAACATGAAAAAATGACATATTCTTTTGCTTTATATTCAGCCACAGTTCTAGGATTGTCTTTCTCCACACACTTCAGATCCTCTCTATAAATTCACTAAATAGGAAATACAAAGTTCACCTTACCGATTCACTGCATTAATTCTCTGGGCCACTTCAGAATTATTTTATCAGACTAATACCTTGACTCTTCCTCTGATATTTCGACTGGAACTCCTCATTCTTGTTTTCCACCATTAAGTCTGCTGGGCTTTCTTTGTCTCTGACTGGTAGTTTCCTTTGTCATAAGATTATACTTTCCACTAAGTAGGGGAACCACGTAGAAGCTTCTTTCCTTCCTACCAGTCGGACGATCCATCGCACAGGTGAACAGCAGCAGGAAAACGTCTCGGAGAAAAAAGCCTTTTGCGTAGCAATGCACTCGCTTTTAAACTACCTTTGTTTCCCGCTGTCGTTGAACGCGCATGCGTGATACTCTCCTTGCATCTCTCCCAGCACATAGCGCCACTCACGGCAACCTAACTAAGCTCTCGTAACTTTCCATAAAATGAAGGGGGGAAAGCACAGTTCTTCACAACAGACTTACTGAAATTGGCCGTACACATTTGGTATTGGTATATTATTTTGATTTCTTTTCTAACAGAGTTGATTAGATGTTCACATACAAAATTTCCGACTAAGTAACTATTTTATATTTTGTACACTGAAATTTCACAATACTAAATTAAGATTATACAATAATATATTACAAAATTATACATAAACGTTCACTTTTGGTAGATTATTAATTTCTTACTCTAAACGATAATAATGTTATGTCTTCCGACATAACAGCTGGAATCAATTGCTCTGTATTGCGCTGCATTATACATCAGGAGGATCTGTGTGGTAAAATTCTGGAGATAGAGGATGTTATGAAAACTGTAATGAAGTGTGTGAATCTAATTAAGGGCAGACTTGGCACACTGCAAGTTTCTTTCTTTTCTAACAGAAATGGAGGCAGAATATGATGATTTAGTGTTGTACACAGAAGTACATTGGCTAAGAACTGTTTGAAACAGTTTTTTGCTTTGAGAAAGGAAATAAAACAGTTTTTAGAGGAACACGAGAAGACAAACAAAACTATCACAAAAGTGTGTGATCCTCATTTTAATAGCTTACTCGCCTTTCTAACAGACATCACATGAATGAACCAATGTGAAGTTACAAGGACGTAACCAAACAATCTCAGATTTAGTTGGACACCTAGATGGGTTCATAAGTCAACTGAAGGTTTTTAAATTCACCCTAGTCATAGGAAACTTGGTACATTTCCCTTCCTGCAGGGAGTTGATAGAGGAAAGCCATTACATTGACTTCAAGTTTTCTGTGTCAATGTTAGACCAACTTTTGGAGCAATTCAGTAAGCGATTTTCTGACTTCAATGACATGCAGCCACAACTGACATTATTTAACAACCCAATGAAATGCAACATTTCAGAGCAGCATGACACTATTCAATTGGAGTTGTGTGACCTTCGATGCCTATCTCAACCCTTTTTTCCAGTCAAGGGTGGAGATAGGCATTGACTTTTGGAAACTGGTACCAAGGGAAAAATATCCTACATTGAGTGATTTCAGCTTGAGAATTGCATCTATGTTTGGAAGCACATACATATGCGAATGCACTTTCTCAACTATGAGGGCGGTTAAATCATCACAAAGAAGCCAACTGACTGATGACCACCTTCAGGATTTGTTACAAATATCGTCATCATTATTGAAAATGGACTTTGATGAACTTGTTGCTGCACATGAACACTCGCAGTGTTCTCATTAAGTTGTGTTACATGTAAAAAAAAAACAGAAATATGTAATTAAATTTAATTTAACAATTTATATTTAAATCAGATGACAAGGCATTATTATCAAATACTGAAACAGACTACAATATCTGTTGAACAAATTACTGGAATCCTGTGTCAATTATGGAATGAAAATTAACATCAGAAAAACAAAGGTAATGAAAATAGCAAGGAAAGAGACAAATATGGATAATCAGAGTAAATGGGGAAAAATTGAATCAAGTAAAGACATTTAAACATCTAGGAAGTAATATTAGCAGTGATGAAAGATATAAAAGTGACATAAAAGCAAGAATAGCAATGATAAGAGATGCCTTTAATTGAAAATGGAATTTATTTCAGAAGTAAAATGGATAGAAACCTAAAGAAAAGACTAATAAAATGTTATGTGTGGAGTGTTGCCCTCTATACAGCTGAAACTTGGACATTGAAGAAAGAAGAAATTAAGATTTTGGAAAGCTTTGAGATGTGGATTTGGAGGATGAAAAAAATCGAATGGACTGATAAAATAACTAATGAAGAGGTCTTAAAAAGAGTAGAAGAAGAAAGAAGTCTGTTAAGGAGGATAAAAAGAAGCAAGGGGAAACTGGAAAACTGGAACATATTCTGAGAGGGAATGGAATCATCAGAGATACCATCGAAGAAAAATAGACAAGAAAAGACCCAGAGGAAGAGTAAGGAAAACAATGCTAGATGACATGCTGAATGGAGGCAGGTACACAACCTTGAAAGAGAAGGCTCAGAATAGAATAGAGTGGAAGGAAAATTTTTACTACTCAGAGAAGAACCTGCCCAATTGCAGAATACTCAAGAAGAGAAGAAGAAGATTTAAATCAATCAAATATTTTATATTGTTCTCTCAGTAGTAAAATGATTTAACAAATATAGTAATTCAGTGCATATAACTATTGCCTTGAAAAAATGCAGAGTTTATTTTTATTTAAGTTTTGTCTAAAAGTGTGCAGCCCTTGACACTACCACTCATCATGTATTGGCCCTCTTATAGAATAAAGTTGGCCATGCCTGGTCTAGGCTATCATCATATTTGAATACTCATACCTTCTTTTCAATATTTTTTCATGATCAGTAATATTTATTCCATTCTCATCCTTATTTATCCAGTTGTTATGAATAAAAGGCCTTGTTAGTTTCTTAATTATTTGGTATGCTGTTGTATGGTTTTGATCATCATCAATTTCTTTGCATACGTTCGATGCTGTTGGCGCACACTCCCTAGACGAGTCTTTGGACTCCCTGGAGGTGTCATAATAATTCTCTGGATAACCACATTTTTAGCAAGTTTTATCTCTCTCTCTCTTTTTATTATTATTATTTTTTTTTATCTGTCTCTTCAGATAATTATAGTGTTCATTGTTATTCCCAGTGCTCCGAATTGGTCATAATCCTCACTGATCACAAAACTCAGGTATTTCTTGGACCAAGGTTTATTAATATAGCATTCTCTTCCTAAAATGCTGCAGCTGCTTTAATAATTGTTTACGAAAACTATTGGTAAGAGGCATTACTATCAAGAGAATTAACAAGGATTTTGGGGAAAGAGAGAGAGAAAAGCAGAATTTGAGTTGTGTAAGGTGCTTTTGTTTTCTTATTTTCTTTGTGGTTCTCATTCAAATTTCAACATAAATGTTCCTATGACTAAATTACGGTTATTATCAGTGTTAGCACCAGGGAAGTATATAGTTCTTGCTGAATTTATATGGTTTTTCCAGGTTCCGAGTTCTTCTTTCTAGGCAGAACCAGGCCATTTTTGTGACTCTTTAAGTAGGAAAAATGTGTTGGCTATGGTGAGATCATTCTGGAAGGCAAATTTTATCAGTTTCATACGTTTCTCCTAGTCCAAAAGGGCCAACAAAGGGTAGAAATCCTTTCTATAGCTGCTCCAATTTTTGCATTCCAGTCCTATTGTACTGTTAGAAAGTCTTGCTTGGGTGCTTCACGGATCAGGTTAATGATTTGATGATAAAAGAGATCCACTTCCTGATCATCACATGAGATTGTTGGTGCATATGTTGTTTATTTTTTTACGGTATATATTAGAACACAGAAACTAAGTAAATAATTAATTTATTAGCTTATTGCTGATATTTCGCTGGTGTTATAACCAGCATCTTCAGAGCACAAAAACCCAGTTTGTTTCAATATGCAAGACTATGACAACATGGTGTAATCAGCAGACTGGTTAAACAAAATTGTAGCAGCAACACAAAGACTAGAGTCTTGATTTTTTGGCGCCCTCTATCTGGTCTGGAAAAAAAACAAAAAAACTATCACATAAGTCTAGAGTCCTACAAAAAAAAAAAAAAAAGGCATACTAGTTTTTTCTTAGGATGACTGTCTCCGAGATCTTAGGCAAGTTAATACAGCCATATTTGTTGAGATTTGGAGTGTGTTTCAGGGCTTCTGTTGCCTCTAAGAACAATCTCTCTGACTTATAAGAGTTTCTGTGTAGTACTTTTGCGTTTTTCCAGTTTCCTGTGTGCAGGGGTATCCAGAGCATGGTCTGCTAGGCCAGACTTGCCATAATGATAATTCTGGCCGTATCTTTTGTGTTGGTTGATGCGGATGTTCACAGTTCTTCCTGTTTGACCGTAGTAGACTTGATTACATGAGCAGGGTACTTGGTAGACTCCTGGATGTGATAAAGGGGGAATGCTGTCCTTGGGGTGAGCAGATAAGGGTAGCTAATTTGCTACATGGTCTGAATGTAGTGTGTAGTTTATGTTTATTGAGAATTCTTGAAATCTTTTCGGATGTGCCTTTGATGTATGGGATGGTGATTGTTTTGTTGTAGTTCTCTGTGGTGGATTGTGGGAGGGGTTTCTTAGGAGCATTTAGTATTTTGTTTATCTTGTGTTGATTATAGCCATTGGCCAAGAAGGTGTGGCGTAAGTGAGCCAGTTCAGCAGCAAGAGCATTGTCATTGGAACAGATTGCTCTCGCTCTATGGGTGAGTGTTTTTAAAATGCCATATTGTTGAGAAGGATGATGGTGTGATTATTTGTGTAAGTATCTCCCTGTATGTGTGAGTTTTCTAAAAACTGAAAATGATAAGGAACCATCTGGAAGACGTGTGATAAGTGTATCCAGGAAGGGCAGCAGCTATTAGCTTCCAGTTCCATAGTAAAGTGGATTTTTGGATGTTGGCTATTTAAATGCGCTAAAAATCTTTCCAATGTCTCTGGGCCATGTGGCCAAATAGCCAGTACATCGTCAACATAGCGTATTGGTTTGAGAGTGGCTGTATTGATTGCTGGTTTTTCCAGGTGTTCTATGTAAAAGTTGGCTGAGGGGGGAGCCCATGGCTGTCCCATCTATTTGTTTGTATATTTTCCCTTTCCATGTGAAATATCCTGCATGTATTGTGAATTTGAATAGTTCAAATATATCAGGGGGGAAGTGGGACTTTAGTAGATTGAGGGTTTCTGTAAGTGGTACATTTGTGTATAGTGAGGTGATATCAAAGCTTACTATTAAGCCTGAGCTTTTTAGGGTCAGGTGTTGTAAGATGCTTTTTAGGTGGGCCGAATTTTTGACAAAGGAGGGAGAATTGTTTGTGAGAGTGGCTAGTAGCTTCGCTAAATGTCTAGCCAATTTGTATCTGGGACTATTTATACTGTCCACAATTGGGCATAAGGGTGTGCCTTGTTTGTGAATTTTTGGTGCTCCATAGATCCTTGGTGTTTGAACATGGAAGGGCTTGAGTTTGTTTACTGTGTCTTTGTGCCAGGAGGTGACTTTTTTTAATAATTTTCGTGCCTTATTCTTTTGTGTGTTGGTGGGATTGCAATCTATAATTTTGTATGTTGACTGATCTTGTAATAGTGTGTGCATTTTGTTTTCATATTCTGTTGTGTCCATCACCACGGTTGCATTTCCTTTGTCTGCTTTTGTTATAATAATCTGGTTGTTGTTCTGTAGTTCTTTTATAGCAATGAATTCTTTATGTGGGATGTTATTTTTGGGAGGCTTGGACTTGATTAAGATGTTGGCCACATCTAAACGTATGTTATTAGCTATTGTTGGAGGCAGGTCGTATATTCCTCGTTCGATGGACACCATTATTTCGGCTTTTGGAACTTGTTTGGGAGTCACGGCAAAATTGTGCCCTTTTTTTTTTTTTTTCCAGATAGAGGGCGCCAAAAAATCAAGACTCTAGTCTTTGTGTTGCTGCTACAATTTTGTTTAACCAGTCTGCTGATTACACCATGTTGTCATAGTCTCGTGTATTGTAACAAACTGTGTTTTTGTGCTCTGAAGATGCTGGTTATAACACTAGTGAAATATCAGCAATAAGTTAATAAATTAATTATTTACTTAGTTTCTGTGTTCTAATATATACCGTAAAAAAATAAACAACATGTTTGACAAACACATAAGTCTGTCCACATGTTGGTGCATATGTTTGTATAATAGAAAGGTTTAATGGCATAGACTTTAAACCTGTAAATAGTAGGCTTGACACAGTGCTTAATATTCTTTTGATTCAAGAAACCAACCCCTTCTTGTTCTCCTTCTGGGTACCTGAGTAAAGCAAGAGATTTCTTTTTTCTTTTGTTAATTCTCCAGATTGTCCATCTTGTCTTGCATAAACCAGTGATAGACATCATAGCATGCTAGTTCTCGTTGCAGTATCTTGAGATGGCCACTTTGACATAAGGTTGGGACATTCTAAATTCCAATCATAAATCTATTTCTCAGCTGTAAAATTCATGTTTAAATATCATCATATACTTTGAAAGGTCGCTGTCACCAGTAGCACAATTTTCATCATCTTGCCTGGTCTGCAAGAGGTGAAGTGTTTGCTATTTGTCCAGGCGGCAATTGTGCTGGCAGTGTTCCTTCATATCTGCTTAGTGATACAAAATTAATAACAGAAAAAACTCATGTACAAAGATTATTTAATAGTATAATTTTTGCCTGTGTGTCACAGGCATCTTCAGTACATTAAGCTCAAATTAAACAATAAATGACAATTTTCCAAAAAGCGCCACTTAAGTAGCTGTTGTAAGATAACTAAAAAGGTCAATAACTTTCCTAAAAAAATAAAAAATAAAAATAAATAAAAAAAATCAATACAATAAAAAGTTAGGAAAGATTAGCTGATTTGTAAAGTACTACCTCCATAAAGTGGATAGACGTAAGCCATCGGATCTGTTTAAATTAGGAGAATGAAGTAGAGTTTCACATGTTTCTTTATAAAGGCGTTCCATGAGAAACTGACTTTTGTGAAGAACTCTTGTCTTTCTCCAATGAACTCTGTGTCTAGTGAAGATGGCATGTTCTGCAAGTCCAGACTTTTCAGGTTTAAAGTATTCAATATAAGATTGGTGTTCTTCTAGCCGAATAGAGACAAATCTTCCCGTTTGTCTGAAATAAGATAATCCACAAGAGCACGGAATCTGGTAGAGACACCTGGATGATTAAGATGTGGAAGCTTGTCCTTAGGAGAAGTGAGAAAGGTGGAGATTTTTCTAAACGGTCGAAAGGCAACAAAAATATTCAATGGTTTTAAAACTTTTGTTATACGTTCACTGATGCCTTGTACATAAGGGATAGTAATGCACGTTATTTCTTCAGTGTTTGAAGAGGAAGACATATTAAAACTACTCAAAGTTCTTTTAATGAAGCATTTCTTATAACCATTAGATAGAAAGGAAGAAGTTATATATTGTAGTTCTTTCTGTAAAAGATCGTCTGAAGAACAAAAGGAGTGGGCCTGATGAACCAGTGTTTTAATAGTTCCTGCCTTTTGACTGGGATGGTGATGAGATTCTGCATGGATATAATGGCCTGTATGAGTCTTCTTTCTATAAACTGAGAAATGTAGGTTACCATCTGGTTGGTGAAGAATTAGAAGATCTAAAAAGGCTAACTGCTTATTTGATTCTACTTCTAGGGTAAACTTGATCCTAGGATGAAATGCGTTTAACTTAGTGAGAAATTGTGAAGTTCATCCGAAGAGCCATTCCATACAGCAAAAATGTCATCGACATATCTGAACCAATGAGTAGGTCTGGGAGAAATGTTGTCAAAGATACGTTGTTCATAATGTTCCATAAAAAAATTGGAGATAGCAGGAGAAAGAGGATTACCCATTGCTGTTCCTTCAATTTGTTGATACAATTTATTTTTAAAGGAAAAATAACCAGAATTTATTACAAAATCAAATATGTTTACAATGTCTGAAGGAAATTCCTGTTGTAGTAATTCAATGCTTTCCAAAAGAGGCACATTTGTAAATAAAGAAACAACATCTAAACTGATCATGATATCAGAAACATCCAAATGAAGATCTGAAATTTTATTTTTGCAATCCAAAGTATTTTTTATATAAGTATCAGTTCTTCTAGTTGAAGAGGAGAGTAAATTTGATAAAAATTTTGAGATTTTGTAAGTGAGGCAACCTATACAATCTACGACTGGTCTTAACGGAATGCCTGGTTTATGAACTTTGGAAGACCATACAATCTAGGTGGACGACCAAAGAAGGTTTTAAGTTTTTTCTTTTGATCTTCATTCCATGTAGATACATTATCTATGAGAGAATTAAGTCTCTTCAATTGACTCCGGGTAGGATTCGATGTAAGAGGCCTATAAGATGAATAATCGCGAAGTAAAAGAGACATTTTTCTCTCATATTCCTTCCTATATTGAATCACTACAGCCTTCCCCTTATTAGCTTTCGTAATAATTAAATTATTGTTATTCTTCAGTGATTTTAATGCTTTAAACTCAGAGTAAGAAAGATTAGGACGAGGAGGCTTGGCATGAAAAAAAATTTGTGCAGCATTCAAAACGTAATCTGTTGGCTGTTTTTTTGGGATTAGGATCGAATACTCCTGTCTATGTTATGAAAAAATCCATAAGTGGCACACCTTATTCGCCGTAACAGCGAAATCATGTCCTTTTGATAAAACAAAACATTCACAGTCTGTTAGTGGACGTCCGGATATCTAGCAGATTGTTTGGAAATAGGCTCTCCGTGAAGTCTAGCAATAAGTTTTAAAAGTGGTATACCACTTTTAAAACTTATTGGTATACCACTTTTTTTTTCTGTTATTAATTTTGTATCGATATGTCTACTCACGGCATACCACTCATACCACTTTTAAAACTTATTACTAGACTTCACGGAGAGTCTATTTCCAAACAATCTGCTAGATATGGTAAAGTATTGGTAAAGAAGGCTAAATGCATTAACAGATTAATATTCCTTAAACGATGTAAGATGGCCCAGGTTATTCCAACCTGTTGTAAAATAAAAGAAGTTTTTAGGTTCCGAAAAGCTCATCGAAGCTAGAAAGTCTCTTTTAAATAATCAGGTACGTGAAGCTAAAAAATCTCTTGCCCTCTCAAATAGAGAAATTATGGATATAAAAAATGCTCTGGAATCTGTTTTAACGTTTGAAACTTTCAATACTGTAATGCGCGTATCTTCGAGTTCTTACTTAAAGGTCTTTAATGATTCTTGTGACAAGCTAAAATGCAAATTTGAATCACTGGTCAGCATACCTAGATCCAGTGATAATACTATTGATATAGATAAAGTAATTATAAATGTTTCCGGACGTCCACTAACAGACTGTGAACGTTTTGTTTTATCAAAAGGACATGATTTCGCTGTTACGCCGAATAAGGTGCCACTTATGGATTTTTTTCATAACATAGACAGGGGTATTCGATCCTTATCCAAAAAAACAGCCAACAGATTACGTTTTGAATGTGCACAAATTCTTTTTCATGCCAAGCCTCCTCATCCTAATCTTTCTTACTCTCAGTTTAAAGCATTGAAATCACTGAAGAATAACAATAATTTAATTATTACGAAAGCTGATAAGGGGAAGGCTGTAGTGATTCAATATAGGAAGGAATATGAGAGAAAAATGTCTCTTTTACTTTGCGATTATTCAACTTATAGATAATGTATCTACATGGAATGAAGATCAAAAGAAAAAACTTAAAACCTTCTTTGGTCGTCCACCTAGATTGTATGGTCTTCCAAAAGTTCATAAACCAGGCATTCCGTTAAGACCAGTCATAGATTGTATAGGTTGCCCCACTTACAAAATCTCAAAATTTTTATCAAATTTACTCTCCTCTTCAACTAGAAGAACTGATACTTATATAAAAAATACTTTGATTATTCTTCATTGCAAAAATAAAATTTCAGATCTTCATTTGGACGTTTCTGATATCATGATCAGTTTAGATGTTGTTTCTTTATTTACAAATGTGCCTCTTTTGGAAAGCATTGAATTACTACAACAGGAATTTCCTTCAGACATTGTAAACATATTTGATTTTGTAATAAATTCTGGTTATTTTTCCTTTAAAAATAAATTGTATCAACAAATTGAAGGAACAGCAATGGGTAATCCTCTTTCTCCTGCTATCTCCAATTTTTTTATGGAACATTATGAACAACGTATCTTTGACAACATTTCTCCCAGACCTACTCATTGGTTCAGATATGTCGATGACATTTTTGCTGTATGGAATGGCTCTTCGGATGAACTTCACAATTTCTCACTAAGTTAAACGCATTTCATCCTAGGATCAAGTTTACCCTAGAAGTAGAATCAAATAAGCAGTTAGCCTTTTTAGATCTTCTAATTCTTCACCAACCAGATGGTAACCTACATTTCTCAGTTTATAGAAAGAAGACTCATACAGGCCATTATATCCATGCAGAATCTCATCACCATCCCAGTCAAAAGGCAGGAACTATTAAAACACTGGTTCATCAGGCCCACTCCTTTTGTTCTTCAGACGATCTTTTACAGAAAGAACTACAATATATAACTTCTTCCTTTCTATCTAATGGTTATAAGAAATGCTTCATTAAAAGAACTTTGAGTAGTTTTAATATGTCTTCCTCTTCAAACACAGAAGAAATAACGTGCATTACTATCCCTTATGTACAAGGCATCAGTGAACGTATAGCAAAAGTTTTAAAACCACTGAATATTTTTGTTGCCTTTCGACCGTTTAGAAAAATCTCCACCTTTCTCACTTCTCCTAAGGACAAGCTTCCACATCTTAATCATCCAGGTGTCTCTACCAGATTCCGTGCTCTTGTGGATTATCTTATTTCGGACAAGCGGGAAGATCTACCTCTATTCGGCTAGAAGAACACCAATCTTATATTGAATACTTTAAACCTGAAAAGTCTGGACTTGCAGAACATGCCAACTTCACTAGACACAGAGTTCATTGGAGAAAGACAAGAGTTCTTCACAAAAGTCAGTTTCTCATGGAACGCCTTTATAAAGAAACATGTGAAACTCTACTTCATTCTCCTAACTTAAACAGATCCGATGGCTTACGTCTATCCCCTTTATGGAGGTAGTACTTTACAAATCAGCTAATCTTTCCTAACTTTTTATTGTATTGATTTTTTTATTTATTTTTATTTTTTATTTTTTTAGTAAAGTTATTGACCTTTTTAGTTATCTTACAACAGCTACTTAGGTGGCATGTTTTTGGAATTGTCATTTATTGTTTAATTTGAGCTTAATGTACTGAAGATGCCTGTGACACGCAGGTGAAAATTATACTATTAAATAATCTTTGTACATGAGTTTTTTCCGTTATTAATTTTGTATCGATATGTATACCACTTTTAAAACTTATACCTGTTTAGTGGATAATGTATGCCCTATCTTAAGTGATAAGATGGTGGGGGGGGCTAGTGGGCTGTGAGTAGATACTTCTTGATACCTTAGGTGAATAAAATTTTTTTGTGGCTAGTAGATTTAAGATGTATTTCTGGAGCCTTACTAATAATGACCAATTAAAATTGCCTTCTTCTTCTGCAGCTTGTCCCACTTAAGTGGGTCACTGTTAATGATGAATCTCTTCCACATCCTCCTGTCTTGGGCTGTCACCACATCCAAGTTCTTCATCATTAAGCCTTCTTCTACCAGTTCCCTCCATCTCTTCTTTGGCTGTCCACGCTTCCTCCTTCCTTGCACATCCATCTGCAATTCCTTTCTTTCCACATATTCGTCCTCCCTTCCTCCCTCCTCGCATGACCAAACCATCTCAACCTTGCCTCCTGTATCTTCGCTCCTAAATTCGTAACTTTCACTGCCCCCCCCACATAGTCATTTCTCAGACGATCCTTTCTAGTCACACTGCACATCCACCTAAGCATTCTCATCTCTGCCATCTCCATCCTGCTGATGTCATTTTTCCTCAGGGCCACAGTTTCCATAGCATACGTCATAGCTGGCCTCACTACTGTCCTATAGATTTTGCCTTTCAGATTCATTGGAACCCTCTTATCGCATAACGCTCCAGCCATCTCTCTCTCTCCAGTTCCTCCAACCCACTTCTTTCTCAGCCCCTCCATCTTCTTCCACTGTTGAACCTAAGTATCTAAAGTCCCTCACCTTCCTGATGACATTTACTTCCAGCTCCAGATCTGTCTCCTGGCTACCATCCACTTTGCAACACATACTCTGTCTTACTTCTTCTCAGTCTCATACCTCTGTCTTCCAGTACTTTCCTCCATCTTTTCAGTTTAGCTGCCACTTCTTCTCTTGAATCTGCACACAGCAAGATGTCATCTGCATACAACATTGTCCAAGGCACGTCTTCTCTCATCTCCTCTGTCACCACTTCCATCACAATATTAAACAGAAATGGACTTAATGCTGACCTTTGATGCAAGCCAACTGTTACTTGAAAACTTTCTGTCTGTCCCTGGCAGGCCCAAACTCTTGTCTTCACATTTCTGTACCTCTCCTGCACCAACCTGACATATTTCTCCGGTACCTTCTCCCTCATTCAGACACCTCCAGACTTCTTGCCTTGGCACTCTATCGTATGCTTTCTCCAGATGTAGCTCCCATTGTTTCTCTCGAAACTTTTCTATCATCTGCCGTAACTCAAAGATAGCATCTGTCGTTGATCTACCAGGCATGAAGCCAAATTTTTCCTTTGCAATCTCCACCTCCTTCCTCAATCTTCCATCAAGAACCCTTTCTAGGATTTTCATTGTGTGGGGCATCAACTTTATTCCTCTGTAATTCTTACAGTCTTGTGCATCCCCTTTACCCTTGTAGATGGGGACAAGAGTACTCTCCCTCCATTCCTTGGGTATATTTTCCTCTTGGCAAACTTTCATGAACAGGTCCCACAACAGGTCAATTCCCTCTTCCCCCAGTGCCTTCCATGCCTCCACTGGAATCCTGTCTGGACCCACCGATGTTGCAAGTGGGAACACTGAATGTGTTCCCACTCGCAACATCCTCTCCACCTGCTGGGCTTGCTTCTTTAACCGCACCTGCCATTGATGCGGTAGCCCCTGTTCACTTCTCACAGCTGTAGGACGATGTGGCTGTGCGTCGCTTAAGGGTATGCCCTTATATCACTTTCTCTTTGACTCATTTGATCACAGCTAGACCAATTAAAATTGCTTATTATTTATAATTACTTTATCCATTTGAAAGTTTTTTTGTTCAGACTAAACTACTCCTTTGTCACAACAAATACAGAGCTATTATTTTAAGAATCAGATGTGACTAAATTTCTCATATTTGAATAAATATGAGTGTATGTTGTTTTTGTGATTTCTGCACATACATTGCAGTATAACGAACTATGAAAGTCTAGTTCCTTTTGTGGCAATGTTAGTGTATTCGTGCCATGTATGATTGAGTTTTCATATAAATGTCTTGTCCAAAACAATTATGTCATCATTTGCTTCTTGGGTGTAGTACTGACTTTATCCCTTTAATACTGGCATGGAGTAATGTGGGATCTTTTATAATCTAGTAGTTTCTTTAATGTTCTGCTACCTCCCAGCTTCTGGTCTCTATAAATTGAACTCTCATTTAAGTATCAGTGGTAGCTGTTGTTTATCAGTATAAAGAAACTCTAGCATGTCTTCTCTAGTTTTCTTTGTACTAGTATATTTAGAAATGGAATGGAGTCATTTTTATATCTGAATTTTATGGAAGCATATCCATTTTAGCATAGTGCATGGAATCTGAGTAATTATAATGGGAAGATGACTTAGATAATGGGGAGCATAGATTGAAAAGAGGAAAAAGTGCATGATAGGTTGGAAATAGCATTTATACAGCTACTAAGAGAACTGCTTGAAATGGCATGTGATGGAGGGAATCCAGGGTTTGAGAAAGTTGAAAGGTAATAGGATCAGAAGATGTACTCTTCACCAAAGCAATCATTTTTTTTCTTCACTTGGGAAGAATGAGCATTCAGCCTTCACCTGGAAGGTGAACTAAATATATGCAATTTTCATATGTGGAACCATGATGTTGCACCCTACTGGCCGAGGTGGATGAAATAGTGAGACCAAATTGCACTTCTTATCCATGTTATTCAATAAGTGTTACAGACTCGTATACAGATTTAGCTGGACGCCTGTAGACATCATGGCCAGTTTGGGGGAAGGATTAGGGGAGATTTGCAAAGGCATTTTGTCAGGATAGTGCATGGTGTTACATCCTGAATGAAGAACTTTATTAAAGAAATAATTCATTCAGGATTTAACAAGTCAGAAAATTCAGCTGAGAGAAAAAAACTTGTACTGGAGCAGAAGAACTAAAGTACTAACTGTAAATGGAAATGGAGTTACCTCCTTTTAGTAGAATTGTAATGTCATGTAAAGAACTTCGTGTATAAATTAGTATTATATGAAATGTATCATGTATACGATGAATGGGTAAATCAGATGTAAACAATAGTCCAAAGGTCATGGGTGGGCCTGAGGCATTGGCAATCTAGGAAAGTTACGCACATTCGGTTCCCGGAAGACGCTGCTATGATCTCGCGATGTGCTGAAGTTGCCATGGTCTATGAAAGTAGCGGGTGGGAAAAGATCGCAGAAAAAAGTAAGAGGGCACTATCGTGGTAAGGAACAGGGTGCAAAAAGGGGGGAAGTGAATGGAGAATAAAAAGAGTTTGCACCCCTTTCTCGGGGCTTTTTTTTTCGCCTGGTTTCCTGAATGATGATTTGACTTCTCGTGGACCGGTGGTTCCTGATGGTGCTTCGTGGTGATAGTTCGATATCGGAGGGTGCACCTCTCCCTTTGATGTCTGAACTTCTCTCGGTACTAAAGCGTGAGATGTAGGCTTACGTTGTCTTCGCTGAAAGTTTCGACGGAATAATATCGCAAACGTATACCAGAACCAGCAGTAGAAATGACGATGGTCTGAAACAGATCGAGAATAGACGAGGGAAAACGGCAGGTGCAGAGCATAGCTTAATCTGATGACCATAGTGACCCACCATGTGGACGTAGGCTTATGGAGGTATCGAAAGAGAATTCAAACAAAGAAGGACAGTTCAGACAGACCTGGAGACCCTGCCCCAAGAAATGGTAAAGTACAGATTTTGTTGTATAATTACCCAGTCAAAGGGAAGAATTATTGCAGTGTATTAACCGAGTGTGGGCAGTACTTAAGGACCTTAAGTGATTATTTAGCAGTGTTACTGTCCATAAGACAAATTGTTAGGAATGATTATAGATGATTGTGACTAGTTTAATATGCAAGATTAACACAGTAGGTAGAATAGTGATTAGAAGAGTATAGTGTGTATATTATGTGTGCTTGTAGTGTATTAATTGAGTATGGACAGTATTTAAGGACTTTAAGTGATTTAGCAGTGGTTAATGCCCATAAGACAAATTGTTAGGAATGATTATAGATGATTGTGATTAGTTCAATATGCAAGATTAACACAGTAGGGGTAGAATATTGATTAGAAGAGTATAATGTGTATATTATGTGTGTTAAATCCCTAACTCAAGAGAAGGATTTATTGTTCGTATGTTAGAGTATTAATAAGTTTGATTTAGCATGTCATTGAACTAATTGAAAGTGTATATTATGTCTTTATATTCCAATAAATATGTTTTTTTCTTTTATACCTGAGTTTCGCCTGTGATATGAACCAAAACTACCACTCATTAATTCGAACCATAGCGGGAGGAATTGAAAGACAGGTATAGCATGTTGTTATAGAGGCTACGACTGCAAACCTGAATTTACTTAGCCATAGTAGAGCATTTGATTTATGAGTATGAGCACTAAATTTATTCTCCTATGTGCACCAAAGGTCTGGAAAAGTCTCCCTGAATAAGAGTCCCCTCTATTCTAAGATATTGGCTGGCGCAGCATAAACAAATAAATTTGTCAATATATGAAGAGGAGACAGCCCCAGGCAGAAATTAGAGGATTCGTTTCTTATAGCAAGAAATAACCTTTAACAGTCAGGGTAAATTTAGTAAAAAACATGAGTAAATTTAGGAATCGGCCAGAGATATAGAATTTGCTTTCCTTATAGAATGAACATGTAAGAAGTGATACAGATATTAGACCCAAGAAAATTTTGTAAGCCTTGTAGTTAAAGTAGGGAGGTTAAAAGAATGAGGGAAGTAAAATAATGGAAGAGCAACAATATTTAAAATGGCGCTCACGGCGATACATAACAATGCCAGTGAGCCACACACCACGACGACATTATAACAATGGAAATCTATTATGAAAATTGAAAGAAATGGGAATGAATAATTAAGATAGTTCCATGGATAAGAGGGTAGTTGGCAGACAGACTTCAGAGAGTATCATATTCCTATTCATAGGAATATAGGAACATTATATATTAGAGTGTAATGGTTGACTACATTAGTCCTTTCTTTTAGGGTTACACAGTGATCAGCATTCATATTTATAAATTTAGGGACACAAAAACATACGTGTTGAACAGATTATTTTATTAATTACTAATAAAATAAAACCTGACATTTCAACCCCTGTATCGAGGTCATCATTGGAAGGATACAAGTAAGGAACCAAGCTACATGCTCTAGCTCTGTATACCGGTAAACTAAATCTACGTAGTTAATTAATCCTTTTCCCTAGCCTGACCTCTAGTGATAAAAGAAAATAAAAATTAAATAAATAAATAAAAAAAATATAAATAAATAAAAAATATATATATATAAAAAAAATAATAAAATTAAAAAAAAAATAAATAATGAAAAAAAATTTATAAATAAATAAATACAACTACAATAAACTGCTAAAGTCCTCATGTATTAATATTCTTCTGGATTTGTACAGTTCTGATTGTTATAATATGATTTCTTTCAGTTGCTGTTGAATGTTACAAACACTTCACCAGGTTGTCTTCTTGTAGTGGGAAATACCAAAATGGAGGTATTTAATGTGTCGTTTGTGTTCAAATGTCAAATTAAATACCTCCATTTTGAAAAAACCGGCCTTTCTGACCACACACTCCAAACATATCACAGAACTGATTGGAAAAATACCAAGTCCTTATACCCCACCAAAACCTGGTTTGAGAGAAAATTTAAAGAGTCATGTGAAATGCTCAAACACAACCCAAATCTCAACAAAAATGATGGCCTAACCATTTCAAGAATGTGGAGGACCCATCTACAACCTGTATAACAACCTAAACTAGCCCACTACAAGAAGACAACCTGGTGAAGTGTTTGTAACATTCAACAGCAACTGAAAGAAATCATATTATAACAATCAGAACTGTACAAATCCAAAAGAATATTAATACATTATTAATACATGAGGACTTTAGCAGTTTATTGTAATTGTATTTATTTATTTATTTATAAATTTTTTTATTTTTATTATTTTTTTATTTATTTTTTATTATTTTTTTATTTTTATTTATTTATTTTTTTATCACTAGAGGTCAGGCTAGGGAAAAGGATTAATTAACTACGTAGATTTAGTTTACCGGTATACAGAGCTAGAGCATGTAGCTTAGTTCCTTATACACTTGTATCCTTCCGATGATGACCTCGATACAGGAGGCAAAACATCAAGTTTTATTTTATTATTAATTAATAAAATAATCTGTTCAACATGTGTGTTTTTGTGTCCCTAAATTTATAAATACGACTACATTAGTGATACTTTGTCATTACCATTTGAATTATGAAACTTCTTTCTCTCTCTCTCATGTGTGTGTATGTACATACGCATGCACTCTAGATGATGACCTTAATATGAAGATTGAAATGTCTAGAATAAATAGTTTTAATGGAAAATCTGCACTAGACATTTAAAAATAACTCTTTCATTGCTGACACATGTAACAAATATTATATAGAATTTTATTCAAAAACTCCAATATATTTCATCCAACATTGTATAGACATTGTCAGAGTAGGGGGGGACATTGTTACCAAGTAGGTTTTATTAGATTGATGCAGAAGAAATTTTTTCAGTATATGACAAATAGCTTAGAGAGAACAAGTTAGATTTTTTGCTTGTTATGTGGTGAATGAGTGGAACAGGTTGCCAGAGATGGCCATTATGCTTTGCCAATGTTAATAATGGTTAGTGTGGGCCTCCATATTGAATCTTCAGATTCCATGGAAATACTCATATAATGATAATATTTTGGGAAAATGTGGGAAAAAATATCAAAGATGTGCACAAATTCACATGGATACAAGAAATAAGAAACACCTCATTGACTTTTGTGTCTCGAACCAGCACGAAGATGCTGGTTCAACACAAAAGTATACAGGGACTTTGAAATAGGAAGTGGTCACCATTTAGTTTTTAGCAGGATAAAAATGAATTTCATATTGAAAAGAAAAATATGTACCAAAGTTTTAAATGGAAACAAAATATGAGTAGCTTCCAGAGGAGACTTAAATATACAAGCATTATTAGAGAAAATATGAGATAGAGTGGACAGCAATAATCAAACTTTGAAGATGCAGACTGAAGAAAACATTGAACGATTCAGTCAGGAAGGCATGCTGTTAAGCTATATGTAAAGACAAAAAAATTCGGAACTGTATAGTGGACTCAGGAAAGGCAGTAATGGTAAAGAAGAAAGCATATTGAAAGTTCCTAAGTCAGCATGTGTTCTCTGAGAGAATACTGAGAAATGCAAGGAAGCGAAGCAATGTGTAAAAGTGGTTAAACAAAAGTCACATGGATACAAGAAATAGTGATTCTTGATATTTGGTCAATCCACCTGTTGGGGGGGTTTTCCTCTTTTTCTTTTCCCACATGGTTTACCCTGGATGATTACTTTTTCCTGGCAGTTGCCTTCCCTTCTACATATGTGTCCAAAATATTGTAGTATTCTCTTTTCAATTATGTTTATCAGTCTTGTGTTGATATTCAGTTCTTCTAGGATACTTTTGTTTGTTCGCTTTTCTGTCCAAGACACTCTTAACAATCTTCTCCAGCACCAGAGCTCGAACGCCTCAATTCTTCTTCTTCTGTCATCTCTTGTCGTAGTCCAAGACTCGGAAGCATAGAGAAAGATTGAAAAAACTAAGGTTTCTACAAGCGTAATTTTTCTCTTTTTGGAGCTGTGCTTGTCTTTCCAGATCTTGGTTAAATCAGTCATCGTTTTCTTAGTTAGCGCTATTCTTCTTATCTTTTTTTTACATCCATCTTATCTTTTTTGTTATTATCACTACAAGGTAGTTGAAATGATTGACAATTTCAATTCCTTCTATATATATATATATATATATATATATATATATATCTTCTGCATTGTTTAAAATCATTATTTTGTTTTATCTTGATTTATTCCTAAACCATGGCTTAGGCTTTCCCATTCTAATTGATTTAGGATGGATTTTAATTCCTGTTCGCTTGTTGCTATTATCACTGTATCATCTGCATATTGTAGGTTAGTGATTGTTCGGCCACCTAATTTAATCCCTTCATTCCACTTTTCTAGAGATCTTTTCATTATAGTTTCGCTGTAAAGATTGAATAGTAATGGTGAGAGTATGCCTCCTTGTCTTGATCCTTTTTCAAATTGGAATGCAAGGGACAGTGAGTTTTCAATTCTTACTGTTGCTTGATTTCCTTGATAAGTTCTCATCTAATAACTAATCTAATATCTAATAACCCTCATGAAGATAAGTTCTTCATGAGGGTTATTAGATGGTTTGGTATTCCTGTTTCTTGCATGATATCTCACCTCATGCAGTCAAAGGCTTTGGAGTAATCTGTAAAGCACAGATAAAGGCTTAAGTTGAATTCCCTTGCTTTTTCAATTATTTGTCTGATGTTACATAAATGATCTCTAGTCCCTTGACCTTTTCTGAATCCTGCTTGTTCTTCTGAGATCTGAATGTTCTATAAACCTTTGTAATCTCTCCTTAATAATGTGTAGTAAAATCTTGCTGGTATGTGAGATAAGGGCAATGGTGCAGTAGTTTTCACAGTTGTTGTGGTTGCCTTTTTTATAGATTGGGATAATGGTGGAATTGGTCCAGTCATTCGGCCATCTTCCAGTCTTCCAGATTTTGTTGCATAAATCATGTATCCAGTTGACTGCATTCTCTCGAAGGTTTTTCAACATTTTAGCTGGTATTGAATCAGGACCTGGGGCTTTGTTTTTCCTTAATTTTTTTGATTGCTTGTTCTACTTCACTTTTGAGGATCTCTGGTTCTGTTGCCATGTTTTCCATAGTTCCTTTGTCTTCTTATTGAATAGCTGGGTCCTTGTAAAGCTCGGTGCAATATTCTTTCCATCTTCTGGCTATGTTATTAGTGTCATTTAAGATCTTGCTGTTTTCCTCTGCAATTATATTAAGTTTTGTTTTGAATTTTTTGGTTATATCCTTAACCTTCTTGAATAAATCTGCTGTTTCATTAGAGTTGGAGTGTCTTTCTATTTCTTTACAGATGTTTTGGATATAGCTATTTCTATCTTTTTTGACAAGATTTGTTAGCTTTATTCAGGTAATTTGGGTTTTGCCAATCTGTTATTTTAATATGTTTCCTTCTTTCAATTAATTCTAGGGTTTCTTTTGTAATCCATGGACTACCATTCTTCTTTTTTATTGGGATGTTTTTGGCTACAGATTTTGCAATGGTTTGTTTTAGATGTGTCCAATATGATTCAATGCTTTGTTCCTGAGGTGTGCTTTTTTGTTTCTTGAGCTCTGATTCAATGTCCATTGTAAATTTGTTGTCCATTTGTGAAAAGTCATATCTTTTGTTGCCATTATTCTTGTTTGCTTTCAGATGGATCTTTAAATTAGAGATTAATAATTGATGGTCTGATTCACAATCTGCACCTGGCAATGTTTTGGTGTTATTGATTAGTGTCCTCCATCTTCTGTCAATTAAAATGTAGTCAATTTTGATTCGATTCCCAGGTGCTACCCATGTGTATAGTCTCCTCTTGTGCTGTTTGTACATAGTGATTGCTAATTCCCTTTCAATGCAGAACTCCAATAGTTTTTCGCCTTGCTCGTTTCTAATTCCCAGTCCGTATTTTCCAATGATTCCATATAAGTGATCATCATGTGCATTGAATCCCACCTTAGCATTGAAGTCTCCTAGAACTATTTGAATGTCCTTTCTTGGTATTGTATCCATAATTTCATTTAGGTCTTTGTAGAATTCCTCACTTACTTCATCTACTGCATTTGATGTGGGTGCATAAACTTGTATCAGCGTTGTTGGAATTGGGTTGGTGTTTAATCTTACTGTTATGATTCTGTCACTGACTGAGTTGTATCCTTTTACTGCTTTACTTATGTTTTTATTAACAATGATGCCAACTCCCTTTTCACTGTTATGGTTTGAACCAGAGAAAAACACCTTGTTTCCCTTATGTGTTGTAAAATGGCCACGTTCTTTTCAGCCAACCGTAAGATTAGTATCTTGTTGTCTTCCATTTCTAGGTTCCCCAGTTGCAGGAGTACTCTGATGTTCCATGTTCCTATCTTGAAGGTCTTTCTGAGAGTTATTTTATGGTGATCTGATTGGTGATTTTGTGGGCCTGATTGTTATCAGTCTTGTTGATATCATAGTTCCTCATCCTAGTCAAATTTGGTCTTTGTTGCATATTCGTTTCCCTTCCATGCTTAGAGGTACCACCTTGATGTGCCAGGATGGCGGCTGCCCCTCTGTTATAAGTCTGCATCATCATGAAGGTTATCATGGGATAATAGTAGAGTGGTTTCCTGTTGCCTTCTCTACCGCAGTATCCTGGCCAAAGAGATGAGCAGTTTGTCATAGTCCAAGGTTATCATGCTAGAGCCAAGTCAGTCCTCTGTGTTTCCGCTTCTTATAGCATGTATACTACAAGAGGTTACTACTAGTAGTGCTGCTGCTCACTACTAGGTATGTTAGTGGTTAGTTGGAAGAGAAGGAAACACTCCTAGCCCTCGAATACTCTAATAGCTCCAGGGAGAATGGAGGGCCTCCTCCTGGGGTAAGTAAGAGACAAGAGATAGAAAACTTAAAGTAAAGAACCCTCGTTAGGAGGAATGTTAGTATGAGGGTAGAAGCAATAAGTGGAAGAATAGTTGAATAGTTTAAACAAATAGTTGAATAATAATGGGAATATTATAAGGTTATGAATTTAAATTTTAATATCTCCAATTTTGATATTGGGTTTCATACTACTTTACTTGATTCATATTTATTTATTTTATTAATTTATTTTTTTAATATTTATTCCATACACGAGAGGTACAAGAATCTATAGCACATCAATGCTGTGTAGTGTCCCATCAATATAATAATGTCGGTGTAATGTCCCATTTACACAACGTAGTTGTAGTTACGAATTTAGGAACACAAAACACACGTGTTGGAATGATTATTTTACTTATTATTAATAAAATAACACTTGACATTTCGATCCCTATATTGAGATCATCGTCAGAAAAATACATATGTATATGAAGACAAGCTACATGCTCTTACACTCTACAAAGTGAAATTGAATCTACGCTGTTGATTGATCTTTTACTTAGCCTGACCTCTAGTGGTAAAAAACAAAACAAAACAATAAACCTTGCTAAAGTCCTCCCGTACTAAACTTTTTTTCAGGACTTGTACAGTTCAGGTTGCGATACCAAGATTTTCTTTTGGACTTGTACCGTTCAGGTTGCTATACCAAGTCTTCTTGTATAGAGATTTTTTGCTTTGGCTTGTTCTGGTTGCTATAATGGTTGTAAATGGGTCGTCCACATTCTTGGAATGGTTAGACCATCATTTTTGTTCAGATTAGGATTGTGTTTGAGCATTTCACATGGTCAAATGCAATCTCAAACACAAAAGGGAATGCTATTATTGTTTTAGATCCGACAACCTACATAGAAAAAATGAACCATTTGGTATCGGACCACAACACCTACCAAATGGTAAACTACAACCCCACGAAACACATCAAAAAGAAAACAACTGAATTAATTAAACCCGTTATCACATGGCCAAAAGAAAGTACCAAAAAACTAATACCTCATTATGCCTGCACACCCAGAATTTACGGCCTGCCAAAAATACACAAAACAAACACGCCACTATGTCTGATTGTTGAAGAAATTAACAACCCGAATTACCACTTAGCCAAAAAATTAGTAGCCACACTCAAGAAAATGGTAGGTCATTCCCCTTCCTACATAAAAAATACACAACATTTCCTAAGCAAAATTAAAAACATTACACTCAATGATCAAGATTTATTAGTCAGCTTTCACATAACTGCCCTTTTCACCAATGTCCTGATCAACGATACTATTGTGCTCCTCATCATCATCATCATCATCAAATTCCTGACATATACCCTCAAGGGGTGAACAGGATATGATAGTACTACATGAAAAATTTACATTATTACTAACTTCCTATGTATACAGCTAATTTAGTCTTCCGACTAATTTCATTCTTATTCCATATGAATTTCTTCAATTGACTTCCTACCATACCAGCTTTGTTGATTCTGTTGTCTATTTCCATATTTAATTTACCATCTTCAGTAAAAATTGTGCTTAAGTAGCTGAAATGTTTTACTTGTTCCACAGGTTCTCCATTCACAACACAGTTGACATTTTCAATGATTCTGCCTATTTTCATTGTCTTTGTCTTTTTAATGCTGACCTTCATATCATATCTATTACAACAGTTATTCAATTTAGTCAGAGAATCTTGCAGACTTGTAGCAGATTTATTTAGAAGTATAACATCAACTGCATAAAGCAAAGAGCTGACATTAACATCTTAAATTTTGATATCACTGATATTTTTCTTCCATAATTCTTCTCAACCGTTTTTCAAGTATACTTGCATATATCTTACCAGGAACACTCAGTAGGGATATACCTCTGTAATTCTCACATTCAGTTTTATTTCCCTTTTTATATATGGGTACTATGAGAGCTCTACTCCAATCATCGGGAATTCGTCCCTCTGTCAGGCATTCTGAACTATGCAGTGCAGCCACCGTAAGACTGTTATACCACCATACTTCAGAATTTCTGGTCGAATATCATCTACTCCTGCTGCCTTTCCACATTTCAAGCCTTTGATGGCTTTTTCTACTTCAAGTATGGATATGTATTCGTGACTGCATGCCTGGTCAGTGTTTTTTACCACTGTGCTGTCAGCACTGCTTGTTTCATTTAGCAAATTTTCAAAGTAATTACTCCATACTTCAAGGATATCTTTTTCTCCCATTTTCATGTCACCGTTATCATCTCTAACTCCTTTTACAGCACTCTTTCCTCCATTCCTAAGCTTCTTCAACAACCTCCAGAATATTTTTGCCACCTTCTTGATATTTATTTTCTATATTCTTGCCAAAGTCCTCCCATGACTTTTGTTTAGCTAGTTTTACACAGTGTTTTGCATTCTTGCATTTGTCTCTGTATTCTCTAAGAGCACAAGCTGACTTATTTGCCAGGAACTTTTGATATGCTTTCTTCTTTTCCTTCACTGCCTCTTTAACTTCGTGTGTCCACCATGGAGTTCAAATTTTTCTATCCTTGCAGACAACTTCACCACATGCCTCTCTAGCTGAATCAATCAGGGTTTTCTTCAAGGCTTGCCACTGAATCTCCAAGGTTTGGTTCCTGTTCTCAAACTCTTTCATTTTTTCTTCAATAATCTTTGTGTATGTTAGTCTACAGTTCACATCTGAGAGCTGCTCAACTTTTATTCGCTTATAAAATTGAATTTCATATTGAAAAGAATGACATATAAGAAAGTTTCATTCTTTTCAATATGAAATTCAATTTTATCCTGCTCAAGACTAAATAGTGATCACTTCCAATTTCAAATCCTCTATACACTCTGGTGTCCTGGACCAGGGAGAAAACATCACTATCAACAATAACATTGTCAACGAGACTTTTCTTATTCCTTGCCTCTTCTCTCCATGTGAATTTGTGCACATTTTTATATTGGAACATGGTGTTAGTAATAACCAGTCCATCTCCTGAGCAGAAATCCAACAGGCATTTGCCATTATTATTAGCTTTGCTCTATTCTCCAAATTTTCCAAAACATTTTTGTATGTCTGACAATCACTTCCTACTCTGCTATTTAGATCCCAAACAAGGACCAACTTTTCCTTTTTCATTGTGTCAGTAGCTTTCTCTAGAGCCTCAAAAAAATCCTCCACTTCTACCTTAGTAGAGCCTTCTGTGGGACCATAGGCACAAATAAGTCTCATTGTCCAGTTCCCCATTCTGATATTTGCCCAAATCACTCTACTTGACACTGCCTGCCATTCAAGAAGATGAGCCTCGTATTTTGTGTTGAATACTATGGCTAATCCTTCTTTTCCTTGATTGTCATTGCCTGAATATAGCATTTTTTATTTATTGCTCAGAAAGATCTCACCAGTTTTTGTCTTTTTTGTTTCAGTCACCCCTATTATGTCGATCTGGTACTTATCTAATTCCTCCACTAGCTCCATTTCTTTGCCATTCAGGCTTCTTATGTTGATAGTACTGATCTTTAACTCCGGTGATGTTGAGTTGCTCCTACAGAACATATTTCCATTCGACATCACAGCCTTCTCTGCCCACATACTCCACTCCGGATATTTCATGTGGCAAAACAATTTTTACCTTCAAAAAGAAGGTAAAGCCATGGGCTCACCACTCCTCCCCCCCCAATAGTTAAATTTTATGTGGAAGACTTTGAGCAATGAGCTCTAGAGTCAGCGTGCCTAAAGCCCAAAATTTGGCTCAGATACGTTGTTGGTGTTTTCACCATTTGGCCCCACGGCTGCGAAGCATTAAATACATTCCTTAGCCACCTAAACAAACAACACAAATGTGTCCAATTCACCATTGAAATAGAAAAAAACCAACTCTCTTCCTTGCCTAGACACATTTGTCACACGTCTTCCCTCAGGCTGTCTCTCCTTCTCAGTCTACCGCAAACCCACACACATAGACCAATACATACACAAAAATTCTTACCACCACGCAACACAAAAACTAGGTGTCAAACACCCCTAAACAAAGAGCTCACACTATTTGTTCAAATGAACAAGCTCTAAACCAGGAGTGCAAGATCATCAACCATACATTTATAAAAAATGGATACAGTAAAAAAACTATTCACAAGATCCTCCACAGAGACACCACTAAAAACAAAAAAGATTTCAAGAATGGCATTGCCATTCCTTATGTTAGAGGCATTTCATAAAAATAGACAGAACACTACACAAATACACCATCAAAACCACCTTTAAACCCCTGACAAAATTAAGACACCTACTCAGTTCTTCCAAAGATCCTCTTCCACACCTTGCCCACCCAAGGGTTTACAAAATACAATGCACATGTAACTTACCATACATAGGGGAAACAGGGCGAACCATCCCAAGAATGACCAACACAAATGACACGTTAAATACCTCCATTTTAGAAAAACCGGCCTTTCAGACCACACACTCCAGACATACCACAGAATTGATTAGAAAGATACCAAGTCCCTACACTGCACCAAAACCTAGTTCAAGAGGAAATTTAAAGAAGCATGTGAAATGCTCAAACACAATCATAATATGAACAAAAATGACGTTCTAACCATTCTAAGAATGTGGAGGACCCATTTACAACCATTATAGTAACCAGAACAAGCCAAAGAAAAAAAATCTCAATATAAGAAGACTTGGTGAATTTTTTTTAACATTCAATAGCAACCTGAACTGTACAAGTGCTGAAGAAAAGCTCAGTATGGGAGGACTTAGCAGGGTTTTTTTTTTTTTTTTTTTTTTTTTTTTTTTTTTTTTTACCACTAGAGGTTAGGCTAAGTAAAAGATCAATCAACAGCATAGATTCAATCCAAGCCATCAATGATTTACCTTTGTAGAGTGTAAGAGCATGTAGCTTGTCTTCATATACACATGTATTTTTCTGATGATGACCTTAATACAAGGATCGAAATGTCAAGTGTTATTTTATTAATAATAAGTAAAATAATCATTTCAACACGTGTGTTTTGTGTCCCTAAATTTGTAACTATAACTACATTGTGTAAATGGGACATTATACCGACATTATTATATTGATGGGACATTACACAGCATTGATGTGCTATATATTCTTGTACCGCTCATGTATGGAATAAATATTAATAAAAATAAATTAAAATAAAATAAAAAAAATATGAATCACATAAAAGGAAAGTAGTATGAAACCTAATATCAAAATTGGAGATATTAACTAATTTCTTAACTTTATGAAGATGATGTCGTTCTTCTAAATAAATCCACTTCAAGCCTTCAGTGTTCCTTAACGAAACTGAATAACTGCTGTAACAAATTTGCAAAGAAAATTCGCAATAAAAACAGAACAACTATGAAAATAGGGAGGAACATTGAATACACTTGCATCCCAATAGAGAACTTATAGAAACAATAAAATATTTCAACTATTTGGATGCAATTTTTAGTGACAATTGCAAATTAAATATGGAAGAAGAAGACCACAGAATTAGCAAATCTGGTATAGGAATATATATGGGAATCAGCTGAATAAATTCTATGGAATGAGAAAGAAATTAGTTAAAACACTAAATTAGCTGCATACAAGACAGGGTTCAAACCAGTTTTAACTTATGGGCTTGAAAGTTAGGTTAGAAGTAAAACAAGTTGTCTATAGATTGGATGCCACAAATATGAGAGCTCTGAGAAAAATTAAGAGTGAGCAGGTGCCATCAATGGCAGAATACAATAGATAATTAAAATAGTTTATATGATTTTTATAGGAACTTGACATAGTTAGCATTCAGAAATGTGTAAGCAGAACAAGCTGCAATCAGGGTATGGTCACTTATAACAGAATGGGAGAGGAAAGGAAAGATTAGCAACAGTTTTTGATGGCAGAAAAAGACACCAGAGGAAGCCCAAAATCTAAGTTAGTAATGTAATAATATAAACTTTTTGATGTAATACCATGATATTATGTATCCTCAAAGCAGAAACTAATGTAAAGTTTACATTAGTTTCTGCTTTGAGGATACATATCAGGAATTTGATTATAATGATATTTCGTAGGTGAAACATCATTAAAATCATTTGTGTGTTGTGGTTCTTGACCCCGTTACCCCAGTATGTGGTTTCACTAGTGATCTTAATTCCCCCCCCCCCCCTCCAGAATTGTTCATTTAAATAAGTAGCCAGTGTAGGTTACAAGCAAGCCAAGGTATTCTGTGACCTAGTCATTGTTATCTGTACAGGCAAACCTCTACTTACAAACTTTCAAAATGCAAACAGTTTGTACTCATAAACACTGCACAGACTAATAAATTGCGACCCCAATATCTGACACGTTGATATCTAAATATCAACGTGTCAGGACAAAATTACACGGGATAAAATTGCACTGCAAAAATTACACAAGGATGAAATTACACATAGATAATAAAAATACACTAAGAAAAAAATTAAAAGGAAAAATACACAAGTAAGAAATTATGAAATTATGAAATTAAACAAAAAATTACACATAGATAAAAATACACTAAGAAAAATATTAAAAGGAAAAATAGGAAAATATTTACACAAGTAATTACGAAATTAAGAAATTACACAGGGAAGAAAAAACAAAGAAAAAAATTACACAAACAAAAAATTACACATATATATATATAAAAATACACTAAGAAAAAAATTAAAAGGAAAAAATACACAATTAAGAAATTACACATAAAACAAAATTACCAAAAATTGTACAAAATTTATAGCCAGCAAAGGGTAAATCACTAGTGCAGATTTGAGCAAGGGGATTAGGGAGGTGATTGAGTTGGAAACTCAAAATGATGTAGTGATTAGCTACCCTAATTAGTACTTACCTCAGATTTACAAGGAATAATTTCCTAAGGTAAAACCAATCGACAATTGTTAATCACCATGAACTGCTCAAGAATTTCTAAGAATTGTTTGAGTGAAGGTATATAAGTAAATTTTTGTCTTACATTCTTCAGTTCTAGTTTAGTGACTCGTAATACAACTAGTGCATAACGTGCGAGTTAATAAATTTTGTGATTAATTTTTTTAAATTAATTTTTAATTTACCCATGGCTGATTTTGAGTATGGCGTTAGTAATAAAGGTGGTCAAATTATAATTTACAAAGAATTCGAGTTTGTTCGTCACCGTGAAACTGCTATTGGAACTATTCATTGGTGTTGTGCAAAGTTTAGAACTTTACATTGTCGATCACTGCTCCATACCAGAGACAATAAGATTATCCGTGAGTCTTCAGAACACTATCATGTTAATAGGACTTTTGAATCTGAAGCTCATCAACTTGCAAATGAAAAGAAAAATGTCGAATCCAGGCACAACGGCTCGTGCAATTATAGTTAACAGTTTAGTGACTGTATCAAACGGATTAAAAATGTGCTTACTGAAGAAGAGCTCCATGACGAGGCGATTAAATAGATCCAAAGCTAAAAAAATCCAGATAACAAAAACTTTGAAATACCAGAGAAATACTCTAAATGGATTATTCATGATTCTGGGGCAGAAGATCCAGAACGTATAATACTAATTGGTCACAAGACTCTTCTAGATCAACTTGTAGTTAACGATTTTTGGCTAGCAGATGGTACATTTAAAGTGGTTCCAGAAATATATTATTAGTTATACAGTATCCATGTCCAATATGATTCAGGCGTTGCCTTTCCTTCTACTGGCTCTTCTACCAAGGAAAAAGGATGAAATATACATGAAGATGCAGAACATGTTACTGGAGAAGCTTCCTCAAGCTCGACTACGAAAAATTTTGACCGATTTTGAAACAGCAGCAATGAATGCTTTCCGCGCCGTGTTTGAAAACATCGAAATTGGTGGCTGCTTTTTCCACTTATCACAATCTATTAAATGCAAAGTAAATGAATTGTGGACTAAAATCTCTATATGAATCAAATCAGTCATTTGCAGTACACATTAAAATGTTACAATCACTTGCACGTTTGCCAGAAGAAGAAATGTTAGAAACATTTTTAGAAGTTGCTGATCTGTTCTCTAATTTAGACGAATATAATGAACAAATCGAGCAAGTTCTCCTTTACTTCAAACGTACATATATTCAAGGTCGACAGCTCAGGAACGGCGCTTATAGATAACCTCTATTCAATATTTCTACTTGGAACCATAGACACTCTGCAGCCAACCGTATAGCTAGAACTACAAATTGTATCAAAGGATGGCACTATGGACTTCAGTCTCTCTTTCAGTGTTTCAATCCATCTGTTTGGAAATTTTTGGATAACATTGTTAAAGAATTATCTTTACAACATTCAAACTATTTGCAGCATTTAACTGGTCAACGAAACCCAGGATGTCGTAAGTACATTTCGTTAAAACAACGTATTTCAAATATTGTATAAAATTACGGCTCTAATAGACGATTGGATTTTTTACGTTGTATAGCTTATATGACTTAGTGTTTATTTTTTATTATTTTTTAAAATAAAAGTAATTTTCGCAATATTAAGAAAGTTTGTGTGTTTAATTTGACAACAAAATACCAATAATATTTTAATCGATTTAAAGTCAACAGGTAGGTCTTATAAAGTATTACAAAATTAATAGAACTCTTATCTGAAAAATAAATATAAAATTCATCATAAAAATTTAAAAACTCTAAAGTAAAAAACTTCGGTGTAAATATTCAAATTTGTGTAATTTTTTCTTAGTGTATTTTTATCTATATGTGTGTAATTTCGGCAGGGTAATTTTATCCCATGTAATTTTAACATGTAACCAAATATCAAGATGTAAGCTAACAATATAATGATAAAATTATAAAGTAACAGAATGACACTTAGGTAGGAAAAATTATTTAATATTTGTGGAATTTTTGGCTAGGTTTCCCATCCATTGTCAATTAAAAGAGATAAACCACAATTGCAAGGGCATTAAATATCTACTATTAATTGTAGGAGGATAACTCAGTTTACAACTATTAGAATTTAAAGAAATAAATTTAATAATTACAAATTATGAAACAGGAATGAGGAGTGTTATTTAGGATAACTTCCCAAAATTGGGAAAGTTGAAGGCAATCATTTTTGTTGAGGTTCAGTCTGTGAATTTCACCACTTTCTTTATATAATCCTTCAAGAAGAAAATGCTTTTTTTTATAGAGCTTTAATTTTATTCCAGTGAATTCTGTGCCTAGTGGACAAGACGTGGCTAGCCAAACTAGATTTACCAGACTCGGAACAATTGTAAAAAGTTGCATAGATAAAAATAATTTGAATTTTTTTAAAATTATTAATTAAAAAAATTATGAATAATTAATGGTAATCACTACCCAAAACTTAGAAATTGGCATGCAGTCTGTGAACATGAAACTGTGATTTTGTAGTGTTTCAGCAAGTTCAAATTTGATCATCTTTTTCTGTAAACATGTGAAATCTTAGCATTTCACATGTTTCTTTGATTAGTCTCGATGTTCTTTGATTCTAATCAATGCAGACCAGCCAGTCTGTCAATAAGAGTAAAGATGACATGAGCAGGTTACTTGATAGACACCTGGTAAAGAAAGAGGTAGTAATGTAGCCTTTGTAAATAGTAGGAAGTAAGACAGTTTCTGAGCTGGTCTGAAGGAAGTACATAAATTGAATTTATGAAGAATCTGTGCTATTTGTTTTTGAGGGTCTTTTAAGGTAGGAAATTTTCTTTCACATCAGATTGTAGTCTGGTAAAAGGATGATAATTGTTAATAATTTTTTGAATGGTAGTTTTGATGTATCCATTACACATTGGATTGTAGAGTAAGGGTATTTGATAGACACACCAAGTGTCTTATCAAAGCCTGCTCATGTCATCTTTGCTTTTGGATAGACTGGCTGTTCTGCCATGATTAGAATCGAAGAACATCAAGACTATATTACATTTTTGTAATCTGACAAGTCTGGTCTTACTTCTCACACTATTGACACTAGCCACAGAGTTCTTTGGAAGCAGAAAAAACTCCTTCATTCAAGCAAGTTCAAATTTTGATAGTCTTTTCCTTGAAATGCTATGAAATCGCCTGAACCTCAACTGATCAGACTGTATGCAAGTCTAAGTTTTGGGAAGTCATCACTATTAATTGTTCATACTTTTTTAAATTAATTATTTTTTATCTACACAGCTTTTTATAATTGTTCTTTTGTATATGCCCAATTTATGACTCGTTGAGATTCTTGTTTTGATTGTACTTAATTGTCTCCTAGATAATGTCCATGTAATGTTGGATGAAATATATTGGAATTTTTGAATAAAATTCTATAGTTTTTTTGTTACATGTGTAAGCCATGAAAGTTAAATATGTCTAGTATACATGTTCTGTTAAAACTATTTAAAACATTAGATAATTCTGTAATAATAGGAGTAATGTGGAAATTAATGAAAAACAGTTTTTTTTTTTTTTTCACTTCAAAAATCTGATTAACAAAAAATTACGGGAATGCCAATAAATGTAATGTGCTTGTGGAGAATGAAAAATTTTACAGCACGTTGGAATCAACTGCACACTTCTGCAGTATTTTAAAAAGGCTATTCTATTGATAGATTTAGCTCTTTTCACCAAAAAAAAAAAAAAAAAAAAAATCTAAATATTGAGATATAAGCAGATGACATAATGATAAAATTATCATTATTTTATCAATTAAGGGAATGAAGCTTACATAAGAAAATTTATTTAATTGTAGAATTTTCAACTAAGTTTTCTAAGCTTGTCAACACAGTTGAAAAGAGATACATATAGCTACTAGTGCCTTTCACATCACCCACTCAAAGTCTTTATGTTGAAACAAATGAACCAACCTTATCACTTAGATGGAAACAGTTGTCTCTAATTATGTCTTTAAGATAGTCTCACTCCCAGATCATCCTACATGGACTAGTCTCTTTTCTCTGCATTGGGAAGGTCAATCTGCCATATATCCTTTTGGTATGTATGTTAAAGAGACTGTGCAAGCTGTTGGTATGAATGTCGACAACATTGTCTACGCTAAACATAACAGCATCCCTCCGTGACAGGTTTGCACTCCATCCTGCAACCTCTCACTTTTCAGCTACAGAAGTCTCATACTCCATCATCTGTCTATCTGCAGTTGTTTAATGCACACAGAGAAGCCCACTCTGATTTCTTGCCATCTATGCTGATGGTTCAAGAACTGATTCCTCTGTTGGCTGTGTTTCCTGACATTATCTCCAACCTGATCCCACTTGATTGCAGCAATTATACAGCAGAGTTGCATGCCATTCAGCTTGCACTTGTGCATATAAAAGAAAACTGCTACCAAAAGTGTATAATTTATACAGAACTCATTGAGCTCTTTACAGGCTATCTCCTCTCCTATTATCCACATTCAGTGCTGTATGAGGTGTTACACCTGTTTTACAAAATGAAAATCCTTAATTTTGTTGTTCGGTTGTGCTGGATTCCCAGCCACATTGGAATTAGGGGAAATGAGGCTGCAGATGCAGCTGCTAAATCAGCTCATATTTTCTTCATGTACTGTTTGACAGTACCATCTACAGACAGTTTATAAGATCAAAGCTAATTGCTCAATGGCAGTCATCGTGACAGGACGCATTGAGAAACAAGTTATATGACATTAAGCATTGGCATTCTCATCAACATATAAAGAGAAGAGAGGAAGTTGTTCTTGCTAGGCTCAGCATAGGTCAAAGTCATCTTACACATTCTTATTTGCTGAGGGCTGATGACCCTCCCATGTGTTAAAAATGTAATACACATATCACTATTTGTCATGTTCTAGTGGAGTACCAGCAAGAACAACAGCATGAGAGGAATGAAATTTTTACCTATCTAGACAAACCATATACACTGAGGCAGATGTGCTAATAAACTTAGGCAGATTGCATGACGTTTTTAACTTTCTACAAATAATTATAGTGGAAAGGCTTAGATGTTGGTTATGCATTATTACTAAATAGTTTAGTAATATTTAAATAATAATCCAATATTTCGGCAACGTCACGTTGCCGAAATATTGGATTTGTATTAAAAAGTTATTTTAATGTATATCCTAGTCTACGTTATTTCCCTAAACTATTTAGTAATAATACAAATAATTAATTTGTACAAACACATTTGACTGTAGTTTTGTTTATATGTAGATACTGCATTGCTAAATTTAATTTTTATGCATGCATATTGTATAATAATTCCTTTTTGACTATTTATGTACTGCTGTAATAACATTTGCTGTAATTTTATCTATATATATATGTAGATCTACATATAGATAAAATATTTGTCTATATATACTGCCATAACTTTTGACCATGTGTGTGTTGCTGTGACTTGTGAAGTAATTTTGTTTATATGTAGATGCTGCATTGTGGAACTTAATTTTTGTACATGCATATTGTTTACAATTTTATTTAAACTGTTTATTATTATTATTATTACATGGAGTCCAAGGACTCATAGTGGGAAGGCACACTACTCTACTTCGCTAAATACATCTCATCCTCTCCACCACTACTTAACTCTCCAATTACGGTACTATTACCATCAATGCCATCTATTGCCCATCATCACAAACAACAGTATTTTTTGTCTGTAAATCGTGTGTGTTCTGAAGGCTGATTTGTCTGTACATGGGATGAAAAACCTGAGTCAAACCTGAGTTTGAAGAATGAAGTGAACTATATGAGAGAGAGAGAGAGATGGACTGCATTTGAGTGGTTATGGTGTGAGTCGCTTGGAGAGACTGCTGCTGGAAGGTAGAGACGTAAGTACAGAGAATGAATCAGATCTAGCAGGTAGTGATGTGGAAGAACAGGAGAGAGAGATTGAAGAAGTGGTTATGAATGAGGAAGTGAGTGGCATGAGTATGGAAGGCATGAGTAAGGAGGCTCAGGGTGGACAGGGGTACACAGCATGAGAAAGGTAGATTCTCCAAGAGGATGTGAGCATGTGTAGAGAGGAAAGGAATGGGATGACCAAGAGGAAACAGTTGGAATTGAAGAAGGTTCTGAAATGAATAAGTAGAAAGGGGAAATGGCTTCAGTCGAGCATGGAGAGATCACATTGAATGAGTGTTATCAGTGGAACTAGCTGTAGATCCAAGAATGAGCTGTTGTGTTTGTATACAAATGCTAGAAGTGTAAGAAACAAGGCAGATGAAATGGTTGCACTAAAATTGTTCTGTTCATCCAAAAATTGTTGGAATAAGTGAGACATGGTTAGATGAGGACGACATCCTGACAGGAATAGAGATGGAAGGGTATGATGTGTTTCATGAGAATAGAAAGAGCAAAAAAGGTGTCAAGGGTTCACTATTGGTGAGAAAGAGTTATGTCCATACAAAGCAGAGATGCAAGAGGGAAATAGTGCCAGTGGCTTTGAGGATCATTATGGGTGATATTAATTATGGCAATATGGACTGGAATGATGAGATAGCAACTGGAAGTAAAGAAAATGAGTTTCTTGAGTTTTTGAGGAATAACTACCTCAGACAGTATGTAACAGAGGGCACACGAGAATTGAGGGGTTTTGGATTTGGTCATCTCATCAGAGTATGTAATTATAAATGAGGTGTCAAATCACCCACCAATTGATGAGAGGGACCATGAGGTGATTACCTGGGTGGTTGCCAGCAGTGTGAGGACCTCTGTAAGAAAAGGGTATAGGAGACAGCTTGCAGGTGTAGCATGGAATGAGCAGTTAGCTGGAAAAGAGATCACTGCAGCTTGGGGTATTTTCAGAAACTATCTATTAGATGCAATGTCTAAATGTATTCCAAGGGTGAGAAGGTTAAATAAGGTAGGTGTGAAATGGATGAATATAAGAGATTAAGCATGCAATACAGAGAAAAACCGCAAGGTTTTTCACTTCAAGGGCTCACTTTAGTGAGTACGGGCATAGCAAACTCGAGGTACCTGATGCTGGACCATGCCTTACTTCACATAATATACATCTGTTATATTATCTGTAGACTGATCCCTCTCCTTTTTCTTTTCTCTCCTCCTTTCTTTTCTTCTTGCTCCTTCCCCACAATGCTATTAGAGTATTCGAGGGCTAGAGGCGAATCTTTCCAATTTTGCTATTTCATCTCTTCTCATGTTGAAAGGGACTCTGCAACCCTACCACTATCTTCTTGCAGTGACTTCACTCCAAATTGCTAATACGATTGTGCCTTATAATGCATTTCATGCTACATCGGTTGTCACGCAGAATAATAACAGCTGCATTCAGAGCTTGGGAAGAGGGTTCTGTTCGAGAAGTATATTACAGTCTCCATCAAAAATCAGTGATATTGTGAATGAGAAACACAGAAGATATAAGATTAATCTTAGAAGGGAATTTTACATTGGCACACGGAATGTTCGAGGTCTACAGATCGGCACTCTTGAGATTGTCTATAAAGAGATGGATAAGTATAAGATTGCCATCCTGGGAATTACAGAGACCAGATGGAATGGAGAATGTCACTTCAAACGACAGGATGGTAAGCTAGTTATTTACTCAGGTGGTGACCCAAAACATCATGGGGTAGCTGCGATACTGAAGACAGCTCATGCAAGAAGCCTTCTTCGTTATAACCCCATTAATGATAGGATACTTTTTATTAAACTTAAGGCTCAGCCTACCAATGTATCAATTGTGGTAGTTTATGCACCCCACACCGATAGGCCTGAAGAAGAGAGTGAGGAATTCTCTGAAAATTTACAAACTGTTTTGGACTGCCTACCAAGGAGAGACATGCTTTACATCTTAGGGGACTTAAATGCAAAAGTGGGAAAGAGTATGAGAGTTAGGCCAGAGTGTGGCATGTTTGGTCTAGGTGAATGCAACACCCGTGGTGAAAGACTGTTGGAATTTGCCCATGCTAACAGATTAGTTATTACCAATACCTGCTTCCAGAAACACCCACGACTCCAAAAACTTCCAAGTCAGGCACATTCCACTAGATTGGATGTTAGAGTAATTCCTAGTGGATTCACAGAAGAAACATCAACTCAGTTGGATGATTTTCTGGAGACAAATGAGAAGTCACCAGAAAAGCTTTGGGAAGGAATCAAGGTGATAATACAGGATATAGCCAAGAAGTATCTCAGCCCAATAAGAAGACCAAGAGACCCATGGATATCAGATTTAACATGGGAACTAATCAAAAGAAGGCGGTTGAAAAAACAAAGAGACACTGGGACTGAAGAATATAAGAGATTACATAGAGAAATCAGAAGAGCCATCAAGCAGGACAAGGAAAAGTTCTATACTAATAAATGTGAGGAGATAGTTCCAGATGAGGAGGCTCAATTATAAAAAGATGTTGTATTTAGTTCGTGACTTAAAGCAAAATTTTAAGCCCGAATTGAATGTTATCAAAGATAGGAATGGAGCATTACTAACAAAAGAAATGGAAATCAAGAACAGATGGAAAGAATACTGTGAGGAACTGTACAGTAGAGTGGATAAAGAAAATGTGGAGGAGCCCCTCTCACCAGGAAAATTTTGATTTGGAACCTCCTCTACTTAGGCATGAAGCTGAAAGAGCAGTTTAACAGCAATAAGGCACCAGATGCAGATGAAATCCCAGCAGAACCATAGGGGATGGAGGTATAAGAGTGTTTCATAGATTGATTACAAGGATATGGGAGACAGGTTCATGGCCTAGAGACTGAAAGAAGTCTGTTTTCATACCACTACATAAGAAAGGAGATATGAAAGCATGCAACAACTATAGAACTATTAGGTTAGTATCTAATGCGAACAAAATTTTATTGAAGATCATGCTAAATAGGATTTGAGGCAGAGATACCTGAGGAATAAGCAGGTTTTAGGAAAAGTAAGGGCACCAGAGATCAGATCCTCTGCCTTAGACAAATCATAGAAAAATATAAAGAATTTAGACTTCCTCTGGTAATGTGTTTTTCTTAGACTACTCTAAAGCTTTTGACTGTGGGAAGTAATGAAAAGAATGAGTTTTCCCTCAACACACTATCTGGTTGATAGCAAACTTGTACAGGGAGCAAGAAGCCACAGTAAGAACAGGTGTTGGATTGGCTGATTGGCTTCAGGTTGGAAAAGGAGTAAGGCAAGGATGTTTACTTTCTCCTCACTTGTTTAGTATATATATATATGGAGGACATCATGCATGAAGCATTGATTAAGCTGAACTCAGGAATTAGGATAGGAAGTAGATTGATCAGTAATCTGAGGTATGCTGATGATACAGTATTCCTTTGTAATGACATGGAAGAACTAGGACAAATTCCTTGACATAATTAACAAATCAGTAATAACAGAGGACTTCAACTAAATCCTAGCAACACAAAGATTATGGTTCTCAAAGGAAATGCAAACAGGGAAGCTCTTGAGAAAGAAGTTTACCTTAATGGAAAAAGAATTGAGGAAGTCAGCAAGTTTGAGTACCTGGGATCCATTATTAATGTGAAGAATTGCTGTTCAGAAGGAGGTTGGGAATGGCTAAAACAACAGTCAGAGACTTGTCTAAAATCTGGAAGGAGGGATCTATCTCCATGGGAACAAAGTTGAGGATTCTGGATGCAGTTGTTTTTCCAACAGCAACTTATGGATGTGAGATGTGGTGCTACAGAAGGCTGTTTAGGATATCATATACTGAAAGGGGTACAAATGAATGGGTGTTAGAAAAGATCAGTAGAACTTTAAGGCTCCTTAAGGATATTGACAAAAGAAAGTTAAAATATTTTGGACACATTGAAAGGATGGAAGGAGGACTTCTCAGAACAGTAACAGAAGATAAAGTTTCTGGAAGGGGTAGACCATCAATGAGATGGATGGGTGGTATATGTGTGGAGCAACTAATCTTCAGAGAGTTGAAGTCTTTAGAAAAGCAAGCAACAGGACTACATGGCGAGGCTTGGTGTGGCACATCACTGAGCATCGGAGTGACCATACGGCATCTGTGGGTGTCCAGTGAACATATAGATAGACAGAGAAAAAGAGCATTATGGAGGCAGCATAAGAGAAGTGGAAATAACCAGTTCCATGAGGACCACAAAGACCAGTCAAGGCAGGTGACTTGGTTGGTGAGGGTAGCTAAAGTGAGGTATGAACACAGTTAGCTAATGAAGCCAAAAAGAATCCTAAGGAGTTCTTTCGATATGTAGCCAGCAAAAGAAAGAATGATTATGGAAGGATGACATTGATTGGAGAAAATGGTATAAAGACAGCTGTTGCAGAAGGTATGGGTATACTTAATGAGCAGTTCATAAAGGTCTTTCAGTCTTGTGAATGTGACTTCATGGAGAGATTGAGAGCCGTTGATGATGGGGAGGAGAGACTGACTGTAAGTGAGCAGGTGGTTGCCAGCAGTGTGAGGACCTCTGTAAGAAAAGGGTATATGTGGAAGTACAACGGGAGTCATTATGAAGAGCTCAGGAGACAGCTTGCAGGTGTAGCATGGAATGAGGAGTTAGCTGGAAAACAGATCAATGCAGCTTGGGGGATTTTCAAAATCTATCTAGTAGATGCAATGTCTAAATGTATTCTAAGGGTGAGAAGGTTAAATAAGGTAGGTGTGAAATGGATGAATAAAGAGATTAAGCATGCGATACAGTAAAAAGGGGCATTATGGTGGCAGCATAAGAGAAGTGGAAATAACCAATTCCATGAGGACTACAAAGACCAGGCAAGGCAGGTGACTTGGTTGGTGAGGGTTGCTAAAGAGAAGTATGATCAGCAGTTAGCTAATGAAGCCAAAAAGAATCCTAAGGAGTTTTTTCGATATGTAGCCAGCAAAAGAAAGAATGATTATGGAAGGATGACATTGATTGGAGAAAATGGTATAAAGACAGCTGTTGCAGGTGTGGTGGAGATACTTAATGAGCAGTTCATAAAGGTCTTTTAATCTTGTGAATGTGACTTCATGGAGAGATTGAGAGTAGTTGATGATGGGGAAGAGAGACTGGCTGTACGTGAGCAAGAGGTGTATGGGAGAGTTGAGCAAACTAGGTGTAAATAAGCTGTGGGACTTGATAATATATCACCACGTATTCTGAAGGAATGTGCTAGGGAGTTGACGCTGGCCTTGACATATTTTTTTAATACGAGTCTTGCACTGTGTCAAGTTCCTAAGAAGTGGAAGGGGGGCAGGATTGTGCCACTTTATAAAGGCGGTGATAGAACTCGAGCATCAAACTATAGGCCTATCTGTGTGTCAGGTGTTGTAGTTAAGTTGTTGGAGAAGCTTGTGAGAACTAGGATCCAGAATTGGGTTGACAACAATGATATTATCTTTGATGGACAGCATGGATTTGCTAAAGGGAGGTCATGTTTTAGTAATCTACTTACTTATTGCAATAAGGTGACTGCTTCCTTGGACAGAGGAGAAGGATACACAGTAATATACTTAGATTTTGCAAAGGCTTTTGATAGAATACTACATGATAGTTGATAGTGAAACTAGAGCAGATGGGGTTGGATATTAGATTGGTGCATTGGATTGGAGACTGGCTATCTAATAGGTATCAACAAGTTGTGTATGGGGGGAGCAATATCCAGGAAAAGGAAAGTCACTAGTGGTGTGCCTTGGGGGTCTGTTTTAAGGCCATTACTGCTTAACTTGTATATTAATGATATTGGCGAAGATTTGGATGGAGATATTCAGTTGTTTGCAGATGATGGAAAGTTGGGATGAACCATGAAGAGTAGGGAAGATGTTGTGGCTTTACAAGAAGACTTGGATAAATTGAGTGATTGGGCACAGGAATGGGGATGTAAGTCCAATGTTGCAGAGTGTAAGGTTTTAAAATTTGGAAAACAAAGATGGGTTGCAGAATTTATGCTTGGTGAGGATATATTGTCGAAGGTGGAGGAAATTAGAGGTCTGGGGTGATAGTGGATAAGGATCTGAAATTTAGGGGACACATAGCCAAAATTGTGAAGACAACAGAAAGGCTTCTGGGAATGATGCAGAGGACACTGACTTGTAGAAGTAGGGAGATTCTTGTTCCATTGTATAAGGTTTTCAGAAGGACGAAGAGATGTTGGAAAGGGTTCAGACGTGACTGACTAAGGTAGTTTCTAACCTCTGGAATATCGAGTATGAGGAAAGATTGAGAAGATGCAACTTGCAATCTGGTAGACAGGAGGAAGAGGGAGAGATATGATAGAGACCAAGTTAGTAAGGGGTTGTTATAGGATCAATACTGGAGCGGTTCTACAGAAAATAGTGGGAGATCAGGGGAGAACCAGAGGTCATCCCTGGAAGCTGTATAAGGAGGGTGTGAGTACGGAAGTGAGAAGCAGGTTTTTTTTCATGCAGAATTGTGAATGATTGGAATGCCTTGCCTGAGAGTGTGGTGTCTGCAGAGAATTTGAGTGGGTTTAAAGCCTGGTATGATGAGCTGTGTGCATGATAAAAGGACCTTCCAGATGAGTCTTTGACTCCACGGGGTCTTTGGTAATAATAATAAAATAAAGAGCCAAAAGGCTTCAGTTCTGCTATGCAAAATTATATAAATCAAGTGGATATCTGATCAACTTATTTTACGAAACTTTCATAGTTTCTACATTCGGTGGTGAAATAATGTTGGATCTAATATCCACTTCATTTATATAATTTTTTGCATCGCCGAACTAAAGCCTTTTGGCCATTTATTTTAGTAAATACCAAACGCACCGACCGAGAGTTCGTCTACGAAAACCTCTCTGACATTTCAAGTCCCTTAGTACTGAACGAGAGTTTTTGCTTTCTTAAGGTTTCTGCCTGGTTGGCTTCCGCTGGGGGGGGGGGGGGGCTTAAGATATCGGGGGTTTTGCCTTGTGAAAGCAATTTGAGTTTCCGGGGATAGGTGTTTTCCGGCCTGGCTTCTATTGGGGCCGTGTCAGTAAATGCTTTCCCCCTGGAATATGTGCCGTTGGACGATCCTTCGGTCACTCGTTTAGAATAGTCTGGGGAATCGCCTAATTTTTAGAAAGGCCATTTACTTAAACATTGGTCTCTGAGGAGAGCTAACCAGTTCGAAACAGCTGTCAGGACAGTGAAACCTTATCAAAATGGACTAAAAGAAAGCAAATATATAGACGCTTTTATGTTTTCTAAGTATCCACTCTAAGGCAACTCGTGAGTGCCGGTGAATGTATTCCCGTAAGTTCTCTGATCAACTTATTTTTACGAAACTTTCATAGTTTCTATATTCGGCTTTGAAATAATGTTGGAACTAATATCCATTTGATTTATATAATCAAGATTATATTTTACTTCAACAGTCTAAGAAAAGGTTAAGTGCTGAGTTGAATCAGCTATTAAAACAGTAAATTTTATAAAGCCCAGCTCTCTTAATTCAAGACTGTTTGCAATGAAATGGGCTCTTCTCATCAAATGTGATCTCTACATGCAGAGCTTTATGGCTTTTGTGAGTCTTAATATGAAAAAAGACTGTGTAAGCTGAGAGAAAAATGATTGATTATATTAAAGAGAAATATGTTACCTTGTGTAATTCGTCAAAAACATAAACTGGAACATAAAATTATTCATCTTTCAGGAATTGAAAAGAACTGCTTTGATATATATTAAGGCGAGTGATTTAATGCGCCGAATGAATAAGGCAGAAAAGAAAAATGAAAATTACAATTTTAAACCTACTAAAAGAGATCACTCACTTGAAAACGTTATTACTTAGACTTGATGACTATTTTCCTTTATAGGATATCTGCTTTTTAGCGATATCCTACAATTTATTGTAATGATCTTACATTACAATAAATAAATAAGAAGGAAAGGAGAACTTTTGGTTTTATTATTTACAGAACCGGCGCTAGGGTCTTCGGCGCCCGCATGCAATTTCTATCTAAACGCCCCTGTAACCATCCGGACGTGTGTGGTTCTTTCACGATAATAAAAATTTAAATTATTTGAAATTTCTTAAATAAATTTTGACAGAACAGCCACACGTTGGTTCGCTAAATGTAACGAACCGGGGGTGTTGACTAGGCAGGATAATCGTTAAAAACCCGAATATTCAAAAAATTCTTAAAAGTTAATGCAAATTTTGACAAAGCCAATTCACTTTAATCGTTGAATATAATGATACAGGGATTATAATCGGACCTTCTCACCGACCCAAATCGCTAACAAAATTAAAATGAATTTTAATTAAATTTAAAATTTATTTGAACTAAAGTTTAAAAAATTCTTTCATTTTACAAGTTAGTAAATTCTTAGTAACTTGTAAAAAAATTTTAATAATTTTTATAAGTGGAACTATCTTTTAGGAAAATAAAAGAAACTCAAGATAGATGGGAAAATAAGAAAATAATTCAGAAATAATTAGAACATTTACTATAAGTATTCAAAAAATAACATCTTTACAGAATAACATAAATAATTAAATTATATAAATATACTTGCAATTTTTTAAATTAAAATTTTAGCGTTTTTGATTTCATATTCACAAAATTAGAAATAATGGTCTTAATGTCTAATTCCGCACATATATCATTTTCAATAGCTATTAACTCCAAACTAGCAAGCCTTTTCATGTGACATACTTGCTCTTAAGTAGGTTTTAATCAATTTCAACTTGGAAAAGGAACGTTCACCGCTCGCTGATGCTCGTAGTCAAATTGCGTGTCTTCTTTCGTCGTCGAACTTCCGTACCAGTTTTAAATTCTTGTTCTCCATCCACCTCTTTTAGAACTTCTTTAAAATTTGTATCTGATCGATACTCTTGTAAGAATATTTTTAAGTTTTCGACAGATTGTAAAGCAAGTGTAATGTTCATATTTTTGTCTTGAAGCATTTTACTCACAGGTTTATTCTGTTAAGTAAATCATGCCAAGTTATACGATAGCAAATAAATTTGTAGTCCTTTATTTTAGCACATAATGTTTGTGCTTCATACAGAGTTTCTTTATTAAAATTTTCATTATTTAAAATTTCAAAAAGTGCATCGTAAATTTCTCCTAACTGATATCGTAGAGGGCGGATTGCATTAATTTTACTTTCCCATTGCGTTTTTGATGGCTGTTTCAATGTTAAATTTTTTACAAACTTTAAAAGGATTGCCCAGTGTTTGTAAGAGAATGAAAATAAATTGTATATTTCTTGAGTAATTGCAAAGAAACTAATTGTATCTGCATTCACTTTGGCTGCATCGTTAATGATTAAATTTAGAGTATGAGCAGCAAATGGCACATAAAGCGCGAGGAATTTTGTTCAAAAGGAAATTTTGGAGCCCATATTTTTTTCCCGTTCATATTTGCCGCATTGTCATACCCTTGACCTCGCATGTCTTCAATGGGGATGTTCCATTTTTCCAGTTGTTCCATTATTGTTGCACATAAACCACGTCCTGTGGAATATGATATATCTACAAAACCTAAAACGTTTTTCCTGATCTTGACAATTCCATTGTCACAGGAAACAAAGCGAATAATAATGGTCATTTGTTCTGTTTTACTTGCATTACGTGTGAGCCCATATTTTTTTCCCGTTCATATTTGCCGCATTGTCATACCCTTGACCTCGCATGTCTTCAATGGGGATGTTCCATTTTTCCAGTTGTTCCATTATTGTTGCACATAAACCACGTCCTGTGGAATATGATATATCTACAAAACCTAAAACGTTTTTCCTGATCTTGACAATTCCATTGTCACAGGAAACAAAGCGAATAATAATGGTCATTTGTTCTGTTTTACTTGCATTACGTGTGCAGTCTAAAATTATGGAATAATATTTAGATTTTCGAATTGATAATAAAATTGTATCCCTGATTACGTTACTTAAAGTTTCCAATATTTCGTTTTGTCTGTACTCAAATAGTGTTCTCTATTAAATGGATAAGAATCCTATATTGTTATATAGCCAGTAAGTGAAACTCAAGATCGATACCTACTCGAATGCCTTTATGGCATTCGTATAGTGAAGGTATGTAAAGTTCTTTTCACTAAGCTTTGATATTTTCCAGGTCTACCTACTCATTGATGAGACCTCAAAAAAGGTTGAAACCGGTCTGGGTAGTGACCTCCCCTCATAATGTAATGACAGTATTACATCTCCTAGGAGCTGTGTTTTACATTATTTGAGAATATCAAGAATAGTGAGGGAGCTTGCTCCACCTTTGCTTCGAATTGCCTTCGCCAATAGTTTTTCGGCATTGAAACTCATAGATCGTAGTTATCGATCTTGAGTTTCACTTACTGGCTATATAACAATATAGGATTCTTATCTATTTAATATATATTCAATTGCCAGAAAACTAGCCTTTTGGCTTTTTATTTTAATTAGTGTTCTCTATTGTTTCGATGTAGGGCCCTTTCAACATGATTTTTCCATAACAGGATCAAACTTCGCAAACAGTTCGATTAATTTTAAAAAATTGCCGTTATTCCTTTCATATAATTTATCAGATGATCCGCGAAAAGCTAAAGTTTGGCTACCAAGGAATTTTATAATTTCAATCAAGCGTTCTAAAACACTCGTCCAATGTTTCTTTTCCATTTCATACATACAAAACCTGAGTCTGGCAGTGGCGCACTCAGGATTTAACCTTTGGGGGGGGGGGGTTGAGTAGACGTTTTGCGAATACACACTACACATCGCATACGACCTATAACTGACCATCTGCAGTGATCACTAATTCATAAGTAGCACACAACATAAATAAAAAAAATGAATTTTAATTAGGAAAAGATTTTTGGAAATTTTTCTAGTGTTTTTTCCTTTTCTTTAGGGGGTACCCGGTCCCCTTCCCCCCCCCCCCTCTGGGTGCGCCACTGGAGTCTGGCAATCAATAGTAGTTTTCATTATTAAATTTTAACAAGTTCCTTCCATTTTAAGAAATTTTTCATGTGAGTTAAACTAGTCTCATGTCTATGCAAAGTTTTACTTCAATTTCTCCAATCGTTATAACTTTCTACAAGACTACTTGATTCAGTAGGTGCAAAACGTTTGCAACAAAAGCAAAAAAACAGAATTAAAAAAAAAAATCAGCTAACGCCTTTTTATTCCCGTATACGGGGAGTAGGCGTGGCCAGGACAGAATTTAAAGTTTCGGAATAAATGGGCCATGTTCGAGCTCCCCGTTTTCAATTTTTCTATTATAATACGTGTCGCCAAATTTACGACCTATGTATCTCTGGGATATATTATATTTTTCTTTTGAACAGGCCCCATTTCAATTAAAACAACTCGTAATTTTTCATCAATATTTCCCCATTCACCTGAATCTTCTAAATTTACAGAGACTAACAATGTGTTATTTAAATTAAGGGGATATTAAATCCCACATAGTTTTAAAACCGAATAAGAAACTCAAAGATTGGAATCAGAGAGTTTCTTGCCGAATATAGTAAACTATAAAGTACATTTCCTAGGAAATGTGTTTTTACATTATGGAAAATACCTAAGAATAGTGATCAGAATTTACCGACTTTGCTGCGAGTCTTCCGGTATTGCACTACGTTCTAGGGTCACTTGCATTTGCTCACGCCAGTGGTCGCCGATACTTTATAGTTTACTATATTCGGCAAGAAACTCTCTGATTCCAATCTTTGAGTTTCTTATTCGGTTTTAAAACTATGTGGGATTTAGCATCCCCTTAATTTAAATAATGTTTTCATTGCCGAAATGAAGCTTATTAGCTCTTTATACTTAAGTAACAATGTGTTAGTTTCGTGGTCAACTACAACTAAATTTCTCCTAACTGTTTTTCACTTAAATCATGCGTCTTATCTTCTTCAATTGCAATAGTACTTTCATGAAAACTGGATGATATGCACGGTTCTTCAACTCTGATTTCTGATGTATCGAGTTGGTTACAATCTGCATCAGAATATTTTAATATTTTAACAAATTTATTAAGAGCCCGTTTATATGCCTCCGTAGCGCAATTGGAAGAACGACGGTGCATTGCGCTCTTCGATGGGAATAGGCCTAAGTTCGATTCTCGTCGCGAAGGGAGGAATCTTTATCTGGTCGATTTCAATCGAAGGTTAGCCGATCTCATACGGAGGTAGCAGGATTTTTTCTCCCGGAAACTCGGGTTTTTCATCCCGCATACAGACAAATCGGCCCTTCAGAACACACGCAATTTACAGACAAAACATACTAGTTGTGGTAGTGGTGGAGGTGGGCGGTAGATGGCGTTGATGGAGATGATTCGTAGTAGTGGTTCGGTGTAGTGGGTGAGACAGTTGTAGGTGTCCTCCCGCGATGAGTCTTCGGACTCCTTGGAGGTGTCAGGAATACTACTACTAATAATAATAATTATTTCTTAATAACTGCTTCTATTGCAGCATGATGCTTACGATTTTGTGCACCGGATAACTTTTTTTTTTAATTTTTGATTCCATTTCTATTTTATACCCACAAGAAATTATTACACAACACGACACAGAGACGAAATAATAGTCCGCACTGCGCTGCTGTCAGTAGCCTACTGAGATGCGTATCATATGACTGGCTAACTAGCAACAAATGTTTTGTACGAAAATTCGTTTCTGCGCATAAAAACCGTTCACCATTTCACTTTAGATAGACTGCAGTAGACACAACATTCTGCAGGCAAGTTTAGCCTGCTCTCTCGCTGCAAAATTGTAAACAGCCGGCTGATCAAAGAGACGGCAATATACAATTTTTTTTTTAATTTTTATTCGGTGTATCCGGCCTTATTTATTTTAATATTGATCATTCTAAGAATTTTTTGTTTTATGATAAACATTTTGTTTCCTAAAAATGAACTTATTAACCATGCCCCAGCAGCGGTTCCCCCTTTGTGGTGACGCCCGCTTCCGCCGACCCTGATTATTTATCATGTATGTAAGCATTTCCTAAATGTATAAACAGATGCATTATTTCTTGTAATGAGAAATGTTTATATAAGAAATCTTTATATACTTACGGCCTGTGGAAAACTGTTTGATTGCGATATTTATTTGCAAAAAAGGACTCACCTCTAATTTAATTTTTTTATTGCTGTAACACAAACTCGAGAGAAGAAAATATTGAATTTTCCGACTACGTTTTCACACCTTTGAAGAACTGCAGTCTTGTTTACAACAAGCGACTTTCATCTCACCGCCATGTTGGTTACCACGTACGGCAGTAGTGCGTTTGCGCGAAGAATGTTTTCCGAAGAGGAAGTTGAATTAGTGAGCGAGAATAATAGAACAGCTGGGGCGTGGAAAACAACGTTGTAAAAAGTTGGGAGTTTAGGGGAGACATAGAGTTTAAGGAATTTTAAAGCCATAAAGGTGGAAAATGGAGTTATGAGGGAAACAAACAGTTATCCCAAAATTAACGTATGAATTTCTTTTATTCATCCGTTAATTTCTTTTATATGAAGCTGTGGCATAGATAAAACTAATATATAGTTTCTCCCGAAGCAATGGACAGTTCCTTTTAATACGTTATGCAGCAAACGTATCTTAGTTAAATGCTGTAAACCCGAAAGAGATAAATTCTTTTTGCGTTTAAGCATAAGGAAGACATTTCCACAAGGAGAAAGGGAACTTTAAAAATTATCTTTATGTTTCAAGGAAATAGGAAAGGAACTGATATTGTGCAGAAGATATAAAAGAAGAAATGCCTTCTCTCTTAAGAAAAGTTGTGCACAAATTATTTTATTGTTTTAGAAGAAAAACAGGTATGAGCTAAGGAATTATATTTTAATGGCCATTATTGAGAGCAGAAGAAACTGTACTTTATAAGTTTGAAGTTAACTCTTTTAGTTTGTGTATTCTCATCAAATCCTGTGATCTTGAAGAGAAGACAAGGAATTTTGCATGATGTTTATGTTCTTTAACTCTGTTGTTAAGTTTTTGGGCATTTTTCTCTTTAGGAGATAAGTTTATTTATAATGCAAACTTGTATATAGATCATTTTACACACACTGTTAAAGCAATACCATAACTCTACACTAATATTAATTATTTGTAAATAAAGATATTATTTTTGAATTTTCTTTGTCTCTCACTCAATCTTTTAACTTATTATAATAATATTCCGGATTCGAATCTGTGATATTAACCACTCAGGCAAATCAACTCTGGTATATGACTACCAGGAAAAGATAGACAACACAAAACCCAAAAGAAATTTTTGTGGGTTTGGGCCAGTTCACTTTTAACAGTAACAGCAGATGTTCTGTCTATGAATGAAGAGGATTGGCACATCTTCCCTTATGTATAACATTGAAAAATTTGAAGAAAAACTTATCACTTAATAAATTATGGTAAAAAATTCATTGTGAATATGGGTAACTAAATGAAACTTTTAGAATCCTACTCTGTTTTCCTTCAGCTTAGTAATGTGAAAGTAGATTTGCAACAATCACTGCAATCCTAATGAAAGAGGTTAAATTCGATGCCTTGAATTATCTGTCACGAACATTATGCCAAATTTCAGGTAAAAATTCATAGTGAATACAAGCTTTTAAGTGAAACATCATTTAAAATCCTAACAAAACATCAGAATAGGTGGAATCCAGTGCCTACTTGAAGTCTGTCTCTAACAAACATTAAAGCAAACATTGATAATTTTTCCTTTTATACAGACTCATATTTCTCATTAAGATTTATACATTTAATTAGTGAATAGCTTTATTAAATTATTTCTAAAACATTTGTTATTTTTCTATTTTTAATATTTATGTATCATGTGTGGTTAAAATATTTTGCATTTAACTGTTCATTGTTGTAATTTCTTTATAATTTTTTAATGAAAAGTTTCTTAAGGATTCCATGAAAAATAAATATTTTGTGTGGTTATAATTCCACATAAAATTTTTTTTTTTTCATGCTTAAGAAAGTGGCTGATGGATATATCATTGAATCAAAGCAAAGGCAGGTAAACAAAGGTGTGTGTGTCACAGGACTGTACTTGCTTGCTTGCATCTGTTTAGTTTGCGCATCGATGATATAGAAATGATTTGAGGAGGAAAATCCAATTTTTTGCCAGTGATGCTAAACTGGGGAGTGCAATAACTACTAAAAGTGACATAAAGATTTAAACTTCAGAATGATTTAAACAGGCTGGTAGTTTAGGTAAAGAATAATGGCTGTCATTTTAATATGTCAAAGTTTCAAATTGTGCAGTTTGGCTTTAATGTGCCCACATCTTGACTATTGTACATGGATTTGGTCATCTGAGTTTCTTGAGGATGTTTAAATGATAGAATGGATTCAGAGGCAAGTAACCAAAATGGAGACGGTTTTGTTGAGTGTGCCCTACATAGGCTGAATGTTAGTGAGTTACAAATGTTTTAATGTGATACTGCTAAAGTTTAGCTAACAGGCAGAAAAAAAGGGATATGATAGAAACCTATAGTTAATAAGGGATTTCCTAGAAATTTTCAATACATGAGAGGCTGGTTGAGAAGAAGAGTTTAGGAAAATAAGAAATGAATGAAATAGGAGGCCAGTTAAGTGCTTTTTTGTAGAAAGGCTTATACGTTGGTAACACATGACTATTAAATAATTTAAAGAATTTTTAGTGTATACTGGAATTGGTGGGGGGGGGGGGGGGTGGGGGGGGGGGGGGGTGGGGGGGGGGGGGGGTGGGGGGGGGGGGGGGTGGGGGGGGGGGGGGGTGGGGGGGGGGGGGGGTGGGGGGGGGGGGGGGTGGGGGGGGGGGGGGGTGGGGGGGGGGGGGGGTGGGGGGGGGGGGGGGTGGGGGGGGGGGGGGGTGGGGGGGGGGGGGGGTGGGGGGGGGGGGGGGTGGGGGGGGGGGGGGGTGGGGGGGGGGGGGGGTGGGGGGGGGGGGGGGTGGGGGGGGGGGGGGGTGGGGGGGGGGGGGGGTGGGGGGGGGGGGGGGTGGGGGGGGGGGGGGGTGGGGGGGGGGGGGGGTGGGGGGGGGGGGGGGTGGGGGGGGGGGGGGGTGGGGGGGGGGGGGGGTGGGGGGGGGGGGGGGTGGGGGGGGGGGGGGGTGGGGGGGGGGGGGGGTGGGGGGGGGGGGGGGTGGGGGGGGGGGGGGGTGGGGGGGGGGGGGGGTGGGGGGGGGGGGGGGTGCAATTCGGTCAGAGAATCTTATAGACTTGTATTGGATTTTTTTTAAAAGTATACCATCAACTGCATAAAGTGAAGAGCTGAGATTAACATCTCCAATTTTGATATTAGGTTTAATATCACTTTCCTTCATAATCTTCATAATGTGATCCATATAGAAAATGAATAACAGAGGGGATAATGTACATCCTTTTCTGACACTAGATTTTGCATTAAACCATCTTCCTGTACTTCTTTCATTTCTATCTGCTGACTTACAACTCAAATATGGACTGTGTATTGCTTGATATAATGCCACATTGACACCATGTAACTGTAGCATTTTTCAATAGCTTTTCTCTTGGCACCTTGTCATATGCCTTTTCCAGATTTACAAAACTTAAATATAGATCTTTGTTATATTCCCATGATTTTTCAGCTGTTTGTCGTAAAGTGAAAATCTAATCCTTACAGCCTCTAGTTTTACTGAATCCAGCTTGTTCTTCCACAATTCTTCTCAGTGGTTTCTCAAGTATACTTGCATAAATCTTACCAGAAATAGTCAATAGGGAAATATCGCTGTAATTCTCACATTCAGTTTTATCCTCCCCCTCCCCCTTGTGTGTGTGTATTATGAGAACTCTACTCTAATCACCTGTCCACTCTCCAGCCCTTCTGAAATATGCAGTGCCGCCACTGTAAGACTTTTATACCTCCATTGAGCATTTCTGGTCAAATATCATCTACTGCCACTGCCTTTCCACATTTCAGGCTTTTGATGGCTTTTTCTACTTCAAGTATCTCCTATTAACAATTTTCCTTGAAATCAGTCTATTGTTGTCAGCCCTTTAATATTGTCATATGTAAGATTTCAATCTTCTGAGGCACTTCAAACTAGCACAAATTGTCAAAAGATAGAGGAATTAGTGAGACATGTTGATTGAAGATGATATTATTATAGCAATAGAATGCAATGGATATAGTGTCCCTTCAGAGAAGACAGAAGGAACATGATTTGGGGGAGGGGTGGAGTTGCTAATGATTGCAGAGGAATTAAAACCCAAAAGAGTAGAAGTATATCAGGGGGGCAGAGATTCTGAGGGCAGTTCATTTGAAGCTGTCTGGTGTGAGATAGAGGCTAACAGGAATAAATATGTAATTGGTTGTGCTATAATCAGGGTGGGAGAATGCAGATGACATGCACTTGCAAATGATGAGTACAGGTCGAGTAATTATTATTGGAGATTTCAACTATAGAGATGTAGATTGGGAGGAGGAATGGTCACAGGCAGCAAAGGAAATGGAATTTATTCAGTGAGAGATAATTATCTGAGGCAACATGTAATGGAGGGGACACAAGGTTCAAGAGTGCTGGATCTGAACATCAAATATCTGCTCTCTGCATCAGAGAGCTTAACACTATTTATCTAGCTACTCTGCCTCTACTCGGAGAAAGTGATCTCATAATGTTGACCTAGGAGATTGCCAGACATGCAGAATTTTCTGTTTAAGAAGTTATATGCACCTTTTTACATATTTGAGGAGACCTCCACATCACCTTTCAGGAATGTGGAGAACTGACCTAATTATGTGGAATTACAAAGCTGGTGATTATAACAAACTGAGGCATCAGCTTTCAGTAGCGCTATGGCAAAAGAATTTGGAGGGGAAGAGATGGTGGTTACATGGGAGGTTGTCATAGGGATAAATCAGATATGAGTTAAATGAATGAATAGCATCATTAAGCAGGAGTTGCACACAAAGAAAATGTGATGGAGGTATTATAAGGAAAAAGGTGATCTACATGCCCATGAGCATTATAAGGTGCAGTCAAGAGGTGGAGGGGATGACTATGGTAAGAAAGGCCAAAGATAATTATGAAAGAAAGCTAGCTGGTGAAGCCAAAAGAAAGCCTAAAGAGTTCCACTGTGTGGCAAGTAAAAGTAAGAATGACAATGGAAGGATAACTTTTAAAAGGGCTGATGATGGGGAGATAATAGAGCCAAACAAAATAGTTGAATTACTGAGTGAGGGTTTGGCACCATCATCTAGGTGGTGACATTGACTAATAGGAGAATAGAGGTTGAAGAAATAGTGGTGCTTAAAAGAACTAAGCTTTGTACTATATTGCAAAACCTCAATACAAACACAGCCATTGGATTAGATGAGATATTGGCCACTGTATTACAAGAATATGCAAGGGAATTATCAGCTGCTCCGACCAAGCTGTTTCATTTAAGCCTCAGTACCGGAAAGGTGACAACAGAGTAGAAAGAGGACAAAATAGTCCCCCTGCATAAGTAGCAAATTATAGGTCAATCAGCATCTCAGAAGTGGTGGCTAAGGTATTGAAGAAATTGGTGAAAGAGAAAATTCAGGACTGGGTGAATCAAAATATGATGCTCTACAAGATTTCATGTAAGGTAAGTCTTGCCTTAGTAATTTGCTTACTTCTTATAATCAAGTGACAGTGAAGTTCGATAAGAGAAATGGCTACTCAATGATATTGTTGGACTTCGCAAAAGCATCTGACAAGATTCCACATAGAACTCTATTGCATAAATTGGAGCAAATGGGAATGAGTATGAATCTGGTGATTTGGATTGAAGGGTGGCTGATAAACAGATATCAAAGAGTACCTTATGGAGGAGTTGAGTCCAGTAGAAGGCAAGTGACTAGTGGTGCACCACACTGCTTCTTAATTGGTCTTATGTTGTTTAATTTGTATATCAGTGATATAAGAAATGACAGGAAATATTCAGTTGTTTTCTGATGATACTAAACTGGGAAGAGCGATGGTAAATGAAGGTGATGCAGAGATCCTGCAGGAAGATTTAATCATACCAGCTGTATGGGCAAAGGTAAATGGCTGCCAGTTTAATGTGGGCAAATGTAAGGTGCTGCACTTTGGAAAGAAATCAGAAGTTTTGTACTATATTGATTGAGCTCAACTGCAGGATACTGATGAGTCCAGCGACTTAGGTGTAATTGTGAATAGGGAGTTGAAGTTTAGAGGGAATATTGTGAAGGCAACCAAAATAGTACATCGGATTATGTGGTTGTTGAAGAACACTAAGAAGCAGGAATAGAGAGGTTATTGTTCTCCTGTATAAGGCTTTAATAAGGTAATGTCTGGAATATTGTGCTCAGATCTGGATACTGTGGGATGAAGACGTTGTGGAGAGGATCCAGAGGTGAGTGACAAAGATTGTGGTATACGTCTCTATGAGAACATTTTGATTGTCTGTAGGCTTCAAAAATTAGCTGATAGTCAAAAAACACGGAACATAACAAAAGAATTTTATTAAATTCTTCTGTCATGCTGAAGACATTTTTCAGTATATGGCAAGAAGGGAGAGTAAAAGGGGGTTACCAGTGGAAGTTGTGTAAGATTGTGGTTAGCAAGGGACTAGATTTCTTACTTGGAAGTTAATGAATAGTTGGAATGAGTTGCCAGAGGTGGTTGTGGGTGCTTCATCCGTGAATGAGTTTAAGGAGAGGTATGCTAGGCATTGCATGAATGCTGGCTAGTGTGTGAATGATAGATCTCCCCCAGTGGGTCTTCTGACTCAGTGGAGATACCTGTAATAATAATAATTAATAACATCCTGTACTTACTGTTTAGTAGGATCTTGTTTTTTTTTTTTTTCTTTATTTCAGTAAAGCTACTTAAATACTTAGATAAAGCATAATAAATTTAGTTTAATCCTTTATCCAAGTGTGAGCAAACAAAGTTTGCGCCTGAAAGTGTATTCAGGACTGGGGTAAGGTGGTACAACACCAGGACACTCCTTGCAAAGGTGGAGCAAGCTACCAACATCCTATCTTAGTATCTCCCATAATGCAAAACACATCTCCTTGCGGATATGTCTAATGTTATGCATTAAGGGAAGGGCCACAACCCAGACTAGTTTCGACCATTGAGGTAGAATGGGAGTTCATGTCTCTCATCATTGGCCTTTGGAGAATAAAGCATGCTGAGGATCAGCAGACAGTAAGAGAGGAGGATAATGCAAGATAGAGTAGGATAGTAGGAGGTAAAAGAGGCCTCAGTCAACCTGTTTAGCCGTTTTAGGCTAATTGGTCTGTAACACAATCTCAATTTATCTGTTCAAAAAAAAAAGGTTAACCATAAAATTTTGTCTAAAGTTCGCATATAAATTTATCCAATTTAATGATTTAATCAGATGTCTATGGAGGATATCTGTTGACCCTGTTTTGGAACAGTATTTTATAGTTTAAATGTTTGTTCGTAATGTTTGTTACTAAGTATAATATCCTTATTTGTATTCTGGGTAATTAAAATTTACTGCTGTTATTGAAAATCTAAGGACTTATGGTCCAAACTGGATATATAAATTTACCATAAAATTCGAACTTAAGGACCGGACTAGATTTTTTTTTTTTAAAGGACTTATGGTCCGGTAAGTTGAAACGAATAAGAACGTTTTGAAGGACTTGCAGACCTGGTACCATTGGGACTTAAAATGGGGTAGAATCTGGCCCAGGAGATTCTGCTCATAGGGAGCAGAACTGCCTCGCTGTAAGCCTTCGCAGCCCGGGTTCTCAGATCTACCCCCCCCCCTTATTTGGAGTAAGAGAATCTTTAGTAAGAGAAAGGGTTTGTGTGTGAGGATTTCTGTTCCTTTGTCTCGGAGTGTTGTGAGAGATTTCACTAGTGTGCGGTACCACTTGGGCACAACCCTTGCGCGGGATCCAGCATAGTCCGTGATTCCAAGGAGGGGGAGGAAAAATCCTATAAAATATCTAATGAGGAGGCCTGAAGTGTGGTTTGAGTTTAAGGCCTTCCGTACGGTTTTGAATGTGTTTGCATGGAGCAAGCTTTTGAGATCGGGCAGAGCGTATCCCCCCCCCTTCATGTTTTAGTTGTAGGTATTCTTTTTTTACCTCATGTTTTTTCTCATTCCAGAAGAAGTCTATGAGTTTTTTTGATAATTGATTTTCTTGTAGCAGTGTGATGCCTGTGATGTTGACTGTGTGCATCAGCATTGGGGTGATGATTGTTCTTATTACTGTGGCTCTGCCATAAAAGGAGAAAAAGGTTGGTTTGAACAGCTTTATCCTTTCCATGCTTGTTTCCTGTAATTTTTGAGTTGGTAATGCTAGGGTCTCAGAAAACGGAACGCCTAGTATTGTTAGGGGCTGCGTATGCAGTGTTAAACCGTAGGGAAGTCCAGTGTTATCGAAATTTCCAAAACTTTTGATTTTAGTTTTTTTGCAGTATGTCAAGATAGATGCAGATGGACTCAGAATCTCTGAGTGTAGCCACTACATCGTCTGCACATGCCACTATTTTGCATTGTCTGGAGACTTGGGGCAGTGAAATACCGTTAATTGTGGGGGTGTTCTCAATTCTGTTGATGAGGGGTTCTAATGCTAGAGAAAAGAGGAGGGGGCTTAGCGGGCAGCGTTGCCTAACCCCTCTCTTTATGCGGATCGATTCTGTCAGAAACCCATTAATAGACAGTTGTGTCGAGGCTTCTGCGTACATATTTTTAATTGTATGCCGAAGTCTTGGGCTCACACCTATTTTTTTGAGGGTGTCCTGCAAGTACATGTGGTTGACGCTGTCAAACGCTTTTTCCAGGTCGGTGGAGAGAAGTGCCAGGGGGTATTTTTTTTCGTTGGCCAGTCTGATTAGGTCTCTTAACAAGAAGAGATTAAATTCCATAGATCTACCTGGGATTCCGTAGACCTGTGAGCTTGTTATTATATTTTCTATTCCGCCCTGAATGCACGTGCAGATAATTTTTGCGAAAAGCTTGTAGTCTAAATTGGTTAAGGAGATCAGATGCCAGTTAGTTGACAAAGTCCGATCTCGGTCTTTCTTGGGGATAAAGATTGTATAGCTCTTAACGAATTCCTCGGGGATGTTTCCCGAAGTGAGGAATTCATTGAAGATGTTTACTAATGCTGGCAGTGCAAAATCCCAGATAGATCTATAGAATTCTATCCCCAGTCCGTCTAGCCCTGGGGTCTTTTTTGTCTTCATTGTTTTGTACGTTGCCTTTATTTCCGCTGCAGTTATCGGCCTGTCATGCAGGGCACTAAGATGATCGGGAAAACGTTTGATGTCCCACTTGCTGAAGTCATCCGTGCCCTGCTGGTCAGAGAAGATGCCGAGATACTGCTGATGAAAATGGAGTATTTCATGGGTTGAGTTTAGAATCTGGCCCTTCTCTTTGATCTGGTAAATCGTTCTCTCGTCATTTGCCGCCACCCATTGTTGATTGCAGAATGCAGCGGAAGGTGTTTCCACTGCATTTCTGAGATAGAGTCTCGTTCGAAAGTCGAGGTCCTCGACTCTACTCTGCCGCTCTTGCTGCAGCTCTATTTCTACTTTTCTGATAAGATCTCTGCATGGAATTCCGCTCCGTTCATTTATCCGGTACCAGCCGAGTTCCCTGTAGAGATCCCTCAGCCGTTTACGTTGTTGGTATGCCCTTTCGTGTCCACAGTTTTGAAACAGTTCCTTAGCCTGCCACTTGAAGTGCAGCCAGTTTTCCCAGTCCCAGTTGGTGTTTGTCCATCTGTCACAAAGGTTCTGTAGCTGGTCGCTAAAAAGACTGGGAAAGGTAGGAGGGAGCCTCCAAGGACCTCTGGCTGTTTCCATAACCTCTGGGAGTGTGATTTTGAATATGACCATTTTGTGGTCTGTTGACATGTTGTGTACTGCGGTGTGACGTATCCTCTGAACTTATTGTTCCAAGTTTTGAGATACGTACACCCTGTCTAGTCTCGTCGATATCTGGCCACGGCACCACTTCTCTACTTTGGAGGGATTATTCCGTCTCCAGACATCGACGAGGTCAAAGTTTACACAACATCGTTTTAAGGCGGCAATGCCGTCAGTTCAGTATTTGCATTCCCGCCCACTTTGTCTAAATGTGTGTCTTCCACACAATTCCAATCTCCAGCTACTATGAGGTGGTCTGCTCCCAGGAGATAGTTTTCAAGGGCAGAGAAGAAACCACTTCTGTGGTGTGGGTTGTTCGGGGTGTAAACTGCAACAAGTCGGATGGTACGGCCACCGTACTTCTAGTCCACCGCTACTAGACGTCCCGTGGCGTCTTTCTGGACGTTGAAGAACCCCCGCGATTGGTGGGCGAATTAGTATACCCACCCCCTCGCGAGTGCGCGTCCCCGAAGCACCAGTAGCTGGTGACCGGGTAGCTTCTCGAGAAGTTCTCCACATCCCAATGCTTATAGAAATGGTTTCTTGGATCAGGAGGATATTAATTTTGTGCGTTAACATTAGCTTCCAGACAGTGCTTTGCGCAAAAGGGTTGCGTAAACCGTTAGTGTTTAGAGTGGCAATTTTAATTTCCATGTTGGTGTTTAGAAGAAGGGGGGTTTTCATCTGTTCGTGGGTCTACGTCAACCACATCTGGTTCTTTGTCAGAGCTGTTTGCATCCGTATCAATAACGAGGTTGCCTTCATATTCCATATCTGTGTCACTGGCAATGTCCGTTCCGTGGTTATGTGTTTGGGGTTCTGTAGGTTCGTTTGTTACTGGGGGAGGGTTTCCCGGCCTTGTTGCGTCTACGTCGAGGGGCTTTGTGCCTGTTGCTCCACGTTGGCCTGTAATTTGGGTGTTATCTGATTCGTCCTCTGATGACAGTAGGCTGCTTTGTTTAGCTTTTTTCTTTTCCTATGTTTCTCTTGTGTGCTTTGTTGGAGCGCTGGTTGTGACAACTTCTTCCTCTTTCCTGAGTGTTTCAATGTTTGCAGTCTCGTTGTTGGCGGTTTTGTCCTTTGTGTGGCAGGTTGCCTTGGGTATCTTACCCATTGGGGTTTTTGTGGAGGTTATGTTTTCTGCTGTTGCCCCTTTTTCGGCCTGATGGCGGAGCTCTGGAAAATCCTCCTTGGTAATGCCTCAGGTTTTCCCGTGGGTGTAGCCCTGACCGGTGTTATGGTCCCTCCAACTACTTCTGAGTGCGTCTTGTGCTAGCATGTGTCAACTTTGTGGGTCAAGTCCCCACATTTAAGACAAGGTTCTGTGCAGCTTTCTAATTTGTGCTTCGTTGATTTGCAGTTTCTACATTGTATTCTCGGGCAATCTGCCCCGAGGTGTTCAGCAGAGTCGCATCGAAAGCACAATCTTTTGACAACCCGGTAGTTGACCATAACCCTTGTTTGGCCCAACTTAATGAAGTTGGGAACATCTGTTTTCATATCCATCTGGATTTCTACTTCTCCTGTTTTCCAGCTTTTGTATTCTGTGTGTTCAATCGCTTTGATATCATGAATTTCACCCCATTGACTAAAGAATTTCTTAATGTCGGCTTCGTTCTCCAGGTATTCTAGGGGAATTCTGGTTATTTTTAATGTTCTGCGTAGACTCCCTATTAAAAAAGGCTTGATTGTTTGTCCCAAACAAGGAAAACCCTCTAATAATTTTCTTCTTGTTTGGTCGTTTTGACCACTATTTGAAATCTCTCTGTCGAGTACGGTGTGAAACCGTATATGTTTACCACCCCTACTGTCTCTATCAGAGTTTTCACTAACGCCCGCTCGTTTACGGGCTGCTTGACCTCGATACCGAGCGTCCTAGTTCTGGGCAAAAAAAGCAGCATTGTTAAAGGAATTCCTAACTACTGGCTGTAGAAAGGGGATGTAAAGGAGGGCAAAATCGAGGAACGCTGGGCGTTCCTCGCGGCAAGCAAAAAGATACAGGAAGGGATAGATAAAACAACAAATAAAGAAAAAAGAGGTTTAGCAAGGCTGAGGTACCACGGTAGAACCTGAGCATGGAGCTCTCTATTCGGGCCGCTGGAACTGGATCTTCTTTTGGACGGGGAGGCACAGGCTGTCTAGCTGATCCTTTGGGTAGTGCAACACCAAAACTCCCTTTCTCTTCGATCTGGAACTGGAGCTCTCCTTTAGGTCCTAGTTGTTGAGGTCTCATCAGTGGGAGCCAGGCCCAAGTGGAGATACCAGGCAGAAGCATTAGCAGGTCATCTCCACCTATAAGAGTTGCCAAATGGTGTGCCACCCTTTTTTAATAAATTACTCTGGATTTAGAGAAAGATGTTGAAAGTTTATTTTTTACTTGGTTAGAGTATAATAAATTTAGTTTAATCCTTTATCCAAGTGTGAGCAAACAAAGTTTGCGCCTGAAAGTATCTTCAGGACTGGCGTAAGGTGGTACAATACCAGGGCACTCCTGGTATCTCCACTTGGGCCTGGCTCCCGCTGACGAGACCTCAGTAAAGGTCGAAACTAGTCTGGGTTGTGGCCCTTCCCTTAATGCATAACATTAGACATATCTGCAAGGAGAGGTGTTTTGCATTATTGGAGATACTGAGATAGGAGTGTTGGTAGCTTGCTCCACCTTTGCAAGGAGTGTCCTGGTGTTGTACCACCTTACCCCAGTCCTGAAGATACTTTCAGGCACAAACTTTGTTTGCTCACACTTGGATAAAGGATTAAACTAAATTTATTATACTCTAACCAAGTGAAAAATAAACTTTCAACTTAGATAAAGCATTAGTGCTGAGTGAAACCACATCTACTGTTTGTTGAATTCGAAGTTTGAGTTTACATGTATTTAGAAGTACATGATTTTTGCTGCAGAGCAGATGTCTGGATTTCAGGTTGAGACAAAAAAAAAAAAAATAGTAGTACAGTAAGACTCCCCCTCCCCCCAGAATGGGATAACATTCTTAGGTGTTTCGTTATAGTGTTCTTTTGCAAATATTCAATGAAATGGTAATTCCTTGATTTCTCAAACTCTCTGCTTTCAGTCAGCAACACTAGATAATTGTACATAATTCTGTGAATTTTCCAACAGTACATATTTCCCCAAATTCTTTGATTTCAAACGATAATGGTGAATATACCAAAGCTCTTAGTAATTTGATATGCTTGGTATGAAATACACATGTTCATTATTAAATAGCACCTACAGTAGGGTTTGAATTGGTCGAAAAATAATTTCTTATTTTTTTTAACCATAATGTCTAGAAAAGGTAGGAAAGTAAGAAATCAAAAATGCAAAGCAAAATAATTTTCCTGGCTTTGCATTTGGATGGATGATAAAATGCAATTTTACATGCTGTTATGTCAATTGATAATAATTAGAAAGGCAATAAACATTTTGTATGCATATTCATGATCAGTATAATTAATGATCCCTTTCTCACGAATCCACATCAATCCCTCTTTCATAAACATTCAGTTTCTGCCTTATGCCTCTTCTACAGAAACTTTCAAGGACAGTGCTCTGCTGAATGAGCCACTATTATTCCTTCACTCTCCTCCAAAATCATTAAAACCAACCTAACCAACTTCACTGCTTCCTCTTTTATTCTATCTACTTTTGTCCTTTGGAGAAGTGTCCCTCACTCTGCCCTCCCCAAAGATTGCAACCCTTAGCTGTTCAAACAAAATGTGTACAGACTCCTCCTTTCTTCCATTCCTCTTGTCCACACACATGGCACAAGTGTACTATAGGTCTTGGAAGAAATAGGAAAAACATCAGAAAATTTACAGCTGACAGGCTAGTTTGACAGATTTGAAAAGTATGGTATCACTGAAGTAGTGGCAAGTTGAGACAGAGGCAACTTTGCACAAGTTTATATATAATAATCATGTTGTATAGAAATTCAGTACTGTTCTATTCATGTCTGCATTTTCACCTTTACTTATTTACATAAAATGACCCCAGTTAGTGCTCTAAATTCTAAGAACATATCTTGAGCATTAACCAGAGTTTTACTGTATGTATATTTCTAGGAATCCATAGCAACCTATAACTGGTTGCTATCTTCATTCTAAATACCAAACTCTCACTGTGTATGCTAATAATTTGGCATCATCATCAGTATTCTGAAGAATAGAGTATTCACATCTTGAGATATGACATTAGAAAGAAAGAACTTAATCACCTATATTCATAAGTTATATACAGAAAAGCCACCACATAACATACTAAATGCAAGATTATCTCATTCTCTCTCTCTCTCTAATACCATTGTGGAATTTTTCCTCATCTCACTCCTTTGTTAAAAGAACTAAATATGCTTTCATCCTAATGATGTTGAAAGTTTTTTTCACTTGGTTATGAATTAAATTAAAGATGCCAAGAAATGATATTCTTGGCATCTTTAATTTCTTGGCATATTCTAAAAAATACAAAATGTTATATTCAGGCAATAACAATCAAGGAAAAGAAGGAGTAGCCATAGTATTCAACACAAAATACGAGGCTAATCTTCTTGAATGGCAGTCAGTCTCAAGTAGAGTAATGTGGGCAAATATGAGAATGGGGAACTGGACAATGAGACTTATTTGTGCCTATGGTCCCACAGAAGGTTCTACTAAGGTAGAAGTGGAGGAATTTTTTGAGGCTTTAGAAAAAGCAACTGACACAATGAAAAAGGAAAAGTTGGTCCTTGTAGGGGATCTAAATAGCAGAGTAGGAAATGATTGTGAGACATACAAAAATATTTTGGGAAAATTTGGAGAAAAGAGCAAAGCTAATAATAATGGCAAATATCTGTTGGATTTCTGCTCAGGACATGGACTGGTTATTACTAACACCATGTTCCAACATAAAAATGTGCACAAATTCACATGGAGAGAAGAGGCTAGGAATAAGAAAAGTCTCATTGACTATGTTATTGTTGATAGTGATGTTTTCTCCCTGGTGCAGGACACCAGAGTGTACAGAGGATTTGAAATTGGAAGTGATCACTATTTAGTCTTGAGCAGGATAAAATTGAATTTCATATTGAAAAGAATAACATGTAAGAAAGTTTTAAAGCGAATAAAAGTTGAGCAGCTCTCAGATGTAAACTGTAGACTAAAATACAGAAATATTATTGAAAAGAAAATGAAAGAGTTTGAGAACAGGAATCAAACCTTGGAGATTCAGTGGCAAACTCTGAAGGAAACATTGATTGATTCTGCCAGAGAGGCATGTGGTGAGGTTGTGTGCAAAGATAAAAAAATCAGAACTCCCTGGTGGACACAGGAAGTTAAAGAGGCAGTGAAGGAAAAGAAGAAAGCATATCAAAAGTTCCTGGCAAATAAGTCAGCTTTTACTCTTACAGAATACAGAGACAAATGTAAGAAAGCTAAACAGTGTGTAAAACTAGCTAAACAAAAGTCATGGGAGGACTTTGGCAAGAATATAGAAAATAAATATCAAGAAGGTGGCAAAATATTCTGGAGGTTGTTGAAGAAGCTTAGGAATGGAGGAAAGAGTGCTGTAAAAGGAATTAGAGATGATAAAGGTGAAATGAAAACAGGAGAAAAAGATATCCTTGAAGTATGGAGTAATTACTTTGAAAAACTGCTAAATGAAACAAGCAGTGATGACAGCACAGTGATAAAAAACACTGACCAGGCATGCAGTCAGGAATACATATCCATATTTGAAGTAGAAAAAGCCATCAAAGGCTTGAAATGTGGAAAGGCAGCAGGAGTAGATGATATTCGACCAGAAATGCTGAAGTATGGTGGTATAAGAGTCTTACAGTGGCTGCACTGCATAGTTCAGAAAGCCTGGACAGAGGGACGAATTCCCGATGATTGGAGTAGAGCTCTCATAGTACCCATATATAAAAAAGGGAAATAAAACTGAATGTGAGAATTACAGAGGTATTTCCCTACTGAGTGTTCCTGGCAAGATCTATGCAAGTATACTTGAGAAACGGTTGAGAAGAATTGTGGAAGAAAAGCTTGGTGAAGAACAAGCTGGATTCAGGCCAAATAGAGGCTGTCAGGATCAGATCTTCACTTTACGACAAATAGTCGAGAAAGCATGGGAATATAACAAAGATCTGTATTTAAGTTTTGTCGATTTGGAAAAGGCATATGACAAGGTGCCAAGAGAGAAGCTATTCAATACGCTGCAGTTATATGGTGTCAATGGGGCATTATATCAAGCAATACTTAGTCTTTATTTGAGTTGTGAGTCAGCAGTTAGAATTGAAGGAAGTACAGGAAGATGGTTTAATGTTAAATCTGGTGTGAGACAAGGACGTACATTATCCCCTCTGTTATTCATTATCTATATGGATCACATTATGAAGGAATGTGGTATTAAACCTGATATCAAAATTGGAGATGTTAATGTCAGCTGTTTGCTTTATGCGGATGATGTTATACTTCTAAATAAATCCGCTACAAGTCTGCAAGATTCTCTGACTAAATTGAATAGCTGTTGTAATAGATATGGTATGAAGGTCAGCAATAAAAAGACAAAGACAATGAAAATAGGCAGAATCATTGAAAATGTCAACTGTGTTGTGAATGGAGAACCTGTGGAACAAGTAAAACATTTCAGCTACTTAGGCACAATTTTTACTGAAGATGGTAAACTAAATATAGACATAGACAACAGAATCAGCAAAGCTGGTATCGTGGGAAGTCAATTGAATAAATTCATATGGAATAAGAAAGAAATTAGTCGGAACACTAAATTAGCTGTATACAAGACTGTGTTCAAACCAATTTTAACTTATGGATCTGAGAGCTGGGTCGGAAGTAAAACACTTGACCAAAGACTAGAGACCGCAGATATGAGAGTCCTGAGAAAGATTAGAGGCGTGAACAGATGGCATCAATGGCAATATCATATTAAAAATGAGGATATTAGGAAAGAACTTGACATTGTCAGCATCCAGGAATGCGTTAGCAGAGCTAATCTCAGATGGTATGGTCACTTAAATAGAATGGGAGAGGAAAGATTAGCAAAACAAGTGTTCTCTGCCAGGTTGGCAGGAAAACGACCCAGAGGAAGACCAAGATATAGGTGGATTGATACGGTACAAAGTGCCTTAGACAATAGAAATATAAGATCTGATAATGTTGGAGTCTTGACAAGTAACAGACTGATTTGGAGGAAAATTGTAGATAGGAAGTTAGTAATGATGTAATTTTTTCATGTAGTACTGTCATATCCTGTACACCCCTTGAGGGTACATGGCAGGAATTTGATGATGATGATGATGATGAGAAATGATATTCTTGGTTCATCCTTTATCCCAGCAAACAAAGTTTGTGCATGAAGTGTCTTCACGACTAAGCTACTTAGAGAACTGATGACTTCACCTTAATTACTTTAGTATCCCCATAATACAAAGCACACATTCTTTTGGATGTGAATAATGCTAATTTGTCCCTTTCCATAATGCTTAGCATTATACACACCGAAAAGAATGTGTCTTTTGCATTATGAGATACTAAGGCAATTAATGTGAAGTCATTAGCCTCTATATACAAGTACCATAGTTGTGAAGATACTTAACACACACACTTTGTTTGCTTTTACTTAAATAAAGGGTAAACCATTTTTAATTCCTAATGATGGTAAGCATATGTTCAAAATTGTAGAATTAACTCCTATTGCCATAGTGTTTAATTGCATAATGCTTATTTACACCTTTTAGCATACCAAACCAAGTTAGATTTTTAATTTTCTAACATCCTTTTGTAAGTTAATGAAATAGTTTTATTTTTCAAAGGAAAAAAAAAAGAAAAAGTTTAAGATTTCTCAGTTATTTGGTTCTTGAAATGCTTCCTACACATAGACATGCATGCAATAAATAAATAATACGCATGCAAAATAATATGGTTATGATGTGTTAAATGCATGTTTTAACAGCAGCTGTGTATATCATACAGCAGTTGTACTTTCTTATATCACGGACACTGAACTCATAAGTTAAAACATTTTAAACATTTTATTTTTACTCAGTAATGACACACACAGAAGGACTTCACTCTTACAGAAACAAGTCGTTATTATTATTATGTGACACCTCCAGGGAGTCTAGAGACTCATCGAGGGAGGGCAACTACTCTACAACTCTGTCTCCACCACTCAATCCACCAACTACTACAAACCGCAATTACCATAATTATCTACACCAATGCCATCTGCTAGCATTGGTGTAGATAAATACTGGTGGTGGATAATCCTATCTCCGCCACTAGTATTTTTACAGAAAATCACAAACATCCATGCCCATGCTTGGATTCGAACCTGCAGCCTTTTATCAAGATTATCAAAAGCTTGGCCATTAAGCTGTTTCTAAATGAAATAGCAAAGAAGCATGGAATATCACAATTACAAGCATCACTAGTTGGTGTACTTATTGTATTTAATGTAAAGTTTTTGTGTTTGCTTCTTCAAAAATGAAAAAAAAAAAAAGAGACATCTCTCAAAAATTCTTGATGCCATTCAGAAAAGAGCAGGTCCATATTTTATCCCTTTTACAGATTTTTCCATGGATGCTGTTCAGCAGAACAGCATCCATGCATATGCACGACATATATTTGCTTCCTATGCCCTGCAGCCTCTTGTGTGTGGAAGTGATATTAAAAGGAAGGGGGGACATTTTTCTGAATAACATAAATAAGCAAATGTTGCAACATCAAAACTTGCAGATTCTGGTCAGAATCATCCACAGTAGAGAAAAACTTAATTCAAACAAGCCGAATTTTCATCAATTTTTTGGTTTTGGTTTGGTCTTTGTTTTAGTTCACTATTTCAGTTGAGTGCTACATGTTTTAACTGCTTCTACAATGTTTATTAATAGTGTAAACAAGATGACATTTGTAGCATTTATATCTTCAAGAAAGCATTCAAAAATATGTACTCTTTCTCAGCACAATTCATGACTTGAAGACAAATTGCCAATGAGTGTGGTGTTGGTTTGGGTTTTGTTAATGCGATTTTAAAGAGGTTTTGAGAGAAAAGTGCCTTTTCTCCTGACTGAAAAGGAAAACTACACTTACTCAGAATTATTTACTAGTTAGGAAAATCAAAATGAATCCAAGATTATCTGCTGTAGACTTAAATAGAGACTTAGCAGCAAGTGGGATTAATGTTTCTGACATGACAGTCCATCGAAGATTGTTGGAAGCAGGGAGTACTGCCCACAGACCAAAAAAGAAACAACTGTTGATGAAGGCTATGCAGAAAAAGAGTAAACAAAAGATTACAAAGATTGGACTGTTGAGAAGTGGAAGGAGGTCATATTCTCAGGTGAGAGCTATTTCTTTGTTCAAGAAGAGTGAGTGCCCTATGTTTGCAAATAAGCAACTGAGAAGACTTCCTGCCCATCTTTAACGAACTCCTAAACACCCAACCAGAAAGATGATCTGGGTTATTTTACACATGATGGTCCATGATCACTTGTACCTGTTGATGATATGATGAAAAGTGACCAATGCATAAAAATATTGGAAAAAAGAGAATCCCCACAGATCCAGAAAACAAAGTACTCATCTTCCAACAGGATCTCACTCATTGCCACACTTCAAAAAAAAAGTGAAAAAAGTTCCTCAGAAATCACATCCAATTGCTTCAGTGGTCAGGTAACACTCTTGACATTAACCCAATAGAATATTTGTGGGCCATAATGAAAAAGATACTTGGAAAATTAAATTGTGATACAAAGGATAGCTTAATACAATCCATTATATAAGTATAGTTTTGAGATGCAGAAATAAGAAAAATGTTTTCTACGAGTCCATGCCTAAGCGAATTAATGAACTTATTAGGAACAGAGAAGCACATATAAATTATTGGGTAAAGTTGGAGTTTAATTTTTATACTTATTTTCTTGCAAAATTAAAATTTGTCTTTAAAATGTGAGTGCTCGGATTAATTTGTTCGCTACTGTAGTTTCAATTTTTCTGTTAATGATTTAATGAATTAAATTTTTAGTTTATGATAATGTAATCCTGTGTTGGATCCCTGTTTGTGAGTGTAAAATATTTTGCTAAATTGGATGTAGGGTTTTCTCTATTATTGATTATCATTAGGAGTGGTATTATTTTTATGAATTTTTGGAATTTATATATTTTTATGAATCATTCATATACATATGCAGTGTACATGAATGAAGATTTATACAAAGTTTTTTTTTTTTTTTGTTATATCTCAAGACCAAGATTTTAGCTTTATTTACTCATTAATATATTTTTTATTAGGAAACTTTTCGAAAGTTAGTAGGATTAGTATTACTTCCAAGCCTCCATAGAGTCAAAAACCAATCATGAGAAGTAGAACATTCATGGACCCACAATAACTATCACACTTTGCATAATTCTATCAGTTTCTTTTATTTTATATTGGCATGGACCCTTAAAAGAGTTAATGTTGTTCTATTATATTGTAAAGTATTCCTTATTGCAGTAATGTTGTTCTGTTCTAGTGATGACCTTTGGAGAATACTGCTCTTTTCAACAGCAAACTTGGTTACTTCTGGGAGATTTAGCTGTATTTAGAATGTGTGAAACATCAAGTCAGATATTGTTAGATAATTCCCATATACTTCAATCTGCCACTATTATAATTTTGATAGCAGAGATTTCTTTATGTCCTATTGCAAAACGAAAAACGTTTTCTACCTAAATGGCTAGCTGACCAGAGATGTTTAGAATAAGTTGCAAATTAGTTAAAACAAGAAAATGAAACTTTTGTTTTTGATGCAGAAAATACTATATATGCATTATCTCATCATGAACAAACTTTGTTAAAAAGTAAGGCAATAATTATTCCAATAAAGTAATTAAATAGTTCTTCAAGCAAATTCCTAATATGCGTCTTTAAGGGGGGGTGCAGTATACTTTGGTAGTACTATATACTGCACACCCCCTTAAAGACAGGGTGTGCAATATATATATATATATATATATATATATATATATATATTTTTTTTTAATACATTATTATTACTATCAACAACTTGAGCACTATATAAGGTTTGACAAATCAAAAGGAGGAATGGAGTGTACTGTCATCAGCAAAGCTATGGATAGGATTGGAAGTCTCTGCGAGCAGGTGATTTATATATAAGAGGAAGAGAGTGGGTGAAAGAATGGAACCTGGGGTATGCCTGCATTAGTGGGAAAATCTGAGGAGATGATACCATCAACCAATACACGTAGTGAGTTACAGAGTGTGGGAGGCAGACCATGGGATGACAGTTTGATAAGTAGTCCCCTGTGCCCCATCAAATTCTTTTGAGATGTTGAGAACAAGCACTGAAGTTTCTCTGAATTTTTCCATGGCTTGAGTCCCGAGGTGGGTGGTGAAAGCTAGATCAGCTGTAGATCTTGAGTGGCAGAATCCATACTGCTGGTCACTGATTAGTTGGTATGTCTATAGGTGGTTCAAGAGTTGGTGTCGATGACCTTCTCCATAATTTAAGAGCAATTGGATGATAATTTTGGTTGACTTTTATCACTTTCCTTTGTGATGGACTGGATTTGGGCCTGTTTCGATGTTGTAGGTTAGATGCCAGTAGAATAGGATAGATTGAAATGCAATACAGGATAGGTGTTCTGGGGCATAAGTTTCTGACATAATAGTTGGGATACCTCAGGACCATATGCCTTGTTTGGTTCAGGTTATTGAGGATTTTTCAGCTTTCTTTCTGGTGGAAGACAATGGTTAACATGGAGAGAGTAGTTTTCAGTGGAGTGGAACGAACTTTGTCCAGGTCATCAGTGGAAGAGTTGGAAGAGTGATGCCAGTAAGTTGGCCTTGTCTTTAGGTGAGGTGACTACAGCAGTCAGGCATTGAAGATGGTAGAAACTTTGAATTTGGTGATGATTCCTTTACAGCTGTTGCAGGTTAAAATATAGTCAGAGTGAGCGACTGAAGTTTTGGTCTTGAGCCATTTACATTATTATTATATTAATATCTGACCTTCATGGAGTCAGAGACTCATCGTGGGAGGTACACACATCAGACATAAAGCTCATCCAACCGCGCTTTAAACTGATTTAATGTGTCTGCATGCACAATACACTCAGGAAATGCATTCAACTCGTTAACCATACTCCATGTAAAGAACCCTTCTTCTCACCCCTCTGCTCACACTCTCATTATGCAGTTTCCAGGGATGACCTCTTCTTCTACCCTCCTCTCCCATTCTATAAAAAATCTCTTCCATGTCACTCTAATAACAACCACTGATTTCTCAATCATATCTTCCTTCTACTCCTATTCACAAGGCTCTGCAGTTTATATTCTCGCAATCTGTCCTCATATTTCACATTCCAAAGACTACTGATCACCTTTGTGAATCTTCTCCGGACCCTTTCTAACATATCCTCATCACCATGAAAACCCAGTGACCAAAGTGCACAATAACCCATGTGAGGCCTGATCAAAACCTTATACAATGGCATCATAGCCTCTTTATTCATCCGCATACAGTTTGCAATATTGAACTGACAGTTCTACTTACCTGCATGTTCATGCAGTCTATTGAAGTCCTCCTGTACTTATCATCTGCTTGACTTTTCATTGCTCTCCCCAATTTTGCATAATCTGCAAACAGCAACATATCGCCAGTTAAACCCATGCCAATATTATTAGTATACAAAATAAACAACAGTGGTCCCGACCCCTTGGCACACCACTAGTGACCTTCCTCCCTAGGGATACTGCACTCCCATATACAACTTTCTGATATCTGACAACCAATCACTGATCCAACTTAGAAGGCTGTTATCCAATCCCATCTGTTTCATTTTATTTAACAGCTTGTTGTGTGGCAGTCTGTCAAAAGCTTTTGCAAAATCCAAGTATACCACTGTATGTGCATCTCTTTTGTCCAAGACATTTGTCACCTTGTTATACCACATAAGTAAGTTAGTAAAACATGATCTCTGTTTAACAAACCCATGCTGATAATCACAGAGAATACTGCTGTTATCAGCCCATTTCTGTATCCTAGTTCTCCAGATATACAGATTGGCCTATCGTTTGTATCCACAGCCGTATCACCATCTTTATGCAGTGAAACAATTTTACTTTCTTTCCACTCCCATGAAACCTGTGCTATTGTAAGACTTATTAAACAGGCATGCCAATGCTACTGCCAGTTCTCTGAGACATTCCCATAAAAATGGGTCATCAAAGCCTTATCGACATCAAGGTTATTTATTTCTTCAAATATCTCCTGCGCACTCACAATTAAGACATTCTCTCCTTTGTCCTCTACATTAAGTTTCTCATGATTTTATCCATGAGATAAATTTTATTTAAAAATTTAAACTTTAGTTTCTCATTAAGGATGAAACACCCTTATAAATTGATCATGGAATAACTCAGCGATGTCTTTGCATCAGTTATCATTCTACCATTTTCTTCCATTGACATCATCTTGTCATAGTCATTGTTCCTTCTCCTTGTCACATATCAAAAAAAAAAAACTAAGGCTTTCTTTGCCTGATTTGTTCAGTTCTGCACATGCTGCACGTTTCTTGTCACTCTCCTGGCTTGTTCTTTATACTTTTTATGATTATTACCATTATTCATCTTGCTGCCTCCAAAATGCCTTCTTCAAGATTTCATGTTTAAACCCCTCATTCATCCATTTTACACCTACCTTATTCAGTCCTTTGACCTTAGGAATACATTCATGCATTGATGCTGTTGTGTCATACCTCGGCAACACTGACAATCTTTCCCACTATACTGTTATCTTTCATTCTCCTCACTAGCTTCCTGACATTCTCCCTCACATTTTCCTTGTCTACTTAAATCATTTGTCCCGAAAACCACCATCAATTCTCTTGCTCATTTTCTCCTCTTGTTCAAAGAATGAATTATCTTGCTCATTTCCCTCCTGGATAGCAGACCTTATGGTTTCTCATTAACCAATCCTCTAACAATGGAATCTCCATACATTCCTATTCTCAAATCACTCATTACCCCATTTAATCCCTTTTTTTCTTTCATTCTATTCATTTGCACACTTTTCTTTATTTCTAGTAAACATCTAATATCACTGTGCATATTCCTCATTTCATTTTGAATAACTGTTTCATCAAATCTTTCATTCTGACAATTTCACTCTCATAGTGTCACTACCTTTTTCATTCTACTTCACCTTACTTCTGTTTCTTCATTCAAAAAAGTCCCAATAGACAACATCTGATGAATAGGGAGTGTGTGTGTGTGTGTGTGTGTGTTCATATGGTGGTATTTATTTTCCAACTAAAACAACATTTTTGTAGACAAAAACTGATTTATATACAAGTGCATACTTTCTTAGTACAAAGTCCTCATGTTCATTCTTTGAAATATGGGAACTTTTAATTAAATTAATTTTAGTTGAAAAAAGAGGTATACATTGTAATTTACATCAAAAATACAGTTATAAATTGCCAACATATAAGCCTTACCACCACTTACAATTGGTTATATTGATGTATTGGCATATTAAAAATTTTAATAAATTCTTTTTTACTTGTCAATATCATGCTTGAAAAAAAAAAGTAATAAATTTGACATATATTGAACACTAAGTTATCATTGGATTTGTTGTGAAAGTGAAGAAAATGTCTTCCGAAACATTAAATTTGTTATGTAAGACAGAGAAGATGTCCTTTCAAGAACTTGTGTTTGAATGGTACAAGAGGTTTTTCAAAAAGGAGAGAGAATGTAAAAGATGACAAGCAATCTGGTTTTCTGATATAATGAAAACTCTCCAAGACTGATGAAAGCATATGACATGTTATAAAAAAGGATATTCAACAAATAATACCCGATTTGTAGAGTTGGATTTTGCACTAAGACTTTGCATTGGTATATAAATCAGTTTTTGTCTACAGAAATTTTATTTTAGCTGGAAAATAAATACCAATACATGAACACACATTCCCTATTCATCAAATGTTGCCTATTGGAACCCCCCCCCTTTGAAATTTATTCTTATACATATTCAGTTAATTGAAGACATCTATAAGAAAACAGCAGAGTTAGGTGAGGTAGAATGAAAAAGGTAGTGAGACTACAAGAGGGATCACATCAAATGTTAGATGCGACCATTCTCTGAAATTATTTTGGGTAAGTGCTTTTGATAACTCTGCTGTTTTCTTATACATATTCAGTTATAAGACATCTATAAGAAAACAGCAGAGTTATCAAAAACACTTACCCAAAATAATTTCAGAGAATGGTCACATCTAACATTTTGCTTTTCTAAAGCACTTTTAACTGCATCAGCCCACATAGGTCTTGGTATTCCTCTGGGTCTTCTTCCTGCTATCCTGTCAAAGCTGTATTATGTGTCTCAAGTCTATGTTTCTTCAAGGTATAGTAGCTTGCGATGGTTGGATCCCATCCATCATCAAGGCATATGATATCTAGTGGTACTTTTGCACATTGCCCCACTCAGTCTCTATGTTGAAGCGAATGAACTAGCTCTGCTCTAAAAAATCTCTTTCAGACCATCCTATGTGGTCTAGTATCTTTTCTTTGCATTGGTGGAAGGCTCAATATCACACACATCAGATTGACATATGTTCCTTTGGTGTGCATGTTAAAGAGATTATGCAAGCTATTTGCATGATTGCTGAAAACATTACCTGCACCAAACATAACAGCATTCCTCCATGGCATGGTTGCCATAGAGGAATGCCATCATCTCTCTACATGCAGTTATTTAAGACACGCAGAGCAGAATACTCTAATTTCCTTCCTATCTGTACTGTTTTCAAAATCGGAGACCACTGTTGGTTGTGCTGCTCAATTTCCTAACTTTATCATATTAAATCAGATTCCACTTATTGTGTTGCATGCAATTCAGCTTGTGCATATAAAGAAAACTTCTGCCAAAAGTGATGATTTATGCAGCCTCATTAAGTTATATGGTCATCTTGTTTCACGTGTACAGTCCACGTCAAGTGCTTTGCGAGGTTTTACAACTGTTGCACAAAATATCCATCATCTATTCATTGGACATCATCAGATGCTGTATGGTCAGTCAGATGCTTGATATCAGCCGCACTAGTCCTTTCCAGGTGGTCTTGTATGCTTATCTGGAGGCTTCACCTCTCTGATGATAATTCGCTCTAGACACACCATCCATCCATCTCATTGATAGTCTACCCCTTCCTCTTTTTTCAGAAACTTGACCTTCTCTTACTTTTTTAAGAAGCCCCCTTCCATCCTTTCAATATATCTTCTGTTTCAACTGATCCTCTCCAGTATCCATTTGTTTGTCCACCTTTCAGTATATTATATCCTCAGCATCCTTCTGCACAACTTGAAGGTCCTTAATTTTGATACTGAGCAGTGCTGGATTCCCAGCTACATTGGAATTGAAAGAAATGAAACTGCAGATGCAGCCACTAGATCAGCTGATAATTTTTCTGCATACTGGTTTCAGTCCCTTATGCAGAGTAAAATAGTTCATAAGATCAAATCCAATCATCCAATGGCAGGAAGCATGGGCAAACAAATTGCACTACATTAAGCCTGAAGTTGGAGGGCACTAGTGTTATCCTTAGTAGTGGATGCCGTACATGTGTTGCTTATCTGTCATGTCCGTGTGGTTAGCCTAGTAGCTATGTGCTTCGCAACCACATGCCTGGGTGGGGAAGGAGTGTCCTAGGTTCGATTCCCATCAACATCGTGAGGAGCTTAAGGATTTCCCTCAGCCATAGCCAAGTTAGTCAGTCTTGGGAGTGGACAGCAGGGTTCCCCCCCCCCCCACACACACAAGCAGGTAAACCGGCCCCCTTGAACACATGCGGATACAGTCAGGAATACTTAAGACACTTCCTCCAGCCATATGTCTGAATTGTCAGCTATGCTGGTCCTGAGCCAGAATAAAAATGGGGGGGGGGGGAATTGAGGTGGTGCCGTACCTCCCCATAAAAGGGGCTCACGGTTGTTGAATCACCATACGAAATGAATGAATGAGTGAGTCTAAGTCATTATTTTTTAGTAGATATTAGCAATATTGTTATATATAATTGGTATATTTTGTTTATTTTTGACTGTGTTGTTTAGTGAACTGTTACATGATATGCTTTCAGAAACGTTTTTCGTTTCTTCGATGTAACGTGTGTTTAATGTATTCATTTCCGAGAACGAATGGTTTGTGGCAGGAGAGTGAGAATGGAGAAAATATTTGTCAGAGATGTTTCACAAGCGAGTATAAGAAATGCGAGTTTAGTGTTGGGAGCGAAAGTATGAAGTGACTGTATTATGAATATAAGGCATGATTGTCTAAGTGTTGTGGAGAATGCAGCAGAAGCAGTGAATGATGGTGGTGCACAAAATACGAACGAGCGCTTGAAGGAAGTGGTTGAAAGTATTAATGTGGATGATGAGATGTTAGCATGGCAAGAAATTGTATTCTTATGTAGACTCTTTCACAGGGCAAAATGTGAGCTCGAGCAACTGGAGAAGCAATTGGCATGTGGTACAGCAGGAGGAGGAAGAACAAAAGAGTGAATGGAAAAAGCATAAAAATGTGAGAAACTGGAAGAAAAGAGATAGTATTATATGGGGATTCAATGATAAGAAGTATACTGAATGAGAAAGTGACAAAAGCATGTTTTCTAGGTGCGAAGATAAAGGATGTTAGTGAAGCTGTGTTTGCAGAAGGAAGAAGCGAATGAATTAATTGTTTTGGCAGGCACAAATTATTTTAAAGGCGAGAAATATGCAATGAGAAAAGATATGAAAGAGTTGTTAGAAGAAGCAAAAATGAAGAATAAGAAAGTAAAGATTGTGAGTCTGCTGCCTCAGTATGATAGGATGGAATTGAGAAGAATGGCCATGATTGCCAATGACTCAATGAGAAGATTGTGCAGGAGGAATGGCATGCAGTTTATAGATGTGTCGAATGAATTTGATGGATGTAAGGACCTGTATGTGATTGATGGACACTGCACTTAAATGGTTTTGGAGTTAGATATTATTTGGAAAAGTGTTCAGTGAGAGTTTGGAAGGTCAAAATCAGAGAAATTAGAGATGGGGGGGAGCAATCAAGCATGTGTCTAGCCACCCCTCAGGAATGATTATGAATAGCTGTGTGCAGATTCCCAGGTTTTGAATCAGAATGGACAGGTAATGACATCATGTAAGGATAACTGAGGGCCCAAGGGAATGTTGAAATGCATGTACATGAATGCCTGAAGCAGCAGAAATAAAGAAGAGGAGTTTTTGACATTGGTCAGCTCAACTTGGCCTCAGCAAGACCTTGCTGTCAGAGAATGATGTAGTTAGAGGGATAGAATGTAATGTATATTGTATTTTTAGAGAAGATAGAGGAAGTAGGATAGGAGGTAGGGGTATTATTAACGATAGCTGAAGAACTTCAAACAACAAAAATAGAAGTTAAGGAAGATTGTAGATCTGATGGAAATGGTTAATTTGAGTTTGGTATGATATAGAGGCCAATAAGACAAAAATATACAGAAGAAAATGTGGACAACATGCATCAGCAGATTAGCACAATGAGTGCAGTTACCCGAAACAACACATGATGGAAGGCACCAGGGGTTTGAGAGTGTTGGATCTGATAATAACATCAGAAGATCTATCCATAACTGCAGTAGCAACTCTACCTCTGATTGGGGAAAGTGACCATACAGTCTCATCCTGTGATGTTGCTCAATGTGTGGAAATTTCAGTCAAGAAAAGATTTATGCAGAACTATAAAGCTTGTGATTTATGATAACTTGGAGCAGTACTATGTATGGCATAAGAAACTACATGGAATGAATGTGATTAGTGCATTGGAAGTGGTCAAGGTTTGTTTGAACGAAGCAGTATCAGAGTGCATACCCAGGATCAGGAGGATAAATCGAGTAGAGAATAAGTGGATGACTAGCAATATAAAGCAGAAGCTGGGAAAAAAAAAGTATGTGGAAGGAATATAAACCACATGGTGATCAGCATACCCATGAGCAGTATAAAGCACAAGCAAGAAGGGTAAATAGTATGGTAAGGAAGGCTAAATCAGATTTCAAGAGAAAATTAGCTAGGTAGGCCATAGTAAATTCAAAAGAATTTGTTTTGATATATGGCAAGTAAGAGAAAGAATGATTATGAAAAGATAACTTTACTCAGTTGATGGCAGGGAAGTGACAGAAGCAGAAAAAATAGTTCAGTTACTAAGTGATCACTTTGCAATGGTGTATCATCAAGGTGGTGACTTTGCAGTTACTGAAGTGACAGAGATGATGTGAGCATTGAGATAGATGAACAGGATGTACTCAGTATATTGGAAAATATCAATATGAATACAGCAATGGGTCTGGATGGTATGATTGCTCATGTGCTATAAGAATGTGCAAGTGAACAGTTTAGTGCCTTTGATGAAGATGCTTAATCTAAGTCTCGACTCTGGCAAGGTTCCAAGGGAGTGGAAAGAGGGCAAGATAGTTCCATTACATAAAGATGGCTCTAAGACAGAAGTAGCAAATTACAGACCAATTAGAATCTCTGGAGTGGTGGTTAAAGTATTGGAAAAGTTAGTTAAAAGTAAAATTCAGGAATGGGTGGATAGGAATATGATACTTTGTAGGGGGTAGTGTGACTTTGTAAAAGGTAGGTCCTGCCTCATTAATGTATTCACGTCTTATAATAAGATGAAAGCAGAATTGGATAAAGGAATGCAAAAGTATTCCTTGGACTTTGCAAAAGCATTTGACAGAATACCACATGGAAAACTATTACATAAGTTGGAGCAAATGAGAATGGATACAAGGCTGGTGGCATGGATAAACAGGGTGGCTGATAGACATCCATCAGAGGGTGGTGGTGTGTGGAGTGGAATCAAGGCAAATGAGGATGACTAAAGTACCCTAGGACTTTGTACTAGGACCACTACTTGTGAATTTGTATATAAATGATATAACAGAAGGGGGGGGGCATTCAGTTGTTTGCTAATGATCCAAAACTAGGGAAGGCAGTAGTTGATATAGGTGGTGTAGATATCTTACAAGATGATTTAAATAATTTGGCAATGTGGACAAAGGACATTGGTTGGCAATTCAGTGTTGTAAATACAAGGTAATACACTTCAGGATGAAAAGATTACACCTCGTGTCATATTGATGGTACTAGTTTACAGGAAATTGATGAGGCTAGGGATCTGGGGGTGATGGTGTGAAAATCTCTATCACGAAGATGATAGAGATTTGAAATTCAGAGGATATATTGCAAAAGTTGGCAAAATAGCTCAGAGGATTACTTGGATGTTGAAGAACACATTGACAATTAAAGATAAGGAGGTCATTATCTCTCTTTGTAAGGCTATGATTTGCCCACACATTGACTATGCACAGATTTGGTCACCTGCATTTCTTGGGGATTAGGAGGTGGTGGTGGCGAAGATTCAGAGATGAGTGACCAAGTGTGTGACGGGTCTGTGGAATGTTTTCTATGAGGATAGAGTGAAGGTGTGTGGGTTGCAGATTTAGCTGACAGGTAGAGGAGAAGGAATATGATAGAAACTAAGTTGCTAAAGAGTCACTATAAGATACAGAGAAGGAATTTTTCAATACATGGATAGTAAGGAGAAAACAAGAGGTCATACTTGGAACCTGTTCAAAAGCGTGGTTAGTAAGAGTATACAGACTAGATTTTTTCTTGAAGAGTGGTGAATGGTTGGAATGGATTGTCAGAAGTAGTTGTGAGCATGCCAACAGTGAATAGGTTTTAGGAATGTACACTAGGTATTGTGTTAATGGATAGAGTGGATCTTCTGCAATGTCTTTTGACTCTTTGGAGTGCTCATATAATAATAATAATAATTTAGCATTGACAGTCAATTCAGTGGAGAAACAGAAGTTATGAAGTTATTGGTAGTCTCTGCATAGGTCATAGTCATCTTACACACTTGTATTTATTGAGGACTGATGCCCCACCTATGTGAACAATACAACATGCATCTTACTCTGCACCATATTCTTGTGGAATGCTGGCATTTACTTAAAAAATAATTAATGTTTCACTAATCTGGCTGGCTACTCAAGGAGATCTTATCAGACTCAGACAAACTGCAGGAAGTTTTTGAATTTTAAAATAATTTATACAAAAATATTTGATCATATATTCTATTTATATGTGGATACAAGTTTGCTCAACTATTCTAAAATTTGCTTTTTGATATTTTTATTACTGTTTATTATTACCTTGAGTGCTGCTGTAAGTTTTGGCTTCACACAGTATGACTTTTGCAGTCCTTGTGCCAATAAACTCTAACTCAACCAACCAACCTGCTATCAAATATCTACTTTGCTATCCTATATTCCCCCTTTCTGTTTAATTGACCATATCACCTAAGATTACTTCAATTTGGCTTATATTTGTTGATATAATACTTTGAGTCAATATAATGTAAACATTTATATCAATATAATGTATTGCTGACCTAACAAAACTGTATTCTTTTAAAATAAAATTAACAAAAATGATTATCTTGGGAAAGTCTGTGTGCATGTGCATGCCATTTCCATTCAGTAGTATGTAAGAAGCAGTTTTGTTAAGAAATCATTGGATTATCTAAAGGCAAAGAACCTCAACAATACAGAAACAGTAAAATACAGACTTAACAAAGAACGGTCTAATATAAATAAATTAACCAAAATATGGGAAAATAACAGCATTTCGAAAAGCTTCAGACTAAAACTCTATAAAACCCATTATTATACCTACAGCAACTCAGTCAGAAAGAAATACAGAAAATCAGTGCATTCGAAATGAAATGCTTAGGAAAAATAAATAAGACTAACTGGTCAGAATGCAAAACAAATAAGTCAAACTACAGAGAATATATCATGGCTATAATTCTTAAACAGCAATTAAGATGGTTTGGACACCTCAAGAGAATGTCCTTTCAAAGATTACAAAATATACTCTTGAATGGAAACATAGGAGGAAGACAATCAAGAGGTAGACTAAGAAGAACTTGGCTACTCTTTGAAGGAAAGATCATAATTATTGCGCTTCAGAGATGACAGAAATAACAACCAACTGATGGCAAAGATTTGCACATAGGGGACTCAACCCATCATTTGATGGATGAGAAAGAAAAAGAAGTGTGGCACCATTAAAAGCATGTTCTACACAGAATGTGCCTTTTCTTACATTAAACATTTTCTGGTAATGCTATGGAATTTCATATGTGCATCCTGAGAACACTGGTAGATTACAATATATTACAAAACTTTCTTATACAAGATATATCCAATTAACAGACATAGCAGACTGTGGGAAACTAGCCATTCTAACCATTGGATTTGGTTTGAATACCTGCATGGAGTGGATCTGCATTGCACAAAGCTCATAAAGTTATTGACTGATAGATGTGCCATTATTTTATTTAATACTTTAGTACTTTTTATTTATTTATTTTATTTATTTACTTTTTATTTAAATAATTATTATTATTTATTTATTTAGGTTTTTTTAAATGTGTTTTGTTATAGGGAAAGTGTGCTGGCTGTAGTTACCAAATCATTAAAACAGAAAGTGGGTGGACTCAGTAGTCCAATTCCTTTTGCTTCTTCTTCAGGAGATAGCGTAGAAAATCTAGAAGAAAGTATGAGGAAGGTATGTAGCTGTTTCAAACAAATCTGTTCATTTTTTTTTTCAGTTTGCCAGTTGTTATATTGGTAGTAAACAAATGCATGTAATGGTTAATTAATCCACTTTGATCATCTTCAGTTGAATCACTGATATCGAGAAGAGTTAGTGCTGATTGGAAATTTGCAAGTGTGTTTCATCACATAAAGTGGAAAAATTAGAGACCAAAGGTTATTCTTGGTAATAATATATAAAGTAATGAAAAAGTTTATCAGAATTATCATATTCAAGGTATTCTTGATAGGGATCACTGGTTTCATTAATGGGAGATTGCTTATAACAAACCTGCTTTCTCATGATGAAGTTATGAAAGAAATAAACCATGCTAATGGCTATGGTATGGTTTATTTAGATTTTAACATAGTCTTTGATGGTGTTCCACATAAGAACCCACTGATTAAAATGTATGAAATGGGTATTGATGATCACCTAGTCAGGCAGATAGGAAATTGGTTGACTGATAAACAACAGGAAATAATGCTTTAGAAGAGTACCTTGAAATCAAGTTGTTAGAGCAAGGTAATACTAGAAGGTTTGGTGTTAGACTCTTTAATATATTTATAAATGATTTATATACCATACCAATAATTATCTGGACACCCCTTTTATTTGAAGTTATGGAACATTCCAGGTTTGTTAATAACATAAAAACTGGTGTACAGATAGTAGGAAGCAGTATTTCAATGTTAGCAGTTGAATACAGGTGGTATGGCAACACAATGTGAACTCACTGACTTCAAAAGAGAGGTGTCATCATGGGCTGTCACATTGGTGGCATGTCCATTGCCACTGGAGCATCCAAAATCAATGGTTGGCAATGTGATCAACAAATTGAGATGTTCTGGCATCACTAGTGCAGGAAAAACTCAGGGCAGCTGCCAAAAATGATTGACAGGGAGAAGAGATTGTTAAAGTGGATGGCGTGCAAAAACTAGCTACAATTGTCACAGTCAGTCTGTGATGAGTTCAAGAGTAACACCATGGCGAGCACTAATACTATATGAAAAGAACTCCATTTTACTGGGTTTCCATGGAAGAGCAGTGGCACACTATCCAAACATCACAACCATGAACAAAGTGGCTCATCTGGCCTGGTGCAAAGAGCGTATGAACTAGACATTTGACCAGTGGAAAATGGTACTCTGGAGCGATGAATCAAGGTTCACCTGTTTCCATTCTGATGGCAGCTTGTTATTGGGTGAACGCTTGTTATCACAGTGTGTGATAACAGAGAGAAATTTCTGAGAGAAATTTTGCTCTTCATATACACTGTCTACCAATAATTGTCCAGACATGAGCAATTTACACTTGATACCAGCAGGCAAACCCTAATATCGGGCATGTCCACCTTTGGCTTTGATCACCTCCTGCACCCTTTGAGGGAGGCCTAAGTAAAGTTTGGTGGTGGAGGAGTAATGGTGTGGGATGCATTCAGATTTGGAGTGGGACTACTGGTTATTGTCCATGGTTCCATGAAGGCAGCTCAGTAACTTGATATTCTGGATAATCAGCTGCTGCTGCCTACAGTGTGGAGTTTTTATGGAACAGACCTGTGTTACTATTAAGACAACAATGCCACAAAACTGCAGTTGTTATGGAATGGTATGAAAAGATAGGTGTTAAATGACTGTCCTGGCTCCAACCCCATTGAACACCTGTGAGATCAATTGGAGCATTGATTGAGGTCCACAGCAGCACATCCTTAATCTTTTGCTGAACTCAGTGCTGCTTTGATAGAGGAATGGGTACAAATTCCATCTGATATCTGCTGCACATTGGCAGAAAGCCTCCCTCAAAGGGTGCAGGAGGTGATCAAAGCCAAAGGTTGACATACCCGGTATTAGGGTTTGCCTGATGGTATCAATTGTAAATTGCTAATGTCTGGACAATTATTGGTAGATAGTGTATATGAAGAGCAAAATTTCTCTCTTTGCTAATTATGTAAAGTTCTTTACAGAATGATCTTAAAATATTGGAAGAGTGAAGGAAAGTAAAATTCAGTATGAACAAATGCAAGTATATCATTTGGTAAGAAGATAATTTTAGATGACTGTATGTTGAATGGACATTCTTTAGGAAAAGTTAAATGGATACAAAAATGTTTTTTTTTTTCCATAGAGAATTTACATTCAGGACTGATATTGGTAATATAACTAGTAAAGATTGTAGGATTAATTAAAATATGCTTCACTTGTAGGAGAAAGGAACTAATAATATACTGTTATATAAGACTAGTCAGACTAATATTGGATTATGACTCCCAGTTTAACTTACTAAGGTTTTTTATAGATGCCATGAAAATCAGGAGTATTCAGAGAAGATTGATAAATGTGTAGGTGAATTCTATAATAATAATTATAAGCATCAGTTGTTTAGTTGTCATGTGATGAATTTACTTAACAGGTGATTGAGAGGAGATTTAGCTGAAGTTTATAAGGCATTCGGGTGAACCAGGCTATACCAGAGGGCATAATTAAAAGATAGCAAAGAAGAGCGACTAAACATAAAGTTTATTTTTTACTGTTAGGATAAAAAATATTGAATTGATCTTCATCAGCAGAGTTCATAGAAGTGGTACATTATGTACCTTTAAGACAGAATTAGATAGTTATGTCTAGAGGAGTGGTTAATTAAAATTAATGTATAATGATTATCTAATTGAGTAGTCTTGAACATCGGTATTGTTATGGAGGAGAAAGAAAGAAAAAATCACAACAGGTGAACTGCATACTGACTAACCAGTCACAAATGCTTCTGGTTGTATTCTAATATGAATTTGTGTAATTTATGGAGTTTGTGTCATCCTGGTATGGTTGTTCTTTCCACAATCCTGGCAATTTTTTTTTCTTGATTTTTATTTATTATTTGATTTGATAATTGACCTAAGATAGGTAGGAAGAATTGGATAAGTACCAGATCGACATAATAGGTGTGACTGAAATAAAGAAGACAAAAACAAGTGAGATCTTTGTAAGTGATAAATACAGAATGTTATATTCAGGCAATTAACAGTCAGGGAAAAGAGGGAGTAGATATAGTATTCAACACTTAATATGAGGATAATCTTCTTGAATGGCAGGCTATATCACGCAGAGTAATGACAGTCTTATATTGTCAATTGCTTGGACTTTAAAAAAAAAAAAAAAAAAAACTTCTATAACATATGTGCTATTCCATGATTGGTTTTGTAAATCTCTTTGTTCTAGCTACTAAAAAATAATGCAGCAGAATGATTACAAATAAATTAGATTTAATCGTTTTCAAATTATTTCTTACTGTCTTTGTATAAAGTTAATTTATTTCAGAAACACATTAACAAAATTATAAATAAAAATTAATAAATAAATTCATCTTATGAACATTCATCATAGCCTTTTATTGCAACTGAAGAGTCAAAAGTTTCAGGATTAAATTTTCAAACAATTTTCTGTACTGTGATACAATATAATTAATTTTAATTTTAGTTTAGTTTCTTATTAATGTTTTCTTCCACATATATCTGTTATTTTTCAGGCTTCTAAGAGAAATATTAAGTGCATCCTAGGTCTTGGTCCTAACATTTTCTATCAATTTCCTATTTCAGTTGACTTTCTGCTCTCATTCTCTTTAAGTGACATACAATTTCATATTGGCTCTGCCTGCACATTGTCTTATACAGATGTGGCAAGGTTTCCTTCCTGAGAACTCATGTTTTCCATCCAGCAAAAACAGACAAACCAGCCAGAAGAACACATACACTTAATGGACATTATATACTAGCCTTAGATGGTTCATCCATAACATCAAATAGCCAACAATCCCAACATACATAATTCAAATTCCTTACCAATATCTTCATTTTTAATATGATTCTGCCGGTGATGTTATCTGTTAAGTCCCCTAATTTTTTTTCATGACACTCATCTGTAGTCTGTTTTTGATCTTTGATTAACTGTTTCATTTCTAACTAAAATGCTCATATCCATAGCTTAAAATTCATTTGAATATACAGTCTTGCACACTTCTAGTTCATTGTTTTGGATGATTTCTCTCTTATTCCATGTAAGTTTATTCACCTGACTTCCTGCTATACCAACTTTGTTTATTTTATTTTAGTATGATTTTTCATATTTAATTTGCCTTCTTTCACCAAACGTTATGCCTAAATAGCTTGAATGTTTTGACATGATTATTATGCTGGTCATCCATTTCTTCATTATTATTTTCTGAATTTCATACTTACTTATGTTTTAGTATATTTCAGGTTTGATTGATAATTACAGGTTTTTAATTCATATAACAATTGTTCATTTATACTAGATGTAAGGGTCAAAGCTGTATAACTGAGAGGAGACCTCCACATAGCCTTTAAAGGAATGCGGAGAATCGACCAGGGCTTCTGACCTAATGTCCAATCCTCACCTCCTCATGGTGCACCCTGTTGGGTATCTACTTTGATACTGAACGAACGAAGATGGGCTGGCAATTTGGGATTTAGCCGACCAAATTGTATTCTTATTGGTTAAACCAAAATAAAAAATGATGGTACAACATGACAAAATTTCATGCCGGCTGGGGCGTCGCCCGGTTAAACAAGGCCCCCGTTGTTTTCGCCAGGGAACCAGGGCGAACAGCAAAAAGTCAGCTACTGGAACAAATCTGAAAACAAACCCCAACTTAACATCACCAGAGTTAAAGATCAGTACTATCAACGTAAGAAGCCTGAATGGCAAAGAAATGGAGCTAGCTGAGGAATTAGATAAGTACCAGATCGACATAATAGGGGTGACTGAAACAAAAAAGACCAGAACTGATGAGATCTTTCTAAGCAATAAATACAAAATGTTATGTTCAGGCAATGACAATCAAGGAAAAGAAGGAGTAGCCATAGTATTCAACACAAAATACGAGGCTAATCTTCTTGAATGACAGTCAGTCTCAAGTAGAGTAATGTGGGCAAATATGAGAATGGGGAACTGGACAATGAGACTTATTTGTGCCTATGGTCCCATAGAAGGTTCTACTAAGGTAGAAGTGGAGGAATTTTTTGATGCGTTAGAAAAAGCAACTGACACAATGAAAAATGAAAAGTTGGTCCTTGTTGGGGATCTAAATAGCAGAGTAGGAAATGATTGCGAGACATACAAAAATATTTTGGGAAAATTTGGAGAAAAGAGCAAAGCTAATAATAATGGCAAATATCTGTTGGATTTCTGCTCAGGACATGGACTGGTTATTACTAACACCATGTTCCAACATAAAAATGTGCACAAATTCACATGGAGAGAAGAGGCTAGGAATAAGAAAAGTCTCATTGACTATGTTATTGTTGATAGTGATGTCTTCTCCCTGGTGCAGGACACCAGAGTGTACAGAGGATTTGAAATTGGAAGCAATTACTATTTAGTCTTGAGCAGGATAAAATTGAATTTCATATTGAAAAGAATAACATGTAAGAAAGTTTTAAAGCGAATAAAAGTTGAGCAGCTCTCAGATGTGAACTGTAGACTAAAATACAGAAAGATTATTGAAAAGAAAATGAAAGAGTTTGAGAACAGGAATCAAACCTTGGAGATTCAGTGGCAAACTCTGAAGAAAACATTGATTGATTCTGCCAGAGAGGCATGTGGTGAGGTTGTGTGCAAGGATAAAAAAATCAGAACTCCCTGGTGGACACAGGAAGTTAAAGAGGCAGTGAATGAAAAGAAGAAAGCATATTAAAAGTTCCTGGCAAATAAGTCAGCTTTTACTCTTACAGAATACAGAGACAAATGTAAGAAAGCTAAACAGTGTGTAAAACTAGCTAAACAAAAGTCATGGGAGGACTTGGTCAAGAATATAGATGACAAGCAGTGATGACAGCACAGTGATAAAAAACACTGACCAGGCATGCAGTCAGGAATACATATCCATACTTGAAGTAGAAAAAGCCATCAAAGGCTTGAAATGTGGAAAGGCAGCAGGAGTAGATGATATTCAACCAGAAATGCTGAACTATGGTGGTATAAAAGTCTTACAGTGGCTGCACTGCATAGTTCAGAAAGCCTGGACAGAGGGACGAATTCCCGATGATTGGAGTAGAGCTCTCATAGTACCCATATATAAAAAGGGAAATGAAACTGAATGTGAAAATTACAGAGGTATTTCCCTACTGACTGTTTCTGGCAAGATCTATGCCAGTATACTTGAGAAATGGTTGAGAAGAATTGTGGAAGAAAAGCTTGGTGAAGAACAAGCTGGATTCAGGCCAAATAGAGGCTGTCAGGATCAGATCTTCACTTTACGACAAATAGTCGAGAAAGCATGGGAATATAACAAAGATCTGTATTTAAGTTTTGTCGATTTGGAAAAGGCATATGACAAGGTGCCAAGAGAGAAGCTATTCAATACCCTGCAGTTATATGGTGTCAATGGGGCATTATATCAAGCAATACTTAGTCTTTATTTAAGTTGTGAGTCAGCAGTTAGAATTGAAGGAAGTACAGCAAGATGGTTTAATGTTAAATCTGGTGTGAGACAAGGATGTACGTTATCCCCTCTGTTATTCATTATCTATATGAAGGAAAGTGGTATTAAACCTGATATCAAAATTGGAGATGTTAATGTCAGCTCTTTGCTTTATGCGGATGATGTTATACTTCTAAATAAATCCGCTACAAGTCTGCAAGATTCTCTGACAAAATTGAATAGCTGTTGTAATAGATATGGTATGAAGGTCAGCAATAAAAAGACAAAGACAATGAAAATAGGCAGAATCATTGTAAATGTCAACTGTGTTGTGAATGGAGAACCTGTTGCACAAGTAAAACATTTCAGCTACTTAGGCACAATTTTTAGTCAAGATGGTAAATTAAATATGGAAATAGACAACAGAATCAACAAAGCTGGTATGGTAGGAAGTCAATTGAATAAATTCATATGGAATAAGAGAGAAATTAGTCGGAACACTAAATTAGCTGTATACAAGACAGTGTTCAAACCAGTTTTAACTTATGGATCTGAGAGCTGGGTCAGAAGTAAAACACTTGACCAAAGACTAGAGACCACAGATATGAGAGTCCTGAGAAAGATTAGAGGCGTGAACAGATGGCATCAATGGCAATATCATATTAAAAGCGAGGATATTAGGAAAGAACTTGACATTGTAAGCATCCAGGAATGCGTTAGCAGAGCTAATCTCAGGTGGTATGGTCACTTAAATAGAATGGGAGAGGAAAGATTAGCAAAACAAGTGTTCTCTGCCAGGTTGGCAGGAAAACGACCCAGAGGAATACCAAGATATAGGTGGATTGATACGGTACAAAGTGCCTTAGACGATAGAAATATAAGATCTGATAATGTTGGAGTCTTGACAAGTAACAGACTGATTTGGAGGAAAATTGTAGATAGGAAGTTAGTAATGATGTAATATTTTCATGTAGTACTGTCATATCCTGTACACCCCTTGAGGGTACATAGCAGGAATTTGATGATGATGATGATGTGTTTCCTCTACACATTTTGCTGTCTATATTGCTAACACTATCATCAGGAGGTTGCTTAAAATAAATAAACAATGACAAAAATTAAACATTTTGTATGGCAGTTAATATCGATAATTTGAAAAGACTGGAACGATAGTTTAATCACGAGTAACATTAGACGTGTTACGTGCAGTCTCTCCATTGTTGTGTAAACTCCATATGTGATTGCTGGCATATGTTGAACTGGTTTTCCCTTTCATTCGTTTCCAATTGTAGATAACTTTGTAGGCTTTGCCCACAAAGTATTGCTGGTGAGATTTTTACAGGGTAGGTCACCATTGCGTTCCACAACCCCCACAATTTTATCCAGGCTCAGGACTGGCATATGACTGGGATGTATTCATGACTGTAATCCATGTGTGTTCATGGGGCTGGTTTGTCTGTTCTGGGTGATGAAAAACCTGAGTTTCCAGCTGAAAAAACCTACCTCCATATTAGACAGCTAACTCACCTTTAGTTGAAAAGACCAGATAAAGGTTACTCATGTCACTGACAGGAATTGAACTCAGGTCTTTCCAACCAGAGATCTTCGTCTGTACTGACTGAGCTATGGAAGCTCTGCTGGCATGGGATAGGTCTTTAATATTACAGTATTAATTAATGACTTTTGATGTTGTGAAGGACCATTCCTTGATTTCTGTTTACTGTGCTTTTTGAGTCACTGACCTCAGAGGACTCCTTGAAGATGTACACATACGTCTCTGTGATTAAATAGTTCTGTGGGAAGTTTTCAGTATTGAGACCACATTGTGATATAAATAAGGAGTTTATTAAAAATAAGTAATTAAATCCCAACAGGTTTGGTGCATCATCAGGGGTAGTGGTACATAAACGTTTTTACACAACAAAAGCCTATTAACATTAATTACACATATTAAATGTTTTGATAACTTCACAACTGTTAAATATAATTGATAAACCAGAAAACAAATGATAAATTCATTACTGTATGCGTGTTGGAAATTGCTAGTCGTTGCTATCCCCTTCTGTGGTATCACATATGCTATATCCTAGGTCCATGGCAGTTAAATTTTTGATGAAAGCAGACCATACTTGATGTAAAATTGAGCTTTGATTTTTATTGTGTTGTGTAGGGATCCTAAGCATTTGTGAAGCTTCTTTAAATTTTCTTGTGAAATGTTATCAATATATGACATTTTTGTTTGTTCCCAGAGTACTCATTGGCCAGTAGTGGCTATGTCGAATGCCAGGCCTGATTTATTCTCTCTTCTTTTTTTGACATCTTTTATGTGTTCAGACATGTGGATCTCTACTTACCTTCCTTTCTTGTCTACCTAACAAATGCCACAAGTGCAGTGAATCTAATATACGCTTGGTTTTTCCATGGGGGTGATATAGGAGGTTTTGATGGATGTAGGAATCTTGATATTTTTCATAAAGATAAAAAAGCCGCTTTTATGTTGTACTCACGGAGAATTCCGCCACGTTGTCTGTGACATTTTCTGGATACATTCTTGCAATTCTGTTTAAGTAAGGGAGTTGCAGGATGTGTATTAAGAATTTTTCTGATTGTCTTGGGTTCAAAACCATTAAGTGCAAGGTTCTGTTTTAGGTAGTACAGTTCTTCATTCCTTTTAACTGATGTGCTTGATATACTGCATGCCCTGTCTCGTAAAGTTTTTTATGTCTATCTTTTGCAATGGATGGTGGTGTGATGTGGCATTTAAAAATCTTCCCATTGTAATAGGTTTTCTATATACAGAGAAGGATAATCTTTTTTTCCCTCTTTGTTTACTTTGGCAAGGATATCATGGAAAGGTAATTTTTTGTGCTAGTTCAAGAGTGAATTATATATTGGGATGCAAGTTGTTCAGATAATCTTTGAAAGCAGTCATCTCATCCACCTTTCCTGACCAAATGATGAAAATATCATCGATCTAACATAACCAAATTTTTGGTTTCTTCTGATAGGTTTTAGTGCATTAGTTTCAAAATTTTTCATAAACAGGTTGGCTGGAGAAAAAAAAAAAAGAGGGGGGGAGGACACAAGGCAAGCCCTTCTTTTAGTTTCCAATATTTGTCTTGAAATATGAAAAAAGTGTTTTCCAAGCAGTGTTTGAATGGTTCTACAGTGTCCAGTGGTAGAATATTTACAAGTAGATCGAACGTGTCATTTCTGAATACATTGGTGAAGAGACTGACTACATTGAAACTTGCTAAGATATCTGAAGGTTCTATATTTATATCTTTTACCTTTTCATTGAAATGTAAGCTATTCTTTACAAATGATTCTGTCTTTCCTTTATGTCTTGATATCAGGTTTGACAGATATTTCGCTAAGTTTGAGGTCGGAGAATCTCTCCTATCTACAATTATTCTGTTATGGAATAATTGTAGATAGGATATTCCGTATTAGTAAGGATATTCCATAACGGAATATCCTTTTTGTGTATTTTTGGTGCACCATAAATTCTTGGGACCAATTGATGTTTTGATGATAAAGATTTTTTTTTAATTCTTCTGTCCAATTAGATAACTTTTTGTTGATTGGATTTTAACGGTATAGATGTGAACACAGATTGATAAAAAAAATAACTATTTATTAACTTAAACGCTAATATTTTGCTGGTATTATATCTAGCATATTCAGAGCATGCAAAGAAAGTTTGTTACAGTAGCGAAACACAAACAATCCGATGTAACAGTGGGACTAGTATGAGTAATTGTAGTGTGCAACACAAAGACTAAACTCCTAATTAGGCACCATTTAAGTTTAAAAAAAATTTGTTCTTAGGATGACTGTCTCCCAAATCTTTGGTAGATTTCTACAGCCATACTTGTTGAGATTTGGAGTATGTTTCAGGGCTTCTGTTGATTCCAGGAACAACCTCTCTGACTTCTAAAAGCTTCTGTGTAGCACTTTTGTTTTTTTCCAATTGATCGTGTGTGCAGGGGTATCCAAAGCTGGTCTGCCAGACCCGACGTGCCATAGCGAAAGTGTTGGATATATTTTTTGTGTTCACTGAAGCAGATGTCCAAAGTTCTTCCTGTCTGTCCATAGTAGGCTCAATGACATGAACAGGGCACTTCGTAGACATCTGGATGCGATAAAGGAGAGAATCTGTCCTTAGGTGAACGGATGAGAGTTGCCAATTTCACATAAGGTTTAAATACAGTGCATAGTTGGTGTTTGTTAAGCACCCTAGATATCTTTTCAGATGTGCCTTTAATGTATGAGATGGTGATAGTTTTGTTATAGTCTTCTGTGGTAGATAGTGTGTGTGTGGGGGGGGGGGGCATTTAGTATTTTATCTATCTTATGGGGGATTAGCCATTGGTCAGGAATTTGAGAAGCAGGTGAGAAAGTTCAGCAGTGAGAGCAATGTCATTGGAACAAATTGCTCTAGCTCTATGGGTTAGTGTTTTTAAGATACCATATTGTTGAGAAGGGTGATGGTGTGATTGTGTAAATATCTTCCTGTATATGTGGGTTTTCTATAAACTGAGAATGATAAGGAACCTTCTGGAAGACGTGTGATGAGTGTGTCCAGTAAAGGTGGACAGTGATTGGCTTCTAGTTCCACTTCAAAGTGGATTTTAGGGTGCTGGCTATTTAGATGCACTAAAAATGTATTCAATGTGTCTGGGCCATGTGGCTAAATAGCAAACACATCATCAACATAGTGTAGCCTGAAACTAGGTTTGAGAGTGGCTGTGTTGATAGCTAGCATTTTCCAGATGTTCTATGTAGAAGTTGGTTAAGCTGAGAGATCCCATAGCTGTCCCATCTAATTGTTTGTATATTTTCCCTTTCCATGTAAAATAACCTGCCTGTACTGTGAAATTAAATAGCTGAAATATATCAAGTGGAAATTGTGAATTGAGTAAGTTAAGAGATTCAGTTAATGGTAAATTTGTGAATAATGAGGTGATATCAAAACTCACCATTAAGTCTGAACTTTTTAAGGTGAGGTTTTCTAAAATACTTTTTAGGTAAAAAAAAAAAAAAAAATCAGCTAACGCCTTTTTATTCCCGTATACTGGAGTAGGCGACGCCATTTATCCCTATCTAACATTTGGAGACTGCGTGGGCAGTTCAATCTCCACTGGTACCAATCAGAGATAGATGGCCCAAGGCTATCACTAATTAAGCGGTACACAGTGAAGAGAGATGGCTCAAATGTGCCGCCATATCGTGGTCCCTAACACAATATATTTAATGTCTGAATAATGTGGGTTCTACGGTCGATTTTCTTGAGTTTACGGGACGAAAAACCCAAGTTTCCGGGAGGAAAAACACGCTTGCCCGTGCCAGAAATTGACTAACTCGGGAACTGGTCGAAAAAAGGCTTAGAAAAATATCCTCTAGTCGCCGACTAGACTCGAAACCAAGTCTTCCTTCGTGCACCCAATCGCCATGGTGTGCAAACGCCACATCCACTGAGCTACACAGGCTCTACTTTTTAGGTGGGTAGAATTTTTAACAAAAGAGGGAGAATTGTTTGTGCAAGTGGCTAGTAGTTTGGCTAAATGTTTAGCAAGTTTTGTGGGACCGTTTACAATAAGGCGTAAAGTGTTTGTGAATTTTTGGAGCTCCATATATCCTGGGTGTTTTAACATGGAGGGGGGGGGGGGCGTTGAGCTTGTTGACTGTTTCTTTTGGCCAGAAGTGACTTTGTTCAATATCTTGCACACCTTATTCTTTTGTGAGTTTGTGGGATCTCTATCTATAATTTGATATGTTGACTGGTCTTGGAGACGTGGGTGCATTTTGCTTTCATATCCTGTTGTATCCATCACATCGTTATTTAATTTAGTATATAACGTTATGTTTCATAGATTTGAATATGGCGCCAATGCGACGTATTCTTTTGGCCAGAAGTGACTTTGTTCAATATCTTGCACACCTTATTCTTTTGTGAGTTTGTGGGATCTCTATCTATAATTTGATATGTTGACTGGTCTTGGAGACGTGGGTGCATTTTGCTTTCATATCCTGTTGTATCCATCACATCGTTATTTAATTTAGTATATAACGTTATGTTTCATAGATTTGAATATGGCGCCAATGCGACGTAAGTCTTGATTTAGTCTTGATTAACGTTATATACTTAATTTAGTATATAACGTTATGTTTCATAACGTTATATATTGATTTGGTTATGGTACCGGTTATTATTGCATAGCTCTTTTAGAGCCATGATTTCTTTAGGTGAGATATTATTTTGGGGTGGCTTAGAATGGATTAGGATGTTGGCCATGTTAATCGAATGTTATTGGCTATTGCTGGAAGTTGGTCGTATATCTCATGTTCAATGGAAGCCATTATTTTGGCTTTTGGAACTTCTTTAGGAGTAATGGCAAAATTATTATTATTATTATTATTTCGGGCGACTCCAGGAGTCCTTAGACTCATCGATGGAGGCCCTAAACATCATGTCCACACAACTATGCGATTACATTCTCACAGTATCTATCATACCTTGTCTTGAACTCGTTCACCGTCATAGCACCCACAACAGACTCTGGCAGCTTATTCCACTCATTTACCACTCTAAAAGTAAAGAACCCAGCTCTAACACCCCTGATAACCACACTCTTGCCCAGCTTCCATAGGTGTCCCCTAGTTCTCCCACCACCAGTCCTGATCTCAAAAATATCCTCTGAATTAATCCTATAGAATCCCTTTAGCAATTTGAATGTCTCAATCATATCTCTCCTCCTCCGCCTATCAACTAGTTTCTGCAACCCACAAATCTTCAATCTGTTCTCATATGGTTCATTCCATAGACCTGTTATCATCTTAGTCACTCGCCTCTGGATCCTCTCCGTCTCCTCCCCATCAAGAAGGAACCTAGGTGACCAAATCTGGGCACAGTAGTTGAAATGAGGGCTTATCAAGGCTCGGTACAGAGGTACAATAACTTGCTTGTCTCTGCTCCTCAAGATATTTTTCAACAACCAAGTGAGTTGATGAGCTGATTTAGCTACTTTTGCAGTGTGCCCCCTAAACTTCATCTCCCTATCCACCAACACTCCCAAGTCCCTGGCCTCATCAATCTCTTGGAGTACAGTTCCACCAATGTGGTATACTGGTGCTAATCTTTTCACCCCAAAATGCATAACCTTACATTTTGTCACATTAAATTGACATCCATTCTCCTTAGCCCAGAACTCCAATCTATCTAAGTCATCCTGCAAGACTTTGACATCTTCTGCATTTACTATTGCCCTACCCAACTTTGCATCATCAGCGAACAAATGAATTGTTCCACTTAGATCCTTCCCTATATCGTTAATGAACAGATTAAACAGCAGTGGTCCAAGAACAGAACCCTGCGGCACACCACTACACCACTAGTCACAGGCCGTCTTTTGGACTCTAATCCTGAATAAACTACTCTTTGATATCTCTCCATCAACCAACCACCTATCCACCTCACCAACCCTATATCCATTCCCATATGTTGTAGTTTACGGATTAGTATTCCATGTGGTATCCTGTCAAATGCCTTTGCCAGGTCCAGCAGTATCACTGTAAACCCATTTCCCTTATCCAGTTCAGCCGTCACCTTGTTATAAAACTTGAGCAAGTTACTGAAGCATGATCTACCCTTCACAAAGCCATGCTGTCCCCTGTACAGTATCTCGTTTTCATCAATCCATTCCTGTATTTTTCCCTTGACTACTTTCTCTAAGACCTTGACAACGGCTCCTGAAATGCTGATCGGTCGGTAATTTGCAACCATAGTCTTGGATCCTCCTTTATGCAGTGAAACTATTTTCTCCTCTTTCCACACCTTCGGGACTAAGCCAGACCTGAGACTCAGATTAAACAACATGGTCAAGGGCACTGATAATTCTTTAGCCGCTTCACGCAAGACCCGTGCCGGTATACCATCCAATCCCACAGATGTGTTCACATTAAGGTTCTGTAATAGACTAGTCACCTCCACTTCATTCACTATTCCCGTATAAACTAATGGTTCCTTCATTTTTTCAATGTCACCACCTGGATGATATGCTTTTGCAAAGTGCGCACTCAGTAACTCCACTATATCGACTGATTCAGTGACCTCCTTACCATCGTCATTCCTTAAAATCATTTTACCGTATACAGTTTTTTTCTTGCTTGCAGCATATTGAAAGAACTGTTTTGGATTCTCTTTTGCTTGCAAAGCTAGTTTCCTTTCATAATCCGATTTTGCTTTTTTTTACCACACTCGTTACCTTTCTGGCCTGCACTTTATACCGTTCGTGTGCCTGCAGGTCACCCCTTTCTTTAAATTCCCTCCACAGTTGTTTCTTTTTTTGCAGCTCAAGCTTAATGGTGTTATTCATCCATTTAACCCCTACTTGTTTTACTATTCGGACCCTAGGTATACAATCAGCCATTACCTCCTGTAAATGCTCCTTGACCACTTCCCATGCTCTATTGACGTCCAGCCCTTGCAGTTGTACATGCCATGGCACTGATCCAAGCAATCTCCTAAGCTTGTCATACTTGCCAGCACGGTAATTCCACATATACCCTGTCTTAATCGAAAATTCCACACCTTTAGCCACCTCCCAGGTCAAGACCTTATGATCACTCTCACCAGTAGGTGGCAACATGGTCATATTCGTTACAGTCAAATTCTCAGATGCTATTACCAGGTCAAGCACTCTTACACCCCTAGTATTTTCAATTACATGCTGTCTCAGATAGTTATCCCTTAATAATTGAATAAAATCCTTTTCCTTCCTCACATGTGTCCTCTCCTCCTTCCAATCAGTGTTACCATAGTTGAAATCCCCCATAATAATTACCCTCCTTCCACTCATTTCATCAATTTCCCTATGCATACTATCTCCACCATCTATTCCATCAGCTGGTCTATAGCAGCACCCAACTGTATATTTTATTCTGCCAGTCTCAATCTCACACCAAATAGCCTCAAATGAGCTCCTTTCACTATCCTGCGATACAACTTCAATTCTCCTTGGCTGCAGTTCATCAGCTATCATCAATAATACTCCTCCCCCATTTTATTCTCTCTGTTCCTCCTAAACACACTATAACCTACACATTCTATCCCACTAACTATATCTTCTTCCGTCAGCCATGTTTCACTAATGCCAATAACCTGTGGTCAGGAAGAGCCAATCAAGGCCAAAAATTCTTCCTTCTTGTTCCCAATACTCCTGGCATTAGTATACATGAAATGCAGTGATCCCTTAGTCCCACCCCTATATTGATGTGTTATTCTAAATGACCCATTCCCATTTTTTGTCCTTAGTGCTGGCTCGGGTACATTATATACATTCTTACACTCATCTGTCTCACTGATGTCCGCATATCCATCCCCCCCCCCCTCCTTGGTAGTTCTAGTTTCCCTGGTTTTGCACATCCATTTTCACTTCATTCAGCAACACTCTTTCCAGTCTCCACACACCAAGTCCATTCAAATGCAGGCCATCCATCTTGTATAATTCCTTTCGCTCTTCAAACTCATTCCACATGTCCACGTATTCCACACCACACCGTCTGCATAACCTACGCATAATGTCATTTGCAATTATGGCCCTCCTCCTAAACTCCTCTCTGTCATACTGCGGCAACAGACTAACCATTCTAACTCTGTCACTCTTTTCTTTCGCTACCTTTAACAATACTTTCAAGTCCTCTCTCATAAAAAAATTTATCACCTTTCAATTCATTCGTACCCGCCACAATTATTAATTCTTTCACCCTCTGTTTTTGCACTCTAATACTCTGACTTACATCCTTAAATTTCGCACCCGGTAAGTACTATTTAGTTACACTGCCATCTATCACCCCTCTTAATAACGAGTCACCATACAACACTCTTTCCTTTATTTCAGAACTCTCTCATTCTTGCACTGTTTTTTTACGTTATCCGAATCACTCTGGAAAGAGTTTTGCAGGTACTCTAATTGCCGCTGCGCATTTTGTATCACTGCGTGCAACCTAGCGATCTCACTTCCTTCAAATAATTCCTCATTATTTTTATCATTTAAACCATTTTCTCTCTCAGTATGGTTGCTTTCACTCTTTCTTAGATCAACGCTCTCATTGCCATCTTTTACATCGCAATTCTCTATCAAGCCACTATTTTCACTCACATTCTGGCAATTCTGGCTTTCTTCAACCATAACTATCTCACTACCTGAGACATACTTCAACTCCTCACTTTGCTTACACTTTCTACACATTCTCCCACCACTATCACTCTCAATCCAAATTCCAGCCTCATTTGGGAATGCATACATCCCACACACATCACATTGGACAAACTCTCTCACATTATAGTTTTTGTACAATGGCGTCGTATTTTTGGACGCCATTATCTTACGTCGCATTGGCGCCATATTCAAATCTATGAAACATAACGTTATATACTAAATTAAATAACGTAATTCACACCAAAATCCCACAGACACAACAAGCTACCAAAATTAGGCAATATTACGTTATGATTTTAACCTATATTCTAATTTTTAATCAAAATTGTACTTAGCTTTCGGGAGCTCTCTGAAAACACAACCATCCGTCTGGCCCTCTAGCGGGCAATATTGTGTCTTTGACTTAATGCACTCATGACTCCTTTGGTTAAGGTTACTGATGATAAGTTCACAAAGACACCATCTTAATGTAATTGCGGCTGCTGCATAGTAATGTGTTGTTTGAGGATATTAAATTTCTTCTGGTGCCAGTTTTTAACTTTGGCAAATTCTTTGTTGGTCGTAGTAGGAGATGCTATCTAGGATATCCCATAGTTCGGGTTCAAAATGTTAGATAGTATATCACGCAGTGCACTGATGGAATAATTTATTTTTGATAGTTCTCGGCGAGTAGCGTATAACTATTCCCGTAACAGTGCTAAACTTGCTCTTTTATAAACACGTTGGGCTTTTGCCAAGTGAAACTTGTTCTTCATTTTTATACAGTTTGGTATTAAATTGGTATCCTGGCACCTTTTTAAGAAGGCTAATCTGTTCAGTTGCCGTGCTAATTTTACTTTCCACTTACCTTATTGTCGTGCCTTGCATACGATATCATCTCCGTGAAGAATACTTAATCGGACGGAAAGGCTTATGTGTTCGTCGCATATGTTGATTGGATTTTAACGGTATAGATGCAAACACAGATTGATAAGAAAATAACTTTTATCAACTTAAATGCTAATATTTCGCTGGTATTATATCTAGCATCTACAGAGCATACAAACATAGTTTGTTACAGTAGCGAGACAACCACAATCTGGTGTAACAGTGGGACCAGTATGAGTAATTGTAGCATGCAACATAAAGACTAAAGTGTTAATTAGTTACCATTCTTCCTCTTTTGTTAAAAATTCTATCCACCTAAAAAGTATTTTAGAAAACCACACCTTAAAAAGTTCAGATTTAATGGTGAGTTTTGATATCACCTCATTATTCATGAATTTATCATTAACTGAAACTCTTACTAAATTCACATTCCCCCTCCTGATATATTTCAGCTATTTAAATTCACAGTACAAGCAGGTTATTTTACATGGAAAGGGAAAATATACAAACAATTAGATGGTACAGCGATGGGATTCCCCCCCCCCCCCAACCAACTTCTACATCGAGCATCTGGAAAAACTAGCTATCAACACAGCTACTCTCAAACCAAGTCTCTGGCTATTCTATGTTAATGTGTTTGCTATTTGGCCACATGGCTCAGACACATTGAATACATTTTTAGTGTATCTAAATAGCCAACATCCTAAAATCCACTTTACAATGAACTAGAAGCCAATGACTGTCTACCCATACTGATCACACATCTTCCAGAAGGTTTCTTATTATTCTCGGTTTATAGAAAACCCACACATACAGGAAGATATTTACACAAACAATCACACCATCACCCTTCTCAACAATATGGTATCTTAAAAACACTAACCCATAGAACTAGAGCAATTTGTTCCAATGACATTGCTCTCACTGCTGAACTTTCTCACCTGCTTCTCACCTTCCTAACCAATGGCTATAATCTCCATAAGATAGATAAAATACTAAATGCTCCCCCCCCCCCACACACACACTATCTACCACAGAAGACTATAACAAAACTATCACCATCTCATACATTAAAGGCACATCTGAAAAGATATCTAGGGTGCTTAACAAACACCAACTATGCACTGTATTTAAACCTTATGTGAAATTGGCAACTCTCATCCGTTCACCTAAGGACAGATTCTCTCCTTTATCGCATCCAGATGTCTACGAAGTGCCCTGTTCATGTCATTGAGCCTACTATGGACAGACAGGAAGAACTTTGGACATCTGCTTCAGTGAACACAAAAAATATATCCAACACTTTCGCTATGGCACATCGGGTCTGGCGGACCAGCTTTGGATACCCCTGCACACACGATCAATTGGAAAAAAACAAAAGTGCTACACAGAAGCTTTTAGAAGTCAGAAAGGGTGTTCCTGGAATCAACAGAAGCTCTGAAACATACTCCAAACCTCAACAAGTATGGCTGTAGAAATCTACCAAAGATTTGGGAGACAGTCATCCTAAGACCAAATTTTTTTAAACTTAAATGGCTCCTAATTAGGACTGTAGTCTTTGTGTTGCACACTACAATTACTCATACTAGTCCCACTGTTACATCGGATTGTTTGTGTTTCGCTACTGTAACAAACTTTGTTTGTATGCTCTGAAGATGCTGGATATAATACCAGCAAAATATTAGTGTTTAAGTTAATAAATAGTTATTTACATATCAATCTGTGTTCGCATCTATACTGTTAAAATCCAATCAACATGTGTGACGAACACATAAGCATTTCCACATGATTAGGTAACTTTTTAATCACGTAATTAGTTTTATTATATATATGCACCATGTGGTATCCCTATCTAAGGATCAATAAGTATTGGGATCGTCTAATAGGCTGTACGTTTTTCTTGCATATTCAACAAGAATTCATAACTACTGTTGTATTTCCTTTATCTGCCTTGTTCATTACTTTGTTTTTATCTCATCTTAATTCTTTAAGGGCTATGAATTCCAAATTCTACATGATAATTTACATGGAAAAATGCATTAAAAATGTTATCAGAAGAAACCCAAAATTTGGTTATGCTACGTTGATGATATTTTTGTCATTTGGTCGGGAACAATGGATGAGCTGATTGCTTTCATAGATTATCTGAACAACTTGCATCCCAATATAAAATTCAATCTTGATCTAGAACAGCACAAAAAAATTACCTTTTCTTGATATTTTTGTCAAAATTAACAAAGTGGAAAAAAAGTTTATCCTCTGTATACAGAAAACCTACCACAATGGGAAGATTTTTTAATGGTGCTTCACACCACCATCCATTTCAAAAGATAGGCATAATGCTATGTTAAACTGTGAATGAAATTATTCTGTATATTTGTTTTTCATTCACATTTAACATTGTATATCATATATTAATCATAACTTGTATAAAAGTTGTTTATTATTCTTTTATTTAAGAATTATTATTTATGTATTGATTCTGAATTTAATCAACTATTATTTAATTGAACAATTATATGTGTATAATTTAATGTAGCTTATATATATGTTGTAACGTAAATTTTATTATTGTTATTTATAAACGGAATGAAAGAGTTGATTAAGTAACTCTAACATTTTATTTATTGTTTTTCATTAACTCAATGTAGTGGTATAGCATTATGTAACGTTAATGCAAATGTTTACGTTTATTGGTTGTCATGGAAACGCATGAAGTAAGAGAGTGCGAGTGGAACAGAGCGTGAGCTTCGATAACTGGAGGAGAAAAGAAAAAACGATAAAAAAGAAGTAGAGGAGTTTTGGATTTTGAAGCGGGAAGAAGGAAGGGTACAAGCAAGAGAGGTGAAGGTAAATAAAAGTTCTCAAGGGCAGAAATTCATGGAAACAGTAAGTGAGCAAAGATGAAGTGAATCTTATAGTTGGCTGAAAGCAAAATCAGCAGTGGTAATAAAAGGAAATTAATGCCGTAATCGGATAATTAGAGAACTGGACATTCAATGAAGAATTCTGAATAAATCCAGTCAGGCTAGAATTACGACTTATTTCTATACTACCATAAAAGGAATTGTACGGAGTTTAACTAGTTGAAGAGTGATAAACAAGAATAATTAATGTACCCTATAATTGTTGTCTGGAGTTATAAAGCGCGATTAATAATGTTTTAGTTATAACCTTGGAGAATTCTTATGTGTTTCGCAAGTGTAATAAATATAATTTGAAAGTGTGCTCACAAAATATTGGAAGTACTGAAGATTATTTCTGGTAAGGACAGTCATATTAGTTTATTTCGGTGTATGAAGATTTGAGTATTAGTTCCGTTGCGCTGTTTCTAACATTAACTGTAGCATATCATCGAGGCTGAGAGTTGAAAATATAGTTACATTGAAATGATATCTACCGTGATTAGTGCCTGTTTTGAGTTAATCATAGAGTGTAGCTGAGAGAGATACATGGAAATTGATTAAATAAGAAATTCTATTGTAATAAATTGAGTAAAGAAACTTTGTGATTCTGAAACTGTGAATTTGTATGTGAAAGTTTGGAAGATTGAATTAATATGAATGACTTGACCTGATGTACTAACTTGACTGAGTTGTCATATTTAGAAGTGGAATTCATGTATTTGTTATATAACCATATATTAAATGTTTTGTTTGTTAATTTAAATATTGTGTTTGCCTGAGTTCCTTTTTATTGCACCGTTCATAAATATTCGAATCTTGCGGGAGCCCCGTGTGAAAATTAAATAATTCGGCCTATATAAATGAGGAGACTGCTAACTAATTAAGAATTGATCCCACTATTTTATATAGACTAATCTGAAAATAGGGTGGCGCAGTGTAAATATAAATTTCCCTACTTTTGGATCAGTGATCAATTTGCAATTAGTTGTTTCATTGATAAGAGTGATTTATAACAAGATGGCGGATTTGAACATGAAGAGAACACGTCACAACACTTTTCTTGATATTTTTGTCAAAATTAACAAAGTGGAAAAAAAGGTTATCCTCTGTATACAGAAAACCTACCACAATGGGAAGATTTTTTAATGCTGCTTCACACCACCATCCATTTCAAAAGATAGGCATAATTAAAACTTTACAAGACAGGGCATACAATATATCATGCACATCAATTAAAAGTAACGAAGAACTGTGCCACCTGAAACAGAACATCGCACTTGATGATTTTAAACCCAAGATGATCAGAAAAATTCTTAATACATCTCCTGCAACTCCCTTGTTTAAACAGGATTACAAGAATGTAATCACACTGCCTTACATCATGAATGTCACAGACAAAGTGGCTGCATTGCTCCGTAAATACAACATAAAAGTGGCTTTTTTACCTTTACGAAAAATATCAAGATTCCTACATCTACCAAAACCTCCACATCACTCCATGAAAAAACCAAACATTTATGAGATTCATTGCTCTTGTGGCATATCATTTGTTATGCAGGCCAGACAGGAAGGCCACTAGAGATCTGCATGTCTGAACATGTAAAAGACGTCGAAAAAAGAAGACAGCATAAATCAGGCCTGGCATTTCACACAACTACTACTGGTCATCAAGTACTCTGGCAACAAACAAAAATGTCATGTATTGATAACTGTTTCATAAGAAAATTTAAAGAATCCTTACAAATGCTTAGGATCCTTACACAATGCAATAAAAATCGAGGCTTAATTCATCAAAAATTTAACTGTCACATACGTAGGATATAGCATGCATGATACCACAGAATATGATAGCAACAACTAGCAGTGTTCCAACATGCATGCTGTTAAAAAATTATTATTTGTATTCTTGTTTATCAATTAAATTTAACAGTTATGAAGTTATCAAACATCTGTGTAATTAATTGTTAATAGGCTTTTGTTGTGTGAAAACTTTTATGTATCACTACCACTGATGACATAAGGCTTACGATGCACGAAACTTATCAAGTTTTAATTACTTACTTTTAATGAACTCCTTATTTATATTTCAGTGTGGTCTCAGTACCAAAAACTTCTCACAGGACTCCTTGAACAATTCGTCAAAGTAATTCTCTTCTTAATAGGGATGGAAAATGCTTACCAATTTACCACACGATGTTAATAAATTTAGTTTAATCCTTAATCCAAGTGTGAGCAAACAAAGTTTGCGCCTGAAAGTATCTTCAACACTGGGGTAAGGTGGTAAGGTTAATGCATAACATTAGACATATCCGCAAGGAGATGTGTTTTGCATTATGGGAGATACTGAGGAGTGTCGGTAGCTTGCTCCACCTCTGCAAGGAGTGTCCTGGTGTTGTACCACCTTACCCCAGTCCTGAAGATACTTTCATGCGCAAACTTTGTTTGCTCACACTTGGATAAAGGATTAAACTAAATTTATTATACTCTAACCAAGTGAAAAATAAACTTTCAACCACATGTTCTTTGTAGATATGCACTACAAGTCTGATTTTTTCTTTCCATTTGTTTCAGCATCACCTATGTGTTCTTTGTTTTGATTTTCAAAACTTCTCCCAGTCTGACCTATGTATATCTTTCCACAAGAGCATAGAATCCTGTATACACCCAGATGTTTATAAAATGGAACTTTGTCTTTAGGGGAGTGTAGAACGCTTCATAAGGTGCTGAATGATTTGAAGGCTGTTCTGATGTTGATTGCCTTTAATCTTTTGGCTGTTTTTCTTGACATTGCCAATCTATGGAACAGATACCATGCCCTTATAATTAATTTCTGGGTTATTATAGGATGACTCATCAGAAAATAAGTGTCTTTAGTACATTTTTTGAGTATCCATTTGGAGGAACTGATGAAATTGGATTTGAAGTTCTTGTTTTCATTTGATGTCATCAATTTTTATTATATTTAAAGCTCTATTTTTCAAGGCTTACAAAAATTAGATATAATCAAAACCTTGATAAATGGAGCTTTAAATCATCCTGAAAAATGATGACATCAAACAAAAACAAGAACTTCAAATCCTATTTCATCAGTTCCTCCAAAATGGATACTCAAAAAAAAAGGTTATTTTCATGCCAAAGTTGACAGCATTTATTCAATTTGGTTAAAGAAGCTGAAGATTTGTACTTGAATTATATAGCAGTATGACATGATCTGCATCCTGAGCTGAGTTAAACATATCTGATTTTATATCAGATTTAGTATCACTTTTGTTCATAACTTTATCCATATAGATGATAAATAACAGTTGTAACAGCGAGCATCCATGTCTTATACCTGATTCTACATCAAAGTATCTTTGTGTACATTCTTCAGTTCTATCTGCAGAATCACTCTAGGCTATATATATATATTTCTCTGTGAATATTTTATGTCATGCTCATACACAGGAGGTTGGTTGATCAACCTATAGTACATTAGTACCATGTATGGATAGTGGGTTGGGAAAGGAGGAACTTGTTTGTGTTTGATTTAAATTACTGTAAATTGTATTCCTTGGGAAACATAGGCTGCACATGTTCATTTAAAATTGAACATGTGCAGCCGTTGCTCAAAATCCCTTCACAACATAAAGTTAGTAATAACTACTCCGTGTCCTGAACAGAAACCTTGCAAATGTTTATCATTATTATTAGCTTTGCTCTTTTCTTCAGTTTTCCCCCAAACATTTCTATATATCTGATAATCATTTTCTACTCTGCTGTTTGGATCTCCAACAAGGACCAGCTTTTCCTTTTGCATTGTGTCAACTGCCTTCTCTAGTGCCTGGAAGAATTCCTCCTCCTGTTTCCTAGTAGGGAACCTTCTGTGGGAATACAGTCACAAACAAATCTCATTGTTTGTGACTGTATTATGTGTGACTGTATTTTATGATATTTATGATTTGTGTGCAAATCCCAGTTCCCAATTCTGATTTGCTAACATCATTCTACTTGATACTATTTCTATTTCTATTTGCAAGGAGGTTATCCTCGTATTGAATACTATAGCACTCCTTTTCCCCTGATTGTTGTTCCCTGAATATGACATGATATTTGGTGCTTAGAAAGGTCTCGCCTGATGTCTTCTTTGTTTCAGTAACATGTATTATATTGATCTGGTTCTTTTCCATTGATGCTTATGTTAATGGTGCCAATCTTGAACTCTTCTGATATTGATTTCAGATTCATTCCATTAGCTGATCTTACATGACTTTTCACTGTTTCCCTGATGAACTTAATGCGGGAGGCTTGTTTAACTGGGTGATGCCCTAGCCAGCATGAAATTCTCTTATTTTGTACCATCATTTTGCATTATGATTTAAGACAGTAAGAATACAATTTGGTTGGCTAAATATCCCAAGTTAGTAACCCATCCAACACATATGATCATAGCAAAATTATTCCTATCCCTGTGTTAAAGGTACATCAGAAAAAATAGCCCAAGTTCTCCTCAGATATGATCTCCATGCCACTTTCAAACCTTTCATTCATATGTTCATATGTTCTCCTAAAGATCAACCTCATCATCTTGAACATTTTCGAGTGCATGAAGTTCCTTGTGCCTGCATGCTTTGGACTGGAAGATCAGTTAACATTTGCTTTGAATAATACAAAAATTACATCTATGATCATCTGTATTGCAAGTTGGGATTGGCAGACCATGCCTGCATACTCCTTTATGTAGGATCAGATGGAGGAAAACATACATATTACAGAGAAATCATTATTAGTCTGAGAGACTGTTTTTAGAATGGGCATCAGCTATGAAGCATTCTCTCAACCTCAACATATATGGTTGCATTAATTTACCAAAGATCTGGGAAACTATCATTTTAAGACCCGATAGCCTGACTTCTCTAAATTAACTTTACAGTTATCTGACCTGTAAAGGGCCATGTAAGGAAACTATTTCTATTTGCAGTTACAATTTGAATTGTTTTCCAGTTACATAGTTCAGTGCTGTGTGCCTGTCACAATTATAATTGTTCACTGATGATGCTGGGTGAAACCTAATGAAATATTAGTGAGTTTAATAAATGTATTTTTTCTCTTGGTTGTACCATGAAGCGTTACTGTTATTAACATATGTATATAGCTTTTAAAAAAAATTAAAAACTTTTTTATATATATAGGCACAAGAAGACGCTGAAATGCTGCGTTCCTTGGTAGTACCACTAGAGGAAGAAATAAAGGCACTTAAAGATAAACTGCGATCAACTGATGAAGGATTGAGGATGTATGAGACTGCATTTTCAGGTCTTGTGAAAGGCCTTGGTTCAGATTCTTTAGCAGAAATGATTAAAGGAAAATCACCTGCAGAAGTAGTTGAACATCTTGATGAAAAGGTAATTTTTTTTAAAAAAACAACTTATTATCATAAGCATGTTATTTCTTCCTATTTTTGCTGTAAAATTTAATCAAAAGAGAAAATGAGCATCATATGAGAAAAAGAGTGCTGACACACAGTAGATATATGAAAATGAACCTTATGTGATTTTGCATTCAAGTTGATAACATATAACAAATATAACATATATAGCAAATGAGGAAAAATGCATTTAATTTTTATAATCCAGCATACCTGTCTCTAGAATTTTATATCACCTGGTGTGAGACTTCTGCCTCACCTGGGCTGAAGTGTCTTGAAAAGTTCCATGTTTGGTCTCTAGAGTAGTGTTTCTGGATCATGTAGAAAAATAAATAAAAAATATATATTCCCATTCATGTATCGTCTCCTATCTAGGAGGTTGACTATCATGATGTGACTCATGGTTAACTAAGGGTGTAACAACGTGGTGAGGACCCTATCTTTTCCACATATTGTCGTAAGTATTCCTGACTGTAATCCGTGTGTGTTCACGGGGCTGGTTTGCCTCTTCTGAGGGACAAAAATCCAGAGTTTCAGGTGAAAAAATCCTCTACTCCTGTATGAAAATGGCTAACTCATCTTTAGTCAACAGAGACAAGATAACGGTTCCTCATGCTTCCGACCAAAGGGCATATATATATAATCAATAAAAATGTGGAGGGAAAATCCTTAGCTTGGCCACGTTACAAATGTACTATCAGTTTACAAATAAATGTGGGACCCACATTAAAGAAAAGAAAAATTGATCATTAACTACACTTGGTGAAAATACTAAGCGATTTAGTATCAGGGCATTTAAGAAAAAGCTCAGCTTATAATTCAAGTCAAGTTTTTCTTCAGTATCCTGATATTGTCCTCCCTGGAGAAGGGAATTTGTTTTTTGTGGGTAAAAATTGGTTTTTGGTGCAAACATATATTAGGAATCATGCCAGCCAGCAATATAATACTGCTGGATGAAAAATAATGATCATATATAGCAAATGGGGAAATATACACTTAATTTTTAAAATTCAGCAGCACATCTTTAGGTAGTATATTCATTGCCTAATGATGTACTGCTTTGTTTTATCACGATGTTTCATGTGTCGTCTGGTAGAAATGAGAATATCATTAGCCTTGTGTAGACTTAAATTTCATTAGAGGATGATTAGGGGAAAAAAACAAAAACAAAAAGCCTTTCAGGGAGGAATCACTAAAGAAAGATTGAGAAACACTAGTATAGAGATCTTGCTTTTAATTTTCTCTCTCTCTCTTTTTATAAAAAATGTGCGCTTTGCATAAACAGTTATTTGTGTATCCCCCCCCCACACACACACACGCATGGAATGAGAGTGATATACCAATCACACTGTAGGATGACCCGGACCCTCTCCCAGTTAAGGGTACAGCAGTAAAATGAGGAAATACATGCACTAACCAGCAGCCACAGGCTATTTACTAGTTAGTGCATGGAACTGAACCAGTTAGTAATGAATCTGGAAGCTTCTCTACCAGCTAGCATCAAATCCTGCAGTCAGTATTTTGCCAGTTCATAACTAGAGAGAGAGAGAGCAAATACAGTGGCTGTATGAGGAACTGTTGAGGCCACGTATGGACAGACAGAAGACCAAATTCTCTCTCTGTGTGGGTGGATAGTATGTTTGCAAGGCTGTCTGTTGTGTCGGAAAATGTGATGAGTCATCTCCTTTTTCCAACCCAACATAGAGTTAGCTCAGAAGGAATGGATAAGGACATGCTTATGCCTCCAAACAGAAAATGTGCTCATTAATGACCCAAGAACATGTGTATATCCAGATTAGTAAATTCTAAGCAATGTTAAAGTATCCCATAAACTAAATAGAGAAGGTTTGTTAAATCTATTAAGGTAGAAAATCATGTATAAATTCTAAAAGGATGTGTACAAGCTAATAATAGTTTTAGTTCATGTCAAAGTTAGTTCGTGGCCACGGTATCCAATCGGCAGCCGCCGCACGCATGACGACACCACCAAGTGAGGGCGCTGTTTTTTGGAGTATATAGGTTTTGGCAGGGATTTGAATCGCTCTTTTTTTCTTCTCGTTTCGTCGGTACCTGGTTTCCTGTGCGGAAGGCTGTATAGCTGTGAAAAGCTTGCCACCATGCGGAGCAAGAATCTCCCCTTGCTATGTGTGCTACGTGGATCAAAGCTGCAGCTATAGTGCGTCTAGATTCCTAAGAAGAAAGGGCCACTGATGAGTTAACGTCAGTGTATAATTCAGTGTAAGAGTGTTTCGTTTTGTGTGGAACAAAGGAATAGTGAAGCTGCCATTAAAGAAAGTACAGTAAAGAGATCCGAATATCCAGATAAAGCAAGAACGGTAAGCAGGAATCTTTTCATATTAATATCGGAGTAACCGTGGAGTAAGGAGAACTGGTCTTTAAGAACACAGCCCATTTCCGTGAAGTGTTACAAGAACTGTCTGCAGTTTGGACATTTTGTCTATATCTAAGGAAAAGGCATTTTAGGCTTGAGCCAAGTAGGAGACCGAGGCTACGAACTGTTTGTGTCTAAAGAATAATAATGTTATACTGTTAAAACCTAATTGAATGTTAACTAAATTTTTGGGGGGAGGATTAAGTGTAAAATATAAGAAGGAGCATTGCCTCGAGAAATCTATGTCAGAGTTGCTGAATTGACGTATATATATGTAATTAGCATGTGTGATAGTAGATTGGTATTTAGTATATGTTGTTAGAGTCTGAGGATAGTTATATATATATATATATATATATATATATATATATATATATATATATATAAGTGAAGGAATTTGTGTCAGTATAGAGGATTACAGTGTAGAAATTTTGGATGTGTTAAATTAAGAAAAGGGAGGGAACCCAGACTCTTTTAATTTAAGGATTAACTAACTTGTATCATTATGTTTTGTGCTAAATAAACGTATTTCTTTATGTGTAATCAAATGAGTTTGTCATTCTTTCTGTGGATTGAATTACTGCTCGGAAAATTACGAACCGTGCATAAAAGGGGAACCCACTAGTAATATAAGAAACGGGACCACAACTGCATACTTCATGATCCCTGCATTTTCTTTCTAAGTAATCTTGGTTAGTGTATCAGAATTTAGTTGCCGGCTGGCGCAGTCATTAAATAATATAAATTTGTCGGCAAACGAATTAACTGATAATAAGTAAAGTACAAAAAATTTAATGATAACAAAAGATAAAGTTTAAGATAGGACAAATAAGAGATAAGACGCCAATAAGACAAATGCAACCAAGGTATAACACTGTCACATCTCACTGCATGCACCACTTCCTTTTTATCTCTTCCTCACCACATGCAATGGATTGTAGCTCAAAGAAACTGTTGTGGATCACAAAAATTCTCCAAAAAAATCCTAAAAATAAAAAAAAATCCAACCTCCCCCAACAATGCACCATCATTAATTCTTACCAAAAAAAATTCTGTTTCAACTTCACCAACATCCATGGCCTAAACAGCAATATAAACAATGAACACCACCTACAGTCATCTAAACCATAATTATAATTTTTATCAGAACCCAACTGGCAACCTCACAACCACTGTTCACCTCAACTGCCTGAACTATACATTATACAGTTCTTTATGCAATTGTGCATTCATCAGAATTGACATACCATGGCAGAAACTGCAAAACCTTGAATCCCCACTGTTTTGATCTACTTTGGATCAAAATTTCTTTACCAAATCAACCTGCCCTTTTCATATGCCTTCTCTCATTCTCCAAAGCTTGAATTTCTTTGGTCAAAATGCCCTAATAGTGAGGTCATCCTTCTTGTGGACTTCATTGTGAACAACTCATTTTGGCTTCCCTTCTCCAGTTTCACCAATCAAGCAAGCAAGGATGCTGAGGTGTTTGCCATTAGCAATGACCTATCACAGATGATCAATTTCCGTACCTGTCAACACCCTCCAATTTGCCAACAGTCTTGACCTCTTCCTAACAAGCTTCCCTTCCAAGTATGCTGTGTACATCAGTTCTCCTCTTGGTAACACAAATCACAGCCTCATATAAGTCCCTTTTGCCACAGAACAATCTTCACCCACCAGTTTTTAGTCTCATGTTCTTTGGTTTTCAAGGGTGCTAAATGGGATGACTTCTATATCTCCTTCTCATGGTCTGATTACTGCTTCAGTTTTTCTGATCTAACCTGTTCAGACCAAATAACAGAAATCATCCTCATAGGAATGAAGGCTTTCATTCCTTATTCCACTCCAAATTCTCAGCCACCATCCAAGTCTTGGTTCTCAAAAAAAGTGTGCCAACGCAGAAAAGTTGGCACACTTTTCTGCATACCACGAATGGCTTAAGACTAAAACTCCAGCTGCTCACTCTGCCTATACTGCGGCTTGCAACAGCTGTAAAAGAATCATCACCAAATCCAAATCAGACTTTGAAAGAACCAAATGCTGCAAACTCTCCTCCTGTCTAAATGACAGTTGGGTGCAACTTTTGCCCACCCAGGTTTCCACCACTCTCACATCACGATGGTACTGTAATTACCTCACCTAACGACAAGGTCAGCTTACTGGCATCACTCTTTTCTTCCAATTTCTGCATTGATGACCTAGGCATAGTTCCTCCACTCCACCAAGAATGGTTCTCTTCATGTCACCCATAAGAAAGAAATCCAAAGAATCCTTAATAACCTGAACACAAACAAGGCATCTGGTCCTAATGGTATCCCACCGATTCTGTTAAAAAAATTGTGCCTCATAACTAACACCTATCCTGTATTGCTTCTTCAATCTATCCTATTAAACTGGCATGTATTCTACAAAATGAAAACAGGCCTACATCCAGTGATAGTTCAGCCAATGAACTACCACTGGCTTCTGTTCCCTGAGATTATGGAGAAGGTCATCAACAACTAATCTATGACCAGCAGTACAGATTCACCACTCATGATCTACAGCTGATCTTCATGCTTTCACCGCCCATTTATGGACTCAACCCATGGAAAAATTTGGAAAAACTCGCATGTTTTCCCTCGACATTTCAAAGGCATTTGATTGGGTTTGGCACAGGGGCCTTCTTAGTAAACTACCATCCTGTGGTCTGCCTTCCATATTCTGCAATCGATGGTATGGAAGGATCCTTCCACGCACTTTCTCACTGGTTGTTCATAACATGTCATGGTGGACAGTTTCCTCCCCTCAGATTTCCCCACCAAAGCAGGAGTACCTTAGAGTTCCAATTCTTTCACCCACTTTCTTCCTTGTATCAAATAACCTTCTCTCATAGACTTCTAATCCTATCCATGGCTTTGCTGATGACAAGATATTCCTTTTCATTTGACAAACCTTGTAGTGCTCAAGTATTAGAATTTTCTTTCTCTTTTGGTCATTCACTGCATGTCATGGTGGATGGCATCCTCTCTTTGCCATTAATGCAGGAGTATCTCAAGGCTCCGTTCTCTCACCTACCCTCTTTCTCATACATCTGTCGTCAGCAAAAGCTATGGATAGGACTCTCCACTCATCCTAGCCCTTTGACAAACTGTGTAGTTTCCATACATCCCTTACATCAAGATCATCTGCAACCAGCACCTTAAACACTGATCTCCATACCATCCTTTAGCAGGACAAAGATAACCTAGTCACCTTCAATGTCACAAAACACAGTCCTGCCTTTTCTCTCACAAAAGAGATCTCAGCTCACCTTCCCTTATCCTCAGTAATACATGTATCACTAGACAGAATGAATCTCTCTCTCTCTCTCTCCTTGGCCTAACATTTACCTCCAACCTCTCTTGACACAAGCACATTGCATCAATAGCCTCCTCAGCTTCTAAAAAACTAGGCATACTTTTCTGCTCAAGAATCTATTTTACACCTACCCAGCTACTAACTCTATATAAATCCCAAATCTACCCATCCTTAGAATACTGAACACGCATTTGTGGTGGAGCATTTAAAACCTCCTTCAAAATTCTTGATGCTGTCCACAAGGAAGCCATTTGGCTCGTAGATGACCTCCCAAGTTCACTTCAACCTCTGTCTGTCTTCTCACTGACAGTGCAATGTTTCAGCTCTGTCCCTTTTTTACAGGTACTTCCATGGTCACTGCTCCAGTGAATTGGCAAACATCATTCCTCCACTTGCTGTTAGGCCTGTTAAAACAAGAGCAGCTGCTATTTAACTTCCCTGTACAGTACAACTGCAAATTGTCAAACCTGCTTCTTCTCTTCCTCATGATGTGTTTCCCAACTATTTTTTAAACCTAACAGTTCTTTAAGAAGAATGTCAATAGATTTCTTCTTTATCAACCCTCTTCTGCACCTCACACACTGCACTGAGGTGCTATAGGCTCTCGTACCTTTCTTGTGTGGGAAAGATATACACTCATAAGCAGTTGAATTAGAGATACCTGCCGTGTTGGCAAAATGGTACTGTGGTTGCCCTGGCGAATGGAATAGTGGCGCTTGATGAAAATGTCGTCAGACCTTGTACTGACCGTTTGAGTAATAGTCGAGCACAGAATGGAGAAGACTCGAGATCTCATCAGATAATTCAATTGCGGCCAGATAGTCGGAGCCAGATGTATGAGGTACGCACTCCATCTCCGAAGTCATGCAGGCACTGGGCTTTTACCGTGAGTACATGGAATCGAGTAAAACCACAGCCGCCAGTGAAAACTGCCTTGGTGTACAACATGTCGATGACAGGGGATGCTGGCAGCTAGCTTGGATGGTAACAGTGAATAGACGAGCCACAGTGCCGCAGATCACTTGCCAATTCAATGCTGGACAACAATGACATGTGAGCAGCCATTCCATCCAGAACCATTTCCTTGCTGTGGGGTACAGAAGCCACCACCACCCGACTAGAGTACCTCTGATCACCGCATGTCACAAGGCACAACGATTAGCATGGGTGCAGGAACACCACCATTGGACCCATTGACACATGGAAAAAGGTCGCCTGGACTGATGAGTCGAGGTACACGTTGGTAGACGCCAATGGCAGGGTACAAGTGCATCACCAAGCACATGAAGTGATAGATCCCTCATGCCAGCAGGATACAGTTCAGGTTGGTGGTTGTATCCTCATATGGGGGCTGTTTATGTGGGATGAAATGGGTCCCCTAGTACATCTACCAACGCCCCTCACAGGTCTCCTACAGCACCCTGCAGGAGACCTGTACCTACAGCAAGACAATGCTCTGTCCACTGCTCCCAAATTGTGGCCGAGTGGATGAACACTCCACGGACATGAGTATGCTAGGCTGGTCCCCGAGATCCCCTGACCTCAATCCTATTGAACACATCTAGGATGCTGTCGAGAGAGATATACGTGCCCTGGACCCTGCTCCAGCCAATCTCCATGCATTGTGGGAGGCTGTGCAGCAGTCATGGATCAGTTTGGCTCCCCAATGCTTCCGGTGCCTTGTGGAGTCCATGCCATGTCGCATCGCCACCGTCATCAAGGCAAAAGGGGGTGCTACCTGCTACTAGGCAGGTATCTCTAATTCAACTGCTCATGAGCGTGTGTGTGTGTATATATATAAAGAAAAAATTAAAATCCTCAAGATCCACCATGACCAGTGGCCTGAACTTTGATCTCCTAGCTATCTCCCAATGGAACAAGGACAAACTTGTAGACTTCACTGTCACCAAAAAACCCAGTCTTGTCTGATCTCTCACAAGAATCTGCCCATCCATGAAATATTGCTCCCATAGTTGAGGTGGTACATCAAAATCCTCTCTCTAAGATTGCACAATTCTGTACAGAAGGGGGGCAGTCTGGCTAATTAATGATCCCTCTCAGGTATTCAATTTCTGGCTTGTGCCTCTTCTACAGATACTTGAAATGACAATGCTCTGCTGAATTGGCCACATTTTTCCTCTGCCTCCAAAATCATGAGATCAAGAGCCACTGCTAACCAACACCCCCCCTCTTACATTGCATCTTGAAACTCACCAAACCAACTTCACTGCCTATTTTTTCATTCAATCTAATTCTGTTCTTTGGAACAGTCTCTCCCACTGTGCCTTCCCCAAAGAATACAACCTTCAGCTTTTTAAACAAAATATGAACAGATTCTTCTTTTCTTTTTGCCCACACTTTGACAGGAATGTGCTGTAGTTCTTGTGGCATTTCGTAGATGGATCAGATAAACAAATAAAAAAAAACAAAAAAACTCTTGATTATTTGATTCCTCACCTTTCCTTTTATCTCTGTCTCTTGTTTATCTGATCCAGATACGAAATGCCACAAGAACTACAGCACATTCCTTAGATCTGCATGAAAAGTGTAGATGATGGTTTCAGGAGTAGGAGTGCGCAAGAAAGGATTAAGACAGGCAAGGATGTGGGGGTGATATTTAGGTCTGGGGAGGAAGTATAGTATCAGTGATAATAGACAGGAATGGATGGGAAGAGTGTAGAGGAGTCAAGTCCGAGAAGTGGGGCTTGTTATAGAAACAGAAATGAGCTTGTGTGTATGTTTACAAATGCTTGAATTATTTGAAACAAGGCGAATTAAATTGTAGCATTGATAGTTCATTTACCCAAAATTTGTTGGTGTGAGACATGGTTGAACAAGGATAACATTCTGGCAGGAATATAGATGGAGGGATATGTATGTAGTCTTTTGCAAAGACAAACAGAGCAAAAAAAGAGGAGGAGTGTTATTGGTGATGGCAGAAGAGTTATGCCCAGTGGTGAGCTATGGAAATTTTAACAATGGGCTCACATCTTCGAACAATAAAAAGCCGTATTTCACACAAAAATGTTTATTAATACAGCTTGTGTACAAATGCCAGTCAAAAAGTATGAGGGGACAATCAACCTGTAAAGGCTATCATTTTTAAACAAATATTTCATGATCTAAACATGAAATATTTGCACAATCATCTGTGTAATTTATCTTACATAAGAAAAACATTTTTTAACTATCAAAATATAATGAAAATAAAAATTTTAAAATCGCACATGTGAACTAGTCTGCATTTTTTATAAACAAAATAAATTTCTTTTGTTTCTGATAGAAGTTTTTTGACAAACAATCTATAAATAATAAATAAATATTATCTAAACACAATAGTATTGAAGTACGTTATATTTCTCTTTTGTTTTTATACTTCAAGTGATAATCAACGGTACCAATCAAGGGGGCATTATTTTATAGTCCTATTTATTTATATGCGATTACCAAAAGTGAATTCTTATTTGTAAAATGATAGTAACAGTAACTATAATATTTTATTTAATAAAATCACTTTGTTAGGTCACCACATGAGTTTTTCGCTTAATATATTTTAAAAAATTATGTTTTTTTTTCTTGTTTTTTTTTTGAAAAAATAAAAAAGTAAACGAGAAGAACAAGGGGCTCGCAAATTCGAGAAAAATTTAATAAAGTGCTCGGGCGAGTCCCTTATAGCTCAACACTGGTTATGCCCATCTAGAGTGGAGATGCCAGGAGCAAATACTGACAGTGGTGTGAAGTGGAGGTGGGCAGGATGAAATGTTTAGGGTGTTGCTATGTTTAGACCTGGTGATGTGGAAGACAGTGAGAAGGAAATGTTCAGACAAATTGATTTGGCTGATAAGAAAAGGGTGGTCATTATGGGTGATTTCAATTATGGAAAATATACTAGAATGAAGAGACAGTATCAGGAACCAAAGAGAATGAATTTCTTGAGTTTTTAAGGGTTAACTAAGCAGCAAGTAACAGAGGCCTCACATGGATCAAGGAAGGTCTTGAATTTGATTATCTCATCAGAAGATATTGTTGTAAATGAGGTGCTCACTTTGGTGGTGGCCAGCCATATCAGGAACGTTTGTGAGAAAGAGTTATATGTGGAACTATAAGACAGGTGATTATGGCAAACTCAGGAGGCAGCGTGCAGCGATATCAGGAAAGGAGGAATTGCATAGAAAAGAAATCAGTGCTGCTTGGTCTCTACTGAGGAATTATCTGGCAGAGGAGTGACTGAGTGTATTCCAAAGGTCAGGAGATTAAATAAGGTAGGTGTAAAATGGATGACTGAAGAGGTAAAGCATGCAATCTGGAAATAAAAGGCATTGTGGATGTGGCACAAGACGAGTGGAGGTAATCAGTTACATGAGGAGTGCAAAGAGCGAACAAGGAAGATTCGCTTAAAGGGTAGCAAAAGCGCAGTATGAGCAGCAGTTAGGAAATAATACTAAAATAAATCCTAGGGAAGTTTTTTAATATATGGCCAGTAGAAGGAGGAATGATTATGGGAAGATAATGTTGGTCAGTGGTAATGAGAAATTGATAAACACTGAGGAGGATATAGTAGAAGTGTTAAATGAGCAGTTCATTAAAGTATTCCATCCTTGTGATTGTAACGTAATGCAGAACTTGAGAGCAGTGGGAATGGGGGGAGGACCCACTGATGAGGAATTGATGACAACAAGGCCATGGGACTAGATGGTATATCACTGCATGTCTTCAGGGAATGTTCCAGGGAGTTAACAAAACCTTTAATATACATTTTCAACATGAATCTTAGATTAACTCAGGTCCCAAAGGAATGAGAAGATGGCAAAATTGTTCTGGTTCATAAAGGAGGTCATAAGACTAAGGCTTTGAATTATAGGCCACTCAGCTTGTCTGGAGATGTGGTCAACGTTCTGGGAAAGCTAGTGAGGACAAGGATTCAGAACTGAGTTGACCTCAGTAGAATTCTTTTAAATGGACATCATGGGTTTGCTAAAGGATGATGGTGTTGTAGCAATCTGCTTATTATAACAGGACAAATACATTGGACAAATGGGGGGGGATGCATATACAGTAGTATATTTAGATTTTGCAAAGGCTTTCGATATATTACCAGATGACAAGCTAGTAGTTAAATTGGAACAGATGGGGGGTTAGATAATAAATTAGTGCATTAGATTGGATTGGGTGTCTGATAGGTATCAACAGGTTGTGTATGGAGGAGTGATATCCCAAAAGAGAAAAGTTACTAGTGGTGTGCTCTGGGGTCTGTTTTGGGGCAATTGTTGTTTAATTTGTATGTAAATGACATTGGAAAGGGCTTAAATGTTGATATACAGTTCTTTGCAGATGAATGCAAAGTTGGGAAGAGTTATGAGAAGTAGAGCAGATGTTGTTTTGCAACCGGATGTAAATAGACTGTCTAAATGGGCAAGAGTGTGGAGAGGTCAGTTTAATGTTACAAAGTGTAAGGTTTTAAAATTTGGGAAGCAAAGGTGGGATGCAGAGTATAGGATTGGTGGGGATATTTTGGAGAAGATGAAGGATTTGGAGATTGTGCTAGAGCCTTGGAATTTTGCAGGCATTTTGCTAAAATCGTGAAGATGACACAGTGAATTATGAGAATGATGTGGAGAACACTAACATGTAGAAGTGAGGATGTTTTGATCCCATTGTACGAGACTTTGATCAAGCTGCAGATGGATTATTACTGTGCACAGATTTGGTAACCAGATTTTCAAAAGGATGAAATGTTGAACAGGGTTCAGAGATGATTGACTAAGTTGGCTTCTGGAATATGGAATATAAGGACAGATTGAGAGAATGCAAATTAGAGCCTAGTGGATAGAAGAAGGGAAAGACATGATCCAGATGTATAAGTTAGTAAGGGGTAATTACCTGAATAGCGTGGATGAGATTTTTCATAGAATATCTGGAGACAGGAGGAGAAGGAGAGGCTATCCCTGGAAGCCGTGTAAGGTGGGTGTGAGCAACGGGGGGGGGGGGTTAAGTATAGATCTTTTGTATGTGGAGTGGTAAGTGATTGAAATGTATTCCCTTAGATTGTGGTGAGACGGTGAATGCATTTAAGTCAAAGTACAATTTGCTGTGCATGTGGGAGTGGGACCTCCCATGATGAGTCTCTTGACTATGGAGGTATATTGATGATGAGAATAATAATAATAATATAGCAGTAATTTTAATTTGCAGTTTTTTATTTTGTTTTTTTTTATGAGATGTGATTCCCTCCACAAAAAGTTGTAAACCTATGGAACATTAGTACTGTGGTAAGTTAAGGATTTTTTTCCTATTTTTATTTATTTGTTTTTATTGTTCAGTGCAATGTGTGCGAAATGTATTTGTTGAGAAAATTAAAGATGTATGAGGAAGGAAATTGAAACTGGAAAGAGAGTGTGCATTAAGTGTTTCAAAAGTGAGTGTCTGTTAGGTGACGAGAATGCAGATGGAAAATAATGTTATTAATAAAATAATGTTATTAATGTCGAACGTGTGGCCATGGAAATAAAGGAGGACAAAATGGATATTAATAAAGAAATAGCATGCTTAAATGTTATCCTTCATAGGACAAAACGCAAAATTAAAAAATTGCAGAAGGGGCAAAAGTTAAGCAGGGTTGAAAAAAGAAAGAAGCAGGTCATTATAACGAATAATAAAAACTGACGAACAAACAAGAAAAACATGTCAAGGAGAAAGTTATGTATGGAGACTCGATGATTGGGGGGGGGGGAGTACTTAATGAAAGTATGACAAAATCGTGTTTCCCAGGTGCAAAAATTCACGATTCAAAAGCCAAACCATCTGGATGCATGAAGGTAAGTCAAAAGAAATGATTGTCTTGGTTGGCACAAAGAATTTCAGAGGCAAGAAGTATTCTATGAGGGAGGATGTAAAGGAGTTGTTAGAAGAGACAAAACTGAAGAGCGAGAAGGTGAAGATTGTAACTCTGCTATCACACTATGAGAGAGGCGAACTGAGCAGGAGGGCATTGATAACCAATGAGTCTACACACAAAGGAATGATGTAGAATTTGTGGATCTGTAGTCTGTTTGACAGAAAGAAGGATTTGTACAATGCAGATGGACCTCATCTTGAATGATTTTGATGTTACGTGTCTGGAGAGAGTTTGGTTCACCAAGCATGCTGATGTGCAAATTCAGGGAAACTTAATTAGGGTAGAAGCAATTGAGTTTGTGCGAAGGCACCCATGAAGTGAGTAAGTGTAAAAATGACCAAATGAGGAATCTAGTCTCTCAAGAAGAAATATTGAATAGGATAGTCAATTCAGAAACTAAAGGGGGTGGGGGACTAAAGGAATGCTGAGTTTCTGTATACTAATGCCAGAAGTATCAGGAACAAGAGGGAGAGTTTTTGCCATTGGTTAGTGCAATCTCACCAAAAGTTATAGGCATTGGTGAGACTTGGCTAACAGCAGTAATTGCATGGATTGAATGTGAAGAGTTTAATATTTTCAGGGAAGAATGGGGTATGAGGTATCAGGAACAAGAGGGAGAGTTTTTGCCATTGGTTAGTGCAATCTCACCAAAAGTTATAGGCATTGGTGAGACTTGGCTCACAGCAGTAGTTGCATGGATTGAATGTGAAGACTTTAATATTTTCAGGGAAGAATGGGGTAGGAGTACTGCTGATGATAGCAGATGAATTGCAACCCAAAACTTGTGCTCCCGCATTTTATTGTAAGTGCAAGTGTTTTTTGTGCAAAATAAGCAGTAAACGGAAAACTAACATAGGGTACTAAGGAGCTGATTACTTCAGCACAACTCATAGGTACTCATGATCCATTAAATCAGCTATTTTTTACAACTAAAAAACAGCCGTGTCAAAGCACTATGCCTACCTTGCGAAGTAAAGATGGTGATAACAAAGGCGAACAATGGAAGGCTACCTAGAGTCCCATCAGCGTAGCATCGCCAATGTCCAACAACCCAATGTCATTCAGTTTGTTGGACATCGCCGATGTCCAACAAACCGAATGACATTAAGAAGTGCCATAGCTGTGAAACTTGAAGTTAAAGAAAGGGGAAAAAGGTATCGTGTGCAATTTCTGTTGCAACTGGCTATATACATCCTGCGTGCAAATAAATGAATCGGTGCACAAGCTTCTTACTGATCTTAACCAGCCCTACTTCTCTACAATGTGCCTCCCTTCCATAAAACAGCTACTAAACCTAGGCAAAAAAGTTGAAAACCTCGAACAACAGCTTAATACTATGATCGATACTTTCTCCTCCAAACTAAGCTCGGGATACTAAACGACCAGTGCCTGATCGCAAGCACATCCTTGCCTGCTAATGAACTTCGCGAACTAATTGCATCAACGGTACACAAGTCGCTTGAGGCCGAAAATAGATCAACGCTATTATCCTGAACTTTCCAATGGAAAACAGAAAATCCTTAAAAGAAGACGTTGGCAATTTAGCAGGAGAATGCAATTCCGATCCCAGAAATATCTTAAAATACATCGTTTTGGACTCCTAAACAAAAGAAAGAACGGAACGAGCTTTCCACGTCTCATGAAAGGGACCTGCGACACATCAACAAACACATCCAAATTTATAACACCGATAAACAACAAGCTAAAAGACACTTGCCTCAGTCATGCATATGTGTTTGACCTGATTTAACCTTTGCCCAGAGAGAGCGAACAAAGATGCCAACTCCGAAAACAACTAGAAGAAAAACGCCAAAATGGAGACAACAGTTGGATGATAGGCTACAAACAAACCAAACTAGTGCAAAAACCAAGTGATGCCACCAAGGACACCAGTATGCAGGCACTGCATAGGAAACGTGCAGGACCCTTGCAGTTAAATCCATGCCTCACAGAACCTTGCATATACACTTCACCAACATCCGTGGCTTCAATTCCAATCTTAATAGTGTCCACTACCATCTGCAGTCCACCAAACTCCACCTACTCTTTTTAACAGAAACTCATCTCACCTTTCCCGAGCACCATTTATCTCAACCTTCCTAACTATACACTATTTAACTCCTTTGGACCCAAGGGTAGCATGCACAAACACAAGCATGGATTTGTGCATATATCCACTCTGACATACCCTGCCAGAGAGCGCTTGACCTAGAATCGCCCAACTTCGACCTTCTTTGGCTGAAGGTATCTCCCCCCCCCCACTCAATCAAATTCATCTTCTGTCTCTATCCCAACTCTGAGCTCTTTCATTTCCTCTCCGTAAAAGTTGATTTTCTCCAGTCCCACTCTCCTAACAGTGAAATTATCCTCCTGAGTGATTTTAATGTCCATAACACCAATTGGCTATCCTCTTCCAGTTATACACAGTTATCCTGCAGGCAGAGATGCTGAAACATTTCCCATCACTAACGACCTTACACAAATTGTTCTAAAACCTACCGATAACCCAAACCACTACCCAAATACCCTAGATCTCTTCCTTACTAATGACCCTCCAAATACACAGTGAATGTAGTGAGCCCCTGGGTAATTCTGACCACAACCTTGTGCTCATCTCCTCCCCATGCAACAATGCTTACACAATCATTCCCACATGAGTAGTTTGGCATTATAACAGTGCCAAATTGGACAATCTCTGAGACTACTATGCTTCATTCCCATGGTTGGACTATTGTTTCCAGTCTTCCAGTCCAAACATATGCACCGAACGTATCACCAAAGTAATCCTCACTGGCATGAAAACATACATTCCCCACACTGCTCAGAATTGCCATCCTCTAACTAAACCCTGGTTCTCTAAAAGATGTGCCAAGACTGTACAAATGAAAAATCAGGCATACCACAGCTGGCTCAAATCAAGAACCCCATCCTCCTTCAATGCCTGTGCTGAAGCTCGAAACAGATGCAAGAAAATTATCAATGCTTCTAAAACAGAATTTGAATGGGCAAAGAGCAGGAAGCTTGCAGCCATGCCTTTTGATCTCTTGCCAAGGCAATTGGCCGTAACTTTTGCCCTACACTATTCGCACCTCTATCATACCCAGATGGCTCGATTGCAACATCACCCATACAAAAGCCAACCTCCTGGCTTCACACTTTGCTCCAATGCACACATAACTGACAATGGCAAATGCCCTTCAGTCATTTCAATTGCCCAATATACAATTTCCCCCTGTATCCTTTTGTCAAAAAAGATATCATAAATCTGTTGTCTGAATTAGATACAAAAAGTCTCTTGTCCCTGATGGCATTCCTTCAATTATTCTGAAGGTCTGTGCACCAGAACTGAGTCCTATCCTATGCTATCTGTGCACACTCTCTTACTCCACTGGTATATATCCCAAAGCCTGAAAACAGGCCTATATTCAACCCATTCTTAAAAAGGGTGACAAATCACTACCATCTAACTTCTCAATCACTTCAATCCTATCTAAAGTGATGTAGAAAACCATCAACTCTCAACTCCTAATCTACCTTGAAGGTACCGGCTATTAAGCAACCACCAGTACGGATTCTGTCGAAGCAAATCAACAAGAGATCTACTCTCATACATCACCCATCATTGGACAAATGCCATGGAGAAATTCGGCGAATCCCAAGTAGTTGCACTTGATATTTCTGAGGCCTTTGACCGAGTCTGGCATAAAGGCTTACTAAGTAAATTCCCATCATTTGGACTGTCTCAGGACTTCTGCAAATGGATTGCCAGCTTCTTGTCTAGATGCACACTATGTGTGATGGTAAAAGGCTCCCTATCCTCTCACCATGCAACTAATGCTGGGGTCCCACAAGGTTCAGTTCTCTCACTGACCCTCTTCCTTCTATATATCAATGACCTACTTCAGTTGATCTCTAACCCAATACACAGTTTTGCAGATGACAGCACATTACACTCCTCCCTTTCATTTGACTAACCCTACTCTACACAACTCACTTCAACCCACAGAACATCAACTACCATTGTCTTTAATTCTAACCTCCAAGCCATCCTCCAATGGGACTCAGATAACCTCGTCAACTTGAATGCTAGCAAAACCGAGTTCTGTCTTATTTCTCACAAAAAAGAACCATTTTCCCCCAGCATTTTTTTTTTTTTTTGATAACACTCAAATTCCCAGAAAGACGAGATTTCTCTTCTTGGAATTAGAACTACCCTGACATCAAGCCTCTTCTGGTATAAACACATCACAACCATTGCATCCTCAGCTTCCAGAAAACTAAGTTTTCTCTTTTGCTCAAGATGCTACTTCACTTCTAAACAGCTGTTAACATTATACAAATCGCAAATCCACCAAGCTATTGAATTCAGCTCTCACATTTGGAGTGGGGTTCCCAAAAGCTCCATCAATATGCTTGACTCAATACAGAAGAGAGCAATTAGACTGATAAATGACCCATCTCTCACCAACTTGCTCTTCTCTGCAATTTGTATATTCTATAAATATTTCTGTAACGGTGTCTATTAATTGCTATTCATGGGCCTGCTTGGTTACCGCACTATTGTAATATCTTTACTCTATTCCTTATAGCAGTGCGCACTTTGTCTTTTAACCTTTCTTACTTATTCAATTACGTACTATATTTATCCACCTTTCATATTTACTAGTCATATGCCTAAAAACACTGGAAAATTTATTTATTTAGACTGCACCACCGTTTTATATCAATATCGGCACAAGACTCAGTAAAACGACCGGTAGATTTCTCTCTCTTACTAGCGGAAATTCCTTCAACAAAGTTTATATAAACAGTCGTGGTTCTTAAGTACTTAAACTGCGCTTTTAATGCCTTAGTTGTTTCTCGCTCATAAGTCCAATTTTTTTAGAAACAGTGCATTGTAAAATAAAAGATCAGGTAGCACTCTATTGACGTATAATTAAAACACATTTATTTACATTAATTAATAATAAAGTACATTAATTAAGGGATAGGGAGGTTACTCTCTCTACCTATCCTTTAGACTTTTAGTATAAAGAGACAAACTTTTGCTTTTCAACACTAAATGACTATACAATATATTTACTCTATTACTTCTCTGCTTATTAAATCAAAATTACCGAGACCAATTTACTCACAAAGAGGTTAGCTAGCTATGCCAAGTTATCTCACAAATTATATTCAAATTAATAACAAATCAGAGGACTCTCTTATAGATACTTCTTATTACTATTTCTTATCAGTTCATCTATAACATATCTCCTAGATTACAAAAGTAATGTACAACAAAAGATGGAGCAAACTTACAGATGCTGTGTCGCACACTCTTCCAAAGGTCCTGCACTAAAGTCTCTATGCTTTTTCTTTCATCTCGGGACTTAGGCTACCATCTGGAGAGCCTTGCTTCAGGGAGTGTCTAATTGGGATCTTGGCAGGTTTTGGACTGCAATTTTTCCAGTGCTTGAACAGCTCAAGCAAAAAAGTTTCAGCATAGGCTTGAAGGTTGTGCTGCGGCTCTTGGCTTCGGTTGACCTCCCGCAGCAAAAGGACATCCGAACTGACACTTGGCTTGGGTATTTACATCAGCTGTTCTCTCCTCACTCCCATTTTTTTCCTCTGGCATGGGTTCGCCATAACGTCTGGTCCTCTGGATCTGACTGTCTCTGGTTCTCTGCTTTTGGTAACTATGCCTCGCCTCTTCCCTCTGGTAACTGCGCCTCGCCTTTCCTTGGTAACTGCATCTTGCCTCTCTTTTTGGTAACTGGGCCTCCTCTTCCCCCTCTCAATGTTCGGCTCAGTCCCTTTTTATTCCCCATCCTCCGGGACCTTGCACCAAGGGCTGTAACCCCTAAAGAACTCATCACATCTTCTTGATCCTTTAATAAAACCTTCTCCATTCTTTCTTCTCCTCCGTGCATTCCTTTTTTCTTATTTTGTCGGGCAGCAGAAACTTGTCTGAACCTAGCGGATCTCTTTGATACTAACTTTCAAGGTTTTTATGCGCAGAGCTCGCAAACAACTTTCTCACACACTTAATTATAAATAACTTTCTTGTGTTCCTATACATAGCTATATACAAAGTTTCGATGGCAAAGCATTGCCTTTGTTTTTGACATTCTAGAAATTTTAGTTAAAACAGTAAATACAGTCATTTCCCATAGGGTTATTTACATTAATATTTAACATAAAATACATAGAGACAAACAAGGTTGTTTTTTGTAACAAACTCACGAGACTTGACCTCTGTAAAAATCGATGTAAAGCGCTTTGGTATTTCTAAGCTATGTCGAGTTTAACATTTCCATGAAAAATGTTCATCTGAAAAAGCATCAATAATTCCCCCACTCTGTACTTAAGCCCATTGGAACATGCACAGCTGCCGCCCCCAACATCCTTTCAGTACACCTTGAAACTCACAGAACAGTTTCTTTTCCTCCTCCTTCATCCATGCCACTGCGGTACTGTGGAATAGTCTTCTCCCTGATGTATTTCCCAAGGAATACAACGTACAGGCTTTTAAATCAAACGTAAACAAGTTTCTTCTTTCCTGACCAACCACCCATATATGGTACTAACGTACTATAGGTTGAGCAGTCAACCTCTCGTATATGAGCCCAATATAAAAAAAAAAAAAAAAAAGAAAGAAGAATAGGAGACATGCCCGAGGGTGGCTGTTCATTTGAAGCAGTGTGGTGTGAGTTTAAGGCCAGTAAAACTAAATATACAGTTGGTTGTCATTGTAGGCCAGTGATTTCCACAGATGATCTGGAAGACATGCATCTCCAAATTAGTACAACTGAGTACAGGTCAAGTACTCAGTTATACTGATTACTCTTTTACACTTTTAGAAGTACTCTTTTACCTCGACACTGTGGGGTAAAAGGTGGTATAAAGAAGATGAGAGTACAGGTCAAGTGATTATTATGGTGTGTGTGTGTGGGGGGGGGAACTTCAACTATGGAGGTATAGACTGGAAGGAAGAAAGATCACATGGCAGGAAGGAAAAAGAATTTATACTCCTGCTGAGAGATAATTACTTAACGCAGCATGTGATGGGGGGGGGGGCTAGGGATAGGAGAGTATTGGACCTGGTCACAGGATCAGAAGAGCTATCCATAACCAAGGTGACAACATTTTTTGTCTCCTAATTGGTGAAAATGACTATGGGGTATTGACTTGAGAGATTGTAAAACATGAGGAATATTCTGTCAGGAAGGAATATATGTAGAACTACAAGGTAGGTAATTATGACAAGCTTAGGAAGATGGTTAAATCTCTTCCATGACATAAAACACTGCAGGGTAAGGATTTAGTAGTGCATGGGATGTAGTTAAGGGTCATCTAGAGGAAGCAGTATTAAATTGTATAACTAGGGTAAGGAGGGTTAATCGGGTAGGAGTTAGATGGATGAGTCATATCATTAAGCATGAGCTGCAGAAAAAGAAAATGCTGTGGAGGGTATATAAAGAGAAAGATCACCAGCAAACTCATGAACAGTACAAGGCTCAGGGAAGAAAGGTGACAAGCATGGCAAAGAAGGCAAAATTAGATTATGAGAAGAAACTAGCCAAGCAGACCAAAGGGAATCCCAAAGAGATCTTTGATTATGTGGCAAGTAAGAAGAAGAATGACTATGGAAGATAAACCTTAATGAGTGATGATGGTCACAAGGAGACAGAAGCAGATAAAATAGTTGAGTTACTCAGTGACCACTTTGCAATGGTATATTATTCTAGTGAGGTTACTGCTTTACCCTATGTGACAGACACTAATGTGAGAACAGAGGTGGATGAATTGGAGGAGGTTCTTAGGATATCGCAAAATCTCAATGTAAATACAGTTGTGGGATTAGATGGGATATCAGCCTAGGGTTTTGCATGAATGTGCAAGGGAACTGGCAATGCTTTTGACTAGGCTCTCTCTAATTTAAATCTCAGCTCTGGTAGAGTTCCAAGGGAATGGAAAGAGGGCAAAATAATTCCTTTGCATAAGGGAGGTTCTAAGACTGCAGTAGCAAATTATAGACAAATCGGTATCTCAGGCATGGTGGTAAATGTACTAGAAAAATTGGTAAAAAAAAAAAAAGAGATTCGAAGAATGGGTTGATAAAAATATGACACTGTATGAGGGATCAGCATGGTTTGTGAAAGGTTGGTCATGCTGTATTAATTCTTTTAAAAAAGTAACAGCTGAGGGAAATGGCTGAGGGACATAAAGGAAATGGCTACATGATGATTTTGCTGGGTTTTGCAAAGCCATTTGGCAGAATACCACATGGAACTCTATTACATAAATTAGAACAAATGGTGGATATGACACTAGTTAGTTAATTGAATAATAAGGTGGCTGCTGGACAGATATCAAAAAGTGGGGAGGGGCAGAATCGAAGTGTAAACAGGTGACTAGTGGTATGCCGCAAGATTCAGTGCTGGGACCATTGCTGTCTAATTTGTACATAAATGATATAGGAAATAACCTGAAAGGAAATATTCAATTGTTTGCAGAATATTTCAAAAAGTGGAATATGGAGAGGTAGAATCAAAGCAAAAACAGGTGACTAGTAGTGTGCTGCAAGATTCAGTCCTGGGACCATTGCTGTCTAATTTGTATATAAATGATATAGAAAATAACCTGAAAGGAAATATTCAGTTGTTTGCTGATGGTAGAGTAATGCAAAATTAGGTAGAGTAATAATTAATCAAGAGCTTGCAGGACTATTTAAATAGGCTGTCGGTATGGGCAAAAGTTAATGGGTGTCAGGTTAATGTCGAGAAATGCAAATTTATGCATTTTAGGATAAATTGATTACAAGCCATGTATCGCATTGATGGCACTGTACACCAGGAAATAGATGAAGGTAGAGATTTAGGGGGTGCTGGTGGTGGACAGAAAGTTGAAGTTTAGAGGATATATTTCTAAGGTTAATAAGGTAGCCCATAAGGTTACTTGGCTATTGAAGAACACATTAACAAGTAGAGATAAGGAAGTTATTATTCCTCTTTATAAGGCGTTGATACAGATTTGAGCACAGTAATCCTCATCTGGATTACTGTGCTCAAATCTGATCTCCTGGGTTTCTTGGAGACCAGAGGAAGTGGTGGAGAGGATTCATATGTGAGTGACCAAGATTATAAGTGGCCTGTGGAATGTTTCCTATGAGGATAGATTGAAGGTGTGTGGATTTCAGAAGTTAGTTGATAGGAGAAAAAGAGGGGACATGATAGAATCTTTTATCCTTTCTTTTAGTGTTACACTGTGATCAGCATTCATTTTAGAAATTATGACTTTACAACTATGTTATAAATAACTATTTTAATTTCCCGAAGTTTTGACCTTCATATTAAGGTCATCATCTGGAGTATATACAAGGACAAGCTGAGTTACATTTCACACAGTATGCTAAAGAGACAATGATTTTATCAACGGTTATTCTACTCGCATAACCTCTAGTATATAAAAATAGTATATATGTATATATATATATAAAAAAAGATAAAATTAAAAAATTAATTATTTATAAACTACATCAAAGCTAAATTCTATTTAAGATAAGATAAGAGAAAAATTCTTTCATATAGATAGTTTTCTTGCAGTAATAATGATGTCCTAATTTAACAAGAGAAAAATTCTTTCATATAGATAGTTTTCTTACAGTAATAATGATGTCCTAATTTAACATGACAGCTGTTATATTAGATTTAATATTCTTGATTATTTACAGTCCTGTTTATAGTTAACTGTTAGGGAGAAAGGTTCTGTGGGTAGAATATGTGCCTTCCATATGCTTGGGATTTTTAGACCATCATTATTGTTCAATTAGGGTGGTTGATAAGAATCTCACAGGCTTCCTTAAATTTACGTTTGTACCATGTTTGGTGTGATGTAAACAACTGGTGCTTTTCCAGTCAATTCTATGTAAAGTGTTTAGGGCATGATCAGAAAGGCCAGCTTTACCGTAGTTATTATATTTAATGTGTCATCTATGTTCCTTTTGTCTGATAGGAATTGTGCATCCTGTTTCCCCTATATATGGTAGATTACAGGTGCAATATATACGGTATACTCCAGGGTGGGCCATTCTGTTTATTTTATTTTTTAATTAAATACTGTTTAAATATAATTGTTTATTCCATCCAAAGACCCATGCCGTGAGTCTTTGAATGAGTTGAGTAAGCTTTTTAATTTTGCAGGAGGTTTAAAGTGTCTTTGAGGTTGTATTTCTGTAGTATTCTGTTTATTTTATCTGATGTCCCTTTAATGTAAGGAATGGTTATAGTTTTATTGTAGTCTGGTTTATCTTTGTTTTATATTGAGGTCTTATGTTATCTTAAATAGAATTTAGCTTTGATGTAGTTTCTAAATAATTAATGAATTTTTTCATTTTATCTGTATTTTTATATATACCGTAAAACCCCGAAGTTACACGGTAGGTGGGACCAACAAAAAGCGCGTAACTCGGGGTATAATTTTGCATGTAATTTTTATATACTAACATACAATTGGGACTGAAGGTTTACAAAAACACCTATATTTTTTAAGAAATATAATCATAATTGTAGTTTTTCGTACATAAAAAAAAAAGAAAGTTATTTCAATGTCGATGGTTTCATAAAATCTAATAGATTCGTCTGACAGCATAATGTCTTTTTCTTGTCATGCAAAATTCTTCATAGCAAGCTAATGTTTTTTTTATTCCTTGCATTGTGGCTACAATTCGTTCCTCGTTAGAATCTATGTCCTCCAAAATCTGTAAACCTTTCTTTTATGATTGTTTTTACTGTGGATTCCTGTAGATCAAACTTCTTTGCTAGCTCACAAATTTTCATTCCGCCTTCAAAATCCTTAATAATGTTGAGTTTTGTTTCCAAAGTCAATGTTTTTCTTTTCTTGCTAGCTGTAGAAGAATCGGACTTGCTTCTTTTGGATGACATTATTATTTTTTATGTAATAAAATTTTTATCAAGTACATAACATTAAACAATTGCAAGGTTTGTTGACTATAAAAATCATGTATGAATGGAGACCGCACGAAACACGTCAGTACTTATTCACAGCATGTGGCGAATGCGGCCGGTGCCTGAAAGATACGACTAGTGGTGAGACGTGAAGAGAGATGGGAATACTTACATATAAGAAACCGCGTAACTCAATCGTGTAAGTAAGGGTATGACTGTGTATATATTATATTTTCACTAGAAGTGATGCCAGTAGAATAACTGTTGATCAAATCATCATCTCTTTAACATAATGTGTGAAATGTAACTCAGCTTGTCTGTATATTTGTATATACACAGGGTGGCTGCTAGACAGATATCAAAAAGTGGAATATGGAGGGGCAGAATCGAAGTGTAAACAGGTGACTAGTGGTGTGCCACAAAGTTCAGTGCTGGGACCATTGCTGTTTAATTTGTACATAAATGATATAGGGAATAACCTGAAAGGAAATATTTAATTGTTTGCCAAATATTTCAAAAAGTGAAATTTACTAAATATTTCATCCAAAGACCCACTCCGTCTGCTGGCCCACCCTGGAGTATACCATATTTATTACACCTGTAATCTACCATATATATAGGAGAAACAAGATGCACAATTATGTTGTTGTTGTTGTTATACTAGAAGCACTTTGCAAATCTTTACTTTTTTGGATAATGTAATAATATTCTGCATATTGTGAGCATCTTTTAGATGTATTTTTTGTAAACTTAATCATAAAGAAGAAGCTGAAACTATCTATATCAGCGCATTCGATGATTAGAAGTGGTGCATTGGACCCCAATGATGATGATGATAAAAAAAAAAATAAGCCTATTTATCAACCAGTTTTTTTTTTTTAATATTTATTTATTATGCAACCTATTTATTTATATAAGTATCAACCAGAAACCGATTCGTATGGGGGGGGAGGCTAAAACTTAATCATTATTTTTAGCGATTTTGTCTCATGCATATCTTTTGCACATTCGCTTGTCTAATCCTGAGGCGCCAAGCATTAGCAACAACAGTGCATCGCAGGTTTTTGTCAGTCAGTTTACAATTGATACTCATGTGGTACAGAGTTGTGCTTTGTTTGTCCCTTGTGAACATTTGCGGTTTTGTACTTTTTCGAAAAATTAAGCCTTTTTACATTCAGTTACCCATCACAGTGCAAAGGAAAATAAAGGTGATGGTAAGCGTGAATTCGATTTTATTAAACATGTCTATATCAACATATTTTTAAGGATACAAGAGTTGTATGGTGCATCTGAACCTCGTACGTGAAAATATTGGCGCATGGAATGTAAAAGGTTAGCCACCCCTGATCTATATGAAAGAATGTTTCTCTTATGTTATCTTAAATAGAATTTAGCTTGATGTAGTTTCTAATGATGACCTTAATATGAAGGGCAAAATGTTGGGAAATTAAAATATCTCATTTTAGAAATTATTTTTATAATTTCTAAAATGAGAAAATGAATAGAATCTTTTAAGTTGCTTAAAGGGTTTTTATAGGATAAAATTGCCTTCAGAAGGGCCAAATGCCATTTCTGCATTTGGCCCTTAAGTCAGATTTGGTGACAAACCAAAATGTCCTGCACCTCATCATATAGTTACATATAGAAGTCCAGTTTGACCTGGCAAAAATGTATTCACTTGCACTGTACAATATGAACTAAGTTTATCAGTCTGCTTTAGCAATCAAAGTAGAGATTAGAGATAAAAGGCAGGACTACTTTGGCTAGATCATCAACATTTATATTTGACATTATTAATTTATTGTTTAAGAGATACTTGTTCCATGAGAGGTTTCTTCAGTTATGAAAAACAAGGGATAAGTAATCCTATTTATTTAAGGCCATATATTTCAGACTGAAATATATTTGTAGTTATTAATTTGTAGTCTGATTGTTGTTATACTAGAAGCACTTTACAAGTCTTTACTTTTTTGGATAATGTAATGTTTTGCATATTGTGAGCATCTTTTAGATGTATTTTTTGTAAACTTAATCATAAAGAAGAAGAAGCAGAACATGCCTACAAAACTGTTCAATATGATGCTTACGGTTTATGTCAAGTATTTTTGAAGCACATCGTAGCTTAATTGGTAATTATCTTTTTAAACAGTGGTTACCTTATTTTTATATATTCAGCATCAGAAAAATCATGAGTTCTGTTTGTTTTCACGATATGTAAGACACTCGTGATTTGAAAACACCTGCCATTCATTATTGTGTTGCCTTTAGTATATGTTACCTGCAGGGTATTATTGAACTAAAAAATAAGTGTTCCTTGCATGTACTGAACTGATCCAGTTTTATCTGACAACTGTCTTACAACAATCTATTTAACATATAATTTACATTCCTTGCACCTGTAGTACTAGTTGCATCAAAATAAAGTCAATATATAAAAAAAGTTATTTTAAAAAGAAATTTGAATTGCTAATCTGAACAGTTATTCAGCTGTATGTATTGCATATTCCATAAATGATACTAATTTACTGCTATACAATGATTTTCAGCTAACTAGTTTAAGTCAAGGGCTGCAAGCTGAAAAGGCTTCTCGCAGTGATCTAGAAATGTATGTAGCTGTTCTTAACACCCAAAAGGCTGTGATGCAGGAAGACATGGAGAGAATTAAACAGGAACTTCAGGAAGGTATTTAAATCTGTTGCACTAGTTAAAGTAATATATGATTTTAGAAAATAAAATGTAATGGCTATATATCAAATATTGTTTTTAAAAAACTTTTTTTTAATATCACTTTGCATCTTTTAAGTATATGTATTATGGGGTGCTTAAGGGTCAAGGCTGGATAACTGGAAGGAGACCACCACATGACCTTTTGGGGAATGTGGAGAACCGACCAGTTGAGGACTGGACATCACTGGATTCTCACCTGGATGCTGAACAAACGAGGATAGGTTGACAATTTGGGATTTAGCCAACCAAATTGTATTTTTATTGGCTTAAACCATAATTCAAAATTATGTACAAATGATGGAATTTCATTTTGGCTGGGGCGCTGCCTGGTTAAACAAGACCTCCATTGTTTTTGTCAGGGAACCAGGGCAAAGAGCAAAAATTCAGCTACTGGAACAAACCTCAACTTACCATCAGCAGAAAATGAGATTGGCACAATCAACATAAGAAGTACCAATGGAAAAAAAATGTAATTAGCAGAAAAATTGGATAAGTACCAGGTCAACATAACAGGTGTTATCAAATCAAAAACAGGTGAGATCTTTCTAAAAAACATGTTATATTCAGGCAATAACAATCGGAGGAAAAGAAGGAGTAGCTATAATATTAAACACTAAATATGAGGATAATCTTCTTGAATGACATGCAGTATCAAGTAGAGTGATGTGGGCAAATATTAGAGTGGAGAACTGGTCAATGAGAATCATTCAAAAGGCATTTTCATAAATTAGATATTCAAAAAAAAAAAAGAAAGAAAGAAAAAAAAAAAATAAGAAGGGAAAAAAAATCCCTGAACCATCAATGGTTTCAGGTGGTAAATAAGTTTTATTATGATGCAGGGGACACTGATGTGTCCCCTGCATCATTGCCATAATCCTGTGTATTGTTCTCACTGTTTTAGCAGTGTGTCCCCAATATTTTAGCTCCTAGTCTACTATCACTCTCTAATTCCTTATCTCCTCCACTTCCACTAAGATATCGCCGCCACCAATTTATATACCTTGATTCTTGAATTTTAAAACCTTACCCATTACAACATTGAACTTGTAACCCTACTTAATTGTCCATTCAGCCAGTTTATTCAAGTCCTTCCGCAAAGCCACAGCAGCTATCCTACTCCTCATAGTTCTTCTCAAATTTGTGTTATCTGCAAACAGTTGCATGTCACCATTCAAACCTTTCCCAATTTCATTAATATTCAAGTTTACCAGCAATGGCCTCAGAACAGATCCTTGGAACAAACACATCACTTGGTCTTATCTTAGGTATTTCTCTTCCAGAATATACAACTTTCTGATACTTATCAGACGACTTGGCTTTACTCCAATGCACTAATCTACTCTCCAACTCTATTTTCAGTTTAATTACCAACTTGTCATTTTGCAGTCTATCAAAGATTATTGCAAAATCTAAATATGTCATTGTTTATGCATCTCCCTTGTCCAGTGCATTTGTCACCTTGTTATAATAATTAAGTAGATTGCTAAAACATGACCATTGATAACCCCATTCTGTCCATCAAAAAGAATGCTGTTCTTATTGACCCATTTCTGAATCTTCGTCCTCATTAATTTCTCTGACACTTGAATCATAATTCCAGACACACAGACTGGCATATAATTGAAAGTCTTATCACCTCTCTTATGAAGCAGAACAACTTAGCCTAGTGTAAACCCATGTCAAAAAGGTATATCAATGCTCTTGTTAAATCTGTGAAACATTCCCTCGAAATGCATGATGATATATCATCCTGCAGCCTTATTAATATCAAGTTTACTTAATTTATTCACTCACCATCAGTGCCTCCTTTGTGCACTCAAGTTCTGCATGATTTTGCATTCATGAGAATGAAAAACACCTGTGTTAATTGTTCATTTAGTATCTAAACTATATTATAAATATTAGTTTTCCTTTTACCATCTTCATCATCTGCTATCATCCTTCTATAATCTTTTTTTTTTTTTTCCACTAGGATCAGTAGCTAATTGTTGTTCATAATACACTTTTGCATCTTATAGGTGAGTGAGTCACCTTTCTCACATGCTCTTTGTCCTCCTCATGCAACAGATTATTACCACTCATACTATGCTGTCTTCATAATGCCTTCTTCCAAATTTCATGCAGCATCCTTTCATTCATCCATTTCACATCTAACCTCCCAATCTTTGGTATATGTTCAGACATTGAACTTCTTTCTGTCTAGTTTCTGATTTCATGATGTAGCTGCAGGGATGCTTAAGGGTCGAAGCTGTATAATTGAGAGGAGACCTCCACATAGCCTTAAAAGGAATGCGGAGAACCGACCAGGGCTTCTGACCTAATGTCCAATCCTCACCTTCTCGTGGTGCACCGTGTTGAGTATCTACTTGGATATTGAACAAACGAGGATGGGCTGGCAATTTGGAATTTAGCCGACCAAATTGTATTCTTATTGGTTAAACCAAAATAAAAAAAACGATGGTACAACATGACAAAATTTCATGCCGGCTGGGGCGTCGCCCGGTTAAACAAGGCCGCCGTTGTTTTCGCCAGGGAACCAGGGCGAACAGCGAAAAGTCAGCTACAGGAACAAATCTGAAAACAAACCCCAACTCAACATCACCAGTGTTAAAGATCGGTACTATCAACGTAAGAAGCCTGAATGGCAAAGAAATGGAGCTAGCTGAGGAATTAGATAAGTACCAGATCGACATAATAGGGGTGACTGAAACAAAAAAGACCAAAACTGGTGAGATCTTTCTGAGCAATAAATACAAAATGTTATATTCAGGCAATGACAACCAAGGAAAAGAAGGAGTAGCCATAATATTCAACACAAAGTACGAGGCTAATCTTCTTGAATGGCAGGCAGTCTCAAGTAGAGTAATGTGGGCAAATATGAGAATGGGGAACTGGACAATGAGACTTATTTGTGCCTATGGTCCCACAGAAGGTTCTACTAAGGTAGAAGTGGTGGAATTTTTTGATGCGTTAGAAAAAGCAACTGACACAATGAAAAATGAAAAGTTGGTCCTTGTTGGGGATCTAAATAGCAGAGTAGGAAATGATTGTGAGACATACAAAAATATTTTGGGAAAATTTGGAGAAAAGAGCAAAGCTAATAATAATGGCAAATATCTGTTGGATTTCTGCTGAGGACATGGACTGGTTATTACTAACACCATGTTCCAACATAAAAATGTGCACAAATTCACGTGGAGAGAAGAGGCAAGGAATAAGAAAAGTCTCATTGACTATGTTATTGTTGATAGTGATGTTTTCTCCCTGGTGCAGGACACCAGAGTGTACAGAGGATTTGAAATTGGAAGTGATCACTATTTAATCTTGAGCAGGATAAAATTGAATTTCATATTGAAAAGAATAACATGTAAGAAAGTTTTAAAGGGAATAAAAGTTGAGCAGCTCTCAGATGTGAACTGTAGACTAAAATACACAAAGATTATTGAAAAAAAAATGAAAGAGTTTGAGAACAGGAACCAAACCTTGGAGATTCAGTGGCAAGCCTTCAAGAAAACACCGATTGATTCAGCCAGAGAGGCATGTGGTGAGGTTGTCTGCAAGGATAGAAAAATCAGAACTCCCTGGTGGACACAGGAAGTTAAAGAGGTAGTGAAGGAAAAGAAGAAAGCATCAAAAGTTCCTGTCAAATAAGTCAGCTTGTGCTCTTAGAGAATATAGAGACAAATGCAAGAATGCTAAACACTGTGTAAAACTAGGTAAACAAAAGTCATGGGAGGACTTTGGCAAGAATATAGAAAATAAATATCAAGAAGGTGTTAAAATATTCTGGAGGTTGTTGAAGAAGCTTAGGAATGGAGGAAAGTGTGCTGTAAAAGGAGTTAGAGATGATAAAGGTGACATGAAAACGGGAGAAAAAGATATTCTTGAAGAATGGAGTAATTACTTTGAAAAACTGCTAAATGAAGCAAGCAGTGATGACAGCACAGTGGTAAAAAACACTGACCAGGCATGCAGGCAGGAATACATATCCATACTTGAAGTAGAAAAAGCCATCAAAGGCTTGAAATGTGGAAAGGCAGCTGGAGTAGATGATATTCGACCAGAAATGCTGAAGTATGGTGGTATAAGAGCTTACAGTGGCTGCACTGCATAGTTCAGAAAACCTGGACAGAGGGACGAATTCCTGATAATTGGAGTAGAGCTCTCATAGTACCTATATATAAAAAGGGAAATAAAACTGAATGTGAGAATTACAGAGGTAATTCCCTACTGAGTGTTCCTGGCAAGATCTATGCAAGTATTCTTGAGAAACGGTTGAGAAGAATTGTGTAAGAAAAGCTTGGTGAAGAACAAGCTGGATTCAGGCCAAACAGAGGCTGGCAGGATCAGATTTCACTTTACGACAAATAGTTGAGAAGTCATGGGAATATAACAAAGATCTGTATTTAAGTTTTGTCGATTTGGAAAAGGCATATGATAAGGTGCCAAGAGAGAAGCTATTCAATACACTGCAGTTATATGGTGTCAATGGGGCATTATATAAAGCAGTACTTAGTCTTTATTTGAGTTGTAAGTCAGCAGTTAGAATTGAAGGAAGTACAGGAAGATGGTTTAATGTTAAATCTGGTGTGAGACAAGGATGTACATTATCCCCTCTGTTATTCATTATCTATATGGATCACATTATGAAGGAAAGTGGTATTAAACATGATATCAAAATTGGAGATGATAATGTCAGCTCTTTGCTTTATGCGGATGATGTTATACTTCTAAATAAATCCGCTACAAGTCTGCAAGATTCTCTGACTAAATTGAATAGCTGTTGTAATAGATATGGTATGAAGGTCAGCAATAAAAAGACAAAGACAATGAAAATAGGCAGAATAATCATTGAAAATGTCAACTGTGTTGTGAATGGAGAACCTGTGGAACAAGTATAACATTTCAGCTACTTAGGCACGATTTTTACTGAAGATGGTAAATTAAATATGGAAATAGACAACAGAATCAGCAAAGCTGGTATGGTGGGAAGTCATTTGAATAAATTCATATGGAATAAGAGAGAAATTAGTCGGATCACTAAATTAGCTGTATACAAGACAGTGTTCAAACCAGTTTTAACTTATGGATCTGAGAGCTGGGTTAGAAGTAAAACACTTGACCAAAGACTAGAGACCGCAGATATGAGAGTCTTAAGAAAGATTAGAGGCGTGAACAGATGGCATCAATGGCAATATCATATTAAAAATGAGGATATTAGGAAAGACCTTGACATTGTCTGCATCCAGGAATACGTTAGCAGAGCTAATCTCAGGTGGTATGGTCATTTAAACAGAATGGGCGAGGAAAGATTAGCAAAACAAGTGTTCTCTGCCAGGTTGGCTGGAAAACAACCCAGAGGAAGACCAAGATATAGGTGGATTGATATGGTACAAAGTGCCTTAGACAATAGAAATATAAGATCTGATAATGTTGGAGTCTTGACAAGTAACAGACTGATTTGGAGGAAAATTGTAAATTGGAAGTTAGTAATGATGTAATTTTTTCATGTATTACTATCATATCCTGTACACCCCTTGTATGTACATGGCAGGAATTTAATGATGATGATGATGATGATAGTTCCACAGAGGGTTCTACTGAGGAAGAAGTGGAGGAATTTTTCAAGGCATTAGAGAAGGCAGCCAACACAATGAAAAAAGAAAAGTTGGTCCTTGTTGGAGATCTAAACAGTGGAGTAGCAAACAATTACCAGACATATAACAGTATTTTGGGAAAATTTAGAGAAAAGTGCAAAGCAAATAATAATGGTATGTACCTGCTAAATTTAGTCCATGTACTTAGGACATGGTATTATTACTAACACCATGTTCCAACATAAAAATGAACATAAATTCACATGGAGAGAAGAGGCAAGGAATAAGTAAAGTCTCATTGACTATGTTATTGTCAACAGTGATGTTTTCCTACTGGTTTAGGAATACAGAGGATTTGATAAAGGAAGTGATCACCATTTAGTGTTGAGCAGGTTAAAATTGAACTCTTATTGAAAAGAAGTGTGTAAAAAAAGTTTTGAAATTAATCAAAATTGGATGCTATCCAGATGTGAACTGTAGACTCAAATATACAAACATTATTCGAGAAAAACACTGAAGTGTTTGAAAACAAGAACCAGAGCTTGGAGATTCAATGGCAAAACCTAAAGAAAATTTTAATTCAGCCAGAGAGAAAAAGAGTTCCTGGCAAATTAGCCAGGAACTTTCAATATACTTGAAAGTAGCTTGTGCTCTTAAGGAAAAAAAAAAGAGAAAAATGTAAGCAAGCAAAACATTGTGCAAAATTAGCTAAACAAAAGTCATGGGAAAACTTTGGTAAGAACATAGAAAATAAATATCAGGAAAGTGGTAAAATATTCTGGAGGCTATCGAAAAAGCTCAGAAATTGAAGAAAGAGTACTGTAAAAAGAATGAAAGATAATACAGGAGGCATGAAAACTGAGAATAAAGATATTGTTAATGTATGGAATAATTATTTTGAATGATTGCTAAATGAAATAAGCAGTGGCAGCAAGCATGGTAGTAGTAAACACTCAGCCAGAATGTCATCTGGAATATTATTAAGAGAGACCTCCAAGGAGTCAGGAACTCATTGAAGAAGGCCATACTATTTGCGTCTGTGCACCCAGAGATTGTCGGAATAAGTGAGACATGGTTAGATGAGGATGACATCCTGACAGGAATAGAGATGGAAAGGTATGATGTGTTTCGTGAGGATAGAAGGGGTAAAAAGGGAGGGGGGGGAGTGCTATTGATGATAGAGAAAGAGTTATGTCCATACAAGGTAGAGATGCAAGAGGGAAATGGGGCCAGTGGTTTTGAGGCAGTATGGTGTGAGATAGAGGTGAATAGAATCAAATACTTGGTGGGATGTTGTTATAGACCTGGTAATGTGGATGGTGGTGATAGTGAAATGTATAGTCAAATAAGCCAAGCAAATAAGAAAAGGGTGATCATTATAGGCGATTTTAATTATGGCAATATAGACTGGAATGAAGAGATAGCAACTGGAAGTAAAGAAAATGAGTTTCTTGAGTTTTTGAGGGATAACTACCTCAGACAGTATGTAACAGAGGGCACAAGAGGATTAAGGGTCTTGGATTTGGTCATCTCATCGGAGGATGTAATTATCAATGAGGTATCAAATCATCCACCAATTGGTGAAAGTGACCATGAGGTGATTACTTGGGTGGTTGCCAGCAGTGCAAGGACCCCTGTGAAAAAAAAGGTATATGTGGAACTACAAGGAGGGTGATTATGAAGAGCTCAGGAGACAGCTTGCAGGTGTAGCATGGAATGAGGAGTTAGCTGGAAAAGAGATCAATGCAGCTTGGGGAATTTTCAAAAAATATTTAGTAGATGCAATGTCTAAATGTATATCATGGGTGAGAAGGTTAAATAAGGTAGGTGTGAGATGGATGAATAAAGAGATTAAGCATGCAATACAGAGAAAACAGGCATTGTGGAGGCAGCATAAGAGAAGTGGAAGTAACCAATTTCATGAGGTCTACAAAGACCAGGCAAGGAGGGTGACTTGGTTGGTGAGAGTAGCTAAAGAGAGGTATGAACAGCAGTTAGCTAATGAAGCTAAAAAGAATCCTAAGGAGTTTTTTCGATATATAGCCAGCAAAAGAAAGAATGACTATGGAAGGATGACACTGATTGCAGGAAATGCTATAAAGACAGCTGTTGCAGAATGTGTGGTGGAGATACTTAATGAGCAGTTCATAAAGATCTTTCAATCTTGTGAATGTGACTTCATGGAGAGATTAAGAGCAGTTGATGATGGGGAGGAGAGACTGACTGTAAGTGAGCAAGAGGTGTTTGGGGAGTTGAGTAAACTAGATGTAAATAAAGCTGTGGGACTTGATAATATATCACCGCGTATTCTGAAGGAACGTGCCAGAGAGTTGACACCTGCCTTGACATATTTTTTTAATACAAGTCTTGCACTTGGTCAAGTCCCTAAAGAGTGGAAGGAGGGCAAGATTGTGCCACTTCATAAAGGAGGTGATCGAACTCAAGCATCAAACTATAGGCCTATCTGTGTGTCAGATGTTGTGGTTAAGTTGTTGGAGAAGCTTGTGAGAACTAGGACCCAGAGTTGGGTTGACAACAATGGTATAATCTTTGATGGATAGCATGGATTTGCTAAAGGGAGGTCATGTTTTAGTAATCTACTTACTTATTACAATAAAGTGACTGCTTCCTTGGACAGAGGAGAAGGATACACAGTAATATACTTGGATTTCGCAAAAGCTTTTGATAGAGTACCTCATGATAAGTTGACAGTCAAACTAGAGCAGATGGGGTTGGATATTAGATTAGTGCATTGGATTGGAGACTGGCTATCTGATAGGTATCAACAAGTTGTGTATGGGGGTGCAATATCCAGGAAAAGGAAAGTCACTAGTGGAGTGCCTCAGGGATCTGTTTTAGGGCCATTATTATTTAACTTGTATATTAATGATATTGGCGAAGATTTGGATGGAGATATTCAGTTGTTTCCAGATGATGCAAAGTTGGGACGAACCATAAAGAGTAGTGAAGATGTTGTGGCCTTGCAAGAAGACTTGAATAAATTGAGTGATTGGGCAAACAAATGGGGATGTGAGTTCAATGTTGCAAAATGTAAGGTTTTAAAATTTGGAAAACAAAGATGGGATGCAGAATTTATGCTTGGTGAGAATATATTGTTGGAAGTAGAGGAAATAAGGGATCTGGGGGGTGATAGTGGATAAGGATCTAAAATTTAGGGGACACATTGCCAAAATTGTGAAGACAACACAAAGACTTCTGGGAATGATGTGGAGGACACTGATGTGTAGAAGTAGGGAGATTCTTGTTCCATTGTATAAGGCTTTGATTAGGCCACACATGGACTATTGTGCCCAGATTTGGTCACCTGGTTTTCAGAAGGATGAAGAGATGTTGGAAAAGGTCCAAAGGCGACTGACTAAGGTAGTTTCTGACCTCTGGAATGTCGAGTATGAGGAAAAATTGAAAAGATGTAATTTGCAGAGTCTAGTGGAGAGAAGGAAGAGGGGAGATGTGATAGAGACCTACAAGTTGGTAAGGGGTTGTTATAGGATCAATGGTGGAGAAGTTCTACAGAGAATAGTGGGAGATCAGGGGAGAACCAGAGGTCATCCCTGGAAACTGTATAAAGAGGGTGTGAGCAGGGGAGTGAGAGGCATTTTTTTTTCGTGCAGAGTTGTGAGTGATTGGAATGCCTTGCCTGAGAATGTGGTGTCTGCAAGGAGTTTGAATGTGTTTAAGACGCGATATGATGAGATGTGTGTGAGATAAAAGGACCTCCTAGATGAGTCTTTGACTCCATGAGGTCTTGTTGAATCATCATCATAATAATAATAATATTTGCACCAGCTGTCAAGCCTGTTCTTGAATTCATTCACACTACTTGCACATACAACATCCAAAGGCAATCCATTCCAAGCATGCACTACTCTATGAGAGAGAAATCTAGACCTAACCTTCCTTCTTGACGGCATTCATTCTCAACTTCCATGGACGCCCTTGCGTCCTTTTCCCGATCCTCCTTAAAATGAAAAATTTGATCTACTGAAACTCTGTATGACTCTTTCAGAAGTTTGTAAGTCTCAATCATATCACCCCTCTTTCTCCTACTGCCTGCAGCCTATAAATTCTCAAGCTGTCTTCATAATCAGTATTCCACAATCCTGATATCATTTTTGACTCTTCTTTGCATTCTCTTCACTATATCAGAATCATGGAAACCAGGACACCAGACCTGTGCACAATAGTCCAAGTGAGGTCTTATCAAGTCCTTGTAAAGAGGCAAAATGACTTCCTTATATTTGACCAGAAAGGATAAAATATGGAGGTTAACAGTTTTACAGTAGCTACACTGCATAATTCAGAAAGCCTGGTCAGAGGGTCGAGCTCTAGATAATTGGAGTAGAGCGCTCACAGAACCCATCTATAAAAAAGGAATAAAGCTGAACATGAGAATTGAAAATTTTTCTGTTGAGTATTCCTTGCAAGAATTCTTGAGAAATGGCTAAAATTGTGGAGGAGAAGCTTGGAGAACAAGCTGGGTTAAGGCCAAACTGAGGTTGTCAGGATCAGATTTTCACTTTAAGGCAAATTGTTGAGAAATGTGGGAATATAACAAGGATTTGTATGTAAATTTTGTTGATCTGGAAAAGGCATGACAAGGTGCAAAGAGAATACTCTTCAAAATGGTCCAGTTAATGGTGTAAACAGGACATCATATCAGGCAATACATAGTCTCCATTGAAGCTGTAAGTCTGCAGTTTGACTTGAAGGGGGGGGGACAGGAAGATGATTGTAACTAAAATCAGGTGTGTGACAAGGGTATACGTTATTTCCACTGTTATTCACTATCTATATGGATTATATTATGAAGGAAAGTTGTATTAAATCTCATATCAGAATTGGAGATGTTAATCTCAGCTCTTTACTTTATGCAGATGATGTTATACTTTTAAATAAATCCAGCATAAGTCTATAAGATTCTCTGACCGAATTGAATTGCTGCCGTAATAAATTTGGTATGAAAATCGGCATTAAAAAGACAATGAAAATAGGCAGAAACATTGAAAACATCAACCGTATCCTGAATGGTGGATCTATAAAACAAGTAAACCATTTCAGCTATTTAGGCACAATTAGTGAAAATGGTAAATTAAATGTGGAAATAGAAAACAAAATTAGTAAAGCTGGTATGATAGGAAGTCAACTGAATAAATTTATGTGGAATAAGAAAGAAATTAGTCAAAATACTACATTAGTTGTATACAAGACATTGTTCAAACCAATTTTTACTTGGATCTGAGAGCTGGGTTAGAAATAACACACTTGATCAAAGACCTCTGATATGAGATCTCTGAAAAATATTAGTGGAGTGAACAGATTTCATCAATGGCAGTATCACATTAAAAATGAGGATATTGTGAAAGAACTTGTCATTGTTAGCATTCAGGAATGTGTTAGTAGAGCTAATCTCAGGTGGTATGGTCACTTAAACAGAAAATTAGCAAAACAAGCATTCTTTTCTAGGTTGGCAGGAAAAAGACCCAGAGGAAGATCAAGATGTAGGTGGATTGATACAGTAAAAAGTGGAAGACTGAAATATAAGATCTGATAATATTGGAATCTTGACAGATAACAGTTTAGTTTGCAGAAAAATTGTTGATCAGAAGTTAGTAATGGTGTATGTAGTACTTTTTCATGTAGTACTATCATAATTATCCTCTACACCCCTCCCCCTCAGGGGGTGTAGAGGATAATTATGATAATACTTTATGATGGTACATATAAGGAATTTTCTGATGAATTTTCAAATATTCCACATGAGGATGATATTATGAGAAATAGCTTGATGCATTGCCTTAGCATGACATACTGTATATGGTAGAAAAATTCAGTACTTAGAAAGTAGTAAAAGGATGTCCAAATGAAACCGTGACTGTATCCATACAATTAAGTAAATAAATAAATTGCACAGACAATTAAATGGATGAATAAGACTTGGAAGTAAGAGCTGCATAAAACGAAAATATTTTGGATCCAATATTAGGAGAAAGGTGACTGGTCCAGGAGCAGTATTAAGAGTGTTGTGGTATATCGTAGTGAATGTCAAATCAGACAATGATAACTGTTTTTTATAGCCTGAATCTGATTTTAGAAGGCAGTCGGAGAAAATGTTTTGCTGAGTACTTGTACAAGTAAAAAAAAACATGGAGTTGTTAGTCATTTTCTTTGTAAAGTGTACATCCCAAGTATATCCATTAGCTATTTCCACCTCAACAACTAGATCTTCTAGGTGTTGAGGTGGAAATAGATGTAAGGATAGAAGTAGATGAACTGGAGTATTAAAGCTATTGCAAAATATGATTCAAACAGAGTGACAGGATTTGATGGAATATTGGCAAGGGTGCTAAAGGAAATGTGGTTTCCAACTTGAGTTTCAGTAAGAGCACAGTTCCTTCTGAGTAGGAGGACACCCAGATAATTCTTTTATACTAGAGTGGTATACAGAATCAACCAATTAGGATATCCATCAATTATTGAGTAGTATCTTGATCTTCAGTAGAGGAGTGCATAGCTTTGTTAAAGGTAATTATTGATTCAGCAGTTTGTTTGCTGATGTTTTATAATAGTGACCATAGAGTTGGATTTCAGTGTTCCACATGGGAGGTTGTTATACAGACTGAAAAGATGGGTATGCAAAATAGGCCAGTGGCTAACTGATGAGTTAGAGAGTGATGTATGAAGATTCTGACTTTCGGAAGAGGATGACCAGTGGGCCGCTGTAGGGTTCTTAATTTATATATGAATGATATTGAGATTAATTTGGATAGCAGCACAGTTATTTGCCACTTGTGGTAAATAACTGTGTGCTGTAACTTGAAGGCTGATCAGAACAAATTATAGGGTTTGATAAGTGAACTATCTATACCACAGTACTTTTGGATTTCAGTATTCCACATGAGAGGTTTTTATACAAACTGAAAAGGATGGGTGTGCAAAATAGGCTAGTGGCTAACTGGTGAGAGAGTAATGTATGGAGATTCTGACTTTCGGAGAAGGGTGACCGGTGGGCCACTGTAGGGTTCTAATTTGTGTATGTATATGAATGATATTGAGATTGATTTGAATAGCAGCATACAGTTATTTGCCACTGATGTAAAGTTAAAAAGAACATTTTTGATACAGATTTGAAGGCTGTTCAGAACAAATTATTTTTATTGGTTCTAATATATGAGTGTTTTAGGTGCAAGTTTATTCAGGAGTGGAGTCTAAAAGACGGCTTGTGACTAGTGGAATGCCACAGGGCTCTGTTCTTGGACCACTGCTTTTCAATTTGTTCATCAATGATATAGGAAAAGATTTGAGAGGAAGTGTTCACTTGTTTGCTGATGATGCAAACTTGGGTAGAGCAATTATGAGTGCACAGGATGTCAAAATTTTACAGGATGATTTGGATAGTTTGGAGGACTGGGCTAGGAAAAATGAATGTCAATTTAATGTGCCAAAGTGTAAGGTTATGCACTTTGGGGTGGAAAGAATAGCAGCAGTATATCGCATTGGTGGAACTGTACTCCAGGAGATTGATGAGGCCAGGGATTTGGAAGTGTTGGTGGATAGGGAATTGAAGTTTAGGGGGCACATTGCAAAAGTGACTAAATCAGCTCATCAAATCACTTGGCTTCTGAAAAATACTTTAACATGCAGAGACAAACAAGTTGTTGTTCCTCTGTATCGAGCCTTGATAAGACCCCATCTGGACTACTGTGCCCAGTTATGGGCACCAGGGTTTCTTCGTGATGGGGAGGAAGTGGAGAGGATCCAGAGACGAGTGACCAAGATGATAGCAGGTCTGTGGAATGAACCTTATGAGAATAGGTTGAAGATTTGTGGTTTGCAGAAATTGGTCGATAGGCGAAGGAGGGGTGATATGATTGAGACATTCAAATTACTGAAGGATTTCTATAAGATTGATCCAGAAGATATTTTTGAAAATATGACTGGTGGTGGGAGGACTAGGGGCCATGAATGGAAACTGGGCAAGAACGTGGTTGAAAAGGGTGTTAGAGCTAGGTTTTTTACTTGGAGAGTAGTGAATGAGTGGAATAACCTTCCAGAGTCTGTTGTGGGTGCTACGACCGTGAATGAGTTCAAGGCAAGGTATGATAGATACTGTGTGAATGTCGAATAGTTGTTCTTGACATGATGTTAGGGCCTCCCTCAATGAGTCTGTCGACTCCTTGGAGTTGCCCGGAACAATAATAATAATAATATTTAATTATCCTATAGGATATCTACATCACCTTTATCAATTATTGCTCACCCTCGTTTGCTCTACTTAAAAGACATAGTTGAAGAATTTAGTTGTAATGTTTTTTATTTTTTATTAATGCAAAATTAAGGATTTTTCTGCCCACTATTTTTTAACCAGACAGACGTCTAGAATACTTTACAGAACCTAATGTCATGCTATGAAATTCCATTCTGTACCAGCTTTGTCTGAGCAGAAAATTATTATAGCAGAATGTGATTTAACTGATCTCACTGTGCTTGCTTTAAAAATACATATTTTTAAATTTTCATTGATTTTATTCAAATGTAATATTATATATTTCAGTATGTCAGCTGCTTGAGAAAGAAAAACGAGAACATGCGTCACTGAAACGAACTTGGCAGATGGCTAATGATCAATTTCTAGAAGCACAGCGACTCCAGTTTATGGATATGCGACGAATGCAAAGTGTCCTCACAGCGGAACAACAACGTCAGATTGCTGAAATACAGCGCAGAGATGCAGAAAAATTAGAACAAGAAAGGCAATTAGCACATGTTGATAAATCAGAAGAAGGTGGGTGTAGTGAAGTTTGAAATTTTATCAGATGCTAATATTACACACTTGCATACGAAGGCACATGTTGTTTACATTATATATGTTTTTGGGAGTTCAAGGAATATAAATAATGTTTTTCAAATTATTGGTAATAATTCTGAGTTAAAGCATTGTGTTTAACTGTTTTATACGTGTGAGCGAAATAAGCTGAGTTATTGAGCTATAAGTAAAACGTGGATATTTCCTTAAGCTAAATGTTGGTAGAGCACCTATGCATAGCAGAACAGTGGTGGCCAAGACATCTTTGTAGGGTGAGCTAAAGTTGCGTGATTTTATCCAGTATAAAATTCCCGTTGCTTTTACAATCAGATTGTAAAAACAACGTTTTTACAATCTGATTTTTTTTGGTACAGTAACGCAATCATAAAGCATGTCACTGATGAATGGGTTATAACGTAATTCTGGTAGGTACTGTATAATGCAGGAGATTATATTAAATCTTTGTTGTCGTCTGTGTCTTTGTAAAAATTCACGATTATCTTGACAAATAATCTGCGACCACATTCGTTTTCCCAGGGATATACTTGATTTCAACATTAAACTCCTGTAGTTTCAGAGTCCATCGAATTATCCTCTGGTTCTTATCTCTCATATCGTCATAAGATGATGTGTTGTCCCAGTAACAGAAAATTCAAGTATTTTCTAAGAGAGAATACTGTGGCTAGTGCCTCCTCTATCACTGAGTAGTTTAGTTCAGAGGATGAAAGCTTTCTACTAATGAACACTATTGGTCTGAAATCTTCCCCATCCTGCTGTTCTAAGACTGAGGCAATGGTGTCATAGGAAGCATCAGCCAAGAGGTAGAATGTCCTTCCGAACCTAGGGTATGCAAGAACGGGTGACCTAGTCAAGGCAAGGTTTAGGGAGTTATAAGCACACTGCTGTTCTTCCCCCCCCCCCCCCCCAAGTAAACTTGACCCCCTTCTTTGTTAGCTTAATGATGGGTTCCATTAACTTGGAACAATCAGGAATGAACTTCCTATAGAAGTTAACCATTCCTATATACCTGCAAATCTATCTCACAGTTGTTGGGCCCTTGGCCTTTAGAATTGCAATAACATTATCTTGAGTGGGGACTATCCCAGCCTCACTGACAACGTGTCCTAAGTACTAGACTTCACCTAGGAAAAATTGACATTTAGAGCACTTTAAGGAGAGTCGTGCCTTGTTTAACCTATTCAGGACACTTAATAGAATTTCTTTGTGGCTTCTCAATTCTGAGGAGTAAATCAGGTCATCCTGGAAGCATATGACTCCCCTTCCCAACACATCTGATAGGATTGAATTCATTAGAGATTGGAAGCTCATGGTTGAGTTTCTTACTCCTTGAGGGAGTCGACAGAGCTGATACTTTTGCCATCTTGTAGTGAAGGCAAAGTATTTTCTGTCTTCCCTCCGAAGGGAAATTTGAAAATATTCTGAATTCAGATCCAGCTTTGAGAAGTACCTTGCTCCATCTAGACCTATTAACATTTCTTCAATTTTACATAAAGGAAAGTCAATAGGTTTGGTGACCTTATTCACCTCCCTCAGATCTAATACAAATCTTAAACTGCCATTGGGTTTTTCAACCAATATGAAAGGATCCATTGAGAGTTTGACTTCTCAGTGATGCCTGCCCTCTCATAGTCCTGTAGCTTCTCCATGTGTTTGATGGGAGTTTGATACTGCTTTACATAGACCGGGGAAGTAGACGTAATTTGGACTGCATGCTCAACTTTGTCAGTGCAGGACAATGAGGTGATCTCTTCGGTGAAGACCTTAGGAAAATTCTGAAATATCAAGGAGAAGAACTCCTCTATTTCGTTCCTTTCCTCCGCTGACTTTGTCCAACTGGCAGCATTCCATAACAATGTTTCTTTCCAGTTCAAGGGTCCCTCATCTGACTTCACTACTTCAATTTCTAGCGCTCACTCATCTCTTCTCTCCCTACTCTGAATTTGGGCTGGTATTCTATTCCACAGAGGGGTATTGTTCTTTTAGCAAAGTTGCATTAAAGTGGTATTTCTCCAAGAAATCGAGACCCAGTATGATTTGATCGATAGTATCTGTGACTTCGGGGTAACTGTGACTCCATGCCATGTTTCCCTGTAAGTCTATCACATGAACTGGCAGTTCATGTGATAGACTTACAGGGAAACATGGCATGGAGAGCTTTATATTTACTTTCATTGACGTGAGGAGCTCAGTCTTAGCAATCCCTGTTATTTTGATGGGCCTTGCCATTTCAATGATGTTATTCGAACTTATACCATCTAATTTCATAAATAGCGACTTAGGAATGATAGAAACGTGAGCTCCTGTGTCGAGCAAAACTTCACATGGGACATCCTCAACCAAGCCCTGCTCAATTGTTAGGGGCACCCTTCCTTTCATTTCTGCTAAAGCCACATTTTGCATCCTATAGGCTCTGTGCACGGTTGATTTGGATTGACAGTTCAGGGAGAGCCACCACAATCCTTAGTACACTAAGGATTGTGCGGGCTCTCGCTGAACTTAATCTACCGTTAACTCCTCTGTTGTTTTGAGTTCTATGCCTAGACCAGTTATCTCCTAATTTCCTTATTAGGGTGCCACTGGGCCACTTGTGATGCAACACATTCATTGTCTATCGCGTGATGCGAGTTCTCACCGTGCAGCCGATCACACGTTATCGCGTGGACAACGCTATCAAGTTTCTAAGCGGAATAGTATAGTGGCCACAACGAAACGGCGCGTAATATTTATATTGGCTACTAGGGAAGGGATCAACTTTCGTGGAATGGGGATGGCCGCCAGCCATTGTCTATTGTTTATGTTAGCCAGTGTGCACAGTGGCGGCATTCAGACAAGGCGACGATTTTGTTTAGTTATTCGTTGGTTTAGCGTGCTTGAAGTTTGGTTTTTATTTATTTTGAGTATTGTTTTGGTTTTTTTTTTAGTAAGTTCCCTATAAATGTTGATTTTTGATAATTATTTTTTTCTATTTATACGTTATTTTTAAAAATTCTATGTGATTATAAAAGACTGATAATTAAAGTTATAATTATTATATTTAAATGTTTTTTATTTGTAAAATATGTAACTTATTTGACCGAATTACATATCACGCGATATCGCGTAATAGATATTTAGAGTGCATAAATCCTATGTACATAATAATAAAAGCATATAAATAATATATTTAACTTATTTTGAGCACAATAAAAATTAAATAAAAAAAATTTGGCCACCACACGAAATTCCAATTTTCAGCTTGGCAATGAACGTGTTAACTCTCAAAATTTTAAGACTTCACAAAAATTTTTCCAAGTTATAACTGCCTGATTGTATACCAAAACCTGCTCACTTTAATTCACAATTTTGACTAATTAATTGCGTGAATTAAATCCTGTCGACTGCACCATTGTAAAATGTGAGAGATTATATTAAATCTTTGTGGTCACCTGCGTCTTTGTAAAAATTCACGATTATCTTATTCAAAACTTATCTTCAAAATTTCTATTTAATTTAACTTTACTTTAATAGTCGTATTCCCGAGCTCTTAATACATTGTTTGATTTAGGCTTTTAATTTTTAATCCTCTCATTCAACCTTTATCCTCCTTTTGTCTCAAGGCCACAAATAAAATTTTTCACATGCACAAAACCTTCAGAACTAAGAAATTGCCTCTGACTGAAGCCAATCTCTTTGTCTGAACAACTGGCGTTTTTCTGAATTGAATTCTGAAAATTTATTTGATTTCTGACTGCGCCATCAAAATTCGTGGATAGGAGTTGAATATCCTTCCAAAGAAAAACACTCAGCAAAACACAGAACCTTTCTCTGTTATTACTAAATCTAGCAACGCAAAATTTCTGTTCTACAGTCGTGGCTACTCAATATTCTAGGACACACAGATTCGATTTTTATGAACAGTGCATTGGTATGCAGGAATCAGGCAAATTATTTGACATGGAAAACAATTTATTCATACTTAATGAATGTACAAATGGGTTTATATTAAAATTACAAGCTATTTCAGGTTCTATACTTCAACAGCAACTCATGTTTGGAAATACAATTAATCCTCTTAACCCCTTAATGTACCAATTAAAAATCAGAATGCGTTCGTTTTTCTGCCAATTTTTTGGGCGAGGGTGATTTGCTGGATCAATTTCATCATTATTTTTCAAATAATGATGAATTTGTGCAAACGCAAACGAAATAGCCGATACATGCTGTTGGCAACTTTTCTCGGCCGAAAGGAATTAGGCACAAGATTATCTAGCGTCTATATTCGGTTGTCTTTATATGTGAAATCAAAATTCAAAATCAATTTTGGTGCAATAAACAAAAGACGTGTCACGGACGTCTTTGTATGTTAAGGGGTTAAGTAAACATTCTCTTAAAAACAACATGTCTATGGTATCTCTTTTTAACTAACACTTAGTCACACACAAAGCAATTTTACACATGCTAAACAGAATGCAAGCTTAGCAAAAAAAAATATTAAGCACATAATGTTTCACCTTAAACTAATGCTAGTTTTTCTCTCACACAATTGAACAAGATAGTTCAATGATTAGCTTAATGCCTACAGTCCTCAAGCACTATTATCAAAAGAGCTTTAGACAAATCACCGTCACAAATTCTGTCTCTAGTAGAAAACAATATATTAAATCTTACTTTGTAATAGTCGTCTAGTCCACTCTAATAGATTCTTGAAATAATTTTCTTCTGTTACTTTCCGATCTTGGCTACGTGCACGGGTACCTTTTTCTGGGATTGATCAGGTTATTTCTTATTTTTGCAAACATCAGGAAACTTGGCAGCATAAAAATCCAATAATAACTTTCCTCAGAAACAAACTCAAAATGAGTTATCTCACACTTCTGGCATCTATGGACTGGAACATAGGACTTCGACCTTAAATCGGTACAGCTTTCCTGAACCTGGATCCAGAACACAACAAAGAAGAACTTATTCTGCTATAAACATCGATACGGCCTCCCCTTCTACGTGGCTTTTCACCTGAAGACGATTCACCTCTACTAAGGCCTACGAAAATTCCCGTTGATGGCTACGAACCATCTCCGACGACAAATACCAAACTCTGTTGTGACCCTGCAACCTGTGACCTCCGTTGCCATAACTCCCATCGTAACTTATGTCATCGTACCCTTCTCGTAACTTATGTAATCCCCTTTTCAGCCGATGCCTCCCCCCTTTTATCTTGCTCACTTGACCTTGGGTTCTGCTACGTTTTTTATCCCTTGGGTATTTCCTGGGTCTCCACCCGCCACCTTTTTCCGTTGTTCTGTTAAGGCGGGAAACCCCCGTACATACTTGACCTTCACCATAGTAATTGCCTTAGGTCATAAATTAATCCGTCTGGAATATTTCTTTGTCTGGAACTTTCTTTTGTCACAATTTAATTTACTTAACTTTCTTTGTTCTTTACAAAATTTTGGCAGTTAGATTATTTAACAATTCACAAAAAAATTTCCATAGTACTAACATTAAAAAAATTGCTAATTAACCACAAGTAAATTGAATAGAATTTTGTTTTCCAGTAAAATCAGTTTATAAGGAATTTTTGTACAAAAATCCTTCTATACACGATTTTACAGTACCAATGACTTAACTAGTAATAAATTCAGTACGAGAGAGGATATGAAAAGATTGTTGGAAGAATTAAAAGTGAAGAGTGAGAAAGTAAAAATTGTTAGTATGTTACCTATAATTGTTAGTAGATATGATGGAAGTTATTTATGAAGAACAGGATGATGGCAAAGGATTCAATGCATAGGCTGTGCAAAAGGAATGGATGCGAGTTTTTGAATATGTGGATTAAGTTTGATGGGTGGTTGATACTTGAATGCACTTGCATCAAGAGTCTTGAAAGATTATTAATTGATATGAGACCTAACACAGAGATAAGGGAAACTGAATTCTGATGGAAGGAATTGAGAATCTGTGTAAGAGCGGCAATGCTAAGTAACTGTGTTAATGATAGGAATGATTGTTATTATTATGGAAATGGTTATGAAGGGGAGAATGATTGTGTTCGTCTGGTTCAGACCTATCAAACATGTAAAGATGTCTGCATAAGTAAGGAACAAGATAAGAACAGAGATCTGCAAGTTGTCTAACTGCGTCAAGCTGAACACAGACAAGAGCATGCAGGTAACTTATTATGTCTTGGCATGAATGCTAGGAGTATCAAAAACAAAAGCAGTAGAGTTTATTGGCTTGGTTAATATATTGGGTCCTCATATTGTAGGCATTAGTGAGACCTGGCTATAAGAAGCAGACATACTTACGTATTGAATGAAAAGGATACAGTATTTTTTAGGAAGGATAGACAGGATAGGAGAGGAGGAGGCATGCTGCTAATGATATTGGACTACTTGAATCCAGTTAGAGTTGAGATCTATGATGGTAGTAGTACTATTACTAATGGTATTTCATGTGGCAGCGAGTTTGAAGCCATCTAGTGTGAGGTAGAATCTAACAAGATCAATTATATAGCAGGATGTTGTTACAGACCTGGTGGATCAGTTACTAGTGATGAAGAAATGCATCACCAACTAGAGAAGATGATCACAAAAAGAGTAATCATCACAGAAGACTTTAATTATCTAAACATTGATTGGGTAGCCTGTGAAATCGCCTGAGAAAAATTAAACTGAATTTATTGAGCTGTTGCAAACAGCTCAATAAATTCCTCAAGCTGCATGTGACAGAAGGAACTCGAGGTCAAAGAGTATTAGATCTGATTATAGTGTCAAAGGGGGGGTTTCAGTTAAAGGCATAACAATTCTGTCTTTAGTTTGTGACAGTAAACATGTGGTACTCACTTGGGAAGTGAGTGGCTAAATTTATAAATATTCAATTAAAAAAATGTTACATGCTGTGACCTACAAAGCAGGAAATTTGACCACCTGAGGAGTATGCTGAGTTCTGTACCATGGTATCAGTTTTTGGATGAGAAGGATATCGACAGTGCATGAGAAGTGTTTAAAAAATACTTAAATGTGTCTCTAGAGTTCAAAGAATAAATAGAGTAGGAGTGAAATCTAATTAATCAAGAGATTCTTAAGAAAAAGATTATGTGGAAGGAATACTGTGTGGATAAGGGTGATATCAGCTATGATAATTATAAACAGCAGACCAGAAGAGTCACAAGTGTTGTGCAGAAAGCTAAGCCTGAGTAAAAATAACTGACTGCAAGTTAAACACTACCCCAAAGAATTCTATGGTTATGTTGCAAGTGAAAGAAAGAATGAATTTGAAAGAATAACTACTGAATGCAGATGGTATGCTGGTGACCGATGATGGAGTGATTGTTTAACTAATGAGCAGCTAGTTTGCTGAAAGCTATAAACCTGGTATATGTCATATTAAAGTAGATGCAAAATTGAACTCACCATTACCTCTTCACTGTACGAGAAAACTCGTGAATGAGGAGGAAGTACTAGAGCTGTTGCACAAACTGAATAAGAATTCTGCAATAAGAATTGATGGGATATCAGCACGGATGCTAAAACAGTGTTCAGCTGAATTGGCTATTCCCTTGACCAAGTTATATAATTTGAGTCTCAGAACAGAGAAGATTCTGCAAGAGTGGAAAGAATATATGATAATACCTTTTCACAAAGGTATTGCAAAGACCAGTGTATCCAGCTGTCGACCAATCAATATCTCAGGGGTGGTGGTGGTGGTGAAGAGTTTGGAAAAGTTGGTTATTGCTTGCATTCAAAAATGTGTTGACAGAGAATCTCTACTTTGCAATGAACAGCATGGGATTACTAAGGGAAGGTCATGTTTTAGCAGCTTGCTCACATTCTATAATGATGTTACCACTGAGTTAGACAAAGAGATTGGATACACCATGATACGTTTGAATTTTGCTAAGGCGTTTGGCAAAATACAGTCTGGAAGACAGTTGAATAAATTGGAGAATATGGGATTGGATTATAAAATATTATAATGTATTATATAGTATAAATATTATAAAGTATTAGTCTGAACGTTAATGACATTGGAAAGGATTTGACATTCAACATACAGTTAATTGCCAATGATGCAAAGAGTGCTAAGGTAATCAGGAGTGTTGTTGATATACAGTGCTTACAGAAGTATTTGAATAGTCTGAATTGTAAGCATCTAATTACATCAAGGTTGTTCTTCAGCCATCCTCTTTGATGCAATTAGATATCCAGTGTTGTATTATATTGGTGGGATTATGCTTGAAGAAACTGATGAAGCTAGGGATCTTGGAGTTTTAGTAGACAGGAAGTTGAAGTTCGTGGTTTATATAGCAAAAATTGTAAATACAACTCTGATAATAATTGCAATGCTGAAGTGAACCCTGCCATTTAGTTGTCAAGGTTCACTTGAAGGAGGAAAGATCACATGGCAGGATGGAAATAGGAAATGAAATTTATATACCTACTGAGAGAAAATTACTTAAAGCAGAATGTAACAGAAGGAACTCAGGTTACGAGAGTGTTGGTTCTATTCATAGGATCAGAAGACCTGTCCATAACTAAGGTGGCTATGTTGCCTCCAGTTGGGAAAGTAAGTGACCGTGTGGTCTTAACTTTGAAGGTGACAAACGTGGAAATTCCAGTTAAGAAGGGGTACATGTTGAACTACAAGGCAGTTGATTATGATACACTTAGAAGGCAGCTTGAAATAGTACCATGATATGAAACTCTGCAGAGAAAGGATGTTCACAGTGCATGGGTGATAGTCAAGGGAGGAAGCAATATCACAAGTATACCCAAGGTCAGTTGGGTAAATCGGGTAGGAGTTAGATGGATGAGTAGTATAAATAAGCATGAGCTGCAAAAAATGAATGTTTTGGAGGATATGTAAGAAGAAAGGCGATCTGCATGATAAAGAAGGCAAACTCGGATTATGAAAAGAAATTAGCTGAACAGGCTGAAGTAAATCCCAGAGTTTTTCGTTATGTGACAAGTAGGAGGAAGAATTACTATGGAAAGATAACTTTAATGAGTGCATATGGTAGAAAGGTAACATAGGCATATGAAATTGTTGAGCTACTGAGTGTCCATTTTGCAGGGATATATCATCTAAGTAAAGGTATTGTTATAGCAAAGGTGACAGGAACTGATGTGAAAACAGGTTGATGAATTGGAGGTACTTAAGATATTGCAGAATCTGAATGCAAATATAGCTATGGGATCAGATGGGATATCAGCTTGCATTTTAAGAGATCTTCAGGGGAAACTGTTGCTGCCTTTGACTAGTGTGGAAGTAGGGCAAAATATTCCCTTTGCATTAAGGAGGATCTAAGTCTGTGGAAGCAAATTATAGCCCAATCAGTATCTCAGTAGCGGTGGTAAAAGTATTGGAAAAGTTGGTCAAAAAGAGAATTCGAGAATGCCTTACTAGGCATGAATGACCCTTCACAAAAAGTTAGTGATCTACTAACTTTTTCATAATAGAGTGACAGCTGAGTTGGATAAAGGGGATGGCTACACATTGACACTTCTGGATTTTCAAAGGCATTTGACAGGCTACCACATGGAACTTTATAATGCAAACTGCAACAAATATGGATGGATATGAAACTGGTAATATGGATAAAATGGTGGTTGTTGAACAAATATCAAAAAGTTCTATACGGAGAAGGAGAAGCCAGGTAACTAGTGGTGTGCCACAGAGCTCTGTGTTTGGACCACTGCTGTTTAATTTGTACATAAATGATGGTAAATAATTTGAAGGAAGATATTCAGCTGTTTTCTGATGATAAAAAGTTGGATAGGGTAGTAGTTAATCATGGTGATGTACAGAGCTTATGGGATGATTTGAATAGGCTGACAGTATGGGTAAAACATAATGATGTCAATTTAATGTGGAAAAGTGTCAGGTTATACATTTTGGGCTAAATCAATTACAAACTGTGTACCACATTGATGGAACTGTACTCCAGGAAATTGATGAAGCCAGGAATTTGGGGATAGTGGTAGATAGAGAGTTGAATTTTAGAGTGCCTATTGCTAAAGTAGCTGAGGTAGCTCACAGGATTACTTGGTTATTGAAGTACACACCAACTAGCAGATACAAGGAAGTTATCATTCCTCTTTATATAGCCCTGACGTGACCACATCTGGATTACTGTGTGCCCGAGTTTTTTTTTTTTTTTTTTTTTTTTTTCCGAAGATGAGGAAGTGGTGGAGAGAATTCAGTGGCAAGTACCAAGATGGTGAGTGGTCTGAGGAATGCTCCTTTTGAGGATAGCTTGAGAGTTTGTGGATTGCAAAATTTGGTTGATAGGCAAAAAAAGAAAGGGGGGAGATGATGGAGACATTTACTTTACTTAAAGGATTTTATAGGATTGATGCAGGGGAAATGTTTTAACATTTGGCTAGAGAAAGCAGATCAAGAGATCGTTCTGGGAAGTTGGGTAAGAGTGTGGCTAGTAAGGGCTTGAGAACTAGATTTTTTGTTTAGAGAATGGTGAATGAATAGAATGGGTTGGCTGAGTCAATTGTAAGTGCTTGTGTCTGTTAATTGTTTCAAGGAGAGGTATGATGATTATATAAAAGAGACCAAAAAACAAATGTGATGTAAAATAACCGACATTGGGTTTTATTAGAGCATAGTAGGACAGGTGATTATACTTATTAGTTTTGCCACATATTCTAGTGGCTTCTTCTGGATTACAAAGAACAAAAAGGAATACAATAAAAGGATAAATGTGAACCATTTTATATAACTCTCCTACATCTTCCGTTATTTAGTTATGTAATGATTCGTGTTTACTCATTTATTTTGTTCTTTGTAACCCAGAAGAACCCACTAGAATATGTGGCAAAACTAGTCAGTATAATTATTTTACTATTACATTCTAATAAATCCCAGTGTCAGTTATTTTACATTAGGTATTATTATTATTATTTCGGGCTACTCCAGGGAGTCCTTAGACTCATCAAGGGAGGCCCTGAACACCATGTCCACACAACTATTCGACATTCTCACAGTATCTATCATACCTTGCCTTGAACTCGCTCACTGTCATAGCACCCACAACAGACTCTGGCAGCTTATTCCACTCATTTACCACGCTAAAAGTAAAGAACCCAGTTCTAACACCCTGCTAACCACACTCTTGCCCAGCTTCCATAGGTGTCCCCTAGTATCTCCCACCACCAGATCTCAAAAATATCCTCTGAATTAATCCTATAGAATCCTTTTAGCAATTTAAATGTCTCAATCATATCTCCCCTTTTCTGCCTATCAACTAGTTTCTGCAACCCACAAATCTTCAACCTGTTCTCATATGGTTCATTCCATAGACCTGCTATCATCTTAGTCACTCGCCTCTGGATCCTCTCCACCTCCTCCCCATCAAGAAGGAACCGAAGTGACCAAATCTGGGCACAGTAGTCGAGATGAGGTCTTATCAGGGCTCAGTACAGAGGTACAATAACTTGCTTGTCTCTGCTCGTCAAGGTATTTTTCAACAACCAAGTGAGTTGATGAGCTGATTTAGCTACTTTTGCAATGTGCCCCCTAAACTTCATCTCCCTATCCACCAACACTCCCAAGTCCCTGGCCTCCTCAATCTCCTGGAGTACAGTTCCACCAATGTGGTATACTGCTGCCAATCTTTTCACCCCAAAATGCATAACCTTACATTTTGTCACATTAAATTCACATCCATTCTCCTTAGCCCAGAACTCCAATCTATCTAAGTCATCCTGCAAGACTTTGACATCTTCTACATTCACTATCGCCCTACCCAACTTTGCGTCATCAGCGAAGCGAACAAATGAACTGTTCCACTTAGATCCTTCCCTATATCGTTAATGAACAGATTAAACAGCAGTGGTCCAAGAACAGAACCCTGCGGCACACCACTGGTCACAGGCCATCTTTTGGACTCTACTCCTGAATAAACTACTCTTTGATATCGCTCCATCAACTACCCACCTACCCATCTCACCAACCCTATATCCATTCCCATATGTTGTAGTTTACGGATTAGAATTCCATGTGGTATCCTGTCAAACGCTTTTGTTAGGTCCATCAGTATCGCTGTAAACCCATTTCCCTTATCCAGTTCTGCCGTCACCTTGTTATAAAACTTGAGCAAGTTACTGAGGCATGATCTACCCTTCACAAAGCCATGCTGTCCCCTGTACAGTATCTCATTTTCATCAATCCATTCCTCTATTTTTCCCTTGACTACTTTCTCCAAGACCTTGACAACGACTCCTAATATGCTGATTGGTCGGTAATTTGCAACAGTAGTCTTGGATCCTCCTTTATGCAGTGAAACTATTTTCCCCTCTTTCCACGTCTTCGGGACTAAACTAGACCCGAGACTCAGATTAAACAACATGGTCAAGGGCACTGATAATTCCTTAGCCGCTTCACGCAAGACCCGTGCCGGTATACCATCCAATCCCACAGATGTAGTCACATTAAGGTTCTGTAATAGACTATTCACCTCCACTTCATTCATCACAATTCCCGTATAACCTAATGGTTCCTTTATTTTTCAATGTCACCACCTGGATGATATACTTTTGCAAAGTTCACGCTCAGTAACTCCACTATATCGACTGGTTCAGTGACCTCCTTACCATCATCATTCCTTAAAATCATTTTGCCATGTACAGTTTTTTCTTGCTTGCAGCATATTGAAAAAACTGTTTGGGATTCTCTTTTGCTTCTATAGCTAGTTTCCTTTCATAATCGGCTTTTGCTGTTTTTACCACACTCGTTATCCTTCTGGCCTGCACTTTATACTGTTCGTGTGCCTGCAGGTCACCCCTTTCTTTAAATTCCCTCCACAGTTGTTTCTTTTTTTTGCAGCTCAAGCTTAATGGTGTTATTCATCCATTTAACCCCTACTTTTTTTACTATTCGGAACCTAGGTATACAATCAGCCATAACCTTCCGTAAATGCTCCTTGACCACTTCCCATGCTCTATCGACATCCAGCCCTTGCAGTTGTACATGCCATGGCACTGATCCAAGCAATCTCCTAAGCTTGTCAAACTTGCCAGCACGGTAATTCTACATATACCCTGTCTTAATCAAAAATTCCACACCTTTAGCTACCTCCCAAATCAAGACCTTATGATCACTCTCACCAATAGGTGGCAACATAGTCATATTCATTACAGTCAAATTGTGAGATGCTATTACCAGGTCAAGCACTCTCACACCCCTAGTATTTTCCATTACATGCTGTCTCATATAGTTATCCTTTAATAATTGAATAAAATCCATTTCCTTCCTCACATGTGTCCTCTCCTCCTTCCAATCAATGTTACCATAGTTGAACTCCCCCATAATAATTACCCTCCTTCCACTCATTTCACCAATTTGTTTATGCATACTATCTCCACCATCTATTCCATCACCTGGTCTATAGCAGCACCCAACTGTATATTTTATTCTGCCAGTCTCAATCTCACACCAAATAGCCTCAAATGAGCTACTTTCACTATCCTGCAATACAACTTCAATTCTCCTTGGCTGCAGTTCATCAGCTATCATCAATAACACTCCTCCTCCCATTTTATTCTCTCTGTCCCTCCTAAACACACTATAACCTACACATTCTATCCCACTAACTATATCATCTTCCATCAGCCATGTTTCACTAATGCCAATAACTTGTGGCCAGGAAGAGCCAATCAAGGCTAAAAATTCTTCCTTCTTGTTCCAAATACTCCTGGCATTAGTATACATGAAATGCAGTGATCCCTTTGTCCCACCCCTATCTTGATGCGTTATTCTAAATGTCCCATTCCCATTTTTTGTCCTTAGTGCTGGCTCAGGTACATTATATACATTTTTACACTCAACTGTCTCACTGAAGTTTGCATATCCACTCCCCCCCCCCCCCTTGGTAGTTCTAGTTTCCCTGGTTCTGCACATCCATTTTCACTTCATTCAGCAACACTTTTTCCAGTCTCCGCACACCAAGTCCATTCAAATGCAGGCCATCCATCTTGTATAATTCCTTTCGCCCATCAGACTCATTCCACACGTCCACGAATTCCACACCACACCGTCTGCATAACCTGCGCATAATGTCATTTGCGATTATGGCCCTCCTTCCAAACTCCTCTCTGTCATACCGTGGCAACAGACTCGCCATTTTAACTCTGTCACTCTTTTCTTTCACTACCTTTAACAATACTTTCAAGTCCTCTCTCATAAAAAATTTATCACCTTTCAATTCATTCGTACCCACCACAATTATTAATTCTTTCACCCTCTGGTTTTGCACTCTAATACTCTCACTTACATCCTTAAATTTCGCACCCGGTAAGTACGATTTAGTTACACTCCCATCTATCACTCCTCTTAATAACAAGTCACCATACAACACTCTTTCCTTCATTTCAGAAACTCTCCCACTGTTACGCTGTTTATTTATGTTAGCCGAATCACTCTGGAAAGAGTTTTGCAGGTGCTCTAATTGCCACTGCGCATTTTGTATCACTGTGCACAACCTAGCGATCTCACTTCCTACAAATAATTCCTCATTTTTTTTATCATTCAAACCATTTTCTCTTTCTGTATAGTTGCTCTCACTCTTTCTTAGATCAGCGCTCTCATTGCCATCTTGTACATCGCCATTCCCTATCAAGCCACTATTTTCACTCTCATTCTGGCTTTCTTCAACCATAACTGTCTCACAACCTGACACATACTTCAACTCCTCACTTTGCTTACACTTTCTGCACATTCTCCCACCACTATCACTTTCAATCCAAACTCCAGCCTCATTCAGGAATGCATACATTCCACACACATCACATTGGACAAATTCTCTCACATTATAGTTTTTTTTGAACAATGGCGTCGTATTTTTGGACGCCATTATCTTATGTCACATTGGCGCCATATTCAAATCTATGAAACGTTTCGTTAAATACTGAATTAAATGACGGAATTCACACCAAAATCACACAGACACAACAAACTACCAAAATTAGACAATATTACATTATGATGTTAACCTATATTCTAATTTTAATTCAAAATTATACTTAGCTTTCGGGAGCTCCCTGAATATACATCCGACCGTCTGGCCCTTTAGCGGCCACCCTATGATAGACATAATGTGATATGTATGATAGCTAACCATGGCTATCCACATAACCATGTATGATATGACAGCTAACACTGGCCGAGTGGTTAGCGTATCTGCTCTCCAGCCAAAAGACTGTGGGTTCGAATCCTGCCGTGGGCATGGATATTTGTGAATGTCTGTGAAAATACTAGTGGTGGTAGTTGGTGTAGATGAAGGTAGTTGCGGTTGATGGAGACTGAAAGTTGTAGAGTAGGTGCCCTCCCTCGATGAGTCTTTGGACTACCTGGAGGTGTTATAATAATAATAGATATTGTTCAGATGGTTTTGGTCTCCCAAAATGAATCTTGGGACTCCATGGAGCTGTCCGTGCACTAATATAATTCTTATATCAAATAATGTCATTATGATATTACATAGTGGATTGCTCTAAAATATTTAGTAATAGCAATATGCAAGAACAATATCCTTGATATATAGAAATATACTATGTTGACAAAAGTATTTGGACGCCTTATGTGCCATGCAAATATTCAGGGGATGTCTATGTAAGTCTGGTAATAAAAGGTGGGATGTGCTGCATGTTTTGCGCTGTACTTGATGTCAAGATGCCTTGTTTAGCTGAACTGGCAAACTTCAACATGGGATGGTAGTTGAGTGTCACATCAGTGGTCTTTCTGTCTGTGACATTGCTGCCCTTCTCAGTATATCAAAATCCACTGTTGCTTATATCGTTGATATATGGAAAATTGATGCTACCACAGCAGGAAAACACTCTGGGAAGCCACCGACACTCACAGACATGCATCACCAAGATTTGAATAGCTCTGTCTCAAAATGTTTGAGCATCCCACACGTCATCAGTGGTGGACCTCTCAATCAACCTGGAATATGCTTCAGGAACATCTGTCAGCACTAGAATTGTCTGCAGAAAGTTGCATGCTTTACGTTACCATTAGAGCTACTATGAACAAGCCACACATCATCCCTCTCAATGGCAAATGACGTTTGGACTGGTGACTTTCATGCCGTTTCTGGATCATAGATGATTGGGAAAAGGGTTTTGTGTAGTGACAAATCGGGTTTCCAAATGTTTGACTCTGATCTTATTTGGATCTGGAGATTACTTAGGGAACAGTTCCGTTCCAGATGACTGCATCATTTCAACTGTCAAGTTTGGTGGAGACTTGGTAATGGTATGGTGGTGTTTCAGTTGGATGAGGCTTGGTCCATTGGTGGACATGCCCAAAACCATGACATCTGATGACTACTTGAACAACTTCATGCTTCCAATGCTGTGGAAGTACTTTGCAGTGCAGTGCTCCATGCCATACTTCACTGCATGTCTGAGACTGGTTTCCAGAAAATAATGTTGATGTGTAGGACTGGTCAGCTCAGAGTCCAGATCTCAACCCTATTGAACATGTTTGGTAAGAATTAGAACACCGAATTTTCTCTAGACAGCAGCAGCAATTAGGGTAGCGTTGCATGAGGAAGGGAAGAATATTCCTGTTGTGACATATCAGAAATTGGTAGTTGCTCATTCTAGCCAAAGTTGGTCTCAATCAGTACTAGAAATGCAATTAAAATGCATTTTTTTGACCACAACTAGGTGTCCAAATACTTTTGTCTACATAGTATATATGAATTGTCATGAGTACAATTTTTCTGCACACTTATGAAATTACATTTACTGGTTCAAATTTATTCATGATGCTACTGTGAATATTTAGTGTTTATTTTTATATAGAAAGGATATTCATAGATATTATCTTAATATTTAATCCTACCATAGAGATGATCTCTGTTTCTAACAATTATTTTTAATTTATTTCCGAGTGTACCTATATATGCACAAGGGTTCACTCCGATTGGTGCAATGATCTCCACTCTTTCTTTCAGAATCCAAATAATCACTGACTCAAGACCAAAATACAAAATAAACACATTTAATATAACAAAAACAATATATATACACTTCAAACAAATATTACATAACTAACTACAAAATTAATTCGATCCAAGGCCTTTTAAAAATAAACTTACACTTAAGACTAGACTAAACACTTTGTTTACACAATCACAAAATGTTCATAGCCAGTTTCTTTCTCTGTCAAGGCCCTTTTCAGAAGATATTTAACTCTATTCTTCATTTTTACAGGATCCTTTCTCATCACTTATGTAGCACACATTAATTCTTCCGAATTTAATTCGGTCTCTTTTCTTCAGTAGAAATAATAGTTAGATCTGATGTCCTTAATATAGATGAAACTTCCTAATCAGAGTTTTCTCGAACGTTCCTTTAGAACGTAAATAGCAAATTCTTCTTTTATTCACTAAATGCTTATTGACAGTCGTAACTCTTCCAATTAAAGGAAAAAAAAACTTACAGTTCTACGATTTCCTTTTCGGAATCTCCTATAAATCTTTCAATTAGTGTTTCCTCCAATATTCCATTTAAAACGCATATAGCAATATTTTCTTTTATTTATCCACATACTTATTCCACATTAAAACTTAATAGTTCCACGATTCCTTTTTTGGAATATACTAATAATTTTCTTCTGACTTTCACATAAAAAAAAAAATCAAGTTCCTCTGAACCTAAATATCTGCCAGCCTATGTTCTAAATTCCTTCCGAACGCTCTCCTGTTTACTCTCTAGTTGCTTCGATACCAAACTTGTCAGTTGTCAATTACGCATCAAACTTCTCGGCGAGCATGCGCACTCCATGAAACTGGTAAGCAAGAAGTTAGGTATAAATAATGACTGACATGTTGTCTCCTTTAGCGACAAGAGAGAATGTTTTCATAAAAACACAAAACTTAATATTTTAAATTACAATAAAATTATTGTAAGTAATACAAATATCAAATCTGGTAAGTACATCAATTTTTTAACTTTTTTTTCATATCACTTTTGATAAAACAATTTTCATAATGGGCACATCACAAGTGACGACAATGCGTGTTATGAAATTAAAACTAATAAACATTTTAACATAAACAATTCGTGAAAATATTCAGAATTTTAAATTATGATTATTTTTACACTACTACTACAGTTTAACTCTATTAGAGCATCATTACTCAAAATAGCAATTCTATTCTAAAGGGAAAAAACCACTATTACAAACTATTCCTTTGCTTCCTATACAGTAATCAATCATTTATCCTCTTACATTTGGAAATCAAAGTTCAAAGATTTCAAGATTTGTTACCTAGAAGGAATGCTGCATTCACTGCAGTTGTTTCATATTATTGTTAAATTAAATTATAGTCACTGAAACATTTACTTGGTTTCATTAGTTTAAAAAGTAATAAGCAATGACATTTTGAACATAATGGCTTGCTCACAAAGCAGAATAGAAACTTCTTGACATTATTGCACTTTGATGATCGCAAGGGATATACATTTAGTCACAACAAACTGCAAAAACTTTAGCTTTACATACTGTATTAAGAAATTTTTCACAAAGTTGATTTCTTGAACTGCTTGTTACTTACTTCCTTTCATCCAAATGAAGAAATATAAACCTTGAAAAAAAATTGAAAGAAATTTTTTTCTTTCTAAAATTTTAGTAAAAAATACAGCATAATATATTACAGTCAATAAATCGAGATTGGATATGAAAATTTCATTACTCATCCATTAGCTTCTAGGAAGAGAAATTTGAAAATGAGTAAAATGATAAATTAGAGCTAATAAAAATAGGCTTATCCACAATCTCAATTTGAATAACTCTTTTAATACAAACAAACAAAAAAATTAGTTTTTTCTGTGACTGCAGGAAGGATACTTTTTTAGCACTTTTTTCCCCTCCATCATAACATCAAATAAATTGAATTATTTGCTTTATTTATTTATTTATTTTTACTCCAAATCTTATTTCCACTTTCATAAACTGTGCTATATCATTTGCAATTGGAAAAAAATAAATTTCTTTTCCTTCAAAACATTTATTCCTTTCTCTGCAACATCTTCATTATATACTGCACAACTTGTATGGGTGTATATAATGCAGTATATAATGATTAGTTTCTGATGTTTCTTGTAATGTGGTAAGTTGAAACACTATTGATAATTAATATTTAAGATTGTATGTTGACTCTATATAATAATAATTTTAAATGACATCTAAGTTATTATTATTAAGAGACCTCAAGAAGTCAGGAACTCATCAAGGGAAGCCATACTATATATTCTTTTAGATATTTTTCCTTTTTAAATGAGAATTTTTGATTTAAAAATCACTTATACAAAATTCTTTTTTGAGTTGAAAATTGACCCATTCTCTTAACATTCAGATTTATGTTCTTACAGCCAAAACTGTTTTATTTTTGATATTATCATTTATTACCAATCAGGCTGGTTGGCCGAGTGATTAGTGTATCCGCTCTCCATCCAAAAGGCTGTGAGTTCGAATCCTACTGTGGGCATGGAGGTTTGTGATTGTATGTGAAAATAATAGTGGCGGTGGTGGCAGTATATGGCATTGATGTAGTTGCAGTTTGTTGTAGTTGGTGGATTGAGTAGTGTATCTACTCTACAACTATGTTTCCATAGTTGTAGAGTAGATATCCTCCCTCAATGAGTCTTTGGACTCCCTAGAGGTGTCATGTAATAATAATAATAATTATTATTATTATCATACTTTTAAGTAAAATATATGTTTAAATCTGTTGTTTAGAATCTGGAAGATTGTCTCCATTACCACGATTGTCTCCTTCCAAACTAATCATGCGCCGGTCTCTTTCTCCAATGGTACATCGAAGATTACATTCATCTGATGGAAAATCAATGGATCAATTAGATTCTGATGTTTCTTGTAATGTGGTAAGTTGAAACACTATTGATAATTAATATTTAAGATTGTATGTTGACTCTGTATAATAATAATTTTAAATGACATCTAAGTTATTATTATTAAGAGACCTCAAGAAGTCAGGTCTATTTGCACGAGCTGTCATACCTGTTCTTGAATTCATTCAGCTATTTGCACATAGCATCCAGTTGCAGTTCATTCCAATCATGCACTTCTCTATGAGACAAAAATCTAGCCCTAACCCATTTTTTGACAGCATTCATTCTCAACTTCCATGGATGCCCTTGTGTCCTTTCCCTACCCTCCATAAAATGAAAAATTCCATTTACTAAAATTCTTTATAATCCTTTCAGCAGTTTGTATGTCTCAGCCATGTCAACTTTCTTTCTCCTGTTTGCTAATAGTGTCTGCAGTCCACAAATTCTGAATCTGTCTTCATAATCTGTATTCCACATCTTGATATCATTTTTGACACACTCCTTTGCACTGTATCAGAATCACCACAGAAACCAGATCAGACCTGTGCATAATAGTCCAAGTGAGATCTTGTAAACATCCAGGCCTTGTAAAGAGGCGAAATGACTTCCTTATCTTTATATGTCAAGATTCGTTTCAGCATTGCCATTGTTTTCTGAGTTGTATTTACAATTTTTGCTGTATGACCCTTGAACTTCAACTTCCTGTCTACTAAAGCTCCGATCCATAGCCTCATCTGTTTCTTCAAGCATAATCCCAGCAATATAATACGACGTTGGATATCTAATCACGTCAAAGTGCATGTCTTAAAATTCACTAACATTAAAATGACAGCCATTTTCACATGCTCATAAATCCAGCCTATTCAGATCATTGTATAAGTACTGTATGACAGCAGCAATTCTGATTGCCCTACCTATTTGTGCATCATCAGCAAATAGCTGTATGTCACATGCCAAATTATTCCCAATGTCATTAATGTACAGATTGAATAACAATGGACCAAGGAATGGATCCTTGAGGCACACCATTACCTTGAATCTTGCAGATTCACACCCCTCATATACTACATTTTTTATATCTGTCAGTCTACAATCCTCTTTTCCATGCCCAATATTTTATAATTCAATCCCATATTCTTCAATTTCTGCAACAGTATTCCATGCTGTATTCTGTCAAGATCTTAGCAAAAACCAAGTATCATGGTGCATTTATTACCCTTGTCTAACTCAGCAGTTACATTATTATAGAATGTCAGTAAGTTGCTAAAACATGACCTTCCCTTAGTCAATCCCATTTCTGAATGCAAACCCTAAACAACTTTTCCAAAATCTTCACCACCACTCCTGAGATACTGACTGGTTGATAGCTGGATACATTGGTCTATGCATCACCCTTGTTCAATGGAATTACCATGCATTCTTTCCACTCCTGTGGAATCTTCCCTGTTGTATGACTCAAATTATATAGCATGGTCAAGGGAATAGCCAGTTCACCTGAACACTCTTTTAACATTTGTGCTGATATCCCATCAGTTTCTATTGCAGAATTCTTATTTAGTTTGTGCAACAGCTCTAGTATTTCTTCATTCACGAGTTTCCTCTTATGGTGAAGAGGTAATAGTGAGTCAATTTTGCATATACCAGGTTGATAACTTTTAGCAAAATAGCTGCTCATTAGTTGAACAATCACTTCTTCATCAGTCACCTGCATACCATCTGCATTCAGTAGAGTTATTCTTTCAAATTCATTCATTCTTTTACTTGCAGCATAACAATAGAATTCTTTTGGGTTGTCTTTAACTTGCAGATTGAATTTTTTTTTAAAACTTGAATTAGCTTTCTGTACAACACTTGCGACTATTCTGGCTTGCTGCTTATAATTATTGTAACTGACATCATCCTTATGCATACAATATTCCTTCCACGTCACCTTTTTCACGCAAATCTCTTATTTAATTAGATTTCACTCCTACTGTATTTATTCTTCAAACTTTAGGGACACATGATATGATATCATATAAGTATTTTTTTAAATACTTTCCACGTATTTTTAATATCCTTCCCATCCACTAACCGATACTGTGGCACAGAACTCAACATAGCCTTTAAGTTGCATTTAACATTTATTATTCAAGTGTTATACTCATTAATAAAGAAAAGATAAATGGAAGATGTGTGGAGTACTTATCAGATCTCTATGATGATGATGGTAGTATGTTAGATGATTCACGACACCTTAAGTTAAATATAACAACAGATACCACTCTACCCACAAGAAAGGAGGTAGAACATGTAATTAAGAATCTTCCTAATAATGAATCCCCTGGGTGTGATAATATTTTGGCTGAACCGCTGAAAGCTTTGACTGGCAATAGTAACTATTTAGTGGAATCCATTCAGGACATCTATAAAACAATACAATTACCTGAAATTTTTACAACATCTATCTGCATACCAATTCCAAAAAAACATAATACACAAAATTGCGAGGATTACAGAACTGTGAGCCTAATATCCCATGCATCTAAAATTATTTTAATTTTAACCATCGTTAACAAACAAATTGAAAGAGCCATAAGTGGTGAATTGAGTGATTGGGTGAATTGAATGGGAACCATTAATGCTATCTTGGAACTAAAAATACTAATAGAAAGATCACTTGAAAGAAGTAGGATCATTTACATATGCTTCATAGACTTTCAGAAGGCTTTTGACCAGGTAAAACATAATAAAATGTTCGATATATTAGATAAATTAGACATAGAAGACTATGTACTTAAGATTTTAAAAATAATTTACACCAAACAGAAAATGCAGCTGTTTAACAATGAGACTTCTGTAGTGAAAATAAAAATAGGAGTTAGAGATCTTTATTACAGGAAATGATCCAGAGAAAGATGAGATTGGCAGGACATGTACTGAGAGGTTCGGCAGGACAGAGGATACTAACAGTTTGAAGGAAAAATTATGGAAAAGGGATGAAGAGGCAAAAAGCGAAGGACATGGCTTGAAGATATAAGATCACGGACAGGATCACATGGCTATGCAGAAACAAAAAGGAAAGCCACCAACAGAGAGAACTGGAAGGACATGGTGCTGCATCCCCTCACTGAGGAAGCTACATGAACAGAGAAGAGAGAGATTCAAGTGTTATAGACATTATTTACAGTTGTTTCAGTTGTAACACGTGTGTGTTAGTTACTGTAAAAATGACATTTTATTGATATTTCAACTGGCTCCTTCAGTTAAAAACTATTGAAACTTATTAATTTACAATTTTAGTACATTATTTTGCTTCACTTATCAGCTATAAATAATACCAGCTTAAAGTTTAAAGTTATAACACAAAAATGAAAAGTAAAATAACAGTAAACCATTTGCAACCTTCAGTATATATTACCTTAGCAATGCACTTGCAATGCTAAGGAAATATATATCAAAATATCCTGAGTTCAGCAGTTGTATAACTTGTGGACTGTAGAAGGTCATCTTCAGATGTGAGGGTGACAGCAGGAGGAGGCTTATTGAAATTTTGTATGTTGCATCTAACTTGGTCTGCACAGTTTCTCTTCTGCATAAATTTCTGTCATAATTGCTGCTTGCATCACTCATTCTGTCTAATTTGTCAAATTCCACCATGTTTGGATCCATTTCCTCAAACAGTTGAATCGTCTTTTTAACAAGGGCAAATTCCCCTGATTTTTTTGGGGGGGGGGGATTGGTTTGTTTATGTTCTGCTTCCCCCCCCCTCTTCTTCCTCAACTTACTGTGCTTCTAACTCTATAAAATCTTCATTTGCAAGCTGTCCTTCCATAGTGTCACCAACTGCTGTACATTTCATACAATGAAATGTACAGCAGTTGGTGACGAATCCTGTGAATGTATCAATATAGACTTTGACCACAGATGCAAGAACCTTGGCTGGCACAGTGCCAAGAAGAGTTGATTCATGTTGAAGGGGAGAAAGGAATAATGTGATATATGAATTCATCACCAACACGCAAAATGTGCTTTGTATGTAAAATTTTCCAACTATTGTACAAGCAAAATAGTTACCACTTTAAAAACTTGAATTTTCATAAAAGAAGAGCTGATTTTCCAATGTATAATAACAAACATTCATCCCATGAAATGCATTGATTACCCTATTATCAGATTAGATATGTCTTCTTCTGCCATGTGCAGAGGTGTCAAAGGGTCTTGCATCTGTTGTCAGACAGTATTTTCATCAGCTTCTTCCAAACACCATTCATACACTCTGCTCTTGCCTCACAACCTGTTTAATGCACATTCTTTTCACAATACAAATATTATATTCCTTCCAAAAGTCTGTGATCTGAATTTTCTCGGCTTTAGTAGTGCCCTTCAATACAGATTTCAACTTTGGAAAAAGGTAAAAGTCGCATGGAGCTAAATCTGCTGAGTAAGATGACTGGTCCAACACTGGAAAACTCCCACATCACCGAGAATGAAAAAAGCAAGAATGAGCAAATCAAAACTGAAGGCAATGGTGATCGTTTTTTTTTATATATATATATATATATATATCAATGGCATGGTAATGGTTGAATGGGTACCAGAGGGTCAGACAGTTAACTTATTACCTTGAGGTTCTGGCCAAGCTGAGCGAACGAGTAAGGGAGAAGAGACCTGTGGAAGAACAGCGCTTGGATTCTCCATTAGGATAATGCCCCAGCCCACAGTGCACCATCTGTAAAGCAGTATCTGGCTGGTAAGAAGATCCCAGTGTTGGAACATCCACCTTACTCGCCGGACTTAGCTCCATGCAACTTTTACCTTTTTTCCAAAGTTGAAATCTGCATTGAAGAGCACTAATTTTCAGGCAGGCGAATGCAGCACTGCTTCCAACAATGGAAAATTCATATGCAATGGTGTATAGATAGAGGAGGGGAGTATGTTGAAGGGGATAACAATTAAGTTGTACAATTGTAATAAAACCACATTTTTGCAACCAGTCTCATTATTTAATAACCACACACCTCTATATAACTACTCCATGTGTCAAAGGTGTGTCTGAAAGAAAATTGCTCATCTCTTGTTCATATCCTGTTCACCTCTCTTCTTTTTGCATACTGATTTCTTGTTCATGCAATCTCAGTTACTGCAGTCTGCTCATGTGAGATATTAAATAAATATGGATTACATTCATTTCATGCAGTGGATTTGTTGATCTCAACATAATCACTATCATATTAAATGGCAAGAAATGAGTCTTCGTTACAGTTTACTTTAAATTTGCAAGATTATTCACAGAATCTCGTGAAAATGTTTTATAACAACCACCAAAACTTCAAAATAATTCTATTTTTTTTATTTATTTTATTTGTTATTTTATTTTATTAGGAAAAAAAAGCAGGCATTTATTACAAATTAATATATGTATATTATTTCTGGGAAAACTCCCATGTTACTCCTCATTATAAACTATTATAATTACATACCAGGGATACTCCTAAACTGAAGCAGGCAAAATAGCTGTAATTATAATAACAAATTAATATATATTTTTGAGAGAGAGAGAGAATCACTTTGCATTTCCAGAATAATTATCTGCTGTTGACTCTTGCTGTAGAGAACTCATTGGAACCACAGGAACATTCATCATTTATTCATTTATGAATATGGAAATATATACAGAAATCTTCATATAAGAAAAACTTAATGAGATAGTCTATTAGATGAAAGTGAGCCAGATTGCTCTGTTTTGTGTCAAATGGTAAATGTCAGATGGTTTATGAGCCTCATCTTCGAAAAAGAAGTTTGCTTATGTATTGCTAAAACTGTTTTATTGGGCTTTCTCTTCTTCTTTGTTCATTAGTTTGCCTGTAGAGAGCTAGAGCACTGAACATAAGTGAAGGTAGTTATCTCAACCACCTCAGTTGACTTTTTTGAAATGTTTCTGTTTGGGGTTCTTTTTTGGCTTTCTTCAAAAATGGCAGTATTAGGAATATGATCTTGTCATGTATATCCTAGTATTGTTTACAAGGTAGGATGTCCCAAAGCTATTGATATTAACTGCTATGGTGTCTTGCGCCCAGACATATGGTGTCTGGGCACCATATATAAATATGGCTTGGCTGGTGGTTTGTTCAGACAAATTTTGATATTTGTGGTGATGAGATTGGAGTTCCAGATATTAGTTAAACTTTTATGGAACTGAAGAGCTTTGTGCTTTCTTTTCACTATATCCAAATATCAATGTAGGAACCAAGGTTCTGAAAATCATATGCACTCTTCAAGAATGTGGTCATTTAGCTTAATATTTCCTTCTGTTTTCTTTCTTTAGGACTTTAGTTTTACTTCTATTGACTATCAACTCAATCTGTGCTACATTTTTACATAAATTATCTAAGTCGTTTAGGCGGTCTGAATGTTAGAGTTAATCAATACAACATCATCTACAAAATAGAGACCTGCTTATGTGGGTTTGTCCTGCTGAATCTTCAAGAGCTCCTTCTGTGATTCTGAATACATAATCAAGGGTAATAATAAAAAGATATGGTGTCAAGTAGTCTCCCTGAACAACTCCAGTGGAAATGGGAAAGCTTTCAGTCATCTCTCTCCATTAACTTACTTTTGCTGATAATTCTGGTACATTCCTGCTATTGCTTTATTTCAAGGATAATGCCATATAACTGAGAATTGTGAATATTTTTTGTTTATTGATTGAATCGAAGGCTTTTGAGAAATCTATGAAGTTGAAGATTAAGGGAAATTTTTATTTCTTGATCCTTCTGCCAATCTTCTGAGGCAGTGGATGTGTTCAGCAGTGTTTCTGCTTTTCAAGAAACTTGCTTGATTTTTGAGTAGAAGAGGTATTACATATGGTTCAATTTGGTTTAGAAATATCCTGTTGTAGACTTTCACTGATTCCTCTGCCATTTTTTGGGTTGTTTAGATTGCCTTTTTTTTGGGTGGGGGGGTATTGGCCTTTTCACCATTCTGATAAAATGTTGTGATACAGCTGTATAAGTATTATATTTAACAGTTGTTTCCAAAGCTGTTTTCCTCCATGTTTAGTAAGATCTGCTGTTATACCATCTAGTTAAGGTGCTTTCTCATTCTTTTGGGTTTTTAGTTCATTTCTAATTCTTGCATTGTAAAATTATTATACATAATGAGAAGTTCTTTTTGGATTATTTCTGGCAAAGTACCTGTAGTGGGGTTCACTGATGATTTATTGATGACTTGGATTCTGCTTTCAAAGTGGTTCTTCACACTATTTTGTCTTGTAGTTTACCATAACCATGTGGAAAGGCTTATGTGTTCGTTGCACATGTTGATTGGATTTTAATGGTATAGATGCGAACACAGATTGATAAGAAAATAACTATTTATTAACTTAAATGCCAATATTTCGCTGGGATTATATCCAGCATCTTCAGAGCACACAAACACAATTTGTTACAGTAGTGAGACAACTGCAATCCAGTGTAACAGTGGGACTAGTATGAGTAATTGTAGTGTGCAACACAAAGACTAAAGTCCTAATTAGGTGTCATCTAAATTTTAAAAAAAATATTCATTTGGTCTTAAAATGACTGTCTTCCAAATCTTTGGTAGATTTATACAGCCATACTTGTTGAGGTTTGGAGTGTGTTTCAAGGCTTCTGTGCAGTACTTTTCTTTTTTTCCAATTGATCCTATGTGCAGGGATATCCAAAGCATGGCCTGCCAGATCCGACTTGCCACTTCCTGTCTGTCCATAGTAGGCTCAATGACATGAACAGGGCACTTCATAGACTCCTGGATGTGATAAAGGAGAGAATCTGTCCTTAGGTGAATGGATAAGAGTTATTAAACCTGAAATTGGCAACTCTCATCCATTCACCTAAGAACAGATTCTCTTCTTTATCACATTCAGGAAGAGTATGAAGTGCCCTGTTCATGTCATCGAGCCTACTGTGGACAGACAGGAAGAACTGTGGACATCTGCCTCAATGAACACAAAAAATATATCCAGTACTTTCGCAAGTAGGTTCTGGCAGCCCATGCTTTGGATACCCTTGCACACAGGATCAATTGGAAAAAAACAAAAGTACTGCACAGAAGCTTTTACAAGTCAGAGAGGTTGTTCCTGGAATCAACAGAGGCCTTGAAACATACTCCAAACCTCAACAAGTATGGCTGTATAAATCTACCAAAGATTTGGGAGACGGTCATCCTAAGACCAAATGAATGGATTTTTTTTATTTTTTTTTTAATTTAGATGGCACCTAATTAGGAGTTGCATGCTACAATTACTCATACTAGTCCCACTGTTACACCAGATTGCGGTTGTCTCGCTACTGTAACAAATTGTGGTTGTGTGCTCTGAAGATGCTGGATATAATAGCATTTCAATCTGTTTGCACCGATACCGTTAAAATCCAATCAGCATCTAGTTTACCATATTTTGCTTTTATTCTTAGTCTGTTGGGCTTCCTTTTCCTTTCCTTGGTGCATTTCTCTGGTTTTATGGAGATTTGAGAGAATTCTATTTTTTGACCGATAGCTTAGATATGGTTTTCCTTGTCATTTCGCAAGACCATATATACTTGGTCATTTAGTTTTAGTCGAGTGTGTAGATTGTACATGTGCTGCTTAATGTCATTGTATTTTTTTATCAGTTCTTCAGTGGTTTATGTTACCTATTTCCTTTGAGCAGATGAAGTCTTGGTGATCAAAGTTTTGTTTTTGCTGCTACTTCATGGATGGATTGTACAATATGAGTGTAGCTCTGAGATGGGTTCTTCAGGCATTGGGCCTTATGTTAGTTTGTTTTTAGTGCTTCTTTATACTGAGTTTGTATGGTAGGAAGAGTTAGGTCATTCCAGTGATATTTGAATTTTCATTTGAGGTGTCAGTAGGTGCATAGATACAGGTTATTGCTGCTTTTGGGTTAGAGTTTAAAGTTATTGCCATTCTTGCAGAGGCTTTGGAGATACATGAGATATGACTATAGATCCGTTTGTTGACTTGGATTCTGATTCCTCTATTACCAAATTTGTCTGCTGGTGTATAGAATGGAAACTTTTTTGCAATTTGATTTGACTTCATTCCTATAAAAATCTCCACTTGCGTTCTTGGATGTAGACTGCATCAAGGTTTGCTGACTTTACTCCAGTGCAGAGTTAATGAAATTCATTAAAGTGGGTAATTGCTGTGACAAATTTTCTTTAAAGTAGTCTATAGGACTTCATTCAGGATTTTTTCTAGTAGGTGGCAGTTTGAGTGAATTTGTTATAACAGTGTTTGTTATAGTGCGAATTAACTGAACTTAATAGATTTAATTTTTTGATAATGAGCAGGAGAATATTTCAGTGATTGAAATGGTGGAATAATACTGCGGCAGGACACAGATCACCAATTGGAATTGGAAATCTCCTACTTTCAGTACAGTGTTTGCTGTAGTGCACCAACATACCCATATTATTATTATTATTGTATGAGCACCTCCATGGAATCCAAAGACGCATCACAGGAAATGCAATTCATCCACCCAATCTATCATACCTCTCCTAATCCCATTAACAGACAAAGCACTAACAACTGACTCTGGCAACCCATTCCATTCATTCACAACTCTCCCAGTGAAAAATCTAGTCCTCAAACCCTTACTAACCACACTTTTACTCAACTTCCAGGGATGACATCTTGTTCTCCCCCCCCCCCTCTAGATAAGTGCTGAAACATTTCCCTTGCAGTAAATCTTATGAGCTACCTATAAAACCCTTTAAGTAACTTAAATGTTTTTATCATATTCTATATTTTTCATCTGTTCTGATGAGACACCCTCAATCTATCCTGATAGGGAACATTCCACAGACCACTCACCATATTGGTTGCTCATCTCTGAATCCTCTCTGCCACTTCCTCATCCCCAAGAAACCCAGGAGACCAGACCTAAGCACAGTAATCCAGATGTGGACATGTCAAGGCCTTATAAAGAGGAATAACAATGTCCTTATCCTTACTTGTGTGTTCTTCAATAGCTAAGTAATGTTATGAGCTACCTTAGCAACATGTCCTCTAATCTTCAACTCTCTGTCTTTCACGTGTGGACAGACTTATGTGTTCGTCGAACATGTTGTTTATTATTTTAACGGTATAATAGAACACAGAAACTAAGTAAATAATTAATTTATTAACTTGATGCTGATATTTCGCTGGTGTTATAACCAGCATCTTCAGAGCACAAAAACACTGTTTGTCACAATACGTGAGACTAAAACAACATGGTGTACTTAAACAAAATTGTAGCAGCAACACAAAGACTAGAATCCTGATTTTGGCGCTCTCTATCTGGAACAAAAAAAAAAAAAACTATCGTATATTACTAGAGTCCTAGAAAAGTGCTAGTTTTTTCTTAATATGACAGTCTCCCAGATCTTCGGCAAGTTAATACAGCCATATTTGTTGAGATTTGGAGTGTGTTTTATGGCTTCTGTCACCTCTAAGAACAATCTCTCTGATTTATATGGGTTTCTGTGTAGTACTTTTGTGTTTTTCCAGTTGATCCTGTGTGCAGGGGTATCCAGAGCATGGTCTGCTTGGCCCGATTTCCCATAATGATAATTACTATTATAACTCCAGGGAGTCATTAGACTCATCGAGGGAGGCCCCAAATCATATTCATCACAACTATTTGACATTCATACAGTATCTATCATACCTCGCCTTAAACTCATTCACTGTCACAGCATCCACCACAGACTCAGGGAGTGCATTCCACTCATTCACTACTCTAAAAGTAAAGAACCCAGCTCTAACACCTTTACTAACCACACTTTTGCTCAGTTTCCATGGATGTCCCCTAGTCCTTCCACAACCAGCCCTGTTCTCAAAAATATCTTCTGAATTAATTTTATAGAAACCCTTCAGTAATTTGAATGTCTCAATCATATCTCCCCTCCTCCGCCTATCAACCAATTTTTGCAACCCACAAATCCTCAACCTGTTCTCATACGGTTCATTCCACAGACCTGCTATCATCTTGGTCACTCGCCTCTGGATCCTCTCCACCTCCTCCCCATCAAGAAGAAACCTAGGTGACCAAATCTGAGCACAGTAGTCTAGATGGGGTCTTATCAAGGCTCGATACAGAGGAACAATAACCTGCTGGTCTCTGCTTGTCAACGTATTCTTCAGCAACCAAGTGATTTGATGAGCTGATTTGGCCACTTTTGCAATGCGTCCCCTAAATTTCAATTCCTTATCCACCAACACTCCTAAATCTCATGCCTCATCAATTTCCTGGAGCACGGTTCCACCAATGCAGTAAACTGCTGCCAATCTTTTCACCCCAAAATGCATAACCTTACATTTTGCCACATTAAATTGACATCCATTCTCCTTAGCCCAGACCTCCAATCTATCCAAATCATCCTGCAAAATTTTGACGTCATCTGCATTCACTATTGCCCTACCCAACTTCGCATCATCCGCAAACAATGAACTGTTCCTCTCAGATCCTTTCCTATATCATTTATGAACAAATTAAACAGCAGTGGTCCAAGAACAGATCCTTGTGGCACACCACTAGTCACAGGCTGTCTTGTGGACTCTACTCCTGAGTAAACCACTCTCTGATATCTCTCCGTCAACCACCCTCCTATCCATCTCACCAACCCTATGTCCATTCCCATATGCTGCAATTTACTGATTAGAATTCCATGTGGTATCCTGTCAAAGGCCTTAGCAAGGTCCAGTAGAATCACTGTAAACCCATTACCCTTATCCAGTTCAGCCGTCACTGTGTTATAATACGTGAGCAAGTTACTAAGGCATGACCTACCCTTCACAAAACCATGCTGTCCCCGATACAGTATCCCATTTTCTTCTATCCAATCTTGTATTTTCCTCTTCACTATTTTCTCTAAGATAATTCCGGACGTATCTTTTATGTTCGCTGATGCAGATATTCACAGTTCTTCCTGTTTGACCGTAGTAGGCTTGATTGCATGAGCAGGGTACTTGGTAGACTCCTGGATGTGATAAAGGAGGAATGCTGTCCTTGGGTGAGCGGATGAGGGTGGCTAATTTGCTACATGGTCTGAATGTAGTGCGTAGTTTATGTTTATTGAGAATTCTTGAGATCTTTTTCGTTGTTTTAGTCTCGCGTATTGTGACAAACAGTGTTTTTGTGCTCTGAAGATGCTGGTTATAACACCAGCGAAATATCAGCATCAAGTTAATAAATTAATTATTTACTTAGTTTCTGTGTTCTATTATACCGTTAAAATAATAACATGTTCGACGAACACATAAGTCTGTCCACACGTTTAAGGATTCTTCACGGAGACGATATTGTACGCAAGACGCGACAGTAAGGTAAGTGGAAGTTGAAATTGGCGTGGCAACTAAACAGGTTAGCCTTCTTAAAGAGGTGCCAAGACACCAAATTAATACCGAACTGTTTTAAAATCAAAAACAAGTTCCACTCGCCCAAAGCCCGAAGCATCTATAAACAAGCGAGTGTAGCGCTTTTACGTGAACAGATTAACACCACTCACCTGGAATTAGCACAAGCAAATACAACCATCAGCGCATTACGAGAATCACTGCATAATATTCTAAATACGGAACTTTGGCAGATCTTGAGAACATCACCGACGCAACGGCAAAAAAAGAATTTGACATAGTCAAAAACCAGCACCAAAATAAGTTTGAAAATCTCCAACAACGGAACACCATACAATGACCGCAATTACAACAAGACCTCGTTGTCGTGAATCTATCGTCACTCACCTTAAGCAAAGAAGCCACGACTGCTTTAAGTCGAGGGCACAACTTTGCCATAACTCCCAAGCAAGTTCCAAAAGCCGAAATAATGGCGTCCATCGAACATGGAATATACAACCTGCCTCCAACAATAGCTAACAACATACGTTTAGATGTGGCCAACATCCTAATCAAGTCCAAGCCTCCCAAAAATAATATCCCACATAAGGAATTCATTGCTATAAAAGAGCTACACAACAACAGCCAGATTACCATAACAAAAGCAGACAAAGGAAATGCAACCGTGGTGATGGACACAACTGAATATGAAAACAAAATGCACACACTATTACAAGATCAGTCAACATACAAAATTATAGATCACAATCTCACCAACACACAAAAGAATAAGGCACTAAAATTATTGAAAGAAGTCACATCCTTGCCCAAAGACACAGTTAACAAACTCAAACCCTTCCATGTTAAAACACCAAGGATCTATGGAGCACCAAAAATTCACAAACCAGGCACACCCCTACGCCCAATTGTGGACAGTATAAATAGTCCCACATACAAACTGGCTAGACATTTAACGAAGCTACTAGCCACTCTCACTAACAATTCTCCCTCCTTTGTCAAAAATTCAGCACACCTAAAAAGCATCTTACAACACCTTACCCTAAAAAGCTCAGACTTAATAGTAAGCTTTGACATCACTTCACTATTCACAAATGTACCACTAATAGAAACCCTCAATCTACTGAAGTCCCACTTCCCCCCTGATATATTTGAACTATTCAAATTCACAATACATGCAGGATATTTCACATGGAAAGGGAAAATATACAAACAAATTGATGGGACAGCCATGGGCTCCCCCCCCCCAGCCAACTTTTACATAGAACACCTGGAAAAACAAGCAATCAATACAGCCACTCTCAAACCAACACTTTGGTTACGCTATGTTGATGATGTGCTTGCTATTTGGCCACATGGCCCTGAGACATTGAAAACATTCTTAGCACATTTAAATAGCCAACATCCAAAAATCCACTTTACTATGGAACTGGAAGCCAACAACTGTCTGCCCTTCCTGGATACACTCATCACATGTCTCCCAGATGGTTCCTTATCATTTTCAGTTTTTAGAAAACCCACACATACAGGCAGATACTTACACAAACAATCACACCATCATCCTTCTCGACAATATGGCATATTAAAAACGCTAACCCATAGAGCGAGAGCAATCTGTTCCAATGACATGGCTCTTTACTGCTGAACTGACTCACTTACGCCACACCTTCTTGGCCAACGGCTACAATCCACATAAAATAAACAAAATACTAACCACTCCTAAGAAACCCCTCCCACCATCCACCACAGAGAACTACAGCAAAACAGTCACCATCCCTTACATTAAAGGCACATCCGAAAAGATCTCAAGAATTCTCAATAAACATAAACTACGCACTACATTCAGACCATGTAGCAAATTAGCCACCCTCATCCGCTCACCCAAGGACAGCATTCCTCCTTTATCACATCCAGGAGTCTACCAAGTACCCTGCTCATGCAATCAAGCCTACTACGGTCAAACAGGAAGAACTGTGAATAGCCGCATCAGCGAACATAAAAGATACGTCCGGAATTATCATTATGGGAAGTCAGGCCTAGCAGACCATGCTCTGGATACCCCTGCACACAGGATCAACTAGAAAAACACAAAAGTACTACACAGAAACCCATATAAATCAGAGAGATTGTTCTTAGAGGCGACAGAAGCCCTAAAGCACACTCCAAATCTCAACAAATATGGCTGTATTAACTTGCCGAAGATCTGGGAGACAGTCATATTAAGAAAAATCTAGCACTTTTCTAGGACTCTAGTAATATATGATAGCTTTTTTTTTTTTTTTTTTAAGATAGAGGGTGCCAAAATCAGGATTCTAGTCTTTGTGTTGCTGCTACAATTTTGTTTAAGTACACCATGTTGTTTTAGTCTCGCATATTGTGACAAACAGTGTTTTTGTGCTGTGAAGATGCTGGTTATAACACCAGCGAAATATCAGCATCAAGTTAATAAATTAATTATTTACTTAGTTTCTGTGTTCTATTATACCGTTAAAATAATAAACAACATCTCTGTCTTTCACCACCCCAAAATCCCTCATCTATTTCCTGGAGTACTACAGTTCCATTAATGGGTGCATAACTTTATATTTCTCCACATTAAACTGACACCCATTATATTTTCCCCATACTGACAGACTATTTAGTCTTCCTGCAAGCGCTTCACTTTGCGTTGATTCACTATTACTCTACCTAATTTTGTACCATCAGCAAACAATTGAATATAGTAGTGATCCAAGCACTAAACATTTTGGCATGCCACTAGTCACTAGTTTTCGCCTGGATTCTGCTTCTCTGTATACCACTTTGATATCTGTCCAGCAGCCACCCTCTTATCCACATAACCAGTGTCGTATCCATTCCAATTTGTTCTAATTTGCGTAACAGAGTTCTATGTGGTATTCTGTCGAATGCCTTTGCAAAATTAAGTAGAATCATGTAGCCATTTCCTTATCCAATTCAAGCTGTCATTCCTTTATAAAAAGTTAGTAAATTATTAAGGCATGACTAACCCTTCACAAAAATCCATGTTTCCCCTCTTCTTCTTCTAGTTTACAACTCTTTGAGTTTTAGCTTGCAAAACAATTTTTAGCCATTCTTTTCTTTTCTGTGCAATATTCTTCAAATTGTTTCCCCTCATAAAGTATCATATTCTTTCCATCCATTCTTGAATTCTCTTTATGACCAACTTTTCCAGCATCTTTAAAAAAAGTCACACACAGAGAGAGAGAGAGAAAAGGTGGGACATCTTGATAAGTACTACAATCATCCCTACACAACTCTTCTAGCAATTGCATTGTCAATAAGAATAGCACTATAAATCTGGAAGTTCCTAGTAATGAAACGACACTTAAGAATGAACAGCTCTTTTTAGAATTCACTTTACTTACTTCAGAGGGTACTAGGAAAAGTGTGCTAAAAATAATCTGCCTCACTTATTTCTGACTGGAAAATACCATTGAACTGCATTCAATGGTATTTTCATTCCATGATAAAAAAAAAAAGAACAGTGCATTTACTTTGCAACATGGAATGTTTACACTCATGGATAATCATGTTGCTGGTCAACCTGAAAGATGAGCTGTTTTTGTTAGTGAACTTAAGACACTTAACATTGATGTTGCTGTCCTTTCAGAAACTCGCTATGCTGGTTATGATCAATTAAGAGAGAAGAAATTTTTTTTTTTTTTTGAAAGGGAGAGCAGAAGAAGAAAAACAGATTCGTGAGGTTTGCTTAGTATTCAAAACGAACTTTTCAGTCGAGATTCTCTGAAGTACCAACTGGAATTGGTGTGTGTCATGTCCTTATGCTTGAAGTTGATCAAGAATCAGTATCTGTGCTGTACTCTGGTGATGGCTCAAAAGATTTTATGCAAGTTGGACACCAGCTTGTGTAACATCCCAAGACAGCACAGATTAATTCTTCTGTGTCAGAAGAATTACATTGCCAGAGTTGTGTGTCTCAGCACTTTCAAGGAACTTAGCAAGGATATTTTGGAAAATCGGACTCAAATAAAATTCTTCTGTTGAGGAAGTATGATTATCATGGTCCTATCATCATCAGTGCCCTTTTTCTCAAAAGAACAACTTTACAACATCATGGAAACACTATTACTCAGGTCACTGCATTTGATTGAGTATGTCATTGTTCATTATCATCATAATGATGTTCTGAACTATGACCAGCTGATAATTGTTGGATACTGATCATTGGTGTGTTTGTTTATTTTATGCAACCCCTACCATGAAAGGTTGTAAATTTATAGTACATTAATACCATTGATGGGATATAGTTTATTATTATTTTATTTTATTTTGTAAATACGTAAACTGGAAACCTGGGTCTAGAGATCAAACATGAGCTTTACAAACTACTTCAGGCCTCCATTAAGTGGAGCAGTGTTTTCACATTAGATGATGATATTCATCTCATACCTAAGGACATTCACAAACATTCATATCAATGTCAATATTCAAACCTTAGACTGTTGGCTTAAGATCAGGTATGCTATTTACTGAGCCAACCATGTTCACACAAATGTTTACAAAAGTCTTAGCTCATAGGCATGTTGTACCATCATTTTTTATTTTTTTTTTTTTATTTTTTTTTTTTACAAAGTGCCTTAGACGATAGAAATATAAGATCTGATAATGTTGGAGTCTTGACAAGTAACAGACTGATTTGGAGGAAAATTGTAGATAGGAAGTTAGTAATGATGTAATTTTTAAGAAAGTTTTAAAGCGAATAAAAGTTGAGCAGCTCTCAGATGTAAACTGTAGACTAAAATACAGAAATATTATTGAAAAGAAAATGAAAGAGTTTGAGAACAGGAATCAAACCTTGGAGATTCAGTGGCAAACTCTGAAGGAAACATTGATTGATTCTGCCAGAGAGGCATGTGGTGAGGTTGTGTGCAAAGATAAAAAAATCAGAACTCCCTGGTGGACACAGGAAGTTAAAGAGGCAGTGAAGGAAAAGAAGAAAGCATATCAAAAGTTCCTGGCAAATAAGTCAGCTTTTACTCTTACAGAATACAGAGACAAATGTAAGAAAGCTAAACAGTGTGTAAAACTAGCTAAACAAAAGTCATGGGAGGACTTTGGCAAAATATTCTGGAGGTTGTTGAAGAAGCTTAGGAATGGAGGAAAGAGTGCTGTAAAAGGAATTAGAGATGATAAAGGTGGAATGAAAACAGGAGAAAAAGATATCCTTGAAGTATGGAGTAATTACTTTGAAAAACTGCTAAATGAAACAAGCAGTGATGACAGCACAGTGATAAAAAACACTGACCAGGCATGCAGTCAGGAATACATATCCATACTTGAAGTAGAAAAAGCCATCAAAGGCTTGAAATGTGGAAAGGCAGCAGGAGTAGATGATATTCGACCAGAAATGCTGAAGTATGGTGGTATAAGAGTCTTACAGTGGCTGCACTGCATAGTCAGAAAGCCTGGACAGAGGGACGAATTCCCGATGATTGGAGTAGAGCTCTCATAGTACCCATATATAAGAAGGGAAATAAAACTGAATGTGAGAATTACAGAGGTATTTCCCTACTGAGTGTTCCTGGCAAGATCTATGCAAGTATACTTGAGAAACGGTTGAGAAGAATTGTGGAAGAAAAGCTTGGTGAAGAACAAGCTGGATTCAGGCCAAATAGAGGCTGTCAGGATCAGATCTTCACTTTACGACAAATAGTCGAGAAAGCATGGGAATATAACAAAGATCTGTATTTAAGTTTTGTCGATTTGGAAAAGGCATATGACAAGGTGCCAAGAGAGAAGCTATTCAATACGCTGCAGTTATATGGTGTCAATGGGGCATTATATCAAGCAATACTTAGTCTTTATTTGAGTTGTGAGTCAGCAGTTAGAATTGAAGGAAGTACAGGAAGATGGTTTAATGTTAAATCTGGTGTGAGACAAGGATGTACATTATCCCCTCTGTTATTCATTATCTATATGGATCACATTATGAAGGAATGTGGTATTAAACCTGATATCAAAATTGGAGATGTTAATGTCAGCTCTTTGCTTTATGCGGATGATGTTATACTTCTAAATAAATCCGCTACAAGTCTGCAAGATTCTCTGACTAAATTGAATAGCTGTTGTAATAGATATGGTATGAAGGTCAGCAATAAAAAGACAAAGACAATGAAAATAGGCAGAATCATTGAAAATGTCAACTGTGTTGTGAATGGAGAACCTCTGGAACAAGTAAAACATTTCATCTACTTAGGCACGATTTTTACTGAAGATGGTAAATTAAATATGGAAATAGACAACAGAATCAGCAAAGCTGGTATGGTGGGAAGTCAATTGAATAAATTCATATGGAATAAGAAAGAAATTAGTCGGAACACTAAATTAGCTGTATACAAGACTGTGTTCAAACCAATTTTAACTTATGGATCTGAGAGCTGGGTCAGAAGTAAAACACTTGACCAAAGACTAGAGACCGCAGATATGAGAGTCCTGAGAAAGATTAGAGGCGTGAACAGATGGCATCAATGGCAATATCATATTAAAAATGAGGATATTAGGAAAGAACTTGACATTGTCAGCATCCAGGAATGCGTTAGCAGAGCTAATCTCAGATGGTATGGTCACTTAAATAGAATGGGAGAGGAAAGATTAGCAAAACAAGTGTTCTCTGCCAGGTTGGCAGGAAAACGACCCAGAGGAAGACCAAGATATAGGTGGATTGATACGGTACAAAGTGCCTTAGACGATAGAAATATAAGATCTGATAATGTTGGAGTCTTGACAAGTAACAGACTGATTTGGAGGAAAATTGTAGATAGGAAGTTAGTAATGATTTAATTTTTTCATGTAGTACTGTCATATCCTGTATACCCCTTGAGGGTACATGGCAGGAATTTGATGATGATGATGATGATGAGATATGACATAGTTATCTTTACTTCAGCTGCCCATGAATTACAGACTCGGATTCATGAACTCCAAATTGCTAGCAAAACAGCTGGCCTAAAGAAAACCCAAGTTATGTTCAATAGCTATGTCCAACCAGAAATAATAAAACTCAATAATGAGGAAATTAAACAAATAGACTGTTACATATACTTAGGACAACAGATATCAATGAAACAAAATATCGTGGACAAAATGAAAAGATGCACACGATGCTTGGGTGGAAAGCATTTGAAAAATTACATTCAATATTCAAAAGCTCTTCAGGTAGCATTATGCCTGAAGAGAAAAGTTTTTAACCAATGTATTCTTCCTGTATTGATATATGTCTGTGAAACATGGACACTAAAATATGCAAAGGAAATTCAGAAATTAAGTATGGAGAGAAGTATGCTTGGTATCACAAGACTGGATCACAAAAGGAATACGTGGATAAGAAACCAAACCAAAGTCTCTAACATCATAGGAAGAGTGAAACATCTGAAGTGGCAGTGGGTTGGGCATATTGCTCAAAGACAAATCAATGATGGACAAAAGAAGTACTGGATTGGATTCCACGAGAGGAAAAATTATCACAACGCCAACCTAAATCATGGTGGATTGATGATATCATCAGATTTGCAGGAGTGACATGGGAAAGGAGAGCCATCGACAGATAGTCTTAGAGTAATCTTAGAAAGGCTTTCATCCATCCAGCAGTGGATCAACAGCTGATAATGATGATGATGATATATATATATATATATATATATATATATATAAAAATTTGAGGATGATTTAATTTTATGAAAAGTTGGAATCGATATGAAGGGAGAATCATTTAAAATTCTGTTAAGCTTTTAACTCTTCCTCATTCTTGGATGGTTAGTATTAAAAGTTTTTCAATATAACACCAATATGAAATGGTGTGATCAAAGATTTCAGGTAGCTAGCTTTCTGAAACATGAAATAATCCATCCAGAGAGAAGTGTGTGTGTGTGTGTGCGCGTGCGCGTGCATGCGTGCACTCACACCTGAGTTATCCATCTCTTTCGGTATGATGTGTAGAGCCACTGTACTGAAGCCAAAAAAAGGGAAAAAAAGCCACATATTCATTCTTTCACCATTACACAAATAAAATTGTAGGAGTTTAGAACAGTAACTTGAAATTCATGATAATTGAAAATTAAGGTAGGAGTCATGTTGGATGCAGTATGTTAGGTTTTAATATGCTCTTGATCTTGCAAAAGATGCAAATATGTAAAGGTAAAGAATGAGACTAATGTAATTATCTTTAATGAGATTTGAATGTTCACAGACTCGGTGAACAAAAAGAAAAATGAAGCTAGTGCTTTATGTTGTCAAAATATAATGTGATCGCTTCAGTCAGCTTTTAGAATCAGGGACTAATATATATATATATATATATATATATATATATCAGGAACTGTTTAGATACTACATAAGTTTATAGTTATATGATGAGGAATATATTGTGATATCTCTTTATAATCATATTTTTCTTAGTATACAGAATAAGATAAATCTGGTAGTGGAGGAAGTATTAAACTGGTCATCAGAATGTTGTGAGGACTTTGGAAACCATATTGTGCATTTGGTAATTATGGAAACATTGCAATTTGATTTGTGGCCTCAAATGTTGTGGGAGGGGAGAGGGCACTAAACTGACTTTCAAGGCAACGTATCATTATTTCTCCACCTATTTTTAACCCATACCCTGTCCTTTTGATGATCATACAAATTTCATGTTGTTCCACTGCTGTTCTATTTTTTTTTTTTTAAGTAATTTTATTTAAAATTTCAAAATTAATGAAATACCTCACAACCCAAATGAATTCAGAGTAATGGAAACTAAAAAAAAAAAAAAAAAATTGCTGACTTACCACTTAAATGCCACATTTAATTCATATAATTGCATTTTGAACAGCTTTTCTATTGACACATTGTTATATGGCTTTTCCAGATCTGCAAAACTTAATTCAGATTCTTGTCATATTCTCATGATTTTGCAACTATCTGACTTAGAGTGGAAACCTTATCCAGACATCTTCAGTAATGTTTCTTAGCCTCTTCTCAAGAGTATTTGCATATATTTTACCTAGAGTAGGGAAATTCTTCTGTAATTCTCACATTCAGTTTATTTCTATTTTTTTTACAGATGGGTACTATGAGAGCTTTACTCATCATCTGATATTTAACTTTCTGAATTATTTGGTAGATACTTGAAAAGCTTCATACTTCAGCATTTCTGATTGAATATCATCTACCCCAGCTTCTTCCTACATTGCAAGTGCCCAATGGTTTTTCCTACCACATGTATTGATGTGTACTCCTGATTTCATTCTCTCAAATATATTCTACAACCAATCTGATACTTCTTGTTTCATTTAACATTGTTTCAAAATAATTATTCAAACATCTAGGATATTTTATCTTCACTTTTTGTATCACCTTTATCTCTAATTCCATTTACAGTACTCTTTCCTACATTTCTAAGCTTTTTCAGTAACTTCCAGAATATTTTCCTACCATCCTGATATTTATTTTCTATATTCTTAGCAAGACTTTTAATAAATTTCATTTAATCCTTTATCCAAGTGTATGCAAACCAAGTTTTTATTATAGACTAACCAAGTAGAAAAAACTCCAAAGACTTGTTTATCTACTTTTACACATTGCTTTGCTTTCTTACAGTTTTTTCTGTAATCTCTGAGAGCACATGATGACTTTATTAGCTAAGAACTTTCAATATGCATTCTTCTTTTACTTGACTTCTTTAACTTTTTGATTCTCTCATGGAGTTCTTCTTTTTCTATCCTTGGAGACACATCACCATATGTTTATCTGACTGAATCAATCAATTTTTCCTTCAAAGTCTGCCACTGGGGCTCCAAGGGTTTATTATTTTGTTCAGACCCCTTCATTTTTCCTCTAATAATATTTAATACCAGGCATGCAGTCAGGAATACATATCCATACTTGAAGTAGAAAAAGCCATCAAAGGCTTGAAATGTGCAAAGGCAGCAGGAGTAGATGATATTCGACCAGAAATGCTGAAGTATGGTGATATAAAAGTCTTACAGTGGCTGCACTGCATAGTTCAGAAAGCCTGGACAGAGGGACGAATTCCCGATGATTGGAGTAGAGCTCTCATAGTACCCATATATAAAAAGGGAAATAAAACTGAATGTGAGAATTACAGAGATATTTCCCTACTGAGTGTTCCTGGCAAGATCTATGCAAGTATACTTGAGAAACGGTTGAGAAAAATTGTGGAAGAAAAGCTTGGTGAAGAACAAGCTGGATTCAGGCCAAATAGAGGCTGTCAGGATCAGATCTTCACTTTACGACAAATAGTCGAGAAAGCATGGGAATATAACAAAGATCTATATTTAAGTTTTGTCGATTTGGAAAAGGCATATGACAAGGTGCCAAGAGAGAAGCTATTCAATATGCTACAGTTATACAGCTAGTCAATGGGGCATTATATCAAGCAATACTTAGTCTTTATTTGAGTTGTAAAGTCAGCAGTTAGAATTGAAGGAAGTACAGCAAGATGGTTTAATGTTAAATCTGGTGTGAGACAAGGATGTACATTATCCCCTATGTTATTCATTATCTATATGGATCACATTATGAAGGAAAGTGGTATTAAACCTGATATCAAAATTGGAGATGTTAATGTCAGCTCTATGCTTTATGCGGATGATGTTATAACTTCTAAATAAATCCGCTACAAATCTGCAAGATTCTCTGACTAAATTGAATAACTGTTGTAATAGATATGGTATGAAGGTCAGCAATAAAAAGACAAAGACAATGAAAATAGGCAGAATCATTGAAAATGTCAACTGTGTTGTGAATGGAGAACCTGTGGAACAAGTAAAACATTTCAGCTACTTAGGCACGATACTGAAGATGGTAAATTAAATATAGAAATAGACAACAGAATCAGCAAAGCTGGTATGGTGGGAAGTCAATTGAATAAATTCATATGGAATAAGAGAGAAATTAGTCGGAACACTAAATTAGCTGTATACAAGACAGTGTTCAAACCAGTTTTAACTTATGGATCTGAGAGCTGGGTCAGAAGTAAAACACTTGACCAAAGACTAGAGACCGCAGATATGAGAGTCCTGAGAAAGATTAGAGGCGTGAACAGATGGCATCAATGGCAATATCATATTAAAAATGAAGATATTAGGAAAGAACTTGACATTGTCAGCATCCAGGAATGCATTAGCAGAGCTAATCTCAGGTGGTATGGTCACTTAAATAGAATGGGAGAGGAAAGATTAGCAAAACAAGTGTTTTCTGCCAGGTTGGCAGGAAAACGACCCAGAGGAAGACCAAGATATAGGTGGATTGATACCGTACAAAGTGCCTTAGACGATAGAAATATAAGATCTGATAATGTTGGAGTCTCGACAAGTAACAGACTGATTTGGAGGAAAATTGTAGATAGGAAGTTAGTAATGATGTAATTTTTTCATGAAGTACTGTCATATCCTGTACACCCCTTGAGGGTACATGGCAGGAATTTGATGATGATGATGATAATATTTAATATTGTTATATCAGAACTTCAGAGGTGAACTGTATACTTCAGTCTACATTCACCTCTGAAAGCTGCACATCTTTGATTCTTTTTGCAAACTTTCTTACATATTTTCATTTGAATATGATATTCAATTTTATTTGCTTAAAAGTAAATGGTAATCACTTCCTGTTTCAAATTCCCTATATATCATTGGGTCCTTAACTAGCATGAAGATATCACTATCCCCTACAACATAGTTAGTGAGACTTTTCTTATTCCTTGTATCGTCCTTCCATGTAAATTTGTGCTTAAATCAATGCAGAAGTCATATTTTTTATACACATAGTGAAATGGTGTATACTTCGCATGTGAACTTTGTTTGCTTACGCTTTGGTAAAGGGTTGAAACAAGAATATAATTTCTTGACAAGTACACCTAACCCTTGATTTACACACTTCAAATTGCATGATTTTGGTTTTCATGGTTGAAAAAATGCTATAAATTTTCATTTTTTACATGATGAGATTTCATTTTAAGAATAACGTAAAATATGTGTGCTGCATTAGAAAGTTATGTAGGTTCCTATACCCTTTGTTACAGATTTTGTACCCATTTGTAGTGATTGAGTATGCCACACCAGTTCTTATTATGATGCACTGAAAGTATCAATCTGCCAGACATGTGCAGGCAATTTTTGAATGCTCTAAAATAATATTCTATACAATGTGAGTTTAAATACTCTATTATTATAAGAATCTAACTGGTCTGCTAGCTAATTTGAGTGTTACTGTATTATTTATTAATGTCAAATGCTTGAAAATAATAAAAGGAGACAATTTAAACGTGTGGCTAGGCTTATGTGTTCGTCAGACATGTTGATGATATTGAAAAAATAGATAAAAAATAGATTCAACGGTATTGATATGAACACAGATGGATAAGAAAATAACTATTTATTAACTTAAAAGCTAATATTTCGCTGGTATTATATCCAGCATCTTCAGAGCACACAACACAAAGTTTGTTACAAATGCAAGACAACCACAATCTGGTGTAACAGTGGAGCTAGTATAAGTAATTGCAGCGTGCAACACAAGACTAAAGTCCTAATAGGGTGCCATCTGGGTTAAAAAAAAAAAAAAAAAAAGTAGTTCAAAGTTTTGAAATAGTAGTCCAAATAATAGTCTTAGAAAGTTTAAAAAAAATAATAATAATAAAATATTAATTTGGTCTTAGGATGACTGTCTACCAAATCGTTGGTAGATTGATACAGCCATACTTGTTAAGGTTTGGAGTATGTTTTAAGGCATCTGTTGATTCTAGGATCAACCTCTGACAAGTAGAAGCTTCTGTGCATTACTTTTGTTTTTTCCAATTGATCCTGTGTGCTGGGGTATCCAAAGCATGGTCTGCCAGATCCAACTTGCCATAGCAAAAGTGTCAGATATATTTTTTGTGTTCACTGAGGCAGTTGTCCACAGTATTTCCTGTTTGTCTGGAGTAGGCTTGATGGCAAGAACAGGGCACTTCATAGACTCCTGGATGTGATAAAGGAGTGCATTGGTCCTTAGGTGAACAGATGAGAGTTGCTAATTTCACATAAGGTTTAAATACGGTGCGCAGTTGGTGTTTGTTAAGTACCCTAGATATCTTTTCAGATGTGCCTTTAATGTATAGGATGGTGATAGTTTTGTTGTAGTCTTCTGTGGTAGATAGAGGGAATTTTTGGGTAGCATTTAGTATGTTATCTACCTTATGGGGATTATAATCATTGGTTAAGAAGGTGTGACGTAGGTGAGAAAGTTCAGCAGTGATAGCAATGTTATTGGAACAGAATCTAGCTCTATGGGTTAGTGTTTTTAAGATACCATATTGTTGAGAAGGGTGATGGTGTGATTGTTTGTGTAAATATCTCCCTGTATGTGTGGGTTTTCTCTAAACCAAAAATGATAAGGAACCTTCTGGAAGATGTGTGATCAGTGTGTCCAGTAAGGGCAAGCAGTCATTGGCTTCTATTTCCATTGTAAAGGTGCTGGCTATTTAGATGCACTAAAAATGTATTCAGTGTGTCTGGGCCATGTTTTTTTTTTTTTTTTTTTTAACCTAGATGGCACCCTATTAGGACTTTAGTCTTGTGTTGCACGCTGCAATTACTTATACTAGCCCCACTGTTACACCAGATTGTGGTTGTCTTGCATTTGTAACAAACTTTGTGTTGTGTAAAAGTATTTTTGATGTGTATACATAAGTATTAAATTTATTTTTAAAAATAGATAAATATTTAATTGAGTGTTATGGAACCTATCCTCTCATTATCTGCAAATATTAGTCATGATTTTCACTTATGTGGTACTTTTGTGGAACCAATCTACTATGTAAATCATGGATTAGGTGTATAATGTACTTTTGTAATCAAATGAAAAAACTTTTCTATAACTATCCCAGATGGTTGTGTATATTTTATATATCAATATAAAATATATTGTGTATATTGAAAATATATACCTGAGTATCTTTCTTGGTCTAGCTCCCACTGAAAACCTCAGTAAAGGTTGAAACTGGTCTAAATGTAATGCATAGCAAGATACATATCTGAAAAGAAGTGTGCTTTGCATTATGGGATATTGAAGCAGTTGTAAAGTCAACAGCCAGATGAGTCAGCTTTGTTTGCTTATGCTTGGGCAAAGGAATATTGAAACAATACTATAATTTCTTGTCCAGTATAATGTTGAATTCTCATATGCTTCCCTGTACGATCCTGAACATCACACACACTGATTGGAAATTACCAACTTAGAAACTTCATTTTTTTTATGGCATGCAACAGTTAGCTGATTTCATTAAGACAATATATATACATAGTGATTTTTCAATCGATCAGTCACACTAAGAAACATGCTTGGAAATAAGTTGGCTGTTTAGTTTATTGAATGGATGGTTTTCTTTCTAGTTAACTTACCGATCCATTCAGGGTCTAGTAAATTGATTTCAGTAAATATTTGAGCAGAAGATAAACTTAGAAACTTAAGATTACCAGATATATAAAATAACTAAATAAATCATCCACTGCCTTTTATTTCCCACAGTGAGTAAGCAGAACTCTTTTATTCCTGACTATTGGACATCAGTGGGAAGGCAATCCCATACTTAGCTATCAGCAATAACTGAGCTCATGGCTACTGATGATTTTGAAGGCATTGGGACCAGACCTTCAAAACTTGGGACTACTCTCATCTTGTGATCCTGAAACCTAACTTGTATTGTTTTCAGAAATATTGACCATACACACAATTTTTTTGGAATTATAGAGTTTAAAATCAGAATTTTCAGAGAAGAAATGTTTATTATTTGCCTGGAAAAAAATGCTTAGAAAGAGTTTCTGTAGTCAATCTAGCACTATGGAACCAAAATGTTGACATAAAGCTATGCAGGCACCCACAGTGGTGCTTGTGTATTATAGACACACACACAGACACACACACACACAATAACAATAATGGTTCACATTTGTATACAATTCTTCTCTTCCTGTTATAATCACCACATAGAATGTATTGGAAAGTATTTTCTGTTTTAAATAAAGTAGCACTATGTACATTTTTGTGTAATGCCTTTTTTATTTTTTAAAGTAATATTATTAAGTTTAATTTAATTCACCCATTTTGATCCTGTTTCTAGAGAGCACATAGTATTCCTGCTAATTTGGACCGAGCAGGAAGGGAGATAATGCAGGAAAGGAGGCGTTCTCTTTCTAGTTCTGCCATCAGTAGAATAACTGATATAGAGCAGACAGAATGCAAAAATGGAGAATCACCTGGAGAAATTAAATCATTTCTGCCTCTGGATCTAATGTTCAGGCCAGTTAGTCCTAAAAAGTTGCCTAGTCTTACACAAGATCAGCTGAAAGCTCTTTCTGGTAAAATACAGAATCTATTGTAATTGACAATTTTCATGTCCTCTGCTATATTTAGATTTAAAAAACAAATTATATATGTATATTACTGAACATAACTTCTTTTTATGAATCGTTTCTGATATTTTTAGATTATTAGAATGCTAGATTTCTGCTCTTGAGACTAATAGCAAGAAATGATGGTCCACTTGTTTTACTTATTCCTTTTCATTCCATTGGGAGCATAGGACCTTGACCACAGACCTCCAACCAACTATTTTGTGCCTCTGTGTCCAGTTTTTTCCAATCTTTTTCAGCTCGTCTTGTACTCCTCTCCACCAGCTCATCTTTGGTCCACCTCTCTTCCTCTTTCCTTGCAGATTGTACTCTAATGCTTGTTTGACTTAGTCTTTTTCAGGTTTCCCTCTCCATCTCCATTCTCTCTGATTGATGCCATACATTATTGGATTCTGTTTAGTTTTTTGCCATAATTCTTTATTTGATATCTTTTCTGGCCATTTTACGCTATTTGATGGGAAAAAATCTGGACTTTAAAGTTTATTGATTATAGACAATGTGTCTGTCCATCCTGTTTTAGAACACCCGAATGTGGATTTTTTTTTTGTTGTTGTCTAATGCAACATCCTTAATACAACCACTAGATAAGGGTGGGATCGCTACTTTCAAAACTTACTAGATAAGAAGAACATTCCAATACATTTTGGATGAACTAGATAAGGATAATTTACTGACAGTTATTGTTGTGAAGAAGAAATTTTCTATTTTGGATTGCATCAAACTTGCTAAGTTGGCATCATCAGAATTGAAACTATCAACTTTAAATGCATGCTGGAAAGCTACTTGGCCAGAATGTGTGAAAAAGAAAAACCCTGTACTTTTGCATACAACTGAATATCCCAATATCGTCAGATTATCATTATGCTATATGTAGATTGCTGGTAGCAGGATTCGCTGCTTGTAAACAAGCTGACAGGGGTCGTGGCATGAACGCTTCTGCTATGACCCCCATCCCTATTCTTTTCATGTCTATTTCTTTAAATGTATATATTTATATGTATGCTTTTACATTTTCTGTAGTTCACACATGAAATAAATAAATAAATAAAATTAGCACATGCAGTTGGTGGAGAAAGATTTGATCATTTTTCGTCTGCAGATATTGAAAAATGGATACTTAACAAGGCTGTTAGTGATGATGAAATAATAAAAGCTGTCCTTGAGAATCTTGATGAAAAAGGTGATGATGATGAAGAGATTCTACTCACTGCAGGATTAATTAAAGAAGGGCTTCAAATGGCTAGTAAAATTGCAAAGTTATTTTCTTACACATGATCCAAATACTGAATGAGTTGAACAGTTTAAAACGTGAACTGAAATCATATGTATGGTGTGATATGAAGAATTATACAAAGATCTAGTCAAACCAGGATTTCAACGATTAATTATAGTTTGTGGTAAAAAAAAAAAATCAACCTTCAGAACTATTGGAAATTAGTGCTAATTAGTTCCTTTTACTGAAGAAAACTATTTGCCATTACAGCATGAACAGGACAGAACATATTGAACTAAAGGGTGTTCCAAAATTCATGCAAGATTTAAATTTAGTGCCATTTGTGCAGTAAAGTGTTGCCAACGAGAAAAAAAGACAGTGTGAGAGCTGACAGTTCAGGGTTATTAAAATTGGCGTGCTACACGAAAGAACAATGCATTTTCATTGTTGAGCAATATTTTAAAAATAATGAAGTTTGGCAGCTACAGTTCGCAATTTTCGTACAAAATATGGTCGGAATAGTGATTTAACTTCATCAACTGTGAAAAGATTAATTAAAAAATTCAAGGAAACTGGATCAATTAGTGATCTTATACACTCTGGCCGTCGTTCAACAGAAAGCATCGAAGCAGTTCGTGAGAGTCCAGGAACATCAATTCGGAACCGTGGTCTTGAATTGGGCATTTCGAGAAGCTCTCTACAGCATATTCTCACGAAAGATTTGCATCTTTATGCTTACAAAGTTCAATTGACTCGAGAACTGAAGCCTACTGACCACACACAGCGAAGAGAGGTCGTTGAATGGATTATGGAACAACAACAAGTGGATGCTTATTTTTCGAACAAAATCATCTTCAGATGAGGCTCATTTTCATCTTGATGGCTTCATTAATCGACAAAATTGTCGCATTTTGGGTTCAGAAAATCCACGAGTGATTGTTGAGAAACAAATGCATCCACAACGTGTCACTGTTTGGTGCGGATTTTGGGCTGGAGGCATCATCGGTCCATTCTTCTTTGAAAATGCGGCTGGTAAGGCAATAACAGTTAATGGTGCTCGCTCGCGACATGATAATCTGGTTTTTTGTGCCTAAATTGCAAGATATGGATGTGGACAACATGTGGTTTCAACAAGACGGTGCCACATGCCATACAGCCTGAGAAACGATTCAATTACTGCACGAGTCATTTCCTGGTCGTGTAATTTCCCATTTTGGTGATCAGAATTGGCCGTCCAGATCATGTGACTTGACACTGTTGGACTTTTTTCTTTGGGGTTTTTTGACGTCTAAGGTTTATGCCAACAAGCCCACGACCACCCCCACGCCTTGAAGGAGGAAATTGAGTGCTGTATCAACGAAATTCAGCCACATTTATGCAAAACGGTCATGGAAAATTTCGACAAAAGAGTGCGTATGTGCCAGCAAAGCCGTGGAGGCCATTTACCCAATATGCTATTCCATGCATAACCCTATAGTGTATACTTCATGAATCAATAAGAAATTACAATTTTTAATTAAAAACCTGTGTTTTCTATCAAGATTACTTCTTGCGTGAATTTTGGGACACCCTGTACAAAGCAGGAAATTATGAACACCTGAGGAGAATGAAGGATTCTATCCCATGGTATTAGTTATTGAATGGGAAAGATATCAACAGTGCATGGGAAGTGTTTAAAAAATACTTAAATGCTGCGATATCAGAATGTGCCCCTAGTGAAATGGATGTGGAAGGAATATCATGTATATAAGGAAATAGTTATGATAATTATAAGCAGCACCAGAAGAATCAAGTGTTGTACAGAAAGCTAATCCAAGTATAAAAAAAAATAATATTTTCTTAGTTAGACAAGGGGAATGGATACTCCATGATACTTTTGGATTTTACTAAGCCTTTTTATAGAATACAGCATGGAATATTGTTGCATAAATTGGAGAATATAAAGTTGGATTGTAAACTATTGCCATGGATAAGATGATGGCTGACTGACAGATATCAAAAAGTGGTATATGGGGGGATGTGAATCTGCAAGATTCAGTGTAACCAGTGATTGCCTTGAAAGGATTTAAATGTGACATACAGCTATTTGCTGATGAAGCAATGAATACCCTACCCATCTTTGCTTCATCAGCAAAGATAGATAGGGCAATCTTCTGTTTTATAGTACTTATAGAATGATTTGAATAGGCTGAAGGAAAAGAAGGAGTAGCCATAGTATTCAACACAAAATAAGAGGCTAATCTTCTTGAATGGCACGCAGTCTCAAGTAGAGTAATGTGGACAAATATGAGAATAGGGAACTGGACAATGAGACTTATTTATGCCTATGGTCCCACAGAAGGTTCTACTAAGGTAGAAGTGGAGGAATTTTTTGATGCTTTAGAAAAAGCAACTGACAGAATGAAAAAGGAAAAGTTGGTCCTTGTTTGGGGATCTAAATAGCAGAGTAGGAAATGATTGTCAGACATGCAAAAATATTTTGGGAAAATTTGGAGAAAAGAGCAAAGCTAATAATAATAATAATGGCAAATATCTGTTGGATTTCTGCTCAGGACATGGACTGGTTATTACTAACACCATGTTCCAACATAATGTGCACAAATTCACATGGAGAGAAGAGGCTAGGAATAAGAAAAGTCTCATTGACTATGTTATTGTTGATAGTGATGTTTTCTCCCTGGTGCAGGACACCAGAGTGTACAGAGGATTTGAAATTGGAAGTGATCACTATTTAGTCTTGAACAGGATAAAATTGAATTTCATATTGAAAACAATAACATGTAAGAAAGTTTTAAAGCAAATAAAAGTTGAGCAGCTCTCAGATGCGAACTGTAGAATAAAATACACAAAGATTATTGAAGAAAAAATGAAAGAGTTTGAGAACAGGAATCAAACCTTGGAGATTCAGTGGCAAGCCTTGAAGAAAGCTCTGATTGACTCAGCTAGAGAGGCATGTGGTGAAGTTGTCTGCAACGATATAAAAATTAGAACTCCATGGTGAACACAGGAAGTTAAAGAGACAGTAAAGGAAAAGAAGAAAGCATATCAAAAGTTCCTGGCAAATAAGTCAGCTTGTGCTCTTAGAGAATACAGAGACAAATGCAAGAATGCTAAACACTGTGTAAAACTAGCTAAACAAAAGTCATGGGAGGACTTTGGCAAGAATATAGAAAATAAATATCAAGAAGGTGGCAAAATATTTTGGAGGTTGTTGAAGAAGCTTAGGAATGGAGTAAAGAGTGCTGTAAAAGGAATTAGAGATGATAAAGGTGACATGAAAATGGAAGAAAAAGATATCCTTGAAGTATGGAGTAATTACTTTGAAAAACTGCTAAATGAAAGAAGCAGTGATGACAGCACAGTGGTAAAAAACACTGAACAGGCATGCAGTCAGGAAGACATATCCATACTTGAAGTAGAAAAAGCCATCAAAGGCTTAAAATGTGGAAAGGCAGCAGGAGTAGATGATATTCGACCAGAAATGCTGAAGTATGGTGGTATAAAAGTCTTACAGTGGCCGCACTGCATAGTTCAGAAAGCCTGGACACAGGAATGAATTCGCGATGATTGGAGTAGAGCTCTCATAGTACCCATATATAAAAAGGGAAATAAAACTGAATGTGAGAATTACAGAGGTATTTCCCTACTAAATGTTCCTGGCAAGATCTATGCAAGTATACTTGAGAAACGGTTGAGAAGAATTGTGGAAGAAAAGCTTGGTGAAGAACAAGCTGGATTCAGGCCAAATAGAGGCTGTCAGGATCAGATCTTCACTTTACGACAAATAGTCAAGAAAGCATGGGAATATAACAAAGATCTCTATTTAAGTTTTGTTGATTTGGAAAAGGCATATGACAAGGTGCCAAGAGAGAAGCTATTCACTACACTACAGTTATATGGTGTCAATGGGGCATTATATCAAGCAATACTTAGTCTTTATTTGAGTTGTAAGTCAGCAGTTAGAATTGAAGGAAGTACAGGAAGATGGTTTAATGTTAAATCTGGTGTGAGACAAGGATGTACATTATCCCCTCTGTTATTCATTATCTATATCGATCACATTATGATATCAAAATTGGAGATGTTAATGTCAGCTCTTTGCTTTATGCGGATGATGTTATACTTCTAAATAAATACTACTACAAGTCTGCAAGATTCTCTGACTAAATTGAGTAACTGTTGTAATAAATATGATATGAAGGTCAGCAATAAAAAGACAAAGACAATGAAAATAGGCAGAATCATTGAAAATATCAACTGTGTTGTGAATGGAGAACCTCTGGAACAAGTAAAACATTTCATCTACTTAGGCACGATTTTTACTGAAGATGGTAAATTAAATATGGAAATAGACAACAGAATCAGCAAAGCTGGTATGGTGGGAAGTCAATTGAATAAATTCATATGGAATAAGAGAGAAATTAGTCAGAACACTAAATTAGATGTATACAAGACAGTGTTCAAACCAGTTTTAACTTATGGATCTGAGAGCTGGGTCAGAAGTAAAACGCTTGACTAAAGATGAGAGACCGCAGATATTAGAGTCCTGAGAAAGATTAGAGGAGTGAACAGATGGCCTCAATGGCAACATCATATTAAAAACGAGTATATTAGGAAAGAACTTGACATTGTCAGCATCCAGGAATGCATTAGCAGAGCTAATCTCAGGTGGTATGGTCACTTAAATAGAATGGGAGAGAAAAGATTAGCAAAACAAGTGTTCTCTGCCAGGTTGGCAGGAAAACGACCCAGAGGAAGACCAAGATATAGGTGGATTGATACGGTACAAAGTGCCTAAGACGATAGAAATATAAGATCTGATAATGTTGGAGTTTTGACAAGTAACAATCTGATTTGGAGGAAAATTATAGATAGGAAGTTAGTAATGATGTAATTTTTTCATGTAGTACTATCATATCCTGTACATCCCTTGAGGGTACATGGCAGGAATTTGATGATGATGGTGTGGGCATGTGAAAACTTTCTGTCTGGGACAGACACAAAGTTTTCAAGTAACAGTTGGCTTGCATCAAGGGTCAGCATTAATTCTGTTTCTGTTTAATATTGTGATGGAGGTGGTAATAGAGGAGGTGAGAGAAGATGTGCCTTGGACAATGTTGTATGCAGGTGACATCTTACTGTGTGCAGATTCAAGAGAAGGAGCGGGAATTAAACTGGAAAGATGGAGAAAAGTACTGGAAGAGAGAGGTATGAGACTGAGCAGAAGTAAGACAGAGTATATACGTTGCACAGTGGGCGGCAGACAGGAGACAGCTCTGGAGCTGGAAGGAAATGTCATCAGGAAGGTAAGAGACTTTAGATACTTAGGTTCAACAGTGGAAGAAGATGGAGGAACTGAGAAGGAAGTGGGATGTAGGATACAAGCGGGTTGGAGGAACTGGAGGGAGATGGCTGGAGTGTTATGCGATAAATGGGTGCCGTTCAATGTGAAAGGCAAAATCTATAGGACAGTAGTGAGACCAGCTATGACATATGCTATGGAAACTGTGGCCCTGGGGAAAAATAACATCAGCAGGATGGAAGTAGCAGAGATGAGAATGCTTAGGTGGATGTGTGGTGTGACCAGAAACCATTGTCAGGGGAACAGTGAAAGTTACGAACTTAGGAGCGAAAATACAGGAGGCAAGGTTGAGATGGTTTGGTCATGTGATGAGGAGGGAGGACGAATATGTGGGTCATGCAGATGGATGTGCAAGGAAGACGGAAGCATGGGCGGCCAAAGAAGAGATGGAGGGAGCTGGTAGAAGAGGACTTGAGGATGAAGAACTTGGAAGTGGTGACAGCCCAACACAGGAGGTTGTGGAAATGACTCATTATCAACAGTCACCCCACTTAGGTGGGAGAAGCTGCAGAAGAAGAAAAGGTGTGGGCATGTGAAAATGGCTATCAGTTCAGTGTTAATAAATGTAAGTTCATGCACTTTGGTGTGATTAGATATCCATTGGGATTACGCTTGAAGAAACTGATCAGGCTAGGGATCTTGGCGTTTTAGTAGACAGAAAGTTGAAGTTCAAGAGTCATATAGAAAAAATTGTAAATACAACTCAGTGAATAATGTCAGTGTGGAAATGAGCCTTAACATGTAACGATAAGGAAGTCATTTTGTCTCTTTACAAGGTCTTGATAAGACCCCACTTGGACTATTGCATGCCAGCTCTGGTTTCTATGGTGATTTTGATACAGTGGAAAGAGATTGCAAAGGAGAGTGCCAAAAATGATATCAGGATTGTGGGACACTGATTATGAAGACAAATTGAGAATTTGTAGGTTTCAGGTACTAGCAAATTGGAGACAGAGGGTTGACATGATTGAGATTTACAAACTTCTGAAAGGGTTATACAGAATTTCAGTAGGTGGAATTTTTCATTTTATGGAAGATACAGAAAGGATTCAAGGAAGTTGAGAATGACACTATCAAGAAGGGGGATTGAGGCTAGATTTTTCTCCCATAGAGTAGTGCATAATTGGAATGGATTGCTGTTGGATGTTATGTGTGCATGTACCATGATTTTAATGGCCCACTGCAGATATTATTATTATACAGGTATCACCATGGAGTCAAAAGAGTTATTTCAGGAGACCCTCTCTGACCATTATTCACACAATACCTAGCATACCTCTCCTTAAATATATTCACCATTGGGGCACTCACATCCACCTCTGACAATCCATTCCACTCTTTCACCTTTCTCCAAGCAAAGTACCTAGTTTTCACAACCTTTTTGACTACACTCTTACACAACTTTCAGGAATGATCCTGTGTTCTCCCTCTACACCATGTATTGAAAAATTTCTTGTGTCAATCTTATAGAATCCTTTAGTAACTTATAAATTTTTATTATGTTCTCTCTAATCTACTTGTCAACTGAACTGCAACTGACTCCTTCAATCTATCCTCATAAGGAGCATTCCATAGGCTTGCTACCAGCTTGGTCACTCATCTCTAAATCCTCTCCACCACCACCACCACTTACTGATCTCCAATAAACCCAGGTGACCAAATGTATGCACAGTAGTCAAGATGTGACCAAATCTGCTTCCCTAACTAAACCCTAGTTCTACCAAAGATGTGTGCTGTACAAATGAAAAACCAAACACACCATAACTGGCTCAAATCAAGAACTCCATCCACCTTTGGCGTTTATACTGAAGCCCAAAATAGGTGGAAAAAAAACAATCAATGCTTCCAAAACAGAGTTCGAAAGAACAAAAAGCAGGAAATCGGCAGCCGAGTCTTTTGGTCTCTCACCAAAGCAATTGGCTGCAACTTCTGCTCAACATCATTCCCACCCTTATCATACCCATATGGCTCTATTGCATCATCACCCACAGAAAAAGCCAATCTTCTGGCTTCACACTTTGCTTCCAATGCATGCATAACTGACAATGGTAAATGCCCCCCAACATACAATGCCCCATATATCTTTTTACCAGAAAGAGGTCAGAAAAATACAGTCCAAATTAGACACAAAAAAGTCTCCTGGCCCTGATGGCATTCCTCCAGTTGTCCTGAAAGTTTGTACACCAGAACTGACTCCTATTCTATGTCGTCTGTATACTCTTACTCCACTGGCCTATATTCAACCCATTCCTAAGAAGGCGACAAGTCACTGCCATCCAGCTACTGCCCTATCTCACTTATCTCAGTCCTGTCTAAAGTAATGGAAAAACATCATCAATTCCCAACTCCTACACTACCTTGAAGGCACCCACGTAATAAACGATTGCCAGTATGGATTCTGTCTCTGCCAGTCAACAGGAGATCTGCTCATATATTTCACCCATCTCTGGACAAACCATGGAGAAGTTTGGCAAATCTCAAGTGGTTCCACTTGATATCTCCAAAGCTTTTGATTTGGTCTGGCACAAAGGCTTATTAAGCAAACTACCATCATTTGGTTTGTCTCAAGACCTCTGTAGTTGGATTGCCAGCTTTCTGTCTGGATGTACACTGTGTGTTATGGTGGATGATTCCTTATCCTCTCACCATTCAATTAGTGCTGGGGTTCCACAAGGTTCTGTCCTCTCACCAACCCTCTTCCTGCTATATAACAATGACCTACTTCAGTTGACCTCCAACCCAATAGTTTTGCAGATGATATCACATTGCACTCCTCCCTTTCATTTGTTAAACCTTACCCTACACAATTCACCTCAACCTATAGCACATCAACCACAACCACCACCCTCAACTCCAAGCCATCCTATAATGGAGTTCGGATGACCTCATCAATTTCAATGCTAATAAAACCCAGTTCTGTCCTATTTCTCATAAAAATGACAATTTATTCCTAGTATTATTTTTGATGATACCCAAATTTCCAGACAATTTGAGATTTCTCTTCTCAGAATTACCCTGACATCAAACGTCTCTGGTACAAACACATCACAACCATTGCATCCTCAGCTTCAAAAAAAAAACTAGGACGTCTCTTTCGCTCGCAACATTACTTCACCCCCAAACAGCTGTTAACATTATACAAATCACAAATCCACCCAGCTATTGACTACTGCTTTTACATATCGGATGGGACCCCTAAACCCCCCCCCCTCAAAATGCTCGACTCAATACAGAGAAGAGCAGTTAGACGTATTAATGACCCATCTCTTACCAACTCACCTCTCCCCACTTTTGCACAGACATTTGGTTTCTGCAATATGTATATTCTATAAATATTCCCATGGGAAATTTTCATCTGAAATAACATGAATAATTCCTCCACTTTGTACTAAACTCGTTGCGACACATTTAGCTGCTGCTCAACATCCCTTCACAGTGCATCTTGAAACAAACAGAATAAGTTTCTTTTCCTCTTCCTTCATTCTTGCAACTGCTGTATTATGGAACTATCTCCACCCCATCCCCCCCATTGTGTTTCCCAAGGAATACAATATATCAAATGTAAACAAGTTCCTCCGTTCCCAACCCACTACCATATATGGTACTAATGTACTATAGGACTATAACCAACCCCCTGTGTATGGGCTCGGAAAAAAAAAAAAAAAAGAAAGAGTTTAATGACTCCAGTATTTTACCTATCATCAACACAAAGAAAGTGAAAATTATTTTACTCAAACCTAAAATTATAGGTGGGTTCCTTTATAGTTGCTAGTCTATCTTTGGTTATATTTGGAAATTCTTCTTTCCCATATCTTAGAAAGTTTCACACACACATCCATATTTATTTAGAATAAGTTAGTCTTTAAGCATTTCCAAAATGCGAAATAAGAATATTAACTTAATGTAGCATAACCTTGATATATTTAGTGAACATTCATAAAGAAATTACTACAGTCAGAAGTTTATCACCAAATCTTTCAATAGTTAAAGGATTCATACTTCTGCTGAAGAAGAATTTACTGATATTCTACTTCTGTACATCAGAGCTTATTGCTAAAATTTGAAAGGCTCACAACATTTGCATAGCATTTCATCCTGTCCAGAAAATTTCAGTATTTCTTTCTTGACATAAAGAAAAGTTTCCACTATTAAACTTTCCAGGTGTTATTGTAATTTTTTTAATAATTGAAAATTTGCTGAACATCTATGAATTGCTGCTTTTTGAAATAGATTATTTTATTGTAATTTTGTTTTGTGTTCCATTGTTGTTATTGTACTGAGGATGTCCGTCATTGTATGTTATGCTTTCGTGCAGACCTACGCGTTTTACCGCGTAAGCTTCCGTAACCAATAATCCCTCGGAATAGGTTGGTTGCTCCTTATTCCTGGTATTATCCCATGTCTGTCGAAATGTGTGTTCATGGGGCCGGTTTGCCTGCTTTGCGGGAGGAAAAACTCCAGAATAAACTGGGAAAAAACCCTGCTGTCCATGCCCAAGACCAGCTAACTTGTGAATATGTCCATGATACTTGGGTGAAATTTTATAGCCAATAAATTAATTTCACATAAGTTTAAGTTTCCGTGCTTAATTTTTTCTAACTACCAAATTCTTCTCTCTTGTGGCATTTCCTATTTTGGACCAGCTAGGAGATTTATTTCTGTTCATTGTGAAGAATATAAAGCATACGCCATTTCATGAACCTGAATATTCTGCCCTTGCACAACATGTTATCTCTACTAAACACAGGGTCCTTTTGGAGACCATAAAAATATTTCAAAAAAGTAGATTTCTTGTGGAAGTATTTTATAAAGAAAAGTGTAAAGTATCATTACATCATCCTAATTTGAACAGGTCTGATGGCCTACATTTCTGTGTGTTATGGGAGGATAGTAATCTTTAATCTGTTAATCTTTCTTAGTATTTTTAACTCTAGAAATTTATTGATGGATTGTTACTTTACTAAAGCTCTCATGGTGCATTGTCAGATAAATATTTCTCTATGAAAATATATATTTTTTGACAGTGCTTGTGATGCGTAAGCATAGATTTTACTAATATTTAATTCATGTAAGTTATTCATTTGCTATTTAGTACACAGTGGTCAAGTCTACCAACTAGCACTCATAGAGGATCCTGTTCTAAAGACTAGGCTTTAAGTCTAATCGTTTCAATTTTGTTGCTTGTGTTGCACATTATATACATTATATCTCTGAAGATGTCTCAATGACAGAGATGCAATATTGGAGTCACTGAACTGCTATTAATATCATTCTGTGTACAGTGTATTAAAGTTGTGTTTCACAGATAGCTGACTTCAAAAGGATTGTGAACACTAACAAAAACTAAACCTTATTCTATCAATTTCTTTTTATGGAGATATTTCAAGACCACTTATCAGTTTGAATTTTTTTTGAAAGAATCACTATATGGAACATGAAAAGAAATATTTTATAGTAACTAAATTTAATATTTGCAGTCTGACATTTCAACTAATGCTAGCATCACCTGAAACTTGAAGGAATACACACATACATTCTCTCACTCAAGGAAGACAATCATTCAGTGATGTGAGAGTTGTGCTTCTCATGGTGATCTATAATTACTCCTAATAAGAAGTTAATACATCAAAACTTGTTTAAATTACACCATCAATTCTGTTGCAGTTATCAGGTTTTATAGAACTTGGACACTATCATTGCAGCAAATTTCAGTGCGCACTACCTTTATCATCCTGTCATTAATAATTAAGAATTACCATGAAGAGTGCAACTCATCTCAAGCTTGAAGCATGTGATTGTCCATCTCCTCTGAGTCATTTATTTTTCTGTCTTAATTGATTTTGTGTCTTTCAGGTGCCTAGATAATGCTAGCCTGAGTTTATCAGACTACAGTGTGTAAATATTGAATTTAGTTATTAAATTTTACTTCTATAAACGAAAACCTTTTCACAAGTGTGATATACCACAGTACCTACAGTCTTCTCACCTTGAAATGAACAAATGGTAAGACTTCATTAAACTTCTTTCCTAGGTTCACTTCCTTCAATCTATTGGTGAAGTGGAGGCAAGTTTAAAAAAAAAAAAGCTAAATGTTAAGTGATCAAATTAAGTAACAAAACATACTTAACAATAGGCATTTATTTTTGGATTATACTGCTTTATTTTTTTCAAATGACATCTCAGAGGCAGATATACTAATTGGCATCATCTGTACAGGATCCAGTATTTTTAGGAAGGACAAACAAGATAAGAAAGGAGGGAGAGATGTGCTGCTAGTCATATCAGATGATCTGAGTCCAGTTAGCATAGAAAGCTACAATTGTAATATTAATATCAATTGTCCATGTAGCAGTGAGTTTGAAACAGTGTGAGGTGGAGTCTATAAATACATGATGGGGGGAGGGGTATTAGAGACCTGGGTCAGTTCCTGGGATACACTAATGTTCTATTCAGAAAAGGTTACATTTCGAACCACAGAAAATTATGACAAACTAATTTTCTATTTGCCAGATGGAAAGAATATCAAAAGTGGATGGGAAACATTAAGAACATACTTAAATGATGCACTTTTAGTAGGTGTCAAAGAATAAATAGGGTAGGAGTGAAATGGATGTGTAGTCTTTAAGAAGACTACAGAGAGATTCTTAAAAAAAAAGATGATGTGGAGGGAATAATGTGTATCAGAAAGGTTAAAGTATTATATTGAAAGCTAGGTCTAAGAATGAAATGAAACTGGCTCTACAAGCTAAAGGCAACCTCATAAGAATATTGTCATTATGTTGCAAGTAAAAGAAAGAATAAATGTGAAAGAATAATGCTAACATCATCTGCATCCACATACCATCTGATTGCAGATGAGATTGCTCAACTAAAGTGTGTCCAGTTTGATAAAAGCTATCGTCCTAATGTATGCAACATGGACCTTACCTCTACACTGAATGAAGAAATTCGGATGTATTAGGAGGTACTAGGGCTGTTGCACAAACTTAAGAATTCAGCAGTAGTGACTGATGGGATATCAGCATGGATGCCAAAAGTGTTCAGTTTAACTGACTGTTCCTTTGACCAAGCTATATAATTTGAGTTTCAGAACAGTAAAGATTCCATAGGAGTGGAAAGAATGTATGATAATGAGATAGAGAATTGATACTTTGCAGTTCCTTTCCCTTAGTAAACCTGGGTTTACTAAGGGAAATTTTATAATGTTACTTTCTTTTCAGTTAGACAAGGGATACACTGTGATACTTTGGGACTTGGAAGGTTATAGCATCAAAGGCTTTGTTGTAGGATATGGGATTGGATAAATTATAAACCATTATAAACTATTTATTAGCTTGGATAAGAGGATGACTGACTGACAGATATCATAAAGTGGTGTATGGGGTGGGACATGAGGCCATAAAATTTAAGATAGATAACCAAGATGCATCCCAAGGATTGGTGCTTTGTCCATTGTTATTCAGCCTTCATGAATGACATGAAGTTGATAGGAGACATACAACTGTTTGCTGATGAATAAAAGATAGGCAGAGTAATCAAGATTGCAACTGAATGCAGCATCTGTGGAATGATTTGAACAGGCTGGAATGGTGGGCATTTGAAAATGGTTCTCAGTTCAGTGTTAGTTAATGCACAGTTGTGCAATGAGATATCCATTGGACTGTTATATTGGTGCAGTTATGCTAGAACAAATGATTGGGCTAGGGATTGTGGAGTTTTTGTAGATAGGAAGTTGAAACAGGCATACATGGACATGTAAATATAAGGAAGTCCTTTTTTTTTTTTTTTTCATAATTTCATCTGGACTATTGTGCAAAAAATCTTGTCTCCTGATTTCTAAGTTGATGCAGTCACAAAGGAGAATGTTATCAATGTGTGTAATGTAGATCAAGGGGTGAGACATCTGCTGATATATCATGTAATTTTATCCCTTAGTTCATCAAGGCTTAAAGCAGATCCTGGAGGAATACTCATTCCTTCAGCATACCCCAAATGAAGGCATAAAGTGATGTGAAATCAGGAGAATCTGAAGGGTACAGGAATTCTGTGAACCTCGAAATATAACACAAAAAAATCAGAATTCAACCTAGGTCCTACATAGAACAAGGGCCACACAGAACACCTAAAACAGGTTGTTTTAAGTGTTCTAAAAACAAAAGATATAAATAAAAAAATTTGTTTATATAAAAATGTACTTACCCTAAGCATTAAAATGGCTTTAAAAATAATAAATAATAAAGAGAAATTTGGCAATCTGGAAATATGCTGTGATTGTGAAAATTCTGAGGATCAGCCAAATAAAAATAGCCACTATAATTGATAGGATGTTAGGAAAAATCTTAAAAAATTCTTTCACCTAAAAGATAGGACAACAAAATAACTTGTTTTCATCCCAGTGAAATACCACCACCCAGCTTATTGGAGGCCTGAACTTTCATAATTCCATGTTTGGTCTCCAGAGCAGAGATTCTTAGATTCCATCCCCCCCCCCCTCCCAATGTCTCTGTACAGTGATTGATATCCTTCAAGGTCATGCCACACATACTTAGAGACCAGTAATCTCCTCATCCATTTTGAGGGTACATTAGTTAAAACTGTGCTGCAAGCTGCTGCCAGTTAGTGCAGGAGGCTTCCTGGTCAGCTGGTGCATAATCCTGCTCTCAAATACTCTGCAGGTCATGCCTCGAGATGGAGTTTGAGTAGTGGTATATATGAGGTACTCCAATCTATGTTATGGCAAGAGGGCAGATCTATCTCTATATGGATTTTATGGTCCCAGAATCTATTTCCTCTCACTGCATGTCTAACCACGAATGAATAATGATGAATCAAACAAAAGATTTTTCCTGACATCCTATCAATTATAGTGGCTATTTTTATTTGACTGGTCATCAGAATTTTCACAATCACAGCATATTTCCAGATTGTCCAATTTCTCTTTATTTATTTATTTATTTATTATTTTTAAAGCCATCTTCCTTATTAACTAATCCCAACAAAAAAAGACAACACAGCCTATCACAACATACAAACCATGCCAGAATCTCCTCAATAAAAACTCAGTTTTACATCCACTTTACTTACATCCATGGCATTAACACCAACATAAATGTCATTCACCATCACTTACAGTTATCCAAACCACTCTCAACAGAAACCCAAATAGCATCCACTGCTGTCCACTTACAATGTCCAAATTACTTCAGAATTCCTTTTACCACACTGCATACCAGAGCATGGCTAATTTAGAATCCCCTTCTTTCAACCTCCTCTGGTCCAAGGCTTCCTTGCATCATTTAGTAACATTCATCTGTTGCATTTATCATTCTCCAAACTCTGATAACCATTCAGACCTCTTTACATTCCTTCCCATGAAATTCAATCATCTGCAATCTAGCCATCCAAATAGTAAGGTCTTCCTAGGCACCCTCATTGTCCACATTTCCAACTGTCTCTTCTTTCCCAACCCCACCGACCAATCTGGATGAGAAACGAAAATCTTTGCCATGACCAATGACCCAATGCGAATTGTACATCTACCTACATGAATTGCTGATAAACTCTCTTCACTTTCCTAATATTTTGGGTCTCTTGTTTCCATGTACACCATAAAAGTCATCTCTCCCTCTCGGCAACTAGGATTGCAATCTTGTGTAAATCTCCTCTCTCACAAAATGTCCTCCTTCAAACCACTCCTGACCTCACATCTTCTGGCACTGCAAAAGTACCAAATGGGATGATCTCTGGAATTTTTAACCGTTCTTTCCTTCCTTTGACTATTGTTCCTGCTCATCTAACCCTGAACACCTGCTCTTAATGAGACAGAAATTATCCTCACTGGCATGAAGGCCTTCATTCCCCCATTTTACCCAGAATCCTTGTCTGCTTTCCAAGTCCTGGTTCAACAGAAACTATAGCAAAGCAGTCAAAGATAAAAATTCATCTTACTGCAAGCTCTCATCAAGAACTCCAGCTTGATATTCTGCTTATACCAAAGTATGCAAAATGGAAAGCAGTCATCAGTAGATCTAAAATGATTTCATAAAGGTCAACAGCAGAAAACTTACCTGCTGTCAAAATGGAAGCCATGTCTTCTGGTCCCTTGATAAGGACATTGGATGCAACTTCTACTCACCTGCACTTCCACCTCTTTTATCCTGATGACACCACTGTTACTTCACCCAAAGATAAAGTTGACTTCCTAGATATCCTTTTGCCAGAATGAGATCAGAAAAATACTGTCCAAATTAGACACAAAAAAGTCTCCTGGCCCTGATGGCATTCCCCCAATTGTTCTGAACGTTTGTGCTCCAAAACTGACCCCTATCCTATGTCACCTATATATATACTCTCCTACTCCAAATCTATCCCACAAACTGGAAATTGGCCTATATTCAGCCCATTTCCAAGAAGGGTGACAAGTCACTGCCATCCAATTACCACCCTATCTCGCTTACTTCCATCCTGTCGAAGGTAATGGAAAAACTCATAAATTCCCAACTCCTTCACTATCTTGGAGATACTCACCAAATAAATGACCACCAGTATGGATTCAGCCACTACCGATCAACAGGAGATCTACTCACATACGTCATCCATCTCTGGACAAATGCAATGGAGAGGGTTGGTGAATCTCAAGTGGTTGCACTAGATATCTCCGAAGCCTTTGACCATGTCTGACACAAAGGCCTACTAGGCAAACTACCATCATTCTGCCTGACCCAGGACTTCTGTAGGTGGATTGCCAGTTTTCTGTCTGGACGCACCCTATGTGTGATGGTGGACGGCTCCCTATCTTCTCACCACCCAATTCATGCTTGGGTCCCAACAGGTTCTGCCTTCTCACCAACCCTCTTGCTGCTATATATCAATGACCTACTGCAATTGACCTCCAACCCAATACACAGTTTTGCAGATGACAGCACACTACACTCCTCACTTGCATTTGATAAGCCTTACCCTACTCAACTTACAGAACATCAACCACCACCACCCTCAACTCCGATCTTGAAGCCATCCTACAATGGGGTTCAGATAACCTCATAAATTTCAATGCCAATAAAACCCAGTTCTGTACTATTTCCCATAAAAAAAGAACCATTTTTTCCCAGTATCCTTTTTGACAGTACCCAAATTTCCAGACAGTTTGAGATCTCACTCTTTGGAATCACCCTCACATCAAACCTCTCCTGGCACAAACATGCCTCAAAATAACTAGGATTTCTCTTTCACTCAAGACATTTCTTCACCCCCGAACAGCTATTAACATTATACAAGTTACAAATCCGCTCAACTATTGAATACTGCTCCCACATATGGAGTGGGGTCCCCAAAAGCTCTCTCAAAATGCTCAACTCAATACAGAGGAGAGCAGTTAGACTTATCATCCATCCCTTAGCAACTCTCTCCCCCCACTTTCACACAGACGTATGGTCTCTGTAGTATGTATATTCTACAAATATTTCCATGGGAAATGCTCATCTGAAATAATATCAATAATTCCTCTGCTCAGTACTAAACTCATTGGATCACGTGCAGCTGCTGCTCAACATCCCTTCACAGTATACCAAGAAACAAACAGAACAAATTTGTTTTCCTCTTCCTTCATCCCTGCAACTGCTGCACTGTGGAACAGTCTTCCCCCTGCTGTGTTTCCCAAGGAATACAATTTAAAGTCATTCAAATCAAATGTAAACAAATTCCTCCTTTCCCAACAACCCACTACCCATACACTATACTAATGTACTATAGGTTGACCAACCAATCTCCTGTGTATGGGCCCAACATAAAAAAAAAAAAAATCACTCTTTTTCTCAAATTTCTGTATTGGTGGTTAACAGAAATCGCCTCCTGCCACATCACATCAGAATCTGAGTACCATATGCCTCCTGTAGTTTTTCGGCAAAAGGACATCAGAAAATTACTAAATAACTCGGACAGTAAAAGGTTTTCTACACCTGATGGCATCTCTCCATTTGTCATCAAACATTGTACTCCAGAGCTAATATCTGTCCTGTATCACCTCTACAATCTGCTATATAAAGCTGGTATACTCATCCCAATATGTGGAAGCAATCACATTTCTAGCCTATTTCAAAAAAGCTAGTCTCCTCCATCATGAACAAGTATTCCCATAGGGATACTTGTTCATGATGGAGGAGACTTCCCAATGATTGTACTAGCCCTTTCCATTCTTCCTCTTTTTCTTTGCTTTTCTTCCTGTATTCTTCACTCTACTTCTCCACAGTTTTTTTTTTTACTATTCTGTCTTCCAGATCACGATTACTGGGATCCAGTGCCCTCCCACCATGTTTGCCATGAGATGATGATGCAACCCATGGACATTTGGAAAAGGAGATCCCAGTAGTCTTGCACTGCTTTGGCTTCTGCTTCAGCAAGACGGGTTGGTCATGGATGGCCTAGCCAGAATCATTCAGCTAAGTGAGCTGACCTGCAAGCATCAATGGTGTTGTAGTAATCTCTTACCTCGTTGGACTTAGCATTCTGCTCCTGAGCTGCAGTCATTGCTTGTTGGTGAGTGAGCATCTATGTATATCTACATGGCAGGTGGGAAGCTGTAGTACCAAACAAAAAAATTCATTGAGAATGAATTCTGCATCCTCGGATATTTCTGGGTTCCTCGCAAGGTCCCACCCAAATACAAATACATTGATACATCATTTGATAAGAGAAGTAAGAAACAAAAGTCATGTGACACCAGTATAAATGTGCCAGTGTTTCTCATTATCCATGCCACAGGTGAAAAGCCAGTATGGAAAATGTCACCCTTCTTTATTCAGAAGGGTGACATTTTAGAACTGGCATGAACTCCCAAAACAGTTAAAAAATGACATTCTGGTGATTTCCTTGTTGAAACCTTTCAGCAACACTCAGAAGAACTACTCAGTGCATCATCATCCAGCCTGCTCCCATACATGTCAGACGTGGAATGATGAAAAAGAAATACAAAAGATAAAAACAGAACAAAATATACCGGTTACCACCATCATCAAACCTATCCTGAAATCCTCTTATGCTGAGAAGGTGACAGCTAAGAAAATATCAATATCCATATGTTTATCCCACCATTTGATAATTTCACCATACCTGAAATTTATGATTGTGAGTGCTTCTCTGTGGAGCACATCAGTCTTACCACCCATGGTCTTGCTCCTGAAACAACTCGAAAAATGATCCTATTCAATGAAACCCACCTATCAAGAAAGTTATAGCAAGAGTACCTCTCTTAAAAAAAAATCACCAGATACTTCATAGAAAAAAATGGATACTTATGTATCCATCGAAAGTAAACTAAACTCTCCAAATGATCCTTGCACATCAGGTATGTTAAAGATTTTTCCAGAAGAAGAGATGGACAGTGGCTGTCTATTCTTTCCTAAATAAATATGTCTGATAAAGGTAAGCCTTCAACATCTCGGCAATCAGACAAGTCTACAAAGCCAAAACTATATGAAATTTTCTGGAAAATTCTATAGGAAAATATCATGGATTTCGTCAAAATATTGATGAATCGAAGTTCTGCTGCAGAAACATTAACCCTTCTGTTTCTGTGTACAGAAAACATTTAAAACCAACTGAGAACCCAACTTTAAGGCATTTTATTTTGTTCATAAGGACAGAACTGGACATCATCCTGTCATGGTGGAGCAGCTATCCTAGTGGGCAATCATACTCCTTTCCAACATGTCCAGCTTAACAATTCTCTGGAAATGGTAGCAACTCGCCTATCTGTGGAATTTCTTAAGCATTTTTTGTTTATTTACCACAAGGTTGTGAATTAAATGAGAATGAACTTAATATATCACATCAGACTCATCCCATACTTCTTATGGGTGATTTGAATAGATATAACACTCTGTGGAGTAGTGCCATCACAAATGAATGTGATTGTATCATTGAGTGAATGCTTCACATTCATGATCTCTCCCTTCTTAATAATAGACTCAATACCTTCTTCCATAGGCCCACCCACTTGTATTCTGCAATGTATCTTACAATCGACTTCCCTTCCTGCCATTTTTTCTACTGTTCACTTAGGATGTTGAAGAGAACTTCTAGAAGTGATAATTTTCCTGTTATTTTACTATGTCTCTTCACAGGAATGTTCTCCTACATGGATGCCCATGTACAAAATTGAGCAGGGTGACTTGGAATACTTTTTCCCATCTTGCAAAATTTAATGCCAACGTAGTCAGTCAAACACATCTTTCAATTGAAGCAGTGAAGTATGTTCACAAATTGTATTGACCAGTCAGCAACAGCTGCAATTCCAAAAACATCACCTTGATTTCCACTGTATCCAAGCCATTGTGGAACTCAGATTTCATGCAACCAAAAAAGATCATGACATGTTTCGTAGATACCCTACTACATCAAACTTAATAGATTTTAAACGTGCTACTATGGCCACAACACATTATGTGAAGTGTCAAAAGTCAAAGAGAACCTTGGATCAAATTTACATAATCAATTAATTAAACAACCAGTGCAAAATTTATGGGATTAAAATCCAGAGAATGAAAGGTAGATACTGAACACACTGTTTGTCTGCCTTGGAACATAATGGATGTGTTGTCGCTGATTCCATTGCTATTGCAGACACTTTGGGAAAACATTTTGCCAGAATCTCAGAAACAGCAGATAAATGTTTCTACCAATTGGCTTGAGCTGTACAATCACTCATTTGTTAAGGATGAACTAAAAATAGCTCTTTTATTGTCTCACCCTAGTGCAATATGTATTGATGACATCCATTATGAAATGATGAAACATCTTCCATCATCTTCTGTGGATCTCTTTCTATACAACAGAATGCTTTCAGAGGAAGAGTTACTGGATTCTTGGCATAAGTCTATTGCCATCCCAGAACCAGGAAAGGATGCAACAAAAGTAAACAGTTACTGACTATTGCTATTACTAGCTGTCTGTGTAAGATATTGGAGAAAATGGTTAATGCCAGATTTCTCATATTTTGATAGCAACAGTCTTCTCTCCTACACACAATGTGGCTTTCCCAGACGTCATTCAATGTTGGATATTTGGTCTGTTTAGAAACATATTAGAGATGCATTCTTGAGATGAGAATATCTGGTTTCAATGTTCTTTGACATGGAAAAAGCTTATGGCATATTAAAAGACCTCTATAACCTCAGTCTCAGAAGGAATGTTGATGTATTTATTAAAAAAATTTCTGTAACTGAGTATTTAGCCTGAGTGGGAAATATGCTATCTGAGCCATATCATGAAGAAGAGGGTGTTTCCCAAGGCGCTATCTTATGTATGACACTCTTTGCTATCAGAGTTAATTCAATCACTGAACAGCTTCCTCCAACTGTAGATAATACTCTGTGTTGATGATTTCACTATTAACTGTCACTCTTGTATCATGAGGATAATTGAAAGATAACTTCACTAATCAATTTGATGGGCTCTTAGTAATGGTTCAGGTTTTCAGCAGAAAAAAAATGTTTGTATGCTTCTGCCAAAAATGCACTCTTCACTCAGATTCTGAGTTAAGAATTGGACAAAGTGCTATTTCAGTAGCAGCAGAAGCCATGTTCTTAGGACTCATTTTTGACTGAAAGCTCACATTTCTTACATTTGTCAACTCTTGAGTGCAAGAGAGCATTGAATCAGCTTCTCACTCCATTCTCTGCTGAATGGGTGTGGATTGATCTTCATTGCTTTGCCTTTTTCATACATTTGTAAATCCAAAGTTGGATTATGGGTCCCAAGTCCTTGGTTTTGCAAGGCAAAGTAGCCTGCAATGGTTGAGTCCTATCCATCACGGATTTATGGACAGTTACCAGTTCTTTTCACACATCATCCATTCAAAGTCTTTGTTTTGATGATTGAACCTGCTCTGTCAATCATATGGAAACAGTTGTCTCTTAACTTTGTCCTAAAATAGTCTCTTCTAGAACATCCTACATGGACTAGTATCTTTTTTTCTTTGGGAGGCTCAGTATCATACACCTAACACCTTCATGTGTCCTTTGGTATGCATATTGAAGAGATTATACAAGTTATAATGAATATTGACAACATTACCTGCACCAAACATAACAGAATTCTTCCCATAGCAGGATTGCACTCCATCTTGCCACCTCTCACTATGCCAACTATGGAAGCCTAACACCCTGCCATCCATCTACATGCAGTTATTTACTGCACATAGAGCAGAATACTTTGAGATCTTGTTGCTTATGAGCTATATTTCCTGACTCTGTCATATCCAAACAGATCCCACTCAGTTGCCACAGTTATACAGCAGAGTTGCATGCAATTCAGCTTCACTTGTATATATAAAAAGAAATATGGTATCAAAAGTGTATAATTGACGCACACTCATTGAGTTCTTTACAGGCCATTTTTTCTCTTGTGTATAATCCACATCTAGTACTTTGCAAGGTTCTACAATTGTACAAGTTGGAGGTCCTTAATTTTGATAATCAGCAGTGCTGGATTCCCAGCTGCTAGATTAGCTCAATATGTTTTCCAGATACTGTTTGCCAGTCCTGTATACAGACAGTTTATAAGATCAAACTTAATAACCCAATGGTAGTCATCATGGCAGGAAGCACTGACAAATAAATTGTACGAGATTTATCCTGAATTTAGCATTTAATAGATCTTATCAGACTGAGTCTGATAAGATCTGCCTGAAGAGCTTATCTGTGAAGTTTTTAACTTTTTAAAAAGAATTCATTTGTACAAACCCATATGATTATAAAATTATATAATCAAATGTGTTTGCATAAATTAGTTATATGGTCATTTACTGAAATGGCCATAAAATTGACTAAAATTTACTTTCCTGATTTACTAAATTCTTCAAAAGTTACTGTATACGTAACGTATTATTTACTATTTGATCTTTGTTACTGCCTATTATTATTACTTTGAGTGCAGCTATAATTTTTGGTTTGGCACATCAGTAGCTTTATCTTCCTTGTGCCAATAAACTCCTAACCAACCAACCAACCTGGTATAAACTCATGACCTCAGTTCTTTCCTCGGCATCCAAAAATCTAGGCATCCTCTTTTATTCAAGATGTTATTTCATACTCAACCAACTCTTAACTTTATACAAATCCCAAATCTGCCCATCCTTAGAATACTGCTCACATGTTTGGAATGGCCACGTAAAATCTCTATAAAAATTCTTGATGCTGTCCAAGGAGAGCAATTCAGCTCATAGGTGATGCCTCTCTTACAGCACTTCAACTGTCATTGCTCTACTAACCATCATTCCTCTACTTTCTGTTGCACCTGTTAATATTAGAGATGCTAGCTGTCCAGCTCCCCTTCAATGTGCAACTGCAAACGCATGAAACTTGCTTCTCCTCTTTCTCTTTTATTCTATTTATCTCCATCTGGAATAGCCTTCTTCAAGAAGTATCCTCAAACAAGTTACCTGCAACTTTTCAAAAAAAAATGTCAATGAACTTCTGTCTCAGTCCTCACTTGTATCCCCACACATGGCACTGATGTGCTTGTAGTTTCTTCAGTTTCTTGAATGTGGGATTAGTATTTTTAAAAAAATGGATAAATAAATTCTGTTTCCTGTATTTTCCTAATATTAATATTATTTTCTTGTTCTTATTTGTAATATGTGTATACCTATGTGTGTGCTATACCTAGCAGGTTATATGAAGCACACTGGTGTATCACACATCAATACTTTGCTGGTGGATGCCAGTAAAGTGTTCTGCAAGAAATCTTGGCTACAAGCACTAATAGACATAAAGAATGGCATGAGTGTTGATGATTATTCATGGTAATTCTTAGACACAACACCAAAGGAACAAAATCAGTAAAAAATTGATTAAGTGCTAATATTTTGCAGTATTTTCAGCCAGCATCTTCAGACTACACAGATATGCAACTTCTCATAAAACATGAGCACTCCACTAGATAGCTCTGGATATATTTCAAATAGACTGGGGAAAAAAAACAAATCCCCCCCCCAAAAAAGTCTTATCATGACACCCTCTCTGACCTAATAACAAGAAATTTATTTAGAGATTACCAATGTGGTTGTAGAATTGTCTTCTAGATCTTTGGTGTAATGTAGCTATGCTTATTGAGGATAGGGGGTGCGTTTTGTAGCTGATGCTGATTCTCTCAAGTCTCTCAGACTTATAGCAACTTCTCTGCTTCACAGTTGCATTTAATCCTTCCTTGGTGGATTAATCCTTCCAGGATTAATCCTTTTAATCCTGTGTGATTGGGTACCCATCATATGGCATGACTTAACATGATGATAGCAGATGTAGTTTTCATGTTCTGCAACAGATATTAACAGTCTACAAGTCTGTCAAAAATAGACTAAGTTACAAGCAAGTGGAATTTTATGTGCTCCAAGATATGCAGGTGAATGAGGCTCGACCTTCAAAGAATACATGAGTATTGCTAGTTGGATGGACTTTTTAATCTGTAATAAAAATATAAATAAAAGGAGCAAGTGAAATGATACAATTTCCTTCTTCTCTTCCATCTAAGACGGGTTGAGTCTTCTCTTGAGCAGGATCTTCCAGTCTTCTCTAATCCTTGTTGTTCGAAAAAGTTCCTTATATGTTCTGCATCCCGAGATGTTCTTTATTAATTTCAGTCAGGTAATTCTTGGTCTTCCAGGTCTTCTTTTTTCAGTTGGAAAAGTATTGATTAGGACGCTAGGAAGTCTGTCTGCATCCATGCATACAGTGTGTGTCCAAACCATCTCAGTTGTTGTTTTCTAATTTTTTCCATTATTGTCTTTTTATACAATAGTTCTTGTCTGTTGTGATGTTTGTTTTCTTTTCCATCCAACTTGTTCTATTTATTTTTCTTAAGCATTTCATTTCAAATGCCAGCAGTTTTTTCACCTCTCTTTTTTTAACTGTCCACACTTCTGCTCCATAGATGACTGTTGGTATAATTATTGATTCATATAATTTGATTTTGGCTTGTTTAGATATCTTGTTTTTTTTCCAGATTTTCTGTAATTTTCCCATGGTGGTCCATCCTGTTGCTATTCTGTGTTTGATTGTTTTGAGTTCATCTATTGTTTCTGTTAGTTTTGATCCAAGGTATATGAAGTTGTCTACTTGTTCTATTTGTTCTCCTTTTAGGGTGGCTGAGATGGTAGTTCTGTTCCTCCCTATTTTCATCACTTTTGTCTTTTGTATATTTATTGTCATGTCATATGTTTTACAGGTTTCATTTAGCTTGTTGATCAACTTTTGTAGTTCATTTGGGGTCTTGCAAGAAGGACGAAATCATCTGCATATTTGATATTATTTATGTTTAAACCGTTGACATTGATTCCAGGCTCATTGTCTATTGCTTTCTTTACAACTTCTTCTAGATATATGTTGAATAGGCATGGGGATAATGGGCATCCTTGCATTACTCCTTTTTGGATCTCTATGGGTTCTGTTGTGTGAGTGTGTCCTTTTTAATTATTGCATTTGTCTTAGAGTAATATTTTATCAGAAGCTGTATTATATATTTGTCTATTGCTTTTTCTAGTAGAATTTTAAGAAGGATTTCTCTGTTGATGTTATCGAAAGTTTGTTTAAAGTCCACAAAATAACAATATAGTTCTTTATGGTCTTCCCAGCTGAGCTCTGCTAGTTGGTGCAATGTGAAAATTTGGTCTATTGTTGAATAGTTTCCTCAGAAACCAGCTTGTTCTATGCTTATCATTTCTTCGTAGGTATTTTTTAATCTATTTTGTATAATTCTTATGAATATTTTATAGGTGTGAGGGAGTAAATTGATTGGTCTGTAATTTCTGCAGTCTCTTTTGTCTCCTTTCTTGTATATTGGGATGATCTTTCCAGTTCTCCAGTCATCTGGGATCTCTCCTGTTTGTAGTATTTTATTGAATAGGGTTGTTAAATATTCTATTGATATGCTGCCTCCATATGACCACAGTTCAGTAGGAATAGTATCAATGCTGGTGCTTTATTGTTTTTCATCTGTTTTATTGTGTATCTAACTTCTTCTTGTAAAATTTTTGGGTGATCATTATTTTCTTCTATTGTTGGCATTGTAGTTTTGTTTCCTTGGTGGAAGATAGTCTTAAAATGATTTGACCAGATTTTTCTTATATATTCAATATTCCCGGTTTCAGTCATCTTGTTGTTTATCATTGTTACTGCTTTTGCTGAGAATTCCTTTGTAATTTCTCTTACAGTATCATGGAAGACCGTTAGGTTGTTTTATTGGTATGCTTCTTGGCATTTCTTAGTTTTTTCTTCTAACCATTTTTCTTTGACTTTTTTGCATAGGTTATCCACTTTATTTTTTAGTGCTCTGTATTTTTCTCTATTCTCTTCATTGTTTTGTTGGTTTACAAGTATCTTGGCCTCTCTTTTCTCTTCTATGGTAGCTATGATTTCTTGGGTTATCCACTGTTTGTTTATTTCCTAGAATGGAATTTTTATGATGAATTTTAAATTAATGGAATACAATTTCCTACTTAATGTAATATAAACAAAGATCTCATCTTAAATCATCTAGGAGCAACATATATAAAAGAATGCATATAATTAATATTTATTAATTAATTAAGCTATAAGAGAAGTTATTCAGCACATTACAACAGTGAGCCATGCATCTGACTATGATATTCAGCATCTAGTTCAAATTTAATTTGAATAATGACAGTTATTAATTCAGAAATCTCTTGTGAATATCTTTTTTTTTTTTAAATCTGTTGAATTACATAAAAATTGTATGAAACTAGTCACTAAATAAAGTAATCTCTTACAAAGAATTGCACGTGTTACTCACCAGACAAAAGTATAAAAGATTTTCATAGGTATATGTTCTTTCCTTTCTTTTCCTTGATACTTCTGAATCTCATCTTGCTAAATGTGTCCATTAGCAAAATAGCTGCTGTTTATTTAGGGAATATTTTATTAGGTTATGTTTGACTGTATAGATATGCAGGGTTTGAAAAATGTTCTCATTTGCTCATCCGTGACAAATGAGAATTTTTAGTTGATGAGTAAAAAAATAAATCAAGAGAGTAGTTTCGGTTTAATAGTCAGTTTTATTTATGTAATATCGATTCTGTTTTATGTTGTAAATAGCTTTGTGTATGTTTACCTTAATTATTGCATTTATTGAGGAATACTGATCATTACAAATACCTGTTTTGTTGATTATCACCGAAGTTGAATGAAGAAGAATGAGAATTTTTAGTTGATGAGTAAAAAAAAAATCAAGAGAGTAGTTTCGGTTTAATAGTCAGTTTTATTTATGTCATATCGACTCTGTTTTAGGTTGTGAATGGTTTTGTGTATGTTTACCTTACTTATTGCATTTATTGAGGCATACTGGTCATTACAAATACCTGTTTTGTTGATTATCACCGAAGTTGTATTAATGGAATACAATCAATGAAAGAATATGACATCCATGCATCACTTTATCTTTACTAGCAAGAGACTTGAAACCAAATGTGAAAAGACCGTTTGGTAGACACATTGAAATGCTGGAGATGAAACAAGCTGAAAGCAAAACTTAAAGTAAAAAGAAGAAGATGACTTTAGAGAGTGCTTGGTCATACTGCAAGGTAACCAATTAAGCGCAACACAGCAACCTAATATAGATATGTATTGGACAACAGTAATCGGCTCATTTCTTACCAGCAATAGAATATGTAGTATATGAACAGTTAATAGTGGATACTAAAACTTGGAAAATTGAGAAAACTATTTATTCTCCAAAGATATTTCTTTAGTGATTCTAACAAATGTTTTTTGATTGTGTTTCTGAGTGGCTGCAGTGTCACATGACATCACTTCGCCCTGTCTATCGGACAATATTTCAGACCCAATCAGAATTCAGAAAAACACTAATGTCATTATATGTGTACTGTATTGAGAGTTTTTATGATACTGAATGTTTTAAGTGTTTGTTTATAATGGCAGAGAAAAAAATTGTGTGATTTTTTTTCCACCAGAGTGATTCAAGTATTAGTGTTAGAAAGAAAAATTTTATTAGTGAAACATAGTGTCATTAATAAAAAGAAAATAATACATGGTCTTGTATCACTTATAAAATGCATGATTCTTGCTCTTGATTATCAAGTTAACAAAATTTCATGCATATAAAAAAATCTCAATACAGTAGAACCCTTGGGTTCTACTTTATACCTTTGGTCTACTGTATACAATTTAAAGTCTCTCCAGCCAATAAATTATATATTATAAATTACTCTAGCAGGAAGGATTTTGATGAAATTTGGGATTTTTCAGATTTTACTAAAATATATCCACAAATTTTATTTTTTATTTAGACTCAATACTTGGAAGCACTCTCACACTAATATAATACAGCTACTATTGATGAATTAAATGTTTTTGATCTTCATTGAAGTTCATCAAAGCATTTCTTGATTTAAATTGACTGATCTAAACTCGAATATGGAATGAAATGTTTATTTCTATGGTTCTTTTAAATCGCTTCTTTTTTTCTTTGAGACAGTAAAACTTGACATTCACATATAAGAAGGAAATTCTTGTTTTTATAATAAAATTAAGATGTTATTGCTGTTTTATGCTTCAATTTTAATGCCTGTTTATTATGAAATATGGAATCTTTAAATAATTTCATTATGTACAGATCGGACTCCAGAACAGGAAGTGAGAAAATCTCTAATGGAAAATGCACGTGCTGAGACAGAATCCTATTCACTGGTAGGAAAACGATTAGTCAGCGAGACAGAATGGCAGTTACTAGAGGAGGAGGTAAAAACATTTAGTTCTTAGATTTGCGAATTGCATTCATAAATATAACAAAAAAATTATTTTAAGCTCTTAGTGTGACCCAGTTTTATCTTGATAAAATATTTTTTAAAGAGTTAAGTTTTTGAACATTTCATCTTGTAAGTAATAATATAATTTATGTAATGCATAGCTAATATATAACCTTGTCTGGTTTTAAACAGTATATTTAAATAATGAAGTATGATTAATAGTAAACTTTTTTTAACACACATTAATTGTATATATTACATACATATTAAAACCAGTCAGTACTCATTCCAACATATAACTGGAAAATTGGTATGTTATTAATAGGAGTTCACTGTCTTCTACAAATTCTTTTGGAGATTTATAATTTTATCTTTTTTTGGATTGGAAAATTCACTATGTATATTTCTTTTTATTATTATTTTTTTATTTCTTTATCTTTTTATTGTAATTGACTCCAGGAAGGCCTGTATTGTCATAAGGCTCAAAGGAACATGTCTGGATCTGATTTTCCATTCATATTGTAAGCAATTTTTCCATCTCTGTTAGTGTGCCTTCACCTTTTTTTATTATTATGGTTGTTCCTTTAACATGTTCTTTTATATGCACAGCATCATCCTTTATTATGGTATTTACTGTTGATACCACAAACCAAGTTCACGTGCTATACCTGATATGCTTCTCCACCTTTGTATTTTTTTATTATCCGTAATTTTATCTCTAGATCGATTGCATTACATTTGCAAAGTAGTTCACATTTTGATTCAAGGGTACTTTTACCACCAGCCATTGTGAATAATATTTAGAAAAACACCCAAAACATGAAAATAAGCACAACACTTTATAGGTGCATTCAGAGCAAGAAATGCAGCTTGTGGGACTGAGTGTTGATTTTTGCATAAGCACTTTCTATGCAATGGAGGATTAGACACACAGATTTCTTTATTATTTTACAAATACCTCCTGGTGTACTAATTATTCATTACCATTTTTTCAAATGTTAATAATCACTTCTTACATGTAAAAAAACACATGATGTGTAATGTAATAGAAGAAAAATCATGATTCTGCAGATAAACTGTTTTAAAAACTACATTTTCCTTCCCCACTTCCGAATAACCTCCATCATCATCATCATAAATTTCATGATATACACACTCGGGGGGGGACAGGCACAGGATAATTATGATAGTACTGCATGAAAATTTTACCATTATAGTCTGCACACAGTTTGATAGAACCATAGCTGCAGAGTGCCAAGAAGAGTTCATTCATGTTGAAGGGGAGAAAAGAATAAGAGATGTACGAATTTGTCACCAACACACAAAATCACATGCTTTATACATAAAATTTTCCAACTGTTACACAAGCAAAATAATTACTACTTTAAAAACTAGAATGTTCATTCTGATGTGTAATAATAAACACTCATCCCACAAAATGGATTGATTACCTTGCAATGGATTCACCTTCTTCTGCCTTTGTGCAGAAGTGTCAAGGATTCTCCTCTCATCTGTGGTTGAACTATACTAACTTCCAATCGATGATTTTCCTTTAAATTGATCTGTTATCTGTCAAGATTCCAATATTATCAGAACTTATATATTTCCGTCTATGATACTGCCATTGATGCCTCTGTTTACTATACTAATCTTTCTCAGGACTTACCTGCAGTCCCTAGTCTTTGGTTAAGTGTTTTATTTCTAACCCAGCTCTCAGATCCATAAGTTAAAACTGGTTTGAACACTGCCTTGTATACAGCTATTTTAGTGTTTTGATTAATTTCTCTTTTATTCTATATAAATTTATTCAGTTGATTTCCTATCATACCAGCTTTGTTGATGCTGTTGTCTATTTCCATATTTACTTTACCATCTTCACTAAAAATTGTGCCTAAGTGGCTGAAATGTTTCACTTGTTCTGTAGGTTTTCTATTCACAACCCAGTTGATATTTTCAATGTTTCTGCCTATTTTCATTGTCTTTGTCTTGTTATTGCTGATTTTCATACCAAATTTATTAAAACAGTTGTTCAATTTAGTCAGGGAATCTTGCAGACTTGTGCTGGATTTATTCAAAAGTATAACATCATCTGCATAAAGTAAAGAGCTAAGATTAACATCGCCAATTTTGATATCAGATTTAATACCACTTTCCGTCATAATAAGATCCATATAGATAATAACAGTGGAAATAATGTGCACCCTTGTCACACATCTGATTTTACTTCCAACCATCTTCCTGTGCCTTCTTCAAGTCTAATTGCTGACTTACAGCTTCAATGGATATGTTGTATTACTTGATATAATGTCTTGTTTACACCATTACTGAAACGTTTTGAAGAGCATTCCTCTTGGCACCTTGTCATATGTCTTTTTCAGATCAATAAAACTTAAATACAGATCTTTGTTATATTCCCATTACTTTTCAACTATTTGTCTTAAAGTGAAATATTATTAATGTTATATTCCCATGACTTCTCAACCATTTGTCTTCACAACCTCTGCTTGGCCTTAACTCCGCTTGTTCTTCACTAAGCTTCCCTTCCAAAAATTTTTTTAGCCATTTCTCAAGTATAATTCTTACCAGGAACACTCAATAGGGAAATACCTCTGTAAAACTCACATTCAGTTTTATTTCCCTTTTTATTGATGGGTACAATTATCTTTGCTCCAATCATCTGGAATTTGACCCTCTGACCACACCATCTGAATTATGCAATATAGCCACTGCAAAACTTTTATACCTCCATATTTGAACATTTCTGGTCAAATTTCATCTAGAATTGCTGTAGCCTTTTCATATTTTTGATGACGTTTTCTACTGTCATGCTATATTATTATTATATAAATATATATAAATAATACAAATAATAGTTTTTACTACTCTTAAGAATGGTGCCAAAAACTCATCACAGCAGGACAGTGTCTAATGTTCAAGTTGTTACTACTGAGGAGAGTGTTTGTTCTGATGAATAAAACTGCTGCAGTGATGATGATAATTTATCTGAGGATAAGCTGACATTAGAAATTTTTTGATTAAAAGAAATTATTTGAAAATCAACCAGAGAGTTAGGAAAAAGTGGAAAAATGTTTAACTAAACTTAGACAGGATAAGAAAAAGGATCAGAACAGGAAGGAAAACACTGAACTTGGTAATCATATTATTAATAACAATGAAGTAATCAGTTAAAATCTAAGAAAAAAGAAGTGACATTGTATGATGATTCAATCTTAAAATTTGCTCTTGCTGAGGGAGTCACTCCTTCTAGTTTCCTGGGAATGATCCTATCCTATTCTCTCAGCCATATGGCTGGTGGGGATAGTTATAGACTATCATACTAGGGAGATGATTGAGCAAGGTGGTTTCCCGTTGCCTTCTTTGCCATAGTATATTTTTATAACCGTAGCTATGTTGCTGGTTTGCCTGTTTTGAGGGATGAAAAAACCTGGGGATGACATGTAATTGAAAAACAAAAAAGAAAAGTAAAAGAGATGGTAGTTCTGATAGGTACTAATAATTTAAGTTAGTGACAAATATATTGTAGTATGAAAGAAATTATGAAAGGTTTTTTGGAAGAAGTGAGGAAGAAATGTGAGAGAGTAAAAATTGTAGGATTTCTCCCTAGATATGAGAGTACCAAGTTAAGAAGGAGGTCGGTGATAGCAAATAATTTCATGCATAGGCTGTGTAGAAGAAATCGATGCAAGTTTTAGATGTGTGGAATGAGTTTGATGGCAGAAAAGACTTGTACAAGAGGGATGGCCTGCACTTGAATTCATTCCTGGCATCAGGAGCCAGGAAAAATTACTTACTTCTTGGTATGAGACCTAATGCAGAAAGTCAGGTAAACTAGATCATCAAGGTAGGAGCGGGAAAAATATGTGAGAATAAGAGCGAGAGGAGTTTTATGGAATATATGAAGCTCAGACCAGAAAAGTAACAAGTATTGTGTGGAAAGCTAAATTGGAGTATGGAAAGAAATTGACCATGCAAGTAAAAGAAAGAATGAATGTGAAAGAATAACTTTATTGAATGCAGATGGTTCTTGAGTGTTGGAAGCTAATGAGATTGTTCATTTAGCTTCCAACACTCAAGAACCATCTGCATTCAATAAAGTTATTCTTTATTGATGGTTCTTGAAACATCTGCATTCAAGAGGTACATGAAATGGAGGTTGAAGAGCTGTTGCATAACCTCGATAAGAATTTATCTATAGGGACAGATGGAATATCAGTCCGTGTGCTAAGGAAATGTTCAGCTTAATTGGCTAGGCCTTTCTCATGTTTATATAACTTGAGTCTCAGGAATGATACTGCAGGAACGGAAGAAATGTATGATAGTACATTCCTTCCATTGTACAAGGATGGTGCAAAAACTAATGTGTTCGTAGTGAAGATTTTACAGAAGTTAGTAAGAACTGGTATACAGAAGTGGGTAAACAGACAAACTATACTCTTCAAGAAGCAGCATGGAATTACTAAAGGAAAGTTATGTTTTAGCAATTTGCTCATTTTTTATAACAATATTACAACTCAGTTGTATAAAGGGAATGGATTCATTATGATAATGTTAGATTTTTCTAAGGCATTTGATAGGATACCACACCAAAGGCTGTTGCATAAACTGGAAAATATGGATTGAAATATAAACTCTGACTTGGATCATTGATGGTTGACAGACGGGTATCAGAAAGTAGTATACAATGGGTGTGAATCTGCCAGATTTAAGGTGACCAATGGTGTATCTCAGTTTTCAGTCCTTGGGCCATTATTGTTCAATCTATACATTAATGACATCAGGTAGGGTCTAACATTAGATGTTAGACCCTACCTGATGTTAGGGTCTAACATCTAATGTTAGACCCTACCTGATGTCATTAATGTATAGATTGATGACATCAGGTAGGGTCTAACATTAGATGTGCAATTGTTTGCTGATGATGCGAAGATAGGCAGGCTTCCATATTGTTTGGTTCCATATGAATCAATAGATGGTTGACTGTATTTTTTTTTTGTTAAATTGCACTGGTGGCATGGGAATCTTTAGTGTATGCCAAAGGACACTGGTAGCTCTTTGATTAACAATTATTGCTCTAGTACTTGCTTGAAATGTTTAATGAGTATCCCAATTCTTGTCCACTTAAGAGAATGTGTTTTCTAGGTAAACTCCCAAGTTTAGAGAAGTTTGTATTAGGGGAGTTGATTCTGTTTATTCATGTGCCATACCACAGTGTGGTTTTACGTGCATTTAGTTTGGCTCCTGAGACTGCTTGGTTTTGTTGGTATGCTCTTTGTATGTTATAGGAATCCTCCGCTTTGCAGACTATAACTGTAACATCATCAGCATATGCTGTCAGGGTTATGGCTTGGTAAGAAGGTTTAGGATGCAATGTCCTAAGCAATATGTTTACTCTTTGCAAAAAAAGAGATCTATGACAATTGTGTAAAGAGGACCAGAAAGTGGACAGTCTTGTTTAATACTTCTACTGTATAGCACAGATATAGTGATCCTGTTGTTTATTTTCATGCAAAAGTGTGCTTGAAATGAATATAGCTGTGGTTTAAGATATCCAGCTCGAGGTATATGATATGGTGCTAAGGGAATTGACAGTGCCTTGGACCACATTTTTTAAGTAAGTCTCTGTTGTGGGCTGGTCCCAAGGGAATATAAAGAGGGGGGGGGATAGTTCCATTGCATAAAGGACTTGAAGACTGACATAGCAAATTACCAACCGATCAGCATCTCAGGAGCCATAGTGAAGGTATTGGAGAAGTTGGTTAAGAGTAACTAACCCTTACCACCTCAAGCAAAATACAGTAATACTGCTGGATTTTGCAAAGGCTGTTGATTGACACGATATCACATGGAATTCTAATCAATAACCTGCAGTACATGGGGATGGATATGAAGTTGAAGTGGATAAGAGGGTGGTTGATGAAGAGATATAGTAGTTTATTGAGAGTAGAGTCCAGTGTAAGACCTGTGAGTAGTGGCATGTGCAAGGCTCTTGCACATGCCACTACACAAAATGCTGGAAAGAGAGAGCAGCAGTCAATAAACCACATGGAAAGACTTGTGTTTGTCGCACATGTTAATTGGATCTTAACAGTAATAGATACAAACACAGATTGATAAGAAAATAACTATTTATTAACTTTAATGCTGATTTTTTTTTTTTAATGCTGAGATCCTACCAACTCACAAAAGAATAAGGTGTGCAAGTTATTGGACAAAGACACTTCCTGGCCAAAAGAAACAGTCAACAAACTCAAACCCCTCCACGTTAAAAGACCCAGGATATATGAAGCTCCAAAAATTCATAAACAAGGTACACCTTTATGTCCTATTGTAGATAGTATAAACAGTCCCACATGTAAACTTGCTAAACATTTAGCCAAACTGCTAGCCACTTGCACAAAAACAATTCTCCCTCTTTTGTTAAAAATTTTACCCACCTAAAAAGTATTTTAGAGAGCTATAGCTTAAAAAATTCACACTTAATGGTGGGTTTTGATATCGCCTCATTATTTACAAATGTGCCATTAACTGAAACTCTTAACTTACTAAATTCACAGTTTCCCCTGATATATTTCAGCTATTTAAATTCACAGTACTATTATGAAAGAATTAAACCAAGAACCAATAATTGAAAAAATTAAAAAATATAAACATAGATGGATGGAACATGTTCGAAGAATGAAAACAGAAAGATTACCAAAACAAGCCTTAAAGTACAAGCCATTAGGAAAAAGAAAACCAGGACGTCCTCTTAAACGATTCAATGATGACTTCTAAGGCCGGAACAGGCCATACTAGGCCTAAATCCTTGATACGTATGATGATGATGATGAAATTCACAGTACAGGCAGATTATTTTACATGGAAAAGGAAAATATACAAACAATTAGATGGGACAGCTATGGGATCCCCCTTTGCTGACTTCTACATAGAACATCTGGAAAAGCTAGCTATCAACACAGCCACTCTCAAACCTAGTCTCTGGCTACGCTATGTTGATGATGTGTTTGCTATTTGGCCACATGGCCTAGACACATTGAATACATTTTTAGTGCATCTAAATAGCCAGCATCCTAAAATCCACTGTACAGTGGAACTAGAAGCCAGTGACTTTCTGTCCTTCCTGGACACGCTTATCACACATCTTCCAGAAGGTTCCTTATCATTCTCGGTTTATAGAAAACGTTTATAGGACACGCTTATCACACATCTTCCAGAAGGTTCCTTATCATTCTCGGTTTATAGAAAACCCACACATACAGGGAGATATTTACACAAACAATCACACCATCACCCTTCTCAATGGTATCTTAAAAACACTAACCCATAGAGCTAGAGCAATTTGTTCCAATGACATTGCTCTCACTGCTGAACTTTCTCACCTGCATTACACCTTTTTGCCCATTCGCTATATTCCCCATAAGATAGATAAAATACTAAATGCTCCCCCAAAATTCCCCCCCCCCACTATCTACCACAGAAGACTGCAATAAAACTATCACCATCCATACATTAAAGGCACATCTGAAAAGATATCTAGGGTGCTTAACAAACACCAACTATGCACTGTATTTAAACCTTATGTGAAATTGGCGACTCTCGTCCATTCACCTAAGAACAGATTCTCTCCTTTATCACATCCAGATGTGAAGTGTCCTGTTCATGTCATTAAGCCTACGATGGACAGGCGGGAAGAACTGTGGACATCCGCCTCAATGAACACAAAATATATCCAGCACTTTTGCTATGGCAAGTTGGGTCTGGCAGACCCCACTTTGGATACTCCTGCACACATGATCAGTTGGAAAAAAACAACAGTACTACACAGAAGCTTTTAGAAATCAGAGAGGTTGTTCCTAGAATCAACAGAAGCCTTAAAACATACTCTTAACCTCAACAAGTATGGCTGTATAAATCTACCAAATATTTGGGAGACAGTCATCCTAAGACAAATTAATCTGTTTGTTATTTTATTTTATTTTATTTTTATTTTTTTCTTTCTTTTTAAAAAAAAATTTTTTTTTTTTTACTTAGATGGCACCTAATTAGGACTTTAGTCTTTGTGTTGTATGCTACAATTACTCATATTAGTCCCACTGTTACACCGGATTGCACCTGTCTTGCAACTGTAACAAACTTTGTTTGTACGCTCTGAAGATGCTGGATATAGTACCAGCAAAATATCAGCATTAAAGTTAATAAATAGTTATTTTCTTATCAATCTGTGTTCGCATCTGTTACCATCAAGATCCAATTAACAGCAGTCAATAAAGATTTAACAATCTTTATTTTTAAATTTTGTAGGATGATTTAAATTGACTGGAAGTATGGGCAAAGGAAAATTTTAGTTTAGAAGGTATATTTCAAAAATAGCTAATTCAGCTCATTGGATTACTTGGGTTTTACACACTGGCAAGCAGAGATAGACAGGTTATTATACTCCTTATAAGGTCTTGCTAAGACTCATCTTCTCTACTGTAAACATATTTGGTAAGCAGGGTTTCTTGGGGATGTGGTGGAGAGGCTCCAGAGGTGATTGACCAAGATGGTGGTAAGTCTATGGAATGCACCCTATAAGGATAGGTTGAAGATTTGTGGTTTACAGAAATTTGTTGACAGGTAGGAAACAGATGATATGATTGAGACATACAAATTACTGAAGAGTTTTACAAGATTACTATGGAAGAAATTTTTCCAAACAAGTCTGGTAGCTCGGGCCTTATTCTTGGAAATTGTGTAAGGGTATGAGGACTAAAACATGTAGAAATGCTTATGTGTTCATCGTACATGGTGACTAAATTTGACGGTTATATATCAGAACACAGAAAGATAAGTAAATAATTATTTATCGACTTATTGCTGATATTTTGCTGGTGTTATAACCAACATCTTCAGAGCACAAAACACAGTTTGTCACAGTATGCGAGATTACAACAACACAAAGACACTTAAGTCCTAATTATTATTATTTTTTTTTTTAAATAGAGGCCTAATTAGGACTTTAGTCTTTGTGTTGTTGCTATACTTTTTCAAACTAGTCCCATTATTACACCATGCTGTTGTTATAGTCGTGTGTACTGTGACAAACTTTGTTTTGCACTCTGAAGATGCTGGTTATAACACCAGTGAAATATCAGCAATGAGTCAATAAATAATTATTTACTTATCTTTCTGCATGAGGACTAGATTTTTTGCTTGAAGAGTGGTGAATGAGTGGAATAGTTTGCCAGAGTCTGTCGTGTGTACCTTGACTGTGTATGAGTTCAAAAGCAAAGTATGATAGATATTGTACAAATGTTGGACATAATTTTAGGCTCCCTCGATGTGTCTAAAGACTCCATGGTGATACCCATGTAATAATAATAATATTTCAAAATATTTCCATCTGGGAGAAAAACTATCAAGATATTTTATTAATAATCTGAATGTTTTTTTTTGTTTTTTTAATATTTCATTGGTTGAGACATATATATATAGCAAGCAAAGTAAATCTCAACCAGAAAGCAACTTATTCTAGTATCCCTCAGTGAGATAGATATTTCACCTATCATATCACTGTCCCTCTCACAATGAGTCAATGAATATATATATATATATATATATATATATATATATATATTACTGAGCAAAAATTAACTGCAGACAATTAGCATAATAGTATATTCAAATGTGCAAATTTCTGAAAGCAGTTTGTTCTACTTTTGGAATATTTCTTAATATTATGAACACTTAAAAATTTTCTCTATAATGCTTAAGTATCATATATGAATTAGCTTTAAAAAAAAAGTAAACAGAAAAGAATGTGCCTTTGGTTTGCTATTTTCTATTAATAGCTTCATATTACTAATGAAATAGCTCGCCTTTTACCATACTTTGATGAGTTAAAATTGAACATAATATGCTGATTAATTTTCATCAAGTGCTCATTATTATGAAGAAGCAGAGAAAAGTTATCCGTGAAAATATTTTATAATCCAATCCCATATTCTCCAGTTTATGCAGCAGTCTTCCATGCTGTATTCTGCCATAAGCCTTAGCAAAATCCAAAAGTATCATGGTATATCCATTCCGTGTCTAACTCAATGGTAACATTATTTATACAATGTAAGCAAGTTGCTGAAACATGATCTTCCCTTAGTAAACTCATGCTGTATAGATGCTTCATCAACCTATTTATGCATATGAACCCTAACCTACTTTTCCAAAATTCTTCATCACACTCTGAAAATATTGATAGATTGTTGATTGGATACATCAGTCTTTGTGCCACCCTTGTGGTGTAAAATGAAGGCGGTGGTGGGCTATTATTAATGCGAACTTAATCATGTGATATCTTTTAGACCTCTTGCGGGGGAAACATGCCAGGAAATGATAATAAATGTTAATGGGGGAAAAAAAAATTGTCATATTGGAAGAAAATTCAAAGAAAAATATTAAAGAGCGCTGCATTGTAAAAATTGTATAAATTATTAACTACACTGGGTAATATATGTAAATGTACTGAATATTGATACAAAACTGTGTAACAATAGGGAACAGTAGATCTGTATTAAATGACTGATGTGAGGACGTCATTAACATAGAAATTTGCATAGAATATTTCAGAAACTGCATTTCCTTTTTTGTTTTGTTTCCTAGCTTCGGAAAGCAAGAGAAAAACTAGGACAACCTTGCGAAATGTGTAGTAACTATGAGCTGCAGCTTCAGCAAGTGCAAAGAGCAGAGCAAGAGCAACGTAGACAGGCTACTGCAGTGCAGCAGATCTTGGAACGTTATAAGGAAGACTTGCAGCGTGAACAAGCATATCGACAAGAAATGGATCAGAAATTCATAGAGATATCTAAAGACTCTGAAAATCAAGTAAGGGAAAATTTCGTAATTACTATTGAGAAAATTTTTATATTCAGAATTTTCATTGTTTTAATATCAGTCTCATAAAATAATTTTTTATTTAATTTTGAAGTTTACTCTCTTTATATGCATACATTCAAATTTGATCCGCGACCAAAGTTGCGAAGATCACCACATTTATCTATGTTAATCAATTGCAATATACACTATTAAAACCCGCAATGTTTGCCTATTTACCATCTGCATTTGTTTTCGGTATGTTTCTCTCTGTACATGGGGTGGGGGATGCCCTTGTCAACTTCCCATCACCCTTATCTCTAATGTTTTGTCCATTGAGTGTAATGCAATCCATACAGATGAAGAATAACAGAGAGGGTAATGTACATCCTTGTCTCAGACCTGATTTAACATCAAACCATCTTCCTATATCTCCTTCAGTTCTAACTGTTGACTTACAACTCAAATAAAGACTAAGTATTGCTTGATATAATGTCACATTTACACCATATAACTAGCATTATGAATAGTGTTCCTGTTGGCACCTTGTCATATGCCTTTTCCAGATCGATGAAACTTAAATACAGAGCCTTGTTATATTACTTATGATTTCTCAACTATTTGTCTTAAAGTGAAAATTTGATACTGTCAACCTCTGTTTGGCCTAAATGTAGCTTGTTCTTTGCTAAGCTTTCCTTCCAAAATATTTCTTTGCCATTTCTCAAGTATACTTGAGAAATGGCAAATTCTTACCAATCATAATTCTTACCAAGAACACTCAATAAAGAAATACCTCTGTAATTCTCAGTATTATTATTACCCTTTTTATAGATGATACTTTAAGAGCTCTACTTCAGTCATCTGGAATTCGACCATCTGTCCAGGCTTTCTGAATAATGCAGTGTAGTCACTGAAAAACTTTTATACCTCCATACCTGTGAACATATTATTATTATTATTATTATTACGTGACACCTCCAAGGAGTCTAAGGATGCATCGAGAGAGGGCACCTACTATACAACTCTCCATCTTCACCAGCTACAGTGAACTGCATCTACCATCATCAGCTACACTAAGGCCGCCCTACTGCCCATCACCACCATTAGTACTCTCACAGACAAACACACATCCATGCCCACAGCAGGATTTGAACCAGCAGCCCTTTGGCTGGATAGCGGATACACTAACCACTCAGCCAACCGGCTCACTAACGGCACTTACTGCCCACCACCACTAGTACTACATTACTATTACTAGTAATTTCTGGTCAAATATCATCTACTTTAGCTGCCTTTCCACATTTTAGGTATTCGATGGCTTTTTTTTTTACTACAAGTACTGATATGTATTCCTGATTGATGCCTGTTTTGTGTTTTCTACCGCTGTGCTGTCACTGCTTGTTTCATTTAGCAATCCTTTGAAATAATTTCTCTGTACATCCAGAATATCTTCAATTTTCATTGCACCTTTATCATCATTGATTTCTTGGACTTTTTCAATTTTAAGCTTTTCAACAGTCCGTGCGGTTAGCCTAGTGGCTGTGTGCTTTGTAACCATATGCTTAGGGAAGAAGTGTCCTAGGTTCGATTCCCGTCGGAGACATAAGGAGCTGAAGGATCTTCCTCAGCCATAGCCAAGTTAGCCGGTGTTGGGTGTGGACAGGAGGGTTTTTTCCCCAGTTTATCCTGGAGTTTTTTATCCTGCAAAGCAGGCAAACCAGCCTTGAGAACTCGATACTACAGGACAGGATACACCTGGGCGTAGGGCTGACCACCTTATCCTGTGAACAGTTTGAGGTCCGATGATTAATTAACCCTCGACACCGCATGGTTAAAGAGGATAAAAGGGAGATGAGTTTTCAACAGTCTCCAGAATTTTGCCTCCTTCTTGATATTTATTTTCAATGTTCTTACCAAAGTTTTCACATGGCTTTTGTTTAGCTAGTTTTCCACATTGCTTTGCTTTCTTCCATTTACCTTTTATTCTCTAAGAGCAGAAGCTGACTTATTTGCCAGGAACTTTTGATATGCTTTCTTCTTTTCCTTTACTGTCTCTTTAACTTCTTGAGTCCACCATAGAGTTCTGATTTTGCTATCCTTGCAGACAATCTCATCACATGCCTCTCTGGCTGAATCTTCAAGGTTTGGTTCCTGTTTTCATATTATTGTATAATACATTTTAATTATGTTAATATTATTAATATATTTATAATATATTTTATCAAATATTTTAATCGAGAAAACATATGATAGATAATATTACAAATAATAAAATAACATAACTGTTCTAGAAATAAGTCAGTTTAATAAAAATTAACATTTTTCCTCATTCACTGAATGTTTTTTCTCTCAGGAAACTGCATATAATAGCAGTTATAATTGTCTATATAATCAAAGAACTATTAGACATTTATGCTGAACCTTAAAGTTCTGCAGGTCACAGTTTAATATAGCCCATTGATCAGCCATGGTAACTATGTTTATGTAATATAGGTTTATAATCTTTCATGGGTAGAACTTACTTTCAGAGTATCAGAATAAAACTTACTTTTAATGTATATTCATTACACAACACACTGGAGGGGGGGGGAGTGTAATTTAACACTTTAACTGCCGTGATACTAATTTTTTTTCATCTTCACAGGCCACTGCACTGAATCATCATATTATGTTATTCTAGTGATCATTTCACTTAACCATGCTGTGAAAACAATTTTTTGTTTTCTTTGAGACATTTATTCAGTGTAACACGTGTGTTTCACGTGGCCTGCTGAGCAAAGTAAGACTGTGCCAACAATAAAACACTACATGGCCATGTGAGGCATGCGCATTTCACATGTAACCTATGTACCAAGTTTGGATTTCTTAGTATATTTGTTTACTGAGTTGTTGTGACTTTGTTTTGTTTGTTTTATCATTAGCTAAGTGATATAGTGAAACAAAAAACAGGTACTTCTTTTCATTGGGTAATTTTGATGTAAAATATTGAATGTTTTGAGAATGTTATTATTTTAGTAATATGGGAGACTATGAGAGACAGCAGCAAAGATTGCAAAAACTTTTGGACGAGTTGATGTCCGAAGAAGAAGAACATCCTTTTGAGGGCTCATTTGATGATGTAGAGTACGAGCCAAGTGAAGCAGGTGGCTCATCATCTTCAGATAGTGAAAGACCACTCTTGAAAAAGAAAAAAACACGCCAGATCTTCCTCTTGTTCCTCATTCACAAACGTGCCTACTGAAAACTATTTTACAGATGACTACATCACAGAAGCTATTGAGAATGTTGTGAGTAATTTCTACCTAAGTGATTCCTCAGAAAAAGAAAATGAAGATGAATTACTTTCTCTGGCGTGGAGCAAAGTAACTGGAAGATATTTGAAAGAATTTCCATCCGAAGGTGAAAATGCAGGAATACTTGTTGAACTTTTGAAAAGTCGCCCATCGGTTTTTATAGATTGTTCTTAGATGATCATTTGTTGGTACTCATGATCAGCGAAACTCATGCTTTCTTTCATGCTTACATGGTGATCAGAATACATTATAAAAAAATTATGGAGACAGCTACCATGTTAGAGCAAAACTTTAGTTTAATATAAACCAAAATGAACACTCGACTTATCAACTTTCATATCAAGGTCATCATCTGGAGTACACACATATATACAAAGAAACAAGCTACACTACAAACTACATGGTTTGCTAAAGTTACTGACCAACTTACAGCAATTATTGGCCTGACCTCTGGTGAGAAAAAAAAAACCTTTACACTACATCAACACTAGAGTCCTATTATTATCTATTAGGTTACAAAATTAAATTGGGCTGGAGAGCAACATATATATATATATATATGTTACCGCTAAAGTGCAGAAATCAGTTATTCTACAGATTATCTAGGTATTGTGCAGATTAACTAGGGTGATCCGTTAAAGTGCCGAAAATTGTTTCATTTCTCAAATTACCTAGGTAATCTGCAAATTATCTAGATAATCTGCACATTACCTACTAGGCACTCGTTAAAGTGAAAATAAGATCTTTGCTGGAACAACAGCAACGTTTCTGTACGCTTAAATTAATATAATGTTATTTATTTATTTTTCGATATCTAAAGAATCAAGTTAATACAATCAAACAATCAACAAATTAGTTGATAGAATCAATCAATTAAAAAACTATAATACAAAGAATCAAACGGTTTAAAATATTATTACAATTAAGGAAATGAATTTGCAAAACATATGACACTGGCGAAACCAAACTAAAAGTGGAGGGAGAGGGGGGGGGAGGAGTAGGGAAAGGAAATGAGAGAAACAAACTTTTGAACTTTAACAATAGGGAAGCCGTTAATGTGCACATTACCTAGGTAAAATGCGGAAAACCCTTGATTCCGCACCTTAACGGAGCAAATCAGTTAATCTGCAGATTAGCTAGGAAATGTGCACATTAACGGCTTTCGAGCTTTAGCGGTAACATATATATAAAAATCGTGATTATACAGGTAACTCTCGTATAATGCCATACTTATACAATGCGGTTTCGATATAAGATGGTCTACAAACTGTAGTAACCCTTTATCTTTTCACATTTCACATTGTTCGAATCAAGTATGTCCAGAGATAATTGGCATAAGGGAAACTTGGTTGACTGAGGATGATATTGTCAGGACTTGATTATTTTTCAACACGCGACTTAAAAATCAAATTTTATCTTCATTACATTTGCGTCTGCCCATATCCCGCATGTAGTAATAAGTAGCGAATTTATATTAGGGGAAATACCCTTTAGCATGCATGTACGTCAATTATTTACTGTATAAAGTGTTTATTGTTGAAAATTGTCTTCTTTTTCTGCCAGGAAAGCGCATTAAAAATCATAAGTGTGTTAATCTCAAGCTGAGCACTTTATTTTTTGGTGAGTTACATACAATATGTAATGTTTTTTTTTATGTAAAAAAAATTGTTTTTATAGTAATGGCCACTTAGAGCGCTTTTGCAATATACGCATTTGTTAATAGGGATAAACCCACCCACTGTAAACTGCCAAGGTAACAATTGAACATGACTGAAGATACATTCGGTTCCGATCAGCACATGAGACTCAACCTTCGCAAACTTCTTCATGAGTGCTCCAATCTCTTCGATAGTGAATTAATTGATGGGGAAATATATTTAAATGAGGAGGAACTGGTACAATTAATAGATGACTTCGAACCAAATGGCGGGGAAAGTTCTGCCGAAGATTCTGATTGTGATGAATCCGTTAAAGAATTCAGTTTAAAGAAATTAGCAGAAGAATTGGACTTGGCAAGGAAGTTATTTTATGGATGATGATCTCTCAACGGAGTGCTCCAGAAATTACACGAGACAGTTGGATATTTGTTTAGTTCCATATTATGAACTTAATAAAAAATTGCAGTAAGGTTTTATTACTGACTTCTTGATAACTAAACCAGCCGAAGTATGCAATGAAAATTATACAAATGATGTCCAAGAGAGTTCAAGTGATGACGACGTCTGGCCACTCATAAATAAAGAACATCTATGAAATGTTTGTTTTAAAGAGAGTGATGACAATTAAAATATGCACTTTATTTTATTTTGCCGAAAACATTGATGCATTATGTGATTTATAATTTTTTATAATTTTATATTATGTATTTGTTTCGTAGTTTGTTTTCTTAACTTACATGAATTACCTGAATTAAATAAAAATATATTTTTGTGTCGGATATGTCATTGTTTAATAATCTTAAAAAAAAAAAAAAAAAAGATTTAGGAACATAACCCTACTTTTTCTATGTGATCTGAGTCTCACATAACATGATTTATATAACATGCCATTTTTGTGGAACCTAACATCCACATTATATGAGGGCTACCTGTGCATATAAATTTCAACCAGTTGGCATGGAATAGTTTCCAATACAAGCTGAAAATTGCTTAAAGTTCCTAAAGTATGCTGTAAACTAAGTAGGCTGAATATGTGCCATCCAAATTCTTGGAATTTTTATGCCACCATTATTGTTGAGATTAGGCTGGTTAATCAGAATTTCACAGGCTTCTTTAAATTTTCTTTCATACCAGGTTTTTGTATGATGTAAAGAGTAGGTACTTTTCCAATCAACTTGGTGTATGGTGTTGAGAGCATGATCTGAGAGGCCTGCTTCAACAAAATTGTTATATTTAATGTGTCTTTTGTGTTCTTTTATAAATAATGGCTATAACAAAAATATTATTAATAAAGTTCTTCATAAAACTTCATCAAAAAAGAATATACATATTTATGAATTTAGGGACACAAAACACACGTGTTGAAAAGATTATTTTACTGATTAATAATAAAATAATAACTTTATGTTTAGACCCCTGTATTGAGGTCATCTTCAGAAGGATACATGTGTATAAGAACAAGCTACATGCTGTTGCCCTCTATACAAGTAAATTACATCTACATTGTTAACTAATCTTTTTTCTTAGCCTGCCCGCTAGTGATAAAAATAAAATAAATAAAATAAAATAAACAAAAAATAAAATAAAAACTACAATGAACTCTGCTAAAGTCCTCACGTACTAGGATTCTTCTGGAATTATACAGTTTATATTGTTATATTATGATTATCTTCTGGATTTGTACAGTACAGGTTGCTATTGAATGTTCAAGAGAAGGAAAATAAAAAACACTTTACTAAGTCTTCTTGTATTCAGATTTTTCTTCATGGTTGCTATGAAGGTTGTAGATGGGTCCTCTACATTCTTGGAATTGTTAGACCGTCATTTTTATTCAGATTCGGATCATGTTTGAGCATTTCACATGCTTCCTTGAATTTCCGCTTGAACCAGGTTTTGGTGCAGTGTAGGGACTTGGTACCTTTCCAGTCAATTCTGTGGTATGTTTGGAGTGCGTGGTCAGAAAGGCCGGTTTTTCCAAAATGGAGGTATTTTATGTGATGTTTGTGTTCATCCTTTCTGATTGGGATGGTTCGCCCTGTTTCCCCTATGTAAGGTATGTTACATGTGCAATCTGTTTTGTAAACCCCTGGGTGGGCTAAATGTGGCAGGGGATCCTTGGAAGAACGTAGGTGGTTTTGATGTTGTATTTGTGTAGTGTTCTGTCTATTTTTTCTGAAATGCCTCTAACATATGGTATAGCAATAGCATTCTTGAAATCTTTTTTATTATTAGTGGTTTGTGTAGGATCTTCTGAATGGTTTTTATATTGTATCCATTTTTTATAAAGGTATGTTTGATGCTCTCATATTCATGGTTAAGAGCTTGTATTTCAACAAATGGTTTGAGCTCGTTTAAGGGTGCTTATGATCCCTAGTTTTTGTGTTGGGTGGTGATAAGAAGTTTTGTACTGGCCTCTGTGTGTGTGTGTGTGTGTGTAGGTTTGCGGTAAACTGAGAAGGAGAGACAGCCTGAAGGAAAACGTGTGACAAGTGTGTCTAGAAACGGAAGAGAGTTGTTTTTTTCAATTTCAATGGTGAATCAGTAAATAAACTAGATATAATATATCATATCGAGAGAGGTTTTAAGATCCCTCCACGCCAATTTAGCTGACAAAATACGGATGGAAACTGCCTGTTTACTAAATTCAACCAAAAAATTAAGCAGCAACCTAAACAAAGCGGATAAACTGGCCCTCAAATCCCTAAAAAATAACCGTGACATTATTATCACAAAAGCAGATAAAGGGAACGGCACTGTTGTTTTAAATCGGACAACCTACATTGAAAAAAATGAACCATTTGGTATCGGACCACAACACCTACCAAATGGTGAATTACAACCCCACGCAACGTAACAAAAAGAAAACTACTGAACTACTTAAATCAGTTAGCACGTGACTGGAAGAAACAATTAAAAAATTAATACTGCAGTATGACCTGCCTAAAGTACACAAAACAGACACGCCGTTACGTCCAATTGTGGAAGGAATTGACAGTCCGAATTACTACTTAGCCAAAAAATTAGCGGCCACATGCAAGGAATTGGTTGGTCACTCCCCTTCCTACATGAAAAATACACAACAATTCATAAACGAAATTAAAAATATTACACTTAACGACCAAGATCTATTAGTCAGCTTTGACATAACTTCCCTTTTCACCAATGTCCCAATCAATGATACTATCCTACTCTTACAGAACATATTTCCACATGATATCATGGTCCTCTTTACTTACGTACTCTGCTCTGGATATTTCATGTGGCAAAACAATTTTTATCTTCAAAAAGAGGGTACAGCCATGGGCTCACCACTCTCCCCCCCCCCCATAGCAAACTTTTATATGGAAGATTTTGAGCAACAAGCTCTAGAATCTGCATGCCTAAAGCCCAAAATTTGGCTCAGATACATCGACAATGTTTTCGCCATTTGACCCCCACGGCCGCCAAGCACTAGATACATTCCTTAGCCACCTGAACAAACAACACAAATGCATCCAATTCACCATTGAAATTGAAAAAAAAAAACAACTCTCTTCCGTTCCTAGACACACTTGTCACATGTCTTCCTTCAGGCTGTGTCTTCTTCTCAGTTTATTGCAAACCTACACACACAGGCCAGTACATAAACATAACTTCTTATCACCACCCAACACAAAAACTAGGGTTCATAAGCACCCTTAAACACAGAGCTCAAACCATTTGTTCAAATGAACAAGCTCTTAACCATGAATATGAGAGCATCAAACATACCTTTATAAAACATGGATACAGTATAAAAACCATTCAGAAGATCCTCCACAACGATACCACTATAACAAAAAAGATTTCAAGAATGCTATTGCTATACCATATGTTAGAGGCATTTCAGAAAAAATAGACAGAACACTACACAAATACAACATCAAAACCACCTACTCAGTTCTTCCAAGGATCCCCCTGCCATATTTAGCCCACCCAGGGGTTTACAAAACAGATTGCACATGTAACATACCTTACATAGGGGAAACAGGGCGAACCATCCCAATCAGAAAGGATGAACACAAACATCACATAAAATACCTCCATTTTGGAAAAACCGGCCTTTCTGACCACTCACTCCAAACATACCACAGAATTGACTGGAAATTCAAGGAAGCATGTGAAATGCTCACACATGATCCGAATCGGAATAAAAATGATGGTCTAACAATTCTAAGAATGTGGAGGACCCATCTACAACCTTCATAGCAACCACGAAGAAAAATCTCAATACAAGAAGACTTGGTAAAGTGAGTTTTTTTTTTTTTTTTTTTTTTTCTCCTGAACATTCAATAGCAACCTGTACTGTACAAATCCAGAAGAATCCTAGTACGCGAGGACTTTAGCAGAGTTTATTGTAGTTTTTATTTTATTTTTTGTTTATTTTATTATTTTTTTTTTCATCACTAGAGGGCAGGCTAAGAAAAAAGATTAGTTAACAACATAGATGTAATTTACTTGTATAGAGGGCAACAGCATGTAGCTTCTTCTTATACACATGCATCCTTTTGAAGATGACCTCAATACAGGGGTCGAAACGTAAAGTTATAATTTTATTATTAATCAGTAAAATAATCTTTTTAACACGTGTGTTTTGTATCCCTAAATTCATAAATATGAATGCTGATCACCGTGTAACCGTAAAAGAAAGGAAAAAAGAATATAGATTACAGTAAAAACAATAGCAATTCCAAACATTAATGGGCTATCAGAAAAAATCAACAGAATCCTACACCATTATAATCTTTATGCCACTCTTAAACCACCTATAAATTAAAAAACATATTAAATCATTCAGTGGAAGGATCTTCTCCTTCCATTGGCACATCCTGGAGTTTACCGTGTCTACTACACCTGTAACTTACCTTATATTGGTGAAACTGGATGTACAATCCTTATACGTTTAAAAAAAAAAAAAAAAAATTAACCATGCTTGTTAAATGAGGATTTAACAAGCATGGTTGAAAATGAATATGAAAGGAGATCGGCCACTCAGGCCAAAGCTTATCCAAAGGAATTTTTCTGCTGCGTGCCTGTGGCAAGCAAGAGGAAAAATAATTACGACAGGTTGACACTGGTAAATAGTTATGATAGCAGAGTAACCATAGCAAATGATATAGTGGAATTATTTAATGAACACTTTATCAATGCATATCATAGTGGTGTGAATGATGCTGTGCAACATGTAGAAGGGAGGCAAGGATAGGAGAATTAAAGGTGATAGAATCAGAGGTGTATCAAGTGTTGCTTGAGTTAGGTGTCACACCTTATTATTAAAATTCTCTGGATTAGAGATAAGTTGATGGAAGTTTTCACTTGGCTATGCTACCAATTATATATTCCATCAACTTATCTCTAATCCAGAGAATCTTAATAATAAGGTGACACCTTTAGGCAACTGGCATGTGGAAATATGACTTCTCCATTGCTTCACCTTAGTATCACCACCTCTGGGTCTGGCTCCCACTGATGAGAACTCAATAAAGGTTGAAACCAGTCTGGGTAGTGACCCTTCCCTTAATGCATAGCATTATACATGTCCAGAAGGAGATGTGCTTTACATTATGGGATACTATGGCAAGTGATGAGAATGTATACCACCTTTGCCACGAGTTGTTCCAATTCTGAAAATACTTCAGGCGCAAACTTTGTTTGCTTACACTTAGATAAAGGATTAAACCAAGTATATAATTGCTTACTTAATGTAACAATCTCATCTCCCTTATTTCTGTTACTCCTGGCATTCTTAAATAACTGATTCATTTCTTGGTCTGTAATGTGTCCTGTCAATACCACCCCTCATCTGTAACTTCTCACCTACTTCTGTGTGCTTTCTTGCATTTTCTTTCAAAATCTACTTTCCTTATTCTGTGTCTCCCTGTCCCATTCCCTGTCAAACTTGCATTGCTGTTCTCATGTTCTCATCTCCATTCGCAATCATTTTAGTTTTGCTTGGTCCATTATCTTGCTCATTAACATCACCTCTCATTTCAGCTGATACCTTGTTCACATCACTCATTGCATTTTCTTCCAGAAATAGCCATATAAATTCCATTCATCCCTCAGTCTGATTACACACATTCAGGAGCTTGCACCTTTCTCTTCACATATTTCCTCATGAATTGGGATCCGATTATCTGTGCTCTCTCTCCCACAGCTCATCATTGTCATTCCTTGGCCACACCAACTACTCTTCCTTCCACACTGTTGTCTTTCATTCTCCTCAGTATCTACTGATATCTATCCTTATACTCCCTACTGCTCACTCGCACACTTGCTTCTCATATTCATTTGCATTGATCTCTGTTCATCCTCCTTCCTAGGGGAAACAGACCTTGTACACCCACCACACCTTTTATAAGAAAATCTCCATACAATTCTACGCTTGAATTATTTGTCATTTCTTTTTCCCAACTATCTTTCATTTTGTTCTTTTGCCTTCTTCCATTAGTATCAACCACATCTGCAGTCATTTGCAATTCCTCATCTCATTTCTCATCTGAATCATTTCATTCTTCAGCTCTTGCATTTTAGCAGTCATGATCTCTTTCGTACCATTGTCACTCTTACTTGTGCTCTGCCAGTCAGGCTTTCTTCCTTTCCTGCAGTCGTGTCTACTTTTGTTCCATCATTCAGCCTCATTCCTTTCCTGCAGTCTCACCCACTTTGGCTTTTTTTGTCATTTCCATATTTACATTCACATTCTCCATACCCATATTCTCTCGCTTGCCATTCTGACTAATACCATTCTTAATCTTCTGTCCAACACTAATGTTTGTCTTTCGGCTAATTCATTTCTCATTCTTGACTTTCATTTAAATCACTACAGTCCATTAAAATATCACTCTTTTTTACAGATCCTCACTCTCTCACTTCTTTTGTTCAATCTCTCAATAAACACGTCTGCCACATTCACCCATACATACATACATACCAAACCAATGATATTCAACCATCTCAGAGAAAACCATTTCACTACACTCAATTTTTGTACTGCACATATGGTTGTTTTAGTTCTAACTGCCATTTTACCATTGTTAATTGTAAGTGTATTACACAATTTCTCTCTAAAACTAACTAACAACCTCGATAATTACTAAATATTGAATGTCAGCATCACTAATAAATAAATTTTTAACAAAATACATACAATTCGAAAATATTACAAAAAATAAAACTTTTCTTTGCTTCAGCAATTCTGCTATCTCTCTTGTACTGGTGAAACACATCACTACTGCCACATTTGGAATTTCTATTAGTAGTGTTTCTCTTAAAATGTATTGAGTGTTTTGTTGTAATAGTGAATGATATAACTAGACAAGAATACATTTATGAAATGCATTAATTTATGATTATCTGTGATCATTGTTTTACCTGGATAGACAGTGAATAGTATTGATTTTTGTGCATGCAGTTTGCGTGATTACTTGATTTCTTTACACTATCAGTTTAGCAGTGTGATATTGAAAAGTATTGCCTGAATTATATAAACGAATAACGATATGTTTAAATTAAATTTATATATGTTATATATAGGGGTGCTTAAGGGTCAAAGCTGTATAACTGAGAGGAGACCTCCACATAGCCTTTAAAGGAATGCGGAGAACCGACCAGGGCTTCTGACCTAATGTCCAATCCTCACCTTCTCGTGGTGCACACTGTTGGTTATTTACTTTGATACTGAACGAACGAGGATGGGCTGGCAATTTGGGATTTAGCCGACCAAATTGTATTCTTATTGGTTAAACCAAAATAAAAAATGATGGTACAACATGACAAAATTTCATGCCGGCTGGGGCGTCGCCCGGTTAAACAAGGCCCCCGTTGTTTTCGCCGGGGAACCAGGGCGAACAGCGAAAAGTCAGCTACTGGAACAAATCTGAAAACAAACCCCAACTCAACATCACCAGAGTTAAAGATCGGTACTATCAACGAAAGAAGCCTGAATGGCAAAGAAATGGAGCTAGCTGAGGAATTAGATAAGTACCAGATCAACATAATAGGGGTGACTGAAACAAAAAAGACCAAAACTGGTGAGATCTTTCTGAGCAATAAATACAAAATGTTATATTCAGGCAATGACAATCAAGGAAAAGAAGGAGTAGCCATAGTATTCAACACAAAATACGAGGCTAATCTTCTTGAATGGCAGTCAGTCTCAAGTAGAGTAATGTGGGCAAATATGAGAATGGGGAACTGGACAATGCGACTTATTTGTGCCTATGGTCCCACAGAAGGTTCTACTAAGGTAGAAGTGGAGGAATTTTTTGAAGCTTTAGAAAAAGCAACTTCTTCTTCTTCTTCTACAGCTTCTCCCACTTAAGTGGGGTCACTGTTTGTTATGAGTCTCCTCCACACCTTCCTGTCTTTGGCTGTCACCACATCCAAGTTCTTCATCTTCAAGTCCTCTTCTACCAGCTCCCTCCATCTCTATTTTGACCGCCCACACTTCCGCCTTCCTTGCACATCCATCTGCATGACCCTTCTTCCCACATATTCGTCCTCCCTCCTCATCACATGACCAAACCATCTCAACCTTGCCTCCTGTATTTTCGCTCCTAAGTTCGTAACTTTCACTGTTCCCCTGACATAGTCATTTCTCAGATGATCCTTTCTGGTCACACCGCACATCCACCTAAGCATTCATTCTCATCTCTGCTACTTCCATCCTGCTGATGTTATTTTTCCTCAGGGCCACAGTTTCTATGTAGCATATGTCATAGCTGGCCTCACTACTGTCCTATAAATTTTGCCTTTCAGATTGATCGGCACCCTCTTATCGCATAACACTCCAGCCATCTCCCTCCAGTTCCTCCAACCTGCTTGTATCCTGCATCCCACTTCCTTCTCAGCTCCTCCATCTTCTTCCACTGTTGAACCTAAGTATCTAAAGTCTCTCACTTTCCTGATGACATTTCTTTCCAGCTGCAGATCTGTCTCCTGGCCACTGCGCAACACATATACTCTGTCTTACTTCTGCTCAGTCTCATACCTCTCTCTTCCAGTACTTTTCTCCATCTTTCCAGTTTAGTTTCTGCTTCTTCTCTTGAATCTACACACAGCAAGATGTCATCTGCATACAACATTGTCCAAGGTGCATCTTCTCTCACCTCCTCTGTTACCACCTCCATCACAATATTAAACAGAAACGGACTTAATGCTGACCCGTGATGCAAGCCAACTGTTACTTGAAAACTTTCTGTTTGTCCCAAACAGGTCCGAACACTTGTCTTCACATTTCTGTACATTTTCCGCACCAACCTGACATATTTCTCTGGCACCTTCTTCTCCCTCAGACACCTCCAGACTTCTTGCCTTGGCACTCTATCGTATGCTTTCTCCAAATCAATAAATACCAGATGTAGCTCCCTTTGTTTCTCTCGATATTTTTCCATCATCTGTCGTAACCCAAAGATAGCATCTGTTGTTGATCTACCAGGCATGAAGCCAAATTGTTCCTTTGCAATCTCCACCTCCTCCCTCAATCTACCATCAAGAACCCTTTCTAGGATCTTCATTGTGTGGGACATCAACATTATTCCTCTGTAATTTTTCCTGTTGGCAAACTTTCATGAACAGGTCCCACAGCAGGTCAATTCCCTCTTCCCCCAGTGCCTTCCATGCCTCCAATGGAATTCTGTCGGGGCCCACCGCTTTTCCATTCTTCATCCTCTTCATGGCCCTCCGTCACTTCCAATCTACTGATATTCTGCACCAGCCCCTCAGAAGGCTGCCCATCTCCTCTGTGAGTCCTTGCATTTTCCTCATTCAAAAAAGCAACTTTAGAAAAAGCAACTGACACAATGAAAAAGGAAAAGTTGGTCCTTGTTGGGGATCTGAATAGCAGAGTAGGAAATGATTGTGAGACATACAAAAATATTTTGGGAAAATTTGGAGAAAAGAGCAAAGCTAATAATAATGGCAAATATCTGTTGGATTTCTGCTCAGGACATGGACTGGTTATTACTAACGCCATGTTCCAACATAAAAATGTGCACAAATTCACATGGAGAGAAGAGGCTAGGAATAAGAAAAGTCTCGTTGACTATGTTATTGTTGATAGCGATGTTTTCTCCCTAGTGCAGGACACCAGAGTGTACAGAGGATTTGAAATTGGAAGTGATCACTATTTAGTCTTGAGCAGGATAAAATTGAATTTCATATCGAAAAGAATAGCATGTAAGAAAGTTCTAAAGCGAATAAAAGTTGGGCAACTCTCAGATGTGAACTGTAGACTAAAATACAGAAAGATTATTGAAAAGAAAATGAAAGAGTTTGAGAACATGAATCAAACCTTGGAGATTCAGTGGCAAACTCTGAAGAAAACATTGATTGATTCTGCCAGAGAGGCATGTGGTGAGGTTGTGTGCAAGGATAAAAAAATCAGAACTCCCTGGTGGACACAGGAAGTTAAAGAGGTAGTGAAGGAAAAGAAGAAAGCATATCAAAAGTTCCTGGCAAATAAGTCAGCTTTTGCTCTTAGAGAATACAGAAAGAAATGTAAGAAAGCTAAACAGTGTGTAAAACTAGCTAAACAAAAGTCATGGGAGGACTTTGGCAAGAATATAGAAAATAAATATCAAGAAGGTGGCAAAATATTCTGGAGGTTGTTGAAGAAGCTTAGGAATGGAGGAAAGAGTGCTGTAAAAGGAGTTAGAGATGATAAAGGTGACATGAAAATAGGAGAAAAAGATATCCTTGAAGTATGGAGTAATTACTTTGAAAAACTGCTAAATGAAACAAGCAGTGATGACAGCACAGTGATAAAAAAAACACTGACCAGGCATGCAGGCAGGAATACATATCCATACTTGAAGTAGAAAAAGCCATCAAAGGCTTGAAATGTGGAAAGGCAGCAGGAGTAGATGATATTCGACCAGAAATGCTGAAGTATGGTGGTATAAAAGTCTTACAGTGGCTGCACTGCATAGTTTAGAAAGCCTGGACAGAGGGACGAATTCCTGATGATTGGAGTAGAGCTCTCATTGTACCCATATATAAAAAGGGGAATAAAACTGAATGTGAGAATTGTAATTCTCACATTCAGAGGTATTTCCCTACTGAGTGTTCCTGGCAAGATCTATGCAAGTATACTTGAGAAACGGTTGAGAAGAATTGTGGAAGAAAAGCTTGGTGAAAAACAAGCTGGATTCAGGCCAAATAGAGGCTGTCAGGATCAGATCTTCACTTTACGACGAATAGTCGAGAAAGCATGAGAATACAACAAAGATCTGTATTAAGTTTTGTCGATTTGAAAAAGGCATATGACAAGGTGCCAAGAGAGAGAGAAGCTATTCAATACGCTGCAGTTATATGGTGTCAATGGGGCATTATATCAAGCAATACTTAGTCTTTATTTGAGTTGTAAGTCAGCAGTTAGAATTGAAGGAAGTACAGCAAGATGGTTTAATGTTAAATCTGGTGTGAGACAAGGATGTACATTATCCCCTCTGTTATTCATTATCTATATGGATCACATTATGAAGGAATGTGGTATTATACCTGATATCAAAATTGGAGATGTTAATGTCAGCTCTTTGCTTTATGCGGATGATGTTATACCTCTAAATAAATCCGCTACAAGTCTGCAAGATTCTCTGACTAAATTGAATAGCTGTTGTAATAGATATGGTATGAAGGTCAGCAATAAAAAGACAAAGACAATGAAAATAGGCAGAATCATTGAAAATGTCAACTGTGTTGTGAATGGAGAACCTGTGGAACAAGTAAAACATTTCAGCTACTTAGGCACGATTTTTACTGAAGATGGTAAATTAAATATAGAAATAGACAACAGAATCAGCAAAGCTGGTATGGTGGGAAGTCAATTGAATAAATTCATATGGAATAAGAAAGAAATTAGTCAGAACACTAAATTAGCTGTATACAAGACAGTGTTCAAACCAGTTTTAACTTATGGATCTGAGAGCTGGGTCAGAAGTAAAACACTTGACCAAAGACTAGAGACCGCAGATATGAGAGTCCTGAGAAAGATTAGAGGCATGAACAGATGGTATCAATGGTAATATCATATTAAAAATGAGGATATTAGGAAAGAACTTGACATTGTCAGCATCCAGGAATGCGTTAGCAGAGCTAATCTCAGGTGGTATGGTCACTTAAATAGAATGGGAGAGGAAAGATTAGCAAAACAAGTGTTCTCTGCCAGGTTGGCAGGAAAACGACCCAGAGGAAGACCAAGATATAGGTGGATTGATACGGTACAAAGTGCCTTAGACGATAGAAATATAAGATCTGATAATGTTGGAGTCTTGACAAGTAACAGACTGATTTGGAGGAAAATTGTAGATAGGAAGTTAGTAATGATGTAATTTTTTCATGTAGTACTGTTATATCCTGTACACCCCTTGAGGGTACATGGCAGGAATTTGATTATGATGATGTTATATATAAATATATGTGGATGGAGTAAGTGTTAGATAATTTGAAAACTTTTTTGTTTTGACTAGACATGATACTGGTTGCCTAAACTCAGTCTTATAAGTATGCACCTTAATTGTGGGCATTTTATTCCACTGCTGAACCTAGGTGTTAAAAGTATTGTTATATATTTATTTTTAATTCCTCATTCTTCATCAGTAAAATCCACATGTATGTATGTTATTATTTGTATATGTGGCTGAACTATAAAGTGGAATGGTTATGATTATCCAACTAAACCTGGTAATTTCATGGACAATCTGTTGTGCAGTATACTGTCTTTCATTATCATGATGTTGGGTTTTGTCTGATTATTTCAAATCAAGTCTTTTCCTTTGTAGAGTTTATTTATTTTTTTGTTTGTTTGTTTTCAAGGTATTGCACTATTAATCTTTGTTTATAATCTCAGCTAGATTTAAAAATTCTGTCAAAATGATCATGTGTTTAGTTCAGGTGCTTGGATTCCAAACTATATGTTTAAAGGAAGCCTGTGAGATCATTATCAACCCCCCCAATCTAAACAATAATGATGGTCTAAAAATCTCATATATATGGAAGGCATATATTTGTCCCACGAATCCTTCCTCTCTAAGAACAACTATAAATAAGACTGTAGAAAATCCAGGATCCTAAATCTAAAGTAACAACTTTAATACTAAAATATAGGACATCACTGTTAAAGAAAAACTCTAAGAAAGAATGTTTATTCATGTTGTAATTTATAAATACTTTTTTAAATCAAAAATAACATTTGTAATAATAGAAATAGGACATCACTGTTACTGGAAGGAAAACTATCTGTAAGCAAGAATGTTTATTCATGTAATCATAAATTGAATCTAGCTTGATGGGTTTTTTTTTTTTTTTTTTTTTTTTTTTTTTTTTTTTGCTAGAGGTCATGCAGTGAGTAGCATGTGATCAAACCATTGTTTCTCTAGCTTTCAGTTTGAAATGTAATGCAGCTTGTCTTGTATATTTATGTATGCTCCAGATAATGATCTTGATATAATGATCGAAACATCAGGATAATAATAAATAAAAAGAGTTATTTTAACATGATTGTAGAATCCATAATTTCAAAAATGAATGCTGATCACCATGTAACACTAAAAGAAAGGAATATGTGTTTAATGGAATGATAACATGTAGTTTGGATTTAGTTTCAGCACATAGAATGAATTAAACAATAGTGTAATGCTCCCAATATATCGTCTCTATCACAGAGGTATCTTCAAGGCTGCAACATAAATTATAATGAGCACATATGCAACATATTGTGAAATGTTCTAATTTGAAATTTAGTAGACTAAATAAAGTCTATAATCCTACTTAGGAAGGATGCCCTCAGTGGGCATGAAGGAAACCTAGGTTGTATTTTAGGATATGTAAAAATTACTGTTTCTCATATTATAAAGAGTTTAACACAACCATACTTGTTTGAATTAAGTTGGTTTATAAGGGCAGTTGCCAATTAAAAAAAAAAAAAAAAAAAAACTCGCATTTGAACTTCCTGTGATCATCTCTTTCTGTGTGTGGTGTGCAAGGCCTGATCCACTACTACTTGTCTATAATCATGATTACAGATGTTTTTATGGTCTTCCAAGCAGATTTTGGCTGATCCTCTAATCTGGCAGTAGTAGACCAACTAACAGGGACAAGGAACCTTATACACACCAGGATATGGGGAGAAAGGGGTCGATCCTTAAAGAAGCAGGTAAGGGCACTCACTTTCAAGTGGGGCCTGAAGGCAGTCGTCCAGAGATTATATTTTTTTTTATTTTAAAAAAAGTTAACTTTTTATACATCCTGGACATGGGAAATAACGATCATATTATTATAATCTGTATGTAATGAGGGTGATGGGGGATTAAGTATTTTTTAAAATTCTGTTTGAATTGTATCCATTAAGATAAGATGTGATTTATATCAGTAACACATGCCGGGCACTGGACAGATTGTATTATTGCATACTCACCCAGTGGGCAGAAAGCAACAAATTGTTGTGTGCTTTCCAGAGCTATGCTTTACATAGGATAAATACTTCTTTACTTTCAGGTTATATAAGTAAATGATAATTAAAAGCAGCATGCAGGAGAATAAACAGAAACAGATGGAACAATTTTGTAACAAAATTAGAGAGAGACTGTATGCTTGAAAGACCTAATGCATATAAAATTCTCAAAGATCTAAGCAATGAAACAAGAGAAAAAGCAGATATTAATACCATTAAATTAGAAACATGGCAAAATTACTACCAAGATCTATGGTATGATGAAAACATTCAAAACAGAAAACTACCCTTTGTAAATATCTCTGATAACTTGGAAAACATCACTCTAGAAGAATTAATAGAAGCATTAACCCAAAGCAAAACAGGAAAGGCTCCAGGAGAAGACAGTATAAACTTCGAACTTATCAAATATGCAGGACTTGAATTTTCACTCAGGTTACTTAACTTTTATAATATGATCTGGAAAGAAGGAAAATGCCTACAAGATTGGACCACAGCAATAGTTATTCCCATCTACAAAAAAGGACACAAATCTGATTGTAACAATTATCGTGGAATCAGCTTACTTAGTACCTGTTATAAAGTATATGCAAAAATCTTAGCATATAAACTTAAACATATAGTAGACCCAAAATTAATAGAAGAACAAAATGGATTCAGAAAAGGCAGGTCTTGCATAGACTGCATTTATGTTAAAATTATTAATTGAAAAACACAGAGAAATGAACATAGAAACACACACAGCTTATAGCTTTTATAGATTACACCAAAGCATTTGATAAAATTATCAGAGAAAAACTATGGGAAATCCTAGAAGAATATGAAATACCAAACCAACTCTTTAGAGCCTTATATAATATATATCAAGATAATAAAATATCTGTGAAGTACAATAATTCAACATCAAGCTGGAAACCAATAAATCAAGGGGTATGTCAGGGTTGCCCTCTCTCACCAATTTTATTTAATATATACATAGATTTAATATTTTATTTAATATATACCTAATGAAGGAGGATTCAAAATAAACCATAACACCAGATTAGCTACTCTTCTTTTTGCTGATGACCAAATAATCCTTGGAAATAATGAAGATGAACTACAAAAATCATTATGGAGTCTAAATTAATCTGATAAAAACATATGGTATGGAAATATCAACAGACAAAACAAAAGTCATGGCCTTCAAAGGTGCTAATCCGATAAGAAGCAAAATAGTAATAAACAACAAAATAATAGAGCAAGTAAATACATTCAAATATTTAGGTTGCACAATGTCATATGAAAATGAAGCTGATATAGAACCAAAGATATCAAACTTTTTAAAAGTAACAGGCATTATAAATAAAATTTTTAAACCCAATTATGTACAAAAACACATACGAATAAGAATCTACGATACAGTAATAAACCAACCTTACTTTATGGCAGTGAGATATGGACAATTAAAAAAAGCAGATGAAAGAAGAATTGAATCATCCAAAATGAAATTTCTGCTCAGAACTGAAGTAGTCACAATAATGGACAAAATGAAAAGCAACGAAATCAGAAAAAACTTGGAATTACAACCTCCCTAAATGAAACAGTTATTTGCTATAGAGAAAAATGGAAAGAACAACACATACTAAGAATGAATAGAAGCAGAATACCTAAACAAATTCTAAATTACCACCCAAAAGGTACTCAATGGAGTGCTTAAGGGTCAAAGCTGTATAACTGAGAGGAGACCTCCACGTACCCTTTAAAGGAATGCGGAGAACCTACCAGGGCTTCTGACCTAATGTCCAATCCTCACCTTCTCGTGGTGCACCCTGTTGGGTATCTACTTAGATACTGAACGAACGAGGATGGGCTGGCAATTTAGGATTTAGCCGACCAAATTGTATTCTTATTGGTTAAACCAAAATAAAAAATGATGGTACGACATGGCGAAATTTCATGCCGGCTGAGGCGTCACCCGGTTAAACAAGGCTCCCGTTGTTTTCGCCAGGGAACCAGGGCGAACAGCAAAAAGTCAGCTACTGGAACAAATCTGAAAACAAACCCCAACTCAACATCACCAGAGTTAAAGATCGGTACTATCAACATAAGAAGCCTGAATGGCAAAGAAATGGAGCTAGCTGAGGAATTAGATAAGTACCAGATCGACATAATATGGGTGACTGAAACAAAAAAGACAAAAACTGGTGAGATCTTTCTGAGCAATAAATACAAAATGTTATATTCAGGCAATGACAATCAAGGAAAAGAAGGAGTAGCTATAGTATTCAACACAAAATACGAGGCTAATCTTCTTGAATGGCAGTCAGTCTCAAGTAGAGTAATGTGAGCAAATATGAGACTTATTTATGCCTATGGTCCCACAGAAGGTTCTACTAAGGAAGAAGTGGAGGAATTTTTTGAGACTTTAGAAAAAGCAACTGACACAATGAAAAAGGAAAAGTTGGTCCTTGTTGGGGATCTAAATAACAGAGAAGGAAATGATTGTCAGACATACAAAAATATTTTGGGAAAATTTGGAGAAAAGAGCAAAGCTAATAATAATGGCAAATATCTGTTGGATTTCTGCTGAGGACATGGACTGGTTATTACTAACACCATGTTCCAACATAAAAATGTGCACAAATTCACATGGAGAGAAGAGACAAGAAATAAGAAAAGTCTCACTGACTATGTTATTGTTGATAGTGATGTTTTCTCCCTGATGCAGGACACCAGAGTGTACAGAGGATTTGAAATTGGAAGTGATCACTATTCAGTCTTGAGCAGGATAAAATTGAATTTCATATTGAAAAGAATAACATGTAAGAAAGTTTAAAAGTGAATAAAAGTTGAGCAGCTCTCAGATGTGAACTGTAGACTAAAATACACAAAGATTATTGAAAAAAAAATGAAAGAGTGAGAACAGGAATCAAACTTTGGAGATTCAGTGGCAAACTCTGAATAAAACATTGATTGATTCTGCCAGAGAGGCATGTGGTGAGGTTGTCTGCAAGGATAAAAAAATCAGAACTCCCTGGTGGACACAGGAAGTTAAAGAGACAGTGAAGGAAAAGAAGAAAGCAAATCAAAAGTTCCTGGCAAATAAGTCAGCTCGTGCTCTTAGAGAATACAGAGACAAATGCAAGAAAGCTAAACACTGTGTAAAACTAGCTAAACAAAAGTCATGGGAGGACTTTGACAAGAATATAGAAAATAAATATCAAGAAGGTGGCAAAATATTCTGGAGGTTGTTGAAGAAGCTTAGGAATGGAGGAAAGAGTGCTGTAAAAGGAGTTAGAGATGATAAAGGTGGCATGAAAATGGGAGAAAAGGATATCCTTGAAGTATGGAGTAATTACTTTGAAAAACTGCTAAATGAAACAAGCAGTGATGACAGCTTGTTTCATTTACATTTCAATGACAGGCATGCAGTCAGGAATACATATCCATACTTGAAGTAGAAAAAGCCATCAAAGGCTTGAAATGTGGAAAGACAGCAGGAGTAGATGATATTAGACCAGAAATGCTGAAGTATGGTGGTATAAGAGTCTTACAGTGGCTGCACTGCATAATTCAGAAAGCCTGGACAGAGGGACGAATTCCCGATGATTGGAGTAGAGCTCTCATTGTACCCATATATAAAAAGGAAAATAAAACTGAATGTGAGAATTACAGAGGTATTTCCCTACTGAGTGTTCCTGGCAAGATCTATGCAAGTATACTTGAGAAACGGTTGAGAAGAATTGTGGAAGAAAAGCTTGGTGAAGAACAAGCTGGATTCAGGCCAAATAGAGGCTCTCAGGATCAGATCTTCACTTTACGACGAATAGTCGAGAAAGCATGAGAATACAACAAAGATCTGTATTTAAGTTTTGTCGATTTGGAAAAGGCATATGACAAGGTGCCAAGAGAGAAGCTATTCAATACGCTGCAGTTATATGGTGTCAATGGGGCATTATATCAAGCAATACTTAGTCTTTATTTGAGTTGTAAGTCAGCAGTTAGAATTGAAGGAAGTACAGCAAGATGGTTTAATGTTAAATCTGGTGTGAGGCAGGGATGTACATTATCTCCTCTGTTATTCATTATCTATATGGATCACATTATGAAGGAAAGTGGTATTAAACATGATATCAAAATTGGAGATGTTAATGTCAGCTCTTTGCTTTATGCAGATGATGTTATACTTCTAAATAAATCCGCTACAAGTCTGCAAGATTCTCTGACTAAATTGAATAGCTGTTGTAATAGATATGGTATGAAGGTCAGCAATAAAAAGACAAAGACAATGAAAATAGGCAGAATCATTGGAAATGTCAACTGTGTTGTGAATGGAGAACCTGTGGAACAAGTGAAACATTTCAGTACTTAAGCACGATTTTTACTGAAGATGGTAAATTAAATATAGAAATAGACAATAGAATCAGCAAAGCTGGTATGGTAGGAAGTCAGTTGAATAAATTTATATGGAATGAGAGAGAAATTAGTCGGAACACTAAATTAGCTGTATACAAGACAGTGTTCAAATCAGTTTTAACTTATGGATCTGAGTGCTTGGTCAGAAGTAAAACACTTGACCAAAGACTAGAGTCTGCAGATATGAGAGTCCTGAGAAAGATTATAGGCATGAACAGATGGCATCAATGGCAATATCATATTAAAATAGAGGATATTAGGAAAGAACTTGACATTGTCAACATCCAGGAATGTGTTAGCAGAGCTAATCTCAGGTGGTATGGTCACTTAAACAGAATGGGTGAAGAAAGATTAGTAAAACAAGTGTTCTCTGCCAGGTTGGTAGCATAACGACCCAGAGGAAGACCAAGATATAGGTGGATTGATACGGTACGAAGTGCCTTAAATGATAGAAATATAAGATCTCATAATGTTGGAGTCTTGACAAGTAACAGACTGATTTGGAGGAAAATTATAGATAGGAAGTTAGTAATGATGTAATATTTTTCATGTAGTACTATCATATCCTGTACACCCTTTGAGGGTACATGGCAGGAATTTGATGATGATGATGAAGGTACTCAATGCAGAGGAAGACCCTTAAAAAGATGGAATTGAGTTCGGAACAAACCACTTAGGCTATAAGCCTGGAAAGGAAGAAGAAGATAATTAAAAGAAATTCTATATTTGTTTTTATTTTTAAATTTCTAATGTTGGGAGTAATTATATTTCATCATCATCATTCAATTCCTGCTATTTACCCTCAAGGGGTATGTAGGATATTTTGATAGCACTATATTAAAAGGTTACATCATTACTAACTTCAATCGATAATTTTCCTCCAGATTAATCTGTTATTTATCAGAGCTCCAATATTGTCAGATCTTATATTTTTGTCTTCATCTTGCTATCCTTACAAAAAACATTGTTTTACTAACCTTTTCCCTCCCAGACCATACCATCTGAGATTAGCACTGCTCACATATTCCTGAATGCTAACAATGTCAGGTTCTTTACTAATATCTTCATTTTTAATATGGTTCTGCTATTGGTGCGATCTGTTACTTCCCCAGTTTTTCTCAAAATTGTCATATCTCTGGTTTTCAATCTTTGATCAAATGTTTCATTCCTAACCCAACTCTCAGATCCATAAGTTAAATAAAATTGGTTTGAACATTATCTTGTATATAGCTCGTTGATGTTTTAACTGGTTTCTCTTATATTCCAATGCAATTTTTTTTCCAGCTGATTCCCAACACTGTCAGCTTTACTTATTCTATTGTCTATTTCCATATTTAATTTGTCATCTTTACTAAAATTGTACCTAAATAGCTGAAATATTTTATGTCTTATAGGTTCTCCATTGAGTTGATGTTGTAATGTTTCTGTCTGTTTTCATCGTCTTTCTTTTTATTGCTGATTTTCATACCAAATTTATAATGGCAGTTATTCAATTTAGTTAGGGTATCCAGCACATCTTGTACTGGATTTGTTTAGGACTAGAACATCACATGCATCACCAATCACAATAATGGTGGTCTGACAGTCTCCATTTATGTAGTAGGTAGTCATAATAGATGACCAAATCTTCCTGGAAGAGCAAAACTAGGCTGCTGAGCACAGGGATTTTCAACCTGAAAGCCATTTGTTGGAAGATTATTAGACCAATATTCTCTCCACCATGTCAGGTGTTGATGGTAAGACAGCTGAAGAGAGTTGGTCCATGGACCAGAAAGGGTTTTTTGATTTTAGGCAAAGACTAGGTAGGTTTATGAGAGTCTGGTACAGGGACAAGAGTAGGTTGCTCGTTACTTTATTAAATTCTTTAATCGAGGCTTGTCTTCTCTGTATATTTGGTGGAGCAATGTTAGATAAGACAGGCAGTCAGGGGAGAGGGGTGCTTCTCGGTGTCCCACTAACTGTGCATGGTAGAATTTAGCTGGGTGTCTATAATATTAGTATGCACTGTTCTTTCCCAGACGGACACAGTATTCTGTTGCAGAGAATGCGAGGGCAAGTGCAGCCGACCTTAGGACTTCTGCACCACACCCCCAGGTTGTTCCAGCAAGCCTTGAAATTATTATTATTATTATTATTAAGAGACACCTCCAGGGAGTCAGGGACTCATTGACGGAGGCCACATACTACACACACACCAGCTATCATACTTATTCTTGAATTCATTCACACTGCTTGCACTAACAACATCCAAAGGCAGTCCATTCCAATCACACACCATCCTCTGAGAGAAAAATTTAGCTCTCACCTATCTAGCCCCCCTTTTTAGTGGCCTTCATTCTCAGCTTCCAAGGATGCCCTGTTGTCCTTTCCCCACCCTCCATAAATTGAAATCCTGCATGACCCTTTCAGAAGTTTGTAAGTCACAATCATATCACCCCTCTTTCTCCTGTTTGCTAGTGTCTGCAGTCTACAAATTCTCAATCTGTCTTCATAATTAGTATTTCACAATCCTGATATCATTTTTAACACACTCCTTTGTACTCTCTCCAGTATATCAGAATCACAACAGAAACCAGGAGACCAGAAATTATATTATTTCTTGCTTTTAGTTTGTTGGACATGTTGGTGATGTACCTTTTATAGGTTAGGTTTCCAAGCTCATTCCAAGGAATTTCGGGTGAGGCTAATGTTCTATCATTTTGCCACAGAAAGAGAGGTTGAGGTGTCTATTTGCCTCTGCATGTTCAGGTGGAATACTGTGGACACAGTTTTTGTTGGATATGGCTTCAAGTACCACTACTTGAAGTACTCTTTCAGGATGTTCAGGTCTGTGTTCAAGGTTGATTCCAGGTTGGCAAAGGAGGTAGATTGGTGTAGGATTGCTAGGTCATCAGTGTACATATATTTGCTTCAGTTGGTATGTGGTAAGTCGGATGTGTAAATGTTAAAGAGTAAAGGCGCTAACACAGAGCCATGTGGGAGTCCGTTTTGGAGGAATCTGGGCTTGCTATTTTTTTTTTTTTATCAATATGGACCCGGATCTTTCTGTTAGAGAGAATGGATTCAAAAAGATGGAAAGTTTTTTGTACCTCATAATATTGCCTAGCTTTAGGGGGAGGACTCTGATCCAGACTGTCATAAGCTGATGTTAGGTTAATGAAAGTGACTCCAGATTTAAGTTTCTTCTGGAAGCCTGCTTCAATCTGTGTTGAATCAGGGCCATGACCTGGTCATTGTGAAGATCCACCACCCTAGATGGCTTGCAGCTGCTTTGATATTATTATTATTAGACCTCCAGGAGTCAAGGACTTACTAAGGGAGGCCATGTTTCACTCATCCTAGTGTGAGTGATGTATGGCTATGCTATGCTGTGCACGTTGAAAATTTATGGTGTTTTGTTATAGTGACTAGAGATAACATGATTCCTGATGATTTTTTTTTTCTCTGAACATGTTCTCTATCCACAAGTCTCCAAAGTAAAGTTTCAGTTTTTGTATTTAATGTTATTTTTTCAAAATTGTTCATCTAGTGTATATATATATATATATTAAATCCACTTAAGATTCAATGTTTAAATATACAAGACTTTTGTTTCCAAATGGAATAATATTTTTTTATTATTTTGGAGTATTCTGTGCATTTTGATGTAGTTGTTCATGTATTGTTTCACAAAGAGATTGTGAAATAAATGATAAAAAAAAATCATCAGGTATCACATTATCTCTAGTCAGTCATGGAATGTTAATTTTGGTTATTATCTGAAGTTGCACACTGTCTGATAAGTATTAAAAAAAAAAACAGTCAGGCAAACAAAAGCAGTATTTATATTCTTTGCTGCTATTTTTATGTCCTTGTTTCTCAGTAAGTTGTAGTTTCAGTATGTTGTTTTCTTAATAAATATTTTAATACGAAATTGTATTGTTCTGAGTTAAAATTAAGAGAATGTTCCTTTCATAATATTGTGCAATGCCTTTAGCCAAAAAAAACACTTGTATTGTTCTATCACCTACAGTTTTTGAAAATGATCATTTGTTTTCAGAACTTCACTGCATTGAGTTAAATTGAATCATTTCAAGATTGACACTTGTGTCAGCATACATTTGCTCAAAATTACTTCATATGACACTTTCACTTACAACCTAAAAGCTCCATTCATATGCTGCAGTATCTATCGACACTGGACATCTCCTTGAGCCCATCAAAGCACAAAATGCTCACAACTGACTCTGGCAATCCATTCCATTCATTCACCATTCTGCTAGCAAAAACTCTAGTTCTCGCACCCTTGGTTATGCAGTTGTTATGCAGTCATAACAATTGCATAACATTCTTGCTCAATTTCCAGAGATAACCTCTTATTCTGCTCCTCTAGCCAAGTGCTGAAATATATCTTCTGTATCAATCTTATTAAACCCTTAAAGTAACTTAAATGTTTGTCACATCCCCTCTTTTTTTTGCCTGTCAACCAACTTTTGCAACCACAAGGCCTCAGTCTCTCCTCATAGAGAGCATTTCACAGACTACTCACCATTTTGGTCCTCTCCACTACTTCCTCATCTCCAAGACCTAAGTGACCAGACCAGAAAACAGAAAACAATAATCCAGACATGGATGTTTCAAGGCCTTATAAAGAAGAATGATAACTTCCTTATCTCTGCTTGTTACCTTGTTCTTCAATAACCAAGTAACCTTGTGACTATCTTGGCAATGTGCCTTTAAACTCCTACTACTTCCAAACCCCTACCTTCTTCAATTTCCCAGAGTACAGCTCCATCAATATAGTACACAACTTGTAATCTGTTTATCCTAAAATGCATAAATATAATCTGTTTAATTTGGGAATAATTTTAATGGAAATATTCAGTTTTTTGCTGATGTAAAATTCTCTAGCATTACATTTACTCAACATGATGTCTAGAGTTTGCAAGAAGATATAAACAGGCTGACAGTATTGGCAAAAGATAATGGATACAAGTTTACATTTCTCTACTTCAAACTTGTATCCATCATCTTTTGCACATACTGTCAGCCTGATTAAATTATCTTGTCAACTCTACATCATCACAATTAACTGCTACCTACCCAATTTTACCAATACCCAATCAGCAAACAACTGAATATTTTCCTTCAGATGATTTCTTATATCATTTAGGTATAAAATAAACTAGTGGTCCAAGCACAGAGTCTGGTGGCACACCATTATTTTCTCCTGGATTCTGCTCATCCACATGCCTTTTTTTCATAGCTGCCCATCAGCCACCCTTGTATCTTTATCACCAGGTTCATATTCATTTCTATTTGATCTAATTTGCATAACAGAATTCCATGTAGTATCCTTTCACATGCCTTTACAAAATCCAACAGTATCATCATGTAGCCATTTCCTTTATCCAACCCTGTTGTCTTCTATTGTAAAAAAATAGTAAATTACTAAAGTGTGACAGACCCTTAATGAAGTCATGCTAACCCCTCATAGAATATCATATTCTTATCCACCCAATCTTGAATTCTCTTTACCCAACTTTTTCAGTACTTTTTACTACTACTCCTGAACTAATACTGATTGGTCTATAATTTGCTACTGCCATCTTAAAACTTTCTTCACCTTGCTAGATCTGAGACATAAACTTGCAAAGTCAGAGACATTGCCTTGACAATTTCCTTGCACATTCTCAAAAAATGTTAGCTGATATCCCATCTAATCCCACAGCTGTTTTTACATTGATATTCTGCAACATTCTAAGTACCTCCACTTCTTCAACTCTGTTTTCACATCTCTCACAGCAGTATCTTCACTTGGATGATATAAACTTGCAAGGTGGTCTGTCTCTGTAACTCAACTATTTTGATTCTTCTTCTTGCCACATATTGAAAGAACTTTTTGGGATTTTTATTTTTTATCTCCTGTCTTATCTAATTTCTTCTCATAATGTGATTTTGCTTTCCTTACTATGCTTGTCACTTTCTCCCGATTTATAACCCTCTATGCTTTTTTCCTCTCCATCTCCTGATTAATGATATTACTCCTTCAAATCCTACACCTGATTTATCCTACTGCCCTGGATATACAGTCTAATATTGCTTCCTCCAGATATCACTTGACTATTCTCCCTCCTCCCATGCACTGCTTAAAGCTGTACCCTAAGCTTGTTATAATCAGTCTGCCTTGTAGTTCCACATATATCTATTCTTAACTGAAAATTCCACATTTTGCATCCTCCTAAGTCAAGGCTGCATGATCACTGTCCCCAATCAGAGGCAATATAGCCACCTTGATTATGGATAGCTCTTCTGATCCTATGAGCAGATCCAACATTCTCATACACTCATACCTCGAGTTTTTTCATCACTTGCTGCTTCAAGTAATTATCTCTCAGTAGGTGTCTAAATTATTTCATTTCCTTCCTGCCTAGTGATCTTTTCTCCTTCCATCTTTGTCTCCATAGGTGAAGCCCTAAACATAATAATAATTACTCAACCTACTAATCTTCTGATGCATGTCTTCCATATTATCCCTAGATCCCCTCTCCCCATTCCCTGGCCTATAGCAACAATCAGTTATATTATTTTGTCCTGGCCTCAATCTCACACCAGACTGCCTCAGAAGAACTGCCATCTGCCTGCCTGTTTCCTCTTCTTTTTGTCTGCATTTCATCAGAAGTACCCCTACCCCCATTGCTATACCTGTCTTCTCTTTCCTCCCTGAAAATACTAAACCTTTCACATTCTATCCTTATAACTACATCATCTACTGTTAGCCAAGTCTCCCTAATGTCTATAATTTTGGTGAGGATGCACTAACTAATACCAAAAACTCCTCCTCCTTATTCCTGATACTTCTAGCATCAGTATATAAAACCATAGCATCTCTTGAAGCATCTAGCCCATTTTACATCCTGAATTAACTACTCCATTTGATATTGTTGCTTTAGAGACTAGATCCCTAATTTTTTGGTAATTCTCACAATCACTTGTCTCATGGGTGCTTATGCACACAACACACACGCACTGCATTCACCCTAATTGGTTTAGTTTCCTGACTGTGCTTACACACACACACTCAGTTAACAAAGTTCTCTGGACACCTGACTCTGAATTTATTTAAGTGCAGTCCATCAGCATGATATAAACTCTTCTGTCCATCAAATTCAGACCATATGTCCCTCTACATCATTTCTTTTGCACAACCTATGTGTTGAGTCATTTGCTATCATTGCCCTTCTCCTCAGTTTGCTTCTATTATAGCATGGCAGCAAACTTACAGTCTTTACCCTCTGAGTCTTCTTTTTTGTTTCTTCCAGTAATCTCTTCACATCCTCTCTCATATAATACTTCTTACCTCTCAGGTCATCAAAGTCAGCCAAAATAATCAATTCTTTCTCCTTTTCTGTTTTTTTACATCTCAACAGCATCAATAATATTATTAATTTTTACAACAGTCAAATAAGAATTTTTCATGCTTTCATTAAGTTCTCTTATCATAGAATCATCATAAAAAGTTTTCTCTTTACCCTCTTTCTCTCATTCATGCAATTTTGTTTCTTACCTCAGCCCTCCTGCTTTTTCTTCTTCACACCTCTACTAATCTCTTGATGTTTCTGCACTCTTTCAGTTTCAATCTTTGTTTTTGAAGATGAAGACTTTTTTTTTATGGAAAACCTATCCACAAGAGGTTGGTGAACCTATAGTATGCTAGTATTGTGGATGCGTGCAGATTACACAAATGTTTTCCTTAATGAGATCCACTTCATTCTCCTGACCTTCTACGGCTGTACTTTCAACATCATCTCCAAAGTTAACATTTTCCAGTCTTCTGCCTTCTCTAATATCACATGCTTTGTTCTCACCACCCAGCTGGCAATGACTCTCAAAACACTCACTGCATACTCGCTTACTAGTTTTGCTCTTCTTCCATAAATGTGTTTAAGCCTTTGAATACATTTTTTACACATACTGTACTAAGCAGATTGTTGAGAAAATTCAACTTGCTCAACAAGGATGTCTTGCCACCATTGTTCTACTACACATTGGTGCCATACTGACAATATTTACTTTAAGCAAATAAAAAAAATCTAAGGAACTCAGTCTAGAACATTTTGCTTCTATTATACCCATAAAAAACAAAACTACAATGAATTAACTTAATAATAATATCTAAAATTAAAAAAAAAAAAAAGTGTTGTCTTTTGGCAGTGTACCTTACATGTGACATGCATTGTGTTGCAACAAGTGTCCAATGTATTTAACAGGATGGGGTAAAAGTCTTGTGGCCTTCATTGGTAAGCCTTGAGACCATGTGAATGATTGCAGTCTCTGTTTGACAAAAAATATCCCTTTGCAAGGTCAGAACTTCCTTAAAAAAGGCATGAAAATGACTTTTTGCAGTGTCATTCACTGAGATAATGCTTTCAGTTAAAATAACTGAAAGCATTATCTCAGTGAATGACATTTGTTTATAGATGAGGCAATGCCAGTATGAAGGCCATATTTCTATTCATTAGAAATAAGTATCTCTTGATTTCATTGGCATATTCTATCCATATGAAGGAATCTATAAAAAATTTTGTTTATCTAGAGTGATTACAGGTGGAACATTTGAGGAAACTCCAATGAAGAGTACTTTTTATGTGCATAAGTGACAAATTATAGAGAGAGTTTGTAAAAAAAAAAAAAAAAAAAGTGAATCGAAAGCGGTAAGATGCTGTATAGCATTAGTGATCCACTTTCTACATTTGCATTTCTTTCCTCTCCACTTCACTACTCTCATTGACAAGTGTAATGAACAGTTCCATCATATCTGTCTTGTAAGGAACAACAATATTCAAAAAAGTGGAACTGCAAAATGGTTGCTAATTTTGGTGGATTCTTAATCAAAGAAATTACTGATGTAGCTCTGAGCAGAAGACTTCAGGTGGAATTTTTATACTATAATTTACCCCTTCCACCACACACACTATAGATTCATATGAAATGTAAGTAATGTGGAAATGTGTAATGTTGTTTCATGGAAGGACACTTTTAAGCTCTTATTCTAATTTAGCATTGAAATTTAAATGAATCATTCACTGACTTGTCATAAAAGCAAAACAGAATTTATCAGTTTGTTCTACTACACATTGGTGCCATACTGACAATATTTCTTCTTCTTTGAGTGCCATCTCCTATCGAAGGTCAACGACCACTTTGGCAAATTTTGAGTGATCCTCAGCCACTCTGAACAGTCCCTCGGAGCTCATGCCAGTCCACTGTCTGATGTCTACCAGCCAAGATTTTTTTCATCTCTCTTGTCCTAAGTTTCACTTAAAAAAAATCTAAGGAACTCAGTATATAACAAACCCATATAAAAAACTTTCAGCAGCAGTGTATTGTCAGTGTACAAATGCAGAGCAAGCTGACTCTAGGAAAAAAACATGCTAGTAATTTATACGTACCTTCCTTGTAACTTGATTTTCTAAAATCAATATAAAACTAATTTTGGAATTGAAATTTATTTAAAAGTAAAAAAAAAAAGTCATAATCAAATTGCATTTGTTACTCATTTTAGTGTAGTAATTGTGATTTTTTTTGTTTATTATTCTTATGTAGATTGGAGAGTTAATTAAAAAAAATGAAGAATCTGAAAAATTTCTTGCCATTCTTAAGCCTAATTTCACTTCTTGCTATAAAGAAATTGGTGAACAGTTGGTAAGTAGCAGTAAATATATGTTTGCATATCAGAAACTTGCTTAAGTATCGAGGTTAAGATGTTATTATGTAAAGGATGAAAAATTCAAAAAAAAAATCAAGTCTCCCCCCCCACACACACACAACAAATTCACATCAGATTTCTCAGATTCATTCCATTGTTTATTAGTAATGACAAAGCTCTTGGATTGGGAAGACCCAGTTTGAATTTCATATAGAATATAAGAAATGTATATATGAGCTTTTAAGCTGAATATCAGCTATCTTTTCTTATACAGAAGTGAATTGTTTCCTTCTAGAAGTGTAGTTTTTATTCTACAAAAAAAAAAAAAAAAAAAAAAAAAAAAAAAAAAAAAAGCAGACTAGTTTTATATTTATGTATGGAGGAGGTACAAGACAGTTGGCAATGATTAGATGCATGAGGAATATAAATTGCAGGCTAGAAAAGCAAGCATGATAAAGAATGAAAATATGCAGTAGGAGAGGAGATTGACCAGTCAGGGCAAAGAAAATTAAAAGTAATTCTTCCACTATGAGTTAACAAGAGGAAGAATAATTTTGGAAAGGCAAGATTCGTAGATACTTTATAAAGAACCCACAGTATCTAGTATAATCAAGTTCGAAGAGTTGTAGTGGGCAGGATATGTTAAGAGGCAATAAATAGTAAAATTCTTGGTAAAAAAAAAGGGAGAAAACCTGGAACAAGATAGACTGATTCTGTTAGTCAAGATAGCAGCATCATATTACAATGTCCAATCTGGAGAAGTAAAGTTTTGGAGACAGAGTTAGAGGCAACAAAAAAGGTTCAGTTTTGGCTGTCAAGCCATAAGAAGAAGATAGGTAAATAGCTATGGTAGTAGAATGACCATGGTAAAGGATGTAGTAGAATTATTTAATGAGCACTTTATCAATATATTTAACTGGTGTAAATGATCTATGTGTAATACTGGGAGAAACTCATGTTAAAAGTTTAGTGGAGTGAAACAGTACTAGGAAAGGATGAAAAATAGTATTCCAATATTTCATCTCAGTTACAGAGATATCGTCAGGGAGTAAAAAATGAGACTAATGACACACATGCAAAAGCAGCACAAAACTAAATGAAACACATGGATGAAAAAAGACTAGAGTCTTAACTAGATAAAGTGATCTCTGTGGACATCTGTTGGTGGCCTGGGATCTCAAAGTATTAGTGTTTCGCATATTTTGAGCAACAAATGTAACAAGAACCATGTTTATTCGGATTAGGCTGATTGTTAAGAACAGCAGCAGATTCTAAAAAGTTTTTCTCTTCTAGATTTACTATGATGGAGCATAATGGTCTTTTTCCAATTGAATCTGTGAGCTGTATCTAAAGCATGGTCTGCAAGGTGGCCAGATTGACCCTAGTCATAACTACAGATGTATTTTTATGTTATTCCATACAGATGGTAGCTGTACTTCCTGTCTATCCATAGTAGGCCAACCTGCAGGAACAAGGAACCCACCTGAAACTGAAAGAAGGGAATGATAGTGGAGCTGATAAGGATAGTGAGTTTTAAGTGGGGCTTGAAAGTGGTGCAAACTTGGTATTTCTTTAAGATTCTGGATTTTTTTTCTGATGTGCTTCGAATATAGGGGATTGGTAACCTGCCCTTTTCACTATATAAGAAACCCACTCACACAGGCAGATACATTCACAAACTTTCCCATCCCCTTCCCAACAATATGGCGTCTAATAAAAATACTAACCCATAGAGCCTATAACTTTGTTCCAGTGAGACCTCTCTTGCAACAGAACTCAATCATATATACCACATTTTTTTTAATATGGCTACAGTTCCCATAGAATTAAAAAAAAATAATCATTCCTTCTTCCAACCTTCTCTTCAGAAAGATTTTAGTAATGCAATCACTATCCCCTATGTTCAAGGCACATCATAAAAAATATCCAGAATCTTATGTTCTTCCATGCACGTTGACCTAGTATAGACAGACAGGAAGATCAGCTGTCGTCTGCATGGAAGAACATAAAAAGATACATCTACAGTCATGACTGTGGTCAATCTGGTCTTGCAGACCATGCTTCATCACAGTAAATTTAGAAGATAAAGACTGTTTTTAGAATCTGCTGCTCTTAAAATTCAGCCAAATTTGAATAAATATGGTTGTATAAAACTTCCCAAAATATGGGAAACACTAATACTTTGAGATCCCAGTTTACATCCTAGGCCACCAGCAGGTGTCCATAGAGGGCATCCTGCCCCACTCTAGTCTTTCATCCAGTTTCACTTTGTGTGTGTGTGTGTGTGTGTGTGTGTGTGTGTGTGTGTGTGTGTGTTACTGGTCTCATTTTGTACTCCCTGATGCTGTCTCTTTAACTGAGATGAAATATTGGAAAAATTAAATGCTATTTTTAATCTTTTCCTAGTGCTCTGAAACACCTAAAAGGTAAACAAATAATAGGAGGATAAGAGGTTAAAAAATCAAAGGTATATTAAGTGTTGATTAGGCTAGATGTTAATGAGGTGGTGAGAATGGATAACATATCACCATGTATTCTTAATGCTTATTTAATGAAAGTCTTGCAATGGGAAAGGTTCCTTAGGATTCTCTTTGATGGTCAGCATAGGTTTGGATAGAACAGATCTTGTTTTAGCAGTCTACTTACTGTGATAAGGTAAATTGATGAACATGATAAGTTGGCATACAAGCTGCTGAAAATGGAATTGGCTGAATTGATGATTGGTTTCTAAATGATACCAATAAGTTGTGTATGATGGAACAGTGTTTCAGAAAAGGATAGTGACCAGTAGTGTGCCTTGGGGTGACTCCTGCTGTTTAACTTATTTGTTAATGATATTTCATAAGGAGTGAGTGTAGATCATTAGTTGTCTGCTGACAATGCAAAGCTGGGGAGAATTATGAGGAGTGTTCAGATTTTAATTATTTTCAAGAAGATTTGAATAGACTTCTAGCTGTGAAAGATAAGCATGTTTGGGGGGGGGGGGGGTAGATGATTTTAATAATAATAAATGAGTCGCTACATTTGGGAGTGTAGAGATATAAATCTGTGTTCTATATTAGTGGAACTCTGCTTCAGTAAATGGATGAGATTTGTGATCTGGGGTAATGGTTGACAGTGGACTAAAGTTCAGAGGGTACACTGTATGTTTTTCAAAGACTTCGCATCTTATTGCAGAGGTCATAAAGAGTATATTGATAAGTAGAGATAATGCAATGCCTGTATTAGTCATATCAGACTGTAAGTGGACTGTTGTGCTCAGATTTAGTCAACTGATTTTTATTGTGATGGTAAAATTACAAGAAGGTCCAAGGATGAATGACTAAGTTAATATTAGGACCCCAAAATGTTGGTTACACAGAGAGTTAAGGGAATGTAGATTGCAGAGAATGTGGACAGGAAGAAAAGGGATGATATAATAAAGATATTTGAGTTATTCAGGAGATATTACATGATTAATTCACTGGAGATTATAAAAAGAGTGGAAAAGCAAGAGACCATCCAAGAAATTTGTGAGGGGGTTTTTTTTGCATTAAGATGGGGGAGGAAGTAGAATGTATCGTGAATGCATGGTGCATAAGTGAATTCAGGGTTTATTATAATAGGCATGACTTAAATGTGCCTAACACAACAAGTCTGCATAGTCTCAAAAAGTCAAACTTCAAGAAGGGACCATAACCAAAAATAGATATACTATAGCAAAAAGAATTAAGGAATTTTACTCAGTATTATATCAAGATAATGAATTAAATGAAGAAGAAGACAACTACGAATAGCCGATGTACCACAGATTCTACCACAAGAAGTTATGTGGAGCATCCAAAGCTTGCAAAATGGAAAAGTTGCAGGTGAGGATGGAGTGATAGCTAAACTTCTAAAAGCAGGTGTAGAAATGATCTACGAACTCTTTGTAAAACTATTCACTTTATGCCTGAAGAAAAATGATGTACCAAGAACGTCGAAGAAGGCTACCCTAATTCTGTTACATAAAAAAGGTGAAGTAGATGACTTGGCGAACTACCAAGCTATGATGCCTTCTCACTCCCAACATCAGCAAGTATAGCTACATTAATATAATAGCTTGACTTCTCCAGATTAACTTTATGGTTATCCAGTTCTTTTTCATGTACAATTTGTATTATTTCTACAACTATCTAATTGAGTGAGATGGTGTTTGTCTCAATTATAATTTGTCATCTGATGATGTTGGATAGAAAACCAGTGAAATATTAGTAAGTTCAATAAGTTAATTCTATATTCTATTCCAGGTGTTGGCTTACACTTGGACTTGCTGAACTTTATAGTTTTCTATATTTGGCATGAAACTCTTAGATTAGATTTCCTATCTTTGAGTTTCTTATTCAGCTAAGAAATAATGTGGTATTCAATATCCACTTAATTTTGATTAATTCTATATTTTTTTCTTTTGGTGGTGGTTCTATACTTCAAGACACTGTCATGAATAACCATCAGCACCTAAGTCTATTTATATGTATACCGATTATCATTTCGTTTTGAGCATAATAAAAAAGTATATCATATTAAAATGAAAAATGTTAGAAAGGTGTCAAAACAAAGTAGAACAGTTTTCAAAAATGCAAACTGAAATATACAATTATTGTTTTTAAAAAATGAGAATCTTAATGCAAGTGATGTGCTTGTTCTCTGTTGATGCTGGATAGAAAACCAGCAAAATAGGAATATTTTTTTCTTAGTGTTGTTTGTATCATGAATCACTGTTATAAATGATAATTGCTTACTATTTCAAATCTCCCATATATACACTAGGATTCAGCATCAACAAGAACATATTCCTATGGAATATGTTTCTTATATATTCTCTCCATGTAAATTTGTGTATTTCTCTATGTTGGAACATGGTATTAGTAGTGGCTTATCCACATCATGAACAAAAATCCAGCAGGTGCTTACCATTATTATTAGTTTTTTAGTTATGCTGCAAGTAGGAGGAAGAACGATTATGGAAGGATAACCTTAATGAGTATGATAGAGAGAGGTAACAGAGGCAGACAAAATTGTTGAGCTACTGAGTGTACTATTTTTCAAGGGTATATCATCCAAGTGAATTGTTATGACAGAGGTGATAAAGATTGGTGTCATACAAGAGATTACGAATTGGAAATACTTAGGATATTGCAGAATCTGAATGCAAATACAGCTGTGACGTTGCGTGGGATTTTGGCTTGCATTTTAAGAGAATGTGCAAGAGAAGTGGCAATGGCTTTAGGCTGTTAAGTCTCAGCTCTGGCAAAGTCCCAAGTGAGTGGAAGTAGAGCAAAATTCCTTTTTCCTTTGCATAAAAGATCTAAATCTGATAGCAAATTATAGACCATTCAGTATATCAAGAGTGGTGGTAAAAGTTGGTCAAAACAAAAACAAATTCAGGAATGGGTGGATAAGAATATGATACGTTATTGGGGTGGGGGGGAAGCATGGCTTTGTAAAGGATAGATCATGGCTTAGTAATCTATTAACTTTTTATAATAGAATCACAACTCAGTTCGATACAAAGAATGGCACATGATGATACTGCTGGATTTTGCAAAGCCATTTGACAGGATACCACATGGAAATCTATTACACAAACTGCAACAAATGGGACATGAAACTGGTGATATGGGTAAAAGGGTGGCTGATGGACAGATACCAAAAAGTAGTATATGGAGGAGCTGAATTCAGGAGAAGGCAGGTGACCAGTGGTGTGCCACAGGGCTCTGCTGTTTAATTTGTACCTAATATTTGCTGATGATGCAAAGTTAGGCAGGATAATAGTTAATCAAGTCGATGTAGATGCAGGATGATTTGAATATACACAGTAATGTGGAAAAGTGTAAAGTTAGGCATTTTGGGACACGATAATTACAAGCTGCATGCCACATTGAGGGAACTATACTCCAGAAAATTGGTGAAATTGGGGGTAATAGATAGATAGATGAAATTAGAGGGTATAGTGCTAAAGTAGCAAGGATATCTCATAGGATCACTTGGTTATTGAAGAAGACACTAATAAGCAGAGATAGGGATTTATTGCTCATTATAAAGCCTTGATACGGCCACATCTGGACTACTGTGCTCAGGTCTTCTCAGGTGAGTGACCAAGACAGTGAGTGGTCTGTGTAATGTTACTCCCTATGAGGTTAGATTGAGTGTGCATAGATTGTAAAAGTTGGTTGATGGGGGAAAGGGGGGGGGCGGTATGGTAGGGACATTTAAGTTAAAGGATTTTATGGAATTGATGCAGGGAAAAGTTTCAACACTTGACTAGAGGGAGCAGAACAAGAGGTTATCCTGCTGGTTGGATATCAAAAAGTGGTATATGGAGGAGGCAGAATCCAGGTGAAAGCAGGTGACTAGTGGTGTGCCACAAGAGTCAGTGTTTGGACCGCTACTGTATAATTTTTACATAAATGATATAGGAAATATTCAGTTCGCTGTTGATGCAAAATTAGGTAGAGTAATAGTTAATCAGTGCGATGTGGAGAGCTTGCAGGATGATTTAAATAGGCTCAATATATCAATTTAATGTGGAGAAATGTAAAGTTATGCATTTTGGAATAAATAGATTATAAGCTGTGTACCGTATTCACTTGAATATATAACTCACTTTTTTTCTCCCAAATTAAAGGTAAAAAATCGTGGTGCGAGATATGTGGGGATTTTCAGAAACTAAAGTTTTTCAGTTAAAAACGAAATTGATGTTTATAATTAAATTCTCAGTATGCATTATAATTAATAATTTATAAAATGAATGCATTTAAATTTTAATTATCAAATTCAAATATATAATGTGATATATTTGAATTTTTTAGCAACAATGCTTCTGCAATTAAATTAATTATTTCTGGAAAAATCATATCCAAAGCTCTCAGATTCCAGTTGCACAGCAGTTCTAATGATGATCTCTTAATCTTAATCCACCCCCGCACAATCCAAGATTTTTGTTATTACAGTCGTGAATCGGTTGCTAGTGATGAAGAAATGCATCACCAAATAGAAAAGATGAGCACAAAATGAATAATTATAATGGGAGACTTTAATGATCCAAATATTGATTGGGTAGCAGTAGAATCTCAAGAGAAGAATGAAAATGCATTTATTGAGCTGTTGCAGGACAATTTCCTTAGCAGCATGTGACAGAAGGAACTCAAGGTCAAAGAGTGTTAGATTTGATTATAGTGTCAGAGGGCATTTCTGTTAAAGATGTAACTATTCTACCTCGGGATGGTGACAGTGATCATGCAGTACTCACTTGGGAAGTGACTAAGTTTATGAATGTTCCATTCAGAAAAGGTTACATGCTGAACTACAAAGCAGGAAATTATGACCAACTGAGGAGTATACTGAGTTCAGTGGAATGGGATCGGTTGCTGGATGGAAAGAATATCAATAGTGCATGGGAAGCATTTAAACAATACTTAAATGATGCGATATCAGAATGTGTCCCAAGAGTTTGAAGAATAAATAGGGTAGGGGTCAAATGGATGTGTAATTTTATTAAGCAAAAGATTCATAAGAACAGGACGATGTGAAAGGAATACTGTGTGCATAAGGATGACATCCATTGTGAACGTTATAAGCAGCAGGCTAGAATAGTCACAACTGTTGTACAGAAAGCAAACTCTGAGTATGAAAAGAAACTGGCTCTGCATGCCACAGACAACCCACAAGAATTCTGTCGATATGCGGCAATGAAAAGAAAGAATGAATATGAAAGAATAACTTCTAAATGTAGCTGGCGTAAGGATCAGTGCATGGTCCACTGTTATTCAATCTGTACATTAATGATATTGGGAAGAATTTGACAAGTAACATACAGCTATTTGCTGATGATGCAAAGATAGGCAGGATAATCACTAATGCTGCTGATATGCAGTATTACTTGCAGTACTTGCAGAATGATTTGAATAGGCTGGAATTATGTGCATGGGAAAATGGGTGTCAGTAAATGTAAAGTCATTCACTTTGGCATGATTAGATATCCAATGTCATATTATATTGGTGAGATTATGCTAGAAGAAACTGAGGCTAAGAATCTTGGAGTGTTAGTAGGTAGGAAGTTGAAATTCAGGGGCCATGTGGCAAAGATTGCAAATGCAACTCAAAAGATAATTGTAATGCTGAAACGAACATTCACATGTAAAGATAAGGGTCATTTTGCCTCTTTACAAGGCCTTGATAAGACCTCACTTGGACTATTGTGCCCAGGTCTGGTCTCCTGGTTTCCATTGTGATTCTGATATATTGGTGAGAGTGCAAAGGGAGAGTGTTAAAAAATATATCAGGATTGTGGAATACTGATTATGGAGACCGATTGAGAATTTGTAGACTGCAGACACTAACAAACAGGAGAAAGAGGGGGATGATATGATGATTGAGACTTACAAACTTCTGAGAGGGTCACACAGGATTTCAGTTGATGGAATTTTTCAATTTATGGAGGATGGGGAAAGGACAAGAGGGCATCCTTGCAAGCTGAGAATGAAGCTTGCAAGGATTATGAAGCATTGTGGTGTAAGGTTGAGGTTGGCAGAAAGACATTCAGTGAGATGTTTCTATAGCCCAGGGGATATTTGAGGGTAGTGATGAAGAAATGTATAAACAATTTGCATTAGTGAACAGAGAAAGGATGATTATTATGGGCAGTTTAGATTGGAATGAAGATAGCATTTGGAAATAAGGAAAATTAATTTGAGTTCTTAAGAGACAGCTATCTCAGGCAGCATGTAAAGGAGGTCATATGAAAGTCGAGAGTTTTAGATCTGATCATTTCATCAGAGGATGTAATTGTGGTTTTGCATTTTCCTTCAGTTGTTGAGAGTGATCATGAAGTGATAACCTGGGTTGTAGCTAGCCACATGCAGACTTCTGTGAGGAAAGGATATATATGGAAGCACAAGACTGGTGATTATGACAAACTTAGGATACAGCTTGAATCTATAACATAGAATGAGGAGTAGATCAGTAAAGAAATAAATGCTGCTTGGGAACTGACAAAGAAATATATAAAAAGCATCAATGTGCAAATGTATTCCGTGGTTCAAAAGGCAGAATGAGGTAGATGTAAAATGGATGAATGAGGAACTTAAGCATGAAATCTAGAAGGAGAGGGCACTTTGGAAGCAGTACAAGATGAATAATGATAATAATCAGTTACAGAACAAGCCAGGAGAGTGACTAAGTAAGGACATGAAATGTTCATTATGTGCAGAACTTAACAAATCAGGCGAAGAAAAACCCTAGAGAGTTTTTTTAGATATCTGGCAAGTAGAAGGAAGAATGATTATGGTAAGATGATGTTAATGAATGAAAATGGTAGAATGGTAACTGCTGCAGAAAACACTGTTGAGGTATTCAGTGATCAATATATATAAGGGTGTTTCATCCTTATCCGGGTGAATCATGAGAAACTCAAGTGTAGAGGATATAGAAGAGGATGGCTTAATTGTGAGTGAACAGGAGGTGTATGAGGAAATAATAAACTCGATGCCAATAAGGCTATAGAATTTAACGATGTATCGCAATGTGTCTTAAGTGAATATTCCAGGGAATTGGCAGTAATATTGGCATGCCTGCTTAATAAGAATCTTACAACAGCACAGGTTCCAAAGAAGTAGAAGGAGGGAAACATTATTCCACTGCATAAGGCTGTAGCTTCAAATTATAGGCCAATCTGTATATCTGGAGTTGCGGTGAAGGTACCAGAGAGATAGATGATAAGTAAGATACAGAAATGGATTGATAACAGCAGTATTCTCTGTGATTATCAGCATGGGTTTTTTTTTAAGGGAAGGTCGTGTTTACTAACTTAGTGCTATAACAAGGAAGATGTGCATACAGTAGTACACTTGGATTTTGCAAATGCTTTTGATAGACTGTCACATGACAAGCTGTTAAATAAATTGAAATGGATAGCAGATTTCTGAGTTGGATCGGTGACTGGCCATCAGATAGGTATCAGAAAGTGTACATGGGGATGCAGTATCCCAAAGGAGGAAGGTCACTAGTGGTGTGCTACAGGGGTCAGTTTTGGGACTATGCTGCTGTTTGCAGATGATGCAAAATTGGGAAGTGCAATGCAGAGTCAAACAGATGTTATGGCTCCTGTAAAGATGGAAGACGTGAATAAATTGCATGAATGGGAAAGTAAATGGAACTGTCAGTTCAGTGTTGCATAGTGTATGATTTTGAAATTTGGCAAGCATGGATGGGATTCCAAATATACATTTGGTTGGGAAACTTTAAAGGAGATAGATGCAATGTGAGATCTGGGAGTGGCAGTTGACAAGTATCTGCAATTCAGGGGCCACATTGCACAAGTTGGACATCACATCAGATAATGGCAATGATGCAGAAGAGCCTGACATGCATAAATAAAGAGGTTATGATACCATTGCGTAAGGCCTTGATTAGGCCTCATGTGGATTATTGTGCACAGATTTGGTCACCGGGTTTTCAAGGTGACGAGGATATGTTGGAAAGGATCCAGAGAAGATTCACAAAGGTGGTCTGTGATCTTTGGAATGTGGAGTATGAGGATAGATTGAGAGAATGTAAATTGCAGAGCCTTGTGAAGAAGAGGAGGAGAAGTGTGTGGGGGGGTGAGGGGTGATATGATTAAGATATATAAGTTAGTCAGGGGTTGTTATCAGGTTGGCATGGAAAAGATTTTTTATAGAATGGGAAAGGGGGTAGAACAAGAGGTCATCCCCAAAACTGTATAAGGAGGATGTTAACAGAGGAGTGAGGAGAAGATTCTTTGCATGGAGAGTGGCTGGCGTGTGTTGGGAATGTAGACATTAAATCAGTTTAAGGCCATCCAATTGATAATTGGATGAACTTTGTGTGTGATAGTGTGTACTTCCCACAATGAGTCTCTGACTCCATGGAGGTCAGATGTTAATAACAATAGTAAATAATCACTACATGATTTGTTTTTTTGAGATTCAGTATTAATTCTAATCTTCTTATTATCTCTTGATATTTTGATTGTTGATATTTGGTCCTTTTTTTATTCTAAATGAGACATTTTCTTTGGATTTAATTGGACCATGATTTTTTATAAATATATGTATACAATTGTCAACCAGTTTCACCAGCTTGGGTCTGTCTGGCTTCTTCAGGAATTGAATTGTTACATTAACATTAAATGCTACAACAGAAGAATGCAGTAACGGCCTTAAAATCGGTTTAAAAAAATTGAAAAGGATGCACGACATTAAGAGCATAAAGTGTGGAGAATTAATCATTGTTAGTAGATAGCGGTTTATAGTTTTTCGCGTAATTCAGTTCTTAGCAGAACTGAATTTATTAATATCGATAGCATACAGATATAACATAGTGAATTTATTAAGCTTTTCCAAATGTCTTTCAATATCATGCCTTGATTTCTATTGAGATTGTCTCCTGTATGGAGCAGGAGACAATCTCAATAGAAATCTTCTTCAATGTACGGCATGGAGCTGTTGCCCCAATCAATGGAATGGTTCGAAATTGAGAAATGATGGGCTAATCCTGAGATGTCTGTTCTGTTGTTGTTGACATCTCCAATATGTTTTTTTTTTTTCGGATTTGATATTACAATCTCTCAATACTCTCTAATATTTTATTTAATGGCCTTCTTTACCATGTTAAATGTTTTGTTATCCAGAATTTATTCTATGGCGTTTTTCTCATATTTTCTTCGTTGTGGCTATAATAGCAACATAGTCATTTAATCCATAGACTGCTCTGAGATATCTCTAGATTTTTTTTAATATCTTCTTATTTAAAAATGTTCGCATTTCTTGATCTTGATGCTAGGATCTCTTTCGTTAAGTCTTATTCTGTGATGGTTTTTATCATATTTTCCTGTTCCAGTTAACTGCTCTCTCTCTTTTTTTTTTTTTGGTAGGTCTGAGAAGTAATCATTTCTCCTTGGCTCCAGCTAGTATTTCCTCACTTGAGACTTCACTCTTGAAATGTTCACTCATGAAATGTTTAGGAGTCCCCTGATACACCATTTCCTCTTTTCTCTTAAAAACTTACACAAAAAGGAGCACTATAGTGTACGTTTTTCATCCATGTGATGTCACACTCCCTGTGCAGCTTTTCCTAAGTTGTTTCTTTATTTTCTTTTTACTTATTATTATTATTGTTCTGGGCAACTCCAAGGAGTCGACAGACTCATCGAGGGAGGCCCTAACATCATGTCAAGAACAACTATTCGACATTCACACGGTATCTATCATACCTTGCCTTGAACTCATTCACAGTCGTGGCACCCACAACAGACTCTGGAAGCTTATTCCACTCATTCACTACTCTCCAAGTAAAAAACCTAGCTCTAACACCCTTGTCAACCACGCTCTTGCCCAGCTTCCATTCATGGCCCCTAGTCCTCCCACTACCAGTCATATTTTCAAAAATATCTTCTGGATCAATCTTATAGAAACCCTTCAGTAATTTGAATGTCTCAATCATATCACCCCTCCTTCGCCTATCGACTAATTTCTGCAACCCACAAATCTTCAACCTATTCTCATAAGGTTCATTCCAAGACCTGCTATCATCTTGGTCACTCGTCTCTGGATCCTCTCCACTTCCTCCCATCATGAAGAAACCCTGGTGCTCATAACTGGGCACAGTAGTCCAGATGGGGTCTTATCAGGGCTCGATACAGAGGAACAACAACCTGTTTGTCTCTGCATGTTAAAGTATTTTTCAGAAGCCAAGTGATTTGGTGAGCTGTTTTAGTCACTTTTGCAATGTGCCCCCTGAACTTCAATTCCCTATCCCCCAACACTCCCAAATCCCTGGCCTCATCAATCTCCTGGAGTACAGTTCCACCAATGCGATATACTGCTGCTATTCTTTTCACCCCAAAATGCATAACCTTACACTTTGGCACATTAAATTGACATCCATTTTTCCTAGCCCAGTCCTCCAAACTATCCAAATCATCCTGTAAAATTTTGACATCCTGTGCACTCATAATTGCTCTACCCAAGTTTGCATCATCAGCAAACAAGTGAACACTTCCTCTCAAATCCTTTCCTATATCATTGATGAACAAATTGAAAAGCAGTGGTCCAAGAACAGAGCCCTGTGGCACTCCACTAGTCACAAGCCGTCTTTTAGACTCCACTCCTGAATAAACCACTCTCTGGTATCTCTCCTTCAACCACCCTCCTATCCATCTCACCAACCCTATATCTATCCCTATCTGCTCCAGTTTACTGATTAGGGTTCTATGTGGTATCCTATCAAAAGCCTTGGCAAGGTCCAGTAGTATTACTGTAAACCCATTACTCCTATCCAGTTCAGCCATCACTGTGTTATAAAACGTGAGCAAGTTACTGAGGCATGATCTACCCTTCACAAAACCATGTTGTCCCCCACACAATTATCCCATTTTCATCTATCCAATCCTGTATTCTTTTCTTGACTAATTTCTCTAAGACTTTGACAATGATTCCTGATAATCGGTCGGTAATTTACAACAGCAGTCTTGGAACCACCTTTATGCAGTGGAACTATTTTCCCCTCTTTCCACCCCCTCGGGACTAACCCAGATCCGAGACTCAAATTAAACAAAATGGTCAAGAGTACTGACAATTCTTTAGCTGCTTCTCGTAAAACACGAGCTGGTATACCATCCAATCCCACAGATGTAATGACATTGAGGTTATGCAATAGACTACTCACCTCCACTTCATTCACCACAATTCCTGTATAATCTACTGGTTTATTCGTTTCTGCAATGTTACCACCTGGATGATATATACTTGCAAAGTGCTCACTCAGTAACTCAACTATATCAACTGATTCAGTTACCTCCCTACCATCGGCATTCTTTAAAATCATTCTGCCATGTACATTTTTCCTTTTACTTGCTACATATCTAAAAAACTGTTTAGGATTCTCTTTAGCCTGCATGGCCAATGTTCTTTCGTAATCCTTTTTTGCTTTTCTTACCACATTACCCTTCTGGCCTGCACTTTATACCATTCGTGTGCCTGCTGGTCACCTTTCTCCTTAAATTCCCTCCATAGTTGTTTCTTTTTTTGCAGCTCAAGCTTAATAGTGTTATTCATCCATTTAACCACTAGTTGATTTATTATTCGGACTCTAGATATACAGTCAGCCATTGCTTCATGCAAACACTTCTTAACTACCTCCCATGCACTATTGACTTCTAATCCTTGCAGTTGTACATGCCATGGCACTGAACCAATCAAACTCCTAAGCTTGTCATACTTTCCAGTCCGATAATTCCACATGTACCCTATCTTAATTGAAAATTCTACACCTTTAGCCACCTCCCAAGTCAAGACTCTATGATCACTCTCTCCAATTGGTGGCAATGTGGTCATATTTGTTACAGCCAAATCCTCAGGTGTAATTACTAGGTCAAGCACTCTCTGACCCCTAGTATTTTCCATTACATGCTGTCGCAAATAGTTATCCCTTAATAACCGCATTAAAATCCAATTCCTTCCTCCCGTGTGTCCTCTCCTCACTCCAATCAATGCGACCATAGTCGAAATCTCGCATAATAATTACCCTCCTTCCACTCATTTCTTCTATTTGCTTGTGCATACTGTCACCACCATCTTTTCCATCACCTGGTCTATAGCAGCACCCAATTGTATATTTAGTTCTGCTAGCCACAATCTCACACCAAATGGCCTCAAATGTGCTCTTTTCTCTATCCTGCAATTCAACTTCTATTCTCCTTGGCTGCAGCTCATCAGCTATCATCAACAATACTCCTCCCCCCCATTTTATTCTTCCTGTCATTCCTGAACACACTATACCCATCACATTTAATCCCACTAGCTATATCATCTACAGTCAGCCATGTTTCACTAATACCAATAATCTGTGGTCTGGAAGTGCCAACCATGGCCAAAAATTCTTCCTTCTTATTCCTAATACTCCTAGCATTAGTGTACATGAATTTAAGACCCCCATTAGCCCCAACCTTACCTTGAAGGCTTATATTAACTATCCCACTCTGATTTGTTGTCCTTATTTGCTCGGGCATATTATATTCATTGTTACATTCAACTGCCTCTCTAAGGACTGTATATCTACACACACACACCCTTAATAAATCTAGTTTCCCTGAATTTGCACATCCACTACATTCAGCAACACTTTCTCAAGTCTTCTTACACCGTAACCATTCAAATGCAAGCCATCCATCTTATATAGATCCTTTTGCCCATCGAACTCACTCCACATGTCCACAAATTCCACACCACTCGTCATACATAACCCATGCATAAAGTCATTCGCAATTATGGCCCTCCTTTTAAACATTTCACTGTCATTTCACTGTCATGGCAAAAGACTAATCATTCTAACTCTCTCACTCTTTTCTTTTGCTACCTCAAACAATTCATTCAGGTCTTCTATCATTTCCATTTTGTCTCCTTTCAAATCATTTGTACCTGCCACAACAATCATTTCTTTCACCCTTTCCTTTTGCTCTCTAATAGACTCAGTTACATCCTTTATGGTCGCACCAGGTTAGTACGATTTTGTCAAATCCTCTACTATCACACCTCGTACTAACAAGTGTCCATACAGCACTCTATCCTTCATTTTGTTCATGTTCACACTCATACGTCTATTTTTCCTGTCATACTTTTGTTAATTTACTTAATATTACTTAATGTTATGCAAAACTATACAGCTGTATAAAATACTTATTCTCAAAAGTATTAGTTGATTTAATTGCCATATGACTTTTTTTTTATTAACTTATTATTTTACCATATCTCATTTCACTCATTCATGTTTTTTTTTTTTTAATTTAAAAAATATTAGTATTTTCATAACTTTCTTATTAAATTCCATCACTATTATTTCAGAAACAGATTACTAAAGACAGAGAAACAATGAAAGCTGAGGTATGTAAAATGGTGACCGATTTATGAATTAATTTATTTTGATAAGCTAAATGATTCTGTATACTAGTAGAGCATTATGATTTATTGAATATTAGCAATAGATATTTCATGCTAAAATAATAATACATCAACAGTGTGAAACAAGCATAAATGAGACAGTACAAGGTTAATAGAATAATTAGTTAACAATTAAAAGCAAGTGCCATGAGCTAGAGGAATAATGTCATACAGTAATTAATCATTTTTGATATTTACTAATGATGAGAATCTCCCTAACTTTTTGGTTAAACAATCATTCCAATTTAATTTCAGTAATATAATAAAGCCCTTCTGAACTTTTCTTTAATAAACATTTATATTTAAAACTGCTTCTATACATCAGGCAGGTCATTCCAACGAATGATACCTGGTGTTCAGTGTCAGTGCTGTGTTGTTCTCAAAAATCAAACTTGCACTACTATTTCTAGTTGCCACTATACTTGGAATATTTTGGATAGACAGGCAATTCAGTGGGGAAAAAAAGAATTTGTGAATGTCAGTGCTGCATTTAGTACCTTAAATCTCAGACTCTGGACCCTCTCCAGAATTCTCTCATCTCAGTTGTAACGGACTCTTGTTGCCACTCACAGTAATTGGTGTTCATTCAGTCTGACATCAGTTATTGTAACTCTCTTCATTACAGTTGTAACTGGCAATAATAACCAATTGAAGGAATTCTGGAGAGATTCCATAGACAAGTGATAATTATTACATTATCTAGACTCAGGAATGCAAGTTGTAATCATTCAGGAAATGTACGAGGGTTGTCTGAAAAGTTCTCAGCCTAACAATGAAAAAATGAATTTATAATTTCAGAATTATTTTTATTTTTTAACATAATCTCCCTTAAGACTAACACATTTATTCCAGCTATCCTCCCAGCACTTATCCCATCCCTGTAGTGGTTCTCAGTAAGATCTACAAAATACCCCTCTACAGCTGCAATCACCTCTTGATTTGAAGAAAAACGCTGACCAGCGAGGAAGAGTTTTAGTTTTGAGAAGAGATAGAAGTCAGAGGGAGCCAAATCTAGGGAATAGGATGGATGTTCCAACAATTCATAATACAGATCCCTTAATTTTCCCATTGCCAAAACACTTTGTGGGCAGGTCCTGATGAAGGATGATTTTTTTTCTTCTGCAAACCAGGTCTTTTCTCGTGAATTTTTTTGTCTAGTCTGGTTAAAATATCAGAATAATATTCTCCAGTTATTGTTTTACCCTTTTCAAGATAATTAATAAACAAAATGCCTTTAGCATCCCAAAACACCAATGCCATGACCTTTCCTGCTGATGGAACCTACTTTGTCCTCTTTGGTGCTGAACCCGCAGCTTCTGTCTTGACCGCTGTTTGGATTCTGGTGTTTAATGGTGAATCCAGATCTCATCCATAGTAATAAATCGACGCACAAAATCAGTTTTATTCTTGTTAAAATGCTCCAAGCACTGTTCAGAGATTTTCATGCCAGTATGTTTTTGATCTGCTGTGAACAAGCTCAGCATCTTGCGTAAATCTTTTTCATATGCAATTCTTCATGCAAAATATATCCTACAGGTTCTTTTGAAATTCCTATAGTCTCAGCAATTTCACGCACTTTGACACCGGTCATCCAATACCGTATCATGTACTTGATCAATGATTTCTGGTGTTGTTACACTTTTTGGACATCCTTCACATTGTTCTTAATTGTCAAAAATAAAGGAGAAGAGTGCCCATAAACTTTTATGAACTTTGAATTAATTTCTTTTGCAATTAAACTTTCTTTTACAAAGAATTTTATAATTGCACGATACTCAATTTTATCCATTTCAAGGGATACAGACCACTGACAGACATGCAGCTTCAGACAGCTGTATAAAACAAACTACTTGATAGAATGACTTGCAATTTCACGTGGATGCTTATGGCAGATGTACCAGCTTAGAAAAAAAATTGTGCCGATAGTGTTGCCATCTGTGGTCGAGGCCGAGAACTTTTTCAGGTCACCCTCGTAAAATGCAGAGTTTATTTAATAAGCAAAAAAAAAAAAAAAAAAAGACTTGAAAGCAATGTTTAAGTTGAGGATAGTTTACAGGATTACTCTGAAAATAATTATATGTAGTATAGAGTGACAGTAGGAAAATAAGAATGAGAACCTTACCTTCTGAGGATGATACTGTGTAAAGATGAGGTGAAGAAAAAAGTGAAGATATTTTTTTTGCATCATAAGTGGTGGATGAGTGGGATGTTTTCCAGGATGTATTATGGTTTCAGAGACTCTGGTGAATGAGTTTAAGATTCAGTATGATAGCTCTATTCCTTGTTGAGTGATACTCTCTGCAATGAGACTATGGCTTTATAAATAACTATAACCAACATATGTTATTACTGTTTAGAGAGACCTGTGATGAGACTGTGTTACTCAGTATTTTGAACATTACTAAGTTCCTTTAGTTAATACTGGTTAGAAGGAAAGAGTATGTGTGACATATAAAGATTACTATGTTACACATAGCTCACATGACTATTTTATGTCCTTATGTGTGTTTTTCTAAGTGTTATGTGACTTGTGTTAAACGTGTAAATTTGTAATCTTCTGCAATTATTTATTTTGGGCCATGAAGGAAGTGACAGTAATATCAGAATTTGTTCAGAATGTTCTTTTATACATACTTTAGTAGGACTTGGGAAAATTTTAGGAGCAATCCCTGAAATATGAATCTTAAGGTATGCAATTTCTTGTTGATTTTAATCAGACCAAAGCAACTAAGGTTGGAAAGTGAGTTATGCAGACTGCAAATGAGTGTGTTTTCTTTAGTTAATTTGCAAAATGGAAAACCTAAAATCCTGTCAGTTAAACCTACCAGCCTTTCATAAGACCAAGCTCACTTTTAGTCTGAAACCCATTATAACTTTTCCTCTTGTGCTATGAAGAAATAAAGTCCAGTATTCACTCAAAGAGTGTTATTTCTGCAATATCCTTTTTCCATCATATGAAGTGAAATTATATCCTGTAAAATATGAAGTACAGTATTTAGTTTTAATAAGTAAATTAATATTATCTTAACACACACAGAGAAAACAGTTTGAGTACTTCTTACAACTCTAGAAACACCCTAAAAAAAAATCTGGATGTAAATTCAAGGGTTGCTCTGCTACTCTCTCAGAGCAGTGTTAGTTCATTCAGAGAACATAGTTGAGTTGGCTTTAATGCTTTGAAATATCTCAAATGTCACATTTTACATTGCACCCTTGGATAGACTGGTTATGCTATCATCATTAAACACCTTTAAACCAACCTCCTGTAAAAGGTTAGGTTTACATTAAAAAAATACACACACACACACACACAGGTCGTCCCCGGGGTTAGGGATGACCCAACTTATGGTGTTCCTTACTTATGAACGGCCTCCCAAGGCTCCCCATAATGATAATTAATAATTCGGGAACTAGTTTCTTTTGTGCATGTAAACAAACTTGCACTTCAATGCATTATTAAAGCAGCTCTTTCCGATATTTGGAAGTCTAATTTAAGAGTCTGGGTCACACTTATGATCATCAGAGGATGTTTCATAAGATGGAAAATTGCAGCCACTCAACTTTAATCATGTATTTTGTAAATGATCAAATTCTTGGTTATCATTCATAGTGACCTATCAGACCTCAGATGCTATCAGATATCCACTATTTGATGTTTTCTTTTGCATCATTATATAATTTCCAACAGTTGACTTCAATTATGTTATCTGCACTGCATTATTATTATTACAGGTATCCCTCGATTAACGCGGTTAATTAATCCCTCGATGTTACCACGTATATCAAAATCGCGTTAATCAAATTTAATAATCAATGGTAAAAATTACAATTCTTCCATGATTGATTACTGTATTAATAATTCATTTTATATGGTACTCTTAGGAAAGATAGAAAATGAATGCAAAGTAAATGTTTATTAAATACTTGTACCTACATTATTTACTGCAGTTTTTTTTTTTTTTTCAAAAGAAATTATCAAGAGTCGTTTGAACAGTTTTAGTTCTTTTCTTATCGGCATAAATCTTACAATAACAAGCAAAATGACTCTCCAGACCCCAGCAAACAAACAATAAAACATAAAGGTGTGGAAAAAACACTGTAAATGTAATATATGATGGGACAAATTAAGTGGATATTGAATCCAACATTATTTCATAGCCGAATATAGAAACTAAATGTTTTGGCAGATGCAAGCATAAGCAACCCTATGGGCAACTCATAGTAAAGGTGGAGTAAGCTCCGGCTCACTTTCCTTAGTATTTTCCATAATGTAAAGCACATCTCCTAGAGAACATGTATGATAAATAAGCCTTTGGCTCTCTATTTCAGTAATACATGATGATTTATTTATTTTCAGTTACAATCTAAAAATTATTGAACAAAGAATAAAAACAACAACAACTAAACCATACTATACTGACATCGGAGGTCACGGTATCTCTCAGATACAATTTACTGTCAAATATCACAAACCTTTACATAACATGTGTTAAACCAAACTGACAGCAAAAAACAGTGTGGAATATCACTCGTAACATATGAATGCACATCTACTCGTTACCTCCAAGTTATACACTTAATTTAGAAAGTATTTTACCTTGGGTATAATAAATGTTAAAGATACCAAGCTATTTTAAACCTGGTTTTACTCCATTTCATAAGTAAGCAAACAGTCGAGTTTGCGCCTGCAAGTATTGCAAGTCAAGGTGATCCCACACATAGCGCAAGACCAAGGCAACTCATGGTAAAAGGTGGATAAGCTCTGATCATTATTCTTAATATTTACCCTTAATGCAAAGCACATCTCCTAGAGGAGATGTATGATGCTATGTATTAAAGGCAAGGGGCCACTACCCAGACTGGTTTTGGCCTTTATTGAGGTCTCATCAGTGGGAGCCAGGCTAGAAATACCAAGATTTTAGTAATACAGAGCTTATAAGTATTTTACCAGAACAAGTTACCATAAGGTGTTTTAACCTTATTAAATAAAAATCTCAGGAGGAGAGATAGATGTAGAAAGTATTTTACCTTGGGTATAATAAATGTTAAAGATACAAAGCTATTTTAAACCTGGTTTTACTCCATTTCCCAAGTAAGCAAACAGTCAAGTTTGCACCTGCAAGTATTGCAAGTCAAGGTGATCCCACACGTAGTGCAAGTGGCCCCTTGCCTTTAATACATAGCATCATGCATCTCATCTAGGAGATGTGCTTTGCATTAAGGGTAAATATTAAGAATAGTGATCAGAGCTTATCCACCTTTTACCACAAGTTGCCTTGGCTTGCACTATGTGTGGGATCACCTTGACTTGCAATACTTGCAGGCGCAAACTTGACTGTTTGCTTACTTAGGAAATGGAGTAAAACCAGGTTTAAAATAGCTTGGTATCTTTAACAAATGCACTTAATTGTGCCAGAATATTTATATTAAACATTTTGCATGTATCTGTCAGATCAGCTGCGAGCTCTGCAGGGTTAAAGGCACGTTAATCAAAACTCTTGCCATGTATATCAAGGGATTGCCGCAATTTATTTCGCTGTGTTAATCAAATCCCGGGTTAAGCAAGGGATACCTGTACTATGTGATCCCTCCAGGGAGTCCAGAGACTCATCGAGGGAGGGCACCTTCTCCACAGCTCTCTGTCTCCATCATTCACACCAATGCTATATGGGATGCATAACCTCCATAGTGTAGTATCTTTCTTTAAAACTTCTCATTGATAGCTTTACATCTTTTCTGTAACTCATCTTGTTCTATTTATCTCTTTCTTAGTTGGTAGTTTAGTTCATTTAAATATTATATCCTGCCTATATGCTGCTGTGTACAAACCATAACCACTTTATTTTTCTGATTGTTCTATGAAGTGTACCAATACACAAACTCTGGGTTTGAATCCCATCATGAACTTAGATATTTGTGATTGTCTTTAGGTGAGAGATGTCGGCACCTTTTGTGAGACCACCGCCCTGCTTATTGGAGGTCAGAAATGGGTCGAAAAAGTTCCATGTGCGGTGTAAAGCAGGGTTGCCATACTATGTAAAAAATAAATGAAAAAATACAAAAAATATATAAAATTTAAAAAATTTAAAAAAAAAAGATATGCCTAGCCCACCTACAGTACAAAATGTACTGTAGGTTTACAAATAACCTTGTGTAGGTGAGAGCAACATAAATATGTATATATATGTTTCCATATTAACTTCAAACATCCATAAATGCTCCGATGAATTAGAAAGACGTATCTTGGAATCCAAAGAAATAGCTCTCGACCCCTACCCATGAACAGCAATCTCAGTTAAAGCCTACTTAGTTACGTAATGAAGATAACTCAAACCCCCACAGCCTACATCTCCTTACCGTATATAAGTTCTCTTTCCCCTAAGCTGCCGAAAATCCTGAAGAAATTTAATGTTAAAACATATTTCTCTACCTTTCCAAAACTCCGATCTTGCCTCAGTCGACCTAAAGTAAAACACAACCTTCTTCAGTTCCCAGGAGTAAACAAAATCATTTGCAGTTGCAGCAAGCTATGTTATGGCCAGACAGAAAAGCCCATCTCTCTTCGCCTAGAAGAACACCAACATGACATTTCTTATAACAGAGCCCGTGTTAGTGCCCTATCCAGCCATGTTTCATTCTCTGCCAATACCAATGTTGAAGGATGACAACATCAAATAGACTGGACCTTAACTTCAAATGTCCACAAATACTCCAATGAATTAGAAAGACATATCTTGAAATCCAAAGAAATAGCTCTCAATCCTACCCATTTAAACAGCATTCTCAGTTACAGCCCACCCGATTCACATAGCACTGTAATCCAGTTTGGGCATGATATCATTCACACACAAAGTGCTTCACACCAGAACTAACGCTCAGACTCATTTTCAAACACAACTACTTATTCTAAACTCTGTGTTTGTCTAAAGTATAATATATTTGAAGATGTTGTTTTCTCTATGGTACTGTATTCACCTGAAGAAGTCAGCATTTCCTATGAAACTAGTAGTGAAATCTTATTAAATCTCTTAAATTTTTTTCTCGGTGTTTAAGTCAGTTAATAATTTTAAAAATGTCATTAAAGCAAGTCATTTACTCTATAAATAATATATATATATATATATATATATATTGTTATTGCATGGGCATTTTCGTGGAATTCCAAAGACTAATCATGAGAAGCCCACATGAGCCATTAACAGAATGCCTGCCGTAGCTCTCCTTAAATTTACAGAGCACGCACGACTGCTTCCAGCAACCTGTTTTGCTTATTTTCCATTGTCCAAGCAAAAAATCTAGTATCTTTTCCTTAGACCCTTGGTAACCACACTGTGACACCACAGTTTAGCTTCTGCTCCTTTAGTAACTTATGTTTCTATCATATAGTCTCTTTCCTGCCTATCAACTAAACTTTGTATCCGCAAGCCTATCACTATTTCAATCTCTTGCCACTGAATCCTCTTCACTACTACCACATCCCTCAAGAAACCCAAGCAACCAAATCTGTGTACAATAATCTAGATGCAGTTCTATCAAAACATTATCTGCTAATGCCTTTTATTCCCATAGGGAGTAGGTGAGGCCATTTAGTCTTAACTAAGTTTTGAAGCCTAATTGGCAACTAATCTCTATCCTTAGCAATCACAGAATAGTTGGCCCAAGACTATCAGCAATTTTAATTGGCATCCAGGAAGGAGAGTAGACGGTGGACAACTGTTGCCATCTCTTGATCCCTAACACTACATGTTAAGGTCTCAAATAGTGTGAGTTCTATGGTTGAATGTCTTGAGTTTATTGGATGAAAAACCCAAGTTTCCGGGGGGAAAATCATACTTCGCATACCAAAGATAGATTGACTTGGACAACCAGTCAAAGAAAGGCTCAGAAAAACTTCCTGTAGTCACCAGTTAGAACTGAACACACAAATCCTTATAAAGAGATATAATAACTTCCTTATCTTACTTGTCAGTGAATTTCTTAATGCCCAAGTGATTCTTAGAACTATTTTGCATAGTTTTGTAATACAATTTCTGTACTTCAACTCTATCAATCATTACCCTGCATCAATTTCTTGCAATCCATTTCCATGTATAAAACATAGCCTACAATTCCATTCCAAAGTGATTAACTTTATACTTTAACACACTGAATTGGTAGTTATTATCCTTTGCTCAAACTACTAGTTTATAGAGATCAGGGGTGTTCAACTCATCGATCGCAGAGCGATTTTCGGTCGATCTCTTGTGTATTCCTCCTTACTTACAAATTTAATTAAAACTGAAAACATAATATTTTATTTATCATTATTTTTAATTTGCTTTAAGTGTATTGTTATTGTTTATTTATTTCTCATTAAAATTGTCAAATCAGTAATTTTCTTAAGTCTGGGAAGTCAAACAGCGAGCTGAGTGAATACGATTATAAGCAAAGTGTAAAAACTCGATTGTAGCTTAAATATTAAATATTCCAAAGCACATTACATCGATTTTTTACTTAGGTTAAGTCCCATGTGAATATTGTAAAAAAATAAACTTTGTTTGTCTCGGTATAGCTTGTATTAGATGTTTTTGTAAATAACTTTTGAAGCTAACTGTATATACTGCTTTAATAAGAATATGTTAGAGTGTTAAAAACAAAGGCAATGTTTTTGTCGCCGAAGCTGTACATGGCGGCATTAGAAAGATTGTTATTGAAACTTGTATGCACGAGAAAGACTTGCAGGCTCCAAGTGTAAACATCTCCGAAGTCAGTCAGAAAGAGTTCAAACAACTTTTCGTGACCGGCAACTTACAATCAAAAGAAAGCGGAGGAGAACAAAAGGCATGCGAACTTGAAACTTAAGATGAAAGACTCATACCGATTCTTTGGGGGTTGCTAAACTTCATGCGAGGTCTCAGAGGAGGCCTAATAAAAAGGAACTGAAGCAAGCAGAAGGGGTCCCGGTTCCAGAATTGCTGTCAGAGAGGAGGCCACCTGGTACAGAGTCTCTGTCAGAAAGACTGCCCGGATCTACGTTCCTTGAGAGAGGAGTTTCCTGCTTCCGGAAAGGAGCTTCTCAGTTCGAGACATCACTAAAGAGAGACTACTTCTAGGCTGCAGACAAGGTTTCAAATTGCCGAAAGGAAGAGTTTTAATTGCTGGAGAAAAGTTTCCAGGCCAGGTTAATGTCAGACATTCACCAGTGTGTTGCGTTTTCATTACAATTTGATGAATCAAATGACTTCGCTGATATTGCTCAGTTAATGGTATTTATTCGCACGTATCTCAAGATTATTCAAGTAAAGAACTTTTGAAAAGTATACCATTATTGGGAAGGACTAGGGGAAATGACATTTTTTTGGCATTTGATGAATTTGTGAAACAATACAAACTTCTGCTTTTTAAACTTGTGTCTATTCAGCACCGGCCCGAGCAAATTTGTGAGTGTGGGCAAGATTTTTTTTTCCACCCTTCGGTCGAAATTGTATATATGTATATAAAAATTATATATATACAGTGAATAAATAAATAAATAATACTAATAAATAAATAAAATATTTTTGTTTATTATATAATGAGTACATAAGTTTAATACAATTTATAAATACTACATAGATCACGTTAAATATGACAAAACAAATATGAAAAAATTTAAATCAAGAATTAAAAGTTTTAATTATTTAAAAAAAGAAACCTTTCTGGCCTTAATTTCGGCAAAAGACTTTAATGTCTCGGCTATATCACTTTCAATAGATAAAGTGGCTAAGCCATCTAATCTCTCTCTTGGGGCATTGTGGACCTCAAATAATTTTTAATAAGTCTTAATTTAGAAAAACTGCACTCTGCACTTGCAACTGTAGTTGGGATTGTTAAAAGAATTCGTAGTGATGTGTACACATTAGGAAAAAAAGACTTATGCAGTTATTTGCACAAATATAATTTAATACTTCTTTGGGAGAATAAGTATTTAATATCCTCCGAGGTAATATCTTTAATTCATCTAATAAATCTATTGCTGAAATATCTTTTTTGATCACCATCAGACAGAACAGTTTCTCAGTTGAAACGAGCTTTTTTTTACTGTATCATTATCAAATTTTAAATTTTAAGTTACCAATGTTAAAGAGAAACCCAAAAATTGATTCATATTTATTTAGCTGTTCAAATCTCTCAATAATTGATGTTATTGCTGAATCAAGAATTACATTTAAAAAATTAATTTGAAACTGTCGTTCAAAATTAGTAATTGATTCGTAAGGACATTTATAATCGAATTGAGTTTTTAGATGTCGAGTTCATGTGCTGTTGTTATTTGGGAAATCAGCATTTAACTCAATATTTAGAGCAAAGTTATGGCTTGGTGCTTAACTTTCAAAAAATTATTTTCACTTCTGTATGACGTCAAGAATTTTTTCGTGACATCTAATGATTTCAAGGCTTCCATAATATTGCAGGAGATATTTTGCAATTGTTTGCTAGATGCATTGACTTCAGTTAGAATGTCATACCAAACAAATGTACAAATATAAACTTGAAAGAATTAATCTTTTTTGCTAACAAATTAGCTTCCAATTTTGTTTTAATGCATTGTTGCCCAATTAAGCTGTCATCTTCTGTGATGAAAATTAAAGCTTCATGTATTTCTTTTACTTGATTTCTTATTGCTTTTACAGCTTCAACTCGACTTTCCCATCTCGTAGTGCTTAAAAGTTTTAAAGTAAAATTTTGGATGTGGTTTAGAACTTGCCATCGATGACTTGATGAAGAAAAGAAATTATAGATTGACTGAATAATGTCAAAAAATAAAACCATATCTACATTGCAGCTTGCTGCATTGCTCAATACCAAGTTCAAGGAATGCGTACAACACGGAACAAAAAATGCTCTAGGATTTTTGTTCCTTAAAAGTGCTGGTACCCCTGCATTCTTCCCCTTCATATTTGATCCGTTGTCATATCCCTGACCATGGATATTTTGAATATTTAGGTTTTTTTCTTCTAATAATTTTAAAATTACTTCAGTAATACAACTTCCTGTTGTATTATTAATTTTAATTAAATCTAGAAATCTTTCCTCTATTTGTATAATATCTTGGGTTTCTTCATTTTTTTCTTTTAGAGAAACATATCTTACAATTAAGGACATTAATTCCTGCTGCAAAATATCAGTGGTGCAATCAACAATTATTGAAAAATACTTAGCATTCATTATTTTAGATACATTTTTTTTTTAATTTCATTACTCAATATATTAATGATTTCATTTTGTATACATTTCCCTAAATAATGAACGTGAATTTCATTGTTTTTTATGCTTCTACGTGTTTCTGTAATACGCTGTCAAATTTGGCAAATAATTCAATCAGTTTCAAAAATTTTCCATTATTATTTATATATTATTATGTATATAGAGTATCCGAACTTCCTCTGAACGCAATGTTTTCTTTTGCAAGAAATTTAATAACCGATATTATGCATTTTAAAACATGCATCCAGTGTTCTTATTCTTTTTTGAGTAATTTTAGCTGACGGTGATCAATTATAGTTTCATTTTTTAAACACTTTTCGAAATCAATCCATTTTTCAAAATTATTATTATTAGACACTTCCAGGGAGGGCACCTGACTCATCGAGGGAGGGCACCTGCTCTTCAGCTCTGTCTCCACCACTTAATCCACCAACTGAATGCAACTACACCAATGCTATCTACCGCCGACCATCACCACCACTAGTTTTTCCACAGACACCACAAACATCCATGCCCACGCTGGGATTCGAACCTGCAACCTTTGGCTAGGGAGCGGATACTCTAACCACTCTGCCAGCAATGCAGGCTGGCCAAGTGGTTATTAAAATGTTCTTGAGATTTTTCGTGGTGCTGAAGAACTTGGGATATATGTTTCCAATCGTTATTTCCTTCCGAAATTAAGTTCATAGTTCGAATATTAGAAAATAATTTGCAGCAGAAACAAAATACTACATTTTTTGAACTTGAGTAAGTTAACCAAGATCTTTTAATGGTTTCTCCATTATTCAAAATCGTATTATAATGCAATACACGAAAACTTCTATTATGTATCCATATTTTCCATCGTGTGTAAAAAAAGTCTCTTTTGATTCAGCAGGAGAACCTTGTTTTACAAATATATCAATTATTGAATTGCACAAGTTTGGCCATAAAGCTGGATCATCATAAAGCTCGTAATTTAGTGTTTAGGTATTTGAAGTCGAAGCTATTGGATGTTTCTCGAGAGCCTGATTATCATCTAAACACAAATTCGAATTTTCAGACTCATTGTCAGTGTGGGATTCCACAAGAACGTCTCTTTCACTAACTCTTGTTTCTGATAATTTAAAAAATTTCCGCAATTGATTTTCTTGCTGAGCTCGAATAACTTCTCGTTCTGCTCGTCTTTTTCTGTATTGATGACCAGAAAGGGTTTTCATTTTGTTTCTCTGGTCTGCCATTTTTGTCTGTTTCTGAAATCATAAAAAACTTTATTTATTTTTCATAAAGTATGGGCCCAAAACAAAGTAAAAAATTTAGAATTGAATCGTCATTTGCCAAGTCTAGCCCCTTTACAAAATAATTTTTATCCGATTTTACTGCATTATGAAAACAAATAAATTATAGCAAAATAAAGTTAAAAATTACCTAGTTTAATATTAATGTAAAACTCAATATGGTAGTCAATGGGCACAATTTCAAATATATGCAAGAGTTCGTAAAATAACAAGTTAAAAACAACACGGCTATAGCTACAAAGAAAATGAAATGAATAATTTATTTAAAAAATCATTACTAAGATAAATCACATATTTAACTACAAACTTACCTTCATAAATACGAGGTAACAAAATTCATTCAGCAAGCTAATAATATAATACACATTAATACAGGGAGAATGAACTGGCATGTAAGAAAACTTAGCGGATATGTGAAAGATTTATAATAATAATAATTATTATCATAAAAACCTTCATGGACTCAAAGACTCATTGTGGGAGGTCTACTATTATACACATAGCCTATCATACCGAGCCTTAAATATATTTACTGTCTCTGCGCTCGCCACACTCTTGGGCAATGTATTCCAATCACTCACCACTCTCCATGCAAAAAACCTGCTCCTGACTCCCTTTGATTTTTACTATATATAATTATTGAGGGCAATGTAAGGATGCAAAGTATGCTGCCACGAGCGATTTTGGCATTTTAGTAAAATGCACCTCTGATTAATATGTTTGTAATTTATAAACTATTATCTTTAAAATTTTATTTGTCTATCAAAAATAAGTACACAATTAAAAACGAAGTCAAAAATTGTCGAAAGTCACTTAACCCCTTAACATACAAAGACATCTGTGACACGTCTTTTGTTTATTGCACCAAAATTGATTTTGAATTTTGGTTTTATGTATAAATACAACCGAATATAGACGCTAGACAATCTTGTGCCTATTTCCTTTCAGCCGAGAAAAGTTGCCAGCGGCGTGTATCGGCTATTTCGTTTGCGTTTGCACAAATTCCCCTCACCTGAGGGGAATTTGTGCAAAATAAGGGGTTAAACACAGAAAACGCAATACACTCATATGTTTCACATTCAAAATTGAAATGAAGCTGAAAAAAATGCAAGTGCATATCACGCTGTTTCGTCTATCCAAATTTGAAGCAGAATTTAAGAAAACGAACAGCGTAATATACATCTATGTTTCAGACTAAATATTTGGATAGATCAGTGTTTCTGCAACTTCAGATATTCATGTACCCCTTCTTTAATTTTCATTATTACCAAGTACCTTATCAAAATAATAATAATCAGCTGAGCCTGTGGCATAATAATAATAAATAAAAATATATTTCATTGTAAATGTCTGTTTTATTTGAATTTAGATGTACATTTAAACAAAAAAAAAAGATTTATTTTTAATAGAACAAAATTTATAAAGATACTATACATTTTTACTTAATATAAATAATTTATCATCAATGAGAGGAGAGAAATTGCTTATTTCTATTATCTGCTATATTGCTCTCTTTTGTGCGTTTTATAAATCCAGTATTTAACGAATGATCCATACTTAAGAATTTCAAAGCTAAAAAAATTACCGTATTTACTTGAATATAACTCGCCTTTTTTCGCAAAATTAAAGCTAAAAAATCGTGGGGTGAGATATATGCGGGGATTTTCAGAAACTAAAGTTTTCAGAAAAAAAAACTTTAAATGGGTATGACTTACCAAGAAGCTTCTATTCTACATCACTTCTGTCCTCGATAGCAGTTCCTTGTGCACAACGTCAAAATTATCTCCCCAAATAGAGACATCTTCTTTCCCATTATATCAAGCAAAAATTACCTGTAATTTAAGACTTGAGATATGTAATGAACAATCCTTGAAAAATTACTAATGAGTAGTGAAAGATGTGCGCGATTGTAGGCCAATAGAGAAAAAGCAGCTATTAAGAAGTGCATATGATTGGTGCGGTATTAACAAAAGATCGCACGACCCAAACAAAAAGCAACAATTGAATGGAAAAGCTCTCAGGGGACTCTGTAACCCCTAGAGAGCACGTCTCTTGGGTGGCAGATAGGGGAGCCCACCATGTGTGTATGTGCATGCGCGTGCGTGTGTGTATATACAGGGTGTTCGGGATAAATTTGACATATTTATAATTAATTATATTTTTCCGTAAGTTACATGTATTAACACACACTTCTCTTCATTTAAAAGTTTGGACCCTTCTTCATTCATATACAAGATGTCAGAAAGGATGGATAGCTGGAACCCACCTGAATCATGGAAGAGAATAACTTGTATCATGATGATTCGTGCCCGCCATCAAAATAAGGATATTACGACTGCTGCCCAATGCTCCCTGAATACAGTAAAAACAATCAGGCATGAACTAGAGACTTGCAATGGTGACTACGAGGATGTAGCAAGAAGAAAGATCCCTAGCAGACGATCTGATTGCGTTCGTACAGCAGAATTCCTCGCAAATCTGCAGGAACAGGTGTTGAAGAACCCTGGCATTGGAATTCGGGCTTTGTTCGTGGAGTTGCTAACTGTAGTCAAGCCCTGGATAACAAGGGTAGCCAATGGTAGGCCGTATGTATGGCAGCAGGATTCGGCCCCTTGCCACACCTCTGGGAAAAGTCAAAAATGGTTGTCTGAAAATTTCTACGACTTCACCAGTCCAAATGTTTGGCCTCCAAACTCCCCAGACCTTAACCCCATGGATTATTTTGTATGGGGCGCAGTTGAAAAAGACACCAATCGCACTTCCAGTAATACAAAAGCCCAGTTAATGGATAAAATTAAAACAGTTTTTGCGGCCCTTCCCAGGGAGACTGTAGCGTCAGCTTGTTCGAGGTTCCGAAGCAGAATTGAAGCTGTGATCGATGCTAATGGTGGTTATTTTGAGTAAATCTTGTTGATAGTATTGTAATTAACTCTGCCTGTAATGTTTTTTTGTCAATTCATTAAATTTAATAGATACAAAGAAGATTTTCTTTTTCCTTACGAAACTGTCAAATTTATCCCGAACACCCTGTATATGGTGGGGTGGTCTGAATATACCGAATAAGGACTCGTGGACCAACAGGGCCATAAAGGGGCAATCATCTTGATTGTAAGGGAACCGGCACTCCCATGGACCCCTAGCTGGATCTATCCTCTCCCTCCTTCTACTTTGAGGAAGATCCACTTACTTTAATCTTTCCTATAAGGCCTTATCAGCCAACTCTCTTATTTTATGACCCTTATGCTATTAGAGTACTCGAGGGCCATGGGGTCTTTTCATTTCTGGCCTTACAACTATGCCCTCTCTATAAACCTTACTATAATTCTTTTATAATCTACTCTTTTTTCTTCAATATACCCTATTCCTCCTATGGGTTTAAATTCGGAAGAAGGCTAGTTCAGAAGCCTTAAGGTAGCAGCCCTACCACTGAACTATTCCATCGTCAGGCTAGTCCCCTGACATGGAGAACATAATCCTAATTGTAAGCTGACAGAAAAAGATAATCGGATTGAATCTATAAGAAACGACCCTGGAATGGAAAAGGTAAAACGAAAATGGAAACGACAAAATATAATACACATAGCAAACTGGAATGTAAGAGGAATAGCATATAAAGAAATAGAATTAGACCAGTTATTAAATGAAAGAAATTTTAAAATAGCAGTAATCACTGAAACAAAAAAGAAATTGAAAGGAACTATGAGAACTGAAAATTTTAATGTGATATACAGTGGAGTCGACAGAGACCAAAGAGCACAAACAGGAGTAATGATTTGGATTCATAACTCCCTTTCAAAACAGTTAAAACATTATAAATTATGGAATAAAAGAATGATAGAAGCTAGAATAAAAATAGATAGAGGCTATTTAACAATAATTGGTTTATATGCCCCAGAAGAAGGAAGGGAACATGATAATATTGATTTTTATAATCAGCTACGAAAATAAAATAAATAAAAATGATTACATAATTTTAGCAGGAGACTTAAATGCAAGAATTGGAAACATGAAAATTAATAATAATATAGGAATACATGGAGAACATACTCTAAACAGGAATGGTAAAAAATTGATTGACTTTGTAGTATATAATAACCTAAAAATAATGAATTCCTTCTATAAACATAAAGAAATACATAAATATACTTGTGCAACAAGAGGATTGAAATCAATATTAGATTACTTCATATTAAATGAAAAGACATCAAAATTTTCAGTAGATGTTAGAGTTCACAGAGGATATGAAATAAGCAGTTACCACTTCCTTGTTAAAATAAAAATAATATTACCACCTAAATGGCTACAAGTAACAAGAACAGAAAAAAAAAATTAAAACATTTGTTTATAAAACTAGACTAATGAATGACACAAATGTACAATGGCTATATGAATAAAGAATTAACCAATATCCAGATAAAACAAAATGAAGAAATAGAAATTGAATGGCTTAATATAAAAACGATACTAAATGCAGCAGCAAATGAAAGCTTAGGAAAGACCAAAAAATTCAATGAAAGAAAAAAAAAAAAGATTTGGGATGATACGATCAAAGAAATAATCAAAAAGAAAAAAGAAGCCTATCACAAATGGTTAAGCAGTAAAAGATTAGAAGATGAAATAGAATATAAAAGAATAAGAGCCAGAGCTAAAAGAGAAGTCAGAAAAAGACATAGAGAATTATGGAATAAATTTGTTTCTAATTTAGAACATGATTCATATAAAATAAGACCCAATGTATATAAGATTTTGAAACACTTAAATGCAGATACCAAAGAAAACATAAAATTAAACACTGAATTGAAATTAGAAGAATTTCTAAATTACTACACAGAATTGTGGACAGACAAATATTTTAAAAAAGACAACTGGCAAACAATTAATGAAAAGGAAATAACTAAAGAAGAATTAGAAATCAGCCTGAAAGAAACAAGAAATGGAAAATCACCCTGGCGAAGATAAGCTAGGTTCAGAACTCTATAAATATGCAGGAACAAGATTCAAAGAAAGACATTATTTTTAAATAAAATTTACTCGACTGGTATCCCCCCAACAGAATAGAAAAAAGCAATTGTGATTCCTATCTTTAAAAAAGGTAATAGAGATGACCCAAAAAACTATAGAGGTATCAGTATACTAAATTCCTGTTACAAAATATATAGCAGAATCTTAAATAGCAAACTAATGAAATATTCCGAAAACTTTATTTTAGTAGTACAGAATGGATTTAGAAAAGGACGATCATGTATAGATCTGGCCTTTTGCCTAAAATTAATAATAGAGAAAATAAGAGAATACAATTTAGAAAAACATATTGCATTTATTGACTTTGAAAAAGCATTTGACAAAGTTAAAAGAAACATATTATTTAACATATTAAAAGAAAGACAAATACCAAATAATATCCTAAAAGCTATCCTAAGTATATATGAAAATAATCAAATACAAACAAGATTAAATCTCAAGCTATCATATACGAGAGAGATAAACCAAGGGGTCCGACAGGGATGTCCCCTCTCAGCAACTCTTTTTAATATCTACTTGAATGAAATAATAATAAAATGGAATAAAAATTTACATCAAGGAATTAAACTTTCTCCTACAGTAAACTTAAACACTCTCCTCTTTGCCGACGACCAAATAATAATTACAAATTCTGAAGGTAACTTACAGAAAGTTATTTTAGATCTAAATGAGATATCCAAAGATTATGGTTTGATAATATCAACAGAAAAATCAAAAACTATGGCCTTTCAAGGACAAGATCCGGGCAAGAACTAAAATAGTAATAGATAACAAGATCTTAGAACAGGTGAATTCATTTAACTACCTAGGATGTATGATCGCATATGAAAATAAAAAAGATATAAACATAAAAATTGCAAATATTTAAAAATAACAGGTGTGATTAACTCTATATTTAAACCAAACCTAGTTTGAAAACAAACCAGGCTAAAAGTATACAATACATTAGCCCTACCAGTCTTAATGTATGGAAGCGAAATCTGGACAATAAAACAAAAAGACAAAGATTAACAACTGCAGAAATGAAGTTTATGAGAAAAACTGCAAAGTATACCCTATTTGATCACAAAAGAAACAAAGATATTATGAAAGAATTAAACCAAAAACCAGTAATAGAAAAAATTAAAAAATATAAACATAAATGGGTGGAACACGTTCAAAGAATGAAAACAGAAAGATTACCAAAACAAGCCTTAAAGTACAAGCCATTAGGAAAAAGAAAACCAGGACATCCTCTTAAATGATTCAACAATGACTTCTAAGGCCGGAACAGGCCATGCTAGGCCTAAATCTTTGATACGCATGATGATGATGAATGGAAATGCTAATTCTCTTAAACCGATTTCCATAATATCTGAAATATATTCACTATATATTTCTTAGTTTTAACACGTTCATGTCGGGGTAGTGTCAAGCAAAACCTTATATATAGCAAAAGTCTATATAGCAGTTTCTTTTGGAGGGGAGATGTAATTCATTAGTTAATGTTAATATTCCCAGTGTCTGTCTGTAATTGCGCAATTTGTTGAGAAATATATTACACAGTCTGCAGATGTCTGTGAACCTTATTCAGTGACATAATAAAAGTAATTGTTTTTCGTGTTTCTGCAGTAGAGTTGCTGTTGTGGAGGGCATATGGTTTACTGCAGGGAGCGAGGAGAATTCATGCATAATATAATTTAATATATATATATATAGACTGTAAAAGTTTGAGATTCACATCCTATGATACTTTATGGGTTGTTTCCTTCAGTATCTAATAAGTGGGTTCTAAAATGTTTAGTTTTAGTATGTATGACTATCTTCTTCTACTTCTGCAGCTTCTCCCACTTAAGTGGGGTCACTGTTGATAATGAATCTCCTCCACACCATCCTGTCACCACATCCAAGTTCTTTATCCTCAAGTCCTCTTCTACCAGCTCCCTCCATCTCTTCTTTGGCCGCCCACGCTTCTGCTTTCCTTGCACATCCATCTGCATGACCCACATATTTGTCCTCCCTCCTCATCACATGACCAACCATCTCAATCTTGCCTCCTGTATTTTCATTCCTAAGTTCATAACTTTCACTGTTCCCCTGACATAGTCATTTCTCAGACGATCCTTTCTGGTCACACCGCACATCCACCTAAGCATTCTCATCTCTGCTACTTCCATCCTGCTGATGTTATTTTTCCTCAGGGCCACAGTTTCTATAGCATATGTCATAGCTGGTCTCACTACTGTCCTATAGATTTTGCCTTTCAGTTTGATCGGCACCCTCTTATCACATAACACTCCAGCCATCTCCCTCCAATTCCTCCATCCCGCTTGTATCCTGCATCCCACTTCCTTCTCAGCTCCTCCATCTTCTTCCACTGTTGAACCTAAGTATCTAAAGTCTCTCACCTTCCTGATGACATTTCCTTCCAGCTCCAGATCTGTCTCCTGTCTCCCACTGTGCAACACATATACTCTGTCTTACTTCTGCTCAGTCTCATACCTCACTCTCCCAGTACTTTCTCCATCTTTCCAGTTTAGTTCCCACTTCTTTTCCTGAATCTGCACACAGCAAGATGTCATCTGCATACAACATTGTCCAAGGCGCATCTTCTCTCACCTCCTCTGTTACCACCTCCATCACAATATTAAACAGAAACGGACTTGATGCAAGCCAACTGTTACTTGGAAACTTTCTGTCTGTCCCAGACAGGTCCGAACACTTGTCTCCACATTTCTGTACATTTCCTGCACCAGCCTGACATATTTCTCCGGCACCTTCTTCTCCCTCAGACACCTCCAGACTTCTTGCCTTGGCACTCTATCGTATGCTTTCTCCAGATCAATAAATACCAGATGTAGCTCCCTTTGTTTCTCGTGATACTTTTCCATCATCTGCTTAACCCAAAGATAGCATCTGTTGTTGATCTACTAGACATGAAGCCAAATTGTTCCTTGGTAATCTCCACCTCATTCCTCAATCTACCATCAAGAACCATTTCTAGGATTTTCATTATGTGGGACATCAACTTTATTCCTCTGTAATTTTTACAGTCTTGTGCATCCCCTTTACCCTTGTAGATGGGGACAAGAGTACTCTCCCTCCATTCCTCGGGTATATTTTCCTGTTGGCAAACTTTCATGAACAGGTCCCACAGGAGGTCAATTTCCTCTTCCCCCAGTGAAACCGGATGTAGTCTTCGTGTTCTGAAATCCTGATATTTGTTGTTTTGCCTGTTTGGCCAAAGTAGGACAATTTGCAGCTGCAAGGGACCTGGTATACACCAGGTAGGTCTAGGGGAAGTGGTTGGTCTTTGGTAGAGCGGATAAGGGATGCCAACTTTTTATATAGTCTGTAACAGGAAGTAAGGTCATATTTTTTGTGGATATTGGTTATTTTCTCAGAGGTGCCCTGGATGTAGGGGATAGTGATAGACTTGGTGTAATCTTTATGTGGAGGGGGGGGTTGTGGTTTACTGGTTTTAGTATTTTTTGGATTTTTTTGGGGTTATAGCCATTGGCTAAGAAAGTGTTGAGGATGTGGTTTAGTTCAGTAGTTAGGGCCTTGTCATCTGAGCAGATTAATTTTGCCCTGTTATATAGTGTTTTTATAACCCCATATTGTTGTGAGGGGGGGGTGACTGCTGGTGAATGTATCTGCCAGTATGGGTGGGTTTTCTGTGAACAGAGAAAACCAAAGATCCATCAAGCTGGCGGGTAATTAAAGTGTTTAGGAAGGGGAGGGTGTTGTTTTCCTCTTTTTCTAAGGTGAACTGGACTCTGGGGTGTTGGTTGTTTAAGTGTGTTAGGAAGGAGTGGAGTGTGTCTGAGCCATGTGGCCAAATAGCAAACACATCATCCACATAACGAAGCCAAATAGTGGGTTTTTGTGGGGCGGAGTTTAAGGCTTTCTCTTCAAATGTCTCCATAAAGAAATTGGCCAAGGGTGGGGAATGCGGTGAACCCATGGCTATCCCCTCTATCTGTTTGTAGAACTTTCCTTGCCAAACGAAATAGCCTGAGTTCATTGTGAACTGAAATAGGGCTGAGATATCGGGAGGAAATTTGGCTTGGATGAGCTCTAGGGTTTCTTTGAGTGGGACATTAGTGAATAGGGAGGAGACGTCAAAACTGACCATTATGTCAGTGTGTTGGAGTGTGAGGTTTTCTATACTGGCTTTAAAGTGGGCTGAGTTTTTTGTGTGTGATGGTGTGTTGCCAGTGTAGTGTGTGAGCGTTTTGGCTAAATGTTTGGCTAATTTATATGTGGGGGAATCAATGCCATCCACTATGGGATGCAATGGCACATTTTGTTTATGTATTTTTGGGAGTCCATATAATCGGGGGGGTCTAGAGTTATAAGGTTTTAGTTTGTTGGTGACTTCCACAGGCCAAGAAGTGACCTTCTTAAGGAGTCTGTGGAGAGTTCTAATCTGAGAGCTGGTCGGATTATATTCAATGGGGAGGTAAGTCGTACGGTCTAGTACTAAAGCAGTTAGCTTACCTTTGTAGTCTTTTTGATTGAGCACCACAGTGGCGTTTCCCTTATCTGCCTTGGTGATTACTATTTTTTTGTTGTTTTTCAATTCTTGTAGGGCTGCATATTCGTTTTTGGATAAGTTTTGTTTTGGAGGTTTGGCTTTAGTGAGAACACCTACTACATCCAGTCTAACGTTGTTAGCGATATGGTTAGGCAAGTTGCGAATCCCAAGTTCTATCTGGATCATGATTTCTTTGGCAGGTATTCTTTTAGGAGCTAGGGTGAAATTGTGACCATGTGAAAGTGCGGTGAGTGCTTCAGGCTTTTAAACTGCCGACGAGAGGTTCACTACAGTGTTGAGTGGTGGCTGTTCGGCAGTTTTAAAGCCTGAAGTACTCACCGCACTTTCACGTGGTCACAATTTCGCCCTAGGTCCTAAAAGAATACCTGCTGAAGAAATCATGATCCAGATAGAACGTGGGATTCGCAACCTGCCTAACCATATCGCCAACAACGTTAGACTGGATGTAGTCGGTGTTCTCACTAAAGCCAAACCTCCAAAAACCAACTTATCCAAAAACGTATATGCAGCCCTACAAGAATTGAAAAACAACAAAAAAATAGTAATCACCAAGGTGGATAAGGGAAACGCCACTGTGGTGCTCAATCAAAAAGACTACAAAGGTAAGCTAACTGCTTTAGTACTAGACCGTACGACTTACCTCCCCATTGAATATAATCCGACCAGCTCTCAGATTAGAACTCTCCACAGACTCCTTAAGAAGGTCACTTCTTGGCCTGTGGAAGTCACCAACAAACTAAAACCTTATAACTCGAGACCCCCCCCCCCCATATTATATGGACTCCCAAAAATACATAAACAAAATGTGCCATTGCGTCCCATAGTGGATGGCATTGATTCCCCCACATATAAATTAGCCAAACATTTAGCCAAAACGCTCGCACACTACACTCCAACACACTGACATAATGGTCAGTTTTGACGTCTCCTCCCTAATCACTAATGTCCCACTCAAAGAAACCCTAGAGCTCATCCAACCCAAGTTTCCTCTTGATATCTCAGCCCTATTTCAGTTCACGATGAACTCAGGCTATTTCGTTTGGCAAGGAAAGTTCTACAAACAGATAGAGGGGACAGCCATGGGTTCACCGCTTTCCCCACCCTTGGCCAATTTCTTTATGGAGACATTTGAAGAGAAAGCCTTAAACTCCGCCCCACAAAAACCCACTATTTGGCTTCGTTATGTGGATGATGTGTTTGCTATTTGGCCACATGGCTCAGACACACTCCACTCCTTCCTAACACACTTAAACAACCAACACCCCAGAGTCCAGTTCACCTTAGAAAAAGAGGAAAACAACACCCTCCCCTTCCTAAACACTTTAATTACCCGCCAGCTTGATGGATCTTTGGTTTTCTCTGTTCACAGAAAACCCACCCATACTGGCAGATACATTCACCAGCAGTCACCCCCCCCTCACAACAATATGGGGTTATAAAAACACTATATAACAGGGCAAAATTAATCTGCTCAGATGACAAAGCCCTAACTACTGAACTAAACCACATCCTCAACACTTTCTTAGCCAATGGCTATAACCCCAAAAAAATCCAAAAAATACTAAAACCAGTAAACCACAATCCCCCTCCACAATAAAGATTACACCAAGTCTATCACCATCCCCTACATCCAGGGCACCTCTGAGAAAATAACGAAAAAATATGACCTTACTTCCTGTTACAGACCATATAAAAAGTTGGCATCCCTTATCCGCTCTACCAAAGACCAACCACTTCCCCTAGACCTACCTGGTGTATACCAGGTCCTTTGCAGCTGCAAATTGTCCTACTTTGGCCAAACAGGCAGAACAACAAATATCAGGATTTCAGAACACGAAGACTACATCCGGTTTCACCAGTACAACCGCTCTGGGCTGGCAGACCATGCCTTAGATACCCACCATAAAATTCGTTGGAAGAAAACAAAAATAATTCATCGCAGCAAGTTTAAAGACGAAAGATTATTCAAAGAATCTTCAGCAGCTCTAAAAAAACGTTCCTAACCTGAACACATTTGGGTGCATGAAACTACCCCAAATTTGGGAGATTACATTATGAGAACTTCAGCCCAATTGCCAAGACTACCAAATTAGCCAGCCAGAGGGCACCATTAGGACTTTAGGAACAATATTAGTTTCTTGCTTTCTTCTTCATTTGCTTTGTGTTAGTGCCTGCGTGCACGTACCATATCTTTATGTTCCCAAAGATGGCAATGTGACGTTGCCGAAATATAGAAGTTATTCATTAAAGTTACCTTTAATTAATATACTTTATATGCGTTGTTAATTCCGTAAACTAATTACCAGTTAAATTAAGTGAATATTGAATCCAACATTATTTTATTGCCGAATATAGAAACTACAAGAGTTTCATGCCAAATATATAGAAACTAAAAGTTTCGGCAAATTCAAGCGTTAGTAGTGCCTTTTATGGGCAACTCGTAGTAAAGGTAGAGCAAGCCCCAGACCACTTTCCTTAGTATTTTCCATAAATGTAAAGCACATATTCTAGAGCAGTTCTTCCCAAACCTATGGATGGCCTCCTTTGGAAAAATTAAAATATTTCATGGTCCCCCATTGAAAAAAAAACAATCGTAATACAGACATATATTATTATAATATTTATTGTATTTATATTCAATACAGTTTATATTCAAGATTTTGCATTTGTAAGCTTTTATTTGTGCTTCCTATCAATATCTTTGAAATGAAACATATGAATAAGCATGTATTTACTAATATTCATTAAGCGTGCGAAATATGCAGGAAGCAAAATATGTGAACGAACACGAATGTGTGATTTTTCCATTAAAATATAAAAAAAAAACAAAAGAAATAATAAAAATTAAATGCTGTTTCTTTTAAGATTTAAAAAAAAAAGAACTACTTAGTCTTAAAATATTTAAAATTTGTTTTCATTATTTCACAGATCCCTCAACAAAACTTGCGGCCCCCAAGGGGACCGCGGCCCACAGTTTGGAAAGCGCCGTTCTAGAGGACATGTATGATAAATAAGCCTTTGGCTCTCTATTTCAGTAATACATGATGGTTTATTTATTTTCAGTTACAATCTAGAAATTATTGAAACAAAGAAATATTAAGAATAAAAATTTTTGTTACAAAATAACGCAAACATCGATAATGATTGAAAATAAAACTAAACAAATGCATTTAACATTAATTAACCAGAATCTTCAATAGTTGGATTTACAAAACTGTCATAACAGTCATCGCAAACAGTATTGCTATGCTGAAAACATGATACTTTTTACAATGCTTGCAAAAATATTTTGATAAGCACCTTATTTTGGATGCATAGCACATAAAGCATCTTTTTCTTTTTCTGTTTGTCGAGGGAGCCGTATCTATGTCGTCGTTAGAATTTCCTTCAAATTGTATCTGAAATTGATGAAGTTTCAGGTGTAAAGGCTTATTCACACCTGTAGAGATTTCTGAATGCCTTTTTATTTGTTCTGACACTAACTGCATTACGAGATTTGTAATAAATATTCTGCACCGTATTTTCACATTGTTGTTCAGCATATGAATAATCTGACCATTTATATTTGAGCTATACTGACATTGGAGCTCACGGTATCTCTCAGATACAATTTGCTATCAAATATCACAAACCTTTACAAAAAAAACGTGTTCAACCAAACTGATAGCAAAAAATAAATAAAGTGCGGACTATCGCTCGTAACATATGCATGCACAGCTAGTCATGACCTTCAACCCATACAATAAAATATCTAGTAAGTATCTGTCAGATCTGCCAGGACCTTCGCAGGCTCAAATATCACAAATCTTTGCATAACACGTTAAACCAAACTGACAGCAACAAAAGTGCAAAATAGCACTCGTAATATACTCACACGCAGCTACTCACGACCTTCAACCTATACAATAGATAGGTTAAAGAATATTCACGTGAACAATTAGCATGTATCTGTCAGATCAGATGCGAGTGCCTGAGTGTTAAGCAGAGCCATGAGGCAGGCTGCCTCTATACTACACCCTGTCGTCAGTACTGGTCCCAGGGATTATCAAAATAAAAATAATTATTTGGAGCTTATATAATTAGAATTAAATATAATTATCTTTATAAATATGTATATATATAAAATTAATATTTTTTAAAATTTTTTCTGCCTCCAGTATAATTGTAACATAAACTCCAAGTTTTCCGCCTGCGGTATTTGCCCATTCCATCCCTGCCTCGCACTGGGCCTGTGTCTATTACTACTGATGGTGCTCCTGCAATGATAGATAATAAATCTGGCTTCATTTCATTATGTAAAAACGATGACAAATATCCAGATTTTTTAACGTACCACTGTATTATTCACTAACAAGTACTGTGTAGTAAAAGATTAAACACAAAAGATGTTTTGGATAGTACATTTAAAATTGTAAATTCTGTTCGAAGAAAAGCCCTGCAACGGCAGTTATTTAAATTACAGGCAGATGATGATAGGAAACTTCTGTTGTACAATAATGTTTGCCGGCTCAGCAGAAGTCAATGTATTAATTATTGATATAAAAAATTTTCTTGATGAAAAAGGAGATATTTATCCACAATTGAGTGATAAAAAATGGTGTTACACTTATCATTTTTAGTAGATTTCTGTATGAAAATAAGCAATTTAAATTTAGAGTTACAAGGTAGAGATAAAAATTTAATTGGCATGTTAAGTTCAATAAAAACTTTCCAACAATACTTACTTTTATTAAAGAAAAATATAAATGACTGCGAATTTAGACATCTTCTATATTTATTAAAATTTTTTGAACAAAATCAAGAAATGCTTTGCTATGATTTAAAAGAATTTATTCGTGAAATAGAATTAGTTGAGGAAGAAATAAATTCAAAATTTAAAGATTTTAATAAAACTGAAATGATTGTATCTTTTATCAATAATCCATTTCAAGAAAACTTGAACATCACAGAAATTTCAAATAAAATTAGTGGGCTGCTTGATATAAACCAAGCTGAAGTAGAACTTGAGATAATAAACCTTCAGAATAGTTTACATTTAAAATCAATAAACAATGAAGTCATTTGGGAGTATGTGCATGAAGAATTCCCAATATTAACTGATATTGCACGAAAAATTCTGTCGTGTTTCGGATCGACATACTTGTCAGAATCCGCTTTTTCAAATATGACCGTCATAAAAAATCAATTAAGAAACCAAATTACAAATGATCATTTGGATGATTGTCTGCGATTGGCCACTTCTTCATATCAACTTGACTATGAAAATATTGCGAGGTCCAAACAATGCCAAATTTCACATTAACTTTTTTTTTTTTTTAATCAACCAGCATTTCCTGTAACTTGTGAATTTGTAATCAATCTGTTGTTTTTTCTAACTTTGGTTTTCCAAAATAGAGAAATAAATATTTTATTCCAATATATTTGTTTGTTTGTTTTTGTTGTATTAAAATAATTAAAATGATAAATACATTTTTAAATACACAAAGTTTTTAGTTGTTTATTTGTGCGTAATCAGATATCAGGTTGGGGGAACGTGATCTACATAAAGAGAGTAGATCTCTGAATAACTTAGAAGAGAGTACATCGCCAAATAACTTTTTATTGAAAAGTAGCTCGCATACTAAAAAAGGTTGAACACCACTGATATAGATCATCCTGCAGGATATCTACATCACCTTCATTAACAGCCACTCTTTCCAGTTTAGCATTCAGCAAACAAGAAAATATTCTTCCTCAAATCATTTCCAGTATCATTAATGTACAAATCAAACAAAGGCAGCCCAATTACATAGTTCTGTAGCTCAGTGCTGGTCACATGGCTTCTCTTTGATTCACCATCACTCTTTGTCTGTCATTAGCCACTCTTTTATCTATGTCACTTTCATCTCCATCCCCATTTACACTAAATTATATAATAGTTCCATGTGGTATTCTGTCAAATGCCTTTTGCAAATTCAATATCATAGCATTGCCATTTCTCTTATCCAGCTCAGATGTCACTGTATTTTAGGAAGTGAGTCACTTATTAAGAGAGTGACTAATGATTCACAATGCAATGCTGTCCCAGATACAGGGTGGCCCAGAAGTAATAGGGCAGTCAGAGAATCCACATTTAAGCAGAAATATTTTATTACCAGAATATAATATATATGTACATGCAGTGTGTGTGTGTGTGTGTGTGTGTGTGTGTGTGTGTGTGTGTGTGTGTGCATGCGCAGAATATAATCATCAGGTAATAATCAAAATAATAATCATTATTATTATTATATACGTCATCTCCATAGAGTCCGAGACCCATCGCAGGAGACCCAAATCAAATATCTCACACACACACAACCTCTGAACTTCAATTCTACAACCCATTACCATGCATTGCAACGTTGCATGATTGCAACAAACATTAGTTTGTTGCAATCCATTTCCATGTATATTTTATACCTCTCCTTGAATCCATTTACCATCGGGAACTAACAATCAATTCTGGCAATCCATTTCACTCACTCACCACTCTCCATGCAAAATATCTGGTCTGTACATCCCTACTTAACCACATTCTTACACAGCTTCCATGGATGGCCCTAGTTCTCTATTTGTCATATATTGCACTTGCATCAATTTTTATAAAACCCCTTTAATATCTTAAAAGTTTCTATCATGTCCCCTCGTTCCTGCCTATCAACTAAACTTTATAACCCACAAACCTTCAACCTATCCTCCTAGAGAGTATTCCACAGACCTGTCACCATCATGATCACTTATCTCCAAATCTTTACATACCTCCACCTGTTCCCTAAGAAACCCAGATGACCAAATCTGTGCACAGTAGTCAAGATGTGGACGAATCATATCTTTATAAAGAGGGATAATAACTTCTTTATCTTTACTTGTCAGCATGTTTTTCAACATCCAAGTAATATTCATTGAGCTATTTTACAAAATTTTGCAATATGCACTCTGAACTTTAACTCTTTGTCCACCATTATCCCCAAGTCCCTAGCCTCATCAGTTTCCTGCAAACTAATATCATCAATATGATACACTATATGCTACCTTTTCGACCTGAAGTGCATAACCTAACATTTTGCAACATTAAATTGACAATCATTATTCTTTGTCCACAATGCCAATTTATTTAAATCATCCTGCAGGATATCTACATCACCTTTATCAACTATTGCTCTCCTCAGTTTTGCATCATCAGCAAACAAATGAATAACCCCCTCTTAAATCTTTCCCTATGTCATTGATATACAAATTAAAGAGTATTGGCCCTAGTACCAAACCCTGAGGTACTCCTCTAGTCATCATTATTCTCCTAGACTCCACTTCACCATATGCTGCTCTCTGGTGTCTATCCATGCTATTAGCCTCATATTCATACCCATTTGCTCCAGTTTTTTTATAATAGTTTTTCATGTGGTATTCTGTCAAATGCCTTGGCAAAATCGAGCAGTATCATGTTGTTGCTATTACCTCTATCTAATTCTGTTGTCACTTTATTATAAAATGTGAATAAGTCACTTACACAGGATCTACCATTTACAAAGCCATGCTGCCCACTATAGAGTATCACATCCCTTTCCTACACACTGTTGTATTTTACATTTCTTCAACTTTTCCAATACTTGAACAACCAATATATTAATTGGTCTGTAGTTTGCTACCTCTGTTTGAGCCACCTTTATGTAGTGGTACTATCTTACCCTCTTTCTGTTCCTTTGGAGCCCTGTCAGAGATGAGACTTAGATTGAAGAACTTTGTCAGAGGCAATGTCAATTCTCTTGCACATTCATGTAGTACACGGAATGATATGCCATCCAGTCTCACTGCTGGATGGCATATCATTCATATTTTTATACGAATATTCATATTCATATTTTATATGAATATGAATGTTGTTCACATTCATATTTTTAATACATTGAACACCTCCTGTTCATCCACCTCAATATTGATATGCATCTCTGTAACATCAACTGTATGATACAGAGATGCCTGGATGATGCACCTTTGCAAAATGATCACTCGAACAACCCAGCTCATTTTTTTGGTTCAGTCACCTTTCTACCATGAGCATTGTTTAAAGTCATGCTACCATAGCCATTTTTCCTCTTGATCTCTCTCATAGTCTAATTTGGCCTTCTTTACCATACTAGTCACCTTTCTTGCTTGCATTTTGTGCTGCTCATGACTATGCTGATCATTTTTTTTCTTATATTTCCTCTACAATGTTTTCTTTTTTTTTTTGCAACTTTTGCTTTATATATTCCTATTCATCCACTAATTCCAACTTGGTGTATCCTCCTGACCTTGTGTATACAGTCTGATACTGCTATCCTCAAGCAATCTCTGACCACTTTCCATGCTCTGCTGACATTCTTTCCTTGGAGCTTCTCAAACCATGGCACTGTTCCAAGATGACTCCTGAGTCTCTCATAATCACCAGCCTTATAATTGAACATAAATCCTTTCTTAACAGAGAGCTCCACTTGTTTGGCAACTTCCCAGAACAAGACCGCATGGTCACTCTCCCCAATTGGAGGCAGTGTGTCTATCTTGGTTGTGGATACATCTAATACTGTTATCAGATCCAACACTCCCAAACCCCTGTCCCCTCTATAGCAGGTTGTTTCATGTAATTATCCCTTAGCAACTGTATAAATCCCAATTCCATCTTGCTGTGCCCCTTTTTCTCCATCCAATCGGCCTACATCTTCCTGTGGACCATCTTTGTCTATAGCAGCACCCAGAAATGTATTTTGTCCTATTTGCCTCCATCTCATACCAGACAGCCTCAAATGAACCATCTTCTTCATACCTAATATCCAGCTATCATCGACAGTACCTCACCTCCTGTCCTGTTCCTTCTATCCTCCCTGAAAATACAATACTCTTTACATTCTATCCCTGTAACTATCATTTTCAGTCAACCAGGTCTCAGTGATGCCTATAATTTTTGGCCAAGTTGAGCTTACCAATACCAAAAACTCCTCACCCTTATTCCTGATACTTCTTGCATTCGTGTACATGCATTCAACATCTCTTTGTACCCATAGTTACCCTTGTGTAATGTCATTACCAACCCATTTAAATTGGAGACCTGTGAAATCCAGTTTAGCATTGCATAATCATTACTGTACTCATGCTCATTTATCACAGGGGTGGCCAGACACATGCTAGATTTCATCCTCCCTAATATATCTAGTTTCTTTGGTTTTGCACTACCACACTCTCACTAAACAACACTTTCTCCAAACATCTAACTCCAAAATCATTCAAATGCAGTCCATCAGGTATATACAAGTTCTTTCACCCATCAAACTCACTTCATACATCAATAAACTGTACATCAGTTCTCCTGCACGTTCTTTTCATTGACTCATTGATATAATATTATATAATAAAATAATAATGAAATTATAGTGATTATTGTTCTGAAAACTCTGTATTATTTCTGGGTCACCCTGTAGAATACCATATTCCTGTCTACTCATTCTTGAATTCTGCTTTTTATACCGTAATCTCCATACCCAAGATATTAAGTAGTCTTGGAGCCTCCTTTATGTAACGAGGCTATCTCATTACATAAAGGAATCACTTTCCAATCCTTTGAAGGTCTCTTCTACTGATAAGACTTCAACAGCCCAGTTAGGAATATAGCCACATTGCTTGCACTTTCCTGTAAAACATATCTCATGCAACCTCATGATTTTATTCACATTGAGATTTCTTAGTATTCTAAATACCCCATTTCAGCTATGTATATGCTACTTCCATTTTAATATCAATCCCTCTGGCATCACTCAGTACATTATCTCCACCTGGATGATACACACTCAATCGCTTAGTATTTCAACTATATCTTCTGCTTCTGTTACTTCCCTACCATCAGCATTCATGAAAGATTCTTCCATTCTTTGGGAATTTTCTTTGACTTGCTTCACTAATTTCCTCATCTGATTTTGACTTTCTCATCATGCTACTCACCGTTCTATACTACTTACTTATTGATCACTTTCTGCACATACATATGCTACACAACTTTTTTTTTTTGCAAGGCCTGTTTAATGATGAAGAAGAGCCTCCTTGGTGTACATCCTTTATAGGACTAACAGGTGGCAGTTGGAGGGTGCCAGAGCCAGGCTGTGAGCAGGATGAAGAAGATCAGTCCAGGCAGATATTGAAGTTGCATCTACTTTGACCAAACTGGTATGAGGTTGGGCATTGTCAAGGACCTGATTCATGTTTTGTGTGTACCAAACTCTATGGATGTTTGTTCATTTTCTCTGATGTACCATTCTAAACTGATTGTGATACCACTCTCCAGAAAGTCCATAAGCAAGACCCTATTTTTGTTTTAGAACATGACTGCCATGACTTTACCCAAAAAAGGCTGGCTTTCGAAGTTTTTTTTTTTTTTTTGTCTATAAAACTGATATGAAACCATTCCATCGACTGTCTCTTCATTTGAGAGAGCTATAGTGGTGAACACATTTCATCACCTTTGACTGTATGATATGAAAATCTTCTCTCATTCTTGTAACACAGAAGTTCTGTACAGATTATTTTCCAAGCTTCTTTCTATGAGTTTTTAATGGCACTTGTGATGGTAACAGTTATTAGACACATGTATTCACAAGAATAAAGAATAATTTTTGTTATTGCAAATTTCAGCCAGAAACAGGTATTCATCAGTGCATCAGCATAATCACAATGTGAAGCTAGAACAAAGAACATTAAGCCTATTTACAAATACCAGAGTGCCACCATACAGGTGGTTACACAATAAAAGGAGATTGCAATTAAGGTTAAAACTAAAATGAAAATAATTTTGAAATGCAAAACATAACAGAATTTAAATAAATAACATGATTGAATGATATAGCATTATATTAAACAAAAAAAAAATGGAGGGGTGCAAAGGGAAGCATGCTATTACTTGCCATTTATAAGGATGAGACTCTCCCAAATCTTGGCAACTGATAGACAGTTGCTCTGATTTAAGTCTGGGTGGTGTAGAGGTGCTTCAGCACACTCTTTAAATAACTGCTCAAACTTATGCTGGTACCAGTGTAAAAGGATGGAGAACATTGGACCAGAAGATAGTGGGAGATCAGTGTCCACTCCATAGTAAGCAAAACCAGATTTTTCAGGTTTATTGCTTTATGTTGGAGGTTTAATGGATTTTTTACAACACTCAAAAAGAATTAAAATAGAATTTAATACTTCCTATATTTCGTCCTAGTCACTAGGACATCTACGGGGATTACAAAGACAATTAATGCAACATGCACACAAAAACTTACAATACTAAGCCCAACCACGTGGGTGACAATAAAGTCTTATCTAGGTGGAGCGCCCTCTAAGGGCAGTAGTAGGTGGCCTGGAATGTAAGGTGGGACCTCTGGTGATGACTGTTTCCCAAATCTTTGGAAGCTTAATGCAACCGTATTTGTTAAGATTTGGTTGGTTTCTGAGTGCTGCTGCTGCTTCTAAGAAAAGTCTCTCTTTCTTGAATTTGCTGTGGTGGAGCATGGTGGTTTTCTTCCATGATACTCTGTGGGTGGTGTCCAAAACATGGTCAGCCAAGCCTGAATGGCCATAGTTGTGTTTAACGATGTACGACTTGTGTTCCTCCAGGCGGATGGATGCTGATCTGCCTGTCTGTCCAAAGTACGCAAGCTTACAGGAACAGGGTACTTTGTAAACTCCAGGCAGAGAGAGAGGAGGGAGCTGATCTTTCGTAGAACGGATAAGGGTAGCCAGTTTGCGGTAGGGCTTATATGCTGTGTGTAGGTTATACTTTTTTAGTATCTTGGCTATTTTTCCGAAGTGCCACGGATGTAGGGTATGGTGATGGCATTTTTAAATTCTTGTTGACGAGAGGGACGGGGAATGGGGGAGGAATTGATTATTTTTTTGATGCTGTGTTCGCTGTAGCCATTGGAGAGGAAAGTTCTGTGTATGTGGTTAAGCTCAGTAGTGAGGGCGGTTCCACTGGAACAAAGATTGTGGGCTCTCTTGGTAAGGGTTTTAATGATGTCATACATTCCAGGCCACCTACTACTGCCCTTAGAGGGCGCTCCACCTAGATAGGACTTTATTGTCACCCACGACCCACGTGGTTAGGCTTAGTATTGTAAGTTTTTGTGTGCATGTTGCATTAATTGTCTTTGTAATCCCCGTAGATGTCCTAGTGACTAGGACGAAATATAGGAAGTATTAAATTCTATTTTAATTCTTTTTGAGTGTTGTAAAAAATCCATTAAACCTCCAACATAATGTCCGCACAGCACTTAAGCCTCTACACAAGGTTTATTGCTGTTGATATAAGATTGGTGTTCTTGTAGTCATTTTTGACCAAACATCCTATTTGTCCAAAGTATGAGCGAAGGCACTCACACTGAACCTGATAAACTCCAGGGAGGGAGCTGTTATCTTTCATTGATGGTAATAACCAGGAGGAGATTTTGTTGATAAGGAAGAATGTGGGTACTAAAAGGAAGGATATTGACTATCATAAAACATACCATTGATGGTATGTTTTATGATAGCAAATATTAAAAATATAGCACATGCAATTGGTAAACAGAAAAGCTAAACAAAAGATATAAGTCTAGTAGGTACAAATGACTTAATAAGTATGAGAGAGGATATGCAAGAGTTGTTGGACGAAGCGGGAGTGAAGAGGGAGAAAGTGAAAATTGTAAGTATATATATTGCCTAGATATGAAAGAAATGAATTAAGAAGAAGAGCTATGATGGCAAATGGTTTAATGCATAGGCTGTGTAGAAGAAATGGATGCGAGTTTTTGGGATGCATGGAGTGTTTTAGGGAAGAATGGATTTGTACAAGAGAGATAGCTTACACTTGGATGTGTTTTGTATCCAGAGTCTTGAAAAACTATTAATTGGTATGAGACCTAATTCAGGTCAGCTAAAATATGATGAGGAGGAATGTAAGAATCTGTGTTTGAGAGTGACAGTGTTAAGTAATTGCGTTAATGATGGGAATGGATATTATCATGAAAATGATTATGAGGAGAAAGCAATTTTGGGTTCGTCCTGATCAGACTTATCAAGCATATTCAAGGATGTCCACATAAGTAAGGCACTAAATAAGAACCGAGATCTACAAGTTTAACTTATGTCTGTGCACAAATGCTAGGATTATCAGAAACAAAGCGGTCAAGTTTTTTTTTTTTTTTTTTTTTTGTGCCTTTTTCAATAAGTTAGGACCTCAATTATATGCATTAGTGAGACTTAGCTATCAGAAATACTAAGTTGTATTGAGTGTAAAGGGTACAGTATTTGAGGAAGGATAGAAGCAGAAGGGGGGGGGGGTGCTACTAATGAGATATTTATATTGGTTACTTGAATCCAGTTAGTGTCGAGACCTATGCCTGTAATACTAGTAAGAGATTTTCATGTGGCATTAAGTTTCAAACCATCTGGTGTGAGGTATGGAGTCTAACAAGATCAAATACATAGTGGAGTGTTGTTACAGACCTAGTGGATCAATTTCTAGTGATGATGAAATGCATTACCAAATAATGATAATGGGCAAGAAATGAATAATCATAATGGGGGACTTTAATTATTCAAATATTGATTGGATAACTGTAAAATCTCATGAGTGAAGAATGAAACTGAATTAATTTAGCTGTTCTGAGAAAACTTCCTCAAGCAACGTGTAACAGATAGAACTAAAGGTCTAGCTCTGTGACCCTACCCCACTCTGATTATAGGGGAGTCGGGGGGGGGTCTCGTTGTAGCTATTCTGCCTCTGGTTGGTGAAGTGATCATGCAGTATTCACTTGGAAAGTGACTAAGTTTATGAATGTTCTGTTCAAAAAAAGATTACATGCTGAACTGTAAAGCAGGAAGCTATGACCAACTGAGGAGTACAGCTGGTTCTGCAGCATGTCATCAGTTGTTGGAGGGAGAAGAATATTGACATTGCATTTAAAAAAAATACTAAAATGATGCAATATCAGAATGTATAACTAGAGTTCGGAGAATAAATAGGATAGGAGTGAAATAAATATGTAATGTTATCAAGCAAGGTATTTGTAAGAAAAAGATGATGGCGATGGAATACCAAGTGCAATAAGGATGATGTCAATTATGAAAATTAAAAGGAGCAGGCTGTGGTACAGAAAGGTAACTTTGAATATGAAAAGAAACTATCTCTGCAAGTTTCATTTCATAAGAAGATCCAAAAGAATTCTATCATTAATGCTACAAGTAAAAGAAAGAATGAATATGAAAGAATAACTACTGAATTCAGATGGTGTGTGTGTGTGGGTGACATATGCAAAAGAAATTGTTTACCTAACGAGTGCCCATTTTGCTAAAAGCTATCAACCTAGTAATGCAACACGCCGTTCACTGCTATTTCTTCGCTGAATGAAGAAACTCAAGTGTATGAAGAGGAATTAGAGCTGTTACACAAACTGAATAAGAATTCAGCAATAGAAACTGATGGGATGTCAGCATGTGCTGAAAGAGTGTTCAGCTGAACTGGCTATTCCTTTGATTAGGCTGTTTAATATGAGTCTCAGAAACAATGTATGGTAGTCCCATTGCATAAGGGTGGTGCAAAAACTGATATATCCAACTATTGACCTATCAGTATCTCAGGAGTGGTGGTGAAGATTTTGAAAAAGTTGGGTAGGGCTCACATTCAGAAATGGGTTTACTAAGGGGAGGTCATGTTTCAGCAACTTGCTCCCATTCTATAATAATGTTAACATTGAGTTAGACAAGGGAAGATACCTTTGGATTTTCCTAAGCTTTTTGACAGAATATTACTTGGAAAACTGTTGCATAAATTGGAGAATATGGGATTGGATTATAAAATATTGGCATGAATTAAAGGATAGCTGACTGACAGATATCAAGTTTTATAAGTGGTATGCGAGTCTGCAAGATTTAAGGTAACCATTGGTGTACTACAAGTATTGGTCCTTGGTCAATTGTTATTCAATCTATACGGTAATGACATTGGGAAGGATTTGACAGTGACTTATAGGTATTTTGAATGATGCAAACATAGACAGGGTAATCAAAAATGCACTACTTGCAGAATGATTTGGGCTGAAATTGTGGGCATGTGAAAATGGCTGTAGTTCAGTGTTAGTAAATGTAAAGTCATGCACTTTGGTGTGATCCAGTGTCATATTATATTGGTGTGATTATACTAGAAGAAGCTGATCAGTCTGGGGATCTTGAAGTTTTAGTAGACATAAAGTTGAATTTCAAGGACCTTCTAGGAAAGATTGCAAGTCCAACCCAGACGATCAATGTTGAAACAAACCTTGACATGTAAATATAAGGAAGTCATTTTGCCTCTTTACAAGGCCTTGATAATACCTCGCTTGGAGTATTGCATCCAGATCTGGTCTCCAGGTTTCCATGATGATTCTGATACAGTGGAGAGAGTGCAAAGAAGAGTTATAAAAACGGTATCTGGATTTTGGAATACTGATTATGAAAACAGATTGAGAGTTTGTAGACTGCAGACACTAGCAAACAGGAGAAAGAAGAGTGATGTGATTGAGGCTTACAAAGTTCTGAATGATTATACAGGATACCACTAGATGAAGATTTTCACTTTATAGAGAATAAGATAAGTATGCAAGCATTCTTGTAAGTTGAGAATGAATGCCATCAAGAAGGGGATGAGAGCTAATTTTTCTCTCTCTCTCTCTTAGAGTGGTACGTGATTAGAATGCATTGCCACAGAGTCTCTCTCTCTCTGTGGTACTACACTGCTTTCCACTGTTTCACTGCAATCATTTTGACTCTACCGCTGGCACTTTCCTTTTTCTGGAAATGTTCTATTGCAGTTTGCACACTTCTGAATTTGTTTCTTCTGCTTTACCAGTTATTGGAGTATTTCATCATAGAGGAGTCAGTTTTAATGCTAGAGGAAGAGGGCAGGTTCGAGGTTTAGAGGTACAGGAGGAGAGTGTGTTTCAGATACTGAGTACACTCTGGATGTCAGTAAAGCATTGGGACTGGATGGTATTTCACTAAGAGTTCTGAGAGAATGTGCTAGGGAACTGACAGTGCCTTTAACCTGGCTTTTCAATGAAAGTCTGGCTGCGGGAAAGGTGCCCAGGGAATGGAAGGAAGGTAAGATAGTGCCATTGCATAAGGGTGGTAACAGACTGGAAGTGTCTAATTATAGGCCAGTTTGTGTGTGTGTTATCAGTAGTTGTTAAGATCTTGGAGAAAGTAGTGAGGGACCATATACAGCATTGGGCAGATGAGGGTAATGTTATCTGTGAGAGTCAACATAGATTTGTGAAAGGGCGCTTTAGCAATATGCTAGCCTTTTATAATAAAGTTACAAGAACATTAGATGAGGGAAGGGAATATACTGCAATTTTCTTAGACTTAGCGAAGGCATTTGACAGGGTACCACATGATAAGCTGATATTTAAGTTGCAACATGTGGGTCTGGATGTCAGATTGGTCAACTAGATTCAGGATCGGCTGTCTGATAGGTATCAGAGAGTTGTGTATGGTGGAACAGTTTCAAGCAGGCAGAGGATTACAAGTGGAGTCCTACAGGGCTCAGTACTAGGACCTATATTGTTTAACCTTTATATCAATGACATTGCCAGTGGATTGCAAAGGGATATTCAGTTGTTTGCGGATGATGCGAAGCTGGGAAGGATTATTAGTAATAGTGCAGATGTGGTAACCCTGCAAGAGGATTTGAATAAGCTAGATAGATGGGCAAATGAATGGGGGTCTCAGTTTAATGCAGCAAAATGTAAGGTCTTGAGGTTTGGGAAACATCGATGGGATGCTGCATACTCTGTGGGAGGAGTTTTACTGGAGGAAGTAGGGGAGACAAGAGATCTGGGGTTGATGATTGATAGAAACCTGAAATTTAGGGGACATATTGCAAAGGTGGTGAAGGTAACACAGAGGATTGCTGCAATTATGAGAAGGACACTGACCTGCAGAGATAAAAGGATTATCATTCCGTTGTATAAGTCTCTGATCAGACCATACTTAGACTATTGTTCTCAGATTTGAAGGGGATAAATTAACTGTGGAAAAGGTACAAAGATGGTTTCAGGACTGTACAATGTTGGTTATGAGGATCGGCTGAGGGAATGTGGACTGCAGAGTTTGGTGGATAGAAGAAGGAGAGGTGATATGATTGAGACTTTTAAACTGTTGTGAGGTGGTTACAGGGTTAACACTGGGGAGTTCTTTTGCTTAGTTGAACAGCAGGAAGGAGTGATGACAAGAGGCCATCCCTGGAAGTTATGAAAGGAAATTGTGAGCAAGAGGGTGAGGAGTGGTTTCTTTGCATAGAGGGTGGTTGAACCGTGGAATGCATTGCCTGATGGAGTGGTGAGAGCGAGAATGGTCAATGAGTTTAAGGAGTGGTATGATAGATTTTGTGTTTCTTGGGGGGGGGGGAACCTCCCCTCAATGAGTCTTGACAGACTTTATGTTCTTAGGAAGGACCTCTAAGGATGAGTCTTGACCCCATGGTGGCCTGAATAATAATAATAATAATGTTCATATCTGTCATACTAGTTTTTTTACTATTCCACTGTCTGTCATGTCTTTGTCTGTCTTACCACTCTCTACTGTGCCATTCATCTCATTTGTACTTCATTTGCTATTCCCAAGTTTCACTGCATCCAGATTACTTGTTATTCATGCAATCATCGATTGCATCTTTCACCAGATCATGTCAGAGAAGTACTCATTCTTGTTACATTGTCACTATTCTCACCCTCTGTCACACTTCCCATCATTTCCACATTCAAGTTGCAATTCTTATATGCATTCTCATTTCATCAGCATTTAAGATCCACAACTTATTCACATAATCCACCGAGTACATGTGTCACACTTCATATTCCACGAAATAACTAACTAAAATAAAAATTTAATGAATTAAAAGCTGCTTTGAAAGACAAAGCAGCTGCCTTCTTTTTTTCATTGCCCAACAGCATATGTTGCTTTAATCCTTTATCCAAATGTGAGCAAACAAAGTTTGTGCCTGAAAATATCTTCAGGTCTGGGCTAAGGTAGTACAACCCCGGGCAACTTGTAGCAAAGGTGGACCAAGCTAACATCACTCCTATCTCAGTACCTCCCATAATGCAAAACACATCTCCTTGTGGATATGTATAATGTTATGCATTAAGGGAAGGGCCACTACCCAGACTAGTTTCAACCTTTATTGCAGTCTCTTCAGTGGGAGCCAGGCCCAGAAGTGGAGATACAAGGCAGAAGCAATGGTGAGGTCATCTTTACCTATAGGAGTTGCCAAAAGGTGTGCCACCTTTTTATTAAATTACTCTGGATTTAGTGAAAGATGTTGAAAGTTTATTTTTCACTTGGTTAGAGTATAATAAATTTAGTTTAATCCTTTATCCAAGTGTGAGCAAACAAAGTTTGCACCTGAAAATATCTTCAGGACTGGGGTAAGGTAGTACAACACCAAGTGAAAAATAAACTTTCAACATCTTTCACTAAATCCAGAGTAATTTAATAAAAAGGTGGCACACCTTTTGGCAACTTTGCTGCAATTATGAGAAGATGTTGAAAGTTTATTTTTCACTTGGTTAGACTATAATAAATTTAGTTTAATCCTTTATCCAAGTGTGAGCAAACAAAGTTTGCACCTGAAAATATCTTCAGGACTGGGGTAAGGTAGTACAACACCAAGTGAAAAATAAACTTTCAACATCTTTCACTAAATCCAGAGTAATTTAATAAAAAGGTGGCACACCTTTTGGCAACTTTGCTGCAATTATGAGAAGATGTTGAAAGTTTATTTTTCACTTGGTTAGACTATAATAAATTTAGTTTAATCCTTTATCCAAGTGTGAGCAAACAAAGTTTGCACCTGAAAATATCTTCAGGACTGGGGTAAGGTAGTACAACACCAAGTGAAAAATAAACTTTCAACATCTTTCACTAAATCCAGAGTAATTTAATAAAAAGGTGGCACACCTTTTGGCAACTCCTATAGGTAAAGAGGACCTCACCATTGCTTCTGCCTGGTATCTCCACTTCTGGGCCTGGCTCCCATGGAAGAGACCTCAATAAAGGTCGAAACTAGTCTGGGTAGTTGGCCCTACCCTTAATGCATAACATTATACATATCCGCAAGGAGATTATTTTGCATTATGAGAGATACTGACATAGGAGTGATGTTAGCTTAGTCCACCTTTGCTACGAGTTGCCCGGTGTTGTACTACCTTACCCCAGTCTTGAAGATATTTTCAGGCGCAAACTTTGTTTGCTCACACTTGGATAAAGGATTAAACTAAATTTATTATAGTCTAACCAAGTGAAAAATAAACTTTCAACATATGTTGCTTTGCCTTTGATGAGCTTGGAAAGAAACTAAAATAAACACGCACAAAACATTTACAGTGCTTTTACTTAGACACAACTTATTCAAATCCAATTGCAATTTCATATGAAGCACCCTCTGCCAGATCCATTCCCTTCAATAAATATAAAATTCTAATAGAATTACTCTCTCCAATCCAGAGTATTTTAATAATAAGGTGTGACACCTTTTGGCTACTCGTATATGAAAATATGATTTCTGCATTACCTCAACCTTTGTATCACCTCTGGGTCTGGCTCTCACTGAGAGACCTCAGTAAAGGTCGAAACTGGTCTGGGTATTGACCTTCCCATAATGCATAGCATTATACATGTCCATAAGGATATGTTCTTTGCATTATGGAATACTAAGGCAAATGATGTGAAGTCATTAGCTTTTATATACGAGTTGCCCAGTCCTGAAAATAGTTCAGGCACAAACTTTGTTTGCTTATACTTGGATAAAGGATGAAACTAAGAATATAATTTCTTGGCATCTTTAATTTATACTGTTTGTTTTTTTTTTCTATTTCGGTATATTTTATGTCAATTTTCTTTGAAATTGTAAAAACTTTTGCTTATGATTTTGTACTAGTGATATAGTAGGCTAGTTATTTTTGCTTTTTTATTTGATTTTGTTTTAATATAGTTTCTCCCTTCTCCTAGGTAAATAGATTACAGACAGAAAATAATGCTCTGATTGGGAAGTATATTGTTCAAGCTCAGCAACTACAGAATGAAATCATTAACCTTCCTGACAATCTGGAGGTAGGGTACAAGGACAAAAAATTCTAACGCAAAAAATATAGCTTTAAAAAATTTGTGTGTGTGTGTGTGTGAAAAAGTACACACACATTTTCAATAAAGTACAGTAAAAATTAAGACTTCATTACCTGAAAAAAAAAAATATTTACTGTATCTTCTATCTGTTGAGGATGCATCTAGGAAAAGTGCATTTAATAACTGAAGTAATTGCAGAGCATGCATTTTTCAATAATTAAGATATAGTTTAATTTATTTTGAAAAGGAGGTGGAATATAAACTAACATTTGAAAATAATCAAATTCCAAGCTTCAGTTTGAGCCGGGCCATTATTAGGAATCAGTCAGCATGTAGGTTTCGCAGGAGGAATGATCTACACTGTGTAAATGTAGACAGAAGGACTTACATATGACCATATGCTTCAAAGTGTGCAAAGTCAGTAAAATTAGCACCTTTGAGGGGGGTGGGGTAATAAGGCTAGCCAAGGCAGTGCAGTTTTTTGTGACATTCCCTACTAGACATAGGATATATACTGATTGCACTGGTAGAATCTGTATATAGAGAAGGTTGAGGGCTGGGAAGAATATTAAGTATTTTGCTAATTCAGTATTGGAGCCATTATATAAGACGGCATGGGATATGTGATTAAATTCAGCTGTTTTAGATTGCCTTACTGGAGCACTGATGGTTCCATTTGTTATGGTTTTAATAATACCATACTGCTTTTGGGAGATGATGGGAAAGTTAGTGAATATATCTGCCTGTGGGAGTAGGTTTTCTTTGTGTATTGTAAAAGAAAGGTTGCCATTTGGAAGACATATTACAAAAGTGTCTAGAAAAGCTTACTTTGTTAATCTGTTTTCTTTAGTATAATCATTATGCTACTCTTCCAGTTCTTTTTTCTCTCTCTCTATCTCTCTTTCTCCAGAAAATACAGTGTCCTTTACATTCCATTCTGCAACAGTATCTTCCTCTGTTTACTAAGTTCTCACTGATGCCTATCATTTTTGGCTAATTCAAGCCAAACAGTGCCAAAAACTTTTCACCCTTGTTCCTGATACTTCTGGGATTAATATGTACATGTGTGGTAAATTAAATACAAGATGGTAAATTAAATTTGGAAATAGGAAATAGAATATACAAAGCTGATGTGGCAGGTAACCATTTGAGTAAATTTATCTGAATAATAGAGAAAAATTAGTCAGTAAACTAGTGTTCAAACTAGACCATAGAGATGAGAGTTCTAAGAATAATTAGAGGAGTGAACATATGGAATAAGTGGCAGAATCATTAAAAATGAAGATTTTAGAAAGGACATTAATAGCATTCAATAATATGTGAGTAGAACTAACCTCAGCCTAAACAGTTAAGGTAGTGAAAAGGGAAGCAAAACAGATGTTTGATACCATAATAGGTTGGTAAAAAACCAGAGGATGAAAAGATCTAGGTAGATTGATGCAGTTTATAATGCTTTTGAAGACCAGAATATAAGATCTCTCAGTAATGGAGACTTGACAAATCACTGGTTAATCTCGAAGAAAATTGTTGACTAAGAAGCTAGTAATGTTACAAACTTAATACTGCAATAGTCCTATCCTGCATGCTTGTCGAGAATGCATATCAGGAATTTGATAATGATGATTAATCACTCTGAGCTTTTATGGATGAACAGTTACTATCTGTTGATTGGAAGGAAGCATTGCATGCACTGAAAATTCTTTGCATTTGTGAATATCTGTCTTGGGAAGGTAACCAGATAGTTTAGTTTTCTAAAATATTGCATTCAAAATAACAGCCTTCTTTTGGGGAAACTGTATTTAGCAGGTGACAACATTCTCTGGACTGCTTTATGATTGAGCAGTCCAAAGAATCTTTTAAAGAAAAACTATAACACTAAATAAATGGGTTTCAAATTATTTAATTGGAAGGGGAGATTATACTGTTTTGCAAACGGTGATCAGTATAATCACTAAACAGCTTCCCCACACCCAGCCTAATTATTTGAAACTCATCAAAAGACGTGGTCATGCCTCCAAAAAGCAGAGATAATTTGCATCACCTCAGTGGCCTAGAATTTAACTTTGATTTGTTATTCTTCTTATTCGCTACACTACTACACCCTCCTTTCATATTGCTACCATTGTTAATTATAATGGATCATTATCATTTCCTCAGATGTACCTTCATGGGTGAGAATGCAGCAGATCCAGTCATAATGCAAAACAGTCTCGTTAATAGTTTCTATCTGCAGTGCCTCAAAATTTTTAATCTCTGATTTGATATCTCACTTTATCTTTTGAAATAAACAATTATAATAGCATTCCACATTGTCCTTAGCCTAATCTTTTCTATACTATATCAGCTTTTCATTTGTCTTACTGGTTTGTTTTTCTTCATTGAGTTTTCATAGCCCTGTCTCACACACTAGTCAGCTACATAGGAAAATTCTTGTATAATGATCACATCCAGAGTATTTATTTATTTATTTTTATTATTATTTTTTTATTATTTTATTTTTTATTTTTTTGTAGATTATGCCAATTCAGTTTCTTCTTTGACCATCCAGATTCAGTCTTCTGAAATGAAAAATTTATTATTATTCTGGTATATATATAAAAAGATATGATTGGTTTTAAGAGAGAATTACTAAGCCCAAATTATAAGGTTTTATATATTGCATTGAGAAGATGGAAAGGTTTATACAAAACTTTGATATGCAGTGTTATTTTAAAAAAAATGTTGGTGTAGTTGCAGTTCGTTGTAGTTGGTGAATTGAGTAATGGAGACAGAGAAGACAGTGGAGTAGGTGTCCTCCCTCGATGAGTTGTTGGACTCCCTGGAAGTGTCACATAATAATAATTTAAAGTTTAGAGGGCATTAAAAAAGTAGTGAAGTCAGCACAGGAGATTGTTCTTATAATGAAGACAGTTGATGAATATGGACTATGAAGTAATGATGTCAAGTCTTACTGTTTTATGATGATAAAGCAATAAGACTTGACAAATATTATTATTATTATTATGTGAACACCTCCAGGGAGTTCAACGACTCATCAAGGGAGGACACCTACTCCACAGCTCTGTCTCCATTACTCAATTCACCAACTACAATGAACTGCAACTACACCGACGGCATCTACCACCACCACTAATTATTTTCACAGACGATCACAAACATCCATGCCCATGGTGGGATTTGAACCCACAGCCTTCTGGCTAGAGAGCGGCTACGCTAACCACTCGGCCAACCAGAATATCACTGCATGTCTTGAAGGAATTTTCGAGGGAGTTAACAGCATTCTTCGTATCTGTTTAACATGAATCTTGTGACAAGGAGAGTCCCAAAGAGGTGGAAAGTGAGGAAAAATTACAAAGACATGGTGGGGGGGAGACTGAAGCTGCAAATTATAGACCAATCTGTGTGTCTGGAGTTGTTGTGGTGTTTAGAGAGATTGGTGAGGACCAGGATTCAGAATTGGTACATAAGCAGATTGCTAAACCATGACCTCCTGCCATAACAAACCTATGCTGACTACAACAAGGTGATGAATTCACTGGAGGTGTATATACAGTGGTATACTTGGATTTTTTAAAAGTTCTTTGAGGACAGGACAAGACAAGCTAATAACTAAATTGGAACAAATGTGATTGGATAAGATTAGTGAATTAGATAGATGTCTAATAGGTATTCAGTAAGTTGTGTATGGAGAAGTGATATTCCAAAAGAGGAAAGTCACTAGCACTGTGCTGCATGGGTCTGTTTTCAGACTATTCTTAACTTCATGCTAATGATATAAACAAAGTGGATATTAGATTTCATTTCATTATTTCATTTCAAGATTTCATTATTTCAAAGCCGAATGTAGAACTAATGAAACTTTTCGTAAGGTAAGTTGACCAGAGAGCTTACAGCAATGCACCCTCTGGTATTCACGAGTTCTCTTAGTGTGGATTACTCAGAAGACATAGGTGCTGCCCAATCGTCTATATGTTTGACTTTTCTTAGTTCGTTCTGATATGGTTTCAGTGGCCTGACAGCTGTTTTGAAATGACTTTGAAATAATGCCGGATCTAATATCCACTTTGCTTATATAATTTTTCATTCCCAAACTGAAGCCTTTTGGCTCTTTATTTTAGTAATTTTATGCACGAACTGAGATTTTGCTTACAAAAAATACATTTCTCTGACATTTCAAATTCCTTAGTACTGAATGAGAGTTTTTGCTCTCTTAAGGTTTGCCTGGTCTCTGAAGAGAACCAACCAGTTCGAAACAGCTCTCAGGCCAGTAAAATCTTATCAAAATGGACTAAAAAAAGATGAATATACAGACACTTGGGTGGTGCCTGTCCTCTAAGTAGTTCACACTAAGGCAACTTGTGTATTCCCATAAACTCTCTGGTCAACTTACCTCACAAAACTTTCATAGTTTCTACATTCGGCTTTGAAATAATGTTGGATTTAATATCCACTTTGCTTATATAATTTTGCGTTGCCGAACTGAACCCTTTTGGCTCTTTATTTTGGTAATTACTTTATGCTAATGATATTGGGACAGGTATAATGGCAGGTTATGCAAAGTTGTGAACTATATAAGCAGTAGAGTAAATTTGTGGCTTTACAGAAGGATCTGAATAGACTGTGTGAGTGGGCAATAAGCAAAGCTACCTGTTTATTGTAGTGTAAGTTCTCAAAATTTAGTAGAGAAGGATGGGATGCAGAGTATACAATTAATGGGGAATTTTGATGGAGATGGAGGAGATAAGAGATCTGGAAGTGGTGAACAGATATCATCACAATGGATTATTGCAATGAGGAGGAAGACCTTCATATGTAGAAACAGAGGTATGAGTTCTTGTATAAAGCCATGATCAGGCTGCATATATATACTGTGTGCAAATCTGGCCTCATTGTTTTTCAAGGGGATGAAGAGATCTTAGAGGGTCCAGAGAAGATTCACTATGTTGGTGCCAGGTCTCTGGAATGTGGGATATGACGATAGATTGAGGGAATGCAACTTGCAGATCCTTGTGGATAGAAGAAAAAGAGGGATGTGATTGAGACATATAAGTTGGTGAGAGATTGTTACTAGATTAATGTGGAGGAAATGTTTCATAGAGTAGAGGACGACAAGGGTAGAACAAGATGACATCACTGGAAGCTATATAAGGAGGGTGTGAGCAAGGGAGTAAGAAACAGGTTCTTTTTGGGGAGAATGGCTGATGAGTGGAATGTATTACCTAAGAGTGAGGTTAGCACAGAAACTGATAGGCTTGAGGTAAGGTTCAGTTGTATTTTTTGCTTGAGATGTGCATCCTCCTGTGATGAATGTTTTGACTCATGGAGGTCTGATGTTAATTATAATAACAATTTTGCAGTCATAATTTTGGAATGAGACGAAAATAAAATATGCAGAGAATCCTCATAGAGAATGTGATTTCATGGTTTGGGAATGCTGTTTATGAGAGCAAACTAAAGAACTCTTGGTTACAGAGTTTGACAAACAGGAAGAAGAAAGAAAGAAATGTAAATATGTTGGGAATATATAATTTTGTGAAAGGAGCATACAGATCAATGTTTCATAGGTAAGATATGGAGAACAAAACAGGCCAGTTAGACATCCATTTAGTGAATCCCCAACTCTACATGCACACAGACACACACACCTCAAATGAGGATTCTGAATCTTGGAAGTTTTTCCACTTGGTTATACTATACATTAAAGATGCCGAGAAATTATATACTTGATTTAATCCTTTATCCAAGTGTAAGCAAACAAAGTTTGTGCCTGAACTATTTTCAGGACTGGGCAACTTGTATATGGAAGCTATTGACTTCACATCACTTGCCTTAGTATTCTATAATGCAAAGAACATATCCTTACAGACATGTATAATGCTACGCATTATGTGAAGGGTCACTACCCAGACCAGTTTCAACCTCTATTGAGGTCTCATCAGTGGAAGCCAGACCCAGGGGTGATGCAAAGGTTGAAGTAATGCAGAAGTCATATTTTTATATATGAGTAGCCAAAAGGTGTCACACCTTATTACTAAAATACTCTGGATTAGAGTGCATTACTTCAATCTTGGTATCACTTCTGGGTCTGACTCCCACTGATGAGACCTCAGTAAAAAGTCAAAACCAGTCTGGGTGGTGACCCTTCCCATGATGCATAGCATTATATGTATCCATAGGGATGTGTGCTTTGCATTATGGGATGCTTAACACAAGTGATGTGAAGTCATTAGCCTCTATATATGAGTTGCCCAGTACTGAAGTTACTTCAGGTGCAGACTTTGTTTGCTTACACTTAGATAAAGGATTAAACCAGGAATATAATTTCTTGGCATCTTTAATTTAGAGGGTTCTGAATCTGAACATCTGATAATGATTAATTCATTATAACTCATATTTTTGTGCCAGTTTAATACATTAAAGTTTCATAATATTAATAGGACTATTATTATATATGTATTATTATAATATATATATATATACTAGGGGGCTTCACCCCCCCCGGTGCCTACGTCGCTCAACTCCCTCTTCCCCCCCCTTTCCCCCCCCCCCCCCCCCCCCCCCCCGAGTTCCGGACTGGTAGGCCGGTTCTTCTTGAATTCTGATTACTCGAATTTTGAAGACCCTGGTGCCTACAGCGCCCCCCCCCCCCCCCCGAATTCCGGGCTGGTAGGCCAGAACTTGGGGTTGGGCGCTGTAGTGTGTGTGTGTGTGTGTGTGTGTGTGTGTGTGTGTGTGTGTGTGTGTGTGTGTGTGTTAAAACGTGACATAAAAATATTTCAAATTTCAACTTATCATTTTATATATATAGAGTAGATATATACACCATATTTTTCTGTGTATATGACGAACCCTACTTTCTCAAACCCAAAATTAAGAAATCGATATTTTAAACATCTCCACTGTCTAATCATACTCTCAATGGGTGGAGGTCCAAACTGTCTCTCTGAAGCTTTATTTCCATTTTCTTTTGTGTAATTGATGACTTTTAATTTGAATTTTAAAGAATATGACAATCTTTTTTTATTTTCTTACATTTTTATGGGCTCAAAATATTGTTAATGAATTAACTTACCCTGCCAGTGCAAGTTGCAGACGTATGAATGCTTTCAGAGTTCTGATTGGTTTATTCAGAATCAGCCGTTAATGACATCAGTCGACAGAGTTAGCAAAGGCTAGTGATTTGGCGGAAGCCTGTTCATGGAGACAAAGTACTGGTAGTTTTGCCATGGCAACCGCAGTTCTCTCAACCAGTTATCCCCCCCCCCCCCCCGTGTATAAGGCAACCCTCCAATTTTTGGTCTAAAAATTTTAGAAAAAAGTATTGTCTTATACACAGAAAAATATGGTGTATATATATTATACACCAGATAAAAAAAGTAAAATCAGTGCAGTTATTCACTTTGACAATTTTGTACTTTTTAAAAATAATGTGCAAGAACAGCGTGAATGGGTTTAAACAAGTATGAAGCAATAGTGATGAAAGATGTTTTTTAATTGTCTAATGCACCATTTATTCTTCCTAGGAAATGCAGTTCCATTGTTTGAAGCTTCATGAAGATTTAATCACTGCCCTTATTTCAAAAGAGCGAACTGAAGGTTCTTTAAAGGGTGAAATTCTTTTTTTAAAAAATCAGTTGACATCTGAGCAGAATGCCAAAGAAAGATTAGAAGATACATTAATGCAAGATATTGACTCTCTTAGGGAGCAAGTAGGCAAGTTAATTTTGCATTTTACATCTCTCTCTCTCTCTCTCTCTCTCTCTCTCTCTCAAGAAATAATTGATGAAGCATTTCTTCCATTTCCAACCATAGTATGTTCCTCCCTCCCCCCCCACCTTTTTTTTTTTTCATGAAACTGTAAAAGATAAAAATATGAAAGCACGTGTTTGAATGCTAATTGATAATGCCTATGTTTGCTATGCTGTACATAACTGCTGGAATCAGTTATTATTAATTTACTGGATTGCTAAAGCTCCCATTTTCCTTTTCCCTTGCATGTTAGGCCCAATTATCTGTCACAGCCAAGTAACCTAGCTTCTTTGAAACCTAATTATTACTGTGAGGAGGAACTCTGCCACCTCAATAGGAAGCAAGCTTCACTTGAAGATGGTTCTTCTTTGCATTCTGAATGGAACTAAAAGACATTGTTGAAACCTACTCAAATGGAGGCTCTAATTACTGAGGTTATAGTAAGAAAAAAAATAATAAATGCTTTTATGTCATCTGTGGAGTAGAGGCAGTAGTCAGAGTCTACTCTATTCAAGCCATTCATTGGTATTACTGATGGTACTTATTAGTTCAGAAATGTCCATTGTGGAATCAATCATACTTCTATAACATGTGTTAACATGCTATCCCCAAATTAAAAATTAATAATAAAATAAAATTATATGTATGCAATAATCCCTCAGTTATCCAAACCCAGTGGAAGAGAAATTTGCCAATCATATAAAGGATGGATTGGATAACTGAAGGTGCAAATATATGTGGTGCTGTACCATATGTCACTTGACACACTAACTCATTTGAGGTTTGATTAATTGAGAACTCACTGATGGTTAGATAATTAATAAATCAGTGTATATAAAAGTAGTGGGCATTATTTTTATTTATTTCAAAAATAAAAATTTAGAGTATAATGCTAAAAATTTGAGAGCATTGAGATAACCTTTCCAGTTTTACCCTAATATATATATGTATAGGCCTAACTCTTACTGATTAGCTTGCTTGTGAAAATGAATTAGGGCTGTTTAGAAATTAATGCCATAGATTGATAATGCTTGTGAATAATAGCATATACTCTAAATTATATATAAAGCATTTTGTCATGGACAAGTATAAGTTTTTTCCCTTCCTAAAAACTCGGATGTTTTCCTCTAAAACTCAGGAAAATTGACCAAAGAACTCCCACTACTTCAGACAATAATATATGCACTTGGAGATCATGAGATGGTAGCAATTGTCTGCCATACTAGTATTGTTGATAACTTCAATCCCCATTTCTTCAAAAAGTTAGGGATAAATGAGACTTTAAATGCATCAAAAAATGATTACCATGAATTAACTTGCGCACAATATGTACTTGATAAGTTTTGTCTGCAAGTTATGAAATAATCACCGGTTACTGTACTCTGCCATGATTTAGCAGTCATTAGCTATTGACTAAAAATTGGTATAATCGAGTGATTAAAGTTTTATAATCAGTTATTATTAATGTATAAGGAGAAAAAAAAAATATCATCATCGAATTCCTGACATGTACCCTCAAGGGGTGGGTTTTTTTTTTTTTTTTTTTTTTTTTTTTTTTTTTTTTTTTTTGTCAAAATAACAAATGATGGTACAACATGACAAAAAAAAAAAAAATATATATATATATATATATATATATATATATATTAATATTCAAAATGTACTGTAAATTTTTGAATGTTCATTTTATGACTTAAAATTTTCACTGCTGTATATTTTCTTAATTATATAGGTATAATGGAGAGCTTGAAAACAGAAATGGAAATGGTGAAGGAGCAGCGTAATAAAATGGAGAAAGAATTCTCAGCTCTTCAAGACCAGTTGACAGAAAAAGAAAAAGAAAATGAACAAAAAATAGCACAGCTCCAAAAAGAAGTGGAAATGTTGGAAACATCTAAGGTGTGTGTGTGTGAGAGAGAGTGAGTGTAATTCGAAGGCAATCCAAAAGTTTTAGAAAGTTTGATATTTTTAGTTTAATTCTTCATAAAATTCAGTGTTTTGTAATTAGGTATGCATGTATTTTGTGAACAGTGAATAATTTTAACGTTTTTTTGTATTTTAAAGCTAAAACACAGTTTTCTACTATAAACCAAACTTAAATTCAAACTGTCTACCTTCAACATAGATACATGAGTGATATCTCTCTCTCTTCACATTTCTACAAACTACAAAGCACAAGTCCGGTAAAATGTTTTGCACTTCTAGCTGTATTGCTCTCCACCTTTTATTAAATGTTTACAGTTTATGACTGTAAACTTGATTTTTCAAGTATCCCCATACAAAAAAAAAAATATATCCAGAGGAGTTAGGTTCCAAAGACATCGGATGATATTCAAAAGCATTCCCTCTGCAATTTATCCATTTATTGAGGAAAATCAGGAAATTGGTATATATGAAATTTTAAAAAAAAATAATAATAATAATAATGTAAATTGTTGTATGTTTTAGAATACAAATGGTATTAAAATTATTCATACTGTTCACAAAATATAATAGGTATGCATAATTTTGAAATACCCTGAAATACTCAACAAAATGCAAGAAGTTGTTTTCCATTTATTAACTCCTCTCTTTTTTGATCTGGCCAATCTTTTATGTTAATAACCACTCATGGAGAGTAGGTTAACTAATATATATATATATATATATGTATATCATGTTTTTAATTATTTAGGATACCGTTGATGGTGCACTGACTTGAAAATCAGCATATGAATTCTAAAGAATGAAATTCATGTGTATAAGGGGAAAAAAAAAAAAAAATATTTACTGTAAACACACATTCACGCACACACACACATATATATATATATATATATATATATACATACATACAATGGATATAGTTCTAAATGTTAACTTATTCTTTTCTCAAAGGCATAACATTTTTGATGAAAAGGTGAGAGGCACAATCTTTGACAGAATTTTGGAAAAATTATAACATTATAGAAATGCTTTTTTTTTTATGTGGCTACTGCCCGTGAAAGATTTTATTTGCAAACCTATAGTACTTTCATACCATGGGCAGGCTAGGGATTATTTTTTTCTAATTCTGATTTTTCATATATATTTTTACCTAGAGACCAAACATTGAACTCTTTCAAACCACTTCAGGCCTCCAGTGAGCAGTTGTGATAGTCTCACACTGAGCAACAAAATTCATCTCCCACCTAAAGACAATCATAAGCATTCATTCCCACAGCAGGATTCAAATCTGCAGCCTGTTGGTTGGAGAGCAGATAAGCTAACCACTTGGCCAACCAGGCTGGCTGTTATAAATGCAAGATATGTGTGACATATCTTGCATTTATAATATTCAAATGATCTTGATGACAAAACTCTCCTTGAGATAGAGTAGCAACCTGCATATGAAGATAAAGAATAGATGCATATGACTCCAAAGTGTCGTCAAAAGTAGACAAGGTGGAAAATGTTTTTCAGGTAGTAGAGAATGCTTTCAGCATAATTATAAATGAGAATTCCAGCATTGAGCAAAAAAAGTGAAGCACCAAACTTTAGAAAGTGCTATTTGATGCCATATATGGGGGGGGTTGCAAACTGTCTTTGTATTTCTTAAACAGTAAAAATCTACATTTTAATCATTCGTTGTTTCCTCACTCTAATCCTTTTTTAATATAATTATGATATGTTCGAAATGAAATACATCTTGGTATTGAACCGTGAAGTAATATCAATCTATTTAATCGAATTAAATTGCTTCATTATATTGAATAATGTCTATTTAGGATATATCTAATGACACATTTTTGCACCAATACAGTAATTAATTTGGAATGTATCACACCGACAACCACTATACATGAGAGGCTATCAAAAAGAAACCAGACTAAGCTAATAACATATTTACAACTTATCCAGTTTAAATTTGGATTCAGCTCCCTATGCGGTAGTCCCCTTATGAGTTCATGCAGCGATCCCACCACTTTCACCATGCTCCAAACGCTTCTTGGATGTCTTTTTTGTTGAACCGTATGAAACACTGCTTGCAATTTGTCTTGGATCTCCTTAACAGTGTCAAACTGCTGCTCCTTCAGATTCAGTTTCATTTTTGGAAACAAAAAGAAGTCACAGTGGGCTAAATCTGGTGAGTAAGGAGGATATGGGACAACTGCCATGCTGTTGGCTGCCAAAAACTCTCACATTGTTAAGGTGTTGTAGGAGGGAGCATTATCGTGGTGGAGGAGCCAGTTGCTGGTTCACCACAATTCCGATCTTTTGTGACAAGCATCTTCTCTCAACCGTCTTAAAACGTTGCAGTAGAATTCTGCATTAACTGTCTGACTGGGTGGGACAAATTTTTAGTGCACAATCTCCTTCATGCTGAAAAACACAACATACTCTTTATTGGAATAAATCTGGGGAGTAAGGAGGATGTGGGATGACCACCATGTTGTTGACTGCAAAAAACTCTCACGTTGTTAAGGTGCTGTGGGAGGGAGCATTGTAATGGTGGAGGAGCCAGTTGTGTCTTCATCACAATTCCAATCTTTTGCAACAAATGTCTTCCCTCAGCTGCCTTAAAACGTTGCAGTAGAATTTCACATTGATCATCTGACCGGGTTGGACAAATTCTCGGTGCACAATCCCCCTTCATGTCGAAAAAAGACAGTCTACATGCTCTTTGTCGCACTCCTTACTTGCCTTGCCTTCTTCAACCTTGGGGAATGTGGACTCTTCCACTATAATGATTGCTGTTTTGTCTCTGAGTCATAGCCATCAATCCAAGTCTAGTCCCCTGTGATGACCCTTGAGATGAAGGTTGGGTCATCAATGGCCTTTTGACGAAGATCTTGACAGATGTTCACACAGTGCTCCTTCTGGTCAGTAATCAAGAGACAGGAAACAAACTTGGCAGTGACACAATGCATGTTCCAATCTCTCGTGATGATTACTTGAGCTGCTCCATATGAAATCGCAACTTCCTGGGTGGTGATGCATCGATCTGCACGGATAATCTCTTGAATCTTTTTACATTTTTGTAGCTTGTGCTGGTGGATGGTTGTCATGGCTTCTTGTGGTCTTCCAAGATGGTTTTGCTCGTCTTAAAATGCATGGGCCACTCAAAACACTGAGTTCTGCTCATGGGTTTTCATATACCTTACGAAGTAATGCAAGGGTTTCTGTGACAGATTTCCTCAGTTTTATGCAAAATTTTACATTAGCCTTTTGTCTAATTTTGCATTCATGGCAAAATCGCAGAATGGCACAAACACATGATAAGAATAATGCGAGTTACAGAATTTTGGTACACACAGCCCAACACCATGTGGCAGGCTAACTCAACAATGTCTATGCCACTGACACTCGGCAGCATGAGACTTCAGCTCGATCTGTCACCGAGTATCCAGCACAGTCCAGTTTCTTTTTGACAGCACCTCATATTAATGCTCTACTCAGCTTGGTTTCAGCTATACTTAATATTTTTGGCACTCATTAACCACACTATTTGAGATATTGCTGTATGTGTAACTTAAATTCTTATTGAATATAAACACAACTACATGACCAATCTAAATATTACAGAAGAAAGCATCTCTCCCTCTCACATTAATGTCTTTTCTCAATGAAATTTGTTTCTGGGATATCAATTAACATACAAAGAGAGAAACACAGCAGTCATCTAAAAGCGCTGTAGGTTGATTTTTGCCATATGGGAATAATTGTTATCTAAATCGCTATCCTCATTATCTTCCTTTATTTTTTTATTTTTTTTTTCTACTCATTTATATTTCGTTTATCTTACCTATCACTTCCTTAGGTCACAATAAAAGAAGTTGAAAATCTCATAACCGTTGAATGTTGGCATGAAGACAAAATTATCTTCATGCCAACTTCAGGAAATTGGTAATATATCCTTCATTAAACTTGCTTGCTAGAAGGAGATATTACCAATTTCCTGAAGTTGGCATGAAGATAATTTTGCTGGTACACTTTTTGGAAAACCATTGCTTGGATATTTTGTGAGGATGAAGGACTGTATTTGGATAATTTCTGTATCAAGATCACAACAAGTATCTGGATATGGAGAATGGAAATAGTAGTCTGACCATTGAAAGGAGGTGTAAAATTCTTGATCTTCCCATTGGCATGTTGTACTGCCAAAGATGCAAGTTTGTGAATGGCTGAGTAGAAGGCATTCCACTTGAGATAAAAGTTGGATGAGATTGTTATTTGAATTACCAAGGGGAGTGGTCACTTCAACAGTGTACCTGGAAAGGATTTTCATGAATTCTGGGTGGAAGATAAACAATTTGCTTGAGTCATTACTTACATCAAATACCTCAATTTCTTTTCTGACTTGGTCAGTTGAATTAAAAGGATCCATTTGAAACTGTGGACATCAAAGTCACCATGAAGATGACTTCACTTTTTGAGAAGTTGGATTGCATGAAATCAAGCTTCAAGGATAAAAAGTCAAAGATGTCAAAATGAATTGGGAAAGCAATAGGGACAGCAGATGAACTAGATGTAATGAGGCAAGAAAATCTTAAACCCACAGAAGATCAAAAAAGTAGAGATTCAAGATTAGGCATCCTCTAGCATGGAATATCATATACCACAGAAGTACAGGGACCAACCCTTGTGATGGAAAGAATTTGGCAAAATTGTTAAATTGTTAAACTCCCAAATGGTTAATTTGGGGTTTAATCAAAAATAGATCACGTCTGGAAGGTTGGTGAGATCACATCATTTAGGTTGTTGTTTATACCACAAATGTTGGTGAAGTAAATGTGCCCAAGTACTAACTCATCATCATCAAATTCCTGATATGTACCCTCAAGGAGTGGACAGGATATTATGATAGTACTACATGAAGAACTTATATCACTACTAACTTCCTATCAACAATTTTCCTCAAAATCAATCTGTTATCTGTCAAGACTCCAACAGATAACAGACCTTATATTTCTGTCTTCTAAGGCATTTTTTACTGTATCAATCCACCTATATCTTGGTCTTTCTGCCAACCTGGCAGAGAACACTTGTTTTGTTAATCTTTCCTCTCCCATTCTGTTTAAGTGACGATACCACTTGAGATTAGCTCTGCTAACACATTCCTGGATGCTAACAATGTAAAGTTATTTCCTAATATCCTCCTAATATCCTCATTTTTAATATGATATTGCCATTGATACAATCTGTTCATGCCCCTAATCTTTCTCAGGACTCTCATATCTGTAGTCTCTAGTCTTCGGTAAGTGTTTTACTTCTAACCCAGCTATCAGATCCATAAGTTAAAATTGGTTTGAACACTATCTTGTATACAGCTAATTTAGTGTTTTGACTTATTTCTCTTTTTTTTTCATATAAATGTATTCAGGTGACTTCATACCAGCTTTGTTGATTCTGTTGTCTATTTCCATATTTAATTTACCATCTTTACTAAACATTGGTCCTAAGTAGCTGATATGTTTTACTTGTTCTGTGGTTCTCCATTTACAATGCAGTTGATATTTTCAGTGTTTCTGCCTATTTTCATTGTTTTTGACTTGTTATTACTGCCCTTCATACCATATCTATTACAGCAGTTATTCAATTTAGTCAGAGAATCTTGCAGACTTGTAGTGGATTTATTTAGAAGTATAACATCATCCACATAAAGCAAAGAGCTGACATTAACATCTCCAATTTTGATGTCAGGTTTAATACCACTTTCCTTCATAATATGTTTGTAATAACCAATGCATGTTCTGAGCAGAAATCCAACAGCTATTTGCCATTATTATTAGCTTTGCTCTTTTCTCCAAATTTTCCCCGAAATATTTTCCTGTCTGACAGTCATTTCCTACTCTGCTATTTAGATTCCCAACAAGAACCAACTTTTCCTTTTCATTGTTTCAGTTGCTTTCTCTAAAGCCTCAAAAAATTCTTCCACTTCTACCTTAGTAGAATCTTCTGTGTGACCATAGACACAAATTAGTCTCATTGTCCAGTTCCGATATTTCTGACATTTGATATTTGCCCACATCCTCTACTTGATATTGCCTGCCATTCAAGAAGATTAGCCTTGTATTTATAAAAGGAGTATAGATACTACTCCTTTTCCTTGATTGTCATTGCTTGAATGTTGCATTTTGTATTTATTGCTCAAAAAGATCTCACTAGTTTTTGTCTTTTTTTGTTTCAGTCACTCCTATTATGTTGATCTCCAATTCCTCATCTAGCTCCATTTCTTTGCCGAGCTTCTTATGTTGATAGTACCGATCTTGAACTCTGGTGATGTTGATTTGGGGGTGTGGTTCAGGATTTGTTGCAGTAGCTGACTTTTCCCTGGTGAAAACAATGGGGGACTCTTGTTTAACTGTTCAATGCCCCATCCAGCATGAAATTCTGTCATGTTGTACCATCATTTTATATTGTGGTTTAAGCCAATAAGAATACAATTTGGTCAGCTAACTCCTCTTTCATTCACTATCCAGGTACATACCTAACAGGGTGCACCACAGGAAGATGAGGATTAGACATTAGGTCAGAAGCCCTGGTCAGTTCTCTGCATTCCTTTAAATGCAATGAGGAGGTCTCCTCTTAGTTATACAGCTTTGACTCTTAAGTACCCCCAAGTACTAACTCATTACAAACAATTTCTTGATATACCCTCAAACTGAGTACTATGACAGTAGTGATTTAGCTTACATTATTGCTAATCTCCTATCAGTTTTTCTTTAAAGCAGTCTATTACTTGTCAGCACTCCAATATTGTCATATGTAATACTTGTGGCAGTTCTTACTGAATCCATCCAGATCTTGGTCATCTTGGCAACAGATACTGTTTTTGCTAGCCTTTCTTCTCTCATTCTGTTTAAGGAGCCATATACCACCTTAGATTAGCCTTGTTCACACATTCTTGAATGCTGAAAATGAAAAGGCTTTCCTAATATTTTGATTTTGAATATGATTCTACTAAGTAAGTAGAATTTTTCCCTATTTTTTCTCATAACTCTCATATCTGTAGTTCTCTAGTCTTTGATCTAAGTGCTTTATTTTAGTTTAGTGTTTGGCAAACACTAAACTAAAATATTGTTTAGTGCAATTAGGCACAAGGTTCCTAACCACATGAAGCCAACACAAGAGCCAAACCAGGTGCAATATGCAAAACATGCCAGAATCCTTTACAACTTGCTTTCACATCCACTTGACCAGTATATTTTGCACAAGTCCCAGCATAAATCACATACATCATCTAGACTAGACCTTCTGTTGATAGAAAACCAAATTGCAGTTAAATCAACCACAGTTCTTACTTTCAGTGTCCAGATTGCACATTCCGTGATTCCACTTCGCCACAAGAAGACACCTATGCCTTTGTGAAATCTGATATTGCTTGTTAGAGAATGATTAATTTAGAATCCCCCTGCTCTTGATCTCCTCTGGCTCAAGGTTCCTAACCACATTCAGTAATTTATTTAAGGGAATAATAAATCCCTCATTATTTCAAAGCCGAATAAGAAACTCGAAGATCAAAATCTAAGAGTTTCATGCCGAAGAACGTTTGACAAGTCCAAGTGTAAGCCAATGTCTGGTGGTGCAACTCAGAGCAAAGGTGGAGCAAGCTTCGATCACTGTCTTTAATATTTTCTCATAATGTAAACCGCAACTCCTAGGAGATGCATTACTGTTGTACATTATGAGGGAAGGTAACTACCCAGACAGGTTTCGACCTTTATTGAGGTCTCATCAGTGAGTAGGTAGACCTGGATTATACCAAGGTTTTAGTGAACAGAGCTTACATACTTTACTATACGAATTGCCAGAAAGGTATACCCATACATTATTACTACAATAAAGAGCCAAAAGGCTTCTTTTTTTTTTTTTTTTTTTTTTTGCAATGTAAATTATTTAATTAAGGGGATAATAAATCCCTCATTATTTCAAAGCCGAATAAGAAACTCGAAGATCGAAACCTTGGACTTGCCGAACTTTCTTCAGCATGAAACTTTTAGATTTCGATCTTCGAGTTTCTTATTCATCTTTGAAATAATGAGGGATTTATTATCCTCTTAATTAAATAATTTACGTCGCCAAAAAAAAGAAAAAAAAAAAGCCTTTTGGCTCTTTATTGCACATTCAGTAATATTTATGTCCTGTATTTTCTAGGCTCCAAACTTCAAAAAGTACGGTTATCTCTTCATCTTCATATCCATGAAGCTCAACCTTTTCCAGTGAAACTATTCAAATAGTGAAGTCATCTTATCTTAACATCCACAACTCCACTTCACTGGGGTTTTTTTTAACATTACAAACCAAGCTGGATAATTATGCAGAAGTTTTTTCTATAAGCAGTGAACTTATGCAAATTATACATATACCTAGATGAATTTCTGTAATCCTCTCCATGCATGCATGCAGTACCCTTGATCTCTTTTTCTCCAGATATAACGTAAAGGTTACCCCTCCTCCCAGTATGTCAAATCACAGTCTTGTACAAGTCTCCTTTCCTACAGAACTGTATCCCCTCTAACCACTCTCAGCCTCATGTCTTTGCCACTACAAAGGTACCAAGTGGGATGAAACTCTTAGATTTCGATCTTCGAGTTTCTTATTCGGCTTGAAATAATGAGAGATTTCTTCTGACTTCTGCTCTGCCTGAGTCACGGGAATTATTTTCACTGGCATATTTCACCTTCATTCCCAATTCTGCCTAAAATTCTCATCCACTTTCTAATTCCTGGTTCAAAGGTCCAACATAAAAAAAAAAATCAACCTTATACTGAAGCATGCAATAAATGAAAAACAGCTAGTAGTAGAAAACCTTCTTCCTGTCCAAATCAAAACTCTGCCTCGAATAACCCTTGCAGAGGCCATTTGATGCAGCTTCTGCTCACCTGCACCTTCTATCTCTCTCTCTCTCTCTCATTCAGATTGTACATTATAGAACCTAAAGATAAAACTGACCTCCTGGCATCACTCTTTTTTTCCAACTCATGCATAGAGAACCAAGACAGATTACTTCCTACCATACAGAAACTGAGCATTGTGTGCCTCCTGTGGTTTCTTTACAAAAAGACATCAGAAGAATGCTAAACAACTTGAACACTAAAAAGTCTTCTGGTCCCAATGACATCTCTTTGGTCTTCTATACTTAGCTGGCACTTATTCTGGTGCATGAAAATAAGCATATATCCCACCTTTTCAAAAAAAAAAAAAAGGAGATAAAAAGTCTATTGTCAAACTACTTACTTATCACATCCCCTCATTTCTCTTTAGAATAATGGAGAAAGTCATCAACAGTCAGTTAATCAGCAACTACAAGCATGGATTCTCCCAATTAAGATCCATAGCTAACTCTTAGCCAACCACTGGACACATGCCATGGAAAGGTCCAGAGAAAAATGCTGTTGCTCTTGACATTTTCAGAGCATTTGATTATATGATTATATCTAACATTTGAAGCCTACTAATTAAATTGCCATCCTTCAACCTTACCTACAGCCCACTGTAATTAGATAACCAGCTTTCTCTCTGCTTGTTCACTATATGTCATAGTAGATGGCTTCTTCTGTTTGAGCTTTACCACCAATGCAAGAGTGCCTCGGGTGCTGTTCTGTCACCTCTCCTCTTTCTCCAGTACAATAAGCTACTCTCAATCACCACTAATCCTGTGCGCAGCTTTGTTGATGATAATACACTTCCTTTAATCTGTACATCCCAAGCTTCAAGATCATCTCATTTGCAATCAGTACCTTAAATACTGATCTCCATACCGACCATCCTTGAACGGAGTAACGACAACCTGCTCACTGTCATTGCCACCAAAATGCACACATTCTTCTTCTTGTTTCTCTCACAAAAAATTATTTCAGCTCATCCAGTGCACAAATTATCAGACAGGTTCAGATCAGATCCCATCAGTAACTGCTTTAGCTTCTAAAAAAAACAAGGCATTCTTTTCTGCTCAAGATGTTTTTCTCCTGCTCAGCTGCTAATACTCTACATATCCAAGAATATTGCTCGGATGTTTGGAGTGATGCTCATAAAACCATTAAAAATTCTTAATACTGTCAATCTGACTTACAGATAATCCTTTCCTCATAGACTCACTTCTACCTCCGTCCCACAGATTCACTTCTTCAGTCCCCTGTCTTTTACAAGTTCTTCTATGGTCACTGCCCAAGGATCCACTGAACTGGTAAACACCATTCCTCCACTTTCTGGTAAGCATGTTAAAATCAACAGCAGCAGCAGCTGCCCAACATCCTTTTCAGTACAACTGCAAACACACTAAACTCGCTTCTTCCCTTCCTTTTTTATTCCATCTACTTCTTTCCTCTGGAACCAACTCCTCCTTTCCCTCGCAAGTGTTCCCGAAGAATAAAAAACTGTACAGGATATGATATTACTACATGAAAAAAATTACATCGTTATTAATTTCCTATCTACAATTTTTCTCCAAATCAGTCTGTTACTTGTCAAGACTCCAACATTATCAGATCTTATATTTCTATCTTCTAAGGCACTTTGTACCGTATCAATCCACCTATATCTTGGTCTTCCTCTGGGTCGTTTTGCTGCCAACCTGGCAGAGAACACTTGTTTCGCTAATCTTTCCTCGCCCATTCTGTTTAAGTGACCATACCACCTGAGATTAGCTCTGCTAACGCATTCCTGGATGCTAACAATGTCAAGTTCTTTCCTAATATCCTCATTTTTAATATGATACTGCCATTGATGCCATCTGTTCACGCCTATAATCTTTCTCAGGACTCTCATATCTGTGGTCTCTAGTCTTTGGTCAAGTGTTTTACTTCTGACCCAGCTCTCAGATCCATAAGTTAAAACTGGTTTGAACACTGTCTTGTATACAGCTAATTTAGTGTTCCGACTAATTTCTCTCTTATTCCATATGAATTTATTCAATTGACTTCCCACCATACCAGCTTTGCTGATTCTGTTGTCTGTTTCTATATTTAATTTACCATCTTCAGTAAAAATAGTGCCTAAATAGCTGAAATGTTTTACTTGTTCCACAGGTTCTCCATTCACAACACAGTTGACATTTTCAACGATTCTGCCTATTTTCATTGCCTTTGTCTTTTTATTGCTGACCTTCATACCATATCTATTACAACAGCTATTCAATTTAGTCAGAGAATCTTGCAGACTTGTAGCAGATTTATTTAGAAGTATAACATCGTCTGCATAAAGCAAAGAGCTGACATTAACATCTCCAATTTTGATATCATGTTTAATACCACATTCCTTCATAATGTGATCCATATAGATAATGAATAACAGAGGGGATAATGTACATCCTTGTCTCACACCAGATTTAAGATTAAACCATCTTCCTGTACTTCCTTCAATTCTAACTGCTGACTTACAACTCAAATAAAGACTAAGTATTGCTTGATATAATGCCCCATTGACACCATATAACTGCAGCGTATTGAATAGCTTCTCTCTTGGCACCTTGTCATATGCCTTTTCCAAATCGACAAAACTTAAATACAGATCTTTGTTGTATTCCCATGCTTTCTCGACTATTTGTCGTAAAGTGAAGATCTGATCCTGATAGCTTCTATTTGGCCTGAATCCAGCTTGTTCTTCACCAAGCTTTTCTTCCACAATTCTTCTCAACCGTTTCTCAAGTATACTTGCATAGATCTTGCCAGGAACACTCAGTAGGGAAATACCTCTGTAATTCTCACATTCAGTTTTATTTCCCTTTTTATATATGGGTACTATGAGAGCTCTACTCCAATCATCGGGAATTCGTCCCTCTGTCCAGGCTTTCTGAACTATGCAGTGCAGCCACTGTAAGACTCTTATACCACCATACTTCAGCATTTCTGGTCGAATATCATCTACTCCTGCTGCCTTTCCACATTTCAAGTCTTTGTTGGCTTTTTCTACTTCAAGTATGGATATATATTCCTGACTGCATGCCTGGTCAGTGTTTTTTACCACTGTGCTGTCATCACTGCTTGTTTCATTTAGCAGTTTTTCAAAGTAATTACTCCATACTTCAAGGATATCTTTTTCTCCCATTTTCATGTCACCTTTATCATCTCTAACTCCTTTTACAGCTCTTTCCTCCATTCCTAAACTTCTTTAACAACCTCCAGAATATTTTGCCACCTTCTTGATATTTATTTTCTATATTCTTGCCAAAGTCCTCCCATGACTTTTGTTTAGCTAGTTTTACACAGTGTTTAGCATTGTTGCATTTGTCTCTATATTCTCTAGAGCAATTAAGCAGTAGACTTTAAGCCTGAAATTAAGCAGTCTAGTCTACATAGAAACAGAAGGGAAAAGTCATTTTATTGGATGACTGGTGAGTCAAAGTGCATGAAATTGCTGAGACTGTAGGCATTTCAAAAGAATATGTAGGATATATTTTGCATGAAGAATTGCAAAGGAAAAAACTTTGCACAAAATGGGTACCGCACTTGCTCATAGCAAATAAAAAACAAACTGACATGAAAATCTCTGACCAGTGCTCATAGCATTTTAGCAAGAATGAAACTGATTTTGTGCATGAATTTATTACTATGGATGAGACTTGGATTCACTATTACACACCAGAATCTAAACAGTGGACAGAAACCAGTTGTTCAGCACCAAAGAAGACAAATTCGGTTCCATCAGCAGGAAAGGTCATGGCATTGGTGTTTTGGGATGCTAAAGGCATTTTGTTTATTAATTATCTTGAAATGGGTAAAACAATAATCGGGGAATATTATTCCAATCTTTTAACCATACTAGACAAAAAAATTCGTGAGAAAAGACCCAGTTTGCAGAAGAAAAAAATCATCTTTAATCAGGACAACGCACCTACCCACAAAGGTGTTTTGGCAATGGGAAAATCAAGGGATCTGTACTATGAATTGTTGGAACATCTACCCTATTCCCCAGATTTGGTTCCCTCTGACTTCTGTCCCAAAACTCAAACTCTTCCTCGCTGGTCAGCATTTTTCTTTGAATCAAGAGGTGATTGTAGAGTGGTATTTTGCAGATCTTACTGAGAACCACTATAGGGATGGGATAATGGAGCTGGAGTATCGCTGGAATAAATGTGTTAGTTTTAGGGGATATTATGTTGAAAAATAAAAATAATTTTGAAATTATAAATTCATTTTTTCATTGTTAGGGTGAGAAATTTTCAGACCACCCTTGTAAATAGGTCATTGCTCATTTTTTTTTTTTTAATTTGTTTTCTTGCACATAACATGTCATTACTTATTTATTTATTTTTATTACTTTGTATACTATTATTATTATTATTAGAGGACACCTCCATGGAGTCCAGAAGACTCATCGAGGGAGGGCACCTACTCTACAACTCTGTATCTCCACCACTCAAATCCACTAACTACAACGAACTGCAACTACACCACCGTCATCTACTGCCCACTACTGGTATTTTCATAATCACAAACATCTGTGCCCATGGCAGAATTTGAACCTGCAACCTTTTGACTGGAAAGCAGATATGCTAACCACCAGGCTGGCTATCACAAAGGTGATAGCTACTGCTATCATCTTTGAAATGGTGCAGTAGTATGACCTTTTCTGTCCTGGCATTAGTAAACTACAATTAACCCGCCAGTAAATGATTTCTGTTTTGTTCTGTTTTCTTTCATTTGGAAGAAAGTGTTCAAGATTTTTTTTTCTCTTGGCCCTATTTATCAGATTCCTTTTCCATGTCCTAAAAAGTTATATCCCTAAACAATGAAAATTACACCATAACCGCAGTAATAAACTAATGAAAAGTACAAATAATTTTTACTGAAAATAACAGTACATCATCAGTGTGTAGAAACAACCAGCAAATAAAACAACAGGGATACAAGGTACATACACTCAGTTTACCAATTAAAAATAGTTGCCTTGTGCTAGAAATTAATAATAAAAAATAAATAATATTAAGACTATATTTGATATTTACATTGGATGAGAATCTCCCAAACTTTCGGGACAGAGTGACAATCATTCATATTCAGGTTAGGTCAATGTCAAATGGTCTTACAGTGGCACTCATAGTTAAAACTTCTTCTATGGAGAAGGTGAGTTTCATCCCAGAGAATACTGGGATGAAACAACACAGTATCAATACTGTGTTGTGCCAGACAAGACTTTAGGTTCCAGGTGTTCATTGCAATAATAAAGTTCATTAATTCTTTTTTCCAGAGTGAATGTTCTGTCTTCCCAAAATATGTCAAATTATATTCACATGGGATTTAGCTGGTAAACACCAACTAAAGATAGAGATGACAATTCATCATTTGTAGATGGTAACAGATGAGAAATAGTTTTGATAGGAAAATATGTAGGATTAAAGTGGAACTTCTTCAAAATTCTGGCAATAGGTTCAGAAATATAACAGATTGGAACCCTGCAGTCTGTCAAAGAATCCTTTGGTGTTGGAACGTAAGAGTTATCTGATTTGATGAGGGTTGAAACCATTAATTTCATTAAAGTTTTGATTGTAAGACGTTTTTGTTGTAATGCTGAGGGAGAGGAGCAAGCATTATGCACTCTATTAATTAATGACATGACAACAACAATTTTTTGGAAGGTGTGATGATCAGACATTCTGATGAATGTATCTGTCAATAAAGGGAGATTTCCAATGATCACTCATTGACAAAGTACTAGAAATTGTGTAAATAAGAAGAATGTCTGAATAAATGGTAAATTACCAGCATTTTCTTTTTTCATGGTGAATTGAAAGTGGTAAGTTCATATTCAGAATGAGGCCAAACAGCAAAAATATCATCGACATAACAAAACCAAAGAGAGGGGTTGGAGTGAATGGATGAAAACAAGGTATCTTCCAGATGGTTCACTTATATAGATAATTTGCCAAGGGTGGAAATAGAGGGCTACCCATGGCTGTATGTTCAATCTGTTTATAGATCCCCCCCCCCACACACACACACTTGAAATATCCTGATTGTATAACAAATTCGAAAAGCTTCACATCAGGAGGGAAATCATCATATAGCAAACTGATAGTGTCAGATAATGGAATGTTGGTAAATAGAGTAACAGTGTCAGAACTGACTAAATATCTGACTTTTGTGTTTGAATATATCTTTTTTTTTTTTTTTTTTTTTTTTATATACAAAAAATGTGTGATGAATTCGTGATGAATGAACTGGGTCCAGTATGGGCAGTTAATAAATGTGAAAGAAACTTAGCAATTCTATATGTGGAAGAGAGAGAGAATACAGTTCACAATGGGTCTTACTAGATAACCTTCTTTATGAATTTTAGTAGACCATATACATAGGGGGGTCCTTCCAAAATGAGGGCATAACATATATTAAGTATTTTGATCCCATCTAACAACTTCATCAAGGAGCTTATTTAATTGTTTAATCTGTGTTTTTGTAGGGTTATAACTAATTTCTTCATAAGTGGAGGTACCTTGGAAAAGGCAGTCTATCTTTTTAATGACTCGACAACACCAATTCACAAACCCTTTTAGGCAGCCTTATCCATTACTACTATAGCTTTTCCTTTATCTGTGTTTGAAATAGATATAAGGTTCTTTTGTTTTAATGAAAGCAGGATACCAAATTCAATAGTAGATACATGGAGGAAATTAATATTAATAAATAAATATTAAATTTTTTTCCTTCATAGTTAAATGATCAGCATTCATTATTAATTTAATATAGTAATTTTTAATAATGAATGTTAAAACTAATTTTGATATTTAAGAGATTCTCCAAAACTTTTGAGGGGGGGGGGGGGAGAATTATTTCGATTTGGGTTAGGTCGATACAAAAGAGCTTCAAACTTTCTTTGAAAACGCCTTCACATATAACTGATCTCTCTCTCTCTCTCTCTCTGATTTTAATTTCTAGCAAGCAGTAACCATTTTTAATTGGTAAACCGATTATTGTATGGGTTTCCAATTGAAAAAACCCATACCTCTGCATGAGCCCAGCTAACTCCTCATGCCACTGACAGGAATCGAACCCAAATCTTTTCAACCAAAGGGCTTCATCTATACTGACTGGGCTATGGAGGCTCTACTGTTATTTTCGTAAATAAATTAATTTAATCTCATCTTCCTCTTATGTGTTAAGCTTTGATAGCCTCTCATGGGTATGTAAATTTAAATATCTTAATTATATCCTTAACAGTTTTTGTTTTCTTCTACTTTTCATTCAAATTTGTAAATCATGCAAGAAATTTAATGATTTAAAAGCACTTTAATAAAGCCAACTTACCATCTCAACTAATTATATAACATGCTATTATTGACTAAAATTAACTTCTAAATATAAAAGATTTCAGAGTGGGATGATTAATTTTACATGATAAAATTTAATCAGAATTATGTATACTTATATTCACCATTTAATATATATTTTCTCAGACAAATTTTGAAACTGAATTACACGAACACCGAAGTAAAGTTCAAAGCCTCCAAGCTGACCTGGATAACAGTGAGGCTGTGCAGAGGGATTTTGTAAAGCTTTCTCAGTCTCTTCAGGTAAATTATTTTTCATTGTACAATAACATAGCACTGTAATGGTTTTCTAACAGATGTTTTAGTGTTATTATATTTTTATTTAATTAAATAAGTTATATAAGATTCCCTGACTAAATTGAAAAACTGTTGTAATAAATTTAGTGTGAAAATAGACAGAAACATTGAAAACATTTCGGCTATTTAGGTACAATTTTTAGTGAAGATGGTAAATTAAGCATGGAAATAGATAACAGAATTAGTAAAGTTGGTATGATAGGAAGTCAACTGAATAAATTTATACAGAATAAGAAAGAAATTTTTCAAAACACTAAATTAGCTGTATACAAGATGGTGTTCAAACCAATTTTAACTTATGGATCTGAGAGCTAGGTCAGAAATAAAACACTTGATCAAAGAATGGAGACCTCTGGATATGAAAGTTCTGAGAAAGATTAGTGGAGTGAACAGAAGTCATCAATGCAGTATCACATTAAAAATGAGGATATTAGGAGAGATCTTACCATTTTTAGCATTGAAGAATGTATTACTGGAGCTAATCTCAGGTGGTATGGTCACTTAAACAGAATGGGAGAGGAAATATTAACAAAACAAGTGTTCTTTTCCAGGTTGGCAGGAAAAAGACCCAGAGAAAGACTAAGATGTAGATGGATTGAAATATTGGATATGGACTGATAATATTGGAATCTTGACAGATAACAGATTGATTTGGAGGAAAATTGTTGATTGGAAGTTAGTGATGGTGTGACTTTTTCACATTGAAGGTACATATAGGAATTTGATGATTATGATGACATATTGATAAGGTTAGAGATTATATTGCAAGTAGTTGTGTAATTTAGCGCTTGTGTGAAATTAGTAATTTTTATCCGTCTTGTGTTTTTCCAGCAGAAAAAGAGTATTGTGATGTATGAGTGTAGATGTTTGTGTTTTTAGACTATTAGTATATTTATGACATTTTTATTGTGATATTTTCAGCATGGCACCGACACGATGAACAATGGCAACAAAGACCACGTTGTCTGGCGATTTGAATTTGCAGGATATTATTCAGTGAAGTGTATGCGTCGAGAAAATTGAAGAATATGCGGAAGTAAGTTGAGAGAGAATATGTATTAAGTGTTTTAAAAGTGAGTGTCTGTTAGGTGACAAGAATGCAAAAATATCGATGATAAGATGGAAAATAGTGTTAATAATATCAAATGTGCGGCCATGGAAATAGACGAGAAGGAAATAGATATCAATAAAGAAATAGCACGCTCAAATGTTATCCTTCATAGGACAAAGCACGAAATTGAATTACACTGCAGAAGTGGGAAGAGTTAAGCAGGACTGAAAAAAAGAAAGAAGCAGCTGATCCAAAAGAATAATAAAGACCAACCGAACAAACAAGAAAAACAAGTGACGGAGAAAATTATGTATGGAGACTCAATAATCAGAGGGGTACATAATGAAAGATGACAAAATCGTGTTTCCTGGAAGCAAAAATTCACCATATTAGCCATGCCATATAGATGCAAAAAGGTAAGTCGAAGGAAATTATTGTCTTGGTTGTACCGATGATTTGAGAGGCAAATTGAGGAGGTATTTGATAGCCAATGAGTCTATACATAAATTGCTCAAAAGCAATGATGTAGAATTTGTGGATATGTGGTCTCTGTTTAAGAAAGAAGGATTTGTACAATGCTGATGGACTATATCTGAATGGTTTGGTGTTAGATGTCTGAAGAGAGCTTTGTTCATCGAGCATGCTAGCATGCAAATTCATGGAAACTTAAAGCAATTAGGGTAGAAGCAAGTGAGTTTGTGCGAAGGCAGCCATGAAGCAAGTGAGTATGAAAATGACAAAGTGAGGAATCTAGTCTCTCAAGAAAAAATGTTGACTAAGGTAGTCAATTCAGAAAGCAAAGGTGGGTGGGGGAATAAAGGGATGTTGCCATTTTTATATACTAATGCCAGAAGTATCAGGAACAAGAGGGCCGATTTTTTGGCATTGATTAGCACAACCTTGCTAGAAGTTGTAGACATTAGTGAGACTTGGCTAACAGCAGATGATGTAGTTACAGGGATTGAATGTGAAAGGTTTAGTATTTTTAGGGAAGATGGGATGTTGGGGCGAAGGACTGTTGGTGATAGCAGATGAATTGCAACCAAAAAGAAAAAAATATACGTTTGGTTGTTGCTATAGGCCAGGGAGTTCCATAGATGATCTGGAAGACATGCATCGCCATTATTACAATGAGTACAGGTTAAGTGATACAGACAAAACTCTAGCTGATATCCCATCCAATGCCACAGCTGTATTTACATTGAGATTCTGCAATCTGTTCCCACATTAGTGTCTGTCACATAGGTTGAGGCAGTAACCTTGCTAGGAAGATATATGCTTGCAAAGTGGTCACTCAGTAACTGAACTATTTTATTTGCTTCCATCTCCTCATGACCATCATCACTCATTAAGGCTAATCTTCCATAGTCATTCTTCCTTTTACTTGCCACATAACAAAAGAACTTTTTGGGATTTCCTTTGGCCTGCTCGGCTAAATTCTTCTCATAATCTGATTTTGCCTTCTTTGCCATGCTGGTTACCTTTCTCTTTATATACCTTCCACAGCATTTTCTTCTTCTGCAGCTCGTGCTTAATGATATTACTCATCCATCTAACTCCTACCCAATTAACCCTCCTTACCCGAGGTATACAATTTAATACCACTTCCTCTAGATGACCCCTTAACTATATCCCATTCACTACTAACATCCTTACCCTGCGTTTTATGCCATGGTAGAGATTTAAGCTTCTTCCTAAGCATGTCATAATCACCTGCCTTGTAGTTCCACAAGGGTGGCTATCCAAGTCAAGACTGCATAGTCACTTTCACAACTGGAGGCAATGTTGTCAACCTGGTTAGGTCCAATACTCTCCCACCCATTGTCCACTCATTACATGATGCCTCAAGTCAGCATTTCCCAATTTTTTCCTATGACGGAACACTTCACAAATTCCTGAAATTTTAATGGAACACCTTGGTTGGAGTCACAGCATTTAAAACCATTCCAGGCTCATATTAATATTAATTTTGCTAATTTTTCACGGAACACTTATTCACTTTCTGTGGAACACTGGTATTCCCCAGAACACAATTTGGAAAACCCTGCCTTAAGTAATTATCTCCCAGCAAGTGTATAAATTCAATTTCCTGTCTGCCATATGATCTTTCTTCCTTCCACAGTCTACATCTCCATAATTGAAGTCCCCTTTGCGAGAATGTGCAAGAGAACTGGCAATGCCTTTGACTAAGCTGTAAGTCTCAGCTCTTGTAGAGTTCCAAGCGAGTGGAAAGAGGGCAAAATTATTCCTTTACATAAGGGTGGTTCTAAAACTACAGTAGCAAATTATAGACCAATCAGGATCTCAGGTATGGTGGTAAAAGTATTAGAAAAATTGGTAAAAAAAAAAAAATTCAAGAATGGGTATATAAAAATATGGTACTGTATCAGTACCATATTTTTATATAGAGTATCGGTATGGCTTTGTTGTGAAAGATCAGTCAAACCTTAGTAATTTATTACCATCATCATCAAATTCCTGCCATGTACCATCAACAGGTGTACAGGATATTGATAGTACTACATGAAAAATTTACATCATTAGTAATTTACTATCTACAATTTTCCTCCAAATCGGTCTGTTACCTGTCAATTCTCAAACATTATCAAATCTTATTTTTCTATCTTCTAAGGCAGTTTTTACCGTATCGATCCACCTATATCTTCCTGTATATAAACTTATACGTTGGTTACACATGACATTAAATTTTTCAGGAAATGACAACGTATACTAAAATATTAATTAAAAAACTTTAATCAATACCTTCCTATATTTCAGCAGTGTTACATTGCCATCTTCTGGGAATAAAACTATGATATTTGCATGCAGGCACTAACAACAAGCAAATGAGGCTGAAGGAAGGCAACTGGTATTGGTTCTAGAGTCCTAAAGATGCTCCATAGTGGGCTAAATTGGATTGTCTAGACTGCTGAGCTGATATTCTAAGGATGCAAGCTTCCCAAATTTGGGGCAGCTCATTCACCCAAATTTGTTGAGATTTGGGAAGTTTTTTAGAGTTTGAGGCTGATTCCAGGAACAGTCTTTCATATTTATATTTGCTATGGTGTAGTAAAGTGGCTTTCTTCCAACGTATTCTGTCGTGGGTATCTAGTGCATGGTGTGCAAGTCCTGAGTGGCTGTATTGGTGAGATCAGATCTAATCTTTCTGTTCATATATCATGATATTAGCTGTCCTGCCTGTTTGGCCGAAGTATGAACAGTTTACAGCTGCAAGAGACTTGGTATACTCCAAATATGTCTAGGGGAAGCGGCTAGTCTTTGGTGGAGTGGATAAGGGATGCCAATTTCTTATGTGGTTTGTAACAGGTAGTCAGGTCATATTTTTTTAGGATTTTTGTGATCTTTTCAGATGTGCCCTGGATATACAGAATGGTGATATTAATATAACCTCTGTTAAGAAGTAGGGGAGGAAGGATGTGGTTATGGATTTTTTGGGGGTTATAGCCATTGGCCAAGAAGGTGTTAAAGATATTGTTGCCTGAACCAATTAACAGGCAGGGAAAATTCTACAAACAGATAGAGGGTACAGCCATGAGTTCTCCACTCCCCCTCCCCTTCAGCAAACTTTTTAATGGAGACTTTTGAAGAAAAAAGCTTTAAACTTAACCCCACAAAAACCCACTCTCTGACTATGCTATGTGGATAATGTGTTCTCTATTTGGCTGCATGCCTTAGACACACTCCACAACTTCCTAGCACTTAAATAATCAACCTCAGAATCCAATTCACCTTGGAAAAAGAAAACAACAGTCTCCCTTTTCTCACTCTCTTTTCTCTTCTTTTCTCCCACCCAGAGACAACCCAGAAAATATTAAAACCAGTTAACCACAAACCCTTTCCCTTCTTAAAAGAGATTATGAGGGTGGTTTGAAAAGTTCTCTGCCTCGACCATAGATGGCATTGCTACTGCAAGATTTTTTTTTTCTAAGTTGGTACATCTGTCATAAGCATCCATGTGAAATTGCAAGTTATTCAATCAAGTAGTTTTCATGCAGTTGTCTGAAGCAAAAGTGTTGTCTGTATCTCTTGAAATGGATAAAAATTGAGTATCATGCGATTATAAAATTCTTTGTAAAAAAAGGCTTTATGCCAAAAGAAATTCATTCAAAGTTCATAAAGGTTTATGGGCACTCTTCTGCTTCATTTTCGACAATTAAGAAATGGGCTGCTGCCGAGTTTGGCCATACCAGCCTTGAAGATGATCCATGTGAAGGACGTCCAAAAAGTGTAACAACACCAGAAATCATTGATCAAGTTCATGATACAGTATTGGATGACTGGTGAGTCAAAGTGCTTGAAATTGCTGAGACCATAGGCATTTCAAAAGAACCTGTAGGATATATTTTGCATGAAGAATTGCATATGAAAAAGCTTCGCACAAGATGAGTGCTGAGCTTGCTCACAGCAGATCAAAAACACACACTGCCATGAAAATCTCTGAACAGTGCTTGGAGCATTTTAACAAGAATAAAACTGATTTTGGGCATCGATTTATTACTATGGATGAGAGTTGGATTCACCGTTACACACCAGAATCCAAACAGCAGTCAAAACAGTCACCAGAAGCCGGTTGTTCAGCGCCAAAGAAGACAAAGTCAGTTCCATCAGCAGGAAAGGTCATGGCATTGGTGTTTTGGGATGCTAAAGGCATTTTGTTTATTAATTATCTTGAAATGGGTAAAACAATAATCGGGGAATATTATTCCGATCTTTTAACCAGACTAGATGAAAAAATTCGTGAGAAAAGACCTGGTTTGCAGAAGAAAAAGTCATCTTTCATCAGGACTATGCACCTGCCCACAAAAGTGTTTTGGCAATGGGAAAATTAAGGGATCTGCACTATGAATTGTTGGAACATCCACCCTATTCCCCAGATTTGGCTCCCTCTGACTTCTGTCTCTTCCTCACTGGTCAGCATTTTTCTTCGAATCAAGAAATAATTGCAGCTGTAGAGAGGTATTTTATAGATCTTACTGAGAACCACTACAGGGGTGGGATAATGCTGAATCATCGCTAGAATAAATGTATTAGTCTTGAGGGAGATTGTTGAAAAATAAAAATAATTTTGAAATTATAAATTCGTTTTTTTCATTGTTAGGCCAAGAACTTTTCAAGCCACCCTCGTACACTAAATCTATCACCATTCTGTATATCCCGGGCACGTCTGAAAAAAGTAACAAAAATCCTAAGGAAATATGACCTCATTATCTGTTACAAACCACATAATTAATTGGAATCCCTTATCTGCTCCACCAAAGACCAGCAACTTCCCCTAGACCTACCTGGAATATACTACGTTCCTTGCAGCTATAAACTGTCCTACTTTGGCCAAACAGGCAGGACAGCTAATATCAGGATATCTGAGCACAAAGACTACATCCGATTTCACCAATACAGCCACTCAGGACTTAGGAACCATGCACTAGATACCCACCACAGAATAAGCTGAAAGAAAGCCACTTTACTAACCATAGATATAAATATGAAAGATTGTTCCTGGAATCAGCTTCAGCTCTAAAAAACTTCCCAAATCTCAACAAATTTGGGTAAATGAGACTGTCCCAAATTTGCGAAGCCTGCATCCTTAGAACATCGACCCAACAGCCAAGACAACCCAATTTAGCCCGCTGGAGGGCATCTTTAAGTCTCTAGGACCAATGCCAGTTGCCTTCCTTCAGCCTCATTTGCTCGTTATAAGTGCCTGCATGCACATATCATAGTTTAATGTTCACTTAGCAAATTGTAGTATAATCACAGTTATCAAATGCCTGTTGTTGTTTTTTTTTCAATTATTATTGATTTTGACATAATGGAATCCGACTAATGAAAGAATAGAATACATATGCATCATTTTATCTTTCGATAAAATGATGCCTTCCTTCAGCCTCATTTGCTCGTTATTAGTACCTGCATGCACATATCATAGTTTAATGTTCACTTAGCAAATTGTAGTATAATCACAGTTATCAAATGCCTGTTGTTGTTTTTTTTTTCAATTATTATTGATTTTGACATAATGGAATCCGACTAATGAAAGAATAGAATACATATGCATCATTTTATCTTTCGATAAAATGATGCCTTCCTTCAGCCTCATTTGCTCGTTATTAGTACCTGCATGCACACATCATAGTTTAATGTTCACTTAGATTGTAGTATAATCACAGTTATCAAATGCCTGTTGTTGTTGTTGTTTTTTTTCAATTATTATTGATTTTGACATAATGGAATCCGACTAATGAAAGAATAGAATACATATGCATCATTTTATCTTTCGAGGGTACTGTCATACTGCAAGGTAACCAGTTAATCATGACATGGCAACCTAAAATAGATATACAGTGAGCAACAGCAGTTAGCTTATTTATTACTGAGTAATATGTAAAAGATGAACTGTTATTAGCAGATGGTAAAACTCAGAAATTGCCAGTTTAGATCAAATGACATCACTGTTCCCATCCATCTGACAGGGTTTTGGAGCCAATAAAAATGTGGAATCCGCTAATAATGTAATTTTATGATACTGAATGTTTTCAATATTTGTTTACAAATGCAAAAAGAGAAATTGTTTGATTTTTTTTTTTTTTTTTTTTCCAATAAAAGTGATTCAAGATGTGTCAGAAGCAAAAACATAGTGTATGAATTTTTGCTACAGACTTATACTAATATATAAGTAGTTAACATATTTTCTTCAACAGCGGTAGTTATACAGTGTAAAAATTAGCCATAGTATTAATAAATGCTTAAAATTGATCAAATTCGGGATTATTATTACACATGGATACCGCTATGGAGTCCATAGACTCATCGCAGGAGGTCCATTTCTAAAACATTAATTATCAACTATAACCTGTCATATTTTACCTGAAATCATTCCTAAACCTTCCTAAGCAACTTATATGTCTCTACCATATCCTCCCTTATCTGCTGATCAACCAGCTCTTGTAACCCACAAATCTTCAATCTCTCCTTGTATGGACATCACACAGATCTGCCACCATCTTGGTCACTCCTCTGGAGCCGATTCACCTTGTCCACATCTCCAAGAATCCCAGGTGACCACTTTTATGATAGTAATCCAGATTAGGCCTTATCAACACCTTATAAAGAGAAATAATAACCTGCTTATCTGCATGTCAGTGCATTCTTCAATAACCATGCCCTCTGAACTGTAAATCCCTATCCACTAACCTTCCCCAAACCCTATCTTCATTGATTTCTTGCAGTATAGTTCCATCAATATGGTACACAGCTGGTAATCTTTTCACTCCAAAATGCATAACTGTAAATTGGCATCCATTCTTCTTTGCCCATGCTGCCAATCTTTTTAAATCATCCTGTAAAATATCAACATTATTTTTATTGACTGTTGCTCTGCTTAATTTTTCATCGTCTGCAAACAAGTGAATATTTCCCCTTAGATCATTTCCTGTATCATTAATACAGGAGCCCAGTGGCATGCCACTAATCACAGGCCTTCAACAGGACTCTGCTCCTGTATAAACTTCTATTTGGTATCTCTCCAACAACCATCCTCTTATCCACATCACTAGCTGCATGTCCATACCCATTTGATGTAATTTAAATATCAGGATTCTATGAGCATCTTGTCAAATGCCTTTCTCCAACGATACTGTTGGCCATTACCTTTAACCAACTCAGCTGTCACTTTATTATAAAAAGTAAGTTACTGAAGCATGATCTACCCTTTAGAAACCAAACTGCTCTCCCATACAATATTCCATTCCTATTCACCCATTCCTAAATTTTCTCTTTAACCATTACTTTGACCACAAACTCCTGAAATGCTAATTGATCGATAATTTACTACTTCAGTCTTGGAACCTCCTTTATGCAATAGAAAAATTTTCATCTCCTTCTTTTCTCTCAGGACTCTACCTGAACTGAGACTTGGGTTAAGCAAGCTAATTAAAGGGATTACCAATTCCCTAGCACATTCCTGTAATACAAGAGCTGATATCCCATCCAAACCCATAGCTGTATTCACATCCAGATTCTGTAATATCCAATGTACCTTGACCTTCTCTATCCTTACTTCTGCATTAATCCCTGTCATATCTATTACTGTAATACTTCACCTGGATGCAATGTGGAGGAGGACACTGACTGCAAGAGATCAAAGTGTGGTGATCCCATTGTATAAAACTTTGATCAGACCACATCTAGATTTCTGTGCTTAGATCTGGTCACTGCGATTTGAAGGGGTTGAAGTAACCTTGGAGTAAGATGTATAACTTGTATTACGAGATGTATATAAAATGTAAAAATTATATTAAGACTGTACAATGTTGATTATGAGGACAGACTGAAGTTATGCAGACTGCAGAATTTGGTGGATAGAAAACAAAGTGGGGGAGGGCGGTAATGAAGGATGATCATGTTAACACTGAGGAGATTTTTCATATGGTAGAATAAGGGGATGGGGAGTAAAAGGGCAAAATAATAATAATTATTAGTATTATTAAGAGATACCTCCAGGGAGTCAGAGACTCATTGAGGGGAGGCCACATACTACACACACACCAGCTATCATCTTATCAAGGCCTTATAAAGAGGCAAAATAACATCCTTATCTTTACATGTGAACGTTCGTTTCAGTATTGCAATTATCTTTTGAGTTGTATTTGCAGTCTTTGCCACATGGCCCCTGAACTTCAACTTCCTATCTATTAACACTCCAAGATCCCTAGCCTTATTAGTTTCTTCTAGCCTAATCCCACCAATATAATACGACATTGGATATCTAATCATGCCAAAGTGAATGACTTTACATTTACTGATACTCATTTTCCCATGCACATAATTCCAGCCTATTCAAATCATTCTGCAAGTAATACTGCATATCAGCAGCATTAGTGATTATCCTGCCTATCTTTGCATCATCAGCAAATAGTTGTATATTGCTTGTCAAATTCTTCCCAATATCATTAATGTACAGATTGAATAACAGTGGACCAAGCACTGATCCTTATGCCATCTACATTTAGAAGAGTTATTCTTTCATATTCATTCTTTCTTTTCATTGCCTCATATCGACAGAATTCTTGTGGGTTGTCTGTGGCATGCAGAGCCAGTTTCTTTTCATACTCAGAGTTTGCTTTCCGCTAAGACTTCGGCGCGCCAGATTTTGCTACATATAAAACTATATAAAACTAACAGGAACTCCTGTATTCTATAAAATTCATGTATGTAAGCATACCATTTCTTTGCTGGACATATATACACGTCCAGCAAACCTGGATAATATTCTGTCCACCTGCTGAACATGGATAAGAAGTGTAGTTTGACCGTCATGTCCATTAGAAGGGGTCAATAATCCATCACGCTGAAAAGAACACTTAACTGGATTACCTGGCGTACATAGTAGCTATTGTTGGATTCTGAATATATATGGAGATTTGAATAATTATTATTTGCTTCAGAATCCAACATAATCTTCCATCACATAAGTTAAACTTGTAATTAATCACTTGTTTATAATTTAATATTCATATAACTACCTTTAACTTTATTTGATATTTAATTATTTAATCAAGGATATATGTATTAATAGTGATAAGACTGTATTTAAATATTATTAAACTATTTTATTTATTGCTATGTTAAAATTATAAGAATTTGTATTTAACATTTAACTGCGTATTAATTGAAATGTAAATATTCTTATTTTGTTCCTGTTTGTAGAAGTTTAACATTATGCAATAGCTCAATTTTATTATTATATTTTGTTTGGTTATCATGGAGACGTATGTAAGAGAGCGAGCGCGAGTTTGGAACAGTGCGTGAGGGAGAATGCTGAAAGTTTACTGAAAAGTGTTTTAGTAAAAGAGAACACGAGAAGAATTTAGGCGGGAAGAATGGATATATAAGCGAGGAACGCTGAAAGGAGAGGGAAGATTCATTCGGTTGGAATCAGAGGATATTCTAATTCGGCATTCGGAGAAGGAATCTAAAAGGAGATTGATTCGGGGAAGCAGAGTACGATAATAGTGAGTCGGCGAGTCACTCAAGTAACTAATTAAAGTCCAGTAGTCGAGATGCGGTTAGCTAATAAGTTGTAGAATAACAATTATAGCTACGGAAGACAGCTGAGTGACTACTGAATGACTACCAATACTATAGTTGAGATTTAATTTCAGGGCCGACCTTTCAAGGACACACGGAATCTTGAAGCATAGCATGGAGTAATTAGAGAATAAGTAGAGGCTGTAAAGTTAAGTTTAACGATAGCTGTGTTTAGAATTATAGTGCCTAAAGAATTAATTGAATGCCGGAGAAATGGGCAGCTGTGCATATAAAACTTCAAGTTAAGGAATTATTGTGTGTTACCTTAATTCATGAGTGATCAGTAGTACTTCATGCAAGAATGTTTGATTATGTGTATTGTGACCGTTAATTAATTCAGTTATAACTGAGAAGATTTGTTTAATGAGTGCCGTTTATTGTTTAAAGTGCTTACAGTTACAAAAAAGTGTTCACATATAAGTAGATGACTAAAGAAGATTATCGGTAAGAATATTCCAACCATTAATATTCCTATGCAGAAATATGTGTGAGTTTCATCCTAGAATATCCCTATTTAACAGTAACTATTGCGGAGATTAGCTGGAGTGTAGATTTAAAAGTGTATGCTTGTGAAGAGGTGTTACTGCATTTTTATTGTATTTGAAACTTAAGGAACTGTGAGAAGACTGTATTACAGATAACAGATTTACCATTGCCTGAGTTTGTATGACTGTATTATCAGAAAGGCTAAAGTGAACTCATTTAGTGATTTGTTCTTAAGTGTAAAATTTGTGATTCTAAATTAAATGTTTGTTTTGTTAATCTAAAGTTGTATTTTGCCTGAATCTCTTTTACTGCACCATTCATAAAATATTCGAACCAAAGCAGGTAAATTAAGTAAGTTAAATATACTCAGCCAGTATATATAATAACAACATATAAAAGAAAGGTAGTTGAGAGTTGGTTCTTCTTCAATTCTTGAACTAATTCAGATATAAAGTGGCGCAGTCTTTAAATATAAATTTTCTCTATATTTGAATTAGAAATCAACTTGCAACCTATCAACTAGTTAAGAATATCATAATAACTATATCTTCATCTTCTTTATACCCTCTTTTACCTTGCGGTGTCGAGGGTCCATTGATCATCGGACCTCAATCCGTTTACAGGATAAGGTGGTCAGCCCTATGCCCCGGTATATCCTATGGCCTGTAGTGTTAAGTTCTCAAGGCCAGTTTGCCTGCTTTGTGGGATGAAAAACCCCAGAATAAACTGAGGGAAAAACCCTGCTGTCCACGCCCAAGACTGGCTAACTTGGCTATGGCTGAGGAAGATCCTTCAGCTCCTCACGTCACCGACGGGAATCGAACCTAGGACACTCCTTCCCCAGGCATATGGTTGCGAAGCGCATAGCCACTAGGCTAACCGCTCCAAAGTATAGATTAAGACGAAGTAGGATCCAACACTATGTTCAGTTGCCTACAGCAAGAAACACAATTGCCAGCTGTTTTCTCGGTAACCAGAATCTAAGTTATATCAGACTAAATACCTATGAGTTATATTCATTTTGTTGCATGTTTGTATTGTATAATTAGTTTTTAATGCCAGCACAAAATAAATCCTTTCATACTTTCTTCACTTCATATTGTATCACTTTGGAAGATCGATGTCACTATCAATTTTTTTTTCCCTAATTATTTTAATTGCCAATACATTTTAAAATTCTCCCAGAACTTGATTGAAGATAATTATTTTTGTCAAACAATTATTTCTTAAATTCATGAAAATCCGAATCTAAAAATGAATACAGCCTCCATCTGTTCCAAATTAAGTTTTCTTTTTTATTCATAATCTTAGTTCGAAGGTTAGTTAACAGATTGCACGTTTAAATTTTGCTTTGTAGAGAATCATATGTAAATCTTGAATCATATTATGTAATGCATAATTTTTATAAACGTAATCTGTAGGTTTTTGCATTTCAACTTTCTTTGTTTCTCCCAATCACTCCCTACAAATCGAAATAAATGGCAGTTTTGAAGTAGCGATATTTTTCCTATACTTTATCTTTCTAAACATGTGTAGGTGCATGCATCAGAATGAAATTTTATTTAAAAATTTTCATAACAAAATTAATTTGCCTTTAATGGCTAACTCCCCCCCTCCAAAATTATCACCCCACACACACAAAATACTGCTAGATAACATGTGCACTTTCTTTTTGTTTGAATTCATTATTTTTCCAAACTAATTGTACTGTTGCAGTTTTAAGCAAAAGACAAATGAGAAGAATCTCATAAAATACCATTGGATATAAATTTTTGATATTAAAAAGACTCGCAATCAAAAACCCCGAGTAATGCAGTTTAACATCATTTGTTGTTCATTAAAAAATTCCTAAAATTGAAATGTGCGACCCATATAATTTTATTTTGCAAGGAAAGAAAGCAAAATGTCATATTTATTTCAATAAATGTTATTTAAAAACTATAAATATTTGACATAATATTTCCAATGTAAACAAACGTTTTGATTATTTATTTTCACACATGTGAAATTTGTTTTTATTTGGGAAGAGACACAATAAATAAATTGTGCAGCAAAAAAAGGTCAAAAATCGTAGGACAGTAAAGAAATAAAAAGTAATACAGTGCATTTTAACAGATAGAATGTTGATGAAGTTTCATCAGCATTCTACATTACTTCAAAGGGATTTTGAGTATATTTGCAAACAGATATATTCAACATAACTTGGCCTGTTTTGTTGTAAAAAGTGCCACATTTGAAGAAATATTAGCGGCATAATAATAAAATAACAAAATTCATAATGCTTCAGAATAACTTGATAATTTTGATAATACCAAAACAAGATGAGACACATCTATGGAAATCTATTATTATTATTATTATTAGAGTCCTTTTAATTATGAACTCTATAAAGATATATTTAATAAATTGGTTGTAATTTTGTGTTTTTAATTAAATAAACTAGTTTCATTTTGTTACAGATGGTTTTCGCTTCTGAACTATCTGGACTATTGTTCTTATCAATATTACTAAATTCCAATCTCCTTCTCTGGAAATTTTTTCTTAGTAAATGTTTGACTTGTGTTGACCAATCACTGACTTAGCAGTTTAATCCAGAGATTAAATATATGGTCAGTTTAATCCATAGTGTTCTTAAGAATATTTCATCCTGTGATTTCCCAGAATCCTGTTAGGAAAGAACAGATCGCTGAGTATTGAATTTTCGATCATTTTGAAAATTCATAAACACATTTCTGAGACAACAGAGATTTTTTTTGTGCTGTTGCTATTTGTATTAATTAGTGGGTAAGAGCAGTTTCTATATCACATAAACAGAGCATTTGATTTTCAAATTTTATTATTTATAAATTAAATTGATTTTTCAGTTCATTTTTTTGTGCATCAAGATTCTAGTTATTTTAGAGTAAAATGTCAAGTAAAAAATGGATGTTAGCGAGCAAAGCAAGTTATCATTACTATCGATTGCCTCTACGTTTTAACTAAAGCTAGAATTATTATGCTTATTACTGCAACTTAAAAAAATCAAATCTGGAGTTGAATAAATCTTAATAATTGTGCGATAAAGTTGGAACTGAATTAATCCTATATATATATATATTATATGCTTTTTATGTGAATCCCAGGCCTCCATTAACCACCTTACCAGCCATTATGGATCAAATACGCATTCGCTTCGTATCCATCATATATTTTAATGTAATATCTCAATGGTATTACAATTTTAATATGCGATTCGCATCCATGATAACTTGAACGTCTATAGACGTCTTGGCTGGTAGCGTGGTTAAGTAAGGTGGTCTCTCACTAGGCGACAAAATTTACCTTTCACCTAAAGTTGGGTGGTTGGAAAGCAGATACGTTAACCATTCTCTCAACCAGGGAGGCATACTGTGCATGTTACTGCAAACTGAAACGTTTTATATTTATATTTAGGTCCATGTTGTAATTCCATAAATATAATGATTTTTGCTACAATTTTTATTACTGTAAATTCAAAATTTTTATTTTTAGTGAGAATATCTGAACTTTACAGTTGATGATGTTTCTATTTTTACCTTGATTAGCAAGCTTAATTTGATTGCATTTAAATTTTTTTTTTTAAATAACTTTTATCCTTATATTAAATTATTACTATACCTTTTAATATTTTTTCGGTATTCAGAATTTTTGTAGCAATTGTGATCATTTTTAGTGTTGAACGAATAAAAAATTATTTAAGAAGCAACTTGCACCAAAATAAAACAAGACCTGTCATTATTATGCATTGAATCTGATATAATGGACTCGATTAATTATGATGATATTATAGATATATTTGATAAAACCAAAGCCAGAAAAAATAAAAATTTAGTTATTGATTTTTTTTATTTAAATTTGAACTGATTTATTTTTCTTTTTTATTAAATGTAAATATATGTATATAGTTCGCCCACCATTTCTAGATCCCTTCTTGGCTTGGTGCCAAGAATAGTCGATTCATGCTGAAGGGGAGAAAGAAATGAAGAATGTACGAATTGGTCACCAGCATGCAAAATCACGTGCTTTCTTGTCTGTCGCTGTACTAGTACTAGCTTGATTTTTGTTGTTCTCTTTTTGCATTATTTTTTTATTATTAATTTGTATGATGGATCTAGTACAGTCCACGAGTTCTATTGTTACACGTTTCAGTAGCTCTTGCAAAAGAATATTGAATAATGTGCTGACATTCTGCGAAAAAGAATCGTCAGAAGGCCATCTTCTTGTTCCCCTTTCTCAAGTCATAAAACGTGCAAGTGTGGGCATATCGGGGTCTACTGTTAAAAGAATTCGTAGGGAATCAAAAGGTGAAGGTAAGCCAAAATTTAAATCTCCTAAAAAAAAGTGCCAGAGAAAGAAACCATCGAAACCGTAGCTTTGAATGATTTTGATGTAGACGTTATAAGAAGAGCTATTCACGAATTTTACGTGGTCGAGAAAAGAGTGCCAACTGTTCCGAAATTGATTCCTGTGCTTAAAGAAAAAATTAATTTTCCTTGGAAAAGAGAAACTTTAAGGAAAATACTTCATGAAATCAGATTTTGTTTTAAAAAGTCACAGAATAAAAGGAAACTTATCATGGAGCGAAGTGACATTGTTTTATGTAGAACGCATATTTGCACGTATTAACACTCTACGTACATTTTTCCAACTGTTATACAAGCAAAATAGTTACACTTTAAAAACAGCAATGTTCTTAAAAGAAAAGCTAAAATTACATCCCAGAAGACAGACTGATTACCCTATTATCAGTAAGTTTTAAAAGAGGTAAACCGTGAGTAGACATAACTATACAAATAAATAACGGAAAAACTCATGTAGAAATATTATTTAATAGTATAATTTTCGCCTGTGTGTCACAGGCATCTTCAGTACAATTAGGCACAAAAATTAAACACTAACTGACAATTCCAAAAAGCGCCACCTAAGTAGCTGGTGTAAGATAACTAAAAAGGTCAATAACTTTCCTAAAAAAAAAAAAAAATTAATACAATAAAAAGTTAGGAAAGATTAGCTGATTTGTAAAGTACTATCTCCCATAAAGGGGATAGACGTAAGCCGTCGGATCTGTTTAAGTTCGGAGAATGAAGTAGAGTTTCACATGCTTCTTTATAAAGGCGTTCCATGAGAAACTGACTTTTGTGAAGAACTCTTGTCTTTCTCCAATGAACTCTGTATCTAGTGAAGATGGCATGTTCTGCAAGTCCAGACTTTTCAGGTTTAAAGTATTCAATATAAGATTGGTGTTCTTCTAGCCGATTCCGTGCTCTTGTGGATTATGTTATTTCGGACAAACGGGAAGATCTGCCTCCATTCGGCCAGAAGAACACCAATCTTATATTGAATACTTTAAACCTGAAAAGTCTGGACTTGCAGAACATGGCATCTTCACTAGACACAGAGTTCATTGGAGAAAGACAAGAGTTCTTCACAAAAGTCAGTTTCTCATGGAACGCCTTTATAAAGAAGCATGTGAAACTCTACTTCATTCTCCTAACTTAAACAGATCCGACGGCTTACGTCTATCCCCTTTATGGGAGATAGTACTTTACAAATCAGCTAATCTTTCCTAACTTTTTATTGTATTAATTTTTTTTTTTTTTTTTTTTTTTTTTTAGGAAAGTTATTGACCTTTTTAGTTATCTTACACCAGCTACTTAGGTGGTGCTTTTTGGAATTGTCAGTTAGTGTTTAATTTTTGTGCCTAATTGTACTGAAGATGCCTGTGACACACAGGCGAAAATTATACTATTAAATAATATTTCTACGTGAGTTTTTCCGTTATTTATTTGTATAGTTACCCTATTATCGGAATGGATTCTCCTTTTTCTGACATGCGCAGAAGTGTCGAGGGACCTCAAATCGGTGGGCGAACTATACCAATGTTGTATTGTGTTATTAAAATTAGTTATTATGGAAATGTTGACTTTTATTTTCAATAAACTAAAAAAAAGTGCTTATTTTTGAGGCCTCATGATGATGTTGCGCCTCGGGCCTCGAAAAGCATAAATGCGGCCCTGGACACTGCCTGTTTGTAATGCTAGCGGTGAACGCTCATTTTCTGTACTTAAACACGTTAAAAATATTTACAGAATTCGTGAAGTCAGATGCATTGGAGAAATTTGTCAATTATATTCATAGAAAACGATATTCTGAATTATTAGATTATAAATGTATGATAGATAACTTATATAGTTATAACTTATAAGATATATATAATTGATAAATATAAGTAAATGTATAAAAATTTATTTATGAATTACTGACTAGTTTAAAGTCCATATTTTTTATAATTAAGTTTATTTTTATTTATAAATATTGAAAATGGATAAAAAGAAATTGGGTTTTCAATATCGCAAACATAAAGCAGAAAAGGAAGAAAGATTGAAAACACAAGAAGGTGCATTTTTAAAATATCTTTGCCGAGAATATCGTAATTGCATACAAGAAGAAAATCTTCAAGATTATTCGTTGGATAATTCGTCCATAGTTTCGATTAATGAATTGGAGGAGAATTCTACAGATACCAAAAATTGGATTAAAACATCGAAGAGGAAATCTACAGATCATATGAGTATTGTTGATTCTGAAGCTGGTTGTTCTACAGATCCAATCATAAAAGGATTTGATTTTACAAATTTAAATTATAATGATCCAGCAACTCGGTGTCCTATAAAATTTTCCAATATCAATCAATTACATCAACTATTAGTTGAACATGGACCTGAACAGATTCATAATTTTGATTTTCTGAAAGATAACAATAATAGAAGATTTTCAATGACTCATTATACTCGAAGACTATTTAACGGCGAGACAATGCAGCATTTGTGGTTATTGTATTCAAAATCCACGGATTCTACATTTTGCTTCTGCTGTTTATTATTTGATCAATCGCAGATTAACTTTGCTGATTCTGGATTGAGGGTGTGGAAAAAGGTGGCTTCTATTTTAGCTGCGCATGAAAAAAAGTCAAAGACACGTTAAAAATTACCATAAATGGAAAGAATTAGAAATTTGAATAAAAGAAAAGAAAACCATTGATGAAGAGAACTTGCTAGTTATTAGAAAAGAGGAGAAACATTGGGTGCAAGTATTAGAACAATTTTTAATTTTGAATAGCTAATGTCTGTTTTAGTTCAGACATTAGCTATTCAAAATTTATCATTTCGAGGAACAAATGAGACATTGTTTTCGCATGGAAACGGAAATTTGTCGAATTTCTAGCCAAGTTTGATCCAATAATGAATGAACATCTTCGAAGAATAAAAGATAAAGATACATATGTGCATTATCTTGGAAAAGATATTCAAAATGAAATAATAAACACCTTCGCCAATGTGATAAAAAAGAAAATTTTAGAATCTGTTGTTGTCGCAAAATATTTTTCGATAATTATTGACTGTACGTCCGACATTGATCACACAGAACAAATGAGCATAGTACTTCAATTCGTAGACACTAGTAATAGCACGGCTTCTATAAAAGAACACTTTTTGGGATTTATAGAAATAAAAAATACCACTGGAGTATTTTTATCAAATGAAATACTTGGAACTCTAGACAAATTTTCATTACCAATACAAGATTTATGAGGTCAAGGATACGATAATGCCAGTAATATGAAAGGTGATGTAAAAGGTATGCAGCGACGAATTTCAAATATTAATCCGAGAGCAATGTATGTACCCTGTAGTTCACATTCATTAAATTTAGTAGTGAATTGCACTGCTAATACTTTAAATGCTACAGCATTTTTTACACGATACATCGTTTATATGTATTTTTTTCCAGTTCAACTCGTCGATGGGAATAGCTCAAAACACATAAGTAATTTTACACTCAAACCAGTCTATGATACAAGATGGGAGAGTTGAATTGACTGATTAAAGCCCCTAAGATATAATTTGTATGATGTTTGCGAAGCACTGCAAGAAATATCTCAAGATGATAGTTTATGTGGATTAAGTGGAAATACCATGAAATTAGAAGCAAGTAGTCTTCTTAAAACTTTAAGGAAGTTCAAATTTATCGCATCCTTAGTAATGTGGTATAATATACTTTTTGAAATAAACTTTACAAGTAAACAACTTCAGAATACGAGCCTTGATATAAATGGTGTCATAAAAATTGTATTAATGATACAAAGAATTTCTTAATGAAAATCCGAAATGAGGATGAATTTGAAAAGATGTTAACAGATGCGGAAATAAATTGCTGAGGTCTTAGGTGTAACGCCTAATTTTGAACAAGAAACTCAATATTTTGAGTAATACTTGGTGAATTTGCATAGTATTTACATAATATTGTTTAATTTTAGTATTTTAATAGTAAATTGATAGATACGATTTTCTGCACACATGGCTCCCATGAAGAGGAATACAAAGATGGCGTCCGGGTCGCCATATTTGTCTAAAAATTTTAACTTAAAGGATTTGATTCAGTGTACCGTTTGCAAAATGTATGCATTGAGGAGAGCGGTTGGAGTCTGGTTAAACAACGATAGTGGAGTGAATGTGTGCAAAAAGTGTAAAGAATGTGAGGATTTAAAGAGTGTTTCAGGTCGTGTGAGTGATATTGTTGAAAGTGAGAATCTAGATAACAGTGATATGCGAGATATGAATGATATTTGTGAGGTAATACCTGATAGCTGTGAGAGTGGTGTTGAAAGTGAGAATAAAGGTAAACATACAGAATGATTGAATGAATCATCAGAGAATAAAAATAATGACACTGATGCAATGAGTGAGATCGCTATATTACGCGGAGTGATACATAGGGCAAATCGGCAGCTGGAGCGTTGGCAAAAATGTTTACCAAGTGTACTGACTGATAATTAGCAAAAGTATGATAGAAAAAATAAGGGTGTGATAGTGATTGTAAACAAAATGAAAGAGTGAGTGTTGTATGGAGATTCCTTAGTAAGAGGTGTGTTAGCTGAGAGTTCAAAAAAATCGTACCAACCTGGTGCGAACGTTAAGAATGTAAGCGAGTCAATTAGAATGCAAAAGCAGCGGGTGAAAGAATTGATAGTGGTAGCAGGTACAAATGATTTGAAAGGAAACAAAATGGCTATGAGTGAGGATGTTAAGGAATTGCTTGAGGTAGCAAAAGAGAAGAGTGAGAGAGTATGATGAGTCTGTTGCTGCGGTATGACAGTGAAGATTATAGAAGGAGGACCATAATTGCTAATGACTTTATGCATGAATTATGCAAGATGAGTGGTGTGGAATTTGTGGAATGAGTTCGATGGGCGAAAGGATTTATATAAAATGGATGGTTTATTTATATTTGAATGGATTTGGTGTACGGAGACTTGAAAAGGTGTTGTCGAATGTAGTGGAAGTGAATGTGCAGAATTAGGGAAACTAGAGTTATTAAGGGGGGGGGAGTAGATATGCAGACTTTAGGGTGACAGTTGAGTGTGTGAATGTGTGTAACATGCCCAAGCGAGTAGGAAAGACCACGAATCAGAATGGGATAGTTAGTATAAGGCATCAAAATAGGGATGGGACAAATTGGCTTCTGCAATTCATGTATACTAATGTCAGAAGTATTAGGAACAAGAAGGAAGAATTTTTGGCCTTGGTTGGCACTTCCAGACCACTGGTTATTGGCATTAGTGAAACATGGCTGACAGAAGATGACACAGCTAGTGGGATTGAATGTGAGGGGTATGGTGTGTTCAGGAGTGACAGGGAGGAGGAATATAAAAATAAAATGGGGGGAGGAGTGTTATTGATGATAGCTGATGAGCTACAGCCAAGGAGAATATTAGTGGAACTGCAGGATAGAGAAAATAGCACATTTAAGGCTATTTGGTGTGAGATTGAAACTAGCAGAACAAAATATATAATTGGGTGCGGCTATAGACCAGGTGATGGAATAGATGGTGGAGATAGTATGCATAAGCAAATAGAAGAAATGAGCAGAAGGAGGGTAATTATTATGGGAGATTTCAACTATGGTAACATTGATTGGAAGGAGGAGAGCACACATGGGAGGAAGGAATTGGATTTTATGCAGTTATTAAGGGATAACTATCTGCAACAGCATGTAATGGAAAATACTAGGGGTCAGAGAGTGCTTGACCTGCTAATAGCATCTGAGAATTTGACTGTAATGAATATGACCATGTTGCCACCTATTGGTGAGAGTGATCATAGGGTCTTGACTTGGGAGGTGGCTAAAGCTGTGGAATTTACAATGAAGACAGGGTACATGTGGAATTATCAGGCTGGCTTACCAGCTTAGGAGTTTGATTAGGTCAGTGCCATGGCATGTACAACTGCAAGGGCTAAAAGTTGATAGTGCATGGGAGCTTGTTCAGAAGTGTTTGCATGAAGCAATGGCTGACTGTATACTTAGTGTCCGAATAATAAATCAAGTAGGGGTTAAATGGATGAATAACACACCATTACGCTTGAGCTGCAAAAAAAGAAACAACTATGGAGGGAATTTAAGGAGAAAGCTGACTGGCAGGCACATGAACAGTATAAAGCGCAGGCCAGAAGAGTAACGAGTGTGGTAAGAAAAGCAAAAAAAGATTATAAAAGAACATTGGCCATGCAGCCTAAAGAGAATCCCAAACAGTTTTTTCGATATGTTGCAAGTAATAGTAAAAATGTCATCATCATCATCATCATCAAATTCCTGCTATGAACACTCCTATCTCAGTATCTCCCATAATGCAAAACACATCTCCTTGCAGATATGTCTAATGTTATGCATTAAGGGCAGGGCCACTACCCAGACTAGTTTCGACCTTTATTGAGGTCTCTTCAGTGGGAGCCAGGCCCACTTTCAACAAAAAAATACTGAGCGAGCACTTTGCAAGAATATATCATCCAGGTGGTGACATTGTAGAAATGAATGAACCAATAGATTATACGGGAATCGTGGTGAATGAAGTGGAGGTGAGTAGTCTATTGCCAAACCTCAAGTATGCATCAACATCAAAACCTCAATGTCAATACATCTGTGGGATTCGATGGTATACCAGCTCGTGTCGTACGTGAAGTGGCTAAAGAATTGTCAGTACCCTTGACCATTTTGTTTAATTTGAGTCTCGGGTCTGGGTTAGTCCCGAGGGGGTGGAAAGAGGGGAAAATAGTTCCACTGCATAAAGGAAGTTCCAAGACTGCTGTTGTAGATTACCGACTGATTAGCATATCAGGAATCGCTTTCAAGGTTTTGGAGAAATTATTCAAGAGAAGAATACAGGATTGGATAGATGAAAATGGGATACTGTATGGGGACAACATGGTTTTGTGAAGGGTAGATCATGCCTCAGTAACTTGCTCACGTTTTATAACACAGTAACGCGCAACTGGAGTAATGGGTTTAAAGTGATTCTACTGGACCTTGCCAAGGCCTTTTTCAGGATACCACATGGAACTCTAATCAGTAAACTGCAGCATAAGGGGATGGATATAGGGTTGGTGAGATGGATAGGAGGGTGGTAGATGGAGAGATATCAGAGAGTGGTTTATTCAGAAGTTGAGTCCCAAAGACAGCTCGTGACTAGTGGTGTGCCGCAGGGTTCTGTTCTTGGACCACTACTTTTCAGTTTGTTCATTTACGATATAGGAAAGGATCTGAGTGGAAGTTTTCACTTGTTTGCTGATGATGCAAAGTTGGGTAGAGCAATTATGAGTGCACAGGATGTCAAAATTTTGCAAGATGATTTGGATAGTTTGGAGGACTGCGCTAAGGAAAATGGATGTCAATTTAATGTGGCAAAGTGTAAGGTTATGTATTTTGGGGTGAAAAGATTAGCAGCAGTATATCACATTGGTGGAACTGTACTCCAGGAGATTGATGAGACCAGGGATTTGGGAGTGTTGGTGGATAGAGAGTTGAAGTTTAGGGGGCACATTGCAAAAGTAGCTAAATCAGCTCATCAAATCACTTGGCTTCTGAAAAATACTTTAACATGCAGAGACAAGTTGTTGTTCCTCTGTATCGAGCCCTGATAAGACCTCATCTGGACTACTGTGCCCAGTTATGGGCACCAGGGTTTCTTCGTGATGGGGAGGAAGTGGAGAGGATCCAGAGACAAGTGACCAAGATGATAGCAGGTCTGTGGAATGAACCTTATGAGAATAGGTTGAAGATTTGTGGGTTGCAGAAATTGGGCGATAGGCAAAGGAGGGGTGATATGATTGAGACATTCAAATTACTGAATGGTTTCTATAAGATTAATCTAGAAGATATTTTTGAGAATAGGACTGGGGATGGTGAGAGGACTAGGGCCCATACATGGAAGGTGGGTAAGAATGTGGTTAGCAGGGGGTGTTAGAGCTAGGTTTTTTACTTGGAGAGTGTTGAATGAGTGGAATAAGCTGCCAGAGTCTGTTGTGGGTGCTATGACCGTGAATGAGTTCAAGGCGAGGTATGGTAGATATTGTGTGAATGTCGAATAGTTGTTCTTGACATGATATTAGGGACTCCCTCGATGAGTCTGTTGACTCCTTGGCGTTGCCCGATATAATAATAAACATTTAGACTTGGAAAAAAAAAAAAAAAAAAAAAAAAAGAAACAATTTGTGTATGAAACAGAGGATGAATTCATAACAGATTTTAAACAAAAATTTAAGGTAGAGTTTTATTTTTCAATTATTGATACTGCAATTGCATCTGTTGGTGAAAAATTCAAGCACGTCTACAATTAACGAAAAGTTTGGTTTTCTTTTAAATATATATGAATTTCAAAAAATTACCTCAGCAGAACTGCTTAAAAAATGTTTGATATTGGAAAATTATTTAACACATGATAATTCTAGAGATATTGACGGAACAGATTTATGCAGTGAATTACAAATAATAAGGCGAATTCCAGAAAACATTTCCTCAGTAGATGTCCTGTCATACATATGCAAAAATAATTTAGAAAATAGTGTTCCAAATGTGTTTATTGCTGTGAGAATTTTTTAGACATTGCCAGTATCAGTAGCAAGTTCAGAAAAGAATTTCTCGAAATTAAAACTTACAAAAACTTACACTTGCTCTACAATGGCTTAGGAACGACTCACTGGTCTAGCAATAATATCTATAGAGCATGAAATTGTATCTACAATCAATATAGATGAATTAATTCAAAACTTTGCCAAAGCAAAAGCTCGAAAGATTAATTTTTCATAATTTTTGTATTTAAGATGTAATAATTTTCTTGCTATACAGATATTAGGAGTAATTATATATGTATACAAATGTATTGGTTTTGATTAATAAATTTTATATATAAATGTTCATAATGATATTATTTTTATAAATATCCACATGTGTTGGTGTACGTGTGCTTGTGTGAGTATGACAAAATATATATACAGCAATCCCTCGATTAGTGCGCCTAATGCGTTCTTCAAAACAGGCGCATTAATCGAAAACGCACTAATCGAATATAATAACCTATGGGAAAAAGTATAATTCGTTCCTCAAATTTCTTTTTTGAACCTTAATTTTTTCATAAAAGAATTAAGGTATGTCTCAGGACCTAGTTCAAGTAAAATCATGAAGCTGAAAGACAATAAAACGTATTCAGAATATAAATTTTATTATTTTACTTCTTAACAAAGAAATGAGCTAACGTAGTTTGGCAGGCATTTTGTTTATTTTTTTTTCATACAACCGACGGTATGGCTCTATTACCTCTTCTACTCTTCTGCAAATTTTACTGCTTCTCTATTCATCAGGGTCAGCCTCTGCATTGCTGCTTAAAAACTTCGCTTGTAGAAAAAATATTAAACGCCACCATTTGTTGTAATCGACTTGCAGGCAATTTTTATGATCGGTCATAAACAGCAGTATTCTCTTTCCCGATTGTTGAAAGATTTCGATGTGTGAAAATTAATGATAATTCATGAATATTTCCATGTTTAAAAATATGCCACTTGGTCACTGATATTTGCTACATTTCCTTCAGTTTTGAGAACAGAGGATGCCGCCAATTGTTATAATCCGCTTGCAGGCAATTTTTAAGACCAATCATAAACAGCGGTATTCTCTTTCCCAAATGTTCAAAGGTTTCGATGTGTGAAAATTAACGATACACAAATGTTATTAGGCGTTCTGGGTTTGAGCTTTTCGACATATTCTCGAATATTATTCTCCTCAGAATATTTCCACTATAAAATATTTATTCATAAAAAATGCTTAGAAAACTAAAATGACAAATTCCAGGAACTTCTCGCGGAACACAGTTTGGGAAACCCTGGTATACACAGTGTACATAGAAGTAGTGTAGTTTGCCATTAAAAATAACTTTGTAAAATGTTTTAAATCGTAACTAAATTATTTCATTCTGGTGAGTGATTTTTTAAAATAGTTAGCCATAAAAATGTATACACAGAAAATTTTTAAAATCTGTAACATTTATTTTTAAGATGTATATAGGCGCACTAATCGAAGTTGGGTATCGAAAAAAATGACGCACTAATTACTGCATAGAGACAATGTATAGGGGCGCCTAAATTTTCTTTGCCTAGGGGCATCAGATACTCTTGCACTGGCCCTGCCCATTCCACTGAACTCAGTATACTCCTCAGTTGGTCATAAATTCCTGCTTTGTAGTTCTGCACGTAACCTTTTCTGAATGGAACATTCATAAACTTAGTCACTTCTCAAGTGAGTACCACATGATTGATCACTGTCACCAACTTGAGGCAGAATAGTTAAGTCTTTAACTGAAACGTCCTCTCTCACTGTAATCAAATCTAACACTCTTTGACCTTGAGTTCCTTCTGTCACATGCTGCTTGAGGAAGTTGTCCCACATCAGCTCAATAAATGCATTTTCATTCTTCTCATGAGATTCTACTGCTACCCAATCAATATTTGGATAATTAAAGTCTCCCATTATGATTACTCTTTTAATAATATATGATTACTCTTATAATAATAAGAATTCTTTTGTTATGTGGCAAGTAAAAGGAAGAATGATTATGGAAGGATGGCTTTAAAAAGGGGCTGATGGAGGGAGTTGAAGTTTAGAATGCATATTGTTGAAGAACAGACTAAGAAGCAGGGATATAGAGATGATTGTTCCCCTATATAAGGCTTTAGCCACATCTGGACTATTGCACACCGATCTTGATTCCCAGATTCTGTGGGGGATGAAGAAGTGGTGGATTTGATCCAAAGGTGAGTGACAAAGATTGGCAGGTATGTGGAATGCTCTCTATGAGAATAGATCGATGGTTAGCATGTTTCAAAAAATTAACTGATAGGGAAAAAGGAGGCATAATAAGAAGCATTTAAGTTATTAAAGGGTATAGGCTTGACACTTAAGACTTTTTTTCAGTACATAGCAAGAAGGAAGAGAACAAGGGGGTCACCAGTGGAAGTTGTGTAAGAGTGTAGTTAGGAGGGATGGTAGGACTAGATTTTTTGTTTGGCGAGTAGTGAATGGGTGGTTGTGAGTGCTTCATCCGTGAATGAGTAAGGAGAGGTATGATAGGTATTGTGTATTAATAATGGATCTCCCATGATGAGTCTTATGACTGCATGGAGATACCTGTGTACTAATAGTAATAAGCAAAATATAGCATCAAAACACAAAGCAATCATCAGGATTCATTCAAAATGTAAAGCATATATTTATTTAGTAGTAAATAATGATTACAGAAGATGGAACGACAGTAATGGAAATAAAATCAAGGCAAAAGATGCATTTTGGAATTGTAAATTACTGATGACCTTCAGAATAAATAAACAGAACTAAAATGAGAATAATTCTGTGTATGGTCCACATTAGCTCTTTGTCTCATACATTTCTTTAAATCATCAATCTTTTCTCTAATTTCCTAAATTCTAATTTAATTCTCTAATTTCCCTGGACACTTATTATTTTCCTCCAGTATTTCCAGAGATGGAAATACTGGAAAGAAATAATAAGTGTCCAGGGAAATTAGAGAATTAAATTAGAATTTAGGAAATTAGAGAAAAGATTGATGATTTAAAGAAATGTATGAGACAAAGCGCTATTACGAGATTAAAACTATGACAGAAGAACAGACAAGTTGATATACCATGATTGCTGACCTCTACTTAAGAAGGGAAGGTGACCTTAGATTCCTTTTGTGAGAGAAAAGGTAGGACTACATTTGAGTGGCATTGTAGGTTGTTTTACTTGCCCCACTAAAGGATGTTATGGAGATCAGAGTTGAAGGCATTAATTAATTGTCGATGATCTTGAAGCTTGGGAAGTATAATATAAGAAAGTTCTTTTGACCAGAACTACATGGTCTGGTCAAAAGAGTAGGATGAATGAAGTGTACTATCATCAGCAAAGCTGTAGATAGGATTAATAGTGATTGAATGCAGGTCATTTATTTATAGAAAAAAGAAAGTAGTAATAGAATAGAGCCCTGCATTAGTTGCAAGGCATGAAGAGAACTGACTCCTTACTCAGTTACAGAGGGTGGCAGGTAAACTGATGAATGGCAGTTTGCTAAGCTGGCCGTGGTGCCAAAAAACAGTCAAAAGCTCTGAAAATGTTGTGTGGCAGATGGTGTAGACTAATTGTTCAACAGTAGATCTAAATTAATGGAAAGTATAGTGGCAGTCACTGATTAACTGTCAGGCTTCTAGATAGTGGAGAAGTTCACTATTTGATAACTTTCTCCATTATTTTAGAGAGGACTAAGGTGATTGCAATTAGTTGGTAGTTGGACAGCAGACTTTTGTCTCCCTTGTTTGGTATTGGTTGGAGATACACTTCTTGGACACCATAGTGTGAGAAACAAACAGCCATGGCACCCACCTTAATAAAATGTAGGACCTCCTTTCACTGCAATGACTGCACCAATCCTATTACATATTATATAGTTGCCAAAAGTGTACGATAGCAATTGATGGGAATTTTAGACCATTCTTCTTCTAGGCATATAATGATATCCTCGACTATTGTGGAACGGATGTCCCTTGACCTCACCTGATGCTCCAGTTCATCCCATGGATGTTCGGTAAGGTTGAGATCAGGACTCTGTGATGATGTTCATATCCACAAACCCCACAGTTACAGCAGCAGCCTTATGACTCGGTGCATTGTCTTGCTGAAAAAGACAATGGTCATTTCCATAGAAATGCCACAAAGTGGGAAGCATTGCATTGTCCAGAATGTTCAGATACCTCTCGGAGTTCAGTGTTCGTGTCACCACAAACAGATCCAAAGACAAAGTAGGAAAAACAGGACCATACCATCAGACACCATCCATGAGGTGGTGGCTGATGGAATGTTGGAATTATGCACTCTGGTAAGAGACATTCACTGGCATCTGCCACACCCATCTGCTTGGTGGAGAGTGTAGCAAGATTTGTTCCTCCATAACACAGCTTTCGAAGTTTCCACATCCCACTGTACACTCTCTTTGCACCACTGAATAGCTCTGCATGTTAGTTAGGTAATGTGGGGCTTGCATATTGCAGTTACAGAATTACAGAGTGAAGTGACCTCCATGGTGTATCTGGAAAGATCACTGGTTAAAAAAAGATCTCAGATATTGGGAAAGTGGTGAGAGTTATCAAGAATTTCAGTAGGTAGATGTACAATTTGCATTAGGTAATTGCTTATAACAAAGATTTCTTCACCATATCCTTGATCTCTTGTGTTGGAAAAAGGCAGAACCATTTGGTTGTTGTGGACTTAAGGTCACCTTGGAAGATGAATTTTGCTATCTGAATAGCTGGGTTGCAAAAGATCGAGTTTGATGGATAGAAAGTAAAGAAGTCCCAGTATTTTTCAGAATTTGTGGAGTTGTAATACAGCAGATGAATATTAGTGTATGGGGTAAGGCAACTTTGATCTGGAGAAGGCCAAAAATGGGGGGATTCTCAATTTGGCTTTCTCTTCCTGGTAGTGTTAGATTGCACAAAGGCTGGTACCACCTTTGTGACAAAATGAATCATGAAGTTGTAATTTGGTCATTGAAGTTGAATGGAGGAGTGAAGTTGGGAGCAGGAGGTCAGGTGTGGATGTCTTTAAGTGGTCATGAACATCATTTATATTGGAGTTTTGGCTCAGATGTTTGTACAGTGGATGTAAAAGTGAATTTTTTTATTTTATTTATTTATTTTATTTTATTTTATTTTATTATTTTTTTTGTAGGATATGTTTTGAATATTGAGCTTAGTTTGATAGGATCAGTTTTTTGAGGCAGATTTAATTCAATCTAAGTGTCATTGTTATTTGCTTATCTGTTTCATTTTTGGTTCATTGTTGGATAAAAGGAAAGAGAAGGTGCATGCATTGAGACCAATATTGACTTATCTTGCAAGCAACTGGTCTTCTTGCTATAGTGTGGCCTTGATATTGCCTTCTGCATACCACTACTTAGACTCCTTTCCCGGGCATAACTTCCTAATAATGCATTCTTGGTTATGGCTCCTACTAATGGTGCTTAAATAATGTTCATCTTGGCTTTATGGGAGTAGAGCAGTTCTGTGTAGTGGTATCTTATTGCTTATCACTGAGTATCCTGTCCAGGAATGATTCAGACCAGCGGTGATGAGTTTAGTGATCCTTTCAGGTCACTCAGAGCTTTTAAAGAGGAACCGTTATGCTTGAACAGTTCTTGGCTTTTTCATATATTTACATTTGCAGTTTGCTTGGCCCAGTTGAGCAACTCTCTCTCTTTCACGTATCCTCCCCAAACACACTAAAAAAAAAATTCCAACCTCAAAGCTGCAGGTTCATGCTGCACCAGATTTGTAGCCATGATGATTGACATTCATATCATTATAATATTTGCATATCTTAGCTGATCTTGCATGCACATTTCCTCATTCTTCCCATTGATCTACTTTCCTCTGACTCTCTCTCTCTCAATTAGTCTAACCTAAGTATATAATTTCTCCATGTACGAATTGTTGCATTTGAATTATTTTGTCTTTACCATACATCTCCAATTTTTTTCTCCTGTTTCCTGCAAAAAAACAAACTGACCTATGAGCAGATTTGCCTCATTCCATAACTCATTATACCAGAACTCAGACATTCTCCAGGGTAGTGGAAGAAAATTATTTAGTAACTGAACTCTCATTAAAGTGGCAACATCTAATCTAGTAGCTAATGTCTTCAAAATTGAAGGCATGGTGCATTTCCTCAGAATGTCCATCATATTTACAAAAGATATTGCTTCATGTGGTAAAAAGAAGAAAACCAGAACCTCTCTGGACTTTAATTAAACAAGTGGTCACTGCAAAGAAAATGATTTGTTATAGCACTGCTTTTTTTTTTTTTTTTTTTTTTTAAATAACCATCTTTCCTCTGAGGACAGCATACACCATACCACAAAGTTATTAAGTTGGTCATAATTGTTTGCTGATGATGCAAAATTAGGTTGGGTGTCAGTTTAATGTGGAAAAATGAAGTTATGATTTTGGGATAAATCATTTACAAGCTGTGTACCACATTGATAGAAATGTACTCCAGGAAATAGATGAAGCTAGGGATTTAAGGGTGGTGGTAGACAGAGAGTTGAAGTGTAGAGGGCATATTGCCAAGTTGCTAAGGTAGTGCATAGGATTACTTGGCTATGAAGAACACACTAACAAGTAGGGATAAGGAAGTTGTTATTCTTCTATATAAGGATGATACATCCACATCTGGAATTACTATGGTCAAGTCTGGTCACCTGAGTTTCTTGGAGGATGATGAAGTGGTGGAGAGGATTCAGAGACAAGCAATCATGGCAGTAATTGTTCTGCAGAATGTTCCCTATGAGGATACATTGAGTGTGTGTGTGTGTGTGTGGATTTTAGAAGTTGGTTGAAAGGTTAAAAAAAAAAAGCAAGGGATATGATAGAAACATTTGTTACTTAAAGGGTTTTATTGGGTTGATGCAGGGGAAATGTTTTGGAAGATTAGAGGATGCAGATCAAGAGTCATCCCTGGAAGTTGAGTAAGGCATGGTTAGTTGGAGTATGAGGATTAGATTTTTGATTGGAGAGTGGTGAATGCATGAAATGGATTGCCAGTGTCAGTTGTGAGCACTTTGTCTCTTAATGGGTTCAAGAAGAGATAAGATAGATTGAGTGGATAGTTTGGATCCCCTGCGATGAGTCTTAGGCCTTCATGGAGGTGCCCATACAATAATAATAATTAAGGTGCTAGCATAGGAATTGGCCATTGAAGACCTCAGCTGCACTGAAATTTAGAAATGTGCATAAAAGCTTGCACAGGAAATTGGAGGAACTTACGAAGTATAAGCCCCATCATTGCTTGAAAGTGAATCTCAGTTTGTCACTACAGTGCATACATATAATGCAATTTTCATTACAATATAAAACATGCATATTTTAGGTTACTGTTTTACTGTATAAAAAACATTGACACTAGCATTCCTAAAATATTTTTAATTTATATAGAATGCATTATGTGTGAACAGTAAATAAAACAATTTCTGCACAAATGGCTATTTACGTAGAATGCATCGTTCATAAATAATCAAATACATAAGGTAGATCTTGGCTTGTTTTTGCATGAAAGTTTGCATCTCTTCTACTACTTGTCCATCATATTCACTGCCTGACAAACAAGAAATTATATCAGAAATATTATTTTATACAATAGCCTTTTAAATCTTTCCCTTAAAAAAGCATAATATAGAAAAATATTCTTGTTTAAAATTATATTTTCATGTCCTTGTGAAACACTCTGTGAATAAATGGATAAATATTTAGAGAGCCGGTCTTGCATTTCAGATGGAACTAGAAAAGATACGCCAGTCAGATAGTGAAGTACGGTGGCAGCACGAAGATGATGTAACAGATTGTAATACCTGTAAAAAAGTATTTCATTCCCGTAAAGAAAAAGTAAGGACTATCATTTTGTGTATTTTATTTATAGTTGTTTATTTTGTATTCATAAAATGCATTATATTATAGTTTAATATCATCATAATATTACATTATGTTAAATCATGTTATCCATTCTGCATTAAATTCTCTTTTAGCAGTTTACTTTGCTATACAGTTCTTCATTTGTTATCTTTTGTACCCATCCAATTTTCATAGAATCTCTCTATAACATGTTCTTTCAAAAGCCATTATTCGTTTCACAGAGTGCTTGACCATTACCCATGTTTCCAGTAGTCTCAGCTTTATGGCAAGTCTCACTGATTTACTTTTCCATATCTTGTCCATTGCCTGAAGGTTAACTTTTGCTTTCATTTTTGAAGATCTTATTTTTTTTTTTTTTTTTTACGGTCTAAACTGTGTGTTATTTTGCTTCCTAAATATGTGAAGTTTCTAAATTTCTTTCAGCTCTTGTCCATTAGTCTTTTGCTTTTTCAGCCTCTTCTATCCAATTATCATTATTTTTATTTTATTGATGTCCATTATCAACCCATATCTCTTTCCATCTTCACTTTAGCACTGTTCTTTCTAGTTCTTCTTCTTCAATAATGACTGTCATATTTTTGTACCTTGAATTGAAATTCCCCTTACATTATCCTTTATGACACCATAGTTTAATATACACGCTCAAAATTTAAGTTCAGCTTTTGCACCATTCTTTTTTTTTTAATCCCATATTTTATGATTTGACCAAAAAGCTTAATTAGAAAAATTTGAAAATCTTGAAATTTTCAAATTTCAAGATTTTCAACAAAAAGCAGTTTGCAAACTGCTTTTTATTGGCTTACAAGACATTTTTTTTTCTCTTTTTGAAGTTTATCATCTTATACTCCATATCAAGTTAACTACGTACGTAATCATTTTCCGCTTAGTGCTGCAAAACTGATTATCTTTACCAATTGGTCATTTGATGTCAGGTTAGCAACTGCTGGAAGTTTTTATTTCGTTTTCTTAATTTGATCTATGATATTTAAAAATTCAGTTACCTTTTTAAGCAGTCTAATCAGTTCGTGGAGTCAACGTATATCATAATTGTGAGTTTGAGAAAATAATTATCAGTACTCAGTTGTGTACAGTGTGACTCAACATTTACACAAATGAACTTTATGAAAAGCTAGTTAAGATCTCTACTGTCCAGTAAACACCTTTCAGATTTATCACAAACATCAAGAACAAATTGGTTTCATATTTTGAGAAAATGAATACAGATAAGAAGCACTATTTTTCCTCCTCTTCTTCTCCTCCTCCTCCTCGTTTATTCTCCAAAGGAAGTAGACAGAGCTCCTAGCCCCAACACTTTAAAGACAAGCAGTCTCCATCCTTCAAGCCTTCACTTGACGCCACATATGAGAGGTCACAAGACCTCTTACACAATAGTACTGTGTGGGCAAGTGATTAATGAGAAAGAAGTAATCTATTAACATGTTTCTTGAAAAGTTGGGGTTGTACCCATTGGTAAAAACAGTATGGGAAAGGCCATTAAATCAAGGAAGATGATGAAACTTTAGTTTGATGCATTGGGACTTGGACCAGTAGTTGCCCTAATTCTTACATGATTAGAAGAATGGTAGTGGCTATTTCAGTGGAGTAATGTCCATGAAAGTACCTATAAAAAAGGCATAATGTAGAAACAGAGCACCAATGAGAAGTTGACTAGAGGGAGTCTCTGAGAAAGGGTTATCTATTAGTCAAATTTCTCTTTTCTATATACAATTAAGAATTCTTAGGAAGGTTTTTGGGTGTTCTCTGCTGTTCTTACCATCCAAAATGTGAGAACAGCAGTCTAAGGTTGGTTTGATTTCAGCAGGAGAGAAGTATAAATTAAAGATGCCAAGAAATTATATTCTTGATTTCATCCTATACAAGTATCCAAATGTACACAACAAAGATTGCACGTGAAGTAAAACTTCACAACTGGGCTATTTGTGTATAGAGGCTAATGACTTCATGTCAGTTGCCTTAGTGTACCATAATGCAAGGCACATATCCTTATGGACAACTATAATACTATGCATTATGGGAAGGGTCACTACCCAGACCGTGGGAACCAGACAAAGAAGAGATACCAAGGTTGAATTAATGAAGAAGTCATATACAAGTAGTCGAAAGGTGTCACACATTATAACTAAAATACTCTGGATTAGAGATAAATGTTGAACGTTTTTTCACTTGGTTATACTAAAGCAGTTGATCTGAAGTCATTAGCCTCTGCATACAAGTAGCCGAGTTGTGAAATTATTTCATGTGCAAACTTTGTTTGCTTACACTTCGATCAAGGATGAAACCAAGAATATAATTTCTTGGTATCTTTAATGTGTAGCATAACCAAGTGAAAAAACTTTCAACAGAAGAGAAGTAGTGTTTTCAATTTTAAAAAAATACCAAGTTTTTAGAGGTTGAGGAAGATTGAGGAGGTTATTGATGTAATATGTTAATTCCATATAAGCTGAATGTGAAATCATTCCAAGAAGGGGGAACTGATCTGGAAAGGATATCAGTATTAAGACAGAACTGTGTTTTAATAGCATTATAATTCACTAAGCTGCCTTCATCCCCACTTAAGAATGGTGAGGAGATTAATGTTTAAGACATTGAAGCTTCAAGATTTTTCATAACTGATCATTTGATTACTACAGTGTTTCTTGAATGAAGAAGAGGAATGGAGTACTGTCCTGAATGGAGCATATACAAAAAAAAATTCTTTTTTTCCTAATCAGTAACCAATTTATTAATAAATAAATTTACATATTAAAAAATTGCTTTATTAAAAATATTTCACCCTCATCACGAACAAACACCAATAATAAAAGTTTTGTATCTCACAGAAATGATGTGCGCAAGCATACGATACACTGCCCAAACAAGCAGTGTAACATGCAATGACAAGCATAAACGAATATCTGCGAGTCTAGCTGCAATTGGCGGATTAATTCTCACACTGCGCTAGATTGCAGTGCATTTGTGTAACAATAATTGAAAAAATATAATTATTTTCATATTTTCAACAGTGACACTCATCATAATTCAGCCTTGTATCTATAAAATTAATAATTATATGTTATTTTAACAAAATAAAATAAGATTTATAAAAAATAGTTCACCCTCACCACGAACATGCACCAATAATAAAAGTTTCGTATTTCACAGAAATAACGCGCGCAAGCATACGATATACTGCCCAAATGAGCAGTGTCGGAATCACTTGTAACGTGCAATGAGAAGCGCAAACGAATATTGGCGAGGCTAGCTGCAGTTGGCCTAACGTGATAATTCTGACACTGTGTTAGATCGTAATGCATTTGTTTCCTAATCTAAAACGTTAATCGAACAATTTCAATTATTAACTATTCAATCAATGTCAAAATATAAGCTGTAACCGTTAACATATTGTATTGCATTTATATAATGTTGTAAGCATTGTTATTATTTATAAACACAAACAAAATTTAATTTTTTTCATTTTTTCCTTGGGGGTGCTGCAGCGCTTATTTACAAGCCGCCATTGGTAAGTTGAATCAGAAACTGGGATCTTTGACTTGAACATATGCTTTATTTTTATCATGGACTGCAGGGAAATATTTTTAGAGAATTATGGCTTAAATAGAGATTGGGGGTTTACAGTGGAAGGGAGAATGAAAGTACTCATTCCAGTAAAGATTATTTTGGTTATTAGTTTAGAGCATGCAGTTGAATTGGTTGTGATTGGCTGAAAGAGAGTGATTCTATAGGAAAAAGAAGACAGATAAGATATTATGGTCAGAGTTACCAAGAGGGATCAGACATCTACAGTATATTTGGAAGAATGATGAGGATTATCTGTTATTCTGATTGGTCAACTACCTGACTGATAGCAGATGATTCAGTTATTCTTCTGGCTTCATCTGTGTTATGAATATTAGTCTCCTAGGAAGATAAACTCACAATTTCAGTAATTAGACTGTATGAAATCAAGTTTTAGAGATAAGTAGTCAAAAAGGGCAACATGAGGTTGTCTGAATTAAGAGACAGTACAGGCAACAAATGAAAACTATAAAGTGAGGTAAGAAAATCTTGAATGAGAGTGGATCGAAAAAAGCATATTCAGATTTGATAGTCTTTGGCCAAGAATGTCTGATTTGATGAGTGCATGTTCCTCCCTTATTATGAAATTCATCATACAAGATGTAGATAGTTGGAACAGCCAAGGTAGTTGTGTAGGATACCAGTTCAGGTTCAGTTAGGAATAGCAGATCATGTTTTGATGTCTACAAGTGGTGGGATAGCATTAATGTTTGTGTCGATGTCTCTAGATATTGGTTAAGGGGATGTGTGTTTTTTATTAAATAAAATTTTGATGTTAATTTGTCTTTTTAACAAGTATATTTTGTTTATATTTTGCAATTTTTATTTGTATAAAAATATGAAAACATGGGGGTTGTTGCTTTTTATGGGAGTTTTTGCATCCAGAGTAATGCTAACGTTTATATGGTTATCTTTTATAGTAGAGTTGATGCAGGAAACTAAAGAGCAGGGCATGCAGCTGAGAAGGGGAGGGGACATGTATGTGCCCTTAACTCCCACACAGGAAGTGTTGACTCTAATCTAAGTGCGACCTCAATAGTGCTATATTCAGACTCCCTCCAGACATAACCTGGCAGAATAAGCAGTAACAGAATTATTTGCCAGTTGATTCCCTGTACTTGGCTGCTTGCAGAAACTGCTTTATTGCTGTACCCTCAAATAGAGGAATGCTGACTCCATAAATCCTTAATAACAATGTGCTAGCATAGTCAGTAAGGCCATCACCCACACTGCATGCGAGAAGAAAGGCGAGGGAGAACAGTGAGCCCAGGTTTTCAGTGAATCAAAGCTGTTCAGAAGAGAGAGAGTATAACAGACAGCCCACCATCTCATGGCTATATACCCAACACACATTATTGTCGTAATAATGCAAAGAATTTGCTCAGTTTTTGAAATGAAGGTTCTAAAATCTATGTTTCTCAGAGAGAAAAACATGCTTCTTCATGCCAGAGATTGACCACCTCAGGAATCAGTCAAAGAAATGCTTAAAAAAAGTTCCTGTCATCACCAACTGGAATTGAACTTATAATAAACTCATAGAAAGACTTATGTATTTGCAGTACATGTTAGTTTATTTTCTCGGTATTAATTACACCACAGAATGATAAGAAAATAATTACCATATTTGCCAGTGTATAAGATGCACCAGCCTATACAATGCACCACCCTTTTTTGAACACATATATTATAATGAATTTACAGTGTTTTAAATATAAAGTAATAAGTAGGTCTACTTTCAAGAAATACCTAATATGCAATCACACGTAACTTGTATGCAATATTGTAGCAATGGCAACGTTTTTCAGCCGTAATTTGCAAAGAAATTTAGAAAAAAATTTAACGACAGAAATTTATCACCATTCACAACAATCGCGACAACATTTGGAAAGTTTAAACAAACAGGAACACAGCTGTGATCGTCGATGACAATGCATGTGCATCCACTGAACTCTACGTAACTGGAATGCTCTCACACGCTGCAAGGCAGCAAGAAAGAAATCGAAACCAGTCTGGATAGTGACCCTTCCCTTAATGCATAGCATTATACATATCTGCAAGATGTGCTGTGCATTATGGGAGATACTGAGACATGACTGATGAGAGCTTGATCCACCTTTGCTATGAGTTGCCTCAGTCTTGAAGTATCTTCAGGTGCAAACTTTGTTTGCAGTTAGTTTAGACTATATTAAACTAAATTTATTATAAACAATGGCTATAACAAAAATACTGTCAATAAAATACTCTATAAAACCACAACAAAAACGAATCTAGATTACAATAAAACCATAGCCATCCCATACATTAAAGGATTATCAGAAAAAATCAACAGAATCCTACAACATTACAACCTCAATGCCACATTTAAACCACCCACTAAACTTAAAACCATATTCAGCTCCTCTAAGGATCCTCTCCTCCCATTAGCACACCCTGGAGTCTATTGCATCCGCTGCACCTGTAACTTACCGTACATTGGTGAAACAGGACGGACAATCCCTATACGCAAGAAAGAACACATTAGACACATTAAATATAACCATTATGGTGAAGCAGGCCTCTCAGACCATGCACTTAACACCTTACACCAAATCAACTGGAAAAGCACCTGCTCCTTACGCCGCACAAAAAACATGGTACGAAAGAAAATTTAAAGAATCCTGCGAAATCCTGATAAACCACCCAAATATCAACAATAAAGATGGTATGAAAATTCCAAGGATCTGGATGGCACACATTCAGCCAACCTAATATGAAAGATTCAACATAAGTCAGGACTCTAGCCAATCCGCTAGTATTAGAAACCATTCCACTCCAACTGGATGGAATGATGTTAATATATGTATATAGTAGACAACACAAATAATAGGACTCTAGCGTTGATGTATAATTTTTTATTTTATTTTTTTATTTTTTTTTTCACCAGAGGTCAGGCCAACAATTGTGGTAGCGGTTAGTCAGTGTCTTTAACGAACCAGTATGATTGTAGTATAGCTTGTTTCTTGTGTATATTTGTACGCTCCAGAAGATGACCTTGACATAAAGGTCGAAATGTCGAATTGTAAAATTTTAGTAATATTAAACTAAAGTTTTTATTCAAACACGGTAGTTGTCTCCATAATTTCCAAAAATGCATTCGGATCTCCGTGCAAGCCTAAAAGAAAGGACAAAAATGCATAAATTTATTATAGTCTAACCAAGTGGAAAATAAACTTTTAACAATGGACAACACAAGGTACCAAACTCCTAGTTTGGCACCATCTATGTTGGAAAAAGAGAGAAAACAAGTATTAATTAGACCTTAAAATGACTGTCTCCCAGATTTTTGGTAAATTTATACAGCCATATTTGTTGAGGTTTCAAGTTTGTTTTAAAACTGCTGCCGACTCCAAAAAATGGATTTGTTTGCCCATTAACTTTCATTGCAGTTACGTAGCTTAACAAGTTGATACTCACAGTTAAACTATATACCGCATTAATAACATTCTTATTGTTAAACTTTAATCAAAAGAAATCTGCAAGACATTATTTAAGTCTGCATGAATATGTTGCAGTAAAATGAATAACTGGTTTGAAGGAAAGAAGTTAGGTTTTCCAAATGAGAGTTTGAAAGAAGTGGTTCAAAGTAATAATGTGGATGATGAGATGCTGTCGCAGAAAGAAATTTTTTTCGCAGAAAGAAATTCAGCAGGGAGGGAGGGAAAATTTTCGCAGAAAGAAATTCAGCAGGAAGGGAGGGAAAAGAAAGAGTGAGTAGGAAAAGCATAAGAGTGTGAGAAACTGGGGAAAAAAAAGAAAGTATTGTTTGATGATTCAGTGATAAGAGGTATACTTAATAAGAAAATGATTGATGAAAGCAGGTTTTACAGGTGCGAAAATGAAGGATGTTAGTGAAGCTTTAAGTTTGCAGAAGAAAGAAGCAAATGAGTTAATTGTTTTGGCAGGCACAAATGATTTGAAAATTGAGAAATATGCAATGGGAGAGGATATGAAAAAGTTGTTGGAGAAGCGAAAATGAAAAGTAAGAGAGTAAAGAGTGTGAGTCTACTGCCTCAGTGTGATAGGACAGAATTGCGAAGGGCCATGATTGCCAATGACAAGATTGTGTGGGATAAATAGTATGCAGTTTATAGATGAGTGTAGTGAATTTGATGGACGTAAGGACCTGTATATGCCTGATGAACTTAAATAGTTTTGGAGTGAGGTGCTTAGACAAAGTGTCAGTGAGAGTTTGGAAGTTCAAAACCAAGGAAACTAAGATAAGGAGGAAAGCAATCAAGCCTGTGTCTAGCCACCACTGGGATAGATAAGTATGAGCGCAGGAATAATGATGAAGAGCTGTGTGCAGTTTCCCAGGTCTCTAATTGGCATCAGTGAGACCCAGTTGTTAGGGGATGATATAGTTACAGGGATAGAATGTAATGGATATTGTGTTTTCAGAGAAGATAGAAGAAATAAGACAGGAGGAGGGGTGTTATTAATGATTACTGAAGAACTTCGAGCAACAAAAGTAGAAGTTAAGGAAGATCATACATCTGAGGGGAAATGGTTCGTTTGAGGCTGTCTGGTGTGAGATAGAGGCCAATAGGATAAAATATATTGATAATTGCTGCTATAGATCTGGAGATCCAGAAGAAAATGTGGACAACATGCATCAGTAGATTAGCACAATGAGTGCAAGTTGAGAAATTATCATGGGAAACTTCAACTATAGTGATATAGATTGGGAGGAGGAAAGGACACATGGCAAAATGGAATTTATACAGTTCCTAATTGATAATTACCCAAAACAGTACGTGACGGAAGAGACCAAGCGTTTAAGAGTGTTGGATCTGATAATAGCATCAAGAAGATCTATCTATAATTGCAGTATCAACTCTGCCTCTGATCAGGGGGAAAGTGATCATGCAGTCTTGTCCTAGGAGGTTGCTCAACATGTGGAAATTTCAGTCAAGAAAAGGTTTATGCATAATTGCAAACCTTTCTCATTAGTGCATAGGAAGTAGTCAAGGATTGTTTGAGAAAGGCATTGGATTTCATACTCAGAAGATTAAACCAAGTAGGGATTAAGTGGATGACTAGCAATTTAAAGCAAGAGCTGCAAAAAAGAAAGCATTGTGAAAAGGGTAACCAATATGGTAAGGAAGGCTAAATCAGATTGCAAGAGAAAATTAGCTAAGCAGGCCAGAGGAAATCCAAAAGAGATTTTTTGCTACATAGCAACTAAGAGAAAGAATGAATAGAAGCAAAAGAAATAGTTCAGTTACTAAGTGATCACTTTCAATGGTATATCATCCCATTGGTGATTTTGCAGTTATTGAGATAACAGAAGCTGATGTGAGGGGGTAAATGAACTGGAGGTACTCAGTATATCAAAAAATATCAATGTGAAAACAATAAGCCTGGACAGTATGTGAGCTTGTGTGCTACAAGAGTGTGCATGTGAACTGGCAGTGCCTCTGAAGAAGTTGTTTAATCTGAGTCTCAGCTTTGGGAAGGTTCCAAGGGAGGGAAAGAAGTGTAAGATAGTTCTATTACATAAAGGCGGCTCCAAGACAGAAGTAGCAAAGCACAAACCAATTAGTATCTCTAAAGTGGTAGTTAAAGTGTTGAAAAAGTTGGTTAAAAGTAAAATTCAGGAATGGGTAGATAGGAATATGATACTTTATAGGGGCTGCATGGCTTTGTAAAAGGTAGTGTAAAATAATGTGTTTATGTTATATTTTTGCGTTTGTTTAGTTAATTATTGTCTCCAATATCTATGTTGCACCTTTTGTATTAATTTTTCTTTTGTCTTTATCCTTCCTAAGTCTACTTTAACGTCAAACTCTGTTAAGTACTCTTTACCTTATTCCAATTTAAGCCAATTAATTTAGTCCCCGCTTGTAATCCTTTATACTTCCTACAAGTGTAACGCTGTTAGTGAAAGGCCTCTGAAATAGGCAATTTACGGTTACAGTTAACTATCTTCCACACTACGTAATTCAGGGAAAATTTATATTATTTTTCGACTGCGCCACCCTGAATTAATTTTATAACATGAGAAGATTTGTTATAACACTTACAGAATAGATTGCTTTCTAAACCAAACCTTAATCATTCAGTCCTGGCAATTTCTCTAATTTAACACACAGGTTTTGGTTATGTTTGTGAGACACACAGGTTTGGTTATTTTTGTGAGACAGTGCATTGGTCAAAGATCAGGCGATAATATTAGGTAAACAAAATATGTTTATTTTACCTTAGGCAATTTTACAATATGATACACTATTAAACAATTTCTCTCTAATGCCTATTTTAAACTCAAATTGTAACCTTATAATTTAGACCAGCTATTCACAATACATAAATAAAAAAGTCTACAAAGCCAGTAATTGCTGTACAAAGTCTAAGCAATTACTGGCTATTGCAATCTATATCTTTGGCTAACATACCTCTTGTATGTTACTACGATGATTCGTAGTAGATGTTCGGTGTAATGGTTGAGAAAGTTGTATCAATTGAGACAGTTGTAGGTGTCCTCCTGTGATGAGTCCTCGGACTCCTTGGAGGTGTCAGGAATAATAATAATATACCTCTCAATATATATACTAGCTAATTCTCAGCCTCAACTGATTCTTATAGAGACTTAAATGTATAGAACGTATCTTAACAAAGATATGTTCAGCGGACATACAATTCTTAATCACTGTGTGTGTGTGTGTGTGTGTGTGTTATTTTCAATCGAGTCGTTTCCAGCTCCTGGCGACTCCACGAACATACACTCTCCATTCTGATCTGTCCCTGACCATGTCATCCATGCATCTAATTCTTGTTCTTCCTCTTCTCCTGCTTTCATCACATCTGGAGAAGATGATGATGCTTTAGCAAGCATCATCATCTTCTCCAGACTGTTATTTGCTCGCATAATATGTCCGAAGTATGACAATTTTTGCTTGATGATCATAGCTTCCGGGGAGCAATCTGGCTTTATTCTGTCTATCACTGATTTATTGGTTTGCTTTGCAGTCCATGGTATTCTTAGTAAGCATCTCCAAACCCATAATTCAAATGTATCTATCTTCCTTCTTTCACTCTTTCTCAGGGTCCAGCTTTCACATCCATACATTACCACAGGGAATACCATTGCTTTCATGATTCTGATTTTTGTTGCAAGGCTAATATCTTCAAAGATCTTGATCTTAATTATTACCTTATCTTAATCACTATCTCAGCATCAATACAATAGAATCTACTCACAAATTCATAGAAACATATACAGTCCTACCAGCCTTGAAGATGTGGCAGTCCTGTTGACTGCTGTCCTATATACTATCCTTCGCCAAATGGCTTTTTTTCAGTCGTTCTGGTGTAGTCCTCTTCCAGGAATTGTGGCATAGCTCACCATCGTTTCTGGATCTACTGTAGACAGCATGTATTTGGTCACACGTGGCTCGTTCCGTTACTGAAAGTAAATCTTCATAGAATAATCTGCCTCTCCTGGTTTTCCTCATGCCTAGGGATTACGATCCAATGAAATATGGAAGTCCAAGGGGGCCAACGAACTGCAGCAAGACGAAAAACTCCCCAGCTCCTAGAGATTCTCAAGACCTCTTTTATACGATTCTGAGGTTCCTTGTTTTAGGGTCGGAGACCCCCAAATCTTCTGTAAATAACTGACATTCACTGTTGTCTTGACCTTCAATACCTTTGTTCACTATCAAGTCGCCAACATAATTTTGTCTAATCCTCTTAACTTGGGGCAGAAATACTTTTACTTTCTGTTACCCTTACAACTTCACATCAGAACTTAATATTAAATCAACTTAAAATATAATTCTAACCTTTACAATATTGTATAATTTATGAACAATTCTATTTCATTCTTTAGTCAGTATTTCACCGTTAATATATTTACAGAAAGGAACAATTTTGTTCCTTTCACATAATTTGTGACCTCTGTAAAATCGATGTTGGAAATTTTTAATAAAATTTCACCGCATGGAATTTTACAGTAGGTCTTACCTCAGTAATTTATTCATATTTTATAATAAGGTGACAGGAAAATTGGATAAAAGAAATGGCTACCCCATGATACTGCTGGACTTAGCAAAGGCATTTGACAGAATACCACATGGAAAACTATTGCATAACTTAGACGAAATGGGAATGGATATGAGGTTGGTGGCATGTGGATAGGTGGGATGGCTGATAGACAATCAGAGGGTGGTGTATGGTGGAGGTGAAATCAAGGCAAATGAGGATGACTAGTGGAGTGCCCCAGGGCTAATTCTTTAATTTGTACATTAATGAGATAGCATTAGATTTGAAGGGGGACATTTAGTTTTTTTTTTGCTGATGATGCAAAACTAGAGAGGGCAATAGTTAAAAAAGGTGATGTAGATATCTTATAGGATGATTTAAATAAATTGGCAGTGTGGGAAAAGGACAATTATTGTCAATTCAGTGTTGTAAAATGTAAGGTAATTCTCTGCAGGATGAAAAGATTACACACCATATCATATTGATAGTACTAGTTCACAGGAAATTGATGAAGCTATGGATCTGGGAATGATAGTTGATAGAGATTTGAAATTCAGGGGGACAAATTGCAAAAGTTGACAAAATTGGTTCTTGGTTTAATTCTTTCATAATATCTTTGTTTCTTTTGTGATCAAATAGGGTATACTTTGCAGTTTTTCTCATAAACTTCATTTCTGCTGTTGTTAATCTTTGTTTGTCTTTTTGTTTTATTGTCCAGATTTCGCTTCCATACATTAAGACCGGTAGGGCTAATGTATTGTATACTTTTAGCCTGGTTTGTTTTTGAACTAGGTTTGGTTTAAATATAGAGTTAATTACACCTGTTATTTTTAAATATTTTGCAATTTTTACGTTTATATCGTTTTCATTTTCATATGTGATCATACATCCTAGGTAATTAAATGAATTCACCTGTTCTAAGATCTTGTTATCTATTACTATTTTAGTTCTTGCCCGGATCTTGTCCTTGAAAGGCCATAATTTTTGATTTTTCTGTTGATATTATCATACCATAATCTTTGGATATCTCATTTAGATTTAAAATAGCTTTCTGTAAGTTATCTTCAGAATTTGTAATTATTATTTGGTCGTCAGCAAAGAGGAGAGTGTTTAAGTTTACTGTAGGAGAAAGTTTAATTCCTTGATGTAAATTTTTACTCCATTTTATTATTATTTCATTTAAGTAGAGATTAAAAAGAGTTGCTGAGAGGGGACATCCCTGTTGGACCCCTTGGTTTATCTCTCTTGTATATGATAGCTCATGATTTAATCTTATTTGTATTTGATTATTTTCATATATACTTGTGATAGCTTTTAGGATATTTTTTGGTATTTGTCTTTTAATATGTTAAATAATATGTTTCTTTTAACTTTGTCAAATGCTTTTTCAAAGTCAATAAATGCAATATGTGTTTCTAAATTGTATTCTCTTCTTTTCTCTATTAATTTTAGGCAAAAGGCTGGGTCTATACATGATCGTCCTTTTCTAAATCGATTCTGTACTACTAAAATAAAGTTTTCGGAATATTTCATTAGTTTGCTATTTAAGATTCTGCTATATATTTTGTAACAGGAATTTAGTATACTGATACCTCTATAGTTTTTTGGGTCATCTCTATTACCTTTTTTAAAGATAGGAATCACAATTGCTTTTTTCTATTCTGTTGGGGGGATACCAGTCGAGTAAATTTTATTTAAAAATAATGTCTTTCTTTGAATCTTGTTCCTGCGTATTTATAGAGTTCTGAACCTAGCTTATCTTCGCTAGGTGATTTTCCGTTTCTTGTTTCTTTCAGGCTGATTTCTAATTCTTCTTCAGTTATTTCCTTTTCATTTTCGTTAATTGTTTGCCAGTTGTCTTTTTTAAAATATTTGTCTGTCCACAGTTCTGTGTAGTAATTTAGAAATTCTTCTAATTTCAATTCAGTGTTTAATTTTATGTTTTCTTTGGTATCTGCATTTAAGTGTTTCAAAATCTTATATACATTGGGTCTTATTTTATATAAATCATGTTCTAAATTAGAAACAAATTTATTCCATGATTCTCTGTGTCTTTTTCTGACTTCTCTTTTAGCTCTGGCTCTTATTCTTTTATGTTCTATTTCATCTTCTAATCTTTTACTGCTTAACCATTTGTGATAGGCTTCTTTTTTCTTTTTGATTATTTCTTTGATCGTATCATCCCAAATCTTCAGTTTTTTTTTTTTCATTGAATTTTTTGGTCTTTCCAAAACTTTCATTTGCTGCTGCATTTAGTATCGTTTTTATATTAAGCCATTCTATTTCTATTTCTTCATTTTGTTTTATCTGGATATTGGTTAATTCTTTATTCATATAGCCATTGTACATTTGTGTCATTCATTAGTCTAGTTTTATAAACAAATGTTTCAATTTTTTTTTTCTGTTCTTGTTACTTGTAGCCATTTATGTGGTAATATTAATTTTATTTTAACAAGGAAGTGGTCACTGCTTATTTCATATCCTCTGTGAACTCTAACATCTAGTGAAAATTTTGATGTCTTTTCATTTAATATGAAGTAATCTAATATTGATTTCCATCCTCTTGCTGCCGAAGTATATTTATGTATTTCTTTATGTTTATAGAAGGAATTCATTATTTTTAGGTTATTATAAACTGCAAAGTCAATCAATTTTTTACCATTTCTGTTTAGAGTGTGTTCTCCATGTATTCCTATATTATTATTAATTTTCGTGTTTCCAATTCTTGCATTTAAGTCTCCTGCTAAAATTATGTAATCATTTTTATTTATTTTATTATATATGTTTTGTAGCTGATTATAAAAATCAGTATTATCCTGTTCTCTTCCTTCTTCTGGGGCATATAAACCAATTATTGTTAATTAGCCTCTATCTATTTTTATTCTGGCTTCTATTATTCTTTCATTCCATAATTTATAGTGTTTTAACTGTTTTGAAAGGGAGTTATGAATCCAAATCATGACTCTTGCTTGTGCTCTTTGGTCTTTGTCGATCCCACTGTATATCACATTAAAATTTTCAGTTCTCATAGTTCCTTTTAATTTCTTTTTTGTTTCAGTGATTACTGCTATTTTAAAATTTCTTTCATTTAATAACTGGTCTAATTCTATTTCTTTATATGCTATTCCTCTTACATTCTAGTTTTCTATGTGTATTATATTTTGTCGTTTCCATTTTCGTTTTACCTTTTCCATTCCATGGTCGTTTCCCATAGATTCAATCTGATTATCTTTTTCTGTCAGCTTACAAGTAGGATTATGTTCTCCATGTCAGGGGACTAGCCTGACGATGGAATAGTTCAGTGGCATGGCTGCTACCTTAAGGCTTCTGAACTAGCCTTCTTCCGAATTTAAACCCATAGGAGGAATAGGGTATATTGAAGGGGAAAGAGTAGATTATAGAAGAATTATAGTAAGGTTTATAGAGAGGGCATAGTTGTAAGGCCAGAAATGAAAAGACTCCATTGCCCTTGAGTACTCTAATAGCATAAGGGTCATAAAATAAGAAGAGTTGGCTGATAAGGCCTTATAGGAAAGATTAAAGTAAGTGGAGCTTCCTCGAAGTAGAAGAAGGAGAGGATAGATCCAGCTAGGGGTTCATGGGAGTGTCGCTTCCCTTACAATCAAGATGATTGCCCCTTATTGCTCTGTTGGTCCATGTGTCCTTATTCAATATATTTGGACCACCCCACCATATATACACACACACACACATGGTGGGCTCCCCCTATCTGCCACCCAGGGGACGCGCTCTCTAGGGGTTACAGGGTCCCCCTAGAGGTAATGGCAAGTTTAAGTTTTTTTTTTGTTGTTGTTGTTTTGGCTCTGAAGAAAAGTTTGTTAAACAGATGTAGCAGTTACTTGCATGGTCTGTAGGCAACCTCCTTACCAAAAGATAGTAAATACAATTGACAAATGTGTACCTTTTCATCCTCTTAAATATTGTGCACACACACCTGCTGCAACATGTAGACAAAGCATGGGAGTTCGGGTCGGCCCTCATTTCCCACTTTACGTCAAGAATACAACACGTATGCTTTCTTGATCAGAAAAGTGAATGAAGAGCCAACCAGACCAGAAAATTACACTGCTCAACAAAATTAACAGAAAGTGTTTTTCATGAATATTTTATTTTTAATAGTGTCTTGAGCAATGAATATTTGATTTAATATGCATTCTCCTTATTATTAACATCAGACTACTGTGGAGTCAGAGACTCATCGTGGGAAATACACACTATCACACAAAATTCTCATCTAACTGTTCCTTAAAGTGATTCAATGTGTCTACATTCACAACACACTCAGGCAATGCATTCCACTTACCATCCACTCTCCATGCAAAGAACCTTCTCCTCACACCCTCCTTATACAATTGCCAGTGTTGGCCTCTTGTAGTGTGTTCAGTATCTGATTATATCTACACACAGTTCAAATTACTCATGCGTATAAAACCACATCGCTTCATTCCCATTTTCTGACCTGTTCAGTGGATTAGCCACATCTTCAGTACCTTCAGGATGGCATATCATGATTGTTTAGTTGACTCATTGAGATAGCTGACCATTGGAAGCCAGGCAGTCACAAAGATGATACATTGGCTTAAAATTTTCTGACAAGGAATTTTGAGAGGAACCAAGAAGAGCTGGCCAAGATTGCCCTACAACTATGTCAATCAGAACTGGCTGCTGTTTAGCTCTAACTGCAGCCGGTTCAAATGTACTCTATGCAAGGGAGTAAGTGGTTTGTATCCCATTAACCCATTGCAGAGTTCACTAAAAATGGTGCCTTGTCACTTGGAATCCTGATAAACGTGATGATGCCCTGCTTTATCCTACAGATTCTAAGAAACCATCATGGTACCATCTCTGGAATATTAGAGAAAGTGACATTTATAGTGGCAGTAGTGTTCTTGCTTGGAGTGGAGTAACTATCAACGGCCACAAACATCTTGCTGTTTTTGATAGTGATGCCATAATTGTGTAGAGATGCAGTTAGCCAAGATTTTCTATTCATGCATGACAATTCCACTGCCCATAGAGATCTAGTGGCTAAGGAATATATTGAAACTGAAGAAATCCAACAATTGCCATGGCCAGCAGAAATCTGATCAAACAAGTGTGGGATGCCCTTTGGCATTGCAACGCACATTGACAGCCACCACTTCATCACTTGGTTAGCTAAAGTCTGCTTTGGTTCTGCTGCTATCAGGCCTGTTTATCTGTTAGAGGGAATTATACACCATATTGATATTACGTTACTATATTTTCAAGTATGATATATGATATTCTTTGATAATTCTTACACACACACACACACACACACTATGTAATGTCCCTTATACCTTTCTCCTTCGCAAAGAAGGAGAAAGACTGTAAGTAGTTTATTAAGGTAACAAATGAGTGACGTCTCCCATTTTATCATACAAAGAGATTCTAAAGAATAAGGAATATGGTATCATCCCTGGAATATCAGAGAAAGAGCGACTTATGGTAGAAGCAGTGGACAGAAAATGAAATTTAAAAATAAAAAAAAAAAATTCATAGAATTAGAATTTGTATGATAAAGACTGATAATTCTCACAGTCCCACCTATGAAAGGGCGTAAACCTCTTATATCGGGGTACACTGTGGCATAAACGTCATATATTCTGCAGTTGTTAGATTTTTAATGAAAGCAAATGTAGGATTAAACCTTGGTCTGAAGCCTCTTTTCATTTTCTTATAAAACAGTTAGGTGGCAGCACTTGTTGAGCTGTCTCTTCACTGCATGCTGTTTAATTAGTGATAGCCATGGGCCAGCTATCTCTGATTGGGTACCAGTGGAGATTGAACTGCCCACTCAGTCTCCAAAAGTTAGATAGAGCTAAAACGACCTCGCATACTTCCTATATGGGAACAAAAAAGGCGTTAGCTGATTTTTTTTTTTATGTCCATTCTGTTTTTTGTCAAACTATTTGGTGGCCTGTATTTGGCGTATGGAATGCTAATCCTAATCTGTGCCAAAAAAAAAAAGCATCCTTGATGTGTTCAGCATACATATCTCTCCAGACCATCCCATTCTGGCATACATAGCAAATGCCACAATAACAAGAAAGCTTGCATGTTCTTGGTTCCTTTATGGGAGTTTTATGGATGTAAGAACCGCAAAATCTTATACATTGGGAAAGTAGCCGTTTTAATGTTTCAATCAGGAAGCAACATTGCATCTTTGTCCATAACATTCTGGATATAAGGTAATGCAATTGAATTTTTGAAATCTTGTTTATTTGAAGGAGTGTCAGAGGCATATTAAGAATTTTGTTAATCATGTTCAGTTCGTACCCATCGAGGAAGAAAGTATACCTAAGGAAATGGTTCTTAACCGGTGTTCTGCAAGAAGTTCTGGGATTTGTCATTTTTTAATTAATTTGTATCATGGACAAATTAATTTAATGATGGTTTAATTGATGTTTAATTATTAATCAATAATTAATTATCAATTATTGATTAATAATAAAAAATCGAAAAAAGTTTCAGAAACACTGGCCTAAGGTAATGCAGTTCTTCATTTTTTTTTTTCTGACATGCTGGAAATGTTGTAGGCTCTGTCTTGTAATTGTGCCTATCTTTTGTAATGGATAGTGGTGTGAAGCACCATATAAGAATCTTCCAGTAGAATCTATCATGCTAAAGGAAAGATATCTTTTCTTTTGAATAAATTCTAACAGATTATTCCTTTGCTGCCTAATGATCTACTTTAGTGAGAGTTGATTATTTATATTTGCTTAAGTGCCATTTAATTGTCCTTAATTCATATATTGTGACATTTCCCAACTGATCTCTACATCAGAACTCTACAATCAATATAAAATTTGATGCCATGGTTTCAAAATTAAGTTGTGAAACCTACCGGCTGGTTTAATATTATATTATAATTTTATAAGAATATCATATTTATAAGATGCATCCTCAAATTAACAGGCCTCTAAGTAATCTTGTTAATAATAAACTTATGACAGAACTAGATTATAATCAGATTTCTTTCGTTATCTTTCAGCTTCACTGTAGTCATTGTGGAAAGATTTTCTGCAGTGAATGTTCCTGTAAAACTGTGCATAGTGGACCAAAGCACAGACCATTCAAGGTTTGTAATGTGTGCCACACTTTGTTGGTCCATGATACTGCCCCTTATTTCAGCAGTGAACCACCACAGACGCCTAGCTAAGAGCACCTGTTTTATTTATGCAGAAAGTTCCGTCGACTTGGTAAATAAGGCAGTAGTTGTGGTCCAGACATGCAAAACAGTTCTCAAAGTTATAAAACTGATACAGCAGGTGCTGTGCACTTGTGGTGATAATAAAAATGATGACATTATCAGCTGTTTGCATGCAACATTTCTAATGTATAGTGACCAGTTTTCTGGAATTATATCTTTTTTTGTGTGTACGAACTGAGAGTGACTAGTCACGTTGGCCTGTCTCTCAACATTCACATAAATTACTGTTAAAAAATCTTCTTTGTGAAAACTTAGACTGCTGATAGAAAATATCAACTCAACTTCAAGACGACCAGCATAACTTAAGAGATCCATTTGATATCTGACTGAATCAGAATGAACATCGAGTATCATTACTATGTCCTTTAAAATGTGTCAAGATAAGAATTCAACATAAACCTTGTTTGCAGTGGATATGTTGACTGATTAGTAAGTAAATTAATTACTGTTAAAATGATGTTTACCGTTCACATATGACTTTGTTTAGCTAATTTTAAATATATATTTATTTATCGAGTGGTGAAAGCAGAGAGTATGAAGTTTTGTGAAGAGTTTATTATTGACAGTTAAAGCTTTGAGTAACCTGTGTGAACATTTTAATTCTTTTTGAAATGCATATCAGAGTTAGAGCTGTAATAAAAGAGAGAATTATTCCAACAAAATGAAAATTATAGGCTTGTTGAGTGCAATATGAAAACTTCCATAAATATCTTATCCCTTATTATTGTTTCTTGATGCTGTTCATGAATACTCTGAACTCTCTTGTGCATACTGATCTTAAAACTGCCAGGTATAGCATTATTGCATTATTTTAAAAAGATGCTGTTTCTTAAAACAACCTTTTATCTGTGTGTGTGTGTGTGTGTGTGTGTGTGTGTGTGAGTGTGAGAGAGAAAGAAAGAAAGATTGAAAGGACTAGAATTAAAATTAGACAATTACGATTATTGTACCATATATAAATGTTTTAACATGTAAAAATAAAGCAATTGGTTTCTTTTAAGCTATGTACAAATTGTAAAAATGATGTATAAAGTAAACACCAGCTTTAGGGTCAAAGAAATAAGCATACAAAATGTACATGTATCAGATACATTTAACATGTACATGAAAGTTTAAGGCACAGTAGGTTTTTGTCATGTAGATCACTTAAAATTGGTGTTTCTCTGTTTTAATATGTTGACTTTACTTTTCTTTTGTTTTTTAATCAAGAGATAGCTAAATGTATTCAGTGTATTTTAATGACAATACAGTATTTATTTATTATTATATTTTTTTTGACATTTTTCCTATATAGTGTCTAAATTTTTGAAATTGATTTGTTCAGTTATGTTTATCCATTTAAAAAAAACTTTTTTTTTTTTACTTGCAAGCTGTTCATCAACAAGCCTCATACATAAAAATGCTTGTAGCATTATTCTAACCACTTAGTTGAATAATGGTATTAATGATGCTAAGCATCCAACTTAAATGACAATATAAATTCCTCATTATTTTTCAGAATATTCAAGAAAACATGGTATAACTGTTTGTTGTGTTCATGGTTAGGAGCACTTCATAGAATATATAAGCATTTATCAGCATCAATTTCTTCATTTGTCCGTCCATCCGTTATCTATTTGTACATATGTAACAGAGCTGTTCTGTCTAGCTATATTTTAATGAAATTTGGTGTTTGGATCTTTGCAAACATTTTTCAGGCTGTTTTGGTTTCATCAGTATAATATATGGTGTTTGAATGAAATGCTTTTTTTTTTTTTTTTAATAGATCTTCAAGTTAATTTTTGTACTTAGTTTAAAATGCCTTTATGAATGTGACATGCTACATGTTTCTTGAATTTCATTTATGTTTTGGTTCCTGGATAAAAATAATAAAAATAAATAAATAAAAAGCACATCAGATTTGCAGATAGCACGTGCTATTATTAGAAAATGCTACTACTGTGTTCATTTAAAAAAAAAAAAAAGTCATTCTAAGGAAACCTGCTGTACTTTTCTGAAATCAACTCTGTTCTCTGATCGAACTAAACTTTTTTTAATTTTCCTGTTTTAAATCCATCTCTTTACTGAGCTAACCACTAGTCATTTTTTACATTTGCAAATAATTTTATTTTTGTAACAGGAAAGCGAACTTAATGCTTTTATTTCTCCATTGTCAGATGGCTGTGAGAAAATAAAATCCCAAACCAAATTGAAGAAATTTTATCTTTGTATTCCAGTAACTGAATATAACAAAATTGCTCATTTCATCTGTGATCTCTATGTCATAATTATAGTATTGTGCACCTTCTGAGGAATATTTCTCTAAGAATTTGATCACCTAAATTCTCCTCTGTAGTTTTTTGTTGTAGCATCATCAGAAAGCATAAAACTATTCAGGAAATGTTAAAAGATCTGATAATTCATTTTTGTAGGAATTGCAATAAGATTGCTTTTTTTTTTTTTTAATAATAATTCTGCTTATGCTTTATCACATGAAATTTTAGTTATCACCTCACATATTGTCATTCATTTCCATTATATAGCTTTATGCAGCATAAAGATTACTGCTCTTGTTCAAGAAAATAATTATATCAAAAATTTATACCAAAATTTTACAAATACAGCAAACCCTTCAGTGGGTTAGTACGTCAACTGACTTTTGGTAGTACAGCACTATGGCACCATGTAATTGTACCTTCAATTAACCGTATAACTCAAATAACTCAGTTATCTTGAGCAAATTGGTTTCTAATTCTATTCTAGTTTGCTTTATGCAAATAGTTAATGTTCTATCTTTAGTTCTAACTACTTTACACTTTGTCATATACTCTAAATCCTTTCATTCACATTTACTATTCTCCATTCTTTCTTATGCTCTATCTGGCTTCCCACTCTCTCCTTTTCTTTCTTCTATAATAACAAATTTACAAATTACACAACTGAAATTTTGTGATAAAATATTAACTTTTTTGTCAAAAAAATCAGGCTTGTTTTCATGTCGAGTGCAATTATTTTATTTATCTAAATCATAAGCATTAATAAACATAAATTGTCTGGAAGAAATGGTTTTCTCAATTTGCATTGCAAGATAAAAGGAATTGCTTTGAATTCCAGTATTACTGTACCACCAGTCCGATGTGAAAAATATTTGGCTTGTAATTTGACATCCTACACTTTCCTGATTCATGATGTTAAGCATTTTTCTGTTAGATCCTTTTATGTAAATAAACAATATTTCATTTAATATTTATTGTAAAGGAAAAACAATTTAACTTTCTTGTTTTGTTTTTTTTTTATTTTTGTCCACAAGTAAATATTTGTTTATAAAGAACTTTAGCTCTGATCATATCTAATATTGAGTATAATCACAGAAGAATAGATGGCAGAAATCTGACCATACTAGTATTTGCTCAAACTTGTTTTTGGTTATTAAGTGTATAAATAAATTCATAATAATGCAACCATTTTTATGCTAATTCCAAGGGAAAATTAATTGTTGTGGCCAGTGTAGGTATTAAAAATAATGAAACAAATTTTTATTCTGCCAGTTTTCCAAATCATATTTGTTTTTTGTTTTTTTTTTAATGTGATTCTCATCCATGGAAGCTGTAAACTTTTTTTTTTTTTTTCACATAATCCAGAAACTCTACTAGTGACTAAACATGGAATTTTTCAGGCCTCTAATATAGCAGGGTAGTGGTCTCACACTGGGTGATGAAATTCATTTTCCACCTAAGGATATTCACAAAACATCCACGTGCATGGTGGGATTTGAACTTGCAACCTGTTGGTTGGAGGCTGGATATGCCATTCACTTGTTCAACCAGGCTTGTCACTACATCTTTGAATTGATTATCTATGAATCGTCATAGAATAAAATGTCAACAACAAACAGCAGATGTAATCCCAGCATTTTATGTTCAACTAAAGAATTTTTGCAGATGCTCATGAAACACTTTCCATAAAATGCTGAATCTTAAATTATGTTGTGGGGGCAGCACATGAGTGTCTATAGCACCATTACTAAATACTTACAATGGTCATGTGGATAATGAGGTGAAAATGAGAAATTTTGTTTCACGAGTGGTGAATGAGTGGAATGCATTGCCAGAGTAGATAGTGAGTGCTCTAAAATTGAATATGTTCATGGTTAAGATATGATAGATATTGTATTCTGTAAGCATTCGACCTCCCTCAATGAAACTTTGGACTCCCTGGAGTCTTGGAAGGAATTCTAAATACTTACATTAATTACTTAATATAGTATACTCTAGGTTAGGTTTAGGATAGAATATAAACATCATTATCTATATTTTTCAATTATTGTGATAATTTTGTAATAACTAAGTAAGTGGATCCATTATTAGTTCTGGCTTTTTTTTTTTTCTCAAAGTGTTTTGCAGTATGTGTCCATATATATATCACTGATCACATACACTACTATTGATTTTGTGGAGTCCAGTTTGAAATGCTCAGTATTCATCTTCCTAAGGGTAATTTGACACCAAGTATCCCTTACAAAACAGACATATACCAGTAGTTGTATGTTTTCTTGACCGTACTCTCTCCTCAAACGTACATTCTATTCATCTGCTTATCTGACTTGATAGAGATTCTCTGAGCTGGAGAATTTGCATATCTCAATTTTTAATGTCAGAAAGGTTGAAAACCAGTAGTACATTTAGTACCATAGGTAAGCATTGTATATAATGAATATTCATATTTCAGTAAGGATAGTTTCATAGATTGTCCTGAATTCATGAATTTATTTGTAACATCCTGTCAGAAATTAGAAAGGATTTCAATAAACACTTTAGATTGCAAGGCTTGGTTAGCCATGTAGATAGTGCTTCTGCTGTCTAACCAACAAGATGTAAATTCAAATTCCACTGCATGGATTTTTTTTTTTTTTAATGTATTTAGATGGTATATGATCGCCTGTGAGCCCACCACTTTGCTTAGTGGAGACTTGAAAGCAGCTTGAGAAAAGTTCCATGTTTGGTCTTTAGATCAGAGTTTCCAGATAAGCTAATCCTTAGATCCCCCGTAATACTAATATACTAGTTTAAAATAATAATAATAATGACTCTCTTCTCAGACTGGTTGCAAAAGTATGTGCAGCTGGCAATATGACTTGCTGTTGCTAAATATTGTTGTATTGCTTCATTCCGTATTACTTTGGTAAATGTCACTATCATAGCTTGCAGCATTTTCATGTAACAAAGTTTAATTGTTCAGTTGTTGGCATCTGCAATTTTTGAAATCAATAATTGAAAAAGTGTAAAAGCATGCAAATTTTTTTTTTTTTAATTCTTTAAACATATGCAAATAGCAATCATTAGGGATCACCTTGAAGGAAGCCAGGCTAATCCAATCAAACATCAAGAGCATGATCATTCTATGACTGTAATGAACTTGTGCATCAGGAGCTCATAACAGCAATATTATTCCTTAGGTGATTATTATTATGCAGACAAAGAAATAGAGCTGGAAGACTCATTGTGGGATGCCTAGACTAACTGTTGTGTACACAATACCTGTCATGCCTCTCTTTAAACTCATTCACCACTCTCTCTCTCCCTCCAAGTAAAAAATCTAAAACTCATGCCCTTACTAACTGCATGCTTACACAACATCAAGGTGTGGCTCCTTATGCCTTCTTACTGATCATAATATTGAAAATTTTCTTTTGCATCAATCTTATAAAACCCCTTTAGTAACTTAACAAGTTTCAAGTTTGTTTCTATTGTATTCTCTCCTTTGTACCTGTTAACTAAACTTTATAACTCATACATCTTCGGTGTAATCTCATAAGGAGAATTCCACAGGCCTGTCATCATCTTGGTCATTCATCCCTGGATCTTCTCCAGCACCTCTTCATAGTCACAAAGCCAGGTTACAAAATTCTGTGCACAGTAGTCAAGATGCAGACATATCATAGACTTTTAAAAAAAGAATAATAACCTCCTCTTTATCTCTACTTGTTAATGTGTTCTTCAATATCCAAGTAATTCTTTATTCATTGCAAACACTTCAATAATCAGCATACACAAGAATGCAAGCCAAAGCATGGCCGGTAAAAGCCAATTCAATTACAAATTACCCGGAAATAGATGAGAACGAAGTGGGATGAGCTATTTCGTTGTTCTACCATCTCCAACATGGATGTAAAGCACTGAATGAGGTCATTATGGAAATGAGCAAACAAAACATTTGTAGTGTTACATGGCAATCTTATAAAGGCTTAATGAGCATCATATGTGCTCCAGAGTTCATCTACTTTCCCAGTAAACATCAAGAATTCAGCATTGAAAGAACGAAACAAGTTCGTTGAACCAAGTGTGCAGTAATTGGAAATTTTTAATGCTTAATGAAATATCTGATTCAAAGCAACCGTCAGAGTGATGGTTTTTACTTAGGTTTAACTTAGCGCAATGTTTTTAAGAAAGGTAATGTTGCTAATGATGCTATATTGCCCACTTTTGTAATGAGATACTGAGATAGGAGTGATTAGCTTGGTCCACCTTTGCTACGAGTTGCCTGGTGTTTGTACTACCTTACCCCAGTCCTGAAGATATTTTCAGGCGCAAACTTTGTTTGCTCACACTTGGATAAAGGATTAAACTAAATTTATTATAGTCTAACCAAGTGAAAAATAAACTTTCAACATCTTTCACTAAATCCAGAGTAATTTAATAAAAAGGTGGCACACCTTTTGGCAACTCCTATAGATAAAGATGACCTCACCATTGCTTCTGCCTGGTACTCCACTTCTGGGTCTGGCTCCCACTGAAGAGACCTCAATAAAGGTCGAGACTAGTCTGGGTAGTAGCCCTACCCTTAATGCATATCATTATACATATCCGCAAGGAGATGTGTTTTGCATTGAGAGATACTGAGATAGGAGTGATGTTAGCTTGGTCCACCTTTGCTACGAGTTACCCGGTGTTGTGCTACCTTACCCCAGTCCTGAAGATATTTTCAGGCGCAAACTTTGTTTGCTCACACTTGGATAAAGGATTAAACTAAATTTATTATAGTCTAACCAAGTGAAAAATAAACTTTCAACTTACTCCACCTTTACCACGAGTTGCCCCAGTCCTGAAAATACTTCAGGCACAAACTTTGTTTGCTTACACTTGGATAAAGGATTAAACCAAATATATAATTGGTAGCATAGCCAAGTTAAAAAACTTCCATCAATCGTTTTATTAAAATTCCAATATTTTCAGATCTTATATTTGAGTCTTCTAGGACACTTCTAAACTGTATCAGCCCACTGAGATCTTTTTCCTAACATCTTGGCATCAGATACCTGTTTTTCTAACCTTTCCTCTCCTGTTTTGTTTAAGGAACCATACCACCTGTGGTTAGCTCTGCTCATACATTCCTGAATGTGTCAATTAACAGTCAGTTTTTTTTTTCTTTCATTTTTAATATAATTCCTGTTGATGCCTTCTGTTCATCACCCCTTAATTTTTTTGGAGAATTTTCATATCTGTTGGTTAGTCTTTGATGTACTTCTAATCTAGTTCTCAGATCCAAAGTTAAAATTGGATTAAATGCTGTCTTGCATAGAGATAGTTTAGTGTTTTGACCAATTTCTCGTTTATGTGATATAAATTTATTCACTTGACTCCCCACCATACTAGCTTTGTTTATTATGTTATCTGTTTCTATACTGAATTTGCCATCTTCACTAAAAATTGTGCTTAAATAGTTGAAATGTTTCACACATTCTATCAGTTTTTATTCAGAAGAATGCAGTTGATAAAAACATTGTCACTGTCTATTTTCATAGTCTTTGCCTTTTTATTGATGATTCTCATGTTAAATTTGTTACAGCAGTTATTCAGTACAAAAGTTATTTAAGAAATCTTGAAAACTTGTACCAGATTGATTCAGGCATTTCATCATCATAAAATAAGAGCTGCAACTGACATCTCCAATTTCGATATCAGATTAAATAGCACTTTCCATCATAATGTGTACCCTTGTCTAATACTAAATTTTACATCAAACCATCTACCTTATCTCCTTCAATTCTAACTGCTGACTTATTCACATATAACTGTGCGCTGCTCAATAATTTGTCCCATGTATACCTTATAATTGTAGTGTTTTGAACAGTTTTCTCTTGTCACCTTATGTGCCTTTTTCAGGTCTACAAAACTTATGTTCTGATTGTTGTTATATTCTCATAGTTTCTCAGCTATTTGTCATAAAGTGAAAAATCTTTGTCAATATTTATGACAACCTGTATTTGGCCTGCACTTTGTTTTTCTCTTTCTTTTCCACATTTTTTCTTAACCTTTTGTTAAGTATATGCTTGAACAAATTTTATCTGAAACACTTAGCAGTTATTCAGGCAAATTCCTCTATAATTCTCACATTAGTTTTATGTTCCTTTTTTATAGATAGATGATATGTGAGCTCTAGTCCTAAATTTTACATCAAACCATCTACCTTATCTCCTTCAATTCTAACTGCTGACTTATTCACATATAACTGTGCGCTGCTCAATAATTTGTCCCATGTATACCTTATAATTGTAGTGTTTTGAACAGTTTTCTCTTGTCACCTTATGTGCCTTTTCCAGGTCTACAAAACTTATGTTCTGATTGTTGTTATATTCTCATAGTTTCTCAGCTATTTATCTGGAATTCAACCTACTGACCGGTGTTTTCTGAATCATCAGTATTCCATTGTTAAACTTTTAACAGTGGTAATAATGATAATTTTTTCAGATCTCCAGCTGCTATTCCAGTGTTTGATGATCTCCTGATTGCATTCCTCTTAAATATTTCTACTACTGTTCAGTGTCTTTTTTTTTTTTTTTCCATTTAATAAACTTCCATCATAATCACTCTAAATATCCAGAACATTTTGCCATCTTCCTGATGTTTAGCTTCTTTTTCAGATTGTTTAGTTTTCTTACATTTTACTTTGTATTCTCTCAGAACATCTGTTAACTTATAGGAAGTTTTAATATCCTTTCTTCTTTTCAAGGACTGCTCTTGAAACCTCTTGGGTTTTCTCATGAAATTCAGAGTTTACTGCTGGGTCTCTAAGATTTATTCTCATTTTCAAACACTTTCATTTTTTGTCTGAATAACATTTTTATATTTGAGTCTACAAGTTCACCTCTGAAAGCTGAAAACATGCTTAATATTTTTGTTTTCAATATGATATTCATTTTTATTCTACTGAAAACTAAACGGTGAATCGAAGGTGAGTTAGCCGATCTCATATGGAGGTAGCAGGGTTTTTTCTCCTGGAAACTCGGGTTTTTCATCCCTCATACAGACAAATCGGCCCTTCAGAACACACGCAATTTACAGACAAAAAATACTAGTTGTGGTGGGCGGTAGACGGCGTAGTGTTTGTGGTTGAGACAGTTGTAGGTATCCTCCCGCAATGAGTCTTCGGACTCCTTGGAGGTATCAGGAATAATAGTAATAATAATAATTTCTTATTCCGAATCCACTTTATACCGATGTATCCTGAACAAGCATGAAGATATCACTATTAACAGTAATGTAAGCACTAAGACTTTTCTTTTTTCATGTGAATTTGTGCACATCTTTATGCTTAAACATGATGTTAGCAATGATTAATACCATGTTCCAGCATAAATAAATCCAATTACTTACCATTATTATTGACTTTGCCTTTTTATCCTAACTTTCCCAAAACATTTCTGTATGTGTGCGATTTATATCCTCCTCTTCTGTTTAAATCACCAACAAGGAAAATCTTTTCCTCTCTCTCTCTCTCCATCAGATGTATTCTCTAATGGGGCTCAAAATAAGGATCACTGTCAAATTTTCCATCACCACCTCTTTAGTGCTGAATGGTATAGCTAGTCCTCCCTTTCCTTGTTAGCTTTAGCCCACATATAACATGTTATATATATCAGAATTTCACCTGTTTTATTCTTTGTCTCAGTAACTCCAGTTATGTTGACATACTTCTCTAACTTTTCTACCAGTCTGACTTCTTTCCATTATTCATTTATGGTGATGCTGAGTTTGTTCTGGTAGCTGACTTTTCACACTTCACCCTGAATTCATTGATGAAAACAATAGGGACCTTGTTTAACTAGGTGATCCCGCTACCAACCTGATATTTATTTATTTATTATTTTTTTTTTTCAGTTCTTCACATTCCTTAAAGGCCATGTGGAAATCTCTCAGTTATCTAGCTTTGACCCATAAACAATCCCATAACAATTGCAGCAGATATATTTCTTTTGTTCTCTGAGGACTATGTTTACAGAATATAATGTTGAACATAAAATGCCAATACAAAGCTTACCAAAGTTTGAGTTGTCTTCTTTTCACCCATCAGTTAAAGGAAAGACTTTTACAAATAAACCAGAATCTCTCAACTATTATTTGAAACAACCAAAAAAATAAATATCCTAATGTCTCATTCTGGCAGCAGCTGTGGGAACCAGATATATTTTTATTTAGAACTTCTATTAAAACATTATGAATAGAACCATGATTAATGTACTGTGATACTTATCTTTAGTTAAAATAAGCTTTAATTAGTCTTCCAGGCATAAGAAATGAGTCTTGTAAATACTTTTTTCAGTAGTTTTTTTTTCTTTTTTTTTCTCAAAAACTCTGTTAAAAACCCTATGTACTTATCCAACATAACTGACATCTGTCTACTTGAATCTATTATGCTTTTAAATAGGAAATTAAATTTTAATTAAAATGTTAAAAGAATACTAAAAGCTTAGTTTTAGTATGCAAATACAAAATTATTTCCTTTTTTTTATATATATGTTGTGATTGCCGTTAATAATCAAAAAATTATAGAGATAATTACTGTGTTGGAGTAATAACTAATGTAAAATAATTACTCGATGTTTTGACCTCATTAAGATAATCAGAATTTATACATGCACACACACAGTAAGAGACACAAACTACATTATAGTTTGCAACATTATGCTATGGATTACTACTCTGGCCAGCTGTTGACACTAGCCTAACCTCTAGTGAGAGGAAAAAATAAGATTTGAAATTACTAAACAGGTAAATAATAATTGCAAAAATATATTAAAAAAAAAAAAATTGTATATAAGTAAATCTTCAGCAATCTCTATGAAATTTAATTCTCTAAAATTCTGTTATCTACAAGTCCTATTATCTTGCTTCAAAAAAAAAAAAAAAAAAAAAAAAAAAAAGCAGCTGGTCAACTGTTTGCTACCAGTCCTGTCTTTGCTGATTCACTATATATCCAGTATGGGCTGGAGTGATATAATACATTGAAACTTGTAGTCCTGGCATTGGAAATTGTTGGTGACCTGCAGCTCTGTTCTTTTATTTGTGATTTGATTAACTTGAAGTCAACATCACATCTACAAAAAATCTGAGATACGAGCAGAGGCCAATTTATGCTGCCCTGTCATAAAGTTTTGAAATTTTAACTTTGGTTTTTAAAAGTCCAAATGTTTTTGTACTTCAGGAAATAAGATATGGGGAGAGATTTAAAAAAAAGAAAGAAATGAGGAAGAAAGAAAACTTCATGTGTAATGAAGGTGGGAACGAATATTGAGAGAGAATCAGGGTAAGTGGTGGGTATTAACCTTAACATCAAATTCTTGCCTTCATCTTGAATATACAGGATTGCTGTGCTGTGAAATAGTCTGAAAAAGTGAACTTTTTTTTTTCATTCATGCTTCTGTCAGTTAAAAGTGTCCCCAAGACTTAATCTCTCCTGCTTTATTTGTGTACTATAGTCTCTGTAAACATTCATAAGTGGGAATCACTATTAAAATAATAATAATAAATAAAATACTAAATAGCATTAGATGCTTAATAAATTATTATTATTTTATGCTGAAGCCCATAAACATCATCAAATTCCTGACATATACCCTCAGGAGGTATACAGTATCTTATGATAGTACTACAGGAAAATTTACATCATTACTAACTTCCTGTCAACAATTTTTCTCCAGATCTGTTCTCTGTCAAAATTCCAATATTATTAGTTGTTATATTTCTGTCTTCTAAGGCACTTTTTACTGTATCAATCTATCTACATCTTGGTCTTTCTCTGAGTCTTTTTCCGGCCATCCTGGTAAAGAACACTTGTTTAGCTAATCTTTCCTCTTCCATTCTGTTCAAGTGGTCATACCACCTGAGATTGGCTCTGCTAACAATGTCAAGTTTTTCTTAATATCTTCATTTTTAATATAATACTGCCATTGATGCCATCTGTTCAGTCTCTTAATCTTTCTCAGCACACTCATATCTCTGTGGTCTTTGATCAAGAGTTTTATTTCTAACCCAGCTCTCAGACCCATAAGTTAAAATTGGTTTGAATACTGTCTTGTATACAGCTAATTTAGTGTTTTGACTAATCTCTCTCACCATGTTCATCATGTGTGTGTGTGTGTGTGTGTGTGTATATATATATATATATATATATATGTAGAAAGTTTTTTACCTTGGGTATAATATATGTTAAAGATACCAAGTTATTTTAAATATAAACCTGGTTTTATTTATTCCATTTCCCAAGTAAGCAAACTTGACTGACTTGTAAACTTTTAGTTTACAAGTCAGTCAAGTTTATGCCTGCAAGTGCTGCAAGTCTAGCTGATCCTGTATGTAGTGCAAGACCAAGGCAACTCGTGGTAAAGGTAGAATAATCAGCTAGACTTGCAACACTTGCAGGTGCAAGTGTTGCAAGTCTAGCTTGGGAAATGGAGTAAATAAAACCAGGTTTATATTTAAAATAACTTGGTATCTTTAACTTAATATATATATATATATATATATATTGTCTAGATATTTACTCAACTGCTACCACTTACAGCAAATGGATCCAGCAAAAGAGTTAAACTGGATATGGTGCAGTTTTGTAGTTGCTAATTATGATTATAATAATATATAACTTGCATTACAAGGTATTTATTTCCCTGAATCACTACCAGATTTCATGGTGTGCACAGTTGTACTGTGTATCATTGCTTCTAAAAAGAGAAAGAAATGGAAATCTAAAATATAATATATTTCTGCAGTTAATGGCTCTTACATTGGACATTGCATTTAATTTTTTGAAAATACTTTTTCTGATTTTTTTAGTTTAAGAGGAATAAGAATTATTACTATCAATAATATGTGCAAAGTGAAACTACTGTTACTGTATTTTGCAATATGTATTGTGCAAGGCTTACTCTTTCATAGCCAGTTGGTAACATTCGTTTGAACTATAATCATATGAGAGCATTTACATTGTTATAGTGCATTATTATTACATCTACAACTATTTCAGATCTTCTACTGAAAGATGATCTGTAATACTGTATATATATATTTGTTTGTGCTTTTTTTCTAATGCCATTATTGATCAGTCATTCCACATCAGAACCTTATGTTGTTGTACTTGAAGTTTTTTTAAATGCTTGAAACCAGAACAGGTTTACAATCAAAGTTGGTCAAACTTGGATAAAAGCTTTAGCATATTTTTACTACGTTATTATTATACATTATTACTGTCAATATACTTAGTTTCTAACATAAATCTCCTGGGCCAAACAAATTGGAAAGGAAGGAAAAAAATTTAGAAAATAAATATACTTTTCGTTGTATTCCTTTTATCCCTTCTCCCTTATATCATTATTTTCCTCAAAATCACAACTTTATTATAGTGGTTTAAATCAAATGTGAGTACATTCTGTTCAACTTTATTCTTAACCATAGGCTTTTGACAAATATTTTTAACCACTTTTAATTGATAAACAGGTGCATTACTGTACGGATCTTATTTTAAAATTTGAGGATCCAACCTAAGAAAAAGATTTTCCCTATTCAACAGATCACCATATTGCAAAGCATCACTTCACCATAATTCAATTTTTTATTGTTATTATCGCTTTTTTTTTTTCTATTTGAGTAGATAAATATTACTGTCAAATTGATTTTCTGCTGAATACTTAAACTTTTAAAACTACTGCTGTGTTGTGAAATAGTTGCTATTTTTACACTTCTTGCTATCTTGTGAAATATGGGATTTTGTGAACACTGGTGGAAGGGTATTGGTGGATGTTTGGTAGTGATACAATGTTGTTAAAGAATTAGGAAAGTCAGTTTTCAGGAGCATTTTAATATGCTCCCTTCAGCATAGAACAAATATATATCAAAGAAGAATTTGATATATGGATTATGTGAGATCTCCCAAATAAGTTAATGCATATGGGCCTGATATTATCTAAGTTCTTGTTGTTTTTATGAAGTAAATGTGTTATAAAGTAAATCAGCTAAATATTAGAAAATGTGTATATATATTTTGTAAATTGGGAAAAGTAGGTATTTGTAGGACCACTTAAGGATAAATTTGGGGGAGGGAAAGATTAGTAAGCATTTTTGGATTTCTCTTGTGCTTAATTTTACATATATAAATAATGTTTATTGATTAATATTTTTTACTACTTCTTCAGTTTTGTAGTTATATTACTGTCAACATTTTTCACTGCCCTCTAGTAAATTATTTCTATTATTATCACATCTGTAAATATATGGCTGACTGGTGCAATGAAATAGTAAAATGCAAGAAAAATAAAATGTACAGAAGCTTGCACATTCCAATTTTAATATGCCGTGATACAAGCTGTCAGTAATTTGCAGAATAAGCAGTTTGTGTCAGTTAAATGTGCATTTTTGAGAGAAGTCTAATAATACTTAGAATTTTTGATGTTCATATTTTTTTGCTTGTCCTACTTGTTAAGTAATAATAATATACAAATATTTCGTTAAGCTGGTGTTTTCTTAATTGTACATATTAAGTGTGTAAATTTGCAAAGTTCAAAAGAAGGCAAGCTCTAAGCATCTTCATGTTTTATATATGATTATTTGAAAATACTAAATCTCCCATGATGTATAATAGCTTTTTCAGACACTTCTCATAAGAGTTTGTCATATTTTGGGAGAAGATATGCAACTGTTAAAATGATAAATATTGTACATTATATTTAAGTAAATAAGCAATCACTATGAAAATGTTCCTTTATAATTAATATAAAATTCTCTTGAAGGATTTAAAGCTATTTTCTGTTTTAAAATTGTAAATAGGTTACTCTGTTGTGCTTATAAAATACACACACACTCACACAGCTAATAAGAATGTATCAAATGCAATACATTACAAAACCAATGTAAATTTTGTGTCAAAACTAACAATATAAGTAAAGTTTTAAAATTTATATTGGGGATTAAACCTTTGAATATCTTTCTTCAGTTGTGCACTATGGCCCATTGTTTCTTTTAATACTTGTCATCCAAATATAAGGCTCACTTAAGAGTCAAAAGCCAGATAACTGGGAGGAGATCGCCATATTGCAATTAATGAATGCAGAAAACTGACTAGAACTTCTGACATAATGTCCAATCCTCGCCTTCATGTGGTGGAACCTGCTAGTGGGTATCCACTGGGTACTGAATGAACAAGAACCAAATTCTATTCTCTGTTGTCTTAAACCAGAACTACACAATGGTACAACATAATTAAATTTCGAGGCAGTTGAGGTGTCACTCTCTTAAGCAAGACACCACACACATGTGCGCGTGCACACACAGTTGTTTTTGTTTTTTTTTCAGAGAACATGGCAGACAGTGAAAAGTCAGCTACTGGAGTGAACTCCAATCAACCTAAAAAAAAAAAAAACCAAAGAAGAATCGAAGGTAGGAACTGTAAGCATATGGGCTATTAATGGAAAGGAAATTGAACTTGCCAAAGAACTGGAAAAGTACTACATTGACATAATTAGCATTACTGATACAAAGAAAATAAAAAATAGGTGAGATGCTACTGAATAATAAGTATAGGATGTTATATTTGGGTAACAACAATCAAGGAAAGGAAGGAGTGGTAATAGCATTCAATACCAAACATGATAAACGTCTTGATTGGAAGGCAATCTCAAGTAGGTTTATGTGGGAAACTTCAAAATGGGAGAATCGACAATGAAACTTATTTGTGCCTGTAGTCCCACAGAAGAATCTATGGAAGAAGTGAAAGGATTTTCTTAAAGTAATTTGAGCAGGCAGCTGATATAAAGAAAATGGAAAAATGGTTGACAGAGATCTACACAGCAACATAGGACCACTAGGCATGTAGGAAAATTTGGAAAAAAGAGCAAAGCTAATAAGTATTTGCTGGATTTCTGCTCATGACATGGACTAGTCATTACTAATAGCATGTTCCAACATAAAGATGTACAGGTTCATGTGGAGAGACAACACAAGCAATAAAACTCATCGACTATATCATTGCTGATAGTCATATCTTCTTGCTGGTTCAAGATATAAGCATGTGTACAGAGAATTTGAAATTATGAGTGAAGAAGGGAACAGTATGTAACAAAGTTTAAAAAAGAATGAAAGTTGAGCAGCTTTTACTGGTAAATTGAAGACTGGACTATACAACCACTATTGAAGAAAATTTAAAGCAGTTTGAAAACAAGGACTAAACTTTTGGATTCTCCCTGGCAGACTCCAAAGCAGACAATGATTGATTAAGCGAGAGAAGTATGTGATGAAGTTATCCAAGAATAAAAAAATAAGAACCTCATGGTGGACACAAGAAGTTAAAAAAGCAGTTCCAGAAAAGAAGAAAGCATACCAAAAGTTCCTAGCAAATAAGTCTACAAATAACGTAAAAGAATACAGAGAAAAATGTAAGAGAGCTAAGCTGTGTGCAAAAGTAGCTTAACAAAAGTCATGGGAAGAATTTGGTAAGAATATAGAAAATAAACATCAGGAAGGTGGCAAAATGTTTTGGAGGCTATTGAAGCAGCTTAGAAATAAAGGTAAGAGTACTATAAAAGGAATCAAAGATAAGGATATCCTAGATGTCTGCAGTGATTACTTTGAAAGACTGTTAAACGAACCAAGCAATGACAGAACTCAGGTCAAGGCGAGGTATGATAGATACTGTGTGAATGTCGAATAGTTGTTCTTGACATGATGTTAGGGCCTCCCTCGATGAGTCTGTCGACTCCTTGGAGTTGCCCGAAATAATAATAATAACCATACTAGAAACTTTTTAAGAGGAGCACATATCAATACTTGAGGTAGAAAAGCCTTCAAAAACTTGAAATGTGGAAAGGCAGCTGGAGTAGATGATATTCAACCAGAAATGTGAAGTATTGAGGTCTATTTATTTATTCGTATGGGATTTCTCCCCCCCCCCTCCGCCCCCAATTGCTTAGGACTGATTTAGCCCTACTAGTGAGGGATTAAGATATGTATTACTGTAGATCTCTATGTGTGTGTGTTCACGGGCTGGTTTGCCTGTTCTGAGGGGTGAAAAACCAGCTAATTCACCTTTAGTCAAAAGAGACCAGATAAAAGTTCCTCGCATCATGGCGCTTTCCAACCAAAGCGCTCCGTCTATACCGACTGAGTTGTGGAGTCTCTTAGTATTGAGGTATAAAAGTTTTTCAGTGGCTACACTGCATAATTCAGAGTGCCTGGTCAGAAGGTTGAATTCCAGATGATTGGAGCAGAACTCTAATAGTTCCCATCTATGAAAAAAGGAAAAGCTGAATGTGACAATTACAGAGGAATTTCTACTAAGTGTTTTATTATTTATTATAATTAGGAATGATGATATTAGAAAGGAACTTGACATTGTTAGTATTAAAGAATGTGTAAGCAGAGTTAATCTAGGGTGATCTAACCACTTAAATGGAATGGATGAGGAAAAGCTAGCAAAACAGTACCAAGATGACAGGAAAGAAACCAGAGGAAAACCAAGGTCCAGGTAGATTCGTTTAGAAGTATCTTAGAAGCACAAAATGTTAGATATGATGGTATTGGAGTGCTGACAAGTAATAGACTATTGGAGAAAAATTTTGGAGAGGAGATTAATAATATAAACTTAACCAAGTAGTGCTGTCATAGTAGCCTGAAAACCCCTTGAGGATACATATCAGGAAATGGATGATGATAAAAATGAATATCATATTAAAATGAACAATATCTAAGAAAGTTTTGAAAATAATTATAAAATCGAGCAACTTTTACAGGTAAACTAGACAACTACAGAAACATTCTTCAAGAAAGAAGTTAAATTAACTTTTAATAATTGCCGCTTTGTATAACAAAGCGGCAATTATTAAAAGTTGTATTCAAATTTACAGCAGGTGCATTTACTCTGCATTTCACAAGTATATTCATCTTCGCTTGATTTTAATTGCTCATTCAGATGCATATTTTCAGAACAAAATTCCACCGTTAAAGGATTAATTGTCTCTCTCTTTCTGTAAAAAAAAAATAAATAGTTTATGATCATTTTTCATTAACTTATACATTTTCATTACCTAGGCGTGGCCAACTTCATTATGTACGAGGGCCAATATATGATGAGTGGTAGCGTCACGGGCCGCACACTTTTAGACAGAACTTAAATAAAAATAAACTGCATTTTTTCAAGGCAATAGTTATACCTATTGAATTACTATATTTGTTAAATTATTTTACTACTGGGAGAACAATATAAAATACTTGATTGATTTAAATATAAGTTCAATTAAATGTAATTACATATTCTTGAGTTTTTACATGTAACACAACTTAAAGAGAACCCTGGGCGTTCATGTGCGGCAACAAGTTCATTCAAAGTCGATTTTCAAAGATGATGACGATATTCGTAACAAATCCTTAAGGTGGTCATCAGTCAGTCCGCTTTCTTTGTGAACAATTTAACCGCCCTCATAGTTGAGAAAGTGTATTTACATATGTATGTGCTTCCAAACATAGATGCAATTCTCAAGCTGAAATCACTCAATGCAGGATATTTTCCCTTGGTACCAGTTTCCAAAAGTCAATGCCTATCTCCTTTGACTGGAAAAAGGAGTAACTTCGAAGGTCGCAAAACTCTAATTGAATAGTATCTACTCTGAAATGTCGCATTTCATTGGGTTGTTAAATAATGTCAGTTGTGGCCGCATGTCACTGAAGTCAGTAAATCGCTTACTGGATTGCTCCAAAAGTTGATCTACCACTGGCGCAGAATATTTGAAGTCAATGTCATGGCTCTCCTCCCTGGAGAAAGGGAAATGTACCAAGTTTCCTCTGACTAGGATGAAAAACCTTCAGTTGACTTATGAACCCATCCAACATTTAGGTGTCCAACTAAATCTGAGATTGTTTGGATACGTTCTTGTAACTTCACGTTCAGTTCAGTCATGTGGTGTGTGATGTCTGTTAGAAAGGCGAGTAAGCTGGTAAAATGAGGATCACAGTTTTGTGATTGGTGTTCTTTGTATTCTCGTTTTCCTCTAAAAATTTTTATTTCCTTTCTCAGGGCAAAAAAAAACGTTTCAAACAGTGCCTTCTGCTTAGTCAACTTCTGCGTACAACAATCGTCATATTCTGCCTGCATTTCTGTTAGAAAACAAATTTGCTGTGTGTCAAGGCCCGATTTCAGTCCTTAATTAGATTTACAGTTTTCATAGCATCCTCTATCTCCAGAATTTTGCCACCTGATATATAATACAAAGCAATTGATTCCAGCCTTCCTTAGTAAGCGAACTAAGCCTATTTGAGTGCCACGCATTGATTTGGCGCCATCTGTCACAATAGCTGTGAGATTGTTGATGTCACCACTACCATTTACAACCTTCATAACTGCATCATAAATGTCTTAACCTTTGGTTGTGTTATGCAATGACTCTAATGCTAGTAGCTCTTCATAACAGTCTTTGGAAACAGTTCGAATGAAAATTAGAAGGTGAGCTCTATCTGTTATGTCAGTTGATTTATCCACAGCCAATGAGAAGTAAGCTGAATCTGTAATAACACTTTAATTTATTTAAAATGGGAGAACCTATTTCCTCGACTCTTTGTTACAGTTTGTTTTGATAGTGAGACGCTTGCAAACTCTGGCAATTTTATCTTCCCCAAATGCATGTGCCATTTTCACAGAACGCTGTTTTACAAATCCACCATCAGATACTGGTTTTTTTTTTTTTTTTTTTTTTTTTTTTTTTTTTTTTTTTTTTTTTTTTGCTTTTGCTATCTCTGCGCTTACAACAAACGATGCCAACAGAGCTTTTTTGTATTGTGTTGGTTTAGTAAAAATAGATTTCTGCAAATTACTTACAATTTTAGTACGTACTTCCAACGTATTCTTAATATTTAGCAGCATTGTGCTGTTTGTTGTTGTTATTGTTTATAAACAAATTCATTTTCCCATTTCTCCTGATATGACCTGTTTTCTTCACAGATCTCACGTTTCTTACTTATAGTACACAAAGGCTGAAGTAACTGACCAGGGAACACAAAATTCAACAACACTGTTAACTGTGAAACTGATGACCAGGGGACACAAAATTCAACACTGACCAGAGCAGAGCAAGTGGCTTTGAATGATGCGTTATTCTGGAACGCTTAGAAATCGACGAATCCCACTGCTACAACTCGCACAGAGAAGCAGTAGATTTTATAAATTGAGTAATCCTTTGGAAGCAATTTTGATTCAGTGTTGAGAATATAAATTGTTTCTATCATCAGGAATAATGGATATAACAAGCAGTGCTTTTTTTTTTTTCTGGAAAAAAAAGGTGACGGTACTCACCATGAAGATGTTATTACAGCAATTTTCACACTTTTAACATGATGTATCCTCGTCGTCTCTAGATCGCTTCTTGCTTTTGGTATCAACTGCAGAATGACGACCTCGGAGCAACCAAGAGTTCAAATATTTGCTAGTGTTGAACTGAGTGAGAGGTCCTACTATCCTGACTGTCCTTACAAGCAGAGGACCTATATGAAGTTACTATAAGATTCATCTGAGAGAAACCCCTTTCACATTCACTGGAAGAGATTGCAGTTGTGCCCAAAATGTGCATTAGAAAGTAGTATGTCCGGGACTTTATTTTCTTGAAGATATTCAAGGAAACCACGAACTGCTCTTTCATTTAAGCGAAATTTGCGTGCTAACTTTTTAATTTCAGCCTCACCAAATACTTCCCAGGATTTTCTGGCCAATACTGTACTTCGAATAGATCTTAGAACATTCAGGCAAATCAGCATCATCTCCTTCAAGCAGACGCTTTCCAACAGCTTCTTTCAGACTTTTATAGAAAGCAGATGAACTTATTGCTAGTTCTCTGTTTTACAGGATTACAAGTAGATTCAACAATTTCTGCTTCTTCAGCCTTTTTTAATCATTCGCATAAAGTAACTACTTATTTTACTCATTTTGAACAATGATTGCACTGATTTAACTTAGATTAATTCAAAACTCACGTGAACACCTGCATGTTGCAGAGTGAATATAGAACTGATAAACTGATATTGGAAGCAATCGGAAGTGAACACAACTTCCTGTTTCTGTTTGCGCACTAACCTATAAAACAGGAAAGCAGGGTACCAACTTATGACTAATCAAAACTGAAAATTCAATTCGTGAACACAGTACCATCTACCTGATTATTTGTAATAATACATTTTGCTGTCAATAAATCGCAAATTTTTAAAAACTTAAGAAAAAACGGTGCCGGTACTGCATATCGTTTCTTACCGCCAGAAAAAAAGCACTGATAACAATCAGAAAATCTGCGGTCGAAACTAATAGCTAAATTGATAATACATAATTTAATATATCCTGCCGCAGGCCGCACAAAATCACGTTACGGGCCGCGAGCCTGCTTTTGGCCATCTATGACCTAATGCTACCATTTAGAATTTTTGATCAGACATGTGAAGTCTAGCTTAATATCATGGCTTTTAAGACGTCGTTAAGAGTTTTTTTTTAGGGATAAAGGTGGCAAAATTCCTAGGGCTGACCTTGCCTTGAGGTTAGAATGTTTTTCGTGCTAATGAAGGTTGAACTAGCAATTTCAATCCTTTACACTTAGATAAAGGATTAAAATAAATTTATTATAGTCTAACCAAGTGGGAAAAAACTTCCAATTTCTATCCTTAATATTTCCTTATCACACTTTACATCAGTTGTTAAATTCTAAACTAATAAGTTCCAGGGCCTTATACAAAATAACTATTTGTATTTACCTTTGAATGCTATCCGGGGAAGCTGCAAACCTCCGTGTCCCTTTCGTCATGTGTTCGTAATCAGGTGACTATTGATATTGACTACACACACATTAAATATATACATATATATTTAATGTGTGTGTATATATACACACACATTAAAAACTAAACAATTGTTGAATGATAGCACAATAATGTAGGCATAATTACCGTAAAGGGAGAAAAGTCACAAAACAGAAAAATATTCCTACAAAATAACCAATTATATTTACCTTTGAATGCGGTCGAATGTCCAGCAAGTCGGCAAATCTTTCTTTTTGTTCAACAGATTAATATTACAGTATTGCATTGCAACTGATGGGAATTCCTTGTGTTTGTGGATTCGTTACAGACCTCTTCAGAAGAAACCACCGAAACTCAAATTCGTTTTGTATTATAACTGTCATCCGAGCTATTTTTCCGTTTAAAGAAGGTACCAATGTACTTATCCATAGTTGAAATACCATGCGCCTGAAATGAAATATAACTCAAGCCCCTGATTTTACTATTCAACAAAAAAATGTAATAAAATAAGCTAACGCCTTTTTATTCCCGTATTTAGAGAATAGGCGAGGCCGTTTTCAGCCCTATCTAACTTTTAGAGACTGAGAGGGCAGTTCTCCACTGGTACCCCATCAGAGATAGCTGGTCCAAGGCTATCACTAATTAAGCGGCATGCAGTGAAGAGACGGCTCAACAAGTGATGCCATCTCGTAGTCCCTGACCCTAACACTCGTATTTAATGTCTGAAATAATGTGGGTTCTATGGTCGATTTTCTTTAGTTTATGGGAAGAAAATCGTGAGTTTCCGGGAGAAAAAACCCGCTTGCCCATGCCAGAGATCGATTAACTCAGAAACCTTTCGAAAAAAGCTTAGATAAATTTTTTCTAGTCACCGATTAGATTCAAAACCAAGAAGTCTTCCTTCGTGCAGTTAAGCACCGTGGTGTGCAAATGCCACATCCACTGAGCTACACAGGCTCCTTTTCGAAAAAAAGATTAAAATGTTTCTCATACACGTCGCACGTGAAAAAAAAAAAGCTTTAACACATTCACCTCGGAGTGATTGTAACTTCTCCTGCGTCCTCCCCAATAGTCACTATACAGAGTAGTATAATAAAAGTCTAATAAAATAAGATATGAGCAGTCTGTGTAATAATATATTTCTCAACAAATACTGCAATTAGAGACAACTGGGATAAAAACAACACTAATTAATGACACATTTCCCCTCATACAGAAACTATGTTGTATAGGCTCAAGCAAAACCATATGTTGCACCAGCAAACACAGTATCTAACTAAAAACTATTGTTATTAATTACATGTGTGCGAGTTCGCCTGCTGCAAAGCAGCAATAAAATTCAACCGAACTTGTTAAAATTCATAAACGTGGTAAAACTAAGAAATATATACAGTGAATGTTGTTATGGCAGGTCCACATATTATGGAATTCGGTTGGAGAGAGTTAGTATTTCAACTCAATTGTTGGCTTGCTGCAATTGGGTTGAAATTGGGTATCTTTCAGTCGCACGATCTTTTGTTAATAATGCACCAATCATATACATGTCTTAATAATAATACCTGCCATTACTGTCTGTTTCGCGTTAGGCTTATTTACTGTAAAGGGAGAAAAGTCACAAAGCAGAACAATGTTATGGGTCTGTGCCCGGTGCATAAAAGAGTTTCAGGGAAGGGCCCCAGAGAGCCACAGCTGAATTTAACCACTGCTTTCCATTCTCTCTAATTAGTTGCCTCAAATATATATATATAAGAAGGCCTGTGTAGATCAGTGGAAGTGGCGCTTGTGTCCTCTGCGCCAGGTCGCCTGAAGATAAACTTATAGTTCATGTCTATTCGCTCACTGCAGGAACTTTATCAAAACCTTTCTTTGACTGATTCCCCAGTTAGTTGATCTCTTGCACTGGTAAGAGGGTTTTTCATCCTGTAAACTCAAGAAAATCGACCGTGAAACTCACATTATTTCAGACAGTAACATATCCAGTTAGGGTTAGGTACCAAGAGATGGAAGACTTGTTCTGCTCTCTTCGTCGGCTGCCACCTATAAGTAGTGATAGACATGGGTCAGCTATCACTGATTTGCTACCGATGGAAATTGAACTGCCCACTCTGTTTCCAAATACTAGATAGGGTTTAAAGCCCTCGTCTACTCCCTATAGAGAACAAAAGGCGTTAGCTTATTTTTTATTTATGTTTTAGAGGTTACAACTTGCAATGTCTTACTTTTTCACCAAAGTCAGTTATTATGTCCTCAAATTTTAGTTTTAGTTATTTCATTTTGAATCCATTTAATTTTAATTGAAGACAAACGTTCTTAACAAATGCAATATTGTAAGTAATTTTTGCACTAATATATGCATAGAAAATGAACTTTGCAATGTAAAAGATGCATTGGAGGATATCGATTTTCTGAGATAATTTACGCCACTTAATTTTATATGGGATTTTTCAACTGAAGATGAGTTATCTGATCTCATATGCAGGACTATTTTTTCCTGGAAATTCGAGTTTTTCATCCCACACATGTTGCAAATTGGCCCTGAGAATACACGTAAGCACAGGGCCGGTTTCAGACTGTTAGATGCCTGTGTGCTAGAGATAATTGGTCGCCCTTGAGGGTAAGGCTAGGCTGGTATTTTTTTTTTTCCGAACATGTACAGCAGTGAATAAAACATATGCAAGAATGGTGATAGCCATGTCGACGGAAAAAATTTGTACAGAGCATCACCATTCTTGTGCATATGTTCTATTCACTACTGTATATGTTCGAAAAAAAAAAAAAAAAACTAGTGTAGCCTTACCCTAATAATGCAGATGGCGAATAAATTTACAGCATAACCTAGAATATTACTATTAGTACATTTTTATGACAGTATAATGTAGCCTAAATGACAAAGGAAAATTCATAAAATATTTTATATAATGTAGGCTATTCATTTTAATATTATTAAAATAGAAAAAGTACAATGAATGTATAAATTATATCAAAGAGATGCAAAATGTACAACTTCCCAAACAGATGCAATCATTATGTCAGAATATTGCTCTTCTTGCTTTTTTATTTTTTTTTATTTGCCAATTCATCAATAACATTTGATAATTGTAATTTTTCAGACAAATCCTTTTCTATTGCTAGCAATCCTAAATCACTAAACATGTCTTGGGTCATTGATGTTTTTAAATATGTTTTTATAAGTTTGAGTTTCGAAAAGCTCCTTTCACCTGATGCTACACTAACGGGTAATGTGAGGAAAATTCTCAAAGAGCTATTAATAGATTTGTAAATGATGACATCAAGTTATTTTTGCAATATATGCCAAATTTTTTAATGGGTCAGTTTCTGTAATGCCACTGCCGCCGCTAAAAGTTCTATACGTCATCAGCTCATTGAAGAGCTCAAAACCATCAATATCTTTAATATATTCACCATCTTTATTAATTTGAAGGGAAACATCTAAATGAACACAAGATTTTTTAATTTTTTCTTCCATCACTTCTCTGAATTCACAAAGAAATTTTTTAAATACATTATTACATTCATTCAGAATTTTAAATCTTTCCTGGAATTTAATGCAGCATCAACAATTACTAGATAAAATTGTATTCTGAACAATTCTTTTGAATTTTTTATTTCTTCATCAAGTTCATCTGGACTTCATAATCTAAGTGGCAAACCTTAGTTCTGTTCCTTTCAACTGGAAATTCGGATACTACGTTTACTTCTTTAGCTAAAACGTCTGCGTCTTTAATATAAGTATTAAATGCTTCATCGCATCTAGCTTCCCTTAGAAATTTAACGAGCTTACCCAAAACATTAAGAGATTAATTTATATTAGATTCAGGAGACTGCAACATTTTGTTTACGACATCAGTTTTTGACAGAATATCGTTCCATATAATAATTGAGCAAATGAACTTGAAAGAAGCAATCTGATCGAAAACAAACAATGAGCAGTATGTTTTGTTTTCATGTCTCTGGAATTATCAGCTAATAAATCATTTAAACTTTTTAAGACTTCACTTAATTGCAATCTGAGAGGTGTCGCACCACTTTTATTCAGCTCTCCCATCTTGTGTCACTTACAGGATCTAGTGTCAATTTAGGAATATTGCTTTTTAGTATATCCCATATATAAGGGGATGCAGAGAAAAATGTATGCAATTCTTGGATAATGTTAAAAATATTAACTGTTTCAAATGTTTTTTGGCAACATCGTTTACAACAAGATTTAAAGAATGAGATGCACGAGGAACAAAAAAGCTCTAGGATTTATATTCCTAATTGTTTTCTGCAAACCATTATGCTTGCCACCCATATTGGCCCCATTATCATACCCTTACCACGCATATTTTGAATATCTAACTCATAATCTATCAAGAGTCCACCTAAAAGATAATTACGTAAACCTTCCCCTGTAGTGTCTGAAACTGGATAAAATTCAAGAAATAATGCTTATATTGCAACATCAGAAGTGTCAATATTTACAATTCTTACTACAAATGATATCTGTTCAATGTGACTGGCATCTGGAATGCAGTCGAGAATTATAGAAAAATATTTCGCTTTTTTCCCTTAATTTTTGATTTAATGCCTAAAACAGATATAATTTCGTTTTGAAAAGAATGGCCTAAGTATGTGGGGTATACGATTTCTAGAATTTTGAGATTCTGTTATGTTATTTACATGCTGTGAAATAATAGGGTCAAATTTTGCCAACATTTCTACGGCCTTCAAAAAATTTCCACTATTTGCTTCATATAATTTATTATTTGTACTAATGAAAGCTAAAAATTGTACAATTGCAACAATTCTTTTGATGATGTCTCGCCATCGTCTTTTTTCAGATTCAAAATACCTTTTGAATCAATTGTACAATTGTTGTCAAAGTATGTTTTTAATTCATACCACTTTTTACAATTTTGCATGTGTTCTACACTCGTTTCATGTCGTGATAAATTAGTGGCCAAATGTTGGTCGATTGGTAGACCTCTGCTACTAATGGCTCACGCAAAAAGTTAAGAAAGTTTGAACGCGGTTAGTAGTTGGAAGGAGTCTCGCCATCGTCTTTTTTCAGATTCAAAATACCTTTTGAATCAATTGTACAATTGTTGTCAAAGTATGTTTTTAATTCATACCACTTTTTACAATTTTGCATGTGTTCTACACTCGTTTCATGTCGTGATAAATTAGTGGCCAAATGTTGGTCGATTGGTAGACCTCTGCTACTAATGGCTCACGCAAAAAGTTAAGAAAGTTTGAACGCGGTTAGTAGTTGGAAGGAGTAAAATCGTTCTATGCTGTTGGCACACTCTCCCTCGATGAGTCTTTGGACTCTCTGGAGGTGTCAAATAAAATAATAATAATAATAATAATCTGAAACCCCTGACTATCTGTTAATTTGTTTTTCTTTAAAGCAAACAGCTTACAACAAAAGCAAAATACACTATTGGATTTTTCAGAATAGATTAACCAAGTTCTTTGAACTCTTTCACCATTAGGTAAAAGTCTTACAAACTGTGAAATATAATAAAGTTTATATTTTGAGGTGTTACATGTCCCTTATGAAAACAGAAAGAATGAAGACAGAAAAAGAATGAAAAAGAAAAAAAAATGAAAACAGAAAGATTACCTCGACAAGCCTTAAAGTACAAGCCATTAGGAAAAAGAAAACCAGGACATCCTCTTAAACGATTCATCGATGACTTCCAAGGCCGGAACAGGCCATGCTAGGCCTAAATCCTTGATATGCATGATGATGATGATGATGATGATGATGACAGGTCCCTTATGAATTATGAGTTCTAATAACCGATTATTAACAATAGATGACCAGGTACAAGGATCCTCTAAATCACATTCTGTTGTGAATTCAGCACAATTACCAGAAGCCATACTTTTGTAAATTATCCCCACAGCTTGATTTCGGCATTGACTGTTATCTTCGTCTAACTTTACATATTTCAGTATGGATCCTTGTAATTTTTCCTTTTCCTTATAATTTTCATTCTTTCTTTTGCGATAAAAAGCACCAGACAGACGTTTTGTTTTTCTATCCGACGTATCTAAACATATAATAAAAAAAAACATTAATAATAATGGTAATAATAATAAGCACAAATTATTTTTTCTCTTTTTGAATGAATAAATAAATGTTGTAATGACCCAAACTGACTTAAGACTTTCTGTACAGATTCCGAAAAAATTCCGATCTCTCCGTCCGTCTGTCAGGTATATCTGAAAGATGGTGGAATCTTTTATAACAGGTACTAGAAAAAAAATGTAATTCAATTTTTTTTCCCAATTATGTATTTTTAGTAGCAAAAAACAAGGCCGAAACTATGGTTCGCTTGAATGAACATTCCTTGTTGAATGAGATTTTTAAAGAGATAGAGAATGAAACCCAAAGAAGATATTTCAAGGTTAGCACCACTATAAGTTTTAACAATGTTACGTTCCTATTTCATCGCCAATATTTTTAAATTAACTATAGGCTATATCGAATTTATTCCATCGGCCGCCCTAGAGATTTGGCCGCCTGCGTACACGCACGCCCTGCACACCTATTAGAACCGGCCATTCGTAAGCACCTCCATAGCGCAATGGAGGAACGACGGTATATTGTGGAAAAGGCTTAAGTTCGATTCTCTTTGTGACGGAAGGAATCTTTATATGGACTTTTTCAACTGAAGGTGAGTTAGCCGATCTCATAAGGAGGTAGCATGGTTTTTCTCCCGGTAACTCCCGCATACAGACAAACCTTGGGTAAGATGGCATATCGGCCCATGTGTTACGAGAATGTGCAAGAGAATTAGCAACTCCTCTAACCAGGATGTTTAATTTAAGCCTCAGTTCTGGTAAAGTGCCAATAGAGTGGAAAGAGGGGAAAATAGTTCCATTGCACAAGGGAGGCTATAAGACTGATGTTGCAAATTATAGACCAATCAATATATCTGGAGTGGTGGTTAAGATTTTGGAGAAATTAGTTAAAATTAGAATTCAGGACTTCAGCAATATGATACTTTATAAGGGGCAACATGGTTTTGTGAAGGGTAGGTCTTGCCTAAGTAATTTGCTTACGTTCTATAATAAAGTAACAGTGGAGTTGGATAAAGGAAATCCTTACTCAGTGATACTGCTTGACTTTGCAAAGGCTTTTGACAGGATTCCACATGGAACTCTGTTATATAAATTAGAGCAAATGGGTTTGGATCCGAAGATGGTGATTTGGATTAAAGGATGGCTGGCGGACAGATATCAAAGAGTGGTTTATGGAGGAGCTGAGTCCAGGAAAAGGCAAGTGACTAGTGGTGTACCTCAGGGCTCAGTTCTTGGTCCTCTATTGTTTAATTTATACATAAATGATATTGAAAATACCATGAATGGAAATATCCACTTGTTTGCTGATGATGCAAAATTGGGAAGAGCGATAATCAATTCAAATGATGTAGATATTTTGCAGGATGACTTAAATAGGCTGACGCTATGGACTGAGGTAAATGGCTGTCAGTTCAACGTGGCTAAGTGTAAGGTGATGCACTACGGGAGGATGACATCGCATGCTGTTTACTATATTAACGGAACTGAACTGCAGGAAGTTGATGAGACAAGAGACTTGGGAGTTATTGTGGACAGAGAACTTAAGTTTAAAGGGCATATTGCTAAGATTGCCAAAACATCACATCAAATTACATGGTTGTTGAGGAACACACTAACAAGCAGGGATAGGGAAGTTATTATTCCACTCTATAAGGCATTATTAAGGCCGCATTTGGACTATTGTGCACAGATCTGGTCGCCAGGATTTCTTGGTGATGCAGAAGTGGTAGAGAGGATTCAGAGGCGGGTTACAAAGATTGTTGCAGGTCTGTGGGATGTTCCCTATGAGGATAGATTGATGATCTGTGGGCTCCAAAAACTAGCTGATAGACGTAGGAGAGGAGATATGATAGAGGTATTTAAATTGTTAAAGGGATTTTACAGGATTGATACTGATGATATTCTTAAGACCAATGCAGGATTTGAGAGAACGAGGGGCCATCCCTGGAGATTGTGTAAGGGTGTTAGGACTAGATTTTTTACTTGGAGGGTTGTGAATGGGTGGAATGCTTTGCCAGAACTGGTTGTGAATGCTTCAACTGTGAATGAATTTAAGGAGAGGTATGACAGGTATTGTGTAAATAATGGTTAGTGTTTCAATGTCGGGTCTCCCGCGATGAGTCTTTTGACTCCATGGAGACACCGTTAAAATAATAATAATAATAATAATAATAATAATCCTCCCTTCATCACACACGCAATTTACAGACAATAACAATACTGGTACAGGTTGCGGTGGTGGGCGATAGATGGCGTTGATGTAGATGATCTGAGTAGAGGTTCGGGGAAGGGGTGGAGACTGAGAGCTGTACAGTTGGCATCCACCCTTCTCGATGAGTCTTCCTTTCACGAATAATTTTCTTTTTCTTTTAAACACAGTTTATTATCTTTCAGAGAAATCACATGAGTGTAGGGTACATTTTGTTACATGTTATTAAAATTATTGATTAGGACAATGTAATACTATAATTAATGTTAAAAGTAATAGTAAACATAACAAAAGCAATTTACAGTTACAGTTTTACATTTAAAACAAATAAGCATCTATTTTTGCATTTTGTCATTTTCAATTTAATTTTACAATTCATTTTTAATCACAAATCACATTAAAAATTACTTTTAATGCAATATAATAAAAAAGAAATTCCACAGCAACGATGAACAATGAAACTTTACAATTTTGTACTAACCATGTGTACAGCTCGGTACATCACTTTACATTAATAATAATAATAATAATAATAATAATAATAATAATAATAATAATAATAATAATAAACAAGTTTCAATTTCGGCTAACCTTGGACACGCTCGAAATTTAATTTTTTTTTAAATTTTTTATTTTATTTTATTGATTGTTAAAATATTTATACATACAATAAACATCTTGAGTGACATTGCAACTTACAATTTTACAGAGTTTAGAAGTAAGGGCTGCAATTTCTACATTGGATTTCAATTAAATGTTTAATAATACTTTTTTTGCCTTTATATTATGTATTTATAACACATGTTCTTCTAATATTAACAATGAAGATTATACAGAATTTTTTGTATAATTTTTTATTTTATTTTTATTTTTTTAAGTTTGAGAAAGAGTGATTATACATACAAATTTCTGCATTTGCTTATAAGGATTACTTGTAGATGAGTGAGGCAAGTTAATCCCACCTACTTCGAAGCTTGGGTTAGCTTTTATGAAGACAGTGGGATTTAGCCTTCACTATTTGTGTTGTTGCTACTGTTTATGTATGGGATGTAGGCATTGGATGCTAGTGATTTGTGATGTGAATATTAGTGTTAATGGTTTCTTAACTTTGTTCGTATATTTTCCAGAGTTCGTTTTTTAATGTTCCGTAATTATCTACGTGTTTTAACTTTCTTGGTAGGTTGTTGAGTTGCGTGGGTATCTGATGTGATCTCACAAAAGAACCGTATGAGTTGTTGAAGGGTGTGGGGATGTAGAGAGTTGTTGTAGGTCGTGTTATACGATATGTGTCTCTGTTGTTTCGATAGGTGATGTTGAAGTAATTCCTTGTTAATGTCATTTAGTGTTTCAGGTTTTTAATACTCAGAATTCTGTGAATCGCCACGTGCTTGTCTGATATTGGTTGTTGCGTGTAAGGTGTCCAGATCACTGTTGACACGATTTTCCTGTGTAGTGTTTCTAATTTTGTTAGGTGGCTGTTTGATGTATTTGCATAGACTATTATTCCGTATCTGAGTACGAATTTGCAGATACCGTGATATAGGAGTTTTTTTTTTATGTTGGATGGAATAATGTCTTTAACTTGGAAGAGTTTTGCTGCAATGATCCAGAGTTTGATGTGTAGGTATTCTATATGTTTTGTCCATTTAAGGTGGGAATCTATATAGAGACCGAGGTATTTTGCGTGTTACAGGTTTGATTTCAGAACATTGGCAGGTATTTTTGTTGTTAATGCAGCGGTATGTGTGACAATGTATCGATAGTGATGCGGGCGTATGATTCTTGGGTTGTGTATTATCAACATCTGTGTTTTGGTGCCGTTGATTAGAATTGCGTTTTGGTGGAAGTATGTTGTGATTTCGTTTAGGTCTTGTTGTGCTTTGCAGAGAGCTGTGTTAATGTCTGTGTGGAATGCAAGTAGTACAGTATAATCTGCGTGTTGAAATATTTGACTTCTTCTGGATATGATATGAACATCGTCAATGTATATGTTGAATAGAGTGGGTGGTAATATGGCACCTTGAGGTACACCGTGTTTTTTACTTGTACAGTATACTCCGACTGTGACATGTACCTATTTTTGTTACTTGTATTCTGTTTGAGAGGTAGTTCTTGAGCCATGTATGCGGTCTTCCTCTTATACCTATTGCGTATAGTTTGGTGAGTAGTATGTTATGTTCAAGTGTGTCAAATGCTTTGGTTAGGTCGAGCAATATAAGGACGGCGTACTCGTTTTTGTCGAGAGCTTTGTTTATTGTGTCGGCGATGTCTTCTAATAAAGTAATGGTACTTTTTGTTTTCTGAAAGTCGTATTGGTTTTGTGAGATGATATTGTACCTCTGTAAATAGTTCTGTAGTCTGGTGTGTGTTATTTTTTCTAGAATTTTTGAGATGACTGGTAGTGTAGCTATTGGTCTGTAGTTCTGAGTATCGTTTCTTTTGCCGTGTTTGTATATTGGCGTAATTATTGCAGTTTTTAGTTGTTGTGGAATAATGCCTGTGTCGAATATTATGTTCACGAGTTTCAAAAGTATTGGATTTATTTGTTCAAAGTGTGTTATAAGGTCTGTGAGTCTCATTTTGTCTATTCCTGGAGTGGTCTTTGGTTTTAGTTGTAGGATTGCTTCTTTCAGTTCCTGTTTTCTTATGGATGGAAAATACATTGTTTGTTGTTGATTTTGTGTCGGTAGTGTTTTGTTGATCGTTGGTAGTTTGTCTTTTTTGAGTTGTGTGATGTTGTTTGTGAAAGCATGGTTGGATGAGTCTGCTAGTTCCTCTTGGTTTGTGTCCTGACCGAAGCTTTTTGCAATAAAATCTTGTGCTGAAGTTTCCTTTTTTCGGGTTACTAATTCGTTGAGTGTAGCCCATGTTTGCTTAATGTTGTCGCTTTATTCCATGAATTTTTGGAAGTAGTTGCGTCTTTTTGCCTTACAAATTGTTCTTGTTGTTAGTTTATTTCTAGTGTTTTTGTATAAGGTTTGTAAATGTGTGTTACTGGGTGACTTTTTAAGTTTTTTCCATAGATTTTCTTTTACAGTAATAGTATTTAGTATGTCGTCATTTATCCATGGATTGATGTCTGTTTGTCGCCTCGTTTGTGTAGGTTTTGTTGCTTTTTTGTATATGTCTGTGAACTTTAGTTGAAAATTCTGGCATAATGTTACAGGATCGTTTATTTTAAATAGGGAATTCCAGTCTGTATTTTTACTTGGTTATCGACAATACTCTTTAGTATGATCGAGTTTTGTCGACTTTTGTGGTGGTGGGAGGATGGTAGGAAACGTAATAAAACGAAGTTGAGACAAAGTAGTGATCGGCAATTTTTACGTTAATTATTGATGATGTATATGTATGGATGGGAGCCCGTATATTGATATGATCAATGCATGATTGTGTTAGTGAGTTATTTAGTATTTCTTCTCTTGTTGGGGAGTTAATCGTAGGGTTTATGTTGTACTGACTTAGTATATCAAGATATCTGTTATACTACTACTACTACTACTGTTATACTATACACAATGGTGGTTGAAGAAGCGTGGTCAAGCGTATTTATGTTAATGTCTCCAATTAGGATGAGCCTGTGTGTTGTACGCGGTTCAATGCCACTTAGCCATGTTTCTAACTCGTAAAGAAAACTGAGTGGATTATTATCTGGGGTCTGTATATTGTGTATTTGATACTATTATGGCTATTTGTGAGTTCCAAAATTAGTGTTTCCGCATGTTCGAAGTGAGTTTGTTTTTCTGTCACATTGTATTTTTCTTTGATAAATGCCACAATGCCACCGCCTCTTTTGTTTGGTCTACATAAGTTGTAGGTTTGATAATTATTTATGTTGTATGCGTAAATTTCTGTGTCGTTTATTGCAACTTCGGTCAGTATTAGCGCATCTATATTTATCATGGTATAATTGAGCTTTGTTATCAATGAAAGCCAGGGTTTTTTATACTTCTTATTTTGTGTGTATGATAGTGAAGTTGGTGTTGATGGAAATGTTGTCTGACCATTTCTTCAAAGAGTCAAAGTTTATGTTGTCTAACTGGATATGTTCGCCTATGTTTGAGATCTCCATTATATAGTTTTTAAATGAGTTCTAATCTTATTCTTAAGGATGTGAAAAGTCAGTGTTTTATATTGGTAGGCTGTGCAAGTCGGATTCACTTGTAATTATGCATACTCGAGTGTTTTCATTCTTTCTCAAAAATATTTCTTTGTCCATAGGAACTTGTAGTTTTTCTCTTCCTTGCTTGGTATAGAAGATTTTTGAAGTATGGAGTCCAGTGTTCCGTTATATAGATTGGTGTTGGGAGTTTCTTATCAGTTAGGATCTTTGTTGTCAGCCTTGTTTTCTTGCTTGTTGTAAGAATGAAGTCTCTCAGATTTCTGTTGGTAAAACGAGCGATGATTGGTGGCAGTCTCTCTTTTTTTTTGTAGACCTCGGTTGATATAGGTGATATCTGTGGTTGCGATTTGAATTCCAATTTTGCTGCCGATCAGTTGCATTATGTTGCTTAAGTCTTCTGTATTTTCTTTCGTTATTCCCTCAATTTGAAGTTCTTTTTTTCTTTCTTTTTGTAGCATGTGTTCCATTTGACACTTAAGTGTGTTTACTTCTTTCCACAATTCTTGATTTTCGCGTTGGAGAGTTTCTTGCGTTTCTATCGCTACCTTTAATTTCGTCTTTATTTCTCACACGGTTCCTAGCATTTTTTCAGAGGTCTCGTTATTGAACTATATGTAATGCTCATACTCCTCGAATATTTTGTTAATTTGTTCCATGTGTGTATTTAATAAGTCTTTCAGCATGAGTTTAAATGAATCAAAGTTATCTGTAATTTTAGGATCCGGAAGCGGCTTACCTTGATGTGCGTAGTTACTTTTCTTTGGTGTCTGTTCTATGTTCTTCGTTTTCTCACGGCACTGTCGACATCGCCATTCGGTCCGTTTCACGGGTCATTTTGCTTTCCAGGTGCTTTCTGAGATCCCTGAACAGTGGAAGTGTTGTTTTTTGTTACATCCGGAACAATGCGGCCCGTCCCCTTCATCGCTTATTGCATTTGTTACAGCTCATTTTGCTTGAACTTCGCTGTCTCGGTGACCTTTAGCCTTTTTCCCGTTAGGGATTATAGTGCGACTTTTAAAATGGCGACGTCCTTTGTTATTCGTTGACTGGTGACTGCAGCACACTCTATGAACTTCCAACACTGAAAATTTGAATCTCACTTATCCGATTTTGGTAATTTGAACGTCCCTGTCTTCATCGTGACTAGTAGAATTAAATAGTAGCACTTTCAAGTTAGAAACATGAGTTAATTAACACTTTAAACCTATAAAACCAGGAGCAGCGATACAGCATACGCATCCGTCTGCCTACACAGCGCCTTCTGTATAATAATAATTTTTTTTTTTTGATATGATAATATTTTTATTGATCTGCTAAAATATTTACACATACAATAAACATCTTGAGCAACTTATAATTTTAGAGAATTCAGCACAAAGTGCTACATTTTCTACTTTGGATTTCAATTAAAATTTTTAAAAATACTTTTTTGCCTTTATATTATGTATTTATAACACAAGTTCTAATATTTACAATAAAGATTATACAGAATTTTTGAATATAGAATATACATAATAATAATAATAATAATAATAATAATAATAATAATAATAATAATAATAATAATTTATTTATTTATTTATTTTATTTTATTATTTTTTTTGTCTCGGCTAAATTGCATACATAGATGCTGTAATAATTATATATATATAATATTTATAACACGTTACAATTGTGATTAACAGATACTTGCAAGTTAATAATTTTCTTCCTCGAAGCTTAGCGGAGCTTGTCTGAGGAAGATAATAGATGATAGATGTGGTGGTTTCGTGGTTATGTTCCTATACTGGTCACAAGCCAGGTATTGATTTTACTATTTGTTGGTATGTGCTTGGAAGACTTCAACTGCTATTACAGTTTAACTTTTTTTTCCTTCTTTTTTTGTGCAAATAGGGTTGGATTTAGACATGGTGTGTTTGTTTCTTTGTGTTCTTGTAGTGATGGTTTTTGAGAGGGGATTTGTCATAGGTTTGTGTGTGTGTGCATGTGTGTGGGGGGAGAGAGAAACAGGAATTGCTCTAATTTTCATTGTCGCTATAATATTTATACAGCGCCTGTTTCAGCTCTCTGCATGTTCCTAGGTTTCTGTTGTTGAACGGCAGTTTGTTTATCATGTCAGGTAAGTAGAAGTTTCGGGTGGCTTTGCCGTGATGATTGTTGTACTTATATGTTATGTAGTTTGTTGACTGTGGTTTTGTTATTTGATATGTTGTTCTGGTTACTCTATATGTTTGGCTGTAGTAATGTTTTAACATAACTGTGTAGAGGCATAAGTGTTTCACCTTAAATATTTTGTGTTTTGTCCATGCTTCCTGCATAAGAGCGGGATGTTCCCAGAATATCGGTTTTACCATTTTATCTTGCAACCATTGTAGCCTGTTAAGTCTGTAGTCTGTGCAGAATGCGTATGATGTGATTGCATATTTTAAAATGTTTTTACATAATGCTTTATAGATTAGTATTTTTATGTGGGTTGAGGCAATGTCTTTTAATCTGTATAGTTGCTTGCTATTATCCTAAGCTTGGTATGTAGGTAGTTTGTATGGCTATTCCAACTTTGATCAGCATCAAAGTGAAGTCCGAGATAGCGTGTTGTTTTCACCTGTGTGATGGTTGTGATTTTAGGTTCTGTGCTTTGTGTATATGAGGATGAATGTTGGATGGTGAGATATTTAGTTTCTATGTGCAGGGTTTGGGGGTTTTTGAATACCATTAGCTTTGTTTTTCCAGGGTTTATATATATGCCGTTTTCGGTTAACCAGTTAGTGATTTGAATGATGTCATGGTGCATATTTGTGTAAGCGATATTTGCATTGTTGTGAATGGATACTATGGCCGTGTCATCTGTGAACTGGAAGATTTTACTCTTTAGGGGGAATTGGCTTATGTCGTGTGTGTGTGTGTGTGTGTGTATAGGTTAAATAGAATGGGAGATAGGACAGCTCCTTGCGGTACTCCACAGGTTACATGTACCTCTTTGCTGTTATGCTGATCCTATACGTGTGGTGTGCTTTCTGTTTTTTAATGTATGCTTTAAACCACTGGAGTAGACGACCTCCAATTCCGATATGGATTAGTTTCGTTAACAAGGTTTTGTGTGTTAGTGTGTCAAATGCTTTTGTAAGGTCAATGAATACCACTAATGTTATTCTGTTTTTATCCAATGCAGCGTTTATTAGATCTGTGAAATCTTCCGGGAGTGTTGCTGTTCCTTTATTTTTTTGATAGCCATATTGTGTTTTGGGTATGATTTCAAATTTTTCAACGTATGTGGAGAGTTTGTGATGCACGATGCGCTCCATGATTTCGTTGATTACAGACAGCGTGGCAATGGGTCTGTAAATACTTATAATGTTTCTTTTTTCCTGTTTGGGTATGGGTGTGATTAATGCAGTCTCAGTGTTTCAGGTATGTGTCCCGTTTCAAAGATTTTATTTAACAGTTTTTGTATAACTGGAAGTAGGTTGGTTGAGTGTTTCTTGATGTCTTTTGGTCTGATTCCGTCTATCCACAATCCTTTGTTAAGGTTAATTTTTTGAATTGCTAGTCATAGTTCTTCTTTTGTTACTGTGGGGAATCACATCGACTGGGTGGCTCGTGGACCTAGTGGAGAATGTTCGTTTGTGTGAGGAAAGGTTGTTTCTTGTAGCTTTTGGACAGAGTTCACGAAGTGCTGATCAAATTTGTTTGCCAACTGTTTGAGGGATTTGGGGGTCGTAGGCAAAGCTGTGTTTTATTGTTTCTGAGGCAGTGGTTCTGTGTATATTGTCCAGCATTTCATTAATCAGGTGCCAGGTTTCCTTTATATCATTCTGAGCTGTTGTTAATTTGTTGCTGTAATAGTTTCTTTTTGCCATTCTAATCGGTGTTGTTAGGAGATTCCGTTTTCTTTTGTATTCAGCTTTTAAAGCGATATTGTTCGGCGACTTCTTAAGTTGTTTCCATAGGGCATCTTTTCTTTGTATGTCAGTTAGTATGTTGTCTGTTATCCATGGATTTTGTTTCGTTTGGGGGCGTATTTTTATTTTTGTTAATGCTTTGTTATATAGTTTGTTAAATGCAAGTTTAAGATTATTATATACATCTTCAGCAGAGTCTAAAGATGTTATCTGCATCCAGTCTGTTTTTCTGATTTCATTGTTTACTATTGTTTCGTTTAGAATGCTATAATACTGTTTTGTAGTCTCAGTGATTTTTATGGGTTCTGGTTCAGTGTGTAACTGTAATGCTGTGAAATAATGGTCTGTCAGTTTGCATGTTATGACGGCTGCTGTGTAGCTGTTTGGAGGGGCCCTTATATTTATATGATCAACGCAAGATGAGGTTGTTGTGTTTCCGACTATCTCTTCTCGTGTATACGACTGTATGGATGGGGTCATGTTATATGTCGATAATAGGTATAGGTATTGTTCTGTGTTGTTATTTATGTTCCTAATGTATACATTAATGTCTCCTATTATTATCAAGTTTTCTGAGGTTCCTACTTTCGTGGCTGAAAGCCATTTGTTTAGATCTAGGAATTTTGTGGTGCTTAAGTTGGGTGATCTGTATATTGCGTTTAATATCAGGGAGTTTTCTTGTTTGGTGTTTTTAATTTCGATGCATATGTTTTCTGCGTATTCTAATTTATGGTTTATTTCTGTTACTTCTAGTTTATGTTTGGTAAATATTATTATACCACCACCTCGTTTTGTTTGTCTGCAGTGTTTGTGTTGTTGGAAGTGTGGGATTTGGTAGGTGGATGCCTCTTCGTTTGTCGTAGATACTTTAGTCAATATTAAAATGTCTATTTCGTCTATATCTTCCTTCAGATAAGCTTGCAGGGTCAGCCAGTATTTTTGTATGCTTCTGATGTTGATGTGGAGAATAGATAGTCCTTGTTTGGGAATTGTCACTTGTTTCCATTCTGTTATTGATTTCAGAATGTGGCAATTATCATATTCCGAGGTGATTACGTTTGCTTGATGGTCTGTATTCATGTTGGTTGGTGTGCTGTTCCTTCTTTACGAGTTGTCAATATTCCTTTCAATGTGGCAGCCTGTTGAGGTCGTCTACGAATTTTATTTCGATTGGTTTTGCGTCTTGTGTCTTTCTAAGGAATATTTTGCTGTCTCTTATCCATATAAACTGGTAATTGTTTTCTGTTTTTACTTTCCTTGCTTGGTAGAATATTTTCTGATAATATGGAGTTAGGTATTCGGACAAGTATATTGGGGTGTTGTCGTGGTCTCCTTTCAGATCCTTGACTACTCGTTTTTTAATCCTGCTAGCTTTTATAAGTGTAGTTTTTTGTTTGGCTGTTGGTGAGTCGCACTACGACGGGAGAAGGAAGGGTATTATTTTCTCTTTTCCTTTTTTGTGGTAACCGATGCACTGACTGGATGTCTCTTGATTCAATGGGAGAGCCTATTTTTTGGCTTAGTTGTATTACAGTGTCTCTTAGATGTTCCGTAGCTGTTTCTGGGAGACCATTTATGAGGAGATCATTTTTGTGCTGCTGTTAGTTTGAGAGTTCGTACTGTTGCTTTAAAGAGTTTAGTTCTTGCCGTAGTTCCGTTGTCTCTTTAATTAAATTATGCTGTCTTTCCGTTAGCTCTTTGACGCAGTTTTTAATTTCTCTAACGGTCTATAATACACCTTCTACCGAGTTATTATTAAATTTAATAAATTCCTCATATTGGTTGAATTTTTCTGTAATTTGTGCAGTATGTTTTTTAAATAGTTCTCCAACAAAATCGATTAAACTGTCTTTTAGGTTTTGTAATCTATTTTCAAGTAATGCATTTAAAGTTGGCTTACCTGGGTTTCCGTTGTTGTTTTCTTTGTTTTTAATTCCGTCTGTTGTAGATAGCTGTTTACTGCCTGCGGTTGTTTTCTGCATGTGCTGTTTTCCGCTTGCGGTCGAAGGCGACATTCCTTTGTTGTCTCTGCAATGGGGACACTTCCACTCGTCACGATTCTTGTTTGATTTTCGCTGCCAAGTAGTCTCAGACAATCCTGAACATAGAAAATGCATGTTTCTCTGGCGGTTCCTACATGTTACGTGGTTTTCTTCCCCCGTTAAGTCTTCTTGGCATTAGTAGCACTTCATATTTCTTGTTTGACGATCTTGCTGTAATTTAATAATAATTATAATAATTTACAGACAAAATATTATTGTTTGTAGTGGTGGGCTGTAGATGTCGTTTCGTGTAGTTAAAGGATTGGGTAGTGTGGGGGAAACGGTAAGATGTGTATAGTGGAATAGTGTAAATTATAATGCCCTCAATGAGTTCTTGGACTTCTAGAAGATACATGTAATAATGATAATAGTAATAAAGCAGTGGTTCTCTAGAAAAATGCCTGGCGCCTCCAGTTTGAGAACTCAATATATCTTCATTGTTGTGTCACTTCTATTGGGGTCTTCAACGCATGACCTGCGGGCCACCTGTGGCCCGCCGGCCATTTTGAAAAAATAACTATTTAACATTAAAACGCGATTAAATGAAAAATAATTTCAATGAAGCCCGCGAGCCACTAAACTATACTGCGGTATTTAGAATTGTAAGATGCTTTCCAGATTCACAAGGAATCCTGTGCATTCAATACTTTACATAAAATCCTATAAAAATAAATATTAAATAGCCGTGCTTCTTCAGCCATTTACCAGCGCCAAGCAGTACTTAAGTACTAGTACTAACATCGCAGTTAGATGGCTGAAGCAGTAGTTCGTTCAAGTGCACTGTCTAGTACCTTCCAGATACATCTCGAAGATTCTCGATACTTCGTTATTTTCATATAAATACAAGAGGATCTCATTCACAATCAGTCAGTCTTGAACAGTGTGATATTCGTCTATAAGCACACGCAGGTTCGTCGCGTCATCCATAGTCTATTGTCGTTTTATATTGCCAGATTTTTTTCATTAGTATTATCCACTGAAAAATGATCCAAAGTGGCCGTTACATGTCCATTTTGAATCATTTTTTGGGTTCACCTTCCATCACTATGCCGTCTACGAGTAAAAGGCGTAAATCAATTGATTCTTGTCGGGTTTTTAATGAACAGTGGACCAATTTGCACTTTTTTGTGTCGATCGACGATAAGCCAGTGTGTTTATTTTGTCGTGAGTCGGTGTCAGTATTAAAAGAATACATTATAAAACGACACTATGAGACAAAGCATGCATCCAGTTTCGATCACCTTCAAGGGCGGTTTCGTGTGGACAAAATGAACCGTCTTCAAATTGCTTTAAAATGCCTGCAGGGTACGTTTAAAAGGCAGAGGGAAGAGAGCGAAGTGCGCATCAAAGTAAGTTATGTAATAGCTGAAGAAATTGCTAAAAAATCAAAAGCTTTCTTGGACGCTGAGTTTGTGAAAGAGTTTCTCATCGCTGCTGGGAATATTTTGTGCCCAAATTATTATTATTATTATTATTATTATTATTATGCGACACCTCCAGGGAGTCCAAAGACTCATTGAGGGTGGACAGGGAGTCCAAAGACTCATTGAGGGTGGACACCTACTCCATAACTCAATATCCACCAACTACACTAACGCCATCACCACTAGAATTTCGACAGACAATCACAAACATCCATGCCCTAAGCCGGATTCGAACCGGCAGCCTTTTGACTGAAGAGCAGATATGCTAACCGCTCGGCCAACCAGGTCGGCAAATAATAAGGAAGTGTTTAAAAAACCGAGTTTGTCTGGGGTACTTGCAGGGCCAGTCAGATAGTATCTGATGCCCTTAGGCAAAGAACATTTAGGCTCCCTATACACTGTTTCTCTCTCTATATATATATTATATTGTCCTACTCATACAAGCACACGTACACCTACATATATGGATATTTATAAAAATAATATCATTCCCTATCTAACTTTTGGAGACTGAGTGGGCAGTTCAATCTCCACTGGTACCAATCAGAGATAGATGGTCCAAGGCTATCACTAATTAAGCGGTACACAGTGAAGAGAGAGAGAGACGGCTCAAATGTGCTGCCATCCCGTGGTCCCTAACCCTAACACAATATATTTAATGTGTGAAATGATGCGGGTTCTACGGTCGATTTTCTTGAGTCTCTCGTCCTGTAAACTCAGGTTTTTCCAGGAGGAAAAACCTGCTTGCCAGAGATCGTCTAACTCGGGAACCGGTCGAAAAAAGGCTTAGAAAAATTTCCTCTAGTCACCGACTAGACTCAAAACCAAGTCTTCCTTCGTGCGGATAAGCGCCGTGGTGTGCAAACGCCACATCCACTGAGCTACACAGGCTATGGCCTCTCCTACTCCCCGTATACGGGAATAAAAAGGCGTTAGCTGATTTTTTTTTTTTTTTGATATCATTCCCTGCTCATCTTGGGACAGATGCCAGAAGGAGGAAAAATCTCTGCACTTGAGGTTAAGTACAAAGAGCAAGGGAGTGGAAGAAATGGAGAAAGGCGAAAATAATGTAGGGTCATCAGTGAGCAGCAGGACGGCTTGACTTATTTCAGTTTTTTATTATTAATCAAGGTTTTACTAATTTTTTTCTAAGGTTTAATTTATCCCCCGAACTATGTAGCAAAATCTGGCGTCCCGAAGTCTTAGTATCCTTAGGCGATTGCCTATGATAAAATCGGCCCTGAACTGGTGCGGCATGTAAGAAAGGCCGTGATGCAAGAGGTTTCGTGTCCCGGAAGCGATTGCCAAATTTACAAAGATGTGCAAGAAGTAAAATTAATGACGTCATATTCAACAATAGAATCTGGGAAATACTTCGAATGTTGAGTCTTCGTTTTACAAGCCATATTACTACTGCTCTTTGGACATTTGAATTCCTTTTATCATGTGAAATAAGCCTATATCTTCTTAATCGTTCGGCTTATCTCTTTTACGCATCTTTGTAATTTTTAAAAGCTCATTCCGGAACTTCACGCCACCAACAATGGCGCGCTCGTCACGTTTTGAATTACCTAATATAACACAAGACTATAAGAGCTTGCATCTGTCATCTACTGCGTGGTGAGTCTCAGAAACTCGTCAGTATTTATATGACTATGCAATCTCTACATACGATGATCATAATCGCAGAGGCTATATGGATTTGATTATTCAACCTGTCTTTCAATATGTGGAACATAAAGAAAAAATGACAGTGTTCAGTGGAATATTTTGAAAATCGGGTTTATATCTTGGGCTACTAATACCAGCGTTCCTCCTCTGCATACATGTTTTTTGATAAACACAAGACAGTAAATTGAAATCGACGTATTGTTCGGGTTCGTATGCGTCCAGTATAGTTCTAGAGTTTTTAGATTTACCGTGTGAAACTGCAGACCAACTTACAGAATATGTATGGCAACTACTGACAAAGTGGAATATTGAAAAGAAAGTTGTTGCCTTGTCAGCAGATAATACTAATACAAATTTTGGTGGAAGTTCCAAAAGAGGAAAGAACAATGTTTTTCATAAATTGAAATCAAAATTGAATCATACATTAATAGGTGTTGGTTGTTCATCCCATATCATAAATAATGCTATACAATGTGCAGGTGATACATTGCCCATGTACGTTCAAGCTGTCATTGAAAATTTATATCAGCATTTTTATATCTATACTGTTAGAGTGCATACACTAAAAGGTTTTGTGATTTTAAATACTGAGTACAAGACAGTGTTAGGGCACTCAAAAACGAGATGGTTGTCTCTGTGTCCTGCTCTCAAAAGGATGAATGAGATGTACGAAGTTCTCAAATCATATGTTCTTTCACTTGATAAACCACCATTGCTTCTAAAAAATTTCTTTAGTAATCCAGTTTCAGAGCTAATAGCCACATTTCTAGAATGCCGATCTGAAATGTTTCATGCAAAAAGAGCCTGTGTAGCTCAGCGGATGTGGCGTTTGCACACCACGGCGCTTGGCCGCACGAAGGAAGAGTTGGTTTCGAGTCTAGTCGGCGACTAGAGGAAATTTTTCTAAGCCTTTTTTCGACCGGTTCCCGAGTTAGTCGATCTCTGGCACGGGCAAGCGGGTTTTTCCTCCCGGAAACTCGGGTTTTTCGACCCGTAAACTCAAGAAAATCGACCGTAGAACCCACATTATTTCAGACATTAAATATATTGTGTTAGGGTTAGGGACCACGAGATGGCGGCACATTTGAGCCGTCTCTCTTCACTGTGTACCGCTTAATTGGTGATAGCCTTGGGCCATCTATCTCTGATTGGTACCAGTGGGGATTGAACTGCCCACTTAGTCTCCAAAAGTTAGATAAGGCTAAATGGCTTCGCCTACTCCCCGTATACGGGAATAAACAGGCATTAGCTGTTTATATAGAATACATCCAAGAATGGTCTTCTGATACTCTTAATTTTGAAAGTTTGTCTTGGATTTTATTGAAGAATCCAGAAGCCAGCATCAGTTGGAAAAGTCTGCAGAAAAAGAGTAACAACTATTGAAGAGGTCTGGCCAAACACAAAAATCAATGAAACTGAACTGTTTGATGAGGTGATGACCTTGAAAAAGGCAATTACAGAGAAGAAAGAAGAAATTAAAGCAAAATCTACAGGAGAAATGTGGTATGAATTATTCAACAGTGTTGGAGTAAATGAATGGATAAATTTGAAGAAGATTGTTGAGTTCTTCTGCTGCATTCCTGGCACAAATGCTAGTATTGAAAGACTGTTTTTCCGAATGAACTCCTTATGGACAAACGAAAAGAATAGGTTATCTGTAGAAACTGTGAAAGCTATGCTCATTGTTAAAGTGTTTTTCAATAAGGACTGGGTGGAAAATTTCATAACTGGGTAAAACATAATCATTCTTTACTTGAAAAAATACAGTCATCTGAGAAGTATATCACAGGCAAAGATCAATGATTTATTATTATTATTATTATTATTATTATTATTATTATTATTATTATTATTATTATTATTATTATTATTAAACAAGACCTCATGGAGTCAAAGACTCATCTAGTATTGTTTAAAGTTCAATTTTAAGATTGCTATAATTAATTAAATTCTTTTCCCTTTGCTGATGTTCGTAAGTAAGAAAAGCAATAAAATTTTGTTGGTTTATTCAAACCGGAGGTGTCCCGTATTTTTTTTTTTTTTTTTTTTCTCAAAAATATATGAACCCTGCGGATTGTATATGAGAGCCACTGCTCTCGACAACTGAAAAAATAACAAACCACGTGGTTATGTCTCATGATTAATGTCATTTGAAGCGTTCTTTTGATAATTTGGATGTTGCTTGTTATTTTATTTAATTTATTTATTTTTAATTTTATTTTGTAGTTCTTCTTGGGTAGCGTTTCTAGAACTACATTTGCTATGGTGTTTGTGTGTTTTTAAGCAGTGGTTTGGGGGAATGGTTCGAGAACAACAGCATATCTACTTCGCGCATCCCAGACTCGATTATAGTTAAGGTCAGTAGAACCAGCTGACCAATTTATACGTGCGATAGTTTCTTGTTGGAAAAATTACACCACGAACTTTCTTCGATGAGCACGAGTATTTCTATCTTGTAAGGTACATGGACTTCCGCTTTTATTGCATCCAAATTCAGAAGAACATAGCGATTAAAGTCTCTGTAAATTGAAGCATTCGTAGTTCTGCTACGAATAGCTACGGTTCTATCAACTGTCGGCAGACAGTATACGTATCGTATAAAATATAAATAAATAAATAATCACGAACAAATAATCCGCGATCATTGTCATATATTTCAATATCAGAAGATTTTAATTAGTTTTGGGTGAATGGCTTTGTTTCTGAATGGATAATATAGGTTTCACTCACTTTAAAAGGTCAAATTAGCTTTCAAGGGCTGCAGGCTAGAGGTGTCTAGTAATTATTATTATTATTATTTGACACCTCCAGGGAGTCCAAAGACTCATCGAGGATGTGTTTCTAATTCTCGGTATCCATATTTCTTGGATTGGCTTTCTGGTATTGGTATGTTTTTTGTTTGTTTTTTCTCTCTTCTAAAGCACGATATTTTGGTTTTGCTAACAAAAAGCTTAGGTTAGCTGTTGAAGTTCTCAGGCCAGAGGTGTTTGGTAGTGCACCGTTGGTTCCTAGTGTTGTGGTAATTTTTATTACATGTTTCCCCATTATTTTAATATGTGTGTTTTTATATCTGTTATTTGCATTTTGTTCTCCATGAAGACCCTACATTGACACTAACCATTATTCACACAATACCTAACATACTTCTTAAATTCATTAACAGTACATCACCTTAACACTAATTTTTGTGTTATAACTTCCTGTAATAAATTATGCAAATAAGAGTTCAAAGATCATATTCTTTTTCACATCTGCTAACTCAATGTTATGTAGCATTGCATAAATTGTTTTTCTTGCATATTGCAGCATTGTGACTATTGCTGATGTTGATGGCAGTGGTAGTATTTCTTCACTTGATATTCATTTTTGACTTTTTCTTCAGTTAATGATTTTGTTAGGATTCCTTCTTGAAGTTGATGGTATTGCCAGTATTTCTTCATGCAGAGGTTTTCCTTTTCTATTGGCGGTTGGTTAAGTTTGTGCTCTGGATTCTCTTGACATTTGACCTGTCTAAAGGTACAAAACAAATAACTTGAAATGTTTGCTGTGTTAGCTATCATCTCTTAATTTATAAGCGTATGTGAGTGTTTTAGGTGTGTGTTTATTTTTTTTTTCAAATCTGTTGTTTTTTTTTTTATCTCTATGATGCATTGTGACATGATTGATGGCTTCCAGTGAATATCAGTCCATGACATACATCATTGTGGATTTGTTGACTCCTTGGTTTAAAAAAAGGAGGAAGTTTATTCTCCCACTTTACATGGCTTTGATAAGATCATATTATTATTATTACACCCTCCATGGAGTCGACAGACTCATCGCGGAAGGTTCATTCAACTGACAACATATTTATCATATAGAATCTTAAAATCCTTAACACTCCTTACATTAACAACACATTCTGGTAATGCGTTCCATTCACTGACAATTCTCCATGTAAAAAATCTACTCCTCACACCCCTCTTCACTACACTTTTACATAACTTACAGGAATGACCCCTCTCACCTTCTACTCTTTTTATAATCCTCTCTGGATTAATCTGATAAAATTCTCTCACTAACTTAAATGTCTCTATCATATCACCTGTCTTCCTTCTATCCTCTAAACTCTGCAATCCACATTTCTTCAACTTCTCTCCATAGCTAGCATTCCAAATTCGCAATAGAAGTAGATTGTCCTAGTCACTCATTTCTGGACTCTCTCCAATGTCTCCACATCACATTGAAAACCAGGTGACCAGATCTGAGCACAGTAGTCCAAGTGTGGTCTGACCAGTGCCTCATGAAGTGGCACAACCACTTCCTTATCCTTACATGTTAGAGTACTTCTTATCATAGCAGCACTCCAATGTGCAGCCTTTGCAACACTAGCAGTACCCTCTAAACTTCAGTCTACTGTTAACCATCACGCCCAAATCTCTAATCTCATCCACTTCCTGCAGTGTGGCACCATTGATAGAGTACACAGCCTTATGTTTTCTGCACTCCAAAATACAACATCTTGCACTTCTTGATATTAAAACTACAACCTCACTCTTTTGTACAAGAAAAAAGTCTATTCAAATCTTCCTGAAGGGAATTAACATCAGCATTGCTACTTATAATTCTTCCCAACTTTGCATCATCACAAATAACTGAAGATCTCTAGTCAGTCCACGTGATATATTGTTTACAAACGAGTTAAACAGCAGGGACCCAAGAACAGAATCCTGGGGCATGCCACTGGTTACCCTCCTTTTTTGAGAGACTGCTCCATCATACACAACCTGCTGGTATTTTTCAGAGAGCTAATCTTTGATCCATCTAACCAATATACTGCCTATTCCCATCCTCTGCAGCTTGTACACCAACTTATGTGGTAATCTATCAAACGCTTTTTGCAAAGTCTTAGAATATCACTGTATATGATTCTCCCTTATCTAACATACTCATCGTGTTATTATAAAATGCAAGTAAATTACTAAAACAGGACCTAACCTTTACAAATCCATGCTTACCATCATAAAGAATGCAATTTCCATCCACCCAATTCTGTATTCTATTCCTTACCAATCTCTCCAACACCTTGACCACAACTGTAGTTATATAGAGGATGGTCTATAGTTGGAGACTTCTGTCTTAGAACCATTCTTGTGGAGTGGTACTATTTTGCCTTCTTTCCACTCCTTAGGAACCCTGCCCATTGCAAGAATTTCATTAAATAACCAGGTCAAGGGCATAGCCAACTGTGGTGCACATTCCTTAAGAATACGTGGTGTTATGTCATCAATTCCCACAGCCTTATTCACATCCAACGAATATCTTATACACCTCTGTTTCTTTCACTTTCAATTTTCCAAATACTTGCCTCTCTTCTATATATTGCACCAGATCATTTACACCAGTATGATATATACTGATAAAGTGCTTGTTCAATAATTCCACTATATCCTTTGCAGCTGTTAGTCTGATACCATGACTATCCACCAATGTTAATCTGCCATAATTATTCTTCCTCCTGCTTGTATGTGGACTATAGTGTGCAGATGTGGTCATCTTGGTTTTGAAGTGTTGGAGAGATAGTTAAGAAGATTCAGCAGTGAGTAACCAAGATAATAATTGGCTTGTTGAATTGCACAGATTGAGAAAATGTGGTCTTGAAAATTTGAGGAATAAAGGGAAGAGAGGAGATATGAGCTGCAAAGTCTCACTCATGTCTGTTTGATAAGCTTTCCCCCATTAGTAAGGGAGCTTACAGTATAGAGGAATGAGATTTTGTAGTTTATGGCTGGTTGAGGTAGAATTTAGCTATTTAGGAATTGAGGTAGAATCCCTGCAAGCTGACGAATGGGGTGTGGTTCATGTTCTCATCACTTGTGGTATGGAATGGGCTGCTGTCGGATATCATATCTTTTTGGGCCTTTCTTTAAATCCTTCCTGGAGGGAGGACAATTTGTTGTCATAATAATGTAAGCAATCTTAAGATGTGTAAATTTCACAAGATGCCTAGGATTTAATAGTGGGCAGAAATTAGAAGAAATTTCAAATAATGGCATTGTCTAGATATTAACTAAATGGCATTGCAAAGATTGCAATAGTGCAAGTCTAAAATACATTCAAGTTCCAAACATAGTTTGGAATTAACCTTAAAAAAAAAAGAAAGCCTAATATAATTGTGATTTGTGGATAGCAGATAAGAAAACAGCAAAGACAGAAATTTGAAGGCTCTTATTTTGTAAATGGATTGTCTTCAAAGAGTGCATGTAAAAAAATAATCTGATATGGGATGTTCTTTCAAATCTACTGGAGCTGAAGATCACCTAAAATACTTCTAAAGAGAACATTTATCTATAAAGAATAACTATACTTTAGGCTGTTAGTAGAATAATTATGATCCTTAACAGATCTTCATAGTGTCAGACTGATCACAGGAGATTCTGCACAACCAACAACATATGTCATACCATAATTTCACTTACACTCTTTATTTCACAATGCACTTTAGCAGTGAAATCCACTCTTCTACCATTCTCCATGAGAAAATTACTCTTGCTCCTTTGTTTCTCTGAAATTTTCATTTTCATAACACCTTTGAACCTTTGCCAGTTTCCTTATCACGATAAAAAATTATCAAATTTCTGATATATCCTTAGAAGATAGAAATATGAGATCTGATAATGTTGGAATCTTGACAGATAACAGATTGCTTTGGAGGAAAATTGTTGATAGGAAATTAATGATATAAGTTTTTCATCGTCGTGGTACTCTCATAATATCCTGTACACCCCTTGAGGGTACATGTCAGGAATTTAATGATGATAATGATCCTCAAAGAGTACAGGCAGCTATGGAAATTTTAACAAAGGGCTTGCATTGTCGAGCAAAAAAAAAAAAAAAAGCCGTATTTCACACAGAAACTTTTATTAATACAGCTTATGTACAAATTCCAATCAAAAAGTATGAGAGGACAATCAACCTCTAAAGGCTATCATTTTATATTCTTTCAATCTGTCCTCATACTCCACATTCCAAAGACCACCAAGTCTCTTTGTGAATCTTCTCTGGACCCTTTCCAACATATCCTCATCACCATGAAAACTTGGCAACCAAATCTGTGCACAATAGCACAATAATCCATATGAGGAAATAAGCCTTATACAATGACATCATAATCTCTCTATTTCTGCATGTCAGGGTCCTCTGCATCATTGTCATTATCTGATGTGACATCTTCATAACTTGTGTAATGTGTCCCCTGAATTTCAGGTCCTTGTCCACCATCACTCCTAGATCTCTTATCTCTCCTACTTCCTGTAACACGTTCATTGCCAAGCTGAAAATTGGAATTTCATGTGGTGGCCAATTTTTTTTTATTTTTTTATTTAGTTAGCGACGTCCATGCGATAATGCGTGATCAGCCGTTTGGTGAGAACTCGCATCGCGTGATTGGCAATGAACGTTCATTGCCAAGCTGAAAATTGGAATTTCGTGTGGTGGCCAAATTTTTTTTATTTTTTTATTTAGTTAGCGACGTCTACGCGATAACCCGTGACCGGCCATTTGGTGAGAACACGTGATATCGCGTGATTGGCAGTGAACGTGTTAAAGTTTCCCCACCAAGTGTATACTTTGCATCCCATCATTGCTTGCCAAATCTCAGAACCTTACACTTTACATACATACATACATACATAGCTCATGGCAAAAACATGATGCTAAAAAAAGAGAATCATGATGTCATTATATTATTATTAAACAAGACCTCATGGAGTCAAAGACTCATTTAGGAAGGATTCATCAAAGACATATAATAACAGGATTGAATAATTTAAAATATTTTAAGTTAAAAACTTTGAAGGAGAACATAGATCTAATCCAAGAATTTGAAAAATTAAAATAAAATAAAATAAATAAAAGTTAAAAGTCTTTTTTTTTTTATTATCCCATGATATTATTACACCAGATCATAGAGGTCAAGTTCATGTATTTTATACAGCACCTTTTCTGGGTTGTTATAGAGTTCACATTTGGAAATATTCATACAGTTTAGCAAATGCATTGGTGATGCTTCCTCGATGTTGCAGATTTTGCAGATGGGGAAGACTTTTATGCCATTGCTAAACTTGATTGGTCTTGTGTGGCCGGTCTTGAGGCGGGAGATCATGGTAGTGGCACTGCGATTAAACTTGGAGTTGATGGTAGCTCCTGGATTTTCTACTGAGTACCAGTGGTGAGTCATGTCCTGAAGAATTGTTCTTTTTATGTTTTCTTTTTGGGTGGTTTTAAAACGGTCGAAATCTGTGGTATCACTTGATGTTGCAGCCATTTTTGCTACTTCATCTGCAGTTTCATTTCCCTTTAATCCTACACGGGATGGATCCATTGGAAGATTATTTCAGAATCCAGTAAAAGTCTTAATATGTTATAATAAGAAAAAACATATATATCATTATAAATTCAGATCTAAATTTGCAATCCAGGTTACAGCTTCAGGAGCCACTTGTAAAAGCCATTCCAGTCATTCTGATAAGCACAAAAGGTGAATTCTTTTACAATATGTTGCATAGCCTGTCGTGGAGCACCACAGTCATATATTGGAGATGATTGTCTGTTCCATTTATAGAGAGTATCTCCATATAGGCCATGGTTTGTCCGAATCCTATTTAGTGCTGTCCAGGTTTTGCGAGGTAGATCCGATCCTGTAATGATTTGATGACCTTTAAAGATGTTATGCAAATGTTCTTTCATATTTTCCTTCCATGTTTCCTCCCACTTTGATAAAGTATTAAAATTATTTAGAACTAGTTCTTCTGCTGCTCGGAGTGATGGGTGGCAAGATTTCAGTCTATTGACTTTAAGAATTGGAAGATCCTGATGAATAGGTAGATTTGGATTACCAACAATTTTTTTGAAATTGACGGACTAAAGAATTCAATCTACATAGTTATGTAGGAATAATGCCTGCTAAAAGAGGTAACCAATGAGTTGGAGTTGATCTAATAGAGCCTGTGATTAATCTTAAGGTATTATTCAATTGAGAATTGGTCATCCTTGAATGAGGGCTATTTAGCCACACAGCAACACAATATTCAACACTTGAGAATACCAAGGCAAGGGCTATTGTCTGAAGCGTAGAGGCTCTTGAACTCCAGCTAGTGCCACAAAGTCTCTATAGAATATTATTACATGTCCTTTGTTTGTATGCCAAATTTGAAAGATGTTGCCTGAAAGTGAGAGAAAGGTCAAGTGTGACTCCCAAGTACTTAGGGAATTTATTATGTGGAAGTATAGTGTTGTTTAATTCAATTTTTAGTTCCACATTTGCCAAGTTATTATTTAGATGAAAACAGGATATTACTGTTTTGCTCCTATTTGAACAGAGTCTCCATCTATTAAAATATTCATCCAGTATAGATAAGTCAGCTTTTAGAATTTCTTCTGTACGATTTATTATTATTATTATTCAGGCCTCCGTGGAGTCAAAAGACTCATCATGGGAGGTCCTTCCTAAGAACATAAAGTCTGTCAAGATTCATCGAGGGGAGGTATCCCTTAAGAAACACGAAGTCTATCATAACACTCCTTAAACTCATTGACCGTTCTCGCTCTCACCACTGCATCAGGCAATGCATTCAACGGTTCAACCACCCTCCACGCAAAGAAACCACTCCTCACCTTCTTGCTCACAGTTTCTTTTCGTAACTTCCAGGGATGTTATGCTGTATAGTTATGAATGATTTTACAGAGGACAAAGAGCACGTCATAATGGATATCAGGAGGCTGCTTAGAAGGAATTAGTGTGACAGGAAGGGTAATCAGTGTGTTGCCTAGGTATAACTGTGGTGAGATGAGGTGGAGAGCAAGGATTATGAATGATATGCTGGTTGAAATGTGTGAGGTGATGGGAGTACAGTTTGTTAATGTGTGGAATGAGTTTGAAGGATGAAGTGAACTGTATGGGAGCAATGGACTGTATTTGAGTGGTTATGGTGTGAGTTGCTTGGAGAGACTGCTACTGGAAGGTAGAGAAGTGAGTAGAGAGAATGAATCAGATCAAGCGGGAAGTGATGTGGAAGAGCAGGAGAGTAAGACAGAGATTGAAGAGGTGGTTAGGAATGGAGAAGTGAGTGGTATGAGTATAGAAAATGAGAGAATGGGTGTGCAAGAGGATCAGGGAAACGGGGAGGCTCAGGGTGGACAGGGGTACACAGCGTGAGAAAGGTGGATGCTCCAAAAGGAGGTGAGAGCATGTGTAGATAAGAAAGGAATGGGATGACCTGGGATCAAGAGGAAACAGTTGGAATTGAAAAGGGTTCTAAAATGAATAAGCAGAAAGGGAAATGGCCCCAGTCGAGGATGGAGAGATCACATCGAGTGAGTGGTATCAGTGGATCTAGCTGTAGATCCAGAAATGAGCTGTTGTGTTTGTATACAAATGCTAGAAATATAAGAAACAAGGCAAATGAAATGGTTGCACTAATTGCGTCTGTTCACTCAAAGATTGTCGGAATAAGTGAGACATAGTTGGAAGAGGACAACATCCTGACAGGAATAGAGATGGAAGGATATGATGTGTTTCATGAGGATAGAAGGGGTAAAAGGGGAGGGGGGAGTGTCTTAATGATAGAGAAATTGTTATGTCCATACTAAGTAGAGATGCAAGAGGGAAATAGCGCCAGTGGTTTTGAGGTAGTATGGTGTGAGATAGAGGTGAATGGAATTAAATACAGTACTTGGTTGGATGTTGTTATAGACCAGGTAATGTGGATGGTGGTGATAATAAAATGTATAATCAAATTAGCCAAGCAAATAAGAAAAGGGTGATTATTATGGTGATCATTTTAATTATGGCAATATAGACTGGAATGATGAGATAGCAACTGGAAGTAAAGAAAATGAGTTTCTTGAGTTTTTGAGGGATAACTACCTCAGACAGTATGTAACAGAGGGCACACGAGGATTGAAGATCTTGGATTTGCAGGGGTGAATGCTGGTCTTGAAATTCAGACTTGCACTTGTTATCATTCAGAGAGTGAGAGGTGCGATTGAAGTCTGATTAGCAGAATAATGAATTACTTACCATTTAAAACTATATATTTAGAAATGTATGTGCATTTAATCATACAAATACAACATTTATTTTACAAATGATATTCTATCTTTATCAATTTAGCTACTTGAATATTAATTCTACCCTACGGATCTTTATGAACTGGTCAATAACATCGTCACAAAAAGTTGGTTGTAACTTAATTTTCCCAAGCAACACACACACTTGTAAAGGCTGGCTGAAGCTCACTGACTAGAGCTATGTTACCTGCATATGGCCTGTATTTAAGCAACAGAGTGAGACAACACGAAATCGCTATGCGCTTGCTTGAAATCATGGTGCTGCTGCAAGGACCTGGAAGCTCCTACAACCGAGCAAGCCGAGGTATCTTTGACTAGACAAGCAAGCATCGGCCTTCGATACACAACGTAAAGCTCAATTATTGCTGCGCAAACTTAAGATGTCTTCTGTCTACAAAAATAAAAGCCTAAATGGAATACTTATAAATTAATGCATATATTAACAAATAAATATTACTTCTTTCTCAATTAATGAGCTTGCACAGCAAGCATGGAGAATTTGCCCCTGTGGATTTGATCATCTCATCAGAGGATGTAATTATAAATGAGTCAAATCATCCACCAATTGGTGAGAGTGACCATGAGGTGATTATCTGGGTGGTTGCCAGCAGTGTGAGCACCTCTGTGAGAAAAGGGTATATGTGGAACTACAAGGGGAGTGATTATGAAGAGCTCAGGAGACAGCTTGTGGATGTAGCATGGAATGAGGAGTTAGCTGGAAAAGAGATCAATGCAGCTTGGGGGATTTTCAAAAACTATCTAGTAGATGCAATGTCTAAATGTATTCTAAGGGTGAGAAGGTTAAATAAGGTAGGTGTGAAATGGATGAATAAAGAGATTAAGCATGCGATACAGTAAAAAGGGGCATTATGGTGGCAGCATAAGAAAAGTGGAAATAACCAATTCCATGAGGTCTACAAAGACCAGGCAAGGAGGGTGACTTGGTTGGTGAGGGTAGCTAAAGAGAGGTATGAACAGCAGTTAGCTAATGAAGCCAAAAAGAATCCTATGGAGTACTTTCAATATGTAGCCAGCAAAAGAAAGAATGATTATGGAAGGATGACATTGATTGGAGAAAATGGTATAAAGACAGATGTTGCGGAATGTATGGTGGAGATACTTAATGAGCAGTTCATAAAGGTCTTTCAATCTTGTGAATGTGACTTCATGGAGAGATTTAGAGCAGTTGATGATGGAGAGGAGAGACTGACTGTAAGTGAGTAAGAAGTGTATGAGGAGTTGAGTAAACTAGATGTTAATAAGGCTGTGGGACTTGATAATATATCACTACGTATTCTGAAGGAATGTGCCAGGGAGTTGACACCTGCCCTGACATATTTTTTTTAATACAAGTCTTGCACTCGGTTTCCTAAGGAGTGGAAGGAGAGCAAGATTGTGCCACTTCATAAAGGAGGTGATCAAACTCACGCATCAAGCTATAGGCCTATCTGTGTATCAGTTATTGTGGTTAAGTTGTTGGAGAAGCTTGTGAGAACTAGGATCCAGAGTTGGGTTGACAACAATGGTATTATCTTTCATGGACAGCATGGATTTGCGAAAGGGAGGTCAAGGTCATGTTTTAATAATCTGCTTACTTATTACAATAAAGTGACTGCTTCCTTGGACAGAGGAGAAGGATACACAGTAATGAGAAGGACGCTGACCTGCAGAGATAAAACAGTTATCATTCTGTTGTATAAGACCCTGATCAGCCCACACTTGGACTATTGTTCTCAGATTTGGTCCCCAGGATTTGAAAGGGATAAATTAACTGTGGGAAGGGGTACAAAAGTGGATAACAAAGATGGTTTCAGGACTGTACAATGATAGTTATGAGGATCGGCTGAGGGAATGTGGACTGCAGAATTTGATGGATAGAAGAAGGAGAGATGATATGATTGAGAGTTTCAAACTGTTGAGAGGTGGTTACAGGGTTGATACTGGAGAGTTTTCTTTCACTTGGTTGAACAGCGGGAAGGAATGATGACAAGAGGCCATCCCTGGAAGTTACGAAAGGAAACTGTGAGCAAGAGGATGAGGAGTGGTTTCTTTGCATGGAGGGTGGTTGAACCATGGAATGCATTGCCTGATGGAGTGGTGAGAGCGAGAACGGTCAATGAGTTTAAGGAGTGGTATGATAGACTTTGTGTTTCTTAGGAAGGACCTCCCATGATGAGTCTTTTGACTCCATGGAGGCCTGAATAATAATAATATACTTGGATTTTGCAAAGGCTTTTGATAGAGTAATTAATGATAAGTTGACAGTCATACTAGAGCAGATGGGGTTGGATATTAGATTAGTGCATTGGATTTGACTGGCTATCTGATAGGTATCAACAAGTTGTGTATGGGGGAGCGATATCCAGGAAAAGGAAAGTCACTAATGGAGTGTCTCGGGGTCTGTTTTTACTGTTTAACTTGTATATTAATGATATTGGTGAAGATTTGGATGGAGATATTCAGTTGTTTGCAGATGATGCAAAGTTGGGACGAACCATGAAGAGTAGTGAAGATGTTGTGGCCTTACAAGAAGACTTGAATAAATTGAGTGATTGGGCACAGAAATGGGAATGTGAGTTCACTGTTGCAAAATGTAAGGTTTTAAAATTTGGAAAACAAAGATGGGATGCAGAATTTTTGCTTGGTGAGGATATATTGTTGGAGGTGGAGGAAATAAGATCTGGGGGTGATAGCGGATAAGGATCTGAAATTTAGGGGACACATACCCAAAATTGTGAAGACAACACAAAGCCTTCTGGGAATGATGTGGAGAACACTGACGTGTAGAAGTAGGGAGATTCTTGTTCTGTTGTATAAGGCTTTGATTAGGCCATACATGGACTATTCTGCCCAGATTTGGTCACCTGGTTTTCAGAAAGATGAAGAGATGTTGGAAAAGGTCCAAGGGCGACTGACTAAGGTAGTTCTGACCTCTGGAATGTCGAATATGAGGAAAGATTGAGAAGATGTAATTTGCAGAGTCTTGTGGACAGGAGGAAGAGGGGAGATATGATAGAGACCTACAAGTTGGTAAGGGGTTGTTATAGGATCAATGCTGGAGAAGTTCTACAGAAAATTGTGGGAGATCAAGGGAGAACGAGGTCATCCCTGGAATGCCTTGTCCTGGAATGGAGAGTGTGGTGTCTGCAAGGAGTTTGAGTGTGTTTAAGACACGGTATGATGAGCTGTGTGTGTGATAAGAGGGCCTCCCAGATCAGTGTTTGACTCCATGAGGTCTTGAGGTAATAATAATAATAATAGTTATTGCTATATCGTTGGCGTAACAAAATTTCCTTGAATAATAAGGGAGATGAAACAGATCCCTGTGGCAATCCATTATGTAACTTCCTTTCACTGCTAGTTTTATTACCTATAGCCACTATAAATCTTCTATCTCTTAGCATATTGTTAGTATATGGATTATTGTTTTACATGGGATTATTTTATATAATTTATATACCGGGTGATCCAAAAGTCACAGAAAAAATAAAAATTGAATAATTCGAAAAGTATAAACAGTAGAAGGCCTTGTCTCCATATAGTGTCGAAGACTACTGACAAATCGATAAAAGCTACTGATGTTTTTAAAAATTTTTGAAAACCAGCTTCCATGTAAGTTACTAAAGAGAGTACTTGGTCACAACACCCATGATTTGGTCTGAAGCTGGCTTGTTCTATTGGGACATATTTAAAAATAGTGGGATTTATTCAAATTCCACTATGTTTCAAAGAGTTTATAACAACAACTGAGGAGAGTAATAAGTCGGTAACTTTCTGGTTTATGATTAGGCTTAACAGGCTTTAAAAATTGCAAGTATTTTTGCTTTTTTAGAAATAGTGGGAAGTTTACCAGCTGTATGTCATTATAGAACTTAGTTAACCATAATCTTGCATTTCTTCCCAGATGAATCAAAAATTCTGGATGAATGTTATTAAAACCAGGAGCCTTACCAGGCTTTAATTCCTTTAAGGCTGCTTCAACTTCTTGCTGCGTAAAAGGGTGTGCAAAATTTGAAGTAGATGAAGACTTGTTAAATTCTTTTAATTTTCTCTTAATATATCTTGTATGCTTTTTTATTGATTGGGGCACGTAATGTGTTAACAATATGTATAGCTAGTTGATCTGGAGTGATTCTTGGTTGTTCTTTAATCAATGGAGCACCACCACCTAGTTTCGTAAGAAGGCTCCAAGCTTTATTGCTGGAATGAGTAAAGTTTATACCTTCAACTGTATTTACCCATTTTTTTTTTTTTTTCCTTTGGGACATATCCAATTTTTCTAGAAGCTTGTCTGCTGTTTTTGGGTCATTGTTCATCTGATATTCATTATAAAGTAATTCACATTCTTCGCTCCAACCATGTATATATTATGCCTAATACTTCTAGGAATACTTTTCTTGGCAGCAAGCAGGACTATACCTATAAATCGATTAAAATTACTGCTTATTGGAGGTATCCAGCGAATACATTTGTCAAGTTCATTTGCGTGTTTATTCCAGTCAGCCTTTTTAAAATTCCAACGTGGAAAAGGCATTGATCTTGCAAGTGGAATAGAAATACCAATGTTAGTTAATACCGGTCTATGTTGACTATGAGGAAAGTCAGTTAAGACCCTTCTCAAATTTTGTATAGGGTGACCTAAATTATTTTTGCTCACAAGACATAAATCAGGGTTATAGTCTCTTTTCCAGACCACAGATCTAAAAGTGCCTTTGTCTTTGGCATCAAAGACTAAATGAAGATTATTTAGTTCTATCCAATCAACAAGTTTTTCACCACATTCGTTGTTTCAAGCAAAATTCCACTGTTCATGGTAACTATTAAAGTCCCCAGTATAAAATGCGGGATGTTCAGCAATAGGAATAATTCTTTCCTGCCATGATGATCCAGGGTGACTTATAAATATTCGTAATTGTAATTTCATGAACTTTTATACTACTGTATGTATGTTTTCAATATTTTGATATAGAAGAAAAACTTCTTTAAGATAGTTTTGCACGTATATTGCTATTCCATATACTTTGTGATAAGTTGCACCAATAGCAGTGTAACCTGGAATGTGACCTCTTTTAAGGAGCTGTTCAGGATCAACAGCACATGTTTCCTGGACAGCAATCACATCAACATTGTTGGTTAACATTAATTTCGATAAATCATCGCATTTGGTTTTGCTAATAGATTCAGTATTTAATTTACAAATACGTAGTGCAGGGCCAATGTTTCTAAATTCTGATTTCTGCAAGTCACTGTATTCAGTAGACATCATAAAATTGGCCAGGAGATCCTTAGGATGGACTGGCTGCCTAATGCTCATTTAGCACCACCAGGGGACATTGCATAGTTTAAAGATCGCTATGGATGTGAACCCCATTGTACACTTTGCAACATTGCAATGACATTTCCACTTACCTACCCATTCATGCAATCTGTTCAAGTCCTTTTGTAAGGCCATAACATCTGCTTGACTCTACATTGCTCTCCCCAGTTTTGCATCATCTGCAAACAGCTGCATATCACTAGTTAAACCCATTCCAATATCATTAACATACAATTAAACAACAGTGGCCCCAAAAAACCCCTGTGGCACACCACTAGTGACCTTTCTCTTTCGGGATACCGCACCCCCATATACAACTTTCTGATACTTATCTGACAGCCAGTCACTGATCCAACTCAGAAGTCTGTTATCCCATCCCATATGTTTCAATTTATTTAAGAGCTTGTCTTATGGCAGTCTATCAAAAGCCTTTTCAGATTCTAAGTATGCCAGTGTATATGCATCTCCACTGTCCAAGGTATTTGTTACCTTGTTATAGTACATAAGTAAGTTAGTGAAACATGATCTTCCCTTAACAAACTCATGCTGATAACCACAAAGAATACTGCTGTTATCAACTCATATCTGTATCCTACCTCTCAACAATCTCTCCAGTACCTTCACCACTCCAGAATATGCAGACTGGCCTATAATTTGAAGCTACAGCCTTATCACCACCTTTATGCAGTAGAACAATTTTATCCTCCTTCCACTCCCTTGGAACCTGTGCTGTGGCAAGATTTTTTTAAACAGGCATGCCAATGCTACTGCCAATTCCCTTAAGATGCATGTTGAAGTTTATTTCCTCAATTACCTCCTGCTCACTCATAATTTAGCCATCCTGTCCTATGTCCTCTACATTTAAGTTCCTCATGATTCCACCGATCGAGGTGGAATCATGAGAAATATCATCTGCATATTTTATATGATTTAAATTTTGTCCATTCACAGTAACTGCCATGTTTTCTATGGACATTCCATTATGACACTTTTCTCTCTCCTCTGGTATTTCAGAAGTTTCAACTGCTTCAAATTTTATTGGTGCCATAGTATTTTTATAGTACTGGAGGATGATGCTGAGTATTTTTTCCTGTTTTATTTTTTGTTCTAAAATTTAGTTTTAAAATGTTCTGAAATGTTTACCTTTTCACTGATGCTGATCTCAAGCTATTAGTGTTCAAGTTTCTTCAGAGAAGAGAGAGAGAGAATATGGCAAGTAATCACTGCCATCTTGTAGGCCTAAACCCTAGCACTCTTTATTATTTATAATTGTGTGAATTCTATGGTTGATTTTTGAGAAGTGAAGTTAAAAACATGAGTTGTCAGGAGAAAAAAATTGCCTGTCAGAAATTGACTGACTCAGGAGCCTTCCAGAGAAAGGTCATCATAAAACATTCCTCTAGTTAGCAGCTTGGCTGCTGTCAAAACAAACAACATTTCCACAAGACTACACAGGAGCCCCGTATGTTGTGGTGGCAGTAGATGGCATTGGTGTAGATGATGGAGACTGATGGAAGTGGTGGAGATGGAGTGCTGTAGAATAGGTGCCCTCTCTCGATGAGTCTTTGGACTCCTTGGAGGTGTCACAAAATAATAATAATAATAATAATGTTACAAGGAGCCTTTGTAGCTCAGTGGATGTGGCATTTGCACACCACGGTGCTTAACCGCATGAAGGAAGACTTGGTTTTGAATCTAGTCACAGACTAGATTCAAAATTTTTCTAAGCCTTTTGACTGGTTCCCGAGTTAGTCGATGTCTAGCATGGGCAAGCGAATTTTTTCTCCCGGAAACTCGGGTTTTTCGTCCCGTAAACTCAAGAAAATTGACCGTAGAACCCACATTAATTCATTTCATTTCATTAATCTATTTCAGACATTAAATATATTGTGTTAGGGCTAGGGACGACGAAATGGCGGCACTCGTTGAGCTATCTGTCTTCATTGTGTGCCGCTTAATTAGTAATAGCCTTGGGCCAGCTATCTCTGATTGGCTATCAGTGGAGATTGAACTGCCCACTCAGTTTCCAGAAGTTAGATAAGGCTAAAATGGCCTAGCCTTAGTTGATTTTTTTTTTAATAATAATATGTGATAATGTTATAAATACTGGATAAATGCTGAGAGAGAGAGAGAATTGAGAGTGTGAAAGCTAAGTGTGGGCAAAAAAAAAGAAAGAAAAAGTCCAGGCTATATATATTTATATATATAATAGCCTGGACTATTTCATCAATCACATTTATGCCATACAGTTGCAGCTTGTTTTGTTTTATTATTTATAACTGAAATGTAATTTTTTGATTTGCATGATTATTTTCTAGTTAAGAAGAGAGACAGGGAGATGACAAAGCTGCTGAGAAAGCTACAAATGATATTCCATATTGGTTCTAGCAAATCTTCTATAAATCCTGAAAGACTGGTTATACTTGGAAGTGGATGGGGAAGCTATAGTGTACTAAGGGACATTGATAAAGATAGATATGATGTCATTGTGGCAACACCACGTAATCATTTCCTATTCACACCTCTTCTTTGTAGTACTACAGTGGGAACATTAGAATTTAGGTAACTAATAATAATTATGAATAGGTATTTCACTATTATAGTGTGAATAGCTGGCAAAAATGAATTTGAATATGATTGTTTAAAAACTAATATTATAATTAAATATAATATTTATTTATACTTCTATAGTATAAATCCATTCAATTACATGGTATCAGCGATGTGTCATGAAGTAGTAGCAAAAAAAAAAAGATAAGTTTTTGTTATAATTTATTAGAGTTTTACTGTAAATTTATGGGAAATCTGAGCTAAATAGAATGTGTAGTCTGTGGATTGTTTGCACTTGGGAATTTATATAAACGTAATAGTTTAGCATAGTTTGTTAGCATTCTTTGTGCAGTGTTTGAATAATTGTGGCAGCTACAATTCAGTTTGCCAATAGTTTTTCACCAAGTCCTCCACCATTTAAGGGCCACATTCTACACAACATGCTACAGGATTTTGTGGTATGTGGTGCTTGTGTCATGTACACATTACTGTAGTTAAAAATGTAGCAGATGAGAAACAAGGGAGTGAATGTCTTTGTGATCTAGAAATTAGCATAACAGACCTTGGCAGCGTTACGTCAGAAATGGGTGAATATTCAACCAAGAGAAATGAGTAGCATGATCAAGGGCAAGAAAAATGAGCAGCATGTGAATAAGTAGGGAGTGTAGTAGGTTTGAAAGATGGTGTAGCGTGAAAGAAGAGATTAGGAAATTGGAAACAATGAATGCAAAGTGAATCAGAGTAGGAGTGAGAGATAGTTACTTAAAATAAAGAGTCAATAGGCTTCACTTCGGCGATGTAACATTATTTAAATTAAGGGGATATTAAATCCCACATTATTTCAAAGCCGAATAAGAAACTCAAAGATAGGAATCAAAGAGTTTCATGCCGAATATAGCAAATAGCAAACTATAAAAGTTTTGACGAATTGTAGCGTAAGCTAAAGCACATAGTTCAACTCTAGGGCAACTTGTTGCAAAGGTGGGGAAAGTGAGAGATAGTGATGGGAGTGATAGAAATGGAAAAAATAGGAGAACCAGTGAAAAGCAAAGACAGTGCAGGAACCAGGGATGGAGAGATGACAGGATTTCAGGTAAGTGGGAGAACAAGGAGAGAGAGTGATAGATGCAGGTGATCAAGGAAGAAACAAAGTGGTAACAGATGTGATGATGATTCGATGATCCATGATTTATAAGATAGAATACTAGAGAAGTGTCTGCCTGAAGGAACAGTAGATAGTGTGACTATGGTAATTAAGCAAGGTGAAAGAATGTCTGAGGTGATTGTGATGGTGGACACAAATGACTTGAAAGGCAGTGTAAATCAGGTGACGAGAGATCTGAGATTCATGCTTAAGGTTGTACAGAAGAACAGAGAGGGAAGATAATGAGAGTGTTGCCCAGGTATGATAATTCAATGCTATGGAAATTGGAAACAGAGTGTCAATGATGGATAGTATGATAGCCAGAATGTCTCGAAAGAGAGGTTTGTATTACATGGTTACATGGAGGGCATTTGAGGACAGAAAGGAACTGTATGCAAGAGATGGCTTGCATTTAAATGAAGAAGGACATTGGCATCTGGAAAGAATGTTGTTTTTCAAACGAGTGAGCGTGTCGATGTAAGGAAACTAGAATTATTAGGGTTGATGGTAGCAGAGGTGGCATCTTGTGGGAATAGCTGCTTGAGAGAAGAGAGAGAGAGAGAGAATACATCATGTAATGCTGAATCCAGTGGACTGGAGGAGATAATGATAGGTATAGAAACAGTGAAAGTGCCTCGCTGTTTGTTTATACAAATGCCAGGAGTATCCAGAATAAAGGAGATGTTCTTTATTCTGGTCCTTTGGACACTCATCAGCCTGTCCAAAGATTATTGGGATCACTGAGACATGGTTGATGGAAGATGATATACTGACAGGAATAGAAGTAGCATGGTATAGTATTTTTCATCAGGATAGAAAGGTCAAACATGGTGGTGGAGCACTGCTTATGATAAGTGATGGTTTGTGTCCTCTCAGAGTGGAAGATTTGAATAGCAGTGGCACTATTGGTTTTGAGAGCATATGGTGTAGAGGTGTGTAGGATAGGATATTTTGTGGGATGTTGCTATAAGCCAGGGAACATAGAGGGTTAAGAGCAGGAGATATTTAGGCAGTTGAGCTTGGTGAGTGCAAAAAAAAATTATTGTTATGGGAGATTTTAACTACAGCTATAAACTGGGAAGAGGTAACTGCATATAGTAGAGAATGGAATTTCTGGAATTCTTGAGGGACAGTTGTCTTAGGCAACATGTAGTAGAAGGAATATGTGGTTCAAGAGTTTCGGATTTGGTCAGAGCATCAGAAGATCTGATTATAACTGAGATGGCATCTCTACCCTGAGTTGGAAAGAGAGTGACCATATGGTTTTTACTTGGAAAGTGAATAGACATGCAAGAGAGTATCAAAGAGAAAGGAATGCATGTGGAATTATAAGGCAGGTGATCATAATACTCTTAGAAATCAGCTTGGAGCAGTTCCATGGATGGAGGAATTGGAAGGATGACATATCATCAGTGCTCAAGAACTGGTGAAGGAATATTTATCAGCAGTAATGGCAAGTTGTATACCACGAGTGAAAAATAGAACACAATTTGGTGTAAAGTGGATGACAAACAATATCAAATAGTAACTGCAGGTGGAAAGAGATTATGGACGAGATATAAAAAGAGAGGTGGAGATTAGATGCATGAAGAATATGACTCAGGTCAGGAGAGTGACTAGTATAGTAAGGAAGGCAAAACTGGAATATGAGAAGAGATTGGACCTGAGATCCAAAGAAAATCCTAAGGAATTCTTTCTTTATGTGGCCAATAGTTGGAGAAATGATTCTGGAAGAATGACATTGTTGGATAAAAATGAGAGTAGAGGAACTGATGCAAAAGACATAATGCACTGTGCTGTTCTTACAATATCCCAGAAATTTCATGTCCTTATCTGCCAACACCCCTAGATCCCTCATCTCTTCCACCTTCTCTCAAGTATCTCCACCAACTTATATTCTGCATCCCATCTGTGCTTCCCACACTTTATTATCATGATAAAATTCCTGATATATACACTTAAGTGTTGTACAGGATACTATGTTTACATTATTATTAACTTCCTATTGACAATTTCCCATCAAATTATTCTGTTATCTATCAAAACACCAATATTGTCATTCTTATATTACAGTCTTCTCAGGCACTTCTTACTGCATTATTTCACTCAGATCTTGAGATTGTTAAGTTCCTTCTTCATATCCTTTTTTTAATATGATTCTGCCATTGATTCCATGTCTGTGATCAGTTGTTTTATTTCTGACTCAGCTGTCAGATCCGTACATTAAAATTGGTTTGAACAGCTAAGTTTGTATACAGCTGATTTAGTGTTTTGGTTTACCTTTCTCTTATTCCATATAAATTTGTTCAATTGACTACTTACCATGCCAACATTGCATATTCTGTTGTCGGTAAGTGTGTTCCATATTTAATTTAGCATCCTCACTGAAATTGTGCTGAAATAACTAAATTTTTTCTTTGAGTTCTCTATTCAGGATTCAACATATGTTTCACTGTTTTTACCTATTTTTTTAGTCTTTGTCTTTTATTGCTAATATCTTTCTTTTACAGTGTAATCCATATAGATGGTGAATAACAGTGGAGATAATGTGTACCCTTCTTACACACCTGATTTAACATCAATAAACTACTTCCTTGAGTTTTAACTGCTGTCTTACAACTCAATAGACTATCTATTGCTGTATATAATGACCCACCAGCTTGGTTGACCGAGTGGTCAGCGTATTTGCTCTCCAGCCAAGAGGCTGTGGGTTCAAATCCCCCCAAGTACATGGATGTTTGTGATTGTCTTTCACCTTCATACATTCAGTCATCCAAGTATATGCACACTCTCCCAAGATGCACTGGGTCACCAGAGGAGAAGTAGACCCAACCCTCCTTCAATGGGAGAGGCCTTCACTCTGTAGTGGGTAGAAAAGACAGGCTGATCATCATCATATAATGACCCATTTACACTATATAATTGTAGTGTTTTAAACTGCTTTTCTCCTGCCACCTTGTCATATGCCTTTTCCAGATCTGAAAACTGTATACAGATGTAGGTATACAGATGTGTTAATCTATTTGGCCTGAATCCAACTTTGGTTGCCAGGTTTTCCTGGAGACGAGGGTATGTTGGAAAGGGTCCAGAAAAGATTCACAAAAGTGGTCAGTGGTCTTTGGAATGTGGAGTATGAGGACAGATTGAGAGAATGTAAATTGCAGAGCCTCGTGAATTGGAGGAAGAAGGAGGGATATGATTGAGACATATAAGCTAGTCAGGGATTGTTATCAAGTTGACATGGAAGAGATTTTTCATAGAATAGGAGAGTGGGATAGAACAAGAGGCCATCACTGGAAACTGTATAAGGAGGGTGTGAGCAGAGGAGTGAGGAGAAGTTTCTTTGCATGGAGAGTGGTCGATGAGTGGAATGCATCAACCACTTATGCTGAAGACCTTAGTGTGCTGTGAATGTAGACACGTTGAATCGGTTTAAAGCATGTTTGGATGAGCTTTGTTTACAATAGTGTGTACCTCCCACAATGAATCTCTGACTCTATGGAGGTCAGATGTTAATAATAATAATAATAATAACTTCTTCTTCTCAAAGTTTGCCTTCCACAAATTTTCTTCACCTCTTCTCAAGTATGTTTGCATAAATCATACATGGAACATTCATTAGGGATATTCCTTTGTAATTCTCCTATTTAATTTTATTTCTCTTTTTATAGATATGAGTGTTATTGAGAGCTCTACCAATTATCCAAAATTCAACTTTCTGACCATGCCCTCTGAATTATGCATTACTGACACCAAAACGTTTACACCTCTATAGTTGAATATTTTTGGTCAAATATTATTGATTTTCCTCATTTAAGGTTTTTGATTGCTTTTATACCTCAAGTATTGATATGTCTCCTGATTGTATTCCACTTAAATATTTTCCACCATAGTTGTCTTGCTTTTTTGTCTCATTTAGCAGTCTTTCAAAGTAATTAACTTGAGAGATCTCCTGTGATGTAGTGTGTATGTTTTAATGTAAATCATTCACTCTTGGCATTGTACTCAATGACAAGAGTAGATACTTTAAAGTGAGAATGGAGGGAGGGGGGGGGGTGAGAGAGAGAGAGAGAGATAGTGCACTGTTTCTAAATAAACATGCACCTGTGAGCGAAGGAATTTAATGTTAGCCACGACTGTTTAAAAAAAAGGGCTTTAGGATAATTTCAGAGTGAACTCTACTGGAAGTATAATTATATTTTATACCAAAAAGAGAGTACTGGTGGTGCAGTTCGATTAATCTAAATAAATTTTCAGAGTAAATAATTTACTCTACTAATTTGTAAGTATTAAAGGATAAAGAGTAAATAAGGCAGTAGAGAAATTAATAAAAGTAAAAATATAGTTAGAGAAAAGATTAATATACATAATAAATTATAGAGAAAGTGTTACAATGGTGCAGTAGTCGACAGGATAAAATCCACAATAATTAGGTTAAATTATTTGGATTGAAACAGTTTTGAATAAAGATCAAGGTGACAAAAGTATATAAGAAAATATATATATATTCAGAAAGTGTAAAGCATGAATGTGGATAGCGTAAATTCAGACACTACAAGCAATAACACGATGGGTGACGGGGAGTTCTTTAGAACCATCAACCCACACCTCTCTGGAGAGGACCACGATAATGTTTTGTCCTTTAATTTTGCTGAAGAGCTTAGAAAATTAGGAAACTGGTCAGACTTCCAGCTGCTAATCCTACTGAGGAATAAACTGGTCGGAAAGGCCAAGAATTTCTTGCATTCATCTCAGGTTCTCCAAGACACCTTGGAATACATGAAATTCAAGGACACCCTGACTTCTCAGTTCTCCAAGGTACAAAGTGTAGGTCCTAACCTACGGAAACTGCAAAAATGCGCTCAAGAGAGAAAGGAGACGGTCACTGAATTTTATAACAGACTATTAAAACTTGGCTAATAGTCTAAGCGTCTCCAAGGAAGAAAAGGATCACCTCGATTGGGCTGTTTTCCACCAGTTCAGGCTAGGATTAAAGGAGGAATTCAAGGAAACTGCGTACAAGAAAAAGATCAAAACTTAAAAGAGTGTTTCCTTTGCTGTGAAGGAGAAGGTAGAGAGATTAGGTGACCTCCATTCTGCTCGAGTGCTAACCAAGTACAGGCCATTAAGAAAGAAAATGATTTCAACAGTGATGCAAAGTGTGAAGAGGATCCAGATGCCCAAACGGGAAAGTTGAGCGAACACTGAAAGGAAAAAAAGGAGGACAAAACCAATACAATTGTAATAAACAAAGCAGACCATGGGAGATTAATCAATAAGGAATGTGTAGACTCCTCAGACATGGGGGAATTACAGTTACTGATAATGCAGGAGGTTGAAAGACTACAACAACCTATGATGGAACGGATTAATTTACTGATCAAGCAGTTGGAGGAACTCGGAGAAAAATCCTTCAAGAACACATCACATCATGAGAGGGAAGACAATGAAAGGAAGAACAGGAAAGAGCTCCTCCAGTGTTACAGTTGTAACAGGTTCAGGCATATCGCCCAGAACTGTTTCAAAAATAAGAGAAACCCCACTAGAGACATGCAGTATGTGTCCAATTTTGAGTTCACTCACTGCACCCTACTAACAGGCTAAGGAATATGAGGAAAGGAATTAGAGAGCAGAATAAGAATTTCATAAAGGTCATTTGGGGTGAAATAAAAGGGATACCATGCAATATTCTATTGGATACTGATTTTTCCACGTTTCCATGATTACCGGGGCATTTTTCAAAAGAATAAGCTTCCACAATCCAGATGGTGTAACTATGCTAAGGAGACCTGTAAAACTGATGGGAATTTCAAGTCCCACAATATGGGCTCAGAGAAAAATGTGAGTAAAAATGAAGTTTCCTGATTTTAATATGAATGTCTCGCAAGAGCTATTGATTCTTCCTGAGACTTCCTGTCCAAACGTTCAGGTGATCTTAGGAACTGATTTCCTAAAGAAAAATAAGTTCTCATATGATTTTGGCACTGGAGATGTTTCCTTAATGGGAATTAGACTGTCCAGTAGAAGGGGAAACAATCACAATATGTGCAATGTGTGTGACGCACACAGGTGCCAGGATAGTAAAGGCGCCAAAGATTTCAGCGAGGAGGAAATACTTAAAAAAAAATTATTCATTAATTATATCAAAATAAATTACATTTTTGTTTAAATTTTAATTATATTTTATAGATTTGTCTTAAACAAATTATTTATAATCACTTATTTGCAGAGACGTCGTGAGGAATTTTGGCGCCTATGGCCAGGAATGAAAATTGCGCCGTTCTAAAAAAAAATACTTTAAAAATCTCAGTTTTTGCACCTATGTAAAATTAGCGCCTATGGCCGGGGCCACATTGGCCACTACGTCTCTGCTTATTTGTTATTATTCCTTAAGATCTTATTTTATTCTGATCCTAGTTCTAACAAGTAGTTTAGCATAAACAAGTAAAAACTTGAACTTGCGTGAGTTTACTGTTTACAGGATGATGCACGTTTGAATTTGTTTAATCTTGTTCACACTCGCATTTGCTCTAAACATATATAAGAAAATCTGCTGCAGTTTTTAACTTTATTCTATATTCTGCTGTTATCAGCAGAATATAGGCAACATCTTGCAATGTACCTGACTCGTCATGAGAAAAATTTAAATCATTTGAACAATTACAAAAAATGGACAGAATTAATTACATCCTTAAAAAATAAAACTTGTATTGATCATTTGCAGCAAACAGTTTTAGATAATGAAAGGAAACGTTGGCATGAAGTTATAAAAAGAATAATTTTTGCAGTACAGTTTTTAGGCAAACAAAATCTAGCTCTTCATGGTAAAAGTAATAAACTTTACAATCGCAACAATGGCAATTTTTTAAAATGCATTGAGATGTTAGAAAAGTTTGATCCTTTTATATCAGAATGCATGCGACATGTAGCTAATGATCCTGACTTTAAAAATATGCCCTCCTATTTAGGAGATAAAATTCAAAATGAAATACTCACTTTATTAGCATCAAATATTAAAAATTACATTTTTATAAAGTGTTTTTTTTTATTGAGGGGAGGGGTATAGGGGTGCCAAGTAAAGTTTTGCACACAGGTGCCAGACACTACTGCCGCACCCCTGCATGTCGTTGTGTGTAGTTGGAGAATTAAGTAGGGGAAACAGTGAGATGTATGTAGTGGAGCAGAGTTGGGTGGGGTGCCCTTCTGCAGTGAGTCCTTAGACTCCTTGGAGGTGCTCACATAATGATAAAAATAATAAGTAGGTGGATATGACTAGGTGAACAGGGTAGCTAAAAAGTTCCATTACTCCTATGTGAAATTGATAAATACAAATCAGTTGTATTCTAACAGTTCTAATTACTTATGAAAGTGAGGATTTCCTGCATTATATATTATATATTTTCTTTTATTTCACATTTATTTTATTTTATATTTTGAGATTTAACAATGGTGATGAGAGTAATTCCACTGTTAAAGAATGTTATTTCAGTTGTTGGATGCTTGACAGGGAAAGAATTTCAATGAGATCTTCCCCCAAAACAGACACTTTTGCAGTGGAAGAAAAACATCCTTTGGCACTAGACTGAGGGACAGACATTGCAGGTAAGTTGAGGAATCTTATGAAATCAGCCATAAAAGAGCATAAAGAGCAATAATACTTGGTTTCAGTAATGCAAAAATATATGAAAATTGATCTAAAATTCCATCTATATCTATTTATATTTATTCAAGAATTATCTGATAAAGACTTACTTTAGAGGAAGGAAGCATGTTTCAGATTATTTCAGTCTTTTAGCATAATGTCCAAATGTGGTAAGATAGTTTTTAGTGATGAATGTGCCATACATCACAGTTGTTAGTCACAAAATGTGTTTTTGTTTTGAAGAAAAAACTGTCATGGGGAATTAGAACACATACCAAATGATTTGCATTTTCCTATTTCATATAAAGAAGAAACGTTGTGACCCTGTATATGCTTACACAGGAATTATGCTCTCCAATTAAGATTTTATTTTATTTTTTTTTTTTTATATGAAACAAACTTCATGGTTTATTCATACATATTTTTATATTTTTTTTTTTCAGGTCTATAATCGAGCCTATAAGAAATGTGGGCTTCAAAAATCCTGCCAATTTTCACCTTGCAAAGGCTACTAGTTTGGATATTGCTAAGAAAGTTGTCACTTGTCAGAGTATATTAAAGCCTGATTTGCAGTACCATCTCAGTTATGATAAACTAATTATTGGAGTAGGAGCCTTAAATAATACATTTGCAGTTCCTGGAGTTAAAGAGTATGCATTTTTCTTAAAGGTGATATATTATGTCACTACTCTATAAAATTTCTTTATAAATTTTATTACTTTATAAAACATAGTGAATGTGTGTATGGGGATGGTCAGCCTAGGAATGGTATGGCTTGTGATGTAAGGATGATAGTTGAGTCTAAAGAGATATATGGGATAAGCAGTGATAAAAGAGAATGGGCAAGTGTGGGGAAATTACAACCAGCAGGTGGCATGGGTAGGACTGGTTATAGACTTAAAAGTGAATTCATATATTTATTTGCAAATGCCAGTAGCATCTGAAATAAGGGAGATGAAATTGTTTCACTGATTAAGTTTATTCACCCAAATATTTTTGGAATAAGCGCAACATGGTTGGTTGAGGATGATATCTAGAAGGGAATAGAAATGGAATAGTACAGTAGTTTTTGTGAGGATAGAAAGGACAGAGGGAGAGGGGAGTGCTGCTGCTGAATTGGAGAAGTACAGGTGGGTCCATAATAGGTATTACCAAAACAAACAAAACAAAAACATCAGATTCTTGCGAATAACAAATACTAGATGTTACATTCAGGCAACAGTGATCAGGGAAAGAAAGAAAGAAAGGAATTTCCATAGTATTTAATACTAAGCATGAGAGTAATCTTCTTGAATGACAAGCAGTATCAAGTAGAATGATATTATTATTATTATTATTAACAATTCACCTCCATGGAGTCAGAGACACGTTGTGGGGGGTACACAATCCAACCACGTCTTAAACTAATTCAATGTGCCTACATCAACAACACACTCAGGCAATGCATTCCACTCACCAACCACACTCCATGCAAAGAACCTACTCCTCACTCCTCTGTTCACATCCTCCTTATATAGTTTCCAGCAATGGCCTCTTGTTGTACTCCCCTCTCCCATTCTATGAAAAATCTCTTCCATGTCTACCCGATAACAACCCCTGACCAACTTACATGTCTCAGTCATATCCCCCACCCTCTTCCTCCTAATCATGAGGCTCTGCAACTTACATTTTCTCAATCTGTCCTCATACTGCACATTCCAAAGACCACTGACTACCTTTGTGAATTTTCTCTGGACCCTTTCCAATATTTCCTCGTCACCATGAAAACCCGGCTATCAAATCTGTGCACCATATGAGGCCTGATCAAGGCCTTATACAATAGAATCATAACCTCTCTATTTCTGCATGTCAGGGTTCTCTGTATCATTGCCATTATCCGATGTGATGTCTTCACAACCTGTGCAATGTGGCCCCTGAATTTCAGGTTGTTGTCCACCATCACTCCCATATCTCTCATCTCCTCTACTTCCATTAAAGTTTCCTCACCAAGTGTATATACTTTGCATTGTTATTTACCAAATCTCAAAATCTTACACTTGGAAACATTGAACTGATAGTCCCACTTACCTGCCCATTCATGCAACCTATTCGAGTCCTCTTGTAAGGCATTAACATCCGCTTGACTGTGCATTGTTCTCCCCAATTTTGCATCATCTGCAAACAACTGGATATCACTAGTTAAACACAACCCAATATCATTAAAATACAAATTGAACAATAATGGCCCAAAAAACCCCTGTAGCACACCACTAGTGACCTTTCTCTTTCGGGATACCGCACCCCCATATATAACTTTCTGATACCTATACGACAGCCAGTCACTGATCCAACACAGAAGTCTGTTATCCAATCCCACATGTTTCAAATTTATTTAAGAACTTGTCATCTGGCAGTCTATCAAAAGCTTTTGCAAATCCCCTATCCGAAGTATTTTTCACCTTGTGACTTTTTTCTTGACTACTTGTATTAGAAACTATAACTCATTTTTTTAGGAATGTTAGTCAAGTGAGTAATATTTATTATCCGACTAGTTTCGCCAATTTTTGCTATCAGGGATACGATTGTAAGCGATATGAAGGTGATAGACTAGGTTTTAACTGACAGTTCTAATTCATACAAAATTAGTACTGTGCGTGAGACAATATGCGTGTCACGGGTACATGATTTATTGGTTGAGAGACATAATGTAATTGGCGTGAAAGTTCATTTCTTTAGTGTTTAGTAATCTAATTAAAGTTTTCCAAATATCAGGTAGGATTAGACCTTGATTCTTATTTAGGTTTCCTGTTGAACGGGTGACTATAGCAGCTTCCTCGAAGGTTCTGGAATGGTAGTTCTCTTCTATATAGGGCATATGACTCTTATCCCACTCAATAAGATGCTTGGTAGTGTCAAAGTGGGAAGAAAGGCCTGAAATATCTTGTCTGTTGTTTCTAACATAGCCTATGTGCTCCTTCTGTCTCGTTTCGAAGCTTCTAGAGGTCTGACCAATGTAACTTACACCACAGGAACAAGGTATATTGTATACTCCAGCAGTGGCGCACCCAGAGGGGGGGCAAGGGGCCTGGGCACCCCCCAAAGAAAAGGATAAAACACTAGAAAATTTTCCAAAAATCTTTTCCTAATTAAAATTCATTTTTTTTTATGTTGTGTCGTGTCTTTTATTTCTATACTACTTATGAATTAGCGATCACTGCAGATGCTCAGTCATAGGTCGTATGCGATGCGTAGTGTGTATTCGTAAATCGTCTACTCAACTCGGGGGGGCTCCCCCCACCCAAGGTTAAATCCTGAGCGTCCGGCCCCCTCCAAGATTAAATCCTGAGTGCGCTGCTGTACTCCAGAATACTTGTGGAACGGATGAGGGTCTTTTGGTGATCTTAAAAATTTCCGAGTAGTGTTGACTGGCTTGAATGTTACTCTAATATTGTGTGGTTTTAGATGGATAGCCAATTTTTTGGAAATGGTGCTAACAAATGGAATAGTTACAGTGCTGATGTATTGGGTGTCATCACGTTGTCTTTGTGGTATATCTGAAAAGAGAATCTTGTTGATGAGTCTTTTAGTATAACCATTTAAGGATAGCTCTCTGGATATTGTAGTTAATTCTTCTTGTAATTCATCTTGGTTTGTGGTATACTGTATAGCTCTTTTCTTAAGCATATGGATAATTATATATCCACAAGTTTCTGGGATATATGATGTGACGAGTTGAAATGGAGGTAACATCCAGTATTCGTAAGTTTTCTATACACAGACAGGTTGATACTGTTATTGGTTTGTTTCTTTATTAGGATGCCTAGGAATCTAAGTTTTTCATCTTTTTCAACTTCTAATGTGAATTTGATAGTATGGTGGAAACGACTGATTTTGTTGAGATATTCCATTAGTTCTTCTTTCTTATGATTCCAAATGATAAAGATGTCATCTACATATCTGTACCAAGTTGTAGGTTTTGGGGTAATTTGAGATAAGATTTTATCTTCTAGGTCTTCCATGAATAACTTACCACAAGAAGCAGAGAGGGGGCTGCCCGTGGCTAATCCGGTAAGTTGTTTGTAGACGTTTTTTTGCCAAACAAAATAGTTTGAAGTTAAACAATGATTGAACAATGTAGTGATGTTTCTTGGGAACAAGTTGTCTAAGATGTTGATGACTTCCACAACTGGAATGTTTGTAAACAGAGATGTGACGTCAAGGCTAGCTAGTACATCTTCTTTAGAGATAGGGATGTTTTTTAATTTCTCAATAAAATGTGAGTTTTTGATATAAGTATCTGAATTGTGAATGTGTTGTTGTAAAATTTTGGTTAGATATTTAGACAGTTTCTAAGTTGGAGAATAGATTTCATCAACTATTGGACGTAATGGTGTACCTTCTTTATGTATTTTAGGAATGCCATACAATCTTGGAGTCAACGGGTGCATGGATTTTAGCTTTCTTGTTAAATCTATAGGCCAGTTAGTCATTCCATGTAATAGTTCGTTGGTGTCATTATGGTTTTTTTTGCGTAGGATCTGTACTGAGAACATCATAGACAGACATGTCTGATAATAGATTGTTAATTTTCTCTTCATAATCTTTTGTATTTAAGATAAGAGTATTATTGCCTTTGTCTGCTTTAAGTATGATGATGTCTTTATTATTCTTTAATTTGAGTAGTGTTCTTCTTTCCATTTGGTTAGAGTTGGTGTTAGGAGATCTTGACGGAGCAAAGAGGATTATGCTGCTTTTTAATCGTAGGTCATTAGCTATAGGGTGTGGTAGCAATGAGATGGCTTTTTCTAAGTTGCAGATGAAATCTATTTTAGGAATAGCAGTAGGTTTTAAGGCGAAATTGAATCCTTTTTTGAGAATTGAGATCTCAGGTTTTGTTAAAATGTGATTAGATAGATTCACTATAATTTGGTTATCTGGTAGTTTAGAGTTAATGTGATTATCATATAGCAGGTTGAATTTATCAATTTGCATCTTTTTGCTGTAACTGAAGGTTTTAGCATAACTGTTGTAAATCATATTATCTAAAAGTTGCCAGGTATCTTCGTCAAGGTTATTAGAGATGTCTGTGAACAAATCATAGCATTGAGAGTCTATTTGGCTGAGCAAGGATCTCGTATGACAAATTCTTTCTCAGAGAAGGGCGAATGAAGTTTTGTGATAAATAATATTAGCTTTTTTGGTTTTAAAATGTTGTTTGAGATGAAAAAATTTTAGGATAACGTTATTGTCTCGACATCTTTTTAAAAATGTCAGATGGTTTAAACACTTAGCCTTTTTGCATTTTAAACCTTCAAGATTGCGTACCTTTAGTTTAGTAATCTCGTCGATCCTGTTCATAGTGTGACTTTTTTCTTGACTACTTGTATTGGAAACTATACCTAATTTTTTTAGGAATGTTAGTCAAGTGAGTAATATTTATTATCAGACTAGTTTCACCGATTTTTGCTATCGGCATCTTCAGGGATACAATTGGTAAGTGATATGAAGGAAACAGAATAAGTTTTAACTGACAGTTCCAATTCATACAAAATTAGTACTGTGCGTGAGGCAATACGCGTGTCGCGGGTACATGATTTATTGGTTGAGAAACATAATGTAATTAGTGTGAAAGTTCATTTCTTTAGTGTTTAGTGATCTAATTAAAGTTTTCCAAATATCTGGTAGGATTAGACCTTGATTCTTATTTAGGTTTCCTGTTGAACGGGCGACTATAGCAGCTTCCTTGAAGGTTCTGGAATGGTAGTTCTCTTCTATATAAGGCATATGACTCTTATCCCACTCAATAAGATGGTTGGTAGTGGCGAAGCGGGAAAAAGGCATGAAATATCTTGTCTGTTATTTCTAACATAGTCTATGTGCTCCTTCTGTCTCAAGCTTCTAGAGGTGTGTTTCCTTCAATGTAACTAACACCACAGGAACAATGTATATTGTATACTCCAGAGTACTTGTGAAACGGATGAGGGTCTTTTGTTGATCTTAAAAATTTCCGAATAGTGTTGACTGGGTTGAATGTTAATCCTCTAATATTGTGTGGTTTTAGATGGATAGCCAATTTTTTGGAAATGGTGCTAACAAATGGAATAGTTACAGTGCTGATGCATTGGGTGTCATCACGTTGTCTTTGTGGTATATCTGAAAAGAGAATCTTGTTGATGAGTCTTTTAGTATAACCGTTTAAGGATAGCCCTTTGGATATTGTAGTTAATTCTTCTTGTAAGTCATCTTGGTTTGTGGTATACTGTATAGCTCTTTTCTTAAGCATATGGATAATGCTAAGTTTCTGGGATATATGATGTGACGAGTTGAAATGGAGGTAACGTCCAGTATTCATAAGTTTTCTATACACAGACAGGTTGATACTATTATTGGTTTGTTTCTCTATTAGGATGTCTAGGAATGGAAGTTTTTTTATCTTTTTCAATTACTAATGTGAATTTGATAGTATGGTGGAAACAATTGATTTTGTTGAGATATTCCATTAGTTCTTCTTTCTTATGATTCCAAATGATAAAGATGTCATCTACATATCTGTACCAAGTTGTAGGTTTTGGGGTAATTTGAGATAAGATTTTATCTTCTAGGTCTTCCATGGTCAGCACAAGAAGGAGAGAGGGAGGCTACCCATGGCTAATCCAGTAAGTTGTTTGTAGACGGTTTTTTGCCAAACAAACTTCAAACTATTTTGACTTCAAACTATTTTGTTTGGCAAAAAACCATCTACAAACAACTTACCAGACTAGACATGGGTAGCCCCTCTCTGCTTCTTGTGGTGAGTTATTCATGGATGACCTAGAAGATAAAATCTTATCTCAAATTACCCCAAAACCTACAACTTGGTACAGATATGTAGATGGCATCTTTATCATTTGGAATCATAAGAAAGAAGAACTAATGGAATATCTCAACAAAATCATTCGTTTCCACCATACTATCAAATTCACATTAGAAATTGAAAAAGATGAAAACCTTCCATTCCTAGACATCCTAATAAAGAAACAAACCAATAACAGTATCAACCTGTCTGTGTATAGAAAACTTACGATTACTGGATGTTACCTCCATTTCAACTCGTCACATCATATATCCCAGAAACTTGTGGATATATCATTATCCATATGCTTAAGAAAAGAGCTATACAGTATACTACAAACCAAGATGACTTACAAGAAGAATTAACTACAATATCCAGAGAGCTATCCTTAAATGGTTATCCTAAAAGACTCATCAACAAGATTCTCTTTTCAGATATACCACAAAGACAACGTGATGACACCCAATACATAAGCACTGTAACTATTCCATTTGTTAGCACCATTTCCAAAAAATTGGCTATCCTTCTATAACCATGATATTAGAGTAACATTCAAGCCAGTCAACACTATTCGGAAATTTTTAAGATCACCAAAAGACCCTCATCTGTTCCACAAGTACTCTGGAGTATACAATATACCTTTTTCCTGTGGTGTTAGTTACATTGGTCAGACCTCTAGAAGCTTCGAAATGAGACAGAAGGAAGGTTTATTTTCTATGTCTCTAACATAGGCTATGTTAGAAACAACAGACAATATATTTCAGGCCTTTCTTCCCACTTCGTCACTACCAACCATCTTATTGAGTGGGATAAGAGTCATATGCCCTATATAGAAGAAAACTACCATTCCAGAACCTTCAAGGAAGCTGCTATAGTTGCCCGTTCAACAGGATACCTAAATAAGAATCAAGGTCTTATCCTACCTGATATTTAATTAGATCACTAAACACTAAAGAAATGAACTTTATGACGATTACATTATGTCTCTCAACCAATAAATCATGTACCTGCGACATGCGTATTGTCTCACGCACAATACTAATTTTGTATGAATTAGAACTGTCAGTTAAAACCTAGTTTGTTACCTTCATATCGCTTACCAATTGTATCCCTGAAGATGCCGATAGCAAAAATCGGTGAAACTAGTCGGATAATAAGTATTACTCACTTGACTAACATTCCTAAAAAAAATGAGTTATAGTTTCTATTTTTCACCTTCTTATAGTAGAAAAGTAAATTAGTGAAGCATGATCTCCCATGCTGAGAATACTGCTGTTATCAACCCATTTCTGTATCCTACTTCCCACCAATTTCTCCAGGACCTTCACCACAACTCCAGATACACAGACTGGCCTATAATTTGAAGCTGCAGCCTTATCACCACCTTTATGCAGTGGAACAATTTTATCCTTCTTCCACTCCCTTGAAACTGTGTTGTTGTAAGACTCTTATTGAACGGGCATTCCAGTGCTATTGCCAATTCCTTGGAACATTCCCTTAAGATGCATGGTAATGTGTCATCAAATCCTATCGCCTTATTGACATCAAGTATATTTATTTCCTCAAATACCTCCTGCTCACTCGCTATTAAGCCATCCTCTACACTTAAGTTCTTCGTGATTCCACTCTGATCAGGATGAAACACCCTTATAAATTGATCACTGAATACCTCAACAACATCTTCTTCTGCCTCAGTTGCTATTCTACCACTTTCATCCCTTAACTTCATCTTACCATGATCATTCTTCCTTCTACTTGCCACATATCTAAAAAAAAAACTCTAGGGTTTTTCTTTGCCTGATTTGTCAGCTTCTGCTCATATTCTACGTTTGTTTTCCTTACTAACTAAGTCACTCTCCTTGTTCTTTATACTCTTCATGTGACTGATTATTACCATTATTCATCTTGTACTTTCTTCAGAGTACTTTCTTTTTCCAGATTTTATGCTTAAGCTCCACATTCATTCATTTTACGCCTATCTTAATCAGCTTTTTGGCCTTCAGAATACATTCGCACATCGATGTTGTTATGTATTTCTCAGTTCCTATGCTTCATTCCTTGCTGCTCAACTCTCGTTCCATGTTATAGTTCCAGGCTGTTTCCTAAGCTTGTCATAATCACCAGCCTTATAATTGCACATATATCCTTTCCTCGCAAAAGTCAAAGTCTGCATATGACTAGCCACAACACAGGTAATTACTTCATGATCACTTTCACCAACTGGAGAAAAATGTGAAACCCCTCTAACAATTACATCCTCTGATGAAATGATGAGATCTAGTACTCTTGATTCTTGCGTGCCCATCTTTGTGTGCTGCCTGAGATAGTTATCTCTCAAGAAGTTGAGAAACTCATATTTCCTTATTCCTATCTCTTCATTCCAGTCTATACCACCATAATTAAAATCACCCATAATAATTAACCATCCCTTGTTCACTAATCTAAGTTGTTTTTACATTTCTTCATCATTACCCTCCACATTCCCAGGCCTATAGCAACATTCAACTAAATACGTCTTCCTCTCAACCTCTACGTTACACCACACTGCCTCATAATAACCATTGCCACTATTTCCCCCTTTCATGTGTACCTTATGTTGACTTAATTCCCCAGTTATCATCAGTAGCACCCCCCCCTTTCCTTCCTGCCCTTTCTATCCTTGCGAAAAATACTCTACCCTTCTATTTCTGGGGTGCTTAAGGGTCAAAGCTGTATAACTGAGAGGAGACCTCCACATAGCCTTTACAGGAATGCGGAGAACCGACCAGGGCTTCTGACCTAATGTCCAATCCTCACCTTCTCGTGGTGCACCCTGTTGGGTATCTACTTTGATACTGAACGAACGAGGATGGGCTGGCAATTTGGGATTTAGCCGACCAAATTGTATTCTTATTGGTTAAACCAAAATAAAAAATGATGGTACAACATGACAAAATTTCATGCCGGCTGGGGCATCGCCCGGTTAAACAAGGCCCCGTTGTTTTCGCCAGGGAACCAGGGCGAACAGCGAAAAGTCAGCTACTGGAACAAATCTGAAAACAAACCCCAACTCAACATCACCAGAGTTAAAGATCGGTACTATCAACGTAAGAAGCCTGAATGGCAAAGAAATGGAGCTAGCTGAGGAATTAGATAAGTACCAGATCGACATAATAGGGGTGACTGAAACAAAAAAGATCAAAACTGGTGAGATCTTTCTGAGCAATAAATACAAAATGTTATATTCAGGCAATGACAACCAAGGAAAAGAAGGAGTAGCCATAGTATTCAACACAAAATACGAGGCTAATCTTCTTGAATGGCAGTCAGTCTCAAGTAGAGTAATGTGGGCAAATATGAGAATGGGGAACTGGACAATGAGACTTATTTGTGCCTATGGTCCCACAGAAGGTTCTACTAAGGTAGAAGTGGAGGAATTTTTTGAGGCTTTAGAAAAAGCAACTGACACAATGAAAAATGAAAAGTTGGTCCTTGTTGGGGATCTAAATAGTAGAGTAGGAAATGATTGTGAGACATACAAAAATGTTTTGGGAAAATTTGGAGAAAAGAGCAAAGCTAATAATAATGGCAAATATCTGTTGGATTTCTGCTCAGGACATGGACTGGTTATTACTAACACCATGTTCCAACATAAAAATGTGCACAAATTCACATGGAGAGAAGAGGCTAGGAATAAGAAAAGTCTCATTGACTATGTTATTGTTGATAGTGATGTTTTCTCCCTGGTGCAGGACACCAGAGTGTACAGAGGATTTGAAATTGGAAGTGATCACTATTTAGTCTTGAGCAGGATTAAATTGAATTTCATATTGAAAAGAATAACATGTAAGAAAGTTTTAAAGCGAATAAAAGTTGAGCAGCTCTCAGATGTGAACTGTAGACTAAAATACAGAAATATTATTGAAAAGAAAATGAAAGAGTTTGAGAACAGGAATCAAACCTTGGAGATTCAGTGGCAAACTCTGAAGGAAACATTGATTGATTCTGCCAGAGAGGCATGTGGTGAGGTTGTGTGCAAGGATAAAAAAATTAGAACTCCCTGGTGGACACAGGAAGTTAAAGAGGTAGTGAAGGAAAAGAAGAAAGCATATCAAAAGTTCCTGGCAAATAAGTCAGCTTTTACTCTTACAGAATACAGAGACAAATGTAAGAAAGCTAAACAGTGTGTAAAACTAGCTAAACAAAAGTCATGGGAGGACTTTGGCAAGAATATAGAAAATAAATATCAAGAAGGTGGCAAAATATTCTGGAGGTTGTTGAAGAAGCTTAGGAATGGAGGAAAGAGTGCTGTAAAAGGAATTAGAGATGATAAAGGTGAAATGAAAACAGGAGAAAAAGATATCCTTGAAGTATGGAGTAATTACTTTGAAAAACTGCTAAATGAAACAAGCAGTGATGACAGCACAGTGATAAAAAACACTGACCAGGCATGCAGTCAGGAATACATATCCATACTTGAAGTAGAAAAAGCCATCAAAGGCTTGAAATGTGGAAAGGCAGCAGGAGTTGATGATATTCGACCAGAAATGCTGAAGTATGGTGGTATAAGAGTCTTACAGTGGCTGCACTGCATAGTTCAGAAAGCCTGGACAGAGGGACGAATTCCCGATGATTGGAGTAGAGCTCTCATAGTACCTATATATAAAAAGGGAAATAAAACTGAATGTGAGAATTACAGAGGTATTTCCCTACTGAGTGTTCCTGGCAAGATCTATGCAAGTATACTTGAGAAACGGTTGAGAAGAATTGTGGAAGAAAAGCTTGGTGAAGAACAAGCTGGATTCAGGCCAAATAGAGGCTGTCAGGATCAGATCTTCACTTTACGACAAATAGTCGAGAAAGCATGCGAATATAACAAAGATATGTATTTAAGTTTTGTTGATTTGGAAAAGGCATATGACAAGGTGCCAAGAGACAAGCTATTCAATACGCTGCAGTTATATGGTGTCAATGGGGCATTATATCAAGCAATACTTAGTCTTTATTTGAGTTGTGAGTCAGCAGTTAGAATTGAAAGAAGTACAGGAAGATGGTTTAATGTTAAATCTGGTGTGAGACAAGGATGCACATTATCCCCTCTGTTATTCATTATCTATATGGATCACATTATGAAGGAATGTGGTATTAAACCTGATATCAAAATTGGAGATGTTAATGTCAGCTCTTTGCTTTATGCGGATGATGTTATACTTCTAAATAAATCCGCTACAAGTCTGCAAGATTCTCTGACTAAATTGAATAGCTGTTGTAATAGATATGGTATGAAGGTCAGCAATAAAAAGACAAAGACAATGAAAATAGGCAGAATCATTGAAAATGTCAACTGTGTTGTGAATGGAGAACCTGTGGAACAAGTAAAACATTTCAACTACTTAGGCACAGTTTTTACTGAAGATGGTAAACTAAATATAGAAATAGACAACAGAATCAGCAAAGCTGGTATGGTGGGAAGTCAATTGAATAAATTCATATGGAATAAGAAAGAAATTAGTCGGAACACTAAATTAGCTGTATACAAGACTGTGTTCAAACCAATTTTAACTTATGGATCTGAGAGCTGGGTCAGAAGTAAAACACTTGACCAAAGACTAGAGACCGCAGATATGAGAGTCCTGAGAAAGATTAGAGGCGTGAACAGATGGCATCAATGGCAATATCATATTAAAAATGAGGATATTAGGAAAGAACTTGACATTGTCAGCATCCAGGAATGCGTTAGCAGAGCTAATCTCAGATGGTATGGTCACTTAAATAGAATGGGAGAGGAAAGATTAGCAAAACAAGTGTTCTCTGCCAGGTTGGCAGCTAAACGACCCAGAGGAAGACCAAGATATAGGTGGATTGATACGGTACAAAGTGCCTTAGACGATAGAAATATAAGATCTGATAATGTTGGAGTCTTGACAAGTAACAGACTGATTTGGAGGAAAATTGTAGATAGGAAGTTAGTAATGATGTAATTTTTTCATGTAGTACTGTCATATCCTGTACACCCCTTGAGGGTACATGGCAGGAATTTGATGATGATGATGATGATGATCTATTTCTATTCCCATTACGATATCATCTTCTTTCAACCATGTTGCAGTTGTTCCAATGATTTGGGGACAAATAAACTCATTCACTGAAACCATTCTGGCATTTGTAAACAAACACAGTAGTTCATTTTTAGGTCTATAGCCAGTACTATCCAAGCCATATGTTGGTTGTGATTTTCCCACCACACCTGCCATATCACCTTTATCACTGCTTTCCACATGTATCTGCTCAGTCTCAACTTCTCCACCCACATTGCAATATACCCATCTTCATACACACATTCACTGCCACTTTCAACATTTCACTCTCTCTCTCTCTCTCTCTCTATGCCATGTCTTCCTGTCCACCTGAGGGGGCCTCCCCCATTTCCCTGTTTCTCTTGTATTTCTGTTCTCTCTTCCTCTCTCACACTACTACTGTTTCCACTGCCAAGCACTTCTGTCTCTTCAGTACCACTCTCCTGATTTTTCCCTTCATCTCTTTCTTCTGATCATCTCTGGCACGCATCACACACACTGTATTTTCATCCAGCACACTCACTCCAAAACCATTTAAATGCAACCCATCACACCTGTATAATTTCATTTTTCCCTTAAACACATGCCATACTTCCATAAACTTTACTCCCTTCTCCTCACACAGCTCCACTAGCAATATGGACAAATATCAGAATGGAGTCACATGAAAGTCAATGGTAATCCTACCTTAGATTTGCTGTCTGCCAAATACATTTTCTCTAATTAAGCATTTCTTTCTACTAAGAAAGAAATGGAGGAATTTTTTAAGCTCTATAGAGAGAGGGAAGTTGACACAAATGTCCTTTTCTTCTTAATGATTATAAGTCAGAATTTATGGAAAGGATTTTCTGTAAATTCTATATGTCTCTAGAATATTCTATATTTTTTGCAATCTGATGTTGTTGAGGTTGCAGACATTTAGTGAAAATATTAGAGTTGCATTTAAAATAATTTACTTATTAGGCTCTGTAACCTGTCACACCACATAACTTGCTTCATAGGAACGTAATTAATACTATGGTAGGACTGGATCCTACCTTAGATTTGCTGTCTGAGAAATATATTTTCTCCAATTAGTTCCTGCCTAGCAGGATGAAAAACCGAGTTTCCAAGCAAGCAAAAATCCTGCTAACTTGTTTGCAGTTGAAAAGCTCTTAATAATATTCTTCATGTCATATGCAGTACAGCTGGCTCTCACTACAGCAAGCCTGTAGGGACTGCGAGAGCAGTTCGTAATAATGGATAGTTTGCTATATATATAGTAAATTTGTTTAGCACAGCATTGTATCTGTGGAACATTAATATTATTATTATTCCTGACACATCCAAGGAGTCCGAAGACACATCGCGGGAGGACACCTACAACCGTCTCAACCACTACACCGAACCTCTACTACGAATCATCTCCATCAACGCCATCTACCACCCGCCTCCACCACCACAACAACTAGTATTTTCATCATCATCATCAATTTCCTGCCATGAACCCTCAAGGGGTGTACAGGATATGATAGTAATACATGAAAAAATTACATCATTACTAACTTCCTATCTACAATTTTCCTCCAAATCAGTATGTTACTTGTCAAGACTCCAACATTATGAGATCTTATATTTCTATCGTCTAAGGCACTTTGTACTGTATCAATCCACCTATATCTTGGTCTTCCTCTGGGTCATTTTCCTGCCAACCTGGCAGAGAACACTTGTTTTGCTAATCTTTTCTCTCCCATTCTATTTAAATGACCATACCACCTGAGATTAGCTCTGCTAACGCATTCCTGGATGCTTACAATGCCAAGTTCTTTCCTAATATCCTCATGTTTAATATGATATTAATATGAATCTCCAAGATTTGATTCCTGTTCTCAAACTCATTCATTTTTTCTTCAATAATCTTTGTGTATTTTAGACTACAGTTCACATCTGAGAGCTGCTCAACTTTAATTCGCTTTAAAACTTTCTTACATGTTATTCTTTTCAATGTGAAATTCAATTTTATCCTGCTCAAGACTAAATAGTGATCACTTTCAATTTCAAATCCTCTGTACACTCTGGTGTCCTGCACCAGGGAGAAAACATCACTATCAAGAATAACATAGTCAATGAGACTTTTCTTATTCCTTGCCTCTTCTCTCCATGTGAATTTGTGCACATTTTTATGTTGGCACATGGTGTTAGTAATAACCAGTCCATGTCCTGAGCAGAAATCCAACAGATATTTGCCATTATTATTAGCTTTGCTCTTTTCTCCAAATTTTCCCAAAATATTTTTGTATGTCTCACAATCATTTCCTACTCTGCTATTTAGATCCCCAACAAGGACCAACTTTTCCTTTTTCATCGTGTCAGTTGCTTTTTCTAAAGCCTCAAAAAATTCCTCCACTTCTACCTTGGTAGTACCTTCTGTGGGGCCATAGGCACAAATAAGTCTCAGTGTCCAGTTCCCCATTCTCATATTTGCCCACATTACTCTACTTCAGACTGACTGCCGTTCAAGAAGATTTAGAATTAGAACTAGATTTAGAACTAGTATTTTTTTGTCTGTAAATTGCGTGTGTTCTGAAGGGCCGATTTGTCTGTATGTGTGATGAAAAACCTGAGTATCCTGGAGAAAAAACCCTGCCACCTCCGTATGAGATCAGCTAACTCACCTTCGATTGAAATCGTCCAGATGAAGATTCCTCCCATCGCGACGAGAATCGAACTTAGGCCTATTCCAATCTAAGGGCGCAATCTACCGTCATTCTTCCATTTGCGCTACTGAGGCGCTATATTCTGATTGCACACACTAATCACAAGGAACACTATTTAGAAGTTTCTTCTAGAGATAAAAATGTTTTGACTTCATTCCTGTATTAATCCAAGCTTTTTATTAGTCTCTTATAGTAAGCAAGTTTGTTATATTGTTTGCTATAGTGAGAGTTAACTGTATTTAAATTCAGGTCTTTTCAATCAAAAGGCTTATCATTACTGAGCTATCAGGCCCAATATTTACACAAATGAATCCACTATTGTTAATTTATTATATTGCGAAACTACAGAGCTTTAAGAAGCTATATTTTATTACTAGTTTATAACATCATTCAACATAGTAACGAAGGAGTTTTTGTCAGTAATTGTTTCACATCTGTTCTCATAATGACATAGTATATGTCTAGTTGAAATAGATTTTTAAATGAAATAGGACACCACATCCTTCACGAGCAGACAAGTGTGGTCAGTTGAGCATTCATTGAAATAAACTGTTTAAAAAGTTCAGACTAAGGATGCCAGTAACACATTTCACTCTGATTTTTCTTTCTGGCTTCTTCTAATAGATTTTTCATATTGTCTCATATCTATTGGTAGAATTATATAATGAAACAGACTCATGGGTGTTGGCTGTTGTGATTTGCTAAAACATTTTCACCTTATCCCTGTCATGTGACCAAATGGAGAACACGTTATCAATGTACCAATAGCCATATTGTGGATTCAAGAAGAACAAAATTTAGGGTCATTTTTTAAAATGTTCTATGAAAAAATTTGTGCCCCCAATCTGCCTGTAGGTTTTCCCTTACCAGGTAAAATAGCCAGAGTGCATGGTAAAAGTGAATAATACTGATTTGTTGGGGGGGGGGGAGATTATTCATGAGTTTGACATGTGTTTCTGGATACATAAATGAATAGATAGGCTACATCAAAAACTGGCCATAATGTCAATATCATTCATATTATGGCCAGTTTTTAAGTAGGACCTTTATAAATAGGGTAACCCAATCCTGTTCCAATTATAAATTTCCAGGATATGTTTGAAAGCACACCCCAACTCAACATCACCAGAGTTAAAGATCGGTACTATCAACATAAGAAACCTGAATGGCAAAGAAATAGAGCTACCTGAGGAATTTGATAAGTACCAGATCGACATAATACGGGTGACTGAAACAAAAAAGACAAAAACTGGTGAGATCTTTCTGAGCAATAAATACAAAATGTTTTATTCAGGCAATGACAATCAAGGAAAAGAAGGAGTAGCCATAGTATTCAACACTAAATACGAGGCTAATCTTCTTGAATGGCAGTCAGTCTCAAGTAGAGTAATGTGGGCAAATATGAGAATGGGGAACTAGACAATGAGACTTATTTGTGCCTATGGCCCCACAGAAGGTTCTACTAAGGTAGAAGTGGAGAAATTTTTTGAGGCTTTAGAAAAAGCAACTGACACAATGAAAAAGGAAAAGTTGGTCCTTGTAGGGGATCTAAATAGCAGAGTAGGAAATGATTGTCAGACATACAAATATATTTTGGAAAAATTTGGAGAAAAGAGCAAAGCTAATAATAATGGCAAATATCTGTTGGATTTCTGCTCAAGACATGGATTGGTTATTACTAACACCATGTTCCAACATAAAAATGTGCACAAATTCACATGGAGAGAAGAGGCAAGGAATAAGAAAAGGTTTCATTGATTATGTTATTGTTGATAGTGATGTTTTTCTCCCTGGTACAGGACACCAGAGTGTACAAAGGATTTGAAACTGGAAGTGATCACTATTTAGTCTTGAGCAGGATAAAATTGAATTTCGTATTGAAAAGAATAACATGTAAGAAAGTTTTTAAAGTGAATAAAAGTTCAGCATCTCTCAGATGTGAACTGTCGACTAAAAATAACAAAGATTATTGAAGAAAAATTGAAAGAGTTTGAGAATAGGAACCAAACCCTTGGAGGTTCATTGGCAAGCCTTGAAGAAAACCCTGATTGAATCAGCTAGAGAGGCATGTGGTGAAGTTGTCTGCAAGGATAGAAAAATTAGAACTCCATGGTGGACACAGGAAGTTAAAGAGCCAGTGAAGGAAAAGAAGAAAGTATATCAAAAGTTCCTAGAAAAAAAGTCACCTTGTGCTCTTAGAGAATACAGAGACAAATGTAAGAAAGCTAAACAGTGTGTAAAATTAGCTAAATAAAAGTCATGGGAGTACTTTCGCAAGAACATAAAAAATAAATATCAAGAAGGTGGCAAAATATTCTGGAGGTTGTTGAAGAAGCTTAGGAATGGAGGAAAGAGTGCTGTAAAAGGAGTTAGAGATGATAAAGGTGACATGAAAATGGGGAGAGAAAGATATCCTTGAAGTATGGAGTAATTACTTTGTAAAAGTGCTAAATGAAACAAGCAGTGTTGACAGCACAGTGATAAAAAGCACTGACCAGGCATGCAGTCAGGAATACATATCCATAATTAAGTGTAGAAAAAGCCATCAAAGGCTTGAAATGTGGAAAGGCAAGCAGGAGCAGATGATATTCGACCAGAAATGCTGAAGTATGGTGGCATAAAAGTCTTACAGCGGCCCTGCACTGCATAGTTCAGAATGCTTGGACAGAGGGACGAATTCCCGATGATTGGAGTAGAGCTCTCATAGTACCCATATATAAAAAGTAAAATAAAACTGAATGTGAGAATTACGGAGGTTATCCCTACTGAGTGTTCCTGGTAAGATCTATGCAAGTATACTTGAGAAACGGTTGAGAAGAATTGTGGAAGAAAATCTTGGTGAAGAACAAGCTGGATTCAGGCCAAATAGAGGCCTTGTCAGGATCAGATCTTCAACTTTATGACAAATAGTGGAGAAATCAAGGGGATATAACTAAGATCTGTATTTAAGTTTTGTCGATTTGAAAAGGCATATGACAAGGTACGAAGAGAGAAGCTATTCAATATGCTACAGTTATATGGTGTCAAATGGAGCATTATATCAAGCAATACTTAGTCTTTATTTGAACTGTAAGTCAGCAGTTAGAATTGAAGGAAGTAAAAGAAGATGGTTTAATGTTAAATCTGGTGTGAGACAAGGATGTACATTATCCCCTCTGTTATTCATTATCTATATAGAATCACATTATGAAGGAAAGTGATATTAAACATGATATCAAAATTGGAGATGTTAATGTCAGCTCTTTGCTTTATGCAGATGATGTTATACTTCTAAATAAATCCACTACAAGTTTGCAAGATTCCCTGACTAAATTGAATAACTGTTGTAATAGATATGGTATGAAGGTCAGCAATAAAAAGACAAAGACAATGAAAATAGGCAGAATCATTAAAAATGTCAACTGTGTTGTGAATGGAGAACCTGTGGAACAAGTAAAACATTTCATCTACTTAGGGACGATTTTTACTGAAGATGGTAAATTAAATATGGAAATAGACAACTGAATCAGCAAAGCTGGTATGGTGGGAAGTCAATTGAATTAAATTCATATGGAATAAGAGAGAAATTAGTCACAACACTAAATTAGATGTATACAAGACAGTGTTCAAACCAGTTTTAACTTATGGATCTGAGAGGTGGGTCAGAAGTAAAACACTTTGACCAAAGATGTGAACAGATGGCATCAATGGCACCATCATATTAAAAATGAGGATATCAGGAAAGAACTTGACATTGTCAGCATCCAGGAATGCATTAGCAGAGCTAATCTCAGGTGGTATGGTCACTTAAACTTAAACAGAATGGGCGAGGAAAGATTAGCAAACCAAGTGTTCTCTACCAGGTTGGCAGGAAAACGACCCAGAGGAAGACCAAGATATAGATGGAGTGATACGGTACAAAGTGCCTTAGACGATAGAAATATAAAATCTGATAATGTTGAAGTCTTGACAAGTAACAGACTGATTTGGAGGAAAATTGTAGATTGGAAGTTAGTAATGATGTAAATTTTTCATGTAGTACTATCATATCCTGTACACCACTTGAGGGTACATGGCAGGAATTTGATGATGATGAGGATATGTTTGTTTTGTATATGTATTTTTGGTAACCCATAAATCCAAGGAGGCCTAAGATTATATGGTTTAAGTTTTTGGATTTCAGGAGGCTAGGGTAATTTTTGGAGACCCTTTATTTTTGTGTTTGAGCAGGGTCATTTTCAGTTAGGTGGTACATAGAATGATCTCTGACTAAGACTGACATTTTTTTATCATATTCAGAGAGAGAGGGGGAGAGATCGTAGACTACCATAGCATTTTCCAATTTGGTAATGATAATATTCTGGTTTTGGAATAATTTTTTAAGTGTAGTGAGTCCTGCATAAGATAAATTTATTTGGAGGCTTTACACATTAAAGATTCTCTACCCTACTTTAAAATTCATTTAGAAAATATTTTATAGAATATGGAATATTATAATTATTGCATTAGAATTATCACTTGCCATTATCTAACCTATAAATTTCTTCTGATATTAAATACTTCTATTTTAAATTAATTTCAGTTTAGACATTTCATACTTTGGTGTTTCAGGAAATTGTTCATGCAAGAGAAATTCGTTATCGTATTCTGGCAAACTGTGAATTGGCCTTGGAACCTGGCACAACAAAAGATGAAAAGAAGCGATTATTGCATACTGTTATTATAGGAGGTGGACCAACAGGAGTTGAATTTGGAGCAGAACTTTATGACTTTGTTTTGGATGTAAGTTCATAATTTTTTTCAAAATAGGCATGTTACTTTCTCTATATGTCATTTTATTTTTAATATTTGGTCGTCTACAGGGAGAAAGTAGAATATTTCGCTATTACACTCTCTCTCTCTCTCTCCCTACATATATATATATATATTGTGACTAGTATTGACTCGGTTTGCAAACATATTTAAAAATTAATAATTGTACTTTTAGACATTTGTAATTTGTACTTTTAGACATTTGTAATTTGTACTTTTAGACATTTCATACTTTGGTGTTTCAGGATATTGTTCATGCAAGAGAAATTCCTTATCGTATTCTGGCAAACTGTGAATTGGCCCTGGAACCTGGCCCAACAAAAGATGAAAAGAAGCGATTACTTAAATCCTTAAAAAATAACCAAGACATTATAATCACAAAAGCAGATAAAGGCAATGCCACTGTCCTTTTAGACTGACATATATTGAAAAAATGAACCATTTAATATAGGACCACAACACCTACCAAATGGTAAACTTCAACCCCACAAAACGTAACAAAAAGAAAACAACTGAATTAATCAAATCCGTCCACACATGGCCTGAAGAAACAACAAAAAAATTAATATCTCAGTATGCCCGTGCGCCCAGAATTTATGGCCTGCCAAAAATACACAAACCAGGCACACCGCTTCGTCCGATTGTTGAAGGAATTGACAGCCCAAATTATCACTTAGCCAAAAAATTAGCTGCCACACTCAAGGAATTGGTAGGTCAGTCTCCTTCCTACATAAAAAATACACAACATTTCATTAATAAAATTAAAAACATTACACTCAACGACCAAGATTTATTAGTCAGCTTTGACATAACTTCCCTTTTCACCAATGTCCCGATCAGTGACACAGTCTTGCTCCTACAGAACATATTTCCACATGACATCACGGCCCTCTTTGCCCACGTACTCCGCTCCGGATATTTCGTGTGGCAAAACAATTTTTACCTTCAAAAAGAAGGTACAGCCATGGGCTCACCACTTTCTTCCCCAATAGCTAACTTTTATATGGAAGACTTTGAGCAACATGCTCTAGAGACGGCATGTCTAAATCCCAAAATTTGGCTCAGATATGTCGACAATATTTTTGCCATTTGGCCACATGGCCGCGAAGCTCTAAATACATTACTTAGCCACCTAAACAAACAACACAAACATATCCAATTCACCATTGAAAGAAAAAAACAACTCTCTTTCTTTCCTAGACACACTTGTCACACGTCTTCCCTCTGGCTGTCTCTCCTTCTCAGTTTCCGCAAACCTACACACACAGACCAATACATACACAAAAATTCTTACCACCACCCAACACAAAAACTAGGTGTCATAAGCACCCTTAAACACAGAGCCCTAACTATTTGTTCTAACGAACAGGCTCTAAACTAGGAATACAAGATCATCAACCAAACATTTATCAAAAATGGATACAGTAAAAAAACTATTCACAAGATCCTCCATAAAGATACCAGTAAGAACAAAAAAGATTTCAAGAATGCTATTGCCATTCCTTAGGTTAGAGGCATTTCTGAAAAAATAGACAGAACACTTCACAAATACAACATTAAAACCACCTTTAAACCCCCAAATAAGTTAAGACACCTACTCAGTTCTTCTAAAGATCCCCTTCCACACCTAGCACACCCAGGGGTATACAAAATACAATGCACATGTAACCTACCATGTGTATGGTATGTTACAATGCACATGTAACATACCATACAGAGGGGAAACAGGGCGAACTATCCCAATCAGACAAGACGAACACAAATGACACATTAAATACCTCCATTTTGGTAAAACCGGCCTTTCTGACCACGCACTCCAAACATACCACAGAATTGACTGGAAAAATACCAAGTCCCTACACCGCACCAAAACCTGGTTTGAGAGAAAATTTAAAGAGTCATGCGAAATGCTCAAACAACCCAAATCTCAACAAAAATGATGGCTTAACCATTTCAAGAATGTGGAGGACCCATCTACAACCTGTATAACAACCTAAACTAGCCTTAGAAAAATCCCACTACAAGAAGACAACCTGGTGAAGTGCTTGGAACATTCAACAGCAACTGAAAGAAATCATTTTATAACAATCAGAACTATCCAGAAGAATATTAATGCATGAGGACTTTAGCAGTTTATTGTAGTTGTATTTATTTATTTATAATATATATATATATATATTTTTTTTTAATTTATTTTATTTTTTTAAAATTTTTATTTATTTTATTTTTTTTTATAACTAGAGGTCAGGCTAGTAAAAAGGATTTATTAACTACATAGATTTAGTTTACCAGTATACAGGGCATGAGCATGTAGCTTGGTTCCTTATACAGTTGTATTCTTCCGATGATGACCTCGATATAGGGGTCGAAACGTCAAGTTTTATTTTATTAGTAATTAATAAAATAATCTGTTCAACACGAGTGTTTTTGTGTCCCTAAATTTACAAATATGAGTGCTGATCACCTTGTAACCTTAAAAGAAAGAATAATAATTGTACTGACTAAAAACACCGAGAAAGGCATTATCATCATCATCATAAAATTCCTGCCATATACCCTCAAGGGGTGTACAGGATATGATAGTATTACATGAAAAATTTACATCATTACTAACTTCCTATCTACAATTTTCCTCCAGATCAGTCTGTTACTTGTCAAGACTCTAATATTATCAGATCTTATATTTCTGTCGCCTGAGGCACATTGCACTGTATCAATCCACCTATATCTTGGTCTTCCTCTGGATCGTTTTCCTGCCAACCTGGCAGAGAACACTTGTTTCTTGTTTTGCCAATCTTTCCTCGCACATTCTTTTTAAATGACCATACCACCTGAAATTAGCTCTGTTAACATATTCCTGGATGCTGACAATGTCAAGTTCTTTAACAATATCCTCATTTTTAATATGATATTGCCATTGATGCCATCTGTTCATGCCTCTAATGTTTCTCAGGGTTCTCATATCTGTGGTCTCTAGTCTTTGGTCAAGTGTTTTACTTCTGACCCAGCTCTCAGATCCATAAGTTAAAACTGGTTTGAACACTGTCTTGTATACAGCTAATTTAGTGTTCCGACTAATTTCTCTCTTATTCCATATGAATTTATTCAATTGACTTCCTACTATACCAGCTTTATTGATTCTGTTGTCTATTTCTATATTTAATTTACCATCTTCAGTAAAAATCGTGCCTAAATAGATGAAATGTTTTACTTGTTCCACAGGTTCTCCATTCACAATGCAGTTGACATTTTCAACGATTCTGCCTATTTTCATTGTCTTTGTCTTTTTATTGCTGACCTTCATACTATCTCAATTACAACAATTATTCAATTTAGTCAAGGAATCTTGCAGACTCGTAGCGGATTTATTAATAAGTATAACATTGTCCCCATGAAGCAAAGAGCTGACATTAACATCTCCAATTTTGATATCTCGTTTAATACCACTTTCCTTCATAATGTGATCTATATAGATAATGAATAACAGAGGGAATAATGTAATTTAATGTTAAATCTGGTGTCTCACACCAGATTTAACATTAAACCATCTTCTTTTACTTCCTTCAATTCTAACTGCTGACTTACAGTTCAAATAAAGACTAAGTATTGCTTGATATAATGCCCCATTGACACCATATAACTGTAGCATATTGAATAGCTTCTCTCTTGGCACTTATCATATGCCTTTTCCAGATCTACAAAACTGAAATAGAGATCTTTGTTATATTCTCGTGATTTCTCCACTATTTGTCGTAAAGTGAAGATCTGATCCTGACAGCCTCTATTTGGCCGGAATCCAGCTTGTTATTCACCAAGATTTTCTTCTACAATTCTTCTCAACCGTTTCTCAAGTATACTTGCATATATCTTACCAGGAACACTCAGTAGGGAAATACCTCTGTAATTCTCACATTGAGTTTTATTTCCCTTTTTATATACGGGTACTATGAGAGCTCTACTCCAATCATCGGGAATTGGTCCCTCTCTCCAGGCCTTCTGAACTATGCAGTGCAGCCACTGCAAGACTTTTATACCACCATACTTCAGCATTTCTGGACGGATATCATCTACTCCTGCTGCTTTTCCACATTTCAAGCCTTTGATGGCTTTTTCTTCTTCAAGTATGGATATGTATTCCTGACTGCATGCCTGTTGAGTGTTTTTTACCAGTGTGCTATCACTGCTTGTTTCATTTAGCAATTTCTCGAAGTAATTACTCCATACTTCAAGGATATCTTTTTCTCCAGTTTTCATGTCACCTTTATCATCTCTAACTCCTTTTACAGTACTCTTTCCTCCATTTCTAAGCTTCTTCAACAACCTCCAAAATATTTTGCCACTTCTTGATATTTATTTTCTATGTTCTTGCCAAAGTCTTCCCATGTCTTTTTGTTTAGCTAGTTTTACACAGTGTTTAGCTTTCTTACGTTTGTCTCTGTATTCTCAAAGAGCACAAGCTGACTTATTTGCCAGGAGCTTTTGATATGCTTTCTTCTTTTCCTACACTGCCCTCTTTAACTTCCTGTGTCCACCATGGAGTTCTGATTTTTTTATCCTTGCAGACAACCTCAGCACTTGCCTCTCTGGCTGAATCAATCAGGGCTTTTTTCAAGGCTTGCCACTGAATCTCCAAGGTTTGGTTCTGTTCTCAAACTCTTTCATTTTTTCACATCTGAGAGCTGCTCAACTTTTATTTGCTTTAAAACTTTATTACATGTTATTCTTTTCAATATGAAATTCAATTTTATTCTCTCAAGACTAAATAGTGATCACTTCCAATTTCAAATCCTCTGTACACTCTGGTGTCCTGCACAAGGGAGAAAACATCACTATCATAATCAATGAGACTTTTTTTATTTCTTGCCTCTTCTCTCATGTGAATATGTGCACATTTTTATGTTGGAACATGGTGTTCCAAGTTTCCCATTCTGATATTTGCCCACATCACTCTACTTGAGACTGCCTGCCATTCAAGAAGATTAGCCTTGTATTTAGTGTTGAATACTATGGCTACTCCTTCTTTTCCTTGATTGTCATTGCCTGAATATAACATTTTGTATTTATTGCTCAGAAAGATCTCACCAGTTTTTGTCTTTTTTGTTTCAGTCACCCCTATTATGTTGATCTGGTACTTATCTTAATTCCTCAGCTAGCTCTATTTCTTTGCCATTCAGACTTCTTATGTTGATAGTACCGATCTTTAATAATGGTGATGTTGAGTTGGAATGTTTTTTCAGATTTGTTCCAGTAGCTGACTTTTTGCTGTTCACCCTGGTTCCCTGGTGAAAACAACGGGGGCCTTGTTTAACTGGGCGACGTCCCAGCCAGCATAAAATTTTGTCAAGTTGTACCATCATTTTGTAATTTGGTTTAAGCCAATAAGAATTACAATTTGTTCGGCTAAATCCCAAATTGCCATCCCATCCTCATTCGTTCTGCATCCAGGTAGATACCCAACAGGGTGCACCACGAGAAGGTGAGGATTGGACATTAGGTCAGATCCCTGGTCGGTTCTCCATATTCCTTTAAAGTCTGTGTGGAGGTCTCCTCATAGTTATACAGCTTTGACCCTTAAGCACCCCAAGAAAGGTAAGAAAACTTTAATTTAACATGACTAGTTTCGTCGGAATGCTGACTTCTTCAGGTGTGTAAATAATAACAAAATAACAAGAAAAATAACAAGGTAAAAAACATGGACTTCTCAAATTAACAAAATAGGAATAGCAACAGTCATATTTGAACTGGTGTCCGCGTGGCAGGACTAGCGTGAGTTGTGAGTGGCAACTGATTCTAGAGCACCAGAACTCAATCACTGCACTGTGGGCATCAGGCAAACCGTAGCTTAAATTGTTGTTTATATGTGATGGGTCCAGAACTATCTCTTTTGATTCTATAATACGTCTCTCAAGTTCGTCACCGCATTTATAGATATTGATCGTAAGATTCTAGTCTATAATCTGGTGTTGAAGCTCTTCTAGATTAGAGTTAGCGGAGAAAAAAACATGACTGGAGAGTGCACTTACACAGGTTCTTTTGTAAGAGATGTCATGCTGGTGTTCCTCAAGACATAGTGAAATAGATTTATCTGTCTGTCCATAATAAGGTTTACTGCAGTTGCAGACGACTTTATAAACTCCTGGAAACTGAAGCTGGTTGTGTTTTGATTTGGGACAACTCATTAAAGATTGAAGCTTTGGTAAGCTGGTGAAGTAGGTTTTAATGTTGAATTTCTTCATTATTTTTGCCAGTTTTGGAGATTGAGAGTTTATGAACGGCAATTGGATATGAGTAATAGGATTAGAGTTATCTTCTTGTCGAGGTTGGATATGTGGATGTAGATGTTTAGTGATGCTTCGAGAGGAATAGCCATTGTTTAAAAATGTGCTTTTCAGATGGTTGAGTTCTGTTTGAAGGTCTTCTTCTACTGAAATAAGAGGTCTTGCTCGATAGGCCAGAGTGGAAATAATACCAAATTTCTGTGGAGGTATTATTTGTGTGAGTAGGTTTTCAAAAAATTGAAAATTTAATACAACCAGGCATTCTAGTGATCTCTAAGTCCAAAAAAGCGAGGATGGCATTTATCTCTAGCTCTGACATGAATTTGATGTTCTGCTGTTGATTATTCAAATGATCTAGGAAGGTTTGTAGCTCCTCGCCTAGGACAATATTCCCAGATAAGGAAGATGTCATCAATGTATCGCAGCCACAGTTTAGGTTTTAATTTTGCGTTTGAAATAGCTCTCTCTAGAAGATTTTGAAGAGAGAGCTATTTCAAACGCAACAACATTAAAACCTAAACTGTGGCTGCGATACATTGATGACATCTTCCTTATCTGGAAATATGGTCTAGAGGAGCTACAAACCTTCCTAGATGATTTAAATAATCAACGTCAGAGCTAGAGATGAACGGCGTCCTCGCTTTTTTGGACTTAGAGATCACTAGAATGCCTGATTGTCTTAAATTTTTGATTTTTCGAAAAACTACTCGCACAGATAGATACTTGCATGCCTCTTCTCATAACTTCCCTCCACAGAAATTTGGTATTATTTCCACTCTGGCCCATTGATCAATATCTCTTATTTCAGCAGAAGAAGACCTTCAAACAGAACTCAACCATCTGAAAAGCACATTCTTAAACAACAGCTATTCTTCTCGAAGCATCACTAAACATCTACATCCACATATCCAATCTCAACAAGAAGAAAACTCCAATCCTATTACTCACATCCAATTGCCGTTCGTAAGCTCTCTATCTCCAAAACTGGCAAAAATAATGAAGAAAATCAACATTAAAACCTACTTCACCACCCTACCAAAGCTTCATTCTTTTCTGAGTTGCCCCAAACCAAAACACAACCAGCTTCAGTTTCTAAGAGTTTATGAAGTCGTCTGCATCTGCGGTAAACCTTATTATGTACAGACTGATAAGTCTATTTCACTACATCTTGAACACCAGCATGACATCTCTTACAAAAGAACCCGTGCAAGCGCACTCTCCAATCATGTTCTTTTCTCCGCTAACTCTAATCTAGAAGAGCTTCAACACCAGATTATAGACTGGAATCTTACGACCAATATCTATAAATGCGGTGATGAACTTGAGAGACGTATTATAGAATCAAAAGAGAGTGTTGACATCTCTTACAAAAGAACCCGTGCAAGCGCACTCTCCAATCATGTTCTTTTCTCCGCTAACTCTAATCTAGAAGAGCTTCAACACCAGATTATAGACTGGAATCTTACGACCAATATCTATAAATGCGGTGATGAACTTGAGAGACGTATTATAGAATCAAAAGAGAGTGTTCTGGACCCATCACACATAAATAACAATTTAAGCTACAGTTTGCCTGACGCTCACAGTGCAGTGATTGAGTTCTGGCACTCTCGAATCAGTTGTCACTCACTTACAACTCATGCTAGTCCTGCCATGCAGACACCAGTTCAAATATGACTGTTGCTATTCGTATTTTGTTAATTTGAGAAGTCAATGTTATTTTTCCAATTTTTTTGTTTTTATTTACACACCTGAAGAAGTCGGGGTTCCGACGAAACTAGTCGTGTTATATTAAAGTTTTCTTACCTTTCTCGGTGTTTTTAGTCAGTATAATTATTAATTTTTAAATATATATATATATATATACAGTGAAATGTACTAACTTGTGATTTTCTGGATAGTTCACTATTTTATATAGTCAGGGGTTATTAACAAGGTGACAAATGCCTTGGACAAGGAAGATGCATATATGAGTACAGTGGCATACTTAGATTTTGCAAGAGCTTTTGAGAGACTGCCACACGACAAACTGTTAAATAAATTATCAAGGATCTGAAATTCAGGGCTGACATTGCACACGTTATGAAGATGTCACATTGGGTAATGGCAATGATGCAGAGGACCCTGACATGCAAAAACATTGTATAAGGCCTTGATCAGGACTTATTTGGTTATTGGACACAGATTTGGTCACTGGGTGTTCATAGTGATGAGAATATATTAGAAAGGGTCCAGAGAAGATTCACAAAAGTGGTCAGTGGTCTTTGGAATGTGGAGTACAAGGAGAGATTGAGAAAATGTAAATTGCAAAGCCTCGTGAATAGGAGAAGGAGTGGAGGTGGGGGGGGGGATATGATTGAGATATATCAAGGGTTGTTATCAAGTTAACATGGAATAGAGTTTTCATAGAATGGGAGGGGGTAGAACAAGAGGCCATCACTGTAAACTGTATAAGGAGGGTGTGAGCAGAGGAGTGAGGGGAAGGTTCTTTACATGGAGAGTGGTTGGTCAGTGGAATGCATTGTCTGAGTGTGTTGTGAATGTAGGCATATTGAATCAGTTTAAGGCACGGTTGTATGAGCATTGTGTGCAATGGTATGTGTATCTCCCAAAATGAGTCTTTGACTCCATGGAGGCAGATGTTAATAATAATAATATTGAATAATTCAGTTGTTACTTTAAAACTCCCTCTTAACTACTTTAACCATATTTTAAAGATTACATTTAAACATGTATTTAAGCTAACTTTTAAATATACCCATGGTTCAGACATGCTGTAAGAAAACACATAATCTCAGTAAAAGTACATAAATAATTACTGATACTTAAGCATCAGATATTGGAAAGAATAACTCAATCCATTCTCACTGATACAAAGATGTGAAACAAGAAAATAAGAATATAACAATTGGTTATATGCTTAACCACCTTACCGGCCATTATGGATCATATACTCATTCTCATATGCTTCGTATCCATCATGTATTTCAATGGTATTACAATTTTAATATGCACTTCGCATCCATGATAACCTTGACATCTATAGATGTCTTGACTGGTAGCGTGGTTAATATACATGCTGCATGTCAGATGATGTGCATAGCAGATTGGAATCCTTTCAGTTTCAGGTGACATAACTGACAGATTACATGTAACATTAATAACACTCATGGATGATTAAAAAATCTGTTTTCAGTTATGCAACCTCAGCCATCGCTTGGGTCTGCTACATTGGACTGTGTTTTTGCTATTTGACCTTATTCAGAATCTGTCAACTTACAACAAAAAAATAGTAATAAATTTATTGTGGAGAAAGAAAAAAAAATGCCCTCTCTTAGATATCCTACTCACCTGTGCATCTGCAGGTATCCTTTCCTCCAATATACTGCAAACCTATCTTCACTGACAGATGAACAGAGAAACAACTTATTTTCCTGTACAGAAGAATGACATCATAAAAACACTACTCAGCAGAGCAAAGTTCACATATTTTCCACTAATGTATCAGGATAGTAAGTAAGAGGAGTGGTTTCTTTGCATGGAGGGTGGTTGAACTGTGAAATGCATTGCCTGATGGAGTGGTGAGAGCAAGAATGGTCAATGAGTTTAAGGAGTGGTATGATAGACTGTGTTTCCTAGGAGGAACCTCCCACAATGAGTCTTAATAGACTTTGTTTCCTAGTTAGGATCTCCCATGATGAGTCTTTTGACTTCTTGAAGGCCTTAATAATAATAATAGTAACCCTATAACATCCAAAGAATTATTGACAAATCACTGTATCTCAAATTTGAATTGGAACGACGTGGATGACGTGGTTTATCCATGTGAGGACTGAAAATTTTGATTATAAGTGAGTTTAATTAGTTTTTTTTTTTTTTAATAAGCATATGTTATTAGTATTTTGCATTATCTGTCAGTTATTACTTAAAAGGATTTGTCTGTCAGGTGCATTATCTAATGTAGTAGTATCACTGAGGATGGACTGAATTATTCTTTCCAAAATATTTGATATTTATATACCAATAAATAATTACATAACTTTTACTGTATGCTTTCTTATGCTGTGTTTAGATCTGTGTTGATTATGCATATGCATACTACTTTGAAGGCTTAATGACTTATCATAACACAAGTTAAAAGAAGCAAATGCTTTACTACCAGCATTTGCCCCAATTGGTTACTGAGGCAGGCATTCTCAAGGGTGCGCATGGTGTGATCCTAAAAGTATAGAATGCAGAAATGCCAGAAGTTCATATTCTGATATTCGGACTGTCTCTTCTGGATGTAGTCAAGGGCAATTGATATTGTTGTCTTTGGTGAGGGATGATAGCTTTCCAATTCTTTGACAGTTTCTTACAACCAGATTTATTTAAATTAGTTGTGTTCTATAGACTATATGCTGATTCCCAGAGCAATCGTTCACTTCTGAAATGAAGTCTTTTTAATTATTTGGATTTTGTTTATCTTACTTCGATTCATAAATATGTTATTTATAATGAATTCGTCTCTTAATATTTTAGTTTCAGATTTGCTAGATTGTCCATAATAGGAATGCTTACAGTATTAACGGTAGATCCTGTATACCTTATATACATATACACCTTGCATGTAATGGATAGATTTCCACTTTAGGAGAGTGATACAAGGGGATGCCTTATAGGTGGTTTGTAGATATCCTTTTGATTCTTTGAGATGTTTCCCTAACATAAAAGACTATTACTTTTCTGGGGCGGTCTATATGCTCATCATTAGTCTGCAAGTTATGAGGAGGAAGGAATATAATCTTTTTTTATAGCATTGTATTCATTGCTTACAAAACGTCTTTTACAATCTCGCAGATGAATGGTCCTGTAGTACACTAGTTCATGGGTAAGCTAAAGGGTACATAATATGAAAACCCTGAAACTTTTTTCAAGCCACTTCAGATCTTCAATAAGCAAGTGTTAGAATTCAGTCTATGGCTGAATCTTTTACACAGAACTGAATTCTTGCAGGATAATTAATTTACCTACTATCTGACAAGGAACCAATCATATTATGTTATATTATTAAATAGTGCCACCTTTAGGAAGAGTATGCTGTAAAATTCTTATTTATCACATGATACATGGGATTTTGAGGAATATAAAAGAATCAGTAAGCCTTCAGAAGAGAGGGCAGCAAGAGAGAAGAAGTAGCAACAGAGAGAGAGAGAGAGAGAAAAGAATGCAAAGGGGAGTGCAAGAGAGGAAGTGGACAAATAAACTGATACATTGACAGGTGGATATGTTGTGCAACAGTGCTGTGCAAGTACTCAATAAGAGGTCATAAATATTATGTCCAAATTCTAAAGTCAAATTTTGAAGGAATACAAATAGAGTAGAATATCCAGCTGAATTCATGGTAAAGAAGAGGTTATGAGATTGCTGTACTTACCTGTTAAAAGTAAGATTATGTTGGAAATCTAGTGAATAGGGATGGCTCCAGTTAAAAGGGATTGCATCAATGACTGATGTAGTATATATACTTATAACTATTTGGGAAGTCATGGCTAAATATAATACTATATTCTCCAATGCTCTGATACTTCTTCACTCTGATACCTACCTCCTTGTAGAAATTAAAGACAGAAACCGAAACTTATGTGGAAGTAAATTTAATAGATGAAAAATATGTTCTATTGAAGGCCTACAGCAAGAATTAAATTACCGTGGTGTATAGGACAACCATCATATAAGAATAAGACGAGGCCTAAAATTTAGGCTATTTTTAGGTTTTAAGTTTATGTCGGTTGTATAAGACGACCCTCTAATTTTTTCTTCTTTCTTGTATTAATGCAACATTAGGTATTGTTGTTATATCCGTTATTTTTATATCTATGCATATTCGTTATTTTTTTGCATAGCATAGATTTAGTGTTTACGCTTTTAATTACCCTAATTAAAAGTGATTAGGCCCAATTATAATAATTATTAATTTTGCATTTTTTTTAAAATTTTAGGATTATTAAAATTGTTATCATTTAAAATCATGGAACCAGCAACAAAACGAAGAAAGTATGAAGCTCGATTTAAAATAAGGATAATTGAAATGACAAAGCAAACTAATGACTGTGCTGCTGCAAGAAAGTTTGAGATAACCGAGAAGATGGTAAGAGAATGGAGGAAGAAGAAGATATTTTTAAAAAATTGCCAAAGAAAAAATGTGCGATGAGAACGGGGATCGCCCAATGGCCGCAACTGGAAAATCACGTTGCAGAATGGGTATTCGAACAAAGGCAAAATGGTTATTATCTTGTTGCAAGAAATATGATTAGAGCATATGCACTACAATGGTCAGGATTGAATCCTGATGAAAGTATAGAATTTCAAGCTACTTCAGGATGGTGTAATTGTTTTATGAACAGACAAAATCTGGTAATATGACAAAAAATGAAAAGTGCACAAAAACTACCAGCAGATCTTGACCACAAACTTATCAGTTTCCATAAATTTATTATTCAGTTGAGAAAAGGACATAAATTTCTATTGTCAAATATTGGAAATATGGATGAAACTCCTATAAGCTTTGATAAGCAATAAAACATTGAGTCTAAAGGTAGCAAGAGTGTGCTAGTTTGAAGTACAGGTCATGAAAAAACAAGGTTTACAGTTGTGTTGTCATGTTTGGCTGATGGAAACCAAGTTAAAACCAATGATCATCTTCAGACATAAAACTAAACCTAAGATAAAATTTCCTTCAGGTGTTTTTGTACATTTTTCACGAAAAATGTACAAAAACACCTGATTTGTTTATAAACACTGTATTGTAACTACCTAAATGTTCATCCAAGGGAAATTATGCTTTCCTTTTTTATACTCACCATATAAGACGACCCATGATTTCAAGGGGTTTTCTGTAGTAGTTGAGAGTTGTCTTATATGCTGACATGTATGTATATCAAATCTGCCTTGTTTGAAAAATGATTTTAATGAGTCCTTTATCAAGTTTTTAGAAAGCTTTTAGCAGCTTTAGTCTACCAGTCAATAAATCTCCTGAAGTTATCTCTTTTTCTCTCTCTCAGATTTCACTTCCATATATTAAAGGAATTTCTTAAATGTTTTGCTAACATTCTTAGACCTCTTAATACTGTCAAGATTTCTACCTTCTTTTCTCATCTAAAGACAATCTTTCTCCATTCAGGAGAAAGTGGATCCCTTGCTCCAATAGTTTGAGTTACTTTGGGCAGTCTGGCAGATCTGCAGCCATCCATCATGAGAATCATAAATCACATATCCAATATTGTGAACCTGAACAGTCTGACTTAGCAGGGCATGTGATCTCAACTAAACATAAGGTTCTTTGGAAGAAAACAACTCTTACATAATACAGATATTAATTACCTTCAGTTATCCCCTTTATGGGAAATATTATTGTATCAATGTAAATCCTTGATTATTATCTTATTATATTAATTTAATTTTTTTAAAGTTAGGAATTTATTGTCTGTCTGCTGTCTTACTTATGCTATAGCGGCACTTTAAAAATTAATTTTTTTATTGCATTTCATTTTGGATTACATTGTTAATGTACTGAAGTTGCCTTTGATGCTTAGGTGAAACTATTAAATTTAATTCCACATAAGTTTGAATTTCCATCTTTAATTTCTACAAACATGACAGCTTACATACCTGTTTTGAAGCAGATACTTACCTCAATGAGAAACATGAAAGTAAGTGCAACTGTACAGGCTCTAACAAATCATAAATGAAAGGAATAGTCTAAACCAGTGATTCTCAACCTTTTATGCTTCATGTACCTCCTGGAAATATGTATGTAACTAGTGTACCCCCTTGTATAGATAGATAAAATTATAGTTACAGTATAACAATGGGAATAAAATAAAACACACATATATATACACATTAAATTTTGTATTCATAAATTACATATGTTGATAAACACAAAGAGTGACACAAACAATTTAACAAATCTTATAAAATTATAAACATTTTACTGAGTAAATGAGTGAGATGCTTGCGCTTGTTTATGCTTGCACATTTCATCAACAGTTGGGGTTATCTTGCTAAGGTAGAGTTGCAAGTCATCTTTAACATCCAGCCTGTTCCTATAATTATTTTTTTAAAACAGTTAAAGATGAAAAAGTAGTTTCACATAAAAAAGTTGTTGTGAAAGGTAACAAATATTTGACTGCAATTTTTGACAAAGTTAGATATTCCTTCTCCATTCTAATCCAAAAACTAATCAATGGCTTTTTGGAATGAATGCTTTTTAAACTATTGTCACAAGATATCTCAATCAACTGTTCTTTATTGGACAGTGGAAGCTTACATTTTTCAAAATCAAATGTGAAGGGGTCTCGAATCCATTCTTGCATTTCATAAGGGGTGTTAAATACTGCCTTATAATAATTTTAAGAGTGCTTATGTGAACAATTATTTGTTGTCTGATGTCTTCAAAGTCTGCAGTCATTTGCTCATTTTCTTTAAGAAATGAATCTAGTCGCTGAAATTGGTCACAGCTGTTCTTTTTAATTCTGTTTTCCCAGAGATCAGCTGTTCAAGTAGGTTTAGCTCTCAGGTAGGGAAGGACAGGGAGGATTGACAAACGTGTATAGACATGAACTACAGCACTGCGCTTCATCACTCAGTTCTCAGAAATTAATCAGTATTAGTGTTACCAACTTAGCAACTTTGTTACCAGATCTGGTGACTTTTGAGCTTTCATGGCATACCCCCATAACAATGAATTTACTCTTAGTAAATTCATTGTTCAGAATATCAGATATCCTCAAATCAGGTAGTGTATGTTCTGAATAATTCTTTTACAGAAGGTCAGAAGGAGTGTTCCACTGTGGAGAATGCTCCAGAACCAATTCTTAGAAATGATGAAGAATATGTATAAATTGTTCTATACTAATATACTCAATTAACAAAACATTAGAGATACCTGCCTAATAGCATGTCAGTCCTGAAGTGTGAATAATAGTCTGTACTCTCTGAAGCATTGACTCCATCAAATGCTGGAAGGTTGCTGTTCCAGCCATGCCTGTCGCAGCATTGTCCACATGTTGTCTGATGAATCCCATTAGCAGTTGTACTTGAGCTGACGTGAGGGTGCAGGTGTGGCATCAACAGCATGAGGCTATGGTCTCCATCATGCCAGATCGGCTCTGTGATGATTTGGGGAGGCGTCTATGTAAAGAATTAGGTCCATTAGTGTGTCTGGAGCTCCTTAAATGCTGTGAGCTAACAGAATGTGCTTGCTGGTCACCTACACTCTTTCATGGCTTTCAATGCATCCTGCAGCTGATGGTATATTTCAGCTGGACAATGTACCATCTCAATGGACCACGACCACCCAGGTGTTGCTTAAGGAATACTCATCTGAGTTTGAGAGCATTCAGTGGCCCCAAAGGTCCCCAGATTTAAATCTGATCTAATCTTTCTGGGATGCCAAAGAATGAGACATGAGATCCATGAGGACACCAACGTCTAAGGTGCAGAGGTCTAGTTTTGATGTCCTGACACCAGGCAAGGTGCAATGCCCAATGATGAGCTGTCAACAGTGGTACACGATTAGGGTATCGGCTCCCATAGTCCATGGAATGCTGTACTATTTGTTCGCTGACACTGCTTAGACCTCTGACATCGAAACTGGATGTGATTTGTGCTGTCACTGCCCTGAAGTTCGTATGTACAAGCCTGAACAGTCTACATTTGTTTCAATAAGGAAATACCGAGAGCAGGCATATTTATTTCTGGTATTATAATTTATTTATAAAAAAGAGTCCACATTGACCACAGTCATCCCATGTGGTTGGCCACCACTTGCTTTCTGGGTGCTGGTACATCTATTGATGGTATACTAGTGGTACACCCTTTATACAGTTGCCCTTGGAACCCTAGGGCAATAGAATGACCATCTGTCTTGCACTGATAATATGTTCATGATCAAAGTCGCTAAAATCACCACATTTATCCATGCTTGTTGATTGCAGTACACTGTTGGGAAGTCCCAATGTCTGCCTATTTACTACCTGTATTCAGTTTGGGTACATTTCACTCTGCAATGGGGATGCCAGTGTCATCTTCCCATCACCCCTATCTCTAATGTTTTGTCCACTGAATGTAGTTGCATAAGATTTGAGATGTTGATTTAATACATAAATTGAGGTAAGCTATTTAAATTTGATTAACATATACTGCTCAGACTGTGTGTACTAAATAATAATGTTTAAATACCTTAAGCGTAGGTGTTTATCTGATTATCAGACTAAAATTTGCTATTTAAGATGTTTGAAGATTAATTCAAATCTGGCTATATATAGAATTATAGTTTTTGTTGCTGTTAAATTGTTGATGTTATATATAACTGAGTAATTTTGGAATTCTATAATCACCATTCTTGTTATTTGGAAAAGGATTAACCTTCTTTCACAATAATCAGAGATGAACTTATTTCCCACCCACTCCACTCACAACTATTATTATCATTATCATTATTATTATTACATGACACCTCCAGGAAGTTCAAAGACTCATTGAGGGAAGCATCTACTCTACATCTCTGCCTCCACCACTCAATCCACCAACTACAACTAACCACAACTATATCAACACTGTCTACCACCCACCACCACCACTAGTATTTCCACAGACAATCACAAACATCCATGCTCATGGCAGGATTTGAACCCACAGTCTTTTGGCTGTAGATCAGATACGCTAACCAGGTCGGCGTATGGTTGCAAAATGGGTCACAACAGCATGGTGGTAGGTGCTGGATGAGGAAAATCATCTACTACCTAAAGATATTCACAAACTTCCATACTTACAGTGACATTTGAACACCAAACCCTGTTGAGCAGAAAACTGTCCAGTCAGACCAAACTATTTGTGATATTTTATAAGACTGTATTATATACAAGTTAATTTATTTTAGAATTCATTGGAACAGATAGCTCTAGTGCCATCACGTGTTAGTGTTTTTATTATGCCATTTATGTGCCAGGATAGCAATGTAAATTAATATCAGTTCTGTAACTAGTATAAGACAACAAGCTGTCTAAGTAGAAACATATGCAGTGGTTGTTTTCAGTTTACTTGCATTTTATAATATTGACTGCATAGTTGGATGAGGAATGGATATACTGCACTCCTCTTAAATTTTTCCAAGGCATTAAACAGATTCTGCAGTGGAGATTATTATGCAATCTGCTGTATAATGCTTAATTGGCATGCAAAATAGTCTTGTAATATGGATATACTGTCTATTGTCAAAACATACCAACTAAAATCAAAGTTGCAACAATGGCTTAAACCAGAAATTAATACTTTATTTACAGCTTTATTACAGGACTTAGTTTACAAAATACATTTCCTCCTCTCTTTTTTTTTTTTTTATTTATTTAAATACCTCATTCATGAAATTCAGTACTTTGGACATCCAGGGAAAAGGACACAGATTCCAGGTAAACTAGAATGGTTATAGTTGGTCCTCTTGTTAGACTAGACCAGGGGTTCCCAACCCTATGCTCGCAGGCACCATGGAGCCCATCAACCAATTTGTGTGTGCCCGCCACTGTTCAACCGTGTGCCATATAGTTTGAAATAATCACGCAACAATTCATGGCATGCTATATGATGCATGCATTAATGACACATGACGAGTATTAAACGCATACAATGTAAAGTAGATGCGCATTCGAAGTTGTTCATTCCAGTTTAAGAACTGGAATATCATCATATTCTTCTAATTATGAAGCACTGGCCAATGAAATGCAATGCCAAAGATCACACTAACTTACATATATATATTTAAATTTTTATATAATGTAAACTTTTAAGTAATAAAACATTTGATTATAATGTAAACTTTGTATGTATTCATTTAACAAAAGAATTAAAAAAATGTGCTTGAAAAAATAGATGGTGCCCGTCGCCCTACCGGTATTTTAGAATGTGCTCTAGGAAACAAAAAGGTTGGGAACCCCCTGGACTAGACAGAGAATTAAAGTTTAGTGGCCACATTGCTAAGGTGGTTAGGTTATTATATCAGAGAAGTACACTGTTGAAGAGAACACTCACTTATAAGAATAAGAAGTTGTTCTTCCACCATACGATGCTTTAATTAGAGTATCTTGACTACTGTGGTCAAATGTTGTTACTTGGATTCAAAGGAGATAAGGTAAGAATCAAAAAGGATTCAGTACTGGATAATCAGGATAATATGCAGCCTATGGCATTGTGCATCTGAGGACACACTGGGGGCAAATGTGATCATTGAAGAAACTTGTAACTTACAGTATAGACACAAGTAAGATTTTATAGCTTATGTCAGGTATTGATAGGGGGAGGAAACTCATGATCGTATTTGGAAACTCAGCAAGGATGTAGTTAGGAAAAATATGAGGTCCAGTTTCATCATCATCTTCTTATGGCATCATAGTGAGTATGCAGGATGGGCTGTCAGCAGGTGTTTTTAAAGAAAGAAAGATATGATAGGTTTCCACAACTCATAGGCCCTTGGGTAGTGCTCGAATTGGTGGAATGTAGCCAGCCTTTTGCTCGAGGCTGAGGAAGCAAATCAAGCTTGGATGAATATTATATATATAGTATGTGATCATACTGTATATAAGTATTATATGATACTTGTAATAAAATAGAAAATCATGCCTTTCATCAGGTACTTAATCTGTTTAGTGCACAATTTTATCAATAGAGTTCTCATTTAAAAGTGTGATAAAGTTCATGTCTCAAAAAAAAAAGTTATGTCAGTTGTCTGCAGATGATGTGAACCTTGTGAGGGTTATTAATAATACTGCTGATGCTTTGACTCTTCAAGAGGATTTGAATAAACTGGAAAGGTAGGCATAGGCAAATGAATGAGGATATCAGTTTAATGCACCCAAATGTAAGATCTTGAAATTTGGGATCTACAGATGTAAGGCTGCATACTTTACTGATGGATCTATAAAAGTGGATAGAAAGTGGATGAAGTTATAAAAATTTGAAGTTCAGGGCACATATTGCAAAGATGGTGAAGGTGACATAGAGGATTGTTGCAAATACTAAGGACTTTGACTAGTAGATATAATAGAATGGTGATTCCATTGTATAATGCCCTAATCAGGCCACATCTGGATTATTGTGCCCATATCTAGATGCAGGATTTGAAGAGGATAAATAATCTTGGAAAAGGTACCAAAGCAGATAACCAAAGTGATATTATTATTATTATTTTGCAGCATCTCCATGAAGTCCAGAAACTCATCGTGGGAGACCCAAATCAATTGTCATACACACAATTCCTATCATACCTCTCTTTGAATCCATTCACAACCAATAAGGAACTCACAACCAATTCTGGCAATCCATTCCTCTCACTCACAACTCTTCACACATAAAAATCTGGTCAACACCCCTACTAACCACACTCTTATACAGCTTCCATGGATGGCCCTTAGTTCTCTGACTGTTTGTCATATGTTGAAAAATTTCACTTGCATCAATTTTATAAAACCCTTTTAATATCTTAAAAGTTTCTATCATGTGCCGTCTTTTCCACCTATCAACTAAACTTTGTAATCCACAAACCTTCAGCCTATCCTCGTAGGATTCCACCATGGAAAAATCCTTCCACCTCCATATGAGACTGGTTAACTCACCTTTAGTCAAAAGAGACCAGATAAAGGTTTCTCAGGTTCTGGGAATCGAACCTAGGTCTTTCCGACCAAAGGGCTTCGTCTATACTGACTGAGCTATGGAGGCTCTTGAATAAATTTAAGGAGGGATATAATAAATTGTCTAAGATGGACCTCCTACAGTTGAGTCTTATGACTCCATGGAGGTCTGAAATAATAATAAATGATACGAAAGTGCAATAAGATTTTGTATAACATATTACATAGAATTATTAATAGAATTGTACTTGGAATATTATAATAACAGTTCTTAATAATGATTGTTGAAGACAACAAATTTAGTACAATTTGAATTATATAAATCTCTACTTAATTTTATTCTGTATTAGTTGCAAATATATTGATAAAATGTAGATGCCATTTGAAAGGAATTTAAAAAAGTTTATTTTTGCCTAATACACCTTTTGCAAACTGACTTAATACACCTATTAGCCTTTTCCATTAATGCATTTTATATTTTTGTAGGATATAAAAAGGCTATACAGAGAAGATGTTGACTTAGTGAAAGTTACTCTCATTGAATCTAACAAAATTTTGAGCAGTTTTGATGAAAAACTTAGGAGGTATGCTGAAAAGAAGATTAGTCAACGTAATAGGTTTGAGCTTGTTAAATCTTCTGTGATTGGTATGTCTGTCCATTGTTGCTAACAAGATCGAAATCATAATTTAGTGTATCTGTGTAAAATGTGTGATAAAAGAATATACTTTCTTTATATAAATGTTAATAATCAAATTAATTATAGAACATTATATATATAGGAATGCGGAGAACCGACCAGGGCTTCTGACCTAATGTCAAATCCTCACCTTCTCGTGGTGCACCCTGTTGGGTACCTACTTTGATACTGAACGAACGAGGATGGGCTGGCAATTTGGGATTTAGCCGACCAAATTGTATTCTTATTGGTTAAACCAAAATAAAAAATGATGGTACAACATGACAAAATTTCATGCTGGCTGGGGCGTCGCCCGGTTAAACAAGGCCCCCATTGTTTTCGCCAGGAAACCAGGGCGAACAGCAAAAAGTTAGCTACTGGAACAAATCTGAAAACACACCCCAACTCAACATCACCAGAGTTAAAGATCGGTACTATCAACGTAAGAAGCCTGAATGGCAAAGAAATGGAGCTAGCTGAGGAATTAGATAAGTACCAGATCGACATAATAGGGGTGACTGAAACAAAAAAAACCAAAACTAGTGAGATCTTTCTGAGCAATAAATACAAAATGTTATATTCAGGCAATGACAATCAAGGAAAAGAAGGAGTAGCCGTAGTATTCAACACTAAATACGAGGCTAATCATCTTGAATGGCAGGCAGTCTCAAGTAGAGTTACGTGGGCAAATATGAGAATGGGGAACTGGACAATGAGACTTATTTGTGCCTATGGTCCCACAGAAGGTTCTACTAAGGTAGAAGTGGAGGAATTGAGGCTTTAGAAAAAGCAACTGACACAATGAAAAAGGAAAAGTTGGTCCTTGTTGGGGATCTAAATAGCAGAGTAGGAAATGATTGTGAGACATACAAAAATATTTTGGGAAAATTTGGAGAAAAGAGCAAAGCTAATAATAATGGCAAATATCTGTTGGATTTCTGCTCAGGACATAGACTGGTTATTACTAACACCATGTTCCAACATAAAAATGTGCACAAATTCACATGGAGAGAAGAAGCAAGGAATAAGAAAAGTCTCATTGACTATGTTATTGTTGATAGCGATGTTTTCTCCCTGGTGCAGGACACCAGAGCATACAGAGGATTTGAAATTGGAAGCGATCACTATTTAGTGTTGAGCAGGATAAAATTGAATTTCATATTGAAAAGAATAACATGTAAGAAAGTTTTAAAGCGAATAAAAGTTGAGCAGCTCTCAGATGTGAACTGCAGACTAAAATACAGAAAGATTATTGGGAAAAAAAATGAAAGAGTTTGAGAACAGGAATCAAACCTTGGAGATTCAATGGCAAACTCTGAAGAAAACATTGATTGATTCTGCCAGAGAGGCATGTGGTGAGGTTGTTTGCAAGGATAAAAAAATCAGAACTCCTTGGTGGACACAGGAAGTTAAAGAGGCAGTGAAGGAAAAGAAGAAAGCATATCAAAAGTTCCTGTCAAATAAGTCAGCTTGTGCACTTAGAGAATATAGAGACAAATGCACTTAGAGAATATAGAGACTCAGCCCCACTCAAACCTTCTATCTGGCTAAGATATGTAGATGATGTGTTCTCTATTTGGCCTCATGGCCCAGACACGTTAGACTCCTTCCTCGGTCATCTCAATCGCCTACATCCAAGAATCCAGTTTACTATGGAAAAGGAAAAGAACAATTGTTTACCCTTCCTAGACACCTTAGTCACGCACCTGCCTAATGATACACTTGTCTTCACTGTATACAGAAAACCCACACACACAGGCAGATACATTCACAAACTCTCCCACCACCACCCCTCACAACAATATGGCATCATTAAAACCCTTACCAAGAGAGCCCACAATCTTTGTTCCAGTGGAACCGCCCTCACTACTGAGCTTAACCACATACACAGAACTTTTCTCTCCAATGGCTACAGCGAACACAGCATCAAAAAAATAATCAATTCCTCCCCCATTCCCCGTCCCTCTCAACAAGAATCTAAAAATGCCAAGCTTGCGTACTTTGGACAGACAGGCAGATCAGCATCCATCCGCCTGGAGGAACGCAAGTCGTACATCGTTAAACACAACTATGGCCATTCAGGCTTGGCTGACCATGTTTTGGACACCACCCACAGAGTATCATGGAAGAAAACCACCATGCTCCACCACAGCAAATTCAAGAAAGAGAGACTTTTCTTAGAAGCAGCAGCAGCTCTCAGAAACCAACCAAATCTTAACAAATACAGTTGCATTAAGCTTCCAAAGATTTGGGAAACAGTCATCACCAGAGGTCCCACCTTACATTCCAGGCCACCTACTACTGCCCTTAGAGGGCGCTCCACCTAGATAGGACTTTATTGTCACCCACGTGGTTGGGCTTAGTATTGTAAGTTTTTGTGTGCATGTTACATTAATTGTCTTTGTAATCCCCGTAGATGTCCTAGTGACTAGGATGAAATATAGGAAGTATTAAATTCTATTTTAATTCTTTTTGAGTGTTGTAAAAAATCCATTAAACCTCCAACATAATTAAATGAGTAAAAGTTGAGAGATAACAAATTAGAAAAAAAACTGTTTTGAATGCACGACTAGTTTCATCTTCCTAGAAGACTTCGTTGTCATTGGATGCATAACATGAAAAGAGTAATAAAAAATATACATTACAACAGAACAACTATAAATTAAGTTACAAACAGGAATGGATTGCTGACATTTGAAGGTGTTCTGGATCTCATAGTATTGTGGAGCATGTTCATGTGGGTATAATCTCATATACACCAAAGCTGGATGACTGAGGAGTAACAATCGGGTGGTTATAGCTTAGGTTAGTATTAAGGTGGACAGATTGCGGACAATTTCTATCGATTCAATAATTCTTCTCTCAAGCTCCTCATAGGATCTTAAAATGTTTTCTGATTTATTCCAGATCACTGGGTGAATGATAGAATTTTCATTGTGAGGGTTAGCAGAATTAAGAACATAATTCAATAGAGCAGTGGCTCTAGTCCTGCCATATCGGATGTCTCTCACATGATCCTCTATACTTAGTTAAATGGATTTTTTGTCTAACCAAAATATGGCACATTGCAGTTACACCAAAGATGGTAAATGCTTGGATATTTTAAGCTGCCATGTTTAGGTTTTGCTGTACTAAGCAAAGAATGGAGTTTGGTTAGAGGAGTGAAAGAAGTGCAGATTCCTTTTTTTTTTTTTTTGAAAATTTTGGCTAACCTTGGTGAAACTGAGCTGATATGTTTAGCAGGTATGGTAAACAGCAGCTTATTAATATTCTGCTTACGATAACTATTCTTCTGAAAAGTTGTTAGAAAAAACTTTAGCCCTTGGCTACCTAATATAGAAATGATGCCAAGCTTTGTTGCAGATAACAATGAGATTGCAAATTTGTAGGTATGTGTGGATTTTTTTTAAATAGAGATATTCAGTTTTTTTTTTTTTTTTTTTTTTTTTTTTTTGGCACATACATAAATTTTGACATACAGGAAAGTTAACATCCGACTCCACAGTAAATTGTATTCTTGATTGTTGAGATGGTTCAGGAACTATTTTTTTGAAGAGTCTGGACCATGGCTCCAAATTTAAGAAAACATAATCAACATATTTTTTTCATAATCTTGGTTTCAGTGGGAAGGAATTGATTATTTTTCCTCAAAGGCTTCTAAATATATTAAAGAAAAGAGTGGTTAACAAGGGTGCGAGAACGAGATTTTTTGCCTGGAGGGTTTTGAATGAGTGGAATGCATTGCCTGACTCAGTTGTGAGTTCTTCGTCTGTAAATGAATTCAATAACAGATATGATGGATATTGTTTTGATAGTTTGGGTCTCCCGCAATAGGTCTACTGACTCCGTGGAGATACCCGTAATAGTAGTAGTAATAATAATAATAATATATTTGCCTATATAGGAGATAATGGATTGCTCATTACCAAGCCAAGTTTTCTTTATCTATAGTGCTTGCTTCCTACTCAGTGATTAAGAAATCACCAAAGAACTAAAGTTTTTTCTAACAGCTTATTAATTCAGAAGAATGGTTATTGTAAGCAAACTATTAATATGCTGATTCACTTGCTCATTGTATCAAAGATAATAATGATGTAAAAGGTTTTACATCTTTTCCATATATCAGCTTTGTTTCACCAAGGTTACCAAAATTCTCAAAAATTATAAAATCTGCACTTCTAACTAGACTCCATTCCTTGCTCGGTACAGCCAAATCTAAACATGACAGCTTTAAATATCCAGGCATTTACCATCCTTTTGATCAGATGAAAAAATCCATTGAATTGAACTATGTTAGTAGAGCATATGAGAGACATCAGGTATGATAGAACTGATATGATAGAACTATGATAGAACTGATATGATAGAAAAACATGATTAAATAGCGTGGTGGCTCACCACTCTATTTAATCATATTTTGAATTTCTGCTAACTCTGACGATAAAGATTCTATCATTCACCCAGTGAACTGGGATAAATCAGAAAACATTTTTAGATCCTATGAGGAGCTTGAAAGAAAAATTATTGACTCAACAGAAATTGTCCTCAATCCCATCCACCTTAATACTAACCTAAGCTATAAGCTCCTTAATTGTTACTCCTCAGCCATTCAACTTTGGTGTATGCGAGATGAAAGAAAATGAAACTCCAAGAAGATGAAACTGGTTGTGCTCAAAATAGTAAATAGTTTTATCAATTTCATTGTCCCTCAATTTTAGTAATTTAAGTTTCTTTAATTGTCTCATGCAACCAAGTAAATCTGCTTCATCAAACTATATATATATATATATAGTTGATTCAATAATTCTTCTTTCAAGCTCCTATGAAAGGGCTTGAAAGAAGAATTACCACAATGTCCACTAATGAATTTTGCTGATTTATCTAAAATACATTTGGCCGAGTGGTTAGTGTATCTCCAGACAAAAGGCTGCAGATTCAAATATTGCTGTGGACATGAATGTTTGTGATTGTCTGTGAAAATGTTAGTGTTGGTGATCGGCAGTAGATGGTGTAGATGATGAAGGTAATTGTGGTTGGTGAAGTGGTGGAGATGGAGAGTTGTAGAGTAGGTGCCCTCTCTCCATCTATGAGTCTTTTGATTCCCTTGAGGCGTTACGTAATAATAATATTTAGGCAAAAGTAATCAGGAAAAGAAAGGAGTAGCAACAGCACTGAACACCCAACATGACTTCTTCAATTTAAGTCTATGTAATTTATAGCTTTGTGCATTGTTCATAATGCCAAACAAATCATCATATCTTAAACAGAATTAGACCTCTATCTATAGATAGGATAGATAACATAGAGGTACTTAGAATCAGAATAGACTGATAGATATGGGAATGGTGTGTGTGTGTGTGTTAGAGTAGGGTATTAGAGTACCCGAGGGTGTCTCTCCTTTTCCCAACTTCTACTCTAGCTGGTAGAGGGCAGCAGCTCTACTAGTACTTGCTGGAGCACTGCGGTGGAGAAGGCAAACGGAAACCAATCCACTAAAATCCCTAGAAAATTTTAGTAGCAATGAATAGAACTTATAAGGAGGCAGCTACCAGCCCTGCAAACCATGGTGGTGTCTCTTGGCACAGAGAGGAAAAGAAGGTGCACATTGGAATGGATACAATATCGTGAAATAAGGATGCTTCAAGGGATGATGTTCCTCCCGATTGAACCTCTAAAAGTGACTTAAAACAAACTATAAACAAACTGAAAATGAAAGATCGTTAGAGAATCAAAATTGCAACATTTAATGTGAGAACAATGAACAGATGTGGAAAATTAGAAAATCTCAAACAAGAAATGGACAAAGGAAAAATTTATGGGAAGGAATAGGTGATTTTTATAGTAACGAAGTAAGAGTAATTTACTCAGGTGGAGATAAAAAGGAAAAAGGAGTTGCACTTGTTTTTAATAAGAGAACAGCAAAGAGCATCATTAGCATAAACTGTCTGAATGACAGGATTATGGTGGTAAAATTAAAGGCTGAACCAGTGGACATAACAATAATGCAGATATATATGCCAACAATAACAAATGAGGAAATAGAGGAAATGTACGAACAATTACATGAACTAATTAAGGAAGAAAAAAGAAAAGTCTATATGATTATAATGGGAGATTGGAATGGAGTTGTTAAATAAATAATATTTATTAAATAAATAAACAGACTAGGTAATAGATATGAGCGAGGGGAAAGGTTAGTGGAATTCTGTAAAGAAAATAAGCTAATAATTACGAATACTTGGTTTATAAAATCTAAGAGAAGACTATACCCATGGAAAAAATCAGGAGATACAGAAAGGTATCAAATTGATTACATTGTGGTAAAGCAAGGATATAAGAATAGTGTAAAAAATGCATGCACATATCCTGGAACTGATATTTACTCTAACCACAACCCACTATTCATAGAAATAAATGTGAAACTAAAGAAAATAAAAGAAGATATGAAAAGGAAAAAAATGGAACTTAGAGAAATTAAAAAATATCAAGGAATTTGGAAATAGATTGGAGAAAGAGTTAGAGGAAACAAGTTTTGTCAAAACTGAAGATCCACAAAAGAAATGGGAAAAAGTTAAAGAGAAAATAAAGAAGATTGCAGAAGAAGAAGAAGAAATAGAAATTAGATGATAGAAATATAAGATCTGATAATGTTCGAGTCTTGGCAAGTAACAGACTGATTTGGAGGAAAATTGTAGATAGGAAGTTAGTAATGATGTAAATTTTTCATGTGGTACTATCATATCCTGTACACCCCTTGAGGGTACATGGCAGAAATTTGATGATGATGAAGGAATTGAATGTGTAAGAGCTAAAAGAATAAAAAAACCTTGGATAACTAATGAGATGATTTCTCTAATGGAAGAAAGAAGAAAATAGAAAAATAAAGACACCTCAGAAGGGAAAATACAATATAGAATCCTGAATGACAAATTGAGAAGGGAAGCAGAAAGAGGTAGAGAAGATTGGCATAAAAAACAATGTGATGAAATGGAAAATTATGAGAGAGTGGGAAGGTATGATCTTTTATATGAAAAAGCAAGAAGCATGAATCACAAGAGAAATGGAATTCGAGCTAGAAGCATAGAAAATAAGAATGGAGAAATCATAACTGAAGAAGATAAAATCCTAATGAGATGGAAGGAATACATTGAAGATCTATATGACAAGGAAATAGACCAAATGAGTTGCCATTAGAATATATATAAAGAAGGTAAATGAAGATGATCTAGGCCCAGAGATTTTGAAGACAGAAGTAGAAATGGCCATTAAAGAACAAAAATGTGGAAAGGCAGAAGGAAGAGATGAAATACCTGCAGAATTCCTAAAACAGCTTCAGAAGAAAGGGACTGAAGAAATAACCAGAATAATAAATTTAATTTTTAACAAAGAACTACCAAAAGATTTTATGACCTTAATATTTATACCTATATCAAAGAAAAGTAATGCAGTGAACTGCAAGAATTTTAGAACAATAAGCCTCATTTCCCATTCATCAAAAATACTTATGAGAATCTTAACACGAAGAATTGCATCTAAAGTGGAAGAATTTCTTGGAGAAGATCAGTTTGGTTTCAGGAAGGGTAGGGGAACAAGAGATTATTATTATTATTACGGGCAACTCCAAGGAGTCCTTAGACTCATCAAGGGAGACCCTAAACATCATGTCAAGAACAACTATTCAACATTCACAGTCATGGCACCCAAAACAGACTCTGGCAGCTTATTCCCCATATTCACCACTCTCCAAGTAAAAAATGTAACTCTAACACCCTTGCTAACCACACTCTCTTTCCCAATTTCCATGGATGGCCTCTAGTCCTCCCACCACCAGTCCTGTTCTGAAAAAATATCCTCTGAATTAATCTTATAGACCTTCAGTAATTTGAATGTCTCAATCATATCACCCCTTTTCTGCCTATCAACCAATTTCTGCAACCCACAAATCTTCAACCTGTTCTCATAAGGTTCATTCCATAGACCTGCTATCATCTTGGTCACTCGCCTCTGGATCCTCTCAACCTCCTCCCCATCAAGAAGAAACCCTGGCGCCTAAATCTGGGCACAGTAGTCAAGATGGGGTCTTATCAAAACTCAATACAGAGAAACAATAACTTGCTTGTCTCTGCTTGTCAAAGTATTCTTCAGTAACCAAGTGATTTGATGAGCTGATTTAGCCACTTTTGCAATGTGCCCCCTCAGCTTCAACTCCCTATCCACCAACACTCCCAAATCCCTGGCCTTGTCAATCTCCTGGAATACAATTCCACCAATGTGGTATACTGCTGCTAATCTTTTCAACCAAAATGCATAACCTTACATTTTGCCACATTAAATTGACATCCATTCTCCTTAGCCCAGTCCTCCAATCTATCCAAATCATCCTGCAAAATTTTGACATCATGTGCATTCACTATTGCTCTACCCAACTTTGCATCATCAGCAAACAAATGAATACTTCCTTTCAGATCCTTTCCTATATCGTTAATGAACAAATTGAAGAGTAGTGGTCCAAGAACAGAACCCTGCGGCACACCACTAGTCACAGGCCAGCTTTTGGACTCTACTCATGAATAAACTACTCTCTGATATCTCTCCATCAACCACCCTCCTATCCATCTCACCAACCCTGTATCCATCCCCATATGCTGCAGTTTACTGATTAGAATTCCATGTGGTATCCTGTCAAAGGCCTTAGCAAGGTTCAGCTGTCACTGTGTTATAAAACTTGAGTATGTTACTAAGGCATGATCTACCCTTCACAAAACCATGCTGTCCCCCATATAGTTGTGATTGAACTGTTAAGAATAGTAAATGAAAGAAGTCTGGAAGTGAATAAAGAAGTTAATATCTGTTATATAGATTTTGAAAAAGCTTTTGGCTTTGTGAAATGGGATAAGCTGGTGGAAGTAATGGAAAATATTGGTATTGATTGGAAAGACAGAAGGCTAATTATTTCACTATATATGGGACAAATTGCCATGGTGAGAGACATATATGGTACAACAGAACCAGGTATCATTGGACGAGGAGTAAGACAAGGCTGTTCTCTGTCACCAATTATGTTTAACATGTATTCCGAAGCGCTGGAGAATTCGGAAGAAGGAATAAAGATTGGAGGTAGACAGATATTTGCAATAAGATATGCAGATGACAAGGCATTACTATCAAATACTGAAACAGGACTACAACATCTGTTGAACAGATTAGTGGAATCCTGTATCAATTATGGAATGCAAATTAACATCAGAAAAACAAAGGTAATGAAAATACCAAGGAAAGAGGCAAATATGGATATCAGAATAAATTGGGAAAAATTGAATCAAGTAAAGACATTTAAATATCTAGGAAGCGTTATTAGCAGTTATGGAAGATGGAAAAGTGACATAAAAGCAAGAATAGCGATGGGAAGAGATGCCTTTAATAGAAAATGGAATTTATTCAGAAGTAAAATGGATAGAAATCTAAAGAAAAGACTAATAAAATGTTATGTGTGGAGTGTTGCCCTCTATGCAGCTGTAACTTGGACATTAAAGAAAGAAGAAATTAAGATTTTGGAAAGCTTTGAGGTGTGGATTTGGAGAAGGATGGAAAAAATCAAATAGACAGATAAAATAACTAATGAAGAGGTCTTAAAAAGAGTAGAAGAAGAAAGAAGTCTGTTAAGGAGGATAAAAAGAAGCAAGGGAAACTGGATCGGACATATTCTGGGAGGAATGGAATCATCAGAGATGCCATCAAAGGAAAAATAGATGGAAAAAGACCCAGAGGAAGAGTAAGGAAAACAATGCTAGATGACATGCTGAATGGAGACAGGCACACAACCTTGAAAGAGAAGGCTCAGAACAGAAGAGAGTGGAAGGAAAGTTTCTGCTTCTAAAAGAAGAACCTGCTCAATTGCTGAATACTCAAGAAGAAGAAGAATTTATAGCTTTGTGCATTGTTCATAATGCCAAACAAATCATCATATCTTAAACAGTATTAGACCTCTATCTATAGATAGGATAGATAACATAGAGGGGTGAGAATCAGAATAGACAGATAGATATGGAAATGGTGTGTGTGGGCAGAGGTAGCTGGATGGACAGCGAGACACTACACAAGGTGTGGATCCAGATTGCAGCAGTGAATGTGTGTGTGCAAGTAAAGAATAAGGATTTAGATGGGCTGGGATGTAGTCGGACCATTTGTGTTGGGGATAGGATTCATGGGAATATGGAAGAATGGCTAGGGGGAATGTATGGAGGAGTTGCATCTGAAAGGTAGTGTCAATGGAACTTTATAGAACTAGAAGGAACTATTATGTCATTTACGAATGCCAGAAGCATACAAATTAAAGGAAAGAAATTATTGCATTGATTGACTTCATTTCCCAAAAATTGCGAATTAGAAGACACGGTTGGTTGAATATGACATCCCGACAGGAATTGATATAGAGAGATATGTTTTTTATGAAGACAGACATGGAAAAAGGGAGGATGAGTGCTGATGATGTTAGCAGAGGAGTTATGTACATTCACAGTAAATAGAGTAGAGGGAGTGGGGAAATAAGAAAATTGGTAGTCGTTATGGATGATTTTAATTATGGTAATATAGATTTAAATGAAGAAGTGGTATCTGGGGACAAAGAGAAGGAATTTGTTAATTTTTTGAAAGACAAATAATTTAGGCAGTAGAGGACATATGAGGATCAAGGGTCTTGGATTTCATTATCTCATCTGAAGATGTTGCTGTAAACGAGGTGTCAAATCTTCCTTCAGTTGGTGAAAGAACAATAAGGTAATCACTTGTGTGGTCACCAGCCATAGGACTTCTTATTTATGTGGAACTATAATGCTTGTGATTATGACAAATTCAGGAGATAGCTTGCAGCTATATCATGGAATGGGGAATTGGTTGGGAAGGAACCACTGAACAGACGCAATGTCTGAATGCATTCCAGAGGTAAGGAGATTAAATAAGGTAGGTATGAAATGAATGGATGAAGAGGTGAGGCATGCAGTGTGGAAGAAAGCATTAGACGTGCAGTGTTGAAGAAGGCGACAGCACAAGATGAGTGGTAATATAATATAAAGGGAGGATTGGTGTGAATGTGAGTGTAAGAGCGACAATGTTATATAACTGTGTTAATGACGGGAATGGACTTTGTCATGGAAATGTTGACGAGGAGAGAACGATTTCAGATTTGTGTTCATCCGGTTCGGACCAATCAAATGTAAGCAAAGATATCTACGTGTGTAAGGCATTAGAGAATAGAGATCTGCAAGTTGTCCAACTGTGTCAGGCAGACTGCAGACAAAGAACAAACAGGTATTTTATTATGTCTGTACACAAATGCTAGAAGTATCAGAAACAAAGGAATAGAGTTTGTTGCCTTAGTCAATATGTTGTGACCTCAGATTGTAGATATTAGTGAGACCTGGCTATCAGAATCAGACCTACTAACTGGTATCAAGTGTCATGGGTACAGTATTTTTATGAAGGATAGAGAGGATAGGAGAGGAGGGGGCATGATGCTAATGATATCGGATGACTTAAATCCAGTTAGAGTTGAGACCTATGATTGTAGTAATACTACTAACAATATTTCATGTAGCAGTGAGTTTGAAGCCATCTGGTGTGAGGTGGAATCTGAAAAGATCAATTACATAGTGCAGTGTTGCTACAGACTTGGTGGATTGGTTGCTAGTGAAAGGCATCAGCAAATAGAGGCTATGAGCAGGAAAAGAGTAATCATAATGGGAGACTTTAATTATCCAAATATTGATTGGTAGCAGTAGAATCTCATGAGAAGAATGAAAATGCATTTATTTAGCTGTTGCAGGACAACTTCCTCAAGCAGCATGTGACAGAAGGAATTCGAGGTCAAAGAGTATTAGATTTGATTATAATGTCCGAGGGCATTTCAGTTAAAGACATAACTATTCTACCTCCAGTTGGTGACAGTCATCATGCGGTACTAACTTGGGAAGTGACTAAGTTTATAAATGTTCCATTCAGAAAAGATTACATGGTGAACTACAAAGCAGGAAATTATGACCAACTGAGGTGTATACTGAGTTCAGTGGAATGGGATTGGTTGCTGGATGGAAAGAATATCGACAGTGCATGGGAAACATTTAAACAATACTTTAATTATGTAATATCAGAATGTGTCCCAAAAGTTCGAAGAATGAATAGAGTAGGAGCCAAATGAATGTGTAATCTTATTAAGCAAGAGATTTGTAAGTAAAGGACGATGCGAAAGGAATACTATTTGCATGAGGATGACGTCTGTTATGAACATTATAGGCAGCAGGCTAGAATAGTCACAACTGTTGTACGGAAAGCAAAGTCTGAGTATAAAAAGAAACTGGCTCTGCGTGCTAAAGACAACCCACTAGAATTCTATCGATATGCTGTAAGTAAAAGAAAGAATGAATATGAAAGAATAACTCTTCTAAATCCAGATGGCATGAGGGTTACAGATGCAGAAGAGATTGTTCAGTTAGTGAGTGCCCATTTCGTTAAAAGCTATCAACCTGGTGAACGCAACATTGAGCTCACTGTTACCTCTTCACTGGATGAAGAAATGCAGGTGTGTGAGGCCAAGGTATTAGAGCTATTGCACAAATTGAATAAGAATTCAGCAATAGGGACTGATGGAATATCAGCATGTGTGCTAAAAGAGTGTTCAGCTGAACTGGCCATTCCTTTGACCAGAATGTTTAATATGAGTTTCAGAACAGGGAAGATTCCACAGGAATGGAAGGAATGTATGATAATTCCATTGCACAACTCTAGTGCAAAGACCAGTGTATCCAACTATGAACTAATCAGTATCTCAGGAGTGGTGGTGAAGATTTTGGAAAAATTGGTTAGAGTCCGCATTCAGAAAAGGGTTGACAGTGAATCTCTACTTTGCAATGAATAACATGGGTTTACTAAGGGAAGGTCATGTTTTAGCAACTTGCTCACATTCTATAATAATGTTACCACTGAGTTAGACAAGAGGAATAGATACATTATCATATTTTTAGATTTTGCTGAGGCTTTTGACAGAATATGGCATGGAAGACTGTTGCATAAATTGGAGAAAATGGGTTTGGGTTATACAATATTAGCATGGATAAGAGGATGGTTGACTGATGGATATCAAAAAGTGGTATACGGGGGGGGGGATCTAAGTCTGCAAGGTTACATGGCATATAGAGCACAGATAGTTATAAGGACTTAAAACAGCTTGGGCTTATGCAGAAGGATATAAAAGTTCATTCCTTGAGGGTCTTAAAGGGCACACTGGTGGCATGGCGTTGCCACCAGAGAATGACTACAATAATAACTAGAACAGGCATAGGGTAAAACACTTGTAAAGGCTTAGGGCTATATTGTTGTGTCCTGAATAGGCTAAGAAATGTTTAATGTAAATTATTCAGGTCACAACCTTAAATACAACTAAGGCAGAGAATATGGAACGTCGGCAATAGGATAAGTGTAAGCAGTTTACAAGTACAAAACACTTAAAATTTAGGAATTTCATGAATTTGTATAATAAGCTTTTATATTTTATATATAATCTGTATTATGTATGAACCAGATATAGAGATCCATGTAAGCTGGCAAATCCATTTGAAAAAGCCAGTCTCTAGTACTAAATTAGCAAGGCCTATGAGTCAGGGTTCAAGGGTCACTTTTGCCGCCCTGCATTATGGAAAAGAGAGGGGAGGGAGAGAGGTATTGGAAAAGGAAACCTAAGCGTCTTCCAAGAAAGGAAGGCAGACACACGTGCGAAAAAAATAGAGGGAGCTAAGGTGATCGACGTTAGCACACGTGACCACGTTGGCGTGAATCGCAAAGTTCGAGATTTGCCGAGAGGAAAGAGTTAAACAAAAAGACCTTGCAAGCACGATTCCATTTTCTTTTTTCCTGGATTTCTGGTTCCTGATCTCTCAGACAGTGGTCGAGCTCGTCGTCGGGGAAGATTCCTGGCCAGTCACGGAGGGCATTTAGTTCGTCTGTCGTAGCGTTTGTATTGGGCCAAGCTATGTCCGTGCTCTAGGATAGCTTTGCATTGTCGTGCAACGGAGGAACTAAATTGATGCCGTCCATTCGAGGCGACATTACCATGCCACCTCCCAGTTTTCCCGCGGAGATTCTACTCGCACAGATTTTTTGGAGGATATCTTCTAAAGCGACTATATTGAAGGCCTTGATGACCAGACAAGGCAGGAACAAGTCTTAAGAATTCAAGGACAGACATGGTAATGTAGACTTTTGAAATACTAATTCCAGTTATAGAAGAGTGTGAATTCCTTGTGAGGACATTTGTATTGGACTGAACTTAAGGTACTGTAAGAGTAGCTTACAACTAGGCACAGGTCCGAAACAGTGTTAAGATTTGTTAGCCCACAAGGCCGAGTAGATATCTGATTATGTTAAACTTAATGTGTAAATTGTGCTATTGTGTTAACACATGTATCAGAATGGCATGATGATGACCTATGAAATTTATACTTTATGATTGTATTAGTGTTATTTGCAATTTAGTATGTGTGATTGGTACAAATTAATTAGAGCCTTTGAACTAAATTGAGTACTACCATATTAACCTGCTTGAATTGTATTATTGTGTATCACCTTAAGGCTCATTAAATTGTTTCATTCATGTACTTGCCTGATCTGCTTATGTTACATGAATTCAAAACTACTGCTCATAAAATCATCAACGAACTAAGCGGGAGAAACCCATGAGAATAAATATATTAAGCGAGCCACGACTATGAGAAAGAAATAAGCAAGCGGAGGAATAAGATTGATCTTGATCAAATTATCATTGTCTCTCTGAAGGGGTCACCCTGAGCAAGAATCCTTTCTATCCTAGGTATTAGCTGGCGCAGCAAAAGAAATAAATGTCTTAATACTTATAGGGTGAACTCCATCAGATTGTTGTGTGATAAATTGACGTTTAGAGCATAGAGAGGCCAATAAGACTGCAGAGATCCTAAGAAGTATATTAATTTGATAAGAGACAAAAGAGTTATGTACATGTATGAGAGAGAAAGGAAAAAAAAATAAGTAAAGATTAGTGGTGAGCTTGCTATAAGAACGAGGATAGGATATAAGGAACCATTGTAACAAATGGCGCAGCCGGTAGGATAAAAGAAAGATATAAAACAATAGAAGTTAATCTAAACGATTAGAGTATAAACATTATAACAATATCAAAGTCTGGACAAGATGTCTGGATGTGATGTTAGGGTAGTACTGCCAATAACCAGTATAAAGATTAATAAGAAAAAAATAACATGTAATATTTATTAGTAATTTATAGTGTATAGTTTTATTATATTGTTTATGGCATTATTTCTTTATTCTGTGTATTTCCATTTCTTACTTTGTTATTTTTGATTGCTTGAGCTTTTACAAAATGCCTATATGCTCTGATTTTGAACTCACGTATTATACTATTATTTAACTTTAATCCTTTAGTAATCTACTTAGCTTTACTCCCCCCCCCCCCTTCTTTCAAGGTTGTAGTCTCACACGTGCTAGTTTCGTAGACTCAGGAAAAGCCTCTGGCTGGGAACAAATCCTTAATCTACATTTCTATAATTCCTTATGTATTAATCCTTAAAAATTTATTTTTATTAATCACTGTGATTTAAGGATCGTATAAAATAATTTTCTATCTTTCCTTTACATACAAGAGAATAATTTAGTTAAGCACATATAATAACCCTTAAATAAATTTTATCTCAAGCAACTCTGAATTACTCAGTTGTGTCTGTTGCATTACTTAGGTCACACTGGTTTTATTTGTTTTCTGAGACAGTGCATTGGCTAACAAAGATCAGGCAAGCTATTAACCAAACCAAACATGTTTATTTTAACTTAGACAATTTATAGACAAAAGTTATGAGACATATCACGTGCCTGATTCTCCACACATTCATTAAAACAACTCACTTAAAGCATTAGGCAAAGAGATTATTTACACTCAACTTATTAGACATGTGGATGGATTTTAGCACATATAACCTTACTCTCATTATTACAAATAATATAAGCAAAAATTATACTATACACAGTGGTTGCACTGCATAGTTCAGAAAGCCTGAACAGAGGGACGAATTCCCGATGATTGGAGTAGAGCTCTCATAGTACCCATATATAAAAAGGGAAATAAAACTGAATGTGAGAATTACAGAGGTATTTCCCTACTGAGTGTTCCCGGCAAGATCTATGCAAGTATACTGGAGAAACAGTTGAGAAGAATTGTGGAAGAAAAGCTTGGTGAAGAACAAGCTGGATTCAGGCCAAATAAAGGCTGTCAGGATCAGATCTTCACTTTGCGACAAATAGTCGAGAAAGCATGGGAATATAACAAAGATCTCTATTTAAGTTTTGTCGATTTGGAAAAGGCATATGGCAAGGTGCCAAGAGAGAAGCTATTCAATACGCTACAGTTATATGGTGTCAATGGAGCATTATATCAAGCAATACTTAGTCTTTATTTAAGTTGTAAGTCAGCAGTTAGAATTGAAGGAAGTACAGGAAGATGGTTTAATGTTAAATCTGGTGTGAGACAAGGATGTACATTATCCCCTCTGTTATTCATTATCTATATGGATCACATTATGAAGGAATGTGGTATTAAACCTGATATCAAAATTGGAGATGTTAATGTCAGCTCTTTGCTTTATGCGGATGATGTTATACTTCTAAATAAATCCGCTACAAGTCTGCAAGATTCTCTGACTAAATTGAATAGCTGTTGTAATAGATATGGTATGAAGGTCAGCAATAAAAAGACAAAGACAATGAAAATAGACAGAATCATTGAAAATATCTACTGTGTTGTGAATGGAGAACCTGTGGAACAAGTAAAACATTTCATCTATTTAGGCACGATTTTTACTGAAGATGATAAATTAAATATAGAAATAGACAACAGAATCAGCAAAGCTGGTATGGTGGGAAGTCAATTGAATAAATTCATATGGAATTTATTCAGTTGACTTCCCACCATACCAGCAGAAGAGAGAAATTAGTCGGAACACTAAATTAGCTGTATACAAGACAGTGTTCAAACCAGTTTTAACTTATGGATCTGAGAGCTGGGTCAGAAGTAAAACACTTGACCAAAGACTAGAGACCGCAGATATGAGAGTCCTGAGAAAGATTAGAGATGTGAACTGATGGCATCAATGGCAATATCATATTAAAAACGAGGATATTAGGAAAGAACTTGACATTGTCAGCATCGAGGAATGCGTTAGCAGAGCTAATCTCAGGTGGTATTGTCACTTAAACAGAATGGGCGAAGAAAGATTAGCAAAACAAGTGTTCTCTGCCAGGTTGGCAACAAAACGACCCAGAGGAAGACCAAGATATAGGTGGATTGATACGGTACAAAGTGCCTTAGACGATAGAAGTATAAGATCTGATAATGTTGGAGTCTTGACAAGTAACAGACTGATTTGGAGGAAAAGTGTAGATAGGAAGTTAGTAATGATGTAATTTTTTTCATGTAGTGCTATCGTATCCTGTACACCCCCTGAGGGTACATGGCAGGAATTTGGTGATGATGATGACGACGTTCTAAGCATTATGTAACACAAGCACTATTCAAGTGTACAGTATTCTTTTAAGGACATTATATTTCACGTTCGGCTTTCTGACCTCTTCAACACATTATGCCATTAGTTAAACAGAATCAACATCTATCATCTTTACACACAATCTAGACTATTAACATAAAGCAATCTACTTATAAGCTCAATATATCATTGTATACAGTCCTGAATCTAAAAGGGTTAAGGGTGAATTCCACTGGTTCATTTCTTAAATCTTCTTGCGTGACGGCTATGATTGTACACTATCCGACGGTAGTCATCTGGCGATTTCCTCCCTTGTAACAGTACTGCATTTCTTCGACGATGTCAGGAACTGGTTTGGCTCCAACAAATTTGCACGTATGTGGATCGGTAAATGGAAGGATATCTTGAAATACAGCCTCTTCTGCCAACGAATCCCCCCTCCTCCCCCCATGATCTCCAGAACTACTGTCTGTGGGACCCCGACTCTTCCCTCCTCGAAAAGCTTGCCACAGGAACACAAAAATAGAGAGCGATTTCACCCCTCAATCTCCGCCTTTTATATCATTTGCCATTCCTTCGCCTTCCTTCCAAAATTTCCCGGATTTACACAAAGCGCCCATATCACCCATGCTTACATTAGGTTTTGGCGACGAAACTCATATAATCCGGTGACCTTTGAGACTTTTGTTGTTGACCTTCAATTTACTAGCCTAATCTTGTCTGATCTTTTTTTGTTATAATTGCTTATGGTTCTACATTCGGTTATTCTTACATTATATTGCAAATTTTATTAAATTTCAGTAGACTATATACACTTTTCAATTATAAGTATTTTATGGCCTATGTAAAATCGATATAGGTGAAAAATAATTATATTTTTCACCACAAGAGATTTTATAAACAAGTGGTGTACCATGGATCAGTGGTTGGTCCACTGTTATTCAATCTGTACATTAATAATATTGGGAAGGATTTGACAAGCAACATACAGTTATTTGCTGATGATGATGCAAATATAGGTAGAGTATTCAGCTGCTGATATGCAGTCTTTGTAGAATGATTTGAACAGGCTGGAATTGTGGACGTTGGAAAATGGGTGTCAGTTCAATGTCAGTAAATGTAAAGTCATTCACTTTGGAATGATTAGATATCCAATGTCGTATTATATTGGTAGGATTAGGCTAGAAGTAACTGATGAGGCCTGGGATCTTGGAGTGTTAATAGATAGGAAGTTGAAGTTCAGGGGCCATGTGGCAAAGATCACAAATACAACTCAAAAGATAATTGCAATGCTGAAACAACGTTCACACGTAAAGATAAGGATGTTATTTTGCCTCTTTACAAGACCTTGATAAGACCTCACTTGGGCTCTTGTGTGCAGATTTGGTCTCCTGGTTTCCGTTGTGATTCTGACAAATTGGAGAGAGTACAAAGGAGAGTGTTAAATATGATATCAGGTTTGTGGAATACTGATTATGAAGACAGATTGAGAATTTGTAGACTGTGTACACTAGCAAACAGGAGAAAGAAGGGTGATATGATTGAGACTTACAAACTTCTGGAAGGGTCATACAGGATTTCAATTTATGGAGGGTGGGAAAAGGACGAGAGGGAATCCTTGGAAGCTGAGAATAAAGGCTGCCAAGAAGAAGAGGGGGGGGGGGGGGAGAGCTAGATTTTTCTCTCAGAGGGTGGTGCGTGGTTGGAATGGATTGCCTTTGGATGTTGTGAGTGCAAACAGTGTGAATGAATTCAAGAATAAGTATGATATCTGGCATGTGTAGTATGTGGCTTCCCTCAATGAGTCTCTGACTCCCTGGAGATCTCTCTTAATAATAATAATAGTAATCATAATAATAATAATTAGTTGCATGAGGAATACAAAGAACAGAGAAGGAAGTTGACTCACATTGTAACTGTAGGTCAGAACTGGTCTGAGTAGTGACCCTTCCCATAATGCATAGCATTATATATGTCTGTAAGGATATGTGCTTTGCATTATGGGATATTAAGCAAATTATATGAAGTCATTGGTCTCTATATACAAGGTGCCCAGTCGTGAAGTCACTTCCTGTGCATACTTTGTTTGCTTACACTTGGATAAAGGATTAAACCAAGAACATAACTTCTTGGCATCTTTAATTTATAGTATAACCAAGTGGAAAAACTTTAAAATGACTGTCTTCCAGATTTTTGGCAAATTTATACAGCTATAGTTGTTAAGATTTGGAGTATGTTTTAAAGCTTCTGTTGATTCCAAAAATGATCTCTCTGACTTATAATGACTTCTGTGTAGCACTTTTGTTTTCTTCCATTTGATTCTGTGTGAAGGGATATCCTAGGCATGGTCTGCTAGACCCACCATAACGATAGTGCCGAATGTATTTTTTATGTTCACCAAAGTGGATGTCAACAGTTCTTCCTGTCTGTCCATAGTAAGCCAGTTCATGAGAACAGGGCATTTCGCAAACTCCTGGATGTGATAAAGAAGAAAGTTTGTCCTTATGTGGACATATGAGAGTTGCCAATTTGACATATGGTTTAAATATTATTATTATTACTCCAAGACCTGATGGAGTCAAAGACTCATCTGGGAGGCCCTTTTATCACACACAAGCTCATCATACCGCGTCATAAACACACTCAAACTCCTTGCAGACACGACACTCTCAGGCAAGGCATTCCAATCATTTGCAACTCTGCACGAAAAAAACTTGCCTCTCACTTCCCTACTCACACCCTCATTATACAGTTTCCAGGGATGACCTCTGATTCCCCCCCCCCCCCCGATCTCCCACTATTTTCTGTAGAACTCCCTCCTGTCCACCAGACTTTGCAAGTTGCATCTTCTCAATCTTTCCTCATACTCGACATTCCAGAGGTTAGAAACTACCTTAGTCAGTTGCCTCTGGATTCTTTCCAATATCTCTTTGTCCTGAAAACCAGGTGACCAAATCTGGGCACAATACTTCGTACGTGGCCTAATCAAAGCCTTATACAATGGAACAAGAATCTCCCTACTTCTACAAGTCAGTGTTCTCCGCATCATTCCCAGAAGCCTTTGTGTTGTCTTCACAATTTTGGCTATGTGTCCCCTAAATTTCAGATCCTTATCCACTATCACCCCCAGATCTCTTATTTCCTCCACCTCCGACAATGTATACTCACCAAGCATAAATTCTGCATCCCATTTTTGTTTTCCAAATTTTAAAACCTTACATTTTGCAACATTGAACTCACATCCCCATTCCCAATCACTCAATTTATTTAAGCCTTCTTGTAAGGCCACAACATCTTCTCTACTCTTCATGGTTCGTCCCAACTTTGTATCATCTGCAAACAACTGAATATCTCAATCCAAATCTTCACCAATATCATTAATATTGAAGTTAAACAGTAATGGCCCTAAAACAGACCCCTGAGGCACTCCACTAGTGACTTTCCTTTTCCTGGATATCGCTCCCCATACACAATTTGTTGATACCTATCAGATAGCCACTCTCCAATCCAATGCACTAATCTAATATCCAACCCCATCTGCTCTAGTTTGATTGTCAACTTATCATGAGGTGCTTATCAAAAGCCTTTGCGAAATCCAAGTACAGGTATCCCTTGATATATGCAGTTAATTAATCCTCGATGGACACTGCATATATCAAAATCGCATTATTCAATGTTAAGAATTAATGGGAATAATTATGATGAATCCTGCAAAGTATAAAAATTTAAACATCATTTATTTTTTAAGGTGACATGTATTTATATATTTTATTTATACATATTTGTTACATAATAACTTATCTAAATATTTATTTTTTATAAAAAAACTTATCTAACATAAATTGAAAACAGTGGTAGCTTTTTTTCCCTCCTTCATGATTTTGCGATAACAATCAATTTGTTTATCTATACCGTGACTAATGTTCATGCGTCTCTCTACATTTGGATCTATCTCTAGTATAAGTTCTTTTGCCTTTTCAATTGTCCTAAACAATTCTTCAAGTTCTTTGATAGTGATTGCTTTAGATACATCTTCCATTTCTTCAGTTTCCTTTTCTTTTTCCTCTTCATATGCCTGTTGATGTTCTATTCCAAGAAGATTTTCATTACTTAGGTCTTTCGAATGTGATTCCAATAATAATTTTAATTCAATTCCATAACCTCCTGTAAGCATTTACAGGAGGTTATGGTTGATTGTATATCTAAGGTCCGAATTGTAAAACAAGTAGGGGTTAAATGGATGAATAACACCATTAAGCTCGAGCTGCAAAAAAAAAAAAAAAAAGAAACAACTGTGGAGGGAATTTAAAGAGAAAGGTGACCTGCAGGAACACGAATGGTATAAAGCGCAGGCCAGAAGGGTAACGAGTGTGGTAAAAAAAGCAAAAGTGGATTATGAAAGGAAACTAGCTATGCAAGCTAAAGAGAATCCCAAACAGTTCTTTCAATATGCTGCAAGCAAAAAATAAAAACTGTAACATGGCAGAATGATTTTAAGGAATGCCAATGGTAAGGAGGTCACTGAATCAGTCGATATTGTGGAATTACTGATCGAGCACTTTGCAAGAGTATATCATCCAGGTGGTGACATTGAAAGAATGAAGGAACCATTAGTTTATATGGGAATTGTGATGAATGAAGTGGAGGTGAATAGTCTATTACAGAACCTTAATGTGAACACATCTGTGGGATTGGATGGTATACCGACACGGGTCTTACGTGAAGCGGCTAAAGAATTATCAGTGCCCTTGACCATGTCGTTAAATCTGAGTCTCGGGTCTGGTTTAGCTCTGAAGGTGTGGAAAAAGGAGAAAATAGTTTCACTGCATAAAGGAGGATCCAAGACTACTGTTGCAAATTACCGACTGATCAGCATATCAAGAGTCGTTGTCAAAGTCTCGGAGAAAGTAGTCAAGGGAAAAATACAGGAATGGATTGATGAAAATGAGATCTGTACAGGGGACAGCAGAGCTTTGTGAAGGGTAGATCATGCCTCAGTAACTTGCTCAAGTTTTATAACACAGTGACGGCTGAACTGGATAAGGGTAATGGGTTTACATTGATACTGCTGGACCTGGCTAAGGCATTTGACAGGATACCACATGGAATTCTAATCCGTAAACTGCAACATATGGGAATGGATATAATGTTGGTGAGATGGATAGGTGGGTGGTTGATGGAGAGATATCAGAGAGTAGATTATTCATGAGTAGAGTCCCAAAAGATGGCCTGTGACTAGTGGTGTGTCGCAGGGTTCTGTTCTTGGACCACTGCTGTTTAATTTGTTCATTAACAATATAGGGAAGGATCTAAGAGGAACCGTTCATTTGTTCGCTGGTGATGCAAAGTTGGGTAGGGCAATAGCGAATGCAGAAGATGTCAAAATCTTACAGGATGATTTGGATAGATTGGAGTTCTGGGCTAAGGAGAATGGATGTCAATTTAATGTGACAAAATGTAAGGTTATGCGTTTTGGGGTGAAAAGATTAGCAGCAGTATACCACATTGGTGAAACTCCAGGAGATTGATGAGGCCAGGGACTTGGGAGTGTTGGTGGATAGGGAGATGAAGTTTAGGGGGCACACTGCAAAAGTGGCTAAATCAGCTCATCGACTCACTTGGTTACTGAAGAATACTTTGACGAGCAGAGACGAGCAAGTTATTGTTCCTCTGTACTGAGCCTTGATAAGACCTCATCTCTACTACTGTGCCCAGATTTGGTCACCTAGGTTTCTTCTTGATGGGGAGGAGGTTAAGAGGATCCAGAGGCGAGTGACCAAAATGATAGCTGGTCAATGGAATGAACCTTATGAGAATAGGTTGAAGATTTGTGGGTTGCAGCAATTGGTTGATAGGTGGAAAAGGAGAGATATGATTGAGACATTCAAATTGCTAAAGAGTTTCTATAGGATTAATTCAGAGGATATTTTTGAGATCAGGACTGGTGGTGGGAGAACTAGGGGACACCTATGGAAGCTGGACAAGAGTGTGGTTAGCAGTGGTGTTAGAGCTGGGTTCTTTACTTTTAGAGTGGTAAATGAGTGGAATAAGCTGCCTGAGTCTGTTGTATGTGCTGTGACAGTGAGTAAGTTCAAGGCAAGGTATGATAGATACTGTGAGAATGTCAAAATAGTTGTGTGGACATGATGTTTAGAGCCTCCCTCGATGAGTCTAAGGACTCCCTGGAGTCGCCCGTAATAATAATAATAATGTATAATTGAAATAGTATAAAATTCCTAAAATTTAGATAGACAAAGCATGGCTAAATGACTCGCATTTTGTAAGCAGGAATTAGGGTTTGATCCAAGGCCAAAGCACAGGATTAAAAGAAGTTGCCGCAAGCATATCGTGTGCACACGGCACATGATGAATAAGCAAAAAAAGGAAGAAAATCACCACCAAAAGACACCACGTTGATTGTTGTTATGCGTCAGGAGGGGAGGAGGAAAGTTATGGAAGGTGCTGATAGGGTGAGGTGATAAAAGGGTTAGGAACCCCCCTCCCCACGAGGCCCTTTTAGTTCTCTTCTTCGGTGTGTGGACTTCGCGAATGGAGGTACGGTTCCAAAACGGGAAACGAATCTCTGCCCCGATTCCCGGAAGAAGAGAACGGAAAGCGCCATCTACAGGAAAGGTTATGTATCGCAAACCCGAGGAGAATATCTATATTCCAGAAAAGACAAGGTAGTCTGCAGAAAAGCTCAGGGTCTATGCACAATGCTTCACATCGAAGGAGTTACTTTAGCCCAAGTCTTTCCCTAGAAAAAAAAGGCATGACCTACAGGAACGAGCAGGCCTACACATGATCGAGAAATTTTCCTGTTAATTAATGTGAATGAATGATATGTAATTCAGGATCTGAGGACTTAAACGGAGATAGAATAGGACTGTAGCATATTATAAACTGTGAAAGGAATGAGTGTTAATTTAAGAGTGTTATACTAAGGATGTGTGTCTATAAGGAGCTAATGCATGTTAACTGGATTTTATTAAAGAGGAATTTGAAGAATTTATGTATGATATAGTTTGAAGCAGTACAATTGTCAATCCTATATGAGATACGTGACTTAACACTCACATTTGCTGATAATATTTGCAGAATATTTTGTAGTATTGAATTGAATTTTACCAAATTTCCATGCACTGTATAAATGTTAGTATGTTGAATAAACCTTTTGCTTCTTCTTATAATTCAGTTGTCTGTATTCACTATCCGATGCACCAATTGTTAAATATACGAACCTAGGTGGGAGATTTAAGTATTGAATTTATGGTCATGATTGCAAAGTTGTTAGTCATTGAGGTATATTTGAGTATCCTCTTCTTGTTTAAGATTTCCTCTTTTAAGCTAATTGTCCTAAGTGGCGTAGTGTTAACAAACAAATGTCTTAGGACCTTAAGAGAAGATGGCCGAGTGGTTAGTGTATCCGCTCTCCAGCCAAAAGGCTACGGGTTCGAATCCTGCTATGGGCATGGAGGTTTGTGATTGTCTGTGGATAAACTAATGGTGGTGGTCGGCGGTTGATTGAGTGGTGAAGACAGAGCTGTAGAGCAGAGGCCCTCCCTCGATGAGTCTTTGGACTCCCTGGAGGTGTCAAATAATAATAATAATAATAATATATTATTATTACTCCAAGTTCAAGAACCTCAGGAACTTTGTTGCATTTGGATTTTGGCTCAACCCCGAGACAATTCCTTTGTACTTAGACAGTACCACGTGACACCATAGGGTGAACATAATGCAGAGAGCATAATTAACAAAGTAAATAATGAAAAAGGGACACAACATTAACTCTAGTTTACTCAACTCCCCCATATACCTCTTGCTCACTTATAGTCAGTCTTTCCTCCCCATCATCAACTGCTCTCAATCTCTCTATGAAGTCACATTCACAAAATTGAAAGACTTTTGTGAACTGCTCATTAAGTATTTCCACCACACATTCCTCAACAGCTATCTTTATACCATTTTCTCCAATCAATGTCATTCTTTCTTTTGCTGGCTACATATCGAAAGAACTCTTTCGATATGTAGGATTCTTTTTGGCTTCATTAGCAAACTGCTGTTCATACCTCTCTTTAGCTACCCTCACCAACCATGTCACCCTCCTTGCCTGATCTTTGTAGACCTCATGGAATTGGTTATTTCCACTTCTCTTATGCTGTCTCCACAATGCCCTTTTTTTCTGTATCACATGCTTAATCTCATAGTGATATTAATTAAGCATTCCAGATATCTTTTCAGATGTGTGCTAGGAATTTATGGGATGGTAACAGTTGTTGTAGTCTTGTGCAATAGGCAATGGAGGGGATTTCTGTCGAGCATTTAGTATTTTTTCTATCCTATGGGGATTATAGCCATTGGCTAAAAATGTTTGATGCAAGTGAGTTCAGTAGTAAGAGCTTGTCACTGGTACAGATATCTCTAGCTCTGCGAATTGATGTTTTTAGGACACCATATGGTTGAACTGGATGATAGTGTGAATGTTTGTTCAGATATCTTCCTGTATGTGTGGGTTTTCTATAAAAAAAGATAATGATGGTGATGGTTCATTATTATTAATTAGGACTTGAGTTCCTTGTGTTGTCTGTTACAATTTTTTTTAACTAGTCCCACTGGTATACCATATTGTTGTTTTGTGTACCAAACTATTCTTGTGCTCTGAAGATGCTGGATATAATACCAGTGAAATATCAACTAATAAGTTCATAAATATTAATTATTTTCTTATCATTCTGTGTTGTAATCAGTACCATTAAAATAAATTAACAAAAGTTGTTGAGATTAAAACTTAAGGTTAACAAACATTATGCATGTAATAAATATATTGGATATAAACTTTCGATGCGTTCCTCATTCAGAGAAGCCCCCAAAGCAGCATACTAATTTTTTTTAGCAACTGCAAGAACTTTTCATCAACTGTATAAATAATAATAATTATTATTATTATCCCAAGACTCCCATTGAGTCAAAGACTCATCTAGGAGGTCCTTTTGTCATACATACAGCTCATCATACCGTGCCTTAAACACGCTCCAATTCTCTGCAGACATCACACTCTCTCAGACAAAGCAGTCCAATCATTCACAACTCTGCATGCAGAAAAACCTGCTTCTCACTCCCCTGCTCACACCCTTCTTATACAGCTTCCAGGAATGACCTCTGGTTCTTTCTCCTCTGATCTTGCACCGTTTTCCATAAAACCTCTCCAATATTGATCCCATAACAACCCCTTACTAACTTATATGTCTCTATCATATCACCCCCGTCTTCCTCGTATCTACTAGACTCTGTAAATTAGCACAGGTTTATCTCATAGTTTTTTAATCTAAATATTTCGTCTACATATTTCACTTTTCATTCATTATTTGACAGCAACTTCAGGAATGTTCCTTGTAAATTTACAAGGAACATGCAAAAGATCTGCTTCAAATAGCCATTATTCTACAGATTTAAAGATAGCAAACAGTCAGTCACACACATTATGCACTGTCTGTCTATTTTTGTGTAAAACTTATAGTGATTGCTTGCATAACATAGGTCTTGAATGTTACATAACTAATTAAGGTCTTCCAGATGTCACGGAGTATAATTCCTTTGTATCTAGAAAGTTTTTCACTTGGCTACAAAGTAAATTATACTTGCCAAAAAATTATATTTTGCTTAATCCTTTATCCAAATGTAAGCAAACGAGCTTTGCGTGTGAATTATTCTTTGATTTCTGTTTAATGTATACCATCTGAGTGAATTACCTCAGAAGACTCTTTCACCATTCTAAAATCTTTTTCTCTAATTAAGGCATAGAGACAGATAGCCAGTCTACAGTGTGATATTCTGCAACAATGTGGGCAATTAGACCACTGTTTTCTTCTCTCTTGTTTTCCACATCACCTGCATGCCCTTTTTTTTTTACTGATTTCAAAACTTCTTCCAGTTTGCTCTTCTTACCCCTTTTTTTGTAGGAACAAGGGATCTTGTATACCCTAGGATGTTTATAAAATGGAACATTGTCTTTAGGGAATGTAGGAAACTTTGCAAGTTGTTAACTGGCCTGAAATCTCTCTCTTAATGTATTGCCATTGTAGGTTAAGGGGATAGCACTGTTGTAATTGATTTCTGGACTTGTACATGGAAATTTGTCAGAATATAATAATGTTTTTAATAATTTTATGATAACTTTCTGAGTAGCCGTGTTGGAGTAATTGGTGAAATAGAATTTTGAAGTTCTTTTCTTTTTATTTCATTATTCATAATTATATTTAAGGCTCTGTTTTTTATGATTGTAATGATCACAGGTGTCGCACTGATTAGATCGTCGGCTTGTCGAGAGCTCCTGAAAAGATTAGTAGTATTTTGTGTTAACATTGGCAATTTTACTAGAATTTTAAGTAGTATTGTTTGCTTTTTGTTTCTTGGTGTGTCTGTGCAATTTTTGTGTGTTTTCTGTTATTTTAATTATTATTTTTAAGATAAGATAGCGTATATATATGGCACCGATAAAGAAAAAAATGGCAGCCAGGTCGGCATGTTTGTTTAAGAGTTTTGATGTAAACGAATTTATGCAGTGTACTGTCTGTGAGATGTATGCTTTGCGAAGAGCGGTGGGAGTCTGATTAGAGGGTGATAGCGAAGTTAATATGTGCAGAAAGTGTAAGGAGAATGAGGATCTCAAGCGTGTTTCGGGTGGCTAGAGTGATATCGTTAACGATAGTCAGAATGTAGAAAATGGCGGTGTGATAGAGAATTGCATGGTAGTGCCAGATAGTTGTGAGAGTGTCGTTAAAAGTGTAAATGAAGGTAGAAATACAGAATGAATGGATGATTTGAATGATAATGAAAATGGTGAGATAAATGCGAGTAGTGAAATTGCGCGTTTGAATGGTGCGATACACAGAGCAAAAAGACAACTAGAATGTATGGAAAAATGTGTGCTGAACGTACTTACTAATAACTGGCGAAAGTCTGTGATGACAAATAATAGAATATTAGTAAACGTCAATAAAATGAAGGAGCGAGAAGATGATAATCGTGGCAGGAACAAATGATTTGAAAGAGGACAAAATGGAAATGATAGAGGATGTGAGGGAATTACTTGAGATAGCAAAAGAGAAGAGTGAGAGAGTTAGGATGGTGAGTATTTTACCGCTGTATGACAGTGAAGTGTTTAGAAGGAGGGCCATAATTACCAATGACTTTATGCATGGGTTATGCATGGAGAGCAGTGTGGAATTTGTGGATGTGTGGAATGAGTTCGATGGGCACTTATATAAGATGGATGGGTTACATTTGAATGGAGTTGGTGTACGGAGGCTTGAAAAAGTGTTGATGAATGATGTGGAAGTGGATGTACAGACTCAGGGAAACCAGATTTATTAAGAGGCTGGGGGGGGAGTAGATATGCAGACTTTAGGGAGGCAGTTGAGTGTATGAATGAGTATATTATTGCGGAGTGAGTACGAAGGACAACAAATCAGAATGGGATAGTTAGTATATGGCATCAAAGTAGGGATGGGACAAATGGGCTTCTGCAATTCATGTACACTAATGCCAGGAGTATTAGGAACAAGAAGGAAGAGTTTTTGGCCTTGGTTGGCACTTCCAGGCCACAAGTTGTTGGTATTAGTGAAACATGGCTAACAGAAGATGATAAAGCTAGTGGGATTGAATGCGATGGGTATAGTGTGTTCAGGAGTGACAGGGTGAATAAAAAGGGGGGGAGGAGTGTTATTGATGATAGCTGATGAGTTGCAGCCAAGGAGTATAGAAGTTGAACTGCAGGATAGAGAAACGAGCACATTTGAGGCTGTTTGGTTTGCGATGGAATCTAGCAGAACAAAATATACAATTGAGTGCTGCTATAGACCAGGTGATGGAATAGATGGTGGGGATAGTATGCATAGGCAAATAGAAGAAATGAGTGGAAGGAGGGTAATTATTATGGGTGATTTCAATTATGATAACATTGACTGGAAAGAGGAGAGGGCACATGGGAGGAAGGAATTGGATTTTATGCAGTTATTAAGGGACAACTATCTGCAGCAGCAGCATGTAGTGGAAAATACCAGGGGGAAGAGAGTGCTTGACATAGTAATTGCAACTGAGAATGTGCTGTAACGAACATGACCATGTTGTCACCAATTGAGAGTGACCATAAGGTCATGACTTGGGAGGTGACTAAAGGAGTGGAATTTTCAATTAAGAAAGGGTACATGTAGAATTACCGGGCTGGTAAGTATGACAAGCTTAGGTGTCGTGACGACTCCTTTCTGTCGTGTTCTAAATCTATCTAGTTTCAAGTCACTTTTATGAATAATACAACTAATTACGAAATGATCACCGATCCAAAAGTAGGGAAATTTATATTTATACTGCGCCACCCTATTCTTAGATTAGTCTATATAAATAGTAGGATCAGTTCTAAATTACGTTAACAGTCATCTCATTAGGCCGAATCATCTATTATCATTTTTACTTGGGGTTCCTGCAAGATTCGAATATTTATGAACGGTGCAATAATAAGGAATTCAGGCAAACACGATATTTAGATCAACAAAATAAAACATTTAATATATGATATGGTTAACAAATACAAGAACTCTATTTTAAAATGGAACTATACAATTAACTTAACACTTCTTCTTAGGTCACTGATGCTAATTCAATGTTCTAACTTTCATATACTATTCACAGTCTCAAAAACACAAATCTTCTTATCTCAAGTTAATATAACAATTTCACATTTTTACTCAGTCCTCACAAATCTATCAGCTCAATGTTTATATTCACAGCAGGCAATGAACTACGTAAGCTATATTCCAAGCAAATATATTTTCGGACTTTGAGCATCGGAGATATATTACAGTTAATGCTAGAATAGAGAAACTTATACAACTACTCTTACCAGACAAATTCTTCAATACATCAAATTATTGAGAGAGCACTTATGTATTAACTTAATTAACATTAGCGGAACACACATAACAAATATTCTCCATAGTTTAAACTGTATTACTGTAAGTCGCACTTCACTATTCCAAACAACAGTAATTAGGTGCTAATATCTTTTCCTGTTCACTTTTCTCCAAGTAATCAATATAACCTTTTCCTAGGGCAACATAGAATTTAATCGTAATCCAGATTAACTGGAACTAATCAGAATTTTCGCATTGACTGTCCAGTTTCCTTTTATCTGACTACAGCATCAACCTTTCTTCATAACAACAGCAGATTTCGCTTATAACATTAAACTTTATGTTTCACTACTTATAGGTTCACTTCCGAACACTATACTCATAAATTTCTGCCCTGAGGATTTTATAATCTTGGTTCTGCAAAACTCTCTCCTCACTCCTTAATAATAATTCTTCTCTCGCTTCCTATCTTATCTATGACCTTCCCTCTTCTTTCCCTTTTCTCTCTAATGACCTTCACTCCCACCTTTCGTTCGAACGCCACGCTCTACTCCACTCGTGGTTGTTTACGCGCGCGTCTCCATGACAACAGACTAAACGTAAACATTTCGCTAATGTAATGTATGGTCTATTATTATTCATGAGTGATTACATAACATTAAATATTTCACAAATAAAAACAACAGAATATTTAAGCTACTTCTTTAACTTTTTGATTACGTATACAGTTAAATATAAATTAACACTTTACGTTACACCATATATATATATTTAGTTATACAAAATTCTAAACATATTATTATTTTATAAACTAATAATAGGTCAGGTTTTGAACAAATTTTTAATTAGTAATTCTTAATTAAAGAATAATAAATAAATTTATATGAGCCATGATTAATATTTAATAAGCAATGTTAAATGTGAATGAAAAATAATAAATTACATAACATAGCTTCATTCACAATTTAACAGCTTGGCTCAGTGCCATGGCATGTAAAACTGCAAGGGCGGGCTGGATGTTGATAGTGCATGGGAGGTGGTTAAGAACTGTTTGCAGGAGGCAATGGTTGACCGTATACCAAGAGTCCGAATAATAAATCAAGTTGGGGTTAAATGGATGAATTACACTATTAAGCTTGAGCTGCAAAAAAAGAAACAATTGTGGAGGGAATTTAAGGAGAAAGGTGACCAGCAGGTGCAGGAACAGTATAAAGCTCAGGCCAGGATGGTAACAAGGGTGGTAAGAAAAGCAAAAGCGGATTACGAAAGAAAATTGGCCATGCAGGCTAAAGAGAATCCCAAACAGTTTTTTCAATATGTTGCAAGTAAAAGGAAAAATGCTCATGGTAGAATGATCTTAAAAAATGCTGAGGGTAGGGAGGTAACCGAATCAGTCGATATAGTGGAATTACTGAGCGAGCACTTTGCAAGAATATATCATCCAGGTGGTGACTTTGCAGGAATGGAAGAACCAACAGCTTATACTGGAATTGTGATGAATGAAGTAGAGGTAACTAGTCTATTACAGAACCTCAATGTCAATACATCTGTGGGATTGTATGGTATACCAGCTCATGTCGTACATGAAGCGGCTAAAGAATTGTCAGTGCCCTTGACCATTTTGTTTAATTTGAGCCTCGGGTCTGGGTCAGTCCCAAGGGGTTGGAAAGAGGGGAAAATAGTTCTGCTGCATAAAGGTGGTTCCAAGGCTGCTGTTGAAAATTACCGGCCAATCAGCATAACAGGAATCATTATCAAGGTCTTGGAGAAAATAGTCAAGAGGAAAATATAAGATTGGATAGAAGAAAATTGGATACTGTATCGGGGACAGCATGGTTTTGTGAAGGGTAGGTCATGCCTCAGTAACTTGCTCACGTATTATAACACAGTGACGGCTGAACTGGATAAGGGTAATGGGTTTACAGTGATTCTACTGGACCTTGCTAATGCCTTTGACAGGATACCACATGGAATTCTAATCAGTGAATTGCAGCATATGGGGATGGATATAGGGTTGGTGAGATGGATAGGAGGGTGGTTGACGGAGAGATATCAGAGAGTGGTTTATTCAGGAGTAGAGTCCACAAGACAGCCTGTGACTAGTGGTGTGCCACAAGGATCTGTTCTTGGACCACTGCTGTTTAATTTGTTCATTAATGATATAGGAAAGGATCTGAGAGGAACAGTTCATTGTTTGCGGATGATGCAAAGTTGGGTAGGGCAATAGTGAATGCAGATGACGTCAAAATTTTGCAAGATGATTTGGATAGATTGGAGATCTGGGCTAAGGAGAATGGATGTCAATTTAATGTGGCAAAATGTAAGGTTATACATTTTGGGGTAAAAAGATTAGCAGCAGTTTACTACATTGGTGGAACTGTACTCCAGGAAATTGATGAGGCACGAGATTTAGGAGTGTTGGTGGATAAGGAGTTGAAGTTTAGGGGGCACATTGCAAAATTAGCCAAATCAGCTCATCAAATCACTTGGTTGCTGAAGAATACATTGACAAACAGAGACAAGCAGGTTATTGTTCCTCTGTATCGAGACTTGATAAGACCCCCATCTCGACTACTGTGCCCAGATTTGGTCACCTAGGTTTCTTCTTGATGGGGAGGAGATGGAGAGGATCCAGAGGCGAGTGACCAAGATGATAGCAGGTCTGTGGAATGAACCTTATAAGAACAGGTTGAGGATTTGTATTGGTTGATAGGTGGAGGAGGGGAGATATGATTGAGACATTCAAATTACTGAAGGGTTTCTATAAAATTAATTCAGAAGATATTTTTGAGAACAGGGCTGGTTGTGGGAGGACTAGGGGACATCCATGGAAACTGGTCAAAAGTGTGGTTAGTAAAGGTGTTAGAGCTGGGTTCTTTACTTTTAGAGTGGTGAGCGAGTGGAATGCGCTCCCGGAGTCTGTGGTGGATGCTGTGACAGTGAATGAGTTTAAGGCGAGGTATGATAGATACTGTATGAATGTTGAATAGTTGTGATGAATATGATTTGGGACCTCCCTCGATGAGTCTAATGACTCCCTGGATTTGCTCGTAATAATAATAATAATAAATAATTTTTGTTGAGGATGATCAAGCAAGCTTACATGCAGGTGTATCTACCTATCTGGTTATTTTTCTGTAGACTTCTAATGTTAATTTGTGTGTGCGCATGTTTTGTCTGTTTTGTTAATGGGTTCAAGGAGAGATACGATAGATTGTGTGGATAGGTCATCTCCTGCGATGAGTCTTCGGACTCCATGAAAGTACCTTATAATAATAATCCTGCAGTGTGGCTTTTGTTGACAAGGTTTCTAGGAATGATAGTTTACCATTTTTTTTTTCCATTTCCAGTGTGAACTTCATTTTTGGATGGCAGTGGTTCACGAATTCTACAAAACCTTTTGGGTATGCTTCCAGATAATAAACACATAATTTACTTATCTCCACTCAATATGTGGTTTTAGGATCTTCTGTAATGTTCTAGGACTTCTTCCTTAAATTTTTCCATTATTTATATTTGTGATGGGAGTTGATAGAGGTGAGCTTATTGCTAAATCATATTTTTTTGTTAGTAAAATCTTCCTTTCCAAGTGAAGAAGGCATGTGATGTCAGGGGAAAATAGATATACAAAAATAACCACTGATTCTTCAACTGAAACATTTGTAAATAATGAAACCACATCTAAATTGGCCAATACAGTCCGAAAATCAATTACAAAGGCACTGTCTCCTTAACAAATTCAGCTATATTAGAGATCAGATCATAATTTTTTTGAATGTGAAGACCAAGTGGGAATCACAATCCATTTCTGAGTAAGTGGAGGAGTCCAACAACCTAGAGGCAGTGTTGGTGTCAATCCACATTATTTCAAATGACTGTGGAATTGCCTTTGTTAGCTTTAAGGATAATGATATTGTAATTATAATGCATACTTCTTAAGGCATTCTTTTCCAATGCTATGTGGTTATTGTTTGGTAGACAACAGTTTAATAAAAAAGGATGTGCTAATTATGTTGAAAGTTTATTTTTCACTTGGTTAGACTATAATAAATTTTGTTTAATCCTTTATCCAAGTGTGAGCAAACAAAGTTAGCGCCTGAAAGTATCTTCAGGACTGGGATAAGGTGGTATAACACTGGGCAACTCATTGCAAACGTGGAGCAAGCTCACAACACTTCTATCTCAGTATTTCGCATAATGCAAAACACATCTCCTTGCAGATATGTATAATGTTATGCATTAAGGGGAGGGCCACTACCCAGACTAGTTTCAACCTTTTTTGAGGTCTCTTCAGTGGGAGCCGGGCCCGAGCGGAGATACCAGGCAGAAGCATTAGCAAGGTCATCTCTACCTATAGGAGTTGCCAAATGGTGTGCCACCTTTTTATTAAATTACTCTGGATTTAGAGAAATATGTTGAAAGTTTATTTTTCACTTGGTTAGATAATAAATTTAGTTTAATCCTTTATCCAAGTGTGAGCAAACAAACGGTGTTGTACCACCTTACCCCAGTCCTGAAGATACTTTCAGGCGCAAACTTTGTTTGCTCACACTTGGATAAAGGATTAAACTAAATTTATTATAGTCTAACCAAGTGAAAAATAAACTTTCAACATCTTTTTCTAAATCCAGAGTAATTTAATAAAAAGGTGGCACACCGTTTGGCAACTCCTATAGGTAGAGATGACCTTGCTAATGCTTCTGCCTGGTATCTCCACTCAGGCCTGGCTCCCACTGAAGAAACCTCAATAAAGGTTGAAACTAGTCTGGGTAGTGGCCCTCCCCTTAATGCATAACATTATACATATCCGCAAGGAGATGTGTTTTGCATTATGGGAGATACTGAGATAGGAGTGTTATGAGCTTGCTCCACCTTTGCAACGAGTTACCTGGTGTTGTACCACCTTACCCCAGTCCTGAAGATACTTTCAGGTGCAAACTTTGTTTGCTCACACTTAGATAAAGGATTAAACTAAATTTATTATGATGTGCTAATTAATCTGTTAATGCCTCTTCATCAGATAAAAACTGTGTGTCTTTTTTGGTACTTGTCAGTTTTTGGAATGTGTCATGGGTAATTGCATAACCAAAGCCTTTGCTCAAATTTGAAGATTCTATTTTATTTCTATATGTTTAGACTGTCGAGAAATGGAAGGTTATATTCTCAGATGAGAGCCATTTCTTTGTCCCCTATGTTTGCAAATTAGCAGCTGAGAAGACTTCTCTTGCCCACCTTCAACAAACTCCTAAACTCTCAACTAAAAAGATATTTTGGGACTGTTTTACAAATAACGGTCTAGGATCAATTGTGCCTATTGATGGTATGATGAAAAGTGACCAATACATAAAATATTGCAGAAAAGAGTGGTCCCACAGATCCAGAAAGACAAAGACCTCATTTTCCAACAGGATCTCGCTCCATGCCACACTTCAAAAAAGGTAAAAGAGTTCCTCAAAAATCACAACATCCAATTGCTTCAGTGGCCAGGTAACTCTCCTGACATTAACCCAATAGAAAATTTGTAGGCCGTAATGAAAAAGAGATTTTGAAAATTAAATTGTGATGCAAAGGACAACTTAATACAATCCATTATAAAAGTATAGTTTCGAGATTCAAAAATGAGAAAAATGTGTTTTGCATTGGTAGAGTCCATCCCTAAGCAAATTAATGAACTTATTAGGAACAGAGGAACACATAAATTATTAAGTTAAGTTGGAGTTTAATTTTTGTACTTATTTTCTTTTGAAATTAATTTTTTTTTTAAAAATGTGAGTGTTTGGATTAATTTGTTTGCTATTGTAGATCTTTTTTAGGTCCTTTTATAGCTGAAGATGCTGGCAGCCAATGAAACAGCAAAACATGTAGAAGTAACATTTAGTTTAAAAATCGATGAGTTTAACTTTATAGTTAATGTTTAAAATTATAAAAGACTAGTTTCAATCAATAAATTTGAATACACTGTATTTCCTGTTAACCAAGTAAATGATGAATAAATTACTGAGCTTTGCATCACAGTGATTGTTATGAAGTGGGGATTACCTTCAAATTGCTCAGAGCTATTATTTGTAAATTTTACTTGGTGATATTACGCTCTTTAGTGGCTGTGCAAAATGTGCGCAAAATATATTTTTGAAACTTAAAATAAAAAACTTTAAAAATGATTTTCTGTCTTCAGGGTAATGTCTCCTAAAGAAAGAGAGAGAGAGAGAGCGACCAGGGAAAAAAATAGTTCTGCTGAACAGTATATTCAGTATTATAATTAATGCTTTGTTTTTAAATGAAAAAGACAATCACATGCATTTATACATATATATGATTGATATTATTTTATGATAAGCCTCATAATGAGTTTAAGAAATCTGTTTTTAAGATGTAGACTTAATTTTAAACAAAAAGTTGCAAGGGTCCAAAGGCGACTGACTAAGGTAGTTTCTAACCTCTGTAATGTATGAGGAAAGAGAGAAGATGTAATTTGCAGAGTTTGGTGGACAGGAGGAAGAGGGGAGATATGATAGAGACCTACAAGAGGGTTGTTATAGAATCAATTCTGGAGAAGTTCTACAGAAAATAGTGAGAGATCGATGGAGAACCAGAGGTCATCCCTGGAAACTGTATAAAGAGGGTGTGAGTAGGGGAGTGAGAAGCAGTTTTTTTTCGTGCAGAGTTGTAAATGAATGGAATACCTTGCCTGAGAGTGTGGTGTCTGCAAGGAGTTTGAGTGTGTTTAAGACATGGTATTATGAGCTGTTTGTGTGTGTGATAAAAGGACCTCCCAGATGAGTCTTTGACTCCATGAGGTCTTGGGGTAATAATAATAATAATAAAATTTAAGATTTTTTTTTTTAGAAGTAAAACCTGATCATGTCATCCTAAAAGATGGGACCGTTATTCCATGTGGATTAGTTGTTTGGTGTGCAGGACTTGCTCCTCAGCCATTTGTGGAAGCATTAAATGTTCCTAAAAATAAGCATGGGCAGGTAATAAGCGATGTGATGTATAAATATTAAAATATATACTAATTCAAATATGTTAAATATTTTAATTACTTGAAATATTTGAAACAGCGTGCCATATATAACTGTACATAAAGGTCTACTTTTTTAACTTTGGTTCATGGATCACACACTGTGTTATGTTTTAAATATGTATATATATATATACATCCTCTGTCCAAAAAAGAAACTGAACTTTTCGAAAATAGAAGAAACTAGTGTGCCACCTGTGGTATTTTTTTGTTGTCGAAAGTGGAAACTTTCATTAGTGTTGTATCAACTGTTTATGACATTTGTTTCATTAGAAGCCAAGCTATAGTGCCAAGAGTGACAGTGCGTTTTGATGAACGGTCAGAAAATGAGGTTCAAACAGAGAGTTGCGATTGACTTTTGTGTTAAACTTGGTAAACGTTTTTACCGAAACGCATCAAATGCTTCAAAAAGCATACAGTGATGAATGCTTATCCCGTACTCAAGTTTACGAGTGGTTTAAGCGATTTCAAAGTGGTCATGAGACGCTTGAGGATGACGAAAAGCCAGGCCATCCAAAAACTGGACTGAGTGAAGTTAACATCCAAAAAAAGTGCATAATTTCATCAAAGAAAAACCCAAAATTGTCCATGAGATTGATTGAAGATCAATTGGAGATTCCAAAATCAACTGTGCACAACATTTTGACCGAGAGTTTGAGCTTTCTTAAATTGAATTCACGATCTATTCTCCACAAGTTGACCGATGACCAAAAAATGTATCGAATTGAACACTTCAAGCACCTCATTTAAACCACTCATAGGGACTCAAACTTCCTTGAAACGATCGTTACTGGTGACGAAACCTGGTGTTTTGAGTATGTGCCTGAAACAAAGTGCCAGTGCTGAGTGGAGACCACCAGAAGAGGGGCATCCGAAAAAAACGTCGCTTTGAGAAGTCAAAAGTAAAGACAGTGCTGATTTGTTTCTACGATTCCAAGGGCATTATCCACAAAGAATTCATTCCACCTGGCCAAACTGTTAATGGTGAGTTTTATCTCGAAGTTTTGAAGCGATTGATAGCGAGAATTCGTAACGTATGGCATGAATATCGTGATGCAGGCAGCTGGTCACTTTTGCACAATAATGCACATCTCATCATTCAAACATTGTGAGACAGTTTTTGAGCAAAAACCAAGTTTGTGTGTTGGATCACTTGCCGTATTCACTTGATTTAGCACCCTGTGACTTCTTTCTCTTCCCCCGACTTCATTTGCCGATGAATGGAAAGTGATACAACACTATTGAAAATGTTCAAGCGGCAATAACCATGACCCTCAACAGTATCCCAAAAACCAATATAAAAAAACTCATTTAACGAATTAATTGACCGTGCCAAACACTGTATCGAAGCTAAAGGAGAGTATATTGATTGAAATAAATAATTTGAATAATTATAATTAGCCTGTGTTTTATTTTCTATCAAAAGTTAATATTCTTTTTGGACAGAGGGTGTATATATATATATATGTGTGTTACTGTAAAAGCCCGAAAATTGGTAAATCCTAGGTTTTACCAGTGAATCCTATGATTTACCATAGTGAAGTGATAAAAGTCCGAAAAATGCTTGTAAACGTTTGCATTTTGGGATTTTACCAAACCATTTCAGTAAATGCCAGCTAGCATTTACCAACACCAATTGGTAAAAGCCTGAGTATAGTGTTGAGTATAGGTGGGTGTGAGCTTTGATCTAGAATCAGTTTGTTATTGTGCTAATATATTTTACATTTTTTTTTTATTTCCTTCATAAAAATGAATGATGTTGTGCTAATGTATTTTACGTTTTTTTTTTTTATTTCCTTCATAAAAATGAAAATACAGTGAATTGTAAGGTTAGGTTAGGAACCTCACCAATTTACCTTGTGCAGAGAAAATTTTTTAAGCATCGAAAAAGAAGTCGGAAAGGAAGAAATAAGTGTACGTGAAATGGTAAAAAAAGCTTTCTTTAGTTGGTGGACAAGGATTCCAAAAATGCATCTTCATGGTACACTTCAAAGAAGTGTACCATGAAGATGTGTTTGTGCAAATCAGCCAATTTACTTTGTAACTCCAAATGTCACAACAGTCAACCTTGCTGTGTCAAATAAGTTTAATTATGTGTAGAGGCTTAAGTGCTGTGAGGACATTATGTTGGAGATTTAATGGATTTTTTACAACACTCAAAAAGAATTAAAATAGAATTTAATACTTCCTATATTTCGTCCTAGTCACTAGGACATCTACGGGGATTACAAAACAATTAATGTAACATGCACACAAAAACTTACAATACCAAGCCCAACCACGTGGGTGACACTAAAGTCCTATCTAGGTGGAGCGCCCTCTAAGGGCAGTAGTAGGTGGCCTGGAATGTAAGGTGGGACCTCTGGTGATGACTGTTTCCCAAATCTTTGGAAGCTTAATGCAACTGTATTTGTTAAGATTTGGTTGGTTTCTGAGAGCTGCTGCTGCTTCTAAGAAAAGTCTCTCTTTCTTGAATTTGCTGTGGTGGAGCATTGTGGTTTTCTTCCATGATACTCTGTGGGTGGTGTCCAAAACATGGTCAGCCAAGCCTGAATGGCCATAGTTGTGTTTAACGATGTACGACTTGTGTTCCTCCAGGCGGATGGATGCTGATCTGCCTGTCTGTCCAAAGTACGCAAGCTTGCAGGAACAGGGTACTTTGTAAACTCCAGGCAGAGAGAGAGGAGGGAGCTGATCTTTCGTAGAACGGATAAGGGTAGCAAGTTTGCGGTAGGGGTTATATGCTGTGTGTAGGTTATACTTTTTTAGTATCTTGGCTATTTTTTCCGAAGTGCCACGGATGTAGGGTATGGTGATGGCATTTTTAAAATCTGGTTGATGAGAGGGACGGGGAATGGGGGAGGAATTGATTTTTTTTTGATAATCAATTCCTCCCCCATTCCCCGTCCCTCTCATCAACCAGATTTTAAAAATGCCATCACCATACCCTACATCCGTGGCACTTCGGAAAAAATAGCCAAGATACTAAAAAAGTATAACCTACACACAGCATATAACCCCTACCGCAAACTTGCTACCCTTATCCGTTCTACAAAAGATCAGCTCCCTCCTCTCTCTCTGCCTGGAGTTTACAAAGTACCCTGTTCCTGTAAGCTTGCGTACTTTGGACAGACAGGCAGATCAGCATCCATCCGCCTGGAGGAACACAAGTCGTACATCGTTAAACACAACTATGGCCATTCAGGCTTCACTGACCATGTTTTGGACACCACCCACAGAGTATCATGGAAGAAAACCACCATGTTCCACCACAGCAAATTCAAGAAAGAAAGACTTTTCTTAGAAGCAGCAGCAGCTCTCAGAAACCAACCAAATCTTAATAAATATGGTTGCATTAAGCTTCCGAAGATTTGGGAAACACTCGTCACCAGAGGTCCCAACTTACATTCCAGGCCACCTACTACCGCCCTTAGAGGGTGCTCCACCTAGATAGGACTTTAGTGTCACCCACGTGGTTGGGCTTAGTATTGTAAGTTTTTGTGTGCATGTTACATTAATTGTTTTGCAATCCCCGTAGATGTCCTAGTGACTAGGACGAAATATAGGAAGTATTAAATTCTATTTTAATTCTTTTTGAGTGTTGTAAAAAATCCATTAAACCTCCAACATAAAGTTTAATAATGATTTGATAATGTTGAAGGAAATTGTGATTAATAAGTTACTTTTATTTCATGAACATTTTCTTATAATACATTAATTAATAATAATAAAATAAAAAAATAAAGCAATTATGTTCCTTTCTTTTAGTGTTGCTTGGGGATCAGCATTCATTTTAGAAATTATGAACTTCACAACCGTGTTATAAATAACTCTTTTAATTTCCCGACATTTCGATCTTCATATTAAGATCATCATCTGGAGTATATACAAGGACAAGCTGAGTTACATTACACACAGTAAGCTAAAGAAATGATGATTTGATCACCGATTATTCTACTGCCATGACCTCTAGTGAAAAAAAAAAATTACAAAGTAATTAATTATTTAGAAACTACATCAAAGCTAAATTCTATTTAAGATCACATGAGAAAAACATTCTTTCTTATAGATAGTCTTCTTTCAGTAACAATTATAAGTTTCAGTAACAAGTGATGTTCTATTTTTAACATTACAATTGTTATTTTAGATTTAGGATTCTGAATTATCTACAGTGCTGTTTATAGTTAACTCTTAGAGAGAAAGGTTCTGTGGGTAGCATGTGTGCCTTCTATGTGCTTGGGATTTTTAGCCCATCATTATTGTTCAGATTTTGGCTGTGACTATTTTAAATGGTTACAGCCAAAACATTGTTAACAAAATTCTCTACAAGACCTCAATGAAAAAACAAAGATAAACCAGACTACAATAAAACTATAACCATTCCTTATATTAAAGGACATCAGATAAAATAAGCAGAATACTACAAAAATAAAGCCTCAAAGCCACTTTTAAACCTCCTGCAAAATTAAAAAGTCTACTCAACTCATCTAAAGACCCACCCCCTCCGCTGGCCCACCCTGGAGTATACCGTATTTATTGCACCTGTAATATACCATATATAGGGGAAACAGGATGCACAATTTCTATCAGACAAAAGAAACATAAACGACACATTAAATATAATAACTATGGTGAAGCTAGCCTTTCTGATCATGCCCTGAACACTTTACATAGAATTGACTGGAAAAGCACCAGTTGTTTACATCACACCAAAACATGGTATGAACGCAAATTTAAGGAAGTCTGTCAGATTCTTATCAACCACCCCAATCTGAACAATAATGATGGTCTAAAAATTCCAAGCATATGGAAGGCACATATTCTACCCATGGAACCTTTTTCTCTAAGAGTTAACTATAAACAGGACTTTGGGATTCTGGATTCTATCCAGAATCCCAAATCTAAAATAACAATTGTAATGTTAAAAATAGGACATTATTGTTACTGAAAGAAGACTATCTATAAGAAAGAATGTTTTTGTCATGTGATCTTAAGTAGAATTTAGCTTTGATGTAGTTTCTAAATAATTAATTTGTAATTTTTTTTTTCACTAGAGGTCATGCCAGTAGAATAACCAGTGATCAAATCATTGTTTCTTTAGCTTACTGTATGTAATGTAACTCAGCTTGTCCTTGTATATTATTATTATTATTATTATTATTATTATTCAGGCCTCCATGGAGCCAAAAGACTCATCGTGTGAGGTCCTTCCTAAGAACATAAAGTCTGTCAAGACTCATCGAGGGGAGGTCCCCCCCCCCTAAGAAACACAAAGTCTATCATACCGCTCCTTAAACTCATTGACCATTCTCGCTCCCACCACTCCATCAGGCAATGCATTCCACAGTTCAACCACCCTCCACACAAAGAAACCCCTCTTGCTCACAGTTTCCTTTCGTAACTTTCAGGGATGGCCTCTTGTCATCACTCCTTCCCGCTGTTCAACCAAGCGAAAGAACTCCCCATTGTCAACCCTGTAAACACCTCTCAACAGTTTAAAAGTCTCAATCATATCACCTCTCCTTCTATCCACCAAACTCTGCAGTCCACATTCCCTCAGCTGATCCTCATAACCAACATTGTACAGTCCTGAAACCATCTTTGTCATCCGTCTTTGTATCCTTTCCATTTTATTTTATATCCTTTCCAGTTAATTTATCCCCTTCAAATCCTGGGGACCAAATCTGAGAACAATAGTCCAAGTGTGGTCTGATCAGAGACTTATACAACGGAATGATAACCCTCTTATCTCTGCAGGTCAGTGTCCTTCTCATAATTGCAGCAATCCTCTGTGTTACCTTCACCACCTTTGCAATATGTCCCCTCAACTTCAGGATTCTATCAATCATCAACCCCAGATCTCTTGTCTCCCCTACTTCCTCCAGTATAACTCCTCCCATATAGTATGCAGCATCCCATCGATGTTTCCCAAACCTCCAGACCTTACATTTTGCTGCATTAAACTGAGACCCCCATTCATTTGCCCATCTATCTAGCTTATTTAAATCCTCTTGCAGGGCTACCACATCTGCACTATTACTAATAATCCTTCACAGCTTCGCATCATCCGCAAACAACTGAATATCCCCTTGCAATCCACTGGCAATGTCATTGATATAAAGGTTGAACAATATAGGTCCTAGTACTGAGCCCTGTGGGACCCCACTTGAAACTCCTTGAAACTGCTCCACCATACACAACTCTCTGATACCTAACAGACAGCCAATCCTGAATCCAGTTGACCAATCTGACATCCAGACCCATGTGCTGCAACTTAAATATCAGCTTATCATGTGGCACCCTGTCAAATGCCTTCATTAAGTCTAAGAAAATTGCAGTATATGCCTTTCCCTCATCTAATGTTCTTGTAACTTTATTATAAAAGGCTAGCATATTGCTAAAATAAGACCGCCCTTTCACAAATCCATGTTGACTCTCACAGATAACATTACCCTCATCTGCCCAATGCTGTATACGGTCCCTCACTACTTTCTCTAATATCTTAACAACTACTGATGACACACAGACTGGCCTATAATTAGACACTTCCAGTCTGTTACCACCCTTATGCAATGGCACTATCTTACCTTCCTTCCATTCCCTGGGCACCTTTGCCGAAGCCAGACTTTCATTGAAAAGCCAGGTTAAAGGCACTGTCAGTTCCCTAGCACATTCTCTCAAAACTCGTGGTGAAATACCATCCAGTCCCACAGCTTTACTGACATCCAGAGTACTCAATATCTGAAACACGCACTCCTCCTGTACCTGTAAACTTCGAACCAGCCCTATCCCTCTAGCATTAAAATTGACTCCTCTAGGATGAAATACTCCAATAAAGTGTTCATTGAACAATTGTTACATTGAACCATTTTTATCCCACAATATCATTCTTCCACAATCATTTCTCCTCCTACTGGCCACATAGCTAAAAAATTCCCTAGGATTTCCTTTGGATCTTAGGACCAATCTCCTCTCATATTCAGTTTCGCTTTCCTTACCACACTAGTCACTCTTCTGGCCTGTGTCTTATATTCTTCATGCATCTTCTCTTCACCTGTCTCCTTATATCTCTTCCATAGCCTCTTTTTCGCATACAATTCCTGTTTAATATTGTTTGTCATCCACTTTACTCCAAATTGTGTCCTCTTCTTCACTCGTGGTATACAACTTACCATTGCTGCTAACAAATATTCTTTCACAATTTCCCATGCACTAATGATTTCCCGGCCTTCCAATTCCTCCCTCCATGAAACTTCCCCAAGTTGATATCTAAGACTATTATAATCACCTGCCTTATAATTCCACATACATTTCCATCTCTTTGATACTCCTGCATGTCTATTCATCTTCCAAGTCAAAACCACATGGTCACTCTCTCCAACTGGTGGGAGAGATGTCATCTCAGTTATTATCAACTCTTCTGATGCTATGACAAAATTCAAAACTCTTGAACCTCTTGTGCCCTCTATTACATGTTGACTAAGACATTTGTCCCTCAAGAATTCTAGAAATTCCATTCCCCTATTGCTACATGCATCTTCCTCTCTCCAATTTATACTACTGTAGTTAAAATCTCCCATAACAATCATTCTTCTTGCACTTGCCAAACTTAGCTGTCTAAACATCTCCTGCTCCCCATCCTCTGTGCTCCTGGGTCTGTAGCAACACCCCACTAAATATCCTGTCTTGCCTACCTCTACCTCACACCATACGCTCTCAAAATCATTTGTCTCACTTCCTTCCAAAGCCTCCACTCTTAGAGGACATAAGTCATCACTTATCATAAGCAGTACCCCACCACCACGCTTTGCCCTCCTATCCTGACGAAAAATGCTATACCCAGCAACTTCTATTCCTGTTGTTATATCCCCTTCTGTCACCCACGTCTCAGCGATCGCAATAATTTTTGGCCAGGCTGATGCCATCTGCGCCACCAATTCTTCTCCCTTATTCTGGATACGCCTGGCTTTAGTATAAAGCATATAAATGCCATTGTTTCTATACCCAGCATTATCCCTTCTAGACTCCACTGGGCTCAGTGTTACCTGACATCGTCTCCATTCTCCCAAGTATCCATTCCCACAAGAGGCCACCCCTGCTATCATCCTCCCTGGGACACACTGACTCGTTCAGAACAGCAATCTCTCCAGATGCCTACGTCTTTTCTCATTCAAATGTAAACGGTCTCTTGCATATAATTCCTCTCTTTCCTCAAACGCACTCCAAGCATCCACATATACCAGTCCTCTCTTGTCACACATTCTCGCTATTATGCCATTCAATATCACCGCTCTTCTGCTCAGCTCATCATTATCATACCTAGGCAACACGCACACTATTTTTCCTCTCTCTGTCTTCTTCCGTACAGTCTCAAGCAAAAATCTCATATCTCTCGCTGCCCGACTTACATTACCACTCAAGTCATTCGTTCCTACCATCACAATCATCTCATCCACCCTTTCACCTCTCTTAATTGCCATAGCCACCCTTTCTATTGTTCCTCCTGGCAAACACTCCTCACGCATCCTATTTTGAACACCACAGAGCATTGAGTCGCAATACATTATACCTCTTACCATTCCCTCTCTCCTATTGTTACCATTCTCTCCTCTTCTTTCATTCCCATAGGTCTCTCTCATTCCCTCTCCTCTACTGCTATTCTCTCTTCTAGCATTCTCATACCTCTCTCCCCTTCTGTTTCCATTCTCTCCTCTTCTAGCACTCCCATACATCTCTCTCATCCCCTCTCTCCTACTGTTTCCATCCTCTCGTCTTCTAGCATTCCCATACCTCTCTCTCTCCTTCCATCTCTCCTACCATTTCCATTCTCTCCTGTCACACTACTTGTCTTCCTACATTCATTCCCCGTTTCTGGAGCAACAAAGTCGGATATCGATATTTCTAATGCACTTATTTCCTCCAACTGCCTGCATTTTGCACACATACGCTCTCCGCTCTCTTTCACAAGCCACATATCTAATTCCTGAGACGCATACATGCCGCAAGTACTGCATGCCACAAAGTCCCTTATGATATTGCTTATTATTGAGTTCTTAAATGGCGGAGGACTTGGCGATATGCCACTTGCAACTGCTGCTGAATCCGCCATCATTCCTTACTGCCGAGTAGCGTAATCTTTAATAATTATTCAGTTAATAAATTCCATTAAATAAATAAGAGAAAAAAAAGTACAAACAATTACAAGCAAAAAAACATTTAACTTCTAAATATAATTAAATAAAATGAAATATAACTAAATACAGTAATGAAAACTTAGCTTCGTTTTGTCTTCCACCATTATGCATTCGATTCTGATGGTAACCAAAATATATTATATCGCGACAGCAACTAACTTCCAAAAAACAACCACTGAAGTACGTTCGTTTTCAGAGAAACAATTTACCATAGTGAGGTGGTAAAAGTCCGAAAAAATGCTTGTAAACGTCTCCATTTTTACTAAACCATTTCGGTAAATGCCAGTAAAATTTACCAGTAAAATCTGGATTTACCACTTTTTGGACTTTTACAGTAACTCACATACCATCCACTGAATTAGAAACCTTTATGCAGATGTACGTAAATGTCACTTGCTTAGCATATATGCAAAATACTTGGTCACATGTCACCAGGCAACTATTTAAGAATGCTGCTGGTCAGTAATTGTCAATAGTATTGATCGCAGTAGGAAACACAAAGGATCTTTCAGAGTTTGATGAAGGGCTTATTGTAAGTGAATGTCTGGCTGGAGATGTGATTTTGAAAATAGCAGAGCTGACTGGTTTCTTAAAAGGTGATATATCCAGGGTGTTTAATCACTAGTATTTTTTCTTCCCAGTGATTTCAGCATGCATAGGAACATACTTGCTTGTGGAAGAAACTATTGCCCTATCTGATAGTCAGTCAATCACCTATCAGTGAAGCAAGAAAGCATATAACAGACTGCATTGTTCAGGCAGCAACAGTTTTCAGTTTCAAAAATGTCATATCAGTTTCCACTCTTTTCAATGCCTTGATGGAACTCATAATGCTAGGCAGCCAAAAAAGATCAACACAGAGTATGAAGTGAGTGTGCTTAGGCCAAAGTACATTATGTGAAACATTGGAGTCAAAAATAATCTTGGATCCAATTTACCTCATCAAAAACTGGTGCAAAAATGTGTGGGATAAAATCCAGAAAATGAAAGGTAGATATAGACACACCATTTGTCTACCTTAGACCATAATGGATGCATTTTTGGTGATCCTAAAGCTATTGCAGACACTTTGAGAGAAAATGTTGGCAAAATCTCAGCAACAGCTTCAAATCCTCCTGAATTTTTAATATTGAAAGAGCAATGAGAGAAATAGTGGCTAAAGTTTTCTGCCAATGGGCTTGAGCTGTATAATTGTTCTGTTTGTTAAGGAGGAACTAAAAAGAGAGCTCTTTTACTGTCTCACCCCAGTGCAGTAGGGCTTGATGATATCTATTATGAAATGATAAAACATCTTCCATCATCTTTCTTGGATCTCCTTCTCTTAATATACAACAGAATACTTCCAGAGGAAGTTTCTTGATTCTTGGCATAAGTCAGTTGTCATTGCCATCTCAGAACCAGGAAAGGATCCAGCACAAGCAAATAATTATCAGCCTATTGCTCTGACCAGCTGCCTTTGTAAGATATTGAAGAAAATGGTTAATGCCAGATTTCTCTGCTATTCAGAAAGTAACATGGCTTTTATAGACAATGTTCAACTTTGAACGATTTGGTCTGTTTAGAAACTTGTATTAAGAGAAGCATTCCTAAAGCAAGAACATCTGGTTTCAGTATTCTTTGATATGGAAAAAGCTTATGACAGATATGGAGATATGGTATATTAAAGACCTCTATAAAATAAGTCTCTGAGGATACCTTCATGTATTTATTAAAAACTTTCTGTCCAGGCAAGCACTCTAAGTCAGAGATGATATGGCCGAGATAGGGTACTTCCTATCTCGGCCATATCATCAAAAGCAGGGTGTTCTTCAAGGCTCTGTCATAAGTGTGACATGCTTTGCTATCAAAGTTTACTCAATCACTGAACAGCTTCCTCCTACTGTAAGCAATGCTCAATATGTTGATGACTTCAAAATTTACTTTCATTCTCGTAACATGAGGGTAATCGAAAGACAACTTCAGCAAGGAATCGATCATGTTTCTCTGTGGGCTCTTAGTAATAGGTTCAGGTTCAGTAGAAGAAAGTGTCTGTGTACACTTCTGTCAAAAATGCACTCTTCATCCAGATCCTGAATTAAGAATGGGACAAACTGTTATTCCAATAGCAACAGAAGCCAAGTTTTTGGGACTCATCTTTTACAGAAAACTTACATATTTTGAACACATTCGTCAACTAAGAGAAAAGTGCAAGAGAGCATTAAATCTATTTTGCACTCTATTCTCTACTGAATGGGGTGTGGATCAATCTTTTTTGCTTCATCTTTATCATGCACTTACAGGGTGTTCGGGATAAATTTGACAGTTTCGTAAGGAAAACGAAAATCTTCTTTGTATCTATTAAATTTAATGAATTGACAAAAAAACATTACAGGCAGAGTTAATTACAATACTATCAACAAGATTTACTCAAAATAACCACCATTAGCATCGATCACAGCTTCAATTCTGCTTCGGAACTTCGAACAAGCTGATGCTACAGTCTCCCTGGGAAGGGCCGCAAAAACTGTTTTAATTTTATCCATTAACTGGGCTTTTGTATTACTGGAAGTGCGATTGGTGTCTTTTTCAACTGCGCCCCATACAAAATAATCCATGGGGTTAAGGTCTGGGGAGTTTGGAGGCCAAACATTTGGACTGGTGAAGTCGTAGAAATTTTCAGACAACCATTTTTGACTTTTCCCAGAGGTGTGGCAAGGGGCCGAATCCTGCTGCCATACATACGGCCTACCATTGGCTACCCTTGTTATCCAGGGCTTGACTACAGTTAGCAACTCCACGAACAAAGCCCGAATTCCAATGCCAGGGTTCTTCAACACCTGTTCCTGCAGATTTGCGAGGAATTCTGCTGTACGAACGCAATCAGATCGTCTGCTAGGGATCTTTCTTCTTGCTACATCCTCGTAGTCACCATTGCAAGTCTCTAGTTCATGCCTGATTGTTTTTACTGTATTCAGGGAGCATTGGGCAGCAGTCGTAATATCCTTATTTTGATGGCGGGCACGAATCATCATGATACAAGTTATTCTCTTCCATGATTCAGGTGGGTTCCAGCTATCCATCCTTTCTGACATCTTGTATATGAATGAAGAAGGGTCCAAACTTTTAAATGAAGAGAAGTGTGTGTTAATACATGTAACTTACGGAAAAATATAATTAATTATAAATATGTCAAATTTATCCCGAACACCCTGTATATGTTCAAAGCTGGATTATGGGTCTCGAGTCTATGGTTCTGCAAGGCAGAATAACCTGCAATGGTTGGATCTCATCCATCATCAGAGTATACAGATAGCTGCTTGTGCCTTCACACATTGCCTACTCATAATCTATGTTAAAGCAAATGAACCGGCTCTATCACTTAGATGGAGACACTTCTCTTAATTATGCCTTAAAAATTATGCCTTGAGTGAACACTTTGCAAGGGTATGTCATCCTAAGTGAGATTACTGCTTTAACATATGTGATAGATGCTAATGCAGGAATAGAGTGGAGGGGGGTGAATTGGTGGTTCTTAGGATATTGCAGAATCTCAATATAAATACAGCTGTGGTATTAAGATATCAGTTCAGGTTTTACAACAATGTGCAAGGGATCTGGCAATGTCTCTGACCTGGCTGTTTAATTTAAGTCTCAGCTCTGGTAGAGTTCCAAGGGAGTGGAAAGAGGGTAAAATAATTCCCTTTCATCAGGGAGGTTCTAAGACTGCAGTAGCTAATTATAGACCAATCAGTATCTCAGGCATGGTGATAAGCATACTGGAAAAATTGGTCAAAAAGAGAATTCAAGAATGGGTGAATAAAATTATGCTTGCCTACAAGAAATATTTAAAAATCTAAATGGGAAAAAATGGTATCAGAATAAATGGTCAATATCTAAACAGTTTAAGATTTGCAGATGACATTGTACTCTTTTCTAAAACACCTGAAGAGTAAAAGAAATTATTAAAGAATTAAGTACAGAAAGCAACAAGTCTAGTCCCAACATAAATATTGATAAAACTAAAAGAATGTACAACAAAAATATAAATTACAACCAAAAGATAGAAATAAATGACAGAGAAATAGAAAATGTAAGTAAATTCAAATTTCTAGGTCAAATAATTGACATAGACAAAAATTGGAAACAATTAATAATAATAATAATAATGAAATAAAACAAAGAATAAACCATGAGACAATTTGGAAAATAGAATAAAATTTAAAAAAAAAACATATCTGTCTGCCTAAAAAGAAAAGCATATGAACATCATACCAGCTATGACATATGGAATAGAAACTTGGAGCATTTCAAGAAGATTATTATTATTAATTGTTTCCAATTTTTGTCTATGTCAATTATTTGACCTAGATATTTGAATTAATAAATTAATTCAAATATCTAGGAAAATAAATTAGAAACTGCACAGAAAAACATGGAAAGATCTGTATTAGATATAAAAAGAATAGATAAAGTAAAAAACATAGATATCAGAAAAAAAACCAGGGTTAAAAGATATCATTAAAGAAAAAAAAAATGGAGATGGAGAAGATCCATCTCCCAGCAAAGTGGAGAGATGAACTACATCATTCAATGGGGAACAACTGGAGCTTCTGGGCCAGAGACAAAGAAATGTGGAAAAATATGGAGGATATCATCGTCCAGCAGTTGAGAAATAAAGATTGATTATGATGATGAAGATGAGTAAATATGGGTTTCTGAAGGTCAGTCATGCATTAGTAATTTACTGTCTTTTTATAATAGAGTAACAGCAGAAGAAGATAAAGGAAATGGTTACACAATGATTCTGCTGGATTTTGCAAAGGCATATAGCAGAATACCACATGGAACTCTGTTATGCAAATTAGATCAAATGGGGATGAATATGACACTGGTTAAGTGGATAAGAGGTGCTGCTGGACAGATATCAAAAAGTGGTATATGGAGTGGTAGAATTGAGGTGACTAGTGGTGTACTGCAAGGTTCGTTATTGGGACCATTGCTGTTTAATTTGTACATAAATAATATAGGAAATAACCTGAAAGGAAATATTCAGTTGTTTGCTGATGATGCAAAATTAGTTAGGGTAATTGTTAATCAAGGCAATGTGGAGACTCGCAGAACAATTTAAATAGGCTGTCAGTATGGGAAAAAGATAATGGATGTCAGTTTAATATGGAGAAATGTCAAATTTTGTATCACATTGATGGCACTGTACTCCAGGAATAGATGATGCTAGAGATTTAGGGGTGGAAGTAGGCAGAGAGTTAAAGTTTAGAAGACATATTGCTAAGGTTGCTAAAGTAGCCCATAAGATTACTTGGCTATTGAAGAACACATTAATAAGTAGAGATAAAGAATTTGTTATTCCTCTTTATAAGGCCTTGATATGTCAACATCTGGATTACTGTGTTCAAGTCTGGTCTCCTAGGTTTTTTGGGGATGAGAAGGTGGTGAAGAAGATTCAGAGGCAAGTGACCAAGATGGTGAGTGGTCTGTGGAATGTTCCCTATGAGGATAGATTGAGGGTATGTGGATTGCAGAAGTTGGTTGATAGGAGAAAAAGAGGGGATATGATAAGAAACATTTAAGTTGCTTAAAGGGTTTTATAGGATTAATGCAGAGGAATTGTTTCAGTTGGCTGGAAGGGCCAGAACAAGGGGTCATCCCTGGAAGTTGAATAAAGGTGTGGTTAGTAGAGGTGCGAACACTAGATTTTTTTGCATTGAGAGTTTTGAATAAGTGGAATGGGTTGGCAGAGTCAGTTGTGAGTGCTTTATCTGTTAATAGGGTCAAGGAGAGGTATGATAGATTGTGTGGATAGTTTGGGTCTCCCACGATGAGTCTTCGGACTCTATGGAAGTGTCCGTACAATAATAATAATAAAGTCTCTGCCAGGGCATTCTATATGAGCCAGTCACTTTTCTCTGCATTGGGAAGCTCAACATCAGACTGTCGTATGTCCTTTTGGTATGCATGTTAAAGAGGCTATGAAGGCTGTTAGCATGAATGTTGACAGCATTGCCTGCGTGAAAAATAGCAGCATCCCTTCATGGCAGGTTTGCACTCCATCCTGCAAACTCTCACTTTGTCAACTACAGAAGTCTCATACTCCATCATCTGTCTACCTGCAGTTGTTTAATGCACACAGAGTAGCTCACTCTGATTTCTTGCCCATCTATACTGACAGGTCAAGAACTGACACCTCTATTGAATGTACTGCTGTGTTTCCTGACATTATCTCCAACCAGATCCCACATGACTGCAGTAATTATACAGCAGAGTTGCATGCCATTCAGCTCACACTTGTAATATAAAATAAAATCACTACCAAAAATGTGTAATTTATTAAGACTCATTGAGTTCTTTACAGGCTATCTCCTCTCCTGTGTATAATCCACATCTGGTTCTTTGCAAGATTTTACAACTATTGTACAAATGAAGACCCTTAAGTTTGATGTTTGGTTGTTCTAGTTCCCAGCTACATTGGAATTAAGGGAAATGAGACTGCAGATGCAGCTGTTAGATCAGCTCATGTTATTATTATTATTATTATTATTATGTGTGACACCTCCAGGGAGTTCAAAGACTCATTGAGGGGGGGGGGGGAAACCAACTCTACAATCTTATAATTCCTTTAATAACTTATTAACATTAACATTTGCCCTAAATGGAGTCAGAGTCTCATCGTGGGAGGTACACACTGTTGCGCACAATGCTCATCCAAACATGCCTTAAACTGATTACATGTGTCTACATTCTCAACACACTCGGGTAATGCATTCCACTCACCAACCATTTCTTTACTCCTCTGCTCACAACCTCCTTATACAGTTTCCAGCGATGGCCTCTTGTTCTACCCCCACCTTCCATTCTATGAAAAATCCCTGCCATGTCAACCTCATAACAACCCTTGACTACCTTATATGTCTCAATCATATCCCTCCTATTCACAAGGCTCTGCAACTTACATTCTTTCAATCTGTCCTCATACTCCACATTCCAAAGAAGACCACTGACCACCTTTGTAAATCTTCTCTGGACCCTTTCCAACATATCCTTGTCAAAATGAAAACCTGGCAACCAAATCTGAGCACAATAATCCATATGAGGTCTGATCAAGGCCTTATACAATGGAATCATAACCGCTCTATTTCTGCATGTCAGAGTCCTTCGCATCATTGCCATTATCCGATGTGATGTCTTCACAAGTTGTGCAATGTAGCCTCTGAATTTCAGGTCCTTGTCCACCATTACTCCTAGATTCTTCATCTCCTCTACCTCCGTTTAAGTTTCTCCACCAAGTGTATACTTTGCATCCCATCGTTGCTTACCAAATTTCAAAACCTTACACTTTGCGACATTGAACTGACAGTTCCACTTACCTGCCCAATCTAATCATGCAGTCTATTCAAGTCTTCTTGTAAGGTAATAACATCCGCTTGACTCTGCATTGATCTCCCCAGTTTTTCATCATCTGCAAACAGCTGGATATCACTAGTTAAACCCAACCCAATATCATTAACATACAAATTGAACAACAATGGCCCCAAAACTGACCCTTGGGGCACACACACCACTAGTAACCTACTTTGATACTGCACTCCCCCATATACAACTTTCTGATACCCATCTGACAGCTGGTCACTGATCCAACTCAGAAGTCTGTTATCCAATCCCATCTGTTTCAATTTATTTAAGAGCTTATTCTGTGGCAGTCTATCAAACACCTTTGTAAAATATAAGTGCACCACTGTATATGCATCTCCCCTGTCCAAGGTATTTGTCACTTTGTTATAGTACATAAGTAAGTTAGTGAAACATGATCTCCCCTTAACAAATCCATGCTGATAACCACAGAGAATATTGCTATTATCAACCCATTTCTGTATCCTACTTCTCACCAATCTCTCCAAGACCTTCACCACATTCACCAGATATACAGACCAGTCTGTAATTTGAAGCTACAGCCTTATCACCACCTTTATGCAGTGGAACATTTTAACCTCCTTTCACTTCCTTAGAACTTGTGCTGTTGTAAGACTTATTAAACAGGCATGCCAATGCCTGTTTAATAAATTGACATCCATTCTCCTTAGCCCAGACCTCCAATCTATCCAAATCATCCTGCAAAATTTTGACATCATCTGCATTCTAATGCCATATGCATTTGTTCGAACATATTAATGATATCCAGTATTTATATAGTGATGTTATGTAACATATAATGCTGGCTTGGTTGACCAAGTGGATAGTGTTTATGCTCTCTTGATCTCCCAGGCTGATGCACTGACTCAACTAACAAGTTATAGCTTTACATCCTCCCATGGCTGGAATTATCATGCAAAAAAATAGATTTCCTATGAATTCCTAATGAGATATTATTGCCTCTCTGTCTTGATTATCATAACATATAGAAATGATAATACATGTTGTTCTAGTTCTGATGAACTTGGTTTTGTGGTGGTGGTGGTGGTGGTAAAAAAAACTGTGTACAGTTTAGATTCTCTTCTATAAGATATTGTACAACTAGTACAGTATGTCTTTTGTAAACCTTTAGGGACCAGAGGCATAGTTTGTTATGGTGGAAAGTTTGTTGTAGTGAATTTATTGAAACTATACTGATTCCCTTCCCCCCAATACATTTATATGAACCAAAGGAAATGGCAGGAAAGGAGGAAAAATCATGAGTGAAAAAACAAAAAAAATGTGAGAAATAGAACAAAACAGCCCAAAAGAGGAAATTGTGAGAAATCGTACATTGATGAACAATTTCTCACTAAACATAAAGCACACTAAATGACAATATGAAAAGGTACAAATGCAAACAGTAGTGGAAAAACATCAAAAATAACTAAGAGCATGAAATTATAAAAATGAAAATCCAGAATAAATGTTTGAATTTTTTTATTATTATTATTTAGGCCTCCAAGGAGCCAAAAGACTCATCGCAGGAGGTCATTCCTAGGAAACACAAGTCTATCAAGACTCATCGTGGGAGGTCCCTCCTAGGAAATGCAGTCTATCGACCACTCCTTAAACTCATTGACCGTTCTCGCTCTCACCACCCTATCAGGCAATGCATTCCACTGTTCAACCGCCCTCCATGCAAAGAAACCACTCCTCACCCTCTTGCTCACAGTTTCCTTTCGTAACTTCCAGGGATGGCCCCCTTGTCATCACTCCTTCCTGCTGTCAACCAAGCAAAAGAACTCCCCAGTGCCAACCCTGTAACCACCTCTCAACAGTTTAAAAGTCTCAATCATATCACCTCTCCTTCTTTTATCCACCAAACTCTGCAGTCCACATTCCCTCAGCTGATCCTCATAACTAACATTGTACAGTACTGAAACTGCCTTTGTACCCTTTCCTTTCCACAATTAATTTATCCCCTTCAAATCCTGGGGACCAAATCTCAGAACAGTAGTCTAAGTGTGGTCTGATCAGGGTCTTATACAACGGAATGATAACTCTTTTATCCCTGCAGGTCAGCATCCTTCTCATTATTGTAGCAATCCTCTGTGTTACCTTCACCACCTTTGCAATATGTCTCCTGAATTTCAGGTTTCTATCAATCATCAACTCCAGATCTCTTGTCTCCCCTACATCCTCCAGTATAGCTCCTCCAATAGAGTATGCAGCGTCCCATCAATGTGTCCCAAACCTCAAGACCTTACTCATATTTGTAAATTTAGGGACACAAAAAACACACGTGTTGAACAGATTATTTTATTAATTACTAATAAAATAAAATTTGATGTTTCAACCCCTGTATCAAGGTCATCATCGGAAGAATACAAGTGTATAAGGAACCAAGCTACATGCTCTGTATACATTTTGACCTTACATTTTGCTGCATTAAACCACCTTCACCCCATTCATTTGCCCATCTGTCTAGTTTATTCAAATCCTCCTGCAGTACTACCACATCTGCACTATTACTTATAACCCTTCCCAGCTTCACATCATCCGCAAAGAACTGGATATCCCCCTATTTGGCAATCCACTAACAATGTCATTGATATAAAGGTTAAACAATATATAAACAATAAATATATCATTGATAAATATATATAAACAATATCATTGATAAATAGATCCCAGTACTGAGCCCTGTGGGGACCCCACTTGTAACCTTCTGTCTTCTTGAAACTGCCGCACCATATACAACTCTCTGATACCTATCAGACAGCCAGTCTTGAATCCAGTTGACCAACTTGATATCCAAACCTGCAACTTAAATATCAGCTTATCATGTGGCACCCTGTCAAATGCCTTCACTAAGTCCAAGAAAATGGCAGTATATGCCTTTCCCTCATCTCCTGCTCTTATAACTTTATGAAAGATAACTTTATGCTAGTCTTTTATAAAGGCTAGCATATTACTAAAACAAGAGCGCCCCTTTACAAATCCATGTTCACTCTCACAGAAATTAGTGAGCGACTGTATTCAGTCCTTCACTAATTTCTCCAAGATCCTAACAACTACTGATGACACACAAACTGGCCTATAATTAGACACTTCCAATCTGCTATCACTCTTATGCAATGGCACTATCTTACCTTCTTTCCATTGCCTGGGCACCTTTCCCATAGTCAGACTTTCATTGAAAGCCAGGTCAAAGGAGCTGTCAGTTCTTTAGCACATTCTCTGAAAACTCATGGTGAAGTACCATCCAGTCCCACAGCTTTAATGACTTCAAGAGTACTCAGTATTTGGAACACACTCTCCTCCTGCACCTATAAACCTCAAACCTGCTCTAACCCTCAAGTATTAAAACTTACTCCTCCAGGATGAAATATTCCAATAAAGTGTTCATTGAACAATTCCACTATGTCCTCTGCATCAGTCACACTATTCCCATTTCTATCCCACAATGTCATTCTTCCACAATCATTTCTCCTCCTACTGGCAACATAGCTAAAAAATTCCCTAGGATTTTCTTTGGATCTTTGGGCCAATCTCTTCTCATATTCCAGTTTTGTCTTCCTTTCCATCCTAGTCACTCTCCTTGCCTTTGTCTTATATTCTTGATGCATCTGCTCTCTACCTGTCTCCTTATATCTCTTCCATAGCCTCTTTTTCACATGCAGTTCGTGTTTAATATTGTTTGTCATCCACTTTACACCAAATTGTGTCCTCTTCTTCACTTGTGGAATACAGCTTACTATTGCTGCTAATAAATATTCCTTCACAATTTCCCAAGCACTAATGATATCCCGGCCTTCCAATTCCTCCCTCCATGAAACTTCCCCAAGTTGATATCTAAGACTATTATAATCACCTGCCTTATAATTCCACATACATTTCCATCTCTTTGATACTCCTGCATGTCTAGTCATCTTCCAAGTCAAAACCACATGGTCACTCTCTCCAACTGGTGGGAGAGATGTCATCTCAGTTATTATCAACTCTTCTGATGCTATGACAAAATTCAAAACTCTTGAACCTCTTGTGCCCTCTATTACATGTTGACTAAGATATTTGTCCCTAAAGAATTCTAGAAATTACATTCCCTTATTGCTACATGCATCTTCCTCTCTCCCCAATTTATACTGCTGTAGTTAAAATCTTCTATAACAATCATTCTTCTTGCACTTTCCAAGCTGAACTGTCTAAACATTTCCTGGTCCCCACTCTCTGTGCTCCTTGGTTTGTAGCAGCTCCCCACTAAATATCCTCTCTTGCCCACCTCTACCTCACACCATATGCATTTAAAATCATTGTCACTGCCTTCCAAAGCCTCCACTCTTAGAGAACATAAGTCGTCACTTATCATAAGCAGTACTCCACCACCACACTTTCCCTTCCTATCCTGCCGAAAAATGCTATACCCTGCTACTTCTATTCCTGTCATATCTGCTTATGTCAACCACGTCTCAGAGATCCCAATGATCTTTGACCAGGCTGATGCTATCAGCATCACCAATTTTTCTCGTTTACTCCAGATAATCCTAGCATTAGTATAAAGCATAAAATTGCCACTGTTTCTATACCTTGCATTATCCCCTCTAGACTCCACTGGGCTCAACATTACCTGATGTCGTCCCCCCTTGTCCCAAGTACCCATTCCCACAAGCGGCCATACCTGCTACCATCCACCCTGGGTATTCTTGTTTCCCTGTATTAACACACCGACTCATTCAGAACAGCAATCTCTCCAGATGCCTATGTCCTTCCTCATTCAAATGCAAGCAGTCTCTTGCATACAGTTCCTTTCTGTCCTCAAACACCCTCCAAGCATCCACATATTCCAATCCTCTCTTCTGATGCATTCTAGCTATTATGCCATTCAATATTATTGCTCTTCTGCTCTTCTCGTCACTACATACCTAGGCAACATGCACACTATCTTTCCTCTGCATTTTCTTTTGTACAACCTCAAACAAGAATCTCATATCTCTCGCTGCCCAATTTACATTGACTCTCAAGTCATTCGTTCCTACTTTCACCCCCTCGTAATTGCCATATCCACACTTTCTATTGTTCCTCCAGGCAAACACTCCTCACGCATCCTATCTTGCACATCACGGATCATTGAGTCCCCCATACATTACACCTCTTACCACTCTGTTTCTCGATTGCTCACCTGCATCCCTCACTCTCTCTCTCTCTCTCCTCTAACACTTTCTCTCTGTGTTCCCCTACTTACCTGCCTTCCTGCCATCACATCACTCCCTTGTTCCAGTATTCTCTCTCGCATTCTCTCATTCCCTCTCTCCTACTGTTTCCATTCTTTCCTCTTCTATCATTCTTATAACTCTCTCTCAATCCCTCTCTTCTACTGTTCCTATTCTCTCCTCTTGTACCATTTCATAACTCTCTCTCATTCCCTCTCTTCTACTGTTCCTATTCTCTCCTCTTCCATCATTCCCATAATACTCTCATTCCCTCTTTTCTACTATTCCTATTCTCTCCTCTTCCATCATTCCCATAACTCTCTCTCACTCCTACTCTGATTCCCCTTGCATTCATCCCTTCCATTCGCCTAATCCCATCTTTCACACTTCTCATCTCATTCCCTAGCATTCCACCTGCTCTTTCAGCTTATCTCTCTCTCTGCAAGTCAGCCACTTTTGTTTTCCATTCATCCTCCCAATTGAGACCATCTCTGAAAACTTCACAATCATTCAACTTTTCCACACTCCCCACTCTCATTTTTTCATTCATATTTCTCTTGCCAATCTCGCTTTCCATCATACCACTCATCTCTCTACATGGAGAATCTCCTGCCTCTGACTCAACGATGTCCATTATAGTCATCTCTAACTCACCAAGTTCCTCCCATTGCTTGAAGTTGCGCATATACATATTTCCCCTTCTCTCACCTGTCACATATACAACCACCGGGTTGCATACATCCCACAAGTCCTGCATGCCACAAAATCCCTTATTATATCATGCAAAATGGAGTCCTTAAATGGGGAAGGACTTCGTGGTACGCCATTTGCAATTTTAGCTGCTGCTGCCACCATTATTCAAAATTGTGTCGAGGAACTATTACAACCAAATGCTAAATAAGTATAAGTGAGTATAACTATAGGTATAACTATATAAATATAAGTTAACTATAAGTATAAAACATATTTAAGTATACTAAATATCTAAATAATGAAAACCTATGCTATCTTCTTTTCTTCCACTGCTATGCATCTGATTCTGACCCTGCCTTCTTGGTAACCAAATTTAATTAATTGGAACATTTGAATAAACAGAAAGAGATGTAGCAGAAATTTCAGGAATCATGATTTTCAGATGAATAGGCTGGAATGTTTTGTCTTTTTGTTTATGAGAGTTGAATGACAGTTATTAAACTTGAATTAAAAAATAGACAACTCTCAAAAGAAGTAATTTTTGTAACTAACTTTTTCCTGTGGACTAAAGTTGAGTTAACCAGTCTCATATGGAATTAGCAAGGTTTCTACCTTCTGGAAAATCAGGTTTTTCATTTTGCAAAACAGGCAAGCCAACCAAACAAATACACAGAATTAACAGATATGATACATCAGCTTTCTATCCTTAGTTACTTTGGCTCAACTAATAGCTCATTCCACCCCACCCATGATGTTTTTGACTGAAATGTCACACACACACACACAGCTTTTGGTGGATAGTTTTTTATTTATTTAAATGCAGTTGATGGAAATAATTTATATCCAGCAATTTAATGCTGCAATATGAGGTAAACTGCTTTATTTTTATATTTTTTTGTATAATAATTTTATACAAGATTTGTAAAACTGTATAACTGTAGTATTGTAGGTGGATTATTTTATTGAAAGTTATGTAAAATTACTGTGTCTTATAAAACTTATGCTCAGTTGAATATCTTATTTACAGATTTTGACAGATTCCTTTATGAGAATTATAGGAGATCCAAGTGGAAGTATATATGCTATAGGGGATTGTGCTGCACTTGATCTGATGCCTCTACCATGCACAGCACAGGTATGCAGATTCCATATGGCTATATAATTAATAAATTACTCATAAACAAATGTTTAGAATTACATATGTAATCCATTTTATTGATTCTTTAGTGTACTTGTATGATTTTGTGCATTCAAAGCAGTAACTCTTTTGTGTTCCACCTAATCAGCAACAACATAACATTGCCTTTCACTTAATGTTGGGCTCATTGGCTTGTCACAGCCAAGTAATACAACTTCACATAAACCTAATTATTGTGATAATAGGATGTTTAATCCTATCTATGTATTCTGCCTGATCTGTCTCTAAATATATATATTCTCTGCCAGTTTGTCTGTCTGTCTGTTTATTGAATGAAATATCTAATGTTTGAAAGACAAACTCTTCCATCCTCCTAATATGAGGTTGGTTAACCCAACTTCATTCATATTTTAGTTTAATAGAAAAAGTAATGGAAGAAACAAACATCAAGGGATAATAATTAACTAAGATTTATTTATTTATTAGTATTTTGCCTTAGTCATAAAGGCACCTTCACAGATATAAAGATCTCAGAAGGAGAATAAACAACAGACCGAGTATACTAAATGCTGTGACCTACAATCCTAAGTGGTGTCCTCTGTGGGCATGGCAAGGAGATCTTTATTGTTGGGCTTATGGTTTCATAATTATTAATATTATCAGACCTCCATAGAATCATATGACTCATCACTTGAGGTCCACTATCTCACACACACACAGCTCATCATATTGATTTAAATGCATTCACTCTCTCTCCACACTCACCATACTTTCAGGCAATATATTCCAACCAGCTACCACTCGCCATGCAAAAACTCCACTCCTCACCCTCTTGTTGACATCCTCCTTATACAGCTTCCTGAGATGGTTTCTTGCCCCCCTCCCTCCCATGTATCCACCCATTCTATGAAAAATAGATGGAGATACAGGGAGAGAACAAGATTGCATTCCTTCAAATCTGTCTTTATACTCAACATTCCAGAGACTACAAACCACTTTAGTCAATTGTCTCTGAACCCTGCTATGGCAGAGTGGGTAGTATCCATGCTATAACTAAATAATTAATAACAATGCAATAACTTATGTGATAGTTTTCATTTATCATAAATTTTCACTCTATCAAGAGCATCCTCAGTATGAATTTTAAATAAGCAGAAAAGACAGATGGAAGCTTCAGTAATGAATGCATGTGAACTATACACAAATGATAGAGGGGCACATTCTGAAATACCATAAGATCCTAATTGTATAATTTCAAAACAAGAGGTATATTATTAGATCTTTAGACATAAAATATTATTGAACATGGCAGGATATATGAAGAAGAACTATTTCTCATAAGAGGGATAACATCAGTCCATCATTTCTGTTCATATTTGGTCACTGAAGCAAGGCCTCACAATTTTTTTTGTATAGATATTCTCAGAGAGAAAGAGAGAGAGAGCTGCTTTTATGAAGGACCTTAGTCTTTTCCATAGGATTTGATGTTTGCTGAAGATTACAAGCTCATGGAATTCAATACAATCAAGATGCTTTTCATGGTGGACAGCTACATATTTACAAGTTTGGCTAAAGTATGATGACTCACAGTGGCAGGGAATTTGATAAACCCCAGGATAGATTAACACAGAAGATTATTCTTTGCAGAGCCTAAGAAAGACAGAAATCGTGTTAATAGGCCAAATGGACACAGGAAGTCATCAGCCTCTATATACAAATAGTCTAGTTGTGCAGAATTTGTTAGTTTGCTTACACTTGGATAAAGGATTAAACAGTAATATAGTTTCTTGAGAAGTATATGTTAATTTGTAACCACATTCTCTGATCCAGAGTATTTTAATAATAAGGTGATATACCTTTTTGCTACGTATATATGGAAAATATATGACTTCTGTGTTAATTCAACTTGGTATCTTCCCAGGTCTAGCTTTCATTGATGAGACCCCAATAAAGGTCAATCAGTTTGGGTAATGACTCTTTCCATCATAATGCACAGCATATATACACTGAAAGGAAGTGTGCTTTGCATTACGGTGTACTAAAGGCAGTTGATGTGAAGTCATCAACCTCTATTTACAAGTAGCCCAGATGGGAGATACTGCATGTGCAAAATTTGTTTGATTACACTTGGATAAAAGATTACATGAGAATATAATTTCTTACAAGTATACAGAGTCTGTCAAAAAAAAAATGTATACACACTTCAGCAAAAGAAAAACCTGTGTAAAAATTCTAATACTAATTTTATTTAAATTAAGGGGATATTAAATCCCACATTGTTTTAAAACCGAATAAGAAACTCAAAGATCGGAATCAAAGAGTTTCATGCCAAATATAATACTTTTATAGTTACTATATATATATATTACGCTAGTAGTTACTATCGGCAACTACTAGCGTAAGCTAAAGCACGTAGTTCAAGTACATAGTACAAACTAGGGCAACTCGTTGCAAAGGTGGGTAAAGCTCTGATTGCTATTCTTAGTATTTCCCATAATATAAAACACATCTCCTAGGAGATATACGATGTTATACATTATGGTGGGAGGTCACTACCCAGACCGGTTTCGATCTTTATTGAGATCTCATCAGTGAGTAGCTAGACCAAGTATAATACTAAGGGTATAGCGAAAAGAACTTATATACTCTGCTATACGAGTTGTCAAAAAGGTGCACCCATAAATTATTTAAAATAAAGCGCCAATAGGCTTCATTTCGGCGATGTAAACATTATTTAAATTAAGGGGATATTAAATCCTGCATTGTTTTAAAACCGAATAAGAAACTCAAAGATTGGAATCGAAGAGTTTCATGCCGAATATAGTAACTATAAAAGTATCGGCGACTATTAGCGTAAGCTAAAGCACGTAGTTCAAGTACGTAGTACAAACTAGGGCAACTCGTAGCAAAGGTGAGTAAAGCTCTGATCGCTATTCTTAGTATTTCCCATAATGTAAAACACATCTCCATAACATCTGTATAACATCATATATCTCCTAGGAGATATATGATGTTATATGAGCTAATGGTAACTCAAAGCAGTTACCATTAGCGTCCAGACACTTATTATTATGGCAAACTACTGCTTGGGCAACGTTGGCTAAAGTGTCCAGTGGGATTGCTGCACATGCTGTTTCAATTTCTTTCCAAAGGACCACCATTGTAGCTTGTTTTCTATGACACACTACATCCTTTAGAGTCTCCCCTAGGTAGAAGTTCAAGGGTGTTAAGAATCAGGAGAACGTGGTGCAGACTCAACTGCACCACTTCGTCCTGTCCATTGTCCCTGCAAACTCTCATCGAGGTAAGCTCTCACGTTTGGATGGTAGGTGGTGGTGGTACGTCATCTTGTTGGAAGAGAAATTGATCATTCCCATAAAGTGCATCAATGGCAGGTAAAGTGGATGTGCGTAGCATGTCTAGGTACTCTTGACTAGTACCTTCAAAGAAGAATGGTCCTATTAAATCCCTAGATGCAATCTACACCAGACATTGAGCCCGGTAAATTTACTACCTTGTCCGCATGAATGCCTGGATTTTATGGAGCCCAATAAACACACTTATGCCCATTCACTGTTCCATTTAGCTTAAATTGTGCATCATCAGACCAAACCATCTTCCTCACAAACTCCTCATCTACCATGTGTTGAAATCATTCACAATACTGAATTCTTTGATCAGGATCATCTTCATTCATTGCATGTAATATTTTGGGATGTAAACTTTCCATTTAGCTGCTTTAAGAATGCGCCGTATGCTTGCACTGCTAACTCCTGTCTCACGTGCACATTGTGTGGTAGCGTGAGACAGGAGTTAGTTGTTGTGCGAGGCTTCCCGGATCTTCCCTTCTGCACATCACACATGGTACCATGGGTCTCAAACTTACCATGAATATGTGCAATTGTGAAGCGTGTTGGAGGTTATGTTGCAAACTCACGCCTCCATTGTCGTTGAATTTCAACAACATTCTCAAATTTGAAATACCACTTTAAAATGGTCTTTAAAAGTGTTCCTCGAACGACAATCATGCCTTAGTCATTTTGTTTTACTGTCCTACCAGTCATGTGTTGATGCTAGTATTCATGTGAGTAACGACATCTTTTGAGAGAACATCATGCTACATCTTTTCTACCATAATTCATTCTAACTTCGAAAAAAGTCCATAGATGACATACATTTTTTTGATGGACTCTGTATTTTCTTCTGTATGGGTCTATGCATAAGCATGAATCTGAAAGGAACCAAGTGAAAAAAACTTTCTACAACTGTCTGTTTCAAAAGTTGCATATTTTGAATTTTAAATTGGTTTTCATCATCTTACTGTTATAAAAAAAAAAATTTTCATTTTTCATTTTATAACAGTATAATGATGAATCTATGGTACAACTTATGAAAGCTTTTTTAAGACAAGCTTTATAAACTCGAGGAGCTATACAAGCTCATCCAGAGCAGTCTTTTGCAAACATCCATGACCATAGTGGGATTTGAACTCACAACTTGTTGATTGGAGAGTAGGTATGCTATCCATTCGCCAACCAGGCTGGTGGATTGCATACCCATTTTGTTGCTTTCGGTGGATAGTATCTATTTAGATATTCCTGTATTAAGATACATTATCTGAAAGGTGAATGCACAAATGAAAATAATGCTTATTTATATATGCTGTGTAGAATATCTGTATTTCTGTTTTTGAGTGCTAAGAGTAAAATCATTTACTTGAACAACACTAACCAACTACTTAAATATATTCTGTCGTTTATTTTTTTCTGTTTTCTTTTTAAGTTTATTTTGTAACTTTTTATTTTCACAGGTAGCTGAACGACAGGGTCGGTATCTTGCTAAATGTCTTAATGATGAAAAACATACTGATGTGATCCAGCCTTTTACTTTTAAGTCTTTAGGAATGTTGACCTATATTGGAGGATGGGAAGGTCTTTCTGACCTTCCTGATATCAAACTGAAAGGTAAGGTTCCTGTTTACTGTTCCACAGTAATAACCTAAAGTTTTTTAAGAAAGAGGATTAATTTCTACAGTATGTGCATTAAATGAAAAAATCAGCTTGCATGGGTTCCCATGAAAATCACATTCCATGAAATGACCAGCATCCTTTCTTTTACATAAAAATTAGTGTATTATATTTTCTTGTAATACTGTATTCATTAGACTTAATAGCCACAAGTGCATTTAGATTTATTTGGTAGCTGACTGGAAGCTTAAGTATTACAAGAAGAACTTGATTTTATCTGTGGAAGTGTAAAAATAAAAATATTAAGCATGTATTGATGAAACAAAAGTAAATATAGTATAGTTCTGGACAGGCTAAAATACAGTATAGCCAAAAATACACAAACACACACACAGATTAATTAGTTCATTAGAATCGTTTCTCTATATCAACTCTAAGTTTCCTTTTAGATCCAAAAGGATACTTAAGACATTCTTCTCAAGATAACCAAAATAAATTGCATAACTGCAGTGTCTAAGGAATGGCAAAATTGACATGTCCTTCAAAATGCTGGCATGATAGGTCAGTGTGTCAGTCCACAAAACTGATGTATGCTTCAGATGATGGTGGCTTGATCAGACAGGCCAGTGCAACATAAAGTATTCCAAATTTTGGTAGTATGGTTAGTTTGTAGCAACCAAATCTTCTGCCTACTTCTTCACACCATTGTTAAGTTCTGAATAAAACTAAAAGTGGTTAACTTATAATTTCTTCAGAGCTTAACATGCATTTTAAAACTTTGCACATACTGATATGTCAAGCAGGTAAAATTAAATGTAAAGGTGCCATACAAATTAGTAATTTTAGAATTCTGTTATTTATTCCTTAATATTATAATGTATTTTGTTGTGATTAAATCCACTGCCTAAGCTTTGCTAAAAATAGCATGAGTGTTTGTGAAGGTCTAACGGATCAAAGATCGATTGCCAGAGGCAATGCACGTGCGCCAGAGTATGCATTGACCATGAAGGGAAGGCACGCAACTAAAACCCCCCACCACCAAAGAGATTACTAGGGGAGAATGTGGCGCTAGTAAAGGGAGTTGTACTTTGAAGTGAGCAAGGAAGGAAAAGGATATGACGTAGTACGGAAGTGTAGGGGCGCATAATTTAAAAAGGCAACGCAGCACCAGATCAGGACTTTTTCTCTCATTCGTCGGATCCTCTGCCAGAGTCCCTTGCCAGTCAGTCGTCTACTCTTGTGGGAGTCATACTATCTGTGCCCCGATGTTCGTCCTGGTTTCTTGAGTGAAGCATCGAGCTACAAGTGAGGAAATAATGTCGAGCAGTCCTTGAGAATCTGCCAATAGAAAGTTCGTCCATCAGAGCTGAGGTCCGGTATGCAGCATAGACAGCTGAGCTTTGCTTAAACCTGGCGACCAGTGAATGGCAAGCACGTCTTCAGTGTCCAAGATCCATCTAGCTCGAATCTCATGAGAAGGAAACAGCAGGTCAAACGGAACCGAGAACAAATCTGAAGGTGAAGCTGTATCGAGATGTGTATGATTTTCCAGCAGTTCCCAACTGGGTGGTAACGTAGAAACCTTTTCTTTGTTCAATGAAAGTGTGCAGAAAGAGTGACTGTAACTTTTAATAGAACGTTTAAGTCTAGAATATTGTGATTTCATGTAAGGACTCTAGAAACCTAGTTTAGAAAGACAGACTAAATTCCAAGACATGAGTGTAGAAATTAGAGCATGACCTGAACGTCTGTGAAGTGCATAACCTTAGTAGAATTGTGTCATTAATCTTCGTATTACCTTTGTTTGAGTGTTATGTGTATTTGATACCTGTGCTTGTTAAGATAGAATTAGAGAAATTGAGTGCGTATATTTTATCTGAAATTGACTTTGAAGTTAGTGCATGACAGAGTTAACCTTAATAGTGTTGAGTCATTGGCCTTTGTTTCTCCTTTGTTCGAGTGCCATGTGGAACTGATACCTAAGCTTGTTAAGATAGAATTAGAGAGATTGAGTGCTTATGATTTATCTGAAATTGATATTGAAGTAAACATATGTCTGAGTTATCCATGACTTGTAATTTGTTTAGTGCATAATTAAATGTTTTTTTTTTTTGATTTAACAATTGCCTTGCCTGAGATTTTCTACTCCCCCCCCCATAAGAATCGAACCACAGCGGGAGGCATTTTGGAAGGGAGGTCATGAGTGTAGACTGAGATAGGGATAAATTTGAGACTTGAGTTATTACTATTACTATTACTACGGGCGACTCCAGGGAGTCCTTAGACTCATCGAGGGAGGCCCTAAACATCATGTCCACACAACTATCTGACATTCTCACAGTATTTATCATACCTTGCCTTGAACTCACTCACCGTCATAGCACCCACAACAGACTCAGGCAGCTTATTCCACTCATTTACCACTCTAAAAGTAAAGAACCCAGCTCTAACACCACTGCTAACCACACTCTTGTCCAGCTTCCATAGGTGTCCCCTAGTTCTCCCACCACCAGTCCTGATCTCAAAAATATCCTCTGAATTAATCCTATAGAAACTCTTTAGCAATTTGAATGTCTCAATCATATCTCTCCTTTTCCACCTATCAACCAATTGCTGCAACCCACAAATCTTCAACCTATTCTCATAAGGTTCATTCCATTGACCAGCTATCATTTTGGTCACTCGCCTCTGGATCCTCTTAACCTCCTCCCCATCAAGAAGAAACCTAGGTGACCAAATCTGGGCACAGTAGTAGAGATGAGGTCTTATCAAGGCTCAGTACAGAGGAACAATAACTTGCTCGTCTCTGCTCGTCAAAGTATTCTTCAGTAACCAAGTGAGTCGATGAGCTGATTTAGCCACTTTTGCAGTGTGCCCCCTAAACTTCATCTCCCTATCCACCAACACTCCCAAGTCCCTGGCCTCATCAATCTCCTGGAGTTTCACCAATGTGGTATACTGCTGCTAATCTTTTCACCCCAAAATGCATAGCCTTACATTTTGTCACATTAAATTAACATCCATTCTCCTTAGCCCAGATCAGAGTTATTTTATATAAGATTCAGAGCTTGGTACTGGTTCTTTGATTCTTCACTGTTTGAAAATCTAGAACTTAGGGTGGAGCAGCAAAATAGAAATTTTCTCCGAGTCCGAAGAAAGAACCAGCATTAGCTTTTTTTACTTTCAACCCACGAACCATATCCTTATAGTAAAATATGGCCCCAAGTTAAGAGTAAAGATTAGAGCATATAAAGGAAGTGAGATGAGGGAAGGATGAGACATAATTTGACCATAAAATAGACATAACAATAAAAAAGGGGGGACGTAACACCTTGAGCTTGTTATACGTCTTCGTTATATCTCCTAGGATTAAAGCAGTAACCTGGATTAAAACTCAACTTGAGGAACGAACTAACATACGCAGTGGTTAAAGTCAGGTGTCCACATATCTTAAAGCAATGATTTTCAAAGGATGTGCATTGAGTTTGCTAAAGGTACTTCAAAATATTGAATGTTTTTTCCCTTGGTTATAAATCTAAGATCCCAAGAAATTATATTCTTGGTTCAATTCTTTATCCAAGTGTAAGCAAACAATGTTTGCACATGAAGTATCTTCACGACGACTACTTGTTGAATCAAGCTTTTTATTGAACTGAACTAGCCTTGTTTCTGTTTGATGTGCCTTCCTTCTGATAAACATCTGCTGAACCTAGGCAAATGAGTTGAAAATCTCAAACAACACCTTAATAACACAATCGATACTTTCTCGTCCAAAATCCGAAAGTTAGAAACAAAGCTCGAGATACTCGACGACCAGCGGCCGATCGCAAGTGCATCTGTACCCGCTAATGAACTCCGCGATTTAATTGCATCGACAGTACATGTGTCGCTCGAGGCCAAAAACAGGAGACTCGACGCCGTTAATCTGAACTTTCTGGAGGAAAATGATAAATCTTTAAAAGAAGAAGTTAGCAAACTAGCAATTGAATGCAACTTCGATTGCTAGTTTGCTATATATATATATGCTAGATTGCTAGTCTGCAAATATACAGTGAATGTAGTGAGCCCCCCCCCCGGGTAATTCTGACCACAACCTAGTGCTCATCTCCTGCCCCATGCAACAATGCTCTCACACAGTCACACCTGCACAAGAGTAGTTTGGTATTATAACAGTGCCAAATGGGACAGCCCCCTGAGACTACTATGATTCATTCCCATGGTTGGACTATTGTTTGCAGTCTTCTTCCAATCCAAACATATGCACCGAACATATCACCAAAATAATTCTCACTGGCAAGACAACATACATTCCCCCACACCACTCCGAGCTCTTTAATTTCTCCAGCCTCACTCGCCTAATAGTGAAATCATCCTCCTAGGCGATTTCAGTGTCCATACCAACTGGCTTTCCTCTCCCAGTTGTACAGATCCTGCAGGCAGAGACGCTGAAATATTTGCCATCACCAACGACCTTACACAAATTGATCAAAAGCCAACCAGAATATACCAGATAACCCAAATACCCTAGATCTCTTCCTTATCAATAACCCTTCCAAATATACAGTGAATGTAGTGAGCCCCCCCCCCCCCCGGGTAATTCTGACCACAACCTAGTGCTCATCTCCTGCCCCATGCAACAATGCTTACACAGTCACACCTGCACAAGAGTAGTTAGGTATTATAACAGTGCCAAATGGGACAGCCCCCTGAGACTACTATGATTCATTCCCATGGTTGGACTATTGTTTGCAGTCTTCTTCCAATCCAAACATATGCACCGAACATATCACCAAAATAATTTTCACTGGCAAGACAACATACATTCCCCCACACCACTCTGAACTGTCGTCCCCTATCCAACAAAAGATGTGCCAAGGCTGTACCAATGAAAAATCAGGCATACCACAACTGGCCTCAAATTAAGAACTCCATCCTTCTTCAGTGCCTATACTGAAGCCCAAAACAGATGCAAAAAAATTATCATCGATTCCAAATCAGAATTTAATGGCAAAAAGCAGGAAACTTGCAGCCTGTCCTAGAAGCAGCCATGCCTTTTGGTCTCTTGCCAAAGCAATTGGTTGCAACTTTTGCCCTACACTACTCCCACCCTTATCATACCCAGATGGCTCAATTGCAACATCACCCACAGAAAAAGCTAATCTCCTGGGTTCACACTTTGCCTCAAATGCATGCATAACTGACAATGGCAAATTCCCCCCAGTCATTCCAACTGTCCAACATGCAATTCCCCCCAGTCATTCCAACTGTTCAACATGCAGTGCCCCCTGTATCCTTTTGCCAGGAAGAGATCATAAACCTGTTGTCAAAATTAGACACAAAAAAAGCTCCTGGCCCTGATGGCATTCCTCCAATTGTCCTGAAGGTCTGTGAAGCAGAATTGACTCCTATCCTATGCCGTCTGCACACACACACACACTCTCTTACTCCACTGCTATATATCCCAAAGCCTGGAAATTGGCCTATATTCAACCCATTCCCAAAAAGGGTGACAAATCGCTGCCATCTAACTACCACCCTGTATCACTCACCTCAATCCTATCTAAAGTGATGGAGAAAACCATCAATTCTCAACTCCTATTCTACCTTGAAGATACCTAGCTATTAAGCGACCACCAGTATGGATTCCGTCGATGCTGATGAACAGGTGACCTGCTCTCATATATCACCCATCTCTGGTCATATGCCATGGAAAAATTTGGCGAATCCCAAGTAGTTGCACTTGATATCTCTAAAGCCTTTGACCGGGTCTGGCACAAAGGCTTACTAAGCAAACTTCCATCATTTGAACTATCTCAGGACTTCTGCAGATGGATTGCCAGCTTCCTATCTGGATGTACACTATGTGTAATGGTAGATGGCTCCCTATCCTCCCACTATCCAACTAATACTGGGGTCCCACAAGGTTCAGTTCTCTCACCAACTCTCTTCCTTCTGTACATCAATGACCTACTTCAGTTGACCTTCAACCCAATACACAGTTTTGCAGATGACAGCACATTGCACTCCTCCCTTTCATTTGATAAACCTTACCCTACACAACTCACTTCAACCCACAGAACATCAACCACAACTTCCCTTCAGACCTCCAAGACATCCTCTGATGGGGCTCAGATAACCTTGTCAACTTCGACGCTAGTAAAACCCAGTTCTGTCTTATTTCCCACAAAAAAAGAACCATTTTCCCCCAGTATTATTTTTGATAATACTGGGGGAAAAATTCTCAAATTCCTAGACAAGATGAAATTTCTCTTCTCGGAATTACCATGACATCAGACCCTCTTGGCATAAACACATCACAACCATTGCATCCTCAGCTTCCAAAAAACTAGGCTTCCTCTTTCGCTCAAGATGTTACTTCACTTCAAAACAGCTGTTAACCTTATATAAATCGCAAATCCGCCCAGCTATTGAATACTGTTCTCACATTTGAAGTGGGGCTCCTAAAAGCTCCCTCAAAATGCTTGCCTCAATATAGAGGAGAGCTGACTCACTCTCCCCAGTTTCACATAGACGTTTAGTCTCTGCAATTTGTATATTCTACAAATGTTTTCATGGAAAATGCTCATCTGAAACAGCATCAATAATTCTCCAACTCTGTTCTAAATCCATTGGAACACATACAGCCACCTCCCAACATCCCTTCACAGTACACCTTGAAACCCACAGAACAAGTTTCTTTTCCTGCTCCTTCATCCTTGCTACTGTTGTACTGTGGAACAGTCTTCCCCCCTGATGTATTTCCCAAGGAATACAATATACAGGCTTTTAAATCGAATGTCAACTAGTTCCTCCTTTTCCATCCCACTACCCATATACGGTACTAAAGTACTATAGGTTGACCAGCCAACCTCTCATGTATGGGCCCAACATAAAAAAAAAAAAAAATTTGTATATAGAGGCTAATGACTTCACATCAGTTGTCTTAGTGTTCCCATAATGCAAGGCAAAAACACCCTTTCAGATGAATGTGGTGAGCTATGGAAATCTTAACAAAGGACTCGCATCGTCGAGCAAAAAAAAAAAAAAAAAGCCATATTTCACACAAAAACTTTTATTAATACAGCTTGTGTACAAAATACCACCCAATCAAAAAAGTATGAGTGGACAATCAACCTGTAAAGGCTATCTATAATATTATATGTTTAAATATGTTTAATATTATATGTCCAAATATTATATGTTTAGAGATTGAAATATTTGTTTAAAAATTTAAACAAATATTTCAATCTCTAAACATATAATATTTGGACCCAATCATCTATGTTAATTTATCATACATAAGAAAAACATTTCTTAACTATCAAAATATAATAAGAATAAAATCTTTTATAATCGCACATATGAAATAGTCTGCATTTTTTAGAAACAAAATAAATTTCTTTTGTTTGCGATAGAAGTTTTTATGACAATCTACTGTATAAATAATAAATAAACATTATCTAAACACACTGAGAGGAGACCTCCACATAATAACCTTTAAAGGAGAACCGACCAGTGCTTCTGACCTAATGTCCAATCCTCACCTTCTTGTGGTGCACCCACAAGAAGTGTGGTATCCAGGTTCGTTCAATATCCAGCCCATCCTGGTTCGTTCAGTATCCAGGTAGATACCCTGTTGGGTATCTACCTGGATACTGAACGAACGAGGATGGGCTGGCAATTTGGGATTTAGCCGACCAAATTGTATTCTTATTGGCTTAAACCAATATAGAAAATGATGGTACAACATGACAAAATTTCATGCCGGCTAGGGCATTGCCCAGTTAAACAAGGCCCCCGTTGTTTTGGCCAGGGCGAACAGCAAAAAGTCAGCCACTGGAACAAATCTGAAAGCACACCCCAACTCAACATTACCAGAGCTAAAGATCGGTACTATCAACTTAAGAAGCCTCAATGGCAAAGAAATTGAGCTAGCTGAGAAATTAGATAAATACCAGATTGACATAATAGGGATGACTGAAACAAAAAAGACAAAAACTGGTGAGATCTTTCTGAGGAATAAATACAAAATGTTATATTCAGGAAATGACAATCAAGGAAAAGAAGGAGTAGCCATAGTATTCAGCACAAAATACGAGGCTAATCTTCTTGAATGGCAGGCAGTCCCAAGTAGAGTGATGTGGGCAAATATCAGAATGGGGAATTGGACGGTGAGACTTATTTGTGCCTATGGTCCCACAGATTTAGATTTGTGCCTATGGTCCCTACTCTGCTATTTAGATTGGGGATCTAAATAGCAGAGTAGGAAATGATTGTCATACTTACAAAAATATTTTGGGAAAATTTGGAGAAAAGAACAAAGCTAATAATAATGGCAAATACCTGTTTGATTTCTGCTCAGAACATGGACTGGTTATTACGAACACCATGTTCCAACATAAAAATGTGCACAAATTCACATGGAGAGAAGAGGCAAGGAATAAGAAAAGTCTCATTGACTATGTTATTGTTGATAGTGATGTTTTCTCCCTGGTGCAGGACACCAGAGTGTACAGAGGATTTGAAATTGGAAGCGATCACTTTTAGTCTTGAGCAGGATAAAATTGAATTTCATATTGAAAAGAATAACATTTAAGAAAGTTTTAAAGCGAATAAAAGTTGAGCAGCTTTCAGATGTGAACTGTAGACTAAAATACACAAAGATTATTGAAGAAAAAATGAAAGAGTTTGAGAACAAGAACCAAACCTTGGAGATTCAGTGGCAAGCCTTGAAGAAAACCCTGATTGATTCAGCCAGAAAGGCATGTGGTGAGGTTGTTTGCTGGGATAGAAAAATCAGAACTTCATGGTGGACACAGGAAGTTAGAGGCAGTGAAGAAAAAATGTAGAAAAAAAGACAAATGTGAGAATGCGAAACACTGTGTAAAACTAGCTAAACAAAAGTCATGGGAGGACTTTGGCAAGAACATAGAAAATAGATATCAAGAAGGTGGTAAGATATTCTGGAGGTTGTTGAAGAAGCTTAGAAATGGAGGAAAGAGTGCTGTAAAAGGAGTTAGAGATGATAAAGGTGACATGAAAACAGGGGAAAAAGATATCCTTGAAGTATGGAGGAATTACTTCGAAAACTTGCTGAATGAAAGAACCAATGATAGCATAGTGGTAAAAGTCTTGAAATGTGGAAAGGCAGCAGGAGTAGATGATATTTGACCAGAAATGTTGAAGTATGGTGGTATAAAAGTCTTACAGTGGCTGCACTGCATAGTTCAGAAAGCCTGGACAGAAGGACGAATTCCCAATGATGATTAGAGTGGATCTCTAATAGTACCCATATATAAAAAGGGAAATAAAACTGAATGTGAGAATTACAGAGGTATTTCCCTACTGGGTGTTCCTGGCAAGATCTATGCAAGTATACTTGAGAAAAGGTTGAGAAAAATTGTGGAAGAAAAGCTTGGTGAAGAACAAGCTGCATTCAGGCCAAATAGAGGCTGTTAGGATCAGATCATCACTTTACAACAAATAGTGGAGAAAGCATGGGAATATAACAAAGATCTGTATTTAAGTTTTGTCGATCTGGAAAAGGCATATGACAAGGTGCCAAGAGAAGCTATTGAATACGCTACAGTTATATAATGTCAATGGAGCATTATATCAAGCAATACTTAGTCTGTATTTGAGTTGTAAGTCGGCAGTTAGAATTGAAAGAAGTACAGGAAGATGGTTTAATGTTAAATCTGGTGTGAGACAAGGATGTACATTATCCCCTTTGTTATTCATTATCTATATGGATCACATTATGAAGGAAAGTGGTATTAAACATGATATCAGAATTGGAGATGTTAATGTCAGCTCTTTGCTTTATGTGGACAATGTTATACTTCTAAATAAATCTGCTACAAGTTTTCACGATTCCCTGACTAAATTGAATAACTGTTGTAATAGATATGGTATGAAGGTCAGCATTATAAAGACAAAGACAATGAAAATAGGTAGAATTGTTGAAAATGTCAACTCTGTTGTGAACGGGGAACCTGTGGAACAAGTAAAACATTTCATCTACTTAAGCACGATTTTTACTGAAGATAGCAAATTAAATATGGAAATAGACAACAGAATCAACAAAGCTGGTATGGTGGGAAGTCAATTGATTAAATTCATATGGAATAAGAAAGAAATTAGTCAGAACACTAAATTAGCTGTATACAAGACAGTGTTCAAACCAGTTTTAACTTATGGATCTGAGAGCTGGGTCAGAAGTAAAACACTTGACCAAAAACTAGAGACCGCAGATATGAGAGTCCTGAGAAAGATTAGAGGCGTGAACAGATGGCATCAATGGCAATATCATATTAAAAATGAGGATATTAGGAAAGAACTCGACATTGTCGGCATCCAGGAATGTGTTAGCAGAGCTAATCTCAGGTGGTATGGTCACTTAAACAGAATGGGCGAGGAAAGATTATCAAAACAAGTGTTCTCTGCCAGGTTGTCAGGAAAACGACCCACAGGAAGACCAAGATATAGGTGGATTGATATGGTACAATGTGCCTTAGACAATGGAAATATAAGATCTGATGATGATAATATTGGAGTCTTGACAGGTAAACAGACTGATTTGGAGGAAAATTGTAGATGGGAAGTTAGTAATGATATATATTTTTCATGTAGTACTATCACATCCTGTACACCCCTTGAGGGTACTTGTCAGGAATTTGATGATGATGAGTGATAATCAATAGTACCTCTCAAGGGGCATTATTTTATATTCCTATTTATTTATATGCGATTACCAAAAGTGAATGCTTATTTGTAAAATGTAACAGTAACTATAATATTTTATTTAATAAAATCACTTTGTTAGGTTACCGTATGAGTTTGTCGCTTTATATATTTCAAAAAAGTGTGTTTTTTTTTTCCTTGAAAAAGTAAACAAGAAGAACAAGCGGCTTGGAAATTTGAGAAAAATTTAACAAAGCGCTCGGAAGAGAGCCCCTTATAACTCACTACTGTGTATAATGCAATGCATTATATGAAGGGCCACTACCCAAACTGGTTTTGACCTTTATTTAGGTATGTTTAAGTGCGGGTATACCTCTCAAAAACTGATGCGATCCCTCAGATCACTCAACTAGTGACCTGAAGGATCATTTGTCTCATTACTCAGTGGTGGTTCTACTCAGTGATGGGCTCACCCGACCAATAAGCAGAATCATCAGTGGTGGCTCTACCCAGTCGCATCTGACCCTACTGAGCAAAGCCACTCATAGAGAAAAGCATCTACCAAAGTAGCCACAAGACCACTCAGCAGTCTTTCCACATCAACAGAGAACTACATCAGTTGAAGCCAGACCCAGAAGAGATACCAATGTTCTTAAAGTTCTTAAAAGAACTGGCCGATGGACTGAGTCCTTGACTCTTTATCCCGTCATCTGAATGAAGAGAATCTGTGTGGATGGAGTGTTATTGAGCTAAAAAGCTCTAGTCATGGCTGGGTAACGGCAATAGCCGAGCCTCAGTTGAAGCTTCATTGGCTACAGCATTGCCATTTGTTACCCTGGAAGTCTTAACCATCAGATACCAATGTTGAAGTAATGCAGAATTCATATATTATCCATATACAAGTAGTCAAAAGGTGTCATAACTTATTCTTAATATACTTTGGATTAGAGATAGATGTTGAAATTTTTTCACTTGGTTATACTATAAATTAAAGATCCCAAGAAATTATATTCTGGGGTGAAAAGTATACATCTAAAAGGGTATGTGTGGCTTGCATTATAGGATACTAAGGTCATTGATGTGAAGTCATTAGCCTCTATATACAAGTAACCCAGTTTTGAAGATACTTCAAGTGCAAACATTGTTTGCTTACACTTTATACACTTACATAAAGGAATAAACCAAGAATATAATTTCTTGGATCTCTAATTTGCTGAATGTTATCTTACTGCAAATAAAAGAAAATCTATAAATAATTTTCTTTTGTATTAATTTTACTTACTTACTTAGCATACATAGTATGGAGTAAGTATAGTATTTGCAAAATAATTGTCCTCTATTTTTTTTAATGGATCTTAATGTTTAGAACTAAGGATTTTAAAAAATTATTTATAGTTATTCTTCAGTAATGATTATTTAGGTATGTTTGTAAGAAATTATTATTATTATTCAGGCCTCCATAGAGTAAAGAGACTCATCGCGGGAGGTCCTTCCTAAGAAACACAAAGTCTATCAAGACTCATCGTGGGAGGTCCCTCCTAGGAAACACAATGTCTATCATACCACTTTTTAAACTCATTGATGTTCTCGCTCCCACCACTCTATCATGCAATGCATTCTATGGTTCAACCACCCTTCATGCAAAGAAACCACTCCTCACCCTATTGCTCACAGTATCCTTTTGTAACTTCCAGAGATGGCCCCTTGTCATCACTCCTTCCTGCTGTTCAACCAAGCGAAAGAACTCCCCATTGTCAACCCTGTAACCACCTCTCAACAGTTTCAATCATATCTCATCTCCTTCTTCTATCCACCAAACTCTGCAGTCCACATTCCCTCAGCCAATCCTCATAACCAACGTTGTACAGTCCTGAAACCATCTTGGTTATCTGCCTTTAGTTATCCGCCTTAATTTATCCCCTTTTTAGTGTTGCACAGTGATCAGCATTCATTTTAGAAATTATGAACTTCACAACCGTGTTATAAATAACTCTTTTAATTTCCCAATGTTATGATCTTCATAATAAGATCATCATCTGGAGTCATACAAATATACAAGGACAAACTGAGTTACATTACACACAGTAATCTAAAGAAACAATCATTTGATCACCGATTATTCTACTGGCATGACCTCTAGTTAAAAAAAAAAAAAAATTACAAATTAATTATTTAGAAACTACATCAAAGCTAAATTCAATTTAAGATCACATGAGAAAAACATTCTTTCTTATAGATAGTCTTCTTTCAGTAACAATGATGTCCTATTTTTAACATTGCAATTGTTATTTTAGATTTAGGATTCTGAGTTATCGACAGTCCTGTTTATAGTTAACTCTTAGAGAGAAAGGTTCCGTGGGTAGCATATGTGCCTTCTATGAGAATTTTGTTCAGATTTTGGCTCTAACCATTTAAAATGGTTACAGCCCAAACACTGTTAACAAAATTCTCTACAAGACCTCAATAAAAAAACAAAGATAAACCAGTGTTATATATGTTGTGTTCTTGTCCAAAGATAAACCAGTGTTATATATGTTGTGTTCTTGTCCTTTTTTATTTGTTATTATCTAAGATGTCATTAATTAGGTAGGGGACATTACTCTCTGATTCTAGTTTATATGCCTTATCTGTACTGAAACTACCTATCAATTCTGTGGCCGTCACTTAGATTGCTCATGTGTGCGATTTCGATAAACAAGGAAACTGCCCCTGGATAGAGCCAATTCCTATATATGAAAATCTGGAGCTGTCTCCTCGTTGGGTTCTGGAAAATTTGTTTGTTAATGCTGCGCCATCCAGAACCCTTAGATTAGAAAAAGCTTCTTAATTAAGGAGTGAACTCTCAGAGTGACACACAGTTATACAATCTATATAATACCAGTTACCAAGTTAACTAAATCCCTTATTTTAAATTCTCATTGCAGTCGTCGTCTTCCACAATTAGCTAGTTCTGCTCAGGTTCTACTTGATAATTGGGGCATTGGATTCATTTATCAGGCAATTTGTTAGGTAAAAGAAAAAGGGTTTATTCATCAAACTATCAATATAAATTTATAAGTTTTGTCATATAACTAAAGTAAATCTTTCTTCTAAGTTAACAGACTTAACCATACAAAACTCCAGTATTCCTAGTTGAATTCTACCATGGGACAATATTAATTATGAATCAATTCACTGATTCCTAACAATTGGATCTACAATTTTTCTCTCAATGTTTGACTTATCAAACTTCAAGCATTATTAAACTATAACATACTAAATACAAATTAATACCACACTATATCAGAATTCACTCTCAGAGATAAAACATTCTGGTATCAGGCTAAGCTCTAAAGTCTTGTTTCATATCTTATACAGATTCCACTAACGAATATTTTTGCACATTATTACACACAAAGGAAACTAAAAGATTTGTACATTACCGGGACCTTCAGACGTTGTCAGGTCTATCTCTCGATCCTTACAATTCTTTCCTCAGATCATTTCTTCTTCTTCACAGTTGTTTTTTTTTTCAATGGGCCAGCCTGGAACTCACAATCATGAATTATTCTCTCCGATGTAGACGAGAACAGCTCTGCTTAAGTTGGTCCATGTGGTCTAGCATAACAATCAGCTTGCATTGATTCTCCCACTTTACTGACGAAATGCTTGCACTTGGCTTGCTACTCGGCCATGTAACTGAGTCTAAACATCGTTCTGTTGACTGCTCTCACGTATTCATCTCAGGGAATTACTCAAGCTTGGTCCATCAAGTGACCTGCGCCAAAATTGAGAAGCCATCAGATCAAAGAGCGCTGAGAGAAAAAAGCCTATGAGAGAGATCAAGCTAGCAGCATCAACCTTTTTATGTCGTACCTTGAGCGGCACTCCCACAGCATCATACCTTTCTGCTCGGCACTACTCCTTTGCACACGATTTTGGTTCTTCTCCTCGCATCTCCCAGGAAACTCCTGCATGCAACTTACTCCGTGCATACGTAACTGCCGTGGGACATGTTACTAATCCGAGTGTCTCGTTTGCGAAGTTTGAACTCACTTTTACGTGATTCTAACATTTCTAACATAATTCTCATCAAATTTGCAAGAACAGGTAATATTATCTTACATAGAATAGTCCAATATTAAAAGCGTTTATTTAAAATTTTTCAAGTAATTAACATCTCTACTTATATACGAGTATCTCTCTCAGTGTTTGATGCTTGTAAAATCCTGAATGAGATATTTCACAACGAAATCTCTTCATTCAAGATTTAACACCAGACTGCAATAAAACTTCCACAGCTTTACTGACATCCAGAGTACTCAGTATTTGGAACACACTCTTCTCCTGCACCTCTAAACCTCGAACCTGCCCTATCCCTTTAGTATTAAAATTTATTCCTCCAGGATGAAATACTCCAATAAAGTGTTCATTGAACAATTCCACAATGTTATTCTTCCACAGTCAATTCTCCTCCTACTGACTACATAGCTAAAAAATTTCCTAGGATTTTCTTTGGATCTTGGGGCCAATCTTTTCTCATATTCAAGTTTTGTCTTCCTTACCATACTAGTCACGCTCTTGGTCTATCTTATGTTCTTCATGCAATTATGCTTCCCTTTTGGATAATTATCTTGATAATACCCACCAGTTAATTTAAAAAGAAATAATAGAAAAGTGTTCATTGTTCATTTATATTTCTTATCCATATTAAACTTATCTGCTTCTAATTATGTATCTTAGAGTTTGGTTAGAAATAAAACAATTGATAAAAGATTACAATAGCAGAACATGAGGTCTTGAGGAAAAAATTAAGGGAGCGAACAGATAGCATCCATTCAATCATCATATTAAAAATGAAGATATTAAGAAGGAACTTGACGTTGTTGGCATTCAAGAACGTGTGAGCATAGCTAATCTCAGGTGGTATTTTCTCTTAAACAAATAAGAATGTTTGCAAAACAGGTTTGATACCAAAATGGCAGGAAAAAGAGTAAGACCTAGATGTGAATTGATACAGTTAGAACTGTATCAATCCACACTGCCTTAGGAGATAGAAATATAAGCTCTGACAACTGTAAAGTGGGCAAATGAATGGCAATTCAGATTAATGCAACTGAATGTAAGGTTGTATATAATCTGGAGATGGAATGCTTCATACTTATTCGGTGGAGTTATACTGAAAGAAGTGAAGGAAGCAAGGGATCTTGGCAGATCTGGTCACCAGGATTAGAAGCAGATGAAATAAACTTGGAGGACAGATAACGAAAATGATATCAGAACTGTACATGTTAGGTATGAGGATAGAATGGAGGCATTCAACTACAGATTTTGGTGGACATAAAAGGAAGGCGATATGATTCAGAGATTTAAGCTGTTGAAAGGTTATTATTGGATTGACACTGGGAAGATTTTCATAAAGGACCATCAAGGGGAAGAAACAAGGACAAACAGCCATCCCTGGAAGTTGCAAAAAGAGGTATGAGCAACAGGGTAAAAAGTGAGTTTTTTCCATGGTGAGTGGTAGGAGCATGAGATGCATTGCTGGAGAGGATAGTACAAAAACAAACAGTCGATGAGTTTAAGATATCGGTATGATAGACTTTATGTTTTCTAGCATTAACCCCCCCCCCCCCCAATGATGAGTTATGACTCCATGGAGATCAGAAAAATAATAATAATATTATTAGTCCTGACACATAGCAGATTAATTTGGAGGAAAATTGATAGGAGGTCAATTATTATTTGGTTTATTATTTACAGCATCTCGATGGAGTCCGGAGACTCGTTGAAGGAGACCCAAATCATCCATTCACCATCAGGGAACTCACAACCAATTCTGCAATCCATTCATTCACTCACTCACTACTCTTCATTCAAAATATCTGGTTCACACACCCCTACTAACTACACTTACACAATTCTTCCACAGATGGCTCCCTAGTTCTCTGGCTATTTGTCATATATTGAAATATTTCACTTGCATCAATTTTATAAAACCCCTTTAATATCTTAAAAGTTTCTATCATGTCTCCTCTTTTCTGCCTATCAACTAAACTTTGTAAACACAAACCCTCACCCTATCCTCATAGAGAGTATTCCACAGACCTTTCACTGGTCAATTATCTCTGAATCTTTTTGACCATCTCCTGGTTCCCAAGAAACCCAGGTGACCAAATCTGTGTGCAGTAGTCAAGATGTGGCCAAATCATAGTCTTATAAAGAATAATAACTTCCATATCTTTACTTGTTAGCATGTTTTTCAACATCCAAGTAATTTGTTGTGCTATTTTACCAACTTTTGCAGTATACCCTCTGAACTTTAACTCTTTTCCATCATTATCCCCAAGTCCCTAACCTCATCAAAAATGAATACCATTAGTATGATACACCATATGCAACCTTTTCAACCTGAAGTGCATAACCTAACATTCAGTCTGATTTGGTCTTCCTTACCACTAGTTACTTTTCTTGTTTGCACTTTGTACTCTCATTGAGTATGTTGATCACTTTTTTCTTTATATTTCCTCCATGATGTTTTTTTTTTTTGCAGCTCTTGCTTTATATCCCTACTCATCCACTTCATTTCATCTTGGTTTTTCCTCCTGACCTTGGGTATGCAGTCTGATACTGCTACCCTCAAGCAATCTCTGACCACTTGCCTTGCACTACTGACATTCTTTTCTTGTAGCTTTTCAAGCCAGATGACTCCTGAGTCTCTCATAATCACTAGCCTTATAATTGAACATAAACCCCTTCTTGACAGAGAACTCCACATGTTTGGCATCTTTCCAGAACAAGACTACATGGTCACGCTCCCCAATTAGAGGCAGAGTGTCTACCTTAGTTAGGGGTACATCTTCCAATGTTATTATCAGATCCAACACCCTCAAACCCCTTGTCCCCACTATTACATGTTGTTTCATGTAATTATCTCTTAGCAACTGTATAAATCTCACTTCCATCTTGCTATGCCCCCTTTCCTCCCTCCAGATGATGTCCCCATAGTTAAAGCCTCCCATAATAATTGTTCAGCCTAATTCATTGTGCTGATTTGCCGATACATGGCAAATCAGCACGTCAACAGGAAGATGTAGACCCCCCTGGTCTATAACAGCACCAACAACAAATTTTGTGCTATTTGCCTCTATCTCACACCAGACAACCTCAAATGAACTGTCTCCCTCAGACCTAATATCCTCTTCAACTTCTTATTTTGTTAGTTGTAATTCTGCAGCTATCATCGGCAATACTGACCTCCTGTTCTGTTCCTTCTATCCTCCCTTTAAATACAATACCCTTTATATTCTATCCCTGTAACTATATCATCTTCAGTCAACCAGATCTCAGTGATACCTGTAAATTTTAGCCAAGCTGAGCTTTCTAGATGCCAAAAACTCTCACCTTTATTCCTGGTATTTCTTGCATTCATGTACATGCATTTCAACATCCCTTTGTACCCACAGTTGCCCTTGTGTCTATTTAAAGGGGGTTGGTAATGTCATTACCAACCCCCTTTAAATTGGAGAACTGTGAAATCCCGTTCAACATTGCATAATCATTACTGTATCTATGCTCATTTATCCCAGAGGTGGTCAGACACATGTTAGATTTCATCCTCCCTAATATCTCTAGTTTCCCTGGTTTTGTACTACCACACTCTCACTAAACAAAACATCTAACTCCAAAATCATTCAAATGCAATCCATCAGGCATACACAAGTCCTTTTGTACATCAAACTCACTCCATACATCAATAAACTGCACACCATTCCTCCTGCACATTCTTCTCATTGAGAATCATGGCCTTCTTCTTAGTTCTGTCTTATCATATCAAGGTAGACTCCCAATCTTTACTTTGTTGCTCTTCATCTTCACTTCACTAACAACCTCTTTCTTATCTTTTCTGATTGCATATTTCTCACCTTTCAAATCATTTGTTCCAGCCAATACAATCAACTCATTCTCTCCATTCTTCTACATACTTATATCATCACTAACAAAATTTATCTTTGCACCTGGAAACCTTGCTTTCATCACTTTCTCATTAAGTACACCTCTTATCATCGAATCCCCATACAATACTATCTTTTTTCTACCAGTCTCTCATACATTTATGCTTTTCCAATTCACTCTCTTTCATGCTCTGTCCTTCCTTACCACTTGCCAATCATTTCTCTAGTTACTCAAGCTCACGTTTGTCCTGCGAAGGAGTCTATATAAGCGTGCAATTTCTTTCCATGCTAGCATCTCATCATCAACATTACTTTCAGCAACTTTCTTCAAACTCAGCCATATTTTATGCACTATCACTCACTGCTTCCGATACTGCATTCTTCATGATACTTTGACAATCTTGCCTTATATCCTTATTATCAGTCACTTCATTCTTTTGTGACTGACTCGCATTTCTTATATTCATTTACAAAACATTTCTGACAAATATTTTCTCCATTCTTGCTCTCGTATCACAAACCATTTACTCTTAGCAACGAATACATCAAACACACAATGAACTAAATCTCGAACGTTGATATCGGCCACCATCAGTGTCTTGGTTGCCATTTTTTTCATGCATATCAGTGCCATAACAAGAAATGATTCTGAAAAGAATAACACTTAATAATAGATGACTAAAACAACATGACTTAACTACACAGTCAAAATAAGCAAAATACCACCAAATATATAGACAACTTTGCTAATATCTACTAAAAAATAATAACTTAACTGAGCAACACGTGTACTGCATCCGCTACTCAAGACGATGCTAGTATCTTCCAGCGAGCAGGAGAGTGGTCAGGAGAGGCTGAAGTGCTTGGCAATGGAAACAGTAGTAGCAGTGTTGAAGATGGCACATCCTGTGATGATTAAGCTTATCTATGAGCCTCCATAGCTCAGTCAGTATAGATGAAGTCCTTTGGTCTTAAAGACCTTGGTTCGTACTATTTATGATGTGAGGAACCTTTATCAGGTCTTTCAATTCAAGGTGAATTAGCCAGTCTCATAATGAAAGTGTGTGTGGGGGGGGGTTCCCTTCTGGAAACTCAGGTTTTTCTTCCCTCAAAACAGTGAAACTAGCCCTGTGACCACACATATAAAAGAATGTAAGAGCAGATACAGGAGGTTATTGAGGAGAGTGAAAGATAACAGTATAGTGGGAAAGATTGTCAGTGTGTTGCCAAGGTATGGCAATGATGAGTTGAAGAAGAGAGAAAGAATCATGAATAATATGCTGGCAGAGCTGTGTGAAGAGAAGGAAGTGCAGTTTGTGGATATATGACATGTATTTGAGGAAAGAATGGAATTATACAGACATGACAAATTGCATTTGAATGGCTTTGGAATGAGTAAACTGAAGAAACTTTGCTAGATGGAATTGCAGTGTGTGTGATGCAAGCAAGATTTCAGAAATAACAGGTGAAATGAAAGATCGAGTGAGTGTTACAGAAGAGACTGGAGTGCTTGGTAATGGAAGCAGTAGTGGTGTGAAAGATGAAGAAGAGAGAAAAAGAATGGAAATGAGAGAGAGTGGGAATGCAAGAGGAACAGGGAAATGGGATGGGGTGAGTGGACAAGGAGACATTGCATAGGAAGAGTGGATGTTGGAAGTAGTAGTGAATGTATGTATGGAGATGATCAGCATAGGAATGGAATAGATCATGGCATGAGTGGGGTAGTTGAGACTGAGTAGATATATGGGTTAAACGATGATAAAGGTGATTGAGCAAATGCATGTGATGTGGTGGGGAAATCACAGCTAACATGTGGCTTGGGTAGGACTGGTTATAGACCTAAAAGTGAACTGCTGTGTTTATTAACAAATGCGAGAAGTATCAGAAATAAGGGAGGGAGAAGAAATTGTTTCACTGATTGCATTTATCTGCCCCAAAATCATTGGAATAAGTGAAACATGGTTGAATGAAGATAATATCCTAACAGAAATAAAAATGGAAGGGTGTCATGTTTTTTTGTAGGACAGAAAGGATAAGAAGGGAAGAGGAATGCTGATGATAGCAGGGCAATTATGTCTACTTAAGTTAGACGTGAAAGACAGAAATAGTGGCAGCAATTTGGAGGCAGTGTGGTGTAAGGTGGACGTTGACAAGAAGAGATATTTAGTTGGATGTTGCTATTGGCCAGTGAACAAGGAAAGGCATGCAAGGATCAAGAGTCTTAGATTAGATAATTTCATCAGAGGCATGTGATTATGAATGAGGTGTCACACTTCCCTCCAGATGGAGAAAGTGATCATGAAGTGATCAGAAGGATATGCCATGGAACGACAGGACCAGTGATTATTGAAATCTTAGGAGACAGCATGATGCTGTAGCATGGAATGAGGAGTTAAGCAAGAAGGGGATAAATGCTAGTTGAGCACTGACAAAATGGATATTTAAGAATCATTGAATATATTGAATATATATTCAATGTATTTTACCAATAAGTAATCAAGAGGTATATGAGGATTTTACACGCTTGATTACAATAAAATAATAGGACTTGATGACCTATCACTTAAATGAATGTTCCAGGGAGTCAGTATGCCTCAGTATACCTGTTTAACAAGAATCTTGCAACAGCACAAATCCCAAAGAAGTGGAAAGAAGGCAAGATTGTTCCACTTCATAAAAGTGGTGATAGCTGAGGCTACAAATTATAGGTCGATATGTATATCTGGAGTTATAGTTAAGGTGTTGGAGAGGTTGGTGACAGCCAAGTAGATTGACATGTGCAGTATTCTATATGATTTTCACCATGGATTTGTTAAACAGAAGTCATATTTTAACAATTTAATTGTTAAATATTTATTTATTTTAGCAACTTACATTAGTAAGTTGGTAAATGATGGTGGATAGGGACTTGAAATTTCATGGACACTTTGCTAAGATTGGGAGAACAACATGGTGGATTATGGGAAATTATGATGTGGAGAACACTGACATGAAGAAGTAAAGATGTTTTGATTCCATTGTACAAAGCTTTGATCAAGCCACATATGAATTACTGTACACAGATTTAATTGCCTGGTTTTCAAAAGAATGATGGTATGTTGGAGATGAAGGATTCAGAGATGATTGACTAAGATGGTTTCTAATCTCTAGAATGTGGAATATGAGGGATTGAAAGAATTCAAATTACAGAGCCTAGTGCATAGAAGGAAGAGGGGAGACATGATCAAGACATATAAGTTGGTAAGTGGTAATTACCAGATTAATGTGGATGAGATTTTTCATAAGATATCTGAGATAGAAGGATCACTAGAAGCTGTATAAGGTGCAAGAAGACAAAGACCATATTTTTTGCATGGAGAGTGGTGGGTGTTAGGAATGCATTGCCTGAGAGTGTGGTGAGTATAGGGACTATGAATGAATTTAAGTCAAGGCATGACTCCATGGTGGTGGTGGAGATGAAGAGTTGTACAATAGGTGTCCTCCCGCAATGAGTCTTCGGACTCCTTGGAGTTGTCACAAATAATAATAATGATGAGCTGTGCATGAGAGAGTGGGAACCTCCCACGATTCGTCTCTTGATTTCATGGAGGTCTGTTGATAATAATAAAGTGCAGTGGTTGTTGGTTGGAACACATGCTTGCACATACATAAAGGAGATAATTATTACTATTAATTTTAGTTTTACGTGCAAACATAATTCTGCTACTTGTGATCACTTTTGTATTTAACACATTGACCGCCATAATGTTAAAAATTTTTGTGATTCCCGGGCCAACTTTTTGTTTTACAATTTGCTGAAAGTAACATAAAATAATCATATTTTATGATTTTTTATCTATTTCATGCAGCTAAATAGATTTGTTAAGTGCGAATCACGTGTGCACTGCGCGGCCTAAGAAGAATTTTTTTACTGACTGGACCGAGCAATCCACACATGATTCGCACTTCGCACAAGGTCAAACTTGCATATCTATGATGCGTACGAGCAGTTATATGCATTCAGTGTTTTGTCTGATGGAATAAATTTGTTATAGTGATAAATATTGTTATAAATTGCCCTAATATGGATGACTATGAAAAAGAGCAACGTCATTTAGAAGCCTTGATAAATGAAATTCTATCTGATGACGAACTATACGAATATTCGTTGGAAAGTTACAACGGAAGTGGTCTCTTAGTTCTGTGTCTTCAAATTCTGATTCTCTCATTGCTAGAAAGAGAATAAAAGTATCTACAACTGGTAATACTGAAGTTTTCACTCCTAGTACATCTCATTTTACTGCTGCTCATTCTGTAGAACAAACAATTGGTGATGTTATAAGAAATCTGCATTTGACTAATGATTCTTCCTCAGATGAAATACTTTGAAATGTGAATTCAACCGACCTACAATGGAATGAAATTACGGGTGATAATCTAAAACATTTGCAGTTTTTGTGGATAATAATTTTGGAATAAAACAAAATATTATTGAAGAAATGCACGATAAACAGCCTGTAGACTTCTTTTTTATGCTGTTGATGAAGGACTGCTGGACCTAATGGTGCAAGAAACTAACAGATACGCTCTTCAAAAACTCAGTAAGACAATTTTACCAAAAGCAAGGATAAGAAAGTGGAAAAATACAAATCCCAATGAGATGAAGATATTTTTGGGTCTGCAAATTTGGTTTGGTTTAGTGCAGATGCCAAAATTTGAGTGTTATTGGCCAAATAACGTCCTCTATTCTACAGAAATCAAACAAGTTATGTCAAGGAATCAGTTTGATCTTCTCAGTAACTGACACTTCACAGATGAGGGTGGAAATACTTCTGAAAGACTTTATAAAATTACACCTCTCGTAAATCACATAAGAAAAAATTTCCAGAAAATAATGATGCCTTCGAGTAATATTTGCGTAGATGAAACTTTAGTTCCTTTCCGAGGTTGTCTTGCCTTTCATCAGTACATCAAGAATAAATGACACAAATTTGGCATAAAACTATTCAAATTGTGTATTGAAGATGGATATACATATGATTCCAAGATATACTGTGGCACAGAAAAGACCAATACCATTAATAGTGTTCCAACTTCAATTATTATGGGACTTTGTGAGAATCTACTTGACCATGGACGCACAATATATGTAGATAATTATTATACCAGTATTGAATTAGCACACAAACTTTTGAATAGACAAACACACCTTGTAGGCACTTTGAGAAAAAATCGTAAGGGAATTCCACAGGATGTTACCCAGAAGAAATTGAAAGAGGGTGAAATAATTGGTAAAGAAAGTGACACAGAGGTGGTGGTAATAAAATGGTGCAATAAACGTGAAGTGCTTATGTTATCAACAAAACACGAACAAAATGAAATCTCTTACAGCAAGAAATGGTAATGAAGTGCAAAAGCCGGAAGCTATTATAGACTATAACAAAAGCAAAAGTTTTATTGATCTATCCGATCAGGTAAAAGCCTATGATTCTTGTCTTCAAGAATCATAGGCTTTTCATTTTCAATAAGAATTTCAACTGCGAGTTTTTACCAAAAACTCGCAGTTGAAATTCTTTTAGGTTCTGCTGTGGTGAACACTTTTATAGTATATAAGCAAGTTACTGATAAAAAACATTAGCATCACAGAATTTAGAGAAAAAATCGCAAAAGGGTTATTAGGAATTACACTAAAGGAAAATAATGTCACTTCGACTTCAGACAAGGAAAAACATATTTTAGAAGAGGTTGGTACCAGTAATAGGAGAAGATGTATATCTTGCTACAAAAAGTTAACCAAAGTTAACTTTTTGTAGCAAGAATTAAGTTAACTTTTTGTCTAGCAAAAAGTTAACATAATAGAAAATATGCAGCATCTAGTAGGTTGTAGGTTATCCGATTTAAAACAACAGTGCCATTCCCTTAATCGGCTTTTGTGATAATAATGTCACGTTATGTTTAAGGGATTTGAGGGCCAGTTTATCTGCTTTGTTTAGGTTGCTGCTTAATTTTTTGGTTGAATTTAGTAAATAGGCAGTTTCCATTCTTATTTTGTCAGCTAAATTGGCTGGGAGGGATCTTAAACCTCTCATATATCATATCGAGAGAGGTTTAAGATCCCTTCCTGCCAATTTAGCTGACAAAATACAGATGGAAATTGCCTGTTTACTAAATTCAACTGCCTGTTTACGAAAAATAAATCGGACAACCTACATTGAAAAAATGAACCATTTGGTATCGGACCACAACACCTACCAAATGGTAAATTACAACCCCACGCAACGTAACAAAAGGAAAACTACTGAACTACTTAAATCAGTTAACACATGGCTGGAAAAAACAATTAAAAAATTAATACCACAGTATGCCTGCGTGCCCAGAATTTATGGCCTGCCAAAAGTACACAAAACAGACACACCATTACGTCCAATTGTGGAAGGAATTGACAGTCCGAATTACTACTTAGCCAAAAAATTAGCAGCCACACTCAAGGAATTGGTTGGTCATTCCCCTTCCTACATAAAAATTACACAATTCATAAACAAAATTAAAAATATTACACTCAACGACCAAGATCTATTAGTCAGCTTTGACATAACTTCCCTTTTCACCATTGTCCCAATCAATGATACTATCCTACTCTTACAGAACATATTTCCACACGACATCACGGCCCTCTTTGCCCACGTACTCTGCTCCAGATATTTCGTGTGGCAAAATAATTTTTACCTTCAAAAAGAGGGTACTGCCATGGGCTCACCACTCTCACCCCCCAATAGCGAACTTTTATATGGAAGATTTTGAGCTACGAGCTCTAGAATCGGCATGCCTAAAGCCCAAAATGTGACTCGGATACGTCGACAACATTTTCGCCATTTGGCCCCACGGCCGCCAAGCACTAGATACATTCCTTAGCCACCTGAACAAACAACACAAATGCATCAAAAAACCATTGAAATAGAAAAAAAAACAACTATCTTCGGTTCCTAGACACACTTGTCACACGTCTTCCTTCAGGCTGTCTCTCCTTCTCAGTTTACCGCAAACCTACACACACAGGCCAGTACATACACAAAACTTCTTATCACCACCAACACAAAAACTAGGGGTCATAAGCACCCTTAAACACAGAGCTCAAACCATTTGTTCAAATGAACAAGTTCTTAACCATGAATATGAGACCATCAAACATACCTTTATAAAAAATGGATACAGTATAAAAACCATTCTTAAGATACCACTAATAACAAAAATGATTTCAAGAATGTTATTGCTATACCGTATGTTAGAGGCATTTCAGAAAAAATAGACAGAACACTACACAAATACAACATCAAAACCACCTTTAAACCCCCGACAAAATTAAGACACCTACTCAGTTCTTCCAAGGATCCCCTGCTACACTTAGCCCACCCAGGGGTTTACAAAATAGATTGCATATGTAACATACCATACATAGGGGAAACAGAGCAAACCATCCCAATCAGAAAGGATGAACACAAACGTCACATAAAATACCTCCATTTTGGAAAAACCGGCCTTTCTGACCATGCACTCTAAACCTACCACAGAATTGATGGGAAAGGTACCAAGTCCCTACACCGCACCAAAACCTGGTTCGAGTGGAAAGTCAAGGAAGCATGTGAAATGCTCAAACATGATCCGAATCTGCATAAAAATGATGGTCTAACAATTCCAAGAATGTGGAGGACCCATCTACAACCTTCATAGCAACCACGAAGAAAAGTCTCAATACAAGAAGACTTGGTAAAGTGTTTTTTTTTTTCTTCTCCTGAATATTCAATAGCAACCTGTACTGTACAAATCCAGAAGATAATCGTAATATAACAATATAAAATATAACAATATAATTCCAGAAGAATCCTAGTACGTGAGGACTTTAGCAGAGTTTATTGTAGTTTTTATTTTATTTTTGTTTATTTTATTCTATTTATTTATTTAATTTTTTTTTTCACTAGAGGGCAGGCTAAGAAAAATGATTAGTTAACAACGTAGATGTAATTTACTTGCATAGAGTGCAACAGCATGTAGCTTGTTCTTATACACATGTATCCTTCTGAAGATGACCTCAATACAGGAGTCAAAACGTAACGTTATTATTTTATTATTAATCAGTAAAATAATCTTTTCAACACGTGTGTTTTGTGTCCCTAAATTCATAAATATGTACTTTGTAATTGTTTAGTAATAATTTCACCTAATTATTTTTTTCATATCTATTTGTCTATTGTTTGTCATTTTTTGTTTATTAGTTTTTCAATGTTTTACAAGAAAAATTTATGATTTGATTTTGATTTATCATAAATTATATGATAAATTATATGATTTATCATATAATTTATGATAAATAAATATTTAGCACTGTTGTTATTGTTTTATTCAACATTAGAAATTGGTCTAAATCAGGTAAAAATAAAACCCCTATAATAAGCCACCTGTTGTACATGTAGTTGAAATTCTACCGTGCTAACTATATAAATCTGTTTAACAGGCCCCACATTTCCATTACCCATAAGCATTTTATTTAGATATGAATCACAGGTGAACTACGCAGCCTGAGAGAAAAATCTTTATGCGAAGCAAATATGATTCACGCAACGCATTGAAAAAATGTAGTGTGAATCGTATTTGATTCATATGACGGTCAATGTGTTAAAATGGTATCGGTATGATGATATGAGACTTGCCTTAAACTGCAATCTTTATTTCTGTGATAATTATACTGTTTCAGAGATTGGTAGCGAGTTCATTAAATATTATATGTTTTTTGTTTTATATTAATTTATTTATTTATAACCAATAGGTATAACTTCATACTTTTTGTGGAGATCAGCATATTTATCTCGATTAGGTAGTTGGCGTCTTCGCATTCAAGTACCTGTGGACTGGACCAAAACTTTACTTTTTGGAAGAGATACTTCAAGATTTGAATAAATATTTTTCCTCTTTATAGAATACTGCAGTTTTTTAATTAGTACGTTTTTGCTATCATAGTTAATGGAGGGGAAAAAACTTGAATTTTGCTCAGTAAATCTCTCTCTCTGTATCTTGAACAAATGATTCTAATCAGAACCATCACAACAAAAACAACGACCATTGTAGCTGGTGGTAATCAGACCTTTACATCATACAAAAAAAAGAATGATCTCAAGTTTCAGGAACCTGTTACATTTCACCTCTAGAGATAAAAATTATGGCATTACTCATGTTATTGATGGCATAATTTTACATAGCTAATTTGCTTCTGATCATCTATATGCATGCAGACCTTAAAAGAACCATTTAAGGACAAGCTGAAGAAAGAAGGGAATGTATTTTTAAAGAGCTAAGGGTTGCATTCATTGAGGAAAATTATATGAGTAAGGCTGTTCCAAAGAACAGAGGTGGATGAATGAAGGAAGAGTGAGATGTGGGTTCTGTATGTTTGCAGCTAAACTGTGTATGAATTAGTGGAGGAATAGTAGTGGATAGTTTGGTGGAGCAGCACCCATGGAAATACATATAAAAATGGCATAATGCAGGGCAACTAAGAAAGTTGGAAAGAATCTGTGAGAATCTGTTAATTAGATTACTTTCCTCTGGATACATTTAAGCATTTTCAGGTAGGTTTGGTGCACCACCCCAAATGTGAGAATGAGACAAGTGTTCTAAAATTAAAAAGATTTGGAATTTATAAAGTGGTAGGAGATGTATGTAGTAATGCTTGAGCAAAAAAAAATTCCAAGATTTTGTAAATGTTGAAAGAGGCTTTGAGTATGATGTGTTTATGCCAGGATAGCGAGATGTGAAAGTCAACCCAAAAAGAGAAAACTGATCTTGTGGCAATTGAAATATTATCAAGAGCAAGGGGGAAGTTAAGAAATATCTTTCTTCTTAGAAATAAGACAGATTTGTGTTTTAATAGCTTTAAAATTCACTAGATTAACTTCACCCCACTTGAGATCAGTTTTTAAGGCATAGGTTATAGATCTTGAAGCTTGAATCATTTTGAGCACTACAAGTTCGATTTGAGCCTAAATTCGATTCTCGTCATGATGGGAGGAGTCTTTATATGGACTTTTTCAATTGAAGGTGAGTTAGCCAATCTCATATGGAGGCAGCAGGGTTTTTTCCCTCCTGGCAACTCGGGTTTTTCATCCCTCATACAGACAAATCGGCCCATAACACACGCAATCTACAGAGAAAAAATACTAGCTGTGGTGGTGGTTGTGGGTAGTAGATGGTGTTGATGTAGGTGATTGGTAGTAGAGGTTGGTGTAGTGGTGGAGACAGAGAGGTACAGCAGGTGTCCTCTTCAGACTCCTTGGAGGTGTCACTAATAATAATAATATAAGTTTATTGAATGAAGAAGAGGAATGGAGTGAACTGTCATTGGCAAAACTGTTCATAGGAGAGAAGGTGGTTAGTGATGTATAAGGGAAAAAAGTATGGGCGAAAGCAAATCAGATTTCTCAATCAGTGCTGTAGAACTACAAGATTCTCCAGTCAAGGGGAAAAAACATTTGATGAAAGAAAATTGTCTATTATAACACACATATTGAATGACCAGAGAAGAAGCTGGAAATGCAATTACAAGAGGCAGGAGGGATATTGTAAGATAACTCAGTAAAAAGGTTTTGCCTTGGAAATATCATGAGCAATATTTCTCATATATCTCCTGGATCCCTGTAGTTCTCCAGTACTGACTGAGGAAACTGTCTATCATAACACACATTGAATAACCAGGAAATGCAATCACAAGGGGCAGAAGGACGTTGTAAAATGATAACTCGGTAAGAAGTTCTTGCCTTGGAAATATCATGAGGGATGCCATCTTGACTAGAGGATGTATTAGTGTCAAGATTATTGAGTATGTTTCTGATGTCATTTTGGTAAAAGATCAGAAGAGATAAGTTGGTATAGTGAAGGCATTTGTGATATAGTGCAAAGAGATTTGCCTTGTTCATCCATATAAGAGATAGAATAAATGACTGATTCCAAGAGGTCTGCATTATCTTTAGGTGATGTTACATGATATCATCAGAATGTGAAAGGTGGAAAACAAGAAAGGGCAGAAGTTGAGCATAATATTTAGCAAATGACAAGAAGGCTCAGCTGCTATTTGATCAGTAGGCAAGTTGATCCAGCATCACAAATATCAGATTTTGATGTCATTAAGTGGTGGTGTATGTCATTTGGCACTTACTCAAGTCTGCTTGGATTTTTTTTTTTAATAGTTATATCTAGTGTAAGTGGTATTTTGACTTGAGCCACTTAATTGTAGCTATTTATCATGGACGGCTTTGGCACATTTGTTGGAGAACCAGGCTTGGATACAGATTAGAGGTTTTTTCAGTGGAATAGAGAATGAAGACCTTTCCCACTGCTAGAGCAGAAATACACCTTGGCGAAAGAGGAATAGAAATAACAGATTATCTTGTTGATACTGTCATAGTGTCATGAGATGCAAAGCTGAGAGAAGGTCAGTCTGTAAAAAAGGATATGTGGTTTTATTTGGCGTTATAAATAGTATGGTTAATATCTATAATGCATTTGGGAGAATGATGTTGGAAGTTGAGAGAATTATGAGGATTATCTGTATTCTTGTAGGTAAGTGAATAATATATTTTAGATTATTGGTAATATGAGGGTGGTCTGAAAAGTTCTTTGCCTCGACCATAGATGGCAACACTATCGGCATGATTTTTTTTTTCAAAGTTGGTACATCTGTCATAAGCATCCATGTGAAATTGCAAGTCATTCTATCAAGTAGTTTGTTTTTTACAGCTGTTAGAAGCCAAAGTGCTATCTGTATCCCTTGAAATGGATAAAATTGAGTATCGTACAGTTATAAAATTCTTTGTAAAAGAAGGTTTAACACCAAAAGAAATTCATTCAAAGTTCATAAATGTTTATGGGCACTCTTCTCCTTCATTTTCGACAATTAAGAAATGGGCTGCAAAGTTTAAACGTGGCCATACTAACCATGAAGATGATCCACGTGAAGGATGTCCAAAAAGTGTAACAACACCACCAGAAATCATTGATCAAGTTCATGATATGGTATTGGATGACTGCTGAGTCAAATTGCATGAAATTGCTGAGACTATAGGCATTTCAAATGAACATGTAGGATATATTTTGCATGAAGAATTACAAATGAAAAAGCTTTGTGCAAGATGGATGTCGTGCTTGCTCACAGCAGATCAAAAATGCACTTGCATGAAAATCTCTGAACAGTGCTTTGGAGCATTTTAACAAGAATAAAACTGATTTTGTGCATCGATTTATTACTATGGATGAGACTTGGATTCACCATTACACACCAGAATCAAACAGCAGTCAAAACAATGGACAGAAGTTGGTTGTTCAGCTCCAAAGAAGACAACGTCGGTTCCATCAGCAGGAAAGGTCATGGCATTGCTGTTTTGTTTATTAATTATCTTGAAAGGGGTAAAACAATAACCGGTGAATATTATTCCGATATTTTAATCAGACTATATGAAAAAATTCATGAGAAAAGACCCAGTTTGCAAAAGAAAAAATCATCTTTGATCAGGAATGCACCTGCCCAGTTTTGGCAATGGGAAAATTAAGGAATCTGCACTATGAATTGTTGGAACATCTGCCCTATTCCCTAGATTTGGTTCCATCTGACTTCTTGTCTCTTCCCAAAACTAAAACTCTTCCTCGCTGGTCAGTGTTTTTCTTTGAATCAAGAGGTGATTGCAGCTGTAGAGGGATATTTTGCAGATCTTGCTGAGAACCACTACAGTGACTGGATAATGGTGCTGGAACATTGCTGGAATAAATGTATTAGTCTTAATAGAGATTATGTTGAAAAATAAAAATAATTTTGAAATTACTTATAATTTCTTCATTGTTAGGCTGAGAACCTTTCAGACCACCCCTGTAGCAAATAGTCCATATATATACAATAATATGCATCACCACCACTTACTGGCATCATAACAGATCAGGTTTTGATGTCATTAATGTTTGTATTGAGTATGGATATAAATGCAAAAGTGTTTATTTTTTTCAAGAAATTGAAGAAAGAAATATATTTTGCATTTTTGACTCTGTAAATTACATCATATCAGCATTCCAGAAATCAGAAACTACCTTAGTCTTTCAACTCTGGACTTTTCCAACATCTCTTTATCCTTTTGAAAACCAGGTGACCAAATCTGTGTACAGTCCATATGTGGCCTAATCAAGGCCTTATACAATTGAACAAGAATCTCCTTACTTATCTACATCATTCCCAGATTTTGTTGTGTTGTCCTCGCAATTTTGACATCCACCATCACCTCCAAGATCTCTTATTACTTCCAACAATATATCCCCAACAAGACTAAATTCTACATCCAATCTTTGTTTTCCAAATTTTAAAACCTTACATTTTGCAACATTGGACTGACATCCCTACTCTCATGCCCATTCACTTGGCCTGTTAGTCTTGTAAGGCCACAACATCTGCATTACTCATATTTTTCCCAACTTTGTGTCATCTGCAAACAACTGAATATTCCCATTCAAGTCTTCTCCAGTATCATTAACATACAGGTTAAACATCAATTTCCTTAAAACAGATCCATGAGCCACACCACTAGGAGCTTTCCTCTTCAGGAATATTGCTCCCCCATACATTTGCTGACATCTGTCAGGTAGCCAATCTCCAATCCAATGCACTAGCCTTATATACAGCCCCATCTGCTCTTGACTCTCAAATTATCATGCAGTAATCTGTCAAAAGCCTTAGCAAACGCTCAGTATACTACTGTGCATCCATCTCCCTTGTCCAGTGCAGCTGTCGCCTTATTGTAAACATGACCTCCCTTTAGCAAATCTGTGCTGTCCATCAAATACTACTATTGTCAGCTCGATTCTGGATCCTGGTTCTCACCAGCCTCTTTGATACTTTAACTGCAACACCTGACACACAGATTAGCACCTATAATTGGATGCTGGAGTTTTGGCACCTTGTTATGAAGCTGTACAGTCTTGCCTTCCTTTTGCTCCTTTGGAACTTGACCCAAAACCCAAACTCATATTAAACCAATATGTCAATGCAGATGTCAACTCCCTGGCACATTCCTTCAAAATATGTGGTGATATATCATCAGGTCCTGCAGCGTTATTTAACATCAAGTTTGCTGAATTCCCCATATACCTCTTGCTCACTCACAGTCAGTCCCCCCCTCCTCCACTGTTCTCAAACTCTCCATGATGTCACATTCAAAAGGATGAAAGAACTTTATGAACTGCTCATTAAATATCTCAACTATATTCTGTAGTAGTTGTCCTTATACCATTTTTTTCATTCAATGTCATTTTGCCATAATCATTCCCCCTGCTGGCTGCATATCGAAAGAACTCTCTAAGATTTTTTTTTTTTTTTTTGCTTCATTAATAGCTAACTGTTGCTCATATTGCATTTTTGCTAACCTTACCAACTCAGTCACCCTCCTTGCCTGTTCTTTGTACTCCTAATAAAATTGATTATCATCACTCATCCTATGTTGCCTCCATAATGACCTCTTTCTCTATCCCTTCATTCATCTATTTCATACACACCTTATATTTAGTCTTCTGACCCTTGAAATACATTTAGACTTCTACTAGATCATTCTTAAATAGCACCCAAGCTACAATGATCTCTTTTCCACCCAACTCCTCCTTCCATGCTACAGTTGTAAGCTATCTGCTGAGCTTCTCATAATCACCTATCCTTGTACTTAATCCCACATATACCCTTTCGTTACATGGCTGGCAACCACCCAGGTAATCACTTCGTGGTCACTCTCACCAACTGGAGGGAGATTTGACAACTTGTTTTATAATGACATCCTCTGACAAGATGATCTAATCCAAGACTCTCAATCCATGTGTGTTCTCTGTTACACACCATCTAAGGTTGTTATCTCTCAAAAACACAAATTCATTTTCTTTACTTCCGGTTACTATCTTGTCATTCCAATCTATATTGCCTTAATGAACACCATTTTCCTATTTGCTTATACATTTCCTGGTTAGTACCCTCCAGCAAAGTATTTCATTGTCTTCACCTGTATCTCACCTCAAAATCGTTTCCACTATTCATCCCCCCACACACACACACATGCACACATCTCTATGTGTATGGGCATAACTCTTTTTCTATCATCATTAGCACTTCACCTCACTTTTTATCCTTTCTGCCTTTACAAAATACCTCATACCCTTCCAATTCTATTCCTCTTAGGATATCATCCTCATCCAACTATGTCTCACATATTCCAACAATTTTTGGGTAAACGAAGTCAATCAATGTAATCATTTCATTTCCCTTGTTTCTGATGCTTCTAGCATTCATATACAAACACAATAACTCATTCTTGGATCTATAAGAAGTTTTTACTGATATCACTTATTAGATGAGACTTCTCCATACCTTCCTTGAGCCATTTTTTCTCCTTACTCATCCTAGAATCTTCTTCAAATCCATCTGTTCTATGTACATCCCAGGCCATCCTATTCTGTGTTTGCCTGTCCACCCTGTGTCTCCTCATTTCCCTGTTGTCTTACACACTTATTTTCTCATTCTCTACACTCGTACCACCCACTTTTTCATTCATAAGCACCACTTCGGTCGCTCCTTTCTTGCTCTCCCATTCTTTCACATTGCTTTTTACTTGTTCAGATTAATTCTCTGCACTCATTACTCTTCCTTCCAGCAGCAGTCTCTCCAAATGACTCACACCAAAACCATTCAAATGCTTTATAAAAGGGAAATAGAACAATGTGAGAACCACTTGGAATTTCCCTGTTGAGTGCTGCAGGAATCATGAAAATATAACAAGGATCTGCATATTACAAGATACCAGGAGAGAATGAGCAGTAAAAAAGCTGTTAAAATGCTAGTTTTGGGGTAAATGTTACATTATACAAAAATATATATATATTTATTTATTTTGTAAGTCTGCAGTTACAGTTGAAGAAGATACAGGAAAGTAGTTGGATGTCATATGAGATATAAGCAACATTTCCTCTAATTTTTTTTTCAGCTGTGCAAACTAGCTACTGCTCTATATGGAAAATTTTTATATGATCTGACAAATGTGCAGCATAGTTCTGCACATTTGTCAGATCACAAAGTGATCTGACAAAGTGATCTGCACACCAAGTGCTCAATTATGCATTGTTGCTCAACAATCAAAACAGTCAAATTTCCGCTATTCATTTTTCTTAAACAAAATCATCTCTATGTCTCTCTCATTAAAGTGATCCAACAATATGAATTCTGACTTTTTTTTAACAGTGAAAGAAAATAATGTAATATTACATACAGTATCATCTCTGCACACGCACCTTAATTGGCAGATGCACAGCAGCAATACTTGCTTGAAAGCATCTCAGTTACTGCACAGCCATGCATCCACTCAGCTCAGGGTGAATATTGAATGTAAGAAAAAAGTTACACACTATCTCAATTCTTATCTTATCATTGTTTATATGAATAACTTGATGAAGGAAGGTGGCATTAGACTTTATATCAAAATTGGCAATGTTCAACTCAGCCCTTGATTTTATGTTGATGATGTTATACTCCTAAATAAATCCAGTACAATTCTTCAGGATTTTTTTAGCTAAATTAAATAACTTTTGTTCAAATTTGGCATGAAAATGAGCAATAAAAATGACAATCTGCACAACTTAAATACTGATTGTTATCATGATTTCTCAACTATTCTTGGAGAAACACTAGCTTGATTCAGGTTTTTCTGTAGGCATATAACTCGGAGCCTATAGAAAAAGCCTTTCAAAATGCTATAATGATGTGGGATAAGCATTATGTTGTACAGAGCAATGTGCAGCTACTCTCGTTATTGCAAATACCACTATAAGTTCATTCACTAGTGCTATGCTAAAAGAAATTCATTATAACAACTATAATGAATTTCTTTTAGCACTTACAAGTCTAGCAAGTTAAGTAAGTAATCATTGCTGCAATTATGAGAACGACACTGACCTGCAGAGATAAGACGATTATCATTCCATTGTATAAGTCTCTGATCAGACCACACTTGGACTATTGTTCTCAGATTTGGTCCCCAGGATTTGAAGGGGATAAATTAACTGTGGAAAGGATACAAAGACGGATGACAAAGATGGTTTCAGGACTGTACAAGGATAGTTATGAGGATCGGCTGAGGGAATGTGTACTGCAGAGTTTGGTGGATAGAAGAAGGAGCGGTGATATGATTGAGACTTTTAAACTGTTGAGAGGTGGTTACAGGGTTGACACTGGGGAGTTCTTTCGCTTGGTTGAACAGCGGGAGGGAGTGATGACAAGAGGCCATCCCTGGAAGTTATGAAAGGAAACTGTGAGCAAGAGGGTGAGGAGTGGTTTCTTTGCATGGAGGGTGGTTGAACCGTGGAATGCATTGCCTGATGGAGTGGTGAGAGCGAGAATGGTCAATGTTTAAGGAGTGGCATGATAGACTTTGTGTTTCTTAGGGGGGGGGGGACCTCCCCTCGATGAGTCTTGACAGACTTTATGTTCTTAGGAAGGACCTCCCACGATGAGTCTTTTGACTCCATGGAGGCCTGAATAATAATAATAATAATTTTTCACCCTCGTTACACCTCATTTCTCCACCATGCTGGCAGTCGTGGCAGTCTCTTCTAATTCAGCTGCTAGGAGGCTGGGGCTGGTGAATGGTTCGTGAACTGGAGTTCTGTTTCCTAATGCTACTATGTTGATTCGATGTCTGCACTAAGCACGGCATCAGTATAGTGACTTTGAGGAAGCTCAGAGCCACCAGGTTGCCTAATTTTTAAAAGGCCGAATGGTTAGCGTATCCACTCCCCAGCCAAAAGGCCATCTACTACTCTCCAGCCACCGTGGGCATGGATGTTTGTGGTTGTCTGTGAAAATAGTAGTGTTGGTGGGCAGTAGATGGCGTTGGTGTAGATGATGTGGGTTGTTGTTGGATTGAGTAGTGAAGACAGAGAGTTGTAGAGTGGGCACCCTCCTTCAACCAGTCCTTGGAGGTGTCACATAATAATTAACAGTGGCATTAGCTAAAATATTTCTTAAATAATATGCCTTGAAAAGAGTAATAACACCCTGATCCCTGGGTTGCAGGAGTGAAATGGTATTTGGTGAATGTGTTAATCATGAGTCTCATATGCAGTAAGATTAGGAGTGACTGTATATTATTGTCTGATGTGTGGGATGTATTGTTTACTTTCTGCATACAGTCCTATCAAGTTGCACCCAAAATAAAATTACTCCTTTTACTCTGAGTAGTGTAACTCTTAATTTCAGAATAAAAGGGAAGCACCTAAAACAACTACAGATTAATAAATTTAGTTTAATCCTTTATCCAAGTGTGAGCAAACAAAGTTTGCACCTGAAAATATCTTCAGGACTGAAGAAAGGTAGTGCAACTCAGAGCAAAGGTGTACCAGGCTTCTGGGGTCACCGAGAAGGAATTCATGAGACATGATGAACCTGAATCAACGGGAAATAGAGGAAATTTTTTGTAATTAATTCGTTTGTTGGCGAAATATGATCCAGTGCTACGTGAACATATTCTAAGACTCAAGCTGGGAAAAACATTTGCTAAATCCTATATGTTGCCTACTATTCAGAATGAGTTTATAGAAATTTTGGAAGAAAAAGTAAGAAGAAAAGTTATTGAGCAAGTAAAAGAAGCAAAGTATTTTGCAATGATATTTGACAGCACCCCTGATATTTCTCATAAATATCAAACGAGGCAAGTTTTACGCTACGTTATGATCGACGGAAAGTTGTGGAATGAATTGTTGATTTCATTGAAACATGAGGTAAAACCACCGAGAATATTTCAACTATTATTTCGCAAAAATTAGAAAACTCCATGCAAAGGTGGAGCAAGCTCCCTCACTAATTTGAGGGAGCTTGCTCCACCTTTGCATGGAGTTGCCCTGGTGTTGTACTATCCAAGTGATCATTTACACTTGGTTCCGCCGATAGTTTTTTTCGGCATTGAAACTCTATGGATTTCGACCCTAGTTTCGTACCCGGTTATAAAATAAAACGGGATTTAACATCTCCTTCTTAATTAATGTTTCAAAAGATAGTTTTACCGCATCATAAACTACTAAATTTAATGAGTAACATGGAACAAAGAAAGCTTTACAATTTGTTTCAATAATTTTTTGTTGATGCCCGTTATGTTTACCACGTATATTCGCGCCATCGTCATATCCTTTGCCGCGTGAATGACAAATACTGAGATTCCACTATTGTAAATGAGTAAAAATAAATTCATATAATCTCTGACTAATGGTGTCTTCAACAGCACAAAATCCCAAACAAATATTTTCGAATTTCTGCTGTTTATATTTTTGTTATGATGTATGATGTACAAATCTTGAAATAATAAAATGGCTAAACAACAAAAAATCTAGGAGTTTCGACTTAAAACCTATTGAAAACAAGGATTACGAAAAAAAAAAAAAAACTCATTCAAAAACTCGACTTAATAAACAGGTTTGAAGAAGACAAATAAAATAAGCAAAAGCCTAACTGAAGTAATAATCTCAGCAGCCAACGAATTCAAAAGCAACAAACAATAAAATGACCATAAACTTTCAGAGGAAACCTTACAACTACTAAAAAAAAAAAAAAGACGAAATATGAAACAAAACAAAAACTTATCTTCTAAAATAGAATATGCGGAACTATGCAAAACAATAAGGAAAAATATAGCAAATGAAATGAGATCTTATAACACTACAAAAATAAAAGAAACAATAAAAATACGAAAATACTAAGAAGTACTAAAGTACTGAAAATACTTTTCATCCCGCATACATACAAATCGGCCCTTCAGAACACACGCAATTTACAGACAAAAATTACTAGTTGTGGTGGTGTTGGAGGTGGGCGGTAGATGGCGTTGATGGAGATGATTCGTAGTAGAGGTTAGGTGTAGAGACAGTTGTAGGTGTCCTCCCGCGATGAGTCTTCGGACTCCTTGGAGGTATCAAGAATAATAATAATAATAATACTACTAAAGTTAGATAGGGCTAAACGGCCTCGCCTACTCCCTATATATGGGAATAAAAACGCAGCTGATTTTTTTTTTCTGAAATACTAAAAACATTTATCAGTAGGTAAAATCAAATAACTGCAATAAAAGATAAGAATGGGACTACAATAAGGAACCAAGAACAAACCCTAAGCAGACTAGAAGAATTTTTATAAAGAACTTTATAGTGATCCTTCAATAGATAAATCAAATATAAATAATTCTTCCCCATCGCATATGGAATTTATCCCCCCATTCACCACAGATGAAATAAAACAAGCATTAAAACAAATGGAAAATGCACTGGTGAAGAACTAATTCACATAAAATTAATTCAATGGGGAGGAAACAACATAGTTCACCATGTCATAAACTTACAAATTCTATACATAGAAGAGGGAATATACTAGAAAACTGAAAAAAATTATACTCTGAGACTATTTAAAAAAGGAGACAAGAAGTAATGAATTATATAGACCAATTAGTATTCTCTCAAATCTGTACAATTTATCACAAAGTTAATGACACGGTGGCGTAGCTAGGGGGCGGTCTGCCCTGGGCAGCACTTTGCGTTTAAGAAATCTTGCCATACTGTCTATAGAACAGCAACTGAGTGATGAAATAGATTTCGACAATGTCATCGACGATTTTGCTAACGGAAAAACAAGAAAATAACATTTTAGAATATTCGCTTCCTAAAATACACACCAAAAATACTATGTATTGAGAGGGGCGGCAAAAGCTCTAGCTACGCCACTGTAATAACAAGCAAGTTAACCCCTCATCTAGACTCAAATCAACCTCCAAAACAAACAGGATTCCGTAAAAGCTTTAACACAGTTGATCATATTCATGCAGTAAAACAAGTAGTAGAAAAAGCAGAAGAAAACTAATTTCCTCTCTGTTCAGCCTTTCTTGATTATGAAAAACATTTGATTTCACCAAAACTAATCCAATAATAAAGCACTCCTGAATCAGGTAGTTGCTGGGGAGTATATGGACCTCTTCCAGGAAATATACACTGCAACAACAACAACAATCCAACTTCACCCGAGTAACAAAGTATCAATTGAAAAGGTGCCCTACAAGGAGACTATCGCCCAAAATCGTTACAGCAGTCCTTCAAAAAGTAAAAACTGGACAAACTTGAGCATAAAAATTAATCACAGAAACTTAACACACCTAAGATATGCAGATGATATAATTTCTACAAACACTCCAGAAGACCTTAATATAATGATATAGATTAACTGATCTATATCATGCAAGCAGAAAAGTCGGTCTAAAAATAAACAGAGAAAAAACTAAAATCATGTTTAACCATTTTGTAACACCAAATAACATAATAATAGAAAAAAAAATTGAAAAGATTATCATCATATAGAAATTTAGGACATCATGTGCAACAAATCGCTCAAGGATTGAACTCTGAGGTACACCACTGGTCATCTTAAATCTGGTAGATTCATACCCACCGTATACCACTTTTTGATATCTGTCTATCATATCCTAGCACTGGTTCACCAAATCATTATGTGAGACCGCCCCTTTGCTTATTGGAGAGGTTGGATTGCTTACTGTTTTCAGAGCAAGTTTTATAGATTAACTGATTAGCTCATCTGCGTTATTAGTAATGTTTTTTTTTTTTTTTTGAGATGTTACGCATAGGTACAGCATACTGGCACCTTTCTTAACAGAGTCAAGCGACATAAGGATTGGGAATCGTGTTAATTATAAATTTTGGCTTCTAGCAATGGATACCTACTGCATCTATTGGTTGCAGTAGGCATCCTCCTCAGTTCTCCTCTATAATAGCGTTTATTATTATTATTTGACACCTCCAGGGAGTCCAAACACTCATCGAGGGAGAGTGTGCCAACAGCATCGAACGATTGGATCCCTTCCGACTACTAACCGCGCTCAAACTTACTTAACTGAGCCATTAGTAGCAGAGGCTCTACCAATCGACCAACCTTTGCTGGCTTTTTTATTTATTTATTTATTTATTTCATGTGTGAACTACAGAAAATATAAGAGCCTACATATAAATAATTAAACGCACACATTTAAAGAAATAGGCATCAAAAGAATTGGAATTAAAAGCATACATTAAAAGACAAAATTTCCACTTGCATAAAATATTAAGCAAAATCATAAAATGTCAAATTTCACTCATCCAGTGACTAATATACTTTGAAGCTGTTTCATTCCACTACATTACATTTTCTCGGGTGCATATATTATTAGTGTCTATTAAGCAGCATTGTAGAAGATGATCCATGATTTGTGTTTTGCGACATGAGAAGCTGTCATTGTCTGTGTAGCCCAATTCAATGTCTTTCATCTTTGACAATCAAGGTGTAAGCTGGAAGGAAGAGATTCGTTTAAGTTCAGAACCTCAGGAGATTGTTCTTGCCGCATTGTTTACCTTGTAGCTTTTATGGAATCAACCAACGGTCCCACTGAGTGAATATAACTTTTCCTTGATTTTAGCCTCTTATTTATTGCAACATGTCCATACAAAGGATGCTGTTCATCATTTAGTTGTTGTGAGGAGGTGCAATACCATACAGTGAGTATAGATGGTCAATTTTTGTAGGCAGCCGGTAATAATAATAATAATAATAATAATAATAATAATAATAGTATGATGATACACGGCCGTGAGTCCCCTTTACGGGGAGGTACGGCATCATTTCAGTTCCCTTCCCCCCCCCAAATTTTATCTGGGCTCTGGAACCGGCATAGCTGACGAATCAGACCTTTGGCTGGGTCGGATTACAGTCTAGGTATTCCTGACTGTAATCGGTGTGAAAAACCCCAGATAAACTGGTGGGAAAAAACCTGCTGTCTCCGCCCAAGAACGGCTAACTTGGCTATGGCTGAGGAAGGTCCTTAAGTTCCTCGCGTCATCAACGTGAATCGAACCTAGGACACTCCTTCCTCACGCATATGGTTGCAAAGCGCATAGCCATTAGGCTAACCGCGCGGACAAGACAGCGGTAATGTGCCGACATGTTTCATTATGAACCTTATCAATAATTTTGACATGTGATGATCTTTCCCAAACAGGACTTGCATACTCGGCTGTCGAAAAGCAGAGTACCAGTGCAGAGGTGTGCAGTACTTGTGGACTTGCACCTCACCGAAATGATGTTAATCGGCGCAGAATATTATTACCTGTTTGAGTTTTTAGCTGCTGTCTTCTCTATGTGTCGCTTATAATTTAAGGTCCTGTCTAGCATAACATCTAGGTAAGTTGGATTTGGATAATTAACTAATTTCACACTTCCATTCTATATTCAACTCTCTCCTTGCCTCCCTATTATTGAAACGACACATTTGGGTTTTACTGGGATTTGGTTTCAGTTGGTTTTCCTTAAGGGTTTCTAGTTTTTGTGTGGGGTGCTTCTCAATGTCATCAAAGGATTTTGCTTGATAAGCTATTGCCCAGTCAACTGCATATAAGAAGGTTCTTGACTGTGAATTTATAGGTTGGTGGTTAGTATATATTGAAGAGGGGAGATATCACACCTCCCTTAGGTAGACCATTTTTCTGGATACTCCATCTGTGCTTTTTTCCTTGAAAATAAACAAAGAATCTCCTGCGACCTAAATATCCCGACTAACTGATAGCTCTTTGTCATGCTGTAAATGTTGACTATAAGCTTTCTAAGATTTAGTGTGTCATATGCTGCAGTGAAATCTATAAATACAGCTCCTGCTGCTAACTCCCATTCAAAGCCGTCCTCATTGACACAGTTTAATACTTGACACATTAAACTGTGCCAAATTTAATGCTTGTCCAGTGCATGATCTTCCTGGTCTAAATCCCGCCTGTTCTTTTATCAATACTTTCTTTATTTTTGGACTTAGTCTGTTCAAGATTAACCTCTCATACAGCTTCAACGTTAAGCGTATGAGAGCTATATGCCTGTAGCACTTTGGACCTTCAGCAGGTTTATTCGGTTTCAGGATAGGTATTACTTTCGTTTGCCTCCATAGCCTGGGTATTTTAGCAAATTTTCAACAAAAGGTGAAAAATTCTAACAACCACTCTGTTGCCATTTTCCCCAGATTCCTTAGTATCTCGTTTCTGATATCATCTACCGGCAGCTTTTCCTGGTTTTAAGGATTTTAGGGCATTTTCTAGTTCCTCTTTATTAAATGGTGCTTCGAAGAGATTATTTTCTGAATCCCTAACTTTTTAAATTTAATCTTTAGGTATTTTTCCTTCAGTACTTGGTTTACCATTCAGAGATAGCTGAGTTGCAATTTGGTTTGCATTTATATAAACTTCGGTTGCTGCTGTTGTGGGGTCACTAGGTAATTTTTTCAGTAAGAGCCATGCTTTCCTGCTACTGTGCTTCATATCTAAGCTTTTAATTTTCTCTGTCCATTGTTGACTTATTTTTTCAGACTGTGCTGCTGTAAGTTCCTCTCCTGCATCATCTGTTTCTGATGAAAATGGATCTTTATCATATAGGTCACAATATCTTTCATATATTTCCACGTTGTGCTCTTTAAAACCTGGAATGTACATGTTCTACATGTTCGACAACCTGTTGGGATGTGCCTGGTAGCAGACCGTCTAATAGCTGTGATGAACCTTCCATAATTTTCTGGTCTGGGTGAAATGTTGTTTAGGTTTCTGTCTAATTCTCTTGAGAACTGTTCCCAGTAAGCTTTTTTAAAATTAAAGTGTCTTCTAAGTGGGATCTCTTTAAGTCAGTGGGAAAATTTGCAACATTATTGGTCTATGTTGTGAACTTGGGATTGGTGCAAGTAACGGTTTAGTGCACAGATTAGCTATTACTATCATATCCAAATTCTGGGTTATAACTTCTTTTCCATCTTCCACCGTTAAATGACGGTGGCTCTTTAGGATCGTGTATGAGATTCATTTTATTACTTTCAGCCCACTGTTCAACTAACTCTCCATCCTCATTTGTTTCACTATAACCCCACTGCTATCACTGTTCAAGTCGCCAATAATAATAGCTGATTTCCTTTGTGTCAAGTACTGGGACATTTTCTAGGTGGTTTATATATTAAAAAAACACTGATGTTACCCAGATCTATTCCAAGGATTTCTATGTTATTATGGTTTGTGATTAGGCATCCTGTAACCTGATTTAATCTTATTTGTATTTGATTATTTTCATATATACTTGCGACAGCTTTTAGGATATTATTTGGTATTTGTCTTTCTTTTAATATGTTAAATAATATGTTTCTTTTAACTTTGTCAAATGCTTTTTCAAAGTCAATAAATGCAATATGTGTTTCTAAATTATATTCTCTTCTTTTCTGTATTATTAATTTTAGGCAGAAGGCTGGGTCTATACATGATCATCCTTTTCTAAATCCATTTTGTACCTCTAGAATAAAGTTTTCGGAATATTTCATTAGTTTGTTATTTAAGATTATGCTGTATATTTTGTAACATGAATTTAGTATACTGATACCTCTATAGTTTTTAGGGTCATCTCTATTACCTTTCTTAAAGATAGGAATCACAATTGCTTTTTTCCATTCTATTGGGGGGATACCAATAAAAAAAAATCAGCTAACGCCTTTTTATTCCCGTATACGGGAGTAGGCGAGGCCATTTAGCCCTATCTAACTTTTGGAGACTGAGTGGGCAGTTCAATCTCCACTGGTACCCAATCAGAGACAGATGGCCCAAGGCTATCACTAATTAAGCGGTACGCAGTGAAGAGAGACGGCTCAAATGTGCCGCCATCTCGTGGTCCCTAACCCTAACACAATATATTTAATGTCTGAAATAATGTGGGTTCTACGGTCGATTTTCTTGAGTTTACAGGACGAAAAACCCGAGTTTCCGGGAGGAAAAACCTGCTTGCCCGTGCCAGAGATCGACTAACTCGGGAACCGGTCGAAAAAAGGCTTAGAAAAATTTCCTCTAGTCGCCGACTAGACTCGAAACCAACACTTCCTTCGTGCGGCCAAGCGCGGTGGTGTGCAAACGCCACATCCACTGAGCTACACAGGCTTCATGGGGGGATACCAGTTGAGTAAATTTTATTTAAAAAATAATAAGTCTTCCTTTGAATCTTGTTCCTGCGTATTTATATAGTTCTCAACCTAGCTTATCTTCTCCAGGTGATTTTCCGTTTCTTGTTTCTTTCAGGCTGATTTCTAATTCTTCTTCAGTTATTTCCTTTTCATTTTCGTTAATTGTTTGCCAGTTGTATTTTTTAAAATATTTATCTATCCACAGTTCTGTGTAGTAATTTAGAAATTCTTCTAATTTCAATTCAGTGTTTAATTTTATGTTTTCTTTGGTATCTGCATTTAGGTGTTTCAAAATCTTATATACATTGGGTCTTATTTTACATAAATCATGTTCTAAATTAGAAACAAATTTATTCCTTGCTGATAATCTATAACCCAGACTCATTTTATCCAATTTATGCAACAGTCTACCATGCTGTATTCTGTCAAAAGCCTTAGAAAATCGAAATGTATCATGGTGTATCCATTCCCCTTTTCTAGTTCAATGGTGATATTGTTATAGAATATGAGCATGTTGCTAAAACATGAACTTCCTTTAGTAAACCCATGTTATTCATTGCCAAGTAGATATTCACTGTCAACCCATTTCTGAATGCGATCCCTAACCAATTTTTCCAAATTCTTCACCACCAATCCTGAGTTATTATTTGGTCGATAGTTGGATATATCGGTCTTTGCACCACCATTGTGCAATGGAATTACCATACATTCCTTGCATTCCTGCGGTTTATTCCCTGTTATGAGATTCATATTATACAGCCTGATCAAAGGAACAGCGAGTTCAGCTGAACACTTTTTAGCACACTTGCTGAATTCTTATTTAATTTGTGCAACAGCTCTAATAACTCGTCCTCATACACCTGCGTTTCTTCATCCAGTGAAGTGGTAACAGTGAGCTCAATGTTGCGTTCACCAGGTTGATAGCTTTTAACGAAATGGGCACTCATTAACTGAACAATCTCTTCTGCATCTGTAACCCTCATGCCATCTGGATTAGTTATGAGTTATACACATTTTAAACCCCTTTGTGACTTGTGGGCTAAAACGGCTTCGCCTATTCCCTATACTTCAATTAAAAAAAACGTTAGGTAATTTTTTTAAAGATTACTTATTCAGCGAAGAAAAAATGGCTGCTCATTAGTCGCGAAGGGGATTAGTATTCAAGCTTTTGTGTTTATTAATTTTATTATTTTTTGTTATAATGAAATACAGGATTTTTTTATTAGTTTTGAGCTAAACCAGGGCGTCCCAAACTTGTAAGGGTCGAGACCCACTTTCGAAAACGCTAATTTTTTGCACCTACTTGCTTATAATGCATATTTTAAAAGGAATGGGGAAGGTGGATAAAAAATATCGCTTTACTTCTTTTAAAATTTTTATTAAATTCCCTTATTATATAAATTTATTAATCAGATATATAATAAGGTATATGTGAATAATGATTGTTTTCAATTTTTACTGATGACGTCTTTGACATCCAGATTGATATGTGTTATTTTCAGACGCTAGGTCTCGATACTTGAAGTTTATTTCGCAATTTGTTTTTAATTCCTATCATTGTTGAATATTATTATTATTATTATTATTATTATTATTATTCCTGATACCTCCAAGGAGTCCGAAGACTCATCGCGGGAGGACATCTTCAACTGTCTCTACACCTTACCTCTACTACGAATCAACGCCATCTACCGCCCACCTCCAACACCACCACAACTAGTAATTTTTGTCTGTAAATTGCGGGTGTTCTGAAGGGCCGATTTGTATGTATGCGGGATGAAAAACCCTAGTTTCCGGGAGAAAAAACCCTGCTACCTCCGTATGAGATCGGCTAACTCACCATCGATTGAAATCGACCAGATAAAGATTCCTCCCGTCGCGACGAGAATCGAACTTAGGCCTGTTCCAATCGAAGGGCGCAATGTACCGTCGTTCTTCCAATTGCGCTACGGAGGCGCTATTCAACTGTGAAATCGAAATGGATTCACAATCCAGGTGTTTTTCTCACAATTTTTCATTTCTTCATGGAAATATTAATCAAAACGTTCTTTCAACGACTATAGATGTGCAACTATTACAGGGATTATGTCGTCAGCTGGTGTCACTTCATTTTCAATGATAAAAGTTTCGAATGTTTTCACGCAATCATACTTTCAGTCTTTAATATATATATATTATTTTTCTCATAAATAAAGTTTTTTGGTAAAACCTCGAATTTTATAATGTACCGGAAATATATCAGCTCTTTCCGTTCCCCGTAAGCATAAATTTAATTCGTTTAATTTCTAAAATATATCTGCCAAATAACTGAGCTTCAGAACAAACTTGTCATCCTGCAAAGATTTTGCGTAATCGTTTTGTCCATCAAGAAATTTTGCGACTTTTTCGCAGAGTCCAACAAGTCTTGTTAGCACTTTACTCCTCCACAGCCAACACACTTCAGTATGCAAAAGAAGAGATTTATGGTTTCGCAAGTTTTTCAAATGAGCGTGACTCTAACGGCTTACTCTTGATGAAATTTACGATATTTACGACAGTGTTTAAAACGTTTTTCAAATCGTCTGAGAGTTAGTTTCAGAATGCCTGTCACAATTCCTCTATTTTTACCACACATTGCCCTTGCACCGTCCGTACATATACCAACACAATTCATCCAGTGCACTTCCTTCGATTTTACACAAGTGTTAAGAGTTCCGAAAATTTCCTCGCTAGTACCTCGAATAATTGGTTTACAAAATAGTATATCTTCATGCAGCTCATTGTTCCATATAAAACGAATAAAAACAATCAGTTGGAACAAACTTTGTATATCTATTGACTCATCCAATTGCAGAGAAAAAAATTTACTAACTCTGTTAATAAGCTGATCTTCTACCAGCTCGGATATTTCATCGATTCTACGTGCAACCGTGTTATTGGAAATGAAATTAATTCAACCGCTTTCGAGCTCTTGTCACCAAACATAACTCCAACATCATCTTTATCACTGGGGGTACTAATGACTCGTCAATGGTGTGAGGCTTATCAGATTGTGCAGTTCTCAAACTAATGAGGTATGCATAGTTTTTTCATCAATACTCGTGAAATGAGAAAGCGTGTTTTTTGAAGTATTCATTTCTTTTAGTTTGCTTTCAAAAAATGAAGCGACCAACTTTTCAAATCTACATGCTTTGTTTCAATATGTCGAAGTAATTTGTTTGGTCGCATACGACCAAATACGATCTCATTTGTCATCATTTCACGTAAATCTTAATTTTAAGTAGTCAATAGTATCATATTTTCCTACTACTTTTCGTTGTTTTGATAACTGAAAACTTATTTAAGGATTTTCATCAAATTTCTTTGATTTTCCGTTTTGTCTGTGGCAGATCCTTCTTTTTGGGTTTCCTTTTCAGCGACTTGCGTTTTCGCCGGATACCTTATCAACCACTCGTCTATTACTATGGTAAATAATAAAAAATAATAATTAGAGAAACACTTATTATTTACATAACACGCTAATTATTAAATTAATATCACAATTGAAATTACAAACAATTAACTTGCATCATTGTTTGTGCAGAAGCTGGAATGAAGATCAGTTTGGCAAAACTGAAACATTTGTGGTCTCAAGACAACCATCCCAGTGTACTGTACATATGAGTGGAGTCCCACTGAGGCAGGTGGAGAAGTTTCACGAGTGATGGAAAGTGGGACCTAGAGCTAGATACTCGGATTGGCTCAGCAAGCAGAATGTTACGGGAGCTTGGCCGTTCGGTAGTATTGAAGCGGGAGTTAAGCCAAAAGTCAAAGTTGGCTGTCTTCAATACAGTCTATATCCCCCATCCTCACTTATGGTCATCAGAGTTGGGTAATGACTGAAAGAATGCGGACACGAATCCACGCGGCTGAAATGTGGTTCCTTCGAGGGGATGACAAGACTCAACAAAGTCAGAAACTCTGCAATTCGGGAAACCCTCAATACTCAACTGTTGCTTCTCCGTGTTCAGAGATCTCAGTTAAGTTGGTACGGGCACCTGGTCAGAATGGCACAAGAAAGGCTTCCACAGCAGGCCCTCTTTGCCAAGCCAGAGGGTGGGAGGCAACATGGAAGGTCAAGGACTCGCTGGATAGATTATATCCAAAACCTTGGGTGGACACGTTTGGGAATCCCACCTGAGCTTGGTGGCGAAGGATCGTGACCATTTGCAGTTCCTCTTGTAGCTGCTGGCCCCACAACCCAATTAGGAAAGGTGGGCCTTGAAGATGTATGTATGTATGTGTGTAACTTGCATTAATGCACCTGTTATTTTAACCTGTGACAGCATGCAGCTGTACTAAGTACTTCGCGACATGTCACAAGTCGATCGAACATGTCTTGACCTGTTTGTCTACTCGCCTACATTTTTGAGCTATGCAATAACGAACTGTAATTGCTGTCGAGAGTTGATTGATAAGCAGTTCAAAACTAATTTGATATAGATCTACGAGCTGAGAGAAACTAGACAGAAATAGTAATTCTCATGTGATCGTTAAAGTAATCGATTTTGAGTTGTTCTTCCGACGATTCTCGATGAGTAAAACTCTTCTAATAAACATGTAAATTACTCTCATATTTTAATAATTATCGCGACCCACGAAAGGCTCTGAGCTATATACATTTTAAACCCTTTAATGACTTGTGGGCCACCCTGTATTAGTGACTTGCACATGCAAAATGCAATACTTAACTGACATAACACGAGACTAATGATACTGTATGTGAATGCCATTAGCCACAGGACCGTTGTTAGGGTATATGCTGCAACTAGGCAACAACTATTTTTAAATAGTTGTTGCCTAGTAAATTCAAGAAATAGTATATTCAAGATAATATGTAAATTAAAAAAAAAAACGGTATATTTATGGTTGAGATATGATCTTGCTTTTTTTTTCTCTTCCTCTCCCCAAAACGACAGACAATGAAAGCTTCTTCAATGGTACCTCTCCTAAAATCATATCACTTATTTTTCTCCTCTTCACCATACTTGGCAGAGCGGATCCCCTCTATTCTTGTTCTCTGCATTTGAGTCCTTGGATAGTGCTAATTACACGCTTCTATACTATCTAACGTTTCCCCTGTTCCTGAGTTGCAACGTCAAAAAAAAAAAAAACGAGTTTTTTTATTTGAGAAACAGTGGATGTGGCGTTTACACTCACGGCGCTTGGCCGCACGAAGGAAGACTTGGTTTCGAGTCTAGTCGGCGACTAGAGGAAATTTTTCTAAGCCTTTTTTCGACCGGTTCCCGAGTTAGTCGATCTCTGGCACGGGCAAGCGGGTTTTTCCTCCCGGAAACTCGGGTTTTTCGTCCCATAAACTCAAGAAAATCGACCGTAGAACCCACATTATTTCAGACATTAAATATATTGTGTTAGGGTTAGGGACCACGAGATGGCGGCACATTTGAGCCGTCTCTCTTCACTGTGTACCGCTTAATTAGTGATAGCCTTGGGCCAGCTATTTCTGATTGGTATCACTGGAGATTGAACTGCCCACTCAGTCTCCAAAAGTTAGATAGGGCTAAATGGCCTCGCCTACTCCTCGTATACGGAAAAAAAAGGCGTTAGCTGATTTTTTTTTTTTTTTGTGAAATTTCCTTGCTTGTCGAAAAATAGACTAATCTCTGGATTCGACTGAAAAATAAAGGGGGAAATCTAGTATTTCTTCTAGTCGGTGAGTTAAATCAAAATTATAAGGTCTATCTTCTGTTGATCCAGAATCATCGACGTTACTGGAAAGCCATGTTCGTAAATAAAAAATATGTAAACATAAATAAAAGATGTTATACGACGGTGTTTTTATAAAAAAAAAAACAGAAAAGTGCATCGTACGTGATAACGTATCGTTAGTGGTTGAGGAATAGGTTAAGGGGGAAAGTGCATTATCTCTTCTTCCATGCAATCATTGATATCACCACGTCCAAGTAGTGGCATATTTAGGTATTTCCCGCCCCTAGGCCTGCAGAAAGGGCCGCCCATCATGAACTGCCAATAGGCAGGACATGATCCCAACCTCCAGTGGCTGAAGTTGCCATATAATTCCACTTGCTTCACATCACGTAACTTTCTTCTGGGTGGTGTCATTTTCAATTTCGGACAAAGTGGAAATTATTTCCCTCCATCCCTCACGAAGACTTCGACAGGAATTATCACGAGCTGACCAACGTGTAGGCGAAGGGCGTTTGAATACTTTTGCAAAAGTTTCCAGGTGCTTGCTTAGCACACTCCACCAATGTGTTGATGATGTGCAAATACGTACAGTTTCTGAAGGACACCAAAAATGCAGAAGAGTACGGACAGGATTCGGCAGCGCAAGTACCAATTTGAGACAGATATGTCCAGCTCACGGTGTGAATTCTGCCATTGGATTTATTTCAAGAATTCTTGCTTGCAGTCCTGTATACTTGCCAGAAATGTTACTAGCATTATCGTATGCCTGCTCTCCGCAATTTGCTACATAAATTCCAAGCTCGTTTTTTGAAGTCAAAGCCGCCTCTTGTAACTCTTCAGATTTGTGACTTACGTTAGGAATGAAACACAAGAAACGCTTCACAGGAGTTCTATGTTCTTTCACACATCGTACAATGAGGACAGCTGATCAACATGAGACAAGTCCAGTGTTAAGTCAACACTTATGGAATAGTACTACGCTATTTTAAGTTCTTCCACAATAAAGCTGATTACTTTCTCGCCCGTTATTTTAATAAATTCCTCATGCGTGGAAAAGGAAAGATAGGAAACGAAACCTTTTCCTTTTTCCCCCGCTTTTGGCAATGTGCGCAGCAAGAAAGGGATCAAATTCACTAATCCCTATTGCCTTTGTGTCAAGTTCCCGACAACAATACAGTAGCTTTCCGTGCATGTGTCTCGGTCTGTATAGTTATGCAGAATCTGATTACATGCCAATATGAGTGTAGACTAAACTTACGAGGAAAAGAAAAAATATTTCTGTACTTGTGAGTAGATGCGGCATATAAGGAACATGCTATAATTAAAAAATGAGAGCCTGGAAATTCCGCCACTCCATCAAAATTTGCCGCTCTAGGCCTGGGCCTATACAGCCTATCCTTAAATACGCCACTGCGTCCATGTCTTCTCTGTGTTAACGCGTTCATTGCCAATCACGCGATATCGCGCGATGCGAGTTCTCACCAAACGGCCGATCACGCGTTATCGCGTTGACGTCGCTAACTAAATAAAAAAATAAAAAAAAATTTGGCCACCACACGAATTTCCAATTTTCAGCTTGGCAATGAAAGTGTTAAAAGTATAGGACAAAGTTTCATTTCTAAGTGGCAAAATGATGTGGAGCAAGCTTACGAGATATCCATCATCTCTACCTGCAAATAAAAGAAAATAAATAAAAATTAGAGCAATGTTGTTTTCTTCAACAAAGATGAAATGGCAAACAGGGTTTGGGGACCATACAGCTACACTTTCTTCTTATGGATTTTTATAACAGGATAATAGTTTGCTCTAACATGCTGAGTCAGTTACTGCTCACCATTTAGTCGAAAACGTTTTAGGTGCTTATTCCGCAAGATATAACCACCTAGCTGTTACAGTTATAATTCGCCGACTTGATTGGTTGAGTGGATAGTGTATCAGCTCATCCATGCCCATGGCAGGGTTGGAATCCTGCCATGGGCATGGATGTTTGTGATTGTCTGTGAAAATACCAGTGGTGGTCGGCAGTAGATGGCGGTGGTGTAGTTGCGGTCAGTTGGTGATTGAATGGTGGAGACGGAGTTGTAGAGCAGGTGCCATCCCTCGACTCCCTGGAAGTATCTAATAATAATAATAATAATAATAATAATAATAATAATAATAATAATAATAATAATAATAATAATAATAATAATAATTGAGGAGGATCTATCCACCACAGAGGTAGAACCTCCCCAGTTACAATCAGTAATTGCCATTTCTTTGGTCTTCTGTGGTTACAAGGCTAAGCACTTTGTAACCAAAGGTGCTAGCATTTCCATGCTAAAGATGCTTGACATACCTAAATATATATCTGGCTACTATATGTAAAAGGGATGCATGCCAAAGTCATCTTATATGCAGAAGCATAGGAACGTTATGGAATTGGGCTGCTGCCAATGGCGCTAGTAACTGGATATTTTATCAGTTATGGAAATTGTCACACTGAAAAAAAAAAGTTTGTACCTACGAATTTGTCCAGCATCTAAAAAAATTCGTAGGTAAAAAAAAAAAAATAAGCTAACACCTTTTTGTTCCCATATAGGGAGTAGGCGAGGCCGTTTTTAAGCCCCATCTAACTTTTGGAGACAGAGTGAGCTGTTCAATCTCTACTGGTAGCCAATCAGAGATAACTGGCTAATTAACAGGCTATCACTAATTAATCGGCACGCAGTGAAGAAGGCGGCTAGTAAGTGCCGACATCTGGTGGTCCTTAACCCTAACACAATATATTTAATGTCTGAAAATGGTGTGGGTTCGACGGCCGATTTTCTTGAGTTTACGGGACGAAAAACCCGAGTTTCCAGGAGGAAAAACCTGCTAGCCCGTGCCAGAGCTCGACAAATTCGTAGGTACTCACCAGTAACCTAGCAACAGCAGTGCTTATATGTTATATGCGCATAAATATAGTAAAGTTAGAACACTCACTCACGTAAAAAAATACAGTTTAAAGAATATATTAAATTTCCATATTTATTAATAATTCCAACTGTGTTTTTAAATTTTTAGCATCCCACGACAATTTCCTGAATCAAGGAAATCTGATCCCAGTTGCATTTCAACCAGGCATCCCTAAAATATTATTATAGGAATATAAAAAATTCCTAATCTTGGTGTTTTATGAATGGATTATGATTAGTTTATAATCGTAGAGTATGAATTCATAATAGGCAAAGGTGTAACATTTGTTCGTATATATATATATATTTACTTTTTTATCGCTACCATTCAGCTTGAAATATGAGGATTTTTAAGATATATCAATTATTACTGTTTATGTTTCTTATCAAACGATGAAATTACTAAATTTATAGCCTTATGTTAATTTATAGTTTAATTACGTAACCAGTTATTTTTGTAACGGACCGTTCTTTCTTGCCATAAGCTAATACTTGTGACGTTTCCTGACGTCATGGATTTCTCTGCTGGTAAGTCAGTTGGAGGATATAGAGGTATAACTTACTTGGCCCTGAATAAAATGGCGTCGATGCAGGAATTGTTTCAACTAGATATTCCAGAGAAACAAAATAGTGAGCAGCAAGAAGATGAACTGTTGGTGTTCGGCTACTCGTGTAAAATATTTCGTGATGATGAGAAGGCTGTATATATTGAGCAAGGGAATCATTTAATTCCCTGGATGGGCGACGAGAAACTGATGATTGACAGGTCCGTTCCAGTGAAACAATGCATCTCATCTCTTGTGGAATTGCGATTTTTCTCAATTTGAATAAGGTTTTTACCAATTATCATTACGATGCATTAATGTATTATTGGATGTATTTTATTGCTCCTCGCTTTTAATCTCTGTGTAGTTCTAGCACCTTCACAGGTTTCTGACTTTTGAGCGAAGAAATTGAATTGGATCTTCACGATACCTTGGACGGCACCTCGTGTACCAAGATGGCGTGCCTGCAGACTCCGGATCGAGCCTTGGGCAATGAAGCTGCTAATCTCAGAGAAATCACAATTGGAGGGGTTTTATATTAGTTATTAGAATTTTTTTCCCTAAATTTATTTATGCATAATTAACATAAATGCATTGTCCTTAGTAATTAACTGTATGGCTTTTTTTTTTTTTTTTAATATAAGGGTTTCTTTCTGATATAGGCTGTATACACATTCTCCTTATTTTTGTGTATCTAATAGATTTTTGCCTGTGCTGGTAACAACATTTTGTCCAGTATGATTATGATCGCTGCTGATTAGTTATCTATGTTTATTCCTTTGAAATGATTATTATTATTATTTTTTTTTTAATTTTGTTTTGCTCAATGAAGCATTGATTGGATCGATCTTTATTTTTATCCCCCCCACCACCACCATATTGCGCAGCTCATATCAGTTAGGAACCATTTGAAGTAATATATATTTCCAAAATTGTAGACCTTAATGATATAAAGAAAAATTACAAAATACAGTAATATGCAGTTGGGCTGCTGCCTTAAATTAACCACTATATTTCTTTCTTTAGATGTAAAGTAGAGTTAAGTATTCATTAATACGTTTAGTTTGTTTTTATTAGTTAAATAAATGGTAGGTTGGTTGCAAATAACATTAGTCATGCATTTATATTTTTGAGTACTTTTTACTCCATTTAATCAAAATGTGCACATATTCTTGAATGCATAATCATAAGGCTGCGTATTTATTTCAGTTATATAATATATCAGAACTAGAGCAACTGCAGTTGTAATAGGTCACAAAAAACGGCTCCACCAAATCACCCTCAACAGTGCCCGAAGATGTAAGATTTAGTTATATTTTAAAGTCTGTAGGAAGGTTAATTTGAAGGGCTTCACAAAATAAATAAATGGTGGAAATATCTTTTGTATCTTCACTTACTTGCTGTAAGTAAAGATAGCCTCATATCATGCAGTTACTGTATTATAAATAATTTTTTTAGAGATGTTCTGTTTCATTAAGAATTCACTTACACTGATATAACTGATTTGTATAATGGAAAAATTAAATATGTACATTTCTAAATTTGCATAATTTATAAATGCATTATTGTGGTCATTTTTTTATATATATAAAAAAAGGGGCTCAGTTATTTAGGATTATAAACGAAATAAAGCTCATAAATGGAGTTTCCCTCTATTTAGGAAAGTTATAGAGATATAAAGAATGAAGGAAACATTTGACATGGGATTTACATATACTTTTGTATTATTATTATTATTTTTTTTTTTTCACCAGTTGCATTAACATTAGGCAGTGACAAAACTGAAACGCTTTCGTATTAGGAAATATTTTTAATGTTCTGTGTAACAGAGAATAACATGATCATCAAAAGATAAATCATGCTAGAATCACTTCTATGATATCTATTAGTATCATTATGACATATATAATGATACTAATAGATGATTAGTATCATTATTATTTTATTCCAAGCTCTTAACTAGTTTGAAGGCAGCATAGGTTTTTTTTTCCCCTGAATATACCCAATATTGCCTTATTTTTGGTACTATTTTATGGGTTAATCATTCCTTAAAACTTCTGTGGGGTGCTTAAGGGTCAAAACTGTATAACTGAGAGGAGACCTCCACATAATCTTCAGAGGAATGCAGAGAACCGACCTGGGCTTCTGACCTAAAGTCCAATCCTCATCTTCTCGTGGTGCACGAGGATGGGCTGGCAATTTGGGATTTAGCTGACCAAGTTGTATTCTTATTGGTTTAAACCAAAATTTCAAATGATGGTACAACATGACAGAATTTCATGCCGGCTGGGGCATCACTCAGTTAAACAAGGCCTCTGTTGTTTTCACCCGGGAACCAGGGCAAACAGCGAAAAGTCAGCTACTGGAGCAAATCTGAAAACACACCCCAACTCAATATCACCAGAGCTAAAGATCAGTGCTATCAACATTAGAAGCCTGAATCACAAACAAATGGAACTAGCTGAGGAATTAGATAAGTACCAGATCGACATAAGAGGGGTGACTGACACAAAAAAGACAAAAAATGGTGAGATCCTTCTGAGCAATAAATACAAAATGTTATATTCAGGCAATGAATATAACAATTTGTATTTATTCATTCAAGGAAAAGAAGGAGTAGCCATAGTGTTCAACGCTAAATACGAGGCTAATCTTCTTGAATGGCAGGCAATTTCAAGTAGAGTGATGTGGGACATATTTGTGTCTATGGTCCCACAGAAGATTCTACTAAGGTAGAAGTGGAGGAATTTTTTGAGGCTTTAGAGAAAGCAACTGACACAATGAAAAAGGAAAAGTTGGTCCTTGTTGGGGATCTAAATAGCAGAGTAGGAAATGACTGTCAGACATACAAAAATATTTTGGGAAAATTTGGAGAAAAGAGCAAAGCTAATAATAATGGTAAATACCTGTTGATTTTCTGCTCAGGACATGGACTGGTTATTACTAACACAAGAGGAGAGAAGAGGTAAGGAATAAGAAAAGTCTCATTGACTATGTTATTGTTGATAGTGATGTTTTCTCCCTGTACAGGACATCAGAGTGTACAGAGGATTTGAAATTAGAAGTGATCACTATTTAGTCTTGATCAGGATAAAATTGAATTTCATATTGAAAAGAAGAACATGTAAGAAAGTTTTAAAGCAAATAAAAGTTGAGCAGCTCTCAGATGTGAACTGTAGACTAAAATACAGAAATATTATTCATGAAAAAATGAAGGAGTTTGAGAGCATTAATCAAACCTTGGAGATTCAGTGGCAAGTCTTGAAGAAAACACTGATTGATTCGGCCAGAGAGGCATGTTGCGAGATTGTGTGCAAGGATAAGAAAAACCAGAACTCCATGGTGGACACAGGAAGTTAAAGAGGCAGTGAAAGAAAAGAAGAAAGCATATCAAAAGCTCCTGGCAAATAAGTCAGCTTATGATCTTAGAGAATACAGAGACAAATATACGAAAGCTAAACACTGTATAAAACTGGCTACACAAAAGTCATGGAAGGACTTTGGCAAGAACATAGAAAATAAATATCAAGAAGGAGGCTGTTGAAGAAGCTCAGAAAGGGAGGAAAGAGTGCTGCAAAAGGAATTCGAGATGATGAAGGTGACACGAAAACAGGAGAAAAAGATATCCTTGAAGTATGGAGTAATTACTTTGAAAAACTGCTAAATGGAACAAGCAGTGATGACAGCACAGTTGTAATAAACAGTGACCAGGCATGCAATCAGGAATACATATCCATACTTGAAGTAGAAAAAGCCATCAAAAGCCTGATATGTGGAAAGGCAGCAGGAGTAGATGATATTCGACCAGAAATGCTCAAGTATGTTGGTATAAAAGTCTTACAGTGGCTGCACTGCATAGATCAGAAAGCCTGGACAGAGGGACGAATTCCAAATGATTGGAGTAAAGCTTTCATAGTACCCATATATAAAAAGAGAAATAAAACTTATGTGAGAATTACAGAGGTATTTCCTTATTGAGTGTTCCTGGTAAGATATATGCAAGTATACTTGAGAAACAGTTGAGAAGGATTGTGGAAGAGAAGCTTAGTGAAGAACAAGCTGGATTTAGGCCAAATAGAGACTGTCAGGATCAGATCTTCAATTTACGACAAATAGTCGAGAAAGCATGGGAATATAACAAAGATCTGTATTTAAGTTTTGTCGATTTGGAAAAGGCATATGACAAGTGCCAAGAGAGAAGCTATTCAATACGCTGCAGTTATATGGTGTCAATGGGGCATTATATCAAGCAATACTTAGTCTTTATTTGAGTTGTAAGTCAGCAGTTAGAATTGTAGGAAGTACAGGAAGATGGTTTAATATTAAATCAGGTGTCGTGTCAGACAAGGATGTATATTATCCCCTCTGTTATTCATTATCTATATGGATCACATTATGAAGGAAAGTGGTATTAAACCTAATATCAAAATTGGAGGTGTTAATGTCAGCTCTTTGCTTTATGCAGATGATGTTCCACTACAAGTCTGCAAGGTTCCCTGAGTAAATTGAATAACTGTTATAGGTATGGTATGAAGGTCAGCATTAAAAAGACAGACAATGAAAATAGGCAGAAACATTGAAAATATCAACTGCATTGTGAATGGAGAAGGTATAGAACAAGTAAAACATTTCAGTTACTTAGGCACGATTTTTAGTGAAAATGGTGAGTTAAATATGGAAATAGACAACAGAATCAACAAAGCTGGTATGGTAGGAAGTCAACTGAATAAATTTATATGGAATTAGAGAGAAATTAGCCAAAACACTAAATTAGCTGTATACAAGACTATGTTTTAACCAATTTTAACTTTTGGATCTGAGAGCTGGGTTAAAGTAAAACACTTGACCAAGGACTGGATACTGCAGATATGAGAGTCCTGAGAAAGATTAGGGTCATGAACAGATTTCATCAAGGGAATATCATATTAAAAACAAGGATATTAGGAAAGAACTTGATATTGTCAGCATCCAAGAATACATTAGCAGAGCTAATCTCAGGTGGTATGATCACTTAAGCAGAATGGGAGAGGAAAGATTAGCAAAACAAGTGTTTTCTGCGAGGTTGGCAGGAAAAAGACCCAGAGGAAGACCAAGATATAGGTCGATTGATACAATAAAAAGTGCCTTAGAAGACAGAAATATGAGACCTTATAATATTCTAGTCTTGACATTTAACAGAATGATTTGGAGGAAAATTGTAGATAGGAAGTTGGTAATGATGTAAATTTTTCATGTAGTACTATCATATCCTGTACACCCCTTGAGGGTATATATTAGGAATTTGATGATGGTAAAACCTCTGCTGGAAGGGTTCAAATTGTAGAAAATTAGGATTTTTCCTTCTGGTGTTAATTTTTAAAAAATGGCGTAGCTTTATTTTCTTTCGTATAAAGCAGTTGGTACTTATTTGGAAAAGGAATATCATATTTACATGGCAATAATATAAAGTATTTTATGTAATTTTCTGTTGAATAGTTTATTTTGTAAATATAATATCCCTATATAGAATTTTATTCCCTCCCTTTTATAGTTTCTTTTGGATAATAGTTGCCAACTTTTAAAAATAAAACCTAATATAATCTTCTTTGAGGGAACTCATTCATCATACTTAATTATAGGATTATAAGATTAAATTTTAAATTAAAAAAAAATTGTTGTTTTGGTTGTAGTTTGAATCATCCGGTTTCCTTCTTTCTCCCTGTTAAATCTCATTAAGTAGTAGGGTGAATTTTCATGTCAATTTTGTACCAGAGATGTGAAATTTTTTGCTAACAAAGCAAGTATATCTTTCCTGTCTTATATATTTATTATTTCATTTCATCTCTACATATTTTGTGTGGACCTTGAATAGTCTCAATGCAGAGATAGCTTTTAAAAACTAATTTTCTTTGTAGTCTTAGTGTATATGCAGTGTAAGTCTACATGTACACAGAAATATTGCTTTGTGAATTTGAAGCTAAGTTTTTTTTTCTTCTTTCAAATGGTATATAAGTATTTTTTTTTTTTTTTAATTTCAATCTAATTTACTTGTCATATTTGCTTTATTACTTTAGCCACATTCACTTTAAAATACACTTTATCAGTCATTTTCTTGTGTAGACCTTTTGACAATGGAAAAAACTTGTATAAATTGCAAGGACATTTGACCACCAAATTTTTCCAGTGATTTTTTTAAGTACCTAAAAATGTTTTTCTTTCACTTGTTTGAGATAGTCTCCCAGTGTCCTAAATTAAAATTAGTTAAATGAAGCCATTATTCTTTTATTTATATTTGATTGTTAACAAGAAAAAGCTTTATTTATAGAACATTTTAGCTGCTTTATGAGAATATAGTTTTTGTTTTGAGTAATTTCACTGATTTCAGGTGAGCTATTTAATATAGATAGAAAATACAGATGGTAATTGCCCATCCAGTTGAAAGGACATACTTTATTAATTTGTATTAAAGGGAGCACAAAGTTGTGGTTAACAGGCCCCTAGATTATTATTATTAGTTATTTGCTCTGTGTATTAGTCAAGCTCTTATATAAGTAAAAACGTTATTTTATAAATTAATTTGAAAGTGTTTAACATTTTTTAATATATTTTTATGTATACAACATATTAAATAATGAATAGAGATTATGTATAGTTAAATGTTTCATCTTGCATATGTAGGAAGCATAAATGTTTTTATTCTAGTTGCTTTATTTTTTTTTAATATTTACATATGCATATTGTAGTATTTTAAGCACCTTAAATATAAAAATAGACAAGGTTAGTGTGTACATGTTGAGCAGCATGGTTATTGTATGATAAGTTCTATGCGTTTTAACATAAAGCCTGAAGTTATTTCACTCTCATATTGCACAAGAATGTAGCGCACAATATAAATTAAAAATACAGTAGCAAAATTTTATTATTTGCTATTCCTGTCTCTTTCACATGCTAATTATTGTATTAATTCATAAATGAATTATACATAATTAATATATTCCTGTCGTTACTGCCAGATTCTGTTTGAAATGAATTGTGGCTCAGGTCAGTTAGGGCTAGTAGGTCGGAACAGTGATTTATGAAGAATGAGCAATTCAGATAAGAACTGATTAGAAATTTTTGATTTCATATCTTTTCACTTATTTAACTTTTCTTTTCTAGTTGGATATCAACATTCTTAAGTGCATTTTGCAAAATTCTTAGATGTCCTGTCTGTTTCTCATTCTTCTTGGACTGACTTGATAAATTTTATTCAAATTTGATATATGGATTACACAATTTTTCAAGATAAATCAGGCAATTTGCAGGATCAAAATATATCAGTTATATATTCTAATAACTGATTGACTGGATAGAATTAATAAAATTTGGGATTTAGAATATACACAATTAGTGCCTTTATGGATCTGTTTAATCATTTGTCTCAGTGGAATTTAAAATTTGATAATTAGAATCTCTATTTGAAATGTTGGTTTTATAAATTTTGGATTTAGTCATACTGTTTGCAGTGTGCTATGCTAAAACTGGGTTATGTTATCTGCTCTATAACTTACAACACACATTAGGTTTTTACAAAAGCTCATTTTTTACATTAGAGTTTTACACTACTGCTCAAGAGATTTCTTCAAGTAATATAAATTATTGCATATATCATGATAGTTCTCATAGAAAAACAATGAAATATTGTCACTTAAAAATTGAACTCTGAATTATTTCAAACTGTATTGGAAATAAATGATAAGATTCTGTTAATCTATTGATTTTGATGAAAGTTTTTATCACCTCCTACCTACAATAGTTTTTTTTTTTTTTTTTTTGTAGCCTATAGTACAATAGGACTGTGGATTAGACTCTTTTGCTAATTTTATTACTTTTTCATGATTTTTGTTTTTTACATAATCTGGAAGCCCTGCTTTTAGAGACCAAACATGAAAAATTTTCAAACCACTTCAGGCCTCCAATAAGCTGGGAAGTGGTCTCACATTTGGGTGATGAAATTCATCATGAAGTTAGATAGCTAGGTTTTCGCTCTTAGGCCAAGGTGAGTACGGGGAGGAATACAATCAATACCATGAGTTTTACCTGTTTTGTTTTGAGGACTGCATCAACTCTAAAAGCCTGGATGGCTCTGTTCATATTTTACTAGAAGGATACTACTTTTGGATGACCAGTATGGTGTGTAGGTCTTTCTGAATCCTCTGTGTTTGTCTTTTGCTATTTGCGATGAGAAGTTTAGTGAATTTTTCATAGTTATCAACTGTAGGTGGAATTATGTTGTTTCAATGAACTCGGTGAATTTTGGTCACTTGGGTTTCCTGAGATTCCATCAGTTATTTGGACATCGTTAATTCTGGGAATTATAAGTCGTATTGTAATTAGTTAGTTTCTATGCTGGATGTTGGGAAAAGGAGGTAGTACTTGATCACTTGAGGTGATAGATGCTCCTTCTGTATCAATGGTGGTAAAACAGAAATCAGGAGTTACCTCTGATCCTCATCTTCCAGATTTGAAAGTTCTAGGTTGTTTGCTGCGAGAGAGAGAAAGGTGGCAGTTGTATTGCAGGCCTGGTTTGTTGTTATTATAATATTCTCATAATATAATGTGTGACTTAAAATCCCTGAGGATGTGCAAGACATGGCCAGTTGAGTAAAGGAGGCTTATATATATATTACAGATGAATGCCAGTGGAAAAGTCACTTTTTTTTTTGGGTGTTCCAGGGGATCAGAGATGCTTTCTAAATTTGCTTTTGCACAGATTGCTGATGTAGCCAGGAATGGCAATAGCAAATTCCTCAACATACAGTTGGAGGATAGTCAGGCAATTCCTATTGTTTTTGTTCAATTTTTAAGTGATTAAAAGTAATTTGGCGACTGTAGTAAACTACAGGAACATTGTTGTTCCTAAAAACTACATACAGAGTACTCACAAACTTATTAGCTACAAACTCCCATTACTATTATGCGAAATTGATAAATACAGATCATTTGACACCACATTTTGTGATGGGAACCAAAAAGAGTTTTAAGCTTTTTTGATAAGCAGGCCAAGAAGTTACTCCCTTTATTTGTATATATTATGAAATAATATATACAAATTGAATTAAACCAAGAACCAGTAAGAGAAAAAATTAAAAAATATAAACATAAATGGATGGAATACGTTCAAAGAATGAAAACAGAAAGATTAGCAAAACAAGCCTTAAAGTACAAGCCATTAGGAAAAAGAAAACCAGGACGTCCTCTTAAACGATTCAACGATGACTTCTAAGGCTGGAACAGGCCATGCTAGGCCTAAATCCTTGATACGTATGATGATGATGATTTGTATATATTTATATATATATACTTTTTTATTTTATAAATCATATAGTTGCTTTTCTATGTTTAGTAATAAGAGAGAAGGATAGGTTGCGGTATTGCAAGGTACATACAATAAAATCTCACTCAACAATGGCTGAACCACTAGGTTGCTATGAATGTTTGAAGATACAGGAAATTGAAAACTAAACTGAGAATGGATAATGATTGGCATCTCATCTGTGGAATTATAGATGATTATAGATTATAGTGAATGGAAGTATAGCAGGTATCTGCTTAATGGGTTATTACTTATTATGACAACAGCATCACTTATGATGTTTCTTTTGAAGTGTATTAAAACAAAGCTGTGGTCAAAACAAAGCTTTGCTTGCCTGTGATTTTCTGAGGCACATTTTTTAATGCTCTACCTCAGAAATTAGTGCAGTTTCATGCTGCCTGTTAGTGACAAACAGACATTGTGGAATAAAGCACTGAACTTGCTGTATTTTGAGCCACTTTTTTGTGTATCATGGTCAAGTGCAAAAGACATTATCATGGTTAATAAGGACTTGCAAAGCATGCCTAAGAAATGAAAACAGCTTATCATAAGTGGGTTGAGACAGAATCTAAAGCTTCATTCATAGCCAATGCTAAAACCTGAAATACTTGCAGAATCATCATCGACAGGGCTAAATCTGACTTTGAAAAGTGAAATGTAGGAAAATAGCTACTTGTTCTTTTTACCTTTTGATATGGTAATAGCAACCTAGTCACTTTCATTGCTTTTAAAATAGTTTTATCCTTTTTTTTCTCTCTGACAAAAAGCCTTGGTTCTTCTCCCCTTGCATTTTTAATAATGCTGAAGTTAATAGTCTGTACCAATCAAGTCTCTCTTCACAGACTGACTCAGCCTTTTCTGACATAATCATATCACTTCTGGTGCATCCTCAGTTTCCAAAAAAATTGGCATCCTTTTTCATTTGTCCTTACTTTTCAATACATGAAGTATTCAGACAAATATTTATGCAGGAGTAGCTATGGTATTTAACACTAAATACGAGGATAATCTTAAGTGGCACACAATATCAAGTAGAGTGACATTGAGAAAATTGAAACAAGGTATTAGACACTGAGACTTATTTATACCTATGGATCGCTAAGGAAGAATCAGAGGAATTTTGTCATTAGAGAAAGCATCTGACACAAAGTTAAAAAAAAAAAAAAAAAGTTGCATGAAAATAAATGCTTCACATCTATATTTCACCAAATTTGGAGAAAAGAGTGAACCAAAAAAATAATGGTAATTTTCTGTTGGTTTCTGTTCAGGACATGTATAGTAATTACTAATAACGTGTTCCAGTATAAACGTGCACAAATTCATGTGACATGAAGATATCGCTATTAGCAATAAAATCAGTGAAACTTTTCTTATATCTTCTGTCTACTAGGGTATACACAAAGGTATACAAGCTAATTGAAATAGGATTTGATTCCCACGTAGTTTTAAGCTGGATAAAATTAATATCATATTGAAAATAAAAGTAAGAAAGTTATATAAAAAAAATCGGAGCTGAGCAGCTTTCAGAGATGAACTGTAGACTAAAGTATGTAAATGTTATTCAAGAAAAAAATTAAAAAGTTTGATGATGAGAATCAAACCCTGGAGAGTCATTGGCATACTCTGAAGAAAAGATTAATTGATTCAGCAAAGAAAGCATGTGGTGCAGTTGTCTGCAAAGATAGAAAATCAGAACCCCAGCATTAACTCATAATGTTAGAGTTCTTCAAGAAATCGTCCTTTTTTTTTAAAAAAAAGGAAATTGATAGAACAAAAAAGCATATCTAAGATTCCTAGCAAGTAAAAATCAGCCTGTGCCCTAAGAGAATACAGAGAATAAGAAAGTGAAGCAATGTGTAACAGCAGCAGAATGTAAGGAATGGAAGACTTTAGTAAGAATATAGAAGATAAATATTGTTCATATGACAAAATGTTCTGAAGGCTATTGAAAAGACTTAAGAATGGAGGTAAATAATCGGGGTTTTACTGTGATGCATCAAGCATCACAGTAAAACCCCGAAGTTACGCGGTAAGTGGGACCAACAAAAAGCGCGTAAGTCAAATTCGTGTAACTTTGGGTATAATTTTGCATGTAATTTATATGTACAAACATACAATTGGGATCAAAGGTTTACAAAACCTCATATTTTTTAAGAAATATAATCATAATTGTAGTTTTTCATACATAAAAAAAAGAAAGTTATTTCGATGTCAATGGTTTCATAAAATCTAATAGATTCGTCTGATAGCATAATGTCTTTTTCTTGTCACGCAAAATTTCTTCATAGCAAGCTAATGATTTTTTTATTCCTTGCCTTATGGCTACAATTCGTTCCTCGTTAGAATCTATGTCCTCCAAAATCTGTAAACCTTTCTTTTATGATTGTTCTTACTGTGGATTCCTGTAGATCGAACCTCTTTGCTAGCTCACAAGTTTTCATTCCGCCTTCAAAATCCTTAATAATGTTGAGTTTTGTTTCCAAAGTCAAAGTTTTTCTTTTCTTGCTAGCAGTAGAGGAATCGGACTTGCTTCTTTTGGATGACATTATTATTTTTTATGTGATAAAATTTTTATCAAAAGCATAACGTTAAACAATCGCAAGGTTTGTAGACTATAAAAATCATGTATGAATGGAGACCGCGTGAAACACGTCAGTGCTTGTTCACAGCATGTGTGGCACTGGCGAATGCGGCCGGCACCTGAAAGATATGACTAGTGGTGAGGCGTGAAGCGGGATGGGAATACGTACATATAAGAAACCGTGTAACTCTGGATTCGTGTAAGTTGGGGTATGACTGTACTGTAAAAGGAATTGGAGACTGCAAAAAAGTACACCAAGTTGTTTGGTGGCTGCAGAAGCTGTAGTTGAAATGTGGTTGTGCCAGGAAAGATTCGAGGTGCAGGTCAATCTAAGAAGAGAAATCTGTTCGTGTTTTTCTCAGTATTACTGAAGATAAGGGGAAGGGATTCAAGCTTGCGTTGAAGTTTTCAAGGTTGTCCTTGCCCCACTGGGATATAGTTAGGAGATCTGAGTTCAGGTCACTGGTTGTGGTAGATCTTGAGAATTCTAATACTTGAGTAATACAAGGTTTGTCGAATGAAAAGGAGGAATGTAGTGTACTCTCATCAGCAAAGCTATGGATAGGATATGAAGTCTGAGAGCAGGTAATTTATATACAAGAGGAAGGAGAGTGAGTGAAAGAACAGAACACCTGTTGTGCTATCATAATATCTTGTACACTCTTCAGAGTACATATCAGAAATTTGAAGACAACATTACATTCCATTTATTACTCTACAAATCCCTAAACCTTTGAATTTTGCTCTCATATTTGGGATGATGCACCTAATATCTCTAAAAGTGCTTGATGCTGTTCCAAAGAGAGTGGTTCAGTGGATTGACAACTTTTCTCTTTCTGTCTCTCTCTCAAAATCTCTTTGGCCACTGTCTCATGTAGTCTCAGATAGTTTCCATTTTGTCTCTTACAGATATTTTCATAGGTGTTTAGCAGAACGTGCATCATTTCTGCTAAACTTACAGTAGCATGAGCAACAGCTTCCCACCACCATTTAGCAGTTGAACTGCTGACTCACTGAACCTTCTACTCCCAGTCATTTTTATTCATCTACCTCAGTTCTGTAGAACAACCTTCTCCATGAGATATTCCCTGACAATTGTAACCTGCAGTCTTCAAGAGCAACATTAGATTACTTGCTCTCCCACACATTGCATTCATGTGCTTATGGCCTTTCGTGCAGAAAACTCCATTAGTTTTTCAGCGATAGAGGCATATTTTACTGTTTAATGAAAAGAAACTGCTGAAGTGGTCTGCAGACAGACTGAAAAATATATATAATTTGTCAGCAAAAATGATTTGTGAGAAGAGAATAAACATTCTTTGGTCACATCAGGCATTGCGCCCAATAGAGAGAGAGAGAGAGGCAGGAATTGCATTTATAGAACACAAGTAGATATCCAATTTTAGGATTTCAGAACATTTGAACAGTTATTATTCTTAAAAATGAGCTTTTAATGATTTAGTACAATTGTTTTGAATCAATGAACTCCTCACCTAGTTTGACATTTCCACGAAAAAGGAAAAGTGATGTTTGTGAAATTATCAAAAAAAAAAAAAAAAATTAGTGAGCCTAAAAACTTTATATGGATTTGAATACAATTTTTTTTTTTTTTTATCATTTAACAAGCTGAAAGAGATTAATGTGCTGTTATTGCACATTGAATTAACATATCATAGTCATCTGTAAAAAATATTACTGTTCTTGTACATCACCACCAACAATATCGGAATAGAGGTAAGTGCTCTGCTTTTTCCATCTAAAAATAAACAGAGTGATTTTGATCCCCAAGCAACTACAAAAATGACTGAAGGACTTTGTTCATTAAAAGATTTTATAGGGAATAGTTCTCACCAAAGGTGCCCGCACTATTCGAGTTAATAAATTGCGATTTCATGCCAAAAGAAGCTTTTTTTTTTTTTTTTTTTTTAATATTTATATTCAAGTTTTGTTTATTAAATATAATGGTTGGTAGTGTTATTTTGTGTTTTGAGCAGATTTTCAAAAAAAAAAAAAAAACGTAAGTTTTTTCTTAAATTGTGAACAATTTAAATGAAAGTATAATTTACAGTTGTCTATTGTAACATTTTTGGATAAAGAAAGTCACAAAAGCATTTTTGCAAATTTTTTATTACAACACCATTTGTTTATTGTATCATTTATAATAGCAAACATTTAGATAAATTTGTGGGGGAGAAGGGCTCTACTGCTTGCCAGTTGCAAAATTTGGATATCACTTTTTTTCTTTTTTTCAGTCTGTTCATCACAGTAAATGGACATCTACTGTATTTGTAAGAAAAAACACATTTCATAGTGAGCATGTATGTGCTAGAGAATGGCAGGAATTAGTTGAAATGAGATAATTAGTTAGTCTGATTACTCTGAAGTTCATTCAGGATTTTTAAAGTTACTTTTGGGAAAAGTAACTACCAAATTATATTATTATTATCCCAAGACCTCATGGAGTCAAAGACTCATCTGGGAGGTCCTTTTATCACACACAGCTCATCATACCTTGAACACATTCAAACTCCTTGTGGACACACTCTCAGGCTAGGAATTCCAATCATTCACAACTTTGCATGAAAAAACCTGCCTCTCACTCCCCTGCTCTCACCCTCTTTATACAGTTTCCAGGGATGACCTCTGGTTCTCCCCTGATCTCCCACTATTTTCTGTAGAACCTCTCCAGCATTGATCATATAACAACCCTTAATAACTAATAGGTCTCTATCATATCTCCCCTCTTCCTCCTGTCCACAGACTCTGCAAGTTGCATCTTCTCAATCTTTCCTCATACTCGACATTCCAGAGGTCAGAAACTACCTTAGTCAATTGCCTTTGGACCCTTTCCAACATCTCTTCATCCTTCTGAAAACCAGGTGACCAAATCTGGGCAATAGTCCATGTGTGGCCTAATCAAAGCCTTATACAATGGAACAAGAATCTCCCTACTTCTACATGTCAATGTCCTCCGCATCATTCCCAGAAGCCTTTGGGTTGTCTTCACAATTTTGGCTATGTGTCCCCTAAATTTCAGATCTGTATCCACTATCACGCCAATTATTTTACTTTGAAATTCATTGAGGTTTTGCTTTTAAATGGTCTCCCTTTGATTCAAAATTGAAATAGCATTTCAAATACCAGATTTTATCAGAATCAAGTCAAGTGTTTGCATGTACAGATCAATGTTTGAAAATCTGCTTTTGCTTGAAGTAAGATAAGGTAAAGGATTGACAACAGTTGAAGATGACTCATTCATTCTTTTTTATTTATTTAATTTTGTCTATTTATATCTTGCATCGCTTTGATAATTTACAGAGGTTTATTTCATAATGCCAATACTTTCAAAGCATCCTCTAATCTGGTTATATCAAAATTTTTTTTCTAAGGTCAATGAAATATGTAAATATTGGTTTATTATATTCTGCCGATTTTCTACTTTTTTTTTTTGTTTTACAACAAATATGGCATTAGTATGTAACTTCCCTTATGGAATCATTATTCATCATTATAATTCAGTTGTGATTCTAATTCTTGATCATTTTTATGCATATATTTAAGGTAGCACAGTAAATTTATTCCTCGGTAATTTTTTGCATTCAGAGTTTACTTTTTTTATTTATATATTGGTGTTGTAATCTCCATCTTCCATTTGTCAGGGATTCTGTCTTTTCTTAAAGATAACTTTTTTTTTTTTATGTTTTCATTCATTTATTTTTAAATTCATATTTTAGTATTTTATTATAAATAAAATCATTTCCATTTGATATCCTTTTTTTAGTTTTGAAATGACCAATTCTATTAAATTATTTCAATTTCTTCTGTATTTTTTGGCTTTAATATTTGTAACATTTTTCTTTGTCTTCATATAATTTGGTTGTGTCTCTTTCAGTAACTTGTATATATATTTATCTACATTTTGTTTCTTTGTGCTCGCACTCTGCAAATCTTCATCTGAGATTTGCTCTACTTACACATACCTGATTGCTAGCAATGTCAAGTTCCTGCCTAGTATCTTCATTTTTAATATAATTCTGCCATGGATGCTATTTCTTCCGTCTTCAATTTTTTAGATTTTCATCTCTTTTAGATCCATAAATTAAAACTGGTTTGATGACTGCCATGTATACAGTTACTTTAATGTTTTGAATAATTTCTCTCTTACTCAATATAAATTTATTCATTTGACTTCCCACCATTTCTAGCTTTGTTAATTCTATGTTTTGGTATTATTTAATTTGCTATCTTCACTAAAAATTGTGCCTAAATATTTACTGAAATGTTTTACTTTCTCTACAGGTTTCCAATTTCAGAATGCAACTAATGTTTAATGTTCCTGCCTTTTTCGTAGTCTTTGCCTTTTTATTGTTGTTATCCTACTACAATTTTGCGGCAGTTATCCAGTTTAGTTAAATAAGCCTGAAGACTTGCATTGGATTTATTTAATAGTATACCATCATCATCTACATAAAGATAAGAGCTGAGATTAACATCTCCAGTTTTCATATCAGGCCTAGTACTACATTCCTTTGTAATTTAATCCACATGCATAACAAATAACAGTGGAAATAACGTACACCCTTGTCTTACACGTGATTTAACATCAAACCATCTTCCTTTACCTTTTTCATTTAGAACTGAAGGAGGTATAGGGAGATGATTTACAACTCAAATATTGACTCTCTCTCTCTCTCTCTCTATATATATATATATCAGTGGCGTCGCGTGCCCATTTCGGTTGGGTGTGCTGTCATGTGGGTTATGCAACCCGCACTACAAATTTCACGTTAGTTTGGCTGTATGCATGGGCGTGCATCTACAGAAAATTTTCTGGGGGGAGGAGCTTGGAGACAAATAATTACATCGATAAATTTTTAGAATTATTGATTTAAGTAAATAATTACATCGATAAACATCTTTTAGCTTTTTTTTGATGTAATTTATTATTTGTCGATGTAAACTATAAATACATTATTTTCATTTTGCATCGATTTTAATGATCTTTAATTCTTGGGGGGGGGAAAGGTATTTATAATTAATAGTTTTTAGCACAATTTCATATATTAAAAAAATTGACTGGCATATTTTATTAAAAATCAACTAATTAATTAATCCTAAATTAAATTGTTTCAGTTTAAAAGCAAAAACATCATAAAATTAACAAGTAAAATAATATTAAATTGCATACACTTACCTTTTAAAAATGTATTTTTTTTTGTTTAAATTTGTTTCACTATAAATTTACAGTTCACACTTCACTCTGTAACTCACTAGACACAGAGGGCAAACTAACCGGTCACTGTTCACAAATCAGAAAAAGATGAACCAAAAACAGGAAGATGTGTTTTATTGCTGTAATAAAACACGTGTTCTGTGGCTACCCCGCAACAGGCCAACCCATAATTAAATTTTAGATCCCGGGATCTACTAAACATATATCAGATGAATTCTGAGACAAGCAGGCAGTTGGATTGTAGTTCTTTTGAGGCAGTCTGGTTGAGTTAAGACCAATAGGACAAAATATAGTTATCGCTGCTATAGGCCAGGGGATTCCAGAGATGATGTGGAAGACATGGATCAGCAAATCAGTACAATGAGTGCAGGTCAAATAATTGTTATGGGGGACTTCAACTATGGATACATAGTTTGATGACTGCCATGTATACAGCTAGGAGGAAATGGAATTTTTACATGTACTTAGAAATAATTACTTGATGCAGCATGTGATGGAGGTGATAGGATATGAGAATGTTTGATCTAGTCATAGGATTGGAAGAGCTATCCTTAACCAAAATGCCCACATTACCTCTGATTGTGGAGGATGATTATGCAGTCTTGACTTTGGGATTACAAAATGTGAAATTTTCTATCAAGAGGGGATATATGGAGAACTACGGGCAGGTCATTATGACAAGCTTAGAAGGAAGCTTGAAGCTGTGCCATGTCATAAAGCTTCCTTCTAAGCTTTATGGACTGCTGACATTTGTCCCTTGCAGGTCAAGGGGTATCTAGAGGAAGTAATATCAGATTGTGTACACCAGATTAGGAGGGTTAATCAGGTAAGGGTTAGGTTGATTATTAGTATCATTAAGCAAGAGCTCAAAAAAAAAAGTGTTGTGGAAAGTATATACAGAGAAAGGCAACCAGCAGTACAAGGGGGTCATGAAGGAAAGGCAACCAACATTGCAAAGTAGGCAAAATCAGATTATGAGGAGACATAATCAAGCAGGCCAAAGAATTCTTTAGCTACATGGGAACTAAGAGGAAGAGTGGCGATGGAAGAATAACCTCTTTTTAATTTCCTTCCATAGTCCTATTGCTTGGCTGATGGTAGTGAGGTGAGAGATGCAAACAAAATAGTTGAGTTACTGATTGACCAGTTTGCAAGGGTATATCACCAAAGTGAGGCTACTGATGTGAAAACAAAGGTGAATGAATTGGAGGTTCTCGGGATATTGAAGAATCTCAATATAAATATATGGCTGTGGAATGTGCAAGGAAACTGGCAGTGCCTTGGAGGTAGCTTGTTAATTGAAATCTCAGCTTTGGTAGACTCCCAAGAGAGTGGAAAGAGGACAAAATAATTCCTTTGCATGAAGAGGCTCATCCATGGAGTCAGACTCATTGCAGGAGACCCAAACTATCCACACAATCATCTGTCAAACCTCTCCTTGTACCTGTTAACAAAGTTCTAATAACTTGCTTGGTAACCCATTCCATTCATTCACAACTCTCCAAGCAAAAAATCTAGTCCTCTACCTCTGCTAACCGCACCTTTTATTCAACTTCCAGGGATTACCTCTTATTCTGCCCCCTCTAGCTGAGTGCTGAAGCATTTCCCCTACATCAGTCCTATCAAACCCTTTAATTAACTTCACATCCCCCTCTTTTTTGCAGTCCACACCTTCAGTCTATCCTCATAGGGAACATTCTACAGACCACTCACCATCTTGTTTGCTAACCTCTGAATTCTCAACCTCCCAGTGATGGGAGCCATCTGCTCTTATTCTGCAATTGATCTGACAATCTGATTCTCCACCATTTTTTGCTGCTCACTTGGGATGTTGATGAAAACATATGGAAGCAATCATTTTTCTCTTATCAGCACTATGTCTTCACAGGCACCATGTCCTCTTACATGGATACCAATGTGGAAAATGGACCAGGCTAACTGGAATACATTTGCTCACCTTGCAAAATTTAATACTGAAGCAGTCATCCAAACACCTATTAATGAAACTGTGAAGTATATCACAGATTGTATTGTCCATGCAGCCACTGTAGCAGTTCCAAAAACATCATCCCAATTTCCACTCTATCCAAATTCTTGGTGGAACCCAAGTGCCAAGCAGCCAAAACGAAAGATCAGGATAGAGCATGGGATATATTTCGTAGATATCCTATCACAATAAATTTAATAGCATTTAAACATGCTCAATCCAAAGCACGTTAATGAGATGTCAGAGTCAAAAGCAATCCTGGATTAAATTTACATCATCTAATCAAACAACCAGTGCAAAAACTGTATGGGATAAAATCTGGAAGATGAAATGATATAGAACACACCATTTATCTACCTTGGAACATAATGGATGTATTGTTGTTGATCCCAAGCTATTGCAGACGCTTTGGGAGAAAACTTTGCCAGTATCTCAGTAAAAATTTTCTTTCCTCCTGATTTTTTTGATTTTGAAAGAACAACAAGAGAAACAGTGGCTAAGCTTTTGTACTGAGGAGATTGAGCCATATAATTGACCATTTGTTAAGGATGAACTGAAAAGACCACTCCTCTCTTACCCTAGCACAATTGGCCCTCATGGCATCCATTATGAGATCATAAACACATCTTCCATCATCTTCTATGGATCTCCTCCTCTTACTATATAACCAAATATTTATAGAGGAGGTGTTTCTGGACTCTTGGCATAAGTCAGTTGTCATTGCTCCAAAGCCTGGCAAAGATCTGGCCCAGGCCAACAATTATTGTCCCATTGCTCTGACAGCTGTCTTTGTAAAGTCTCAGAAAAAATGGTAAATTCAAGGCTTCTCTGATACTTAGAAAGCAACAAACTTCTTTCCAACACACATTGTGGCTTTTGTAAACACTGAACATCTCTGGCCCATTTTGTCCATTTTGAAACATGTTTAAGAAACACTTTCCTGAAACAAGAACATGTGGATTCGGTGTGTTCTTTGACATGGAAAAAGCGTATAACATTGCTTAGAGATATGGCATCTTAAAAGGCACATTTAATCTTGATCTGAAGGGAACCTTCCTGTTTTTATTAAGAACTTTCTATCCAGCTGTGTGTTCCAAGTCCAAGTGGGAAGCACGTCATATCATCAAGAAGAGAGAAGGTTCCTCAAGGCTCTTAAGTGAACTCAGTTACTGAACAGCCTCCTTTCACAGTAGTGAACACTTTCTTTCACATGTGAAATCATTGACAATTTCCTTTATGTCAATGATTTCACAATTTACTGCCATTCCTGCAATATAAGGTCATTGCAATCAACAAGCGATCGATCTTGTCTCTTCAGGGGGATCTTTGACATAAGTTCAGGTTATCTGCAGATAAAAGTGTCTGTGTACACTTCTGGAAATGCACTCCTCACCCCGATCCTGATTCAAGTATGGAGCAAACTATTATCCCCATAGTTCCATAGGCCAGATTTTTGGGACTTGACTGATAGAAAGCTAATTTTCTTTACACATATTTGTCATCTTTGGGGTAAGTACAAAAAAGCATTGAACATCCTCTGCACTCTATCCTCTATTGAATGGGATTCTGATCTATGTTCCTTGTTTGTATCATACACTTGTATGTTCAAAGCTTGATTATGGGCCCCAGGTTTACTGTTCTACAAAGGCGAGCATGTTCCGGGTGGTTGGCCCTGATCCACCATCATGGTATCTCTTGTACAAAATAAAGATCCTTAATTTTAATGTTTGATTGTGTTGGATTCCCAGCCACAGTGGAATTAAGGGAAAGGACATCACAAGTGCATTTGTTAGATCAGCTCATACTTTCTCGACATACTGTTTGGTGGTCTCTTATACTAACTAACTACACACAGGTTATAAAATCAACGTTAATTGCCCAATGGTTATACTCCTGGCCAGAACCACTGACTGAAAAATTCATGAAATTAAGCACTGGCAGTCTAGTCAACAGAGGAAAGGAAGTTGTTCTTGCTAGGCTCTGCATAAGTCACAGTCATCTCGCAGATTCTTATTTACTGAGGACTGATGACCCACCTGTATGTAAGAAATGTAACACCTCTCTTACCATTAGTCATATTCTAATGGAGTGCGAGCACTTCACACAAGAGATTTTTACATTATCTGGCCTTTACTTATATATGCTCAGGTAAATGTTATCAGACTCAGACAAATTGACATTTTTACAAATCATTAATTTATTTGCATTGTAATGCAAATTTTGATGCATTATAATTATAATGCATTGTAGATACTAAATCTTGTATATACATTTTATTTATTCATTTATCTTTTTATAATTTTGTACATATATTTTATATTATTCATTTATTTATTTACCAATCAACACCCCGTGTTCGCTATAACCTATGTCCTGGCACAGTATGACCTTTGCTGCCCTTGTACTATAAAGCTGCAAAACAATCAATTAATCTGAATCCTCTCCTACACTTCCTCATCCTCAAGAAACCCAGGAGACCAGACCTGAGCATAGTAATCCAGATGTGACATATCAAGGCCTTATAAAGAGGAATAACAACGTCCTTATCTGTCAGTGTGTTCTTCAATAACAAAGTAATCTTATGAGTTACCTTAGCAACCTCAGCAATATGTCCTCTAAACTTCAACCCTCTGTCTACCACCACCTCTAAATCCCTAGTTTCATGTATTTTCTGAAATACAGTTCCATCGTAGTGATACATAGCTTGTAATCTATTTATCCGAAAATTCATAACTTTACATTTTTTCACATTAAACTGTTAACCATTATTTTTGTCCATACTAATTAGCTCTCCACATTACCTTGATTCACTATTACTCTGCATAATTTTGCTTTATCAGCAAACAACTGAATATTTCCTTTCAGAGTATTGAACTTTTGTGGCACACCAACTTTTGCCTGGATTCTGCTTTTCTGTATACTACTTTTTGATATATGTCCAGCTATCCACTCATTTTTGAATTTTTTTTTTTTTTTACCAATTTTTCCAGTACTTTTATTGCAACTCCTGAGATTCTGATTTGCAGGTCTTAGAACCTCCCTTATCTAAGAGAATTATTTTTCTCTCTTTCCATTCCCTTGAAACTTTATCAGAGCTGAGATTTAAAGAGCCTTGCTCTTTCCTGTAAAACATGAACTGATATGACATCTAATTCCCACAGTTGTATTTACATTGAGATTTCTCCAGTTCATCCATCTCTGTTTCCACATTAGTCTTTGTCACATATGTCAGAGCATTAACCTCACTTGTATGATATGTCCTTGCGAAGTGGTCAATCAGTAACTCAACTATTTTATCCTCTTCTGTCACCTCATGACCATCAGTACTCATTAAAGTTATTCTTCCATAGTCATTTTTCCTCTTACTTGCCACAGTGAAAAAAAAAATGTTTCAGGTCCAATACTCTAACATCCCTAGTCCTGTCCATTACGTGCTGCCTCAAGTAATTATCTCTCAGTAAGTGTATAAATTCTCTTTCCTTCCTACCATGTTATCTCTCTTCCTTTCAATCTATATCTCCATAGTTTAAGTCCCCTATAATAATCGCTCAACCATGTCTTATTGGTCTTGATCTCACACCAGACAGCTTCAAATGGACAACCCATCTGCTGCTATCAGCTATACCCCCATCTGATCTTCTCTGGAAATACTAAACCCTTCATATTCTATCCCTGTAACTACATCATATGCCATTATATAAGTCTCACTAATGCCTATAACTTTTGGGGAGGTTGCATTAACTGATGCCAAAAACTCCTCCCTTTTGCTCCTGATGCTTCTGGCATTAGTATGTAGAAATTGCAGCATCCATTTAGGCCCCCAGCCACCTTTACTTCCTGATTTGACTACCTATTCAATATTTTTGTTTGAGGGACTAGATTCTGCACTTGTTGGTCATTTTCACACTCATTTGCCTCATTGGATGCCTTCACACACACATTCACTTACATCCACTTAGCGTGGATTAAGTTTTAATGAATTTGCACTTTAGCATGCTCAGTGAACAAAGCTCTCTGTAGACACTTAACACTAAAATCATTTAGATGCAGTCTGTCCCATTCAAGTGCCATCTATTTTGGAGGTTGACTACCATGATGTGACTCATGGCAGACATGTGGTGAAGCCCCTATCTCGTCCACATATTGTTGTAAGTATTCGTGACTGTAAATTCGTATGTGTGTTCACGGAGCCAGTTTGTCTGTTCTGGGGGATGAAAACCAGAGTTTCCAGGTGAAAAACCCCCTACCTTCCATATGAAACCAGCTCCTCACGACATGGACAGGAATCAAACCCAGGTCTTTCCGATTCCAAAGGGGCTTCGTGTATACCAACTGAGTTGTGCAAGCTCTCTACACTGTTAAACATATTAGTGACTGCCTTGTTGGAACTGATATGGACTTTTTTGATTCTAAACCTGAATCTTTATTATTAAATAGTTTTCACCTGTCCATGTCTACTTAACCCCAAATACCTATAAGTCTCATTTTCAGATTTCCCATTTTGAAATTTGCCCCCCCCCCCCCCCATACCGCTTCAAACTGTCTGCCATTCCAGAAGTTTACCTTTCTCTTATTGCTGTGGTCTAAATATTACATATTATTTAGCACAAATTCATCTGTCTTACTATTCTTTGTTTCAGCAGTAACACTATGTTGACATGCTACTCCTTTAATTTTTCTGATGTTGAGTTTGTTCCACTACTGACTTAAGTGTTCTCCTTGGTTACCTGAGGAAAACAGTAGGGCCTTGCCTAACTGGTATCCAAACCAGCATGATTGATCATGCTGTACCAGCATTTTGTTTTAAGCTAATACAGAATACAGTATAGTCAACCAATTTCCAAATTGCCAGCCCATCCTGGTTTGTTCACTAGCTAGGTAGATACTTACTAATGGAGCACTATAAGAAGGCAAGAATCAGACATTACAGGTTATGTGAAAGTCTCTTCCCTATCTACCTTGGCCCCTTTGATGACATATCTGATAGCTCAAAATTTACTTTGAAGCACATTTATAAGTGAAAATAGCATTTGATTCAGAAATTCATCTCAAAGAATGGAAATTTAACTCTCAATATGAAGAAAATCTCAATAAAAAGAAACAGACATATTTATGGAAAAACTTTTATTGGGATTATGCTGATCAAGTGTATATAATAAACAAATAAGTTATTTGTTTAATATAATTGGAATCGGTTGATTTTAGTTTGTAACAGTTTTTTACTTTTTAGTGTCTTATATCAGTTATGTACCCTGAAGATGCCAACAGACTTAGTTGGTGAAACTAGTTGGTATAACTTACTTGTTTATTATATACACTTGATCAATATAATCCCAATAAAAGTTTTTCCAGAGCTTTTTGGTCAAGAAAATTAAACGTTTTTTAACAGACATATTTATTCTGAAAAATAGTACAGATGACCCCAACCCTTAGTTCAGTATATGCAGGATCTGGATGTAGGAAGCATGCAAGTTAATTCAAGTTATTTTCCTAACTGCCAAACTTTCAAAAAAGTCTTATCCCAGTGTCGCAGAAAGCTTGTACTATAAAGATGACAAACAGAAGCCCATGCAGGATCTGGATGTAGGAAGCATGCAAGTTAATTCAAGTTATTTTCCTAACTGCCAAACTTTCAAAAAAGTCTTATCCCAGTGTCGCAGAAAGCTTGTACTATAAAGATGACAAACAGAAGCCCCCATGCCCACACACACTTATATTACAGAATTTGAGAAAAGATATATAAAAAAATTAAAACGTCTCAACATGTATGTTTATGGTAAAACATGCAAATTAGTAATATACGTTATTTATTTTTCATTTTATTTTGTGTGTATGTGTGTACACAACATAAAGTTGCATATATAAATATGCAGTTTAATGTAATAGATTTTCATTCTCATATTATTATCATTTCAGCCTGGTTGATTGGGTAACACAGCCTTTGCTCTCCAGTCAGTAGGTTCTAGGTTCAAATCCACTGTAGACATTGATATCTTTAAGTTTTTTTTTTTTTTTTTTTTTTTTTTTTTTGGCTCATGCACCAAGGCCTATAAGCAGATCAGTGTAAGACCACTTCTGCTCATTGTCGTCCTGAAGTGACTTAAAGTTCCATATTTGGTCTTTAGAGCAAAATATCCAGCTTATACCCAATCTTGCCATAAATGCTGTTACAACTTTTTCCCCCATTTTTTCTGTCAAACTCAGGCCATAGGTCCATAAACTCTACATCATTGCTTTTGCAATGATGTAGAGATGCAATATGTCCTCTAAGTTGAAGCTTAGAGGGCATATTGATTTGTTTGCTATCATTTGTTTGTGCTGTGTAGCTCAGTGGATGTGGCATTTGCACACCATGGCGCTTGACTGCATGAAGGAAGACTTTGTTTCGAATCTAGTCGTCGACTAGAGGAAATTTTTCTAAGCCTTTTTTCGATCGGTTCCTGAGTTAGTTGATCTCTGGCACGGGCAAGTGGGTTTTTTCCCTGGAAACTTGGGTTTTTCATCTCATAAACTCAAGAAAATCGACCGTAGAACCCACATTATTACAGACATTAAATATATTATGTTAAGGTTATGGACCAAGAGATGGTGGCACTTGTTGAGCCGTCTCTCTTCACTGTGTGCCGTTTAATTAGGGATAGCTTTGGGCCAGCTAATCTCTGATTGGCTGCCAGTGGAGATTGAACTGCTTACTCAGTCTCCAAAAGTTAGATAGGCCTCGCCTACTCCCTATACGGGAATAAAGAAAGATGTTAGCTGATTTTTTTTATTTGTTTTTGCCCCCCCCCTCCTCCTCCTCAATTCACCTCTATCATAGTGTGGCATGAGACTTACAACCTTCATCTTCTCACTCTTAATTTTTGCTTCATTCAACAACTCTCACTTGTTAGGCAGGCAGGGTCCAGTATGCCTGCCTAACAAGTATATATTCTGTTGATTAGAGAGCATTTATGCTATCTGCTCAGCCACACATATTGACAATATGATCCTTTGTGAGGAGCAGCATGACATGGTGAAAGTTGGTCATGCTTTAGTAATCTACTAACTTTTTATTAATAGTGACAGCTGAGTTAGTTAAAATGAATGGCTATATAACGATACTGCAAGAATATGCAAAGTTCATTTGAAAATATCCATGGAACTCTGTTACATAAGTTAGAACACATTGAGATGAATGTGAATCTGTTTATATACATATGAGGTTGGCTGATGGATAGATATGAAATAGTAATCTATGGAGGTGCAGAATCCAGAAGAAAGCAGGTGACTAGTGGTCTGCCACAAGGCTCTATGCTCAAACCACTACTGTTTATTTTGTACATAAATGATGTGGCTAATAATTTGAAAGGAAATATTCAGTTGTTTGCTGATAATGCAAAATTGGGCATGATAATAGGTAATTAAGGCGATGTGGAGAGCTTGCAGTATGATTTATATAACCTCTCATTATGCACAGAATATAATAGGTGTCAATTTAATACGGAATAATGTAAAGTTATAAATTTTGAGATAAATAGATTACAAGCTGTGTACCACATTGATGGAATTGTACTCCAAGACATAGATGAGACTAGGGATTTGGGGGTGGTAGTAGATAGAGTTGAAGCTTTGAGGGCATATTGAGTAGGCTCCTTTCATAGGATTACTTAGCTATTGAAGAACACATTAACAAGCAGAGATTAGGAAGTTGTTATTCCTCTTTTTAAGGTCTTGGCATGAACACATCTGGATTACCTCTACTCATTTCTGGTCATCTGAGTTTCTTGTGAGATGAGGAAGTGGTGGAGAGGATCCAGAGGCAAGTGATGAAGATGGTAAGTGGCCTGTAGAATGCTCTACATGAGGATAGATAGAGGGTTTGTGGGTTGTAAAAGTTGGTTGATAGGTAAAGAAAAAAGAGGGGATATGTTAGAAACATTTGGGGTGCTCAAGGGTCAAAGCTGTATAACTAAGAGGAGACCTCCACATAACCTTTAAAGGAAGGTGGAGCACCGACCAGCGCTTCTGACCTAGTGTCCAATCCTCACCTTCTCATGGTGCACCCTACTGTTCTACCTGGATACTGAATGAACGAGGATTTGGGATTTAGCCGACGTATAACATAATACAAAATGATCACAAAATTTCATGCCAACTGGGGCATCGTCCGATTAAACAAGGCCCCCATTGTTTTTGCCAGGCGAACAGCAAAAAGTCAGCTACTGGAACAAATCTGAAAACACACCCCAACTCAACATCACCAGAGTTAAAGATCAGTACTATCAACATAAGAAGCTTGAATGGCAAAGAAATGGAGCTAGCTGAGGAATTAGATAAGTTCCAGATCGGCATAATAGGGATGACTGAAACAAATAAGACAAAAACTGGTGAGATCTTTCTTAGTAATAAATACAAAATGTTATATTCAGGCAATGACAATCAAGGAAAAGGAGTAGCCATAGTATTCAACACTAAATACGAGGATAATCTTCTTGAATGGCAAGCATTCTCAAATAGAGTGATGTGGGCAGATATGACAATGGGGAACTGGACAATGAGGCTTATTTGTGCCTATGGTCCCACAGAAGGTTCTACTAAAGTAGAAGTGGAGGAATTTTTTGAGATTTTAGAGAAAGCAACTGACACAATGAAAAAGAAAAAGTTGGTCCTTGTTAGGGATCTAAATAGCAGAGTAGGAAATGACTGTCAGACATACAAAAATATTTTCGGAAAAATTTGGAGAAAAGAGCAAAGCTCTAATAATAATGGCAAATACCTGTTGGATTTCTGCTCAGGATATGGACTGTTTATTATTAACACCATGTTCCAACATAAAAATGCACACAAATTCACATAGAGAGAAGAGGCAAGGAATAAGAAATGTCTCATTGACTATGTTATTGTTGATAGTGATGTTTACTCCCAGGTACTTAACATCAGAGTGTACAGAGGATTTGAAATTAGAAGTGATCACTATTTAGTCTTGATCAGGATAAAATTGAATTTCATATTGAAAAGAAGAACATGTAAGAAAGTTTTAAAGCGAATAAAAGTTGAGCAGCTCTCAGATGTGAACTGTAGACTAAAATACACAAAGAGTATTCATGAAAAAATGAAAGAGTTTGAGAGCATGAACCAAACCTTGGAGATTCAGTGGCAAGCCTTGAAGAAAACACTGATTGATTCAGCCTGAGAGGCATGTGGTGAGATTGTGTGCAAGGATAGAAAAACCAGAACTCCATGGTGGACACAGGAAGTTAAAGAGGCAGTGAAAGAAAAGAAGAAAGCATATCAAAAGTTCCTGGCAAATAAGTCAGCTTGTGGTCTTGGAGAATACAGAGACAAATGTAAGAAAGCTAAACACTGTGTAAAACTGGCTAAACGAAAGTCCTGGGAGGACTTTGGCAAGAACATACAAAATAAATATCAAGTGGCAAGATATTCTGGAGGCTGTTGAAGTAGCTCAGAAATGGAGGAAAGAGTGCTGCAAAAGGAATTAGAAAAGATAAAGGTGACATGAAAACAGGAGAAAAAGATAAATGAAACAAGCAGTGATAGCAAGTGGTAAAAAACACACAACAGGCATATAGTCAGGAATACATACTTGAAGTAGAAAAAGCCATCAAAGGCTTATAATGTGTTAAGGCAGTAGAAGTAGATGATATTCGACTAGAAATGCTGAAGTATGGTAGTATAAAAGTCTCAAAGTGGATGCACTGCATAGCTCAGAAGACCTGAACACAGGGACGAATCCCCGATGATTAGAGTAGAGCTCTCACAGTACTCATATATAAAAAGGGAAATAAAACTGCATGTGAGAATTAGAGATATTTCCCTACTGAGTGTTCCTGGTAAGATTTATGCAAGTATACATGAGAAACTGTTGAGAAGAATTGTGGAAGAAAAGCTTGGTGAAGAACAAGCTGGATTCAGGCCAAATAAGAGGCTGTCGGGATCAGATCTTCACTTTACGACAAATAATTGAGAAATCATGGGAAGATAACAAAGATCTGTATTTATATTTTATCGATCTGGAAAACGCATATGACATGGTGCCAAGAGAGAAGCTATTCAATACGCTACAGTTATTATAGTATATATTATAGTATACTATAGTATATAAGGTCAGCAATAAAAAGACAAAGACAATGAAAATAGGCAGAATCGTTGAAAATGTCAACTGCATTGTGAACTGAGAACTTGTAACAAGTAAAACATTTCAGATACTTAGGTATGATTTTTAGTGAAGATGGTAAATTAGATATGGAAGTAGACAACAGAATCAACAGTCAGAAGTCAATTGAATAAACTCATATGGAATAAGAGAGAAATTATCTGGAACACAAAATTAGCTGTATACAAGACAGTGTTCAAGCCACTTTTAACTTATGGATCTGAGAGCTGGGTCAGAAGTAAAACACTTGCCCAAAGACTAGAGACCGCAGATATGAGAGTCTTGAGGAAGATTAGAGGCATGAACAGATGGCATCAATTGCAATATCATATTAAAAACAAGGATATTAGAAAGAACTTGACACTTGTCAGTATCCAGGAATGCTTTAGCAGAGATAATCTCATGTGGTATGGTCACTTAAACAGAATGGGCGAGGAAAGATTAGCAAAACAAGTGTTCTCAGCGAGGTTGGCAGGAAAACGACCCAGAGGAAGACCAAGATTTGTTGGATTGATACGTACAAAGTGCCTTAGACGATAGAAATATAAGATCTGATAATATTCGAGTTTTGACAGGTAAGACACTGAAAGTTATTGTTTGGTGTACTTGGTCCTTTTCATTAAAAATTGAAACATACTTTTTGATTTTTAACACCATGGATTTAATAAACATTTATACAAATCATCTACTAGTTTAGCTAGCTGTAACTGTTTAGCTTTTTCAAGATGAGAAAGGTTATGCTAGTATCAAATGTAAACAACAAAAGAATGAAGTAATGGTTTTAAAACATTTAGAGCTTTTTTCTATAAATATGCAGGTATTTATAGCATACCATGTACGTGTGGACTTACTTACATAGTCGAAACTTCAAGAATCCTTGAAATTCAAAAGAAGGAACATGTTGGAGATGTCAGTCATAATAGAACAGGCACCTCAGGGTTAGCACATCATTTCTCAACTTCAAACCATTCAGTAGATTGGGACAACAGTTCCATGCCATACATCGAAGAGGATTTTAGATGTAGAACCTTTAAAGAAGCTGAAGTAGTCCTACAAACAGGAAATAATCTCAGTAGAAACCAGGGAGTAATATTAAAAGACATGGAAAAATCAGTTAAATTCATTAAGTTTAACGGAACTAAATTATGCGAAAAATTATAAAACTCGACTTAATAACAATAACAATAACTAAGTCTTCACGTGAGCCTTATGCGTGTGATGTTATGCATGCTCTCCAATTTGTCTGTTTTTTAAACCGTTTCTTCATTCTTTTGTTGTTTGCATTTAATACTAGCATAATGTTTCTCGTCTTGACAAAGCTAGATAGTTACAGCTAGTGAAACTAGTTGACGATTTGTATAAATGTGTATTAAATCCATGATCTTAAAAATCAAAAAGTATGTTTCAATTTTTAAGTAACAGACTGATTTGGAGGAAAATTGTAGGTAGGAAGTTGGTAATGGTGTAAATTTTTCATGTAGTTCTATCATATCCTGTACACCCCTTGAGGGTACATGGCAGGAATTTGATGATGATGAAGTTACTTAACATGCTTTATAGGATTGATGTAGGAGGGAAAATACTTCAGCACTTGGCTAGAAGGGACAGAACAACAGGTTATCCCTCGGAGTTGAGTAAGTGTAGTTAGTGAGAGTGTGAGGACTAGATTTTTCGCCCAGAGTGAGTGAATGAATGAATGAATGGAATTGACAGCTAGAGTCATGGAAGTGCTCATACAATAATAATTCTCTATATTTGAGGAATTTTGGTCAAGTATCTTCTACTGTAGTTGTCTCACCAGATTTCAGATGTTAAATGGCTTTTTCTACCTCATGTATTGATACATGTATTCCTGATTGCATTTCTCTTGAATATATTCTTCCGCTGTTCTATCAGAACCTTTGTAACTCAGTTGGTATAGGCGAGCCCTTTGGTTGGAAAGACCTGGGTTCGAATCCTGTCTGTCAGATGAGTAACCTTTATCAGGTATTTTTGATGAAATGTTCAGTTAGCAAGTCTCATACAGAGGTGGAGTGTTCCCCTCCTGGAAACTCTGGTTTTTTCATTCCTTAAAACAAGCAAACTGGCCTTGTGAACACACAATTCTACAGGCATAAATATTTGTCCTTAGGGGCTGCAGCAAAGGAGTGGCAAACCAGCTGCATTAATTTGCCTTCAAACTCCTAATTTGGGGCCTCAACCTGCCTTGGGTGGATGGGAATTGATGATGACTTCTGTTACTTGTTTCATTTTAATACTGTTTTGTGTTTATATCCTTTGTGTTTGGCAATATTAGTTTTATTTTGTAAATGTTTGTTAAATCTTATGTTTTGGTTTCTGATAGTGATTTTATTTTTTTCATATACTCGAGTATTATACGATTTTTCTTTTTTTTATCCTATTATTTCAAATGTGGTGTTTTAAATTTTCTAATGGTAATCTGTATCTTGGTAGAGTATTGAATGAATTTTTAGTGTTTGGTAAACTATTATACTGTTTTCTCATAATTTGAATTCACATTTCCTGTCAGTAATTCCTATATCCCATTTCTATTCAACTCCTGTTCATCAGCAAAGACATTCCTGTCTTTGCTGTTGAATACCATCGCGGACATGTGTGTTGATGAATATCTAAGTTGGAAATGAATTTCATTACCTGGTGTGAGATCACCACCTCCCAATTACTGGAGGTTTAAATGCTTAAAAAAGTTCCTAGTTTGGTCTCTAGATTATGTGTGTGTGTGTGTGTGTATGTATATATGTATATGTAGAAAGTTTTTTACCTTGAGTATAATATATGTTAAAGATACCAAGTTATTTTAAATATAAACGTTTTTTTTTTTTTTTTTTTTTTTTTTTTTTTTTTTTTTTTTTTAACTCCATTTCTCAAGTAAGCAAACAGACAAGTCAGTCCAGTTTGCACCTGCAAGTGTTGCAAGTCTAGCTGACCCTGCACGTAGTGCAAGTCCAAGGCAACTCGTGGTAAAGATAGAATAAACTCTGATCACCGTTCTTAATATTTATCCTTAATGCAAAGCACATCTCCTCGAGGAGATGTATGATGCTATGTATTAAAGGCAAGGGGCCACTACCCAGACCGGTTTCGACCTTTATTGAGGTCTCATCAGTAGGAGCCAGGCTTAATCATACCAAGATTTAAGTAATACTGAGCTTATAAGTATTTTGCCAAAACAAGTTACCATAAGGTGCTTTTGACCTTATTAAATAAAAATCTCAGGATGAGAGATAGATATAGAAAGTTTTTTACCTTAGGTATAATATATGTTAAAGATACCATGTTATTTTAAATATAAACCTGTTTTTATACTCCTTGAGGAGACATCTCCTCAAGGAGATGTGCTTTGCAATAAGGGTAAATATTAAGAACAGTGATCAGAGCCACGAGTTGCCTTGGACTTGCACTATGTGCAGGGTCAGCTAGACTTGCAACACTTGTAGGCGCAAACTTGACTGACTTGTCTGTTTGCTTACTTGGGAAATGGAGTTTAAAAAAAAAAAAAAACCAGGTTTATATTTAAAATAACTTGGTATCTTTAACGTCTATGTATATACACACACACGCGCGCGAGGGGACGGGTCTGGAAAGTTCTGATAAACACCTAGAACAAAAATGATATTAAAGCAACTGACACAACCACAAGAAAGAACATACTAGTAGCAGAGTTATGAAGGTGACTTATATTCTTATATCCTCGTATGTTCTTTTTGCTTTGATATCATTTTTTGTTCTAGGTGTTTATCATAACTTTCCAGATGCATGCGTGTGTGTGTAAATAAATAAATAAATTTTCAGCCTATTTTTCTACTCATTGCATGGTGAAGGCATCTCCCATTGTGGGAGATTTTGGGTCTATTACTCCCATGGTGACCCAGTCCATATTGGGAGAAGACACTCACAAACATCCATGCCTATGTGGGATTCGAACCTGCAGCCTCTTGGCTGGAAAGCAGATACGCTAACCACTCGGCAAACCAGGCCGACTGGCTATATATATATATATAAGAGCCTGTGTAGCTCAGTGGATGTGGCGTTTGCACACCACGGCGCTTGGCAGCACGAAGGAAGACTTGGTTTCAAGTCTAGTCGGCGACTATAGGAAATTATTCTAAGCCTTTTTTTGACCGGTTCCCGAGTTAGTCGATCTCTGGCATGGGCAAGCAGGTTTTTCCTCCCGGAAACTTGGGTTTTTCGTCCTGTAAACTCAAGAAAATCGACCGTAGAACCCACATTATTTCAGACATTAAATATATTGTGTTAGAGTTAGGGACCATGAGATGGCGGCACATTTGAGCCGTCTCTTTTCACTGCGTACCGCTTAATTAGTGATAGCCTTGGGCCATCTATCTCTGATTGGGTACCAGTGGAGATTGAACTGCCCACTCAGTCTCCAAAAAGTTAGATAGGGCTAAATGGCCTTGCCTACTCCCATATACGGGAATAAAAAGGCATTAGCTGATTTATTTATATATATAAATAAATAAATAAAAAAAATGAAACAGCCCACCCACGTTACTAGTGTACTATAAGTTTTCAACTTTGTGTGGAGTTACAAAAAAAAATTTTAGAATCTAATATAGAATATTTTATATAGTTTTACTGTTTTAATTATTATTATATATTCTCGAGTAGAGATATATCTTTATTCTTTCTCTGCATCATTTTGTGTGGGGGTGGGGGGGGGGGGGGGTGGGGGGGGGGGGGGGTGGGGGGGGGGGGGGGTGGGGGGGGGGGGGGGTGGGGGGGGGGGGGGGTGGGGGGGGGGGGGGGTGGGGGGGGGGGGGGGTGGGGGGGGGGGGGGGTGGGGGGGGGGGGGGGTGGGGGGGGGGGGGGGTGGGGGGGGGGGGGGGTGGGGGGGGGGGGGGGTGGGGGGGGGGGGGGGTGGGGGGGGGGGGGGGTGGGGGGGGGGGGGGGTGGGGGGGGGGGGGGGTGGGGGGGGGGGGGGGTGGGGGGGGGGGGGGGTGGGGGGGGGGGGGGGTGGGGGGGGGGGGGGGTGGGGGGGGGGGGGGGTGGGGGGGGGGGGGGGTGGGGGGGGGGGGGGGTGGGGGGGGGGGGGGGTGGGGGGGGGGGGGGGTGGGGGGGGGGGGGGGTGGGGGGGGGGGGGGGTGGGGGGGGGGGGGGGTGGGGGGGGGGGGGGGTGGGGGGGGGGGGGGGTGGGGGGGGGGGGGGTGACTGCAGGAAGTGGATGAGATCCAATATCTGAGGGTGATGGTTTATGGGAGACTGAAGTTTAGAGAGCACATTGCAAGAACTGCAAAGACTGCACATCATATTGCTGAGGTGGTTGTACCACTAATTAAAGCACTGGTCAGATCACACTTGAACTTTTGTTCTTGATTTGGTCACCTAGTTTTCATTATGATGCGGAAACATTAGATAGGCTCCAGAGACAAGTGGCTAAGACAATATCAGGACTTTGTAATATTGGCTTTGAAAAGAGGAATGTAAATTACAGAGTTTAGGGGATAGGAGGAAAAGAGATTGATATGATAGAAATGTTTTTAGGGAAGGAATTTTATATGAATAACAGGGGGGGGGTATAAAAAAGAGCAGAAGGTGAGATGGGAAGAGCTAGAGGCCATCCCTAGAAGTTGTTTAAACGTACACTGAAAAAGGATGTGAAGAGTATGTTCTGAATTCAGAGTGTGTTATGGATTTTAAGGTTCAATATGATAAATATGTTGTTAGTTAATAAACCTCTCACATTGAGTGCTGACTTCATGAAGATGTAATGATGATTATAATATATTGTTAAATTCTGCTATGGTATATTTGTGAATGTCTTCAGGGTGGTAGATAAATTTCATTGCCCAGCATGAATGAGGCTAACATCCTTTATACAGAAATATTCCATGTTTGGTATGAAGCAGGGTTTCCAGATTATTTAATCCTTAAATTACAGAACTAATGTAAAATAGGTTTATGCTCTTCTGTTGCTGGAAAATATCTATACAACCTGCAGTTTGTTGGAAGAGACTTATTTGTCGAGCTCTTTTTGATAGAATGTTGTTTAATGTCTGAGGACTTCAAAATAGTTATTTTCCTTGTTTCACTCTTGAACCATCTCGCCTTTTCAACAAAATATATTATTGTAAAAATTTTATCTGCATGTTTGCATATATATATATATATAATCAACAATGCAGTTAAGGCTTACCATATAGCAAATTACATGATATCCAACTTCTTGTGGGAGTGGGTGGGGTTGTTATTTGGCATAAAATAAAATTTGGAATTGGATGTCTTATAACACTCATAACTGTATTTTGATGAAATGTAGTATTTGCATATCCTTACAAAAATTTACTGACAGATGGCAGTTTAGTCCACTGAACAATTGCTATACCTCCTAAAATGGCTCCAATTTATTAAATAACTATTTCTGGTATTCAATTTATTTTTCTATTGATATATTATTTACAGCTTGCTGTTATTAGTTTGGATATTGTTCTAGTTACTCTGGCAGTATTCACCTCGCTCAAAAAATTATTGTATGTCTAGCTCTTTGACTTTTGGGATTCAGGTGCATTATATTAATTTGTTTTGCAAGTGAAGATTAAAAGTTAGTGATATCTTGTAATTGTAGTTTATTTTTTTAATAATTTTTAATGGTGAGTTGGCTTAAATTTTTTTAAGCCAACTCACCATATACTTTTGACATTGGAATATATGCCACTAAAACTATAAAGATAAAAGTGGTAGTTGAATTGGAAGTAGGTAGGGAAATGGATCAAGGGACTTGTCTCCTTCAAGTTAACATGAACATTCTCCATCTCATATTAGATTCGTATTAGACAGCTCTACTAATGTATCTTTCGAAAGAGAAGAGCCTAATGTCTTCTCTCTTGCTTTTCTTGGCCAGTTCAGTTGCTAAACAAAACTAAGTTCATTTTTCCCAAATGTGTCTGACAATACAGTTGACATTTTTTTTTTGGAATGCAGGTAAATTTTTGGAATGCATCATTAGAATGTCAGATCTCTTTGTTGAGGAGGTATTAACTGATTACACAGGGTTTCAGAATTTAAGTATCTTTTGAATTAATTTCCTTCATGATGCTTTATATAGTTGTGCATGTATAATGTATTTACAATATTTATAAGTGCACATGTATAAATCTGGAATAAAATGTGCATTCAGTGAGTTGACTCCCATTCCCCCTCCCCCTCAGTTTCTTGGATGTTCACCTAAAGAATAATTATTACAGCAAATTTGAATTTAAAATCTGATTTAGACACAGTTTTGGATGCGAAGAATATTAGCAGTATATTTAATATCTATGAAAGATATCAGATTTTCTATAGTGGATTATGTTAAAAAAATAAAATATTCTAAATGTGAAAAGTCATTATAGGTTGGTTGAATCTACTGTTCTTCTTGTTCTTTAGTCTATTTTCACCCACTGCTGGATATAGGCCTACCTTTAACTTTGTCAGTTATTGTGTGTGTGGGTGGGAGATGAAAGAAAAAAAAAATTTCTTATGTGTTTTCCCTGCACCTAAAGAGGTTAGGTTCATATCACGAGGATTATTTTAGTATTTCTGATTTCTTTTCAATATATTTATTTACTTTAAGAGTATAGGTAACTCTCATTAATCATGGGGGGTTGCGTTCTCGAGAATATCAGCATGTATCAAAAATGCGTAAAATGGTAGGCTTATAACATGGGATAATAGATGTGTTCCCAAGCAAGCTAATTCCAATTTTTCAGGATAAATTTAATAAAAATGCATCTGGTTTTCATATGTATTAAGGCATAAGAATATTAAATAAAATATTCAGTGCCTATAAAACAAATAACAGGAGGCTGAAGGCTACTTTTTCAAGAACCTTTCAGTTGAAACCTGACTCGCAGTTTTCAACTTCTGATTATAACCTCTCGGTGTATAACCTATTTCTTCTATATTTGCTATGAAAAATCATAAAATTCTTTGGTGGCAATGTGATTTGCAGCCGCAGCCTTGCCAGGCATATTGAGATTGTGGAATAGTGACTTATAGTGGTCAAACCATCTACAACTTCCAGCAAAAGGTGTTGGTTGTTTTTTTTTCATCTTTTGTCAGATCTTAATAGAAATATTTTGCCTTCTCTTGTATAACTGCTTCAGACAATCATATGCTCTGCTAGTTCTGATACTCAATTCTTATAGCTAGTATCCTTTCCATTTTCTGAACTTGATGACATAGAAATTTTGTTATTCTGGTCATACTGTGATTCATGGATGATCGAGTGCTCTTGTGAATTGTATCATCCATTATCACTGTAGAATCACTCAATCATGTGGTCCTTTTGAATGTCAGTATGTTCAGCTTCAGAATGTTTAACTTCATTGCTGAATAATGGGATTTCCTAGGTCTTTTCTTCACTTGGTCTTAATTCACATTCTTATTTTCTTTTGTGTTTTCTGTTAGACATTTTGCTCAAAGGGTATAGAAGTTTTTTTTTTACAGATCTGTATAGACCAATAAGGAAGTAGGGACACAAAATGGATACTGAGCTACTGAATACAGCGAACAGAAGTAGAAAACAAGATGCATGCATGGAAGATTCCAGTAGTCCTTATGTACATAATAATAAAACCACACATATGCAAAAACATGGATAATAAAATTGTGTTTTAATGAGAGTTGCCCATACTAGTTCCCCCCAAACCTTAAAATAAATCTTATATATTACATTCACTTATCTTAGTCTCATAAATAATACAAGAGAATTGTAATAATAAAAAAAAAAGAGATTGTTTACTAATACTGTTTGTAAATTCAGATTATCTCTTTCCTCCTTAGAAGGGCTGTTCTTTATTTATTATACAAATTCTGTGAAGAATCATATTAGTGCGATTATGATTATAATAATTAATATTGTAATTTATCGTAATCATGGTTCTAATGCTCCCTTTTTATATGAATAAATAATCTGGTATTGCTGTTTGTGGTTTTCTCTAAAGCTGTGAGCAGTAATTTCTTTTATTTATTAAGACTATTTTAAAAAAGTCAAGGCATATTCCGGAAACACAATCTTAAGTGGTTCATTCTTGTCATTCATAAACTGTACAAATATTGCATGTTAATATTCATTCTCAGGTAATCTGTTTGCCTACTTGTTTGTGAAACTATATAAAAATTTAAAGTTTGAGGGATTTTCAAGGATACATTCAATCTGTTTAAATGAAGCCTAGATTATAGTCTAATATATTTTTTTTATTTTTTATGTAAAAAATGGAATAAACAACATTCAAAAGTATTACTTTTATGTAACATAAATTATATTGTCACTTATTTTCACATTGGATTAGAATAAAAATATTAAAAAAAATAAATGTGGCAATTTTTCTTATATCGGCAGTCATTTTAGATTTGCTATAATAAATGATTGCTGAGTTTTAGCTCAAAAAAAAAAATCAATATTCTTTCAGAAACTCTAGATATTTACTTTAAACACTATCCTTTTTTCTTTTTCATTTTTTAAGTAGAAGTTTATAGGCACTTTACTTTAAAAATGAAAATTGAAAATAAGTCCTTTTCTTTTAACATGGCTTTAAACCCATACCTTGCAATAAAAGAATCCCTTATTTGAACTCTTTTTGTTAATTGTTTCTTAACTTTTAATGATCCATTCGAGATTTTATCATATTGTGATAAAAGTATCTAAAAATAACATTTTTTTGTATTATCATTTAACTTCACAAGTTAAATGATAATACAAAATGTGAAGTGTTATGAATTCTATGCAGATTGATGTATACCTTTCAGAACAGCAATAAAAATATAGAGCACCAACTAATCCACATTATTTAACCATACCCTCAGTGATGGTAGTTAACCATACCATCAGAAAATGATTTCCTGCTGTGAAAGGGTAATTGAGAGATCATTGTAAATGAATGATTTCACGTGTATATTTGTTATATACAAGCACTAAATCTTTAAACAGAATTGGGGATTTGTTTATAATGTTTTTGTTTTGTCAACTGCACTATGGAAGCAGTGCAGTGTCTTTCTAGTATATTCAAATTCCATTATGAATGAAAGTATTTGCTAAGGCTTTCAAGCAGACCCAAGTTAATTTGTCTTGAGCCAAAGCAGTCCCCCCCCCCCCCCATAGAAATTGGTCCCTTTGAGACAAAACTGTTCAGCATTAAACCTGCAATTTAGAACCCTAAATGGATTAATAATTCAGTAAGCAGTTTCTCTGACTGCGGATAGAAACTAACTTTTCCTGTTTATTTAAAAAGTACATTCTGAATGATAACAGTATATCTGTTGGTTATAAAATTATATTTACAGGTGCTCATAACTAATTATGGAAACCAGAATAAAAACTTGTGATAAAAGATAAATTTCATTGTTAAAGGAATATAATGGAAGATAGAATTAAAGTTGTGAAAAGTTTTTTACCTTGGGTATATATGTTAAAGATACCAAGTAATTTTATAATCTTGGTTTTAATCCTTTTTCCCAAGTAAGCAAACAGACAAGTAAGTCAAGTTTGCACCTGAACGTGGTTCAAGATGACTTGTGGTGGTGCAACACTAAGGCAACTCGTGGTAAAGATGGATTAAGTTCTGATCACTTCCCTTAGTATTTCCCATAATGTAAACCACATCTCCTAGGAGATGTATGATGCTATATAATGTATAATATCATACATATTATATAATGTATAACATCATACATCTCCTAGGAGATGTGTTTTACATTTATGGGAAATACTATGGGAAGTGATCAGAACTTAATCCATCTTTACCACGAGTTGCTTTGGTGTTGCACCACCACCATAAGTCTTGAACCACGTTCAGGTGCAAACTTGACTTACTTCTCTGTTTGCTTACTTGGGAAAAAGGATTAAAACCAAGGTTATAAAATTACTTGGTATCTTTAACAAGAATTAAAGTTATTTTGTGAAACCCTTTTAACATTACTGTATGATACTCAGTTTTTCTTATTTTTTTATTAGAAACAAACATTTAGATAAATAGGACAAGTTTCAGATTAGAATTGAATTAACTGTAGCAAAAGTGTTTTTTCCTTTATTTTTAGACCACCAATTTGTAGGTTAAGTGTTTGCTAATCAAATAAGCAAAAAATCAATTTAATCTTTAAGAATATTGCATTTAGCCTGTAGTTTACCTTTTGTAAAACTTGGTTTCCATAGTTATCTACTATATGTACACAAAACTTATGAACATTAAGAAAATATAATTTTGCTGTGTATACCAAACCTATTTAATTTTGGAGAACATATATTCTGTTCATTCATCATAGTGATTTTTAACTAGTGTTCAAGATAGGATGTTATGCATTTTAAAAACTCATTTTGTTTTTAGAATGCTTTTTAATGTGGAGCGCTTAGTAATCTGCATTTTAATTATGCTGCACAGGTATGATGCTCGTGGCTACCTGCATGATCTGCAGGAATATGAAGCCAAACCTGATACAGATTATTTGGAACACTTCACTGAGGAGGAAAAAAGAATGGAGGAATTATGTGAAGAAGAAAGATATCTTTCATTGCACAAAGATATTACTGAAGAAGAGATGTACCATGGTAAGAACTAAGCATTACATTTACATCTTTGTTTTAAATGTTCATCTTTCTGAGCAATAATTTTTAACTAAGAGCAATAATATTGAATTTGCTTGTTTCCCAGTCTCTTTATATGATGTTTAAAAAAATATTTTATTGAATATTTAGCTCATTTGACCTAAATTATCCATTTCTTTGAAGTGTGTGCATTTTTATTTAATTTGAATTTCATTCTTGAGAATTGAACAGTGAACTAAAACATTCCACCAAAAATTGACTAGAATATCTTTCACGGTTTGAAAAACGTGGTTTGAAAAAAGACATCATCATTATCATTATATGCACCACCAAGGGGTGTTCAAGTTACTGTGACAGCACTATATGAATAAGTTTACATTATTATTAATCTCCTATCAGCAGTTTTCCTCCAAATTAGTCTGTTACTTGTGAGAACTCCAATATTGTCATATTTAATATTTTATGCTTCTAAGGCACTTTTGACTGAATCAATCAACCTAATTTAGCCAATTCAGTCAATCAACCTAATTATTGCAGGAAAGAGATCCAGAGGATCTCTTTCCTGCCATTGTGACATCAAACACCTCTTTTGCTAACCTTTTCTCACCCATTTTATTTAAGTAGCCATACCATCTTAGATTAGCTCTGCTGAGACATTCTTAAATGCTAATAATGTCAAGTTCCTTTCTAATATCTTCATTTTTAATATGATTCTGCCATTCATGCCATCAGTTCACTCCTCTATTTTTTCTCAGAATCCTCATATCTGTGGTCTCTGTCTATGATCAAGTGCTTTATTTCTAACCCAACTCTCAGATTCATAACTTAAAATTGGTTTGAACACTGTCTTGTATACTTCTAGTTTGGTGTTTTGGTTAATTTCTCTTTTACTTCATATATATTTATTCAACTGGCTACTCACCATACCAACTTTGCTTACTCTGTTGTTTGCTTCCAGATTTAACTTCTATCTTCACTAAAAATTGTGCCTGAATAGCTGAAATATTTTACTTGTTCTATAGGATCTCCATTCAGAATGTAGCTAAATTTTTCTATGCTCCTGCCTATTTTCATAATTTTGGTCTTTTTGTTGCTGATTTTCATGCCACATTTGTTACAGTTGTTATTCAGTTTAGTTAGAATCCTGGAGATTTGCGTGATATGTGTTAGGAGTACAACATCATCTGCATAAAACAAAGAGCTAAGTTTGATGTGTTCAGTTCTAATATCAATGCCACTTTCTTTCATAATGTGATCCATATAGATGATGATTAACCGTGGAGATAATATGCATCCCTGTTTTACCCGTGATTTTACATCAAATTATCTTGTGTTTCCTTCAATTCTGGCTGCTGACTTACACCATGAATATTCTATTTACCCCATATAATTGTAGTATTTTGAAAAGTTTTTCTCTGCTCACCTTGTCATATACTTTATTCAGATCTAGAAAAACCCAAGTACAGATCCTTGCCCAATTTCTCAATTATTTGTCTTAAGGTGAAATCTGATTTTGACAACCTCTATTTGTCCTGAATCCAGCTTGTTTTTCTCCAGGTTTCTCTTCCACAATCTTTCTCAACCTCTTTTCAAGTATGCTTGCATAAATCTTACCTGGAACACTTAATAAAGAAATTCCTCTGTAATTCTCACATTCAGTGGTGGGAAACATGGTGGGAAAAGATACCATCATGACCACAAGATTTTTCTGATGAAAAGCCATAGGGATTATGACACATTGCTTCTGATATGGTCGAAAATAATTTATTGTGGTGATCTATGTAGGAGTTTGGGGGGGGGGAAATGATGCCAGCAGTCAACTCTGTCTTTAGGTGTTGTTACATTAGTGCCATCTAAATAATCAGGTGGAATTACAGATGGACAGAAGTTTCACCTAATGGCCTCTACAGTGGACCAGAAGGCATTACTGGAGTTTTGTACAGTAGGTTTGTTTTTACATTTTGACCTTATTTGAGGTTTTATGTAAGATGACACTGAAGTTGGAGTTCAAGCTACTTGTAATGTGCTTATTTATGTGTGTGCTTTTATTATTATTTTTATTATTTTATTTAATTTATTTATTTTACTGTCTGGCACACTTTTGTTAGAAAACTAATGTTGGTAATTGGCTGATAATTTCAAATCAAGTAAGGAATGAATACCTGCAGTAGTATCATTTGAATCTGGAAAGCAGAAATAGTAGTTAGGTCTACTGGGTGATAATGTTATGCTAAAGGACATAAGGTTGAGAGCAGCTAAGAGAAGGTCATTCCACGAGTGATAATGTACAAAATTATGTTCTGAATTACTGAAAGGAGAAGTGACTTCTGCAGTATGCTTGCAAGGAGAACTGGTTAAGAAAACTCTTAACCATTTGCAGCATTGATCTCATGTTAAAGACTTAATGGAGTGAAAAACAACACAAGTAAAGACCTATAGCTGTTGAATGCTTCCACTATTTCACCTGCCACAGAGACATTATCAAGTAGTGTAGTATGAATTGTAACACATGCAGATACAAGCAGCATTAACTTAGTAGACTAGGTCTTCTAAGACCTTCTAGACCTTCCCAATTAGGCCTCTAATTGGGAAGGGGACCTCTCTGTGGGTGCTAGTCAGAAGCTGAGGTCGTAATGTGGGATGCCTAAGAATTAATGTTTTCCTTATTTTCAGAAGTTTAATGCATCCATATTTATTTAAATTAGGTTAGTTTATAATGCCAACTAAGAATTCTAAGAAAGGTCTCTTTTGAACTCTGCTTGATGAAGCAGTTTTTTTTAGTGTCCAAGGCATAGTCCACCAGACCTGACTACTCAGTCATGATGTATTTTTATTTTGTTTATTCATATGAATGGCGACTGATCCAATCTGTTTGTAGCAGGCCAACTTGCAGGAACAAGAAACTAAGAGAGGAAGCAGTTGGTCCTTAGGGGACAGAATAAGGGAAGCAGGGGGTTGAAGACAGTTTTTAAATTTTGACTCTTTTTTTTTTCTGATGTATCGCAGATAAAGGAATAGTGATTGCATTTGTATAATATTTCTGTAGAGAAGACCTAGGATTAGATAAGGATTAAGTATTTTTTTTTTTTTATTTTCTTGGAATTGTAACCATTAAATAGGAAGGTATGAAGTATATGGTTAAGTGGAGAAGCCTCATTGTAACTAATTGATGGCTCTGTTGGTTAGTTTCTTAAATACCTTATAGTTGGGGGGGGGGGGAGAAAATAGTTATAGGAAAGTTGGTGAATATTTCTAACTGTGAGTAGGTTTTCTATACTATAAAAAAAAAAAAAAGGTTAATATTAGGGGTGTGTCTAGAAAGGTCAGTCTATTCTTGTTCTTTTTTCATAGTAAAAGAGATTCTTGGATATTGACTATCAGGATGGAGGAATGAGTCTAATGTTATAGGCCATGAGACCAAATAGGAAACACATCATCTATTGATCTTATCCAGATAGAAAGCTGAAGAGAGGCTGAACCAAGAACATCCTTTTCATAACTTTCCATGAAAAAATTGGCAAGTGTGTGAGGGTGAGAACATTGCAGTATCCTATATCTCTTTGCAAATTTTGTTCTTCCAAGAGAGGTAACCATCTGGACAACTAAACCTGTAGACAAGATTGATATTTCTCTTATTGGGATTATCTTAACTGTCCCTCTGCTTCCACAAACATCATCATCAAATTCTTGACATGTACTCTCAAGGGGTGTACAGGATATGATAGCACTACATAAAAAATTTACATAATTACTAACTTTCTATCTACAATTTTCCTCCAAATCAGTCTGTAACCTGTCAAGACTCCAACATTATCAGATCTTATATTTCTATCTTCTAAGGCACTTTTCACTGTATCAATCCACCTATATCTTGGTTTAACTCTGGATCTTTTTCTTACCAACCTGGCAGAGAACACTTGTTTTGCTAATCTTTCCTCTCCCATTCTGTTTAAATGATATACCACCTGAAATTAGCCCTGCTAATGCATTCCTTGATGCTGACAATGTCAAGTTCTTAAAAGTTCTCCAAGGCTCTCAAAAGCTCTTAAAAGTTCACAAAGCTATATAACTGAGAGGAGACCTCCACATAGCCTTTAAAGGAATGCTGAGAACCGATCAGGGCTTCTGACCTAATGTCCAATCCTCACCTTCTCATGGTGCACCCTGTTAGGTATCTACCTGGATACTGAACGAATGAGGATGGGCTGTCAATTTGGGATTTAGCCGATCAAATTGTATTCTTATTGGCTTAAACCAAAAAAAAAAAAAAATGCTGGTACATTTCAGATTTTTAATGGCTATTTTCTGTCTCAAGTATTGATTGCATTCCTCTTGAATATTTCTACCACTGTTCTGTTTTGTTTCGTTTAACAGTCTTTCAAATAATTACTCTAAAAATCTCAGATGTCTATCTTCACTTTTCATGTTATCCTTATCATCTCAGATTCCTTTGATTATGCTTGTTTTTCCTTTTCTAAGCTTTTTCAATAGTCAAAATGTTACGGAATATTATGCCACATTCCTAATTGTATCTTTAAGAGTACAGAAGATACTCTTAATAAGAATAATCAGTGTTCCCAAGACTTCTTTAGCTACTTTTTTACATAGTGTCACTTCTTACATTTTTTCTCTCTATACACATATGGCATCTGACAACTTACATACTAGGAACCATCGATGTGCTTTCTTCTTTTTCGTGATTGCCTCTTTCACTTTGTCTGCATTGGTGTTCTGATTTTTCTTCGTTGCAGACAGCTTCACCACATGCCTTTCTGGTTGAATCAATTAATGTTTCCTTCAGAGTCAGCTATTGCATCTCCAAAGTTTGATTATCGTTATAAAATTCCTTCATTTTTCTTCAAATAATATTTGTATTCTTTAGGCTACAATTTGCCTTTGAAAACTGTTCAACTTTAATTCTTTTTTTTTTTCCAACTTTTTACATATTCTTTTTAATTGAACTTTATTTTGCTCAAAACATAACGAATCACTTCCTATTTCAAATTCCCTATATACTTTTGAATCAGCGTGAAGATATCACTATAAATATAACTGATGACTTTTCTTATTTCTTGAATATTTGTGCACATCATCAAATTCCTGACATGTGCCTCTGTTATCTGTCAAGACTTACCTTTATATTTAAGTCATTATACCACATGAGATTAGGTCTTCTAACACATTTCAGAATGCTGACGATGTCAAGTTCTTTCCTAATATCCTCATTTTTAATAATACTATATCATGTGTTAACTCCTTTAATCTTTTTGAGAATGCTCATATCTGTAGTCTCCAGTCTTTAATTAGGTGTTTCATTTCTAACCCAGTTCTTAGATTCATAAGTTAAAATTGATCTTGTATACAACTAGTTCAGTGTTTTGACTAATTTCTCTTTTATTCCATATAAATTTATTCAGCTGTCTGCCTAGTATGGTAGGGAGTATTTACTAATTTTCATATTTAATTTCCCATCTTCACTAAAAATTGTGTTTAAATAGTTGTAATGTTTTATTTTTTTTATACGTTCTTCATTCAGGATGCTATTGTTTTCGATGTTTATTCCAAATTTATTGCCACAGTTATTCAGCTTAGTCATACAATCCTGCAGACTGGTACTGGATTTATTTAGCAGTATCTGCATAAACTAAAGAGCCGAGAACCTCCACCTCCATTATTGATATCAGGTTTAATACCACTTTCCTTCATTATGTAATTCATATAGATGAATAACAGTGATGATAATGTGCAACCTTCTCTCACACCCTTCAGTTCTGACTGCTGATGTACAACTCAAATACAGACTGTGTATTGCTTGATATAATGTCCCATTTACACCATATGACTATAGCTCTTGAGTTAAGCTTATACGTTGGTAAGACATGGCTTCTAATTTTTTTAGGAAATGACATCGTAAAACTAGATTATTATTATAAAAAAGTTTAATAACTACCTATATGTCTGCAATGCTACATTGCCATCTTCAGGGATCACAAAACAATGATATGTGCACTCAGACACTCACATTTGGCAAATGAAGCTGAATAAAGGCAACAGAAGTCGGGCCTAGAGTCCTAAATGAGCGGAATTGGGTTGTCTTGGCCATTGGGCTGATGATCTTGTAATATATGCTTCCCAAATTTGGAGATCTCATTCACAAATTTGTTGATGTTTGAAGAGTTTTTCAGAGCTGAGACAGATTCAAGGAATAGTCATATTTTCATATATGAGTTGCCAAAAAGTGTCACATCTTTTTATTAAATTACTCTGGATTAGAGAAAGATGTCAGAAGTTTTTTCACTTGGTTATACAAGGGTAGTCTGAAAAGCTCTCAGCCTAACAATGAAAAAACAATTTATAATTTCAAAATTATTTTTATTTTTCAACATAATCTCCCTTAAGACTAATACATTTATTCCAGTGATGCTCCAGCACCATTATCCCATCCCTGTAGTGGTTCTCATTAAGATCTGCAAAATACCTGTCTACTGCTGCAATCACCTCTTGATTCAAAGAAAAATTCTGACCAGTGGGGAAAAGTTTTAGTTTTGGGGAAGAGATAGAAGTCAGAGGGAGCCAAATCTGAGGAATAGGGTGGATGTTCCAACAATTCATAGTGCAGACAAATTCCTTAATTTTCCCATTCTCAAAAGACTTGATTTTTTGCCAGAAAAAGATGATTTTTTTTCTTCTGCAAAATCTGAAAAGGCATATGACAACATGCCAAGAGAGAAGCCATTCAAAACACTACAGTTATATGGTGTCAATGGGGCATTATATCAAGCAATACTTAGTCTTTTCTCACAAATTTTTTTGTCTAGTCTTGTTAAAAGATCAGAATAATATTCCCTGGTTATTGTTTTACCCTTTTCAAGATAATTAATAAACTAAATGCTTTTAGCATCCCAAAACACCGATGCCATGACATTTCCTGCTGATGGAACCAACTTTGTCTTCTTTGGTGCTGAACAACCGGCTTGTGTCCACTGTTTTGACTGCTGTTTGGATTCTGGTGTGTAATGGTGAATCCAAGTCTCATCCATAGTAATAAATGGATGCACAAAATCAGTTTTATTCTTGTTAAATGCTCCAAGCACTATTCAGAGATTTTCATGCAAGTGCGTTTTCGGTTGCTGTGAGCAAGTGCAGCACCCATCATGTGCAAAGCTTTTTCATATGCAATTCTTCATGCAAAATATATCCTACACGTTCTTTTGAAATGCATATAGTCTTAGTAATTTCACACACTTGGACTTGCTAGTCATTCAATACCATATCATGCACTTGATCAATGCTTTCTGGTGTTGTTACTTTTTGGACGTCCTTCACGTGGTTCATCTTCAAGGCTGGTCCGGCCACGTTTAAACTCAGAAGAACATTTCTTAATTGTCGAAAATGAAGAAAGAGTGCCCATAAACTTTCATGAACTTTGAATGAATTTCTTTTGCTGTTAAACCTTCTTTTATAAAGAATTTTATAACTGCACAATACTCAGTTTTATCCATTTCAAGCTATACAGACAATACTTTTGCTTCAGACAGCTGTATAAAACAAACTGCTTGATAGAATGACTTGCGATTTCATATGGATGCTTATGACAGATGTACCAACTTAGAAAAAAAAAATCTCTTGCCGATAGTGTTGCCATCTATGGTCGAGGCCAGAACTTTTCAGACCACCCTCATACTATAAATTAAAGATACCAAGAAATTATATACTTGGTTTAATCCTTTATCCAAGTGTAAGCAAACAAAGCTTGCACCTGAAGTATTTTCAGGACTGGATTAACTCGTGGTAAAGGTGGTATGACTTCACATCACTTTCCTTAGTATCTCATAATGTAAAGCACATCTCCTTGTGGATATGTATAATATATGCATTATGGGAAGGGTCACTACCCAGACCAGTTTTGACCTTTATTTTGAGGTCTCTTCAGTGGAAGCCATACCCAGAAGTGATACTTGAAGTAATGCAGAAGTCACATTTTCATATACGAGTTGCCAAAAGGTTTACCAAAGTATTCCTTGTGAGATTTTTATTCGAACTCGGGACATTTACTTGCAGATGACTCTCTATAAGTCTCTCATATACAGTTTTGCTGAAGTAGGTGTTGTTTATGATGCCTACTTGCAGATGACTGACTATGAGGGCTTCTCATACAGTTTTGCTGGAACTGAAGTAGGTGTTATTTCTGACTTGCTTTCTTTAAAACATCATGCCATCTTTATTTCTACCCAAAGTGTGCCCACCTCAAGTTTGCAAACAAATGGAAGGATTGTTTCAACCTATGTAAGGGTTATGGTTTTCCTAATGTATGTAGGAGGACAGATGTCGGATTTTTATGACTTGTCAGCTGGCTGACAAGTTTATTTGGATGTTTGCTCGGGTAGTGCTTAGCAATATGAATGGCTACCACAGTGGTGTCAGCTATTTATTTGAAATTTTGCCTCTGAGAATTAGCTGTTAAATGTCATGCATGTAGATGTTGAAGAGAGAGAAAAGTTGGTGTGTGTGTGGGGGGGTACTTCCCTGTGGTATTCAGGTTATTGTTAACTGGAGGTAGACAGGTCCTTAAGACAACTGCGATGATTTTGTTTTTATCTGAAGCAGTGCTGATTAGATCTGTAAAATCCTCCAAGAGAGATGTTTCCTTACTCTTCTGGAAACCAAATTATGTTTTTGGATTGAAATTAAGTTTTTTCTGTATATGTTGCAATTAAGAAAGATCTACTCCATAATTTGGTTGATAATATAGTGTTGCTGTGAATCTAGTAACTAACCTTAATTGAATATTATTAGTATTATTGCACAGGAACTGCATAGGGTCCAAATGCTCATCAGTGGAGACCTACACAATATCTCTTATACCCCTTATTGATGCACTGACTGACAAAGTACTCACGACAGACTCTGGGAACCCATTCTACTCATTCACCGCTTTCCAGGTGGAAAATTTTAATTCTCATCTCATACACTGCCATCACACTCTAACTCGATTTCTAGAGATGACTCATTTTATACTGAGAAAATATTTCAGCATGTTTCTGTAATATTCTCCTTCTTTTCCATCTACCAACTTTTACAACACAAACAGTCTGTCATCATAGGGAGCAACTCTCCTGCACCACTCTCTCTTCCCCAGGTGATCAGACTTGAGCATAGTAATCCAGATGTGGGCATATCAAGACCTTATAAAAATGAATAATAACTTCCTTATCTTTGCTTGTTAGCATACTCTTCATTAACTGAGTAATCCTATGAGTTATCTTTTCTCTTATAATAATTTAGCACCTCTGTAGCATAATTGGAAGAACAATAGTATCTTGCAACCTTCGATTGGAAAAAGGTTAAGTTCGATTCTCGTCGTGATGAGAGGAATCTTTATGAGTTTTTTCGATTGAAGGTGAGTTAACTGATCTTGTATGGAGGTAGCAGGGTTTTTCCTTTGGAAACTTGGGTTTTTCATTCTGCATGCAGAATGAAATACCCAAGTTTCCAAAGGAAAAACACCCAATTTACAGACAAAAAATACTAGTGGTGGTGGGCAGTACATGGCATTGGTGTAGATGATAATGGTAGTTGTGGTTCACTGTAATTGGTGGATTTAAGTGGTGGAGATGGAGAGCTGTAAAGTAGGTGCCCTCCCTTAATGAGTCTTTGGACTCCTTGCAGGTGTCACATAATAATAATTTTTTTTAGTTATGGTTTTTCCCTTTCAGTCGTTTCCAACCATAGGAGACTTTGTAGGCATTGCCCACAAAGTATTCCTGGTGAGATTTTTACAGGGTAGTTCACCATTGCTTCCCCCCCTCCCCCCCATTTTATCTGAGCTCAGGACCGGCATATAATTGGGAATTATTCATGACTGTAATCCATGTGTGTGTTCCTTGGGGCCAGTTTGCCTGTTCTTGGGGGACAATAAACCCCCGACCTCCGTACGAGACTGGCTAACTCACGTTTAGTCGAAAGAGACCAGATAAGGGTTCCTCATGTCACTGATGGGAATTAAACCCAGGTCTTTCTGACCAAAAGGTTTTATCTATACTGACTGAGCTATGGAGACTCCTTTGGGACCATAGGCATAAATAAGTTTCATTTTCCAGTTCCCCATTCTGATATTTGCCCACATCACTCTACTTGAAGACTGCCTGCCATTCAAAAAGATTAGCCTTGTATTTAGTGTTGAATACCATAGCTACTTCTTCTTTTTTCTGAATCCAATCCCTGTCCATTATGTGCTTCACAGAATTTGAACACTTCATATTCACAAGAACTGAATTCATTCTTACTCTGAGTATGATGTGGCTTGTTGTTGAATAGTGCATTAGTTAATCTGATTAACTAACTTCAGATGTTTTTACACTTCAGGTATTGCTGATTTAAGGTTCTTTTCTATCTATGGATTTACCTTTTAAATTTTAATAAATTTAAATGAAGTTTCTTCAACGATTAGAAAATGTCTTTTATTCTATGTGTAATTTCAGTTTCATTCAAGAGATTTGATTTTTTTTTTTTTTTTTTAATCATAATTCATATTTTAGACTGATATATTCTTAGATCTTGAATCTTTTTTTTCAGGAAAACAGAAATATGTAGATTTGGTGTTAATTTGGTTCATTTGTTTGATGCAAGGTTAATCAGATAATAAAGCAGATTAGGTGTTGACATACCATTAGTAGGAAAACTGGATTTTATTTTGAAAGAAAGAATAGAACCCTGTGGTTCAAAATTCATTAATTATAAAGTTTGAAGATCAAGCACCTGGAAAGTAAATCAACGGCCCAATCGCAAAAAATTAATTGTCTTAGAGATATCAACAGCAATGTTGCATTTCTAAATGAGCAAAACAAATCTGCCTTGTATACATATTCTGTGGGAATACATATTGGCAAAGTGTACTGAGTATTGGCTAATTTCCAAGCTGTTTGATAATGCTAGTGGTCCTTTTTTTTTTACTGCTACCCTCAGTTTCAGAAAAAAACATTAGAAGAAATGAACAAAGAAGAAGAGTTTTGAATTGAACTGTAAAGGAGTGTTCAATAGCTGATGCATGTGTTCAATGAATTTAGAAGGGTGAGAAACTTTATGTTAGTTCAGATGAACTAACAGTATTTCATGTTAGTTCAGATGAACTAACCATGACATAGAACTTACTTGTACCGGGAACAGAATCCCTGTATGAAAGTGGGTTGAGTGAATTGCTGATAGAGAGGCCATTAATCAGTCTAATTGCCCTTTTTCATAATATTTTTTTTTTTTGCTTAGGCACCATCCCAAATATATGAACTACAGGTATCCTTTGCTTAATGCGGGATTTGATTAACTCGAAGAAATTAATTGCGAAAATCCCTTTATATACGTGGCAAGAGAGTTTTAATTAGCGCGCCTTTAAATTTACCAAAATTCCATACCAAATATGGCATCATTGCTACAAACCATAGATGTGAGCCTCACTGCAACTTTCAAAGCCTATTTTCTTAAAAAAGACATTCTTAGAGGCAGTAGAAACAACAACAATGGGAGAAAATGCGATTAAGCTCCAAGAATTTTGGAAAAATTTTAACATTAAACACGCAACTGAAAAACATTCATGACTAGTGGGAGCAAGTGTGGTGAAGACGTTGGTTTTGATGGTGTTGATGCAGAAGATGTTAAAGAATTATAAATTTAGTTTAGTTCTTTATCCAAGTCTAAGCAAAGCAAACAAAGTTTATGCCTGAAGTATCTTCAGGACTGAGGCAACTTGTGGTAAAGGTGGGCCAAGCTCTCATCACTCCTTGTCTTAGTATCTCTTGTAATGTAAAGCACATCTCCTTGCGGACATGTATAATGCTATACATTAAGGGAAGGGCCACTACTCAGACTGGTTTCGACCTTTATTGAGGTCTTGTCAGTGGTAGCCAGACCCAGAGGTGGTGATACTAAACTGGAAGTATCACCACCTCTCCATTCTCATTCACATTCTCCATTGCTTCCACTAGAGGTGGAAGCAATGGAGAATTCATATTTACCTATACGAGTTGCCAAAAGGTGTTTCACCTTATTATTAAATTATTCTGGATTTAGAGAAAGATGTTGAAAGTTTTTTCCTACTTGGTTAGTCTATAATAAATTTAGTTTAATCCTTTCTCCCAAGTGTAAGCAAACAAAGTTTGCACCTGAAGTATCTTCAGGACTGAGGCAACTCGTGGTAAAGGTGGACCAAGCTCTCATCACTCCTTGTCTTAGTATAATATAATATAAAAAACTTTCAACATCTTTCTCTAAATCCAGAGTAATTTGATAATAAGGTGTACCTTTTGGCAAGTCATATTTACCTTTGTATAGGTAAATGTGACTTCTCCATTGCTTCCACCTTAGTATCACCACCTCTGGGTCTGGCTCCCACTGACGAGACCTCAATAAAGATTGAAACCGGTCTGGGTAGTGGCCCCTCCCTTCATGCATAGCATTATACATGTCTGCAAGGAGATGTGCTTTACATTATGGGAGATACTAAGACAAGGAGTGATGAGAGCTTGGTACACCTTGGATAAAGAATTAAACAAAATTTATAGTCTAACCAAGTGGGGAAAAAACTTTCAAAATGTTAAAGAATTATTGGATTCAAATTCAAAAGATTTCAGTGACAACGATCTTGAAATTGAACAACAACGTGCATATGAGGACACCGAACAAATGGAATGTGAAGATGAGGTTCCAAAGGAGATAACAATCAAAGAACTGGATGGAATATTTCACAGTTTAGAATCACTTAAGCAGCAAGTAATGGATGTGGATCCAGATGTTAATCTAAGAATGCTTGTTTGCCTAGGTCTAGAGAGTCATTTTGCTTGTTATTGTAGAATATATGCTTATAAGAAAAAAACTAAAATGACTCTTGATAACTTTTTTGATAAAAAAGTGCAGTAACCAAGTACAAGCATTTATTAAACATTTACTTTGCATTCATTTTTTATCTCTCCTAAAAGAGTACTATATAAAACAAACTATTAAAACAGTAATCAATCATGGACGAATTGTAATTTTTAGCATTGATTATATTTGATTAACGCGATTTTGATATACGCGGTGACATCAAGGGATTAATTAATCACATTAATCAAGGGATACCTGTATATTTATTGGTTGGCTGGATTTGTGTTAATTTAGCTGTATACAAGACAGTGTTCAAACCAATTTTAACTTATGGATCTGAGCGCTGGGTTTGAAGTAAAACACTTGATCAAAGACTAGAGACCACAGATATGAAAGTCCTGAGAAAGATTAGGGGCATGAACAAATGGCATCAATGGCAATATCATATTAAAAATGAGGATATTAGGAAAAAACTTGTCAGCATCCAGGAATGCATTAGCAGAGCTAATCTCAGGTGGTATGGTCACTTAAACAGAGTGGGCAAGGAAAGATTAGCCAAACAAGTGTTCTCTGCCAGGTTGGCAGGAAAAAGACCAAGATATAGGTGGATTGATACGATAAAAAGAAGTGCCTTAGAAGGTAGATATATAAATATAAAATCTGACAATATTGTAGCTTTGACAGGTAACAGATTGATTTGGCAGAAAATTGTAGGTAGGAAGTTAGTAATGATGTAAATTTTTCATGTAGTACTATCATATCCTGTACACCCCTTGAGGATACATGTCAGGAATTTGATGATGATGATTGTGGAACAGAGGAACAGTTAAGATAATCCCAACAAGAGAAATATCAATCTTGGCTACAGGTTTGGTTGTCCAAAATAAAACTGGAAGAAGAGGATGTTTTATTTTGTGAAAAATAAAGCAAACCCCCCCCCCCCCATTGAAGTATGGTTCAGATATCGGAATTTAGGGCAGTAGATGTTGAAATTCTACAGTTTTTGTCTAGTGAAAGTGAGGAGCAATGCAGTGCGCTGTTATTAGCAAAACTACTGGGTTGTTGGTCAGCTGTAGTAAATAATTGATTTATAGAAGGAAGAGGACAGGTGACAGAACAAAGGCTTGCAAAAATTCAGCATTTGTTGCAAAATTAGAACATAAGGAACTGCTTACCACCATGCATGCCGTACATCTAATCATCAAGCTTCAAATTGCTGACATAGTCAACAATCTTGTTCCTACTTCCGGCATTAATGGACAAGCTTCTGAACAAAGGTAAACATCTGGCCAGGCTCATATGCATGATAAGGGAAATGCTTTCAAAGTTCTTAAACAAAACATCATGAATTCAGATCTCATTATTTATCACAGGTCATTCCCCAGTGCAAACGTAGGACATAAGAAATCATACATAATTTTGTGTGATTTCTTAAATGAGAAATCACAATTATGTATCCTTTCTTATGTAAGAGTATTACCAGGCAAGATGTACAACCTGCTGAAATGCAAGGTGTACATTCTGTACTTGACATATCTAGTCACACCTTGCATATCTTATTGAAATATTTCCTGATATATGGATGGCATGTGAAGAATGTATAGTATTTTGTAGTTAAGGAGAGTAGTAGGTCTAATTTCAGTTATACTATAGAAAAAAATATTTTTTTTTTAAAACTTTTACTCTAAACTAATTTTGTTCCTTTTAGGAAAAGGATTCAGCCTGATTACACAATGGAAAAATCTGTGTGCCACAAAGTGCTTTTCTTATGTTTTTTATTAATTTTAAAAACTGTCTGAACTAGTTAATAAGAATGTAAAAATTAATTTCTTTATACTTCTGTGAAATAGTGACAGTATGCAAATAGAATACATATAATACCAATAATAATTAAATACACACACACACACACACACACACACACAGTGATTTTTTTAAAAAAAAATTTTATATTGATCCCATACATGAGGACAGCCTGTTGCACTTCAGCACTGTGATTGGGGTACAGATGAAAGTTTGGAAAAAAAACATTTAAAATGTTTAAATAAATGAGCTAATTTGCTATTATTGCAATGTAATAGTATGTTTATGTAATCAGGTTTGTATAGCCTATTAACCAGACATATACATGGAAGCCACAGAAACCTAACATTAAACTTATTTACAACTTGCTGAATTGCCAGTATCCATTGATTATTCATTATTCATTTTTTAGAGGAAGAAATGAAAAGATTGAGAGCAGCTCTTGCAAAAGATGGAGCTTATCATGAAATTGGTTTTAGTTATGAACAAGATGATAGTCTCGACAGTCCATCATCACAGAATTCAAAAGGTACAGTTTTTATTATATTTAAAATACTTAGAAATATTTTGCTATATATTCAAATTTGTGTGTATATGAGAAAGAGCGAGGAAAAGATAATCACTTTCTGGTGTGAAATATATAGGGTAGATGGTTTTGGGGAGGGGGGGGGGATTATATCAAAGTTTAGAAAGGCGGATCAGCTAAAATGTCCTTAGATCTTTACTGAGCATGATGATGTAATTAATCTTTTCTCAGTGATTTGGTTGTTTTAGTTTAATCTTAACTGATAACACTTGGCATACAGAGGGTTTTTCTGAATATCGATCAGACAAAGTTCAGTAAACTTTTCTAACACTGATGATAGCAGTGGGATACTACTTTATGGGATAATGTCTGTTCTTAAGTCACAAAGAATTTTAAAGGCTTTTTCCCCATAAGACCATCTATAAAGTGAGCTGGCTACTGAAATTTTCAAAAGACAAAATTTGTCCGTTATTTATTCATTTCAGGTTTCTTAAGAACTGGAAGAAAGACTGGATCAAAATTAATATAAAATATGCCAGAGAATTTGAAATAAGAAATGTTATCATTTTTAGCTTTTCTTCTTTTTCACCCATAGTCTATGTAGACCATTGTAACACTATAAAGGCATCAATCCTAACATAATCTCTCTGAGTATTCCTGTCTTTGATTCTCCTACAAATTAGAGAATCAAAGAATTAGTCCAGTTTCTAATATTATCTATCCAGGTGATTCTAGGTTGCCCTCAGCATTTTTTACCAGACGTCAAGCCCTCTAGTGCTATTTTAGGTAAGTTGTCTGATCCAGCTATGGCCCAGCCACTGGTGCCGTTTCCAATGTATTTTAGTGACATTTTCTTGTGTGCTAGCAATGGAATGTATTTTCCTTCTAACTTTATCATTTGTAGCCTGTGACGTGTATGGTATCTTCAAAAGTTTTTCTGTAGCACTTCATCTCGAAGGCAAATAGTCTTTGCTCATCTTCCTTTAGGCGTGGCAACTCTCAAATCTGTATAGTAAGACAGAATTAACAAGGGTGTATATGTGTATATATATATGAGGTACAGTCTTGTAGTTATCTGTATTTTATTATCCTCCCAAAGTTGCTGTAACCTCTGAAGGACATCAGTAGCTTTAGCAGTGTGTTCTTTCATGTAATGTTTAAACTGGCCAACTCTGTATTATACGCTTTCCAAGCAGGTGACTTTTTTTTTCCAATTTTTCATTGTTCACTGAAATTTTCATAGGCAATGTCTTCAGACATATTGTCTGAAGACTGTTTTTGATTTGTGGATGCTTCTCTTTAATCCTTAATCACCAATGCCTTAGAAACTGTCTGTTAATTCTTGTAACTGACGTTTGTTCTCTGCTATTAGGTAAGTGCCATCTTCATATCTGAGATTATTGATTTATTTGCTACCAACTATAATTCCATTACCACTGTTTTCCAAGGCTGTTTATTATATATTCCTAATAAAGATTAAAAAGCATCATTAAAAGTATGCAGCCTTGATGCACACCTCTTTCCATTTTGAAAGGGTTGCTGTAGTTGCCATTGATTTCTGTTAACATTTCTGAGGAACGGTAAGGAGTTTTAATTAGTCATACTATTTTATTATCTTTAAAGATTGTTCAGTATTCTCCACAGTGCCTCATGCCATACTGAATTGAAGGCCTTCTGTATATCTATAAAATTTTGACATGGTATTTTATTATGTTTAATATATATTTCTCCAGTGAGATGTAAATAAGTGATGTACTCATGTTTTTATGGACTCCTGCTTGGTTCTCTGAAAGTGCGCTTTCTATTTTCCCCTCAGTCCTAAAGAATAAGATTTTTAAGAAAATTTTGCTTGGATGACTGATTAAACTGATAGTTCTACAATTGCTGTATTTTGTACTATTCTTATTTTAGGATTAGGAATCAGAACAGAGGTACACTAATCTTTAGGCCATGATTCATTGCTCCACACATCTTAACAAATTTTATGCAGGCCATCGATGATAGGCCCTCCACCCTTCAGTAGTTCTGAAGTTATTCCATCTTTGCCTGGTGATTTTTTTCCCATCTTCAAAGAATTAATTGCTGTTTCTACTTCTTTAAAAACAGGGAAGTCTCCTTCGTCCAATGTCATTTCTATTATGTCTTTAAGGTTTAATTATTAAGGCTGCTGTCTTCTGAGAAAAGGTTAGTTGAGTGCCAAATCATGCCAATGCTGCAAGAATATTTCAACCTTTCCAGTCAAAAGCTTGCCATTTTCATCCTCAATTGACCAATTTTTGAAGGGTTTGTTAATCTCCTTATTTGGAAAGTGCTTCTAGGGTTGTTTCTTTATAATTCCTCTTCAGTCTTTCTATATTCATTCAGAATCCATCTGGTTTTTAGCTGTTTTAATTTTGTTTCTTGTTATTTCATTTAGTTCTTTCTTTTTCTTTGCTATTGTTATCTTTGTTTATAGAAGAATTTAAGGTTCTTCTTTGATCACATAGTTAGTTATAAAACACCTGGTTTGATTATCCTACTAGGTTTTCCTATTATGGTATCAGTTGCTTCTAAAATAGGTTTGAAAAATAGTTTGTATTCATTATCAAATTCTCATGAATTCTTCTAGGAAGGTATTCAAGGAATTAGTAATGTAGGGTTTGTATTATTCTCTTATATGAGGTGATTCCAACTTCTCAACATGATATCTTCTTTGTTTTTGGTTCCCTTTTATTTGTTTTAATTTTAGATTCAAGGTGGCAATTACCATGTTGTGGTCACTACCAATATTGGCTCCTGGGAAAGGTCTGGTCTTAGGAAGGTTAACTGATGATTTATGTGTTGTCCAAACAAGTATATCATCAATTAAAATGTATGAAGGTCCTCATTAGGTGAAGTCCATGTCCACTATCTGGATGACTTATGGGAATGTAAAGTATCAATAATTGTTAAATTATTTTGAATGACAAAATCAATAAGTTTGTTTCCTCTGTCATTGGTTTCACCAAAACCAAATGCACCACAATGGGTGAGAAAATTCCTTCCATTATCTATACCAGCGATTTTCAACAGGTGTGCCGCGAGATTTATGAAAACAAATAGAAAGAGATAATGTCGTAATTTGCACATTTATTTATTAGTGTCTGATCTTCCATTTTCTTGTGTGTGTAAATCAATCAAAATTATGCCTTTTTTTTTGCCACATCAAAAAAATTAAAAGAATATATTTTTAGTGTGCTGTAGAATTTTAATAATTAGTCTAGGTGTGCCGTGTTATGAAAAAGGTTGAAAATCACTGATCTATACCAATTTTTGCATTCCAGTCTCCTTAAGACAGTGAGATAATTTTTCTTTATTTGGAATTTATTTTATCACTGAGTTAATTTGTCTGTAGAAGTCATACACTCTTCATTGTATAGTGAGGTAGGTGCATAGACTTTTATTATTCATACATTTATTGGTTTTTCCTTTCGGTCTGACAAGTGCATTTCTGCTATTTATAGGTTTAAAATCCATCACATATCTTTTCACAATTTTATGAATCAAAACATTAACTCCCTCTTCTCTTCCTCATTGTGTTCCTGAATGAAGCAAAAGGTTTCCCTCATGTCACCAATTCTCCTTTCTTGTGGCCATCTGATCTCACAAAGTCCCATGACAGACCAATGATAGTGTGAGAATTCATATTGTAGTAGCTTAAGCCGATCACCTTTTTGAAGTGTTTTGACATTCCAGGTATCAACTTCTCCTGAGCTGTAGAGCATTCTCTTTGTTGGTCTGTATACTACCATTAACACTTTCCACCACCTTCCCTGGCAGTCCCAGAAGGTGGCATGGTCCTTATTTGTTGACACAGAATGCTGTAAGATAAGACTGTCTCCATAGTGTGGCAGCACTCATCTCATCTTCTGTCTTTAGCCTACTAGGTAAGGCAGATAACTGGGAGAGAAGCAGACAAACTCCCACTGCATGATAAAAATAGTAAAATAGGAAACATTCACCCCAGCCCTTGAATACACGAATAGCATTGGGGGGTAGGAAGAAGGAGCAAGAAGAAAGAAAAGAAGAATAGGGACCAATCTACAGATAATTTAACAGATGTATATTACATGAAGTAAGGTATTGCACAATCAAGTAGCTTTCAGAGATATACAAAAAATAATCGGAGAAAAAATGAAACACTTTGAAAACAACAACTATCATATAATCATACACAATCACATAGACAAAATCCAAAGAAAACTAATTCAGGCAGAGAAAATTGTCTGTAATGATGGAAAAATCAGAACTTCTTGTTATAGTAAAGTGGTAATTTGGAAGCATGCTTGAAAAGAGACCAAGAAAAATTCTTAAAGAGAAAGTTGCAAAAAGCAACTGAGTTCATGCCAAATATAAGTTATCATGAACAGACTTTCACCACTTTAAGACAAGTGGTGAAATCATGGGAATAATATGAGGATTTAATGATATAATCACGTAACCACAAGAAAGATATTTATTTAACCAAATATTTCGGTCTGGAAATAGCAGACCATCTTCAGTGGTATTACAAGAACAGTTTAAAAAATACAAGCTAGAATACTAACAATAGATCATTAAAATTAGAACATGCCGCGTGATGTTATATCACTAAGTATGAAACGGAATATTTTGAAGTAGAAACATGATTGAATTTGCTGTTTAAAAAAAAAAAAAGTTAATGAAATAATTAATGAATAATCTTGATTAGACTTTCCCAGATTTTTGATATAGATATACAGTCATTACGATTCAGGTTTGGGGCGATGGAGCAAGGCCTCCACGCTTTCCTTGAACAAACGTTCAAACCTATAACGGAATCTATGTAAGAGGCGAGTCTTGGACCAAAAGATGCTGTGGTCAGTTTCAATCCCGTGCTGAGCCAATCCAGACTTGTCAGGTTTGTTGTGAAGAATGGAGGATTTATGTTCTTGGATTCTTTTTTTAAGAGAATCCAGTCTGTCCAAAATAAGAGATCACAGTTGCACGGAATTTGATAAACTCCAGGAAGAGATAAAGTTGAGTGTTTGTCTTTAGACAAACGCTCAAAGTTTCATTGAGAGGTACATTGGTATATAAAGATTCTATATCAAAGCTAACCATGAGATCTGTAGGTTGTAATGAGACATTTTTTAATTTTTCTAAGAATCTGAGGAGTTTTTTAAAAAAGAATTTGAGTTGCCAATGTAAGATTTCAATAATTTAGCTAGATATTTGGCTATACGGTAAGTAGGAGAATCAATACAATCTACTATTGGACGAAGAGGATAGTCAATCTTATGAATTTTTGGAAGGCCATAAAATCTAGAAGGTCTTGCAAAATGAGTTTTAAGTCTTTCAATTGTGTCTTTATCCAAACTGATGACTTCATCTAAGAGAGAATTTAATTTCTTTAGATGTCTGTTGGTTGGATTATAATCAATTTCTTGATATGTGGAGTGATCTCGAAACAAAAGAGAAAGTTTTCTTCTGTAATTTGCTGAGTCCATAACTACTGTTGCTTTTCCCTTGTCAGCTTTAGTGATAATGAGGTGATTATTTTTTCTCAAAGACTGTAAAGATTTCATTTCAGAAGGAGATATGTTGGAAGGAGGAAGTTTGGCCTTAAGTAGAGACGAAGCGACTTCTAGGCGAAGAGCATTAGCTTTATCACTGGTTAAGATTCCTTTCAATGTTAACTAGGAAATCTAGATATGGTATCTTATTTGGAACAATAGAAAAATCATGTCCTTTTGACAGGATGAGGGTTTTGCTTTTAGTCAAAGGACGTCTGGATATATTTACAATCCAATTATCTGGAGTTATGAATGGCTTGGATCTGGGAAAGTCTAATGAAGATTAGACTTTCCCAGATCTACTTTCCTTTCTACTACATTCTCAACACTCCACTTCATAAAATATTAAATCTCATAATTGCAACCCTCTCCAGAACAGACTACATATAGAGGTTATTCCTCAAATCTACCTCAGCCCTGAGAAACTTCTAAAGCCCAACAAATTTGGGTGCATGAAACTGCCCCAAATTTGGTTCACACTCATCATCCTCAAATCTTCAGCCTCATTTACCAAGTGTTAGTGCCTGCCAGCTTGCACATACCATTGTTCTATATTCCTGATGATGGATTTGACTTTGCTGAAATATTGGAAGTATTAATTAAAGTTATAATTAATATTCAGCATATGTTGTAATTTCCTCAAAAATAATAGACATGATTGCCGTGTTTGAGCAAGTGCAATAGTTATTTGTACTTGGTCATTTCTGAATGATTTGGATTGATTGTCTTGCAGCTACAGCATAATGAGTAAGTCTATTTTGAGCCACTTCTTGTATACTGAATATTTTACTTGGATTGCCTTGGTAGTTTGGATGATCATATGATGACCCTTTTCTTCACAAAGAACTCAAGTGTGTTTAACCACACAGTAAATACTATGAAAACCAACAGTAAAAATTCTGATGCATATAAAAATATGCTGAAAAACAGAAAAAAAATTTATCCCTGTTTTCAAGTAGCAAACCTGTAGAACAGGTATTGCATATTATTTAGACATAATCTTTAATGAAGATGCATTTAATTGCATATTTAATTTGTTAACACCATTCATTATCTCAGCAGTGAACTTTTAGCTATTTTTAGGATGTTTTGGTACTAGTTTCCATTCAATGTAGATATCTTACTGCAATGCATTGTCATAATTTTTCTTTTAGAATTCATTATAAAAAAAATTTCAATCAGATCTGCTTAATCTTGATTTTTAGAGACATATGTTTATTTCTTCACATGAAATACATCATATATATTCCATGTTTAGTCTGTAGAGCAGGGTTTCTGGACCATGTAAAAAAATTAATTAAAAATAGAAAAATTATATAAAATTGATAAAAAAAAAAAATAGAAAAAAAATCCCTTAGCCCACCAGTACAAAATGTACTATAGGATTGCATATAACCTTTCACTGGTGAGAAGAAATAAACAGTAAGGATTGGACATTAGATCAGAAATCCCAGTCAGTTCTCCACACTACACATTTCTTAAAGATGATGTGGAGGTCTGCTCCCAGTTATTTTGCATTAATCCTTGCTGTTTATTTCTTCATGTGAAATATATTAATATATATATATATATATATATATATATATATATATTGATGTATGAGGAGGCAGGTCTGGAAAGTTTTGATAAACACCTAGAACAAAATGATATTAAAACAACTGATATAACCAAGAAAGAATACTAGTAGCAGAGTTATGAAGGTTACTTATGTTCTTATATCCTTGTATGTTCTTACTTGTGGTTATATTATCAGTTGCTTTAATATCATTTTTGTTCTAGGTGTTTAGCAGCACTTTCCAGACCCTCACATATTTCAGAGCCAGCATCCAGTTAATCACAGCTAATACTTGTAACATAAAATTCCTCATGCTACAGTTAGATAGATCATCCTGCCAGTTTCTCGTTCATTGTTGTTTGAACTTCTCATTCATTTAGAGAAGAGGATGAAGTATGACTCTAGTTTTATAATTTCAAAGCTTCCTGTAAGTTTGCTAGCCTGGTTGGCTAAGTCAGTGCTTCCCAAACTTCTGGATGTCAAGGCCCCCTTTGCAAAAATTAAAAATTTCACGGCCCCCTCGAAAAAAAATCGTAATAGAGAGATATAGTATTATAATATTTATTGTATTTATATTCAATACAAAACATACACAGTGAATATTGCAAAAATCAAATGCATATGTTACATTTTTTGCCTCTTACCGTTTGGTTCTGAAAACGATGCTGGCTGTTCTGGTAAAATATGAAATACTGTCCTTTTTTTTGAGTCTGTTTCTGCTTCTTCTGATTGCTCGTGGGAATTTTTTTTTTTTTTTTTATTTATTTTTTATCAGCCACTTATCCATCTCAGGGTTAAATTTTTTAACTTAGAATAGATCAAATAATATCACCACTTACCGATACTGGCACACCACAGACTGATAACATGAAATTAGTGAATATTACCTGAATAAGGAAATCCCTGGACCAGGAAATTTTTCTCCCTTTAAGGTAATTAAGCCTAACACGAAACAGACAGCAAAGGCAGGTTATTAAAACGTGCATATGATTGGTGCGGTATTAACAAAAGATCGCACAACCGAAAGATAAAAGCATAGCTGACAATTGAGTTGAAATGCTAACTCTCTTCAACCGAATTCCATATGTGAAACTGCCATAACATTCATTATATATATATATATATATATATATATTTTACTTAGTTTTAACACTTTTACGAATTTTAACACATTCGGTTGAATTTTATTGCTGCCTTGGGAAATCGAACTCGCACACATCTAATTAATAACAATAGTTTTTAGTTAGATACTGTGTTTGTCCATGCAACATATGGTTTTGTTTCAGTCTATACAGCATAGTTTCTGTATGAGGGGACATGTGATTCATTAATTAGTGTGTTTTTATCCCAGTTGTCTCTAATTGAACTATTTGTTGAGAAATATATTACACAGACTCCTCATACCTTATTCACTGGCATAATAAAAGTACTTGTTTTTATTGCCTCTGCAGTATAGTGGCTGTTAGGGAGGACCTGTTATTTACCACTGCAAGTGAGTTACTATCTCCCCACATGAACTTGTTTAAGCTTTTTTTTTCATGTGTGAAGTATATGGGAAACTTTTATTGGTAACAGAAAACTAGCTCGGATGACAGTGATAATATAAAACGAGTTTTGATATGTATATAAAGTCAGTATCAACAGTCCCAGATTATGAACGCATGATAAAAGGGACAGGAAGATTTGGAGCTTCCCTGGAGAGCATTTGAAGTAAATACAATTAACCACTGCTTTGAAATGAAACATATGAATAAGCAATATTTACTAATATTCATTAAGCACTGAAATATGTAGGAAGCAAAGTTTGTGAACCAACACCAATGTGTGAATTTTTCCATTAAAATATAAAAAATAACAAAAAAGAAATAAAAGTTAAATAAGTTTCTTTTAAAATAAAAAAAATCTACTTAGTCTTAAAGCATTTAAAATTTGTTTTCATTATTTCATGGCCCCCTTGGGGGCCGTGGCCCACAGTTTGGGAAGCGCTGGGGCTAAGTGGTCCCCTCTCAAATCATGAAGGCTACAGGATTGAATCCTGCCATGGGCATGTATGTTTGTCGTCATCAAATTTCTGACATATTCCGTCAGGGGGTGTACAGGATCTTATGATAGTACTACATGAAAAGTTGCAACTTCCTATTAACAATTCTCCTCCCAATTAGCTTGTTATATGTCAACATTCTAATATTATCAGATCTTATATTTTGTTCTTCTAAGGCACTTTTTACTGTATCAATCCACCTACATCTTGGTTCTGCTATTGGTCTTTATCCTGTCATCTTGGCAAAGAATACTTGTTTAACTAATCTTTCCTCTCCCATTCTGTTTAAGTGGCCATATCACCTGAGATTAGCTCCGCTAACAGTGGTAAAATTTTTCCTAATAGCCTCGTTTTTAATATGATACTGCCACTGATGCCATCTGTTCAGTCTCCTAATCTTTCTCAGGACTTTCATATCTGTGGTCTCCAGTCTTTGATAAAGAGTTTTATTTCTAACCCAGCTCTACGATCCGTAAGTTAAAATTGGTTTTGACACTTTCCTGTATACAGCTAGTTTAGTGCTTTGACTAATCTTTCTCTTATTCTATGCAAATGGGTGTTTGTTGATTGGTGAGAGATGAACTTCATCACTTGGTGTAATTGGAACCACTGACCCAACAAAAGCTTCTTGCTTATGAGATGAACTTCATCAGCAGTTGTGAAATTACTATCCTGTTTATTGGATGTCTGAAGTGCCATGTAAAGAATTTCATTTGGTCTCTCAAGCAGAATTTTCATACTTCGTTTTAAAAAAAAAAAAACGCTAAAAATGGAGTGGGGGGTCTTTCCTTGTGGACTTGATCCACACGAAAAAGCCATTTCGATTAGGAAACAATTTTTACCTGTCATGTGAGAATTACAGGAATGAAGGTTTATGTATTTGAGATCTGAAGTACAGTTGTTGATAAGACTGCAGAGTAATTTCATTGAAAACTGAAATAAAGTTTTGTACTGCAGTGATGGGGTGAAAGCTATCAAAAACAGTCCAGTGAATGGGATCTCTTAGGAAGATTCACCTTGATTTTTGAACTAGTAAATTAAGTTATTACAAAATTTCAGGTTTTAAGCAGTTGTGTCACTGTCTGTCAGTAAAGGATCACTTCATAAAGGAGTACCATACGAAGATGCTATATTACTTTTTTTGTATTCTTAAATTATCAGACATTTTTATAATTTAGTGTATTTGGAATCACTGTCCCAACAAAAGCTTCTTGCTTATTGGAGAGTCCTGAAGTAGCTTGAAAAGGTCCTGGTTTGGCCTACAGAAAAGAATTATATAACTCATATTATATGCTGTATTAATGTATTATATTACAGGTTTAACTCGTTAAAGGGGGTTACAGGAAAATTCATTAAAAAACAGTTAATCGAAAGACAATTCATCGAAAAAGCAATTTGCTGAATAAACAATTCATCGAATGGCAATTCATCGAAAATATTTCGATGAATTGCTTTATAATTCATCAAAAATTAATTTTTCTTGCAAAGTATTGTTTAAAAATGTTCATTAACAATGCGGAACGTTACTCATGATACAGACAACATATTGAAGTGGTCATTGAAACGTAATAATTATTTTCTTGCATTCATTGCTTGCATACTGCTTCATTGTGCAGGTAGAGAAGACATTTCATTCTACCAAATTTTGTCACAATAACTAGTCCGACTGAAATTATAAATTTCATCCAGTCAGAGCGTAATTGCTAATATCATTTCGGAACTTTTTTTTTTTGAAATTTTCCTGGAAATAGGCAAATCAGTCCCATGAACACACACACACACACACACACAGAACATTCCAATATTCCAATTGAGACTGGTGTCGAGGCTAGCTGGGGAAAGGACATACTGTCGGAGAGCTCCTGAAAGATTTGTGATTTTTGTTGATTTATTAATATTTTGTTAGATTTAATTGTGTAATTTTAGTATATTATGGTAGTTTTATTAGTGTAGTTAGCGTACTAAAGTGTTTTATAACATAATCTATGTCAGGAAGTCGCCTCTAGAGGGATTCGTAGTGTGTAGTGTTCGTGAAAGCTCCTGATAAGATAAGCGTTATTTTCAGTTATCATTGATAAATTTACTTTAATATTGCATAGTTTTGCTTGCCTTGCTTTGTTAGTGCATTTGTTTGTGTGTTTTTGGTGTTTATAATTTATAATTTGATAAAATACATTACTAGTATGGCTCCAGTACGAAGGAAAATGGCGGCCAGTAATGATGGTTCACCATCTTTTTTCAAGAACAGTAATGTAAAGGAGATGATTCAGTGTACTATCTGCGAAATGTACGCTTTGCGGAGTGCGGTCAGAGTGTGGTTAGATGATAATAAAGGAGTGAACGTGTGTAGAAGATGTAGGGAGAATGAGGAATTGAAGTGTATTTCGGATCGTGAGTGTGATATTTTTGTCAAACTTCAGAATGAAGAAAATAGGGATATGACAAGAAATGGCGAGGTTGTACCAGAGAATTGTGAGAGTGTGAATGTAGAAAGTGTGAATGATAGTATTAATGGTTTTACAGAGAATAAAAAAGATGAGATAGATGCAATGAGTGAGATCGCGTTGTTGAATGGTGCGATACAAAGGGCAAAACAGCAGCTAGAGCGTATGAGCAAAAGTCGACTGAATGAACCAGCCAATAATAAAAAGTATGACAGGAAAAATAGGCGTATGAGTGTGAACATGAACAAAATGAAGGATAGAGCGCTGTATGGAGACTCGTTAGTACTCGAGGTGTGTTAGTAGAGGATTTGACAAAATCATACCAACCTGGTGCGACCATAAAGGATGTAACTGAGTCTGTTAGAGAGCAAAAGGAAAGGGTGAAAGAAATGATTGTTGTGGCAGGTATGAATGATTTGAAAGGAGATAAAATGGAAATGATAGAAGACCTGAATGAATTGTTTGAGGTAGCAAAAGAAAAGAGTGAGAGAGTTAGAATGATTAGTCTTTTGCCATGGTATGACAGTGAAATGTTTAAAAGGAGGGCCATAATTGCGAATGACTTTATGCGTGGGTTATGTATAACAAGTGGTGTGGAATTTGTGGATGTGTGGAGTGAGTTCGATGGGCGAAAGGATCTATATAAGATGGATGGCTTGCATTTAAATGGTTACGGTGTAAGGAGACTTGAGAAAGTGTTGCTGAATGTAGTGGATGTGCAAATTCAGGGAAACTAGATTTATTAAGTGGGGGGTAGATATACAGTCCTTAGGGAGGCAGTTGAATGTAAGAATGAATATAATATGTCCGAGCAAACAAGGACAACAAATCAGAGTGGGATAGTTAATATAAGGCATCGAGGTAGGGTTGGGGCTAATGGGGGTCTTAAATTCATGTACACTAATGCTAGGAGTATTAGGAACAAGAAGGGAGAGTTTTTGGTCATGGTTGGCACTTCCAGACCACAGGTTATTGGTATTAGTGAAACATGGCTGACTGTAGATGATATAGCTAGTGGGATTGAATGTGATGGGTATAGTGTGTTCAGGAATGACTGGGAGAATGAAATGGGGGGAGGAGTATTGTTGATGATAGCTGATGAGCTACAGCCAAGGAGAATAGAAGTTGAATTGCAGAATAGAGAAAAGAGCACATTTGAGGCCATTCGGTGTGAGATTGTGGCTAGCAGAACTAAATATACAATTGGGTGCTGCTATAGACCAGGTGATGGAAAAGATGGTGGTGACAGTATGCACAAGCAAATAGAAGAAAAGAGTGGAAGGAGGGTAATTATTATGGGAGATTTCAACTATGGTTGCATTGATTGGAGTGAGGAGAGGACACACGGGAGGAAGGAATTGGATTTTATGCGGTTATTAAGGTATAACTATCTGCGACAGCATGTAATGGAAAATACTAGGGGTCAGAGAGTGCTTGACCTAGTAATTACATCTGAGGATTTGGCTGTAACAAATATGACCACATTCCCACCATTTGGTGAGAGTGATCATAGGGTCTTGTCTTAGGAGGTGGCTAAAGGTGTGGAATTTTCATTTAAGACAGGGTACATGTGGAATTATCGGGCTGGAAAGTATGACAAGCTTAGGAGTTTGATTGGTTCAGTGCCATGGCATGTAAACTTCAAGGACTAGAAGTTGATAGTGCATGGGAGGCAGTTTGCATGAAGCAATGGCTGACTGTATACCTAGAGTCCGAATAATAAATCAAGTAGGGGTTAAATGGATGAATAACACCATTAAGCTTGAGCTGCAAAAAAAGAAACAACTATGGAGGGAATTTAAGGAGAAAGGTGACCGGCAGGCACATGAACAGTATAAAGTGCAGGCCAGAAGGGTAACAAGTGTGGTAAGAAAAGCAAAAAAGGATTACGAAAGAACATTGGCCATGCAGGCTAAAGAGAATCCTAAACAGTTTTTTAGATATGTAGCAAGTAAAAGGAAAAATGTATATGGCAGAATGATTTTAAAGAATGCCGATGGTAGGGAGGTAACTGAATCATTTGATATAGTTGAGTTACTGAGTGATCACTTTGCAAGTATATATCATCCAGGTGGTGACATTGCAGAAACGAATAAACCAGTAGATTATAGAGGAATTGTGGTGAATGAAGTGGAGGTGAGTAGTCTATTGCATAACCTCAATGTCAATACATCTGTGGGATTGGATGGTATACCAGCTCATGTTGTACGAGAAGCAGCTAAAGAATTGTCAGTACCCTTGACCATTTTGTTTAATTTGAGTCTCAGATCTGGGTTAGTCCCGAGGGGGTGGAAAGAGGGGAAAATAGTTCCACTGCATAAAGGTGGTTCCAAGACTGCTGTTGTAAATTACCGACCGATTAGCATATCAGGAATCATTGTGAAGGTCTTAGAGAAATTAGTCAAGAAAAGAATACAGGATTGGATAGATGAAAATGGGATATTGTATGGGGGACAACATGGTTTTGTGAAGGGTAGATCATGTCTCAATAACTTGCTCACGTTCTATAACACAGTGACACCTGAACTGGATAGTGGTAATGGGTTTACAGTGATACTACTGGACCTTGCCAAGGCCTTTGACAGGATACCACTTGAAACCCTAATCAATAAATTGGAGCAGATGGGGATAGATACAGGGTTGGTGAGATGAATAGGAGGGTGGTTGAAGGAGAGATACCAGAGAGTGGTTTATGCAGGAGTGGAGTCTAAAAGACGGCTTGTGACTAGTGGTGTGCCGCAGGGCTCTGTTCTTGGACCACTGCTTTTCAATTTGTTCATCAATGATATAGGAAAGGATTTGAGAGGAAGTGTTCACTTGTTTGCTGATGATGCAAAGTTGGGTAGAGCAATTGTGAGTGCACAGGATGATTTGGATAGTTTGGAGGACTGGGCTAGGAAAAATGAATGTCAATTTAATGTGGCAAAGTGTAAGGTTATGCATTTTGGAGTGAAAAGATTAGCAGCAGTATATCACACTGGAACTGTGTTCCAGGAGATTGATGAGGCCAGGGATTTGGGAGTGTTGGTGGATAGGGAGTTGAAGTTTAGGGGGCACATTACAAAAGTGACTAAATCAGCTCATCAAATCACTTGGCTTCTGAAAAATACTTTAACATGCAGAGACAAACAAGTTGTTGTTCCTCTGTATTAAGCCTTGATAAGACCCAATCTGGACTACTGTGCCCAGTTATGGGCACCAGAGTTTGTTCGTGATGGGGAGGAAGTGGAGAGGATCCAGAGACGAGTGACCAAGATGATAGAAGGTTTGTGGAATGAACCTTATGAGAATAGGTTGAAGATTTGTGGGTTGCAGAGATTGGACGATAGGTGAAGGAGGGGTGATATGATTGAGACATTCAAATTACTGAAGGGTTTCTACAAGGTTGATCCAGAAGATATTTTTGAAAATATGACTGGTGGTGGTGGTGGGAGGACTAGGGGGCCATGCATGGAAGCTGGGCAAGAGCGTGGTTGACAAGGGTGTTAGAGCTAGGTTTTTTACTTGGAGAGTGGTGAATGAGTGGAATAAGCTTCCAGAGTGTGTTGTGGGTGCTACGACCGTGAATGAGTTCAAGGCAAGGTATGATAGATACTGTGTGAATGTCGAATAGTTGTTCTTGACATGATGTTAGGGCCTCCCGCGATGAGTTTGTCGACTCCTTGGAGTTGCCCGGAACAATAATAATAATAATAATTTTCACAACAGTTATAGACAAGAAAGACGATAAGAGTCCATATTGTACTATAACTATTCCTTAGTAAAGGAGCATTGTTATACCAACAGTCATTATATTGAGGAGGATGACGGAAAATAGTATTAATCATTAATATTATTACTACTAATAATAATAACAATAAATTGATTCTTTGATGTAAATATTTTTCACAATATAATAATAAAATATACAGGAATTCAGAGTAAAAATATTGGAAAACTTGAAAAAAAAATCTTCAGGAATGATTATTTACACCTGTTTCTGTTATTCCTCAACGACAGGAGTGACACATGCACTTATCTCCCGAATAACCTAGAAAGCAAGTAATTGCAGTTAATAAGGGGAGGATTAGGCTACGAATACTGATGAGTATATGCGTGGGTATATTTCTGGGTTTTGAGGAGGTGATCGGTGCAGTTTGTTAAAAAAAAAAAAAAAAAGGTTAAAATATTCTCTAGATAACTAATAAAATAGGAATGATGAATAAAGAACCTATAAACCTCTTTGAAGCATACTCATCTTTTGTAATATTTAGATGAGCAGTAGTTGGAACTCTTATTCAACTTCTGAAGGATGCCAGTGGTCGGCAGATCGCAGTTAGAAAACACAGTGCTAAAGGAAATTGGAATTGGGTTAAGTTGTTTTGAATTAAGGCCAAAGCAACTGGCCTTAAATCACTGCATGTGTTTTCCTATTTGGTTCCATTGTTTTTCGGCAAGAAAAACCTAAGTTTCAGGGAAGAAAAAACCTTCCATCCTCATATGATGGAAAGCAGGCTGCATCGAACTAAGTCAGATAAATAGTAGTTTACTGTATATAAGTGACCTGAAAGATATATCCCTCTCAAAACAATTGAGATTGAACTAATTAAAACAAATTGCTTTTTCGATTAACTGTTGTTCAATGAACTGATTTTCAATGTATTGTCTTTTGGTTAACTGTTTTTCAGTGAACTCTCCGGATACCTTTAAAGGGGAATACAAATCAGCTTATTTAATGCTAAATTAAAGCAATCAAAAGAATTTTTTTTGTGAAATTAAGATATTGGTAAGTTTTAGCTTACCAATATCATAATTGTTATATTTAAGATGAGCATTCTTGTCAACTCATGATAGAAACTTACATGATTGCCTTTTGTGTGTATTTGTATTACTGTAATTTAAAGACATGGTATATGAAATGGAAGATTTAATTACTTTATTGTGGTTCTTAAAAAAAAAAAAAAAGACTAATTTATATCTAGTTTCGTTTCGTCTAGAACAATATTCTTTATGAAGTTTGTCATATTGTAAAAGGAAATCTTTTCTTTTAGCTGAAGAATTTGATAATGAGCCTTACCAACTTCCTCCTGGATTGGAGGTTCCTTCTGGATTATTGCTTGTAAGTTGCCTTTAAATGTTCAACGTTTTATGAATTATACTTTGAATTTTTATTAAACTGTATTACTCTTTTAGTTTTAATAATTTGGGTGTTCTAAATTTAGATCTGTTCGTGACTGCATAAAAAAGTAGAAAATTTGGGGGACCACAAATACATTGAGAACAAAAACACAAAAGAAGAATTTAACAAGAATCACCATATTAACCTGAATCGAAAGAGCTGAAGCATTTTAAAATGCAATAGCAACATAGTTATCACAGATGCTGACAGTGGATACACCACTGTATTAGATGCCAAATCCTATGAATATAAAATGAAATTGTTCCTCAGAAATGAAATACATCCTCTCAGATTAGTAAAGCTCCCAGCAAAAGTCAACTTAATAACCTTAGTAAATCATTGGATGATACTACATCCATAGATCAAGAAACCATTAAAAAACTCAGAACCTACTATGCAAGGCTCCCAACAATATAGGCACACCAAATTACATAAAAGTAATTGTCCACTCAGACCTGTTGCTGATTCCATAGTTGTCCCACTTACAAAATCTTGAGATTTCTATCTTAACCTTCTTCATTCTCCCATTGGCAACTCAGCTTCTTCGATAAAATATTCCACAAAATTTTGCAGAAGAATAAAGCATTAAACTGACATCTTCAGATATGATGGTGAGTTTTGACATCACCTCTCTCCTCACAAATATTCGTCCTACTGAAATAATTTCTAGACCAATAATTTTCATCAGAGATTGTGGACTTTTTCAATTCACAATCACTCTGGTTGCTTCACATGGAAGGATCATCTATACCAACAAGTAGGAGGGACTGTTATGAACTTGCCACTATCACCTAACCATACTAACTTTTATCTAGAACACCTGGAAGGAAAGAATCTTTGCTCTCAACCCAAAACCATTTATTTAGCTTCAGGATATAGGAGGTATCTTTGCAATTTGGAATCACATAAAACCAGAACTCCATTTCTACGAAAAATCAATAATTTACATTGGAATGTAATCATCAAGAGGAATTTTCTTTCTGAACATGCACATCAGATGGGAACAGAATGAATTACAGTACTTCTGTCTATTGAAAACAGAATTTTACAGGACACTATGCTCATAATACATCAGTTCACCATCCACCTCAAAAGTATAGTATCATAAAATCCTTAGTGTCAAGAGCACACAAAATTTGTTCCCCCCCCCCCCCCAAATCGCTCAAGCAAGAACTGGTAACTATCAAACATACAGCTTTACTAAATGGATGCAACCCAGAACATAAAATATGATTGATATAAAATAAAATATAAAAGAACATAAAATATGATTAACAACCCTCTTAGACAGTATCCAAGAAAAGGAGAATTCCGCTGGACTCCATACCTTATTTAGAGAGTGGTCTATTCAGGAGTGGAGTCAAAAAGACGTCTTGTGACTAGTGGAGTGCCGCAGGATTCTGTTCTTGGACCACTGCTTTTCAATTTGTTCATCAATGATATTGGAAAGGATTTGAGAGGAAGTGTTCACTTGTTTACTGATGATGCAAAGTTGGGTAGAGCAATTGTGAGTGCACAGGATGTCAAAATTTTACAGGATGATTTGGATAGTTTGGGGGACTGGGCTAGGAAAAATGGATGTCAGTTTAATGTGGCAAAGTGTAAGGTATGCGCTTTGGGGTGAAAAGAATAGCAGCAGTATATCGCATTGGTGGAACCGTACTCCAGGAGATTGATGAGGCCAGGGATTTGGGAGTGCTGGTGGATAGGGAGTTGAAGTTTAGGGGGCACATTGCAAAAGTGACTAAAACAGCTCACCAAATCACTTGGCTTATGAAAAATACTTTAACATGCAGAGACATACAAGTTGTTGTTCCTCTGTATCGAGCCTTGATAAGACCCCATCTGGACTTCTGTGCCCAGTTATGGGCACCAGGGTTTCTTCGTGATGGGGAGGAAGTGGAGAGGGTCCAGAGACGAGTGACCAAGATGATAGCAGGTCTGTGGAATGAACCTTATGAGAATACGTTGAGGATTTGTGGGTTGCAGAAATTGGACGATAGTCGAAGGAGTGGGTGATATGATTGAGACATTCAAATTACTGAAGGGTTTTTATAAGATTGATCCAGAAGATATTTTTGAAAATATGACTGGTGGTGGGAGGACTAGGGGCCATGCATGGAAGCTGGGCAAGAACGTGGTTGACAAGGGTGTTAGAGCTAGGTTTTTTACTTGGAGAGTGGTGAATGAGTGGAATAAGCTTCCAGAGTCTGTTGTGGGTGCTACGACCATGAATGAGTTCAAGGCAAGATATGATAGATACTGTGTGAATGTTGAATAGTTGTTCCAGACATGATGTTAGGGCCTCCCTCGATGAGTCTGTCGACTCCTTGGAGTTTCCCGGAACAATAATAATAATAATTTAGATTAAGGGCATCTCTGAACATGTGGCAAAGATTATGAAAAAATACAAACTCAGCGTTACCTTCAAACCATCAACCAAATTCACAATCTGTTACCTTCTCCAAAGGACAAATTTCACCAATGATGCTACTTGGTGTATACCAAGTACCATGTTCATACAACTTGTCTTACTATGGACAAACAGGAAGATAGTCAAGAATCCCAAGCCCATATCTGACTTATCACACCACACAAATATGACCCAGTACAACATGAAATTGAAAACACTAGCCACAGGATCCAGTGGGAAAATACCAGATTCTGCATATAAATATGAACATTTTTTCAAAGAAAGTGCTGAAGCCTTACTTCTCCGACTGAACCATAATCATAATGACTGCCTTGTCATCCCTATAGTTTATTTGGGAAATTGTTATTCTCAACTGTATTAAATAGGTTGGTTTTATTTTTAATTATTATTATTTTTCGTCCAAGTATTTTTAACCTAACAAACATGCAATGCAGAGAGAGATTCTAATTTATCACATTGTTGTTCTTCTCTCATACTGATTTTGTTATGATATGTAAGACGAAATATTTGTACAGTAAAGAACTTTTACTTTGGTACATATATGATTTTATAATTATGGAAACTCCAAAGGTAATCACTATATAAGGCATTTAATATAATGTATTATATTAAATTGCATGCAATTTGAGTAGCTTCCAAACAAACTGCAGTAGATGTGCTATAATGAAGTATAGAAAAGTCCCTATCTAAATATCATAAAACTAATGCTATTTTAAGCTTGCTTTCTGTAAAACTCGATGTAGCTTTAAAATACCAAAGCGCATTACATCGATTTTTACAGAGGTCAAATCTCATGAGAACTGTAATAAAAATAACCTTGTTTGTCTCTATGTATTTTATATTAAATATTAATGTACATAACCCTATGGGAATTGATTGTATTTACTATTTTAACTAAAGTTTCTAGAATGTCAAGAACAAAGGCAATGCTTTGCTATCAGAACTTTGTATAATTGCTATGTATAAGAGCACAAGAAAGTTGTTTACGATTAAGTGTGTGAGAAAGTTGTTTGCGAGCTCTGCGCATGAACACCTTCAAAGCTTGTATCAAAGAGGTCCACTAGTTTCAGAGAAGTTTCCACTGCCCGACAAGACAAGGAAAAAAGAGTATACGGAAGAGATGAAGGAACAGGTTGGCCTTAACAAAAGGATCAAGGAGAACTGCCGATTTCTTCGGGGTTTACAACCCTTGGTGCAAGGTCCTGAGAAGGCGAAAATAAAAAGGGACTGAGCTGAACATTGAAGTGGGCAGCTTTCGGCAGAGAACCAGAGGTAGTCGAGAGGAGAGGACAGGTCCAGTTGCTGACAGAAGGATAGGTGAGCTCCAGTCACCGAAGCAGGAGAGGTGAAGCACTGTTACCAAAGAGAGCCAGAGGCATTTTGCAGAGAACCTGAAGTAGTCTGACCCAGAGGAACAGACTTTATGGCGAACCCACACCAGAGGAAAAATTGGGAGAACAGCCGATGGCAAGTGCCGGTTGGATGCCTTTTTGCTGTGGGAAGTCAACTGAAGCCAAAAGCCATAGAACGATCTTCAAGCCTGTATGCTGAAACTTCTTGCATGAGCTTTTAAGTACCGGGAAGATTGCAGTCCAAGACCACCAATACTCCGACGAAACGCCTCCTGAAGCAAGACTCTCCAGGCGGAAACCTAAGGCGAGATGAAAGAAAAACCATAGAGACTTTGATGCAGGACTTTTGGAAGGTGTCATGACAAAGAGCCTCTGTAAGTGTGTTACGTCCTTTAATGTACATTCTTTTTGTAATCTAGGAGATATGTCATAGATGGACTGATAAGAGATAATAATAAGAAATATCTATAAGAGAGTCCTCTGATTTGTTGTTAACTGGAATATAAATTAAATTAAATTAAGGGAATAAAAATCCCTTATTATTTTACAGCCAGTATGCGAAACTCTGAAATCGAAAACTACGATCTAAGAGTTTCATGCCAAAGAACTATCAGCAAATCCAAGCGTAAGTGAACACCTGGTAGTACAACACCAAGGCAACTCGAAGCAAAGGTGGAAACTCTTAGATCGTAGTTTTTGATCTCAGAGTTTTGCATACTGGCTGTAAAATAATAAGGAATTTTTATCCACTTAATTTAATTAACTTCGCCAGAAAAAATGGCCGTTTGGCTTTTTATCTTAGTTATAATATATTATATGGGCACACCTTTCTGGCATTCGTATAGTGAAGGTATGTAAGTTCTTTTCACTTAAACTTTGATATCATCCAAGTCTACTTACTCACTGATGAGACCTCAAAAAAGATTGAAACTGGTCTGGGTAGTGACCTCTCCTCATAATGTAAGGCAGTATTACATCTTCTAGGTGCTGTGTTTTACATTATGAGAAAATATCAAGGATAGTGAGGGAGCTTGCTCCACCTTTGCTTCGAGTTGCCTTAGTGTTGCACTACCAGGTGTTCACTTACGCTTGGATTTGCCGATAGTTCTTCGGCATGAAACTCTTACATCGTAGTTTTCGATCTCAGGGTATACTGGCTGTAAAATAATAAGGGATTTTTATCTCCTTAATTTAATTTAATTAACTTCGCCAGAAAAAATTGCCGTTTAGCTTTTTATCTTGGAATATAAATTGTAAGATAACTTGCCATAGCTAGCTAATCTCTTTATGAGTAAATTAGTCTCGGAAATTTGGTTTTCTTAAGCAGAGAAGTAACAGAGTAATTTAATATTGAATGGGGAAAGTTTGTTTCTTTATGCCAAAAGGATAGGTAGAGAGAGAGAGAGAGTAACCTCCTTATCACTTATTTAATGTACTTTGTTTTTAATGTAAATAAATGTGTTTTAATTATATGTCTATAGAGTGCTGTCTGATTGTTTATTTTACGATGCACTATTCCTAAAAAAAATATCAGACTTGTGAGCGGGAAACAACTAAGGCATTAAAAGTGCGAGAACCATGGCTGTATATGTAAACTTTGTTGAAGAAATATTACGCTAGTTAGAGAGAGAAATCTACCGGTCGTTTTACCGAGTCTTATGCCGATAAAGATATACTGGCGGTGCAGTCACAATTAAATAAATTTTTCAGTGTTCATAGGCATACGACTAGTAAAATACGAAAAGTGGATAACCATAGTACGCAACAGAATAAGCAAGAAAGGTTACGAGAGAGAGAAAGCACGCTCTGCTAATTATAATAACAGTATTACAAAGGCGCAGTAACCAAGCAGGCGCAATGCTAATTATAATAATGGTATTACAAAGGCAGCGTAACCCAGCAGGTTTATACATAGTAAGAAATAGCACACAGTTTACATTACGAAGTAAAAGCTCAGAACCATCATGATGGTGCATTGAACTGTTAAATGACATCTCACAATCCAGTAGGCAAAAGGAATGTTGGGGAATTATACATTGATGCCACAGGATTAACAAGAACCAAACATAAAACACACAAAACAATAAACTGAAAATGTGCAACTGCAAACAGTAATTGGAGAAATAAATAAGAACTCCAAGACTATGAAATTATAAAAATGAAAATGTAGAATTAACATTTACATTTCAAAACATTGCATTGAAAAAACAACGCTTAAATCTTATTGCTGAAATCTTCATAATGAACTAAAATGTGCAGACTCTTCCATTAAAATCAAAAATTTAGATAAAAAAAATGAAACTCTAAATCATTGTTTTTATTTATTATTTTTTGCCCTTTTCTACTTTATGTATAAAGAATCTTTTATACACAACATTAGTTACTTATACATGCTTCTTTTCTTTTTCTTCATGTAGCTTTCTCAGCGAGAGGGTGCAGCACCATGTCCTTCCGGTTCTCTCTTTGTTGGTGGCTTTCCTTTTTGTTTCTGCATAGCTATGTGATCCTGTTCATGATCTTATATCTTCAAGCCATGTCTTTCATTTTTTACCTCTTGATCCTTTTCCCATAATTTTTCCTTCTAAAACTGTTAGTATCCTCTGTCCTGCTGAACCTCTTGGTACATGTCCCGCCAATCTCGTCTTTCTCTGGATCATTTCCTGTAATAAAGATCTCTGTGTTCTCATTCTCTGTAGGACATCTGTATTTGTCACATGTTCTGTCCATGGGATTTTCAGAGCTCTCCTATAGCACCACATTTCAAAGGCCATTATCTGTTGCCTTACTCTCTTCTTGAATATCCAGGTATCACTTCCATATGTGAAAATTGGCCACACTAATGTTCTTAATCATTCTTTTCTTTGTCTTGATACTCAGAACTTCTGAGCAGGTCTTTATTTTTCCGGAATGCATCTTTAGCTATGGCTGTTCTTATTTTTATTTCTTTATCTTGCTTTCCATCTGCAGTAAAGTAGGTGCCTAAATATTTGTATTCTGTTGTATGTTCAATTTTCATATTGTTTATGGATATTTCTGGCTTGGATCTGCTTTCTTTTGAGATTTTTATAAATTTGGTCTTTTTTTTGCATTTATATCTAATCCAAATTCTTTACCTTCTTCAATTAGTAGCTGCAGTAATTTGATTAATTTGTTTCTGTTTTCTGCTGTTAGAATGGTATCATCAGCATATCTAAAATTGTTGTATTTTATACCATTGATACTAATTCCTATTTTTTGTTTTTCAATATTTTTCATCACTGTCTCACTATAGATATTAAATGATTTGGTGAAAGGATACAACCTTGTCTAACTCCTCTTTATGCTTCATAACTTTTAATTAAACTTCAACTAAAAATACTTAATGTATGTTGGGTCATATTTCATTAATTTACAGTTCTAAGAGAAAAGTATCAGTTTTTCAGTGTGTTAAATGCTGGGAGGACATGTTGGAGAATTAATGGAGTATTGACAGCACTAAGAAAGGATTAAAAACTATCTTTAATGCTTCCAGTATTTTGTCTCTCTCACTGAGACATCTTCAGGGAGTACAACTAACACTTGTAAAACACACACACACACAAAGGCAACACGATAATACTCAATGAAAAACTGGCTATGCCTCTGAAGTCGTATTTAGTTGGTGCACCCTCTATGGGCATTTGTAGGAGGCAAATTGAGACATCTGACAATTAATGTTTATCCAATTTTGGGAAGCTTTTTGCACCCATATTTGTTTAAATTCAGTTGATTTCTGAGTGCTGCTGCTGCAGATTCCTGTGCATAGATAGCACTCACAGCACTTACCAGAAGATACTCTGAATGTATATCCAATACATGGTCTGCAAGACCAGATTGACCATAGTCATGATTGCAGATGTAAGTTTGTGTTCTAAATGGAGGGTGACTGATCTACCTGTCTGTCTTTAAGATGCCAACTTTCAGGAACAGGGCATTTTATATACTTCAGGCACTAAGAGAGGAGGGAGCTGATCTTTCACTAGTCATACCACTTCCTAATATAAGAAAAAACCACCCATTTTAAAACCTCAGTTGAACCTACTTTAAATAATACATCTATATTCATAAATGTTGACATCCCTTGTGTACCAATATTCCTTTGAATGACACTTGAATACTCTTTAAAAACGTTTTCCCTTCTGATATCTTGGATCTCTTTTCCTTTGCCATCAGTTCTGGTTATTTTTCTTGGAGGAACAAAATCTACGAACAGAGGAAACTGCTATGTGTTCTCATCTCCACTTACCAAATTTTATATGGAAAATTTAGAAAAAACAAACCCTAGAATCAGCCCCACTTCAAACCTTCTATCTAGCTAAGATATATATAAATTATTTGTTCTCTGTGTGGCCTCATGGCCCAGACACATTAGACTCCTGCCTCTGTCACTTCAAATAATACATCTATTATTTGCAGGAATATAAAATAATACATCCAAGAATCCAGTTTACAATAGAAAAGGAAAATAACAATAATTTACCCTTCCTAGACACCTTAGTTGCAGGCCTTCTGAATGGTAACCTCTCCTTCACTGTATACAGAAAAGTCCCTTACACAGACAGATACATTCACAAACTTTCTAACCACCTCTCCTCTCAACAATATGGCATCATTAAAACTCTAACTAATAGAGCCTGCAATCTTTGTTCCAGTGGAACCTCTCTTTCAACAGAACTCGACCATATACACAACACCTTCCTATCTAATGGCTATAGTTCTTACAGAATTAAAAAAAAAAAAAAAAAATAATAATAATCAGTACTCCCACAACCCTCAGCCATCCCTTCAGAAGGATTTCAGAAATGCCATCACCATCCTTTATGTCCAGGGTACATCAGAAAAAATAGCCAGGTCTTTAAAAAGGTACAACCTCTACATAAGCATCACCAGAAATTTGCTACCTTTAACTGTTCTACCAAAGCTGAGTTCCCTCCACTCTCAGTGCCTGGAGTATGTAAAGTACCCTGTTCCTGCAAGTGGCATACTTCAGACATACAGGTAGATCAGCGACCATGCATTTAGATGAACACAAAACTTACATCTGCAATCACGACTATGGTCAATCTGGTCTTGCAGACCATGTATTGGATACCAATCTCAGCATCTTCTGGAAGAATACCAGAAGACGTAGGCCTCCTACAAATGCCCAATAGAGGGCACACCACCATCTAGATAGGACTTCAGTGTCAGGTTCAGGTTTCATTGAATATTGTGTTGCCTTTGTGTGTGAACATGTTAGTAGTACTCCCTGAAGATATCTCACTGACTGAGATGAAATATTAGAAGCAATAAAAATAGATTTTTATCCTTTCTTAGTGCTGTCAGTTGTCCATTGGGTAGCTGTCCAATTAAGAAACTGACTAATTATAAAGTGGACTCATTGCTGAGGTTTCAGGCTATTTTTAATTTTAATGGTACAGATTGCACATATTTACTTTATGAAAATTTCAGGAAGTGACATTAATTTTGGATGTTTATAATTTTATAATTTCATATTTTTCTAGGTCTTTGTTATATGTCTTCCAATATTATTTGCATTTGTTATGTTATTGTTTTATATGCTTTAGGCATGTTTCCTGGTAAGCCTTTGTGTTCTTTTGTCATTGTACAGTTTCCCCAACTAATTCCATATTTTCTCCCTTCCACTCCATTTCCATGAAACAATCTTTTTTTTCCCTCTAAATTCATTAAATTCAGTATAGCAAACTTTGACACACTTTAACACGTTCATTGCCAATCACACAATATCGCGTGATGCGAGTCCTCACCAAACGGCCGATCACGCGTTATCGCGTGGACGTCGCTATCAAGTAAAAAAAAATTGGCCACCACACAAAATTCCAATTTTCAGCTTGGCAATGAACGTGTTAACAAACTATTTCTGTGGTTTAAGGGGTCTTTAGTAAGTATCTACTAAAATGAAAGCATTCTGAAGAAAACAGATCAATTTCATATACAATGAGAGCTGTTTTAGATAGTAAGTTGGTTAAAATGGCATGCATGTCTATAATATATCTGGTTTAATGTGACTTTTGAACCTAGTGGGTGACAAGTGTTAATGCCCGCTGGCTTGGTGAAATACATGAACTAAAGTCTTATATTTCATTCATTACTAGCCAGCTAACCAGAAATAAACAATGGAAGATGTTATACTTTTTCTCAAGAACTTAAACTTCATTGCAGTTTTACTTATCAGAAACAAACTAGACCAACTTTAAACTTACTAGCAGCAAGAACAATGACAGAGTCATTAAACCTAACACATTACGATGATGAAATATGTCCCAGTGCCTGGATTTCATCTTCTGAATGCAGTTAGAAGTAGTCAGGGTCTTTGTAAGTTATTTTCTGAAGAGGATGGCAGTCTGCCAGATTCTTTGTCAGTTTTTTGTAGCCATATTTAATTAGGAGTACTCTGTAAAACATATGCTGGTTACCAATAGTCTTATACTTTTAACCTGCCTTCTTTACTTTATCTTGCTGCATAGGAATATTGAGTATGTGGTTGTCCACTTTTTAATTTTATTTTTTTATATCATAACTGTAATTCTTGTCTTACGCTCTTCTTTTTGATGCATATGTGCCAATTGTACATAATAACCACGATGCAAAGATGAAATCCACTCATCTTTCAGTGGATTTCATCTTTGCAATAGTGGATAAAGGAAGGGATCCTCAATAGCCCAGTCAATATCAGCAGTGTCCTTTGCTCAGAAAGACAACTTTAATAAGGGCATTTCGTTTAAAGGTCAGGTATATGGCCCCATATTAAAATAGCAGGGTGATGAAACACTATGCCTTGTGCTTAGTGTTTCATCCCACATCACAGAGAAACTTTCCAGAAACTATACACTTTGTCATAGTAGACAATATAGATTGGATTAACCAGCCAACCATGACTTTGCTTACAAGACAAAGTTATTTTGCACTGGCAAGCAGTTTATCCTAGGTAGCACATTAGGGGGAAGGTGAAAGGTGATTTGGGAGGGGGGAGTTAAACAGTGGTTTGTAACTAGTATATGTTGAGAATTTTTTTTTTTTATTCTTTCAAGGTTCCCTGAATGAAAGGAACTACATATGTCTCTCACTATAGCAAACTATACTTACTCAGAATACCAAAAGTTCTCATATGCACAGTACTATTCTAAAAGAAGTTCAGTGTAATAATACTGTTTCTCTGGAACCTTTGAATTTGCTGTAAGGAGAGTTGAATCAAACAGTTGTCCCGAATCAAAGTAGCATTGAGAGTAATCATTATGGGAAACTTAGATTGGAAGGGAAAAAGAACACATGCAGAAGGAAATGGAATGTATGCAGCTATTGAGAAAGAATTATTTAAAACAGCTTGTAATGAAAGGAACCTGATGTTTGAGAATATTGGATCCTGTGATAGCAAACAGAAAATAACCAAGATGAATACCACTTTGTCTTCAACTGGTGAGCATGATCATGTAGTCCTGACTTGGAAGTAACTAAGCATGTGCAATTTTTAATTAAAAAGGGTTGTATGTGAAACTGTATAGCTGACAATTATGAAAACTCTGGAGGGAGTTTGTAAGAGCTGTGGTATAAGCAAGCGTAAGGGAAAGATGTTAATAGTGTATTGGAAATGGTCAAGGAGTATTGAAGGAAAGCAGTATCATTTGTATACTCAGGGTGAGGAGGATAAATTAGGTAGGAGTAAAATCACCCATACATGGTACTAATGTACTGTAGGTTGATCACCCGACTTCTCATGTATGGGCTCAACATATAAAAAAAAAAAGAAGAAAAAGGCTGAATAGTTTCATTAAGCAGGCGCTGCAAAAATATGCTGTGGAGGATATAAAATCCTCAGGCCCGTGAGCAGTAAGCACGGGCAAGAAGGTGACCGGCATTGTGAAGTCAGACTTGATGGAAATTAGAGAAGTCCTGGAAGAAATCTGAGTTATTTTGCTATGTGATGAGTAAAAGGCAAAAAGTTATTATGAAAGTATAACTTTAATGAGCTCTGATAGTAGGGAGTTGATAGCAGAAGAAATAGTTAAATTACTTCAACATTAGTTCGATAACAGCGCCCTCTAACGACATAATGTCCAAACAAGGTATAGATCATTTACTATTTCAAGAGTGGTCAGGTATTGGGAACGTTGGTTAAGGACAGATTTCAGGAATAAGATACTCTGTGGGAGAGCATCGTTTTGTAAAAGGCAATGACTTTTGCGATTGCAATAACCGGTAGCAAATGTGGGTGGACATCAAGCTGGTGACATGCATATGAGGGTGGTTGATGGATATATATATCTGGAATCAGGTCAAAGAGAAGATAGATGACATTGAGTGACACAGGTTTTGTACTTTGGCTGCTGCTGCTGCTGTTCAGTTTATGCATCAGTGATATTGGAGATGGGGGGGGGGGTATCCCAAAATCTGTACAAACCCAACATCAGAATGATTGAAGATAGGAACCATCAACATAAGTAGCATCAGTGGAATGGAAATTGAACTTGCTAACTGGAAAAGTACCATGTAGACAAAATTGATGTTACTGAGATGAAGAAGATTTAAATAGGTGAGATCCTACTAAATACAGTAACCCCCTGAGTTACGTAAGTAATGCATTCCGTAAACCTTTACATAACTTGAATTTGTAAATTGCTCAAGTGTAACTTCGGAAGAAACTGCAATATTTATTATTATTATTATACGTATGTATATATACAGTATATTATTTACACAGTATTATTTTATAAATAAAACATCATGCAGTAGTATTTACTCGGATATAAACTATAAAAGTATGAAAAATATATAAAAGAATATAAAAACAAACTGAAATAACACTTTTCAAATAAAAAAAAGTCTTGTGACAGCTAATTTAGCTTTGTGGTGGGAGAGTCGGAGCTGGTGGTGGATGGTTGTGAAGAGAAATGCTGTTCTCTGGCAACTTCTACCCCTCTGGATGTTGAAGGCTGAGTGTAGTCGGGGTTGTCTGAGTTGTCATCTTGACGTTGTTGTGAGCGGCATCTCACAAACATGTCTAAAGTAGATTGTGTGGTCACATGCTTTTTGTCATTGTAGATGGCCTTGTAGCTGGACATATCAGAATGGATACGGCGGCTAACATTCTCGAACCGCTCAGTGTTCAGATCCATCGATTCTAATTATGCTTGCACCATGTCTATCAAGTTAAAAGCCTCAGCTAGTCTCTTTGTAAAGTTCTTAACGTCTGGAGTTGGCAGTTCAATCGGCATATTATTTTCTTCGGAATTTCGGAATGCCTCCAACTGAATAAGGTCATCATTAGTAAGCTCTTCATCGTGACTCAAAAGAAGCTTGTTAACGTCAACGTTATCCACTTCCAGCTCTAATTGCTTTGCCAGTTGCACACACATCTCCGTCGCTTGCTGTAATTCTTGTGTTGTCAACTCAACAGCCGTATCAGTCATTGTCTGCTCTCCTTCCTTTAAACGATTTTGCACCATTTCTGGGCAGAGTTTCTTCCGCACAGCGTTTATTGTTGTCCACTTGACTTTATCCCATGCCACCCTGATGTTGTTGATAGCATCAAGGATATTATAATTCTTCCAGAAATCACATAGAGTAATGCCCTCACCACTATCAATGGCCTTGATTGCTTGGGAAAAACATACGCCACAGATAGTAGGCTTTGAAAGGCACAATAGCGCCTTGATCCATAGGTTGCAACAGTGCGGTGGTTCTAGGAGGCAGGTAAACAACTTTTACGTCAGAATGAAAGTCGTCCAACTCTTCCGGGTGGCCGGGGACATTGTCCAGGAGGAGAAGCACTTTAAACGGGATTCTTTTCTTGACACAATATTCCTTCACCTGGGGAATGAAGTGGTTATTGAACCAGTCTGCGAACAGCACACATGTAACCCAAGTCTTGGTATTGGATTTCCAGATTACAGGCAGCCTACTTGGGTCAATGTTCTTAAAGGCTCGCTGTCTCTGGGAATAGTACGCTGTAAGCGGTTTAAGTTTCAAGTCCCCTGAAGTGTTGCTGCCAATCATAACAGTGATCCGATCTTTTGCGACCTTGAATCCAGGCATAGATTTTTCCTCTTTTGCAATAAACGTCCGTGTTGGCATTCTCTTCCAAAACAGAGCCGTTTCGTCGACATTAAAATTTGCTCAGGCAAATATTCCCCTTCCTCAATTATTTCTGCCAGAAGTTCAGGAAATTTACTTGCCGCGTCTGTATCTGCACTTGCTCCCTCACCCGTGACTTCGATGCTGTGTAGATTCGTATTCTTCTTAAATCGTTTGAACCATCCAGCACTTGCTTTAAATGCACTCTCCGTGTTCGTGATGCCGCCCTTCCTCTTATAAATCTTTATGTAAAGACCTAGCCTTCTCCTGGATAATCAGAAAACTCAACGGTATCCACTTCTGTGTTAGATCCTTGATCCAGTGAGACAACAATTTCTCCATCTCTGAAATTGGGCCCAGCCTCTTCTTGGTAATGATTGTGTCCTTCAACATTACCACATCTTTCATGCTTTCAACAGTGCGAAGTTTATTCTTCACTTCGTATTCACTGTCGAAATAGGTCAGTTTATATCCCGAGCTATTGTTGATATAATTTTCCCGTCTTCATACATACGAATTATTTTCAACTTTTCTTCTAAAGTAATTGCAGACCTTTCGAATCCATTTTAAGGGTAAATAAACAACAAACACTAACGGTGATAAGCATATGACTAAACTAATCGTGCGAGGTATGGACTACTGACAGGTCGGGAAAGGAGGAATTGTTTATGGAGTCCTTATTTCTAATTGGTAGGTTTCAATTTGAATGTTACAGTTTTTGCACACTTGCCCTCTGCTGTCTTGATGTTTGCCGGTAACCTGTCACTGCCTGTTACTATTCGTTACATTTGCTGTGAATGCCGATCTAGTTAACATTATGTCGTTGCATACTGCAATGTATGTCAAAGCTGCAAACATGTTCATACGTGCTAGTAGTTGTAATTTTTTAGATTTATTATGTAACTGCGAATTTACGTAAGTCGAGGGTTACTGTACATAGGCTGTTACATTCTGGCAATAATGATCAATGAAATGGGCGGGGTAGTAGCGATAGCTTCAGTACTAACATAAAGATAAAACTTCTTGTTGGAAGTTTATTTTTCACTTGGTTAGACTGTAATAAATTTAGTTTAATCCTTTATCCAAGTGTAAGCAAACAAAGTTTGTGCCTGAAAATATCTTCAGTACTGAGGTAAGGTGGTGCGATATGGGAGATACTGAGACAAGGAGTGATGTGAGCTTGGTCCACCTTTGCTACGAGTTGCCTAGGGATTGCACCACCTTACCTCAGTCCTGAAGATATTTTCAGGCGCAAACTGTGTTTGCTTACACTTGGATAAAGGATTAAACTGAATTTATTATAAAACTTCTTGATTGGAAGTCAACTTCAAGTTATGTTGGCAAACTTCAAAATAGGGAAAATGGACATTGAACTTTAATTGGATATGATTGTGCCTATGGTAACATAGAAGTTTCTCTTAGGAAAGAAGTGGAGGAATTTTTCGAATCATTAGATCAGATAGCAAGAATGCGTCAAAAGACCAGTTTGGATTATGTGGATGCTTGGAGGTACATTTGAGGATAGAAGAGAGCTGTATATGAGAGATTGACTGCATTTGAATGAGGAAGGTTGTAGGCATCTGGAGAGAGAATGCTGTTGTCGGGGCAAGTGAGAGAGTATTAATGCATAGAACCTAGAGTTGTCTGGGTGGATGGAAAGAGGAATGGCCTCTTGTGGAATAGACACTTGGGAGAAACTATTCCACAAGAATGGAATAGACATTCCAAGGGAAATTATGTATTTTCCCGTTGACTGCTGACATAAAGAAAATGGGAAAATTTGGTGATCTAAACAGGAGAGTAAGTAACATCATAGTAAGTACCAGCATATTTTTGTTTAGAATATGAACCATCTTCTAGCATAAAGATGTTCACAAATTCATATTGAGAGAAGACACAAGAAAGAAGAAAAGCCTCATTGACTCTGCCATTGTGGATAATGCTATCTTCATGCTGGTCCAGGATACAAGAGCATAACAGAAGATTTAAAATTGAAAGTGATCATCACTTAGTTTCAAGTAGGATAAAAAATTAATACCATTTGAAAAGAACAGTAAGAAAGTTTTAAAAAGAATTAATTGAGCAACTTTTACAGGTGAACTGTAGACTCAACTATACAAACATTATAAGGAAAAATTAAAAAGTTCAAAACATGAACCAAACCTTAGAATCTCACTGGCAAAGTCTGAAGAAAACATCGATTGATTCAGTTAGAGAGGTATATGGTGAAGTTGTCTGCAAGATTAGAAAAATAAGAACATCCTGGGTGGGGGCAGCACAAGAAGTTAAAGGAGCAGTCCTGGAAAAGAAGAAAAAACATACGAAAAATTCCTAGCAAATAAGTCAGCAAATGCCCTAAAAGAATACAGAGAAAAATGTAAGAGAGCTAAGCTGTGTACTAAAGTAGCTAAACAAAAGTCATGGGAAGATTTTGATAAGTATGAGGAAGGTGGCAAAATGTTCTGGAGGCTATTCATAAAACTTAGAAATGGACAAAAGAATACTGTAAAAGGAATCGAAGATGATAAAATGGTGACGCGAAAATTGAAGATAAAGATAGTCTAGATTTTTGGAGTATTTTGAAAGACAGTTAAATGAAACAAGAGACAGAATAGTAGTACAAAATATTTAAAAAAAAAAATGCAAACACAAATACATATATACTTGAGGTTGGGAAAAAACCCATCAAAAATTGAAATGTTGGAAAGTCGTGATATTTGACAGGAATGCTCAAATATGGAGATATAAAAGTTTTACAGTGACTTAACTGTATAATTCAGTATGCCTGGTCAAAAGGTCAAATTACAGTTATTAGAATACATCTCTCATAGTTGCCATCTGTGAAAAATAATAAAACTGAATGTGAGAATGTTCCATCTAAGATTTATGAAAAGCATATTTGAGAAGAAGGCACCTTCTCATCTACCTTTTCAAAGCAATATATTGTCTATATTTATGGTGTATTTATATATATTGTCTATATATATGGTGTAAGTCAGCAGTTAGAATTGAAGGAAATACAGGTTTGATGTAAATCAGTTGTATCCCAAGGATTCGCATTATCTCCTTTCTTATTTATCGTCTATGTGGATCACATTATGAAAGGCAGCGACTTTAAACCTGATATTAGAATTCAAGATATCAAACTTAGCTCTTTACTTTATGCAGATGATGTTGTACTTCTAAACAAATCCTGTACAAGTCTGTATTCAAATTGAAGAACCTTGAGAAGTAAAATATTCCAGTATTTTGGCACAGTTTTTAGTGAAGATGTGAAATTAAATATGGAAATAGACAACAGAAGTTGGTGTGGTCAGGAACAAGTTAAATAAATTTATATGGAATAAGAGAGAAATTAGCCATAACACTAAATTAGTAGTATACAGGACAGTGTTCAAACCAGTTTTAAGTTTTGTATCTGAGAGTTGGATTAGAAATAAAGCACTTCATCAAAGACTAGAACACAAGAATTCTGAGAAAAAATTGGAGTTGAACAGATGGCAGAATCATATTAGTAAATATGATTCTTAGAAAGGAATTTGACATCATCAACATTCAAGAATGTGTGAGCAGATCTAATCTATCATAGTATTGTCACTTAAACACAAGACAGGTGTTTGATTAAGATGGTAAGAAAAAGACCCAGAGGAAGACTAATATCTAGATGGATTGATTCAGTCAGAAGTGCTTTAGAAGACCAAAATATTAGATGTGACAGTGTTTGAGTGCTGATGAGTAATAGACTAATTTGGAGGAAAATTGATTATAGACTAGTAATAATGCAAAATCATTTAGCACTGTCAGAGTATTCTATGTATCCCTTGAGGATACATATCAGGAAATTGATGATTGCTGAAGTATATCCAATGATTTTATGCTAAACTTGGGGGGGGGGGGGGGCAGTAGTTCATAAATGTGATGCAGAGGTCTTGTAGAATGATTCATCATCATCATCAAATTCCTGCCATGTACCCTGAAGGGGTGTACAGGATATGACAGTACTACATGAAAAAATTACATCATTACTAACTTCCTATCTACAATTTTCCTCCAAATCAGTCTGTTATGATTGATTTAAGTAGAATAATTTTTTATTATTCTGAATGATTTAAGTAGAATAATAATTTGAACTTGTAACCATTATCTTTGGCCAATAATGGATGAAAAACTACAAGCATTATTGATTAGAAGAGTGAAAGAAACTGGTGAATCTGGGTATTTCAAGTGATGATTGGTTGAAGTAGTAAACATTCTCTCTCTCTCTCTCTCTCTCTCTCTCACACACACACTGACAGCCATGGATAAGTAAATTATTCCATCTTTATTAAGGCAAATCATGTTGTGCACAGATTTGGTCAGCTAGGAGATGAAGTGTGGGATGACCAAAATTGTAACTGATTGTGGAGTTGTGCTTCCTGTGAAGATAGACTGCAGGTCTGTGGGTTAAAAAGTTTAGCTAATAAGCCAAAAAATAAATTACTAAAAGAATTTTATATAGTAAATGTGAATATAGAAACTTTTACAATGCATGATTGAGTTGGAGAGAGAACATGTGATCGCTCTTGGAAGACATGAGTGTGGCTAGCAAGGACATGGGGATTTTTGCTTGGAATGTGGTGAATGAGTGGAATGGGTTGGCAAATGCAGTCATGAGTCATTGAATGGGTGGATATGATTAAGCTCTGTGTTTGAAATGTTTAGCATGGGCCATCCATAATGAGCCATTGGACTCCATAGGAATGCCTGTGAAATAATAAGGGTGCTAATTTCATTGCACTTCATTTCTCTCAGAAATATCAGTGGTCATGAGTAGTCTACTTCATCATTTGGAATTGAGTCTACCACTTAAACAGACACCACCAATGTGAATTTTTACTCTCATTCCTCAACAAAGCAAATATTGTCCTCTGAACACAATCCATGAAAAGGTTTAGAAAAACTTGTGTAGTTGCTCTTATTCATGTTGAAGTTTCTGAAGCAGAAAACATGTGCATGTGGAATGTAAATAAATAATATATTAGCTAAAATTGTTTATTTACAAGCCAACATTTGTATGTTTGCTCTTGGCATTTCTAGATCATTTGATCAGGTCTATCGCAGCAAACGGGCATACTATGGTTTCCCTTCTACCATTTGTAATTGGGTAGGCAATCTCTTCATTTCTTAGCAATACTGAAGTTCTTCAAGGGCTCCATAGCTCCCCCATTCCACCCACTTCTTCCCTCCTGTACATAAATGATCTGCTGTTGTTGGTGTGAAATCCTATCCATAGTTTTATTATGACAGTAAATTCATCCATCCATTTCATTTGAAAAGTTGAAGCACTCAACATGCCTTGCTTGAGGTCTTTTAATTACCACATTTAAAAATAAACTTGCTTACCATTCTTTAGTGGTTAATGCCTTGTTACATTTACATGACGAGAACATAATACTTTCTTTCTTTGCAAGAAAGATCTCATGTTACACTTTCTTCTTACCTATTGATAATGCCCTGATCTTCAAACAAGATCAGATTTCTCTTCTCAGGTTCAATACACCTCTAGCCTTTCTTGATATGAGCATGCTACATACAACACTCACTATACCATACATTATTATTATAAAGTACAGTCACTCTCCAACTTGTGTGTAAATTGACTTCACAAAAATTTGGTGAGTGATGCAAAAACTTTAAAAAAAAAAATCATGGAAATGTATTTTGCATCCTGTAGGAAATAACTGGAGGACTCAACTATGCCAGCAAAAATACACAAACTGCGTAACTTCGTAAGCGTCCAGTAGTTGGCCCTGATAATGAATTGCGGTAATTGAATGGATGCTTACTGTACATCATTACTATTTCAGATTGGAAACCTGATGTTGTGCCATCAGTATTCTTTTTTAATCCCATGTCAGGCATTGCCAGTGTTTTTTAAATTCTTATTGCAATGATGAAGGGAAAGTAACCAAAGGAAAGTGTAAGTGGTGGCAGTGCTAGAAAACAATACAGAATTGATTTAGAAATGAAGATGAAAATGATTAAGAACTGTGAAGCAGGACAAATATGTGTCATTGCAGAAATTAGATCTTGCTGCTTCAACAGCAAATACTATTTTAAAGAATGGTGCATTTATAAAGAACATGTTTAAAGGATCAATGCATTTTAGATCAGCATCGAGGTGCTATATAGATGGAATAGCTATTAGTGTTATGGATGGAAAATCAGATTCAGAAGTGAGTGCTTTAAAGTCTAGTGGCCATCCAGGCAAAAGCAAGAGCCTATCCCACAGAATAGAAACAAGCATATATATACAGCACATAAAAAAGGAGATATTGGGGATAAGTATAACACACAGTGGGAGGTTATGCATCACTTGCATAGCTGCAGGTGATGCACAAGCATTTAGGGAAATTCTGACATAAATAAAATTCAATTTGTGTACATACTTTGGAACCTAACCCTTAATGCAAGTCAGAGAGTGGCTGTATTAAATGTCCTGGCCACAGATATATAATGCTATACTAAAAGGAATTCACTAACTACTATAACAAACTTCCTATGGTTCCTACTAGTTTGTTTTGCTAAGGATCAACTATGCTTACAGCTAGTTAATCACCAATAGAGTACAGCGCACCCATGGTCATTGCAGTTATTCACCCCATAAATGTGGAATGCAGATTTCTCCAGCATGTGATTGTAGGTTAGAAAATCAGTGACTATCACATTATTGAGTGTCCACTTAAAGCATTCAGAGGCAAGCAAGAAGACTTCCTTACTACTTCTCCTGAGGCAATTCAGTGACTGCAACATTTAGACCTGAAAATTGGACTTATGTTCTTATTTTGTGATTTAATTTCTTTTTTAAATCTTGTAAGTTTTGTGTGGGTATGAAATCGTTTGAAACCATATAATTTTGTATGTGATGACATAAGCTAAGTAAGTAAATAAATCGCCAATCGACTTGGTGTCCTTTTCCATTTAGAATATTACTCATTTGTACAAACTGCTAATCCTACACAAGTACAATGTGAAGATGTTAGAATATTATCCTACCAGTTGGGATAGTGCACTAAAAAACTCCCTAAAAATTGTTTCTGAAATCCGGATTAGGCCATCTGGTTAATTGGCAGTTCCTCTTTGTTTTACAGATTCATTTCATCCACTTTCTCAGAGGTCTCCCCCACCCTATTCTTATATATTGTCCTGTCAGAAGTGCTTAGCTTTACATGGATACAGACTGCAGTCATATGTAACTTGAATTTGTGTTGGTTTTGTTTCTTTTAGCCATCAACAATGAAAATTCATACTATCATAGAGAAAACAGCTGTTTTTGTCAGTCAGCATGGTGGCCAAATGGAAATAATAATTAAAATGAAACAGTCATCTAATCCACAGTTTAACTTCCTTTCCTTTGATGATCCTTTAAACCCATACTATAAACATCTTGTCAGCAATATCAAATCAGGCCGATTTAAGCCCCAGCCTTCCAAGCCTAAAGGTAAGCAATTCAATGTTATAAGGTTTTATAAACCTTTTAAAAAAAAAAAAAAAAAATTGTACATTATTTTATGTTATAGTTCATTAGAAATTTGAAATTTGAACACTCAAATTTACAGAGGGTTTGTAAATTTCACAATGAAGGCTACGTACTTATTTCATGCTTAGATAGATCATAGGTATGCATTTCACTCATGGGCATAATCGAATGCAAGCAACTCTTTTAGCCCTTATTCTCAGAAATCAATAGGTAGCTGTTCCCTCCCCTTTTAGTTGTCTGCATGTGGAATCCTCACTGTTTCCTTGAAATAGTGTTGAGTTCTACATCTGGTTTTTCTGGAATGCAGGATTAAAGCCCCCAATAACAGCTAACTCAGAAACTAAATGAAAAGGGGAAAGGCCTAGAAAAAGTTCTACTTGCTGACTAAAATCTCACCTATTAAACTATTTGTTCTGCCAGAGTAATGGAATGTAGCATAAATCTACATAGGCACTGCTAATATTCAGTCATTGCCTAAATTTTTCGGGTCTTATTTAGTTGAGTCATGATCTTTATGATAACTAGCTTTTGTTTTATTGGCATAAATAAGTGCAGCAGGAGCAGTGTGTAAGTGAAAATGAACTGAAATTCATCCACAGTGGGTGCAGCAGTAGTGCACATGATAAGTAGAAAAATATGTGAGATAAGCATAATAAATTATAGCCTTCCCACCCATGGAGTTTGTAAACCTCCAATACACAAGTACCATTCGTGAATTAAGGATTATTAATTTCCAGAAACCATACTCTAATGACCAAACATGAAACTTTATCAAGCTACTTCAGGCCTTCGTGAAGCAGGATTTGTGGTCTCTCACCAGGTGAAATTCATAGACATAGCTGAATCAACTAAAGACAGCATCACTTAAATAGAAGTGCTGTTTCATTCTTCCTAATCAGTTTAAGAATGAAATATCACTTCTATTTCAACAAAGTTTTGCATGATATTTCCACAAGGAGTTGAGATAGGAACACAACATTTGGAGACATGCCAGTTCCTCTAAAACTAAAAAAACGAGGGAAGTACATTTTATATCTAAACCTTATCTTTATCCTTTATAACAGTGGTTCTTAATTTTTTCCACTTGTGTACCCCTTTTAAATCCATTTCTATAAATTGTACCACTTGTTTTTAAAATAGCTGTTTTTAAATACTGACACTTTTTTTTCAGTGCCTATCATAATGTAAAATAGTGGAAATGAGGTAATGAGTTGGGAAAGGAAATTATTACACTAAAAGTACAAACCACAGATTTAATTTTACAATATTCGTAACACAGAAATAAGTATAGCTTCATTTTAAATATTGATAATGTTGATAGAGTATTTAACAAACTTTTGATTTATTATTATTAATAATATTTGTGTTATCTGAAAAGTTTGTAATAATTGGTATACAGATCACTAGCTGATTGAAACATTGTTGGTGAGATCGTTGAGGATGCACTTAGTTTCTTGAAATCAGGCTCAAAAGATGCAAGATATAGTCTTAAATCCAGACTTGCATTAAGCTTGTTGCGGTACTTATTTTTTTTGAAGGTGTAAGAAGAAGCCATCTCCAATAGTTCAGTATTAGTAAATGGCAAGAGGTTTTGAAATGTCTCCATTAGCAATGATTCAAACTTAACATTTATTGTTCCCTAACTAATGTTTTGCATTTTGTTTACTTTACTTTTTCTACCATTGCTGATTATTTTTCATGTACCACTGGTTGGAAACCGATGCTTTATAAGATAGATTCTTCATTCTGAGTGAAAGTAAGATTTCTTTATAGAATGGTAGCATACAACATACAAAATACAACACTGAATGTTGTTGTTGTATGTTGCCATTGAACTTTCCTTGAAGATATAATCTTCAGGAAAAGTCCTTCAACCATGATTTGGGAACTGTTTTGATGCTCTTAATAAGCAAGGATTTGGCAAATGCTCTAAGTTACTTAAGTATACTAGATAGTGATTAAAAGCCAACAGTTTAAACAGTTATTCTTTCACAAAGCTCTTATACTTCTTGTCAGTCTTGCACAGTTGTCATTCCACTTATTTATTTTGCGTGCAAACTACAGAAAATGTAAGAGCATACATATAAATGATTAAACGCATACATTTAAAGATATAGACTTTAAAGAATAGGGATTAAAAGCATACATCATCATCATCAAATTCCTGCCATGTACAGGATATGATAGTACTACAAAAAAAAAATTACATCATTACTAACTTCCTATCTACAATTTTCCTCCAAATCAGTCTGTTACTTGTCAAGGCTCCAACATTATCATATCTTATATTTCTATCGTCTAAGGCACTTTGTACTGTATCAATCCACCTATATCTTGGTCTTCCTCTGGGTCATTTTGCTGTCAACCTGGCAGAGAACACTTGTTTTGCTAATCTTTCTTCGCCCATTCTGTTTAAGTGACCATAACACCTGAGATTAGCTCTGCTAACACATTCCTGGATGTTGATGATGTCTAGTTCTTTCCTAATATCCTTGTTTTTAATATGATATTGCCATTGATGCCATCTGGTCACCCCTATAATCTTTCTCTGGACTCTCATATCTGCGGTCTCTAGTCTGGTCAAGTGTTTTACTTCTGACCCAGCTCTCAGATCCATAAGTTAAAACTGGTTTGAACACTGTCTTGTATACAGCTAATTTAGTGTTCCGACTAATTTCTTTCTTATTCCATATGAATTTATTCAACTGACTTCCCACCATACCAGCTTTGCTGATTCTGTTGTCTATTTCTATATTTAATTTACCATCTTCAGTAAAAATTGTGCCTAAGTAGCTGAAATGTTTTACTTGTTCCACAGGTTCTCCATTCACAACACAGTTGACATTTTCAATGATTCTGCCTATTTTCATTGTCTTTGTCTTTTTATTGCTGACCTTCATACCATATCTATTACAACAGCTATTCAATTTAGTCAGAGAATCTTGCAGACTTGTAACGGATTTATTTAGAAGTATAACATCGTCTGCATAAAGCAAAGAGCTGACATTAGCATTTCCAATTCTGATATGCTTAATACCACTTTCCTTCATAATGTGATCCATATAGATAATGAATAACAGAGGGGATAATGTACATCCTTGTCTCACACCAGATTTAACATTAAACCATCTTCCTGTACTTCCTTCAATTCTAACTGCTGACTTACAACTCAAATAAAGACTAAGTATTACTTGATATAATGCCCCATTGACACCATATAACTGCAGCATATTGAATAGCTTCTCTCTTGGCACCTTGTCATATGCCTTTTCCAAATCGACAAAACTTAAATACAGAACTTTGTTATATTCCCATGCTTTCTCGACTGTTTGTCGTAAAGTGAAGATCTGATCCTGACAGCCTCTATTTGGCCTGAATCCAGATTTTTCTTCACTAAGCTTTTCTTCCACAATTCTTCTCAACCGTTTCTCAAGTATACTTGCATAGATCTTGCCAGGAACACTCAGTAGGGAAATACCTCTGTAATTCTCACATTCAGTTTTATTTCCCTTTTTATATAGGTACTATGAGAGCTCTACTCCAATCATCGGGAATTTGTCCTTCTGTCCAGGCTTTCTGGACAGAGGGACGAATTCCTGCTCCATTTCTAGGACGAATTTCTAGCTCCATTTCTTTGCCATTCAGGCTTCTTATGTTGATAGTACACATCTTTAACTCTGGTGATGTTGAGTTGGGGTTTGTTTTCAGATTTGTTCCAGTAGCTGACTTTTCACTGTTCGCCCTGGTTCCCTGGCGAAAACAACGGGGAGGCCTTGTTTAACCGGGCGATGCCCCAGCCGGCATGAAATTTTGTCGTGTTGTACCATCATTTTTTATTTTGGTTTAACCAATAAGAATACAATTTGGTCGGCTAAATCCCAAATTGCCAGCCCATCCTCATTCGTTCAGTATCCAAGTAGATATCCAACAAGGTGAACCACAAGAAGGTGAGGATTGGACATTAGGTCAGAAGCCCTGGTCGGTTCTCTGCATTCCTTTAAAGGCTATGTGGAGGTCTCCTCTCAGTTATACAGCTTTGACCCTTAAGCACCACATTAAAAGACAAAAATGCCACTTGCGTGAAATATTAAGCAAAAACATAAAATGTCAAATTTCACTCATCCAGTGACTAATATACTTTAAAGCTGTTTCATTACACTGCATTAAATCTTCTCGGATACATATATTATTAACACCCCAACAGGTCATGACGTCTATAGACGTCGTTCAGAAAAATCTGGATACGATGCTGTAAAACCTATTGAATAACATGGATAAGAAGTGCAATTTGATCTCACTATTTCATCCACCACAGCTGGTAGAGAAGTTAATGTTTATTAAGCAGCATTGCAGAAGATGATCCATGGTTTTTGTTTCACCACATGAGCAGCTGTCATAGTCTGTGTAGCCCCATCTGACCATATTCTGCTTTGATCTGCCCATTTGGGACGAAGTCTATTCAATGTCTTCCATCTTTGCCAGTCAAGATATAAGCCAGAAGGAAGAGATTCGTTTAAGTTCAGCGCCTCTGGAGATTGTTCTTGCTGCATTGTTGACCTTGTAGCTTTTATGGAATCAACCAACGGTTCCAATGAGTGAATAAAACTTTTTCTTGATTTTAGCCTCTTATGTACTGCAACATGTCCATACAAAGGATGTCGTTCATCATTTAGTTGTTTCTGCTCATATCTACTCTGTGTAGTCCTTCTGATGTGAGGAGGTGCAATACCAGACAGTGAGCATAGATGATCAATTTTTGTATGCTTAAGGCAACGGTAATATGCTGACATGTTTCATTAAGATCCTTATCAATAATTTTGACGTGATGATCTTTCCCAAGCAGGGCTAGCATACTCGGCTGTCGAAAAGCAGACTACCAGTGCAGAGGTGCGCAGTACTTGTCGATTTGCACCCCATCGAGATGATGTTAATTGGCACAGAATATTATTACAAGTCCTGTCATTCCACTAAAATTGTATAATGCTCTGCCATCCCTCTTGCTCATGATAATTCTTGTAACATAATAACTGTGAAATTTGATTTTTTTTAAAAAAATAACCTTTGCAGTCTCCAAATTAGTAATACAATTTTTTCATATTTATTTTCTATAAAATACTACAATAAATGTAAGTGTATTAAAAATTACTCTGTTGTATTATTTAAGTGGTTTCGTATAATTAGCTGTAGAGCCTCCATAGCTTAGTTCATATTGACAAAGCCCTTTGGAAAGACCTGAGTTCAAATCCTGTTGTGGATGTGAAAAACCTTTATTAATACTTTTCAATTGAAGATGAGTTAGCTGGTCTCATATGAAGGTTTTAGGGGTTTTTTCATCCCACAAAACATACCAACTGGCCAGAAGAACACATGCAATTTACAGTCATAGCACACAATGCAGATAGAAGTAACTGCCCTATCATATGCAGTATCAAGTTTCTATGAAGTCAAGTTACTTGGCCATTGAGCCTAACATAAATAGGAAAGATGAAATAATAGCTATCCAGATATATATAGGTACTTTTAAAAGTTAGGAATTTACTTTTGTGTTTTACTCACTTTATAAGTGATTGAAATTAAGTATTGTTTTTTTTATACAGAGCCAAAAGATGAAGACGATGAAGATGGTGATGATCATTATCTGCACCCTAGTTTGATGTCTGGTCAAGCAGAGTGCACTCCAAAAGTAAGATTTGAAATTAAATTGGAGTGTTAATAAACATGTAGTTTATTTTTAAAACCAGTTCTTTACATATACAAGTTAAATTTTTGTCTTTACATAAGAACGTCATAAACATCTATATATTCATCTCTTCCCCATAGTTGAACATGTAGGGACCAAAGGAATGCGTAGTTTGATAGCCTTGATGTTATGGGATTTTTGTTGGGACTTTTCAATAGTTGGTAAGTGATCACTATGATGGTGTTTGTCATCGTGATAGTTGACTATATTGACAGGCCTTGTTGATGCTTTGATTATTTCTTGTTTCTAGGGTAGGGATTATCAAACTTCTGAGAGATTCACTTTTGGTGAATATTGTGAATGTGACATTGCATTGATTTTTTTTGTGTGTGTGTGGGGGGGGAGTATCAATTCTCTATTATGGAAATAGAGAATTGATACGCAGTTTAATTACTAAATATTTACCAGTGTTGGACTAGCTCAAGCTAGTGCTATCCAAGCGATTAAGACACATACAGTTAACAAAGAAAGATATGTGCTTGATGCTAGGTGTGACTATTGCAGTCCTTGCAGAATTTTCTCCAAGTCTGGAGAGAAGTTCATGTAAATAACTAGGCTGTGAATCTGGAGTTTTTGTCTCAATCCATTTACAGTAAGCTGTTTTCTTTCCTTGGACTGCCCAGTCACCCTTTTATGGGAAACCATAGCTTTGAATATAGGAGAGGAATTTTGAGGGTAATGAAGGCTTTCATTCTAACATGGATAACTTCTGTAACAATATCACAAGGATCCAGAAAATGGAAACAGTAAGCTGATTATGGAAAGGAGGAATAAAAAAAAAAACTTTGGAATTGTAATGCCAAAGCACACGAGGCTGTAAGTTGAAACTTTGCAGAATTACCAAGAGGAACTGTCACTCTAGAGTGTAGTGTACCTAGAAAGAGGATGACTTCACTGTTAGAGAATTTGGATTGTAGGAAATCAAAATTCAAGGATAAGAAGTCAGAATGATTTTCAGAATTGGAGATAAGGTAGAGACAGCAAGTGAATGATGCATAATAAGGCATGGAAATCTTAAGCCACAGAAGGTCAAAAAGAAGAGCTTTAAGATTAAGCATCCTCTAGCAAGGAATATTGGATACAAATCACAAATACTATCCTTGTGATAGAAGGAATCATACAGGGTGTAGTTTGGGTTAGATAGGCAATGGCTGTTGTTGCAGAGATTTAGGGTTTTGTCAAAAACAGATGATCAAGTTGGGATTTTTGTAAGTGATGATGTACATCATTTAGGTTGGTGTTTATATTATGAATGAGAATAATAAGAAGAAAAAGCTATAGATCTAACATGAAGCCAGGAATCTTATCATGCTTGATCACAAATGTATGAGGAACTCTTTAAATTCCCTTGAGGCAAATAAAGCAAGAGCTTGAATGGTAAAGCTTGTCTGAATATTGTTGCCACTGAAGTTGATCATTTACCCCACAGATGATGTTCACTCCCAAAAGGAATTAATGTATTGTGTCACAGGGCACATATCATACACGAATAACAGAACATTCTGGTTGCACTGTTGAGACATAATAGAATAAGATGGAATATGAACAGGATATTCATGATAGGGACTTTCACCATCAAATCCAATGAAACTGCAGAAATTCATCACATCCACCTGGAATGTATGTTGGCTTGTGGATATGTGTGTGTAAGAGAAAATGTAGATTATGATATAAAAGAGAAAATATTTTTTAATTATATCCATTACCCAATCATGAGCAAACTTTGTGTGAATTATCTTCTCGACTGGTGTACTTATGTAAAGACTGACTTCACATTCATAATCTCATTATTCCATAATTGCAAAACACACTACCTTTTCTGAAGCTGACAGTCATAATTTGAGGTTATAATCCCTCGACTCTTAGAGCACCGGTCCTGGTTCTGGTCTTCCCTGTTGCGGAGTTCTGTTTACCAGTTTGGAGCCGTGAACACCACATGACTCTCGTGTATACATAGCTTAACAATGAAAAGCATCTCTGGTACTTCTACTTCTCTCCCATGGTTACCTGTTCGTTCCCACATCACTCTTCCATGATTCAGAAGAAAAGAAGTTACCATCAAAAAATAAAGAAAATCAGAAATAACATGTACCTTCCTATACATCAAGATATCTTTCCACCTCCAGCTTGCCTCCAGATCTCCCATATGGAAGTACCAGATGATGGTACTGGTGGAGAAGAATCTGGAATTAACTGGAAACAAGTAAAAACGGATCCAGCTATCAAGCTTCCAGGATTCAATCTACTGTGAGGCCACTGTGTTCATTTGTTGCATTGGGGGGGGGGGGGGTCACCCTTTTATGTGTGTGGTGCTGTGCAGACAGCATCATATCACTAATGACTACTGCACACGCACACACACTCCTTCCCTGGAGGACTCAGGAACTTGCATTTACTCTCAGATAGTGCAATCGATTGGTTAACTGAAATCTTAATCTGTATATAGTTTTCCTCATTAATTTCTTGTATTTTTCCCAATATGCTAAATAATAATTCTCATAAGAAAGTAAATAGAGTAGGAGTGAAATGGATGAACAGTGAAATTGAAAAGGAAGATAACAACTCAAAAACAACAACTCTCTTCCTTTTCTAGACAGTGTCACACGGGGGTGCTTAATGATCATAGCTGTATAACTGAGAGGACACCTCCACATAGACTTTAAAGAAATGCAGAGAATCAACGAGAGCTTCCAACCTAATGACCAATTCTCACCTTCCCATAGTGCACCCTGTTAGATATTTATCCAATCTACCTGGATACTGAATGAATGAGGATGGCCTGGCAATGTAGGATTTAGCTGATCAAATTGTATTCTTATTGTCTTAAATCACAATATAAAATGATGGTACAACATGACAGAATTTCATGCCGGCAGGGGTGTCACTCAATTAAACAAGGCCCCATTGTTTTTACCAGGGCAAACAGCGAAAAGTCAGCTACTGGAACAAATCCCAAAACACACCCCAAGAAAATAAACATCGCCAGAGTTCAAGATCGGTATCTACATAAGAAGCCTGAATGGCAAAGAAATGGAAATAGCTGAGGAATTGAATAAGTACCAGATTAACATAATAAGAATGACTGAAACAAAAAAAGCCAAAAACTGGTGAGATCTTTCTGAGCAATAAATACAAAATGCTATATTCAGGCAATGACAATCAAGGAAAAGAAGGGGTAGCCATATCTTTGGAAAATTTGGAGAAAAGAGCAAAACTAATAATAATGGCAAACACATGTTGGATATCTACTCGGGACATAGACTGGTTATTACTAACACAATGTTCCATCAAAAATGTGCACAAATTTACATGGAGAGAAGAGGCAAGAAATAAGAAAAGTCTCATTGACTATGTTATTGTGGATAGTGATATTTTCTCACTGGTGCAGGACACTAGAGTGTAGAGGATTTGAAATTGGAAGTGATCACCATTTAGTCTTGTACAGGATAAAATTGAATTTCATATTTTTTGAAAAAGAAGAAATGTAAGAAAGTTTTAAAGCGAATAAAAGTTGAGCAGCTCTCAGATGTTGACTGTAGACTAAAATACACAAACATTATTCAAGAAAAATGAAAGAGTTTGAGAATAGGAACAAAACCTTGTAGATTCAGTGGCAAGTTCTGAAGAAAACATTGATTGATTCAGCCAGAGATACCTGTGGTGAGGTTGTCTGCAAGAATAGAAAAATCTGAGCTCCATGGTGGACACAGGAAGTTAAAGAAGCAGTGAAGGAGAAGAAGAAAGCTTATCAAAAGTTCCTAGCAAATAAGTCACATTGTGCTCTTGGAGAATACAGAGACAAATATAAGAAACCCAAACACTCTGGATGACTAGCTAACAAAAGTCATGGGAAGACTTTAGTAAAAACATAGAAAATAAATATCAAGAAAGTGAACAACTGCAAATCAGAAAGATTACGTGGAGAAAATCAGAAGCAATGCTGCCAGAAATGACAAGAGAAACTACTATCTGCTGTTGGCTGAGGAAGCTTAGTGAGCGAATGATACTGGGAATCTTGGAGAGGTTTATAAAATTATAAGACAACTTGGAGGAACCTATCAGATCAATGAATGTGGAGTTAAAGATAAAAATGGTCAACTACTAACTCAAGAGCAGGAAGTCCAACAAAAAACTGTTAAACACAACTCTATAAATCAAAATATCAAATCCCCTTTCGAAGAGATGCCAAATCAATTCGAATTTCATGTAAACATGGAAGAGATCACAGCAGTGCAAGAAATCATGGAAGCAATCGAGATCCAAAAGAATAGAAAAGCAAGTGGGAATGATAACATTAGCGCTGAACTGCTCAAAGCTGACCTAAAAACATCAGCAACTATATTGTATAAACTGTTTAATATCATATGGGCATCTGGGAAGGTTCTGAGTACCTGGAAAGAATCACAAATAGTAAAAATTCCCAAAACAAGGTGATCTTACAGAATGCACCAATTGGAGAGGAATCAGCCTATTGTCAGTACCATCAAATATCTTCAGTAGAATATAAAATAGCATTGAGAAAATTCTGAGAATAGAACAAACAGGCTTTAAAAATGGAAGAAGCACAATGAATCAAATTTTTACTCTTAGAAACATAATTGAACAGTGTTGAGCTAAACTCAGCTGTGTATCTCAATTTTATTGATTTTGCCAAAGCTTTCGACAGCATAGACAGAGAATGTCTATGGAAAATCCTGGAAATTTATGGATTTCCTGACAAAATAATAAATATTATAAAAGATTTGTATGATGGAAGTAAAGGACAAATTCTGTTGAATGGAACAGCTTCCGAAAGTTTTTACATCAAACTGGTGTTAAGTAAGGTAGTGTCATGTCTGGAACACTTTTCATCATTGTCATAGATTGGATAATATGGCATACCCTGAAAAACCTGAAAATTGGAATAAAAAAAACACTATTTAAATACAATATTAAGACAACCTTCAAACCACTGCAAAATTAAGAAATATACTTATCTCTTCCAAAGATCTTCCATACCTTACCCACCCAGGGGTTTACAAAAGTCAGTGTACCTGTAACCTATTTTACATAGGGGAAACAGGACGCATTATCCCAATTAAAAGAGATGAACACAAACACCACATTAAATACCTCCATTATGATAAACAGGCCTGTCAGACCACGCACTCAAAACATGTAACAGAATTGACTGGAAAGGCACCAAGTCCCTACACTGCACCAAAACCTAGTTTGAAAGAAAATTCAAAGATGCTTGTAAAATGCTGAAACATCTTCCAAATCTGAATGATGGATTAACTATTCCAAAAATTTGGAGGACCTATCTTCAATCCATATAGCATCCAGAACAGAAGAAAATCTTAATACAAGAGACTTCAGAAATTTTTTAATGTTTTTTATTTTTTCTCCCACCAGAGGACAGACTAGGGTAAATGATTACCAAAAATTTAGATTCATCCTAATTTTGTGTAGTGTAGTGTCATGTAGCTTGTAACCTGTACATATGTATATTTTCCTGATGATGATCTCTTTACAGAGGTTGGATCGAATGTTACTTTTTTAATGGTAGGTAAAGTAATTTTTTAACCATGTGTTGTGTCTCCATAAATTCTTCAATATGAAAGTAATTTTTTTTTTTTTAAATGAAGATGGCAAATGAAATTTTGAAATAGATAATAGAATAAACTATGCTGATATATTGGGGAGCTGGTTGAATAAATTTACACTGCTAGAAAAAAGTCAATTGACACCATAGTGTGAGGAAGAAACAGCCATGGTGCCCATCTTAATATGATGTAGGACCTCTTTTCACTGCACTGACTGCAGCAATCATACAGAGCATACTTTGCATAAGGGTACAATAGTGATCAATGTGAATTTTCAACCATTCTTCCTGTAGGCATATAATGAGGTCCTGAACTGCTGTAGGGCAGACTTCCCTTGACCTCACTAGATTATTTAGTTCATATCCAGATATCACACAGTTAACACCAGCCATATGATGTGGTGCATTGTATTCTTGAAAGAGACAATGGTCAGTTCTGTAGAAATGCCACAAAAGTAGGAAACAATGCACTCTCCAGAATGTTCAGATACCTCTCAGAGTTTACTGTTCATGCAACATCACAAACAGAGGTCTTGGGCCAAACCAGATTATATACCTATTGAAGGTTCATCTCAGGAATTTAATAACAAGGTATGGTTTATGAAAGATATGCCTACTTAACTGAAGTGCCTCCAAACAATTTTCACTGGCTGTTAGTATCCGTCAATGATTTTACATTAGTATGGAAGTCAAAAATAGCCCATCTTTGGCTATTTTCAACATCGTTACCATGCTGAGGAAGTTGCATTTCATGCAGTCGTTACTAGATCAGTTGCTTGTTAATAATTGCTATTTCTGATTGAGTATACTTTCATTTTATGCTGTAGAGTGCAACTCATTCCATAATATAGGCCTTCGTTAAATGTTGAAATAATAAGTTTGACAGCAGCTAAGTTCTGAAACATGGTTTGTGTTATGCAGATCAAAATTATTTTTACTCATGGAGGATCCTAGATTTCCATGGATAAAAGAAAAGCACATGTACTGCATATTGGGCTCTAGAAGTCACCATACTTAGAGTAACTATGAGACAAATTCTCTAATTCATGTTTTAGACTTAAATTAATTTTAGATAAATTATGGACTCTACAATTGTGTTATAAATAACTATTTTAATTTCCCAATGTTTCAACCTTCATATTCTGGAGTACACATACACACACACACATATATATATATATATACACGCACATACACAGAGACAAGCTAAATTACATTTCACACAGTATGCTAAAGAGACAATGATTTGATCAATGGTTATTCTACTGACATGACCTCTAGTGAAAATAAATTAAAATAAATAAATAAATAAAATAAAAAAACTACATCAAAGCTATATTGTATTTAAGGTAACCTCAGAGAAAATTCTTTCATATAGATAGTTTTATTACAGTAACAATGATGTCCTAATTTAACATGACAATTGTTATATTAGATTTAAGATTACCTTTGGTCCTATTTATAGTTAACTCGTAGGGAGAAACGTGAAGTGAGTAGAATATGTGCCTTCCATATTCTTGATTCTTGGGAATTTTAGACCATCATTATTGTTAAGATTAGGGTGGCTGATAAGAATCTCACAGGCTTCCCTAAATTTACGTTTTGGTGGGATGTAAACAGCAGGTGCTTTTCCAGTCAATTCTATGTAAAGTGTTCAGGGTATGATCAGAAAGGCCAGCTTCACCATAGTTATTATATTTAATGTGTCGTTTATGTTCCTTTTGTCTGATACGAATTGTGCATCCTGTTTCCCCTATATAGGGTAGATTATAGGTGCAATAAATACTTTATACTCTAGGGTGGGCCAGTGGAGTGAGTGGGTCTTTGGATGAGTTGAGTAAGTTCTTTAATTTTGCAGAAGGGTTTAAAAGTGGCTTTAAGGTTCTATTTTTGCAGTATTCTGTTTATTTTATCTGATGTCCCTTTAATGTATGGAATGGTTACAGTTTAATTGTAGTCTAGTTTATTTTTGTTTTTAAATGAGGTCTTGTAGAGAATTTTGTTGATCGTATTTTGGCTGTAACTATTTTTTAGGAAAGTATTGCTAATAACTTTCAATTTATCTTTGTGCTTGTTCATTGGAGTAAATCTTCAAAGCCCTGTTTTTTAGCATATTAATGACACCTAGTTTTTGTGTTGGGTGGTGGTAGGAGTTTATGTGTATATATTGGCCAATATGTGTCGATTTTCGGTAAACAGTGAAGAAAAGACTGTCAGAAGGAAGGCATGTGACAAGTGTATCTAGAAACAGAAGTGTGTTCTGCTTTTCAATCGTGAATTGTATGTGTTTGTGTTGTTTGTTTAGGTGTCTGAAGAAAGTGTCTAATGCCTGGTGGCCATTGGGCCAGGTAGTGAAAACATCTTCAACATATCTCAGTCAGACTTTTGATTTTAAAGGTGAGGAATCTAGAGCATGTTGCTCAAAATATTCCATGTAAAAGTTAGCAATAAGATGGGACAATGGTGAGCCCATGGCTGTGCCTTCTCTTTGTAGGTAGAAAGTGTTTTGCCACACAAAATAACCAGAATGCAATACATGCGCAAAGAGTGCTGTGATATAGGGAGGGAATTTGTCCTGTATAAGAAGGATTGTGTCATTGATATTGGGACATTCATGAAGAGGGCAGAGATTCTGACTAATAAATCATCTTTTTTCTAGTGTGATGTCTTTGATTTTGTTTACAAAGTGTTGTGTGTTTTTAATATAAGAGGGAGAATGACTTACCAACTCCTTGAGTGTTGACACTAGTTTCTTGGCTAGGTGATAATTAGGGTTGCTGTATACCCTCAACTATTGGCTGGTGTGGTGCGTTTTGTTTGTGAATCTTTGGTAGACCATAAATTCTCGGAGAATGAGTGTAGTGTGGAAGTAATTTTTTGACTGTATCTTCGGACCATGTAGTGACTGATTTAAGTAGCTTCTCCGTTTTCTTTTTTTTATTCGATTGGTTAGGTCATAGTTAACAAGATGATAGGTACTGTTGTCTGAGCCTATTAGATTAGTTTTTTCTAAATATGTAGTTCAATTTATCGGCTCTAGTAATTATGATGTCCAAATTTGATTTTAGTGATTTCAACGCTATTAATTCAGGTTTCGTTAAGTTGCTCGTTATTGTTTTCTTATAATTTAAGTTTAAAATGCTACAGGTTTCTAAACATTTTATCAGCTATAGTGGTTGGGATGAATCTTAAGCCTCTTTCAATATGATAAATGAAATCCAGTTTGTTAATCGATTTTGGTGCTACAGCAAAGTTGAAACCTTTGCTGAGTAGTGAGAGTTCCTCTTTGTTCAGGGCATGGTTGGATAAGTTGACTACATGACTGTTAGCTGAAGGCAATTGGTGGCTCCTGTTTTTCCTTGCTTCTGGTTGGTTGTTGTTATCACTGGCTTGTGGTTGGCTGTTTTAGGTCACTGCAGAGAAATTCAAATATGTTGGTTGGTTTTCCGAATATTGTTGATATTTTAGTCTAAGAAATTTGGATATGAGTTTTTCTTTCTTTGTTTGAAGGATATGGTTAGCCGAGTTGTCCATAATTCTCTCGAGGATATCCCAAATATCTGCATTCAAGTTACTTGGAAGTTCAGATTTTAAATTTTGTACCTGGTTTTGAGCAAAAACTAAGTTTTTTCGAGTAGCCTCTGTTCTGAGTAACGCCTTCTCCATACGGTGGTATAGTTGTTGTGCCTTTATCAATGAATTTTCTTTTCAGTTTGATGCGGCTCGGAATGATATTGCTGTCTCTACAACGTTTTAAAAATGCCAGTTGATTAATCAAACCAGAAACACAAATCTTCAACTTACTGTAGTGATTGCATGATTGCAGATGACCTTAATATAGTAATGTAGAGTCCATAATTTGTCTAAAATGAATGCTGATCACCTTGTAACACTAAAGGAAAGGATTTTAGACTTAAATGTTTCTTTTATTGAAAATTTTATTTTATTTTATGCCTTACATATCACTATCACTTTTTTTTTTATTCAAGTTTGTAGTGCCATCTATAACGTTTCGTCGATCCAGTGATGATTCTTATGCAGTTCTTGTCAAGAATCTACAAGATATGGTTGCTGAATCTCGGAGTAATTCTCCAGCTCCCAAATCTTCTCGTCGCAATCAAAAAAATAAGAAAAAAGATGATCACATAACAGGTATTAACTATGATTAAATTGATGTAACTAGTCTAGTATGAGAAGCTGTTATTTTCCTGGTAAGAAATGGAAAAGAAGTGTGTGCGTGTGTGTGTGTGCGTGCGTGTGTGCGTGCGTGCACGCGCGCGCAACTCAAGAAAAGTTTAACTGAATAATTCAGTTAACAAGATGTTTTCACACAATCTTGCTAGCTGATTATCACACTTCTCTATATTATTATTATTATTATTATGAGGACATCGAGGGAGTCAGAGACTCATTGAGGGTGGCCACATAGTACACACACACACCAGCTATCATACTTATTCTTGAATTCATTCGTACTGCTTGCACTCACAACATCCAAAGGCAATTCATTCTAATCACATCACCCTCTGAGAGAAAAATCTAGCCTTCACACCCTTCTTGGCAGCCTTCAGTTTCAGCTACCAAGGATACCCTCTCGTCCTTTCTCCACCCTCCATAAATGGAAAATTTCCATCAGTTGAAATCCTGTATGATCCTTTCAGAAGTTTAAGTCTCAATCATATCATCTCTCATTTTCCTGTTTACTAGTGTCTGCAGTCCACAAATTCTCAATCAGTCTTCATAATCAGTATTCCACAATCCTGGTATCATTTCTTAACACTCTCCTTTGTACTCTCTCAAGTATATCAGAATCACAACGGACACCAGGAGACCAGACCTGTGCACAGTAGTCCAAGTGAGGTCTTATCAAAGTCTTGTAAAGAGACAAAATAACATCTTTATCTTTACATGTGTACGTTGTTTCAGCATTGCAGTTATCTTTTGAGTTGTATTTGCAATCTTTGCCACATGGCTCCTAAACTTAAATTTCCTATCTATTAACACTCCAAGATCCCTAGCCTCATCAGTTTCTTCTAGCTTAATCCCATTAATATAATATGACATTGAACTGACACCCATTTTCCATTAGATTTATTATAGAGAAAATGTGTAATAAATGCATAGCAATTATCAACATAATAAGTAATCATTTCTTGATATATACTCTCAGTTATGTCCTAACAGAACAGTATCGTTTGCAAAATGTAAATTAGATTTCTTTCATCGATGTTAATTCCATAGTTTTCCCATGATATATTCCTGTATGTAGCAGAAAACAATTTGGGGTGTTATGAAATCTCCTTGTCTCACTTCTCATCATCATCAAATTCCTGACATGTACCCTCAAGGGGTGTACAGTATATGATAGTACTACATGAAAAATTTACATCATTACTAACTTCCTATCTACAATTTTCCTCCAAATCAGTCTGTTACTTGTCAAGACTCCAATATTATCATTATCAGATCTTATATTTCTATCGTCTAAGGCACTTTGTACCGTATCGATCCACCTATGTCTTGGTCTTCCTCTGGGTCATTTTCCTGCCAACCTGGCAGAGAACACTCGTTTTGCTAATCTTTCCTCAACAATTCTGTTTAAGTGACCATACCACCTGAGATTACCTCTGCTAACGCATTCCTGGATGCTGACAATGTCAAGTTCTTTCCTAATATCCTCATTTTTAATATGATATTGCCATTGATGTCATCTGTTCATGCCTCTAATCTTTCTCAGCACTCATATCTGCGGTCTCTAGTCTTTAGTAAAGTATTTTACTTCTGATCCAGCTATCAGATCCATAAGTTAAAACTGGTTTGAACACTGTCTTGTATATAGCTAATTTAGTGTTCTGACTAATTTCTCTCTTATTCCATATGAATTTATTCATTTGACTTCCTACCTTACCAGCTTTGCTGATTCTGTTGTCCATTTCCATATTTAATTTACCATTTTCAGCAAAAATCGTGCCTAAGTAGCTGAAATGTTTTACTTGTTCCACAGGTTCCCCGTTCATAACACAGCTGACATTTTCAACAATTCTAGCTATATTTATTGTCTTTGTCTTTTTATTGCTGACCTTCATACAATATCTATTAAAACAGTTATTCAGTTTAGTCAGGGAATCTTGTAAACTTATAGCGGAGTTATTTAGAACTATAACATTGTCCGCATAAAGCAAACAGCTGACATTAACATCTTCAATTCTGATATCATGTTTAATACCACTTTCCTTCATAATGTGATCCATATAGATAATGAATAACAAAGGGGATAATGTACATGCTTGTCTCACACCAGATTTAACATTAGACCATCTTCCTGTACTTCCTTCAATTCTAACTCCCAACTTACAACTCAAATACAGACTAAGTATTGTTTGATATAATGTCCCATTGACACCATGTAACTGTAGCATATTGAATAGCTTCTCTCTTGGCACCTTGTCATATGCCTTTTCCTGATTGACAAAACTTAAATACAGATCTTTGTTATATTCCCATGCTTTCTCAACTATTTGTCGTAAAGTGAAGATCTGATCCTGACAGCTTCTATTTGTCCTGAATCCAGCTTGTTCTTCACCAAGCTTTTTTTCCACAATTCTCAACCGTTTCTCAAGTATACTTGCATAGATCTTGCCAGAAACACTCAGTAGGAAAATACCTCTGTAATTCTCACATTCAGTTTTATTTCCCTTTTTATATGTGGGTACTATTAGAGCTCTGCTCCAATCATCGGGAATTCGTCCCTCTGTTCAGGCTTTTTGAACTATGCAGTGCAGCCACTGTAAGACTTTTATACCACCATACTTCAGCATTTCTGGTCGTATATCATTCCACTCCCATTGCCTTTCCGCATTTCAAGCATTTGATGGCTTTTCTACTTCAAGTATGGATATGTATTCCTGACTTATGCCTGTTGAGTGTTTTTTACCACTGTGCTGTCATCACTGCTTGTTTCATTTAGCAGTTTTTCAAAGTAATTACTCCATACTTCAAGGATATCTTTTTCTCCTGTTTTCATTTCACCTTTATCATCTCTAATTCCTTTTACAGCACTCTTTACTCCATTCCTAAGCTTCTTCAACAACCTCCAGAATATTTTGCCACCTTCTTGATATTTATTTTCTATATTCTTGCCAAAGTCCTCCCATGACTTTTGTTTGGCTAGTTTTACACAGTGTTTCGCTTTCTTACATTTGTCGCTGTATTCTCTAAGAGCAAAAGCTAACTTATTTGCCAGGAACTTTTCATATGCTTGCTTCTTTTCCTTCAGTGCCTCTTTAACTTCCTGTGTTCACCATGGAGTTCTGATTTTTCTATCTTCACCACATACTTCTCTAGCTGAATCAATCAGGGCTTTTTTCAAGGCTTGCCACTGAATATCCAAGGTTTGGTTCCTGTTCTCAAACTCTTTCATTTCTTTTTCAATAATCTTTGTGTATTTTAGTCTACAGTTCACATCTTAGAGCTGCTCAACTTTAATTTGCTTTATAACTTTCTTTCATGTTATTCTTTTCAATATGAAATTCAATTTTATCCTCCTCAAGACTAAATACTGATCGCTTCCTATTTCAAATCCTCTGTACGCTCTGGTGTCCTGCACCAGGGAGAAAATCACTATCAACAATAACATAGTCAACGAGACTTATTATTTTTCGTTGCCCCTTCTCTCCATGTGAATTTGTGCACATTTTTATGTTGGAACATGGTGTTAGTAATAACCAGTTCATGTCCAGCAGAAATCCAACAGATATTTGCTATTATTATTTGCTTTGCTCTTTTCTCTAAATTTTCCCAAAATATTTTTGTATGTCTGACAATCATATCCTACTCTGCTATTTAGATCCCTAACAAGGACCAACTTTTCCTTTTTCATTGTGTCGGTTGCTTTTTCTAAAGCATCAAAAAATTCCTCCACCTTAGTAGAACCTTATTAGAACAAATAAGTCTCATTGTCAAGTTTGCCATTATCATATTTGTCTACATCATTCTACTTGAGACTGCCTGCCATTTAAGAAGATTAGACTCGTATTTTGTGTTGAATACTATGGCTTCTCCTTCTTTTCCTTGATTGTCATTTCCTTAATATGACATTTTGTATTTATTGCTCAGAAAGATCTCACCAGTTTTTGTCTTTTTTGTTTCAGTCACCCCTATTATGTTGATCTGGTACTTATCTAATTCCTCAACTAGCTCCATTTCTTTGCCATTCAGGCTTCTTATGTTGATAGTACCGATTTTTAACTCTTGTGATGTTGAGTTGGGGTGTGCTTTCAGATTTGTTCCAGTAGCTGACTTTTTGCTGTATGCCCTGGTTACCGACCAAAAAAAGGGGGGGCCTTGTTTAACCAGGTGATGGCCCAGCCGGCATGAAATTTTGTCATGTACCATCATTTTCTATATTGGTTTAAGCCAATAAGAATACAATTTGGTCGGCTAAATCCCAAATTGCCAGCCCATCCTAGATACCCAACAGGGTGCACCACGAGAAGGTGAGGATTGGACATTAGGTCAGAAGTTGGTCGGTTCTCCGCATTCCTTTAAAGGCTATGTGGAGGTCTCCTCTTAGTTATACAGCTTTGACCCTTAAGCACCCCATCTCACTTCTCTCAATGCCAAAATTCCTTTCCTTAATGTTCTAGCTTTGTACTGGTTTTGAGTTCTGATATACTGGTTCTAATAATCTGATATATTATCTGGGATGGTCTGTTGTAAGTTGTTTATTATTTGTGATTAATGTAAAGAATCAAAGGCTTTCTCAAAATCTACAAACACTAAATATGTGCGAAGGCGGTATCATGTACGTTTTCTATGTTTGACTTACAGTGTGGATATGATCTATTGTAGAGAGACTAGTGTAAAGCCTGTTTGTATATGGTTGGTATCATCCAAAAAATCTTGTGATTTTTAAAATAATGAATATAAAAATTTTGTAGTCACAGATTGGCTCACACTTATTGATATCATTTCTGTTCCCCTTTTTATATAAGGTAATTTTTGATTTATGGCATTGCTGTATTAGTTGATTCTCAGTGCCACACTGTGGGTAGGAGGCGCCCTTGTGCAAAACTTTTTTTCAGCACCCCTATAAAATAATTTTTCATGAAAAATTTTACTTTGTTAAAAGTACAAAACAGTTTATACGCATATATAAAAATGAATGTTATTTAACAGTAGTAGAACATTGTAATCACTGAAATTCATTAATAAAGAATTTTTAATAATAAAAATTTTCAAAAATGTTTATTCCTTGATATATAAATACAACAATGTGTGTGTGTGTGTGTGTGTGTGTGTGTGTGTGTGTGTGAGTGAGAGTGAGTGAGTGAGTGAACAAAAATTACTTTTATTTTAATATAAAAAGAAATATTACTTTAATATATTACCCTGAGATATGCTTTTATCTATATGACAATTAGGATAAATGTAGATTTATTTTACATATTTATCCGTTTTGCTTTAGCCGCCACAAAAGTTTTAATGATATCTTTAATGTCTAATGAATCCATAATATTATTTTCAATTGATATAATTGATAATTCCGTTAGATGCTTTCCGGACATTGTTGACTGCAATTAATTTTTTATTAATTTCAGTTTTGAAAAACTTCTTTCCCCTGATGCTACAGATATTGGTAATGTTCAATAAATATGCATCACAATCGCAATATTCAGAAATGTGCCGGTTAATTTATTTTATATATATAATTTAAAACATCCTGAGGAGCTGACTCTTTTTTAATAAAACATTGCAAAGTTTTTAATTCCTCAAATACAGTCATACCATCAATATCGCAATTGTCAGAATCTTGATTGTCGCTCAGTTTTAAGTGCAAATCTTTACAATGTTTCATTAAATCTTCATCGCTCCAATCTTTTAATTTGCTAATGTCTCTTATAACTTTAAAGTCCTCGCTATGTTGTTTTAAGAGTATGAATCTTTCCGTGACTGAAGTTATTGTCGTGTCTAAAATTGCGAAGAAAAAATTTATTTTAAAATTTTGTTTAAGATCAACCATTGTCTCATCTGATGGTTCGTAAGCAAATATTTTTGTTTTTGTTCTTTTGCGAATGTCTGAAAAAATAGGATCAATATTAAGATCGTTTGCTACTTCTTTTGCTGTTCTAATAATATTTTCAAAATATTGGTTTGTTCCGTGAGTATTTAATTCTTGTATAACATAATCAAGATTTTCTGTAATTTTTCCTATATCAAATGTTGGATTCTGCATTATTTTGCTTGCAACATTTACGAGACTTAAGATTTCGTACCAAACATGAACAGAGCAAATAAATTTAAACGAATAAATCTTTGAAATTAAGTTGTCTGCCTGAACTCTAGAATCAATATCTTTAGGTTCATCTTTCGTAATATCAAAAAGAGTCTGATAAATTTCCTTGCTATTATTTTTAAGTGGCTTTATTACTTCTACTCTACTTTCCCAACTAGTAACAGAAAGTGGTTTCACATTTAAAACACAAATGTGTTTTTTAATATAGCCCAATGCTTCACAGATATTGAAAAATAATTATATAATTCCTGTATTAGCCCAAAAAAATTTAGTTTCACATGGCTTTCTTAGCTGCATCATTAACTATCAAATTTAATGAATGAGCAGCACACGGAATAAAAAAAGCCCTTGAATTTATTTCAAGGATTTTTTTCTGCAGTCCATTATGTTTGCCTCGCATATTTGAACCGTTATCATAAGCTTGGCCGCGTAAATCTGAAATGTTAATATTCAGTAATTTTAAATAATTTTTTATAAATTGAAATAGTCCTTGCCCAGTGGTATCTTCTACAGATTGAAAACCCAAAAAATGTTCATGAATTTCTGCTATATTTGTATCTTTTTTTTGATTAACAAATCTAATAACAATAGGTAATTGTTCTGTGTGGCTTATATCTGGAGTAGTGTCAAGAATTAATGAATAATATTTCGCCTCTTTAACCATTTCTAAACCTTTTTGTTTTATAGTTTCAGAAATTATACGGATGATTTCATCTTGTATTTTATCACTTAAATAATGAGCAATGTTCCTTTTTAGTGATGTTTTGGATGCGATGCAAGTGTTCTGCCATTATCCAATCAAATTTAGCGACAGTTTCTACTAACTTTAAAAAATTGCCGTTATCATTTCCAAAAGTTTTTGTGAAGAACCTCTAAAAGCTATACACTGTCTCGATAAATATTGTATTATGTAGATTAACCGTTCTATAACAGATTGCTAATATTTTTTCTCAGTTTCGTATAATCTTTATTATGTGCAATCAATAATGCAATTTTTAATCAATGGCATTTTAAGTTCGCTGTATTTTGAACAGTTTTTAATGTGTGCGTAACTTGTCTCATGTATTTTTAGTATATGACTCACATGTTGCCAATCGTTACAACCATATTCGTTAGTAAGTTGGAAATTTTGACTACCAAATATTTTGCAATAATAACAGAAAACCGAATTTCGTGATTCTAAATAAACTAAATAACTTCGTAAAAGTTTTTCTCCATTTGCTAAAGTTCAGTAATAGTATGAATCAGAAAACTTGTGGCTGGATTCTTCATCTTTGCGAAATTCTTTATTAACTACTTGACACGGGCAATGCTCAACTATCATCATCATCAAATTCCTGCCATGTACCCTCAAGGGGTGTACAGGATATGATAGTACTACATGAAAAAAATTACATCATTATTGCTCAACTAAACAATCTCTAACTTTGGTAGTTATATGATTTGGCCAAGTACCTGGATCATTAACATTAAAATTTAAAAGTAAAATTTGAAGTTTCATATTTCGCTGAATCGGAATCCAGTATTTCTTCTGCTGTAACTTCTGTAGACAGTCTTGTCAGGCCAGTTTCATATTTGCATATAACATTTTTCTTCATAGTTATCTTGTGTCCTCTCTTTTTCTGTAGTAGAACTACACAGAGTACTTGCTTCGTCAGAACTTTCTGTTCTTCGTTTTTTATGTGGTCCTGAAGTTAAAAATTTATTCAGCGATCCACTCAATTTATGTTCCAGTTGTACTCGTTGCAATTGTCTTTTCCTGTTTTGTGCACCATATAACTTCTTTGGCTTTTTTTTCCGACATCTGGGGGTTAACATACTTGATTAGACTTTAAAATAAGAAGAGCGTTAAAAGTTGTCCACCAAAATAAATAAATAATTGCTGAAATTTTCCCTTAAACTTATTTTTTAACTCCTTAACCAACTATTATTTTTAAGGTGAATGGCCCAAAACGGACTATTTTTTTTTTTTACTACAGAATTTGATTTTTCAGATATTTTGAATAATAAATATGCTTACATTTTAGGTATTTTTTTGAAAATTAACAAGTAGAGATATTAGGCACTGATTGATTTCTCAGTGATATTTATTTAATATTTTTTTACATTCTGGTAATTGTTTAATAATTAAGAAATTAGTAAAAGGACCCCAACCCTAATGTCTTCCAACCAGAACAAGAACAAATATAAATAAATATCTTATTGAAAATATTTGTTGGAAACAAAAGTTGAAAACCTTTTGTTTTCAAAATAAGATAATTAACTAAAATGAAACAACGAAACTGATTTTCAAACTTAGCAAAAATATAATAGACGTACTTATTTTACATGAATAATCCAAATTCACAAAAACAAGTCAAAAATTGTCCAAAAGTCACTTAAACACAGAATACACAATACACTCAATATGTTTCACATTCAAAATTGAAATAACACTGAAAAATATGTAAGTGCATATTTGGATAGACGAAATAGCGTCTATCCAAATTTGAAGCTGAATTTAAGAACACAAACGTCACGCTATACACCTATGAGACTAAATATTTGGATAGATCATTGTTTCTGAAACTTCAGATATCTGTGTACCCCTTCTTTAATTTTCATTATTACCAAGTACCTTTTCAAAATACCCATATCAAAATAATAATAATAAATAAAAATATATTTCATTTTAAATGTCTGTTTTATTTGAATTTAGATATACATTTCAACAACAACAACAAAAAAAAAAGCTTTATTTTTAATAGAACAAAATTTATAAAGATACTATACATTTTTACTTAATATAAATAATTTATCATCAGTGATGCAAGTGGAATTGCCTCTTTCTATATCTGCTATATTGCTCTCTTTTGTGTGTTTTATAAATACAGTCTTTAACCAATGATCCATACTTAAGAATTTGAAAGCTAAAAAAATTACTGTATTTACTCGACTATAACTCGCACTTTTTTCCCAAAATTAAAGCTAAAAAATCGCGGTCTGAGATATATGCGGGGATTTTCGGAAACTAAAATTTTCAGAAGAAAAAAAAACTGAAAATGGTTATGACTTACCAAGAAGCTTCTATTCTCCATCACTTCTTCTGTCCTCGAGAGCAGTTTCCTTGTGTGCAATCAAAGTTATCTACCCAAATAGAGTCATTTTCTTTCCCATTATATCAAGCAAAAATTATCAGTAATTTAAGATTTGAGTTACGTAATGAACAATCCTTGACAAATTACTAATGATAAGTGAAAGATGCGCACGATTGTACGACAGTAGAGAAAAAGCAACTATTAAGAAGTGCATATGATTGGTGGGGTATTAACAAAAGATCGCACGATCCAAACAAAACAAGCTAACAAATTGAAATGCTAATTCTCTTAAACCGATTTCCATAATATTTCTTAGTTTTAACACGTTCATGACTGGGTAGTATCAAGCAAAACCATATGGTTTGCTCCAGTCTATACAGCAGAGGAGATGTGATTATTAGTTAGTGTTTATATATTCCCAGTTGTCTCTAATTGCACTGTTTGTTGAGAAATACATTACAGTCTGCAAATATCTGTGAACCTTATTAAACTAAATGCTGTATTTTTGTAAAATATCATGTTGCCTTAATACAGCTGAATGAGCGCCGTTAGGCAGGCTACCTCTATGCTACACCCTGTCGACGGTGTGAATTCACTGTCTGTCTTAAAATTAACAATTTCCACTAAAAATATAATAAACAATCAAGAATATTTATACAGTTTTCACTGAGTCGATGCTTACTCTGTGAAATAAAATCTGTGGTAATATTGATATCGTTTCACTTCAAACAAATTATAAAAAATTGGTGATGTATTAAGTTAAAAATGTTGTTAGATTATTTAGAATTCATAATAATTTGACTGATTTAAAATTTCATTTTTATTGCGTTCACTATAATTTGTAATTGTGATATTTATATAGTACGATATAATTCAAGAATAAGAAAATTTATATATATTTTTATTATTATTTCCCGTTGTGAAATGGCGCCCCTATCTTCAAGCGGCGTTGTGCGGCGCACAATCTGCACAACCGCACAGCTCAACCCTGGTTGTTCTGTAAATTAAGATATCAAACACATTCAGTATGACCTTGTCCTATCCTATTTTTTTTGTACATTAACTACTTATATATTAATATATTTATCAATCTGTATAGAAAAAATTCATGCATTGTATAAGTGATATAAGACAATTTAATTTTTTATTAATCATACTATTTATTACATTTTCATTATAATATATCTGGAATCACTTTATGGAAAAAAATTGATCAATTTCTCTTCTTCCATTATACACAAATTTTGAAAATATGCAGTAACAAAAATTGTCAGTAAAATAAAACTACACATAACTTTATTAATGCATTTCTGAATTCTTGGCTCCAAAACATCATCGGATGGACAGGGCAAGCGATTTGATAAGTCACGACGGCAACTCGACAACATGTAGGTTAGAATCAATATAAAGAAATATTTTAGACAGATAAATACTTCTATCTCAGCTTTCCAAATTTTAATATCCACTATTAACTGCTAATTTCTGCATATTCCATCACAAAGTAAGAAATAAGCTGTTTACCATATGATGATTAATTGGTTACTTCAAGGTACTAATGAGCACTCTCTAAAGATAAAATAATGCGCCCATATCATATCCTGTCATTGGGCATATTTTCTTAGAACAAAATCTGATGATCATTATTTGATATATAAATAAATTTAATAAATAACAATTATTTACATGATAATCACATAACATTGATAATTAACAATAAGGCATTTGTAATGATCAACATTTCCCAATTAATGCTGTTAGTATGGTAAACATCCAAAATCTTATTTATGACATAAAACAGAAACAGAATTGACACTACATGAACTGTCAATTAAACTGAAACTCCTCTTCTGCTTTTTTACTTTGACTAAAAATTCTCACTAGTCATGGACGATCAGACAAGCATATTTTTCAAGCCCTGCCTATATATGAACCTGACTGTCTGCAAATTCAATTATGTAGCCTTCTATTAACAGAAGTATTGCCTTCTATTAACAGTAGTATTCTAATTACAGAAGTATTGTCACTAAAGATTCAAATATATCGCGTGATGAAGGCAAGCCACCAATCGTGTAAATAACATTGATAATTAAAATTTAAATTCATTCATTTTATAAAGTGAGCAGTTATAAATTATAATGAATACTGAGGATTTCATTATAAACGTCGATTTAGTTTTTCCTGAAAAACTTTAGTTTCTGAAAATCCTTGCATGTATCTCACACCACGATTTTTTAACTTTAATTTTGAGGGAAAAAGTGAAAGTTATATTTGAATAAATACAGTATAAGCATCTATATCCCCCACCCCAGAGGAAATACAAGCATCTGTGATACTAGGCAGCACTACTAAGTAGTAGATGAGTGTCATGCTACCACTTAGGTTATTGTAAGCTGGAAGCAACTAAAAACCCTGTTTGACCTCCAGTTCAGAGACTCAGTTTATTTTTTTCACCATTTCTTCTTCCAAGAATACAGCTTTAAAACAGTTATTCTGCAGACCATCTACAAGGAATATATTCTAAACATAACAGTAACAGAGATTTAACTATTTTCTCATGCATTCACAATTAAATTTTCTGTAATATAGTATGCTTCCAAGTCAGCTTGTTAATGTTGTTATTAACAAGCTGATCTGCCAGCTAAATCTGGATTCAGAAAGTCTGGGCAGTGGTGCATGTGGGGGGGGGGGGGGGGGGACTAAAGCGATATGATATGCAGAAGATTTACACAAAATTCTCCATGGGAGTGACTTAGTGCAGAATGCATTACTGTCTGTTCTATGTTGTTCCTCCCAATTTCAACTCACCGTAACACATTCGTTTTGGATGTATGTGGGAAGCTAACTTGACTTTGACCATGTAACATGTCCTTTCTGTGTTGTGTGTGTGTGTGCATCGTCAGTTGTGGTTACACCAGTTTTTGGAACATCAACAGATGATCAAATTTTTCATGAAGTAAAATTTACTACTTTGCAAAAATCATTGCTGTAGTTTGGAAGAAAATTATTTTAAAAGAATGTCCTTGTTCACCTTTTATATTTTAATATAAAGTAATCATGATTTAGGAGCTAATTAAGTGCTTAAGTAATAAATAATTAAAGGATAAATTCATAAATAGTAAATAAAACAAAAAATAAATTGGCATTAATAATAAGAAAGTGAAATATAATGTAAAATACATGAGTTCATCAAAATTTAAGTATTTGTAACTTCTGAAGTCCCAGCAGTTTCTGTTTGCTGGAATTTTGTTATGGTGGCTGAAGCAGCTAACATGATTGTCTTGTATACTTAGAAGAGTTTTTTTTTTATTTTTATTTTTATTTTTTATTTTTTTTTTTAAATACTGTTTTACCTTTACTCGTAAACTAATTACACTTTGTTCCTTGAATAGGTTTTTATAATTATCATTAATTTTACTGTGCCATATGCAATCTGTTCACTAATGAAGAAACTCTTTCTGTGAAGCAATGTAACCAGTCGGTGTCAAAATAAATTAAACAACATTCATATTCTCAGAAGGATTGTTTTCATTATGAAAATGTTGGAAAGAAGTCTGAATTCATTAAGTAAATTATCTTGGTCTACAACTTGTGCTAATGTGGAATCTGAATTTATAGTTATCAAGATAGTGATGTTTTTCAATTCTGTTTTTATTTAGTGCTGCCAGGACATAGACTTAAATTATTCAAATGGTTGAGTTTATTCTTGTATCTATTTTGTTACTATATTATAGAATTTATCTACAGAAAATTTAATTGTGAATGCATGAGAAAATCATCATTAATCAAATTATGCAAACAACTCTTTAGTAGTAGCAGGTAAATATTCTGTGTTATTTTATTTTATTTGTCAAAGATTTCAGTCTCTGTTCTTACTTCAAATTCTAATACATCTTGTCTTTTAATTCTCTGAAGTGTAGATAAAAAGAGTTTAATTGTGTAAGAAATTTTGTATTATTGGAAAGAAAAGCAGATTAAAAAAAAAAAAAAACTTGGTTAGTACAGTTGCACATTTATTGGTGGAAGTAAAATATGATTTTAGTCTTAAGTATTGTATTCTAAGGCAACTCCAATGTCTAAGGTTATATTCTCATAAGCTCTGGTAAATTTTCAAAACTTTTTTTGAATGAATTCATAATTCATAATATTCTCCATTTTGATACCAAATTGAAGCCTTGATGCTCTATATTTTAGTAATGATTGTCTTTCTCTTTCCAAAATAGGCAACAAAGATACCAACATGTTTTTCTGTGTTCTACTAGTTTTATATTCCTCATCAACAAATTCTCAGAACGATTTTAGTTATTCAACCCTAATGGTATAAATGCAAAAGTGTTGATAAATTTTCACAAGGATTTACTTTGAAAGTTGATTAGCAAACAATCAATCTGTGGCATTATGCATGCCTTTGTTTGTAACATGAACTGTTACTAACAACGACAAGAATACATACAAGAATGAACTCAACTGTATGAATAAATTTTATGTTGTTACTTATTAATAAGTTGTTTATAACAATAAATTAAATTAATGTTCATAACAGTAAATTGAAATAAATTATGCAATTTTTTATATCCTTTACTTAATGTTATCAGCTGATTATTGTTATAGAAAAGTGACTGTCCCATTCCAGTGATACTTCTCTTTGTAGAATTTTTATAAAGAGAAGTTTTTTTTTTTTCTTTCCCTTTCATGTTGAATCACACTGATGTATTATCCACTCCATTAAGACATGATAAATTTGTCCGATAACTTGAATTTATCCAAAATTATTAAATCAGATATTTCTTGAAGTAAATCAATAAACTTAAATACAGTAGAATCTGCTTATTGTGATCGTGGATAATATTATCAGTCGGCTATTGTTATCAAAATCAGTTGGTCTCAAAACACACCATTTAAAATGAATGAAACAATCGGTCTATTATAATCAGAGTTATTGTTATCAAAATCCTTGAATGTTTAGCCTTTTGCGTCTCAGAATGCTAAGAAATAAGGTTAATAAGGAGAAAATTTAACAAAGAACATTTGTCAAAATCTGACTTCCTTGCTAATCTTCTGTAAATCTTAAATCTTCCAGACAAATGTGTCTGGGTGGTGGTGGGGGGGTAAATACAGTCTAATTGTGATTTTTCGAGTTTATTTTCATGCACTCTTTCAGTAAGTGAATTTGACTTTAAGTCCTCGTTAAAACAGCCCCTAGCATTATGGCAGAAGCAATTAAAAAAGTAAAAATTTATCTTTTCAAGAAAAGCAAAGAATTTTGAGTGTTATGGTAAGTTGCTCAAAATGAGTCAGCATAGTGTGGCTATAGATTTAAAAATTTCACAACCATCCTTATGTAAGATCTTAAAAAACAAATCAAACATTGAAACTTCAGCTCTTACTAATGAGAACATGGAATGGAAGGGAGCCTGATCTGGTAAGGATACTCAAGTTGAATCAGCATTAAAAATTTGATTTAGTAATGTTCGCGAAAAGAATGCTTCGATTAATGGGCCATTGATGCGTCAAAAAGCAGAACTTGCAAAAACAATGGGCGAAGAAAATTTCACTGCAACTGAACGATGGTTTAACAGGTGGAAAAAGTGAGAGAATATTGTGTACAAGCATATTCATGGTGAAGGAAAAAGTGCTGATTTTTTAACAACAGATGCATGGATTAAGACCGAGTGGCCAACAATTACTGCTGAATATTCTTCCGAGGATATTTACAATGCAGACGAAACAGGACTATTTTTGTGCAATGCCTGAGCATGCTTATTTGTTTAAAAATGAAAGTACTGTACTAAAGGATTTAAATCTTTAAAAAGAGTGAGTGACAGTTCTTTGTTGTGCTAATATGAAAAGTGAGAAACTAGAGCTCCTAATGATTGGAAAAAGTAAAACTTCTCGGTGTTTTAAAGGTGTCAAAGGTTTGCCTGTTGACTACTGTTCTAGTGCAAATGCTTGAATGACTAATGACATTTTCAACAATTGGTTAGTTAATTTGATCTTAAATTAAAGAACATCCTCACATCACCGACAGGAGCTGAAGGATCTTCCTCAGTCATAGCCAAGTTAGCCGGTCTTGGGCATGGACAGTAGCATTTTTTCCCCAGTTTATCCTGGGGTTTTTCATCCTGCAAAGCAGGCAAATTGGCCTCGAGAACCAACGCTACAGACATGGGACACACTGGGGCGTTGGGTTGACCACCTTATCCTGTGAACGGTTTGAGATCCGATGATTAATAAACCCTCGACATCGCAAGGTAAAAGAGGGAAAGGAAGATGAGATTATCCGATTTAATATAGGACACTCCTTCACCAGGCATATGGTTGCGAAGCACACAGCCACTAGGCTAACCATGCAGACTTTCTTAACGAATTAATGTACACTGCTTACAGAAAACTATGCCGAGAGACATTTCAGTATGAAATATGTCCACCCTGAATTGAATGCACCTCTTACAACACTACAGTGCTCAGCACCAAGTGATTCAGGAGTTCTTAAAGCAAACTGGCCCACTCCTAATTCCAAGCAAGGACCTTGTTTGTTTTCAGGAGGGAATTTCGAGAAGCAGTGTATTTCCCTATTGCGTCACAAGCATGTTCTGTGAGGTTAAGATCTGGGGAGCATATTAGCCACTCAATTCATATCCTCAGTCTTCATAAGTATCTGCACTGCTCATGTACGATGTAGTGTGGCATTGTCATCCATAAAAATGAATTCTTTGCCTGCAGCACTACAGAACAATCAAACTTGACATTGAAGAACTGTGTTGCAATATTATTTACCAGTCATAGTCCCTTTTTTCAGCACTTCTAGCTTGGTGTGTCCATTAAACATAATACCTAAACACATCATAACCCCAGTACCACCCTTTCAAGAACATTCTCATGATGGTAAGGAGTACTACTTTCACACCAAATCAAATGCCTTCTAGACGGAAGAAAGATTAAAATTACTCTCATCTGTGAAGTGTACATTAGCTGCCCATTGGTGTCTTGTCCAATTTTTATGGATACAACACACACTGCTGAAAACGTGCTCTACGATGAGCTGTGGATAAATAGATGCAGGATAAATTGTCCCAAAAATCCCAGAAGCATTTCTGGGATTTTTGGGACAATTTTTGTGAAAACAGAATGCATGAGCACACTGTTCTAAAACCACATTTACCCTGGCATTTCTTAATTAACTTTGTTTTTATCTTGCTCTTATGAGTGCATTAATCAGACATTACTTCCTTTTCAGTTACAAATCGAATTGTTTCTACAGCCACCTAATCAGGTGCTATATATATATACTACATTTGTAATTTTGTGATCTGAAGCTTTTGCTGGAAATAAAGCAAAATGTTAGTAAGTTCAATAAACTATTTATTTTCCTCTGGTTTTAGTCATCATCATCAAATTCCTGCCATGTACCCTCAAGGGGTGTACAGGATATGATAGTACTACATGAAAAATCTACATCATTACCAACCTCCTATCTACACCTTTCCTCCAAATCAGTCTGTTACTTGTCAAGACTCCAACATTATCAGATCTTATATTTCTATCGTCTAAGGCACTTTGTACCGTATCAATCCTTGGTCTTCCTCTGGGTTGTTTTCCTGCCAACCTGGCTGAGAATACTTGTTTTGCTAATCTTTCCTTGCCCATTCTGTTTAAGTGACCATACCACCTTAGATCAGCTCTGCTAACGCATACCCGGATGCTGACAATGTCAAGTTCTTTCCTAATATCCTCATTTTTAATATGATATTGCCATTGATGCCATCTGTTCACGCCTCTAATCTTTAAGTTAAGGGGATAATAAATCCCTCATTATTTTAAAGCCGGATATGAAACTTAGAGATAGAAATCTAAGAGTTTCATGCCGAAGAACTATCGGTGAGTCCAAGCGTAAGTCAACACCTTGGTGGTACAACACTAGAGCAACTTGGAGCGAAGATGGAGCAAGCTCCATCACTATCCTTAATATTATCTCATAATGTAAAACGCAGCTCCTAGGAGATGTATTACTGTTTTACATTATGAGGAGAGGTCACTACCCAAACTGGTTTCGACCTTTATTGAGGTCTCATCAGTGAGTAGGTAGACCTGGATAATACCAAGGTTTAAGTGAACCGAACTTACATATACCCCTACTAACGAATTGCCAGACCGGTGTACCCATATATTATTATTACTACGATAAAGAGCCAACGCCTTCTGAACTATGCAGTGCAGCCACTGTAAGACTTTTATACCACCATACTTAAGCTTTTCTGGTCGAATATCATCTACTCCTGCTGCCTTTCCACATTTCATGCCTTTGGTGGCTTTTTCTACTTCAAGTATTGTCAGTAGCAGACTGGAAGTGTCTAATTATAGGCCTGTTTGTGTGTCATCAGTAGTAGTTGTTAAGGTCTTGGAGAAATTAGTGAGGGACTATATACAGCATTGGGTAGATGATGGTAATGTTATTTGTGAAAATCAACATGGATTTGTTAAGGGGCGCTCTTACTTTAGTAATATGATTGTCTTTTATAATAAAGTGACGAGCAGTTGATGAGGGGAAAGCCATATACTGCCATTTTTTTTGGATTTTGCAAAGGCGTTTGACAGGGTGCCTCGTGATAAGCTGATATTTAAGTTGCAGCACATGGGTTTAAATGTCGGGTTAGTCACATGGATTCAGGATTGGCTGACTGATAGGTATCAGAGAGTTGTGTGTGATGGGGCAATATCAAGGAAGCAGAAGGTTACAAGTTGGTTCCACAGGGCTCAGTACTGGACCTGTATTGTTCAATCTTTATATCAATGATATTGTCAATGGCTTGCAAGGGGACATTCAGTTGTTTGCTGATGGTGTGAAGTTGGGAAGGGTTATCAGTAATAATGCAGATGTGGCAGCCCTGCAAGAGGATTTCCTAAAAACTAGACAGATGTGCAAATAAATGGGATTGTTGGTTCAATGCATCAAAATGTAAAGTCTTGAGGTTTGGGATCCATTGATGGGAGAATGTGTACTCGATTGGAGGAACTGTACTGGACGAGGTAGGGGAGACGAGATCTGGGGGTGATGATTAATAGAAAATTGAAATTCAGGGAGCATATTGCGAAGGGGGGTGAGGGTAACTCAGAGGATTGCTGCAATACTGAGAAGGACATTGACCTGCAGATATAAAAGAGTTATCATTCTGTTGTATAAGGCCCTGATTAGACCACACTTAGACTATTGTTCTCAGATTTGGTCCCCAGGAATTGAAGGGGATAAATTGACCGTGGAAAGGGTACAGGGGCGGATAACAAAATGGTTTCAGGACTGTAGAATGTGTGTTATGAGGATCGACTGAGGGAATGTGGACTGTGAGTTTGGTCGATAGAAGAAGGAGAGGTGATATGATTGAGACTTTTAAACTGTTGAGAGGTGGTTACAGTTCTTTCACTTGGTGGAATGTAGGGAAGGAACAATGACAAGGGGCCATGCAAGAGGGTGAGGGGTGGTTGAACCTTGGAATGCATTGCCTGAGAAAGTGGTTGGAGTGGGGACGGTTAATGGGTTCAAGGAGTGATAGACTTTGTATTTCCTAAAAACGACCTCCCACGATGAGTCTTTTGACTCCATGGAGGCCTGGATGATGATAATAATAAAAGTATGGATATGTATTTCTGACTGTATGCCTGTTGAATGTTTTTTAGCACTGTACTATCACTGCTTGTTTCATTTAGAAATTTTTCGAAGTAATTACTCCATACTTCAAGGATATATTTTTTCTCTTGTTTTCATGTCACCTTTATCATCTCTAATTCCTTTGAGATGGAGCACTCTTTGCTCCATTTCTGAGCTTCTTCAACAACCTCCAGAATATTTTGCCACCTTCTTGATATTTATTTTCTATGTTCTTGCCAAAGTCCTCCCATGACTTTTGTTTAGCTAGTTTTACAGTGTTTAGCTTTCTTACATTTGTCTCTATTCTCTAAGAGCACAAGCTGACTTATTTGCCATGGACTTTTGATGTGTTTTCTTCTTTTACTTCCTGTGTCCAATGGAATTCTGATTTTGCTATCCTTGCAGAAAACCTCACCACATGCCTCTCTGGCTGAATCAATCAGGGTTTTCTTCAAGGTTTGGTTCTTGTTCTCAAATTCTTTCATTTTCTCTTCAATAATCTTTGTGTATTTTAGTCTACAGTTCATATCTGAGAGCTGCTCAACTTTTATTCGCTTTAAAACTTTCTTACATATTATTCTTTTCAATATGAAATTCAATTTTATCCTGCTCAAGACTGAATTGTGATCACTTCCAATTTCAAATCCTCTGTACACTCGGTGGTGTCTTGCACCAGGGAGAAAACGTCACTATCAACAATAACATAGTCAATTAGACTTTTCTTATTCCTTGCCTCTTCTCTCCATGTGATTTTGTGCACATTTTTATGTTGGAAGATGGTGTTAATAATAACCAGTCTATGTCCTGAGCAGAAATTCAATAGGTATTTGCCATATGTCTCAATCACTTCCTACTCTGCTATTTAGATCCCCAACAAGGACCAACTTTTCCTTTTTCATTGTGTCTGTAGCTTTCTCTAGAGCTTCAAAAAATTCTTCCACTTCTACCTTAGTAGAGCCTTCTGTGGGACCATAGGCACAAATAAGTCTTGTTGTTCAGTTCCCCATTCTGATATTTGCTCATATCACTCTGCTTGAGACTGCCTGCTATTCAAGAAGATTAGCCTCATATTTAGTGTTGATTACTATGGGTACCCCTTCTTTTCCTTGATTGTCATTGCCTGAATATAGCATTTTGTATTTATTGCTCAGAAAGATCTCACCAGTGTTTGCCTTTTTTTTTTGTTTCAGTTATATGTCGATCTGGTACTTATCTAATTCCTCAGCTTGCTCCATTTCTTTGCCATTCAGGCATCTTATGTTGATAGTACTGATCTTCAGCTCTTGTGATATTGAGTTGCGGTGTGTTTTAGGGTTTGTTCCAGTAGCTGACTTTTCGCTCTTCGCCCTGGTTCCTGGGCAATTCCCTCAGCCGGCATGAAATTTTGTCATGTTGTACCATCATTTTGTATTTTGGTTTAAGCCAATAAGAATACAATTTGTTCGGCTAAATCCCAAACTGCCAGTCCATCTTTCATTCAGTATCTAGGTAGATACCCAACAGGGTGCACTACGAGAAGGTGAGGATTGCACATTAGGTCAGAAGCCCTGGTCTGTTCTCCACATTCCTTTAAAGGAGACCTATGTGGAGGTCTCCTCTCAGTTATACAGCTTTGACCCTTAAGAACCCCTCCTAAAGCACTTATGAATAATACCTATGCCTAGCTGAATGTATCCAAGGGAAACAATGTGATAATTTTTCATTCCTTAGCTTCAAATTAAAGTAGGTTTACTGTAAGATGTATATATATGCATAGATTTGCCATCCTGGTTAGTCCAGTTGTTATTTTTTGAAGTGCCAGTCAGATAAGTTTGTTTTAGGATCACATTGATTTTGATAAAGATATGGATAAGAATAATTTCTTTGTTGTATATGGCTTAACCATTGTATATGTGCTCTCCAACCAGCTGGTTGCAGGTTTGAGAAAGTTTCATGTTTGGCCTCTATAGCATGGTTTCTGGATTATGTGAAAAATAAATAAAAATAGAAAAAAATTCCTAACATGGCCCACCATTAGTACTATCGTGATGTAGGTTTACAAGCTTTTGTTGGTGGAATTCACATGAAGAGAATTAATATTCTCTTAAAATATTAAAAGTAAATACGCTTTGAATTGGAAATCAGTTTTATATTTTCTTTCCTTTTACACCATTCATAGAATTAATAAAAATTCTGAAATTGTTCATGGGCATGTTTGAATATGATCTCAGTTCATTTTTGGAATGTATCACGGTGATGTTATTTTTCGTGAAACCTGTAGTTTATCTACAGGTTTAAGAGTGCATTTTTTGAAGTGCCAGTCAGATAAGTTTGTTTTAGGATCACATTGATTTTGATAAAGATATGGATAAGAATAATTTCTTTGTTGTATATGGCTTAACCATTGTTGTGAATTATACTAGGTGAGTCACCTCCAACTTCTTTCAGGATGCCAACAGAATCCTGAACATTGATAACAATGTTCAGGATTCCTTAACAAACCACACTTTAGTTTTTTTGCTAACTAAAGAGAAAACTGCCAGAATTAGTAATCCTAGTTTGATGGTTAAATAAAATGCACTCTAGTTTATTGGGCTCCCAGGTGGTAGGAAAATACTTATCCAAACACTTATATTGCTTTAACATTGAAACAGTTTAAGAAATAAAGAGATGGTAATTAAAGTTAAAGGTAAGAAAAAAGTAGAAAAGCAGTACTTATGACTTGTGCCCCCCCCCCCCCCCCCCAAACAAACAGACACACACACACATTGCAAATGTCTGTTGGTTTGCCAGTTGGTTCTCTCTTGGCTACTGACCAATGCTCTTCTTACAGTTACTAATGGTAATTGGAATACCAACTAGGACCATGAGACAATGTATTAGTCTGCTAAATGCATGATGTGCTCTCTCTCTAGTTCCCCTGTTTTCCTGATGCAAAAATCTTGACCTTTGTATGAGATCTGCTAACTCACCTTCAGTTACTTAAAAGTAAAAGAAAATTTGATTTTAATACATTACTTATGTTCAAATGTAATTCATGAGAAAACAAAACTTGCAGGAGGAAATATTTGCTTTCTTTTCACATCTCTCATTCTAAGCAATTCTTTCATAAACAAAGCAATGTGGCAATTTTCTTAACTTTGATGTGACAGGTGGATAATGTTAGCCAGCTAACTATGAAAATCATTTGTTTATACAGAAAATACTGCATAAGAGAATAAATCTTTTTTTTTTTTAATGTCTTATAGTTTTATTGTATAACTTGGTTGACTCACTATAGTGAATTTTTTATATACCTGTGAGCAGAGCTCCAGAAATCCACTCACCTGCTTGCTATAGGCAAGTAGTTATCAGAAACTAGTGGAGAGTGAATTTTTAGTCTGTCCCTAAATGCATTGATGTATTACTTTATTTTCTTTGCATAATTTAAACTTTTTTTTTTTTTTATTTTAAAACATCTCATTCACTATCTAGTTATTCAATTTTCCAGTGAATGCAATAAAGAAATTTATTTTGAACCAGGGGAATTAATTCTTTTATAGCTTGTCTTTGCCAAAAAGTGCAAACCTTGTAAACATGTTTCACATTAGTATTATGGGCAGATCAAGGGTTCTATAATCCAGAAACTCTATTTTAAACAACAAGGTACTTTTTTTTTTTTTTTTAGCCCCCTGCCATTAATGGTATATCTAGGAGCACCTCTTTGTCATAACTTTTTCTGTTTTTTGACGCTGATCCAGCTGCAAAAGTTTGGAAAGATGTATTGCATTAATAACATGTGCTGGAGATTAGATAATCCAGAAACCCTCTTTTAAAAACTGGACTTAGTACTTTTTAGTCCCCTTAAGGGTCCAAATTAACAAGATCTCAAGCTAGGCAGTGAAAATCAACTATACGCTACCACTTTGTAATGGAAAAATAGCTTTTAACACATTTTCAATTTCTTTGTGTCTTCCTTGTGAACCAATATGTTATAACTGTAGTTATTGAAAAAAATGTAGTAAGATAAGTATTATAATAAAATGGGATTACATTATTATGCTTGACAAAAAATATTCTTGTTTTATCTATATTTTATCTTAGCATAAACAAGGAAAAGTTTGCATGTGAAATATCTTCAAACTGTTAGTTTATGAAAAACATATTGAGTTGCTCTTTGCATCCCAAATTGCAGCATTCCTTCCCAGAGTATGTGTATATTATTATGAAAGTCACTTCCCAGACTGGTATTCATCAGTAGGGACCTATTGCCATGCCTCAAATTCATAATCTAGTAATATACACCATTTTACTACTTTGCGTATGAGAAATGTGATTTTCAATTGAGATGGAAATCACATTTGGCTCTCAATATCTCTAATGGATTTCGCTGATTGAGAGCTCAAAGGGGGAAACTGGTCTGGAAAGTGACTCATCTTCAAGACCTATAGGTTATTAGGTTATGAGTCGCTCCCTTCACCGATGTTATACATGTTCAGCGAAGAGAGTGTACTGTGCATTGTAGAATACAAATAATGAAAACAAAAAAAATAATTTGTCAAGTATAATATACTTTTCAACCCATCAAAAAAAAAAAAAAACTTTTATTCCAAAGAAATGTTTATGGAAAGTTAATTAACAGATACAATTTGGTCCCATTAAACCTAGCTGTTCTGCTGCTACAAATCCACACACATATTTGTGTGTACATTATGTGTATAATTTATATTTCATCAGAATTGACTCTTTACCCACCTCCTCTGCCACATTTTGTAGATGCCAGTGACTCTCCGGGCACTTCAAGTGAATGTATGTCTTTAGTCCCCCCTCCTCCTGGTCTTGAGCCTGTGGTACTTCCATCATCTGTGTCTTACAGTCAGTTTACTCCAGATGATCCTGCCTGTGTTCTTTCAGGTCAGGAAGTTAATGGTAATTATGGGGATGCCAGTGACCAGAATTCCTCTCAAGCAGCTGCTGTATCTCCTTTGCCTCCTGCATTGCTTGATTTACGACAGATTATAGACAAGATGGCAGAATATGTTGCAAAGAATGGAGAAGACTTTGAAACTATTGTTAAAAGTAAAAGTAAGTTTCCTGAAATATCATTACATTAAAATAATGTTAATTGTATATAAAGAAATATATATATCCTAAATAATATATACTGAGCCAATTAGGTTAATTTACTAAATATAGAAAACATAAATAACAGCCAAACTGATTACCAAGTTTGGTAAATGTATTAACTGGTAATTAGTTTACAGAATTAACAATGCATATAAAGTATATTAATTAAAGGCAACTTTAATGAATAACTTCTATATTTCGGCAACGTCACGTTGCCATCTTCAGGAACATAAAGATATGGTATGTGCACGCAGGCACTAACAAAAGCAAAAAGAAAGCAAGAAACTAATATTGTTCCTAAAGTCCTAATGGTGCCCTCTGGCAGGCTAATTTGGTTGTCTTGGCAGTTGGGCTGAAGTTCTCATAATGTAAGTCTCCCAAATTTGGGGTAGTTTTGTGCACCCAAATTTGTTGAGGTTAGGAACGTTTTTTAGAGCTGCTGATGATTCCTTGAGTAATCTTTCATATTTAAACTTGCTGCAGTGTATTATTTTAGTTTTCTTCCAACCAATTCTATGGTGGGTATCTAAGGCATGGTCTGCCAGCCCAGAGCGGCTGTACTGGTGAAACCGGATGTAGTCTTTGTGTTCTGAAATCCTGATATTTGCTGTCCTGCCTGTTTGGCCAAAGTAGAACAATTTGCAGCTGCAAGGGACCTGGTATACACCAGGTAGGTCTAGGGGAAGTGGTTGGTCTTTGGTAGAGCAGATAAGGGATGCCAACTTTTTATATGGTCTGTAACAAGAAGTAAGGTCATATTTTTTGAGGATATTGGTTATTTTCTGAGAGGTGCCCTGGATGTAGGGGATGGTGATAGATTTGGTGTAATCTTTATTGTGGGGGGGGTGTGTGGTTTACTGGTTTTAGTATATTTTGGGGTTATAGCCATTGGCTAAGAAAGTGTTGAGGATGTGGTTTAGTTCAGTAGTTAGGCCTTGTCATCTGAGCAGATTAATTTTGCCCTGTTATATAGTGTTTTTATAACCCCATATTGTTGTGTGTGTGGGGGGGGGGGGATTGCTGGTGAATGTATCTGCCAGTATGAGTGAGTTTTCTGTAAACAGAGAAAACCAAAGATCCATCAAGCTGGCGAGTGACGAAGCCAAATAGTGGGTTTTTGTGGGGCAGAGTTTAACGCTTTCTCTTCAGAGGTCTCCATAAAGAAATTGGCCAAGGGTGGGGAAAGTGGTGAACCCATGGCTGTCCCCTCTATCTGTTTGTAGAACTTTCCTTGCCAAACGAAATAGCCTGAGTTCATTGTGAACTGAAATAGGGCTGAGATATCGGGAGGAAACTTGGCTTGGATGAGCTCTAGGGTTTCTTTGAGTGGGACATTAGTGAATAGGGAGGAGACGTCAAAACTGACCATTATGTCAGTGTGTTGGAGTGAGAGGTTTTCTATGCTGTCTTTAAAGTGGGCTGAGTTTTTTATGTGTGATGGTGTGTTGCCAGTGTAGTGTGTGAGCGTTTTGGCTAAATGTTTGGCTAATTTATATGTGAGGGAATCAATGCCATCCACTATGGGACGTAATGGCACATTTTGTTTATGTATTTTTGGGAGTCCATATAATTAGGGGGAACTAGAGTTATAAGGTTTTAGTTTGTTAGTGACTTTCTTAAGGAGTCTGTGGAGAGTTCTAATCTGAGAGCTGGTAGGATTATATTCAATAGGGAGGTAAGTAGTACGGTCTAGTATTAAAGCATTAAGCTTACCTTTGTAGTCCTTTTGATTGAGCACCACAGTGGCGTTTCCCTTATCTGCTTTGGTGATTACTATTTTTTTTTTTTTTTTTTTTTTGTTATTCTTCATTTCTAGTAGGGCTGCACATTCGTCTTTGGATAAGTTGGTTTTTGGAGGTTTGGCTTTAGTGAGAATACCGGCTGCATCCAATCTGATGTTGTTGGCGATATGGTTAGGAAGGTTGCGAAAGTTGCCTTTAATTAATATATTTTATATGCGTTGTTAATTCCGTAAACTAATTACCAGTTATGTATGACCAACGTATAAGCCTTGCTACTAGAATGTATTAACTGTTCATAACTTTCATGCTCAAAGGGTGATGGATGCTATAAAAGTAAAAAAGAGTTTCTTATTGCTAATTTTGCTGCTATCAACAGTTTTCTTCCAAATCTATTATTTTTGTGGTTTCCAGTGTAGTCAGCTCTTACCTAAAGCATTTTTAACTACATCACTTCATCTACAGCTTGGTTTATTTCTGATTCTTTATCTTTCATTTTCATTTTTAGCATCTGCTTACGCATTGTTGTCAAATATTAATAATCTCAGATTCCTTTCTAGTGTCGTGATGTGTAAAATATAGTTCTCCGACTGATGACATCTATTCGCTTTCCTATTTTCCTCACAATGTTCATTGATCCTCTCTTCAATCCCTGTTTTATTTCTAACCCAACTGTCTGATCCATATATTATTGAAATTGGCTGTTTGGTGTCCCTCCATATCCGTAAATTATATTCTTGTTTAATCATTTAATTATTACTGGCCTAGTTGGCTGAGTGATTAGTGTACCCACTCTCCGACCAGTAGGCTGCCAGCTTGAATCCTGCCATGGACATGGATGTTTGTGATTGTCTTTAGGTTGGGGTGAATTTCATTGCCCAGTATGAGACTACTGTCCAGTTTATTTGGAGGCCTGAATGGCATGAAAAAGTTCCATGTTTGGTCTCTAGAGCAGGATTTCTGGACTATTTAAAAAATAAATTAAAAATACAAAAAATATCCCTAGCCCATCCATGGTACAAAATGCACTGTAGATTTGCAAATAACCTTTCATTGGTTTGAACAACATAAAAAAAAAAAAAAAAAAAAAAAGTGTTAGCAAACAAAGTTTATTCATGACTAGGCTACTTTATATATAGAGGCCAGTGACTTTACACCAATTGCCTTAGTATCTCATAATGCAAAACACACCCTTTCAAGTGCGTATAATGCTATGCATTATGGAAAGGGCCACTACCCAAACTAGTTCTGACCTTTATTGAGATCTCAATTAGTGAGAGCCAGACCCAGAAGTCTTTAACTGCTTCAACCTTGATATCTCTTTTGGGTCTGGCTCCTGCTGATGAGATCTCAGTAAAGGTCAAACAGCGGTCTGGATAGTGGTCCTTCACATAATGCATAGCATTATACACATATCTGAATGGATGTGCTTTGCATTTTGGGATACTAAGGCAATTAATGTGAAGTCATTGGACTCTATACACGTAGCTTGATTGTGACGATATTTCATGGACAAACTTTATTTGTTTACACTTGGATAAAGGATTACACAAGAATATAATTTCTTGGCATTTTTAATTTAATTTATAACCAAGTGGAACAACTTTCAACCTGTCCTCTTGCTTATTCTGTTATCTATTTCCACATCTGATATGCCTTCCTTACCTGGTACCATTTTTTTCCCTTAATGTTTGGAGAACTGTGACTTTTCATTTCCAGTATCTTGATTTCATATATATTTACATAGTGCTATGATAAGACAATTAATCTTAACTGCACAGTTCTGTCTGGCAGTTGCATGTGTCACTGGATCTGTTTTGCAGAGATTGAAGGATCCATCTAACTCATCTTTGGTTTAAAGTACTCATAAAGATTCCTTGCTTCGTGGACATGATTCAGACCCAAAACCTTTCAAACTAGAAAGTTCTGAGAATAGAATAGATGTTTTCATATTAACTCCTGGTGACCTGCCCCCACTGTTTTTAATGCCTTTGGAATGTGAGGCAGGTATTCATGACGGGGAGGGGTGACATCCCAGTGATGGTACTGGCCATTTCATTTTTCCTTTATTTTTTCTTATACTTCCCATATTCTTCGCTCTGCTTCTCCTGAGTCTTTTTTCATCTTCTAGATTTCCATCATTGGGATCCAATCCCTTGCTGCTGTGTTTGCTGGAGGGGAGAAGGACCCTTGCTACTTTGGCTCCTGCTTTGACAAGACAAACAGTTCTGAATGGCTCGACCAGGACCAGTCAGCTTATAGGTTTAACTTTAAAGGTTATCAGTGTTGCTGTAAATGTCCTTCTCCATCTGGATAGGGTCTAAAGCTTGCTGTTGTATCAGTATGGCATCTGGGGTAGCCGTATTGTTTTCAGGTAGCATTACTAGACAAAGAGTGAGCATCCATGTCTGGCTGCACGGTGGGTGGGGGAAGCTCTGGTGCTGAACCTCCACACTTTTGAGAATGAGTAATTTTTATGTTTATTAAGACAGGGTCATCAGAATTCCCAAAATCAATGAAAAAACTCTTTACGAATTTCTTGTTTCGGGCATCCTTTCAGAAATATTCAATTCAGAGAAACTCCTTCATGTAACATCAGTTAAGAAAATACTGATCACAGACAGGTTCATCATCCTCTCCTTACTGAAGATGTTAAGTGACAACTGCTCCATACACAACTTTGGACTTTTTTGCAAGAAGTAATATCAGAATGGAATCTCCTCTGTTTCCGATGGGATTTGCTCTGAATCAAAGGACCAATCAGTGATGGCCTAAAACACAGGGATAGACACCTAGTTCCAACCAGAAATATCATCCTTATATTTATCATTCTGAAATCCTCAACACTGATTAAAGCATGGTATCTCAATTGTTCTGTTAAGCTCTGTATCCAGAACCCTTTGTACTGATTTAAGTGTCAGAAATAAGTTATTCTCACACTGACTCCTGTTATGGCTTTTCCATCTGTGCCCAGTGTGGCAGTAAAGAGCACGAGAACAAAGACTGTTAGCGTAAAACATCAAAATGTCATAATTGTGTGAGAGAGAGAGAGAGTATCCAGCCTACTCTTCACCATCAGGAGGTGAAGAGCAGAGTATGCCAAGTCTCTTCAAGTAAACAAAACCATTATCCTGGATGGAATTCAATTTGATGACATGGATATTTTCCCTGAGATGGACAGTGACTGTCCACAATTCCATAGGAAAAAAAAAATTCAAGGTTGATGATACCAAGACTTTGCAGCTTTGGAAGCCAGGTGGATTCATCAAAAATCAAGAAGGAATTTATTTTTTATTGTGTAGTTTTTGTAGATTCTGTCAAAACATCAATGAAATGAAGACGACCCTCTTGTAAGCTGTTTGTTTTTGTGTGTTTTTTGTCTCCAGTTGACATACTAAAAGCCTGGTAATAATCCCACATTATGAAGGTGTGCTGAAAAGTTGTGATAATCACCATGAAGGAATTGAGATAGAACTGTGTAGCTTGCATGTTATTCTACATATTCCCCATGAAGTGTTACAACGCTTCATCAGATAATAATAAACAAATTTGCAACACGATTTACTGCAGTTTCTTTGTTTGATAACTTGAAACATCCATTTAAGATTGCAGCTAACAAAAGCTTTCTTGGTTTAACATTTTTGCTAACAGTTTACTGGGCTAGGACATCACTTAAATCATATTACAGAGTATATCATTGCTGTATAACAGATCAGTTCTGAGCTGTATTTTTGGATGAGGAGGATTCATCCCTTAAATGCTTCATTTGCCATTGCTTCGCGCCTCCACCTGATGCTTGTGTATGTGTGGTAAAAGAGAATGAATATCTTTGTTAGGAATTGCCTTGATATCCACTCTGAAGTAGTATAGGCATGGACAACTTGTGACAAAGCTTAGTAATACTGTCATTATCAGAAACATCAGCATGTATGTTAATTTGCATATCTGTGTATTAGAATAGGATGGTCACAGATATGCAAATTAACATTCATACTGATTTTTCTGATAATGACAGTATTACTGAGATTGTATGTAGTTTTAAGTTATGTAGGAAATCTAAATGTTTCAGAGTTGTTTGTGCAGTTACTTCTTTTGAGGTTTTCATATCAAAGTAATTTTGCCATATATTTTGTCTGGAAATAAAGACTTTGGTTTGTATTCCATCAGTGACAGAGGAATCTTTATTTCGTCTTTTTCATGCGAAAAATTAAGTCAGGCAGTAGAGTTGTCCTCCTACAAACAAACAAACCTGACAACTGATAGTGTAGCAGACTAAATAAAATTTGCTAACAGGCTGTTTGAGTTGAATGCATGAATGGAAGATGAGGCTAATTTAAAAATTTTATTCTGGGAATCTTTGGAATAGGTTTCTACTCTTCGGTGGCATGAACAACGTTGTATATATGTTACTGTGAAAGACCGATATCTGGCAAATGTCAATATTCTCCGGTGAATGTCAGCATTCACATAGTCGCTTGGTGTATGTACAAAATATTTACTAAATATCATTATTTCTCACTTACACCGGCAAATGTCGACATTCAGCATGCACTGATGGTGAATGTTGAATAAAAATATTTTTATTACATTAAGACAAAAATGCAACTTTTTAATATATGATATATGTCAAAATAGGAGAAAGCTTAAAAACAGCACGTTGCTTCTCTCTGGCTGTGTCTTCTTGGCTTGTCGTCTTGACCCACACCAGAGCTTATCTGTGCTTGTCGACATATACCGGCGATGGTTCAAATGTATAATAATATAACCAAATACGTCGGTCTTTCACCGACATATTTGGTGTGTGTCGACATTCTCTAATTTCGGTCTTTCACGGTAACATATACACAATATTTTCTATGATGACAGGACAAGTCACAAGCTAATCTAATATTTATATAATATACTAATATAGAACATAGCATTCATACCGAGTTCTTACATATTTCAAGTTAACAAAATTGAATTTTCATCATGTTAATATTGCATATCAGAAATATATTTTTTTTTTTATATTTACCTGTTTCTAAATAGCATAGCTGAAGATTTTCAGTTATTTTTTGTTAGCTACATTTTATTAATGGCTCCCTAGCCTAGTCCTTCTCAAAATTTTTTCTGTTGCTTTCCCTGAGTTTTATCATCTAGGAAGATCAGAAAATAACGTCATATAAGTTGCACAGAAAACTGTAATACTTAAAGTATCAGAATGGTTTATTCAAGTATCAATAGAAAAATATATGCTTATAACAATAACTCATGGAGTTTTTCTGTTTTTTGGTTATACATATGCAAAAAGAATTTTGCTTATGTATAACCAAAACTTGTTGGCCTTCCTGTTTTTCTGAAGAGAGCAAGAGCACTGAACATGTGAATGCTTAGATTGGTGTTCCAATCTAAGCATCCACTCACCAGCCACTCATTTGACTTCTGAATTATTTCTGTTAGAGATTTTTGCTGGAATCTTCAAAAATTACAATATTAGGAATGATCTTTCCTTGTATATCCTAATGTTGATTGAAGACATATTGTCCCAGAGCTATTAATAACATATTAATTGCACCTTTGAGTTGTGATGTGCCATGTCCATGAACCACATATAAATATGTCTTGACTGATGGTGATTTTGTATAGGCAAATTTTCACAAATCAGTGGGAAAGAAATGGAACTAGCAGAAAAATTGGATAATTAACGTAATAGGTGTGACTGAACAAGAGAAGAGAAACGGTTGAGATCTTTCTATAGTGATCAACACTGAATCTTGAATAGCAGGCAAAATCGTGATGTGAGCAAATATCAGAATGGGGGATCAGAACCACGAGACTTATTTGTGCCTATGGTCCCACACAAGGTTGTATTAAGGAAGAAGTGGAGAAATTTTTTGAGGCATTAGAGAAGGCATCTGACACAACGAAAAAAGAAAAGCTGGTTCTTGGTAATTGTTGGAGATCTAAACCTCAGAATAGGAAATGATTACCAGACATATAGAAATGTTTTCGGAAAATTTGGAGAAAAAGCAAAGTTAATAATAATGATAAGCACCTGCTCGATTTCTGTTCAGGACATGGACTAGTTACATTACTAAAACTATGTTCCAGTATACAGATGTGCACAAATTCACATGGAGAGATGTAAGAAATAAGAAAAGGCTCATTGACTATGTTATTGTTGATAATATTGGTAGTAAGAATAACATTGTTTTTCCACTGGTTCAGGGACACAAGAATATACAGAGGATATGAAATTGGAAGTGATCACCATTTAGTGTTGAACAGGATAAAATTGAATTTCATATTGAAAAGCAGAGTGTGTAAGAAAGATTTAAAGCAAATCAAAGTGAAGCAACTTTTAGAGGTGAACTAGACCCAAATACAAAAGAAAATAAAAGAGATAGAAAAACAAGAACCAAACCTTGGAGATTCACTGTCAAACCATTGTCAAACCTTTCACCACATGCCTGTCTGGCTGAAGTAAACAACGATTAATTCAGCCAGACAGGCATGTGGTGAAGTTGTCTGCAAGGATAGAAAAATTAAACTCCGTGGTGGACTCAGCAAGTTAAAGAGGCAGTGAAGGAAAAGAAGAAAGCATATTGAAAGTTACCAGCAAGTAAGTCAACTTGTGCTCTTAAAGAATACGAGGGGAAAAAACATAAGAAATCAAAGTACTATGTAGAACTAGCTAGACAAAAAGTGACAAGAAGATTTTGGTAAGAACATGGAAAACAAAAATCAGGAAGGTGGCAAAATATTCTGGTTGCTATTGGAAAGACTTGGAAATGAAGGAAAGAGTACTATAAAAAGAACCAGAGATAATAAAAGATGACAACTGAAAATAAATATATTCTTGGATGTCTGGAGTAATTACTTTGAAAGAGTGCTAAGAAAAATAATACAAGCAATGGCAGCACTGTAGTAGAAAACATTCAACAGGGATTCATATCCTACTTGAAGTAGAAAAAAAACATCAAAAATCTGAAATGTGAAAAGACAATGAGTAGACAATATTCATCCAGAAATGCCCAAATATGGAGGTATAAAAGTTTTACAGTGGCTGTGCTGCATAATTCAGAAGGAATGGTCAGAGGGTCAAATTCCAAATGATTAGTAGAGTAGAGTTCTCATACTACCTATCTACACTCTCTGTCCAAAAAGAAACCGAACTTTTCGAAAATATAAGAAACTGTTGTGCCATCTTTTTGTTGTCAAAAGCGGCAACCTTCATTAGTGTTGTGTCAACCGTTTATGGCATTTGTTTCATTAGAAGCTGAGTTATAGTGCCAAGAGTGACAGTGTGTTTTGATGAACGGTCGGAAAATGAGTTTCAAACAGATAGCTGCGATTGACTTTTGTGTTAAACTTGGTAAAAGTTTAACACAAAACGAAACGCATCGAATGCTTCAAAAAGCATACGGTGATGAATGCTTATCCCGTACTCAAGTTTACGGGTGGTTCAACGATTTCAAAGTGGCCATGAGACGCTTGAGGACGACGAAAAGCTGGGCTGTTCAAAAACTGGACTGAGCTAAGTTAACATCCAAAAAGTTTCATTAAAGAAAACTCGAAATCGTTTTCGAGTTTTCTTTGATGAAAACCCGAAAACAAGTTGACCAATGACCAAAAAATGTATCGAATTGAACACTGCAAGGGCCTCATTAAAACTGCTCATAAGGACTCGAACTTCCTTGAAATGATCATTACTGGTGACGAAACATGGTGTTTTGAGTATGAGCCCGAAACAGAGTGCTGAGTGGAGACCACCAGAAAAGGGGCATCCAAAAAAAAGTCGCTTGTTGAAGTCAAAAGTAAAGACAATGCTGATTTGCTTCTACGATTCCAAGGGCATTATCCACAAAGAATTCGTTCCACCTGGCCAAACAGTTAATGGTGAGTTTTATCGCGAAGTTTTAAAATGATTGATAGCAAGAATTCATCGCGTACGCCATGAATATCGTGATGCAGGCAGCTGGTCGCTTTTGCACGATAATGCACCATCTTATCGTTCGAACATTGTGAGACAGTTTTTGAACAAAATCCAAGTTTGTGTGTTGAATCACTCACTGTATTCACCTGATTTAGCACCCTGTGGCTTCTTTCTCTTCCCTGACTTCATTTGCCAATGAAAGGAAAGTGATACGACATTGAAAACGTTCAAGCGGCAGTAACTGCGACCCTCAATAGTATCCCAAAAACCGATATAAAAAAAAACTTATTTAACGAATTAATTGACCATGCCAAATGCTGTATCGAAGTTGAGAGAGAGTATATTGATTGAAATAGATGATTTCCATAATTATAATTGGCGTGTTGTTTATTTTCTATCAAAAGTTCAGTTTCTTTTTGGACAGAGGGTGTATAAAAAGGAAAATAAAACTGAATATGAGAATTACAGAGGTATTTCCTCACTGAGTGTTTCAGGTCAGCTTTATGCAAGTATACCTGAGAAACAGCTTAGAGAAATTGTGGAAGGGAAGCTGCGAGAAGAACAGGTCTTCAGTATCACATTTTAAGACAAATAGTTGAGAAATCTTGGGAACATAACAAGGATCTGTATTTAAATTTCGTAGATCTAGACTAGGCATAATGGGAACTGCCAAGCTGTTCAAAACACTACAGTTGTATAGTTAAATGGGAGATTCTATCAAGCAATACTTAGTCTATATTTGAGTTGTAAGTCAGCAGTTAGAATTGGAGGTACAGGAAGATCATTTGATGTTAAATCAGGTATGAGACAAGGATGTACGTTATCTCTACTGTTATTAATCTTCTATATGGATCACATTATGAAGGAAATGGTATTAAACCTGATATCAAAATTGTCTCTTTACATTATGCAGATAATGTAAATGTTATACTTCTAAATAAATCTAGTATGAGTCTGCAAGATTCCCAACTTAACTAAATAACTATTGTAATAAATTGGGCATGAAAATCAGCAATAAAAATGTAAAGAAAAGTGAAAATAAGTAGAAACATTTAAGATATCAACTGGATCTTGAACAGAACATATAGAACAAGTAAACCATTTCAGCTGTTTGGACATTTTTTAGTGAAGATGGAATTAAATATGGAAATAGACGACATAAGAAATTAGTCAAAACACCAAACTAGCTATATATAAGACAGTATTCAAACCAGTTTTTTAACTGATTTATTTTATTTATTTATTTATTCTTATAGCAATAGGAATACAGAACAGCTACAGGTCACTGTCCAGTCTGGAAAGCCTAAGAGAAATTTATCCTTTACATCCTGTAGGCCACCACCATGAAATTGTTACCTTGGGCAGTCATTCACAATATGAGTGATCGTCTGAGCCATGGGAGAACACTATAAGGGTGGTCTAACAGCCTCCATTTATGTAGCAGGTAACCACTGCCCTGGTTAATTCTGATCCTGTTGATTGATGACCAAATTTTTCTAGGAAGAGCAAAACCAGGCTGCAGAGCTCAGGAATCTTCTACCAGGAAGCCATTTGTTGGGAGATTGTTGGACCAGTATTCTCTCCACATGTCAGATGTTGATGGCAGGGCATCTGAAGAGAGTTTGCCCATGGACCAGAAAGGCTTTCTAGATTTTAGGCGAAGACCAGGTGGATTTTAATAAATTTAGTTTAATCCTATATCCAAGTGTGTGCAAACAAAGTTTGTGCCTGAAAGTATCTTCAGGACTGGGGTAAAGTGGTACAACACCGGGCAACTCCTTGCAAAGGTGGAGCAAGCTACCAACATTCCTATCTCAGTATCTCCCATAATGCAAAACACATCTCCTTGCGGATATGTATAATGTTATGCATTAAGGGAAGGGCCACTACCCAGACTAGTTTTGACCTTTATTGAGGTATCTTCAGTGGGAAGCATTAGCAAGGTCATCTCTTCCTATAGGAGCTGCCAAACGGTGTGCCACCTTTATTCATCACCAGGTGGATTTATGAGAGTCTGGTGCAGGGGCAGGAAATCTGGGTCCATATTGGCAGAAAAAAGAGCAGGCCGAGATTCCTTCACATGGTCTCTCACAGTGCTCTCTGTTATCCCTTTACTCTTTAACATCTACATGTACGACTTACCACATACCAGCTCAAGTAAGTATATGTACGTTGGTGACCTAGCAGTCCTACATCAATCTGCCTCCTTTGCTGACCTGGAATCAACCTTGAACACAGACCTGAACATCCTGGAAGAGTACTTGAAGCCAAATCCAACAAAAACTGTGTCCATAGTATTTCACTTGAACAAAGCAGAGGCAAATCGACACCTTAACCTTTCTTTCTGTGGAAAAATGGTTGAACTTGAGCCTCACCTGAAATACCTTGGAGTGAGCCTAGACAGAAACCTAACCTATAAAAGGCACATCACCAACCTGTCCAACAAAACTAAAACGAGAAACAATATCATTTCAAGGCTTGCTGGAACAACCTGGGGTTGTGGTGCAGGAGTCCTAAGGTCGTCTGCACTAGCCCCTGCATTCTCTGCAGCAGAATATTGTGCCCCTCTCTAGGAAAGAAGTGCACACACACTAACGTTATAGACTGATTGATTTGAGAGTTAGGTTAGAAATAAAACACTTGATGAAAGACTGGAGACCTAAGGCTTGAGAGTCCTGAGAAAGATTAGGGGACTGAACAGGTGGCATCAATGGCAGTATGATATTAAAAACGAGGATATTAGGAAAGAATTTGACATTGTTCGCAGGAATGCGTTATAATCACTTACACAGAATGGGAGAGGAACGATTAGTTAAACAATTGTTCTTTGCCAGGTTTGCAGGGAAAATGACCAAGATATGGGTGGATTGATATAGTAAAAAGTGCCTTAGAAGACAGAAATATAAGATCTGATAATATTGGGGTCTTGATAATATTAAAACTGATAAATTATTAACTTAATTTAATTAACTTAAAGGAAGGAATACTGTCAATTGGAATTTTTGGAACTATCATGATATGTTAATATGTTAAAATATGTTAGAATTGTTCTGTTTGTTTAGGACTTCAGTTTTTAGGTAGCTTTGGGTCCTCTGAATCTTAATTGATTAGCACAACATCATTATCTGTGAAGCAGAGACTTCTTATGTTTGACCTGTTGAATCTTCAGGAATTATTCTGTACCCTCAAACTGTGAATCTGAAGATGTAGTCATGGGTAATAATAAAATGATATGTGCTAAAGGGCCTCCCAGAAAAACTCCAGTGTGAAATAGGAAAGCTCTGGCAATTCTTGTTTTCAAGGATATGCCATAATAACTGTGAATTATGAACATCCTTTGTATATGGATAGAATTGGAGGCTTTGAAAAAAAATGTGCTATTTAACAGAAAGTTTCTCTTTTGCAGTGGATTTCAAGAATCTGCTTACCTTTAATAAAGCAAAGATATTACATATGGTATAATTTGGTTTAGAAACATTCTGATATAGATTTTTTCCTCTAATGTTCTGAGTTATTTAGATGGCCTTTCTTAGGCACTAGTGTTATTGGACATTCCCTTCATTGTGATGGGATGTTGGATGTAGCTAGAGCTGTACTGCAGATATTTCCAAAGCTACTTTCCTCTTTTTAATAGCCTCTGCCATTATGCCTCCAATTGCTTTCTCATTTTCTTTTGAATTTTTAGTGCAGTTTCTTTTGTTGTATATTGTTACACATAATGAGAAGTTCTTTTCGGATTATTATCTTTGGCAAAGTATGACTAATAGAGCTCTTGGATAACGTATTCAACGGTTTTTCAAAGTAGTTCTTCATTTTTGTATTCAAATATGTCATTTTTATCTTTTGATTCTTAGTCTTACATTCTTTGGGTACATTCAAATGTACTCAAACAGAAACAATACTACTGCAAGACTTATTCCCACCAGATACTGTGAAGTTATTTGAATACTGCATCAACAACACTTTTTTTCAGTTGCATGGCCAGATTCTGTGAACAGAAAGAAGGCCTAGCAGTGGGTTCATTACTTCCAGTGCTTTTAGCTAATCTCTTCACAGAAATATTTGAAAACCAGTCTCTGGGAAATTGCAAATGATGACCTAAACTATAGCTACAATACATGGATTATAGGTTCATCATATTGTCCTGCTTCAAAACACATCTACCAGACTCTGTTGAATTAGATTCGCTATCAAATTAGAAAACAACAGATTCCTGCCTTTTTTTCTTAGACATGCCCCTTGAAGACCTGAACAAAATAAACTTTAGGTTCTTCCATCCCATGACATATGCAGATCTTGGACATTCTCATGTAATTAGTCATCAGAGTACAACGTGAATCATGTGTACTTACCGTTGATTTATTTTTTGCTTAACTCAGTTTTTTGTCATTTCTTTAATGGAGTATACTATAATGTACTAGTAGAAGTTTAAACTCAATTAAATTTGTCAACAGTCTTTATGTGGAATTTCTACTGCATTTAAAAGTTTACTGTATGCATTTCTTTGGTTTTATATTCTGGTTTAGATGTGTCATTTTGAAAGGCAGCCATAAATATACTTGATCATTTAGTTCATCTAGCTGTTTATATAGATCATGAGCCACTTTCCTTCCTAATGCCATGTTATGAAGGAAAGTAGCATTAAACCTAATATCAAAACTGAAACTATTAAACTCTTTGCTTCATGCATCACAAATCTAGACCAGGTGGCCTGTTTCAGTCTTGATGAAACAGTCCTTTTTATGAGCTTTTGGTTTGTAGTTCAATCTTCCTAATGTTCTATCATATGCCATTATTGGTGTTTGGTTCAGGACACAAGCTACATGACTCGACATTACACAAAAGTAAGATGAATCTAAATGCTTTGTTAATTATTTACTCTAGCATGACCTCTGGTGGAAAAAAAATTAAATAAAAATATTACTAAAAATATATACAAAAATAAAAATTAATTCACAAAATAAAATATATTTTTTATCATCATCATCATCATCATCATCATCAAATTCCTGCCATGTACCCTCAAGGGGTGTACAGGATATGACAGTACTACATGAAAAAATTACATCATTACTAACTTCCTATCTACAATTTTCCTCCAAATCAGTCTGTTACTTGTCAAGACTCCAATATTATCATTATCAGATCTTATATTTCTATCGTCTAAGGCACTTTGTACCGTATCAATCCACCTATATCTTGGTCTTCCTCTGGGTCGTTTTCCTGCCAACCTGGCAGAGAACACTTGTTTTGCTAATCTTTCCTCTCCCATTCTATTTAAGTGACCATACCATCTGAGATTAGCTCTGCTAACACATTCCTGGATGCTGACAATGTCAAGTTCTTTCCTAATATCCTCATTTTTAATATGATATTGCCATTGATGCCATCTGTTCACGCCTCTAATCTTTCTCAGGACTCTCATATCTGCGGTCTCTAGTCTTTGGTCAAGTGTTTTACTTCTGACCCAGCTCTCAGATCAATAAGTTAAAATTGGTTTGAACACAGTCTTGTATACAGCTAATTTAGTGTTCCGACTAATTTCTTTCTTATTCCATATGAATTTATTCAATTGACTTCCCACCATACCAGCTTTGCTGATTCTGTTGTCTATTTCTATATTTAATTTACCATCTTCAGAAAAATCGTGCCTAAATAGCTGAAATGTTTTACTTGTTCCACAGGTTCTCCATTCACAACTCAGTTGACATTTTCAATGATTCTGCCTATTTTCATTGTCTTTGTCTTTTTATTGCTGACCTTCATACCATATCTATTACAACTGCTATTCAATTTAGTCAGAGAATCTTGCAGACTTGTAGCGGATTTATTTATCAAGGATTATTACATTAAAAAATTTCCACCAGAGGTGAGAGGTAAATGATTAACTAAGCATTTAGGTTTATCTTTTGTGAGTGTAATCATGTAGCTTATGTAGGTATTCTACCTACACAAGCTATATGATTACACTACACAAATGATGACCTCAATTATTTTCTTAGTGGCAAGCCTTAAAGAAAACACTGATTGATTCAGCCAGAGAGGCATGTGGTGAGATTGTCAACAAGGATAGAAAAATCAGAACTCCATAGTGGACACAGGAAGTTATTTTCAGGAAGAAAGTATATCAAAAGTTCCTGGCAAATAATAAAGCTTTTGCTGTGAGAGAATACAGAGTCAAATGTAAGAAAGCTAACCACCGTGTAAACCTAGCTAAACAAAAGCCATGGGAGGGCTTTGGCAAGAACATAGAAAATAAATATCAAGAAAGTGGTAAGGTATTCTGGAGGTTGTTGAAGAAGCTTAGAAATGGAGGAAAGAGTGCTGTAAAAGGAGTTAGAGATGATAAAGGTGACATGAGAAAAAGATATCCTTGAAGTATGGAGTAATTACTTCGAAAAATTGCTAAATGAAACAAAAAGTGATAGCACAGTGGTAAAAAACACTCAGCAGGCATACAGTCAGGAATACATATCCATACTTGAGGTAGAAAAAAGCCATCAAAGGCTTGAAATATGGAAAGGCAGCAGGAGTAGATGATATTCGACTAGAAATGCTGAAGTATGGTGGTATAAAAGTCTTACAGTGGCTGCACTGCATAGTTCAGAATGCCTGGACAGAGGGAATTCCTGATGATTGGAGTAGATCTCTCATAGTACCCATATATCAAAAGGAAAATAAAACTGAATGTGAGAATTACAGAGGTATTTCCCTACTGAGTGTTCCTGGCAAGATCTATGCAAGTATACTTGAGAAACGGTTGAGAAGAATTGTGAAAGAAAGGCTTGGTGAAGAACAACCCGGATTCAGGTCAAATAGAGGCTGTCAGAATCAGATCTTCCCTTTACAACAAATAGTTGAGGAATCATGGGAATATAACAAAGATGTGTATTTATGTTTTGTCGATCTGGAAAAGGCATTTGACAAGGTGCCAAGAGAGAAGTTATTCACTACGCTACAGTTATAAGAATGGGGCATTATATCAAGCAATACTTAGTCTTTATTTGAATTGTAAGTCGGCAGTTAAAATTGAAGGAAGTACAGGAAGATGGTTTAATGTTAAATCTGGAGTGAGACAAGGATGTAAATTATCCCCTCTGTTATTCATTATCTATATGGATCACATTATGAAGGAAAGTGGTATTAAACGAGATATCAAAATTGGAGATGTTAATGTCAGCTCTTTGCTTTATGTGGACAATGTTATACTTCTAAATAAATTCGCTACAAGTCTGCAAGATTCCCTGACTAAATAGAATAACTGTTGTAATAGATATGGTATGAAGGTCAGCAATAAAAAGACAATGAAAATAGGCAAAATCATTGAAAACGTCAACTGTGTTGTGAACGGAGAACCTGTGGAACTAGTAAAACATTTCAGTTACTTAGGCACGATTTTTACTGAAGATGGTAAATTAAATATAGAAATAGACAACAGAATCAGCAAAGCTGGTATGGTGGGAAGTCAATTGAATAAATTCATATGGAATAAGACAAAAATTAGTCGGAACACTATATTAGCTGTATACAAGACAGTGTTCAGACCAATTTTAACTTATGGATATGAGAGCTGGGTCAGAAGTAAAACACCTGAACAAAGACTAGAGATCGCAGATATCAGAGTCCTGAAAAAGATTAGAGACGTGAACAGTTGGCATCAATGGCAATATGAGGATATTAGGAAAGAACTTGACATTGTCAGCATCCAGGAATGCATTAGCAGAGCTAATCTCAGGTGGTATGGTCACTTAAACAGAATGGGCGAGAAAAGATTATCAAAACAAGTGTTCTCTACCAGGTTGGCAGGAAAATGACCCAGAGGAAGACCAAGATATAGGTGGATTGATACGGTACAAAGTGACTTAGATGATAGAAATATAAGATCTGATAATGTTGGAGTCTTGACAAGTAACAGACTAATTTGGAGGAAAATTGTAGATAGGAAGTTAGTAATAATGTTAATTTTTCATGTAGTACTATCATATCCTGTACATGCCTTGAGGGTACATGGCATGAATTTGATGATGAATTATTTTCTTAATTATAAGTAATTACTTCAACACACATGTTTTTGTCTCATAAATTCTTCACTATAAATCTGACCACCGTGTAACCTTAAAAGAAATTATTTTTCTACTATGGGGTTGATTCTTATCTTTAATATTTTGGCATATATATGATAAATTGTATTTAATAAATTTAATTCTCTGTAGTTGTCAGTTATTCTTACTTCCTTTTTTTTAAAAATGAGAATCAGTTACATGGTTCCAGCCATTGAGTATTCTTTCAGTAATATATATTTTATTTCAGTAATATATATATATTGGTGGTGAAATTTATTTCTTTTATATATTCTCCTGGTGATTTTTGATTTCTTTTAATACTTCATTTAATTCTTCTGCTGTAATGTTATTTGGGAAACTATTATCAGTTATATTTTCTAAAAATCTTTTAAATAGTAATTCTAACTGCTTATTTCCTTTCCAGCTTTTATAATAATTTTATCCATTGTTGGTCATCTGTCTTTCTAATATTTGTTATTTCTTTTGTTTTTTTCTGTAACAATAAAGTTAGTTCACTTTATAGATTTTGGACTACAGTTTATATATGTTTTTCTGATTTATTAATAAAATTATCCCAACTTTTTCTATGAAGTTTTCTTGTCTCTATTTTTGCTATTACTCTTTTCCTCTTATATTCTGTTTTCTCTTCCAGTTTTCTTGAGGTAAGCCCTTTAATTCTTGATTTCATCATTCCATATTCAGAGTCCTTGTTTTGTTTTCCATTTTTTTCCCCTTTTTTTTTCGTTAGTCCTTTAAAACAAGTAGCATGCTTCAGTTATTTAGGCAAAACTTTAAACAAAAATAACCACTGAAACCAGTTTTTAACTATGAATTCCTGAGAGTTTTGTGAAACAAAACATTTGATCAAAAATTAGAGATCATAGGTATGAAAGTTAAAGAAAATTTTAAAAAAATGAACAGATGGCAATGGCAATTTGGGATTTAGCTGACCAAATTGTATTCTTATTGGTTAAACCAAAATAAAAAATGATGTACAACATGACAGAATTTCATGCCAGCTGGGGCGTCTCCCGGTTAAACAAGGCTCCCGTTGTTTTTGCCAGTGACAGGGAACTAGGGCGAACAGCAAAAAGTCAGCTACTGGAACAAATCTGAAAACACCCCAACCCAACATCACCAATGTTAAAGATCGGTACTCAACATAAGAAGCCTGAATGGCAAAGAAATGGAGCTAGCTGAGGGAATTAGATAAGTACCAGATCGACATAATAGGGGTGACTGAAACAAAAAAGACCAAAACTGGTGAGATCTTTCTGAGCAATAAATACAAAATGTTATATTCAGGCAATGACAATCAACGAAAAGAAGGAGTAGCCATAGTATTCAACACAAAATACGAGGCTAATCTTCTTGAATGGCAGTCAGTGTCAAGTAGAGTAATGTGGGAAAATATGAGAATGAGGAACTGGACAATGAGACTTATTTGTGCCTATGGTCCCACAGAAGGTTCTACTAAGGTAGAAGTGGAAGAATTTTTTGAGGCTTTAGAAAAAGCAACTGACACAATGAAAACGGAAAAGTTGGTCCTTGTTGGGGATCTAAATGGCAGAGTAGGAAATGATTGTGAGACATACAAAAATATTTTGGAAAAATTTGGAGAAAAGAGCAAAGCTAATAATAATGGCAAATATTTGTTGGATTTCTGCTCAGGACATGGACTGGTTATTACTAACACCATTTTCCAACATAAAAATGTGCACAAATTCACATGGAGAGAAGAGGCAAGGAATAAGAAAAGTCTCATTGACTATGTTATTGTTCATAGTGATGTTTTCTCCCTTGTACAGGACACCAGAGTGTACAGAGGATTTGAAATTGGAAGTGATCACTATTTAGTCTTGATCAAGATAAAATTGAATTTCATATTGAAAAGAATAACATGTAAGAAAGTTTTTAAGTGAATAAAAGTTGAGCAGCTCTCAGATGTGAACTCCAGACTAAAATACACAAAGATTATTGAAGAAAAAATGAAAGAGTTTGAGAACAGAACCAAACCTTGGAGATTCAGTGGAAAGCCTTGAAAAAAGCCCTTATTGATTCAGCTAGAGAGGTATGTGGTGAAGTTGTCTGCAAGGATAGAAAAATCAGAACTCCATGGTGGACAGAGGAAGTTAAAGAGGCAGTTAAGGAAAAGAAGAGTGCCTATCAAAAGTTCTTGGCAAATAAGTCAGCTTGTGCTCTTAGAGAATACAGAGACAAATGCAAGAATGCTAAACACTGTGTAAAACTAGCTAAACAAAATTTTCATTGTCTTTGTCTTTTTATTGCTGACCTTCATACCATATCTATTACAACAGCTATTCAATTTAGTCAGAGAATCTTGCAGACTTGTAGCGAATTTATTTAGAAGTATAACATAGTCTGCATAAAGCAAAGAGCTGACATTCACATCTCCAATTTTGATATCATGTTTAATACCACTTTCCTTCATAATGTGATCCATATAGATAATGAATAACAGAAGGGATAATGTACATCCTTGTCTCACACCAGATTTAACATTAAACCATCTTCCTGTACTTCCTTCAATTCTAACTGCTGACTTACAACTCAAATAAAGACTAAGTATTGCTTGATATAATGCCCCATTGACACCATATAACTGCAGTGTATTGAATTGCTTATCTCTTGGCACCTTGTCATATGCCTTTTCCAAATCGACAAAACTTAAATACAGATCTTTGTTGTATTCCCATGCTTTCTCGACTATTTGTCGTAAAGTGAAGATCTGATCCTGACAGCCTCTATTTGGCCTGAATCCAGCTTGTTCTTCACCAAGCTTTTCTTCTACAATTCTTCTCAATCGTTTCTCAAGTATACTTGCATAGATCTTGCCAGGAACACTCAGTAGGGAAATACCTCTGTAATTCTCACATTCAGTTTTATTTCCCTTTTTATATATGGGTACTATGAGAGCTCTACTCCAATCATCGGGAATTTGTCCCTCTGTCCAGGCTTTCTGAACTATGCAGTGCAGCCACTGTAAGACTTTTATACCACCATACTTCAGCATTTCTGGTCGAATATCATCTACTCCTGCTGCCTTTCCACATTTCAAGCCTTTGATGGCATTTTCTACTTCAAGTATGGATATGTATTCCTGACTGCATGCCTGGTCAGCGTTTTTTATCACTGTGCTGTCATCACTGCTTGTTTCATTTAGCAGTTTTTCAAGGATATCTTTTTCTCCTGTTTTCATGTCACCTTTATCATTTCTAACTCCTTTTACAGCACTCTTTCCTCTATTCCTAAGCCTCTTCAACAACCTCCAGAATATTTTGCCACCTTCTTGATATTTATTTTCTATATTCTTGCCAAAGTCCTCCCATGACTTTTGTTTAGCTAGTTTTATACACTGTTTAGCTTTCTTACATTTGTCTCTGTATTCTGTAAGAGTAAAAGCTGACTTATTTGCCAGGAACTTTTGATATGCTTTCTTCTTTTCCTTCACTGCCTCTTTAACTTCCTGTGTCCACCAGGGAGTTCTGATTTTTTTTATCCTTGCACACAACCTCACCACATGCCTCTCTGTCAGAATCAATCAATGTTTTCTTCAGAGTTTGCCACTGAATCTCCAAGGTTTGATTCCTGTTCTCAAAGTCTTTCATTTTCTTTTCAATAATCTTTCTGTATTTTAGTCTACAGTTCACATCTGAAAGCTGCTCAACTTTTATGTGCTTTAAAACTTTAGAACTTTTTTTTTTAGAACTTTCTTACATGTTACTCTTTTCAATATGAAATTCAATTTTATCCTCCTCAAGACTAAATAGTGATCACTTTCGATTTCAAATCCTCTGTACACTCTGGTGTCACTTAAATTTGACATGAATACTATTCATGTCAAATTGCATTAGAATGCAATTTGACATGAATAGTATTCGAGGATTTATGAGCACAACTAATCTTATATAGTAATGGTCTTGTAAACAGAATGGGAAAGAAATAATTTTCAAAATAGGTATTTGATGGCATGAAAAAAAGCCTAGAGGATGGTGTGTAAATGAATTAGTTCATTTAATAGTTCTTTAAATATGCAGATCTGATATCAGAAACCTGACAAATAACAGATTTTGAAGAAAATTGTTAAAGGAGACCAGTTATAATGTAAACTTAATTATGTAGTACTATAACTTCTGCTTCTCAGGAAGATATAATATAATCATTACTTTGCACGATACTCAAACTCTCATTGGATATAAGGAGGATAGGTAAACTATGTTTAGCTTCTATAATATATTGAGTTATTCAACATGGAATGTATGTTCCATAGAATTGCAGCTTTTCATGATATGATTAATAAAATAAATTAATGTTACTTGATTATATTCTCATATATTTTTTATTTGTTTTTATTATTTTCATTATCATTTAGGTGATAAAAGATTTGATTTTCTCCATCCATGGAATGAATACTATCCATATTATATGTATAAGAGAACTGCATCTATAGTACATAAACAGTCATCAGAAATTTCTCAGCCTTCCTCACCAACTGAACATACTGATCCAGTGTTACAAGAACAAGAAATGGAAACTACAGATCCTATTCTAGAAGAAATAGTAATACCTGTGCAACAGAAGGAAGAAGAGGAAGATGAAGAACAGCAGCAAACTGAGGAAGAAAAAGATTTGGTAGAACAAGGGAATCAAGATGATGATGATGATGATGAGAAAGCAGTAACACCAAAGTCAACACCACCATTACCACCTGCTGCAGCAAAACCATTAAAAGGTAAATCAGTTATTCTGTTATTTCTTAATAGTGCCGACTGAACAAGATCCATTAATGATATGGCTGTTCAGACCAAGCATTAATGCATCAGTGCTTGGTTGGTTGGTACAAACCAGTCATCTGGCTGCTATTTCAAATATATCACAAATAATATTGTCTTTGTGGTAGACATCATTGTTTCTTTTGCATATTCCTTAACTTTAAAATAATCAACAGTTTTATAGCATATTTGTCAGTGATGCCTCATTCACAGTGTAGCTAGCTGAGAAGACGATTCAACATACTCTGCCACTCATATGTGAGGGTTCTGTAGTAGTAATCATCATCATCAACAATGAAGATTGTTGTACAGATTGCATACCTAGCTAGATTGGTTGGCAGAGTTGGTCCAAATCACATCACACATGGATGTTTGTTGAGTGTCTTTAGGTAGAAGATGAATTTCATTGCTTCTTTGAGACCAATACTACCCTGCTTATTTTGGAGGCCTTGAGCTGACTTGAAAAAGTTGCATGTTTGATCTGTGGATCAAACTATTTAACCCTTAGTCCATACATAGTACTGATGCACTGTAGGTTTACAACCTTTTGTTGGCAAGCTTTCTGTAGCATAAGTAAAAAGAAAAGTTCATATAATTTGCTTCATGATTGAAATGCTTAGAAGTGTAATTGTCATACTAACTTGTATGTCGAAACAGTTTCAAAACTACAATGTATATCTTGTGTGTTCATTATCATTAATAAGGGTTTAGTGAATTTGCCTTGGTTGAGGTTTGTGATTTTAAATGAATTGCCTATACTTAACAGAGTTAATGATGCTAATGCTAATAAGTTCCTTGAGGCAAGTTTGATAAAACTGGAGAAATTATGATTGAGTTGTAGAATAATGATTCCCAGCCTAAAAGTAATTGTAAGTAATAATGGACATTTTGTTATCTAAAGAGTTATATAATTTCTATCTAAAATTTAATGTAACTTTGAGATGTTGTATTCATTATGTCTTTTAAAAAAAAGTGTCTCACATGCCTAAAATATTTCTGAAATTACATCTTCATATGCTATTTTTTCAGTATAGTTGTTGTTGGGTTGAGTTTCAATCATGATGCAGGTTTTCATTCATTTTATTACAAATAAAGTTTTTAACTCAAATGCATAATATTTACCTGAATATAGATGTCAATATTAGAAGTATTATCAGAGTTAGTTTTATTATTATTACAGAATACATTAAAACCCCGAAGTTACACGGTAGGTGGGACCAACAAAAAGCGCGTAAGTCGAATTCGCTTAACTCGGGGTATAATTTTGCATGTAATTTATATGTACAAACATACAATTGGGACCAAAGGTTTACAAAAACACCTATATTTTTTAAGAAATATAATCATAATTGTAGTTTTTCATACATAAAAAAAAAAAGTTATTTCAATATCGATGGTTTCATGAAATCTAATAGATTCATATGACGGCATAATGCCTTTTTCTTGTCACACAAAATTTCTTCATAGCAAGCTAATGATTTTTTTATTCCTCGCCTTTTGCCTTATGGCTACAGTTTGTTCCTCGTTAGAATCTGTGTCCTCCAAAATCTGTAAACCTTTCTTTTATCATTGTTCTTACTGTGGATTCCTGTAGATCGAACTTCTTTGCTAGCTCACAAATTTTTATTCCGCCTTCAAAATCCTTAATAATGTTGTTTTGTTTCCAAAGTCAATGTTTTTCTTTTCTTGCTAGCTGTAGAAGAATCAGACTTGCTTCTTTTGGATGACATTATTATTTTTTGTGATAAAATTTTTATCAAGAACATAACATTAAACAATAGCAAGGTTTGTAGACTATAAAAATCATGTATGAATGGAGACTGCACGAAACACATCAGTGCTTGTTCACAGCATGTGCGACACTGGCGAATGCGGCCGGCGCCTGAAAGATACGACTAGTGGTGAGGCGTGAAGCGTGACGTGAATATGTATGTATAAGAAACTGCGTAACTCCGGATTCGCGTAAGTCAGCGTATGATTGTACTGGTAATGACCCGTACACAGTACTATGTTACAATAGTCGTTTGCGCCATTGAATTTGGGGGGGGGCTCTTTATTACTAGTGTTGCAGATATCAATTCTATTGCGTATATGTCTCTATGTTGAATAGACGCGTTGTAGTTATGGGTTCCACATTCGTAATAACAAACTAAGCCTTATATCGCATTTTCTTTTATGATTTTCTTACTTAACTTAATCTTTAGGGCCACCAGAAGATTATCCATTCCCTAAATCCTATATATTATCCTTATTACTCAAACAAATTTATTTTTTGCTGCGCCAGCTTGAGCATTAAAGTTAGGGGAGAGACTCTAGCTTTAGGTTAACTATAGAATCACAGGTGTTACTAGCAATATAATTAAATTCCTAGAAACTCGGAATCTCTGGCATAATCTTATTCTTGTTTGCAGTCGTGCCCTTACTTTCACTTGGGGTATTCCCGCGCACTCACACTTACTCAGGTTCGATTTTTATGAAGGGTCAGTCAACATGATCAGATACACATAAATTTAAAGAATCAAACATTTATTAAATCCAATTGATTTAATAAATGTTTACACAAATTAAATTGATTATCAAATTCTAAAGAAAATTCATTACCTCTCATTCACTCTCTCAGTCATTAATCAATTTCAGTATTCTACCTTAAAGTATCAGCAATTCTATGTCTCAATATCTCAGTACATAATACACTTACGATTACAATTCATTATTAGCACTAAGTTCAGAATACAAGCAAAATTTCAATAACTCAGAACATGTTACTCTTAAAGTTTACAATTTACTTTATACATAAAATTCAGATTATCAGTAAAACTCATTAACTCAGCATACATTTCATTTAAATTTACAATTCATTTTTCTCTCTAAGGCACACTCTTCGAATTCTCTTAGAACAATCAATACAGAATCTTTATCCGGTTGAAAGTTCGTCTCAAGAAAACGTAATCATTTATATTCAGATCTGAACTTTTCACTCTTTCCTGTAATACAATCTTAAATTCCACTCTCTTAAATATAAGTCAATCTCAAAAGGCTAGAATAAGTGAGAGTACTTATCTAATTCTTTTGTCTTCGGTTCTTGCTGTCCTTTGTTTTCGAATCTGGATTTCTCGATACCAATGCCACGTGGTTTACACGTGCTCGTTGGGCTGGACGCTAGTCTCCTGCCTAGATTTTACGTAGTATGGACTTCTACTACGGCCTGCGATTTTATCTTGCCGATTCTACTACGGTGGCATACTGCACTCTGTCGTAAGTCAGCCCTCAAATATGGGAGCTGAGCCGCGATGATTTCTCGAAGCACTCGGAGAGAAATTTCAGGAACAAGAAAAAATGGGGGGGGGGGATTTCCTTCCGTGTTACGGGTTATATACCATCTTCAAGAGCACCACCTTTTCGCATTTGAAATTTTCAACCGCTTCACCATTGGTCTACGTTCTGGTGACTACGCCTATTTACATATGGGACTTCTTGGTTCAGGGAACATGTGAGTCAGCATGCTTTCTAAGACATATTGCCCTCAGGTATTTTTCTGACCTTACTGCATTTAGGGTGATCTTTGCCCTATATCGTTGAAATAGTTCGCATTCTTTCTTTGCATTATTTTGGTAATAATTCTCTCTTTTTCTGACCTATATTTATTCTAGACACCCATATATAAGTTTCAAAATTCACAAAATTATTATACAGAGAGTGTTACAAACAAGAAACACATTTTTTCTGCTAAAGGATAGGTATGTAACTTTGATTTAATGTAAATTGTTGGATTCTGGAATGGTGACATCAGAAAATTCTGAAGGTGCCAATTTCAGATCTAACAACTAACATACTATAGGTTGATTAATCCACTTCTTGTGTATGGGCTCAACATAAGAAAAAAAATTATACTGAATTGCGATTTCATTGTGGCCATTCTGAATACCTGAAACCAAGGACTCTGTGAGAACAATAAATGAAAACTACAATTGCAGGATTTACTCATAGATGTATTGTAAAGATAAACTAAACTTCTAAATCAGGGGTCGGCAGACCACGGGCCACATGCAGCCAAAACTTACATATTTGGCGGCCCCATAAAAGGTTGACAATACTTACATGGCATGTGGCCCATTGTTGAATTATTTAAATAATACATTTTATAATATGAACAATAAATTTAAAATAATTTTATACATATACATCATGATATCGCCGTGCAACTTGCACGAATCAACCTTGTGACGAGTGGGTATAACAAAGGTGACTTCATCCGACGACGACAGAGATTTTGGTGCACTTTTGCAGTCGCGTTTCTGTGTCTGTCTTTTAATATAATTCAACAATTCAATAACATCAACTATTGTTTTCAGAGGGTTTTTTTTTTTTTTTTTTTTTTTTTTTTTTTTTTTTTTTTTAAATTTCAAAAGTGGGTTCAAGAAAATGTAAAATGTTATGTCTGCTGAGATTAGAATCTTACATGAATAATTTTTCTGACATGATTTCTCTATTCGTTATAATGTAACCAATTTCCAGATTTTTTTCCCTCCTGCAGACTTCATGTTATATGCAGTGATTTCTTCTTTGTACTACAAGAAAAAAATCAGATAACAGGAGAAAAATATGTAGTATTTTCTTTTCCACTGGCTGAATTTACAATGTTCTTTCTTTGTGTTTTGAAGAGAAAGTGCAAATGACTTTTTTCTTACTATTTTTGCCATTATAACATCTCATATAATTATAAGAGTGACATTTTACCGTTTTTCTCCCACACGAGAAACAGAAATAAGGTAGTAATAATATCGTTGATTCTGCCAAACTTCATTGTAGCAGAAATTTTTATTACAAAACTTTGTAATATATATATATCTCCGAAACAAAAAATTTGGAACCCATATCACATCAATGTTGACTGTTGGCAAGGTGAAAATGTTCCCGTTATTATTTATATATTTCATTTAGTAACTAGGGGGCTATGCCCAACCCCCCCGTGTTCCAGTATGGTAGACCAGTTCTTCTTCAATTGTGATAACTCGAAAGGGGGTTCTGCCCCTGAATTCTGATGACTCGAATTTTGAAGACTCGACACTCAGGGTAGCCCCTGAGTTTCAAAACGTTTCGATAAACATGACATAAAAAGGCTTATTTTATATATATATATATATATATAGGGTAGATTTTATTTCATTATTTTTTATTGTTTTGATGAAATACTTTACCTGGAATACTCTTTCCAGTTTCTCTGTATCATAAAAAGAACTTAAAAATTAGCCTTCAAGATGAAAAAGAAACAGTGCATTCGGGTATCCCTCTATCAATATTTGTAGTCCTGAAAAGGACTGTTTTGATGGCCTTGAAAACAAACCTTTTTTATTTCATACTGTTCAGAATTTAAAATTCTTGAACAGCGTGGAACACCTTGAAGCAAGGGTAAACACACAAAGCAGTTTTACACTCAGGGCACCAGATTTTTTTTTCCTTTCTGATATTTTTTTTTATTACATACATAATATTTGCATGCAGGTTTTTTTTTAATTAGCCGTTGGTGGTAGATTTTCGGGATAATGGTTGGAGTTAGCAGCGTTCAACCTCAGATGTCTGGCAGGATTTCCTGTTTTTCTGCTTGCTGAAGACGGTGCATGCAGCAATGCTTTCGCAATTTCTATTCTGTATTCTAGATATGTTATGGTAGACAAACATTTTTTCTTGTACAGGAGGAAACTGTTCCAAATAACAAAATCCAAACACTTCAAAATTCAAATAACATGTCCAAACACTTTTTTGTAATATTTTTTATGCTGTTTCCTCATTACAGAGTAGAATGATAGCTGCTGATCGCACCTGTCTACTCAACCCATAGTGTCGTTGTATGCACACACACACAGCAATGGGTTTTTCTTTCTTCAAACCATGCTTCTCCACGGATTCCGTTGATGGATTGTGCAGGGAAGATAGCAGAAAAACATCTTTTTTGGCTTTCCAATGTAGTGCAAGGACTTTCCCTCACTGATAAGTTCGGATTTCCCCCTTCGATAGCTTTCCTGAAGCCAGATCTGGAGGCATATCTCGCCTTTTTGCATTTACAGTACCATAACTATCTGTACGATGCTGTAAAAGCAAATCAGCGAGTTCAGGACACATATATAGTAATTATCCATTATAATGCAAACCTTTCCCCAGTAAAGGGTCTAGTAACTGCATTACTGCACGCATCGACAAGGGGAGATCCAAATATTTATCGTGCTCGATTACAGTTTGCTTTCCCGTATAAAGTTTGAAATCCCAAAGATATCCACTTTCCGATTCGCAAAGCATAAAAAAATTTTACTCCATACTTCGATTTCTTTTTGGGAATATACTGCTTACATTTCTTCCACCTTTGAATGGCATAAGGTTTCATCGAAACCTTTGCCATTCAAAGGAAAATCATAAATTTTGTTGAGGACTGGGCAAGGATGTGTTGCCTGATCATATTCCTCATTATTCTGAAAATGCAAATACTTCATGATGAGACTGAATTGTTTTTCAGTCATAACATCACGAAACATTGGCGTGTTCTGAATCCAGTCTGTAGACCAATACATTTCGAAAGTGGGCTTTTAAAATGTATTTCGAAACTCTGGGGTTTCCACTTTCTTTATTCTGATATTGCATTTGAAGGATGACAATGATTTTAAATATTAATTTCACCTATATTCGAATATCACATAATTTCCTGATTTATAATAATCAGGAAATATGTATATTGTCTGATTTATAATTTGCTAATTTATAATAATCACTACATAGTTTCAGTATCGAAAAATTAAAGATATGTGGAACAATTACTAGAGAAAAATAACGAATTAAATAAAAACTGTACCTATGTTTCATAACAGTTTTCGGGTGTGTGATAGTAATGCGATGGGGGGGGGTTAAACTATCAGAGGCAAAATAAAGTTCAATTCTATTGTAAAAATATGGAAATGAAATTTCACATTTGATATACATATTTTGAATGATAAAAATAAGCAAATGTATCGCTTACTTTAAAAATTGGAGAATAAAATATCTGAATTATGCAGAAAATATAAATTAAATCATAACTGTTAATTTCATTTTGTAATGACCAATTATACAAGGAAACCAAGAAAGTGAAAGTACAGATTACTATACAACATGAAGAAAAAATTTAGTAATATGATTAAAGAATTTCATGTTATTCTCTATAAAGCAAAGTTGCTCAAGCGTGTCCTAAAGGAAATCTGTTAAGTATTATTCGATTTCGATGGTTTTGTACAAAAATAAAATTAATATAATCTGGAACGTCAGCAGCCGGTTTTCTTTTCTTTTTTTAAAAGAATATTTCAAATAATTATCGTGAATTAATTTCTTCGAAAACAAAGAAAAATCTTTTGTCTAGTAAGCGATCAGAAAAAAATTAGCGCAAAAAAATAAAAAATTAAATTGGTTCTCCAAGGTAAGGCAATATTTAAGTGAAGAAATTATGCAAGACCTTTATTTTGTCCAGAAATTAAAATTGTATTGTACAATAAAAAGAGAAAACAAAAATATAAATAATTTCTCTATTTTTAGTCTATCATATATAACTAAAATCCAGTTCACCAGCATAGAACAAGAAAGTCCGTTTCTTGTTATAGGCAACTGAGAGGCAGCTACGAACGGGAGATAATCCGATTAACCGTTCTCTTCAGCGTGAGGGTTTATCACACCTTCTAATGGACATGACAGTCAAATTGCACTTCTTATCCAGGTTCTTTAAACAGGTGGGCTGAATCATACCCAGATTTAGTTGGACGTCTATAGACATCCTAGCCAGTAGGGAGGTTAAACGCTTGCGGCCCGATTATTAAAAATGAAAGTTGAATGTGGCCCACGAGTCTGAAAAGGTTGCCAACCCCTGTTCTAAACTGTTGTAAAGATTAAACTAAAACAATAAATGTTTTACTGTCTCCTGACCAACAGCTTCAACAGAATGTACTAGAGAATATACAAAAAATTCAGAAAACTTCTAACAGCAGGATTTTTTTTTTTAATGTGTAACATTAATAATAAGTAAATTAGTCACATGAATTGTTACACTAGGTTTGTAGCTTGTTGTTGGTTATCATAAGTTACATAAAGATAAGCGACTTCTATAAAAGTGATCATCTTCTACATAAGCCATCAAGTCAGGTGGCCAATCCATTTCTTATTGTCCTGAGAAAACACATACAGTGAGGTCACTTTTATCTTTTAAAGTTTTAGAGTTTAACAATATGCCTATGTTAGCAGCTTCAAAGAAACTGTTAATAGAAGTTCTTAGATTTTCTAATATGGTCATCTTCTTGATGAAGCTGTTGATTAGTAAGTAGTGAATACTAGAAGTTTCATTTATTTTTTTATAATATCTCTGAGTAAATCCTGCAATTGTAGTTTTTGTTACTTATAGTCATCTTACTTTTTGATTTTAATATGCTTACATCTCTTCAGTTCTCTTAAAGTAAAATCGAGTAGAAATTATAACCACTTTTACTGCTCAAATTTTCTTTTCACCATTTTCTTTACTTCCATGTCACCAATTATCATCTAATCCTAATGCTTGGAAGTTTTAATTTTTCATTCTTGAGGTAATTATGTAAAAAACTTAACTGCTGCACAAAACAACAACAAAAGTTATCCAGATCATTCTTTGTGATTGATAGTTTTTTTTTAAAGCAACATTACCAAACACAAAATCATTTTTGTTTAGAGAAAGTACCAATTGTTTTGTATGATGTTTGATCTATTTCTGTTGGAAAAATGTATTTCTTTGATCAAAAAATAACTTGAAATTAATAGTGATAATAATGAAAATGCTTGTCATATTTTAAACATCAAGTTAATTTTTTTTTAGTTTTTTTTTTAATACTCTGAAACAGTCATCATTAAATTTATGTTAATTTTCTTTGTACTAGTTTTAAAGGGTCCTATTAGTTTCTCAATCAAGCCTAAAGATGGAGATAATCTTCATCTGGAAAAGAACAAAAGAAAGGTATTGCTGTTAGATGATTCTGAAGATGAAGAAGGTGAAGAAAAGAAGGATCAAAACACACAAGTTGAAAAGGATAAGGTTGAACATAAGGAGGTATCACTCCCAACTTGCACTTTAAAAGAATTTATACCTGCTGTTGTTGCAGAAAAGAAAAGGAAACTAAAACCAGAGGAGTTGCAAGCAAGATTAGGTATGTCTAATCAAAAGAACTGTATAAATAATTACTTAACTAATACAATAAAAATAAATTTTGATATGTACCATTAAGTTGGTACAAGACAGTATAATAACGGGTAAGTTTTTAATGTAAACTTGACTTCCTCTTAGCAGTTGCCTTCCACATTAATCTTTGTCAGGTTTCTAGTGTGATGATATCTTCTAAACACTACTGACTATCAATTCACTTAGATCTTTTTCTTCCTTCCATTCTTTTTACATGATCCTACTACCTTAGATTAGTTTGCCCATACACATTTTTGTATGCTGATAATCTCATATTCAGTTTTTAATATCTTCATTTAATGATTCTTCCAGATATCCATCTGTAGACTATTTTTATCCTCAAATGTCAGCTGTGGTCTCCAGTCTTTAACAATTTTATTTGTAATATGACTTTCAGCCAGTTTTAATAGGCCTGTTAAAGGATGCAGTCAAAATTTTCTGAGTTTCTACTATTCCTTAGTTTTAAAAACAGGTTTTACTTAGATCTAAGTATTCCAGGAATGGATCACTCATATTATGCGATAAATAAAGACATACGAGAAAAATCAATAAACTTAAAACATTCAGTAATTATTAACTTATTAGGAAATGCCATTATCATAGCTATTAAACTGGAACCCATATGTATATAAACATGAGTCCAATTTTGATATGGGAAAAAAATCATTACTAACTTCGTATCTACAATTTTCTTCCAAATCAGTCTGTTACTTGTCAAGACTCAAACATTATCAGATGTTATATGTCTATTGTCTAAGGCACTTTGTACAGTTTCAATCCACTTATATCTTGGTCTTCCTCTGGGTTATTTTCCTGCCAACCTGGCAGAGAACACTTGTTTTGCCAATCTTTCCTCGCCCATTCTTTTTAAATGACCATACCACCTGAGATTAGCTCTGCTAACACATTCCTGGATGTTGACAATGTCAAGTTCTTTCCTAATAGCCTCGTTTTTTAATATGATATTGCCATTGATGCCATCTTCACGCCTCTAATCTTTCTCAGGACTCTCATATCTGCGGTCTCTAGTCTTTGGTCAAGTGTTTTACTTCTGACCCAGCTCTCATATCCATAAGTTAAAACAGGCTTGAACACTGTCTTATATACAGCTAATTTAGTGTTCCGACTAATTTTTGTTTTATTACATATAAATTTATTCAATTGACTTCCTACCATACCAGCTTTGTTGATTCTGTTGTCTATTTCCATATTTAATTTACCATCATCATCATCATCATCATCAAATTCCTGCCATGTACCCTCAAGGGGTGTACAGGATATGACAGTACTACATGAAAAAATTACATCATTACTAACTTCCTATCTACAATTTTCCTCCAAATCAGTCTGTTACTTGTCAAGACTCCAACATTATCAGATCTTATATTTCTATCGTCTAAGGTACTTTGTACCGTATCAACCAACCTATATCTTGGTCTTCCTCTGGGTCGTTTTCCTGCCAACCTGGCAGAGAACACTTGTTTTGCTAATCTTTCCTCTCCCATTCTATTTAAGTGACCATACCATCTGAGATTAGCTCTGCTAACGCATTCCTGGATGCTGACAATGTCAAGTTCTTTCCTAATATCCTCATTTTTAATATGATATTGACATTGATGCCATCTGTTCACGCCTCTAATCTTTCTCAGGACTCTCATATCTGCGGTCTCTAGTCTTTGGTCAAGTGTTTTACTTCTGACCCAGCTCTCAGATCCATAAGTTAAAATTGGTTTGAACACAGTTTTGTATACAGCTAATTTAGTGTTCCGACTAATTTCTTTCTTATTCCATATGAATTTATTCAATTGACTTCCCACGATACCAGCTTTGCTGATTCTGTTGTCTATTTCTATATTTAGTTTACCATCTTCAGTAAAAATTGTGCCTAAGTAGCTGAAATGTTTTACTTGTTCCACAGGTTCTCCATTCACAACACAGTTGACATTTTCAATGATTCTGCCTATTTTCATTGTCTTTGTCTTTTTATTGCTGACCTTCATACCATATCTATTACAACAGCTATTCAATTTAGTCAGAGAATCTTGCAGACTTGTAGCGGATTTATTTAGAAGTATAACATCATCCGCATAAAGCAAAGAGCTGACATTAACATCTCCAATTTTGATATCAGGTTTAATACCACATTCCTTCATAATGTGATCCATATAGATAATGAATAACAGAGGGGATAATGTACATCCTTGTCTCACACCAGATTTAACATTAAACCATCTTCCTGTACTTCCTTCAATTCTAACTGCTGACTCACAACTCAAATAAAGACTAAGTATTGCTTGATATAATGCCCCATTGACACCATATAACTGCAGCGTATTGAATAGCTTCTCTCTTGGCACCTTGTCATATGCCTTTTCCAAATCGACAAAACTTAAATACAGATCTTTGTTATATTCCCATGCTTTCTCGACTATTTGTCGTAAAGTGAAGATCTGATCCTGACAGCCTCTATTTGACCTGAATCCAGCTTGTTCTTCACCAAGCTTTTCTTCCACAATTCTTCTCAACCGTTTCTCAAGTATTCTTGCATAGATCTTGCCAGGAACACTCAGTAGGGAAATACCTCTGTAATTCTCACATTCAGTTTTATTTCCCTTTTTATATATGGGTACTATGAGAGCTCTACTCCAATCATCGGGAATTCGTCCCTCTGTCCAGGCTTTCTGAACTATGCAGTGCAGCCACTGTAAGACTCTTATACCACCATACTTCAGCATTTCTGGTCGAATATCATCTACTCCTGCTGCCTTTCCACATTTCAAGCCTTTGATGGCTTTTTCGACTTCAAGTATGGATATGTATTCCTGACTGCATGCCTGGTCAGTGTTTTTTATCACTGTGCTGTCATCACTGCTTGTTTCATTTAGCAGTTTTTCAAAGTAATTACTCCATACTTCAAGGATATCTTTTTCTCCTGTTTTCATTTCACCTTTATCATCTCTAATTCCTTTTACAGCACTCTTTCCTCCATTCCTAAGCTTCTTCAACAACCTCCAGAATATTTTGCCACCTTCTTGATATTTATTTTCTATATTCTTGCCAAAGTCCTCCCATGACTTTTGTTTAGCTAGTTTTACACACTGTTTAGCTTTCTTACATTTGTCTCTGTATTCTGTAAGAGTAAAAGCTGACTTATTTGCCAGGAACTTTTGATATGCTTTCTTCTTTTCCTTCACTGCCTCTTTAACTTCCTGTGTCCCCCAGGGAGTTCTGATTTTTTTATCCTTGCACACAACCTCACCACATGCCTCTCTGGCAGAATCAATCAATGTTTCCTTCAGAGTTTGCCACTGAATCTCCAAGGTTTGATTCCTGTTCTCAAACTCTTTCATTTTCTTTTCAATAATCTTTCTGTATTTTAGTCTACAGTTCACATCTGAGAGCTGCTCAACTTTTATTCGCTTTAAAACTTTCTTACATGTTATTCTTTTCAATATGAAATTCAATTTTATCCTGCTCAAGACTAAATAGTGATCACTTCCCATTTCAAATCCTCTGTACACTCTGGTGTCCTGCACCAGGGAGAAAACATCACTATCAACAATAACATAGTCAATGAGACTTTTCTTATTCCTAGCCTCTTCTCTCCATGTGAATTTGTGCACATTTTTATGTTGGAACATGGTGTTAGTAATAACCAGTCCATGTCCTGAGCAGAAATCCAACAGATATTTGCCATTATTATTAGCTTTGCTCTTTTCTCCAAATTTTCCCAAAATATTTTTGTATGTCTCACAATCATTTCCTACTCTACTATTTAGATCCCCAACAAGGACCAACTTTTCCTTTTTCATTGTGTCAGTTGCTTTTTCTAAAGCCTCAAAAAATTCCTCCACTTCTACCTTAGTAGAACCTTCTGTGGGACCATAGGCACAAATAAGTCTCATTGTCCAGTTCCCCATTCTCATATTTGCCCACATTACTCTACTTGAGACTGACTGCCATTCAAGAAGATTAGCCTCGTATTTTGTGTTGAATACTATGGCTACTCCTTCTTTTCCTTGATTGTCATTGCCTGAATATAACATTTTGTATTTATTGCTCAGAAAGATCTCACCAGTTTTGGTCTTTTTTGTTTCAGTCACCCCTATTATGTCGATCTGGTACTTATCTAATTCCTCAGCTAGCTCCATTTCTTTGCCATTCAGGCTTCTTACATTGATAGTACCGATCTTTAACTCTGGTGATGTTGAGTTGGGGTTTGTTTTCAGATTTGTTCCAGTAGCTGACTTTTCGCTGTTCGCCCTGGTTCTCTGGCGAAAACAACGGGGGCCTTGTTTAACCGGGCGACGCCCCAGCCGGCATGAAATTTTGTCATGTTGTACCATCATTTTTTGTTTTGGTTTAACCAATAGGAATACAATTTGGTCGGCTAAATCCCAAATTGCCAGCCCATCCTCGTTCGTTCAGTATCAAAGTAGATACCCAACAGGGTGCACCACGAGAAGGTGAGGATTGGACATTAGGTCAGAAGCCCTGGTCGGTTCTCCGCATTCCTTTAAAGGCTATGTGGAGGTCTCCTCTCAGTTATACAGCTTTGACCCTTAAGCACCCCATTTAATTTACCATCTTCACTAAAAATCGTGCCTAAGTAGCTGAAATGTTTTACTTGTTCCACGGGTTCTTCGTTCAAAACGCAGTTGACATTTTCAACGATTCTGCCTATTTTCATTGTCTTTGTCTTTTTATTGCTGACCTTCATACCATATCTATTACAACAGTTATTCAATTTTTTAGGGAATCTTGCAGACTTGTAGCGGATTTATTTAGAAGTAGAACATCATCCGCATAAAACAAAGAGCTGACATTAACATCTCCAATTTTTATATCATGTTTAATACCACTTTCCTTCATCATGTGATCCATATAGATAATGAATAACAGAAGGGATAATGTACATCCTTGTCTCACACCAGATTTAACATTAAACCATCTTCCTGTACATCCTTCAATTCTAACTGCTGACTTACAACTCAAATAAAGACTAAGTATTGCTTGATATAATGCCCCATTGACACCATATAACTGTAGCGTATTGAATAGCTTCTCTCTTAGCCACCTTATCATATGCCTTTTCCAGATCGACAAAACTTAAATATTTGTCAGATCTTTGTATTATTCCCATGCTTTCTCAACTATTTGTCGTAAAATGAAAATCTGATCCTGACAGCCTCTATTTGGCCTGAATCTAGCTTGTTCTTCACCAAGCTTTTCTTCCAAAATTCTTCTCAACCGTTTCTCAAGAATACTTGCATAGATCTTGCCAGGAACACTCAGTAGGGAAATACATCTGTAATTCTCACATTCAGTTTTATTTCCCTTTTTATATATGGGTACTATGAGAGCTCTACTCCAATCATTGGGAATTCGTCCCTCTGTCCAGGCTTTTTGAACTCTGCATTGCAGCCACTGTAAGACTTTTATACCACCATACTTCAGCATTTCTGGTCGAATATCATCTACTCCTACTGCCTTTCCACATTTCAGGCTTTTGATGGCTTTTTCTACTTCTAGTATGGATATGTATGCCTGTTGACTGTTTTTTAACCACTGTGCTATTACTACTTATTTTATTTAGCAATTTTTCGAAGTAATTACTCCATACTTGAAGGATATCTTTTTGTCCCATTTTCATGTCACCTTTATCATCTCTAATTCCTTTTACAGAACTCTTTCCTCCATTTCTAAGCTTCTTTAACAATCTACAGAATATTTTGCCACCTTCTTGATATTTATTTTATATATTCTTGCCAAAGTCCTCCCATGACTTTTGTTTAGCTATTTTTTCACAGTGTTTGACTTTCTTACATTTGTCTCTGTATTCTCTAAGACCACAAGCTGACTTATTTGCCAGGAATGTTTGATATGCTTTCTTCTTTTCCTTCACTGCCTCTTTAACTTCCTGTGTCCACCGTGGAGTTCTGATTGTTTTATCCTTGCAGACAACCTCACCACATGGCTCTCTGGCTGAATCAATCAGTGTTTTCTTCAAGGCTTGCCACTGAATCTCCAAGGTTTTGTTGCTGTTCTCAAAGTCTTTCATTTTTTTCTTGAATAATGTTTGTTTATTTTAGTCTACAGTTCGCCTCTGAGAGGTGCTCAACTTTTATTCGCTTTAAAACATTTTTACACATTCTTTTCAATATGAAATTCAGTTTTATGCTACTCAAGACTAAATGGTAATCACTTCCAATTTCAAATCCTCTGTACACTCTGGTGTCCTACACCAGGGAGAAACATCACTATCAACAATAACATAATCAGTGAGACTTTTCTTATTCCTTGCCTCTTCTCTCCATGTGAATTTGTGTACATTTTTATGTTGGAACATTGTGTTGGTAATAACTATTCTATACCCTGTGCAGAAATCCAACAGGTATTTGCGATTATTATTATTAGCTTTGCTCTTTTCACCAAATTTTTCCAAAATATTTTTGTATGTCTGACAATCGTTATCTACTCTGCTATTTAGATCCCCAACAAGGACCAACTTTTCCTTTTTCATTGTGTCAGTTGCTTTCTCTAAAGTATCAAAAAAAATTCCTCCACTTCTGTCTTAGTAGAACCTTCTGTGGGACCATAGGCATAAATAAGTCTCATTGTCCAGTTCCCCATCTTCATATTTGCCCACATCATTCTACTTGAGACTGCCTGCCATTTAAGATTAGCCCCATATTTTGTGTTGAATACTATGACTACTCTTTCTTTTCCTTGATTGTGTTGTATGATACAAAGTTATATTTTACTCATACTCATTTCAGATTTTGAATTATATTTTTGCTTCTTTCTTAAGCAGAAGCCTACCATAATAATAAAAGTTGAGCAGCTCTCAGGTGTAAACTGTAGACTAAAATACACAAATATTATTCAAGAAAAATGAAAGAGTTTGAGAACAGGAACCAAACTTTGGAGATTCAGTGCCAAGCCCTGAAGAAAAATTAATGAATTCAGCCAGAGAGGTATGTGGTGAAGTTGTCTTCAAGGATAGAACAATCAGAACTCCATGGTGGCACTGAAGGAAAAGAAGAAAACTTATCAAAAGTTCCTGGCAAATAAGTCAGCTTGTGGTCAATAATATCTGAACTCTTGTACCTTCCATGTGATGAAGGGGACTAGGATCGGATAGTATTGGACCTGGTCATAGGATGAGAAGAGCTATCCATAACCAAGGTGACAACATTGCCTCCAATTGGTGAAAGTGACCATGCATCTTGACTTGGGAAAATTTTAAAACATGGGGAATATTCTATTAAGAAGGGATATTTGGGGAACCACAAGCCAAGTGATTATGACATGCATAAGAAGAAGCTTAAATCTGTCATGGCATAAAACACTGCAGGTTAGTAGTGCATGGGAGATATTTAAGGGTCATCTAGAGGAAGCAGTATTAAATTGTATACTTAGGATAAGGAAGCTTAATCATATAGGAGTTAGGTGAATGAGTAATATTAAGCACGAGCTGCAAAGAAGAAAATGCTATAGAAGGTTATAAAGAGAAACGTGACCTGCAAACTTATGAACAGTACAAGGCTCAGGCAAGAAAGGTAACCAACATGGCAAAGAAGGCAAAATCAGATTATGAGAAGAATTTAGCCAGGCAGGCCAAAGGAAATCCCAAAGAGTTATTTCGTTATGTGGCAAATAAGAGGAAGAATGACTGTGGAAGATTAACCTTACTGAGTGACCAAGAATATATCTTCCTAGTGAGGTTATTGCTTTAACCTATGTGACAGACACTAATGTGGGAACAGAGGAGGATGAATTGGTGGTTCTTAGGATATTGCAGAATCTCAATATAAATACAGCTGTGGGATTAGATAGGATATCAGCTAGGGTTTTGCTAGAATGTGCAAGAGAACTGACAATGCCTTTGATTAAGCTGTTTAATTTAAATCTCAGCTCTGGTAGAGTTCCAAGGAAGTAAAAAGAAGGCAAAATTCCTTTGCATAAGGGAGGTTATAAGACTGCGGTAGCAGATTATAGACCAATCAGTCTCTTGGGTGTGGTGGTAAAAGTACTAGAAAAATTGGTAAAAAAAAACAAAAAAAGAGAGAGAATTCAAGAATGGGTAGATAAAAATATGATACTGTATGAGGGTCATCATGGCTTTGTGAAGGTCAATCATGCCTTAGGCATGACTGACCTTCACAAAGCCTAAAATTTTAAGTCTTATGTAACAGCTGCATTGGGGGGGGGGGTCAGAGGAATTAGAAAATTTATAATTTTTTGATAATAAAACAACTGTTATTACAAATTAGAAAGTTCTGTGGTCTTCAGAGCAGTTAAGCAAAATTTTGACAAAATTATCAGTTTAGAAAACAATCAGCATTTCTGTTGGGAATATCTGCTAATCAGTCAAAAGCATGAAACTAAAACAAAATTGCTGGCTTTTTTTTGACTATTCCTTCTGGAACATGTTCCTTCTCAACAGAAGTGAATAATTTCAGCTTTCAGCCGGTTGCTAGTAGAGCGTTATTAGGTTGTATTTCTGAGATGACTTATTCAAAAATGGCAATCAGCATCAGTAACCATACAAACTATTTTTTAAAAGAAAAAAAAAACATTAGTAATACTCAAGCAACTTTTTGGCATACAGGATTTTTATATTGGAAAAATATATTAGTAAAAATTATTTCTGCTATTTGCTATTCCCTAAACAACTGATGCCAGGCCTAGAAGGAAAAGAAGGGATAGAATAATCAAATTGCAAAAAACTAGTTCTGATTTTAAAATCAGACTAGTTAAATTGAAACTATTTAATTTATTTTTGCAGAGTGGTAAAATAAAGTATTCATACTTGAAACATTTCTTGTGGAAATTAAACAAAATAATAATAATCCATTTTTAAGCTAAAGATGTCGTCTGAAATATTTAAACAAAGTGTACATAGGTAAAACCGTATGCCTAACTGGTATTGTGACTCCATGGAGTAAAACAGAACATTGTAGAGTGATATAGGGATATAGGAATCTTTGTTTTTTGTTTTTTTTCCCCTGTGAAAACACCTCTGTATAATACAGCATGACTTGATATTAATGTTTTAGAGGAACAGCATGTTGTGTTTGTGATATTTTAATTTAAATGTCTCTCAAATGAAAAACAAGTAATGCAATTTTACATATTTATTCATAAAAATGGAACAGCAGTGCATCTAACTGTAAGCTTGATTGATAAGCCATATATTGGAATGTGATTTTTTCAACCAGAAAGTTAACCCAAGTACTATTTTGGTATATCATGTGGATTGTAACATAGCTTGTTTCTTTGTACATATATGTGTGTACTCCAGATGATGATCTTTATATGAAGATTGAAACGTTGAGAGATTATTTTAGTTTATATTAAACATAAGTTTTACTATAACACAGCAGTTGTTTCCATAATTTTTTAATAATGAATGCTAATCACTGTAACTGAAGGAAATGATTCTCATAATCCACGGAGATGTTACTCACAAGTGTTGCAGTTATTACAGCAAGCTAAAGATATGTGTTTCACTTTATATTTGCATTATACAAAAACCTGGTATGGATGCAAATTTAAAGAAACCTGTCAAATTTTGATCAACCATCCTAACTTAACAATAATGGTGGCATAAAAATCCCAATAATTTGGATGGCACACATTCAGCCCTTGTTGGCCACCGTCTGTACTGTTTTGTCTTTATGTGAGTAATTATATGAGAGCATGTTGCTCTCTAGCTTAATATATTTCCAAATTGATGATAATAATAACAAGACTATCTTTGGAGTAAGGCTTTTTTTTTCTCACCAGAGGTCAGGCCAGTAGTACTACTGGTTAACCAAATTGCTGTGACTGGCATGCCATGCAGATTCTAATGTATCTTTGTTTCTTTGTATATACTGTATTTTCTTGAATATAGCTCACCCTCACATATATCTCTCACACAAAAAAAATTCAAAACCATTAAAAAATGGATAGTGAATGTTATGGAAGTTTCAGATATTTTGAAATTTGGTTGAAGAGAATCAGCGTTTCAACTTAACAATTGTCAGTTTGCCTTTGTTGTTGAGTTGCGCAATCTTTTGCTAATACTGCTCCAATCATATGTGAGACTGGAAGTAGTGATAGCGAATAAATTACAGAAGCATTCACTATACAAATATATTGCATAATGAAGGTGAGCAACCAATCAGGTAAATGACATTGACTGTTAAAATTTAAATGCATTCATTTTTATAAATGTCAGCAATTATAATGAATACTGAGAATTTAATTTTTTTGTGAAAAATTGTAGTTTCTGAAAATCCCTGCATATATCTCACGCCACAATTTTTTAACTTTAATTTTTGGGAAAAAAGTATGAATTATATTTGAGTAAATAAGGTATGTGTATACTCCAGATGATGACTTTGGTATGAACATTGAAATGCCAAGTGATTATTTTGGTTTATATTAAACTGAAGTTTTACTATAACTCGGGAATTGTTTCCATAATATTTTAAATAATGAGCCTTTGTAGTTTAATCAGATTACCTTGAAGAGCCACTACATCAGCATTGTATCTAGTAAATCTTCTCCAAATTTAAACTAAATATTCAGAATATTCTGTTACCTAGTGATAATAAACTTGTAATTTTATTGTCATCAAATAACATTAAAATTTATCCTTCCTTACTAAAATTCCTGACAGTGGATGCAAAGATTTTGTATAATAAAATTTTTGCATTCCTATATCTTATCTATTATTATTACGGGCGACTCCAGAGAGGCCTTAGACTCATCGAGGGAGGCCCTAAACGTCATGTCCACACAACTATTCAACATTCTCACAGTATCTATCATACCTTACCTTGAACTCACTCACTGTCATAGCACCCACAACAGACTCTGGCAGCTTATTCCACTCATTTACCACTCTAAAAGTAAAGAACCTAGCTCTACCACCCTTGCTAACCACACTCTTGCCCAGCTTCTATAGATGTCACCTAGTTCTCCCACCACAGTCCTGATCTCAAAAATATCCTCTGAATTAATCCTATAGAAACCCTTTAGCAATTTGAATGTCTCAATCACATCTCTCCTTTTCTGCCTATCAACCAATTTCTGCAACCCACAAATTTTCGACCTGTTCTTATAAGGTTCATTCCATAGACCTGCTATCATCTTGATCACTCACCTCTGGATCCTCCACCTCCTCCCCATCAAGAAGAAACCTAGGTGACCAAATCTGGGCACAGTAGTCGAGATGGGGTCTTATCAAGGCTCGGTACAGAGGAACAATAACTTGCTTGTCTCTGCTCATCAAAATATTTTTCAACAACCAAGTGAGTTGATGAGCTGATTTAGCCACTTTTGCAATGTGCCCCCTAAACTTCATCTCCCCCATCCACCAACACTCCCAAGTCCCTGGCCTCATCAATCTCCTGGAGTACAGTTCCATGAATGTGGTATACTGCTGCTAATCTTTTCACCCCAAAATGCATAACCTTACATTTTGTCACATTAAATTCACATCCATTCTCCTTAGCATGGATGTCATTGCCCAGGACTCCAATCTATCCAAATCGTCCTGCAAGATTTTGACATCTTCTGCATTCACTATTGCCCTACCCAACTTTGCATCATCAGCGAACAAATGAACTGTTCCTCTTAGATCCTTCCCTATATCGTTAATGAACAAATTAAACAGCAGTGGTCCAAGAACAGAACCCTGTGGCACACCACTAGTCACAGGCCGTCTTTTGGACTCTACTCCTGAATAAACTACTCTCTGATATCTCTCCATCAACCACCCACCTATCCATCTCACCAACATTATATCCATTCCCATATGTTGCAGTTTACGGATTAGAATTCCATATGGTATCCTGTCAAATGCCTTAGCCAGGTCCAGCATTATCACTGTAAACCCATTACCCTTATCCAGTTCAGCCGTCACTGTGTTTTAAAACTTGAGCAAGTTACTGAGGCATGATCTACCCTTCACAAAGCCATGCTGTCCCCTGTACAGATCTCATTTTCATCAATCCATTCCTGTATTTTTCCCTTGACTACTTTCTCCAAGACCTTGACAACGACTCCTGATATGCTGATCGGTCGGTAATTTGCAACAGTAGTCTTGGATCCTCCTTTATGCAGTGGAACTATTTTCCCCTCTTTCCACACCTTCAGGACTAAACCAGACCCAAGACTCAGATTAAATAACATGGTCAAGGGCACTGATAATTCTTTAGCCGCTTCACGTAAGACCCATGCCAGTATACCATCCAATCCCACAGGTTTATTCCTATTAAGGTTCTGTAATAGACTATTCACCTCCACTTCATTCATCACAATTCCCATATAAACTAATGGTTCCTTCATTTTTTCAATGTCACCACCTGGATGATATACTCTTGCAAAGTGCTCACTCAGTAATTCCATTATATCGACTGATTCAGTGACCTCCTTACCATCGGCATTCCTTAAAATCATTCTGGCGTGTACATTTTTTTTTTTTGCCTGCAGCATATTGAAAGAACTATTTGGGATTCTCTTTAGCTTGCATAGCTAGTTTCCTTTCATAATCTGCTTTTGCTTTTTCTTACCATTCGTTACCCTTCTGGCCTGCGCTTTGTACCGTTCATGTGCCTGCAGGTCACCTTTCTATTTAAATTCCCTCCAGAGTTATTTTTATTTATTTATTTTTATTTTTTATTTTTATTATTATTTTTTTTTTTCAGCTCGAGCTTGATGGTGTTATTTATCCATTTAACCCCTACTTGTTTTTCTATTCAGATGCTAGGTATACAATCAGCCATAACCTCCTGTAAACGCTGCTTGACCACATATTGGAACCACATGAAAAAAATTACAAGTCAAAATTTTCAGGGAATTCAAATATAAAACAGTCGTTTTAGAACATTTATTGTATAATTTTTATGTTTTTTTATATGGAGAATATTAGAAAAAAAGTCAGTTAATTGCTTGATAGAATAACGAAAAGAAGGGGGGGGGGGTAAAAAATCAAGTAAATCAGCAACTACTTGCAAACCTCTTTTTCCAACTCTTTAGATGGGTTTGGTAAAATTTTCATGGAAGCCAGTATTTATTAACTATTTCTTTCTTGAACAATGCAAAATAATTTTTCTAAGGAGTTGGAATTTCCCATTTGATTGGGAGTAATAAAAAAAATTGGGGTTTTTGTTAGAAACAGTAAGGGAAACCAAATATAGAAAGTGAACCTAACATTCTTGTTTAGCACTTCTTTCCTCCTCTGTCTTCGAGAATCGTCAAGATGCCAGTTATTATTTAATAATTTTTTTTTTTTTTTTTTTTCAATTGAATGAAAAACCAGCAATGGATTTCACTTATTACATAATAGAAAAGCATCTGTTAGTACCAGGAATGGTCCTACTCTCTGCAGCATTCCTCCAAATCTGTGAACAAAAAATTCAATATCCCAGTGCTCTCAGATAAGCAGTGGGTTACTCTACCATGTTCCAACATGATGATTAAAATTAAGAAATGTTTAACTGTTTGTTCTTGTTGATAGCTTCACAATGGTTCAGAATATGAGTATTTGTATATTCAAAATAAAAATTATAAAATGAATCATAGTCAAGAAACTTTCACAGATGAACTGTAGACTCAAATATACAAATGTTATTCAAGAAAAAAATGAAGGAGTTTGAAAGCAAGAACCAAACTTTTGGAAACTTGTGGTAGCAAAATTTGGGGAAGGGGGAGGGTTGATTGATTGATTCAGCCAGGGAGATGTGGAAAAGTTATTTTCAAGGATGGAACAATTTGTGGTGGACTTAAAAAGTTAGAGGCCCTGAAACGAAGAAGAAACCATACTGAAAAGTTACTGACAATTAAGTCAGAAAGTGGCCTCAAAAAAACACAGAGAAAAAATAAGAAAGCTAAGTAGCTAAATTAAAGTCAGGGGTAAACTTGAATAAGAATAGAGAAAATGAATATCTGAAATATTTTTGCTACTTTTGTTGTAAATATCAAAGATGTTCTGAAGACTTGAAAAATCTTAGAAATGGGGGGAAGGGTACTGTAAAAGGAATTGCAGATGATATAAAAGTTCAAGATGAAGATATTTTGGATATCTGGAGTGATTTAAGTGGGATGCAGTTGGGAGTAAAAACTATCAGGAACAGAATAATTCAGCACAGTACAGAAGTTTGAATTTCAGATGATTGGAGTAGAGCTCTCAACCCATCTATATAAAGGGAAACATATGAGAATTACCTGGGAAGAAGATGAGCTAAATTCAGACTAAATAGGGGTTGTCGAGACAATATTCTTATTTTACAACAAATGGTCTAGAAAACATGAGAATATAACAAGGATATGGATTCTTGTGGGAAAGGCTTATGATAAGGTGTCAAGAGAAAAGCTGTTTAAAAGACGTGAATAGGACTTTTTGCAGAACAGTATTAAATCTGTAAAATTGTAAGTCAACAGATTGAAGAATATATAAGAAGATGGTTAGGTGTAAAATCAGATAAACACAAGGATACACACTATGTTCACGATTGTTCGTATTCTGTGTGCGGATCAAGGCATGAAGAAAAGTGCCATTAGACCATGATATCAAAATTGGAGATATTCATCTTTACTTTATGCAGATGTGATACTTCAAAATAAATCTGGTACAAGTTTCAAGATTCTTTATCTAAATTGAATAGCTGCTTAGCATGAAATCATTCATTAAAAAAATAAGTAGTTTGAAAATAGGCAGAAACGCAGAAAACATTAACTGCATTCTTAATGACAAACCTGTATAACTCGAGTAAAATACACTGGTTGGAAAGAAGTCAGTGGACACCATACTGTGAGGAACAAACAGCCACGGTTCCCACCTTCATAAGATATAGAACCTCTTTTTGCTGTGATGACCCCAGTAATCCTATGGGACATACTTTCCATAAGTGTACGATAGTGATCAGTGGGAATTTTGGACCATTCTTCCTGTAAGCATGTAATGAGGTCCTGGACTGGTTATGGAATGGATATCTCTTGACCTCATATGAAACTCTCTAGTTCATCCCAGAAACAAACTGCACTACAATCTACATAGTTTGCTAAAGTTACTGACCAACTGTTACAACAATTATTGGCCTGACCTCTGGTGAAAAAAAAAAAAAAAAAACCTTTACTACATCAAAACTGTAGCCCTATTATTATCTATATTAGGTTACAAAATAAAATTGAGCTGGAGAGCAATGTTTATATGTTGCTCTCCAGCCCAATTTAATTTTGTAACCCAATAGATAATAATAGGACTCTAGCTTTGATGTAGTAGAGGTTTTTTTTTTTTTTTTCCCTTCACCAGAGATCAGGCCAATAATTGCGGCAACGGTTGGTCAGTAACTTTAGCAAACCATGCAGATTGTAGTGCAGCTTGTTTCTCTGCATATATGTGTATGCTTCAGATGACCTTGATATGAAGGTCGAAACTTCGAGCATTTTGGTTTATATTAAACTAAAGTTTTGCTCTAACACAGTAGTTCTCCATAATTTTCCATAATGTACTTTCACTCTTATTGCACATGGCAGCTATTGTACTAAAGAATTATTGTTTTCTTTTCTATGATGATCGAAATTGTTTTCAAGACAATAAAATGCCTTATTTTTCCTCATATTTTGAAAACTATATCTTTGTATATTTAATAATTTTGAGTAGATTCAATTTCTTCACTGGTGAACAAGTATATATATGTTATAAACAAATATAGTTATATAATACCATTATATCAATGTTGGATAGTGTTGAACTCTTGAAATGAGTCTTTGGAAGATGCCTATATAATAATAATAATAGTTTCTTAACTAGATTTATTGAAAAAATGCAATAACATTATTATTTTATTTATTCTTTTTTTTGTTTTAATATTTTTGTTACTTTTTAGCTAAAATACGATTAAAAGACAAGCTGGCAGCAGCAGCCAGGGAAAGATTGGCACAACAGTCTAGAGAAAGACAGCTGCAGCAAGAAAGAAAACGCAAAGCTGCTCTTTTTCTTACAATGCTCAAGAAAGCACCACCTGTGACTACCTGTGACATGGATGAGTTGAATGAACATTCTCTTCCTCAGCCTGAACCAGGAACAAAAACTGAAGCAATTTTTGGACCAATGCCAAAGCCTGATCATGATATAGATCATGAAGTAGAAAATCAGAAAGAAAGTGAACCTGCTCATTCACCAAATGCCTTGTCCATTGGATCAAGTTTAGCGGGCTCACCTACTCTGAGGTAAGAATCAATCCTGCTCTGTACTATGTTAGTGTGATTTTCATTTAAAAAATAATGGAACAGTCTTTGGAACTACTTAGGAACAGTCAGTTTTTTCACTATATCATTCTGCCCTTCTACTTTATGAATAGAAAGTTATCCAGATTTGATCCTTACCCCCCCCCCCCCCAGCTTATATAGTGTTTTTATTTAGGCTGCCGTAAGGATCAAAGCTGGATAACTAAGAGGAGACCCTCCATATACCCGTTTAAACCAGGAATTTGGACCTAATGTCCATTCTTCTTTCTGGTGGTGCACCCAATTAGTACATACCTACCTCAATGCTGAATGTATGAGGGTGGAATGAATAGCAATTTGGTGCTTAGCTGACCAAATTGTATTCCTTTTGGCTTATAATGTACCATTATAATATCATGGTACAACATGATAGAATTTCATGCCAGCTGGAGCATCATCCAGTTAAACAAGATCCCTATTGTTTTCATCGGGGAACCAGAGCAAACATCGAAAAGTCAACTACCAGAACAGATTCCAACTAAACATTAGCAGAGTTAAAAATTAGCACCATCAGCATAAGAAGAATCAATGAATGAGAAATGGAACTAGCAGAAACATTTGATAAGTAACACATCAATATAATAAGTGTTACCAAAAGAAAGAAGACAAAAATAGATCAAATCTTTCTAAGCAGGCAGCAAATACAAGATGTTATATTCCAGCAACAATGATCAGGAATAAGGAGTAGCTATAGTGTCCAAAACTAAATATAAAGATGATGATCTTAAATGGTAGGCAATATCAAGCAGAGTGATATGGGCACTATCAAAATGGGGAACTGGACAATGACACTTATTTGTGCCCATGATCCTACAGAAAGTTCTCCAAAGGAAAAAGTGGAAGACTTTTTCAAGGCAAAAGAAAATGTTTGTTCTTATTGAAGATCTAAATAGCAGAATAAGAAATTAATACTAGATGTATAGAAATGTTTTGGGAAAATTTGTAGAAAAAAGCAAAGCTAATAATAATAGCAAGTACCTGCTGCATATTTGTTCTGTTACTAACACTATGTTGCAGCATAAAGATATACAGAGATTCACCTGGAGAAAAAATGCAAGAAACAGAATCTCATTGACTATGTTATTGTTTATATGAAAGAACTGTGTAAGAAAGTTTTAAAACAAATCTAAGTTGGGCAGCTTCAAATGTGAACTGTAAACTCAAATACAAACATTCTTCAAGAAAAATAAATAAAAGAATTTGAAAACAAAAATCAAATCTTGGAGATTTAGTCAGAGAGGCATGTGATGAGATTGTCTGCAACATTAGAAAAAAAATCAGAATCCTACAGTGGATTAAGGAAGTTAAAGAGACAATAAAGGAAAGGCACATTGAAAATTCCTGCCAAATAAGTCAGCTTATGCTCTGAAACACAAAGTAAAGCACTGTATAAAACTAGCTAAACAAAAGTCAAGGAAAGACTTTGGAAAGAACATAAAGTTTGTTGGTTTTTGAAAAAGCTTAGAAATGGAGAAAAGAGTACTATAGAAGGAATCAAATATAATAGATCTTTAGTTTCTGAAAACTAAAGATAAAGATATTCTAGATGTCTGGAGTAATAATTACTTTGAAAAATTGCTTAATAAAACAAACAATAATAGAACAGTGGTAGAAAATACAGGGGAATGCAATCTGGATTACATATCAATTCTTGAGGTAGAAAAGCCATCAAAAGCCTGAAATGTGGAAAAGCAGATGGTATTCAACCAAAAATGGTAAAATATTGGGAAAATTTTGAATTAATCTGGATTATTGGAGTAGAGTTCTCATAGTATCCATCAGGGACACCTAAGGGTCAAAGCTATATAACTGAGAGGAGACCTTCACATAGCCTTTAAAGGAATGTGGAGAACCGACCAGGGCTTCTGATTTAATGTCCAATCCTCACCTTCTCATGGTGCACCCTGTTGAGTATCTACCTAGATACTGAACAAACAAGGATAAGCTGGCAATTTGGGATTTAGCCGACCAAATTGTATTCTTATTGGTTTAAACCAAAATACAAAATGATGGTACAACATTACAAAATTTCATGCCAGCTGGGGAGTTGCCTGGTTAAACAAGGCCCCTGTTGTTTTTGCCAGGGAACTAGGGCGAAAAGTCAGCTACTGGACCAAATCTGAAAATGCACCCCAACTAAACATCACAAGAGCTAAAGATCGGTACTATCAACATAAGAAGCCTGAATGGCAAAGAAATGGAGCTAGCTGAGGAATTAGATAAGTACTAGATTGACATAATAGGGGTGACTGAAACAAAAAAGACAAAAACTGGTGATATCTTTCTTAGCAATAAATACAAAATGTTATATTCAGGCAATGACAATCAAGGAAAAGAAGGAGTAGCCATAGTATTCAACTAAATATGAGGCTAATCTCCTTGAATGGCAGGCAGTCTCAAGTAGAATGATGTAGACAAATATGAGAATGGCAAACATGACAATGAGACTTATTTGTGCCTATGGTCCCACAGAAGGTTCTACTAAGGTAGAAGTGGAGGAATTTTTTGAGGCTTTAGAGAAAGCAACTGACACAATGAAAAAGGAAAAATTGGTTCTTGTTGGGGATCTAAATAGCAGAGTAGGAAATGATTGTCAGACATAAAAAAATATTTGGGGAAAATTTGGAAAAAACAGCAAAACTAATAATAATAATGGCGAATATGATGTAATTCTGCTCAGGACATGAACTGGTTATTACTAACATCATGTTCCAACATAAAAATGTGCACAAATTCACATGGAGAGAAGAGGCAAGGAATAAGAAAAGTCTCATTGACTATGTTATTGTTGATAGTGCTGTTTTCTCCCTGGTGCAGGACACCAGAGTGTACAGAGGATTTGAAATTGAAAGTGATCACTATTTAGTCTTGAGCAGGATAAAATTGAATTTCATATCGAAAAGAATAACATATAAGAAAGTTTTAAAGCGAATGAAAGTTGAGCAGTTCTAAGATGTGAACTGTAGACTAAAATACACAAAGATTATTGAAAAAGAAATGAAAGAGTTTGAGAACAGGAACCAAACCTTGGAGATTCAGTGGCAAGCCTTGAAGAAAACTGATTGATTCAGCCAGAGAGGCATGTGGTGAGGTTGTCTGCAAGGATAGAAAAATCAGACCTCCATGATGTGACACAGGAAGTTAAAGAGGTAGTGAAGGAAAAGAAGGAGGCATGTCAAAAGTTCCTGTCAAATATGTCCGCTTGTGCTCTTAGAGAATACAGAGACAAATGTTAGAATCCTAAACACTGTGTAAAACTAGCTAAACAAAAGTCATCAGAGGACTTTGGCAAGAACATAGAAAATAAATATGAACATTCTGGAGATTTTGAACAAGCTTAGAAATGGAGGAAAGAGTTCTGTCAAAGGAATTAGAGATGATAAAGGTTACATAAAAACTGGAGAAAAAAATATCCTTGAAGTATGGAATAATTACTTCGAAAAATTGCTAAATGTAACAAGCAGTGATAGCACAGTGGTAAAAAATACTCAACTGGCATACAGTCAGGAATACATATCCATACTGGAAGTAGAAAAAGCCATCAAAAGCCTGAAATATGGAAAGGCAGTAGGAGCAGATGATATTCGACCAGAAATGCTGAAGTATGGTGGTATAAAAGTCTTACAGTGGCTGCACTGCATAGTTCAGAAGGCCTGGACATAGGGACAAATTCCTGATGATTGGAATAGAGCTCTCATAGTACCCATATATAAAAAGGGAAATAAAACTGAATGTGAGAATTAGAGGTATTTCCCTACTGAGAGTTCCTGGTAAAATTTATGTAAGTATACTTGAGAAATGGTTGTGAAGATTTGTGGAAGAAAAGCTTCATGCAGAACAAGCTGGATTCAGGCCAAATACAAGCTTTCAGAATCAGATTTTCAATTTAAGACAAATAGCCGAGAAATCATGGGAATATTACAGAGATCTGTATTTAAGTTTTGTCAATCTGGAAAAGGCATATGACAAGTTACCAAGAGAGAAGCTATTCACTGTACTATAGTTATATGGTGTCAATGGGTCATTATATCAAGCAATACTTAGTCTTTATTTGAGTTGTAAGTCAGCAATTAGAATTGAAGGAAGTAAAGGAAGATGGTTCATTGTGATCTATATGAAGGTCAGCAATAAAACGACAACGAAAATAGGCAGAATCGTTGAAAATGTGAACCTGTGGAACAAGTAAAACATTTCAGCTGCTTAGACACGATTTTTAGTGAAGATGGTAAATTAAAGATGGAAATAGACAACAGAATCAACAAAGCTGGTATGGTAGGAAGTCAATTGAATAAATTCATATGAAATAAGAGAGAAATTAGTCAGAACACTAAATTAGCTGTATACAAGACAGTGTTCAAACCAGTTTTAACTTATGGATATGAGAGCTGGGTCAGAAGTAAAACACTTGACCAAAGACTAGAGACCGCAGATATGACAGTCCTGAGAAAGATTAGAGGCATGAACAGATGGCACATCAATGGCAATATCATATTAAGAAAGAGGATATTAGGAAGGAACTTGACATTGTCAGCATCCATTCAGGAATGCATTAGCAGAGCTAATCTCAGGTGGTATGGTCACTTGAACAGAATGGGAGAAGAAAGATTAGCAAAACAAGTTTTCTCTGCCAGGTTGGGTGGAAAATGACCCAGATATAGGTGGATTGATGCGGTACACAGTGCCTTAGACGATAGAAATATAAGATCTGATAATGTTGGAGTTGACAAGTAACAGACTGATTTGGAAGAAAATTGTAGTTAGGAAGTTAGTAATGATGTAAATTTTTCATGTAGTACTATCATCCTGTACACCCCTTGAGGGTACATGGCAGGAATTTGATGATGATGATAGCATCCATCAGTAAAAAGGGGAAATAAACCTACATGTAAGAATTACCAAGGAATTTCTTTTCTCTACTGCACATTCCTGACAAGATTTATGCAAGTATACTTCAGAAAAGTGTGGAAAGGAATCTCTGGATCTTTTTCCTGCCAACCTGAAAGAGAACACTGGTTTTGCTAATATTTCCCCTCTCGTTCTGCTTAAGTGACCATGCCAACTGAGATTAGCTCTGCTAACACATTCCTGGATGCTGATAATGTCAAGTTCTTTCCTAATATCCTAGTTTTTAATATGATATTGTCATTGATGCAATCTGTTCATGACCCCTAATCTTCCTCAGAACTCTCATATCTGCTGTCTCTAATCTTTGGTCAAGTGTTTTACTTCTGACACAGCACACTGTCTTGTCTACAGCTAATTTAGTGTTTTGACTAATTTGTCTCTTATTCCATATAACTTTATTCAGTTGACTACCTACCATACCAACTTTGTTGATTCTGTTGTCTATTTCCATATTTAATATACCATCTTTACTAAAACTCGTGCCTAAATAGCTGAAATGTTTTACTTGTTCTATAGGTTCTCCATTGACAATGCTTCTGCCTATTTTCATTGTCTTTGTCTTTTTATTGCTGGCCTTCATACCGTATCTATTACAACAGTTATTCAATTTAGTCAGGGAATCTTGCAGACTTATAGCGGATTTATTTAGAAGGATAACATCATCCACATAAAGCAAAGAGCTGAGATTAACATCTCCAATTTTCATATCAGGTTTAATACCACTTTCCTTCATAATGTGATCCACATGGATAATGAATAATAGAAGAGATAGTTTACATCCTTGTCTGACACCTGATTTAACATTAAACCATCTTCCTGTACTTCCTTCAATTCTAATTGCTGACTTACAACTGAAATAAAGACTAAGTACTGCTTGATATAATACCCCATTCACTACACCATATAACTGTAGTGTAGTGAATAGCTTCTCTCTTGGCACTTTGTCATATGCCTTTTCCAGATCTACAAAACTTAAATACGGATCTTTGTAATATTCCCATGATTTCTCGGCTATTTGTCATAAATTGAAAATCGGATTCTGAAAGCTTTATTTGGCCTGAATCCAGCTTGTTCTTCACCAGTCTTCTCTTCCACTTCTCAAGTATACTTGCATAAATCTTACCAGGAACACTCAGTAGGGAAATACCTCTGTAATTCTCACATTCAGTTTTATTTCCCTTTTTATATATGGGTACTATGAGAGCTCTACTCCAATCATCTGGAATTCGTCCCTCTGTTCAGCCCTTCTGAACTATGCAGTGCAGCCACTGTAAGACTTTTATACCTCCATACTTGAGCATTTTTGGTTGGATATCATCTACTCCTGCTGCCTTTCCACATTTCACGCTTTTGATGGCTTTTTCTCCTTCCAGTATGGATATGTATTCCTGACTGCATGTCTGTTGAGTGTTTTTTACCACTGTACTATCACTGCTTGTTTTATTTAGCAAATTTTCGAAGTAATTACTCCGTCAAGGATATTTTTTCCACCCATTTTTATGTCACCTTTTCCATTTCTGATCTTTAACAACCTCCAGGATATCCTGCCATCCTCTTGATATTTATTTTCTATGTTCTTACCAAAATCTTCCAATGACTTTTGTTTAGCTAGTTTTACACAGTATTTAGTATTCTTACATTTGTCTCTGTATTCTCTAAGAGCACAAGCTGACTTATTTGCCAGGAACTTTTGATGTCGTTTCTTCTCTTCCTTCACTATCTCTTTAACTTCCTGTGTCCTGATTTTTCTATTCTTGCAGACAACCTTGCCACATGCATCTCTGGCTGAATATCCAAGGTTTGGTTCCTGTTCTCAAACTCTTTCATTTCTTTTTCAATAATCTTTGTGTATTTTAGTGTACAGTTCACATCTTAGAGCTGCTCAACTTTCATTCCCTTTAAAACTTTCTTCCATGTTATTCTTTTCAATATGAAATTCAGTTTTATGCTACTTAAGACTAAATGGTGATCACTTCCAATTTCAAATCCTCTGTACCCTCTGGTATCCTACACCAATGAGTAACATAGTCAGTGAGACTTTTCTTATTCCTTGCCTCTTTTCTCCATGTGAATTTGTGTGCATTTTTATGTTGGAACATTGTGTTGGTAATAACTATTCCATACCCTGTGCAGAAATAACAGGTATTTGCCATTATTATTATTAGCTTTGCTGTTTTCTCCAAATTTTCCCAAAATATTTTTATATGTCTAACAATCATTTCCTACTCTACTATTTAGATCCCCAACAAGGACCAACTTTTCCTTTTTCATTGTGTCAGTTGCTTTCTCTAAAGCAGGGGTCGCCAAGCTTCTTTGACCGTCGACTCCCTTGAAGAGTTTCTTGACTTTTCCTTGACCCCCTGTATTTTACTATTACGTAATTATAATAGGACAAGCAAAAAAGACGCTCCTGTGAGATTTCATCATCATCATCATCATCATCAAATTCCTGCCATGTACCCTCAAGGGGGTGTACAGGATATGACAGTACTACATGAAAAAATTACATCATTACTAACTTCCTATCTACAATTTTCCTCCAAATCAGTCTGTTACTTGTCAAGACTCCAATATTATCATTATCAGATCTTATATTTCTATCGTCTAAGGCACTTTGTACTGTATCAATCCACCTATATCTTGGTCTTCCTCTGGGTCGTTTTCCTGCCAACCTGGCAGAGAACACTTGTTTTGCTAATCTTTCCTCTCCCATTCTATTTAAGTGACCATACCATCTGAGATTAGCTCTGCTAACGCATTCCTGGATGCTGACAATGTCAAGTTCTTTCCTAATATCCTCATTTTTAATATGATATTGCCATTGATGCCATCTGTTCACGCCTCTAATCTTTCTCAGGACTCTCATATCTGCGGTCTCTAGTCTTTGGTCAAGTGTTTTACTTCTGACCCAGCTCTCAGATCAATAAGTTAAAATTGGTTTGAACACAGTCTTGTATACAGCTAATTTAGTGTTCCGACTAATTTCTTTCTTATTCCATATGAATTTATTCAATTGACTTCCCACGATACCAGCTTTGCTGATTCTGTTGTCTATTTCTATATTTAGTTTACCATCTTCAGTAAAAATCGTGCCTAAGTAGCTGAAATGTTTTACTTGTTCCACAGGTTCTCCATTCACAACACAGTTGACATTTTCACTGATTCTGCCTATTTTCATTGTCTTTGTCTTTTTATTGCTGACCTTCATACCATATCTATTACAACAGCTATTCAATTTATTCAGAGAATCTTGCAGACTTGTAGTGGATTTATTTAAAGTATAACATCATCCGCATAAAGCAAAGAGCTGACATTAACATCTCCAATTTTGATATCAGGTTTAATACCACATTCCTTCATAATGTGATCCATATAGATAATGAATAACAGAGGGGATAATGTACATCCTTGTCTCACACCAGATTTAACATTAAACCATCTTCCTGTACTTCCTTCAATTCTAACTGCTGACTCACAACTCAAATAAAGACTAAGTATTGCTTGATATAATGCCCCATTGACACCATATAACTGCAGCGTATTGAATAGCTTCTCTCTTGGCACCTTGTCATATGCCTTTTCCAAATCGACAAAACTTAAATACAGATCTTTGTTATATTCCCATGCTTTCTCGACTATTTGTCGTAAAGTGAAGATCTGATCCTGACAGCCTCTATTTGGCCTGAATCCAGCTTGTTCTTCACCAAGCTTTTCTTCCACAATTCTTCTCAACCGTTTCTCAAGTATACTTGCATAGATCTTGCCAGGAACACTCAGTAGGGAAATACCTCTGTAATTCTCACATTCAGTTTTATTTCCCTTTTTATATATGGGTACAATGAGAGCTCTACTCCAATCATCGTTGATTCGTCCCTCTGTCCAGGCTTTCTGAACTATGCAGTGCAGCCACTGTAAGACTCTTATACCACCATACTTCAGCATTTCTGGTCGAATATCATCTACTCCTGCTGCCTTTCCACATTTCAAGCCTTTGATGGCTTTTTCGACTTCAAGTATGGATATGTATTCCTGACTGCATGCCTGGTCAGTGTTTTTTATCACTGTGCTGTCATCACTGCTTGTTTCATTTAGCAGTTTTTCAAAGTAATTACTCCATACTTCAAGGATATCTTTTTCTCCTGTTTTCATTTCACCTTTATCATCTCTAATTCCTTTTACAGCACTCTTTACTCCATTCCTAAGCTTCTTCAACAACCTCCAGAATATTTTGCCACCTTCTTGATATTTATTTTCTATATTCTTGCCAAAGTCCTCCCATGACTTTTGTTTAGCTAGTTTTACACACTGTTTAGCTTTCTTACATTTGTCTCTGTATTCTGTAAGAGTAAAAGCTGACTTATTTGCCAGGAACTTTTGATATGCTTTCTTCTTTTCCTTCACTGCCTCTTTAACTTCCTGTGTCCACCAGGGAGTTCTGATTTTTTTATCCTTGCACACAACCTCACCACATGCCTCTCTGGCAGAATCAATCAATGTTTCCTTCAGAGTTTGCCACTGAATCTCCAAGGTTTGATTCCTGTTCTCAAACTCTTTCATTTTCTTTTCAATAATATTTCTGTATTTTAGTCTACAGTTCGCATCTGAGAGCTGCTCAACTTTTATTCGCTTTAAAACTTTCTTACATGTTATTCTTTTCAATATGAAATTCAATTTTATCCTGCTCAAGACTAAATAGTGATCGCTTCCAATTTCAAATCCTCTGTACACTCTGGTGTCCTGCACCAGGGAGAAAACATCACTATCAACAATAACATAGTCAATGAGACTTTTCTTATTCCTACCTCTTCTCTCCATGTGAATTTGTGCACATTTTTATGTAGGAACTTGGTGTTAGTAATAACCAGTCCATGTCCTGAGCAGAAATCCAACAGATATTTGCCATTATTATTAGCTTTGCTCTTTTCTCCAAATTTTTCCAAAATATTTTTGTATGTCTCACAATCATTTCCTACTCTACTATTTAGATCCCCAACAAGGACCAACTTTTCCTTTTTCATTGTGTCAGTTGCTTTTTCTAAAGCCTCAAAAAATTCCTCCACTTCTACCTTAGTAGAACCTTCTGTGGGACCATAGGCACAAATAAGTCTCATTGTCCAGTTCCCCATTCTCATATTTGCCCACATTACTCTACTTGAGACTGACTGCCATTCAAGAAGATTAGCCTCGTATTTTGTGTTGAATACTATGGCTACTCCTTCTTTTCCTTGATTGTCATTGCCTGAATATAACATTTTGTATTTATTGCTCAGAAAGATCTCACCAGTTTTGGTCTTTTTTGTTTCAGTCACCCCTATTATGTCGATCTGGTACTTATCTAATTCCTCAGCTAGCTCCATTTCTTTGCCATTCAGGCTTCTTACATTGATAGTACCGATCTTTAACTCTGGTGATGTTGAGTTGGGGTTTGTTTTCAGATTTGTTCCAGTAGCTGACTTTTCGCTGTTCGCCCTGGTTCCCTGGCGAAAACAACGGGGGCCTTGTTTAACCGGGCGACGCCCCAGCCGGCATGAAATTTTGTCATGTTGTACCATCATTTTTTATTTTGGTTTAACCAATAGGAATACAATTTGGTCGGCTAAATCCCAAATTGCCAGCCCATCCTCGTTCGTTCAGTATCAAAGTAGATACCCAACAGGGTGCACCACGAGAAGGTGAGGATTGGACATTAGGTCAGAAGCCCTGGTCGGTTCTCCGCATTCCTTTAAAGGCTATGTGGAGGTCTCCTCTCAGTTATACAGCTTTGACCTTTAAGCATCCCTCGTGTGAGATTTTAGATTGTTTATTTTATAGTTACAGTGTTTATTGTATGTATTATATAGTATATATTATTATATTGGCTTAACGTCAAAGGGATACGTTTTTGTTTTTGACGTACTTCTTAACATTACATATTTGATAGGAGGGATAAATAATATATAAAATTTAATTTAGATAACAAAATTACAATAATACAATCTTCCTTATATATATATGTGTGTGAAAATAAAACTTTTATCAAATTAGTATACAATTTACTAATGTTGTCAATGTGAAGGGTGTGCTTAGTTGCCGGGCAGGAACCACCGACATCCATTTATTGGTAAATACGTTATTTTGGCCTACTTGATTGGCTTCCGTAACTATTTTCATGACCTTGCTCCATCTTACAGGTCCTATTCATGTCACTGCTCCCACGATTCACTCTTAATTGTGTTGTCATTCAGGATGAAGGTAATCCAAGTTAACCGAATTAAATATTACCCGTAGATTGATGTCTTATAATTTTCTATCGACCCCCAGGGGTCAATATTGGCCACTTTGGCGACCACTGCTCTAAAGCCTCAAAAAATTCCTTCACTTCTACCTTAGTAGAACCTTCTGTGGGACCATAAGCACAAGTAAGTCTCATTGTCCAGTTCCCCATTTTGATATTTCTCCAAATCACTCGACTTGAGACTGCTTGCCATTCAAAAAGATTAACCTCATATTTAGTGTTGAATACAATGGCTACCTCTTCTTTTCCTTGATTATCATTGCCTGAATATAATATTTTGTATTTAGAAAGATCTCACCAATTTTTATCTTTTTGGTTTCAATCACTCCTATTATGTCGATCTGGTACTTATCCAATTCCTCAGCTAGCTCCATTTTGCCATTCAGGCTTCTTATGTTGGTACTACCGATCTTGAACACTTGTGATGTTGGGTTGAGGTGTGTTTTAGGATTTGTTCCAGTAGCTGATTTTTCACTGTTTGCCCTGGTTCCGTGGCAAAAACAATGGGGCCTTGTTTAACTGTGTGACGTTCCAGCTGGCATGAAATGCTGTGGTGTTGTACCATCATTTTATATTTTGGTTTATACCAAAAAAAAATGGGGAGGTTGATGCTGGACATCACATTAAAAGTAAGAAGCAAAACACCTGGATAAGAAGCCAGACTGACATCTTTCTTCACCACGAACGACTAAAATGGAAATGGGCCGGACATCTATCCAGAAGAGAATATGAGCGATGGACCAGCATACTAATGAACTGGATTCCTAAAGAAGGGAAACGAGGACGTCCTAAAAGAAGGTGGAGTGATAAATTGTCAAATTTTGTTGCGGACGATTGGTCAACCATTGTCACGTGCAGAGAAAGGCAGAAAGAACTGGAGGAGGCCTTTGTCCAGCAGTGGACAGAAAATGTCTGAAAAGAAGACGAAATCAGTAAGAATACAGATTGGTCGGCTAAATCCCAAATTGTCAGCCCATCCTCATTCGTTCAGTACCTAACAGGGTGCACCATGAAAAAGTGAGGATTGGACGTTAGGTCAGAAGCCTTGGTCATTTCTCTGCATTTTATTTAAAGGCTATGTGGAAGTCTCCTCTGTGTTATATAGCTTTGACCCCCATCTCCTATCAACAATTTTCCTCCTATAAATTAAAGATACCATTTATAGTACAACCATGTGAAAAAACTTCCAGCAATTTTCCTCCTAATTACTTGTCAGCACACCAACATTGTTTTATCTAACATTCAAGGCACTTCTGACTGAATCAATCCACCTAGCCCTTTGTCTTCCTATGAGTCTTTTTCTTGCCAAACTGGCAAAGAACATTTTGTTTTTTCAATCTTTCCTCTCCCATTCTATTTAAGTGACCATACCACCTTAGATTAGTTCTGCTAACAATGCCAAGTTTTTTCCTAATGTCTTCCTTTTTACTTTCTGCCACTGATGCCATCTATTCAGACTCCTGATTTTTCTCAGAATTCTCATATGTTATTTGTGATCTTTTGATTAAGTGCTTTATTTCTAACCCAACTCTCATTATAATAACTTAAAACTGATTTGATCACTGTTTTGTATACTGCTAATTTAGTACTTTGGCTAAATTCTCTCATAACTGACTCCCTGCCATGTCTACTCTGCTTATTCTGTTATCTATTTCCAAATTTAATTTGCCATCTTCTCTAATAACTGTGCTTAAATATCTGAAATATTTTACTTGTTCTATAGGTTCTCCATTGAGAATGCAGCTTTCTGAATTTCTGTATGTTCTTGCATTTCATAGCATTGGTCTTTTTGCTGATTTTCATGCCAAATTTTTGCTCCTGTTATTCAGTTAGATAATCCTGGAAACTTGCACTGGATGTGTTTAGGAGTACATCATGTCATAAAGCAAGAACTAAGTTTGATATCTCTGATTCTAATGTCAGGTTTAAATGACACTTTCTTTCATAATACAATCAGCATAGATGATAGTTACGCTTGGGGATAATGTGAATCCTTGTCTTACACTGATTTTACATCAAGCCATCTTCCTGTATTTCCTTCAATTCTAACTGCTGACTTACAACTATAGACAACATATTGCTCTTTATAATGTCCATTTATAGCATTTGAAAACTTATCTCAGAGCGTTTTGTCATATGCCTTTTCCATTTTCCAAATCCTGGTTATATTCCCGTGATTTCTTCTCCATTTGGCTTGAACTCAGCTTGTTCATTCCTAAGTTTCTCCTCCACAATTTTTTTTTTCTCAGTCCCTTTTCATGTATGCTTGCATAAATCTTACCTGGAACACTTAGTAGAGAAATTCCTCTGCATTTCGCACATGCAGCTTTATTCCTTTTTTTGATAAATGGTAATTATGAAAACTCTACTCCAATCATCTGGAATTCAAACCATGCCTTCTGAATTATGCAGTGTTGCTGCTGCTAAACTTTTATCTCTCCATATTTGAAAATTTCTTGTTGAATATTATCTACTCCTGCTACCTTTTCACATTGCAAGTTTCTAATGGCTTTTTTCAACTTAAGCGCATGCACGTGCACACACACACACACACACACTGTAAAAGGAATCAAAGATGGTAAAGCACTCTTTTCTCCATTTCTAAGCTTTTTTTCAGTAGTTTCCAGAACAATTAGCTCTTACATTTTTCTCTGTATTCTTTTAGAGCATCTGTTGACTTATTTGCTAGGAAAACTTGTATACTTATTTTTCTCCAGGACAGACTTCTTTTTAACTTCTTGTGTGCACCATGGTGTTCTTATTTTAATATCCTTGCAGACAACTCCTCCCTTATAGACATGAAAAAGTCTATAATCAGTCGATGGTTTCTTCAGGACTTGTCACTGAGACTCCCAGGTTTGGTTCTTGTTTTCAAACTGTTTGAATTTTTCCTCAATAATGTTTGTATAGTTGAATCTACAGTTTACCTATAATTCTTTTTAAAACTTTTTTACATACTTTTTTTTTTTTTTTCACTGTGATATTCATTTTTATAATAGAACTTAGAACTAAGTGATTGTCATTTCCAATTTCAAATCGTGTGCACTCTTCTATCCTGAACCAGAATGAAGATATCACTATCCACAGTGGCATAGTCAATGAGGCATTTCTTATTTTTTGTGTCTTCTCTTCACTCTAACTTGTGGGCATCTTTATATTGGAACCTGGCATTAATAATGACTAGTCGGTATCCTGAGCAGGAATTCCCTTACTTTCAAATTTTCCCAAAATGTTTCCACAAGGTAGTCCATAAGTCACAAAGGGGTTTAAACGTTTTATTATTATTTTTTTTTTTTAATAAAATACAGAACCTTCAGTTTTTTTTTAATTTTATTTTGGAGATTTTTCACTGATCACACTGCTAGAGCCAAAATGAAACTCCTAAGGAATACATTTTTGGCAAGGGAATAATTTTATGAAGATCTGCAATTAATTGGCCATCACAGCTCCCAACTATTTTCTGTGCAGTTTCCTTAAGAAAAAGGGATGTGTGTGTGTGTGTGTGTGTCTGTCTGTCTACAATCCAACAACTGAAGGAGAATATTCATGCAGAAACTAAGGTGTAGTAACCAGAAATGTTAACAGCTGTCATGAAACATAGAAAGGGTTCATCTTTGTAAAGCTGAAAATGGAAGGCATTTATGTGGTGTAGTTTTTAACTAACAAAAAAAATCTCCAGGTTCTGCATTTAAAAAAAAATAATAAAAATAATAATAAACTAATGCCTTTATACCCTTATAGGGAGTAGGCGAGGCCTTTTAACCATTTTTAGCTTTTGGAGACTGATTGGGCAGTTCAATTCCATTGGTAGCCAATCAAGGATAGTTGGCCCAAGACTATCATTAATTATAAGCAGCAGCCTATGAAGGGATTGGCAAACAAGTGCTGCAATCTCTAACATAACCCTAATAGGATATATTATTGCCTGAAATAATGTGGGTTCTACAGTCGATTTTTTTGAGTTTACCCGGTCAAGGAGAAAAAAAAATCCACTTCATCCTGCCAGAAATCCACTAACTTAGAAACCAATCAAAGAAAGACTTAAAAAGTTCCTCCAGTCAGTGATTAGACTTGAACTTAGTCTTTCTTCGAGCAACCTGGTTCAGAGAATGCAAGTTCCACCTGCACTAAGCACACAGGCTGTGCATTCTATATTTTATTGTAACAAAAAAAAAAAAGAATAAAAATAATTAATAAACAAAAAAGTTCTTGAATGTTTAAACCCTTCGTGACTTATGGGCCAACCTGTATTTGCCTGTCTGGATTCATTTCCTACTGTGCTGTTTAGATTTCCCACAATTTGTTCATTCATGCCAGTGTCTGCACATATCATCTTTTTCATGACTCCTGGCAAAATTTTAGTCATGTGCAACGCATAGTTCTCGTTTGGCAAACATTTAAAATAACTATTTTTGCATTTTTTGTAAAAATGGCAAAAAAGCAAGTTTCGTGCAGTGATAAAGCACTTTTATTTGAAGAAGTGGACGGCTGTGCAGATAAAAGGAATTAGATGCAGTTTGTGGGAACTCTGCACCATTAAAGACTATTTATTTTGGGATAAATGAGTTTAAACATAGCCATAAGTCCATCGAAGATGAACGTGTTCAGGATACCCGACTGAGGTCACCATGAAGGAAATGATTGACAAAATCCATGATATAGTTATGGAAGACCACCGAGTGAAAGTGCATGAGATTGTAGGCATCTCAACTGAACGGGTGTATAACATCCTGCACGAAAAATTGCACATGAAACAGCTGTGTGCACGATGGGTGCAGCGATTGTTGACTGTCAATCAAAACTGTGCGAAAAGACATTTTAGTGCAAGTTGGTGATGTTTAATCACAATTTGCAGGATTTTCTGTGTCAATTCGTGACTAGATGAAACTTGGATCTGCCACTACACACCTAAGTCCAAGCAGCAGTCAAAACTGGACAATTCCCGGTGAAAGAGCAAAAAAGTGAAGACCATTTTGTCAACTGGGAAGGTGATGGCCACTGTTTTTTGGGATTCCCAGGGAATTATCATGATAGACTATTTGGAAAAGGGTAAGACAATAACAGGAGTTTATTATGCATCACCGTTGGACCATTTAAAAGAACAACTGAAGGAAAAACGACCAAGATTAGCACAAAAAAGTGCACTTTCATCAGGACAATGCATCATTGCACACATCGGCTGTCATACAGTGGTTGTGGAATTGGTTCCACAACCACTGTATTCTCTGAATTTGGCCCCATGTGACTACTTCTTCCTCCCAAACTTAAAAATTTGGCTCGGGAAAATTTTTCTTCTAACGAGGATGTCATCAAGGCTGTCAATGACTATTTTGCACAATTTGACAAATCCTACTTTTTAGATGGGATGAAAAAATTGGAAACTCGTTGAACCAAATGTGTAGACCCCGATGGAGACCATGTTGAGAAATAAAGGTTATTTTTTCCAAAAAAAAATGTGTTTAACTTAATTTTTTACCAAACTTTTCAGACAACCCTCATAGTAAGAAAGAAGCCAAATATATTCCTCAAGTGTTTTAAGAAAAAAGCGAGCAATTAATAGAATTGTAAGTCATTAATTTCACATATTATGCAAAGTTCTGTATTCTAGTAGCAAGTTTTGGATATCATTGGACATTTATTTCCCCCTATTAAATTTTTCCCTTTTCTGACAGTATTTTTAACTCTGGAATCAGAGCACATTGATGGCCAATAAAATTATATTGGTATTATATATAATAAAAATAGAAAATAAATATCACAAAAGTGGAAATTGTACTGTAGGCTGTTGAGAAAGTTCAGAAATGGAGGAAAGGGTGGGTACTGTAAAAGGAATCGAAGATGATAAAAGTGACATGAAAACTGAAGATAAGGATATCCTAGATGTCTACAGTAATTACTTTGAAAGACTGTTAAATGAAACAAGCATTGACAGAACTATACTAGAAAATTTTCAAGAGGAATGCAAAGAGGAGTACATATCAATACTTGAGGTAGAAAAAGTCATCAAAAACTGAAATGTGGAAAGGCAGCTGGAGTAGATGATATTCAACAAGAAATTCTTAACCTCATCCATCCATCCATCAGTGGCTTTAACAAGCACTTAAGCACCCATAGCCTTCCAAGTATCCTTGGACTTCCCAGCCATAATATGAGGCGGCTAACCGTATGCCTCTGAGTATTCTTGTTTGTAAATTGTGTGTGTTCTACTGGCCAGTTTGCCTGTTTTGAGGGACAAAAAACCTGAGTTTCCAGTTGGGAAAAAACCCTCTACCTCCGTATGAGACAGGCTAACTCGCCTTTAGTCGAAAGAAACCAGATAAAGGTTCCTCGCGTCATGGACATGGATCGAACCCAGGTCTTTCCGACCAGAGGACTTCGTCTATACTACTGACTGAGCTACAGAGGCTCTAATGCTTAAGTATTGAGGTATAAAAGTTTTGTAGTGACTACACTGCATAATTCAGAGGGCCTGGTCAGAAGGTCGAATTCCTGATGATTGGAGTAAAGCTCTCAGAGTTGCTATCTATAAATTGAAATTTTTGGAAGTTTAATACAACCATATTTATTAAGATTAGGCTAGTTTTTTTTAAGTCTGCTACTGATTCTGAAAAGTGTCTTTCAAGTTTGTAATTGCTATGATGGAGCGTGGTGGTTTTCTTCCATCTGATTCAGTGCAAAGTATCCAAGAAATGGTTATCTAGACTTGATTGACCATAGTTGCTTCAGAGATTACATTTCTTTCAAGTTCTGGCTATTTTTTCCTGAAGTGTAATAATGACATTAATGTAGTCTTTATGTTGAGAGGGAGGTGGAAGGAACACATAACTTGTCTTTTTTTTTTTTTGTAACCATTGGACAAGAAAGTTTGATAAGTTCTACCGTAAGAGAAGCTTAGGACGGAAAACCAAAGTTGAAAGCTCTGTTGAGAATGGTTTGATGATCCCACATTGATGAGGAGGAGGATGGTAGGAAAGTTTGTAATATATCTATCTGTGTGGGTTGATTTTCTGTAAATTGAGAAAGAAAGGTTACCATTAAGCAGGCATGTGATTAGAGTATCTAAAAAAAAAGATAACTTTTTTTCAATAGTGAGCTCGTTGAATCGTTAAAGAGAACATCCTGGTTTTCTTTTTCCTAATGGCTTGTTTTGGTAATCTTTCTGTTTTCATTTTTTGAACATGTTCCATCCATTTATGTTTATATTTTTTAATTTTTTCTATTACTGGTTCTTGGTTTAATTCTTTCATAATTTCTTCGTTTCTTTTGTGATCAAATAGGGTATACTTTGCAGTTTTTCTCATAAACTTCATTTCTGCTGTTGTCAATCTTTGTTTGTCTTTTTGTTTTATTGTCCAGATTTCGCTTCCATACATTAAGACTGGTAGGGCTAATGTATTGTATACTTTTAGTCTGGTTTGTTTTTGAACTAGGTTTGATTTAAATATAGAGTTAATTACACCTGTTATTTTTAAATATTTTGCAATTTTTACGTTTATATCTTTTTCATTTTCATATGTGATCGTATATCCTAGGTAGTTAAATGAATTCACCTGTTCTAAGATCTTGTTATGTATTACTATTTTAGTTCTTGCTGGATCTTGTCCTTTAAAGGCCATAATTTTTGATTTTTCTGTTGATATTATCATACCATAATCTTTGGATATCTGATTTGATAACTAATATTTAAGGAATTGACAGCGTATACTAGAAATATAGATTAAATAAACTTTAATATATACTTTCCGATATTTCGGCAAACGTCACGTTGCCATCTTCTTGGGAACTTACTACAAAGACACGTGCACACAAGTACTAATAACAGCAAATGAGACTGAAGCTAGGAAGCTAGCGTTTTCCTAAAGTCCTGATGGTGCCCCCTGGCGGGCTATATTGGTAGTTATTGGGCTATATTGGCTTTTGGGCTGAAGTTCTTCTGATAAAAGTTTCCCAAATTTGGGGCAGTCTCATGCATCCAAATTTGTTGAGGTTTGGCATGTTCCTAAGGGCCGAGGCTGATTCCATGAATAGTCTTTCATACTTGAACTTGCTGCGGTGTATTACTGTGGCTTTCTTCCATCTTATTCTGTGGCGAGTATCCAGAGCGTGGTCTGCAAGCCCAGAGTGGCTGTACTGGTGAAATCGGATGTAATCCTTGTGTTCTGAGATTCTGATATTTGCTGTCCTGCATGTTTGGCCAAAATAGGACAGCTTACAGCTGCAAGGGACCTTGCAAAGGTAGGTCTTTGGTGGAGCGGATAAGGGATGCCAGTTTTCTACGTGGTCTGTAACAAGTGGTCAAGTCATGTTTTTTTAAGATTTTATTGATTTTTTCTGAGATGCCTCGGATGTAGGGAATGGTGATGGATTTAGAGTAATCTTTATTGTGAAGGGGAGGGGGTGGTGGGTTGTGGATAACTGGGTTAAGTATTTTTTGGAGGGGGTAGCCGTTGGCTGAGAAAGTGTCACGGATGTGATTTAGTTCAGTGGTTAGGGCTTGATCATTAGAACAGATTATTTTTGCCCTGTTGAATAATGTTTTAATAACTCCATATTGTTGTGAGAGGGGGGGGGGGGGATTGTTGGTGAATGTATCTGCCTGTATGGGTGGGTTTTCTATAAACTGAGAAAACCAAGGTTCCATCAGGTTGGTGGGTATACAATATCGGAAAGTATATATTAAAGTTTATTTAATCTATATTTCTAGTATACGCTGTCAATTCCTTAAATATTAGTTATCATGTTTAACCAGCGTATAAGCCTCTCAACAAGAATAATGATCATCCACGGAGATCTCTTCGCACGCAAGGCCCGCCATTACGGCAAACTGAAGCTGAAATTATCCAGACAACTTAACCGTCTGGCATTCCTAAAACGCTGCCAGGATAATCAAGTCATCCCGAACTGTGTTAAATTTAAACACTGCTTCATCTCACAGAAAGCTCTCCGTATTTACAACCGCGCTAGCCAGGCATTACTTCGGGAGCAAATTACCGCTACACGCGGTTCCCTAGCTGACATAAACAGAGCTATTTCAATGCTAGAAAATGAGCTTTCACTTACGCTGAATCATGAGCTTTGGTCGGTCCTACATGACGTCTCGTGTACGGCAGCTAAAAAAGAATTTGAATGAGTACGGAGCCGACATATCAACAAGTTTGATAAATTAATAAAGAACTCGGTGTCCAAACCTAAACTACAAACCAACACTGTTGTTAACCTTTCGTCAGCTACCTTAAAGCCAGAAGCACTCCACGCTCTGTCACGTGGTCACAACTTCTCCATTGCTCCTAAGAAATTACCGGCCGAGGAATTAATGATCCAAATTGAACGCGGGATTCGCCAACGATATTAGATTGGATGTAGCCTGTGTTCTCAATAAAGCAAAACCTCCAAAATCCAACATATCCATTAGTGAATACAAGGCACTACAAGAATTGAAGAGAAACAAAAAAAATAGTGATCACCAAAGCAGATAAGGGGAACGCCACTGTGGTACTCAATCTTAAAGACCACAGGTAAGCTCAAGGCTTTATTATCAGATCGTTCCACTTACCTCCCCATTGATTACAATCCCACCAACTCACAAATTAGAAAACTCCATAGGCTCCTTAAGAAGGTCACTTCTTGGCCTGTGGAGATTACCAACAGACTAAAACCCTATAACTCTAGAAGACCCCCCCCCCCACATATATGGGCTCCCAAAAATACACAAAGAAAATGTGCCATTACGTCCCATAGTGGATGGCATTGATTCCCCCACTTACAAACTAGCCAAGCATTTAGCCAAAGCGCTCTCACACTATACTGGCAATAAACCATCACACATAAAAAACTCAGCCCACTTCAAAGCCAGTATAGAAAACCTTACACTCCAACATAATGGTCAGTTTTGATGTCTCCTCCCTATTCACGAATGTCCCCCTCAAAGAAACCTTAGAGCTAATCCAAGCTAAATTTCCTCCCGATATCTCAGCCCTATTTCAGTTTACAATGAACTCAGGCTATTTCGTTTGGCAGGAAAAATTCTACAAACAGATAGAGGGGACAGCCGTGGGTTCACCACTTTCCCCACCCTTGGCCAACTTCTTCATGGAGACGTTTGAAGAGAAAGCCTTAAACTCAGCCCCACAAAAACCTACCATATAGCTTTGCTACGTTGATGATGTTTTCGCTATTTGGCCACATGGCCCAGATTCACTCCTCTCCTTCCTAACACACTTAAACAACCAACACCCTAGAATCAAATTCACCCTGGAAAAAGAGGAAAACAATAACCTCCCCTTCCTAGACACACTAGTCACCCGCCAACCTGATGGAACCTTGGTTTTCTCAGTTTATAGAAAACCCACCCATACAGGCAGATACATTCACCAACAATTCCCCCCCCCCCCTCACAACAATATGGAGTTATTAAAACATTATTCAACAGGGCAAAAATAATCTGTTCTAATGATCAAGCCCTAACCACTGAACTAAATCACATCCGTGACACTTTCTCAGCCAACGGCTACCCCCTCCAAAAAAAATCCAAAAAATACTTAACCCAGTTATCCACAACCCACCACCCCCTCCCCTTCACAATAAAGATTACTCTAAATCCATCACCATTCCCTACATCCGAGGCACCTCAGAAAAAATCAATAAAATCTTAAAAAAACATGACTTGACCACTTGTTACAGACCACGTAGAAAACTGGCATCCCTTATCCGCTCCACCAAAGACCTACCTGGTGTATACCAGGTCCCTTGCAGCTGTAAACTGTCCTACTTTGGCCAAGCACGCAGGACAGCAAATATCAGAATCTCAGAACACAAGGATTACATCTGATTTCACCAGTACAGCCACTCTGGGCTTGCAGACCATGCTCTGGATACTCGCCACAGAATAAGATGGAAGAAAGCCACAGTAATACATGGCCGGGTCTATACATGATTGTCCTTTTCTAAATCCATTCTGTACGTATAAAATAAAGTTTTCGGAATATTTCATTAGTTTATGATTTAAGATTCTGCTATATATTTTGTAACAGGAACTTAGTATACTGATACCTCTATAGTTTTTAGGGTCATCTCTATTACCTTTTTTAAAGATAGGAATCACAATTGCTTTTTTCCATTCTATTCGGGGGGGGGGGATACCAATTGAATAAATTTTATTTAAAAATAATAAGAGTCTTTCTTTGAATCTAGTTCCTGCATATTTATATAGTTCTGAACCTAGTTTATCTTCTCCAGGTAATTTTCCGTTTCTTGTTTCTTTCAGACTGATTTCTAATTCTTCTTTAGTTATTTCCTTTTCATTTTCGTTAATTGTTTGCCAATTGTCTTTTTTAAAATATTTGTCTGTCCACAATTCTGTGCAGTAATTTAGAAATTTTTCAAATCTCAATTCAGTGTTTAATTTTATGTTTTCTTTGGTATCTGCATTTAAGTGTTTTAAAATTTTATATACATTGGGTCTTATTTTATATAAATCATGTTCTAAATTAGAAACAAATTTGTTCCATGATTCTCTGTCTTTTTCTGACTTCTCTTTAACTCTGGCTCTTATTCTTTTATATTCTATTTCATCTTCTAATCTTTTACTGCTTAATCATTTGTGATAGGCTTCTTGTTTCTTTTTAATTATTTTTTTCATTGTATCATCCCAGATCTTCAATTTTTTTTCCTTTTATTGGATTTTTTGGTCTTTCCTAAGCTTTCATTTGCTGCTGCATTTAGTATCGTTTTTATATTAAGCCATTCTATTTCTTCATTTTGTTTTATTTTGTCTAGGTATTGGTTAATTCTTTGTTCATATAACCATTGTACATTTGTGTCATTCAATAGTCTAGTTTTATAAACAAATGTTTCAATTTTTCTTTCTGTTCTTGTTACTTGTAGCCATTTAGGTGTAATCTTAATTTTATTTTAACAAGGAAGTGGTCACTGCTTATTTCATATCTTCTGTGAACTCTTACATCTAGTGAAAATTTTGATGTCTTTTCATTTAGTATAAAGTAATCTAATATTGATTTCTGTCCTCTTGCTGTCCAAGTATATTTATGTATGTCTTTATGTTTATAGAAGGAATTCATTATTTTTAGGTTATTATAAACTACAAAGTCAATCAATTTTTTACCATTCCTGTTTAGAGTATGTTCTCCATGTATTCCTGTATTATTATTAATTTTTTTGTTTCCAATTCTTGCATTTAAGTCTTCTGCTAAAATTACATAATCATTTTTATTTATTTTATTATATATGTTTTGTAGCTGATTATAAAAATCAGTATTATCTTGATCTCTTCCCTCTTCTGGGGCATATAAACCAATTATTGTTAAATAGCTTCTATCTATTTTTATTCTAGCTTTTATTATTCTTTCATTTCATAATTTATAGTGTTTTAACTGTTTTGAAAGGGAGTTATGAATCCAAATCATGACTCCTGCTTGTGCTCTTTGGTCTCTGTCGACTCCACTGTATATCACATTAAAATTTTCAGTTCTCATAGTTCCTTTTAATTTCTTTTTTGTTTCAGTGATTACTGCTATTTTAAAATTTCTTTCATTTAATAGCTGGTTTAATTCTATTTCTTTATATGCTGTTCCTCTTACATTCCAGTTTTCTATGTGTATTATATTTTGTCATTTCCATTTTTGTTTTACCTTTTCCATTCCAGGGTTGATTCATATAGATTCAATCTGATTATCTTTTTCTGTCAGCTTACTAGTAGAATTATGTTCTCCATGTCAGGGGACTAGCCTGACGATGGAATAGTTCATTGGTAGGGCTGCTACCTTAAGGCTTCTGAACTAGCCTTCTTCCGAATTTAAACCCATAGGAGGAATAGGATATATTGAAGGGGGAAAGAGTAGATTATAGAGGAATTATAGTAAGATTTATAGAGAGGGCATAGTTGTAAGGCCAGAAATGAAAAGACCCCATGGCCCTCGAGTACTCTAATAGCAAAGGATTCATAAAATAGGAAGAGTTGGCTGATAAGGCTTTATAGGAAAGATTAAAGTAAGTGGATCTTCCTCAAAATAGTAGAAGGAGGAAAGATCCAGCTAGGGGTCCATGGGAGTGCTGCTTCCCTTACAATCAAGGTGATTGGGCCCTGTTGGTCTATGAGTCCTGATTCGGTATATTCGGACCATTCCACCATATACACACACACATATGGTGGGCTCCCCTATCCACCACCCAGGGGACGCACTCTCTAGGGGTTACAGGGTCCCCTGAGAGACCGAGAGGTTAAAATATATCATCAATATATCTTAACCAAATAGACTGGCAGTATCAAGAGCATGTTTTTCAAAATATTCCATATAAAAAATTGGCCAGAGAGAGTAAGAGGGGAAAAATCGTGGAAATATTTTCTATCTGTTTATATAAGATGGCCTTCCAGGAGAAGTAACTAGTATGGATAGCAAAATTCAAAAGATCAATAATGTAAGGCCACACCAATTATATACCAGTACATTATGATCTACTTGTGTATAAGTGGTGTGGTCATTGTAAATGTAATTGTAAAGATTTTAGAAAAGTTAAGAACATGCATACAGAATTGGGTGGACTAAAATAAGTTTTGCAAGGATGTGTTTACTAATGGAAGGTCATGTCTGAGCAATTTGCTCATATTTTATAATGTTAATAGTTTAGTTGGATAAAGGGAATGGATACTGACTTTGCTAAGGCATTTGATAGGATACCACATGAAAAGCTATTGCACAAAGTATAGAATATGAGATTGGAATATAAATGATTGTCTTGGATAAGTGGGTGGCTTATATCAGAAAGTAGTATATAAGAGATGTGAATCTCCTAGATTTAAGGTAACCAGTGGCATACTCCAGAGATCAATCCTTCAACCATTGTTGTTTCATCTATACATTAATATTGAAAAAGAGGCTGACATGAAATATTCAGTTGTTTGCTGATGATGCAAAGATAGGCAGGGAAATCAGAGATACTATTGATATACAGCATTTCAGAATGATTTGAATGGGCTGGAAATGTAGGCAAATGATTATGGCTGTCAACTCAATGTTTGCAAGTATAAAGTTATGCACATTGACATCATAAGATATCCAATGGCATATTGGTGGAATTACACAAGGAATAACTGATGAGGCTACAGATCTTGAAGTTACGATTGATAGAAAATTGAAGCTCACAGGTCACATAGTAAAAATTGCAAATACAACTCAGAAGACAATTGCAATGTTAAAATAAGCATTGACATGTAAGAATATGGAAGGTCGTTTTTCCTCTTTACAAGAACATAATACCATTGCATCCAGACTACTGTGTACAGATTTGGTCTCCTGGGTTCCAAAGGAATAAAGAAAATGTGGAACAGCTGTAGAGAAGAGTTACAAAGATGATATCAGGATTATGAAATGTAGATTACAAGGAGAGAATGTGGATTGCAGACACTAGTAGACAGAAGAAAGAGGGGTAATATGATAGCAGTCTATAAAATTTTGAGGTCCTTATAGGATATCGGTTGATAAATTTTTATTTTATGGAGGGTCTGAAGAGGAGGGGCAGGGACATACACGGAAGTAGTGCAATTAAGAAAGGAGTAAGTGCTAGATTTTTCTCTCAGAGCCATGAGCGAATGGAAAACAGTTTGCCTTTTGAAATGTTGAGTGCATCTGGTGTGAATGAACTAAAGAAAAGGTATGACATCTAATTTGGGTGATGTATGGCTTCCACAATGAGCCCTTGACTCCCTGTAGGTCTAATAATAATAACAGCTGCATACCATTTCACAAACATTTTGTAGTGGGAGATGGTTTCATCACCTGGTGTGAGCCATCACTTCACTTGGAGTCCTGAAGTAGGTAAAGTAGCTTGTCAGAGATGCATTTATAGAATAATGGAAGGTTGTAACTCTGAAGATACAGCTCAGAGGATAATAAAATTTATGATCCTTTGTATATACTGTAATTTACCTGCAGAATTTGTTGCTCATAATATCAAGTCTCTTTTGAATTTTTCCAAATACACCCGGGTCTCTTTTTATGCGGGGCATATTTCATGCAAATTCGGAGTTTCTCCGTTGTACATAATGAACAGCGTGTTGCAACACATCCTGGCGTAACGTGAGTAACATGTAAGCAGTGAGTGTCCGCTAAGTTTAATTTTGCATGTGAGTAAGTGTTTGTCTTTTCGTTATCATGAGTCTAAATTTTGCTAATTTTTATTTTAAAGATTTAATTTGGCCCACTGAAGAAAAGGAATACTTGTTTTGCTAATATTTCCTCTCCCATTCTGTTTAAGTGATCAATACTACCTGAGATCAGCTCTTCTAGCAATGCAAGTTCTTTCAGAATATACTCATTTTTAATATAATACTGCCATTCATGAACTCTCATGTGTGGTCACCAGTCTTTGATCAAGCATTTATTTTTAACCCACTTCTCAGATCCATAAGTTAAAACTGTTTGAACACTGTCTTGTATATAACTAGTTTCATTTTGCCTGATTTCTCTCTTATTTAGTTGACTTCCTACCATACCAGCTATCCATATTTAATGTGTCATTTTCACTAAAAATTGTGCCTAAATATCTGAAATCTTTTGCTCTTTACTGATCTTCATTCAGGATGTAGTTGATGATTTCAGTGTTCTGCCTGTTTTACATATTCTTTTTATTGCTGAGGTTCGTATCAGATTTGTTACAGCGGTTATTCAATATACACTATCTGATCAAAAGTATCCGGACACGTACTCGAAACTATAATCAGACTTTCCCTGTGACACACTTTCCAATACTGGACATTAATACAGGGTGGGTCCACCCTTTGCTTCTATGACAGCTCTAACTCTGCCAGGGAGACTTTCTGCCAGGTATTTCTGGAATGGAATGGACTTTCTGCCAAGTCCATTCCATGACTCCCCCCCACACACACACTGTAATGCTACCTCCTCCAAATTTCACTTTTGGCACTACACACGCTTGCAGGAATTGTTCTACAGGCATTTGCCACACCCAGACCCTCCGATTGGGCTGCCACATGGTAAAGCGTGATTCATCGCTCCAAATCGCACGTTTCCAGTTGTCCACTGTCCAGTGCTGTCGCTCTTTACACCACTGCAGGCAGCGCTTAGCATTCACCGGAGAAATGTTTGGTTTATCGGCAGCTACTCGACCATGGAACCTCATTCCTCTTAACTCTTGATGCACAGTCATGGTGCTGGCTGGACAATTAGCAGCACTGCAGACCTCCTAGGTGATTGTTTTACTTGATGTCTGTCGATTTCTACAAACCACCTTCTTCAACACTCTACAGTCCCTGTCTGTTATTAAATGCCACCTACCACCTGACTGTGGTTTTGTTGTGGTTGTGCCTTCACATTTCCACTTCACAATCACAACACCAACTGTTGACTTGGGCAACTTGAGGAGGGTTGAAATGTCTCTGACAGATTTCTTACTGATGTGGCAACCAAATAACTAGTCCACATTCGAAGTCACTGAGCTCCCTTGCCTCCTTTTATACCGATAAGTGAGGTCGTAGTGACATCTAGACATCAGTTTACAAATTACAGAGGGGTATCCAGATACGTTTCATCAGATAGTGTAAATTTTCATATCAAATCTGATGCCACTTTCCTTCTTAATGTAATCAATGATGTAATCCATAATGTGCATATCCTGTAAGAACAAGAGTTTACACTATCTCCACTATCATTTGAATTTATTATTCAAACTGCTGACTTGCAATATAAATATAGTCTATTTATAGTTTAACATTTTGAATAGCTTTTCTCTTGGCATCTTGCCATATATCCTTTTCCCAGTCTACAAAAGTTAAACACGATTCCTTGTTGTATTTCAGTGGTTTCTCAGCTGTTTGTTTCAAAGTAAAGTCTGATCCTCACAACCTCTGTTTGGCCTCAACCCAGTTTATTCTTCTAAAAGTCTCTCTATCTCTCCCAGTTTTTCTTTGCTGCTTCTGCATAAATTTTCCTGGAATACTCGATAGAGAAATTTCTGTGCAATTTTCACATTCAATTTTATTACCGTTTTTTTATAGATGAGTACTAGTCAGGATGAGTACTGTTATTTAAAAAAAGGAACAAAGAAGAAGTAAAGAACTATAGACCAATTAGTATTCTCTCCAATTTGTACAAAATTCTCACAAAAGTAATAACAAACAGGTTAGCCCTCTTCTAGACTCAAATCAACCAGTAGAACTATCAGGATTCCATAAAGGCTTTAACACAATTGATCATATTCATGCAGTAAAACAAATAATAGAAAAAGCAGAAGAAAGCCAATTGCCTCTCTGTTTAGCCTTTATTGATTATGAAAAAGCATTTGATTCCATCAAAACTAATGCAATAATCAAAGCACTCCAGAATCAGGGAGTTCCTGGAGAATATATGGACCTTTTCCAGGAAATATACCACACTGCAACAGCAACAATCCAACTTCACAGAAGTAGCAATAAAATATCAATTGAAAATGGTGTCCGATAAGGAGACTCTATCGACCAAAATCTTTACAGCAGTTCTTCAAGAAATATTTAATAATATAAACTGGACAAATCTTGGTATAAAAATTAATAACAGAAACTTAACACACCTAAGATATGCAGATGATATCATAATTTTTGCAAACACTCCAGAAGACCTTAATAGAATGATAGTAGACCTATATCATGAAAGCAGAAAAGTCAGTCTAAAAATAAACAGAGAAAAAACTAAAATCATGTTTAATCATTTTGTAATACCAAAAAACATAATAATAGAAAACAATTTCTTGGAAAGAGTCTCTTCATAAACATACTTAGGTCATTCATTGATCTAAACTGTGGACTCCAAAAGGAAATAAATAGGAGAGTTCAACTTGCCTGGGGTGCATTCAGAAAATTGAAAAGCATTTTTCAAAACAATGATGTCCCACTCTGTTTAAAAAGGAAGACATTTAACTAATGTATACTTCCAGTCATCACATATGGTTGTGAAACTTGGTCACTAACAAAAGCACTGGATAAACCAACAACAACTCAAAGAAAAATGGAGAGGTTGATGCTAGGCATCATATTAAAAGATAAGAAGCGAAACACCTAGTTGAGAAGCCAGACTCACATCTCTGACATCATTCTTCACCATGAGCGACTAAAATGGAAATAAGCCGGACATCTATCCAGGAGAGAAGATGCACGATGGACCACTATAGTAACGACTGGATTCCAAAAGAAGGTGGAGTGATGAACTGTCAAAATTTGTTGGGAAAAATTGGTCAACCATTGCCAAGAACAGAGAAAAGTGAAAAGAACTGGAGGAGTCCTTCGTCCAACAGTGGACAGAAAATGGCTGTAAAGAAGAAGACTAGTAAAGCTCTACTCTAATAATAATCTGTTATTCTTAAGGCTCATGACCAATCCAGATCAGCTTTCACAATCATAATTTTAGGATAAAGTGGTCAGTCTTACTTCCTAATATATATTTTTGTGTGTGATTACATGTGTTCTCTTAGCTGGTTTTCATGGGTATGGGAGGAAGAAATCTGCTATTCCTTCCATATGACTGGTTGGCTCACTTTTAGTTATTAAGGTTCTTCACATCCTAGATAGGGTTTAGACCAGAGCTCTGCTCTAATCATATGGAATCCAGCCTTTTGATTAGGTTTTTTGAATTAATTATATAGTATAAAGCACTATAAAACTTTTATATATTCATACTTGAGCATTTTTGTTTAATATTATCTACTCCAGCTCTCTTTCAGTATTTCAGAATTTTAATGATTTGTGTTTTATAAGGTATGGTTACATATTTTTGATTGTATTGCTTCCGAATATTTTCTACCACTATTGTCACTTCTTGTTTTATTTAATAATCTTTCAACTTAATTTCTCCAGATGCAGCTGCTAAATCAGTTGATAATTTGCTACATACTGTTTATCAGTTCTGTATACAGAATACAAACAGTTTATAAACCAAATCTAATAGTCCAGTGGCAGCCATTATAAGAGGAAACACTGACAAATAAATTGCTTGAGATTACAGTTACATATTGTGCATGAAATTAAGTACCGGTAGTCTAGCCAGTGTGTCTACATTTTCAGAAAGTTGTTCTTGTTAGGCATAATCATCTTATATATATTTACTGAGAGCTGATGACCTACCTATGTGTGAACAATACAACATGGTCTCACCATTTATCATGATTAACTTTTTAAAAATAATTTCTTTATAAAAGCACATTTAATTATATATTCTATTTATATGTAGATACTGGTTTGCTTTACTTAATTTTTTTTTTCAAATTTGGTTTTGATATATAACATGACATTTACTAATTTATATCTTTATTACTATTTATTACTACCTCAAGTACCACTCCAACCTTTGGTTTGGTGCAACATGACCTTTTTACCAATAAACTCCTAATCAACCAACTAACTTCAAGCTGCTATCATTATTTTCATTTCAGAGATATGGAATATATCTCTGAATACTTTTCCAGTACCTATTCCTCTATTTCTAAGCTTTTTCTTTAATAGTATCCAGAACATTTTTCCACCTTCATGATATCTATTTTTAATATGATATTCATTTTTATCCTGCTCAAACTAAAAGGTAATCACTTCCTGTTTCAAATCCTCTATACTCTTTTCACCTGAACCAGCATGAACAGTAACATAGCCAATGAGACCTTTCTTATTTCTTGTGTTTTCTCTCAATGCAAATTTGTGCACATCTTTATCTTGGAACAAACACTGTGTCCTGAACAGAAATCTAGCAGGTACTTACAGTTATTAGCTTTGTCCTTTACTGTGAATTTTTTTGAAATATAGGTATCCCTTGCTTAATGCAGTGAAAGTAATTGCAGCAATCCCTTGATTAACGTGCCTTTAACCCTGCAGAGATTGCAGTTGATCTGACAGATACATGCAAAATGTTTAATATAAATATTTTGCACTGTTTTTTGCTGTCGGTTTGGTTTAACGTATGTTATGTAAAGGTTTGTGATATTTGACAGTAAATTATATCTCAGAGATACCGCGACCTCCGATGTCAGTATAGTATGGTTTAGTTTTTTTGTTTTTTTTTATTCTTTGTTCAATAATTTCTAGATTGTAACTGAAAATAAATAAACTATCATGTATTACTGAAATAGAAAGCCAAAGGCTTATTTATCATACATCTCCTCTAGGAGATGTGCTTTACATTATGCAAAGTACTAAGGAAAGTGATCTGGAGCTTACTCCATCTTTACTACGAATTGCCCATAAGATTGCTTATGCTTGCATCTGCCGATACTTTTAGTTTCTATATATTCGGCTATGAAATAATGATGGATTCAATACCCACTTAATTTGTACCATCATGTATTATATTTGCAGTGTTTTTTCTTTATGTTTTATTGCTTGTAGTTAGCCTGTGTAGCTCAGTGGAAGTGGCGCTTGCATCATCTGTGCTTGGTCGCTTGAAGTCAGACTTAAGTTCAAGTCTAGTCGCCGACTGGAGGAACTTTTTCTAAGCCTTTCTTCAACCAATTCCTGAGTTAGTCTATCTCGGGCACAGGCAAGCGGGTTTTTCCTCCCGTAAACTCGAGAAAATCGACCGTAGTACCCACATGATTTCAGGCAGTAACATATCTTGTTAGGGTTAGGTACGAAGAGATGGTGCACTTGTTTGCCAGCCTCTTCATTGGTGGTTGCTATAATTAGTGATAGACATGGGCCAGCTATCTCTGATTGGCTACTGGTGGAGATTGAACTGCCCACTCAGTCTCCAAAAACTAGATAGGATATAAAGGCCTTGCTTACTCCCTATAAAGGAATAAAAGGCGTTAGCTGATTTATTTATTATTATTTATTGCTTGTGTGCCGAGGTCTGGAGAGTCATTTTGCTTGTTATGGTAGAATTTATGCCGATAAGAAAATAAACTAAAACTGTTCAAACGACCCTTGGTAACTTCTTTTGATAAAAAAAAATTGCAGTAAATAATGTAGGTACAACTATTTAATAAACATTTACTTTACATTCATTTTTTATCTTTCCTAAAAGAGTACCATATAAAATGAATTATTGGTACAGTAATATATCAGGGATGAATTGTAATTTTTACTATTGATTATTAGATTTGATTAACGCGATTTTGATATACGAGGTAACATCAAGGGATTAATTAACCACGTTAATCGAGGGATACCTGTATTTCTGTATTCATTTCCTGTAGTTCTGTTTAGATCTCTAACAAGGACTAGATTTTCCTTTTGCTATGTCAGCTGCCTTCTCTAATAACTTGAAATATGCTTTGTTCTCCCTTAGTAGGACCTTCTGTGGGAGTATAAGCACAAATTAGTCTCATTGTTTAATTCCCCATTTTGATGTTTGTCCGTGTCACTCTGATATTGTCTGCACTTCAAGGAAATTATCTTCCTCAAATACCATAGTGACTACCTCCTTTCCCTGATCATTACTGCCTGAATGTAACATCTTGTAGATGAAGATTCTTACCTACTTTTTTTTTTATTTTGGTGACACAAATTATATCAGTGTGATATTTCTCTAATTGTTCTGCAAGTTCCACTTTCTTTCAGTGGGTGTGCTGAATGTTAGATAATTCTTTGACCTGCTCTGAAGGCCAAGCACATTTTTTGCTTCAGGCCTCCACTGTTTCTTTTATATGTTTGAAATGAGTTGTTTGAAATTTAAATTTCAAACATCATTTATTATAAATTTCCACAGTTTGCACTAACCTGAGCTAATTCTGTAATGACAATGCCCTTAAATTGGAAATATCTGGTTTTGAAACCAGATGAATACAATCTGCAAATGTGCAGACTATTGAACCAGCTTGACTGTGACATGTTTTTGAACCTAACTTGTAAAAAAAAAAAAATAAAATAAAATAAATAATAATAATAAATAAATAAATAAAAATTATTATATTAACATGTTAGGTGTCACATTGATTTTTTTATTTAAATTTAAAAAAAATAAAAAGCTGAGCCAATTCCTTTTGTCTTAGACTTTCATTTATTATCCTCTGACAATTAGTCTAATAATTATAGGTGTTTAGTATTTTGCCATTGCATTTCACTTTTTTTTTTTTAAATTTGTTTTCACTTTTTTTAGGCAAAGTCCGACACCTATAACAGATACAGCCCCATTCTCATGTGTTATTAGGCCACAAGATGACATAGAAGCAAGGCTTTCATTGTCATCATTATCGTCCCCAGAAATGAAAGATATAGGAAGTGTCTGTAAAAAAAGGAAAAAATTAAAATCTAAATCTAAAAGTGTGAAAAAGAAGCATCTTCGTTCCAAATCACATTCATCTCGATCTTCTGATTCAAAGACTAAAATACGGTCAGGATCAAAAGAAAAAAAATCATCTGTACATAAGAAAAGGCATTCACGATCCAGGTCTGCTTCTAGAAGTTCCAGATCCCAACACCATCATCATCATTCTCGCTCACGGTCTAAGTCAAAATCTAAAACCGAGAATAAAAAAACTAAAACTTTACCTGCTGCTTATGCAGTTGTGAGGAGGTAAGTTACTGTTTACAAATCTTACTTTGTAATTTTTGAAAATAAGTTCTGAAATAGTAATTTCATATTTAATCCTCTTAGGCTTGAAAATCTGAAGTAACTCATTTGAAATAATTTTTAATCAGTAGTTTGGCAATTCTGGTAAACTAATTTAGTAAAATATGGAAATCACTGTGTAATAAAATTATTACATCCAAATTGTTATTTATTGAAGAGAAATATGTTTCTCATTGTCAGTATAATTTCATATCATTGCTTCATATTTATGTTGCTCTTTATCATGAAAATGACAATATGCATGACACTTAAATATGGACTTTGGATGATCAAAGACTAACTACAGTGTTCATTTTGTTGCTGTTTACAGATGGTTCAACAGAATCTTTTTTTATTTAGTTGATATATAATATATGTATATAAATCAGTGTTAAATCAAGTAAATCAGGAAGGAAACAGTTTGTTCAGATGATTATCTCGCATAATATCACTAGCTGAAATTTATTTTCTTATGTTTCTGAAAGTAACTTGATTATACCACAGCATTTGGAGGAAGCTCAACTGCAACACCAACATTAATAGATGTGAACTTAAGGTTTACTGAATTTCTTTTTTCTCTTTTACAGTATTGTTTTATTCTTCAAACTGAAAATGTGACATAATCTTTTGCTGAATAGTAACTGAAGAGTGCATACACACATACAGGGAAACCTCACTTAACGCAAATTCGATATGCGTGATTGAGCGAAATGATACTATTTCCCGCTTTAAGCGAGTGATTAATCAGTTAACACGAAATTTTTGTCGCCAATCTGCAGAGAGCAGTGGCACTTGTCAATGTGGTAGTGCTGCTGGCGGTGGCCAGCAACACTCGACAGTTGACTCAAAGCTATCATCGCAAGTGCACATGCAATCTCTGTTCTCTTGATCAATTGCTTTTTCTTCATTTTGCTTTAATTTAGATACCTATAATGCTTTATCATATGCAACCCCTGATATGGAAAAGAGAAAGACTGATAAAGATGGTGGCAGTAATAAAAAAAGAAGAAAAGTAATTAAGGTAGAGGAAAAGCTGGAAGTCATTGAGAAAGTGGCGCTAGTAATACAATGATTGTGCGAGACCTGAGAAACACAGAGTCTACAGTTCGGACTATATTAAATAAGAGAAAAGAGTACAAAAAACAAGTTGCTACTGCTTCTTTAAGCATCCAGATCATCAGAAATAGAAGCCATTTAATGATCGAGATGGAACGGCTTCTATCACTCTGGATTTAGGATTGTAACCAAAAAAAAACCTCTGAGTACAAGGAATATTCAGGAAAAATCTCTCAATATTTTTACATCACTTGAAAGAGACCAAGTTTAGGATGGTTTGACCATTTTAAAAATTGAGCTGAACTGCATACCGTAAGGATAACTGGGAAATCTGCTAGTGCTGATAAAGATTCTGCGGCCAAGTTTCTTGAAGAATTGCAAAGGATAATTCAGGAGGCTGATTATGACAATCGTCAAATATTCAACGTTAACAAAACTGGTCTGTTTTGGAAGCATATGCCAACAAAATCTTTCCTAGCTAAAACGGAAGCATCTCAACCAGGATACGATGTATCTAAAGATCGTCTTACCCTTTTATTAGTAGGCAGTGCAAAAGGTGACTTTAAACTCAATCTTGATAAAGCTATCGCAAATTGCATGGCAAGATGAAAAAGTTCGAGCACTATTTAAACATCTTTACTTAATTTTTTTTGTAATCAATCAAATGTTTAAGCATTAAATAAAAATGTAAGCAATTGATTTTTATTAACTTTGATTATTTTATCCTCTAATATAGCTTATAATTTTTTTTTAAAAATTTATGCTAGCTGATGGATGAATTATAATTATTCCTATTGTTTATTGTATTCGCTTAACGTGATTTAACTTAGTGCGCATTAATTGATGGATTAATTAATCACGTTAAGCAAGGTTTTCCTGTACATACATACATACATATATTATTATTACACATTAGAATCAGTCTTCAAAGAGAATCCAGTCCAGTCTGGTACTTCTTTTGTCTATCATTAGTTTGTTTCTTTTCATGCATTTCTGTTTTCCATGTCAGAGGCTTTGATTTCTTATCCAGGCATTCCTCTTGTGATCCTATGTCAATGTAGGGAGAATACACTGGTTTAAAAAAAAAAATTTTCCTTTTTAGGGACAGGGTTAATATATATGTGTGTGTGTGATTAATGTATTTAGACTATTAAGTTTTAGATTGAATGTCAAGTCCTAGTAAAAATGAGTATCCAGTATGAAGAAGTGATTTTTAAATGATTATTATGAAGAAGTGAGCTCCATCTCTCTCCCTCCCCATATTTTTTGTTAATGTGAGGATATGAGTTCAGTAGAATATTATATTGTGGTTTCATAGACACAACAGAAAACTTTTCATTAAAGTTCTCTCTCTCTCATTTTTAAGTAGTTTTACAAAGATACAAGGAAGAGTACTAGTTGGGCAAAATGTTAATGCAGCAGTGTGTGCACGAGATTCTGTGAATCTTGTGCATGTGGAGAGGCATTTTCTTCAGAGGAATGCAAAATTCAGTGAATTATGGTTTGGGGTATGTTCACTCTGCAGGATGCATTCCTAACTGATAACTGAAGACTGAACAGATTCTGTACTTTCTCATGCTGTCCTTGGGCATCTATATTTTTCTGTCATACCCAGATCCAGTTCTTTTCAATTTATTCACAATAAATATTTATATTCTGTATAAAAATATACATATAATCATGTTGTTAAGACATTTGTTAGAAATTTATCATATTTCACTGATACCTAGTGACCTTTGCAACAACCCTATTAGAATATGCAGAATTCACACACTGACATAGCTGATATAAATTAATTTTACCATGCCACAAGTCAAAAGTAGTACATGAATGGTACAAGAGCAACAGTTCTTTACAATGCCACAGCCAGATAATAAGGATTGTACAGTAGTATGTTATTTCATCATTTCCTGATAATACTATTACAATCTAACACAACTGATTGCTCATTACTACTTTCTTGTCAACAGTTTTCTTTCATTCTGATATTTATATGAATTCCAGCTATGGAAAGTTATAAACTTATCATATATAGTACATTTGTCAGATGTCTGTTGCGATCAGCTCTTATTCTTTCATCTTCTAAATCAGTCATAACTTCATTAACTCATCTCTTGCTCTGTTTAGTTGATCTCCATCTTCATTCTGTTTAAGTAATCATACTATCTTAGATAATCTCTGCTTAGACTACTTTAAAATAAATATAAATCCTGTTGCTTTGTTCAATGCTAATAATGTTTGGTTTCTTTCTAGTATCTTCATTTGTAATATTGGCATCTTATGTACCTCAAGAGATGTGCAGGATACTATGACAGTACTCAGTGAATAAGTCTACATTATTACTAATCTCTCATCAATAATTTTTCTCCAGATTAGTCTATCAATTGTTGGCATTCAGATCTTATGTTTGTCTTGGATACATCTGACTGTATCATTCACATAGACCGTGGGGTCTTTATCCTGCCAATCATCAAACACCTCTTCTAATTCCTCTCTCATTCTGTTTAAGTGATTATACTACTTTATATTAGCTCTAGTCATGCATTCTTGAATGCTAACAATGTCGCATTTCTTCCTAATATCTTCATTTTTAATATTCTGCCATTGGTGTGGTCTGTTGTCAGATCCATAACTTAAACTGGTTTGAATACTGTCTGGTATACTGTTAATGTAGTGTTTTAACTAATTTCTCTCTTATTCCATATAAATTTATTCACCTGGTTCTCCAGCTTTGCTTATTCTGTTATCTATTTCCATATTCAATTTGCCTTCTTCACTTCTTCTTTCACTACGCGTTATTCCCGCTTCCTATGCAGGGTCCACGTGTTACTTAGATGTGCGACTTCCTGTTAGTACCGCTCCCAACCGACCTGCCGCTGGGGGGGGTATATTTTTGACCGTAGAAGTATATGTTCATGGGGCTGGTTTGTCGGCTTGCAGGCTATGCCTGAGGAAGATCCTCAAGTTCCTCACCTCTTCGATGGGAATCAAACCTGGGCCACTCCTTCCTCTTAATTCCCCTTCTTCACTAAAAGTCTAAATAGCTGAAATATTTTACTTGTTCTGTAGGTTCTCTGTTGAAAGGGCAGCTGATGTTTTCTGTGTTCCCGCCAAATTTTATATCGTTGGTCTTTTTATTGCTGCTGTTCATACCAAATTTACAGCTGTTATTGAATTTAGTGAGAATCCTGAAGATTTGTCTCACACTGAATTTGTTTAGGAGTAAAACATTATATTCATGAAACAAGACAGTCCATTATACAGTGCGTGGCTAGAATATTTGCACCTACCTAACAAGTTGCATCCCCCTTTTCTACAGTGATCCTCACTTGTTGGAGCGCACATTCCATATTACCTATCTATGTATATATTACCTAGAACCTATCTGTGGATATCTGCTTGCAGGCTCAGTCATATTTTTCAGTTCTCACAGATACCTGTTTCAAATAGCTCAATCCACCTCAGCAATTGACATTTATTTGGATTTAGATCTGGTACCTGAGCAGGCCAGTGAAGTAATTTACTCCCTGGACCGTATCCTTAAAAAATATTTTACATTATTCATCTGGTACTTCCAATATGATATACAAAGTTCATGAGAAAGCTTCACTTTTATTGTTATGTTATTTTCTCATTTAAAATCAGCGTAAACTTGTTGTCTTAAATAAATAACAATTAGCATTTTTAATTAATACAAATAAGTCACTTTTGATCAAATTTAAATATTTTTAATAAGCAGGGAGATCTGTAGTCTCACATTGAAAAATCTCTTTTAACCTAGTATGTTGGGACTTGGATGGATTTTTGGAGGATAGTTGTTGGATTCATGTTACATACCTTCCATGTTTTCTGAATTTAAGACGTATATTTTTTCTCAAAATGTACATACCATATATATTTTTTGTTGAAAAGTAGAATGTGCACTTTAATTATTATAGTTTGTCTTGAACATGCAATCCTTGTTGTCCTTACTAGAATTGGTGAAATATACAGGATGATTCTAGATTATTGTCAGGGTTTCTGGCCTAAAATTTTCAAACTGAAAAAAACTAAATAAAATTGCTTACAGAATATGAAAATGTAACTCAAAAACTTTTATTACCTATAGAATCAATAGTTCAGAATACTAAACAACTTCACCATGTTCACTTTCATAGTATGTAAGATGTCCAAGTGTTCTCCATCATTTGCAGTGTAACTGTTTCTATTGCAGTACCAATTCTGGTCTTCAGTTCATCAAGGGAGGTCACAGAAATCTTGTAAACAATGTCCTTAACATATCCCCATAGGAAGAAATCAAGCGGCATAATATTGGGTGAGTGCAGAGGCCACAGAATTGGTCCAACATGCCCAACCCAGTACCCAGAAAAATGCATGTCAAGAAATACTGAGATAACAGATACAGCTGTAGAATGTCCAGATAGTCCAGATTTTCTTTGCTGCAAAGAAAAAGAGCCCCAAAACATGACAAAACACACCAAACATTCACCTTTGGATTCTATCTTTCGAATACGCCAATGACATGAGGCTTTTTTCTGATCCCCATATTCTGCAGTTATGACGACCCCCCCCCCCCCCACACACACACACCTTCAATATGCAAAATGTCACTAAATATCCATCTTCGAAGGTAATTTTCATCAGCTTTGACATTTTGACAACATGTCTTGGGCAAATTGGAAATGGCAAGGTTTATCATCTGGTTGTAAAGTTTGCACAATCTGCAGTTTGGTTTGTAGGCATGGAGTTGAAGGCGGTTATGAACATCCCTCCAAACAGTCATTTGTGGTATACCTAACTGCAAAGAAGCGTGTGCAGTTAATTTTTGTGTGCTTTGATAAAATGCTGGGTTCGATCAACATTTCCTGCAAAGTGCTTCGTCTTCCTGCTCCTCTTTGGTGCTGAACACTACTAGTCTCTTGAAATTGCTTTAACCCACATCGGATAGCATTATCTGGAGGTGGATATTTTTCATACTGAGTTCTGTAATGACATTGCATTGTGATAACGGACTTTCAAAAAACCAAAGTATGCACATTGCTCTCCCTTGAACAGTCACCATTTTGAAGTATGAAGTCACATTATCTTCCAGACATCAATGTGGCAAGTACATGTTGCCAAATAAAACTTTTTGAGTTACATTTTCATATTCTGTAAGCAGTTTTATTTTGTTGTTTCTGGTGTGAAAATTATCAGCCAAGGAAACCCTCACAATAATTTAGAATCGCCTTGTCCTTTGAAATTGTTTCCAATTACTGTATTTGGCTATTAGTGTGTCATATAGTTTAAAGTTGTAGTTTTCATTTTAAAAAACTGGTTGTGAGACTATCTGTTTTTGGAAAAGCAGGAATATGCTTTGCTTTTCACCATAAATATATATATATTTTTGGACTATTCTTTGATGCAGAATTACATCAAGTTCCTTACTTAAGTGTAGTATTATTCCAAATATGAAGTGTGTGTGCGTGTGCGTGCGCGCGCGCGCATGCATAAAAAATATATATGTGGGTTTTTTTGTTGTTGTTTTTTCCACCTCCACTATTCCTTGATGCAGAATTACATCAAGCTCCTTACTTAAGTGTACTATTATTTCAAAAAAACTATATTAATACAATTAACTACCATCCTTGTAAAAGAGATAGTACTAATATACAAAAAAATGTAGTGAACCAAAAAAATGCTAAAATGTAATAGAATAACCAGCTGGCCACTGCTTCATGTTACATAATGGTTTGCAGAGAGCCTTACTTGACCAACTTTTGGGTTGTAATTTATGTAAAATTAAGGTGGGAAAATGTTTTAAAATAAATTAGTTAAATGAATGCAAAATTTAAAATTAAAAAGTTTTTTATTCCTTACTTAAATGTACTATTATTTCAAAAAAACTATATTAATACAATTAACTACCATCCTTGTAAAAGAGATAGTACTAATATACAGAAAAATGTAGTGAACCAAAAAAATGCTAAAATGTAATAGAATAACCAGCTGGCCACTGCTTCATGTTACATAATGGTTTGCAGAGAGCCTTACTTGACCAACTTTTGGGTTGTAATTTATGTAAAATTAAGGTGGGAAAATGTTTTAAAATAAATTAGTTAAATGAATGCAAAATTTAAAATTAAAAAGTGGTATGAGAGAGACTTTCACAATTCCAAAATCTGAATTTTTAAATTCTACTCTTTCTACTATATGTGCTTTAAAAATAAGATTACTTGTGTGGTATAAGTAACATCAAAAACTTTATATATATGTTAGCTGAGAAGCCAAATCAATTGCAGAAATAATATAAGCCCAGGAATTAAAAACGAGTATATAAGGCAAAAATTAAATTTATAAAATAAGAATACATCCTGCAAGATGTGACGTGGCCAGGAATAAATAAAAATACAATAAGTGATCATACTTGTGGTGAAAAGGAAGATAAAAAAACTTCTTTTCCCCAAAGAACTAAATTGAAAATAAAATTGGATGACTGATGTTGAAAGGAATTAAGGATAATGGTGCTTCTTATATGGTTGGCATTGGCAAGAATGGAGTCTTCTGATTGGTTACAAGTTACAGGTTGATTATCTGAGTATGATTGAGATGCCAAATTTCTGAAAAAAATATATAGGCAGATTTGTGACATTGCTGTTGGTTTTGATTGCTAAAGTTTCAAATAAACCTTTCATTATTTTTTTTTTATATATATATTTATTTTTGTTGAAATCAAAGATCATAACTTTTTTTTTTTTTTTTTCCAGTTTGTGGAGTGGTTTTGCACAATAATGTGAGTAATGATTTTAGTCATTGCAGTTTTGGGATTTTTGTTCATTTGTGTCCTTTTCTTTTTAGTAATTCTGTGGTTTTAAACCATATTCATTTTCTAGAAAGATAGAAGAATTTGCTATATTCAGATTTGGAATTGTGAAGTGGGTGTTTCATTACACTTTCTACTTTTAAATTTAGATAAGATGCTTTCATTTGACTAATTTATTTTAAAACTACATTTCACACCTTAATTTTATATAAATTGCAGCCAGAAAGCAGGATAAGTAGGGTGTGCTCTTTAAAACTAAGTTTATGTATTCTTATGTATTATTTTCAAGGAGCAACATGAACCTGAGGTTCAGAATACTTTAAATTAAATTAATATTGGCTTTAAAAAAAAAGTAGCAGCTCTGATAGAAATAGTTTTCTCTTGATTTCCAATTGCATTAAGTGTTAGAAATAAGAATCAGTAGTGATTTCAAATATCCTTTTGTTTTCAAAATCCTAGGTTTTGAATCCTGGCTAAGGTGAGGTAGTCTCATAATAGGTGCCACCATTTTGCATGCTATGAAAAGAAACAAATTAGCCAGGATTTATAATTGTTGACAGACATTGAAGAATCTGCAAATTACAAACCTAACCATAGGACATTGAATCTTGTCTGCAGAGGTTTTAACATGTTATGGTCCACTGTCTGGTGTTCAAGCCATTGGATCCTAACTTATTCAAATGTAGTTTAGATTACTAAGAAGTATTTTATTTATGCTCCAAGTGTAAGAAATTAATCTTCAGAAAGCCATAAACATGCCAAAATTCTGTCATGTTTGTGGCTTTCTGAAGCTTAAATGAGGGTAAAATTTATTGATTTAAAAAATAATAATAAAGTTTACTCTCATAGCCAAATACCTTTATTATTTCTTAAATGCTGTTATTATTTTTTAAAATTTACTAAAATTACAACAGCTGTTTTATATTATAAATATAATTTTATATCTGTATATCTCAGTATGCATAGATGCAATGCAGTTATCCCTCACTGCAGCAAATGTAACACACACACATACACCACCACCACCAAAAAAGCCCAGCCAAAGTCCAGCACTGTGAATTTTATTGTGAAGGAAATTTGCTATTTCAGAAACTGTTCCTCTGGCTTGTGGTTTGCTGTAGTGAGAGTTGCTGTAAAATATTCTGTTTAGGAATTCTACACACTACATGCAGAAAAATATAACTTTTTTTTCTTAATTTTAGGTCACGTAGTCGTTCACCTTCACCTAAACATCACAAGCTAAATTCACGTCTGGGAACCCCACAGAAGTCGAAAAGAAGAAAATGAATGTTTATAAAATTGTTTTTTTCTGTATATGTGCGATTAGAATATGTGTTGACAATGTTAAATTATAGTATTTTTCCCCTCTTCATGCAGATGCTTTGTAAATAAACATTTTGCATATTTGTACGTGTAGCTGTTATTTGTTTTTGCTGAACATTTTCTGTTATTGAAAATTTTAGCCACTGTGCCAAAAGGCAAATGGGAATTGTAAGAGTCAAAACTGTATAATTGGGACACCTATAATGAATATGGAAAATTAAATAGGACTTAAGATACTTTCAAAAACTCGCCTTCCTAGTGTGTCCCATTGCTGAATGAATAATGATGGGCTGGCAGTTTGGGACAGCCAGTCGGATTGTATTCTATATTGGCTGAAGCTACATCTATGCATATGATGATACAATATAATCACATATCCTGCCATCTCGAACATTACCTGATAATACAAGACCACACTTTTCAGCAGAGAACAACGATAAACTGAAAAGCTAGTATGACTTTAAAAACAGAATTAAACGTAGGCACCATTAATTGAAAAGAAGTGGAGTTAGCAGATGAATTATAGAAACAAGCAGGTCAGGATTTGGTGTTAACAGTAAGAAGATCTAAACAGTGAGATCTTTCTAAATAAGTACAGTCATACCCTGAAGTTACGCGGTAGGTGGGACCAACAAAAAGCGTGTAAGTTGAATTTGCGTAACTCGGATATAATTTTGCATACAAAATATTAGTTAATTGGGACCAAAGGTTTACAAAAACACCTATATTTTTTAAGAAATATAATCATAATTGTAGTTTTTCGTACATAAAAAAAAAGAAAGTTATTTTGATGTCAATGGTTTCATAAAATCTAATAGATTCGTCTGACGGCATAATGTCTTTTTCTTGTCATGCAAAATTTCTTCATAGCAAGGTAATGATTTTTTTTTATTCCTTACCTTGTGGCTACAATTCGTTCCTCGTTAGAATCTATGTCTTCCAAAATCTGTAGATTTTGGAAGACATAGATTCTTTGCTAGCTCACAAATTTTCATTCCGTCTTCAAAATCCTTAATAATGTTGAGTTTTGTTGCCAAAGTCAATATTTTTCTTTTCTTGCTAGCTGTAGAAGAATCGGACTTGCTTCCTTTGGACGACATTAATTTTTATGTGATAAAATTTTTATCAAGAACATAACAAAGTGTGCGCCTGAAGGTATCTTCAGGACTGAGGTAAGGTGGTGCAACACCAGGATGACGCCTTGCAAAGGTGGAGCAAGCTACTATCACTCCTATCTCAGTATCTCCCATAATGCAAAACGCATCTCCTTGCGGATATGTCTAATGTTATGCATTAAAGGGAGGGCCACTACCCAGACTAGTTTCAACCTTTATTGAGGTCTCTTCAGTGGGAGCCAGGCCCAAGTGGAGATACCAGCCAGAAGCATTAGCAAGGTCATCTCTACCTATAGGAGTTGCCAAATGGTGTGCCACATTTTTAATAAATTACTCTGGATTTAGAGAAAGATGTTGAAAGTTTATTTTTCACTTGGTTAGAGTATAATAAATTTAGTTTAATCCTTTATCCAAGTGTGAGCAAACAAAGTTTGTGCCTGAAAGTATCTTCAGGACTGAGGTAAGGTGGTGCAACACCAGGACGACTCCTTGCAAAGGTGGAGCAAGCTACTATCACTCCTATCTCAGTATCTCCCATAATGCAAAACTCCTATAGGTAGAGATGACCTTGCTAATGCTTCTGGCTGGTATCTCCACTTGGGCCTGGCTCCTACCGAAGAGACCTCAATAAAGGTCGAAACTAGTCTGGGTAGTGGCCCTCCCCTTAATGCATGACATTAGACATATCATATCCACAAGGCGATGTGTTTTGCATTATGGGAGATACTGAGATAGGAGTGATAGTAGCTTGCTCCACCTTTGCAAGGAGTCGTCCTGGTGTTGCACCGCCTTACCTCAGTCCTGAAGATACTTTCAGGCGCAAACTTTGTTTGCTCACACTTGGATAAAGGATTAAACTAAATTTATTATACTCTAACCAAGTGAAAAATAAACTTTCAAGAACATAACATTAAACAATCGCAAGGTTTGTAGACTATAAAAATCATGTATGAATGGAGACCACGCGAAACACATCGGTGCTTGTTCACAGCATGTGTGACATTGGCAAATACGGCCGGTGCCAGAAAGACGCGACTAGTGGTGAGGCATGAAGTGGGATTGGAATACATATATGAAACTGCATAACTCCAGATTCGTGTGAGTCGGGGTACGACTGTATATGATAATATACTTACTGGCCTGGTTTGGGTTGTGGGTTCAAGTCCCACTGCAGGCATGGGTGTTTGTCTGCTCTGGAGAGCTTGTATAGTTCCTTAAGTTTATAAGACTTGTCTTTAGTTAAAAATAAACTTCAAGCTATAAAGATTGGAGAAAGCAGGGGGTAGATATTTAGTACTAAGCTTCTTGAGCACACAACAGAACACTCAGGTAGAGTGATATGATAAATTTCAAAGGAGAAATATTAACATTTCCATTCAAGTGTCCAGAGAGAGAGAAGCAGTCATTTGAGGGGGAGAGGGAGATAGAGGGATTAGTTTATATAAAGGAAAAAAAAAGCAAAAGATAGTTCTTCATTTGGGGAAAAAAGGCTGATTAATGAGTTCAAGTACCTGCTAGATTTCTGCTCAGGACATGGATTAGTCATTATTAACACCATGTACCAAAACAGGATTGTTATTGCTGCAAAATGTCTTCAGATTGGAAGACATTTGTTACTGAATGATAACAAAGTGAATACTAAAGCTTTGAAAAGAAGCTTGAATAACATCTCTCAGGTTATGCACCGTAGACTCAAATATATTATCATTCGAGATTTGAAGAGAAAGTTAAACAATCTTCAGGTGTGGTAGACTAAAATATACAAATATTGAAAGAATGACTGAGTAGCAAAATCTGAAAAAAAGATTGAATGACGACTAGCCTGTGGGAAAGCAGTGCAAAAATAAATTGTATAGAAAGTTTCTTGGTAGTAAGTCCCTGGTTTTACATGTAATAAGAAGTCATCAATTTTCCTCAGAATTCTTTTACTTGTGAGCACTCCAGTATTGTTATATCTAAAATTTTGTGCTTCTAAGGCACTTCATACTGACTCAATCCACCCAGACTTTGGTTTTTCCTCTGAGTTTCTTGCTTGGTATCAAATACCTGTTTTACTAACCTTTCCTTGCCCATTCTATGTAAGTGGCCAATACCACCTTAAATTAGTTCTGCTGACACATTCTTGAATGCTAATAATGTCAAATTCCTTTCTAATATATGATTCTGTCATTGATGCCATCAGTTCTGTTCATCTCCCCCCCCCCCCAAAAAAAAATTCGTTTGAATACTGTCTTATATACTGCTTGTTTGGCATTTTGGTTAATTCCCCTCTTACTCCATATAAATTTATTCAGCTGGCTACCCACCATACCAGCTTTGCTTATTCTGTTGTCTGTTTCCAGATATAACTTCCCATCTTGGCTAAAACTTGTGCGTAAGTAGCTGAAACGTTTTACTTGTTCTATAGGATCTCCATTCAGAATGCATCTGAAGTCAGGGCTGCCCCGTGCAGGTTGTGCCTGCACAAAGGCACCTGATCAGGAGGGATGCCATTTCAAATAATAAATTCTATTTTATGGGAGCGCTGAAATATAACTGAACAAAGGTGCCTCTTATCCACGGAGCAGCACAGATTGAAGTTTTCTATGCTCCTGCCTATTTTCATGCCAAATATGTTGTAGCTGTTATTCAATTTACTTAGAGAATCCTGGAGTCTTGCATTATGCATAAAATAACTAAGTTTGGCGTGATCAGACCTGATGCCACTTTATTTCATAATGTGATCCATATAGATGAAAAGTGGAGATAATATGCATCTTTGTCGTAACCCTGCTTTTACATCAAACCATCTTCCTGTGCTTCCTTTGATTCTAACTGCTGACTGATAATTGAAATATAGATTATGTATTGCTGTGTAATGTTTTGAAAAGCTTTTTTTCTGGATTTTTTTCTTTGCCATATTATACCCTTTCCAGATCCTTGTTATTTGCCCATGATTTCTGAATTATTTGTCGTAAAGCTGTACTTGACAACTTGTATTTGGCCTGAATAGAGCTTGTTCTTCTCCAGGTTTCTCTGCCACAATCTTTCTCAACATCTTTTCAAGTATGTTTGCGTAAATCTTACCTGGAAAAACTTAATAGAGAAATTCCTCTGTAATTCTCGTATTCGGCTTTATCCCCACCTTTTATATATATATAGATAGATAGATGGGAACTATGTTATGAGCTCTACTGCAACTATTCAGAAATTGACCTTCTGCCCAGGTCTTCTGATTATGCAGTGTAGTCACTGCAAAACTTTATACTGCCATACTTAAGCATTTCTGACTGAATATCTACTCCAGCTTCCTTTTCCCATTTCAAGTTTTTGATGGCTTTTTCTATCTCAAGTATTGATCTATACTCCTCTTGGCATTCCTCTTGAAAATGTTAAGTGTGGTTCTGTTACTGATTGTTTCATTTAACAGTCAAATGTAGATTCAAAAGAGAAAAATTATCTCTGGACACTTCCATGGAAGTGTCCAGAGAGTGAAGCAATCAGAAACAAAGGTGAGAACCCACCATTTTGCCTCACTTATACCAATTATACCAATTATGTCCACATAGTACTTTCCAGTTAAGTTTGATTTCCTTTCCATTCATACATCTTACACTAATGACTGCAGACATCTAGGATCTCATTATCTTCAGTTTTTGTGCCATCTTTATCATCTTTGATTCCTTTTACAGTACTCTTTGCTCCATTTCTCAGCTTTTTCAATAGCCCACCCCCCAAAAAAAAAAACCGTTTTGCCACCTTACTGATATTTATATTTATTTTTTTATATTCTTATCAAAGGCTTCCCATGAATTTTGTTTTGCAAAATTTACACATAGCTTAGTTCTCTTACATTTTTCCTCTGTATTGTTTTAGGGCATCTGGCAACTTATTTACAAGAAACTTTTGGTTTGCTTTCTTCTTTTCCAAAACTGTCTTTAACTTCTCGTCTATCATTGGGTTCTAATTTTTCTATCTTTGCAGAAAATTTCATGGCATACCTCTAGTTGAATCAATGTCGTTTGCCACTGAGACTCCAAGGTTTGGTTGCTGTTTTCAATCAGTTTCATTTTTCTTCAATGTTTGTATAGCTGAGTCAACAGTTTACTTGAAAAACTGCTCAACTTCATAATGCTTTTTAAAACTTACATTTTCAATGGGATATTCATTTTTATCCTGCTTAGCATAAAGTAATGGTCACTTCCAATTTCAAATCCTCTACTCTTGTATCCTGAACCAGCATGATGATATCAATATCAACAATTGTAGTCAATGCGGCTTTCTTATTTCTTGTCTTCTCTCTCTCCACATGAACTGCACATCTATGTTGGAACATGATGTGTCCATGTCCTGAGCAAAAGTCCAGCAAACACCATTATTATTAATTTGGCCCTTTTCTTCAAATTTTTCTAAAGTTCTATAGAGGGGTGGGAATCATTTCCTACTCTACTGTTCAAATCTCTAATAAGAACCACCTTTTCTATGTCAGCTGTCCTGATTACTCAAAAAATTATTTTACTCTTGTGGGACCATAGGAACAAGTTTCATTGTCATTTAGAAGTTTGCCCACATACTCTACTTAATATTGCCTTCCACTTAAATCTTCATGTTTGGTGTTGAGTACTATTACTACTTTACTTGATCATGATTGCCTGCATATAACATCTTATATTATTTGGTGAGAACCCACCTTTTTGCCTTCTTTGTCTCAGTCCTGGTGTTCGAAACCGAAAATCTTAATGGGATAGGTTGGTTAATCCTTACTCTAAAAGTGTTATGTCTGTAGATGTGTGTTCTGGGGTATGAAAAACCTGAGCTTCCTTGTGAAAAAACCAACAATCCAAAAAGTTAAAAACCTCAAATACTTAGGCCTGAAACTTGACTGCAATATGCGATGAAACACATTTCAATATATACACAAAAAACTGCAGATATTCCTCTTTAAGTTGCATTAATTACAAGACATTACCTTCAAATAGGAAAATTATCTATAAATCCCTACTGCGATATGGTATAGCTTGCTATGGTTCTGTACTGCAATACTTAATGAAAAAAAAAAAAAACTCTGCAAATAGGCTGATGGCAACAACAGGTTTTGAGTGCCAAAATAGTACCCCCTCTTCGTCATCTATCAACATATACCAACAATCGACTTCTCACTGTAATAAACCTTAGACGTTACACTATTATGCTAAGACGCTACTTTTTCCAGAAAATGTCGAACAATAATTCCATATTAAATAAAACCTCACCATATGCTATACATTACGAATAATTATAATAATGCGTATGGAAAAGTAACTCGTCAATTCTCTGTACCAGACTTATTAAATAAGCTTCCATATAGTATGAAAAACCTAACATATACTGTCCTAAAGATCACCTTGTGGTCCCTATACTCAAAAACGCGATAATAACAATGCCTAAAATATTAGTGTCGTATGCAAAAGAAAAAAAGTACTCTAATTATATACAGTACTTATTCATTGTCACATATGACATCAGATTTGAAAGATGTGGGCAAAATGACAATTACGTGACATGCTGTGCTTATCAGCTAATGCCTTTTATTTCCCTAAAAGAAGTGGGCAAGCCCTCACCCTATCTAGCTTTTGGAGATTGAGTGGGCAGCTCAATCTCCACCAGTAGCCAATCAGAGATAGCTGGCCCATGACTTTCTAATTATAGGTGGTAACCGATGAAGAGATGGGTAAACAAGTGCTGCCATCTCTTAGCACATAACCCTTCCAGGATGTGTTACTATCTGAAATAATGTGGGTTCTAATGTAGATTTTCTTGAGGTTACGGGACGAAAACCAGAGTTTCTGGGAGAAAAAACGTTTTTCCCATGCCAGAGCTCGGCTAATCGAGAATCGGTTGAAGAAAGGCTTAGAAAAAAGTTTCTTCAGTGGATAGATTGAACATAAGTCTATCTTCGGGCAGCTTGGCATGAAGGATGCAGGGATCACTTCCACTGAGCTACACAGGCTCTTAATAATTATTGTTATTGAAGCCTGTGTAGCTCAGTGGAAGTGGTGTTTGCATTCCTCAGTGCTAAACCACCTGAAGAAAGATCATCGCGAGTTCGAAACCACCGAATAAGGAACTTTTTCCACCTGGTTCCCGAGTTAGTCGATTTCTGGCATGGGTAAGCAGGTTTTTACCCCTGCAAGCTTTGTTTTTTCATCCCGTAATTCAAGAAAATCGACCGTATAAGTCACGCTATTTTCAGACATTAAAAATATTGTCTTCACTGCGTACCACTTAATTGGTGATGGCTGTGGACCAACTATCTCTGATTGGCTACTAGTGGAGATTGAACTGCCAAAAGTTAAACAGGGCTAAAACAGCCTACTCCCTAAAAGGGAATAAAAGGTGTTAGCTGATTGTTATTATTATATTATATATTATATGGGCATCTACATGGAGTCAGAAGGCTTATTGCAGGAGCCCCATAATATCTATTATACTTCTTGAACTCATTCACAGACAAAGCACTCACAAGTAAGTCAGGCAATGCATTCCATTCATTCACCATTCTCCAAGCAAAAAATCTAGTCCTCACATTCTTGTTAACCACACTCACTTAATTTCCAGAGATGCCCTCTTGTTCTTCCGCCACTATCCCACTACTGAAATATTTCTTCTGCATCAGTCTTATAAAAACCTTTTAGTAACTTAAATGTTTCTATCATATCTGCTCTTTGCCTATCCACCAACCTCTGTAATCCACAAACTCTATCTATCAACGCAGTTAGCATTCCTTACACACTCACCAACTTGGTCACTTGCCTCTGAATCTTTTTTACCACTTCTTCATATTCAAGGAATCAATGTAGATGTATCGACAGGGCTGACGAAAGCGGGCATGTGGGCGCCGCTACGAAGGGGGCGCCGGGACACAGGTCATAAGTTCACTTTTAAGAAACAAAATTTTTATCAAAAAAAAAATTCTTAGAATGATCAATATTAAAATAAGGCCGGATACACCGAATAAAAATTTTTAAAAAATTGTATATTGCCAGTTGTTTACAATTTTGCAGCGAGAGAAGGCTAAATGCTCGCCTCCAGAATCTAAAGTGAAACGGTGAACGGTTTTTATGTGCAGAAACGAATTTTCGTACGAAACATTTGTTGCTACTTAACCAGTCATATGGTACTGTAAAAACTCGATTGTAGCTTTAATATTCCAAAGCACATTACATTCGATTGTTTACTTAGGTTAAATCCCATGTGAATATTGTAAAAATAAACTTCGTTTGTCTCTGTATAGTTTGTTTTAGATGTTATTGTAAATAACACTCTGGAAGTTAACTGTATATATTACTGCTTTAATAAGAACATGTTAGAGTGTTAAAAACAAAGCAATGTTTATATCGCCGAAGCTGCATGTAATAGATCTACATGGCGGCATTAGAAAGATTGTTATTAAAATTTGTTTGTATGAGAAAGGCTTGCAGGCTCTAAGCGTAAACATCTGCTAAGTCAGTCAGAAAGGTTCAAACAACTTTCCGATGGCCGGCAACTTACAATTAAAAGAAAGCAGAGAACAAAAGGCATGCCGAACTTGAAACTTAAGATGAAAGAATCACTGATTCTCTGGGGGTTGCCAAACTTCATGCTAGGTCTCAGAGGAGGTATAATATAAAGGGACTGAAGCAAACAGAAGGGGCTGCATGGATCCAGAGATTGCTGCAGAAGTAGAGGGGGTCTGGTTCCAGAGACGCCCACAGAGAGACAGGAGAGGCTGCCCGGTTCCAGACGCTGTCAAAGAGGAGGCAGCTCGGTTCCAGACATCGTCAGAGAGCATCCCAGATCCAGACGTTGGTTGAGAGAGGAGTTTTCCGCTTCCAGAAAGGAGCTTCTCGGTTCGAGACGTCGCTAGAGAGAAACAACTTCTAGGCCACAGACAGGGCTTTCAAATTGCCGAAAGGAGAAGTCCCAAACGCCATAGAAGAGAAAAGTTTTCAGCCCAGAGGGATCCTGATTGACAGTTGACAACAGTTTCATTTTTCTTGGAGGCGGCATTTTCAGTTTCTTAGATGCGGCAATTCAAGGTACTTGAGACGGCAGTCGTCCAGGCATTTTCGGCGAGCCCAAATAGAGGAGAAAAGGCGAGGCAAATTTCCCGAAGTACCTTCGCTCTTAAGTTTTTCTTTTCGCCGTGGGAGAATAACATTTTTCCGGAACTGTACGAGTCCCGCTACATTGCCAATTGATATAGCCGAAGTCAAAATTCCAGATGAAGATCTGAGATGAAAGAATTGCCATAGAACTTTTACTGAAAGACCTGACTAATTGTGAGATACAGAGCCTTTTTAAGGTCAAAACTTTTATATTTATGCCATAGAACTTTTACTGAAAGACCTGACTAATTGTGAGATACAGAGCCTTTTTAAGGTCAAAACTTTTATATTTATATAATTCCTCTTATAGTTGTATTAGAAAGACTTTTAAGATATATGTTTAATGTTTAATAAGGCTAAGAAGTGTCCTTAAGAGAATCAATTGGCATGTTACAAGTTGATATCAAATTTGTAAAGATAACTTAACAGAGAGATTTAGGTGACCTCTTTGCGAGTAAGCTTGGAGTTTAATAAGTAAAATTTGTAAACTGAGAGTAGATAACGTTTTGTGTTAAAGAAAGTATTTTAAAGTTGAAGAAAAAAAGGTTCTAAATTGTGCTAAAGAGTTTTAATAGAAGGATTGAGAAAGCAATCTCCCTAATGTTTAAATTTGTGTACATTTCATAGTAATGTAAATAAATGTTATTTGACTTTCTTGTAAACATAGCACGTAATAATATAAACAAGAGAGATTCTGAGAGAGAGAAAGCGCGCACAGCTATATTAGAATAACGGAGAATAAAGTATAAAGTAAAGAAAAAACACATCACAAGTAATTAATAGAAATTACACGTATACAAAGTTAAAATAATAATAAAATTTTACAATGTCCCAGTAATGACAGGATAGCAACAGTAGATTTATTACAGTACACATCTCAATAGGCTACTGACAGTAGCGCAGTGCAGACTATTGTTTCGTCTCAGTGTCGTGTTGTGTAATACTTTCTTGCAGGTATAAAATAGAAATGGAATCAACAATTAAAAAAAAAAAGTTATCTGGTGCACAAAATCGTAAGCGTCATGCTGCGAAAGAAGCAGATATTAAGAAACAAACTGGGGATCTTAATAAATTTGTTAAAATACTAAAATATTCTTTAAATATAAAGAGCCAACAGGCTTCATTTCGGCGATATAAACATTATTTAAATTATTTAAATAGTTGAAGCCTGTTGGCTCTTTATATTTAAGTAACTTAATGTGTGCACCTTTTGGACAACTCGTATAGCAGAGTATATAAGTTCTTTTCGCTATACCCTTTGGTATTAATATTCATTTAGTCTAGCTACTCACTGATGACGCCTCAAAAAAGGCTGAAATCGGTCTGGGTAGTGACCTCCCATTTCCTTGGAAATGTGTTTTTACATTATGGAAAATACCAAGAATAGCGATCAGAACTTTACCCAACTTTGCAACGAGTTGCCCGTGTTTGTACTACGTTCTAGGACTACTTGCATTAGCTCACGCTAGTATTCGCCGATACTTTTATAGTTTTTATACTATATTCGGCATGAAACTTTCTGATTCCAATCTTTGAGTTTCTTATTCGGTTTTAATGCGGGATCTAATATCCCCTTAATTTAAAATATTCTGATGTAGATTGTAACCAACTCGATACATCAGAAATCAGAGTTGACGAACCGTGCACATCATCTAGTTTGAATGAAAGTACTATTACAACTGTTGAACAAGATAACAAGACGCAGGATTTAAGTGAAAAACAGTTAGGAGAAGATTTAGTTGTAGTTGACCACGAAACTAACACATTGTTAGTCTCTGTAAATTTAGAAGATCCAGGTGAATGGGGAAATATTGATGAAAAATTACGAGTTGTTTTAATTGAAATGGGGCCTGTTCAAAAGAAAAATATAATATATCCCAGAGATACATATGGTCGTAAATTTGGCGACACGTATTATAACCGAAAAATGGAAAACGGGGAGCTCGTGCCAAGAACATGGCTCATTTATTCCGAAACTTTAAATTCTGTTTTTTGCTTTTATTACAAACTTTTCGCACCTACTGAATCAAGTAGTCTTGTAGAAGGTTATAACGATTGGAGAAATGCAAGTACAACTTTGCATAGACATGAGACTAGTTTAGTTCACATGAAAATTTTCTTAAAATGGAAGGAACTTCATAAAAATTAAAAAAACAAAACTACTATTGATTGCCAGACTCAAAGCATGTATGGAATGAAAAGAAACATTGGACGAGTGTTTTAGAATGCTTGATTGAAATTATAAAATTCCTTGGTAGCCAAAATTTAGCTTTTCGCGGATCATCTGATAAATTATATGAAAGGAATAACGGCAATTTTTTAAAATTCGTCGCACTGTTTGCGAAGTTTGATCCCGTTATGGAAAATCATGTTGAAAAGGCCCTACAAGGAAACAGCAGAGTACACTATTTGAGTAAAAACAGTCAAAATGAAATATTGGAAACTTTAAGTAATGCAATCAGGGATACAATTTTATTATCAATTCGAAAATCTAAATATTATTCCATCATTTTAGACTGCACATCTGATGCAAGTAAAACAGAACAAGTGACCATTATCATTCGCTTTGTTTCCTGTGAAACAAATGGAATTGTCAAGATCAGGGAAAACGTTTTAGGTTTTGCAGATATATCAGATTCCAAGGACATGGTTTATGTGCAATAATAGTGGAACAACTAGAAAAATGGAATATTCCCATTGAAGACATGCAAGATCAAAGGTATGACAATGGGGCAAATATGAAAGGGAGAAAATATGGGTTCCAAAATTTGCTTTTGAACAAAATTCCTCGAGCTTTTTGCGTGCCATTTGCTGCTCATACTCTAAATTTAATCATTAACGATGCAGCCAAAGTGAATGCAGATATAATTAGTTTCTTTGCAATTATTCAAGGAATATATAATTTCTTTTCATTCTCTTACAAACGCTGGGTAATCCTTTTAAAGTTCGTAAAACTTTTAACACTAAACACTGAAACACCCATCAGAAACGCAATGGGAAAGTAAAATTAATGCAGTCCTCCCTGTACGATATCAGTTAGAAGAAATTTACGATGCACTTTTTGAAATTTTAAATAATGAAAATTTTCATAAAGAAACTCAGCATGAAGCACAAACATTATGTGCTAAAATGAAGGACTACAAATTTATTTGTTATCTTATAATTTGGCATGATTTACTTAACAGAATAAAGCCTGTGAGTAAAATACTTCAATATGAACATTACGCTTGCTTTAGAATCTATCGAAAACTTAAAAATATTCTTACAAGAGTATCGATGAGATACAAATTTTGAAGTTCTAAAAACGGCAAAAGAACTGAGTGAAGAGGTGGATGGAGAACAAGAATTTAAAACTGGTACGGAAGTTCGACGACCAAAGAAGACACGACAATTTGACTACGAACATCATGACGAAACGTCACAATCGCCAGAAAATAAATTTAGAGTGAATGTGTTATATACACTTCTAGACGTTGCAATGTGTTCGTTAATAGAACGTTTTGAATATTACTACAAATTAATAACGAAGATTTACGAAAAAATTGTGACGATTTAGAGATTCTCTTGATGGATGGCGACAATAAAGACGTAAATGCAATAGAACTATATGACGAGTTATGTGCTTTCCGGGATATTTTTCGAAAGGATAATTTAAATATTCAAAACCCTTTCAATATTCTTAATTTTATTGTGTCCAATAATTTATCTTTCTCTAACTTTTCAATTGCTTTAAGCTTACCATTAACCTTAACTGTTCGTGTAGCGAGCGGTGAACGTTCCTTTTCCAAGTTGAAATTGATTAAAACCTACTTAAGAACAAGTATGTCACAAAAAAAGGCTTGTTAGTTTGGCATTAATAGCTATTGAAAATTATGTATGTGCGGAATTAGACATTAAGACCATTATTTCTAATTTGGTGAATATGAAATCAAGAACCCTAAAATTTTAATACAAAAATTTGAAGTATATTTATGTAATTTAATTTATTTTCTGTTATTCTGTAAAGATTTTATTTTTTGAATACTTATATTAATATTAATAAAATGTTCTAATTATTATTTCTGAATTATTTTCTTATTTTTTCATCTATCTTGAGTTTCTTTTATTTTCCTAAAAGATAGTTCCACATATAAAAATTATTAAACATTTTTTACAACTTACTAAGAATTTAGTAGAATGCAAGAATTTTTTAAACTTTAGTTCAAATAAATTTTAACTTTAATTAAAATTCATTTTAATTTTGTTATCGATTCGGGTCGGTGAGAAGGCTATAATCCCTGTATCATTATATTCAACGATTAAAGTGAAGTGGCTTTATCAAAATTTGCTTTAACTTTCGAGAATTTTTTGAATATTCGGGATTTTAATGATTATCCTGCTTAGTCAACACCCCCGGTTCGTTACATTTAGCGAACCAACGTGTGGCTCTTCTGTCAAAATTTATTTAAGAAATTTCAAATAATTAAAATTTTTATTATCATAAAAGAACCACACACGCCTGGATCGTTACAGGGGCGCTTAGATAGACATTGCATGTGGGTGGCAAAGACCCTAGCGTCGGCTCTGCGTATCGACACCTTATAAAGAGGAATAATAACTTATTTATCTCTGCATGTTAGTGTGTTCTTCAATAACCTATCTTGGACACCTTAGCAATATGCCTTCTGAACTTCAACTTTCTATCCACTAATACCTCCAAGTCCCTTGTCTCACTAACCTCTTTGAGTACAGTTCCATCAATGTGGAACAGAGCTTGTAATCTTTTAATCCCACAATGTATAACTTTACACTTTCCCGCATTGAACTTATTGATTGATATCCATTATCTTTTGCTCATTCTGACAACTTATTTAAATCATCCTGCAAGTTCTCTACATAGCTTCATTAATTATTGCGCTACCCAACTTTGCATTATCAGTAAACAACTGAATATCTCCTTTCAATCCATTTCCTGTATCATTTATGTGCAAATTAAATAATAATGGCCCAAGAACAGATTTTTTGCAGCACACCACTGGTCCTGTTTAATCCTGGATTCTGCTCCTCAATACACTACTTTCTGGTATCTGTCCGTGAGCCATTCTCTTATCCACATCACCAATTTAACATCCATCCCCATTTGCTGTAATTTGCATAACAGTATTCCATGGGGTATCCTGTCAAAAGCCTTAGCAAAATCCAGCAGTATCCCTGTGTAGCTATTCACCTTGTCCAACTCAGCTGTCACTCTATTATAAAAAGTTAGTAAATTACTAAAGCAAGACTAACCTTTAACAAAACCATGTTGGTCCTCATAGAGTACCCCATTCTTATCCACATATTCCTCTGGGGGAGGAGACCCTGTAACCCCTAGAGACCCCGTCCCTGGGTGACGGATAGGGGAGCCCACCATGTGTGTGTGTATGGTGGGGTGGTCTGAATATACTGAATAAGAACTCGTTGACCAACAGGGCCATAAGGGGCAATCATCTTGATTGTAAAGGAAGTGGCACTCCCATAGACCCTAGCTGGATCTATTCTCTTCTTCTTCTTCTACTTTGAGGAAGATCCACTTATTTTGATCTTTCCTATAAGGCCTTATCAGCCAACTCTTTTTATTTTATGACCCTTATGCTATTAGAGTACTCGAGGGTCTATCTTCTTGATATCCTACTCTTTTTGGCTGCGGCTCTTCAGCTATCATCAGCAGTACTCCTCCCCTTGTCCTATCTTCTCTATTCTCCCTCAAAATACTGTACCCATCATATTCAATTCGAATAACCACACCTTCTACTGTCAGCCAAGTTTCATTAATGCCTATAAGTTTTGGCGAGATTGCACTGACTAATTCCCAAAACTCTTCCCTCTTATTTCGAATGCTTCTTGCATTAGTATTCAAATACTGTATTTTCCTTTCGTTCTTATACTACCTTTACAACTTTTATACATTCTACTAATTTCATTATTCACAATAACCCCATACCGATTTTTATCCGCTCTATTCTCCAAATTATTCCGCGATAAAGGATCACCAAACACACAGGTCCCTAATTAAGCTTCTCCCTTCTACTCTCAACCTTTTCAATTTTAGTTTCCCTTACCAAATACTTCAACTTGCTCAGAAAACAGCAACTCCCTTCAACCAAATGCAACATTCTCTTGCATAAAGCTCTCTTTTGCCTTCAAACACACTCCAGACATCAATTTATTCCAGACCTCTTTTCTCCACATTCTTACAATCATATCTTTCATTATAATTGTTCTTCTGTTGTTGTTGTCGTCGTCGTTATTATTATGTTCCATCGAGTCATTTTTGGCTTCTGGTGATTCTATGAACACACGCTCTCCATTCAGAATTTCCAGCTGCATTCCAGTTGCTTCATTAACTCCATTCACCATCTAATTGGTCTTCCTCTTCTCCTACTTCCATCAACTTTAGCAAGCATCATTATCATCTTCTACAGACTGTCATTTGCTCGCATATGTCCAAAGTATAACAATTTTTGCTTGATGATCATAGCTTCGAGGGAGCAATCTGGCTTTGCAGTCATGGTATTCTTAGTAAACGTTTCCAAACCCATAATTCAAATGCATCTATCTTCCTTCTTTCATTCTCTTTCGGGGTCCAACTTTCACATCTATACAGTACATCGTTCTTCTACTTAACTCATAATTATCTAAACAAGGCAGCACACACAATCTTTCCTTTGACACGTTTCTTCTTCACGATATCTAACATTGTTCTTAAATCCTTTGTCATCCGATTAATACTACCGCTAAGGTCATTTGTACCCACCATCGCTATCATCTCTTCTACATCTTGTCACCTCTTTATCGCTAAAGTCACTTTCTTTATTCCACCAGACAAGCATTCCTCAGGCATTCTACTCTCCATACCCATAACCATTGAATCATCATATATTATACCACTCATAACTTCATCACACCCAGACAAGCGTCTTTCACACCATCCTTTCCTATACTGTTCTGCGTCACTCTCCGAGTTTCATGACTATTCTCATCACTCTTTTTCTTACTCCCATACTCTCAGAACATCTCATTTCCTCTCGACCTATTCTCCTTTTATTCTCTTGACTTCCAATAATTTCCATTCTCTTCATTACTCTCTCATTCACCAAATTCTCTCTCTTACCTAATGTTGTTCTAGTTACATCAGCTAAAGTAATCTCAGTGGTCCTAATTTCTCTATTGAACGCTCTCAATTCAGTTTTCATATACCTTGCACCTCCTTATTGAGTACTTTCAATTCCTCTTGCAGGAAATGAAGTTCAAATATTTTAGGACCGGAAAAGAACAGTAAGTTCTTCTCACATGATTCTCAATTTTTAATAAAAGTTAGAGAATAAGTAGAATCAGTACTTGTTTAACAGTTAACTGACACACCACTCCTCTTTAACCTAGAAAGTGGAATAGACACGAAAACTGATTTGCGATCAAGTGTCAACGATTCCTCTTCTGTGCCAATATCGAACTCGTTTCAGATGCCCTTTAGTAGCACATATGATTGAGGTTGCTGCTTCTTGAACTGACCTTCAAAACATTAACATTTTAAAATATTAAATTTCGGTATTTTATAACTTTTTTTTTTTTTGTAAATGAATTATAACAGAGAATTTTCAAATTAATTAAAAAATAAAAAAAAACCTATTAATTTACTTATTAATTTAACCTGAAAGACAATTTTATTTTGTTTAATGTCAATTAGAAACATTTTAGTTTATGAAATAAGGTAAACTTGTAAACTTTGCCTAGGGTGCAAAATAACCTGGCGCCGACAGTGTCCATACATACAGTACCGTCGGCAGGGTGTAGCATAGAGGCAGCCTGCCTCACGAGCCGGCTTAATAAGGGCGCTCGTTCAGCCATACTGAGGAAATTTTTCCAAGCTTAAGCTGATTAAAAATTATTTGCGAACAGCAATGACCCAAGAAAGATTGGTTGGTCTAGCAACTATATCGATAGAGGCGGACATAGCTTATAATTTAAATTTAATAGAGTTTATAGACAGTTTTATTGTGCGATATCCCGTAGAGCAAACATTTAATTAATATTATTATGTGATCGTTTTGCATTAATGCTTCTCTTGTAATAAAAAAAAAAAAAAAACTAAAAAAAACCCCAGCAATTGGACATTTTCTTATATTTTTGTCTTATAATCAATCAGAGGTGATGTTTATTGTTTGCCTCAGGGCGTGATCTAATCTGGCGACGACCCTGCATACATATATCAGAACTCTGTACACATGATAACAATAATTAATAATAGTGTTGAACATACTGTATAGGCCAAAGGGTATTAGTATAAAACTATTAGTAGTATAATTATATACTCTAATGACATCTTCGTATAAGGAAAAAATTAGCTTCTAAAGATGTGAACAAAATATTAAATGTACTACTATGATTATGTACATATACGAGTATGTATGTAACGTACGTATGATGAGTATGAGAGTATGAGTATGAATATGCATGAGAGTATGCATGTAACTCGTGTGTAACGTAACTATATGGTTATATATGTGATGTGTATGTAATGTAAGTATATACCGCTATATATGGATACTGCTGGACTTTGCAAAGGCATTTGACAGGATTCCACACTGAACTCTTGCACAAATTGGAACAAATGGGTATGGATCCGAAGCTAGTGATTTGGATTAGAGGTTGGCTGATGGACAGATATCAAAGAGTGATTTATGGAGGAGTTTAGTCCAGGAGACTGAACTGAACTGCAAGAAGTTGACGAGGTAAGGTGCTAGGGATGATTGTGAACAGAGAATGAAGTTTAGAGGACATGCTGCAAAGGTGGCCAAAACAGTACATCAAATTACATGGTTATTGAAGAACACACTGACAAGCTCAGATAAGAAAGTGATTGTTCCACTTTATAAGGCATTAATAAGACTGAATTTGGACTACTGCGCACAGATCTGGTCATGCATCTGGTTATGCACCTAGATTTCTCAGTGATGAAGAAATGGTGGAGGATCCAGACAGGAGCGATTGCTGGTCTTGAAATTCACGCTTGCTCTTGTTATCATTCAGGGAGTGAGAGGTGTGATTGAAGTCTTATTAGAGAAATAATGAATTAATGACCATTTAAAACTATATATTTAGACATTTATGTGACACCTTTTGGCAACTGGTATATGGTATATACCAGTATCAGGGAGATTAATCACACAAATACAACATTTATTTTACAAACGATACTCTATCTTTTTCAATTTAGCTACTTGAATACAAATTCTACCCAGTGGTTCTTCTTTATGAACTGGTCAATAACATCTTCATAAAAAGTTGGTTGTAACTTAATTTTCCCAAGCAACATGCACACTTGTAAAGGCTGGCTGAAGCTCACTGGCTAGAGCTACTTTGACTGCGTATGGCATGTGTTTAAGACGACGTAAAGGGAGTGGAAATGGCTATGCGAGCACATGAAATCACAATGCTGTGCAAGGACCTGGAAGCTCCCACAACTGAGCAAGCCAAGGTATCTTTGACTAGACGAGCAAGCATCGGCCTTCGATACACAACGCAAAGCTCAATTATTGCCTCGCAAGCTTAAGACGTCTTCTGTCTACAAAAATAAAAGCCTAAATGGAATGCTTATAAATGCATGCATTTATTAACAAATAAATATTTCTTCTTTCTCAAGTAATGAGTTTCTGCAGCAAGCATGGAGAATTCGTCCCTGGATCCAGAGGTGATTTACAAAGATTGTTGAAGACGTGTGGGTGTGGAATGTTTCCTTTGGGGATAGATTGAAGGTCTGTGGGCTCCAGAAACTAGCTGATAGACATAGGAGAGGAGATATGATAGAGGCACGTAAATTATTAAAGGGGTTTATAGGATTGATGTTGATGGGGCTTATTTTTGAACAGTGCAGGAAAGGAGAGAACGAGGGATTATCCCTAGAGATTGTGTAAGAGTTTGTTTAACAAGGTTTTTAGGACTAGATTTTTTGCTTGAAGGGTGGTGAATGTGTGGAATGCGTTGCCAGAGGTGGTTGTGAATGTATCGTCTATGAATGAATTTAAGGAGAAGTATGATAGGTATTGTATGCATAATGTTTAGTGTGTCAGTGTAGGGTCTCCCAAGATGAGTCTTCTTTCTGACTCCATAAAGACATCGTTATAATAATAATAATAATAATAATAATAATAATAATAATAATAATAATAATAATAATAATAATAATAATAATAATAATAATATGTGTATATATCTAATGTAAATATATATAGATATATATGTACTTGTATGCAAAAATACAATGGAGTTCAAAACCTAAGGACGAACACTATTTCTGAATATTACAATCGCAAATTCAGACGAATGAGCTTGTGGCAGTTTTTGTATAACTGAACGATTTCGAATAAAAAGCGGGTACACATTCACATTTTCGAATCATGCACAAAGGGGTCCCGTGGTAGCACTCAACAGGGTAAAATTCAAAAGGCTGCGCTAAGCGAATTATGTTTGAAGAAAGGCTCTTTGTGTGAAGGAATAAAGTTGAAACTCGGATGTTTTATTCAAATCCTCTATTACTTCGTCCAATATGTATGGTAATAAAACGTTGGAAATTATTGCTTCTGATTTGTTATGTGCTGAAGAAAATTTTGGTTTATAAATTTTATTTATCAATGTCGACAAGCAATCATTTGCGCGAAAACTTGCCATGATGCATAGTATGATAAGCAACAAGAGCTTCACTTGCTGCAATTTTATAGCTTTCACTATCACCATAAACGAGCTGATGTTTTTAACGGCAGCCAGAGTCTTTTCAGTAATCTTATGTTTCTGGCTACGTAGATGTTGCTTCTACCTCCATGAGCAACTGAAAAAATGGACATTATAATGTTGGCATACCACTTTTGTTCCATTTTCTTCATATTGAATTCTTTCTGGAGATCGTCATTAAAACTGCAGTTTCGTCTCGTTGACATTGCAAGGATAGACTTAAAAGTTTAAAAAATATGAAATTTAAACCACCACTTTGAATAACAACGCCACCGGTTAGCATACAGGCAACACAAAAACTAACGCCACAGCAGAACAGACGTCGCGTCTGAGACGCGCAAGTGTTGCCAACATGTATTTTTTTTTTCATTTTTTCTGAATAAATCACTGCAGATATCGATATTTAGTATCGAACAATGCGACCCCACTTGATATTTAGTATCGAACAATGCGACCCCACTTGATATTTAGTATCGAACAATGCGACCCCACTTGATAAACTTCGTGATACCAGTAATTTGTATAACCCCCATGGTTATACAAATTACTGGTATCCATGATATTGATATACGATTTAGAGGTTAATCGTATATAATCATTTATGATTGACCAATATTAAAGTATATTTATAGTTTTTATGGAAAAAAATTGGACTAAATTATTAATGGTACAAAACTGACATTTTTATTAAAACGACGGGACGGCTTGTAATATGAAAAAAAAAAAAAAAAAAACACGGAACTGTCCCGTTCAAAACGGTACGTATGGTCAGCCAATTTTAAAATTGAGTGGACAGCGTTCGCTAACGTTAACGTAGTCTTTAAAGTTCAAGGTCATGCAATGCGTCATAACAGATATTTGAATGAAACTGGAGCATACCCAGGCTAACGTTATTGATCAATCGTAAATACGCAAACGTTCTACATATTTGAATGCATTATTCTTTATACTCTATGTACATGTATAAAGAATAATACATTCAAATATGTAGAACCTTTAGCGTATACGATTGATCAATAACGCCTGGGTATGCTCCAGTTTCATTCAAATATGTGTTCTGACGCATTGTCTGACCTTGACCTTTAAAGACTACCTTAACGTTAGCGAACGCTGTCCACTCAATTTTTAACTAGGCTGACCATACGTACCGTTTTGAACGGGACAGTTCCGTGTTTTTTTTTTTTTTTTTTTTTTTCCTTAGAGTTGGCCTTAACGCCGATTGGGTCCAATTTCACTTCCGAAGCAAGATATTTAAAATATGATAAATTCGATAAATTTTTGAGAGATTCTGCTGAATAAAAAGCAAGAAACATTTCTTTAGGATTAGTTATTTTTTGAATAATCAATATACTGTATATATATATAATTTAATTCTTAATATTGTTCACTAACATATATATTCCCGATACTTAATTATTTTAAATTAGGAACGCCACCAAAATTATCCCAATTGGGCCCTACGTTTGCTACAATCAAGATACTTGTACAAAACCGATCCGCAAAATTATATGCAGATTGACTATTGTCATCATATTAAAATACAGTTCCATTATTCTGAAGAAACTTCGTGATGCTACTTATTATGGCTTGCTATTATTGCCTCGATAAAACGGATATCTATTGGTTATTAACATTTTTTTCTAATTGAAAATAATATATAGAATTGCGAAATATTCCTCATTCATTAGACACTTCTAGCTATCACTGGAGGGACCCTTCGCTCTCCAAAATCGACAGCCGAGTCGCTGACAGGGGTTGCTGCAGAAACAAGCGGAACTGGAAACAGACGTCGGCGAGCAGTGGAAAGAATGCCTATTGTTGTAATATTATTTCTGGAGTGGGTGGGGGAGGCCTATATCACAAAAACACACTACTAATTTTTTTTTCTTTTCATTTTACAATCAGTGACATACTGGTTTTAAAAAATTAATTAAAAAACATTTAATTAAATATCCTATCTCGGTTGCCTGGCTTTCTTTGGATGCTTGTGCCACAAGCAGTTCGATATGAGTAAAACACATTCTCTTATGAGCACTATCGCAGGCCAGTGCGCGCGCGTGCACGCACACGCAATGGCAAATCTCGCCAGAGACGTAGTGGTGATTTGGTTCGATGCCAACAATGTAGCTGTACCGTATACTTACCATCTTGAAGCTGCAAAACTATCCTATAAAAGTGAAAAATGGATTGATTTCGTCTTGCCGAGCTCTGTTCATGTTACCGGAGACAGCTGCGATAATTAGGATTTGGATCTGTTTGTTAATTACGTAACGCTCTTTATGGAGGAATGACATAAAGAGCGTTACGTAATTAAAGGAGGATTTGTGGAAGACAGCAAACAAAGATGTTACACAACATGTTCTTCTTCATACTTCAAAATTAAAAAAAAAAAAAAAAATATATATATATATATATATATATATTCCTGGCATTTGTTATTGCTAATACAATCTAGAGATCCACGTTCTCCAAATGGATCTTTAGCTCTCTCTCTTCCATAATAATAATTGCTCACTGTTAGACGAACTTCGCCTTTTTTGCTGTCTGCAGTCAAGGTTGTCAAGTTTACTTTCACTTGGTACATGAAAAAAAAAAAAATAATAATTTAAATTATGAAATGCAATTGCTAATTTTATGATTAAATAAAATAATAGAAAATGTTTACTTTTTTATATTATAAAACAGATTATCATTTTTTAACAAAAGCGATTTACTATTTGTCGCATAGTTTTAAGGTAGCATATATAGCATATATAACAGTTTGGGACAAAGGGAAGGAAAAGATCTAAAAATCCGGAAAATATTGTGCAATAATAGTAGTAGTGTAGAGGTTGAAAAATGGAGTAGTGGTTTAGAGGGCCATCCTACGATTAGTAATTGGACTCGTTGGAAGTGTCCCGTAATAATAGTAATAATATTATTAATAATATATGGAAGAGGTTATAGCAGTCTTATTCGGTCACGCTTCACGGTTTACTGCTCAAGCAGTAAACAGCTACTTAACTTTTTGCGATGATGATGAAAATATATATATTCACCTATGACATTAGAATTGTATTTAAAAGGGAAAGAAAGAAAACAAGCCGATGCTGAAAGACATACGACATATCAAGCAAAGAGGTTAAAATATTAAACAAATAACAATAATCATAAATAAAAATAAATATAATAAATAAAATCAAAATAAATAAAATATAATATAATAAAAAATGAATAAATAAAATTAAATATTACTTTGTTCAAAGAGTAGCACAAAATGCAAGATCAGACCGAAATAAATCAGACATCAAATGAAGCGAATAGTTACTTTGAGAGTTAGAATGGCAATGAACAATATTCTTACTTTGTCAAACGAAGGACAAGAAACAAATCGGAAATAAACAGAGAGAATTTGCTAAAAATCTTTATGATAATGAATTCCAGAAACCTAGAATTTTTTCTCTTTTACATTTTGCTGTCATTTGTAACCTTACACTAACTTTAGAATACGACATCGCTTTTAATTGGTCTATTTGTTCGTCTCTTGTCGTTTGGTTTGGTTTGTAGACACCATGATAACTCGTATAAATGTCTTATTATTATTATTATTATTATTACGACAAAATTATCAACAGTTATCGGTGATGATTAACCTGGAATAAAAATTGCTTAAATGAGATTGTTATGAAGTTCATTTATTACTTTTTCCAACTTAAATGAACATTTGTAATGAAATATGTAAATTATTCAGCAGTGAATTACATATTACGTATTAAAACCGAAAGAACCACAAGAGGTCGTCTCTATTCTACAAGTGGATAGTTATGCTATCAAGCACTCTCTTACCAGTTTGTTACTGCGTAGTTAGTTTTATCTGTTGTTTTGTTCTTTCTAGGTTTTATAATATGCAACGTCGCTACTGTATAATTTAAATATTTTCCCAACGATGCCTACTTAAACTGGTGAAAAGTTGAATATTTATAAATATTATGTAGTCATTAAAGTTCTTCAAAATGTTTACATGGCTTCGTATTCTGGAAAGTAAAGTAATAATTACGACACAAAAATGGAAATGTTTACAGTGAAATTTCTGTTCGTGGAAATTTAAAATACTTAGGTAGGTTCTAATAAATAGAAATTTGGTTTGGTTATTATTTTTTGCAATATTATAAAACTGCATAATTAAAAATAAACCTCTAGACTGTTTGTCACTACAAATTTGTCACTTTGTTTAAAGGGACAAACGTGTAGGTAGAAGTCTCGTAATGAATTTTTCAATAAATAAATAAAATTTTCAGCTATACAAAGTTAAAAGAAAATTTATTTGATAAAATATCAAATTTACAAAATTGGATTTTACAAAAGCATTTGATAAGGTGCATTATAATCTAGTTAAAATTTATGAAGTGTAGTGCTGATGTGGTGGCTCTTCAGGAGGATCTGAATGAACTGAAAAAGCTGGTCGATTGGGGATTCCATTTTAACATTGCCCGTTGAATTTTGGGATCTGCAGATGGAAGACTGCATTCTCTGTATGTGGAAGTATACTTGTGGAAGCATGGGATTTGGAGTGATAGTGAATCGAAATTTGAAATTCAAGAGACATGCTTCAAAGGTTGTAAAGAGAACTCAGAGGATCTGCAGTATTGAGAACCTGAATCAGTGGAGATCAGCACTGTATTCGAGAAAATGCTCTTGATCACATCTGGACCATCGGGCTCGAATCTGGTAACTGGAATTTAGAGGGGATGAAGATACTTTGGAGTGGGTGCAGAGGCAGTTGACTAAAATTATTTCAGGACTGTTAGATGTAGCCATGAGGATAGATCGAAGTTATGTCATCTACAGCTGCTAGAAGGCAAAGGGACGATACGATTGAGATTTAAGTGGTTGAAGAAGTATTTACCTGCGAGAGAGAGAGAAAGAGAGAGAGGGGGGGATTTCAGATGGTAGAACAAAAGGAAGGGGAAAAGAATTACAGCAATCCGTGGAATTGCAAGGGGGAGGAATGAGGTCTTTATTTTTTATTTTTCGTAGTTGTGCCAGATCGTTTTTGTAGATATGTTGTTTATGTAAACAAGTTAACAGTTATCTTTCCCCCTCTTCCAATATGAAGAAGAAAAAAATATATTTCGTGATTTTTTGTGTCCCGTAGTGTGTGTTTCTGTGTTTCTTTTTCCTGTTGGGTGATTTGAACTTGATTCTACATTTCTCACTGTGTCATTTCTTGTTTAAGTTCAAGAATCGATTGGTGGTCGTGGTAATTTTTTAAAGGTGTATTGTCATTTTTCGTTCTGAAAGTAGACTTGAAAATTTTCGTTTTCTTTTACTTCGTTGATAGTTTCTGTAGTTGTTCCAGGTCTTTTTGTAGATGTATTGTTTTTGTGAACAAATTAACGGTTACCATTCCCTAAAAGGTAACTTCTTTTCCTAGTGGCGTAGCTAGGGTGGGTCGGAGCGGCAAATTGAACCTTTTCGAACTTTGGAGGTAATTCTAAAATACAGTCTCGAGAACTCATTTCCAAATATTGTAATACTACTGCGAATTTTCCTCACAATTGCTGTAAGTGTTGCTAGTTGTGAGAGGAGTTTTTCTAAATAAAATTGATTAAGAATTAACTACACTACTATGAAACAGACTTCGTCAATTATTTCCCTATACGTCGTTTTGACTTTTTGTAATATTTTTGGTGTGTATTAAGAGGGGCGGCAAACTCAGGGACCACCCTTGGAGGCAAAAGCTCTAGCTACACCACTGTCTTTCCCCCCCTTCCCGTGTGAAGAAGGAGAAGAAAAATGTGTATTTAGCAAGAAAAACCCAAATGTATTTATCAAAAACATCAATGAAATCTAACTGAGAATTAAAATAAGTAAACAAAAATGTATATACGAACAAAATTAACAAACCCTCCCCTCAAAAAAAAAAAAAAAAAAACGTGAACAACACACCCACTCAAACCACAACACAAAAAAACAATACTACTGCAACTGGTAATCAGACTTTCCTCCCCACCACAAAAATATTATACGTATAGAATTCTACACCTCATTCTACTTTCTTTATGTTGTGGTTTAAGTGGGTGTTTTTTTTTTTTTTTTTTTGAGGGAGGGTTAGTTAATTTTCGCGAAAATGTCACCCTCTCTCATCTCATCACTTCCTTTCTCCCCACGTCCACAAGCGGCTGGCATCCGGGAGTAGCGAACACATTACTCCCCACTCCCGGAACACACATTAGCTGTATGGTGACGCTTCGAACCGGATTTATGATTCCCCTGAGGGGAGTCATAAATTCGGTTGAAAGCGTCACCATATCTTCTGGAATTATTTTTCGTTTTTCTTCCAGTGCTGCCTAGGCAGGAGTATTTGGTGCTTTTAAGCAGCCAGTGTCCCTTTTCTCGTAACGATGCCATTTAGAAAGCACTTTAGCTTTCTAAATGTGCTGAAGTGTTTTTCTAAATGGCATCATTAAATTAATAGTAAATTAAAGTAAGTAAATTTTGAGTGAGTCCGATGTATTTAATTCAACTGGTTCAACGTATGGATTAAAATACACGCTGAAACGAATGATTCCAATAAAGGAAATCGGAATTATCTAGGTAATCATATGCTAATGCAACTTAGAGACAGTAATAATTTAAAAAAAAGAAAGAAATTTATATTCATGACAGTGTATTCCATGTGTTAAATGAAAAGAAAACAAGCGATAACGTTAACTTTGCAAATCAAATAAAAGTCAGTGGCTATTTTCGAAATTTAAAAAGTGAACTTTTCTGATAGAAGTGCTGCGATTTATCATTTTTAAAAATCGCTAAAACATTCGAAAAATTCTTGAATACGAATAGAATAAATTTTGATATTATATGATTTCATGAGATTAATCAATAATGTCATATATTTATCTACTCAATACTATAAAATGATAAGCTGAAATTGGAAACGGATGTGACGTCGGCTTGAAACGGATGTAGGCTGTAACGTTTTTGTGTAACGTTTTTGTCAAGTTATTTGAAACGTTTTGAAACTCAGGAGCTGCCCTGAGTGTCGAGTCTTCAAAATTCGAGTCATCGGAATTCAAGGAGGGAGTGCTTAAGGGTCAAAGCTGTATAACTGAGAGGAGACCTCCACATAGCCTTTAAAGGAATGCGGAGAACCGACCAGAGCTTCTGACCTAATGTCCAATCCTCACCTTCTCGTGGTGCACCCTGTTGGGTATCTACTTGGATACTGAACGAACGAGGATGGGCTGCAATTTGGGATTTAGCCGACCAAATTATATTCTTATTGGTTAAACCAAAATAAAAATGATGGTACAACATGACAAAATTTCATGCCGGCTGGGGCGTCGCCCGGTTAAACAAGTCCCCCGTTGTTTTCGCCAGGGAACCAGGGCAGACAGCGAAAAGTCAGCTAAGGAACAAATCTGAAAACACACCCCAACTCAACATCACCAGAGTTAAAGATCGGTACTATCAACATAAGAAGCCTGAATGGCAAAGAAATGGAGCTAGCTGAGGAATTAGATATGTACCAGATCGACATAATAGGGGTGACTGAAACAAAAAACACAAAAACTGGTGAGATCTTTCTGAGCAATAAATACAAAATGTTATATTCAGGCAATGACAATCAAGGAAAAGAAGGAGTAGCCATAGTATTCAACACAAAATACGAGGCTAATCTTCTTAATCTTCTTAAACAAGTAAAGTAATGTGGGAAAATATGAGAATGGGGAACTGGACAATGAGACTTATTTGTGCCTATGGTCCCACAGGAGGTTCTACTAAGGTAGAAGTGGAGGAATTTTTTGAGGCTTTAGAAAAAGCAACTGACACAGTGAAAAAGGAAAAGTTGGTCCTTGTTGGGGATCTAAATAGCAGAGTAGGAAATGATTGTGAGACATACAAAAATATTTTGGGAAAATTTGGAGAAAAGAGCAAAGCTAATAATAATGGCAAATATCTGTTGGATTTCTGCTCAGGACATGGACTGGTTATTACTAACACCATGTGCCAACATAAAAATGTGCACAAATTCACATGGAGAGAAGAGGCAAGGAATAAGAAAAGTCTCATTGACTATGTTATTCTTGATAGTGATGTTTTCTCCCTGGTGCAGGACACCAGAGTGTACAGAGGATTTGAAATTGAAAGTGATCACTATTTAGTCTTGAGCAGGATAAAATTGAATTTCATATTGAAAAGAATAACATGTAAGAAAGTTTTAAAGCGAATTAAAGTTGAGCAGCTCTCAGATGTGAACTGTAGTCTAAAATACACAAAGATTATTGAAGAAAAAATGAATGAGTTTGAGAACAGGAATCAAATCTTGGAGATTCAGTGGAAAGCCTTGAAGAAAGCCCTGATTGATTTAGCTAGAGAGGCATGTGGTGAAGTTGTCTGCAAGGATACAAAAATTAGAACTCCATGGTGGACACAGGAAGTTAAAGAGGCAGTGAAGAAAGAAGAAAGCATATCAAAAGTTCCTGGCAAATAAGTCAGTTTTGCTCTTAGAGAATACAGAGACAAATGGAAGAATGCCAAACACTGTGTAAAACTAGCTAAACAAAAGCCATGGGAGACTTTGGCAAGAATATAGAAAATAATTATCAAGAACGTGGCAAAATATTCTGGAGGTTGTTGAAGTAGCTTAGGAATGGAGGAAAGAGTGCTGTAAAAGGAATTAGAGATGATAAAGGTGACATGAAAATGGGAGAAAAAGATATCTTTGAAGTATGGAGTAATTACTTTTGAAAAACTGCTAAATGAAACAAGCCGTGATGACAGCACAGTGGTAAAAAACACTGACCAAGCATGCAGTCAGGAATACATATCCATACTTGAAGTAGAAAAAAGCCATCAAAGGCTTGAAATGTGGAAAGGCAGCAGGAGTAATGATATTCGACCAGAAATGCTAAAGTATGGTGGTAAGAGTCTTACAGTGGCTGCACTGCATAGTTCAGAGGGACGAATTCACTCTGATTGCAGTAGAGCTCTCATAGTACCCATATATAAAAAGGGAAATAAAACTGAATGTGAGAATTACAGAGGTATTTCCCTACTGAGTGTTCCTGGCAAGATCTATGCCAGTATACTTGAGAAACGGTGGAGGAACGAGGAAACCTAACAACGAATAAATAAATCGCACTATTGCTGTGTTTGCAATTCCCATCAGGAGTGGCGAACTTCAGTCAAATTTCTTATTTAGCAGTAGTTCATCACTCATGACGGGGATTGGAAAGTTTTACTTTTTTACTGTATTAAAATTTAAAAGGAAGTTTTATTATTATTATTATTATTTTTTATATGAATTATTTAACGTCACTGATAATCCACCGAAAGTTTATTTCAGTGTTGTTAAGTGGAAGGCAGTGGCAGTTGGTGAAAATTTAAAGTGGGGGTGCTGCATATACAAAATAAAAAGAAAACACTTTTTTTTTTCCTAATCAGTAACCAATTTATTAATAAATAAATTTACATATTAAAAATTGCTTTATTAAAAATATTTTACCCTCACCACGGACACACACCAATAATAAAAGTTTCGTATCTCACAAAAATAACGCCCGCAAGCATACAATTTATCTGTAGCGACACTCTCAACGGGCAGTGTCGGATTCACTTGTTACATGCAGTGACAAGTGCAAACGAATATCGGCGAGTCTAGCTGCAATTGGCCGATCGCGATAATTCCGACACTGCGTTAGATCGCAGTGCATTTGTTTCGTGTAACGATAATTTTTCATGTAACGATAATTGAGAAAATATAATTCCTTTCATATTTTCAACAGCAGTGATACTCATTATAATTCAGCCTTGTATCTACAATAAATAAACCTATGTTATTTTAACAGAATAAAATAAGATTTATTAAAAATAGTTCACCCTCACCACTAACACGCACCAATAATAAAAGTTTCGTATCTCGCAGAAATAACGCGCAAGAATACAATTTATCTGTAGCGACATTGCTCAGAGAGCAGTGTCGGATTCACTTATTATGCAGTGGCAAGTGCAAACGAATATTGGCGAGTCTAGCTGCAATTGGCCGAACCGAACGTGATAATTCCGACTGCGTTAGATCGCAGTGTATTTGTTTTTCGTAATCTAAAGCGTTAATCTAACAATTAAAATTATTAACTATTCAGTCAATGTCGAAACATAAGCTGTAACCTTTAACATGTTGTATTACATTTATATAACGTTGTAAGCATTGTTATTATTTATAAACACAAACTGAATTTGATTTTTTTCATTTTTGACTTGGGTGTGGTGCAGAGGCACAGTACTTATCTACAAGCCGCCACTGGTGGAAGGTATAATTGTATCCCAATTGTCTGCTTTACGTTTATGATGTGGATAAGAACAAGAATAGTTGAAATTGAAATGTCATAATTAACTAATATTATTAATAATAAGGATAATATCAGCACCACACCTTTTGGTTTGGATGGTTTATTTCATCAACTGATAATAATTAGTGTCCTTATTCACTAATGTACCGGTCGTAGAGGTGGTCAACATTCTAAAAGATCTCTTTCCTCAGGACATCACCCAGTTGTTTCATCATCGCCTGAATTCAAATTTCTTCAAAGTAAATAACATAGTATACAAACAATCGGAAGGTCTAGCCATGGGTAGCCCCCTATCACCACCATGCACAGACCTATTTATGGAAAAACTTGAAAAGGATATTTTTTCCACCATTTCACCTAAACCATCGATTTGGTGGAGATATGTCGATGACGTGTTCATCATCATCTGGAAGGATACCATGGAAAACGTTCTCATGTTTCTTAATAAAATCAACTAACTACATAATAAGATCAAATTCACTATGGAACTGGAGAAGAACAAAGAACTACCCTTTCTTGACATACTGGTGAGGAGAGAAGATAACAATGTCCAACTGTCCGTTTACAAGAAACCCACAGATACAGGTAGATATCTATATTATTCGTCTAACCATCATAGATCACAAAAACACAGCATCATTCATATGCTCCGTAATAGAGCCTTAAGGTCTATTTCGAAAGAAGTAGATGTACAGAGAACTGTCACAAATAGCTAACACTATCTCTGAATGGATACCCTTCTAACATTTTAAACAAATTGCTTTTTAAAGACAACATCCAACAACGTGGAACGGAGTCCCAATATGTGTCCACAGCTGTCATTCCATATATTAATTCAGTATCCACAACATTGGCGAGAATGTTAAAAGCTCATAACATCAGAGTAGTTTTTAAACCAACTACCATGATCAGAGAAGTCTTAAGATCACCCAAAGATGAAGTACCTTTCTTCACATTTCCTGGAGTATACGAAATTCATCATCTTTTCTATGCACGTGTGGCCTTTCTTACATTGGACAGACCTCTAGAAGTTTTGAAATAAGACAGAAGGAACATGTGAGGGAGTAGTAGGGATGGCTCTTCAGACAAAATGCTTCCGGTGGGCGTGGCTTCATGAGTTAGGAATTTCCCTGAGGGCATATGTGTCAATGGCTTCAGTTCTTGTATTTTGGTTCACGTATGGAATTGTGGGTTTTTTTTTCATGTATGGAATTGTGGGTGATGTTTGAGATAAGGATTCGTGTTGTGATTGGTGGTGCACTTCTGCCAAGATCCAGATCAAAATAAAATGGCTTCAGTTGTTGTGTCTTGGTTCGCATATGGCATTATGGGTGATGATAGAAATAAGGATTCGTGTTGTGATTGGTGGGACACTTTGAACCAGATGAAGATCAAGATAAGATAAGGGATCGTGACGTGAATGTTTGTTGTTCGTGACATGAACATATGTCTCTCTTTCTGTGATATCACAGAGGGTGACAGATGTCTTCCCTGCAATGCTCCCCCACCATCACCCTAGTCTCTCCCCTCTCCTCCAGAAGATGTCTGCTCAGCCTAGTGGAGATGAGTGAGCTCATCTTTTGTGGATATCTTTTAGTGATGTCACCTCCAACTGATACTGTTAACTTTTTTGGAAAAAAAATTAAAAAAACGCGTTTTTTATGATAACTTTTTAGGGAAAAAACGCGTTTTTTATGATAACTTTTTTTTGGAAAAAAAATAAAAAAACGCGTTTTTTTATTTTTTATTTTTCCAGGACCACTTGGGAAAAATTATGCAGGAAGTGGTCTGATATCCTCGGCTACTTGCAAAGAAGAGTTGACTACGAAATGGACCTCGGTGAGTGTTATATTCTGAAATGCCAAGATGGGGAACTAATACTTGATGATACAGGAGCTGATGGAAGTAAAGTTTTTTCTATTAGTTGTGAAGAAGCTGAGAGATTTTCACCAAAAATGTATGACATTGATAATCATTTACTATTTTTGGAAACTGAAAATTACCATCTGTTCGTATAATGGGGAAAATTATCGCTAACCATTTAAATTCATCAATGGTAAAATTAGACTTTCAAGATTTTATCCAATTCGATAAAGATTCTTTATTTTGGGACATTTACGAACATTTTACAAAAACTGTTTGTGTATATTTGCTGACAAAAGAATACACAGAATGTTTAGGGAGGCATGGTGTCATTTCCAGACTGACACAATATCAAATGTATGGAAGTGTGATTACCATGGTATCTGATTTAAAAATTCTTTTGCGTGACCAGCTATTTTGATGTAATGTAACCAAGAAACAGTGAGTAACAAAAATTTTATTCATTGAACTCTTTGGAAAATGTTAAGAGTCTAAACTAAATATTGTGAAATATTTTTTTAGGTAATTACATGTTTCAAATTTTTCTCAGTAAAAATACTTGTAAATAGTATTTCAGCAAAATAAAATATGCATTTGTAAACTTAAATGAACAAAGATGTGTGCTTTTGTTGTTGTGTTTTTCCACAGTGAATTTTTTTACTCAGTTATTCTGATTCGAAGTTGATATTTAAATCCACAACTTTATATCTTAATGCAATTCTGTTTAATTATTTAAAAAAATCACAACTGTGAAATTAATGCCAGGATGGGATATTAGTTTTCAACAAAAAGTGTTGAAAACTAATATCCATGTCTTGATTAATGACATTATTTGAGTTATCTGAAAACAATTCGTTCACATAATCGATAATCCGAACTGTTAGAATTTGATTGTTTTATAGAGAGAGAAAGAGAGAGAGAGAGAGAGCACCTAATTAACCCAAAACGTGACTTTAACTCTTAAAGTTTGGTATAGAAAAATGTTTGTACTCTCCAGATAACACATATACAAATTTTACCTTTCCCCACTCAAAGTAAGATAAAAACACACCAACAGTATAACCAGCACCATGTGAAAACATGTCGTTGAGTCATCTGCACAAAAGGTTCATTTTTGAAGGAATGGTCAGGGTAGGGTAGGGTATGGTAAGTGTAAACAGTACTATAAGAAAATACCACAGAGTCGAGTGACTTTGACTTAAGGTAATCGTTCATCCACTGCAGCTGTTGTTTTGTGTTTGGTAATGTAAAAATAATGGGTGAGCCACAAATTCTTTGAAAGTTTCTTTGTGAAAATTCTATTGTTTAGAATTTTGTAAACGAAAGTTATCATGAAGTATACGATCAGAGCTAATAATCAGTGAAATAATAATAATAAATAACTATTTATTTGTGGTGCCATATGAAGTAATCTAAGAAGAAGAATGAAGGAAAACGATAATGAAAAATCGACAGTGGGTGAAAAATACGAATTTTCAGTTATCATTGGGATAATTGACTGCCAATTTCTTTTGAATAAGAGTTCAAATTTAATTTCTGATGGAATTAGTGTAAGATATGCATTGACAAAATCACCCTGTAGTTGGAAAGAATTACCTGAAAGAGTTAAAAAACAGAATTCTTGGTTAATAAAATATAACCATCAGCTGAAGTGGGAAATTGGTTCACTATCTTTGGACAAACTAAGAAATTGGATGATAGAATCAACATGCAAATATCATATATTACTTGCCAAAGGAAGAGAAAAATCAAAAACATTAATGAAGTTAATTGGAAGGCCTGTTCTTGATTTAAATGAAATTGGATGCCCAAAATGTGAAAACATAACGTGTACTTTTAAATGCTTTTGGAAACATAATGAAAGATTCTGTGCTTTTAATAATTCTCAGAAGTATATTTATTGGTTTCAAAGATATAAATATACAACCCTTAATTTTACTACAGTAATAAATTCCCAACGAACACCAAATGAAATATTAACTTTCAGATGAGAGTCATATTGTCAGAAACCATATGATGGCAATTCCACAAGCATGGAAGAACCTTTGATGTATTTTTCAGATTCAGTAAATACAATTTGTAAATAATATTTTATTCAAATAAAATGTGTACATTTAAATGAAATTGGGTGTCGTTGATGTGTTATACAAATTTAAGAAGGAGAATAACATTTTTTCCCCTTGTGAAATTTCATGCCACAAAATAACCAGAGAATTTTTTTTTTGATTCATTGAATTAAAAGTCTTATTTGTTCATTCAAGCCGTCAAATATTTAAAGAAACTGTCAAATCTTGGAAGCAAAAGGAATAATCGGGTATTAAACTAATAGCTAGAATTTTATTGGTGAAGATTTCACCTGAAAATTCACAATACTGTTAGAGTTTGGTTATTTTACAGAGCCATTAGATATTTAAAACCAACGACACATTACAAAAACCCTTAAAAAGATTGCTGTAGAAAAATGCTGCGAAGAGTTCAAAACCTTGTTTGTCTCATATAAGTTACTTAAAATTTACTAATGCTAAAGAAAAAATAAATAAAATAAATAAATTCCACTTACAGAAATAGGATAAGTGCACAAGGAATCGAAGGTAAAATTAATAGTTATATTGGTAATTTCCCAACGGAAACCAAGAGTTCGAACGAAAACACACGATTTCTCACCTACGTACAACAAATCACGACCGGATAAGGGAGATATCTTTAAGATAAGACTTAATGAGAAGTATACAGTGTTGGAAAATAAATTCACATACACTTTATATATTTATTAATTTTGCTCAGTTATTCTGTTAGAATATGACCTTTAAAAGTAAAATACAGAAAATAACCAATCAATTTGAAAATAATAATAATAATAATAATAATAATAATAATAATAATAATAATTTCACTTGTCAGAATTCCATACTCTAACAGCAATCGGAATTCGAAACCGGAAATAACACTTACCCTAAACAAAACAGTGCATAGACTTTCCCACCAAGCTTGGGAAATCATAGCATGAGCAACAGTGGGACAGAATTAATACAGAGAGCCAATCGGATAGTAATCTAAATTAAGTAGTCCACTGGCTTTTCTGGTTATTTACAGAAATATCATTCAACTCCTATGTTTTGTGTGTTTGTGGTGTGAATATATATTAGTCACAGTAACCTATAATGAAAAAGTGAACTGCATTTTCAGACTTGTGTTTGTGTTCTGTGAATATATGTTAATCAACAATTTGGAATATTCAGAAAACCTAGATAGTACCAAGATGTTCCCATTCTGGAAAGAAATGTAAGTTTTTTTTTTTTTTTTAACTTGAACATAATTGTAATACAATAATCATTGCTCGTATGTTTTTTGGTAAGCGTAATTCTAATACTGAATAGTTTTTTGTTTTTTTTTCATAAGAATAATCATAGAGTACATATTAGAGTACTCTATGATTATGTTCATGTCTAATGTGTGTGTGTGTGTGTGTGTGTGTGTGTGTGTGTGTGTGTGTGTGTGTGTGTGTGTGTGTGTGTGTGTGTGTGTGTGTGTGTGTGTGTGTGTGTGTGTGTGTGTGTGTGTGTGATTAAGGACACCATTATAATTAAATTATTCAGAAAACCTAATCACACCCGCCATCACGACATACTCTAAGAATTCCCACCCATTAACAGTAAAGAAATACCCCAAAATGTATTGGAAAATTAGTACAACCATCTATAGAAGAAAAAAAAAAACTGTATGTTTAAGTGACATAGCATATAATTAAATTATTCAGAAAACCTCGAAAGACTGTCGCCATCATGAGTTAAAAAAAAACTGTATGTTTGAGTGACATAGCATATAATTAAATTAAATTATCATTCCAAACTCAATAACAACAAACATTCACGTCACGATTCCTAATCTTATCTTGATCTTGATCTTGTCAGAAGTGTCCCACCAATCACGACACGATTCCTTATCTCTAATATATCTCCCTTTTCCATTCAAAACAATAACGTCACTTATTTACAACTAACAAATGACGTCACTTATCTACATTTCATAACAACAAACATTCATGTCACAATTCCTTATCTTATCTTGATCTTGATCTTGTCAGAACTGCACCACCAATCACAACACGAATCCTTATCTCTACCATCACCCATAATAACATACGCGAACCAAAACACAAGAACTGAAGCCATTGACACATATACCCCCAGGGAAATTCCTAACATTCCATTCTCTATAACAACAAACATTCACGTCATGATCCCTTATCTTATCTTGATCTTCATCTGGTTCAAAGTGTCCCACCAATCACAACACGATTCCTTATTTCTATCATCACCCATAATGCCATACGCGAACCAAAACACAACTGAAGCCATTTTATCTTGATCTGGATCTTGTCAGAAGTGCACCACCAATCACAACACGAATCCTTATTTCAAACATCACCCATAATTCCATACGCGAACCAAAAAAATCCCCCACAATTCCATACGCTAACCAAAACACAAGAACTGAAGCCATTGACACATATGCCCTCAGGGAAATTCCTAACTCATGAAGCCACGCCCACCGGAAACATTTTGTCAGAAGAGCCACCCCTACTTGGGGGGATGTCAATCACAATAGAATCATCACATCTGATTTAGCTCATCATTTCTCAACATCAAATCACGTTATAGATTGGAAAAACAGTTCTATGCCTTACATCGAGAATGACTACAAAAACAGAACTTTCAAAGAAGCAGCAGTGGTGCTACGCACTGGCAATAATTTAAATAAAAATCAAGGTGCTATTCTTAAAGACATATGGAAATATCTCATCAATTCTCTCAGCTCAACAGAACTACAATATGCTAAAAACTACACAACACGTGGTCATGTACCGGATTCTGACTGAAGCATTCGAACGCATGCACGCCATCAAACACGAATTATCAAATGTAACGGCCTAGCAGTTACTAAAGTGTATGTTTTCATGTAACTTGATGCATTTGTTTTCACACCAGTACAGCGTTGAAAGTGCTAGACAGTGGCTAGTGAAACTTGTTGGCTCTTTGTATTTTTAATCATTAAATCTTATGGTCTTTTAACAATAAAAGTTCTTAGTTTTAATAATGTTTTCAGTTGAAGAAATAAATTCAGGATTGATTGTTTTGTCATATAAAAGCAGCTTTTCTTAACAAGCAGTTTCATCATTTGTTTATTTCGAATAAACAACATTGCTTTGTCATTTTCAAAAGTGTTAACATTCATGTTGGCGACGGTTACTACCTTGTATTGGCGCAACCGCTATGTTATGAAACACTGCAGTGTGGGCACAATGGAATGAACTTAGCTAGTCCAATAAAGCTTATCGAATCCTTATGAATAACTTAAAATGAATGTTTGGGGACACGATGAAACAATCCTCACTCAAATCGTATTCCCTTTTGAAAAAAAGGACCTAAATTCTTTCTGAAAAAAGTCGGGCCCATTTTACTTGGAATGGAAGTCACATTGCGAAAATATTAAATAAAAAGAGCGAGCTAACAGTATTACATAAAGAAGTCAACTGTAAAAAAAAAAAATGTAAACAGATGCAGTATTTATCTTTTTTTTTTTTTTAATTTAAACTCAATCATGACATCGATGGTTCAAGAAAAGACTACTGTTCTGCACGTAGAGAATAGGAACTTCTTCAGTAATCATGACGTCATTCATGGCTCGAAATAATAATAAAATCCAGACATAAACAATCAGGACGCACCTGCTGAACAATGACTGACCATGTGCCAGCATCCACGCTCCACGTGTTTCTATTGTACTTGTGTAACGGTTGCTACGCATTCGGTATTTTTTTTAGTAATGTATTGATTCGTAATCAAAGCTTGCTGTTTATTTATATTTGTATGTTCATCCAAACCCAGATGAAGCAACTAGTTTACGTGGCGAAACTAGTAGATAACTAGTAGTATCAAATCTTTACGACCAATAAACCCAGTGTTAGTTATTTTTATTACAATAAATAGTGCAATTGGAAGAACAACCCTACGTTGCGCCCTTCGACTCAATAAGGCCCAAGTTCGATTCTCGTCGCGACGAGAGGAATCTTTATATTGTGTTTTTCAATTGAAGGTGAGTTAGCCGATCTCATACGGTGGTAGGAAGGTTTTTTTTCTCGAAAATTGGGGTTTTCGTCCCGCATACAGAAAAATCGGCCTTGAGAATCCTCAATTTACAGCAGAGCTTTCCAAAGTGTGTGTGTCGCGACACGTTAGTGTGTCGGCTGTAGTGTGAAGGTATGTCGCGCGAACATAAAGCATTAAACAGAATGATCACTGAAAATTTCCACAGCGGAATCCATTTCGCCAAGTACCGATACGACTTTTAGTTAGCGCCGTTAAAGAAGATATTTGATCAATCGCTCGGAACCTCCTCCCTGAGTCTATACCGACTTGCATGCAACTATCACCATCAGTTTTGTTTTCGTTTGGGTTTTCTATAGTCCATTCAAGTATGAGTGACAGTAAATGTAAACAGAAGCTAAATTGTGCAGAGCCGCACTAAGGAGTCCCAAAAATACTTTACTTTAAATACAGTGGTATCTCGCTAATCCGAACCTCTTCGGTCCGAATCCTCCAGTAATCCGAACTGCGGAAAAAAAGTTTTATTTATTACGTATTATTATTTTGTGTACTATTATTTTTATTTAATAATTATTATTTTAACTATTATTATTTATTTTTTTATTACTACAGTACAGTAATTTTTTTTTTTTTTCATACTGTCGATTGTACGGTTATACTGGAGGCCTATTTTGATGTATTGTGTGTTCACGTTTGCTTTTTTATACTGTACAGTACGTACTGTATTGTCGGCATGATCACAAATATACACGAAAAGAGGAATTTCAAAACGTGCATAATTTGGTTAAAAATATAAATCCAGATGTTGAAATTTCACAAGCAAATGTTATGGAATGGATTACAGGTAGAACCGAAAGTGAATTCGAAATCAAATCAGACGCTGAAATTATAAATATATATATGACACTACAGAATAAATTAGAAGACGATGCTGACGATAAACAACCCGAAGAATAAAAAGTAAAACATGAAGAGGTAGCTAACAGTTTTAATATGTGTAAAGAATGTGTTAAGAAGAATGATACGCCATTCTACAAAATTTTATTGCTAATGTAGCTCCGAGCAGAAGCATTCGAAGAAAGTTGCAAGAAGCAAAAGAAAAGTAGTGACAAAGAAATAAAAAACTTTTTTTTTCGTGTTATTTTGTAAAACTTTTTTTGTGTTGTGTACAAGAAAGTGATATTTTTTACGCAATTTTATTAAATCAGAATCCTCATTACAGTACAGTTAATTGAAAATTAAATTTTTTACTAAAATAAACTTGTGTACTGTATTATTTTTTGTTTTATATTACAGTACAGTATGTTTTTTTCTATCAGTTACTTCATTTATTTACAGAATTAAATTGATGTATCATTAGAATCTGATTATTTTTGTCTTAAACGCTAGTTATTGTTGTCTCTTAGGGAAAAACTCGATAATCCGAACTTTTCGCTAATTCGAACGAGCACGATTTTTATTTGTTCGGATTAGCGAGCTACCACTGTAGAATGTAATTGCAAGATTGCAAGATGTTTTACGTTCTAGAATTTAAATTTCACTTTCAAAATTATATATACAAACTATCTTTTAATTATTTTTAACCTTTAAGAATATTTCATATCAATATATTTATATATATTGATATGTATTTTTCAATATATATTTTTCATATAAATAATGGAGAATAAATGCAGCCGAATTCAACCCTGTGGTTTTATCACGTAGTAGTCGCTCGGTTTTATTATCGTTCGACCAATAAAAATAAAGCGCCCCACTTATTCATACAAATGTTATTATTGATATTTATTCTAACTGCAACGTGAATAAACGAAGAATTGGTGCTTTTATTTTATGTTTAGTTACTGTTAAAGCTTTACAATAAATTCGCACAGTTTTATTTATCAAATTGGTGTTGAATTACCCGTAAAATGGATAAGTTTCGAATTAATAAAAGAAAAGCTGAAGGTGACGTTTGTGATGAACAAAATGTATCGACTATAGAGGAAACTACGCAAGAATCAACTGTTGAACAGACTGCATTAATACGGAAGAAGTGTAAAGGAAAATTTTCCACGCCACATTTATACAATAAAGATTATATGAAATTGGGGTTCACATTTTCTGGTAATGAAAACCATCCTTGTACCTAGTGTTTAGTTTGTGGGGGTGATACTTTATTATTATTATTATTATTATTATTATTATTATTATTATTATTATTATTATTATTATTATTATTATTACGGGCGACTCCAGGGAGTCCTTAAACTCATCGAGAAGGCCCTAAACATCATGACCCACACAACTATTCGACATTCTCACAGTATCTATCATACCTTACCTTGAACTTACTCACTGTCATAGCACCCACAACAGACTCTGGCAGCTTATTCCACTCATTTACCACTCTAAAAGTAAAGAACTCAGCTCTAACACACTTGCTGACCACACTCTTGCCCAGCTTCCATAGACTCCCTAGTTTTCCCATCACCAGTTCTAATCTCAAAAATATCCTCTGAATTAATCCTACAGAAACCCTTCAGCAATTTGAAGGGTTTCTATAGGATTAATCTCCCCTTTTTTCTGCCTATCAACCAATTTCTGCAACCCACAAATCTTCAACCTGTTCTCATAAGGTTCATTCCATAGACCTGCTATCATCTTGGTCACTCGCCTCTGGATCCTCTCGACCTCCTCCCCATCAAAAAATCTGGGCACAGGAATACAAGTTATTTAACAGAGGAACAATAACTTGCTTGTCTCTGCTCGTCAAAGTATTTTTCAACAACCAAGTGAGTTGATGAGCTGATTTAGCCACTTTTGCAATGTTCCCCCCTAAACTTCATAACCCTATCCACCAACGCTCCCAAGTCCCTGACTTCCTCGATCTTCTGGAGTACAGTTCCACCATGTGGTGTACTGCTGTTAATCTTTTCACCCAAAAATGCATAATCTTACATTTGTCACATTAAATTGACTTCCATTCTCCTTAGCCCAGAACTCTAATCTATCCAAATCATCCTGCAAGATTTTGACTTCTTCTGCATTCACTATTGCCCTGCCCAACTTTGCATCATCAGCGAACAAACGAACTGTTCCTCTTAGATCCTTCCCTATATCTTTAATGAACAAATTAAACAGCAGTGGTCCAAGAACAGAATCCTGCGGCACACCACTAGTCACAGGCCGTCTTTTGCACTCTACTCCTGAATACTTGCAAATGAAAGTATGGTACCAAACAAATTAAAGCGCCATTTTACCTCAAAACATAGTCATTTGTCAGAAAAGCCAGTAGAATACTTTATTGAACTTTCAAAATCTATAAAGAAGCAGTCTACATCGTTCACCAAGAGAATGAAGACATCAGAGAAAGCTCAATAGGCAAGTTACATGCCTATTGAGCTCAAATAATTGCTCAAATAATTTTGGCAAATATATTGTCAAATAATTGCCAAAAACAAGGAGCCACACACTATTGCCGAAACCACTATAAAGGAATCTTGCTGTGCTATTGTTCGAACAATTTTTGTGTCCGAATTGGAGATAGAAATTAATAAAATCCCTTTGGCAGATTACACGATTGTAAGACGCATTCAAGACATGTCTGCTGACATTAAGCTGCAAATAAAAGATATTTTTCAAGACGATATTATGATTTTTACATTGCAGTTAGATGAATCAAGAGATGTCACTGGGTTAACGCAATTACTCGTTTTTATGTTTCATTCATACTAAGAGAATTATTGAGCAATTCTTGTGTTGTCTAGAACTTCCAATGAAAACTAGAGGCGAAGATATATTTAAAAACAGTAAATTGCTTCACGAATGAAAATAATTTGCTATGGTTAAATTGTGTAGGAATATGCACAGATGGCGCTCCTTCAATGATTGGTTCAACAAAAGGTTTCACAACTTAAGCAAAGAAAGAGAATGAAAATATCATAATTACTCATTGCTTTTTACATCGCGAAGCACTAGTCGCGCAAACCACTGGTAATGAATTAAAAAAGGTTAAAGAATACGATATAAGAAAATAAACAAAGGTAAAAGCAAGAAAAGGTGGAACCTAGAAAAACTCAAAGGAGATGCAGGTAGGAAATTCAGAGAAGAACTGGAAAATAAAATAAGGAACAAAGAGAATATATCTGAAGAAACTATGGATGTTAATGCAAAATGGAATCAACTGAAAAACTTGATATATGAAACAGCTGCTGAAGAGATAGGTTTTGTGGAAGGGAAAAGAATTAAAAAGCCATGGATTACAAATGAAATGATAAGAAAAATGGAAGTAAGAAGAAGATGGAAAAATGTAAACACTGAAGAGGGAAGAAGAAAATACAAAGTATTAAATAATGAACTGAGAAGAGAAACTAATAAAACAAGAGAGGAATGGTTAAAAACAGAATGTAAAGAAATTGGAGAAATGGAAAAAAGGGGGAGATGTGATAAAATGTTTGAAAAAGCAAAAGAAATTACAAATATTAAAAAAAGCATAAGAAATCTGCCATTAGAAGATAAGAGGAAAACTGATTTATGATATTGAAATACAGGGTGAAAGATGGAAGGAATACATCGAAGAACTTTACGCAAAAAATGAAAGACCAACAAAAATTGAATTGGAAGAGCAAAATGAAATCTCAACAGAAGAAAGAGATCCTGAAATACTAAAGAGAGAAGTAGAAACGGCAATTAAGGAATTAAAAAGTGGAAAGATGGAAGGAGTGGATGGAATACCTAGTGAAATCCTAAAACAACTGGAGAACAAAGGTATAACAGAAACATGGAAACTCTGCAATCTCATTTACAAAACAGGAGTATTGTAAAATGTTATTATCCTTTTGTGTTTATTGCTATTGTCTTGTCCTTTTTCTGTGTCGCCATTGTAAAATTTAATTTCTCTTTATTTATCTTACGTATTGTCCTCTTTAAATCTTAATTACACTTATATTGCACTTGTATCTGTGCCCTTAGTAAAATCCTTCTCTAGTAAGACTTTATTCTCTTAATTTCTATATTTCTCTTGGCCGATCTTTACATATAAGAAAAATGCTAGTGGTTTGGGGGACAAAGGGAATATTAATGGTCAATGCCAACTCCCTTGTCTCTACACTGGTTCTAATTCCTTTTTCGGATTCAGGGAAAATTTATTTTTTCACTGCGCCACCCCGAATCCTAGATTAACAAAGAATGTAGAATCAAGGAACCAGAAAAAATTTAGTTTACAATCTTATATTACTATAGGTTACATTTGCAGTCGTAGCTTCACCATAAATTAATCTTCCGCTGTGGTCCGTATTTTATGAGCAAGTGCAACAGAGAAGAAAATGGCAAGTCATCAGTTAAACAAAAGAACAAAACATTTAATTCAATTGATACATATTACACATTATGAATATACTCTGATTAAGTAATCTGCAATTGCTAATGAATGAGCACTAATTTCGCAGATTCTCTATATCCATCTTAGCATGTATCACAAAGAACTTCATTTATGATTTATGACTTATATTTGGAAGATCACACTTATTCATCAATATTAAAGACATTTGTTAACTGAATTACTAATGTAGCTCTACGTGCTCTCATAATTTCTCTCACAAAATTCTCATAACTTATTCAATCATTAAAAGACACAATTCCTAGACTCCACATGCTTTCGTACAATTTCTTTCACAAAATACTCATAATATACTCTATCATTAAAAGAAACAATCTCTAGAGTTCTTCCTAAAATTTACAGGTATCCTTTTAGTACACATTTACATAAAAAAAAAAAAAAAAACAGACTGTACAAATAGGGGAAACTATTTGGCCACCTCACATATCTCGTCAGGACAAATACTTTTGACTCCACGTTCCTTCTGCTTTTTTTTTTTTTTTGAGGCATTCTTCAAGGGTTCGATCTGCACATACTTCTGCCTCTGAAAATAACTAGACGTTATTCTTTGCTATTCAACATCGCAACGAAATCTCCGTACATAAGCATCGGTGGCTTTCTGCAGATGGAAAGCTGATAGCTCTACCACAGCAGGAAAACGCCCTAGGAGGCCACTGACCGAGATCGACGACCTCTGTCTCGGAAGTTTCGAGCATGCCGCACATCATCGGCGGCACACTTCACAGTCAACCTAGAAAATGCTTCAGAGACATCTGTCAGCAATAGAACTACCCTCAGAGAGTTGCATACCTTAGGTTGCCGCATCTGCTGCAAACAAGCAACACATCACCCCCTCAACGCCAAATAATGCTTCAATTGTCTTTCACACCTTTCCTGGACCATAGAGGATTGGAAAAAGTTCTGAGGAGCGACGAATCACGCTTCCAAATGTTTCACTCTGATGGTCATGTTTGGATCTGGAGATTACCAAGTCGGCCTGTCTGGCCGAGTGGTTAGAGAATCCGCTCTCCAGCCAAAAGCTGCGGGTTCGAATCCCGCAGTGGGCATGGATGTTTGTAATTGTATGTGGAAAAACTAGTGGTGGTGGTGGTCGACGGTAGATGGCGTTGCGGTCAGTTGGTGGATTTGAGTGGTGGAGAGAGCTGTAGAGCAGATGCTCTCCCTCGTCTAATAATAAGAATAAGATTTCCCGGAGAACAATTACCGTAGGACTGCATCATTCTATCAAGTTTGGTGGAGGCGTGGTAATGGTATTGGGGTGTTTCATTTGGATGTGGCTTGGGCCATTGATAGACGTTTCCCATGACGTCTGTTGGCTACCTGGACAACTTGATGCTTCCGACGCTGTGGAAGTACTTCGGCAGTGACTCTTGCATGTTTCAGGACAATAACGCTCCATGTCATTCTGCGTGTCAGAGACTGGTTTCCACAAAACAACGTTGAAGTGTTGGACTGGTCAGAGTTCACACCTTAATTTTATCGAACATCTTTGGGATGAATTAGAACCGAATGCGCTGTAGACCATAGCGGCCATGATCTGTATCAGTAATGGGAGTAGCTTTGCGCGAGGAATGGAGAAATATTTCTGTTTCGACGTATCAAAAATTGGTTGAAAGCATGCTCCGAAGGGTAATTGATGTTATTCAGGCCAAAGGTGGTCCTACTCGGTACTAGAAATGTAATTAATATGTTGTTTTTTTTAATCACAGCTAGGTGTCCAAATACTTTTGTCAATATAGTGTATTTTCTGTTTTACTATTAACCAGTTCTAAGTGCATGAAGAGTTTTTCTACAGAATCTTTCACATGGTAATCTACTATATTTGGTAGATCTAAAGAACACCAACTAGGGCCCCGGAACCAAATATTTAGTCCTCAGAGGAAAATACAGCCTCAAGTAAGACCTAAACGTAAAAAGCGTTTCTCTTTAGGAAGACGCAAAGTATCTAGCCGTAATCTGGCACATATAAAAATACTTGACTGTTACTGAGTAGAGCATTTTGTTTTTATAATTGAAAGTCAAATTCTTTTAAAATAAAAAAAGAAAGAAAAAAGATACTCTCCCACCTTCCTTAAGGAAATCTGCACAGGCTGACGGTAAAGTACATGGAGTCTAAACCACTCTCATAAAAAAAAAATCTATAATTCTATGCAAAATTCTCAGTTCCGAGTTTGACAACTTTAATTTCTGGCTTTGATTTTTGTTTATTTTTGTTCTCTTCAAAAGAGAAAGAAGAAAAAAAAATTGAGTGACATCTATCTACTTCAACTTGGATCGGTCCACTACTGGACGGCCTTCCCCAGTTTTCTCTGCGTGTGACGTCCATGAATAATATTAATTACTTTTAAACTCATATGTAGGTAATTGTTCCTAAATGAGGATTCCCCCAAATAGGTAAAGCACATTTGGTATCACTTGTTAATTGTGCACAAATTATGACTTGTCCTCGATGCATATGTCTTTGATAGTAGCAACTAGCAAATGTCCGAATAATAGAAATACTGTATTTAAATTTAACCCGATTGCTGCTAAAATATAAAGCTGCAGTGTTGTGGAATTCGTTAACATGATTTTAGAAAAATGTACAGTTAAGTAGTTTTAAGATTCAAATAATATTTCTGTTTATTAAGACTAAAAAATGCGAATTTACATAAAAGTTATTCTTTTGAAATGATTAATTATCATTTCTTGTTTTGATTCTGCTGTTTTTCTGTCATATATTTATAAAAATAAAACAAACTTGTTTTTGGTTCATCACATTTTTGCTTTTAGAAGATGGTAATCGTGCCTCAAAATGCCAGCACACCTACTTAGATGGCAGCACTGTTGAAAATATGCCAACTCTTTATCACCTAAACTGTTTGAAAGTATTTCAGTAAATCAAAGAAAATATAATTTTATTAAAATGTAGATACAAAAGCAAATTAAAATAAAAAATATATATATCCCCTCAGTTGTGCTTAATTTAGTTAAACGGTGAGAAGAGGTTTGGGCTAATTGCAACTTCCAGACAGTGATGAATGAGTGCGGTCTCATTTGGAAGCATGCCGAACGTTTTTTACCACCCCAACTGCATCGTGCCAAATAAGCCAGCTGGTCGTAGATATGCTCACTATTTACTGAATTTATATTACTGCTATAAATAGAGTATTCCGAATCATTTGTTAACAATGGCACTTTTTTTGTTGTTGTTTGCTTGCATAAACTGCAGCAGAACTCGTCTCTTGTCTTTTGCTTCCGCATATACAAGGTTACCTCTAAGTAGGCCTAAAAGTTGAGGACGATAGCGAAAAATCCCTATACAGAATTAGGAATTTCCATATTCAAAATGCATAGACATTTTTGGTGATAACTAAGTTTATCAGCCGAAATATCTATGTATTTATAAGGTTATCAACGAAAATGGGAACTTTTCGGCTACTGCTTGTCAAGTTTGTGCCATCTTGCTATACAATAAATGCAGTTCTTCTCGGCCATGGTTCGAGCGTACGTAGTGGATGATCACTGATCATAAGCGGACGCAATCTGATTCTGATTTTTTTTTTTTTTTTTTTTTTTTGTAAGTTTATTTCCTTCTGTTCAACTAACTAGAAAGAAATAAAGTGTAAATCTTACATTTGAAATATTTTAAAAAATCATTCTTCTTTCTCCTCCCCCTTCACGATATACTAGATTATATTTAAAAACAAACATAATTTGAAACACACACACACACATATATTACTAATAGAATATTTGCTCTGTTATCTCAACAGCGTTTGCAATAACTGTTGTTCATTATTTCTTGACACTTCCACGGAGTCGCAGAACCATAATCTCAATTAAATGTAATTTTCTCTGTTAATTTGTATGTGTGTTCTCCGGCTGCTTTTTCTGTAAACATTGTCATTTTCATTTACCGTTGTTGCATACTGGAAGTCTAAAGTGGCTTGAAACGTTTCAATGTTTCAAGCCATTTTACGCTTTGAGTTCAATGTATAGCAAAGTGTAAGATTTTAAAGTTTGGGAAGCAAATATGGAATGTAGAATATAAGATTGTGGAGAGGAAGATATTTTAGAGCAGGTGGAGGAGATGAAGGATCTAGGGGCAAGTGTGGATCGGGACCTTAAATTTCGGGACATTTTATTAAAATTGTGAAGGCGACACAGCGGATTACGACAATGATGCGGAGAACGCTGACATGCAGAAGTAAGGATGTTATGGTTCCATGGTACAAGGCTTTGATCAGACCGTATGTGGATTACTGTGCACAGATTTGACCACCTATTTTCAAAAGAATGAAGAGATGTTGGAAAGAGTTTAGACGGTTGATTAAGGTGTTTTGTGGTCTCTGGAATGCTGACTATGAGGATCGATTGAGGGAATGTAAATTGCAGTCTAGTGGAGTAGAAGGTGAAGGGGGGGGGGGGAGACATGATCGAGACATAAGTTGATAAGGGGTAATTACCAGATTAATGTAGATGAGATTTTTCATACAATAAGCGGAGAACATTCATTTAACTCACGATATGATGAGCTGTGAGAGTGGACTTTCCGCGATGAGTCTTTTGATTCCATAAAGGTGGTCTGATGATGATGATGATGATGGTAATTTCTATGTTCATTCTTAAAGCAGGATTCCTGTATTATCTAATCCTTAATTATCTAATCCTTACGAAGAATGTGCTATAGATTTACAATCCTTCTTGGGCGAGATTGTCATTAAAAAAAAAAAAAAAATGTTAGGGAGTTCTACGGTTCGGTCATCTTTTTATCAGTTTTTAGCAGTCGTAATTAAGGTGTGTTGTCCTAGAAATTTCAAATATGAGAACAGCAACTTTCAAAGCGTATAAAAATGTACCACATGTCAGATAACATTATTATTAGTGTTATTAGCGAATTATGATAACTCCCTTGAGATATGGTAGATGCTGCCTTATGGTCTATGGATCGTTGAAGAATGAAAAATCGATTTTCTGGGAGGAAAATTCTTTCCACCTTCTATGAGACCTTCTAAAAATCATCATCTTTGCTGACTGAGCAACAGATATTTGATAACATACCTCTCAAGCTGCAGCACAAGGATGGTGAAACATATTTGTTGTTTAATATACTAATGGACAGCGGGACGGTCTGGGATTCAGTTGAAACAGACTGAAATCCAGTACTCTACGGACTCAGTTATTTATTAGGCATTTAATCAAAAATTCTTCAACACTCAACCTTGGATATTTATGATTAAGCCACATATAATCATAAATATATAACGAGGGTTAAAGTAATGAAAATACGTTAATCCCTAGTGTTTTGTTTATAAATTAAAAAAAAAAAAGTCTCAAATGATAGAACTCAAAACTCTGTAATCAAGAAAATAGCAACTGATTGACTTTTTTCGTGCTTAACGGTGGTAATTTTTGGCATTTATAAAAACCCTTTGTTCCCCCCAACAAAAAATAATAATAAAAAATGACTTTTAAATGATTTTCAATTTTGATAGTTATAAATGCTTTAACCGAAGACCTTTTCGTCTGTCAATAAAAGCAATTCGCAGAGCAATCACGAAATAATAAAATTGAACAGGAGTAATTAGAAATCACAATGAGATGTAAATTTGTACAGCATATAAACATACAAGGCATCTGTGCCTCGTACTTGTTGAAATATCAGAAAACAGAAATAGAGACTGACGTAGTAAATCTATTTGAGGTTAGTTTGTCTGTTTCAAGTCAAATCCCACTGCCTTAGTGTGCAATAGTTCCCAAACTTTTTTCAATGCTCCCCCCCCCCAAAAAAATAAATTGTTTTTATATGTCCCTTGCCTCTCTTTAAAAATTACGAAAACTGAAAAACTATGAATAAATTCTGATTTTCAATTAATTAAAGTTGAAGCCGTAATTAAAGCCTAAAAATACTTCCCTGTAGCATTGAGCAAGATAATATTCAAGTAAAAAAGAAGTGGCGTCTTCAGTAGTATTCCCCCCTGATTTCAGCGAAAATATAAATTGGAAGTAAGGTTGCAAACTCATACACAACTTTATTTTGCATACCGTAGTTTTAAGCTTAGATTTATTTCGCCTTCTCTTAATGTAATCTTCAGAAACATATTTTATAATTTTTATTAATTCCAAAAGTTTGGGCCTCAGTTTTGAGACTTCTGTTAGATTCCATTAAAAAAACGCTTGTGATTTCATAGAAGAAAATAAAATACAATACTGGATTTTATTTTAGGGCGCCAGTATTATAGAGGTTTCCTGTCAGTCAGTTGTTCGTTATTATACAGTTATTTACAAAAAAACTGACAACTACCAAATAACAGTAACAACTTTCAGGGATGACCTGCGTATTTCATACAGTGCCTGCCTACTTAAACTTATTCACTGATGTTGCTCTCTCTCTAGCAACAATTCCACTCGTCATTAGAAAAATCTGTTTCTGAGTTCCGTTTTGGCCGAACTTTTATTATTATTATTCTCGTCGTCATCATCAGACCTCCATGGAGTGAAGTGACTCCTCGCTGGGAGTCCCACTATTACACCTACGGTGCATCATACCGTGGCTTAAATATGTCTCTGCATTCACAACACTCTGAGGCAATGCATTCCAGTCACCCACCACTCTCCATGCAGAACATCTGCTCCTCCCCTTTTCACACACCTTCCTTATACTGCTTCCACGATGACATCTTGTTTTTCTCCATTCTGTGTAAAACATCATCTACATTAATCTGGTAACAACTCCTTAATAACTTATATGTCACGATCATATCCCCCTCCTCCTTCTCCTATCCAGTGGTCTATGCAATTTGCATTTCCTTTAATCTGTCTTCATACTCAACATTCTAGAGACAATAAATCACCTTGGTCAATCGTTTCTGGACCCTTTCCTATATATCCTCGATCTTTTGAAGACCAGGTGATCAGATCTGCGCACAAGAGTCTATATGTGGCCTAATCAAAGTCTTATATAGTGGAACCATAACATCCTTACTTTTACACGTCAGTAACTTCCGCATCATTGCCATCATCAGTTGCGATGTCTTCACGATTCTAGCAATGTGTTATCGAAATTTCAGGTCCTTGTCCACAATCACTCCCACATCGATCATGTACCTTCGTCCAAGATACTGCCACCAACTGTATATTCTATATCCCATCTTTGCTTCCCAAATTTTGAAACTTGACACTTTGCAACATTGAACTGGTAACTCCAATCATTTGCCGATTTAGCCATGGCATTCAAATCCTCTTGCAAAGTCACACATCGGCTTCATTCCTCATTTTTCTCCCCAACTTTGCATCATCTGCAGACATCTGAATATCACCATTCAGAGCCCTCCCGATATTATTAACATGTAAGTTAATCAGAAACGGCCCCCGAAACAGACCCTATTCTACTAGCATAATTGACATCTAGTTTTCTTCCTCCTATACATATCAGACACTGAATTAGCAACTTTTATTTAATGCCGTGTTGGACCGATCCTGTTGCACTTTTAATACCGATCGTTTTCAATTCCCTGCGCATAGTTCCGTGAGATATGGGTCGGGAACAGTCTTCATTAAATGCTTCGGTCAATTGCTGCACACACAAGAAGTTCTGTTTGTCCGTAAAAGCCTTTTCAGACGACGGCGATCTTGTTCCTGACAGACTGTGTTTTAGGACCACAATTATGCCTCTTATACAAGATGTGGATTATCTTTTCACTGATTAAACACCCGAGAAACCAGAGTTGACTGGTATCTCATCTTTTCAGAAACCAGTCAACTCTGCTATTTTCAAAATCGTGACTCCAGCTAGACGGACACCCGCAGTAAGCCCTTTATCGAACTCCGAAAGATCCTTTATTTTTTCCATTGTGATCAACACTATCGACGATTACTGACCAGCAGCATTCTTAAATAGTTACCTAGAACACATGGTGACGCACGTGATTTAAGTAACGTTTACGTACATCTGCATAAATGTTTTTAATTTAATGGCCGGTATGTGTACCGGGCCATTATGTAATGAAAAATTTCTTTTACATTTATTCGTATAAAATCCCTTCATCAACGTACTAAAATTTTTATCATGTCCCACTGTTTTCTTCACCGCCTTTTTGACAAGCTCTGCATCTCAGTTACTTAATATCTTCTGATAGTCATACAACGTTTAAGTAATTTAAACATTTAGAACGCAACAGATTATTAGTTGCATATAATCTTCACCAATAACTTTCAGTTATTGTTTAATTAGCCGTTTTACATGTAATACTCAGGCGAAAATTCTACTAATAGATAATATTTTACTTGAGTTAATTCGGTTATTACAATTCTAAGTAACATGTCTACTCATGACATTTCCTTACTGAAACAGAAAATATATATATATTACGTATTTGCATAAACGATGACGCCACCATCAGCTGATGTAATTGCTTTTTTCTCTTCCGAGAACTATGTTACACCTCTAACGAGAAGCACATTTCGCAAAATGAAACAGAATAGTTTACGTTTTCTAGTCCCTCCACTTTTTTTTTTTTTTTTTTTTTTGTTATCCGTTTTCTTCACATGATGGCGCTGAAGTGCTGTAGCAGAAGCACTGTGGATCGTTGGGCTGGAAAATGGCAACGGTTCAAGAAATCCTTAAATCCTTTAGGACTTTATTTATTTATTTTCGGAGTACCTGGCATCACTGTTCGGTAGAGGAAGCAATGCTTTTTGGCTCGGAAACATGGAAAACTCCTTTGTTAAAAAAATAAATAAAATAAAATAAAATAAAAAGACCGTGACTGTAAATATTCTCGTTGTTTGTTTGTAGGCTACAAATAGGAAGTTATTCCTGGCCATCAACCAATTGAATATCTAGTTAACAAGAGTTAATTTTGTGACAAAAATCCATTCAACAAAAGGTCGTGAGACAAAAATGAACGTGTATATATATAACGTGTCGCTGTTTATTTAATTTCACAATGTAAATAAACGAGCAAATACAATTGTTCTGTGTGCTTTTGTGGGTTGCAGTCTTCTTCGTTTCCAGGCTTATAGGCCAAGTGGCCAGTTCCGGACTCAATTCCATCGTTTTTTTTTTTTTTAAGGGTCTTCCTCTGCACGAGTACTTTTGGGTGGTAATTTACAATTTGTTTATGTTTAATTATTCTGCTTCTGCTCATTTTCAATTTTTCTCTATAGCAAATAACTGTTTCATTTAGGAAGTTTGTAATTCCAAGTTTATTTCTGATTTCCCTGCTTTTCATTTGATCAATTATTGTGACTCCTTCAGTTCTGCGCAGAAATTTCATCTCGGGTGATTCAATTCTTCTTTCATCTGCTTTTTTTATTGTCCATATCTCACTGCCATAAAGTAAGGTTGGTTTAGCTACTGCATTGTAGATTCTTATTCGTGTGTGTGTTTTTCCATACCATATGTTTTTATCAGATTATTTAGACTGAATAATAATTTTTGTAGTTCATCTTCATTGTTCCCAAGAATTATTCGGTCATCAGCAAAAAGTAGGGGCTAATCTGTAGTTACGGTTTATCTTGAATCCTCCTTCATTAGTTAACTTCCATTCTTTTGTGATTTTATCTATGTATATACATTAAATAAAACAATTAAGAGAGGGCAACCCTGGCATACTCCTTTATTTATTGGTTTCCGCTTTATGTTAAATTATTGTATTTCACAGATATTTTATTATCTTGATATACTGGGTGATTATAAAATAATGTCAAGTGTTCAGAGCCCTCTAGAGAGTAATGTATTGGACGAAACACACCAATATTCGGTAGACGTACGCAGTGGAACATGGAGATTCGATTTAACGAAAAAAAAGTACCAAAAGTCGCCAATAGGGGAAACTTTGGTGCTGTTTAGCAAGTAAAATGCATTAATTTGCATTATCAGGTTTCTTGTGAGCGATCATGCAATAAGAGGAAAGCCTGTGAGATTTCTTATCATTCGTAGACGAACTGCTTTTCGATGCCTCTTACCTTACGTGAGCATGCTTTGTTAGTCAAAACTCTATTATCAGCAGAACAATAATGCCAGTGCTTGTCTTCGTGATTTTGGCGTATGAAAAATTTACGAAAAGGACCGATTAGCGTAACAAACTTACGAAAACTGATTCGGCGATTTGAAACTACTGGAACTCTAGCAGTGCAGGTAGGTAGGGGATGCAAACCAATCAATTACCAACAAGTTGAACAAGTTGCAACTGCTATTGTGGAATAGGAGATGACGAATGTGCAGGGTACCAGCAGTGTACGAGCAATATCCCGGCAAACGGATATCGCATACACAACGGTGTGAAAAATTCTACATCAGATGTTGAAGTTTTACCCCTATAAAATCAGTCATGGTGATGACTGATTTTATAGGGGTGACCACATGAATCGACTTATCTTTGAAATTCTTAGCGCGCATGGAAGTGGATGATGCATGTCTGCAGCGGATTTTATGGAGTGACGAAGCGCACTTTTATTTGAACGGCGATATTAACACACTCAACTGTCACATTTGGGCTGCAACTAATCCGCACGTGTGCCTGCAGATGCCTATCCACTCGCCCAAAGTCACAGTGCAGTGCGGATTTACAGCATCTTTTATCATCGGTCCATACTTTTACGAGGAAAATCGCCAAAATGGACCAGTGACTGTTCTGTCAATGCTAACAGGTATGCCAATATGCTTCAGAATTTTGTGGTTCCACAACTGCAGCAAAGAGGATGTCTCGATTCGACCATCTTCATGCAGGATGGTGCATCATCCCACATCGGACTTCAGGTACAGCGTGTTTTGCGACAACATTTCTCTGACAAAAGAATCATTAGTCGTGCATTTCCCACGCCATGGCCACCGAGATCACCTGATCTCAATCCTTGTGACTTTTGGCTGTAGTGATTTCTTAAAAGCATTGTGTATCAAGGACATGTACCCAATATTCCAACTTTGAAAGATCGAATAACGTTACACGTGAGACAAATCAGTTCCGATATGTTACGAGCAACTGTGGAAAATGTCGTGCACCGTATGCAGTTCCTGGAACATCAGAATGGTGGTCATATTGAACCTCATTTGTAATTAACAATGTGTGGCGTCTCTCATTTGCCATTTAGTCATTCATTAGTCACACCTACGAAAATTAATTTGGCAGCACCAAAATTTCCCTTGTTGGCGACTTTTGGTAGTATTTTTTTTTCGTTAAATCGAATCCCCATGTTCCACTGTGTACGTCTACCGAATATTGGTGCGTTTCGTCCAATACATTACTCGCTAGAGGGCTCTGAACACTTGACGTTATTTTATAATCACCCGGTATATTAAATAAGGCTCTGAAGAGTTGGTTTGGTATTTAATATTTTTCCAGGATTTCTCAAGAGCCTGTGTAGCTGGTTGTAGCGTTTGCACACCACAGAGCTTAACTGCACGAAGGAAGACTTGCTTTCGATTTTAGTCGGCGACTAGAGGAAATTTTTGTAAGCTTTTTTTTTTTTTCGACCGGTTTCCGAGTTAGTCGATCTCTGGCACGGGTGAGAGGGTTTTTTCTCTCGGAAACTCGGGTTTTTCGTCCCAAAAACTCAAGAAAATCGACCGTAGAACCCACATTATTTCAGACATTAAATATATTGTGTTAGGGTTAGGGACCACGAGATGGCGGCACATGTTGAGCCGTCTCTCTTCACTTAATTAGTGATAGCCTTGGGCCAGCTATCTCTGAGTGGGTACCAGTGGAGATTGAACTGCACACTCAGTCTCCAAAAATTAGATAGGGATAAATGGCCTCGCTTACTCCCTATACGGAAATAAAAAGGCGTTAGCTGATTTTTTTTTGATTTTCAGGATTTCTCATAATTTTTTTTCTGATAATTTTATCAAATGCTTTGGTGTAATGTATATAAAAGCCATGTGTGTTTCTGTGTTCGTTTCTCTGTGTTTTTGAATTAGTAATTTTAACCTAAATGCAGAGTCTATGCAAGATCTGCCTTTTCTGAATCCATTTTGTTCTTCTATTAATTTTGGGTCTACTATACGTTTAAGTTTATATGCTAAGATTTTTGCATATACTTTATAACAGGTACTAAGTAAGCTGATGCCACGATAATTATTATAATCAGATTTGTGTCCGTTTTTGTAGACGGGGATAACTATTGCTTTTGTCCAATCTTGTGGACATTTTCCTTCTTTCCAAATTATATTATAAAACTTAAGTATGCAGCTAAGACTAGAAAACAACCATCCTGCTGCATTCGCAAAATTTGTTTCTTGGTAATGATTACAAGTGGCACATTGTTATTTCAACCTATTTTCAAAATTAAAACTAGAATTAAAAGGTGATGGTTGTAATATGGGTACTATAAAATTAAACATGGCGAAGAAATTTAGAGCATCTCTAAAGAAATCTTCCAAGAACACTTTCAGAGGAAGCGAGAGTGATTGTTTTGAGGGGAAGAAGTTTGAATAATGTTGAACTGCAGTGGTAGATGAAGGGAAAAAATAACACTCGGCATTCTTTTTCACAGAAGATTTCCTGGCTATTTTCTATAAGGGAAGAGGAAATGCTACTACAAGGTGTCTGAATAACATGAACGATTGCAATAATATTTCTGAAACTATAATATAGAAAAGCAAAAAGAATTTACTATGAAGTGTTTATTATTATTATTATTATACAACGAAGTACTTCCACAAGTACGTGTTGCGTAATAGACAACATTGCATGGTTCGTTGGCCCACACTCACTGTGCGGTTAATGATAACAAAGTTTTGTTGCGGATGTTAAGGAATTTGCTTTCAGATGTACCACAAATATCCTTGATGGCGTGCCAGCACTGGAGTAGAGCTGATAAAATTACGCGATGATATAATACCAAAGAAACGTTCTGTGTTCTATCGGCATCTCGCTTTTTCGTTTTCCTATTCGGTCGTGTGACCTGTGTCGAATTTATAAACGGGTAATAATTCAAGGATAACAGATGTAAATCAAAGCAGTAAATAAGGAATAACACTCCCTATGTATGATTACGACACACTGGGAGTTGTGGGCTTTGGTGTGCTATTCTAGGAAATGGTATTGTGTGTTGGCGAAGGGTGTAGCTAAACTTGTTGAAAACAGACGTAATATTTTATTTTAAGTATAAATTTCTTGAGCTGAGATTTTGTTTGTGGGGTACTGCGACACTGCAGCACCCCACAAACAAAATTTAATTTTTTAATTTTTTCCTTGGGGGTGCTGCAGTGTCGCAGTGCTTATTTACAAGCCACCACTCCGCGTTATCCTGCTGAAAATGTCCATCATGCAGAATAAATGGTAAACAGGAAAAGGTATATTTGGTTGGCAGAGATGCACATATAGACTTTGGAAACATCTCCCAGACCATCACTTTACACCACCTTGCATTGTGACCATGCATAATTGGTCCTTGGCTTCATATTATTCTCGCCATATCAGAATCCTCCCTTCGGAATGAAATAACAGACTTTATTATCATATGATGATAGAACGATGAGGATGGCCACATTGGCTTTCGACACCATTTTATGAAACCAATATATTACTGTTGGTTATGTGGTGTATTTTTGTCTGTAAATTGCGTGTACAACTGGCCAAGTTACGAAAAACCCAAGTTTCTGGGATTAAAAATCCTTCCACCTCCGTATGAGAACGGCTAACTCACCTTTAGCGGAAGGTGAGTTAACCTTATTCAGTGGAAAATCCCCGATGAAGGTTTTTTGCATCCTAGACAGGATTCGAACCTATGTCTTTCCAAACATAGGGCTTCATCTATACCGATTGCGCTGAGGAGACTTATAAATAACAGGAACAGCATTCATTGCTCTTTGCAGCCTTTCTCTGAACATCATGTTTCAGCGCCAGTACTCTCCTTCTGCTTTGGCTATAGTTGTTTGATTTTGTTTTTGAGCCAATAGTACTGTACCTTTAATGGTTGTTTGCTGTCATACCTTATTCAGGACTGCATCTCATATTTGGTGCATTCAGATACACACGGTCACAGTGCAACCCCTATTTGTACCATTTTCTCATTTGTCTTCTAACATATCTACCCATCTTATATCGATTTTCCAGCCACCTTCTCAACGCTGACTTGATGTTTTCGATTGATCAAACATTTTCGATGTATCTGACTGCATATTCTCGGTTGCATGCGAATATCCTAACAGGACAACAGTTTTTGAAATACTATTAATGGGGCATCTTGCTCCCAGTATCATTCTCCGTTAAAAATAACTCACCATATCACACACTCGACACGCGAACTTTGATAATGTGGACTTAGTTGTCCGAATGGATAGAATGCAGAGAGCATATACGCTCTCTGCATTCAACAAGGTAATAAATGTACTATATGTTAACTGCGTTTCGTAGGCGGCATTCACATAAAATTAAAAAATAAAAATAAATTAATTAATTAAATTAAATTAAAATCAGGCATTTGTCAGTTGTTGTTAGACGTTTGTTACTTGTGGATTACATTTATCAGTGGGATGCCGCTAATATAATAAGCGCATCCGTAGTGCAATTGAAAGAACGACAGTACATTCGATTGGAAAAGGTCTGAGTTCGGTTCTCGTCGCGACGAGAGGAATCATTATAGGGACTTTTTCAGTTGAGTGTTAGTCGATGAGGTAGTCGATCTCATATGGAGATAGCAGGCTTTTTTTCTCCCGTAAACTCCGGTTTTTCATCCTGCGTACAGGCAAATCAGAACACACGCAATTTACAGAAAAAATTCTGCGTAGTGGGAGAATTAAATAGTAGAGAAGACGTTGAGGTGTGTGTAGCGGAGTTGAGTAGAGTGCCCTTCTGCGATGAGTCATTGGACTCCTTGGAGGTATCATGTAATAATAATAATAATAATATTTTGGCCACTAACAGTATTTACATCATACAATCATCATATTTTCAAACAGTCAGGTCTCTAAACTTTAGACTGTCCACTGTGAATTTTATAAATATATTCTTATACATGTACTGATGTACTGCAGTCAAATTGGAACTGTTGTTATCATCGCAACATAGCAGCATGTCGTGACCATCTTAGTCGCCTGAAACAAACAATGCTGTTTCATTAGAAACGGAGAAACAGTCGCCCTTTGTTAAAAACATCGGAGTTCGAATCTCCCATAACTTTGAGACAATAGTAACCAGTGGCGGCTTGTACATAAGCACTGTGACACTGTGACACTTCCCAAGGAAAAAACGAATGTTGTTTGTGTTTATAAATAATAACAATGCTTACAACTTTATATGAATGCAATACAACATGTTCAAGGTTACAGCTTATGTTTCGACATTGAATGAATAATTAATAATTGGAATTGTTCGATTGACGCTTTAGACTATTAAACAAATGCACTGCGATCTAATGCAGTGTCGGAATTATCACGTTCGTTCAGTTGCGGCTAGACTCGCCGATATTCGTTTGCACTGTAACAAGTGAATCCGACACTGCTCGTTGAGCAGTGTCGCTACAGATAAGTTGTGCGATTGCGCGCATTATTTCTGTGAGATACGAAACTTTTATTATTGGTGTGTGTGTGTGTGTGTGTGTGTGTGTGGTGAGGTGAAATTTTTTGGTAAATCTTATTTTATTCTGTTAAAATAACATATAATTATTTATTTATTAGGACGAGTGTCACTGTTGAAAATATGAAAATAATTATATTTTCTCAATTATCGTTACATGAAAAAATAGAAATAAAAAATAAAAGTCGTCCTACTCCAGATATTATTATTAGTCACGAAGGAATAAGTAAAATTAAAAAATAAAATGTTTTTAATTAGGAAAAAATGAATTATTTTTCTTATTTTGTATATGCAGCACCCCCACTTAAAATTTTCACTGGCCGCCACTGTAGCAACACAATTTTCAAATCATTTCAACCGAACTTTCCGTTAAATTTAGAAATCATTCGGATGTCAACTTTTTAACGATTCTCAAAGAGGATTTCACTACTCGTGCGTGCATCTGTATGCATATGTTTAGTCGTGTTTGTATCAAAAGTTGTGAACAGGTAACGAGGGTATGCTGAAAAGTTGTGATAATCACCATGAAGATATTGAGGTAGAGTCATGTGCCTCACACATTATTTTACTTATTTATTCCCCACGAAGTGTTATATATTTGTTACAACGTTGCTACATAATTTCCAATCCTCTGAGAAAAATGTCTTCCCCTTGTTGCACAAACCAGTCCTATATATAACAGTTTTTGAGATACTATTAATGGGGCGTCTTGCTCCCAGTATCATTCTCCGTTTTAGAAGTAACTCACCATATCACACACTTGCACACGCGAACTCTGATAATGTGGGCCTAGTTGACCGAATGGATAGCGTATACACTCTCTGCATTCAGCACGGTAATAAATGTACTATACGCTAACTGCCTTTCGTAGGCAGCATTTACATAAAATAAATAAATAAATAAAATAAAATAAATCCAGCGCTTGTCATTTGAATGTCTTTTAGTGGAAAATGTGAATTTCAACATACAGTGTGAGACTACTACCACTCTGCTGACTGGAAACCAGAAGTCACTTGAAAAGTGTCATGTTTAGTCTCTAGAGAAGATTTTCAGAATAATCACACTCTTTGCCCACCCAGCGTAATAAATATGCACTGTACGTTAACTGCCTTTCGTAGGCAGCATTTACATAAAATTAAAAAAAATAAGATAAATAAATAAAAGAAAATAAAAGAAAAACCCCGCACTTGTCATTTGTTGTTAGACGTTTGTTACTTGTGGATTACATATATCAGTGGGATGCCTCTAATATAATAAGAAGCATCCGATTGGAAAAGGCGTGAATTCGATTCTCGTCGTGACGAGAAGAATCGTTATAGGGACTTTTTCAACTGAAAGTGAGTTAGTCGATCTCATATGGAGATAGAAAGGTTTTTTTTTTTTTATCTTGGAAACTCGGGTTGTTAATCCCGCGTACAGGCAAATCGGCATCAGAACACACACAATTTACAGACAAAAAAAAAAAAAAATACTATATAGTGGGAGATTTAAATAGTAGGGAAGACAGTGAGATGCGTGTTGCGGAGTGGAGTAGAGTGCCCTCCTGCGAGTCTTGGAGGTATCATTTTTTTTTTTTTTTTTTTTTTGAGCTGTGTGATATTATTTGTGAAGGCATCGTTGAATGAGTCTAGTGGTTCCTCTTGGTTTGTGTCATTACCGACGCTTTTTTTTGCAATAAAATGTAATAATAATAATAATAATATTTTGGCTACTAACAATCTTTGCATCATACAGTCATCATCTTTTCATACAGTCAGGGTCTCTAAACTTTAAATAATTGGGACGGTAAATGTCCACTGTGAATTTTATAAACACATTGTTATACCTGCACTGATGTACTGCAGTCAAATTTTAACTATTGTTACCATGGCAGCATGATGTGACCATCTTAATCGCCTGAAACAAGCAAAACTATTTCATTAGATATGGAGAAACAGTCGCCCTTTGTTAAAAACATCGGCGAACCTCCCATAACTTTGAGACAATAGTAACACACTTATAAGCTCTTTTCAACTGAGCGCTAGGTAGTTGATATCATATAGCAATGACAGAATTTCCCTCTGGTAAGCTCGGATACACTTGCAGAAGGACACCTCCCATTTGTTAAGATCGAGAACACGAGTATAGAATATCATCAGTTACATTACGCATTCAGAATGGAAATTTTGAATGCTAAAGTAATTGCAAGATATAACAACACAAAATGGCCTAAATTATGAACAGAATGGAGACCTGTGAATATCAGCAGACACAGGGGGGGGGGGGGAGGGGAATTAAGGAAAAGATGGCAAGATGAAATTGTTAGAATTGCTGTAATACAATGGATGAGAAAAATTGAAAAAAGAATGGAAAGGAGAAAAATAGGGAAGACTTTTGTTCAGCAGTGGAATTCTATAGTTGGAAAAGAAGAGGAAGAAACTTCCTTCCCAAAGCAGCCAAATAGATCGAAGCGAGCGTACAATTAACAGCAATTATTGAATGCACAGTGAATAGTGGGAGAAGGAGGGGATTGTACACTGGGGTAAAATCGAGTCAGTAGAGTGACTTAGGATCCCAATGCCAAGTAATAATAATCTTCTAACTTCAGTAATGTAATAATAATATCTGCAGCGCCCTGTTTTCAAATCATAAGATAATTTGTTCATTGGATTCATTCGTGTTTAGCAGTTTGCCAATTTTTAATTTAAAAAAAAAATGCATTGTGATGCCACATTCCTCTAGTATTCCCTTGTGACAAAATGTCACAATTTTCAACCTCTTCCTTTCAAAGCTTGATATTATTAAGAATGATTCCCCTCCCATTTGTCTGTCTGCAGTTTGTTTTCTCCTTTCAGTTGAACACACAGAAGGTCTCCCCCCACCTTTTTTTTATTTTTTTATTTTTATCAGTGGTACTATTACTGCTGTTATGGTATTACCTGAATTTCAGAAAGAATTGATATTCTCATTTAAAATAATAATATAACCCACGTACGTTTCTAAACTGCAGCCAATATCCTGGATCTTAAGTACATTCAGTTTTACATATGAAATGGTTTTATGAGATACGTAATAAGGTTATTGCGACATTATTATTAATTCAGAGGCCTTAACATCAGAACTGAATCTAACCCCCTCTGAATGCCCATCATCACCTCTATCATCTCCTTCACATGTAACCTTCATCCGATGATTATAGAAGAATCACGCCCTTACACAGGAATACGAGACCTTGCTTTTCTCATTAAGTGTTAAATTTCGTTGTCATTAAAATCACAACGAAATTTAGCTTAAGACCTTTAATCTCCACTCTTGTGCTGTCATTATGTTTAAATTTTATGTAGCTTCCTAATTTTCAATTAACTTGATTTTGACTAGTTCCATATATTTATTTTTTCTTTCTTTCATTCTCTTTTGCATTTAAATTTTCGATAGTATAGCTGATAGTCATGTTTTGTACTTAGCCGTCACTGAATTTATATGAGAATATTCTGCCTAATATTCTGTATACGTTCTTTAGCCTTCGTAACCTCTTCGCCTTCACGCTGATTCCAGAAGATGAAGTGATCCGCAGGAATACTAGCACGTGACGACAATTTATAGAACAGGAGAACGCGTTGGATCAATACACATCGGGCGATCAAGCAGGTCGGTGAAGCAGAAGCCAGGCTACATTCTTCTTCTTCTTTTTTTTTTTTATTAATTTCCAAGCGATCAGATTTAGTGTTCCTTTGCTATCCTAACCTAAGTGCTGTTATCATGACCGCTGTATGTTGCTTCTGTTGTTTTGTGCAGACAGAAGCAGTACACAGCGTGGTCGCTTGTACTGCTTCTGTGGCCATTTGGCGCCTCCATTTGTTTCTAATTTTTTAAAGCTCAAAATGTAATTTTAAGTGAGTTTCACATTTTGTACCAACTGTTCATTTGAAAATAATTCGTAAACTGTTGATCTTGGGGCTTTCATTTTCTTGATTCTTGGTTTATTACAGCCATTTATACCTGTGAACCACGTAGCAATGTAACTCCGCTGAGTATCAATCCCCCCATCATTGGTTCATCGATCGCTCTGCAGTGCTCGATTTGTTCCTAATAAGATTATTAGGAACAAACTGGAATTGAGTCTATGAATACAACTAAATGCTTCGGTACTTCATTATTATTATTATTTTATTTCTCTTTCTTTCTTTATTGTACTTTCTTAATTTTTTCCTAGGCTTTATTAATAGACTTTTTGTTACCAATTAAACAAAAGGATTAATCGTAACAAGAAGTAGTTAGTTAGAATGCCAGCTTTTACTCATTTTTATTGGAATGGCGTTTTAAAAGTGTAATTGGTACTGCATCACAACTAAAATTCGCAGTAATTTATTGTGAAACTTTGCAAGGAAAAATGATGTTTGCTATCTCATAATGAATTCGAAAATTTTCCTTGGGAATTGGGGTGTGGTAGAGCTTAATGTGGGTTTCAGCAATTAGATGATGATTATGTGTGTGTGTCACTGTGGTCTTGCATCATGAACAATAACGAGGAAAACCGAAGTGATTGAGTAATCTCCACCAACCTGTTTATTGTGTTTTTCTCATCGTAGGTGAGCATTAAGCTGCCCTCCGCAGATCTCTTACGGAATTTTAAAGACGCGTAATTTCGTATTAAAATATTTTTATCAGTGATTAAAAATGTTCATGCTATTTGAATTAAGTATATGTCGTGTTGGCAATAAACGTTTTCACAAATTAATTTTCGTTTAGGAAAATTCAAGCGCAATAAGTTCTTAAATCCTTACTTCGAACTTAACTTATCATTGTTTAATAACAATAATAAGAGTATGTGATAAGCACGACCAACTGATGTCATATACTTACAAATTGTAAAGCTGTGAATTAACAGTTTAATCTCCCGAGGGTATTTTATGATTTATTTATTTAATTAATTCTTATTGCCATACATGGAAGTGCAGATAGAAACACGTTCGATGAACAGGGATGACATTCTAGAAATATGGATTTGGAAATTCGCGAGGGGTTCATGCCGGTGTCATCTTAGATGGAATCACGTTTCATGGTGAAGACCAATAATGGTAATAAAACTCTCGTGTGATCGAAATTTATAATCAACATTAAGTAGTCTCTCTGTTGATACCGAGTTTCCGTATAAATTTCGATCTCTTTCCTGGATGATATCACTAAAAATTTTTAATTGGTTCTCTAATCCTGATATTTATTACTCATTTCTAAGACAAGAACATCAAACGATAAGAGGTCGCTGCGACGCTATTCCTTATTCTTTAACTATCAGAACGACTTCAGAAGAATAGAATTCGATCCTTCTGAAATTTATTCCACTCATTACTATCGAAGCTGTCTAAAGGAATCGCACACGATTCCTTTAGACAGGTACAGTCTTGTACCTGTCTAAAGTCTTGTACAGAATCTAAACAGTAAAACGGAATTAAATTATAAAGTATACTTAGTAAAGAGGTTCAATTTTAAAATAAATTAATATGAGACTTTAAATAATTCATAGCAAAGCCGTTGCAGATGGGATACTGAAAAGAAAGCAAAACCCACCTTTAGGTGGCTTCTTCTTTCTCTTCGTGAATATATAACTCAATTAATTATGGTTAATTAATCGGAATTAAGTCTCGTGAATTCTGAAAACAGAATAAGGTGTAAGAAGAAAAAAAAGAAACATGCCTGTAGCCGATTTCTTCCTTTTCTTCCGCCTCTCCAGTACAGAGAAGATCATTCTTATTGGCTCGGCCTCAAGATGCGTTGTGACAGGAGCCTTATCGTTAGCCTGATTTGCATCTTATTTATTTTTTGTACACTATTATGAATTATCATTATTATTAGTATTATGAATGTATATTTATTTTATGGATTTATTTAAATTCATAAGTAGTGCATGTGATCTTCAAGACAGGTTAAGTAAAAATGAGCATCTTTTGGATATTTTATGTTTCATTATATCAACAGTTGCAAGAATTTACATTACGACATCAAAGTATCAATTAATATTAAAAAATAATGCGCTGACTTTTGGATACTCTAATGCAGACTTTGAGGCTGGAAAGATTGAGCAGATAAAATTGTGCTTTTATCCTTCCCAGATGTTGACATCGTCAAAAGATATTTCGACAGAAAGCCTAGATAAACTCGTACAATCTCCTTGCTCCCTTAGCTTTGTTTGTAAGTATTGCCTATACACGTTAATGTTATGAGGTCAAGAGATCTCTTCATTTAAGAGATCTCTTCACAAAGAGATCTCTTGATTATGACGTGAGTGCCCTAGGTAACAAATAATCAGGCCATAGAACGAGTGTTAGAGTTGAATTTTGAGAGATCTCTTGAATACAGCTCTCTTGCAATCCTTTTTGGGAAAACAGAATTGTGGTCTTTAGAAATTGCATTTCATATAAGATAAACACCTATGTGTTTGAAGCTTTTTATCTTAACGGCAAGGGCATTAAAGGTCACGAAACTTAAATCTCAGTTGCTACAGGATATGCTTTTTTTTTTTTAAATTCTCAAGGCCAATTTCCTTTTTTTTTTTCTTTCAGAGAAGACTTATTTTTTAATTGCGATCATTACATTAAATACATCAACCTGTTCAAGATTTCTTATAGATACTAAATATTCTAGCTACACACTCATAACTAGCACAATTAACTGTGGTTACAAATGATTAACTATTTTAATGAAAGAAAGTTTACAGAAGACTGATATTTACAATAAGTAACAATTGTGATTAATTTGAAATATATATTTCTAGAATGTCCTATCTCCACAGAAGCTTAAGCAGCGAAATATATGTTTTATATTAAGTAATTATTTAATATGAAATTATATGATAGAGACTGGAAATAGAAAACATTAGAGTGTCTGTCACTTACACACACGCGCACACACATATAAGCACGTTACCGTGAACCGAATTGCCTCAACTAAAATTAAATAATTTCTCTCTCTCTCTCCAGAATTTTTGAATTTTTGGCATGAGAAAGAAGTATGTCCAGATAGTTAGTGATTATAAAGTGCATGTACGTAAACATTTTCTTGGCCCTCTGTGATAATCAACATGAACCAAACCAGCCAAGCAGTAATTGTGAGGAGGGGGGGGGGTATCCCAGATACAACATGTGGTAGGATTGTGACCTTATTTTAATAATTAATTATTTTAATTCAATGTATGATAACTATTTAATTATTGTGAAATTTAAAATATTAAAATTAATCAGGCGTGAAATTTAAAATACTGAAATTAATGTATCATTGTAACGATGGAAAAAAGCGTTATGACATGTATATAATGGTAATCATGTTTTTATTGAAAACAAGGAACTTTTTCAAATCAAACCTTATCGATATTCTTCTAATTTAAGAAGCCTAAATTAAGAAATTCAAACCATTTAATACAGTAATATTTAGTGCATTTTTTTTTTTTAATTGTGAATCCCACTCACGAATAGTTGTAAACCTATCATACACTGGAAACCCTACTCTAAAGACCAAACATGGAACTTTTTTTCAAGTCAATTCAGGCATGGCCGACGAAAGAGGGTTCGTACTCAGGAACAAAATTTTTTCTTCTTCCCCACGAAGATCTCCTCGCCCTTGAACCAGAAATAATTTCTAATACATAGTTGGTTATCAGCTAACGATTGATACTGCGAAATTAAAGTTTTCTCTCCGGCTTTTGGCCCTTCAGCTTGTCTGCCCATCAACTTAGTTTTTAAGGTACTCTGAACTGCATTCACTTCGAAAAGGTTTGCGCATAATATTCGATGTTGTTGCCAGCTGTCCATAAAAATAAGCTCAATATAAAATAAAATAAAGAGATAAATAGTAATTATTTTGAAATTTAAAATACTAAAATTAATCAGACTTGAGATTTAAAATACTGAAATTAATGTATCATTGTTAAGAAATATTTTCCATGAAACGTTATTTATAATCTCCCTATATCTGAAATTATAATCAACTCATTTTGTTTGTTTGTTTGACTACAACATTACGTTTCTATGTTCCCATGGTAACCGTAAGTTGTTATCATTATTATGCTTGAATATACCAGATGGGAAACATAATATGTACATCGTCAATACACGATGTTACAAATATCAACGATATTTCAGCACGCTAAACCGCCAGTTTGTCTATGTAACGAAATACTGTACTTTTGTTTTATCACAAGACATCATGTGACGTAATTTTTCCTGTTCCCATAGTAACAACAGGTTTAGCTCATGTGGTAAAGTTCTCTTTGTATGTTTCATCGTCAACAGCATAGCAGTAAGGTGTGCGCATTAATACTCTCAAACGTTTTGCGATGGTATGCAGTCCAATTTGGCAAATATGCTTTAGAACTTAAAAAAGCAATAAATTTTTAATTAAGTATTAATTAAATAAACATTTACCAACTGCTGATCTGTTTCGTTCACTAATAAAAGAAACCATCACAATTAAATAGTAAACAGTCTTGAAAACGAAACGTTTTCAAGACTGTTTGCACAGCGACACCGTGCATTATCACAGTTCAGATGTAAAATACACATACGTCATTTTGTTTTGCCTAATTCTGTTATTAAAATGGGTCAACTGAAGCGACGAGTTCCAATAGCGAATTTTTAACTAAATGAAATGACAAATTTCATTGAATTCAATTATTATAATTCCGAACTATTTTCTCAAAAAAAAGTTCAGGTAGCAGGATTTATCCCCTACGGAAACTCTGGTTTTTCATCCCGCATACAGGTAAATCGGCTATCAGAACACACTCAATTTACAGACAAAAAATATTATTGTTCTTAGTGTCGGGCAGTAGATATGTTCTGTGTAGCTGAATAATTTGTTGTCCCAACGATCAGTTTATCAATACCAGTAATGAAGAAATTCGTACTTGTACCAGTAATCAACATCGCACCGCCTGAGGAACTTCCTCATCAGTAGTGAAATGCCTTCAGGGAAGGTGGCTGGAGGGAGCCGAACAAATCGAAGTCTGAAGGAGCTAAGTCTGGGCTGTAAGTGGGATGTGGCAAGGTTTCCCAAGGATTACAGCGCAGCCACTCACGAGTGGTGTGTGGCTGCGCTGTAATCCTGTTCGTTTGCGCCGAATGTTAGCTTTCAGTTTGTTGAACGTCGCACAGTAAAGCTCTGTACGCAAAAATCAGAACTGTTCCCACTGTCCGAAAAGTCATGGCCACAGTGTTGTGGGATCTCCAGGGCGTTCTGTTGGCGAACTTGTTGCCGAAGAGAGGAACAATCAATTCGGCAATAAGTTCGCCAACAGAACGCCCTGGAGATCCCAGAACACTGTGGCCATGACTTTTCGGACAGTGGGAACAGTTCTGATTTTTGCGTACAGAAGATTGTGGATGTTTCCAGGTCATGGAATCTCGTTTGCTCTCCGGGATAGTGATGAACCCACGTTTCGTCTCCTTGACTAGACGAGCGAAAAAATTCTCGACTTTGTCACTGTATCGCAACAGATTCTCAAGAAACATCCCCATGCGTGTTGCTTTGTGCTCCTCTGACACTTACTGGGGAACCCAGCGGGCGCACACCTCTCCAAGGACATCGTGAATAATTTCATAAACAATGGATTTATTCAATTTCACCACTTGTGTAGTTTCAATAGCCAGTCTTCAAGAACGATGCCCTTAATGAGCGGAATGTCGTGTTCTGTCTTGCTCGAAAGGTCTGCCCGCCTGATGTCGATCTTCGATGTCACCACTTCCCGCTTTAAATTCATTGTTCCCAAAACACACCTGCTTCGTTGACATCACCTTTTTGCCATACGCAGCAATCAGTGCAGGGTCAATGCCACCTGGTGAAGCCCCTTTTGCTTGCAAAAAAAACGAATAGCTTCATGGACACTTGTTTTCTGGATCACACTCATACGACAGCCGTCATCTTGCAACTGGAATTAGCTGTAAGGCGACAGTAGCGCCACACTGCAATGGCGGTCTTTTTGAATGTTGGGTTTGTCTGCCCACCGTGTGTGATCTAATTCCCTTTCACCATTATAAAGAAAAAAAAAAATGTGTGACCTTACTTTTTTCGGACTCTCCCCCATACAATCAGTTCGGAGCTGAATTTTCGATTGCTGATTTATCAGTTAATTTCAAGCATACTGCATAATGGCTGTGATCATTTAGCCATGTTTTTTTGTAAACGTACTCCGATTGAAAACAAAGTGTGAACGACATGCACGTCTTGTGTACGTTATGAATTTCAAATTTCATATTCCATCTAGTCAGAGCTGACTCTCATATATATATATATGTGTATGTGTGTGTGTTAAAAATACCAAGCAATTTTAAACCTGGTTTTACTCCATTTCCCAAGTAAGCAAAACAGACAAACAAGTCAAGTTTGCGCCTGCAAGTGATGCAAGTCTAGCTGATCCTACAGGTAGTGCAAGACCAAGGCAACTCGTGGTAAAGGTGGCATAAGCTCCGATCACTAATCTTAATATTTACCCTTAATGCCAAAACACATCTCCAAGGAGGGGATGTATGATGTTTTGTATTAAAGGCAAGGGGCTACTACCCAGACCGGTTTCGACCTTTATTGAGGTCTCATCAGTGGGAGCCAGGCTAGAAATACCAAGATTTAGTAATACAGATTTAGTAATAATATATAATAAATTAGTAATATATATATATATATATATATATATATATATATATATATATATATATATATATATATATATATATATATATATATTTGAAGGATTTCGTCTCTTTTTTTTTTTTTTTCATTCTATAGCATGTTAATCACCAACGGGATTATATCTGCATACGAGTTCAATACGTTTTCAGCTGGGTTCATAAATAACTACTTTTGCAGTTAAAAGTCCTTTTCGTCCTAGCTAGAACGCTAAGGACTTTTTGTAAAGGCTTCTCAATCGTGTTAGCCGGTCTCATATGGGCGCGTATGGTTTTTCCTCCTCCCAAAGCTCTGGTTTTTTCATCCCGCAAACCGTTAAAAGAATACACGCAATTAAAAGGTATAATACACTTCATAGCCTTTATTGCGTTGATTCATAAGCCCAATCGAACCAAACTGGTAATTGTACCCAAATCTTCCCAGCCTTAGAATACTGTTCTCACGTTTTCTATTGTGCACTGGAAACTCTTAAAAAGTCGATGCTGTGAAGAGGAAGACATTTCGAGCTAACGGAGGATCTCTGCTTATGCCTACAGAGTGTACCAATGTGCAAACCATATAGATTCTACAAGCACTCGAATGTGTGGTTGATATTTGTTTAAAAAATGGACAGTGTGATTTTTCCACAGTGATAAATTCTCTCAAATGACTGACTAGTTGATTAGAGATATCCGCCTAAATGCTTATTATACCACAATGAAGTTGCGAAATGGTGGCACGCCAGAGCATCGAGCTCACGGGGGGGGGGGGGATTCTGGAAACATTACTAGTATCTTATCCAATGCAAACTTCTATCACGAACATTTCGTTTGCACTGCTCCTAAAGATGGTCAACGAGATTGAGATTCATCGAATAAAGGAATAAATCCATTAAAGTACAGTTACTCTCATGTTCATGCAGTCTTTCCTGCCTGGCACGTGCCCTGTAGCATTATCATGTCGAAATGTCCATCACATATAGGATCAATTGATGGCTTATCTGAGCATTGGTTCGCACCCAATGCTCAGATAAGAAACTTAAAGCAAAACGAAACACTGGTTTTGCTTTAAGTTTCTTCCACCATATTTCAAAAACAGCAACCCAGTCCTGTTGTATATAATACCGATGTTACTTCTCTAATTTTTTGTTTTTGGTGGATAATCCCTTTTGGGATAGTATCCTACGCATAATGTATTCAGATACACTTTCGCAGTCTCTGGTTGTATCGCTCAGTCTTTGATCGGTTATAGCACCTAATGATCTTTTTTTTTTCTTCTGTCCCGCTCATGATCATCTGTTTCCGATTATGTACCCGACGTTGACGGGATATTTCTTATTTATCACGCCATGCTCTGTACTCGAAATAGAGAATATTGTATTCCCCCGTCCCGCTAGGATTGACAAGGTTAACGGTTTTCGCGATATATTTACTGAAGTTACTATGGTCATGACGTTTTGCGCATCATCTCTCTCTCTCTCTCTCTCTCTCTCTCTCTCACACACACACACATCATTCCAGGTTGTGTCAGAGGATGTAGTGTTGGTTAGAAAAATTAAAAAAAAAAGAACTTGTCGTTTTTTTTTTGTTTTTTTTTATAAACATAACAGAAGATAAAGATTCTGAATTACGGCCGAAGTAAGATTATAAGACCAGTGTATTATGGCTGTTAACTGCATTTATCCTACTCGTCGGTTTGCCTGTTTTGTGACATGAAACAGAGTTTTACCAGAGGCAACCTTCCACTGGTTAACTCACTTTCAGGTGAAAGTGAGTACAAATGTCGCGAAGGGTGCAAAGGAGGTTCTCTGCACCCTTCGCGACTCGAGTCTTTTCAACCATTCACTGTATCTTACGGGAATACGGCGAAGGTGTTCTTGCAAAATAAGAGTAATTTCTTTTTGAGAAGTGACGTCCACTAACTGCTTATTGAGAATATCATTCGGCTCTGCAAAATCTCTCGTTATACAGCATTAGGTTGAATGATTCTGTAGCTTTATCTGATCTGATTTTCCTTTTCAGTTGTTTCCGACCATAGGTAACTTTGTAGGCATTGCCCACAAAGTATTCCTGGTGATATTTTTACAGGATAGTTCATCATTGCTCCCCCCCCAATTTTATCCGGGCTCGGGATCGGCATATGGCTGGGACGTATTCATGATTTTAATCCATGTGTGTTCAGGGGGGTGCGGTTTGCCTGTTTTGGGGGACGAAAAACCCGAGTTTCCGGGTGGAAAAACCCTCTACCTCCGTATGAGACCGGCTAGTCGAAAGAGATCAGATAAAGGTTCCTCACGTCACTGACGGGAATCGAACCCAGGTCTTTCCGACCAAAGGGCTTCGTCTATACTGACTGAGCTACGGAGGCTCTTGTAGCTTTATGGAAAGTTTATAATCATAGTTGGGGAGGGGGAGGACTCGCTCCCATGGCGCCTACGGCGCCCAATCCCCCCGAGTTCCCGGCTGGTAAGCCGGTAAGACAAAAAAACGTGACATAAAAACGTTTCAAATTTCGGCTTATCTTTTTATATACTGTATATAAAATAGATAACTTTATGGAAAGTTTATAATCATACTGGGGGGGGGGGGGGGGCTCCGCTCCCCTGGCACCTACGGCGCCCAACCCCCTGAGTTCCGGGCTGGTAAGCCAGTAAGAGCAGGTAAGCTGGTAAGACAAAAAAGGTGACATAAAAGCGTTTCAAATTTCGGCTTATCTTTTTATATATATAAAATAGATTTATTTCTGTCTTACACAATAATAACTTAGCATGATCACATCATCACCCTTTTTCGCTAATGGATAAAATTGTAAACCAAAAGGCTTCGATGAATATCTCTTCCGTACGTTCAAGGTACTTCAGAACAGACAAGACACACACACACACACACACACACACACACACACACACACACACACACACACACACACACACACACACACACACACACACACACACACCCTACCGTCATATGCTTGAGTTATAGTTTGCCTTGTTCATTTTATTTTGGTAGATCACCGCTTGTCCGGATATTGAATTGCAAAGATGACATCCGTTATTGTGAACATCACGATCTTGCATCCTGTCTGCCAATCACAGGATCGATTGGAGAAACGCCAAAGTCATATGACTTCGTTACAAAGTCGGAAATTATGTGTTTAATTAAATGTCAGTTTTTTTTAATTTATCCGTTTAATATAATTTAATATGTAATATAATTTATTTAACATTTTATATAATAATTTATCCGTTTAATTATAATTTTTTTTTATTCTTTTTTTTTATCGTTCGTCATATTTTCTGTCTATGACTGAGCAGATATATTCCTTGTAAGGAACAAATGGATAATACGAGAACATGAGAGTTGGGAGCATTTTTATTATTACTATTATGAAAACAGCCTTGGATGTTCACGTAGCATAGTTTTAACATCGCAAATAACACTTATGTAATGATCAAGCCTTATACTGACGTCATTTCACGTAAGAAATTTGCGCAAAAGATAAATCGCAATCTCGGTATTATCACTAAATGAAGACGCAAATTGCTCATGGATGCCACTTCCTTAGATGGCATATCTTCACCTACCATCGGTATGTAGGATTATCTGTAAACTCAGTGAAGGACAATATGAACAAACTGGATTTCTCATAGAAAGCATGAGAACTTATAAGCAGGATGGGTCAAACAAGGTCCTTTTAATTGCTAATTATTTGACGTAAATGCGTTCTCATTTTTCTGGAATAAAGTGTTGCACTTGCGCAAATCGACAGTTCTCTCGAAACCAACATATTGTAACTTCCCCCATACGCCATTGGCAGACATTACATACGGATCACTTCCAGTAGTCCAGGTGTAATGTCTGCCTTTAGCATCAACACTAATATTACGTACACATCATGTATTTGTATAATGAAAAGATATGGCGAAGAGATATTTACCTGGAACACTTTGAAGATATATTCCACAGTTATTTTTACAGTGTCTATTGTCTGCTTTCTTATAAATAAGGATGATGATATGTTATTTCAATCTTGTGCGCACTGATACTCTGTCTGATTTATATATAATATTCAAAAGAAAATTTTCGCTTTTTTTCTTTTTTTCCCCCGTGTATTTCATCATTTTAAGAATGACTTCATTATCATTCTTCGTTGGTTCCATTTTTCAGGTCTTCCATTACTGACATGAACAATATGTTAGCAAAATAAAATTGCAAAATGACAAATGAACCTATAATTTACTGAAAGTGAGACATGAAGGTGATGCTATTGTTCGTGCAGGTCTTTGAGTGGTTCCTTCATTTTAAAGATGAAGCATCCTTAGTCAAAGCCGTCTATGCTCTATACAGACATTAACGTCGAGTAATGAAAAATTAGAAGAAATGCTCAATTTAATTCGAAAGGATCACGCGAGTTAAAATATTGAAGTTTCCTTGTACGACTTTTTTTTTTTTTTTTTTTAACTGAAGATATAAATATGAACATACCGATTCTACTAACGGAACAACAGCAGTTTTTTCTCCAGCTGCTCAACACAAGGACAGTGGTTTCCATACTCGCTAGGTTTGTTCTCGTGTGACTTCTTTGTTTGTTCTCAGGCATGAGAAATTTCGAGTGAACACAAAATTGATGACTTCGAGCCCGTTAAACAAAATTCGATTAAGATGCTTTTTGGACATTCTGATAACAGATTTTGACCAATATTTTCAACGGTAAACAGAAACGAAGGGAAAAATTTATTGCTGCTGAAAAGCTAACTTTGAAGAAGACTGAACTCGGAATGTAATCGTTGTGAAATCGCTTTATTTCGGATACTGTGTGAGCAAGTTTCCTATAATAAAACTTAAATTTTGTTGAATATTATAAATAATATGATATTTGATTTAGACATGAGAAAATGGCTCGTCGAAAAATAATTCAAGGGCGAGCAAAACTTAAATATGGCAAGGGCACACGCAATTCATTTTGGTATACAATTTTTTTAAAGGAACCTTTATGGCTCAGTCGGTATCAACAATGCACTTTGGTTGGAAAGATCTGGGTTCAAATCCCATAGGACGACTCGAAGAACCTTTATAACGGCTTTTCAAACTGAAGGTGAATGAGCTGGCCAGAAAACCAAACCCAATTAACAAACATAACACGTTGGCCTCATAGCCTTAATTGCATAATTCCAAACATCCCAAATCAGCATTGAAAAGATGCAGACAAAAAAAGAAATTTCTCATTATCGCATTGAGGATTAAGGCCTCTGATAGCAGTGACACACACACACACACACACACACACACACACACACACACACACACACACACACACACACACACACACACACACACACACACACACACACACACACACACACACACACACACACACACACACACACACACACACACACACACACACACAAAGGAGTAGGGTCACGAGGGCAGGAGAACGTTGAGAAGAGACTTTGAAAGGAAGATACATGAAAACTGATTTTGGTGAATATCACGAAGTCAAGGTCGGGGATTAGCAAGGATGTAAACAAAACTCTGAACTTTCGAAGGGGAAAGTAATCTTTCACTGTGTATCAGGAGATCAACGACCTTAATTGAGTGAAGTGGTGGGGGGATAATACAAGAATGGAGAAACGAAACAGGGCAGGGAGCAGAGAGAAAACAGTTGTTGCACAGGAAGTGTCAACACAGGAAGTTCTTGGGATTACAACACGATAAACAGTGATTGGACTGATATGGTGAAACCGATGAAAACATTGTAAGTAGTGGGCAATTTGGAATAAATGATTCTTACTGAAGACAGTTACAGCTATTTGAACTCTATCTGCGCTTTTCAGGACCTATTAGTTGTTGCCTCAGTAAGCTATAATTCATATGTAATGAGGAGCTTCTACCCTGCCAGCCATGTTACGTCACAAATTCAAAACAGATAAATTTCATAGATGAATTTATTTCTCATTTCGTACTTTCAATCATTATATGAGCATTTAAAAAATATTACAATGGAAGACACGCTAGAATTCTTACGTAAGTCTTCCCTTATATTAATATTTTCTTAAATGCCTACTTACGTTTCAGTTAGTGGACCACAAAGAATATTACAATGCAATACAGTACTTGAAAATCATATATACATCACTTAATGAATTCTGTTTGTTTTCGTCAGCTCTTCAAATCTTTTCTAACGATTTTTTAAATATATTATTGTGTTCTGAAGGCAAGTGAAAGATCAATATTCTAAAGTCATCCTCCTTTTTTTGGTAAACATTTCGTCTGTTAAGGAGTTAATTTGCATAAAGCAGAATTTGAGATTCGTCTAATCATTTCAACATTGTCGCATTTTTCATTCCTCTTCCATTCTTCTCTCCCAAGAGTTTTGTATTATAACTTAATATTTTTATGCGTTTATGTTGTTGCGCGATTTTTATGCATCTATATTTAACGTTTTTTTTTTTTAATGAATGAATTTTTTTAATCCTGCTTCTTTCTAAACTTTATTAATACCTACTTCAACAATGGTTTCAACTACATTTGCAATTCCTCCACCTTCTGATGAAATGTCTACAATTTCAATGCTACAGTTTCAATGTTCATAATGTTCATCCTGCATTAGAGTTGAGTTCGAGGTTATATCGTAGTGTGTAGTGTTCGTGCAAGCTCCTGATAAGATAAGTATTATTTTCAGTTATCGTTGATAAAATCAGTTAATATTGCGTAGTTTTGTTTGCTTTGCGTATTTTAGTGCGTCTGTTTGTGTGTTTTTGGTGTGTATTATGGCACCTGTACGAAGGAAAATGGCGGCCAGTAATGATGGTTCGCCATCGTTATCAAAGAATAGTAGTATAAAAGAAATGAGTCAGTGTACTCGCTGTGAAATACGCTTTACGGAGTGCAGTCGGAGTGTGGATAGATGATAATAAAAGATTGAATGTGTGTAGAAAATGTAGGGAGAATGAGGAATTGAAGTGTATTTCGGATCGTGAGTGTGATATTTTTGTCGACCTTCAGAATGAAGGAAATAACGATATGACAAGAAACGGCAAGGTTGTACATGAGAATTATGAGAGTGTGAATGATAGTATTAATGGTTTCTCAGAGAATAAAAAAGATGAGATAGATGCAATGAATGAGATTGCGTTGTTGAATGGTGCGATAGAAAGGGCAAAACAGCAGCTAGAGTGCATGAACAAAAGTCGACTGAATGAACCAACCAATAATAAAAGGTATGACAGGAAAAATAGGCGTATGAATGTGAACATGAACAAAATGAAGGAGAGAGTGCTGTATGGAGACTCGTTAGTAAGAGGTGTGTTAGTAGAGGATTTGACAAAATCGTACCAACCTGGTGCGACCATAAAGGATGTAACTGAGTCTATTAGAGAGCAAAAGGAAAGGGTGAAAGAAATGATTGTTCTGGCAGGTACGAATGATTTGAAAGGAAATAAAATGGAAATGATAGAAGATCTGAATGAATTGTTTGAGGTAGCAAAAGAAAAGAGTGAGAGATTTAGAATGATTAGTCTTTTGCCACGGCATGACAGTGAAATGTTTAAAAGGAGGGCCATAATTGCGAATGACTTTATGCGTGGGTTATGTATGACGAGTGGTGTGGAATTTGTGGACGTGTGGAGTGAGTTTGATGGGCGAAAGGATCTATATAAGATGGATGGCTTGCATTTGAATGGTTATGGTGTAAGAAGACTTGAGAAAGTGTTGCTGAATGTAGTAGATGTGCAAATTCAGGGAAACTAGATTCGTTAAGGGGGGGGGAGTAGATATACAGTCCTTAGAGAGGCAGTTGAATGTAAGAATGAATATAATATGCTAGAGCAAATAAGGACAACAAACCAGAGTGGGATAGTTAATATAAGGCATCAAGGCAGGATTGGGGCTAATGGGGTCTTAAATTCATGTACACTAATACTAGGAGTATTAGGAAGAGTTGGCCATGGTTGGCACTTCCAGACCACAGGTTATTGGTATTAGTGAAACATGGCTGACTGTAGATGATATAGCTAGTGGGATTGAATGTGATGGGTATAGCGTGTTCAGGAATGACTGGGAGAATGAAATGAGGGGGGTGTTGATGATAGCAGATGAGCTACAGCCAAAGAGAATAGAAGTTGAATTGCAGGATAGAAAAAAGAGCACATTTGAGGCCATTTGGTGTGAGATTGTGCCTAGCAGAACTAAATATACAATTGGGTGCTGCTATAGACCAGGTGATGGAAAAGATGGTGATGACAGTATGCACAAGCAAATAGAAGAAATGAGTGGAAGGAGGGTGATTATTATGGGAGATTTCAACTATGGTCGCATTGATTGGAGTGAGGAGAGTACACACGGGAGGAAGGAATTGGATTTTATGCGGTTATTAAGGGATAACTATCTGCGACAGCATGTAATGGAAAATACTAGGGGTCAGAGAGTGCTTGACCTAGTAATTACATCTGAGGATTTGGCTGTAACAAATATGACCACATTGCCACCAATCGGGAGGTGGCTAAAGGTGAAGAATTTTCAATTAAGACAGGGTACATGTGGAAATATCGGGCTGGAAAGTATGACAAGCTTAGGAGTTTGATTGGCTCAGTGCCATGGCATGTACAACTGCAAGGACTAGAAGTTGATAGTGCATGGGAGGTGGTTAAGAAGTGCTTGCATGAAGCAATGGCTGACCGTATACCTAGAGTCCGAATAATAAATCAAGTAGGGGTTAAATGGATGAATAACACCATTAAGCTTGAGCTGCAAAAAAAAGAAACAACTATGGAGGGAATTTAAGGAGAAAGGTGACCGGCAGGCACATGAACGGTATAAAGCGCAGGCCAGAAGGGTGACGAGTGTGGTAAGAAAAGCAAAAAAGGATTACGAAAGAACATTGGCCATGCAGGCTAAAGAGAATCCTAAACAGTTTTTTAGATATGTAGCAAGTAAAAGGAAAAATGTACATGGCAGAATGATTTTAAAGAGTGCCGATAGTAGGGAGGTAACTGAATCAGTTGAGATAGCTGAGTTACTGAGTGAGCACTTTGCAAAAATATATCATCCAGATGGTGACATTGCAGAAACGAATAAACCAGTAGATTATACGGGAATTGTGGTGAATGAAGTGGAGGTGAGCAGTCTATTGCATAACCTCAATGTCAATACATCTGCGGGGTTGGATGGTATACCAGCTCGTGTAGTACGAGAAGCAGCTAATGAATTGTCAGTACCCTTGACCATTTTGTTTAATTTGAGTCTCGGGTCTGGGTTAGCTGTATAAAGGGTTAGTCCCGAGTGGGTGGAAGGAGAGGAAAATAGTTCCACTGCATAAAGGTGGTTCCAAGACCGCTGTTGTAAATTACCGACCGATTAGCATATCAGGAATCATTGTCAAGGTCTTAGAGAAATTAATCAAGAAAAGAATACAGGATTGGATAGATGAAAATGGGATATTGTATGGGGGACAACATGGTTTTGTGAAGGGTCTACCCTTCACAAAATCCATGCCTCAGTAACTTGTTCACGTTTTATAACACAGTGACAGCTGAACTGGATAGGGGTCATGGGTTTACAGTGATACTACTGGACCTTGCCAAGGCCTTTGACAGGATACCACATGGAACCCTAATCAGTAAACCGGAGCAGATGGGGATAGATATAGGGTTGGTAAGATGGATAGGAGGGTGGTTGAAGGAGAGATACCAAAGAGTGGTTTATTCAGGAGTGGAGTCAAAAAGACGTCTTGTGACTAGTGGAGTGCCGCAGGGCTCTGTTCTTGGACCACTGCTTTTCAATTTGTTCATCAATGATATTGGAAAGGATTTGAGAGGAAGTGTTCACTTGTTTGCTGATGATGCAAAGTTGGGTAGAGCAATTGTGAGTGCACAGGATGTCAAAATGTTACAGGATGATTTGGATAGTTTGGAGGACTGGGCTAGGAAAAAAATCGTGAAGCTTTATGCAAAATCTGCACATTTCGAAAACCTCTAGCACCTGAGACGACACCTGTTTTGTGCCTTCTCTCTCTCTCTCTCTCTCTCTCTCTCTCTCTCTCTCTCTCTCTCTCTCTCTCTCTCTCTCTCTCTCTGTGTGTGTGTGTGTGTGTGTGTGTGTGTGTGTGTGTGTGTGTGTGTGTGTGTGTGTGTGTGTGTGTGTGTGTGTGTGTGTGTGTGTGTGTGTGTGTGTGTGTGTGTGTGTGTGTGTGTGTGTGTGTGTGTGTGTGTGTGTGTGTGTGTGTGTTTTAAGGAAGCAGATATGAGCTGAGTGTTTTATGTGGAAAGTAGAATGAAGGAAAAGGTGCGAATACGATTATCTTTCTATTCTTGTAATCCTCGAATTATGACTCATTTGCAGCTTACTCGCAAATGAATCAGAGTTTTGAGTGAAATTTTTATTGTGAAATACAATGGACGCCGCTTGTTGTGATCACTTTCGGACAGTCGCTTTTCGATAACAATAAGCGGATGATAACATTAAGCAAAGGATATAAAAAATTGCATCATTTATTTCAATTTACTGAACATTAATTTAATTTATTGTTATAAACAACTTTTTGATAAGCAACAACATAAAATTTATTTAAAAACTTATCTACTGTTGTGTCTTTAAGTTTGTCTTAAAAAAATCCACCTTTTTGGAAGCAGTTTACAATAGCCTTCTCTGAAACTTGCTTCCATCGCATTGCTACCAAATGCAATGCATCAAGAAGGGAAATCTTTTTTGCAATTGGACTTGTGTAAAAATATTTATGTAGCTATAAGAAGTCTAAATATTTTACATAAAGTTTACCAAGGGCCCAGTAAGAATTATGACTTGTAAATAGATGTATGTTATATGTAAATAATCCCAATGGGAATTTGTATATTGCTCTATGCCAAATAAGGGAATATTCTAGAAGGTATAGTATTAAGGCAATACCTTGCCATTAGTAAACAGTATAATTTTAGAGCTTTGTAAAGATGTCAAACTTTGTGTGTGTTCTACATGGGAAGCTCAAGGTCAGTGCTAGGTGGACTGACAAAAGCTTCAAACGAATATCCGCTGCCAGAACGAATAGGATTTAGGGAGTGTAGGAGAAAAACAAAGGAAGGGTCAGTCAAAGAAAAGGATCAAGGGATTTCGCCGAAAAGTTCGGGGTTCACATATCTCCGCACAAGTATTCGGAAGTGACCGAATAAAAGGCGTTGGCGAAAAGATCGCATCATCGGTTCGAGAAATTTTCGTCAGTGATCCAGAGGTCGTGATCGAGAAGTCGCCAACGGTTGTCCGGCAGATGTAAGCCATCGATGACGCTACGTCGGGAGAAATCATGCCAGTGATCTGAAAGAAAGATGACGAGGAGCTGATCCGCCAGGCAAAGCTGATAGTTGATGACGAATTGACGAGTCTTCGCCAGGAGCTGTTGTCAGAGGGAAGAAATTGCTCCGTTAATCCAATGCGCATGCAAGCATTCCACAAGCCGATAATCTTCGTCCAAAGTGCGACAGTACAGCGTCCCAAGGAAGCATCAGTGACCCATCGCCAGCGTAAAGAGATTGAAAACCCTGACACGGAACAGAAGTCCAGTTCGAAGCCAAGTACACAGAAGGTAGTAGCTATAAAGTGAGTTGGCCCGTTTGTTAAATTTCCTTGAGCTTTTAAGACAACACTTATTAATGGACTGTAAGTAGAGGCTGATCTAAATAGGGACATCTAACAGTTAAAGAATTATAAAGTAATTAAGTGTCAGGAATTTGTAGTTTGAATTAAGTCATAGTATAACTGTTTGTTGAGTTGGTGAAATTTGCCTATAGAATATTCCCAGCATAGAAAGGAAAGAGCAATTGTGTGTAAAAGATATTGTTTATGTGTTCGATGAGTAAGAGTTAACATTCAAGTAATAAGTACCATTGCTCAGTATAAATGATATTAAGAAAATTAGTTAAACATGTGATATGATTTGTGTGAGAAAATGCAGGAACTTAACTAGTCTATTTATTCAGATTTAAATTGTGATGTTTCTTTTTATTATTAAAAATGCAGTGTAAAATTTGTCTTATGTGAATTAAAATTTTGTTGTTTAAATATTAATAGAGCGTTGCCTGATATTTTAGTTCTTTGATGCACTGTTTCAAAAAAACAACCATGCTTGTGAGTGGGGAAGATAGATAATTAATAGGAGAATTAGATAAAGGGATAGCCACGACTGTATATAAGAGTAAGGAATGATATCTACCGAAAGTAGTAATATTTAATGCCACAAAAGGATTTCCGGAGGCGCAGTCACTAATTCAAATAAATATTTAGAGATCCTTGGTATAATAAAAATAGGAATACTGGAGGTAAAAATAAGGAACAGGAGGATATAAATTTAAAGGTAATAGAGTTGTATAAGGGTACTTGTATAAGTATAAGTTGTTAAAGATTTGGGAATTGATGATAAGATAAAAGAGAGAGAAAAGAAATAGATTAGAGAGTAATAAGAGATATAAAGAAATAAAATAAAGGATATCAAAATAGATTAAAAGCACATCACATTTACACTTGCATCAGATTGGTCTTTTATATCAAGTTCAGCTATAATTCTCGCAAGAACTTCCTTGCAATAATAAGCTTGAAAAGCTCATATTATTATTATTATTCAGGCCTGCATGGAGTCAAAAACCTCATCGCGTATGATGCCTTGGTCACATGGTTGAATTAACGATGTAGTGTTCGAAGGCAAGAAAATTACTTTGATGTTCTTTAACAATAAATTGTTTGTGTTTGCAGTGCAGTTGTGTACTAACAAGACAATTTTTCGCTTTAATTTAAGATCCCATCTAACTAACCAATTGTTGAAAATGTCATTCGTCATCGAAGCATTTGCCTGTTGATACTGTTCTAGTCAACAGGCAAACTTTTGCCACCTTTAAAACACCGAGGATTTTTACTTTTTCCAATCACTAGGAGCTCTCGTTTCTCACCTTTCATATTATTATTATTGTTATTATTATTATATTATTAAGAGATCTCCACGGAGTCAGCGACTCATCGAGGAAGGCCACATACTACACACACCAGTTATCATACTTATTCTTCAAACCAATCACACTGCTTGCACTCAACATCCAATGGCAATCCATTCCAATCATGCACCACCCTCTGAGAGAAAAATCTAGCACTCACCCTCTTCCTAGCGGTGTTCATTCTCGGCTTATAACGATACCCCCCATCCTCCATAAATTGAAAAATTCTATCAATTGAAATCCTGTATGACCATTTCGGAAGTTTGTACGTCTCAATCATATCACCCCTCTTTCTCCTGTTTGCTAGTGTCTGCAGTCTACAAATTCTCAACCTGTCTTCATAATCAGTATTCCATAATCCTGAGATCATTTTTAGCACTCTCCTTTGTACTCTCTCCAATATATCAGAATCACAACGGAAACCAGGAGACCAGGCCTGCACACAATAGTCCAAGTGAGGTCTTATCAAGGCCTTGTAAAGAGGCAAAATAACATCCTTATGTTTACATGTGAACGTTCGTTTCAGCATTGCAATTATCTTTTGAGTTGTATTTGCAATCTTTACCACATGGCTCCTAAACTTCAACTTCCTATCTATTAACACTCCAAGATCCCTAGCCTTGTCAGTTTCTTCTAGCCTAATCCCACCAATATAATACGACATTGGATATCTAATCATGCCTCACATAGAACTAAAGAACCTCACACAGAATATATGCATCTACGGTATATGCACGAGCTATGAGGCTCCATAATAGAACTTATTATGGAATTATGGATGTTATCTCTCAAAATTCGAATCCTTTATTGCGATAGTCTGACGTCCGGTATGAGACGCTTTTTTCCAATGGCTATATCGATGTTATTTATTAGTTTTACCTTCCCGTATTACTGATTTCCGTCTTAAAAAAAGGAGAGAGAGAAAAAAAAAACGCTTAATGTTTACACAAGTGATATTGCAATAATACTCCACTAGGGAACAACATTAGGATTTGGGCTTCAGGCAAAAGAAGAAAATTTGCTGCTGAAATATTATTCTAGTAGCATATTTTTCAAGAGTTTTTAATTCTGTGGTCAAATTCTAAAATCTGAATAGTTTCTTAATAGTTATTGAGTTGTATTAAACTCCCAAAGCTGGGACGTCTATAGACGTCCAACTAAATCTGGATATGATTCAGCCCACCTGTTTAAAGAACCACGATAAGAAGTGCAATCAATTTGCCCATCCTGTCCATTAGAAGGTGTGATAAACCCTCATGCTGAAGAGAATGGTTAATCAGATTATCTCACGTTCGTAGCTACCTCTCAGTTGCCTATAACAAGAAACGCACATCCTTGGTCTATGTTTTTTAACTGGATTTTAGTTATATAGGATAGACTAAAAATGGAGAAATTATTTATATTTTTGTTTTCTCTTTTTATTATACAATACAATTTTAATTTATGGACAAAATAAAGGTCTTGCATAATTTCTTCACTTAAATATTGCCTTACCTTGGAGAACCAATTTCATTTTTAATTTTTTTGCGCTAATATTTTTCTAATCGCTTTCTAGACAAAACATTATTCTTTGTTCTCGAAGAAATTAATTCACGATAATTATTTGAAATATTCTTTTAAAAAAAGAGAAGAAAACCGGCTGCCGACGTTCCAGATTATATTATTTTTATTTTTGTACAAAACCATCGAAATCGAATAATACTTAACAGATTTCCTTTAGGACGTTGGAGCAACTCTGCTTTATAGAGAATAACATGAAATTCTTCATATCACTAAATTTTTTCTTTATATTATATCTACTGTTCTTTGTACTTTCACTTTCTTGGTTTCCCTGTATAATTGGTCATTACAAAATGAAATTAACAATTATAGATATTTACTGCATAATTCAGATATTTTATTCTCCAATTTTTAAAGTAAGCGATACATTTGCTTATTTTTATCATTCAAAATATGTATATCAAATGCATCAAATGTGAAATTTCATTTCCTTTCACAATACAAATGAACTTTATTTCGACTTTTGATAGAATCACCCCTCCCCTCTTCCATTGCAACATTACCAGACACCCGAAAGCTGTTATGAAGCATAGGTACAGTTTTTATTTTATTCGTGATTTTTCCATAATAATTGTTATGGAAAAATATAACGTTTAATTTTTTCGACAGAGAAACTAAGTTTTGATTATTATAAATTTGCAAATTATAAATAAGAAAATATACATATTATTTCCCTATTATTATAAATCAGGAAGTTATGTGACGTTGGCTAATAGGGTAAATTAATAAATACCCTACATCCGTGGCACATCCGAAAAAATAGCCAAGATACTAAAACAGTACAACCTACACACAGCATATAAGCCCCACCGCAAACGTGCTACCCTTATCCGTTCTACGAAAGATCAGCTCCCTCCTCTCTCTCTGCCTGGAGTTTACAAAGTACCCTGTTCCTGTAACCTGGCGTACTTTGGACAGACAGGCAGATCAGCATCCATCCGTCTAGAGGAACACAAGTCTTACATCTTCAAACACAACTATGGCCATTCAGGCTTGGCTGACCATGTTTTGGACACCACCCACAGGGGATCATGGAAGAAAACCACCATGCTCCACCACAGCAAATTCAAGAAAGAGAGACTTTTCTTAGAAGCAGCAGCACCTCTCAAAAACCAACCAAATCTCAATAAATACGGTTGCATTAAGCTTCCGAAGATTTGGGAAACACTCATCACCTTACATTCCAGGCCACCTACTGCTGCCCTTAGAGGGCGCTCTACCTAGATAGGATTTTAGTGTCACCCACGTGGTTGGGCTGAGTATTGTTTGTTATTGGTGTATATGTTACATTAATTGTTTTTGTAATCCCCGTAGATGTCCTAGTGACTAGGACGAAATATAGGAAGTATTAAATTTTATTTTAATTCTTTTTGAGTGTTGTAAAAAATCCATTAAGCCTCCAACATGAAGTAATCTAAGACTTTTAGCTTTTCGTCTAGGTAAGAGAATTATTGTCCTGCATTTCTAAGACGTATTTCAGAAATAGCAATCAGCAGAAACAGAAGTAGTAATAGTTAGATTTTTTTTAAAAAAAAGAAACAGAAATAACACAATTCAAATTTCTTTGTGTGGTATACAATTTTACATGTTGAAAATACAGCATAGTATTTCTAAATCTTAGAATAATTTCAGCAGACCGTTGATTTTAGATTCAAAGAAAGAGTTCAGAATTAGAAGCTTCGATATACAACAATATTATTGATTTATTTCTTTTGTCAAAACGGTAAACTGAAATAAGAGATTTTGAATACCGTCTGAAAGCTTTCAAAGCTATAGAAATTTAAAGTAGTTATGCAACTCAGTTCCAGGACAGCAGTGGGGGGGGGGGGGGGGGAGTTTGCAGTAAAAAATCCTACAAATGAGCATAAATTTTTAATCATTCCATACAGGATATCCTTCCTATTATATTTTCAACATATCTAAGTGGTTAAGCACTGGATATTATAGTAATGTGCATCCTACAAAAAAAAAAAAAAAAAACCTCTGTTGCAATGTTCAGCAAAAGAAGGCGAAGGTCTCTGATAAAATACCATTAGGTATAAATTTTTGATACTAAAAAAGATACAATATCGGAAACCGAGTAATGCAATTTATAACTTTGTTGTTCATAAAAAAAAAAAAAAAAAAAAAAAACAATCGTTCCTGAAATTGAAATGTGACAATCCATATAAAGGTATTTTGCAAAGAAAGAAAGCAAAATGTCATATTTATTTCACTAAATGTTATTTAAAAATATAAATAGTTGACAAAATATTTTAAACGTAAACAAACATTTGAAAATTCGCGAAAAAGAATCTATACTGTCAGTAAAGTGGAGGAAATTAGCTATTACTAAAGTATATTCATTGCAAAGGCTGATCTATGGTCATTTCAGGATTGATTATTTATTTTGGCAGTGTGAAACTTCTATTTTTGGAAAGAGACACAAGAAATAAATTGTTCAGCCAAAAAAAAAAAAAAAAGATCAAATATCCTAGTACAGTGAAAAAAATTCGAAGTAACAAAATACATGTAAAGACAAGTGACACAAAAGTCGCTCGACCACAGTTAATCCGCTAATGGCTCTCAAATCGCCGTTAAAATAATACTGGAGAGTAGCTGCCGTTCCTGATAAACTCACGATGAGTTAATAAAATCCTCTGGAAAAAATAGATCCCTATTTTTTGACACTGGCTGGCCGAGACTTCCCCTAAATGACGGGTTCCTGTTGTATTCTAAGCAAAACGTGAATTGGATTGAGTTGTTTAAAATTACAGCAAAAGTAACCAAAGCTATGAGGTCAGTATATCATGTCTATTAATGTGTGTGTAGTGTTTTGTTCAGCATTTTGCTGAAACTCAGTTACTACGCACGAAAAATTTTATGAAACAGCGATCCTTTCCGTTTCGAACACTTTTGTAAACGTGTTTGAATTGGCACACTATAAAATTACATGTCAATACATCATTGCATTTGTGAAATCTTCAGATAAAAAGAAGTAGCAGACATAGTAAACGGGATTTTTTTTTTCTGGTTTACAGTCAGTCAACTCCCGTATTATTAATATCGCAATTATATAATTAGCTATTCTGTTTAGCCACTTACTATGATGACAATATTTACGATTTTCTGAAATATCATGAAATGTCTATTTAAAAAAAAAAAAAAAAAAAAAAACCTGCATTTCCAGCATTTTGTTTTGTATATTTCGTGTACGCTCAGCAATACCAATTCACGAAATATCTTACTGGGAAACTGAATTCCTTCAAAAATTGGCATGAGTATCTAAAAGATTAATTAGCTTTAAAATATAAAGAATGGAAAGAGCAATAACCAAAGTTACGATTAAGAATATCAAATTTATAACATTCTTTGATTGCCATACATCAAGCCAAAATGTTTGTGCTAAATACAAAAAATGATTGCCATTTTAAACAAGTCCATTTTCAACTATGAATTAGTCTCTCCCTATTCAATTTCATTAAGTAAATTTTACTCATCACTGTGTTCAAAATAACAGCTTTTTTACCTTCACTGAACGGCAAACTGCCCTAAAACACCAAGGAATATCAGTTTCGCAATAGTTCAACATCTGTACTTTGCATACTCACTTTCTTTTTAATTTGAAACAACTGCACAGCTTGAAATACAATCTTGTCAAATAAGTCTAACTGCATACTGTTCATTGCATTAGTTGAAGTCATGAGATCTGGATGTATAGATTTTAATATTGCACGAAGATATTTTGCGAACGGTTCCTTACGTTTTCCTTCTGTGGTTATTTTAGGTGGCATACTGAACCTTATTTTAAAATCACAAAATTAATTATAGTTGCCTAGTACGGATTGCTTACTTCCTACTGCTTTGCTGGATGATATTTCGTTTGTCAACTAAATTTATTTCGAACAGAAAGTTCGTTAGTCTTCTGGAAAGAACAGACCACATTTAAAATAAATTATCGCATATCTGCTGTTAACAATCAGAAGTCGCGTATAGCATACCGTGCGTAAACTGTTCGTAGCGTTATAAATGACAGCTTCAGTAATATTTTTGCATTTCAAAAATAGGAAATACAGTATATTGTAAATCGCAACGCTATGGAATAACTGTTAAAATGCATGACTTTACTGTATACTAAATACAAACTCACTCGCAGTTTGTATTTATTTTTCTTTTATTTTCCTAACTTCGCACTGTTACCTACTACGGTCCCTACATATAGAACAGAGGAAGCCAAGTCCCCAACAATATCCTGTGTTATCCGACTTGAGTTAGACCTTGAGTTAGATAATCGAAAACCTCTGTACTCTTTTTGGAGAGTCAAATAAGCAGGGTAGCCATCTCATTCAGGGCGAATGAGATCTATCATCTCATTCACAGATTCACAAACATCCATGGCCAAGATGGGATTCGAACTCACGGCGTGTTGGTTTTGGAGAGCTGATACCCTACTCCCTGTTCATCCAGTCGGAAAATAAGCAGGCTTATTATTATAAGTCAATAGGGATGTTGATTTATATCGATGTCTTAAGGGTGAAAGGTAAATAACCGGAAGGAGACTCGCACACTTGTTAGGAAAGTGGAAAACCAACTGGAGATTCTTATGTACAGACCTAACCTTCTAGAAGAAGGTTAGGGATTCATTAGATACTCGACGAATGAGGATAGGCTGGGGATGCGACTTAGCCGACGAAATTATATTCTATATTCTACTTAAATCACGTACTTATATAATAGTAAAACAAGACAAAATGTTATTCCTGCTGGGGTTCACAGTTAAACAAAGTCCTCGCTGTTTTCGTCAGGAATCCAGCACTAACAGCGATAAGTCATTTACTAGAACAACACAAACACGAAGATAAACTTCTTGATTTCGCTGAAGCTACCCATCATAATACGTATGGCATTGCTGATGTCTTGGACATAGTCATACTGCAGAATGTGAGACTCCAACACAGTTTAATGGCACTAAATGATCTTTCATCTGACCATAGCCCCATACTGTTGCAGTTGGGAAACCAGCTGTCTCTCCCCCCCCCACACACACACACTCATTCGTATCATGAGAAAGGTTGTCCAAAGTACTTCCGAAATATATTGGTCCTGTTCTGCTTATAAAATCCAAAGAAGAAATTGAAACAGTTGTTAAAGACCTGACCCAACAAATTAACACAGCCCTTACAGCAGTCACTACTTCCACAACTGCCCTCAAGGCCCAACCACTTGCCAGAAGATATCATGAACCTGATCAATGAGAAAAATAAGGCTAGAAAAAGGTTTTACAATACCTGCACACCACAAGATGAACGAATCCTGAATAGGCTCAATTCTGCAGTGAGAGATGCCCTTACTTAAAGCACACAGAAGTCAACTTTGGAAAGAAAGATTGACTTCTATCTCTCCTGACAATCACTCCATTTGGAATCTAATAAGAAAGATCAAAAACAAAAACAAATCCCCCCCACACTCCTCTCCAAACAGATCTGGGCCTCATCCACACCGCTGCAGATAAAGCCAAAGCAATAGCAGAAAACTTAGACAAGCAATGCAAACCCTCATGAACATCTAGACTTCAATCACATCTACAAGATCCTTCCACATGACAGATGTTCATTAAAATCTTCTGCAATCTGCTCCAATAAAATTGCACCCACATCACCAGCAGAAATATATGATATAATCAAGAAATTCAAAAACAAAAAGGCTCCTGCACCAGATGGAATCACCAACAAGGTGATTAAGCTGCTGCCTCGTATAGCTATTGTACATCTGACAAACATAATTAATTCCATCCTCCATTTCAAACATTTCCATTCCTGTTGGAAGGTGGCAGATATAATTCCAATCCATAAGACTGGAAAATACCTGCACCTGCCTCAAAATTATCAGCCAATCAGCCTCATCTCAAATTTGGGTAAAATCGCAGAAAAAGTTATTCTTACCAGACTCCAAGCCTCTGTACCCAAGTTAAACATTCTTCCTAAAGAGCAGTTCGGATTTCAATTCCATATCAATTCCATATACATCTCCATTGGATACAATTGGCATCACTGTACTGGGGCTGTTTTCCTTGACATAGGCAGTGCTTCTTCTTCTTCTTCTTCTTCTTCTGCAGCTTCTCCCACTTAAGTGGGGTCACTGTTTGTTATGAGTCTCCTCCACACCTTCCTGTCTTGGGCTGTCACCACATCCAAGTTCTTCATCTTCAAGTCCTCTTCTACCAGCTCCCTCCATCTCTTCTTTGGCCGCCCACGCTTCCGCCTTCCTTGCACATCCATCTGCATGACCCTTCTTCCCACATATTCGTCCTCCCTCCTCATCACATGACCAAACCATCTCAACCTTGCCTCCTGTATTTTCGCTCCTAAGTTCGTAACTTTCACTGTTCCCCTGACATAGTCATTTCTCAGATGATCCTTTCTGGTCACACCGCACATCCACCTAAGCATTCTCATCTCTGCTACTTCCATCCTGCTAATGTTATTTTTCCTCAGGGCCACAGTTTCTATAGCATATGTCATAGCTGGCCTCACTACTGTCCTATAAATTTTGCCTTTCAGATTGATCGGCACCCTCTTATCACATAACACTCCAGCCATCTCCCTCCAGTTCCTCCAACCTGCTTGTATCCTGCATCCCACTTCCTTCTCACCTCCTCCATCTTCTTCCACTGTCGAACCTAAGTATCTAAAGTCCCTCACCTTCCTGATGACATTTCCTTCCAGCTCCAGGTCTGACTCCTGGCCACCGCCCACTGCGCAACACATATACTCTGTCTTACTTCTGCTCAGTCTCATACCTCTCTCTTCCAGTACTTTTCTCCATCTTTCCAGTTTAGTTTCCGCTTCTTCTCTTGAATCTACACACAGCAAGATGTCATCTGCATACAACATTGTCCAAGGTGCATCTTCTCTCACCTCCTGTTACCACCTCCATCACAATATTAAACAGAAACGGACTTAATGCTGACCCTTGATGCAAGCCAACTGTTACTTGAAAACTTTCTGTCTGTCCCAAACAGGTCCGAACACTTGTCTTCACATTTCTGTACATTTCCTGCACCAACCTGACATATTTCTCCGGCACCTTCTTCTCCCTCAGACACCTCCAGACTTCTTGCCTTATATCATCAATAAATACCAGATGTAGCTCCCTTTGTTTCTCTCGATATTTTTCCATCATCTGTCGTAACCCAAAGATAGCATCTGTTGTTGATCTACCAGGCATGAAGCCAAATTGTTCCTTTGCAATCTCCACCTCCTCCCTCAATCTACCATCAAGAACCCTTTCTAGGATCTTCATTGTGTGGGACATCAACTTTATTCCTCAGTGCATTTGATGAAATTTGGCATTTCGGATTACTGCATAAACTGATCTCAACTGGAATACCATTGTAAATGGTTCACCTAATTAAATCATACCTTTTTGACAGGCATATGCAAATCAACGGTACAATATCAGCACAGAAACGTATCTTGGCTGGAGTCCCAAAAGGATCCTTACTAGCTCCGATTCTGTTTTCCATATACGTGTCTGATATCCCGAACAATCTGTTGTCATCCATCACGGCCCTCTACGCGGATGATACAGCAATATTAGCCAGATCTCTACGACCACATCTTGCCATCAAAAAACTGCAAGAAAACCTACTACAGATTGAAAAATGGTCTCCAAATGGAGACTTCAAGTAAATCCCCAGAAGAGCATAGCCATGTTATTCACCAGAAGACCGATGTTTCCTGAAGGGGACATCTTCTGTTTAACACAAAAATCCCGTGGCAAACAGAAGTCAAATACCTTGGTGTACTACTGGACAGAAGGCTAACTTTCAACTGCCTTCTGTCCAGGCTCTCTGTGCAAAGGCATCAAAAGCCATTGTTCAACTCTATCTTCTAATCAACAGGAACAGTAAACTAAACACCAGAATCAAACTACTTATCTAAAACTGATGGTTCATCCTATACTCACACTTCTTCAGCTCGGAGCAATACCGCTGATACTAATATTCTCAAATTACAATGAGTGCAAAACAAATATCTATGTATGATCCTAAACGAACGCTCCATGGTTCGTCAGAAATGTGCAACTCCATCGGGGCACAGATGTCCCCTATATTTACACTTTCCTGCAAACTATAGCAACAAAGTTCTTTTCAAAAGCATCTGGACACCCCAACAAACTGGTTCAACTAGCTGCAAATTATGAAGCAACGGATTACTTCAAACATAAAAGACCAAAAGCCATCTTAAACTTCCAACTCTGGTGTTTAATCTCCAAGTCTGCTCAGGGCGATCAATTGGCTCATAAATTTTTCCACTCACTGTTTCCCTATCAGATAGTGGGGAGTATGAAAAGCATTTTGTTTCACCCTTTAAGTCAGAAATGTTAATCGTTAATAATCCTTAAACAATTCTTCAAATATGGGTTCCACAAAATTTCGGCTGAACGGAAAGGTATGTTATGGATGTAGGTCGTATTAATCAGTCATCCAGTGAGGATCGAAATCACTTTGAAGAAATTTTTATTTATTGTCTTAGTGGACAAACTACTAGAATATCAATAAAACTCCTATATATATAATAAATGTATTAAGTTTATCATCTGTTCATCTTATTAAGTTTATTAATGTTTATTTATTTGTAAACTTTTCATTTTATTTCATTTTAAAACTTAGATTTAGTTTTGCAGCCTGAAGTAAAACTTTAAACCAACTTCTGGAAAACATTCAGACAGTTAATATTTCAAAATCTAAATACAGTCTGCAATTATTTAAAATCTAAATATTTAGATTTTAAATAATTGCAGTTACCTTTAAATGAAAAGAAATTAATATATTTAACACTGAAATTTCTGAAAAAAAATCGCCAAAATAGCTTAGTTTTTCTTTCCTACTATAATATATTTTAATAAATATATTCTATTCTAATTAATTTTCATGAAAATAATTTGTATCTATTTATTCAAATTAAAAGTTTTTTTATGTATTATTAATTTTATGCAGCCTGATTATTTCTCCTCCCTATTTCTTCACATAATTCGAATAAGAAAATTTTAATAGCTCAAATGTGATATACCTACCCAGTTTGCTTTCTCCTTTTTTTTTTTTAGTTTCAAAATTTTCATCATTGTATTTTTATATATAAACATACTGAGCAGTTGATAATCTGCTATATTTCATGCGATCACTTTATTATCCTGTTGCAAAATAATATTCTGCTTTAGTTCAATAATACAAAACTAAAAGTATTACTGGGGGGAATATAATCAGTCCGGATTTCTCCGGCTTAAACCGGAAACTTCCTCTGTCTGCACTTAACGAACCTTGACCCCACTTACAAAGTTGCAACTTTTCTGCAAAAACAGACGTGGCCATTGTTTGTTCTAGTCTCACGTCATTTGAGTGATATCGATTTCGTTAGCTGAACAGTTAATCCACATCTCGAGAGAAAAAAAAAAAAGAAACAATACAAACTCATCAGAACTGGGATTTTTGTATATCAAGGTCAACAGCAAACATAACTGAACAGAAATATGTACATTATTACAAAACCAAGTAACTGTAGTAGCAGACAGGCCTAAACTGTATGAAATGAACAGTGTAGAACTGCAAATATGCAGTCAATAAGTTTAAAAGCAACTTTTGTTTAGACAGATATCCTTTCTTAAATTATATTAAAATGAAACACATGCATAAATAACGGATTTCTGAGAAATGCTCAGATTCCAAATAATTATTCCATGACTCATTTTCAATAGGGAGTTGATGTGAATGCTGTGGCATTAGTATGTTTTTTTTTTTAAATAGAATTATTTGGAATAATAAAATACTAACTGGATGTTTGAATGTCATTGTGGCATGGATTGGATGTTTGGAATTTCTTTCGGTGTTAGTTTCAAATGAGTTTCTTTTGTTTTGTTGGAGAAGGACTTATTCCTTTGCTTTTTTTTATTCCCCCCTAAAGTTTCCCTCCATAGGCAGGAGTACATCAGCCTCGATTTCGTAAAATCGGTGTCGACTTACAAGACCTACTTACAAGACTTACAAGATCACAACGATTAAGGCTCAAGTGACTTCTGTTGGATGGATTTTGTAAATCAATTACTATTCTTATCTCAGTGAGAATGCATTGCTGCAATCTTACTTGCACTTGTTCTTAAAAAAAGAAAAAAAAAAACATCCAGCCAATTAATTAGCTTTCTGAGATTACTGAAAATCCTCCGAAGTTAGATGTTGGCGCTGCACCAAGTGGTGAGCTATAAGGGACTCGCGCGGGCCCTTTGTTAAATTTTTCTCAAATTTGCGAACCCCTTGTTCTTCTTGTTTAATAATCTTGTAGAACTAATAAATACCACCGCGGAATATATATAATTGCTACTTTAAATTCATACGGATTTTCTGATAACTATTTAAAAAATCATCTCATTGCATTTTGTTCTGATGGAGCTAGTGTAATGCTAGGAAACAAATCAGGTTTTTGCAATCAAGCTTCTACAAAGATTTCCCAACATTGTGATTTGGCATTGCGTAGCTCATCGTTTACAATTAGCATTAGACGATTCGATTAAAAAAAAAACATTAACGAAATAAATCATTTTGAAATATTAATGGATAAAGTATATGCTTTTTATCATCAATCACCAAAAAATCAACGAGAATTAAATGCAAAAGCCCATGTATCGAAATTTTAAAGATCGGCAGTGTGTTTGGGCCACGATGGGCACCTTGCAGTTTACGAACGGCTCTTGCTGTGTGGAGAAATTACCCAGCTTTATGCGAGCATTTTGCATCGAACGATAAATGTAAGGGCTTTTTAAACCGACTTCTCAGTTTGGAATTTTTAAAAGATCTAGCATTAATGATTGATATCCTACAGGAATTATCATATCTGTCAGTAGTTCTACAAAGGCGCAATATAAATATTATAAGGCAAGCTAGCCTTTTTTTTTTTTCCCCCTCGGCGATGCGAGCCCTTTGTTAAAATTTTCATAGCTCACCACTGCTGCACCCTTTATTTCAACGAAGACTAACATTCAAAGTCGTTTAAAAAAAAAAAAAAAAACGAACCCAGCTTATAGTGGATTGTAGTGAATACAATCAAACACCATATAAAGAAACAAAAACATATTAAAAGCAAACCTGCAAATAATGAGACGGTAAGAAATGATATATCTTAAATGGGGAAAAAAAAAAGGTGAAAAAAATTAAGTCTGGCCAGACTTCAGGAGCATGTACTATATATAAAAATTAAACATGCTTATAAAGAACCAAAAAAAAAAAAAGTAAAAGCTACATAATATTGGTGTACACGGAAATAAAACAATAGTTTTGTCCTTTAGTATGTAATGTATGAAATAAGTTCTAGTAAAATGTAAAGAAACAGAATTAAGTATTTCCTTTATTCAAGTCGTGTTCAAGAAAACTTTATCGGTTAATGATAGAGAGAGATGGTTGACTTGGAATAAATAGTTATACTAACGGGAAAAAGCTGAACAGCATTAATTAATTTGGGTAAAGGTCATACTTCTAAAAAGATTCCCCCCCCCCTCTCCCGCTTAAGGGTGCAGTTCTTATTAGCAAACACAAGATGAATCACAAAGACACACTTTAAATATGATTGTCTACACCAGGGTTTCTGCAGAACTCTAGTGTTCTGCGAGAGAATGTGATTGAAATAAATAAATAAATAGATAAATAAACATGGTATAAATAATATGTATAATACAGGGTGTTCGGGATAAATTTGACAGTTTCGTAAGGAAAAAGAAAATCTTCTTTGTATCTATTAAATTTAATGAATTGACAAAAAAACATTACAGGCAGAGTTAATTACAATACTATCAACAAGATTTACTCAAAATAACCACCATTAGCATCGATCACAGCTTCAATTCTGCTTCGGAACCTCGAACAAGCTGATGCTACAGTCTCCCTGGGAAGGGCCGCAAAAACTGTTTTAATTTTATCCATTAACTGGGCTTTTGTATTACTGGAAGTGCGATTGGTGTCTTTTTCAACTGCGCCCCATACAAAATAATCCACGGGGTTAAGGTCTGGGGAGTTTGGAGGCCAAACATTTGGACTGGTGAAGTCGTAGAAATTTTCAGACAACCATTTTTGACTTTTCCCAGAGGTGTGGCAAGGGGCCGAATCCTGCTGCCATACATACGGCCTACCATTGGCTACCCTTGTTATCCAGGGCTTGACTACAGTTAGCAACTCCACGAACAAAGCCCGAATTCCAATGCCAGGGTTCTTCAACACCTGTTCCTGCAGATTTGCGAGGAATTCTGCTGTACGAACGCAATCAGATCGTCTGCTAGGGATCTTTCTTCTTGCTACATCCTCGTAGTCACCATTGCAAGTCTCTAGTTCATGCCTGATTGTTTTTACTGTATTCAGGGAGCATTGGGCAGCAGTCGTAATATCCTTATTTTGATGGCGGGCACGAATCATCATGATACAAGTTATTCTCTTCCATGATTCAGGTGGGTTCCAGCTATCCATCCTTTCTGACATCTTCTATATGAATGAAGAAGGGTCCAAACTTTTAAATGAAGAGAAGTGTGTGTTAATACATGTAACTTACGGAAAAATATAATTAATTATAAATATGTCAAATTTATCCCGAACACCCTGTATATAATATAAATATAGACGATATATAATAATAATGAAAAAAAAAATAATAATAATAATAATAATAATACATTGTATAATATGTAAATAAAGATATAATTTTCATGCAGGGGATCCCTGAGATCTAAAAATTATTTCAAAGGTTCTTCCAGGTTAAAAATATTGAGAACAACTGGTCTATACGAAACCTAATACAAGAACAAGTATGGTTTATATGTCAATATATTACAAGAGCTAAACCAGTACTGGACGCGCTGTAGAAATGAGTATCATTGGACTAATAAATTACGATATGGAATCGTGGAAATTCCCCTATTTTTTAAGTACTTCAAGTAGTGAAGCATATGCTTGTCAGCCTCACGCATTTCCAGCCTTTTTTTTCTCCTATTGGAAAAAGAAAAATCCGTATTGTTGTTCTCTAACCAACTAACTTAAAATACCTTCTGCAACACACACACACACACACACACACACACACACACACACACACACACACACACACACACACACACACACACACACACACACACACACACACACACACACACACACACACACAGAGAAGGCACAAAACAGGTGCTTTCTCTACGTAGAAGGCGCCCAACCAAGAATGCGTGCAACATGATTCGTTATTCTGAGTTTTGCTACTGCTAATTCTCTTCAATAGTGACTGAGCTCATTAGCTCAGTCACTATTGAAGAGATGCCCTTTGACTTGTGTTCGAATCCTGTCTAGAACCCGAAGAATCTTCATAAAGACTTTTCAGCTACAAGTGAGTTAGCCGGTCTCATGCGAGGGTGTATGTGTGTGTGTGAGGGGATTCCTTCCGGCAACTCCGGTTTTTCCCCTCGCAAAAAACGCAAAACCGTCTCCAGAACATACGCAATCAACAGACATAATATACTGTCTTCATAACATTATTTGCCGTTGTTTTGGATAACAAGAGCCTCCGTAGCTCAGTCCGTATAGACGAAGCCCTTGGGTCGGAAAAACCTTGGGTCGATTTCCGTCCAAGACGTAAGGAACCTTTATCTGGTCTCTTTCGACCGAAGGTGAGTTAGCCGGTATTATAAGAGTTTTGCTCCCGGAAACTCGGGTTTTTCGTCCCTCAGAACAGGCAAACTGGCCCCGTGAACACACGCTGCTGCAGTCAAAAATACCCCCCCCAGCGGTCAGCCGGTTGGGGGGGGGGTTGTACTAACAAAGTCACATCAATGTAACACGCGGACCTTGCATTGGAAGCGGGATAAACGCGCAGAGGAAGACGAAGAAGTTGTTTGGACAACATCTATAAATAAGCACAAGGCCAAAGTCATGATAACCCAAGTTGCGATTGGCCCTGATCATTACACTGTTGTTTTGGCAAACAACAGTGTAATGATATAGGCAGTGTTTATACCACGTTTCATGTACCTACAGTACACATGAATCGTTATAACAATAACGTTTGGCATAATTTTGCTCATTTCGCGATTATTTCATGGTGTTAATTTATAGAGGAAAATTAGATATCTTAATTCACGAAACCTAATTTGTATCCTTGTGGATTACTCAAAAATGTTTCCTCTGGTAAAATCGAAAAATATGGAATACTTGTTGAGTTCAACTAACCTCTCCAATATGCCTCTGATATAATTTATTGTGACAAATTAGAATTGAATTTATTAATCGAAATAAGCAAACTTATTCTGGGTTAAAAAAAGAAAAATAGCTTGTCCCAGAAGAGGATGATGCTCGTAATCATGGCTCAATAGAATATTTTTAAAGAAATGTTAGAATGCTTTATGTTAATTAATTCAAAAAGTACGACTTTCGACTAGATGTTTCATTGGATGCTTGTGTGAATTAGCAGTGTATGTGTGAGTTGAAAAAAATAAATTACAAATGTAAGCGTCGGTGAAGAAAAATAAAATTCCATTTTGAAAAATGTATAATTAATGGTAAGATATATTCTTGTTGGTTGCGGCCCGCTGTCTCTGTCTTGGGCATTTTATCTGTTTTGGCCTCTAGCCAAAAATGTTGGGATGTTCCCTGTCGTATAAGCGATATCGCCACAACCTTACAATATTCCCTTTATAAACCGTGTCGGCACAAAGTTCCTTTGCGGTGAAATAACAGCACACACGATCGGCTGATTCGCGTCCTTGATCTTTTAGACGCTTTCTGGTTGAAGAGTTCCCAACAACGGCCTTGAAGACTTCAGTATTTCGTATTTGCAAGTGAATTAGGAAGGAAAACTTTACGTTTTCCTACATAACTCCCTATTATTCCTTATTAATTATATAAATTAATATACTTAAATATAAAGAACCAATAGGCTTCATTTCGGCGATATGAATCATATCGCCGAAATGAAGCCTATTGGCTCGTTATATTTAAGTAACTTAATGGTTGCACCTGTTTGACAACTCGTATAGCAGAGTATATAAGTTCTTTTTGCTATACCCTTTGGTATCTATTTGGTCTAGCTACTCACTGATGAAGCCTCAAAAAAGGCTGAAACCGGTCTGGGTAGTGACCTCCCACCATAATGTAATAACAGCATACATTTCCTAGGGAATGTGTTTTTACATTATGGAAAATACCAAGATTAGCGATCAGAACTTTCCCCACCTTTGCAACGAGTTGTCTGAGATTGTACTATGTACTAGGACTACTTGCATTAGCTCACGCTAGTGGCTGCCGATACTTTTATAGTTTACTATAAAAGTCTCTTATTCGGTTTTAAAACAATGTGGGATTTAATATCCCCTTAATTTGATAAATGAACATAGTTAAGTCTGAGTTTCAAGATGACCATGATATATCAAACTTTCATTCAATCCACCATTCATTGAATGTTCTGCTAAGATATTTTTAATGCAGTCCTACATACGAAATGTATAAACCTGTTGCACATTAGTCCCATGAGTGGAATGAGGAAGAGATAATCGAAGTTCTGCTTTAAAAGCCAAACATGAAACTTTTTCAAGTCACTTCCGACCTCCAATAAGCTACCTAAATCTATCGTCTCAGTGGTTGATACACTATCCACTCAGGAAGAAAATCGTTGTTATATCTTGATAAATTTCAGCTTATTTTTGTAAATGTATATATATATATACTTTTCACTTTTCAATGTATAAACATTGCATCACATTCGCGTTAATAGCTTGAGTGTGCGGTCACAAATTAAGGACACCTTTGAGCCCTTTGAATAGATGGTGCAGCTGACCGCAAGCCCATGGTTTTTGCAGAATTTAATTTGGTCCCTGAGGCTTGTGCATATAGTCTGTGTGCTTCCTCGGTTACTGTCATTTCCTCTTCATTTCGGACTATTACAGTGACGTCATCGGCATATGCCGATAGGGTAATTTTTTGATGTGGCTCTATTATGCTGGTTCGTTTGGAGATGATGGTATCGTGTACTCTTTTTAAGAAGGGTTCTATGGCCTGTGTGTATAATTGTCCAGAGAGGGGACATCCTTGCTTGATCCCTCGAGTGTATGACAAAGTGCGAGTGAGCCTGTTGTTGATTTTTAAACAGAAGTGTGCATCTCTGTAAAGCAATTTCACTGTTTCAATGATGAGAGGACCATGGCTAAATCCCTTTAGAACTTCATAAAGGTACTTGTGCTCTACCCTGTCGAAAGCCTTCTCCTGATCAAGGTTGACGAGTGCTAGGTTTTCATGTTGGCTGTTTGCGATGTGGATGAGATCGCTTATTAAATGGAGGTTATCATGTATTGATCTTCTTGGGGTAGAGTATGTTTGATGTTGGCCATTAACTTCAGGCAGTGTTGGCTTTATTCGGTTTGCTATAACTTTGGAAATGACTTTGCAATCGGTATTAATTAGGGAGATTGGACGCCAGTTTCAGATATCCGTGTGGTCTCCCTTCTTTGGTATCAATCGTGCTACTGAGGTCGTGACGGATTGTGGGAGGCCATTGATGTAGGCTTGTTGCAATGTTTTGAGGAGAAGTGGTCCGAGTTGATTCCAGAAGACTTGGAAAAACTCTGACATGAGACCAAGGCCAGGAGATTTGTTCTTTGGCAAATGTGCATGCGGTTTTCGGTTCATCTAGCGTGATTTTGTTTTTTAAGTGGTTCCGATCTGTTGCAGAGATTTTTTTTTGTTTCTTTCAGTATTTCGTGAATGGCATGATGGTATGTTCCTGCAGTGCTGTATGCATTCTTGTAGTATTGTAGGATTTCAGAGGTAATTTTACTTGGATCTTCTGTGATGCTGTCATCTTGAAGTCTGATATGGATGGAGATGGAGTTTGCTGCCTGGTATTTTTTTTCCAAAGAGAAAAAATATTTTGTGTGTGGGGGGGGGGGGCATCTGAAAGATTTATTTGTGTATGCCGCGATCTAAGTAGGGCACCTTTTGTTGATAATTCTGCCTGTCTTTGCATGGCCTGGAAGGCAGAATGATGCTCAGGGCTTTCTTCTGTAAGATGCTTGAGCTGTTCTTCAAGTTGTCGGATTCTAATGTTCCTCTGTTGATTTTTCTGGTGACTGTAGATCTGTGTAAAGGATTTTATTCGTGATTTTAGGTGGGGCCACCATGTTTTCATTGGTTCTGTATCCACTTTCAAGTGAGTGAGGTTGGTTATTAAAGCCTGAATGTTTATTATATGAGCTGGATCTTTCAGGAGAGTATTGTTGAAGATCCAATAGGCACTTCCTGATTTGGATGCTTCCAAAGAATATGTAGGAAGGGATGTGTGAGATGTTTCTAACTAGAGGCAGGTGTATTTGGAAATGTAGTATCTGTCCAGTCGTGCTTGGTAGAGTGGCCTATTTATCGCTGTGATTGCTGACCTCCATGTGTGGGATTTCTTATCAGATTGTTGATGCCGAAAGACATCGATGAGTTCATTATCATTTACCAGTGTTTGAAGTTTGTTTATTAATTGGCTACGATGTTCAGCACATTGAAGTCTGTCTTTTTCTTGGTCAAGAGTGTAATTAAAGTCTCCAGCTATTATGATATGTTCTTGGTCTATACTAGAAAAATGGTTTTGAACAAAATCCAGGATTTGTGATGCCAGAGCATCCTGCTATGGTATATAGATGTTGAACACATGTAGGTATATAGATGTTGAACACATAACAGCACCCAACACCATGGTTGGGTGCTATTATGTGAGAATACAAGGCATATCCTGGTATATCAGCAATCACTTTTAGTTTGTAGGGAGATCTATGATGTTGTTACACCTGATATCTTGAGAATATAGTATTCTCAGTTATCATGGTGTAACATGAAAAATAAATAACATAAATAAAAACCCCTGCATAAAGAGGATAATTTAATTAATGTAATATTCTTGCATCCAGTATAAATTGAGTAAAATGTAAAGGTCTATTGTTTAGTTAAGATAACAAAAGAAAAGAACGTATTAAGATGTATTATGACTAAACAAGGAATTTGTATTAAATAAGTAGCTAACTAAGAATTAATATAGTAATGTGATTAAGAATGAAAGAGTTAAGTGCATAAGTATAAAAGAAAGAGTCATGAAATACGCTATGTAAGAGGCTACAGATTAAGCATTAAGTAGAATTCTGAGAAAAGGTTTAAAAGGGGGTTGAGATAGAGGCTAACAAGAGAAATAACGGAATATCGCTTAGGGCCTATACCCGGATAGAACCTTCGTTATGAGTTGCCGATCAAAATGACGTATGGCAGCCAAATGCTACCCAATTGGTAGACAAACGGAAAACGAGTAGGAGGCGGGAAAAAGAAGTAAGAAAGGACGCCGTTAGGGAAGCAGCTATAAAAGGGTTGGTATCCCCCCCCCTCAAGGCTTTTTTTGAAGAGTAGGCTCTTGTGGGTCTTGGGGAGGACGTTTAGATAGTCAAAGAGGCTTGAGGCCTTTTGCCTTTTGCCAGAGGAGAAGAAATTTGGATAGTCGCGGGGGTTTTAGTTTGGTTTTCTAGTGGATTTCACGGTGTTCCTGAGTGGAGAGATATGGCTTATATCCTCATGCCACAACAAGGAATCGAAGGTGAGCGGGAAAGCTATTCCCGTATTCCTATGTAGAAAGCGATATATGCCATAGAGTCATAGGAAACTGTGAAGATATCGATGTCCTCGTTTCGGATAGTACAGCCGACCGCCCAGATGTTTATATAGCCTGAGTTGCAAGAAGTTATGCAAGCAAGTTCGTTCAGTAAAAAGGTAAAGGCCCGTAAGTGAAGCTAAAGAAAGGTATTGTGAATTTTGTCTTATGTTAACCAGAAGTTGTTTGTGACAGGTACCATTGTCATAATACGGAACTGTTAAAGTGATTAGGGAGAAATTATAATAGGACTTTAGAATTTGATAGAGAGTGTTAAAAGTAAGCTAGCTAGTGTTGATAATTTGTGAATAATTAATTATCCTAAGAATCTTGAGTGCCTGCTATATTGTAAAAGGAAAGTTATTGACATAGTTGTGTGTTAATGAAGTAAATGGTTTTATTAATATTGAGTTTGATTAGTATAAATTAAGTAACCAAGTAGCCTGAAGAATGTGAATGCCAAGTGTGATGTGTAGAGAATCGGAATTGTCATAAGTATGTGCTAGAGTAGTTAATGATTTTGTTAGTATACTTGAAGTTGAATAATCTATTAATGTGTGGTGATCTAATTTTTCCATGTCAAGTGAATTCATGTTTTGTATGAAATTTTGTGACGGCATGATCGTAGTAACTTTTGTCGAATCATAGTCCAGCTACTTGTATTAAGCTAATTTTAGTGTGTAAGTAATCTAGTTGAGTAATTTGATATGTACCATGTTTAGAGAAATAATAAACCTTTTGTTTAATGAAAAAGAAAGTTGTCTGATTTTGCTAATCCAATGCACCGCTTAGAAACATTCGAGCCTAACCACACGGGGAATTAATGTTAAGGAACGGGAAGTTTAAAGAATTAATGTTGAGTAACAAGAAATAGTGTCACGACTGCAATAGTTACACTTTTAGATATTTGAGTTCCTTTTCTCTGTTTATGTATAAATTATTTTAAACTAAATATCCCAAAGGGCGCAGTTAAAATACAAATACTAGGGATACTACGGGGAACAATAGCTCAGATATTAGTAGAAATTTTGGTGATGTCTTGAAAGTAGAAGTTAGAAGAATATAGACGAAGGCTGTTTGTAAGACAAGTAAAATCGTAAGATAGATAGGGACATAACAATGTACCTAAGCTAACAATGTACCACCTAAGCTAACTCCTGCTCCATGATGTTGTTGGGTTGCAGAGTGCTGTAAGTCATAAGGCCACTCTGCCCATCTTCTGGATAAATTGGATGAAGAATTGATGTTTGTTTCTTGCAGAGGTATTAGGTCTATATGATATTTTTGTACCTGGTCAAGGACTATTCTGTTGCGTAGAGCAGAGGCACATCCTCTTGCATTGAGAGAGAAAAGGCTTATAGAGACATTATGATTTATGAAGGTTTGATTGTAAGTTTAATCTAATATTGGTCCTGGTACTGTGTTTGTAGCCCATTAATTAGGTAGTAGATTCGCTTACTCCTGTTAACCTCTGCTCTGCTCTTTTTACATTTCAGTTTCGAGTGTAGGTCCTGAAGTTGAGATATTAGTTCCGGGATTCTTGTGGTGTATTTAAGGGCTATAGTTAGTTTGCGAGGAGAGCCTCGCACTTTCTGTATGAAGGATGACAGCTGCTTCATGGTTAGGGGATCCTCAGTGTGGGGAAGTTTGCCCTCAGCTTCCTCTTCTTCTAGGTCGTCATGTGGAAGTAGTTTCTCATCGTCTGGAAACTCTGTTTCTCCTTGGCTGACTGCAGGTGGTGAAAGGCCATTTTGAGTAGTTTCTTCTATAGGGTGAGGTTTTGAATTAGTGGGAGGCTGGGTTGGTGATTCTGGTTGCTAGGCCTGGGGATTGCTTTTAATTAGTCCGTCCTTGTCATCTCTGTTGGGAGGATCCGTGTTTTCGTGTTGTGAGACTTCGTTATCAGAGCTTTGTATCTCATTACTTGGCAGGCGTTCAAGAGCGTTATCGTTTCCAGTTCGGGATTTTATTTCCTCTGAAGTTCGTGATGGGGAGAGAATTTTGGGAGACGATAGGATATTTCCATTAGATACAACATTAGCGTAAGATTTTGAATTGACTGACCTGTTTTCCATGTCCATAGCTCCGGTGAACTTTGCTCTTCCTTCCGGGTCCGAAGTCGTAGGGGATCTTTGAATTGCTAAATCCTTGGTAGTACATGAATGTGCAGTTGCCATGGCGGGTAATCCTTCGCCGGCTATAGCCTCAGGTGAGGAGTGCAGGTGTCGGAGAAGGAATTATGACGTCGAAATTGAAGATATATAGGAACTCGTACACCAGGAGAAGAAAACTGTCATAAATCACTTATCGCTACACTTACGCGTACACGACTAGTATGAGTAGATATGAGTAGATAGCTCTCAGATTAGAGAATATACCTATATAAAAAACTAAGTCCTTCCTTGTGGATAAACGTATAAAAGGTGGGGGAAGGCAGGAGCGGTATGAGCGCACGTGCAACACTTTGGATAGATGAATTTTATGTTAGGGTGTTGATGATTTAGGTATTCATGAAAAAGTAGTTCCATAGTCCACAGTAAGAATAAATAGACACAATAGCCACTTCTATAGAAGTGGCTATTTAGTTATATATTGTTATGGCACTCCTCAGACGTATTTCTTCTAGATACTAGATACTTAAAATATGAAAATATAATACTCAAAATATAATACTCTGGTCTAACCATGTGCAATCCTCTTTCGCTAGTTTTAGCAAATTTTTACATGAAAAAATTTGAAAACAACACCCTAGAAAAATACCATCATAAGCCAAAATTATGTAATAGGTAAGTCGATGATGTATTCTTAGTGTGGAACCATGGACTGCCTTCACTTCTACTTTTTCATGAATACCTGAATCATCAACACCTTAACATAAAATTCACCTATGAATTAGAATCTAATGGTTCACTTCCGTTTCTGGACCTTTTACTAAGGAATCGGTTAAATTAAAATTCTCTATATTTCGAAAGCCTACACACAGACTAACAGATAATCTACATTTTTCATCCTATGATTATAGACTTCAAAAATTGGATATTTTTCATCATTCGTCACTGACGAGGACGAACTAGCCAAAGAAGTTCAACATTTAAAAAACACTTTCCTCCAAAATAGCTATAAGGACTACACCATCTCCAGACTACTTAACCGACATAAGACCAGAGGAATTTCTAATGAAGAAGAAAACACAGGATTCGTCACGCTTCCATATATTAGCTCTATATGGAAATTAATCCATAAAATTAGTAAAAATACTTAAGAATATAAAATCAAAGTAGTATTTACCCCCTTTATCAAGATGAAATCACTGCTCCGATTCGCAAAACCTCGACTGGCTATGGTGCAATTGCCGGTCATCTTACTATGGACAGACAGAAAAATCAATAGAACAACGCGTTGAAGAACATTTCCACGATATTATATACCACAGAAGTTACGTTTTGCTTTGCATCACACGTGCTCTCTTCAACTAACCCACAAGACGCTTCGCAAATGAAACAGCAAGTTTTATGGGTTAAATCAGAACTATTACACTGTTGCTATGATACAACAGAAAGAAAAATCTGGGAGTCTGGAAATAGCATTCGATCCTAAACATCTAAATATTAACTAAAGTATAACTTGTCTGAGTACATCATAGCCTTCATTAGTCAAACACATTCATGTGAATGCGTACACAGGCGGAACGTTCTGAACAATTAAAAATGTTTAAAAAAAAACCCATTAGTCTCTTCTGTAACTAGATAGTGGGTGTCACCTTTGTTGGTTGTTACTTTTTAGTAAATAAGCAAATTAGTTAATTAGCAATTAAAATAATTGTTTTCATCTTATTCCAGTGTTGTTCTGCTTATAAACTCTTACTTATATATATATATATATATACATAAGTATCTTTATGTATATATATATATGTTAAAAATACCAAGCAATTTTTAAACCTGGTTTTACTCCATTTCCCAAGTAAGCAAACAGACAATAAGTCAAGTTTGCGCCTGCAATTGATGCAAGTCTAGCTGATCCTAATATGTAAAATACTTTCTACATATATATATATATATATATATATATATATATATATATATATATAACATGGATACATCTCCAAGAAAGCGTTCAAAAACATGTACCCTTTCTCAGCACATATCTATAATTCAAAGATAAATTGCCAATGAGTGTGGTGTTGTTTTGGGTACTGTTAATGCGATTTTAAAGAATTTTAGGGAGACAAATACCCTTTTCTCCTGAGAGAAAAGGAAGACGACACTTACTCAGGATCGTTTACTAATTAGGAAAAGCAAAATGAATCTAAAATTGTCTGCTATAGACTTAAATAGAGACTTGGCAGCAAGTGGGATTAATGTTTCTGACATGACAGTCCGTCGAAGATTATTGGAAGCAGGGAAGACTACCAATAGACCAAAAAAGAAACAACTGTTGACGAAGGCTGTGCAGAAAAAGAGGCACTAGTGGGCAAATATGTATAAAAATTAGAGTGTTGAGAAGTGGAAGAAGGTCATATTCTCAGATGAAAGCCATTTCTTTGTGAAAGGAGAGCGAGTACCTTTGTTCTCAAACCAGCTGCTGAAAAGACTTCTCCCACCCACCTTCAACAAGCTCTCCTAAAGTTTTACACATGCTGGTCTAGAATCACTTGTACCTGTTGAGGGTATAATGAAAAGTGACCGATACATAAAGATATTGGAGAAAAGAGTGGTCCCACAGATCTAGAAAGAACAAAGAATCCATCTTCCAACAGGTTCTCTCCATGCCACATTTCAAAAAAAAAAATAAAAAATTGAAAAATATTGAAGGGGATACAAATCCTTTGATGTTACAAATCCTTTTGGCTTTTATTCTATGCTATAAACATTGAAAAAGTTCTAAAAACCACAACATCCAATTGCTTCAGTGGCCAGGTAACTCCTCATGATATTAACCCAATAGGAAATTTGTGGGCCACAGTGAAAAAGAGACTTAAATATAACTCAATACAATCAATCCATTATAAAATTTTGGTTTCGAGATGAAAAAATAAGAAAAATGTGTTCTACATTGGTAGATTCCATGCCTAAGCGAATTAATGAACTTATTAGGAAGAAAGGAACATTTAAATTATTAGGTGAAGTTGGAGTTTAATTTTTGTACTTATTTCCTTGCAAAATTAAATTTTTTTTTTAAATTTGAGTATTAATTTGTTCGTTACTGTATATATACATATATTCTTATGACACTCCCTTTCGGAATTATTAATAGCGCCAGCCTTGATATTTGAAGAACTGGATCATCCGCTATTAGAGTATAATTTTTGCCATTAAAACAAAAATAATAATGACGCTCACTTCCAACTCTTGTGTCGTCATGTGACTGAGAGATTCAAATGCCCTCTTGGCAGAACTAATACGGTAAAATTACAACTCTAATCCATTCGATTTTCTTCGTCAACACAGCTGATTATTTTTCTTAGAAACAAAAAAGTACACAAGAAGAAATTCTAGCGGCGAAATTCATTTTATTCACTCATTTATTTATCTTTGAATAAAAACAGTAATATTTATCCAAATCGCTGTTTCAGAAATTTTGGATATCACATTTCTCCCTTCCATTTGGTTTATGTTTCATAAAAACATTTCGTTAGGAATTCTAGAAGCCCTAGAATTCTCTATTTCGTAGAGAATTCTCCTTCTCCCCAAACAAAACAAACATTATTCTAACTATCGATGACTATGTAGTAGTTTTTTTGAAAAACGAGAAAACAGTGAGTTGGTTCTTGTGTAAGCATTGAAGAATTCTCATCCAGTAACAGCTCGTCGTCATGGTAACTAAGTTGCAATGACGTTATTTCCAAGACGTCATATTACGTTTATGATAATTATGAAATACTATAATATACGAGTGCACTTAATATACTGTATTATAATGGAGCAATAACAGTAATAAATGTAGTAATATGTGTTCTATGCTGCACCTACGACAGTATTTAGAAAATGCTGTAATACGTTAATGTGACGTCACGTAAATACGTCAATGTGACGTCACTAGCGTCTAAAACATCTAAGCTCCATGAGCTTTCTGTAAAACAGTCAGCAGTTGAGATGTTTTCGAGTAACACTTGATAAATCGCAGAAAAACAAAACAAAACCAACCGAAGAAGGAAAAATTCTCCCCGATGATGGTTTATTTATTTTTGGCAGTACTCTTTGGTCATGCAGCGGGACTCCGCATTTCGCTATAAGAAAAGTGAGATCGCTACAGGCGAACATAGATGAAAGCGATCCAAGAATATGAGGATAACTGTTTCTAATCAGTATTACATACAGGAAAAAAAAAAAAAAAAAAAACCGCTCATCTGCGGCACGAGTAAATTTTTTTTCAAAAAATCAGAAGAGTCAATTTTATTTATGGCCGTGATTTTATGTCGTTTTTTTTTTTTTTTTCCCGCATTTTTCACCTTATTGTGCCTGTTTGGGAATACTGATAATTATAAGTTCGCCCACCGATTTGAGGTCCCTCGAAACTACTGCGCATGTCAGAAAAAGGAGAATCCATTACGATAATAGGGTAATAAGTCTGTCTTCTGGGATGTAATAATAAACAAACTGAGTTTGTTTATTATTACATAGCTAAATTTTCCGACCTGTAATAATAAACCTGTAATATTCTGCTAATTGAATACGACTAAATTTTCCGACCTGTAATAATAAACAAACTGAGTTTGTTTATTATTACAGGTCGGAAAATTTAGCTTTTCTTTTACGAACATTGTTGTTTTTAAAGTGTAACTATTTTGCTTGTATAACAGTTGGAAAAATGTACGTAGAGTGTTAATACGTGCAAATACTGCGTTCTACATAAAACAATGTCACTTCGCTCCATGATAAGTTTCCTTTTATTCTGGGACTTTTTAAAACAAAATCCGATTTCATGAAGTATTTTCCTTAAAGTTTCTCTTTTCCAAGGAAAATTAATTTTTTCTTTAAGCACAGGAATCAAGTTCAGAATAGTTGGCACTCTTTTCTCGAATACATAAAATTCGTGAATAGCTCTTCTTATAACGTCTACATCAAAATCATTCAAAGCTACGGTTTCGATGATTTACTTTCTCTGGCGCTTTTTTTTTTTTTTTTTAGGAGATTTAAATTTTGGCTTACCTTCACCTTTTGATTCCCTACGAATTCTTTTAACAGTCGACCCCGATACGCCCGCAATTGTACTTGCACGTTTTATGACTTGAGAAAGGGGAACAAGAAGACGGCCTTCTGACAATTCTTCAATCATTCAATATTCTTTTGCAAGAGCTACTGAAACGTTTAACAACAGAACTTGTTGACTGTACTGGGATCCATCATACAAATTAATAATAAAAAAATAATACAAAAAGAGAACAACAAAAATCAAGCTAGTGCTAGTACAGCGACAGACAAGAAAGCACGTGATTTCGCATGTTGGCGACCAATTAGTACATCCTTCATTTCTCTCTCCCCTTCAGCATGAATCGACTATTCTTGGCACAAAGCCAAGAAGGGATCTAGAAATAGTGGGAGAACTATACAAACACGTTTTGTGTACCATCGCTGATTCTGCTAATTGAATACGACCAATAAGAGAACAGAATCGCAAATCAGCATTTTATCTTTAGAGGACACTCAAGCTTTGTCGTGGGGGGGGGGGCATATAAAAATCATCTATTCTATTATCGTGTTCATATTTATTTAGTTAGTTTTAATTTCGTTCCCACTCGGCCTTCGTGGTAGGGCAAAAGAAACATAATATACTCCATTTGAGGTCCTACGATCTTTTATGAATATATGACTTTTACTTCAAACGCAAAAGCACAAAGTAAGATTATGACATTCGCCTGCAAACTCAAAGTCACGGATGTTCTGCATATGCAGGCAATACCTACCGAACTAATGTGATTTTCTCTTTCAGTCCTTTCCGACCGTAGGTGACTTTGTAGTCATTGCCCACAAAGTATTACCGGTGAGATTTTTACAGGGTAGTTCACCATTGCTTTCTCCAACCCCCAATTTTATCCTGGCTCAGGACCGGCATATGGCTGGGACGTATTCATGACTGTAATCCACGGGGCCGGTTTGCCTGTGGATTACAGTCATGACGAAAAACACGAAAAACTAATTCACCTTTAGTCAAAAGAGACCAGATAAAAATTCCTCACGTCACGGACGGGAATCGAACCCAGGTCTTTCTGACCAAAGGGCTTCGTCTATAGTGACTGAACTACGGAGGTCGAACTGAACTAATAGACAACAAGAAATCACAGCAAAGGATATAAATATCTATAATTAGTTCGTTTTTAAGATCCCCTACCAGACTTCAAATTCGATTTTCTTCAGTAGTAGATAGTAAGTAACCTGTGATCTTAGCGACTTGCAAGTCGTAAGCTAGGAGCTAATAATAATAAACAAAAAATTAGTATTACTGTTAGGACAAAACTTTATACTCCTCGCGGGAGGTCCCCATCAACATTATTCCCAATATACCTATCATTATCTCCTGCAATGCATCCAAAATCTCACCACGGAAGCTACAAACTAACCATTATTCACACAGCACTCAAACTGATTCACCAACGTACACTTCAGACAACATATCCCACTCATTCACCACCCTCGTAGCAAAAAAAAAAAAAAATTAAACCTCACAACCTCTTGTTTTCCCCTACTATAAAATTTCCTCTATAAAACTCTTTCAACAGTTTGTATATTTCTGTCATATCTTCCCCCTTTACCGTCTATCTGCGAATTTCTGAGACTTTCTGAATTCTTTCAACCACCTCCACATTCACAGGCGACCAAATCTGAAAACAATAGTTCAAATATGGAATATCAAATAAATAGAAATAATGACTTCTTTGTCCCTACTATTAAGCATCCAAATGAACTTCTGTGCTACTTCGCCAATTTTTGTAATATGACTTCTGAACTTCAGTTTCCTATTAACCCCAACTCCCAGCTCTCTGGTCTCATCAATTTCCAGCAGTGAAACTCCATGAACAGAATAAACAGTGATACATTTTCAATCAAAAGGAGACGACTTTACACATTGTCACATAAAAAGAAAAATCATTATCCTTTGCCCATAAATAAAGCTTATTCAAGTCATTTTTGCAGATTAATCAGCAAAAAAAAACCAAAAACAGAGCTTTGTGATAAACAACTGGTTATCTTTCTGATCTTTGACTAGGCTCCGCCATACACTACTTTTTTTTTAATGTCTAGTCTATATTTATATGTAATTATATTCAAATTATTATATTATTCAAAAATTTGTAGTTTTAGACTTTAAAATAGCATTTTCCCCCGTTATTATCGTTCGCAATTTCAATTAAAACCTTTACGTATGTACAGCCTAGTTAAAAAAAAAAAAAAAAAAAAATATATATATATATATATATATATATATATATATATATATGAGATCATTTTAAATAATGATATGAAAATAATGTAATGCATGACTACAACTTTCGAGGGCAGAATTACAAACTAAACCGAAAGAATTACTAGCGCCTGGAAAGGAAACTGCAATGGCACTATATTCCTTTAACACAGCCTGAACAATTGTATATTGAACTCTCATGTTAGCTGCGTTATCATATGTTTGTCGGCCATTTTTTTAAATATGAATGTTAATATTCTCCAACATTTTAGTTATCTTTTCATTCATAAATTGACTGTAATGCCGTTCGATTGGGACAAAGCAAAAGAAAAAAGAAAAAAAATATCTTTCTTTGACTTCCACCAGGAGTAAATATCTTACAACCATTTAGTCGACACCGGAAATATCCTTACGAAATATTAACTGATTTGGACCAAAGTGCAATATTTTTTTTGAATGGTACCAGTGCCAATATTAAATTTAAAAGATACATTTGGTACTTTTTTTTTTCTTGTAAGTTATTTATATTTTTGCTGTTTCTTTTTCCACTTCCAGAAAGTTGAATTTCAAAATCTTGAGGATGTAAGCATGTGCTTTATTTGTCGGTACAAGTTGAATTTTTTCCAGCTCTGCTTCCGTTGACACCTCAGAAACAAGATATTGTTTTGCTTCAATTGTTGGTTGTGAATCCGAAGAAAAACTGAAAGTTGTCGACTGGGTTCGGAGCAAACAAATTTTGATATTAAGTCTCTGCAATATTTAGCAGTTTCTTCTTAATGTTCTATTTTAACAAGGATGATAATAATACTGTTAACTAGAATAAATATCAAGTATTGAGATAAAGTAAAAATATTGCAAATAATAATACATTATGTTAAAAGCTTGATTTGGAATTTATAAAAAATAAATTAAAAAAAATAAATAAATACTACCGACAAATTTTACAAAAATATTAGTGAGCTGCACATAAGTTTCCAACAAATGAAATGATTAGTTCTCGTGGTTCGTGTTATAAACACTTGCTCACGAACGCCGAGCACACATCATACAGTACAGAACATTATAACACATGCGCGTATGATGTTCGAGCTTGTAGGTGGAATTTTGACTATGAAGTTGTTAGGTTTGCTCACTATTTGCTGCTATCTAACCGATTGATGGTGTGTTGACAACTTCAACAAAAGGGCAACAAAATCTTCGTGTGGGGTTAACAGGTATCCATCGATTGGATTAATAAGAGATTATATAAAAATTTAAAAAAAGTAAATACATTTTATGGTAAATATTTCTATAAGAAATTTTTATTGAAATACAATAATAAATTTCTTTAAATATCTAATTTAAAAATTTGTTCCTTTAATTTTTAGATGTTTTATTTTGAAATTCTTTTGCTAATCTTAAGTCTTTACGGGCCTATTAAATCAGGAACCCTATGGGCGCCAGGTGCAACCATGGGTAAATCCGCCACAATGTACCAATGTTATTTTCATAAAACCATCTATTACAACTATTGGGTTTCTTTGTAGTGATGAGGTAATGGATTTCTTCGAGTCATTGAAAGTGCAATGACTCAATGAAACACTCCATTTCATACAGCTAATGCTGTGTGAAAAGCATTACTGTTGTTACAGTTGTTAAAATTAAAGAAAAGTTCTAAGTGAAGTCAAAAATACTACACTAGCTAATTCTGCAGTTATCCGTACATGTGCTAATCGTATTGCCGAAATGGAAAAACTTTTAATAGTGTAATTTGATGACTAGATTGGTTGGAGTGTTCCCTTAAGCTATTCAGAATAATTTTTTCGTGTGCGTAATCGACGTAACTAAATGTTTTGTTTACGTTAGTTACGCACATAGATATGACTGCTTAAAAACGTTTTTAAACCATTACATGCACTACGTGTGTGTGGGGGGGGTAGCGGAAAACTACTCCCCCCTGTAACCTAACGACAGGTTAGGTTCCAGACCACCGTCATATATTTCGAATCTATTGAGGACCAAACACCTGTTGAGTCTGGTCACTCCCTACGGCTTCTGTGAGTAGTTCTGCATCTCCTTATTTCCCCTCTCTCACATTCTGATGGCAGTGTGGTGGTATCACTCAAAGATAAAGCAAACTATCTCCAGGGCAAATTTGTCCCTACTATACCCAAACTGCACAGAGCATGCTTCCGATCTTTTGCCAGAAGAACATCAGAAAAATCATCAGATAGTCTTGGTACTAATAATTCTTCGGATCCAACTAGCATCTCTCCAGTTATGCTAAAAATTTGTACCTATAATTAATACCCATCGTTGATCGCCTCTACAAGCTGGCATCTAGCAGACAACACGAAAACAAACCTTTACCCAACAAGTTCCTGAATAAATGTGATAAAAGTTAGCCATCAAACTATCGTCCCATTGCTCTAACACCTTAGTACTCTCGAAAATACTGGGTCATTAACGGCCAGCTTTCTTTATTACCTGACATCCATCAGTTAATAATGATCACCAGAATGAATTCTGCCACCCTCATTACATGGTAGATCTCCTCGCTAACCTTATCTACCTTTGGATACAACCCATGGAAAATTTCACAGTCGGTTTTGATATTTCCAAGGCATTTGATCTTGTATGGCATTGAGGCCTTTTATCCAAGCTAACTCTTGCTCTTTGATTTCCTGCTTCATCTCTGGTCATTCATTGTGTGTCTTGGTAGATGGCTTTTCTTTCAAATTTCTTTATCATTTCCAGAGTAGTACCCTAAAGCTTTGTGCTCGCACTCTCCCTTCTATGCATTCTCTCTGTAGTTTTGTTGATAGTATTCTCAGTTCCGCTTTTTCACTCGAGAAATCGTGAATGATAAAGAGGAATGGAGAGTTCTGTCATTCCTGCTTCAAGATTTTCCATGATCAATGTCTTAAATATTTATCTCACTACTCTCAATTCGGGTATCAATCCAGGGAATTTGAATGATTTCAAAACACAATCCCCATCTTATTTCCAAGAAGAAAGATCTCACACTAGTGGCCAAAATTGTGGAAACCTTTTGGAAAAAGTGTATTTTTGAGGTTTGATGGCGCATAACACCACTTTTTTTTGGTGTAATACCATAAAATTATATATCAATGGAAAGATAATTTAATCAGGAATGTAATGAAATAACTTTTATGAAGGATTTTTTTTATTAGAACAGCAGTTTTAAAGAAGAAAAGTGAAACACATAGAAAAAATGAGATATACAAAAATTCTCACAATGTGAGTTAATACTTAGTTGGGTAACCTTAATTACGGCCTTACAATGCCTTCCCATGGAGTGAAGCAAGTTTTTTAGTTCTGCAGCTGTTATATTGTGAAACCAAGATTGAATTATTGCTTATATTAATTGGGTTTTATTTGTGGGTTGCTTCTGACTAACAAGTTTCTTTAGTTGGCTCCATAGATTTTTGATTGGGCTAAGGTCTGGGTTATTTCCAGACCATTCCAGCAGTGGAATATGATTATCTTGAAACCACTTTTTGCACACAGCAGCAACATGACATGGAGCTGAATCCTGTTGAAATATAAATGCTTCATTATCTTGGAAAAGATCACATGCGGAAGGCTTCAGTTTGGGCTCAATTATTTCGTTTATATATTTTTGGGCATTTATATTCCCAATAATCACGCAAATTCTGCCCACACCTTTTGATGTCATACAACTCCAGATCATAACACTAATTGGGTGTTTCATGGTAGGTGTAATGCAATCAGGATGCAAATCTTCTTCGATTCTTCTCCTTATGTATTTTATGCCATCACTGCCAAACAGGGAGATTTTGGTCTCATCACTCCAAATAATACTGTCCCATTGTTCTGTTGGCCAGTTAACATGGGTTTCAGCCCAGTTTAATCTTTTCAACCTTTGTTTGAGAGATAAAAATGGCTTTTTTTGTGGAATTCTAGCATTTAGACAAAATTCCTGCAGTCTGCGCCAAACAGTCCTTGCACTCAACTTCACATTGTATTGTGCCATTTCATCTTCTATACACCCAGATGATTTTCTTCTGTCTCTCAATTCTTCTATCATCACTTGCTGTTGTGCACCTTTTCCTGCCTTTACCAGTCTGGTTTTCTAGTGACTCCTTATCTGAGTCTCCTTATGCCTCTTCAAAAATTTAGAAATGTCACCTTTGGTTAAGTTTCCACCAATTTTTCTTCTAATTTGTTCATAACTGTTGCCTTGTTCACTTAATAGTACTATTTTACATTGCTTTCTGGGTGACCGGTCAACTCTTTGCGCCATTTCTTTAATTTTATTACATTTTACAAGCTCACTAAATGAAAGAACACACACACACACAAAAAAAAAAACAACCAACTTGATAGCAATCACATAACACACTGACAAATGTCCTCCTCTCAGCTCCAATACATGACATCAATAGCTGAATCCTACTGTTACCTTATTGGCTCATTGCCAAAAAAATGACACCTGATTGGCTCTCTAAACACTCATGCTCATTGGCTACATTCAAATGAAGGAAAGCTACTTCATATCAACCTAAGCAAGTTGTGCTTCTTTTTTCTGGTTATTTGGCTATAACTTTTCATAAAATACAGATAATTGAACAAACTTTGTTGCATTGCATTCTTGATTAAATTATCTTTCCATTGATATATACTTTTATGGTATTACACCAAACAAAAAGTGGTGTTATGAACCATCAAACCTCAAAAATACACTTTTTCCAAAAGGTTTCCACAATTTTGGCCACTAGTGTAATTCACTCCCTCTTACTTTTGATACGGTTCTGAACTCCAGTCGAGATCAATTTTTCTCTTCTTGTTGACTTTCGCATCTCGCCTATTCTGGCATTAATACATCGCATCCATAACCCCCTATTCCCAATACTTGGAATACTTGGCGTTCAAAAACTTTGGTTCTAACCATAGAGCAATGATACCAAGAAAAATTGACGAATAAATTGATTTACCAAATAAGATTTAAAGAGCTTTGAAAGGGCTCATGAGATGCGGCGGGGAAAACTGTTCAGAACACATAAAATTTTATATCAACCCCACAAACGAGGTCTCTCCTTCTCTCCTCCTGAACTCTTAACACATATCCTAAATCTTCCTGTCTAAGGACAGGAAGATTTAGGATATGGGTGTACCATTCCACCATTTGGAATGGTACACTCAAACTTCCCTAAAAATTTTTGCTTGTGTACTGAAGATGGCAACCGCTCACTCAATAATCTTCTCTCTCTCTCCAAGACTTCCTAAAATCATTTTCTCATGCACGCACTGTTTCCGCATTGTATTTTTTTTACATCTGTTCCCATGCTCGCTGCTCCACCGAACTGCTCACTACCATTCCTTCACGTTCTTCTAATCCTGTAATAACAACGAGCAGCCACTTGTCCACAGTTCAGTTCCCAAATTATCGAACCAGCTTCTCAGGTTTTTCTTTCATTCCATATACTTCCGTATTTTGGAAAAGCCTTTTCGTTACCGTATTTCCCATTGAATTCAATTTCCCCCTGACTTTCTTAAGAAACATGTTAGTGATTCCTTCTTTTCTTCCTAAACCTATCCCTCCACACACACACACACACACACTAGGCCAACGAGCGCTGAAAACGATACATACCGGTGCTATACTACCACTGATATCTTATTCTGCACCTGCCTGGAAACATTCACTAAAATCAAAGATAAACCAACAAAAACTAAACAGAGTTCAACGCCTTATACCCATACGCATAATCAAAGGATACAGGACAATATCTTTCGAGGCAGCTTGCGTTATTGCAGCTCTAACACCGATCTGCCTGAAAATACAAGAATTATCTCTTATATATGAAATCACTTCCGGAAGATATATCGAAAGTTACAAAATCGATCCAAATTGCTACGAACGTCCGCTTCGCTGCAGTAAGTGGCCTCACCCAGCAAAGAAAACAAATATTAAGGAGAAGGGAAGCTCTGAAAGTGACGAATTCCAAATATACACTGACGGAAGCAAAACCGAAAGGAACGTCGGTTGTTCGTTCACCCCATACAACAGACAGTCCATAATACATGAACGCTGTTCTAGACTGCATCCTCCCTGTTCCAACAACCAAGCAGAACAACTTGCTATAGTTCAGTCACTCACATATATCCAGGAATTAAAAGTCAACACCTCTCAGCAAAAGACAGCAACAATCTACAGCGATAGTAGAAGCACTATAGACGGCATAAAAAAACAGAACAACCATATTGCATTGATAGAACAGACAAGAAATCTGGTTCGAAATCTCACTCTAGAGGGATGGGAAATCAATTTCTGCTGGGTGAAAGCGCATACTGGAATAGCAGGAAACGAGAGAGCGGATCAGTTGGCTAAAGAAGCAGCTAGAAACGAACGGCTAGAAACAAATTACCAAACATTCTCGAAATCTGCAATAAAAACACTTGCAGAAGAGAAAAGCCTAGACATGTGGGAAGAAGAATGGAAAACATCAAAAAACGGATCAACAACAAAAGAATTCTTTCCTAGCATCAGAAACAGACTCCGGCTGAAAAGACACGCCATTTCTCCAGGTTTAACCACGCTACTAACGGGACACGGAAAACTAAGACACTACCTTCACAAATTCCATATCCTGGAATCACATTTGCAGTCCACACCTTCAACAGACTGTTGACCACATACTTTACGACTGTCAGCTATTGGACTCCATCCGGATGCCCGTAATACAACATGTCATCACTTCCGGAGACAAGTGGCCAGTGTCAAGACAGAGACTTATTATTATTATTATTCGTGACACCTCCAAGGAATCCGAAGACTCATCGCGGGAGGACACCTACAACTGTCTCAACCACTACACCGAACCTCTACTACGAATCATCTCCATAAACGCCCACCACAACTAGTGTTTTTTGTCTGTAAATTGCGTGTGTTCTGAAGGGCCGATTTGTCTGTATGCGGGATGAAAAACCCAAGTTTCCGGGAGAAAAATACCCTGCTACCTCCGTATGAGATCGGCTAACTCACTTTCGATTGAAATCGTCCAGATAACGATTACTCCCATCGCGACGAGAATCGAACTTAGGCCTATTCCAATCGAAGGGCGCAAGGTACCGTCGTTCTTCCAATTGCGCTACGGAGGCGCTTTAATGCAACTATTACATAGAATTAACTAAATTTGCTAATAAAATCAATTTCCAGTCCCTGAGATCTAACATAAATACTGTTATTATGTGAATTATACTGTATAGTGTTAATATATGTATATATAAAAATCTAAATGTAAATATGAAAACTGAGACAAAAATATAAATAGAAATGTTAATCAGTACTTATAAGCCACATGTAATATAAGCATTGTAATGCATTGGAGCATGTAGGAATAAATTACCTCCTGGTAAGGTTACTATTGGAAGGAAAACACACACACACACACACACACACACACACACACACACACACACACACACACACACACACACACACACACACACACACACACACACACACAGCGCTGTTGTCATAGGTTTTGCGACTTCTCATTTCTGGGGTTGATATAAAATTTTATAGGTGTTCTGAACAATTTTCCCCGCCGCATCTCATGAGCCCTCTCAAAGCTCTTTAAATCTTATTTCGTAAATCAGTTTATTCGTCTTTTTTTTTTTTTTTTTTTTTTGTATCACTGTTCTTCGGTTGGAACCAACTCTGGTTGGAATCCCCCTCTAGGATATGAGGAACCATTATAATCCACAATGTACTAATATATAAAGAAATTGAATAAAACGAAGAGTGCGACATAATAATCTACACTTTCACTGGGAAAAAAAAAAAAAAAAATTTATGAAGATAAATTCCTTCTGAAAAACTGATGTACTACTGTTGTAGTACATCAGTTTTTCAGATAGTAAAAAATCTAGGCCCTAACACTCATGCCAACCATATTCTTACAAAATCTCCAAGAGAGAGAGAGAGATGAGAGATCACCCTCATTTGCTCTCTCTTCCTGCCATATAATGAAAAAAAAAAAAAGCTCCAATGTCAACCCTGTAAACTTCTTTAATAACTTATATGCTTCTATTACGTCTCACCCCCCCCCCGCCTATTAGCGTTTTTGAAGACCATACACTTTCAGTCTGTTCTCATATTCCATAAATATGTCACAGTCTTTTTCACTCGCCTATGGATCTCTCCATCCCCACAGAATTCGGGTGACCAGATCTGCGCGCCGTAATACAGATGTGGCCTTATGAAGCTGTACAATAATTTCGCTATCCTTGCTTGCTTGTTGGCATGTTCTTCAACAACCACTTAACTTGATGTGCTGTTTAGGCTACTTTTGTGAAATGCCTTCTATCAAAAGAGATATTTAAAAAAATTATATTTATAGCAGCCAACACACGATATCCCACTATTCGAAAAAGCCTTTTCGTTACCGTATTTCCCAATGAATTCAACTTCCCCCTGACTTTCCTAAGAAACATGTTAGCGATGCCTTCTTTCTCCATAAACAAAATGTCCTCTAAACTTCAACTACATGTCTCTACAATTACCTAATCCATGGACTCATCAGTTTTCTGCAGTTCAGTTCCATCAACATAGTACACAGCTTGTGATCTTTTCTTCTCGAAGTCACCTTACACTTCAGCCATTTCTTTCCTCTTTTAGGAAAGCTTCAGGAGGAAAAAAAACCGTTTCCTGTCGATATGGAAACAAATTATAATGGCACAATAAAAACCACAGTTATGATTATTAAACGCTTAAATGTGGCAAAAAAAAAAAGTACAATACAGTACACACAACGATAACCATATAGCCTCAGCCCTGCAATAATATTGAAGTGTACAAATTACAGCAAGTGGTTTTTGACTGATACTTAAATTCCAACAACAGCTCACGTGAATGCTGCTTCCACAGCTGATTTGAACACCGAAATTACGCATACCGCAGACTGCACTGATTCGCAATTGGTTAGCTGCAATGGATAGACTGATAACCCGTCAAAAGGAATGTTCAGAACTACTGCATAGATAGCAGTACCGCTCCTAGTAGTAACAGTTCCACTCAACAATACCGAAGAAATGATTATCAGAAAATACGTTATATTTTGGAATGTCCGTATTTCTTCACAGCTTTTAAAAGGGGGACGAAAACATACAAATACAGTACTATTAAAATCCTCACTGCTAGACTTATTTTCGTATGTCATATCATACTAAATAGTGCATTTTCAATAATACAACTGGCGCCATCTTGTGTGTAGAAGTTAAGTTAAGGTTGAATAGCAAAACGAATTCAGTACATATGATTATGATGAATATTTAGTTTAGGATAGTATAAGCGAATTTCATAGATTACACTTGAAAAGACAAGGAAAGGCCATTTACATCTTTCAGTGCTGTTATTACAGTACTTGAGAAGTACAAAAGCTCTAATTATACCTGATACAATCTGATTATAACCGGTTTAAATTGGAAACACAGGTGGACCTGATAACCTCTTCCTCACAGAACCCAAACTAGTGATTTGGGATTGGATAGTATAAATTTTTTCAGCCAATGAAAGAGTTAGGTGTGTACATTGCAACCAGTTAGAAGGCAACTTTTAGACAAGCCTCCATTCCCGTAGACTTATAATTTCTTGTATCCACTATCATCTGTACACTCAGACGCGATCACTGAACATCTTTCGGCTATTCCGTCAAAATGACTTCCACAGAGCAGAATGTCCTTATTTTGGATCCTTCTGAGCATTATAGACCAGAACACAAGAATGTTGAAGATTTTCGACAATTTACGAATGACCAAGTAAGTAGACTATTCCTAAAAACTTAATGTTTACGCTTAAAAAAATAATTATAAGAATGATCCTGCAGTAGCTGCTAACAGTCAGAAGTGACGTTTATATGCAGAGCATATTATTTACTATAACACCTGATATATAGGGGCGAATTCTCCATGCTCGCTGCGCAAGCTCATTACTTGAGGAAAGAAGTGATATCTATTTGTTAATAAATGCATGCATTTATATGCATTCCATTTAGGCTTTTATTTTTGTAGACAGAAGGCTTGCGCGGCACTAATTGAGCTTTGCGTTGTGTATCAAAGGCCGATGCTTGCTCGTCTAGTCAAAGCTAACTTGGTTTGCTCGGTTGTAGGAGCTTCTAGGTCCTCGCAGCAGCACTGTGATTTCATGCGCGTGCATAGCCATTTCACGTCGTCTCACTGTTGCTTAAACACAGGCCATACGCAATCAACGTAGCTCTAGCTAGTGAGCTTCAGCCAGCCTTTAGAAGTGTGCGTGTTGCTTGGGAAAATTAAGTTACAACCAACTTTTTATGACGATGTTATTGAACCAGTTCATAAAGAAGAACCGTGTATTCAAATAGCTAAATTGAAAAAGATAGAATATCGTTTGTAAAATAAATGTTGTATTTGTATGATTAAATATACATAAATTTCTAAATATATAGTTTTAAATGGTCAGTAATTCCTTATTCCGCTAATCAGACTTCAATCACACCTTTCACTCCCTGAATGATAACAAGAGCAAGCGTGAATTTCAAGACCAGCATTCGCCCCTGGATATATATAAATCAACATATTGATTTGTGGAAGAAATTTATGAATTTCCCAAAGAGACAGTTTTATAGTTTTCAAAAGCAGTCTGTTAAAAGTAGAGTTGTCGCATTTTTATCAAGTTTTTTTTTTTTTTTCAGCTTGATTTTTTTAAAAAAATGTCTGTAGGTTGAATAGAATTCTTCATGCTGGTAGAACGGCCTCAAACACAGCGATTGTTATGTTTATACACACATGTAAGGAGTTTCGAAACAAGAGAGCTGAGTTTGTGGCATTGATTGAGATGGTATGCCTAGAAGTAATTGGAATAAGTGAAACTTGGTTGTCTGAGGAGGATGTGATGTCGGGAATAGAATTAGAAAGATATATAATTTTCCAGAAAGATATAGATGTGAAAAGAGGAGGGGGGGGGGGGAGTGCTGTTAATGATTGCAGAGGAATTGTGTCTGCAAAGTGTGTAAGTTATAGTGTATGCACAGATTTGAATCTGCGTGGTGCAAAGCTGAAATAAACTGGTTAGTATATCTGATAGGATTCTGTTATAGGCTAAGGAATGCAAAGAATACTGATTGTGAAATGTTTAGGCAAATTAGTTTGGCATGTAAAAAGAAGGTGATGCAGCATGTGATTGAAGCAACTAGAGGCTTTAATGTTTGGGATTTGGTGATGACTTCACAAGATGTAGTTATTAATGAAGTGTTGACACTGTTGCCGGTTGGTGAGAGTGATCATGAGGTACTTGTTTGGAAAGTGATGACACAGCCAAAAATGGATATGTGTGGAAGTATAAAGGAGGTGATTATAGGAAGCTCTGTAGTCGATTAGCATCAGTATATTGGGTAAATGAGCTGAGTGGAAAAGATGTTGACAATGCTTGGAAACTCACAAGGCAGTATCTGAGACTCTCAGAAATCAACCAATCTAAATAAATATGGTTGCAAGCTTCACATGATTTGGGAAACATTAATCATCAGAGATCCCACCTTACATTTCAGGCCACCTCACTGCTCATAGAGAGTGCTCCACCTAGATAGGATTTGAGTCACCCATGTGGTTGGCTTAGTATTGTGTGGTATTTGTGTATATGTTACATTTAGTTTTTTTTTTTTTTTTTTTTTGTAATACCTGAAGATGTCTCAGTGACTGAGATGAAATATAGGAAGTATTAATTCTGTTTTAATCCTTTCTGAGTGCTGTATACAATCCATTAAGCCTCCAACATGATGTCCTCACATCACTTAAGCCTCAACACATGGTTTGATAGATTACCACATGATAAGTTAGGGCAAGATGCAGAGGATGGGAATAGATAGTTTATTGGTTAGATGGATCAGAGATTAGCTCTCTGAATGATACTAGTAGGTTGTGTATGATGGAGAGTGTCTCAAAAAAGAGGGATAACAGGTGGTGTGCTTCTGGGTTCTGTTCCTGGTCCCCTGTTGTTTAACTTGTTTGTAAACGATATATCATGTGGACTGACTAGGGATCTTCAGTTATTTGCTGATGATGCAAAGTTGGGAAGAACTATAAGTAGCACTGCTGATGTTAAATCCCTTCAGGAAGATTCAAATAGACTTTTTATTGGACAAAAGAGTGGGGTTGTAGTTTTAATATCAATAAGTGAAAGGTGTTGCATTTTGAAGTGTAGAAATATAAAGCTGTGTACTATATTGATGGTGTTGTACTGCAGGAAGTGGATGAGATTTGGGAGTGATGGTTCACAGTAGACTGAAGTTTAAAGGACATATTGCTAGGGTTGCACATTGTGCTGCTATGATAAGAAGTACTCTAACATGCAAGGATAAGGAAGTGGTTGTGCCACTGTATAAGGCACTGGTCAGACCACACTTGTGCTCAGATTTGGTCACCTGGTTTTTAATGTGATGTGGAGACATTGGAGAGGATCCAGAGACAAGTGACTAAGAGAATATCAGGAGTTTGGAATGCTGGTTATGGAGAGAGGTTGAAGAAATGTGGATTGCAGAGTTTGGTGGATAGGAGGAAGAGAGGTGATATGATAGAGACATTTAAGTTAGTGAGAGGATTTTATCAGATTAATCCATATAGGATTCTAAAAAGAGTAGTAGGTGAGAGGGGAAGAACCAGAGGTCATTCCTGGAAGTTATGTAAAAGTGTGGTGAAGGGTGTGAGGAGTAGATTTTTACATGGAGAATTGTCAGTGAATGGAATGCATTACCAGAATGTGTTATTAATGCAAGGAGTGTTAAGGATTTTAAGATTCTATATGATAAACATGTCAGTTGAATGAACCTCTCATGATGAGAGTGTCAACTCCATGGAGGGTGTAATAATAATAATCCAAGGAACGTTAGATTAGCAAGAAATGAATTATTGTTCTGTAAGCACTTGTATGTGAAAACTAAGTGGCTATATTATTAATATTAAGACTTGCCAAGGAGTTGTGTGGAAAAACGTTTGGTTCGACATGGTGGCAGAATGAGTTAAAAAAAGAACATGGCAGTATGAAAAAAAAAAAAAAAATTAAATATCTAAAGAATAATAAGGCAGGGCAACAGAGTTACATTTTGGTAACAAAAGGTGAAAATTGAACAATAAAAACAGAAAATAATTCTAAAGAAATAAAATTTATAGGCAAGTAGATATAAAATGATTATAAAATTCATTCTATGAAAATGAGGAAGAGATTAAAGAGATGAGAAAATTTGGTTCTGAAAACAACTTGCAAAGTTTTAACAAGATGGCTTTACAAAACTTGTTAGATTTGAATAATTGTGTCATTTTTTATGCTAGCAAAACACATCCTGGAGGAGGTGGTGGTGGGAAAGAACCTTTTTCTTCCAGTCTTGAACAAAACACAAATTAGTAAACAAAATGAGATTTCTGTTCTTGGATTTTCCTAACACAAATTCTCTCTTGGCATAAACATGTTACAATTATTGCCCTCCCCCACCACTACTGCACATTCAAACTGGTAGGATTTCTCTTTCATTCAAGGCATTAATTACTTCAAACAGTAGTTAACTTTATACTAATGACATCTGGCTAACCATTCTGTTGAAAATACTTGATTCAGTACAGAAAAGAGCAAGTAGATTGTTCAATGATCCATCTCTCACCACTTCACATGCGAGCTCAGTTTTGTACTTGCATTTTCTATAGATATTTGAACTGGCATCGGTAATTTTCCCCTTCTACTAAATCACTCGAAACATACATCCCAACTAATTCATTGCCCCCCCCCCCCCCTCACAGTTTGCTTTCTCTTCTCTCTTAATGTGGCCTGGTTGGCTGAGTGGATAGTGTATCCATTCTCCAACCAACAGGCTGAGGGTTTGAATCCTGTTGTGGGCAGGATTCAAACCTCAGCTATTTTTTGTCTTTAGGTGGGAGATGAACTTCATCAGCCGGTGTGAGACTGCTTACTTCTCTGCTTATTGGAGGCCTGAAGTGGCTTAATAAAGTTACATGTTTGGTCTGTAGAGCAGGATTTCTAGACAAAGTAAAAAATGAATTAAAAAATACAAAAAAAAATAATAATTGGCCTTCCTCCACCCACAGTACGAATGTACTATAGGTTTACAAGTAAACCATTTGTGAGTGGAAGCCACATATAAAAAGTATTCTCAAGAAATAATACATATCTTCAAATCAAATGTGAAGAAGTTTTTTCTTTCTGCTCATCTATAGTATTAACATGCTATAGGTTCAACATCCTAGCATATACATATGGGATCACAAGATAAAAAACATGGTTTTAAAGAAAAATTTTTTCATTGGAATGAAAAAAAAAACATAAAGTGTACTAGACTTCATTATTGTACTAAATAAAGGACCGGTGTTTTATATTAGATAGATATAGTTATGCAGGATGGCTGAAAATTCTCTGCTGATTGAGAAACAAGAAATTTAAGATGATCACAAATCAGGATATGAAGAAGCAGATTATAGGTAAAAAATGAATTTTATAACAGTTATTTTCTAATGCATACCTTCATTGAGAAGAATATAGTTAATTTCTTGATTAGTTTCTGAGCTGACATGAATTCAGCAGAGGCACTTCTCTAAATGAGAAAAATTCTTTAGAAATGGTGATTTTAGAAACCTAATAAAATCAGTATAAAAAATCACAAATACATGGAAAAGAGCAAGTTTCTATTTGGGGCCATGATGTTGCTGAAAAAAGGTGCATGTTTAGTCTCTAGGACAGGGTTTTCATTCAGACACACACACATATAATGCACTGCTTTCCATAAATTAAGGAACAAAGAGAAAAATCACGATAACTCAAAAACTGTGAATTTTTGCCATTTGGTGAAAAGCAGTATGATATGAGATGATATGTGAAAGAAACTCCCACCAAAATTGTAAACAGTTTAATTCAGTAGCAAATGGGTACAAGAAGACTGGTTGAAAACAAGAACTTAAAAGGAGATTGTCAAAGTGCCTCATTGAGGAATATAGTCGCATCTCACAGCAATACAGCACTCACATGGTCTTATACCATTTATAAAGGTGTAAGCAGCTCAATTAATTATAGCAATCATTGCTCCTGCAAAGCTCCTTCAAGGTTTTTTTTTGGGAGGGGGAGAGAGTTGAGGGCAGCATCACATCTAGAGCATCCTAGACATGCACAATAAGATTAATGTCAGGAGACTTGTCTAGCCAGTCCGTCCACTTTGACAATCTCATTTTGATTTCCTGTTTTTGACCATTTCTTCATCTACCATTTGTTACTGAATTAAACTATCATACCATTTCTGTGGTTTTTTCTTTCACATCTCATATCATACTGCTTTTCACTGAATTGTATAAAAATTCATTGTATAGTTTGAGTTATGATTTTTCATTGTTCCTTAATTTATGGAAACCGGTATATATAAATAAAATTAATAAAAAAAATCCTTAGCCCACTCATGGTACAAATGTGCTATAGATTTACAAAAAAAAAAAAAAAAACTTTTGGTGAGAATCACATTAAGGAAAAAAAGTAACTGCTAATGTTGTGTTTTTCAGGATGACTACATTCAAAAAAGGGTGCAGGAAACATATAAAAAAATGCACACAAATCAGACAGTCAGCTTTGTACACGACAGGGTAAGTTTCATTATATTTAATGGAAACTTATTTTGTAGATCTTTTTGTTTTTCAAGAAGTACTAAGTTTAAATAAAAGGCAAAATAGTTCTTTAAATGATATACACACAGCTTTCAAACACATTTCTACTGTGTATTTTGAGTTTAAAAGTATCATAGGGAAACTGGGTGGACCAGTTACATTAAACGAAATGTAAAATCAGGAAAATTGTATAACATAATGAAAAATGTGGGCCACTTTATAACAAGTGGCAAGACATTAAAAATTTAGTATATGCATTTGAATGTGCACCATAAAATTTGGCCTATAAAACATGAAGCTAATTCACTATTTGACTATGTAACAGGAACAAAAGGTTTAGTGAAGGCATCTCACATGTACACAAAAGCTGCGAATTTAATCTACATGTATCTTTGAATATTTTCATTATGAAAAACACAGTGGCTCTTTTTGTTACAAAGTGTAGTATGGTTAATTTATTCGATGCCATGCAAAATTTTCACCCATAGCTACAAATGAAACATTTGGCACATTCAATGTGCATTTTACTCTTAATATAATGCTAGCAGTAAAGAAGATAGAAAATTGTTTCACCATAGGATGTTGTTTATTTTATTTTAATATTAACCCCATGTATGAGAGATCAGTGGCTGTGACAACAGTTTCCTGTTTGTATAAGACAATTAAGAAAAAGAACCTAGAACCTGTTAATGTATTTCTTGCAAACAGCTGGAAATCATAGTCTTCTGGGAATAGTCAACTGGTTATGGAAGATCCTAAATTTTGATCATATGAGTACAGATGTCTCCATTCCTCTTTGACAAGGTTTGTCAAAGAAGAACAATGGGATATTATTGCCAAAACTGGATTTAAGGTTAGCAAGAAATCATTAATATATAAGAAGAGCATGGGTGAAAGTAAAAAACTGTGGAGTACTCTGGTGGAGAAATTCTGAGGAAAAAAAAAATCCACCATAACATATGAATGACCAGAAATGAGACTAGCAAAACAGTTGTAAATGGTAAAAGGCAAATAATAAGAATTCCTGAGAAATGTCAATATCTCTTATGAAGGAGAGTAGCAGAATCCATATTGATGATCACTATATGGTGGCATCCAAGTGAAGAAGTTGGCTGTTGATAACTTTTCCATTGTTATAAAAAGAATGGAAGTGAGGGCAATGGAACAAGACCTTGATGACTTTTACCATTTACAACTGTTTTGCTAACAGGGTGAATTTAGGCTTGCTTTCTTCTGATGTGTTTATTGGCAATGGATTGTTAGCATGCAATGAGCTATTCCTGTTTTAGTGAGTTAGATTGTCTTGCTGTCTGTACAGAGTGCAAGGCAGACTAACTCTGACATCAATTCCTATCTCTTGTGAGTTGGAAGAAATTTACTAGAAATCAGTTGTATGGGTAGTGATATAGTGGAACTAACTAGATAAGAGAGGTGGAAGAGAAGAAGTTGCAATAATCTTGGTGCAGCATCTGAAGGCCAGACAGCCATTTGAGCAAGAGGTAAGTTTTCTGCATTTGTTTCTTTCAAAGTTGTATGTTTTTATTTAAGATGTAGACTGCAATATAATTTGGTGATGCATTTTATTGTCAACTGAACTGTGCCAGGTCTGTAATAATACCTAACCTTGTGTTTCATCCTGTTAGCCTCCAATTCACACCAAACAGCCTCAAATTCACTTCCACACAAACATTATCATTGTTTTCATGTGTTTCTATCCTTACCGGATAAAATCGTCTGAATCTTTAGTACCCCCCCCCCTTCTCCTATCTCTTCTGTCCCTCCTGAAATTACTAGACCCTACACACTTGATTCTAGACTGTCAGACTCTGAGAGCCTGGTTCCATCAAAATTAATGATCTTGACAACAAATTTAGCTACCAATTTGTTCCTGGTGCTCTTGGCATTTGCTCTTAAGCCTTGACATTAATATCATAATCACACTTTAGTTGCGCTTACATTTTCATCATTTCTTGCATGATCTAGTTTTCCCCAAGTCTTTATATTAGATATTCCACTAATTATTTCTTCAAGCTCCTCATGACAAATCCATTTAAGTGCAAGCCAGTCCTCTAATAGAAATCCTTTCTACCTTGAAACTTACACACACAAACTCATTTTTTCTGCATACCTGCATATCAGATTATTTGCTATCAAATCCCTCTTTAACTCATTACTATCATATCTTGGTCAACTAAGTTTTCACACTCTCACTGTTCTTGCTAACTTCTGCAGTCATTTTATATCTCTCTCTCATAATGGATCATCAGTTTTCTGATATGTACCTTTAAGAGATGAACAGGATACCATGATAGTATTGCACAATTTAAGTTTCCATTATCCTATCAACAATTTTCTACCAAATTAGTCTCACTTGTCAGTATTATCAGATTTTATATCTTGTAAGATTCTGACTGCATTAATCCACCTAAATCTTGTTCTTCTACCAGGTTTTTTTACATGCCATTTTGGCATAAAACACCTGCTTTCCTAAACTTTCTCAAAACACTATTTCATAAAACACCCTCCCATTTTTTTTTAAGTGACGTGACCACACCATCTTACGTTACCTCTGCTCACATATTCTTGATGTTCACAATCTGAAGTTCCTTCTAATAACTTTATTTTTAATAATTCTTCCATTGAAGACATCTGTTCACTCGTCATTTTTCTAAGAACTCTGCAGTCTCTTTGTTCAGATGTTTTACTTTTAACTCAACTGTTAAACTGATAAGTTAAAACTGGTTTGAATACTTATATATGGCTAGTTTAGTGGTGTTTGGCTGATTTCTTTCATGTTTCATATAAATTTATTCAATTGGTTTCTCCATCATATCAGCTTGCTTATTCATTCTATTGTCTATTTCTTATTTAATTTTCCATCTTTGTTAAAAATTGTGCCTAAACAGCTGAAAGATTTTACTTCTATATATTTTCTATCGAGAATGCAGTTGAAGTTTTCTATTCCTGCTTATTTTCATAGTTTTGATCTTCATATTGCTAATTTTAATGCTGAAGTTGTTTTGGCTGTTATTCAATATAATTAGAGAATCCTGGAGATTTGCACTGGATTTTAAGAGCAGATCATTTGCATAAAGCAAAGTGCTGTGTTTGAGCTCAGATGTTGTCAGATTTAGTGACAACATCTGAGCTGTGGTCCTTAAACAGATAAATGGTAGAGATGGATCGTACCTTTTGTCTCACAGCTGATTTTACATCAAACCATTTCCTTGTACTCCAATTCTAACTGCTAACTTACAACTTAAATATAGACTATATTGTTGTCTATAATGTTCCATTTACTCTATATAATTATAGCATTCTGAACAGCTTTTCTTGACACCCTGTAATGTTTTTTACCAGATCTACAAAGTGGTATTAACCTGATATTAGAATCAGAGATATAACCTTAGCATCTTTGCTATATGCAAATGATGTACTCCTAAACACATCCAGTGTAATTCTCCAGTGCCAATTTTCATTTGTTAACTAAATTGAATAAGAGTTGTAACAAAATTGGCATGGAAATCAGCAATACAAGCACTAAAATTATGAAAATAGGCAGGAACATAGAAACCGTCATCTTTTATTCTTAATGGAGAACAAGTAGAACAAGTCAAATTTCAGCTATTTAAATACAGTTTTTAGTGACAATTGCAATTTAAATGTGGAAACAGACAACAAAATAAGCAAAGCTGGTATGATGGAGAAGCCAGTTAAATACATTTATGGAAGAGAAATTAATCAATGCTGAAATGGCACTATACAAGACAGTATTCAAATCAGTAAGTTATGGATCTGAGATGGGCTAGCTATTATTATTATTAACATCTGACCTCCTTGGAGTCAGAGACTCAGTGTGGGAGGTACACACTATCACACACAATGCTCGTCCAGCCATTCTTTAAACTAATTCATTATGTCTACATTCACAACACACTCAAGCAAATGCATTCCACTCACCAACCACTCTTCATGCAAAGAACCTGCTCCTCACACTCTCCTTAATACAGTTTCCAGTGTTGGCCTCTTGTTCTATTCCCTCTCCCATTCTATGAAAAATCTCTTCCATGTCAACGTAATAACAATTCCTCGACTAGCTTATGTCTCGATCATAACCCCCCCCCCCCTCTGAAATTCAGAAGCCACACTCTCCTTGTCCACTATCACTTCTAGATCTCTCATCTCCTCTACCTCCTTTAAAGGTTCCACCGAGTGTATATATTGCATCTCATCGTTGCTTATCAAATATCAAAACTTTACATTGCGCAACATTAACTTGACAGTTCCACTTACTTTCATGCAATTTATTCGAGTCCTCTTGTAAGGCCATAACATCTACTTGACTCTGCATCGCTCTCCCCAGTTTTGCATCATCTGCGTATTACTAGATAAACTCATCCCAATATCATTAATACACAAATTGAACAACAATGGTCCCAAAACTGACCCCTGTAGTACAGTGACCTTTCTTTTTTGGGATACCTCACCCTTATATACAACTTTCTGATACCTATCTGACAGCCATTCACTGATCCAACTCGGAAGTCTGTTATCCAATCCCATCTGTTTCAATTTATTTAACAACTTGTTGTATGGCAGTCTGTCAATAGCTTTTGCAAAATCCAAGTACACCACTATATATGTATCCCCCCCCCTTAACATATCCGTGCTGATAACCGCAGAGAATACTGCTCTTATCAATCCATTTCTGTATCCTATCTCTCCAGCACCTTCACCACAGTTCCAGATATACAGACATGTTTTTCAGATATGTTGCAAGTAGAAGGAAGAATGATCATGGTAAGATGTTAATGGATGAAAGTGGTAGAATGGTAAAACTCTGTATAATTTTATGCAGTTTAACAATTTTACCCTCCTTCCACTCCCTTTGGAACCTGTGCTGTTGCAATATTTTTATTAAACAGGCATGCTAATGCTACTGCCAGTTCTTTAAGATGCATGGTGATATGTCATCAAATCCTATTGCCTTATTGACATAAAGGTTATTTATTTCCTTAAATGCCTTCTGCTCCCTCACAATTGAACCATCCTGTTCTATGTCCTGTACACTTAAGTTCCCCATCATTCCACCCTGATCAGGATGAAACCCCTTTATAAATTTATCACTGAATATCTCAACAATGTCTTCTACAGCAGTTACCATTCTACCACTTTCATCCGTTAACATCTTACCATGATCATTTTTCCTTCTACTTTCCACATATCTGCAAAAACTCTCTAGGGTTTTTTCTTTGCCTGATTTGTCGATTTTGCTCATACTCTACTTTAGTTTTCCTGTACTGAGTCACTCTCCTCGCTTTTTCTTTATACTCTTCATGTAACTGATTATTACCATTATTCATCTTTTCCTCCTCCTAAAGTACCTTCTTTTTCTAGATTTCATGCTTAAGCTCCACATTCATCCATTTTACACTTACCTTTATTTTGCCTTTTGCCCTTCAGAATACATTTACATATTAATGCTGTTATGTATTTCTTTGTAAGTTCCCAAGGAGCATTTATTTCCTTACTGCTCAACTCTTTGTTCCATGTTTTAGTTAAAAGCTGTCTCATAAGCTTGTCATAATCATCAGGCTAATAATTCCACATATATCCTATCCTCACACGTCTGCATATGGCTAGTCATAACTCAGGTGATCACTTCATGATCACTCCCACCAACTGGAAGAAGGTGTGAAACCCCACTCACAATTACATCCTCTGATGAAATGATCAGATCTAGAACTCTCGATTCTCGCATGACCTCCTTATCTCTCCAGAACTCGAAAAATTCATTTTCCTTATTTGCACATGCTGTCTCTTCATTGCAATCTATACCACCATAATTAAAATCACCCATAATAATTACCCTTCCTTTGTTCATTAATCCAAGTTGTTTATACATTTCTTCATCACCACCCTCCACATTCCCATTCTTATAGCAACATCCAACTAAATATACCTTCCTCTCGACCTTCATGTTACACCACACTGCCTCATGACCATTGCCACTATTTCCCTCTTTCAGGTCTACCTTATATGGACGTAATTTTTCTGTTATCAGCAGCACTCCCCTCTTGCCCTTTCTATCCTCGTGAAAATTAGTGTATCCTTCCATTTCTATTCCCGTTATGATATCATCTTCATTCAACCATGTTTCACTTATTCCAATGATTTAGTAATAAAGCACTTGATCAAAGACTACAGACCACAAACATGAGAATTCTTAGAGAAGTTAGAGGTAACATATGGCATCAGTGGTAGAATCATATTAAAAATGAAGACATACCAACTTGACATTGTTAACATTCAAGAATGTGTGAATATATCTAACTAAGGTGGTACATTCACTTAAACAGAATTGGAGAGAGGAAGGTTTAGCAAAATAGGTATTTGACATCAAGATGGCAGGAAAAAGATCCAGATGTAGATCAGAATCTAGGTGGGTTGATTCAGTGAGTAGTGCCCTACCCTAGAAGACCAAAATATTAGTTATACCATTGGAACACTGAAAAGTGATTTGGAGAAAGATTGATAGGAGGTTAGTAATAATATAAACTTAATCATGTAGTACACTGTCATGATATCCTGTACATCCCTTCAGAGGTACACATCAGGAAATTGATGAGATCCTTGTTTATATTCCCACGGTTTCTTGAGTATTTTTCATAAAGTTGAAAATCTCATCTTCTCAACCTCTGTTTGATATAAACTCATCTTTTGCATGTTTTTCTTCACCCCTTGAATGCTTAGAAATTCTTCTAATTCTCACACATTGTTCTATTCTGTTAGAGTTCTATTCCAATCATGACAGGAGTAGAATATGGTGAGAATTTGATTTTCTAACCAGGTTCTCTGAATTATGTGCTGAAGCCACTGTAAGACATAAATACCTGCATATTTGAGCATTTCTAGTTATTACACGGACCCATAAGTTTGGGCACATATTGTTAAAATTGTGAGGACAGCTGATTATGGGATGTGGAGGGCACTGATATGTAGAACTAATGGATGTTATGGTTCCATTGTATAAGGCTTTGGACTACATGGATTACTGTGTGCAGATTTGGTCACCTAGTTTTCATAAAGATGTATTGGAAAGGGTCGAGAGATGATTGACTAAGGTGGTTTCTGGTCTCTCGAATGTTGAGTATAAGGACAAATTGTATGCAATTTGCAAACTGATTTGAATGGATAGGAGAAGGATATGATTGAGACATAAGTTAAGGTCATTCCTGGAAGCTGTATTAACCTCCCAAATGGCTAGGACGTCTATAGATGTCCAACTAAATCTGGATATGATTCAGCCCACCTGTTTAAAGAACCAGGATAAGAAGTGCAATTTGACCATCCTGTCCATTAGAAGGTGTGATAAACCCTCACGCTGAAGAGAACGGTTAATCAGATTATCTCACGTTCATAGCTACCTCTCAGTTGCCTATAACAAGAAACGCACATCTTTGGTCTATGCTGGTTAACTGGATTTTAGTTATGTAGGATAGAATAAAAATAGAGAAATTATTTATATTTTTGTTTTCTGTTTTTATTGTACAATACAATTTTTATTTCTGGACAAAATAAAGGTCTTGCATAATTTCTTCCCTTAAATATTGCCTTACCTTGGAAGAACCACGTTCATTTTTAATTTTTTTGCACTAATTTTTTTCTAATCGCTTTCTAGATAAAACATTATTCTTTGTTCTCAAAGAAATTAATTCACGATAATTATTTGAAATATTCTTTTAAAAAAAAGAAAAGAAAACTGACTGCCGACGTTCCAGATTATGTTATTTTTATTGTCGTACAATAAAATCAAAACCATCGAAATCGAATAATACTTCACAGATTTCCTTTATGACACACTGAAGCAACTTTGCTTTATAGAGAATAACATGAAATTCTTTAATCATATCACTAAATTTTTTCTTTATATTATATAGTAATCTACTTTTCTTTGTACTTTCACTTTCTTGGTTTCCCTGTATAATTGGTCATTACTTGGGAGGTGGCTAAAGGAGTCGAATTTACAATTAAGACAGGGTACATGTGGAATTACCGGGCTGGTAAGTATGACAAGCTTAGGTGTGTGCTTGGCTCAATGCCATGGCATGTAAAACTGCAAGGACTGGATGTTGATAGTGCATGGGAGGTGGTTAAGAACTGTTTGCAGGAGGAAATGGTTGACTGTATACCAAGAGTCCGAATAATAGATCAAGTAGGGGTTAAATGGATGAATAACACTATTAAGCTTGAGCTGCAAAAAAAGAAACAATTGTGGAGGAAATTTAAGGAGAAGGGTGACCATCAGGCGCAGGAACAGTATAAAGCTCAGGCCAGGATGGTAACAAGGGTGGTAAGAAAAGCAAAAGCAGATTACGAAAGGAAATTGGCCACACAGGCTAAAGAGAATCCCAAACAGTTTTTTCAATATGTTGCAAGTAAAAGGAAAAATGCTCATGGTAGAATGATCTTAAAAAATGCTTAGGGTAGGGAGGTAACCGAATCAGTCGATATTGTGGAATTACTGAGCGAGCACTTTGCAAGAGTATATCATCCAGGTGGTGACTTTGCAGGAATGGAAGAACCAACAGCTTATACTGGAATTGTGATGAATGAAGTAGAGGTAACTAGTCTATTACAGAACCTCAATGTCAATACATCTGTGGGATTGGATGGTATACCAGCTCGTGTCGTACGTGAAGCGGCCAAAGAATTGTCAGTGCCCTTGACCAGTTTGTTTAATTTGAGCCTCATGACTGGGTCAGTCCCAAGGGGGGTGGAAAGAGGGGAAAATAGTTCCACTGCACAAAGGTGGTTCCAAGGCTGCTGTTGAAAATTACCAGCCAATCAGCATAACAGGAATCATTATCAAGGTCTTAGAGAAAATAGTCAAGAGGAAAATACAAGATTGGATAGAAGAAAATGGGATACTGTATCGGGGACAGCATGGTTTTGTGAAGGGTAGGTCATGCCTCAGTAACTTGCTCACGTATTATAACACAGTGACGGCTGAACTGGATAAGGGTAATGGGTTTACAGTGATTCTACTGGACCTTGCTAAGGCCTTTGACAGGATACCACATGGAATTCTAATCAGTAAATTGCAGCATATGGGAATGGACATAGGGTTGGTGAGATGGATAGGAGGGTGGTTGACGGAGAGATATCAGAGAGTGGTTTACTCAGGAGTAGAGTCCACAAGACAGCCTGTGACTAGTGGTGTGCCACAAGGATCTGTTCTTGGACCACTGCTGTTTAATTTGTTCATAAATGATATAGGAAAGGATCTGAGAGGAACAGTTCATTTGTTTGCGGATGATGCGAAGTTGGGTAGGGCAATAGTGAATGCAGATGACGTCAAAATTTTGCAGGATGATTTGGATAGATTGGAGGTCTGGGCTAAGGAGAATGGATGTCAATTTAATGTGGCAAAATGTAAGGTTAGGTTAATTTCACCATTTTGGGGTGAAAAGATTGGTGGCAGTTTACTGCATTGGTGGAACTGTGCTCCAGGAAATTGATGAGGCACGAGATTTAGGAGTGTTGGTGGATAAGGAATTGAAATTTAGGGGACACATTGCAAAAGTGGCCAAATCAGCTCATCAAATCACTTGGTTGCTGAAGAATACGTTGACAAGCAGAGACAAGCAGGTTATTGTTCCTCTGTATCGAGCCTTGATAAGACCTCATTTCGACTACTGTGCTCAGATTTGGTCACCTAGGTTTCTTCTTGATGGGGAGGAGGTGGAGAGGATCCAGAGGCGAGTGACCAAGATGATAGCAGGTCTGTGGAATGAACCGTATGAGAACAGGTTGAGGATTTGTGGGTTGCAAAAATTGGTTGATAGGCGGAGGAGGGGTGATATGATTGAGACATTCAAATTACTGAAGGGTTTCTATAAAATTAATTCAGAAGATATTTTTGAGAACAGGGCTGGTTGTGGGAGGACTAGGGGACATCCATGGAAACGACAAAAGTGTGGTTAGTAAAGGTGTTAGAGCTGGGTTCTTTACTTTTAGAGTAATGAATGAATGGAATGCGCTCCCTGAGTCTGTGGTGGATGCTGTGACAGTGAATGAGTTTAAGGCGAGGTATGATAGATACTGTATGAATGTCGAATAGTTGTGATGAATATGATTTCGGGCCTCCCTCGATGAGTCTAATGACTCCCTGGAGTTGCCCGTAATAATAATAATAATTACAAAATGAAATTAAGTTATAGATATTTACTGCATAATTCAGATATTTTATTCTCCAATTTTTAAAGTAAGCGATACATTTACTTATTTTTATCATTCAAAATATGTATATCAAATGTGAAATTTCATTTCCTTTCACAATACAAATGAACTTTATTTCGACTTTGATAGCATCACCCCCCCCCCCTCCCGTTGCAACATTACCAGACACCCGAAAGTTGTTATGAAACATAGGTACAGTTTTTATTTTATTCTTGATTTTTCCATAATAATTGTTATGGAAAAATATAACGTTTAATTTTTTCTACACAGAAACTAAGTTTTGATTATTATAAATAAGAAAATATACATATTATTTCTCTATTATTATAAATCAGGAAGTTATGTAACGTTGGCTAATAGGGGAAATTAATATTTAAAAACACTGTCATCCTACAAATGCAATATCAGAATATGCTTCGAATGTCTGCTAATCAATCAGAAAGATGGAAAAACAGAACAAGGAATTTCTGTCTGTAAAATATTCAGTTATTGCACGAGGTACTTTAGTGTTCTGCCTTCTGGGCATGTTCTTTTGAACTGGTTCCCAGTGGTGGTGGTGGTGGGGGGGGGAGTTAGTAATCTCCGTTAGTCTACAACTTGTTACTGGGCAGAAAGGAATATTAGAAAGTATACCCAATATACAATTAATTTGTGAGATGGCAAGCAAGAGCAGCAGCAATAGCAGTAATTTTTTTCAAGATAATTATCAAATAATTTCGAATTTTTCGATAATAAAAGTGAAACTGATCACTATAAATAAAGAAATCATTTTTGGCATAAATACTTCATCAACCTGTAAAAGAAATGTCAGTTTTACTGTGTTAGGATATCTGAACAACAGAAAACGAAACAAGACATTCTTGCTTGAGGCAATTTAGTGCGACTTCTAGGAAACTTTCTGTCTTGTGTTTCTCAAAAGAGTAACGTAAGACTTAGCTTTTCGTCTAGGTAAGAGAATTATTGTCCATCATTTCTAAGACGTATTTCAGAAATAGCAATCAGCAGAAATAGAAGTAGTAATATTTAGATTTTTTTTTTAAAAAAAAAAAAAAAAAAAACAGAAATAACACAATTGAAATTTCTTTGTGTGGTATACAGTTTTACATGTTGAAAATACAGCACAGTATTTCTAAATCTTAGAATAATTTCAGCACACTGCTGATTTCAGATTCAAAGAAAGAGTACAGAATTAGAAGCTTCGATATACAACAATATTATTGCTTTATTTCTTTTTGTCAAAACGGTAAACTGAAATAAGAGATTTTGAATACCGTCTGAAAGCTTTCAAAGCTATAGAAATTTAAAGTAGTTATACAATTCAGTTCCAGGACAGCAGAGGGGGGGGGGGTTGCAGTAAAAAATCCTACAAATGAGCATAAATTTTTAATCATTCCATACAGGATATCCTTCCTATTATATTTTCAACATATCTATAGTGGTTAAGCACTGGATATTATAGTAATGTGCATCCTACAAAAAAAAAAAAAAAAAAAAAAAAAAAAAAAACCTCTGTTGCAATTTTCAGCAAAAGAAGAAGGCGAAGATCTCTGATAAAATACCATTAGGTATAAATTTTTGATACTAAAAAAGATACAATATCAGAAACCGAGTAATGCAGTTTATAATCATTTGTTGTTCATAAAAAAAATATAAAAAAAAATCGTTCCTGAAATTGAAATGTGACAATCCATATAAAGGAATTTTGCAAAGAAAGAAAGCAAAATGTCATATTTATTTCACTAAATGTTATTTAAAAATATAAATATTTGATAAAATATTTTAAATGTAAACAAACATTTGAAAATTCGCGAAAAAGAATCTATATTGTCAGTAAAGTGGAGGAAATTAACGATTACTAAAGTATATTCATTGCAAAGGCTGATCTATGGTCATTTCAGGATTGATTATTTATTTTGGCACATGTGAAACTTCTATTTTTGGAAAAAGACACAAGAAATAAATTGTTCAGCAAAAAAAAAAAAAAAAAAAAAAAAGATCAAATATCCTAGTACAGTGAAGAAAATTGAAGTAACAGAGTACATGTAAAGACAAGTGACACAAAAGTCGCTCGACCACAGTTAATCCGCTAATGGCTCTCAAATCGCCGTTAAGGGATTAACAGCGGAGAAGGGTAAATACTTGATAAAAGATAGAATGCCGATGAAGTTTTGATCCATGAAAAAGTCTGAGGTAGTCTTGCTTTTTCATCCACCTTGGCCGGTAGGAGGGTTAAAAAGTGTGTGAGCAGCAGCTTTTTTGTATGGAGAGTGGTGAGTATGTGACAGTGGACTTCACCACAGTGAGTCTTTTAACTCCATAGTGGTATCATATTGTCTATTCCAGCTTTTCTCCATTTCAGGTTTTTGATATTTTCTTAAAAATTAAAACCACTCAAATCTTGTGATAAGACAAGCAGTATCTTATGACATTCTTATCTAGAAGTCTTCAGTTTTAACATCATCTGATTCCTTTTTACATCTTCCACTTAAGGTTTTTTGATAACCTCCGGAACAGTTTTGCGCCTTCCCGATATTTACCTTCTGTAATCTTACTGAAGTCTTCTTGACTTTTGTTTAGCTACTTTTGCACATCATTTTGCTTTCTTACATTTGTTTTCTCTCAGGGTATTTGCTGCTTACTTGTTAGAATCTTTGATTTCCTTTCTTTTTTTTTTTTTCTAGGACTGCCTCTTTGACTTCCTGAGTCAGAGTTATTTTTCTATCCTTGCAGTCATCCCTCCCTAGATGAATCATTCTTCAGTTTGCCATTGCAACTCCAAGGCTTGGTTTTTGTTTTCAACTCCCCCCCCTTCCTAAATAATCTTTTGTATAGTTGAGTACTGTTCACCTATCAGAGCTACTCAACTTCCGCTAATGCCTTTTTTTTTTTTATTTCCATATAGGGAGTAGGTGAGGCTGGTTTTTAGCCCTATCTAACTTTTGGAGACTGAGTGGGCAGTTCAATCTCCACTGGTACCCAATCAGAGATAGCTGGCCCAAGGCTATCACTATTTAAGGAGCATGCAGTGAAGAGAATGGTTCAACAAGTGCTGCCATCTCGTGGTCCCTAACACAATATATTTAATGCCTGAAATACTGTGGGTTCTACGGTCGATTTTCTTGAGTTTACGGGATGAAAAACCTGAGTTTCCGGGAGAAAAACCCACTTGCCTGTGCCAGAGATAGACTAACTCGGGAACCAGTCGAAAAAAGGCTTAGAAAAATTTCCTCTAGTCACCGACTAGACTCGGAACCAAGTCGTCCTTCGTGCAGCCAAGTGCCGTGGTGTGCAAACGCCACATCTACTGAGCTACTCAGGCTCTTTTTTTAAAAATCCGCTAACCCAACTTTCCCAGTGAAAATAATCACTTCGAATTTCAGATCCCCCCATATGTATATAGGGGACTTGAAATATATCTTGAACCAATGTGAAGATAATGCGAAGATATTGAATTTATTTCAATATCTTCACATCTACTCATTTCAACAATGTTCCGTAAGTCTTCTTTCTGTCTTCTGTGATGAGATTTTTGTACATATCTTTGTTTAAACAGCAGGTTATTGATGATTAGTCCATGCCCCTGAACTGAGTTACAGCCACAACTTATTATTATTGGCTTTGTCCTTTTCTCTAGATTTTCCTCAAACACGACATTCATTTCCTATTCTGCTGTTTAGATCTCTAACAAGGACTGGTTTTTGTTTTCTTTGTCAGCCGCCTTCTGTAAAAACTGGAAAAAGTGAAAGAATTATTCCTGAGTTTGGGCTAAATGGTCTTGCCTGTTACCTTTTGGAAAATAAAAGGCTTTAGTGGATTTCTCATTTGTTCAGTAACCAGTTGATACCTGATAACAGGAATGATCTGAAGATGAAGATTGGACAGGTCAGAAGTCCCAGTCAGTTCTTTTCATTCCTTAAGGGTTATGCGAGGTCTCCCAGTTATCTAGTTTTGATCCTTAAGCAACTTCCCATTACTGAATTTATCACCACTCCAATAATTTGTTTCTATGAGCAATACCATGTCTTTTCTGAGTAAATCAGTATCATATTATATTTTGACTTTGACATCTTATTTTTCTTAGTCAGCTTTTCTTGACATTTTTCAAGTTTTTCCAATTCCTGTGTTGCTTGTTTAATAATTTGTTTTAAGTTTGTATACCTTGTTTAGAGGTCTGAAGTGGCATGAAAAAAAATTCATGTTTTATCTCTGGATTATTTATTCTTTGACCTTATTAGGTTAAATCTTTTTGAATCTGTATATCTGTCTGTTAATTTAAACTTAAGTGCATCACTCTACGTCATTTACTTTCTAATTTCCAATGGGAAACTTCTATTTGATGGTGTGTTATAAGTAACATCTAGGACATTATGTTGTAATTGATGTTCCTTGCATAGGATTTAATATTTGCTTCCACTTCTGGAAGTAAGTAAATCAAATTCCTACCAAAAGATCTATTTTTTGCTAATTATAGCTGTTTATAATTTTACCAGTATGATGCTTTATGCAATGCTGGCCACAGCAATGGACTTTTCTACCTGTTACCTGAATGTTATTTTTTATTAAATGCAGTGTACATATTTAACCCTGCAGATGTCGCATGGCTGATCTGACAGATACAAACAAATTGTTTAATATTCATATTTGTAAATTTAGGGACACAAAAACACGTGTTGAACAGATTATTTCATTAATTACTAATAAAATAAAACTCGACGTTTCGACCCCTGTATCGAAGTCATCATCGGAAGAATACAAGTGTATAAGGAACCAAGCTACATGCTCATGCCCTGTATTTTTATAAATCTTCTAAGCGGTTTTTAATGAAAATCTTTACTTTAGAATGAAAATCTTTACATTGCCGGATCCTTTCAGATTTCATGCCACCATCTCTTGTAGATCTGGATTACCTTACTCTATATTTATCGGCCGTCTTTGCATCTGGTGATGCACTACGCTTTTCTTTGAATCTTTTTCGGGATGTGGCGTCCTGTCCACTGCTCTGCAGGAAATTTTCTCCGTTCTCCTCGATGGGACATTCTGCTAAGGCTCGATTCTGCATAGGCCATCATATCGCGATCAACTCCGCTTGGAAATCTTCAAGCATTCTCAAGAAAAAAACCTGCCGTCCGTCAATACTGTAGTCGACCCACTGCTCTCTCACGAATCCCCCGATAAACCTCCTAAAACTGGAATCCAGGAACCGAAGAAGAAAAAGCCTATTAATATCGCACACAGTCTTTTATTCACCCTATCAGGCACCCTCTATTTGATGTGATTTTTACCCACAAACCCCATCGTTCATGCCCCTTGGTTGATCCCACACTCTCCCTAATCTGTTAGGTTTACCCTATTCCAGGTAGTCGTTCTGACGTCACTTTCCACGTAGGTACAGCCTCTATCGCTATGCTCGACTTGTACAGATTATACACGATTATTCCGGATTACTACTTATAATCTTTCTCGAAATTTCGTAATGTACTAGACAGCTTAGTCAGATTTACAAATAACTTAATTCCCTTACATAATTCTTACTATTCTGACACAAAATTCTCTGCTTCTCACTTCAGTTATACAGGAATAAATTTCAATATATGGCACATGTGGACTACACATTATCACATAACATAAAGAAATTTCTCATAATTATTAGCTGATGTGCAGGTATCTCCTTAATTATTAATATTTATCTTGTTAAATCCTGAATAAAGAATTTACTTGTAAAGTTCTCCATTCAGGATCTAACAGTGCTGAGCGAACGAGGATGGGCTGGCAATTTTGGATTTAGTTGACCAAATTGTATTCTTAATGGCTTAAAAAAATACAAAATGATGGTACAACGTGACAAATTTTCATGAAGGCTGGGGTGTCGCCCAGTTAAACAAGGCCCCCGTTATTTTCGCCAGGGAACCAGGGCAGACAGCGAAGAGTCAGCTACTGGAACAAATCTGAAAACACACCCCAACTCAACATCACCAGAGTTAAAGATTGGTACTATCAACATAAGAAGCCTGAATGGCAAAGAAATGGAGCTAGTGGAGGAATTAGATAAGCACCAGATCGACATAATAGGGGTGACTGAAACAAAAAAGACAAAAACTGGTGAGATCTTTCTGAGCAGTAAATACAAAATGTTATATTCAGGCAATGACAATCAAGGAAAAGAAGGAGTAGCCATAGTATTCAACACAAAATATGAGGCTAATCTTCTTGAATGGCAGTCAGTCTCAAGTAGAGTAATGTAGGTAAATATCAGAATGGGGAACTGGACAAGAGACCTATTTGTGCCTATGGTCCCACAGAAGGTAGTCATACTACATAAAATTTTTTGAGTCTTTAGAGATAGTAACTGACACAATGAAAAAGGAAAAGTTGGTCCTTGTTGGGGATCTAAATAGTAAAGTAGGAAATGATTGTCAGACATACAAAAATATTTTGGGAAAATTTGGAGAAGAGAGCAAAGCTCTAATAATAATGGCAAATACCTGTTGGATTTCTGCTCAGGACATGGACTGGTTATTACTAAAACCATGTTCCAACATAAAAATGTGCACAAATTCACATGGAGGGCAAGGAATAAGAAAAGTCTCATTGACTATGTTGTTGATAGTGATGTTTTCTCCCTGGTGCAAGACACCAGAGTGTACAGAGGATTTGAAATTGGAAGTGATCACTACTTAGTCTTGAGCAGGATAAAATTGAATTTCATATTGAAAAGAATGGCATGTAAGAAAGTTTTAAAGCGAATAAAAATTGAGCAGCTTTCAGATGTGAACTGCAGACTAAAATACACAAACATGATTGAAGAAAAAATGAAAGAGTTTGAGAACCGAACCAAACCTTGAAGAAAACCTTAGTTGATTCACCCAGAGAGGTATGTGGTGAGGTTGTCTGCAAGGATAGAAAAATCAGAACTCCATTGTGGACACAGGAAGTTAAAGAGGTAGTGAAGGAAAAGAAGAAAGCACATGAAAAGTTCCAGGCAAATAAATCAGCTTGTGTTCTTAGAGAATACAGAGACAAATGTAAGAAAGCTAAACACTTTGTAAAACTAGCTAAACAAAAGTCTTCAGAGGACTTTGCCAAGAACATAGAAAATAAATATCAAGAAGGTGGCAAAATATTCTGGAGGTTGTTGAAGATGCTTAGAAGTGGAGGAAAGAGTACTGTAAAAGGAGTTAGAGATGATAAAGGTGACGTGAAAACGGGAGAAAAAGATATCCTTGAAATATGGAGTAATTACTTCGAAAAATTGCTAAATGAAACAAGCAGTGCAGTGATAGTACAGTGGTAAAAAACAGGCATACAGTCAGGAATACATATCATACTTGAAGTAGAAAAAGCCATCAAAGGCTTGAAATGTGGAAACGCAGCAGGAGTAGATGATATTCGACCAGAAATGCTGAAGTATGGTGGTATAAAAGCCCTACAGTGGCTGCACTGCATAGTTCAGAAGACCTGGATATGGGACAAATTCCCAATGATTTGAGTAGAGCTCTCATAGTACCCATATATAAAAAGGGAAATAAAACTGAATGTGAGAATTACAGAGGCAATTCCCTACTGAGTATTCCTGGTAAGATTTATGCCAGTATACTTGAAACCTGGTTGAGAAGAATTGTGGAAGAAAAGCTTGGTGAAGAACAAGTTGGATTCAGGCCAAATAGAGGCTGTCAGGATCAGATCTTCACTTAACGACAAATAGTGGAGAAATGATGGGAATATAACAAAGATCTGTATTTAAGTTTTGTCGATCTGGAAAAGGCATATGACAGTGTGCCAAGAGAGAAGCTATTTAATATGCTACAGTTATATGGTGTCAATGGGGCATTATATCAAGCAATACTTAGTCTGTATTCGAGTTGTAAGTCAGCAGTTAGAATTGAAGGAAGTACAGGAAGATGGTCTAATGTTAAATCTGGTGTGAGACAAGGATGTACATTATCGCCTGTGTTATTCATGATCTATATGGATCACATTATGAAGGAAAGTGGTATTAAACATGATATCAAAATTGGAGATGTTCATGTCAGCTCTTTGCTTTATGTGGACGATGTTATACTTCTAAATAAATCTGCTCCAAGCCTTCAAGATTCCCTGATTAAATAGAATAACTGTTGTAATAGATAAGGTATGAAGGTCAGCAATAAAAAGACAATGAAAATAGACAAAATCATTGAAAATGTCAATTGCGTTGTGAACGGAGAACCTGTGAAACAATTAAACCTTTCAACTACTTAGGCACGATTTTTAGTGAAGATGGTAAATTAAATATGGAAATAGACAACAGAATCAACAAAGCTGGTATGGTGGGAAGTCAATTGAATAAATTCATATGGAATAAGAGAGAAATTAGTTGGAACACTAAATTATCTGTATACAAGATAGTGTTCAAACCAATTTTAACTTATGGATTTGAGAGCTGGGTCAGATGTAAAACACTTGACTAAAGACTAGAGACTGCAGAGTCCTGAGAAAGATGAGAGGCGTGAAGAGATTGGCATCAATGGCAATATCATATTAAAAACGAGGATATTAGGAAAGAACTTGATATTGTCAGCGTCCAGGGATGCATTAGCAGAGCTAATCTCAGGTGGTATGGTCACTTAAACAGAATGGGCGAGGAAAAATTAGTAAAGCAAGTGTTCTCTGCCAGGTTGGCAGGAAAACGACCCAGAGGAAGACCAAGAAATAGGTGGATTGATACGGTACAAAGTGCCTTAGACGATAGATATGTAAGATCTGATAATGTTGGAGTCTTGACAAGTAACAGACTGATTTGGAGGAAAATTGTAGATAGGAAGTTAGTACTACATGAAAAATTTACATCATTACTATCATATTTTGTACACCCCCCCCCCCCTTGAGGGTACATGGTAGGAATTTGATGATGATCACACATCAGTGGGAAGACTGTTCCACAATACAGCGGTAGCAAGGATGGAGGAGGAAAAGAAACTTGTTCTGTGGGTTTCAGGGTGTACTGTGAAGGGATGTTGGGCAGCAGTTGCACATGTTCCAGCGGACTTAGTACTGAGCAGGGGAATTATTGATGCTATTTCAGATGAACATTTGCCATGGAAATATTTATAGAATACACATTGATAGTGTTGTAACAGCCTGAGGTGGGCCTACATCTTATTAATAAAAAAATACTTCAAAAGGTTTGTAGGCATTTCCATTATTTTGATAACCCCCCGTATCTTAGTTGTTCAAACACTTCTATTGCAAACTTTGTTATAATTTATGTACAGTTTTCTGTTTTTGGATAGCTGTTTTGAAGGAATTGGTAGATAAGTTGATTAAACTTCCTTTTATTAGTCATCTAGAGTGGGAGAGAAAGATAGAACAAGAAGCCATCCTGAAAGCTGTAAGAAGGGTATGAGCAAGGAAGTGAGTAGTAGGATCTAGGTTCTTTTCACAGAGAGTAGTTGAAAGTGGAATGCCTGAATGAATTTGACACAGTTTGATTATCTTTTTGCATGAGTGTATGATATGCAAACAAACCTCCAATTTCACTTCACAAATATGAGATCTCATTTCTGACTTCGGATTTGCTTTCTTCTAGCATATTCTGTGGTGGATATCTAGTGCATGGTCAGCAAGTCCTGAGTGGCTGTATTGGTGAAATCGGATGTAGCTGATTGGGATGCCTCCAACAGATGTGTTGTCATCAGGTTCAGTCACATGCACTATCTATCTTAAAATCCTCTAAGCAGACTTATGGTTTTGATGGTGTCTGACTCAGAGAGTCGTCTGAGCTAGACCCTATCCAACACCTTGGAAATGTCAAGCATAACATCAGGGATTTCTCTAAAGCTTTCTGTGTACTGTATTGGTAGGTCTCCAGGTGATGATTATTGATAATGTTTTCTTTACTTTAGAGAACCATGAGGTTAGAACAATAGGTCAATATTTAGATGTTGGAATGACTGAATGAGTTTCCTTCTTATCCCTTTCTGACCTAAATTTTTTTTTCGAAGTGAAAAAAAATTTTCTTTCTATTTATTTTGTCTTTAGGTCTAAAAAAGCAAGAGTATCAAGTATTTTTCTGAAAAATACATTTCAGGATAGGAATTCTAACTGACTGATTTCATATGGAATCATTATATTCTGGTAGCAAATATTCAACTTCTGAGCTTATACTCTATAATCCAATATATGCATATTATTCTACTAAGTCATAAAACCGATATTAGTAAGATTTATATGTATAATACATACCTGTTTTTTTTATATTAAAAGAATGGAACTACGACGTACAATATCAATTGGAATCATTTCTATGTAATATGGGCTATGAAAGCCAAGCCATCAGTGATGACAATTAGAATCACTAGGGCGGAAAGGGTTAGTTGTGGAATGGATATCAGCTAGGTATTATAGGATGTAGAGATAGGGATTACTTCAGGAGAGAAAATGTCATGACCAGAAGCCTTTTTCGGTAACTAGATTGTTTAAGATTCTACAGATTTTCTTCCTGGTGAAGGGTCACGGGGAGACATGATGCATTGTTCCTGGTATAGTTGGATGACCAAGGCAAGGTACCTCTATTATGTAAGAGTTGGAAGGAAAGAATAATGCTAGAAGCTGAACTTTTTCTTTAGGAGCTGGTTTCATTAAAGAAGTGGTGGGGGGAGGGGGGAAGAGGCACAGATGGAAAGAAACTTAACCAGTTTCCTTTCAAAGGACCAGCAGGCACAACTACCATTTGTGCCAGAGGCAAGTCTTTCTGTATTTAGATCTGAAAAACAGTTTACTGAATATGAGCAAATTTTAGGTTCTTCTTATCTCAGTTTTCCAAATTATACTGCTTCTTTGTTTCAAAGGTGTCATATGTGTTCAACTTAGAATCTTTTTTTTTTTTTTTTTTTTTTTTTTTTTTTTTTTTTTTTTTTTTTTTTTTTAACTTCTTTGTCTTTGTTCCATTTTATTAAAATAATTCCATCTTCCCTATTATTTTCATAATACCACTAGCCTTTCTGATTTTTAATGCTGGAAGTTTCAGACTTCCAAAATTTTAGCATTTTTTAGCCTACAAATTAGATATTTGCCCTGGCTGTATCAAGAATTTTTGTTTAATTAGTATGAGTAAACATATCTTAATGTGACACTGCATCTGCAGTGTTTCATTCCTTGTTCTGCTTAGTGCACAAAATGATTTGCATACTTGTACACTTCCATAGAACATTAATTCAGATCATCTGTCCATTTAGATAAGTTTTTTTCCATTTCAGTTATCATTGACCTATAAATGTAAGAAATTTTAATAGGTGTTAATGGCATGTCTTGCCTCTGTTCTCATAGTTTTTATTATGCTTTTTTTTTGTTATGCTGCAGTAATTCTTTGTATAAAAATTAGTTTGCTTTTTTGATTAATCTGATGGAGGGAGTAGGAAATCAGTTTTTAATGCTTTAAGGAACTCATTGGCTGAGATCAGTACACATCATTCCCTGTTCTAGTACAGGTTTGAAGTGAACCATGACCTTGCCATGGTATGTGAATTATTATTATTATTATTATTATTACAGTAACCTCCATGACAGGTTTGAAGTGAACCATGACCTTGCCATGGTATGCAAATTATTATTATTATTACAGTAACCTCCATGGAGTCAGCAGACTACATGTTGCTAGTTAAGTGTGGGAGGCCCACTTAACTAACTAGCAACATGTCTGTTATATTGAACCTTGAAGTCATTTACACTCCCCACATTTACAATGCATTCCACTCATTAAAAAAAAATCTACTAATTCCCATCTCGCACTTTTTATAATCCTTTATTAATCTGGTAAAATTCCTTCACTAACTTGAAGATTTGTCATATCATCTATTTTCCTCCTATCCACCAAGCTCTGAAATCCACATTCCCTCAACTGCTCTGCATATCCAACATTCCAGATCCTGATATTACTTTGGTCATTTATCCTTTCTAATGATCCTACATCACAATGAAAACTAGGTGACCAAATTTGAGTACAGTAGTCCATGTGTGGTCTGACCATAGTGGCACTGCTATTTCTTTATTCCTACTTGTCAGTGTACTTCTACTAATCATAGCAAAAATAAGACTTGCTGTCTTTACAGCACTTGCAACATGCCCTTGAACTTTAGTCTACCATAAGCTTCAGTATTTTGGTAAATACTCAGCGAACTCATCTTTCTTGGGGAAATTTCACTGATCAAACTAACAGGGATACCAAAGTTTTTTGCCCCCCCCCCCCCCAAATAAGCTCTCCTTCCAGATACTGCAGATAACCTCATCTAAGTTTCTTTTACTCTAGATACTCAGCCAGTCGCATCCTTTGTGATTGTGTTATCATAGTTGGATGATTGTTTATGTTCTCCAGTCCAGTATGTAGTAAGAAATTCAGTATGTTGCAAGTGGCTTGAGAACAACACCAGCTGCATGCTCAGCTTACAGTGTAGCTTGCAACAGCTACAAAACACCATTAGCAAATATGAATTTGAATTTTTTTTTTTTTTTAAAGGCCAAATGTAGAAAACTCACCTCCTCTCTCTAAATGACAATTGAGGTTTTTGGCCCCTTGCCAAGACCCAATGGTCTTGGCAAGGGGCTTATTATTTTTAATCTCTTGTCTTAAAGGTGTGCCATACACATTATGGGATACTGAATAATTCTAATGTAAAATACAAGTAAAGGATAAAACAAGAATATTATTTAAGTACTGTATATTTGCCTACCAAGCAGGGAAAAAAAAAGTTGCTATAACTCTCATTTGGTGTTTTTAATCTAGTGATAAACTATTTTGTTACTTGTTTATTGATTTAGCTCTCACTATCTTCTTAAGTCTGTTCCCACTAATGAGATATCACTGAAGTCCGTGCGGTTAGCCTAGTGGCCTATGCGCTTTGCAATATGCCTGGGGAAGGAGTCCTGGGTTCGATTCCCATCGCCAACGTGAGGAGCTTAAGGATCTTCCTCAGCCATAGCCAAGTTAGCCGGTCTTGTTTGTGGACAGCAGGGTTTTTTCCCCAGTTTATTTGGGGTTTTTCATCCCACAAGTAGGCAAATCGGCCCCCTGAACACGGATCTACAGCAATAAATACTTAACCCCCATGAGGGGGCTCAACTCGCCCCAATAGGGACGGGGGAGAAAAGGGAGGAAACTCCATATGAATGAATAAACTGATTCACTTCCCACAATGCATTGCAATATACATGTCAATATTGCTTCTATGTAACTAGTTGCCTAGGCATGAAGATACTTCATATATCCTTTTTGTGCTAATGCATGGTTAAAGGATAAAAAAAAAAAAAGTTAATTTATTTGCTAAATTAAATTAAATCCCTCTCTTGTCCATATTGTACTATTTTAATATCACCCAAAGGCAGAGCTGACATCCTGGCATTTTTTTCCCAATTTCTGCAATGATAACCAAAGCAAATTACCCCTACTTTACCAATAAGAATTTAAACAGCTGATCTGCAGCTTATCTAACCATCTCCACTTATTAACTTTTGGACTTGAGCCACAGAAAGGCAACTCATGTGGCTACTCTTGACATCTCTAGGACTTGTATTTTAAAATAGTACATATTTAATTATGATCTTAGCAGTTTTGATTTTCTTTATTATTAGATGGCATATTGGACGAAATTCGATAAAGCCGAAATGACCATTATGGATGCTTTGGAGAAGCTGAATTCCCTCATTGATGAAAGTGATCCAGATGTTGATATTCCCAATATTGTTCATGCCTTTCAGACTGCAGAGAGAATTAGAGCTGCTCATCCAGCTTTGGACTGGTTCCATCTTACAGGCTTAATTCATGATTTGGGTAAATTGATGGCTTTGTATAATGAACCACAATGGGCAGTTGTAGGGGATACATTCCCCTTAGGATGTGCCTTTGCTAGCTCTATTGTGTACAGTGCTATCACATTTGATGACAATCCAGATTATCATAATTCAGCATATAACACAAAGTTAGGAATATATAAAGAGTCCTGTGGACTGGAAAATGTTCTCATGTCATGGGGTCATGATGAGTACATGTACAGGGTGCTGAAAAATCATAAAACTTCCACATTGCCAGAGGAAGCTCTCTATGTGATACGTTTCCATTCCTTCTACCCATGGCATACAGGCAATGATTATTCCTTCTTGTGCAACAACAAAGATAATTCTATGCTACCTTGGATTCAGGAATTCAAGTAAGGACTGTTATATGTATATATATGTGTGTGTGTATATGTATATATGTATTTTTTTTTTATTAGTAAGTTATCTATTCAATTAACTCATCATCATCAAATTCCTGCCATGTACCCTCAAGAGGTGTACAGGATATGATAGTACTACATGAAAAAATTACATCATTACTAACTTCCTATCTACAATTTTCCTCCAAATCAGTCTGTTACTTGTCAAGATTCCAACATTATCAGATCTTATATTTCTATCGTCTAAGGCACTTTGTACCGTATCAATCCACCTATATCTTGGTCTTCCTCTGAGTCGTTTTCCTGCCAACCTGGCAGAGAACACTTGTTTTGCTAATCTTTTCTCTCCCATTCTATTTAAGTGACCATACCACCTGAGATTAGCTCTGCTAACGCATTCCTGGATGCTGACAATGTCAAGTTCTTTCCTAATATCCTCGTTTTTAATATGATATTGCCATTGATGCCATCTGTTCACGCCTCTAATCTTTCTCAGGACTCTCATATCTGCGGTCTCTAGTCTTTGGTCAAGTGTTTTACTTCTGACCCAGCTTTCAGATCCATAAGTTAAAACTGGTTTGAACACTGTCTTGTATACAGCTAATTTAGTGTTCCGACTAATTTCTCTCTTATTCCATATGAATTTATTCAATTGACTTCCCACCACACCAGCTTTGCTGATTCTGTTGTCTATTTCCATATTTAATTTACCATCTTCACTAAAAATCGTGCCTAAGTAGTTGAAATGTTTTACTTGTTCCACAGGTTCTCCATTCACAACACAGTTGACATTTTCAATGATTCTGCCTATTTTCATTGTCTTTGTCTTTTTATTGCTGACCTTCATACCATATCTATTACAACGGCTATTTAATTTGTATTTTGAAAATATATACATGTGTAAATGTATTTTTATTAACTCGTAATCTATCCAAATTAATACCAACCTATTATTTGATACTCTCTTAAAGACCTTTGCAAAATCTAAACTAATTGGGTATATTTTTTATTCATATGAAGATTTTTGTAGGAAAGATGACTCTTGCCCACAAAAAAAGTTGTAAACTTATCACTCATTTACCATGGGTAAATGTAAGAAATTGATAAAACATGATCTTCCGTAGAAAGTTTATTTTTCACTAGGTTAGACTATAATAAATTTAGTTTAATCCTTTATCCCAGTGAGAGCCAACAAGGTTTGTGCCTGAAAATATCTTCAGGACTGAATATAGTGTTGTACTGTCTTACCTGGATAAGTAGTACAACACCAGACAACTTGGAGCAAATGCGGGGCAAGCTACCGACACTCCTATCCCAGTATCTCCTATAATGCAAAACACATCTCCTTGTGGATATGTATACTGTTATGCATTAAGGGATTGGCCACTACCCAGACTAGTTTCGACCTTTATTGAGGTCTCTTCAGTGGGAGCCAGGCCCAGAGTTGGAGATACCAGACAGAAGCAGTAGCAAGGTCATCTTTACCTATAGGAGTTGCCAAAAGGTTTGCCACCTTTTTTTTTATTAAAAAAAAAAAATCCCCACCTTTGCTCTGAGTTGCCTGGTGTTGTACTACTTACCCAGGTAAGATAGTACAACACTATATTCAGTCCTGAAGATATGTTCAGGCACAAACTTTGTTTGCTCTCACTGGGATAAAGGATTAAACTAAATTTATTATAGTCTAACCTAGTGAAAAATAAACTTGCAACATCTTTCTCTAAATCCAGAGTAATTTAATAAAAAAAAGAAAAAAAAAAGGTGGCAAACCTTTTGGCAACTCCTATAGGTAAAAATGACCTTGCTACTGCTTCTGCCTGGTATCTCCAACTCTGAGCCTGGCTCCCACTGAAGAGACCTCAATAAAGGTCGAAACTAGTCTGGGTAGTGGCCAATCCCTTAATGCATAACAGTATACATATCCACAAGGAGATGTGTTTTGCATTATGGGAGATACTGGGATAGGAGTGTCGGTAGCTTGCCCCACCTTTTGCTCAGAGTTGCCTGGTGTTGTACTACTTACCCAGGTAAGATAGTACAACACTATATTCAGTCCTGAAGATATTTTCAGGCGCAAACTTTGTTTGCTCTCACTGGGATAAAGGATTAAACTAAATTTATTATGATCTTCCGTAATAAACCCATCTTGATTAGGAAAATCCTGCTGTCTTCTTCACAACACTTAATTACAGCTCAAGATTTATATACTGACATGCAATTCAAAGCTCAATTAAGTCTGAGCTTTGAACTAACTTGCCAGTATGTATCTTTATGTATTTTACTCTCATTCTTATGCTTAAGAAATCTCCTCTTGGCATGCTTGTTTATCAAGTTACCTTTTAATACAGGGAATTGTTTTTTCCTTGAACCCCCAGTGTTTCCTTAAAGCATGTAGTGGATGTTGTCCTGTTGCTTTTTTGACATGGCTTACTTACTTCATTCTCCTCACCTTCTACTTACTCACTCACTACTATTCTCCTACTTGAGCTCTGCACAGTATCATGCTTTGAACATTTTCAGTAGACGACCCGCAGCCCACTCATGCTGTTTACTTTTTTGCAGATGGATGTGATTCACATAAAAAAATATATTCATAATTTTTCTGGTCACATATATGAAGAACTGAGATTTTTCTTGGCTTGAGTGGCTAAGCACTGCTTATTATTACCCTTCCTTCCTAGTCTATTCTGAATTGTTACCTTCCACCTTACACTACCTTCTTATGTTATGTACCAACCAGTCATTTTGGACTCTTGGTGATCTTGTGAACAAAGCCTCTCCATCCCAGTTGGCCTTTTGTCCTTCCTTTCAGCAATTATAAGTTCTTTTATGTTGTCCATCTGACTCTTTTGTGGTATTCCTCCTCTTCTCATTCCCTCAATCTTCCCCAACATAACTGCTTTTCCAGTGATTCATCACTTCTCATAATATATCCAAAGTACTATGAATTATTTACATGTAAACACAAGGTAATAATTTATTATAAGGCCATATTTCAGTCTAAAAATTACAGACCATCTTCAGTGGCAGAAAAACAGTTGATACAAGGTAGAATGCAAACAATGGATTTATTTGAAATAGTAAGCCATGCGATGTTATATTTTCAGTAACATTATCTTCTGAGGAAAAGGTTAATCATAACAGTATTAAAATTAAAGATCCGTTATTCTAATCAGACTCCCATATTTTTGATCATGATAGGCAGTCACTCTGATTCAAGTTCGAGCAGTGAAGTAAGGATTCAGCACCCTCCTCAAATGCTCAAATTTGTATTGACAGTGATGTAGCAGGCATGTTTCAGAGCAAAGAATATTGTGGTCCATGTCTATTGTGTTGAGCCAATCCAGATTTATTGGATTTCCTATGGAAAATATATGTAGTCTAAGCTAGACAGTTGTAAAAATATATCTTATTCACTCTCCATTGGGTGATTTAACCACATCTCTTTATCGAAAGCCCACTTTCACTGGATGCTGCGTTCTTCAACAATCTGCACACCATCCTTCTCAAAAGACAGGAATCATAAAGCCTTTAATTAAATGAGCTAAGACTAATTGTTCGACTTCTCATAAATTACAGGAAGAATATTACTCTCAAATACCAAACAATGTACGAAATTAAATGGCTTCTCAGAAAGGACTACACAGCATCTGTTTAACTCGTACAAACCTAACATAAACAACAAGGAAATGGTATGTTGAGTTCCAATCCCATATTTCTGGCATTTCAGAACCGATTTCTAGAATTCTAAAGAAATATGATTTAGTAGCTACTTTTATACCCACCAGTAAACTCAACTTATTTCCTCTTGAAAAGATAAACACTCCCCGATGTCTCCTAGATGCATACCAAGTTCCTTGTGACTGCTGTCTATGCTACTTCAGACAAAGTGGACACTCAATAGAAAAGAGATTACTAGAACATCATTCATATATTTTTTCACAGGAAATCCAATAAATCTGGATTGGTTCAACATGGAGTAGACACAGACCACAAACATTCTTTGGTCTGAAACATGTCCACTACATCACTGTCAATACAAATTTAAGTGTTTGTGCGAGGAGAATGCTGAAGCCTTGCTTCACCACCCAAACTTGAATCGGAATCACTGTCTATCATTATAAAAAATATGTGAAAGTCTGATTTGGAATAACACATCTTTAATCTTTAATTTTTTATTTTATTTATTTATTTTTTTGAATACTGTTATGATTAACCTTTTCCTTAATTAGAACATAATATTACTGGAAATAAAACATCACATGGCTCACTCTATTTCAAATAAATCCATTGTTTGCATCAACTTTGTTCAACTGTTTTTTTGCCACTGAAGATGGTCTGTAATTTTCAGGCTGAAATATATGGCCTTATAATAATTTACCTTGTGTTTACGTGTAAATAATTCATTAAACTACCAGAAGTTTCTCTAAAAGAAAGCATATCCAAAGTACTTCAACTTCTGTTTGAGGAGCATTTGTCTTTATACTCTCTAAAACCTTATTGGTTATTCTTGCAGTCTTTGGGATTCTTAATAGTCTCCTCATGCCCATAATTAATGAATTTGCTTTCTGCCTGTCTTTTTAATAATTCAGCTTTCACATCCATACATCACTACTGGAAATATTATTACTTTGACCATTCTAACTTTTGTGGCCTTACTTATGCCTCTGCCTTTCATAATTTTTGTCAGGTTTACACAGCTTTTTTACATAGCCCCATGACTATCCTTCTTTTAATTTCATCTTCATATTTACAAATACAAATTTTTTATGCAAATATTTATCTTTTCTTATACAAATTCTCTGCATATTCTTCTTGTACTATCTTCTATATTGCCTTCTTAATTCAGACATTACTGCTCTTTAATATTTCTTAATGAGTGTCCTTTCTATCTAGTTTCTTATTTTGTTTGTTACTTTGTCCCTTCCTTTTTTGTTTTAGAAATGTGGGTTTCACTACTAAATGACAGTTAAAAACATGTAGATTTTGGCAGGACTGTAGAAAATAATCACTACCATTAGGAAAAACAATTCTGATTTCATTATTATGTTCCCAACAAAGAAATCTGTTTTGTGATTCTATTCACCAGAATAGGTGAGAAAATGGGTATCATAAAAATTGAAATTAATGATTGTATTCCATGGTTGAAATTTTCATTACCTTCATTCTTCTTCTTCTTCTGCAGCTTCTCCCACTTAAGTGGGGTCACTGTTTCTTATGAGTCTCCTCCACACCTTCCTGTCTTGGGCTGTCACCACATCCAAGTTCTTCATCTTCAAGTCCTCTTCTACCAGCTCCCTCCATCTCTTCTTTGGCCGCCCACGCTTCCGCCTTCCTTGCACATCCATCTGCATGACCCTTCTTCCCACATATTCGTCCTCCCTCCTCATCACATGACCAAACCATCTCAACCTTGCCTCCTGTATTTTCGCTCCTAAGTTCGTAACTTTCACTGTTCCCCTGACATAGTCATTTCTCAGATGATCCTTTCTGGTCACACTGCACATCCACCTAAGCATTCTCATCTCTGCTACTTCCATCCTGCTGATGTTATTTTTCCTCAGGGCCACAGTTTCTATAGCATATGTCATAGCTGGCCTCACTACTGTCCTATAAATTTTGCCTTTCAGATTGATCGGCACCCTCTTATCACATAACACTCCAGCCATCTCCCTCCAGTTCCTCCAACCTGCTTGTATCCTGCATCCCACTTCCTTCTCACCTCCTCCATCTTCTTCCACTGTCGAACCTAAGTATCTAAAGTCTCTCACCTTCCTGATGACATTTCCTTCCAGCTCCAGGTCTGACTCCTGGCCACCGCCCACTGCGCAACACATATACTCTGTCTTACTTCTGCTCAGTCTCATACCTCTCTCTTCCAGTACTTTTCTCCATCTTTCCAGTTTAGTTTCCGCTTCTTCTCTTGAATCTACACACAGCAAGATGTCATCTGCATACAACATTGTCCAAGGTGCATCTTCTCTCACCTCCTCTGTTACCACCTCCATCACAATATTAAACAGAAACGGACTTAATGCTGACCCTTGATGCAAGCCAACTGTTACTTGAAAACTTTCTGTCTGTCCCAAACAGGTCCGAACACTTGTCTTCACATTTCTGTACATTTCCTGCACCAACCTGACATATTTCTCCGGCACCTTCTTCTCCCTCAGACACCTCCAGACTTCTTGCCTTGGCACTCTATCGTATGCTTTCTCCAGATCAATAAATACCAGATGTAGCTCCCTTTGTTTCTCTCGATATTTTTCCATCATCTGTCGTAACCCAAAGATAGCATCTGTTGTTGATCTACCAGGCATGAAGCCAAATTGTTCCTTTGCAATCTCCACCTCCTCCCTCAATCTACCATCAAGAACCCTTTCTAGGATCTTCATTGTGTGGGACATCAACTTTATTCCTCTGTACTTTTTACAGTCTTGTGCATCCCCTTTACCCTTGTAGATGGGAACAAGAGTACTCTCCCTCCCTTCCTCGGGTATATTTTCCTGTTGGCAAACTTTCATGAACAGGTCCCACAGCAGGTCAATTCCCTCTTCCCCCAGTGCCTTCCATGCCTCCACTGGAATTCTGTCGGGGCCCACCGCTTTTCCATTCCTCATCCTCTTCATGGCCTCCGTCACTTCCATTCTACTGATGTTCTGCACCATCCCCTCAGAAGGCTGCCCATCTCCTCTGTGAGTCCTTACATTTTCCTCATTCGAAGTCCCTCAAAGTATATTTTCCATCTGTTTCTTATGTCCACATCCCTCCATAATACTCTTCCTTCAGCATCTCTGATCTGCCTCACATGTAAGATGTCCTTAGCTGCTTTATTTCTACATTTCGCTAATTGGTAAATTTTTCTCTGACCTTCCTTCGTTTCTAATTGATCATACAGATCTTGATATGCCATGGCCTTTGCCTGTGCCACAACTCTCTTGGCTTCTTGCTTTCTCTCTTTGTACACCTCTCTGTCCTCTTCCACTCTTGACTCATCCCACTTCTGCTTTGCCTTCCTCTTAGCTGTCACTGCCACTTGTACATCATTATTCCACCACCAACCCTCCTTCTGCTCTCTAATCTTTCCAGATGTCTCACCAAGCACCTCGATTGCACAGCTCAGGATTACTTTTGAATTATGTTTCCACCAATGTTGTACACTTTCCAGTCCATCCGAAATCCTCTCTAACACTCTCTCCCTAAAACGATTCCTCACACTCTCCTCTTTTAAGCGAAACCACTTAATTGTCTTCATCCCATGGCATCCAGAAGTTCTTATCTTCGATCTTAATTTAAAGTCTGCGCACAGCAGTCGGTGTTGTTGTGCTACTTGATCTGTTGGAATTACCTTACAATTTGTCACAACCTTAAGATGTTTTCTTCTAGTCAAAATGTAGTCAATTTGTGAGCTGTTGTTACCACTTCTAAATGTTATCAAATGTTCTTCCCTCTTGAAGAAAAACGAGTTCACAATTGCCAGATCAAATTTCATTACCTTCATTGAGTTACCAAAATAATTTTTGTTTGAAGATCTACTTTTCTCATTCCATGAAAAGTAGGTCTTTATTTATTATCCAAACTTTGATTCTCAGGCATTAGTTAGCTTTGTTTTAAAGTTTAAATTATAGTAATTTTTTTTTTATGGCTAAAACCAAGTAGCCTTATTACTGGGGGGGGGGAACAAAAATCCAACTTTATTTTATTATTATTTTATTTTATTTATTTTTTTTTTTTGCCTCTGCAGAAATTAGAACAGATGCAAAAAAAAAAAAGTGTGTGTGTGTGGGGGGGTAAATTCTACACTCAGAGCCAGTACAAAAGCAGAAAACATTATTTGGGTATGAGTTACTACACCCATACATTTCCTACTTTAGGCTATTTTTGTAGTACCATTGAAGCAATACTCTACACCCGAATAAGTGATCAAGGAGACATAAGATGTTCAATCTTATGTTTTTGATTGCTTGCCAGAAAGAGTAATTTTGACAGTACATTCACTTTTTCTGTTTGCAGTTAATGTATTGGAGGTGGAAGGCTGGATACAAGTTTACTCATATCCTTATTTTATAACACGGAAGTACATGGGCCATCAAATTTCCATCCCATTGCTTTTATTATTATTATTACGGGTATCTCCATGGAGTCAGTAGACTCATCGCAGGAGACCCAAACTAGCAAAACAATATCTGTCATATCTCTTCTTGAATTCATTTACAGACGAAGAGCTCACAACTAAGTCAGGCAATGAATTCCACTCAGGCACCACCCTCCAGGCAAAAAACCTTGTTCTGACACCCTTGTTAACCACACTCTTTAATTTCCAGGGATGACCTCTGTTCTTCCATCACTATCACACAGCTGAAACATTTCTCCTGCATCAATCCTATAAAAACCTTTCAGTAATTTATATGTTTCTATCATATCCCCTCTTCTCCGCCTATTAACCAACCACTGCAATCCACAAGCTCTCAATCTATCAGTGTAGGGAGCATTTTTTACATCACTCACTAACTTGGTCACTCTTCTCTGAACCCTCTCCACAGCCTCCTCATCTCCAAGGAATCCAGGTGACCAGACCTGTGCACAGTAATCCAAATGTGGAAGTATCAACGCTTTATAAAGGGGAATAATAACCTCTTTATCTCTGGATGTCAGTGAAATCATCCTGCAAACTTTCAACATCAGCTTGATTTTTTATTGTGCTACCCAACTTTGCATCATCAGCAAACAACTGAATATCTCCCCGTAAGCCATTTCCTGTATCATTTATATACAAATTAAACAACAATGGCCCAAGCACAGAGCCCTGAGGCACACCACTGGTCACCTGCCTCATCCTGGACTCGGCTCCTCCATACGCCACCTTCAGGTATCTCTCCCTGAGCCGTTCTCCTATCCATATATAACCAATTTAGTATCCATTCCCATCTACTCCAATTTGCGTAACAGTGTTCCATGGGGCATCCTGTCAAAAGTCTTAGCAAAATCCAGAAGTACCACTATGTAGCCAGTTCCTTTGTCCAACTCAGATGTCATTCTATTATGAAAAGTTAATAGATTGCTAAGGCAGGATCTACCTTTAACAAAACCATGTTGGCCTCTATAGAGCATCATATCCTGATCCACCCATTCTTGAATTTTGCCTTTAACCAACTTTTCCAATACTTTTACCACTACTCCTGAGATGGTGATTGGTCTGTAATTAACTACCGCAGTTTTAGAGCCACTCTTATGGAAAGGAACCACTTTGCCTAACTTCCACTCCCTACGGACTATACCAGAGTTCAAACTTAAATTAAATATCCAAGTAAGAGAGGTTGACAATTCATTTGCACATTCATGCAACACCCGAGCTGATATTCCATCTAAGCCTACACCAGTGTTTGCATTTAAATTTTGCAATATATTAAATACCTCTGATTCTTTAGTTCTCACATTAGTTATTGCTACAGGTACAGAGATATCCTCACTTGGGTGATAGACTTTTGAAAAGTGATCACTCAGTAACTCGACTATTATATCTGATTTTGTCACCTCAATACCATCAGCACCCATTAAAGTTATCCTTCTGAAGTCATTCTTCCTTTTACTTTCTACATAGCAGAAGAACTCTTTTGGATTACTCTTGATCTCTTTGGCTAAGGTCTTCTCATAATCTGATTTAGCTTTTCTTACTATGCTGGTAACCTTCTAGCTTGAGCCTTGTACTGCTCATGGGTGTACCGATTGCATTTCTCCTTGTAAATTCTCCATAACATTTTTTTTTTTTTTTGCAGATCAAGCTTGATACTACTGCTCATCCATCTAACACCTGCCTTGTTTGAATTCCTGACCATGGGGTAAACAATCTGATATTGCTTTCCTCAGATACCTGCTGATTTTATCCCATGCACTGCTAACATCTTTCTCCTGCAATATGTTCTGCCATGAGACTGCTGCAAGCTCACTCTGAAGCTTGTTATAATTGCCTAACCTGTAGTTCCATATATACCCCTTGTTAACAGAAAAATCCACAGATTTTGCAACCTCCCAAGTCAATACCACATGATCACTTTCACCAATTGGAGGTAATGAGGACACCTTACTTATGCATATAACTTCTGAACCAATAACCAGGTCCAACACTCTCACACCACGTGTCCCTTCAGTTATGTGCTATTTCAAGTAATTATCTCGTAGAAGATGTATGAACTCCATTACCTTTTTTGCTACGTGATATTTCCTCTTTCCAATTTATATCACCGTAATTAAAATCCCCCATAATAATCACTAAACCTGCACTAATTTGCTGATGCATGAATTCAATATCTCCCCCCTGTACTCCCAGGCCTATAGCAGCATCCAACTGTATATTTCATTGCATTGGTCACTATTTCGCACCAGACTGCCTCAAATGAACTCTCATTCGCATGTCTATCATCTTGATATATTACTTTCTTTGGCTGCAACACATCAGCTATCATCAACAGTACTCCTCCCCCTGTTCTATCTTCTCTATCCTCCCTGAAAATACTGTACCCATCACATTCAATTCCAGTGACCACATCTTCTGCTGACAGCCAAGTTTCACTAATGCCTACAACTTTTGGTGAGATTGCACTGACTAATGCTAAAAATTCTTTTCTCTTATTTCGAATGCTTCTTGCATTGGTATACAAACATTGCAGATTCCTTCTAGATCTTGTACTGGCTTTAGAACTGATATATAAATCACTAATTTCAGTAGTCCCATGCCAATTTTTATCCCCTCTCTTCTGCAATTTATTCTGTGTATAAGGACCAATAAATATACAATCACTGCTAAAGTTTCTCTCTCTTACACTCAACCTTATTAGTTTCCCTGCCCAATTATTTCAACTTGTTCAGAAAACAGTAACTTCTTCAATCGCTTATGTCCTTCCATGTTCAGATGCAGTCGATCTCTAGCATACAACTGTCTTTTTCCTTCAAACACACTCCAAACATCAACAAATTCCAGACCTCTTTTTTTGCACATTCTTGCAATCATATCATTCATTATCATTATTCGTCTACTTAACTCATAATTGTCAAAACGAGGCAGCACACACACACTATCCTCCCATTGACACTTTTCCTCTTCACAATATCTAACAATATTCTTAAATCTTTTCCTACCCGATTTATTCCAATGGCACCGTATACTCCAGATTTTTTTAAATGTTATGAAAAAGTTTGGAGAACTTGGGCCACCACTTGTTATCTAGGAGGCTTCTTTCTTATTAGCCATATATTTCCAAAATTGCAGAGTTGTCCTTTTTCTGTTTGCCATATCTGCTATTTGTCATGGTGAATGATTTTTCTATATTTACTTTTTTCAAATGTAGGAATAGGAAAGCATGAATATAGAAACATTCTCTTTGATCATCCATACAGTCCAACTTCGCTAATCTGATTTTATATGCATTTGCTCCATTCTTTGTTCATTAGAACAGCTTTTCACTTTCAGTTTATCCCAAAAACTGAAACATACAGCTTTAATAAAGCAATCAAATTCCCATCCCCTGACTCTGCATGCAAAACTGATTTGCAGCATTTCATATCAGATTATTAGGAAATAAATACAATTATCATCTTCTTTCACTTTCTGTCAGTTTTTTAGATTAATTGTTCTGTATAAGTGCTTTCATGTACATTTGCAGCTACAAACATATCCTACTGTGTTTTTATTATTTTAATATTTAATATTAAAATTGGTTGATAATTTATATTTATTTATAACTTAAATATTCTGCAGCAAACCAGTATGTATAATTTTCATTTCTTAGCTATAATTACTTGATGTACTCATTTATTTATATTCGTTTAAAAAAATCTTTTATCTCTTTGTAGTAAATTTGACCTGTATTCAAAGTCTAGTGAGGTTCCTGATATTGAAGCTTTGATTCCCTACTACCAGTCCTTGATTGACAAGTACATTCCTGGTGTTATAAAGTGGTGAAAATGTTGATCTATAATATTAATTGCAAAAAAAAAAAAAAAACTGTTAGGAGTAAAAAAATATTTATGGCCTGTAGGCCACATAGAATGGATCTATTTTGTAAATACGGAGATCTCGACTCGTGCTGTAAAAAAAATTTCAAGAAGACGCTGATTTGAGTACATAATCAAAGTTTTGAATGTTTTCATCTTCTTAGTCATAAGTATGTTCATCTGTGAACTAATGTACAGTAATATTAATGTTTTTGCATTTTTTATATATGCATGTGTCTGTTTACCACACATGCTTCTTTATTACTGGGTGTTACCAGTGATATCTTTATTCATGCCATTTCTACTTTATGTGTAGTAAGTGCATGTATTACTGTTTGATTGTGTTAATCTAGATATGATTAAACTATACAATAAAAGAAAAAAATCAGTGTCAACGTTCATTGAACAAAGTACCTTATTTTGTTTCAGGCATAATGGATGAAATCTTATTGAAATTAGTTACATCATAATTTATTTGCATAACTTTAAGGAGAAAAGAAATCTCTTGAAATGAGTTATGCTGTGGAAGTTTTTCACTCAAGAAATGCCATAAATGGATGCATTTTTGCCATACTTGCAATTTTGGCAAAACAGTTTATTAAGTTTTGGAAGATAAATCACCTGATTTTGGTTATGATCATAATACAGAAAGGAAAAAAAAAAATCCACTTTTGAGGTAACATTGCAAGGAATGTCATTTCTGATTGTATTACGTGGTACACAAATGTATGTGTTCAAATTGGCCTCATATTAAATGGCCAATAACTTGGCATCATACTTTCAAAGAAGTAAAATAAAATATTGGATACATCAGCGGCACAGTCAGGATTTAATCTTGGAGGGGGGGGGGTTGAGTAGACGATTTGCAAATACACACTACGCATCGCATACGACCTATGACTGAGCATCTGCAGTGATTGCTAATTCATAAGTAGTATAGAAATAGAAGACACGACACAACATAAATTAAAAAAATGAATTTTAATTAGGAAAAGATTTTTGGAAAATTTTCTAGTGTTTTTCCTTTCCCTTGGGGGGGTGCCCAGGCCCCTTGCCCCCCCTCTGGGTGCATCACTGGGATACATTGCTAATTAAACCTTAGCTTCCTCTATAATGTGAATATTTATGGAAGCTTAATATTTATTTCCCATGCTACACTAATTCAAATTAGATCTACTAAGATTATAAACTTCACTTTCTTATTTTTATGAATTAATTTATTTTTTTATAAATTCACTTAAACAAAATTGTGTTGTTTAAATAATAGTTTCACTTTATTTGATTATGTTTAATGTGTTTGGAGTTCTAAAATACATAGCCTCTATACTGAAAGAACTGTCTGTTCTTTCAGAACAGAGAAACAACTGATATGACCTCTATCCAGTGGTGAGCTATAAGGTGCTCGCTTGAGCCCTTTGTTAATTTTTTCTCAAATTTGTGAGCCCATTGTTCTTCTTTACTTTTTATTTTAAAAAAAAAAAAAAACATAATTTTTTGAAATATATTAAGCCACAAACTCGTTCGGTAACCTAACAAAAATTAGTCTATTCGGCAGCATATAGATTATTTGGAATTATTGTTTCAACCCCTCTATAATAAAAATTTGAAAATAAATATGCAATCGTATGGTAAAACCACTAGACAATCAGATGTTCATAAAACTGCCATCACCGGGTTGATTAGTTTGGCATCCTGTTTGTTTACAGGGTCTTTAATGCTATTCCAACTTAGTATGATTTTTTTAAATTGGAAATGTAATTGATTCTCAAAAAACTCAGATAAATATTTTTTTTTTTTTTTTTTTCCCAGTTTAAAAAATGAGCTACAGAGTACACCATGCACAAAGTTGGCAATTCTGGAATGCAGACACTTGTTAGGAAAAATGAACAGTAAAATTTTTACATTGAACTCTGAATTACAAGTGACAGAATAAATAAATTATAATTAACTGAAATCTGTCATGAAAAAATAACATTAAATTTTTGTGCTAAGAATTCATCCTTAATCCCCATTGCCACCTAATAATTAATAGAATTGTTGACTTTTTAAGTATGCTTTAAAATTTGGATGATAGCTCAACAAAAGGATTATCTTAGCAACATCTATTTATGTGACTGTTTATGACCTTGGAAATATTTATTCACCAAAAAATATAGTTCTTTTCCAAGAAAATCCTTTTATCTAAAATAGCTTTCAGCTTCGTCAGATTTCCAGGTATTCAAAATAAACTTCCTCAGTCTTAAACAAATAAATCATTTGTGAGTGGTTAAATAAGGTAGGTGTGAGATGGATGAATAAAGAGATTAAGCATGCGATACAAAGAAAAAGGGCATTGTGGAGGCAGCATAAGAGAAGTGGAAGTAACCAATTTCATGAGGTCTACAAAGACCAGGCAAGGAGGGTGACTTGGTTGGTGAGAGTAGCTAAAGAGAGGTATGAACAGCAGTTAGCTAATGAAGCCAAAAAGAATCCTAGGGAGTTCTTTTGATATGTAGCCAGCAAAAGAAAGAATGATTATGGAAGGATGACATTGATTTGAGGAAATGGTGTAAAGACAGCTGTTGCAGAATGTGTGGTGGAGATACTTAATGAGCAGTTCATAAACATCTTTCAATCTTGTGAATGTGACTTCATGGAGAGATTGAGAGCAGTTGATGATGGGGAGGAGAGATTGACTGTAAGTGAGCAAGAGGTGTTTGGGGAGTTGAGTAAACTAGATGTAAATAAGGCTGTGGGAATAATAAATTTAGTTTAATCCTTTATCCAAGTGTGAGCAAATAAAGTTTGCACCTGAAAATATCTTCAGGACTAGGATAAGGTGGTACAACACCAGGGCACTCCTTGCAAAGGTGGAGTAAGCTATCAACACTCCTATCTCAGTATCTCCCATAATGCAAAACACAACTCCTTGCGGATATGTCTAATGTTATGCATTAAGGGAAGGGTCACAACCCAGACTAGTTTCGACCTTTATTGAGCTCTCTTCAGTGAGAGCCAGGGCCTGGCTCCCACCTTTGCAAGGAGTGCCCTGGTGTTGTACCACCTTACCCTAGTCCTGAAGATATTTTCAGGCGCAAACTTTGTTTGCTCACACTTGGATAAAGGATTAAACTAAATTTATTATATTCTAACCAAGTGAAAAATAAACTTTCAACATCTTTCTCTAAATCCAAGGCTGTGGGACTTGATAATATATCACCGCGTATTCTGAAGGAATGTGCCAGAGAGTTGACACATGCCTTGACGTTTTTTTAATACGAGTCTTGCACTTGGTCAAGTTCCTAAAGAGTGGAAGGAGGGCAAGATTGTGCCACTTCATAAAGAAGGTGATAGAACTCAAGCATCAAACTATAGGCCTATCTCTGTGTCAGGTGTTGTGGTTAAGTTGTTGAAGAAGCTTGTGAGAACTAGGATCCAGAGTTGGGTTGACAACAATGGTATAATCTTTGATGGACAGCATGGATTTGCTAAAGGGAGGTCATGTTTTAGTAATCTACTTACTTATTACAATAAAGTGACTGCTTCCTTGGACAGAGGAGAAGGATACACAGTAATATACTTGGATTTCATAAAGGCTTTTGATAGAGTACCTCATGATAAGTTGACAGTCAAACTAAAGCAGATGGGGTTGGATATTAGATTAGTGCATTGGATTGGAGACTGGCTATCTGATAGGTATCAAGAAGTTGTGTATGGGGATGCGATATCCAGGAAAAGGAAAGTCACTAGTGGAGTGCCTCAGGGGTCTGTTTTAGGGCCATTACTATTTAACTTTTATATTAATGATATTGGCGAAGATTTGAATGGAGATATTCAGTTGTTTGCAGATGATGCAAAGTTGGGACGAACCATAAAGAGTAGTGAAGATGTTGTGGCCTTGCAAGAAGACTTGAATAAATTGAGTGATTGGGCAAGCAAATGGGGATGTGAGTTCAATGTTGCAAAATGTAAGATTTTAAAATTTGGAAAACATAGATGGGATGCAGAATTTATGCTTGGTGAGAATATATTGTTGGAGGAAGAGGAAATAAGAGATCTGGGGATGATAGTGGATAAGGATCTAAAATTTAGGGGACACATCGCCAAAATTGTGAAGACAACACAAAGACTTCTGGGAATGATGCGGAGGACACTGACTTGTAAAAGTAGCGAGATTCTTGTTCCATTGTATAAGGCTTTGATTAGGCCACACATGGACTATTGTGCCCAGATTTGGTCACTGGGTTTTCAGAAGGATGAAGAGATGTTGGAAAGGGTCCAAAGGCGACTGACTAAGGTAGTTTCTGACCTCTGGAATGTTGAGTATGAGGAAAGATTGAGAAGATGTAATATGCAGAGTCTGGTGGAGAGAAGGAAGAGGGGAGATATGATAGAGACCTACCAGTTGGTAAGGAGTTGTTATAATATCAATGGTGAAGAAGTTCTACAGAGAATAGTGGGAGATCAGGGGTCATCCCTGGAAACTGTATAAAGAGGGTGTGAGTAGGGGAGTGAGAGGCAGGTTTTTTTCGTGCAGAGTTGTGAATGATTGGAATGCCTTGCCTGAGAGTGTGGTATCTGCAAGGAGTTTGAGTATGTTTAAGACACGGTATGATGAGATATGTGTGTGTGATAAAAGGACCTCCCCGATGAGTCTTTGACTCCATGTGGTCTTGTGAAATTATTATTATTATTATTATTCAGGCCTCCAAGGAGTCAAAAGACTCAATGAGGGGAGGTCTCCCCCTAAGAAACACAAAGTCTATCATACCACTCTTTAAATTAAAATAATAATAATTTGTTTCAAAATTTCTTTATCTAAAATGATATCAAGTGATTGATTAAGAATACTATTTTAGAATAACTTCGGGGAATAAAAATAGGATGGCAAGGTGGTTCAAATGAATCCAATGCAAAAATTTCAAAATTTTCATCAATATCAAGTAATTCAGAAGTGTTATTCATATTTGAGCAAAAGTTCTGTAGTAAACAAATCCATTTAGACTTTGCCAATCATATAAATTTTGGTGTTTAGTGTTATTTGGGTCATATAGAAAAATATGAAACTCCTCTGCAGTCTTATCCTTGTTACCACTAGTAGGTCTAAGTTCACAGGCTTCTAATCTCCCCCCCCCCCCCCAATTATTCTAAGAATGGAATGGTTAATGCAGAAACAAATGTATAATTTGGTTAAGGAAAAAAATGTTTTCTTCCATGTGTGATTGATAATAGCAACAATAAACACACAATCTTCTTAAGACAGTTATAAATCTCATTATCATTAGTTATTCAGATTCTGGCTGCACTGCAAGCTTGTGTGGTTATTTTCCTATTATGATGTTATGCAATATATCTACAGTACAGTTACAGTATCAGTATTAATTTTATGGTATTATATAAACTGTTTCACAAGATTTGATCTGCTTCCTCAGGATAAAGATAATTTTTAAGACAATGTTTTGTGTGTCCAAAAAAGGCTGTTAGCCTATGGTATTATTACTGTTGGTGTTCTAATCTGGAAATCCTGTTTATTTATAAACAAATTTTTTTTTTCCAAATTACTTCAGATTCAAATGATGTATCATTTAAAAAGTAAATAAGCAATCATTATATTTAACTTATTTTAAGTGTATTTTTATGTAATCTTTATCCTCAGGAAGCACATCAGAGAACCTGTGAAACTAGTTGATATAAAGTAATATTTTATTGAACATACTAATAACCTTAAATCTGTCAGCACTATCTGTTTAGTCAGTTCTCCTTTTAGCTCTGTCATATTTCTCTCAAGTAGCTTTAACCATTTAGACTGATTTTTCATTTTCCTGTATACTACCTACATTTAAAAGAAAAAAAAGTCCATTATGCGAACATACTGCTTGAATTCTAAACAAATCAGGATGGACAAAAAATATCTGACTTAGCTGATTAATATCACTTACATTGTGCATGCTTAAGGTTTTTGCTGTTTTATCACACAATCAGATTTTGGAACTACCCTTTCCTTAGCAAAACCAGCAGTTCTTTTTACTAAGTGACTGGACTGAAGAACCTCTTCAGTCCAGTCACTTATCAAAGGCATCAATGAGGGGGCCAGAGAGAAATTATATGTTGTAGTAGAAATTACATAATTAGAACTACCAACACAAAGAAAACCAAACTAGGATCTTTCTAACTGAATAATTAACCTATAACACAATTTTTCCAAACAAGATTCAGAGAAAGGAATGGCCACATCATTTCACAATTAACATACTTTTTTGGATTATGAACAGTAATGCAACTAGTTTTGAGCACAAAAAGGATGGACATGTTATAAAGAAAAATGAGGTGTTTTTAAGTTATATTTGGATGTAGAAGGAAATTTTTAAACCAATTGATGGGTAGGGAAACTGAAACCAAACCTTAGAATCAAAATCTGAAGAAAGCCAAGGAGGCATAATTATGATAGTCAAATATTAAAGAACATGAGAAAAATTAGAAAACAATGGGGGGGGGGTATATTAATTTATGACAATGCCTCTGATGGTACATTGTAAAGCTAAAATCCAAATTGGATTTGAAGTTGGATATAGAAGTAATTGTGCTCTAGAGGCCATTATATTATATTTATATTTATTCTCCTGAACTAAAAGTATTTAGAAATGTGGAAGGCATGTGGTTTATATAACCAGAAATGCTTATGGGTATGAAAGGTATGAGAATTTTCCTATAGTGGATGTAAGAAGTTTATGAACAATCTGGGATGAGCAAAATCATTGTTTCTGGAAGTAAATCAGCATCTTGCTTCAGAAAAGTGCAGAAAAGCAAAGTTATCTGTAAAAAAAAATCTCAAAAAAAAAAAAAAAAACTCGCTGAAAGACCTAAAGAAATTAGATATAAAAACAGATTTAATTTAACTGGTAATAAGATAGTGGTAGAAAAAATAAGACAGTGATAGAAAATATTCAAGAGAAATGCAATCATTAGTATATTCCAGTACCAGATGTAGAACAGCTATTAGCAAACACGGCCTCCATAACAATACCCTTTAGCTGGAAAGACTTAGGTTCAAATCCCATCTAGCATGAGAACTTTTGAGGGATTTTCATCAAGAGTTAGCTGATCTCATAGAGAAGTGCTGGGTTTTTTCTTCCCAAAAACTTGGATTTTTCATCCCACATGACAAACTGGCTAAAGAATAAAGTTGACAAAGCAGACTGTCTTAGATAAAATGAATTACCTTATATTTCTTAAATTTTTATAAAGCAAAAACTACTTTGTCATGACAATCCATCAAGTCAAACACATGAAGATGAAAACTGAAATATGAAAAAGTAACTGGTTTTGTGGGTAGATTATATTCATCCTGTAATTCTTGAATAAATTTGTACATAACATAATTTAGAAGGCTGGGTTAGAAGAACATCAAATCCAGGATTACTGGGAGTACTCCTTTATTCCAGCCTATGAATATTGAAATAAAACAGAATTATCAAAGAATCTGTTCTAGTCAAAATTTATGTAGGCATGCTTAATAATTGTTACAGACATGAAAAATCAATTTCACATTGAAGGGCAAGCAGCCCTTCAGACAATGTGAAATACTATGCAGATAATTCTCATTTTCCTAAACCTGCTACGAATAACCAAATTTGAATTAATTCTGTAACAGATTAGTTGTGAAGCTATAAACTTACAAAGGCAGGAAACAAAATATTGGTTGCATTTTCAAATGCATACGTATATTTAGAACATAACATATAAATTATTTTAGCACAATCTTCAGGAATGCAGTACATTAAATATGGAAATTTAATACAATTATCAATTTCCTGATTCCTGATATATATATATATATATATATCCAAGGGATGTTCAAGTTACTATGACAGCACTACATGATTAAGCTTACGTTATTAAACTCTTATCAAAGGCAGGAAACAAAATATTGGTTGCATTTTCAAATGCATATATTTAGAACATAACATTTAAATTATTTTAGCACAATCTTCAGGAATGCAGTACATTAAATATGGAAATTTAATACAATTATCAATTTCCTGATATATATCCTAGGAATGTTCAAGTTACTATGACAGCACTACATGATTAAGCTTACATTATTAAACTCTTATCAACAATTTTCCCCCAAACCAATCTGTTACTTGTGAGCACTCCAATATTGTAATATCTAACATTTCTCACTTCTAAGGCACTTCTGACTGAATCAATCACCTAGATGTTTTCCTCTGGGTCTCTTTCCTACTATCTTGGTATCAAACACCTGTTTTGCTAACCTTTCTTCACCCATTCTATTTAAGTGGCCATTCCACCTTAGATTAGCTCTGCTTACATATTCTTGAATGCTAGCGCCTCCGTTCAATTGGAAGAACGACGGTACTTTGCACCCTTCAGTTGGAAAGGGCCTAAGTTCGATTCTTGTCGTGACGGGAGGAATCTTGATATGATTTTTTCAATTGAAGGTGAGTTAGCCGATCGCATATGGAGGTAGCAGGGTTTTTCATCCCGCATACAGACAAATTGGCCCTTCAGAGAGCACACACAATTTCCAGACAAAAAACTCTCTACATCAATGGCCAGTAGATGCCATTGATGTAGATGATATTTGAGGTTTGTTGTAGTGGTGGAGATGGAGAGATGTAAAGTAGGTGTCCTCCCTTGATGAGTCTTTGGACTCCTTGGAGGTGTCACGAAATAATAATAATAATAAATAATACTAATATCAAATTCCTTTCTGATATATATCTTCATTTTTAATGATTCTGCCATTGATACAATCAGTTCACTCCCCTATCTGTGATCTCTAGTCTTTGATCAGGTGCTTTATTTCTAACTCAACTCTCAGATCGATAACTTAAAACTGATTTAAACTCTGTCTTGTATACTGCTACTCTGGTGTTCGACTAATTTCTCTTATGCCATATAAATTTATTCAGCTGGCTACCCACTATACCAGTTTTGCTTATTCTGTTGTCTATTTCCAGATTTAACCTGTCATCTTCACTAAAATCACTGCTAAATAGCTGAAATATTTTGCTTGTTCTATAGGATCACTATTCAGAATGCACCTGAAGTTTTCTGTGCTCTTGCCTATTTCCATAGTTTTGGTCTTTTTATGGCTGATTTTCATGCCAAATCTGTTACAAATGTTATTCAATTTAGTTACTGAATCCTGGAGGCTTGCACTAGATGTGTTTAGGAGTACAACATCTGCATAAAGCAAAGAGCTAAGTTTGACATCACCAATTCTAATATCAAGCTTGATACCACGTTTTTTCATAACATGATATTCTTGTATTTCCTTTTAATTCTAACTGCTGACTGACAACTTAAATATAGACTATGTATTGTTCTGTACTAATGTGTTCCATTCACTCCATATAATTGTAGTGTTTTGAAATCTTTTCTCTGGGCACCTTGTCGTATGCCTTTTCCAGATCTATAAAACTTAAGTACAGATCATTATGTTATATTCCCACAATTTCTCAACTATTTGTCTGAAAGTGAAAATCTGATCTTTCAGACAAATAGTTGAGAAATTGTTTGGCCAAAATAGAGGTTGAGAAACCTATTTGGCCTAAACAAAGTTTTTTGATTCTTCAAGTTTCTCTTTCACAATCTTTCTCAACCTCTTTTCAAGTGCGCTTGCCTCGAAATCTTACCTCGAACATTTTAGTAGAGAAATTTCTCTGTAATTCTTGCCTTGAATTGTTTTATTTCCTTTTTTATAGATGGATACTATAAGAGCTCTACTCCAATCATTGGGTATTTGACCTTCTGACCAGGTCCTCTGAATTGTGCAGTGTAGCCACTATAAAACCTTTATACCTCCATACTTAAGCATTTTTGGTCGAATATCATCTACCCCAGCTGCCTTTCCACGTTTCAAGTTTTTGATGGCGTTTTCTATCTCAAGTATTGATATGTACTACTCTGCATTTCTCTTGAAAATTTTCTAATATGGTTCTGTTCACTGTAAGTCATTCAAAGTAAATACTCCAGACATCTAGGATATCCTTATCTTCAGTTTTCATGTCACCTTTATCATCTTTCCTTTCAGTACTCTTTCTTCCATTTCTAAAAGCTTCTTCAATCTTAGTCTCCAGAACATTTTGCCACCTTCTTGATATTTATTTTCAACATTCTTACCAAAGGCTTCCCATGACTTTTGTTAGCAACTTTTGCACACAGTTTAACCTTCTTACTATTTTCTCTGTATTCATTTAGAACATTTGCTAGAAACTTGATATACTTTCTTCTTTTCCAGAGCTGCTTCTTTAACTTCTTGTGTCCACCATGGTGTTCTTATTTTTCTATCCTTGCAGACAATTTCACCACATACTTCCCTAGCTGAATCAATGTCTTCTGCAGAGTTTAATTTAATACAAAAAGAATAAAAATGGCGAGTCGCACTGATCACTAATGTATGTTCATCAACCTAATAACGATATATATATATAAAAAAAAAAAACAACCAAGGCAATTATTGTGGGGTATCAGTTGAATAAATTTATCATCATGCGCATCAAGGATTTAGGCCTAGCATGGCCTGTTCCGGTCTTAGAAGTCATCATTTAAGAGGATGTCCTGGTTTTCTTTTTCCTAATGGCTTGTATTTTAAGGCCTTTTTTGGTAATCTTTCTGTTTTCATTCTTTGGATGTGTTCCATACATTTGTATTTGTATTTTTTCTATTACTGGTTCTTGGTTTAATTCTTTCATAATTTCTTTGTTTCTTTTGTGATCAAATAGGGTATACTTTGCAGTTTTTCTCATAAACTTCATTTCTGCTGTTATTAATCTTTGTCTTTTTGTTTTATTGTCCAGATTTTGCTTCCATACATTAAGACTGGTAGGGCTAATATATTGTATACTTTTAGTCTGGTTTGTTTTTGAACTAGGTTTGGTTTAAATATAGAATTAATCACACCTGTTATTTTTAAATATTTTGCAATTTTTACATTTATATCTTTTTCATTTTCATATGTGATCATACATCCTAGGTAGATAAATGAATTCACCTGTTCTAAGATCTTGTTATGTATTACTATTTTATTTCTTGCTGGATCTTGTCCTTTAAAGGCCATAGTTTTTGATTTTTCTATTGATATTATCATACCATAATCTTTTGCTATCTCATTTAGATCTAAAATAGCTTTCTGTAAGTTATCTTCAGAATTTGTAATTATTACTTGGTTGTCGGCAAAAAGGAGAGTGTTTAAGTTGAATAAATTTATATGGAACAAAAAAGAAATGTCTACCTTCAAACTAATAGTATACAAAATAATCCAATGCTTGCAGTGAGTTGGGTTAGAGCAATCAATAAAAGGCAGTACTTTTGACATAAAAAATCTGAAGAAAATTAGGACAGTGAACATCAGTAATAGAATCATTAAAAATGCAGGTTATTTGAAATCTGGGAAGAGTATTTAAGAATATGAATACAAAACTAATGTGAAATGATAGGTCATTTGCATAGAATGTGAAAAATTAGCAAAAGAAATTAAGATGACAGTTTCAAACAAGTTTAGAAAAGAAGAGCTGACCAGTAGTGGCAGTGGCACACTCAGGATTTAATCTGGGGGGGGAGACCTAGTGAGTAGATGATTTACGAATACACTCTGCACATTGCATACGACCAATGACTAAGTATCTGCAGTGATTGCCAATACATGATAATTAGTATAGAAATAGAAGACAACATAAATAAAAAGGAATTTTAATTAGGAAAAGATTTTTGGAAATTTTTCTGGTGTTTATTTCCTTTTTCTTTTGGGGGGGCTTGGCCCCCTCCCTGGGTGTGCCACCGAGTAGTGGAGTACCATTTATAGATATTTTGGATTAAATTGGTTGGGATTGCTTTCATACTAGTTATATTTAAAATATATTTAAAACAACCGTAAGTGTCAGCTCTCAAGAATTTATATTTCAAATTTATCAGTATTCATGTGAAGAAAGCAATAACATTCAACAAGATGTGATATGAATAAAACCCCACCCTTACACTTTTTTGTGGGGGTGGGAATCCTCTGGCTAACAGCAAGTTACATCATAGTATGGTTTTTTCCAAGCATTGTTGCTATGATTTTAAAGAGGCCACAGTGCACAATGAAAGTAAATGAGTGAGTGCATTTTTGAAAATTATGGAGACAACTACCGTGTTTGAATAAAAACTTTAGTTTAACATAACTAAAATCTACATTCGACGTTTCGAACTTTATGTCAAGGTCATCTTCTGAAGCATACAACTATACACAGGAAATAAGCTATACTACAATCAGATTGGTTTGTTAGAGACGCTGACCAACCGCTACAACAATTGTTGGCCTGACCTCTGGTGAGAAAAATAAAATAAAATACAAAAATATAAAAAAAAATAAAATTTATACATCAACGCTAGAGTCCTATTATTACTGTTGTCTACTATATACATATATTAACATAAAAGAAAGGATAAATGAGTGAGTGAGCACTCTTGGATCTTTCTTGTAACTTGCATGCAAGTTACTATATGTTATGTGAAAATGCTGATTTGCAACTAAGTAATTAATAACATTCTATCCTAAACTGGTAAGATTTTTTCTACCACTCAATTTGGATATTTCTGTAAAACGAAACTCACCATGACATTGCCAAACATCATATGCTGGCTGTGGTAATTTAGCCAGATAATTCTATCCCCAGGCTCTGTAGCTCGTTCGATTCGATATAGACAAAGCCCTTTGGTCAGAAAAACCTGGGTTCGATTCCTGTCAGTGACGTGAGGAAACTTTATCTGGTCTCTTTCTATGAATGGCGAGTTAGCCGGTCTCATATGGAGGTAGGGGTTTTCCTTCATCCCCCAGAACAAGCAAACCGGCTCCGTGAAACACAGGACACACTGGGAGGGCATAGGGCTAACCACCTTATCCTTGAGTATGGTTGCAGTTACAAGTTACAAGAAACCTCGACACCGTCAAAAGGTAGAAGAGGAAAAGATTAAGAAGAAGAAGAATTCTATACCCCCATCCTCCATTTGTACTGTCATAATCATTTGCACTTTTTAGTGCAAATGAAGTTATCTTTTTTATTGTTTGAATAATACTGTGAAATTGCATTTAAGGAATAAGGAATATAGTTAGAGATATAGGATTCCTGACATTTGAAATGATGGATGAGAGAGAGACTGTCCACTTGGTGACAGTTGTAATGTTTATAGAACTGGATCAACAAGTAACAGCTTAGCATGTCTGAATTATCACCCAACTTATTAAGAGATATTAGCCGTACGCAAATAGTATTTGCATACTAGGCTGCTTGAAGAAGAAGACTGTTCAAGATTTTATTCTCGATGCTGATTAGAGGTACTTTTCTAGGTCTTTCCATAACCAGTTCCTGATTTAGTTAACCTTTGGGAGAAGCATGCAATTTTTCCTCCCAGAAACTCATTTTAACGACCTCCATAGCCCAAAATTTGGCCAGTTTTTTAGCTATGGGTTTAAAAACTGACCATTTCATACTCACTAGTGCTTACTATCATAAGATAGTCGTGGTTGTATGGGTTTAAAAACTGACCATTTCGTGCTCACTAGTGCTTACTATCATAAGATAGTCTTGGTTGTCTGCTGTAATCTTCCCTGAAAGCTTTGGTACATTGTTATCCCCTAAGGCTCAGCTGTTAGTGATAACTGAGCAGCAGGTGAAGAAACCTGCTGCTCATTGATCTTCAATAAGTTAGGGCTAAAGAAGCTGTGCCCACTCCCCTTTGGGAATAAAAGGCAATAGTGGATTTATAACATACATCTGCATAGTACCCATTAATGAGTGGATGTTTATTTCACTGTGTTGTTTTAATTGGGGGGGAAGCAATGCCATACCATCACTTCCCTCCAAGTTAAACTAGTTATATTTTCATTCTTTCTTTAATTTAATATAAGAGTGCACAAAATGAAGTGTTTTGATCACAGTATTTTGTTCATGAATATGATTTATTATTATTTTGGTAACCTCAAGTCAACAGACTCATCACGGAAGGCCCACTCAACTAGCAACATGTCTGCAATAATGAGCTTTGAAGTTATTTACACTACCTACATTCACAATGCACTCAGGCAATGCATTCCACTTACTAACAAATCTCCACATAAAAAAAATCTACTCACACCCTTCTTCACATCTTTATACAATTTCGAGGGATGGCCTCTCGTTCTTCCCATCTCAACATCCACTCTTTTTATAATTTCATCTAAATCTGATAGAATCCCTTAACTAACTGAAGGTCTCTATCATATCTCCTCTTTTCCTCCTATCCACCAACCTCTGTAATCCACATTCTCTCCAATGCTGTTCATAACCAACACTCCAGAGTCCTGATATCACTTTGGTTATTCATCTTTGGACCCTCATCACAATGAAAACTAGATGACCAAATCTGAGCACAATAGTCCATATGCAGTCTGACAAAGGCCTTATATAGAGGCACCTCCTCCTCATTATCCCTACATGTCAATGTACTTTTTATCATAGCAGAAATACGATGTGCATTGTTTGCAACACTTGCGATGTACCCATGGAACTTCAGTCCACTGTCTACCATCACTCCCAAGATCGCAAATCTCATCCACTTCCTGATAATTTTATCTAACTACTCCTGATAATTTTATCTAACTTTGCATCATTCGCAAACATTTGAAGATCCTCCCAGTCAATCAACATGAAATGTCATTAACAAATAAGCTAAACTGTAGGGGCCCAAGAACAGAACCCTGATGTATGCCACTGATCACCTTCCTTTTCCGAGACACTGTTCCATCATACATAACTTGCTGGTATCGTTCAGAGAGCCAATCTTTGGTCCATTTAACCAGTCTATTCCTATCCACTGCAGCTTGTGGTAATCTATCAAATCAAATGCTTTTGCAAATCCAAGAATATTACTATATATATATATATATATATATATATATATACATATACACTAAAACCCCATTTTAACGTTCCTGCAATTTACGTTTTCCTGCCATTTACGTCATTTTCCGTTGGTCCCGTCTTAAGGCCTATTCTTACGATATATTGTTTTCCTGCCATTAACAACTTGATGTGGACGTTATTACCCGTGATTTGCGTTTTGTTCTCGGGTGGCAATACTAATTTTCGAATCAATTTCTGCGGAAATCTGCGCATTTTTGTTACTAGATGGTGTTGCTTTTGGCTGTAGTTTCGTTTCTGCCATCACAGTGACTTGCACGCTTGCAGTAGTGATGAGCGATACCGTGATTTTTCAATCACAGTACGAATTGATATTGCAGAATTTCTGCTACGTAATTTAGCGTGTGAAAATTGCTTTCAAGTTGCGGTGGTGGAGTATCCATGTTAGTAACAAGGAGAAAAAAGACAGAAAATGTATTTCGGTAGAAGAAAAGATGGCAAATTTGCGACGTGTAGATTGACATGCCGGGACACATTTAGCAAAAGATACCAGCATAACTTGCTGGTATCGTTCAGAGAGCCAATCTCTGGTCCATTTAACCAGTCTATTCCTATCCACTGCAGCTTGTGGTAATCTATCAAATGCTTTTGCAAATCCAAGAATATTACTATATATATATATATATATATATATATATATATATATATATATATATATATATATATATATATACGTTTTAACGTTTATATACGTTTTATACGTTTTAACGTTCCCGCAATTTACGTCATTTTCTGTTGGTCCCGTCTTAAGGCCTATTCTTACGATATATTGTTTTCCCGCCATTAACAACTTGATGTGGACGTTATTTCCTGTGATCTTGGACTCTCCGTATCCACTTTGAACACGATAGTAAAAAACAGGTCAAGTTGATCAAGAACATCTAAGTTTTCGATTAGAATCGATAGTCGGCCGGAAGTTACAGTAGTTACCAGAAGCGGAACTTATTATTATTCCTGACACCAAGGAGTCCGAAGACGCGTCGCGAGAGGACACCTACAACTGTTTCAACCAATACAACTGTCTCAACCACTACACCAAACCACGAATTAAAAGAACTTCTATGTGAACAAGCAGATGTTCTCTACGCAAGTAGAGTCTCGCACTTTTATAACGTGCATGAGTGAGATTAACGTGTCATGGAAGTCTCACCAGTTTTATACGATGAATAGTAAAATGACACAATTTTTCTCTTCCGCTCCTGCAACTAAAAAGTTAAAGCTAGAGAACAGTAAATGTAGTGATAGTGATTGGGCAAAAACAGACCCGATGGATAGTGATAAAAAAACTGGAGAGATAAAACACGTGGCTGCTACGGTTGCTACAGTGAATAAAGACACAAGAAGATCTGCCCAACTGTTGGCTCTAGATCAAAAAGCTGATTTTTGCAACAAAAATGAATGGCTGTTGGTGGAGAATAAAAACATTGGCTGTAAAATATGTACGGAAGTCGCAAGTTTGGGAGTAGAAAGGAATAAGGAAGTTATGAATATTTCAAAGCCATAGGCAAATATTCAAATTTCTCATTAATAAAAAAGAACAAACGACTTCACTACGTAAAAAAATTCACGATCATAAGAACAGTTCAGCTCACATTGCTGCCGCTAAAATTATAGAAACTGCAAAAGAGCGAAAACTGGAGGTAGAATCTTTAGAACAGCATATAAAGTTGCAGAGAAAACATAGGCTTTCAATGATTTTGAATCAGAAATTAACCTTCAAGAATTATTATTATTATTATTACGGGCAACTCCTAAGATCCTTAGACTCATCAAAGGAGGCCCTAACATCATATCAACAACAACTATTCGACATTCACACAGTATCTATCATACCTCCCCTTGAACTCATTCACAGTCATGGTACCCACAACAGACTCTGGCAGCTTATTCCACTCATTCACCACTCTCCAAGTAAAACACCCCTTGCTAACCACACTTTTGCCTAGCTTCCATGTATGGCCCCTAGTCCTCCCACCACCAACCCTATTCTCAAAAATATCTTCTGAATTAATCTTATAGAAACCCTTCAGTAATTTGAATGTCTCAATCATATCACCCTTTTCCACCTATCAACCAATTTCTGCAACCCACAAATCTTCAACCTGTTCTCATAAGGTTCATTCCATAGACCTGCTATCATCTTGGTGTCACTCGTCTCTGGATCCTCTCCACCTCCTCCCCATCAAGAAGAAACCCTGGCACCCAAATCTGGGCACAGTAGTCTAGATGTGGTCTTATCAAGACTCGATACAAAGGAATAATAACCTGTTTGTCTCTGCTTGTTAAAGTATTTTTCAGCAACCAAGTGATTTGATGAGCTGATTTAGCCACTTTTGCGATGTGTCCCCTAAACTTCAAGTCCCTATCCACCGACATTCCCAAATCCCTGGCCTCGTCAATCTCCTGGAGTACGGTTCCACCAATGTGATATACTGCTGCTAATCTTTTCACCCCAAAATGCATAATCTTACACTTTGCCACATTAAATTGACATCCATTCTCCTTAGCCCAGTCCTCCAAATTATCTAAATCATCTTGCAAAATTTTGACATCCTGTGCACTCACTATTGCTCTACCCAACTTTGCATCATCAGCAAACAAATGAACAGTTCCTCTCAGATCCTTTCTTATATCGTTAATGAACAAATTGAAAAGTAGTGATCCAAGAACAGAACCCTGCGGCACACCACTAGTCACAGACCGTCTTTTGGACTCTACTCCTGAATAAACCACTCTATGATATCTCTCCATCAACCACTCTCCTGTCTCTCTCACCAACCCTATATTCATCCCTGTATGCTGCAGTTTACTGATTAGAATTCCATGTGGTATCCTGTCAAAGGCCTTAGCAAGGTCCAGTAGAATCACTGTAAACCCATTACTCTTATCCAGTTCAGCCGTAATTGTGTTATAAAACGTGAGCAAGTTACTGAGGCATGATCTACCCTTCACAAAACCATGCTGTCCCCCATACAGTATCCCATTTTCATCTATGCAATCCTGTATTTTTCTCTTGACTATTTTCTCCAAGACCTTGATAACAATTCTTGATATGCTGATCGGTCGGTAATTTACAACAGCAGTCTTGGAACCTCCTTTATGCAGTGGAATTATTTTTCCCTCTTTCCACCCCCTCAGAACTAACCCAGATCTGAGACTCAAATTAAACAAAATGGTCAAGGACACTGACAATTCTTTAGCTGCTTCACGTACGACACGAGCTGGTATACCATCCAATCCCACAGATGTATTGATATTGAGGTTCTGTAATAATAGACTATTCACCTCCACTTCATTCACCACAATTCCTGTATAAGCTATTCATTCATTCGTTCCTGCAATGTCACCACCTGGATGATATACTCTTTCAAAGTGCTCGCTCAGTCCTTACCATGTGATGGTACAGTAGTCGTGGGTCCCCCTTTTTATAAGGGGGATACGGTAATATCTAGCCACCCCAAATTTTATCCGGGCTCCGGAACTGGCACAGGCTGACTAATCAGGCCTATGGCTAGTTCAGTATTCCTGACTGTATTCTGTGTGTGTTCACGAGGCCGGTTTGCCTGCTTGCAGGATGAAAAACTCCAGATAAACTTGCAGAAAAAAACTCTGCTATCAATGCCCAAGACCGGCTGATTTGACTATGGCTGAGGAAGATCCTTAAGTTCCTCGCATTGTCGACGGAATCGAACCTAGGACGCTTCTTCCCCAGGCATATGGTGGCGAAGCACAAAAACCACTAGGCTAACTGCGCTGGCTTGCTCAGTAATTCAACCATATCAACTGATTTGGTTACCTCCCTACCATCAGCATTCTTTAAAATCATTCTGCCATATACATTTTTTTTTTACTTACAACCAGAGCCGGCGCTAGGGTCTTTGCCGCCCGCATGCAAATTCTATCTAAGCACCCCTGTAACGATCCGGGCATGTGTGGTTCTTTTACGATAATAAAAATTTAAATTATTTGAAATTTCTTAAATAAATTTTCATATAACAGCCACACGTTGGTTCGCTAAATGTAACGAACCGGGGGTGTTGACTAGGCATGATAATCGTTAAAAACCCGAATATTCAAAAAATTCTCAAAAGTTAAAGCAAATTTTGATAAAGCCACTTCACTTTAATCATTGAATATAATGATACAGGATTACTATTATTCCTGATACCTCCAAGGAGTCCAAAGACTCATCGCGGGTGGACACCTACAACTCTCTTTACACCGAACCTCTACTACGAATCAACGCCATCTACCACCCACCTCCAACACCATTACAACTAGTATTTTTTGTCTGTAAATTGCGTGTGTGTTCTGAAAGGCCAATTTGTCTGTATGCAGGATGAAAAACCTGACTTTCCAGGAGAAAAAAACCCTGCTACCTCCGTATGAGATCGGCTAACTCACCTTCGATTGAAATCGACCAGATAAAGATTCCTCCCTTAGTGACGAGAATTGAACTTAGGCTTATTCCAATTGAAGGGCACAATGTACCATCGTTCTTCCAATGCTACGGAGGCGCTTATTCGTTAGAAGGATTATAGCCTTCTCACCGACCCAAATCGCTAACAAAATTAAAGCGAATTTTAATTAAAGTTAAAATTTATTTGAACTAAAGTTTAAAAAATTCTTGCATTTTACAAGTTACTAAATTCTTAGTAACTTGTAAAAAATTTTTAATAATTTTTATAAGTGGAACTATCTTTTAGGAAAATTAAAGAAACTCAAGATAGATGAGAAAATAAGAAAAGAATTCAGAAATAATTAGAATATTTAATATAAGTACTCAAAAAATAACATCTTTACAGAATAACAGAAAATAAAATTAAATTACATAAATATACTTGAAATTTTTTTATTTAAATTTTAGGGTTTTTGATTTCATATTTACAAAATTAGAAATAATGGTCTTCACGTCTAATTCCGCACATATATCATTTTCAATACAAACTAACAAGCTTTTTTTTGGCATACTTGTTCTTAAGTAGGTTTTAATCAATTTCAACTTGGAAAAGGAACGTTCACCGCTCGCTACACTAACAGGTAAAGTTAATAGTATTCTTAAAGCAATTGAAAAGTTAGGGAAAGATAAATAATTGGACACAGTAAAATTAAGAATATCGAAAGGGTTTTGAATATTTAAATTATCCTTCCAAAAAATATCCCGAAAAGCACATAACTCGTCATATAGTTCTATATTGCATTTACGTCTTTATTGTCATATATTGCATTTACGTCTTTATTGTCACCGTCCTTCAAGAGAATCTTTAAATCGTCACATTTTTTTCTTAAATCTTCGTTATTAATTTGTAGTAATCTATACAAGAAATTGAAATTACCATAATATGTTTTTAGTTGTTCAAAAAGTTCTATTAACGAACACATTGCAATGTCTAGAAGTGTATAAAACACATTCACTGCAAATTTATCTTCTGGCGATTGTGGCGTTTTGTCATGATGCTCGTAGTCAAATTGTCGTGTCTTCTTTCATCGTCTAACTTTCGTATCAGTTTTAAATCCTTGTTCTCCAATCCACCTCTTCACTCTGTTCTTTTGCCGTTCTTAGAACTTCTTTACATTTGTATCTGATCGATATTCTTGTAAGAATATTTTTAAATTTTTGATAGATTCTAAAGCAAGTGTAATGTTCATATTTTTGTCTTTAAGCATTTTACTCACAGGTTTTATTCTGTTAAGTAAATCATGCCAAATTATAAGAGAGCAAATAAATTTGTAGTCCTTTATTTTAGCACATAATATTTGTGCTTTATGATAAGTTTCTTTATTAAAATTTTCATTATTTAAAATTTCAAAAAGTGCATCGTAAATTTCTCCTATTTGATATCGTAGAGTGCGGATTGCATTAATTTTACTTTCCCATGGCGTTTCTGATGGCTGTTTCAATGTTAATTTTTTTTACGAACTTTAAACGGATTGCCCAATATTTGTAAGAGAATGAAAAGAAATTGTATATTTCTTGAATAATTGCAAAGAAACTAATTGTATCTGCATTCACTTTGGCTGTGTCGTTAATGATTAAATTTAGCATATGAGCAGCACGTGGCACGTAAAAACCTTGAGGATTTTTGTTCAAAAGCAAATTTTGGAGCCCATATTTTTTCCCTTTCATATTTGCCCCATTATCATACCCTTGACCTCACATGTCTTCAATGGGAATGTTCCATTTTTCCAGTTGTTCCATTATTGTTGCACATAAACCCCATCCTGTGGAATCTGATATATCTGCAACACATAAAAGGTTTTCCCTGATCTTGACAATTCCATTGTCACAGGAAACAAAGCAAATAATAATGGTCATTTGTTCTGTTTTACTTGCATCAGGTGTGCAGTCTAAAATTATGGAATAATATTTAGATTTTCGAATTGATAATAAAATTGTATCCCTAATTGCGTTACTTAAAGTTTCCAATATTTCAATTTGACTGTCTTTACTCAAATAGTGTACTCTATTGCTTTTGTAGGGCTCTTTCAACATGATTTTCCATAACGGGCTCAAACTTCGCAAACAATTCGACTAATTTTAAAAAATTGCGGTTATTCCTTTCATATAATTTATCAGATAATCTGCGAAAAGCTAAATTTTGGCTACCAAGGAATTTTATAATTTCAATCAAGCATTCTAAAAGACTCGTCCAATGTTTCTTTTCCATTTCATACGTGCGTTGAGTTCTGGCAATCAATAGTAGTTTTGTTTTTTAAATTTTTATCAAGTTCCTTCCATTTTAAGAAATTTTTCATGTGAGTTAAACTAGTCTCATGTCTATGCAAAGTTGAACTTAAATTTCTCCAATCGTTATAACCTTCTACAAAACTACTGATTCAGTAGGTGCGAAAAGTTTGCAACAAAACCAAAAAACAGCAAAAGGGATATATTATATTTTTCTTTTGAACAGACCCCATTTCAATTAAAATAACTCGTAATTTTTCATCAATAGCACCCCATTCACCTGGATCTTCTAAATTTACAGAGGCCATGAAAATAACAATGTGTTAGTTTCGTGGTCAACTACAACTAAATCTTCTCCTGTTTTTCACTTAAGTCTTGTTATCTTGTTCAATAGTTGCAATAGTACCTTCATGCAAACTGGATGATGTGCACGGTTCTTCAACTCTGATTTCTGATGTATCGAGTTGGTTACGATCTGCATCAGAATATTTTAATATTTTAACAAATTTATTAAGAGCCCCAGTTTGTTTCTTAATAGCTGCTTCTTTCGCAGCATGACGCTTACGATTTTGTGTGCCGGATAACTTTTTTTTTAATTTTTGATTCCATTTCTGTTTTATACCCACAAGAAATTATTATACAACACGACACAGAGACGAAATAATGGTCCATACTGCGCTACTGTCAGTGGCCTACTGAGATGTGTACCATATGACTGGTTAACTAGCAACAAATGTTTTGTACGAAAATTCGTTTCTGCGCATAAAAACCGTTCACCGTTGCATTTTAGATAGACTGCACACAACATTCTGCAGGCAAGTTTAGCCTGCTGTCGCTGCAAAATTGTAAATAGCCGGCTGATCAAAAAGGTGGCAATATACAATTTTTTTTTATTATTATTCGGTGCATCTGGCCTTATTTATTTTAATATTGATCATTCTAAGAATTTTTTTGTTTTTTTTTGATAAAAATTTTGTATATTATTTCTGGGAAAACTCCCATGTTACTCCTCTTAATAAACTATTATAATTACGGCTATTTTGCCTGCTTCAGCAGGGGCACTCCTAAACTGAAGCAGGCAAAATAGCCGTAATTATAATAGATAAAAATTTTGTTTCTTAAAAATGAACTTATGAACCGTGTCCAGGCGGCAGCGCCCCCTTCACACTCGCATGCACTGCATGCTCTGCTTGCCCGCTTCCGCCAGCCCTGCTTGCAACATATCAAAAAACTGTTTGGGATTTTCTTCAGCCTGCATGGCTAATGTTCTTTCATAATCCGCTTTTGCTTTTCTTACCACACCCGTTACCCTTCTGGCCTGCGCTTTATACTATTCATGTGCCTGCCAGTCACCTTTCTCCTTAAATTCCCTCCACAGTTGTTTCTTTTTTTGCAGCTCAAGCTTAATGGTGTTATTCATCCATTTAATCCCTACTTGATTTATTATTCGGACTCTAGGTATACAGTCTGCCATTGCCTCATGCAAACACTTCTTAACTGCCTCCCATGCACTATCAGCATCCAGCCCTTGCAATTTTACATGCCATGGCACTGAACCAATCAAACTCCTAAGCTTGTCATACTTCCCAGCCTGATAATTCCACATGTATCCTGTCTTAATTGTAAATTCCATACCTTTAGCTACCACCCAAGTCAAGACCCTATGATCACTCACATATTCGTTACAGCCATATTTGTTACAGCCAAATTCTCAGAATCATTTACTAAGTCAAGCACTCTCTGACCCCTAGTATTTTTCATTACATGCTGTCACAGATAGTTATCCCTTAATAATCGCATAAAATTTAATTCCTTCCTCCAATGTGCCCTCTCCTCCTTCCAATCAATGTTACCATAGTTGAAATCTCCCATAATAATTACCGTCCTTCCACTCATTTCTTCTATTTGCTTATGCATACTATCTCCTCCATCTATTCCATCACCTGGTCTATAGCAGCACCCAACTGTATATTTTGTTCTGCTAGTCTCAAGCACCAAATAGTCTCAAATGTGCTTTTTTCTCTATCCTGCAGTTCCACTTCTATTCTCCTTGGCTGTAGCTCATCAGCTATCATCAATAACACTCATCCCCCCATTTTATTCTCCCTGTCACTCCTGAACACACCATACCCCCCCTCACATTCAATCCCACTAGATATATCATCATCTCTCAGCCATGTTTCAGTAATGCCAATAACCTTGGAAGTGCCAACCAAGGCCAAAAATTCTTCCTTCTTGTTCCTAATACTTCTGGCATTAGTATACATGAATTGCAGAAGCTCATTTGTCCCATCCCTATTTTGATGCCTTATACTAACTATCCCATTCTGATTTGTTGCCCTTCTTACTCGCTCAGGCATATTACACACATTCATACACTCAACTGGCTTCCTAAAGTCTGCATATTTACTCCCCCCCCCATAACTCTAGTTTCCCTGATTCTGCACATCCACTTCCACTTCATTCAGCAACACCTTTTTCAAGTCTCCGTACACCAAATCCATTCAAATGTAAACCATCCATCCTATATAAATCCTTTCACCCATCAAACTCACTCCATACATCCACAAATTCTACACCACTCCTCCTGCATAATCCGTACATAAAGTCATTAGCAATTTTGGCCCTCCTTCTATACTCTTCACTGTCATACCATGGAAACAGACTCGCCATCCTGACTCTCTCACTCTTCTCTTTTGCTACCTCAAGTAATTCCTTCAAATCCTCTATTATAGCCATTTTGTCTCCTTTCAAATCATTCGTTCCTGCTACTACTATCTTGAATGGCAAGTACTATCTTGAATTGAATGGCATTCACATGGGTCGAATTCTACATTCTACAAATGCTTGTATGAATATAAAAAATCATATTGGAACTGAAATGAAAAAAAAAAAATCCTTTTAAAAAAAATAATGGAGTCAAACTGTGAGATTTTCCTTTTGATTGACGAAAGCACCACTATTAGCCAGTTGTCATCATTAATAATATATGTATGCACAATGCTACCTGATATGGAGAAACACACAAATATTTTTATTGACATTGTATAGTTAGAAAATGTATCCACACAAGGTATTTCGAGCTTGATGAATATACCCTTAATACCCTGAATGAATTGGGGTTTCATGATGATTATTTGAAGAAAAATCTTGTTGCCATTGCCTGTGATGGAGCACCTGTGATGTTGGGTAGGAAAAAAGGAGTAGTGGCTTTGATTAAGGAACGTTATCCTCATATTTTGATTTGGCACTGTGCCAACCTCGAGCTCTCTGTTGGTGATGTAAAAAAAGACTTCCCAGAACAAATCAACCACTTCAAGTCATTTCTTGACAAAATTTACTGTCTCTATCACCAGTCACCCAAAAATGTCAGAGAACTAGGCAAAATAGCTGAAGATCTTGACAAGGAAATCTTTAAAATTGGAAGAGTTTTAAGTACACGTTGGGTGGCTTCTAGTTTTGGAAGTATTTCTGCAGTGTGGAAAGATTATAAAGCACTTGTGGCTCATTTTACAGCAGCAAAACAAGATGAAAATAGAGACAACTCTGAAGAGTATGTATGAAGGCCTTTTGAAGAAAATAACAAGTGTTGATTTTGTTTTGGATCTTGGATTGATGTGTGATGCTCTCCAAGAATTGTCAGGGCTTAGTGGTGAACTGCAAGCAAGGGATATTACACTCTACAAAGCTCATAGCAGTATATCAAGGGAGATTCGGCTGTTTGAAGATAGGAAAGTCAATGGCGGGCCTTTTTATCGTGAAGCTGTACAAGCAGTTGAAAATCTGAACTTTAAAGGAGGGACTTTGGAGAAGAGGGTAACCAGTTGATCAAGAAATGTGAATCGTTCTCTTGATCCTACAAAATTTTATGACTGCTTGACACAATGAATGGGAAATCGCCTTCTATATGCAGAAGAGATGCAAATTCCAGAATGGACAAAACTGTTGTATCCAGAATGTTGGCCAGACGGTGCTGGAAAGAATTTACTTTCAGTGAGACTGAAGTGTAAGAGGCTAAGAGTTTGTGTAAGAGGCTAAGAATTCCAGAACGACAGGTTGCTAGAGGTTGTCCTGAATTCCTGACAGATAAGAAGATGCCTGCTGCACTATTGCAGTTAATAAACACTATCAAAAGCATCCCCATTTCTACTGCTGAATGTGAGCGTGGCTTTACCCAGATGAACCTGATTATCACACCGACAAGAGCTTCTCTACAAATGAAGACCGTGAGTACACTGATGTTCATCAAGCTGGTTGGGCCTCCTCTGCCTGTTTTTCAACCCTAACCATACGTCAATTTCTGGTTCTTGAAAGGCAGACATCTAGCAACAGACATGAAGAATAAGGAACGAACTCGTGAAGATGACAACACCAGTGTGATGAGCCCAATTTGGAAGCTATTGTGAAAATTAAGGTAATTTTTAAACTTTTTTTCACCTTTGCTTTAATGTTTTATTTCCATTTGATATATATAATATCCATTTATCAAAAGTAAAAGAATGAGAGCTTCAAAGGCTGGGTATGTTTCGATTTTCTTGTGTTGTGAGATGAGATGGTAGAGGTCCAGTAAACTTATATTTAGAAAAAAAGCCCTGTATGTATATATATAGATCAGCCTATAATTGGAAACTTCTGTTCTCAAACTATGCTTGTGGAGGGATATTATTTTGCCTTCTTTCTATTCCTTAGGAACCTTCCCCACTGCAAGGCTTTCTGTAAAAATAGCCAGGAGAAGGGCATGGCTAACTCTTTTGCACATTCTTCAAAAATACGTGGTGATCCATTTTGGAGGTGTCAAATAATAATAATAATAATACTTTCCACAGCTTTATTAACATAAATAAACCCAAGCAACACTTCATACATCTGATTCTTTCACCTTTAATTCTCCTAATTCTTGCCTTCCTTTTGCATGTTGCATAGCATCATTCATGCCACTATGCTATACACTGCGGAAGTGCTCATTAAATAATTCCACTATATCATTTGCTATGGTTATTCTGCAACCATAATTATTTACTAGTATCAACCTACCATAATTATTTTTCTTCTTGCTTGCCACATAGCAGAAAAATTCCCTCGGATTAGCTTTGGCCTGGCTGGCCAATCTTCTCTCATATTCTACTATTTTTTTTTTTTAACCATGCTTGTCACTTTCTAGCCTACACTTTATATTCTTCATGCATCTGTTCACTGCAAACTGTCTCGTACTTCCTCCAAAACAACTTTCTTTGTAGCACTGCTTGATTGATTTAACTGTTCATCCATCTCATTCTTACTCTATTTGCAGTTATGCATTACTTCCGTTAGATACTGCCTTATCATTTCCCATGCACTGTCAACATCATTTTTTTGCACAATTTATCAATCCAATGTAGCGATGTTAGTTGAACAGAGCTTCTCATAATCACCCACCTTATAATTCCACCTTCTTGATAACTTTTTCTTGTTTGGTTACTTCCAAACCAATACCTCATGATCACTTTCACCAACAGGTGGCAGTGTTGATACCTCATTAAAAACCACATCCTGTGAGGGTATCACCAAATCTAACACCGATAAACCTCGTTTTGCTTCCATCACATGCTTGCTGCATAAGATATTCCACAGAAACTCAACAAATTCACTCTCCTTGTTTCTATATACTGTATACTATCTCTTTCCAATCCACATTCCTATAATTAAAATCTCTTGTTAGGATCGTCTTCCTTTTACTTGCCCAACTAATTTTTCTAAACATTTCACAATCAATACTCTCCACATTCCCTGGCTTGTAACAGATTTGCTATCCAATTTATGTATAATTTTTTGCTATAATGTGCTCCTTGTAAATTTGAATGTAATGTCCAAATATTTTTTTTTATATACATAAAAAATATACATTGGTATATTTTGGATAAAATATACAAATAAAATGGTAACATACTGGAAGTGTCTAATTATAGGCCAGTTTGTGTGTCATCAGTAGTTGTTAAGATCTTGAAGAAAGTAGTGAGGGACCGTATACAGCATTGGGCAGATGAAGATAATGTTATCTGTGAGAGTCAACACAGATTTGTGAAAGGGCGCTCTTGTTTTAGCAATATGCTAGCCTTTTATAATAAAGTTACAAGAACATTAGATGAGGGAAAGGCATATACTGCAATTTTCTTAGAGTTGGCAAAGGCATTTCACAGGGTGCTACATAATAAGCTGATATTTAAGTTGCAGCACATTGGTCTGGATGTCAGATTAGTCAACTGGATTCAGGATTGGCTGTCTGATAGATATCAGAGAGTTGTGTATGGTGGAGCAGTTTCAAGGAGGCAGAGGGTTACAAGTGGGGTCCCACAGGGCTCAGTACTAGGACCTATATTATTTAACCTTTATATCAATGACATTTCCAGTGGATTTAAAGGGGATATTCAGTTGTTTGCAGATGATGCGAAGCTGGGAAGGATTATTAGTAATAGTGCAGATGTGGTAGCCCTGCAAGAGGATTTGAATAAGCTAGATAGATGGGCAAATACATGGGGATGTCAGTTTAATGCAGCAAAATGTAAGGTCTTGAGGTTTGGGAAACATCGATGGGATGATGCATACTCTATGGGAGGAGTTATACTGGAGGAAGTGGGGGAGACAAGAGATCTGGGGTTGATAATTGATAGAAACCTGATGTTTAGGGGACATATTGCAAAGGTGGTGAAGGTAACACAGAGGATTGCTGCAATTATGAGAAGGACACTGACCTGCAGAGATAAAAGTGTTATCATACCGTTGTATAAGTCTCTGATCAGACCATACTTAGACTATTGTTCTCAGATTTGGTCCCCAGGATTTGAAGGGGATAAATTAACTGTGGAAATGGTACAAAGACGGATGACAAAGATGGTTTCAGGACTGTACAATTTTGGTTTTGAGGATCGGCTGAGGGAATGTGGACTGCAGAGTTTGGTGGATAGAAGAAGGAGAGGTGATATGATTGAGACTTTTAAACTGTTGAGAGGTGGTTACAGGGTTGACACTGGGGAGTTCTTTCGCTTGGTTGAACAGCGGGAAGGAGTGATGACAAGAGGCCATCCCTGAAAGTTATGGAAGGAAACTGTGAGCAAGAGGGTGAGGAGTGGTTTCTTTGTATGGAGGGTGGTTGAACCGTGGAATGCATTGCCTGATGGAGTGGTGAGAGCAAGAATGTCAATGAGTTTAAGGAGTGGTATGATAGACTTTGTGTTTCTTAGGGGGGGGGGACCTCCCCCTTGATGAGTCTTGACAGACTTTATGTTCTTAGGAAGGACCTCCCACGATGAGTCTTTTGACTCCATGGAGGCCTGAATAATAATAATAATAATAATAATAATAATAATAAAAGTTATGCAAAATATATCATATCAAAATGTATCATATAACAATGAGTTTTACTAGATCAGAAGTCAGTGCTGAATATTATAAATGCCCATATCTAGCATGGTGCAGCATTAACACAAAGTAATGATTATCTGCCCTTTATGTTGTTCTGTGTCATTGCTGTACTTTGCCAGATCTGGGCATCTATAATATCTTTAAGTTGTGATTTTTCTTCAAGTGGGAAATTTCATTGATCTATGAGAACTGTCATTTTATTGTATAACAGCAGGATGAGGGACTTTTTAGTAATTTTAGATTAAAGTTTCCAGTAAACACACTGAAGGGAAAATTATATTTATGATAAAATACCATGTAAATATTTTGTTTTGTGATTATCAAAGAAATAATGACACAGTTATTGTAATAACAAATGTTCCTTCTGATGAGTACAACATGGATGCTTTGTTGATATTTTTCTCCTAAATTGGGTGATAATCCATGTTTGTTAACCTAGTATCATTCCTGTTTTATAAGCAACTTATGATTGCCACCAAGTTGATGAGATATTGTCCATAAGGTAGCTTCTTAAATTGGCAGAATCTCATATTATTATAGATAACTTGTTAAATCATACTTTTTACTGTGTATGTTAGATAAGAGTGTACATAAGATAGTACACTCAACCTTTACTCTATGATCTCTGTGAATAGGAGGCTTTGGCGATTCACTCTTATTAACTCTTATTCACTGAAAAAGAGTTTCAAGATTTCAAAATTTCTCACTTTAATCCGGAATGGACACAACCTGAATTAGTAAATGGTTTATTTCATCTGTTTCAGAGGGAGTGACTTCCTTTTCTTCTATAGCAGTTCCTCTATATTTTCAACACTTAAAACAGGAGGCTTTGATATTCAAAATGTTGTATGTGGAAGTGTTTTCACACTGGTCAGTACTTATTAGGAATCTGGATAATGAAAAATGTTATGCAGTTTTTGGAATTCACACATCAGAATGCAACAAAAGCCTTGAAGGTGTAAAATAACTACATACCAAACATTTCCTATCTGGCACTTGCTTTTTACATAGATTTAAGTTGCAGTACATGGGTCTGGATGTCAGATTGGTCAACTGGATTCAGGATTGGCTGTCTGATAGGTATCAGAGAGTTGTGTATGGTGGAGCAGTTTCCAGGAGGCAGAGAGTTACAAGTGGGGTCCCACAGGGCTCAGTACTAGGACCTATATTGTTTAACCTTTATATCAATGACATAGCCAGTGGATTGCAGGGGGATATTCAGTTGTTTGCGGATGATGCGAAGCTGGGAAGGATTATTAGTAATAGTGCAGATGTGGTAGCCCTGCAAGAGGATTTAAATAAGCTAGATAGATGGGAAAATGAATGGGGATGTCAGTTTAATGCAGCAAAATGTAAGGTCTTGAGGTTTGGGAAACATCGATGGGATGCTGCATACACTATGGGAGGAGTTATACTGGAGGAAGTAGGGGAGACAAGAGATCTGGGGTTGATGATTGATAGAAATCTGAAGTTTAGGGGACATATTGCAAAGGTGGTGAAGGTAACACAGAGGATTGCTGCTATTATGAGAAGGACACTGACCTGCAGAGATAAGAGGGTTACCATTCCGTTGTATAAGTCTCTGATCAGACCACACTTGGACTATTGTTCTCAGATTTGGTCCCCAGAATTTGAAGGGGATAAATTAACTGTGGAAAGGATACAAAGACAGATGACAAAGATGGTTTCAGGACTGTACAAGGATAGTTATGAGGATCGGCTGAGTGAATGTGGACTCAGAGTTTGGTGGATAGAAGAAGGAGAGGTGATATGATTGAGACTTTTAAACTGTTGAGAGGTGGTTACAGGGTTGACACTGGGGAGTTCTTTCGCTTGGTTGAACAGCGGGAAGGAGTGATGACAAGAGGCCATCCCTGGAAGTTACGAAAGGAAACTGTGAGCAAGAGGGTAAGGAGTGGTTTCTTTGTGTGGAGGGTGGTTGAGCCGTGGAATGCATTGCCTGATGGAGTGGTGGGAGCGAGAACGGTCAGTGAGTTTAAAGAGTGGTATGATAGACTTTGTGTTTCTCAGGGGGGGACCTCCCCTCGATGAGTCTTTACAGACTTTATGTCTTAGGAAGGACCTCCCTCGATGAGTCTTTTGACTCCTTGGAGGCCTGAATAATAATAATAATAATAATAGATACTTTTTTTTTTTGTCATATTTTTGTCATCGTACTTCTCAGATGGACATTCATTTGTTCAACAGTCTTCACAATTCATTTTATTTATTTTTCCTCCCTTCATTATTCAATAAAGTAATAGGTGTAATGGCGCCTGTAACCAATGTTTGTGTCACCATCTTATTGCCTTCTTTTTCAAAATACATTAAATAAAATTTTAGGGCTCTTGGAATTATCCACCCTTTCCACATGTTGTTGCTGCCATGATGTTTTATAATTCTGTATATTTTCTTCCACATCTGTCTGTTTCATTTCATTTCATATCTTAATTATTTTTCTTCTTCTTCTTCCTAACATGGAATTTAGGCCAAGTGGCCTGTTCCGGTCTCATGCCATCTCTTTCTTAGTCTTCCGATTCTTCTTTTTCCACTTATTTTGTATCTGTATAATATTTTTGGCAGTCTGCTGTTGTCCATTCGATTTAAATGTTCTAGTCATTTTTGTTTATACTGTCTTATGTAGTAATTAATTGGTTTCATTTTCAGGGATTGTAAGATTTCTTCATTTGTTTTGTGGTCTCACGTGGTATATCCAGCTGTTTTTCTGAGGAACTTCATTTCTGCTGTTTGATTTCGTTTTTCATCTTTCTATTTCATGGTCCATGTTTCGCTTCCCTATAGTAGAGTTGGTTTTGACAAGACATTATATAGTCTGATTCTAGTGTGTTTTTGTACTAGGGATGGCTTAAATATAAAATATATTATGTATTATGCCATTTTACTTTGACAAAGTTTGATATTTTAGTGTCTTTTTCTTCTTCATATGATAGATCACATCCTAAGTATCTGAAAGTGTTTATTTGTTCTATCATTTGTTTATTTGTTCTATCACTATTTTACTTCTTAATGGGTTTTCTCCTTTGAATGCCATTATTTTGTTTTTTCGTTAGATATTGTCATATTATATTGTTTTGAGATATCATTTAATGATTTTAATGATCTTTGTAAATCATCTTTTGATGTAGCTAATATTATTTGATCATCTGCAAATAGTAGTGTATCTATCTTTATTTGTATACCAAATGAGGTATACTGTTTCCAGATTGTTATAATTTTATTTATATATATATTGAAAAGCAGAGGTGAGAGGGTACATTCTTGTCAAACTCCTCTTGATATATCTCTACATTCTAAGATGTGTTCTAATTAACTGTTATTTTATTTCCTGTATATATTTCTTGAATGGATTGTAAAAGTTGGTTTGGTATGTTTAAATCGCTTAATATTTTAAACAATTTTTGTCTACTAATTTTGTCAAAGGCTTTTTCATAATCAATAAAGGCCACGTGTGTTTCTTTTTGAAATTCTCTTCTCTTTTCTATTAATAATTTTAAAGTAAAAATTGGATCTATGCAGCATCTGCTTTTTCGGAAACCATTTTGTTCTTCTAGTAGTCTTAATTCTTTTTACAAGCTAATAATATAAAACCAATTATTCTCATAAATTTCATTTTTTTAGTAGTGAATATATTTTAATTTTGCTGCTATCATCCATGCTTTACTATCATTGTCAAAACAGGTGCAAACGTTCAGGTACATCTTTACTTGTGTAGATTTAAATATGCTTTATTACTTTCATACATAATTTTATTATAATAAATAGTTTTTATTATTATTATTATTAATTGACACCTCCAGGGAGTCCAAAGACTCATTGAGGGAGGGCACCTACTCTACAGCTCTGTCTCCATCACTCAATCCACCGTAACTATACCAATGCCATCTATCGCCCACCAGCGCTACCACTAGTATTTTCACAGGCAATCACAAACATCCATGCCCACGGCGGGATTCGAACCTGCAGCCTTTTCACTGGAGAGCAGATGCGCTAACCACTCGGCCAGCTAGGCTGGCCAGGTTTTATTTATTTATTTATATTTATTATTATTATTATTATTATTATTCAGGCCTCCATGGAGTCAAAAGACTCATCGTGGGAGGTCCTTCCTAAGAAACACAAAGTCTATCATACCACTCCTTAAACTCATTGACTGTTCTCGCTCTCACCACTCCACCAGGCAATGCATTCCATGGTTCAACCACCCTCCATGTATAGAAACCACTCCACACCCTCTTGCTCACAGAGTTTCCTTTCGTAACTTCCAGGGATGGCCTCTTGTCATCACTCCTTCCCGCTGTTCAATCAAGCGAAAGAGCTCCCCAGTGTCAACTCTGTAACCATCTGAACAGTTTAAAAGTCTCAATTATATCACTTCTCCTCCTTCTATCCACCAAACTCTGCAGTCCACATTCCCTCAGCCGATCCTCATAACTATCATTGTACAGTCCTGAAACCATCTTTGTTATCCGCCTTTGTACCTTTTCCATAGTTAATTTATCCCCTTCAAATCCTGTATATTATGTATAGTTCTATTATCTATTTATAGTTCTATAGTTCTATTTATATTATGTATAGTTCTATTTATATTATGTATAGTTCTATTTATATTATGTATAGTTCTATTATCATTTTAATGGTATTTTTTTACCCTTTCATCATGTGAAAAATTATAGTCAAGATATTTAAAGCCACTGCTTCGTTCAAGAATTTGATTCTTTGATTGTAATAAAGGAGATGAATTGGTGGTGCTGATAGCATCAGCCTGGACAAAGATTATTGGGATCTCTGAGATGTGGTTGATGGAAGATGATATAACAAGAGGAATAAAAGTAGCAGGATACAGTATATTTTGGCAGGATAGGGAGAAAAAACATGGTGGTGGAGTACTGCTTATGATAAGTGATGACTTATGTCTTCTAAGAGTGGAGGCTTTGGAAGGCAGTGACACTACTGGTTTTGAAAGCATATGGTGTGAGGTAGAGGTGGGCAAGACAGGATATTTATTGGGGTGTTGCTACAGGCCAAGGAGCACAGATACTGGGGAGCAGGAGATGTTTAGGCAGTTGAGCTTGGCAAGTGCAAGAAGAATCATTGTTATGGGAGATTTTAACTATAGCAGTATAAGCTGGGAAAAGAAAAATGCATGTAGTAATAAGGGAATGAAATTTCTAGAATTCTTGGGGGATAAATGTCTTAGGCAACATGTAATAGAGGGAACAAGAGGTTCAAGAGTTTTGGATTTGGTCATTATTATTATTATTATTATTATTATTATTATTTTCGGGCTACTCCAGGGAGTCCTTAGACTCATCGAGGGAAGCCCTAAACATCATGTCCACACAACTATACAACATTCTCACAGTATCTATCATACCTTGCCTTGAACTCGCTCACTGTCATAGCACCCACAACAGACTCAGGCAGCTTATTCCACTCATTTACCACTCTAAAAGTAAAGAACCCAGCTCTAACACCACTGCCAACCACACTCTTGCCCAGCTTCCATAGGTGTCCCCTAGTTCTCCCACCACCAGTCCTGATCTCAAAAATATCCTCTGAATTAATCTTATAGAATCCTTTTAGCAATTTGAATGTCTCAATCATATCTCCCCTTTTCCGCCTATCAACCAGTTTCTGCAACCCACAAATCTTCAACCTGTTCTCATATGGTTCATTTCATAGACCTGCTATCATCTTAGTCACTCGCCTCTGGATCCTCTCCACCTCCTCCCCATCAAGAAGGAACCGAGGTGACCAAATCTGGGCACAGTAGTCAAGATGAGGTCTTATTAGGGCTCGGTACAGAGGTACAATAACTTGCTTGTCTCTGCTCGTTAAGGTATTTTTCAACAACCAAGTGAGTTGATGAGCTGATTTAGCTACTTTCGCAATGTGCCCCCTAAACTTCATCTGCCTATCCACCAACACTCCCAAGTCCCTGGCCTCATCAATCTCTTGGAGTATAGTTCCACCCATGTGGTATACTGCTGCTAATCTTTTCACTCCAAAATGCATAACCTTACATTTTGTCACATTAAATTGACATCCATTCTCCTGAGCCCAGAACTCCAATCTATCTAAGTCATCCTGCAAGACTTTGACATCTTCTGCATTCACTATCGCCCTCCCCAACTTTGCATCATCAGCGAACAAATGAACTGTTCCACTTAGATCTTTCCCTATATCATTAATGAACAGATTAAACAGCAGTGGTCCAAGAACAGAACCCTGTGGCACACCACTAGTCACAGGTCGTCTTTTGGACTCCACTCCTGAATAAACCACTCTTTGATATCTCTCCATCAACCACCCACCTATCCATCTCACCAACCCTATATTCATTCCCATATGTTGTAGTTTACGGATTAGAATTCCATGTGGTATCCTGTCAAACGCCTTTGCCAGGTCCAGCAGTATCACTGTAAACCCATTTCCCTTATCCAGTTCAGCCGTCACCTTGTTTGTCATAGCATCAGAAGAGCTGATAATAACTGAGATGTGAGATGACGTCTCGCCCCCTCACCAGTTGGAGAGGAACACATATGGAATTATAAGGCAGGTGATTATAATAGTCTTAGATATCAACTTGGGGCAGTTCCATGGAGGGCAGAATTGGAAGGCCAGGATATCATTAGTGCTTGGGAAAGTTTGAAGAAATATTTGTTAGCAGCAATATTAAGCTGTATTCCACGAGTGAAGAAGAGAACACAATTTGGTGTAAAATGGATGACAAACAGTATCAATGATGAGTCTTTGGACTCCCTGGAGGTGTCAAATAATAATATAAAAAATAATAATATATATAAACAATATCAAACAGGAACTGCAAGTGAAAAAGAGATTATGGAAGAGATATAAGGAGAGGGGGTGGAGAGCAGATGCATGAAGAATACAAGACTCAGGCCATGAGAGTGACTAGTATGGTGAGGAAGGCAAAACTGGAATATGAGAAGAGATATGGAGAGAGTGATGCAGAGGACATCAGTCACTCAACATAGTGGAGTTGTTCAATGAACACTTTATTGGAGTATTTCATCCTGGAGAAATAGGTTTTAATACTAGAAAGATAGGGCAGCTTAGAGGTGCAAGAGGAGAGCGCTTTCCAAATACTGAGTACTCTGGATGTCAGTAAAGCTGTGGGACTGGATGGTATTTCACCATGGGTTTTGAGAGAATGTGCTAAAGAACTGACAGCTCCATTGACTTGGCTTTTTAATGAAGTCTGGCTATGGGAAAAATACCCAGGATATGGAAGGATGGTAAGATAGTGCCATTGCATGAGTGGTAGCAGACTGGAAGTGTCTAATTATAGGCCAGATTGTGTGTCATCAGTAGTTGTTAAGGTCTTGGAGAAATTAGCGAGGAACCATATACAGCATTGGGCAGATGAGGGTAATGTTATCTGCGAAGCAACATTATTACTATTACTATTACTATTATTACGGGCAACTCCAGGGAGTCATTAGACTCATTGAGGGAGGCCCCAAATCATATTCATCACAACTATCTGACATTCATGCAGTATCTATCATACCTCGCCTTAAACTCATTCACTGTATGAGTATGTATAAACCCTTAACATGGATTTGTTAAGGGGCACTCTTGCTTTAGTGATATGATTGCCTTTTATAATAAAGTGACAAGAGCTGTTGATGAGGGGAAAGGCACATACTGCAATTTTTTTGGATTTTGCAAAGGCATTTGACTGGGTACGACATGATAAGCTGATACTTAAGTTGCAGCACGTCGGTTTAGATGTCGCGTTAGTCAACTGGATTCAGGATTGGTTGTCTGATAGGTATCACAGAGTTGTGTATGGTGGGGCAATATCAAAGAGGTAGAAGGTTACAAATGGGGTTCCACAGGGCTCAGTACTGGCACCTGTATATCAATGACATTGTCAATGGATTACAAGGGGATATTCAGTTGTTTGCAGATGATGTGAAACTGGGAAGGGTTATTAGGAATAGTGCAGATGCAGCAGCCCTGTAAGAGAATTTGAATAAACTAGACAGATGGGCAAATGAATTAGGGATTCAGTTTAATGCAGCAAATTGTAAAGTCTTGAAGTTTGGGATACATCGATGGGAGGCTGCATACTTGATTGGAGCTGTACTGGAGGAAGTAGGGGAGACAAGAGATCTGGCAGTGATGATTGATAGAAAACTGAAATTCAGGGAGCATATTGCAAAGTTGGTGAAGGTAACCCAGAGGATTGCTGCAATACTGAGAAGGATGCTGACCTGCAGAGATAAAAGAGTTATCATTCCGTTGTATAAGACTCTGATCAGACCACACTTAGACTATTGTTCTCAAATTTGATCCCCAGGATTTGAATGAATAAACTAACTGTGGAAAGGATACAGAAGTGAATAACAAAGATGATTTCAGGACTGTACAATGTTAGTTATGAGGATCGGCTGAGGGAGTGGGGACTGCAGAGTTTGGTGGATAGAAGAAGGAGAGGTGATATGATCAAGACTTTAAACTGTTGAGAGGTGGTTACAGGGTTGACACTGGGGAGTTCTTTCACTTGGTGGGACAGCGGGAAGGAGTGATGACAAGGGGGCCATCCCTGGAAGTTGCAAAAGGAAGCTGTGAGATAAGTGGTGCTGGGGGAGGTGAGATTTGAGTTTTTGCCAGGAAGAGTAGGTGGAGTTTGATAGACTGTAGGTGGTAATGGCCACAATTCAGGTTGGAGTTTAGGCCACGGATGTTGGTGAAGTGGATGTGTAGGGTTTTGTGAGTCATATGTTGGACCGCATGGATCTTGCACATTTCTTATGTGGTGCCTGCATGCTGGTCTCCATGGTGGCTGCTAGTGGCATCACTTGGTTTTTTTCACCAGTTTATCTTGTCTGTAGTCGATATTCCAACTGTTGTCACCATTTTTACGTTTTTCTTCGAGTTGTCTTCGAAGCTGGCATCTTTGTTCCCTTTGTGCAAATGATAAGTCTGGTTGTGCAAGTATGCGCGATTGGGGACAGGTGTCTTTGAACTTGTTGTTGATCGCTGTTATTATTTTTGATGTGTTTGTCGGCGTGTCGTAAGTCACTTTTACTAGGTGCGGAAAGTTCGTTCCGTTCTTCATTTTATTTATAGGCCCTAAAAACGATGGCACCTGACGATATTCTTAGGATCGACGTTTCATTCTTCAGCTAGTTTGTTAATGTCCTCTTGTAATGATTTTCCGTTTCCCGTCGGGAAGTTCAAAATGATGGCGTTGAGTTTGTTGTGTTTAGACTCCATCAAATCGTTTACCGTTGATGCGAGATCACGAAGTTCTTTCGCGGGCGAAGTAGAGCTTGCGTTGCGCTGGTTTTCAATTTGTTCTAGCTTAGCTTCGACTGTACGTATTTTGGAGGTAAAAGTTTCATTTCAAGCACTGATGTGCTGTTCGTGGTTTTCGACACGTTTACCTATGTTCAGAAGTTGTTTTACTGAAGAGTGGCACAGCGAACAGAAGAACGGCTGGTTAAGTTCGATAAGTAGCTTTTGTGCAGCTTCGTCTATTTTCGCGCAGGAAGCGTGCAGCCAGTGGCCACAGAATTCGCAGAATATGCCATTTTTTCTGTCTGCGGCACCACAGACAGAAAAATATCAGTATCAGTAACATCTTTTATTTCCCTGCTTATCTTTGCATCATCAGAAAACAGTTGTAGATCTCCTGCTGGGTCCTTTCCAGTATTATTAATAAATAGGCTAAACTTTAGATCTCCCCCCCCCCATATACCACTTTCTGATACCTATTCATCAGACATCCACTTATCCAAGCAAATAATTTATATTCCAATCCCATAATTTCCAGTTTAGGCAACAGCTTTTCATGTGTTATCCTATAAAATGCCTTAGAAAAGTCCAAAGTATCATAATGTATCCATTCCTTTTATCCACTTCAGCTGTAATATTATTATAAAATATTAGCAAATTGCTCAGAGACCAATTGTCCACCCATTTCTATATACAAGTTTTTACCAACTTCTCTAAAATCTTCACAATCACTCCAGAGATACTGATAAGTCAACATTAGACACATCAGTCTTCCACCCTTATGCAATTGGATTATTATGCTTTCTTTCCATTCCTGTAGATCTTTACTAAGTTAAGATTCATATTATACAAAACATGTCAAAGGCCTAGCCAGATTGGCTAAACATTCCTTTAATATATGCTGATATCCCATCTGTCCCTATTGCAGAATTCTTATCTTGGTTATGCTCTAGAACCTTCTTGTGCACCTCTGTCTCTTCATTTAGTGTAGTGGTAGCACTGGCAGTCTGTTACTTTTACCAGGTTGATAGATCTTGGCAAAGTGAGCACTTGCACTGCTTCTGACACAAGAGATTAAACAAGAATGGTCCAAGGACTGATCCCTGGGGCAAACCACTGGTTACCTTTAATCTGGCACATCGGTATTCAGTGAAATTATTCTTTCATATTTGTTCTTATACTTGCATCATAATGATAAAATTCTTTTGGGTTTATCTTTAACCTGCACAGTTAATTTTTTTTCACACTCCCACTTAGCTTTCTGTACAATATTTGTAACTCTTCTAGCCTGCACTTCACATATTTCATAACTTCTCCCGCTCTTATTTTCATGATATTCCTTCTACATCTTCATGTTCTTCTTCTTACGAATTCTAAGATCCTTATGAAGCCTGTTAGATTGCACATCCATTTCATGCCCATTCTATTTGTTGTTTGAACTCTAGGAACACATTAAGATACCTCATTATTCAAGTATCTTTTCCAAGCTTCTCATGTACTGCTGATAATCTTCTCATTCAGTGACTGCTACTGTGGGACAAAAGATAGTATTCTCCTGAGTATGTCATAATTTCCATGTTTGTAGTTCTGCATGGAATCTGTCCTAATTGGGACATCCATATAGTTTGCTACTTTCCAGGTCGGTGTGACATAATCAGTCACTAAGTAGTGGCAAAACAGTCGCAACTTGAACCGGGCGATTATATTCCCGAAGGTCTCTGATCAAACTTCGCCGAAACTTTTACAGTTGCTAACTACATTCGGCACGAAACTTTTTTTATAGTTTCTGTATTCGGCTTTGAAATAATGTTGGATTTAAATACTTTACTGAATAGGTTACGCACCGACCGAGAGTTCGCTCACGGAAAATACATCTCTCCCATGCTTCGAGTTCCTTAGTACTAGTTAGTGAGTGTTCTCGGAGGCCAAAATTACAGTTAGTGACCGGTTGGTTAGGATTAGGTTAGTGAGATAGAGGCAAATTTATTACCCAGTGATTACGAGTGATGATATTCAGTTGTTAGCGAGATAGTGAAGTGAAGAGACAGTAATTTTTGCGACGGATTATTCTCAAAGTATTGGAACCTTATTACATAAAGGACTACAGTGCCAGAACTCGGAAAAACCTACTAAGGTAAGTAGCAGCCAATTCTCTATATAACTTAGCAATACCAAGACCATGGAAAAGCCCCTAACGTTCAAAGAAGTTTACAGAGAGTTCCTAAGATTAGGAAAACTCTTAAACGATAACTGGCCAGGGAAGGTAAAACTGTACGACACATTTCCCCCACGGCAGTCACAGACGACATCATGGACTACCAAAACAATGAAGACGACACACCCCCCTCAACAAGACTTAGCACCCTTGCCATAACCAGAAGAACAAGCAACACATAGCAACGCCTACCAAACAGCAGAATCGCACACAGACTTCCAGAAAGTACAAAAGAAAAGAAAAATATCTAACACGACAGAAATACCCAAAACAAGAGAAACAGAAACAGACAAAGGAACAAATGAAAGAATACCCCCATTCATCCTAAAGGCCAAGGAACACTGGACCTCGATCGCCACCGCTCTGAAAACAACAGAAATCACCTTCACAAAAGCAACAAACACGGAAGAAGGAATATGCATTCAACCTAAGACATCGACAGACTACAGAAACATAACAAAATTCTTGGATAACAACAACCTACCGTATCACACATTCCAACTCAACAGCGAAAAACATCTGAAAGTAATACTAAGAGGAATCACAGAAACAATATCAACATAAGAAGTCACCACAGACCTACATAACAAAGGATTTAACCCCATTAAGGTAAGCCGAATGCACAGAGCAGACAAGACTCCCTACTCCTTGATCCTAGTCGAAATCTCAAAAGACCAGAAAAATATATATGATCTCCAAACCACCTGCGACCTAATTATGAAAGTAGAATCTCCGAGACGCAAATCCACAACAACACAATGTCACAGATGGCAGAAGTTGGGTCATGCACAGCGATGCTGCAAAGCAGAATTCCGATGTGTGAAATGTAGAGGAAAACACGCCACACTAGAATGCAAGAAACCACTCACCCAGCCAGCGAAATATGCTAACTGCGGGGGCCCACACCCTGCCAACTACAGAGGGTGTACAGCACATCCCCAAAACCAGAAGATTCAACCCCAAAGCAGCAAGCCCATACAAGAAAGCAGACTCACCCAACAAATCACAGCCTCCACAACAAATGGAAGAACATATGCAGAAGTTGCAAGACCAACCCAACAACAAGACTCCAAACCCAAAACAAACCACCCACAGCAAACCAGCAAGACCAATCTCCTCAACATAACAAGCTGCATAGGAGAGATGCTTGCAGAACTCCGACAAACTGACTCAACACAAGAGGCCAAGGACATCATTCTAAAATACACAGATTTTATTCTCTGCAATCCTTAATGGATAAAAGCAAAATAAAACCCAACTCTCTACAGATCATCAGCTGGGATGCTAACAGACTACCCAACAAAGCAATAGAACTACAGGAATTCGTGGCAGAAACCCAAGCAGACATCATCTTAGTAAATGAAACACACCTGCGTCCATCTGACAAGACAAGAATCAACAACTACACCATGTACTGCACAGACAGAACCTATGCAAGAGGAGGAGGAACTGCCATCTTCATTAAAAGAAGTATAAAACACAACGCAATCGCCACACTTCAAACAGAACACATGGAAACAACAGGAATTGAAATACACGTGGAGAACACAAGCAGCATCATGGTATTTGCAGCATACATCCCCCCAAATAAAAAACTCCTAGAATCAGATCTGGACGAAATACTAAATGCAGGTAAAGCAATAATCATAGCTGGAGATTTTAATGCCAAACATTCAGTCTGGAATAGCAGAAACTCAAATATCAACGGAAGAATACTCAGCTCTTATGCTACTTCAGGAAACATAGCAGTAATAGGATCCACAGAACCCACACACTACGGAGCAACCGGACGTCCTGATGTACTTGATATAGCTATATTAAAAAACATAGCGCACAGCTATCAAATACATTCAGTCAATAAATTAAGTTCTGATCACAACCTCATCAGATTGCAACTAGGCACCACACAAGATTTAACGGAAAATACCTCCACCTTTATAAACTGGAAACAACTTCCCTCAGCGTTCCAGGAAATTCTTGGCCCAGTACCACATATAATATCCACTGAAGACATAAAAACCTTTGAAAAGCAAGTACTAACAGCAGTATCACAGGTAACACATACAACCAAATGCGCGCCACCAAATAAACTCCCAGAGGATATAAAATGTCTTATCCGAGAGAAAAACAGGTTAAGAAGAAAATATCACAAAACATTGGATCCCGCAGATAAGCAGTCAGTTAACAGAGATACAAACCAGGTTTGGTATGCCCTAAAGGATCACCGTAACGAACTCTGGAATAACCAAATACATCAATTAAATACAGAAGATCAATCATTGTGGAGAATGATGAGATCACTTCGTTCAAAACGTAGCACGCTTCCCCCAGTCCAAGGAGAATATAGAATCATCTACAGTGATGAAGAAAAGATAGAAGCATTTGCAGACAGCTTAGAAAGACAGTGCAATCCCAATTATGCCAATGTAGATTTAAGCTTCATAAGAAAAATCCACACCCAAGTGCGTAAAATAACCCAAAACGCCTCACTCCAATCCAACAACAAATCCGTGTCACCAACAGAAATATATGACATCATAAGAAAACTAAACAACAAAAAGGCTCCGGGTCCAGATGGTATAAGGAACAAGGTGCTCAAGCTACTCCCACGTAAAGGGGTTATACATCTGGTAGACATCACCAATGCCATCCTTTGGCTAAATTATTTCCCAGAGCGATGGAAACTTGCAGATGTCTTCCTAATTCCAAAACCTGGAAAAATGCACAATTCCCACAGAACTATCTGCCTATCAGCCTTCTATCATGTGTAGGCAAGATAGCCGAATGCGCTATACTAACACGGATTCAAGAAGCAACAGATAACAACCAAGTCATTTACCCTCCAAACATAACACAAGCATTTGATGGAATTTGGCATTATTGTCTAATTTTTAAGCTACACCAAGTAGGAATCCCAATACCACTTGTTCTACTTATCAAATCATATCTCAGTAACAGAAAATTTAAAATAAAACTGAATGGAATCAGATCCACAGAAAGGAGAGTCATGGTTGAAGCCCCACAAGACTCTCTGCTATCTTCCCTACTCTTCTCCATATACATGGCGGATCTCTCCAAGTTGTCCTCATCCATCACCGCCCTCTATGCCGACGACACAATTATCATAGCCAAATCCCTCCGTCCACACCTGGCCACAAACAAACTACAGAGAGCAGTCAACGAATTACAGGACTGGTACACCAAATGGCGCATTGCCATTAATCCAGGAAACAGCTCTGCAGTCCTTTTCACCAGACGTAAAGCAGAACCGAACACAAGCATACAAATGTTTGGAAAAATCATCCCTTGGCTCAACTCTACCAAATATCTAAGAGTTCATCTTGACAAACGCCTGAATTTCAAGACACACATAAATAATATCTTCACCAAAGCAAGTCAGACAATAGCACAGCTATATCCACTTTTGAATAGAAAGAGCTTCCTAAACATAAATAACAAAATCCTCCTCTATAAATGAGTAATAAGACCACAACTCACGCATCACCAACCTGGGGACACACAGCTAAAAGCAACATGAACAGATTACAGACGATCCAGAACAAATGCCTGAGAATGGCATTTAATGCCCCTTGGTTCATGAAAAAACCTCCAGGAAGCCAACCTTCCAGATATCAAGACCTACATGACAGGCATTGCAGAAAAATTCTTCACAGACACAGATAATCACCCAAATCAGCGAATTCAGCAGGCAGCAGACTACAAACCCTCAGATCATTTCAAACATAAAAAACCAAAATCTTCCATCGCAAGATAAATACAATGCTCACAATGAGCAGGTAATTAACCCACAATAATCCTCTCATACACAAGCTAAAATCAGATGAAGGGATAAAGAGTCAAGGACTTGGTCCATCTCTCAAAGAAGTTCCAAGTTCCTTAGTACTGAGAGTTTTTGCTCTCTTAGGTTTCTGCCAAATCTTGCCCCGCTGAGGGGGCTTAAGATTTCGTGAAGAGTTTTGTCCGAGAGAGCATTTTGAGTCTCTGGGGGAAGCGTTTTCCGACATGATCCATAATGCGGCCATGTCGGTGGGTGCTTTTCCCTGGAATATGAGCGGTTCTGCTCAGTGGTGGGGTGAGCCTGTCACTGAGTGAAACCAATGCTGAGTTGGACGATCTTTTCAGTCACGCGTAGGGAGTGGTCCGGGGATCGTCTAATTTTTAGAGAGGCCCTTTACTTAAACAGTGTCTCTAACGAAAACCAATGAGTTTGAAACAGCTGTCAGGCTAGTGAAACCTTATCAAAGAAACCATAGGAGGCGAATATACAGACGCTTACTGGTTCTCATCAACCAGTAAGCGTCTGGTCCTATCTTTTGGCTGGGGGTAACTCGTAGTATGACGTTGAGTGTATTCCCATAGCTCTCTAGTCAAACTTTTATAGTTTCTGTATTCAGCTTTGAAATAATGATGGATTTAATATCCACTTAATTTATATAATTGAACTGGGACATTTTCTGACATTATGATAAAATCTTTGTCATCGAGTTATTTCCTTCTGTGAGCTTGCTTGAAAAAATTCTCCCAACAGGACAATAACATCTCCATTCTTATTATGATTTTTCTCTGCTACCCAATCAATATTTGTATATTTTAAGTTACCAGAAAGGTCACCCATAATAATTATTTGTTTAATACCCATCAGGGTAATTTGATAATGCATTTCTTCATCTCCAGCAAATGAACTGCAAGGTCTGTAGCAACACCCCGCTGTGTATTTCGTCCTATTGGCCTCCACTTCACACTGGATAACTTCAAATTCACTGCTACGCTGAGACATTATTACTATTATTGCTTTCATGAGTTTATATCCTAACCATAATCAGGTAATTTGATATAATTAATAGTACTCCTCTCCTCTTCAACTCTTCTGGCATTCCTAAAAATACTATATCCTTTACACTCAATTCCAGTTACTACATGTGGCTGGAGACCACAGATAGAAGAGTTTTGAGAAAGATTAAGGGAATGAACAGATGGTACCAGTGGCAATATATTAAAAATGAGCATATTGGGAAAGAATCTGATGACGATGAAGAATCTCCGCTGCCATATTCCTGAATGTTATCATTCAGGAATATGGCATCAGAGCTAATCTCAGGTGGTATGGTCACTTAAACAGTATGGGAAAGGTTAACAAAGCAAGTGTTTTTTTTTCCAGAATGGCAGGAAAAAGGCACAAAGAACTGAGATCTAGGTGGACTGATACAGTGAGATGTGCCTTGGAGGACAGAAATATAAGAGCTTATATAAAATATATGTTATTGTTATTATTATTATTATTATTATTATTATTATTATTATTATTATTATTATTATTATTATTATTATTATTATTATTATTATTATTATTATTATTATTATTAAGAGAAACCTCCAGGGAGTCAGAGACTCCTCGAGGGAGGCCACATACTACACACACCAGCTATCATAGTTATTCTTGAATTCATTCACACTGCTTGCATTCACAACATCCAATGGCAATCCATTCCGATAACGTACCACCCTCTGAGTGAAAAATCTAGCCCTCACACCCTTCTTGGCGGCCTTCATTCTCAGCTCCCAAGGATGCCCTATCGTCCTTTCCCCACTCTCCATAAATTGAAAAATTCCATCAATTGAATTCCTGTATGACCCTTTCAGAAATTTGTAAGTCTCAATCATATCACCCCCTCTGCCTCCTGTTTGCTAGTGTCCGCAGTCTACAAATTCTCAATCTGTCTTTATAAAGTACAACATTGAAGTGTTGAAGGATAACACTTGAAAAAGTTAGTAATTATCTAACTAAAGCTTTTTCTAAAATCAAACACACTCCACATCCAATATTCACCCTTCTTTTATCTCTATAGCCCATCTGCACAATGAATTATTTGCCCCTACTTCTTAACTGACTGGTATTGTATCTCAGTAATAAATTAACCATTTTTTACTTTCTCATTTTTTCAATCAAGAATTTCATATCCTCTCTCATACTATATTTATCACTACTTAAACCATAAGTTCTGTCAATCACTACCATCTCTTTTACTTTTCTGTTTCTCAGTTGTATTTGTCATATCCTTTATTTTAGCTCCTGAGAGGCACGATGTAGTAACTGTGTCATAGGGTGCAAATTTAATTATTAATTCACCCATACCACATGACGTTTCTCTTATATTTAAATTGGCTTATCTTGTTATTATTATAATTATTGTTCATTGATAACAATGCCGGCCTTGTTGGCCGAGTGGTTAGCATATCCGCTCTCCAGTCAGAAGGCTGCAGGTTCGGGTTCGAATCTCACCATGAGGAAGGATGTTTTTGATTATCTGTGAAAATACTAGTGGTGGTGGACAGTAGATGGCGTTGGTGTAGATGATGCAGTTCGCTGTGGTTGGTGATTGCATGGTAGAGACGGAGAGCTGTAGAGCAGGTTCCCTCCTTCGATGGGTCTTTGAACTCCTTGGAGGTGTCAAATAATAATAATAACAACCTATGAATTCCCTTGCTTTCCTACTGTTATCATTTTGTAGGTTTCCTCCCTCGATGGGTCTTTGGACTCCTTGGAGGTGTGACATAATAATAATAATCTATGAATTCCCATGCTTTCCTATTGCTATCGTTCTCTTTGATTTTTTTTTTTTTTCCTGTCTTAGTTACTAATATTTTTCTGCTTTCTCTTACTGTTTTCAAACAATTTCTTCTTCATCATCATCAACAATTTCCTGATATTTATCCTCAGGGGATGTTCAGGCTATTATGACAGCAGTACATTATTAATAATATATTATCAACAGTTTTCCTACAAATGAATTACTCGTCAACACTCCAATATTGCCAAATCTAACATTTTGTTCTTCTAAGGCGCTTCTGATTGAATCAATCTATCTAGAGCTTTGTCTTCCTCTGAGTCTGTTTCTTGGCATCGACCTCCTGTTTTGCTAATATTTCCTCTCCCATTCTATTTAAGTTGCCATACCACCTTAGATTAGCCCTGCTCGAACATTCGTGAATGCAAAAACAATGTCAAATTCCTAATATTTACATTTTTAATGTGATTCTGCCATGGATGCCCCTAATTTCAGGCCCCTAATTTTTCTAAGAATTCATATCTGTGGTCTCTACTCTTTTTGTCAAGCACTTTATTTCTCACCCAACTCCCAGATCCATAACTTAAAACTGGTTTGAACATTCTCTTGTATACTGCTAGTTTAGTGTTTTCATTAGTTTGTCTCTTAAAAAGATCGATATCAACTTATTCAGCTGCATTTTGCCAATCTAGTTTTGCTTATCCAGTTGTCTATGCCAAGATTTACGAGGGTTGTTCGAAAAGTATGGTAAATTTCCAATATCATCTTTTTCATAACCCCTGGCAAAATTTTAGCCACGTCCGACGAGTAGTTCTCGTTTGGCAAACATTTAAAATGACCGTGTTCGCATTTTTCATAAAAACGGAGAAAAACCAGTTTCGTGCAGTGATAAAACACTTTCATTTGAAGAAGTGGACGGCCGCGCAGATCAAAGCCGAGTTAAATGCAGTTCATGAGGACTCTGCACCAGCATAAAAGACTATTTATTTTTGAATAAATGAAGTTAAACGTGGTCGTAAGTCAATCGAAGATGAAGCGCGCTCCAGACGCCCGACTGAGGGCACTGCGAAGGAAATGATTGATAAAATCCATGGTATCTTTATGGAAGACCGCCGAGTGAGATTACTGAGATTGTAGGCATCTCAACTGAACGGGTGTATAATATCCTGCACGAAAAATTGCACGTGAAAAAGCTGTTTGCGCGATAGGTGCCGCGATTGTTCACCATCGATCGAAAAAGCATGCGAAAAGACATTTCAGTGCAGTGTTTGACGATGTTTAATCGCAATTCGCAGGATTTTTTGCGGCGATTGGTGACTGTAGACAAAACGCGGATCCACCACTACACACCTGAGCCCAAGCAGCAGTCAAAATAGTGGACAATGCCCGGTGAAAGAGTACCGAAAAAAGCGAAGACCGTTTTGTCAGCTTGGAAGGTGATGGTCACTGTTTTTTGGGATTCCCAAGGAATTATTATGATAGACTATTTGAAAATAGATAAGACGATACAGGAGTCTTATGCATCATTGTTGAACCGTTTAAAAGAACTGAATTAAAAAACGACCAAGATTGGCGCACAAAAAAGTGCTCTTTCATCAAGACAAAGCACTGTCCCACATATCGGCCGTCTCAATGGCAAAATTGCACGAATTTAGGTTCGAATTGGTCCCATATCCACCGTATTCTCTGGACTTGTCCCCGTGTGACTTCTTGTTCCCAAAACTTAAAAATTTGGCTCTGTGGGAAAAATTTCTTCAAAGGAGGATGTCATCAAGGATGTCAATGACTATTTTGCACAATTTCACAAATCCTACTTTTTAGATGGGATGAAAGAATTGGAAACTCGCTGGACCAAATGTGTGGACCTCGGTGGAGACTATGTTGAGAAATAAGGGTGATTTTTTCCAAAAAAAAGTGTTTAACTTATTTTTTTTCACCAAACGTTTCAAACAACCCCCGTAACTTACCATCTTCACTGAAAACTGTGCCCAAATAGCTGGAATATTTGCCTATTCTACAACTCTCCATTCAGAAAGCAGCAGCTGAGGTTTTTTATGTTCCTGCCTGTTTTCATAGTTTCAGTATTTTTATTGGTGATTTTCATGCCTAATTTGTTACAGCTGTTTAGTTTAGTTTGAGAATCCTGGATACCTTTTGAATGTGAGATTTTTCCACCTTAGCAGACAACTTCATCACAATTGCCTCCCTAGCTGAATCAATGTTTGTTTCAGAGGTCACCATGGAGACTCCAATGTTTGGTTATTGTTTTCATAGTGTTTTCATTCTTTCTTCAATAATATTTGTATAGTTGAGTCTACAGCTCACCTGTAAAAGCTGAACTTTAATTTTTTTAAAAAGTTTTTTTATATCAAAAAAAAAAAAAAAAGAAAGAAAACAAAAATCAGCCAACACGTTTTATTCCCATATAGGGAGTAGGTGAGACCTTTTAGCTTTTGTTTTGTAGATTGAGGAAGTAGTTTAAAGTTCACTGGTAGCCACAGATTGATCTTATCTTGACGCTGTGTTTTACTGTATGAAAATAGTGTGGGTTCTACAGTCGATTTTCTTGGGTTTACATGACAAAAAACCCAGTTTCTGAGACAAAAATCCCACTTGCCTCTTCCAGAGATCGACTAACTCTGGAACCAGTCTAAAAAAGGCTTTTTATAACCTCCTTCATTCGGTGACTAGAATTGAATTTATAGCACTCTTTTTTCTGGCAATCTAGTGGATGGCAGACACCACTTCAATTGGGCTACATATACTTTTTACATGCTTTTTAAATACTGTGTTTACATTAATCATTTCTTTTAATCTGGAAATAAGCCTGTGTAGCTCAGTGGAAGTGACGCTTGCATCCTCTGCCCTAAACCGCCTGAAAATAGACTTAAGTTTAACTCTATTCTGTGACTGGAGGAACACTTTCTAAGCCTTTGTTTGACAGGTGCCTGAGTTATTCGATCTCTGGCACGGTAAGCGAGGTTTTCTTCCCAGTAACTCGGGTTTTTCGTTCCATAAACCTAAGAAAATCAATCGAATAATCCACACGATTTCAGACGAAAATATGCCTCCGTAGTGCAATTGAAAGAACGACGGTACGTTGCGCCCTTCGATTATAAAAGCCCCAAGTTCGATTCTCGTCATGACTGGAGGACTCTTCATATTCAATTGAAGGTGAGTTAGCCGATCTCATGCGAAGGTAGCAGTGTTTTTTCTCCCGGAAACTCGGGTTTTTCATACCGCATACAGAAAAATCGACCCTTTAGAACACACGCAATTTACAGACAAAAATACTAGCTGTGGTGGTGGTGGTTGTGGGTAGTAGATGGCGTTGATGTAAGTGTAGTAGAGGGTCGGTGCAGTAGTGGAGATGGAGTGTTGTATAGTAGGTGTCCTCCCGCGATGAGTCTTCGGATCCTTGGAGGTGTCACGAATAACAATAATAATATCCCATTAGGGTTAGGTACCAAGAGATGGCAGAACTTGTTTGCCAGTTTCTTCATCGGTTGCCTTCATCGCTTATGATTAATTAATTATTATTATTATCACAAGTAACTCCAATGAGTCCGTAGACTCATCGAGGGAGGCCCTAAACATCATGTCAAGAACAGCTATTCAACATCCACACAGTATCTATCATACTGTTTGGATTACCTTGAACTCATTCACAGTCATGACACCCACAACAGACTCTGGCAACTTATTCCACTCATTTACCACTCTCCAAGTCAAAACCCTAGTTCTAACACTCTTTCCCAGTTTTGATGGATGGCTCCTAGTCCTCCAATTACCAGTCCTGTTCTGAAAGATATCCTCTGAATTAATCTTATAGAAACCCTTCAGTAATTTGAATGTTGCAATCATATTACCCCTTTTCTGCCTATCAACCAATTTCTGCAACCCACAAATATTCAACCTGTTCTCATAAGGTTCATTCCATAGACCTGCTATCATCTTGGTCACTCGCCTCTGGATCTTCTCTGCTTCCTCCCCATCAAGAAGAAACCCTGGCACCCAGATCTGGGCCACAGTAGTTGTCAAGATAGAGTTTTATCAAGACTCGATGCAGAGGCACAATAACTTGCTTGTCAAAACGTCAAAGTATTCTTCAGTAACCAAGTGATTTCACGAGCTGATTTAGACACTTTTGCAATGTGCCCCCCCCCCAAACTTCAACTACTTATCCACCAAAACTCCTAAATCTCGTGCCTCGTCAATCTCCTGGAGTACAGTTCCATCAGTGTGGTATACCAAAATGCCCCAAAATGCATAACCTTACAGTTTGCCATATTAAATTGACATCCATTCTCCTTAGCCCACTCCTCCAATCTATCCAAATCATCCTGCAAAATTTTGACATCATATGCATTCACTTTTGCTCTACCCAACTTTGCATCATCAGCAAACAAATGAACAGTTTCTCTCAGATCCTTTCCTGTATCGTTAATGAACAAATTAAATAGTAGTTTTCCAAGAACAGAATCCTGCGGCACACCACTAGCCACAGGTCGTCTTTTGGACTCTACTCCTGAATAAACTACTCTCTGATATCTCTCCATCAACCACACTCCAATCCATCTCACCAATCCTATATCCATCCCCATATGCTGCAGTTTACTGAGTAGAATTCAATGTAATATCCTGTCAAAGGCCTTAGCAAGGTCCAGCATTATCACTGCATACCCATTACCCTTATCGAGTTCAGCCATTACTGTTATAAAACGTGAACATGTTAATGAACCTCCTTTATGCAGTGGAACTATTTTCTCCTCTTTCCACCCCCTCGGGACTAACCTAGACCCGATACTCAAATTAAACAAAATGGTCAAGGGCACTGACAATTCTTTAGCCGCTTCACACAAAACCCGAGCTGGTATACCATCTAATCCCACAGATGTATTCACATTAAGGTTTTGTAATATACTATTCAGCTCCATTTCATTCACCTCAATTCCCGTCTAAGTTATTGGTTCCTTCATTCCTGCAATATGACCACCTGGATGATATACTCTTGCAAAGTGCTCACTCAGTAATTTACTATATCAACTGATTCAGTTACCTCCCTACCATCGGCATGCCTTAAAATCATTCTTCCATATACATTTTTTTTACTTGCAGCATATCGAAAAAACTGTTTGGGATTCTTTTTAGCTTGCTTGTCTAATTTCCTTTCATAATCCGCTTTTGCTTTTCTTACTACACTCGTTACCCTTCTGGCCTGTGCATTATATCGTTCCTGGGTCTGCAGGTCACCTTTCTTAAATTACCTACACAGTTGTTTCTTTTTTTTTTTTTTTTTTTTGCAGCTCAAGCTTAATAGTGTTATTCATCCATTTAACCCTCACTTAATTTACTATCCGGACTCTAGGTATACATCATATACAGCCATAGTTTCCTGTAAATGCTCCTTGACCACTTCCCAAACTCTATCGACATCCAGCCCTTGCAGTTTTACATGCCATGGCACTGATCCAAGCAATCTCCTAAGCTTGTCATACTTACCAGGCTAGTAATTGCACATGTACCATATCTTAATTGAAAATTCCACACATCTAGCCACCTCTGCAACGTGGTTATAGTCATTACAGTCAAATTCTCAGATGCAATTACCAAGTCAAGTACTCTCGAACCCCTAGTATATTCCATTATTACATGCTGTCTCCGGAAGTTATCTCTTATTAACTGCATAAAATCCAATTCCATCCTCCCATCTGTCCTCTCCCCATTCCAATGAATGTTACCATAGTTGAAATCCCCCATAATAATTACTCTCCTTCCACTCATTGCATCTATTTGTCTATGCATACTATCTCCATCATCTATTCCATCACCTGGTCTATAGCAGCACCCAACTGTATATTTTGTTCTGCCAGTCTCAATCTCATACCAAATAGCCTCAAATGAGCTCTTTTCACTATCCTGAAATACAACTTCTATTCTCCTTGGCTGCAGTTCATCAGCTATCATCAATAACACTCCTCCCCCTATTTTATTCTCTCTGTCCCTCCTAAACACACTATAACCTATACATTCTATCCCACTAACTATATCATCTCTGTCAGCCATGCCTCACTAATGCCAATAACCTATGGCCTGGAAGTGCCAACCAAGGCCAAAAATTATTCCATCTTGTTCCTAATACTCCTGGAATGCAGAGATCCCTTTGTCCCACCCCTATCTTGATGTTATTCTAACTATCCCATTCCGATTTGTTTTCCTTCCTAGTAGCTCAGGCATATTATACACATTCTTACACTCAACTGCCTCACTGATGTCTGCATATCCACTTCCTCCCTCCTCACAATAGCTCTGGTTTCCCTGATTCTGGACATCCACTTTTACTTCATTCAACAACACTTTTTCCAGTCTCGCACACCAAATCCATTCAGATGCAAACCATTCATCTTATATAAGTCCTTTCGCCATCAAACTCACTCCACACATCCACAAATTCCACCCCACTCCTCCTGCATAACCTGTGTCATTTGCAATTATGGCCCTCCTTCTCGACTCTTATCTGTTATACTGTGGCAATGGCAACAGACTCACTATCTTAACTCTCTCACTCTTTTCTTTTGCTGCCTCTAGTAATTCCTTCAGGTCCTCTCTTATAGCAAATTTATTACCTTTCAAATCATTTGTTCCTGCCACTGCTATCATTTCTTTCACCCTCTGCTTTTGCACTCTAATAGTCTCATTTACATCCTTAATTTCACACCTGGTAAGTACGATTTTATCGATATATTTTATCGAACTCTCATCTATTACACCTCTTACTAGTGAATCACCGTATAACACTTGCTCATTCATTTTGCTTTAACTTCCGATCATGCTCTCATTTTTCTTATCACACATTCGCTTCTTTCCGTTAGCTGATGCACTCGGTAAACAATTTTGTAATCGCTCCAGCTGCCCCTTCGCCCTATGTATCACTCCGCTTGTGTGTATGTGTGTTGCATATGCACATGTGATACATTTTTCCTGTGATAACTGTGTAAAGCTCCCTCATAATTAATGGTGGTCTTGGGCCTGCTATCTCTGGTTACCAGTGAAGATTGAACTGCTCACTAGGTGTCCTCTCATCCCCTTTATGGGAACAAAAGGCATTAGCTGAGTTTTTTTATTTTTTAATTTTGAGTCTGGAAATTTCATATGTTAATTTTTCTTATTTGGATCAACAATTCATGTGTTTATTTTCATTTACTTAATTTAACAGTATATCTTAAAATATATTGGCAAATGTACTAAATACAATAAAATCGATAAAAAAAAAACCCACACCAGTGTGGTAAGAAAACACTAGCTAATGTAAAAAGTACTTAATAAATCAAAAATTCGGCTAGTTTAAGTGGTTGTAAATTACACATATCTGCATACGAAGTATTCTACCCGATTCCTAGAAAATGATATTTTCCAGTATAGCTGTCTTTTAATTCAATTACAGAAACTTTTGTTTATGTTCTTGTTATAATTGCCATGTATCTCTGTTCACTTGCTATGAGGATAAGGTGTATTTGAGTAAAAAAATAAATAAATAAAATTCTCTTTATATTTGATCTCTTTGTAAATTTATTTATGTAATCTCTCACGTTGGAGTCAACTCACTATGAAGAAATTTTGTTAAATATTGAAGACTGTTCAGGTTTCTAATGTAGAGTTATTGAAGAAAATAGCTTGAGAGTCTTTATTTAGATCAAACAACTACTAAATGGATAATTAATATCCAACATTGTTTAATAGCCACATAGCAAAACAGCACGTGCCTTTGAAATTTGAGAAAGTTTCAAAAATGACCAAATGCTTTCAACTGCTAGTTCAAAACAGCCACCACCAAATATAATTCATTTCGTTTCATAACATTAACAACATCATGAACAAAATGTGATAATTATTAAATAGCTGTTATTTATCTGAATTTCAAACTAGTATCTGCAGAGCACAAGAATCCTGTCGCAATGTACATGAATAGCAATTCGTGTTGGAAACAGTTCAAAGTAAGAGGCTAAAGAACAAAAGTCCAAATTTAACACCTGATAATGTTGGATAAAAGGTAGTTGGGTTTGAGACCCATCGATATCAGATTCAACATGGGAACTAATCAAAAGAAGGCGATTGGAAAAACAAAGAGACACATGGACCGAAGAATACAACAGATTACACAGAGAAGTCAGAAGAGCCATCAAGCAAAGCAGGACAAGGAAACGTTCTACACTAACAAATGTGAAGAAAGAGTTCCAGATGAGAAGGCACAATTATCAAAGGATGTTTTATTTAGTTCGTGACTTAAAGCACAAGTTTAAGCATAAATTGAATGTCATCAAAGACAAGAATGGATCATTACTAACAGAAGAGTTGGAAATCAAAAACAAATGGAAAGAATACTGTGAAGAACTGTACAACAGAGTGGATAAAGAAAATGTGGAGCCCTTCCACATGGAAAATTTTGATTTGGAACCTCATCCACTTAGGCATGAAGTTGAAAGAGCAGTTAAGCAGCTCAACAGCAATAAGGCCCCAGGTGCAGATGATATCCCAGAAGAGTTAATTAAGGCCACAGGGGACGGAGGGATAAGAGCGTTTCATAGATTGATTACAAGGATATTGGAGATAGGATCATGGCCTAGAGACTGGAATAAGTCAATTTTCATACCACTACATAAGAAAGGTGATATGAAGGCAAACAAGAATTATAGAACTATTAGTTTGATATCTCATTCAAGCAAAATTTTGTTGAAGATCATGCTAAATAGGATTGGGTCCAAAGTCGAGGCAGAGATGCCCAAGGAACAAGCTGGTTTTAGGAAAGGTAAGGGCACCAGAGATAAGATCCTTTGCCTTAGACAGCTCATAGAAATATATAAAGAATTCACACTCCCTCTGGTAATGTGTTTCTTACACTACTCTAAAACTTTGACTGTGTTGAGCATGTGAAACTGGGAAGTAATGAAAAGAATGGGTTTTCCTCAACACACTATCAGGTTGATAGCCAACTTGTATACGGAGCAACAAGCCATGGTAAGAACAGTGTTGGAGTGACTGACTGGCTTCATGTTGCAAAGGAGTTAGGCAAGGATGTTTACTTTCTCCTCACTTGTTTAGTATATATGCGGAAGACATCATGCGTGAAGCATTGGATGAGCTCCGGACTAGAATTAGGATAGGAGGTAAATTGATCAGTAATCTGAGGTATGCTGATGATACAGTAATCCTTTATAATGACATGGATGAACTAGGACTAATTCTTGACAAAGTTAACAAGATCAGTAACTTGAACTCAATCCTAGCAGGACAAAGATTATGGTTCTCAAAGGAAATACAAACAGAGAAACTCTTGAGAAACAAGTGTACCTTAATGGAGAAAGAATTGAGGAAGTCAGCAAGTTTGAGTACCTGGGATCCATTATTAATGTGAAGAATTGCTGTTCAGAAGACGTCAGAAAAAGGTTAGGAATATCTAAAACAACAGTCAGAGATCTGTCTAAAATCTGGAAGGATGGATCTGTCTCCATGGAAACAAAGTTGAGGATTTTGGATGCAGTTGTTTTTCCAACAGTGACTTATGGATGTGAGACTTGGAACCTAAAGAAGTCAGAGAAGAAACGGATATCTGCTTTTGAGATATGGTGTTACAGAAGGCTGTTGAGGATATCATATGCTACTGAAAAGCATAGAAATGAATAGCTGTTAGAAAAGATCAGCAGAACTTTAAGGCTTCTTAAAGATATTGACAGAAGAAAGTTAAAATATTTTGGACACATAGGAAGGATGAAAGTGGGACTTCTCAGAACAGTAATAGAAGGCAAAGTTCCTGGAAAAAGAGGCATGGATAGACCATCAATGAGATGAATGGATGGCGTGTGGAGTGACTGATCTTCAGAGAGTTGAGGTCACCAGAAAAACAAATAACAGGACTACATGGCGAGGCATGGTGTGGCACATCACCGAGCATCGGAGTAACCATACGGCATCTGTAGATGCCCAGTGAAGTGAAGAAGAAGGGTTAGAGTTGGTCTTAAAATAACCTATGTCAATTTTAGGTAAATTAAGGCAGCCAATTACTGCAGTAAGAATTTCTGTGTTACTTAGTTTTCTTTCATGTGATAATTATATATATATTTTTTGATAATTATTATGTGACACCTCCAGGGAGTCCAAAGACTCATCGAGGGAGAGTGTGCCAACAGCATCGAACGATTGATCCCCTTCCAACTACTAACCAACCTGTGAACGAAAGCTTGATATCAGCCCTAAGTTGCCTTAAGGATGGTAATGAATGTATTTCTGTGTGCTCCCTGAGAAATATGTTAATACATTTTCTTCCCACTCTCTTTTTCTCCATAACAGGCTAAGTTACAAAGTGCAGACGTTCTCCATATGCTTCTGGATGTGTGAAAGGATTGAGTTTGATTTTTGGTGAATGGATGGGATTCCTAGTCTGAACATTGTGCAGAGGTTGGGTTTATTTAGTACTTTATTTCAGCTATCTTTTCAGATGTATCCTAGGTGTAAGGCTTGCAATGGTTGTGTTTCCTTATGTGCTTTCAGAGAGGGGAACGGTGGACTTTGTCTAAAATGATGTGGTAAACAGTATTGTTGACAGGGTGTAGCATAGAGGCAGTCTGCCTCACGGCGTGGCTTAATAAGGACGCTAGTTTAGCCATATTGCGGTAGGCGCCGTCGCTATGCTAACAATTCCTGTAGCAAGTGCAGAAAGAAGTTTTCCATTAGAGAAGGACATATCTTATGATTTAAATCTAAAAGTGCTTATAAACAGTTTCCTTGTGTGATATCCCCCATATAGCAAACATTTAATTGATATTATTATTATGTAATCGTTTTGTATTAATGTTTCTCGTGTAATAAAAACAAAATAGCAATTAGAGATTTTGTTATATTTTTCTCTTATAATCCATCAGGGGCGATATTTAATTGTTTGCCTCAGGGCACGATCTAATCTGGCGACAGCCCTGGTAAAGATGGTTGAGTTCTGTGGTAAGAGCTGTCTCATTAGAACAAACAGCAGTAGCTTTGTCAGTTAAAATTTTAACCAAACCATATTGGACTGGATGATAGTCATTGTGTATGTAAATATATAAAAAATATTTAAAAATCGACCGTAGAGCCCACATTATTTCAGACATTAAAATATCCTGTTAGGGTTAGATATCAAGTGATCGGAGCACTTTTTTCCCGTCTGTTCATCGGTTGTCGCTTATAATTAATTATAGTCTTGGGCAAGCTATCTCTGATTGGCTACCAGTGGAGATTGACACACTCAGTCTCCAAAAGCTAGATATCGTTATAAAATCTCGCCTACTCCCTATAAGGGAATAAAAGGTGTTAGTTTATTGTTCTTATTATTAAATATAAAAATTAGCTAATGCTTTTTATTCCCTTCAGGAAATAGACAAGGCCACTTTAGCCGTATCTTATGTTTGGAAATTGAGTTTCCAGTTCAGCAGAATCCAATGAAGAGATGACTGACATGTGGCACCATTTCGTGTTCCCTAACAACAACTCAATATGCTCTTGTTAGACATGGGTTCCATGGTCGATTTTCTTGAATTTATTATTATTATTATAAAAACCTCCATGGAGTCAAAAATTCATCATGGGAGGTCTACTGTTATACACACAGTTTATCATACCATGCCTTAAATATAGTCACTATCTCTGCGCTCACCACACTCTCAAGCAATGCATTCCAATCACTACTCTCCATGCAAAAAACCTTCTCCTCACTCCCTTGCTCACACCCTCCTTATACAGCTTTCAGGGATGACCGCATGTTCTCCTGCTATCTTCACCCTTTTTTCACAAAACCTCCCCAACATTAATCTGGCAATAACCTCTTAACAGCTTATATGTCTTGATCATATCCCCCCTCCTTATATCCACCAATTTCTGCAAATCGCATTTTGTCAATCTGTCTTCAATCACCTCTGAACTTTTTCCAATGCATCTTCATCTTTTTGAAAATCAGGTGACCAGATCTGTGCACAGTAATCCATATTTGGCCTGATCAAAGCCTTATACAAAGGAACCATAACATCCTTACTTCTACAAGTCAGTGTCCTCCGCATCATTCCCATTATCCTCTGTGTTGTCTTCACAATTTTAGTAACATGTCCCCGAAATTTTAGGTCCTTGTCTATAATCACCCCCAGATCTCTCATCTCCTCTACCTCTTCCAAGATATTTCCACCGACTGTGTAATTTATATCCCATCTCTGTTTCCCAAATTTCAAATCCTTACAGTTTGAAACATTGAATTTACATCCTCACTAATCAACCCATTCGGCCTGTATTCAAGTCCTCTTGCAAAACTACAGCATCCGCTCTACTCCTGATCTCTCCCCAGCTTTGTCATCTGCAACTGAATATCACCATTCAGACCTCTCCAAATATCATTAACATAACCTGTGTAGCTCAGTAAAAGTGGCGTTTGCACTCTACAGCACTTGGCCGCGCGACGAAAGGTGTTTGAATTAGTCGCCGACTAGAGGAACTTTTTCTAAGCCTTTTCTCGACCGGTACCAGAGTTAGTCGATCTCTGGCACGGGATAGCGGGTTTTTGCTCCCGAAACTCGGGTTTTTCGTCCCATAAACTCAAGAAAATCGGCCGTCGAACCCACACTATTTTCAGACATTAAAAATATTGTGTTAGGGTTAGGGACCACCAGATGGCGGCACATGCTACTCACCTTCTTCACTGCGTGTGCCAATAAATTAGAGATAGCTTTGGGCCAACTATCTCTGATTGGCTACCAGTGGAGATTGAACTGCCCTCTCAGTCTCCAAAAGTTAGATAGGGCTGGAAAACGGCCTCGCCTACTACCTACATGGGAACAAAAAGGCGTTAGCTGATTTTTTTTTACAAAATAAACAGTAGTGGACCCAAAACAGACCCTTGAGGTACACCACTAGTAACTTTCCTCTTCTGGGGTATCACTCCTCCATAGACAATTCGCTGATACCTATCAGACAGCCAATCTTCAAACCAGCGAACTAATCTACTGTTCAGCCCCATCCGATCCCATTTAATTACAAGCTTATCATGTGGCAATTTATCAAACACCTTTGCAAAATCTAAATATATCACTGTATATGCAACACCCTTATCCAACGTATTTGTCACTTTATTATAAAAATTAAGCAGATTGCTAAAGCACGATCTTCCTTTAATAAATCTATGCTGGCCGCCAAAGAGTAATTTTCTGTTGTCAACACAATTCTGAATTTTGGTCCTAACTATCTCTAATACCTTAACCACAACTCCAGACACACAGACTGGTGTATAATCAAAGCCTTACTCATCAACTCCCTTATGAATTAGAACAATTTTACCTTCTTTCCACTCTTTTGGAATTTGACCCAGAGAGAGACTCATGTTGAAAAGATGTGCAAAAGCTGTTATTAACTCTCTGGCACAGTCCCTCAAAATACATAGGGAAATAGCATCAAGTCCCACAGCCTTATTTACAACTAGTCTATTCAATTCCCCATATAACTCCTGTTCACTTCCTAACAATTCCTCCTTCTCCTTCTTTCCCACTTCTTTCAAGTTCTGCATGTTGTCACATTCACAAGAATGAAATACCTTTATAAATTGCTCACTAAATATCTCAACTATACCCTCTGTAGCAGTTATCATTCCTCCGTTTTCACCAATCAATCCCATTCTACATAATCATTCTTTCTTCTACTGGCCACATATCCAAAAAAACTCCTTGGGATTGTTTTTTGGCCGCTTTAGCTAACTGCTACTCATACTGCATTTCTTCTACCCTTATCAAGTTAGTCGCCTTCCTCATGCAACTGGTTGTTATAAATACTCATTTTGTGTTTCTTCCATAATACCATCTTCTTTCAGATTGCATACCTATCTCTTGATTCATCCATTTTACACCTACCCTATTTATCCTCTTAAACTTTGGAATATACTCTGATATTGCCTCCACCGAATAGTTCTTGAGTATGGCTCAAGCAGCATTGATATCTTTTCCATTCAATTCCTCTTTCCAATTTATTATCGCAAGCTGTTTCCTGAGCTTTTCGTAATTACCAGTCTTATAATTCTACATATATCCGTTTCTAAACAGACGTCCTCGAATGACTGGTCACCCTGCACGTGATCACCTCGTGGTCACTCTCACCAACTGTGGGAATATTTGACACCTCATTTATAATAACATCATCCGATGAGATGATCAAATCCAATACTCTTGATCCTCGTGTACCCTCCGTTAAGTGCTGCCTAAGGTAATTGTCTTTCAAAAACTCCAAAAATTCATTTTCTTTACTCCCAGATGCAGTCTCTTGCTTCTAGTCTATGTTACCATAATTAAAGTCGCTCATAATGATGACTCGTTCCTTGTTAGCTAGGCCAATTTGCCTATACATTTCCTTATCATTACGAAAAATTCCGAAAAATTGGAACAATTCACTTCTAATATTAATTTTTAAAAAGGACAATAAGGAATAAATTAAAAACTACAGACCTATAAGCCTATTTCCCACCATATATAAAGTTTTCACAAAAATTATAAATAATAAAATAAAATCTAAACTAGAGGGAATGCAATCCTGTGAACAAGCTGGATGTAAAAAGAAGTACAATACTTTGGACCATATTCACACATTAAGACAGCTCATTGAAAAATCAATTGAATACAATAAACCCTTATGTCTGGCCTATATAGACTATGAAAAAGCATTTGATTCAGTTAAAACATCTGCAACACTAAAAGCACTCGAAACCCAGGGAACTGAGAAACCATATATTGAAACACTAAAACATATTTACAATAATGCAACTTCTGTAATTAATTTATATAAAAACAGTGAAAAGTTCCCAATACAAAAAGGCATCCAGCAAGGCGAAACCATATCTCCCAAATTATTTACAGCTGCACTACAGGAAGTCTTTAGAACCCTTGATTGGGAAACAAAAGAAATAAACATAAATGGAGAAAGGCTGCATCATCTGAAATTTGCAGATGATATTGTCCTGATAGCATTGTCCTGATAATCTTGAAGATCTGGAAAGAAGGCTAAATCAGCTAAATGAAGCCTTCAGAGAAATTGGATTAAAAATAAATAGAGAAAAAACAAAAATAATGATGAATAAATACATAACTCACAGAACTATCAAAATTGAAAACCATGAAATAGAACAAGTTACTTCATATGTATATTTGAGCCAATTGTTATCCTTTGAGGAGTGCCAAAGAAAAGAGATTGAACGAAGAATTCACCTTGGATGGATGGCTTATGGGAAAACGAGAGAGATATTCAGAAGTGACATCCCTGAGTCTAAAAAGGAAAGCTTTCGACCAGTGTATACTTCCTGTCCTAACATATGGAGAAGAAACATGGACTTTAACAGAAGCCCTAAACAAAATGCTGAGAACAACACAACATCGCATGGAAAGAAGTATGCCAAAAATAACATTAAGATATAGACAGACAAATATCTGGATAAGATCTCAAACAAGTGTCATGGATATTGTAAAATACATTAAACAGGCTAAGTGGAGATGGGCTGGCCATATTTCCATATGCAGTGACGAGAGATGGACTTGAAAAACAACAGAGTGGAGACCAATGGATGAAGCAAGACAAAGAGGAAGACCAAGAAGAAGGTGGAGAGATGAACTGGAACAAATTGCAGGAGTAAGATGTCTGGGAGAGGCAGAAAACCAAGTGATCTGGAAAATCAATGGGGAGACCTTTGTCCAGCAGTAGACAGAACCAGAAGGTTGAAGAAGAAGAAGAAGACCCTCCATATTACCAGATCTATAGCAACAGCCAACTAAATATTTCATCCTGTTTACTTCTACCTCACACCATACTGCCTCAAAACCGTGACCACCATTTGCACCTTGCAAATCCATCCACCTTAGAATGGCACAAATCATCTGCTACATTAACAGTACTCCTCCTCCCTTTCTTCGCCGTCTATCTTCACAAAAAATATCATATCCGTTCATCTCTATTCCTGTCAGGATGTCATCGTCATGTAACCACGTCTCACTTATACCAACAATTTTGGTGCGAATAAACTCAAGCGAAGCAACAATTTCGTTCCCTTTATTTCGAATACTTCTAGCATCAGTGAATAAACATAAGAAATCATTACTGCTTCTACAAGTACTACGAACGTCTATCCTACGATGTGACCTTCCCCAGCCACTTCCTCTATATTACCGCCAATTCTTCAACTTTCCTCACACCTAAACTCTCCTCACCGATATGTGGCCAGTAGAAGAAATAATGATTATGGTAGGACGGGATTGATTGGGTAAAAACGGAGGAACGATAATTGCTACGGTGGATATAGTTGAGATATTTAGTGAGCAATTTATAAAGGTATTTCATTCTTGTGAATGTGACAACATGCAGAAAGCATGGAAAAGAAGGAGGAGGAGGAATTGTTTGTAAGTGAACAGGAGGTGTATGAGGAATTGAATTTACGAGACGAAAAACCGGAGTGTCCAGGAGAAATTCCTTGTTGGATGTACCAGAGATTGAATAAGTCAAGAATATCTCCATAAAGGCTTAGAAGAAGTTCTTCTATTATATTGGAAACTAGACTAGAATTTTAGTTTTTTTTTTTTCTCTGGCAGTTGAGCAGAGGATGCAAACACCACTGCCGCTAAGCTACACTGGCGTTCTCATTCTCTTATTACGACTGCAAAGGCAATTTCCACTGAGATAAGCTGGCCTACCACTATTATTATCAAAATAAAAATAAATAAATCACCTTTTATTCCTTTATAGGGAGTGGCCGAGGCCTTTTACCCTATCTAGCTTTTGAAGACTGAGTGGGCACTTCAATCTCCACCAGAAGCAAATCAGAGATAGCTGGCTCATGTCTATCACTAATTATAGGCGCAATCAATGAAGAGACCAGCAAACAGGCGTTGCCATCTCTTGGTACCTAACACTAACAGAATATGTTACTATCTGAAATGATGTGGGCACCACGGTCGATTTCCTTGAGTTTATGGGACGATAATCCCAAGTTTCCGGAGGCAAAACTCGAGTTTCCGGAAGAAAAAACCCGCTTGCCTGTGCCAGAGATCGACTAACGCGGAAACCTGTCAAAAATAAGCTTAGAAAAAGTTCCTCCAGTCGGCAACTAGACTTGAACCTAAGTTAAGGATCCCAGATACATTGGAAAAAAATACGGAACGCTTATGACTGAGGGTGACTAATTTTGCAGCACCATGGTTTGAATTGTGAATCAAGACAGATATATAATTTGCTTTCTCCATTTCCAGCTTGAATTGCTTGATTGCAAATGGAGCCAAAACATTTACAATTAACGCTTGTGTTTTTGTTTCCCCACACATAAATTTTCTATCATATGATTTACGTATTATTTTAGATGTACGATCCATTGATCGAAAACTCTGGTTGTGAAAACACGTGTGACACGCGAAAGTTGCTTCTTCTGCAGCAAGATTCTTTTCCACTTCCCCCCATCTCTTTCTTGGTAAAGAAATCACTGACTTTTGTACTTGTACTTGCTCGAGATGCAGATCTGTGTCTTTTCGTAGCAATATGTTGGGTAATGTTGAACTTTCCGCCATGCTCGACGCTAAACAAGCCACCACAAACCGTAAATTCCACTTTATCTGTCAAGCTCAATATAGTAGATTTTTTTTTTTAAAACGGGAATTGAGTTTTTAAAGCGTCTGTATAATCACACTTCCTTTTCGGCGTTTTCAACGTTCAACAAAGCCCAGGAGAATAGAAAAACTATACATTTTAACAGCAGCCGTACAGTAATTAATACTTGCAAGCACCAGCCTGTTTCTCTCGGAGCAAGCTCTAAAATGGCGTGGACCAAGCGGACCATACCGTGCTCTTTAAAGCTGAGCCAATATCATGGCACACGCCAAAATGTCAATGTACATGCACACTGTTCTAACGAACTTATCATTGTTGCAGTGTTGCCATCACTCATCTTGAGAAAACAACAATGCGTCTACAGTTCCCTGTAATGATGGAGAGCGATGTTTGTAATAGAATAGAAATTGTAACTCATCAATTTTGTTATTCAGTCTTGAACTCTAAAATACAGGACAAAAAGCTGTCCCGAATAGTTTTCTCGGGATAACAGAACGCATTAGCCAAAAACGGGACGATTCAGTATTTTATGGGACGTCTGGTATCCCTGACCTAAATCTAATTTAGAGCGACCAAGCGCAGAGGGCGCAAGCGTCACTTTCACTGAGCTACACAAGCCCACAATTATTATTAATATTAATATTAATATTAATATTAATATTAATATTAATATTAATATTATTATTATTATTATTATTATTATTAATAAAAAAATAATAAAAGAATATTAATAATAATTAATCTCAGTGGAAGTGCGCAAGCGTCACTTCCACTGAGCTACACAAGCCCACAATTATTATTAATATTAATATTAATATTATTATAATTATTATTCGCACAAGCGAAACAACCGAAGACAGATATTATTCAGCACAATTTCATTGGTGGTATGGGAAAATTCAAATTCTTGTCAAGAATCTAAAAATTGCTTGTCAGGTAATCTTGTATTGCCTGTCCCAAGTGATAATGTTTTTGGCAAGCCTGTGTTTAAACTTTGGTGTTTAATTCTCTTAAATATGTAATTTGAAATTTCTTTGAAATTACATGAAGTGCACTCTAATAATTGGTTTAATCTTGATCTGTTTAAAGATGCAACTGATCAATTTCATTTGCCACATCTCAATATTTTGTAGTTTTTTTCTCCAACTTCTTTGCTATTGCTGTTGTTTTGTTATGCTGTGATGTAAACAATCAACTCGTCGATGTTTTTAACTAATGTTCAGGTTTATTTTGGTCCAAAGGCCGATTAGTTTGTATTCTAAAATCCCAGAGAATATTAGCAGTTTCGTTTTCCAATATCGTGTCGATTTTATTAGAGTTATTAGAGGTAGGAAAGTGTCATATTTTTTGCATAAATGTTGACGGATTATCTTGGTGACTTGATCTTGCTTGCATTTGTAATCAGTTTGGAAAATTTCTTTGTAGCACTTAGCAGATGTCTTACAGTTTCATCTTTCTGATTCCGTTATCATTCATTTTCTCAATTTTTGTTTTAATTCCACTAGTTTGCAGTGCATGTTCTTGAGGTGTTAGAATAAAACCTTTCCTTTTTAACTTGATATATCCACTTTATAGCCATTGTCCCGTCTTCTCGGTTTATCTTATCAACGTTTTCTTTAGTGCGTTGCGGATATTGAGATGTGCTATAGGTGTTTATCTTTGCATTGCTTAAACTGATTATTTTGCTGTTGTAATTGAATTTATTTCCCATTCCTTTCAGCAGAGCAGAGCATGTAAACCCACTAAGCCGAATCTCAGAAGACATTCTGAGAATCATGTTCAGGTGACATACAGCCGGTCAATATAATTTAGGGAATGTAACAAATGTGGCATAATCATCACTTTTCTAGTTTTATTGTCAAATTGATCAAGATCCTCTTTTGTGCAATTCCCAGTACCAGCTATATATTGGATTGGTTTAACCGGATGGTTACTCCGCTCGAATTTTGCTTTTCGTCCATTAATTTTTGTTCTCAGAACATTCTTGTTCTTTTGATGTGTTCAGCTGTTACTTGTTCAACTCTTGAGTTGAATATATCACCAGCCTCTACATTCTCTGTCAGAATTAAAATTACTAGCTCTGTTAATTTTTGGTTGTTATTAATCACTTATTACAACCAAAAATATGAATATTACTTGCTAAGATAAAAATTCATATTCTTCCAACCAAATTCCATTTTGATGACTTGAATGAAAATTCAGAACGTGTTCGTTTGCTGTGCAATTTTCTGAATAATTTCGCCACCCATATATAGTTACGGTATCTGTTAATTTAAAAATAATATTAGAAATTTTCATTTCTGTTTCAATGGCATATGAATTCGTATTACATGGCTGCCCAAAGAGAGACCATTCTATGTTTGACCTAGTTGCTGACTAGAGGTACTTTTTTCTAAATCTTTCTTCGAGAGATTCTCTAGTTAGTCGATGTCTGGGACGTGGTAGGATTTATTTCCTCCCTGCTGACTGATCTTTCAACCAGCAACTCAAAAAAAAAAAAAAACTACCGTAAAATTCACCCTCTTTCAAACAATAATGTATACTGTTAGAGTTAAGGGCCACAAGATGGTGACAGTGGTCTGCTGTGCTTTTTCCCAAAATGCCAATTGGCTAATGGTGGAGACTGTTTGCTTCCCCCCCCCTCGACTCAGGTTTTAAAAGTCAGATTGAGCTAAGTGGTCTCGTCTACTGTATTTGCGGAATAAAAATGTGTTATCGGGTTTATTTTATCTATTTTATTATATCACCCCTATGTAGTCCTCTGGGATTTCACGATTGCATCCATAGCACTCAATCCCCCTGATGAAAGACCGTTCTTAATTCGATTCTAGTCGCTTTATGTAGGAACCTTTACTAAGCCTTTCGTCGATTTAGTTACAGATCGATTTTCCCGTTTAGCGAGTTAGTTAATATCTAATTGATTTCCGGTGTATCGGAAAATTCGACCGAAGAACTAGCACTATTTCAGGCAGCAGTACAAGGATTGCCATTTAGCATCGCGAGATACTGCAAGTTGTTTTACCATGCTCTCACTTCATGCCTTAAAAATCACTGATAGTTATGAGTTTACCTACTGATAACTGCTAAGGACCGGCTACCCAGCGATTTCCAAAAAGGCTGATGAATCTCAAAGAAAACTTTAATAGCTCGCTCTGGAGAACAATAATATTATATGATTTAGATTTTATTTATTTGGCTCTTTTGTACTATGAACTCTAGAATAATGTGCGTTTTTCTCAATGCAACAATTCTCTGTTCTAAATGGATAATAAATAAATAAATAAAGGAAACAGGAAAAAATAGCCGTAAAAAATAATAAATAAAGTTTTGTAAAGTTTCTTTGTCTGAACCTAAAGTCAGATTTACCGGCCATGTAAGTTTATTTTCTGTGTGATCTGCCATTTATTTTACTTTACCAAATATTACAGTTTCCACAATATACTGTATTAGCTATATATAAAAGATATTTTGATGAGAAGCCAGACGAGGATCGTGGGATTGATTTCAGTTTGACACCCCTTGACATAAACGTGAAACTGCTTAACTGTGGTGAACCTGCTGGTTAATCATACTGAATCACTGAGAGTGAGGTGTCATGAAAACAAATTTTCTCCTCTGGAAAACATGATGTTACTTATTTCATAGAAAGTTAAAATTCATTCTGATACTTGACAACATTCTAGTTATCTCTTGAAACATGTGTAGCACAATGGATAGCGATGGTATCCTTTGGTAAAGAAACTTGGGCTGGAACTTTTAGACGCAAAGAAACTTTATAAACTGTTTTCAACTGAAAGGGAATAAGTCGTTCTAATACGGGGTAGCGGGTTTTCTCTCTTGGAAACTGAAAGTTTTCATTCTACAAAACATACTGGCTTGAAAGTTCAGTCAATTCAGTTGACTGACATTTCAAGTTGTGTAGGTAGGATTATTATTATTATTATTATTATTATTATTATTATTATTATTATTATTATTATTATTATTATTATTATTACTACTACTATTACAGGAGACTCCAGGGAGTCCTTAGACTCATCGAGGGAGGCCCTAAACATCATTTCCACACAATTATACGACATTCTCACAGTATCTATCATACCTTGCCTTGAACTCACTCACCATCATAGCACCCACAACAGACTCTGGCTGCTTATTCCACTTATTTACCACTCTAAAAGTAAAGAACCCAGTTCTAACATCCCTGCTAACTACACTCTTGCCCAGCTTCCATAGGTGTCCCCTAGTTCTCCCACCAGCAGTCCTGATCTCAAAAATATCCTCTGAATTTATCCTATAGAAACCCTTTAGCAATTTGAATGTCTAAATCATATCTCCCCTTTTCTGCTTATCAACCAATTTCTGCAACCCACAAATCTTCAACTTGTTTTCATATGGTTCATTTCATAGACCTGCTGTCATCTTAGTCACTCGCCTCTGGATCCTCTCCACCTCCTCCGCATCAAGAACAATCCTAGGTGACCAAATCTGGGCACAGTAGTCGAGATGAGGTATTATCAAGGCTCAGTACAGAGGTATAATAACTTGCTTGTCTCTGCTCGTCAAAGTTATTTTTCAACAACCAAGTGAGTGGATGAGCTGATTTTGCCACTTTTGCAATGTTCCCCCTAAACTTCATCTCCCTATCCACCAACACTCCCATTCCCTGGCCTCATCAATCTCCTGGAGTACAGTTCCACCAATGTGGTATACTGCTGCTAATCTTTTCACCCCAAAATACATAACCTTACATTTTGTTACATTAAATTGACATCCATTTTCCTTACCCCAGAACTCCAATCTATCCAAGTCTTCCTGCAAGATTTTGATATCTTCTGCATTTACTATCGCCCTACCCAACTTGGCATCATCAGCGAACAAATGAATCGTTCCTCTTATATACTTCCCTATATCGTTAATGAATAGATTAAACAGCAGTGGTCCAAGAACAGACCCCTGCAGCACACCACTAGTCACAGGCCGTCTTTTGGACTCTACTCCTGAATAAACTACTCTTTGATATCTCTCCATCAACCACCCACCTATCCGTCTCACCAACCCTATATCCATTCCCATATGTTGTAATTTACGGAATCAATTGCATGTGGTATCCTGTCAAAGGCCTTAGCCAGGTTCAGCAGTATGACTGTAAATAAACCCATTACCCTTATCCAGTTCAGCCGTCACTGTGTTATAAAACTTGAGCAAGTTACTGAGGCATGATCTACCCTTCACAAAGCCATGCTATTCCCCATACAGCATCTGATTTTCATCAATCTATTCCTGTATTTTTCCCTTGACTACTTTCTCCAAAACCTTGACAACTACTCCTGATTTGCTGATCGGTCGGTAATTTGCAACAAAACTCCTTCATGCAGTGGAACTATTTTCCACTCTTTCCACACCTTCGGGACTAAACCAGACCCGAGACTCAGATTAAACGACATGCTCAAGGGAACTGATAATTCTTTAGCCGCTTCACGTAAGACCCCATGCCGGTATACCATCTAATCACACAGATGTATTCACATTAAGGTTCTGTAAGAGACTATTCACCTCCACTTCATTCATCACAATTCCCGTATAAACTAATGGTTCCTTCATTTTTTCAATGTCACCACCTGGATGATATACTCTTGCAAAATGCTCGCTCAGTAATTCCACTATATCGACTGATTCAGTGACCTCCATACCATCGTCATTCCTTAAAATCATTCTGCAGTGTACAGTTTTTTTTTTTTTTTTCCTTGCAGCATATTGATAGAACTGTTTGGGATTCTCATTAGCTTGCATAGCTAGTTTCCTTTCATAATCCGCTTTTTCTTTTTTTTTTTTTTACCACACTCGTTATCCTTCTGCCCTGCGCTTTATACCGTTCGTGTGCCTACTGGTCACCTTTTTCTTTAAATTCCCTGCACAGTTGATTCTTTTTTTGCAGCTCAAGTTTAATGGTGTTATTCATCCATTTAACCCATACTTGTTTTACTATTCGGACCCTAGGTATGCAATCAGCCATAACCTTCTGTAAATGCTCCTCGACCACTTCCCATGCTCTATCGGCATCAACCCCTTGCAGTTTTACATGCCATGGCACTGAACCAAGCAATCTCCTGAGCTTGTCATACTTGCCAGCACGCTAATTCCACATATACCCTGTCTTAATCGAAAATTCCACATCTTTAGATACCTCCAAAGTGAAGACCTTATGATCACTCTCACTAATAGGTAGCAACATGGTGATATTCATTACAGTCAAATTCTGTAATAACATCTGAGAATTTGACTGTATACTAATGCTATTACCAGGTCAAACACTCTCAAACTCCTAGTATTTTCTATTACATGCTGTCTCAGAGAGTTATCCCTTGATAATTGAATAAAATCCATTTCCTTCCTTACATGTGTCCTCTCCTCCTTCCAATCAATGTTACTATAGTTGAAATACCCCATAATAATTACCCTCCTTCCACTAATTTCATCAATTTGTTTATGTATAGTATCTCCACCATCTATTCCATCACCTGCCCTATAGCAGCACCCAACTGTATATTTTGTTCTGCTAGTCACAATCTCACACCAAATAGCCACAAATGAGCCCTTTTCACTATCCAATGCAGACTTTTCAATTTTCACTATGCAGACGGTGTGGTGTGGAATTTGGAGACATGTGGAATGAGTTAGATGTCCAAAAGGATTTATACAAGATGGATGGCGTGCATTTGAATGGATTTGGTGTGCAGAGATTGAAAAAAGTGTTGCTGAATGAAGTGAAAATGGATGTGCAGAACCAGTGAAACTAGAACTACGAAGGAGGGAGGGAAGTGAATATGCGGACATCAGTGAGACAGTTCAGTGTAAGAATGTATATAATGCACCCGAGCCAGTACTAAGGACAAGAAATCGGAATGGGACAGTTATATTAACGCATCAAGATAGGGGGTGGGACAGAGGAACCTCTGAATTTCATGTATACTAATGCCAGGAGTATTAGGAACAGGAGGGAAGAATGTTTGGATGAACTGCAGCCAAGGAGAATTGGCCGCAGTTCACCATCTATCATCCATAACCCTCCTTCACCCATTTTATTCTCTCTGTCCCTCCTAAACACACTATAACCTTCACATTCTATCACCCTAACCATATCCTCTTCGGTCAGCCATGTTTCACTAATGCCAATAAACTGTGTCCAGGAAGAGCCAACGAAGGCCAAAAATTCTTCCTTACTGTTCCTAATACTCCTGGCATTAGTATACATGAAATGCAGATGTTTCTCTGTCCCACCCCTATCTAGATGCGTTAATCTAATTATCCCATTCCGATTTCTTGTCCTTAGTACTGGCTCAGGCGCATTATATACATTCTTACACTGAACTGTCTCACTGATGTGTGCATATTCACTCTCCCCCCCCTTGGTAGTTCTAGTTTCCCTGGTTTTGCACATCCATTTTCACTTCATTCAGCAACACGTTTCCAGTCTCTACACACCAAATCCTTTCAAATGCAGGTCATCCATCTTCTATAAATCCTTTCGCCCATCAAACTCATTCCACACGTCTACAAATTCCATACCACACCGTCTGCATAACTTGTGCACAGAGTCATTTGCGATTATGGCCCTCCTTCTAAATTCCTCTCTGTCGTACCGCGGGAACAGACTACCATCTTAACTCTGTCACTCTTTTCTTTCGCGACCTTTAACAATACTTTAAAGTCCTCTCTCATAAAAAATTTATCTCCTTTCAATTCATTCGTACCGCCACAACTATCAATTCTTTCACCCTCTGTTTTTGCGCTCTAATACTCTCACTTACATGCTTGAATTTCTCACCCGGTAAGTACGATTTAGTTAAACTCTCATCTATCACACCTCTCAATAACGAGAGTTTCATTTCTGAAACTCTCCCACTCTTACGCTTATTTTCCCTTTTAAACACTTGCTTATTTCTGTTAGCTGAGGCACTCTGCTAACTGAAATAAGCAAGTGTTTATTGAAAATTTAATATTAAAAATGGTTTAAATGATGAAAAAAATGAGGAATTATTTATAAGGAGTGAGATGGAACGGTTACGTGGAGTAATATACAGTGCGAAGCGGCAGTTGGATCTCACTCCTTACAAATAATTCCTAATTTTTTTCATCATTTAAACCATTTTCTCTCTCTCAGTATAATTGGTTTTACTCTCTCTTTGATCACCACTCTCATTGCCAGCTTGTACAACATCGCAATTCCCTATCAAGCCAATATTTTCTCTCACATTCTGGCTTTCCTCTACCACAACAATCTCACAACCTGACACATACTTCAATTCCTCACTTTTCTTACATCTTCTGCACAGTCTCCCACCATTATCATTTTCCATCCAAACTCCAGCCTCTTCCGGGAAAGCATAGGACCCACACATATCACACTGGACAAATTCCTTACATTAAAGTTTTTGAACAATGGCGTCGTATTTTTGGACGCCATGATTTTTCGTTGCATTGGTACCATGTGCTACTCGATGAAAGGTATCTTTAAAATACTAAGTTAAATAAAACGGAATTCACACCAAAATCACTCAGACACAACAAGCTACCAAAAATAAACAATATTATGTTAAGATTTAAACCAATATTCCAATTTTCACTCTCGACATCACTTTTTACATCACTCACCGACTTAGTCACTCTCCTCTGAACCCTTTCCAGAACCTCCTCATCTCGAAGGAATCCAGGTGACCAGGCCTCAGCACAGTAATCCAAATGTGGAAGTATCAACGCTTTATAATGGGGAATAATAACCTCATTATCTCTGCATGCTAGTATGTTCATCAATAACCAAGTAATTCTATGCGCAATCTTTGACACCTTAGCAATGTGTCTCCTGAAGTTCATCTCCCTATCCACCAACACCCCCTAAGTCCTTAGTCTCATCAATCTCTTGGAGTATCATTCCATCAATCTACTACATAGCTGGTAATCTTTTATTCCCAAAATGCATTTACACTTTTCCACATTGAACTGACATCCATTTCCTTTTGCTCATTTTGCCAGCTTATTTAAATCATCCTGCAAACTCTCAACATCAGTTTTATTTTTTATTCTACTACCCAACTTTTCATCATCAGCAAACAACCTAATATCTCCCTTTAAGCCATTTCCTATATCAATTATGTACAAATTAAATAACAATAGACCAAGTACGGAGCCCTGAGGCACACTACTGGGCACCTGACTCATCCTTCTCCATTTTTGGACTCTGCTTCTCCATACACCACCTTCTGATATCCTTATTTGACAAAATTTACTAAAATCCAGAAGTACCTCTGTGTAGCCATTTCCTTTGTCCAACTCAGATGTCATTCTATTATAAAAAGTTAATAAATTGCTAAAGCAAGATCGACCGTTAACAAAACTATGTTGACTCCTATAGAGTATCATATCCTGATCCACCCATTCTGGAATTTTGTCTTTAACCAACTTTTCCAATACTTTTACCACCACTCCCGTGATGGTGATTGGCCTGTAATTAACTACCGCAGTTTTAGAGTCACCTTTATGCAAATGAACTACTTTGCCATCCTTCCCTTCCCTTGGGACCATACCAGATTTCAAACTTAAGTTAAATAACCAAGTAAGAGCAATGAAAATTCCTTTGCATATTCATGTAACACTGAGCTGATATTTCATCTAAACCAACAGCAGTGTTTGCATTTAAATTTTGCAATATACTAAATACCTCTGATTTCTTAACTTCAATTCTCACACTAGTTTTTGCTACAGGTACAGAGTTTTTCTCACTTGGGTGATAGACTTTTGAAAAGTGATCACTCAGTAACTCTACTATTCCATCTGAATTTGTCACCTCAATACCATCAGCACCCACTAAAGTTATCCTTCCGAAGTCATTCTTCCTTTTACTTGGCACATAGCAGAAGAACTCTTTGGGATTACCCTTGATCTTCTTGGCTAAGGTGTTCTCCTAATCTGATTTAGTTTTTCTTATAATGCTGGTAACCTTCTAGCTTGAGCCTTGTACTGCTCATGGGTGTACCGATTGCATTTCTCCTTGTAAATTCTCCATAACATTTTTTTTTTTTTTTGCAGATCAAGCTTGATACTACTACTCATCCATTTAATACCTACCTTGTTTGTCTTCCTGACCATGACAACACAATCTGATATTGCTTTCCTCAGATACCCACTGATTTTATCCCATGCACTGCTGACATCTTTCCCCTGAAATATGTTCTGCCATGGGACAGCTACAAGCTTACTCCGAAGCTTGTTATAATTGCCTAACCTGTAGTTCTGTATGTACCCCTTCTTAAGAGAGAAATCCACAGATTTTGCAATCTTCCATGTCAATACCACATGATCACTCTCACCAATTGGAGGAAATGAGGATACCTTACTTATGCATATATCCTCTGAACCAATGACCAGGTCCGGCACTCTGACACCACGTGTCCCTTCCGTTATGTGCTGTTTCTAGTAATTATCTCGTCGAAGATGTATGAATTCCATTTCCATTTTGCCACGTGATATTTCATCCATCCAATTTATACCATCATAATTAAAATTCCCCATAATAATCAGTAACCCTGCACTCATTGCTCTAATTTGCTGATGCATGAATTCAGTAACACTGCTGGTACCCCCTGGCCTATAGCAGCAACCAAGTGTATATTTGGTTGCGTTGGTCACTATTTCGTATCAGACACCCCTCAAATGAACATTATTCACATGTCTATCATCTTCATATACTACTTTCTTTGACTGCAACTCATCAGCTATCATCAACAGTACTCCTTCCCCCGTTCCATCTTCTCTATCCTACCTGAAAATACTGTACCCGTCACATTCAATTCCAATGACCACATCTTCTGCTGACAGCAGACTTAGAAAAAGTTCCTCCAGTCGGCGAGGGACTTGAACTTCAGTTAGTCATCAGGCGGCAGGCACAGAGATAGACTTAAGTAATCATAATAATAATAAGAAGAAGAAGAAGAAGAAGTCAAGGAATTAAAAAAATAAAACGACCTGGAAAGTTTTCTAGAATTCGTTTTAGGTAAATGTACTAATAAACCAGCCATATGTTAAAGAAAATAAATTTATTTTGTTTTTCCTTTTATGTAAGACAAAAGTAAACGAATGTTCTTATTTTGATACTATACACAATTGAATATTTCTTTTGGAAGTGAAATTTTTTTTTAATTAAGAGCCTGTGTAGCTCAATGGATGTGGCGTTTGCATACCATGGTGCTTGGCCGCACGTAGGAAGGCTTGGTTTCGAGTCTAGTCAGCAACTAGACGAAATTTTTCTGAGCCATTTTTTCGACCTGTTCTCGAGTTAGTCGATCTCTGCACGGGCAAGCGGGTTTTTTCTCCCAGAAACTCGGGTCCCGTTAACTCAAGAAAATCGACCATAGAACACACATTATTTCAGACATTAAATACGAATGTTAAGGTTAGGGACCACGAGATGGCGGCACTTATAGAGCCGTCTCTCTTCACTGCGTGCCGCTTAATTAGTGATATCCTTGGGCCCGCTATCTCTGATTGGGTATTAGTGGAGATTGAACTGCCTACTCAGTCTCAAAAAGTTAGATAGGGTTAAAAACAGCCTCGCCTACTCCCTGTATATACGCGAAGAAAAAGGCGTTAGTTGATTTTTTTTTTTTTTTTTGACAAGTAGTAGAAGCAAAGGATTTTTGTCGGGTGAACTACAATATACAGTGCACAACCTAGAGCAGTGCTTTCCAAACTGTTGGCCGCTGTCCCCTTGGGTACATTAATTTTGTTGAAGGGGGGGGCATGAAATAATGAAAACAAATTCAAAATGTTTTAAGACTCAGTGTGCCATGTCAGATGTATATGTATGATACTAAAAATGCAACACTTGCATTAAATTTTTGCAATATTCACTGTGGATGTTTTATATTGAATATAAATACAATAAATATTATAATAATATATGTCTGTGTTACAATTTTTTTTTTCGATGTGGGCCGTGAAATATTTTAATTTTTCCAAGGGAGGGGGCCTTTATATCTTTGGGAAGCACTGACATAAGAGTTCCTTGGATGGCGCTTTCTAGGCGTAAATATTTCCTGTATTCCGAATTTATGTTTTACTTTCGGTTTCTGTGGTTAGAATAATATCTGTTTAGAAGTTTAAATAACCGAATCAGTGGAGATTTTGACATCAGGAATACGAAAAGTTCAGTGCTAAAACTAATTGTAACTATGGTCGTTATGGATTCTATCTTTTATGAATTGGCAAGTTTAGGAGTTGATGTAATGCTCTTTGGAGTGTTTTATAAACTTTATCGACAAAAGTACAAAAATATTGAGGCTATAAAGGTATGTCGTCTTTTATTACACATAAGCAAGTTTAAAAAATCACGTGAATAAAAGTTTTCGTGATTCCAGCACCAATGCAGTAATTTTGAAATACGGTAACAGGAGTTGTAAAGTTGTGCATTTTTTGTCTTCTTCATTTACAATATCGAAGCTGTTGTTTCGCATTTCTTCGCCCTGTGTATACGCTGAATGAGTTCTTATTTTCATGTAATATTTACATATCCTGGTCATGAGGTTGAATGATTTGGTTTCGAATTGTATCACAAGTTGAATTAGAGGAGTAAGATGAATCCCTTCCAGTCATCTCTCAGAAGAGCATTAGCTTGTCAAAAAGACTCATGAATTGTCTTCTTCTTATGCACACTGTAGTACGGGATCTGCTGTTTTCTGCGTTTCACTCACACGGAGAGTGTTTGTGCTGTGCGGCATGTGTATCATACTGTGAAGGATTGTTACATGACTTGGACTCCAGAATTGCTGAATTTTGAAACATAAAATGGGAATCCGATTAGCTCGCAGAATACACTCGAGATAATTAGTCAATTTTATTGGGAAATAAGCATGAAATTATTAAGATTCGATATTTAATTAGTGTCTCGGTACAAGTATATGCATTTCTTTCTGATAACCGAGAAATGAACAAAACTGCGTGCTCTACGCAAGTCATGTGGTTTGCAACATATCATCTCCATCCTGGAGGTTGACTATTATGGATCTCTACTTGAGATCCATATTAGTCAATAATAATGTGCAGTAGAAAGATAACATGGTGAGGGACTAATCTCTTCCAACTTGCAGTTAGTCACCAGATGTGTTGTTATCTTATATCTCTAGATAACAACACATCTGGTGACATCAAACACTGCACAATACTAAGAAATACATTGCAGCAGTCTTTGAACTGTTACTATGCAATGAGTTCAGGGACTTATCATGGGAGGGCACTACATTACCCCCTACTTAATCTTTCAGCTACACAAAGACACCTATACCATCAACACACAACTCCATGTATTACTAACTAAATTCAGTTATTGTACATTTTTCAATGCAACTATCTCCTTTATATTTCTAACTGTTATAATATATATTATTTTTCTTTCCAAGGAAAAATATATTCACTAAATTCCTATAAATTAAATAAACTCTTATAAGTAGTAGATTATTCATTTACCAGATTACTAGGTAACTATAGTTATCAGATTAATGTTATTACTATTAATGTAGAGATTTTTTTTCCCCATAAAGTAGAGGGAGATAAGGGCCATCCGTGGAAGCTGTAAGGAGGGTGACTAAGTGAGATGAACAGTATGAGTGTGACTTCATGAGGATCTGATGTAAATTAATTACTACAAACATCTTGGACAAAAAAAAAAAAACATATTTCTTATAGCTAAAATTCATTATACTCCATATGGTCTATTATTATGTGGGTACCTCCATGGATTCTGTAGACTCATTGCAGGAGACCCAAATTATCCACACAATATCTATTATACCTCTTCTTGAATTCATTGACAGACAGACAAAGCACTCACAACTCACTCTTGCAATGCATTCCATTCATTTATCACTCTCCAACCAAAAAATTTAGTTCATACCCTTGTTAACTACCATTTTATTCAATTTCAGGGATGATCTCTTGTTTTGCCAACTCCAGCCAATTGCTGAAACATTTCTTCTGCATTAATCATATAAAACTTAAATGTTTTTATTATATCCTCTCTTTTCCACCTATCAATCAAATTTGCGACCCACAAAACTTGAGTTTATTATCCTAGGGAGCATTCAGGAAATCCAGGCAACCAGACTTTGAGCACCATAATCCAGATGTGAATGTATTGAGGCATTATAAAAAGGAGTGATAACTTTATCTCTGCACATTAGCTCATTCTTCAATAACAAAGTAATCCTACCCCTTGAACATGTGTACCACACTGATGGAACTTGTAATCTTTTAATCTCAAAATGCATAACTTTCCACTTTTCCACATTGAACTAATATCCATTGTGTTTTGCCCATATTATTAGCATATTCTTTTGCGACACATTGATATAGATCAAATTAGAATTTCTTCATTCTACCTTCTGTTAATTTTTAAGTGGGCATACCTCTCAATATTGAAAATGTAAGCATGTATTTCTTAACAGCAAACCATCACCTTTCTTTTCCAGCTTTCTACAGACCAATACACTAATATATTTGCCAGTGTACAAAAACTCAAAACTGACACTAAAATAACTTGTAAAAAAACAAAATGAAGGGGAAAAGAAATTAAAACAAGATAACACTAAACAGCTTATTACACATGAAACATTTAATCTGACAACTTCATGTATTAAATTCAAACAACTCGCCCACCATGCCACCCCCATGTTGAAACAAACATCCATACCAATATTAGAAATGCAAATACCAAGAAACAAAACATACTACTGAACGACTCTGGCCTGTGGTTCTTGAGAGCTAACCTGGTCTTTTAAGTCACAGAATCCAACATATTACCCCTTCAGAAACACACTCGTAATTCTAAATTAAAACTTTATAAAATAATTATAAGACCTGTAACAACATATGGATGTGAAATGTGGCCATTAACACAAAAAGATATAGATAGATTGAGAATGTTGGAAGTTTTTTTCCCACTTGGTTACACTATAAATATATAAATTTAGTTTAATCCTTTATCCAAGTGTAAGCAAACAAAGTTTGTGCCTGAAGTATCTTCAGGATTGAGTCAACTCATGGTAAAGGTGGACTAAGCTCTCATCACTTGTTTTAGTATCTCCTATAATGCAAAGCACATCTCCTTGTGGACATGTATAATGCTATGCATTAAGGGAAGGGCCACTACCCAGACCGGTTTCGACCTTTATTGAGGTCTCATCAGTGGGAGCCAGATCCAGATGTGGTGATACTAAGGTGGAAGTAATGGAGAAGTCATATTTATCTATACGAGTTGCCAAAAGGTGTCTCGCCCTATTATTAAATTACTCTGGATTTAGAGAAAGATGTTGGAAGTTTTTTTTTCCTTGGTTAGACTATAATAAATTTAGTTTAATCCCCACTGACGAGACCTCATTAAAGGTTGAAACTGGTCTGGGTAGTGGCCCTTCCCTTAATGCATAGCATTATACATGTCTGCAAGGAGATGTGCTTTGCATTATGGGAGATACTAAGACAAGCGATGAGAGCTTAGTCCACCTTTTACCGCAAGTTGCCTCAGTTCTGAAGATACTTCAGATGCAGTACTTCAGATTACACTTGGATAAAGGATTAACCATGCTACCGGCCTAGACGTCAAGGTTATCATAGATGCGAAATGCATATTAAAATTGTAATACCATTGATATTACATTGAAATATGGTGGATACGAAGCATACAAGGATGCGTATTTGGTCCATAATGGCTGGTGAGGTGGTTAATCTAAATTTATTATACATTGAGAATCTTTGGAAGGTAAATATTAAGTAAGATATATGGACCAATAAAAGAAGAAAATGAGATATGGAGAATTATAATTAGAACAAATAATGAACTTGAACAACTAACTAATGGTGAAGATATATAAAGTCACAAAGAATAGCGTAGTTGGGTCATATAGTAAGAATGGAAAAAGAGGAGTTAAAAAAAAATATTTGAATGGAAACCATTAGGACAAAGGAAGAAAGGTAGACCAAGAAAAAGAGGATTGATGATGTACAAAAAAGATCTTGCAACTCTAAAAGTTACGAATTGGAAGAATATTGAACAGAAAAGAAAAGAATGGTTAAAAATTGTTTTGCAAGCTAAACTGATAAAGAGTTGTAAAGCTAGAAGAAGAAGAAACACACGCTCACATCAATACCATAACCAGTACCACATGCACAGGTACAATCATCTCAATAAGGTAATGGAAAGCAAGCACTGGTGTAACATCTCTTCTGGTGACATCAGTCACGTACCACTTGCATAAATCATGTGGTTTTCTCGACTTCATAGTTATCAGAGAGAAGTGGGTTTCATATGCTAATACCAGGATTTAGTTATGATATGGCACATCTGCTTTAGTCTTGTTAACTGATATATAAAAATACACAGATAATTTTTTTTTTTTTTTTTATAGAGACCAGCATGAATTTGCTAGAAGGCAGTTTATTTTATAAGGTGGTCATATTTCAGTGAGAGTAGTTAAAGAGAAACATTCAGGGATCACATGCCTCCTACTTTTTGCATAATTTTCTTACTTCTTAGAAGCTGTTATTATTCTAAACAGCTTTTTTATAATGCTGATACAATTTATAGAAGTTAAAAAAAATGGTGCTAAATTGTTTTTATGGTTAACTTGATTGTTCAGTTCAGCAAAGTAATCTAATAAATGAAAAACTTTTATTAAGACTAATCAGTGGGTCAAAGTAGAGTATGTTCTGTAATTATATATATATATTCTTGCTCTCAAAAGCTATTTTTATCTTTTCTTCATTTTATTCAAAAATTGAATGCTAAAACTATATATATAAATTACTAGTTTGATCTGAAATAATCTTTATAGGCTTTTCCTAATGTAAGGTCATGTAAACTGATCTTTGTAATATTAGTATAAACATCTTATGTAATGATGCTGTTATTTGTGTTTGCTCATAAATGCATCCAACTTTGTTGAAGCAGGTATAAGACTTACATACGCAAGATCAGGAGGACAAATCAGGTGGAGTTAATGGATACACAATATCATTAATTATCATTTTTATTGCTTTTCTTTACACCCTTTCTACAACTTCTTTATCCCTGCTGAGCCCAGGAGACCTAATCTGTGCACTCGTGTATAGAGGCTTAAGTGCTGTGAAGACATAATATTGGAGGTTTAATGGATTTTTTACAACACTCAGAAAGGATTAAAAAGAATTTAATACTTACTATATTTCGTCCTAGTCACTAGGACATCTACGGGGATTACAAAAATAACTAATGTAACATAACAAAATTTCATACAATACTAAGCCCAACCACGTGGGTGACACTAAAGTCCTATCTAGGTGGAGCGCCCTCTAAGGGGTAAGTGGCCTGGAATATAAAGTAGGATCTATGGTGATGAGTGTTTCCCAAATTTTCGGAAGCATAATGCAACCGTATTTATTAAGATTTGGTTGATTTCTAAGAGCTGCTGCTGCTTCCAAGAATAGTCTCTCTTTCTTGAATTTGCTGTGATGGAGCATGGTGGTTTTCTTCCATGATACTCTGTGGGTGGTGTCCAAGACATGGTCAGCCAAGCCTGAATGACCATAGTTGTGTTTACAGATGTAAGACTTGTGTTCCTGTAGGCGGATGGATGCTAATCTGCCTGTCTGTCCAAAGTACGCCAGTTTACAGGAACAGGATACTTTGTAAACTCCAGGCAGAGAGAGAGGAGGGAGCTGATCTTTCATAGAACGGATAAGGGTAGCAAGTTTGCGGTGGGGCTTATATGCTGTGTGTAGGTTGTACTTTTTTAGAATCTTGGCTATTTTTTTGGATATGCCACGAATGTAGGGTATGGTGATGGCATTTTTAAATTCTTGTTGACGAGAAGGACCGGGAATAGGAGAGGAACTGATTATTTTTTTGATACTGTGATCGCTGTAGCCATTGGAGAGGAATGTGTTGTGTATGTAGTTAAGCTCAGTAGTGAGGGCGGTTCCACTGGAACAAAGATTGTGGGCTCTCTTGGTAAGAGTTTTAACAATGCCATATTGTTGAGAGGGGTGGTGGTGTGAGAGTCTGTGAATGTATCTGCCTGTGTGTGTGTGTGGGTTTTCTGTATACAGTGAAGGAAAGTGTATCATTAGGCAGGCATGTGACTAAGGTGTCTAGGAAGGGTAAACAGTTGTTCTTTTCCTTTTCCATAGTAAACTGGATTCTTGGATGTAGGCTATTGAGATGACTGAGGAAGGAGTCTAATGTGTCTGGACCATGAGGCCAAATAGAGAACACATCATCTACATATCTTAGCCAGATAGAAGGTTTGAGTGGGGCTGAGTCTATGGCTCATTTTTCAAAATCTTCCATATAGAAATTAGCAAGGGGGAGAGAGAGAGAGAGGGGGGGGAACCCATGGCGGTTCCCTCTATCTGCTTGTAGATTTTGTTCTTCCAAGAAAAATACCCAGAGTTAATGGCAAAGGAAAAGAGATCTAAGATGTCAGAAGGGAAGACTTTTTGTAAGAGAGATAAGGTGTCAATTAAGGGAATATTAGTAGACAAAGAGGAGATATCAAAGCTTACTAATATGTCTGCTTTATTCAAGGTTAAATTTTCTATGAGGGCTTTAAAGTGGGTCGAGTTTTTTATATAGGAAGTGGACCTTTCAGTGAGGGGGGGGTCAGAGAGTTGGCCAGCTGTTTAGACAGTCTGTAGCAAGGTGCATTGGTGGCATCTACTATAGGTCTGAGTGGGGAATTGGGTTTGTGGATTTTTGGTAAGCCCTAAATTCGGGGGAGATGGGAGCGGAAAGGTTTAAGTTTTTTCGTGATGTCTGGGGGCCAGGAAGATACTTTTTTAAGTAAGATTTTTAATTTTTTAACTTGTGTTTTTGTGGGGTCGTGCTCTAGCGGGATGTAGGTAGTGCGATCGCGGAGGATAATATTCATTTTGCGATGGTATTCACTGGTATTAAGAACGACTGTGGCATTACCCTTATCCGCTCTGGTGATGACGATACTTTTTTCTTTCCGTAATTAAATTCTTTTTAATCCTTTCTGAGTGTTGTAAAAAATCCATTAAACCTCCAACATTAAGCTGTGCACATTCTAAGCGCAGTCTTATCAGGATCTTGTAAACAGGCAAAATAAATTCCTTATCCTTACATGACTATGTTCGTTTCAACATTGCAATTATCCTCCAAGTTGTTTTTGCTATGTTGCCTTTGAACTTCAGTTTCTTATTCACCATAACTTTGTGAACTGCAACCTCATTAATTTCTTGTGACTTAATTCCATCAATATAATATACATTGGAAATCTCATCATGCCAAAGTGCATAACTTCACACTTACTAACATTGAATTGAAGCAATTATCATATGCCTGCCATTCCAGGTTATTCAAATCATATTGTCGGAGGTGGAGGAAATAAGAGATCTGGGGGTGATAGCGGATAAGGATCTGAAATTTAGGGGACACATAGCCAAAATTGTGAAGACAACACAAAGGCTTTTGGGAATATGTGGAGGACACTGACGTGTAGAAGTAGGGAGATTCTTGTTCCATTGTATAAGGCTGCCGCACATGGACTATTGTGCCTAGATTTGATCACCTGGTTTTCAGAAGGATTAAGAGCTGTTGGAAAGGGCTTAGAGGTGACTGACTAAGGTAGTTTCTACCTCTGGAATGTTGAGTATGAGTAAAGATTGAGAAGATGCAACTTGCAGAGTCTGGTGGACAGAAAGAGGAGGAGGGGAGATATGATAGAGACCTACAAGTTAGTAAGGGATTGTTATAGGATCAATGCTGGAGAAGTTCTACAGAAAATAATGGGAGATCAGGGGAGAACCAGTGGTCATCCATGGAAACTGTATAAAGAGGGTGTGAGTAGGGGAGTGAGAAGCAGGTTTTTTTCATGCAGAGTTGTGAATGATTGGAATACCTTGCCTGAGAGTGTGGTTCTGCAGAGAAGTTTAGTGTATGATGAGCTGTGTGTATGATAAAAGGACCTCCTAGATCTTTGACTCCATGGGGTATTGGGTAATAATAATAATAATAAATCATTTTGTAAGCATTGTATATCAGTAGCATCCCTGATTGCCTTGCCTATTATTCATCACCAGCAAACAATTGAACATCTCTGTCAGTCTCCAATATCATTAATGTACAGATTGAACAACAATGGTCCAATTACTGACCCTGGAATACACAACTGTCACCTTAAATCTGGTAGATTCACACCAACTAGATACCACTTTCTGATACATATCCATCAGCTATTCACTTATCTAAGCCAATAGTTTACTATTTCCATATTCTCCTACCAAATGCCTTAGTAAAGTCTAAAAGTATCATATTGTATCCATTTCCTTTATTCAACAAATGCTCAAATGATTCAAGCTTCAAGATTTTCCAGTAAGAGTCTTAAACACTAATCTTTTCACTGTGCTCCAGTGGGATGAGGTTAATCTGATAAACCTGAATGCTACCAACTCACTGCTGTCTTATTTCTCAGAAGGAAGATCATATTTCCCTTCTCCTTTCTGATAATATTCAGATTTCCAACGAAGATCAGTTTTCTTCTTGGGTTGACCTCTGCATCTAGATTTCCTACTGCATAAATACATCATAGCCTCCCGAGCTTCTAGAAAATCTTGGTGTTCTACTTCATTTAATTATAACTAATTAATAATGGAAACACTTAAACTAATTTGATTCTTTTTATTTGTAGACTTTTCAGCTATGTTTCATAGCCATTATCAATACAATTATACGAAAACATTCGCAAAAAAGAGACCAATTGAAATTCAATTGAAAGTGCATGATATTATATGCACTATATTTAGATCAACTCCTTCATTTAAATTTATTATTATTTATATGGACACTCCATGGAGTCAAGTCTCATTATGAGAGCTCCACTCTATTCATTAACACAACTCACAACTACCTCTAGCAACCCATTTCACTCATTCACCACCCTCCAAGAAAAGAACCTAGTCCGCACACCCTTTCTAACCACACTCTTAGACAGCTCACAGGGAACATTCCACAGACCTGTCACCAGCTTGGATACTCATCTCTGAATCTTCTCCACCACCTCTCAATTCCCAACAAGAAATGCAGGTAACCAAATCTGTGCACAATAGTCAACATGTGGCCAAATCACAGCCTTATAAAGAGGAATAATAATCTTTTTGTCTTTACTTGTCAATGTGCTCTTCAGCATCCAAGTAATCCTCTGAGCTATTTTTCCAGTATATCCTCTGAATTTGAAATCACTCCCATTTCCCTAGCCTCATCAATTTCCTGTAATTTAATACCATCAATACGATACGAAGTATATAATCCTTTCATCCCAAAGTGCATTACCTTACATTTTACAACATTGAATTGACAATTATTAACCGTTGTCAGTTTATTTAAATCATCTTGTAAGATATCTACATCTCTTTATCCTCCCTAGTTTTGCATCATTGGCAAGCAACTGAATGTCCCCTTTCAAATCTTCTGCTATATCATTAATATACAAATTAAAGAGTTGTGGTCCTAGTACAGAGCATTCCACTAGTCACTCTTATTTGCCTTGATTCCACTCCTCCATACACCACCCTCTGATGTCTATCAGTCACTCACCCAATCCATGCCACCAGCTTTATATCCATTCCCATTTGCTCCAACTTATGTAATAGTTTTCCATACGGTATTCTTTAAAATACCTTTGAAACCTCACATGGTGCAGCCATTTCCTTTATCCAATTCTTCTGTCATCTTATTATAAAATATGAATAAATTATTGAGACAGAACCTACCTTTTACAAAGCAATGCCCCCCCCCCTATAAAGTATCATATTCCTATCCGCTCATTCCTGAATTTTACTTTTAACCAACTTTTCCAATACTTTAACCAACGTTCCAGAGATACTAATTGGTCTGTAATTTACTACTTCTGTCATGGAGCCACATTTTATGTAATGGAACTGTCTTGCCCTCTTTCCACTCCCTTGGAGCCTTGCCATAGCTGAGACTTAGATTAAACAACTTCATCAGAGGCACTGCCAGTTCACTTGCACATTCTCGTAGCACATGAGTAGTAGACATACCATCTAGGCCCACTGCTGCATTGATATTTTTCAATATACTGAGTACCTCTGTTGTAGGATGTTGTAGAATGGAGATTAACCAACCGCACACAGCTGTTGGTTAATGTCCATTTTATCTGCCTCAATGCTCACATCAGTCTCTGTCACCTCAGTAACTGCAAAGTTGCCACCTGGATGATTATACCCTTGCTAAGTGATCACTTAGTAACTGAATTATTTCTTCTGCTTCTGTTACTTTTCTACCATCAACACTGAGTAAAGTTATCTTTCCATAAACATTCTTTCTCTTACTTGCTACATAGTGAAAAAAAACTCTTTTTTAGATTTACTTTGGTCTGCTTAGCTAATTTCCTCTCAAAAATTTAACATTACTTTTCACCAGTACAATTAACACTGTATAAATCCCAAATTTTCCCAACCTTTGAATGCTGTTCTTGTATTTGAGGTTTGCCCAAATCATCCCTACAATTGCTTGATGCTATTCAGAAGAAAACAGTCTACTTAATAGTTGAATCTCATGTCTTTTTTGTGTGTGCACACACACCCTTCCTTGACTTTCTCACAGATGCTCTGTTTCTTTAGTCTTTTATAGATATTTTCATAAGCACTGACCACTGAATAGACTGTCATCATTCCTCTGATTTCCTCTAAACTTGTAAGAACGCACACAGCTGTTGGTTAATGTCCATGCACATTTCAGTTACAAACATATTATTATGTGACATTTACAAGGACTCATCATGGGACGCAATCTACTCCACTCTACTACACACAAATCTAACGGTCTCTCCTACTACACACAGCTATCATCTACACCATCTACTGCACATCACTAACATTATTTTTTTTTGTCTGTAAATTGTGTGTGTTCTGAAGGCCAATTTTTCCTGTATGAAAATTTGAGTTTCTGGGAGAAAACCCCTGCTACCTCCATATGAGATCAGCTAACTCACCATCAAATAAAAAAGCATATATGTAGATTCGTCTCGTAATGACATTGTATGAACTTCTTATCCTCCTCTCATTCTGTCTATCACTGTTCTTTGGAGCACCCTCCCCCACACCATTTTCCCTGATGACTACAACTTCCACCATTTCAAGAACCATTTTAAATAAATGTCTTCTTTCTCTTTAAACATTAACCTATTACTTGGCACTGTTATGTATGCTCTCTTTATGTAGGATTAATTAAAAAATGGTTGAATTACTGAGTGTGATCACTTTGTAATAGTTTATTATCCAGGTACAGATTGAATTAGTTATAATATATCTAGTACAGATAATGCAGTGACTGATGTGACAGGAACTAATGTGAGAATAGAGGTACCCATGAACTGGAGGTGCTCAGCACATGAGATCTCAAAGTGAAGAAAGCTACAGGATTAAGTTGGATATTGGGCCATGTATTATGCCCAAGTGCAAGAGATTTAGCAGTCTCTTTGGCTAGAATGTTTTAAATTTCAGTACTGGCAGGATTCCAAGATAGTGGAAGAAGACAAGATTGTCCCATTATCATAAGAAAGAATTCAAGACTGGAATTGCAATTATAGCCCTGTCAGTAGTGGAAGGTTTGGTAAAAGTGGTTCAGGTCAGAATTCAGCCGTGGATAAATGAATATATAAATACTCTATGAATGATAGCATGTCTTTCTGAAGGGTAGAGCTTACCTTTGTAATTTATTCATTTTCTATAATCATGTGACACTTGAGTTGAATAGAAGAAATGTTGATACTATGGGTTGGACTTTCACTCATATTCAAGTTTAATGGAGAAAACACACATCTAGAGGTAATAATTAGCAACTAAATTTACATGTTGCTGGTTAAGTGGCCCTCACATGAGGAGTCTGACTCAATGGAGGTTACCAAATGAATAATAATAATAATTTAATTAATAAATTACTATGCCAGTATTTCACCTTGATCACCAAGATATTTTCATGGGCACACACAATTACAATAAGCACATGCATACACACTAGCATGAAGGTGCCAATTAAGATCCTATGGTCTTAACTGGTGCCTCTCTGCGAGTTTAGTTACGTGCCTCCTTGTCATAATCATGGCTTTGTAGTTATACCTTTCTTCATTGATGTTGGAGGCTTAATGGATTTTTTTACAACACTCAAAAAGGATTAAAATAGAATTTAATACTTCCTATATTTCGTCCTAGTCACTAGGACATCTACGGGGATTACTTTAAAAACAACTAATGTAACATAACACAAATAACAAACAATACTAAGCCCAACCACGTGGGTGACACTAAAGTCCTATCTAGTGACTAGGATGAAATATAGGAAGTATTAAATTTAATTTTTATTTTATTTTGACTACTGTGCCCAGATTTGGTCACCTCGGTTCCTTCTTGATAGGGAGGAGGTGGAGAGGATCCAGAGGCAAGTGACTAAGATGATAGCAGGTCTATGGAATGAACCATATGAGAACAGGTTGAAGATTTGTGGGTTGCAGAAACTGGTTGATAGGCGGAAAAGGGGAGATATGATTGAGAGATTCAAATTGCTGAAGAGTTTCTATAGGATTAATTCAGAGGATATTTTTGAGATCAGGACTGGTGGTGGGAGAACTAGGGGACACCTATGGAAGCTGGGCAAGAGTGTGGTTAGCAGTGGTGTTAGAGCTGGGTTCTTTACTTTTAGAGTGGTAAATGAGTGGAATAAGCTGCCAGAGTCTGTTGTGAGTGCTATGACAGTGAGAGAGTTCAAGGCAAGGTATGATAGATACTGTGAGAATGTCGTATAGTTGTGTGGACATGATGTTTAGGGCCTCCCTTGATGAGTCTAAGGACTCCCTGGAGTAGCCCGAAAATAATAATAATAATAATAATAATTTTAATCCTTTTTGAGTGTTGTAAAAAAAATCCATTAAGCCTCCAACAGGATGTCCTCACAGCACTTAAGCCTCTACACACGCTTTCTTCATTGAGAACTGCACATGCTTAGCAACCTTCCAGGACAGTGTTTTTGATACTTTGTTTATGAATAAATCTTCTGATGCTGTTATCAGATTAAGTACTCTAAACCCTGCATCTTCTCTATCACTTGCTATTTCAAGTAATTATCCCTTTTGTAACTATATAAATTCCATTTCTTTCTTGTTGTGCACACTTATCTCTTTCTAGTGTATGTCTCCATAGTAGAAGTCCCTACTATATATATGAATGCTCAGCCTGCATTCATTGTTCTAATCTGCCATTACACGGCATCTGCATCTTGTTGTGCACTGTTTGGCTTTAGCAGTAACTGACAGTATATTTTGTGCTATTGGCCTCTGTCTGACACTAAATACCTTCAAATGAACCATTTCCCTCAGTCCTGAGATCCATTTTAACTTCTGGTGGTTGCATTTCTTCAGCTACCACCAATAATACTCCCTCCTCCTCTTCCTCTCTGTGAAAAATGCAATATCCCTTACATTTTATCTCTATATCATCTGCCAACCAAGTCTTACTGATGCTGATGATTGTTGACTAAGTTGAGCTGACTGATGCCAAAACTGTTCCTTTTTATTTCTGATGTTTCTGGTATTCATATCTATTAATTTCAGCATCTCCATGAACCCACTGTTACCCTTGAGTGATGTAATTACTGAACCATTCAGAAGCTGGGAAATTGCGCTCAGCATTATATGATCATCGCTATACTTGCACTCATTTGATCCAGGGATGTGATTTGAAAACACGTGTTTGACTGTATCCCCCCCCCCCCCCCCAGCTTCTCTGATTTTGCACTTTCTTCCTCTCACTTAACAACACTTTCTCCAAACATCTAACTCTAAAATAACTCTAGCTCTCAGGGTTTATTGGTGATGAGGAAGGAGGTGGAGAGGATCCAGAGGTGAGTGACCGAGATGGTAGTCTATGGAATGAACCTTATGAGAACAAGTTGAGGGTTACAGAAACTTGTTAATATGCTTCTGGAAAAGGGATATGATATGATTGAGACATACAAATTACTGATGGGTTTTTGCAAGATTAATTCAGATTAAATTTTCAGAACAGGTATGTTCTGAGAACCAAGGGCCATCCATGGAAACAGAGTAAGAGTGTAGTTAGCAAGGATGTTGGGACTAGATTTTTTGCTTGGAGAGTAGTGAATGAGCAGAATAGGTTGCCCGAGTCTGTTGTGGGTGCCATGACTGTGAATGAGTTCAAAGCAAAGTATGATAGATACTGCTCAAATGTTGGATAGTTCTTGACATGATGTTTAAGGCTTCCCTGAATGAGTTGTTTAAAGACTCCTTGGAGTTGTCCATAATAATAATAAAATTATTCATATTGAGGATAATTTGAAAGGCAATATCCAGTTTGCTATTGATGCTAAATTGGTGAGTGTGGTAATAAATAAATGATGTAGAGATTCTTTAGGGATGATATGAGTAGAATGACATTGTGGGCTAATGGTAATGGTTACCAGTGGCAAATTGATTTTGTGGCTTGTCAAGGATTTGGTGATTATGGCAGACAGCAAGTTGAAGTTCATGGAATGTATTATAGAAGTGAGAAAATAGTACAAAAAAAAACAAAAAAAACTCGTTGATTTTGAAAATATACCGTCAAATAGGAACAAGGAATATCATATCAAAGCTTTATAAGGTTTTGATATTATACATATGGTTTTATATATAGGTCTCATATTAGGAAGTGGTAAAGAAATTCAGGAGTAGGTGACCGAGATGTTATCAGATTTGATAGGTCATGTGCTTTCAGCTGTACTATGAAGACTACTTAGCAACAGTTACAAATTGGGATTGACCATATATGCACTCTTGCCAAGGTATGCTAATAATTAATATGCTTGTTTCGGTCCTGTGCCAGAAAAAAAAAAAATAAATAAACTTCATTAGTCAAAATATTAAAGTCTTTGGGGTTAATGATGTTGTAGTACATGTGTGTAGCAGAAAATTTAGAACTAAAGTATACATATTGAGGGCTGTAAAATTTTATGCAGTATAGAAAAAATACAGTAAAGAAATTCTGAAAATATGAAAGATTAAAGTTTATTTTATACAAGAATTGAGAATGGGTCAGTAAATATATTCAGTTTAATATATTCTTAAGAAATATGCAGCATGCTATTGCATGGGAGAACTCTGATATCAGTGCGATGTGTAATTATTAAAGCTGCAAAAAATAAATTTACACAAAAATTTTAAAGGCAATTTATGTATTTCCACATTCTTTTCGATATATATAAGGATTTATGTAAATAGGAAGGAAAGATTGAAACTCCTAAAATTGTTGTTACAACTTTTACGATTATTAATTATAGAATTGTGTGCAAATCTGTGTTTAAAATGAAACAAATAAAATGGTAGCTAAAAGTTATTGATTAATCAATTTAAAAAAATGGGACAAACAGCATCAGCACGAAGAAGTTTACCATGCAGTTCTGTAATCTTGGCATTAACCACATTATTTACTTTTTTTTTTTTTTTGCAATATTACTTGACTTCTGTGGTCTTGGACTGGTATAAATCTGTTTACACCTGTTGAAATGATGTTTATGCTCGTATATATTTCATTTCAGAGATTCATGTTTGTCTCCCTGAGTGACGAAATGAATAGTCTTGACTTTTCAACTAATGGCTGTTTATTTGATTCTCACTGTGGCATGGAGGCATGTGAAAACCTTTAGGTAGTAGATTTCATCTCTGGAGTAAGATCATAACCTTGTTCAGGTAAATTGACTTGTAAACACCATGTTAAGTCTATGAGTAAGTCCTTTGACCATCAGATTATCCAATTCTTAGTCCACTTGTGGTACTTAATGTGCTCTAGATGTTTAACCTTCTGTGGGATTTTTGTGTAAAAAGTTTCCAAGCAGGCATAATTGAATATTATATGATAATTTGTAGCATGATCTCCTAAAAACAGAACTTACTGTATTGTAGTATGTTATTCCTACCCATGAAAGGTTGTAAACCTTTTGTAGTACGTTAGTAGTGTTTTTTTATTTTATTTTTTACATTTATTTATTTTTTTTATTTTTTATATAATCTGCACTTTGTCTAGAGACCAAACTTAGAACTTTTTCATGCCACTCCAAGCCTTCATTAAGTGAGATGGTCTTACACTTACACTGTATGATGAAATTCATCTTCCACCTTGCACAACATCCATGCCCACAGCAGGATTCACACACATGGGTTTTAAAGCAGATTTGCTGTCTAGTTCCAACCAGGCCATCAATATACAGAATTTATTTATTTTATTATTATTATTATTTTTTTTTTTTATTCATGTAAGAATTTTTGTTTGAATGCATTTTGGAATTAGATTTGAAGAAATTTTTGAACCTTGAAGACAAGAAGCAATTTACTTGCATTTTATAAGGTAACAAGTGTATTAGATAAGGGAGAATCATATACAGTAATCTGGGACTTTGCAAAAGTGTTTGATAGATTGCCTCCGTAGTGCAATTGGAAGAATGACGGCACATTGTGCCCTTGATTGGAATAAGCCTAAGTTCGATTCTCATCATGACGGGAGGAATCTTTATGTGGACTTTTTCAATCGAAGGTGAGTTAGCCGATCTCATATGGAGGTAGCAGGGTTTTTTCTCCTGGAAACTTGGATTTTTCATCCTGCATACAGACAAATCGGCCCTTCAGAACACACACAATTTACAGACAAAAAATACTAGTTGTGGTGGTGGGCAGTAGATGCCATTGATAGAGATGAGTGGTAGTAGAGGTTCGGTGTAGTGTTGGAGACAGTTGTATAGTAGGTGTCCTCTTGCGATGGGTCTTTGGACTCTTTGGAGGTGTCATGAATAATAATAAATGTTGGTGTATAAGCTGCAATGGATGGGAATATATAGTGTATTGCTTAGATGGATTGGAAATTGGCTCTCTGAACGATACCAACAGGATGTGTATAATGGAGCAGTGTCTCAGAAAAGGAGGGCAACCAGTGGTGTTCCCCAGGGTTCTGTTCTTGGGCCCTGCTGTTTAACTTGTTTGTAAACGATATATCATGTGGACTGACTGGGGATTTTCAGTCGTTTGCTGATGATGCAAAGTTAGGAAGAATTATAAGTAGCACTGCTAATGTTAATTTGCTTCAGGAAGATTTGAATAGACTTTTTTGGACAGAGAAGTGGGGTTGTAGTTTTAATATCAATAAGTGCAAGGTCCAGGGTACAGATAAGTAATATCAATAATAATAAAAATAATAAGTAATATCAATTTGGAGTACAGAAATATAAGGCTGTGTACTATATTAGTGGTGCTGTACTGTAGGAAGTAGATGAGATTTGGGAGTGATGGTTGACTAGACTGAAGTTTAGAGAGCATATTGCTAGTGTTGCAAAGACTGCACATCATAGTGCTGCTATGATAAGAAGTACTCTAACATATAGGGAAGGAAGTGGTTGTGCCACTATAAAGCACTGGTCAAGCCACGCTTGGACTTTTGCACCCAAATCTGGTCACCTGGTTTTCAGTGTGATGTGGAGACATTGGAGAGGGTCCAGAGGCAAGTGATTATGACAACACCAGGACTTTGGACTGCTGGCTATGGAGAGAGGTTGAAAAAATGTGGATTGCAGAGTTTGGCAGGTAGGAGGAAAAGAGGTGATATGATGGAGACTTCTAATTAGTGAGAGGAGTTTATTGCAGAATTGTCAATAAATGGAATGCATTACCAGAATGTGTTGTTAATGCAAGGAATGTTAAGGATTTTAAGATTTGGTGTGATGAATATGTTGTCAGTTGAATGAACTTTGCACAATGAGTTTGCCGACTCCATGGAGGGTGCAATAATAATAATAACAAGAATAAAAGAATGTGATGAGTCACAGAAGTGATTGTGGTGAGAGTATCAGATGTGGATTGCAGAATAGCTGAGAGATACACTGGAAGAAAATTATAAGGATAGAAATCTGGGAATAACAGTTTAAGTTCAGAGGAAACATTGCAAAAGTGATAAAAACAAAACACAAATGATTATTGGGATCAACAAAGTTATTGTTGATCTCTATATTTTCTTATTTTTACTGCATCAAATATGTTCAGATTTAGTCTCCTCTATTGTGTGGGGTTGAATAAGTTGTAGAGAGAGAGGATTCAAAGGTGAGTAACGAAGATAGTTTCACATCTCTGGAATATTTACTTTCAGGATAGATTCAGGTTTTGTAGGCTGTAAAGGTTTTGTTAACTAGATGGAAAAGATGGAAGAAGATAGAACTATCTAAATCTGTTATTTTATTATAAAATGTGAACACTGGGAAATGACTCAGTACTTGATGTTTCATGAGATCTGCTCATAACTAAAAGATCAAGGAGTGACAGCCATAAAGATGAATGCTAATACATAGGAAGGGAATCATAGACCAAATAGGGATATTATCCTTATATTTAATACATCTGCTGCTTTTTCGTGCTCTACATCAGGGGTTGGCAACTAGTGGCCTGCAGGCCACATGCTGCCCAAGCATGCATTTTTGGCAGCCCATAAAAGGTTGACCATACTTACATGGCAAGTGGCCCATATGCTGAATTATTTAAATAATACATTTTATAATATGAATAATAAATGAAAAATAATTTTATAACCTATACTTCGTGATATTGTCGTGCAACTTTGCACGAGTCAACCGTGTGAGTCATCATGAGTGGAGATAACAAAGGTGACTTCATCCAACGACAACCGAGATTTTGTCACACTTCTGCAGTCATGTTCCGTGGTCCGTCTTTTAATGCATTTCAGTAATCAATAACATCAACTATTATTTTCAGAGGATGTATATTTGTTAAAAATAATTTCAAAAATTGGTTCAAGAAAACGTAAAATTGCAGATGAAGAAGAAGCTTTAATGATGAATGAAACAGCAAGCACTTCATTTATTGAAAATGAAGGTAAGCCCCTTTGTCTTATTTGTCATAAAAGTCTTGCTGTTATGAAAGAATATAATATCAGACGTCTTTACGAGAATGAACACGAAAGCCAATACAAGGATTTAAACTGTTAACTTAGGAAAAATCAAATTAATAAATTACAAGCTTCTTTGACTGCTCAGCAAAACATATTTAAGAAACAAAGTATTCATAATGAATTGATTGTTCATTCTAGTTATGTCATAGTGGAACTGGTTACGAAAGAAGGAAGGCCTTATACAGATTCAGAATTTATTAAACGATGTTTATTAGCTGTAATTGAACAAATATGCCCAGAAAAGAACACATTATTTTAAGATATTAGTTTATCTGCCAGGTCTTGTGCGAGGCAGTAGAAGAAATCGGTACCAACTTATTTGAGTAGCTTAAACTTAAAGCAAAATCATTTGATTGCTATGCTCTGGCAATGAATGAAAGTACTGACATAACAGGTATGCACGTTTAATGATATTTATTCGGGGCATCGATAGTGACTTTAATGTTCATGAAGAATTGGCCAGTTTGTGTAGTTTAAATGGTACTGCAAAGTGGGAAAACAATCAAAATTATTCTGTTCAACTGTAGAAATCCAGAATTGCAACTTCCTATCAAAAGATGCAATTTTATCTCTTGTATTAAAAATTGTAATATTCTTTCCTTGTAATGATAAGTTAATTTCATTGCACTTTGTAAAAATATCTGGCAGATACACAAGACTCATCAACCATGAAGAATTTCTTAATAATTCAATAAAATTTTGTCTTAAATTATGTAACGTCAAGAAGACCATTAACTCACTACGAAGTTCAAAATGCTTTTCCTCTGGATAGCCATCTCACTTCAGTATGTAATAAAAGTGCGTTATGTGCACTACCCATTTCATCGCACAAAAGTTTAAATAATCTAGATTGAAGTGGTCAAAATACATAGTTGATAATTTTTATGCTCCATCCAAATTGGTTTTAAATATGTAGGAATTCTTTTTGTTACTAGTGCTTGTCTATGCAAAACACAATGACTTTTGGTGGCTCTTGTAGCTACTTGCAGGATACATGTTACAACTCCCTTCATCTTTCCTACCATTGCTTGAGCACCATCTGTACAAATATCAATACACTTCTCCCAACTGATTTCATGTTTTGTAATATAATTATTAATACAGTTGAATATATTTTCTCCAGTAGTTTTTTCTTGTAGATATTTGCACATGAGTAAATCTTCTTCAATACTTTTATCAAATATGTAACGAACAAACACTAGTAATACAGCGAGTCCTGCGACATCTGTAGATTCATCCATTTGCAATGAATGTTCACTACAAAGTCTAAGTCGATGAATTAGTTCTTTCTCTATGTCAGCAGAAAGATCTTTGATGCGGCATGAAACAGTATCATTTGATAATCGTACTGCAGCTATTTTTTTAGCAACCTGCTCATTTAACATGCATGATACAATGTCTTTCACACAAGACTTAATGAGCGTCTCACCAATTGTATGAGCTTCACCATGAAGTGCAGTGCGGTAACTCGTGCACAAAATGATGCCTCTGTTGCATTTTCAATTGTAGCATTTGTAGCCATTTGAAGTTTAGATTTTTCTAGCGAGTCACTTCATCTCTTAAAAAAATGTATATCTTTTCCTTTGTAATCAGTGTGTTTCATTTCAAAGTGCCTACGAAGTTTAGCTGGAACCAAAGAACTCTTTACTAGTATTTTATTACATAAAACACACATTGCATCAGGAGCATGTGTATTGCCAATACACGTAAATCCATAATTTAAATAACTTTCATGGTACTTCCGTTTTGGTCTGTTCTTAGATGACTCTTGTTCTTTAATATTAGCTTTTGAAGAAACCACAGTTTGTAATTCCATATCTTCTTCAATCATACAAGTAGATGTGTCAGCAGAAGTACTTGCTCCTCCTTGTGTTAAAGTTCCTGTCTTTAAACAAGAATCCATGGGTAATTTTTGAATAATATTCAAATTCCAATATTTGTCGGAGCTATAATAAAAACAAATAGATTTTTGTTGTAAAGGTAACTTTAGTATGAAAAACAATAAGATTATAAATAAGAAATATCGAATAATAGTAAATGAATAATGCAAAATAGTAAAAAAAAAGACTGCAACACACAAAAGTAAATATGAATTGTAACAATAATTGTAAGAAAACTACTAAACTGTGTCAAATAATGTAAAAGCAATTGTAATAAGAATGATTTGATAAACTGTTCAGTAACAAAAATTAAACAGTTCGAAATAAATCAGATATATTAATTATAAAATTAGTTAAGAGTAAGAAGAATTATTTTTTAAAAGCCTTGCCTACTCCCTATATACAGGAATAAAAAGGCATTAGCTGATCTCACCCCCCCACACCGAAGGCTTGGTCCCAACAAATTTACTCGTAAACACCTTTCCAAAATTTTTTAAAGTTCATACGTTAACATAAATATTAATAATTAATTATGGCATAATCATAAAGAGTATTAGTACACTTATGTATATGATGTGGCATGTTGACAAAAATAAAATTACATTTAAATTAGTTATCAATCACTGGACTAATGAATCTTGTAGTATGTTGTAGTTTCCTCAGGCAAACATCATTAAATTAATTTGTGCTGATTTTCATTGACATATCCCATTCTGATCACCAAATATATTTATAATATTATAAGTACTTACGAGTGAATGCAGACTTTTTCTCCTGTGTGCTGGTAGTTTTCCCCTCCTTTTGTACACCCTGGAGATCTTTATAGGCGTGAGGTGGATGACTTGCTATCTGTTCTATCACAAACACCTTCAATAAGAGATTTCTTAATACCAAAATTAAACAAAGTGTCTTGTCTCTTATTCATGTTAGATTTTAAATCTGTATTCCTATTACTTTTAACAAAATCGCAGCACTCCGGTTTCAGAACAAGCACTTACACACTGCAATACGAACTTGCGAGGAAAATATTCAGTATTAATAGATTTGAGAACCGGATACAAGACTACCTTGATCTTCAGTTTCAATGAAAAAATTTTCTTTATACTTCCTTGCTGATTGGTCACTGACATTTGCAATACAGATGTTATTTCGTTCAGTTTTGAGAACACGGCACCCATTACGGCTTGCAGGCAATTTTTATGATCGGTCATAAACGGCGGTATTCTCTTTCCCAATTGTTGAAACATTTCGATGTGTAAAAATTAACGATAATTCATGAATATTTCCATGTTTAAAAATATGCAATTTGCTACACAGATGTCATTTCCTTCAGTTTTGATATGTCACCCATTGTAATGGGTTTGCAGGCAATTTTTATGACCCATCATAAATAGTGATATTCCCTTTCCCAAATGTTGAAAGGTTTCGATGTGTGAAAATTAACGATACACAGATGTTATTAGGTGTTCTGGGTCTGAGCTTTTCGACATATTCACGAATAGTATTCTCCTCAGAATATTTCTACTATAAAATATTTATTCATGAAAAATGCTTAGAAAACTAAAATGACAAATTCTAGAACTTCTCGTGGAACACCTATTCACCTTCCACGGAACACTGGTGTTCAGCAGAACACGGTTTGAGACACCCTAGTGTAGATGATGGAGAGCTGTAGAGTAGGTGCACTCCGTCGATGAGTCCTTGGAGGCATCACAAAATAATAATAATTTACTAATCCACATGGTTTCATTCCTGAAAATATACCACTTATGATAACATTAAATGGAGATCCTTTAGTTAAATAAAAATCAAAACCAGAAGTCAATGGATCCACCAAGTATCTGTAATTAACACGTTCCTGTGATCGAATTAGCAAAGATTAATCTGTCGAAACAACATAACTTCTCTTATCGAAGTATAAGCTAATGCATGTTGCCTGCAGGAGACTTATTTGAAACTTCGTGAGGATCATACTTTACAATGTATCACTATCATGTGTCGGGATTCTAGCAAGTCCCACTCAACATTAACACAGAAACAGTTGTCATCTTCCTTTCAGTACGACCTCTTATTGCAGTGTGCTGCATCTGTCTGTCACATGGTACCATTTATAGCCCTGATCATCTTAATGATCTCATGTTGCAGTTATTTCTTCAAAACCATAAAAGGCTGTATATTATGATAAAATTGTGTAGCGATATACAACCTTACTATAATATAGTATAGTATAATTACTATAGTACATTAGTAACTCTGGTGGACTGTTTTTTTTTTAATTACTTTAATTTTATTTATTTATTTTTGTATTTTTCATTTATTTTCTCATAATCCAGAAACCCTGCTCTTGAGACCAAACACAACTTTTTTACACTACTTCAGGCCTCCTATAATGATTCAATATATAGGCTGTGTACAAGGAATGGATGTGTGGAGTGAGTTTGAGGGAAGGTTAGATTTTTATAAGAGGGACAGCCTACACCTGAATGCATTTGGTATAAGGAGTCTTGAAAAACTAATAACTGGTATGAGACCTAACACAGAGGATCAGGGAAACTAAATTATAAACGGGGGAATAGTGAGAATATGAGTGTAAGAGCAAGCTTGTTATATAACTGTTAACGAGGGTAATGGGCATTATTAAGTAAATTATTATGAGGATTCCCCCGTTTATAATTAAAAGATTTAGACTTTGTGTTCGTCCAGTTCGGACGCATCAAACATGTGCAAAGATGTCTACATGTGTAAGGCATTAGAGAAGAATAGAGATCTGTAAGTTGTCCAACTGTGTCTTGCAGACCGCAGACAGGAGTTTACAAAAATAGCATTCGGGTAGCTTATTATGTCTATATATGAATGCTAGGAATAACAGAAGCAAAGGGGTAGAGTTTATTGCCTTGGTCAATATGTTGGGACCTCAGATTGTAAGCATTAGTGAGATATGGCTATTAGAATCTGACATAGGGTACATAGGGAGACAGCAAGGGTACAGCATTTTTAGGAAGGATAGACAGGATAGGAGAGGAGGGGCCGTGCTGTTAATGATATCGGATGACTTGAATCCAGTTAGTGTTGAGAACTATGATTGTAGAGCTAGTAACAGTATTTCATGTGGCAGCTAATTTGAAGCCATCTGGTGGGAGGTGGAATCTAACAAGATCAATTACATGGTGGGGTGTTGTTTCAGACCTAGTGGATCAGTTGCTAGTGATGAACAAATGCATCACCAAATAGAGACGATGGGCATGAAAAAAAAAGTAATCATAATGGGAGACTTTAATTATTCAAATATTGATTGCGTAGTAGTAAAATCTCATGAGAAGAATGAAACTGAATTTATTGAGCTGTTGCAGGATAACTTTCTCAAGCAACATGTGACAGAACGAACTCAAGGTCAAAGAGTGTTAGATTTGATTATAGTGTCAGAGGGTGTTTCATTTAAAGACATAACTATTCTGCCTCTGGTTGGTGACAGTGATCATGCAGTACTCACTTGGGAAGTTACTAAGTTTATGAATGTTCCATTCAGAAAAGGTTAGCTGCTAAGCTACAAAGCAGGAAATTATGAGTAACTGAGGTGTATAATGAGTTCAGCAGAATGGCATTGGTTGCTGGATGGGAAGAATGTCGACAGTGCATGGGAAACATTTAAAAAATGCTTAAACGATGCAATATCAGAATGTGTCTTGAGAGTTTGAAGAATAAATAGGATAGGAGTCAGATAGATGTGTAATCTTATTAAGCAAAAGATTCATAAGAAATGGATTATGTGGAAGGAATACAGTGTGAATAACGATGATGTCCGTTATGAAAATTATAAGCAGCAGGACAGAAGAACCACAACTGTGTACGGAAAGCTAAGTCTGAGTATGAAAAGAAACTGGTTCTGCAAGCTAAAGACAACCCACAAGAATTCTGTTGATATGCTGCAGATAAATGGAAGAATGAATATGAAGGAATAGCTCTTTTGAATGCAGATGGTGTGAAGGTTACAGATGCAGAGAGGATTTTTCTTATATAACGAAATCTGTGGTGAGTTCATCACTACAAGAAACGCACGTATTAACCACAGTGAAAATGATTTAATTGTAAATATTTCATCCCAAGTATCTTAGGACATCATCAGTACAGCAGTTTAAACAATAATAGGAATAACGTGGTTAGGGCGCATGATTATAATAGAATCTCAATAAGCGTGCGTGACGTGTTACAGAAGTAAAAAAAATAAAATAAAATAAATAAAAAAAAATTATTTTACACAATTTTGTATGACAATTTCCCATACTTAAGGAATAATAAGAACGTTGTTGCGGTTTAAATTTGGTCTGTGTAGTAGGTCTTCAGCACTTTCTTTATATAAACGTTCATTTTTATTTAAAGATCTATGTAACAGTTTAGACTTTTCCCAATAGATCCTATGGCTTGGATTTTCAATTCCGTGTTAAGAGAGACCAGAGTTCTGCGGTTTAAAAAGACGAATGTGGTCTTGATGTTCCGAGATGCATTTCTGAACAGACCTACCTGTCTGTCCAAAGTAAGACAATTTACAGGAGCATGGAATCTTATAAACGCCAGGCAACATCAGAGGTGAGAGTTTGTCCTTAGGAGAAGGTAACAAGTTGTATTCATTGATAGGTTTGTAAGTAGTGCCAAAATTGTATTTCTTCATAATTTTAGAAAGACATTCGGAGATGCCTTTTGACGTAAGGTATGGGAATCCTATGGACTTCTTGTCTGGTTTGATGCATGGGAAAGTGACTGATGATTTTTTGAGTTGTTTTAGGATTATATCCATTTAGGATGGCTGTATTTTTAATTACTTCTATTTCTTGGTTTAGAGATTCTTCAGAGGAGCAGAATTTAATAATACCAGATTTCTGAGGTGGATGATGAAGAAAAGAAGACGGTTCCATCGCCACGTCTGTCTTTCGCAAGCCTACATTTTCAGGTCGCTACATTCACAATTCTTCCACTTATCATACATCTCAGAAATCTGGCATTATTAAATAACTAGTTTCCAGAGCACACAAATTCTGCTCCTCTGAAGAATCTCTAAACCAAGAACTAGAAGTAATCAAAAATACAGCCATCCTAAATGGATATAATCCTAAAACAACTCAAAAAATCATCAGTCACTTTCCCACACATCAAACCGGACAAGAAGAAGTCCATAGGATTCCATACCTTACGTTAAAGGCATCTCTGAACGTCTTTCTAAAATTATGAAGAAATACAATTTTGCCACTACTTACAAACCTATCAACCAAATTTACAACTTCTTGCCTTCTCCTAAGGACAAACTCTCACCTCTGATGTTGCCTGGCATTTTATGAGATTCCATGCTCCTGCAAATTGTCTTACTTTGGACAGACAGGTAGGTCTGTTCAGAAACGCATCTTGGAACATCAAGACCACATTTGTTTTTTCAAACCGCAGAAATCTAGTCTCTCTCAACACGGAATTAAAAATCCAAGCCATAGGATCCATTAGGAAAGGTCTAAACTTTTATATAGATCTTTATATAAACATGAACATTTATATAAAGAAAGTGCTGAAGCCCTACTACACAGTCCAAATTTAAACCGCAACGACGTTCTTACTATTCCTAAAGTATGTGAAATTGTCGTACAAAATTGTGTAAAATATATATATATATATTTTTTTTTTACTTCTGTAACACTTCACACATGCTTATTGAGATTCTATTATAATTATTATTATTAGACACCTCCAGGGAGTCCAAAGATGCATGTGCCCTAACTATGTTATTCCTGTTATTATTTAAACTACTGTATTGATGATGTCCTAAGATACTCGGGATGAAATTTATTTATTTATTTCGTATCCAAACACAAGTAGTACAGTAGTAAGTAAGTGGTACAACATGATTTACAACAAATTAGGATACATTACAATGAGATTAGCTTAGATTTGGTAGGTGAATTATACAGGGAATAATTAAATATGAAAAAAAGAAAACTATACATAACTTATATACAATAAACATGGTCAGATGTTCCTCCAGTATCTTGCACAATCAACTGCTCTTTCTGTGTAGGATATAAGGTCCTCTTTTGCACAAGGCGATGGAAGAAAGGGACAAAAAAGGTGTTCCATGGACTGGGTTGTCCCACACTCACAATTGTCTGAGCCAGTGAGGTAGCCCCATTTGATGAGGTTTTGTTTGCAGCATCCTGTCGTCCAGAGTCTGTTTAGGCTTTTCCAAGTATTCCAGTCCAAGTGGGCACCACATTGAAGATGTTCGGCTGTTGGAATACCAGTATTATTTTCAGGATATAGTGCAAGCCATTGTTGAAGTCTTGTCTCTGGGAGGTTTTTAGGTAGTTCAACAGTTGTCAGGAAGCTATGTTGGGATCTTAGTCTTTGGGGCACTGAGGTCTGGCCGAACAGTGGGTGGCATTCATCATTCATTTGTCTGCTTCTTTCATCAGCTGAGAATGCAGATCTTCGAATTGAAGGGGGTGCAATACCAGCCAAAGTATACAGGTCTTTTAGTGGTGTTGGTTTCAGGCATCCTGTAATTAAGCAGCAGCTTTCATTCAATGTTGGGTCAAGTTTTTCAGCATGGCAGGATCTGGACCATACTGGGCAGGCATATTCAGCAGAAGAATAGCAAAGGGCCAAGGCAGAAGATCTCAGTGTGCTAGGGTCTGCACCCCATTTGGAGGAAGTGAGCTTTCTTAGTATGTTATTTCTTGCATTCACTTTTGCCTTTGTTTTTTCTATGTGGGTTTTATATGAGAGGGTGCGATCGAGAGTCACACTGAGGTAGATTGGTTTCCAGGAATGTTCTATATTAGAGCCTTCCCAAGAAATCTGTAGCTTCCTGTTGACTTCCTTATTGTTAAGGTGGAAAGGGCCAGTCTGGGTTTTCAAGGGGTTTGGTTTTAGTTGATTGCTGGTATAGTATGTGGTTGGACTAAGGCAAGTGATAGAGTAATTTAAGGCAAGTGATAGAGTAGTTTCAATGGACTTGAAATTTTTTAACTGAGTAGCTATTGCAAGGTCATCAGCATAGATAAATAGTGTTGAAAAGTAATGGTGTTATCACCATTACTTTTCAACACACTTCCCTGGGGGAGGCCATTTTTTTGGTGGTGCCAGCGGCTCTTCCTACCCCCAAGGTCCATGTAAAAACATCTGTTTTCCAAGAGTGATTAGATCAGGAGGACAAGGCGATAGTCTCTAGTTATTCTGTATATTTTATTTCTGAGTGTGAGATGGTTTACGGTATCATATGCTGCAGTTAGGTCTACAAAGACTACTCCTGTGGCTAGTTTTTGCTCATAACCATTTTCTATATATTGAGTGAGGTTGAGAATTTGTGATATGCAGGATTTGCCTGGTCTAAAGCCAGCCTGCTCAGCAATAAGATGGGATTCGATTAGGGGTTGTAGCCTATTCAAAATTAATCGTTCATAGAGTTTAAAGAGGTTGCTGAGTAGTGATATAGGTCTGTAATTTTTTGCTTTGGTTGGGGGTTTCCCTGGTTTCAGAAAGGCCACCACTTTGGCATGCCTCCAGATAGTTGGTATCCTTAGGGTTCTGAGGCAAATGCATAGGTTTAATAACCACTCTTTAGTCCTGGTTACAATTAAATAATTTTCACTGTGGTTAATACATGTGTTTCTTGTAGTGCAGAGGGGATTATTCAACTAATGAGTGCCCATTTTTCTACAAGCTATCAACCTGGTGTATGCAACATTGAGTTCACTGCTACCTCTTCACTGGATGAAGAAAGTCACATATATGCAGAGGAGGTATTAGAGCTGTTGCACAAACTGAATAAGAATTAAGCAATTGGGGCTAATGGGATATCAGCATGGTTGCTAAAAGAGTGTTCAGCTGAACTGGCTATTCCTTTTGACCAGGCCATATAATTTGAGTCAGAGAAGATTCTGCAGGAATGGAAAGAATGTATGATATTCCCATTGCACAAGGGTGCAATGGGAATATCATGGTGCAAAGACTGATGTATCGCTATTTGACCAATCAGTATCTCAGGAGTGGTGGTGAAGATTTTGGATAAATTGGTTAGGGCTTGTTTTCAGAAATAGGTTGATGAATCTTTACTTTGTAATGAACAGAATGGGTTTACTAAGAGAACATTGTTTTATCAACTTGCTCACATTCTATAATAATGTTACCATTGAACTTGACAAGGTGAATGGATTCACCATGATACTTCTGGATTTTGCATAGGCTTTTGACAGAATATAGCATGGAAGGACTGTTGCATAAATTAAAGAATATGGGTTTGGATATATGAAATATTAGCATGGGTAAGAGGATGGCTGACTGACAGATATCAAAAGTTGTATATGGGGGATGGGAGTCTGCAAGATTTAAGGTAACAAGTGGTGTACCACAAGGATCAGTCCTTGGTCTACTGTTATTCATTCTGTACCCTAATGAAGGGAAGGATTTGACATACAGCCATTTGCTGATGATGCAAAGATAGGTAGGATAATCAGGAATGATGCTGATTGATATGCAGTACTTGCAGAATGATTTGAATAATTGTGGGCATGGGAAAATGGATGTCAGGTCAATGTTAGTAAATGCAAAATTATGCACTTTGGCACAATTAGATATCCAGTGTCGTATTATATTGGTGGGATATGTTAGAAGAAACTGATGGGGCTAGGGATCTTGTAGTGTTAGTGTATAGCAAGTTGAAGTTCAGGGGCTTTGTACAAAGATTGCAAATACAACTCAAAAGATAATTGCAATGTTAAAACAAAAGATAAGAATAGAAATACAATTTTATTAATACAGACCAGTTTACAATAAAACTTATATTAAAACCTACCAGTTGCTCTAGCAAACTGTCTGGCTTTTTCAAGGCATTTTACAGAGGTATGAAAACTAGTAAATGCAAATTGAAAGGAACATAAAAAACGTTGTAAACCAACTAGTAGCTAAGGTTACATGTTCACGTGACAGAGAGGACTTATTGTTCTTATTCATTATCACGCATGCGTGTTTGTTGTAAACATGTAATGTGATTACTGGCTAGCTGTAGTTCAGATTGATTGAGAGAGAGGATCAGGTTTTTCCACGAACTGTTTAGAATTACACCCTGATTTCTGTTGCGGTTTCTGCCGGTTATTGACACTATTGTGGCTTCCTTAAATAAACGATGCCTGTAGTCATCATCGAGATATGGCATGGAGCTGTTTTGCCAATCTATCGTGTGGTTAGACGTACAGAAATGATGTGCTAAGCCAGAAGAGATGCTTCTGTTGCGGTTTACATCACCAACATGTTCTTTTTGTCTAATTTCTAAACTTCGTGAAGTTTGTCCGATGTAGGCAAGACCACAGGAACAGGGAATGTAATATACTCCTGGGTATTTGTAGAATGGCACTTTATCTTTTGGGGATCCTAAAACTTGTCTGATGTTGGTGGTTGGTTTGAAGACCACTCTGATGTTGTGGGCTCTTAGTATTCTTGCTATTTGATAAGAAAGATAAGGATTTGATTAGAAAGATAAGGATGTCATTTTGCCTCTTTATAATGCTGATAAGACCTCACTTGGACTGCTGTGTGCATGTCTGGTCTCCTGGTTTCCATTGTGATTCTGATATAGTGGAAAGAGTGCAAAGGAGAGTGTTAAAAATGATATCATGATTGTGGAATACTGATTATGAAGACAGATTGAGAATTTGTAGACTGCAGACACAAACAGGAGAAAAAGGGGGGGTGATATGATTGAGATGTACAAACTTCTAAATGAGTCATACAGGATTTCAGTAGATGGAATTCTTGATTTTATGGAGGGTGGGGAAAGGATGCAAGAGCATCCCTGGAACCTGAGAATGAATGCTGCTAAGAAGGGGTTAAGGGCTAAATTTTTCTCTCATAAGGTGGTGTGTGATTGGAATTGATTGCCATTGGATGTGGTATGTGCAAACAGTGTGAATGAATTCAGTAATAATTATTAAAGCTCGTGTGTGTAGCATGTGGCCTCCCTCAATGAGTCCCTGACTCTTAATAATAACTGAGTAGTGTTCTCACATCAGGCAATGAAATTCAACTCTCACCAATAGCAAACATCATTGCTTACAGTTGGATTTAAACCTACAGCTTTGGCTAGAGAGCAGATATGCTAACCAAACCATTTATTGGAGATTTAAATGGCCACAATACTCTGAGAAATGCTGTACGAACTGTACATCAGTTATATCTTCCTCCTACTAAATCTCCTAAGTATTGCTTTTTTCATATGTCTTCCTGAATGTTCAGTGCTATCATCTTAACTATCTCTTTACCATCCCTCTTCACTTTAAGTGGAATGTACAATAGAAAATGACATCTCTGGAAGCAACCACTCATTTTTCCATACAATTATAAAATAACCATAATTCTTTATAACAGTTGCAAAATTATTAATTGTAGAAGTCAGTTTTTGCAGTGACCTCATTTAAATAAATTATTATTTTTTTTTCAACTTACGAACTATCACTTTATAAACAGTGGGTTGGGAACCTAATCCCTTTATAAAATGAGGCTTTCCTGTATTTTATTCTGTTATCCTGTATCTCACACTAAACAGCCTGAAATGCATTTCCTCTCATGGCTCATTATTAATTTCTTTATTTCCACTTATGTTGGTCACATTTCCTTTACCCATCATTAATTGTATCATTCTTCCTGATGGCACTGTAATAGCCCAATTAGGCCTACAGGTACCCTTTTAATTTTTAATGATCATTCCATTCCAGTCATGGCCTTAAAAAGTACATAAAGTATTCTTTGATTATTCCTGTTCTGACATTCACTTGTCTCAAAATTACATGTATGCATGTTCCCCTAATACAACATCCATTTTTCTCACTGACCAATATTTTCTACATATGCCTAATTTCAAATCCATTAAAGTGCAACCCATCATTTATGATATATCATGAATGATGCATAACAATATTTGGTAAACAAAAAAAAAAAAGAAATTTTTTTTTTTGTTTACCAAATTTTGTTTACTCCATTCACAGACTGAACACCTGCCTATACCTTTTTATATAACCTATGCATAGACTTGCTGCTTTCATATTCTGAACTCACTCGTATCATTAATAAGACCACATAATCCATTGCAGACATCTGGACTACTGTTTGAAGATCTGATATCTGCATTCCATGGGGATGAAGTGGTGAAAAGGATCCAGAGGCAAGCGACGACACATTGTGGCAGGTCTATGGAATGCTTCTATGAGAATAGATTGAAGGTCTGTGGGCTTCACAGGTGAAAAGAGGAGATGTGATAAAAGCATATAAGTTATTAAAGGAGTTTTAGTGGATTGACACTGAAGATGCTTTTCAATATGTGACATTGAGGGAGAGAATGAGGGATCACCCAGGAAATTTGAGTAAGATTGTTAGAACTAGATTTTTTGTTTAGAGGGTGATGAATGGATGGAATGGATTGATACCCCCCCCCCCATCGTTCTGTACTTGCCACTTTTCAAATCATTTGTACCTACTAAAGCTGTTTCATTTTCTTACTTTGCTTTACAACTCAATCACATCTTTAATCTTTGCTTCCAGAAACTACTATTTTGTACAATTATATACTCTCACAGCATACATACTGCTCAAGCATAAAACGCTTCCATAACATTTCATAAATGTTATATAAGTATTTTTGAATTTGTTTATTCATGTCGTTACATACACATGATATAGATTAATACTGGTAATGTTCCATACAGATTTTGTTTAACAAATCATGTTTCTGTATAGTAAGTTTTTATATATGTGGCTCCCACCCATGAAAGTTTATAGAATGGTTTACTACATATTGAATTCATGGATAACAGCAACAATTGTAAACATTTTATACTAATTTCATATATTTTACTGTAATATTAAAATTTCACTTTATTTTTAATAGATGGTTAATAATAGCATAATATGGGAGAAGTGTTCAGCTGAACTTCATGCACTCAGTGAATTTCAATAATCCATTGCAGACATTAGTATTCATTTTGTGCTAATCAACCTTTTGGTTATCTCTCTTTTTTTAAGTAATGGTTTGAAATTTTTGCAAGATGATTTTTATCTTAAACCTGGTTTACCTTTTTGTCATACTTAAAAATTTTAATTAAAATATTTCATACTGTGCATTATCTGTTATAGGATGCTCCTAATTTGGAAATTAATAACAATTTAAAAGAATTAGTACATCAAAATGAAAGTGGTACTATTCCGTATGCAGTAATAAGTGGTATGGTTAAAGCCTTAGCTACTCCAATTGAAAGTCAACATTATCCATTGATCAAGGGTGTGATCCAAGAGAAGGTAATCAAAGAACATAAAGTCAGATGGAGTCCACTGTCTAGAATCTGGTATGATTTTTATTTGATATACTGGAATTTTATCATAATGTGTTTTTATACACAAGCAGTAGAATTTTATTAAGTGAATTAAGTAAAATTTAATGTGTCTTAGATGAGCTAATATTTTATTATACATGATAATAAATAAAGGAAGTACAATAAAAAGCAAACTAGAAGGTGTTAGGTCATAACATATAAGTGGAAACATACCTTGGATGTATATTCACAGAGACTGGGAAAAGGAAAGAAGAAATATAAATCAGAATCCAAAAGGCAAAAGTATATTGACAGCGAAACAAAACTAAGAATAATCAAAACATATGTGTGGTCAATCTTAAATAGATAAATTGACAATCAGAAGAATACAAGCATTTGAGTTGTGGTGCTATAGAAGAGCCCTCAAGATCTCATGGAGAGATAAAATAACAAATGTAGAGGTGCTATGAATGATGAACATGAAGAACCAACTAGTCAGAGACATCATGAATAGGAAGATGAGAATGGCTGGACATACAATGAGAGGGTCAGCCAGAGAATCGAGTCAAGTCATTTTAGAAGGAAAGAGATAGAGGAAACAAGAACAAGGGGAAGGAGAAGAAGGACATGGGTAGATGATGTTCTACCCATGTCCTTCTTCTTCATTGCGACATCAAAAGAATGGTAGAAAATAGAGTGATGTGGAAATTCATAATTGTGAACCTTCAATACGAAGATGCCACCACCTAAGAAGAAGAATATTTTATATAACAGAGTTGGAGTTTTAATGGAAATAAGATGCAGTTGAATCCCATTAGTTCATATTTAAATTGTGTAATTATAGTCATAACATAGCAAGAAATACAAAACATGAAATGCTTTGTTGAAATAAATTTTAATCGTTTTAAAAATCAAGACTTAGATTACTGGCTAACAATCATGATATAATACAGTGATATAAATTTTAATAGTTTTATTTTTTTTTTAAATAAATATTAAACATTAAAATTTTTGAGGAACACAGAACTTTCACTACATTGATCTTCAGATTTTGTGTGGTATCTTCCTATTTATGTGATATTATTCATGTGATATATTCATCTCCTTCAATGATGTATTGAGAGTAAAATTAAAATTCTAATAAATACACTTGCAATACAATCTAAGGAATGACTCCTTAACTCTCTCTCTCTTTCTTTTGCTATTACAAGAAGACATCCCTTTTCCTTGTTTTTCACTCCTTAAGGCAAATTCCATAAATGAAATCATATTTAGTATAATATTTTAAATAACGGCTTCACGCATGTAGGGGAAAACTAAATAGAATTTATTACTCATATATTTCGCTCAATATGTCATGATCTTCAATCACAAAAAAGGCAGATGAATTGCTTACAATATTTAAATTATGAACACAAGAACAGAATATATGCTATCATGTCTCAATTACAGCTGTACAAGTAGGAGGGAACACTGTTAGAGTTCAAAGAAGTAAGCATAGTTCAATAATTAAAAAAAATTATAAACAATTAACAGCAGTCACTTTCCAAAGCTTGGAGATAAGCATACAATCTGTTCAATTACGATTAGGATAGTGGCATAGGGCTTCACATGATTCATGAAATAGGTGATCAAATTTGAACCTAATGTAGTGCAGAATCTTGGGCATGGGACTTATTTGTCCAGTATTCCTCTATATGCTTTCCAATTTTGGAGAGGGAAAAAAACATAGGCTCAGCAATTAATATCCAGAAAAATTGATTTTTTATTTTTTTATTTTTTTTTGGTAAAAGAAAAATTGTAATTTACCATACCAAGTTTATCAAAAAATTACTAGTAATAAAACATTCATATTTCCTCCCCCCTTTATTGATGGATGCATAACATATTAATAAGATTTGCTTACTAAATTTGCACAGTATTCTTAAGATTTGCTTATTAGGCAAGTCTTATGACTAATGGCACTATCAGTAATAAAAATGAGAAGTTCTTTACTAGTTTCCTTAGTAAAGCCTAGTTCACAGAAGAGGATATAGTTGCAAGGATAATATATTACATTACAGGATAATTACATTACAACGATAACATATTACATTTTCAGAAAAGTCAAAAACTTTTGTAATTCACAATCACTCAATCTGTCCTCATGTAAGAAAGTTTTAAGAATAAAAGTTGAGCAGCATTCAGATGTGAACTGTAGACTGAAATACACAAACATTATTCAAGAAAAAATGAAAGTTTGAGAACAGGAACCAAACCTTGGAGATTCAGTGGCGAGCCATGAAGAAAACATTGATTGATTCCGCCAGAGAAGCATGTGGTGAGGTAGTCTGTAAGGATAGAAAAATCAAAACTCCATGGTGGACAGAGGAAGTTAAAGAGGCAGTGAAGGAAAAGAAGAAAGCATATCGAAAGTTCCTTGTGAAGAAAGTCAGCTTTGTCTCTTAGAGAATACAGAGACAAATGTAAGAAAGCTAAACACTGTGTAAAACTAGCTAAACAAAAGTCATGGGAAGGCTTTGGTAAGAAAGCACAGAAAATAAATATCAGGAAGGTGGCAAAATATTCTGGAAGCTGTTTGAAAAGCTTAGAAATGAAGGAAGGAGTGCTGTAAAAGGAATTAGAGATGATAAAGGTGACATGAAAACTGGAAAAAAAGATATTCTTGATATATAGATCAATTACTTTGAAAAATTGCTAAATGAAACAAGCAGTGACAGCACAGTGGTAAAAGACACTCAACAGCCATGCAATCCATATCCATATTTGAGGTGGCAAAAGCCTGAATTGTAGAAGGTAGCAGGAGTAGATGATATTCGACCAAAAATGCTCAAGTATGGAGGTCAAAAGTCTTGCAGTGGCTGCACTGCGTAGCTCAGAAGGCCTGGACAGAGGGAAGAATTCCAGAAGATTGGAGTAGAGCTCTCATAGTAACCATATATAAAAAGGGAAATAAAACTGAATGTGAGAATTACAGAGGTATTTCCCTACTGAGTGTTCCTTGCAAGATTTATGCAAACATACTTGAGAAACAATTGCGAAGAATGGTGGAAGAAAAGCTTGGTGAAGAACAAGCTGGTTCAGGCCAAATAGAGCCTGTCAGGATCAGATCTTCACTTTACGACAAATAGTCGAGAAAGCATGGGAATATATCGAAGATCTGTATTTAAGTTTTGTAGACTTGGAAAAGGCATATGACAAGGTGCCAAGAGAAAAGTTATTCAAAATGCCACAGTTATATGGTGTCAATTGGGCATTATATCAAGCAGTATATCTTTATTTGAGTTGTAAGCTAGCAATTAGAATTGAAGGAAGTATAGGAAGATGGTTTGATATTAAATCTGGTGTCAGACAAGGATGTACATTATCCTATCTGTTATTCATTATCTATCTGGATCACATTATGAAGGAAAGCAGTATTAAACCTGATATTAAAATTGGATCTCAGCTTTTTACTTTATGCAGATGATGTTATACTTTTGAATAAATCCAGTCCAAGTCTGCAAGATTCCCTGACTAAATTGAATAACTGTTGTAATAAATTTGGTATAAAAATCAGCAATAACAAGACAAAAACAATGAAAATAGACTGAAACATTCAAAATATCAATTGCATTTTGAATGGAGAACCTATAGAACAAGTAAAACATTTTAATTACTTAGGCACAATTTTTAGTGAAGACTGTAAATTAAATATGGAAGTAGACAACAGATTCAACAAAGCTGGTATGGTAGGAAGTCAACTGAATAGACTTACATGGAATAAGAGAGAAATTAGTCAAAATGCTAAATTAGCTGTATACAAGACAGTGTTCAAACCAATTTTAATCTATGGATCTGAGAGCTGGGTTAGTAATAAAATACTTGACCAAAGGCTAAAGACCACAGATATGAGAGTCCTGAGAAAGATTAGGAGCATGAACAGATGGCATCAGTGGCAGTATCATATTAAAAACTAGAATATTAGGAAAGAACGTGACATTATTAGCATTCAGGAATGTGTTTCATTCAGGAGACTGGGAAAAGTGTTGCTGAATGAAGTGAAAATGGATGTGCAGAACCAGGGAAACTAGAACTACCAAGGGGGTGGTGGTGAATATGTGGACATCAGTGAGACAATTGAGTGTAAGAATGTATATAATGTACCCGAGCCAGTACTAAGGACAAGAAATCGGAATGGGATAGTTAGAATAACGCATCAAGATAGGGGTGGGACAAAGGGACCTCTGCATTTCATGTATACTAATGCCAGGAGTATTAGGAACAAGAAGGAAGAATTTTTGGCCTTGATTGGCTCTTCCACAGGTTATTGGCATTAGTGAAACATGGCTGATGGAAGATGACATAAATTAAGAGGATAAAATTCCCTTATTATTTTACAGCCAGTATGCGAAACTCTAAGATCGAAAACTACGATCTAAGAGGTTCATGCTGAAGAACTATCGGCGAATCCAAGCATAAGTGACCGCCTGGTAGTGCAACTCGAAGCAAAGGTGGAGCAAGCCCCCTCACTATTCTTGATATTTTTTCTCATAATGTAAAAACAAACAGCTCTTATTAGATGTAATATTGCTTTACATTATGAGGGGAGGTCACTACCCAGACCAGTTTCAACCTTTTTTTGAGGTCTCATCAGTGAGTAGCTAGACCTGGATGATATCAAAGTTTAAGTGAAAAGAACTTACATACCTTCACTATACGAATGCCAGAAAGGTGTGCCCATATATTATATTATAACTAAGATGAAAAGCCAAACGGCTATTTTTTCTGGCAAAGTTAATTAAATTAATGGGATAAAAATCCCTTATTATTTTACAGCCAGTATGCGAAACTCTAAGATTGAAAACTACAATCTAAGAGTTTCATGCCGAAGAACTATCGGCGAATCCAAGTGTAAGTGACTGCCTGGTAGTACAACACCAAGGCAACTCAAAGCAAAGGTGGAGCAAGCTCCCTTGCTATCCTTGATATTTTTTCTCATAAGGGATTTTTATCCCCTTAATTTAATTAACTTCGCCAGAAAAAATAGCCGTTTGGCTTTTCATCTTAGGAAGATGATATAGTTAGTGGGATAGAATGTGTAGGGTATAGTGTGTTCAGGAAGGACAGAGAGAATAAAATGGGGGGAGGAGTGTTATTGATGATAGCTGATGAACTGCAGCCAAGGAGAATTGAAGTTGTATTGCAGGATAGTGAAAAAGAACTCATTTGAGGCGATTTGCTGTGAGATTGAGACTGGCAGAACAAAATATATAGTTGGGTGTTGCTATAGACCAGGTGATGGAATAGATGATGGAGATAGTATGCATGAACAAATTGATGAAATGAGTGGAAGGAGGGTAATTATTATGGTGGGTTTCAACTATGGTAACATTTTCACTATATAATTTAAGGAAATTACAACGTACTAGGATATACATTAAAATTAAATTTTAATATATTTCTATATTTCGACAACATCACGTTGCCATTTTCAAGAACTTAAGTACAAGACACGTGCACGCAGGCACAACAAACAGTAAGTGAGGAAGAAGTAGGAAGCTCATTATTTCTCCTAAAGTCCTGACGGTGCCCTCTAGCAGGCAATGTTGGTTTTCTTGGGCAATTGGGCTGAAGGTCTTCCTCATGTCTGCTTAAGTAATTATGTTACCTTAGATTAATTCTGCTCACATATTCTTGAATGCTAAAAATGCCAGGTTCCTTCTTAATACAGTCAACTCCCATTGTTGAACTTGTAGAGACTATAGGAATAGTTTTTCATATTGGATAGTTTGCTATACTGAATTTCTTTTAGCATTTTACTGTAGAGACTTGAGGGACTTTTCAGTAGTTTGTTATAGTATGAGTTGATTGCATCTTTATTCTTCGTCTGTTCACTCACATAATTTTTTTGCAGAATTCTTATATTTGTGGTCTCCAGTCTTCTTTGATTAGCTGTTTTTATTTCTAACCCATTTCTCAGAACTAATAGTTAAAATTGGTTTGACAGTGCCTTGTATACTGCTAGTCTAGTGTTTCAGCCCAGCTAATTTTTCTCTTATTTTGCTCATTCATTATCGACAATGTCCTTTGGTTTGAAAGACCTGGGTTCAAATCCAGTCTAGGATGTAAAGAATCTTTATCAGGGCTCTTTTTCCTGGAAACTTGAGTTTTTCATCCCACAAAACAGTCAAAAGAGCCAAACATATGGAATTTACAGACATTACACTGACCTCATAGCCTCAGTTGCTTTAGCCACAATTCCAAAACAACCAACCAACCTCTCTTATTCCATATACATTTATTTATGATTTCCTAGTAGACTAACTTTGCATATTCTATTGTGCATTTCTGTGTTTAATTTGCTATTTATCTTAACTGTGTTTAAATTTATAACAAATACTTTATTTTATATTATTGATGCTTTCCCTGTTCATGCCTATTTCATATTTTTTTTTTATTACTAATTTTTCATGCCAGATTTGTTACAGTGGTTATTCAATTAGTTAAAGAATCCTGGTAATTTGTATTGGAAGTGACAGCAAAGTTAGACAAGAGAAATGGATATATCATGATACTTTAAAATCCTGTACATTCCCTGAGGGTAAATATCAGGAATTTGGTGATAATGATAGTTTCAGATCTTGCCAAGGCGGTTGATGTGATTCCATGTGGGAAGTTTTCATACAAGCTCAGTGGAAATGGGGCATGCAGAATAAACCTGTGACAGAGATAGGAAAGTGGCCAGTTGACTTATCAGAAAGTGGATATAAAGAAACCACTATCATCCAGAAAATAGTTGATAATTATCATTCCTTTGGCCAGACTACAATCTGATATGAAGAGGATTTCTGTACCTTAAAGGGACTTCTGAACAGATAACAAATATTCTCTGTGCATGCAATCCATACATTACTTTCAAACCATCACAAAGTTACCTTCTTCTCTATTATCAGCTAAAGATAAATTGCTTCCACTATCCTTATCTGGTATTTGTCAAGTACCCTGTTCATGTTGCCTTTGTTTTGGGCAGATTGGCTGTTCTGCTAAGATCAGAATCAAAGAACATCAAGATTACATAAGATTTCTAGAATCAGAGGGTTCAGGCCTTGCTTTTCTTGCCATCAACACTATACATAGAGTTCATGGAAATCAGACAAAGATGTTACACTGTTGTTGTTATATGTCGCCCAGTCATTTTTGACTCTTGTTGATCTTGTGAACAAAGGCTCTTCTTTGTAAGTTCAAGTTGTATGTTCTTTTATTTTGTCCATCCAACTCTTTTGTGGTCTTCCTCTTCTTCTCATTCTTTCAATCTTTCCCAACATAACTGCCTTTTCCAATTATTCATCAACTTGTATAATATGTCCAAAGTACATCAACTTCTGTTTAGTGATAATCACCTCCAAGGAGTATTCTGTTTTTATACTCTCTAAAACCTTTTTATTGGTCATTCTTGCAGTCCATGAGATTCTTAATAGTCTCCTCCATACCATAATTTAAATGAAGCAATTTGCTTTCTGTCTTTCTTCTTAACAATCCAGCTTTTACACCCATACATCACTACTGGAAATACCATTGCTTTGACAATTCTAACTTTCATGGCCTTACTCACACCTCTATCTTTCATAATTTTTGTCAGGTTTAACATTATGTTTTTCCCCATAACTATCCTTCTTTTAATTTCATCTTCACATTTACCATCATTTCTGATTCAGTAAATCATAACTTTCAATGATTTCTATTTTATCTCCCTCTATTATAAATTCATTTAAATTGCCAGAAGCCATCACTTTTGTTTTGCTGATGTTTAAATTAAGCCTGGCTTTGTTACTTTCCCTCTTAACCAACAGAATCAACTGCTCAAAATCTTCCTTAGTTTCTGTTATGAGGGTTGTATCATCTGCATATCTTAAATTATTTAATTTTCTTCCACCAATCTTAATTTCAGTTGGATCTTTGTCTAAGTTGCCATTCTCATATTATATTTACCATAAATATTAAAAAGATAGGCAGTATACAACCCTGCCTCACCCATTTTTCCACTCAAACATTGTCTGTTTCTCCAAAGACTGTTTTTGCTGAAGTTTCTTCATTATTACACTATAGTAGATTTAAATTTCATCATCTATTTCTTAAAATGTGCAAAACACTACATCATTCCCCTAATCTTAATCTAACGGGATGCATGCCTATCTTTTAAGTTTTGGAAAGTAATTGTTCATAATTTTATTCATTTTATTGTATTATAATTATTATATTTTATTATTATTATTTTTTGAATTGTACGAGTAAACCTGGCCTGGTAAAACCTGTGTAGCTCAGTGGATGTGGCATTTCCACACCACAGCGCTTGACTGCACGAAGGAAGATTTTAAATTTTGAATCTAAGATTTTGAATTCAAGGAAGATTTTGAATCTAGTCGGCAACTAGAGGAAATTTTTCTAAGCCTTTTTGTGACCAGTTCCCGAGTTAGTCGATCTGTGGCACAGGCAAGTGGGTTTTTCATCCCGTTAACTCAAGAAAATCGACCGTAGAACCCACATTATTTCAGACATTAAATATATCATGTTAGGGTTAGGGACCACGAGATGGCAGCACATGTTGAGCCGTCTCTCTTCACTGCATGCCGCTTAATTAATGATAGCCTTAGGCCAGCTATCTCTGATTGGGTACCAGTGGGGATTGAACTGCCCACTCAGTCTCTAAAAGTTAGATAGGGCTAAATGGCCTCGCCTACTCCCCGTATACGGGAATAAAAAGGCATTAGCTGATTTTTTTTTTTTTTTTAAACCTGCCATGGTTCCTTTTAAGTTTAATGGTGTTATCTGCTTACTTAGCTGCAGCTGAGATATGTGATTTTTTTTTATTGATTTGTTGGAAAGTTCTTTTATTCTAAAGTACTAGTTTCAATCCCATATTGGTTGCTATATGGGAAGGATATTGCAGTGCATGGTATTTAAAAAAAAATACATCAATAATGCAATATCGGAATGTGTCCCTCAAGCTCGAAGAATAAACAAAATGGGAGTAAAATGGATGTGCAGTCTTATTAAGCATGAGATTTTAAAAAAAAGATGATGTGAAAGGAATATCAGTTATGAAAATTATAAGGATTCAGCCAGAAGAGTTACAACTATTATATGAAAAGATAAATGAATGAAAAGAAACTGGCTCTGCAAGCTAAAAGCAACCTAAAAGAATTCTATCATTATGCTGCAAGTAAAAGAAAGAATGAATATGATAGAATAACTCTACTTGAATGCAGATGGTATGTGGTGACAGATGCAGAAGAGATTGTTCAACTAATGACTGCCCATTTTGCTAAAAGCCATCAACTCAGTGTATTCAATATCCACTTCAGTGCTATCTGTTCACTGGATGAAGAAACTGAGATCTATGAAATGGAAGTACTAGACTGTTACACAAACTGAATAAGAATTTGACAATAGGAATTGATGGGATATCATCATGAATGTTAAGAGTATTCAACTGAACTGGCTGTTCCTTTGACATAGCTGTGTAATTTGGTCTCAGCATGGGGAAAATTTCACAGCAGTGGAAAGAATCCCATTACACAAGGGTGGTACAAAGACTGACATGTCTAATTATCAACTGATTAGTATCTCTGGAATGGTGATGAAGATGTTGTGAAAGTTGAGAAGAGATCACATAGAGAAATGGGTTGACCGAGAACCTATGCTTCGCAATGAACAGCATGAATTTACTAAGGAAAGTTCATGTTTGAGTAACATTACAATTTTATAATATTGTGATAGTTGAGTTTGACAAGGGGAATTAATATATCATGATTCTTTTGGGCTTAGCTAAAACTTTTGACAAGACTCAGCATGGAAAGCTGTTGCATAAGTTGAAAGATATGGAATTGGATTATAAAGTACTAGTTTGAATAAGATGATTGCTGACTGATGGACATCAAACAGTAGTGTATCTCATGTGAATCTGCAAGATAAGATTTAAGGTGACCAGTGGTTTACACCAGGGATTAGGCCGTGGTCCATTGTTATTCAGCCTTTACATTAATGACATTATGAAAAATTTAACAGGATTCATACAGCTATTTACTGATGATGATGATGCAAAGATAGGCAGGGTAATTAGAATGCAGCAGATATGCGATACTAACAGAATGATTTGAATAAGCTGGAATTGTGGGCATGTAATAATGGCTATCATTTTGATGTTACTAAATGTTAATTTCAGGAATTTCTAGGAATCATGGAGTTTTAGTAGGTAGGAAGTTGAATTTCAAGGGTCATATATGAGGAAATAGCTGAAAAGTTCTGATAAATACCTAGAACAAAAATGATATTAAAGCAACTGATATAACCACAAGAAAGAAACATATCTTAAAACCCTTTAACCCCCATGTTTCATCAAATTGTAATTTGTTCTTTTTCTTTTAGAATATATAAAAAGAGTTTCTTTAATATAATTTTTTTTTCTAGGTGTTTATCAGAACTTTTCAGCCCCCTCCTCCCATATATAGCAAAGATTGTGAATACAACTCAGAAGATAATTGCAGTAGCGAAATGAAGAGAACAGAATGTAAAATAAGGATGTAATTTTTACCTCTTTGCAATGTTTTGATATGACTTCATCTAGATTATTATGCACAGATCTGGTCTTTTAGCTTCCAAGGTGATGCAGATACAGTGGAGAGGGTGTAAAGGAATATTAAAGATATCAGGACTATGGAATGTAGATTATGAGGAGAGATTGAGAATTTGTGGACTGCAGATAGGAGAAAGAGAGGTAATATAATAGAGATCTACACATTTCTGACTTACAAGGTGTCATGCAGGATATCAGTAGATTGGATTTTTCATTCCATGGCAGGTGAAGAGAGAGGACAAAAGGGCATCCATGAAAGTTTGAGAATGAATGCTGTCAAAGTGATGACAGTTAGATTTTATTCTCATAAAATAGTACATAATTGAAATAGCTTGTCTTTGGAGGTGGCGAGTGCAGATGGTGTGTGTGTGTGTGTGTGTGTGTGTGTGTGTGTGTGTGTGTGTGTGTGTGTGTGTGTGTGAGTGAGTGATATGTGGCCTCCCTCAATGAGTCCTTGACTCCCTAGAGGTCTCTTGTAATAATAATAATATTATCCAGAAACAAATCTGTTTTTTAAAAAACAGGTTTCCAAGGTGATAACTGGCTTATAGAATTGCATATGAGGAGGATAGATTGAAGAATATGGACTTGGAAGTTTGAACCGAATGTACAAGTTAGTATGAGATACCTGCAGCTTAGATATATAAGTGAAATATTGCAGCATATGCATTATTTAGGGTCATCTATGGAAACTGGCTAAGGGTATAGCTAGGATTCTTTTCATGCTGAGTGTGTGTGTGTGTGTGGGGGGGGTTGCCAATAGATGTTGAGTTCATCTTTGCTGAACTCAACATCTATTGGCAAATGAATCTATTCAAAGAGGTCTAAAATGGCCCTCCCTTGATGTGTCCTTAAACTCCTGGAGGAGCATAGATAATAATATCTGCATAAAGTAAAGCTGATGTTGGTATCCGCTTTAATGCTACATGAAATATTTTATTATTGATTCATGAATTCATAAAATATAGCCAACATGAAATATGGATTACTTAAATGAAAATATTATTTCTTTGCTCATGTGATTTTCATACACTGTTTCATAACATGCTCAGTATTGTTTTTCCATAATACAGCAAATAATGTTGCTTCACTGCTCTTTTACTGAACCTTGCCAGGACTGTAGTTTTAATTAAGACTCTGTTTGCCTACAACTTAAGATGCCAAATCTGCATTGCAAGTTCTTTCATCTATGATTATGTTATTATTCCATCTTTTAAATCATGCTAAAGATGCTCATAACTTGTTGAGTAAAAACTGAATAAAGAAACATTTTTAAGTAATCCATATTTATCATATTACATTTGCTTATATATCAGTTAACACAGATCAGAAGAATTGTCCCTTTCTAGTTATCTTATCCATAGAGGATGCCATGTTAGGATATTAATTCTGTTTCAGTCACACTTTAAATTGTTTCTGATGATTTAGTTGAGTGCCTGTGTGCCTGTCACAATTATAATTTGTCCTCTGAAGATGCTGGTTAGAAAACCAGCAGAATGTTAGTAAGTTCAATAAATTAATTTATTTTTTACCTATTTTGGTGTTGTTTATATTGGGAAGCACTATCATGAATAATCAACAACACGTAATCCTTTCTATGCATATAGACTTATGTCCCCTTGGAGTAGAGAAACAGGATGGAATTAGAAGAGATGGTTTTGAAAGTGTATGATGTTAAGCTAGAGCATCATAGGTGTTGCTGTAAACTTGGAAATATGATGAAGGGATGTCAGAAAAAAAAAAAAAGGACACTTTTAATAAGTACAAGAAGAGTAATCAGGTAATAGGTTTAGTTCTGATGTAGTCTCTTGTATAAACTGGAAGAATCAGATGATGGGGATATAGTGTTAATTTTTGCAGTTCATTACCTTAGATAGCATGCCGTGGATGGAACGAGTGAATAAAAGTGTTCAAGATTTGATAGTATAAAATAATGCAACTGTGAATTGAGATATCATTATTGCCTTGAGATAGAGAAAGATCACATGGTCTTCACTGTTGTCTGAACATCACATTTAATGAACTATAATTTATTTGGAAGTTTTTTTAAAAAATTTCCAGTATACCATGTCTTTTGTAAATAAAATCAATAAAAATCTTTTTTTTTTTTAAAAAAAAAAAAAAAAGCAAAGAAATGTAGTTATCAATTTTCTGTTAAGCTACAGATACAAATCAAAATATAGTACTTCACAGATCACTATGACTGCTATGGAATAATATTTGCATAACATGATGAATTGGAATGTTAGAAACAATAATTAGTTAAACATAATATGGATTTTACTTGCATAAATATTTTATTGCCATAAAATTTTTTCCCTTGACACTGGGTCGAAAATTTTATGGCAGTAAAATATTTACGTAAGTAAATTTTGTATTATGTTTAACTAATAATTGCATCTTTTGCATGTATATATGTAAAATTGGAAGTAATTTTTAGAACTTTCCACTGAAGCTGAGTTAATAAGTCTCAGATGAGATGATAGGGTCTTTCCTCCTGCAAAACAGACAATTCTGATTAGCTCTGCATATCTTAACCACGCTACTGGCCAAGACATATACATACCTCCAAGTAAACAAACATGGATGCGAAGTGCATATTAAAATTGTAATACCATTGATATTACATTGAACTATATGATAGTTCAATGTAATATCAATTACATTGAACTATCAATGTAATACCCATAATGGCAGGTAAGGTGGTTAATACATAGATTTGACTTTGTTTATATTTTAGCTACATCATAGTCAAATTCCTATGTATCCTGAAGTGGTATATACTAGCTAGTATAATAGTCCTATGTGACAAGTTGACACATTACTAACTTCCTGTCAGTAATTTTTCTCCAAATTACTGTTATGTCATGATTACATTGTCAGATTTTATATTTCAGTCTTCTAAAAAAAACTTCTAACTGCATCAATCCACCCAGATCTTTGTCTTCCTCTTGGTCTTTTTCCTGCTATCCTTGCATCAAACACTTAATACCTGGCTAACTTTTCCTGCCTCATTCTGTTTTAAGTGAACATGCCACCTTAGATTAGCTCTGCACATGTTTCCGAATGCTAACAATATGAAATTCTTATTCCATATTGTCCAAATTCTTATTCCATCTATTTGTTCAGAACTCTCGTATCTGTAATATCTAGTTTTTGATTGGTTTTTTAACCCAGATGTTGGATCTCTAAGTTGGTTTGAATACTGTTTTTTTATGTAACTAGCTTGGTGTTTTGACCTCTTATTCCATATAAATTTATTCACTTGACTTCATGCCACACCCCCAGCTTTTTCCGTTCTGTTTTTTCCCTCTATGCTGTGTATGTACACACGGGTCAAAACGGGAGTGCCACACTTAGTAATAGTGCACACAAAATATTTGCTTCCAGAATTTCTAATTTACAGTCAATTTTTGAACATACCATAAAAATGAGTTATACAATAAATCATGCTTATTACTTATTTTATTTAGTAATTTCTGCAGTGTCTCTAATCCAGTATTACTCTAACCTATTCCAACTTAATACATTCTAATTCCATAGGGATTAGAAGTTACTTTTAGCCTGTGCTACGTGGGGGAAACTAATGCTGATCTCAGCAAGTTGCAGAGGCATATTTATTTAGAATGTGTACTGTCTAGACAATACAGTCACTTGAATTCATGCAAACAGTGTTGGATTTTAGAAGTTGTAGCAAGATGAAAAAATTAGCAGTTTTAGTGTGTCCCTTAAAAATGTCACTGTCAAAAATAAAGTGGAAAAGAACTGCATATACATGCAGTATTTAAATAGCTGAAGTAGTAAGCATTTAGGTATTCTTGTAGAAATATTTAGCATGTAATGTACAAGATCTTTTAACAAAGATGTGTGTGTGCCACATATACAAGTCTGAGAATGGCAAACTTGTACACAAAATATTTTTTATGCACACATGGGCTGGCAAAAATCAGAGGGAATATTTCCCACAGGTCTTCAACCTCCTCATAAAAGCATTCCATAGACTTGCTGGCATCTTGGTTGCTCACCTCTGAATCTACTCAACTTCTCCCAAAAAAACCTAGGTGACCAGATTTGCAGAGTAGTCAAGATAGGTCTTATCAAGGCATTATAATAGCTATAATACTCCCTACCTCTGATTTTCAGACTGTTCTTCACTAACCTATGAGCTATTTTAGTCACTTTTGCACTATGCCCACTGAACTTTGACTCCCTTTCGACCAGCATCCCTAAATCCCTAGCTTCTTCGATTTCCTGGAATACACTTCCATAATCTTTTATCTCAAAATACATAATCTTGCACTTTGCTGCATTAAACTGACAGATAGCCATTCTCCTTTGCTTATACCATCAATCTCTTTAAATCGTACTCCAAAATCTTTGCATCTCATGTTTATTAACTGTTTCTCTACTCAGGTTTTCATCATCAGCAAACAACTCAATATTTAGAACTCTGGGACATACCGCTAGTCATAAGCCTTTTCCTGAATGCTGTTTCTGAATAAACTACTGTTTGATAGCTCTCCATCAGCCCCACCCTCTTATCCACATCTCCAGTTTTACATCTATCCTCATATGAATTCTCTCAGATGCTGTTGCAAAGTTCAGCAGTATCACTGTGTAGCTATTAACTTTATCCCCTTTGCCTGTCATTCATTTCATTATAAAAAGTAACTAACTGAGGCATGACTGACCTGTTGTTGTTTATAAAACCATGCTGTCCTCCATCCATAACTAACTTCTCCAATATCTTGACCACCACTTCTGAGATGGCGATTAGTCATTAATTTGCTACCTCACTCTTGGAGCCCACTTTATGCAATGGAACTATTCCCCCCCCCCCCTTTTTTTTTTCCCCCCTACTTCGTTAGGAGACCCATCCAGAACTGAGACTTTGGTCAAACAATCTGGTCAAAGGCACTGTCAATTCCCTAGTACATTCTCATAATACACAAACTGGTATAACCATCTAATCTCATAGCTGTATTCACATCAAGAGTCTGCAGTCAACTCCAGTTTATATATGCTTCTGTTTCCACATTAACCACACTTTTTACTGCAAAATCTTCACTTATTTAATACACCCTTGCAAAGTTGATGCTCAGTAATTCAACTATATGCTATTTTGTCTGTTTCAGTTACATTCGTACCATAGGCATTCATCAGAATTGTTCTACTGTAATCATTCCTCCTTTTACTTGCCACTATGGCTTGCACAGCTAATTTCCCCTCTTACTCTTATTTTGTCTTTCATACTATACTAGTTGCCCTTCTGACTTGTGCTTGTTGAACATTTCTCTTTAAATTTTCTCTGCAAACTTTTTTTTTTTGCAACTTCTGCTTAGTGATAATTCTACTTATCCAGTTAAATCCTATTTGATTTATCCTCTCGACTGTAAAAAAATTGGAAATGTATTAACATATCAATTCTGTGATATCAGATTAATACCACCTTCCTTCATAATGCGATCCACATAAACATTGGATCACATTATGATCCACTGTTTATGATCACATTATGATTATATACATCCCCACCATATACCCCTGTCTTGCACCTGATTTTGCATCAGACCATTTTCCCAATTCTCCTTCAGTTTTAACTGCTGGCTCACAACCTTAAATAATAACTGTGTTGCTCTGTATAGTGCCTGTTTCCACTAGATCATTTTTGCATCTCTAGGCTGCTTATTGCTTTTTCCAGAACTATCAAACTTAAATATGGATCCTTTATTACAGGAGTCTCAAACTCAAACCTAGCAAAGGGCCAGTCAATTAGATGTATATCAGATGCAGGCCATATTCAATATTATTTTGTGAATCAAAACGTAAACTAAAAAAATAAAGGCTCTAACAAAGGCCCTTTTGTTGCCGGGCCTTTATGACTTACGTAAATAATTACACCACCATTTAAATTTTAAAAATATAACGAGTTCAGAAAATATAGGTTCGATTACATTTTATTCATACTTTAAGAAAATTATTTAAATACATAATTTTGACTTACAAAAATAAAGATTTTTATCTACGAGTCCTTTTTTTAATTTGATTTTGATCCTGAAACCTGACATCTTTTCCTCCTTACTAACATGTCAGTATCTGCTTTTTTATTTTGTGTCGCAATATGAAGTATTGCATTTAATTTAGAATCTTTTATCCGAGAGCAGAACTTTGATTTATCAAGTTTCATAATTGAAAATAATTGCTCACATACATAGGTGCTTCCAAAGATTGACAACATTTTTGCTCAATAAATTTTATATTTGGGATATTTACTGCCAAGGTATTTATAAAAATATGGTATGCCAACTTCATTATATTTATTTTTTAGTTCAGTATTGCACTGGAGTTCAATTACTTCCATTTGTAATTCTTCGTCAACATTTTCAATATTAATTAAAAAAGGTGAACTAAATAATAATTCATTTTCAAACTGATTTTCTGATTTCTGTTGAATCAGAAAATCTTTTTTCAAATTCAATTTTCAATTCTTCAATTTGAGGAATGTACTTTTCAGCATCATTATTATTTCGAAAAATCCATTTAAGTGTAGGAAAGTGGGCTAAATTATTCTTTGCCAAAGAGTTTTTCCAGAAATGATTTAATCGAATCATACATATCAACTGTTCACGTCCTTGCAGAGCAGTATTCAAAGTGTTTAAGTGGCTTATTACGTGAACTAAAAAGGTCAAGTCTTTGCACCAATCTTCATTGGTGAGCTGAGGAATTAATTTTCCTTTTGGATGAAATAAACATGTCAATTTCTTTTAAAAGTTCAAAAAATCTTTTTAAAACAATGCCACCTAACCTCCGTATAACATAGCAAACTGCTGTATTGTGAATCCAATTCATCCAACAAAGCATTGAATTGTTGATGATTCAAGGTGTGAGAGCATATCCAGTTTACTGTTTTAATTACTACGCTCATGACGTGTTCCATCTTTGGTTTTTTAGCACAAAGTGACTCCTGGTGTATTATGCAATGAAATGATTTAAGTTTGTCCTAGCACAACATTTCCTTTTTCATTTGAAGTTTTGTAACATAGCTCCTGCTATGGTTAACACTAACCATAGCAGGAGCCCCATCTGTAGTCACACTTACTAATTTTGACCGGTCTGCATGAGCATTTTCAAGACTTTTCTCAATACACAAATATAAGTAATTTTCTGTCGTTCCTGACATAAGCACTATATCCAATAGTTCTCCAGTCACATTCATATTGTCATCAACGCCACGAATAAATATTGCTAACTGGGAAGTATTAATAATGTCTGTACATTCGTCAACTGCAATGGAAAATGCTACAAAACTCTTTGTATTTTCACACAATATATCTTGGAAGTTCTCTGCTATATCTTCAACACGTTCTGCAACTGTATTTCCTGATAGGCTTATACTTTGAAATGCTTGCTTTTTTTTTCCAGACATATGATCAAAATCATATGTCCGGATTGTATTAAAATACAATTACAATTTTTAATAAATTCTCCATCAGTAAAAGATTTTGAAGCCTGAGCAATTTTTTCACTTATGACATAACTACATTTAACAGCAACATCACTTGTTGTGATAACATTCGATATCCTCTGTTGAAACTTCAGTTCATTTTTTAAATCTTTAAGTTTGTCATCACACATCTTTTTTTTTTGTATATTTATCACAGTTCTTATGGTTTGTTTCATAATGGTGTTTTAGGTTATATTCTTTCACCACAGCGACACTTTGTCTACATATCAAACATGTTGGAATATTTTTTACTTCCACAAAGAGATATGCCTTTTCCCATTTTTCTTAAAAAGTTCTGCCTTCTTGATCTATTTTTCTTTTTTAACTTTAAATTCAGACATTGTTATGGGCAAAAAAAATATATAAGTTATTGAGGTAACTTTTTATTAACACACTATCATATTACAATGGTAACCTGTAACTTATTGACATTGTATCACGTGGCTTAAAATGGCTGTGTGACAAGTAACTTCCATTCAGTGTTGCCAACATTTGATGATAGAAACATGGTACAAAGAATTATAGTAATAAGTTTTACTTTTGTTTAAAGCTGTCATAAAACATTTAGAAGTTTGAATTTTTTCTGTTTTAATCCCTGCAGGATGTTAGAAACATTGATTTTTAGAAAAGAAATCATTAAGGTTGTGGGCTGGATACGAAGTCTTTGCAGGCCATATCCAGCCCGCAGGCCGCCAGTTTGCAACCCCTACTTTATTATTCCCATGTTTTCATAATTATTTGTGTTAAAGTGAAAATCTGATATTGACTTGCTTTTTTCCTCATCTTTTTTCCATAAATTTCTTAGCCACTTTTCAAATATCTTACCTAAAACACTGAATAGAGAAAGTAATTTTCATCATTCCCATTTGGGTTTGTTTTTATTTTTTTGATGGGTTCTGTTCCAGTTGTCTAGGATTTGACTTTCTGACTTCCAAATTATGCAGTGCAGCTGGTGTAAAATTTTTATACTGTGTTTGAGTATTTCTGGTTGAATATCATCCAGCTACATTTCAGTTTCTGTTGGGTTTTTATGCCTCAAGTATTTTCTATCACTGCTCTGTTACTGCTTATCTCCAGAATATCTTTCAGTTTTCATTGTCACCTTTATTGCCTCCATTTTCCTTTTTACTGCACTCTTTTCTTCCATTTCTGTTTTTTTTTTTTTTTTTTTTTTTTTTTTTTTTTTTTTTTTTTCCAATACCCTTCAGAACATTTTGCCACCTTTTGATATTTATTTTTATATTCTTACAGAAGTTTTCCCATGACTTTTTTAAAATTACTTTTACATTTAACCTAGTTGTCTCTAGCTTTGGCATTAATTCTAACTCCTCATGTGAACAAATTAAGCATGTTTGAAATGCATTTAAGATTGAGATATAATTGAAATAAAGTTGTAATTTTGATTGCAACAGATTTTTTTTTTCTTTTTGCTAATTTTATGAAAATCAGGTAAAATTATTTCTCTAATCATACTCTAATATTTTTTATAATTTTTGTACTTATTTAAGTCTGCATTTTTCAAATTTTTGTAGGACCACAACAGAACGTGAACTTCAGAGGTTTACAAATAATGTTCCATTTGCTCTTGTTCAGCCATATGGATGGAGGAAGACACATGTAGAAATAGTAGATCCTTCAGATGCTGAAGAGCTGGTTTTTACTAATGTTTATGATAATTTTGTTCCAACTCGGGAAGGCATTGCAGGATATATACTTGGTTGGGTTCGAGGAGAGCGCTCAACAGGATATCATGAAATTGAAAACATGTTGGTTGAAGGATCATTGTTGACTGGTGTGGGAGAGTTAATAATTGAAAATGACACTGTGAAACTTAAAGCACCTGCTAGTGGGCTTAGTTACTACTTAACATCTCTGTCAAAAGATTCTCTTCTCCGAAAACTGGAAGGAGAAATGAAAATTTTAAAAATCATATCTGCCATATTTGGTTGCTTGGGAGTTGCTCTTTTGACTTGGATGGCAACATCTTGGTACAGTATCCGAAAGAAGAAGTTGAAAGAACAACAAGACAAGCAGCGTTTTGAGGAGGCACGTAGACTACGACTTGCAAATGAAAGAAAAAATGGTGATAATTTAGAAAGGAGTCCTACGTGTGTTGTCTGTCTTACAAATCCAGTTGAAGTAATCGTGTTAGAATGTGGACATGCTTGCCTCTGTTTAGAGTGTGAACCATATATTGAAAATTTATGTCCTGTGTGTAGAAGTCCTATCAGTAGGACTCTTCCAACTTACTTACCATAATTACAAAACATATTAAGCCAAATAGTTGAATCGATTACTGATAGATTTATTATGATTATTTTTTAGTTTAGCATTTTCAAAATGATTACTTACTTTAATTGATAGGATTATATTTTTACATCCTGTGTAATGTATCATAACATTTTCTCCAAAGGAAAACACACTTGTAATCAATTTAAGCATTTTTAATTTAAATACAGTTTTTGCATAATTGAGCAGAGTAGCTTTTTAAGGGAGAATAATTCACATTACTTCATGCTTTTGCTTGGAATGATAACGAAAATTACTTGGAAACTAATTCATTTGTGGTTTGATTGTATTTGTGATCACATTCATTATCTTTGATTATACTATTTTCTTTATTAAATTATATAAATTATACAAATATGTATATTTGGAAAGCAATCAATTCAGAAAACATGTTCATAATATTTTAGATAATTATGAAGGATTTTTTTAAAACTCATCGTTAATGATGACAAAAATGGACAAATGGAGATAATGTAAACTGTATTAAAGATGATAATACAGTTTACTTTATATGTATATTTGTAAACTTGATCAGATTTTTAGGCCTAAATTTCTTAAGATTTACAAATTAGATGAACAAGCTTAGATCAAAAGAGTAAAATAAAATGAAGTTGAAATTACTATAATTTTAATCAATACAGTTAAGAATGTAATGCATATTCAAGTAAATAATATTTAAAAAGGCCTGCTGTTGCTGTAAAAAATCTGTTTTATATGCTCTTTTATGGTAAATTTAGACAACAGGTTGTAGAACCTATAAAATATTTTTATTGTATCATATAGCTGAGTTCATTAAATATAATGTACAGTTTCCTGGAAGTTCATTCTTGTGTTATGTGAAGAGAAATATCCCCCCCCCCCCCATATGGTCTTCATTTTAAGAATGAGTAAATTGGATTGCTTTTTCAATAATTTTATAATACAGTGGAAAATGTAAATGGTCTGATATCTGGAAATCTGAGGGTTCCAGATATTGGGTTTTATTGGAATTGAAAAGCGTATCCCTATAATGCAAGTGCTCGCTGTTATAGTATTGATCAGAATCGCAAATTCTAATGAATACTGTAATATAGTATGCTATTCTGAGCAATAGTATATTTTTACCAAAAAAAAAAAAATAATAATCTTCTCCATTAAATCTTTTCACTATTGAATAACAAATATCTGTAAAAGTATGTTAAAATGTAACAAAACATAAAAAAATTAATGGAAAAAAAAACATAGCATTTTGTTGCTGTTATTGAAAAAGTATATAAAGAAACACAATTTATTTAAATGATACCTAAAAGAAATTATTATAAATTAAAGATGCCAAGAAATTATATTCCTGGTTTCATCCTTTATCCAAGTATAAGCAAACAGTTTGTGTATGAAGTAACTTCATGAATTTAATTTATAGTATAACCAAGTGAAAAAAAAGCTTTCAACATCTATCTCTAATTTAGAGTATGTTACTAATAAGGTGTGAGACCTTTTGACTATTTGTATATAGGAAATATGATTTCTTCATTACTTCTGGGTCTGGCTCTCACTATAAAGGTCGAAATCGGTCTGGTTAGTGGCCCTTCCCATAACATTATATACATGTCCATAAGGATATATGCTTTACATTATGGGATACTAAGGCAATTAATGCGAAGTTATTAGCCTCTATATAAAAGTAGCCCAGTCGTGAAGTTCCTTCACACGCAAACTTTGTTTACTTACACTTGGATAAAGGATGAAACCAGGAATATAATTTCTTGACATCTTTAATTTACAGTATAACCAAATGAAAAACTTTCAACAAAACAAGAAATTACTAATAAAGTTTATTGCAGTGTATCACATTGCATCTTCAGTGTATGAGACTAGCACTTAGTTATAGCAGAAGACTAGAAATGTTAAAGTGTTAGGAGATTTTTTTAAATTACTAGCAAATATATATATGTATATCCCCCCCACACACACACATGATCTGATTTGATCAGCTCTTACCTCTCTGAAAACACTCCTGACTTCATAGGTCCTATATCTTTTTATTGGAAGATATAGTGGATTGCTGAAGTTAGGAACTTTGTCAGTCTTACATTTCTCATTTTTAAATGACTGTACCATTTTAGATTACCTCTTATGACACATTCTTTAATATCAATAATGTCAAGTTCTTTTCTGATATCTTCATTTTTAATATGAGTCTGCGAAGTTTATTCCATCTATTTCCTCCAAGTTTACTCAAAGCTTTAATACCTGTTCTTTAATAAACTTTTTTTATTTTCAACCCATCTCTCATCCATAAATTAAAATTGGATGTGCTGTATTTTGTGCTGCTTGGCATTTTAGCTGATATTGACATTTATCTTGGCGTGAAAATCAGCAGTTAATATTTTCGTGCCATATTTATCACAGCAGTTATTATTATTATTAGCATCAGACTGCCACGGAGTCATTCATTACAGAAGATCCCCCCCCCCTCTCTCTCTCTCACACACACAGATCATGAGTTAAATGCATTAATTGTCTCCACAGTCAGTACACTCTAAGGCACTGCATTCCAATTAACCACCACTCTCCATGCAAAGTACCTACTCTTCACCCTCTTGCTTATGTGGCTTCCCATGATGGCCTTTTGTTTTCTCCCTATCTCCTCTTTCTCTCTACTTTTCCTCCTATCTCTAGACTGCAAATTGGATTCCTTGAACCTATCTTCATACTCAACATTCCAGACACCAAAAACCACATTAGGTGGTCGTCACCAAACATGTCATTCCCAACGTCCTCATGCTTTTCAAATGAGGTGACCAAATCTGTGCACAGTAATCCATATACAGTCTGATCAAAGCTATATGCAATGGAATCATCTTTATGTCAGTGTCCTCTACATTATTGCCATAATTCACTGTATGCTACCCTCACAATTTTAGCAAAATGTCTTTCAGATTTCACGTCCTTATCCACCATCACCTCCTCTAAGACATCACCAATTTTATACTCTGCATCTCATTTTTGCATCCCAAATTTTAAAACCTTACACTTGACAACATTGAACTGGCATCCCCATTCATTCACCCGGTCTATTCAAGCCCTCTTGCAAGGCATTTCTACTCATAGTTTTCAATGTTGCATCATCTGCCAAATTGCATATCACCATTCAAGCCTTTCCCAATATTATTACAAATAAACAGCAGCAGTCCCAAAACAGACCTGTGGGGCACACCACTAGTGACTTTCCTCTTCTGGGATATTGCTTCCCTATGCACAACATGTTGATACCTATCAGATAGCCAATCTTCAAATCCAGCATGCTAATTTACTATCTAACCCTATCTGTTCCAGTTTAATTACCAGGTAGTCATGTTTTAGTTTTCATCTCATTAACACCAATTATGTTCATGTGGCACTTGTCTAGTTGTCCTGCCATTTGATTTCTTTCCCACTGATATCTCTTAAGTTGATGGTGCCTGTCTTGAATTCTGCTAACACTAAGTATGTTGCAGATCAGACTAGTCAACCTGTCTGTTTTTGGTTTAAGCCAATAGAGAATACAATTTGGTTGGCTCAGTCCCAGATTGCCAACCCTTCCTCATTCATTCGATATTCAGTAATAACTTCTATTAGGTCAGAAGGCACTAGTCAGTTCTCTAAATCTAAAGATACCATAGTGTATGCATTTCCCTATGTCCAATTTCATTTGTGTTATAATTTAATTTGATTAAATACTCCTCGAGTTGTAACAGATTTATTCATGAAGATAACATCAGGAGGGGTCACTTAAGGGTTAAAGCTAGATAACTGAGAGGAGACTTCTACGTAACCTTTAAGAAAAACAGAGAACTGACTAGTGCCCTCTGACCTAATAGAAGTTATTACTGAATATCGAATGAATGAGGAAGGGTTGGCAATCTGGGACTGAGCCAACCAAATTGTATTCTCTATTGGCTTAAACCAAAAACAGACAGGTTGACTAGTCTGATCTGCAACATACTTAGTGTTAGCAGAATTCAAGACAGGCACCATCAACTTAAGAGATATCAGTGGGAAAGAAATCAAATGGCAGGAGAACTTGACAAGTGCCACATGAACATAATTGGTGTTAATGAGATGAAAACTAAAACAGGCAAGATCCTGCTAAATAATTATATGATGTAATATTTGGGTAATAGTGATTAGGGAAAGGAAGGAGTAGCAATAGCATTCATTGCCAAACACAAAAATAAACTCAATTGGCTGGCAGTTTTAAGTGGAGTTATGTGGGGAAATTTCAAATTGGGAATGGAACAGTGAAACTTTGTCTATGGCTCCAAAAGATTCCGCCAAGAAAGAAGTGGCAGAATTATTCCTAATATTGGAATCTGCTTTGTATGACAACAATGTAACAGATATATTGCAAGAGGATGATGCATATATAGTGGTGTAGTTAGATTTGGCAAAGACCTTTAGTATATTGCCACACAATAGGGTTGGTCACTAAATTAAAGTACATGGGGTTAGATCAGTGTTTTCAACCTGAGGAGTGCACACAAAACTATTTCTAGGAGGGGTATCATTATTTTTTGTCATTAATATACTAAGTGTTAGAAATGTAAAAGTTAATTTTTAAAATATTTGTGTACTGTCAAAAAAAATTGTAAGACTCTTAGTTTTACTACACAGTCCTGGCGTAAATATACTGTTACAACAGTATATTTATGGCAAGTACTCATAGAATTGCACGAGGCTGGTTCCACTAGTAGTGCTGTGCACAGCCAACATTCATGTGTTAATCAGTAGAGAGGGTTGTCTAGCTGTATGGGTTAATGTGCAATGGGGAGATTATGGAAACTGTGTAGCTGTAATAGCACTTCACAAGGTTAGAATGCAGCCACCTGTTTTGGGAAATTATATTGAAATTTCCCAAGAAATTATTGGGAAATTTCATCCTTTATTCAAGTGTAAGCAAACAAAGTTTGCATGTGAACTTTTTCATATCCCATAATGCAAAATCCATATCCTTAGACGTGTATAATGTTATGCATTATGAGAAGGACCACCTTCTCGTTAGCCTACATATACAAGTAGCCCAGTGGATGTTACTTCACGTGCAAACTTTATTTGCTTACACTTGGTTAAGGATGAAACCAAGAATATAATTTCTTGGTATCTAATTTATTGTTCAACTCATATACTAATATTATTGATCAGGTTTAATTTCAGTAAAATCTGATCAATTCTTCTTCTCTTCCGTCTAAGACGGGTTGAGTCTTCTCTTGAGCAGGATCTTCCAGTCTTCTCTATTCCTTGCTGTTCGAAAAAGTTCCTTATATGTTCTGCATTCTGAGATGTTCTTTATTAATTTCAGCCAGGTAATTCTTGGTCTACTTTTTTCAGTTGGAAAAGTATTGATTAGGACGTTAGGAAGTCTGTCTGCATCCATGCGTACAGTGTGTCCAAACCATCTCAGTTGTTGTTTTCTAATTTTTTCTATTATTGTCTTTTTATACAATAGTTCTTGTGTGACTGTGATGTTTGTTTTCTTTTCTATCCAACTTGTTCTATTTATTTTTCTTAAGCATTTCATTTCAAATGCCAGCAGTTTTTTCTCCTCTCTGGTTTTTAACTGTCCATGCTTCTGCTCCATAGATGATTGTTGGTATAATTATTGCTTCATATAATTTGATTTTGGCTTGTTTACCAGATTTTCTGTAATTTTCCTATGGTGGTCCATCCTATCGCTATTCTGTGTTTGATTATTTTGAGTTCATCTATTGTTTCTGTTAGTTTTGATCCAAGGTGTATGAAGTTGTCTACTTGTTCTATTTGTTCTCCGTTTAGGGTGGCTGAGATGGTAGTTCTGTTCCTCCCTATTTTCATCACTTTTGTCTTTTGTATATTTATTGTCATGTCATATGTTTTACAGCTTTCGTTTAGCTTGTTGATCAACTTTTGTAGTTCATTTGGGGTTCTTGCAAGAAGGATGAGATCATCTACATATTTGATATTATTTATGTTTAAACCGTTGACATTGATTCCAGTCTCATTGTCTTTTGCTTTCTTTACAACTTCTTCTAGATATATGTTGAATAGGCATGGGAATAATGGGCATCCTTGCATTACTCCTTTTTGGATCTCTATGGATTCTGTTGTGAGTGTGTCCTTTTTAATTATTGCATTTGTCTTAGAGTAATATTTTATCAGAAACTGTATTATATATTTGTCTATTGCTTTTTCTAGTAGAATTTTAAGAAGGATTTCTCTGTTGATGTTATCGGAAGCTTGTTTAAAGTCTACAAAACAACAATATAGTTCTTTATGGTCTTCCCAGCTGAGCTCTGCTAGTTGGTGCAATGTGAAAATTTGGTCTATTGTTGAATAGTTTCCTCGGAAACCAGCTTGTTCTATGCCTATCATTTCTTCGTAGGTGTTTTTTAATCTATTTTGTATAATTCTTATGAATATTTTATAGGTGTGAGGGAGTAAATTGATTGGTCTGTAATTTCGGCAGTCTCTTTTGTCTCCTTTCTTGTATATTGGGATGATCTTTCCAGTTCTCCAGTCATCTGGGATCTCTCCTGTTTGTAGTATTTTATTGAATAGGGTTGTTAAATATTCTCTTGATATGCTGCCTCTATGTGACCACAGTTCAGTAGGGATAGTATCAATGCCTAGTGCTTTATTGTTTTTCATCTGTTTTATTGCGTATCTAACTTCTTCTTGTAAAATTTTTGTGTGATCATTATTTTCTTCTATTGTTGGCACTGTAGTTTTGTTTCCTTCGTGGAAGATAGTCTTAAAATGGTTTGACCAGATTTTTCTTATATATTCAATATTCCCGGTTTCAGTCATCTTGTCAAAATTTGATCAATAATATCTAGAAAAACAACAAAAATAAATAAATAAAAATAATTTGCTTTATTTGAGACACAATGCCATTTAATTGGCCCAATTAAATGGCATTTCCTAAAGAGCCGATATAATCGGATCTTTAGGAATGTCCGTAAGGGATGTCACTTTCTTGCATGGTCTTAATCTGAATGTGGTCAAATTGCATTACTTATATAATTTACTTATATATTTGATCTAGTGGGGGTTGTAGCTTTTTGCCTTTTTTTTTTTAATTTAAATTTATAAATCAAAATTGTTTTATACCTAATTGAGGATAATTTTTCTCTTATTCCATTATAAATCTATTTAGCCGAATGTCCAGCATACCACTTTTCTTATTTTGTGATCTATATTTCCATGTTTAATTTGCCCTTCTTCACTAAAAAATTGTCTAAATAGCTGAAATGTTCTGCTTATTCTATAGGTTTTTCATTTCAGAATGCAGCTGATGTTTTCAATGTTCCTATCTATTTTCATAGTTATCCTTTTATTGTTGATTTTTGTAACAAATGTGTTACAGCACTGAAGAGTCCTGAAGACTTGTACAGGATTTATTTAAGCATATAACATCTTTCTACATTTAAGCTGCTTCAATTTTTATTATGAGGTTAAGCTATTTTGCTTCATAATGTAATCCAAGATTTTCTTGAGAAAATAAATAATTTAATAACGGAATTAGATATTTACGTGCCAACATTTTCCTAACTTAACATTATATAGGTATTTGGAAGATGCACACTCAGCACAGAGAGAGAGAGAGAGATCATATTCTAGAGAACAATGACCATCATGTATGAAACTTAAGGGCAAAAAGTTGTGCTCTTCCTAGTGATGTTCTGTAATCAGTGCTGATGGGAAAATAGGGTAGTACATCAAAATGTGTTTAAAATCATACCAGCAATTCTGTTGCAGTTATAGAAACTTAGCTTACCCAGATTGGCTTTTGTTACCATAATTATTATTATGACACCTCCAAGGAGTCGAAAGACTCAGTGAGGGAGGATACCGACTCTACAGCTCTCCATCTCCACCAACTACAGCAAACTGCAACTACCACCACCATCACTAGTATTTTTTGTCTGTAAATTGCATATTTTCTTAAGGCCGATTTGTCTGTATGCGGGATGAAAAACTCTGCTACCCTGGTACAATATCGAGTAACTCGCTTTCAATTGAAAATCTGTATAAAGATTTCCTCTCATCACAACGAGAATTGAACTTATGTATTTTCTAATCGAAGAGTGCAATGTTCTATCATTCTTCCAATTGCATTGTGGAGACAAAAAAAAAAAATTTTGGAATAAGTTGGTTAGTCTTATACCTAAATATACATAATTCTTGTTTGTATATTGTATTTCTCAGGCAGGCAACTGCTGCCATCTCATAGCCCTAAACCCTAACACACATTATTGTGTGAAATAGTTTATTTTTGGTTGATTTTTTGGAGATGTATGGTTGAAATAAACCCTCAGTTTTTGGGAGAAAACCCTACTTATCCAAGCTAAAGATCAACTAACTTGGGAACTAGTTAAAGAAAGGCATAGAAAAAAGTTCTAATCAGGAGCTAAAATCAAACTTATAGGTCTTTCTTTGGGCAGCCTAACACTATGTAAACACCATCACAAAATAACAAAGGCACTGTGTGTGTGTGTGTGTGTGTGTGTGTGTGTGTGTGTGTGTTTAGGGTCAATAAATTATGCAAAATTCCACTTGTGATGAAAAAAAAAAAATACTCGCCCAAGAGTTTCCCCTCCCCACAAACACACATTTTTTAATAATATGTTTCAAAACATCAAATAGGAATTCCATAAAGTGATGAGTTTGTTTGGAGAACATTTCCTTTAAGAACATTCCAATAAGATGTCAATAAATAATAAGAATGGAAAGAATGGTAAAAACACCATTGATTTGTTATAAAATTTGTTAGATTAATTTTTGCTAGAATTAAAGTTATAAAAAGACTGTTTATAAAGTTTTTTATTAAATAAAAAAAATTGTTTAGTCCATTGCACAGCTGGTTGCCAATTGGCAAAATCTATTCGCCACAGATGAGTGTGCAGGCAGCATATTTGTCAAGCTCTGTGTGTGTGTTACACGCAGTTACAGCAGCCTTATGACTGTCTTGTTGAAAGAGACAATGGTCAATTCTGTAGAAATGCCACAAAGTAGGAAGTATTGCATTGTCCAGAATATTCAAATACTTCTCGGAGCTGTGTTCATGGCCAGGAAAAAAATAGGACCATACTATCACACAACCACCACCTCCAAATTTCATAGTTGGGGTTATGCATTCTGGTAAAAAACATTCACTACACCCACTGCCATTCTTCTGCTCAGTAGAAGGTGTAACATGATTTGTCGTTCCATAACACATCTTTCCAAGCTTTCACATCCCACTGCACGTGCTCTTTGCACCACTGAACACAATGCTACATGTTGGTTTGGGTAATGTGGGGCTTACATATTTGCTGTCCTACCCATGGAAAACCATGTTGTGAACCTCAGTTCTGAATGTTTCTTTGCAGATTCGTTTGCAGTTGATGCCTGGAACTCTGCATTCAATGTATCGGTCAATGAATGGTGGTTTTTACATATTATCCTTCGTAGCACCCTATGGTCACAAATTCAGTGAGTGTGGTGAGTTGTCCACTGTGGGTAGTACTTGCAATTGACTTTCTGCACTTCCATCCCAGTATGGTATTACTGATTGTTGACCTGGGATGGCCCAATTTGTCGAACAGATACAGCATGGTTTCCTATTACAATGCCTCTTTCAAACTCAATCAGTTCCCTTATTTCACCTGGATATGCTTCTACTGATTTGGGAGCATCCTATTTCTTCAATTTATTTTATACAAGCATGTGACTCATTACATGGCAAATACACCTTGCCCATGGGGGGAGGACTGTTGACTTCTTTCCAAGCAGGTGTCTGTATGTTTTGTACTTCAAGATTAACAAAGAGGTCTCAATACACAGATTCCAAGAATACCTTGCATTTCCAAGATGCAGCCCTTTGTAGGTGAAGTGTGAACAACCTGCACTGCAGATAGAAAGTCAAATGTCAAGGAAAAAAGCTTAAATTTCTTGATTGGCAAAAGAAACACTATAGGATGAAAAAACCCTACAGCATGTTTCCAAAATGACCTCCACTGCTAGCCACAGCCATTTAGACATCTCCCCATTAACAGCCTCACATGCTTGAAAGTTCCTGCCCGGTGCTTGATAACTATATCAAACGAACTGCAAAAAGCAGATGAGAAAAATCACTGGTTCTACATGCAGTAAAAACTACTGACAAAATACCAATTGACAATGATGATTATTTGATAAAAGTGCTTGAACCTACTGGAAGTGGTATAGATAAAGCTCATTTACAAACAACCTCCCCCATATAACTGCTTGTGATACACTCATTGCAATCTTCTGTGTGCTAGGACATGGATTCCATGCCACTAAATGTTTTCTTCAGTTTCTGGTATCTTTATGGTTCTTCATTTATCGACCTCCTTTATTTTGTGGTGCAGAAACTGCCAATAAAGTGCATATCAGTTAATTCAGTAAAACATTAACTCACTCACTGAAACAAAAATTCAGCTGCTACTTACTCAGGGCAAACCTATTAGACTAAATGCAACTCCTGGCACATCTTACATGTGATTTCTCATTTGCAATCATTCGTCAAGTTGCATCTGTCTGCTCTGTTTTGCATGTAGTCAGTCAGCACTTGTTCTTCAAGGTTTCTGGAACCATGTTTATTGAGATCCATTAGTTCTGAGGTATAGACTATGCCTTTTAAAGTTTTTCTTTAAAATATTTTCTTACCAAAGTGCATAACCACACTTTGAACTGGCAAACATTATCTTTTGTCCCTGCTGTCTGTGTATTTAAATCATATTGCAGGAACTTGGCATCATTTAACCTTCATCTCTCACTATAATAAAATGATAGTAAAAAGAGATGATTTGAATTTGGCAAATAGTTCCATTTCAATTTTTATTAAGTTTACAAAGTCTTAGTAAAATCTTGGATGAAAACTGTTGATAGGAAATAGATAAGTAATGAAATCTGAATTATTGACTATTAATAGTATCCTGTAAATACCATGAAGGTTTCTTTCTGTATGAATGGTTTCAGAGAAGTCATCAAATTCCCATATTTATACTTGTAATGTTGGTAAGGTCTGGCTCTCTTAAGTTGTCCAATTTTAAAAATTTAAGTAGAAAAACTTAAATCATAACTCAAGATATACTTATATAAATTGTGTTTTCAATGTCATATGCTCACAGTCAATGCAGATGAAAACATATATGCTTGCATGGGGAATAATAACAGAGTAGTGCCAGTTTAATGTGAAGAGAATTGTGGATTCATTAACATATATTCAGTTGAAACTTGTAGATAAAATATAGTCATGACAATGAAGTTATTCTCTCCATGGTATGATATTCTCAAGTGGTTATTATGTTTTCATAAAAGAAATCAAAACATATTTCACATATAAATTCAAAGAAAAATTTTAAAGGTTATCCATAGACCATAAGCTTCATCACAACAATCAGTAACAGTAATAATGATAAGTAAAATAAACATGTTTAAGTAGCTATTCATTGAATGTGATATGATATTATTCACCTCAATGATGAAATTTTTAAGTTGTACAAGTTTGAATGTGTGCTACTACAAAAAATAATATGAATTGAGAATTTCCAAAACTGAACTTTGTAAAAAAACAAGTTTCAATCTTTCAATCTCTTTGCTTCCCAAAACATCTTTGAAATTTATTACAGATATCAAATCCAAACTTAACTAAATTTTGGAAAAATTATTGCTGAATAGAAAGCCTTTTTTTTTTTTTTTTGTTCATTAATGATTAAATTTGCAGTATAATTTCAAAATTGTTTGTAATTATTGCTAAATAATTACAGACAAAGGAAATAAAAATTTTGAAAAATACCATAAACTTGTGGCTTCATTAATTTCCAGCTACTAGGAAACCCAGAGCTCAACAAGTTACTTATTTTTCCAATATGGACTGCAGAGAAAACTACAGTAACTGGAGATACTTGCAATATGAATGCAAATATAAAAATGTGTTTAAGGTGGGTATGATGTATATTATAGTATGTGGCAAGAACTTCCTATGATGAGACTTGTCAATCCATGGAGGTCTGATAATAGAAATGAGTTAGGGAGAAAAAAAACTACAGATAACACAATTTAAAATTCTGTTCTTTTCTTCTTTTATTTTCTTCATCATGAATTATGAGGAATTAGTCTAATCAAGATAGGACAATCTGGTACAGTCACCATTCTCATTTTTGGTGAAACATCATGTGTGTTTGCTAATTCTAACTTGAAGTCTTGGACTAACTGTAAAATAATAAGAAATAAACAACAATCAGTATCACATGGAAGTAATACTAAATATTATTGTATAAAAGATTCAAGAAACTGACTATAAACTAGTAGATTTAAAAAATATGATCTGGCCATCTGTGTAGGGATTATAAAGCAAAACTCCACTAGCTAAGTAGAGTTTTGCCTTATGGAAATAAAAAAATGTGTTTTGAAAAATAAAAATGTCTGGATGGTAAAACTACACTCTCTAAGTGGAGTTTTGCCATCTAGCTGGCAGCACATTCTAGATAAAATTTAGTTATTCACATTTGATGTCATTTTTGATGAGTTTTGGGAGTGAAGCCTTCTGCTAGAAGAGGTGGTAGGATTGCAGATGTCCTCCACAAAAAGTTAGTAGGACAATTACAAACACCCATGTCCCTGGCGGGATTCAAACCCACAGCCTCTTTGCTGGAGAGAGAGAGAGGATGCACTAACCACTTGGCCAACCAGGTTGGCTTAGATAAAATTCACCTATAAAAGTTTTGAAAGGTGGGAATGAAAATATATGGAACTAGATTCTGCATCTCTTAGTTAGTTTTGTTTTATTATAGGTGCTTACAGTAGTGGATAAGTAGACATAAATATTTATTTTATGCAGTATATATTTTAATAGTATTTTTGTTTTTATCATTATTATAAATTTACTTTATTGCAGATGTAAATTTATAACAGAATTGCTTTATATGTTTCCTTTGATATTAATTACATCATAATATTCACTGAAATAAAATATAATAAAAAATAGACAAGAAACACGTTTAAGAAATCCTAATGATTTCAAACTTATAGACTAGTTTGTATTTCTTCTATAGTCAAGATTCTTATCTAGTAATCTGGTTTCCTTTTACAAAAAAGTAAAGAGAGCCGTTGATGAGGGGAATGTAATTTTTCTTAATTTTGTAAAAAAACATGCCCACAAAAGTCATTTTAAATATGAATGTTTCATTCAAAGAAAGCTTTGAATCCTGGCAAGGATGTGATGCAGAGAGGGTATGCAATTAATGGGGAAATTTTGAGGGAAGTAAAGGAAATGAGAGATCTAAGAGTGGTAGTGGACAGGGACTTGAAGTTTAGATGTAGGGGGGGGGTACATTGCTAAAATTGTGAAGACATAACAGATAATAGCAATGATGAGGAAAACTTTAACATGTAGAACAAGGAGGTTATGGTTCCCTTGTATAACTTTGATCAGGCTGCATACGGACTACTATTTTCAGATTTGGTCACCTGATTTTCATGGGGGATGAGGATATCTTAAGAGTCCAGAGAAGATTCACCAAGTCCGTGTTGGGGCTTTGGAATCTGGGATAAGAAGACAAATTGAGGGAAATCCACTTTGCAGAGCCCTATGAATAGAAAAAAGCAAGAGGGATATGACTGAAACATAAATCATTAGTTGTGAGGGGCTTTTACCCGATAGATGTGTAGAAGATTTTTCATAGAGTAGAAGAAGACAAGATGCCATCCCTGAAAGTAGCGTAAGGATGGTGTGAGCCTGAGAATGAGAAGCAGATTCTTTGCATGGTGAGTTGAATAGCAGCCACCCAAGTATAGACTTCTGCAACACACAACTGATTTCCTGCCTTCTCTTTGATTCAACTTCACCATACACTACCCTCTGATGTCTAGCCATCAGCCATCCTTTAATTCATGTTACCAACTTTGCATCCATTTCTATTTTTCTTCAACTTAATGTAATATGGTTTCATGTGGCATCCTGTCAAATGAATTTTTCAAAATCCAGCAGTAACACAGTACAGCCATTTTCCTTACCGATCACAGCTGTCACTTTTATTGCAGAAAATGGGTAAATTACTGAGACAAGACCACTCACAAAACCATGCTCTCCTTTGTAGAGTTGCATATTCCTCTTCATCCATTCCAGAATTCTGCGCTGACTTGGTTGGCCAAGTAGTTAGCGTATCTGCTTTCCAATCCAGGCTGTGGGTTCGAATCCTGTCATGGGCATGGATGTTTGGGAATTTTATTGCCCAGTGAGACCACCACCCTGTTTATTGGAGGACTGAAGTGGTTTTGGTCTCTAGAGCGAGTGAAATTTTTAGTCTATATAAAATTCAGTAATACAAAAAGCTGTAAAAATTAATTTAAAAAAAGTAGAAGAAATTCTCAGTCTCACTCCTCTGTGGTACTGAATAGGTTTATATCTCAGTCACGGAGATTCAGAACTCTACCAGCACTTAGACTTAAATCAGTCTATTTGTGACATTGCTATTTCTGTTGCACATTTCTATAACAAATAGGCTGATTATCTTGTAATTACATGGCAATATTTACATTGAGATTACATAATGTCCTAAACATCTCCAGTTCATTTACTTCTAGTACCATCTTAATTCCTGTCACAGACATTGCAATTTCTCCATCTGGATGATGCACACTCACTTTATGAGTATGTATCATCAATGTGCATCTGAGTTATTGCTCCATAGTTATTCTTCTCCTTCCTTGCCATGTAGCAACGAACTCCCTGGGATTACCCATAGTTTGTGGAATTTCTGAGAGATAAGTATCTTAGCAGCACATGATTGAAGCAACAAGACGCTTTCATGTTTCGGATTTGGTGATAACTTCACAAGATGTAGTTGTTAATGAGGTGTTGACACTGCCGCCAGTTGGTGAGAGCAGTAGTGCACTCAGGATTTAATCTTGGGGGGGCCCCCCCGAGTTGAGTAGACAATTTGAGAATACACACTATGCATCGCATACGACCTATGACTGAGCATCTGCAATGATTGCTAATTCATAAGTAGTATAGAAATAGAAGACACGACACAACATAAATAAAAATATAAATTTTAATTAGGAAAAGATTTTTGGAAAATTTTCTAGTGGTTTTTCCTTTTTCTTTGGGGAGGCAGGGCCCCTTTCCCCCTCTGGATACATCACTGGGTGAGAGTGATCATGAGGTACTTGTTTGGGAAGTGATAAAACAAAAAAAAGGCCACTGCCAAAAATGGATATGTGTGGAAGTATAAAGCAAGTGATTATAGGAAGCTCTGTAGCCAGTTAGCATCAGTATGTTGGGTAGATGAGCTGAGCGGAAAAGATCAACAATGCATGGAAACTCATAAGGCAGTATCTGACAAAAGCCATGTATGACTGCATATGGAGGGTTAAGCGAGGAGTGAGAGTTGAAATGGATGAACAGTGAAATCAAGCAAGCTGTGCTGGAAAAAAGAAAATGTTATGGAGGAGGTACAAGACAGTTAGTGGTGACCAGATCCATGAAGAGTATAAGGTGCAGGCTAGAAAGGTGATGAGCATGGTAAAGAAAGAAAAGGTGCAGTATGAGAGGTGATTGGCTGGTCAGGCCAAGGTTAACTGAAGGGAATTTTTCCATTACATGGCGAGCAAGAGGAAGAATAATTATGGCAGACTAACATTGTTGGATAGTCATGGCAGCAGCCTAACAGCTGCAAAGGATATAGTGGAATTATTGAATGAGCACTTTATCAGTGTATATCGTACTGGTATAATATATAGAAGAGAGGAAAGTATTAGGAGAATTGGATGTATCAGATGTTGGTTGGGTTAGATGTGAATAAGATTGTGGGAATGGACCACATAAGCTTAAGGAATGTGCACCACAGTTGGTTATGTCCTTGACCTGGTTATTTAATGAAATTCTTGCAGTGGGTAGGGTTTATAAGGAGTGGAAAGAGGGCAAAATAGTACCACTCTAAAAGCATGGTTCTAAGACAGAAGTCTCCAACTATAGGCCAGTCTGTATAACTGCAGTTGTGGTCAAGGTGTTGAAGAGATTGGTAAGGAGTAGAATACAGAATTGGGTTGATGGACATGGCATTCTTTATGAAGGTCAGCATGGATTTGTAAAAGGTAGGTCCTGTTTCAGTAATTTACTTGCATTTTATGATAAGGTGACAAGTGTGTTAAATAAGGGAGAATCATATACAGTGATATTCTTAGACCTTGCAAAAGCGTTTGATAGATTACCACATTTGATAGATTGCAGCTTGTATACAGTTGGTGTACAAGCTGCAGAGGATGGGAATAGAGAGTATATTGGTTAGATGGACCAGAGATTAGTTCTCTGAACGATACCAGCAGGTTGTGTATGATGGAGCAGTGTCTGTTTAACGTGTTTGTAAATGACATATCATGTGGACTGACTGGGGATCTTCAGTTATTTGCTGATGATGCAAAATTGGGAAGAATTATAAGTAGCACTGCTGATACTGAAGCCCTTCAGGAAGATTTGAATAGACTTTTTACTTGGATAAAAAAGTGGGGGTTGTAGTATTAATATCAATAAGTGCAAGATGTTGCATTTTGGAGTGGAGAAATATAAAGTTCTGTACTATATCAGTGGTGCCATACTGCAGGGAGTGGATGAGATTAGAGATTTGGGAGTGATGATTGATAGTAGACTGAAGTTTAGAGGGCATATTGCTAGGGTTGCAAAAGTTGCACATCATAGTGCTGCTATGATAAGAAGTAGTACTCTAACATGCAAGGATAAGGAAGTGGTTGTGCCACTGTATAAGGCATTGGTTGGACCACACTTGGACTATTGTGCTCAGATCTGGTCATCTGGTTTTCAATGTGATGTGGAGACATTGGAGGGGGTCCAGAGGCGAGTAGTAAGGACAATATCAGGACTTTGGAATTGTGGCTATGGAGAGAGAGAGAGAGAGAGAGATTGAAGAGATGTGGATTGCAGAGTTTGGTGGATAGGAGGAGGAAGATAGGTGATATGATAGAGACATTTAAGTTAGTGAGAAGATTTTATCAGATTAATCCAGAGGGGATTATAAAAAGAGTAGAAAGTGAGAGGGGAAGAATCAGAGGTCATTCCTGGAAGTTATGTAACAGTGTGGTGAAGAAGGCTGAGAGGAATAGATTTTTTACATGGCGTATTGTCAGTGAATGGGAAGCATTACCAGAATGTGTTGTTAATGCAAGGAGTGTTAAGGATTTTAAGATTCTGTATGATAAATATGTTGTCAGTTGAATGAACCTCCCACGATGGGTTGTCGACTTCATGGAGGGCGTAATAATAATAACTCTCTCACAATTTGATCTTGCTGCCCTTGTCACATAGCCATGAGATGAAATGAAATATTGGCCCATGTATTATAAGAATGTATAAAATGAAAATTGTTGGGAGGGGAGGCCACATGGAAAACCACAGAAAAGATGGACAAGTCAGATAAGAGAAGATTTAGAAAAAAGAAACTTGAGCTGTAACAATGTTTGTCAAGAAAGTATATGTGAGGATGAAGGGAGATGAAAAGCTTTGATCCACCTGACCCTACAGTTTTTGTTGCAGCAGCTGTTGCTAATCAGATCTGATTACAAAAATGTGCAAGGGAATTGACAGCAATATCTCTAACCAGGCTGTTTAATTTAAGTCTCAGCTTTGGTAACGTCCCAAGGAAATAGAAAGAGGATAAAACTGTTCTGTTGTATAAAGGAGGCTCCAAGACAGAAGTAACAAATTTTAGCCGGATCAGCAGATCAGTATATATTTCATAGGTGATAGTTTAGGTAATGGAAAAGTTGGTCAAAGACAGAATTCAGGAATGAATGGATGGATGATTCTTTTTTCGGGGGGGCATGCTTTTGTTATGGGTAGGTCTTGCCTTAGTGATTTACCCACTTTTTATAATAAAGTGATCATCATCATCATGCATATCAAGGATTTAGGCATAGCATGGTCTGTTCCAGCCTTAGAAGTCATCGTTGAATCTTTTAAGAGGATGTCCTGGTTTTCTTTTTCCTAATGGCTTGTACTTTAAGGCTTGTTTAGGTAATCTTTCTATTTTCATTCTTTGAATGTGTTCCATCCATTTATGTTTATATTTTTAAATTTTTTCTATTACTGATTCTTGGTTTAATTCTTTCATGATTTCTTCGTTTCTTTTGTGATCAAATAGAGTATACTTTGCCGTTTTTTCTCATAAACTTCATTTCTGCTATTATTAATCTTCATTTGTCTTTTTGTTTTATTGTCCAGATTTCACTTCCATACAATAAGACTGGTAGGGTTAATGTATTGTATACTTTTAGTCTGGTTTGTTTTTGAACTAGGTTTGGTTTAAATATAGTTAATTACACCTGCTATTTTTAAATATTTTGCAATTTTTAGGTTTCTATCTTTTTCATTTTCATGTGATCATACATCCTAGGTAGTTAAATGAATTTACCTGTTCTAAGATCTTGTTGATCAAAGGCCATAGTTTTTGATTTTTCTGTTGATATTATCATACCATAATCTTTGGCTATCTCATTTAGATCTAAAATAGCTTTCTGTAAGTTATCTTAGAAAATAAAATGTAATTATTTGGTCGTCAGCAAAAAGGAGGGTGTTTAAGTTCACAGTAGGAGAAAGTTTAATACCTTGATGGAAATTTTTATTCCATTTTATTGTTATTTCATTTAGGTAAATAAATAAAGAGAGTTGCTGAGAGGGAGCATCCCTGTCGGACCCCTTGGTTTATCTCTCTCATTTATCTCTCTCGCTCATGATTTAATCTTATTTGTATTTGATTATTTTCATATATACTTATGATAGCTTTTAGGATATTATTTGGTATTTGTCTTTCTTTTAATATGTTAAATAAAATGCTTCTTTTAACTGTCGAAGTCAATAAATGCAATATGTGTTTCTAAATTGTGTTCTCTTCTTTTCTCTATTATTAATTTTAGGCAAAAGGTCCTTTTCTAAATACATTCTGTACTTCTAAAATAAAGTTTTCGAAATATTTCATTAGTTTGCTATTTAATATTCTGCTATATATTTTGTAACAGGAATTTAGTATACTTATGCCTCTATAGTTTTTAGGGTCATCTCTATTACTTTTTTTAAAAATAGGAATCACAATTGCTTTTTTCTATTCTATTGGGGGATTACCAGTTGTATAAATTTTATTTTAAAATAATAGTAGTCTTTCTTCTAATCTTGTTCCTGCATATTTATATAGTTCTAGCTTATCTTCTCCAGGTGATTTTCCGTTTCTTGTTTCTTTCAGGCTGATTTCTAATTCTTTAGTTTTTTCATTTTCATTAAATGCTTGCCAGTTGTCTTTTTTAAAATATTTATCTGTCCACAATTCTGTGTAGAAATTTAGAAATTCTTCTAATTTCAATTCAGTGTTTAATTTTGTTGTCTTTAATATCTGCATTTAGGTGTTTCAAAATCTTTATATACATTGGGTCTTATTTTATATAAATCATGTTCTAAATTAGAAACAAATTTGTTCCATGATTCTCTATGTCTTTAATAAAGTCTTATAATAAATTATAAGATAATTAATATCTTATAATAAAGTGATATTTGAGTTATATAAAGAAAATGGCTACATGACTGCTGGACTTTGAAAGAGCATTTGACAAGGTACTGCATAGAACTCTTACTTAAATTGAGCAAATGGATAAGAGAGTAGCTGATGAACAGACATCAAAGAGTGGTAGTAATATATTTAGAGGAGTAGTTGAATCCAGGAGAGATTAGTGATTGGCAATGTGTCACAAGGCTCTGTACTATGACTGCTACTATTTACTTTGCACATTACTGATATAGGAAATGATTTGAGGGGATTAAATCATTACTTATACAACTGTTTTAATAATAAATGTGATGTAGAAATTCTGCAGGGTGATTTAAACAGACTGACATTATTGGCTGCAAGTTTAATATGGCAAAGTGTAAGGATATACATTTTGAGATGAAAAGATTAAGAGCTGTGAATTGCACTGAGGAAACTGATGAAACTAAGGATATGGGAGCCATGGTGGAGAGTTGAAATTCAGAGGACATATTGCAAAAAAGTTGCCAAAATAGCCAATGAGCTATTTTGGCAACTTTTTTGCAGAAATAAGGAGGTTATTATTTCTCTCTCTATAAGGCATTGATACAGCCACATCTGAACTGTCCACAGAGTTGATTGTCTGGCTTCCTTGCAAATAAACAAGTGGTGGAGGAGATCTAGAGCCAGGTAACCAAGATGATGACAGGTGTATGGAATGTTCTCTATTAGGAGAGACCAAAGAGATTTATGGGATACAAAAACTGGAGATGGGAAACATGAGTCACCAAAGAGGTTTTATAGGATTACTGTAGAAGAAATTTTTCAATATAGAATGTAGATACGCATATCTACATTCTGTGAAAAATTTCTTCCACATTAACCTAACGACCTCCTTATCGACTTATATGTCTCAATCATATTCCCTCTCTTCCTCCTATTCATGAGGCTCTGCAAATTATATTCCCTTAATCTGTCTTTATACTTCATGATCCAAAGACCAGATACCACCATAGTCAATCTTATCTCAGTCTTCTCTGGACTTTATAATATATCTTCTTCCTATGAAAACTAGGTGACAAACTATGCTTACAGTAATCCATATGAGGCCCAATCAATGCTTATGCATCATTGCCATAATCCAATGCGATGATTTCACAACTTGTGCAATATAACTCCTCAGCTTCATATCCCAGTCCACCACCATCACTCCCAGATCTTCATTTCCTTTACCTTCTTCAAACTTCCCCACCTAGTAGCATGTACATGACATTTCATACTTGCCTACAACATTTCAGTACCTTATACTCTGTAACACTGAACTGGCACTTCTACTTACTTTCTTACTCATACAGTCTATTTCATAGGTGCCAAACTTGCGGCCCTCAGGCCGCAACTTTGACACCCCTGAAATAGACTGTATTGCAGCCCATGACACCTCAAGGAAAGATACAAAAAAAGTATGGTTGCATTTTTTTAATAAAACAGAAATATCGATTTAAGCATTCGATTTATTCGTTTTCATACGACATTTATAGTTACAATATGATGCAATGACCTGCTACAATATAATTGCAATAATAAAAATTTATATCGCAATTTCAAAAATGTATCTAGACATTCCAAAACTGCAATCTTTCCACTGCATTATTCATCAGCAGGTCCTGTGATCCAAAGCATTGGAAATGACAGGCGTACTCAAGCCTGTGACAAATACTGTGAACTTCATCCGATCCAGAGACCTCAATCGCTGACAGATTGCACAATTTTTAATGATTTAGAGAGTGAATTTGAAGGACTATCTTATTACATCGATTCATTGGTTATCTTGCCATAAAGTTCTAAAAAAGCTTTTTTTTTTAATTATTTATTTACTTTTAGAGGAGATAAAATTGTTCCTAGAAATGAAAAATCATGATGTTGCATATCTTAACAATCAGACATGGGTACAAGATCTAGCATTCTGATATTACAGGACATTTGAATGATTTAAATATCAAACTTCAGGGAAAAGATCAGTTAATAACACACATGTATGATGCATGTAGAATGATAAAATGCACACATGTAGAAGATGAAATAGAATATAAAAGAATAAGAGCCATAGCTAAAAGAGAAGTCAGAAAAAGACATAGAGAATCATGGAATGATTCTCTATGTTAGAAACAGAAATTCTGTTCTATTTCTAAGAAATAGAAATTCATGTTCTATATTAGAAATTCGTTACTAATTTAGAACATGATTTATATAAAATAAGACCCGATGTATATAAATATTTTGAAACACCTAAATGCAGATACTAAAGAAAACATAAAATTAAACACCGAATTGAAATTAGAAGAATTTCTACACAGAATTGTGGACAGATAAATATTTTAAAAAAGACAACTGGCAAACACTTAATGAAAATGAAAAGGAAATAACTAAAGAAGAATTAGAAATCAGCCTGAAAGAAACAAGAAACAAAAAATCACCTGGAGAAGATAAGCTAGGTTCAGCTTATCTTCTCCAGATAATCTTGTTCCTACATATATAAATATGCAGGAACAAGATTAGGAGAAAGACTCCTATTATTTTTAAATAAAATTTATGCAACTGGTAACCCCCCCAATAGAATGGAAAAAAGCAATTGTGATTCCTATCTTTAAAGAAAAAAAGGTAATAGAGATGACCGTAAAAACTATAGATGTATAAGCATACTAAATTCCTCTTACAAAATATATAGCAGAATTTTAAATAGCAAACTAATGAAATATTTCGAAAACTTTATTTTAGAAGTACAGAATGGGTTTAGAAAAGGACGATCATGTATAGACCCAGCCTTTTGCCTAAAATTGATAATAGGGAAAAGAAGAGAATACAATTTAGAAACACGTATTGCATTTATTGACTTTGAAAAAGCCTTTGACAAAGTTAAAAGAAGCATTTTATTTAACATATTAAAAGAAAGACAAATACCAAATAATATCCTAAAAGCTATCATAAGTATATATGAAAATAATCAAATACAAATAAGATTAAATCATGAGCTATCATATACGAGAGAGATAAACCAAGGAGTCCAACAGGTATGTCCCCTTCAGCAACTCTTTTTAATATTTACCTAAATGAAATAATAAAATGGAATAAAAATTTCCATCAAGGTATTCAACTTTCTCCTACTTTGAACTTAAACACTCTCCTTTTTGCTGACGACCAAATAATAATTACAAATTCTGAAGATAACTTATAGAAAGCTATTTTAGATCTAAATGAGATAGCCAAAGATTATGGTATGATAATATCAACAGAAAAATCAAAAACTATGGCCTTTGATCAACAAGATCTTAGAACAGGTGAATTCACTTAACTACCTAGGATGTATGATCACATATGAAAATGAAAAAGATAGAAACCTAAAAATTGCAAAATATTTAAAAATAACAGGTGTAATTAACTATATTTAAACCAAACCTAGTTCAAAAACAAACCAGACTAAAAGTATACAATACATTAACCCTACCAGTCTTATTGTATGAAAGTGAAATCTGGACAATAAAACAAAAAGACCAACAAATATTAACAACAGCAGAAATGAAGTTTATGAGTAAAACTGCAAAGTATACTCTATTTGATTACAAAAGAAACGAAGAAATTATGAAAGAATTAAACCAAGAATCAGTAATAGAAAAAAATTAAAAAATATAAACATAAATGGATGGAACACATTCAATGAATGAAATTAGAAAGATTACCAAAACAATCCCAAAAAAAATAGATTTATTTTATTTCAACACAAACACAAAAAAAATTCAAACTAATAGGAGGCTCTGTAAATTTTTGTGATGGTTATTAATGAGACTTTATACTATTTTATACTGTATAAATATTTGATTTCTTCAAAAAATATTTTAATTACGGTTTAATTTGGTTTAAATTCTATATATTCGTAAATATTAATATAATAAAAATATTGTTTACTTTTTTGAGTTGTCATAATCGTTATAGTATTATTTTATGTCTTGTAATGGCTTAGAATAAATTAAAGTTTCATTATTAATTTTCTAGTTTATTTTTACTCATTCTTTCATTTCCAGTCGATTCTAATTAGTGCAGCTTTTTTTTTTTTTTTTTTAGTAGAAAAATGTTTTGCGGCTCACTTGAGATATACTTTTATGACAAATGGCTCACGGTCCAGTTGAGCTTGGCACTCCTGGTCTATTTAAATCAACTGTGAGAATAGACAACATCTACTTGACTCCTCATACAACATATACACGAAAACACAAGGTAAAAGTATTATTTATTAAATATACTGCCATATATTTCAAACTTTTTAAAAAGTTTGAAATATTAAATACTGCCATATATTTCAAACTTTTTAAAAAGTTTGAAATATTAAAGTGGCTTAAAAAGCTTTTACAAGATAGAATACAAACTGAAATATATGGCAGTATATTTAACATAATACTTTTACCTTGTGTTTTCAAGTATATATTGTTTAGAACTATGGCACAAGTTTTTCTTAAAACTTGACTACTCATTGTTCTCTCCAATTTTGCATCATCTACAAACAGTTGCATATCTCCAATTAATAAACCCATCCCAATATCATTAATATATAAATTAACCAACAATGGCCCAAACAGATCCCTGCAGCACACCACTAATGACTTCCTCTTTAGGGATACGATACCTCTATACACAATTTGCTGATGCCTATCTGGCAGCCAATCACCTATCCAACTCACTAATCTAGTATCTAATTCCATCCATTCCAGTTTAGTTTCTACCTTATCATATGACAGCCTATCAAAAGCTTTTGCAAAATTTATTACATAAGTAAATTGGAAAAACATGATCCCCCGAAACAAACATGTATCCAAATTCTTACCAACCATTGCATCACCTTAAAGTGTGTGTGCATACACACAAGTGCATATATAAAATACTTCAATTTGGACATAAAAGGATCTCACAGGAGTGTTCTACACACACACATATATATATATACATAATTATTATTATTATTAAGAGAGACCTCTAGGAAGGCAGGAACTCATCGAGGGTGGCAACATACTACTCGCACCAGCTATCATACTTGTTCTTCAATTCATTCACACTACTTGCACACACAACATCCAATGGCAGTCCATTCCAGTCATGTACCATTCTATGAGAGAGAAATCTAGCTCTCACTCCCTTCTTGATAGCATTCATTCTCAACTTCCAAGGATACACTCTCGTCCTTTTCTCCACCTTCAATAAAATGAAAAATTTCATATACTGAAATCCTGAATGACCCTTTCAGAAGTTTGTAAGTCTCAATCATATCACACCTCTTTCTCCTGTCTGCTAGCATCTGCAGCATACAAATTCTTAATCTATCTTCATAATCCATATTCCACATGATATTATTTTTAACACTCTCTTGCACTCTTTCCACTGTGTCAGAATCACCACAGAAACCAGGAGACCAGATCTGTGCTCTGGTCTTCTGGTACAAAAAGCTAATACATAGAATGCTATGTATTAGCTTTCTGTACAGCAGTGACTTATCTGGCCTGCTCCTTATAATTTTCATAACTGATATTAATCCTTCTGCATACATTAGTACTTCCACATCATTCTTTTCTTACAAATCTCTTGCTTGGTAAGATTACATCCATTTCACTCCTATCCTGTTTATTCTTTGAACTCTAGAAACATATTCCGATATTGTATCACTTAAGTATTTTTAAACACTTTCCATGCACAGTAACAACCAATACCATGGTGCAGAACCCAGCTTACTCCTCAGTTGATCATAATTTCCTGCTTTTATATTTCAGCATATAACCTTTACTGAATTGAACATTCATAAACTTAGTCACTTCCCAAGTGAGTACTACATGATCGCTGTCACCAGACAAAGGCAGAATAGTTACGTCTTTAACTGAACCCCCCCCCCCCCCCCAACACTGTAATCAAGTCTAACACTTTCTGACCTAGAATTCCTTTTGTCAAATGTTGCTTGAGGAAGTTGTCTCACAACAGGTCAATAAATTCATTTTCATTCTCATGAGATTTTACTGCTACCCAGTCAGTGTTTGGATAATTAAAGTCCCCATTATGATTCCTCTTTTCACACTCATTGTCTTTATTTAGTAATGCATTTGTTCATCACTAGCAACTGATCCACTAGGTCTGAAACAACACCCTGCTATGTACGAGTATTTGATCTTGTTAAACTCCACTTCACACCAGATGGCTTCAAACTTATTGCCAGATGAAAAGCTATTATTAGTATTACAGTCACAGGTCTCAATGCTAACTGGATTCAAGTCATCTGATATCATTAGCAGCAATCCCCCCCCTCCTCTCCCATCCTGTCTATCCTTCTTAAAAATACTGTACCCTTTACGCTCAATACCAGTTTCTGCTTCTGATAGCTGGATTTCATTAATACCTACAATATGAGGATCCAACATATTGACCAGAGCAACAAATTCCAGTCCTTTGTTTCTGATACAATGACATCGTCATAATGATGTTATAACATCGAGTTTTCCTGGAGCAGAAATTAAAATAAAGCAAGTAATTCAAAAACAGAAAAGAAAAGTAAACGAAATCGTAGTTGTAGTAGGTACGACCGATTTCATTTACTTTTCTTTTCTGTTTTTGAATTACTTGCATTATACACTTTTAACTAGAAGAGGTGAGAGTGAGAAAGTGAAAATCGTTAGTATTTTACCTCGCTATAATTATCATTATTTGACACCTCCAGGGAGGCCAAAGACTCATCGATGGAGGACACCTGCTCTACAACTGCTTCCACCACTCATTCACTAATTATCCACCAACTGACCGCACCTACCTCAACACCATCTACCACCGACCCACCACTAGTTTTCCCTCAATCACAAACATCCATGCACACGGTGGGATTCAAACCTGCAGCCTTTTGGCTGGAGAGGGGATATGCTAACCACTCAGCCAGGCAGGCCAGCGATAAAAATGAATTTAAAAGAAGTGCTATGATGGCAGACGATTCGATGAGTAGGCTATGTAGAAGGAATGGATATGAGTTTTGTATAAGAGATTGGATTTGTATAAGAGGAATGGCCTACACCTGAAGGCATCTGGTATCAGGATTCTGGAAAAAACTAATGACTGGTATGAGACCTAACACAGAGAGTCAGGGAAACTAAATTATAAAGGTGAGAATATGAGTGTAAGAGCGACAATGGTATATATAACTGTTAATGACAGGAATGGGCTTTGTTATGGAAATATTGACGAAATATGGAAATAGAGGCGAGAACGATTTCAGGTTTGTGTTCGTCCGGTTTGGATCCATCATATGTGTGCAAAAATGTCTACATGTGTAAGGCATTAGAGAAGAATAGCGATCTGCAAGTTGTCTAATTGTGTTAGGCAGACTGCAAACAAGAGTATACAAAAGAACATGCAGGTAGATTATTATGTCTGTACACGAATGCTAGAAGTATCAGAAACAAAGGGGTAGAGTTTGTTGCCTTAGTCAATATGTTGCGACCTCAGATTGTAGGAATTAGTGAGACTTGAGAATCAGACCTACTGGTATCGAGTGTCATGGGTACAGTAATTTTAGGAAGGATAGAGTGGATAGGAGAGAGGAGGGGACGTGCTGCTAATGATATTAGATGACTTAAATCCAGTTAGAGTTGCGACCTATGAATGTAGTAATACTACTAACAATATTTCACGTGGCAGTGAGTTTGAAGCCATCTGCTGTGAGGTGGAATCTAATAAGACAAATTACATAGTTGGGTGTTGTTACAGACTGGTGGATCAGTTGCTGGTGATGAAGAAATGCATCACCAAATAGAAAAAGGTGAGCGCGAAAAGAGTAATCATAATGGGAGATGTTAATTATCCAAATATTCATTGGGTAGCAGTAGAATCTCATGAGAAGAATGAAATGCATTTATTGAGCTGTTGCGGGACAACTTCCTCAAGCAGCATGTGACAGAAGGAACTTGAGTTCAAAGAGTGTTAGATTTCATTATAGTGTCAGAGGGCGTTTCAGTTAAAGACATATTCTGCCCCCAGTTGGTGACAGTGATCATTCGGTACTCACTTGGGAAGTTTATGAATGTTCCATTCAGAAAAGGTTACATGCTGAACTACAAAGCAGGAAATTATGACCAACTGAGGGGTACACTGAGTTCAGTGGAATGGGATCGGTTGCAGGATGGAAAGAATATCGACAGTGCATGGGAAGCATTTAAACAATATTTAAATAATATGATATCAGAATGTGTCCAGAGAGTTCGAAGAATAAATAGAGTAGGAGTCAAATGGATGTGTAATCTTATTAAGAAAGAGATTCATAAGAAAAGGACTCTGTGGAAGGAATATCATTTGCATAAGGATGATGTCCATTATGAACGTTATAAGCAGCAGGCTAGAATAATCACAACTGTTGTATGGAAAGCAAAATCTGATTATGAAAAGAAACCGGCTCCACATGTTAAAGACAACCCACAAGAATTCTATCGATATGCTGCAAGTAAAAGAAAGAAAGAATATGAAAGAATAACTCTTCTAAATCCAGATGGTGTAAGAGTTACAGATGCAGAAGAGGTTGTTCAGTTAATGAGTGCCCATTTCATTAAAAGCTATCAACCTGGTGAACGCAACATTGAGCTCACTGTTACCTCTTCACTAGATGAAGAAACGCAGGTGTGTGAGGCCGAGGTATTAGAGCTGTTGCACAAACTTAATAAGAATTCAGCAATAGGGAATATCAGCACATGTGCTAAAAGAGTGTTCAGCTGAACTGGCCATTTCTCAAGACTAGGATGTTTAATATGAGTCTCAGAACAGAACATCTTCATAATTTGTTCAATGTGGGCTCTGAATTTCAGGTCCTTGTCCACCATCACTCCTATATATCTCTCATCTCTTCTACTTCCTTTAAATTTTCCCCACCAAGTGTATACTTTGCTTCCCAACATTGCTTACCAAATCTCAAAACCTTACACTCTGCAACATTGAACTGATAGTTCCACTTGCCTGCCCATTCATATAATCTATTCATGTCCTCTTGTAAGGCCATACATTATGAATGAATATATATAAATATATATGAATTGCTTCGAAGGTTTTATATAGTATTTTCTCTTAGTTTTGGTTATCAACTGTCTTAACTTTTCATGTCCAAACCTGGATGTAAAAGGGAAGGTATTTGCAACTCACTGAATGGTTCTCCCACACTTGGGAATGAAGGTTTTTTTGGGGGGGGGGGGATGAAAGCATACATCCAGTTTATTGGAGGCTCTAACTTGTAAAATAATATTTGTAAAAAAAAGTAAGCATGTAAAAGTACTATGTTAATAGTACTTATTTTTTTATGCTTATCATTTTTCAACATATACTATAAATTTCCAACTTTTTTGTTAATTGGATTATAATTAATAAAAAATTGAACATTGCTGGAAGATTGTGATTTTTCAAATTATATATGAAGAAAATTCAGTGTGACTATCATTAAATTGCAGGGGTGATGGAAAACTGAGGGAAAAGAGTATATTTACTTACACTTGCTAACAAAAGCTGCATTTCAATCTCTGCTAATCGCCTCCCAACACATGCTCGTTTTCCTAAGCCAAATGGTAAACATGAATGAATGTTTTTGGAAGAAGTTTTGTAGGCTTTCACCCATCTCTCTGGCCGAAACTGGTCTGGGTAATCATGCAATTCAGGATTTCTACCCGCTGTATATACTGACATGAACAAAAATGTCTGGAAAAGAATTTTTTTAAAAAATTAACTAGTTAATAATACACTGGTGCCCAAAAGCTAAGGACAAACTACATTTTTAACTGTATATGAAAAAAAAATCATGAATAACAGCCAAATGTGGATATAAATTTATTGCCAGCATACTAATAAATTGCATTACACAAAAAAAGTTATAAATTAAATTCCAATACGTTTTTGGCAAAAGTTACAAATTTCCTAAGGACAGAGTTAAGGAATAATGTACAGTCCTTACAGTAAAGAATATGAGCAGACATTTCAGTATGGAATAAGTGCACCCCCAAACTGCGATGCAGCTCTCACATTATACCATACTAAGCACCAAGTGATTCAGGAGTTCTTGAGGTAAATTAGACCACTCATCCTTCAGAGCAAGAAAAGGCCTTATTTGCTTTCTGGGGTGGTAATTTCGAGCAGCAATGTGTTTCCCTGTTGTGTCCCAAACATGTTCTATGGGGTTAAGATCTGGTGTGTCATCCATAAAAATGAATTCTTCATCTACAGCACCATGTGGAACAGTTGTACTTGACATTGAAGAACTTTGTTGCAATATTGTTCACCAGTCATAGTCCTGTTTTCCAGCACTTATAGCTTGGTGCATCCATTAAGCATAATGCCACCAGATCAACATGCAGACTGCTGGTCTTCAGGTGTATAGGCCTACTTGTTGCAGATGTCTTGCCAAGTTTGTTGAGATATCAGCATACCTGTGCTTGAATGGAGCTAACTTGCAAGTTGACCTGCCTTGGTGCATCAATTACAATTTCCTGTTATAATCAAAACTTTGTCTTCATGCTCAGGGTAGAGCCAGGGTGACCTCACAACAAACATCTGCAACACATTCCATTGATTTGAAATGCTGCCCAGAGCCTGGATACAATGCAATTTCAAACTCTCTGGCAATATCAGTAATTCTGTAGCCTTTTTCAAGCTTACCAATAATTCCTCCCTATGTGAAATCATCTAGATGATGTCTTTGAGATATTACAAGACATCCAAATTTGCAACTTTATTCCTTTACTAAAAGAATTTCCTTCAAACACAATTTGTTTAGTGCAGCCTTTTGCCTTTTATCCTGTAAAATGCTACCACGTGACCACTCAATTCGAAAATTTGCATGTGTATCCACTTTCAACTCGAAATCACCAGTTATGTAAAATGCCACAAGCTGATTTGTCTGAATTTGCAGTTGTAATCTTCAGAAATAGTGTTCATCCTTAGGTTTTTGGACACCAGTATAGTAAGAGGTGTTAACCAAGGTGATATATTATCAGATTTATGAATATACTAAAGGCTTTCTAATATGAAAATGGAATTTGCTTACATGGTTTGGGATAATATGGGATATTATTATTACTAATAATAATAAATGAGATCACACTGCCTTATATGCCAATAAAAATTCATATAGTAGGTATTATTCTTCCTCTGCTCACTTTGCCTACCAACCCCACCATGCCTATAAACGGTTTGATAGCAGTAAAATCTCTGTCCTACATGCACGCACGCACACACACACACACACACACACACACACATATACACAACAATCTCACCCATTAAATATTGTAAATGTGTTCTGACATTGTAAATGTCTAGAACATTAGTGCTATGAGCAGGCTGAGGGATAGATAATTTGAGAACTTATCTATCCCTTTTGACTAACATTGAGTCAAAATACTCACTGTGGCCTGGATAATAATAATAATAACAGACTTGCAAACAAAAAACTAGAGATATATGTTGATGGGACATTAATCTCTTTAATCTGACACCTGAATGCTTGGAGATAACCTTGGATAGAATTCTGTTATATAAACAACATATGATTAGTATCGCTGCTAAAGTACTTACTAGAAATAATATAGTTCAGAAGCTGTGCGATACTACATGGGGTTCAATTGCCACAACTCTATGGTGCACTACTTTGGGACTGGTCTGCAGCACAGCTGAGTATGGTGCCCCTGTCTGGCTTAATAACCACCACATCAATAAATTAGATGTTCAACTTAATCTCAGTATGGGCTTAATAACGGGCTGTATCAGAAGCACACCCTTACAATGGCTCCCCATTCTGTGCTATATTTCTCCTCCAGAATTGCGACGAGAGGAAGCTCCGCTTCGTGAATATAAAAGAATCCTAAATAACTAAAATCTCCCAATACATGAGTTTATTACAAATGCTTTATCTGGTAGATTAAAATCCAGAAAACCTGCCATTAAGACCATCTGTAATCTTCTCAGTCAGAATGCCAGCTTGATGAATAAGTGGGATGCTCTGTGGACTCAAGCAGTATCACCTGAGGTCCGTAGTTACATAAATATTCTTCAAAAATCATCTGGATTTGACCTGCCCAGGAATATATGGGAGACAGGATCATGGCCTAGAGACTGGAAGAAGTCAGTTTTCATACCACTACATAAGAAAGGTGATATGAAGGCGTGCAAGAATTATAGAACTATTAGTTTGATATCTCATGCAAGCAAAATTTTATTGAAGATCATGCTAAATAGGACTGAGGCCAAAGTTGAGGCAGAGATGCCCGAGGAACAAGCAAGTTTTAGGAAAGGTAAGGGCACGAGAGATCAGATCCTTTGCCTTAGACATAACATAGAAATATATAAAGAATTCAGAGACTCCCTCTGGTAATGTGTTTCTTAGACTACTCTAAAGCTTTTGACTGTGTTGAGCATGTGAAACTGTGGGAAGTAATGAAAAGAATGGGTTTTCCTCAACACACTATCAGGCTGATAGCCAACTTGTATATAAGGAACAAGAAACCATGGTAAAATAAAAACAGGTGTTGGATTGACTGACTGGCTTCAAGTTGGAAAAGGAGTTAGACAATGATGTTTACTTTCTCCTCACTTGTTTAGTATATATGTGGAGGGCATCATGCGTGAAGCATTGGATGAGCTCAGGACAGGAATTAGGATAGGAGGTAGATTGATCAGTAATCTGAGGTATGCTGATGATACAGTACTCCTTTGTAATGACATGAAGAACTAGGACTAATTCTTGACAAAGTTAACAAGATCAGTAATAACAGAGGACTTAAACTCAATCCTAGCAAGACAAAGATTATGGTTTTCAAAGGAAATACAAATAGAGAAGCTCTTGAGAAACAAGTGTACCTTGATGGAGAAAGAATTGAGGAAGTCAGCAAGTCTGAGTACCTGGGATCCATTATTAATGTGAAGAATTGCTGTTCAGCAGACATCAGAAAAAGGTTAGGAATAGCTAAAACAACAGTCAGAGATCTGTCTAAAATCTGGAAGGATGGATCTATCTCCATGGGAACAAAGTTGAGGATTTTGGATGCAGTTGTTTTTCCAACAGTGACTTATGGATGTGAGACTTGGAACCTAAAGAAGTCAGATAAGAAATGGATATCTGCTTTTGAGATGTGGTGTTACAGAAGGCTGTTGAGGATCTCATATACTGAAAGGCATACAAATGAATGGGTGTTAGAAAAGATCAGTAGAACTTTAAGGCTCCTTAAAGGCCTTTAAGGCTTTCCTTTAAGAAGAAAGTTAATATATTTTGGACACATAGAAAGGATGGAAGGGGGACTTCTCAGAACAGTAATAGAAGGTAAAGTTCCTATAAAAAGAGGCAGGGGGTAGACCATCAATGAGATGGATGGATGGTGTGTGTAGAGTGACTGATCTTCAGAGAGTTGAGGCCGCCAGAAAAGCAAACAACAGGACTACAAGATGAGGCCTGGTGTGGTGGCACATCACCAAGCATCGGAGTGACCATACGACATCTGTAGATGCCCAGTGAACAGAGAGAGAGAGAGGAATATATAGAAAACTGCTAATAGGATCCGTACAGGTCATGGTGTATGCGGAGACTTACTGGCGAAATGGGGAAAGATACCAAATCCCCACTGCCCTTGTTCAGCCGAGACCTAAACCATTCGTCATATAGTTAAGGAATGTGAGTTAATGGCATATCCAAGTGAACTAAAGGACATTTTTGACCTATCCCCAAAGGCGATCAATTGGATTAAAAACCTAAATGTAAAAATATGACTACATTTTTTGCTCGATGCTTATCATATATTTAATACTGTATTTTATCTGCTTGTTTATGTTTTACTTCTTATTTATAATTTTATATATTGTATCTTGTCTATATTCATACATATTTTATTTCCTTTTAACCATGTGCATATGCCCTATGATAAATAAATAATAATAGTCATTAATCAATGCTAGCAGTGGAGATGAATAAGCAAGCTATTTATCAAGGTAATGTTATTCATGGCATTATTTTATTTTATTATTTTTAATATCAGACCCACACATAAAAGTCATAAGATCTATAGGACATCATCAGTGCTGTGAAACAATAAATTATAAAGCGCTGTGAGCAAGAATAGTACTTCTTGCTTAAAATAGTCAGAAATCTTCTGATTTTTCAGGAGGGAAAGAAGATTATAATGAGGCGGAGGAAGAGGGTTAAATTTGCAATATATATTCTAATGGAGAGATAGGATATCTATGAATCTCTTTTTCTTTCCAATTTTCTTTTTTAAAAGAATTTATTTTTATTCTTTTTTTTTTAAAATAAACTCTTAGTTTCAATCATGACTCCTATTTCATCTTGGCTAACAGTATGAGAAATGTGCATTTATTTCACAGATCTGTGTTTTATTCGATCTGCAGTTATATTTACATGTAAAGTATGTGCAATTTATTATATATTATTTTTTTTTTACTAAAATAAAGAACCAAAAGGCTTCACTTTAGTGATGCAAATTTATAAAATTTAAGTGGATATTAAATCCAGCATTAGAAATTTGACCAGAGAACTAAGGCAACTCGTAAATATCGCTGTGTGTATTTCCGTAAGCTCTCTGGTCAAATATCATATGAAACTTTTATAGTTTCTATATTCAGCTTTGAAATAATGCTGGATTTAATATCCACTTAATTTTTATATAATACATTTTCTTAGCATCTCAATTAAATCAGTTAAAGAAAAAGCTTGGATGCAAGACCAGAGCATCTAATAACTAGTGTTCTGTTTGTACTGCAGAATTTCCCTGTCCTTGTATAGTTTTTCTGCAGAAAGGATTTCTTCTTCTTCTTAGTCAATCTCCCATGACCGTGAACTTGTGATCCAGCGTAGTCTCATCCACCTGTTTCTGTTTTCTGTCATTCTCAGTGCAATTTCTAACCCTAATCTGGTTAGAGTAGAGATTTGATCCACCATTTCCTATGGAGGCTTGCCTCTTCTTCTATCTCTTGGCATCTTGCCCTGCATGAAGAGTTTTTCAATGTTCTCTCCCTCTTGTCTTGAGATGAGGCCAAAATATTTTAGGATTCTTTTCTTCATGTTGAAGCAACTTCAGAATTTAGCTGGTGTTTGATGCTCAGGATAATCAATGATAATGAGTGAGAGATAGATACCATTATTAAGCAGGGGTTGCAGAAAAAGAAAAAAGTAGAGAAACTTGTGACATTAAGATTATAATATATAGACACGTTTACACAAGAATATTATATTTTAATTTGCCAAATATTTCAGTTTCAGTGGCTACATAGAAACAGTTTTTTAATAAGGTCGAATGCGAAAATTTGATCATTCAAAAGTAGAACGAGCCGTGTGATGTTATATCGCTAAGTATTAAAGAGAGGAAAACATTTTTTATCAGAGTAATGATTAAATTAAAGATATTAACTCCCAAATTCATGTAATAATCTTAATTTATAAATAGCATTAGATTAATGTAAGAATTAAAGTTTCAATTAAAAAAAAAAAAAAAAAAAATATATATATATATATATATATATATATACAGAATCGGCGCTAGAGTCTTTGGCGCCCGCATGCAATTTCTATCTAAGCGCCCCTGTAACAATCCAGGCGTGTGTGGTTCTTTCATGATAATAAAAATTTAAATTATTTGAAATTTCTTAAATAAATTTTGACATAAGAGCCACACGTTGGTTCGCTAAATGTAACGAACCGGGGATGTGGACTGGGCAGGATAATCATTAAAAGCCAGAATATTCAAAAAATTCTTAAAAGTTAATGATTATCCTGCCCAGTCCACATCCCCGGTTCGTTACATTTAGCGAACCAACGTGTGGCTCTTATGTCAAAATTTATTTAAGAAATTTCAAATAATTTAAATTTTTATTATCATGAAAGAACCACACACGCCTGGATTGTTACAGGGGCGCTTAGATAGAAATTGCATGCGGGCGCCAAAGACTCTAGCGCCGATTCTGTATATATATATATATATATATATATATATTTTTTTTTTTTTGTCAAAATATATATATATTTTGACAAAGCCAATTGACTTTAATCGTTGAATATAATGATACAGGGATTATATTCGGGCCTTCTCACCAACCCAAATCGCTAACAAAATTAAAATGAATTTTAATTATAAAGTTAAAATTTATTTGAACTAAAGTTTAAAAAATTCTTTTATTTTACAAGTTAGTAAATTCTTAGTAACTTGTAAAAATGTTTTAATAATTTTTATAAGTGGAACTTATAAAAAGCGCCTCCGTAGCGCAATTGGAAGAACGACGGTACATTGCGCCCTTCGATTGGAATAGGCCTAAGTTCGATTCTCGTCGCGACGGGAGGAATCTTTATCTGGTCGATTTCAATCGAAGGTGAGTTAGCCGATCTCATATGGAGGTAGCAGGGTTTTTTCTCCCGGAAACTCGGGTTTTTCATCCCGCATACATACAAATCGGCCCTTCAGAACACACGCAATTTACAGACAAAAATTACTAGTTGTGGTGGTGTTGGAAGTGGGCGGTAGATGGCGTTGATGGAGATGATTCGTAGTAGAGGTTAGGTGTAGAGAGAATTGTAGATATCCTCCCACGATGAGTCTTCGGACTCCTTGGAGGTATCAGGAATAATAATAATAATAATAATAATAACTATCTTTTAGGAAAATAAAAGAAACTCAAAATAGATGGGAAAATAAGAAAAGAATTCAGAAATAATTAGAACATTTACTATAAGTATTCAAAAAATAACATCTTTACAGAATAACATAAATAATTAAATTTCATAAATATACTTGAAATTTTTTAAATTAAAATTTCAGAGTTTTTGATTTCATATTCACAAAATTATAAATAATGGTCTTAATGTCTAATTCCGCACATATAGCATTTTCAATAGCTATTAACTCCAAACTAACAAGCCTTTTATGTGCTTGTTAGCTTGGAGTTAATAGCTATTGAATTTTTATTTGATTTTACTTGCTCTTAAGTAGGTTTTAATCAATTTCAACTTGGAAAATTTCACTGCTCGCTGATGCTCGTAGTCAAATTATCGTGTCTTCTTTTGTCGTCGAACTTCCGTACCAGTTTTAAATTCTTGTTCTCCATCCACCTCTTTTAGAACTTCTTTAAAATTTGTATCTGATCGATACTCTTGTAAGAATATTTTTAAGTTTTCGATAGATTCTAAAGCAAGTGTAATGTTCATATTTTTGCCTTGAAGCATTTTACTCACAGGCTTTATTCTGTTAAGTAAATCATGCCAAATTATAAGAGAACAAATAAATTTGTAGTCCTTTATTTTAGCACATAATGTTTGTGCTTCATGCTGAGTTTCTTTATTAAAATTTTCATTATTTAAAATTTCAAAAAGTGCATCGCAAATTTCTCCTAACTGATATCGTAGAGGGCGGATTGCATTAATTTTACTTTCCCATCGCGTTTCTGATGGCTGTTTCAATGTTAAAGTTTTTACAAACTTTAAAAGGATTGCCCAATGTTTGTAAGAGAATGAAAAGAAATTGTATATTTCTTGAATAATTGCAAAGAAACTAATTGTATCTGCATTCACTTTGGCTGCATCGTTAATTATTAAATTTAGAGTATGAGCAGCAAATGGCACGTAAAAACTCGAGGATTTTTGTTCAAAAGGAAATTTTTGAGCCCATTTTTTTTTTCCCGTTCATATTTGCCGCATTGTCATACCCTTGACCTCGCATGTCTTCAATGGGGATGTTCCATTTTTCCAGTTGTTCCATTATTGTTGCACATAAACCACATCCTGTGGAATCTGATATATCTACAAAACCTCAAAAGTTTTTCCTGATCTTGACAATTCCATTGTCACAGGAAACAAAGCGAATAATAATGGTCATTTGTTCTGTTTTACTTGCATCACGTGTGCAGTCTAAAATTATGGAATGATATTTAGATTTTCGAACTGATAATATTATTAGTGTGGGTTTTTTTTTCTTGCTTAAACTAAATACGAAAACGTTAATATTAGACCTAGTAACCTGCAGAGAAAAAAAAAAATGGCGGCGGCATTGTCATTCCATGATTTTAATTTGGATTTCAGTCGGTTCGTTAAGTGTGAGGTCTGTTATATGTATTCCTTCGATTACATAAATGATTTGTGGATGTTTAGTGCGGATGGAAGAAGGGTGTGTGCGAAATGTGACCTGAACGAGGAATTAATGAATGAATGCGAATATGAAGTTGATGACAGAAAGTGCTATTACCGATTGTGTCGCGAGTGCACGTTTAAAAGAGAAGGATGGTGAGAGGGACAGGCGAAAAAATGTTAAAAAATCAGGAAAAAAAAAAAAAGAGCGATTTGACAACCGTAACGGATGTTAAAAGGGACGAAATTGAGAGAACGAATGAAAGTAGAAATGGCGTGATGCAGAAATCGCAAGTAAAAAACATCGAAAGAATGAATGATAGCGAAAAAAGAATGGCTGATGGTGAAAGTTGGATGCATGTTGGAACGAAAGTACTGAACCAAAGAATTATGAATGACAGTAAAAGTGAGAAGAATGATAGCGAAAGTTGGACGCATGTTAGTTCGAAAGTACGGAAACAAAGAAAGATATGTGAGAGTGAAAGTGAGAAGAATGATAGTGAAAGTTGAACGTATGTTGGACCGAAAGTACGGAAACAAAGAAGGATGAATGAGAGGGAAAGTGAGAAGAGGGGGTCGAGAGTTAGAAAGTTAGAAAGATTTAATGATAGAGTGAATGTGTCGCGAGGTTCGGAAGGTGAATTGGATTGGATGAAGCAAGAAATGAAATGGATGCGGAATGAAATTAAGAGAATTCAGGTCAAAACTATTAAAATAAATCATGATGGCATGAAAGAGTTAACAAAAGATGAGCGAGTGGCGTTGTATGGCAACTCCATTATTAAAGGTGTGCTAGAGGATAAAATGCACAAGGTATGTTTCCAAGGCGGTAAAATGAGTAGAGTGATTGAGGCATTGAATATGAGGCAGGAACGAGCAAAAGAGTTAATTGTATTAATTGGTACAAATGATATGAGAGAGAACAAAGAGCATGTCAAAATGAATGTCAGGAGACTGCTTGGAAAGATAAAGGAGAATAGTGTGACAGGAAGGGTGGTCAGTGTGTTGCCTAGGTATGATTGTGGAGAAATGAGGCAGAGAGCAAGGATTATGAATGATATTCTGGCTGAAATGTGTGAGGAGATGGGAGTACAGTTTGTTAATGTGTGAAATGAGTTTGAGGGACGAAGTGAGCTGTATGGGAGCGATGGACTGCATTTGAGTGGTTATGGTGTGAGTCGCTTGGAGAGACTGTTGCTGGAAAGTGGAGAAGTGAATAGAGAGAATGAATCAGATCAAGAGGGGAGTGATGTGGAAGAGCAGGAGAGTAAGACAGGAGAGATTGAAGGAGTGGAAATGAATGTGGAAGTGAGTGGTATGAGTATAGATAATGAGAGAATGGGTGTGCAAGAGGAGCAGGGAAACGGGGAGGCTCAGGGCGGACAGGGATACACAGCGTGAGAAAGGTAGATGCTCCAAGAGGAGGTGAGAGCATGTGTAGGCAGGAAAGTAATGGGATGATCAGGGATCAAAAGGAAACAGATGGAATTGCAAAGGGTTCTAAAATGAAGAAGCAGAAAGGGAAATGGCCCCAGTCCAGCATGGAGAGATCACATCGAGGGAGTGGTATCAGTGGAACTAGCTGTAGATCCAGAAATGAGTTGTTGTGTTTGTATACCAATGCTAGAAGTATAAGGAACAAGGCGGATGAAATGGTTGCACTAATTGCGTCTGTGCACCCAGAGATTGTCGGAATAAGTGAGACATGGTTAGATGAGGATGAAATCCTGACAGGAATAGAGATGGAAAGGTATGATGTGTTTCGTGAGGATAGAAGGGGTAAAAAGGGAGGGAGAGTGCTATTGATGATAGAGAAAGAGTTATGTCCATACAAGGTAGAGATGCAAGAGGGAAATGGGGCCAGTGGTTATGAGGCAGTATGGTGTGAGATAGAGGTGAATAGAATCAAATACTTGGTGGGATGTTGTTATAGACCTGGTAATGTGGATGGTGGTGATAGTGAAATGTATAGTCAAACAAGCCAAGCAAATAAGAAAAGGGTGATCATTATGGGTGATTTTAATTATGCCAATATAGACTAGGATGAAGAGATAGCAACTGGAAGTAAAGAAAATGAGTTTCTAGAGTTTTTGAGGGATAACTACCTCAGACAGTATGTAACAGAGAGCACAAGAGGATTAAGGGTCTTGGATTTGGTCATCTCATCGGAGGATGTAATTATCAATGAGGTATCAAATCATCCACCAATTGGTGAAAGTGACCATGAGGTGATTACTTGGGTGGTTGCCAGCAGTGCAAGGACCCCTGTGAAAAAAGGGTATATGTGGAACTACAAGGGGGGTGATTATGAAGAGCTCAGGAGACAGCTTGCAGGTGTAGCATGGAATGAGGAGTTAGCTGGAAAAGAGATCAATGCAGCTTGGGGGATTTTCAAAAAATATTTAGTGGATGCAATGTCGAAATGTATACCACAGGTGAGAAGGTTAAATAAGGTAGGTGTGAGATGGATGAATAAAGAGATTAAGCATGCAATACAGAGAAAAAGGGCATTGTGGAGTCAGCAGAAGAGAAGTGGAAGTAACCAATTTCATGAGGTCTACAAATACCAAGCAAGGAGGGTGACTTGGTTGGTGAGAGTAGCTAAAGAGAGGTATGAACAGCAGTTAGCTAATGAAGCTAAAAAGAATCCTAGGGAGTTCTTTCGATATGTAGCCAGCAAAAGAAAGAATGATTATGGAAGGATGACATTGATTGGAGGAAATGGTATAAAGACAGCTGTTGCAGAATGTGTGGTGGAGATACTTAATGAGCAGTTCATAAAGATCTTTCAATCTTGTGATTGTGACTTCATGGAGAGATTAAGAGCAGTTGATGATGTGGAGGAGAGACTGACTGTAAGTGAGCAAGAGGTGTTTGGGGAGTTGAGTAAACTAGATGTAAATAAGGCTGTGGGACTTGATAATATATCACCGCATATTCTGAAGGAATGTGCCAGAGAGTTGACACCTGCCTTGACATATTTTTTTAATACGAGTCTTGCACTTGGTCAAGTCCCTAAAGAGTGGAAGGAGGGCAAGATTGTGCCACTTCATAAAGGAGGTGATTGAACTCAAGCATCAAACTATAGGCCTATCTGTGTGTCAGGTGTTGTGGTTAAGTTGTTGGAGAAGCTTGTGAGAACTAGGATACAGAGTTGGGTTGACAACAATGGTATAATCTTTGATGGACAGCATGGATTTGCTAAATGGAGGTCGTGTTTTAGTAATCTACTTACTTATTACAATAAAGTGACTGCTTCCTTGGACAGAGGAGAAGGATACACAGTAATATACTTGGATTTCGCAAAAGCTTTTGATAGAGTACCTCATGATAAGTTGATAGTCAAACTAGAGCAGATGGGGTTGGATATTAGATTAGTGCATTGGATTGGAGATTGGCTATCTGATAGGTATCAACACATTGTGTATGGGGGTGCAATATCCAGGAAAAGGAAAGTCACTAGTGAAGTGCCTCTGGATCTGTTTTAGGGCCATTACTATTTAACTTGTATATTAATGATATTGGCGAAGATTTGGATGGAGATATTCAGTTTTTTGCAGATGATGCAAAGTTGGGACGAACCATAAAGAGTAGTGAAGATGTTGTGGCCTTGCAAGAAGACTTGAATAAATTGAGTGATTGGGCAAGCAAATGGGGATGTGAGTTCAATGTTGCAAAATGTAAGGTTTTAAAATTTGGAAAACAAAGATGGGATGCAGAATTTATGCTTGGTGAGAATATATTGTTGGAAGTAGAGGAAATAAGAGATCTGGGAGTGATAGTGGATAAGAATCTAAAATTTAGGTGACACATTGCCAAAATTGTGAAGACAACACAAAGACTTCTGGGAATGATGAGGAGGACACTGACGTGTAGAAGTAGGGAGATTCTTGTTCCATTGTATAAGGCTTTGATTAGGCCACACATGGACTATTGTGCCCAGATTTGGTCACCTGGTTTTCAGAAGGATGAAGAGATGTTGGAAAGGGTCCAAAGGCGACTGACTAAGGTAGTTTCTGACCTCTGGAATGTCGAGTATGAGGAAAGATTGAAAAGATGTAATTTGCAGAGTCTAGTGAAGAGAAGGAAGAGGGGAGATATGATAGAGACCTACAAGTTGGTAAGGGGTTGTTATAGGATCAATGGTGGAGAAGTTCTACAGAGAATAGTGGGAGATCAGGGGAGAACCAGAGGTCATCCCTGGAAACTGTATAAAGAGGGTGTGAGTAGGGGAGTGAGAGGCAGGTTTTTTCGTGCAGAGTTGTGAATGATTGGAATGCCTTGCCTGAGAGTGTGGTGTCTGCAAGGAGTTTGAATGTGTTTAAGACCCGGTATGATGAGATGTGTGTGAGATAAAAGGACCTCCTAGATGAGTCTTTGACTCCATGAGGTCTTGTTTAATAATAATAATAATAAAATTGTATCCCAGATTGCGTTACTTAAAGTTTCCAATATTTCCTTTTGTCTCTCTTTACTCAAATAGTGTTGTCTATTGTTTTGATGTAGGGCCCTTTCAACATGATTTTTCTATAACAGGATCAAACTTCGCAAACAGTTCAACTAATTTTAAAAAATTGCCAATTTTATAATTTCAATCAAGCATTCTAAAACACTCATCCAATGTTTCTTTTCCATTTCATACATGCTTTGAGTCTGGCAATCAATAGTAGTTTTGATTATTAAATTTTTATCAAGTTCCTTTCATTTTAAGAAATTTTTCATGTGAGTTAAACTAGTGTCATGTCTATGCAAAGTTGTACTTAAATTTCTCCAATCGTTATAACCCTCTACAAGACTACTTGATTCAGTAGGTGCAAAACGTTTGCAACAAAACCAAAAAGCAGAATTTAAAGTTTCGGAATAAATGAGCCATGTTCTTGGCACGACCCACGTTTTCCATTTTTCTATTATAATACGTGTCGCCAAATTTACGACCTATGTATCTCCGGGATATATTATATTTTTCTTTTGAACAGGCCCCATTTCAATTAAATCAACTCGTAATTTTTCATCAATATTTCCCCATTCACCTGGGTCTTCTGAATTCACAGAGACTAACAATGTGTTAGTTTTGTGGTTAATTACAACTAAATTTCTCCTAACTGTTTTTCACTTAAATCATGCATCTTATTCAGTTGCAATAGTACTTTCATGAAAACTGTATGATATGCACGGTTCTTCAACTCTGATTTCTGATGTATTGAGTTGGTTACAATTTTCATCAGAATATTTTAATATTTTAACAAATTTATTAAGATCCCCAGTTTGTTTCTTAATAACTGCTTCTATTGCAGCATGACGCTTACAATTTTGTGCACCGGACAACTTTTTTTTTTTAATTTTGATTCCATTTCTATTTTATACCCACAAGAAATTATTATACAACACGACACAGAGACAAAATAATAGTCCGCACTATGCTGCTGTCAGTAGCCTACCGAGATGCATACCATATGACTGGCTAACTAGCAACAAATGTTTTGTTCGAAAATTCGTTTCTGCGCATAAAAAAGCGTTCACCGTTTCACTTTTGCAGTAGACACAACATTCTGCAGGCAAGTTTAGCCTGCTCTCGCTGCAAAATTGTAAACAGCCAGCTGATCAAAGAGGCGGCAATATACAATTTTTTTTTTTTTTTATTCGGTGTATCCGGCATTATTTATTTTAATATTGATCATTCTAAGAATTTTTTGTTTTTATGATAAAAATTTTGTTTCCTAAAAATGAACTTATTAACCATGCCCCAGCAGCGGCGCCCCCTTTGTGGCGGCGCCCACATGCACCGCATGCCCGCTTCCGCTGGCTCTGTATATATATATATATATATATTAATGTGTTATCCTGATTAAACTTTCCCATATTTTTGATAAAGATATACAGTCATTTCAATTTAAGTTAGGGCGTTCGAGTAAGGCCTCGGCACGTTCTTTAAATAAACGCTCAAATTTATAGTGACATCTGTGTAGGAGGCGAGTGTTGGACCAGAGGATGTTGTGGCTTGTCTCTATTCCATGCTGAGCCAATCCAGAATTATCGGATTTGTTGTGCTGAATGTATGATTTATGTTCCTGAATTCTTTTTTCTATAGAGCGTCCTGTTTGTCCAAAGTAGGATAGATTGCGGTTACAAGGAACTTGATACACACCAGGCAGAGACATAGTTGAGCGTTTATCTTTAGAAGAAGGGAAATAGGTGGATATTTTGTTAATAGGTGTATAAGTGGCTGTTAAATCATGTTTCTTCAGAATTCTTGAAATTGGTTCTGAAATCCCGGAAAAATAAGGAATTATATTCCATACTGTAATCCATACTTATATCCATTCTTATACTGAAATCCATAATTATATTCCATATGTCGTCTATATATCTCACCCAAAAGTAAAGTTGAGGGAATATAGATGAGAATAGGACGTCTTCTAGATGTTCCAAATTAAAGTTGGCTGGACCAGGGTGAAAGTGGACTTCCCATTGCTGTTCCTTCCACTTGGTTGTAGAATTTGTTTTGACATAAGAAATATCCAAACTGCATCACAAAATCAAATAATTTTATAATGTCTTTTGGGAAGATGTCAGCAAGTAATTGTCAAGTCTCTTTGAGAGATACATTAGTATACAGAGATTCTACATCGAAGCTCACCATAAGATCATTAGGTTGTAATGAGATATTTTTTAATTTATTTAGGAAATCAGAAGAGTTTTTCAAAAAGGAACGTGATTTGCCTATATGTGATTTCAATAATTTTTGAAATCACATATAATCACATTTGGCTATGTGATAAGTAGGTGAATCAATACAGTCCACTATAGGACGAGGAGGAACATCTGTCTTTTTTATTTTAGGTAGACCATAAAATCTAGGGGAGGTCTTGCGAAATGAGTTTTTAGCCTTTCAATCGTGTATGCATCCAAACTTATCACCTCATCTAGAAGGAAGATTAATTTCTTCAGTTATCTGTTGGTGGGATCGTGATCAAGTTCTTGGTATGTTGAACGATCTCGAAGTAGAGAAATTTTTCTTCTTTAGTTTGAAGAATCCATAATTACTGTCGCTTTTCCTTTGCTTTAGTGATGACAAGGTGACTGTTGCTTCTTAAGGAATGTAGCAATTTCTTTTCAGAAGGAGATATGTTGGAAGGAGGAAGCTTGGCTTTAAGTAGCATAGAAGCAACTTCTAGGCAGAGAGAATTAGCCTTTTCACTGGAAAGATGACTAAGATTCCGTTCAATGTTAACCAGGAAATCTAGATACGGAATCTTTTTAGGGACTATAGCGAAATCATGTCCTTTTGAGAGGATGAGTGTTTCACTACTAGTTACAGGGCGACCGGATACATCATCATCATCATCATCATCGGCGGATACATTGATGATCCAATTATCTGGAACTTGGAAAGGCTTGATTTGTTTAGAAATAAGAATATTATATTTGCGGTTTAGATGTTGATTTTCCTTTTTTATACGAATGTTGTATACAGCGTTTGGCCACATTAAGAACTAGGTCAGAAAGATGTGGATCTAAGTTTGTGGAGATAAAGATCCGGAGATCAGAAACTTGACTAATGTTAGTAGCAAGATCATGTTTAGCTGCTCTGAGTTAGTTATGGATTAAAGCCAAACTGGTGTTCCTGTAGATATTATGAGCTCCAGGAGATTTGATGGTATCTTTAATTTTAGCAAAATTAGGAATAATCTTGTTGTTGCAGCATTTTTTCAGAAAGACAATTCTCGCTCGCAACTTCCCTTGTATTACTGATAGTTTACCTAATTTACCGGTTTTTTTGGTAAAGTTTTCCCCATGAAGGAATAGATTTGATTCTTCAGAGAAACTTGTGACATTAAGATTATAATATATAGACACATTTACACAAGAATATTATATTTTAATTTGTCAAATATTTCAGTCTGAAAATAACAGACTATCTTCAGTGGCTACATAGGAACAGTTTATTATTATTATTATTCAGGCCTCCATGGAGTCAAAAGACTCATCGTACGAGGTCCTTTCTAGAAACACCAGTCTATCAAGACTCATCGAGGGAGGTCCCTCCTAGGAAACACACAGTCTATCATACCACTCCTTAAACACATTGACCGTTCTCACTCTCACCACTCTATCAGGCAATATATTACTGTTTCAACCATCCTCCATGCAAAGAAACCACTCCTCACCCTCTTTCTCACAGTTTCCTTTCGTAACTTCCAGGGATGGCCCCTTGTCACGACTCCTTCCTGCTGTTCAACCAAGCTAAAGAACTCCTCAGTGTCAACCCTGTAACCACCTCTCAACAGTTTAAAAGTCTCAATCATATCACCTCTCCTTTTTCTATCCACCAAACTCTGCAGTCCACACTCCCTCAGCCAATTGTCATAACTAACATTGATCAGTCCTGACACCATCTTTGTTATCTGCCTTTGTACCCTTTCCATAGTTAATTTATGCCCTTCAAATCCTGGGGACCAAATCTGAGAACAATAGTCCAAGTGTGGTCTGATCAAGGTCTTATACAATGGAATGATAACTGTTTTATCTCTGCAGGTCAGTGTCCTTCTCATTATTGCAGCAATCCTCTGTGTTACCTTCACCACCTTTGCAATATGTCCCCTAAATTTCAGGTTTCTATCAATCATCAACCCCAGATCTCTTGTCTCCCCTATTTCCTCCAGTTTAACTCCAAATTTTTAACAAGGTGGAATACCAACAATTGATCATTCAAAAGTAGAAGGGGCACATGATTATATCACTAAGTATTAAAGAGAGGAAAACATTTTTTATCAGTGTAATGATTAAATTAAAGATATTAATTCACAAATTCATATAATAATCTTAATTTATAAATAACATTTATAAATATTAATATGAATAACATATTAATATATATATATTAATATGTTATTCTGATTAAACTTTCCCATATTTTTGATAAAGATATACAGTCATTTCGATTCAAGTTAGGGCAATGAAGTAAAGCCTCGGCACTTTCTGTAAATAAACATTCAAATTTATAGCGACATCTGTGTAGGAGGTGAGTCTTGGACCAGAGGATGTTGTGGCTTGTCTCTATTCCGTGCTGAGCCAATCCGGACTCTTCGGATTTGTTGTGCTGAATGTATGATTGATGTTCCTGAATTCTTTTTTCTATAGAGCATCCTGTTTGTCCAAATTATTTGACAGATTGCAATTACAAGGAACTTGATACACACCAGGCAGTAATTCTTTAATACTTACTGAATCAATACAATCCTATAGTGGACTGTATTGATTCACCTATTTATCACATGGCCAAATATTTAGCAAAATTATTGAAATCACATATAGGCACATCACACTCCTTTTTGAAAAAGTCTTCTGATTTCCTAAATAAATTAAAAAAATATCTCATTACAACCTACTGATCTTATGGTGAGCTTTGATGTAGAATCTCTATATACTAATGTATCTCTCAAAGAGACTTTACAATTACTTGCTAACATCTTCCCACAAGACATTATAAAATTATTTGATTTCGTGATGCAGTCTGGATATTTCTTATTCAATTACTTGCTAACATCTTCCCACAAGACATTATAAAATTATTTGATTTCGGGATGCAGTCTGGATATTTCTTATGTCAAAACAAATTCTACAACAAAGTGGAAGGAACAGCCATGGGAAGTCCACTTTCACCTGATCTAGCCAACTTTAATTTGGAACATCTAGAAGACATCCTGTTCTCATATATATTCCCTCAACCTTCCTTTTGGGTGAGATATATATAGACGACATCTTTTCAGTATGGCCTCATAACAGAGATTCCTTACCTTCCTTTTTAGCCAGAATGAATTCCTTACATTTTATTATTATTATTATTATTACGGGCGGTATTACTGAATCAATACAATCCTATAGTGGACTGTATTGATTCACCTATTTATCACATGGCCAAATATTTAGCAAAATTATTGAAATCACATATAGGCACATCACACTCCTTTTTGAAAAAGTCTTCTGATTTCCTAAATAAATTAAAAAAATATCTCATTACAACCTACTGATCTTATGGTGGTATTAATTCCTTACATTTTATTATTATTATTATTATTACGGGCGACTCCAAGGAGTCCTTAGACTCATTGAGGAAGGTCCTAAACATCATGTCCATCACACGTATTCCACATTCACACAGTGTCTATCATACTTTGCCTTGAACTCATTCACTGTCATAGCACCCAACAGACTCTGGCAGCTTATTCCACTCATTCACCACTCTAAAAGTAAAAAACCCAGTTCTAACACCCTTACTAACCACACTCTTGCCCAGCTTCCATGGATGTCCCTTAGTCCTCCCACCACCAGTCCTGTTCTCAAAAATATCCTTTGAATTAATCCTATAGAAACCCTTCAGCAATTTGAATGTCTCAAGCATATCTCCAATTTTCTGCCTATCGACCAATTTCTGCAACTCACAAATATTCAGCCCATAAGGTTCATTCCATAGACCTGCTATCATCTTGGTCACTCGCCTCTGGATCCTCTCAACCTCCAGATATGGTCACCTAGGAAGAAATCTAGGTGACCATATCTGGGCATATTAATCAAGATGGGGTCTTATCAAGACTTGATACAGAGGAACAATAACTTGCTTATCTCTGCTTGTCAAAGTATTCTTCAGCATCCAAGTGATTTGCTGAGCTGATTTAGTCCCCTTTTGCGATGTGCCCCCTAAACTTCGACTCCCTATCCACCAACACTCCCAAGTCCCTGGCCTCATCAATCTCCTGGAGTACAGTTCCACCAATGTGATATACTGCTGCTAATCTTTTCACCCCAAAATGCATAACCTTACATTTTGTCACATTAAATTGACATCCATTCTCTTTAGCCCATACTTCCAATCTAACCAAATCATCCTGCAAAATTTTGACATCTTCTGCATTCACTTGCCCTACCCAACTTAGCATCATCAGTGAACAAATGAACTGTTCCTCTCAGATCCTTCCCCATATCATTAATGAACAAATTAAACAACAGTGGTCCAAGAACAGAACCCTGTGGCACACCACTAGTCAGGCTGTTTTTTGGACTCTACTCCTGAATAAACTACTCTCTGATATCTCTCCATTAACCACCCTCCTATCCATCTAACCAACCCTATATCCATTCCCATATGTTGCAGTTTACGGATTAGACTTCCACGTGGTATGCTGTCAAAGGCCTTAGCCAGGTCCAGCAGTATCACTGTAAACCCATTACCCTTATCCAGTTCAGCTGTCACTGTGTTATAAAACCTGAGCAAGTTACTGAGGCATGATCTACCCTTCACAAAACCATGCTGTCCCCCATACAGTATCTCATTTTCATCAATCCATTCCTGTATTTTACCCTTGACTACTTTCTCCAAACCTTGACAATGACTTCTGATATGTTGATCAGTCGGTAATTTGCAACAGTAGTCTTGGATCCTCCTTTATGCAGTGGAACTATTTTCCCCTCTTTCCACCCCTTTGGGGCTAAACCAGACCCGAGACTCAGATTAAATAATAATGTCAAGGGCACTGACAATTCTTTAGCCGCTTCACATAAGACCCATGCTGATATACCATCCAATCCCACAGATATATTCACATTAAGGTTCTGTAATAGACTATTCGCCTCCACTTCATTCCCCACAATTCCCATATAAACTAATTATTATTATTATTATTACCACCCAAAGACCTCGTGGAGTCAAAGACTCATCTGGGAAGTCCTTTTATCACACACGCAGCTCATCATACCGTGTTTTAAACACATTCAAACTCTTTGCAGACACTACATTCTCAGGCAAGGCATTGCAATCATTCACAGCACTGCACGAAAAAAAACCTGCCTCTCACCCCCCTACTCACACCCTCTTTATACAGTTTCTAGGGATGACCTCTGGTTCTCCCCTGATCTCCCACTATTCTCTGTAAAACTTCTCCAGCATTGATCCTTTAACAACCCCTTACCAACATGTAGGTCTCTATCATATCTTCCCTATTCCTCCTGTCCACCAGACTGCAAATTACATCTTCTCGATCTTTCCTCATACTCGACATTCCCGAGACATTCCATAATGGTTCCTTCATTCCTTCAACGTCACCACCTGGATGATATACTCTTGCAAAGTGCTCACTCAGTAATTCCACTATATTGACTGATTCAGTGACCTTCCTACCATCAGCGTTCCTTAAAATCATTCTGCCATGTACAGTTTTTCTTTTACTAGCAGCATATTGAAAGAACTGTTTGGGATTCTCTTTAGCTTACATGGCTAATTTCCTTTCATAATCCATTTTTGCCTTTCTCACCACACTCGTTACCCTTCTGGCCTGCACTTTATATCATTCATGTGCCTGCCTCCTTATATTCCTTCCGCAATTGTTTCTTTTTTTGCAACTCAAGTTTAATGTTGTTATTCATCCATTTAACCCATACTTGATTTACCATTCGGACTCTAGGTATACAGTCCGCCATAACCTCCTGCAAATGCTCCTTGACCACTTCCCATACCCTATCAACATCCAGCCCTTGCAGTTTTACATGCCATGGCACTGAACCAAGCAATCTCCTAAGCTTGTCATATTTGCCAGCATGGTAATTCCACATATACCGTCTTAACCGAAAATTTTACACATTTAGCCACCTCCCAGGTCAAAACCCTATGATCACTCTCACCAATAGCTGGCAACGTGGTCATATTCATTACAGTCAAATTCTCAGATGCTATTACTAGGTCAAGCACCCTCGAACCCCTAGTATTTCCCATTACATGCTGTCTCAAATAGTTATCCTTCAGGAACTGAATAAAATGCAGTTCCTTCCTCACATGTGTCCTCTCCTCCTTCCAATCAATGTTACAATAGCTGAAATCCCCCATAATAATTACCCTCCTTCCACTCATTTCATCAATTTGCCTATGCATACTATCTCCACCATCTATTCCATCACCTGGTCTATAGCAGCACCCAACTGTAAATTTTGTTCTGTTAGTCTCAATCTTACACCAAATGTAGTGCCTCCGTAGCGCTACATTTGGAATTGGAAGAACGACAATACATTGCGCCCTTTGATTGGAATAGGCTTAAATTCGATTGTAGGCACTACAGGAGGAATCTTTACCTGGACAATTTCAATTGAAGGTGAGTTAGCCAATCTCATACGTAGGTAACAGGGTTCTTTCTCCCGGAAACTTGAGTTTTTCATCCCGCATACAGACAAATTGGCCCTTCAAAATACATGCAATTTTCAGACAAAAAATACTAGTTGTGGTGGTCGTGGAGGTGGGTGGTAGATGGTGTTGATGGAGATGATTCATAGTAGAGGTTCGGTGTAGTGGTTGAGACAGTTGTAGGTGTCCTCCCGCAATGAGTCTTCGGGCTCCTTGGAGGTATCAGGAATAATAATAATAATAATCTCACACCAAATAGCCTCAAATGAGCTCCTTTCACTATCCTGCAATACAACTTCTATTCTCCTTGGTTGCAGTTCATCAGCTATCATCAATAACACTCCTACCCTCATTTTATTCTCTCTGTCCCTCCTGAACACACTATACCCTACACATTCTATCCCACTAACTATAACATCTTCTGTCAGCCATGTTTCACTAATGCCAATAACCTGTGGCCAGGAAGAGCCAAAGGGGCAAAAAATTCTTACTTCTTGTTCCTAACGAAAAGAGGCTATGGAAGAGATATAAGGAGACAGGTGAAGAGAAGATGCATGAAGAGTATAAGACACAGGCCAGAAGAGTGACTAGTATGGTAAGGAAGACGAAACTGGAATATGAGAGGAGATTGGCCCTAAGATACAAAGAAAATCCTAGGGAATTTTTTAGATATGTGGCCAGTAGGAGGAGAAATAACTGTGGAAGAATGATATTGTGGAATAAAAATGGGAATAGACATAGTGGAATTGTTCAATGAACACTTTATTGGAGTATTTCATCCTGGAGGAGTCAGTTTTAATGCTCGAGGGATAGGGCAAGTTGCCAGGTTTAGAGGTGCAGGAGGAGAGTGCGTTTCAAATACTGAGTACTCAGGATGTCAGTAAAGCTGTGGGACTGGATGGTATTTCACCACGAGTTTTGAGAGAATGTGCGAGGGAACTGACAATGCTTATGACCTTGCTTTTCAATGAAAGTCTGGCTGCAGGAAAGATGCCCATGGAATGGAAGGTAAGATAGTGCCATTGCATAAGGGCGGTAGCAGACTGGACGTGTCTAATTATAGGCCAGTTTGTGTGTCATCAGTAGTTGGTAAGATCTTGGAGAAAATAGTAAAGGACCGTATAGAGCATTGAGCAGATGAGGGTAATGTTGTCTGTGAGAGTCAACATGGATTTGTGAAGGGGTGCTCTTGTTTTAGTAATATGTTAGCCTTTTATGATAACGTTACAAGAGCATTAGATGAGGGTAACGCATATACTGCCATTTTCTTAGACTTAGTGAAGGCATTTGATAGGGTGCCACATGATAAGCTGATGTTTAAGTTGCAGCACATGGGTCTGGATGTCAGATTGGTCAAGTGGATTCAGTCCCACAGTCCCACAGGTCTCAGTACTGGGACCTATATTGTTAAACCTTTATATCAATGACATTGTCAGTGGATTGCCGGGGATATTCAGTTGTTTGTGGATGATATGAAGCTGGGCAGGATATTAGTAATAGTGCTGATGCAGTACCCCTCCAAGAGTATTTGAATAAGCTAGATAGATAGATGGGCAAATGAATGGAGGTATCGGTTTAATGCAGCAAAATGTAAGGTCTTGAGGTTTGAGAAACATCGATAGGACACTGCATACTCAATGAGAGGAGTTATACTGGAGGAAGTAGGGGAGACAAGAGATCTGGGGTTGATGATTGATAGAAACCTGAAATTTAGGGAACATATTGCAAAGGTGGTGAAGGTAACACAGAGGATTGCTGCAATGATGAGAAGGATGCTGACCTGCAGAGATAAAACAGTTATCATCCCATTGTATAAGACCCTGATCAGACCACACTTGGACTATTGTTTCCAGATTTTGTCCCCAGGATTTGAAGGGGATAAATTAACTGTGGAAAGGGTACAAAGGTGGATGTGCAAAGATAGTTTCAGGACTGTACAATGATAGTTATGAGGATCGGCTGAGGGAATGTGGACTGTAGAGTTTGGTGAACAGAAGAGGGAGAGGTGATATGATTGAGACTTTTAAACTGTTGAGAGATGGTTACAGAGTTGACACTGGGAAGTTCTTTCGCTTGGTTGAACAGCAGGAAGGAGTGATGACAAGAGGCCATCCCTGGAATTTATGAAAGGAAACTGTGAGCAAGAGGGTGAGGAGTGGTTTCTTGGCATGGAGGGTGGTTGAACCGTGGAATGCATTGCCTGATTGGGTGGTGAGAGTGAGAACGGTCAATGAGTTTAAGGAGTGGTATGATAGACTTTGTGTTTCTTAGGGGGGGGATCCCCCCTCGATGAGTCTTGATAGACTTTGTGTTTCTTTGGAAGGACCTCCCATGATAAGTCTTGTGACTCCATGGAGGCTTCAATAATAATAATAATAATAATAATACTCCTGGCATTAGTATACATGAAATGCAGAGGTCCATTTGTCCCACCCTTATTTTGATGCGTTATACTAACTATCCCATTCTGATTTCTTGTCATTTGTACTGGCTTGGGCACATTATAAACATCCTTACACTCGATTGCCTCACTGATGTCTACATATCCACTTCCTCCCCTCCTTAATAGTTCTAGTTTCCCTGATTTTGTGCATCCACTCTCACTTTACTCAGCAACACCTTTTCCAGTCTTTGCACACCAAATCCATTCATATGTAAGCCATCCATCTTGTACAAATCCTTTTGCCCATCAAACTCACTCCACACATCCACAAACTCCACATCACACCATCTGCATAACCTGTGCATAAAGTAGTTTGCAATTATGGCCCTCCTTCTAAACTCTTCTCTGTCATACCACCGCAACAGACTCACTATCCTAACTCTGTCACTCTTTTCTTTCGGTACCTCTAATAATTTGCTCACATCCTCTCTCATATCAAATTTATCTCCTTTCAAATCATTCGTTCCCACTATGACTATCATTTCTTTCACCCTCAGCTTCTGTGCACTAATACTCTCACTTACATCCTAAATTTAACACCCGGTAAGTACAATTTAGTCAAATTCTCATCTATCACACATCTTACTAACGAGTCACAGTACAACAGTGTTTCCTTCATTTCTGAAACACTCCCAATAACACGCTTATTATTACTTTCGTACATTTTTTTATTTCCGTTTGCCGGGGCACTCGGGAAAGAGTTTTTTAGACTCTCCAACTGCCCCTTCGCTCTATTTATTGCTCCACATAACTGTGCGATATCACTCATTACAGCTAATTTCTCATTTTTTTCATCATTCAAACCATTTTCCTCTCTCTCTCTCTCTCTCTCTGTATAATTACTTCCACTCTTAAAACATCACAATTTACTGTTCAAACCACTATTTTCTCTCACTCTGGCTTTCTTCTACAACTATCTCACGACCTGACCCACACTTCAATTCCTCACTTTCCTTACACTTTCGGCACAGTCTCCCACCATTATCATTATCTATCCAAACTCCAGCCTCTTTCGGGAATGCATACATACCAAACATGTCACACTGGACGAATTCCCTTACATTAAATTTCTTGAACTAAGATGTCGAAGTCTTGGTCGCCATTGTTTTTCGTCGCATTGGCTCCATGTGCTATCAATCGTATCTTTAAACTACTAGTTTAATTAAAGTGGAAATCATGCCAAAAATCACACAGACACACCACCCTACCAAAAACAAACATTACCACGTCAAGATTAAATCCATATTGCAAATTTATTCTCAAAATAATACTTATCTTTTCTGGAGCTCTCTGCAAACACTACACACTGTGTAGCCCTCTAGCGAACTCATCCTCGTATTAAGTTCACCATGGATATTGAAAAAGACAACAAGTTATCCTTTTTAGACATCCTCCTCATCTGTTCACCTTCAGGTATCCTAACAACAACAGTTTACAGAAAACCCACTTTCGCTGGATGTTATATTCTCAAACAATCTGCTCATCATCCTTATCAAAAATCAGGAATCATAAAATGCTTAATCCGATGAGCCAGAACTAATTGTTCAACTCTTCATGAATAACAGAAAGAACTTTCAACTATCAAACACCACATGACATTAAATGGCTTCTCCGAAAAGAGTACACAACATCTGTTCGATTCTTACAAGCGAATCCAAAACAACACAGATTCAATACGTCGAGTTCGAATTACTTATATTTCTGGGATTTCAGAACCAATTTCAAGAATTCTGAAGAAATATGATTTAACAGCCATTTATATACCTATTAACAAAATATCCACCTATTTCCCCTCTTCTAAAGATAAACGCTCAACATCAAGTTCCGTGTAACTGCAATCTGTCCTACTTTGCACAAATAGAACACTCTATACAAAAAAGAATTCAGGAACATCAATCATACATTCAGCACAACAAATCCGATAAGTCTGGATTGGCTCAGCATGAAATAGAGACAAGCCACAACATCCTATCGTTTATATATTGCTTATATGCTATATACTAATGCCAGGAGTATCTGGAATAAGGGAGAGGAATTGGTGGCGCAGATAGCATCAGCCTGGCCAAAAGTTATTGGGATCACTGAGACGTGTTGACAGAAGAGGATATAATAACAGGAATAGAAATCGCTGGGTACAGCATTTTTCAGCAGAATAGGAAGGGAAACTGCTTATGATAAGTAACGACCTATGTCCTCTAAGAGTGGAGACTTTGAAAGGCAGTGACACTAATGATTTTGAAAGCATATCGTGTCAGGTAGAGGTGGGAAAGACAGGATATTTAATGGGGTGTTGCTACAGACCCAGGAGTACAGAGCATGGGGACCAGGAAAGGTTTAGACAGTTGAGTTTGGCAAGTGCAAGAAGAATGATTGTTATGGGAGATTTGAACTACAGTAGCATAAACTGGGGAGAGGAAGATGCATGTAGCAATAAGGGAATGGAATTTCTAGAATTCATGAGGGATAAATGTCTTAGGCAACATGTAATAGATGGAACAAGAGGTTCAAGAGTTTTGGATTTGGTTAAAGCATCAGAAGAGTTGATAATAACTGAGATAACATCTCTCCCACCAGCTGGAGAGTGTGACCATATTGTTTTGACTTGGAAAATAAATAGACATGCAGGAGTATAAAAGAGATAGGAACTTATGTGGAATTATAAAGCAGGTGATTATAATAGTCTTAGATGTCAACTTCGGAAAGTTTCATGGAGGAAGGAAATGGAAGGACGAGATATCATTAGTGTGTGGGAAATTATGAAAGAATATTTGTTAGCAGCAATGGTAAGTTGCATACCACGAGTGAACAAGAGGACACAATTTGGAGTAAAGTTGATGACAAACAATATTAAACAGGAATTGCATGCGAAAAAGAGGCCGTGGAAGAGATATAAGGAGACAGAAGAAGAGAAGATGCAAGAAGAATATACGACACAGGCCAGAAGAGTGACTAGTATGGTAAGGAAGATGAAACTGGAATATGAGAGGAGATTAGCCCTAAGATCCGAAGAAAATCCTAGGGAATTTTTTAGATATGTGGCGAGTAGGAGGAGAAATGACTGTGGAAGAATGATATTGTGAGATAAAAATGGGTATAGAGTGACTGATGCAGCGGACATAGTAGAATTGTTCAAAGAACACTTTATTGGAGTATTTCATCCTGGAGGAGTCAGTTTTAATGTTAGAGGGATAGGGGGTTCGAGGTGTAGAGGTACAGGAGGAGAGTGTGTTTCAAATACTGAGTACTCTGGAAATGTTATTTATAAATTAAGATTATTACATGAATTTGTGAATTAATATCTTTAATTTAATCATTGCTCTGATAAAAAATGTTTTCCTCTCTTTAATACTTTGCGATATAACATCATGCAGCTCATTCTACTTTTGAACGATCAATTGTTGGTATGCCACCTTGTTAAAAAACTGTTCCTATGTAGCCACTGAAGGTAGTCTGTTATTTTCAGACTGAAATATTTGGCAAATTAAAATATAATATTCTTGCGTAAACGTGTCTATATATTATAAGAAAAAGGTGCTCTGCAAGTCTATGAGCAAGGCATAGGGGTGACCTATATGGTAAGGAAGGCTAAGTTAATTATGAGAGGAAGATAGTTAACGATGCTGAAAAAATCCTAAAGAGTTGGTTTGCTATCTGGCAAGTAAAAGGAAGAATGTTATGGAAGGATGACTTTAATGAGTGCTGGTGGTAAGAGTGAAAGAAGCAAATGAAATAGTTGAATTAGAGAGTGATCATTTTTCAAGTGTGTGTCTCCAGGTGGAGATACATTCCAATGCCAGATTTGACACTGACTGATGGAAGAATAGAGGCAGATGAATTGGAAGTGCTTTCAACATTGCAGAACCTTAATGCAAACATTATCATGAGATTAAATGACATATCAGCCCATGCATTACAAGAATATTTAAGGTGCTTCCTAGCTTTTCTGGTGATGCAAAGCTCTATAGAGCAATAGTCAATGAGGATGATGCAGAAATGCTATAGATGACTTAAACAGACAGATAGTATGGATATGGACAAAGGTAAATCTGCAAGGTTTATATGGTCAAGTGTAAGATCATGCACTTTGGTACGAAGATATTACAAGCTGTGTACTATATAATGATGGAACTGAACTTCAGGAAACTGATGAGGCCAGAGAACTGAGGATGACTGTGAGCAGAATTGAAGCTTAAAGGACATACTGCAAAGATAGCCAAAACATCAGATTATGTGATTGTTGAAGAATATACTGACAAGCAGGGATAAGGAGGTTATTATTTCTCTTTATAAGGCTTTAATAAGACTCCATCTGGACTACTGCATGCAGATCTAGTCTCCTGGCTTCCATATGCATGAAGCGGTAAAGAGGATCCAGAGACAAGTGACCGAGATCTTGGCAAGTCTATGGAATGGTCCTTATGAGAATAGATTGAATAAACACCAGAGGTCTGTGGATTTCAAAAAATAGCCAATAGGTGAAAAAGAGGGGACATGATAGAGGCATATAAGTTGTTAATGGATTTTATAGGGGTTGGCACTGAAGACTTTTTTTTTTGTACATGGCAGGAAGGGAGAGACCATTAGATCATCCCTCTAGAAATTCTATACGAGTGTGGTTAGCAAAGGTGTTACAACTAAATTTTTTGCTTGGAGGGTGGTGAATGGTTGACAAATAGGTTGTGAGTGTTTTGTTGGTAAACGAGTTCCAAGAGAGGTATGATAGTATGTAAGCAATAGTTAGCGTAGGTCTTTATCTCCATGGAGATGCATTAGTTGAGCTGCAGCTTTATAACTTTATCTCTACTTATCAATGTGCTTTTCACTATGCATGTGATTTACTTTATCTTCTGTAATATCCTCTGAACTTTAATTCCCTGTCCATCATTTCCACATTCCTCATCTCATCAATGCATTTCACAGCTTGCAATCCTTTCATCCCAAAGTACATATCCTTACACCTTGCCATAATAAACATTCAGTTCAGTGCTATCATGGAATAGTCATTTCCTTTATCAAACTCAACTGCCACTTTGTTATATAAAGTGAGGAAATGACTAAGATCTATGCTAAATCTATGCTAAACGTAGTAAATCTACTCGAAGACAGAATACCATATTCCTGTTTACCCATTCCTGAATTCTGGCTTTCATGATGTCACATTCCTTCTACTTCCTTGGGGAGTAGAAGGGAATATACCTGTGCTAGATCTCTATTTCAAGAATTCTATAAACATATTGCTTTGTATAATGCTGATGGAGTGCACTAAATGATTTTAGTATGAGGTGTCTGGAAAGGGAGTTTTGTTCAATGAGCATGCTGAAGTGCAAATTTAGGAAAACTTAATCAATTAGGATGGACACAGAAGAATGTATGTGAAGGCACCCATGAGGCAAGTGAGTGTGAGAATGACCAACAAGTGCAGAATCTAATCTCTCAAGCAAAAATATTGAATAGGATAGTCAATTCAGGAAGTAAAGGTGGTTGGGCGGGGGCCCCTAAAGGGGATTCTGCGGGGTTTTTTTTTTACACCTCCAGGGAGTCCAAAGACTCATCGAAGGAGGGCACCTAATCTACAGCTCTCCGTCTCCACCACTCAATCCACCAATCACAATGAAACACAACTACTTTCATCATCTACACCAATGCCATCTACCTCCGACCCCCACCACTAGTATTTTCACAGACAATCACAAACATCCATGCCCATGGCAGAATTCGAACCCACAGCCTTTTGGCTGGAGAGCGGATACAATAAACACTCGGCCAACCAGGCCGGCAAATCTAATCTCTCAAGCAAAAATATTGAATAGGATAGTCAATTCAGGAAGTAAAGGTGGTTGGATGGGGGCCCTAAAGGAGATGCTGCGGTTTCTATATATGAGTTTGGTCAGAAATATAAGGAACAAGAGGAAAGAGTTTTGGGCATTGGTTAGTGCAACCTTGCCAAAAGTTATATGCATGAATGAGATTTGGCTAACAGCAGATGATGTGGTTACAGGGATAGAATGTGAAGGGTTTAGTATTTCCAGGGAAGATAGAGAAGACAGGAGGATGGAGAGGGAGGGATACTGCTGATGATAGCAGATGAATTGAAGCCAAAAAAGAATAGGAGAGGGGTGCTTAAGGATCAAAGCTGTATAACTGAGAGGAGACATCCATATAGCCTTTAAAGGAATGTGGGGAAACGACCAGGGCTTCTGACCTAATGTCCAATTCTCACCTTCTTGTGGTACACCCTATTGGGTATCTACATGGACACTGAACGAACGAGGATGGGCTGGCAATTTGGGATTTAGCCGAACAAATTGTATTCTTATTGGTTAAACCAAAATAAAAAATGATGGTACAACATGACAAAATTTCATGCCGGCTGGGGAATCACCCGGTTAAACAAGGCCCCTGTTGTTTTCGCCAGGGAACCAGAGTGAACAGCAAAAAGTCAGAAACTGGAACAAATCTGAAAACACACCCAAACTCAACATCACCAGAGTTAAAGATCGGTACTATCAACGTAAGAAGCCTGAATGGCAAAGAAATGGAGCTAGCTAAGGAATTAGATAAGTACCAGATCGACATAATAGGGGTGACTAAAACAAAAAAGACAAAAACTGGTGAGCTCTTTCTGAACAATAAATACAAAATGTTATATTCAGGCAATGACAGTCAAGGAAAAGAAAGAGTAGCCATAGTATTCAACACAAAATACGACGCTAATCTTCTCGAATGGCAGGCAGTCTCAAGTAGAGTGACGTGGGCAAATATGAGAATGGGGAACTGGACAATGAGACTTATTTGTGCCTATGGTCGCACAGAAGGTAGAAGTGGAGGAGTTTTTTGAACTGACACAGTGAAAAAGGAAAAGTTGGTCCTTGTTGGGGATCTCAAAGCAGAGTAGGAAATGATTGTCAGACATACAAAAATATTTTGGGAAAATTTGGAGAAAAGAGCAATGCTAATAATAATGGCAAATATCTGTTGGATTTCTGCTCAGGACATGGACTGGTTATTACTAACACTATGTTCCAACATAAAAATGTGCACAAATTCACATGGAGAGAGGAGGCAAGGAATAAGAAAAGTCTCATTGATTATGATGTTGTTGATAGGGATGTTTTCTCCCTGGTGCAGGACACCAGAGTGTACAGAGGATTTGAAATTGGAAGTGATCACTATTTAGTCTTGAGCAAGATAAAATTGAATTTCATATTGAAAAGAATAACATGTAAGAAAGTTTTAAAGCGAATAAAAGTTGAGCAGCTCTCAGATGTGAACTGTAGACTAACATATACAAAGATTAGGCAAAGGTTGGTCGATTGGTAGAGCCTCTGCTACTAATGGCTCAGTTAAGTAAGTTTGAGCGCGGTTAGTAGTTGGAAGGGGACCAATCGTTCGATGCTGTTGGCACACTCTCCCTCGATGAGTCTTTGGACTCCCTGGAGGTGTCAAATAATAATAATAATAATAATAATAATTATTGAAGGAAAAATGAAACAGTTTGAGAACAGGAACCAAACCTTGGAGATTCAGTGGCAAGCCTTGAAGAAAACCCTGATTGATTCAGCCAGAGAGGCATGTGGTGAGATTGTTTGCAAAGATAGAGAAATCAAGACTCCATGGTGGACAGGAAGTTAAAGAGGCAGTGAAGGAAAAGAAGAAATCATATCAAACGTTCCTGGCAAATAAGTCAGCTTTTGCTCTTAGAGAATACAGAGACAAATGTAAGAAAGCGAAACACTGTGTAAAACTAGCTAAACAAAAGTCATGGGAGGACTTTGGAAAGAACATAGAAAATAAATATCAAGAAGTGGCAAAATATTTTGCAGGTTGTTGAAGAAGCTTAGAAATGGAGTAGTCAGAGATGATAAAGGTGACATGAAAACTGGAGAAAAATATATCCTTGAAGTATGGAGTAATTACTTCGAAAAATTGCTAAATGAAACAAGCAGTGATAGCATAGTGGTAAAAAACACTCAACAGGCATACAGTCAGGAATACATATCCATATTTGAAGTAGAAAAAGCCATCAAAGGCTTGAAATGTGGAAAGGCAGCAGGAGTAGATGATATTCGACCAGAAATGCTGAAGTATGGTGGTATAAAGGCCTTACAGTGGCTGCACTGCATAGTTCAGAAAGCCTGGACAGAGGGACGAATTCCCGATGATTGGAGTAGAGCTCTCATAGTACCTATATATAAAAAGGGAAATAAAACTGATTGTGAGAATTACAGAGGTATTTCCCTACTGAGTGTTGCTGGCAAGATCTATGCAAGTATACTTGAGAAACGGTTGAGAAGAATTGTGGAAGAAAAGCATGATGAAGAACAAGCTGGATTCAGGCCAAATAGAGGCTGCCAGGATCAGATCTTCACTTTATGACAAATAGTCGAGAAAGCATTTGAATATAACAAAGATCTGTATTTAAGTTTTGTCGATCTGGAAAAGGCATACGACAAGGTGCCAAGAGAGAAGCTATTCAATACGCTACAGTTATATGGTGTCATTTGGGCATTATATCAAGCAATACTTAGTCTATATTTGAGTTGTAAGTCAGCAGTTAGAATTGAAGGATGTACAGGAAGATGGTTTAATGTTAATCTGGTGTGAGACAAGGATGTACATTATCCCCTCTGTTATTCATTATCTATATGGATCACATTATGAACGAAAGTGGTATTAAACATGATATCAAAATTGGAGATGTTAATGTCAGCTCTTTGCTTTATGCAGACGATGTTATACTTCTAAATAAATTTGCTACAAGTCTGCAAGATTCCCTGACTAAATTGAATAACTGTTGTAATAGATATGGTATGAAGGTCAGCAATAAAAAGACAAAGACAATGAAAATAGGTAGAATTGTTGAAAATGTCAACTGTGTTGTGAACGGGGAACCTATGGAACAAGTAAAACATTTCAGCTACTTAGGCACGATTTTTAGTGAGGATGAGAGCCTGTGTAGCTCAGTAGAAGTGGCGTTTGCACTCTACGGTACTTGACCGCACGAAGAAAGGATTTGGTGGTTCAAATCTAGTCACCGACTAGAGGAAATTTTGTTGAGAGGTGGTTACAGGGTTGACACTGGGGAGTTATTTCACTTGGTTGAACAGCGGGAAGGAGTGATGACAAGAGGCCATCCTTGGAAGTTACGAAAGGAAACTGAGCAAGAGCGTAAGGAGTGGTTTCTTTGCGTGGAGGGTGGTTGAACCGTGGAATGCATTGCCTGATGGAGTGGTGAGAGCGAGAATGTTCAATGAGTTTAAAGTGTGGTATGATAGACTTTGTGTTTCTTAGGGGGACCTCCCCTCGATGAGTCTTTTGACTCCATGGAGATCTGAATAATAATAATAATAATAATAATAATAATAATAATAATAATATGGAAATAGACAACAGAATCAACAAAGCTGGTATGGTAGGAAGTCAATTGAATAAATTCATATGGAATAAGAGAGAAATTAGTCGGAACACTAAATTAGCTATACAAGACAGTGTTCAAGCCAGTTTTAACTTATGGATATGAGAGCTGGGTCAGAAGTAAAACACTTGACCAAGACTAGAGACTGCAGATATGAGAGTCCTGAGAAAGATTAGAGGCATGAACAGATGGCATCAATGGCAATATCACATTAAAAACGAGGATATTAGGAAAGAACATGACATTGTCGGCATCCAGGAATGCATTAGCAGAGTTAATCTCAGATGGTATGGTCACTTAAACAGAATGGGCGAAGAAAGATTAGCAAAACAAGTGTTCTCTGCCAGGTTGGCAGGAAAATGACCCAGAGGAAGACCAAGATATAGGTGGTTTGATAGGGTACAAAGTGCCTTAGATGACAGAAATATAAGATCTGATAATATTGGAGTCTTGACAAGTAATAGACTGATTTGGATTAAAATTGTAGATAGGAAGTTAGTAATTATGTACATTTTTCATGTAGTACTATCATATCCTGTACACCCCTTGAGGGTACATGTCAGGAATTTGATGATGATGATGATGAAGAATAGGAGATAGATGGGAGGGTGATGGTTCATTAGAGGCAGTCTGGTGTGAGATGAAGGCCAATAAGACAAAATATGTACAGTTGGCTGCTGCTATAGGCCAGGTAGTTCCAGGGATGATCTGTAAGACATTTATCAGCATATTAGCACAATAATGGCAGGTCAAGTTATTATTATGGATGACTTCAAGTATGGAAATATAGACTGGAAGGAAGAAACATGGCAGGAAGTAAATGGAATTTTACACCTAATTACCAGAGGCAGTATGTGATGGAGAGGACTAGGGGATTAGGAGTGTGAGAGTGTTGGACCTGGTCATAGGATCAGAAGAGCTATCCATAACCAAGGTGGCCACATTGCCTCTGACTGGTGAAAGTTGCCATGCGGTCTTGACTTGGGAGATTGTAAAATACGAGGAATATTCTGTATAGAAGGGGTATATGTGGAACTACAATGTAGGTGATTATGACAAGGAGAAAGCTTTAGTTTGTGTGATAGCATAAAACAGTGCAAGGAAAGGATGTTAGTAGTGTATGGGAGATAGTTAAAGGTGTCTAGAGGAAGCAATATTAAATTGTATACCCAAGGTAAGGAGGATTAATCAGGTAGGAATTGGATGAGTAATGTCATTAATCATGAGCTGCAGAAAAAGAAAATGCTGTGGAGGATATATAAGGAGAAAGGTTACCAGCAAACAGTACATGAATCAAGTAAGAAAGGTGACCAGTATGGTAAGGAAGTATGGCAAAATCAGATTACGAGAAGAAACTAGCCAACAGGATAAAGGAAATCCCAAAGAGTTCTTTTATTATGTGGTAAGTAAGAGAAAGAATGATCATGGAAGAATAATCTTAATATCTGCTGATCGTGACGAGATGATGGAAGCAGATAAAACAGTTGAGTTACTAAGTGACCACTTTGCAAAGGTATATCATCCTAGTGAGGTTACTGCTTTAACATATGTGACAGACACTAATGCAGGAACAAAGGTGGATGAATTGGAGGTACTTAGGATATTGCAGAATCTCAATGTAAATACAGCTGTGGTATTAGATGGAGGTATCGGCTCACATTTTGTAAGAATAAACAAGGAAACTGGCAATGCCTCTGACTAAACTCTTTAAGTCTCAGCTCTTGCAGAGTTCCAAAGGAGTGGAAAGAGGACAAATAATTCCGTTACATAAGGGAGATTCTAAGACTGCAGTACAAATTATAGACAATCAGTATCTCAGGAGTGAGGGTAAAATTACTGGAATAATTAGTCAAAAAGAGAATTAATGGGTGGATAAGAATACGATCCTCTCATGGCAACAACAGTTCACAAATTGACTACTGCATTTTGATTAGAAGAAAACATCTTAAGGTTGTGACAAATTGTAAAGTAATTCAAACAGATCAAGTGGCACAGCAGCACTGGCTGCTGTGTGCAGACTTTAAAATAAGATCGAAGATAAGAACTTCTGGAAGCCATGGGATGAAGACAATTAAGTGGTTTCGCTTAAAAGAAGAGAGTGTGAGGAATCGTTTTAGGGAGAGGGTGTTAGAGAGGATTTCGGATGGACTGGAAAGTGTACAAGATTGGTGGAAACATAATTCAAAAGTAATCCTGAGCTGTACAATCGAGGTGCTTGGTGAGACATCTGGAAAGATTAGAGAGCAGAAGGAGGGTTGGTAGTGGAATAATAATGTACAAGTGGCAGTGACAGCTAAGAGGAAGGCAAAGCAGGAGTGGGATGAGTCAAGAGTGGAAGAGGACAGAGAGGTGTACAGAGAGAGAAAGCAAGAAGCCAAGAGAGTTGCGGCACAGGCAAAGGCCATGGCATATCAAGATTTGTATGATCAATTAGAAACAAAGGAAGGACAGAGAAAAATTTACCAACTAGCAAAATGTAGAAATAAAGCAGCAAAGGACATCTTACATGTGAGGCAGATCAAAGACGCTGAAGGAAGAGTATTATGGAGGGATGTGGACATAAGAAACAGATGGAGAATATACTTTGAGGGACTTTTGAATGAGGAAAATGCAAGGACTCACAGAGAAGATGGGCAGCCATCTGAGGGGGATGGTGCAGAACATCAGTAGAGTGGAAGTGACGGAGGCCATGAAGAGGATGAGGAATGGAAAATCGGTGGGCGGCGACAGGATTCAAGTGGAGGCACGGAAGGCACTGGGGAAGAGGGAATTGACCTGCTGTGGGACCTGTTCATGAAAGTTTGCCAACAGGAAAATATACCCGAGGAATGGAGGGAGAGGTAAAGGGGATGCACAAGACTGTAAAAATTACAGAGGAATAAAGTTAATGTCTTACACAATGAAAATCCTAGAAAAGGTTCTTGATGGAAGATTGAGGAAGGAGGTGGAGATTGCAAAGGAACAATTTGGCTTCATGCCTGGTAGATCAACAACAGATGCTATCTTTGGGTTATGGCACATGATGGAAAAGTTTCGAGAGAAACAACGGGAGCTTCATCTGGTATTTATTGATCTGGAGAAAGCATACGATAGAGTGCCAAGGCAAGAAGTCTGGAGGTTTTTGAGGGAGAAGAAGGTTCTGGAGAAATATGTCAGGTTGGTGCGGGAGATGTACAGAAATGTGAAGACAAGTGTTCGGACCTGTCTGGGACAGACAGAAAGTTTTCAAGTAACAGTTGGCTTGCATCAAGGTTCAGCATTAAGTCCGTTTCTGTTTAATATTGTGATGGAGGTGGTGACGGAGGAGGTGAGAGAAGATGCGCCTTGGACAATGTTGTATGCAGATGACATCTTGCTGTGTGCAGATTCAAGAGAAGAAGCAGGAACTAAACTGGAAAGACGGAGAAAAGTACTGGGAGAGAGAGAGAGAGATATGAGACTGAGCAGATGTAAGACAGAGTATATGTGTTGCACAGTGGGCGGTGGCCAGGAGACAGATCTGGAGCTGGAAGGAAATGTCATCAGGAAGGTGAGGGACTTTAGATACTTAGGTTCAACAGTGGAAGAAGATGGAGGAGCTGAGAAGGAAGTGGGATGCAGGATACAAACGGGTTGGAGGAACTGGAGGAAGATGGCTGGAGTGTTATGCGATAAGAGGGTGCTGATCAATCTGAAAGGCAAAATCTATAGCACAGTAGTGAGACCAGCTATGACATATGCTGTAGAAACTGTGGGCCCTGAGGAAAAATAACATCAGCAGGATGGAAGTAGCAGAGATGAGAATGCTTAGGTGGATGTGCAGTGTGACCAGAAAGGATCATCTGAGAAATGACTATGTGAGGGGAACAGTGAAAGTTACGAACTTAGGAGAGAAGATACAAGAGGCAAGGTTGAGATGGTTTGGTCATGTGATGAGGAGGGAGGATGAATATGTGGGAAGAAGGATCATGCAGATGGATGTGCAGGGGAGGAGGAAGCGTGGGCGGCCAAAGAAGAGATGGAGGGAGCTGGTAGAAAAGGACTTGAGGATGAAGAACTTGGATGTGGTGACAGCCCAAGACAGGAGGATGTGGAGGAGACTCATCATCAACAGTGACCCCGCTTAATTGGGAGAAGCTGCAGAAGAAGAAGAAGATAAGAATACGATCCTCTCATGGCCATGTGAAAGGCCTTTACAAACGATCCTCTCATGGCCTTTCACAAAGCCATGCTGCCCCTCTATGAGGAAAAGCATGGCTTTGTATATGGTTGATCATGCTTTAGTAATTTATTAACTTTTTATAATAGAGTGACAACTAAGTTGGATAAAGGAAATGGCTACACGGTGATTCTGCTGGATTTTGCAAAGCCATTTGACAGAATACCACATGGAACTCTGTTATGCAAATTAGAACAAATAGGGATTGATATGACACTAGTTCTGTGGATAAGAGGGTGGCTGTTAGTCGCCTGTTTTAGCCTGCATGCTATGGCATGCTAATTACAGAGTAATAGTGAATCAAGATGACGTGAAGAGCTTGCAGCATGATTTAAATAGTCTGTCCTTATGGGTAAAAGATAATGGATATCAGTTTAATGTGGAGAAACGTAAAGTTATGCATTTTGGGATATATAGATTACAAGCTGTGTACCACACTGATGAAACTGTACTCCAGGGAATAGGTGAAGCTAGAGATTCAGAAGTAGGGGTAGACAGAACGTTGAAGTTTTGTGGATATATTGCTAAGGTAGCTCATAAGATTAGTTGACTATTGAAGTAGAAATAAAGAAGTTGTTATTCCTTTTTAATAAGGCCATGTTATGTTCACATCTGTATTATGCTCGATCTGGTCTCCTGGGTGGTCCATGGACCACTCACCTCTCAAGATGGTGGGTGGTCTGTGGAATGCTCCATATGAGGATAGATTGATAGTTTGTAGACTAGAAATTGGTTTGTAGGCAAAAAAAAAAAGAGGGGATATGATAGAAACATTTAAGATACTTAAAGAGTTTTATATGATTGATGCAGAAGAAATGTTTCAGCACTTGGCTAGAAGGGGAGGCAGAACAAGAGGTCATTCTTGGAAATTGAGTAAGAGTGTGGTTGGTCGAGTCATGAGTACCAGATTTTTCACTTGGGAAGTTGTAAATGAATGAATGAGTTGCCAGGGTCAGCACTTTATCTGTTAATGGGTTCAAGGAGAGGTATCATAGTTTGTGTGGATAGTTTGGGTCTCCCGTGATGAGTCTTCGGACTCCATGGAGGTCCCCATACATTGATAATAATAATAATAAGAAGAAGAAGACGAATATTGCATTAGACAAGGAAAATTGTTTATCACCAAGTAATCTGCTGCTACAATCTACCACATTATCTTCTTCAAATTAAATTGGAGCAAAATCATGATGAACTAAAAAAAATCTAAACCGACGAAAAAATTATGTAAATTTAAACCACTAACATGGTTGTTTTCTTTACAAAATGTTTATAAATTTAAGTAAAGTTATTTAATTTCATTCATGCAGCAATTCAAATGTATTTATATTCAACCTTCTCCATAATTCAGCATTTCTTAGCATATTTTTCATATTCAGTAAAATTATATAGAGCAATTCTTTATAGATGAATATGAAAGCCAGTAATAATTTTCTTAAGTTATTCAGTACAATAAATAACTTTAATGTATACTAAATATTGTAGATAAATACTTATTACAGCATCATTTTTGTTTCTCTCAAAAAGTGTATTATATAATAGCAAAGAAGTCACATTTCAGCAATACATCTCAAGAATCATAAGAATAGTATTGACTTCTGATTCAAGTAAGATGCTGAGAAATGCCCAATTAAGAGAAATTTAAAACATTTTAAATCATCTTCAAAAGTAAATTCTCTTGTGCTTGTAATATAAATACTGATTATCAGCAATTCTGTATTTAACATAGTTTAGTTTCCTTACCCCAGAAGGAACATTATACCCATCAACTTCCACATCTTTATCAAGGATCTTTGTCAGGAATGGAGCAACTGGATACAATCTACAGAGAAAGAAAGAAACAGACGATAAATAAATTGTAAGTAATGGCCTAGGAATTTAAATGGAATAAAGACTAGGATTTCAAGTATGACCTTTATATAAAATATATGCATTATTTTGATGAATATTTTGCAATACAAACAAGGAAAACTGTTATCTTGGAATCTCCTGATTTCTTCTACAGATAGTATATATTATTATTATTATTATTATTTTAAAATATATTCTGTTCAGTCAAAACTGTGGCTACCAAGCACATATTCTTATCTCACTATTCAGATAGAGGTCGCTTAAGTGTCAAAGCTGAATGACTGAGAAAGGAACCCTGCATAGCCTATAAGAAATGCAAAGAACTGACTAGGGCTTCTGATCCAGTTTCCAATCCTTACCTTATATGCACCATTACCCACCTGGATACTGAATGAAAAATGATGGACTAGCAGTTTCGGCTTAAGCTGAATAATCTGTATTTTATATTGGTTTAAACCACAAATAAAAGCAATGGTATAATGATAAAATGCCATGCCAGCTTGGGTGTTGTCCTCACTAAATGAAGGGCCCATTGCTTGCACTGGGGTACCAAGGTAAATGCTGAAAACTCATCTGTTGATAGAATTCAACCTCAGCAGAATTATTATTATTATTATTATTATTCATGATACCTCCAAGGAGTCCGAAGATCATCGCGGGAGGACACCTACAACTGTCTCAACCACTACACCAAACCTCTACTATGAATCATCTCCATCAACGCCATCTACTGCCTACCTCTACCAGTATTTTTTGTCTGTAAACTGCATGTGTTCTGAAGGGATGATTTGTCTGTATGTGGGATGAAAAACCCAAGTTCCCAGGAGAAAAAACCTTGCTACCTCCATATGAGATCGGCTAACTCACCTTTGATTGAAATCGTCCAGATAAAGATTCTTCCCATCGCGACGAGAATCAAACTTAGGCCTATTCCAATTGAAGGGCGCAATGTCACGTCGTTCTTCCAATTGCGCTATGGAATTAAAGAACTCACACCCTGCCAGTGTGAGTGTGAGAAGGAACGATGGAAAAGACGTGGAAGGAACAGAATTAGAGAGGTATCATATCAAAATAATACTGTTAAATAATAATAATAATAATTATTATTATTATTTATTATTATTATTATTCAGGCCTCCATGGAGTCAAAAGACTCATTGTGGGAGATCCTTCCTAAGAACATAAAGTCTGTCAAGACTCATCGAGGGGAGTCCCCCCCCTAAGAAACACAAAGTCTATCATACCACTCTTTAAACTCATTGACCATTCTCGCTCTCACCACTCCATCAGGCAATGCATTCCACGGTTCAACCACCCTCCATGCCAAGAAACCACTCCTCACCCTCTTGCTCACAGTTTCCTTTCGTAACTTCCAGGGATGGCCTCTTATCATCACCCTTTCCCACTGTTCAACCAAGCGAAAGACCTCCCCAGTGTCAGCCCTGTAACCACCTCTCAACAGTTTAAAAGTCTCAATCATATCACCTCTCCTTCTTCTATCCACCAAACTCTGCAGTCCACATTCCCTCAGCCTATCCTCATAACTATCCTTGTACAGTCCTGAAACCGTCTTTGTCATCCGTCTTTGTATCCTTTCCATGGTTTATTTATCCCCTTCAAATCATGGGGATCAAATCTGAGAACAACAGTCCAAGTGTGGTCTGATCAGAGACTTATACAACGGAATGATAACCCTCTTATCTCTGCAGGTCAGTGTCCTTCTCATAATTGCAGCAATCTTCTATGTTACCTTCACCACCTTTGCAATATGTCCCCTAAACTTCAGGTTTCTATCAATCATCAACCCCCAGATCTCTTGTCTCCCCTACTTCTTCCAGTATAACTCCTCCCATAGAGTATGCAGCATCCCATCGATGTTTCCCAAACCTCAAGACCTTACATTTTGCTGCATTAAACTGCCCATCTCTAGCTTATTTAAATCCTCTTGCAGGGCTACCACATCTGCGCTATTACTAATAATCCTTCCCAGCTTCACATCATCCGCAAACAACTGAATATCCCCTTGCAATCCACTGGCAATGTCATTGATATAAAGGTTAAACAATATAGGTCCTAGTACTGAGCCCTGTGGGACCCCACTTGTAACCCTCTGCTTCCTTGAAACTGCCCCACCATACACAACTCTCTGATACCTATCAGACAGTCAATCCTGAATCCAGTTGACCAATCTGACATCCAGACCCATGTGCTGCAACTTAAATATCAGCTTATCATGTGGCACCCTGTCAAATGCCTTCGCTAAGTCTAAGAAAATTGCAGTATATGCCTTTCCCTCATCTAATGTTCTTGTAACTTTATTATAAAAGGCTAGCATATTGCTAGCCTTTTATAACAAATTCATGTTGACTCTCACAGATAACATTATCCTCATCTGCCCAAGTGCCTCACCACTTTCTCCAAGATCTTAACAACTACTGATGACACACAAACTGGCTTATAATTTGACACTTCCAGTCTGTTACCACCTTTATGCAATGGCACTATCTTACCTTCCTTCCATTCCCTGGGCACCTTTCCTGCAGCCAGACTTTCATTGAAAAGTCAGGTTAAAGGCATTGTCAGTTCCTTAGCACATTCTCTCAAAACTCATTATGAAATACCATCCAGTCCAACAGCTTTACTGACATCCAGAGTACTCAGTATTTGAAACACACTCTTCTCCTGTACCTCTAAACCTCGATCCTGCCCTATCCCTCTAGCATTAAAACTGACTCCTCTAGGATGAAATACTCCAATAAAGTGTTCATTGAACAATTCCACTATGTTTTCTACATCAGTCACTCTATTCCCATTTTTATCCCACAATATCATTCTTCCACAGTCATTTCTTCTCCTACTGGCCACATAGCTAAAAAATTCCCTAGCATTTTCTTTGGATCTTAGGGCCAATCTCCTCTCATATTCCAGTTTTGTTTTCCTTATCACACTAGTCACTCTTCTGGCTTGTGTCTTATATTCTTCATGCATCTTCTCTTCACTTGTCTCCTTATATCTCTTCCATAGCCTCTTTTTCGCATGCAATTCCTGTTTAATATTGTTTGTCATCCACTTTACTCCAAATTGTGTCCTCTTCTTCACTCGTGGTATACAACTTACCATTGCTGCTAACAAATATTCTTTCACAATTTCCTATGCACTAATGATATCCCATCCTTCCAATTCTTCCCTCCATGAAACTTCCCGAAGTTGACATCTAAGACTATTATAATTACCTGCTTTATAATTCCACATAAGTTCCCGTCTCTTTGATACTTCTGCATGTCTATTTATTTTACAAGTCAAAACCATATGGTCTCTCTCTCCAACTGGTGGGAGAGATGTCATCTCAGTTATTATCAACTCTTCTGATGCTATAACCAAATCCAAAACTCTTGAACCGCTTGTTCCCTCTGTTATATGTTGCCTAAGACATTTGTCCCTCAAGAATATTAGAAATTCCATTCCCCTATTGCTAAATGCATCTTCCTCCCTCCAATTTATACTACTGTAGTTAAAATCTCCCATAACAATCATTCTTCTTGCACTTGCCAAACTTAACTGTCTAAACATCTCTTGGTCCCCATCCTCTGTGCTCCTGGGTCAATAGCAACACCCCACTAAATATCCTGTCTTGCCCACCTCTACCTCACACCATATGCTCTAAAAATCATTTGTCTCACTGCCTTCCAAAGCCTCCACTCTTAGTGGACATAGGTCATCACTTATCATAAGCAGTACTCCACCACCACGCTTTCCCCTCCTATCCTGCCAAAAAATGCTGTACCCAGCGATTTCTATTCCTGTTATTATAGCCTCTTCTGTCAACCATGTCTCAGTGATCCCAATAATTTTTGGCCAGGCTGATGCTATCTGTGCCACCAATTCCTCTCCCTTATTCCGGATATTCATGGCATTAGTATAAAGCATATAGCATTGTTTCTATACCTAACATTATCCCCTCTAGATTCCACTGGGCTCAGTGTTACCTGATGTCATCTCCCTTCTCCCAAGTATCCAATACCACAAGAGGCCACCCCTGCTATCATACTCCCTGGGACACACTGACTCGTTCAGAACTGCAATCTCTCCAGATGCCTACGTCCTTCCTCATTCAAATGTAAGCGGTCTCTTGCATATAATTCCTCTCTGTCCTCAAATGCACTCCAAGTATCTACATATTCCAGTCCGCTCTTGTCACACATTCTAGCAACCATATCATTCAATATTACTGCTCTTCTGCTCAGTTCGTCATTTTCATACCTAGGCAACACACACATTACCTTTCCTCTCTGTGTCTTCTTTTGTACTACCTCAAGCAAGAATCTCATATCTCTCGCTGCCCTATTTACACCACCACTCGAGTCATTTGTTCCCACGATCACAATCATTTCATCCACCCTTTCACCTCTCTTAACTGCCAAAGCCACCCTTTCTATCGTTCCTTCTGGCAAACACTCCTTGCACATCCTATCTGGAACACCATGGATCGTTGAGTCACCATACATTATACCTCTTACCATTCCATCTCTCCTATTGTTTCCATTCTCTCCTCTTCTTTCATTCCCAAAGGTCTCTCTCATTCCCTCTCCTCTACTGCTATTCTCTCTTCTAGCATTCCCATACCTCTCTCTCCTAATACTGTTTCCATTCTCTCCTCTTCTAGCACTCCCATACATCTCTCTCATTCCCTCTCTCCTACTGTTTCCATTTTCTCCACTTCTAGCACTTCCATATCCCTCTTTCATTCTGTCTCTTCTACTGTTTCCATCCTCTCGTCTTCTAGCATTCCCATACCTCTTTCTCATTCCCTCTCTTCTACTGTTTCCTTTCTCTCCTCTTCTAACACTCCCAAAATTCTCTCTCTCCCCTACTCTGATTCGCCTTGCATTTATCTCTTCCATTCTCCTAATTTTATCTTTCATACTTCTGCTCTCATTCACAAGGCATTCCGCCTCCTCTTTCAGCTCATCTATCTCCCTCTGCAGGTCAGTCACTGTTAATCTAAATTCACTCTCCCAAACAAAACCATCTCCTAAACTTTCACAGTCACGCACACCTTCCACACTATCAACTATTATTTTCTCATTCATATATGTATATTTTTTTCATTTTCTCTCCTATCACACTACTTGTCTTCCTACATTTATTCCCCATTCCTGGAGCAACAAGGTTGGATATTGATATTTCTAATGCACTTATTTCCTCCAACTGCTGCATTTTGTGCATATACGCTCTCTTTCACAATTCACATATCCAATTCCCGAGACGCATACATGCCACAAGTGCTGCATGCCACAAAGTCCCTTATGATATTGCTTATAATGGGGTTCTTAAATGGCGGAGGACTTGGCAATACGCCACTTGCGACTGCAGCTGAATCCACCATCATTCCCATTACATCATCATTACATATATTATAATAATATATATAATTACATATATGTATATTTAATATATGCATATGTATATATATACATACATACATACATATGCATATATGTATATTATATATTTGGTGGATCCATCAAATGTGTGCAAAGAAGTCTACATGTGTAAGGCATTAAAAAGAATAGAGATCTGCAAGTTGTTCAACTGTGTCAGGCAGACTGGACGAGACAGTACAAAAGAACAAACAGGTAGATTATTATGTCTGTACAGGAATGCTAGGAGTATCAGAAACAAAGGGATAGAGTTTGTTGATGCCAGTTAGTAGGTCGGATTCTGATAGCCAGGTCGCATTAATACCTATCAGAATCAGACCTACTAACTGGTACTTAAGTGTCAAGGGTACAGTATTTTTAGGAAGGATAGAGAGAATAGGAGAGGAGGGGGGGTGTGCTGCTAATGATATCGGATGACTTGAATCCAGTTAGAGTTGAGACCTATGATTGTAGTAGTAGTACTACTAACAATATTTCATGTGGCAGTGAGTTTGAAGCCATCTGGTGTGAGGTGTAATCTAACAAGGTCAATTACATAGTGGGGTGTTGTTACAGACCTGGTGGATTGGTTGCTAGTGATGAAGAAATGCATCACCAAATAGAAAAGATGAGTGAAAAGAGCAATCATAATGGGAGACTTTAATTATCGAAATATTGATTGGGTAGCAGTAGAATCTCATGAGAGGAATGAAAATGCATTTATTGAGCTGTTGTGGGACAACTTCCTCAAGCAGCATGTGATAGAAGGAACTTGAGGTCAAAGAATGTTAATTTTGATTATAGTGTCAGAGGTCGTTTAAGTAAAGACGTAACTATTCTGCCTCTGGTTAATGACACTGATCGTGCGGTACTCACTTGGGAAGTGACTATATTTATGAATGTTCCATTCAGAAAAGGTTACATGTTGAACTACAAAGCAGGAAATTATGACCAACTGAGGAGTATACTAAGTTCAGTGGAATGGGATTGGTTGCTGGATGGAAAGAATATCGATAGTGCATCGGAAGCATTTAAAGAATAGTTAAATGATGCGATATCAGAATGTGTCCAGGGAGTTTGAAGAATAAATAGAGTAGGAGTCAAATGGATGTGTAATCTTATTAAGCAAGAGATTTGTAAGAAAAGGATGACTTGGAAGGAATACCGTGTGCATAGGGATGACATCTGTTATGAACGTTATAAGTAGCAGGTTAGAATAGTCACAACTCTTGTATGGAAAGCAAAGTCTGTATATGAAAAGAAACTGGCTCTGCATGCTAAAGACAACCCACAAGAATTCTATCAATATGCTGCAAGTAAAAGAAAGAAAAAAAGAAAAAGTAAAAAAAAAGCACTTGGGAGAGACCACACTCCTACCAGGCGCATCCCCCGGGTGGCGGATGGGGGAAACCCAAATGGTTTGCTCTGAATAAAGAATAAAGAGCCGTGGACCAAAGGATGTAGCAGAGGCATGGCAAGCTGGCTACATTATTATGCCAGTAAATTTCATGAGCAGGAGAACGTCTACAAACTGAGATAATGCTACTGTGTATGGGACAGCCGACGCGCCTACTCGAAGACCACATAGAGTAGGTGAGAAATCAGCAATGTGGTCAGCCAAGGACGTGAAACATGTAGCCACCCTCAACATAAGATCACTATACCAACCTGGAAAATTGTAATTAGTCCAGGAAAATTTAAAAAGACTGAAATGGAGTATTTTAGGTTTATCAGAGACACATTGGTGTGGAGATGGATTCGTGGATTTACCAGAAGGAAGCCTATACTTCTCAGGAAGAAAAGATAACATACACGGAGGAGTTGCATTATTAATTGAAAAGAAACTTATACACTCAGTAATTGAAATAAAACCAGTGTCTCCTAGAATAATCACATCCAAACTTCAAGCAAAAGAAAAGGGCAAACAATTAAAATAATCCAAATATATGCAACCATTACTCATGAGAGTGATGGGAGATTTTAATGCTAAAATAGGACAGTTCACAGCAGATAAAAAATATGTGATGGGGAAATTTAGAAATGGAGAGCTTAACGACAGAGGAGAACAATTACTCCACTTCTGTAAAGCAAACGATCTAATGGTTACAAATACATTGTTCTATCAATGCCCTAATAATAATAACATGGACATCCCCAGATGGTAAGATAAAGAACTGCATAGACTATATCATCATAAACAAAAAATGGAAAAGATCAGTAAATAATGTACAAACATTAAGAAGTTTTGATTTTGACACTGACCATGAAATATTAACTGCCAAAGTGAAGATAAAATTCAACAGGAAAAACAATATTAGAAAAGAAGAAAACATCAACCTATCAAAACTAAAAGATAGCTCAAGCAGAAGTCGATTTTTAGAACAGATGTGCTTGAAATTAAAACCCTCCATCTTCCAGAACAGCAAAAAATACTGGGAAGAAGGAAAAGAAACAGTGTTATCAATTGCAAAAGTAACTCTAGGTACCAAACCCAAAATAAACAAACAGTGGATAACCCAAGAAATCGTAGCTACAATAGAAGAGAAAAGAGAGGCCAAGATACTTGTAAACCAACAAAACAATGAAGAGAATACAGAAAAATACAGAGCACTAGAAAAACAACCTAAAAGTCTTCCATGATACTGTAAGAGAAATTACAAAGGAATTCTCAGCAAAAGCAGTAACAATGATAAACAACAAGATGACTGAAACCAGGAATATTGAAGATTTAAGAAAAATCTGGTCAAGCCATAGTCTTAAGACTATCTTCTACCAAGGAAACAAAACTACAATGCCAACAATAGAAGAAAATAATGACCACCCAAAAATTTTACAAGAAGAAGCTAGATACGCAATAAAACAGATGAAAAGCAAAAAAAGCACCTGGCATTGATACTATCCCTACTGAACTGTGGTCATATAGAGGCAGCATATCAAGAGAATATTTAACAACCCTATTCAATAAAATACTACAAACAGGAGAGATCCCAGATGACTGGAGAACTGGAAAGATCATCTCAATATACAAGAAAGGAGACAAAAGAGACTGCAGAAATTACAGACCAATCAATTTACTCCCTCACACCTATAAAATATTTGTAAGAATTATACAAAATAGATTAAAAAACACCAATGAAGAAATGATAGGCATAGAACAAGCTGGTTTCCGAGGAAACTATTCAACAATAGACCAAATTTTCACATTGCACCAACTAGCAGAGTTCAGCGGGGAAGACCATAAAGAACTATATTGTTGTTTTGTGGACGTTAAACAAGCTTTCGATAGCATCAACAGAGAAATCCTTCTTAAAATTCTACTAGAAAAAGCAATAGACAAATACATAATACAATTTCTGATAAAATATTACTCTAAGACAAATGCAATAATTAAAAAGGACACACTCACAACAGAACCCATAGAGATACAAAAAGGAGTAATGCAAGGATGCCCATTATCCCCATGCCTATTCAACATATATTATTATTATTATTATTATTATTATTATTATTCAGGCCTCCAAGGAGTCAAAAGACTCATCGAGGGAGGTCCTTCCTAAGACACAAAGTCTGTCAAGACTCACTGAGGGGAGGTCCCCCCCCCTGAGAAACACAAAGTCCATCATACCACTCTTTAAACTCACTGACCGTTCTCGCTCCCACCACTCCATCAGGCAATGCATTCCACGGCTCAACCACCCTCCACACAAAGAAACCACTCCATACCCTCTTGCTCACAGTTTCCTTTCGTAACTTCCAGGGATGGCCTCTTGTCATCACTCCTTCCCGCTGATCAACCAAGCGAAAGATATCTAGAAGTTGTAAAGAGGCAATAGACAATGAGCCTGGAATCAATGTCAGTGGTTTAAACATAAATAATATCAAATATGCGGATGATCTCATCCTTATTGCAAGAACCCCAAATGAACTACAAAAGTTGATAAACAAGCTAAACGAAACCTGTAAAACATATGACATGACAATAAATATACAAAAGTGATGAAAATAGGGAGGAACAGAACTACCATCTCAGCCACCCTAAACGGAGAATAGAACAAGTAGACAACTTCATATATCTTGGATCAAAACTAACAGAAACAATAGATGAACCCAAAACAATCAAACACAAAATAGCGATAGGATGGACCACCATGGGAAAATTACAGAAAATTTGGAAAACAAACAAGATATCCAAGCAAGTCAAAATCAAATTATATGAAGTAATAATTATACCAACAGTCATCTATGGAGCAGAAGCATGGACACTTAAGAAAAGAGAGGAGAAAAAACTGCTGGCATTTGAAATGAAATGCTTAAGAAAAATAAATAGAACAAGTTGGATAGAAAAGAAAACAAACATCACAGTCACACAAGAACTATTGTATAAAAAGACAATAATAGAAAAAATTAGAAAACAACAACTGAGATGGTTTGGCCACACTGTAAGTATGGACGCAGACAGACTTCCTAACGTCCTAATCAATACTTTTCCAACTAAAAAAAGAAGACCCAGAAGACCAAGAATTAACTGGCTGAAATTAATAAAGAACATCTCGGGATGCAGAACATATAAGGAACTTTTTCGAACAGCAAGGAATAGAGAAGACTGGAAGATCCTGCTCAAGAGAAGACTCAACCCATTTTAGACGGTAGAGAAGAAGAAGAGAAAAGAAAGAATGAATATGAAAGAATAACTCTTCTAAATGATGATGGCATGAGGATTACAGATGCAGAAGGGTTTGCTCAGTTAATGAATGCCCATTTTGTTAAAAGCTATCAACCTAGTGAAAGCAACATTGAGCTCACTGTTACCTCTTTGATAGATGAAGAAACGCAGATATATGAGGACGAGATATTAGAGCTGTTGCACAAGTTGAATAAGAATTCGTGTATAGAGGCTTAAGTGCTGTGAAGACATAATGTTGGAGGTTTAATGGATTTTTTACAACACTCAGAAAGGAATAAAAAGAATTTAATACTTCCTATATTTCGTCCTAGTCACACGGACATCTGCGGGGATTACAAAAATAACTAATGGAACATAGCACAAATATCATACAATACTAAGCCCAACCACGTGGGTGACACTAAAGTCCTATCTAGGTGGAGTGCCCTCTAAGGGTGGTTGTAGGTGGCCTGGAATATAAAGTAGGATCTCTGGTGATGAGTGTTTCCCAAATTTTCGAAAGCTTAATGCAACCGTATTTATTAAGATTTGGTTGATTTCTAAGAGCTGCTGCTACTTCTAAGAATAATCTCTCTTTCTTGAATTTGCTGTGATCGAGCATGGTGGTTTTCTTCCATGATACTCTGTGGGTGGTGTCCAAGACATGGTCAGCCAAGCCTGAATGACCATAGTTGTGTTTACAGTTGTAAGACTTGTGTTCCTCTAGGCAGATGGATGCTGATCTGCCTGTCTGTCCAAAGTACGCCAGCTTACAGGAACAGGGTACTTTGTAAACTCCAGGCAGAGAGAGAGGAGGGAGCTGATCTTTTGTAGAACGGATAAGGGTATCAAGTTTGCGGTGGGGTTTATATGCTGTGTGTAGGTTGTACTTTTTTAGAATATTGGCTATTTTTTCGGATGTGCCACGGATGTAGGGTATGGTGATGGCATTTTTAAATTCTTGTTGACGAGAAGGACCGGGAATGGGAAAGGAACTAATTATTTTTTTGATACTGTGATCGCTGTAGCCATTGGAGAAGAAAGTGTTGTGTATGTAGTTGAGCTCCGTAGTGAGGGCGGTTTCACTGGAACAAAGATTGTGGGCTCTCTTGGTAAGAGTTTTAATAATGCCATATTGTTGAGAGGGGTAGTGATGTGAGAGTTTGTGAATGTATCTGCCTGTGTGTGTGTAGGTTTTCTGTATACAGTGAAGGCAAGTGTATCACTAGGCAGGCGTGTGGCTAAGGTGTCTAAGAAGGGTAAACAATTGTTCTTTTCCTTTTCCATAGTAAACTGGATTCTTGGATGTAGGCTATTGAGATGACTGAAGGAGTGTAATGTGGCTGGGCCATGAGGCCAAATAGAGAACACATCATCTACATATCTTAGCCAGAAAGAAGGTTTGAGTGGGGCTGATATTTGTGTTATGTTACATTAGTTATTTTTGTAATCCCCGTAGATGTCCTAGTGACTAGGACGAAATATAGGAAGTATTAAATTCTTTTTAATCCTTTCTGAGTGTTGTAAAAAATCCATTAAACCTCCAACATTAAGTTGAATAAGAATTCAGCAATATGGACTGATGGGATATCAGCAGGTATGCTACAAGAGTGTTCAGCTGAACTGGCTATTTGACCAGGATGTTTAATATAAGTCTCAGAACAGGAAAGATTCTGCAGGACTGGAAGGAATGTATGTTAATTCCATTGTAAGAGTGGTGCAAAGACCAATGTATCCAATCCAACTATCAACCAATTAGTATCTCAGGAGTGGTGTGAAGATTTTGGAAAAATTGGTCAGGGCTCGCATTCAGACATGGGTTGACAGTCAATCTCTACTTTGCAATGAACAACATGAGTTTACTAAGGGAAGGTCATGTTTTAGCAACTTGCTCACATTCTATAACAATGTTACCATTGAACTAGACAAGGGGAATGGATATGGCATGATACTTTTGGATTTTGCTAAGGTTTTTGACAGAATACAGCATAGTAGACTGTTGCATAAACTGGAGGAAATGGGTTTGGGTTATAGAATATTAGCATGGATAATAGCATAGATATTAGCATAGAATATTAGCATAGATATTAGCATGCTTGGGCCATTGTTGTTTAATTTGTATATAAATGATATAGGAAATGGCTTAAACAGAGATATTCAGTTGTTTGCTGATGATGCAAAGTTGGGTAGCACAATAAAAAATCAAGCTGATGTTGAAAGTTTGCAGGATGATTTAAATAAGCTGGTAGAATGGGCAAAAGGTAATGGATGTCAGTTCAATGTGGAAAAGTGTAAAGTCATGCATTTTGGGATTAAAAGATTACCAGATGTGTACTACATTGATGGAACAGTACTCCAAGAGATTGATGAGGCTAGGGACTTAGGGGTATTGGTAGATAGGGAGATGAAGTTCAGAGGACACATTGCTAAGGTGTCCAAGATTGCACATAGGATTACTTGGTTATTGAGGAACACACTGACATCCAGAGATAAAGAGGTTATTATTCCCATTTATAAAGCGTTGATACTTCCACATTTGGATTACTGTGCTCAGGTCTGGTCACCTGGATTCCTTGGAGATGAGGAGGTTGTGGAGAGGGTTCAGAGAAGAGTGACTAAGTTGGTGAATGATATAAAAAATGCTCCCTACATTGATAGATTGAGAGCTTGTGGATTGCAGAGATTGGTTGATAGGCGGAGAAGAGGGGATATGATAGAAACATTTAAATTACTGAAAGGTTTTTATAGGATTGATGCAGGAGAAATGTTTCAACTGTGTGATAGTGATGGAAGAACAAGAGGTCATCCCTGGAAATTAAAGAAAAGTGTGGTTAACAAGGGTGCGAGAACGAGTTTTTTCACCTGGAGGGTGGTGAATGAGTGGAATTCATTGCCTGACTTAGTTGTGAGCTCTTCGTCTGTAAATGAATTCAAGAAGAGACATGACATTGTTTTGCTAGTTTGGGTCTCCCATGATGAGTCTACTGACTCCATGGAGATACCCGTAATAATAATATAAGAGGATAGCTGACTGACGGATATCATAAAGTGGTATACGGGGGATGTGAGTCTGAAAGATTTAAGGTAACAAGTGGTGTACCACAAGGATCAGTGATTCGTCCACTGTTATTCAATCTGTACATTAATGATATTGGGAAGGATTTGACAAGCAACACACAGCTATTTGCTGATGATGCAAAGATATCTAGGGTAATCTGGAATGCTGCTGATATGCAATACATATAGAATGATTTGAATAGGCTGGAATTGTGGGCATGGGAAAATGGGTGTCAGTTCAATGTCATTAAATGTAAAGTCATTCACTTGTGTGATTAGATATCCAATGTCGTATTATATTGGTGGGATTATGCTAGAAGAAACTGATGAGGCTGGGGATCTTAAAGTGTTAATAGATAGGAAGTCGAAGTTTAGGGGTCATGCGGCAAAGATTGCAAATACAACTCAAATGATAATTGCAATGCTGAAAGGAACGTTCACATGTAATGATAAAGATGTTATTTTGGCTCTTTACAAGGCCTTGATAAAACCTCACTTTAACTATTGTGTGAAGGTCTAGTCTCCTAGTTTCTGTTGTGATTCTTATATTATTTTATTATTATTATTACGGGTATCTCCATGGAGTCAGTAGACTCATCGCGGGAGACCCAAACTAGCAAAACAATATCTGTCATATCTCTTCTTGAATTCATTTACAGATGAAGAGCTCACAACAAAGTCAGGCAATGAATTCCACTCATTCACCACCCTCCAGGCAAAAAACCTTGTTCTGACACCTTTGTTAACCACACTCTTCTTTAATTTCCAGAGATGACCTCTTGTTCTTCCATCACTATCACACAGCTGAAACATTTCCCCTGCATCAATCCTATAAAAACCTTTTAGTAATTTGAATGTTTCTATCATATCCCCTCTTCTTCGCCTATCAGCCAATCTCTGCAATCCACAAGCTCTCAATCTATCAATGTAGGGAGCATTTTTTATATCACTATCACTCACCAACTTGGTCACTCTTCTCTGAACCCTCTCCACAGCCTCCTCATCTCCAAGGAATCCAGGTGACCAGACCTGAGCACAGTAATCCAAATGTGGAAGTATCAATGCTTTATAAAGGGGAATAATAACCTCTTTATCTCTGGATGTCAGTGTGTTCCTCAACAACCAAGTAATCCTATGTGCAATCTTGGACACCTTAGCAATGTGTCCTCTGAACTTCATCTCCTTATCTACCAATACCCCTAAGTCCCTAGCCTCATCAATCTCTTGGAGTACCTTTCCATCTATGTAGTACACAGCTGGTAATCTTTTAATCCCAAAATGCAAGACTTTACACTTTTCCACATTGAACTGACATCCATTTTCTTTTGCCCATTTTACCAGCTTATTTAAATCCTCCTGCAAACTTTCAACATCAGCTTGATTTTTTATTGCACTACACAACTTTGCATCATCAGCAAACAACTGAATATCTCCCTTTAAGCCGTTTCCTATATCATTTATATACAAATTAAACAACATTGGCCCAAGCACAGAGCCCTGAGGCACACCACTGGTCACCTGCCTCATTCTGGACTCGGCTCCTCCATACACCACCTTATGGTATCTCTCCCTGAGCCATTCTCCTATCCATATCACCAATTTAATATCCATTCCCATCTGCTCCAATTTGCGTAACAGTGTTCTATGGGGTATCCTGTCAAAAGCCTTAGCAAAATCCAGAAGTACCACTGTGTAGCCAGTTCCTTTGTCCAACTCTGATGTTATTCTATTATGGATAGTTAATAGATTGCTAAGGCAGGATCTACCTTTAACAAAACCATGTTGGCCTCTATAGAGTATCATATCCTGATCCACCCATTCTTGAATTTTGTCTTTAACCAACTTTTCCAATACTTTTACCACTACTCCTGAGATGGTGATTGGTCTGTAATTCAATACTGCAGTTTTAGAGCCACCCTTATGCAAAGGAACCACTTTGCCTAACTTCCACTCCCTAGGGACCATACCAGAGTTCAAACTTAAATTAAATATCCAGGTAAGAGGGGTTGACAATTCATTTGCACATTCACGCAACACCCGAGCTGATATTCCATCTAAGCCTACCGCAGTGTTTGCATTTAAGTTTCGCAATATATTTAATACCTCTGATTCTTTAGCTTCAATTCTCACATTAGGTATTGCTATAGGTATAGAGATATCCTCACTTGGGTGATAGACTTTTGAGAAGTGATCACTCAGTAACTCGACTATTACATCTGATTTTGTCACCTCAATACCATCAGCACCCACTAAGGTTATCCTTCCGAAGTCATTCTTCCTCTTACTTGCCACATAGCGGAAGAACTCTTTGGGATTACCCTTGATCTCTTTGGCTAAGGTCTTCTCATAATCTGATTTAGCTTTTCTTACTATGCTGGTAACCTTCCTAGCTTGAGCCTTGTACTGCTCATGGGTGTCCTGATTGCCCTTCTCCTTGTAAATTCTCCATAACATTTTCTTTTTTTGTAGTTCAAGCTTGATACTACTGCTCATCCATCTAATGCCTGCCTTGTTTGACCTCCTGACCATGGGGACACAATCTGATATTGCTTTCCTCAGATACCCACTGATTTTATCCCAAGCACTGCTAACATCTTTCCCTTGCAATATGTTCTGCCATGGGATGGCTGCAAGCTCACTCCGAAGCTTGTTATAATTGCCTAACCTGTAGTTTCGTACATACCCCTTCTTAATAGAAAAATCCACAGATTTTGCAACCTCCCAAGTCAATACCACATGATCGCTTTCACCAACTGGAGGTAACGAGGTCACCTTACTTATGCACATAACCTCTGAACCAATAACCAGGTCCAACACTCTCACACCACGTGTCCCTTCAGTTACGTGCTGTTTCAAGTAATTATCTCGTAGCAGATGTATGAACTCCATTTCCTTTTTGCTACGTGATATTTCCTCCTTCCAATTGATATCACCATAATTAAAATCCCCCATAATAATCACTAAGCCTTTACTCATTGCACTAAGTTGCTGATGCATGAATTCAATATCTCCCCCTGTACTCCCTGGCCTATAGCAGCATCCAACTGTATATTTGGTTGCGTTGGTCACTATTTCGCACCAGACTGCCTCAAATGAACTCTCATTCACATGTCTATCATCATGATATACTACTTTCTTTGGCTGCAACACATCAGCTATCATCAACAGTACTCCTCCTCCTGTTCTATCTTCTCTATCCTCCCTGAAAATACTGTACCCATCACATTCAATTCCAGTGACCACATCTTCTGCTGACAGCCAAGTTTCACTAATGCCTACAACTTTTGGTGAGATTTCACTGACTAATGCCAAAAATTCTTCTCTCTTATTTCTAATGCTTCTAGCATTGGTATACAAAAATTGCAGATTCCCTCTAGATCTTGTACCGGCTTTAGAACTGATATATAAGTCACTAACTACCGTAGTCCTATGCCGATTTTTTCCCCCTCTCTTCTGCAATTTATTCTGCCTATAAGGATCAATAAATACACAATCAGTGCTAAAGTTTCTCTCTCTTACACTCAACCTTTTCAATATTAGTTTCCCTGCCCAATAACTTCAACCTGTTCAGAAAACAATAACTTCTTCAATCTCTTGAATATATCTTAATCTCTTATATATTGGAGAGTATAAAAAGGAGAGTGTTAAAATGATACCAGGATTGTGGAATACTGATTATGAAGACAGATTGAGAATTTGTAGATTGCAGACACTAGCAAGCAGGAGAAAGAGTGGTGATATAATTGAGACTTACAAACTTCAGAAAGGTTCATACAGGATTTCAATTTATGGAGGGTGGGGAAAGGACGAGATGGCATCCTTCAAAACTGAGAATGAAGGCCGCTAAGAAGAGGGGTGAGGAATAGATTTTTCTCTCAGAGGGTGGTGCATGATTGGAATGGATTGCCATTGGATGTTGTGAGTGAAAGCAGCGTGAATGAATTCAAGAATAAGTATGATAGCTGGTGTGTGTAGTATGTGGCCTCCTTGATGAGTCTCTGACTCCCTGGAGGTCTCTCTTAATAATAATAATAATAATAATATATATGTTAATGATAATAATAATTATTATTATCACTAACATCAGACCTTCACAGAGTCAAAAGGCTTATTGTGGAAGGTCCACACTTTCATGCAAAGAGATAATTTAATTGTGCCTTAAACTCATTCAGTGTTTCTGCACTCACCACTCTTTCAGGCAATGCATTCCACTCACCAACCACTCTCCATGCAAAACCACTCTCTACTTGTTCCCTTGCTCATCCCCTACTTAAGCATCATATAACAATGGCCTCTTGTTCTATTCTTGTCTCTCTCTTCTCTCTCTCTATAAAAAATCTATTCCACATTAATCTGGTAACAACCTCTCACCAACTTATATATCCCAGCCCTCTCCTTTTTCAATTCATTGGGTTCTGCAGATTGCATTCCCTTAATCTGTCCTCATATCCTACATTCCATAGGCCAGAAAAGTGAACCTTCTCTTTTGGGCCCTCTCTGATATATCCACATTCCTTGATAATCAGGAAACCAAATCTGCACACTAGTTCATATGTAGCTTGATCAAGACCTTATAGAGGGGAACCATAATCTCTTTCTTTCTGCATGTCAGTTCCTCCTCATCATTGCTATAATCTATTGTGATGTTCTTACAATTTTAGCAATGTGGTTCCTGAACTTTTAGTTTTCATCCATCATCGTTTCCAAATCTCTCATCTCTTCCACCTACTTCAAAATTTTTCCATTAATTGTATACTCTGCTTCCCATCCTTGCCTGCCAAATTTCAAGACCTTGCACTTTGCAACATTAAACTGATTGCTCCATTCACTTGCCCACTCACATGGTCTATTGAGATCCTCCTGCAAAGCATAACATTTGATCTGCTCCTCATAACTCTTCCTAACTTGGCATCATCAGCAAACAACTTACATCTCCAGATAAACCTGTCCAAATATCATTAGCATACAAGTTAAATACCTGCAGTACTCTGCTAGTGACCTTCCTCTTTTGGATACTACTCCCCCCATATACAACTTGTCTGATAGCCAGTTACCTATCCAACTCATTAGTCTCTTATCCATTCCCATCAAGGTTCAATTTAATTACCAGCTTGTTATGTGGTAATCTATCAAAGGCCTCTGAAAAATCCAAGTACCACTGTATATGCATCTCCCTTATCCAGTGAATTCATCACCTTGTAGTACCTAGCAGATTGCTAAAACATGACCTCTCCCTAATAGACATAGACATCCCATAATAGACGATACTGCTATTATCAACCCACTTCTGAATCCTGGTCATGACCAATCTCTCTAACACTTTAACAATAATTCCAGACATACAAACTGGCCTATAATTTGTAGCCTCAACATGATGTGGCTTTTACTTTTTCAAATCAATCCATTGTTTGCATTCTACTCTGTAATTAACTAGTGTTGCTACTGATGATGGCCTATAATATTCAGGCTGAAATATATGGCCTTAAATAAATAGTATTACTTATTCCATGTGTTTTTCGCGTTAATTAAAAGAAACCTCCCCGGCACAAGTATCTCTTAAACAACATTCAGTGAGCAGTTCATCAGGGTATTTCATCCTCAGTGCGAAATAATGTGAAACTGTGAGAAGCTCAAGTGGGAATAGACTTACTGGTGAGCAACCAAGAGGTATATGATGAGATAAGTAAGCTTAATGTCAATAAGGCAGTAGCATTTGACATATCACCATGTGTCTTAAGGGTTCCAGGGAGTTAACATCACTCTTGGCTTACCTGCTTAACAACAGTTTCACAACAACACCAGTTTCAAAGTAGTGGAAGGAAGGTAAAACTGTTCCACTTCACAAAGGTGGTGATAAGGCTAAGGCTACAAATTATAGGACAATCTTATATCCAGAGATGTAGTTCTGGTATTGGAGAGCTAATCTCTCCAATGAGTATTGGATACAGAAATGTGTTGATAACAGCATATTCTCTGTGATTGTCAGCATGGGTTTGTTAAAGGGAATTCATGTTTTACCAACTTAATATTACTTATAATAAGGTGATACATGTATCGGACAAGGGAGATGAATATACAGTGGCATACTTAGATTTTGCAAAGACTTTTGATAGATTGCCTCATAACAAGTTCGTAACTAAATTGGAGCAAATGAAATTGGATGCTAGATTAGTGAGTTCACTGTGAATGAGTTCAAAGGAAAGTATGATAGATACTGCACAAATGTTGGATAGTTCTTGACATGATGTTTAGGGCCTCCCTTGATGAGTTTAAGGACTTCTTGCAGTTGCCTGTAATAGTAATAATAATGGGTAACCAGTTGTCAGATAGGTATTAGCAAGTATATGGGAGTGTGGCATTCCAAAAGAATAAAGTCATTAGTGTTGTGCTTCAGGGATCTGTTTTTGGGCCACTGTTATTAACTTGTATAATACTATTATTATTATTATTACAACCACAAGACCTCATGGAGTCAAAGACTCATCTGGGAGGTCCTTTTATCACACACACAGCTCATCATACCGTGTTTTAAACACATTCAAACTCTTTGCAGACACCACATTCTCATGCAAGGCATTCCAATCATTCACAACTCTACACAAAAAAAACCTGCCTCTCACTCTCCTACTCACACCCTCTTTATACAGTTTTCAGGGATGACCTCTGGTTCTCCCCTGATCTCCCACTATTCTCTGTAAAACTTCTCCAGCACTGATCCTATAACAACCCCTCACCGACTTATAGGTCTCTATCATATCCCCCCCTCTTCCTCCTGTCCACAGACTCTGCAAATTACATCTTCTCAAACTTTCCTCATACTCGAATTCCAGAGGTCAGAAACTACCATAGTCAGTCTCCTTTGGACCCTTTCCAACATCTCTTCATCCTTCTGAAAACCCGGTGACGAATCTGGGCACAATAGTCCATGTGTGGCCTAATCAAAGCCTTATACAATGGAACAAGAATCTCCCTACTTCTACACACGTCAGTGTCCTCCATATCATTCCCAGAGGCCTTTGTGTTGTCTTCATAATTTTGGTGATGTGTCCCCTAAATTTTAGATCCTTATCCATTATCACCCCCAGATCTCTTATTTCCTCTACCTCCAACAATATATTCTCATCAAGCATAAATTCTGCATTCCATCTTTGTTTTCCAAATTTTAAAACCTTACATTTTGCAACATTGAACTCACATCCCTATTTCCATGCCCAATCACTCAATCTATTCAAGTCTTCCTGTAAGGCCACAACATCTTCACTACACTTCATGGTTCGTTCCAACTTTGCATCATCTGCAAACAACTGAATATCTCCATCCAAATCTTTGCCAATATCATTAATATACAAGTTAAATAGTAATGGCCCTAAAACAGACCCCTGAGGCACTCCGCTAGTGACTTTCCTTTTCCTGGATATCGTTCCCCCATACACAACTTGTTGATACCTATCAGACAGCCAGTCTCTAATCCAATGCACCAATCTAATATCTAACCCCATCTGCTCTAGTTAGACGGTCAACCTATCATGAGGTACTCTATCAAAAGCCTTTGCGAAATCCAAGTATATTACTGTGTATCCTTCTCCACTGTCAAAAAAAGCAGTCACTTTATTGTAATAAGTAAGTAGATTACTAAAACATGACCTCCCTTTAGCAAATTCATGTTGTCCATCAAAGATAATACCATTGTTATCAACCCAACTCTGGATCCTAGTTCTCACAAGCTTCTCCAACAACTTAACCACAACACCTGACATACAGATAGGCCTATAGTTTGATTCTTGAGTTCGATCACTTCCTTCATGAAGTGGCACAATCTTGCCCTCCTTCCACTCCTTAGGAACTTGATCAAGTGCAAGACTCGTATTAAAAAAATATGTCAAGGCAGGTGTCAACTCCCTGGCACATTCTTTCAGAATACGTGGTGATATATTATCAAGTCTCACAGCCTTATTAACATCTAGTTTACTCAACTCTCCATACACCTCTTGCTCACCTACAGTCAGTCTTTCCTCCCCATCATCAACTGCTCTCAATCCCATGAAGTCACATTCACAAGATTGAAAGATCTTTATGAACTGCTCATTAAGTATCTCCACCACACATTCTGCATCAGCTGTCTTTATACCATTTTCTCTAATCAGTGTCATCCTTCCATAATTATTCTTTCTTTTGCTGGCTATATATCGAAAGAACTCCTTTGGATTCTTTTTGGCTTCATTAGCCAACTGCTATTCATAAACTCTCTTTAGCTACCCTCACCAACCAAGTCACCCTCCTTGCTTGGTATTTGTAGACCTCATGGAATTGGTTACTTCCACTTCTTTTATGCTGCCTCCACAATGCCCTTTTTCTCTGTATTGCATGCTTAATCTCTTTATTCATCCATCTCACACCTACCTTATTTAACCTTCTCACCCTTGGAATACATTTAGACATTGCATCTACTAGATAGTTTTTGAAAATCCCTCAAGCTGCATTGATCTCTTTTTCAGCTAACTCCTCATTCCACTCTACACCCGCAAGCTGTCTCCTGAGCTCTTCATAATCACCCCCTCTTGTAGTTCCACATATACCCTTTTCTCACAGAGGTCCTTGCACTGCTGGCAACCACCCAGGTAATCATCTCATGGTCACTCTCACCAATTGGTGGATGATTTGACACCTCATTTACAATTACATATTAATTACATAATTAATTACATAATTACAATTACATAGCGTGTCAGAATTGGAAGATGTAGCATTGGACGTCTGCTTTTTGCAGATGACCTAGTTCTGCTTAGCTCTTCCACAGATGACCTCCAGCGGACCCTGGATAGGTTTGTAGCTGTTTGTGTAGACGCCAGAATGAAGATCAGTGTGGCCAAAACTGAAACATTTGTGGTCTCAAAACAACCATCCCAGTGCACTCTAAATGTAAATGGAGTCCCAATGAGCAGATGGAGAAGTTTAAATACCTTGGGTCCATATTCACGAATGATGGAAAATGGGACATAGAGCTAGATACTCGAATTGGCTTAGCAAGCTCAATATTGCGGGAGCTTGGCCATTCGGTAGTATTGAAGCAGGAGTTAAGCCAGAAGGCAAAAGCTGGCTGTCTTCGATACAGTCTATGTCCTCATCCTCACCTATGGTCATGAGAGTTGGGTAATGACCGAAAGAATGCGGACACGAATCCAAGTGGCTGAAATGAGGTTCCTTTGAGGGGTTGCGGGGCTGACAAGACTCGACAGAGTCAGAAGCTCTGCAATTCGGGAAATCCTCAATACTCAACCGCTGCTTCTCCGTGTTGAGAGATCACAGTTACATTGGTACGGGCACCTGGCCAGAATGTCACAAGAGAGGCCCTCTTTGCCAAGCCAGAGGATGGGAGGCCACGTGGAAGGCCAAGGACTCGCTGGATAGATTATATCCAAAACCTTAGGTGGACACGTTTGGGAATCCCACCAGAACACCTGAGCTTGGTGGCAGAGGATCGTGACCATTGGAAGTTCCTCTTGCAGCTGTTGCCCCCATAACCCAATTAGGAAAGGTGGGCCTTGAAGATGTATGTTACAATTACATCCTCTGATGAGATGACCAAATCCAAGACCCTCAATCCTCGTGTGCCTTCTGTTACATACTGTCTGAGGTAGTTATCCCTCAAAAACTCAAGAAACTCATTTTCTTTACTTCCGGTTGCTATCTCATCATTCCAGTCTATATTGTCATAATTAAAATCACCCATAATGATCACCCTTTTCTTATTTACTTGGCTAATTTGACTGTACATTTCATTATCACCACCACCACCATCCACATTACCTGGTCTATAACAACATCCCACCAAGTATTTGATTCCATTCACCTCTATCTCACACCATACTGCCTCAAAACCATTGGCACTATTTCCCTCTTGTATCTCCACTTTATATGGACATAACTCTTTCTCTATCATCAATAGCACTCTCCCTCCCTTTTTACCCCCTCTGTCCTCACGAAACACATCATACCCTTCCATCTCTATTCCTGTCAGGATGTCATCCTCTTCCAACCATGTCTCATTTATTCCAACAATCTTTGGGTGAACAGATGCAATTAGTGCAACCATTTCATCTGCCTCGTTTCTTATACTTCTAGCATTTGTATACAAACACAATAGCTCATTTCTGGATCTACAGCTAGTTCCACTGATACTACCACTCACTCGATGTGATCCTTCCATGCTCGACTGGGCCATTTAACTTTCTACTTCTTCATTTTAAAACCCTTTTCAGTTCCAACTGTTTCCTCTTGATCCCTGGTCATCCCATTCCTTTCCTGCCTACACATGCTCACCTCCTCTTGGAGCATCCACCTTTCTCATGCTGTGTACCCCTGTCCACCCTGAGCCTCCCCGTTTCCCTGCTCTTCTTGCACACCCATTCTCTCATTTTCTATACTCATACCACTCACTTCCCCATTCATAACCACCTCTTTAATCTCTCCTGTCTTACTCTCCTGCTCTTCCACATCCCTTCCCACTCGATCCGATTCATTCTCTCTATTCACTTCTCTACCTTCCCAAACCCATCCCAATATCAATGATATTGGGATGGGTTTAACTGAAAATTATACAACTGCTTGTAGAGATGCAAAATTGGGGAGAACAGTGAGATGTTATGGCCTTACAGGAGGACTTTAATAGATTGTATAAGTAGGCAAGAGAGTGGAACTATCAGTTCAATATTACAAAGCTAAGGTTCTGAAATTTGGAAATCAACTAAGGTATACATTTGATGGGGAAATTTTGAAGAAGGCTGAGGAAACAAGAGATCTAGGAGTGGTGGCAAACAACAACCTGAAGTTCAGGGATCACATTGCACAAGCTGTGAAGTTATTACATCAGATTATGACAATGATGCTGAGGACCTTACCATGCAGAAATAAAGTGGTTATGTTTCCATTGTATAATTAAGCTTAATGTCAGTAAGGCAGTAGGACTTGATGATGTATTACCACATGTCTTAAGGGTTCCATTGAGTTAATGTCACTCTTGACTTAGCTGTTTAACAAGAGTTTTGCAACGGCACCAGTTTCAAAAGAGTGGAAGGAAGGTAAAATTGTTCCAGTAGGAAAAACTAATTGGTGCAAATGTAGTTTTTTAATTTTAAGAATTTGTTAATTTGGCTACCATTCAAAAATCAAGAAGAAAAATTCATCATTTTGCCAATATATATGATTAAACTTGTATTCAGATTGCTAATATAAAAATATTATTGAAGTTCTTGTTTTGTATGGGAAAAGATAGTTAGGTAGCAGTGGTTAAACTGATTTATATATTTGGTTAAATTTATCAGTCCATATGGAGTTGACATCTGCCTTGACATATTTTTTTTAATACGAGTCTTGCACTGGGTCAAGTTCCTAAAGAGTGGAAGGAGGGCTTAATCTACTTACTTATTACAATAAGGTGACTGCTTCCTTGGACAGAGGAGAAGGATACACAGTAATATACTTAGATTTTGCAAAGGCTTTTGATAGATTACCACATGATAAGTTGATAGTCAAAGTAGACTGGATAGGGATGGATATTAGATTAGTGCATTGGATTGGAGACTGGCTTTCTGATAGGTATCAACAAGTTGTGTATGGGAAGCGATATCCAGGAAAAGGAAAGTCACTAGTGGTGTGCCTCAGGGGTCTGTTTTAGGGCCATTACTGTTTAACTTGTATATTAATGATATTGGTGAAGATTTGGATGGAGATATTCAGTTGTTTGCAGATGATCCAAAGTTGGAACGAACCATGAAGAGTAAAGAAGATGTTATGGCCTTACAAGAAGACTTGAATAAATTGAGCGATTGGGTATGGAAATGGGGAACATCAGTTCAATGTTGCAAAATGTAAGGTTTTAAAATTTCGGAAACAAAAACAAAGATGGGATGCAGAATTTATGCTTAGTGAGGTTATATTGTCGGAGGTGGAGGAAATAAGAGATCTGGGGGTGACAGTGGATAAGGATCTGAAATTTAGGGGACACATTGCCAAAATTGTGAAGACAACACAAAGGCTTCTGGGAATGATGTGGAGGACACTGACTTTTAGAAGTAGGGAGATTCTTGTTCCATTGTATAAGGCTTTGATTAGGCCACACATGGACTATTGTGCCAGATTTGGTCACCTGGTTTTCAGAAAGACAAAGAGATGTTGGAAAGGGTCCAGATGTGACTGACCAAGGTAGTTTCTAACCTCTAGAATGTTAAATATGAGGAAAGATTGAGAAGATGCAATTTGTAGAGTCTGGCACACAGGAGGAAGAGAGGAGAGATGATAGAGAGTTAACAACATTGACCCTCTCCAACATTGATCCTATAACAACCCCTTACTACAAGTTAGTAAGGGATTGTTATAGGATCAGTGGTGGAGAGGGTTTACAGAAAACAGTGGTAGATCAGGGGAGAACCAAAAGTCATCCCTGGAAAACTGCATAAAGAGGGTGTCAGTAGGGGAGTGAGAAGCAGGTTTTTTTCATGCAGAGTTGTGAATGATTGGCCTCCACTAATATGATAAAAGGACCTCCCAGATGAGTCTTTGACTCCATAGGGTCTTGGGTAATAATAATAATAATAATATTATTTATCGACATCATGAATAGCAGAATAGATTTGCTTTTATACTGTTAGTATTTGACTTCATAACAAATAGCCTCTGTCTTCATAGTTTAACCAAGGATAACTATAGATTGGTGCTAGTATACAGTTTTGCACCTCATGCTTGAAATACAGATTTTTGCACCAATTAATTTTGCCTATTGAATGCAACCAGCAGAGTGACTAAGTAACCTTACTAGATTTCAAAGAATATGATACAGGCAATAGGTGCTATTTCTTGACTACTCTTTAGGTTAGTTTGTGGGTGGTGACCAAATGGATAGTGACCATTCCCATAACGCTAGCAACATGTAGAAAAGTAGTGTGCTTTCCATTATGGGAAATTAAGGCAACTGATATGAAGTCATCAGCCTCTATATACAAGTAGCTTAGTTGTGAAGATACTTGATGCACAAACTTTGTTTGCTTATGCTTGGTCACCACCCATTACTTAACCTAAAGTGAAGTCAGGAAATAGCACCTATTACCTGTATCATATTCTTTGAAATCTAGTAAGGTTATTTAATCACTCTGCTGGTTGCATTCAGTAGGCAAAACTAATTGGTGCAAATGTGGTAACATTTTAAGAATTTGTTAATTTGGCTATCATTCAAACAAAGATGGGATGCAGAATTTATGCTTGGTGAGAATATATTGTTGGAGGTAGAGGAAATAAGAGATCTGGGGGTGATAGTGGATAAGGATCTAAAATTTAGGAGACACATCGCCAAAATTGTGAAGACAACACAAAGACTTCTGGGAATGATGCGGAGGACACTGACGTGTAGAAGTAGGGAGATTCTTGTTCCATTGTAGAAGGCTTTGATTAGGCCAAACATGGACTATTGTGCCCAGATTTGGTCACCGGGTTTTCAGAAGGATGAAGAGATGCTGGAAAAGGTGCAAAGGCGACTGACTAAGGTAGTTTCTGACCTCTGGAATGTTGAGTATGAGGAAAGATTGAGAAGATGTAATTTGCAGAGTCTGGTGGAGAGAAGGAAGAGGGGAGATATGATAGAGACCTACAAGTTGGTAAGGGGTTGTTATAAGATCAATGGTGGAGAAGTTCTACAGAGAATAGTGGGAGATCAGGGGAGAACCAGAGGTCATCCCTGGAAACTGTATAAAGAGGGTGTGAGTAGGGAAGTGAGAGGCAGGTTTTTTCGTGCAGAGTTGTGAATGATTGGAATGCCTTGCCTGAGATTGTGGCGTCTGCAAAGAGTTTGAGTGTGTTTAAGACATGGTATGATGAGATGTGTGTGTGATAAAAGGACCTCCCAGATGAGTCTTTGACTCCATGAGGTCTTGGGTAATAATAATAATAATAATAATAATAATAATTCAAAAATCAAGAACAAAAGTTCATCATTTTTTAGGATTAAACAATAATAAAATTTCTTGTCTATTATAATTTAATGATAAGTCTGGTAACTTTTTTTTTTTATGTAAATCTCACAAAAGGTTGCAATCCTGTTGTACATTTAGGACAGTGGGCGAGCTAAAGTTTAGATAATCTGAAAACTGCCTTAGAAACCAAATGCAGAAGTTTTTTCCATCCCATTCAGGCCTCCACTAAGCAGTACGGTAGTAATTTAGTTCTCCCACTGTGTGATGAAATTCATCTATCCTGGAGATATTCTTAGATGTCTACACCTGCAGAGGCTATCCATTCACCACTAGCATGACATTAAAAAAAAGTTAATTTGTCAACATTTGAAACCTAGTTTTGATAGGATAGTTGTAATTAGTCCCTTGTAATTGAACCTATCGAATAGGTTCAGTAGTGACCTAGGCTGTTAAGCAGAAGGAGAAGCAACAGCTAATAGAGGAAGAAAAATAAATGCAATAAAACTCTTTATCCTTCCATCTAAGACTAGCTGACTAACTTAATGTTCCTTGAAAAAACTTCCATTAAAGAACTTAAAATCATAATCTGTTATCCCAGTCTGTTCTGTAATCAGGATTGGACTGATCTATTTTAACATCCTGTGCAGACTAAAAATCCTACTTTGCTATCACAAGTTTTGATGTTTAGCAAGAACTTAGTCAGCCCATGCCTCACTTTGACCTTTTCTGTGATATTTGAAGTGGAAATGAAACTAAGTTCCATTTCTAGATTATAGTTTTAGAAAGTTACATTTCATTTCTAGATCTATAATCTAGAAATGAAATTGCTCTAGAAAGGAAATGAAAACTGCTTATTTTGAGAAATTATCTGAACTGTACTCAGAATTTTTTTGTGGTATTGCAGTTAAAAGGAATAAATGTCGACAAAAAAAGAAGAAAGTATTTTACCTTGGGTATAATAAATGTTAAAGATACCAAGCAATTTTAAACCTGGTTTTACTCCATTTCCCAAGTAAGCAAACAGACAAACAAGTCAAGTTTGCACCTGCAAGTGTTGCAAGTCTAGCTGATCCTCAGAATTTTTTTGTGGTATTGCAGTTAAAAGGAATAAATGTTGACAAAAAAAGAAGAAAGTATTTTACCTTGGGTATAATAAATGTTAAAGATACCAAGCAATTTTAAACCTGGTTTTACTCCATTTCCCAAGTAAGCAAACAGACAAACAAGTCAAGTTTGCGCCTGCAAGTGTTGCAAGTCTAGCTGATCCTACAGGTAGTGCAAGACCAAGGCAACTCATGGTAAAAGTAGAATAAGCTCTGCTAATCTTAATATTTACCCTTAATGCCAAAACACATCTCCTGGAGGAGATGTATGATGTTTTGTATTAAAGGCAAGGGGGCCACTACCCAGACCGGTTTCGACCTTTATTGAGGTCTCATCAGTGGGAGCCAGGCTAGAAATAACAAGATTTTAGTAATACAGAGCTTATAAGTATTTTACCAGAATCTCCTCTAGGAGATGTGTTTTGGCATTAAGGGTAAATATTAAGATTAGTGATCAGAGCTTATTCTACTTTTACCATGAGTTGCCTTGGTCTTGCACTACCTGTAGGATCAGCTAGACTTGCAACACTTGCAGGCGTGAACTTGACTTGTTTGTTTGCTTACTTGGGAAATGGAGTAAAACCAGGTTTAAAATTGCTTGGTATCTTTAACATTTATTATACCCAAGGTAAAATACTTTCTACATTTATATCTCCTCCTAAGATTTTTATTTAATAAGGTTAAAACACCTTATGGTAACTTGTTCTGGTAAAATACTTATAAGCTCTGTATTACTAAAATCTTGTTATTTCTAGCCTGGCTCCCACTGATGGGGGCCGCTGGCTTTGAGAGGCTCTGCTTGGGGATAGGTTTTTGCCTGTCTCTGAGTAGGGCCACTGCTGAGATTATGGCTTTGGCTGGTGGTGGGGTGAGCCTCCCACTGGGTAGAGCCAACGATGAGAAGTTCTTCTCGGTGATGGGGTGAGCCTGTCATTGAGTGGACGGTCTTTCAGCCACTATGGAGTGGTCTAGGGATCGTCCTAATTTTTAGAGAGAGGTCTTTAGTTAAATACACCTCAATAAAGGTTGAAACCGGTCTGGGTAGTGGCCCCCTTGCCTTTAATACAAAACATCATACATCTCCTCTAGGAGATGTGTTTTGGCATTAAGGATAAATATTAAGATTAGTGATCAGAGCTTATTCGACTTTTACCATGAGTTGCCTTGGTCTTGCACTACCTGTAGGATCAGCTAGACTTGCAACACTTGCAGGCGCAAACTTGACTTGTTTGTCTGTTTGCTTACTTGTGAAATGGAGAAAAACCAGGTTTAAAATTGCTTGGTATCTTTAACATTTAGTCGACAAAAAAAAAAAAAAAAAAAAAATTGAAGCTTGATTTCAAAAGAGTACAGTACAACTAATTCTATCATAAAAACCTACCTAAGGGATTCCTTTATAATTCCTTTAAGATATGAGAGCTTTACTAAATGTTTTGCATCTATCTTTTCTCCTGGCAATATTACCTGATTGATTTCATTCAGAAGATATTCTTGACATTCAGGATGTTTTGCCATAAGATATAGCATCCACTGAGTAGCATGTGTTGTCTGGAAAGATGCAAATGTTGCGCTGTTAAATTAAGTACAATTTGAATAAGATACACACACACACACACTGTTCATTAGGATTCAGGTATTTAGAAAGTTGAAGATTCTAAAATGATATTCTTTATTATAATTCAAGTTCGCATACTCAAAAACATCTATTTATCCAATAGTTTTGTATTGGATAAATAGATGTTTATTTATTAAAAATATTGTTTATTTTTATATAATATATAAAAATAATTTATATATTAAAAAGTAGTGATTTTAAGGTAATTGTATGCTATTTCCTAAATACAAAAATGAAGTGCATATTGTTCTAATCACCCACAGCTTGTTTAAGAAAACTTATATTTTTATATTTAATCAGTTTGAGGTTGACGCTCTCTAGAGCATGCAAGTTCACAAAGATTATGCTGCCACATCTGCTTCTATGAGCACTAACTGGTTTTGCATCCATATGCTTGTAGTTTCTCATTTGTTGTTGCACAGAGGATCTTTGTTATTATTATAGGAGTCGAAGACTCATTATGGGAGACACGAACTATCCACACAATCTATCATACATCTCCTTGAATCCATTAACAGACAAAGCACTCACAACTGACTGGCAACCCATTCCACTCATTCACAACTCTCCAAGCAAAAAATCTAGTCCTCACACCACCTACTAACCACACCTTTATTCACTTCCAGCGATGACACCTTGTTCTGGCCTCTCCAGCCAAGTGCTGAAACATTTCCTCTGCATCAGTCCTATAAAACCCTTTAAGCAACTTAAATGTTTCTATCATATCCCCTCTTTTTCTTCTATCAACTAACTTCTGCAACCCACACACCCTCAATCTATCTTCATAGGGAACATTCCACAGACCACTTGCCATCTTGGCCACTCACCTCTGAATCTTTTCCACTGCTTCCACATCCCCAAGAAACCCAGGAGACCAGACTTAAGCACAGTAATCCAGATGTGGAAGTATCAAGGCCTTATAAAGAGGAATAACAACATCCTCATCAATAGCTAAGTAATCTTATGGGCTACCTTAGCTGTCGAAATTTTTCCACTTGGTTATATATAACCTTAGCCATCTTAGCAATATATCCTCTAAACTTTAACTCTCTGTCTACTACCACACCTAAATCTCTAGCTTCCTCTATTTCATGGAGTACAGTGCCATCAATGTGATACACAGCTTGTAATCTGTTTATCCCAAAATGCATAACTTTACATTTCTCCACATTGAACTGATATCCATTATCTTTTGCCCATACTGAACCTATTTAAATTGTCCTCCAAGCTCTCCATATCGCCTTGATTAACTATTACTTACTAATTTCACATCATCAGCAGACAATTGAATATTTCCTTTCAAGTTATTTCTTATATTATTTATGTACAAATTAAACAGCAACGGTCCCAGCACTGAACCTTGTGGCAACAACTAACCACCTATTTTTGCCTCTATTCTGCCCTCCATATACTCCATACACTTTTTGATATCTGTCCAGCAGCCACCCTCTTATCCACTTAACCAGTGTTATATTCATCCCCATTTGTTCTAATTTGCATAACAGACTTCCATTAGGTATTCTGTCAAATGCCTTTGCAAAATCCAGCAGAATCATCGTGTAGCCATTTCCTTTATCCAACTCAGCTATTATAAAAAAAGTTAGTAATTTACTAAGGCATGACCAACCCTTCAGAAAGTCATGTTCCCCCCTCCCTCATACAGTATCATATTTTTATCTGCCCATTCTTGAATTCTATTTTTGACCAATTTTTCCAGTACTTATATCACCACTCCTGAGATATTGATTGGTCTATAATTTTCTACTGCAGTCTTAGAACCACCCTTATGCAAGGGAATTATTTTGCCTTCTTTCCACTCCCTTGGAACTCTACCAGAGCTGATACTTAAATTAAAGAGCCTCGTCAGCCTTGCCTGGTTGGCTGTGTGGTTAGTGTATCCACTCCCCAGCCAAAAGGCTGCGGGTTTGAATCCTGACATGGACATGGATGTTTGTGATTGCCTGTGGAAATACTAGTGATGGTGGTGGGCAGTAGATGGCATTGTTGTAGTTGTGGTTAGTTGTAGTTGGTGGAGACAGAGAGCTGGAGAGCAGATGCCCTCCCTCGAGAAGTCATTGGACTCCCTGGAGGTGTCACATAATAATAATAGTAATAATAATAATAGTCAAAGGCATTTCCAGTTCCCTTGCACATTCTCACAAAACTCACCCTGATATCCCATCTAATCCCACAGCTGTATTTGCATTGAGATTCTGCAATAACCCAAGAACCTCCAATTCATGCAACTCTGTTCCTGCATTAGTGTCTGTCACATATGTTAAAGCAGTAACCTCACTAGGATGATATACCCTTGCAAAGTGGTCACTCAGTAACGTAACTATTTTATACGCTTTTGTCACCTTGTGACCATCATCACTCATTAAGGTTAATCTTCCATAGCAATTCTTCCTCTTACTTGCCACATAAGATTATAATTGATATATATATGTAAATAAGATGTCTGTTACTTGCTACTATATTATTATAATTGCTGTTTTAAAGTTAAAGTTGTGTGTCCTCTCTTATGTGCATGAACTGAAGAGTGCAATGTCATTTTGTTGTGTAGTGAAATGACATTAAAATATGCAAAACAAACATTCCATTCTGAGGTCAAGAAAATTTATGAATTGCACTTCAGATGTAAAGTGAGCAGTCAAGGTTGGACTTTGGTTCCCTGCATATGTTGCAGCAGGGATTATTATTATTATTATTATATCCCAAGACCTCATAGAGTCAAAGACTCATCTGGGAGGTCCTTTTATCACACACACACACACATACACACACAGCTCATCATACCGTGTCTTCAACACACTCAAACTCCTTGCAGACACCACACTCTCAGGCAAGGCATTCCAATCATTCACAACTCTGCATGAAAAAAACCTGCCTCTCACTCCCCTACTCACACCCTCTTTATATAGTTTCCAGGGATGGCCTCTGGTTCTCCCCTGATCTCCCACTATTCTCTGTAGAACTTCTCCACCATTGATCTTACAACAACCCCTTACTAACTTGTAGGTCTCTATCATATCTCTCCTCTTCCTTCTCTCCACCAGACTCTGCAAATTACATCTTCTCAATCTTTCCTCATACTCAACATTCCAGAGGTCAGAAACTACCTTAGTCAGTCACCTTTGGATCCTTTCCAACATCTCTTCATCCTTCTGAAAACCCGGTGACCAAATCTGGGCACAATAGTCCATGTTTGGCCTAATCAAAGCCTTCTACAATGGAACAAGAATCTCCCTACTTGTACACATCAGTGTCCTCCGCATCATTCCCAGAAGTCTTTGTGTTGTCTTCACAATTTTGGCGATGTGTCTCCTAAATTTTAGATCCTTATCCACTATCACTCACCAGATCTCTTATTTCCTCTACCTCCAACAATATATTCTCACCAAGCATAAATTCTGCATCCCATCTTTGTTTTCCAAATTTTAAAACCTTACATTTTGCAACATTGAACTCACATCCCCATTTGCTTGCCCAATCACTCAATTTATTCAAGTCTTCTTGCAAGGCCACAACATCTTCACTACTCTTTATTGTTCATCCCAACTTTGCATCATCTGCAAACAATGAATATCTCCATCCAAATCTTCGCCAATATCATTAATATACAAGTTAAATAGTAATGGCCCTAAAACAGACCCCTGAGGCACTCCACTAGTGACTTTCCTTTTCCTGGATATCGCACCCCCATACACAACTTGTTGATACCTATCAGATAGCCAGTCTTCAATCCAATGCACTAATCTAATATCCAACACCATCTGCTCTAGTGTGATGGTCAACTTATCATGAGGTACTCTATCAAAAGCCTTTGCAAAATCCAAGTATATTACTGTGTATCCTTCTCCTCTGTCCAAGGAAGCAGTCACTTTATTGTAATAAGTAAGTAGATTACTAAAACATGACCTCCCTTTAGCAAATCCATGCTATCCATCAAAGATTATACCATTGTTGTCAACCCAACATCTCTGGATCCTAGTTCTCACAAGCTTCTCCAACAACTTAACCACAACACCTGACACAGAGATAGGCCTATAGTTTGATGCTTGAGTTCGATCATCTCCTTTATGAAGTGGCACAATCTTGCCATTCTTCCACTCTTTAGGAACTTGACCAAGTGCAAGACTCGTATTAAAAAAATATGTCAAGGCAGGTGTCAACTCTCTGGCACATTCCTTCAGAATACGCAGTGATATATTATCAAGTCCCACAGCCTTATTTACATCTAGTTTACTCAACTCCCCAAACACCTCTTGCTCACTTACAGTCAGTCTCTCCTCCCCATCATCAACTGCTCTCAATCTCTCCATGAAGTCACATTCACAAGATTGAAAGATCTTTATGAACTGCTCATTAAGTATCTCTGCCACACATTCTGCAACAGCTGTCTTCATACCATTTCCTGCAATCAGTGTTATCCTTCCATAGTCATTCTTTCTTTTGCTGGCTATATATCGAAAGAACTCCCTAGGATTCTTTTTGGCTTCATTAGCTAACTGCTGTTCATACCTCTCTTTAGCTACTCTCACCAACCAAGTCACCCTCCTTGCCTGGTCTTTGTAGGCCTAATGAAATTGGTTACTTCCACTTCTCTTATGCTGCCTCCACAATGCCCTTTTTCTCTGTATCGCATAGAGAAAAAGGGCATTGTGATTTAGACATTGCATCTACTAAATAGTTTTTGAAAATCCTCCAAGCTGCATTGATCTCTCTTCCAGCTAACTCCTCATTCCATGCTACACCCGCAAGCTGTCTCCTGAGCTCTTCATAATCCCCCCCCCCCTTATAGTTCCACATATACCCTTTTTTCACAGGGGTCCTTGCACTGCTGGCAACCATCCAGATAATCACCTCATGGTCACGTTCACCAATTGTATTATGAGTACATGGTTGGCACCACTTAAAAATTGCATACAGATTACTTTGTTTTCAACCAAAGTAAAACAAGTTTTTATCTATAAAGCATCATTAACATCAGTGCAAAACACAAACCTTGTGTTTTACCATGGAGAAAAGATGAGCCTGATGAATGCTATTTGTTTATAGATGTATAAAAGTTTAGTTTGGAGGCTGTGCTTTTATAAACTAGAAATAAATACACCTCTACTTCAGTAGTATATGCTATCCACATAAAGGAATCCTGTTAGAATATAATTTTGCTTCTTAAACACATGAACTATAAATAAATATATTAATATAGTGATAGTGTCTGTATGCTTAGCCTAGTGGCTATGTGCTTCGCAACCACATGCCTGGGAAAGGAGTGTCCTGGGCTCGATTCCCATCTTTCTCAGACATAGCCAAGTTAGCGAGTCTTGGCCATGGGCAGTAGAGTTTTTCTCCCCCAGTTTATCTTAAGTTTTTCCTCCCACAACCAGGCAAACTGGCCCTATGTATACATTTCCCAACCAAGTGTATACTTGGTGGGGAAAAGTTAACAGAAGTAGAGGAGATGAGAGATCTAGGTGTGATGGTGGACAAGGACCTGAAACTCAGAGGCCACATTGCACAAGTTGTGAGGATATCAAATCGAATAATGGCAATGATGTGGAGAACCCTGACATGCAGAAATAGAGGAGTTATGATTCCATTGTATAAGGCCTTGATCAGGCCTCATGTGGATTATTGTGCACAGATTTGGTCAGCAGGATTTTCATGGTGATGAGGATATGTTGGAAAGGGTACAGAGAAGATTCACAAAGGTAGTCAGTGGTCTTTGGAATGTGGGGTACGAGGACAGATTGAGGGAATGTAAGTTGCAGAGCCTCGTGAATAGGAGGAAGAGGTGGGGGGGGGGTATGATTGAGACATATAAACTGGTCAGGGGTTGTTATCAGGTAGACGTGGAAGAGATTTTTCATAGAATTGGAGAGGGAAGTAGAACAAGAGGCCATTGCTGAAAACTGTATAAGGAGGGTGTGAGCAAAGGAGTGAGAAGCAGGTTCTTTGCATGGAGGGTGGCTGGTAAGTGGAATGCATTGCCTGAGTGTGTTGTGAATGTGGACACATTGAATCAGCTTAAGACGCAGTTGGATGAGCATTGTATGCAATAGTGAGTACCTCCCACGATGAGCCTGACTCCATGGAGGTCGGGTGGATAATAATAATAATAATTGAATAATATATGCACGTAAACACAAGAAAAATATTTAATTAACCAAATATTTCGGTCTGAAAGCAGACCATATTCAGTGGCACTACAAGAACAGTTTAAAAGAAGAAAAAAAATACAAGGTGGAATACTAACAATAGATCATTTAAAAATAGAACAAGCCGCGTGATGTTATGTTATATAAGGGGCTCTGTTCTTGGACCACTGCTGCTTTTCAATTTGTTCATCAATGATATAGGTAAGGATCTGAGAGGAAGTGTTAACTTGTTTGCTGATGATGCAAAATTGGGTAGAGTAATTGTGAGTGCATGGGATGTCAAAATTTTACACGATGATTTGGATAGTTTGGAAGACTGGGCTAGGAAAAATGGATGTCAATTTAATGTGGCAAAGTCTAAGGTTATGCATTTTGGGGTCAAAAGAATAGCAGCAGTATATCACATGGGTGGAACCGTACTCCAGGAGATTGATGAGGCCAGAGATTTGGGAGTGTTAGAGAATTGAAGTTTAGGGGGCACATTGCAAAAGTGGCTAAATCAGCTCATCAAATCACTTGGCTTCTGAAAAATACTTTAACATGCAGACAAACAAGTTGTTGTTCCTCTGTATCGAGCCTTGATAAGACCCCATCTGGACTACTGTGCCCAGTTATGGGCACCAGGGTTTCTTCGTGATGGGGAGGTAGTGGAGAGGATCCAGAGACGAGTGACCAAGATGATAGCAGGTCTGTGGAATGAACCTTATGAGAATAGGTTGAAGATTTGTGGGTTACAGAAATTGGTCGATAGGCGGAAGAGGGGTGATATGATTGAGACATTCAAATTACTGGAGGGTTTCTATAAGATTAATCCAGAAGATATTTTTGAAAATAGGACTGGTGGTGGTGGGAGGACTAGGGGCCATGCATGGAAGCTGGGCAAGAATGTGGTTGACAAGGGTGTTAGAGCTAGGTTTTTTTACTTGGAGAGTGGTGAATGAGTGGAATAAGCTGCCAGAGTCTGTTGTGGGTGCTACAACCGTGAATGAGTTTAAGGCAAGGTATGATAGTTACTGCGTGAATGTTGAATAGTTGTTCTTGACATGATGTTAGGGACTCCCTTGATGAGTCTATCGACTCCTTGGAGTTGCCCGGAATAATAATATTAATAATAATAATATCACGTGGCTTGTTCTATTTTTAAATGATTGCCAAGTCCTCCGCCATTTAAGAACTCAATTATTAGCAATATGATAAGGGACTTTGTGGCATGCAGTACTTGCGGCATGTATGCATCTCGGGAATTAGATATGTGGCTTGTGAAAGAGAGCGGAGAGCATATATGTGCAAAATGAAGGCAGTTGGAGGAAATAAGTGCATTAGAAATATCGATATCCGACTTTGTTGCTCCAGGAACGGGGAATGAATGTAGGAAGACAAGTAGTGTGATAGGAGAGAATGAAAAAAAGATATATATGAATGAGAAAATAATAGTTGATAGTGTAGAAGGTGTGAGTGACTGTGAAAGTTTAGGAGATGGTTTTGTTTGGGAGAATGAATTTAGATTAAGAGTGACTGACCTGCAGAGGGAGATAGATGAGTTGAAAGAGGAGGTGGAATGTCTTGTGAATGAGAGCAGAAGTATGAAAGATAAGATTAGGAGAATGGAAGAGATAAATGCAAGGAGAATGGAAGAGATAAATGCAAGGAGAATCAGAGTAGGAGAGAGAGAATTTAGGGAGTATGAGTGAGAGGTATGGCGGTGCTAGAAGAGGAGAGAATGGAAACAGTAAAAGAGAGGGAATGAGAGAGAGGTATGGGAATGCTAGCAGACGAGAGGATGGAAACAGTAGGAGAGACGGAATCAGAGAGAAATATGGAAGTGCTAGAAGAGGAGAGAATGGAAACAGTAGGAGAGATGGAATGAGAGAGAGGTATGGGAATGCTAGAAGATGAGAGGATGGAAACAGTAGGAGAGACAGAATGAGAGAGGGATATGGAAGTGCTAGAAGTGGAGAAAATGGAAACAGTAGGAGAGAGATGTATGGGAGTGCTAGAAGAGGAGAGAATGGAAACAGTAGGAGAGAGAGGTATGAAAATGCTAGAAGAGAGAATAACAGTAGAGGAGAGGGAATGAGAAAGACCTATGGGAATGAAAGAAGAGTAGAGAATGGAAACAATAGGAGAGAGGGAATGGTAAGAGGTATAATGTATTGCGACTCAATGATTCGTGGTGTTCAAGATAGGATGCGTGAGGAGTGTTTGCCATGAGGAACAATAGAAAGGGTGGCTATGGCAATTAAGAGAAGTGAAAGGGTGGATGAGATGATTGTGATGGTAGGAAGGAATGACTTGAGTGGTAATGTAAGTCGGGCAGCGAGAGATATGAGGTTTTTGCTTGAGACTGTAAGGAAGAAGACAGAGAGAGGAAAAATAGCGTGTGTGTGTTGCCTAGGTATGATAATGATGAGCTGAGCAGAAGAGCGGTGATATTGAATGGCATAATAGCAAGAATGTGTGACAAGAGAGGACTGGTATATGTGGATGCTTAGAGTACGTTTGAGGAAAGAGAGGAATTGTATGCGAGAGACCGTTTACATTTGAATGAGGAAGGACGTAGGCATCTGGAGAGATTGCTGTTCTGAAAGAGTCAGTGTGTCCCAGGGAGGATGATAGCAGGGGTGGCCTCTTGTGGGAATGGATACTTGGGAGAAGGGTGACAATGTCAGGTAACACTGAGCCCAGTGGAGTCTAGAAGAGATAATGCTGGGTATAGAAACAGTGGCATTTATATGCTTTATACTAATGCCAGGAGTATCCGGAATAAGGGAGAGGAATTGGTGGCGCAGATAGCATCAGCCTGGCCAAAAATTATTGGGATCACTGAGACATGGTTGACAGAAGGGGATATAATAACAGGAATAGAAGTCGCTGGGTATAGCATTTTTCGTCAGGATAGGAGGGGAAAGCGTGGTGGTGGGGTACTGCTTATGATAAGTGATGACCTATGTCCTCTAAGAGTGGATGCTTTGGAAGAAAGTGAGACAAATGATTTTGAGAGCATATGGTGTGAGGTAGAGGTAGGCAAGACAGGATATTTAGTGGGGTGTTGCTACAGACCTAGGAGCACGGAGGATGGGGACCAGGAGATGTTTAGACAGCTAAGTTTGGCAAGTGCAAGAAGAATGATTGTTATGGGAGATTTTAACTACAGTAGTATAAATTGGAGGGAGAAAGATGCATGTAGCAATAGGGGAATGGAATTTCTAATATTCTTGAGGGACAAACGTCTTAGGCAACATATAACAGAGGGAACAAGAGGTTCAAGAGTTTTAGATTTGGTTATAGCATCAGAAGAGTTGATAATTACTGAGATGACATCTCTCCCACCAGTTGGAGAGAGTGACCATATGGTTTTGACTTGGAAAATGATTAGACATGCAGGAGTATCAAAGACACGGGAACTTATGTGGAATTATAATGCAGGTGATTACAATAGGCTTAGACGTCAACTTTGGGAAGTTTCATGGAGGGAGGAATTGGAAGACCGGGATATCGTTAGTGCGTGGGAAATTGTGAAAGAATATTTGTTAGCAGCAATGGTAAGTTGTATACCACAAGTGAAGAAGAGGACACAATTTTGAGTAAAGTGGATGACAAACAATATTAAACAGGAATTGCATGTGAAAAAGAGGCTATGGAAGAGATATAAGGAGACAGGTGAAGAGAGGATGCGTGAAGAATATAAGACACAAGCCAGAAGAATGACTAGTGTGATAAGGAAAACAAAACTGGAATATGAGAGGAGATTGGCCCTAAGATCCAAAGAAAATGCTAGGGAATTTTTTAGCTATGTGGCCAGTAGGAGAAGAAATGACTGTGGAAGAATGATATTGTGGGATAAAAATGGGAATAGAGTGACTGATGCAGAGGACATAGTGGAATTGTTCAATGACCACTATTTTGGAGTATTTCATCCTGGAGGAGTCAGTTTTAATGCTAGAGGGATAGGGCAGGTTCAAGGTTTAGAGGTAGAGGAGGAGAGTGTGTTTGAGATACTGAGAACTCTGGATGTCAATAAAGCTGTTGGACTGGATGGTATTTCACAATGAGTTTTGAGAGAATGTGCTAGGGAACTGACAGTGCCTTTGACCTGGCTTTTCAATGAAAGGCTGCAGGGAAAGGTGCCCAGGGAATGGAAGGAAGGTAAGATAGTGCCATTGCATAAGGGTGGTAACAGACTGGAAGTATCTAATTATAGACCAATCTGTGTATCATCAGTAGTTGTTAAGATCTTGGAGAAAGTAGTGAGGGACCGTATACAGCACTGGGCAGATGAGGGTTATGTTATATGTGAGAATCAACATGGATTTGTGAAAGGGCGCTCTATTTATAGCAATATGCTAGCCTTTTATAATAAAGTTACAAGAACATTAGATGAGGGAAAGGCATATACTGCAATTTTCTTAGACTTAGCAAAGGCATTTGACAGGCTGACATGATAAGCTGATATTTAAGTTGCAACACATGGGTCTGGATGTCAGATTAGTCAACTGGATTCAGGATTGACTGTGTGATAGGTATCAGAGAGTTGTGTATGGTGGAGTGGTTTCAAGGAGACAGAAGGTTACAAGTGGGGTCCCACAGGGCTCAGTACTAGGACCTATATTGTTTAACCTTTATATCGATGACATTGCCAGTGGATTGCAAGGTAATATTCAGTTGTTTGCAGATGATGCGAAGCTGGGAAGGATTATTAGTAATAGTGCAGATGTGGTAGCCCTGCAAGAGGGTTTGAATAAGCTAGATAGATGGGCAAATGAATGGGGGTCTCAGTTTAATGCAGCAAAATGTAAGGTCTGGAGGTTTGGGAAACATCGATGGGATGCTGGATACTCTATGGGAGGAGTTATACTGCAGGAAGTTGGGGAGACGAGAGATCTGGGGTTGATGATTGATAGAAACCTGAAGTTTAAGGGACATATTGCAAATGTGGTGAAGGTAACACAGAGGATTTCTGCAATTATGAGAAGGACACTGACCTGCAGAGATGAGGGTTATCATTCTGTTGTATAAGTCTCTGATCAGACCACACTTGGACTATTGTTCTCAGATTTGGTCCCCAGGATTTGAAGGGGATAAATTAACTGTGGAAAAGATACAAAGACAGATGACAAAGATGGTCTCAGGACTGTACAAGGATAGTTATGAGAATCGGCTGAGGGAATGTGGACTGCAGAGTTTGGTAGATAGAAGAAGGAGAGGTGATATGATTGAGACTTTTAAACGGTTGAGAGGTGGTTACAGGGTTGACACTGGGGAGTTCTTTCACTTGGTTGAACAGCGGGAAGGAGTGATGACAAGAGGCCATCCCTGGAAGTTACGAAAGGAAACTGTGAGCAAGAGGGTGAGGAGTGGTTTCTTTGCATGGAGGGTGGTTGAGCCGTGGAATGCATTGCCTGATAGAGTGGTTGGGGCGAGATAATATATGTTTACGTGCATATGTTATTCAGTTTTTATATAACAAGTATCCTTAAAACATCAATAATAATAATAATAATTATTATTATTATTATGGGTATCTCCATGTAGTCAGTAGACTCATCACGGGAGACCCGAACTAGCAAAACAATATCTATCATATCTCTTCTTGAATTCATTTACAGATGAAGAACTCACAACTGAGTCAGGCAATGAATTCCACTCATTCACCATCCTCCAGGTGAAAAAACTCGTTCTCACACCCTTGTTAACCACACTCTTCTTTAATTTCCAGGGATGACCTCTTGTTCTTCCATCACTATCACACAGCTGAAACATTTCCCCTGCATCAATCTTATAAAAACCTTTTAGTAATTTAAATGTTTCTATCATATCCCCTCTTCTCTGCCTATGAACCAACCTATGCATTCCACAAGCTCTCAATCTATTAATGTAGGGAGCATTTTTTACATCACTCACCAACTTAGTCACTGTTCTCTGAACCCTCTCCACAACCTCCTCATCTCCAAGGAATCCAGGCGACCAGACCTGAGCACAGTAATCCAAATGTGGAAGTATCAACGCTTTATAAACAGGAATAATAACCTCTTTATCTCTGGATGTTAGTGTGTTCCTCAATAACCACGTAATCCTATGTGTAATCTTGGACACCTTAGCAATGTGTCCCCTGAACTTCATCTCCCTATCCACCAACACCCCTAAGTCCCTAGCCTCATCAATCTCTTGGAGTACCGTTCCATCAATGTAGTACACAGCCGGTAATCTTTTAATCCCAAAATGCACCTTATACTTTTCCATGTTGAACTGACATCCATTACCCTTTGCCCATTTTGCCAGCTTATTTAAATCATCCTGCAAACTCTCAACATCAGCTTGATATTTTATTGTGCTACCTAACGTTGCATAAATGGCAAACAACTGAAACAAATGAAACAACAATGGCCCATTCACAGAGTCCTGATCAACCCATTCTTGAATTTTGTCTTTAACAACTTTTCCAATACTTTTACCACCACTCCCGAGATGGTGATTGGCCTGTAATTAACTATCGCAATTTTAGAGCCACCTTTATGCAAAGGAACTACTTTGCCTTCCTTCCAGTCCCTAGGGATCATACCAGAGTTAAAGCTTAAGTTAATAACCAAGTAAGATTCATTGACAATTCCTTTGAACATTCATGCAACACCCAAGCTGATATTCCATCTAAACCTACAGCAGTTTGCATTTAAATTTTGCAATATATTTAATACCTCTGATTTCTTAACTTCAATTATCACATTAGTTATTGCTACAGGTACAGAGATATCCTCACTTGGGTGATAGACTTTTGAAAAGTGATCACTCAGTAACTCGACTATTACATCTGAATTTGTCACCTCAATACCATCAGCACCCACTAAAGTTATCCTTCTGAAGTCATTCTTCCTTTTACTTGCTACATAGCAGAAGAACTCTTTGGGATTACTCTTGATCTCTTTGGCTAAGGTCTTCTTATAATCTGATTTAGCTTTTCTTACTATGCTGGTAACCTTCCTAGCTTGAGCCTTGTATTGCTCATGGGTGTACTGATCGCCTTTCTCCTTGTACATTCTCCATAACATTTTCTTTTTTTGCAGATCAAGCTTGATACTACTGCTCATCCATCTAACGAAAAAATCGAATATTTTTTATTATTACCTACCACCTGCAGGGAATCCAAGGACTCATTGAGGGAGGACACCTACTCCACAACTCTCCATCACCACCACTCAACTACGTTCATCATCTACACCAACGCCATCTACCGCTGACCACCACCACTAGTATTTTTCACAAACATTCGTGCCCACGGCGGGATTCGAACCCATAGCCTTTTGACTGGAGAGCGGATATGCTATCCACTTGGCCTGCCAGGCCGACATAATTTATACAATTATTTTGAACAGAGATTCCTCATTTCTGTGGGAAAATAAATACTCTTTGATTAGAGTTTTGTTGAGAGTTTATTTTTCACTTGGTTAGACTATAATAAGTTTAGTTTAATCCTTTATCCAAGTGTGAGCAAACAAAGTCTGCACATGAAAGTATCCTCAGGACTGGGGTAAGGTAGTACAACACCAAGGCAACTTGTTGCAAAGGTGGAGAAAGTTCTCCCCACGCCTATCTCAGTATCTCCCACAATGCAAAGCAAATCTCCTTGCGGATATGTGTAATGCTATGCATTAAGGCAAGGGCCACTACCCATACCTACCGGTTTCGACCTTTATTGAGGTCTCGTCAGTGGGAGCCAGGCCCCAGCAGTGGAGACACCAAGGCAGAAGCAATGAGAGGTCATCAGGTGAAGACTTTGTTTGCTCACACTTGGATAAAGGATTAAACTAAACTTATTATAGTCTAACCAAGTGAAAAATAAACTCTCAACATCTTTCTCTGAATCCGGAGTAATTTAACAATAAGGTTGTACACCCTTTGGCAACTCCTATAGGTTTGGATGACCTCTCATTGCTTCTGCCTTGGTGGCAGGCTTTTTAACATAAAGATTTTTAATAATAAAATGCATTGTCTGGTAGGGTGGTGAACATGCAGATGGTGTATGGGTTTAAGGAGTGGTATGATAGACTGTGTTATGTCAGGCAGGCCTTCCACAGTGAATCTTGTGACTCCATGGAGGTCTCAGTAATTTTCCCTAGGTAAACTATCAGTACTTTCCTCAAAGTTGGTCCATCAGTTACAATGCTTTAATTTTTCTTCTTATTATTATTTTCCTTATCCCATGGAGTCACAAGACTCATCACGGGAAGGCCAACACTAGTGAACACAAAGTTTATCATACCACTCCTTAAAATCATCCACAGTCTGCACGTTCACCACCCTCTCAGGCAATGCATTCCATGCTCCTACCACTCTCCATGCAAAAGACTCACTTTTTAACGTTTTAGTCACCATCTCCTTTTATAACTTCCAAGGATGGTCTCTTGTCCTTGTTCCTTTCCCTCATTCTACCATATGAAAAATCTCCTCAGTGTTAATATGATAAGAACTCTTCAACAGCTTAAATATCTCGATCATATCCCCCCCCCCTTTGTCCTCTATCCATCAAACTCTGCAATCTGCATGCCCTCTATCCTCATAATCAATACTGCACAGTCCTGACATGATTTTTGTTATCTGTCTCTGCACCCTCTCCAAGGTTACTTCATCCCCTTAAATCCTAGTGACCAGATCCAAGCACAGAAATCTAGATGTGGTCTGATCAAAGCTTTATACAATGGGACAGCACACTTTTATCTCTCATGGTCAGTGTTCTCCTCAATATTGCTGCAATTCTCTTAGATATCCTTCACAACCCAATATGTCCCCAGATCTTTAAATCTCTATCCACAATCACCCCAGGTTCTCTTGCTTCCTCCAGTATAACTCTACCAAGTAAGTATGAAGCATCCCTTCTGTGGATCCCAAATTTTAAAACCTTACATTTAGTTGCATTAAACTGACATCCCGTACCTTTGCCCACCCTTTCAGCTTATTCAAATCCTCTTGAAGAGCCAAAACTATTACTAATAACCCTCCTAAGCTTCACATCATCTGCAAACAACCGAACATCTCCCTGTAGTCCTGTGACAATATCGTTGACATAAAGATTGACCAGCAATGTTCCCAGGACTGAACCCTGTGGAACTCCACTTGTAACCTTCCTACACTTTGATACTGCTCTCCCATATACAACTCTCTGATATCTTAGAAACCTGAAGTTTATGGGACATATTGCAAAGGTGGTGAAGGTAACACAGAGGATTGCTGCAATTATCAGAAGGACACTGACCTGCAGAGATAAGAGGGTTATCATTCCGTTGTATAAGTCTCTGATCAGACCACACTTGGACTATTGTTCTCAGATTTGGCCTCCAGGATTTGAAGGGGATAAATTAACTGTGGAAAAGATACAAAGATGGATGACAAAGATGGTTTCAGGACTGTACAACGATAGTTATGAGGATCGGCTGAGGGAATGTGGACTGCAGAGTTTGGTGGATAGAAGAAGGAGGGGTGATATGATTGAGACTTTTAAACTGTTGAGAGGTAGTTACAGGGTTGACACTGGGGAGTTCTTTCGCTTGGTTGAACAGCAGGAAGGAGTGATGACAAGAGGCCATCCCTGGAAGTTACGAAAGGAAACTGTGAGCAAGACGGTGAGGAGTGGTTTCTTTGCATGGAGGGTGGTTGAACCGTGGAATGCATTGCCTGATGGAGTGGTTGCCTGATGGAGTGGTGAGAGCGAGAATGGTCAATGAGTTTAAGGAGTGGTATGATAGACTTTGTGTTTCTTAGGGGGGATCTCCCCTCGATGAGTCTTGACAGACTTTATGTTCTTAGGAAGGACCTCCCACGATGAGTCTTTCGACTCCATGGAGGCCTGAATAATAATAATAATAATAATAATAATCTATTAGATAGCCAATCTAATAGATTGGCTATCTAATAGATTATTATTATTATTCTATTAGTGGATTAGATTATTCTAATTGATTAGAATAATCTAATCCACTAACCTGATATCCAAATCCGTATGTTGCAACTTTAAAATCAACTTGTCATGTGGTACCCTGTCAAATGCCTTGGAAAAATCCCCCCAAAAAATGACAGTGTATGCCTTACCTTCATCCACTGCTCTTGTTAATCCATTGTAAAAGGTAACCAGATTATTACAAAAAGAGCATTCTTTAACAAATCCATGCTGGCCTGCATAAATAATATTACCCTCATCTGCCCAAATCTGTATATGAGTTCTTACCAATTTTTCCAAAATCTTAACAACTACAGAAGAAATACAAACAGGCCTATAGTCTGATACCTCCATTCTACCATCACCCTTATGCAATGGTACTATCTTACCCTCCTTCCACTGTCTAGGAATCTGCCCCATTACAAGATTTTCATTAAACGGCCATGTTAACAGCACAGTCAGTTTCATAGCGCATTCCCTTAAAACATGTGAAATTCCATCTAGTTCCCCTGCCTTATTGACATTTAGTGTACTCAGTATTCGGAAAATCTCCTCTTCATCCACTTCTCACCACTTATTATCCTTCTAGGAATAAAGCCTGCAGTAACAAGATCGAACAATCTAATAAAGTGATCATTAAATAGCTCAACTATGTCATCTGCTTTGGTTACCCAATTCTACATCTCCATCCTGCAAGATCATTTTTTCTCCTAGCAAAAAAAAACTTCTTGGGATTCTCCTTGGATTGCAGTGCCAGTCTCTTGTCATATTCTAATTTTTCTCTCCTTACAATACTAGTCATTTTCCTAGCCTGAGCCTTATATTACTCCTGCAACTGCTCTCCACTTCTCTTTTTATGTGCCTTCCATAATCTCTTCTTTTAGAGGTATACTCTTTACTCTAAATATGCAATCTGTCATTGCTGTCAACAATTTTTTTCTTAAGTATCTCCCATGCACTAACAACTCCTTCAAATTCTTTCATCCATTGCACTGCTGTAAGCTGGTTTCTAAGTTAATGATAGTCACCTGCCTTATAATTCCATACAACTTCCTTCTGTTTTGATACTTCCCCATGCCTATTCATCCTCTAAATCAGGACTACATGGTCACTCTCACCAACGGGTGCAAGTATGCCATTTCAGTCACAATCAAATCCTCTGATGCTATGACCAAACCCAGAACTGTTGATCTTCATGTTCCCTCTACTACATGCTGCCCAAGACGGTTGTCTCTCAATAAATCCATCTAGTGATATGCAGCTATTTGCAGATGATGCAAAACTGGGGAGAGCAATGCAGACTCAAGCGGATGTTATTGCCTCTTGTAAGGCCATAAGATCCACTTCAATAGATTACATGAATGGGCAGGTAAGTGGAACTGTTAGTTCAATGTTGCAAAATGTAAGGTTTTGAGATTTGGTAAGCAACAATGGGATGCAAAGTATACACTTGGTGGGGAAACTTTAACGGAAGTAGAAGAGATGAGAGATCTAGGAGTGATGGTGGACAAGGACCTGAAATTCATGGGCCACATTGTACAAGTTGTGAAAATGTCACATCGGATAATGACAATGATGCAGAGGATCCCTGACATGTAGAAATATGAGTGTGGCTATTAAATAAGGAGGCAAAGTGTGCTGTGAATTGTGTACTCATAGAAGTAGGATGCGCTTGAGCCATGAATGAACTTGAAGGTTCTAGAAGAAGTTGAGATAAGCATTGTTTGCTGTTGCTTGTAGGTGTGAAGTTGCTTTGCCGTAATAATATCTAACATTAAACTCGAGCAGTACATTAAACTCAAATTCCTTGTGAAATTGAAGAAATCGCTGACTGAGTGTTTGAAACTGTTGCAGGAGGTGTGCGGTGATAATGTAATGTCACATACGTGAATTTTTGAATGGCTGAAGGTCGAGCCATTCAAAAATGCTGAAGGTCGAGAATACGTTGAAGATGGCAAACAACCGGGTCACCCTGTCATGGCAGCAACTGAACAAAATGTTGTGAAAATTAATGAAATTGTCTGCAACGATCGCTGATTAAGTATTCGGATGATAGCTGACATGGTCACATTGATAAGGAGACTGTATGACAAATTTTGCATGAGCAATTGAACATGAACAAAGTCTGCACCAAAATGGTTCTCAAAAACTTGTGTCAGGAGCAGAAAAACGTCCAGAAACAAATTTGCACTGACATCATGGAACAGCTGACAATGGAGCTGGACTTGCAGGAGAAAATCATCTCATGTGATGAGATGTGATTTTCCATTATGATCCTCATAGGATGGTACTGGAAAATAATACATATGAGGCCTTGATCAGGCCTCATATGGATTATTGTGCACAGATTTGGTTGCAGGGTTTCATGGTGAATGAGGATATGTTGGAAAGGGTCCAGAGAAGATTCACAAAGGTGGTCAGTGGTCTTTGGAATGTGGAATACGAGGACAGATTAAGAGAATGCAAGTTGCAGAGCCTCGTGAATAGGAGGATGGGGGCCATATGATTGAGACATATAGCTAGTCAGGGATTGTTATTGAGTCGACATGGAAGAGATTTTTCACAGATTGGGAGAGGGGAAGGGGGGTAGAGGCCATCACTGGAAACTGTGTAAGGAGAGTGTGAGCAGAGGAGTGAGGAGAAGGTTCTTTGCACAGAGAGTGGTTGGTGAGTGGAATGCATTTGCCTGAGTGTGTTGTGAATGTAGACACATTGAATCAGTTTAAAGCATGGTTGGATGAGCATTGTGTGCAATAGTGTGTACCTCCCATGATGAGTCTCTGACTCCATGGAGTCTCTGCCTCAAATGTTAATAATAATAATAATAATAATAATAATAATAAATCCAAAAATTATAAGGCTTTTCAGTTGATGATGACTTTTCAGGAGGAAAACTCTTCCACAAATGTGGAAGAGTTTTCCTCCTGAAAAGTCAGTTTTTCTCTATAGACTACTAGTCTCTATGAGTTTGTAGTGAGTAATAAATATTGTAATTACAGAGTAATGATAACAAGCAAAAAAAAAACTAACTTTGTTCTATTTATCTATTGTAATTGAATGAGATCCTCCGAGCCTAAGAAAGATTTGTTCTCTTGCACAAATTGATAACTAATCCGGAAAATCTTAATGCTCACTCCTACACATACACACAGGTAGCCTCATTATTCCTATCTTCAAACTGTAATTGCACCTCTTTATCTTGTGTCTTTCTAACAGTGTTACTTCTGTTACGTTTTATTTTTTTGTCCATTTCAGTAGAAGTCCAAAAGTCAATAATGATTACTTACTATACCATAACACTGAACTGTGCTTGATGGAGTTACATTATAATGGACAGTGGAAATCATGTGCACACTGCAAAAAACATGACTGCCTTTTCTTTGATTTCAGACATATAAAGACATATACATAAAATATATATCATTTAATCAATGTCGTTAATCTCCTGATATGTATCCCAAGGGGTTTATAGGATACTATAACAGAACTACATGATTATGTATGCATTATTACTAATTTCCCATCAACAATTTCCCTCCAAATTAGTATCCCTTATCAGCACTTAATATCTCATATTTCTGTCTTCTAGCACATTTTTGACTGGATCAATCTGCCTAGATCCTGGTCTTCCACTGGCTCTTTTTCCTGCAATCTTAGCATCAAATGCTAACCTTTCCTCTCTTTCATGCTGTTTATTATTATTATTATTATTATTCAGTCCTCCATTGAGTCAAAAGACTCATCGTGGGAGGTACTTCCTAAGAAACACAAGGTCTAACAAGACTCGTCGAGGGAAGGACCCCCCTAAGAAACACAAAGTCTATCATACCACTCCTTGAACTCATTGACCGTTCTCGCTCTCACCACTCCATCAGGCAATGCATTCCATGGTTCAACCACCCTGCATGCAAAGAAACCACTCCTCACCATCTTGCTCGCAATTTCCTTTCGTAACTTCCAAGGATGGCCTTGTCATCATTCCTTCCCGCTGTTCAACCAAGCGAAAGAACTCCTCAGTGTCAACCCTGTAACCACCTCTCAACAGTTTAAAAGTCTCGATCATATCACCTCTCCTTCTTCTATCCACCAAACTCTGCAGTCCACATTCACTCAGCCGATCCTCATAACTATCATTGTACAGTCCTGAAACCATCTTTGTTATCCGACTTTGTACCCTTTCCACAGTTAATTTATCTCCTTCAAATCCTGGGGACCAAATCTGAGAACAATAGTCCAAGTGTGGTCTGATCAGGGTCTTATACAGTGGAATGATAACTGTTTTATTTCTGCAGGTCAGTGTCCTTCTCATTTGCAGCAATCCTCTGTGTTACCTTCACCACCTTTGCAATATGTCCCCTAAATTACAGGTTTCTATCAATCATCAACCCCAGATCTCTTGTACCCCCTACTTCCTCCAGTATAACTCCTCCCATTGAGTATACAGTGTCCCATCAATGTTTCCCAAACCTCAAGACCTTATATTTTGCAGCATTAAACTGAGCCCCCATTCATTTGCCCATCTATCTAGCTTATTCAAATCCTCTTGCAGGGCTGCCGCATCTGCACTATTACTAATAATCCTTCCCAGCTTTGCATCATCTGCAAACAACTGAATATTCTCTTGCAATCCACTGACAATGTCATTGATATAAAGGTTAAACAATATAAGTCCCAATAATGAATCCTGTGGGACCCCACTTGTAACCCTCTGCTTCCTTGAAACTGCCCCACCATACCCAACTCTCTGATACCTATCGGACAGGCAATCCTGAATCCAGTTGACCAATCTGACATCCAGACCCATGTGCTGCAACTTAAATATCAGCTTATCATGTGGCACCCTGTCAAATGCCTTTGCTAAGTCTATGAAAATGGCAGTATATGCCTTTCCCTCATCTAATGCTCTTGTAACTTTATCATAAAAGGCTAGCATATTGCTAAAACAAGAGCGCCTTTCACAAATCCATGCTGACTCTCACAGATAGCATTACCCTCATCTGCCCAATGCTGTATACAGTCCTTCACTACTTTCTCCAAGATCTTACTAACTACTGATGACACATAAACTGGCCTATAATTAGACACTTCCAGTCTGCTACCGTTCTTATGCAATGGCACTATCTTACCTTCCTTCCATTTCATGGGCACCTTTCCTGCAGCCAGACTTTCATTGAAAAGCCAGGTCAAAGGAACTGTCAGTTCCCTAGCACATTCTCTCAAAATGGTGAAATAAAATCCAGGTGAATCATGGTGAAATACAATCCAGTCCGACAGCTTTACTGACATCTAGAGTACTCAGTATTTGAAACACACTCTCCTCCTGTACCTCTAAACCTTGAAGCTACCCTATCTCTCTAGCATTAAAACTGACTCCTCCAGGAAAACATTCCAATAAAGTATTCATTGAACAATTCACTATGTCCGTTGCATCAGTCATTCTATTCCCATTTTTATCCCACAATATCATTCTTCCACAGTCATTTCTCCTCCTACTCACCACATATCTAAAAAATTCCCCAGGATTTTCTTTGGATCTTAGGGCTAATCTCCTCTCATATTCCAGTTTTGTCTTCCTTACCATACTAGTCACTCTTCTGGCCTGTGTCTTATACTCTTCATGTATCTTCTCATCACCTGTCTCCTTATATCTCTTCCACAGCCTCTTTTTCGCATGCAATTCCTGTTTAATATTGTTTGTCATCCACGTTACTCCAAATTGTGTCCTCTTGTTCACTCGTAGTATACAACTTACCATTGTTGCTAACAAATATTCTTTCATAATTTCCCATGCACTAATGATATTCCTGCCTCCCAATCCCTCCATGAAACTTCCCCAAGTTGACGTCTAAGCCTATTATAATCACCTGCCTTATAATTCCACATACGTTCCCATCTCTTTGATACTCCTGCATGTCTATTCATTTTCCAAATCAAAACCATATGGTCACTCTCTCCAACTGGTGGGAGAGATGTCATCTCAGTTATTATCAACTCTTCTCAGATGCCATAACCAAATTCAAAACTCTTTAACCTCTTTTTCCCTCTATTACATGTTGCCTAAGACATTTGTTTCTCAAGAATTCTAGAAATTCCATTCCCTTATTGCTACATGCATCTTCCTCTCCGCAGTTTATACTACTGTAGTTAAAATCTTCCATAACAATCATTCTTCTTGCACTTGCCAAACTCCCCACCCTCTGTGCTCCTGGGTCTGTAGCAACACCCCTACTAAATATCCTGTCTTGCCCACCTCTACCTCACACCATATGCTTTCAAAATCATTAGTGTCACTGCCTTCCAAAGTCTCCACTCTTAGAGGACATAGGCCGTCACTTATCATAAGTAGTACTCCACCACCACCGTGATTTCCCTTAATATCCTGCCGCAAAATGCTGTACCATGCGACTTCTATTCCTGTTATTATAACCTCTTCTGTCAACCACGTCTCAGTGATCCCAATAATTTTTGGCCAGGCTGATGCTATCTGCGCAACCTCCTCTCCCTTTTTCCGGATACTCCTGGCATTAGTATATAGCATATAAATGCCATTGTTTCTATACCCAACATTATCCCCTCTAGACTCCACTGGGCTCAACATTACCTGATGTCGTCCAAAGTCTCCACTCTTAGAGGACATAGGCCGTCACTTATCATAAGTAGTACTCCACCACCACCGTGATTTCCCTTAATATCCTGCCGCAAAATTCTGTACCCTGCGACTTCTATTCCTGTTATTATAACCTCTTCTGTCAACCACGTCTCAGTGATCCCAATAATTTTTGGCCAGGCTGATGCTATCTGCGCAACCTCCTCTCCCTTTTTCCGGATACTCTTGGCATTAGTATATAGCATATAAATGCAATTGTTTCTATACCCAACATTATCCCCTCTAGACTCCACTGGGCTCAACATTACCTGATGTCGTCCCCCTTCTCCCAAGTACCCATTCCCACAAGAGGCCACCCCTGCTACCATCCTCCCTGGGACACACTGACTTTTTCAGAACAGCAATCTCTCCAGATGCCTACGTCCTTCCTCATTCAAATGTAAGCAGTCTCTTGCATACAATTCCTCTCTGTCCTCAAATGCACTCCAAGTATCTACATATTCCAGTCCACTCTTGTCACACATTCTAGCAATCATATCATTCAATATTACTGCTCTTCTGCTCAGTTCATCATTATCATACCTAGGCAACACACACACACACTACCTTTCCTCTCTGTGTCTTCTTTCGTACTACCTCAAGCAAGAATTGCAACACAGAACTGATAACCCTTACTCACTTACCAAAACAAACATTTGGGGGAAATACACCACTAATGACTTCAGTGACGTTTTCTGAAATATTGCTTCCACATACACAACTCAATGATATCCATTAGGCAGCCAATCTCCAATTCCACACACACTAATATATTATCGAACCTTATTTATTCCAATTTAATCAGCTTTTCATGTAACAGTCTATCAAAGACCCTTGCAAAATCGAAGTACACCACTGTATACACCTCCCTTGTCCAATGCATGCATCATCTTGTTGTAATAAGTAAGCAGACTTCTAAATCATAATCTCCATTTAGTAAACCCATTCTGACCATGAAGGAGAATGCTGATACAGTTATCAATCCAATTCTTGATTTTGGCTCTCATTAACATCTCCAACACTTAAACTACAATTCCAGATACACAATCCATACATCCATCAGTAGCTCTATCAGGCACTTAAGTGCCCATAACCTTCCAAGTATCCGTGGATTTCCTAACTGCAATACGAGGATAAGGTAGTTATCCTTATGCCTCTAAGTATTCTTATCTGTAAATTGCGTGTGTTCTACTGGCCAGTTTCTCTGTTCTGAGGGACAAAAAACCAGAGTTTCCAGGAGGAAAAACCCCTCTACCTCCGTATGACACCAGCTAACTCACCCTTAGTCAAAGAGACCAGATAAAGGTTCCTTACATCACTGACAGGAATTGAACCCAGGTCTTTCTGACCAAAGGGCTTCATCTATACCAACTGAGCTACGAAGGCTCTCCAGACACACAAATTGGTCTATAATTTGAAGTCTTAGTTTCCTTCCTTCCTTTATGAAGTGTGCAATTTTGTCCTTTTTCCACTGTATTGGAATTTGGTTCATTGGAACTCAGGTTAAATCAGTATATCAAAGCAGTTGTTATCGCATTAGAACATTCCCTTCCCCCCAAGATATGCCATCAAGTCCAACTGCTTTATTAATATCAACATCAATTAGCACCCCCCCACTTACTGCAGTCAAGCTCTGCAAACTCACACGTGAAGATGAAATATGCTGATGAATTGCTCATTTGATATTTCAACTATATCCTCCACAGTAGTTATCAATCTACCATTTTCACCAATAACATTTTTCCATAATCATTCTTTCTTCTAGTGGCCACATATCAAAAGAACTGTGATTTTTCCTTTTTGTGGTTTAATTAGCTAATTGCTGCTCATACACTTTTGCTATCCTTATCAAGCAAGTTATCTTCCTAGCTTGCTATTTATACTCCTCATCTTATGTTAGCATGTGAAGAGGTTAAGCACACGTGATCTTCAGGATCACGTACTTAACCTTTTCATTTATCCATTTCATACTTTATTTAACCTTGATCCTTGGAATACATTCAGACATTACTTCTGCTAAATAATTCTTGAAGATTATTGAAACAACACTGATCTCCTTCCTGTCCAATTCTTCACTTCATGATATAGCTCCAAGCTCCTGCATTTCGCATACTCACTAGCCTTGTAATTCCACATATATTCTTTCTGCACAGAAATTTTCATATGGTTGGCTACCACCCAAGTGGTCACTAACTGGAAGGAGATTTGACATCCCATTTACAATAACATCCATTGATGAGATGATCAAATTCATTTTGTCAGACTTTCAATTCTTGTGTGTCCTCACTTACATACTGTCTGAGATAATTTTCCCTCAAAAAACTCAAGAAATTCATTCTGTTTTGCTAGAAGCCATCTCTTAATTCCAGTCTAATAAAAATCACCCATAAGGATCACTCTTTTCGTATTTGCTTATACATTTCCTTGTCGCTGTCCTCTGCATTGCCAGGTCTATAGCAACATCCAACTAAATATTGCATCCTTGTTCACCTATATCTCACACCATACTGCCTCAAAAGTACTGCCACTTTTTGCCTCTTTCATCTCTCTCTACTTTGCACATGCATAATTTGTCTACAGCTCATTTCTTCCCTTGCTTGACTTCTCAAAAAACATCATACTCTCTATTCCTGTCAGGATACCATCCTCATCCAACCATGCCTCACTGGTTCAATGATTTTTGAGTGAATATATTCAATCAGTACAACAGTTTTGTTCCTCTTATTTCTTATACCTGGCATTCATAAGCAAATATAGGAGCTCACTTCTGGGTCTATAACAAGTCCTGTTCACACCACTTCTTAGATGTGATTCCTGAATTTGTGCTCTTGGCATTCTTCACCATCATCAGTTTCATCAGTAGTTATTAAGATCTTGGATAAATTAGTGAGGGACCGTATACAGCATTGTGCAGATGAGGGTAATGTTATCTGTGAGAGTCAACATGGATTTGTTAAGGGGCATTCTTACTTTAGTAATATGATTGCCTTTTATAATAAGGTGACAAGAGCAGTTGATGAGGGAAAGGCATATACTGCCATTTTTTTGGATTTTGCAAAGGCATTTGACAGGGTGCTACATGATAAGCTGATATTTAAGTTGCAGCACATGGGTTTAGATGTCAGATTAGTGAACTGGATTCAGGATTGGCTGTCTGATAGGTATCAGAGAGTTGTGTATGGTGGGGCAATATCAAGGAAGCAGAAGGTTACAAGTGGGGTTCCACAAGGCTCAGTACTGGGACCTGTATTGTTTAACCTTTATATCAATGACATTGTCAATGGGCTGCAAGGGGATATTCAGTTGTTTGCAGATAATGTGAAACTGGGAAGGGTTATTAGTAGTAGTACAGATGTGGCGACCCTGCAAGAGGATTTGAATAAACTAGACAGATGGGCAAATGAATGGGGGTATCATTTAATGCAGCAAAATGTAGTCTTAAAGTTTGGGATACATCGATGGGAGGCTGCATACTCAATTGGAGGAGATCTAGGAGTGATGATTGATAGAGAACTGAAATTCAGGGGGCATATTGCAAATGTGGTGAAGGTAACCCAGAGGATTTTTTTTTTATGTTGGGACCATATATGAGAGGTTGGCAGGTCAACCTATAGTATAGTAGTACTATATATGGGTAGTGGGTTGGGAAAGGAGAAACTTGTTTACATTTGATTTAAAAGCCTGTATGTTGTATTCCTTGGGAAATATGTCAGGGGAAGTACCACAGTTCCACAGTACCGCAGTAGGAGGGATGAAGGAGGAGGAAAGGAAACTTGTTCTGTGGGTTTCAAGATGTACTGTGAAAGCATGTTGGGCAGCTGTGTGTGTTTCAATGGACTTAGTACAGAGTGATGGAATTATTGATGCTGTTTCAGATGAACATTTCCCATGGAAATATTTATAGAATATACAAGTTGCAGAGACCAAGCGTCTATGTGAAAGCGAGGGGCGCGAGTTGGTGAGAGATGGGTCATTTATCAGTCTAATTGTTTTCCTCTGTATTGAGTCAAGCATTTTGAGGGAGCTTTTAGGATCCCCACTCCAAATGTGAGAGCAGTATTCGATAGCTAGGCGGATTTGCGATTTGTATAATGTCAAGAGCTGTTTAGAGGTGAAGTAGCATCTTGAGCAGAAGAGAAAACCTAGTTTTTTTGGAAGCTGTGGATGCAATGGTTGTGATGTGTTTATGCCAGGAGAGAGTCTTGATGTCAAGGTAATTCCGAGAAGAGAAATCTCATCTTGTCTGGGAATTTGAGTGTTATCAAAAACAATGCTGGGGGAAAATGGTTCTTTTTGTGAGAAATAAGACAGAACTGGATTTTACTGGAGGTTATCTGAGCCCCATTGGAGGATGACTTGGAGATCAGAATTAAGGGCAGTGGTGGTTGATATTCTGTGGGTCAAAGTGAGTTGTGTAGAGTAGGGTTTGTCAAATGAGAGGGAGGAGTGTAATGTGCTGTCGTCTGCAAAACTGTGTATTGGGTTAGAGGTCAACTGAAGTCATTGATTTATAGAAGGAAGAGGGTCGGTGAGAGAACTGAACCTTGTAAGACCCCAGCATTAGTTGGATGGTGAGAGAATAGGGAGACATCTACCATCACACATAGAGTTCATCCAGACAGGAAGCAGGAAATCCATCTGCAGAAGTCCTGAGATGGTCCAAATGATGGGAGTTTGCTTAGTAAGCCTTTGTGCTAGACCTGGTCAAAGGCTTTAGAGATATCAGGTGCAACTACTTGGCATTTGCCGAATTTCTCCATGGCATTTGTCCAGCGATGAGTGATGTATGAGAGTAGACCTCCTGTTGATCAGTTACGATGGAATCCATACTGGTGGTCGCTTAATAGTTGGGTACCTTCGAGATAGAGCAGGAGTTGAGAGTTTATGGTTTTCTCCATCACTGTATGCACTTTATATTGCACTTTAGATAGGACTGAAGTGAGTGAGATAGGGCAGTAGTTAGATGTTAGTGATTTATCTCCCTTTTTAGGAATGGGTTGAATGTGGGCCAGTTTCCAGGCTTTGGAATATATACCAGTGGAGTAAGAGAGTGTGTACAGATGGCATAGGATAGGAGTCAGTTCTGTTGCAAAGACCTTCAGGACAATTGAAGGAATGCCCTCAGGGCCAGGAGACTTTTTTGTGTCTAATTTAGACAACAGGTTTATGATATCTTTTTGGCAAAAGGATACAGGGGGCATTGCACGTTGAGCAGTTGGAATGACTGGAGGGCATTTGCCATTGTCAGTTATGTGTGTATTGGAGGCAAAGTGTGGGGCCAGGAGGTTAGCTTATTCTGTGGGTGATGTTGCAATTGAGCCATCTGGGTATGATAGAGGTGGGAGTAGTGTAGAGCAAAAGTTACGAACCAATTGCATTGGCAAGAGACCAAAAGGCATGGCTGCCATTTGGACAGGCTGCAAGCTTCCTGCTTTTTGCCCATTCAAATTCTGTTTTAGAAGCATTGATAATTTTCTTGCATTTGTTTCAGGCTTCAGTAAAAGCGTTGAAGGAGGATGGGGTTCGTGATTTGAGCCAGTTATGGTATGCTTGATTTTTCATTTGTACCGCATTGGGACATCTTTTGAAGAACCAGGGTTTAGTTTGGGGATGGCAGTTCAGAGTAGTGTGGGGAACGTATGTTTTCATGACAGTGGAGATTACTTGGGTGATACCTTCAGTGCATATGTTTGGACTGGAAGACCAGAAACAATAATCCAACCATGGGAATGAAGCATAGTAGTCTCGGAGGCTGTCCCATTTGGCACTGTTATAATGCTAAACTATTCTTCTGTGGGATTGACTGTGTAAGCGTTGTTGCATGGGGGAGGAGATGAGCACTAGGTTGTGGTCAGAATTACCCAGGGGGCTCACTACATTTACTACATATTTGGAGGGGTCATTAGTTAGGAAGAGATCTAGGATATTTGGGGAGTGGTTCGGGTTATCTGGTATTCTGGTCGGCTTTTGAACAATTTATGTAAGGTCATTAGTGATGGCAAATGTTTCAGCATCTCTGCTTGCAGGATCTGTACAACTGGAAGAGGATAGCAAATTGGTGTTATGGACATTAAAATCACCCAGGAGGATGATTTTGCTGTAAGGAAAGTGGGACTGGAGAAAATCAACTTTTAGGGAGAGGAAATGAAAGAGCTCAGAATGATTGGTGGTATTAGGGAGCGATAGAGACAGCAGATGAATTTGACTGAGTGGGGGAGGGATAGCTTTAGCTAAAGAAGGTCGACGTCAGGCAATTCTAGGTTAGGTGTTCTCTAGCAGGGTATGTTAGAGTGGATATATGCACAGATGCTACCCTTGAGTCGAAAGGAGTTAAAGAATGTATAGTTGGGGAGGTTAAGATAGATAGTGCTAGGGGAAGGTGAGATTTGAGTTTCTGTTAAAAAGAGTAGGTGGGGGTTTGGCAGACTGCAGATGGTGGTGGACGCTATTAAGGTTGGAATTGAGGCCATGGATATTGGTGAAGTGGATATGCATGGTTCTGTCAGACTTGGATTTGACCGCAAGAGTCTTGCACGTTTCCTATGCAGTGCCTGCATATTGGTCTCCTTGGTGGCTACTAGTGGCGTCACTTGATTTTTGCACTAGTTTGGTTTGTTTGTAGTCTATCATCCAACTGTTGTCTCCATTTTGGCGTTTTTTTTCTAGTTGTCTCCAGAATTGGCGTCTTTGTTCTCTTTGGGCAAAGGTTAGATCAGGTCGGGCATGTATGCACAACTGGTGGCAAATGTTCTTTAGCTTGCTGTTTATCGCCATTATAAATTTGGATGTGTTTATTGGTGTGTCGCAGGTCACTTTCACAAATTTATTATTGGATTGCTGCAATACTAAGAAGGACGCTGATCTGCAGAGATAAAAGAGTTATCATTCCATTGTATAAGACCCTGATCAGACTACACTTAGACTATTGTTCTCAAATTTGGTATGGATTTGAAGGGGATAAATTAACTGTGGAAAGGGTACAGAGGCAGATAACAAAGATGTTTCAGGATTGTGAGCTGAAGGAAGCTGTGAGCAAGAGGGTGAGGAATGGTTTCTTTACATGGAAAGTGGTTGAACTGTGGAATGTATTGCCTGATAGAGTGGTGAGAGCAGGAACGGTCAATGAGTTCAAGGAGTGATATGATAGACTTTGTGTTTCTCAGGACCTCCCATGATGAGTCTTTTGATTCCATGGAGGCCTGAATAATAATAATAATAATAATAATCCTTAATCCTAATTTCCTCTCTCTCTCTCTCTCTTGCATCCCAGTCTGTCTCAGTTCTTTGTTTGCTTATGCACACACACACATTCACTACTGCTATATGCATCCACCCATTTCATGCTATGTCTCTCAGTCTATCTTGCATTCTAGTTCTCTCATTCCTCTCACTCTTATTACTCACCTGCATTTACAAGTATTTCACCCCCCCTTCAGTCTTTCCTGTGTCATCTCTTCCTTGGATCACCTGTTCATCACTGTCATTATTCTATGTTTCCAGCAACGATCTCACCAACTGACTCACACCAAAACCATCTAAATGCAGCCCATCATTCTGACACAATTTCATCCATATTGCAAACTCATCCTACACATTTACAAACATCACTCATTGTCATACCTGAGGAGCACAATGACTGCCTTTTCTACCACATCATTATCTTTTACTTTCCACAATAACCTCCTGACATCCATTCTCATATTCTCCTTGTTCCCAAACAAATCATTTGTACCTACAGGCACCTCCATAGTTCAAATGGAAGAATGACGGTATGCTCAGACCTTCAGTTGGAAAAGGCCTGTGTTCGATTTTCATCATGACGAGAAGAATCTTTATATGGGTTTTTTCAATTGAAGGTGAGTTATCTAATCTCATACAAAGGTAGCAATTCATTTTCTCCCCGAAAAACTCTGGTTTTTAATCCTATGTACAGGCAAATTGCCGTTTGAGAATACATGCAATTTACAGCCAAAAAAATACTAGTGGTGGTGGCAGGCAGTAGATGGCATTGTATGTAGCTGATCATGGGAGTAGTACTGTAGTTGGTGGATTAAATGGGAGAGACAGAGAATGTAAAGTTCCTGCCCTCAATGAGTCCTTGGACTCCTTGGATATGTCATGTAATAATAATAATAATTATTATTAGTACGTAACATCTCCAGGGAGCCCAAAGACTCATCGAGGGAGGGCACCTACTCTAAAACTCTCTGTCTCCACCACTCACAATCCACTTACTGCAACGAACCACAATTACTATCATCTACACCAATGCCATCTACCACCCATCATCACCATTAGTGTTTTCAAAGACAATCACAAAAAAAATGCCCACGGGGGGATTCAAACCCACAGGCTTTTGGTTGGAGAGCAGATATACTGACCACTCAGCCAATCAGACATTATAATATTATTATAGTCATTGGCGCACCCAGGGAGGGGGAGAAGGGGCCCTGTTCCCCCAAAAAAAAGAAAAAGTGAAAAAACACTAGAAAATTTTCCAAAAATATTTTCCTAATTAAAATTATTATTTTTTTAAAAATTTATGTTGTGTCTTCTATTTCTATGCTACTTATGAATTAGCGATCACATAAGGTGGGAATACCCTATAGCACTCAGAAATCCTGGCCGCTGTGAACGCAAAGCGAATGAAGTAGTGCTCAGGTGCTACTTCGTTTGCCCGAGCCGTACCAGAGGAGATCACAGGTATCATGTATTGGCGATCACTGCAGATGATCAGTCATAGCTCATTTGCAATGCGTAGTGTGTATTCTCAAATCGTCTACTCAACTCGCACTCCCCTCAAGATTAAATCTTGAGTGCGCCACTGATTATAGTAATAATAATAATAATAATTACCAACGCTCTTTCTCACTCCTCATATCCTATATCTCACTCCATTTATTTTCCTTCTTGGGAAACAAACCTTGTTCTCATTCACCACACTTGAAAAAACTGAATTGCCACAGTGCCACTCTCAAATAATTCATTACCTCCTTCACTCGGTCATCTTTCATTCCATTCTTCCTCATCCTTCCATTCTTATCCACAGTTCTCAATATAATTCTGCACACACTTCATTTCTTGCATCATCTTCACTAACTATGCATTCACATCTTGCATAATTTCTTCATTGTCACTAACACTTGCTTTCTTTCTATCAGTAACTCTCTCTCTGATGATGTTATTATTATAATTATGATTATTATTATTATTCGTGACACCTTCAAGGAGTCCGAAGACTCATCACGGGAGGACACCTACAACTGTCTCAACCACTGTTAGTTGCATGGTATCTCATGTGGTATCTTACCTTCAGTTGCATTCTCTTTACTGTCATCAGTCTTGCATGATATCTTACCATTCCGGTCTCTTTCTTGCTGCCAATCTCACTTGCTTTGTACCTTCTCTCTCTCTTCTGCTGCTACTGCTCATATTTTTACACTACTCAATTCCTTTCACCCTTCATATGTTAACTAATACATATTTTTTAATTTTTACACATCACCATTATTCCCTTTTGATCTCTTTACAGCTATCTACTTTTTTTTATAAACAATGATCTATTGTAAAAGTCAACAAAAAAAAGGAGAAATAAACATGCATAAAATAACATTTCCCATAACTGACCTCATGAAATGGGCAGCAATTCATGTAATAAACAAGAATAACTAAAACTGATGCCAGAGAACTTAATGCCTATTAAACTGTCTATCGAGACATGGCCTACACTTGCATTTATAATTTGTTTTACATTTGTAATTCAGTGCTATCTTGAAACCTCCTGGGCTTTTCAAAATTATGAGAGATAGATTTGTAATTGTTTAATAACAAAAGTAAAGTGAATATGCACATTTACAATCTCTTTGATTAATCATACACAGTTGACACTGCACAGCTGAAATTTCGTAATGTGAATACCTACAGAAGAATACACAAATTATTATAAAACTTAAACAAGAAAATCGTGTAAATTATATGTTAAAAATAATGACAGAATTTTAGTAATTAAAAATTAATAATTTAGATAATAAGTTTATTAAAATCCGTATATGAGGTTATAATATGCATTATTTGCATACCAAGTTGATTTTTTTTGTGTATTCAAATTAAAAAATTATAGACTTATTATACCACTGCTCTTCATTGTAACATTGGCCAACACTTACCGTGTCTGCAGCAGCAATGAAAAGGTCAGTGATAATTCGTAGTAGGAAGGTTTCTTTGTTATCCATATCCTTAATGCTTTCCAACAACCTACTCATTACACCTCTGACTGGTTCTCCTAACTTGAGGCTTTCTTGGATCTCCTTCACGCATTTTTCTACATGTTCCTGTGCTGAAATATATCAGTATAAATTAAGGAACTCAAAATGATTTGCTTACTAATAATTGCAATTATTGCAAAAATATATCTGCAATCATTAGTGATCATTAGGGGTTGTTGTCAGGTTGGTATGGAAGAGATTTTTCATAGAATGGAAGGGGGAGGTAGAACAAGAGGCCATCACTGGAAACGGTAGAAGAAGGGTGTGAGCAGAGGAGTGAGGATAATGTTCTTTGCATGGTGAGTGGAATGCATTGCCTGAGTGGGTTGTGAATGTAGACAGATCCAATCAGTTTAAGACACGGTTGGATGAGCATTGTGTGCAACAGTGTGTACCTCCCATGAAGAGTCTCTGACTCCATGGAGGTCAGATGTTAATAATAATAATAATAATAATAATAATAATAATAATAATAAATCAAAATCAGCTAACACCTTTTTGTTCCCATATAGGGATTAGGCGAGGCCGTTTTTTAGCGCTAACTTTAGGAGACTGAGTGGGCAGTTCAATCTCCACTGGTAGCCAATCAGAGATAGCTGGCCCAAGGCTATCACTAGTTAATCGGCACGCAGTGAAGAAGGCGGCTAGTAAGTGCCGTCATCTGGGGCTCCCTAACCCTAACACAATATTTTTAATGTCTGAATATAGTGTGGATTTGACGGCCGATTTTCTTGAGTTTACCGGACAAAAAACCAGAGTTTTCAGGAGGAAAACTGTGAATATGACAACAGACAATTAGCATACAAATTAGATTATTTAAAAATAACTTGTCAACGACTATCTTTAACTAGGATTAAAGTAGATGGTTCTATGCATTTTTGGATAAAATGTAAAAAATTATTACTCGTATAACAATCTTCCATGGAGTAAACAGACTCATCATATGGGTCACAGAGAGCAACATACCTGTAATATTGAGTCGAAAATGCTTTCATATTCCTAGGATTATACTCACCATAGATAAGAATTGGTCTTGCTAAATGATTTAATGCTGACTGTTGATATATGGCTGTTGAAATATGACTTGATTTTTTTTTCAATTAAAATCTTGATTAATATTCTATGTACTCTCCTATATTTCTGAATTTTATTATGTTTTATAATTATAATTTTATATTTTTATCCTGTACTATGCACAGGATAAAAATAAATAACTTGTAAATGGATGAAGGAAGGTTTAGAAAAATTTATCTAGCTGAGAACTAGAATATCAAACTTAGAATGTTCTTTCTTTGGGTGGCTTAGCACTATGGATGCAAATGCAATTTTCACAATGTTACAGAATGACAGGATGATAATAATAATAATAATAATAATAATAATAATTATTATTATTATTATTATTATTATTATTATTCAATCCTACTGGTATCAATGTTTGAGAACGCATTTAGTGGGATATGAATTTCATTTTCCCTGGGTGGGAAAATTTCACAATGTTACAGAATGACAGGATGATAATAATAATAATAATAATAATAATTATTATTATTATTATTATTATTATTATTATTATTCAATCCTACATCCTTCCAATGGTTCTCAAACATTGATTGGTTTCAATGTTTGAGAACGCATTTAGTGGGATATGAATTTCATTTTCCCTGAGAGATTACCACTCTACTTATTTGAGGCCTGAAGTGGCTCTAGAAAGTCAAAAAGTTCCATGTTTGGATTTTATAGGATGGGTTCAATATTATGTTTAAAAAATAAATTTCAAAAATACTTTAGTCTGCCAATAGTCGTAATACACAGATTTACATGTTTTGTGTGTGGGAGTCAAAAAAAAAAGTAATAATAATAAAAATAAATAAATCTATATATATATATATCATTTTGACAAGTTATATATATAGTGCAAATTTAATAAACACTTAAACATTTCGAATTACATACTAGTTTGTCATCAGCTAATGAGTAAGCAAAGCCGTTTTAGCCCTGTCTAAATTTTGGAGAATAAGGTGAGGAGTTCAATCTCCACCGGTAGCCATGATTGGCTACCGGTGGAGATTGAAGATAGTCGGCCTAAGACTATTGCTTATTATTTGCCTCTGTAGTGCAATTGGAAGAACAACAGTACGTTGCGCCCTTCAATTGTAAAACATGTAAGTTTGCTTCTTGTCATGACAGGAGGAATCTTAATATGATTTTTTTTTTTTTCAATTGAAGGTAAGCTAGCCGATTTCATACGGGGATAGCATGGTTTTTTCTCGAGGAAAGTCGAGTTTTTCATCCCGCATACAGGGGGTCGGCAAACCTTTTAGACCTTCATGGAATCCTTGATCCCCCATCGACCCCATCATGTTAAATAAATTAATAGATGTTATCAATAACAAATTTCTCAATTTAAAAATAATAATTTCTTCACCCTTTTACTTCATTACCGCTTCTCGATAAGAAATAGAAATACTTAAAGAAATTTATAAAGAACATTAAAAAAAATTTAATTAAATAAATAATATAAAGAGCATTAAAAATTGAAACCCCCCTTTTGAACCTAGACATTTATCAACCCCTTGGATAGCTACATCGACCCCCCCCCAGGGATCGATATCGACCACTTTTCAAACCCCTGGTGTAGATGATGGTGACGGATGGAAGTGGTGGAGATGGAGTGCTGTAGAGTTAGTGCCTTCCCTCGATGAGTCTTTGGACTCCTTTGAGGTGTCACGAAATAATTATAACAATAATTATAAAAATAATTATAAATAATTATAACAATAATTATAGAAATTATAACATGTCATCTGGTAAAGATAAGTGACTGACAAGTGCCCCAACTCATGGTTCCTAATCCAAACCCTCTAGTAGTTGTTCTGTGGTCGATTTTCTTGAGTTTACGGGACTAAAAGCCCGAGTTTCTGGGAGAAAAAAAAAAATCCGCTTGCTTGTGCCAGAGATCGACTAATTCCGGAACCGGTCGAAAAAATACAGTAAAAGTTCGTCTAGTCGGCAATTAGAACAGAACTTACGACGCTCTCTCTCTCTCTCTCTTCGGGCGATTTAGTACCATGGATGGCACAAGCCACTTACATTGAGTAGTTGCTAAACAAATTCCATTTCTGCACTCAGTGATCAAGGTGTTCACTGAAATTATATGTCGCATTTTCAGAGTACTATATATATTTTCTAAATACAGTGTGCGCACACATGTTTAGACACTAAAATATTGTGCAGTGAGGTTTTTTTTAACAATTTTATATTAACAAAGATTAATATTTCTTCTTGGCTACACGTGTGCAACCACACAATTGTTATCGCATGCTGGCGCACAAGATTCATTTTCAGGCTTACTGTCGAAGACAACGTATAAATGAAAGTTTGATGATGATGATCATCATCAGTCAATGACTCATTCAGGGAGGCCTTATTCATCTGCACCAGGTGTCATACCTTCTCAAACTCATTCACACTAGATGAGTTTATGAGAAGGTACCACCACTTCAACGGGCAAATTGTTCCACTCACTCTAGCTTTCATCCTTCCATGGTTGACCCTTATCCTCTCCTCACCTTCCATATAATGAAAAATGTCGTCCTTTGATAACCTATAACACCCTTTCAACAGTCTGTAGACCTCTATCAATTCATTCCTCTTTTTCCCATTTACCAGTGTCTACAGTCCACGAACTTTCAATTCTGTCCTTAAAATCTACGCTCCATAATCCCGATATCATCTTTATTACTATTTTTATACTTTCTACACTCTCTTTACCCCCATCTTAACCGGAATCCATGTCTGCGCACAGTAGTCCAAATGTGGTCGTATTAAGGCCTCCTAAAGAACCAAAATGATATCCTTATCCTTACATGTCAATGTTCGTTCAACATCGCAATTATCTTCTCAGTTGTATTTGCAATTTTTCCAATGTGATGGAAGTTTTTTCACTTGACTATGCTACCAATTATATATTTGGTTTAATCCTTTATCCAAGTGTAAGCAAACATAGTTTCTGCCTGAAGTATTTTCAGGACGGGAAACTCGTGGTAAAGGTGAGATAAGTTCTGATCACTTGCCTTAGTATCCCATAATGCATAGCACATCTCCTTGCGGACATGTATACTGCTATGCATTAAGGGAAGGGTCACTACCCAGAACCGATTTCGACCTTTATTGAGGTCTCGTCAGTGGGAGCTAGACCCAGAGGTGGTGATACTAAAGTGGAAGTAATGCAGAAGTCATATCACCATATACCAGTTGCCAAAAGGTGTCAGCACCTTATTACTAAAATTCTCTGGATTAGGGATAGGTTGAAACCGCTCTAGGTAGTTGAACGCTTCCCTTAATGCATAGCATTATACATGTCTGCAAGGAGATGTGCTTTGCATTATGGGATACTAAGGCAAGTGATCAGAACTTATTCCACCTTACCACGAGTTGCCCCAGTCGTGAAAATACTTCAGGCACAAACTTTGTTTGCTTACACTTGGATAAAGGATTAAACCAAACACATAATTTTGCAGTGTGACTTTTGAACTTCAGTTTCCATTCCACTATAACTCCAAGATCTCTAGCTTCATTAATTTCGTGTAACATTATCTCGCCAATACAATATGCCGTTGGAAATCTCATCACGCGAAAGTGCATAACGCTTAACAAACATTGAGTTGATAGCCATTATCATTTGTCCACTGTTACAGGTTATTCAAATTCTGCAAGTACTGTATGTACTGATTATCAGTAGCATTCCTGATTTCTCTACCTATCTTTGCATCATCAGCAAACAACTGAACACTTGTCAGATCCTTCCCAGTATCACTAATGTATGGATTGAATAACAATGATCCAAGGACTGTTCACTAAAGGAAACTGCTTGTCACATTAAATCTGTCAGATTCATATCCACCATATCCTAATTCGGATGCTTGTCCATCAATCAGCCACTTATCCATGTCATTAGTTTATATTTCCAATCCCGTATTCTCCAGTTTATGCAACAGCTTTTCATCTAGTATAGTATCAAATGTCTTAGCAAAGTCTAACAGTGTCATAGCGTATCCATTCCCTTTATCCAATTCACCCGTACCACTATTATAAAATATGAGCAAATTGCTAAAACATGACCTCCGTTTAGTAAACCCATGCTGTTCTTTGCAAAATATAGCTTGCCTGCCAGTCCATTTCTGTATGCGAGTTCTTACCAACTTCTCTAAAAATCTTCATTTCGGTTTTTTATTTTTTACGACTTTTGTACAATGCAACTATCACACATTCTTTTCGTTCCTGTGGGATCTTTCCTGAGTTGAGATTCAAGTAACATAAACGCGTCAAGGGCCAAGCAATTTCGGTTGAACATATTCCTTTAGCACACATGCTGATATCCGATCTGGCCCTGTTCCTGATGTCCAAGTTATGCAGAGTTATGCAGCTCTTAACCTCATTCTTATGCGCCTGTAGCTCTTCATCTTGTATTGATAGTATTATGCACAATGGTCAAAGCCGTCTTAAGGCATGGGCACACTGGGCAGTTGCCCAGGGGTCCCATGCTGTCATATTGTTCATATTGTTCATGACAGATCTCTTGGTAGAGTGTGTAAATTACTCAACCTCTCGCTTGAACACTGAGCTATGAAAGAGAACTGGAGATTATTATTATTATGTGACTCCTCCAGGGAGTCCAAAGACTCATCGAGGGAGAATGTGCCAACACCATCAAACGATTGGATCCTTCTAACTACTAACCACGCTCAAACTTGCTTAACTTTTTGCGAGCCATTAGTAGCAGAGGCTCTACCAATCGACCAACGGCGCACAATACGTCAATAACTAAATACTTTTCGTACTATACTATAAATAATAAAAAAAAATTCCAGGTGGATAACTCTTTGAACAGAAATGAAGCGTACTTTTATGAGCGGAGTACAGAATTTGTATTGCTTTGCCCAGGGACCTACAATACTGTTAAGACGTTACTGACAATGGTTGCTAGATCTTGAGAAGTGAGCACCCATTATTTGTACAATCTCATCTGCTTCTGATACATGGGTACCGTTTGCACATTCATTTTTTCATTTAGTTGCAGGACAGCGATAAAATTCTCTCGGGTTGCCTTTAGCCTGTACGGTCAATTTCTTTTCATAATTCGATTTAGTTTTTCGTATAATAATTGTAAATAGTTTTCTTAACGTAGTGTTTCGCATTAAAGTTTCGGGAAAAAAACTACGCAGAAACTGGAATGAAAATAATTAACTTAAACTAAATTAAATATTCACAACTTGAAATAAACAAGCTCTTTAAACAAATTCAAGGTGTAGCAATGTGTTTCCACTTTCACCCCATTGCTAACTTATACATGTAATCCTTTGAAATGTTGGCACTTAATCGAGTCCCTTTTCCTCAAGCCACTGAAGAGGAAAAAGAAAGGACTCTGGCCTTCTGATATTTAATTACCAGGCAATCGGATGGATCTTCACATGTTCGGTCTATCGGAAGGCAGATAAATAGCATCACCATCTTACATCACCATCTTACTCAGAAACTTGGAATTTTTAATTCTTTAGCCTCCAGGGTAGCTGTTTTCCCTCTCCAGCTGGTTTATGAACCTAGCGGAATTGTTGGCATGGGTAAGTAGTTTTATTCTCCAGAAAGAAGCTCGGGTGCAAATCAGAAAAATCGACCGAAAGACCGAAACACGATCTACAAACGTACCATATACTAAATTACCAAAAAAAAAAAAAAAAAAAAACCGATTAACATTTCTGACATAAAGTGTGAAGCAAAATGATTTTCATACTCCCTGCTATCTCATAGGGAAACAGTGAATGGAAAAATTTATGAGCCAATTGCTTGCACTGGGTGGGCTTGAATATTAAACATCAGAATTGTAGCTTAAGATAGCTTTTGATCTTTTATGTTTGAAGTAATCCGTTGCTACGTAATTTGCAGCTAGTTGAACCAATTTGTTGGGGTGTGTACAGATGCTTTTGAAAAAAACTTTGTTGCTATAGTTTGCAGGAAAGTGTAAATATAGGGACATCTGTGTCTCGATGAAGTTGCACATTTCTTATGAACCTTGCATCGTTTAGGATCTTTCGTAGACATTTATTTTGCATTCGTTGTAACTTGAAAATATTAGTATCAGCGGTATGGCTCCAATCCGGAGAAGCATAAATGATTATAGGATGAACCATCAGTTTGTAGATTAAGCAGTTTGATTCTGGTGTTTAGTCTACTGTTCCTGTTGATTAGAGGATAGAGTTGAGCAATGGCTTTTGATGCCTTTACACAGTGAGCCTTGATCTGTCCAGTAGTACACCAAGGTATTTGATCTCTGTTTGCATGGAATTTTTGTGTTAAATAGGAAGATATCCCATTTAGGAAGCATCGGTCGTCTGGTGAATAGCATGGCTATGCTTTTATTATACAATCAGTAGTAAGTTTTCTTGTAGTTTTTTGATGGCAAGATGCGGCTGTAGAGATCTGGCTAATATTGCTGTATCATCCGCGTAGAGGGCCATGATAGATGACAATGGATTGTGCGGGATATCAGGCATGCATATGGAAAACAGAATCGCTGCTAGTAAGGATCCTTGTTGGACTCCAGCCAAGATACGTTTCTGTGCTGATACTGTACCTTTGATCTTGATTTTCATGCGCCTATCAAAAAGGTATGATTTAATTAGGTGAACCATTTCGAATGGCATTCCAGTTGAGATCAGTTTATGCAGTAATCCAAAATGCCAAATTTTATCAAATGCACTGACTATGTCAAGGAAAACAGCCCCAGTGCATTGATGCCAATTGTATCCAATAGAGATGTATTCGACTAGTCTGTGTATCTGTTGTGTGGAATTGATGGAACCCAAACTACTCTTTAGGAAGAATGTTTAACTTGTGTACGGAGGCTTGGAGTCTGGTAAGAATAACTTTCTCTGCAATTTTATCCAAATTTGAGATGAGGCTGATTGGCCTATAATTTTGAGGCAGGTGCAGGTATTTTCCCGTCTTATGGATTGGAATTATATCCGCCACCTTCCAACAGGAGAGTAAATGTTTGAAATGGAGGATGGAATTAATTATGTTTGTCAGATCTACAATAGCTATATATATTAGGAAGCAGTCATCACCAACAAGGTGATGTTGGTGATGCCATCAGGTCAAGGAGCCTTTATGTTTTTTAATTTCTTGATTATATCATATATTTTTGCTGGCGATGTGGGTGCAATTTGGTTGGAGCAGGTAACAGAAGATTTTAATGAATATCTGACATGTCGATGGATCCTGCAGATGTGATTGAAGTCTAGATGTTCATATGAGGATTTACATTGCTTGTCTAAGTTTTCTGCTATTGCTTTGTCTTTATCTGCATCAGTCTGTTTGGGGAGGGGGGAAGAGATTTGTTTTTGTTTTTGATCTTTCTGATTAGATTCCAAATGAAATCTAATCAGAAATTAGATTCCATTTGGAATCCTGATTAGATTCTAAATGGAATCTAATCAGGCTCTATTTGGAATCTAAGCAGAAAAGTCTAAATTGTCAGGAGAGATAGAAGACAATCTTTCTTCCCAAAGTTGACACTTCTATGTGCTTTAAGGGCATCTCTCACTGCAGAATTGAGCCTATTGGGGATTCGTTTGTTTTGTGGTGGTGCGCGGGTATTGTGAAACCTTTCTCTAGCCTTGTTTTTCTCCTTGATCAGGTTCATGATATCTTCTGGCAAGTGGTTGGACCTGAGGGCAGCAGTTGTGGAAGTAGTGACTGCTGTAAGGGCTGTGTTAATTTGTTGGGTCAGGTCTTTAACGGCTGTTTCAATTTCTTCTTTGGATTTTATATGCGGAAGGGGACCAATGTATTTCGGGAGTACTTTGGTCAACCTTTTCCATGATATGAATGAGTGTGGGGGGACAGTTTTTCTTGGTTTCCCAACTGAAGCAGTATTGGATTGTGATCAGATGAAAGATCATTTGGTGTCATTAAACTGTACTGGAGTCTCACATTCTGCAGTGTGACTGTCCAAGACATCAGTCTTGCCATGCGTATTATGATGGGTAGGTTCAGTGGGGCCTGCCACAACGGCGTTGTTGGATCCTGCATAGTTAGCAAGTATGTGGCCGTTTTTATTGGTAGTTTGACTGTTCGAGGCTGGACGCTTGGAGTTTAAGTCACAGGCAATGATGACAGGCTCTCTAATGCCCAAGATGGCATACAAATCCGAGGACAGTAATGATTTTAATGGAGGATGGTATGCTGCATAGATTTTTAATCTACCAGCCCAGCTCGTGAGAACCTACACCTGTAACCTCTAGGTTAGTAGTAGGTGGGACATTTACAGAGTGATGACTAATGCAATTCTTGATTAAAATGGCAGTGCCATCGCTCCTGTGGGGAAGCCTGTAAGTTCTGTACAGATGATATTCCCTGATTTTGGGGTTGTCCGATATATGCGTTTCACTTATCAAAACTACATCTGGCTGATGTCTTTGGGTAAACTCTTGGAGCTCCAAGACCTTATTTCTGAGGCCGGTCGCGTTCCACCCGATAATCTGCAGTGAATCTGGATTTAGTTTATTCCTGTTCATGAGTGAGCGCTGTGAGGATGCTTTGTTTATCATTTAGGAATCTTTTAGTAGAGGATGGTGTAGGATTGGATCTGCTGAAGTCTAGTAGCATATTCTCCAAAGAAGAGGTGATGATACCTGTCAGGTTTGTGTGTGTAGTACTAGCTGATCCTGTTGATAAGTTATCTGTTTAGAACCGACTATATCTGATAATGTTTGCTGGTTTTTGAGAGGTTGTGAAGCTGAGGCCTCTGATGTGGATTTTCTGGAGCAGGAAGAGTGTCTGTCTGTCTCCAATTTTCTGTTCTTTGGGTTTTGAATGCATCCCCTATAGTTGGCTGTGTGGGGGCCACCACAGTTGGCATATTTAGCTGGGGTGGTTTTTTGGCTTTGTGCAGATATTGGTTGGGTGGCTACCCCACATTTTAGATATTTAAACTCAGCCTTACACATTTTCTGGGGGTGGCGAAATTTTTGACATCTGTGGCACTAACCTGTTGAAGCCCTTTTCCTTAAGGGTTCTGGGCTGATTCTCAGTCCACAGATGGACGTCAGGTCATATATATGTTTGAAATCTTGACTGATCTCAACTAATACTAGTGTCATCGGAGTCTTGTCTTTTTTGGACATTCTGCTGACCTTGATAGGTGGTAGGTCCTGATGGTGTAGATCAGCAGCCACTTTTTCTGTGGATTCGTCTTCAGACACTCCTCTGAGCACTACCTTTAGATTTTTCTCTGAACCAAGTGAGGTGTGATACTGAATTCATTTCTCCTGTGAGATTTAGGTATCCATCAGTGTGGTGGGCTGAATCTTGATGCTGTCAGTGACATTTTTTACATAGTTATAAGAGATCTGTAGATTGGACATGGTAGCCCTTAGAGACATCCATTTTTGTTTTTCGAGCAGTATAATCGGAGGTATCTTTTCTCTAGAGGAGGCAGAGGAGTCCGAAACGGGGCTGTTTTCTTCCATTCCAACCTCTTTTGGTGGTTCGGAAGCCATGGTTTTGCGTTTCTTGCGCACGCAGACCTCTGTGAAGTCTGAGGGTATGGAGATCACCAAGTTTTGCCTCTCATCTGCTGGAGCATTGTTGTCATCCTCCCCCACCCAGAGTACAAATTAAGTTCAAATTTTTTGAGAATCTTTTTCAGTGCAGTATATTTATGGCTAGTCCTCTGTCCAGTGACTCTACCAGGGCATTAGCATCAACCCCCACTCATACCGAGAAAACGAGGTGCAAAAATCACTGCTTAAGATCGTGGGTCCTTAAATCTGCGTAGATGCCCCATAGACCCAATCAGTGGTCTACTGGCAAAGAGAATCTCGCAGCCGCAAAAGACTGCCAGCAAAACCAAGCATTGGGAAAACGCGCGAAGTAACAACAATTTTGAGTTTTATAGTACCTTAGTAAAATGGGGAAAGGAGTGTCAAGAACTCACTTAGCCACAGAGTGAAAACCTACCTTCCTAAAATACCATACATCCACCACTGTCCTCATAGTGGGTAGGGCTTACACGGCCATCACACCTCGTGCAATTTTCATGCAGAGGGGGAGAGAGTAGGTTTCAAACTGTGTTAATTCCAGTGCAATGTGAGTTTCCCGAAAAACCTCGACCAACCTTTGCCGGCAAAGGTTGGTCGATTGGTAGAGCCTCTGCTACTAATGGCTCAGTTAAGTAAGTTTGAGCGCGGTTAGTAGTTGGAAGGGGGGCCAATCGTTCGATGCTGTCGGCAAACTCTCCCTCGATGAGTCTTTGGACTCCCTGGAGGTGTCAAAATAATAATAATAATAATAAAACCGTATATAAAATTCAATCAGGTACAGCCTAAAATAACACGTCATTCACATTAAAAGTCAATAGCGAACTCCAGAAAATTCCAGTTCATTCGCACAATTCTCTAAATTACCAATACAATTGTCATCTTCTATTATATTCGCTTTTATCCAATCAAATTCATCAAAAATGCACTCAATTTGTTACATTAACGACAAATGAAGATTAACTGCCAACCGATTTTCAAACATTACGACAAAAAGAGAGCCACCTGTTAATAAAAAAGTGTTGGAAGATTTATTTATATTATACACTATTTTCTAATTGAGGAACATTCATACCGGACACTGTATAATAAGTATTCATACGTCATTTCTAAATGCATGCAATGTAAATTATTAAATCTTACCAAGCGATAGCGTATTCTCCACGGCGGAACAGAAGCGCTTCCACATTGGAAGGTTCAGCTTGTAAGCGAGATCAGGTGGTACGATTGTCATCTTAGCGGTTTCGTCGAAAATTTCCCTGACGTATCGTACAAAGCTATGCACTTCGTCATGCTGCGTGACTTTGACACAGCCCATCCGTTTGCCAAATACCATCATTCCTACGGCTGATGAAAAAAAAAAAAAAAAATTCATACTTTAAGATACTTTAAAATCCATGCATAAATCGTAGATGACATTAAAATAAATAAAAAATCCAGAAGATTTCACAAACGAATTGTTCGAAATCAGTATTGTTTTTTTATTTGAAAAGGGTGTAAAATTATATCTGTTTGATTTTTTATAGATTTTTAATCTGGATCTTTTAATAAAAACTTAAAATCGAAATAATAATCATAATGAGATAATTTTGTCATCTAAATCGCCTAATTAGGTACAAATGAAGATGCTTACCAGAGGCTGGAAAATCTATTGCACGTTTGCGTTGTGTTTGGGCAGGATTTGAGGGGAACATGCTATTATTATTATTATTATTATTATTATTATTATTATTATTATTATTATTATTATTATTATTATTATTATTATTATTCTGATTTCGATTTCGATTTCGATTAACTAAATGAACCCTCTGGCACGGTTCCAAGGGAGTGGAAAGAGGGTAAGATAGTACAATTGCATAAAAGGTAGCTCCAAGACAGAGGCAGAAAAATATAGATCTATTAGTATATCAGGAGTGGCTGTTAATACATTGGAAAAGTTGGCGAAAGGTAAAATACAACAGTGGGTGGATAGGGATGCGATACTTTATAGTGGGCAGCATGGTTTTGTGGATGGTAGGTCCTGTCTTAGTAACTTATTCACATTTTATAATAAAGTAACCACAGAATTAGATAAAGATAATGACTGCACCATGATACTGCTCGACTATGCCAAAGTATTTGACAGAATACCACATGGAAAACTATTATGTAAGTTGGAGCAAATGGGAATGGATATGAGGTAATAAAATGGATAGGGGGGATGACAGACAGACACCAGAGAATAGTATATGGTGGAGTGGAATCTAAGAGACTGATAGTGGACTATCAGTGACTAGTGGAGTACCGCAGGGTTGTTCGGTACTTGGGCCACAACTCTGTAATTTATATAACAAAGACATTGGAAAAGATTTAAGAAGGTATATTCAGTTGTTTGCTGATAATGCAAAACTGGAGAGAGCAATAGTAGATAAAGGTGATGTAGATAAAGGTAAATGGTTGAAATGGTTGCATATGGTGTATCATATTGATAGTATTGGATTTCAGGAAATTGATGAGGCTAGGATCTCGGGGATAATGGTGAACAAAGAGTTGAAGTTCAGAGGGCATATTGCAAAAGTTGGTAAAATAGCTCAAAAATTACTTGGATGTTGAAAAACACGCTAACCAGTAAAGATAGAGAAGTTATTATCCCTCTTTATTTAAGGCTATGATTCGGCCTGGGTACAGTTCGTCCTTCTACTTAGCACAGATTTGGTCACCTGGGTTTCTTGGGGACCAGGAGATGGAAGAGAGGATTCAGAGACGAGTGACTGAGATGATGACAGGTCTTTAGAATACTCCTACGATGATACGTTGAAGGTTTGTGGGTTACAAACTAGTTGATAGTCAGAAAAGAGGGGACATGAGAGAAACGTTTAAGATATTAAAGAGGTTCTATAAAATTGATGCAAGTGAATATTTTCAATATATGACAGTCAGAGAACTAGAGGCCGCCTGTGGAAGTTGTGTAAGAGTGTGGTTACTAAGGGTGTACGGATCATATTTTTTGCGTGGAGAGTGGTGAGTGAGTAGAATGGATTGCCAGAATTGGTTGTGAATTCCCTGACGGTGAATGGATTCAAGGAGAGGTATGATAGAGATATGATATTTTGTATGTATATAATGGTTAATTTGGGTCTCCCCACTCCATGGAATGCTGTAAATGAATAATAATAAACTGCCCGTTCTCAAACGTGTAAAGAATATCCTGAGATTTGACATACTTGTAAAGAATTATTTCCTGATGCTGAAAATCAAAGATTGATCAGAAAAGGACACAAAGCTTTTAGAAGGTGGAGGAAATTCTGGTTGTAATGTGTTCATGCTGGGAAAGGCTCAGGTAAATATCAATTAAAGACGAGAGATCTGTTCTTATCTGACGATCCTAGATATTATTCCAGCATAAGGGGCAGCGAACTGAGATATATCATGGAGCAGAAGACAGTCATCTGTGTTCTGATATCACTGAAAGGACTACGATGACGTTTTCATCCTGCTAGAGAATGCCATGGAAATGATTTAAGGCATTGGCTGTAGAAAATTTTGAAGTTTCGTATGTTTGATTCCAGACATTTTCCCAAATCGTTGGGTGAAAGTCCTATCATCAAGAAGATTGCAGGTAGTATTTAAGATCAACTCAGAGAAGGGCATTTTCTGTATGTATAAGAGAAAGAGGGATCAACAAAATAGAACAATTGATGGAGAAATCTGAAATAACGAGGTCGCTTATGATGTACAGTAAACGACTACCATGAAAACTGACCATAGAACGTAATTTGTCAGCCCATCTGCATATCGAACCTGATTAAATAGCCTGGAAATGTCAGATGGCTTCACAGATTTCTTCAAACCGCCCTATAGCAGGTATTGGAGAGTTAAGGGTCTACAGTGACATAAACGTACCAGTTGATTTTTTCTTCACATAGTGAAGAAAAATGACCTCCATTAGTTTTATGAGAACTGGGGTTAATGCAACGAGACAATGACTTGGACTTTCCTTTTTTATGGGCTCAGTATAGTCTAGCTTCCATGCAGATGAATTCCCAGTAAGTATAAAAGACTAGAGATGGCATTGGACAGATATTAGTTTCCAGCACAAGTTTGAACACAATTGGGGAATGCAGCGAAAAAAGGAAAGCATATTATCTAGGTTGTTGCAGATTTTCGACCATCTTATCCCGCAGGGGGAATGTCGTGTAATGTTCATAGTGTGATAGTGTGATTTGCCATAGTCGTGTGTGCTGGAATGAGAGCAGGAGGATAATTATGTTAGAAAAATACATAAATGGAAGAACTGCTCCAATCGGCTTTCACAATGAGCAAATGGGCGCGACTGCCAATTGTACAGTGCATTGTGTTTCATTTTTTCAATGGCAGAATATATTTTTAAGAAAAATCCAGTTATTGCTTGCTTTTTTTATAAGTCGGGAATAGAGGGTGGGGAAATTATTCTTCCTTGAGTGCTGAATAAAGTATATCAAAGCCAAATGATACGAGGTTGAAAGTGGCTGAGGAGGGAAGTGGCATTATAGGAAATTCTTGTCCTCTCTTCCAATCTGGTCAGTACCATTTGAAAGAAGGGAAACTATTTAGAATAATTGAGAAAAATCACAAATAAACACAAATAAAATTGTTTGGGTAATAGGGCCGAAGAAAACTGAATTTCAGAGATAAAAAATATACTAAACCCTTTTTCAATCCCTGAAGGGAGTAAGCAGAACTAGTTAGCATCAACTTTCGGAAATTGGTAAGTAGTCGGCCCAACGACCGTTATCATAAGTTTTAAGTTCATTTCTATCTACGATTTGCAGACTAATGGGCGATGAGATCATAGCTGACGACTACTTGTGTGAAACTGTTCTGTGATTAGTTTTTCTAGGTGTCATAGATAAAACCTCGAATATGGCAGGGAGATTTCCAGAATTTGAAGAACAGTAAAGGTATAGCAGTCCAATGTCACATAAAGAGGCAATTTGTAGCATACAGAATCTTACAGAATGATTTGGACAATTGAGGTGTACAATAGTTATAATTATTTTAAGTGAATTTGGCTTTGGTCAAAAACATGGAATCACGCCTGAATGTCTGAAAATAATGTACATCAATTATGTTTAACTTTAGGCCATAATTGCTGATGAAGCAGATGTGGAATGCTTTTTGGGGTAGAAAGTTTTTTTTTTCTCTTGTATTTATTCATTTGTTTATTGAAAGATAGCTGTTTTGAGGGAGGTTTCTACCACTGCTATTCTATAATTATAAATATAACAATGGAGTATTTTTGGGAGAAAATAATTTTGATTATCGCTATAGCGATAATCAAATATTACAAGCGTTTACATGGTGGTAGATTGCTCAGAAAAAAAACAGTTGTAACATCGTTTCTCGTCACCGACGACAGGCACACTCATTCTGGGCATTTTTTTTTTTTTAAATAAATTTTGTTGAGTTCACCGATCTTTAGCCAGGCAAGTTAGTTGACAGTGGCTCAACGAAGTAAAGTTTTATTATTTTGGAAATTGAGATTTTTAATCCCTCAAATGTTGGGTGTCAGATGTCTGCTGTACTCTCTTCACTGAAGTCTGGAAATCTTCCGCAGCCCTTAACTCAACCATTAGTAAAACTGCCCAAGTACTAGAAGGAGTTCTTCCTTCCTATGGGCTATAATATTAAGGCGTTTGGCATGAGTATGACGATATTATTACAATATTTCATATAGAACAAGCACATTGCTTTAGCAGTAGCATTTCATACTATCGATACTATCGTATTTGCGTGATTAATGTTCATAAATGTGAAGAGGAAGAAGTTAGTTCGATAAGTTGGAAGATGGATTTTAAATGGATGTTGACCAGCAGTTGTTCTTAGTTTTGAAAGAAAGTAGAGAAATGATATTAGCCAGTTCCTCCATGAAAGTCCTCTTCTACAGTATTTTCTTGGTCAAGTTCTTATAGAGGAGACAAGACAAGACAGAAACTGAACGTCTGTGAGGTTTTCAAAATGAAAAAGACGAGTAGATAGTACTGCCATCAGCAAAGCTGTGAATAGGATTGAATGTAAGAGAGAGGAGGCTGTTGACGTACATAAGAGAGAGTCTAGGTGAAAGCATAGAACCTAGCTACACCAGCATTGACTGAAATATATGATGAAAGGAAACCACCCATTATGACTCACAGTTAAGGAGCGGCGAGGAAGCTTGCAATCCATTCACATAGAGGGAAGAAGACCTGCCATAAAACGGTAGCTTGCTGAGAAGATCACAACTCGATACCAGACGCGATCAAATGCCTTGAAAATCTCAAACGCTACCACTTGAGTGTCTCCACACTTTCCGTGGATGGTGTTCAAAGATAGGTGACTTTGGATAGGAGATCTGCTATTGAATGGAGAATTATAGAATCCCTATTGGTAATCACTAACTGGTGAATCTCCCAGTAAAGTTGGCTGTTGATGACCTTCTCCATTATTTTTCAGGTTATTTAAGTTAGAGCATTAGAACGATAGTTCGTGGGTTGACTTGTATCTCCTTTTTTTTGTGCATTGCTTGGGAAAAAAAGCTTGCTTCCAAGCTATAGAATAGATGCCAGAGGAGTATGATAGCTTGAAGAGATATTACAATGGTAGTATAAGTTCTGCAACAGAGGCGTTTAATGCAAATCATCAAGCCCTGCTGACTTATTGGTATCAAAGCTACTGAATATTTTCTGATGTCCTTCTGGTTAAATTTGAGAGGAGGCATACTGCGAAGAATGGGATGAAATTTGCCTTGGTCATCTGTACAAGGGTTGTAGTTGCCAAGAAGTCTGCCTAACCTGTAAGTGATGTTACCATTGTACCATCAGGATGTAAAACAGAAGGAAATGTGGAAGGCGAGAAGTTACATCCCACAGACTTGGTAGAAGAAGGAGGCTCGAATGCCATTTGAGCAGGAGACAAGCTTAGTACATATAACTCTTACATAGTCAGGTTTGAGATTTTTCAGTATAAATTGTTATGAGCTGTAGCATAAAAAGATAAAGAATGTGAAGTTTTTGACTTGAGCCATTGGATTGGAGATGCAGGGTTTGGATAGGAGTCGAATGTTTTGAGTGGAATGAGGGATAAAAACACTCATCCCAGCAAGAATAATTATGTTATTAGATCAGAGCAGGTAGTACGATCAGAAGGGAAGCAATAATCAGATCAATGGAAATGGCAGAGAAATCCCAAGGGTCATCCCCATTGACATGTAGTGCCATAGGTGCATGGCTGAGAATGATGGGGAGAGCAAACTGTAGAAAATGAAACATGGACAGGGTTATGGTCACATTTGCCAAGAGGAAAGCATTTGACAGTATATTTGGAGAGAGAGCAGAAAGAGAGAGAGAGAGAGAAAGAGAGAGAGAGAGAGAGAGAGAAAGAGAGAGCTAGTTAAGGAAAAGGGGAGGCGTTGGGAGAATGATGAGGATAATCAAACATCCTGGTGGATTCGTGAACAATTTTTGATAAATCATTACTGATAGCAAACTATTCAGCTTCTGTGCCGGCTTCATATGTAAAATTTGAGAAGACAACCTGAATTGTGGGCGTTGAAATCACATAGAAGATTATCTCACCGTGGGGTAATTAGATTATATGATGACTTTCGGAGGTAAATAGTCAAATAAATCAGCGAAATCGTTAGTGTTAGGAGAACGGTAAAATGAAGGAAACAAATTGAGATAGGATATCTTAAGTCAAAGTAGATCATATAAAGGGGATATGCAGTCTGACAACCTTACGCATGGATATGAGATCTGACATATGTGATAGTCCTGCCTTATTAAAGGTTTCACGGAGTATCCTTTCCTCAGTATATCCTTACATATATAGTGAGGAAATCTGAGGAGAGATCTTGTTGCTGGGGATGTCAGTTGTTGTTCGGTGTTGAATAACATATCAGATTTGGATGTCTGTAGGTGGGTGGTGCACATTATTGATATAGTGTTGGTGATGAAATGCTATCCACCAATGAAGATAGCACTTCATTGGTGGAATTCAATGAAGTGTTTTATTACATGGAATTGCTATATTTTATTTGATTATTTACAGTATATTTTAGTGCATACATATATATATATATAATACAATTTTGGGACATTTTGGGCGGTTTTTGCAAGATTGACTTTTTTTTAAAAAAAAAAAAATCCCAGTGAAGTAGAATATTTTTTTAATGCTGTTTGTCTTGGTAGTGGTAAAGTAATGGTAGTGGTAACATAATGGGAAAATTTATGCGAGATTTCTAGTTTCCGAATGTTACACCAATTTTAGTGCGTATCTGTCGTTTATCATAAAATTGTCTTATGCTAAGAGATCGAAATACTGAACCACATCTGTATCTGGACATTAACATGAAACAGGAGCATTTCATACTGGCACACGTGTTCATTATGAATGGCAACATGCAAACGTTTCAATCTGTCGCAGCAAGATTCGAAATTGATAAATGCTTCTTCTCTCAGGTCAAAAATCAGCTACTGTGATTTATTTGCTATCACCAAAAGCATGTTAACTTTGCCCACCTGTCATGTAAAGTTCATTGCCTACTAGAGCTCGTGGAAATGTCAGTGCTACTTCTCAAATCTTTAGTAAACTTTCATATATAATGAACACCTAAACATGATTGGATTGGACTACCTGAGGTTATGCGGACTACTCAACGTTATCGATTTCTCTCTTTTCTATCCTATTTATCCTAAATTATGAAGATTTCAAAAACTTCACAAAACTTAGTGCAAGAACTTGCTGTAGAGATTTATACATCAAACGTAACCCAGCTGCACAAAACTAAACTTTTACAACAAAATGATACCGATATGGAAATGCTTTGTCTGATCACAGGCGAGTGCTTAAAACGAAGAACCGACTGCACAAATTATCACAAAATGACTGCTTATATAAGTACACTTAATTGTATCATGTGCAGTCATCGTTATTTTAGTGTACATCGTGCTTTAATAAATAGATATTTAAGTTTTTTTTTTGTTACTGTTTTTTGTATAAAACATGGAGATAAAATATCTGCAAAACTCTTGACATCTTCCTTAGAAAGACAAAAATTGGAATTACGGAAGAGTTAAGAAGTATTCTAACTAATCTCGGATGATATCTAGTTCTCTGATGATATCTAGACCTAGAAATAACCTTACGAGAACTATCTCCAAGTGTGAATTAGAATGGGTTGATGATAAACCTAAGCAAAACAAAAGTAATGACAAAATAACACCGATGGATTTATGTTGGAAGTCGAGAAGGTTGCGAGAGTAGATTCGTATATTTATTTGGGATTGCACAAATTATCACGAAAAGTCACAAATAAGTCACGAAAATTAGAGATAGACAAACAATAGAAATAAGAATACAATTAGGTTTGAATAGAACTTTGGGAAGATGCGAGATATATATTCAGAGGTATATGAACGATATCTTTTAATTAGCTTAGAGAGAAAAGTATTCGACCAATTAGGTTGGATATCTTTTTTGGAAAATGAAAGACATCTTCCGAGGTGATATTCCAATTAGTTTAAAGAGGAAAGCTTTCGATAAATATATTTTACCGGCAATAACGTATGGTATTGAAAACTAGATGGTAAATAAATGTGTGGTTCACAGAATGAGAGTCACCCAAAGAAATACATGGTAAGACACTCAAAGATTCTCATTCAAAGTGGAGATGGATTGGACATATCGTAAAATACAATCTATAATAGCTTCGATTATTAACATCATGATATATGAATGTTAATAGGCTGATGAAAAGATTAAATTTAGGATTTCTGGAGTGATAATAAAGTGATGATAAAGGCTGATATAAGAATGGAATGGAGAAAACTGGAGAAAGACTGTCCAGATGGATGATCAGTGTTGAAAAAAAGAAACATATTCTGAATTTGTGATCAGAATAAGCAGAAAAATGTAAATTTCAGTAGCAATGTTTAAGAAGATGTTTAACTTCCATTTTTTAATTTCTGTCGAAAAATCAGTATAATGTTTTGTGATAGAGAAATAATATTTACAGTATCGCGATGCAGTCTCAATTAATAGTTAAAAAAAGTTACAGAGAAATGGCATTTTGTATTCCTTACATTCTACTGACCAACCGTACAGCTCGGTTTCCAAGTCTGACAAAACACCATTTTCGTCCACTCGGAGCATCCATCGCTTCAGCAGATCGACTGTAATTTCACCGAGGAGATCAGCGTTTTCACACACGGGGTTCTCTCTTAAAGCATTTCCAACTATCCTTCTAGTTTCTTTCCATTCTTCTCCATTCCTATGAGGATAAAAAAAAATCAGTAAAGCAACTGGTGTTTGCATTGGTTGCTTACTTCCTACTTTCCAACTTCATTCATCAAATAAAAGTCAAATGTATATGGAAGACATCAAAAAATTCCTCCTGGCATTGAATTATGTTTACAAAACAACACACCAATTTACAGTCTTGTAATTCACTTAAAATGTATTATTATTATTATTATTATTATTATTATAATTATTCACATAATTGATACACAGTCAAAACAAGATATCATTTAAACAACAATTTGATTGATGATACAGAGTAATTCAGATTCTGTCCAAGAATCTAAGAATAGTCCGTCAGGTAGCGTCGTAAAATATGAACCGTTCCAAATAATGCTGTTTTTTGTAGGTCATATGGGGTCACTTCGTTGATGTTTAATTGCTGCAAATAGTTGGATAGCTTCTTTGAAGTTACACCGATAACTATTGGGATGACTTTGGTGTGTTTAAGCCACAGCCGGCCAACTTAGATTGCCATATTATTAGACTGCCAGATTGTATTATTATTATTATTATTATTATTATTATTAGTAGTAGTAGTAGTAGTAGTAGTAGTAGTAGTAGTACAGTAGTAGTATTCTCTTTAAAGATTGATATAACCAATCCTTAAAGAGCATCCTTCTACTACTACTACTGGTGAATGTATTCAGCACTAGGTACTGAGTAATGAATATGTAAAGTAAAATAATGAATGTATAATGAATAATTAATGTACTAATTAATCATGAATGTATTCAGCACTTGATACTACATTTTTATTCACTAATTCCTTTTCCTCAAATGGAGCAGGAAGCCATGTGCAGGTGGAAAGCCAAGCTCCATCCTTCAGCTTTCACTGATAGGTAGCTCAAGCTATCAATGAATCAAGGTTTTTCAGGAAAGAGATTATGGCTGACAACTTCTGCCATTCTCATGGTTCTCAATTCTAACACTTGCACTACTAATAAGTGTGAGTTCTATGGCCGATTTTTGAGATTTGGAATTAAAAATATTCTGGAGCAAAATATTACACAAAAAATCCCTTACAATGATGGACTAATTCAGGAAATGGCCAATGAAATAAAAGAAATTCGTCTGGTCAGCGACTAGAATCGAATCTATAACTTTCTTTAGGCAGTCTAGCACTATGGAAGCAAATGCCATTTCACAGAGCTACATACGTATCTCCGAAAGTAATTATCACACAGAATATATTCTATGTGATCATAATTTTGTTTAAAGAACTGTTCGCAAGATGTAATAATATTATTTCATTTATCAGAACGTTTCGACTGAAGGTGAGTTAGTTCATGTAATACGGGGGTTGAAGATTTTTTCCTCCTAGAAACTCGAGATTTTCATCTCGCAAACAGGAAAACCGGCCAAGAGAATACGTGCAATTTGCATATAGAATTTACTATAAGCATAGGGCTCAGCACCATATTCTGGAAACATGGTTATTAAATCCAAGGATACCTCGAATGTGTATGGGCGCTTAAGGGTCCTGTAAACACCAAAGAATAACAAAGATTAACAACAGCAGAAATGAAGTTTTATATATATATATATATATATATATATATATATATATATATATATATATATATATATATATATATATATATATATATAACTTTTTATAACTATATATATAACTATAAGAAATTAATTATACATACATTTATCCAATGTATGTATAATTAATTTCTATATATATATATATAATAATAAAAAAAACTGAAATAAGTAATAATTTTCTTGCTATATAGATATTAGGAGTAATCATATATGTATACAAATGTATTGGTTTTGATTAATATTTTTTTTAATGTTCATGATGATATTATTTTTATAAATATCCACATGTGTAGGTGTATGTGTGCTTGTGTGAGTATGACAATACATATATAGAGAGAGACAATGTATAGGGTGCCTAAATTTTCCTTGCCTAGGGAAATCAGATACTTTCGGACCGGTCCTGGAGATAATAACCACTAAAATATTAAGTAGTTGTAGTAGTAGTAGTACATTTTCCCAGAGTTGAAGACTAATTAAGAAAGAAGTTTCTATATGATTAGTACATCAAATATGACAACAAAAAAGTCTCATCATCAAAAGTCCACTATGCCTGTAACACATTTATCCACTGAATCCTAAATTCATTCACATTTTACTATTTGCAATACATTTAGACAATTTTCTTCATTAAACAAAAAATATCACAGTTTCATTTTCTATCTGAAAAAAATTGTGTTGATTACATACTTTCAACCTATCCTCTTAATTAATGCTCCTGTTCTAGTCCTGAAATTATGTTTGTCAACCGCCTTTGCATTAGCAAGGGTCTCTTATCCCTTATACTTAACCTTTATCATACTAGTCATCTTTCCATTGTCTTGAGTTTTATATTCTCCATGAAACCATTCTTCACTTTTCATTTTATATATATTTTTCATAACCTTTTTTTAGTTAGCAGTTTCTTCTTGGTTTCTCTTGTCATCCATTACCTCAAATTTCTATATTCTTCTCACTAACATTTCCACTGTTATTAACAAAAGTTCCTTAACTGGCTTCCATGTCTACAGATCTGTTTACTTTCAAATTCTTTCTCTCACCTTTCCCATGGTACTGCTTCGAGTTTGCTACTGAGATTATTCTAATTACCTGCCTTGCAGTTCCACACAACAGCGATTGCTTTCATTATCACTAACTGGAGCGATAAAGACACGTTCACGATCAAATTCTCCGACATCATTACTACATCTGAAACCCTTGACCCTCGGATTACATTACCATACGCTGTCTAAAACGTTTATCTCTCAGGCATTCCAAAAATTATTATTATTTCCAGCGATATCCACAGCAGAGTTTTAAACCGCTGACTATCGCGAATGGTTTCTGCTAAATCAAGTTAGAGTTGGGATAGTATACGCAGTTTCTTCTTGGTTCACTATGACTCAAGGTTCTCAAAGCTATCATGATCTTGCAATAATGTTGATTATCGTTTAATCTCTACAAACATATCTGTACTTTATCAGCATGTTCTCCCACTAGGTGGCAGCAGGGTACCAAGTAAATATTCCTCAGTTTGTGCCGAGTGTTACAAAATAACTATCGAAGGAAGTGGTGCGAGCAGTTTAAAAATATCGGAAGTACAGATTCGTGTAATTTGGAGCTTCGAGAAGTGTTTCGAATAAATTACACTATCCATCTACCTTAGATGAAAATATATAAATGGAAACCACTGTACATTTACCATAAGAATCCTGTACACATAATGCATAAACTTTATGAAACAAAAAAAGAAAAATTCGATTTGGTTAGTTTAAAGGGTTTCTGAAGTATTAAGTGTAAATTACGGATATTCTTCAATAGCGAACGTACTCTAAGAGATAATTTGCTCCACACACTGTTGTTCTTGTTGTTGTTATGTCCCATCCAGTCTTTTCCGATCCTTGGTGATCTTGTGAACTTAGATTCTTCGTCTCCACGGGTTTCTTGTCTTTTCTTTCACCAATTGTAAATTGATATCGGTAAGTTTTCTTTTATGTTGTCAATTCAACTCTTTTGTTGTCCTCCTCTGCCTTTTCCAATGATTCATTTACTCTCATAATATGCTCACATCACATTAACTTATGTTTAATAATTATTGCTTCCAAATAGCATTCTATCTTTATATTTTCTAGAACTTTCTTATTGGTCATTCTCAGTTCAGGATTCTTAATAGCCTCTTCCAATTCCATAATTCAAATGAATCAATTAGCTTTCTTTCTTCTTAAGGATCCAGCTTTCACATGCATACATCATTACAGGGAATTCTATTGCTTTAAATACTATTGCTGTAACCATATTGACATCCAATCTTTTATAATGTCTGTCAAATTTAACATAGCTATTCTTATTTTAACTTCATCTCCACAGTGGCCATAATTTCTTATTCTGGACACTCCGTAAACCATAACTTTGAACCACCTCTATTTTATCTCCCTCAATCAGTTTTGTTTTGCTATGTTTAAATTAAGCCCTACGTTTTTGCTCTCCCTCAAACATGAATCAACTGCTCCAGATCTTCCCTAGTTTCTGCTATGAGGTTTGTAACATTTGAATACTATCAATATTATTATTATTATTGTGTGACACCTCCAATGAGTCCAAAGACTCATCGAGGGAGAGTGTGCCAACAGCATCGAACGATTGATCCCTTCCAACTACTAACCGCGTTCAAACTTGCTTAACTTTTTGCTTGAGCCATTAGTAACAGAGGCTCTACCAATTGACCAACCTTTATCTTAAATTATTTATTTTTATGCCACCAATTCCTGCTGGATCTTTGTGTAAGATGGCTATCCTCATAATATATTCATTATACTCGTAAATATTAAAAAGATAGCGACAATACACAACCCTGCCGCACCCCTTTTTCCACTCAAGCACTGTTCGTTTCTCCGAAGACTGTTTTTACTGATATTTCTTGGCTGTCATACAGATTTTTCATTTAGAGAATGTTCAGGTATTCCCATTGCTGTTATCATATACCATTATATTCCATTGTTTGTTATGATCAATGCAGAATATAGAACATTCTTATAATTAATAAAACAGAAGATTACTTCCTTGTTCTTTCCATAATCCATCTCATGTTTGCTCTGTGGTCTCTAATTCCTCTATATCTCCTAAAAGCTGCCTATTTTTCTAGGATGAATACTGATGTTTTCTAATCTGAAGGCCAGTATATTTTTTCCGAATTGGTTGATAAATTTCAGTTAACATGTTGATTACTTCATCTCCAGCTGCTCCTTTTGTCAGCTGTTCTGTTGCCGATATCACTTTACTTTTCATTATGATGGGTTCCTCAACAAATTGTCTCCTTTCAAATTCTTCTCCAATATTAATATCTCCTGTACAAATCCTACATATTTTTTTCACATTTTTTTTTTCACTTATTATTCTTCTTCAACTTAACTTTCCCCCAAATTACTATTTACTTCTCCTAATTTAGGGATAAACTTCCCCGTAACGTCATTTATCTTTCTACGATCTCTTGTTCTACTTGGAATGTTACCTTCTTCAAATTTCCTTTGTCTTTTTTTCTTTATCTTTCCTGGCCTCTCTCTGGAAACCTGCATTCAACAGTCTAACTCAGGGATGGGGAATCCTTGGCAACCCAGGGCTTACATTAAAAAAAAGAATTAAATAAATAAATATATATCCAACATCTTCGCTGACTTGTATATTTTAACTTTAATAGAATACAGTTTTATTAAGTAGAGCGATACCAAATAAAAATTCAATAAAGAAAACAAACACTACGAACTGTTTTACTAATAATAAGTAATAAGAAAATGAAACAAACCTCCTATTTCCAAGCCATCTATCTGCTCGCTATACTGACGTACAAGTTTTGTCACGTTCGTTTGTTGCATCATTCGCCAGGCAGCCAGACGTGGCGTGATTCCTTTATCATCATTTTATATATTTTTTCGTGTTTCGTAAAGAATTTATCGATTTTCTAAAATGCGTATATATGTCGATTTGGATTTAATTAAATCGTAAGTCATTAAAATATGGATTGGAAGTATTGACTGTCAATTAATATGTTTAATTTATTAGATATAAATACAAATTTTCTTTACATTGCCATAAGCCTAAGTTATTGTTAAATTATGGGAAATGTATTATCAATATTCAGGATTATGAAGTGTTATCTGTCAGGTAATTAAATGGCATGCGTACCCTTCTCTTTCATTTACATGTGTAGGTGTAGGTAGGCTTATAAATGTATTAATTTTTGGTAGGTGTATGCAGAGAGTGATTATGATCAGATTTTCTGAATCCAAATTATAATTTTTTCAGTGTCCAATAAGTCTCTGTTTATATTTTTATACCCCATGATCCGATTTTCATTAAAGTTAGAAGCTGTATGAAGAAAGCAATTATTTTTTGTACGTAACTTGTGGTTGTACAATTTTGGTGATTCAGTTGTAATTTACTTTTTATTCTTTTGCCTTTCGCTTTATTCCCTTCTTGACTTCCTTTCTTTCTTCCTCCTCTTTTCTATTCATATTTATTCTATATGTATAAATATACCATTATTAAATATTTTGATTTGTTTTCTGCTCTTTACAGATTGTACAGAATGTCACAACCACCATCAAAGAAACATATCGGTAGACATTCAAATGAAGAGGATATTAGAGAATTTAAAGAATACTGGACTGAAAAATCTCGTAGGATTAAGAAAGATAATAAAGCATTATTCATTTTATGTTCCGAATCAGTTGTTTGTAGGACTTCTGTAAAGAAGAAGTCCTTAATTTTGAAACTATTCATAGGAATTTAAGCAATGTAAGTGAGCAAGAACAAAGAGAATCGATTTCTCGTGAACTGAGTAAGACAAAGAGAAAAAACATCAAATACTTTGATGAAATTTATTTCAGGTAGGCCTAGTTCCAATTTAGTTGCTGCTAGTTTTGAGGTTTCAAAAGTTACTGCCCAACACTGAAAACTACTCAGTGATGGAGAGTATATTAATGAAGCATGGTTAGAATGTGCTCCTTTCTTTTTTGACAATCTTTCAGAAAAGGTAAAAATTATTCAGCGCATTGAGGATTTGTCTGTGAGTATCAGTTAAGGATAGGTTACTTAAATTGGAAAGGAATACAGCAGAACAATTAACAAAGAATAGATACAAACTTACATGAAGCCAAGTTTGTATCTATTTGTGTTGATGAGAGCACAGACATTGCATCATCAGCTAGGCTAGCTATCTTTACTCGATTTTGTAGGGTTGACGAAGTATGCAAAGAGATGATTAACCTTGTAACACTACCTGAGCGTACCACTGGGGTTGAAATATATAAAGCAGTTATGAACGAATTATCTATTCGGCAAATTGATATTTCAAAATTGGTATCAATGACAACAGATGGTGCACCCAGCATGATTGCTAAAGAAGCAGGATTTGCAAGTCTGTTTGAAAAACATGTTAGTCATCCACTGAGAGGTTTTCATCGCATCATACACGAGGAGACTATGTGCAAAAGCTGGCCTAAAGAAACTTCAAGAAGTTATACAAACAGTAACCAATGTTGTTAATTGCATTTGTACACGTGCTTTGAATAAAAGACCATTTCAGAATCTACTGAATGAGGTGGATTAGGTGTACAAAGGACTAATAATGTACAACAATGTTCGTTGGCGTTGGCTTAGTCAAGGTCTTGTTCTGAAACGATTTGTTGAATGCCTGGATGAGATAAATCTCTTTTTGACTAATCAGCAAATGTCTTATAAAGAAATGTGTGACATTTCAAATGTATGTGGGTTTAGAGACGGGTATATCAGTTTGTAAACTGATGTTTTTTGCAGTTTTTGCAGACATTCAAATGACTTGAACCTTAAACTACAGGGCTCTGGTAAGACTCTTCATGTTATGTTTGATACCAACCTCCTGGATTCATTTCAAATGCCTTTATGGCATTTGAAATGAATCTAGGAGGTTTTAAGAGGGATGTAGACAGTGAGAGATTTAGATATTTTCCAAACCGAAAGAAATACATCAGTGATCTCCAAAAGGATGACAAAACAGACCGCCAATGTTTTTAAAAGCTATTTTTAAACGTCATTGTGTCAACTGTTGAGGAGCAGTTTTCTCTACGATTTGTTAAGTTAAGAGAATTAGAAGAGCTGCAAAATCATTAAGTTTCCAGACACTATAAAACTGGATGAATTAAATTTGCAGATGTTTTCGTGGATAAATGTGGATGATTTTGAAATGCAGTTGATTGATTTTCAAAGTAGCTCAATTTGGAGGCAGAAATTTGTTGACTTCAGGATTGACTTGGAAATTATTGAAAGGGAGCGATTAGAGACGGAGTAGCAGAGAGAAGTGCGGAAAACGAGATAACTAGTGCGGAAAACTAAGGACTTGGAATACTATTCCAGAAACTTTTGTATGTTTTAAAACCCGTGTAGCAGCATTATTATCCATTTTTTCATCTACATATTCTTGTCAATCATTGTTCTCAGTGATGAACTTTGTTAAGTCTCGTAATAGGAATAGCCTTACAAATGAAACTAGTAGCGCATGCACGTTTCTAAAGGTTACAAAATATAAACCTGATATAAATTATCTGTCATCAGTGATGCAGCAGCAGAAGTGTCATTGATGCTAAATAAATAAAAAAGGTAAAGATTAACTTCTGTTTAATATATTAATGTAAAATAACATTTTTTATGTGTATTAAAGGATTAAGAATTAATAAAAGTATATCTTTAAATTTATTTTCTTTTATTGTGCTTTAGTCAAGAAAAACGAGTATGAGATTGTGCACTGTAATATATTGAAAAATTTGAAAAAACTCATGTCTGATTGATCTTTATAAAAAAAAAATCAGTCGCTAGTATTACACTTAAAGGCAAATAAAAAATTATCCACACTATCAACAAGGTAGAAGGACTTGTAAGTAAAAATTTCGTCACTAATTTTTACATTCATTCAGTCTTACAGGACTCACAATAATCACTCTTACAATATTCTTCGATTTTATCGCTCTAGCGTGATTTTTGATTATTTGAAAACGTTCTCCAAATACTTAAAACACACCAAATAATAATATGTTCAACAGAATTTCGGTTGGCACATGAGAAAATTTTGCATCAAAGATTTGGCGATTTTGGCACGCACACTTAAAAAGGTTGCTCACCCCTCGTCTAAACCTTTCTTTGTTTCCCTGAAGTTTAATTTTTTTTTTCTTATGCTATCTGAATAGCTTCTTCTGACAGCTGTTCACAATTTGTCTTTCTTGTTGATTTTATTAGCTTCTTCTGTTACTTTATATTTTGTTTCTTCCGCAGTTCTAATTTTCTTCCTGTTATGTCCACATTTTTTCATATCTTTCTGACTTCTATTTTAAGTGTTTCGTTTATATGATTTAAATCAAATTTCATACAATCCTTTTGTTTCTTCATAGCCTTAAATTTCATTATTTTAACCACCAATCATTCATTATCCGCCGCTAAGTCTCCATCCTCACACTAGGGGGTCGTAAAACAAAATAGTGCCACGTACGGCATCTATTTTTGTGATTAAAAATAGTTGCAAGAGCGTGATTTCATGGTGCTTTAAAAGGAGATGATTGTAATGTAAAGTTAGACTCCCTGCCCCACCTTTATGCAGCAGCGCCACCTACCTTCAACTTTAAAAACGAGCTTCTCGGACTGCGTGACAGACTACAAAGAGAGAGAGAGAGAGAGTACTTCTAAACTCTCTTTGAAGTCTCCCTCAAGCTTTTGTTGATGTACAACAGAACTGGGGAGGAACTTTTCGGTTGAGTAAGTCGGAAAACGAAAAGTACAAATGGGTACGTAAATGCCTACAGACATTATACTTAAAGTTCATCTCTGTTTCGCATCTGTGTCAATTGTAATTTCCTTGGAATGCACAGCAGATCAATAATACTGAAGAACAGGAAGAAAAATGGTAAAAAAGCAACTAATTTAAACTAGATTGAATACATTTTCAGGTGGAACAAATTACGCCTCTATAGTACCTTAGCGAAATTTCGTGAGCTGATTTTGGTTATATCAGTGCATGCGGATTAGTGCTATCTTCAAGATTTTTGGTACAAAAACAGGAATAATAAATCCTAACAAATGGAAAATTAATTAGGTTAACCACCGTCATCAGCAAAACTAGAGTCGTAAAAATTAAAACAGAAACAAACAGCAAACATTAAGTTATACGATCACATTCTTGAAGAAGCAGAAGATTTTCAATACTTTGGTTCCTGCATCGATATTCTAACATGATATAGCGAAAAGAAAGAACAGTTTTTTACCACAAACGCCAAAATTCGTCAATAAAAAACCAGTAAAGACAATATTTACATAAGATTATGGAACATCACTACTCAGCGAACATGGAACATCACTACAGACATGGAACATCACTACTCAGCGAACAATTAACAACACCAATAACTTTGGGACAAAATGCCTTCGATCAATAATAAGATCTACATGGCAAGACCACTTTATTAATGATTAGCGTCATTCTTGAAAAAAACCCACCAACGACCTGTAATAGAAACAATTCAGAAAAGTCAACTGAGATGGTTGGAAAATAAACTTAGACATCTGCTTTCATCTATGTTCAATGTCCTTGCTCTCTACAGTCCGGTTAATGGAAATGCAGAGGAAGATAAAGGCTAAGATAGCACTTATGGCAAGTGCTATATTGCTTTCTTACGATACTTGAGATGTTGTTGTTATGGATATTTACGTATGTATTTCCATATTCCTACCTGATTAAACTGTATGTGTGTGTGTGCGTGGAACGACTATATTTGCTTTTGGAGTTAAATCGCTTTTAGATTCGAGACAGCCTGTTTTTCCCCGTCCCTTGTAGACCTTTGCAAAAAGTCAATTCTGGTTCGAATTCATTATATGAGATCCTTTTTCCAAGTCCATCAACGCCAAGTTAACGAAACTCGAAAGTCGAAAGAAGCCTACGGAGGTTTCCTTCCGGTCAACTTATGCCCCCCCCCCTTCATCTTCCAGGGATATTAAACCGACAGAAGAGATTGCAAAGGCATCGACAGGAGCGCATATAAAATTTCATATTTATAAAAAATCAATTTGATTTTTTGTTGATTAAATGATCCTCGTCGTTAATTTTGCAGGCCTGTTTAACGTGGAAATGATGTTTACGTCCATAGCGCTTAGGTCACCCCCCAAAAAAAACATTCTAAGTTCAATTCTGTGCGGACTAGAGGAAATAAGTTTTCTAAGTCTTTCTTCGATCAGTTCCTGAATTAGTCGACTCTGACATGGACAATAAGGATAATCATTCCATAAACGGCAGAAAATTGATTGTAGGACTCCAACTATCAGACAATAATATATAATGTTAGTGTCAGGTACGATATGATGGCAGTTGTGTACCGAACTCGCCTCTCCAGGATTGCAAATGATGCAGCAGCGCTGTAACTCGTGTATAACACTTCTTGGGGAATATGTAGAATAATGTGTAAGTTACATGTCCTACCTCAATTCCTTCATGGTGGTTATCACAACTTTTCAACACATCCTCGTATATTATTATTATTATTATTATTATTATTATTATTATTATTATTATTATTATTATTATTATTCCAAGGAGTTTTTAAACTCATTGAGGGAGATATCATGTCAAAAACTATCCAACATTTGTGCAGTATCTATCATGTTTTGCTTCGAACTCAATCACAGTCATGGCATCCACAACAGATCTCTGGCAGTCTATTCCACTCATTCAGCACTCTCCAAGCAAAAAACCTAGGTCTAACACCCTTGTTAACTACACACTTACATAGTTTCCATGGATGGCCCCTAGTTTTCCCACCACCACCACCATACCTGTTTTGAAAAATTTCCTCTGAATTAATCTTGTAAAAACCCCCCAGTAATTTGTATATCTCAATCATATCACCCCTTTTCTGGAAGTCTATCAACCAGTTTCTGTAATCTTCAATTCCATAGGTTCATTCCATAGACCTGCTACAATCTTGGTCACTCACCTCTGGAACCTCTCCACCTCTTCCTCATCACCAAGAAACCCTGATGCCCAGATCTGCGCACAGTAGTCAAGATGGGGTCCTATCAAAGCTCGATAAAGATAAATAATAACTTGCTTGTCTCTGCTCATCAAAGTATTCTTTAGTAACTAAGTAATCTGATGAGCTGCTTTAGCCACTTTTGTTATGTATCCCCCTAAACTTTAACTCCCTATTCACTAACACTCCCAAATCTCTGGCTTCGTCAATTTCCTGGAGTAAAGTTGCACCGATGTGATATACAGCTGGTAATCTTTTTCACCTCACTATGCATTGCCTTACACTTTGCCACATTACACTGACATCCATTATACTTTGCCCAGTCTGCCAATCTATCCAAATCATCCTGCAAAATTTTGACAACATCTGTATTAACTATTGCACTACCTACTTTGCATCATCGGCAAATAACTGAACAGTTCCTCTCATATCTTTTCCTATATATCGTTAATGAACAAATTAAACAGGAGCAGTCCAAGAACAGAACCCTGCAGCACGTCACTAGTCACAGGCCTTCTTTTGGATAAACTCGTGAATAAACTTCTTCTTCTTCTGCATCTTTTCCTACTTAAGTAGGGTCACTGTTTATGGTGGGTCTCCTTCACAACCTTCTGTCTTGGGCTGTAGCCATATCCAAGTTCTTCATCCTCAAGTCCTCCTCCACCACATCTCCCTCCATCTCTTCATTGGCCGTCCGCGCTTCCTCCTCCTGCACATCCATCTGCATGACCTTTCTTCCCACATACTCTTCCTCCCTCCTCATCACATGACCAAACCATCTCAACCTTGCCTCCTGTATCTCTTCGCTCCTAAGTTCGTAACTTTCAACGTTCCCCTTGCATAGTCATTTCTCAGACGATCCTTTCTGGTCACACCGCACATCCACCTAGCATTCTCAGCTCTGCTGCCTTCATCCTGCTGATGTTATTTTTCCTCAGTGCCACAGTTTCCATTGCATACGTCATAGCTGGTATCACTACTGTCCTATAGATTTTGCCTTTTAGACTGATCGGCACCCTCTTATCGAAGAGCACTCCAGCCATCTCTCTCTCTCTCTCTCTCTCCGGTTCCTCCATCCTGTTTGTATCCTGCATCCCACTTCCTTCTCAGCCAAACCACCCTCTTTCATTGTTGAACCTAAGTATCGAAAGTCACTGACATTCCTGATGACATTTCCTTCCAGCTCCAGATCTGACCAGCTGTCACTGGAAAACTTTCTGTCTCTCCCAGGCAGGTTCGACCTCTTGTCTTCACATTTATGTACATCTCCTGCACCAACCTGACATATTTCTCCAGTACCTTCTTCTCCCTCAGATACCTCCAAACTTCTTGCCTTGGCACTCTATCATACGCTTTTCCAGATCAATAAATACCAGACGTAGCTCCCGTTGCTTCTCTCGAAACTTTTTCACCATCTGTCGCAACTCAAAGATAGCATCTGTCGTTGATCGACCAGTCATGAAGCCAAATTGCTCCTTTGCCATCTCCACCTCCTTCCTCAGTCTTCCATCAAGAACCCTCTCTAGGATTGTCATTGTGTGGGGAATCAACTTTATTCCTCCGTAATTCTTATAGTCTTAAACTCGTGAATAAACTACCTCTGATATATCTCCATCAAACACTCTCCTACCTACCTCATCTACCCTATATCCATCCCTATGTGCTGCAGTTTACTGATTAGAATTCCATGTGATATCCTCAAAGGTTTTGTAAAGTCCAGCAGTATCACTGTATGTAGTATATTGACATGTTTATTTTTATTTATTTATTTATTTTTATTATATGCTGATACGTTAGTATAGCAAAATTATTTGTGGGAGTGCCTATAATTGTGTTTGAGTGTCTATGTAGTCATGTGGAAATGGTATTTGCATCCTTACGGCTAAGGCACCTGAAGAAAGTTTCAGATTCAGAATTTAAAACTTTCAGTTTACATTCTAGTTGCCAACTAGAGGAACGTTTTTAAACTTTTCTTCAGCCGAATTTAGAGTTATTCGATTTTTGCATGACAAATAAGGTTTCATCCCAGGAACTTGTATTTTTAATTCCGTATCTCAAAAATCGAGCTTAGAGATCACACTATTACATAGAATCTGCCGTAATCTCTTATGGAAAGTCTTGAATGATTGCTCACCTTTGCTCACTATCAGTGAAGACTTTAAGAATGGAGACTGGCTTCCGACTTATTAAAGTTAGGCTTTTAAAAGGCATTAGAGGATTTTACTTACTTGTGTTGACTTCTGATCTCTTGCTACCTTCTGCGGAAGCAATTACTTGTGGATGTAGATTGCAGGCAACTTTAAAGTATACCACCGTCACAAATTTATCATGTCCCCTTTCAAAAAATGCTTGCAGTGCAAATGTCAGAGTAAACCTTCATTCTACAAACTAAAAAAAAAAAAAACTTGGAAATCGCACCACGCAAATGTTTGTGTTAATAATTAAGCTTGAAATAGGATTAAAATGTAACATTTTAGAATCTGTGGACCTTCATGATTTTTCATTTCAGAAAATAAAGAGTCTAACATCAACTTGAAGTTGCAATGTCTAATTTCCATTGGCTGTTAATGCTGTCTTCGGTTGACTTATTCTTTTACCAGTGTACGGAAAGGGACGTACTATATATGCCAGCCTATCTACGTTTTTTTTTTTCGAAGCCCATAAATTCTTCTCATGTGCTTTGAGAGTATAGGCATGTAGAGTCATCTCAAGGATATCTTCTTCTTCTTCTTGAGTATTCTGCAATTGAGCAGATTCTTCTTTTAGTAGCAGAAACTTTCCTTCCACTCTCTTCTGTTCTGAGCCTTCTCTTTCAAGGTTGTGTACCTGTCTCCATTCAGCATGTCATCTAGCATTGTTTTCCTTACTCTTCCTCTGGGTCTTTTCCATCTATGTTTGCTTCGATGGCATCTCTGATGATTCCATTTCCTCTCAGAATATGTCCGATCCAGTTTCCCTTGCTTCTTAGCAGACTCCTTTCTTCTTGTACTCTTTTTAAGACCTCTTCATTAGTTATTTTATCTGTCCATTTGATTTTTTCCATCCTTCTCCAAATCCACATCTCAAAGCTTTCCAAAATCTTAATTTCTTCTTTCTTCAATGTCCAAGTTTCAGATGTATAGAGGGCAACACTCCGCACATAACATTTTATTAGTATTTTCTTTAGGTTTCTATCCATTTTACTTCTGAATAAATTCCATTTTCTATTAAAGGCATCTCTTCCCATTGCTATTCCTGCTTTTATGTCACTTTTACATCTTCCATCATTGCTAATAACACTTCCTAGATATTTAAATGTCTGTACTTGATTCAACTTTTCCCCATTTATTCTGATATCCATATTTGCCTCTTTTCTTGCTATTTTCATTACCTTTGTTTTTCTGATGTAATTTCCATTCCATAATTGATACAGGATTCCAGTAATCTGTTCAACAGATGTTGCAGTCCTGTTTCAGTATTTGATAGTAATGCCTTGTCATCTGCGTATCTTATTGCAAATATCTGTCTACCTCCAATCTTTATTCCTTCTTCTGAATCCTCCAGTGCTTCTTTTAACATTGCTTCGGAATACATGTTAAACAAAATTGGTGACAGAGAACAGCCTTATCTTACTCCTCGACTCTCACCATGGCAGTTTGTCCCATATATAGTGAAATAATTAGCCTTCTGTCTTTCCAATCTATACCAATCGTTTCCATTACTTCCACCATCTTATCCCATTTTACAAAATCTAAAGCTTTTTCCTCAAGGATATATGTCATCGCTATATATATCAACATAGATCACGTAGGCGATAACAAATCTACATTGATGTGTCTCTGGGCTTGTTTCAGTACTGTGCATTTTTTAAATAAACCTGGCGTGCCCCCAGCTGTCTAAAATATTCGCTTCTTAAAATATTTTTTATTTAAAAATATTTGTAGCTCCAACTAAGATTTTTGAAGTAGTAGTAGTAGTAGTGCACACCTTACCACTCAGCTATTGAAAGAGAAATATAATGTTATTGAAATGTTACTAATAACCTCTTGGGAGAGACAATAATTTATGGGATTTTTTTCTTTCTTTCCCCCAATGAATCTACTATATTATCTACTGCGAAATTTTATACTTGAAGTTAGGTATACAGAATATAACATCATAAAACAATTACAGATAGAGGGGTCACATTTCTTAAAACGCGAGGTGGGTGCAATATATTCTACAAATGACTTTCCCCCACTTTCTTTCCAAAGCGACAAATGCATGAAACCATTCGCATTGAATAGATATGGTTAACATCAAATGACATCCCACTCACACAAATCCGTAGTGCATTAATAGTATTGTTGGATATGAATTAGAAAATCCGGGAAGCCCACTTCAAAGACCGAACACGAAACTTTTTTTTTAGTACATTTTTAGGCACTAAATCTTGAGCTAGCTAGTCTGTGATTAGCTAAAGGTGACGGTTAATTAACTGCCCACTGCCCATTAGTCGCCAGAAAGTTCAGGCTAAATGGCTTAATTTACTTGCTTTGGCGATTAAACGGTGTTAGTAGATTTATTATTTAATACACTCTCATAATTGCTTCGGCATATCCGTCTCTTTTAGTTGCTTCGGTCGTACTTTTTCAAACAGCAATGATATTAAACGGCCTTCTGTCCAGTCACGATGAATCCTTCATCACGCAAGTGGAATCTGATCATTTGTTTGAAGCCATACCTCATTTGTAAGTAACAATCCTTCCATGGAAACCGATGGATTCCTGTGCGTATAATTCTGGCAAAATCGTTTGTCGTTCTCCTCAATCCCTGTTTGAGAGAATCCACTGATGCGTTTTATTTGAATTGCTACCAAATTGACTGAGATTTTGAAGCCAATGAATTTGTCTGTTAAATGCATGTATTCTTCTTGACGCTTTGCCGTTTTGTGAGATGAAACCCTAATTTTCCGGGAGTGGAAGAAAACCTACCATTAGTCGATCACAAGATCGGCTAAATCACCGTAATTTCAAACGTTCTTATAAAGGTTTTCGTCCACAAAAGATTCGAATCTAGGTCTTTCCAATCAAAGGGCATCGTCGTTACTGATGTCTCATTGAATCCTGTTATACATCAGTGCACAAAGGGTGAAAATCACAATCGTATCCAACACTCACATGTTTTCTCCATCAAATTATGTGACCTGCTTCTCCTTTTTTTTTTTTAAACTCATAATGTTTTCATACTTTAATAATGGCACCCGGTTGGTCGAATTCTCCAATTGTGTTACAGTCACTAATGTCTCACTATGCCTATGGAAGTCGCTTGACTCTAAACTCACCAATTCTACCGCTCAGCATCTGTAGGTTGTGATGGTACATGATTTGTCAATGGTACACAATATTAAAATAAAAAGCACAAGTTTATCTCGATAATTTTTTTGCAGATGTATAATTTTTATATTCATATGGTTACAAACAAAATAACATTTTTGCCACAGCAATTATTTCCCATTCTTGACAAAAAAAGTAATAATAGAAATAAAACGATCCATTTCTTTGTAGATGATCTCGAAGAACATTACCCTAACAGATTTTCATGAAAACGAATGCATTGAGGAATACATTAAGTTTTCCAACTCATCCTGAAAAATAATACTGTCTCGTATTTTAAACCCAGGTTCCTCTTTGCTGTTTGCATTGCGTAGCCGATCTCATACGGAAGTAGCAGGTTTTTTCTCCTGACAATGTGGGTATTTTCATCCCGCATACAGGCAAATTGGCCAACAGAGGACAAGCAGTTTGCAGACACAAAATGCTATTGGAGGTGATAGGCGGTAGATGGCGTTGTGTATTGATGGCAGTAGTAGTGTCGTGTATATCAGGTTGCACAAATGAGGCATGACTTCAAACAAATGATCAGATTCCACTTGCGTAATGAAGGATTCATCGTGACTGGACAGTAGGATAGTAAGATTAAGTAAAGGAGACGATGTGGAGTAGCATGTCCTCCCACGATGAGTCCTTGGATGCGTCGAAGGTGTCACGTAATAATAATAATAATAGCTATAGTACCCAGTACCTCTATATAGTGCAGTCGGACCTATTAGCCATTTAGATGGAAGCATCGGCTTCGATTTCTGTCTAATACAAGAAACATTTATTGATTTTACACTGATGTCGCAGGGCCTTTCCTACTAAAAAAACTTTGGCTTGGATGAAGGAACTCATGACGTTGACAGCTAATACAGTCTTCTCATAGCCGAAGAAGGCAATTTCAACCATCTCAACATAGCGACGTTTGTTTGATGACAGTGTGCTTGATGATTTTTTATATGAATTGTGTTGTTTAGATGTTTACCTTGTACCACTATGGTAAGGATGCTTAAAATTCTTCTTATCCTTGAAAAATTTGATTGAGTTGGATAAAAAAAAAGTACCATACTGGTCAATGACGATCATTGTCCACTATGAGACCATCATTTTGCTTAACGTGGCCTGAAATTGATCCTACTCTGATTTTCGGCTTAGCTTTCGCTTCGTAAGAATTCGAAGGAGGCAACTAAGTCCTGTTTATCATTGTCTGTTTAACTTAATGAAAAAATCTATCCTAAGTGTCTCCTGGAGGGGCATCCTTTTATACGAGTTGTAGCCTTGCGTTACATGGGATTCAAACCTAGTCTTTCCAACCGATGCGAAGCAAAATGTCGCGTTGTCTTTGCAGCTGGTACATAAATGCCAAATTTAGAAGACGAAGAACGAGATTCTTGTTTTGAATTCTCTGGAGTGTCACTTGAGATCTGTTTGCCACATTCTTGAAATTAATCTCTCATGTTGAATGAATGCATTCAATCTAGAGTTTCAATAACAGAGCAATATTTATCACGAAGTTGGTCATTTTTTAAAGATCCTAAACACCTGAAGACATAACAGTATCCGTGACTTATGGTACAGGAAATACACATTTAAAATGATTTCATATTGAAATTTATGGCTAATTGACAGCATTTTATATCCCTAATACCCCTAGGTACTATAGGGATCAGTGACGGCTCGTGGCTTGAAATCGTGAAGGTGCTTTCACGATTTTCAAGGTGCTGCAACTTTCGAAATACAGTATACATGCACACTGTAAGTACAGTGTATACGTGTTTGGATAAAATATCAAAATTATGGTAAAAATTAAAAAAAAATTAAACATGAAAAAATATTGTTTATTATCGATAAAATTATACAGTTGGGTATAATTCAAACTTACTTAAAAATAAAATATATTCTCCTTGTTTTGTTTCATGAAAAAATATTGTTTATTATCGATAAAATTATACAGTTTGGTATAATTCAAAATTACTTCCAAATAAAATCCATTATGATAACCCCAATAATGTTGTAAAATAAAAACTATAACAAATGTTGTGTCTTTAATTGTAATGTCCAAATATTTAAAGAGACGGAATAAACACGATAAGCACTACGAACACTCGACTACTGGCGCACTCTGCATATAAACAACAGTGGAACTGCGCGACGGACAGTGCCGCATTACGCTAATAGCTCGCATCTCACTATGACGTGCATATGCTTGCGCATGTAGCAAATATTAGCAATACGACATTCTGGTAAACACAGTGCTGCTATCGTCCTTCGCGCCCTAAGTGTTACGCCGACTAGAGATACATTTTTTCCTTAGCCTGGGCAACCAGACTGATTTGAGGTTCAGCAAACATACTGTCCTTAAATTTTGAAATATTGAAATTTTTTAAAAAATAATGCAATGATGTTAGAAATGATTTTCCTAGCAGGGTTTATATTTTATGTTTTCTTACTTCATTGTGTAACAGCCTTTTCCGGAAGAGCAACTTATTATCTATGTTAAGGAAATATAGACTTCCAGAACGAACGAACGAACACCCCTCCCCCCCCACACACAACTGAATAATTTAAGCTAATAAGTTTCTTTGTTGAAGACGAGATCTAAATAGTTCGAACTGCTTTGTTGAAGACGAGATCTAAATAGTTCGAACTGCTGCTTAGACGAATTCCGATTCGTCACCAATAAAGTAATTCTGACTGTTGAAGCAAATGAGATCTCTCTTGACTTCATAAGTTCTTTCATCTTATTATGATAACTTCCTACCTACGTTGAAAGCATAAGGTTCATCATCCGCCAGTATCACAATATGTTGATGATGGTGAAGGTGTTGGAAGATCTAAGAAGTAAGGAACCATCACTCTTAAGATGGATGTTATATTTGGATGTTATATCAAATATTTATTCTTTGTAGAAAATCTAGATACATTAGTTAAGTAGACTGAACAATCTGTTACATAATTAGTTTTCGCCAAATCACTGTTACCATAAAAGTCATAGCCCTACCGAATCACAAGCCAAAGTGGCTAACCCTATGAGGCCGTGGATATTCCAGCCAGTTGCCTGTTTTGACGAAGAAAAAAGCTCAAGGAAAATAAACACCTTCCACCTTCGTATTACACCGACTATCTCGCACTGATTGTAAAGCCCTTATAAAGGTTAGCGTCTTAGACCGGATTCAGACCAGGTCTTTCGAACCAATGGTGAAATATTGCAATATTTCACCAGCGATTCGAAATTCTCATTGCAATAATGACAGAGATTGGGGAAACACTTAAAAAAAAAAAAAACTTATTCCCGTATTAATCTTATTCACTTATTCATACCCAAAGAATTTAAAACAGAAGAGAAACCCACTTGGTCAAATTGAAAAGAAATCTTACGTGTAACAGAATTCAGCCCAAAAGCCTGCACTTTTCCGAATTCTTTAAGGAAATGCTTATCGTTAGTCTTGATTAGAGTTCATTTGCAGAATTTTCGCATTACTCCAGAAGGCAAAAAAAAAAAAAAAAGAAAAAAGAAAGTGATATTAATGTGCTTTTGGGAAAGAAGAAGAATCAATTTAGCGGACTCCATGCACGTAGTTCCTAAGCACAAAATCTGTTTCATCATATCACAACACATTACAGCATTACAATGCTTACGCTAAAACGAAGAAACAACAACAACAATAAAAAAAAATCCACCATTTGCAGTCTGAAATGTTCCGGCTTCATGACAATGCACGGCCACGTACAGCCAATTTGTTTCAACGATAGCAATTCGATCCCTGGGAGGTCCAACATCTCACCTACATGACCTAGCCATAACGACTTCAGTCTGTTTGATTCATTGAAGAACTTTCAAATCAAAATTTCACCTCTAGTTTTGAGGTAAAAATCAATTGTTCATCAATAGCTTCGAAGTTAACTGGTCACATTCTACGAGGGAAGCATTAAAACATGTGGAGGGACGGGACAAAAGTCCCAAGCACAATGGTTGAAAAATAGATTAAGGACGCGGCCTATATTTGCATATTTTGATATGCCACTGGCATGATGTAACTATGACTTTCACCCTCCAGAACCATTTTATTATGTCTCTTCAAGGGCCCACGAACTCTATGGATATCGTAGTTACACAAATATAGCATAACATGCCATCAAGTACGCCAAAAAATAAATAAAAAAATCAGCTTCCGCCTTTTTATTCCCATATAGGGAGTAGGCGAGGCCATTTAGCCCTATCTAACTTTTGGAGACTGAGTGGGCAGGTCAATCTCCACTGGTACCCAATCAGAGATAGATGGCCCAAGGCTATCACTAATTAAGTGGCGCACGGTGAAGAGAGGCGGCTCAACATGTGCCGCCATCTCGTGGTCCCTAACCCTAAAACAATATATTTAATTTCTGAAATAATGTTGGTTCTACGGTCGAGTTTCTTGAGTTTACGAGACGAAAAACCCGAGTTTCCGGGAGAAAAAACCCGCTTGCACGTGCCAGAGATCGACTAACTCGATCTCTGGCACAGGCAAGGGGTTTTTTCTCCCTGAAACTTGGGTTTTTCGTCCCTTAAACTCAAGAAAATCGACCGTACCATTAAGTCAAATAAAGAAAAAGTGTTGGAAAAAATCCTCTAACGCCTTTAATTCTCCAAAGGGACTAAGTAGGCAAAGCAGTTTTAGTTCTAACTTTATAAAGAACAATTAGTAACTAATTCTCCCCTCAGCAGTCACTGATAGCTGGCCCTAGGTTATCAATGATTTTATAATCATCCTGGGAGAAGAGTATGGCAGACAATTGGTGCCATCTCTTGTTCCTTAACCCTAACACTATATCCCGTATAGTTAACAACTTAGCAAATCAACCGTAGAACTCACTATTTTAGACAAGTTGCATTAAAGCCTCGAATTTCCGGGAGATAAATCCCTTCGCTAACTCGGGGACTAGCTGAGAAAAAATCGTAAGAATAGTTTGGGAAAAGACATTTTTTCTCGTATTCTAGTATATTTTAATAGAATAGTTTAATAATATTTAATGTTCTATGTCAAAAAAAAAAGCAATTTAAAATAACTGAGATAAAGAGCCAAAAGGCTTCACTTCGGCGATTCAAAATTATTCTAGTTAAGTGGATATTGAAACCCACATTATTTCTTAGCCAAATAATGTGGGTTTCAATAACCATTTATCTGGAATAATTTTGCATCGCCGAAGTGAAGCCTTTTGGCTCTTTATCTCAGTAATTTAAATGGTGCAGCTCTTGGCAACTTGTATGGTAAAAGAGTAACTACATCATTGCAACCTTAGTATTCACATCAGAGTCTACCTACTCACTTATGAGACTTCAATAAAGGTCGAAACCGGTCTGAGTAGTGAACTCTTCTCATAATGTATAACAGCATACATCTCCTAGGTCCTAGGAGATGTGTTTTACATTATGGGAAAATACTAAGAACGGTAATCGGAGCTTGCTCCACCTTTACTACGAGTTGTCTACCTGTTGGCTTATTCTTGGATTCGCCGAATCTTTATAATTCATTTATATTCGGCATGAAACTCTTAGATTTTCTATCTTAGAGTTTCTTATTTGGCTAAGAAATAATGTGGGTTTCAATTTAAAAATTTAAAAAATAAAGTTACATTAAAATTTAAAAATTGAATTAACATTTAAACAATATAAAATTAAATTTTAATTTTAAAAATTAAAATTAATTTCATTTCCTCGAAATTTTTCAGACGATTATTTTTCGTTTTGGCTATTCACCGATGAACCAAATCTGAATTTCCTTTTTTAAAATTAATTTATATCAACTCATCGATATTTTATTACTTGCAGTACATCGTAGATTTATTTATGAAGATTTTTTTTGCTTAATTTAGCATTTTCACTGCGCAAATAAATTACTTAAGATGTGAAATAAAAGGAAGTCAACCTACAGCATACACTAATCTTAGTAGCTGTTTCAAGTCGTCTGAACATTATTTTGAGTCTTACCTGAAGTATCCTATTAATATTAAGAATTTCATTTGGTCTCCTTGCTATGACTTTGCAAGTGTTGCAAGCGACATTCCATCGAGTGTCAATGGCATCTAAAGTTTTCAAATTGAACTTTTGTTGCTTGTCAATAATTGAGTGTGGATCATTGGCAGCCTTTAATTTTTTTTCTTCTTCTTTTTTTTTTTTTTTTTATAAGATCCGTGTCTCGCAATGAAGGGTCATTGCCATTGGTGATGGAATTCTACCTTTCAGAGCCTCGAGCAACCCATTAAATAGGACATGTTAATGACAGACATTTGTTACCAAGTGGGCAATCGGTTGTCACGCGATCAGTAAGGAAGATTACCACAACTGAAATTTTTGCTTCCCTTTACATTTAGCATATTTCCCGGTTGACTTCGTTCTTATAAATATTAATCACTTGAATGAGAATTTCACAAGGTTTCTTCATTTCTGTTGAATTGCGTATTTGTATACTTTACATCTGCAACATTATTAGAGCTGCATGTCGATGAACTAGCTTTATGATTTATTGCGACATTTCAAGCGTCAATCCATTAGTTTTACTCATATTTTGCCTTAAAGGCAAAACTTGGGCATTTCCAACTATGAAAATTTTGAAGATAGTAAACGCTCAAAAGTCCTCGAATAACTTTGACTCTTGAGAAACATAAATAAAAAAAAAGAGCCATAATAAACACCATATAGCCTAGTTAGATATCAATAATTTAATTCTGAATTTTATCTGAAATTTTTGAAGAATTATATCAAGCTCTGTAAGATTGTCTTGTATTGAATGTAGCTCTATAAGACTACATTCATTTTTCCATTGACGTTATGTTACAGATTTTTTTTTTCTTTCCAGTATAAAATAATAAAGATGTACTAGCAGAGTGGGTTAGATGGGAGCAGTACGGTGGCTACTCAAGCAACTAGGTGTATTTTTCAAGTAAAAGAGTCTGGAAATATGTTATTGAAGTGAAGTTACAAACAGTTAAAGGAAATAGGACGACCGAGGTTTGCAACCATTCCTAAATCTTGATTGAGTAATACTGAATAAGTCTTTGGAAAATTGCAGAATACGTTATTTTATTAAACAAAAATATTTCTGTATCGAGGAATGCAGAGCTCCAACATTTAGTATACAGCCTGGATGAGTGTGAGATGAATTTTATCGCCGAGCGTGAGACCACCACATCCTGGTTGCTGGAGGACTGAAGTGGCTTGAAAAAGTTCTTAATCCCGATAATAATAATAATAATTCTCTATACTTCTTTATTCTCCGGATGGAGTAAAATGCTTCCCTAGCTATCTTTTTGGAAATCAGTCGTGTACTCGGTACCTGTCTTTGTCTTTGCTTGAGGATTAGTGTGATCTCTGCCTGCGAACGTAGACGACGGCGCATGAGGATATGACAGATATGATAATACCAGTCTGATATTACTGTTGGAAGTAGTCTATATGTTCTTACGATCGACTTTCTAAGTTGCGGGGTTAAAAGCACGAGTTCCCTGGAATAAAAACCTGCTTTCTTTTGCCCTAGAGATTACTTCAGGTAAGACCCAACTGGCTTAGAATTCTGCTCATAAAAAGGCGTAGAATACAAAGTTTCTCTAGAATAGAATAGGATCTGTATGGTCTATCTTCTTCAAATATAGTGTTAGACATTATGACAAGGCTAAAGAATTTGAAGTAAGTTCAAATAGTTTGGATTTCGATTTTTTGCGTCACACGAATAGTAAAAAAACTCTTCCATAATCCCATCTGTAACAATTGGAAAAATTTCAACATGTAGCTTTATATCACAGTATATTAGAAGACTGTACTGTTGTTAATGATAAATGTTTTCTGAAAAAATCTTTCAGAAAAAATTTCAGTCTTTCTCTATAAAGATCAGCTGCCAATCCAAACTTAAGTTTAAGGGGTGGAAACTGGCAATATTACTCGTACGATGACTTTTTCTGGCGTAAAGACATCGAGGGTTATACTGTGCCAGGACACAAATCACAGCAGTACATATGGTAATTGGTTAGTTGGGTAATAACAAACATCCATGCCCCTGGCGGGATTCGAACCAGCAGCCTCTTGACTGGAGAGCGGATACGCTAACCAGGATACGCTAACCTCATGCTGCCACGCAAGAGGAGCAACAGAAAATGATTTCATGGATTTCTATTCCTTGTCATAAATAATTTACTTCAGTGTATCACGTGGGACATTTTTTCCAAACTTTTAATTTTTACTATAACTCAGAAAAGAAAAAAAAAATAGCTCTTTTATTTATTTACTAAAAAGTTCACACCTTATATTAAAGTTAGCTCAAGTTAAAGCAGACAATTTTTCAAGCCTAAACAAATATTTGGATATGTCTAAGAGTGGCAACGTTGTATGGGATTAATACAATACTGCTAGATAAGAATCGCGATCTGAGAAATTTCGATGTAAAACCCAAGCCACTTTGTCCCGTTAAATATTCCCATATATTTGCGAAGAACAGTACCCACTAATGTGTTAGTCTTAAAATCACCTTAGTGGACATTCATATTAGATGGTATATTAATTTTTATGCATTATCGTATTTATTTTATAAAATCTTATCTTAAAGTGCATTGGTAAATTTAGATAAAAATACTTAGTATAGTAGTTCGTATAGGCCTCCTTAGCTTTGTCCGTATAAGTTAAGTCCTTTGGTTGGAAAGATCTCGGTAGAAAGCACACAGTTTACAGAAAAAAGAATACTTGTATTCGCAGACACAGGACTAAACCATCTTATCTTCGAATTACGATTACGAAATCCAAGGATACCTGGAAGGTCGTGGGCGCTTTAGTGCCTGTTAGAACCACCACTGTTGGTCTCACCCTCGACGATAAAATTCATCTCACACTCATCCAGGCTGTATACTAAATGTTGGAGCTCTGCATTTCTTGATACGGAAATAATTTTATTTAATAAAATAGCGTATTCTGAAATTTTCCAGCAATTTGTGAAAATTATTTAATGGAAAGAAATAAGAACGCTGTTATAAAAAGTTTGAATCCACACCACTTGGGTATTTTCTCTGATATTAAACTCTACTGACGAGATCCCAATTCTCAAAACTTTCGTCAATGATGAGTGAAAGATTAGGATCCCACAGCATCAACCTGGAAGTTTTGTATGGTTTCGGAACAATTTAGTGCAAATTTTGTTGAAAAAGGAAAAAAAAAAAAAAACACTTTTTAGGCAGGCCAGATCCATGGTAAAATCAACTGCAGCGGAAAGGGATGAATGTTAAGGTACAGGAGCCACGAGGCAAGTTCATTATATTAGTTCGTGTATGTTCATCAAGTAATTGGTCTGTATCGCCAGAACAAACAACAAAATTCTCCTGAGAAAAAATCTTAACCATGTCGTCCAAGAGTAGCTAACTCAGCATAAATAGAAAAGATCCGAAAATGTTCATTGGCGAATTCCTAAGGCTTATCCTATCAAAGGAAATCTTATTCGTAAGGCAGTCCCACGGAAATAAGGCACTGATGAGCTTGTGTTACCAAGTAGATGGCAAAGTCTGTAAGCCGCAGATACCAGTAGTGGCCCAACTATTTTTTGGCCTTCCTGAATAAGCATTTGTAGCTGAACTAGGCAACTTGAAAGCATCGAGTTCTTAGGTTATTCGCATTCCCGTTTCACAGCTTCTGGTATTTGTCCATTGGATAAACTCCATTTCATCAAAAACATCTTGTCCTTGCCAAGAATAACTTATTTCTGATGACAGATATCTTGCTGAGTAAGCAGCTATCATTCTTTTTATCGTGATTTTGTCCAGACAGAAATAGAACTGAAATCTGTTGTACAGCGGCGTATTTCGATGGAATATTGTGGTAGAATATCCTTCTCAAGACATTTACTAAAAAGTAAAGATATTGGAAAAACGTATGACTGGGGTAGCCAGACTGGAGTGCATACTGAAATAAATGCATATGCAGAATTTGAAAAAAAAAAGAAAAAAAGAAAAAAAATCAAATTTGACAAACGTATGTCCAGTACTACCTCAGCTGGTATCTCCGGAATTTCTTGTACTCGATTAAACTTCTTTATTCGCCAGTAGGACGATTATGCAGGAGATTATACCATGGCGTTATCTTTTTTCGGGTAAGAGGAACGGGTAAAGAAACTCTGCGTGCAAAATTTAAATTTCTGTAGATCCTCTATTTGCAGCCAATCAGTTGTAGATCAATCAGGTTTGGAGTCAATCAGTTGTAGCAAACAAGCTCTCATGACAGCCCCAACGGTGTTGTCACGAGAGCTTGTTTCCTACAACTTCACTGCTATAAGGAAGGTATCGATGACGGAAAGACCTGAGTTCGAATCTTCTCTAGGATGGGAAGAATTTATATAGAGACTTTTTCAATTCAGGATGAATTAGCCGGTCTACTTTTTGGACTACTCCTTGCGAACTGAATAAAATCATTCACCGTTTTAACTTGCTTGCTGTCTGAAAGCACAACGAAGGAAGGCAAGCTAGGATCTATGAGGTAAAAAACGTGTGATCTGAACTTAAGACGGATGTTATTCTTCTTCTTTTTTTTTAAATCCACGAGAATTGGATAATCCGTGAACCTTACACCCCTTCACTCATCTTCAGATCTTCGAATAAGCAGTTTGCCCCCTCTCATCGAGAGCACATGAAAAAATCAGCTACCACCTAAAGACATTCGCAACCAGCTGTTGAGGTATCGAGGACATGTCATCCATTTCAAAATTGTCTGAATCGAACATGACTCTTCAACATGGTACGGTACTTAATACTTTAGCAGCTACTTCTAATAACAGCGTTCTTTTGAAGGTTGAATTCAGTTCTACAGCGTTTGAAGAACACTCATGCTTTGATGTGTATTGGCTTCGAACTCTGCTAACAGCATTAATGATGTTAATGACAGTAGTAAAAAGAACACTCTCAATGTTTAACAACTTTATTAACAAATCTTCATTAACAATTCTGACTGGTCACATGACAAACATGATTGCATCAAACGTATGATGATCCATTATATTGAATCTTTAAATCATTATCTTTTCCGATTTATGCCTCTCAGTTGTCTTTATCTTTTGTTTCTTCTTTATTAAGATGCTTTCAAATACTTTTCCATTTTTCGCATAGCAGTACTTCCTACACTTGATATAATTTGTACCTAACTAGAACAGACTCTAAAATAAACAACAAACTTTCGAGCGAATGTTATGGCCTTCATCATACTCTACTGGGTCTTCACCTTTTGTCATGTTCGACTTCCGTTTTTCATCTCATTCTTCTTTTTTTTTTTTTTTTTTTTTGTGGTGGTTACCCCTACTTCGCCTGATCTCTCCTCACACAGGCAGGATTAGACGCAAGTGGAGACCAGACTAATGTCAATGACCTTAGGAAGTCCTGATCCACTGACGCTATTGAAAGATAAGTTATTATTGAAAGATAAGTTAACCCTAACTAGAAAGTTTTTGCCTAACATTTGAAATTGGTGCAATAAAAACATGAAGCCCTTTCAGAGCTCATTTAGATTTAATTAGAACAGTGAATCACTTTACTATCAGCTTGTTATATGTTTAGAGAAGAGATAAATGAACTAAAGCTATATATATATATATATATATATATATATACCACAGAGTTAATCATACAGGTGAAGACGAAATAGGGCGTATATAATGGATAAAATACAGTTATTGGATTCCTGTGACTGCTACATTTGCACTTATTTCCTTTTTTTTTTTTTTGTAATTATAATATCATGTACTATTATCCAATTGTTTATTCCATTTCATATGATCAGCCACTTGTTTTTGATGATGCATAGCTCAGTATCCTACAAGTAGTACTGTCACTAATATTAATAATTAGAATTATCAGTTTGATAGATTTAAGTAAGAATTGAAATGCAAATAAAATTGATAGTCGCAATCTGATGAAAACAACTAACGTTTAATTTTTGAGAAGTAATACCTATTCTAAATCTTGATTTTTCGTAATCCATTTGAAGTAAAAATATTACAGCAGCTACAGGAAAAGATGCATTATTCGAAGCGTGAGAGGTATTTTAATAGTAAACTTAATAGTGAAGGTATTTTAATACTATTAAAGATATTTGAATACGAAACTTAACTGTGATTTGCACAGAACTGTGTCGTGAATAACACTAATATCAATATGCAATCAGCGCCGTATGCCAAACGATAACATGTAAGAAAATTTCATTACCAGAAGATATTCAGATACTGTTAATTTCGAGTAGTTTCAAATGCAGTTGTAAGGAAAGAAAGTGTATATAATGTATAAAATACACAGGAAATTAAGTAGAATAAATATCTGATTACACTAGTTATTTCTTTAGAGCAATTCGCTTCAGAGAACTTAATATAATTTTGGCATCGTTTTCACCAGACCTCAATTCGAGACATGAGTGATTGTACAACAAAAAAATTATAAATGAAGAATTTTATATATATATATATATATATATATATATATATATATATATATATATTACGAAAAGAGTGATGGATGAGTAGAATGCATTGCCTGAATGTGGCGTTGTGAATGAATAAGTTGTAATGATGGGTCTGAGGACTCTATGCAGATTTATTTATGACAATCGTTTGTAAATTTTTTCCCTAGATGATTTTTTGAGACCATGGAATTTGTACTACTACTACTACTACTACTACTACTACTACTAATAATAATAATAATAATAAAATGATCATTATTTAAACAATTAAGTTCTAATACAGATTCATACCTATGGAGATGTATTTATCATGTTAAAACCAATGTCTAATTTAATTTTAATTATATTATATTTTTATTATTTTTAAAAGTATTTTATAACTGTAGCAACGTTTATTTATAAGTACTTATTGATATCACTACAAACAGAATATGCTAGAAAAATCTACTATTAAAAAAAAAAAGTAAATAATACTTACATGAAGAAAAGGCCTCTTTCGGTGTTAGTAACATCATTGTAGATAATCCACGGCCTAGGTATCATGTGCTTCGGATAGTCACCTTCATTTTTGTACACTTTTTGCATTATAACCGGGTCCGCTATAAAAACACCTTCAATAGGTCCAATCTTTTCCCGATATACCGGTCCAAGTCTTTTGTGTAACTTATCACAATATTCAAATATCTTAGCTGCCCCACCACTAAAAATCAAATTTAAAGTGGTCCCAATTAGTGGAAGGCCCCTCGGAGATGGCATCTCATTAAACGGTTTCATTTTGGTAACCGAAGGAATGTTGTCGCCCACCTGACCTGCAGTGAGGCTGTCTGTAACTGGACATTCATTAAGGGAATCGGACAGGGCAGTGAGCCCGCTGGTTCTATAACTCACAGCAGCTGAACAAGTGAAATCGGGCTTGAAGTCCTGTGCTGATGACTGAAGTCTGCTAGCTTCTAACAGTCCTTTCACTACGTGACGCGATGCTGCCATGGTAACAGGCGAATCGGAATAGCCACTGCATGTGGAGCAGGACTGGTCGGCCGAGAACTCTGCATGCTGGTTTTATAGTGTTGCCTCATTCTCTTATAAGTGACGGAGGATTTTGCCTCGGGGAGGTGGAACTGACGCTTCCTTGTTAAGGCTCAGCTTCAGGTTTCTCCCAGAAGTCCGGAAGACAGCAGGATGGCTGTGTATTCCTGTAGTTTGTATCGGACTTTGCAACTTGCACGAGGAAAACGCTGAAATAAGAAATCGCATTATATTGTCACATGACAACGAATCACGTGATGCATTGTACTATTGCAAACAAACCAAGGGATAAAAGTAAACCTCAAAGGTAGGATGAGAAAATTAATGATTAATGGAAAATTGATCATCCGACAACCATCTGGGATAAGAAGGGGGGGGGGCGATTAGTGCCCTGCTGTGTCAGCAGGACAACAGAGAATAAAAGGGAAATCCACTAACCTAAAAAAAAACACGAAGGGAAGGCAAGTAAAGAATATAATCTGAGGATCTTGACGCTTTTTTTTTTCCCTGCTCTCTTCACTCCCGTTCGGCGGAAACTAGCTTAATCCTTCTAAGAAAGATTGGATTTAAATATAGTCTACAAATTTGCATTTAGTGATAAAAACTTTGTTGAATATTATTTTCGAAATTTAAAAAAAAAATGGCAGTTGAATGATGATGTTCAACTGACAATTTTTATTTATTTTGATTTCAGATGGTATATTCCTTAATTTTTTTTAAAATTAAACTTAAGATCGTTAATATATTTGAAAACTTTTTTGATCAAAGAAAGATTGACTATTTCATATTTTAAGGCTTTTCTATAAGAAGTTTTATAGTGAGTGGTGGGATTTCTTGATTCGTGTTTTATAGCAAAAACTTCAAAAGAAGTGGAGACAGCACCAACAGATATTCGAGATACTAATAACAAACAAAGCAGATTTTGTTTTTCTTTCTAAATTGCTAATTATGGGAAAATAAGGAGAGAAATAAAGAAATTCTTAAACATCAATCCACAAGATAGTATGAAAGAAAAATAGGAAAATATTTTAAACTCTATTAAAATCTAACGTCAAGCTGCATTTATTCTTATTTGAATAAAAGGATAGGAACACTGTATTAAAAAAAAAACAAAAAAAACGGTTATTTATTATTTCATTTCAATACATTTCGTTTGATGACCAGTCCTCACCTTTGAGAAAATAACCTGAAGATTTCCAGTATAATCCAGTATAATATAGGACTTCCACCTGCTTTCTCGGCAGGGTGGAAGTCCTATAGAAACCCTGCCAGGTGGAACCTAGCAAGGTTTCTATATCTGAAATGTAACTGGCGCAAGATGAAGTACATCCTTCAGTTTGAACCGATCTAATAAATCTGACAGATTTTCAACTGGACTAATAATAAGGAACAGAGACTGAGACGTCAATGGAAAGATTGATCTTTTCTTTCCATTCAGACTACTAGCAGGCAGATCTGTTGAGAGGAAAGAATACATTTTCATCTTGAAATTAGATGTAAATGTAATCCTATCTATGAAATGTCCTAAACCTATACTACGTAAATGATATTGGTGCGCTAAGGATTTTTAAATCATTACTTATTTCGTTTATTTTATATTTTTTATATAAAACGGAAACCCTGTTCTAGAAACTCAACATCTTTTTAAAACAATTTCTGGGTGTTTCTAATAAGCTGGGAAGTAACCACAGGAGATACAATTCTTTCGTCTATCCAAAGACATTCACAAACATCCTTGTCCAATGCTGAATTTGAATCCACAACGGCGAGAGCGGGTATACTAACCACTGTGCCAATCAGGTAGGCAATTAATTAATGTATGGTGTGAATTATTGTTTAAAGATATTCGCATTTTGTCACTTCTTTAGAAATAATAGGGTCAGTCCATGTCGTGTGAACATTCTCAATATCATTATCCGCTTCTACAGTTTGTACGGAGGCGAAAAGGAAAATCCATCAGTGAATGTTTCACTGGTCTAACTTTCCGTATAGTTCATATGACTACAGATCATTCTCGCATTCCCTTAATACACCACAAGGTTCAAATCTTGTCTATGATATAATTAACCTTTATAAGGACTTCACACCCGAAGGTAAGTTAGCCGTTCTTATACAGAGGTGGAAAGATTTTTTTTTATCCTTCCTCAGAGCAGATACACCAGTTGGAAGATACACGTGATTAACTGATATAATAAACTGGTCTCGCAACTTTAGTTGCTTCCGCAGTAATCTCAACTAATGCCCAATGTAAGTTCATTCCTGAAGACGTCGTTGCTGTATTTCCATACGCACAGCTCGAGATAATTGAGTCTAACTTCGGATGAAGTTTAAGATGTCATTTAATTGTTAGGCTAATACCTTCAACTTAGTCTCCTTTCCCATTTCAATACACCTGCACGAAAGCTGCCTTCGATAATCCGTTAAATTCCACAGTTCTTGCTATTCTTTCTCCCATCGTCCTATTTGGTTTTTCTAGATCTCATGAGTTTAGTCTCTTTTGAAGTTTTCTTTTCTTTTTTTTTTTTTAATGCATGCTGCATTTAAGACAAACAATAATCTCACATTATCTTCTAATTTGCATAAATTTCATTATCTATTTTTTTAATCCCTACTTTTACTTTTATCTACTTTTATCCCCTCTCCCTCACAGCAAGACTATTGACGGGAGCGTATAAGAATTTTCGTAGGCCTGCTTAGATCTCTGAGACGTCTCCCTCTCCTCCTGCATGACATAGCAGTTACGCAACCAGAAGCCTTGCGTTGTATAAATTAACACGATTTTGAGAATATCTGCAATTTGTAGCCCTCCAAAGGGGAGAGAGAGAATTTACGTTGACTTCATTTGCTCTTGATCTTGACTGCTGCTTGATTTTACTTTTGGTGACTCCTCAAAAGTGTTTTTAGCACCAAATGGATGTTTTGTTTTGTTTTTCAGAAATAACTGCAGCAATTTAAAACAAACGTTGACAATTTTCTTTAAAAAAAAAGCATAATATCATGATATTTATTTACGTATTAGGCCCAATAGCTGGTTATAGCGAAGTAAGTTGGCTTTCATAAACAGTTAAAAACAGACAAACACATATTGGGCAATACATGCTTTTCTACTGAAAACAAATTTAAATATTCAACAACACTAAATATTCTGTCCCTAGTAATATTTGCAGTTAAATCTCAAACACATGCAGAGAGTTTGTTATTATTGAAAAAGAAGCATTATAATTCTGTGATGAAATTTAAAGTTCCTTAAATTCTATTTAAAAAAAAGAAAAAAAAACAGTATGAGTTAAAATGTCATTATGTCCTGAACTGAAATTGTAAACAGGACGTCAAACTGGTGACGTATGAATTGTGACGTACTGTTTATCATTAATATGTTTCGTTAAATTGCATTATCTGTCCTCTTTATTCTACCAGTAATAAACAAACCACTAGATGGAGTTGGGTATGAAATAAACTTATAGCAATTTTTGTTATGTTTATATCATTTAGCCACGTGTAGTGTAAAGGACAACAGAAGCACGTGGCAAGGAAGAATATTAATGATATTCAGTTCATAATTCTTGCATCATCATCAGTACGCTTGACACCATTTTCTTGTTTACGCTTTCATAGAACTTATTTAGGACATGCTTATATATATCGTTTTATTTCAAATTATACGGCGATTTAATTCCAGTTGCAGAATTACGCTATCATTTATCAGTTTAAATGTCATTCAACTTTATTCCGATATCCTGTATATCCATTATTATTTTGTACTAAGTATTAATCAATACGTTGAGTGTGTAAATTAGGTGTGATTCTATGAGAATGAGAAATTCATTAACCTTAATATAGTTAAAGTACTCGAATATGAATATGTTTCTCCATCCTCTAATAAGTACAGAAATTATCCGAAATTAGCATAAAAGTACAAAAGTATATTTAGCATTATTTTATAGTGACATAACCTTAGAAATGCTTCCCTCTTTCTCCCCCCCCCCCATTACATATGATATACCAATCGACTGTTTAGACTTGCGTGCTGGTTTGAACTCATTATGGGGTTTAATGGAATAAATACAGCACGTATGAATAATTAAACAACACGTTTAATCACTACTATATTTCATCTCAGTCAATGAGACATCGTCAGGGGAAAACAATATTAAAATTGCAAAAACACACACAAATTTGCACAAACATTAAGCTGAAAATATTAGACTGAAAGCCTAAGGTCCTAAGAGGGGGCCGCCCTCTATGGGCGCTGTTGGCTAGCCTTAGTTGGTTTAAGGATTAGAGTGTCACAAAATTTGGGAAGTTTAATGCAATTATATTTATTAAGATTTGGTTGTTTTTTTTAATTCTGTAAATTTTTCTTTAAAAAAATATTTCAAATTTGTATATTTTGTGATGAAGCATAGTAGGTTTTTTTCATTTGATTTTGTCCAAAGTATCCAAGGCGTGATCAGCAAGGCCTGACTGACCATACTTATGGTAACATATGTAATTTTTGTGTTCTTCAAGGTGGATGTTAGCAGACCTTCCAGTTTGACCATAATAAAATAAGTTGAAGGAACAAGGAGTTTTGTGTTGGAACTGATAGAGGATCCTTGGGAGAGCTGATGAGAGTAGCCAGCATTAGATGAGGTTTGAAAGCCGTGCAGAGATTGTACTTTTGTTTTTAGAGTTCTGGCTAATTTTTTCTGAGTTGCCCTGGATATAAGGAACAATGATAACATTACAATAGCCAACATGTTGAGAGGAATGAGAGGAGATGGGAGGAACAATTAATTTGTTGACCTTTTTGGCATTGTAGCCATTGGACAGGAAAGTCTGGCGAATAAAGGAGACTTCAGTAGTAAAATCAGCCTCAGAGAACAGAGATTGGAGGCTCTATTAACAAAGGTTTCGATAACACTATATTGTTGGGGTGATGGGAAAGTTTTTCTATGTATCTGTCTGCATAAGTGGGTTTTATGTAAGCTAAAAAAGAAAGGGTGCCATTGGGAAGACGTGCAATTAGCGTATCTAGAAAAGGCAGGCTATTATTATTTTCTTTTTCTATAGTGAACTGGATTCTGGGGTGCTATCTGTTGAGATGCAGGAGAGAGTCTAACATGTCTGAGCCGTGTGACCAAATAGAGAACACATCATCAGTGTATCTTAACCAGATAGAAGGTTTGAGAACAGCAGTATCAAGAGCAAGAGAAGGAGAGTCCATGCCTGCACCCTAAATTTGTTTATAAATAGCATCTTTCCAAGTGAAATACCAAGAATGAATGGTAAAATCAAGATCAATGAAATCCGGGAGGAAAACTTTTTTTTAGTAAATATAAAGTTTCAGAAAGAGTAATATTGGTTAAAAGGGGGGTGACATCAAAGCTAATCTTGATATCGTTATTGTCTAAAATTAAATTTTAGATTATCACGATTAGCTTTAATAAAAAAATAAAAATTTGACAAAAATATAAATTGGTCCCAGCACATAAAAGACTTTTTAGAATCAGTAGCAGAATTAAAAAAAAACGACTTAATCTTAATAAATATGGGTGTATTAAACTTCCCATAATTTCGGAAACTCTAATTATTAGGCCTCCGGCCCAACACAGCTAAGGCTAGCCAAAAGCACCCATAGAGTGCACCACTTATAGGACTTTAGGCTTTAAGTCTAATATTTTCCACTTAGTGTTTGTGGAAATTTGTGTGTGTTTTTGTAATTTTAATATTGTTTCCCTGACGATGTCTCAGTGACTGAGATGAAATATAGGAGGTGATTAAACTTGATTTAATTATTTAATTATTTATATGTGCTATATTTATTCTATTAACCCCCCATAATATGTATACCAAATTTTGCATGATCCATATATGTTGAACTTTGGCTCATCCAAAAAATAAATAAAAACAGACGGTAATTCTTCAATCTGAATTCTATTTTGCATGTTTTGTTGTTCATTTTAAACCTGCAGCAGGTATGGTTTTAAACATGTTTTTTCTTTCTTTCTTTTCTGATACGATAAACTTTTAGGTAGCTGTCGGCTTGCCGACGCCTAACTAGCATTAATCTGTTGAGAATTGTGCACAAACATTCCACTGATATTTTGATTCATTTGAAGTAGTCTTACGATTTTAGTAGGGCTCATGCTTCTTCGTAGACAATGTCTTCTACTACCTAGTTTTCTTTTCACATTACCTCTCTCACATACGGTATCACATTTTTTAAAAGAAATGTGATACCGATGAATGATAGCATTTTGAACGATAGCAGGCTTTATACTCTTAAATGACTCAATTGCACCAGATATATGGTACAATCGACTGTTGTTGTTGTTGTATGGTGTGAGATGTCTTTTTATTTTTTGAAAATGTTAAATTTTATTAAAAACTGAAATTGAAAATATTCATTTTCTAAACATTTAGTTGAGTGTTTTCGCGTCACCTAATATTCACTGATCAATATCAAAGAGGAATGTGTCCCCTCTTTAAATTGAAAAGATATTGTTAAACTTAAATGGACCACTGCACATCGATTTGGTCACCTGCGTTCCTAGGTGAGAAGCAAGCTATGTTATTCGCCCCTGAACTTTTTCAGGGGCGAATAACAAAAGGAATACTGACTGTGAAGGCAGATTGAGAGAATGTAAATTGCAGACTCTATTAAATAGGTGGAAGAGGGGCGATATGATTGAGACATAAATTGTTAAGGGGTGCTATCAAATAGATACCCAGGATATTTTTCAAAGGGGTTGAAAGAGGGAAGGGAATAGAGACAGGTCGTTCTTGGAAGTTGTATAAAGGTGTGGTGCGTAAGAGAGTGCAGCATGACTTTTTTGCATGGGGAGTGGTTGGTGATTGGAATGTATTGCCGATGAGGTAGTGAGTGCACAAACATTGAATCAATTTAAGACGAGGTATGATAAACATTATCTCTGTTAGAATACATGTTACTGTTGCCTCCCTCTTTGAGTCTGGACTCCAGGAGGTGTTTGTATTTTTTTTTTTATTACATTGCATACATTTGTTACAGTTATTATATACATTACATTTGATTACATAGGATACATTACTTACATTTGTTTACATGTGTTACTTACATTACGTACATTGGTTTACATATAATACATACGTTACATACATTGGTTTTCATGTGATACGTACATTACATGCATTTGGTTACATATGATACTTCTTGGATGAGAACTAATTTCTTTGCTTTCATCCTCGAAGCTCATATGTAAGCTTATCTGAGGATGACACCAGTTGATTATTATGAATTATATTATAAATAATAATAATAATAATAATAATAATAATAATAATAATAATAATAATAATAATAATAATAATAATAATAATAATAATACCCTACACAAAAATAATAATATTTTTGTGTGGGGTATTTTTGAATTTTATATAATTGGTTTGTATTTGGTATAGTATCAAATTGTATAAGTATTGAATTGTTGTAGTTAAGCCTAATCTCGCTATTATGGCAGCATGTGTAGTGGGCGTAGACTGGTTTTTATTGTACTCCTTTTTAACACGTTCATTGCCAATCACGCGATGTCGCGCGATGCGAGTTCTCACCAAACGGCCGAGCACGCGTTATCGCGTGGACGTCGTTAACTAAATAAAAAAATAAAAAAAAGTTGGCCACCACACGAAATTCCAATTTTCAGCTTGGCAATGAACGATATAGCGCGATCACGCGATGCGAGGTCTCACCAAACGGCCGAGCACGCGTTATCGCGTGGAAGTCGCTAACTAAATAAAAAAAAAATAAAAAAAATTTGGCCACCACACGAAATTCCAATTTTCAGCTTGGCAATGAAAGTGTTAAATTGAAAAATATGCAAAATTATTCAAATTAAGTAGATATTGAATCCAACATTATTTCAAAGCCGAATAGAGAAACTACAAGAGTTTCAGAGAAATATTATTTTATGAAAAATATTATTTTACTAGTATGTAATACCCTCAAAGGCTCATGTTAGTGGGTACAGGAGCGACGAACCTGAGTTACCTGATACTGGACCATGCCATATTTTATGTAATATACATCTATTACATTATCTATAGACTGGTTCTTTCCTTCTTTCTCCTCTTCCCCTCCCCCAATCTTTCCTATTTTACTTTTATTCGCCTCTTGCAGTTTATCAGGCCAAACAAACACAGAAGAAGGCAATGGCAGACCACTTCTAAAGTGGTTTACCATTGTCTTCACCAAGAAGATCTTATGAATCGAGATTTAAGTTATTGTGATAAAGTGTTGGAAGACGGGACACTCAGGTCGGAAGGCACTGAAATGACTGCTGAGGAAGAGGAGAGAGGAACTTCCAATGAAGTTGACAAGAATAATGAAGCTGGATCAAAGTCTCCTGGAAGTTCAATTTCTGATAAAGTTGATCTCAGAAGAAGAATCCTCCGCTTTACTGGATCACCAAGAGTCGAAAACGACTGGATGCCACATAACAACCAATACCCAGTTAGATGCCTTCTTTGAAGTTACGCGTTTAAATTTTCGTGTTAGGTATTTTTGCTTTGTATTTTGCATACGATCAGACTGTATAAGTATTGAGTTGTTGTTGTTAAGCCTACTATAGGTTTTAATACTTGGAAGGAAACATGGAAATGGTAAGAGAAAATATGGAATGCATGAAGTTTGAGTTGATGAGTGTTCATAATAAGGTTAAGAGGCTGGATATAAGGTTAGCTGATGCTAAAATGTGAGAGATAATCCAAAAAAAATAAAAAGTAATAAAAAATAGCACTTCTTTATTATTGGAAATGAGCAGCAGTACTACCTTATTTATTGGAATCGATATGGCAGATACCAAGTTTTGCCACCAGAGGGGCTGCTATGATTAATGGAACGCTGTACATGTCATGCTGACCATACTGTGGAGAACAAACTTCTTACATTCGATCATATACCAATAAAGATGTTACGCAGGCCAACCGCTGGACAGTACGTGAAGTCAATTCTGATAATTGTGCTATTACCTGCTCTACTAGATCAGGATCGGAAAAAAGTCCGAGTTGCTGAATGATAAAGGAAAATGTTTCGTGTTCAAATTGTTGCTGGAAGGCTAACATATCCAAGAGTCTACCTCTGTGATTGTATAGATACCACAAAAACCAACATTAAAAAACATAAAAACATTCAAAATCCTAACAAAAATATTTCTGCGTCCTTCACTGGCCTACAAGGCTTAACACAAACATTGAATGATGTACAGTACTACTCCCAGGCCAGATCTATTCATCAGGTAGCTGAGGCATCCACTGTTCACCTCAGCTGTCAAGTGCATAGTCCTTTTTCAAACATATTCTTTCTTTGTCCTCACAATACGTACTTGGGCATTCAAGTGGGTGCATTGTTTTCTGTAGCTCAAAATTCCCTTTTCCCTAACTTTTCGGCTTAATTTGCTCTTTTTTATCGTTCTGTAAATCTACCTTTCTGTAATTTTTAGCAGCCGTATTGTTTTGTCATCAGAACTATTCAAAGGATCAGATGATGAGCCTACTCAAGACATATTAAAGATCCACAGAAACGTTTCTTTTCCAGGAATGTATCTTTCCATATCATTGAGCATCCAGTACTTTCGATAAACAGGAAGGACTCCCTTGGGAGGAATAAATAATACCGAAGACAGATTAGAAGTAGACAATATAAAAGTGTGGACTTCAGCATGCATCGGATTTGAATAAAACAAGTTCTTATACACATCTCGAAATAAATGTCAAAGTTTCTTTCTAGAAGCAGTAGAAGTGCTATAAAACCTTAATAACTGTAAGTGAGTAGATGGCGTCACCGAGAACATTTAGCTGTTAACTTGAACATTTCATGACAATCGTTAAGCATGCAAGTCTTCTCCATAGACACAACCGCGCATGATCTTAGCTCTACGTCATTTCAGTGTGTGTTTCAGTTGAAAATATGCAGTACATTTTGATGTCTTGATCAAGTGAAACATCGAATTAACATGTTAATTTATTGAATTCATTTTGTTATATTCTAGTGTGAACCTGGATTATTCCAGAAGTTAGGATGTCTGTATATATCCATAAAAATTGCGACGCCAGATTTGTATTTGAACTATTATGTTTGCTATTGTATTTAATTGCTCTTCTTCCTTATACTTTCAACAACAATAACAACAGATGTTTTTATAAAGTTATTTTTTTAAAGTCGAATTCTTAAGTTATTTACAAGAATTTTATTTACAAGAAACTTCCAAATGTAACACCTGCTTTCTTCATGTTTCCTTTCTTACTTACAGTCCAGCCTTCAATGACAGTGTTCACAAACAGCATAGTGGAAAACCAGATTTCGCAATATACATTAATGAAGACCAATGTTGTCGTCTCCGACAATCTGTGTTGCAAGTCTCACAGCATAGGAACAAATGCACCTGATTTTAGCCCTACATTATTTCATTGTGTGTTTTAGTTGAAAATGCGATTTTCAACTAAAATCATTTTAGTTGAAAATCATTGATTGACACCAAAACGTACCAGTGAAGTGGACCCTTCTCGTTGATTTCAAACATCTTATTATATTTTTGAGAATTAATCTGGTCTGTTGTTTGTATGCATTCATTAGACAAATTCTAAGTTTCGCTTTGCAAAGGGGAAGGGTAGAGTTTCCAGGAGAAAAGTCGTTCTCATAATTGCTGCCTCGTGATAAATCGAACTCAAGTCTTTCTAACCAACAGATGTGTTGTTCTTAGACTGCACTGCTGGTATGTCGCTAGGTGACTTCTGCAGACATCTTGACATATGCAGAATTGCGATTTTATGGATATTATTTCTGGGAAAACTCCCATGTTAGCGATTTTAGTTCGTGTACGTTCTTTCCACACCTGGAAAGAACTGCGTGGTTTTAGCAGTGGAGTAAAACTGGCATATGAAATTTTTTCCAGTATAATTTATTATTATTATTTTTTTTAATTTATTGGCAAAACAATTCAGAATTATGATAACAGTTGCTCTTGCGACGAAATTTAATAAAATTTGATATTTCGTTACTCTCATAACATCTGATTGTAATTTCAATCAGAGTATTTTAATGGTAAAATTAGGCTATGTATGTGTGTGTGCATAATTTAACCACATATGCGTGTGCATGTGTGGTAGAATTATACAATAATACTATTCCCATTTAATGATTGTGTACGATTATTAATATTATTACCATTAATAAATTAATAAACAATAAATGAATATTACCATCAATAAAATGTAAGCGTTTCATTTTGTTTACGCAGTATATATATATACATAGTTCGTCCAATGGCCATCAAGCAGGCCTTCATCCATCCTGTACCTAATTAAGAGGGAGACAAAAGTTAACAATATAACTATCATCTCACCTTACTTTTTATCACACACACACACACACACACACACACACACACACACACACACACACACACACACACACACACACACACACACACACACACACACACACACACACACACACACACACACACACACACACACACACACACACACACACACACACACACATAATAAAATTAGTTCAGTCATAAAGAGATATAAACGAAGGAGCGAATTTAAATTTACAGTCATCCAACTTGTGCAATAATGGATTTCATTTTGCCTGAACTTGCTTTGCTTATCAAGTATTTCTATAGGAAAGGGGGGAAATGCTGCAGCACTTCGCGAGTACAGACACCTAAAGACTTTGAAAAAAGTCTTTAAGTGTCTGTACTCGCTAGACACCATGCGTCGCACTGCATTTAATTACACCAAATACAGTGCGACGCATGGTTCGTCGATTTGAAGAAGCAGGCAGTTAGATAGTCCCACCGGTAAGTGGGCGCAAATCTGAAATTTTGCATATGACTGAAGATGTTGCAATTGCAGTTGTTGAGCAGTTAAATGAGAATGTTGCGCCATGAATGAGAACCGTAGCAAGACAATTAAATCTCTCAGCCACAGCCAAGAGTTGCAAACGAAAGATGCCAGCGTCCGAGAAATGTTTGCATTGACATTTCTGGCACAAATAGAAATGGTCAAGGGTTGGCCCTGAGCCATTCTATAGAGTGAAGAAGCGCAATTTCGTGTTTGTGGAATAGTAAACACTCAAATTGCAGCATCTGGGCTACAGACAATCCTCGTGCATTTCGACAAGATCCCTGACATTCGCTAAAGGTCACAGTATGGATAGGATTTACGGCCAAGTTCATTATTAAACAGTGTTTCTTCGAAAAAATCAAATCGAATCGAATCTGTGACCTACGTGGTCACGGATGTCCGTTATCGGGACATTTGAGTAGTTTCGTCATCTCGTAAATGCAGTAAAGAGGGCGCCTGAACAGAACAATGTTGATGCAAGATGGAACACATCCCCACAGAAGACGTGAAGTTACTGCGTTAACATTTCACAGAAGATTAGTGTAATCAGGCGCTTATCCTGCTATGAAAGGGCCACAGCGTTCACTAGACCTTAATCCAGGTCTCTTTTGGCTTTTGGGGGATTACCTGAAAAGTAAGGTGTATTGGGGAAAAGTTCTTCACCTGGTAGATTTAAAAGACAAAATTGCACATCATGCGTAAAACATTTCGACAGATCAGTTGCGCTCCGCTATAAACTATGCTGTATTGTAGTATCGATTACTGGTCTTCACAAAGACCAGCACATTGAACATCACCTTCATTGATTATCCGATCTTTTTGACAGCTACTTACAGCATGCCTACTTTATGTGATATGTTTTTGTATCAAATTATTTTTTAAAATGAGCGAAATAAACATAATCGAATAACTTTGTTTCCATTGATTCTGAATCATTTCACAATGACATGTCATCCAGGTCATATTTAATGTAATTTTCTGCCTCTCACATTGCCATATTTCCCCTATCGGTCATTTTTGAACTTTTTTTTTTTATTGTCAAAATCAATTCTCCCATGGTTTGATTAGTTTACACACAAAGTTTGAGGGTATATGTCGTCTAATCGTTCTCTCTACAAAGTGCTACATAGGGGTACTTTATTTGAAACACCCTGTACGTTATGTATTATTTATCTGTATGCAATTTTATTTGTATTTTATCAGTTACCTAAACTGCGTAAAGTTCTTACGAGAATTATTGTTTCTCTTAAAAACCCAGAGTGATACAAAAATCAAGTTCACATATTTTGTTTAAAGGATAAAATAAATAATTCTATATTTATCGTACACTATGATTTGATAACAGTAGCAAGTGCTGACTGATAATGTCCACAAACCAAATAACCAAATTCAAGAGGGTGAATTCAATTTAATTCACTTGGAATTCCGGCCGAATTTCCTTTCCAAGATATCTTCCTTCCTTCCTTCCTTCCTTCCTTCTCTCAATTCATATGTTTTTCGGAAAATTAGCACCTATAAAAATTGAATTTCAATAGTAATATGTTTATTCTAGCCTCCCTGCACTTAAATAGTAAAAATTATTATTTTCCTGCCACAAAATTAATTTTGATGCAAATTACAGAGGACACTACTGTATTTTTACATATATTTTTGTTTTCAAAATTAACTTAGTACAGTATTATAAATATAGCAGACGATGATTTGAGCGAGCAACATTTAAGAGAAATTCCGTGTTGCCAAGTAAACTTTGAAGTGAAATCTCCGTATTAGTTTAAATATTATGTTTATATTTTATATTTTTATATTATATTCGCTGCTATGCATAATTAATCTGATAATGAATTCTTTTTATTACTACTTATGCTAACACTAACTTTAGTTTACTCGTCCAATACAGACGTTTATATATAAGGAATTTTTAATTTTAATTAAATTTTTATTTTAAAATACGAATTAAAAAGAAGCTTATTTAATTTGTTAACTGTAATAATATCCGTTAACCATTGTACTTTAGTGTATAATTTTGATGTAAAAATTATTCGCTATATTGAAGATAATTTTGTTTTGACACCATCTAGATCAACTTTCTGTTTTCTTATCAATCTTACGACCTACGTATATGGAGGAAGTGTTTCACTAGGTTTAGAGGCCTCGTGTCCTTCTATAATGGATTCGATAGTTTAAGTGAAAAAAAATTTCCAGGGTTGAGTTATAACCACCCTCATGTAGTAGTTCTCAGGAGGCCCCTTTAACCTTCGGGGAATAAAAAAAATACATAGATGAAATAAAGACGTATGTGTAGGATTGATCGAAAAGGTCACGGATTATCTTAGGAATGTTGCTTTAGATACATTCTTAAATTATATTTCAAGGAAATGTTTTACAGAATTTTGATAATTATTTACGCAAAATGTATCTTAACGATTAATAAAGGACAGAATATATATTAAGGGAATTCATTGAATGGAATTAGCACCTTATGAGCATTCAATGTTAATAAATTTATACGATGTAAATAAGCTGACATGTACAGTGACCATATTTTTTCAGAGAAAGTTAAGGACAAATCAGGAATTGTTTCATAATAAAAAAAAAAACAGGTTGCTCTTATTTGTTTCACTAAAACTAAAAAGCTTTATAACGTTTATTATAAAATATTTTAAATTTTATAATAAAATTATTATTACTTAAAAATTTAATTTTGATACTTTTCATAAGAATGAACTTGTTTTTAAATAAATCAGGTTTGTGTTTTAAAAATTCAAAAACTATATACAATTCATGTCAAAGTTCCATTTGGTATAAATGCATGCTTTCATTGTTTCGATTTTTAATTGGGTTTTTTCACTGGTCCACATATTGTTCACTAATGAAAATACTCATTCAGTGGGAGCATTAGATCCAGGGAGACATAAGCAAAATTCAACGATTTTTTTAAAATGTTTTTAAAAAATATTTCAGATAAACACGAGTCTTTTAAAATGTTTTTAAAAGACTCGTGTTTATCTGCGAAATATTTAAAAATTTCAACCCATCTACGTTGGCAGGACTCGTCATTTTGTCGCCATTCTTCTATCTTTTCACTGATGACATAACTTTTAATACACAAAACTTCATCAAATAGTTTACCGTCATTTATATTTAAGTTCCAGTGACTGGAAATGAACAAAACGCTTTCTTCGATCTTCGCCCACAGAGGGATTTCTCTGTGGGCGAAGACCGAAGACCTAATAGACCCATCCAAATACTTCCTGTTGCGCGAAAGATCTGTCCCAGTTATTTAAATAATCAATGCAGGTTTGGTAAAATTTATGAACTGCATATGTTGGCATTAATATTCAGTTTACTATTCCAATTCACAAAATAAAGGACAAAATGGCCTTTTTGAAAAAATAAATAAATCTAAAGGACAGAGCAGTGAAATAAAGAAATGTTCTCTTAAATAAAGGACGTATGGTCACCGTAATTATGTGTTGAGTGGGCCTCCAACATTGAATGCTGGACTCCAGAACCTAACAAAAACAATAGCAGCACTTCAATAGCATTTTAATAGATACGAGTCCAAGAAAACGAGGTAATTGCAAATCTTACTTTTTAAATTTGTTACAATACTGAATTTTAATAGACAAGACAAAATTCCAAATTATACAACAGGCTGAATTCACGAGTGACGTGATTTAAAGAGAAAGCTATATATATATATATATATATATATATATTTTTTTTTTTTTTTTGGAAATGCATTGTCCATATATCGCACCAACTAGCACAATAAGAATCGTCACAAAACAACAAGAACAATAACAACAAACAAAACACCAATAGTGATAGTTTAAAATATTTGCAGTGCTAGTTATGCCTTCATAAGTAAGTTTTGAAAGTGATAATCCCGTTTCATTCTGTTTATAATTTGTTTTTGAGAAAGGTATATTTTTTTAAAAAATATTACACTTCACAACAAATTTCAAAAATATTTTTAAGCAAATTGCGATTTTTATAAATTCGGGTGCGTGGAATTTAAATCTGATTGTACAATTAATGTATCACCTATTGTTTTTATTTATTTAAATTTTTAAAGAGAAATTAATAAAATCTTATAAATGGGTAAAATATGAATATAATTTAAACAAAATTTTTGAAATGTTTGATAACTTTTGATAACTTTTTTTGTTGGAAAGCACTTTGTAGAGTTTCCATATAACAAGGTCGCATGTTGAAATTCTATTTTCGTTGAAACAGATTTTCCATAGTAGCCATGTCCTAATGAGTCTTTCGCCGGAAGATTCTATCAGAAACCTTCCGGTATCTGAGGCACAATGAGAACTATTCCTTGGTCATAGTCAAAATGATTCTGTAGAAAAATGCCATCTTTCTCTGGAATCATGCTTACTGTGTCCAGCTGGTGGCCAAGAAATCCCAATAAAAATCAAGGAAATGCTTCTTTAACAACAGGTTATAACAAACGATTTTATAGCACTTATCATCTCATTATGTAATTGATTAACCTAGATATTTTTATAAAGTTTTATGGGTATCATCTCAGGTGTGGAAACATTATTCGATGGTTTAGCGAACTTGTACAAGATTAACAGTTGTTCGAAACAAGAACAAGATAGGGTAAATGTACTTAATTCAGTATATAGAAGTTTCATTGGAGTTTCTTACTGGAGTGCGCGAGGATTTCCAATTTTGAAAATTCTCGTGCACTATCGCACACAATCCTATTTTATAATGAACCAACTTCCCAGTATGCCTAAAGTATACACGACTCTCTTCTCCCCCCCCCCCCCCCAGAGTCCAAATATGAAACTTTTCGAGCCAGTGCCGACCTCCAATAAGTGTGGTGGGTGGTGGTTTCTCATAGGACGATGAAATGCATCTCTCACCTTATAAAAAGTACAGAAATATCCATGTCATGGCGCGCTTCACACCTGCATCCTCTTGGTTGGAGAGATGGTACGCTATTCACTCAACCAACCCTACCACCATAAATAACTGAACGCTCTGCATCTAATCTTTGTGTGGTATATTTTTGAACTTCAGATATACTGTCTATCACGTTCCTAAAACTTCAGAAGTCGGGAAAACAATCCACAGATATCTGGATTCAGTACGTCTATGGTGAGCCTTACTGAGTAGGCAGTTAGTTATCATTATTATTCCTTCTCTCCTCTTTTACCTTGCGGTTTCCAGGATTTTCTACATTTAACCGCTACCGTATCGACGATAAGGTGGTTAGCCCTATGTCTCCCGGTGTGTTCTATGTCTGTAGATACGTGTGTTCATCGACTGGCTTGCCTATTCTTGGGGGGGGGGGATTAAAAACATGAGTTTCCGGGTGAAAAAAAAAAACCTAATTCCGTACTAGACCGGCTAACTCACTTTTAGTCGAAAGAGACTAGATGAAGTTCCCTCATGTCGCTGACGGGAATCGAACACAGGTCTTTCCGACCGACGGGTTTCGTCTATACTGACTGAACTACGGAGGGTCTACGCAGTTAGTTAATGACCTTAATTAAACTATAAAATCGTTGAATTCTGAGAAAGTGATTTTGCACCCAGGAGACTTTTGGGGGATATTGTTACCCTGTTCAGAAATAACATTAAAAAATAACATCAAAATAAATACTTATTTTAAATAAACCATATGTGTAAAAATCTCGAAACCTGCAGTGTCAGTGTCCATCAACCTTATTAATAATGCTGGTGATGGCCATGACCTATTCCATACAAAATATGAAAGGGTGTCATGTATGGAGTATCATTTCTTCAAGACGTTGTACTAATCACGTTCCTAGAGCTGCAGAAGCCGTGAAAACAATCTACTGATTCAGTACTTCTATGGTGAGCCTTACTAAGTCGGCGATTAGTTAAATACCTTAATTAAAGTATAAAATAGTTGAATTCTGAGAAAGTGATTCTTTAATGTTATGTGCAGTTCTGTGTCCGTTAAATATAGTTTAAAATTTAGAATTAATTATTCTAAGTATTTTTTGTGATTCATATGTTTGCTAATTAGTACAACCTCTTGAAGAAATGATACTCCATACATGACACCCTTTCATATTTTATATGAAATAGGTCATTGCCATCACCAGCATTATTAATAAGGTTGATGGACACTGGCACTGCAGGTTTCGAGATTTTTGCACATATGATTTATCTAAAATAAGTATTTATTTTGATGTTATTTTTTAATGTTATTTCTGAGCAGGGTAACAATATCCCGCAAAAGTCTTCTGGGTGGTACTGGAATACTGTATATAATTCCAATGCAGCACGTGAATTCCATTTTTCAAACTCTTGCAACAATCAAACCATAGCGCCATCTTACGTCAGGCAAGTACTTGCTTCCTTTCCTTTTCTTTCCCATAAAATATTATAAAAGCTATTAATAAAGGAAAAAGACGATATTTCAAAACACTTGCGTAATTTATACGTTTGTTAATCACACTTTGAAGTCATATTTGATATATAACTTTTGTAAGTATACATTTAACAATTAACTACAGTACCCTCTTACGGCAATTAGAGTCTAACTGAAACTCAAAGAAATTAGGATAAACGTTACTATTAATAATTATTTTATATATCAAATTCGGCTCGAAACCTAACTTCTTTCCATCCCCAGAACTTCTGCGTTTTCCTTCGTGTATTGAAACAACGGATTTTTTTTTCCTTCTAACTTAAAACTAATTTTTCTAAAAAAAAAAATCGTATTAGCGTAAATAGGATCTACTTTTACATCTTTCCACAGTTTGTTCTGGATTCTTTGTACTTATAGAGTTAGTTATGTCTTAAAACTAATTCTGTGAATAGGATGATTTAAATTTGCGTATGCGTCTTTCCTCTTAAATCTTCTGGAAGTATTTCTTTCTTTACTTTTTTTTTTTTAGCCATCTGTGTTTTTGTGTGTATTCGCGCGCGCTCGATTGGGAGCGTGCTGTCAAAACAGTCAAGTCAATTTACACGTGCCTGAGTCTTACCTCAACGTTTATGGAGGAAAAGGAGTTAAAATATCCTCCTGGAACTCCCGGCATTCAAATCTATGTCAACTCTCGCTAATACTGGCCTTGCTCCCCTGACCTTGACTGGCGGCAAAAATAAACCTAGTGACCAATTTCGGAGACACCCCGAACTCCCGATTAGATTTACGACGGAGACACAGAAAATGTCTTCCTGCTTTCTTTCCCATTTGATACGCCATATGAGCTTGTTTGCAGCAATGCACAGGCCGGCGCTTATTGCCAGCTAATTCGACGCTATTGTCACTTATTCTTATGAAAGAGATGAAAAGTGAGATATGAGCTGACCGTAGCGAATGTTTTCTGTTCTGAAAAATAGACGGCTCAAAAAATAATACACACGAACTCTAAGGGATTTAACCAATTTGTTTTTACTTTTTGAAATCAGTGTATGCGTAAGTGTTTTATTTTCCAGTCACAGAAACTGAACGGATCATCTGAAATATCTTCCACTAGCTCTTTAAACATCGGTTTGTACTTTTTGAGGGGAAGACCGTTTAATGATAGTATTCAGTTATATCTGATTTCGTGTAGTAAACTCTTCTCTGTTTGTCTGCCTTTCATAGAACAATGTTTCGATAAGGTCAGATTAACCACAAAGGACAGCTTAAACATCAGACCTGTTGGCATATAAAATATCACTAACTATACCTTTCTCAGCATTCAAAAATTCAGGTTCTGCACTGTCCTTCTTGTAGATGTTTATTCTTATGAACAACTTTAATTCGGTACGAGTGATAATTTTCCTTATCATAAAATATAGTTCCTCATCTGTGAAAATTGAGGCTAACTGATGAAGCTTTTCTCACAGATGTGCTATTTTTCTACTGCAGATAGTTATAGATAACTTTTTTCTACCTATAGTTAGACTTATACTAATTTTAATAATTAGTTTATTGGGCCTTCTCTTCGAGATTATCAGAGCTATCGAATTCGTCATGGCGACGCCATTCTACAGTATCGTTTTCCACATGAGTGATAATTAGCATCATTTCTTCACTTCTTCTTGGGATGAACTCATCACAGCAATCCTCAAAACAACTTTAATTCCAAAACAACTTTAAGAGAGAGAGAGAGAGAGAGAGAGAGAGAGAGTGAGAGAGAGGTTTCGCTGATTAATCTCGTCGATTAACACTGAAAAAGCCAGCATGTGAATGCAAATAAGGAATCGATAACGTCAAAAATTACCACAGGCTTGAGAAAAAGAAAAATGTCCCGAATTTGCTCTACACTATTTTCACGATAAGGGAAAATTCAGACTTAGATGCTTGCAAAGATTTTGTTCTAACAGATGGTAGTGAACTTGCTTTCCTAAACAGCATTATTACTGGGAACGAGAATTGGTGCTTTCAGTATGATCCCGAGACCAAAAGACGAAATGCAGAATGGCGACTACCAAGCTCACCAATATCAAAAGAAACGTCGTTTCCAGAAATCGCGTATCAGAGTCATACGGATCATATTCTTCGATCGCAAAAAGAAAATCCATAAAAAATTCGTTACAGAAGGAATCATGACTCTTATTAGCGGTTGTTCTCGAGAACAAAGTTTCAACTGTTTGTTGAAAATTTGTTCTCGAGAATCCAGTGCGTGTGGCCAGATTTGGAAACGTGTAGTTGGTGGATTCATTGCATGCCAATGAATCCGCTCACACAACGATCAACGTGCATATGTTTCTCCCTTATAAACAGGTCGCAAAATTCAACCCCTGATTTGCATCCAACAGACTTCCCCAAGTTGAAACTGCGAGTTTGAAAGGACGCCACTTTGAAAGCGCATAGGAAATTGAGAATAATGCGATGACAGCAGAATTAAATATCATCACAGCAAGTGAGCTTTTCAAGTCTTTCGAAATATTCTATGAACACTGTAACAGGCATATTCGATTCTTTTAAAGAAATGGGTTTCTTGTCTATATTTTGACTATTATTATTTGAATTCAGTCTTATTACTTTTTTTCCGTACTCTGTATATCCTAGACCAGTGCTTCCCAAACTTCAGGATGTCAGGGCCCCTTTGCAAAAATTAAAATATTTCACGGCCCCCCCTCTAAAAAAATCGTAATAGAGAGATATATTATTATAATATTTATTGCATTTATATTCAATACAAAACATACACAGCGAATATTGCAAAAATCAAATGCATATATTACATTTTTTGCCTCTTACCGTTTGGTTCTGAAGACGATGTGGGCTGTTCTGGTAAAATATGAAATACTGGCCTTTTTTTGAGTCTGTTTCTGCTTCTTCTGATTGTTCGCGGGATTTTTTTTTTTATTTTTTATCAGCCACTTATCCATCTCAGGGTTAAATGTTTTAACGTAGAATAGATCAAATAATATCACAACTTACCGATACTGGCACACCACAGACTGATAACATGAAATTAGTGAATTCTCTTTTGTGACTTTTCCCCCTTTACGGTAATTAAGCCTAATGCGAAACAGACATCAAAGGCAGGTTATTAAAACATGCATATGATTGGTGCGGTATTAACAGAAGATCGCGCAACCGAAAGACAATCTATGCGGTTGCGCATAGATTGTCAGCTATGCGCAACCGCATAGCTGACAATTGAGTTGAAATGCTAACTCTCTTCAACCGAATTCCATATGTGAAACTGCCATAACATTCATTATATACATATATTACTTAGTTTTAACACTTTTACGAATTTTAACACGTTCGGTTGAATTTTATTGCTGCCTTGGGAAATCGAACTCACACACACACATCTAATTAATAACAATAGTTTTTAGTTAGATATTGTGTTTGCCCATGCAACATATGGTTTTGTTTCAGTCTATACAGCATAGTTTCTGTATGAGGGGACATGTGATTCATTAATTAGTGTGTTTTTATCCCAGTTGTCTCCAATTGCACTATTTGTTGAGAAACATATTACACAGACTCCTCATGCCTTATTCACTGGCATAATAAAAGTACTTGTTTTTATTGCCTCTGCAGTATAGTGGCTGTTAGGGAGGGCCTGTTGTTTACCACTGCAAGTGAGTTACTATCTCCCCACATGAACTTGTTTAAGCTTTTTTCATGTGTGAAGTATATGGGAAACTTTTATTGGTAACAGAAAACTAGCTCCGATGACAGTGATAATATAAAACGAGTTTTGATATGTATATAAAGTCAATATCAACAGTCCCTGATTACGAACGCGTGATGAAAGGGACAGGAAGATTTGGAGCTTCCCTGGAGAGCATTCGAAGTAAATACAATTAACCACTGCTTTGAAATGAAACATATGAATAAGCAATATTTACTAATATTCATTAAGCGCCGAAATACGCAGGAAGCAAAGTTTGTGAACCAACACCAATGTGTGAATTTTTCCATTAAAATATAAAAAATAACAAAAAAGAAATAATAAATAATAAAAGTTAAATACGTTTCTTTTAAAATAAAAAAAATCTACTTAGTCTTAAAGCATTTTAAATTTGTTTTCATTATTTCACGGCCCCCCTCAACAAAACCTACGGCCCCCAAGGCGGCCACGGTCCACAGTTTGGGAAGCGCTGTCCTAGACAACTGGTGCACTTAGCAGGTAAATTCACAATTGCGTCTTCAATATGAAAAGTAGAAGGAATTTAAGGCTAATGTTGCAACTAAGTCCCCGCAAGAACAAAGTTATTTTTGATTATGAATAATCACTACTTCTTTATTATGTATTGAGTGCATTATTCTTTCATTAGAATAAAAATGATTCCCACTACCCAGTTCCTGAACTAGCATCTTTATTATTACTATTATTATTACTATTACTATTATTACGGGCAACTCCAGGGAGTCATTAGACTCATCGAGGGAGGCCCCAAATCATATTCATCACAACTATTCGACATTCATACAGTATCTATCATACCTCGCCTTAAACTCATTCACTGTCACGACAAAAGTAAAGAACCCAGCTCTAACACCTTTACTAACCACACTTTTGCCCAGTTTCCATGGATGTCCCCTAGTCCTCCCACAACCAGCCCTGTTCTCAAAAATATCTTCTGAATTAATTTTATAGAAACCCTTCAGTAATTTGAATGTCTCAATCATATCTCCCCTCCTCTGCCTATCAACCAATTTTTGCAACCCACAAATCCTCAACCTGTTCTCATACGGTTCATTCCACAGACCTGCTATCATCTTGGTCACTCGCCTCTGGATCCTCTCCACCTCATCCCCATCAAGAAAAAACCTAGGTGACCAAATCTGAGCACAGTAGTCGAGATGGGGTCTTATCAAGGCTCGATACAGAGGAACAATAACCTGCTTGTCTCTGCTTGTCAACGTATTCTTCAGCAACCAAGTGATTTGATGAGCTGATTTGGCCACTTTTGCAATGTGTCCCCTAAATTTCAATTCCTTATCCACCAACACTCCAAAATCTCGTGCCTCATCAATTTCCTGGAGCACGGTTCCACCAATGCAGTAAACTGCCTCCAATCTTTTCACCGCAAAATGCATAACCTTACATTTTGCCACATTAAATTGACATCCATTCTCCCTAGCCCAGACCTCCAATCTATCCAAATCATCCTGCAAAATTTTGACGTCATCTGCATTCACTATTGCCCTACCCAACTTCGCATCATCCGCAAACAAATAAACTGTTCCTCTCAGATCCTTTCCTATATCATTTATGAACAAATTAAACAGCAGTGGTCCAAGAACAGATCCTTGTGGCACACCACTAGTCACAGGCCGTCTTGTGGACTCTACTCCTGAGTAAACCACTCTCTGATATCTCTCCATCAACCACCCTCCTATCCATCTCACCAACCCTATGTCCATTCCCATATGCTGCAATTTACTGATTAGAATTCCATGTGGTATCCTGTCAAAGGCCTTAGCAAGGTCCAGTAGAATCACTGTAAACCCATTATCCTTATCCAGTTCAGCCGTCACTGTGTTATAATACGTGAGCAAGTTACTGAGGCATGACCTACCCTTCACAAAACCATGCTGTCCCCGATACAGTATCCCATTTTCTTCTATCCAATCTTGTATTTTCCTCTTTACTATTTTCTCTAAGACCTTGATAATGATTCCTGTTATGCTGATTGGCCGGTAATTTTCAACCGGTAATTTTCAACAGCAGCCTTGGAACCACCTTTGTGCAGTGGAACTATTTTCCCCTCTTTCCACCCCCTTGGGACTGACCCAGTCCTGAGGCTCAAATTAAACAAAATGGTCAAGGGCACTGACAATTCTTTGGCCGCTTCACGTACGACACGAGCTGGTATACCATCCAATCCCACAGATGTATTAACATTGAGGTTCTGTAATAGACTAGTTACCTCTACTTCATTCATTACAATTCCAGTATAAGCTGTTGGTTCTTCCATTTCTGCAAAGTTACCACCTGGATGATATACTCTTGCAAAGTGCTCGCTCAGTAATTCCACAACATCGACTGATTCGGTTACCTCCCTACCCTCAGCATTTTTTAAGATCATTCTACCATGAGCATTTTTCCTTTTACTTGCAACATATTGAAAAAACTGTTTGGGATTCTCTTTAGCCTGCATGGCCAATTTCCTTTCGTAATCTGCTTTTGCTTTTCTTACCACCCTTGTTACCATCCTGGCCTGAGCTTTATACTGTTCCTGCACCTGATGGTTACCCTTCTCCTTAAATTCCCTCCACAATTGTTTCTTTTTTTGCAGCTCAAGCTTAATAGTGTTATTCATCCATTTAACCCCTACTTGATTTATTATTCGGACTCTTGGTATACAGTCAGCCATTGCTTCATGTAAACACTTCTTAACTACCTCCCATGCACTATCAACTTCTAGTCCTTGCAGTTGTACATGCCATGGCACTGAACCAATCAAACTCCTAAGCTTGTCATACTTACCAGCCCAGTAATTCACACATGTACCCTGTCTTAATTGTAGATTCGACTCCTTTAGCCACCTCCCAAGTCATGACCTTATGGTCACTCTCACCAATTGGTGGCAACATGGTCATATTCGTTACAGCTACATTCTCAGTTGCAATTACTAGGTCCAGCACTCTCTGCCTCTGGTATTTTCCAATACATGTTGCCGTAGATAGTTGTCCCTTAATAACCGCATAAAATCCAATTCCTTCCTCCCATGTGCCCTCTCCTCTTTCCAGTCAATGTTACCATAATTGAAATCACCCATAATAATTACCCTCCTTCCACTCATTTCTTCTATTTGCTTATGCATACTATCCCCACCATCCACTCCATCACCCGGTCTATAGCAGCACCCAATTGTATATTTTGTTCTGCTAGATTCTATCTCACACCAAACAGCCTCAAATGTGCTTTTTTCCCCATCCTGCAGTTCAACTTCTATACTCCTTGGCTGAAGCTCATCAGCTATCATCAATAACACTCCTCCCCCCTTTTTATTCACCCTGTCACTCCTGAACACGCTATACCCATCGCATTCAATCCCACTAGCTTTATCATCTTCTGTCAGCCATGTTTCACTAATACCGACAACCTGTGGCCTGGAAGTGCCAACCATGACCAAAAACTCTTCCTTCTTGTTCCTAATACTCCTGGCATTAGTGTACATGAATCGCAGAAGCCTATTTGCCCCATCCCTACTTTGATGCCTTATACTAACTATCCCATTCTGATTTGTTGTCCCTCGTACTTGCCCGGGCATAATATACTCATTCATACACTTAACTGCCCCCCCTAAAGTCTGCATATCTACTCCCCCCCCTCTTAATAAATCTAGTTTCCCTGAGTCTGTACATCCACTTCCACATCATTCATCAACACTCTTTCAAGTCTCCGTACACCAACTCCATTCAAATGTAACCCATCCATCTTATATAAGTCCTTTCGCCCATCGAACTCATTCCACACATCCACAAATTCCACACCACTCTCCATGCATAACCCACGCATAAAATCATTGGCAATTATGGCCCTCCTAAACACTTCGCTGTCATACCGCGGTAAGATACTCACCATCCTAACTCTCTCACTCTTCTCTTTTGCTACCTCAAACAACTCCCTCACATCCTCTATCATTTCCATTTTGTCCTCTTTCAAATCATTCGTTCCTGCCACGATTATCATCTCTTTCACCCTCTGTTTTTGCAGTCGAATAGATTCGCTGACGTCCTTTATGTTCGCACCCGGCTGGTACGACTTCGTTAAACTCTCAATTATTACGCCTCTTAATAGCGAATCCCCATACAGCACTCGCTCCTTCATTTTATTGACGTTTACGAACATTCTATTATTTGCCGTCACAGACTTCCGCCGGTTATTTGTCGGTACGTTCAACACACATTTTTCCATACGCTCCAGTTGTCTTTTGGCTCTGTGTATCGCGCCATTCAAACGGGCAATTTCGCTACTCGCATTTATCTCACCATTTTCATTATCGATCAAATCATCCATTCTTTCTGTGTTTCTACCTTCATTTACACTTTCAGCGACGCTCTCACACCTATCTGGCACTACCACGCAATTGTCTAGCACACCGTCATTTTGTACATTCTGACTCTCGTTAACGATATCAGTCTCGACACACGAAACACGCTTGAAGTCCTCATTCTCTTTACACTTTCTACACATATTAACTCCACTATCACTTTCTAACCAGACTCCCACCGCTCTTCGCAAGGCATACATCTCACAGACAGCACATTACATAAATTCGTTTGCATCAAAACTCTTAAACAAACATGGCGACCTGGCCGCCATTTTTTTCTTTATCGGTGCCATGTGTACGCTATCTTTTCTTAAAAATAATAATTAAAATAACAGAAAACACGCAAAAATTGCACAGACACACCAAGAAACAAAAAGCAAACAATACTACTTAAAATTCTAGTAAAATATCTAATGTTAACACAAAATACTACTAATCTGTTCAGGAGCTCTCGACAAGCCGACGATCTAATCAGTGCAACACCAAGCGACTCGAATTATTAGTGTCATGTTATTAGCAAACGTAACAGAGGCCTAGACTTTCGGACTTCATCATCATCATCACGAACCATGGGCTCACTGCCCGTTGATGTCTGATCCTGTTTCACTATCTTCTTCCACTTTTCTTTGTCCAGTGCACAGTGTCGCAGTTTTCGGACTTGCGCACAGTTAAATGATGTGATGCCACTGAATCAGGATATCGCATCCTTTTCAAACAAAGAAAACTTTCATATATCGAGAAATGAATGTTACCAGTGAAAAAGTACATTATATCAGTAAAATAAAAGAATGCTGACCTAATAAGTATTTCTTGATCTCCCTCCCTGATCAGAGCACATTGTTTTAGTGCTACACATGGCTTAAAATTTAACGATTAAATAGGAATTGAGAACTCTATGAATTATTCAAATCTGAATAACAAATAGGAAATTATAATAAATTAAATATAGTAAGATATTTTTTAATAAACCACCGTTCATTTTTAATAGACGTTTATATTATTATATATTTAAAAAAGTGGCTATATATGGATCTCATGAATTTTGACTTGCATATAGGAATTTGCAACTGGAAGATATTGCTCTGTTTATTTCAATGTATATGCTCTTCGCTGCAGAACTAACTCATTGCAGAATTATTTCGGCGGTATGGAGGATTTGCTATATGACGCACTAGTCATTTTATTCTTTCTTTTAGGGTTACACAGTGATCAGCACTCATATTTGTAGATTTAGGGACTCAAAAACACACGTGTTGAACAGATTATTTTATTAATTACAAATAAAATAAAACTTGACGTTTCGACCTCTATATCGAGGTCATCATCGGAAGAATACAACTGTATACAGAACCAAGCTACATGCTCATGCTTTCTATACCAGTAAACTAAATCTACGTAGTTAATAAATCTTTTTTTTCTAGCCTGACCTCTAGTAATAGAAAAGAAAAACAAAAATAAAGAAATAAAGAAATAAAATTATAAAAAAATTTTATTTCTTTATTTCTTTATTTCTAAATAGTCATTTTATTGTCGACAAAAAATCACCGCTTCACTATCAGACTATCAAAATCAGTTCTGTAGTGATACTTTCACCGCCATACTTTCACAGCTGAGACACTTCAGTCTATGCACTACGCCAGGGCTGTCCTACCTATTGCTCGGTAACTATTTTAATTCTGCTTTCGGACACATGTCAAGAAATCAGTTTAAAATATCTTCCTAGCAGTTATCATATGAAAATGTATGCAATCAAACCATTAAAGACACGAATACATACACGAGCAGATTCAAAACTCATAGATATGAATGCGTGTTAAAGCCTTTTTTTTTTTTTTTTTGATATAAGTTTCACGCTCATCAAGATTAACATTATTGAAACGTTATTCACGTGATATAGGTCAGGGAGAATGAATTATTTGCGCTTTCGACACGATCAATGATGGCAAACGTACTACCATTATTCAAGTAACTCCAATTAACACTAGTTTGTTATTGATGTTAAATAAGTATGTGAGGCAGCGCAGTGTACCAGTAAATGGGAATTAATTACTGACTGATTTACTGGTAGAAAGAAGAAACAGATGAAACACTGTTTTAGTAATAGAAGTTTGTAGCAAACTTCTGTTAATGAAAGGACGTTGCAGAAACACAAATCTGTTCTAAATCAATCAAGCCTGTCAAATTTCATTGAGATTTCCGTGTTTACTAATCTCTGTGTGCAACAGGAAATTTATAAATGAATATTTTAGGCCCACTGCAAAGTTTCAGGTTTTAGTGAGCTTTATTAATCAGCTTTATTTACTTATTTCCTGCAACTGTTTCCCATTTCGATCTATTAATAAGTTAAACAGAGGCAGATTGCCAAGGATTTCTTGAATACAAATGACATTTCATAATGAACATGGGAATGCTGATATTCTGGTCAGTGAGCTCCAAAACGTTAACAGAAAATGGTTTGATCAGTAATCAAATATATCTCACATCAACCGGCAGTTTAGCGTATCTGGGACTTCCATGCGAATTGAAAGAAAAATATATAGGAGAACTCCGGGAACAAGAAAATAATAACCGAGTTATTATTATCAGGAAATCTGCTATTTCAAGTGCGAGTACTCTTTTTCATTCTTTTTCTTTCTACCAATATTCTTTTCCACTTGCAGTTTTGTACGATAGTGTTCTATCCATCGAAGTCTGAGAATCACGAATATTGATCTAAAAAACTGAAATAGTAGAGATGGAAAAGAATGGTAGTCTGCGCCTCTGATTTCTATGGTTGATACTGGTATGTGCACGATACCCTTCTGTAGAAATCGAGATTGTGCAGCTTTTAATGTAATGGCCTATTGCTTTATGAATTGCCTGAATCCGTGTCTTCCTCCTTATACGTATATTAGGCCCTAGTGGCCTGTTACGTTAGCATTAGGCATGGCCTATTACGATTCGAAATCGCGACCGCCTCGATAATAAGGTGGTTAGCCCTAAGGCTCCCAGTGGGTCCTATGTAAATGCGTGTGTTCACTGGTCGGTTTGCTTGTTTTTGGGGAGGCGAAAAACCCGAGTTTCCGGGTGAAAAAACCCCTACCTCCGTATGAGACCGGCTAACTCACCTTTAGTCGAAAGAGACCAGATAAAGGTTCATTTATATCACTGACGGGAATCGAACCGAGGTCTTTCCCAACAAAGGGCTTCATCTATACCGACTGAGCTACTGAGGCTCCTGAATTGCCTGAATCTGAAATCTGTATAATCTGCAATGGTAGTTGATCGTTTCCCCAGTGGACCATAAAGATTTTTTATTACCCTTTTAAGTGCTCATTTGATCTCTTGATGTTTCTTCCTTCTTCTTGTGTGTTGGGTGAATTGGTCCCGCCATATTTACGTAATAAGCTAATAATGCTGTCTGCAGTTAATTTTTGGCTGTACACATTTTACCATTGTCACAGACCTATAGGTCACTAATATGGCAACCTATGATAATTCATCTTTCGAAGTGAAGTTCTTTTCCAGAAGTCAGTGATATACAAATGATAATTCGACTCGAGGGTATATCCGTTTATTATATTTAGCAGTATAGGTAAATATTTTTTTGGAGAAAATAAAGGGCAAATCAGAAATTCATAATAAAAAAGCAGGTTGCGTTTATTTGTTTCACTAAAACTAAAAAGCTTCATAACATTTATTATTAAATCTGAGCATATACATAGCATTTTAAAAGATCATATTATTAGCGACTTTTCACAAGAATGAACTTTTTTTTTAATAAATCAGGTTTGTGTTTCAAAAATTCATAAAACTGTATACAATTCATGTCAAAGTTGCATTTGCATGCTTTCAATGTTTCGATTTTTAATTGTTTTTTTTCACTGGTCCACATATTGTTCACTAATGAAAATACTCGTTCGGTGGGGCATTAGATCCACGGAGACATAAGCAAAATACAACGATTTTTAAAATGTTTTTAACAGATAAGTGTTTACCTGTGAAATAATTAAAATTTTCAACCATCTACGTTGGCAGGGCTCGTCGTTTTGTCGCCATTATTCGATCTTTTCACTGGTGAAATAACTTGAAATCCAAAGAAATAACTCTCGACCCTGCCCATCTAAACTGCAATTTCAGTTAACATGAAACTTCATCAAATAGTTCGCGTCATTTATATTTAAGTTCCAGTGACTGGAAATGAACAAAACGCTTTCATCGATCTTCGCCCACAGAAGGATTTCTCGTAGTAGGACCCATTCAAATATTTCCATTTCCACGAATTAAATAATCAATGCAGGTTTGGTAAAATTTATGAATTGCATCTTTAAATATGTTGGCATCAATATTCAGGTTACTATTTCAATTCACAAAATAAAGGACATAATGTCCATTTTAGAAAAAAAAATCTAATGGACAGAGCAGTGAAATAAAGGACGTGTGGTCACCATAAGTATAGGTCAAGTGGGATAATAGAAATGAACACATTTCATTTCTCTTATCCCATAATAAATATTCTACGGTATTTCAAGATAGTGTAAATAAAGATGGTTGAACTTAAACTAGCTGTAATTGTTCGTTGAACTTAAATTAACTGTAATTGTTAATTGGACTTAAGCTTACCTTAACTCTCTGTTGACTTAAACTGATAATTATGGATTCTCTGAGAGTTCCTTGGCAACCTTGGAGACCTTGTTGTCTCTTAATAAGAAATTAAGAGACTTAATGAGGTTTCACTATTAGTTTCATCGGAAATGCCGACTTCATCAGTGATTACAGTACCAGGGAGTAAGCCACATCTTAAAAATATATTGTACTTTAAACGAACAAGTAGTAGTTGTGTTCGAAATGGAGACCGAGCGTTAGTTCTGGCGTGAAGCACTTCGCGTGTGAATGATATCACGAGTACGCCAAAACTGTATGACAGCGCTATGTGAATTGGGTAGGCTGTAACTGAGATTGCAGTTTAGATGGACAGGATCGAGAGCTATTTCTTTGGATTCCAAGATACGCTTCTCTAATTGATTGGAGCATTTATGGATGTTTGAAATTAAGTTCCAGTCATTTTGATGTTGTCGTCTTTCAACATTGGTATTAACAAAGAATAAAACGTGGCTGGATAGGGCACTAGCACGGGTTCTGTTGTAAGAAATGTTGATGTTCACGTTGATGTTCTTCTAGGCGGAGAGAGATGGACTTTTCTGTCTGGCCATAATATGGTTTCATAACTTTCTTCAGTTCCTTACCCGGGAACTGAAGAAGGTTATGTTTTACTTTAAGTTGACTGAAGCAATATTGGAGTTTTGGTAAGGTGGAGAAATATGTTTTAACATTATATTTCTTCAAAATTTTCGCCAGTTTAGGAGAAAAAGAACTTATATACGGTAAGGAGATGTAGGCTGTGGGGTTTGAGTTATCCTCATTATTTTGTTGATTACGTACACTAAGACGATTATAGATAATTTTAGGACAGTAACCGTTATTTAAGAAAGTCCTTTTGAGGTAATTAAGTTCATGTTGAAGCCTCTTCTTATGACAACAAGGATCTCGCCCGATGAGCTAGTGTGGAAATAATTCCTAATTTTTGAGGGGGAGTAGTGGTAAGATGAAGCATGTAGGGATCTATCGGTGTGTGTTGGCTTCCTAAAGATAGAAATCCTGAGACCATCAGTTGTTCTAGTAAGTTTTATATCCAGAAAAGCCAGAACACCGTTAACTTCTGGTTCGGATGTGAAGTTTATATTTTGATGAAAATTGTTTAAATGATCCAGAAAGGTTTGTAAGTTTGAAACACAACTACTACTTCTTCTAAACTTTGAGTTTGTTTAAAGTACAATATATTTTTAAGATGTGATTTACTCCCTGGTACTGTATTCACCTGATGAAGTCGGCATTTCTAATGAAACTAGTAGTGAAACCTTGTTAAATTTCTTATATATTTTTTCTCGGTGTGTGAGTCAGTTAATAATTATAAACATATCATTAAACCGAGTCAATCATTCTGTAAATAAATAAATAAATAATACTGGTGCCGGCTTGGTTGGCCGAGTGGTATCCGCTCTCCAGTCAAGAGGCTGTGGGTTCGAATCCCGCGTAGGCATGGATTTGATACACTCTCCCAATACGGACTGGGTCACCATGGGAGTAGTAGATCCAAACCTCCCTCAATGGGAGAGGCCTTCACCCTGCAGTGGGTAGAAAAATAGGCTGTTCATCATCATCATATACTGGTATCCAAATGCTAAGGGCGAACTATATTTTTACCTGAATATGAAAATATTTTCATGACTACAGCCAAATGTCGACATAAATTTATTGCCAGCATACTAATAAATTAGATTACACAAAAAACGTGGTATAAATTTCGTACAAATTAAATTGCAGTTCGTTTTTTGCAAAAGTTACAAATTTCCTAAGGACGTAGTTAAGGAATTAATGTAGAGTACCTGCAGAAAGCTACGCGGAGAAACATTTTAGTATGAGATATGTTCACCCCAAACTGCAATGCAGCTCTCCCAACGTCTGCCATGCTTAGTACCAAGTGATGCAGGAGTTCTTGAGAGAAACTGGCCTACTCTCCTTCAGAGGAGCAAAGATAAGGCCTTGTTTGTTTTCTTGAAGGGAATTTCGAGAAGCATTGCGTCTCTCTATTGCGTTCGACACGTGTTCTATGAGGATGAGATCTGGAAGCGCGATGGCTACTCGATTCGGTTAATATCCACGGCCTCCAGAAGCATCTCCACTGCTCGTGTACGATGTCGTGTCGTACTGTCATTCATAAAAATGAATTCTTCGTCTACAGCACCACGGAACAATCGAATATGACGTTGAAGAACTTCTTTGCAATATCGTTCACCAGTCATAGTTCCTTTTTCCAGCACTTGTAACTCGGCACGTTTATTAAGCATAATGCCGCCCAATATCCAGACCCCAACACTGATTACCTTCGCGAGAACATTTTCGCGAAGGTAATCAGTACCACTTTCACAGATCAAATGTCGGAGGAAAGACTAGAATCGACTAAACTGACTCTCATCTGTAAAGAGTACATTAGCTCATTGGTGTTTTGTCCAATTTATATGGATACGACATCACTGAAAACATGCTCTACGATGAGCTGTGGACTACATGCCTTCTGGTCTATAGGCCTACTTGCCGGAGAGGTCTTACCACAGTTTGCTGAGATATCCGATACCCGAGATATCGGCTTAAATGGAGCCGATTTGCAAGTTGACCTGCTTGCAAACTCTCTGGCAACATCAGTAATGCTGCAGCCTTCTTTTGGCTTTCCAATAATTATTCCCTGCGTGAAATCATCTCGATGTCTTTGAAACATTACAAGACATCCAAGTTAGCGATTTTATTTCTTTACGAAAAAAGCTTCATTCAAACACAATTCGCTTAGCACAGTCTTTTGTAGTTTATCCTGTTGAGTGCTACCACGTGAATCGCCTTTGCACGTGATTCGGAAATTTGTATGTGTACTCGCTTTTTTACTCGAAATCGTCAGTTATGCAAATTGCCACAAGCTGATTTGTCTGAATTTGCGGTTGTAGTCTTCAGAAATAGTTTTCGATCATATATTTTTGACATTAGTGTAGTTATGCGATTATTGACTACTAATATTACTTCAGTACAAAATGTTCATAATTAAATTAGCCTGTTACTAATTACAATCATATCCTATCCTTCTCTTCCTTCCTAGAACGGGCTGAGTCTCCTCCTAATGAGGGGTTACTGGCGTATTAATGCAGCCGGTTCGCCAATACTCTGCTGCATACCCTAAGGGCGATGTTCATGACTGTAATCCGCGTGTGTTCACAAGGCCGCTTTGCCTGTTTGCTGGATGAAAAACCCCAGATAAACTGGTGGAAAAACCCGACTGTCCACACCCAAGACCGGCTAAGTTGGCTATGGCTGAGGAAAATCCTTAAGCTCCTCACGTCGTCGATGGGAATCGAACCTAGGACACTCCTTCCCCAGGCATATGGTTGCAAAGTGCATAGCCACTAGGCTAACCGCGCGGGCACTAATTACAAAACCTAGACAAAAATTTGGAGAATCACCAATCTCGTAGAAATCGAAGATTCATCTAATTCAGGGTCTCCTTATTGAATAAGGACAAACTGAATTGAAGTCTTTTTAATCAGGCCGCGATAGACTGAACCGACTGGGCCTAAATAATCTGTCATTCCTGAAAAAGGCAGCACCCTGGATAGAAAAAAAAAAAAGCCTGTACAGAATCAATCCGTCAATGTGTCACGAACAGTATTTGAGATAAAAATGATATTAGTGATTTTAGTGTCACGACGACGTGAGGAGCTTAAGGATCTTCCTCAGCCATAGCCAACTTAGCCAGTCTTGGGCGTATACACTCGGGTTTTTTCCACCAGTTTATCATTTTTCATCCCGCAAACAGGCAAACCAGCCTCGTGAACACGCGCGGATTACAGTCATGAACATCGCCCTTAGGGTATGTAGCAGAGGAGTGGCGAACCGGCTGCATTAATACGCCGGTAACCCCTCATTAGGAGGGGACTCAGCCCGTCCTAGGAAGGATGAGAAGGATAGGATATGATTGTAATTAGTAACAGGCTAATTTAATTATGAACAGTACTCAAGTAATATTAGTAGATGATATTAGTGTCTAAGATTTTCTTCTCCTGGAAATAACAGGAAAAAGAATTATTCTCATCAAAAGATAATTAAAAATGGCAGGGATTTGGTTTCTTACATGAATTTATGCAATATACAGCAGCGATTCAGGCTCAGGCTTTCGATCTAACCTCTACACAGGATTTCTATATCTACTCCGACCTCCAATCTTTGGCATTAATCCTTGGTATGTACATATTATAAGTATTGTTTCTTCAGCATTCAAGAAATTGGGTTTTCTGTTTACTTCCACATATTATATTAACTCTATTAATTGTATACGGATCACAAATTCCCTTACCCATTGAATGTTGATGTCGGGTTGGCTTCCCTAAAAATCCTTTCCTCAGTACAGAAGAAGGAAATTACGTTAATTTATGATCTCTTTCTCACCAATTCACTCTCTTTCTCACAACCATTTTCAGTTGCTGTATTGCTTGGGTTTTCTACACATACTTTTATGATATTGGTAATTCTCCCGCTCTCCTCTAAAATGCGTGCAGCAGCTATTCTAATGTTTACACGTATTTTCTTTCTCTTCAACTTTCCGTTCATCTATAGTACTAATGCACCAGAGATCAAACAGCTTTTCGTGTGTTCAAAAATCCCTGACTTCTTATTTTAATATTCAAAACGCAGTCTACAGAACTTTCAAAAGCAATGATTTTTGATTACTGGCCAATAGCGGTTGTGTGGTCGCACGATTCAGATTTTTTTTTTTTTAAATCCATATTATAAAGCTAAAGATTGGAGACGACCACATGAGATTTTGTAAGCAACACGAATTACCTCTGCAGTTCGTTCACGCTAGTGAACAAACAATCTACACATCTTTTTGTAAGGGGGAGTGTGATGTGCTGCAGTGCCTCTTGATGGGCGTGTTATTTCGCAAGCAGTGATTCTCATCCGATCATAAGCACGTGGACTAAAGGAATGTTCAGCCGAACTGGCTAGGCCTTTGACATGTTTGTATAATTTGAGTAGCTCAGGAAAGATAACACAGGAATGGAAAGAATGTATGATAATCCCATTTCACAAGGGTGCAAAGACTGATGTGTCTGACTACCGACCTATCAGTATTTCTGGGGTAACTGTAAAGATTTTAGAGAAGTTAGTAAGAACTCGGATGCAAATATGGGCCGAAAAACAAAATATATTTTCTTCAAGAAACAGCAGTTTACTAAAGGAAGCAATTTGCTCATATGTTATAATAACGTCAGGGTTGATATTGATAAAGGGAATGGATACACTATGATGCTGTCGTACTTTGCTAAGTCATTTGATAGGATGCATGCCATGTGAAAGGCTGTTGCATAAACTAGAGAATACGGGATTGGAATATAATCTATTAGGTTGGATAAGTGGGTGAATGAAGGACAGGTATCAGAAAGTGGTATATGGGGGGGGGGGGGAGATGTGAATCTTCCAGATTTAAGGTAACCAGGTGACTGAATCCTGGCATGCGACAGGGCTCAGTTCTTGGACCTTTGTTGTTTAATTTTTATATTAATGACATTCAAATGGGGATGACAGGAGATCTTCAGTTGTTTACTGATGATGCAAAGATTGGCCAAATGATCCAAAGAGAAATGTTACTTATATACAGCATTTGCAGGGCGATTTGAATGAGCTAAAAGTGTAGGCAAACAATAATAGTTGTCACTTCGATGTTAATAAGCATCACGCCAAAGTGCATAACTTTGGCGTGATGCAATATCCAATAGCATATTGTATTGGTGGGATTATGCTTGGAATAACTGATGAGGATAGAGATATTGCAGTTATGATGGATAGAAAGTTGAAGTTCAAATGTCAGATAATAAAAACTGCAGATACAACTCAGAGATTACGATGTGGAAACGAACATCGACATGTAAGGATATGGAAGTCATTTTTGTCTCTTCACAAGTCCTTGATCCGACCGTCTGGACTACTGTGCGCAGATTCCTTGGTTTCAAAGGTATAAAGAAGCTGTGGAAAGCCTACATAGAAGAGTTACAAAAATATCGGAATTATGGAATATAGATTTAGAGAATATACTGAGTGTATATGGACTGTAGATACTGGTAGACAGAAGAAAGAAGCCTGATATGATAGAGGGCTATAAAATATTGAGAGGACGTTATAGGATATCAGTTGTTTCATTATATGGAAGGTGGTGAGAGTACAAGGAGGCATCTGTGAAAGTTAAGTTTGTGTGCAGTTTTTCTCTCATAGAACTGTGAGTCAACGTAACAGTTTGCCTGTTGAAGTAGTGAGTGCATCTAGTGATGTCTAGCCTCCCTCGGTGGGTCTTTGATTTCCTGCAAGTATAATAATAATAATAATAATAATAATAATAATAATAATAATATACAGCCTATTACTGGCCATCTATGGAACAAGAGTCCGTCCTACAGTTATAAGTACTGCATGGCCTTCAGGACGAGATTCGCCCTTCTTAGCAGTTTCCTAACATGACTGCTATGACACATGAAGTATTCTAGAAACCCACCCACCCACCCACCCACACACACACACACACACACACACACACACACACACACACACACACACACACACACACACACACACACACCTCGGAGTGTACAACAGTATGGCTAGGTTGCAATTGCTCTACTGTTTAACTTGATGGGAAATATCGCTCATTTTTTGAGATATTTTTACTCCCACACAAAAAATCTTATACTAAAATTTATATGCCAGCTCATGTGACTTGTTAAAATATTTCAAAATATCACATCGTGTTTTCGTCTGCACGGGTTTTCAGATTCTGGTTTCAATATAACTTAGGCCCATAAGTGTGTATTCCCCCTCCACTTCCCTACCCCCAGAACACATTCCAAGGGTTTTAAATACAGCTTGAAATACGGAGTTGACCTTGCGCCACTGTATGGGAATGTATTAGTTATCTTGCTACCAAATCTTCAAGGCTTCATCAGGGAACAACGTGATCTGGACACGAATTAGAAAGATTTCAGATTTAGCGCTTTCTTAATTCTTTGTAGAGTAATTATCATATCACGTCTGGAGCGCTGCTGATAAAAAAACAACTTATTTTCGATTCTGCAGGAGTGTTATCTGATGAGACGGTTGGATAAATTATGTCGAATGTTTTCTATTCACGTTCCTGCCCGGCAGATAACACACTATTTGGACCGTAAAACACGGCACTGAACATTTTAATAAACACGTCTTGTTAAAAAAGAAAAAAAAAAGCAATGACTGATATCCAATTTCCCGCTACAGCTGGCTAATTCTCGGGATTTTCGAACTTTTGAATCGGTTTAGTCTGATCACAGGATCATCTGTTGATCACAAATCTCGATGATAGAGTATTAATGTGTAATACAGCAGAATGTTTCATAACACACAGCCATTGCTATATGTATAGTGTATATATATTATGGGAGAGAGAGAGAGAGAGAGAGAGAGAGAGAGAGAGAGAGAGAGAGAGATTTAACTCTTAAAGGAACTAATTATAGAAAGTTCCAGAAATATAACTGGCTCAGAGATAAAGATCGGATGTCTTGCAATTAAAAGACGAATAATACACGAAATAGCTAATGGGTAACTAACGTTTCGTTTTGATACTTACAAGCAAAAAAAGTTCAGATTTCGAAGTCAAAAGTAAAGTAAATATAATGAGGATCTATAGAAAACATTCTCCAAAACACAAACCTTGGTGGAAGTCTAAGTATAGATGTAGAGAATCTTAAAATACTCGTTTGCTAATGATGTGGTTCTGATATCTCATCGACTGTCTGAACTAGAAAGAATGTTGAATGAAATAGACTTGCACTGTAGAATAGTAGGTTTAAAACTCCATTATGACAAGATAAAGTGGATGGAAAATTATTACTGTCATGGCCAACAAATCAGATTACAAAATGAAGTCATAGACAAAGTGGAGAGCTACATTTATTTAGGACAAGCAATCGAAATGGACAATGATATATCAGATGAAATAAATAGACACAAAAAAGGGCGTGGGAAATTTTTAACCAGATAAAAGGCACTGTCACAAACCAAATAATGGATGTCAAAATAAGATCAAAACATTATTTATTAACAGTATTATTCTACCAGCAATGACCTACGGCAGCGAGATGTAGAACACAACAACAACAACAACAACAACAAAAGAACAAAGCCTAATACAGTAGTAACCCAAAGATCAATAAAAAGAAGAGTCTGTAATATAAGCAAGAAAGATCATATAAGACACTGAAATAAGGAAAAAGTCTAGATTCCAAGATATAGGCAGGAAAGACAGCAGCCGGACTCCAAGAGTAACAGACTGATATCCCAGACACATAAAAACAAATCCTAGAAGGTGGGTGGATCCTATATTAAAGTCAGTAGGAGAGAAATAGAGAAGATCAGCTCAGGATAGAGAAAGTTGACATCTTTGTAACCTGCAGTCATAGAGAAAGCAACACTGAGAACGAGTCCATCATGGAACAATGGCATATCAAACAGTTCTGTGCATATTCCTAGTTGCACGGTGCTTGGTCTTTGCAAAGTTGTTAGATCATTGCTTCGTAGCAATCAGAAAAATTGAAGCATGAATTTATATTTACTGTGATTTTACGTGATTTCTGTATGTCAAATCTTTCTTTCTAAAGTAACAACAGTGTAGGATTTTGGAATTATTGTGACTTGGTGTCTAGGATTATTAAAATGTTTCTTTAAAGAGCTGTGGCTTTCAAATCTCTGACGTGCTCTTCGATATATTGTTCAATGGAATTTTCTGTTTTTCCGTAATATGGAATGCTATAGTCACACCATATATGATACTCATAAACTCAAGGATATTTTAGTGGATCATGGTTTTAGGATTAACAAATTAAAGTAAATATTGCAATTTGATGAAAGGAATGAAGAATGTTGTGGTTTTATTCTCTCTGGGGAATTTGGCAAGTACGATAATGATGTAACCAATACAGAGGAGGGAAATGTATCTTTAGTTTTTCTCTGTTGACTGGAGAAATTTTGAGATGATTCATTCGTAATATGTATTTATGAAGTAAGTAATTTTTGTAAGTATTATAAATAAGTAAGGAACTAAAGGTCTTTGGCTAACTCATCTTCATCGTTAATACGATGGCATACTCGTGTTTCAAGGGCTAAAATGTGTGATGCCTAATTTCTAAGGTTTATGTGAATCAGCATAAAATTATCATCATCATCAATTTCCTAATATGTACCCCCCATGGGGTGTTCAGGGATTGTCTACCCAATATAGTGAAAATATTATGACCCCCCGTGCACATACTATGTTGCTCCCCTGTCAAAACGTTCATTACGTTGCGTGGTTTGGACTCTATTAGACCTTTGAATGTTACAAGAGGTATGCTGCACCAAGTTGCCAGAATTGCTTCCTGAAGATTTGCGATCAGCGGTGGAAGATTCAAACAAGCTGGATCTCTCAATACATATAATCTCAGAGATGTTCTTCGGGATGCAGATCTGGCGAATTCGGCGGTCCTGATACCACACAAGTGTCTAATGTGGCCGGCATCGTTTGAGAGCTGTTCGCTGAACACGACAGCGACATTTGAGTTTCCGGTTTTCAAATATCAGGGCTCCAAGAGTTTCCCAAGAAGTATTCTGCATCCCTTTTCTGCTAGTCCATAACAGCGGGCTGAATCTTCTATAGGTTTTTACCTAATCCTCCACCTACCATCCACAGAATAGATGGAAACGAGATTCATTTCAAAATAGATTTTTTTTTTAGTCTTCAGTGGTCCAGTGACGCCTTTCAGATACCAACCATAGACGTATTCGTCGATGATTAGTCGTGAGTATGACTGAGCTCCTACTTCGGAGGCTCATTATGAAAGAGGGTTCGTTGGACCGTGAGCTGGAAGGCAGAATAATTGTTCCCTTAGTAAAATTCCATGGTCATGTTCCACTGTTTTTCGTGGGTTTGCATAAGATGGGACTACCTGCGTTCACTATGAGTATCTATGAGGTATGGACGCACATCATCGGTCCTGTGACTGTTCTATTTAATATCTTTCCACTCATGGAACCTTAACTGCAGCATTCTGTGAACAGTGTACTAGATACTGCCATCCTTCAACTAGTATCCTACAATCCCTTTTCAAAGTCGTAAACTCGCGTCCCTTGCCAATGTCAGCCAGAACCAAGTTTTAGTGTACAGTACGTCACACACATTCAAGATTATGCATACTTTTTACTTGATATGAGTACCCGGGGTAAAATAGCCGATTGTCAAATAATGGGAGGGAGTAATCATAATATTTTGACTAGATTGTTTATTTGTATGCTGATTTTCAATAGATAGCGATATTTTTAGCTTTTCGGATGAACTTAGAGTTTTATGGGTTAAATACATAGTTATAAGACAGGACCTCATTTCGGTGAAAAGAAGAAAACACTAAGTTTTCTTCTTTTCACCGAAAAATGCTATAGCGATTAATGTTTAATACATTGTCTGTGGAAGATCATGAAGATTGGTAAGGAAGCCGTCTACCATGAAGGTTTCCTTTCCAGTGAACGACCACACACACACACACACACACACACACACACACACACACACACACACACACACACACACACACACACACACACACACACACACACACACACACACACACACAGAGAGAGAGAGAGAGAGAGAAGAAGAAACTCATATGAGCAAAATTTGCGCCCAATGGTTTTTGCACGGAACCTGAAGGCACGATGCCATTTTACAAGACAAATTTTCTGCATTTGGTCCTTAAAACGTAAGCTTTGGATTTCTTACTGGTTGTTGTTTTGAAATTGTTACGTGCTTCAGTGTAGATTGAGAATGAAGCTGGTGAGAATGAATACTTGTGCAGTGGGTTGTTATTTGAATTTGAATGAATTGGGGAAAGAAGGTCTTCATTACACCAATAATAATTTATAACAGGGTTACAAAGGTTGTAAAAGCAAGATTGTAAACCTATAGCGCGCATTTAGTACCATGGATGGGTTATCAGGAAAAGTTACTACCCTTAAGCCCTAACAACGTAATTTTCAGTCGCTTCAGGTGTACAGTAAACAAGGTAGCGGTAGTCTCATACTGAGAAGCAAAAATCGTCTTCCACCTAAGGACTCACAAACATCCGGCAGTCACGGATTCAAACTCACAGCTTGGCAGTTCGAGAGTGGATACGTTGTCCATTTTTTCAAACAGGTTGGCAGTGGTGATAGCAATGATCGACTGCATTACGTCACTGCTAATATCAATATCCTAGCATTTCTGGATCATTATAATTGGATAAGGAAATCCAGTTGAGGTTTGGATACGATAGTCAAAAACAACACTTTGGGGTGGAGGGCTACATATAATGAAAATATTAATATAATCTATTCTATATATATAAAAAGATAAATCGAAATTTGAAACGTTTTTATGTCGTGTTTTTTGTCTCTTCATTGTCTTGAAACGTCCAACAATGTGCTTGCCTTCATGAGACAAACACATTGTTATCACATGTCTCGAGTCATCAGAATTGAAGGAGAACCGGCTTACCAGCTCGGAACTCGGGGGGAGGGGGAGGGGGAGGGGGGGGAGCCATAGGTGCCAGGGGGATGCATCCCCCCCTAGTAAATATATAATAAAATAAAATATATAATAAAAATATATAATATATATTATATAATGTATAAAAAATAGTTATATATAAATTATATATAAAATTAATATATAAAATATTATACATTTTATATATTAATCTACAATAAAATTTACAGTGCAGACAACACATTAATTTTACAGAATAGGGAGCAGGAAATTTTAAGCAAGAAAATATTAGAGAGAGAGAGAGAGAGAGAGAGAGAGAGAGAATAATAATTTATAATAATCACTTGCATTAAAAATACTATAGAAAGAAACAAAAAATTTAAGCTATTCATGAAAATAAGTAATAGGTATATTACTTTTTCTGTATATATTTTCATTTTCTTTAAGCATCGCGAGTTTCTCAACGAGATGATCTTTTTGGGGAACTGATGTGCGTTCTCCAAATAAAATAAATGCTATAAAGGCCAGAAGAAGGTATATTTGTATAGAGTTAAAGGAATACACTCACTGTGAAATTATATTAGAAACATCCTCATTCTAGATGAATCTACCAGCAACATGCGAGACTAAAAACTCATGGCAGGCAGTGCTAGTGACTTTATCTTAAAGGATCATCTCCTCCTCTGTGTTAAACACAGATATCAGTTCCATTCCAGAATTCCGATCTGAATAAAAAGCAGTTCGCTTTTTATTCAGATCTGAATTTGCGCTAGTCCTTCACTGTCCTAATACTTTTGACTCCGTATCATAGAACTCTTAAAGAAACGAAAAGCACTTGGTAAGCAGGAAAACTACAGAACTGGTGCGCAGATTTTGTCAAACATAGATCGTATACAGGGCCGGCTCTACCGACGGTGAAATACATGCATTTGCACGGGGCGGCAAGTTTTTTTAGGGCAGCAAAGTTGGCAAAAACTATACGAAAAATAAGGGAGAAGGGGCGGCAAAATATGCTACTGCACGGGGTAGCAAAATTCCTAGGGGCGGCCCTGATCGTATAATACAGAAATAAATGGCACACATAATAATCAAACTGAGATTGGCTGGGGTACTACATAGGGAACAGCTGATGTCCGTGGTTATTTATCATTTTGGAAAACTGTCTCACAATTGTATAATCAGATCTGTGCACTAGTTGTGTAGTTTCCCTTGTTTTGAATATCTGAGGTTAACGACATTAATATGATAAAATATAATGCAGTATTTATCATAAATAATCAATCTTTAAGTCTAGATATTCAAAACAAATATTATTATGTGTAAATTCTTCACGTTTCTTTAAGAGTTGTATGATTTTCAGCAAATGAGTGTTGGGGGCAGGGGGGGGATAATAAAGCTTGTTTTATCATACAAAACATTCATTTGCTGAACCTGCAAATGCGCTACCATTATTTAAATGTGTGATCATTTGTTACACACTGTTTTCATTATTCTTATGCTATAAGTGTTGCTGAAACTACTGTTTGTATAATAATTAAATAAAATTTGTTCTTAATCAGTTAAGGGCCTCCCAACCTTGACCAGTAATCTTTCTCAATGGCGTTGTCAGATTCTCCTTCGACATTTTGCCCATGACCGGCATGGACCTTGACTTTTCCATTTTGCTTTATGGTAGCCTTTAAAAAGACAGATTTATGATGACAAATCTTAGCTTAGTGACAGCTCCTTAAGTCCTGTAACACTTATCTGAATGCTAACTAAATTTTCGAAGGGTGACCTTTCGATTATTTGACACGTAATGTCGACCTCTGGGGACGTACGCAGAAAATTGGAGTCAAGTTACTATGAGTTTAGGCTTAACTTTAATTTTGTCTGCTGTTGACGCAAGAGTGATTAATGTTATTCTGGATTTGAAAACAACATAAAAATGACTTTTACTTTATTTTACAGACCATTTAAACTATTCTGAGGACACTTTCGTTCTTTATTTGAATATATAAATAATAAATATGATCCTTAATATAATGTGAAGTGTAGTCCATGATGGACTACACTTCACATTAATCAATAAATTTTTAAATGATGGACTGTCCATCATTTGTGTTAAACAAACATTTTTTTTTAAAGTAGCTGCCACCCACGAAAGGTTTTTATGTAAACTATGGTGATTCACTGGCATTTATGTAAAACATACGGATTTAAAGTATCTAAAGACTATTGGAAGCATATAGTTGACCAAAAGGTGATTGAGAATGAAAAAGCTAAAATACTCTGGGATTTCAAAATCCAGACTGACAAAAGCTTGGAATGTAATACACCCGATATAACAGGGGTTGAAAAAAAGTGAAAACAAGAGTGTTGTTCTGTTTATCGAAATATCGGTATCCGGAGATAGTCGGATTGACGACAAAGAAACTGAAAAAAACTACAAAGTATCGCAAGTTGCAAGTTAAACGAATTTGGCAGAAGAAAATTAAAGTTGTTCTCATTATAATAGGTGCTTTAGGCGCCATCCCTAAAACATTGAAAAAACATCTAGAAGCACGAGTTAGATGGATTAAAAACCGGACAGTTTCAGAAGGCCGCTTTGTACGGCACATCATTTATATTTTCAGAAGGTATTTCCACAGTTCATAGGGCTCGAATTAGGAATTAGTGAAATATAACCAGTATTTTACTTAAGACTGACATGTATGTATATATATATATATATATATATATATATATATATATATATATATATATATATATATATGTAGAAAGTATTTTACCTTGGGTATAATAAATGTTAAAGATACCAAGAGTAAAACCTGGTTTTACTCCATTTCCCAAGTAAGCAAACAGACAAATAAGTCAAGCTTGCGCCTGCACGAAATGCAAGTCTAGCTGACCCTGCAGGTAGTGCAAGACAGACCAAGGTAACTCATGGTAAAAGTAGAATAAGCTCTGATCACTAATCTTAATATTTACCCATAATGCAAAGCACATCTCCTGGAGGAGATGTATGATGCTTTGTATTAAAGGCAAGGGGCCACTATGAAGTGGAATGTAGTAAAAACATGTTATGTCTGTCATTATTTCTTTAGCTGGATTGGACAGTAATAATTTTGAATAAATGTTGGAATCGATTCCAACAAACAATCATGTTTATTAAAAATCCCTTTTAGTCCAATTGGTCTGAATTTCTGAATTTCTCAAATTACTTTAAGAAACAGCTATCGGTTAGAGGATGCGATCTGTAGAGAGAGAGAGATGTCTGCAAAAGAGGAAGAGACGGACGCTTCAAATTTGGCACACACTCTTTCCAGTTGAATGTCTCTTTCGAATAGCAGTGGCAGATAGATAATATTTTACTTATGAGAACATTCTAATATCTGTAACCGGAGTTACGGCAAATCGAATTTTGTCTCTAACGATTCTTGTAATGAGAGTAATCAATGACTCGTCACTGTACAGTACTGCATTTAGCTTAAGAGGTGCTTGCCTGTGGCTCCTGACGGCATTCTAGACATCAAAAATTCGAAAGGGCAAATGCATAAATATCCAGACTCATTGAAAATAATAACAGTTACACGTTTTTTGAAAAAAAGTATCTGTTCAGAGCCGAGACGGATTGATACGTGTTGCATCTCTCACAGATGCTCTTCATTCTTTCGAATAGCTTGCAGGTGGTTGTTGGCATAGTTGAGGTCAGTTGTCCTGCAAGACAACTGACAGGATAAGAGATTTCGAAATAATACGCAAAATGAGCTTCTGTTTAGAACTACAGTGTGAGCGAACTGTTTTGCAGATTCCTTGAACACACACGGAAAGTCATTTTTGAATTAAGGCACCGAAACTGTAGGACAATCCATTTTATGGTTGTCTACTGTCTAGTGATTGTGAGCGATGTCGCTCCCAATCTATATTAAAATTTTCAATTTCTTGTGCATATTAAAACGAAACTACTGATTCGCTTAAGTTTATTTATTTTTTCCCTGGTCCATCAAAGTATCGTCATTCTTCTGCATTTGTAGATAACTTGACATCATTCTTCCTTCAGTCGCAGACTGAATGGAAAATCTGGAAAAAAATATTGAGAGGCTTAGTCAAGAAAGAATGAGAAGATACAAATAGCAACATCATGTTGCTATTAAAAATCGCAACTAATAGCATCAAATAATAAAAATAGCAACTTCGTGGCGATAGACCGAAGATGATAAAGACGAGGGACAACTCAAGAACTCAAATATAATTGGAGAAAGAGAGAGCTCTTTCACTTTTTCTTGAATAACATTTTGTACAGTCGTATTCACATCCGAAAGATATTCAACTCTGAACATCTTTAAACGTATCTTACACGTTTGTCTTTTCACTATGATGTCAGTTTTATCCAGTTCCTAACTACATGGTGATCTCTTCCTATTTCATATTCCATGTAGGTCACTTTATCCTGACTAGTCATGTATGTATAGTAACTAAGAAGGCCCATAGCATTGGTTGTTTCAGTTGTAATTCCAAAACAACAATCCCACATACCACAAAAAAGTTGAAAACCTACAGTACATCCGTATTGTCGGTGGTTTAAGAGCTAGATTACCTTAATTCCAAAGAATGAGCATGGAATTTTTGGAGCAACTCTTCAGTTCTCCAATAAACAGAGCGGTGGGCTCATACCGAGCGAATTTCATCCATCACTTTAGGTGATAGCACATAAAACCGATTCAGAAATATTCAAGCCTGTAGTGCAATTAGAATTCACGGCCTATTGGTTGAACAGTGGAGATGTTACCCACTTGGCAAACTAGGACAATATAATAAATAACGTATAATAAATATAATATGTAATATATAAATATAATATAAAAAGTAAAGTATAAAAATATAATATAAAAATAAAAGTATAAAAATATAATATAAAAATAAAAGTATAAAAATATAATATAAAAATAAAAGTATAAAAATATAATATAAAAATAAAAGTATAAAAATATAATATAAAAATAAAAGTATAAAAATATAATATAAAAATAAAAGTATAAAAATATAATAAATAATAAATAAATAAAGTAACCCGAAGGATCATCTAGCTCATTAATTCTTGATCACTTCAAGATATTCAACTGTTTTTCTATTTTTTTCCCATTCACTAAGAGGCAAAAACCAACCACCAAGCAGAACCACTCATCTCTTAGGATAAGCATCCACTGAAGAGTCCTGATCAAGGCCACGTCAGTATAAGCTATGCTATTAGGCTTCCATTGGAATACAGTGATCAAAACCTTCAGCTGTCAATCAAAGTGAGAGGGTTCCTTTCCCCAAAAAATCTGATCCCTCAAAAGGATCATTAAACTCATTAGGATATTCAGCGATGGTTCCACTCTGTGAATAAAAAACCTACCACCAAGCAGAACCTCTCATCTCCCGTGGCAAGCATCCACAGAAGATATATGATCAAGACTACTTCAGCAGGGAATTCAGTTTGTTCAAATTGTCAACTTCCAAAATCTCGTGAGTGACCTAATAGGTCACTCTCTCAAATAGCTCCCAAACTAGATCACATATGACTCTTTGTGCTCCGTCTGATCACCGAGCCGAACTTCAGTCCTGCAAACCAGAAGCAAGTATACAGCCACCGGCAAGCGTTAGCTCCTCGAAGCGGTAGACAATCTGTGGAGGCCGACTCCGGAAAATGCCGAAGTTAAGTCAATGCAGAAATCATATATTTTCTATATAAAAATAATAAAATGATACATCACCATATTATTAAATACTCCAGATCAGAGATAGTTGTCGAAAGTTTTACCGTTGGATTACAAACTATATTATACTTGACAAAGATATAATAATAATAACATTAAAACAAGAATCTATTTTCTTGTATCAGGTTATTCAGAGTTTTCATGTTTTTCCTTGTGCAAATGGAACAGCAGATCACGAAGGCAATATAGGATAGAAACTAACTTTGTATGAACAGTTTCCAAAAATCAAAGAAAGATGTTGGCAAAAGAAGTGTTTAGTACACATTTTTAAGAAATGGCCAAGACCCAAATTACAGAAATATTAGTAAAAATAAATTTAGCGTTAGTTGCCTCTGGTGTGAACTTGAAAATTTATTTCTTCAACTCACATGGATTCTTTTTTTCTTCAAAATTTTGGAGCTGTTACATAAAACATGTAACATGTTACAGTCTTCATGAATATTTCATGAAGACTGCAACGAAACAAATGGTACCAAATGACTTCTTAAAAATTACATCGTGAGAAAATATCGGTAAGAGATATGTGATAGAAATAAATAAAGGCTCCTCGGAATTGGCACAGAGAATTTATTGAAATTCACTTATCAGACCTACGACATTCAAACTATCACGTTTTGAAATTATAAGAAAAATCAAGCCTTGGACTCTGTTCATTTTCAAAAAGTATACTTGTAAAACATTGAAAGATCGGAAGTTTGTAAATTACTTAATGATCTTTACGATTTTTAGAATAGTTAGGGTATGACGCTTTTCAGTTCACCTAACAACTTCGAAAATTTTGGCATGGCACAGTTCTATATAAACCCGGTCACAAAATAAATTTTCGTTGCCCAGCAGAAAAGTGTAACATCATTGAGGGATAATAACAGCTACCCTAAGGTGGCTGTTATTATCTAATGAAATCTGGGAGGCCCTTATTTTATTTCGGTTAAGAACCACGCCAAATAGGAAAGTCCCTATTAATCTACTTTCGTTCTCCCTGTTTTGCGCTATCCTAAATGAGTGAACACGGTGATTTTTAATGTTCACTGGAACTATCTTTACTTGGATGGGCGGAGAACTTCACTTTTAATTCTGCAGGAAACTGGTAGTCTGATTGGCGCTCACACATATGACCTTTGACTTGACAGAGCATAAAAAGCAAAAGTTTTGCAGGTGTATGGGGAGACAGGGGATGAAGTAAACAGATCAATGCGAAGTTGGCTGGGGTGGGTGAGTTATTCCATATTTATGATGTTTACTTGTTTACAGGAAACCGAACCAGACGTACGGGAGGTCGGGGATTCACGTCAGTTTCTGGATGGGTGGGACGGAGAAAGTCTCAAGTAATCTCCGAAGGGTCGTGACCTCTTACGTCACCCGGACGTGAAAAGCAGACTTCGCTATGTAATGATTTTTTACGGTGTTTGGAGAAGATTGTTTACGGGCATTTTACTAAGCGAAAGCTCGCCAAATTGCAGTACATTTTTTCAGCAATTTTTATAAATTTTTCTCGTTAATAATTATTTAGATATTTTGATTTTTAGTAAATTATCTCGATCTTAATAAGCAAATCGAGAAAGTCAAATAAATTATATAGAAAATCTTTAACGTCATGTATGTAATCCATGAAATGCTTTGTGCATTCTCTGTGCCGGTCAATAGGTTGCATTGTTCAGCAACCAGATCGAATTGGCGACCTAATGTCACCAGTTCAATGGATCTATGCAAAAAAGACGAGCTCGGTTTTGAAAACAAAGTTCGAATTCTGCATAGATCAACGTGCATGAAGCCATGCCAGAAAATAATAACAGTAATCGATTTCATTTATTATTGTAGCGACATTTTTTTTAAACTCTGTAGTATACTACGACTCCGAAACAAGTTCTGCCGCTGTTACGTAACTAAGGTACCCCATACTTGACGATGTAGGGGAATACGAACGAGAGCGAAATTACAGAGCCAATGGACACGCAGAAGCCCTTCGAAGAAAAGCAAAGGGTCCATTAAAGTTATCGAAGTTTCTCGCAAAGAGAGAAATGTCAGAACGCTTTTTGGGACTCCTAGTATATTGCTATCTTCAAGACGTAAATTTCGGATTCTTAGACGTAGGATGCAAAAATCTTATTGTTTTTCCCTTAAACTGGTGGTTGGTGGGATAGCAATGATACTTTACTATGGAATTATTATAGAACAAGGTGGTTTCCCGTTGCCTTCGTTGTCCAAGTATTCTATGTCTGTAGATATGTGAATTTACAGGGCCGATTTTGCTGGTTTTGAAGGACGAAAAACCCGACTTTCCACGAGAAAAATCCTCTACCTCCGTATGAGACTGACTTTGATAGCACCACTCTAGAATTTTTTATTCAACTTCGTGGAGCTAACTCAGTTGTGGCTTGAACTGTTGCTGAAACCAAACCTGGAGAATTCAGTCAGAAATCTCTCCTACCTAAATTATACAAAATGATACGAAAGTATATGAATAATTGATGTAATTGATTACGATTATACTGCTTTTTTTTTTCAATTATCATCGTAAGCAGTTACCATCTAAGACATTCGCAAACACCTATGTCTACAGTGGGATTCAAACCGCATCCTGTTGATAAGTGGATACGCTGCCAATTCGGCCAACAAAACAAGACGGAGCGCTAAGGAATGAACGAGGAACCTTGCTCGAGTATTAAAAAACTAATTATTTACCCTTGCATTGCTTTATACATTACGCTACTGAGATCATTTTCGCCACTTCGAGGTTAAAGAAATGTATGACATTATTCCACTCCGTATTTAATGAAGGGTTATGTTCGGCGCTAATTAATCTCAAATTATTTAAACGCAGCATCATACGATATCTCCGTTTATTTAGTGTTAAGTTGGAAGAATAAAGAGCGTTTATTTCGCACCCGAAACTATCATATTAAGAAAAGTCGCATCATGCCTGTACTTTCAATGTCACCGTATATCCTGGTCACAACTTGAAGCGACTAGTACGCATTTTTGCTTTGCACGCATCATATTAAATATTTCTTTTGATTATTATTTGCATATTATTGCACAGTATAATTGTATAATGGCTACGTCTGTACGTTAAATGTTCATGAATGACATGTTGACCGTTCGGATCGGTTCTGTTATTTGAAAGAGGGATATTCTGAGTGACGTCTTGCAATACTCACAATTCAAATATATATATTAAAAAAAAAAATTGCAATAGCGAATATTATGAAAGAAATCACTAAATACAAATGAGCAATATTTTGGTAGAACTCGGCACGAAAGTACTAAAACGAAGTACTAAAAGTTGTTCTTGACAAGAGGATTAAAATTAGGATTCATAGCGAATGAAATATTATTCGTCTACACATTTTATTCTTCCCCGCCACCATTTCAGTATCTGGATTTTGGTTTTATTAGCGTTTGAATCAAATATAATAAAATAAATGTTTATTTATTTACCGATCATCTGTGGTTAGTGTTGCTGAAATAGAGCTGGAAGTTACTGAAAAAGAGAGCCAAAAGGCTTCACTTCGGCAATGTAAAATTATTCCAATTAAGTAGATATTGAATCCAGTATTATTTCATAGCTGACTATAAAATAATGTTGGGTTCAATATCCATGGAACAGAACTGGAAGTATTTAAGAATGGAAGGTAACTACACAACTCTCTCTACTATCGCCTGTTGCTTTCCGAGATGTGACTACATAAAAAACAAACAAACGAATACAACCTACTTTATGGAGGGAAAATTTAGTATTAATAAATTTATCCCGACAGTTTGACACCATAATTTTTCCCCCCAAATATTCTTCAGCTCTGTATAAAAGAAGAGAACAGAAACCCTCTGGTCTCTTTCTCTAGAGCATCTAAAAAGGTACATATGTTGTGTTCACTCCGTAACATCTCTTCGATGAAAAGCATCACATCACTCTACGGCACCCTGTTCAATGGCCACTGACCTGTCGAACTGGTTTTCTTCTTCCCCCCCCCCCCCACCACAAATTTCTCCGTGCCGCCATATGGCGAAAGAGAAATTGTTTAAAAATAGATTTCCATGTTAGACTGGATGTGCATCCTGCATGCAAAGGGAGGGGGGGGAAGTAAAATAAGGGAGGGATGAAAGAACGAACTTAAAAGTAAAATTTTTGCTTTAAGGCCGCCAGCTGAGAGGAGGGGTGATCCCCAGGAAACGACTGTGTAACAGTGGCCCCTTCGGAACCTGTGACCCCCTAACTGGGAGGAGTAGGTCCTGAGGTTGGATTCTAAAAATAACCTCCGCCTCATTAAAAAGTTCTTGCACTCCAGATGGCAGTTTTTTAAAGTCGAAAATGCATCATAAATTGGTTGGGAATAAGGAAGTGTTGCAGTGAAGCATCGAACAGTTTGGATGGCGAAACAGAATCTCAGAAATTCACATTAACCTGTGCGAACCAACTGGGCTCATACAACAACACTGGAAATTTGCAACCGTCTACTGAAGTATCTTCACTTCTGCAGCAAAAGAAAATGTTTCAGCGGTATAGAAGTATTAAAAAGTATTCTGAATAATCTTCCAGTTGTATCTTCTTTCAGTAGTTTTTTGTATATTCTTTGCACTCGTGGTATCGAATCTTTTCGGACACGGGTTGCATTGCAAGTTAAAAATGATCGAGAACCTTGTCATCGAAGTTCAAATTTGGAGAGAAGGGTATCCGAAGAGAATACCCTTCAAATATAGAAATATAGAAAAACAACGCATTTGGACTGATTAAAAAGTTTTATTAGATGTTAAAATCGAGCTACTTCTATTGGGTTACAGAATATATTAATGCGATAGTGGCGGATGTATATTTGCGACATATTTTTCGTTTTCTTTCTTTTTAATGATTAGAATCCCCAAAATGATCGTCTGATATATTTTATTTGGACTCTTAGTTTTGACGATAAGAGCTAAAGATAGAGTGTTTTCTCCAGCCAGATTCAAATCGTTAACGACGCTTATCCTCGGACCATAGGTAGAAAACTCCTAATTTACACGGTAATTTTTTAACAATTTATTTATATTTACAGCGTCACGTCATAGTTATAAACAAAATTATCCGTAAAAGGATTAAGGATATACGGTTTGTTGATCAGAAAGCGTATTGTTATTGTTTGTTAACTGCATCGCATTATGGGTAGCATTATACAAAAGGTATTTCATACGATACTTAGATAGTTTTTTTTTTTTAAGATACCGTAGTAATTAGTGCAATTTATTATCGTTCAATCGTATTCATGGTGCAATTTTTAGAGCAGGATGTCTCATTTATTTCTGAGGGTTGGTGTGGCCTACAGCTATCGTCTACATGCTGAAGCAGGTGGCCATTTATGATGGATGTCATTCGATAAATATTAAATAATGTAGGAGAGAAAATGGCTCCTTGCGGGAAGCCACAGCGTGCAGCGTGTTTCTGTTGGTGCACTGAGTTCCCTGCCTACTTTGGTGCGTTGATTTTTTTCCTAAAGGTAGTTTTTGAAAACAATTAATTTGCTAAAGGCTATGAAACAATATGGGATGTAATATCCCTTAATTTAAATAATTTTACGTCGCCGAATTGAAGCCTTTGGCTCTTCATATATTTAGTAATTTATTAGGACACCTTCTTGGCAATTCTTATAGTAGAGTATGTAAGTTCTGTTCGCTACAAACTTGGTATTATCTAGGTCTACCTACTCACTGATGAGACCCCAATGATGGTGGAAACCGGTGCGGGGCGGATCTGGCTTTGAGAGGCTCCACTTGGAGGTAGGTTTTTGCCTGTCTCTGAGTGAGGCCACCGCTGAGATTATGGCTCTGCTTGGTGGTGGGGTGAGCCTGTCACTGGGTAGAGCCAATGCTGAGAAGTTCTTCTCGGTGACGGGTGAGCCTGTCATTGAGTGGAACAACGCTGAGTTGGGCGATCTTTCGGGATCGTCTTATTTTTAGAGCCCGTTTCACCTATACATAAGGTTGAAACCGGTCTGGGTAGTGACCTTCTCTCATAATGTAGAACAGTAATACAGCTCCTAGCAGCTGGGTTTCACATTATGGGAAAATACCAAGAATAGTTGATCGGAGCTTGCTCCACCCTTGCTATGAGTTGCCTCTGCTTGCACTACCAAATGGGTTATGTGTTGCACTTTCCAGGTATTTGCTTACGCTTGGACTTGTCGAACTTTATATAGTTTCTATACTCGGCATGAAACTCTGTGAGTTTCTTATTCGGCTGTGAAACAATTTGTCATATCCCTTAATTTAAATAATTAATTTGCCGTGGATTCCTATCGCATCATCTCAATAGAATGTTGTGATTTACTGTATCAAAACTCTTTGTTACGTTGAAAGCGGCCAGTAGATACAAGTACTTTGATGTAGAAGGAGATTCTTGATCAGCTGTATTGATGTTCGTATCACCAATTCTAACAACTTCATTATTGTGGCTGAAAGGTATTTTGCTTTGTGGTCAGTGTAATGCTAGTCAAGTGAGCGTTCTCTGATGTCCTTGTTCTATAAAAAGTTTATATTTTGATGCTGTCATCATCATCATCATCATCATACGTATCAAGGATTTAGGCCTAGTATGGCCTGTTCCGGCCTTAGAAGTCATCGTTGAATCGTTTAAGAGGACGTCCTGGTTTTCTTTTCCCTAATGGCTTGTACTTGAAGGCTTGTTTTGGTAATCTTTCTGTTTTCATTCTTTGAACGTGTTCCATCCATCTATGTTTATATTTTTTAATTTTTTCAATTACTGGTTCTTGGTTTAATCTTTGTCTTTTTGTTTTATTGTCCAGATTTCGCTTCCGTACATTAAGACTGGTAGGGCTAATGTATTGTATACTTTTAGTCTGGTTTGTTTTTGAACCAGGTTTGGTTTAAATACAGGGTTAATTACACCTGTTATTTTTAAATATTTTGCAATTTTTACGTTTATATCTTTTTCATTTTCATATGTGATCATACATCCTAGGTAGTTAAATGAATTCACCTGTTCCAAGATCTTGTTATCTATTACTATTTTAGTTCTTGCTGGATCTTGTCCTTTAAAGGCCATAGTTTTTGATTTTTCCGTTGATATTATCATACCATAATCTTTGGATATCTCATTTTGATGCTGTAAAGGGAACAATTCCTTCAGTCACACTGCGATTGATTTGACATAGACATGTATGATGTTTCACTTTTTTGTTGTTCTTCAATAAGTTACTACTTGTTTGTCATTCTGTATTTTTCAGTTAGAATTAAAATCTCTAAATGTTCCGTAATGTTGCGGAGACAGGTCTATGGATTGAGTAAGTACTTTTTAATATTTCTATACTGACGTCAAGCAGATTGATGCCCTTTTCTGAATAAATTTTTGATTCAAATTCTTGAAAGTCTTCAAGGATATCATGCAGCTTTATTCATAGTACAACAGTTTGCATTAAGAAACAAGAAACAATATATTCAGCCTCCATCCTCTCTTTCTCTCTCTCTACTCTTCAATCATTTCGTCTGAAAGACAAAATTTTCTTTGAGGATATTAAGCATTTACGTACAGTAGAAAAGATAGGAACGATGAACTTAATTCTTTTGTAGGGCTGCCCCCCCCCCAAAAAAAAAATTGAAAACTAGTTATTGTTTTCGTCTGTCCTCAGACTAAAAAAGAAAGTTCTAAGTAAGATAACATAAAAATATGACTAGTTTTAGCTGCAGAATGAAGCAATATTGAGATTTTTGAAACAAGTATATTCATGTAATTTTTACAACGTGGTGTATTTCAGTAATACTAACATTTTCCATACAGAAGTTGAGTAAGGACTTGCTAGCTAAATCTGTAAACCCATTTAAACACAATTACGAAACTACCACTTCAGTCCTAAAAAAAAAAAAAAAGCAGATAGTGATCTCAAGCTGGTGACGAAATTCAGCTACCAATAAAAATGGAGTAAGCATAAAATCTCAAATGACATTTCACTTTACTTGTTATATACAATGTTTTAAATATCTTCAAAATCCGAGAAGATTAAAGATGTTTAATCTTTTGATTAACTGAATCTGATTTGACATATTTTACCAATAATCTGAATTTTACCTCATTACTGATTCCAGTCAGTCGAAATCTCATTTTATGAGTATCGTCTGCTTCTTAAGCACATTGTTTATTATCCGGGACACGCCATGAATAAATTGCAAACTGATAGTTCAGTAAACTCTTTCTTCTGACTTTATTTTTACTTCTAATTTAATTTAATTTCTTTCTTTCTTTCTTTTTTTTTGGGGGGGGGCAGCCCTGCAAAAGAATCAAGTTCATCGTTCCTATATTTTCTACTGTACGTAAATGCTTAATATCCTCAAAGAAAATTGATTTCTGTGAGATATTTAATAATTTACAACTTGATTTTTGATAACGAAATCTTCGTATATTTTTGCTTTAGAAACTAAACCAAGGAATCTTACATGCATTTGCTAAAAAGATTCTTTAATTATTATTTTATACGTTTTATATATTATACAGTATGCAGTAGCAATAGAGCTGAGGAAAGAGCAAATAACAACTTTTCAGTTTGTGCCAACAAACTGAAAGAGGATTTTTCTATCACAGTTTTTCTATAATATACTAATTCAGCTTTTATTAAGGCTAATTTATTAAGGCTAATTATTATTCTTTCTTTGCTTCACCGAACTCACCGGAAAGGGTAGAGACTTACAGCTTGCACCTGCCATACTTCATAGTGCACCTTACTGCTGTTTTTGTTCTTGTTATTTTTTGAATTACTGCTGAAGCAACTTAGTCTCTAAAGCCAGTATTATGTCTCTTAATCGCGTTAGTTCTTCTGGCCACTTTACTTGCTTTGCTGGGTGAAATACATCACTGAGTACATGCTCATGTTTGGCGATGATAACTACATCCCCGTATTTTAAGGAATATTTCACTTTTCTGTAATTTTTCCTCAAATGGCGAATTTATCATGCGAGAACACGATCAACAGTTAGAACATCCAGGAGTAAAGCAGTTCTAATTTTAGAGCAAAGCTTCTGTAGCTCAGGTGGTGGTGGTGGTGGTTTTGACAGAGCCCTTTGGCTGGAACAAACTGGGTTCGAATTCCGTACATATCTACAGATATAGAATATTATTGAAAAAAGAAAGCAACGGGGAACCACTTGTCTTATAATACCCCACCAACGTTCCGTTGAGTTAAAAAACGACAAACACGCAATTCTAGAGAACGACTAGCTCTAATTTTTATGTTCTAATGGATGACTAATTCTAAATTCTAAGTTCTAAATGGACAGTAATTCTAATTTTACGTTCTAATTTTAACTGATGCTAATTCTAAATTCCAAGTTCAAAAGGTTGATTAATTCTAATCTCTATGTTCCGATTCTAACCAATGACTAAATTTTAATTTCTAAGTTCTAAAGGATGACTAGAGACTATATAGGTCAGTTGGTTTTCACAGAGCCCTTTGGCTGGAACGAACTGGATTGGAATCAAGTCTGTGAGGCGAGAAGCTTTTCCAATCAGGGATGAGTTAGCCGATCTCATATGTAGGTAGGTTTTTCTTCCGGAAACTCCAGATTTTCTTCCCTCAAAACAGGATAACCGGTCCCGTGAATACACATACCTACAGACATAGGATAAAACTGGACAAAGAAGGCAACGAGAAACCACTTTGTTCTATAATAATTCTCCAGTAAAGTAGCATTGCTACCGATTTGGATTGTTTCGCTTTTTTTTTTTTTTTTTTATTATCCCATGGTATTATTACACCAGATCATAGAGGTCGAATTCATGTATTTCATAAAGCACCTTTTCTGGGTTGTTATAAAGTTCACATTTAGAAATAGTCATACAATTTAGTAAATACACTGGAGATGCATCGTCGATGTTACAGATGGGAAAGACTTTTATACCTTGAGGCGAGATATCATGGTAGTGGCACTGCGATTAAACTTGGAGTTGATGCTAGCTCCTGGTTTTTCTGCTGAATACCAGTGGTGAGTCATGTCCTGGAGAATCGTTCTTTTTATGTTTTCTTTTTGAGTGGTTTTAAAAAGATCGAAATCTGTGGTATCACTGGATGTTGCAGCCATTTTTCTACTTCATCTACAGTTTCATTTCCCTTTAATCCTACACGGGATGGAATCCATTGGAAAATTATTTCGGAATCCTTTTTATGTTTGTTTATGTTTGTTTGATGGCTAGCGTAGCAATTCTTAATAGCTTGAAAGGCTGCTAAGGAATCTATGAAAAATATAAATTCCTTTGGGTTTTGTTTATCCAAATGTTGCGGTGCTGTGTTAATGGCTATTAATTTTGCACGGTATGAGTTGTATCCTACATTGCTAGTTGTTTTTAGTTCTATATTTTGAGAGCCATAGATGAGTACGCTACTCCCAGAATTGCCATTTGAATTTTTGTAGACCTTTATTGGGTCAGGTCCGTATTCCATTATTTTTGAAAGAGCTAATGATCTGAAGATTTCAGGGTTTTCTAGACTTTTTTTTCTCAATTTCCTGTCTTGATTTGGAGGAAATGATGGGTAGTTGTCTATTTTATTTGGAAAGTCCAAGGGAATTTTATTTTCCATGATTTCATGCATTGTTGATTTTTTTTCTTTATTCTGTTTGTTAGTTGCCAATTTTTAAAAAGTTCACTTGTTCTATGATGTTCTAAGGTTGGCTCTTTTTTTTCTAAAAATTTAGTAAAATTTTCTTGCCACCTAATTTTGAAAGGAACGAGGTTGGATTCGAATTCTTCTATTTTTCCACGAGTTGTATTTCTTAGTCCACATATGATTATTGCTGCATTTTTCTGAATTTTTATAAGCTTGTGTAAACTGGTTTGTGATGTTTGCATCCAGATAGGCGAAGCATATTCCATTATGGGTCGGATAACAGAGGTGTATGTGACTTTTAAGGTTTTAGCATCGGCTCCTCACTCTTTACCTGAGATACTGTTCATGATATTTAGTCTTCTTTTTGCTCTGACTGCAACATTGTTGATATGTTTATTGAAGCTTAGTGATGGATCGAGAGTAACTCCAAAGTATTTGGGGTTTTCATTAAATGTAATCAGTTGACTGTTCAGCTTAATCTTTGGTCTCCACTTTCTGAGGTGGTTATTAATGGTAAATACACAAATTTCTGATTTAGTGGGATTAATTTTGATTTTTTGGTTTTCACAGTATGTAGCTAAACTTTCAGTGGCTTTGTTTAAGTGACCTTCTGCTGTTTCTAGGTTGTTGTGAGCTAAGAATAGGACTAAATCATCAGCAAACATAGCTATCTTTGTTTCTTTCTTTATATTTTTATCTAAGTCGTTTAAGTAGATGGAAAAAAAAGGAGTGGGCTTAAAATGCTGCCTTGAGGGAGTCCCTCAAGGAAAAGAGTCAAAGGCATTAATAAAATCTATAAAAGCTGCAATTTTGATTTGTAAAAATGAAACAACCAGTATCCTTTGCTTCTTCAGACGGTTTCCTAAATAAATCTGTTCATAAAAATTTAAAAAAAAAAACGGATTTTCCTTTTGGAAAAGCAACTATAACATTCTTACTTCTGGACACAAGTTGCTTTGCTTCCGAGTTACTCCTTATTATTCAGTTAAAATGCAGCGTCCAAATATGCTAAATACAAACGTATTAAACAACTTGGAAATAGGTAATATAACCACCTAACCTAAGGACAAAACTTTGTAAAATTTCAAGCTTGCCTCGCAAGCAAATTATGTATTTCGCAAAACTTAACATGCATGCGTACTTCACTTGCGCTCAAATATACTCCACCGATATTTGCCCCTGTACAGTTCTCGATAAAACTTCCTGCTTCGGCTCTTCTCTACGGTGGGCATCAGAAGCGATTTTAAGTAAAAGAAAGAAAGCAAAGGGAAACCAAAACATTACATTCAAGTCAGCGGTTGAAATGGGTCTCACAATAGAGGGATGTGGGTTTGTTAAAATGTTATGTACGATTGAGCTGGCGTCTCACACTATTGTGGATAAAGGGGTCAGAGATCAAAGAGACGTTTTGAACCGTGAATGCCACGGATACAAAGAGTGCTCGCAATATTGCCTAAACGGAAATGCTTGGTAGTAAAAGTTCTGAACGCTCCTTGTCTGCTTTCATGGAAGAAATGGTTCCAAATAAGCGAAATTTTCTTGTAACTATCGGTTTGGATCATAACAGACCTTTACTACTCGTATTAAACTCAAAAGAAATAAAATCCAGTTTTTCTATGGGGAAAGATGAATTTAAAAAAAAGTTTATGAGTTCCTTATATGGCTTAAGATCGCACTTAAAATATTTATAAGAAAAACCGAAGGCATTGATTTCAGTTAGATAATTTATGTAAATGGAATACTGTTTGAGGATATTGTCTTTGATTGATACATTCTTAAAAAAAAAAAAAAATCCCACAGCCGATCATAACAGTAAAAGGACACGGCTGTACAACCGTGCCACTTGCGAACCACATCATCCAAAAGTTCATGCGAATTGATTAATTTCTGAGTTTAGATTTGTAAAGAATTGTTAATTTATTTTCGATTAACAAATTAATAAATGAAATAAATGAAGACAAACATTATTGCCGGCCTGGCTGGCCAAGTGGTTAACGTATCCGCTCTCCAGCCATAAGGCTGCGGGTTCGAATCCCGCGTGGACATGGATGTTTGTGATTGTCTATGAAAAAAGTAGTGGTGGTAGTAGGCGGTAAATGGCGTTGGTGTAGTTTGAGGTCGGTTGGTGGATTGAGTGGTGGAGACAGAGTTGTAGAGCAGGTGCCCTCCCTTGATGAGTCTTTGGACTCCCTGGAGGTGTCAAATAATAATGGTTTCGTTAGGACGCAAAACATATGCTGAAAACAAACCTACTGTTGCCATGGAAGTATAATCTTTTCATCTCAAACAAGTTAGATATTTTTATTATACAGTAGAAGGAAACATGGATGTCTAGAAAATGTGATATTCTGTGATAATCCAGTTTCTAGATCCAATGTTGTGACTTCAATTCACAAAGAAGTCAAAGTATTTTCATAAAAAAAATGCTTGAAATTTTCAGATTACGAAAGGCAGCACGTTAATATCTTAAAAATCTTTGAAACCAAACAGTGATTACAAAAATTCCTAATTAAAAACAGTCTCCAGTTACTGAATTTTCTTATAATTTCGGAATCTGAGAATTATCTGTAATGACTGAAGTTACAAAAATAGAAATAAGTTTATGGAAAAATTTAAAGCATTTATAAGAAATTTTCCTGTAAAGAATGTGACATGAGGTAGGGAATGTAAAGGTCTCTGATGCTTAGTGACAGGTGAAGGAAGTAACAAAAATCAAACGCATTTAGCTTATTATTTATTAAAGACATTTGTAAAATACTGACTTACGATGAGATTCAAACCCACGTCGTGTTAGTGAATTCGTTAGCCATACGCACAACCAGGCTTGGATTACAAAAGAACCCTTCGCAACTAAATAAATTTCCAGCTCGCCCGCTTTTAGAAGAGTATCTTTTTTCATCGGCACCGCTCCCGAAATCTGCTAGCTCACCAGCCATTTTACACGCATAGACTACAAAAGTCAGTAATCGAGAATAGAAATTGAGCCCTTTCCATTGCTTGAGAATAATGTGACAAGTAATTTATGTTTGTGCTAATGCTCAAAAGATAAATATTTTTAATAATAATATAGTAACACATTTGCTACTATACGCTCCCATGGAACATCGAAACATAATATTTATTTCTTAGAAAGGAATGTCTATGTCCTCAATTAAGAAGGAATTAGAATTATTTCATATGTCGGTGCACGGCTTGTAAACTAGGGCGAGACACACGCCCTGAGCGAAGTCGATAAACACAATAATTTATACAAAATTTCAGTAAAAAAAAAAAAAAGAAGTGGATGTTATTCTTGTTACTTCTGTATTGTTTATTGATGGTTTGTTTGTTTATTAATGTTTTCTTATAGTTATTAAATTATATTAATATGATTTAATATAATATAATCTCAAAGTTAACTAAAATTTTAATAGTAAGCAGCAATCTTCAACTTGGAGGAAATGCATAATTAATATTTCCTCCTCTGATGCAGAGACACTTGAGTTTCAGCGGCCAGTGGAGATGCGACATTAGACATTAGTCATACACTTTGATCAATAAAGGCATTAAACATCAAAGGGTTAGTAAAGGTATGCCAATATCGTTCGTTTGTGATATATTAAAGTTAAACCGGATAAGATTTCTCATATGTGTTTAACCAAACACACCAGAAGATCCAATAATCTGTGGAAATGGAAAGTACCAGTAGGCACTAGTTGCTGTTCCTCATTGTTTACAAAATCTTAAGATATACAAATCTTTACCCAAACCTTTAGTGCCATCAGCGCATTGAAGAACTGAAAAAAACTTTAAACTGCGTAGACAGCTTATGAACTAGCTCGTGATAAGTTCTTTTGGGAATCAATGTGGGTGGCCGGCATGGTTAGTTGAGTAGCGTCCGCTCTCCAACCCACAGTGGAATAATGGCATCAATGTCTTTCGATGGAGTAGATTGATTTTCATCATCTGCTTATTGGAGACTTAAAGTGGTTAAAACAGTATCATGTTTTGATCTCTAGATACGGGTTCCCAGTTTATTTATCCGTTAGTCTGCCCATAGTGTTGATGTACTATAGGTTAGATTTACAATTTTCTGTGGATAGATTTGTCATAATAAAAAGCTGAAATCCTCCCTTAATTTAAACAGGACACCAACTTCGAAACTGGATTGTTGTTTGGAATTATGGTCAAAGTAATTAAGACTATGAAGCCAGTGTATTTATGTCTGTTAACTGCATGCATTTCATTTCTCTTTATCTACGTTGGGCATCGAGTCGTTTTCACATATTCATAAAATTTGACGGAATTGGGATCAGTTATGTTTGTTTTAAATATGCCTTCGTAGATGATACGTCTCTTTATTACAGTTTAGCAGCCTTTAATAAAGCCTATTTTTGTAGGAAGAGGAAAGGTGATTTTTCAGTTTTAGTTAATTTTAATACAACGATTCTGACAGCATCAAATTCTAATTCTAATTTAATACTGTTCTATGACAATCGGTAATAAGATACGGCCACCCAAAGATGATGAAAGTAATACATCGAAGGTTTTATGACTGCGAACAAATGGTTTTGTTTCACCTTTGTTGATCGTCATATGTGTCTGTATATGTTTAACAAAGTATGACTTAATTCTCAACAAATACACAAAATACCTGCTTGCGTGTGTTAACCGGTTTTTCTATTTTGCGAGTAGAAAATTCGAGTTTGCTTTTAAAAAAAAGAAGAAGAAAGAAAGAAAAAACATTTTAGTCATCTATTCCCATCCGACAGCTATACTTTCTTTTTATTATTAAAAAATAAATATACAAAAATTGTAATACAGCTTATTTTGTAACCACTAAAATATTGTAGTTTCATCGATCAGTAATTCATTATCAAGCTTGTTCAAGATGTTACTTTATTTAATAATAAAGGCATACTTCAAATACATTTAATGAGTAAATGGGACAGTTACAATACATGACCTAGACCAGTTGGCGAACCTTTTTACCCAGGTGTGTCAAACATCTTCTTTTTTCAAATATTGACGTTGTTGATGTACCACTTGCATACATGCATTATAAATTTAACTACATAATCATAGATGGTGACTTATACATATCATATTAGGCTATTTATTTAATAGGACATTGATATACAATCTATGAATTCATATTATACAATTAATTTAATAAACTGAAATTACTGAAATTAGTTTTTTCATCAGAATACCAATATTTTTCAACATCCAAGGTGTTTCACCTGAAACCCTCAAGTGTGTCAGTGCTGACACGCGTGTCATAGGTTCGCCACCACTGACCTAGACTGCATCAGTGAAAATTGAGACAATATTATTATTATAAGTAAAACCTTCAAGGATTCATCGCAGGAGGGGTACATCACTCCATGAAACCCCTATTTCTACTACTTAATCCACTATCAAATCCACCGTCACTACACATAACGGCAGTATCAACATCTACGCTTAGCGCCATCTACCGCCGAAGTATATTTTGTCTATAAATTACGTGTATTCTCTGGATGATTTGCCTGAGAATCGAGTTAAAATTTTTGCCAATCAAAGGCTACAATATCCCGTTGTTCTTCCAATTGAGCTACGAAGGCGCCTTCAATACACATCGAGGTACAGATGGTGTCTACCAATGACACTTGTTAAACAGTCGAATTTGTTTATTTCTTCTTATGATTTAAGGAAATGGGGTGTTTTATTACTTTTAAACAAGGGGTAATTTTAAACAAGGTGTGTTTTTTTATCACACTTCGAAAAGGTAAGCAGAAAAGAGCGAAAGTGTTAAGGTGAACACATTTTCTTCGAAACAGTGACAAGAACAGCCACAATTTGTTCCTGAATTATTTTACCTATACTCTCTACAATCTACATACGCACGGGAAAACATTTGTAGGAAAGGATGCTTCCTGCCATCGACTGAAGTCATCTTTCTTAGGGAGTTCTACAAAGCTTTAAAAATTATGCCCAGAATGGTTTATCTTAAGCACAAAATCTAATTCATTAAACTGTTGCATTTTGCAAAGGTGGTGATAACATTGAGGCCATAAATTATAGGCCGGTCTGTATATCTGGAATTGTGGTTAAGGTCTTGGAGAGGTTAATGAGAGATGAGATGCAGAAGTGGGTTGATAATAGAAGTATTATTGGTGATCCACAGCATGTGTTTATTAAAGGAAGGTCATGTTTTTACAAAGTATATGCCCCACAACAAGGAGACGAGTGTGGATAAGGGAGATGCATATGCAGTGGTATATATACTTAGATTTTCCAAAGGCTTTTGATAGCTTGTTACACGATAAGCTGTTAAATAAATTGAAACGGATGGGTCCGGATAGCAGACTAGTGAGTTGGATCGGGGATTGACCGTCAGATAGGTTAGGAAGTTGTATATGGGTTTCTGTGATACGAAAGAAGAAATCACTAGTGGTCTGCTGCAGGAATTTGTTTTAGGATCACTGTTGGTCAACTGGTATATTTAATGATATTAGAATGAGTTTAAATGGAGATATGCAACTGTTCGTAATGATGAAAATTCGGAAGAATAATGACGAATCAAGTAGATGTAGTCTTTCAGGAGGATTTGAATAGATTGTATAAGTAGTTCAAATATTAGTTCAATGATGCAAAGTGTAAGGTTCTTAAATTTGGCAGGCAATGATGGAATAGAAATATACACTTGGTGCAGAAATTCTCAAGGAGGTAGGGATCCAGAAGTGAGGCAAGGTAGACATGTACCTCAAGTTCGGGAATCACATTGGCTTATGGCGTGGAGGATCTTGACATGCAGAACTAAAGAGGTTATGTATTGTATAAGGCGTGACCTCTTCATTCGGTTACCTTTATTTGGTTAATCAGATTTGGTTACCTGATTTTATTGTGATGAGAATACATTAAAAAGAGTATAAAGAAGATCGACTAAGGTGATTAGGTGAATGTGGAGTATGAAGACAGATTGAGGTAATTTGTAAGTTTCGTGAATAGGAGGAGAGGGAGATCATATATATGCGATGCCGTGTACTTTTTTTTATAAAGGCCAAACATAGTATTTTGTTATTGTAAACTACATTTCGAGCAATTTATTTGTAATGATAATGTTTAATCTGCTTTAGCTGAATAATTTTTTCTTGGAACTTTGCAATTTAGTTACTATAGTGACACACTGTGTCGTTTCTTGATTGGTTGCATATGAGAGATACATATATTGGAAAGCAGGAATACGGCTCTGCTCGCAGTAAATGAGGCCCGCAGAGAAATAAGAATCCATCTTGGTAACACGTTCTTGCAACGTAGGATTATCAGAATTCGCAACATTGGAGAACTTTTCGCATTTGTGTCAAAGAGTTGATTGGTCAGTTGAATAGTGAAACTGTGAATTCAGAAGATGTCACTTGTCAATGTTATAAAAAAATCAATTAAATATCGTAATTTACCAAAAAATGCAGCTTATCCTTGTGGTTTCTATAATGTCTACAGAAAAAAGACAAAAATTCGATTCTGGTTTCCGATAAAGAAACGTTTCCTAAAGGAAGTAAGTCGCAGTCAGTCAATATAGCAGGCAAGTAGGCTTCTTTATGAAGACATTTTCGTTGTTTTAATCTCTCAACTCAGAAAAATCGACCAGGAAACACGCGAATATTACTAATGTACACAAATTAGTAACATCATCTCTTATTTAGATTGTCTTGAGAATGCATTCAGCTTCGGTGATGATGATGATAGGTGTAGGCCGGATTCACAGATTTAAAAACTCGGTATGCAGTAGATGAACTGCATAAACTTCATAAACTGACAATATATATACAGGTATACATCGATTAACGAAGAGGATGTGTTGCACGAAATTGCTTTGTTAAGCGAAACTTCGTTCTCAAAGATAAAATCCTATGACCATAATAGAGATACTTTCGTACGTAAAGAAAATGAAAGACTTTTTTTTTTGAAAAAAAGAAAAGCTTTATTAAATAAAAAGTCAATATTACATACCTGACAAAGATAAAATCACGACATTTTAAAATACGAATCTAAAGTTGATTGTTTATGCTTTTTTTCTCTTTCATTTAACAATTGCCTAGACGAATATACTGCATTTAAAATTGATCGCTTAACAATAACACTTGTTCCTAAATCAGGATGATTTTCACTGAAAACGTTTCAATGTCGTTCAAGCACCTTTTTAAATCTTTGGTTGCTAATACCTTTTCGGTTGCTGGAAGAAAGCCAACTTCGACAGGAATGCATGTGTCTAACGCATTAAGATCAGTAGGATGTCCCGGAGCGTTGTCCAACAAAAAAGAGCTTTTTCTCCAAAATTATTTCTTTAGCAATACCATTTCACTTCTGGATAAAATGGTTAATAAAGAAAATTAGTAAATAACCCCTTGGTAAGCCACGCTTTTTTATTAGCTTTCCATATTACAGGTAAATTCGTTTTTATGTTACCTTTTAACGCTCTCGGCAAACTGACATAACAATTTTCATTTCAAATCGCCGGAGACGTTTGATCCAAAGAGTAACGTTAAACAGTCTTTGGCTGCTTTGAACCCAGCTGCTGATTTTCCTTCAATAGAAACGAAGCTTTTTGATGGTAGCCGTTTCCTGAACAAACTGCTTTCGTTAACATTGAACACCAAATTTTTTGAAAAATTTTCACGTTCAATTATTTCCTTTAGTTTTTCTGGAAACTTATTCGCAACTTCTCCTGATAATCTTTGAATTTTTGCCCGCTTTTTAAATTTCTCAAACCAGCCACGAGAAGCCGCAAAATTTTCTGCAATTTCTTCAGTTTGTTTAGATTTCAGGTGATTAAACAAAAATAATGCTTTTTCTTGAATCACTATTTGAGTTAAAGGCATCCACAAACTTAACATTTTCTCAATTTTTTTCTAAAATTGGGCTCCTTAAGCGTGTTAATTTTGCTGCTGTAACATCTGTACAATTCTTAGCAGACTGTTTAATTTTTTCTGATTGACTAAGCATGGTTGTTAAAGTTGACTGCGCTAATCCTAAAGAATGTGCCACATCGGATTTTCCTACGCCCCTTCCAACACGTTGTACGATATTTAATTTACTTTCTAAAGAAATTACTTTTCTTTTCCTGGATTCTAGCATTTTAACTAAATGGGTAGAAAAACAAAATATCAATTAATATTTACAAAACCTACAGTAATGCTATCAGAGAACATACGTCATTTATTGCAATGCACCACATTGAAACATACCCTACGAAGTATAAGCAACGATTAAATTAACGCGGATCACTCGCGAAACTGTTAAAACAGAGACACCCACTGCTTGGGAGTACGTACGTGACGAGTCGCCGTCGTTGACCTTAAAATTTTAATATTTTTACGTAAAATGGGGCTTCGTTATATCGAGGCTTCGCGCGTGTGTGTGTGTGTGTGTGTGCATACATATACGAGAGGAGACAGAAAATTGTGATAATATAACTTACACATTATTCTACTATTCCCCACGGAATGTTATACATTTGTTACAACGCTGCTCCATCATTTGCAGTCCTCTGAGAAAACAGTCGTTATATCAGTTGCTTAATAATAATAATAATAATAATAATAAATAAATATATATATATATATATATATATATATATATATATATATATATATATATATATATATATATATATATATATATATATATATATATATATATATATATATATATATATACACAGGGTGTTCGGGATAAATTTGACATATTTATAATTAATTATATTTTTCCGTAAGTTACATGTATTAACACACACTTCTCTTCATTTAAAAGTTTGGACCCTTCTTCATTCATATACAAGATGTCAGAAAGGATGGATAGCTGGAACCCACCTGAATCATGGAAGAGAATAACTTGTATCATGATGATTCGTGCCCGCCATCAAAATAAGGATATTACGACTGCTGCCCAATGCTCCCTGAATACAGTAAAAACAATCAGGCATGAACTAGAGACTTGCAATGGTGACTACGAGGATGTAGCAAGAAGAAAGATCCCTAGCAGACGATCTGATTGCGTTCGTACAGCAGAATTCCTCGCAAATCTGCAGGAACAGGTGTTGAAGAACCCTGGCATTGGAATTCGGGCTTTGTTCGTGGAGTTGCTAACTGTAGTCAAGCCCTGGATAACAAGAGTAGCCAATGGTAGGCCGTATGTATGGCAGCAGGATTCGGCCCCTTGCCACACCTCTGGGAAAAGTCAAAAATGGTTGTCTGAAAATTTCTACGACTTCACCAGTCCAAATGTTTGGCCTCCAAACTCCCCAGACCTTAACCCCATGGATTATTTTGTATGGGGCGCAGTTGAAAAAGACACCAATCGCACATCCAGTAATACAAAAGCCCAGTTAATGGATAAAATTAAAACAGTTTTTGCGGCCCTTCCCAGGGAGACTGTAGCATCAGCTTGTTCGAGGTTCCGAAGCAGAATTGAAGCTGTGATCGATGCTCATGGTGGTTATTTTGAGTAAATCTTGTTGATAGTATTGTAATTAACTCTGCCTGTAATGTTTTTTTGTCAATTCATTAAATTTAATAGATACAAAGAAGATTTTCTTTTTCCTTACGAAACTGTCAAATTTATCCCGAACACCCTGTATATACAGGGTGTTCGGGATAAATTTGACAGTTTCGTAAGGAAAAAGAAAATCTTCTTTGTATCTATTAAATTTAATGAATTGACAAAAAAACATTACAGGCAGAGTTAATTACAATACTATCAACAAGATTTACTCAAAATAACCACCATGAGCATCGATCACAGCTTCAATTCTGCTTCGGAACCTCGAACAAGCTGATGCTACAGTCTCCCTGGGAAGGGCCGCAAAAACTGTTTTAATTTTATCCATTAACTGGGCTTTTGTATTACTGGAAGTGCGATTGGTGTCTTTTTCAACTGCGCCCCATACAAAATAATCCATGGGGTTAAGGTCTGGGGAGTTTGGAGGCCAAACATTTGGACTGGTGAAGTCGTAGAAATTTTCAGACAACCAGTTTTGACTTTTCCCAGAGGTGTGGCAAGGGGCCGAATCCTGCTGCCATACATACGGCCTACCATTGGCTACCCTTGTTATCCAGGGCTTGACTACAGTTAGCAACTCCACGAACAAAGCCCGAATTCCAATGCCAGGGTTCTTCAACACCTGTTCCTGCAGATTTGCGAGGAATTCTGCTGTACGAACGCAATCAGATCGTCTGCTAGGGATCTTTCTTCTTGCTACATCCTCGTAGTCACCATTGCAAGTCTCTAGTTCATGCCTGATTGTTTTTACTGTATTCAGGGAGCATTGGGCAGCAGTCGTAATATCCTTATTTTGATGGCGGGCACGAATCATCATGATACAAGTTATTCTCTTCCATGATTCAGGTAGGTTCCAGCTATCCATCCTTTCTGACATCTTGTATATGAATGAAGAAGGGTCCAAACTTTTAAATGAAGAGAAGTGTGTGTTAATACATGTAACTTACGGAAAAATATAATTAATTATAAATATGTCAAATTTATCCCGAACACCCTGTATATATATATATATATATATATATATATATATATATATATATATATATATATATATGGGAATAAATTTTTAACTTGGGTATATTGTATATTAGGATAACCAGCAATTTTATATGCTTGGTTATTTTAGCTCCTAATCCCAAGTATGCAAACAATTAAGTTTGCGCCTGAAACAAAGTTCAAGTCTAAAGATGGTACAACACCAGGGCAACTCATTGTAAAGGTGGTTAAAGCTTTGATCACTATTCTTAGTATTTTCCCATAATGTAAAGCACATCTCACTAGAAGATGTATACTGCAATGCATTATGGGTGGGGTCACTACCCAGACCGGTTTCGACCTTTTTTGAGGTCTCCTCAGTGAGTAGCTAGACCCTAAATAGCAAGGTTTTAGTAATACAAAGCCTTATCAACTTTACCTATATAAGTTGCAACAAGGTGTATTAAGTTTTAATAAAAATCTCTGGAGGAGATTTTTATTAAAAATTTAAAATTTATTCCCATCAATATCTCCTCCAGAGATTTTTATTAAAACTTAATACACCTTGTTGCAACTTATATAGGTAAAGTTGATAACGCTCTGTATTACTAAAACCTTGCTATTTAGGGTCTAGCTGCTCACTGAGGAGACCTCAAAAAAGGTCGAAACCGGTCTGGGTAGTGACCCCACCCATAATGCATTGCAGTATACATCTTCTAGTGAGATGTGCTTTACATTATGGGAAAATACTAAGAATAGTGATCAAAGCTTTAACCACCTTTACAATGAGTTGCCCTGGTGTTGTACCATCTTTAGACTTGAACTTTGTTTCATGCGCAAACTTAATTGTTTGCATACTTGGGATTAGGAGCTAAAATAACCAAGCATATAAAATATATATATATATATATATATATGGGGGAAATTGATGCAAATTATTATTTGCATCACTTTTTTTTAGATCTGAATATCGATCGAAGTTACTTGCTTGAAGATTTTGAAATCTAGGCAATGTTGAAGATACTCACAGCATCGGCCACTTTCAAGTAATCCATACATAATTTTTTGTTGTTGTTTTCTGAATAATACATATCCAAGTACAATACATACTTAAATGATGCAATATCAGAATATGTCCTGATAGTTCGAAGAATAAATAGGCTAAGATGGATGTGTAATGTTATTAAGCAAGAGATTCGTAAGAAAAGGATGATGTGGAAGGAATACCGTGTGCATAAAGATGATGCCCGTTATTAAAATTATAAGCACAGGGCCAGAAGAGTCACAACTGTTCTACTGAAAGCTAAGTCTGATGATATGAGTGTGAGTATGAAAAGAAACTGGCTCTGCAAGTTAAAGACAACCCAAAAGAATTCTATCGATATGCTGCAAGTAAAAGAAAGAATGAACATGAAAAAATAACTCTTCTAAATCCAGATGGCATGAGGGTTATAGATGGTTGTTCAATAATGAGTGCTAATTTTGCTAAAAGCTATCAAACTAGTGTATGCAAGAATCAGTTCAATGCTGCCTCTTCACTGGATGAGGAAACTCAGGTGTATGAAAAGGAGGTATTAGAGCTGTTGGAAAAACTGAATACGAATTCGGCAATTGGGGCTAATGGGACATCAGCACGTGTACTGAAGGTGTTCAGCTGAACTGTATATTCCGTTGATCAGGCTATATAAGTCTCAGAACATGGAAGATTCTGGAGGCATGGAAAGAATGTATGGTAATTCCATTACACAAGGTTAGATACAAAGACCGATGTATCCAACTATCGTACCAATCAGCATCTCAGAAATGGTGGTGAAGATTTTGGAAAAATTGGTTAGGACTCGCATTCAGAAATTAATTGCCGGTGAATCTCTGATTTGCAATGAACAGCATCGGTTTACTAAGGGAAGATCATGCTTTAGCAACTTGACCACATTCTTTAATAATGTTACCACTGAGTTAGACAAGGGGAATGGATACACCATGATACTTTTGGATTTTGCTGAGGCTTTTGACAGAATACAGCATGGAAGACTGTTGCATAAATTGGAGAATATGGGATTGAATTATAAAGTATTCGAGTGGTTAAGAGGAGGATGGCTAACTGACAGATATCAAAAAGTTGTATACGGGGGATGGAGGTCTGTACGATTTAAGATAACGAGTGGTGTACCACACGGATCAGTCCTTTGTTCACTGTTATTCAATCTGTACATTAATGATATCGAGAAGGATTTGACAGGCAACATAGAGCTATTTGCTGATGATTCAAAGATAGGTAGGATAATCAGGAATGCCGTTGATATGATATGCAGTACTTGCAGAATGATTTGAATAGGCTTTAATTGTGGCCATGGGAAAACGGGTGACAGTTTAATGTCAGTAAATGTAAAGGCATGCAGTTTGGCGTGATTAGATATCTAATGTTGCATTATATTGATGTTAAAAGAAACTGATGAAGCTAGGAATCTTGGAGTGTTACTAGATAACAAGTTGAAGTTCAAGGGCCATGTAGCAAAGATTGCAAATACGACTCAAAAGATAATTGCAATGCTGAAACGAACTTTCACATGTAAAGATAAGGATGTATTTTTTGCCTCTTTACAAGGCCTTGATAAGACCTCACTTGGATTATTGTGTGCAGGTCTGGTCTCCTGGTTTCCGTTGTGATTCTGATATATTGGAGAGTGTGCAAAGGAGAGTGTTAAAATGATATCAGGATTGTGGAATACTGAGTATGAAGACAGATTGAGAATTTTAGACCGCAGACACTAGCAAACAGGAGAAAGAGGGTTGATATGATTGGGACCTACAAACTTCTGAAAGGGTCATACAGAATTTCAGCTGATGGAATTTTTCATTTATGATATCAGCGACAACGCTGATGTCATAAAAAAACAAAACAAAACAAAAAATATATACGTGGTGGCTGTTCAAACATGCCAGAAATAGCACTACTGCTAGCGATAGGAAATTACTAAATCTAGAGCGATGGTTGTATTTTCATGAAAACGTAAACGGGTGGAAAATATAATTCAGAAATAAATGCTCAAAGCAGACAGCGTAGCTCGTAGTATACATAAAAAAAAAAAAAAAAAAAACAGTTTATGCAATGATAAGAATGAGAAAGATCAGTGCTGGGTATTTTAAAGTCATTTTACGACATTTCTTTAAACGTAATCTTAAATATAAATCAAGGTATTTTATTATTTATGTGAAAAATAAAATTTCAGTATCTTTTGTTGTTATTATTATTCTTGACATTTCCAAGGAGTCCGAAGACTCATCGCGGAATATGTTGTTTTCATGATACGTTTATTCATTGACATTTTAAATAAATATCTATTTTATTACTAAAGTCAAACGTAAACGTCTGTAAATTTTAGTTCGTAAAAATTGAGACATTGACTTTCGCGAAATGATTTCGTCGATTTCAAAAGTCAACAACAGCAGAATAGATTCAGACAGCAAGAACGGTCACAAAATGATTACTTTTAAAGTAATTTTTCGCGATCTGTCTCTGCTGTCTTCATCTTTACTAATTAACACCTCGTGTACCAGTGTTGGAAAAATTTGTTTTATCAAATAATAATAAATATAATGTTTTCTAATACAAACCATAATAAAAAATAATAAATGAAATTTAAAAATTAGGATTTCTATCTATTTAAAAACTGCAGAAGACAGTTTCTAGCATGCATTAAACGCAAGTGCAGCAGATCTTTGGATCTTCATTTCTGTCGTTTGCTTTTCAGCAGACGTAAATAAAAAATAAAAAAAATAACGAGCCAAAAGATTTTCTTTTACGTTTCCCACAAGAAAAACTGCAGTATGCACATTGCGTGTTACATGTTCGCCGGATATTCGTTTTATGGGGTTATACGAAGGACATGGGCTTCTGAACGAAGGTTAAAGATATTGATGACCTGAAAAACAGGATTACGGCTGCATCGTGACCGCCATACAAGAACGGTGGACCAAACCTGGATGGAGATCGAAGTATGCCCTGGGACAAAAGAAACGCTGGCAGATCTTGTCAATTTAAAGCTGCAGGATGCATTTCAGATGTAAGCCTTATCACATCGTTCTGCCTGATTTTATTCGATTTTTATTGCAGCTTGGAGTTATAAAGTTGTGAATTCGGTGTATTTTACTTCCCAAATGGTCATAAAAATCAGTAAGCGCACTTTCACGAACATTATAACTATTTGTTGAGGTTTCAGAATCTTGCTCCAATCTCTTAGAAACGGACATATTTAATATAATGAAATTCATGTCAATAACACAAAAAATTGAACCAACCCTCCTCTTCTAGTCATATGTTATGCAATTTATATGCTAGCCGTTATCATTACTTCCTTCTAAGTGCATTTATGAATTATGATATACTATTAGGGACAACGAAAGATGTCTTATAAGATTTTTTATGGCTTGAGAAAAATTGTTACAAGGAAATGTTTCAAAGAATCATCTTTTCTAAAGACCATCCAGTCCGAAAGATTGACGATACCTACAGACTGAAGCGAAAATATGCACAAATTTCTGTGCCCAAATGGAAACATAGCTTTGATAGACTAAATCACTGTATTATCTTATCATAATAATAACTGCTGTTATTATTATTACTACTACAGGTATCGTCATGGAGTCAGGAGACTCATCGCTGGAGATCCACACTAATTCATTCACTGTCAGGGCAATCACGACTGTCTCTGACTATCCATTCCAGTCATTCACGACTCCCCAAGTAAAAAATCTAGTCCGCACACACTTACTAACAACACACACACAACTTCTAGGGATGGCATTTAGTTCTCCTTCTACTCATGTATTGAAAAATCTTTTGTGTTAATCTTATAGAACCACTTTAGTAACTTAAATATCTTTACCATATCACATCCCCTCTTATGCACACTTTTCAACGCGCATACCTTGAATCTGTCCTCAGAGGACAGTCCGCAGATCTGACACCGGCTTTCACTCGTCTCTGGGCACAGTACTCGTACTCAAAATGTGCGTGCCTAATCATAACCTTAGACGGATGTATACCTCCATATCTTTATATGTCATTGTATTCTTCAACATCCAAGTGATCCTATGAACTAATTTGTCAACTTTTGCAATATGCCTTCTGAACTTCAACTCTCAATCCACCATGACCACCAGTTTCCTAGCTTCGCTAATTTTCTTCAAATTTAATGCCTTCGATGTAAAGCATGTCGTGCAATTTCTTCTTCCGAAGTTTACAATCCTACATTTTGCAACATTAAATCAATATCCATTCTTTCGCCCACATCGCCAATCTATTTAAATCATAGTCTGTAAATTGTCCAAATTACCTTTATCAATTATTGCCTTCTCCAGATTAGTAAACAATTGAATGTCTACCCTTATGAGAAGTGGTCCTAGGACACAACCTTGAGGCACTCCATAGTTACTCGAATTCTCATAGGCTGGACTCAACTACACACCATAGTCTCATGTCTGTCGGTTAACTACACCAGCGCTTCCCAAACTGATGGCCGCGGCCCCCTTGGTGGCCGTAAGTTTTGTTGAGGGGGGGGGGGGGGCGTGAAATAATGAAAACAAATTTAAGATGGTTTAAGACTAAGTAGATATTTTTTAATCTTAAAAGAAACGTATTTAATTTTTATTTCTTTTTTGTTCTTTTTCTATATTTTAATGGAAAAAATCACACATTGGTGTTGGTTCACAAATTTTGCTTCTTGCGTATTTCAGCGATTAATGAATATTAGTAAATATATGCTTATTCATATAAGTTTCATTTCAAAGATATTGATGAGAAACACAAAATAGATTACAAACCAAAATCTTGAATATAAATTGTATTGAATATAAATACAATAAATATTATAATATATGTATGTCTGTATTACGATTTTTTTTTCGATGGGGGAGCTGTGAAATATTTTAATTTTTCCAAAGGGGACCTTGGCATCCATAAGTTTGGGAAGCACTGAACTACACCACCCAATCTCTCTCTCTCTCTCACGCGCACACACACACAACTCACAATTATGATTACATTCATCTTTAATTAGTGTCTTTACCAACAGAAGTGAAGAAACAAAATGAATGAAATGTAAGCTGTACTATTCATAAATCTGTAGCCTTTCAGAACTCGTTTTATTTTTTCTAAATAAAATACACGAATAAATAAATGACAAATCCATTTTCATTTAAAATAAATAAATCAAGCTATCATGGTTTGACTTTGCGCATGCTCTTCACTATTATACAAGCTCATTGTTAACTTCGTATGAAATTTCATGTGGAAGATCCCGAAACATCTTGGAGCCCACTTTTTTTACGATCTCTCACGCTCGGTGTAATTTCAGTCTTCCACTAATGAAATTGCCGACTCATAGGAGGGAGATGAATTTCATCGGCTGGTGTGAGACCACCGTCCGATTATTGGGGGCCTGAAGTAGCTCCACAAAACTATGTTTGGTCTCTGGAGAAGTTTTTCCTGATTATGTAAAAATAATAAATAGCAATACAAAAAATAAAATTTTATATTTTTATACTATAGATTTACACCCTTCTGTGGATGGGAATCACAAAAATAAAATAAAATAAAAACGGCTGATGAGCTTGAGAATTTTTTTTTTTTTTTTTAAAGCTTTTGGAATTAGGAAGACATCCTCAAGCTTCCATCGCTCTGGAAAATAATTTCGCCGAAGGATGGCATTAGTGATGGCTACCAGATGCATAACCCCTTTTCGTGGGAGTAGCTCGAGCGCCTTGTTCGTTATTTTTGTTACCTGTAATATTGCTGTTAGTATTTGCTTTTCAAAGGTTTTCACTGCCTTTTCTATATCTTCAGTGGATGTTATACGCGGAACTAGGCCAATGTTATCCAGGAAAGCTGAGGGTAGTTGTTTCCAGTTTATAAAGGTGGTGGCGTTTTCCGTTAGATCGTTCATGGCTCCTAGTTGCAATGATGGAGTTGTGATCAGAACTTAAGTCGTTAACTGCTTTTATTTGATAGCTGTGCACAATGTTTTTTAGTATTGTTGTATCATCTGGACGGCCGGTTGCTCCGTAGTGTTTGGATTCTATTACTGTCATGTTTCTTGTAGTGGTATATGAATTCAGTAGTCTACCGTTGATATTTGAGTTTCTGCTGTTCCATGGAATGTTTGGCATTAAAATCGCTAGCTACGATTACTGCTTTACTGGTGTTTAGTATTTCATCCAGATCTGAATCTAGGAGTTTTTTATTTGGGGGTTGTAAGCTGCAAATATCCTGATACTGCTTGTGTATTCCATATGTATTTTATTCCTGTGGTTTCCATGTGTTCTGCTTGGGGTTATTGTATTATGCTTTATGTTTCTTTTGACAAAGATGGCTGCCTCCTCCTCTTGCATAGGAATCTGTCTGTACGGTAGGTGCTATAATTGTTGATTCTGACCTTGTCACTTGAACGAAGGCGATTCATTTATATATAAGGATGATGTCTGCTTGGGTTTCTGCTGCAAACTCCCGTAGTTCCTGTAACTTGTTGGATAGTCCGTTTGCGTTCCAGCTGACAATATGTAATGATTTGTTTTCTATTAGCCTTATCCATTAAGGATTGCAACAAGTAGTGATTGTGTGTGTTGAAGTAATGCAGAAGTCATATATATATATCGTATACAAAAGGTGCTTGACCTTGTTAATAAAATCTCTCTCTCTCTCTCTCTCTCTATATATATATATATATACACACACACGTAGCTCAGATGTGAATATATTTCACGCACAAAACACTGTTTTGCATCCTTGGGAAAAATGATTAAAACCAAGTATAAAATTTCTTGATATCTACAGGACTTGCTGGTCTTGAAATTCACGCTTGCTCTTGTTATCATTCAGGGAGTGAGAGATGTGATTTAAGTCTGATTAGCGGAATAATGAAGTACTGACCATTTAAAGCTATATATTATATTAGAAATTTATGTACATTTAATCATACAAATACAACATTTATTTTACAAATGATATTCTATCTTTTTCAATTTAGCTATTTGAATACAAATTCTACCCTACAGTTCTTTTTTATGAACTGGTCAATAACATCTTCCTAAAAAGTTGGTTGTAACTTAATTTTCTCACTCAACACGCACATTTGTAAAGACAGGCTAGAGCTACTTTCACTGCGTATGGCCTGTGTTAAGACACCGTGAAGGGAGCGGAAATGGCTATGCGCATTCATGAAATCACAGTGCTGTAGCGAGGACCTGGAAGCTCCTACAACCGAGCAAACCAAGGTAGCTTTGACTAGACGAGCAAGCATCGGCCTTCGATACAACAACGCAAAGCTCAATTATTGCCCGCAAGCTTGAAACGTCTTCTGTCCACAAAAATAAAAGCCTAAATGGAATGCTTATAAATGCATGCATTTATTAACAAATAAATAGTACTTCTTTCTCAAGTAATGAGCTTGCGCAGCAAGCATGGACAATTCGCCCCTGGATATTTTTAACATACATATAACATGAACGTTTTTACAAAGAAAGTGCTGAAGACCCACTTAATCGACCTAACTTCAATCATGACTGCCTTACTAGTCCAGTAGTATGGAAAATTGTCATCTTCAACTATTTAAATTGGTAATCTTATTTTTAAAATAATAGTTTTAACATACGAATACTCAAGTGTTATACATGGAGGAATTCCAATTTAACACATGCGCTCTGTTTCTTTATTCAAATTCTTTATTAACTGTTTGCACTTACGATACGTAAGACAAAATATCATATATGAAATATCTGCAATAATAAATTTAATTTTTACTTTGGTAAGTGTGTGATTCTATACTCATGGTTACTTCACAGTTCTCATTATACAAGAAAGAAATTTTTTGTGGCAAACTGATGGCTAATTAAGTTCATGCCCGAGTGTGGTCACGAAGCAGCCAGTACTCTTTACGAATAGTTGACTCTCTTTCTGTTTGACCATCCATACTTTAGCACAGTGCACTTAACAGCTAGTGCAGTGAAGAAAAAAAAAAAAAAACGCAGCGACAAAGACGATAGTGGACTAACAACCACCAGAGGCGCTAATAATCGTCCAAATACCTCACATTAAGTACAAACTTCTTTCCCTTTTAAAAATTAATTTACAGACAAATTAAAATATATCAAAAATGGAAATAATTATTCTCAATGATTTGCAGATTTCAACGCGCCCTCTTGTTGAAAAGAGAAACGTTGTGACATTTACATAACTTCATAAATAAATAAATATGGCCTATGGAAAATTTCCTTCTTTTCGAGCGGAAATTATCAAAATTCACACTTTTTTCTTTTAGCGAAATGCATTTGGGGAGGAGAAAATAAATGATTTTTATTGCCGCTTTAGTATCTTGTTGTCACTGATCAAAGAGAGAGTATAAATTATCTTATACTGTTAAGAATCGAGAATTTTTTAACATATAAAATTGTACATTTCTATCCATGTGTCGTTTGTTCCGGTGGACAATTCTTGTTCAGCGTTTAATGTTTCTTTCTGATCCATTACGATTGAATTGACAGTTTCTGAACTTCGAAAAGGCTCTTATAGTTGGTTGGAACGTATACAATCGTAATATCCACATATGGCCATTGATCAATTCTTCAGCATCAGGCCTGCTGTGTCCAAATGCTTTTCCCAAAGATGTTTTTACACTCTTAACGTATACATTTTGCACACATCGGTCATTTCGCTGTTTGCTTCGCTAGTGATCGCTTGCTGCTTCAGTCGTTCCGCGGTCGCTCCTAGAGTAGACAGGCAAATGCTTGCCGTCACAACAAGCCCTCTCGCCTTCATCAACATAAGCAGGTGTGGGATGTTTACGTACTGACCAAATTTCGCTGCACAGGGCCAAGAGGTCAGTGTGTCCAAGGAGACCTCAACTCTTTCTTCTTTACACGCATTGTCTGCCACTTTTGATCAAACTCTTCGGACTGGATTCCAGCAAATAGCCAAAGTGGAGAAGAAAAGTAAAAGATACGAGGTAATGCGAGTGGTTTCTTTTTTTAGACATCCCCCGAGGGAAGCCTCTGGTGAAAGTAAATGCCCCTAGCATTCCCGGATAGGGGGAGGGATGAATAGAAGGGAACTGTTGCAAACACCTGTAGGTCAGTACGGAAGTTTCCCGTGAGACACGACTACCTTGTTGCTCAGAATTGACGACAGCAGACAGGAAATAAGAATCATTGACGTTCAATATCATAAAAACAATCTGCTTTCTTCCTGGGAGTTGTTTATTGGAGTGTTGATCGGAGTTTTTGTCCAGCAGTTTGATTTTACTAGAATAAACAAAAGCGTTAAGTTAGGCTTAATTCGCAGTACTGTTCCCGGGCGTCTGAAAGGCACCAAATTAATTCAAAAATATTTAAAGGACAGAAGACAAGCAAGCGTTCGTTTTCAATTCCTGCTACTATCATTCCTAGGAGTAAAATGATATTTAATTTTACTGGGTTAGTAATTTTTTTTTTTTTGAAATAGAGATATCAGCTGACGTAATGTCTAAATGATTTGTTTAAAAGTATTCATAGTTTTTGTAACAATAAAGTTTGATTTGTTTTAATTACAATTTAAATTCCATTAAACAACCGTTTACTAAAATAGTGGTGAAATTCAGCCAGCAGATCGAATGAGATCTGCGAGGCTTCGCTTAAAAAAAAAAAAAAAAAAAAAAAAAAAAAAAAAAAAAAAAAAAAAAACTTATTTGAAGAATGTCCTGTATATTGATAGAATTTAGAGATGACAGCGGCACTAATAAAATTAAATTGAAATCATGCTTCCTTCAGTGAGTTCATAGCTCATTTAGTAAAAATTAGTGTTAGGAATTTTCCTAGTAGATTTTTTTTTTTTTTAAATTCTCTTCCATCCTGCATAACAGCCAAACTAGACGAAAAATGCTGTTCTTTGCAATTATGATCAAAACAAGAACAACTAAGGATATGAAGCTAGTGCACTGTCTTCTGTGAATTGAGTGGTTTTCTAGCCCGTTTGCGAACAACGAACACTGCCACCTCCGTATGAGAGGGGAAAAAAAAAAGATGCAATTAACAGCCATAATATACTGGACCGGCCTTAGTTGTTTCGGGTGCTGTTGATTATGTGTGATCAGATGCTTTGTTTATATTTTAGAAAATGCGAAGCATTTTCTAAAATATAAACTCTCACTTGTGTCTGACTACATTGATAAGGTTCTGCATAATATATAACTACAAAGTGAAAAGCATAGAGAAAGTATCCCCTCCCCGTTTCACATTGAGCGTAACCAGACATGCATTCAACTGCTTTCCCAACTTTCGTTCGTAACGAGTTGGTAATTTTTATTATTATATGAACCAAATACATACATTTGTTTATAATATAATATATGAAAATATCCAAAATATTTTAGAAAATATGAAACTTTAAAGATATATAATCCGCAGCATTTGGAAGAAAGACCGGACTATGCACCTTCAATTGGAAAAGACCCGACCTTGATTCACGTGCTGAGAAGAAGAATCTATGTCAACTTTTCGAAATGAAATTGAGTTAGTCGACTTCTTACGAACGTTTATTTTTATTTTACTATTTCTCCCGGAAGCTCAGACTTTTCTTCCCTCATAGGCAAACGGGCCAGAGAACGCACGCAATTTACAGACAAAAATAGGGTGGGTGGTTTAGATAGATGACATTCAGGGTGTGCGCGGCACACCCACGGACAGCAATATCACCAATATATTTTTGCATTTATTCCTGTTAAACGCCTGACTGTTTCCTGGCTTCGTCTGACTCCTGAAATTAAACGCAATATACTATACTAATGCTTCATGAAGAGGACACTTTTCGACACGTAAGCATTGCATCATATTCGGGTTAATTACCAGGGTGTGCAGTCACAAATACGGGCACCTTTGAACTGAAGTATATATATGGCGCATCGGGTCAAATTCTTGGCAATTTATGGTTTTAAACCATCCAGAAGGCGTGGCAGGATTTGCGCTTAGATCCTTTTTGGTTATTGCTGTGATTGGTTATTGTATCAACCAATCCAGTTGAACGTTGTCGTGAGTTGCAGTTTTTGTTGTCTGAGTTTCATCTGTTTTGGTGTGGGAAGTATGAACTATTAGAGTAAGACACGAATAATTTGAATTTTGATACGTGATTAGAACACCGATAGAGACGAGTAATTTTCTATAAATAAATACTAACTTTATTTTGTCCATATTTACAATGGGACTCCGTGTTGACGATCTATTGAATGTCACGTTTTCTATCGGAGCATTCGCAGTATGTATGATTATAGTCGAAGGAGGTTGGAACTCGTGTATAAATAAGCAAGTAGAATGAGGCATCTCAAACTTTCTTTGGTTCAATCCGGAAAGATAATTTCCCAAGTGATTCCTTTTTCCGATTTCTGTGCGGATTATATGGGTGTATTTAAAAATCGTATCAAAATTCAAATTATCCTGTCTTACTCTAGTATTTGCCAATGATAATTGGAAAATACTAGAGTAAGACACCACGAAACGTAAACTCTTTGTGCATCTCACATAAGCGGCGCGCATGAAGTACAACTATTGTTCATTTGACCTTTATGCTTTCCGTATTTAAAAATTATGTTTATTGATAGATTAAATTATTCAAAGTTATCTTACAATTAAGATGAGCACTGATGCGCTTAAAAGTTTCATACATCAATAAAAATGCAATCATACTGTCAAATTGACGAGAATTTTGTAGCGCAGGTTGCATAAGCCATACGACATGGATGGACCCAACCTAAATGGGCACGCGACGCCATTGGTATGAATGGAGGATTTAACATAGACCACAGCCGTCATAAGTCCGTGAGATGTCCCGTAATATCTGTAGCTTATGCTGTCTCGTTTTTATGACTTTTTCTAAACCATTACAGACGTCAATAAATGAATAAATGAAAAAATCTTAATTGGAGAAGTTATTTGTAACCAATGATAGGTTTAAATTAAATTATGGAACTATACACTCAAGCTGTTTTATTTATATCTCGAGCCAAAACCTGTTACCATTTGAAGTGAAGGAAAAATTGGAGTCCCATAGTTTAGGTATTAATTTTGCTAAACTCACTTATATTCTCTCTTTGTGCAATTTCTTCATCTGATGCTCTCGCTAATGTCGCCCCGAAGCAAGCTACCCCTGTAGCTTCACTAGCATCCTATCAGTTGTGCTCATGGGCTAGACCAAAGGTTGCCGATTTAGTATGGGTCTTGAGATGCTCAAAATGTTTTGTCTAGTTTTTCAAAAACTCCATTTCAAATTAGATCTGGCTGTTTTTTTTTTTTTTTTTACTATGTAATGCCCCGCGATTAGATATTACATGGATCTGCTGGCATACTTCTGAAGTTCTAATACCTTAAATTATTGGTCTTCCAATGCAGCGGAAACCAAACTAGTGATCGTTATATATTGTTTTTAAACCCCTTTGTTTCGAACCATTGGATTTTTCCTGTGACTAGAAGTATGACAAATAATTCGTATTCAGACACACAAGGAATAGAAAGGAATACTTCGCGTTCTTTTTTGCTCAAGTTGAAAGTTTACTTGGAACATAAACTGAGATGATACATCAGCGATAAGCATAAAATCGAATCACTATAAAATACATTACAAGAGAATCAAACCCGAACTGAAATAAAAATTAAAAGTGAAGATTAGAAATAGTCGTACATATCAAATTTAAAACCAGAAAGAAATAAACGATGCGGTGACCTGATGAGACCTCCAAGAGAGAACGAATAGAATAAAATAAAAAAATCTGTTACATCTGTATGAGCAGTTTCAACTTAGGTAGATCAGATGTGTGAAGCGCGTTCGACTGAGGGAAGCGAAAATAGATGAAGGTGAAGCCGGTGGCGGGGTTTAAACATCCGAAAAGAATTTAGGCACTATGGAAACCTTGGAGTAATTTTAATCTTGTGGAGTTTCCAATTTTCGCGTAGGGCGATGGATGTTTATAGCCATAAGATGTGACAATTCTTATAGTTTCTGCAATCCGTAACATAGTTTCGTCATTTGGAAGGTCAAATATGGTTTCTCAATCTGTGGAACGTGGCTCCGTTCGAACGTGTGGATGGTTATTTCACTTTTACCAACATTTTTTTTTTTAATTATTTTTTATTCTTTGGGTATTCAGTAATGGGAATGTTACAGTTGCGAAAATGTTCTTGTAACCGCGACCATGGCGATCTGATTGTCGAGCCTGTATAACTAGGATCGTAATCATGTTGACAAGGAAATTTGAATGCTTTTTATGATATTCCAATATTTCTTTGAATTGGTGGGGGTTTCAGAGAGGTGTCCAGTTTATGGTTAGTGGTGAAAATTAATTTTGAGGCCAGCTAACTTACCTTTAGCCGAAATATACCACATAAAGGTTCCTCACGCCATGGACTGAAATTGAACCCAGGTCTTTCCGAACAAATGGCTTCGTCTATATCGACTAAGCTATGGAGGCTCTTGTTTAGTGCTAAGATTGGTTAAACGAATTTTGGCTGTAAGTTCGCGTAATTTATTAAATTACGTATGATATTAGCAATTTTTGAAAATCGTGTTTAATTTTTTAATTTCGTTAAGAAATGTTTGTACTTGAGAATTTATACGCGTTTATAGACTGAAAAATAGGTTTGTGGAATATTTTTGTATTTTTATAGTCTAATTACATTAAATTTAGACAAACTATGGATTTTTCACGTTCTGATTGGTATTTAGAGGAGCCACATGAAAAATTTTCAGAAATAGTGTCTTTATAAATTTATCTACTGATTGATCTCGTAAACCAAGTTACTTTATTTTCGCAAAATGTACGAGCATCCATGCGCATATTCCAGTGAAACTATACGAATTTATTAGAACTTTTAAGCCCTTGTAAATATGTATCGGATTATTAATTTGCGATTCAGTCCACCATTTGCAAGGACCTAAAGAAGTAAAATAAGTGATCATGGCATTACAACAGCTCTGCTCTGAATGGAATTTTATATTCAGGACCTCGGAACACATTAAAATTTTTCCAGTGTTTTAATCAAAACGCGTAATACCTTTGGATCGGCTGTTTCCGAATCATAGTCGAATAAACTCTGACTAAATTATCTGTGGATTCTTTTGTTCGGTTTTGCGGGATTATCGAGTATTCGGAATTTATAATGGAAACAAAACATTACATCTAAAAAAGGTATACTAGTTAGAAACAGGTGCGAAGCTCCATAAATCAGAGTTTAGAATTTAAAAAAGCCATCAATAGACTTCTTTGAATAACTAATTTCTCACAACCATGAGAATTCTTGCGAAATCGGAAATATCGAAAACTTAACTGTCAACAATTATGTAAATTGTAAGAGCCTTCTCTTGCAATGCTGAAACTTCCTTTATTAAACCCGTCTTAACATGACTATTATTTAGGCTTAATGGAATCCTTTGTTTTGTCAAAACAATTAGATCAATTATACCAAGCTAAAAAGGTGCAATTATCACGATTTGATTACTTTTTTTTCCCCTGAATGACTAAAGTAATGACTAAAGATGGTTGATTGGAATTACAGCCAAAGAAACCAAGGCTATGAGACGGCTTCATTTTGCATTTTCCTGCGATTTTGAGATGAAAGCCAAGTTTCCATGAGGGGAAAGGTTAACCTCATACAACAAGGCTGATTTCATCTTCAGCTGACAATAGCTTCATGAAAGAAGTGTCTTTGAGGGGTTTTAAATTCGAGGTCTTCTCAACTGAAGGTTAAATATTGCGGCTAAATACTCCATAAGCGCCATTTTTTTTATCTACCGTAGTTATTAACAAAAAAAATTGCTATTGTGGTCATAAATGCTGTCGCCATAAAAAGGATACTCTGCAAAATTTATGATTCTTTCTCCCTCCACTGTGCTATGTTGTACTAATCTACGAGTAGTCTAGCATGCAACGTACTTACCCTCTCATATTTTTAGAGTTGTGTTGTGCCAGGCTCGGTCTCCATCATTCTGCGAGCCCTGTAGTGGATTTTTAAAAACAATCCAGATTAGAATGTATGGCTCTTGTGATGTAAAAGGAGAGTATTTAACAGAAGATTTCAAGCAATGCTTTTCTGATTGCTGAGTGAAGTGAGTGGACATCTTTCTTTATGCAAAATAAAAGAGCTGGAAATTGATTTGGGATCCATAAGTATTGTGTTATCGTATTCGTTATGCAACATTCCGAGTTGCATTGTAATGGATGTTGATAAAATTCTTTAATGGCGTTGGAAACCGATTAGTAGTGTACAAATACACTAGGTGGGTGACAATTTGTTTAAATTGCCTAACGGCTACTTGCTTAATTTTTTTTATCCCTTAGCTGGCGCCTGGAGGGAGCTGGGCTGGCCCCTTAACCAATACACTGCTGTGGGTGCCGCTAGACTATTTGTCCATTGGTTTCTTGCCTGGGCAGAAACCAATTAAATACGCGTGTCCTAATGGCCTGTGTGTGCTTCTGGAGGCACGAACCCCATCCCCTCTACCTCCGTATGAGATCGGCTAACGCACTTTCAGTTGAAAAAGCCTGAAATGGCAAAATTAAAATTCTGCAGCGAGAATTTCCATCCTAAAAAAAAAAAAAATTGTTTTGTGCTGATGTAGTTTAATTTTAATTTGACTCAAAACATTTCACTCTTTACGTTTAAGACTACCACCCCACCATCATAAGAAGGTGGAGATTTTTCCCTCATACCACAAAACTCGCTAGAAAATCCCACTAAATTAAGAAACTGGTCTCACTGCCTGAGTGAGTTCAATTGCATTGAGAAACAAGATCAATGACAGACAAACAGCAAATCTCAAAACGTATGCTAATATAAAAATGTGTACCTGACCAGTTCTATTTTGTGTTCATGTGATTTGTTCTGCAGAAGAGCCTTGCCATCTCCATATGAAAGCTGTTTCTCATTCTAGATGGAATTTGAACCCAATTTATAATTCGAGTTAAGTTTACAATACTGGTTCGTAGAGCTGTATTATGAGGCTAAAACAGTTTTTTTCCGTGGTTGTGTTTTAAGGTTTTGCGCAAATGATTGGAGTAAACATCAGATCTAATATGTGATCCACTATTTGCTCACTTGAACTGAAATGAATCGTTGAAGCAAATATTTAAACATTATGCAAGGTGTGGACAACACAAAACCTAATTTGTCAAAAAGTATTTACTTAATAATAGCCAGCCGGCCTGGTTGGCCGAGTGTTTAGCATATCCGCTCTCCAGCCAAAAGGCTGAGGGTTCGAATCCCGCCTTGGGTATGGATGTTGGCGATTGTCTGAAAATATAGTGGTGGTGGTGGGAAGTAGATGGCATTGTTGATTATGATGGTAGTTGCGGTTTGTTATGTTATAGTTGGCAGAGTGCGAGTGGTGGAGACAGTTGTGGCAAGAGTGATCCTCAACGAGTCTTTGGATTCCCTGCAGGCGTCAGGCAATAATAATATATTTATTGTCAAAGACAATTCGGTGTTAAAAATGCCATCTTCGATAATCTTCACTCTGCTATTTATGTTTCATGTGCTGGTATTTCTATTGTCCTACTGCTAACTCTCAAAAGTAGGGAGTGCATGGAAATATAGGGGAAACGCCTCAAATGGAACGTGTAAACTCAGCAGTTACAAAAAACTACGGCATGTATTTAATACCAGAGAGGTTTTGCAGCCGTTTTCTTAAGGTTTCACTTTTAATTTTAGTTTTCCTCACTCCATTCCTCATGAGACGTAGATCATGTTCCTTGAAAAGATCCATTCGTGCTGTCGATTAAAAAGAGCGAGACATGATCTTCAATGCGACTGTTGCTGGAAATTCAACCTTAGTATTTGACTAGTTCTGGTGCTCTCATCTAGAGATCACCGAGTAGCTTTCCTGCTAAATTAGCAGTCCATCCGCAAGTCCTGTGTTCACACACTTGGATGGCAGATCCATGACATATTCATCTCCATTGGAATTGGTTTACATGCGTAATTATGAAAGCCCAAAGTAGGTAGTAAATTTAAAAAGTTGTCATGCCCTGTTTGTCAAAGTTGCTGCATCCTTAAGTGAGTGCACGGAAATACAGCAATCGAATTCACACATAGCAAGTTTACTACTCTGAATTTCCTGGTCGGACCATAAGAATACTAAATTTTTAGTAAAAGACGTGCCAAATTGGCAAATTCTTTTCACTCAGAAAATTACTAGTTCAGTGAATTTTATTCAAAACATACAGCAGATTAACGTAAGGAAGTTACGTTAATCTTCCGTGATTAACGTAACTTCCTTATTGAAGGTGATTAAATTAATTGAACGTGAGGGCTGTTCAATACGTATTAAGACTAATTTTACTGTCGCGAAATCACTCGTTACAATATTAATTTCTGTGGAATAAAGAAATGTTACTGTCTGTATTAATAAAAGAGGTTGATAGATGGCGTATACGGGCTGATGTGCCTAAACGCAAGCTTGTTTCGGCGCGCCTACAAGCCGCTACCAGTCGTCGAAATGGAAGCATCCTTGGAACAGCGTTATGCGATTAAATTTTGTGCGCGTTTGCAAAAATCGGCATCGGACACTTTTAACATGATGATACGCGAAGCTTTCCACGATGAAGCAATGTCCAGGGCAAGTGTTTTTCGCTAGCATAAAACTTTTAATGAAGGAAGGCAAAATGTGGAAGATCTTGAACGTGAGGGAAGACCTTCAACGTCCATCACAGAGACAATGATCAACACAGCAGCTATCATCATCAAGGAGGATCGCAGAATTACAGTATGCCAGCTGCATGTTGTCCTGAATATTTCTGTGGGAAGTGTTCACTCAATCATGGCTGAACATTTAGGACTGAAACGTGTTTGCGCCCGATGGATTCCCAAACTCTTGACACCGGAGCAACTGCAGCATCGAGTGAATGTGTGCACAGAATGGAAAGACTGGAACAAGAAGGCGACAACTTCTTAAAACGCATCGTTACAGCAGATGAAGCTTGGTTGCATCACTATGACCCTACAATGAAACAACAAAGCAGTGAATGGAAGCATCCGTCTTCGCCTACCCCCAAGAAAGCAAAAACTGTAAAATCGGCTGGTAAAGTTATGACCATAATGTTTTTTTTGACTACGAAGGCATTGTTTACCAACACGCTGTAGAACCCGGGAATACTGTAAACGGCTCATACTATGCGGATGTTTTACGGACAATGGTACAGCACGTCAAAAGGAAGCGTCCATTGCTGAAGAATGGCTTCTTATTACATTACACCACGATAATGGAAGGACACATATTGCTTGTGGTGTAGTGGACGTTTTGCAGAAGAACAAAGATATCCTACCGCACCCTCCATACAGTCCTGATCTCGCACCGTGCGATTTCTGGCTGTTTCCTCAGCTCAAGAAACGACTAAGAGGTCGCCATTTCGAAAGCAACAAAGCATGTGTAAAAGCTGCGGAGGCGGTTTTGAAAGAACTCTCAAAAAACGGACTTTCCATGTGTTTAAGAAGTGGACGCAACGTCCACTTCTTAAACACACGGTAGTTACTTCGAAAAAGACCATGTAAATGATGACGATTAAAAGGTAATCTGTTTTCTGTATAAATATAGTCTTATAACTTATTGAACAGCCTCCGTAAATACGAAAATGTATCGTCTCAAAAGATTGAAGTTCATCCTGACAAATTCAGCTGTTTTAATTACTTTAATTTCCGAATTGAGCAACAAAGATTAAGATTCATAGCAAATAGATCAATTGGATTAAACATGCTCTTTAATTAACTGCACAGAATTACTTTACTGAGCTACTCTTGTATCACGTGACTGGTAGGCGACTCCCATTCCTTTTAATTCTCGCACAATTCCAGGCGGTAGGTGGCCTGATACGGAAACTGCATACATTCCTAGAGCATGATGATCTGAAAAGAAAGCAAGAAAAAGATGTATAGCAGGCTTTATTTTGTTCAGTACTAAAAATCTTCCTTAGGGTTACTTCCAAATTGACCCAATTAAGTCATAGAATAAACAATTCATGAACACTAGAGGGGAATGGCAGGGTTTGATATCGCAAAGGATAATAGAAGGGCCTACATTCTGAGATCAGCGAGTATGAAGACGGGTGCTTTTGTTTGAAGTCGGATGGTAGTCAATGCGAATAACGATGCAATATATAAACGTGGTAAAGTAGAATAAAAACACTTAAGTAAAATTATATGCAATAGCATTTTTAAAAAAGGTTGATGGTATGAAATAAGTGATCTGTCAACGGTAACTGATTGAAATTCCAATGACCACTAGTATTTCAAGCAGATAGTAGCTCTCCCCCACTCATTGTAGTACGGGGAGTGGAAGAGTATCTTTATGGCATTGGCCATTTCGAGCAGACAGTCGTCCTCAGAAAAAAAAGGCGGGGGCGAGATTCTACTTTATTTTATTCTATATTGCACGTTTAAGATCATGGTCTGTGACTGTCCAAACTTTAAAATAGAATCAAAAAGGTCAAATCAAATCATACTACTCCGATCATGATCTCTGAAGGTAGGTCTTTCTTCCGTTATCAGTGGAAGTGAGATCGGAGATCTCGGTTCTAATTAGTATTCATCTTATGCTTTGATCACGCCAGTTTGAAAATTGAGGTAAGATTATTTAGGGTACCAAATTGCAGGAAAGTTGTAATTTCAATGAACAATATGGAAATCAAAACTAATGGTTGTGAGAGACCAGGAGATTAAGAAAATATCGTGCGATTACATTTAATCGTCCGTAAACAGATTACAAATACTTTTGCAAAAAAGTGTGGCGTGTGTATATATAGCATAGAGAATGGTATTATTGCTAAAACAGAAAACTAGTCCGAGATGACCAGAATCAAAATGGACCTATAGAGATGAGGTAGACAGTTGGAAATGAGGCCGAAGCAACCAAGACTAAGTGAGCCATTTTCAAAAGGAGTTTTGGGGATATTATCAATTTTGCAGTATGGAAAGAGTTTAAGAGAAAAAAAAAAATCCAGAATCATCCTCGCATGACACCGACTTTTTAGCAGTTATTCGCACCCTCGATGAGATTCGATCCCCAGTATTTCCTAACTGGGACCATTTGGTGCATGCTGGAAGGAAGTTTCTTAGACCTTTTAAGACGAGAACCGAAGGACCTTCGGTTCTGAAATGTATCCTATCGATGAAAGATCCTATAGTGTAGTGCGTTAGCACTGTACGTGGCTTTCCTAGGAGGTTAGGACATTCTACTCTAAAGACCAAAATACTCAACTTTGAACGATCCATCTTGTGAACATCAAGACATTCACAAAGTATCTATGCCTCATTGTGGGATTCAAACCGACAGCCTGTTGGTTGAAGAGCAACTACGCTACCCGCTCAGCCCACTATACTCGCGATTAGCCAATGTACTGTTCTACCACAGATACGAGAACCTATTGGCTCGGTGTCATGAAGAGTCAATTCATGTTGAAGGGGAGAAAGAAATAAGGCGATCTAAGAATTGGTCACCAACACGCGAAGTCACGTGATTTATACATAAAATTTTCCGACTGTTATACAAGCAAAATAGTTACCACTTTAAAAAACTACAATGATCAATAAAACAGAAGTTAATTTTCCGACGTGTAATAATAAACAACTCATCCCACAATACGGATTGATTACCCTGTTATCGGAATGGATTCTCCTGACATGCGCAGAAGTGTCGAAGGATCTCGCATCTGTGAGCGTACAGTACCGTGAATGACGTGTGCATATGGAAGTCGATTTTTGCGAATCAAGTATTAAAAAAAAAAATCAGCTAACGCCTATGTTGTTCCCGTATAGGGAGTAGGCGGGGACGTTTACCCTATCTAACTTTGGAGATTAAGTGGGCAGTTCAATCTCCACTGGTAGCCAATCATAGTTTCCGGGAGAAAAAACCCGCTAATCCGTGCCAGAGATCGACTAACTCGGGAACCGGCCGAAAAAAAGGCTTCGAAAAAGTTTCTCTAGTCGGCGACTAGATTTGAACCACCAAATCCTTTCTTCGTGCGGTCAAGCTGTAGAGTGCAAACGGCACTTCTACTGAGCTACACAGGCTCTTGAATCAAGTATTTAAGACACTAAATGTGACCTGCCAAGTCTTTAATTCAAACACAGTGTGAATTAATTTCTGATATTTCCCATTTCAAACAGATTCTGCTTTTGATCGATTGCTTAACTTTTAATAGTTAAAAAGAGGTAGATTAAATCACGTTTCTCATGAAGTCAGTTGAAGGCGATAAAAGATATTTGTTGAAAACGTATACTTGACATTTGGAGTAGTTTGCATCACGTCAGAAGCGTCCTGAAAAAAAGTGGGACCCACTTGGTTGGCTATTATGGCTAAAGTGTGAACATCAATATTTGAAAAACTTTCGCTCCAAGTTTTCACAAGGAAATAATTAATTCACATGCTCACGAATTTTCTCCTGGTTATGGAGAAAATTCGTGGGCATAAGTGAATGCATAATAAGTGGTCACATATCCCAAAGACATTTGGGATATGTGACCACTTCCCTGCTTATAGGAGGCCTGCAATGTGAAAGTTCATAGTTTCTCTAGCGCAGTTTCGAGATTATGTAAAAATCTTTGGTTTTCAACACGTATTTAGGTGTTACACATTTAAAATTTTTGCTGGGTTAGTGAATATTTGCATTTAAGAATCTTCATTAAAAAGGTAAAAATATGCGATCATTTGGAAGAACTCCCTCCTGTACAGAAAGTTATCCTTCTCATGAAAACCAAGACTCCCCCCCCCCCCCCAGGCATGCGGTTCTCAAAGTGTGAGCCACGAACTCCTGGGGTCCATACTAAGACGTTTTATGCTCTCATTCTCACGTACGCAGTGGAGCATTCATGTACCTCAACCAACACATAACCCAACAGACTAAATGCAGAAACAGACGAGAATCCAGCTGTCTATTAAGCCACACATTAAAAGAAATTCGCAAAAATTTAAAAAGAAAACAATGCTACCCTTCACTTTTTTTCCCGAAAAGTTTCCATAAAGAAATGTTAATATGTAATGAATTTGTCGTAGCACAATGAATACATATGGTAAAAAGTTCAGTTTTAATTTCAAATGCGGTAAATATCGATAGTATAATCCGCAAACAAACTCTTTGGGCTCCTTAATTTAAAAAGGTCCGCAGACCAAGAGAAGTTTGAAAATCGCTGCCCTAGACCAACGCTGCATACAAAATTAAGTACGCGGCAGCAGCATTCGTTACAACACTGTTGCCATCCTATCTGGGAGTGTTCTATTTAGCTCTCTGCTTCACGTCTCATTTCACTACAGCATACAACATGGAGGAAGAGGGATTCCTTTGGAAAGCCAGTGAGTTATGTTTTATTTGATTTTATGATCAACTTAACCGAGAGACCCAAGGACAAAAATACTAGAAACTTGCAAACAGAATTCTTTCGTTATGCTATGTAAATATTTCATTTTAATGAATGGCTCGAATTGTTCAAACGCAAAATGCTCATTTCTTAGAATAGCAAAGAACTGTACTGAAAGTAGGACGGTGATAACGAACCTATGGCACGTGTCAGGTGTTACTGAAGCGATTTTTTTTTTTTTTTTTTTTTTGCTTCTAAAACCGATTCATATTTCTAAAGATAAACGTGCCATACTTCGGATACTGTTTGTAAAAAACTGCTTAGCAAGAAGGTCAAATTCCATTCGGAATTTGACCTTCTTTCAGGCGAGTACAGCAAAACAAATGTCACTACCTAACGGTCATAAAAATTACCATAAATATATTTACTAAAATAAAGAGCCAAAAGGCTTCAGTTCGGCGATGCAAAACTATATAAGTAGAGTGGATATTAGATCCAGCATTATTTCAAAGCCCGAATGTAGAAAGTATGAAAATTTCGTAAAAATAAGTTGACGAGAGATCTTATGGGAATACACTTGCCGGCATTTACGAGTTGCCCTAGCGTGGACCGTATAAAAGATATGATCGCGTGCCCAAATATTTACCTTGTATTGGTTATTTTGATAAGGTTTCACTGGCCTGATAGCTGTTTCTAACTGGTTGGTTCTCCTCAGAGACCAGGCAGAAACCTTAAGAGATCAAAAACTCTCGTTCAGCACCAAGGAACTTGAAATGTCGGAGAGGTCATCTTTCGTAAGAAAATTCTCGATGGGGTGCGTAAAATATTTTCTAAATTGACTAAAATATTAAATTTACTAAAATGTAAAAACTTTTATAGTTTCTACATTCGGCTTTGAAATAATACTGGATCTAATATCCAGTTTACTTATATAACATACATGTATGATTGAAATAGGCCGGGAAAATGTTCTAGTCTGCAACTAGAATCGTTCTGATATCTTCGGGCAGTATAGAGCTATAGAAGAAATTTCGCAGAAATCAGTGGTTTCCTTATAGGCACGGGACTGCCGATGAGTTCGGTGTGATATGGATCGATAGCAGCCTTCATTAAATGCTTCGGTCCACTGCTGTACACGATAAATTCTGTTTGTCTGCACAAACTTCGCAGATGACGGCAATCTCGTTCCTAATAGACTATATTAAAACCATCGTGACGCCCCTTAAGCAAACCGGTTATTTTTCTACTGATTAAACAATCCGGGATATCAGTTTGAGAAACCAGGCAGCTCTGCTTTCACGAGTGTGATTGCATCCAGACGGCACCAACATTAAATCCCTTTATCGAACTCCGAAAGATCCTTTGTTTTTCGCATTGTGATGAACATCATTCACAATTACTGACCAGCAGCATTTTGTAAGGTTCTAATTCAGTTGCCGGTATGTGTAGGTTAGATTTAAGATGCGTTTGTTCAATATTTTCGGCCTTGAACACAATGTAATTAAATGAATTTGGGCAATATAACTTCACTTTCCGATAGTTAGTTTAAAGCTGTGAAATGCACGTTGTACGTTTCTTATTCCAGTGAATTTTAAACCATAAACAGAAGTAAAATAAGAGCTTACGTAATTTTTGCCACCTAGATACCCAACTCTCGTCTGGATTCATCATGGCAATCAACCTATAAAAGTTAAGTCAAGATTAAGTTGATGCATAAAATAGCGCAATTAAAAAGCCTTATATACATTAATAGATGTAATCAGATTAAAATGGCTAATCAAATAACATTTTTAAATAGAAATTCAATTCTGAAATTGGGGTTCGACCTAGAAACAGTTACAAATTATATGTAGTGACAGACCGAAAAAATATTTTTTTTTGACATCAGGCTACACAGCCACTGAGATTCGATTTCGTAATGCTTGACATCCAGAAGACTATTGTAGGTGCGATTGGATTTGCAAACTGGAACTTTTCATTCTTTTCATTGTTCCTGATTTAGTCGGTCTTTCGAGTAGAAAAGTATCTCCTTCCGTTTTAATTTAAACTCGAGTTAACCAGGACTGTAGAACTGATTTCAGATAATACCAGTTATTGTTTTAGGAACACAAGATGAGATGGCAGTTTTCTGCTGCACTCTTACTCCAAAATCTTCAGGATTATTGGATTAAGAGTGGAGCTAGGGTAGAGACCGGCTGCCTTCCGAATTCCAGAGAATTCGGCATTAAGCAAAAGCTATAAAGTTTATAGAGAAGAGTTATTTTTATTTGTCGCTCGTTTAATTAGCAACTTCTTGCATTTAGATATTTTCCAAAGGCCTCAATTTTCTTCTTTGCCACTTGACCATTTTGCTCATATCGGGGGTCAAAAACTAAAAACGCATAATGTTTTGATCGGTTTAATGAAATTTATTAAAAACGAAATTACTGCTAATGATAATTATTCAAAAGACTAATTGGCCTTGAAAGAGTCCCTTCTAATCTTATTAAGTAATCTAATTTGGGATTATTTTACGGATTGGCTGTCTTTAAATGAAAGACAAAATATGAAGCTTTGTCTTTCAAATATCTAGATAAAAATATTACTCTTACTTTCAGATATGCACTACCATATTTTAAATTGGTAAGTATGAGCAATGAAAGTGATCTTGTTAAGTTGTCCAAGTTAACGAGCCAACATGACAGTCGGCTTTTATTCTGCTTTCAAATGTCGTTTTCTAAAAAAGATTTTGTTCTTCTGTAAAGTTTTACACCGATTAGGACTAGTTTGAACTGAGAGAAAAAACCGAGGCATTAGTTGGATAAAGGATTAAGCTAAATTTATTATTGTATTTTTTTTAAAACTTCTTTCTACTATTTCAAAGGATACCGAGTCAACTTGTACACATACGGTTCCTGTATTATTATTCGTTACACCTCCAAGGAGTCCGAAGACTCATCGCGGGAGGACACCTACTGGACTACTCTCCATTTCCACCACTACACTGAACCTCTACTAACAATCATCTACGTCAACGCCATCTATCGTCCACCACAACTAGTATTTTTTGTCTGTAAATTGGTTGTGTTCTGAAGGGCCGATTTTTCTGTATGTCCACACATTTAAGACTTATTTTTTCAACCCAATATTCAATGCAAGTTTGTTTTTGAGCGAGAAGCCAATATATAGATTTGTGATGACTTAAAAATCTGAAGAGACAAGGACAAAATTATGGAACTTAATTATTATTATTATGATTTGACACCTCCAGGGAGTCAAAAGACTCATCGAGGGAGAGTGTGCCAAGAGCATCGAACGATTGGGTCCCCTTCCAACTACTAACCGCACTCAAACTTACTTAACTGAGCCATTAGTAGCAGAGGCTCTACCAATCGACCAACCTTAATTATAATTTGTATTTGTTGCAATCTCAAGTGTGGTGACTGAGATAATTTTAGACATTTATTCGAAAGAACGGTTTGTAATAACAGGTCACCTCATTACGACATTACGAAGGTTTTACAATAAACACTCGGAGGCGTCTGTGGAAGTGTTTGAGAAGGAAAAAAAAACTTCAAATATCACTGCATGGAGTCAGGCCACTTGCGAATGCAAGTGGCCTGACTCGTCGCTAAATATGCGAGATCATGATGAAGTTTGAAAGTTCCAATATCTCGAAAAAGTTTATCTAACTTTTAATAAACCAATAGTGCAACGTGGGATAGGTCTGCCACTTCGTTGGCGAGAATTCAGATATTTATAAATAGTTTTAATCGCGATGCCTTCTTATAAAAAGAAAAAAAATTTGAATCTTCAAGTTAACCTCCCTTGCTCGATGTTCCTATTCCAGGCACATAGCTAGATCGAAGTAGTGATGTTTGGACTGTCCATTTAAATGAATGATTAAATCCAAAATTAATTATCCAGAAGACAAATTACCGCATTTGTTGCGAAGTCACAAGGGCTTCCTACAAAAGGCGACAGCATTGCATACAGTTTCAGTGATACAATTACTCATTTACTTTGGGTTAGGTTTGGAAATTATTTATTGCGATTTTCTACACGAGTAGAGAAACATTAATGAAGGTCACGATCTGTAACATGCACATGCATTTCCATCCTCTATTCAAAAACAGCGGATGGAAATGAAATTATCGGTGTGTAATCTGACTCCGCAATTTTATGAAGTGTTCATTATATTTCTGTAGAGCTTTTAGTCTTCTGCATTGAAATTTTCAAAATCGACCAGGTGTGTTGCTGCGTGGTATGAGAAATCTTTTTCTCGTCGAGTATTGTTTGAATTTCAAAACGTATGCCCTACGAGTACGCTACCAGTGCTGCCCTCTCGTGCAAATAATTACAATACGTATCTGTTATTTCTTTTACAATTATTGTGGTGTTCAGGGATCCAACCCACCATCCCGTGTTATGGTATTGACGCAATATTATATTCTATTACGTCAATACTAAAGAATTTTTGCTAGCTGTTTTAAGAAAATTATGAAAATTGCTGAAATTCGAGGAGGGTGTTAACGAGGTCTTAAATATAGCATGTACAAGAAAACCCAACAATTGGATAAAGAGCCACGCTCGGTGCGACGATAATTGTGTACCCTGTGGTCAAGTTTGTTATCATAATGCTAGACGTTATAGGTTCGGTTCTAGTCATTGAGAAGAGGAACGTTGTATTTATTATCAACATCATCCAGCCTATTTTCTGAATGATGTGGTACAGGCAAGTAATGTTTTTATCCCTATCCATAAATATTTTTTTTAAAGCTCTGCATCTCAGAAGTCAACCATAGATCCCACTGTTTCATAGAATACAATTAAGATTCACGAGATGACGGCAATTGTTGGCTACCATACTTTCTTCGATGCCTTTGCGAAAGGTTGCAAAATACAATACGGCATCTTTTGTTGGGAACGAATACTTAAGGACCTTGGTGTTAGAACTGAATCCAGTTTCGAAGTCAAAATTCGATTTGCCTCTCGAAATAGGAGAATCATAATTAGAGCACACTTTCTGAACGTCCCTAATAATCGTTTTATGATACTGTGAACGCCCAAATAAATCCACAGACCGACCTAATCACTTGTAGAGAAATCAGTTACACAAAACCACCTGGTTCTAAAGTCGCCATACTCTGAAAAGATGTCAGAGTATGGCGACTGAATTGTTTCAGCTTGGTCATGTGATCAGTATTCTCTTTCCCAAATAGAGCACTGTGGTGGAAACGGAAAACAAGGTCCTGTCGCATTTCTGCTGCAAGTAGAATACCGAGTTTGATGAGATGGCTTTCGCAAAATTAAAATTGGCCCACCAATCGCTGGGATCCGAAATGCAAACGTGTGTTAAGCAACATATTAGAAAACCAGTTTTTCATTTCCACGTTTATGGAGTAGCGCTGCCAATTTATTCCCAGTAACTGCCTTCATTGAAGTGATCACTGACGTAAAATTTTGAAAAAAAAAAAGAGGTATACGATTAGGAGGGAGTTTAAAAAAAATCTTTGCATGGTTTCTTCGTGCCTTAAACTACAAGTTCTGGAAATATTCCAGAAAGACGATCGTATAAAATGCACTGATACCGATTTCTTCTGGCCACCAGTTAGCTTTGTTATACTACGCAAGTTGCACATTTCCATGCAAATGTTGATAGCTGCATGTTTGTGCTTTGACCTATTTTGTTTATGACCGTCAAAGATTGTCTTAGAATTTATCTTCGCAGATGGCACCGCAAAGATAATGACTCATCTTTACTGAATGTTCCGTGAATAAAATGCAAAGTATGGTAAACACAGATCGAAAAACTAATGTTTGGTTTTACTGTTAAAATCTCTCCGTAATAACGAAACTGCATTTTTTCATTTCGGAAAATAGCCGGAGAACTCCCCACCCCTTTCATATACCGCAGAAATAATGCCAGCTAACCGTGAAGCATAGACGGATAAGTAAAATTATTATTACTTGACATCTCCAAGGAACAAAAAGACTCATCGTGGGAGGTCCCCTACTCTGCAACTCGCAGTCTCCATCACTCACCAACTACAGAGAACCGCATCATCTACACTAACACCATCTATCGCCCACCACCAGTATTTTCCCAGACAATCATAAACATCCATTCCCACGGCAGGATTCGAACCCGCAGCCTTCTGGCTGGAGAGCGGATACGCTAACCACTCTGCAAACCAGGCTAGCTTGATTGTTTCTGAAAATTTTTTTTTTTTCGTTTCTCGTAATGTAACGACTATAAAATTTTACCAGTAGATAATTCAGAACTTTCAGAGTGAATACATTCTTAATTTGATCTAAAGATCACTTCACACCTCACCTTCCTATATAATAAAAAGAAAGTCTTAATCTTACCCTTCGAAGCTGGAGCTAGTGCAGTCATAGACCATTTCTTTATTGTGTTTCATCCTTAAATACTGCTCACAATTATCGCAGCCATCCGTCACGAACTGGTCAAACGACTAAAAATAAAGGAAATAAAAGTAAATGTTAAATTCTTCAAAAATTTAATAACTTCAGAAGTACAAAATGCTTTCTAAAAAAACCCCAAGCACCAATACCTTCCAGTCTGCTGAAGCAATACTTCATTTGATTATTGAAATCATCTGATCTGTCTCATCTTCCGTATGTTGTGTCTCATGTGGTCACAATAAAAGGCAGCGGTTGGATTACATGCGAATACAAGTGATTTTCAAAGTATGAAAAACTGTTACCATCTTCAAATGTCAAATTTTGCGACTTCTGAATCTTCCACTGTTAGTCACGTCTTTTCCTGACGCATTTTTATTATTTCACAAGGGTGAATAGATGAGGTTTGAGTTTTTTTTTTTCTTTAATTGGTAGGCAAGTGGTCTCCATCACTGGTACTTGGTTCGTTCTCACTCAAGAACTCTAGACTTACGGAATACAAGAGTGAAGCATTCACTTTGGCCAAATTGTCCTAATTTTAATAGATGCGGTCTGAAAGTAATGCGATTTCTTTTTTTAAATATTTTGACAAGTTCTATTAATGCAAATAGATTCTTCAGACTAAGTTAAGATATTTTACGATAGTTTCGGCTTTCCCAAAAATGCGATCTCATCCGAGAATAACCCTTGAACGAAGGTAGTAAAATAAGGGAACTGAAATGAGTTCAGGTGTTTGGAATTACATTCAAATCAACTAAGGTCATAATTGCCTGTGCTCCGGTTGGTTTGTAGGCAAAAAATATCAGTAGGAAACGCCCACTTCCACATGAGGTAAGCTAACTCACTTTCAGCTGAACTGCTTCAGAAAAGCGTTGTTCGCATTTTACATGCGATTTGAACCTGCGTCTTTCCAACCGAGCCTATAGAACTTTTGCAGTATGACAAAGGTGAATGAAGCCTTTGAAGATGTAGAGGGACTGAAACATTGTTTTAAAGTATAGTTTGAAAAATCATTTCGCGTTTTGTTTTTTTTGGGATGGGAGCGATCTTTTCTCTATCACTAAAGTGTTTTAGTAACATGTGATCGAGGTGTAATCGAAATTGAGGAACCAAAAGGATTAAATTACTTTGTTGTCATGATATTCTTAGAATTAGTTTTTATTTTAGACACATAGGGGAGAGTTGCCCAAATCGTACTGCTTAGGACATTTGACATTTATTGCCCAATATGCTTTTAAATGATAAATTTTGTTTGTTTCTACAAATTGATTCCTTATGTACCTCATGTCTGTATTTTTAGCACGTTTTTTCCTTTTTTGCAAGGTTTTAGACGTTTTTTTTATGACCTTGCAATCGGTACCATTTGGAAACCCGGTGCCTAAATAGTACTGGTCTGTTTCCAAAATCGTACCTAATAATTGTGAATAAGGAAATGACAGTAACATGAAACTTCCTCTAGAAAGTCAATTTATTTATAAACAAAATTGAAAAATTACAAAATTTTTAGGGATTTTTTTATAAATCCCTAAGACTTTCAAAACATCGGAGTTCTGATAAAGTTCATTTTAACACTCCATCAACAAATACCGCTCCTGCAATTAATATATCTGTAAATGAAGAGTCGACAAGCACGTTTAGTAGTATATTTTTTCCTCTTTCAGTACACCACAACTTTCATGAACCCATAACTTGCAAGTAATGCATTGAATCATATTTTCTAAACGTGCTTGTCGACTCTTCATTTACAGATATATTAAATGCTGGAGCGGTACTTGTTGATGGAGCGTTAAAATGAACTTTATCAGAACTCCGATGTTTTGAAAGTCTTTTGGAGGTATTCTTTAGATGTTGCAACTTCTTGCTCATAGAATCAATCTTTGCTAGTTTCTTTTCCTTCAGAGCTTCAACTAATTTTTTTATGAGGGCTACTCGTCAGCACGGTTGAATGAAGAATTTTTCAAAATAATAAAAATGTACATGTAATGTCCTTTTTAGAAACTATGCATTTCGTTTAAAAAACTAACATAATCTTAACAAGAGTTAAATGGTTTTTATAAAACAAATATTGAAAATAATATAACAAGTCTAGTATCAAAAAAACTCTAGTAACGTCCCGTGAAATGTTATTATTCGATCAATATCATCTATATAAATAAAGTCAAAATTTACATTGAACTTACCTGATTTTTTTCGAACTTAATAACGCATGAAAATCACAATGTAACCTCTCAACTTTTTTCCTACAATACAGACTAGTCATTTAGTTTATGTGCCAGCCGCTAGATACTTATATTAATAGCCACTTATATTAATTGGTTTATGAAAAATGCCAAAATTATGATTTAGGCAACAGGTACGCATTAGGCAACTCTCCCCTACTAGATAAACTTGTCTCAAGTACATACTATATGTTATGTGCCTCACAGATAGTAATTACAAAATGAAATGATTATCGTCTACATTTTTTTTTTTTTTTTTTTTTAGTAATTAGTATGGCTATGGCTCTTGGTTACACATTGTACAGTTCCTTCCGTTTTTTGCCCACTTTTTTCTTTGATCTATTAGTCTATATTACCACTTTAATAGTAACTAATATAAGCCGGCAAAGGTTGGTCGATTGGTAGAGCCTCTGCTACTAATGACTCAGTTAAGTAAGTTTGAGCGCGGTTAGTAGTTGGAAGGGACCCAATCGTTCGATGCTGTTGGCACACTCTCCCTCGATGAGTCTTTGGACTCCCTGGAGGTGTCAAATAATAATATGTAGCATTGTTTTCTCTATCTTCTATTATCACTTGTATTGCTGCAGTACTTGTGCTACATCACTGTTGTATTATAGTATAGTGGAGTACTTCAGTCTTTACAAAAATAAAGCCAAATTTAAAATGAAGTGAGGGTGAACACCGACTGTGTAAAAGAAATGGAATGCAGTTAAAAACTCATTCGATTATTGGAAGAACAACAAAGCTCACTTTTAAGTGTGGACTATTAATCAGTAGCGTCTGCAAAAATCAATGATATTTTGTATTGAATTTAATCTTTCCCAATTCGGTAATAAATTTTAAGTAGTCTAGAATATAAGGAATCAACATTTCCACGAGATTAAGAATACGACGAGAAAGCAATTTGAAATTGCGATAGTATTTGGAGAAAATAATGCTAACATTTGTCCCTAGGTGGCGATAACAGATGGTATCAAGAGCAATGAACGAATTTTAGTTTGAATAAATAACGCAACTCGGCATCGATCTTAATTTAAGGGGTGGGGGATTAATTCAAGTCTAGCGAAAAGGCAAGATGGGGAAAAATGTTTATCGCAAGAAGATTTCGCAATAAAAATCAGAATCTCATCTGAAAGTAGCTCGGGGAGCTGTTACCTTGACATTGATCCTTTAGCCAGGCATCAAGCAACTGACACAGTCACGCTGTTATTTCCCGTACAGTATTTAACCACGAAATTCGATCGCTATTAAGCTGTCCTTTTGTAAGCGGAGTGCTTTTTTGCGATGATATAGTTGCAAGCGCTATGTCCTTGGCGTAAGATTTTCTTTGAAGGTTATTCGATGTGGAACAAAGTACAAAGTTTGAATGAATTTAAGAGAAAAGGATTCGTTTTACTTTTACCTATTTGATTAAAATAATCCAATAAATATTTCATTATTTTAATATCAAAAACGTTTTAGATTTTGGTGTAATATTTTACATTTCAAATTTGATTGTTCCATGTAAGTTACACGTAGAGAATTTACTCGAAATAATCCAAGTAGTGTTATTAAAAATACCAAGAAACACCAGTAATTATCAAAGTAAGAGACAAAAGGCTTCATCTCGACGATGTAAACCCGTTTTATCCTCTGTTACTTCACTTTCTGGTCTTATAGCAAAGAATACTCGGCCGTAAATCCAAAATAATAAACTTCTTGAAAAGATGTGATGCTGTTAAAAGATGGCAATCGAACAGCGGATGTGTCATGCATTCAACGTCAGAACTACGCGAAGTGTTTACAGGAGATTTCTGTTTAGAAAACGTAATTTCTAAAAATGGAAAATTTAGCAGGCTTTCTAGATGTCACTTTTAAGATCTGTTGCATGATTTACTATCAACTAATTATTGCCACTAGAGGAAGTGTAACAGATCTTTAACAGGGGTGTAGTCGGACCTGGGCGACGCCCTGGTACTCCTTTAAAACTATCAATTTTTAAATTCATTGTAATAAATTATAAGAATGAGACTTTATTCATTTCCAGCTTTCGGTCAAAAAATAGCAGCTTGCCGCTCTTGTCACTTTTTTTCAGAAAAAAAAAGTGATCTCTCTGCAATATGGCCGTCGCAATAATAATGCCGCACTTCGTGCTCTAATTTTTGTTTCCAAGGTAGAGTCCTAGCACTATTTCTTTTAGGACTACACCCCTGATCTTTAAGCAAAAATGATAGATGATGCAAGTATAAACTGTTTTATTTATTTTGTTTCACATGTTTTCTTCCAGAATATAGGAAAGTAAATTAATATGTATTTTAATACTTAAGGTACTTTACTTGCAGTTTTCTTCAAATTTTGAAAGTATTTTTAATCATACAACTATGAAATAAAATTTTAAAAAAATCCATGCGGGGAATGCCTGCATAGCCATATGATAATTTCCATGATTCTGTGACGGGGGGGGGGATTCCATGAATAGAAGTTTCAGGCTTCTTAAACAGCCAGTTTATCTGACAGTCAAGAAGTCTGTGTCTCAAAAATCGTTTGACTTCGCAACTAAAAATATAAAACGCATGGCATGTTATGCAATATTGTCATTTTTGTTTCAATTCAACTGTCTTTTTGGCGAAGGAGTGAAAACTGGCTTATTGAAGTCCAAAAGGTAGGAGATGATTGCTTTTTACTCGTTAGTAAAAGAATATTTGTGTGTGAATAACAATGCGTTTTAAGATTTATTTTATTTAAGTGAAGACTTTAAGTAAGTTTATAAGTAAGTTTATTTGATATGTAGGAAATGATTTGAAGAGTTAGTAAAAGTGATGTAGAGATCCTGCAGGGTGATAAGTAGACTGGCAGTATGGACAAAAAGATAATGGCTGCCAGTTTACACTTGACCAAGTGTAAGGTGATGTACCTGAGGAAGAAGAGACCACAAGCTGTGTACTAAATTGATGAAACTGAACTCTAGGAAATTGTTGAGGCCATGGACTTGGGGAGGAGATTGAGCAGGGGAGATTGCCGGTTTATGGGCTTCAAGAAGTAGCCGCTAGGTGGGAAAATGAGATGATAGAAACAGATAAATTATTAAATGCGTTTTATAGGATTGAAACTGAACACTTCAGTACATGGTAAAAAAGGAAGAAGGAGAGGCCACCCATGGAAATTGTGTAAGAATGGTTAGCAAGGGTGTAGGGACTTTGCGTTGAGTGTGTGGAATGAGTTGCGAGTGCTTCCAACTACTTGCGTGGAATCAGTTGCGAGATGGTAGAGTGCTTCAGTGAATGGGTTTAAGAAGCGAGGGAGAGGGTATTGTGCGAGTAATGGATCTCCCGCAATAAGAGATACCTACATAATATAACAAGAGCACACATTTTTGGGAGTGACTATTAAGTTCCCGACATTAACACGATATGTCATGGGAGGTCAACGTTTTTCTTAAGAAAACTGATTTATTGAATTCAAATGAGTTACAAATGCTGTTTACTACAACAACTACTGCAATTTAAATACTTATTTGCAAATTGGTAAAACAGTAGAAGACAAATTTCTTCGTAGACATCTGTAAGAGCTTAGTCCTTACAGATGTCCTTTATAAAACATAACACGCACGATTTAAGTAGTTGTCGTAGAGAAGAAATTATTTAAGAAGTTGTTTTCACGTCTTCAGAATTGAATCGGTTAGTATGGGAGCTTTGCCCCTTATTTACAACCTGATTCAATGTGCTGGGAATGGACGAGCGTACACACACACGCATTCTGCAGATCCCATTTAAAAGGTTCTATGCTGGACGATCCCTGCTACGATGATAGGAGATTACATGGAGACCTAATATAAAAGGTGTCAGTCAAAGAGTTCGATTCTCATCGTCACGCGAGAAATGTTCTAATCGAAAGGGAGGTGGGATAGTGTTCTTCATTTATCAAATTGTGCCACTAAATCCAAACCAACCTACGCTCGAATTCGAGACTGTTGGGATCCCATTTAGATGGATTTACATTAAGACATTGCCCCTCAAGCCACTTAATTTCTTATGAAACAAAATTGCATGTACCATCCCTGCTGTATTCCGGCAATAATTTTATTGTTGCTGGGCGGTGAGCCAACTTGCGTTTATCTGCTTCCTAGCGTTATTGTGTTTTGAATGTTAGCTTGTTTACGGTGTGTTTCGTGGTATATATTTTGTATATATGACTTAAAGTCATGTTTAGATTCGAACATGAGAAAGTGACGTATTTCACATTTTGTTCGAACAACTAATGGCTGTATTCCTTGGGGAAGGCCGTTTCAAAGAAGAGTAGTAGATGGAATGAAAGGAAGCAGAGAAGTTGGTTCGGCGAGTTCCAAGATGGTCTTTAAAAAGGGTGTTGGTTAGCAGAGGCTCTTCTAATGATTTTGGAGAAAGTGGAGGAATAACAGTGGTCAATTCAGCAGAGTACTTTCCATGAAAGTCGAGTGGAGTGAGAGATCATTAAATTTACTCGATTGCCCTTTTCTGGATAGAATCAAGAAACTTAAGAATTTGGTGCACCATCCCAAATATAGGAACAATATTCTTTGGGCGGGCAGATTTGCATAGAGTTAGCAGCTGTGAAGGTGAGGGATAGTGTCTTGTGCGAAAGAGTATACCAGCTGTTTTTTGGAGATTGCAAACGCTATAGTTGAAATGTGTTGTGCCAAGAAAGATTGGAGGTATAGGTCAGTCAAAAAAGAGAAATTGTGAGGGTTACATGCTAAAATTACACGTGACAAAATTTCACAAGGAAGAAATTACATATAGATAAAAATACACTGAGAAAAAATTACACAAATTTGAATATTCACACTGAAGTGTTTTACTTTAGAGTTTTTAAATTTTTATGATGAATTTTATATTCATTTTTCAAATTAATACTTTATAAGTATTTCAAATACTTATAAAGACTTACCTGTTGACTTTAATTCGATTAAAATATTATTGGTATTTTGTTGTCAAATTAAACAAACTTTCTTAATATTGAAAAAATTACTTTTATTTTAAAAAAATAAAAAAAAACAAACACTAAGTCATAAGCTATACAACGTAAAAAATCCAATCGTCTATTAGAGTCGTAATTTTGTAGAATATTTGAAATACGTTGTTTTAACGAAATGTACCTAAATGAACGTCTTGGGTTTTGTTGACCAGTTAAATGCTGCAAATAGTTTGTATGTTGTAAAGATAATTATTTAACAATGTTATCCAAAAATTTCCAAACAGCTGGGTGGAAACGCTGAAAGAGAAACTGAAGTCCATAGTGCCATCCATCGATACAATTTGTAGTTCTAGCTATACGGTTGGCTGCAGAGTGTCTATGGTTCCAAGTAGAAATATTGAATAAAGGTTGTCTATAAGTGCCGTTCCTGAGCTGTCGACCTCGAATTCATGTACGTTTGAAGTAAATGAGAACTTGCTCGATTTGTTCATTATATTCGTCTAAATTAGAGAACAGATCAGCAACTTCTAAAACTGTTTCTAACACTTCTTCTGTCAAACGTGCAAGTGATTTTAACACTTTAATGTGTACTGCAAATGACCAATTGGATTCACATAGATTTTAGTCTACATTCATTTACTTTGCGTATAATAGATTGTGATAAGTGGAAAAAGCAGCCACCAATTTCGATGTTTTCAAAACACGCCACGGAAAGCATTCATTGCTGCTATTTCAAAATCGGTCAAAATTTTTCGTGGTCGAGCTTGAGGAAGTTTCTCCAGTAATATGTTCAGCATCTTCACGTATATTTCGTCCTTTTTCCCTGGTAGAAGAGCCAGGAAAAGCGACGCCTGAATCATATTGGACATGGATACTGTATAAACTGATAATATATTTCTGGAACCACTTTAAATGTACCATCTGCTAGCCAAAACTCGTTAACTATAAGTTGATCTAGAAGAGTCTTGTGACCAATTAGTATTATACGTTCTGGATCTTCTGGCCCGGAATCATGAATAATCCATTTAGAGTCTTTCTCTGGTATTTCAAAGTTTTTGTTATCTGAATTTGACGGAACGTTTCCAATTGTTTTAGCTTTGGATCTATTTAATCGCCCCGTCATTGAGCTCTTCTTCGGTAGGCACATTTTTAATCCGTCTGATACAGTCACTAAACTGTTAGCTATAATTGCACGAGCCGTTGCTCCTGAATTCAACATTTTTCTTTTCATTTGCAAGTTGATGAGCTTCAGATTCAAAAGTCCTATTAACATGACAGTGTTCTGAAGACTCACGGATAATCTTGTTGTCTCTGGTATGGAGCAGCGATCGACAATGTAAAGTTCTAAACTTTGCACAACGCCAATGAATAGTTCCGATAGCAGTTTCACGGTGACGAACAAACTTTAATTCTTTGTAAATTATAATTTGACTCCCTTTATTACTAACACCGTACTCAAAATCAGCCATGGGTAAATAAAAAATTAATTTAAAAAAATTAATCACGAAATTTAACTCGCACGTTATACACTAGTTGTATTACGAGTCACTAAACTAGAACTGAAGAATGCAACACAAAAATTTACTTATATACCTTCACCCAAACAATTAGAAATTCTTGAGCAGTTCATGGTGATTAACTGCTGTCGATTGGTTTTACCTTAGGAAATTATTCCTTGTAAATCTAAGGTAAGTACTAATTAGGGTAGCTAATTACTACATCATTTTGAGTTTCCAACTCAACCACTTCCCTAATCCCATTGCCCAAATCTGCACTGGTGATTTACCCCTTGCTGATTATAAATTTTTGTACAATTTCATTTTATGTGTAATTTCTTATTTGCGTATTTTTTCCTTTTAATTTTTTTTCTTTGTGTATTTTTATCTATGTGTAATTTTTTTTTTGTAATTTTTTCTTTCCTGTGTAATTTCTTAATTTTGTAATTATTTGTGTAAATATTTTCCTATTTTTCCTTAGTGTATTTTTATCTATGTAATTTCTCCCCTGTGTAATTTCGTCCTCGTGTAATTCTTGTAGTGCAATTTTATCCTGACACGGTTGTGAGAGATCAAACAGGACTGAGTTTTGGTGGCATGAAGTGGACGAGGTTGTCCTTGCTCCTTTGGGATATAGGTAGGAGATCAGAGTTCAGGCCATTGACCATGGTGGATCTTGAAGATGCTAATACTTCAACACTATAATGTTAGTGAAATGAAAACGGGGAGATTAAACATTCACATGAGAGCCAGTATTAAAAAAAAATTAAAAGTATTTCGTCTTGCGTATCGTAAGATATCATTGAGAGCGAAGAACAATGGTAAGGAATTTGAATAATAAATAGTAAAGCGCATGTGCCGAATTTGAACCACTCTGTACAAGTAGTTGCGCGTTTGGCGGATGAAAACTATTGAGCTGAAATAATTATATACAGTACAACAATTTAATTCTTTGGATTTTCCAAACCTTTGGTGGATAGTAACGCAATCGTTACGATTAAGGTTTGGTATATGAAGTAGAGCTTCAGTACTTTCTTTGAATATCCTTTCATGGATACATAGATCTGAAAATCCGTTTTCTCCATTGGGTCCTATGTTTTGCATTTTTAATTCCATGCTATGGAAAGCCCTGCGTTTTCATGAGCTAGATGTGGTCTAAATGTTTAAAAATACGTAGTATGATAGATTACATGAGCAAGAGACTTGGTATACACAAGGATAAGAGATTATAAATTTGGTTAATGGGTTTGAATGTTGCGATAAGTTTTTTTTTTTTTTTTTTAATAATCTTTGCAAGTCGTTCAGAGATGCCATTGATGTGGGAGTGCTGTGTAGATCCACTTCTCTTGGAGGTTATCTTGGAGTAGTGATAACTATTTTCTGTTGCTCTTGGGTTGAATCCATTTAATAGAAATGTTCATAAGTTAATGGTTTCCAGTTCCCATTTGCGCAGCTTTATTATTATTGTTTTTTTTTTTTTTTTTTTACTGTGGCACATATGTGAATGTTTAATTATGGAAACTCTTCAAGTCTCACTATACAAGAAAAGGAGGAATTGAGTGTACTGTCATCGGCACTTCTATGTATAGGATTAGAAGTATGTGAGAGCAGGTCATTTATATATACAAGAGGAAAAGTATATAAAAGAAAGGAACCCTGGTGTAATTCTGCATTGGTGGGAAATTGAAGAGAAGATACTACCTACCATGACATGTAGTGAGCAGTCAGGTGAGAAATTTGGCGATCCAGTTGCAGATTGTGGATGGAAGTTTGCTATGAGGACCCTGTTCCAAACTCAATCCAATGCCTTTGAAATGTAGAGGGAAACCAGTAAGTTTCTCCGCTGTTTTCCATGGTTTGAGTCCAGAGATGGGTGGTTGAAACTAGATCAGCTGAAGACCTCAGATGACAGAATCCATAGTACTGCTTAGTTGATAGGCCTGTAGGTGGTTCAAACGTTGGTTGTTGATGACCTTCAACATTTTAACGAGAACAGAAGTGAGAGGAACTGGACGGTAGTTCGTTGGTTGATTTTTATCAACTTTCTTTGGGATAGGATGAATGTGGGCGTTGCTGTAGGTAGATGCCAGTTAAATAGGATAGATTGAGGAGGCGATACAGAATAGGTGTTAGTTCTGAGGCGCAAGTTTTTAACATAATAGGTGGGATACGATCAGGACTAGATGCCTTATTACGTTCAGGTTATTTAAGATTCTTCGGATTTCTTTCTGGAGGAAGAGTATGGGCGTCATGGAGAGCGGTTCTTGGCCGAGTGAGGGAACTTTGGCCAGGTCCTCATAGCAAACTTCCATCCACACTCTGCAACTGGATCGCCAAATTTCTCACCAGAAATTTGGCGATCCAGTAAATCAGTTTTGTTTTTAAGTGAGTATCATCCAGATGCAAGGGTGGCGAAAACCTGGGTGGGCAAAATTTGCCCTCAATGGGATTCGCAGAGAACCATAAAGAGCGACCGCCATTTGGCAAGAGGCGAGTTTGCAACATTTTGTCCTTTTGAAGTTTGATTTGAATTTAGTGATTTTTTTTTTACAGCTATTGCGAGCTGCAATATAGACAGAGTGAACAGCTGGAAATTTTGGCCTCGAGTCATTCGTGGTTTGCAGATGCTTTCTTTCAATGAGTTGGCCCACTTTTGAAAGCTAAGGCTTGGATGGCTGCTGTGAATTTGGAGTGAAGTAAGGGATGAAGGCCTTCAATTCCTGCGAGGATTTCTGATATTCGGTTGGAGCAGATATTTGTACCAGGAGAACAAGCAAATTCGGACCATGGGAAGAAAGAATAGAAGTCATGGAGATCATTCATTTGGTACCCTTGTAGGGCCAAATGATACGAGACAGAACTGGTGGGTGGCAGAAGATTCGCCTGAGTTGCGATCTAACCAAGAAGAGAACTGACATCCACAGTATACTTTACAAGGTAAGGGGAGCTTGTTAGAAAGAGAAAGTGTATTGGCAGTTTGGAGGGGGGTGGGGTTGTCAGGTGTTCTAGTGGGGGGAGAATGATCTGTAATTGGTCGTTGCTAATGGCAAACACCTCGGCGTCCTTGATCTGTAAAACCGTAGGAATACATTTTAGTGGTATTCGACGAGTATTCAGAATTCCAAAGCGCTAATAGCCTAAAGGTGGCAAATATCTTTGTCAGGTAATCTTCCCGTCTGGATACTTTACTGGGAAGTAGATGTATCTATTTTAAACAGCATTCTACGAAAAGCCGCAATGTGGAAAGGGAAGACAAGCGGATCCCAGCGAAAGGCTAAATTCACGCCCCCCCTCCAACACACATTAAAAGTACTTGCTTCTTGCAGGGAAAAAACTGATTACAGCACTGTTATTCCTGAGTAGTTCCCAAACAAATATGAAAGATCTTTGGACAAAGAATAATTGTAGTTAAATAAGTTTAAACGCAGTAAATTTTGAAAACAAGCGAATAATAAATACCATGTAAATACTGTATTCGTCGACAGCTTTGTGCATCGTCAAAAATTACGTACGCATTAGAAAATACTTCGAGATATTAATTTTTTTTATATAAATCTCTTGGCATAAATATTTGATTTCATACAGTAGCAAACCCTGTCGGTCATAAGTATTGCCATTTTAAATCATAGAAAAGTTTACATTTTCATTTGAACACCGAAGGGGTGAAACTTTTCGCAACTTAAGTTTCAAACAGAAGAGTTCTTTAACACTAATTAAATAAAAAGAAAATTAAGTGTTCTTCTGCAATCCTTTTTTTTTTTTTTCAGATCGAGGTAGTAACATAGTTTGGCATAAGGGACGAATGCTTCTCCAAGCGCAGGAAACATTTTGTACTAATGTAACTGATCAATTTCAAGCAAAACTCAAATAATAAAAACTTAAAATTAGGCCGTAATTCATTTGTAACAACAGTACTAAAGGATAAACCATTTACCTTTACCAACGAACACAACAAACAAGCGCGAAGATTTCGAAGATTTTTCGGCACGATTTCGAGTGACATGACAATCAAAGTAAGTACACAACTGAAGCAAAACAAACTAGTAACATAAAAATTTCCAACTCCCAAACTGTTCCAACAATGTCAAACAATAGCTCTCCGCTTTCGCAAAAAATATTTAAACCAGAACAGTAGTAGATATTAGCATAATGGGATAGCACAAATCACTCACTACTGGGAAGGGGAGGTGAGAAATATGACAACTGAAGCAGTGTGAAAGACTAGAGTGTTAAGAAGTATACTAACATTTGACCTGTCAGTGTTTTAAATAATAATCACAGTAATAATATACAATTACACAGTTCCAAGTTAAATAACAATGCATATTGCAGTTGATTCTTTTTTTCAAGTTTGAGAAAGTGTGATTATACACAGTATTTACACTTCTACGATTAAAATATTATATTTTCCATTTCTCACAAACATACAGTGCAATGTAAACTCATTATTTACAGTTTTTTTAATAATAGTAATATTATCACATTATTACATTATATTTTAGTATAATAGTATTGTTTATTACATTTTACATAGTAATATTATGAGGATTAGTCGTTTTTTTATTATTGATCTCAAAAATATTTGCACATACACAACACTCATCTTGAGCGATTCTTGAGAAATAACATTCCAACATGTTATTTTACGAAGTACAGATTGTGGTTCATTTTTTACATCAGATTTCTACAAAAAATTTTAATAATATATTTTATTCGTAATATTTTTATTATTATTATTTTTTTTATACATATGGGGTTCATCCGTTCCTCCTCCGTCCCTTAGGACTGGTTGAGCTCTCCCTAATGAGGGATTAAGTATAACTGTAAATTCGTGTATGTTCGCAGGCTGGTTTGCCCTGTTCTGAGGGACGAAAACCCGAATTTCTGAAAAAACCTCTACCTGTATACGAGACTGGCTAACTCACCTTTAGTCTAAAGAGACCAGATAAAGGTTCCTCACGTCACTGACGGGAATCGAACCCAGGTCTTTCTGACCAAAGGACTTCGTCTGTACTGACTGAGTTACCGAGGCTTATCATTAGAATTATGATTATATATTATGCGTTTACAACACATATTGGTCCGTTTTTCAACAATGACGTTCATACTTTTCTTTCTTTTTTTTTTTGTATAATGTATTAATAACAGTTACTACAGTTGGTAATTTATAGTTGCAGTTCAATTCATTCACAAGCACACGCTCACACATACGCACACGCACACATACACACCATTACTTGGAATATCATGACACTTCACTGAACTGGAAAGCCTTTAATTTGTAAGGCTTTCCATGTATTTCTCGATCGTAGTATGTCCTTAAGCCTCTTTTCGGGCTATTGTAGTTAGTAAGGTTCCTGTATTCCAAGTTAAAATAGTTAAAAGATAATAATAAAAATAGTAATAATAATAAATCAGCTAACGCCTTTTTGTACCTGCTTAGGGAGTAGGCGAGGCTTTTAGCTCTGTCTAACTTTTGAAGACTGAGTGGGCAATTCAATCTCCATTGGTAGCCAATCAGAGATAGCTGGCCCAATGTTATCACTAATTAATCGGTAGGCAGTGAAGAAGACAGCTAACAAGTGGCGCCATCTCGTGGTCCCTAACCCTAACACAATATTTTTAATGTCTGATAATAATGTGGGTACGACGACCGATTTTCTTGAGTTTCCGGGAGAAATAATAATAACAATAATAATAATTTATTAATTGCTAAAATATTTACACATACAATAAACATCTTGAGTAACATTTAGTACAGTACATTTTCTGTTCAGTACAAATGTAGAGTACAGTGATTTTGTTATATATAAATATACATTTTTTTTTCAATATCAATATCATAGCTTATTATTATACAGCCTATTTACATATACACAATTTTTATTTTTTTATTTTTTTAATATCAGTATCTTCATTATTGTTATACACTTTACTGACTGTTTTATTACATAATCTGCATTCTTTGATTATAAAGATTACATGTAGATGAGCGAGGCAATTTAATCCCACCTACTTCTGTGCTTGGGTTAGCTTTTATGAAGAGAGTGGGATTTAGCCTTCACTATTTATGTTATTCTTGTTGCTGTTTATGTATGGGATGTAGGTGATTTGTGATGTGTATATTATAGTGTTAATGGTATATTAACTTTGTTGGTATATATTCCAGAGTTCATGTTTTAATGTTCTGTAGTTATCTATGTGTTTTAAATTTCTTGGTAGGTTGTAGAGTTGCGTGGGTATCTGATGTGATCTCACAAAAGAACCGTATGAGTTGTTGTAGGGATGTAGAGAGTTGTTGTGGGTCGTGTTATGCGATATGTGTCTGTCGTTTCGATAGGTGATGTTGAAGTAATTCCTTCATAATATTATGTAGTGTTTCAGGTTTTTAATGCTGAGGATTCTGTGTGTCGCCATGTGCTGGTCCGATATTGGTTATTGCGTGTAAAGTGTCCAAATCACTGTTGAGACAATTTTCCTGTATAATATTTCTAATTTTGTTAGGTGGCTGTTTGGTGTGTTTGCATAGACTGTTATACCGTATCTGAGTAGGGATTCACAGATACATTGATATAGGAGTTTTTTTATGTTGGATGGAATAATGTCTTTTACTTGGAAGAGTTTTGCTGCAATGATCCGGAGTTTGGTATGTTGGTATTCTGTATGTTTTGTCCGTTTAACGTGGCAATCTATGTAAAGACCAAGGTATTTTGCATGTGTTACAGGTTTGATTTCGAGACAATGGCAGGTATTTTTGTTGTTAATGCAACGGTATGTGTGACAGTGTATCGATAGTGGAGCGGGGTGTATGATTCTTGGGTTGTGTATTATCAACATCTGTATTTTGGTGCCGTTGATTAGAATTGCGTTTTGGTAGAAGTATGTTTTGATTTAATTTAGGTCTTGTTGTGCTTTGGAGAGAGCTGTGTTGATGTCTTTGTGGAATGCTAGTAGGACGGTGTCATCTGCGTACTGAAATATTTGACTTCTTATGGCCATGTTATGAACATCGTTAGCGTATATGTTGAATAGAGTGGGTGATAATATGGCGCCTTGAGGAACACCGTGTTTTATTTGTACACCACTGCTGTGACATGTACCTATTTTTGTTACTTGTGTTCTGTTTGAGAGGTAGTTCCTGAACCATGTATGCAGTAATAATAAATTTAGTTTAATCCTTTACCCAAGTATGAGCAAACAAAGTGTGCACCTGAAAATACCTTCAGGACTGAGGTAAGGTAGTACAACACTGAGCAGCTCCTAAGAAAAGATGGACCAAGCTAACATCACTCCTATCTCAGTATCTCCCATAATGCAAAACACATCTCCTTGCGGATATGTATAATGTTATGCATTAAGGGAAGGGCCACTACCCAGATCCGTTTCAATCTTTATTGCTCGTCAGTGGGAGCCAGGCCCAGAAGTGGAGATACCAAGTTAGAAGCAATGGAGAGGTCATCTTTACCTATAGGAGTTGCCAAAAGGTGTGCCACCTTATTATTAAATTACTCTGGATTTAGAGAAAGATGTTGGCACTTGGTTAGACTATAATAAATTTAGTTTAATCCTTTATCCAAGTGTAAGCAAACAAAGTTTGCACCTGATGTATCTTCAGGACTGAGGCAACTCATGGTAAAGGTGGACCACGGTCTCATCACTACTCGTATTCCCATAATGCACTACCTAGTATCCTGTCCAGCACTACCCAGACCGGTTTCAACTGGTCTGAGTAGTGGCCCTTCCCTTAATGCATAGCATTATAGATGTCCACAAGGAGATGTGCTGCTCATTATGGGCGATACTAAGAGAAGTAGTGATGAGAGCTCAGGCCACCTTTACCACGAGTTGCCTCAGTCCTGAAGATACTTCAGGTGCAAACTTTGTTTGGTTTCACTTGGATAAAGGATTAAACTAAATTTATTACAGTCTAACCAAGTGGGAAAAAACTTCCAACATCTTTCTCTAAATCTAGAGAATTGTTCACTGATTTTGTTTTCAGAACGAACATTTCATTGATTGTTAACCGCAAATAAAAGTGGGTCTATTTCAATAGTCTAGACACGCGAAATGAATAGAAGATCAACTTGAAGCACTGATATCGCATTGATTTGCACACAGGGTCATGAGCATTTAGTGCAATTTCGAACATAGACTCTTGACCTAGTTTCAGAAAGCTGCGCTATCAACCCCATTATCTGTTCTCAATCATCTCTGCAAGAACTACTCAAATTGCTCAATCACAAGTGGATGCTCCTTTAACAAGAAATGTCAGACTGTACACAGCAGTTTGGATACAAGATGAAAATCAAGGAGCAGGAGATGGAGCTCCTCCCTTGCCCAACATACAATCTAGATCTAGTGACGTTGATATTCATTTGTTTTGATGGATGGCTAACTTCATACGTAAAACTGCATTTCCCAAAGTTGAAGTTGAGTCAATGATGCATAAAGGATAATAGCGCAAGAATTCTAGCAGGGAAGGACGTTAAAGCTCATAAATACTGGCTCGTGGATGCTTTCGGTTTTGTGTATCAAGGGCTGGTATCAAAGAGGAAACTGAATTACTTATAGAAAGATGAACGATGAAGAACCTAAGGCACAATATCTTATATATTTTGTTGAATAATGTTTCTGAATCTTAATTTATCACCCTCCCTTGCACTTTATCATGCCAGAATCAATGGATTATCATGACCAAGTAATCTGGATTTGTATATAAATGTAATTAAAGCTCTAATATGATGGTTAATTATATCTAAATGGTGTGCTATGTTTGTCATTTTGCATATATTCTCAGGCCTGTGTCTACTTTACAGGGTGAAATATCATTTTTCCAGAGGAAAATCTTCATCACTTTGGTACAGGCTAACTTCTATTTAATTGAAAAGACCTTACAAAGCAATCTCTTTAAATAGAATTTTCCAAAATAATTCATTCTTTACTGACTATGACGAATCTATATTAGTTTAAATAAATAAATTATAAATACGTTAACGTCTTTTATCTCCCTCCTAGGGAGGAGGAGGCGAAGCCATTTTAATCTAGTATAGCTTGTGGAGACAGAGTCGAGAGTTCAATCTCCACCGGTAGCCAATTAGGGAGAACTGGCTCAAGACTATCACTGATTTTAAACTTCTCTACCGTGTCTTCACCATCTGGTGAAGACACGGTAGAGAAGCGGCGCCATCTCGTGGTCTTTAACCCCACCACAATATATTATTTCCTGAAATAGAGTACGTTCTGTGGTCCATTTTCTTGAGTTTAAGGTACCTAAAACCCGAATTCCTGTGAGGGAAAACCAGACTGCTCGTGCCAGAGAACGACTAAGTTAGGAACCAGTCGAAGAAAGGCTTAGGACAATGTTTAATTCTAGTCGCCGACCAGAATTGAACTTTGACGAATTCTGCGCGCCTTCACACAATGCTACTGTTCTTGGTCATACAATTTCATATCCAAAGCAGTAGGGGAAGCACCAATTTACTTCTAATTTTTTTATTCTTGAAACCAGGCAGTTAATGTATAATTTTGTTTTAAGATGCAAGATATTTCAAAAAAAAAAAAAAAGAAGAAGAAGAAGAAGCTAATGCTTTTTATTCTATTATGTGGAGTAGGGGAGCTATTTAAACCCTGTCTAGCTTTTGCCCAGAGATTAGCATCCACCAAAACTTGGGTTGGACAGAAATTCTTGACAGTATGGAAGAGAGGTGAACATAAAACAGTAGAAGAATGGTTTTAGCAAAGCACCTTAAATGTTTATTAAGCTAAGAAGTGAAATTGTAAATATATGTGATATTATGGCTGGCCATGGATTCCACAGTTTTGGAGCAGTGACGGCACCACAAAATATCCAATTCTAATAGTCAAGTGATAGACAAAGCATTATGCAGGAAGAAATTTTTGCAGTAACGATCTGTCAAAAAAGTGAAATAAACTGATCTACTGAAAGCATTGAAAATTTACATTCTGTCCTACTTTGTGAAATGGTGGGAATAGCAAAGTACAGTTGACCCTTGAAGAACGCAGTGCGTAGTATCACTTGTACGAGTTTTTTTTTTTTTTTGAATAAATAGATTGGAAACATTTTTGAAGATTTGACATAATTAAAAAGAACCGCGTAGCCTAGAAATATCGTAAAAATTAAGAAAGGGTTAGGTACGTCATGAATGCATAAAATATATGTAGATACTAGTCTAGTTTATCATTTATTACCATAAAGTATACACAAATCTATTATAAATAGTTAAAATTTATCAAAACTTACGCACACAAACACTTACAGACCGTACATAGCCTTTTCAGTCGAGAGAAATGTAAACAAACGTAAGGATGCAGTGTTAATTCTTAACTGCATAAAATTGACTGTTGTTAATTAAATTAATTAGCATAAAATAAAATTTTTATAACGATTTATCCACTAGTCTATAGATTAGGCTACTGCGAAGCAATCGTGTTGACTGCACGAGGCTACCATAAAGCAATCATATTGCTGCTTCTTCGTTATCAATGCATGAATCGTTATACCTGTAAATAAATGTGAATTTCTTTTTCAAATTACCATTACTTTTTTGATATCTAGTGTTAGTAATACATATGACATATTACAGTGTTTTGTATCATATATGACAGTGTTTTTCAACCTGTGGTCTGCAGGCAGATTTAAATTAAATAAATAAAACAAATTAAAATTGAATAAGTAAGTAAAAAATTATTGAAATAAAATGGATACTTAAAATAGCCGACAAATAGCAGTAGAATGGCGAGTAATAGAGTGGTGAAGTGAACAACAATATGGTTTTATTGCTTCCTCCTTCTCTTGATGTTTTGTCAGATTTGAAGTAAACGTGTGTTATCCACATTTCAACCAATTGCTTGTTTATTTATTTTTATTATTGAATATTTTCCTCCTTCAACCAAATAAAAAAATAAAAATCATCTAACGCCTTTTTATTACCGTATACGGGAGTAGGCGAGGCCATTTAGCCCTATCTAACTTTCGGAGACTGAGGGGGCAGTTCAATCTCTGCTGGTACCAATCAGAGATAGATGGCCCAAGGCTATCACTAATTAAGCGGTACACAGTGAAGAGAGACGGCTCAAATGTGCCGCCATCTCGTGGTCCCTATCCCTAACACAATATATTTAATGTCTTAAACAATGTGGGTTCTACGGTCGATTTTCTTGAGTTTACGGGACGAAAAATCCGAGTTTCCGGGAGGAAAAACCCGCTTGCCCGTGCCAGAGATCGACTAACTCGGGAACCGGTCGAAAAAAGGATTAGAAAAATTTCCTCTAGTCGCCGACTAGACTCGAAACCAAGTCTTCCTTCGTGCGGCCAAGCGCCGTGGTGTACAAACGCCACATCCACTGAGCTACAATTCAACCAAGGCTCAGTATATCTTCAGAAGTGTTAAGTAATACTTGGACAAAGTGTGTCGTGAGTTAACCCCAGTATTTATATATTTTTCGGAAACGTTTTTTTTTTAATAATGGAAAAGTGACTTAGAACTAGGACTTTGAAAAGAAAAGTAAATGAAACAGATTATACTAACCCTAATTGTGATACACGTGTTGTAACGGCGAATAAATCAGATACTATTAAAGTAGAAGAAACAAGCAGTTCAAAGGAAAAATGCAGTAGGAAATATAATTCATATTTGGTATTCGGGCTTACTCATTGGTTAAATTCTAAACGAATAAATTCCGGGGCCCTATACAAAATAAACAATTGTATTTATCTTTGAATGCTATTCGGGAAAGCTCAAAACCTCCCCGTCCCTTTAATCACTCGTTCGTAATCAGGAGACTGTTGAAATTGACTTTATATACACATTCAAAACTGTAAACAGACATTGTATAATAACACAATGTAGGCATAATTACCATGGAGGAGGAAAAGTCACAAAACAGAAAAATGTTCCTACAAAATAACCAATTGTATTTACCTTTGAATGTGATCCACTGGTCGAGTGACTAGCAAGTCAGCAAATCTTTCCTTTCGTTCATCGTAATTAATATTATCGCATTGCAAATGATGGGAATTCTGTGTTTTGGGGATTCGTTACAGACATCTTTCTCTTCAGAAACTACACACAACTATCATTACAAAACCCTTTTTGTATTATCACTGTCATCGGAGCTATTTTTTCGTTCAAAGAAGGTGCCAATGCACTTATCCATAGTTGAAATACCATTCTTACTCGGATATAACTTGCCCTCGCATATACCTCGCACATGAAAAAAGCTTAAACACATTGAAGTCTGGCGATAATAACACGCTTGCAGCGGTAAACAACACGCCCTCCCCTTTGCAAGAAAATCAAGCACTTTTATTATGTCAGTGAATAAAGTATGAGCAGTCTGTGTAATATATTTCCCAATCATCGCGACTACCTATGTAGTTTGCATATGAGAGTAATCATTGATAAAAATGAATTCGGGAAAAAAATTTACCTCTTTGGATGGGTGATAAGTGGAGGACTCAGAAAAAACCTTCAAGAGAAAACATTCCAAACATCGGATTCAGCAGAAAGAGGAGCAGTTTTAGTGAAAATTACTTGGAGCCCTGATAGCCAAAGACACTCCTTTAAATACCTGCCCATTGTGAATGTTTCGGTATATGCAGGTACTGTGTTCCTCCATGTTGCTATTGTTGTATAAGCATGGGTCTCTAAATCTCTGGTAATAATTATTTTGTCGTATTAGCATATTTTATTCTAGTTACTAGTAAAAACGTTTTCGAGGCCTTTTTTTATGTTCCTGATTTAGCCAATCATTGGCTCAATGATTGGCTAAATAGGATTTTAAAGTAAAATTGAACATAGAACTCTGACTATATCAGAAAACAATATGGTGTTTGGGACATGAGGTGGGGGAAGTTTATTGCTCTCATTTTCCCATCAGATGCCTGTGAAAACCATGGCTGCTTAACTGTTTATTAGGATTAAATGGCTTTTTGTTTTCCTTAAGGGAATTAAAAGCGATTCATTTATTTCGGATGTTCCTGTCATGGAACTTCTCTGGCTCGCAACAAAGAAAGCTATTATAAATCCCACTTTCAAACAATAATACTAGTTAGGGTTGAAAACACAACATGGCAGCCATTTTGCACCATGCTCTTGTTCTGAAGTCTTCTAGGTACCATGGTAAGCTATGACAGTCTGCCGCTGGAGAATAAAAGGCGTTAAGAGGTTTATAAGAATATCAATACGAATACTGCTAAACTGACATATTGAAAGAATGACAAGTAACAGGGTCATACAAATGTCAGTAACGAGAATTCAGAGGGTAGAAGAACAAATAAATAAAAATAATAAATAACAAAAAAAATTGGAATATTTAAATAAAATGAAGAAATTTCATAACTTTAGCAGACCGAAGAACTTATGATCTGTTGGTTACGTAAAGCTACAAAATTTTTATAAACTCTTGTAATTACATTTAACGAAGTTGCTGTTTTACTTAATTTTATGTTCCGGGTATCGATATTTCTAAATATTGTAAATTCAAGCTGTGTTTCTTTTAAAATAAATAAAACCCTAACTTTTGGAAGTTAGTACTTCATTATAATTATCAATCGAATTAATGATAATGAAGTCAATACTTCATCATCATCATCATTACCAGCAGAGTTAATTTCCATCGATGAATTGTAGACTTACATGTGATGAGATTACAATTCACCACGTCCCAGTGGCATAGCTAGCGGGGGTCTACCCCGAGCGGCACTTTGAACCTTTTTGAATTTTTGCAGTTAATTCTAAAATACAGTCTCGAGAACTCAGTTCCAAATATTGTAATACTGTTGCGAATTTTCCTCACAATTGCTGTAAGTGTTGCTAGTTGTGAGAGGAGTTTTCTAAATAACATTTGATTAGTTGCCTACATTACTATGAAATGGACTTCGCCAATGTCATCGACGATTTTGCTAACATAAAAGCAAGAAAAATAACATTTTAGAATGTTGAAATTAAAGTTTAACTTCAAAAATAAACATAGTATTTTAATTTATTTCCCTATATGGCGTTTTGACTTTTTGTAGTATTTTTGGTGTGTATTGAGAGGGGCGGCAAATTCAGAGACCGCTCCGGGCGGCAACAGTTCTAGCTACGCCACTGCCACGTCCCCATTTCATGTTCTAAATCATAATTGTTGTTTCTTGAAAAAGGATGCGATTCTTTGGGAGGTTTTCAGAATTGCAGAATTTATTATTATTATTATTATTATTATGTGACACCTCCAGGGAGTCCAAAGACTCATCAAGGGTGCTAACAGCATTGAACGATTTCCACTTCTAACTACTAACCACGCTCAAATTTGCTTAACTTTTGCAAGCCATTAGTAGCAGAGGCTCTACCAATCGATCAAACTTTGCTGGCAAAAAAACTTTTTACCACGAAAACAACTGTCGTGCTGTTTTGAACTAAAGATCAATAACTCAGGAATCGAATGTAAAAGAAAAGCTCTTGAAAAAAATTATTTTAAATCAGCAACTATAATTTAACCTAAGCTGTGTTTATAATTAAAACTGTAATAATTCATACAAATATTTGATGTTTTTCGGAATCTCAAGTAACGGAGTTTTGTTTTAGAGGGCGCATTTAGCGTATCCTTCTTTCTATGCTATAATAAGTTGCTTTTATATTTTCGTAATGTCTTTAGAAAGTATACCGAAAGATCTTCGGAATCTTAGAGCGTGTTTGTTATGTTCCATGATAAAGGTATGTTTTGTATAAAGTGAACATTCCAGAAAGATCATTTTCTTTTTCTGAAATGTTCATTATTATTATTTTATTATTTGACACCTCCAGGGAGTCCAAAGACTCATCGAGGGAGATAAACCTTTTCGTCAAAACTGCTCAGACGCATTAAATTAAATGTTACGTGATCAGACAAAGTATGTCGTGTATCGATAAATTATATATCAAGTGACATCTCTATGGAATTCAAGGACTTGTCATCGTCGAATGCATTTCTAAGCGGCAGAAGGATAATCTACAAGAACCAGTCTCTGAAAAGTCTCGTCTTCTAGATAATGTTCCTCAGGCATTTCTACTCGATAAAATGTAAGGAATTGCAGAATATAATGTTCCACATCGCATGTAAAACAACTCATCATCATAACGCTAATTGCGAATGTAGACCATATTGGTCTATTCCGGTGTCATTATGCTTTTTTTTTTTTTTTAGGTCTACCCGGCCTTCTCTTTCCAATTGGTTTATATGAAAAAACTAAGGAAATTATATATAATATGTATACGCACATAGCGAAATTGAGCAGCATACTGAATTTTTTCAGGTTGGAAGGGGATCAATCATTCGATGCTGTTGGCACACTCTCCCTCGATGAGTCTTTGGACTCCCTGGAGGTGTCACATAATAATTGCCATGATAGCTCAGTTGGTATAGACGAAGCCCTTTGGTCAGAAAGACCTGGGTTCGATTGCCGTCCATGACGAAGAACCTTTATCTGGTCTTTTTCGACTAAAGGTGAGTTAGCCGGTGTCATATGGAGGTAGAAGGTTTTTTCACCCAGAAACTCTCGGGTTTTTCATCCCTCAGAACAAGAAAACCCCAACCCTGTGAACACACACATGGATTTACAGTCATAAATAGATACTTAATCCCTCACTAAGAGGGCTCAACCAGTCCTAAGGGACAGTTGAGTAATTGGGGGGGGGGGGGGGGGGGGGGCACATGAATAAATTAAATTAAAAGGGCATGATCAGGTCACATTTAGATTGCCTTGCTCAAATCTGGTCATCAATTAAATTTGGAAGGGATGGAGATACTTTGGAGAGAGAGTGCAGAGATGATTGATAAAAATTATTTAAGTACTGTGGAATGTTAGCAAAAAGGAAGGAGAAAAAAAATTCACCAAAGGAATGGTGAATAAGAGAGTAAGGAGTATTTTTAATGTAAAGTGGTGGATGAGCAGAATGCAATGCTTGAATATGTTGTGAATGCTAATCATGCAAGTTTAACTTTCAATATGATAGATGTGTTGCAGGCAGGGTATACTTTCTGTGATAATGTAAAATAATACCTTAGTTACATAAGGAATCGATATTTTATATTTAATTATATGCCAATTAATAATACATTTACCATCTTAATCATGTATGGTTTACTTTGGATTATTATTATTTATATATACATGTACTCCATGGAGTCAAAAGCCTCATTACAGGAGTCCCACCCTATTCATTAACACAATATGTATCACACATCTCTTTAAACTTATTCACTGTTGGGGTGCTCACAACCACCTCTGGCAGTCCAATTCATTCATTCACCACTCTTCAAATAAAGAACCTAGTCTGCACACCATTGCTAACCACACTCTTAGACAACTTCCAAGTGTGACCCCTTGTTTTCTCCCCTACTCCCTATATATTGAAAAATTTCTTGTCTTATAGAATCCCTTTAAGTTGCTATCATATCTTCTCTCTGGTAGTTAGCTAAACTCAGCAACCTACACACCTTCTATCCTCATAAGGAACATACCACAGGCCTATTATGAGCTTGGTCACTCATCTCTGAATCATCACCAACACCTCCCAGTCACCTACAGGTGACCAAATCTGTGCACAATGGTCAACAGCTAGCTGAATCGTAGCCTCTCTATTTTTTTACTTGTCAATGTATTCTTCAACATCCAAATGATGCTCTGAGCTATTTTGCCAGCTTTTGCAATATGTCATCTGAATTTCAAATCTCTATTCATCATTCCCCAGATCCCTAGCATCATCAATATGATACGGAGTATATAACCTTTTCATCCCAAAGCGTATTACCTTACATTTTACAACATTAAATTGACAGCTATTGTCCTTTGCACACACTGCCAATTTATTTAAGTCATCCTGCAATATATCTATATCACTTTTATCAACTATTCCCCTGCCTTCCCAGTTTTACATCATTAGCCATTCACTGAATATTCCCCCCTTCAAATCCACTATATCATTAATGTACAAATTAAAGAATAGTAGTCCTAGTACAGAGCCCTGGGGTACTCCACTAGTCACCCTCATTCGCCTTGATTCCACTCAACCATACACCACTCTTTGTCTATCAGCCACCCCACTATCCATGCCACCAACCTCATATCTATTCTCATTTGCTCCAACTTATGTAATAATTGGCCATGTAGTATTCTGTCAAATGCCTTTACAAAGTACATCCATATCATAGTGTAGCCATTTCTTTTATCCAATTCTGTTGTCACCTTTTTATAAAATGTGAATGAATTGCTGAGGCAGGACCTCCATTTTACCAAACCATGTTGTCCCCTATAGAGTATTATATTCCTATCTACCCATTCCTGAATTTTACTTTTAACCAACTTTTTCAACTTTAACCACTCCAGAGATACTAATTGGTCTGTAATTTGCTACTTCTGTTTCGGAGACACTTTTATGTAATGGAACTATCTCACCCTCTTTCGACTCCCTTGGAACCTTGCTAGAGCCGAGATTTAAATTAAACCACTTTGTCCACTTGCACATTCTCATAGCACACAAGCTGACATACCGTTCAGGTCCACTGCTGTATTCATGTCGATATTTTTCAATCTAGTGAGTGCAATCAGTTCATATGCTTCAATTCTCACATCAATCTCTAACGTAAGTAACTGCAAAGTCACAACTTGGATGTTATACCCTTGCAGAGTGATCATTTAGTAACTGATCTAATTCTTCTGTTTCTGTCACTTTCTTACTAACAGCCATGAGTCAAGTTATTTTTCCATAATCAGTCTTTCTCTTACTTGCTACGTAGAGGACTTTTATCTTCATAAAATTCATTTATAAAGTCTTGATACCCATTGCTTAGCCTGCTCAGCAAATTTTCTCTCAAAATCTGATTTAACCTTTGTCAGATTTATTACACTTCATTTTATAGTATAGTACACTAGTCATTGATGTAGTATGTAAGCATATTAACAAGACTTTAAACATAAAATAAAACTTGATTTCGAATGTTTTCACAGGCGCTAAACTATATTCAAAATGTTTTTGTGAGAGATGCAAATCTCTCACAAAAAGAAAAGAAAATATAATACCTACATAACTTACTACAGAAATATTAGCATGTTGTATTTAAACTGGTCAACAGCATTGACTACTAGGAATTCCTTGAAAGGAATCCTGAAATAATAAAGTGAAATTTGAATAGGAGATTTTTTTTTTCTATATTTATTTTTTTACATATTCAGCAACTGCTCTAGAGACCAAACAAACCTTTTTTGAATCTCACTTTGGACATGTAGGCAGGAGATAATTTCATTCCCTTGGGTGAGATCACTGCCCCCACACTTATCAGAAGCTTGAAGTTCCAGGTTTATGTGTATTGCATTCAAGCACTTCAGGTTCCAAAAATTTCTGTTCTCTTTTGCTGTAGATATTAGTTCTCTCCTGTTCACTTTCTTTGTTCCTACTTCATCCTATTTTAAAATATTATTTTATGGTGCACAGTTAGCCTAGTGGCTATTTGTGCTTCACAACCATATGCCTGGGAAAGGAGCGTCCTGGGTTCGATTCCCATCGCTGATGTGAGGAGTTTAAGGATCTTTCTCAGACATAGCCAAGTTAGCCGGTCTTTGGTGTGAACAGCAGGGCTTTTCTCCCACAAGCAGGCAAATCGGCCCTGTGAACACATGTAGCTACAGCCATAGAATATACCAAGAGGCATAGGGCTAGTCACCTTATCCTCAGGACGGGTATGATTTAGAAGGGTTTAAGAGAGCCCTGTAACAGGCCAGTAGGCCTAACACATAGCAGGGAGAAGATGATGATTATTTTATGGCATTATGGAGATTCATCATGGGAAACCCAAATCAACCATCCAACACACAAATCCTATTATACCTCTCCTTGAAGCTATTTACTGTCAGGGAACTCACAACCAATTCTGGCAATCCATTCCACTCACTCACCACTCTCCAAGTAAAAAATTTGGTCTGTACATTCCTATTAACCACACTCACACAATTTCCATGGATGGCCCATAGTTCTCTATTTGTCATATATTGAAAAATTTTACTTGCATCAATTTTATGAAATCCCTTTTAATATCTTAAAAGTTTCTATTATGTCTCCTCTTTTCTGTCTATCAACTAAACTTTGTAACCCAAAATTATATCTGGAGGTGCTGGAGATCACACCTGGGGTCTTTTACATGCAAAGCGAACACTCTACCACTAAGCTACACCCCCCCCCACACACACACACTCAAGGGGGGGGGTGTAGCTTAGTGGTAGAGTTTAGAGTTTTATTTATTTAGATAAATAAAAAATTTTATTTTTTATTTATCTAAATTCCTAAATATAGAAATTGTATAATTTCCTTCCCTTGAAGTGATATTATGGCTGTTTCAAATACAAAGAGAATTTGAATGCTTTGTCCAAAGTTTCCAGATAATTGAATCAGTATCTGTCCTTATCTTGTGTGTGCTAGGTTACAAGCATATACATCAAAATAAACTGGTTGCTCATGCAACAGAGTGCCTGTTGATAACTACACTTATTGTTGGGCTTTAATGGTTACTTTGCATTCATAATTACTCATGTAAGCTTTCAACTGCTGTTGCAGACACTGCAAAAATCTTTCTACATGGAGAATTTCCTATTCAAGCCACATATGGACCACAGAGAAGAAGAAAAGAGGGAAAAAAAAAAAAAATCATGGTAAAACTATTTACCATGACTTTCCCCCCCTCCTCCTTGGTGCTATTTCTGTAGTCACATAATTCCAGAATTACAAGTAAATGCAGTCTGTAGTGGTTCTCTTTAATAGTGAAATGTCAAATGGGTATTGTAACTTTATTCCCATTAGACGTAGGTTCCATAAATTTTTTAATAATATGTGGAAATACTAGTAGTGGTGGTGATGGGCAATATATGGTGTTGGTGTAGTTACAGTTAGTTGTAGTTGGTGGATTTGAGTGGTGGTGATGGGCAATATATGGTGTTGGTGTAGTTACAGTTAGTTGTAGTTGGTGGATTTGAGTGGTGGTGATGGAGAGTTGTAGAGTAGGTGCCCTCCCTCGATGAGTCTTTGGACTCCCTGGAGGTGTCACGTAATAATAATATACTAGTGTTAAATAGTTATGCCACTTCTCAATTAAATAGGTGAAAAGTGAGCACCCAAGTGCAATAGGCTTAATTATTAAGCATAGAATAATGAGAAATCTTTCCATTTCAGACATTTGAACAGTTTGAATTTGATGGCTGTGATAACTGTGATGAGTATTTAGGAATGAAAAATAATAGAGATATGGTTTATGACTGCACAAGCTCCAACTTTGATGGGTAAGTGTTTTTATTCTTTTGATATATTTGTAAAGAGCAAAAAAAATTCCATGACATGTTTTTGTTTAAGAATGCTAAATATCCATCTTCAATTCATTAAATTTTATATCTGCAAACATAATGAAATAATTCATGCACATACACATCTGTGTAACTTTTTAAAATTTTTTACAGGTTGTTTAGTTTTCTGTATATTTTTTTTTCAGCTGTGATATGAAAAGAAAAAAAAAAGAATTAAGACACTGATTCAGTCTAGTGAAAGTGAAATAATAATTTACTAAAGTTTTATTGAAATTATTTTTTTCAATAGTTGTTCCCTTAATTTGTTGCATTTATTGCAAATGTCATTGTAACAAGATAAAAATATGGCTTTTTTCTTGTTACATCAGTACTTTATACTGATATAAAGTAAATGCTTTATATCAGTTTATATCTGGTATGGAGGTTGGACAGCACTAATTCTGTTTTCCTATTTCCCAAAGAAGTTTTATACACTCTTTATTCTTATCTAGTGTTTTAAATTTCATCATGAAAGTATTCCTATAGTTGTTTTGACCTAACCATTCCATTCATCTGTATTAGTCATATCCTCTTCTTGTATGCAAACCAGCCAGAAATATCCAGTTTAAAGACATAATGCACTAGCCTCTTTGTCTTAGTTTCTTTGACTGTAAATCCAGAACAACTATTTTCTTGTAATGCATCCAGACAAATTTGTTGTTTCTAGTTATACTCCTCAAACCATTTTTTTTTTTTTTTTGTCAAAATAAAATCAAAATCAAAAATTTTTTTCACTTATGTTATCTTTCTAAGTGATATGTCATTCAGCAAGGTACAAGCAAGGATGAGAAGGATGACCAGCATGAAAGAAAGTCAAAATGAATATTAACATGAAATTAGATAAACAGGCAAACACAAATTCCAGAGAACGTTTTTGCTGTTTTATATACATACATACATATATATATACATACATACATATATATATATGTGTGTGTGTGTGTGTGTGTGTAAATAATTTTTTTTACCTTGGGAATAATGTATATTATATTAGGGTTATCAAGTAATTTTATAAACTTGGTTATTTACTCCTAAATAATCAGGTATTTCTTGAAAAATTAAGGGTTGCAATCATTGAGTAAAATAATATGTGGAAAGGCAGTACACATTAATTTATTTTCATGATATTGATTACAACACAGAATAAGAAAATAATATTTATTAACTTATTAGCTGATATTTCTGCTGGTATTATTCAGCATCTTCAGAGCATAACAGGTTTATCACAGTACATGAAAATTGTAATAGGCAACCCAAGGAACTAAAGTCCTAATTGGTCACTATGTTGGAAAAAGAGAGAAAACAAGTATTAAATAGATCTTTTATTTCTAACCCAGCTCTCAGATCCATAAGTTAAAATTGGTTTGAACACTGTCTAGTATACAGCTAATTTAGTGTTTTGACTAATTTCTCTCTTATTCCATATAAATTTATTCAGTTGACTTCCTACCATACCGGCTTTATTGATTCTGTTGTCTGTTTGCCACTTCGCTAAAAATTGTGCCTAAATAGCTGAAATGTTTTACTTGTTCTATAGGTTCTCCATTCACGATGCAGTTGATATTTTCAATACCTTTGTCTTGTTATTGCTGATTTCCGTACCAAATTTATTACAACAGTTATTCAATTCGGTGAGGAAATGTTACAGACTTGTACTAGTTTTATTTAAAAGTATAACATCATTTGCATAAAGTAAAGAGCTGAGATTAACATAACCAATTTTCATGTCAGGTTTAATACCACTTTCCTTCATAATGTGATCCATATAGATAATGAATAAAGGAGGGGATAATGTACATCCTTGTCTGATGCCAGATTTAACATTAAACCGTTTTCCCGTACTTCCTTCAATTCTAACTGCTGATTTACAACTCAAATCAAGTATTGCCTAAGTATTACTTGATATAATGCCCCATTGACATCATATAACTAGCTTTCTGAATAGCTTTTCTCTTGCTTTTGTCATATACCTTTTTCAGGACTACAAAAATTAAATACAGATCTTTGTTATATTCCCACGATTTTTCAACTGTTTGACGTAAAATGAAAAATCTGAACTTGACAGCCTATATTCAGCCTGCATCTAGCTTGTTTCCTACCAAGATTTTCTTCTATAGTACTTCTCAACCGTTTCTCAAGTATATTTGCATAAATCTTATCAGGAACACTCAGTAGGGAAATACCTCTATAATTCTCGCATTCAGTTTTATTTCCTTTTTTATATATGGGTACTATGAGAGCTCTCCTCCAATTTTGGAATTCGTCCCTTTCTCCAGGCCTTATGAACTATGCAGTGCAGGCACTACAAGACTTTTATAATCTCCATACTTGAACATTTCTGGTTGAATATCATCTACTCTCGCTACCTTTCCACATTTCAGGCTTTTGATGGCTCATACTTCAAGTATGGATATGTATTCCTGTATGCATGCCTACTGAGTGTTTTTTTATCACTGTGCTTTCACTGATCGTTTCATTTAGCAATTTTTCAAAGTAATTACTTCATACATCAAGGATATATTTTTCTTAAGTTTTCATGTCACCTTTATCATCTCTAATTCCTTTTACAGCACTCTTTCCTTCATTTGTATCTTTTTCAACAACCTCCAGAATATCTTGCCACCTTCTTGATATTTATTTTCTATGTTCTTACCAAAGTCTTCCCATGACTTGTTTAGCTAGTTTTACACAGTGTTCAGCTTTTTTACATTTGTCTCTGTATTTTCTAAAAGCCCAAGCTGACCTATTCACCAGGAAATTTTGATATGCTTTCTTCTTTTCCTTCATCATCATCATCAGATTCCTGCCATGTACCCTCAAGGGGTGTACAGGATATGACAGTACTACATGAAAAAATTACATCATTACTAACTTCCTATCTACAATTTTCCTCCAAATCAGTCTGTTACTTGTCAAGACTCCAACATTATCAGATCTTATATTTGTACCGTATCAATCCACCTATATCTTGGTCTTCCTCTGGGTCGTTTTCCTGCCAACCTGGCAGAGAACACTTGTTTTGCTAATCTTTCCTCTCCCATTCTATTTAAGTGACCATACCATCTGAGATTAGCTCTGCTAACGCATTCCTGGATGCTGACAATGTCAAGTTCTTTCCTAATATCCTCATTTTTAATATGATATTGCCATTGATGCCATCTGTTCACGCCTCTAATCTTTTTCAGGACTCTCATATCTGCGGTCTCTAGTCTTTGGTCAAGTGTTTTACTTCTGACCCAGCTCTCAGATCCATAAGTTAAAATTGGTTTGAACACAGTCTTGTATACAGCTAATTTAGTGTTCCGACTAATTTCTTTCTTATTCCATATGAATTTATTCAATTGACTTCCCACGATACCAGCTTTGCTGATTCTGTTGTCTATTTCTATATTTAGTTTACCATCTTCAGTAAAAATTGTGCCTAAGTAGCTGAAATGTTTTACTTGTTCCAGAGGTTCTCCATTCACAACACAGTTGACATTTTCAATGATTCTGCCTATTTTCATTGTCTTTGTCTTTTTATTGCTGACCTTCATACCATATCTATTACAACAGCTATTCAATTTAGTCAGAGAATCTTGCAGACTTGTAGCAGATTTATTTAGAAGTATAACATCATCCGCATAAACCAAAGAGCTGACATTAACATCTCCAATTTTGATATCAGGTTTAATACCACATTCCTTCATAATGTGATCCATATAGATAATGAATAACAGAGGTGATAATGTACATCCTTGTCTCACACCAGATTTAACATTAAACCATCTTCCTGTACTTCCTTCAATTCTAACTGCTGACTCACAACTCAAATAAAGACTAAGTATTGCTTAATATAATGCCCCATTGACACCATATAACTGCAGCGTATTGAATAGCTTCTCTCTTGGCACCTTGTCATATGCCTTTTCCAAATCGACAAAACTAAAATACAGATCTTTGTTATATTCCCATGCTTTCTCGACTATTTGTCGTAAAGTGAAGATCTGATCCTGACAGCCTCTATTTGGCCTGAATCCAGCTTGTTCTTCACCAAGCTTTTCTTCCACAATTCTTCTCAACTGTTTCTCAAGTATACTTGCATAGATCTTGCCAGGAACACAGTAGGGAAATACCTCTGTAATTCTCACATTCAGTTTTATTTCCCTTTTTATATATGGGTACTATGAGAGCTCTACTCCAATCATCAGGAATTCGTCCCTCTGTCCAGGCTTTCTGAACTATGCAGTGCAGCCGCTGTAAGATTCTTATACCACCATACTTCAGCATTTCTGGTCGAATATCATCTACTCCTGCTGCCTTTCCACATTTTAAGCCTTTGATGGCTTTTTCTACTTTAAGTATGGATATGTATTCCTGACTACATGCCTGGTCAGTGTTTTTTATCATTGTGCTGTCATCACTGCTTGTTTCATTTAGCAGTTTTTCAAAGTAATTACTCCATACTTCAAGGATATCTTTTTCTCCTGTTTTCATTTCACCTTTATCATCTCTAATTCCTTTTACAGCACTCTTTCCTCCATTCCTAAGCTTCTTCAACAACCTCCAGAATATTTTGCCACCTTCTTGATATTTATTTTCTATATTCTTGCCAAAGTCCTCCCATGACTTTTGTTTAGCTAGTTTTACACACTGTTTAGCTTTCTTACATTTGTCTCTGTATTCTGTAAGAGTAAAAGCTGACTTATTTGCCAGGAACTTTTGATATGCTTTCTTCTTTTCCTTCACTGCCTCTTTAACTTCCTGTGTCCGCCAGGGAGTTCTGATTTTTTTATCCTTGCACACAACCTCACCACATGCGTCTCTGGCAGAATCAATCAATGTTTCCTTCAGAGTTTGCCACTGAATCTCCAAGGTTTGATTCCTGTTCTCAAACTCTTTCATTTTCTTTTCAATAATATTTCTGTATTTTAGTCTACAGTTCCCATCTGAGAGCTGCTCAACTTTTATTTGCTTTAAAACTTTCTTACATGTTATTCTTTTCAATATGAAATTCAATTTTATCCTGCTCAAGACTAAATAGTGATCACTTCCAATTTCAAATCCTCTGTACACTCTGGTGTCCTGCACCAGGGAGAAAACATCACTATCAACAATAACATAGTCAATGAGACTTTTCTTATTCCTAGCCTCTTCTCTCCATGTGAATTTGTGTACATTTTTATGTTGGAACATGTGTTAGTAATAACCAGTCCATGTTCTGAGCAGAAATCCAACAGATATTTGCCATTATTATTAGCTTTGCTCTTTTCTCGAAATTTTCCCAAAATATTTTTATATGTCTCACAATCATTTCCTACTCTACTATTTAGATCCCCAACAAGGACCAACTTTTCCTTTTTCATTGTGTCAGTTGCTTTTTCTAAAGCCTCAAAAAATTCCTCCACTTCTACCTTAGTAGAACCTTCTGTGGGACCATAGGCACAAATAAGTCTCATTGTCCAGTTCCCCATTCTCATATTTGCCCACATTACTCTACTTGAGACTGACTGCCATTCAAGAAGATTAGCCTCGTATTTTGTGTTGAATACTATGGCCACTCCTTCTTTTCCTTGATTGTCATTGCCTGAATATAACATTTTGTATTTATTGCTCAGAAAGATCTCACCAGTTTTGGTCTTCTTTGTTTCAGTCACCCCTATTATGTCAATCTGGTACTTATCTAATTCCTCAGCTAGCTCCATTTCTTTGCCATTCAGACTTCTTATGTTGATAGTACCGATCTTTAACTCTGGTGATGTTGAGTTGGGGTTTGTTTTCAGATTTGTTCCAGTTGCTGACTTTTCGCTGTTCGCCCTGGTTCCCTGGCGAAAACAACGGGAGCCTTGTTTAACCGGGCGACGCCCCAGCCGGCATGAAATTTTGTCATGTTGTACCATCATTTTTTATTTTGGTTTAACCAATAAGAATACAATTTGGTCGGCTAAATCCCAAATTGCCAGCCCATCCTCGTTCGTTCAGTAGCAAAGTAGATACCCAACAGGGTGCACCACGAGAAGGTGAGGATTGGACATTAGGTCAGAAGCCCTGGTCGGTTCTCCGCATTCCTTTAAAGGCTATGTGGAGGTCTCCTCTCAGTTATACAGCTTTGACCCTTAAGCACCCCTCTTTCATTATCTCTTTAACTTCCTGAGTCCACCATATAGTTCTGATTTTTTTTTTTATCCTTGCAGACAACCCCACCAATATGTCTCTCTGGTTGAATCAATCAATGTGTTCTTCAGAGCTTGACACTGAATCTCCAAGGTTTGGTTCTTGTTCTCAAAATTTCATTTATTCTTGAATAATGTTTGTGTATTTTAGTCTGCAGTTCACATCTGAGTGCTGCTCAACTTTTATTTGTTTTAAAACTTTGTTACATTTTCTTCTTTTCAATATGAAATTTAATTTTATTCTGCTCAAGACTAAATGGTGATCACGTTGAATTTCAAATCCTCTGTGCACTAGCATCCTGCACCAGTGTGAAAACATTGCTGTCAACAATAACATAGCCAATTAGACTTTTCTTATTCCTTGCATCTTCTCCATGTGAATTTGTGCAGATTGTTATGTTGGAACATGGTGTTAGTAAAAACCAGTCCATGTCCTGAGCATGTATTTACCATTAATATTAGTTTTGCTCTTTTCTAAAAATTTCCCCAAAATATTTTTGTATGTCTAACAGTCATTGCCTACTCTGCTATTTAGATCCCCAACAAGGACCAACTTTTTCATTATGTCAGCTGTCTTGTCTAATGCCTTAAAAAATTCATCCACTTCTTCCTTAGTAGAAAATATTATGTGGGACCATAAGCAGAAATAAGTCTCATTGTCCAATTCTCCAATCCGATATTTGCCCACATCACTCTACTTGATATCACCTGCCATTCAAGAAGATTAGCCTCATATTTAGTGTTGAATACTATAGTGACTCCTTTTCCTTGATTGTCATTGCCTGAACATAACATTTTGTATTTATTGTTCAGAAAGCTCTCACTAATTTTTGTCTTTTTTTGTTTGTCATCCCTATTATGTCGATCTGGTACTTATCCAATTCCTCAGCTAACTCCATTTCTTTGCCATATTGATAGTATCTTTTGTTGATGTTGAGTTGGGGTGTGTTTCAGGATTTGTTTCAGTAGCTGACTTTTCACTGTTTTTCCTGGTTCCCTGGATGAGAATGGAAAACAATGGTAGCCTTGTTTAACATGGGCGACGCCCCAGCTGGCAAGAAATTCTCTTATGTTGTACCATCATTTTATATTGTGGTTTAAGCCAATAAGAATACAATTTGGTCAGCTAAATCCCAAATCGACTTATGTTAATCTTTACCTTTATTTAGTTGTGGCTTGATTATTGATCACAATCTAATGCAGGTTCGAAATTTTTGGGATGGTGCATTGGCAGAATTAGTCCAATGTGTTGTTCACAAACCATTTAATTCAATTGAAAGAAGAACATTTACTGAGTCTGATCCACATTAACATATATATATATATAGACACACAATTGCATTACAATTCTTTGTTAATTTCAATTCGTCCCGATTCAGATTGTTTTGTTTCTTTCCTTAAAGTTAAATCACAATCTAGAAAATCCTCTTAGTCATACATACACAAACTGAAAATAGGGCATGCCTTAGGCAAGCTTAATTCAATAATAAATTAAATTATCCAGTACAGTATTCTTCTTCTTACAATAATTACTTATTCACAGTTTAAATTAAGACACACCTTGAGTGAGCTTATTTCAATATTAACTTACATAATCTTATTGTATCCATAAGCAGACACACTTGATGTACATTCTTGTTTGGGAATATCATATATATAAGTACTTACAAGTAAGTTCTTGTTCACATTGCCTTTTGCATGAATCTTTTATCCACATGAAAGTGTTCCTTTTTTTCTTTCCTTCTTTTGGCTCGTTCATGACCTCCTGCAACATTTCTTTGTTCAAGTTGACAATTATTCTATGCCCTCTAGGACCCTTAATATGGTGGCAATGTGCAACTCTTTCCTAGCAAGACGTTCCGATGATTGACACAGTGCTTCTCACGGCAGTGGATCCAGGTAGGAGAAGATTGAGAACCCTCAGACCTACGATGCTTCTCTTTCTATTACCAACAATGAACCTCATGTGGCGGTGGACCCAGTTAAGAGAAACATAAGACAAAGTCCTTCTCAATGTTTCGCCTTATAAAGGCCTGGACTTCTGTTGTATGCACGTGCAAGTCTCTCAAAACTTCCATATGTGGTCCGTAATGTCATTCAACATGATGACATCATACTTTGCAGCTTTTGAATTGCCACATTGATGAGAATGATGTGATTCATATTGCTGATCACTAAGTAATGGAGTCTCCAAGTAGTAAAGCAGTTGGCTAACTGTTGACTTTTTCCATAGTGTTCGAGACCATTAAAGTTAGATCTGTGTGTGTTGGGGGGGGGGGTAGTTTGATTGTTAACTTTTATCAACATTTATGGGAATCAGCTGGCTTAAAGATTTCTTCCATTTTTCCATGCTGTAGGATAGATACCATATTTGAGTATGATAGCTTGAAGAAACAGTACAGACTTCAGAAGTTCTGAAGCATGAACTTTTAATACATATGGAGGAATACTATCAGGCCAAGAGACTTATGGATAATGAAGGCTACTAAGTATTTTTTGATGTCCTGATAAATTTCAGAGAAAGCATACTGTGAATACTGGGAGGAGATTTGCCATGTCACCTGTACGAGAGTTGGAGGGAACAACTGATGCCAAGAGGTCTATCCTATCTTTAGGATATATCACCACTGTACCTTCAGAATATAAAGGAGGTAGAAACACGAAAGTGCTTCTGTGACATCACAGCCATGCTGAAGCAACAGAAGGCTCAGCTGTCATTTGAACAAGAGACAAGCTTAGTGTATTTGGCCCTTACAAAGTTAAGTTTTAGATTTGCTGATGCATTTTTTGCAGTTGTTACAAGCTGTAGTATAAAGTGAGTGTGAGAGAGATGCTGCAGTTTTTGATTTTATTTGAGCCATTGCGCATTTTCTAAATTTTGGCTTGAATTGCATTGGCATAATTGTTGGAAAACTGGTTTGGATAAGGATTGAGAATTTTGAGTGGAGTGTGGGGGATAAAACATTTATACTGGTGAGAATAATTTCTGCTATTAGATCAGAAGAGCGGAAGCAGACCAAGGAAATTCCAAAAATCATCCAAATTGGCACCATTGTAATGCCACAGTATTCAATGGTAAGAATGAGAGGGAGAAGGATGAACTGTAGAAAACAAAGCATGGACAATGTTATAGTCAGAATTGCCAAGAAGAGAGGAGCTAATATCAGCAATATATTTGGGGTAAATGATGAGAATTATCAAGAATTGTGCTAGGTTGGTGAACAACTTGTGTTAAATCTTTTTGGGTTAAAGGAAGAATGACTTTGGAAAGATAACTTTAGCTCAACAGTATTTTGCACATTATGCTTCCTGTGGGAGCTAGATATACATCATCTCTTCCACGTTGGGTGGGCACATTTTTAATAGTTATTCCATATATACATGGCTTGTTAGTTGCAATATTTTTGGATAGAATTTTATCATTATCAAATTCCTGATATATATACCCTCAAAGGGTGTACAGGATATAATACTACATGAAAAATTACATCATTACTAACTTCCTATCTACAGTTTTCCTCCAAATCAGTCTGTTACCTGTCAAGACTCTAACATTATCAAATCTTATATTTCTCTCTTCTCTGGCACTTTTTACTGTATCAATCCACCTATATCTTGGTCTTCCTCTGGGTCTTTTTTCCTGCCAAACTGGCAGAAAACACTTGTTTTGCTAATCTTTCCTCTGATGACAGCACACTGGTATCATCCCATTCTGCTTGAGTGACCATATCACCTGAGATTAGCTCTGTTAATGCATTCCTGGATGCTGTCAATATCAAGTTCTTTCCTAATATCCTCGTTTTTAATATGATATTACCATTGATGCCATCTGTTCATGGCCCTAATCTTTCTCACGACTCTCATATCTGCGGTCTCTAGTCTTTGTTCAAGTGTTTTACTTATAGCCCAGCTCTCAGATCCATAAGTTAAAATTGGTTTGAACACTGTCTTGTATACAGCTGATTTAGTGTTTTGAATAATTTCTCTCTTATTCCATATAAATTTATTCAGTTGACTTCATTACCATACTAGCTTTGCTGATTCTGTTGCCTATTTCAATATTTAATTTACCATCTTTTCATTGCCTTTGTCTTGTTATTGCTGATTGTCATACCTAATTTATCATCATCATCAAATTCCTGACATGTACCCTCAAGGGGTGTACAGGATATGATAGTACTACATGAAAAATTTATATCATTACTAACTTCCTATCTACAATTTTCCTCCAAATCAGTCTGTTACTTGTCAAGACTCCAATATTATCAGATCTTATATTTCTGTCATCTAAGGCACATTGTACCGTATCAATCCACCTATATCTTGGTCTTCCTCTGGGTCGTTTTCCTGCCAACCTGGTAGAGAACACTTGTTTTGCTAATCTTTCCTCGCCCATTCTGTTTAAGTGACCATACCACCCTGAGATTAGCTCTGCTAATGCATTCCTGGATGCCGACAATGTCAGGTTCTTTCCTAATATCCTCGTTTTTAATATGATATTGCCATTGATGCCATCTATTCATGCCTCTAATCTTTCTCAGGACACTCATATCTGCGGTCTCTAGTCTTTGGTCAAGTGTTTTACTTCTGACCCAGCTCTCAGATCCATAAGTTAAAACTGGTTTGAACACTATCTTGTATACAGCTAATTTAATGTTGCGACTAATTTCTCTCTTATTCCATATGAATTTATTCAATTGACTTCCTACCATACCAGCTTTGTTGATTCTGTTGTCTATTTCCATATTTAATTTACCATCTTCACTAAAAATCGTGCCTAAGTAGTTGAAATGTTTTACTTGTTCCACAGGTTCTCCATTCACAACACAGTTGACATTTTCAATGATTCTACCTATTTTCATTGTCTTTGTCTTTTTATTGCTGACCTTCATACCATATCTATTACAACAGTTATTCAATTTAGTCAGAGAATCTTGCAGAATTGTAGCGGATTTATTTAGAAGTATAACATCATCCGCATAAAGCAAAGAGCTGAGATTAACATCTCCAATTTTGATATCAGGTTTAATACCACTTTCCTTCATAATGCGATCCATATAGATAATGAATAAGAGAGGGGATAAAGTACATCCTTGTCTGACACCAGATTTAACATTAAGCCATCTTCCTACTTCAATTCTAACTGTTGACTTACAACTCAAATAAAGACTAAGTATTGCTTGATATAATATCCATTGACACCATATAACTAGTGTTTCGAATAGTTTCTCACTTGGCACCTTGTTATATTCCCATGGTTTCTCAACTATCTGTCATAAAGTAAAAATCTGATCCTGATATTTGGCCTTAATCTAGCTTGTTCTTCACCATGCTTCTCTTCCACAATCCTTTTCAACTGTTTCTCAAGTATACTTGCATATATCTTACCAGGAACACTCAGTAGAAAAATACCTCTAATTCTCACGTTCAGTTTTATTTCCCTTTTTGTATATAGGTACTATGAGAGAGTTCTATTGCAATCATCTGGAATTCGTCCCTCTGTCCAGGCCTTCTGAACTATGCAGTGCAGCCACTGTAAGACTTTTATACCTCCACACTTGAGCAATTCTGGTCGAATATCATCTACTCCTGCCTTTCAGGCTTTTGATAGCTTTTTCTACTTCAAGTATGGATATAAACATAAATGGATGGAAAACGTTCAAAGAATGAAAACAGAGATTACCAAAACAAGCCTTAAAGTCCAAGCCATTAGGAAAAAGAAAACCAGGATGTCCTCTTAAACGATTCAACGATGACTTCTAATGCGAGAACAGGCCATGCAAGGCCTAAATCCTTGATATGCATATGATGATGTATGGATATGTATTCCTGACTGCATGTCTGGTCAGTGTTTTTTTACCAGTGTGCTGTCATCACTCTTTGTTTCATTTAGCAATTTTTTGAAGTAATTACTCCATACTTCAAGAATAACTTTTTCTCCCATTTTCATGTCAGTTTATCAGCCCTAATTCCTTTTAGAACACTGTTCCCTCCATTTCTGAGCTTCTTCAACAACCTCCGGAAAATCTTGCCACCTTCACCTTCTTGATATTTATTTTCTATATTCTTACCAAAGTCCTCCCATGACTTTTGTTTAGCTAGTTTTACACAGTGTTTAGCTTTCTTACATTTGTCTCTGTATCTCTAAGAGTACAAGCTGACTTATTTGTTAGGAACTTTTGATATACTTTCTTCTTTTCTTTCGCTACCTCTTTAACTTCCTGAGTCCACCATGGAGTTCTGATTTTTCTATCCCTCCAGAAAACACCACCACATGCCTCTCTGGCTGAATCGATCAATATTTTCTTCGGAGCTTGCCACTGAATCTCGAAGATTTGGCTCCTGTTCTCAAACTTTCATTTTTTTCTTGAATAATGTTTGTGTATTTTAGTCTACAGTTCACATCTGAGTGCTACTCAACTTTTATTCACTTTAAAAGTTTCTTACATGTTCTTTTTTCAATATGGAATTCAATTTTATCCTGCTCAAGACTAAATGGTGATCGCTTCCAATTTCAAATCCTCTGTACACTCTGGTGTCCTGCATCAGGGAGAAAACATCACTCTCAACCATAACATAGCAAATGAGACTTTCTTATTCCTTGCATCTTCTGTCTATGTGAATTTGTGCACATTTTTATGTTGGAACATTGTGTTAGTAATTACCTATCCATGTCCTGAGCAGAAATCTAACATGCATTTGCCATTAATATTAGCTTTGCTCTTTTCTGCAAATTTTCCCAAAATATTTTTGTATGTCTGACAGTCATTGCCTACTCTGCTATTTAGATCCCCAACAAGGACCAGCTTTTCCTTTTTCATTGTGTCAGTTGCTTTCTCTAAAGCCTCAAAAAATTCTTCCACTTCTACCTTAGTAGAGCCTTCTGTGGGACTATAGGCACAAATAAGTCTCATTGTCCAGTTTCTCATTCTCATATTTGTCTACATCACTCTACTTGAGACTGTCTACCATTCAAGAAGATTAGCCTCACATTTAGTGTTGAATACTATGGCTGCTCCTTCTTTTCCTTGATTGTCATTACCTGAATATAACATTTTGTATTTATTGCTCAGAAAGATTTCACCAGTTTTTGCATTTTTGTTTCAGTCGCCCCTATTATGTGGATCTGGCACTTATCCAATTCCTCAGCTAGCTCCATTTTTTTGCCATTCGGGCTTCTTATGTTGATAGTACCGATCTTGAACTCTGGTGATGTTGAGTTGGGATGGGTTTTAGGATTTGTTCCAGTAGCTGACTTTTCACTGTTTGCCCTGGTTCCCTGGAGAAAACAACGGGGGGGGGGGGGGGGGGGGCTTGTTTAACCGGGCAGTGCCCCAGCCAACATGAAATTCTGTCATATTGTACCATCATTTTTTATTTTGGTTTTATATATAAAACAAATAAAATAGAATTTTTTGTAAAATTTTTGTTCACAAATAAAAAATATATATGTGAACAAAAACGATATCAAATCTTAAATGCAGTCGAATGACTTGAAGTTATATATATATACTCACATACATGCTTTTGGTAATTTGCTTTATATAAATTGTTTGCTTCCTACACTCAATGACTTACATTATAAATAAGTATTACCATGCATTTTCTGCAACTAAAAATTTGAAAGGGGATGTTAAGACAAATGTATTTGGTTAGATACTGTGATAGGTGCTACAATAAAACTTTGTTTTGCTTGCATGCATGTATGCAATATTGTATCTGGGAGGAGAGATGGTTTGCATTATTATTATTATTATTATTACACCCTCCATGGAGTTGGCAGACTCATCGTAGGAGGTTTATTCAACTCTAGTCTTTGATAAAGTGCCTGTATTTCTAACTCTCAGATCTATACCTTAAAACTGGTTTGAACACTATCTTGTATACTGCTAGTTTGGTGTTTTGGCTAATTTCTCTCTTATGCCATATAAATTTATCAAACTGGCTTCCTACCATACCAGCTTTGTTTATTCTATTTCCAGATTTAACCTGCCATCTTCACTAAAAACTGATTAAAAGCTGAACTATTTTACTTATTCTATAGGACCTCCATTTAGAATGCAGCTGAAGTTTTCTCGGGTCCTGTATATTTTCATAGTTTTGGTCTTTTTATTGCCGATTTTCATGCCATATTTGTTGCAGCTATTATTCAGTTTAGTTACAGAGTCCTGGAGATTTGCACTAGATGTGTTTAGGAGTACATCATCATCTGCATAAAGAAAAGAGCTAAGTTTGACATCTGTAATAATATCAGGCCTAATGCCACTTTCTTTCATAATGTGATTCATATAGATGATGAATAAGAATGGAGATAACATGCATCCTTGTTCTTACCCGTGATTTTACATTAAACCATCTTCCAGTATTTCCTTCAATTCTAATTACCGAGTGACAAATATAGATATGTATTGCTCTGTATAATGTTTATAATGTTCCATTCACCCTGTATAATTGAAGTATTTTGAAAAGTTCTCTGGGCACCTTATTGTATGCCTTTTCCAGCAGATCTACAAAACTTAAGTACAGATCCTTGTCATATTCCCCTGATTTCTCAACTATTTGTCTTAAAGTAAAAATCAGATCTTGATAAATTCTATTTGGCCTCAACCAGCTTGTTCTTCTCTAAGTTCCTCTTCTGCAATCTTTCTCAACCTCTTTTCAAGTATGCTTGCATAAATCTTACCTGGAACACTTAGAGAAATGCCTCTGTAGTTCTCACATTCAGCTTTATTTCCTTTTTTATAGATGGGTACTATGAGAGCTCTGCTCTAATCATCAGTAATTTGACCTTCTGACCAGGCCCTCTGAATTATGCAGTGTAGCTAGTATCTGAACATTCTGGGCATTTTCTTCTTTGGCATTTCTATAGATCTGACCATTGTATCTTTCAGAAAAACCATGCATCATGTCATAAGGCTGCTTCTATACTGCTTGGTTTGTGGACATGAATGTCACCATACTTGACTGGCCTTTACAGAGCCCCGATCTCAACTGTATTGAACATCTGTGAGATGAACTGAGGAATTGGGTGAGGTCAAGGAACATCTGTCCCACAACAGTCCAAAATGTCATTACATACCTATAGGAACAATGTTTGAAAATTCCCATTGATCACTGCTGTACACTTGTGGAATGGAATGTTTGTGCATGAAGTTACTTCAAGACTGGGCTACTTGTATATATAGAGGCTAATGACTTCACGTCAATTGCCTTAGTATCCATAATTACACATATCCTTATGGACATGTATAATGCTATGCACTATGGGAAGGGCCACTACCCAGACCAATTTCAATCTTTATTGAGGTCTCATCAGTGGGAGCCAGATCCAAAAGTGATACCAAGGTTGACGTAATGTAGAAATCATATTTCCAATTTATAGTATAACCAAGTGAAAAACTTTCAGCACCAGATTGGATCCGTTACTGATCCCAGTAATGTTGTGAAATAGTCACTGGTTAGTAGAAATCCTATTATGACTATACATTTATGCAAAAATTATCACAATGTGTAAAATATTCAAAAATTACATGACATCTAAAGCAAAAGAAAAATGCTATGAACATATAACAGTATATTGATACAAAATAATAAATGGTAAATAATGAGTGTAAAAATATGGATTTTAAAAATATTACTTTGCTGCTTTTTTTACTACGAGAAAAATGTTGGTAATTTTTGTTTTTATATTTTTAGCATGATAGCACTCATGGGACCAGAAGACAGCTGGGTTGCAAAATGGCAGAGATTAAGTGAGTACAGTATCATTCTTAAAAGTTCTAAACTAATAAAATTTTATTTTCATTTCTCCCACCCTGTCAAACACATGTGCAGAAGCCAATCAAAACACACTTTTGCAATTTAACTCCATACCCACATAGCAAATTTCTTCAAGTCAAATGTGAACATGTACCTGCTTGCATATCCATGGTTCTATTGTGCTATGAGTTGACCAATCTCTTATAGATGGGTTTTCCATTTTTAAAAAAAAAGTGCTTATGTGTGAGTCTATTACAGCCCAATATTTGTGTGGTTTGAGCTAAAACGGAATGTAATTGGTTGTGCAGCCTATCTATCTTTGTTTAGCATCCTGGTGAATTAATTACAAACAGCATACAATACTAGAAGAACATGAAATTGTATTGAGATTTGTGTCCTTGTTGCAAGAGAATTCTAACAAAGAAGTATAGGACTTTTTCAGTCATTAGGGAGCAGCTGACAAAGAAAAAGATGATGCTTTAGATCTTTAACTGAAGTAGAAAGTGAATACTTGGCATATGACTTAAAAATGTTATTAGGAAATTTGAAAAAGGAGCAATAATGGTAAACGCCTGCTGGATTTCTGTTCATGGTATGGACTAGACATTACTTATTCCATGTTCCAACATAAAGATGGGCACCAATTCACGTGGTGAGAAAGCAGGAAATATGAAAATCTTACTCTTTTATTCGGAACCAAGATACCAGAATATCCAGGATATTTGAAAATAGGAAATGATCATTTAGTTTTGAGCAAAAAGAAAAAAAAAATTGTATTGCACTAAAAAGAAAAAAGATAAAGTGTTTTAAAAAGAATCAGACAATTTAAGTCACCCATAATAATTACTTGTTTACAACTCATCAGAATTATTTGGCAATGTATTTCTTCAGCCCCAGCAAATTAACCTCCACATTTAAAGCAATGCCCCATTGCTTTAAATCATTCATTGATTCATAGTACATTATTCTTCTGTTATCATTAGTAGTATTCCCCCCCCCCTCTCCAATCTCTTCTGTCAACCTTAAAAACACTATACTCTTTACACTCTATTTCAGTTACTACATCTAATTCTGAGAGCCAGGATTCACTGATGCCAACAGTTTTAGGCCACAACATATTCATCCAAGGAACAAACTTTACTACTTTGTTTCTAATGCTCCTCTCATTTGTGTATAGACAAAGCAAGGATTGTTTTGTCAATCCTTGCTTATACTTTAATCTACTGTAGGTAAACTTCAACAGCATCACATTTAATCCAGTAAAACTGAAGTTATTTTTGATAGTCCTCATGCCTTATAATTCATTATATGGTGAATTGTTCATTCAATGATTTGTCTTGCAATAAATTATCTTTTAGAAGAATTACTAATTGACAAATTGCTTATTCGAGGAATTGGCTTGCAATGAATTATTTTTCAGTAAATTGTCTTTTAATGAATTGTGTTTGAGGAATTTTCTTCATACCATTGCAAGATGGTTTGATGCAAAAATTAAGGTTAATGGAAGAATGCACATAATACTCATTGTTAGTCATCATCTATAAGTTACATAATGAAGACAGGTAGCATTAAACCTATTAAAAATCAGTACTAAAAAGGTAAACTATAAAAAATATACAGGACATGGAAAACATCTGGTTTTACATCAAATCATCTTTCTATATCTCTTTCCCTTTCAGTTCTAACTGCTCACAACTCAAATGTAGAAACTCAGAAAGGAAGACTCAGAAACAAATAGATAGAAAACATTGAGTAAAAGATGTCTGAACTTTTACAGAAATTTAGATAGATTGGACTGAAAATCTTGTTCATGGTAGCCTTGACCTGCCTTATGGGGAACATCATAATGATGAATTGTGGCATTTTACATTTTAAACAGATTTTCAATTGGCACTTTGCCTTATGCCTTTTCCAGATCTATAAAACTTAATACGGATACTTATTTCCCACAATTTTTCAATTATTTGTCCGAAGTGAAAATCCCAATACCTGTTTGTTTGGCCTAAACCTAGTGTGTTCTTAACTGTTTTTTTATTTTACTTATGTATTTTTTAAACCTCATCTGGAATTTGATCCTCTGTCCATGCTTTCTGAATTATGGTCTAGCTTGGTAAAACATACCCCCCCCCCCCCCCCAGTATTTCTGGGTTGAATACCATCTACTGCAGCTGCCTTTCCACAGGTTTTTGATTGCTTGGTTTACTTCATGTGCTTATATGTTCTTTCAATTACATTCTTCTGGAATATTTTCATTTTAATTTTTCGTATTACCTTTGTCATCTCTGATTCCCTTTAAAACAGTATTATTTCCTGTGTTTCTAAGCTTTTCAAATAACCTCCAGAACATTTTTGTCACTTTCCAGATATTTATCTTTTATGTTTTTTCTTATAGTTTCCCCTGTATTTTCTCAGAGCACTAGCTGATTTATTTGACAGGAACTTTTGATATGCTTTCTTCTTCTCCTTGACTACCTCTAACTCTCTAAGTTCATCAAATAATTCAACCTCTCTAGTTGAATTATTTGATGTTTTCTTCAGCACATGCAATTGAATCTCTAAGGTTTGATTATTGTTTTTCAACCCTTCCATGTGAAACAGCTGTTCATGGTGAGGGAAAGGGGGAGGGGCTTCCATTTTGTACACTTCTCTTCCCATGTTCTTCACTCTACTTCTCTTGAGTCTTTCTTTCCTATCTTGCAGACCACAATCACTGGGATCCACTACCTTGCTGCCATGCAGTGCGACCTGTGGACATCTGGAAAGGAGACTTCTGATAGTCTTGCATTACTTTGGTCTCATCTTTTGCCAGGATCAGTAATGTTGTTGTATGTTGGCATGCTTTAGGGTAGTCCTGGTTTTCCACTCCTGAGTGCAGTTACTGATTGCCAGAAAGTGGACATCCATGTGTTGCTCTATGGTGGATGAAGAGCTCTTGCACTGAAACAAATTCCTTTTGAGAATAAGTAATTTTTCATCCTTAAATTTATTAGAAAGGGTTGGCAGAACTTCAAAATTTGTTAATAAACTTTCAGTTTTTTGAACAAAGGATTGTATTCTTGTAATTTTTGAGGTAAACTTAAAAAACTTTCAGCTTTGTAATAATGTTGGATTTAGTATTTTACATTGCTGAAATTAAGCCTTTTAGCTTTTTCTTTATTATTTTAGTCATTTCAATAATCTGTTCGAGTCCTATGCACTCAAATTTTATCCGATTCATCAAGTATTCATTTTGTGTTTATATTTCTATAGACCATTAACATTTATAATCATGTATATGTACTATATAAAATAGTACATATACAGAGTATCTGAAAGTTATCTTTACAACTTTTATCCAGTGTAAAAAAAAAAAGTCAACCAGGAGATGTACTGGGGTGTCCCATTTTATAGAGAAATAAATCTTTCTGAACATCAATGCAAGTTTGTTTCCCTTCTTTCAGATCTGCATTCATCCCCTCAGCTACAATGAATCCACAGGAGAGAGCAGTATTGTTACACCTGATATCTTAGGAATATAGTATTCTCAGTCATCATGGTGTAACATGAAGAATAAATATCATAAATTAAAACCCCTGCATAAAAAATGAATTATTTAATGGAAAATTTCTTGCATCCAGTAATATGTATAAAACGTAAGGGTTGTTGTTAAAGAAGCTGATAAAGGAAGGAATGTATTAATATTGTAATATATCATAAATTAAAACCCCTGCATAAAAAATGAATTATTTAATGGAAAATTTCTTGCATCCAGTAATATGTATAAAACATAAGGGTTGTTGTTAAAGAAGTTGATAAAGGAAGGAATGTATTAATATTGTAATATGACTTAAAATAAGGAATTCTAACTAAATAAGCAGCTAACAAAGGAAAGTATAGATTAATATTGTAATACGATTAAAAATGAGAGAGTTAAGTAAATAAGTAGAAAGGGGTGAGTCATAAAATACATTATGTGAGAGATTAAGTTATTAAGTAGAATTCATAGAAAAAGTTTGAAAGGGGATTAAGTCAGGCTAGCACAAGAAAAGCAAAGCTATTGCTTAGGGCCGATCCCCGGATTGAAACATTGAGAACGGGCTTGCCGATCAAATGACGTTTGGCGAGAAAACGCCACCCTAATTGGTCGATGATTAAAAAACAAATAGAAGGAGGAGAAAGGAAGTAAGAAAGGTGCCATTAGGGGAGCAGCTATAAAAGGGTTGGTAACCTCCTGGGGGAGACTTTTTTTTTTTTAGATAGTCGCTTTTGGCCTTGGAGTTTGGTTTTGGTTCCGGTGGAGTTCACGGGGTTTTCCTGAGTGGCGACAGGGGTGATATCTCCTCGTCACAACACGGAAACGAAAGTGAGCGGGATTTCGATTCCTGTTTTCCCGAGTAGGAAGCAAAGGAAAAATTGCCATAGAGTCCTAGAAAAGGAGGGATCTTCTTCGTTTCGATGCTAGTGATAACTACGCAAAGCAGAAAGCTGTAAAGAGATCGATGTCCTCGTTGCTGATAGTAGAGCAAATATGTGTGTGTTAAAGTATTCCAGAGTTACGAGAAGTTATACCAAAGGTTCGTTTAGAAAAGAATAAAGGCCCATACGAAAAGCTCTAGAAAGGTACTGTAAATCATAACCTATGTTAACTAGAAATTTGTCTGTGAAAAGTATCGTGATTCCAATACAGAACTGTTGAAGTTATACTAGGACTTCAGTATATGATAAAATGTGTTATGTGTAGATTGACTAGTGTTAAAGATTTGTGAATAGTTAAGAGTCCTAAGGTATTTTTGCATGTCTATTATATTGCACAAGATATTTAAATGACATAATTGTGTGTTAGTGCAAACAACGGTATAACGGAATAGTGTGAATTAAGTAATTACGTATCCTAAGGATTGAATGCCTAATGTAATGTATAAAATAATGTCACAAGTATGTGTTAGCAGTGAATAATTTGTTAATCTACTTCAGTATGAAAAATCAGATAGTGTGAATTGATCTAATTTGTTCACATCAGGTGAATTTATGAATTAATGTGTATGGCGGCATAATCACAAATAGCCATATTGCTTGTAATGATTTAATGTTAGTCCATAAGTATTTTAGTTTAGTATTTGAATTGTACCATGTTTAGAAACTTAATAAACCTTTTGTTCAATGATAAAAGAGTTGTCTGATGTTGCTAATCCAATGCACTGCTTAAAATCATCGTACCTAATCACGCGGGAAATTTAATGTTGAGGAAAGAGATTAAGAGTCATGACTGCAATAATATTTAAATACTAAGAGATATATTCGAGATCGACTTTCTCCCTATTTATGACAACATAAATGGTGCAGTTGATAACCACTTGAAAATATTGTACTTAGTCATGCGGAAAATTTAAGTTGAGAATCAAGTTAAGTGTCACGACTGCAATAGTTACACTTTCAGATATATTTGAGTTCTTTCTCCTTGTTTATGTATGAAATATGTATGAAATATCCTAAACTAAATATCCCAGTATAAATACAAATATTAGGGGTACTACGGGGAGCAATAACTTAGATATTGGTATAAGTTTTGGTAAAATCTCGGGCATAGAAGTTAGAAGAATATAGATAAAAGGAATTTGTAAGATTAGAGTAGAAATCGTAAATTGGGACACAACAGTATGTTGAGTGGTTTATTCAAACAAAATCTGATACACAGGTCCAACAGAGTAATCTCTTGCAAGAGTTGCAACTTGTAAGGTTGCTGCATCAAATGATTTTGCAAGACATCTCGTGCATTATCAAACGTGGCTGCAACTCACATGATGCAGTTCGTGTCGACTTGTGGGCTTTTAACAAGGACTTCTCCAATACACTTGAAATTTTTTTAAGCTTTTCGAGGCCACCATGCTCCTTTGTGTTGCACATTTCCAGTTTCCATAAACTTTTTATACCAAGCTCATATGGTTGGTCTTGATAGGGCAATCTGTTCTAACACCTAAACCTTCATTGAACTTGTCTATCAGATATTGTTTGAATAAACCATTCAACACACTGTGCTTTCACCTGTGGATTCATTGTGACTGAAAAGAGGAATGAAGATCTGGGAGAAAAAAATAGAGAAATTCCCAGTATTTCTACATGTCCTGGTTGACTTTTGTTTGAATAAACTATTCAACACACTGTGCTTTCACCTGTGGATTCATTGTGACTGAAAAGAGGAATGAAGATCTAGGAGAAAAAATAGAGAAATTTCCAGTATTTCTACATGTCCTAGTTGACTTTTTATGTTGGATGGTTTGTAAAGATACTTTTCAGACACCCTATATAACTGTAAATTGTATATTATAAGTTTTGTTTATGGAATGTACATACATACATATATATAGATAGATAGATAGATCAGTTTTTATGTAATATACCCTTTTTTCTAGTCATCTTTATATGCTACTCTTTATAGCTGTTTTTAATACAATGTTTCTGCACATATTTATGTACTGCGTTTAAATACCGGTTTTCCTGTATACTCGAGATGATATTCATTTATTATTTGTCTATTACTTTGTTTGAATTGGTACAGTATGACCTTTGCTGTCCTTCTGCCAGCAAACCACAAACAAACTAAATCAATTTGTTTTAAAATTCATTTTTTCCTGAATAATATTCGAGTCTACAGTTCACCTGTGAAAGCTGCCCAAAACTAAATTGTGATCGCATCCTATTTCAGATCCTCTGTATGTTCTCATAAAAAAAAAAAGTTTGATTGGTGAATGAGCTTCATAGCTCTTTCTTTATCTAACAGGAAAACAAACAGCTTTGTGTAACATTTTTTCTACTGAATCCTATATCTTGCAGAAATGGTCTTACTGGAATCATGGAAATGGGTGTAATTCGGTGTTCTAGAACGTATTTGAGTAGTCCTGCCTGTCTCTTTCTCCATAACTATGAGAGATTGCAAGACAAGAAATTCTATAATAAACACCTGGATAGAAAAGAGTAGGATATTTGTCCTGCAAAGTGCATAAGAATGAGTTTAGTTTATGAGCGTGGACAGAAGGATACCTGAAAGTTAATTTGGTGCTTAGACAAACCTTTGATATATAGAAGGGAGACTTAATTTTTTTTTGATAACTTAGATAAATGCTGTTATTTGAGATATTGGTATGGGCTTCTTGCTAATGTTATGATGATAAGCAGCATCAGGATATCTATTATTTTAAACTTATAAAATATATTTTTTCTTATATTTTGTATACTTATTTTCTTGCACTGAAAACCCACTAGTGGAATGAGAATATCCAGGAATTGGAAGATTTTTATTGTCTGGTATATTGAGTAAATTTTATTCTTGGATGAACTAAATTAATTTTATAAAGAAAAACATCAAGCTCAGATAATCCTGTTCCAAACTACAAATATGTTGAAACCTTGGGAGAGGGGAGTATATGCTATTCTAAATGTTCCATATAGTACTTGGCTAAGTGGAAGATATAGGCAACCCATTGAAGTTTCCTTGATTTGTTTGTATAGTTTATTTTGGTACGAAAAAATGCTCTGCATTTATAGTGAAATCAATTTTAGGTGTTGCTATCATAACATCCACTAGTTATGATAGCAATATTAGTGGTAGCTTAATTACTGCAAGGAATTCATATTCAAAATGTTAGATAAGTGTTAAAAATCTTCTTCTTATTGTGCTATCTTCTATCGAAGGTCAGCGACCATCTTGGCGAACAAACTGCGGTCTTGTGCTAATCTGAGCAGTTGTGCACTGCTCTTTCCTGTCCACGTCTTGATGTTGTCAAACCATGATATTCTTTTTCTTCCTCTAGTTCCTTTGCCATCAATTCTTCCTACCAAAATAGTTTGTAGAAGTTGGTATTTACTGTTTCTCATGATGTGGCCAAGATATGATGTTTTTCGTTTCTTGATTATTTGTACAAGATGTTTAGCTTTGCCAATGGATTTTAAGACCTCTTCATTGGTAATTTTTTCTGTCCATGATATCTTTAGCATTCTTCTGTATAGCCACATCTCAAAGGCTTCGATTTTCTTGATGGTTGTCACCTTCAATGTCCATGTTTCAACTCCATAGAGCAGAATAGACCACACGTAACATTTCAGCATTCGGCATCTGACTTCCATATTTAGGTCTTTATTGCAGAATAGTGTTCTCATTTTCATGAAGGACTGCCGTGCAACTTCAATCCTTGTCTTTATATCTATTTTTGGATTCCCACCGTTCATTAAGCCAACAACCAAGATATTTATATCTTGACACTTGATCAATATTTTTCCCATTGAGTGTCAGTTTCATTGATGAGGCTGGATGTTTGTTGATGATCATGTATTTTGTCTTGTTGATGTTTATATTTATTCCCATTCTTTGGCTTTCTATGTATACTCTGTCAATGAGTTTTTGGAGATCCATAATGTTATCTGCAATTAGCACGGTGTCATCTGCATATCGTAGGTTGTTAACAATCTTTCCATTTATTGCGATTCCCTCTGGACATTCTTCCAATGCTTTTTTAAAGATTACCTCTGCGTATATGTTGAACAGGAGTGGTGAGAGCACACATCCTTGTCTCACTCCTCTTTTGATGTTAATATCACTGGTGGTAATGTTGTCTAATTGAACGGTAGCTGACTGATTCCAATACAGATTTGTTATTAGTCTTATGTCTTGTTCGTCTAGCCTTATTTGCATCTTTCATCTAGCCTTAAAAGCATCACATTCAAAGATATTAGTCAGTTTTGACGTATCTGTCCCTTTTTACAAACCTGCCTGATGTCATAGCCCTCTTTGTCCACATACTAGATTCTTGCTACTTTGTGTAGCAAAATACTTTGAAGTTTTTGAGCAACATGCTCTTGATTTCTCTACTTAAAAAACACAGAGTGGTTCAGCTACATTGATATTTTCATTATATGGTTCCATGGTCCAAAGTTTAAAAGATCCCCTCTCCCGAATAAACCTGCCTATGCAATTTCCCATTGACACTGAAAACCAAAATACTAGAGGCATGTACTCAGGATATCCACAGAATAGCAAAATCAGTGAAATAATATTTTTGCATTTATTCTTGTTAAAGACACCTAATTGTTTCCTGGCTTCACGTGAAAGATTGCAAGAGCATGAATCAAGTTTCATTGATTCCTAAAATTAAACACAATATGCTAATGCTTCATGAAGAGGACATTTTCGTTGATAGCCTGGATATGTGGTCACAAATCTGGATATTTGAGTCCTTTGTACAGATGGTGCAGTGGATCAAATTCTTAGTCTTCCAGTGGTTTTAAACCATCCAGAAGGCAAGGCAATCTATATGTTCACCGGGCATCCACAGATGCCATATGGTCACTCCAATGCTTGGTGGTGTGCCACACCAGGCCTCGCCATGTAGTCCTGTTGTTTGTTTTTCTAGAGGCCTCAACTCTGAAGGTCAGTCACTCCACACACACAGCATTCATCTCATCGATAGTCTACCCCTTCCTCTTTTTCCAGGAACTTTACTTTCTATTACTGTTCTGAGAAGTCCCCTTTCAATGTGTCCAAAATATTTTAACTTTCTTCTGTCAATATCCTTAAGAAGCCTTAAAGTTCTACTGATCTTTTCTAACACCCATTCATTTGTACACCTTTCAGTATATGATATTCTCGACAGCCTTCTGTAACACTACATCTCAAAAGCAGATGTCCATTTCTTATCTGACTTCTTTAGGTTCCAAGTCTCACATCCATAAGTCGCTGTTGGAAAAACAACTGCATCCAAAATCCTCAAATTTTGTTCCCATAGAGACAAAGACAACAACACACAGAAATCAGTGGCTGTGATTGGTTATTGTGTCAACCAATTCAATTGGCTGACACAATAACCATTAGTCATGAGTTTTGTTTTCTGAGTTTCCAAATATACCTTTACTGGAGCCTTCTCCCCCCCCCCCCCCCCCCACACACAAAATTAAAGAACTTATCCAACTCCCTGGGTGTACCAAATCCAATGCACCTGCAACTTACCCTTATAGATGAAACAGGATACATGATTCTAGTCCATTTTAATAATTATGAGGAATTAGGCCTTTCTAATCATGCTTGACTCTGGATGCTCTCCACAGAATTGATTGGAGAAAACACCTGTTAACACATAATACCAAAACCTGGTATGAACACAAATTTATAGATACCCATGAAATTCTAATCAGCCATACCTATACGAACCGTGTGGTTAAGTAAAACAAAGTAATTACCTAAACATTAAGTATAATTTTATTTTGTTTATTGGTTGGCTAAAATGTTTCCGATTCGTGTCCACGATGGGGCATTGACTTCAAAATCAGAATGTTGTAATTTCAAAGAATGAAGTTCAAGTATAAAAAAAAAAAGTAAAATTTACTGCAAAAATAAGATACAGTTCGGTTATTCTCTTTATCTCTGATATTCATATTCTATATATATATATATCTAGATTATTACAAATGGCCATTCTAAGAATTGCAAAATATGAGCTCAAGAAAATCATTTTGCTCTCTCAAAGTTAAATTCAAATCTGAGGGATATCATCAAATACTGTATAAATTAAATTGAATATAGCACCAGCTAAAAGTTCTGGTTCTGCAGTTTCAGTCTTACCTCAAATTTCTCAGAACCAACATAAAAGAAATAAACTTATTTCATTCCACTTGTATCTTCTAGAAGTCAAGTTTCATGAAAAACATCTTGCCTTCATTTGCTAAAGTAGCCAGGAAGATGTTCCCCAAAGCATTTCCAAAGAAGAACCTTACTGCTGATTCCATCTCACTTCATAGAACAAATACTTGCTTCTCAACTGAGCACATGGCATTCTCACCAATATATGAAGGCTTGATGCATTTTATATATATATATATATATATATATATATATATATATGTCTTTTTTATTTTTATTTATATTTATGTCCTTGAAGAGTAGATATAAATGCATATAAAAAATTTTATGAGATCAGAGAATTTAACGCAGTAGTTTTTTCTTCCTCTTTCTAGCTCTCCTTTTCTCTTACTGGCATTCCCGTTACCAGGATTTGAAGCAAAATTCCAGTGATAAACTGGCCGTCATTAGTATAGTGGTTGCACATTACAGTTATATGGAACGGCAAAACTACCATAAGCAAACATACAATAATATACATATACAAACATTTTTTTCAATGTAAATCCCTAAGGAATACAACTACAGTTTTTATTTATTTATTCGTATGGAGTTTTCTTTCCTTTTCCCCCCTGTCCCTATTGGGGCGAGTTGAGCCCCCTCATGGGGGGTTAAGTATTTATGGCTGTAGATCCGTGTGTGTGTGTTCATGGGGCCGGTTTGCCTGCTTGCGGGATGAAAAATGTCGGAAAAACCCTACTGCCAGCGCCCAAGACCGGCTAACTTGTCTATGGCTGAGGAAGATCCTCACATTCCTCACGTCTTCGACGGGAATCGAACCTGGGACACTCCTTCCCCACTCATATGGTTGTGAAGCGCAAAGCCACTAGGCTAACCGTGCGGTAACGGTACAGTAAGTAAGTTAGATACATTTAAGTCTCCCTTTGTATGACCAGTGCTTACATGCAGTTAAGGTAATACTAATGCAAACAATTATGAACATAAGTAATGATTGATAATTCTTACACTACACATCTTACATGCATAATTTGTTTCAAGGTTACAAATAATTAGGATTTTAGGTTTTGTAATTCTTAACTGAATTGACCTTAGACATAATAACACTATTTCAGCTCTTATTTTGGATAAATATATACCTCACAATAATGGCATAATAATCTAATTAGTGTGAAAAACAATGAATACTGCAACTGAAATTGTCCTCCAGCAGCTATGTATAAAAGAGAATTCCAGGTTTGTAGGGTTTTTCTCATCCCCCCCCCCAAATTGCAAAATGATTTTAATATAAGTCAACATGTTAGGTAATTAGTTTGGTTTATCTTAAATTAAAGTTATTACTCCTGCACAGTAATAATCTCCATAGATGAATAACAGGTTTTTGGTTAAGAAATCACTAATTTTACTGGACCTGCTGCCTAAAGAATATAGTAGTTTTTTTTTTTTGTTTTGTTTTGTTTTATGCAATAAAAATAATAAAATTTGTTTATTTTGTGAATAATTCAGTAAAATTATGGAGACTACTACTGTGTACGAGTATTAACTTGAATTATCCATGTGGTAATCTTTACATCAATCAATTAACAGTAGTAACTTAGACCACAATGAGATGTAAACTTGTACTTAATTTAGGTAGTAAATTACACAAAACAAATGTTTGCTTGATAATTCCATGAGGTTTCTGTTTTACATTCTGCAGTGCACTGTCTTCGAACAGTTGAAGTTATTTCAAATTACTTAACTTTTTTTTTTATCTTGCTTATTTTTTTTTCTTATTTCATTAGACTAACAAACTTGAATCCAAGTTTGCTAGTACTCTTCAACAAACCTTTATCTTTTGCTGTATGATATCAGCAGAAGTAACATTCAAAACTGTATGCTATTTTGTATATCACTTAAGGGATGATTAAATTTTTATAGTACTTTTTCTTTCTTCAGATCGTATGTCTAAAGGAATCTATGCTGTCTCAGTTTCTGGTCGTTTGCCACCTGGAATCATCAGAGAACTAAAGAGCAGGGGTATTACATACAAAACACGTGATACAAGTACAAGCTAAATAAATATGAATTAGGTCTATGTCACATTTGGACAAGGCAAGCCTGCCAAAAGAAATATTTATGTACAGTCAACTATTGTTTTTTTATTAATTATTTTATTGTCGAATAAAATGATTTTAATTGTTCAAAACACAGAAGTAATTTATTTCTCAAGTTTTCACGTTGTATTGTATTTTAACAAAAAAAAAAATAATAAATAAAATTTCTCTCACATCTGATAAAAATTGTTATTAAGCAAGTGATGCAATTTTTCTGTCATCGCAAGGTCATTAAACTTATCTTTGTAGACTTATACAGTGCCCGTTATCAACATAAATAATGTAACAATAAACCTGAGTATGACTACATCTATAATAACTGGATTTTTATGATCCTCTATATCTGTGATGTTGAATGACCAGTGAGTTTCCATTTATATCATTTGATATCAGGTCTGGCATACAGGCCAGCTTACTGTAAAATGATCATATAATGCAGTTCAGGCTTTTAACAGTGAGCTAATCAGCATAAATGTAAGGAAAGTTATGAAATGAAGTATTGCATTTTATGTATCTAATGCCACAACTATTTTGAATTGGTTAGTTCAATCTGGTCCAAAGTTATATCATAAATGCTAACTAAATTTATTTGGTTAATAAATATAATATTTATTATCCTTGGTCATCAAGATATTTTTCATGAGCACAAAGAAATGCTATGCATGTAGGCACACTGGCAAGAAAGCAAACAGATGGGATAAATGGTGGGATTCTAGGGTCTTAATTGGCATTTTCATTCTTGCAACAAGAAACTATGGCTGAAGAGTTATAGAGGTAATGTTGATGGCCAATTAGCACAGGCTGAGTAATTATGGTCACAGGGAGGAAGGAAATGGAATTTTACACAGCTGCTAAGAGATACTTACTTGAGATGTGTAATGCAGGGAATGTGCATCAGGAGTTGCAGAAAAAGGGGATCAAGCCCATTTGTAATATAAGGCACAGACAAAGCCGCTGATGAGGAGAAAAGAAATCCCAAAGTTTCTTTTTTTTTGCTACGTGTCAAGTACAAGGAAGAATAACTAATGGGTGTTGACAGTAAACAGGTAACAGAAGCAAATGAAATAGTTGAGTTACTAAATGATCATTTTGCAGGGGTATGCTATCCAGCAGAGCCGTACTTACACTTTTCCCAAGGCATGTGGATCCAAGGTGCTAGAGTACTCCAGGGGCCCCCAGGTAGTACCTCATGTGCCTGTGCATAAGTACGGCCCTGTGTATTTTGTATTGTATTGCCAGATATAAGTAACTGATGGGAGAATAGAGGTAGATGAATTGGAGGTGCTTATGATATTGTAGGAACTTAATGCAAGAGTTTTATAACTGAAATAAGACATTTCAGTTAAATTGAAAATCCAACATTGAATATAAATACAATGTTGGATTTAATAACTTGTAATAATATTCAATGATAATTGATGTCACAATGATTCCACCAGCTGGTGAGAAATCCCACAGCAGAAAATCATGATACACTAAGGAAACATATCGGTGATAATTACTGAATATTACTACAAGTTATTAAATCCAACATTGTATTTGTGTTCAACTACATGCACTATGAAAGTAGTTATCTCTAAACAGCTAAAGCAATTCAATCTCTTGACTCACCATCATTTCCTGCTTTCATAGTGAGTCATCCATTATTATGACCTACCAATAACTTACCAATCTCACCTGCTTGAACATTTCAGAAGCATCTCACTCTACATTTCCTTGCCTGTAATAGCACTTTACTAAATGGTGATTTTTTCCTATTTCAAATCCTTGGTATACTTTTACATTCTGAACAAGTCTGAATATATATCACTATCACCAATAAAGGTCAAATAAGACTATTTCTTGTATTGTTCTCTGCATGTGAATTTGTTTATGCTGGAACACGGCATAAGTAATGACTGTTCCATGTCCTGAACAGAAACCCAGCAGATACCATTATTATTATTAGCTTTTTTCCCTTTTCTTCGGATTTTCCTAAAACATTTCTGTATGTTTATGCTTTATTTCTTAATTGCTGTTTAGATCTTCCATAAGAATATTGGTCATCATCATGCATATCAAGGATTTAGGCCTAGCATGGCCTGTTCCGGCCTTAGAAGTCATCGTTTAAGAGGACGTCCTGGTTTTCTTTTTCTTTAAGGCTTGTTTTGGTAATCTTTCTGTTTTCATTCTTTGAACGTGTTCCATCCATTTATGTTTATATTTTTTAATTTTTTCTATTACTGGTTCTTGGTTTAATTCTTTCATAATTTCTTCATTTCTTTTGTGATCAAATAGGGTATACTTTGCTGTTTTTCTCATAAACTTTATTTCTGCTGTTGTTAATCTTTGTTTGTCTTTTTGTTTTATTGTCCAGATTTCGCTTCCATACATTAAGACTGGTAGGGCTAATGTATTGTTTACTTTTAGTCTGGTTTGTTTTTGAACTAGGTTTGATTTAAATAAAGAGTTAATTACACCTGTAATTTTTAAATACTTTGCAATTTTTAGGTTTATATCTTTTTCATTTTCATATGTGATCACCTGTTTTAAGATCTTGTTATCTATTACTATTTTAGTTTCTTGCTGGATCTTGTCCTTTAAAGGCCATTGTTACTTTACTTGCATTTTTCCATTTTGCAGTCTGCTCACTTCACTACTTGAAACTGCTTGCAAATCAAAAAACTTCATATTTAGTGTTGAATACTGTAGTTACTGATTCTTTATCCTGATAGTATTAAATCATATGCTTATTATTTAAAAATGAGTCACCTGTTTTAGTCATGCATGAAACATTTTATTTAATATACAAAATAGATCGGTATATATAAAATATATAGTTAAACATTTCACAGCAAATTTTGAAGATCACTGCATATGTTGCAGTACTCATGCAAATGTTTGACAAATCAAACATTTGCACAAGTACTGCAGATATTTGTCCATATTGAAAGGAAATTATTTTGTTACTATCCAAAATCTGATTGTATTACACACACATTTGATTCAATTGCTATGTTTTTTTCTGATTGTGACATGTAGTGGAGTTTATAATTAACTAAATAGCATTGGTTATAACATTTCTATCATAATCTATTTTGTGCATTAATTAAAATGTCTTGCTACACCATTTATGCTACTATAAACTTGCAGACAACTTAAAAAAAAAAAAAAAAACAGTTCAATTACACAAAAAAAAAACAAAGAGAATTAACAATGAAATTACTATTTGTTAATAGAGATTTCTGGGGGGAAAAAAAAAAAAGAGAGAGAGAATAGTACCATATCTCCTGGAGAATATGGTACTATTTAAATTGTTCACTAATAATGCCCTTTATCTGTGCACCCAAGCAAAATATACTTTTCCACTCTCTGCCTAAAAATGACTGCTAGAAATCAAACATACTAAGTTTTTTCTAAAATTGCTGCTGAAATAAACTTACCTTGCCCCCTGATTGGGCAAGGTATGGAGGAGCTAAGTAAATTTCTTAATTTTGCTGAGGGTTTGAATATCGTCTTAATATTGTACTATCTATTTTTCTGAAATGCCTATGGTCGTTTTTTGCTTTTAATAGCATTTTTTTGGAGGATTGTGTAACTATTTTTTTCTTCCTGTAGATAAACTCATACATTGGTGATACATAACTGAGAATTTTTAGGGAAAGACAACGTATACTATTATATTAATTAAAAAAACTTGAATTAATACTTATTATATTTCGGTAATGTTACATTGCCATCTTCAGGGAACACAAAATTAATGATATGTGCATGCAGGCACTAACACTGAACAAATATGGCTGAAGACAACAACTGAAGTCAGTCCTACAGTCCTAAAAGGTGCCATCTAGTGCAGTGCTTCTCAAACTTCTGGATGTCAGGGCCCCCTTTGCAAAAATTAAAATATTTCACGCCCCCCCCCCCCCTCGAAAAAAATCATAATAGAGAGATATATTATTATAATATCTATTGTATTTATATTCAATACAAAACATATACAGCGAATATTGCAAAAATCAAATGCATATATTACATTTTTTGCCTCTTACCGTTTGGTTCTGAAGATGATGCGGGCTGTTCTGGTAAAATATAAATGCTGTCCTTTTTTTTTTTTTTTGAGTCTGTTTCTGCTTCTGATTGTTCACGGGAATTTTTTTTTTTTTTTTTTTTTTTTTTTTTTTAATCAGCCACTTATCCATCTCAAGGTTAAATATTTTAACGTAGAATAGATCAAATATCACCACTTACCGATACTGGCACACCACAGACTGATAACATAAAATTAGTGAATATTACCTGAATAAGGGAATCCCCAGACCGGGAACATTTTTCTCTTTTGTGACTCTTTTCTCCCTTTATTGTAATTAAGCCTAACGCGAAACAGACAGCAAAAGCAGGTTATTAAAACATGCATATGATTGGTGCGGTATTAACAAAAGATCGCGCAGCCGAAAGATAAAAGCATAGCTGACAATTGGGTTGAAATGCTAACTCTCTTCAACCGTGTGTTTTTATTCCAGTTGTCTCTAATTGCACTATTTGTTGAGAAATATATTACACAGACTCCTCATACATTATCCACTGGCATAATAAAAATACTTGTTTTTATTGCCTCTGCAGTATAGTGGCTGTTAGGGAGGGCGTGTTGTTTACCACTGCAAGCAAGTTACTATTGCCCCACATGAACTTGTTTAAGCTTTTTTTCATGTGTGAAGTATATGCGAAACTTTTATTGGTAACAGAAAACTAGCTCGGATGACAGTAATAATATAAAACGAGTTTTGATATGTATATAAAGTCAATATCAACAGTCCCTGATTACGAACGCGTGATGAAAGGGACAGGAAGATTTGGAGCTTCCCTGAGAGCATTCGAAGTAAATACAATTAACCACTGCTTTGAAATGAAACATATGAATAAGCAATATTTACTAATATTCATTAAGCACCGAAATACGCAGGAAGCAAAGTTTGTGAACCAACCGCAATGTGTGAATTTTTCCATTAAAATATAAAAAATAACAAAAAAGAAATAATAAATAATAAAAGTTAAATACGTTTGTTTTAAAATAAAAAAAATCTACTTAGTCTTAAAGCATTTTAAATTTGTTTTCATTATTTCACGGCCTCCCCCAACAAAACCTACGGTCCCAAGGTAGCCGCAGCCACAGGTTGGGAAGCGCTGATCTAGTGGACTAAATTGGGTAGTAGTCTTGGCTGTTGGGCTGATGTTCTAAGAATGCAAGCTTCCCATATTTGGGGCAGTCTCATGCATCCAAATTTGTTGAGGTTCGGGAAATTTTTTAGAGCTGAGGCTGATTCCAAGAATAATCTCTCATATTTATACTTGCTACAGTGAAGTAAGGTAGCTTTCTTCCAGCATATTTTGTGGCTGGTGTCCAAAACATGGTCAGCAACTCCAGAGTGACTGCACTGGTGGAAACGAATATATAATCCTCATGTTCAGCTATCCTGATATTAGCTGTCTTGCCTGTTTGGCCATAGTAAGACAATCTGCAACTACAAGGGACCTGGTATACTCCAGGTAGGTCTAGGGGAAGTGGCTGGTCCTTGGGGAGGGGGGGGGATAAGAGATGCTAATTTTTTATATGATTTATAACAAGTTGTCAAGTCATATTTTTTTCGGATTTTTGTTAGCTTTTCAGAAGTACCCCCGAATATAAGGAATGGTGATAGATTTAGAGTAGTGCCTGTTATGGAGGGAGGTTGAGGTTAATTGGTTTTAATATTTTTTGGATTTTATGGGGGTTGTAGCCATTGGCTACAAAGGTGTTAAGAATATGGTTAAGTTCAGTGGTAAGGGTATTATTATCTGAACTGATTAATTTTGCCCTGTTATACGGGGGGGTCTTCGAGTTATGTCGAACATCTGGAGCGACGTAAGGCGATTTTTGATGCAAGTCGGAATTACCATAGCCTAAGTTACTTACCTAACATAAAACACCCTAAAGTCATACGTATATATCAAGAAACAGAATAGGCCATAGGAAAATGAAAGGGAGAACATAATTACTGTATAGTACAGAAAAATGACAAAAATGAAACTGTAATAAAAAACATAAAAATGAGAACAATCCCCAAAATGACAAATGAAACTGTACAGGTGATTAAAAAATGAAAACAATCCTTTACCTTTTATCCCATGGTTGGCTTGCACACTGGAAAGGGTGTTGCAAGGAGGGAGAGACTGACTTAATGGAAGGAGGAGGCTGGTCTTCCAGCCAAAGAACAACAAGCCTTTCCATCTCAATCATGAGCCTACTACGTTTTTTCGTAATCACAGTCGATTTCATGGGCGGCAATCCTTTCACGTGTTCAAGGATGTGAACTTTATCCTCGATAATAGTCTCGACTGTGGTACGACTTAAGTTCAACGCGCGGCCGATGTTTGTTGACGTTTCTCCCTTTTAATAATGTCTAATTTCACTTCTAATGTAATGGCTTTCTTTTTCTTCGACACATTGCCATCGGAAGAGTCTGTCTTATGTTTGGGAACCATATTGAAGGGTAAAAAGTCGCAAAAAAACACAAACACAAAAGTGAAAGAGCAAATGTAAACAAAGCACGCGGTACCCAAAGAGTGTATGCTGGGACCCAAGCAATGCCACCTCTCCCAAACAAATGGCGTATTCTTCCGTGGCGCTCACAAACAAGTTCGCCCGTGACGTTTGAATTTTATGTTGTGCTGCTTCAAGTCGAAATTTATTTTTAAAATTATTTATGGGATTACCGCTGTGAAGTCGAAATGACGTGGGTCAAGGACCCCTTGTATATGGTTTTTATAATCCCATATTGTTGGGCGGGGAGTGATTGCTGGTATCTACCAGCAATCACTCCCCCCCCCCCCAACACATACAGGTAGAATGTATCTACCTGTATGTGTAGGTTTTTTGTAAATAGAGAAAGCCAGGGATCCATCAGGCTGGCATGTAATCAGAGTGTCTAGGAAAGGGAGATTATTATTGTTTTCTTTTTCCAAGGTAAACTGGATCCTAGGGTGTTGATTGTTTAAGTGTAAAATGGTAAAAATAAATTTTTACTATATAGTGGAGTTACTGAGCGAGCACTTTGCAAAAGTATATCATCCAGGTGGTGACATTGAAAAAATGAAGGAACCATTAGTTTATATGGGAATTATGATGAATGAAGTGGAGGTGAATAGTCTATTACAGAACCTTAATGTGAATGCATCTGTAAGATTCAATGGTATCAGGCAAAGGTCTTACGTAAAGCTGCTAAAGAATTATCACTGCCCTTGACCATGTTGTTTAATCTGAGTCTCGGGTCTGGTTTAGTCCCGAATGTGTGGAAAGAGGGGAAAATAGTTCCACTGCATAAAGGAGGATCCAAGACTACTGTTGCAAATTACCGACCGATCAGCATATCAGGAGTTGTCAAGGTCTTGGAGAAAGTAATCAAAGGAAAAATACAGGAATGGATTGATGAAAATGTGATACTGTACAGGGGGACAGCATGGCTTTGTGAAGGGTAGATCATGCCTCAGTAACTTGCTCAAGTTTTATAACACAGTGACTGCTGAACTGGATAAGGGTAATGGGTTTATAGTGATACTGCTGGACCTGGCTAAGGCATTTGACAGGATACCACATGGAATTCTAATCCATAAACTACAACATATGGGAATGGATATAGGGTTGGTGAGATGGATAGGTGGGTGGTTGATGGAGAGATATCAAAGAGTAGTTTATTCAGGAATAGAGTCCAAAAGACTGCCTGCGACTAGTGGTGTGCCGCAGGGTTCTGTTCTTGGACCACTGCTGTTTAATTTATTCATTAACGATATAGGGAAGGATCTAAGAGGAACAGTTCATTTGTTCGCTGATGATGCCAAGTTGGGTAGGGCAATAGCGAATGCAGAAGATGTCAAAATCTTGCAAGACAACTTGGATAGATTGGAGTTCTGGGCTAAAGAGAATGGATGTCAATTTAATGTGACAAAATGTAAGGTTATGAATTTTGGGGTGAAAAGATTAGCAGCAGTATACCACATTGGTGGAACTGTACTCCAGGAGATTGATGAGGCCAGGGACTTGGGAGTGTTGGTGGATAGGGAGATGAAGTTTAGGGAGCACATTGCGAAAGTAGCTAAATCAGCTCATCAACTCACTTGGTTGTTGAAAAATACCTTGACGAGCAGAGACAAGCAAGTTATTGTACCTCTGTACCGAGCCTTGATAAGACCTCATCTCAACTACTGTGCCCAGATTTGGTCACCTAGGTTCCTTCTTGATGGGGAGGAGGTGGAGAGGATCCAGAGGTGAGTGACTAAGATGATAGCAGGTCTATGGAATGAACCATATGAGAACAGGTTGAAGATTTGTGGGTTGCAGAAATTAGTTGATACTTGGCAAAGGGGAGATATGATTGAGACATTCAGATTGCTAAAGGGTTTCTATAGGATTAATTCAGAGGATATTTTTGAGATCAGGACTGGTGGTGGGAGAACTAGGGGACATCTATGGAAGCTGGGCAAGAGTGTGGTTAGCAGGGGTGTTAGAGCTGGGTTCTTTACTTTTAGAGTGGTAAATGAGTGGAATAAGCTGCCAGTCTGTTGTGGGTGCTATGACGGTGAGTGAGTTCAAGGCAAGGTATGATGGATACTGTGAGAATGTCGTATAGTTGTGTGGGCATGATGTTTAGGGCCTCCCTCGATGAGTCTAAGGACTCCCTGGAGCTGCCCGTAATAATAGTAAAAGTGTGATAAGAAGTTGTGGAGTGTGTCCAAGCCATGCGGCCAAATAGCAAACACATCATCTACATAGCGTAGCCAAACAATATCACCAACGTATAAGTTTATCTGCAAGAATTCCAATAATATGTACAGAGTCCATCGCACACAAGGCCCATCAATATGGCAAGTTAAAACTGAAGATCTCTAGAAAACTGAATCGATTAGCTTTTCTAAAACTCTTCCAGGATAATAATGTAATCCCTAATTGTGTAAAATTAAAGCACCGATTCACTTTCCTAAAGTTCTGTGCATATACAGGCGCACTAGCTTTGCTCTGTTACGGGAGCAAATTGCCGCTACCCATGTTCTCTTGGCCGACACTAACGAGGCTATTCGTGCACTAGAAGAAGAGCTTCCCGCCATGCTGAATGATGACCTTTGAACGATCCTCTCCGACGTCTCTAAGTGTTCGGCAGAAAAGAAATTCCAAAAAGTACGATGTTGGCACATCAAAAATTTTGAAAGTTTAAAAAAGAACTTGGCTTGCAAACCTCAACTACCTCTCAACACAGTAATAAACCTGTCATCCCTTTGAAGCCTGAAGCAATCAGCACATTCTCGCTAGGCCACAACTTCACCGTAACACCAGAAAAAAATCCCTTCTGAAGAAATAATGATTCAGTTAGAATGTGGTATCCACAAACTTCCCAACAATATAAGACTAGATGTAGCCGGTGTTCTTACCCAAGCTAAACCTTCAAAAAGCAACCTTATCTAAAGAAGAATTCAAATCTCTACAGGAAAGAAAAATAACAGTAAAATAATAATTACTAAAGCGGATAAGGGAAATGCCACTGTAGTTCTAAACAAAACTGACTACACAAGTAAGCTTTCCTCTTTACTATTAGATCAGTCTACTTACCCTCCCTATAGAATATGATCCCACCAGCTCCCAAATCAGAACACTCCATAGGTTCCTTAAGAAAGTTACTTGTTAACCTGAGGGAGTAACTAACAAACTAAAACCTTCTCTAGACTCCCCCCCCCCAGAATATATGGACTTCCAAAAATCCATAAACAGAATGTGCCATTACGTCCCATTATGGATGGCATTGATTCCCCCATACAAATTAGCCAAACATTTAGCCAGAGTGCTCACACAATATACTGGCAACACACCTTTCACACATAAAAATTTCAGCCAACTTTAAAGCCAGTGTAGAAAACTTCTCACTCCAACACACTGACATAATGGTCAGTTTTGATGTCTCCTCCTTATTCACCAATGTCCCACTCAAAGATACTTTGGACCTCATCCAAGCCAAATTTCCTCCCAATATCTCAGCCCTATATCAGTTTACCATGAACTCAAGCTATTTAGTTTGGTAGGGAAAATTCTATAAACAAATAGAGGGGACAGCTATGGGTTCTCCACCTCTCGCCAACTTCTTTATGGAGACCTTTGAAAAAAAAGCCTTAAACTCGGTTCCATTTAAACCTATTGTTTCACTATGCTATGTAGATGATGTGTTCGCTATTTGGCCGCATGGCTTGGACACACTCCACAACTTCTTATCACACTTAAACAATCAACACCTCAGGATCCGGTTTACCTTGGAAAAAGAAAATAATAACAATCTCCCTTTCCTAGACACCCTGATTACATGCCAGCCTGATGGATCCCTGGCTTTCTCTGTTTACAAAAAAACCTACACATACAGGTAGATACATTCACCAGCAATCACCCCCCTCTCCCAACAATATGGGATTATAAAAACCCTATATAACAGGGCAGAATTAATCAGTTCAGATAACAATACCCTTACCACTGAACTTAACCATATTCTTAATGCCTTTGTAGCCAATGGCTACAATCCCCATAAAATACCAAAAAATATTAAACCAATTAACCTCAACCTTCCTCCATAACAGGGACTACTCTAAATCTATCACCATTCCTTATATTCGGGGTACTTTTGAAAAGCTAACAAAAATCCAAAAAAAAATATGACTTGACAACTTGTTATAAACCATATAAAAAATTGGCATCTCTTATCCCCCCCCCCAAGGATCAGCCACTTCCCCTAGACCTACCTGGAGTATACCAGGTCCCTTGTAGTTGCAGATTGTCTTACTATGGCCAAACAGGCAGGGCAGCTAATATCAGGATATCTGAACATAGGGATTATATCAATTTCCACCAATACAGTCATTCAGGACTAGATGACCATGTTTTGGACACTAGCCACAAAATATGCTGGAAGAAAGCTACCTTACTTCACTGCAGTAAGTATAAATATGAGAGATTATTCCTGGAATCAGCCTCAGCTCTAAAAAAAACTCCCCAAACCTCAACAGATTTGAATGCATGAGACTGCCCCAAATATGGGAAGTTTTCCTGAGCCCAACAGCCGAGACTACTACTACTCAATTTAGCCAACTACGTGGCACCTTTTAGGACTCTAGGACCGACTTCAGTTGTCTTCAGCCATATTTGTTCAGTGTTAGTGCCTGGCACATATCATTAATTTTATGTTCCATGAAGATGGTAATGTAACATTACTGAAATATAGGAAGTATTAATTAAAGTTTTTTTAATTAATATAACAGTATACGTTGTTTTTACCTTAAAATTGACAGTTTTTTATTTTATTGTAGCCATTTTTTTCAAATGTTTGGTTCAGAGCTTGTTCATTGGAGCAAATTGTTAGTTCTCTGTGATTGAGGGTGCTGATGACTCCTAGTTTTTGTGTTGGATGGTAGTATGAATTTTTATGTATGTATTGGCATGTGTGTGCAGGTTTATGGTAGACTGAAGGAGAGGCAGCCTGAGGGAAGAAGTGACGAGTGTGTCTAGAAAAGGAAAGGAGTTGTTTTCGACGGTGAATTGGATACATTTCTGTTGTTTGTTCAGGCGGCTTATTTAATTAGGAATGTATTTAATGTTTTGCAGCCGTGGGACCAAATGGCAAAAATATCAACCTATCTGAGCCAGACTTTGGGCTGGCCGAATCTAGAGCTCGTTGCTCGAAGTCTTCCATGTAAAAGTTAGCTATTGGGGGGAGGGGGCATGGCCATACCTTCTTTTTGTAGGTAAAAATCATTTTGCCTCATGAAATATTCAGAGCGGAGTATGATATTGGTGATATTGGACGGAAATATGTTCTGTAAGAAAAGAATAGCATCACTGATTGGGACATTAGTGAAAAGGGCACTGCACCAAAACCTGGTTTGAAAGAAAATTCAAAGAAGCTTGTGAAATGCTGAAACATCATCCAAATCTGAACAAAAATGATGGATTAATTATTCCAAGAATGTGCAGGACCCATATAGAACAACCCCAAACAGAAGAAAATCTCAATATGAGAAGACTAAAGAAATTGTTTCATGTAGTTCCGTTTTATTTATTTATTTTTTTCCTGCCAGAGGTCAGATTAGAGTAAATGATTAACAAACATTTAGATTCAGCTTACCTTTGTATAGCGCAGTGTCATGTAGCTTGTACATACGTATGAAACGTCGAATATTACTTTCGAATGTAAAGTAATTATTCTAACACGTGTGTTGTGACTCCATAATTTCTTCACTATGAATATACATAATATAGATTACAGTAAAAACCATAGCTATCCCATACATTAAAGGATTATCAGAAAAAATAAATAGAATCCTATACCATTATAATCTTAATGCCACCTTTAAGCTAACTATATTGGCATTTATTTATATTGGGCAATCTGGACATAACAATCCCTAATCCATAAAAAAGAACGCAAACGACACATTAAATAATGCTGGATCTAATATCCACTTTACTGATTAAATTTTACAATTTTAGTAAAGGAGGCCTCTGAGATCATGCTCTCTTAACACCATACACCAATCTGATTGGAAATGTACATGTTCTTTATGCTATACAAAAACTTGGTATGAACAAAAATTTATACTACTAAGCAATTTTTTCAGCTTTTATTGGCCACCATCCATGTTTATATGTATACTGATATGAGTAACTTTGTGTGAACATGTTGCTATCTTAATTTAGTTTTGTAACCAAATATATATAACAATAATAATAACAACAGGACTCTAGCATTGATATAGTAAGGTTTTTTTTTTTTTTTTTTCCGCCAGAGATCACACCAATAGTTTTAATGATTGACCAAGTCGATGTAAATTTAGCATACCATGTAGATTGTAGTTCAGCTTGTTTCTCTGTGTGTGTACTCCAGATGACGACCTTAATGTGGAGGTCGAAATGTCGAGTGATTATTTTGGTTTATATTAAACTGAAGTTTTATTAACTGAAATTTTACTCTAATATGGTAGTTGATTCGATAATTTTTATAATGAATTCTGATCACTGTGTAACCATGAAGGAAACGATTCACCTTGATTATCTCTGATTTTTTGATAGTACTCATTCCTCTATTTCAAGACTCCTGATGAAAAATTATTAATTGATATAAGACCTAACACAGTCAGGGAAACTGAATTCTAATAGGAGAATCTATGTGAGAGAGACAATATAGGTAACTATGTTAATGATAGGAATGGTTATTATTAAGGAAATGATTATGAAGAGAGAATGATTGTTCATCTGGCTCGGACCTATCAAGCATGTGTAAAGATATTTGCATAAATAAGCAACTAGATATAAGAACAGAGATCTGCAAGTTGTTGAACTATGTCATGCAGACCATACAGGTTATTATGTCTGTACATGAATGCTAGGAGTATCAGAAACAAAGAGTAGAATTTATTGCCTTGGTTAATATATTAGGACCTCATATTGTAGGCATTATTGAGACCTGACAATCAGAAGTGTATACATACTAACTGGTATCAAGTGCAAAGAGTATGGTATTTTTATGAAAGATAGACAGGATAGGAGAGGACATGCTAATGATATCAGATGACTTGAATCCAGTCAGAGATGAGACCTATGACTGCAATACTAGTAACAGTTTTTTTATGCAGCAGTGAGTTTTAAGCCATGTGGTGTAAGGTGGAGTCTAACCAGATTAAATAGATAGTAGGGTGTTGTTACAGACCTATGGATCAGTTGTTAGTGACGAACAAATGCATCACCAAATGAATACAATGGGTGTGAAAAAAGTTATCATAATAGAGGACGTTAATTATCCACACATTGAGTGGGTAGGTTTAAAATTGCATGAGAAAAATGAAAATGAATTTATTGAGCTGTTGAGACACAACTTCCTCAAGTAGCATGTGACAGAAGGAACTTAAGGTCAAAGAGTTAAATCTGATTACAGTGTCAAAGGGGACTTCAGTTAAAAACATAACTATTCTGTCTCAGTTGGTGACAGTGATCTTGCAGTACTAACTTGGGAAATGGCTAAGTTTCTAATTAAAAGAAACACACGTATTAACCACAGTGAAAATTATTTAATTGTAAATATTTCATCCTAAGTATCTTAGGACATCATCAGTACAGTAGTTTAAAACAATAATAGGAATAACATACAGTTAGGGCGCATGATTACAATAGCATCTCATTAAACGTGCGTAACGTGTTAAAAAAATATATATATATATATTATTTAATACAATTTTCTATGACAATTTTACAATTAATACGTGTGTTTCTTTTAATTTATGATCACACCACAGGTTTCATTATTTAAAAAAAAAGAGGCTAAGTTTCTGAATGTTCTTTTCAGAAAAGGTTACGTGCAGAACGTGTTCATAATGTCCTGCTTTGTAGTTCAGCACGTAACCATTTCTGAAAGGAACATTCATTATTTAAATTAAGGGGATATTAAATCCCACATTGTTTTAAAACCGAATAAGAAACTCAAAGATCGGAATCAGAGAGTGGGATTTAATATCCCACTAATTTAAATAATGTTTATATCGTCGAAATGAAGCCTGTTGGCTCTTTATATTTAAGGAGCATTCATAAACTTAGCCATTCAGTTGGTATCAGTTGTTGGATGGAAAGGATATCGATAGTGCATGGGAAATGTTGAAAAAAAAAAAAAAAAACTTAAATGATGTGATATCAGAATGTGTCCCTAGAGTTCAAAGAATAGAATGGGAGTGAAATGGATGCATAATCTAATTAAGCAAGAGATTTGCAAGGAAAAAGATAATGTGGATGGAATACCATGTGCATAAGAATGATCTCTGTTATGATAATTAGAAGCAGTAGGCCAGTAGAGTCACGTCTTGTATGTAGAACTAAGACTGAGTAGAAGAAAGAAACTGGCTCTGCAAGTTAAAGACAACCAAAAAGAATTCTATCATTATGCTGCAAGTAAAAGAAAGAATGAATTTGAAAGAATAACTCTACTGAATGCAGACTGTATGGGATGACTGATGCAGAAGTGATTGTTCAACTAATGAGTAGTTACTTTAAAATATATCAACCTGGTATATGCAACATTGAACTCACTGCTATCTCTTCACTGTATAAGGAAACGCATGTAGATGAAGAGAAAGTACTACAGCTCTTGCACAAACTGAATAAGAATTCTGCAATAGGAACTGATGGTATCAGCATGGATGCTAAAAGAGTGTTCAGCTAAACTGGCTATTCCTTTGACCAGGCTATATAATTTGAGTCTCAGAAAAGAGAAGATTCCACAAGAGTGGTGCAAAGACCGATGTATTTAAACATTGACCAATCAGTATCTCAGGAGTGATGGGTGAAGATTTTGGAAAAGTGTTGGTTACGGCTTGCATTCAGAAATGGGTTGACAGAATCTCTACTTTTCAACAAACAGCATGGGTTTACTAAGGGAAGGTCATGTTTTAGCAACTTGCTCACATTCTATAATAATGTTACCACTGAGTTAGACAAGAGGAATAGATGTCTTATTTTTAGATTTTTCTAAAGCTTTTGACAGAATACAGTGGAAGACAGCTGCATAAATTGGAGAATATGGGATTGGATTATGGATTACTGGCATGGATAAGAGGATGGCTGACTGACAGATAACAGAAAATCATGTATGGCGGGGGTGAATCTGCAAAATTCAAGGTAACCAGTGGTGTGCCACAAGGATTAGTGCTTGGTTCAATCTAAACATTAATGACATTTGGAAGCATTTGACATATGACATATTTGCTGATGATGCAAAGATAGGTAGGATAATTAGGAGTGCTGCTGATATGCAGTACTTGCAGAATGATTTGAATAGGCAGGAATTGTGGGCATGTAAAAATAGGTGTCAGTTCAATGTTAATAAATGTAAGGTCATTCACTTTGGTGTGATTAGATATCCAATGTCGTATTATATTGGTGGAATTATGCTAGAAGAGACTGATCAGCCTAGGGATCTTGGAGTTTTAGTAGACAAGAGGAATAGAAAGTTGAAGTGTATTAAAGCAAAGATTGTAAAGTACAACTCAAAGAATAATTGCAATGTTGAAATGAAGACATGTAAAGATAAGGAAGTCATTTTGCCTGTTTACAAAGCTTTGATAGTGCACACAGGTCTGGTTTCCATGGTGATTCTGATAATTGGAGAGAGAGAGAGTGCAAAGAAAAGTGTCAAAAATGATATGAAGACAGATTGAGAATTTGTAGACTGCAGACTTTTCACCAGCAAACAGGAGAAAGAGGGGTGACATGATTGAGACTTACAAACTTCTGAATGGATTATACAGAATTTCAGGAAAAGGAATTTTCCATTTATGGAGGATAGGGAAAGCAGGCGAGGGCATCCTTGGAAGTTGAGAATGAATGCTGTCAAGAAGGGGATGAGGAGCTAGATTTTTCTCTAATAGAATGGTGTGTGATTGGAATGGACTGCCATTGGATGCTGTGTGTACGAGTAGCGTGAATAAATTCAAGAATAGGTATGATAGTTGGTGAGAATATTATGACCTCTCTCGATGAGTTCCTGACTCCCTGGAGGTCTCTCTTAATAATAATAATTTTTAAACTTTTTCAATAGTCTCCAGAATATTTAGCCACCTTCCTGATATTTATTTTCTATGTTCTTACTAAAGTCTCCCTATCACTTTTGTTTAGCTTGCTTCTTTAAACAATGCTTCTCTTTCTTACATTTTACTCTATATTTTCCAAGAACACAAGCTGACTTACTTGTCAGGAATGTTTGACAAGTTTCTTCTTTTCCGTGACTACCTCTTTAACTTCCTGACAAGTAAGTTCTGATTTTTTCTATCCTTGCAGACAACCTCACCACATGCCTCTATAGCTGAATTGATCAATGTTTTCTTTGGTGTTTGCCAATGACTCTCTGAGATTTGGTGTTGTTTTCAAACTTTCATTTTTTCTTGAATAATGTATGTTGTATGTTTGAGTTTATAGTTCACCTCTGAAAGCAGCTGAATTTTGAGTTGTTTTGAAACTTTCTTACACACTTCTTTTCAATATATGAAATTCAATTTTATCATGCTTAGTACTAAATGGTGATCACATCAAATTTCAAATTCTCTGTTTAGATCTTCAACAAGTACCAACTTTTCTGTTTCATTGTGTCAACTGCCTTGTGTAATGCCTTAAAAATTTCCTCCACTTCTTCCTTAGTAGAATATTCTGTGGGACCATAAGCAGAAACAAGTCTCATTATCCAGTTCCCAATATCTGATATTTGCCTACATCACTACTTGATGTTGCTTGATATTCAAGAAGGTTATCCTCATATTGATGCATACTATAGCTACTCTTCTTTTTTCTGGTTGAATGTAAATCTTGTATTTGTTGCTTAGAAAGATCTCACTGTGTTTGCCTTCTTTGTTTTTGTAACACATTATGTCAATGTGGTACTTATCCAATTCTTCTGCTAGTTCCATGGCTATCATATTGAATATTGAAATCATTTATATTCAGTGCTTTCTGACAATGTGCTCCACTCTCCATGTAAAAAATCTACTCCTCATATTATATCACACCCTTATGCAACTTGAAATGACTCCTTGTTCTTTCCTCTCCATTCTTTTTATAATCCTGTGCGTATTAATTTCATAAAATCTAACTTAAGTGTCTCTATCCTATCACCTCTTTTCCTCCTATCCACCAATCTGCAATATACATTCCTTAAATGTATCCACATAATCAACATGAGTCCCGATAATGCTTTTGTCATTCATCTGGATGCTGTGTAATGTTTCCACATCACAACGTATGGCCTGGCCAACATGTCATAATATAGTGGCACCACACATTTTTATCCGTACTGTCAATGTACTTCTTAATAGAGAAGAAATATGTGCCCTCATTTCCTGATGCACAGTTCCACCATTACAATACTATACTTTAAAGTGCACTACCTTGTATTTATTTATTACTATTAAAATTACAACCTTCATCATTTATCTAAGCTAAAAGTTTATTTAAATCTTCCCAAAGGGAATTATCAGCAAGTCCTTATAATTATCCCCAATTTTGCATCATCAGCAAACAGTTAAAGATCCTCAGTCAATTCACGTGAAATGTTAATAAGTTAAACAGTAGAGGTCCACAGCACAGGAATCCCAAGATATGCCACCAGTCACCTTCCTCTTCAGGCAGTATGGTTTGTTTCTTCTGGTTCCAGTTGAAATACAGTTATGACTATATTTCATCTGGACGGGTATGTTCGGAACAGTGCTTTTATGCTGTTTCTGCATTTAACATATTTTTTTAAATTACCCCAAATAGAATTAATTATACTTAACTTGGCAATGCACCCTCTCCACTAAAACGTTTCCATTGGTTTGTTTCTTTTGTTTCCAATTGAAATACAGTTATGACTATATTTATCTGGACAGGTATGTCCGTAACAGTGCTTTTATGCTGTTCCTGCATTTAATATTTTTTTTAAATTACTCCAAATATAATTAATTATACTTAACTTGGCAATGCACCCTCTCCACTAAAAAGTTCCAATCATGATATATATCCTCAACAGATGTACTAGTCCCCATACTCCACTATTTACTGATAGCTCATACACTACAACTACATTTTTACCTGTATACGAACAAATTTCATGACTACAGCAAAATGTGGACATAATTTATTGCTAGCATACTAATATATTATATTACACAAAAATGTATTATAAATTTCATACAAATTAAATTGCAATACGTTTTTACAAATTTCCTAAGGAAGTAGTTAAGGAATCAATGTACAGGGATTATAGATAACTATGAGGAGACATTTCAGTATGGAATATGTCCACCATTAAATTCGATGCAGCTCTCTCACAAAGTAATACTATGCTTAGCACCAAGTGATTCAGGAGTGTTCAGAACAAATGACCCACTCCTCCTTCAGAGTAAGGAGAAGTGGGTCATTTGCCTTGTTTCTTTTCTGAAGGGAATTTTGAGCAGCACTGCATATCCCTATTGCATTCCAAACATGCTCTATGGGGTTGAGATCTGGACAGTGTGCTGGCCACTTAATTTGATTAATATACTCTGTCATCTTAAGTATCTCCACCATTCATGTACAATGCAGTGTGGCATTGTCATTCATAAAAATGAATTCTTTGTCTACAGCAACACGAAACAATCAAAAATTATGTTGAAGAACTTCGTTGCAATATCGTCATAGTCTCTTTTTCCAACACTTGTAGCTCAGCGTGCCCATTAAGTATAATGGACGACATCAGCCCCACGATGATTCTTTTGACTCCATGGCCTGGATAATAATAATAATAATGCCACCCCCACACCATAACACCAGCACCACCATATGTATCCTTTTCATAAACATTCTTGCAATGGTAAGCATGAAGTTTAGGGGACATATTGCAAAGGTGGTGAAGGTAACACAGAGGATTGCTGCAATTGTGAGAAGGACACTGACCTGCAGAGATAAGAGGGTTATCATTCCGTTGCAGAAGTCTCTGATCAGACCACACTTGGACTCTTGTTCTCAGATTTGGTCCACAGGATTTGAAGGGGATAAATTAACTGTGGAAAGGATACAAAGACGGATGACAAAGATGGTTTCAGGACTGTACAAGGATAGTTATGAGGATCGGCTGAGGGAACGTGGACTGCAGAGTTTGGTGGATAGAAGAAGGAGAGGTGATATGATTGAGACTTTTAAACTGTTGAGAGGTGGTTACAGGGTTGACACTGGGAGTTCTTTTGCTTGGTTGAACAGCGGAAAGGAGTGATGACAAGAGGCCATCCCTGGAAGTTACGAAAGGAAACTGTGAGCAAGAGGGTAAGGAGTGTTTTCGTTGAATGGAGGGTGGTTGAACCGTGGAATGCATTGCCTGATGGAGTGGTGGATGCGAGAACGGTCAATGAGTTTAAAGAGTGGTATGATAGACTTTGTGTTTCTTAGGGGGGGGGGCTCCCCTCGATGAGTCTTGACAGACTTTATGTTCTTAGGAAGGACCTCCCACAATGAGTCTTTTGACTCCATGGAGGCCTTAATAATAATAATAATTTCCAGTTGAAAGACAGTTATGACTATACCATACCATACCAGTTTCTAGCCAGATTAGATGTCGTCTTGAAAGACTAAAACGACTCAGTGTGTCCCAGGGAGGATGGTAGAAGGGAATGGGTACTTGGGAGAAGGGGGGGGGGGGCGACATCAGCTAACACTGAGCCCAGTGGAGTCTAGAGGGGATAATGCTGGGTATAGAAACAATGGCATTTATATGCTTTATACTAATGCCAGGAGTTTCCAGAATAAGGGAGAGGAATTGGTGGTGCAGATAGCGTCAGCCTGGCCAAAAATTATTGGGATCACTGAGACGTGGTTGACAGAAGTCGCTGGGTACAGCATTTTTTGGCAGGATAGGAAGGGAAAGCCTGGTGGTGGAGTACTGCTTATGATAAGTGACGACCTATGTCCTCTAAGAGTGGAGACTTTGGAAGGCAGTGACACTAATGATTTTGAAAGCATATGGTGTGAGGTAGAGGTGGGCAAGACAGGATATTTAGTGGAGTGTTGCTACAGACCCAGGAGCACAGAGGGTGGGGACCAGAAAATGTTTGGACAGCTGAGTTTGTCAAGTGCAAGAAGAATGATTGTTATGGGAGATTTTAACTACAGTAGTATAAACTGGGGAGAGGAAGATGCATGTAGCAATAAGGGAATGGAATTTCTAGAATTCTTGAGGGACAAATGTCTTATGCAACATGTAATAGAGGGAACAAGAGGTTCAAGAGTTTTGGATTTGGTTATAGCATCAGAAGAGTGGATAATAACCGAGACGACATCTCTCCCACCAGTTGGAGAGAGAGTGACCATATGGTTTTGACTTGGAAAATGAATAGACATGCAGGGGTATCAAAGAGAAGGGAACGTATGTGGAATTATAAGGCAGGTGATTATAATAGTCTAAGACGTTAACTTGGGGAAGTTTCATGAAGGGAGGAATTGGAAGGCCGGGATATCATTAGTGCGTGGGAAATTATGAAAGAATATTTGCTAGCAGCAATGGTAAGTTGTATACCACGAGTGAATAAGAGGACACAATTTGGAGTAAAGTGGATGACTTCTTCTTCTTCTGCAGCTTTTCCCACTTAAGTAGGGTCGCTGCTTGTGGTGAGTTTCCTCCACAACCTCCTGTCTTGGGCTGTAGCTACATCCAAATTCTTCATCCTCAAATCCTCCTCCACCATCTCTTCTTTGGCCGTCTGTGTTTCCTCCTCCCCTGCACATCCATCTCCATGACATTTCTTCCCACATACTCTTCCTCCCTCCTCATCACATGACCAAACCATCTCAATCTCGCCTCCTGTATCTTTGCTCCTAAGTTCGTAACTTTCAACGTTCCCTTACATAGCCATTTCTCAGACGATCCTTTATGGTCACACTGCACATCCACCTAAGCACTCTCATCTCCGTTACCTCCATCCTGCTGATGTTATTTTTCCTCAGGGCCACAGTATCCATAGCATACGTCATAGTTGGTCTCACTACTGTGCTGTAGATTTTGCCTTTTAGATTAATCGGCACACTCTTATCGCATAGCACTCCAGCCACCTCTCTCCAGTTTTTCCATCCCACTTCCTTCTCAGTCTAACCATCCTCTTTAATTGTTGAACCTAGTCACTGACCTTCCTGATGACATCTCCTTCCAGCTCTAGATCTGTCTTCTGGTTGCCATCCACATTGCAACACATATACTCTGTCTTACTTCTGCTCAGTCTCATACCTCTCTCTTCCAGTACTTTCCTCCAACTTTTAAGTTTAGCTGCCACTTCTTCTCTTGATTCTGCACCCAGCAGCATGATGTCATCTGCATACAACATAGTCCAAGGCGCATCTTCTCTCACCTCCTCCATCACAATATTAAACAGGAACGGATGTAATGCTGACCCTTGATGCAAGCCAACTGTCACTGGAAAACTTTCTGTTCTCTCCCAGGCAGGTTCGAACTCTTGTCTTCACATTTCTGTACATCTCCTGCACCAGCCTGACATATTTCTCTGGTACCTTCTTCTCCCTCAAACACCTCCAGACTTCTTGCCTTGGCACTCTATCATAAGCTTTCTCCAGATCAATAAAAACCAGGTGTAGCTCCAGTTGCTTCTCCCGAAACTTTTCCATCATCTGTTATAACCCAAAGATAGCATCTGTCATCGATCGACCAGGCATGAAGCCAAATTGCTCCTTTGCAATCTCCACCTCCTTTCTCAGTCTTCCATCAAGAACTCTCTCACTCTCTGACAATGTCATTGATATAAAGGTTAAACAATATAGGTCCCAGTACTCAGTAAAAATAGGAATAGAGTGACTGATGCAGAGGATGACAAACAATATTAAACAGGAATTGCATGCGAAAAAGAGGCTATGGAAGAGATATAAGGAGATAGGTGAAGAGAAGATGCATGAAGAGTATAAGACACGGGCCAGGAGAGTGACTAGTGTGATAAGGAAGATGAAACTGGAATATGAGAGGAGATTGGCCCTAAGATCCAAACAAAATCCTAGGGAATTTTTTTAGATATGTGGCCAGTAGGAGGAGAAATGACTGTGGAAGAATGATATTGTGGTATAAAAATGGGAACAGAGTAACTGATGCAGAGGACATGGTGGAAATGTTCAACGAACACTTTATTGGAGTATTTCATCCTGGAGGAGTCAGTTTTAATGCTATAGGGATAGGGCAGGTTCACAGTTTAGAGGTACAGGATAGTGTGTTTCAAATACTGAGTACTCTGGATGTCAGTAAAGCTGTGGGACAGGATGGTATTTCATTATGAGTTTTGAGAGAATATTCTAGGGAACTGACAGTGCCTTTGAGTTGGCTTTTCAATGAAAGGTGCCCATCGAATGGAATGGAAGGAAGGTAAGATAGTGCCATTGCATAAGGGCAGTAGCAAACTGGAAGTGTCTAATTATAGACCAGTTTGTGTGTCATCAGTAGTTAATAAGATCTTGGAAAAAGTAGTGTAGGACCATATACAGCATTGGGCAAATGAGAGTAATGTTATCTGTGAGAGTCAACATGGATTTGTGAAGGGGTGCTCTTGTTTTAGCAATATGCTAGTCTTTTATGATAAAGTTACAAGAGCATTAGATGAGGGAAAGGCATATACTGCCATTTTCTTAGACTTAGCAAAGGCATTTGACAGGGTGCCACATGATCAGCTGATATTTAAGTTGCACACATGGGTCTGGATGTCAGATTGGTCAACTGGATTCAGGATTGGCTGTCCGATAGGTATCAGAGAGTTGTGTATGGTGGGGCAGTTTCAAGGAAGCAGAGGGTTACAAGTGGGATCCCACATGGCTCAGTACGGGGACCTATATTGTTTAACCTTTATATCAATGACATTGCCAGTGGATTGCAAGGAGATATTCAGTTATTTGCGGATGATGCGAAGCTGGGAAGGATTATTAGTAATGGTGCAGATGCAGCAGCCCTGCAAGAGGATTTGAATAAGCTAGATAGATGGGCAAATGAATGGGGGTGTCAGTTTAATGCAGCAAAATGTAAGGTCTTGAGGTTTGGGAAACATCGATGGGATGCTGCATTCTCTATGGGAGGAGTTATACTGGAGGAAGTAGGGGAGATAAGAGATCTGGGGTTGATGATTGATAGAAACCTGAAATTTAGAGGACATATTGCAAAGGTGGTGAAGTCAACATGGATTGTGAAGGGGCACTCTTGTTTTAGCAATATGCTAGTCTTTTATGATAAAGTTACAAGAGCATTAGATGAGGAAAAGGCATATACTGCCATTTTCTTAGACTTAGTGAAAGCATTTGACAGGGTTTGACAGATTGCTGCAATAATGAGAAGGACGCTGACCTGCAGAGATAAAACAGTTATCATTCTGTTGTATAAGACCCTGATCAGACCACACTTGGACTCTTGTTCTCAGAATTGGTCCCCAGGATTTGAAGAGGATAAATTAACTGTGGAAAGGGTACAAAGGCGGATAACAAAGATGGTTTCAGGACTGTACAATGATAGTTATGAGGATCGGCTGAAGGAATGTGGACTGCAGAGTTTGGTGGATAGAAGAAGAAGAGGTGATATGATTGAGACTTTTAAACTGTTGAGAGGTGGTTATAGGCACTGGAGAGTTATTTCGCTTGGTTGAACAGCAGGAAGGAGTGATGACAAGAGGCCATCCCTGGAAGTTACGAAAGGAACTGTGAGTAAGAGGGTGGTTGAACCATGGAATGCATTGCCTGATGGAGTGGTGAGAGCAAGAACGGTCAATGAGTTTAAGGAGTGGTATGATAGATTTTGTGTTTCTTGGGGGGGGGGGGGGGCCTTCCCTCGATGAGTCTTGATAGACTTTGTGTTTCTTAGGAAGGACCTCCCACGACGAGTCTTTTGACTCCATGAAGGACTGAATAATAATAATAATTAGCCCATTGCTGTATTGTCCTATTTTTATGGATACAACACCACTGAAAATGTGCTGTATGATGAGCTGTGGATAAAGGGATGTTGACTAAAGGTCTATAGGTCTGCTTGTCACAGATGTGGCAACACATCTGTGACAAGACACCTGTACTTGGATATCTGTTGAGATATCCAAGTACCTGCTTGAATGGAGCAGACTTGTAAGATGACCTGCCATTGTACATTGATTACGATTTGCTGTTATAACCAAAAATCTGTCTTCATGGTAGAGTGAGGGCAATCTAACTCTAAATGCACTTTTTTTTTTTTTTGCATATTCAAATTTTCACAACAAAAATTTGAATGTGCAAACATCTGGAACACATTCCATTAGTTTGAAATGCTTCCCAGAGCATGAATGCAATGCTATGTGAGATTCCAAACTCTCTGGCAATATCAGCAATTCTGCAGCCTTCAAGATTTCCAATAATTCTTCATTGCATGAAATCATCTACACGATATCTTGGAGATATTACAAGACATAGAAATTTGCAACTTTATTCTTTCTTGAAAAGTGCTGCCTTCAAACACAATTTGCTTAGCGCAGCCTTTTTCCCTATTGAGTGTTACCACATGACCACTTTGTGCATAATTCGAAAATCTGAATGTGTACATACTTTCTACTTGAAATTTTCAGTTATACAAATTGTCACAAGCTGATTTGTCTGAACTTGCAGTTGTCATCTTCAGAAATAGTGTTCATCCTTAGGTTTTGGACACCAAATGTATTTTACCACGAGGGGCAAGAGCGCAAATGCCATTGTTAAGTGCAGAATTGTGAAGTAGTTGACATAATGTACAAAACCTTAGTATTTTTCAGTGGAAAATTAAAATAGGAATGGAATATAATGTGAATTATACCAAATAAATTGAGACACTTGTGAAGTATTTGATTGTCAATTCAAGTTCAAGCATTCAAGGAATTAAGTTTGTATAAAAAAAGTACAAAACATATAAATGTGATGAATGGTACTGCTTTCACGGATACTAATAAATGAATGTCATGTTTCAATCTGGATATATATACAAGCATACAGTGTGTAGCAAAATATTATGCATATTTATAGAAAGTTTTTTACCTTGGGTATAATATATGTTAAAGATACCAAGCTATTTTAAACCTGGTTTTTACTCCATTTCCCAAGTAAGCAAACAGACAAATAAGTCAAGTTTGCGCCTGAACATAATGCAAGTCTAAGTGACCCATAAAGTAGTAAAAGTCTAGGCAACTCGTGGTAAAGTTGGAATAAGCTCTGATCACTATTCTTAATATTTACCCTTAATGCAAGGCCCATCTCCTTGAGGAGATGTATGATGCTATGCATTAAAGGCAAGGTGCCACTACCCAGACCGGTTTCAACCTTTATTGAGGTCTCATCAGTGGGAGCCAGGCTAGGAGATACCAAGGTTTAGTAATATCCCTTGCCTTTAATGCATAGCATCATACATCTCCTCAAGGAGATGGGCCTTGCATTAAGGGTAAATATTAAGAATAGTGATCAGAGCTCATTCCAACTTTATCATGAGTTGTCTAGACTTGTACTACTTTATGGGTCACTTAGACTTGTACTACTTTACGAGTCACTTAGACTTGCATTACGTGCAGGTGCAAACTTGACTTATTTGTCTGCTTGCTTACTTGAGAAATGGAATAAAAACCAGGTTTAAAATAGCTTGGTATCTTTAACATTATGAATATTATTATATTTGAATCAGACAATTTTTGTAAAAGAACATTTTTTAATTAATACGATTTTTAATCTATTCTAAACCGTATGCAAAAATTTACAAACTAAAATAAAATATTTGGGGTGTTTAAGGGTCAAAGTTGTATAACTGAGAGGAAACCTCCACATAGCCTTTACAGGAATGTAAACTGACCAGGACTTCTGACCTAATGTCCAATCCTCACCTCCTTGAGGTGCACCTTGTTAGGTATCTACCTGGATACTGTATGAATTAGGATGGGCTGGCAATTTGGAATTTAGCCGACAAATTGTATTCTTATTGGCTTAAACCACAATGTAAAATGATGGTACAACATGGCAGAATTTCATGCTGGCTGGGGCATTGCCTGGTTAAACAAGGCCCCCCTCCCATTGTTTTCGCCAGGAGAATCAGGGCAAACAGCGAAAAGTCAGCTAATGGAACAAATCCTGAAACGTACTCCAAATCAACATCACCAGGGTTCAAGATCGATACTATCAACATAAGAAGCCTGAATGGCAAAGAAATGGAGCTAACTAAGGAATTGGATAAGTACCAAATCAACATAATAGGGATGACTGAAACAAAAAAGACAAAAAACTGGTGAGAATACAAAATGTTATATTCTGGCAATAACAATCAGGGAAAATAAGGAGTAGCCATACTATTCAACAGTAAATATGAGACTAATCTTCTTGAATGGCAGGCAATATCAAGTAGAGTGATGTGGGCAAATATCAGAATGGGGAACTGGATAATGAGACTTATTTGTACCCATAGTCCCACTTTCTGTGGGACTATAGGTACAAATTAAATAGGTACAAGGTGGAAGTGGAAGAATTTTTTGAGGCTTTAGAGAAAGCAACTGACACAAAGAAAAATTGGTCCTTGTCAGAGATCTAAATAGCAGAGTAGGAAATGATTGTCAGACATACAGAAATATCTTAGGAAAATTTGGAAAAAAGAGCAAAACTAATAATAATGGCAAATACCTCTTGGATTTCTGCTCAGGTGCTGAATTTCTGCTCAGTGATGAATTGCCCGCAATTCATTACTGAAAATTCAATTGTGGGGAAAATGAATCGCACGAAAATTCATCACAGATATATGTGAAAAAAAATTTTTTTTTTACAATTTACTTATAAAGTTATTCATATTCTTTCTTACTACATGCTCTGTAAATGGAATATTAATTGTTACAGAACTGGGATAGGATGGTAATAAAGAAAGAGCACCACATTTAAGAGACGTAGCTTTTAGTCTTGTGATTGTTAGGATTATTTTCTAGTATGTCTAAGGATTACTGTCTAGTAACCAGAAAGGATTATTAAAGATCTCAGATTTCTGACAACAATCAGGTTCTAATAATCGAGACTTCAGTTGAGAATGTGAGGAAAGAACACTTCCAGTAGACACACTAAAAAGTCACTAACAATAGCCGAATACACACAGAATTTATTTTATTTTATTTTTAAATACACCTTTCTGATTGATTTACAGATATTCGAAACATTTTATTCTGATATTGCTTTTGTATGATGACACTGTTTTTTAAACATTAATTTCCCCAATATCATATAATTTAATGATTTATATTTATCAGGAAATAATATAAATGAGAAAATATACAAAATTTACTCATTTGTAATAATCATAATTTAATTTCAGTATCGGAATATTAAAAGTTATCTTGTACAATTACTTTGGAAAAATAACAAATTCAAATAAAAAGATGGTGCACACATGTTACCTAGCAGTATTTGTGTGTGTGATAGTTTGGAAGCAGTGTGGGGGGGGGGGGGCATCAAAGATGAAATACAATTTTAATTCTATTATGAAGATTTTGGATATAAACTTTCATTTTGATGCATGCACCTATATATGTTTTGAATGATAAACTGTAGGGAAAGTATCGCTACTTCAAAATTGCTGCATAATATCAAAATTAGCAGAAAATAAGTACATAACAGTTTACTTCATAATAGCCACTCATTTCAATGTAATGAGCGATTCCAGGAAACCAAGAAAGTTGAAATGCAAAGAACTACAGATTACGTTATGAATATTATACATTATGTGATATGATTCAAGATTTACGTATGATTATTATTATTACTGGCGATTATTATTACGGACGACATTCTCACAGTATCTATCATCCTTGCCTTGAACTCACTCACCGTCATAGCATCCACAACAGACTCCGGCAGCTTATTCCACTCATTTACCACTCTAAAAGTAAAGAACCCAGCCCTAACACCATTGCTAACCACACTCTTTCCCAGCTTCCATAGGTGTCCCCCTAGTTCTCCCACCGCCAGTCCTGATCTCAAAAATATTCTCTGAATTAATCCTATAGAAACCCTTTAGCAATTTGTGTGTCTCAATCATATCTCCCCTTTTCTGCCTATCAACTAATTTCTGCAACCCACAAATCTTCAACCTGTTCTCATAAGGTTCATTCCATAAACTTGCAATCATCTTGGTCACTCGCCTCTGGATCCTCTCGACCTCCTCCCCATCAAGAAGAAACCTAGGTGACCAAATCTGGGCATAGTAGTCGAGATGAGTCTTATCAAGGCTCGGTACAAAGGTACGATAACTTGCTTGTCTCTGTTCGTCAAAGTATTTTTCAACAACCAAGTGAGTCAATGAGATGATTTAGCCACTTTTGCAATGTGCCCCCTAAACTTCATCTCCCTATCCACCAACACTCCCAAGTCCCTGGCCTCATCAATCTCCTGGAGTACAGTTCCACCAATGTGGTATACTACTGCTAATCTTTTCAACCCAAAATGTATAACCCTACATTTTGTCACATTAAATTGACATCAATTCTCCTTAGCCCAGAACTCCAATTATCCAAGTTGTCCTGCAAGATTTTGACATCTTCTGCATTCACTATTGTCCTACCCAACTTTGTATCATCAGCGAACAAATGAAGTGTTCCTCCTAGATCCTTCCCTATAACTTTAGTGAACAAATTAAACAGCAGTGGTTCAAGAATAGAACCATGCCGCACACCACTGGTCATAGGCCATCTTTTGGACTCTACTCCTGAATAAACTACTCTCTGATATCTCTCCATCAACCACTCACCTATCCATCTCACCAACACTATATTCATTCCCATATGTTGCAGTTTACGGATTAGAATTCCATGTGGTATCCTATCAGATGCCTTAGCCAGGTCCAGCAGTATCACTATAAACCCATTACCCTTATCCACTTCAGCAGTCACTGTGTTATAAAACTTGAGCAAGTTACTGAGGCATGATCTACCCTTCACAAAGCCATGCTGTCCCCCCCCCATACAGTATCACATTTTCATTAATCCATTCCTGTATTTTTCCCTTGACGACTTTCTCCAAAACCTTGACAACAACTCCTGATATGCTGATCGGTCGGTAATTTGCAACAGTAGTCTTGGATCCTCCTTTATGCAGTGGAACTATTTTCCCCTCTTTCCACACATTCGGGACTAAACCAGACCCGAGACTCAGATTAAACAACATGGTCAAGGGCAGTGATAATTCTTTAGCAGCTTTACGTAAGACCTGTGCCGGAATACCATCGAATCTCACAGATGCATTCACATTAAGGTTCTGTAATAGACTATTCACCTCCACTTCATTCATCATAATTCCCGTATAAACTAATGGTTCCTTCATTTTTTCAATGTCACCACCTGGATGATATACTCTTGAAATGCTCGCTCAGTAATTCCACTATATCGACTGATTCAGTGATCTCCTCTCAGTAATTTCACTATATCGACTGATTCAGTGACATCGGCATTCCTTAAAATCATTCTGCCGTGTACAGTTTTTTTTTTTTGCTTGCAGCGTATTGAAAGAACTGTTTGGGATTCTATTTAGCTTGCATAGCTAGTTTCCTTTTGATAATCCGCTTTTGCTTTTTTTTTTTTACCACGCTCGTTACCCTTCTGGCCTGCGCTTTATACCGTTTGTGTGCCTGCAGGTCACCTTTCTCTTTAAATTCCCTCCACAGTTGTTTCTTTTTTTTTGCAGCTGAAGCTTAATGGTGTTATTCATCCATTTAACCCCTACTTGTTTTACTATTCGGACCCTAGGTATACAATCAGACATAACCTCCTGTAAATGCTCCTTGCTCACTTCCCATGCTCTATCAACATCCAGCCCTAGCAGTTTTACATGCCATGGCACTGATCCAAGCAATCTCCTAAGTTTGTCATACTTGCCAGCATGGTAATTCCACATATACCCTGTCTTAATTGTAAATTCCACACCTTTAGCCACCTCCCAAGTCAAGACCTCATGATCACTCTCACCAATAGGTGGCAACATGGTCATATTCATTATAGTCAAATTCTCTGATGCTATTACCTGGTCAAGCACTCTCAAACCCCTAGTATTTTCAATTACATGCTGTCTCAGATAGTTATCCCTTAATAACTGAATAAAATCCATTTCCTTCCTCACGTGTCCTCTCCTCCTTCCAATCAATGTTACCATAGTTGAAATCCCCCATAATAACTACCTTCCTTCCACTCATTTCATCAATTTGTTTAGGCATACTATCTCCACCATCTATTCCATCACCTGGTCTATAGCAGCACATGAGGTCCTAAACATCATGTCCACACAACTACACGACATTCTCACAGTATCTATCATACCTTGCCTTGAACTCACTCACTGTCATAGCATTCACAACAGACTCTTGCAGCTTATTCCACTCATTTACAACTCAAAAAGTAAAGAACACAACTCTGACACACCCTTGCTAACCACACTCTTTCCCAGCTTCCATAGGTGTCTCATAGTTCTCCCACCACCAGTCCTGATCTCAAAAATATCCTCTGAATTAATCCTATAGAAACCCTTTAGCAATTTGTATGTCTCAATCATATCTCCCCTTTCACACCTATCAACTAATTTCTCAAATGAGCTCTTTTCACTATCCTGCAATTGCAATACAACTTCAATTCTCCTTGGCTGCAGTTCATCAGCTATCATCAATAACACTGCCCCCCCCCCATTTTATTCTCTCTGTCCCTCCTAAACACATTAGAACCTACACATTCTATCCCACCAACTATACATCTTCCGTCAGCCATGTTTCACTAATGCCAATAGCCTGTGGCCAGGAAGAGCCAATCAAGGCCAAAAATTCTTCCTTCATGTTCCTAATACTTCTGGCATTAACATACTTGAAATGCAGAGGTCCCTTTGTCTCACCCCTATCTTGATGCATTATTCTAACTATCCCATTCCGATTTCTTGTCCTTAGTACTGGCTCGGGTATATTATATACATTCTTACACTCAAATATCTCACTGATGTCTGCATATCCACCCCCCCCCCCCTTGGTAGTTCTAGTTTCCCTGGTTCTGCACATCCATTTTCATTTCATTCAGCAACACCTTTTTCCAGTCTCCGTACACCAAATCCATTCAAACGCAGGCCATCCATCTTGTATAAATCCTTTCACCCATCAAACTCATTCCACACGTCCACAAATTCCAAACCACACCGTCTGCATAACCTGTGCATAAAGTCATTTGCAATTATGGCCCTCCTAAACTCCTCTCTGTCGTACCACGGCAACAAACTCACCATCCTAACTCTGTCACTCTTTTCTTTCGTTACCTTTAACAATACTTGAAAGTCCTCTCTCATAAAAAATTTATCTCCTTTCAATTCATTCGTACCCGCCACAACTATCAATTCTTTCACCCTCTGTTTTTGAGCTCTAATACTCTCACTTACATCCTTAAATTTCGCACCTGGTAAGTACGATTTAGTTAAACTCCCATCTATCACTCCTCTTAATAACGAGTCACCATACAACACTCTTTCCTTCATTTCTGAAACTCTCCCACTCTTACGCTTATTTTTCCTTTTAAACACTTGTTTATTCCGTTAGCTGAGGCACTTGTTTATTTCCGTTAGCTGAGGCACTCTAGAAAGAGTTTTGCAGGTGCTCTAATTGCTGCCGCGCAACTTAGCAATCTCACTCCCTATAAACAATTCCTCATTTTTTTTCATCATTTAAACCATTTTCTCACTGCTCTCATTGCCATCTTGTACAACATAGCAATTCCCTATCAAGCCACTATTTTCACTCACATTCTGGCTTTCTTCAACCATAACTATCTCACGGCCTGACACATACTTCAATTCCTCACTTTGCTTACACTTTCTGCACATTCTCTCACCACTACCACTTTCTATCCAAACTCCAGCCTCATTTGGGAATGCATACATCCCACACACATCAAATTGGACAACTGCCTCACATTACAGTTTTTGAACAAAGCATCGTATTTTTGGAAGCCATTATCTTACGTCACATTGTGTGATTTTGGTGTGAATCCCGTTTTTTTGAAACTTATCGTTAAAATACTAAATTAAATAAAACGGGATTCACAGCAAAATCACACAGACACAACAAGCTACCAAAATTAGACAATATTGCGTTATGATTTAAACCAATATTCCAATTTTCACTCAAAATTATATATAAAGTAATAACGTAAAAGAGCAAACCATCACGCAATCTGTGAACTAATTTTCTAACTAAGATTATGAATAAAAATAAAACAATTTGTAACAGATGGAGGATGTATTTATTTTAAGATAGGGATTTTTATGTATTTATAAAATAATTGTTTGACAAAAATAATTATCTTGAATCAAGTTCTGGTCCAGAGTGATACAATTTTAAGTGAAGAAATATGAAAGGATCTTTTATTTGCACTGGCATTAAAAACTTTAATTATACGATAAAACAAGTAGCAAAAATAAATGTAACTTGTAGGTAATATAATTTAGATTGCAGTTACCAAGCAAACGGCAAGCAACTGTGTTTCTCGCAATAGGTAACTGAACATAGCTACATACGTGAGGTAATCTGGTTAAGTGTTCTCATCAGCATGAAGGATTATAGCACCATCTAATATATTACAGTCAAATACACTTGATATCCATGTTTTTTCAACAGGTGATCTGACTTGTATCCAGGATTTGCTGAACGTATATATACGTCCAGCAAATATTTTGGAAGTATATATATATATACTTCCATATATATATATATATATATATATATATATATATTTTGGCTGGGAAGATAACTATTTTGTTATCTTCTGTCTGGCTGGGAAGATAACTCTGCTAATTACTTATGCCTCCCCAGTGTGGAGCCACACCTCACAGTCTAATATCCTAAAACTCCAGAGGATTCAAAACAAGTGCCTATGGATGATTTTGGACGCACCGTGATATGTCAGAAACACCCAGATCCATCAGGAGACCAAAACTTCATACATTGCCCCCTACTACATGATCTAGCAGAAAAGTTCTTCACCAGTGCAATCATTCATTCTAATCCACTGATAAAACAAACCTCAGAATACGATGAGACAGTCTACAGCAAGTACAAAAGACCAAAAGCAATCCTGCTCCCAGCTGAAATAACTAACCACATTGCCCATAAAGGGAGAGCATAAAGCTCAAACTATCCCATTCATCAGTTTACCTACCCAGACAAAGGGGAATATAAAAGCATATTTGCTTCGCCCATCTAGACAGTAATGTTGTTGTGGTTAATCCTGCAGATGTCGTGGTCGAAAAAATTGCAGCTTAGGTCGTGTGTATCCGAGAGATACATTCATTGCTAGTATGTGCTGAAATGCAATAAAAACACTACAAATATAATACATTATGGTTTACTTATTTTCAGTTACAATCTAGAAATTATTGAAAAAAATAAATAAAAAAAATAAAAAAAAAACTAAACTAATACTATAATGACATCTGAGTTTGCGGTATCTCTCAGATACAATTTACTAGCAAATAACGCTTTCAGCGAATTTTTTCTGCATTGAATTTCCCTGTGATAAATTTTCCTTTGAGATGATATTTCCTCTCCATGAGTTTCCTTGTGATGAATTTTCCTCTTGGTCAATTTTCCCACAATGAATTGTTCATGAACGAACCTCTGGTTATTACTCGCACAATGTTCCAACATAAAAATCTACACAAATTCATACTGAGAGAAGATGCAAAGAATAAGAAAAGTTTATTGATATTGACAGTGTTATTTTCTCACTGGTGCAGGACACTAGTGTACAGAGGATTTGAAATTGGAAGTGATTACAATTTAGTCTTGAGTAGGTAAAATTGAATTTATGTTGAAAAGAAGAACATGTAAGAAAATTTTAAAGCAAAAAAAAGTTGAGTAGCACTCAGATGTGAACTGTAGACTAAAATACACAAATATTATTTAAGAAAAAATGAAAGAGTTTGACAACATGAACCAAACCTTGGAGATTCAGTAGCAAGCCATGAAGAAAACACTGATTGATTCAGCCAGAGAGGCATGTGGTGAGGTTGTCTGCAAGGACAGAAAATCAGAACTCCATGGTGGACTCAGGAAATTAAAGAGGCAGTGAAAGAAAAGAAGAAAGCATATCAAAAATTCCTGACAAATAAGTCAGCTTGTGCTCTTAGAGAATACAGAGACAAATGTAAGAAAGCTAAATACTATGTAAAACTAGCTAAACAAAAGTCGCCGGAGGATTTTGGTAAGAACATAGAAAATAAATATCAAGAAGGTGGCAAGATATTCTGGAGGAAAGTGTGCTGTAAAAGGAATTAGAGATGATAAAGGTGATATCAAAACTGGAGAAAAAGGTATCCTTGATGTATGGGGTAATTACATTGAAAAACTGCTAAATGAAACAAGCAGTGACAGAACAGTAGTAAAAAAACACTGACCAGACATGCAAGGAATACACATCCATACTTGAAGTAGAAAAAGCCTGAAATATGAAAAGGCAGCTGGATGGATGATATTTAACCAGAAATGCTCAAGTATATAGGTATAAAAGCCTTACAGTTGCTGTGCTCCACTGGATAGTTCAGAAGGCCTGGACAGAGGGAAGAATTCCAGACGATTGGAGTAGAGCTCTCATAGCACCCATATTAAAATGGGAAATAAAACTGAATGTCAGAATTACAGAGGTATTTCTCTACTGAGTGTTCCCGGTAAGATTTATGCAAGTATACTTCAGAAAAGATTGAGGATTGTGGAAGCTTGGTGAAGAACAAACTGGATTCAGAACAAATAGAGGCTGTCAAGATCACATTTTTACTTTATGACAAATTGTTGAGAAATCTTGGAAATATAACAAAAATCTGTATTTAAGTTTTGCAAATCTGGAAATGGAATATGACAAGGTGCCAAGAGAAAAGCTATTCAAAACACTACAGTTATATGGTGTCATTGAGGAATTATATCAAGTAATACTTATTCTTTATTTGAGTTGAAACTCAGCAGTTAGAAATGAAGTACTGGAAGATGGTTTGATGTTAAATCTGGTATCAGACAAGGATGCACTTTATCTCCTCTCTTATTTATTACCTATATGGATCACATTATGAAGGAAAGTGATACTAAGCCTGATATCAAAATTGGATATGTTAATGTCAGCTCTTTGTTTTATGCAAATGATGTTATACTTCTAAATAAATCTGGTGCAAGATTTCCTGACTAGATTGAACAATTGTTGTAACAGGAATTGTATGAAGGTCAACAATAATAAGACAAAAACAATGAAAATAGAGAGAAATATTGAAAATATTAACTGCATTGCCAATGGAGAACCTATTGAACAAGTAAAACATTTCACCTACTTAGGCACGATTTTTAGTGAAGATGGTAAATTAAATATGTAAATAGACAACAGAATCAATAAAGCTGGTATGATAGGAAGTCAAACTGAATAAATTTATATGGAATAAGAGAGAAATTAGTCAAAACACTAAATTTGTATACAAGACAGTGTTCAAACCAATTTTAACTTATGGATCTGACAGCTGGGTTAGAAGTAAAACACTTGACCAAAGACTACAGATCATAGATATGAGAGTCCTGAAAAAGATTATTGGCGTGAACAGATGGCATCAATGGTATTATCATATTGAAATTAAAAAAGAGGATATTAGGAAAGAACCTCCCATTGTTAGCAGAGCTAATCTCAGATGGTAATGTCACTTAAACAGAATGGGATAGCAAAACAAGTGTTCTCTGCCGGGTTGGCAAGACCCAGAGGAAGACCGAGATATAGGTGGATTGATAGAGTTAAAAGTGCCTTAGAAGAAAGAAATATAAGATCTGATAATGCTGGAGTCTTGAGAGATAACAGACTGATTTGGAGGAATATTGGTCACAGGAAGTTAGTAATGATACAAGTTTTTCATGTAGCACTATCATACTATCCTGTACATCTCTTGATGATACATGTCAGGAATTTGATGATGATGATAAAATATTTATTTACTGATAAAATTCTCTTGTGGTCCAATAAGTCCAACAACTCTCTAGTTATCCAGGTCCCACCTGGCTAACTAGAGAGCTGCAGACACTTTGAGAAAGGCTGTTCTAAAGCACCTCTTAACCTCATCAACCCACCCATATCTTGGTTTTCCCAGCATCTTTTTTTTTTCTGTCACTTTATACCTTGCAACACTTATTTTGCTAATTTATCATCTCATATTCTGTATAAGTGCATATGCATTGATCTTAATTTTTTTTTTTTTTTTCAAATTCTTGAACATGAATAATCTCAAGTAGTTTTCTGATATTTTCATTTTTATTATGGCCTGTCATAGACACCATTCATTTACTTCATTGATTTGCTTACTGCTAACATCATATCTATGAACTCTAATATCTGATATGAGTCAACTATTTTATTTCTAATCCAATTCTCATATTCTCATTTTAAAATTAGTCTGAACATTGTCAAGTGTACTGTTACAACACTAGGTCATACTCCCTTTTCCTTTAGTGTTACATAGTGAACAGCATTCATTTTAGACAAATTATGGACTCTACAATGTTTTAAATAACTATTTTAATTTCCCAATGTTTCGACCTTCACATTAAGGCCATCATCGGGAGTATACACATATATACAGAGACAAGCCGAATTACATTTCACACAGTATGCTAAAGAGACAATGACTTGATCAACGGTTGACCAAACTGTTGATCAAATCATCATCTCTTTAGCATACTATATACTCCAGATGATGATCTAAATATTATTCAGGACTCCATGGAGTCCAAGACTCATCGCGGAAAGTCCTTCCTAGGAAACAGAAAGCCTATCAAGACTCATCGTGGGAGGTCCTCCTAGGAAACACAAAGTTTATCATACCACTCCTTAAACTCATTGACCATTCTCGCTCTCACCACTCCATCAGGCAATGCATTCCACGGTTCGACCACCCTCCACGCAAAGAAACCACTCTTCACCCTCTTGCTTACAGTTTCCTTTCGTAACTTCCAGGGATGGCCTCTTGTCATCACTCCTTCCCGCTGTTCAACCAAGCGAAAGAACTCCCCAGTGTCAACCCTGTAACCACCTCTCAACAGTTTAAAAGTCTCAATCATATCATCTCTCCTTCTTCTATCTACCAAGATCTGCAGTCCACATTAGCTCAGTTGATCCTCACAACTAACATTGTACAAGCCTGAAACCATCTTTGTTATCCGCCTCTGTACCCTTTCCACAGTTAATTTATCCCCTTCAAATCCTGGGGACCAAATCTGAGAACAATAGTCCAAGTGTGGTCTGATCAGGGTATTATACAATGGAATGATAACTCTTATCTCTGCAGGTCAGCGTCCTTCTCGGTATTGCAGCAATCTTCTTTTTTACCTTCACCACCTTTGCAATATGTCCCAGGAATTTCAGGTTTCTATCAATCATTAACCCTAGATCTCTTGTTTCCCCTAAGTCCTCCAGTACAACTCCTCCAATAGAGTATGAAGTGTTCCAATCCTCAAGACCTTACATTTTGTTGCATTAAACCGACCCCCCCCATTCCCATCTGTCTGGCTTATTGAAATCCTCTTGCAGGGCCGCCACATCTGCACCAGTACTAATAACCCTTCCTAGCTTCACATCATCCACAAACAACTGAATATCCCCCCCTGCAATCCACTAACAATGTCATTGATATAAAGGTTAAACAATATAGGTCTCAGTACTGAGCCCTGTGGGACCCCACTTGTAACCTTCTGCCTCCTTGAAACTGCCCCACCATACACATCTTTCTGATATCTATCGGACAGCCAATCCTGAATCCAGTTAAACAACCTGACATCCAAATCATTGTGCTGCAACTTAAACATCAGCTTATCATGTGGCACCCTATTGAATGCCTTTGCTAAATCCAAGAAAATGGCAGTATATGCCTTTCTCTCATCTACTGCTCTTGTAACTTTATTATAAAAGGCTAGCATATTACTAAAACAAGATGTCATCTCACTTATTATCAGCTCTTCTGATGCTATGACCAAATCCAAAACTTTTGAACCTCTTGTTCCCTCTATTACATGTTGCCTAAGATATATGTCCCTCAAGAATTCTAGAAATTCCATTCCCTTATTGCTACATGCATAATCCTCTCCCCAATTTATACTGCTGTAGTTAAAATCTCCCATAACAATCATTCTTCTTGTACTTGCCAAGTTCAACTGTCTAAACATCTCCTGGTCTCCACCCTGTGTGCTCCTTAGTTTGTAGCAACACCCCACTAAATATCCCGTCTTGTCTCTCTCTACCTTATACCATATGCTTTCAAAATCATTAGTGTCACTGCCGTCCAAAGCCTACCACTCTTAGAGGACATAAGTCGTCACTTATCATAAGCAGTACTCCAACACCACGATTTCCCTTTCTATCCTGCCGAAAAATGCTATATCCTGCTACTTCTATTCCTGTTATTATATCCTCTTCTGTCAACCACATCTCAGTGATCCCAATAATCTTTGGCCAGGCTGATGCTAACAGCGCCACCAATTCCTCTCCTTTAATCCAGATACTCCTGGCATTAGTATAAAGCATAAAAATGCCACTATTTCTATAGCCATATAAATATGGCTATATTTATATGCCACTATTTCGAACCAGGACATCCTCTTAAAAGATTCAACGATGACTTCTAAGACCAGGCTACGCTAGGCCTAATATGCATGATGATGATTAGTTTTTTTTTAAATCTGCTGCTTATTACAAAAAAAAAAAAAAAAAAAAAAAAAAAAAAAAAAAAAATTACAGGTATTATTTCTGGAAAAATTTCCATGTTACTCCTCTAAATAAATATAAAATTTATGTCTTTAAAACACCCAGATTTTAAAATTCGCATACCTTTTGCCTCACCCACAATTCTCCCACATCTCTCTCTCTCTCTGTATCTCCACATTTCCAACTCCCCCCCCCCCCCCCCCCCTTCAGTCATACTTCAGCAGTAATACAAATATATATTACCATATGCCAGATGCCGATGAATAAGAAGACAATCGGGAACATCTTACATAAGGTATGTCCAAAATTATTCTTCCCATATATTCTTCATGTATATGTCTTTAAAACATCATTTTTTATAATTGAGTAAAAAACCAATGATATAAAAAGAGGTATACTCCTAAGCAAAAATAGGGAAAAATAGCCATAAAAATTAATAATCAATTTATATTTGCAGCAGTGAAGACAGATCCCCCCCCCCCATATCTGATTCTATGCAAGTTATTCTAGGCACGTGTTCAGCCAGCTAGACCTTAACCATACTGATCACAACTATAGTGGCAGATATATTTCTTATGTTCTTCCAAGTCCACAATGTGACAAGTAGCAAGAACAAGGGACCCTCTACACACTGGAACAGAGAGGGAAGGGAGTTCATCCTTATGAGAGTAGATAAGGACAGCCAGATTCATATCAGGTTTGCAAGTAGTGCATAGATTATATATTTCTTTAAAATTCTGCCTATTTTTTCTGAGTTGCTCTCTATATAGGGCGAGTAATAGCATTACTATAATCCGTATGTTGAGATTGGTGATAAGGCTTATATGTTGGCTATTTTCGTATTTTGAGAGGAATGTGAAATGAGGAAGGAACACAATTATTTTGTTCTTTTTGCCATTGAAGCCAGTGGATAGAAAGTCAGGGAAAATAAGGGAGATTTCAGCTGCGAGGGAAACCTGGTTAGAACAGGGGTTGGAAGTTGATAAAGGTTTTTACGATACCATACTGTTGGGGGGGGGGGGGGTTGTATCTCACATATTACCCACATGAGTTGTATCAATCAACTCATGTGGGTAAGTGCTCTGTAAAGTGAAGAAGAAAGAGTGCCATTTGAAAGATGCATGAAATCTGTCTAGAAAAGACAGACTACTGTTATTTTCTTTTCCATAAAGAACTTAATTCTGGAATGTTGGCTGGTTGTTAAGGCCTGTGTAGCTCAGTGGAAATGGTGCTTGCGTCCTCTGCACTTGGCCACTTGAAGTTAGACCTAGGTTCTAGTCTAGTCGCTGACTGGAGGAACTTTTTCTAAGCCTATCTTCGACCAGTTCCCGATGATCTCTGGCACAGGCAAGCGGGTTTTTCCTCCCGGAAACTCGGGTTTTTCGTCCCGTAAACTCAAGAAAATCGACCGTAGTACCCACATTATTTCAGACAGTGACATATCTTGTTAGGGTTAGGTACCAAGAGATGGCAGCACTTGTTTGCCAGCCTCTTCATCGGCGGCTGCTATAATTAGTGATAGACATGGGCCAGCTATCTCTGATTGGCTACCAGTGGAGATTGAACTGCCCACTCAGTCTCCAAAAGCTAGATAGGGTATAAAGGCCTCGCCTACTCCCTATTAGGGAATAAAAAGGGCGTTAGTTGATTGATTTGATGTTGGTTGTTGAGGTGGAGGAAGAAAGAGACATGTTTGAGCCATGTGGCCAAATGAACAACAGATCTTCAATATATCTTAGCCATATAGAAGGGGCGAGGATAACAGTATCAAGAGCATGTTTTTAAAAATGGTGCATGTAGAAATTGTCTGTACCCTCTCTGTTTATATGTGGTGTCCATCCAAGTGAATAATCAGTATAATAGCAAAATTGAAGAATTCAGTGATGTGTAGGAGGGGAAAGGCATATTTAAGTACAGTTAAGGAATCAGAAAGGGGGAGGGTATTGGTAAATAACGAAGTGATGTCAAAATTAACCATGACTTCACTACTTTTTTAAAACTAAATTTTGGATTATAAATTAAAGATGCCAAGAAATTATATTCTTGGTTTAATCCTTTATCCAAGTAAGCAAAGTTTGCACATGAAGTAACTTCATGACTGGGCTACTTGTACATAGAGGCTAATGACTTCACATCACTTGCCTTAATATCCCATAATGCAAAGCAAATATCCTTATGGACATGTATAATGCTATACATTATGGGAAGGGGTCACTACCCAGAGTGGTTTCGACCTTTATTGAGGTCTCATCATGAAGTTACTTCACACACAAACTTAGTTTGCTTACACTTGGATAAAGGAATATAATTTCTTGGCATCTCAACTTTATAGTATAACCAAGTGAAAAAACTTTCAGCATAAATTTTGGATTAAAGATTTGAACTGCATAGAATTTTTTTTATATACAATGTATATCCAGTAAAGCAGTTAAAAATTGAACTAACTGCTTGTCTAGTTTAAAAGAGCAGGGGAGTCAGTAGCATCTACTACAGGATCAAAAGGGTTACTGCAGTGGTTCTCAAACTTTTTACCTCTGAGCCCCACCTGACAAGAGAAAACACTATCATCACCCCCCCCCCCTTGCCGGTTTTAGGTTTTATTTATCAAAATAGAATTCATACCAAGTTTCACATTTTATTCAGTTTATTTTGTGTTTTCTACATACTATTTAATAGTATGTAGAAAACTTATATTGTGATACTTGAATTATTTTGTGTCAAAATAATTCAAGTATCACAATATTAGGCCTAATGTCATTAAGTCACCGCTTTCAGCTGCACGTGTATAGTGTATAGTGTTTCAAGGTATCCCCCCCCTGGGGGTTAAGCCCCACAGTTTGAGAACCACTGGGTTATTGGATTTATGAATTTTAAGTAAAATATATATATAGGGGTAGGAGGGGACTAAAAGTTTTTTTGTTTTTTTTTTTAAACTAATTCAGAGGATCAAGAAAGGTGATATTTTTAAGCAGTGTTTTTAATGTTTTTCCAACCACTCTTCACCCTGAATGTTCCTTTATTTCATGTAACTTCCTATCCAATGGCTAAAGTGGCAAAAAAGATTAACAAAATAATTGTTTTATCTCATCATCTCACATCTTTCTACAATCATATAGATCATAGTAATGATATTACTATTCCCTATATCTGGGACACCTCAGAAAAATTTGTACAAAGTCCCTTCTTCTTGTAATAATTATTATTAACATGCCCTAAATGGAGTTAGAGACTCATCATAGGAGCTACACACTATTGCACACAATGCCCATCCAACTGTGCTTTAAACTGATTCAATGTGTCTACATTCACAACACACACATACACACACTCAGGCAATGCATTCCACTCACAAGCCACTTTCTATGCAAAGGACCTTCTTCTCACTACTATGCTTATAGAGTTTCCAGCAATGGCCTCATTCTACCCTGCCCTCTCCCATTCTATGAAAAATATTTTCCATGTCAACCTGAGAACAACCCCTGACTAGCTTATATGTCTCAATCATCTCCTCCCTCATTCCTCCAATAATGAGGCTTTGCAATTTACATTTTCTTAATCTGTCCTCATAATCCAAATTCCCCACTGACAACCTTTGTGAATTTTCTTTGGACCCTTTCCAACATATTCTCATCACCATGAAAACCTGATGACCAAATCTGTGCACAATAATCCATGAGGCCTTATACATAAACTATTTCTGCATGTCAGGATCCTCTGCATCATTGCAATTATATGATGCGACGTCTTCACAACTTGTGCAATGTGGCCCCTGAATTTCATGTCCTTGTTCACCATCACTAATAGATCTCTCATCTCCCCTACTTCCTTTAAAGTTTCTCCACCAAGAGTATACTTCGCATCCCATCGTTGCTTACCAAATCTCAAAAACCTACACTTTGCAACATTGAACTGATAGTTCCACTTACCTGCCCATTCATGCAATCTATTCAAGTAAAGCTCTTGTAAAGCCATAACATTTGCTTGACTCTGCATTGCTATCCCCAGTTTTGCATCATCTGCAAACAATTGCATATCACTATACTCTTTTTCAGGTTATCTTGGAATAAAGAAATATACTACAGGCTATACAGCTTCTGAAGGTAGCGGGATATTAGTTCGCTGTTACTATGGCAACAGCGAAGCACATCACATTTGTAACTAAGCATATATCATTCCCGAATCACACCATTCTACATTATGATTGCTAATATGAAATTGCACAGTCAAGATGACTCTATACGACTGTGTGCCTTTGCATTTTCTGGAATTAACTGATAGGCTGTAACAAAGTAGATGACACATAGTTTATTATAAACTGGCTAAAGATAAGCAGTGATTGTTTACGTTATGAAGTGAACTTCACTCGTCACAACACACATTTCCGAACATGACATATTTTATTACAATATATACATAAACACTCTTATCCCCTCATTAATTTAATGAGGAAGCTCCTCAACACAGCTCAGATTCCATCATCAGATTGTGGATCTTCACTAAATAAAAATTCAGAGCTGTCATCTACGTGAAACACACATTTTCCACCACCTCATCTATCATTCCATCAAGGACCCAGAATTTTTCTTCTTCTTCAATAACACGGGTTATGCAACTTTTCAATGTGCTCAGTAATTTTTTGAAATCCTTCCATGACCAGTCTTTCAACATCTGAAATTTTGAAAGTTGTATTTTTAGCTGCAATGCCCCTTAATTTGTGCTCAGAAGAGTTCTATGGAATTCAGTTAACAATGGCATGGTGGAAGACGAATAACTGTGTGTCCTTTCTGCTTGCCAATGCTGTCAATACAATATTTTTGAAACTGACTCTTGATATTTGCCACCAAGTTCAATAGTTCTGTTTTCACCATATGAGAAGTAAAACAGATTCCTTTTTCCTTCAGTCACTTCTGAATGTACTTTTTGCATGTAGCTTGAGATGGCACATTTTCCAGTCAGACAGAATGGTAAGGCACATTGTCCATTACAATAACACTGTTAGGCTCAATGTTTGGCAAAAACATGTTCGTGAACCATTGTTCATAATGCTTTCCATCCAATTCCTTATGATTATGAGCACAGAAATCGTTTTGTGATTTCTGCGCTCTTTATGAGCGCAGAAAAACAATTTCTGCGCTCATAAAATTTCAGGGCCCCTGGTATAAATCCATCTTTGCTGCCAGTGTGTGTGTTATGATTATATGAGATGGACCCCTTTCCACTCAATGCTTTCAGGCCTGTCATTAAGCCCAACAAAAATGCTTGACAAGCACTTTTTACTGTTGTGTCTTGGAGAACTTTAGTGCAGGCGTGACTGGCATTCACCCAGCCTGTATAATAAATTTTTCAACTCTCACAATGATATTTCCTGATAGAACACAAATACTGGAGATGCCATAAAATTATATCTTCCCTTTCAAGTAATGCTGATGATTGCTTTCTTGTGGTGTAAACAAAATCAAGATCCTTTAAGAACCAGTAAGTTGTTGTTAATGAAATGTGAGGGAGATCTTCATCATTGTTTACAACAGTCATTATCTTATATATCATCCCTCATGACGATATTTCCTGATAGAATGCAAATAGTGGCGATGCCATAAATTTATATCTTCCCTTTCAAGTAATGCAGATGATTGCTTTCTTGTGGCGTAAACGAAATCAAGGTCCTTTAACAACTGGTAAGTTGTTGTTAATGAAATATGAGAGGATCTCTGATCTTCAGCTTTGTTTACAGCAGTCATTACCTTATATATCGTAGGAATTTCATTCTTTTGGAAAAAAATCGTGCAGTTTCTGATGAATTGCTGACAGCATAAAGTTGTTGTATTTCACTGAACATGTGTGTAGTCCTACAGCGCTAGTCTTCTTCCCCGGCATACACAGTTGTCAAGTTGTGGTCAGTTCCTTCTTCATGCGTTATACTGCTGTCTTGCTGACACCTGTCAGTTCCGCTCTTTGCTTCACGACATTGCCCACTGTTTCATCAGGATTTCTCGTCCGTAAACCAGCATAAACATTTAGTATGATGTGCTTTTCAGAGTTACTCACATGTTTTCCTTGAGGATGCTTTACTAATTTAGGATTACCACAAGTGGGAATACAAGAGCCAACACCACCAGTCATCTCTGCCATGTTTAGGGTAAAGTCAGCAGAGACCACATGATAAATAATTACATTTTCCAAACATAAGTTCCCTGTAACAATTTAATGGTATGAAACATATAATTCTAGCATTGGCAAGTAAGGAAGTAGTAAAATAATTATATACAAAGTACCACACAATGTGATAACGTAAAAAATGTAAGGAACTATTTTATGCAGCGTAAGCCTATAGTACGAATGGTAAGAAAAGCCGGAAATTTAACTTATTCTACTACTTCTAAAATAACCTGAAAAAGGGTATAGTTAAACTCATCCTAATATCATTAACATACCAACTGAACAACAATGGTCCCAAAACAGACCCCTATGGTACACCACTAGTGACCTTCCTCTTTCGGTATACTGCACCACCCATATACAACTTTCTGATACCTATCTGACAGCCAGTCACTGATCCACCTCAGAAGTCTGTTATCCAATCCCATCCGTTTCACTTTGTTTACCAGCTTGTTGTGTGCCAGTCTATCAAACGCTTTGCAAAATCCAAGTATACCACTGTATATGCATCTCCCCTGTCCAAGGTATTTGTTACCTTGTTATAGTAAGTAAGCTAGTGAAACATGATCTCTCATTAACAACCCATGCTGATAACAACAGAGAATACTGCTGTTATCAACCCATTTCTGTATCCTACTTCTCACCAATCTCTCCAGTACTTTCACCACAACTCCAGATATACAGATTGGCCTATAGTTTGTAGCTACAGCCTTATCACCATCTTTATGCAGTGGAACAATTTTGCCTCCCTTCCACTCCCTTGGAACATGTGCTGTTGCAAGACTCTTATTAAACAGCCATGACGATGCTACTACCAAGTCTCTGGAATATTTCCTTGATATGTGTGGTGATATGTCATCAAATCCTATTGCCTTATTGACATCAAGTTTGTTTATTTTCTCAAATACTTCCTTCTAATTCACAATTGAGCCATCCTCTCCTATATCCTCTACACTAAGTTCCTCATGATTCCACCCTGATCATGATGAAACACCCTTATAAACTGATCACTGAATACCTCAACAATGTCTTCTGCAGCAGTTACCATTCTACCACTTTCATCCATTAACATCATCTTACCATTGAGTCACTCTCCTGGCTTGTTCTTTACACTCTTCATGTAACTGAATATTACCAGTATTCATCTTGTACTTCCTTCAAAGTATCTTCTTTTTCCAGATTTCATGCTTTAAGCTCCACATTTTATACCTATCTTAATCAGCCTTTTGGCCTCTGGAATATATTCATACATTGATGCTGTTCTCATTCTCTGTAGGACATCTGTATTTGTCACAATTTCTGTCCATGAGATTTTCAGAGCTCTCCTATAGCACCACATTTCAAAGGCCATTATCTGTTGCCTTACTCTCTTCTTGAATATGGTCTCACTTCAATATGTGAAAATTGGCCATACTAATGTTCTTATCATTCTTTTCTTCTCAATACTCATAGAACTTATTGTTTGTGCAATGTGTTTTTTTTGTGTTATTACAATTTTTATATTGTATCCCAACAAAAAAGGCAAACAAAGATTAATAACAGCTGAAATGAAGTTTATGAGAAAAACTGCAAAGTATACTAGAGTATACTTTGATCACAAAAGAAATGAAGAAATTATGAAAAAATTAATCTGGAATCAGTAATAGAAAAAATTAAATAAACATAAATGGATGGAACATGTTGAAAGAATACCAAAACAAGCCTTAAATCACAAATTACTAGGAAAAAAAAACAAAAAACAGGACATCCTCTTAAGAGATTCAAACGATGACTTTTAAGGCTGCAACATCATTATCCTTGACAAGCATAATGATGATGATATTGTATCCCATGTGCCTCTATGACAGAGATGAAATACAGGAATAATTATACCTGTGTTTAATAATTTCATTGTCTTGTTTTCAAACATGATGATGATGAGGGTACCACAAGATTCTAGCTGGAATTGCTAGATAATGTATATATTATTATCATCCTGATGTTTAATGTATACATCAAAAGTATAAATCATCATTAATTTATACATCAATATATGATTGTGACTCACTCAAGTGGTCTGCAAAATGTGGAACCTAAAATGAACGAGTGAGTCAGTCGACCTGGTTGGCCAGGTGGTTAGCGTATCTGCTCTCCAGCCAAAAAAAGGCTGTGGGTTCAAATCGTGCATTTGTTGATGATGCTAAATCCTAATTTAGCATCATCAACAAACAACTGAATGTGTGCTCTAAAACTTTGAACTAGTTAGTAGATTGAGTGGTGGAGACAAGTTGTAGAGTAGATGTCCTCCCTCGATGAGTCTTTGGACTCCCTGGAGGTGTCATGTAATAATATCAACAACTAGTTCAAAGTTTTAGAGCACACATTCAATTGTTTGTTGATAATGCTAGGAAGAACAATGGCAGGATACATTGAGGTGATACTGTTACAACAGGCTTTAAATAGACTGGTACTTTGGGAATGGGAATCACTTTAATGTTAGTTAGTGTACATTAGAATTTTTTTTTTTACAAAAAAGGTAAGGAAAATTGTGACTGATCTCATTTGTTAGTGTACAGATAGTCCTTATGAAAATACCACTGACTCATTCATTTTAGGTTCCACAGTTTTGCAGACCAGTTGAGCGAGTCACAGTCATTGTTAGTTATATGTTGCAAGATATTTCTTTTCAGAAATAAAATTTAATGTAAGCAAGTCATGTTGAGTGAAGATGCAGAACTAGGCTGTAGCATATTATCTCTGCCTAAAGAAAAGATGAAAACGCAATGATCCTGCAGGATAAAATACTGAAGTTTACTTAGGATTGATTTACTTATTGATTTTACTGATTCCCTGAAGAATTATTGAATACAATAAAGTGATTAATACCACTGCCATAAGTATGTATTTCAAATATTTAATAGGCATGTAGCCTATTAAAACTATTATACCAAGTTTAAATCAACCCTGGAAAATTTCAATCAGTAAGTTTTTAACTTCTGAATCATTAATTTAAAAATATTTGAAATTATGTTAAAATGTTATTTTAACTATTTCCTATCCTATCCTTCTTGTCCATCCTAGGATGGGTTGAACACCTCATAATGAGAGGTTACTGGCGTATTAATGCAGCCGGTTCGCCACTCCTCTGTTGCATCCCCTAAGGGCGATATTCATGAAGTAATCTATGTGTGTTCACAGGGCCAGTTTGCCTGTTTGCAGGATGAAAAACCCCAGATAATTGGGGGAGGGGGGAAAACCTGAGGCCCACATCCAAGACCAGCTAACTTGGCTATGGCTAAGGAAGCTCCTTGAGCTCCTCACATTGTCGACAGGAATCAAACCTAGGACACTCCTTCCCCAGGCATATGGTTGTGAAGCGCATAATCACTAGGCTAACCGCGCAGACTTTAACTATTTAATTATACTTAAATCATTCTTCATTAGAATGTAACAGGATTGTAATTATTAATATATTTATCAACAAAAATGTCAAATATATACAATATGCATTTTATTTAGTTAAATAATGCACATGTGCTAAGAAATAATAATAATAATAATAAAATAACTGTAGATTAAATGCCAAACGATTTTGATGAGAGTGATGCCTCTGTAGCGCAGCTTGAAAAACAGTGAAACATTGCACCATTCAATTCTTGTTGTGATGAGGGGAATTCTTATATGGGCTTTTTGAATTGAAGGTGAGTTAACCAATATCATATGGAGATAGCAGGGTTTTTTCTCCCAGAAACTCCTGTTTTTCATCCTGCATACAGACAAAACCTTCAGAACACATTCAATTTACAACCAAGGAATACTGTTGTTGATGATCATGGGCAGTAGATGGTGTGGATGGTAGCAGTGTCATACTAGGAGAATTAAGTGGTAGTGGAGAGGGTGAGATGTATTTATATTAATTAATATTAATTTATATTATTTTATATAATTTATATTAATTAATATATATATAAATTAATAATATTCCATGATCATCAACAACAAATACTGATGTTGATGATCATGGGCAGTAGATGGTATTGATGGTAGCAGTGTCATACTAGGAGAATTAAGTGGTAGTGGAGAGGGTGAGATGTATTTAGTGAAGTAGAGTAGAGCGTCCTCCCATGATGAGTCTATGGATTCCCTGGACGTGTCATATTATAATAATAATAAAAATCAGCAATAAAAAGATAAAGGCTATAAAAATAGGCAGAAACATTGAAAATACCATCTATATCCTGAAAATATAGCATGGAAAACTAATAGAACAAGTAAATTTCTGCTAAATATTTAAATTTAAACAATTTTTAATGAGAATGGCAACTTAAATATATGGAATAAAAATAAACAAAGCTAGTATGTTGAGAGTCAATAGCAGAAATTAGTCAAAGCACTAAACTAGCTGTATAAAAGACAATATTCAAACCAATAACAACCTAACAAAGCTTAGAGGCCATAGACATGGGAGTTCTGAGGGAAAAAACTAGAGGAGTGAGCAGATGGAATCAACGACAATATCATATTAAAAATATATCGGGAAAGAACTTGACATTGTTAGCATTCAGGAATGTATGATGAATGCCAATTTTAAGTGGTATGATCACTTAAATAGAATGAGAAAGGAAAGGTTGGCAAAATTTTGATGTCAGAGGAGGATGAAGATCCAAGTGGATTGATACAGTTGCCATAAAAGATTGAAATATAAGATCTGATAATATTGTATTCTTAACAGATAAACCAATTTAGAAGGAAATTAGTCAACAGAGAGTTAGTTATAATAATAATGTAAACCTTTTTTCTAGTACTATCACAGTATCCTGTACACCTCTTGAGAGTACATATCACAAATTTGATTATGACAATCAGATAATGGTAATATATTTCAAATCTTCTACAGAAACCTTTTAAGCTGCACCAGCCTGAAGACAATGTAAGTCAATTTATGTCTTATACTTTTCTTTATATATAGATTTGTCAGAAGATCAGTTAATACTGGTTTTCTAACTTATTAATATTGATTACTAATGTAATCAATAGTTTTCTCTTTTCTCCAAAGCAGAAATCCAACAGGCTTTTTGGTCTTCTTTGCTTAGGTTAAATTTCTAATTATTCTGCTAGTTTCATTCCTTTTCTTCTTGATGCTTGGTATACTGATGTAATTTAATTTATAATTACAACAAAATTAGTATAAATTAGTATAGATTAGTTTCAGACAGAAACTCCAAAATACACACACACATGTATACAGAAGGAGAAAAAACCTTACTGTGCGACTCACACACTTGACACAAAATTGTTAATGCAATACACTATCACTTATGGATGAAATCTACACTGCATAAATAGTGACTCCATTCTGAAGTTATATTGTATTATATATAACATATATGTGAAGCTGACAACAATGTATATATGTGATGGCCTGGTTGGGCGAGTGGTTAGCGTATCCGCTCTCCAGCCAAAAAGCTGAGGGTTCGAATTCCGCCATGGGCATGGATGTTTATGATTGTCTGTGGAAATACTGGTGGTGGCTGGTAGATGACGTTTGTGTAGCTGATGATGGTAGTTGTGGTTGGTGGAGACAGAGAGTTGTAGAGCAGGCCCTTCCTGGCTGAGCCTTCGGACTCCATAGAGGTTTCATGTAATAATAATAATGTGTCACTTAGCAGAAGAAAAATTTTGGAATACCTGAATAGTCCCCTGGATAACAAAATAAAATATAGCTTATCAACAATTTTTATATTTAATGTCATCTCCTTGTCTACGGAATAATTTTAAACAGTAAAATAAAATTACTCTCATAAAAAAAAAAAAACATCTATTTTTTCAATGGTATGATCACTTAAATAGAATGAGAAAGGAAAGGTTAGCAAAATTTTGATGTCAGAGGAAGATCTAAGTGGATTGATACAGTTGCCATAAAAGATTGAAATATAAGATCTGATAATATTGTATTCCTAAAAAAATACCAAGATGTAAAAAAGTGACTGCACAGAAGGTTTGCTACAATTTAGAGGAGGTAACTTTATTAATATCATCTTTATTAGTGACTTTTCTCCCCCCCTTAAGTTGAGCCCATATATGAGAGGGTGGTTAATCAACCTATAATATGTTGGTACTGTATATGGTAGTCAGTTGGGAAGGGAGAAACTTGTTTACATTTGCTGAAAGTTTTCCCACTTGGTTATACTATAACTTAAAGATACCAAGAAATTATATACTTGGTTTAATCCTTTATACAAGTGTAAGCAAACAAGTCTGCACCTGAACTATTTTCAGACCTGTAAGGATATGTGCTTTGTATTATGGGATACTAAGGCAAGTGATGTGAAGTCATAAGCTTTTATATACGAGTTGCCCCAGCCCTGAAAATAGTTCAGGGGAAACTTGTTTGCTTACACTTGGATAAAGGATTAAACCAAGTTTTAATTTCTTGGTATCTTTAATTTATTGTTTACATTTGATTTAAGTGACTGTATATTGTATTCCTTGGGAAACACAACAGGAGGGAAGACTGTTCCACAATTCTCCTTCATCCCTGCAACTACAGTTGCAGGGATAAAGGAGAAGGAAAAGAAATTTGTTCTGTGGTTTTCAAGGTGCACTGTGAAGGGATGATGAGCAGCAGCTGCATGTGTTCCAACCAGGGGGGAATATTCCGGGTGTGTGGTGCTCATCCACGAAATATCAATATCACCCATGTTATATTTTTTGCATTTATTCCCATTAAAGACTCCCCCAATTGTTTGCAGAATTAAAATTGAACACAATATACTAATGCTTCATTGTCCTCTTCAGGAGGGTAATAAAGCATTAGTGCTTCATGAAGAGGGCACTTACGGCGCATAAACATTGCGTCACATTCGCGTTAATAGCCCGGGTGTGCTTACAAAATGCATACACCTTTGCGCCTTTTGCAAATATGTAAAGAGGGCACAGTGGGTCAAATTCTTAGCGTTGTAGTATTTTTAAACCGTTGAGAAAGCGTGCTAGGTGAGCTAAAATTTTGAGCTCACTCAGCACTTAGTGTCTGTGATTGGTTATTGTCAACCAATCCAATTGAACGTTGTCACTTGTCATGAGTTGAGCGCTTTTCGTATGCGATGTATATTACAAACGGTTGTTATGCATGTTAGGAGAAAAATGCTAATTGTTGTTTTCTTTTGCTTGTGCAGTATAGCATCTGTTGAGGTTGCAAAGTTTTTTTGACAGTATATAGAGACATTTTTATTCTAGTCTTAGGAAACAACAGGCAGTAAAAAATATCTATTCCTGAATAAAAATGAATATTCTGTGTATTATGTTGTTGATCTACAACAAAATACCAGCTCATGTGAGATTGATAAGACAGAAGAATTGCTGATCCTAAAAAAAAATTAAAAAAAAAAAAAAACACTAATGAATTTAGGATTCTCGAAAGTGTGGATGGGGTGCTTAAAGGTCAAAGCTGTGTAACTGAGAGGAGACCTCCACATAGCCTTTAAAGGAATGCAGAGAACCGACCAGGGCTTCTGACCTAATGTCCAATCTCAACTTCACGTGGTGCACCCTGTTGGGTATCTACTTTGATACTGAACGAACGAGGATGGGCTGGCAATTTGGGATTTAGCCGACCAAATTGTATTCTTATTGGTTAAACCAAAATAAAAAATGATGGTACAAAATGACAAAATTTCATGCCAGCTGGGGTGTCGCCCGGTTAAACAACGCCTCCGTTGTTTTGGCCAGGGAACCAGAGCGAACAGCGAAAAGTCAGCTACTGGAACAAATCTGAAAACAAACTCCAACTCAAACATCACCAGAGTTAAAGATCGGTACTATCAACATAAGAAGCCTGAATGGCAAAGAAATGGAGCTAGCTGAGGAATTAGATAAGTACCAGATCGACATAATAGGGGTGACTGAAACAAAAAAGACCAAAACTGGTGAGATCTTTCTGAGCAATAAATACAAAACGTTATATTCAGGCAATGACAATCAAGGAAAAGAAGGAGTAGTCATAGTATTCAACACAAAATACGACACTAATCTTCTTGAATGGCAGTCAGTCTCAGGTAAAGTAATGTGGGCAAATACGAGAATGGGAAACTGGACAATGAGACTTATTTGTGCCTATGGTCCCACAGAAGGTTCTACTAAGGTAGAAGTGGAGGAATTTTTTGACGCTTTAGAAAAAGCAACTGACACAATGAAAAAGGAAAAGTTGGTCCTTGTTGGGGATCTAAATAGCAGAGTAGGAAATGATTGTGAGACATACAAACATATTTTGGGAAAATTTGGAGAAAAGAGCAAAGTTAATAATAATGGAAAATACCTGTTGGATTTCTGCTCAGGACATGAACTGGTTATTACTAACACCATGTTCCAACATAAAAATGTGCACAAATTCACATGGAGAGAAGAGGCTAGGAATAAGAAAAGTCTCATTGACTATGTTATTGTTGATAGTGATGTTTTCTCCCTGGTGCAGGACACCAGAGTGTACAGAGGATTTGAAATTGGAAGGGATCACTATTTAGTCTTGAGCAGGATAAAATTGAATTTCATATTGAAAAGAATGACATGTAAGAAAGTTTTAAAGCGAATAAAAGTTGAACAGCTCTCAGATGTGAACTGTAGACTAAAATACAGAAAGATTATTGAAAAGAAAATGAAAGAGTTTGAGAACAGGAATCAAACCTTGGAGATTCAGTGGCCAACTCTGAAGAAAACATTGATTGATTCTGCCAGAGAGGCATGTGGGGAGGTTGTGTGCAAGGAAAAAAAAATCAGAACTCCCTGGTGGACACAGGAAGTTAAAGAGGCAGTGAAGGAAAAGAAGAAAGCATATCAAAAGTTCCTGGCAAATAAGTCAGCTTTTACTCTTATAGAATACAGAGACAAATGTAAGAAAGCTAAACACTTTGTAAAACTAGCTAAACAAAAGTCATTGGAGAATTTTGGCAAGAACATAGAAAATAAATATCAAGAAGGTGGCAAAATATTCTGGAGGTTGTTGAAGAAGCTTAGGAATGGAGGTAAGAGTGCTGTAAAAGGAGTTAGAGATGATAAAGGTGACATGAAAACAGGAGAAAAAGATATCCTTGAAGTATGGAGTAATTACTTTGAAAAACTGCTAAATGAAACAAGCAGTGATGACAGCACAATGATAAAAAACACTGACCAGGCATGTAGTCAGGAATACATATCCATACTTGAAGTAGAAAAAGCCATCAAAGGCTTAAAATGTGGAAAGGCAGCAGGAGTAGATGATATTCGACCAGAAATGCTGAAGTATGGTGGTATAAGAGTCTTACAGTGGCTGCACTGCATAGTTCAGAAAGTCTGGACAGGGGGACGAATTCCCGATGATTGGAGTAGAGCTCTCATAGTACCCATATATAAAAAGGGAAATAAAACTGCACGTGAGAATTACAGAGGTATTTCCCTACTGAGTGTTCCTGGCAAGATCTATGCAAGTATACTTGAGAAACAGTTGAGAAGAATTGTGGAAGAAAAGCTTGGTGAAGAACAAGCTGGATTCAGGCCAAATAGAGGCTGTCAGGATCAGATCTTCACTTTACGACAAATAGTCGAGAAAGCATGGGAATATAACAAAGATCTGTATTTAAGTTTTGTCGATTTGGAAAAGGCATATGACAAGGTGCCAAGAGAGAAGCTATTCAATACACTGCAGTTATATGGTGTCAATGGGGCATTATATCAAGCAATACTTAGTCTTTATTTGAGTTGCAAGTCAGCAGTTAGAATTGAAGGAAGTACAGGAAGATGGTTTAATGTTAAATCTGGTGTGAGACAAGGATGTACATTATCCCCTCTGTTATTCATTATCTATATGGATCACATTATGAAGGAAAGTGGTATTAAACCTGATATCAAAATTGGAGATGTTAATGTCAGCTCTTTGCTTTATGCGGATGATGTTATACTTCTAAATAAATCTGCAAGATTCTCTGACTAAATTGAATAGCTGTTGTAATAGATATGGTATGAAGGTCAGCAATAAAAAGACAAAGACAATGAAAATAGGCAGAATCATTGAAAATGTCAACTGTGTTGTGAATGGAGAACCTGTGGAACAAGTAAAACATTTCAGCTATTTAGGCACGATTTTTACTGAAGATGGTAAATTAAATATAGAAATAGACAACAGAATCGACAAAGCTGGTATGGTGGGAAGTCAATTGAATAAATTCATATGGAATAAGAGAGAAATTAGTTGGAACACTAAATTAGCTGTATACAAGACAGTGTTCAAACCAGTTTTAACTTATGGATCTGAGAGCTGGGTCAGAAGTAAAACACTTGACCAAAGACTAGAGATCGCAGATATGAGAGTCCTGAGAAAGATTAGAGGCGTGAACAGATGGCATCAATGACAACATCATTAAAAATGAGGATATTAGGAAAGAACTTGACATTGTCAGCATCCAGGAATGCGTTAGCAGAGCTAATCTCAGATGGTATGGTCACTTAAATAGAATGGGAGAGGAAAGATTAGCAAAACAAATGTTCTCTGCCAGGTTGGCAGGAAAACGACCCAGAGGAAGACCAAGATATAGGTGGATTGATACGGTACAAAGTGCCTTAGACGATAGAAATATAAGATCTGATAATGTTGGAGTCTTGACAAGTAACAGACTGATTTGGAGGAAAATTGTAGATAGGAAGTTAGTAATGATGTAATTTTTTCATGTAGTACTGTCATATCCTGTACACCCCTTGAGGGTACATGGCAGGAATTTGATGATGATGATGATGATGATGAAAGTGTGGATAATTCCGATAATGATCGGATGTAACATCCGATCATTATCGGTTGTTATATCCGATATACATAAACTTATCCTGTATACTGAGTCTCAGTAAACATAATAAAATTCTTGTAAATCAGAGCGAAATATACACAAACCAGAGAAATACATATAACATGTGCAACAAATTTTACGAGATGATTTGGTGCTCCATCAAACCATATTTATTCCTGCAATACTCTCTCTCTCTCTCCATAAGTTTTTTTTTTAAATTATGCCATCATAAATTCACTTTTTCATGTTTAGAATTTATAGGATTGCACTATTCACTCTACCCAGCAACTTATAGGACACACATATCACAAATAATTATTAATTATTTGTTTACCATTAATGAAAGTGTTTCTACTCACACTTATTCTTTCCTATTCTCACATGTCTTATAAATGATGGTTCACATATTTTCATCTTTGAGTATTTCAAATATATCAACCAAATATAGCATTCTCCTTCATTGTTGTTTTCTAATAAATCCTAAAACAGACTGTTCCCCCACTCTACACAGAAGTATTCAAAGTTATCCTGCAATTAATTGCATTGGACCAATTAAGATGAGAGCTGATGCATTATGCCCTCTCAAAACTTTCATACATCGATAAAATACAATCGCACGGGTCATGGGGGCATCTGCAGAGGTGGGGGGGATTCCCCTAGGATCAATTAAAAAATTTCATAAATTAAAATCATAAAATTGATTGAGATATGTAATCTTACACCCTCGACCCTGGGAACACTTTGTCTGTATTAAAATTTTATTATGGGTTGGCCTGTTTTGGGCCACAGCAGGGTAGCCATAGAACACGTGTTTTATTGCATTTTATTACCGGTCTCTGTTCACAAATCAGAAAAAGATGAACCAAAAACAGAAGTACGTGTTTTACTGCAGCAATAAAACACTTACTCCTGTTCCAACTATATATTTTGTACTTTTGGCTGTAATTCATCCTATCATGAGCAGTACTTTGCTCTCCATGCTGGCCACCTGCCGTTTTTCACTAATGTCTAACTTTTGGCAAGGTTGCACTAACTGATTCCAGCTTCTCCCACCCTTGTTTCTGATACTCCTGGCATTAGTATTTATATAGATAATATTCTTACACTAATACAGCTACAGATTCTATATTAGTATATATAAACTGTAGCATCCCCTTAGGTCCCTAACCACCTTTCTTCTTAGGTGGCATCTTCATATTGAAAGTTCGCAATTATGGATTTCCAAATCGCTATATTTTCTGCCATTCTTTTGATGTCGCCATATAGTTTAGATTTCGTCCATTCCAGAACATCATCTATCCATGTCCTTCTTCTCCCTCTCATTGTTCTTGTTCCCTCTATCTTTCCTTCTAAAATTATTTTACTCAATTCTCCGGTTGACCCTCTCATTATATGTCCAGCCATTCTCATCTTCCTGTTCATGATGTCTGGCACTAGTTGGTTCTTCATGTTCATCATTCATAGTACCTCTACATTTGTTATTTTATCTCTCCATGAGATCTTGAGGGCTCTTCTACAGCACCACAACTTGAATGCTTATAGTCTTCTGATTGTCCATTTATCCAGTATCCAGTTTTCACATCCATAATTTAAGACTGATCCCTCATATGTTTTGATTATTCTTAGTTTTGTTTTGTTGTCAATATCATTTCTTAGGATGTATCCATTATTCCAGAAGGCTACTTTTGAATTTCAGATTCTGATTTCTATTCCTTCTTTCCTTTTCCCAGCTTCTGTGAATATACATCCGAGTTAATTGTATATTTCCAATTGTTGTATCTTATGACCTAACACTTCTAGTTTGCTTTCTATAGTACTTCCTTTATTTATTATCACATATTTGGTCTTTTTAAGGTTTAATTCTATTCTATACTCCTTTCCATTTTGGATTATCTTGGTTAGCATTTCTTCCAATCCTGTATTTGAATCAGCTATGAACACAGTAATAAATTTAGGTTAATCCTTTATCCAAGTGTAAGCAAACAAAGTTTGCTCCTGAAAATATCTTCAGGACTGAGGTAAGGTGGTACATCCCTTCGCAAGTCTGCTACGAGTTGCGAAGGGATGTATCTGCATTCATATGTTACAAGTGATATTCCGCACTGTTTTTTTGCTGTCAGTTTGGTTTAACACATGTTATGTAAAGGATTGTGATATTTGACAGTAAATTGTATTTGAGAGATACCATGACCTCCGATGTCAGTACAGTATGGTTTAGTTTATTTATATATATATATAAAGTTTTAAAAGAAAGTATACCTTAAGTAGACATATCGATACAAAATTAATAATGGAAAAAACTCACGTACAAAGATTATTTAATAGTATAATTTTCACCTGTGTGTCACAGGCATCTTCAGTACATATTAAGCTCAAATTAAACAATAACTGACAATTCCAAAAAGCGCCACCTAAAAAAAAAATTTTTTTTTAAAAATTGATACAATAAAAAGTTAGGAAAGATTAGCTGATTTGTAAAGTACTATCTCCCATAAAGCGGATTGACGTAAGCCGTCGGATCTGTTTAAGTTAGGAGAATGAAGTAGAGTTTCACATGTTTCTTTATAAAGGTATTCCATGAGGAACTGACTTTTGTGAAGAACTCGTCTTTCTCCAATGAACTCTGTCTAGTGAAGATGGCATGTTCTGCAAGTCCAGACTTTTCAGGTTTAAAGTATTCAATATAAGATTGGTGTTCTTCTAGCCGAATAGAGGCAGATCTTCTCGTTTGTCCGAAATAAGATAATCCACAAGAGCACGGAATCTGGTAGACACCTGGATGATTAAGATGTGGAAGCTTGTCCTTAGGAGAAGTGAGAAAGGTGGAGATTTTTCTAAACGGTCGAAAGGCAACAAAAATATTCAGTGGTTTTAAAACTTTTGCTATATGTTCACTGATGCCTTGTACATAAAAGGGATAGGAATGCATGTTATTTCTTCTGTGTTTGAAGAGGAAGACATATTAAAACTACTCAAAGTTATTTTAATGAAGCAATTCTTATAACCATTAGATAGAAAGGAAGAAGTTATATATTGTAGTTCTTTCTGTAAAAGATCATTTGAAGAACAAAATTCTCATCATTCAGAATAAAATTCAGACATTGTAAACTTATTTGATTTTGTAATACATTCTGGTTATTTTTCCTTTAAAAATAAGTTGTATCAACAAATTGAAGGAACAGCAATGGGCAATCCTCTTTCTCCTGCTATCTCCAATTTCTTTATGGAACATTTTGAACAACGTATCTTTGACAACATTTCTCCCAGACCTACTCATTGGTTCAGATATGTCGATGACATTTTTGCTGTATGGAATGGCTCTTCGGATGAACTTCAACAATTTCTCACTAAGTTAAACGCACTTCATCCTAGGATCAAGTTTACCCTAGAAGTAGAATAAAATAAGCAGTTAGCCTTTTTAGATCTTCTAATTCTTCGCCAACCAGATGGTAACCTACATTTCTCAGTTTATAGAAAGAAGACTCATACAGGCCATTATATCCATGCAGAATCTCATCACCATCCCAGTCAAAAGGCAGGAACCATTAAAACATTGGTTCATCAGACCCACTCCATTTGTTCTTCAGACGATCTTTTACAGAAAGAACTACAATATATAACTTCTTCCTTTCTATCTAATGGTTATAAGAATTTCTTCATTAAAAGACCTTTGAGTAGTTTTAATATGTCTTCCTCTTCAAACACAGAAGAAATAACGCGCATTCCTATCCCTTTTATGTACAAGGCATCAGTGAACGTATAGCAAAAGTTTTAAAACCACTGAATATTTTTTTGCCTTTCGACCGTTTAGAAAAATCTCCACCTTTCTCACTTCTCCTAAGGACAAGCTTCCACATCTTAATCATCCATGTGTCTACTAGATTCCGTGCTCTTGTGGATTATCTTATTTTGGAAAAACGGGAAGATCTGCCTCTATTCGGCTAGAAGAACACCAATCTTATATTGAATACTTTAAACCTGAAAAGTCTGGACTTGCAGAACATGCCATCTTCACTAGACATAGAGTTCATTGGAGAAAGACCAGAGTTCTTCACAAAAGTCAGTTCCTCATGGAATACCTTTATAAAGAAACATGTGAAACTCTACTTCATTCTCCTAACTTAAACAGTTCCGATGGCTTACGTCTATCCCCTTTATGGGAGATAGTACTTTACAAATCAGCTAATCTTTCCTAACTTTTTATTGTAACGATTTTTAAAAAAAAATTTTTTTTTTAGGAAATTTATTGACCTTTTTAATTATCTTACACCAGCTACTTAGGTGGTGCTTTTTGGAATTGTCAGTTAATGTTTAATTTGAGCTTAATATGTACTGAAGATGCCTGTGACACATAGGCGAAAATTATACTATTAAATAATCTTTGTATGCGAGTTTTTTCCGTTATTAATTTTGTATCGATATATATATATTCTTTGTTCAATAATTTCTAGATTGTAACTGAAAATAAATAAACCTTCATGTATTACTAAAATAGAGAGCCAAAGGCTTATTTATCATACATGTCCTCTAGGAGATGTGCTTTACATTATGGAAAATACTAAGGAAAGTGATCTGGAACTTACTCTACCTTTACTACAAGTTGCCCATAAGGTTGCTTATGCTTGCATCCACCAAAATCTTTAGTTTCTATATATTCGGCACGAAACTCTTGTAGTTTCTATATTCGACTATGAAATGTTAGATTCAATATTCACTTAATTTATACCATCATGTATTATATTTGCAGTGTTTTTTCTTTATGTTTTATTGCTCGCTTGCTTGCCGAGGTCTGGAGAGTCATTTTGCTTGTTATCGTAGAATTTATGCCGATAAGAAAAAAACTAAAACTGTTCAAATGACTTCTGATAACTACTTTTGATAAAAAATTGCAGTAAATAATATAGGTACAAGAATTTATTAAACATTTACTTTGCATTCATTTTTTATCTTTCCTAAAAGAGTACCATATAAAACGAATTATTAATACAGCAATTGATCATGGACAAATTGTAATTTTTACCATTGATTATTAGATTTGATTAACGCGATTTTGATATACGCGGTAACATCGAGGGATTAATTAACCACGTTAATCGAGGGATATCTGTATAGATATTTCGCACTGAAAATAACAGTAATCATCAGCGTGTAGAAACAAGCAAATCAAAGAACAGGAATGCAAGGTACATACAACAATCAGTTCACCAATTAAAAACAGTTGCTGTGAGTTAGATATTAATATATTAATGAATAATATTAAAACTGCTTTTTAATCAATAAACCAATTGGTGTATGTATCTTGTATTCCTGTTCTTTTTCTCGTTTCTACACACTAATGATGTACTATTATTTTCAGTACAAAATATCTGTACCTTCATTAAATTTAATTCCTGTGGTTATCATGCAATTTGTTGTTTAGTTATGCCACAGATACCTTTATTAAAGATTAGCCATATGAAGACTTCTGTGAGAAAAGGATATATGTGGAAGTACAAGTATGGTGATTACGACAAGCCTTGGAGCTATAGTATAGAATGAGGAGTTGAGTGAAAAGGAAATAAATGCTGCTTGGGAACTGGTAAAGAAATATTTAACAGCATGTGAAAATATTCTAAAGGTCAAAAGATTGAATAAGGTATATATAAAATGGATGAGGTGATTAAGCATGAAATCTGGAAGGAGAAGAAGGCACTTTGGAGGCAGCACAAGATGAATAATAGTAATAATGAGCTACATGAAGAATCTAACGAGCAGGCCAGGAGAGTGACTCAGTTGGTAAGGACAACGTGAAGTAAAGTAAAAAGTGAAATATGTGCACAAATTAGCAAATCAGACCAAGAAAACCCTCAGAAGTTTTTTCGATGTGTGGCAAATAGAAAGAAAAATGATGTCAATGAATGAAAGTGGGAGATTGGTAACTGCTGCAGAGGACAGAGTCAAGGTATTCAGTGAGCAGTTCATCAGGATGTTTCATCCTCTATGAAATCAGAAGCTCAAGTGTAGAGAATGAAATGAGAGAAGACTTAATGGTGAGTGAACAAGAGATATAGCATATGAGCAGTAAAGGAAGCTAGATGTCAATAAGGCAATATGAATTGATGACATATTGCCACGTGTCTTAAGGGAACATTCCAAGGAGTTTGAATCAGACTTACCTACCTGTTTAACAAGAGTCTTGCAACAGTACAAGTCCCAATGGAGTGGAAGGAAGGTAATTTGAGCCACATGTCCACCTAGTGGACATCTGGCATGTGGCTCAGCTCTGTAAACAGGATTAACATTCTTTGTTGTAGCTTCACCTTATGATTATGCTGATGCACTGATGATGACCAGTTAGTTTACAATAAAATCATAAAGATAAAATGATGACTAGTTAGTTTATAATAAAATAAGATTACGATTAAGGCCCACTTAACTTTGGACCCATTTAAAATAAAATTAAATTTAACTACATAATGAAATGACAGCATTGTATATTAAATAAAATTTTAAAAAAATAATTAAAATGGAAGAAGGGTACATTATGCTTCGCATTTATGAGGATGAGACTCTCTCCCAAATCTTGGCAATAGAGTTATTATGATTTAAATTTGGTCAGTGTAGAAGTGCTTTATGCACTCTCTTTAAATAACTGCTCAAATCCAAACCTATATCGATGTAAAAGGTAAGTATTGGACTAGGATATCGTGGTCAGTGTCCACTCCATGCTGAGCGAGGTCAGATTTTTCAGGTTTATTGTTGTCAATATAAGACTGATGTTCTTGTAGTTGTTTTTCAACAGAGCATCCTGTATGTCCAAATTACAAGCAGAGGCACTCACATTGAACTTGGTAAACACAAGGGGGTGGGGGGACAATTTATTATTATTATTATTATTCAGGCCTCCATTTAGTCACAAGACACATCATGAGAGGCCCACCCTAGAAAACAAGTCTATCAGGCAATGCATCCCACAGTTCAACCACCCTCCATGTATAAAAACCACTCCTCGCCCTCTTGCTCACAGCTTTCTTTTGTAACTTCCAAGGATGGCCCCTTATCCTTGTTCCCAGAGGGGGGGGCAATTTATTTTTATTATTATTATTATTCAGGCCTCCATTTAGTCACAAGACACATCATGAGAGGCCCACCCTAGAAAACAAGTCTATCAGGCAATGCATTTCATAGTTCAACCACCCTCCATGCAAAGAAACCACTCCCCACCCTCTTGCTCACAGCTTCCTTTCGTAACTTCCAAGGATGGTCCCTTGTCCTTGCTCCTTTCCCTGTTCCACCAAATGAATGCCCAAGTGTCAACCCTGCAACTACCTCTCAACAGCTTAAAAGTCTCAATCATATCACTCTCCTTCTTCTATCAACCGAACTCTACGGTCCACATTCCCTCAGCCTATTCTCATAACTAACATTGTGCAGTCCTGATATCATATTTGTTATCTACCTCTGCATTCTTTCCACAGTAATATATCAAATCCTGGGAACCAAATTTGAGCACAATAGTCCAGGTGTGGTCTGATCAGGGCTTTATGCAAGGGAATGACAACTCTTATCTCTGCAGGTCAGCATCCTTCTCAATATTGCAGCAATCCTCTGGATTACCTTCACCACCTTTGCACAATATATTCCCTGAATTTCAGGTTTTTATCAATCATCACCCTCAGATCCTTTGCCCCCCTACTTCCTCCGACAGAGTATGAAGCCTCCCATTGATGTATCCCTAACTGCAAGACTTTACATTTAACTGAATTAAACTGGCATCTCCATTCATTTGGTCATCTGTACAGTTTATTCAAATCCTCTTGCAGGGCTAGCACATCTGCAGTATTACTAATAACCCTTCCCAACTTCACATCATCTGCAAACAATTGAATATCCCTCTGCAATCCAGTGACTGATATAAAGGTTAAACAATATAGTTCCCAATACTGAGTCCTGTGGGACCCCACTTGTAACCTTCTGATTCCTTGATACTGCTCCCTCATACATAACTCTCTGATAGCTATCAGATAGCCAATCCTAAATCCAGTTCACTAACCTGACATCTAAACCCATGTGCTGCAACTTAAATATAAGCTTATCATGTGGTATGCTCTGTCAAATGCCTTTATAAAATAAAAAAATAATAAATAAATATTGATAAATAGCAGAATATGCCTTCCCCTCATCAACCACTCTTGTCACTATTATAAAAGCCAATCATATTACTAAAACAAGAGCACCCCTTAACAAATCCATGCTATCACAGATAATATTACCCTCATCTGCCCAATGCTTTAAATCAGGGGTTGGCAACCTTTTCAGACTTGTGGGCCACATTCAACTTTTTTTTTTTTTAATAATCGGCCACAAGCATTTGATTAAGAGAAAATAATGAGTGAAAAAAATACTTAAGTTATCAATTTATATATATATTATATTAATCTTAAAAAACACAAAAATATTTAAAGTACGAGATTACGAAATAAAGAATGACATTCTCGTAATGACGTCTGATAATATATTCTTTCATAACAGCAACACTTTTATGACAAATAAGACAAAGGGGCTTATCCCCATTTTCAATAAAGAAGTACTTGCTGTTCCATTCATCATTAAACCTTCTTCCTTCATCTGCAATTTTACATTACCTTGAACCAATTTTTGGAATTATTTTTAACAAATATATATCCCCTGAAAATAATAGTTGATGTTATTGAATTATATTAAAAGACAGACCAGGAAAAGCGACTGCAAAAGTGCGCCAAAACCTCAGTTGTTGTTGGATGAAGTCGCCTTTGTTATCCATATTTATGATGATGACTCACACGGTTGACTCGTGCCAAGTTGCACGGGGATATCATGAAATATAGGTATAAAATTTTTAATTTGTTATTCATAGTATAAAATGTATTACTTAAATAATTCAATATACAGGCCACACACCATGTAAGTATGGTCAACCTTTTATGGACTGCCAAAAATGCAAGTTTGGGCTGCATGCAGCCCACGGGTTGCCAACTCCTGTTGTAAATGATCCCCCACTAATTTCTCCAAAATCTTAACAAGTGCTGATGAAATACAAACTGGTGTATAGTTTGACACTTCCAGTCTGTTGTCACCCTTATGCAATGGCACTATCTTAATCTCCTTCCACTCCATGGGCACCTTTCCCATGGCCAAACCAGTGAAAAGCCAGGTGAACAAAACTGTCAGTTCTTTAACACATTTTCTCAAAACCCATGGCTAAATCCCATCCAGTCCTATTACTTTATACTTTAGTAATGAGTATTTGAAACACTCTCTTCTTACATTTCTAAACTTTGAATCTGCCCTATCACGTTACTATTAAAACCTACTTCTCCAGGATGAAATATCCCAATAAAGTGTTCCTTGAAGAACTCCACTATGTCCTTTGCATCAGTCACTTGATTCCCATTTTTTTTTTATCCAAAACTGTCATTCTTCCATAACCATTTCTCCTCCTACTGCCCACATACTGAAAGAATTCCTTAGGATTTTCTTTGGTTCTCAGGGCCCATCTCTTCTCATATTCCAGTTTTGTCTTCCTAACCATACTAATCTCTCTCCTGGTCTGAATCTTATATTCTTCATGCATCTGCTCTCAACCGATCTCCTTATATCTCTTCTATAACCTCTTTTTTACTTGCAGTTCCCCATTGATATTGTTTGTCACCCACTTTGCATCAAATTGTGCTCTCTTTTTCACTTGCAGTATACAACTTGCTATTGCTGCTAATAAATATTCCTTCACAAGTTCCCAAGCACTGATAATATCTTGCCCTTCCAACTCTATGGAACTGTCCCAAGCTGATATTTAAGACTATTATAATCACCTGTGAATTCCATATGCATTCCTTTTTCTTTGATACTCCTGCATGTCTATTCATCTTCCAAGCCAAAACCATATGGTCATTCTCTCCAACTGGAGGCAGAGATGCTGTTTCAGTTATAAACAGATCCTCTGATGCTATGCCTAAATCTAAAACTCTTGAACCTCGTGTTCTTTCTACATATTATCTAAGACGTTTGTCCCTCAAGAATTCCAGAAATCTTTTATGGATGGTTGATAGGGAAAAAAACAGGAACTAAATTATCTTTTAAGGATCTTGTTAATCATCTCAGACATGCTTGTAATGTATGGGATAGGGACTCAAAGGTGGATAAGAATATGAACTGACAAGGAGGTACAGAAAAATGAGCAGACCATCTTCCTGTAATTAATTCAATTCTGACTGCTGACTCATACTTAAATATTGGTCAGGTATTCCTCTGTTTAATACAGGTCAACATAACATAAATTAAATAGACTTGTATTGTTCTGTATAATGTCCCATTATCCTGTATTTATAATGTAATGTTTTAAGATTTTTTCTTGGTAACTTGTAGTTTCTTTTCCTCTATAAAACATTAATATAGATCCATGTTATATAACTAGAAGAAAAAATTGTAGTCTAAATTTAATCAAAAATATCTGAATCATTTTGCAATGGAGAGGTCTGCAGAGAAAGAGAAAAAAAAATAATTAATGCTTATTGGCTGGATTTTAATATTTTCCAAGTACACTAATTCATTCATTTAATATGTTTAATGCTTCAATATTTGATAGGGCATCCTGATGAATACCTCCACTGAATAAAACTGGCACGATGAAATATTCAGCTTAAAAATGAATCACAAAAGGTCAAATTGATGGCATAATGATTTTTATAAAAGCATACTTAGTGAATTTCTTAAAGTATCTGATTAAAAGAGTTGCTGCTATGACTCTTGATGATACATAAAATTAATAGGAAAAAAAAATTGCATTTTTTTTTTAACATAGCCATAGGTTAAAATGAACACTGTTGATAATACTACACCAATCACATTCACAGAATTTTCCAGGAAAATTAAGAAGAGGTTAAATTTCATTTAAATTAGTTTTTCTATTATTAGATTCTGTGTAAGAGTGTGGTTAGCAAAGACTAGCTTTTTGCTTGGCAACAGAATAAGTTGCAATTGCTTTGTCAGGAAATGAGTTTAAGAAGAATGATAGGTATTGTGTGAATAACAGTTACTGTGAGCCAGCAACAATGAAACTTCTGACTCCATAGAAATGTCTGTATAATAATAGTTGTTATTATCTGCCAATATATTACAACCAGCAGTGATAAAGTTCACCAAAATGACAGTGATTGGTGTGGTTGTGGTAATTTTATAGTAGATATCATCATCACCAATTTCTTGATATGTACTAACAAGGAGCGGGGAGGGGGCATTAACAGCACTATGTGATTAAGTTGACATCATTACTTATCTCCTATCAGCAATTTCCTCCAAATTAGTCTATTACTTGTTAGCACTCCAATACTCATAACTAATATTTCAGTCTTCTAGGGCACTTCTGATGGAATCAATCCACCTAGATCTTGGCCTTCCTCTGGACCAGCTGTTTTGCTAACCTTTCTTCTCCCATTCTGTTTAAGTGACCATACCACCTTATACCTTTGCTCATACATTTTTGAATACTAACAATGTCAAGTTCTACCTAATACCTACAGCATTTTTAATAAGATTCTGCCACTGCAATTCGTCCATTCCCTTTTCAGAACTCTCATATCTGTGGTCCATAATTTTTTGATCAAATGCTTAATTTCTAACCTAATTCTCAGATCCATAACTTAAAACGGGTTTGAACACTTTTGTATACTGATAGTTCAGTGTTTTGGCTAATATTGCTCTTGTTCCATATAAATTTATTCAACCCGCTCCTTAAAACACCAGTTTTGCTTATTCTGTATTTATTTTCATATATAATTTGCCATAGTTAAAATATTTTACTTGTTACATAAGTTCTCCATTGAGGACAGCTGAAGTTTTCTTATGTTCCTGCCTATTTTCATAGTTTTGGTCTTTTTATTGCTGATTTTCATGCTAAATGTTACAGCTGTTATGCAATATGGTGAATGATGAATAAAAGTTGAGATAGTGATTTTGCATCAGATATAAAATCATGTTCAAGACAAAGGTAGACAAGATGAACAACAACAAGATACAGAAAAATGAAGCAAAGATATAAAGTAAAGAGTTTAACCTTGATATCTCAATTTTAATACCAGGTTTAAATGCTATTTATTTTAATAATGTGATCCATAGAGATAATGAATAAGGGAGGAAGTAACATGAACTCTTGTCTTATACCTGATTTTACATTACACAATCTTCCTGCACTTCCTTCAGTTCTAGCTGCTAAGAATTAAAGTTGAGCAGCTTTCCCAGGTGAATTGTAGACATAAATATTATTATTCAGGTCTCCATGGAGTCAAAAGATTCATCGTGGGAGGTCCTTCCTAAGAAACACAAAGTCTATCATACCACTCATCGAGGGGAGGTCTCCCTCCCCAAGAAACAAAGTCTATCATACTACTTCTTGAACTCATGGACCATTCTCGCTCTCACCACTCCATCAGGCAATGCATTCCATGGTTCAACCACTCTCCATGCAAAGAAACCACTCCTCACCCTCTTGCTCGCAGTTTCCTTTCGTAACTTCCAGGGATGGCTTCTTGTCATCACTCCTTCCTGCTGCTCAACCAAGCGAAAGAACTCCCCAGTGTCAACCCTGTAACCATCTCTCAACAGTTTAAAAGTCTCAATCATATCTCCTCTCCTCCTTCTATCCACCAAACTCTGCAGTCCTGAAACCATCTTTGTTATCTGCCTTTGTACCCTTTCCACAGTTAATTTATCCCCTTCAAATCATGGGGACCATATCTGAGAACAATAGTCCAAGTGTGGTCTGATCAGGGTCTTATACAATGGAATGATAACTGTTTTATCTCTGCAGGTCAGCGTCCTTCTCATTATTGCAGCAATCCTCTGTGTTACCTTCACTGCCTTTGCAATATGTCCCCTAAATTTCAGGTTTCTATCAATCATCAACCCCAGATCGCTTGTCTCTCCTACTTCCTCCATATGCAAACATTATTCAAACAAAATTGAAATAGTTTGAAAGTAAGAATCAAACAACCTTAGAGTCTCAGTGGCAAACTCTGAAGAAAACTTTAACTGATTCAGCTAGGAAGGCATGTAGTGAAATTAATAAGAACACCATGCTGGGCACAAGAAGTTAAAGAAGCAGTTCCAGAGAAGAATAAAGCATACTGAAAGATCCTTGCGAATAAGTAGGCAGATGCTTTAAATGAATACAGGAATATATGTAAAAGAACTAAACTATGTGCAATTAAGCAAAAGTTATGGGAAGACTTCAGTAAGAAAATGGAAGATTTCTTAAATATTGGAATACTGTGAAATGGCATAATAATATAACTATAAAAATGAAAGAAATCTCATGTTAAAACTTATTTATTGTAGAATTTTTGCCTAAGTGTCACAAGCATCTTTAGTACAGGATTATAGAGCAAGATTGAAACAACAACAATAAATAATTCTATAAAGTGTCACCTTGGCAACTAATGTAAATAACTAAAAAGTTTAATAATTTCCTAACTTAAAAAAATTAAATAAGGCTAGAAAAGATTAGACGATTTAAAAAAAATACTATCTCCCAAAGACCATTAGATCTGTTTAAGTTAGGACAGTGGAGTAAAGTTTTATGCATTTCTTTATAAACATGTTCTATGAGGAAACAACTTTTATGAAGAATTCTTGTCCTGTTCCAGTGAACTCCATGTTTAGTACAAATAGCATGCTCGGCAAATCCAGGCTCATGATATTTAATATAAGACTTGTATTCTTCCAGACAAATTATGGCAGATCTTCTGGTGTGTCCAAAATAAGATATGCTGCAAGAGCAAGGAATCTAGTAGATGCCTGGCAAACCTAAAGGTGGACACTTGTCCGTAGCGAGAAAAGTGGATATTTTTCTGATGGGGGTCAAAAATATATAGTGTTCCAAGAAGAAATTGGCAGAATCAAGAAAAAAAGAAGAAACAAACTAAAAGAATAGGCAGTTCTTTATTACTATTATTACTATTACTACGGGCAACTCCAGGGAGTCAGACTCATCGAGGGAGGCCCCAAATCATATTCATCACAACTATTCGACATTCATACAGTATCTATCATACCTTGCCTTAAACTCATTCACTGTCACAGCATCCACCACAGACTCAGGGAGGGCATTCCACTCATTCACTACTCTAAAAGTAAAGAACCCAGCTCTAACACCATTACTGACCACACTTTTGCCCAGTTTCCATGGATGTCCCTTAGTCCTCCCACAACCAGCCCTGTTCTCAAAAATATCTTCTGAATTAATTTTATAGAAACCCTTCAGTAATTTGAATGTCTCAATCATATCTCCCCTCCTCCGCCTATCAACCAATTTTTGCAACCCACAAATCCTCAACCTGTTCTCATACGGTTCATTCCACAGACCTGCTATCATCTTGGTCACTCGCCTCTGCATCCTCTCCACCTCCTCCCCATCAAGAAGAAACCTAGGTGACAAAATCTGAGCACAGTAGTCGAGATGGGGTCTTATCAAGACTCGATACAGAGGAACAATAACCTGCTTGTCTCTGCTTGTCAACGTATTCTTCAGCAACCAAGTGATTTGATGAGCTGATTTGGCCACTTTTGCAATGTGTCCCCTAAATTTCAATTCCTTATCCACCAACACTCCTAAATCTCATGCCTCATCAATTTCCTGGAGCACAGTTCCACCAATGCAGTAAACTGCAGGCCTGAGCTTTATACTGTTCCTGCGCCTGATGGTCACCCTTCTCCTTAAATTCCCTCCACAATTGTTTCTTTTTTTGCAGCTCAAGCTTAATAGTGTTATTCATCCATTTAACCCCTACTTGATTTATTATTCGGACTCTTGGTATACAGTCAACCATTGCCTCCTGCAAACAGTTCTTAACCACCTCCCATGGGCTATCAACATCCAGCCCTTGCAGTTTTACATGCCATGGCATTGAGCCAAGCACACACCTAAGCTTGTCATACTTACCAGCCCGGTAATTCCACATGTACCCTGTCTTAATTGTAAATTCGACTCCTTTAGCCACCTCCCAAGTCATGACCTTATGGTCACTCTCACCAATTGGTGGCAACATGGTCATGTTCGTTACAGCCACATTCTCATTTGCAATTACTAGGTCCAGCACTCTCTGCCCCCTGGTATTTTCCAATACATGTTGCCGTAGATAGCTGTCCCTTAATAACCGCATAAAATCCAATTCCTTCCTCCCATGTGCCCTCTCCTCTTTCCAGTCAATGTTACCATAATTGAAATCACCCATAATAATTACCCTCCTTCCACTCATTTCTTCTATTTGCTTATGCATACTATCCCCACCATCCACTCCATCACCCGGTCTATAGCAGCACCCAATTATATATTTGTTCTGTTAGATTCTATCTCACACCAAACAGCCTCAAATGTGCTTTTTTCCCCATCCTGCAGTTCAACTTCTATACTCCTTGGCTGAAGCTCATCAGCTATCATCAATAACACTCCTCCCCCCTTTTTATTCACCCTGTCACTCCTGAACACGCTATACCCATCGCATTCAATTCCACTAGCTTTATCATCTTCTGTCAGCCATGTTTCACTAATACTGACAACCTGTGGCCTGGAATTGCCAACCATGGCCAAAAACTCTTCCTTCTTGTTCCTAATACTCCTGGCATTAGCGTACATGAATCGCAGAAGCCCATTTGTCCCATCCCTCCTTTGATGCCTTATATATACAACCTTATACAACTATCCCATTCTGATTTGTTGTCCGTCATACTCGCTCGAGCATAATATACTCATTCATACACTTAACTGCCGCCCTAAAGTCTGCATGTCTACTCCCCCCCTCTTAATAAATCTAGTTTCCCTGAGTCTGTACATCCACTTCCACATCATTCATCAACACTCTTTCAAGTCTCCGTACACCAACTCCATTCAAATGTAACCCATCCATCTTATATAAGTCCTTTCGCCCATCGAACTCATTCCACACATCCACAAATTCCACTCCACTCTCCATGCATAACCCACGCATAAAGTCATTGGCAATTTTGGCCCTCCTTCTAAACACTTCGCTGTCATACCGCAGTAAGATACTCACCATCCTAACTCTCTCACTCTTCTCTTTTGCTACCTCAAACAACTCCCTCACATCCTCTATCATTTTCATTTTGTCCTCTTTCAAATCATTCGTTCCTGCCACGATTATCATCTCTTTCACCCTCTGTTTCTGCAGTCGAATAGATTCGCTGACGTCCTTTATGTTCGCACCCGGCTGGTACGACTTCGTTAAACTCTCAATTATTACGCCTCTTAATAGCGAATCCCCATACAGCACTCGCTCCTTCATTTTATTGACGTTTACGAATATTCTATTATTTGCCATCACAGACTTCCGCCGGTTATTTGTCGGTACGTTCAACACACATTTTTCCATATGCTCCAGTTGTCTTTTAGCTCTGTGTATCACACCATTCAAACGGGCAATTTCGCTACTCGCATTTATCTCACCATTTTCATTATCGATCAAATCATTCATTCTTTCTGTGTTTCTACCTTCATTTACACATTCAGCGACGCTCTCACACCTATCTGGCACTACTACGCAATTCTCTAGCACACCGCCATTTTCTACATTCTGACTATCGTTAACGATATCACTCTTGACACACGAAACACACTTGAAGTCCTCATTCTCTTTACACTTTCTACACATATTAACTCCACTATCACTTTCTAACCAGACTCCCACCGCTCTTCGCAAGGCATACATCTCACAGACAGCACATTGCATAAATTCGTTTACATCAAAACTCTTAAACAAACATGGCGACCTGGCCGCCATTTTTTTCTTTATCGGTGCCATGTGTACGCTATCTTTTCTTAAAAATAATAATTAAAATAACAGAAAACAAGCAAAAATTGCACAGACACACCAAGAAACAAAAAGCAAACAATACTACTTAAAATTCTAGTAAAATATCTAATGTTAACACAAAATACTACTAATCTTTTCAGGAGCTCTCGACAAGCCGACGATCTAATCAGTGCAACACCTTAATGATGTCCATTATTCTCCAACTTCATCATGGAAAGCTTCTGAACAAACCATCTTTGATAACATTTCACCTAGACCTACACATTGGGAGAGATATGATATTTTTCCAATTCATAATGGCTCTTCCTCTGAGTTATAACAGTTTCATTCAATTAAATGCACTTCATTCCAGGATCCAATTCATCTTAGAAAAAGAAATAGATTACCAAATAGTCATTTTGGATCTTCTAATTCTTCATCAATCAGATGGAAGCCTAAAAACTGAAACCAGATTTCAGTTTTTAGGAAGAAGACTTGTGCAGTCCATTATATCCATGCTGAATCTCACCACCATCCTAGTCAAAAGACCTTATTACATCGTGCTCATTCTTTATGTTCTTCTGACAGACTTTATTACCATCATCAACAGACCTCCATGGAGTCAAGAGATTCATTGTGGAAGGTCCCGCTCTCACATGCACAGCTCATCGTACCTCAACTTAAACGCATTCACTGTCCCTGCACTCACCACACTCTTAGGCAATGCATTCCAATCGCCTACCACTCTCCATGCAAAAAAATCTACTCCTCATTCTCTTTCTTACACCCACCTTATACGGCTTCCAGGGATGGGCTCTTGTCCCCCCCCCCCCTCGATTCTAAGAAAAATCTCATCCACGTTAATCTGGTAATTACCCTTACTAGCATATGTCTCAATCATGTTTCCTATCTTCCTTCTATCCACTAGGCTCTATAATTTGCATTCTATCAATCTGTTCTCATATTCCACATTCTAGAAACCAACTTAGTCAATCATCTCTGAACCTTCTCCAACATCTCATCATCCTTTTAAAAACTAGGCAACCAAATCTGTGCACAGGAATCCATATGCAGCCTTATCAAAATCTTGTACAATGGAATCTAAACATTCTTACTTCTGTGCATCAGTGTTCTCTGCATCATTCCCATAAACTGCTGTGCTGTCCTCACAATTTTAGCAGAAAAATATCCCCACCAATCCTATACTCTGCATCCCATCTTCGCTTCCCAAATTTTAAAACCTTACACTTTGTAACATTAAAATGACATCCTCACACACTGGTCCATTCAGACATTCTATTTAGGTCCTCTTGCAAAGCTACATCTGCTCTACTTCTCATAACTCTCCCCAACTTTGCATTATCTTCAAACAACTATATATTACCATTTTTAAGCACTTTTTCAATGTCCCCAAAATAGAATTCCCTGGGGCACACCACTAGAGACTTTCCTCTTCTGGAATATCACTCCCCATGTGCAAAATCTGAACATACTACTGTATATGTATCCCTCCCCCCTCTTGTCCAATGTATTCATCACCTTATTATAATAAGTAAGCAGATTGCTAAAACACGATCTTCCTTTAGCAAATCCATGCTATCCATTAAAGAGAATTCTACTGCTGTCACCCAGTTGCGAATCCTTGTCCTAACTAGCCTCTCCAACACTTTGACTGCAACTCCAGACAAGCAGATTGGCCTATAATTCACTCCCTTCATGAAGTGGAACAATTTTTCCATCTTTCAACTTCTTTGGAACCTGGGCTAATCTAAGACATGTTAAAATGCATGTTAAAGCTGTTGTTAACTCCTTGGAACATGGTCTCAAGACATGTGGTGATATACCATCAAGTTCATGCCTCTGTTGATATCATGTTTACTCAATTCCTCATGTAAATCCTGCTCACTCACCATCAGTGGATCCTTCCCATTGGCATTCTCTCAAGTTCTGCATTATGCTGCAATCACAAAGATGGAATACTTTAACGAACTGCTCTTAAATGCTTCTACTATATCCTCCTCAGTGTTTATCATTCTCCCATTACCACTGATAAACATCATCTTCCCATATATCATTCTTCCTTCTACTGGCCAAATATTGAAAAAACTCCCTACGATATCTTTTAGAATTATTTGCTAACTTCTGCTCATACTGCACTTTTGCTACCTTTACTAAGTCAGTCACCCTTCTTACTTGCTCTTTGTACTCCTCATGTAACTGATTATTTTCACTCATCTTGTGCCACTCCATAATGCCTTTTTCTTCCCAGTTGCATGATTCACATATTCAGTTATTCGTTTTATACCTATTTAATCTCCTGACCTTTCGAATATACTCAGTCATTACCTCTGCCACATACTTCTTGAGTAGAGACCAAGCAGCAGTGATTTCCTTCCCATGCAATTCCTTATTTCATGATAGAGCTGCAAGCCACCTCCTGAATTTGCCATAATCACCCACCTTATAGTTCCACATATAACCCTTTCTCACAGAAGTCCTGATATGGCTGGCCACCACCAATCAAGTGATCACTTCATGATCACTTTCACCAACTGGAGAAAGATGTGACACTTCATTTACAACATCTTCTGATGAGATAATAAAATCCAAGACCCTCAATGCATGTGTGGCTTCTGTTATGTACTTCTTAAGGTAGTTATCCCTTATAAACTCAGGAAATTTATTCTCCTTGGTTCTTGAGGGATAACTACCTTAAGTTACATATCCACTACTAACATCCTTACCCTGCAGTCTATATTACCATAATTGAGTTACATATCCAAGTTACATATCCACTACTAACATCCTTACCCTGCAGTCTATATTACCATAATTGAAATCGCCCATAATGATCACACTTTTCTTATTAGCCAGACCAATTTGTCTAAACATTTCCTTCTCACTGCCTTCCACATTATCGGGTCTATAGCACCACCTTACTAAACATTTCATCCCATCCACCTCCACTTCACATGATACTGCTTGAAAACCACTGTCATTATTTGCTCCTCACATCTCCACCCTAGGTGTGAGAGGATTGGACCTGGTCACAGGATCAGAAGAGCAATCCATAACCAAGGCGACAACATTGCCTTCAATTGGTGAAAGTGACCATGCAGTCTTAAATTGGGAGATCATAAAACATGAGGAATATTCTATCAAGAAGGGGTATTTGTGGAACTACAAGGCAAGTGATTACGACTTGCTTAGGAAGAAGCTTAAATCTGTACCATGGCATAAAACACTGCAGGGTAAGGATGTTAGTAGTGGATGGGAGACAGTTAAGGGTCATTTAGAGGAAGCAATATTAACATGTTAACTGCCGCAATACTAATTTTTTTCCATCTTCACAGGCCACTGGGAATAATAACAAATTAACCTGTGAAACAGATACGTATCACATGGCTCTAGCATAAAGAGTATGTGTGAGGCACACTTATTGCACACGGCAGTCAAAGTGTTAAATTGTATACTTATGGTAAAGATGGTTAATCAGGTAGGAGTTGGATGAGTAATATCATTAAGCATGAGCTGCAGAGGATATATAAAGAGAAAGGTGACCAGCAAACTCATGAACAGTAGAAAGCTCAAAAAAGAAAAGTGGCCAGCAGGGCAAGGAAGGCAAAATCAGTTTACGAGAAGGATCTCAACGAGCAAGACAAAGGAAATTCCAAAGAGTCCTTTCATTATGAGGCAACTATTAAGAGGAAGAATGACTATGGAGATTAACCTTAATGAGTGATGATGGTCACGAGGTGACAGAAGTAGATAAAACAGTTGAGTTACAGAGTGACCACTTTGCAAAGGTATATTCAACCTAGTGAAGGTTACTGTTTTAACATATGTGACAGACACTAATGTGGAACAATAGTGGTGAATTGGAGTTCTTAGGATATTGCAAAATTTTAATGTAAATACAGCTCTGGGATTAGATGGGATATCAGCTCAGGTTTTTTTGAGAATGTGCAAGGTAATTGGAAATGTCTCTGACTAGACTTTAATTTCAGTCTCAGTTCTGGTAGAGTTCCAAGGGAGTGGAAAGAGGGCAACATAATTCCCTTGCATAAGGAAGACTGCAGTAGCAAATTATAGACCAATCAAGTATCTCAGTTGTGGTAGTAAAAGTACAGGTAACCTTCGTATACCACGGTACTTATACAATGCAGTTTGCAAATTGTAGTAACCCTTCTTCAATGTGGTACTTATACAACACGATTTCGATATAACACAGTCTACAAATTATAGTTACCCTTCATCTTCTCATATTTTTAATATTTGATTTTTAATTAAAAATCAAATTTTATCTTCGTTAAATTTGCATCAGCTCTTATCGCACATGTAGAAGTAGCGAATTTATATTAGGGAAAATAACCTTTAGCATACATATACGTCAATTGTTTACCCTAGAAAAGTGTTTATTGTTGAACAACGTCTTCGTTTCCTGCCAGGAAAGAGCATTAAAAATCATAAGTGTGTTAATCTCAAACTGAGCACTTTATTTTCTGGTGAGTTACATACAATATGTGATGCTTTTTTATGTAAAAATTTCATTTTTATAGTAATGGCCACTTAGAGGGCTTTTGCGATATGCTTGAAAATGAAATTAGTGAATTAATTGATGGGGAAATAGATTTAAATTAAGAGGAACTGGTACAGTTAATAGGTGATGTCGAACCAAATATGGGGGGAAAGTTCTGCCGAAGATTCTGATTGTGATTAATCCGTTAAAGAATTCAGTTTAAAGAAATTAGTAGAAAGATTGGACTTGCCAAGAAAGTGAGGAAGTTATTTTACGGATAATAATCCCTCAATGGAGTGCTCCAGAAAATTCAGGAGACAATTGAATATTTGTTTAGCTCAATATTATGAGCTTAATAAAAAATTGCAGCATAGTGGTAAGCAAGGTCTTATTACTGACTTCTTGATAACTAAACCAGCCGAAGTATGCAATGAGAATTATACAAATGTCCAAGAGATTTCAAGTGATGACGACGTCCTGCCACTCGTAAATAAAGAACATCTACGAAATGTTATTTTTGAAGAGAGTGATGACGATTAAAATATGCACTCTATTTTATTTTGCCTAAACATTTATGCATTATGTGCAATGAAGTCTATGTACATTTTGTAATTTTTATAATTTTATACTATGTATTTCTTTCATAGTTTATATGTTTTCTTAACTTACATGAATTACCTGAATTAAATAAAAATATATTTTTGTTGGATATGTCATTGTTGTTTATATAATTAAAAAAAAAAAAACGATTTCGGAACATAACCCTACTTTTTCTAAGTCTTGCATAATGAGATTTATATAACACAGCATTTTTGTGGACCCTAACATGAGCGTTATACAAGGGTTACCTGTACTGGAAAAATTAGTCAAAGGAGAATTCAAGAATGGGTGGATGATACATGTGGATACAAAGCCGTTTTCCCCTCATATATGATACTGTATGAGAAGCAACATGGCTTTGTGAAGGGTAGGTCATGCCTTAGCAATTCACTAACTTTTTTAAAATAGAGTAACAGCTGAGCTGGATAAAGGAAATGCCTACATGATGATTCTGCTGGATTGATTTTACAAAGGCATTTGACAGAATACTACATGAAACAATGTTATGCAAATTAGAACAAATGGGGATGGACATGACACTGGTTAAGTGGATAAAAGGGTGGCTGCTGGACAGATATAAAAAAAGAATCTTTTTTGCCACAAGGTTCAGTGCTGGGACAATTGCTGTTTAATTTGTACATAAATGATATAGGAAATAACCTGAAAGGAAATGTTCAATTGTTTGCTGATGATGCAAAATTAGATAGAATAATAGTTAATCAAGATGATGTGGAGAGCTTGCAGGATGATTCAAATAGGCTGTCTGTCAGTATGGGAAAAAGACAACGGGTGTTAGTTTAATATGGAGAAATACAAAGTTATGCATTTTAGTATAGAAACTAAGCTGTGTATTGCACCGATGACACTGTACTCCAGGAAATAGATAAAGCTAGAGATTTAGGGATGGTGGCACACAGAGAGTTAAAGTTTAAAGGAGATATTGCTAAGGTAGCGCATAAGATTACTTGGCTACTGAAGAAAATATTAACAAGTAGAGATAAGGAAGTTGTTATTCCTCTTCATAAGGCCTTTGATATGTCCATATCTGGATTACTGTCCTCAAGTCTAGTCTCCTGGGTTTCTTCGGGATGAGGAAGCAGTGAAGAATTTCAGAGTGGGCTGTGGAATGTTCCCTATGAGGATTGATAGGAGAAAAAGAGGGGATATAATAGAAACATTTACCGTATATTTTCACGTATAATGTGATCCACGTATAAAGCAAACTAGAAATTTTGTTTCAAAACTAGCCCTAAAATGCCATGTCCACGTATAATGCGATCTGTTAATCTTGTTCCTTAACATTATAAATAAAACAATACGAATTAACGAAAGAAATATTTATTTTAAAACAAAATGTCAAAATACAATATGAATTAATGAAAGAAATATTTATTTTAAAACAAAATGTCAAAATCCTTTAAATTCTTCATCTTTTGAGTCATCAAACATTTCATTTATAAATTCATCTGTAGGCATTGCATCATCAGTGTAGCAGATGTCATCGTCATCATGCTCTCCATTTTGTTGTGCATCATCCTCGCTTTCGTATATGATGTCATCTTCGGATCCATCCATTGAATTACTTATTCCACATTTAAGAAATGAGCATTGAATCATTTCAGATGGTATCGAATCTCAAGCTTCTTTAACCCAGCTGGTGACTAGGGTGATCTCAGGCTTCTGAAAATTCCCACCCTTTGTCATCTTCATCAAACCAGATGACATCCATTCTCTCCATTTTTCACGTAAGTGATCTTTAAACAGCCTAATCAAGCTGACATCAAGCGGCTGCAAAATGGAAGTTAGCCCACCCAGTATGACTGCTAGGTCTGTACGTAGCTCACGTGCTTTCTCTTTGCTTGCCTTCCGTTAAATGCGCCGGAACATATCCCAGACTAGCATGCTTTGTTGACGTAACAAGCTGCCTGGACGTATGTTCCATACTTGATCCAGCCACAATTGTACACCTTCTTCATTCATCCAACCTTTCTGATTGGCACGAACAAAGACACCTGGTGGAAATTTCATATGCTTTGGAATTGTCTTTCTTTTAAATATCACTGTCGGCTTTACTTTGGTTCCGTCTGCCATGCATGCATGCTAGAACAACGGTAAAATGTGTTTTTTCATGTCCCGTTTTTTTTATGAGGACACTCTTTTCACCAACTGAGTTTATTGTTCGATTCCCAGGCATATCAAAGTACATGGGCATCTCATCCATATTGCCTATTTGGGAAAGTTCATATCCGTGACACTTCCATAATTTTATGATAAATTTATGGAAGGATTCCACTTTTTCTTCAAGCTGCTTTGGTAACTTCTGCATAATTTTTGTTTGGTGTCGTAAAGTTAATGCTTTGCGTTCCATAAATCTGTTGCACCACCCAGGCGAAGCAAGAAAAGATGAAATACCCGGTGTGTCCTTGAATTTACCATTCTTGAGTTGTAGAGCTCGAAAACTAATTGCATTTCTTTTTCCTATAATGCCATCTTGTCATTGCATCAAAATCCATTCATTTAGCTCTTCTTCGAGTTCTGGAAAGGATGCTACATCTCCACGACGGGCACGTTTCGTTTTGGGGATTTTTTCAAGACTGTCTTTTTGCTTACACAAAGTCTAATATTACTCTCTGCTACACCAAATTCTCTCATAGCAACACTGTTATTATGTTCTTCTGCAAACTGCATGATACGCAATTTAAATCCTGCTTCAAAAGATGAACGTTTACATTTCTGTTGGCTCATTTTCAGGCTAGGTTTGTTTAACGAATAATATTTAAAATGAACTGTGGTTAAACTGATATAATTGTGCTAATATACCACCAAGGGGGTGGGATATTAGCACTACTTACATTACTGGCTTTATGCACAGATACGATGCATGCTCGGTCGCCGCATGCGAGTGGGTCAAGTAGATTTGGTTGTATAGGCGTTAGGTAGTATATATTGTGTGTGCAAGTCTAATAAGATGTATATTTTTTAAGATCCACATATAATGCGAACCCAAGAACCCTAACTTTAGACCATAAATTTTAACCATCAATTTTTCATATTATACGCAATAATATACGGTAAGTTACTTAAAGGGCTTTATAGGATTAATGCAGGGGAAATATTTCAGCACTTGGCTAGACGGGGCCATCCTTGAACGTTGAATAAAGGTGTTATTAGTAGGGGTGTGAGGACTAGATTTTTTTTTTTTTTGCTTGCTTGGAGAGTTGTGAATGAGTGGAATGGGTTGCCAGAGTCAGTTGTGAGTGATTTGTCTGTTAATAGGTTCAAGGAGAGGTATGATAGATTGTATGGATAATTTGGATCTCCAGCAATGAGTCTTTGGACTCCATGGAGGTGCCTGTACAACAACAACAACAGCCTATTAAACATTTCATCCTGTCCACCTCCACTTCACACAATACTGATTCAAAACCACTGTTTGTATTTACTCCTTGCCCATCATGAATAATACTCCTCCTTTTTCACTTTGTCTTCATGAAAAAGTACATATCTCTCCATCTCTATTCCTGTCAGAATGTCATCCTCAATCAACCACATCTCATTTATACCAACAATTTTTGTTGAATGAACTATCAATGCTATAATTTCCTTCCACTTGTTTTGAATGCTTCAAGCATTTGTAAACATACATGCTAGCTCATTTCTGTTTCTGTAACTAGTCCTACTGATCCTGCTTATAGGATAAGACTCCTCCACACTTCCCTCCATCCACTCCTCTCTATCCTCACTGATATTATACCCCTCCTCAGACCTAAATGTTACTCTCCCCACACGCACAGCCTTAATCCTTTCTTGTGCACTCACACATCTACTCCTAAAGCCCTCACTTACACTTTTAATGCAGTGTTCCCCCTCCCTCTTTTCCCTGTCCACTCTGTATTCCTTTTCTCTCTCATTCTCTTTACTCATGTCACTCATCTCTCCATTCACAAACTTGCCTACCTTACTCTCCTGCTCTTCCACAACACTTCTTGCTTCCTCAGATCTTACATTCACTTCACTCTCTGTCTCTTACAGCAACAGTTTCTCCCACTGACTCACATCAAATCCATTCAAATGTAGGCCATCTCTTTTATAAAGCTCGATCCATCCCTCAAACTCATTCCACACATTCACAAAATGAACTCCTTTTTCCTCACACAATCCTGCTAGTATACTATTCATAATCTTTGCTCACCCTCTCAACTCATCATCATCATACCTGAGCACCAGTTACCAGTCAGATCATTCATGCCAACTCTTTTCCTCACATATATCTCTTATCCAATGCTTCAGCCACCATGCTCATTCTACCTCCCAGAAAACAAACCTTGTGCTCCTTTTCATTCACCACACCTCTTATCATCGAATCTCTGTACACTGCCACTCTCAAATCATTTGATATTTCTTTCAAATCTTTCATCCTCACATTCCCATGCAAATCCATAATTCTCCTCAGCTCACTCCTCATACATTTAATCTCTTGCCTCATCTTTACCAACTCTGCTTTCATATCTTTAATTAGTTTTTCAGTGCCGTTTACACAAATCGCATTTTCACTACCTTGCACATCTGCTGTCTTACTGCTAACTTGCTGCCATCTACATGCACCGTCTTACCAATCAGCATCACCAACTCATCACAACTTTCACCCGCTACCTTACCGTTACTGTTCAAGCACTTAGACATACCGTCAACTTTGCTTACTCCTATAGCTACGTCCACGATCATTGTCAGCTACTGCTTACGTTCAATGATATCTCATAATCCATAAGATGTTACTTCTTACACACCCAAACTCTCCCATCTCTCCTATTTATCCTCTCCACATAAATATCTTCAATCTCTCTCCAAGCATATATACTGTATTCATGGCATCTCACCATTTTTGAAAAATCCATGCCACTTGCTTTGTGCCATCTTACGTTTTTCTGCCATTTTACTCAAGCTCAAAGCTGCACACAAGAAACACAAAGAAATTTAATAAATACAAAATTATAACTACACAAACACCACTTACCAATCCCAACTATCATTCAGCAATATTTAAAAAACTAATTATTGCAATTGCCACACATAATTTTAAATTTTTAACTTATCTTTTCATAGCAATCTTGATGAATACAGCTTTCTCTTCACCACCTAGAGTAGATATGTATTCAACCAGAAATGCTCATATCTGACCAACCTTTGCTGGCAAAGGTTGGTCGATTGGTAGAGCCTCTGCTACTAATGGCTCACGCAAAAAGTTAAGCAAGTTTGAGCGCGGTTAGTAGTTGGAAGGGATCAATCATTCGATGCTGTTGGCACACTTTCCCTCGATGAGTCTTTGGACTCCCTGGAGGTGTCACATAATAATAATAATAATTTGAAACAATAAGAGAGTTCTGCACTGACTACATTACATAATTAAGAATACTTGGTCAGAAGATCAAATTCCAAATGATTCTAGTAGAGCTCTCGTAGTTCCCATCTATAAAAATGGAAATAAAACTGAATTACAAAGGAATTTCTCTACTAAGGGTTTCAGGTAAATATGCAAGCAAGTTTGAAAAAAGAAAAATGATGGAAGATAAAACTTGAACATGCTAGGTTCAGGCCAAATAACTGAGAAATGATTGGAATATAAAAAGCAGCTATACTTGAGTTCTGTAGATCTCGAAAAGGCATATGATAAGATGTCCAGAGAAAGGTTTTTAAAATGATACAATTATATGGACTAAATGGAACATCATACAAAGCAATACAGAGTCTATATTTAAGCTGTAAGTCAGCAATTAGAAATCAAGGAAATACTGAAAGATGGTGTGATGTAAAATCAGGTGTAAGAAAAGGCACACATATCACTACACTTATTCATCACCTATATGGTTTGCATTATGAAAGAATGTGACATTAAACCTGATATTAGAATCAGAGATATCAAACTTAATTCTTTACTTATGTAGATGATATTGTACTCCTAAACAAATCAAGTGAAACTCTCCAGGATTCTCTAACCAAATAATAGCTATAGCAAATTTAGCATGAAAATCAGCAATAAAAATACCAAAACCATGAAAATAGACAGGAACAAGAAAACTTCACCTGCATTCTTAATGAAGAACCAATAAAATATGGAAACAGAGACCAGAATAAGCAAAGCTTGTATCTTGAATAAATTGAGAAATTAGCCAAAACACAAAACTAACAGTATATAAGACAGTGTTCAAACCTGTCAAGTTTTAAGTTCAAGTTATGGATTGGAGAGTTGAGTTAGAATAAAAGTATTTGATCAGAGACTGGACACTACAGTTATAAGAAAAATTAGGGAGGTGAACATTAAAGAAAGTGCCCCTAGAAGGCCAAAATTAATATTATGGCCTTTGAGGGCACTTCCGACTGAATATTGGTGTGGTGACATGTAACAGACTAATTTTTATTATTATTATTATTATTCCTGACACCTCCAAGGAGTCCGAAGATTCATCGCAGGAGGACACCTACAGCTGTCTCAACCACTACACCGAACTTCTACTATGAATCATCTCCATCAACTTGGAGAAAAACTGTTAATATGAGAGCAGTCATAATATAAACTGAAACATGCAGTACTGTAATAGTATCCTGTACACACCTTGAGGGCACATATCAGGAAGTTGATGATCGCTTGCAGTTAAAATATAGACTATGTGTGGCTCTGTATAATGTTCCATTGACTGCTGTATAATTGTAAAACTTTTCTACAATTTTTTTCTGAGCAGTTTATTATATGCCTTTTCCAGATATTAAAAACTTAAACATAGATCTGTGTTATTTTCACAATTTTTTAACTATTTGTCATAAAGTGAAAATCTGACAACATCTATTTATTCTGAAACCAGCTTGTTCTTCTCCAAGTTTCTGTAACACAATTTTTCTTAGCATCTTTCAAATATGCTTATAAAAATTTTGCCTAGAGCAATTAGTAGAGAAATACCTTTGTAGTTTTCACATTCAGTGGTATTTCCTTTTTAAGAGATGGGAACTCTACTGCAATTATAATCTGAAATTTGACTTTCTGAACTATGCAGTGTAACCAATGCACATCTTTTTATACCTCCATATTTGAGTATTTCTGGTGGAATATCATCTATTCCAGGCCCTTCATCATTTCAGGCCTTTGATAGCATTTTCTGTACCTATCAAATGTACTGCCTAAAATACTGCTCACCAGACTATTTCACAGAACAAAACTTGAGCTCAAGTGATTAGAGAAATGACTAGCATGTGGTACATCAGGAGGGAAAAAGAAAGAGCGAATGGGAAGAGCATAAAGGTGTGAGAAACTGGGAGAAAAGAGAAAGTATTATATGGGAATTTGATGATAAGGGTACACTTAATGAGAAAGTGAAGAAAGCATGTTGTCCAGGTGCAAAAATAAATGATGTTAACAAAGCTGTAAGTGGTAGAAAAAAGAAGTGAATGAGTTGTATTGGCAGGCATAAATGATTTGAAAGGTGAGAAAAATGCAATGAGAGCAGATATGAGAGAGTTGTTGGAAGAAACAAAAATGAAGAGCAAGAAAGTAAAGATTGTGAATCAGCTGCCTTAGTATGACAGGACAGCATTGAGAAGGGCTGATTGCCAATGAGAAGATTGTGTAGGAGGAAATGTTGTGCAGTTTATAGATGAGTGGAGTGAATTTGATGGACAAAAGTTCCATCAAATTCTTGTATATGCTTGATGGACTGCAGTTGAATGGTTCCGGAGTTAGATGCTTGGAGAAATTGTTGTTCAGTGAGAGTTTGGAAGTGCAAAACCAGGGAAACTAGAGGAGAAACAATCAAGCATGTGTGTCTATTCATCTCTAGAACAAATGAGTGTGAATGCAGGGAATGACTGTGAGGAAATAACCACCTCTGGGATAGATAAGTATGAGTACAGGTATGATTGTGAGGAGCTGGGCACAGTTCCCCAGGTTTCAAATCTAAATGGACACGTAATGATATTATGTAAAGGTAACTGTGGGACCAAGGGGATGTTGAAATGCATGTATATGAATGCTCAAAGTACCAGAAATGAAGGAGAAGAGTTTTGGCCATTGGTCAGCTCAACTTGGTCAAAAATTATTGGAATTAGTGAGATCTGGTTGTCAGAGAAAGATATAGTTACAGAGATAGAATGTAACAGATATCATATAATGGATTGTATTTTCAGAGAAGATAGAGGAAATAGGTCAGGAGGAGGGGTATTATTAATGATAGCTGAAGAACTTCGACCTACAAAAATGAAGGTCGAAGTTAAGTTAAGGAAGATTGTAGATCTGAGGGAAATGGTTCATTTCAGGCTGTCTGGTAGGAGATTGAGACAAATAGGAAAATATATTGTTGGTTGTTGCTATAGACCTAGGGATCCAGAAGATATGGATGACATGAATCTGAAGATTAGCACAATGAGTGCAGGACAAGCAATTACCATGGGAGACTTCAACTATGGTGATATAGACTGAAAGGAGGAGAGAGCAAATGGCAAAATGGAAATTGCATGTATACAGTCACTAATGGATAATTATCTGAAACAGCATGTGATGGAGAGGACCAGGGATGTGAGTGTTGGATCTGATGTATTTATAGGTACATCTTCTGATGTACCTATAAATACAGCAGAAACTCTACCTCTAATCAGGAAAGTGGCATGCAGTCTTCTCCTAATTTGCTCAACATGTAGAATTTTCAGTCAAGAAAGAGTTTATATGGAAATAAAAAGCTGGTGATTATGACAAACTTAGGAGGAAACTTTGAGCAGAGCCATGGCATAAAAATCTATGAAATGAATGTCATTAATGCATGGGAAGAGGTTAGAGATTGAGTTAGAAGTATGAGACTGCATACAATGCAAGTCAGGAAAATAAATCTGAGGAGGAATTAAGCAGATGAGTAGCAATATGAAGCAAACACTACAAAGAATTGTGGAAGGAATATAAACAAAAAGATGATCAGAATGCTCATGAGCAATACAAAGCACAACAAGAAGGGTAACAAGGATGGTAAGAAAGGCTAAATCAGATTTTGAGAGACAATTAGCTAAACAGGCCAAAGTAAATCTAAAAGAGTTTTTTTTTTTCACTACATAGTAAGTAAGAGAGAAAAGCAGAAAAAATGGTTCAGTCACTAAGTGATTACTTTGCAAGAGTATGTAATTCAGGTGATGACTTTGCAGTTACTAAAGTGATAGACACTAATGTGAGAATTGAGGTAGATGAGTTGGAGGTACTCAGTATAATGAAAAATATCAATGTGAATACAGCAGCAGTAGGCGTAGATGGTATATCAGCTTGTGTGCTACTACGAGAATGTGCAAGTGTACTAGGCAGTGCGCCTGATGAAGTTGTTTAATATGTCTCAGCTCTGCCAAGGTTCCAAGGGAGTGGAAAGAGAGCAAGATAGTTTCATTACATAAAGGTGGCTCCAAGACAGAAGTAGCAAATTACAGGCCAATTAATATCCCTGGAGTGGTGATTAAAGTATTGGAAAAGTTGGTTAAAAGTAAAATTCATGAATGGGTGGAAAAGGTAGGTTCTGCATAAGTAATTTACTCTCATTTTATAATAAGGTGATAGCAAAGGTATTTCACAGAAAACCACATGGAAAATTATTAGTATGTAAGTTGGAGCAAATGAAGTTGTTTAATTTAACAGGATATGAGGTTGGTGGCATGGATGGATGGGGAGGGGGGGAAAGAGACAGGCACCAAAGGATTATGTATGATGGAGTATAATCAAAGTGAATGGGGGTGACTAGTGAAGTGCTCTGTACCACTGCACTTTAATTTGTACATTAATGATATAGTGTAAGATTTGAGGGGGGGGGGGGTATTCAGTTGTTTGCTGATGATGCAATAATTGGGAGGACAATAGCTGATAAAGGTAATATAGATATATTGCAGGATGACTCAAATAAATGGCAGTGTGGACAAAGGTTTTCAATTTAATATTGTAAAATGTACAATAATGCACTTTGGGATGAAAGGATTATACACTTTGTATTATACTGATGATACTAATTACAGGAAATTGATGAGACCAGGGAAATGGGAGTGATAGTAGATGGATGATCTGAAATTCAGAGGACCTATTGCAAAGGTCAGCAAAATAGCTGATTACTTGAGATTCAACGATGACTTCTAAGACTGGAACGGGCCACTCTAGGCCTAAATCCTTGATAAGCATGATGATGATGATGACTTCGATGTTGAGGAACACATTCACAAGTCAAGACAGGAGTTATTATCCCTGTTTATAAGGCTATGATTCAGCTTTATGTTGACTACTGTGCAAGATTTGGTTACTTGTATTTCAATGGGTAGTGTCCAGGATTCAGAGATGAGTGACTAAGCTAATGGTCACCAGATGGGGAATATTCCATAAGTGGAATGTTCCCCATCTGGATAGATTGAAGGTATGTAGGTAGCATAGTTGAGCTGACAAGTGGAGGAAGGGGGATATGATATTTTATAATATGATAATTTATAAGTTATTACTAAAGCAATTCTATAAGACTGATGCAAACACTTTTTTCAATACATGGGGAGTAGGGGAAAAACAATGGGTCACACTTGGAAGTTGTCTAAGAGTGTGGTTAGTAAAGGTATGTAGACTAGGTTCTTTACTTGGAGAGTACAGAATGAGTGGAATGGATTGCTGGAGGTTGTGAGTGCCCCAACAGTGAATAAATTTAAGGAGATGTATGATAGATATTGTGTTAATGGATAGTGTAGGTCTCCTGTGATGAATCGTTTGACTTCATGAAGTACTCATATAAATAACCTACAAAAGGTAGGTTATTTATATGAATATACATATACTCATACAAATAACCAGTTTGCATTCCACTTTAATATTTTCTACTACTGTCACAGATATATTCACACACACACTTTTTAAAGGAGTGAGGGGAAGGAGTTGGCCAGATCCTCTTCTACATGCTTCATCTTATAACGTCCAAATTTTGAAAAGGAAATTTATTTTTCTGAGATATATTCTGTAAGGCACCTTTATAAATAAATCCCTCCTGTATGTAACATTCTATATATGTCTAATTTTGAGGAGGAAATTTATTTTTCTTAGATATATTTTGTAAAGGTAGTTTTATAAAGTGTAATTATAAGCTAAAACTGATTTGATTTCTACTTGTAATAGATAATTCCACAGTAAAATGTTGGATATGGGCCAATTCAACATTTTACTATGGAAAAAACTACATGTATTTACTGCATCTTTAGCTCAGTTATAAATCTCAATTGCTGGATATGTAAAAGTTCAAAACAAACAGTGTATTCTAAAAATCAATGTTTTATGTTTGTGAAAGTTTACAAGAACAATAAATATGTAATAATACAAGATAATCAAGAACAACAATGAGATTCAAAAGACATTTTACTTTTATGTAACAGAAGTATGATGAATGATTAAATGACATATGAACATCTTAAGAATGGTATGAAGCTTGTGATAAACATACACATTAATGTTGATAAAATGAACATGTTTGATTATAGGTCCATTACTTAGGCCACTGTTTACATAACCATTGCAGACAACTCACCTTGATGTACAATAATAATAATTCCTATGTACTGAGCGTATAGGTTAGGTCTGGGTGCAATGCCTAACTAAAAATGTACAGATTCACAAACAGAAGTCAGTATTCATCAATGATGTCTCTGTATAAGTTTAATATCATTAAGTTCAAGAGACTGACGGCTCTGATTAACAAACTTCTGGCAGGCAGCTTCTGTTACTTGGGGACAATCACGCATGTCTAAATAAGTCAAATTGATACAACGTTTTAAAGCCTCTAGGCTGGTGTCAGTTATGTTAGAACATGAAGAAACATCTAATGAACACAGGCGTGATGACTTAGCAGCCCCAAGAACAGCAATGCCCATATCAGTCACTTTATGGCAGTGGCTTAGATCTAAACGTGAAAGCAATGGTAAATGATGAGCAAGGAGGCGAACTGACACATCAGAAATGTCTGCCCCAGCTAAGCGCACTTCTGATAAGTGACGAAGACGTGTTTTTGTTTCTATAAATCCTGGTCTGGAATCAGGCGGTGAGGAAAGCAGATCACGGATCACAGAATCAGTCAGACCTTCAACCCAGCTTAGGTCAAGGCAACGAAGAATAGGGCAGTTGCAAGTGCACAGTGCGATTACAGCAGCTGCTGAGCAGCCACTAAGAACTAGTTCTTTCATTTGTGGGAGCCGAGCAATAAGCCAAGCTAACTGTCTACGTGAAATATTTGTCCAGCTAAGATTCAAAGAAACTGGCTGGCGGCGAACTATCCCTATTAAAATATTAGCAGTTACTTTTCTACGAGTCAAGTCCATTTGTGTCCATAAACGAGGATCCACTGACCAACAATTCCATGTTTTGCACACTAGTTGGCAAATAAAAAGATCACGGGAAGAAAGAAAGCTGAATACAGGCAACATAACATCTTTTTTTAAAGCTAAGTTGCTGGCACCTGTCCATGAGGAAGATTTTTGTTTTTCTTCTCTTGTATCCTCGTGTATATTAGCTGGCCTAACAACATATTTTGGTTTTTTGAGGTTGGGACCATCTTGAAGTGGCATAATAAATTTCTGATTTTGTGGAGGAGTTGGCTTATCTCCAGAACCTCTATCACCTTTAATTGCTTTATCTCTAACCAAAAGCTTATGTCCAACTTTTCTCTCTTCATCTTCATCTTCCTCTTCTATGTCAAGTGACACTCCATTTTTTACTCTTTTTGGTCCTGATTCTCTATCTACTTTTTCCATCTTAATAGCACATTTTGGTAATACTTTGTTACCACTGGAAGGTTCACTTTTGATAATATTATGAGATCTGACCCTCAACACACCATGCCTTAATAATTCAGAATTCTTCTTAAGTCCTTTCAAACTACGAAACAGACGTTCACGGGCTGTCTCCCCATGACGCCTGGTAGACACACCAGGCGTTAGACGTGATGAACGAGGCCTCAGTTCTAATCCACATTTAGTGCCATTCATCTTTCCAACACTTTTTGTACTTAGCAATTTACCATCTCCCTTACTCGTTCGTTTTAAAGTCACTGGGTAACGCGCACATGATCGTACATGTGAAGATGAAGAATGGATCCTCTTCCTTTTCATCTGTTCAGGCGATGAATTTTTACTCTGAGGTGACATGCTACCACTGCTGCTCTCCTCCTGAAACCAATTAAGCCAGTCAATTCAAATTCTTCCACTTTCTTTATATGGCAATCAGTTATAATAATTCAGATACAATCAGGAAAAGGCAGCAATATGTAGCCATGCATTCAAGCAGAAAAGAAACGAAAGCCTTCATGCAATTCAGGTGCTAGAACACGTTTACAGAATTTCAAAGGCAACAAAGTGATAATCAATATTTTCATGCTATTACAGCAGCAGCAGACACCATGCAGTACTATTGATTAACAGCAAAACAAGAAGTGTGCAAAAAAAGATAATAAATTACTATTATGATCACAAGCCCATCACCATACTACAAGCAGAAAGAGTGCAAGCAGTAATTAGCATTAATAAAAAAAATACAATAAATCAAAATTTTACAAATACAATAAAAATATATTGAAAAAATTATTTATCCAACATAGCTATATAATCATCTATATACAAATAAATAAAAATTAAAATTCAAGATAGATTTAATGTGAAATCAATAATCCTTATATTAATTTTTCACTTTGCCAAAAAAGTTACATCTTTATGATATTGAGTATATTTATAGAAATTTCGATCATTACAACACTTTATTATATGCAAAAGGTATAAATCATCTGCATGTAAAGGTTGAAAAAATAACTCAATATAAAAAAATTCAAATATTTTTCTTCAAAATTGTGGGTAACACCAAAATTGAAATATGTCACTTTTAAAAAAAAACCGAAAACTGGAAAAACACCAAGAAAATCTGTAAAACCACAGGGTATGAAAGAGATGACTTGTCATAATGCATATGTAATGAATTGGGAAATAAACAAGACTTTTGTTTTCTATCATCTATAATTAATAGCAGGTTCAAAAGAAACAGAACATACTGATGTAAAAATTTGATGTAGCTTAATAATGCCAGAAAGCCTTACATCAATTGTTACAGAAGTCAAGCCCAGTAAGAAACTATACATAGACAGACCTGTATGTCTGTGTATAGTTAAAATTGTTAATGTAAATAATCCCTATGGGAATTGTCCTTACTTGCTGCCCTAAGACAAATTCTAGAATGTGCTGAATAAGGCAATACCTTGCCACCAGAAAATCATATATGTTAGCTCCTTATAAGGACATAAAATTTGTTTGTGAAGTGCACCTGTAAATACTCAAGGTCAGTGTTAAACAGACCGACAAACTTCAGATGAATGTCCGCTGCCCGAATCAAATAGGATTAGATGTGTACACGAGAAGAACAAAGAAAGGGTCAGCGTCAGTGGAAGAACAAGGGACCGCGCCGAAATGTTCGGGGTCCCATATCTTCATGAAGGGATACAAAAGAAGACGAATAAAAGGTGTTGGTCCGAAGATCGAGTATCGGTTCCAAGAGTCCCTCATAGGTTGTCGAGAGGTCGTTATCGAGAAGTCACCAGCAGTTGTCCGTCAGATGTAAGAAATCGAGAAATGCGACTTCAAGAGAAATCATGATCTAAAAGAAAGATGATGGGAGCTGATCCATCAGGCAAAGCAGATATCTGATGATGAACTGACGAATCTTCACCGGGAGCTGTTGTCCAAGGGAAGAAATTGTTCTGTTAGTCCAACGCGCATGCAAGCATTCCACAAGCTGATGATCTTCGCCCGAAGTGCAGCAGAACAGAGCATCCCAAAAGCGTCAGTAAATCTATCACCAGCGTAAAGGGGGGAAAAAAAACGATCAGGACTCCAGTTCGAAGCCAAGTACACAGTGGGTAGTAACCATAAAGTGAGTTGATCTGTTTATTCAATTTTCATGAATTAAAGGAGAACTTTATTAGTGAACTATTAAGTTGAGGCTGATGAAATTGAGCAGAGTTAATGGTTGAAAATTAGATGTTTAATAATTAATAGAAATTTTTATGTGTAACAGTCAGAGGGTTAACTGTTTGTCAATGGTGCATTTTGCCTATAGATTTACCTTAATATCAGAAGGAAAGAGCTTTTGTGTGTAATGATATTTTTTATGTGCATTACAGTTAAGAAGTAACAGTTTATTAATAGGTACCATTGCTTAGGGTAGTAATTTGGAAGTGAGTGGTTAATTTTGTGACATAATTTTCATGAATTGAAAGGGCATTTTAAGCTAATTGTTGAACTAAGCAATTTTTTCTTTAATTGCAATAATAGTGTAAATTGTTTTGTGGTAAATAAATGTTTTGTTTAAATAGAGTGTTGCCTGATATTTAATTCTTTGATGCACTGTTCTGAAAAAATATTAGAGCCTATTAGCAAGAACCCAGGAGAAAGGTTAGTAAAGGATAGATAGTAGACCACGATTGCAGATATTAATTAATCAAAGATAATTTGAATATAATGGGAAACTACTGGATGCATTTAACACTCTTTACTAGAAAACAGACTTCAGTGGCGCAGCTTTTAATCAAATAAATTTTCTGGTGTCCAAAGAATAAGAAGGTAAGTGCGGAAGGCAGTATAGCACAAAGAGATCCATAAAGAGATATTAAAGGGATAAAGAGATAACAAAGAGAGATAAGGAAGAATAGTTATAAGTACATAATAATTATTGCATTAACGTGTGTGTGTGTGTGTGTGTGTGTGTGTGTGTGTGTGTATATAGAGTGGATGCAGAGATAAGATAAGCCAATTAAGGAAAATATTTAATTAGAGATATAAAGAAGGGGCAGATATATAAGAAAGGATAAATAGTGTAAGATATATATAAATAATAAAATAAATAGTCCCCCCTGTTTACACTGATACTTGCAAAATTCATCTCAACAGAGCATTAAAAAAAAAAACAGAATTGAAATAATACCTCAATGTATTGCTTATTTTGTAATTACCAATTATTATAGTCTATTAAATCCCTACCTCTTGCATAAGATAAAGATAATTAAACTGTTTTTATTTATGACTAGTAAAAACTATTAGTGTAATCATGTGTTACTTATTTAGATATTAATACTGGATAATCAATAAATAAGTACATTGAAAAATGTGTATAATTCTTTAAATGTGTAAAAGTTTGTAGGATTATTGCCACACATTTCAGAACAAGAAAGCAATTCAATTAACATATAATTCATCATTATCTTATTAACTTACTTATGGAATACAAAGACATGATACAGGATAGAAATACACTACTTTAAATCAATCAAGTTACCATACAGATGAATACAGTAACCTTGTTGGGATCAAACTGAAGTTTGTTGTAGTGAGTATCAATTGAATTACATAAAATACATACAAAAAAAATTAAGTCATCCACTTGAAGTTTTAGTGGTGTAAAAGAATCCACCCAAATCCTATTCATTTGTATGAAGTCACTGCAGTTTAAATTAGGAATGTTCATATAGCTTCAGCAGACTTTGATGCAAGACAGTCCAGTTGCATAGTACACATCTATTGGACTCTATGATATTCATAAAGAATGTTAATGAAAAGAAATCCAACAATGAATTGTCTTTTTCTATTTATAAAAACCCAACTCTAATATTTACTTGCATTATATTTCCCATCAGTATAAAGCTCAAAACATGGGTTATGTCTGATACACTAACAGATCTCTATTTGTCCTCAGAAGATTCTATGATCATCATCATCAAATTCCTTACATGTACCCTCAAGGGGTGTACAGGATATGATAGTACTACATGAAAAATTTACACCATTACTAACTTCCTATGTACAATTTTCCTACTAAATCAGTCTATTACTGGCCAAGACTCCAATATTATCATTATCAGATCTTATATTTCTATCGTCTAAGGCACATTGTACTGTATCAATCCACCTATATCTTGGTCTTTCTCTCGGTCGTTTTCCTGCCAACCTGGCAGAGAACACTTGTTTTGCTAATCTTTCTTTGCCAATTCTGTTTAAGTGACCATACCACCTGAGATTAGCTCTGCTAATGCACTCCTGGATGCCGGCAATGTCAAGTTCTTTCCTAATATCCTCGTTTTTTAATATGATATTGCCATTGATGCGATCTGTTCATGCCTCTAATCTTTCATATCTGTGGTCTCTAGTCTTTGGTCAAGTGTTTTACTTCTGACCCAGCTCTCAGATCCATAAGTTAAAACTGGTTTGAACACTGTCTTGTATACAGCTAATTTAATGTTCTGACTAATTTCATTCTTATTCCATATGAATTTATTCAATTGATTTCCTGCCATACCAGCTTTGTTGATTCTGTTGTCTATTTCCATATTTAATTTAGCATCTTCACTAAAAATCATGCCTAAGTAGCTGAAATGCTTTACTTTTTCCACAGGTTCCCCGTTCCCAACACAGTTGACATTTTCAACAATTCTACCTATTTTCATTGTCTTTATAATGCTGACCTTCATACCATATCTATTACAACAGTTATTCAATTCAGTCAGCAAATCTTGCAAACTAGTAGTGGATTTATACAGATATATAACATTGTCCGCATAAAGCAAAGAGCTGACATTAACATCTCCAATTCTGATATCATGTTTAATACCACTTTCCTTCATAATGTGATCCATATAGATAATGAATAACAGAGGGGATAATGTACATCCTTGTCTCACACCAAATTTTAACATTAAACCATCTTCCTGTACATCATTATAACTGCCGACTTACAACTGAAATAAAGACTAAGTATTGTTTGATATAATGCCCCATCGACACCATATAACTGTAGCGTATTGAATAGCTTCTCTCTTGGCACCTTGTCATATGCCTTTTCCAGATCGACAAAACTTAAATACAGATCTTTGTTATATTCCCATGCTTTCTCGACTATTTGTCGTAAAGTGAAGATCTGATCCTGACAGGCTCTATTTGGCCTGAACCAGCTTGTTCTTCACCAAGCGTTTCTTCCATCATTCTTCGCAATTGTTTCTCAAGTATGCTTGCATAAATCTTGCCAGGAACACTCAGTAGGGAAATACCTCTGTAATTCTCACATTCAGTTTTATTTCCCTTTTTATATATGGTTACTATGAGAGCTCTACTCCAATCATCAGGAATTCATTCCTCTGTCCAGGCTTTCTAAACTATGCAGTGCAGCCACTGTAAGACTTTTATACCACCATACTTCAGCATTTCTGGTCAAATATCATTTACCCCTGCAGCCTTTCCACATTTCAAGCCTTTGATGACTTTTTCTACTTCAAGTATGGATATGCATTCCTGATTGTATGCCTGTTGAGTGTTTTTTTACCACTGCGCTATCACTGTTTGTTTCATTTAGTAATTTTTCGAAGTAATTACTCCATACTTCAAGGATATCTTTTTCTCCTGTTTTCATGTCACCTTTATCATCTCTAACTCCTTTTAAAGGGCTCTTTCCTCCATTCATAAGCATCTTCAACAACCTCCAGAATATTTTGCCACCTTCTTGATATTTATTTTATATATTCTTGCCAAAGTCCTCCCGTGACTTTTGTTTAGCTAGTTTTACACAAAGTTTTGCTTTCTTACATTTGTCTCTGTATTCTCTAAGAGCACAAGCTGACTTATTTGACAGGAACTTTTATATGATTAATTCTTTTCCTTCACTGCCTCTTTAACTTCCTGTGTCCACCATGGAGTCCTGATTTTTCTATCCTTGCAGACAACCTCATCACCAAATGCATCTCTGGCTGAATCAATCAGGGTTTTCTTCAAGGCTTGCCCATTGAACCTCCAAGGTTTGGTTCCTGTTCTCAAACTCTTTCATTTTTTCTTCAATAATCTCTGTGTATGTTAGTCTACAGTTCACATCCGAGAGCTGCTCAACTTTTATCCGCCTTAAAACTTTCTTACATGTTATACTTTTCAATATGAAGTTCAATTTTATCCTGCTCAAGACTAAACAGTGATCGCTTCCATTTTCAAATCCTCTGTATGCTCTGGTGTCCTGCACCAGAGAGAAAACATCACTATCAACAATAACATAGTCAATGAGACTTTTCTTATTCCTAGCCTCTTCTCTCCATGTGAATTTGTGCACATTTTTATGTTGGAACATGGTGTTAGTAATAACCAGTCCATGTCCTGACCAGAAATCCAACAGGTATTTGCCATTATTATTAGGTTTGCTCTTTTCTTCAAATTTTCCCGAAATATTTTTATATGTCTGACAATCATTTCCTACTCTGCTATTTGATCATTTCCTATATGTGATCATTTCCTCACAATCATTTCCTACTCTACTATTTAGATCCCCAACAAGGACCAACTTTTCCTTTTTCATTGTGTCAGTTGCTTTTTCTAAGGCATCAAAAAATTCCTCCACTTCTACCTTAGTAGAACCTTCTGTGGGACCATAGGCACAAATAAGTCTCATTGTCCAGTTTCCCCATTGTCATATTTGCTCACTTCACTCTACTTGAGACTGCCTGCCATTCAAGAAGATTAGCCTCGTATTTTGTGTTGAATACTATGGCTACTCCTTCTTTTCCTTGATTGTCATTGCCTGAATATAAAATTTTGTATTTATTGCTCAGAAAGATCTCACTAATTTTTGTCTTTTTTGTTTCAGTCACCCGTATTATGTCGATCTGGTACTTATCTAATTCCTCTGCTAGCTCCATTTCTTTGCCATTCAGTCTTCTTATGTTGATAGTACCGATCTTTAACTCTGGTGATGCTGAGTTGGGGTGTGTTTTCAGATTTGTTCCAGTAACTGACTTTTCGCTGTTCGTCCTGGTTCCCTGGCGAAAACAATGGGGGCCTTGTTTAACCAGGCGACGGCCCAGTTGGCATGAAATTTTGTCATGTTGTACCATCATTTTTTATTTTGGTTTAACCAATAAGAATACAATTTGTTCGGCTAAATCCCAAATTGCCAGCCCATCCTCATTCGTTCAGTATCCAGGTAGATACCCAACAGAGTGCACCACGAGAAGGTGAGGATTGGACATTAGGTCAGAAGCCCTGGTCGGTTCTCTGCATTCCTTTAAAGGCTATGTGGAGGTCTCCTCTCAGTTATACAGCTTTGACCCTTAAGCACCCCGATTCTATAAGAATGAATTATGATGCCTTGAAAATGCCTTCACTAATAATTTGTAGTTCAGTTGGTTTCAATAAAGATCTTTGGTTGGAAAGATCTGTTTTTAAATCCTGTGTGGGGTGTGAAGAAAGTTTATTGGGGCTTTTCAACTGAAGGTAAATGAGATATCTCATGTGGAGGTGGCATAGTTTTACCTCTTGGAAAATTCTTCATCCCACAACCATGCAACAGAATGCACACAAAAATACATATTTGGACATAAAATTAACCACCTTAACTTAAAAAATTATGGTTATGAAAGCCAATCTGGAAATTGTCATGGGGGCTTAAAGGCTTGTTCTTACGATATGATTTTTTTTAAATATCAGATCCACACATGAAAAGCCACAAGACTTATAGCACATTAGTGGTGTGAGTGGGCAAGTCCATGAAGAGAAATCTGATTGTGTAATTTACAAGACTGTCCTTTCCCCAGTTTAGGTTACTGGTCATGATAGATCTTGAGGATTCTAATACTTGAGCACTAACAGGTTTGTTGAATGAAAAGGAGGAATGGAGTGTACTGTCATCTGCAAAAGCTATGGATAGGATTAGAAGTCTGTTCGAGCAGGTCATTTATATACAAGAGGAAGAGAGTGGGTGAAAGAATCCCCCCCGCCAATTTCCAAACTGGTAGGACAGTTCTTGAATTCTGATGACTCAAATTTTGAAGACTCAAAAGAGGGTTCTGCCCCCTTTTGAGTCTTCAAAATTCAACAAAATTTTGAAGAATTTTGAAAACAAAATTTGAGTCTTCAACTATGTCAAAAATTTGGCCTAGATATGTTGATGACACATTCCTTATCTGGGAACACGGTATTGACAATCTTCACAATTTTTTTTAAATCACTTAAACAACTTCCACCAAGACATCAAATTAACCATGGAGATTGAAGAAAATGGATCTCTACCTTTTCTGGATGTAAAACTTAATAAGACATCTGACTCCATAAAAATCTCAATCTTTAGAAAACCTACACACACAGACAGATACCCGCATGCATCCTCACATCACTGTCACAGAAGATGGGTATCATCTCAACTCTAGCGCATCATGCCAGATCTGTACTGTCAGATGAAGAAGAACTAAAAAATGAACTACAGCATCTTAAAAGGACCTTCAAAAACAATAGCTACTCTTCAAAAACTATCAATAAACAACTATACCGCCGTAAACGAAACAACGTAGAAACACAGGACGATCTCAAAGGTTATATCTCCTTGCCATACATCAGCATGCTCCTACAAGAAACTAAGAAGAATTTTGGGAAAGTTTAACATAAAAACGTGCTTCTCTACTCTTCCCAAACTAAGATCAAGTTTAAGCAAATACAAACAAGCTCATAACCATCTACAATTCCCAGATATGTACAAAATCACATGTGATTGCGAAAAACCATACTATGGCCAAATGGAAAAATCCATCCTCCTACGTCTCGAAGAGACATTGCTTACAAAAGAACCAGAGCTAGTGCCCTCTCAAGCCATGTCCTGTTTTCAATAAACAAATAATGAAGGCCACCAACATGAGATAAACTGGACAACAACTTCAAACCTTCACATATGCCACAATGAGGTAGAATATGAAGAACTTCATAGTCTCCATACAAACAATAACATCAGCTACAATTTACCGGACTCATTCAGCTCTGCTGTCAGATATTAGCACGCTCGTTAAGCCACATGCGCACAGGTGTCTAACAATAGAACTTTAACACGGACTGTAGCTCCAGTTCAAAGTTAACTGTGGAATTTATAGTTTTATAGTGACTCAATGTTTCTTTATAGTGTTTTTTATTGGCTTTCTATGTTCTCTCATACATGAAGAAGTCAGCCACTCTGATGAAACATGTTGTGTATTTAATAAATTTAACTGTTTGTTCTAATCGTGAGATCTCAGTCAGTTAATACAACAAATCATCATCATCATCATCATATATATATATATATTTATAAATACAGTAAATAGTGACTGTATTACCTTCCTTTATGCAAACGATATCAATCAGATAAAAACTTCAATTTCAACAACAATTTCACAGAGCATCATTTCCCTACCTCCTTGTTTTCTATTCCCTATTGATCTCTTTTATGTTTGTTCTCTATTTATCACCACTTTTTTTTTAACCCCAGCACCAAGCTTGTTTGAGCAGCTATTTTTAATGGCTAATATGTTTTATACTAGTCATCACTCACACATAGTTTATTGTGTTACTATACTTTATAATCTTCTAAATACTATTTTTTTTTTTTTTTTTTGACAAAGAGAGAGAGAATTTAGTTCCAAAATCAAGTGAAAATGCTGGAAAAGCAGTAGGAAGTCTTAAATGTTTCATTCCAAAAAAAAAGCAGGTGGTGCAATAAGAATTTTTTTTTCTTTTTTTTTTTTGCACTTTAGTATTTAAAACCAGGTGCATTATATGTCAACCATTCAGTAAAATAATCCTGTTTTCAATCAATATTTCTTAACACTTTGAACTATTCAATTTGATTGTGAATGAGGATTAGGCCTTTCAAAACAATCTTCAAACTTCTTTTAACATTTACAGCCAGACAGTGAAGAAGAAATTCTAATTAAAACTCAGGAACAAAAGAAAAGGAGATAACGAGGAGAAAAAAAAATTAACAGACTTTCAAACTGTCAGAGTAAACTCTCATTAAAATACAACAATAAAATACGACTAATCTTCACAACTATCAAAAGATCATTATTATGAAAGATCTTTTCCCAGAATATCAAAATATATTACACACAAAAACACATCAACACTTATTTTATAATTTGGAGTCTATTTTAGTTTACATATGGATGGTTAACTTCCAATTCAAAATATACTTGGTGAGGCTGCTAAAGAAAACTCTGTCAGCTTAATTTGAATTGGAAGCTAATAACTATCCATATAATTATTCTCATAAAATACATTATGAGAAATCAATAGAATAATAAAAATAATGAACAGTATTCTATTAAAAGAATTTTTTTCATATTTTTATTAATCTCAACAACCGCTTTTATTCATAATTATAATGCAGGATGGTTTTATTACCAAAATGATTAAAATCATTTTTGACGGTCATTAATACATGGTGTTTTTACTACCTATAATCTTTTTACTAATGTTGCTAAAAAGTTGTCTGAAAAGTTATCAACTGGTGAATGGTGGAAATCTACATAAGATTCAAATATATGATTATAATGATCTAAATTTCTGATCTAAAAAATCATGCAACACTTACAAAAGGAATATTAATATTATTATTAATATTCCTTTTAATTTTTTAATATTAATATTTTAAATATTTTTATTTCTTCTATAAATTGAACATTTATCTGATATATTTTATAAAATATGATAAGGATATATATCAGGAAAATTAGTTCATGCATGAATAGAAATGAGTACTTCTATTAGAAGTACTTGTTTTGAGTACTTTTCATATGATATATGTGTGTGTAAATGATAGATTTTTTTAATATTCCACAAGGAGAAAAGGAAATACTGTAATCTTTTTCACATCTTAAATATCTCACCAGAATGCCTTGCCTTTTACTGAGATACATACTATCACTTCTGTTTTCATTTCTTAATAATTTTTAGCATATTCACAAATATGAAAGAGATGTGACTTAAGTATACAGTCCAATTATATATACTTAAGTTACATCTACAATAACTATATGTTTTGTTAACAAGCAGAATAGTGAGAGGAGAGTGATCCATCATGGAAGCTCTGAGGTGCGAGAAAGATAGAAATTAGTTTCAAATTCCTGTGTGGTAAAAATGAAATGCACTATCAAGAGTGGGTGGTCAGGGCAATAAAGATAAATTCTTTTAATTCCAGGATTAGATACTCAGAGATTAATTGCCTACAATAAGCTAGTAGATTCTTAGAAAGTAATAATAACAACAACAAAATGATAAACTGAAAAATCACTATATCAAATTTATCTACAATGTAGTAAAATTATGAAGAAAAAAGAAAGAAACATTAAACTTGACTGACAAAAGTAACTGTTGTCTGTGATTATATCAAAAGTCAGTTAAGGTCATGAGAAAAATGTATTATGTCCATCTGTGTATGTCTGTTAATCTATTTTTCTGCAGGAGGCAAAAACCTACCACCTCAGAATGACTGGTAAATGTTAGATTAACTATTATTATTGTAATGACCCATGTTAAACATGTACATATGTGTTTAAGGCAAGTGATTTTTAACAGTTATGATTTGGTTTATGATCCTGAAGAAAATGGAAGTGGGGGGGGGGGGGAGGAAGAGGAGATATTACCTGCATGAGTACAATTTTAAAAATACAAAGTATTTCAAGAAACTATTAAAATTATATAAGCTATGTTTGGATATAAGAAAATTTTTTCCAAATACGAATAATTACATTAATTTTAAAAAATGAATTTTAAATTATCTATGCACACTATCTCTGCATTTTTATTCGTAAGCAACATGACACATATCTTCTACTCAGTAATGAATATATAATCAGAAAATATCACCTATCTGCTGCCTTTTGAGAGAGAAAAAAGACTAATAGTAGCAGGATTTGGAAAATGGACAGTTGGGAGTGGAATGCATGACTCCAAAAGTTTAGCTTGTTGATTGCAATAAAGCTTGAGTAATATTTAAATAAAAATTTCCCTTCATTTAAAATTTTGTCTTAACAGACTTTATTATGTGAATCCCATTCACAAGAAAGAAGAGATTTATTCTGGAGTCACTATTACTATTAACAACTTCCTCAAGCAAAAACATTTAATAGAATTCCAGTAATCAGTTTGCAGATCTGCTTACAAGATACAAGTCAGGAACTTTTAGCATCTACAGCATGGTATATTTCTTCTTAAACATTTTAGAACTTTTTACATGGTGAAAGTAAACTACTTAATTTCACTCATTTTTCTAAAGCAAGTGAATAAGAAATTCTCAATTCTCTTAAAAACTTGTAATTAGCAATTTTGTGTCATATATATATATATATATATATATATATATAGAAAAAGGCTACATAATCAAATCATATATAAAGTAAATGGTTTTTGTGCGTGTGTGTGTGTGTGTAAAAAGTGAAAGGGTAGACAAAACTCAGGTTATGCTTTAGAACTTTTGATATATGTAAATAAAGCAATATTCCTTTGGTTATATAAGGATTTAATGTATGTGAATAATTAAAATTATTGAAATAAAGTAAATATTTCCTGTTTGCTTTAATATGGTAAAAGCATTTCTTTCAAAAGGAATCTCTAGACATATTTCAAGCAAATAAATAATCTGAGAATTCAGTACTTTAAAATAGACATCCAAATCTTTATTATTATTACTGTCATAATTTTTGTAATTGATATTAATCATTCGTAATTTCCTTCCTGCTTTAATGAAAATGATTTAATGAAATGGACTTTCTTATTTTAAAATTTAATAACGAAACAAATAACAAACGAAGCATGCAATTTTCAATTCCTGCTTCCTACACCTTTCTAAGTAACTGACAGCAATGCAAATAAAACAACAGGACCAGAGACTACTGTTTTTCAGGTGACACACACAAACAAACAAACAAAAAAATATATATAACTCAAGAAATTGACCACAGACCCACACTATTTCAGACAAATAGCATATCGTGTTAGGGACCATGAGATGATGGCACTTGTTTGCCAGTCTACCCACTGGAAACCAGTTAAAATTAGTGATAATCGTGGGCCAGCTATCTATGATTGGCTATCAGTGGAGGTTGAACTGCCCACTCAGTCTCCAAGCCTAAAACACAGCCTTACCTACTCCCTATAAGGGCATGAAAGGCATAAGCAGATTTTTTTTTCCAATAAAATAAAATAAAAATAAACAACAATATCCAAACAGTTTCTGCACACTCAACTTGTTGTTTATTTTATTATAAGTAATTGCATAGGTGCATCAGAAAAAAATTAAAATGATAAAATATTCCTGAATTGTTATGTATGTCTACAAATTTCAGTTAGCACTCATTTACATACATCTGTACACATACTTGAAAGTGAAGACTCTAAAATAATGATGCACTGTAACTGGGAATATAGAAAATATGGAATCTGAAACTGAATATTGGTTAGACATGTCAAGAACTATTAATGTATTGAAGTTGGGTTGCAGGGTATTAAAAACAACACACCTAGTTATTCGGTAATTATATTTTTACAACAAAAAATAACTTTGGATTATCTTATATATAAAAATTTAATAATATATATATTATTGTTAGTAATATAAACTATTAATAGAATTTTGTTATTAATATAAAATATTAATAGAATAATAACAAAATACATTATGTGCTCTTATTATAACTACATATAATATCAGTAATGAAAACTAATACTGCTTCTCATTAAATAATCCCTCAATGATATCACTTACTAATAACCTAAAACATTCTGTTTTAGGTTATTAATAAGTTAAACATAATCATTTTTATGTATTATTTGAGCATGAATTCTGTTCCAAATAATTTAACTTACGCACCATTCAATTAGTCATTTAACTTACACCTAGTTATTCGATAATTAAATTTTTACAACAGAAAATAACTTTGGATTATCTTACATATAAAAATTTAATAATATATATATATATATATATATATATTATTATTATTAATATAAACTATTAATAGAATTTTGTTATTAATATAAAATATTAATAGAAATGGAATAATAACAAAATACATTACGTGCTCTTGTTATAACTACATATAATAATATCAGTAATGAAAACTAATACTCCTTCTCATTAAATAATCCCTCAATGATATCACTTGCCTATAAACATTCTGTTTTAGGTTATTAGTAAGTTAAACATGTAATCATTTTTATGTATTATTTGAGCATGAATTCTGTTGCTTCTTGTTATCTTCCAAATAATTTAACTTACACACCATTCAATTAGTCAATAAGTCATTTACATTAAGCTACTCAAAATTCAAAGGTACTTGAGTATTTTTAGTAAAGAATAAATTTATGCAGGACTCATATCTTGACTTGTACATCACTTACAAGGTGATGTTACATGGTAATTAAAAAAAGACATAAGCAGATTATTTATATAAGAGGTGAACCAAACCTAATGCAAAAATATTTAACAGAAAAGTATGACATATTCTATAAAAAAAAATGAAATAATTGTCTCTTATCTTGGCCTGCAAATAACTGTAAAATTACTAATATGAATAGCTGCATTATAAAATTACTGATGAGTAGCTACTGTGTACAGAAAAATGACTACTTCAAAGTCAAACTAGATTTCATTTTAATTCTGATATATTTCAATGTGAACATTAGTGTGTAAAATATTTATGATATTTAAAACAGTTGTAGTAGAGACTCTTTTCCATTAAAAAACAAGAAAGTTTCTAGAGAAGAGTAAAATCTAATGAAATCTTCCAAGTAATAACTACGTATATGAATATATTCAAATCGAGATACAAGAAAATAAATAAATAAAATGACCAGAGAAAAACAACATAAATCTTACTGTTATAACCAAATAAAATGAAAGTGTTAATGTTATAACATTAAGGTAAAATTTATTAAGCTATAAATTAATATAAATTTGTCATGTTCCATTTACTGCTATTTTATATGGGACTAATAATGCCAATAATGCTGAAAATGATTTTCAAAAAAATAATTTTTCAGCTAAGGATTAAAAGCTCATCTGAACTAACAGTCAGAAAAACAAACAGATTTATTGACTATTTCCTACATATCAAAATACTATTATCACAGTCAGGTTGTATGTTAATATATATCTATATCTATATATCACAGTTCATTCTTATACAAAATTTTTTATAGACCTGAGAAGTAAAAGGTAGTACTTTTTTTTTGTTTGATTTAAAGTATGTGACTAAAGAGCTGCAGAAAACAAATATTTCCCAAAAATGTGAGACTAGCACATCAACAAAGAGCTAATAATTTACATATAAAATGTCTTGATTAATTACAATTAAAATATTAATGTCTCTGTCTTAAGCGCACACGAGCATATTTTTGCTTTAATGAATGATGTGAACCCACCTCCTCCCTATCATCTGAAGCTGATGAAGCTGATCGCTTCCTTGTCATTCTTGACTGACTGTTATTTAGTTTGATTCTATTTATATTACATTCTCCATCATCTGAACTAACAGAGCTTCCATCTTCCACAGGTTCTTGTTTTACTATGATATGTTCTGCTTTGATCTGTGGGGATAAAAAAAAAAAAGAAATGCATTCTTTTGAGTTACTTTAACTATGTTAAAATTTACAGAGAATAAATCTACTACACCTAACCCTCAATTTACATGGTAGACTAGACTAGACTAGACTAGACTAGACTAGACTAGACTGATTCTGCAAAAAATACTGAGACTAACACCCGTACAGAAAATGAGAGGATAGCTTTTGTAATACTCAATTAAAGATTTATGCATTTTTTAAAATAAATTTAGCAGTTTATTTTATGTATAGATAGAACAAAAATTAAAGATAATACAATACTCTACAAAACAATACCTTTATTTAAACAATTTATAATTAAAAACATAGTGTGTGTGTGTGTGTGTGTGTGTGTGTAGCAATGTTTGATCAACTGATTCCTTATCATTTTCAAACAATTTATGTTAATAAATAATACAGTAATACTTATATTAGTGAACCAGTTATATGCCTAAATAAAAGTTCACGGCTTGATTATTACATCTAAACACTGTATACACATGTCTGGAGACTGATACTTCAGTGTACAGTAACAGTTGAACAACAACTGGAGTGACATACTTAATAGCTACATGCTAGGTATAAAACACATAACAATAGGTATAGGGCACATCTACATAGCTTTTTAATACAACACAGTTTTTTTTTTTTTTTTTTTTTTTGTTATTCCTAAACCATGTGAAACCAAAATCATACCATGCAAAACAAAATTTTTGCAGCATTTTATCTACCATGCAAAATCAAAATCTTGTGGTTTGAGTACCTTGTAAATTGAGAGTTAGGTGTATTCTAATTATGTCAAACTTTACATTTAAAATATTTATCATTCTAACAGTAAATAAAAACTTGTCTAATTAGACTTGTACTGGACTACTAGAATTGTGTTGTTGAATAGTATCAAATGAAATGGATACTCTCTGCTGCTTTTCTATCAGTAGACCATCTGTTCACACTCAGATGGTTATTTTTAAACAATCTTAGTAAGAAAAAAGGCAAGTGATCACTGAACTGATCAAATTAATATTGATTTGGATTGGATAACATCTCTACTTTTCAACTTACAGCTTATTGTGTTCAAATTTCACTATGGACTGGATCACCTTTGAATAATTAACAAGGTATGACTCATAGACTTTTCATTCAATTTTCATTTATTTTAATGAATAAAAATTCTGAATCAAACCTGGTTAATCATTCAAAGTTGATATGGATTGGATCATTCTTTAAGTGGCAAGTAACTTTCACTGCCTGGTGTTAGAACACTATTCTACTTAATGGATGTCATGTGGCTTGAAAAAATTCCAAGTTGGTTTTTAGAGCAAGGTCCCCAGCTTATTGGTTCCTTAGTTCACTCGGTGTTGATACAATATAGGTTTATAATCTTTTGCCGATGGGATTCTCCTTTAAAAAAAGTCTATGTATACTTTTACCATGGAATTGTGTGGCTCTGCTAAAAGTCTTAACTAGCAGTCACTAGGCACATGTCTTCTTATGCATTGATAATGGATTTTATGTATGGGCAAGCCTCTGTAACTGAACAGCCTATAATTCAACAATTCTCTAGCTCCACAACATACTACACAATCCAAGATTTTTTTAAAAGAAGCCATTTTGCTTGTGAAGAAAACAAACAGTGTATTATAGTCAACTCTTACAACAGCAAATAACCACTAGAGTGAATTTATTCATTATAATAAACCATCAAAATTCCAGCTCAAGTTCCATAGCATCAATACACTGCAAATATAACAAATATAACAAACCTTCCACTAGAGCAAACTATTCTTTTACAACTTACAGATTCGTTATAGTGAGTCAACTGCATTAGTGTACTTACACATTCAATTAAAATATTTTAATTAAATGTGTCAAAATGAATTAATTTCTGACTAGGAATATTTAAAGCTGGCAATTTTGTACTATATAAAATTTGTAGATAGGAAGTTAGTAATGATGTAGTTTTTTCATGTAGTACTGTCATATCCTGTACACCCCTTGAGGGTACATGACAGGAATTTGATGATGATGATGATAAAATATGTGTCACTTCAAAACATAATTTTAGCTGAATCAGAAGGAAGATCATGTAGGTCACTTTCTATCTGTAGCATGAAATCAGCATAAGGAATTTCCTACAAAATGGCAGAGAAACTAAAGTCTCTAGATAAAATATTAATTTCATCTTCAGTACATTTAAAATCAGAAAAGTTTACTACCCATTTATCTGTAGGCTGAAGAAGATTTCTAATGTCTGCTTATAATACTCAAACTTCTGCACAAGATTTTGTATCATCATCAAATTCCTTAGAAGGTGTACAGGATCTTATGATGGTACTACATAAAAAGTTACATTACAAATCCTATCAACAATTTTCCTCCAGATTAGCCAGTTATCTGTCAACATTCCAATATTATCAGATCTTATATTTCTGTCTTCTAAGGTTGTCTTCTTGTCTTCTGTCTTCTTGGTCTAACTGTGGGTCTTTTTCTGCCAACCTGGCAAAGAACACTTCTTTAGCTAATCTTTCCTCTCCTGTTCTGTTTAAGTGGCCAAACCACCTGAGATTAGCTCTGCAAACACATTCCTGAATGCTAAGTTGTTAGGACTTTCATATCTGCAGTCTTTGATCAAGAGATTTACGAAGGTGTACTGAAAAGTTGTGATAATCACCACGAAGGAATTGGGGTAGAACCATGTACCTTACACATTATTCTACATATTCCCCACAAAGTGTTATACACTTGTTACAATGCTGCTGCATCATTTGCTATCCTATGAGAAAAAAAGTACTCTCATTCATTTCATAACTGCACACAAACTGAACTCCCACAGATGCTTCCTAGTCCTCTCTCTCTCCACCATCCATATAATGAAAAATTTTCATCAGCTGATATCCTATAACACCTTTCAGAAGAATTTTGGCTATGTGACCTTTGAACTTCAACTCCCTATCCACCATAACTCAAAGATCTCTAGTGTGATAATACGACACTGAAAATCTCATCATGCAAAGTGTATCCATTCCTTTTATCCGACTCAGCCATAACATAACATTATTATAAACTATGAGTGAATTGCTCAGACATGACCTCCCTTTATTCAACCTACACTGTTCCTTGCAAAGTATAGCTTGTCTGTCAACTCATTTTTGGATGCAAATTCTTATTAACTTCTCTAAACTCACCAAAGAATTTGACAGGCTGCCAGTTGAACACATCAATTTTTTGCAATATCCTTGTACAATTAGACTGTTATAACCTATCATCATCATCATGCATATCAAGGATTTAGGCCTTGCATGGCCTGTTCTGGCCTTAGAAGTCATCGTTGAATTGTTTAAGAGGACGTCCTGGTTTTCTTTTTCCTAATGGCTTGTACTTTAAAGTTTGTTTTGGTAATCTTCCTGTTTTCATTCTATGAACATGTTCCATCCATTTATGTTTATATTTTTTAATTTTTTCTATTACTGGTTCTTGGTTTAATTCTTTCATAATTTCTTCGTTTCTTTTGTGATCAAATAGGGTATACTTTGCAGTTTTTCTCATGAACTTCATTTCTGCTATTATTAATCTTTGTTTGTCCTTTTTTTTTTTTTTTTTTTATTGTCCAGATTTCACTTCATTACATTAAGACTGGTAGGGCTAATGTATTGTATACTTCTAATCAGGTTTGTTTTTGAACTAGGTGTGGTTTAAATATAGAGTTAATTACACCTGTTATTTTTAAATACTTTGCAATTTTTACGTTTATATCTTTTTCATTTTCACATGTGATCATACATCCTAGGTAGTTAAATGAATTCACCTGTTCTAAGATCTTGTTATCTATTACTATTTAGTTCTTGCCGGATCTTATCCTTTAAAGGCTAGTTTTTGATTTTTCTGTTGATATTATCATACCATAATCTTTGGCTATCTCATTTAGATCTAAAATAGCTTTCTATAAGTTATCTTCAGAGTTTGTAATTATTATTTGGTCGTCGACAAAAAGGAGTGTGTTTAAGTTCACTGTAGGAGAAAGTTTAATTCCTTCATGTAAATTTTTATTCCATTTTATTATTATTTCATTTAAGTAGATATTAAAAAGAGTTGCTGAGAGGGGACATCCCTGTTGGACCCCTTGGTTTATCTCTCTTGTATATGATAGCTCGTGATTTAATCTTATTTGTATTTGATTATTTTCATATATACTTGTGATAGCTTTTAGGATATTATTTGGTATTTGTCTTTCTTTTAATATGTTAAATAATATGTTTCTTTTAACTTTGTCAAATGCTTTTTCAAAGTCAATAAATGCAATATGTGTTTCTAAATTGTATTCTCTTCTTTTCTCTATTATTAATTTTAGGTAAAAGGCTGAGTCTATACATGATCGTCCCTTTCTAAATCCATTCTCTACTTCTAAAATAAAGTTTTCGGAATATTTCATTAACTTGCTATTTAAGATTCTGCTATATATTTTGTAACAGGAATTTAGTATACTGATACGTCTATAGTTTTTAGGGTCATCTCTATTACCTTTTTTAAAGAAAGGAATCACAACTGCTTTTTTTCCATTCTATTAGCAGGATACCAGTTGAATAAATTTTATTTAAAAATAATAAGAGTCTTTCGTTCAATCTTGTTCCTGCATATTTATATAGTTCTGAACCTAGCTTATCTTCTCAAGGTGATTTTCTATTTCTTGTTTCTTTCAGGCTGATTTCTAATTCTTCTTTAGTTATTTCCTTTTCATTTTTGTTAATTGTTTGCCAGTTGTCTTTTTTAAAATATTTATCCACAATTCTGTGTGCTAATTTAAAAATTCTTCTAATTTCAATTCGGTGTTTAATTTTATGTTTTTTTTGGTATCTGCATTTAAGTGTTTCAAAATCTTATATACATTGGATCTTATTTTATATAAATCATGTTCTAAATTAGAAACAAATTTGTTCCATGATTCTCTGTCTTTTTCTGACTTCTCTTTTAGCTATGGCTCTTATTCTTTTATATTCTATTTCATCTTCTAATCTTTTACTGCTTAACCATTTGTGAGAGGCTTCTTTTTTCTTTTTGATTATTTCTTTGATTGTATCATCCCGGATCTTCAGTTTTTTCCTTTTATTGAATTTTTTGGTCCTTCCTAAGCTTTCATTTGCTGCTGCATTTAGTATCATTTTTATATTAAGCCATTCTATTTCTATTTCTTCATTTTGTTTTATTTTATCTAGATATTGGTTAATTCTTTGTTCATATAGCCATTGTACATTTGTGTCATTCAATAGTCTTGTATTATAAACAAATGTTTCAAATTTTCTTTCTGTTCTTGTTACTTGTAGTCTTTTAGGTGGTAATCGTAATTTTATTTTAACAAGGAAGTGGTCACTGCTTATTTTATATCCTCTGTGAACTCTAACATCTAGTGAAAATTTTTATTTCTTTTCATTTAATATAAAATAATCTAATATTGATTTCCATCCTGTTGCTGCCCAAGTATATTTATGTATGTCGTTATGTTTATAGAAGGAATTCATTATTTTTATGTTATTATAAACTACAAAGTCAATCAATTTTTTACCATTCCTGTTTAGAGTATGTTCTCCATGTATTCCTATATTATTATTAATTTTCGTGTTTCCAATTTTTGCATTTAGGTCTCCTGCTAAAATTACGTAATCATTTTTATTTATTTTATTATATGTTTTGTAGCTGATTATAAAAATCAATATTATCCTGTTCTCTTCCTTCTTCTGGGGCATATATACCAATTATTGTTAAATAGCCTCTATCTATTTTTATTCTAGTTTCTATTATTCTTTCAATCCATAATTAATAATGTTTTAACTGTTTTGAAAGGGAGTTATGAATCCAAATTATGACTCCTGCTTGTGATCTTTGGTCTCTGTCGACTCCACTGTATATCACATTAAAATTTTCGGTTCTCATAGTTCCTTTTAATTACTTTTTTGTTTCAGTGATTACTACTATTTTAAAATTTCTTTCATTTAATAGTTGGTCTAATTCTATTTCTTTATATGCTATTCCTCTTACATTCCAGTTTGCTATGTGTATTATATTTTGTCGTTTCCATTTTTGTTTTACCTTTTCCATAGATTCAATCCGATTATCTTTTTCTGTCAGCTTACAAGTAGAATTATGTTCTCCATGTCAGGGGACTAGCCTGACGATGGAATGGTTCAGTGGTAGGGCTGCTACCTTAAGGCTTCTGAACTAGCCTTCTTCCGAATTTAAACCCATAGGAGGAATAGGGTATATTGAAGGGAGAAAGAGTAGATTATAGAAGAATTATAGTAAGGTTTATAGAGAGAGAGCATAGTTGTAAGGCCAGAAATGAAAAGACCCATGGTCCTCGAGCACTCTAATAGCATAAGGGGTCATAAAATAAGAAGAGTTGGCTGATAAAGCATTATAGAAAAGATTAAAGTAAATGGATCTTCCTCAAAGTAGAAGAAGAAGAAGATGATAGATCCAGCTAGGGGTCCAAGGGAGTGCCACTTCCCTTACAATCAAGATGATTGCCCCTCATGGCCCTGTTGTTTATAAACTATAAACCCAATAATGATAATAATATAAACCTATAATGATATTTTAACAAGCTTTTTCTTCTGTCTATCTGCTCTCTGGAAAGGCTTTCAACACCTATTTTAAAAACTTGCTATGTCCAAATGATTCAAAAGCTTCTACCTCAATAGCAGAGTTAGTGCTAATGTACTAAAGATTCTGCAATGACTCGTGTATGGGTGACATTACAAATATGCGACTATGTTACATCACAGCAATTTTAAAAATGATTTTCATACCTTCTTTTTGAGTGGTGTTAAATCTGTATTGTCTTCTTCACGTTTTATAGGTTTTGGTTCCAATTTAATAGAATTTAAATTATTAACTGAAGGTTTTTCTTCTAATCTTTTATTAGACTCTGTTGTTAAATCTGTTGATACCGGTGCTAGTTCTGATGGAATACTATTTTCTCCATTTGATGCAGTTCTCTTTGGTTCTGTAGGTTTCTGTCTACTTCCTTTCATCTGTCTTGGCTAAGAAAATAGAGATTAATATTAATAACTTACCTAAAGGAATATTTTCTTCTAAAAATAAACTAAGTTTTCAGATAATCTTTCAGCACTTTAAATGCATTTCTAAGATTTGAAAATTTTCAAAGCCTTTTCCTAAAAATATTAATAACCAAAAACAGGGCATATTTAAAAAATTATAATACATAGTAGTTAATTGCAAATTCTTAATATTATTTCTAAGATGTCTAATGACACTAATAACAGTTTTACTCTTTAAATCTAGTTAATATATATATATATAGTCGAACTTTATTTGTAAACAAGCACAGAAATAATGAGATCATGGCTGTACTGAGCAACAAGCCATAATGATATTTTAATTTATGCATATTCTCATACAATTGTTCACTTTTATAATGAGCATACTACACAGATATAGTGTACAAATTTTGGTAGCTACGCATTCTTGTAATACCCAATTCTTGGAATAAACAAAAATGAAGGTAGTCAATTAGTTTTTATGACCATCTGCATCATATTATGGGCAGGTTTATAACCTAATCTTGTTGATAAAGATGAACCCCTCACTACCTACCTCTCCAGCGTCTATCCTCAAGCCCTCCACCCTCATTTTATCTAAACATTGCCACAACTGTAAAATCAGTTAAAAACGAACTTTTCTATAAAAAACATGTCTACTAAAGAAAGTATCTCTCAACTTATGAAAAAGTCGAAATTATTCATGAGTTAGAACATATGTGAAAAATGTTAAAGTGTGTAAAAAGCTTTTTTTTTTTGTCCTCTTCAACAGTATTGACATTGTGGAAGAATAAATATGTTTATATGTATATCAGCAATGGAAAACAACATAATAATAAAAAAAAAAAAAAAAAAAAAAAAAAAAATTTAAACGTTTGAGCTGCTTACAAACGTCAGTGATGCACTGCTTAAATTGTTCATTACACAAAGAAGTGCTATATTCTCAATCAGCAGTCTCAAACAGAAAAATTTGCTTAATTTGGATGCGATGATTTTGCATGAAACAGTAGTGGGCAGGATCGATTTAAAAACTAACTTGAAGCATTCACCATTCAGTGTTTGTGGGATGACCTAGGGTATGCCAGGAAAAAGCTCCCCCAGACCATAACACTACCTCCACCAGACTGCTGAACCCCAACTGTGCAACCAGGATATAGGACTTCATGCTGTTTACACCAAACCCAGCAATCACATGGTGCAGCAGGAAATGGGTTACATTGCTCCAGACGACCTTTTTCCATCTATCAAGGATCCATTGGCGACATTCCTTGGCCCATGCAGTGTGTTGTTTGCAATGTCTGGCTGTCATCATAAGTACCCTTGGTGGTTTCCAGCTGTGGAACCCCAGGTGAAGCAAGGTATGCCACATGGTGCATATGAAAATGGGTTGAACTGCCCCACTTTTATACTGGTGGTTGAGCTGTGTGACTGTTGCTGAGAAACCAGTCATCACACCCGAAGCTCACCACAGGATCAGCCATGCATGGCTGACCAACATGAGCCCTTCTGCTGGATGTCTGTTTATGGTTAATCCAGTTCCGGTACAACCTTGATACAGTTGTGTGTGTGTGTGTGTGTGTGTTGGGGGGGGGGGGGGATTGCAGCTGTTTTCAAAATTTTGGCACCTGCGTTCCAGGCCCCAACTATCTGCCTGCAATCAAATTGGCTTATGTAGCTACATTTCCCCATTACTGGCAAACATTTACTGATTACGTACAGAGGCTAGATGTGCCCATTTAGAGTAGCTGCACATGACATTGATATCGTATGGTACTTTGTTTTCACACCAAATATGTAAATGTAAATCCTAATGCAAAGCTAACTCGGTGTATATCTCATATGTAGAATTCATGTTTCTGTAACATGGAATAAATGAAATATAATACAACGCTTATTACACTTCTGACATGAGCTAGAAGAACAATTAACACCATTTACATCATAAGGGTAAATATTGCTATTTTGAGCTCATGTATAAATTTAACCTGTTTTGAATTTCAGAAATAAATAAATAATAAAAAAAAATCAAGATGATAAATACTACCTTGACTTGCTCTGGTTTACCATCACGACAACATTTTGGACATTCCCAACTATTAGGTAGGTCATCATTCACGTTTCCTTCTATTGGGAGATCTGGAAACTTCTCTTGCAAACATTTAGGATGAACAATTTCCCAACATTGAGAACATTCCATAAGACTAGAATTTTCATTCTCTGGAGGAGGATTACTCATTTTATCCCATCCATCTTTTCCACAAATCATACAGCAAGCTGTATGTGGTAAAACAGGCTAAAAGTAACATTTTTAACACAGACACATTAATTAACTAGACAGGGATGATCTTCAACATTTAATTTAATTTATTAATTCATAGCCAATATAGAAATACTGTTAAAGCAATGATTAATACCAAAGTTTCATTTAAATTACAATTATCTTTCAGTTATCAGATATTGAGTCATAAAATGTTATATTCTAGCAAGTGAAAACAATCACATTCTCTAACAGTATTTCTCAAATTGTAAAGTATGTCTCACATGAAGCATGAAAAGGATCAGGTGATGTTTCTTTTTTCTCACCTAAGGTATAATTGTCATTAAAAATTATTAGTTCTCTGTAATTTTTTTCTGTTAGGATATTAGAGAGATACTAGAAGAATAACAGAGTAAAGTTTGTAAGTCTATTTTCAGGGTATCAAAGGAGTGAATTCAAACAAGGGTGATAATTGCAAATGACTCAATTTGTAGGAGGAAATGGTGTGCAGGTCTTAGCTGTTTGGAGCAAATAATGGATAAGATGACTTGTAGATGACTGAAAGAATGCACTTGAACAGATTTGGAGTTACATGTCTGGAAAATGTTTTGTTCAGGAAGAGAATGAAAATGAAAGTCAGGAATACTAAGACTATGAGGGGAGGAAAGGGAGAGAGATGATTATGTGTGCTGGCATTCTTGAAGTGAATTTTCAAAGAATGCTGAATACAGCTTCACATCATTTCAGAATTAAAGAAAACTATCATTAAAAGATACACCAATACTTGAAGGCCCAATATTGCATTGTAAGTACACTAATGCCAGAAACATCAGAAATTAAGATGAGTTTTGGTATTGGTCAGGTTCACTTGGCCAAAATTATAGGCATCAGTGACAGAGGAAGATACTATTACAGGAAATAGAATGTAAATGCATATTTTTACGAAGAATAGAAAGAGCAGTATATGAGAGAGTAAAGTAATTGCAAATGATAGCAGAAGAAATGCAACCAACATTAGTGAGAGTTTATGGTTTTAGTAACTTGCCATCATATTTCATTATTTTGAAACGATTGTGGCTCAACTGATACAAGGATGATAAGAGGCATAGATTACATGACATGTTCTGAACAAGTGAACATGGCATCTTGATAAAAGGTTTATTATTTTTTTAATTTCTTTTTTCTAATTCTTTATGATATTACACAGCATCTCTATCAAGTCCAAGATTCATCATGGAAGACCAACACCACTAATGCTTATCATATCTCCTTAAATTCATTTATTGATAGAGCACTGTTTCTGGCTACCCATTAAGAGACAGTCATGGGTTGTCTATGAAGCTTTGCAATAATTATTTACACTATTTTTATTTCCAGAATAAAAACAGCACAACTGACAGTACAATAAAATCAAATTGTCAATGCAACGGTTTTCGTCCAAATTGCTTTATTATGTCAAAAATGAATTATTATTTTAATCTTTGTGAAGAATTACAAAAACAGAGACATAATTGACATTACTAAAAACAAACAGGACTAAAACAGTTGAGATCCTTTTAAATAATAAAATGCTTTATACAGGTATGTTGATCAGGGAAAAGAAGGGGTGGCTACAACATTCAGTATAATTCCTTGAATGTGAGACAATTTCAATTACAGTGATATAAAAAATTTCAAACTGAGAAATCTGAAAAATGTGACTGTGTGAATATAGTGGTAACCAAAAGATGAATGTCTTCTCGCAAAGACAATATCACTTCAGACTACAGCATTCGGCTCTTTAAGAGGAATATCAACTAATTACTTGCTCTTGTGTGTGGAACGATATTAAAAAAAAGGTGAGGCAGAGGACTTAACATTTTTAAGGAAAGCTGAAGAAAATCTAATACAAAGTTACAATTATATAGAAGCCACCTATAGAATGAATGATAAACAACAAATAGAGACCTTGGTGTTTGATACAATGGATGATGATCCTGATAGAAAAGTTGAAGTGAACTGGTAGAGAGCATTTTATGGAAGTCTCATTGGTGAAAGAAAGACGTCCCTTTGTGAAGATGGTAAATTAAATATGGAAATAGACAACAGAATCAACAAAGCTGGTATGGTAGGAAGTCAGTTAAATAAATTCATATGGAATAAGAGAGAAATCAGTCGGAACACTAAATTAGCTGTATACAAGACAGTGTTCAAACCAATTTTAACTTGTGGATCTGAGAGCTGGGTTAGAAATAAAACACTTGACCAAAGACTAGAGACCACAGATATGAGTGTCCTGAGAAAGATTAGAGGAGTGAACAGATGGCTTCAGTGGGAATGTCATATTAAAAACGAGGATATTAGGAAAGAACTTAATATTGTTAGCATCCAGGAATGCGATAGCAGAGCTAACCATACCACCTGATGGTATGGTTAGCTCTGCTAACGGCCTAAAATCATACCACCTGAGATTAGCTCCTTAAACAGAATGGGCAAGGAAAGATTAACAAAACAAGTGTTCTTTGCCCAGGTTGGCAAGAAAAAAACCCAAAGGAAGACCGAGATATAGATGGATTGATGCAGTAAAAAGTGCCTTGGAAGAGAGAAATATAAAATCTGATAATGCTGAAGTAACAGCATTGTCAGATTTTATATTAAAAACAGGTAACAGAGTGATTTGGAGGAAAATTGTAGATAGGAAGTTAGTAATGGTGTAAGTTTTTCATGCAGTACTATCATATCTTGTACACCCTGAGGGTACATATCAGGGATTTGATGAAATGCTCTATACTACAGACAGATGGAGAAGAAACAATCAAAAGATACATAAGGTAGTGAACTTGGATGACCATAGCATAGATGAGCCATTAACAATCATGAAGAGAATACATAAGAAATGAGAAAAGTCTTGTTGGCAATGTTATTACTGATAGCGATATCTTTGGACAGGTTTGGATATAAGAATACATAAAGGGCTGAAACAGAAAGTAATCAATATCCAGCACTAAATAGCATAATGAAAAGAAATATGCATAGAACAGTGTTTCTCTAACTTTTAGTGACCGCATACCCTCTCTCAAGTAAAGGCAATTTAGGAGAAATTACAATAACATTTCACTCAAACACAAATAATTATAAAGGTATTTATTTTTAAACATTTGCATTATGTTTAACATACACAAACATATACATTTTTTAAAATTATTAACTACATTAATTATTAACTACATTTTAGTTATAAAAATCCAATATACGAGGGCTGTTCAATAAGTAACAAGACTAATTTTACTGTCGCAAAACCACTCATCACAATATTAATTTCTGTGGAATAAAGAAATGTTGCTGTCTGTATTAATTAACAAAAGAGGTTGATAGATGGCGTATACGGACTGATGTGCCAGAGTGTCACGTGACTAAACGCAAGCTTGTTTCGGCATGCCTACGAGCCGCGACCAGTCGTCGAAATGGAAGCGTCCTTGGAACAACGTTATGCGATAAAATTTTGTGTGCATTTGCAAAAATCGGCATCAAACACTTTTAACATGATATGCGAAGCTTTCCACGATGAAGCAATGTCCAGGGCAAGTGTTTTTCGCTGGCATAAAACTTTTAAGGAAGGAAGGCAAAATGTGGAAGATCTTGAACGTGAGGGAAGACCTTCAACGTCCATCACAGAGACAATGATCAATAAAGCAGCGATTATCATAAAGGAGGATCGCAGAATTACAGTACGCCAGCTGCATGTTGTCCTGAATATTTCTGTGGGAAGTGTTCACTCAATCATGGCTGAACATTTGGGACTGAAACGTGTTTGCGCCCGATGGATTCCCAAACTCTTGACACCGGAGCAAATGCACCATTGAGTGAATGTGTGCACAGAATGGAAAGAAAGACTGGAACAAGAAGGTGACAACTTCTTAAAACGCATCATTACAGCAGATGAAGCTTGGTTGTATCACTATGACCCTACAATGAAAGAACAAAGCAGTGAATGGAAGCATCTGTCTTTGCTTACTCCCAAGAAAGCAAAAACTGTAAAATCAGCTGGTAAAGTTATGACCATAATGTTTTTTGACTATGAAGGCATTGTTTACCAACACAGTGTAGAACCTGGGAATATTGTAAATGGCTCATACTATGCGGATGTTTTACGGCCAATGGTACAGCACGTCAAAAGGAAGCGTCCATTGCTGAAGAATGGCTTCTTATTGCACCATGATAATGCAAGGCGACATATTGCTGGTTGTGTAGTGGATGTTTTGCAGAAGAACAACATAGATATTCTACCACACCTCTCCATACAGTCCTGATCTCGCACTGTGAGATTTCTAGCTGTTTCCTCAGCTCAAGAAACCACTAAGAGGCTGCCATTTTGAAAGCAACAAAGCATGTATAAAAGCTGTGGAGGCAGTTTTGAAAGAACTCTCAAAAAACAGACTTTCACATGCGTTTAAGAAGTGCACGCAACACTGGGACAAATGCATCGCGTCTCACGGTAGTTACTTCGAAAAAGGCCATGTAAATGATGACGATTAAAAGGTAATCTGTTTTCTGTATAAATATAGTCTTATAACTTATTGAACAGCTTCCGTATATACACACACATACACGTTTATAATTATTAACTGACTTAAACACTGATAAAAAATACAAGAGATTTTAATAAGGTTTCACTACTAGTTTAATCGGAAATGCCGACTTCGTCAGGTGAATACAGTACCATGTAGAAAACAACATCTCAAAAACATACAGTAATCCCTTGATTAGTGCATAATTTTTTTTTTCGATACCCAAATTCGATTAGTGCACCTCTAAAATTCGATTAGTACACCTATATACATCTTAAAAATAAATGTTACTGATTTTAAAAATTTTCTATCTCTACATTTTTATGGCAAACTATTTTAAAAAAATCACTCACCAGAATGAAATAATTTAGTTACCGGTTTAAAACATTTTACAAAGTTATTTTTAATGGCATACTACACTACTTCCATGTACACTATGTATACTATGTTCCAAATTTTTACTGCCAAAATGTATGTCGTCTACTATAGTACGCCTACAGATTCAAGACCCTTCGACACTTCTGCGCATGTCACAAAAAGGAGAATCCATTCCGATAATAGGGTAATCAATCCGACTTATGGGATGAGTTGTTTATTATTATACGTAGAAAAATTACTTCTCTTTTATGATCATTGTAGTTTTTAAAGTTTTAACTATTTTGCTTGTATAACAGTTGGGAAATTTTATCTATAAAGCATGTGGTTTCGCGTGTTGGTGATCAATTTGTACGTCCTTCATTTCTTTCTCCCCTTCAATGATAATGTCCAAGAGTTAATTAAATCTCGTTCTGAAGAATTGAGTGATTCCGACCTGCTAAATTCAGATGCACAGCAGGAAGATCCCAAAGAATATGCAGAAAATTTAACCACTGATAGTCAGCCAACAGAGATTTCACAAAAACAATTTGAAAATATTTTTCGTACAATCGAAGTTTTTAAGCAGCAATGCTTAGAGGCTGACTCTGATGAAGAGAGAAGCAGTAAAATTTGCAGAAGTGTAGAAGAGGAAACAGGGTCATACCGTCGGTTGTATGGGAAAGAAGAAGAAGAAAAAAAAAAAAAAGCCCGCCAAACTACATTAGCTCAATTCTTTGTTAAGAAGTAGAATAATAAAATTTATATTCTGAATATGTTTTATTGTCTTTCAGCTTCATGGTTTTCTTTTAACTAGGTCCTGAGACATATCTTAATTCTTTTATAAAAAAATTAAGGTTCAAAAAAGAAATTTGAGGAATGAATTATACTTTTTCCCATAGGTTATTATATTCGGTTAGTGCGTTTTTGATTAATGCGCATGTTTTAAAGAACGTATTAGGTGCACTAATCGAGGGATTGCTGTATTGTACTTTAGAGAAAACAGAGTTTAGAACAAGTACTATTTGTGTTTGAAATCGAGTCCGAGCATTAATTCTGACGTGAAGCACTGTGCATGTGAATGATATCATGAGTTCGCCAAAACTGGATTACAGCGCTATGTGAACTGGGCAGGCTGTAACTGAGATTGCTGTTTAGATGGGCAAGGTCGAGAGCTATTTCTTTGGATTCCAAGATACATCTTTCTAATTCACTGAAGCGTTTATGCATGTTTGAAGGTGAGTTCCAGTCTATTTGATGTTGTTGTCCTTCAACATTAGTCGAGAATAAAACATGGCTGGATAGTGCACATGACATTTCTTATAGCAGTATGGACTCTGTTATAAGAAATGTCATGTTGGTGTTCTTCTAAGTGGAGAGAGATGGACTTTTCTGTCTGGCCATAATATGATTTGCCGCAACTGCAAATGATTTTGTATACTCCTGGGAACTGAAGAAGGTTGTGTTTTACTTTAGGTTGATTGAGGTAAGATCAGAGTTTTGGAAAGGTGGAGAAATATGCTTTAACATTAAATTTCTTCAGGATTTTTGCTAGTTTAGGAGAAAGAGAACTTATATATGGTAAGGAGATGTAGGCTGTTGGTTTTGAGTTATCTTCATTACTATGTTGATTACATACACTAAGACAATTATAGATATTTTTAGGAGAGTAACCATTATTTAGGAAAGTCCTTTTGATGCAACTAAGTTTTTGTTGAAGTTCCTTGAAAGTTTATTTTTCACTTGGTTAGAATATAATAAATTTAGTTTAATCTCACATAATCTCAAATTCTCACACTTGGATAAAGGATTAAACTAAATTTATTATATTCTAACCAAGTGAAAAATAAACTTTCAACATCTTTCTCTAAATCCAGAGTAATTTATTAAAAATGGGTGGCACACCATTTGGCAACTCCTATAGGTAGAGATGACCTGCGAATGCTTCTGCCTGGTATCTCAGCTTGGGCCTGGCTCCCACTGAAGAGACCTCAATAAAGGTCGAAACTAGTCTGGGTAGTGGCCCTTCCCTTAATGCATAACATTAGACATATCCGCAAGGAGATGTGTTTTGCATTATAGGAGATACTGAGACAGTAGTATTGGTAGCTTGCTCCACCTTTGCAACGAGTTGCCCTGGTGTGTACCACCTTACCTCAGTCCTGAAGATACTTTCAGGCGCAAACTTTGTTTGCTCACACTTGGATAAAGGATTAAACTAAATTTATTATGTTGAAGTTCCTCTTCTTCTGACAACAAGGATCTCACCCGATGAGTTAGTGTGGAAATAATTCCTAATTTCTGGGGGGGGGGGGTAGTGGTGAGACGAAGCATGTAGGTATCTATCTGTGTATGTTGGCTTTCTAAAGATTTCTTGAGACCATCCATTGTTCTAGTAAGTTTTATATCTATAAAAGCTAAAACACCATTAACATCTGGTTCGGATGTGAAGTTAACATTTTGATGAAAATTGTTAAATGATCCAGAAAGGTTTGTAAGTTTTCTGGGCCATGCTCCCAATTAAGAAAATGTCGTCTATGTAAAGTAGCCAGATTTTGAGGAAAAGGCCATTTCCTCAGAAAAACGTTGGCTAGCGCTGGAGACAATGGGCTACCCACTGCCAAACTAGAAAATTCTGTTTGTAGATCTTGTCTTCAAATAAGAAGTAGCCTGAATCCACACAATGCACAAGTAAGGCAAAAATCTTTTTAGATAACTTGTAACTTGTTTTTTAAAAGACTAAGGACTTCCTGGGTTGGAATGTTCGTGAATAGTGAGACTATGTCTAAGCTTACCATTCTGTCTGCTTCGTTAAGTTGGATGTTCTTTATCTTTGAGAAGAAATCATTCAAGTTTTTGATATATGAAAAGGATTTTCCTGTGAGATGTTTTAAGGAGGAAGTAAGATATTTCAAGAGATTGTATGTAGGGAGTCAATGTCTTCAACTATTGGTCTAAGAGGAGTGTTTTGTTTATGGATCTTCAGAAGGCAATATAAATGGGGAATAAGTGAATGAAGAGAGCGGAGCAATAGACAGATAATATATATATATATACATACACGCATGACACAGATACACAATAGAAACAAAAATTATAAAATTTTCAATTATAAAAAAAAAGTTTAAAGAGACAAAATGAAATTTTGGAAAGTTATTTGGATGAAATCTTCTCTATATTTGTTATTTTTACTCTTAGATGGAGCCCATGTCAAAATGACAACTTGTGACACAAACATGATTAACCACGTATACATGCACATATGAGTGGTGTAACAATAAATGAAGACTGTTATTATTTGTTAGATATGAATGATTCAAAAAAACACCACAATTCAAATTATTTGAATGTAAACTTTTAATGTTCTAACTATGCTGTAGTTAGAATTATAGAATAGAATAGAATAAATGTCACCACATCGTTGCTTATCTGCAACAATATGGTGACAAAAAAAAAGTAACCAAAATTTTTTTAAATAGTGTATCGTACCCCCCTAAAGACTCCTGGAGAATACGTACCACACTTTGGTAAATGCTGATGTAGAGCATGAAAGTTTTAAAAATAATCAAGGATCAGCAACTTTCAGAAGCGACAGATAGATTAAAAATAATACAGTTGATTGAAGAATGAGTAGAGCTAATCTCAAAGAGATCATAAACAGAATGGAAATGAAAGGTTAGCAAAATCTCAGAATATCCGAATCAATATATATCAAGGTATATTTACATGAAACAAAAAATGTAAAGAGTACAGTGCAATTCTGTGAATTGCACTGTTTTATAAATGTTCAGAGAAACAAGCAGGATCCCCTTTTTTATCCCCTCCCCCATATATACCAAATATATGGGGGAGGGGATAAAAAGCTCTGGAAAGAATGCAGAAGAGTAACAAAGATGATAATGAAGATGATTGAGAGTATGTGGAGAGTGCAGAAATTAGTAAACAGGAGTGATATGGTAGAGATCTATAAACTTCTGAAAAGGTGTTATAGAATATCAACTAATGATTTTTTTTGTTATATGGATGGTGGGGGAGAGAACAGGGGGGGCATCATCTGTGGAAGTTAAGTTTATGTGGGGTTAAGAAAGGAGTGAGGGCTAGATTGAGATAAATCTAGCCCTCACTAATAAACTGTCCCATTCACTCAGTAATAGTGAATGGGACAGTTTGTCTGCTGAAGCAGTGAGTGCATCTAGCGTAAATGAGTTTAAGAGAAGGTATGGTGTGGATGATGTAAGGCTTCCCTCAATGAGTCCTGGACTTTCTTCTTGGAGATCTCAGATAATAATAATAATAATAATAATGTATTCAGTCTGACAATTAACTATCCAATCATACTTCACATTCATACACCAATATTGCTAACCATAATATATGAAGTGTCTTATTATCAAACAGTGATATGGACATAAAAGCAAAGATATGTTCAAAGAAAAATAAACAGTGGAAATAAAACATCTTTGGAAATCTTGAAATTTATTTAACTCTAAACCATGAGACATTTTACAGATATAGTGAAACAAATGGCAGATCACAGATAAAAAGCACACGTGATCTGCAAGTTTGAGAACTATACCTAAATCACATATATTCAGATGCATAACAATTCAAACAATCTTTAGTAGCATACTGCATTATATATGAAACATACTTACAGCCATGCACTGCCTACTAATACAAGACTGTTTCATTCTACCTGGACCTCCAAATTTTTTCATATCCTTACAGAAATGACATTCTCCACAATCTGCTCGCATGCAAGCTTCACACTTTTTACAACGTGTTCTTCTTCGTCGTGCACTGTTAGAATTGTTTCCACTTCCTCCAGATTTAGATCCAGATTTGGAACTTTTTGATGATGATGGTGGACCAGAACGAGGTTTAGGCCGTGGTTTCTATATAACAATTATATAAAAATTAAGTGAAATTACACTTGGGTAAACTTTCTAATAAATGAGAATTTTCTCATATATTATCATATGTACAGTAGTGAAACAAAATACAAAAAGTGGCAATTATATTACACAGTTTCATCTAAACTGTGTAATATAATTACACAGTATAAATCTAAGTTGGTCAATTATCAGTGACTACATTGCAAATCGTGCAATGTAATACATCTGACTTTTCTTTAATGGCAATTATCTACAAGAGAATTGATAAAGAAAGGGATAGGGATTGTATAATAATAAAGTATCTGGGAAGTGTAAAATATTTATACTTAGTAACATTGACCATAACATCAACCAATGAAGCATATTCAAAACTAAGCAATAGTACTGTGTCAGTTGAAATTTTGCAGTGTATTACAGAATAGTCAGGTCCAAAAGTGACTGCATAATAGAAGTAAAGATGATGCACTATGATTAGCTTTTAAAGGATCCATTTTGCAAATATCTATCATTATGGAAGTCAACATGTTAAATGATTTAACATGTTGCCTCCTATAGCATACCACTTCTGGTACAGCAATGTGATAAAAGAAATCTTTTATAATAAAATACAACATATTGGATTCATATAAGGAAAACCTCATTAGTATGAAATTGCGACCAACATTTAACTCATTAACCAATACTACTTTTGAACAAAAGAAAATCCAGTAATGAAACCTTGTCTGGCTATTAGAGTAAATTAATAACATAATATAACATAAGTGCAATATGCCATCAAGTGGTGCAATAAACTTCTCGCCATATTTTAGGAAATAAATTTTTACAAGAGTGAGACTGATCTCCCATTTGCATGCAGACTGTTCAACCTTTTAGGTTGTTCTTAAAAAGGTATGCATAAAAACTGAAATTCCTCCTGCACAGAAACAACAGGAACAAAGACATACTATGTTAGTATGCAAATGCTATAATAGATTCTATAGCATGCACATGATGTTGTGGTGGTTTTTTCAGTATATTCTGAAGACTAGTTAGTTACCTTAAAGTAGATTATGTAGGTGAGGATTACCAAACCAATCAGAGCTAAATTTACAAGTGCCAGTTTTTAGATATGCTTAATGCTAAGCTGCAAACCTTTCTTTAGTAATGTTTCTGGCACCGATTGTAGGACATTCTTTCCACGTCTTCAATTGCATTTCAAATGAATATGAAATGCCAGCCTTTTCTGATGTCCAGAAAATATACACCTCAGTCTTCTCAAATAACTTTCAAATGTTATCATCATCAAATTCCTGCCCTCAAGGGGTGTACAGGATATGATAGTACTACATGAAAAAAATTACATCATTACTAACTTCCTATCTACAATTTTCCTCCAAATCAGTCTGTTACTTGTCAAGACTCCAACATTATCAGATCTTATATTTCTATCGTCTAAGGCACCCTCTACGGTATCAATCCACCTATATCTTGGTCTTCCTCTGGGTTGTTTTGCTGCCAACCTGGCAGAGAACACTTGTTTTGCTAATCTTTCTTCGCCCATTCTATTTATGTCACCATACCACCTGAGATTAGCTCTGCTAATGCATTCCTGGATGTTGACAATGTCAAGTTTTTTCCTAATATCCTCGTTTTTAATATGATATTGCCATTGATGCCATCTGTTCACATCTATAATCTTTCTCAGGACTCTCATATCTGTGGTCTCTAGTCTTTGGTCAAGTGTTTTACTTCTGACCCAGCTCTCAGATTCATAAGTTAAAACGGGTTTGAACACTGTCTTGTATACAGCTAATATAGTGTTCCGACTAACTTCTTTATTATTCCATATGAATTTATTCAATTGACTTCCCACGATACCAGCTTTGCTGATTCTGTTGTCTATTTCTATATTTAATTTACCATCTTCAGTAAAAATCGTACCTAAGTAGCTGAAATGTTTTACTTGTTCCACAGGTTCTCCATTCACAACACAGTTGACATTTTCAATGATTCTGTCTATCTTCATTGTCTTTGTCTTTTTATTGCTGACCTTCATACCATATCTATTACAACAGCTATTTAATTTAGTCAGAGAATCTTGCAAACTAGTAGTGGATTTATACAGAAATATAACTGTCCGCATAAAGCAAAGAGCTGACATTAACATCTCCAATTCTGATATCATGTTTAATACCACTTTCCTTCATAATGTGATCCATATAGATAATGAATAACAGAGGGGATAATGTACATCCTTGTCTCACACCAGATTTAACATTAAACCATCTTACTGTACATCCTTCAATTCTAACTGCTGACTTACAACTCAAATAAAGACTAAGTATTGCTTGATATAATGCCCCATTGACACCATATAACTGCAGCGTATTGAATAGCTTCTCTCTTGGCACCTTGTCAAATGCCTTTTCCAAATCGACAAAACTTAAATGCAGATCTTTGTTATGTTTCCATGGTTTCTCGGCTATTTGTCGTAAAGTGAAGATCTGATCCTGACAGCCTCTATATGGCCTGAATCCAGCTTGTTCTTCACCAATCTTTTCTTCCACAATTCTTCTCAACTGTTTCTCAAGTATACTTGCATAGATCTTGCAGGAACACTCAGTAGGGAAATACCTCTGTAATTCTCACATTCAGTTTTATTTCTCTTTTTATATATGGGTACTATGAGAGCTCTACTCTAATCATCGGGAATTCGTCCCTCTGTCCAGGCCTCCTGAAGTATGCAGTGCAGCCACTGTAAGACTCTTATACCACCATACTTCAGCATTTCTGGTCGAATATCATCTACCTCTGCTGCCTTTCCACATTTCAAGCCTTTGATGGCTTTTTCTACTTCAAGTATGGATATGTATTCCTGACTGCATGCCTTGTCAGTGTTTTTTAACACTGTGCTGTCATCACTGCTTGTTTCATTTAGCAGTTTTTCAAATAATTACTCCATACTTCAAGGATATCTTTTTCTCCCATTTTCATGTCACCTTTATCATCTCTGACTCCTTTTACAGCACTCTTTCCTCCATTCATAAGCATCTTCAACAACCTCCAGAATATTTTGCCACCTTCTTGATATTTATTTTATATATTCTTGCCAAAGTCCTCCCATGACTTTTGTTTAGCTAGTTTTACACACTGTTTAGCTTTCTTACATTTGTCTCTGTATTCTCTAAGAGCACAAGCTGACTTATTTGACAGGAACTTTTGATATCTTTTCTTCTTTTCCTTCACTGCCTCTTTAACTTCCTGTGTCCACCAGGGAGTTCTGATTTTTTTATCCTTGCAGACAACCTCACCACATGCCTCTCTGGCAGAATCAATCAATGTTTTCATCAGAGTTTGCCACTGAATCTCCAAGTTTTGATTCCTGTTCTCAAACTCTTTCAATTTTTCTTCAATAATCTTTGTGTATTTTAGTCTACAGTTCACATTTGAGAGCTGCTCAACTTTTATTCGCTTTAAAACTTTCTTACATTTTATTCTTTTCAATATAAAATTCAATTTTATCCTGATCAAGACTAAATAGTGATCACTTCCAATTTCAAACCCTCTGTACACTCTGGTGTCCTGCACCAAGGTGAAAACATCACTATCAACAATAACATAGTCAATGAGACTTTTCTTATTCCTAGCCTCTTCTCTCGATGTGAATTTGTGCACATTTTTATGTTGGAACATGGTGTTAGTAATAACCAGTCCATGTCCTGAGCAGAAATCCAACAGATATTTGCCATTATTATTAGCTTTGCTCTTTTCTCCAAATTTTCTCAAAATATTTTTGTATGTCTCGCAATCATTTCCTACTCTGCTATTTAGATCCCCAACAAGGACCAACTTATTCTTTTTCATTGTGTCAGTTGCTTTTTCTAACACCTCAAAAAATTCCTCCACTCTACCTTAGCAGAACCTTCTGTGGGACCATAGGCACAAATAAGTCTCATTGTCCAGTTCCCCATTCTCATATTTGCCCACATTACTCTACTTGAGACTGATTGCCATTCAAGAAGATTAGCCTGGCATTTTGTGTTGAATACTATGGCTACTCCTTTTCCTTGATTGTCATTGCCTGAATATAACATTTTGTATTTACTGCTCAGAAAGATCTCAGCAGTTTTGGTCTTTTTTGTTTCAGTCATCCCTATTATGTCGATCTGGTACTTATCTAATTCCTCAGCTAGCTCCATTTCTTTGCCATTTAGGCTTCTTATGTTGATAGTACCGATCTTTAACTCTGGTGATGTTGAGTTGGGGTTTGTTTTCAGATTTCTTCCAGTAGCTGACTTTTTGCTGTTCGCCCTGGTTCCCTGGCAAAAACAACGGGGGGCCTTGTTTAACCAGGCGACGCCCCAGTGGGAATGAAATTATGTCATGTCATACCATCATTTTTTATTTTGGTTTAACCAATAAGAATACAATTTGGTCGGCTAAATCCCAAATTGCCAGCCCATCCTCGTTCATTCAGTATCCAAGTAGATACCCAACAGGGTGCACCACGAGGTGAGGATTGGATATTAGGTCAGAAACCTGGTCAGTTCTCCGCATTCCTGTAAAGGCTATGTGAAGGTCTCCTTTCAGTTATACAGCTTGGACCCTTAAGCACCCCATTTTCAAATGGGTCTATATGAATTATTTACATGAAAATTATTTACGAGGCAAAAGAAATATTTATTTGATTAGAAGACCATATATTTTGGTCTAAAACTTACAGACCATCTTTGGTGGCAATGACAGTTGATACAAGGTAAAATGAAAACAATGGATTTATTTGTAATAGAATGAGCCATGTGATGTTATACAGGGTGTCCACATTAGACCTCCTAGTTTCAGAGTATTACTACTATTTAAATATATGGACCATGATGTCGAAATTATACAAATGAGGAGGAACATTCACCAGGTTTTTGTAAAAAAAAAAAAAAAAAAAATCAGTACATTTCCATGTGTGCTCGTTTAGTAGAAGCACGCACAATGTTAAATCAATAGTCTATCTCCGACCAGGTTCTCTGAAGTATGTCAGGGGTGATGTAGGACGTAGCAGCAGAAATGTGATACTTCATGTTCTCTAGGTTGTCCACTTTAGTGGGACAGACTGTGTCCTTCACATATTCCCACAAGAAAAAATGAAGTTGGGTAAAAAGTAAGTTGGGAAGCAGTGATTGTGGTGGCCAGGAATCGGTCCTCTACATCCAATCCACTGCTGAGGGAGGACATTTGGAGGGCTAAGAGCTGCATGGACCTCCAAATGCCAGTATGGCAAGGTACCATCCTGTTGAAAGAGGATGTGTGATTGCAAGTCTTCGAGTTGTGGAAAGGTGAAATTTTCCAGCATGTCGAGGTAAATCATTCTGTCGATATTGCTTTCCATGAAAAAAAATTTCCACCACACAACTTGCATTTTCTCTGCCCCTGACAACATGTTTAAAACTATGATAGCCCTGTCCAGAAGTGGCACCGCATGCAGGAAAAAATTCTGGATGAAACTTGTGGAGTCTCTGGAATATTTGAACAACCCAAACTTTACAAACATTACATATTTCTGCATTTTGATTTTTTTACTGTTCTTTGAAACTATGGAGGTCCAATGTGGACACCCTATACTTTCAAGTTTCTCTTTTTCGTCTTTCACTATGCCTTATCCCATGTTAAACGGGGTCAGTGCACCGATCTTTAACCTTCCTCTTCCAAGTTCTCTGGTCCATGGCGTCCTTCGGACTTCATCCTTTCTCCCTAAGATCCTCTCTCACCTTATCCCTCCACCTGAGCTTGGGCCTGCCTCTTTTCCTCCTTCCCTCCAACTCCATATACTCCACTCGTTTACCAACATATTCCTCACCCTTCCTCTCTACATGTCCAAACCACCTCAGCCTACTTTCTTGTATCTTCTTGCCAATTGGTCCCACCTTAACCATCCCTCTGATGTAGTCATTCCTTATCCTGTCCTTCTTTGTCACACCACTCATCCATCTCAACATTCACATCTCCGCTACCTCCATCTTCCTCTCCTGTGCCTTTGTTATAGGCCACGTCTCTGCACCATGAAGCATCGCCGGCCTCACCACCATCTTATACTGCTTTCCTTTCCTCTTACAACTCACTCTCTTGTCACACAGAACCCTGCTCATCTTCCTCCAGTTCATCCAGCCGTATTTCCTCATCCAGGTCACCATTCCTCTCAACGACCGACCCAACGTAATTGAATTTCTTCTCTGAAATTAGCCTTTCATCCTGAAGTCGTATGATCACATCCTCGTCACTCCCCGTTGACATATATTCAGTCTTCTCCCGGTTAATTTTCATGCCTCTCTCCTCCAATACCTTTCTCCACTCTTCCAGGGTATTTTCAAGTTTCTCTTGGGATGATTTGCATAGAACAATATCGTCGGCAAACAGCATGCTCCATGGTGCCTCCTTCTTGACATCCTCCACTAGTACATCCATGACCAGGTCAAAGAGGTAGGGGCTCAGAACTGACCCTTGGTGTAGCCCTACTACAATGTGGAACCCTTCTGTCATGCCGACACTAGACCTCACCTGAGTTTCTGTTCCCTCATACATCTCCTTCACCATCCTCACATACTTCTCCGACACCCCCTTCTTCCTCATACACCTCCATACCTCCTGCCTGGCCACTCTGTCGTATGCCTTTTCCAGGTCTATAAATACCATGTGCAGCTCCACTTGCATCTCTCTATATTTCTCCATCAATCGCCTTAGTGCAAATATCGCATCCGTTGTCCCTCTTCCTGGCATAAATCCAAACTGCTCCTCACCAATTTTCGTTTCCTGCCATATCCTCCCTTCCATTACTCTTTCCCATATCTTCAAAGTGTCCTCCTTTCCATTACTCTTTCCCATATCTTCAAAGTGTGTGACATCAGCTTGATCCCTCTATAGTTGCCACAGTCTTGAACATCTCCTCTTCCTTTGTAGATTGGGACGAGAATACTTTTTCTCCATTCCTCTGGTATCTTTTCCTGTTGGACTATTTTCCTCATCAGGAACATAATCATCTTGTCATCATCACTTTCAAGTTTCTCTAAAAGAAAGAATTCAAATGTGTCATTGTAGGAATGGCAAATTCTGTTGCAGAATTATATTTTGTTGTTTATTATTCATTGAGTGCTTTTAGTAACTGTGTTAGAGGCATATCAGTTGAAAGCATGTACATATTTTGTGTGTGTGTGTGTGTGTGTGTGTTGATTGCTCTGAATTTGAAAAAATTTTACACACAGGTTTATAACATTGCTAGAAATGTCCGTAAACTTATATGTTGGTATATTACTATGCAAGTTTAATGGTTTATCACAACAAGTAAAAGAAATAAATAATTTATGACCAATATTTTGTCTCCAATTACTGAGGCATTCTCAAATTTAAAGCAAATAAAAAAATAATCACAAAGACAGAAAATGCAGAAATGAGTAAGAGCATTTATATGCATGGATAGGCTTATGTGTTCATTAGACATTTTTGTAATAGATTTCACGGTTTGATATGAACACAGATGGATAAGAAAATAACTATTTATTAACTTAAAAGCTAATATTTCGCTGATATTATATCCAGCATCTTCAGAGAACACAACACAAAGTTTGTTACAAATGCAAAACAACCACAATCCGGTGTAACAGTGGGCTAGTAAAAGTAATTGCAGCATGCAACACAAGACTAAAGTCCTAATATGGCACCATCTAGGTTTAAAAAAAATAAATTAAAAAAAAAAAAATTCAAAGTTTTGAAATAGTAGTCCAAATGATAGTCTTAGAAAGTTTGAAAAAATGAAATAAAATAAAATAAATATTAATTTGGTCTTAAGATGATTGTCTCCCAAATCTTTGGTAGATTTATACAGCCATACTTGTTAAGGTTTGGAGTATGTTTTAAGGCTTCTGTTGATTCCAGGAACAACCTCTCTGACTTGTAGAAGCTTCTGTGCATTACTTTTCTTTCTTTCCAATTGATCCTGTGTGCAGGAGTATCCAAAGCATGGTCTGCCAGACCTGGCTTGCCATAGTGAAAGTGTCTGATATATTTTTTGTGTTCACTGAGGCGGATGTCCACAATTCTTCCTGTCTGTCCGTAGTAGGCTTGATGGCAAGAACAGGGCACTTCATAGACTCCTGGATGTGATAAAGGAGTGCATTTGCCCTTAGGTGAATGGATGAGAGTTGCTAATTTTACATAAAGTTTAAATACTGTGCATAGTTGGTGTTTGTTAAGCACCCTAGATATCTTTTCAGATGTGCCTTTAATGTATGGGATGGTGATAGTTTTATTGTAGTCTTCTGTGGTAGATAGAGGGGATTTCTGTGTAGCATTTAGTATGTTATCTATTTTATGGGGATTATAACCGTTGGTTAAGCAGGTGTGTCGTAGGTGAGAAAGTTCAGCAGTAAGGGCAATGTCATTGGAACAGATTGCTCTAGCTCTATGGTTAGTGTTTTTAAGATACCATATTGTTGAGAAGGGTGATGGTGTGACTGTTTGTGTAAGTATCTCCCTGTATGTGTGGGTTTTCTATAAACCGAAAATGATAAGGAACCTTCTGAAACATGTGTGATCAGTGTGTCCAGGAAGGGTAGGCAGTCATTGGCTTCTAGTTCTATTGTAAAGTAGATTTTAGGGTGCTGGCTATTTAGATGCACTAAAAATGTATTCAATGTGTCTGGGCCATGTGGCCAAATAGCAAACACATCATCAACATAGCATAGCCAGAGACTAGGTATGAGAGTGGCTGCGTTGATAGCTAATTTTTCCAGATGTTCTATGTAGAAATTGGCTGGGGGGGGGGGGGAACCCATAGCTGTCCCATCTAATTGTTTGTATATTTTCCCTTTCCAAGTAAAATAACCTGCCTGTACTGTGAATTTAAATAGCTGAAATATATCTGGGGGAAATTGTGAATTTAGTAAGTTAAATGTTTCAATCAGTGGTACATTAGTGAATAATGAGGTGATATCAAAACTCACCATTAGGTCTGAACTATTTAAGGTGTGGTTTTCTAAAATACTTTTTAGGTGGGTAGAATTTTTAACAAAAGAGGAAGAATTGTTTGTGTAAGTGGTTAGTAATTTGGCTAAATGTTTAGCTAGTTTATACGTAGGATTGTTTATACTATCTACAATAGGATGCAAAGGTGTATCTTGTTTGTGTATTTTAGGAGCACCATATATTCTGGGTGTTTTAATGTGCAAGGGTTTGAGTTTTTTGACAATTTCTTTTGGCCAGGAAGTGACTTTGTTCAATAACTTGCACATCTTATTCTTTTGTGAGTTGGTGGGATCTCGATTTATGATTTGATATGTAGACTGGTCTTGGAGCAGTCTATGCATTTTGCTTTCATATTCTGTTGTATCCATTACTACAGTGGCGTTACCTTTGTCTGATTTTGTTATTGTAATGTGGTTATTATTGCGTAGTTCTTTTAGAGCTATTATTTCTTTATGTGGGATATTATTTTTGGGAGGCTTAGAATCGATAAGGATATTGGCCACGTCTAACCTAATATTATTGGCTATAGCTGGAGGCAAGTGGCAAATCCCACATTCAATGGAAGCCATTATTTTGGTTTTAGGCATAATTTTAGAATTTTAGGAGTAACGGCAAAATTGTGTCCAAGACTTAATGCACTCGTGGCCTCTTTGGATAAAGTTGTCAATGATAGGTTCACAACACCGCCATCTTGATGAAATTGTGGCCGCTGCATAACATTTCATCATTGGAGGATTTCAAATTTTTTCCGGTGTCGGTTTTTAACTTTAGTGAATTCTTTATTGGCTGTCGAGTCAGAGATTCTATCCAAGATATCCCATAGCTCCGGGTTCAAAATGTCAGATAATATATCACATAGTACACTGATGGAGGAATTTATTTTTGAAAGTTCTCAGCGAGTAGCGTATACCTGTTATCGTAATAGTGCTAAACTCGCCCTTTTATAAATACGTTGGGCTTTGGCCGAGTGAAACTTGTTCCTAATTTTCATACAGTTTTGTATCAAATTGGTATCAACTGAACAGGTTAGCCTTCTTTTTAAGAAGGCTAACCTGTTCAGTTGCCGTGCCAATTTTACTTTCCACTTACATTGTCGTGCCTTACGTACGATGTTAACTCCGTGAAGAATATTTATACGCGTGGATAGGCTTATGTGTTCGTCAGACATTTTTGTAATAGATTTCAGGGTTTGATATGAACCCAGATGGATAAGAAAATAACTATTTATTAACTTAAAACATACTCCAAACCTTAACAAGTATGACTGTATAAATCTACCAAAGATTTGGGAAACAGTCATCTTAAGACCAAATTAATATTTATTACTTTTATTTTATTTCATTTTTTCAAACTTTCTAAGACTACTATTTCAAAACTTTGAATTTTTTTTTTTTTTTTTTTTAAACCTAGATGGCATCATATTAGGACTTTAGTCTTGTATTGCATGCTGCAATTACTTTTACTAGCCCTGCTGTTACACCGGATTGTGGTTGTTTTGCATTTGTAACAAACTTTGTGTTGTGTGCTCTGAAGATGCTGGATATAATACTAGCGAAATATTAGCTTTTAAGTTAATAAATAGTTATTTTCTTATCCATCTGTGTTCATATCAAACCGTGAATTGATATGAACGATGTTTGCACGTGAAGCATCTTTACAACTGGGCTACTTGTATATAGAGGCTAATGACTTCACACCAATTGCCTTAAGCACATACACCCTTTTTGGATGTGTATAATACTATGCATTATGGAAAGCACTAGCGAAATATTAACTTTTAAGTTAATAAATAGTTATTTTCTTATCCATCTGTGTTCATATCAAACCGTGAATTGATATGAACGATGTTTGCACGTGAAGCATCTTTACAACAAATTGATTTTTTGTAATAGAATATAATATAATATAATACATAATATAATATAATATAATATAATACATAATATAATACAATATAATATAATATAATACATAATATAATACTATGCATTATGGAAAGCACTAGCGAAATATTAGCTTTTAAGTTAATAAATAGTTATTTTCTTATCCATCTGTGTTCATATCAAACCGTGAATTGATATGAACGATGTTTGCACGTGAAGCATCTTTACAACAAATTGATTTTTTGTAATAGAAAGAATTCTATTACAAAAAAGAGTAAGAGCATAAACTATTTAAGCTGGTGCTCAAATGAATCCTTCTTGATGCAGTAAATGATAGATAGCTAGTAGTTATTTTTAGCAGAGCATAACAGTGGCTCAAATATTTTACAGTTTCTTGAAAATTTATTTCAGTTAGGCATCTTCTGTAGTGTATATGCTAATTCCCAGAACAGCCTTTCACATGTGAAGTAATATATAAAGTAAAATACTGGTATTAAATATTTTAAAATAAAGGATTTGTTTTGCCTGTTGTGGTAAGCCATTCAACTCTCATAGTATGTAGTTTTTTTTTGTTTTTTTTTGAAGTTAGTACATGGTAAGTATCCAAAAAAATTCAGAATGTTTATGATCATTTTCTGTCTGTAATTTGAGATTGGTACAAGCTAGCATTTTTTGTAAAAAAAAAAAAATAATAAAAATCGGAAGAGATTTCACTTACAGTTTTAATATATTTCAATAACTTGTGAGATTTTAATTTGAAGTGCTCCCCTACCTTTGAAATCAGTAGATTTTAAAATGTTATCTAATTTATTTTTATAACACCTTCAGACAGGTTGGAAATTTTTTTCACTTGGTTATACTATATATTAAAAATGCCAAGAAATTATATTCTTGGTTTAATCCTCTATCAAAGTGTAAGCAAACAATCTCCAGTGTTCTTTTGGCAAAAAAGACATAAGAAGAATATTAGACAACTTTGAACACGACAAAGTCACCTGGTCCCAATGGCATCTTTCCTATTGTACTCAAGCACTGTGTATGAATACAACAGGATCTTCAAACACATCACATGCTCCAGAGCTTACACCTGTCCTCTCTTGTCTCTTCAATCTTCTATACTCAGCTTGCACCTATTCCATCTCATGAAAGTAAGTATCTTCATGACTGGGCATCTCAGTCTGAGTAGTGGCCCTTCCCATAATGCATAGTATTATACACATCCAAAAAGGGTGTATGTGCTTAAGGCAATTGGTGTGAAGTCATTAGCCTCTATATACAAGTAGCCCAGTTGTAAAGATGCTTCACGTGCAAACATCGTTTGCTTACACTTGGATAAAGGATTAAACCAAGAATATAATTTCTTGGCATCTTTATATCTTCAAACATGAGAAATTGCAAAACCTATAACCCATAGTGCTATGCACAGATAAGTGGTTAAATAGAAATAAAGAGCTAATATCTTTCTTGAACAGCTGGAGGTTATAAATCGGGAAAACTGAATAAGAAAGGCTGGAGATAGAATGAAAGATGAGTATGATCAGCTGATTCAATAGCTGCTTGTCTTTTTTCCAGCTTAAAGGAAAAGAATAATGGTTCAGCAGACCAGCTGAACATGACAGTCTACAGAAAAGGCATTACAAACAGAATTACTATGAGAATGAGATTGCCATCATGTAGTCAGTATCAAGCATTTTTATTGAAATTTCTGGTATACCATCCCAAATGTGAGAAGAATATTCTAAACTTGGGCAGATTTGTATTTTAAATAACATTAGCAGTCTCCACCCTGCCTGCCAACAATATGATGTCGTTAATCATATACATCAACTCAATCATATACACCACACTTTTTCCCCCTTCTAATAGCTACAGTTTGCACAGTATATAAAAAAAAAAAAAAAAATCAATCCTTTCCCCTAATCCACGACATTGACATAGAGTATGGCTATTGCCATACTCTATGTCAATGTCGTGGACAATGCCTCAGACATAGAGTATGGCTATTGCCATACTCTATGTCTGAGGCCAATCTGAAAACATAGTCAGAATCTTAAAGAAATACAATCTTTGCACCACCTTCAAGCCCACTTGAAACTAGCTGCCCTTATCTGCTCCACTTCAGACAAATTTCCTCCTCTCTCAGTTCCAGGTATATAGAGGTCCTTATTCCTGCAAGTTAACCTACTATGGACACACAGGAAGATCGGCTACCATCCATGGAAGAACATAAAAAATACATCTGGGTTCAAAACTATGGTCAATCTGGCCTTTCAGACCACACTTTGGATACAGCTCACAGAATCAATTGGAAAAAGACCGTTATGTTCCATCACATTAAATTTAGAAGAGAAAGACTGTTTTTAGAACCTGCTGCTGCTCTTAAAAATCAACCTAATTTGAATAAATATGATTGCATAAAACTAAAATATGTGAAATACTAATACTTCAAGATCCCAGTTTACATCCTAGGCCACCAGGTATCATAGAGGGTACTTCACCTAGTTAGGATTACACTTTTGTCCACATGTTTCACTTAGTTACGTATGTGTTACAAATCTCATATTGTACTCCCTGATGATGTGTCTATAACTATATAAATTATTAGTATTGGAAGAATTAAATACTTTTTCTCTGTAATCTTTTCATAGTGCTGTTTCACTCCATTAAACTTCTAACATGAGCTAGCAGATGCACAGGTGAGAAAGACTGCTTTTAGAACCTGCTGCTCTTAAAAATCAATCTAATTTGAATAAATATGATTGCATAAAACTAAAATATGAGAAATACTAATACTTCCAGATCCCAGTTTACATCCTAGGCCATCAGATAGTGTCTTGAGGGAAAAGGATGTAACCCCTGTTTGTAGGTTGAACAGGTTAGAGATGCAGTTTGGTGTGCATGTGTAATGAGTTGCCAGAGAAGAAATCAGTGATCCCATTGCAAAAGGCACAAGGCAGCCCATATGAGGGTAGCTTTGTTAGAAGGAAACATCAAGTATGGCTAGATGGCCATTCCATGGCATGTGTCCAAAGGTAGAAAATTATTGGTTACGGCTGGTGAATTCACTGTATATTGGGAATAAATGCATATTAGTAGTCACTAATGAACTGGTGGGCCTCGAGAACATTTAGAAATTAGCACTGATAATCTTTTTTGGTATTTTCAAAAGAACTTTTTTATGTCATCAGAATTTGTACGCATTTCCATTTACTTGATGGATACTTACTATTACTGTCTCTCATGTTGAATGCTGTCAGATACAAGGAAAACTGTTGGTAGATATGCTGATTTGAAGCAGATCTTTCATGTGCTTTGACTACAAGTAGTTTCATAAAATATCACTGTTTTGTTTTACTTCCAGGATAGTTCAGGAAAAGAGTAGCAATTGGGACAGAGTTAATGATGGTAAGTACTTGCTGGATTTCTGTTCAGGTCATGGACCAATCATGACTAACACCACGTTCCAACGTGAATGCATAAATTTGCATGAACAGACCACAAAGATATAAGAACAATATGACTGACCATGTTACTGTGAATGGTGACATCTTCATGCTGGTCAGGATACAAGAGAACATATGACGGGATTTGTGATAGGAAATTATCACCATTTAATTCTGAGCAGAATAAAAATGAGAATCACAGTGAAAGGAAAGCTATGTGCAAAAGCTTTAAAAGGAATTAAAGTTGAACAGCTTTCTGGAGGTAAACTGCAGACTCAAATATGCAAATATCATTCAAGAAAAGAAATGAAAGAGTTTGAAACAAGGCTCAAACTTTGTAGATTCAGTGGTAGACTCAAGAAAATATTGACTGATTTGTGCCATGAGGCATGTGGTGAAGTTGTCTGCAAAACAAAAGGAGAAAAAGGAAAAAAATAAATAAATCAAAACTCTATGGTAGACTCAGGAAGTTATAAATGTAGTTATGAAAAAGAAGAAAGCATATCAAAAGTTCCTATAAGCAAATCAGTGTGAGCTCTGAGAGAATACAGGGAGAGGAAAAGGTATGAAAGCTATGCAATATAGCAAAGTAGCTAAATAAGTCCTGGAAAGCTAAATAAAAGTCAGACTTTGATAAGAATATACTTGTAGAAGACAAATATTAGGAAGAGAGCATGGCAAAATGTTCTGCAGGATATTGAAGAAGCTTAGAATGGAAATACTTTAACATACTTGGAGTATCTTTAACAGAATCAGATATGATTAAGGTAAAATGAAAACTGAAGAAAGTGGTAGAAAAATTCATCAAAACCCTGGAAATGTGAAAAGGCAAGCCAGAATATATAACATTATTATTATTAAGAAACTACAGGAAGTCAGGGACTCGTTGAGGGAGGCCACATATCACCTGCACCAGCTGTCATACATTTTCTTCAATTCATTCATACTACCTGCACTCATCACCTCCAAAGGCAATCCATTCCAATCATATACCACTCTGAGAGAAAAATCCAGCTCTATTCCCCTTTCGTGATTGCATTCATTCTCAACTACATGGATGTGCACTCAGTTCTCACCCTCCATAAAATGGAAAATTCCATCTAATTATATTCTGTATGAACTTTTCAGAAGTTTGTAAGTCTCAATCACAACACTCCTCTTTCTACTGTTTGCTAGCATCTGTCTGCAGTCCACAAATTCTCAATTTATCTTCATAATCTCATTCTATAGAACTAATATAATTTTCACACTCTCCTTTGCACACACTCTCTCTCTCTCTCCATTGTATCAGATCACCATGGAAACTAGGAGGCTAGATCTGCACATTACAATAGTTCAAGTGATGTACCAAGCCTTTGTAATAAAGGCACAAAATGATTTCTTATAATATCTCAGCAGAAATGCTCAAATATGGAGAAATAAACATTTTACAGTGCACTGCAAAGTTTAGAATGCCTTGTCAGAAGTCTGGATGATTAGAGTAGAGCTCTCAGAGTATAATAAGGGAAATAAAAAAATGTGAGATTTAGAGGAAGACTTCTAGGGAGTGTGTCCCCTGGGTGACGGAGAGGGGAGCCCACCAGATATGGTGGGTGGTCCGAATATGTTGAATAAGGACTCATGGACCAAGAGGGGACTATCATCTTGATAGCAAGGGAAGTGGCTTTCCCATGGTCCCCTAGCTGGGTCTATTCTCTCTCTTGCCTCTTCTTTGAGGCAGGTCCCTTGCTCTCTAATCTTTCCTATATGGCATTCCTCGCCCAACTCTCATAACTCACGACCAGTGTCATACATTTTCTTCAATTCATTCATACTACCTGCACTCATCACCTCCACAGGCAATCCATTCCAATCATATACCACTCTGAGAGAAAAATCCAGCTCTATTCCCCTTTCGTGATTGCATTCATTCTCAACTACATGGATGTGCACTCAGTTCTCACCCTCCATAAAATGGAAAATTCCATCTAATTATATTCTGTATGAACTTTTCAGAAGTTTGTAAGTCTCAATCACAACACTCCTCTTTCTACTGTTTGCTAGCATCTGTCTGCAGTCCACAAATTCTCAATTTATCTTCATAATCTCATATACTACAAAAAGTCAAAACGACATACAGGGAAATAAATTAAAACACTATTTATTTTTGAAGTAAAACTTTAATTTCAACATTCTAAAATGTTATTTTTCTTGCTCTTCTGTTAGCAAAATCGATGATATTGGCAAAGTCTATTTCATAATAATGTAGGTCATTCTTAATCTATTTTAGTTAGAAAAACTCCTCTCACAACTAGCAACACCTACAGTAATTGTGAAGAAAATTCACAGTAGTATTACAATATTTGGAAATGAGTTCTCAAGACTGTATTTTAGAATTAACTGCAAAAGTTCAAAAAGGTTCAACGTGCTGCCCGGGGTGGACCTCCCCTCCACCCCTCCCTAGCTACGCCTCTGCTCATGACCCTAATGCTATTAGAGTAATCGAGGGCTATGGGTCATTCTATTCCTATCTCTACTCTATCTCTATGTCTTCTCTTTAAAATTCCCTCCCACCACTTTAAGCAAGCTTGAAGGCCTCAAGATGACAGCCCCATCACCAAGCTAGACTGCAGATGGCCAGTAACCCTCTCAGTCAAAATTTTAACCCACTAAAAAGACTCATGAAGATAGTACATAATTTTCTAAAAAAAAAAAAAAAAAAAAAAAAAAAAAAAAAAAAAAAAAGCAGAAATACACCTATTGGAATATAGCCACCTGGAATGTGAGAAGTATCCACCACAAAATCATAGAAGTGGACCAAGCACTAGAAGAAAGAAATGTAAAAATAGCAGCAATTACAGAATCTAAAATAAGCAGAGAGGAACAGAGGAAACTGAAAATTACATCTATATATACAGTAGGGTAAAAGGAGAACTAAATCTGGTGTAATGATCTTTCTACATAAATCTCTTCGAAACAATATAATCCCTTACAACTTTTGGAGCGATAGAATAATAGAAATGAGAATTAAAATAGACAGAGGCTATATGACAGTAATTGGAACCTATGCACCTGAAGAAGGAAAAGAGAAGGACTCAGAAAACTTCTACACTCAACTGCAGAACATATTAAATAAGACCAATCCTAAGGATCACATTTTGGTAATAGGAGATCTCAACGCAAGAATTGGCAATAAACCATATAAACCAAACATAGGACCTATCAGAGAACTTAACTGTAATAGAAATGGAAATAGATTAAGAAATTTTACTATAAGCAATAACCTTAAAATAATGAACACCTTGTTCAAACATAAAGAAACCACAGATACACCTGGGAAGCAAGAGACACAAGAAGCATTATTCTTTATATAATCAGCAATATCAAAATGTCAGAAATGATAATAGATACAAGAATATACAGAGGATCTGAAATAGAATCAGATCATTACCTTATAATTGGAAAAATAAAATGGGAACCGAGATGGTAAACAACAAAAAAGCAAAAGGAAAATAGAAATTTTGAATCCTTCAAAGTTAGACTTTTGGACCACAATAGTATTAAAGACTTGTACTAAAAAGGAATAAAGAACTGGATGACAAGTATAAAACAAAATCAGAACATAGAAGAAGAATGGTCAAACCTAAAAATCATAATGACAAAAGCTGCAAAAGAAAGTTTAGGAACAAAGAAAAGTGGTCTTAGAGACTGGGATGATGAAATTAAATGCATCATTGAAGAAAAGAAAAAAAGCATATAAAAACTGGCTCAATTTAAAAACAATAGAATGAAAAATCGAATACAGCAGAAAAAAAAAGCAATAGCAAAAGCAGCATGCAGGAGAATAAACAGAAACAGAAGGAACAATTTTGTAACAAAATCAGAGAGAGCGAGAGACTGTACGCTCAAACGACCTAATGCATATAAAATCCTCAGAGATCTAAGCAATGAAATTAGAGAAAAAGCAGATATTAATACCATTAAAATAGAAACATGGCAAAATTACTACCAAGATCTATGGTATGATGAAAACATTCAAAACAGAAAACTACCCTTTGTAAATATCTCAGATAACTTGGAAAACATCACTCTAGAAGAATTAACAGAAGCATCAACCTAAAGCAAAACAGGAAAGGCTCCAGGAGAAAACAACATAAACTTGGAACTTATCAAATATGCAGGACTTGAATTCTCACTCAGGTTACTTAACTTTTATATGATCTGGAAAGAAGGAAAATGCCCACAAGATTGGACCAAAGCAATAGTTATCCCATCTACCAAAAAAGGACACAAATCTGATTGTAACAATTATCATGGAATCAGCTTACTTAGTACCTGTTATAAAGTATATGCAAAAATCTTAGCATATAAACTTAAACGTATAGTAGACCCAAAATTAATAGAAGAACAAAATGGATTCAGAAAAGGCAGGTCTTGCATAGACTCTGCATTTACTTTAAAATTATTAATTGAAAAACAGAGAAATGAACATAGAAACACACATAGCTTTTATAGATTACACCAAAGCATTTGATAAAATTATCAGAGAAAAACTATGGGAAATCCTAGAAGAATATGAAATATTCTTTAGAGCCTTATATAATATATATCAACATAATAAAATATCTGTGAAGTACAATAATTCAACATCAAGCTGGAAACCAATAAATAGAGGAGTATGTCAGGGTTGCCCTCTCTCACCGGTTTTATTTAATATATACATACATAAAATCATAAAAGAATGGAAGATAACTAATAAAGGAGGATTCAAGATAAACCGTAATAACAGATTAGCTACTCTTATTTTTTGCTGATGACCAAATAATCCTTGGAAACAATGAAGATGAACTACAAAAATCATTATGCAGTCTAAATAATCTGATAAAAACATATGGCATGGAAATATCAACAGACAAAACAAAAGTCATGGCCTTCAAAGGTGCTAATCCAATAAGAAGCAAAATAGTAATAAACAACAAAATAATAGAGCAAGTAAACACATTCAAATATTTAGGTCGCACAATATTATATGAAAATGAAGCTGATATAGAACCAAAGATAAGAAACTTTTTAAAAGTAACAGGCATTATAAATAAAATTTTTAAACCCAATTATGTACAAAAACACACACAAATAAGAATCTACAATACAGTAGCTAAACCAACCTTATTTTATGGCAGTGAGATATGGACAATAAAAAAAGCAGATGAAAGAAGAATTTAATCATCTGAAATGAAATAGAACTGAAGTAGTCACAATAATGGACAAAATGAAAAGCAGCAAAATCAGAAAAAAACTTGGAATTACAACCTCCCTAAATGAAACAGTTATTTGCTATAGAGAAAAATGGAAAGAACATATACTGAGAATGAATAGAAGCAGAATACCTAAACAAATTCTAAATTACCACCCCAAAAGGTACTTGATGCAGAGGAAGACCCTTAAAAAGATGGAATTGAGTCCGGAACAGACCACTTAGCCTATAAGCCTGGAAGGAAGAAGAAAAGAATTGGAGGAATTTTTCTACTTAGTGTTCTAGGTAAGAGTAAGGTTCAAGTATGCAAGCATACTTGAGGAATTTAAGAAAAGTTGTGGAAAAGAAATGTAGGGAAGACCAAGCTGGGTTCAGGCCAAACAGGAATTGTCAGAATCAAATTTTCACTTTAAGAGAAACAGTTGAGAAAACATGGAAATATAACAAGGATCTTTTTTGAGTTTTCTGTTGATCTGGAAAAGGCAAATCAAAGTATTATAAGAAAATCTGTTCAAAACGTTGCAAACTGTATGATATTAATGGGACATTGTACAAAGTGAGCAACAAAATCTCACTTGTATCTATACTATAAGTTCTCCATACTCAAACTATGAAGACTACTCTCTAATGTTGATTGTTTAGATATGTTAAAAGCATGTGAAATGGGAATTCCAGTTCACATTAGAAAAAGAAAATAACATCATCCCTTCCTGATGAATCCCTGGCATTCTCTGTTTACAGAACCCTACACAGACATACACACCAGTAGATTATATTCACAAACTCACTCCCCCCACACAACAGTAAGGGATTATTAAAACTTTATATAACAGGGCTAAATTATTCATATTTCTGAATTTAGGGACACAAAACACACATGTTGAAAAGATTATTTTACTGATTATTAATAAAATAACTTGACATTTCGACCCCACCCCTGTATTGAGGTCATCATCCAAAGGATACATGTGTATAGGAACCAAGCTACATGCTGTTGCACTCTATTCAGGTAAATTAAATCTACATTGTTAACTAATCTTTATCTTAGCCTGACCTCTAGTGATAAAAAAAAATTATAAATAAAAACTACAATAAACTCTGCTAAAGTCCTATACACATGTATCCTTCTGATGATGACTCAATACAGGAGTCGAAACGTCAAGTTATTATTTTATTAATAATCAGTAAAATAATCTTTAAAACGCGTGTGTTTTGTGTCCCTAAATTCAGAAATATGAATGCTGATCACCATGTAACCTTAAAAAAAAGAGTCATCATAATCCATGGAGATGTGACCCACAAGCAGTGCAGCCTCTACGGTAAGCTAAAGATACGTAGTTCTATGTTAATTAATTGACTAGCCTTTTTAAAACGATGTAGAGACAGCAACTTAATACCCAACTGCATTAAACTAAAGAAGAAATTTACATCCGCTAAAGCGCTCTATATCTATGCCAGGCTAGAAAAAGCGTTGTTAAGGGAACAGATCCATGAGGCACAAAAAAAAACTTAGCATCTACCCAAGCCAAAGTGTTACAACTTAAATTTGAGCTATCTAGTTACGTTAATCCAGAAATTTGGGATATTTTGGACAAGATCACGGATGACTCGGCCTAAACACCTATTACTCAAAAACAAAGAACAATTAATAACAAAGTTTCAAGCATTAAAACTACAGGAAAGCACAAGACAATTACGACACCATAACGAAAGGAGCAGCCAATCACCCACAAACGCAGTTAGGAGCAACAAACCACCATCAGATCACTGACTGGTTATCAACCAATGGGATTACAATCTCACCAAAGGTGAACTCTCACTGTTGGAGAAAGGTTTAAATTATGCCATGGCGCAGAGGTCAGTAAATAAACTTGATATAATTTATCATATCGAGAGAGATTTAAGATCCCTTCCCGCCAATTTAGCTGACAATTTAGTAAACTGCCTGTTTACTAAATTCAACCAAAAAATTAAGCAGCAACCTAAACAAAGTGGGAAAAACTGGCTCTCAAATCCCTAAAAAATAACCATGACGTTATTATCACAAAAGCAGATAAAGGGAATGCCACTGTTGTTTTAAATCGGACAACCTACATAGAAAAAATTAACCATTTGGTATCGGACCACAACACCTACCAAATGGTAAATTACAACCCCACAAAACGTAACAAAAAAGAAAACAAGTGAATTAATCAAATCCGCCCACATGTGGCCCAAAGAAACAATTAAAAAAATTAATACCTCAGTATGCCCGTGCACCCAGAATTTATGGCCTGCCAAAAGTGCACAAAACAGGCACTCCATTACGTCCAATTGTGAAAGGAATCGACAGCCCGAATTACCACTTAGCCAAAAAATTAGTGGCCACACTCAAGGAATTGGTGTGGCCACTAATTTTTACATAAAAAATACACGACATTTCATAAACAAAATTAAAACATTACACTCGACGACCAAGATCTATTAGTCAGCTTTGACATAACTTCCCTTTTCACCAATGTCCCAATCAGTGATACTATCTTGATCTTACAGAACATATTTCCACACGACATCACGGCCCTCTTTGCCCACATACTCCGCTCCAGATATTTTGTGTGGCAAAATAATTTTTACCTTCAAAAAGAGGGTACAGCCATGGGCTCACCACTTTCCCCCCCAATAGCGAACTTTTTTTTTTGGAAGACTTTGAGCAACGAGCTCTACAGTCGCCGTGCCTAAAGCCCAAAATTTGGCTCAGATACATCGACAATATTTTCGCCATTTGGCCCCATGGCCATGAAGCACTAAATACATTCCTTAGCCACCTGAACAAACAACACAAATGCATCCAATTCACCACTGAAATAGAAAAAACAACTCTCTTCCATTCCTAGAAACACTCGTCACACGTCTTCCTTCAGGCTGTCTCTCCTTCTCAGTCTACCGCAAACCTACACACACAGGCCAGTACATACACAAAAACTTCTTATCACCACCCAATACAAAAACTAGGGGTCATAAGCACCCTTAAACACAGAGCTCAAACTATTTGTTCAAATGAACAAGCTCTTAACCATGAATATGAGACCATCAAACATACCTTTATAAAAAATGGATACAGTATAAAAAATTCACAAGATCCTCCACAGAGATACCACTAATAACAAAAAAGACTTCAAGAATGCTATTGCCATACCATATGTTAGAGGCATTTCCGAAAAAATAGACAGAACACTACACAAATACAACATCAAAACCGCCTTTAAATCCCCGACAAAATTAAGACACCTACTCAGTTCTTCCAAGGATCCTCTGCCACACCTAGCCCAGCCAGGGGTTTACTAAATACAATGCACATGTAACATACCATATAGGGGAAACAGCACAAACCATCCCAATTAGGAAGGATGAACACAAACGACACATAAAATACCTCCATTTTGGAAAAAACCAGCCTTTCTGACCACGCACTCCAAACATACCACAGAATTTGTGTGTTGAGGCTTAAGTGCTGTGAAGAATTCATATCAGAGGTTTAATGGAATATTAACAGCATGAGAAAGGATTAAAACTAATTTTAATACTTCCAATATTTCGTCTCCGTCATTATTCACATTCACTCTTTCCATGAATGCCAATTTCTCCAACCTACTCCAACACCAAAACTATTAAAGTGAAATCCATCTTGAGAGTACAAATCCTTTTGCCCATCAAAGTCTCCTCATACTTCAATCATAGTCTGAAAAAAAAAGAAAAAAAAAAAAAAAGAGGGCGAATAATATGATAGAAGTCTATAAATTTCTGAATGAGTGTTATACGATATCGGTTGATGAAATTTTCCATTACATGGAAGGTGAGGAGAGCACATGGGGGGGTCCATGAAAGTTGAGCTTGTGTGCAGTTAAGAAAATGGTGAGAGCTAGATTTATCTCTTATAGAACAATCACTGAGTGGAACAGTTTGTCTGCTGAGGTGGTTAGTGCAGCTGGTGTGAATGAGTTTAAGATAAGGTATGACAGCTGGTATGGGTGATGTTTGGCCTCCCTGGAGGTTCCTGATAATGATTTCATGTCCTCAGATTTCAGAAGTATACGAATTCTATACTTTTTTAGAAGTAAAGTTAACAGCATTCATATAAACTAAAATGTTCAGTTATCTGCAATATACTGTTATCAAGCTGAGCTGATTTAAGAAAGACCCACAAAAATCACAATACATTCAAGTTTTATATGCTATGTTATGCTGAAAGTAATCCAAAAAATAAAATTTTTTTGGATTACTTTCAAATCAGAGAAATGCCAGAAGAACCAGGCAGGTAAGCAGTTTTAGGAACTAGCGACCAGGTAGTAAACATGAAATAGATTAGGGAAAGAACAAGAGAATTTCAAAAGGAAGTATTCATCTGTTTTATTCATTATAAGAAAGCTTTGATTGCGTGGATCATAACAGACTGTGGAATGTGACAAAAGCAATGGGAATAACTGAGCATTTAATTCTCTTGATTACAGAACTATATGATAACCACAGAGCTTCAGTAAAAAAAAAAGCTGATATTGTCACCCTGTCTTTTTAATATTTAGTGAATATATTATGAAAATGGCTGACTTAGACAAAAACCCATCAACAATTAAGACTGGAGGTAGAAAAATAAATAATTTTAGATGTGTAGATGATACAATCCTAATAATGGAAGCTAAGGAAGATCTGTTAGTTAAGAGAGAAAGCAAAAAAGGGTTAATTTAAACATCTGCAAAACAAAAGTGATGACTTCCAGCAATTTGTATGAATTTAACAGAGATGGTTCAAAACTATGACTTACTGGGGTTCATAAGAAGAAATGATCATCAATATGAAATGAAATTAAAAGAAGGATAGCATAAGGAAAACAGTTATGTTAAATCCGACAAAAATTATGAAAGACATGCATGTCAAAGCTGGACCACTAAGAAGAAAATGAATAGATTCATTTGAATTATAGATGTCGATGAGACTATTAAGAATCCAATGGACCATAAGAATGACTAATAAGGTTTTACAGAATATAAAGACAGAATGATCCTTGGAGGCAATGATCACTAAACAGAAGTTAATGTACTTTGGGTATATTATGCATGCAGATGAATAACTGGAAAAAACAATTATGTTGGAGAAGATCGTGAAAAAGTTGGATGGACAAAATAAAGGAACTTATCAACTTGAACTGACAACTGCTGAAAGAAAAAACGAGAATGAGTGAGGTAGAGAGCCTTTGTTAACAAGCTCACCAAGAGTTGGAAACAACTGGATGGCACATAACAACAACATATGCTTCTTAAACAGAAAGGCAAGTTTTTTTTAAATGTTAAATCAACACATGTAATCAACAATGTTATAATGCAGTATACCAACCTTGGGAGATTCTGACCAAAATAAAACTGGTTTTCCAGTAATTGATAAGGCTGGATCATCATTCTCATGTTCCTGAAGAAGAATCTAAATTAAAAGAAAGCAAAAATATAACTTAATATGCAATAAGAAAATAAATAAATAATACATATTCCAAAATAGCAAAGCATATTAAGTGAAAAAGCTACCCACCACCACCACCCAAAGGCTAAATTAGAACTAATATAAAATTTTATAAAATTAATAATATAATTTTATAAAATTTTATTATAATATTATAATTAACACATGAAACAGAAATACATGAAGCAACTACAAAAATCAGACAAATCAATGGCCCTATTGAGATGAAAACATTAAGAAAAATTGAAAATATTAAAAAAAAATCAGGAACTCAAAATCAGAGAAAACTGTAAAATATAGGCAATAAATCATTGCATCCAAAAATGGAAAGAAGAATATAAAAATTATATAGAAAAAATGCAGGATAATAGATGGGCAGAGAAAATAAAGAACTGGATATCAAAGGGAAAGAGAAATAAAGGAAGATCAACAAAAAGATGCAGAATGGTCTTTGAAAACAGACAAGTATTTATTTTGAACAGTAAAGAAGAAGAAAATTTCATTTATATTAAAAGAGCAATTAAAAAGACATACCTTTAATTTTAGAATGAAGGGATGACAACATATTTGGAGTCAAACTTGATTGAGGCAAAATGCATGATAAGAGAAAGGTATTGAGAATGAAGTTTAATTACATGAACTTAAATCATCTACATTCAATAGCTGAAAATGAATCAGCTATATAAAAGGCACAAAGCAGAAACTGAATGTCTGTTAGAGAGGGATTGAAGTGGTATGTCAGAGAAGGATTATTAATTAGCCAGAATGCCCTCTTCTGGATAGAACTGAGCAATCTTAGGCAGGATTTTGGTGCACCACCCCAAACATGGAGCAATATTCCATGGCTGGGTGGATTTGGGCCTTGTATAGAGTTAGCAGTAGTGAAGCAGTGTCTTGTGCAAAAAAGCAACACATAATTCACCTATTAACAAATTGTCTTCTCATTTTCCTTCTCCTAAAGACAAACGCTCAACTGTATCTCTTCCTGGAGTTTATCAAATTCGTTGCAACTGTGATCTCTCCTATTTTGGGCAGACTGGACGTTCTCTTGAAAAAAGAATCCAAGAACATCAATCCTCCATTCTTCACAACAAACCTGAAAAGTCTGGATTGGCTCAACACGGGATTGAAACTGACCACAGCATCTTTTGGTCCAGGACTCACCTCTTACATAGATCCCATTATAGGTCTGAACGTTTGTTCAAGGAAAGCGTGGAGGCCTTGCTCCATCGTCCCAACGTGAATCGTAATGACTGTATATCTATATCAAAAATCTGGGAAAGTCTAATCAAGATTACTCATTAATTTTTTTTTTTTTTCAATCATGTCTCTACTTCAAAATATTCTGTTTCATACTTAGTGATATAACATAACGCGCCATGTTCTATTTTTAACGATCTAGTGTTAGTATTCTAGCTTGTATTTTTTAAAACTGTTCTTGTAATACCACTGGGGATGGTCTGCTATTTCCAGACCGAAATATTTGGTTAATTAAATATCTTTCTTGTGTTTACATGCATATATATATATATATATATATATATATAAACAAATGTGTGCATCAGTGTATACATGATCAACACATGAGAGGCCACGAGACCTATAGCGCATTAGTGCTGTGTGTGGAAAAGACAAATGCAAGAAATGAGGAACTGTTCACATTTTGTTTTGAACAGCTCAGGATTGTAATCTTTGTGGAAAGCAGAGTGGAATAGATAGATTGTTCCAAAGGACAGAAACTTCTCTGTGATTTTAAAGAGAATAGAGGTGAAAGCAATTGGATGGTAGTTTGCTGGTTAACTTTTATCACCTTTCTTTGGGAGAGGCTGGATGTGGGTCTGTTTCCATGTTGTAGGGTATTAAATAGGATAGATTGAAGGGGTGATACAGGATAGCTGTTAGTTCTGGGACACATTCTTTTTAACATAATAGGTAGGATACCATCAGGAGCAGATGCCTTGTTTGTGTTCTGCTTAAAGTTACTAATCATTTCATGGAAATCATCATGAGATGCAACCATGAGATGCAATCATTAGATACAGGACCAGCAACATGACATTTAGTACAATGTCAAGTTGCTGGTCCTGTAAATACTTTACTAGTTTTTGTTCTTTTAATTTTCAAAATCTGTTAGTTTTACAATTTTTAATTCTTAATCTTTCAAAATCTATAGTCCATTTGATTCAGCATCTCCTTTGTTTATTAGTTTTATTCATATTTCATTTTTGGCTACTGAATAAACATATTTAAGTTGACATAATTAAACTTCATTCTCAAAACCTTTCTCTTATTGTGCATTTTGGCTCAGTCAAGTTTGGCTCCAAATATGTTATCATCCCTAACTTCTAAAAATACACAACCAGATATTATAGGTATTATTTCTCGGAAAATTTTCATGTTATTCCTCGAAGTAAATATTAATTTTATGGCTATTTAGCCTTTTTTTTTTTTTTTTTTTTTTTTTTTTTTTTTTTTTTTTTTAGGAGTGCTCCTTTTTATAATCATTGGCTTTTTACTCAATTTTATATTGAAGTTTTATATAGATAGATATATGAAGAACATAAGAGGGAAAATTTGGACATACCTTTGTAGGATGTTGCTGGTTGTCTTCTTATTCAGTAGATGAATGTATATCACCAGATGCTGCTAGAATAAGAAGACAACCAGCAATATCCTACAAAGATATGTCAGAATTTTCCCTCTGATATTCTTCATATATCTATCTATGTCAAAGTTTAATAATGCCCTAAAATTGAGTAAAACGCCAATGACATTATAAAAAGGGACATTCCTAAACAAAAAAATAGGCTAAATAGCCATAAAATTAATAACAACCAGGTATGTCTTTTTAATTACTCTTTTAATATAAATTAAAATTTTACATTAATTCTAATTTAGCATTTGGTTGGTGAGTCGGGGGGGGGGGGGGGGAGGACTCCATCGCCCAATTAGCATGGCTATTTTTGACTACTATTTAAATCAAGCTTCAGGACAAAACAAAGCTTCAGGACATATCTACATTAAAATAATACACATTTCTTTTAAAAACAAATAAAAACATACAAATTAAAAATATTTAAGCAGAATTTATAACTCATATTAGTAACTCAAGTGTTCAGATCTTGATAGGTAGGACAATGTTATTATGGAAACACAAACAGCATTACATCACAATCTGCTTAAAATATATTTTTTATTAAATAAAAGCTATGATCTTGGAGATGCATAACTATATATATATATATATATATATATATATATATATATATATATATATATATATATATATGTATATATTAATAGCAAATTTATTCCATGGGCGAACAGTAGTGCAAGTTAAACATGGATCACAAAATTCAAAGATGTCAATAAGGCAAGCTTGGAGTCAGGTGTACCTAAACATAGAATGGAAAATTCTTATATTCATTAAAACCAAGAAATTTTAAAGGAGGATCAAAGCTAGATAATTGATAATTGGGAACAGACCATGTAGCCATTTAAGGAATGCAGAGAACCAACTAGGGCTACTGATCATGACCAATCTTCACCTAATCATGGTACACTCTGTTAGGTATCTACCTAGGTACTAAATGAATAAGGATGGGCTAGCACTTTGGATTTAACCCACCAAATTTTATTTTTATTGGCTTAAACCAGAATGCAAAATGGTGGTACAACATGACAAAATTTTCATACTGGCTGGGATGTCGCCATTTTAACAAGCCTCCTGTTGTTCTTGCCAGGGAACCAGAACAAACAGCACACATCAACAACTGGAATAAATCCCAGAACAACTCAATGTCAGCATAAGAAGCATCAATGAAAAAGAAATGAAACTAGCAGAAGAAATGTATACAAGATCAATATAACAGAAGTTACCGAAACAAAGAAAACAAAAACAGATGAGTTCTTTCTAAGTAACAAATATAAGGTGTTATATTCAGACAATAACAATCAAAGAAAAGAAGGATTAGCTAAAGTATTCAATACCAAATGCGAGGATAATCGTCATGAACAGCAGTCAATATCAAGCAGAGTGATGTGGAAAATATAACAATGGAAAACAGGACAATGAGACTTATTTGTGCCTAAGGTCTCCCACAGAATATTCTTCTACTAAGAAAGAAGTGGAGGAATTTTTTGAGGCATTAGAGAAAGCAAATGACAAAATTAAAAAGGAAAAGTTGGTCCTTGTTGGAGAACTAAAAACAGGAGAGTAGGAAATGATTACCAGACATACAGACATATTCTGGGAAAATATTGAGAAAAAAGAAAAAGCTAATAAGAATGGTAAGTCCCTGATAGATTTCTGTTCAGGACACAGACTAGTTATTACTAACACTATCTTTCAAAATAAAAATTCGCACCAATTAATGTGCGTATTCATGTGCACAAATTCACATGTTGAAACTGGAATAGAACTGTCAGGATCAGATTTTCACTTTAGGACAAACAGTTGAGAAATCATGGGAATATAACAAAGATCTGTATTTAAGTTTTGTAGATCTGGTAAAGGCATATGACAAGGTGCCAAGAGAGAAGCTATTCCAAACGCTACAGTTATATGGTATTAATGGGGCATTATATCAAGCAACACTTAGTCTCTATTTGAGTTGTAAGTCAGCAGTTAGAATTGAAGGAAGTACAGGAAGATGGTTTAATGTTAAATCTGGTGTGAGACAAGGATGTACATTATCCCCCTCCATTATTCATTATCTATATGGATCACATTATGAAGGAAAGTGCCAATAATCCTGATATCAAAATTGGAGATGTTAATGTCAGCTCTTTGCTTTATGTGGATGATATTTATTTAGACTTCTAAATAAATCCGTTACAAGTCTGCAAGATTCGCTGACTAAATTGAATAACTGTTGTAATAGATATGGTATGAAGGTCAGCAATAACAAGTCAAAGACAATGAAAATAGGCAGAAGCACTGAGAATATCAACTGCATTGTGAATGGAGAACCTACAGAACAAGTAAAACATTTCAGCTACTTAGGCACGATTTTTAGTGACGATAGTAAATTAAATATGGAAAAAGACAACAGAATCAACAAATCCAGTATGATAGGAAGTCAACTGAATAAATTTATATGGAATAAGAGAGAAATCAGTCAAAACACTAAATTAGTTATATACAAAACAGTGTTCAAGCCAATTTTAACTTATGGATCTGAGAGTCCTGAGAAAGATAAGGAGCATGAACAGATGGCATGAATGACAATATCATATTAAAAACAAGGATATTAAGAAAGAACTTGACATTGCTAGCATCCAGGAATGTGTTAGCAGAGCTAATGTTGGTGGTATGGTCACTTAAACAGAATGGGAGAGGAAAGATTAGCAAAACAAGTGTTCTCTGTCAGGATGGCAGGAAAAAGACCCAGAGGAAGAGCAAGATATAGGTCGATTGATACAGTAAAAAGTGCCTTAGAAGACAGAAATATAAAATCTGATAATGTTGGAGTCTTGGCAGATTGATTTGGAGGAAAATTGTACATAGGAAGTTAGTAGTGATGCAAGTTTTTCATGTAGTACCGTCATATCCTATACACCCCTTGAGGGTATGTATCAGGAATTTGATGATGATGATGACAAATTCACATGGAGAAAATATGCAACAAATAAGAAAATTCTCATTGACTATTATAAGAAGGACCACACTGGGTTTATTGAGCTATATTAATACAAATAAATGAAATAGACTAGATCTGCTGCATATATACTTCATTTATATGTATTAATATAGCCAAATAAACCTAATGTATTCCTTCTTATAATTTGATTTTACTGGTTGAAAATCTATATAATTATCATCCCACTGGATGGCTATGTTATATGTTTTCCCACTGGTTCAGGCCAAGAGTATACAGAGGACTTGAAAGAGGACATGATTGCCATTTAGTTCTGAAATTCAAGATAAAATTGAATTTCACTGAAAAAAAAAGCATGTAAGAAAGTTTTAAAATGAATCAAAGCTGAGTGGCTTTTAAAGGTGAAATGCAAACTAAAATATACAAACATTATTCAAGAAAAAAAATAAAAGTGTTTGAAAACAAGAATCAAACCTTGGAGATTTACTGTAAAACTCTTAAGAAAACATTGACCGTAATAAATTTAGTTTAATTCTTTATCCAAGTGTAATTCAGGTGCAAACTTTGTTTGCTTACACTTGGAAAAAAGATTAAACTAAATTTATTATAGTCTAACCAAGTGCAAAATAAACTTCTAACATCTTTCTCTAAATCCAGAGTAATTCAATAATAAGGTGGTACACCTGTTGGCAACTTGTATAGGTAAATATGACCTCTCCTATTGCTTCTGCCTTAGTATCTCCACGTTTGGGTCTGCCTCCCACTGATGAGACCTCAATAAAGGTCGAAACCCGTCTGGGTAGTGACCCTTTCCCTTAATGCATAGCAGTATACATGTCCGCAAGGAGGTGCTTTGCATTATGGGAGATACTGAGACAAGGAGTGATGAGAACTTGATCCACCTTTGCTACGAGTTGCACCACCTTACCTAGTCCTGAAGATATTTTCAGGTGCAAACTTTGTTTGCTTACACTTGGATAAAGGATTAAACTAAATTTATTATAGTCTAACCAAGTGCAAAATAAACATCCAACACCCTAAACTTCCAAAACATTGACTGATTCAGAAAGAGAGGCATGTGGTGAATGCATTTGAAAGACATGTAGTGACTTCATAGGCAAACATTGTGTTCTTAAATCTGAATAAAGGATTAAACCAAGAATTCTGCATTACTTCAACCTTGGTATCACTTCTTGGTGTGGCTCCCACTGATGAGATCTCTATAAAGGTCAAAACTGTTCTGGGTAGTGGCCCTTCACATAATGCATAGCATTATACATATACATTATACATGTCCATAAGGATATGTGTGTGTTGCATTATGGGATACTAAGGCAACTGGTGTGAAGTCATTAGCCTATACAGAAGAAACACCACCATAGTGCAATTGGAAGAACGCCGGTACATTGTGCCCTTCAATTGGAAAAGGCTTAAGCTCAGAGTCTCGTCATGATGGGAGGAATCTTTATATGGACTTTTTCAATCAAAGGCAAGTTAGCCGATCTCATACGGAGGTAGCAAGGGTTTTTCTCCCTGAAACTTGGGACTTTCATCCCGCATACAAACAAATCGGCCCTTCAGAACACATGCAATTTACAGACAAAAAATACTAGCTGTGGTGGTGGTGGGCAGTAGATGGCACTGATGTAGATGATTGGTAGTAGAGGTTCCGTGCAGTAGTGGAGACAGAGAGTCGTACAATAAGTGTCCTCCTACGATGAGTCTTCGGACTCCTTGGAGGTGTCACGAATAATAATAATAAATCTAGTCGTTAAATTACTTCATGTGCAAACTTTGTTTGTTTACACTTGGATAAAGGATGAAACCAAGCATATAATATCATGGCATCTTTAATTTATATGGTGAGGTTGTCAGCAAGGATAGAAAAATCAGAACTCCGTGGTGGATGAACTCAGGAAGTTAAAGAGGCAGTCAAGGAAAAGAAGAAAGCATATCGAAAGTTTTTGACAAGTAATCTTCTGCTCTTAGAGGGAAATGCAAGAAAATCAAACACTGTGTAAAACTGCAAAAGTCATGGAAAAAATTTGGCAAGAACACAGAAAATAAATATCAGAAAGTGCCAAAATATTGCGGAGGATATTGAAAAAGATTAGAAATGGAGGAGAGAGTACTATAAAAGGAATCAGAGATCATCAAGGTGAAACGAAAATAGAAAATAAAGAAATTCTATATATATTATTATTATTATTATTATTATTATAAGGGCACTTCCAGGGAGTCCAAAAACTCATCGCAGGAGACCCAATCTATCCACACAAAACTGTCATACCTCTCCTTGTACCCATCAACAGTCAAAGCACTCACAACTGACCCTGGCAACCCATTCCATTCATTCACAAGTCTCCAAGCACAAAATCTAGTCCTCACACCACTACTACCACACCTTTATCCAACTTCCCAGGGATGGCGTCTTGTTCTTGTCCCTTTACCCAAGTGCTGAAACATTTCCACTACATCTATCCTATAAAATCCTTTACGCAACTTAAGTGTTTTTATCATATCCTCTCTTTTTCTGCTATCAACCAATTCTGCAACCCATATATCTTCAATCTTACCTCATAGGGAACATTCCACAGACCATTCACCATCTTGGTCACTCACCTCTGAATCTTCTCCAATGTTTCCTCATCCCCAAGAAACCCTGGGGACCAGACTCGAGCACGATAATCCAAATGTGGGCATATCGAGGCCTTTATAAAGAGGAATACCTTCCTTATCTCTAATTGTAAATGTGTTCTTCAACAGTTAAGTAATCTTATGGGCAAACTTGGCAATATCTGTTTCATTCATGTGGTACACAACTTGTAATCTATATTCCAAAATGCATAATTTTACATTTCTCCACATTAAACTGACACCCATTAACTTTTGCCCATACTGACAGCTTATTTAAATACCCCTACAAGCCCTCCATATCACCTTGATTAATGACTACTTTAACTAATTTTGTATCATCAGCAAACAATTGAATATTTCCTTTCAGGTTATTTCCTATATCATTTATATACAAATTAAAAAGCAATGGTCCCAGCATTGAACCATGCAGCACACCACTAGTCACCTTTTTTTGCCACAATTTTGGCCCTGCATATACAACTTTTTGATATATGAGCTTAAGCCTTTTCCAATTAAAGGGCATAACGTACCGTCGTTCTTCTAATTGCACTATGGTGGTGGTGCTTCTTCTGTATAGGCTAATGACTTCACACCAATTGCCTTAGTATCCCATAATGCAACACACACACACACACACACCCTTATGGACATGTATAATGCTATGCATCATGTGAAGGGCCGCTACCCAGAACAGTTTTGACCTTTATAGAGATCTCACCAGCAGCCACCCTCTTATCCACTTGACCAGTGTCATATCCATCCCCATTTGTTCTAATTTGCATAACAGAGTTCCATTTGGTATTCTGTCAAATGCCTTTGCAAAATCAGTGTGTAGCCATTTCCTATATCTAACTCAGCTGTTACTCTATTATAAAATGTTAGTAAATTACTAAGGCATGATCGACCCTTCATAAAGCCATGTTGACCCTCATACAGTATCATATTTTCATCTACCCATTCTTGAATTCACTTTTTTACTAATTTTTCTAGTACTTTTACCACACCTGAGATACTGATTGATTTATAATTTGCTACTATCGTCTTAGAACTTCTCTTATGCAAAGAATTATTTTGCCCTCTTTCCACTCCCTTGGAACTCTACCAGAGCTGAGACTTAAATTAAACAGCCTAATCAAAGGCATTGTCAGTTCCCTTGCACAATCTCGCAAAACCCTAGCTGATATCCCATCTAATTCCACTGCTGTATTTACATTGAGATTCTGCAATATCCTAAGGATCTTCAATTCATCCACCTCTGTTCCCACATTAGTGTCTGTTACACATGTTAAAGCAGTAACCTCACTAGGATGATATACCCCTGCAAAGTGGTCACTCAGTAACTCAACTATTTTATCTGCTTCTGTCACCTCATGACCATCATCACTCAATAAGGTTAATCTTCCTCTTACTTGCCACATAATGAAAGAACTCTTTGGGATTTCCTCTGGCCTGCTCAGCCAGATTCTTCTCATAATCTGATTTTGCCTCCCTTGCCATGCTGGTCGCTTTTTTTTGCCTGGGCATTATACTGTTCATGAGTTTACTGCTCACCTTTTTCTTTATATACCCTCCACAGCATTTTCTTCTTTTACAGCTCATGCTTAATGATATTACTCATCCATCTAATTCCTACCAGATTAACCCTCAGTATTAAATTATAAACCCTAGGTATACAATTTAATACTGATTTCTCCAGATGACACTTAACTATATCCCATGCACCACTAACATACTTACCCTGCAACGTTTTATGCCGTGGTAAAGATTAAAGCTTTTACCTAAGCATGTCATAATCACCTGCCTTGTAGTTTCACAATACACCTTCTTGATGGAATATTCCTCATGTTTTACAATTTCCCAAGTCAAGGCATGGTAACTTTCACCAACTGGAGGCAATGTTGTCACCTTGGTTATGGATAGCTCTTCTGATCCTATGACTAGGTCCAATACTCTCCAACCACAAGTCTCCTCCATCACATGTTGTCTTAAGTAATTATCTCTTAGTGGGTGCATAAATTCTATTTCCTTCTTGCCATGTGATCTTCCTTCCTTCCAGTCTTTATCTCCATAGTTGAAGTTCCTCATATTAATTACTCAACCTGTACTCATTGTACTAATTTAGTGATGCATGTCTTCCAGATCATCTGTGGAACTCCCTTGCCTATAGCAACAACCAACTGTATATTTTGTCTTACTGGCCTTAATCTCATACCAGATTGCTTCAAATGAACAGCTACCCTCCTGGCTGTCTCCTATTTTTTTGGTTGCAATTCATCTGCTGTAATCAGCAGTACTTCTCCCTCTATCCTATCTTCTCTGAAAATACTAAACCCTTCATATTCAATCCATGTAACCACATCATCTGCTGTTAGCCAAGTCTCACTAATGCCTATAACTTTTGGTGATGTTTTGGCGCTAACCAATGCCAAAAACTTCTCCCTCTTGTTCCTGATATTTCTGACATCAGTATATAGAAACTGTAACATCTCTTTAGTCCTCCACCCACTTTTACTTCTGAATTGACTACTCTATTCAATATTTTTGCTTGAGACACTAGATTCCTCACTTGGTCATTCTTACACTCGCTCGATTCATGGATGCCTTCACACAAACTCACCTGCTCCCACCCTAATTGCTTAAGTTTCCCTGAATTTGCACTTCAGCATGCTCGATGAACAAAGCGCTCTCCAGACACCAAAACCATTTAGATGCAGTCCATCAACATTGCACAAATCCTCCTTTCCGTCAAACTTCTGCAAGGAGTAATTACTTTGAGGAATTGCTAAATTAAACAAGCAGTGACAGAGTGGTGGTAGAAAACACTCAGCAGGAATGCAATTAGGAATACATATCAGTACATATCGTAGAAAAAGCCATTAATAAACTGAAATATGGAAAGGCAGCTGGAGTAGATGATATTCAACCAGAAATGTTCAAATATGGTAATATAAAAGTTTTACAGTGGATACTCTGCATAATTCAGAATACCTGTTTAGAATGTCAAATTTTAGATGATTGGAGTGGAGCTCTCATAATGCCTATGTATAAAAACAGAAATAAAACTGATTGTGAAAATTACAGAGGAATTTCCCTACTGAGTGTTTCTGGCAAAATCAATGCAAGTATTCTTGAGAAATAGTTAAGAAAAATTATGGAAGGGAAGCTTGGAGAAGAATAAGCTCGATTCATGCTAAACAGAGTTATCAGCATCAGATTTTTACTTTAAGACAAATAGTTGAGAGTTCATGAGAATGTAACAAGGACTTGTATTTAAGTTTTGTTGATCGAAAAGGCATATGACAAGGTGCCAAGAGTAAAGCTGTTCAAAATGCTATGTTACTGTTATTCATCATCATCATCTATATGGGTCACATTATGATCTGATATCAAAATTAGAGATATTAATGTTGATGCAGTGGCCAAGGAGGTTTCATTTATTATTTTACGAAATTGGTCATTAATAATAGTTTGGACTTGTTTGTATGCCTCCATAGTGAAGAACGACGGTACATTGCGCCCTTCGACTGGAAAAGGCCTGAGTTCGATTCCCGTCGTGATGGGAGGAATCTTTATATGGACTTTTTCAATTGAAGGTGAGTTAGCCGATCTCATACGGAGGTAGCAGGGTTTTTTCTCCCGGAAACTCAGTTTTTTCATCCTGCATACCGACAAATCGGCCCTTCAGAACACATGCAATTTACAGACAAAAAAAATGGTGGTGGTGGTGGTGGTGCTGATGTGGTTGATTGGTAGTAGAGGTTCAGTAGTGGTGGAGATGGAGAATTTTGCAGTGGGTGTCCTCCTGCAATGAGTCTTTGGACTCCTTGGATGTGTCACGAATAATAATAAGTTTTACTTTATGCAGATGATATTATACTTCAAAATAAATCCAGTATAAGTCTGCAGGATTCCCTGACTAAATTGAATGACTAAAGTACTAAATTTGGTATGAAAATCAGCAATAAATATCAAGAAAATTTTCAATTTCTTTTTCATTTTTACTGTTATTAAATAGCCAGAATACTGAAAACATCAACTGCATCTTGAATGGAGAACCCATAGAACAAGTAAAACATTTCTACATAGAAAATTTCTACTATTCAGGCACAATTTTTAATGAAAATGGCACATTCCCTGTTTTAGTAATTTTGTGTAAAAGTGAAATAATATCCCAGAACAAAAGAAAACTTAGTGTACTCTTTGTTCACTGATTTTGTTTATTTTGGACTATGGTAGTTTTGGACTACTGTAACTTAAAGCATTGCACTATACCAGTACATACTAATGAAGCATCTTACTATTTTCCCAGAGATCAGTATCTCCTTATAACTTACACTGTGACCGGAAGAAAGGATATATCTTGAATGATGAAGCAAAAAAGATAAGGATTTTGTGTTTTTGAATGTTTTTTTTTCCCCTGATTAAAAACACATTTTATTGGGAGGTCAAAAAAATGGCTGAATAGAAATCAATACTCAATTGTATCCATTAATTATGTAATTACTGAAGGTTATAACAATACATTTGGATCTTTTAAAGGTAAAACTTTGAGCTTGTTCATTCTAATTAAGATTCACATGTAATTTAAAAAAATTTTTTTTAGATTTGACTTGGGATAGGAAAGCAGAAACAAAGATTTAACATTGGATGGAAAGCTTTATAGACATAATTTTATTATATTACAAGACAAACTCTCCTGTTTGAAATGCATTTATTTCATAAGTATTTATTATCAATACATTTTGAATCTCTTAATGTACTTCTTCTTCAGTCTCCTCATATCTGAGGACTAGTGACCTTGTTAACAATGTTCCTCAATCTTCTTTCTGCTGTGGCAGCTGAAGCTTTCTCAACTGAAATAAACCATATTTTTGGGATTTGATCCAGTGATCTTGACCATAGACATTCTCTTTTTCTGTTTCGTTCTACCTTGTCCTGCATCATCATCTCCAGATTATCATTCTTCCTTCGAGATATATGTACAGAGGTCCGCAAATAAATACAAAAAACAAAGGAGAGCACATACCAACATATATTTTAAGGTTCATTCTGAAGCAACCAGTTGATTATATGCTACACTAAATAATTTATATAGACTGAACAATAATTATCAAAGGAATGATCCCTGGGGTACACCACTGGTCACCTAATCTGGGAGATTCACACCACTTTCTGATACCTACCACCAGCCACTCATTTATCCATTCCATATTCTCCAATTTATGCAACAACCTTTCATGTGGCATCCTATCAATTGCTTTAACCAAATTATCACACACACATTAATGAATGACAAACAATTCTGAAGACATCAAACTGAATGCCAAAGTACTCTCCACAGATATTTTAGGAAATGCAAGAAAATATTATATCCCAGTTTGTGAATTTCTAAAGTTGGTTGCCCTGCTTCTTAGAGTTCATAGTTTCATCATGGAAGGTCAACTTTACTTTCAACACATCTATCTTAGATCTATTCATACTCTAATTCTACTCATGAACTGCTGGTTACTCATTAAGTAAAAAAAAAAAAAAAAAAAAAAAAAAAATTGTTCTTGTTCTCATTCAACATAACTTGCCAACTTCTAGGAATGCCTTAGTTCTTGTCCTCACTTCCCCCAGTTTTACTGCTTAAAAAAAATCTCTCCTATCTCCATTTCAGCACTTCAATTATATTCTTTGCATTCATATATCTAAATATTGCAACTAAGTGAAAACATTACACATCAAAATCAGCCATTTTTCAGGAAGTTGAATAAATTATCAGTGCAAAATTCAACTATGAAACACAGTTGTTTTATGACAGTATGAAAGGTTTCACAAGTTGACTATGCTGTATGCAGGCATGACCAATGAGAAGGAAACATTTATTATATGATTTTTTGAATTGTGTTATTTTTCTTTAAAAAAGAACAATGAAATTAAATTTTGAAGTATGAAAGATCATATGGATGCAAGCAATGTTCCCTCTAATTTTTTGCTGTGAGTGTGCGCAGAAATTTGCGTGGGTGCAAAATTTGCCTTCTTTTGAAAAGTATGTGCGCACCCAAACGAGTCACCATACTGATCATTTAAGCAAAAAAGTTAAAACATTTTAGTTCACTCTTTACCTTCTAGTGTCAATGAGACGTCAGCCAGGTCACCCCAACTCCCCACCGTGTTCCCACACACGGCAGTAGCCTCCCCAGTAAACAGTCGGAAATCACGATTCACAAGCCTTGGGCAGGACTCGATCCGGGAACTTCGCGCATGTGAGGCCAACCACGATACCGACTGTACTAGATAGGATTCTGAGTGTGTGTATTATTACCATCACCAAGTAAGTTGTGTGACATCAATCACTGAGCTAACATAAATATTTTATATGTATTTAATATTGATCTGATTAGAAGTAAGAAATAAAGTAAAAAAAAAAAAATAACACTAGTGACTGATTGCCTTTTGATCGTTTTCTCTCTCGGTCATCTGAACTTTCACGTAGCATACGCAGTACTCCTGTAGCTGGCAATGAACAATTTTGTTGCCTAAGTTTGTGTACACCATCCACATGTATTTTACATGTCAAATGGCATTTCAAAAAGTCCAACTTCCAAGTGACATCAAACTTCTTCCCATTAGTAAATCCCCAGCAACCTTTGCATCAAGATAATAAATATAAACAATACAAATTGTAGCATCATACATAAATATTTCACGCAGCAAAATGTTTATAAACTCATGAGCTTCTGGCATAGCAGTTTGCACTATTTCATCCAGTCATTCACTTTTAAAGCAGCTAGCAGTTCGTTTTCGCTTCACACCTTTTGCTTCCTTTGAATTTGACATGGTGCATCAGTTTTTTTGCAATTTTGTTATTTGAAGAATGTTTTTTATTGTTTTTATAAATTTACAAATCTACTCTATTCACTGAATAACTTGGCAAGGCAAAAGCTGAACCAACACTAAACATTGCCGAGGGCAACACAAGAGCTAAAAGATATGTCTAGAGGCAAGATTTAATTAACTTGGTTGTATCTCAATGTGTATACATGAATGTTATTATTTAGTCTACTATTTTAAAATTCCTTTTAAAAATTAGAGAATTTTGAAATGCTACAATATTTTTAATTGTACTCTAATTTAAGTTTTTCAAAGTGCTTAAGGGTCAAAGCTGTATAACTGAGAGGAGACCTCCACATAGCCTTTAAAGGAATGTGGAGAACCGACCAGGGCTTCTGACCTAATGTCCAATCCTCACCTTCTCGTGGTGCACCCTGTTGGGTATCAACTTGGATACTGAACGAACTAAGATGTGCTGGCAATTTGGGATTTAGCCAACCAAATTGTATTCTTATTGGTTAAACCAAAATAAAAAATGATAGTACAACATGACAAAATCTCATGCCAGCTGGGGCGTCACCCGGTTAAACAAGGCCCCCGTTGTTTTCGCCAGGGAACCAGGACGAACAGCGAAAAGTCAGTTACTGGAACAAATCTGAAAACAAACCCCAACTCAAAATTACCAGAGTTAAAGATCGGTACTATCAATGTAAGAAACCTGAATGGCAAAGAAATGGAGCTAGCTGAGGAATTAGATAAGTACCAGATCGACATAATAGGGGTGATTGAAACAAAAAAGACCAAAACTGGTGATATCTTTCTGAGCAATAAATACAAAATGTTATATTCAGGCAATGACAATCAAGGAAAAGAAGGAGTAGTCATAATATTCAACATAAAATACGAGGCTAATCTTCTTGAATGGCAGTCAGTCTCAAGTAGAGTAATGTGGGCAAATATGAGAATGGGGAACTGGACAATGAGACTTATTTGTGCCTATGGTCCCACAGAAGGTTCTACTAAGGTAGAGTGGAGGAATTTTTTGAGGCGTTAGAAAAAGCAACTGACACAATGAAAAAGGAAAAGTTGATCCTTGTTGGGGATCTAAATAGCAGAGTAGGAAATGATTGTGAGACATACAAAAATATTTTGGGAAAATTTGGAGAAAAGAGCAAAGCTAATATCTGTTGGATTTCTGCTCAGGACATGGACTGGTTATCACTAACACCATGTTCCAACATAAAAATGTGCACAAATTCACATGGAGAGAAGATGCTAGGAATAAGAAAAGTCTCATTGACTATGTTATTGTTGATAGTGACGTTTTCTCCCTGGTGCAGGACACCAGAGTGTACAGAGGATTTGAAATTGGAAGTGATCACTATTTAGTCTTGAGCAGGATAAAATTGAATTTCATATTGAAAAGAATAACATGTAAGAAAGTTTTAAAGTGAATAAAAGTTGAGCAGCTCTCAGACGTGAACTGTAGACTAAAATACACAAAGATTATTGAAGAAAAAATGAAAGAGCTTGAGAACAGGAATCAAACCTTGGAGATTCAGTGGCAAACTCTGAAGAAACCATTGATTGATTCAGCCAGAGAGGCGTGTGGTGAAGTTGTCTGCAAGGATGAAAAAATCAGAACTCCATGGTGGACACAGGAAGTTAAAGAGGCAGTGAAGGAAAAGAAGAAAGCATATCAAAAGTTCCTGGCAAATAAGTCAGCTTTTGCTCTTACAGAATACAGAGATAAATGTAAGAAAGCTAAACACTGTGTAAAACCAGCTGAACAAAAGTCATGGGAGGACTTTGGCAAGAATACAGAAAATAAACATCAAGAAGGTGGCAAAATATTCTGGAGGTTGTTGAAGAAGTTTAGAAATGGTGGAAAGAGTGCTGTAAAAGGAGTTAGAGATGATAAAGGTGACATGAAAACGGGAGAAAAAGATATCCTTGAGGTATGGAGTAACCTACTTTGAAAAACTGCTAAATGAAACAAGTAGTGATGACAGCAGAGTGATAAAAAACACTGACCAGGCATGCAGTCAGGAATACATATCCATACTTGAAGTAGAAAAAGCCATCAAAGGCTTGAAATGTGGAAAGGCAGCAGGAGTAGATGATATTCGACCAAAAATGCTTAAGTATGGTGGTATAAGAGTCTTACAGTGGCTGCACTGCAGTTCAGAAAGCCTGGACAGAGGGACGAATTCCCGATGATTGGAGTAGAGCTCTCATAGTACCCATATATAAAAAGAGAAATAAAACTGAATGTGAGAATTACAGAGGTATTTCCCTACTGAGTGTTCCTGGCAAGATCTATGCAAGTATACTTGAGAAACGGTTGAGAAGAATTGTGGAAGAAAAGCGTGGTGAAGAACAAGCTGTATTCAGGCCAAATAGAGGCTGTCAGGATCAGCTCTTCACTTTACGACAAATAGTCGAGAAAGCATGGGAATATAACAAAGATCTGTATTTAAGTTTTGTCGATTTGGAAAAAGCATATGACAAGGTGCCAAGAGAGAAGCTATTCAATACGCTGCAGTTATATGGTGTCAATGGGGCATTATATCAAGCAGTACTTAGTCTTTATTTGAGTTGTAAGTCAGCAGTTAGAATTGAAGGGAGTACAGGGAGATGGTTTGATGTTAAATCTGGTGTGAGTCAAGGATGTACATTATCCCCTCTATTATTCATTATCTATATGGATCACATTACGAAGGAAAGTGGTATTAAACATGATATCAGAATTGGAGATGTTAATGTCAGCTCTTTGCTTTATGCGGATGATGTGATTCTTCTAAATAAATCCGCTACAAGTCTGCAAGATTCTCTGACTAAATTGAATAGCTGTTGTAATAGATATGGTATGAAGGTCAGCAATAAAAAGACAAAGACAATGAAAATAGGCAGAATCATTGAAAATGTCAACTGTGTTGTGAATGGATAACCTATGGAACAAGTAACACATTTCAGTTACTTAGGCACGATTTTTACTGACGATGGTAAATTATATATAGAAATAGACAACAGAATCAGCAAAGCTGGTAGGGTGGGAAGTCAAATGAATAAATTCATATGGAATAAGAGAGAAATTAGTCGGAACACTAAATTAGCTGTATTCAAGCCAGTGTTCAAACCAGTTTTAACTTATGGATCTGAGAGCTGGGTCAGAAGTAAAACACTTGATCAACGACTAGAGACCGCAGATATGAGAGTCCTGAGAAAGATTATAGGCGTGAACAGATGGCATCAATGGCAATATCATATTAAAAATGAGGATATTAGAAAAGAACTTGACATTGTCAACATACAGGAATGCGTTAGCAGAGCTATCTCAGGTGGTATGGTCACTTAAACAGAATGGGCGAGGAAAGATTAGCAAAACAAGTGTTCTCTGCCAGGTTGGCAGTAAAACGACCCAGAGGAAGACCAAGATATAGGTGGATTGATATGGTACAAAGTGCCTTAGACAATGGAAATATAAGATCTGATAATGTTGGAGTCTTGACAAGTAGCAGACTGATTTGGAGGAAAATTGTAGATAGGAAGTTAGTAATGATGTAATTTTTTTCATGTAGTACTGTCATATCCTGTACACCCCTTGAGGGTACATGGCAGGAATTTGATGGTGATAATGATGAAACCATTGTTTTAATTCGTCATGATCTTGAACTAATTTGATCAGCCAATCACATTTGGGAATTTTCCATGAGTCAGGGCTGAGATGTAAACAAACCACACGCCATTCTATGTGCTACTTAAAAATTACACATTTAAGCCACACCTCTTTCACTTTGGCATGAAATCGCTAGCCTTAAATAATTTATACGTTTTGTGCAACTTCGAGAATGTAATAAAAAATACGAAGTTAGAGGCTTGAGTGTTGCTGAGTTACTGTATTTTTTAAAGAATTTATAGGTTAATGTTTAGGTGGAACTTCTTTAATTAATAAATTTTAATTTCATCTTGAAAATCTAGTGTGCGCATATTTTTTGCTTTGTGTCTAGTTGTAAAACATGTGTGCACGCATGTAATTATACATGGTTACAAGCTGTAAACATGTAAATCATGTGTTTTACACGTTTACAGCTTAGAGAGAACATTGGATGTAAGTGTCACCATTCCAAAGCAATCTGCATTCATTTCAGCTACATCGGAAAATTATATTTCTATTTTCCTGTAAGTAACTTTCATGGTTCTCCTGATTAAGTTAGTGCATCCAGAGGTATGCTTTTAAGCGATGTACCTAAAAATCAGCAATTTTTGAATTGTTATTTTTTTTCATTGGTTGCTATATATAAAGAAATTATACAAATAATTAAGATATTTTAGAAACAAAGTACATATCGATAGTAGTGTAGCTTGGTTACTGGCATCAATGACAAATTCATAGCTAGTTCTTTCATATGTGCCTTTTTTCAGTGTAACAATTTCGATAAAATGTCATGCAACTGGCACCAGCCATAGCATTACTACCTCTGCATAGTGATATATCTTAGCCTTGACTGACCAAGATATATTGATATAGTTTAGTTATTATAACACAAGTCTGAACATGTCATATAAAACAAGTTAATGAATAATTTAGTAAGGAAGGATAAACATGAATTTGTCTGCTAATAATACTTACTTGGCAAATAAATTCATGTTTATCCTTCCTGCATATTAATAATATTATTGTTAAAATAGGATTGTCATTGTTAATTAACATTACTGCTGTTAAAATGTTATCATTAAACTAGCTATTAAACCTTTACAAACCAAGTTTGTAAAAGAAATTGGCAAAGAGCATTGCTTTATTCAAGTCAGCATGATGAATGCATTGCAGAGAAATTATTAACTAGTTTGAAGGAAGTTTTGTTTTCAAATTTGAAGTGACATGGTACTTTTATAAAAGTGGAATGCTCAATCACAAAACATGCTTGTTTTGTGTGTTGATGTACTTGAGTGTGTGTGTGTGTGGGGGGGGATTAATTGCTTAATGCGATAGCAAAAAAAAAGGGGGGGGGGGAAACCACAACAATAAGTATAAGTGAACAAGAAGCTGCTTTAAGATAACTTGCATATAATCCTGGGATTTCTTCACCATAACATATCATTTTAGTTACCTTTAAAATAATCTACAATATCTTTTGGTTTCTTCTCTAACTCTTCAGAAGCTAGCAGATGAGTCTGATGAAATTTTCATGCTAGACTGGACATCATTATATACTTATTGTAATTTATTAAAAAAAAATTCAGCTAATGCCTATTATTCCCATATAGGCAGTAGGAGAGGCCGTTTTAGTCCTATCTAACTTTTGGAGACTGAGGGGACAGTTCAATCTCCACAGGAAGCCAATAAGAGATAGCTGGCCCAAGACTATCACTAATTATATATGACATCCGGTGAAGAGAGGGGAGTGACAAGAGCATCACATCTCATAGTTCCTAATCCTAACACTATGTTTACTGTCTGAAGATAGTGTGGGTTCTATGGTGGATTTTCTTGAGTTTCTGGGGGAAAAAACCTGCTTCCCCCATGCCAGAGATAGACTAACTTGGGAGCCAATCAAAAAAAAGCTTAGTAAAAGTTCCAAGCTTTTTTTGATTCCTCTAGTCGGTGAGTAGAATTGAACTTATGCGGCTCTCTCTTTGGGATTTAGCACTGTTGAAAACACATACCACTTCCGCTGTGCTACATGGTTGTTTATTTATGTATTTATTTTGATGGAAGGGGAGTTAGAATTCTCCATTTAACTGAAAGGAAGTTATAAACCATTCTGGAAAACAACAGCTTTCCAACAGAAACAGATTACAAGCAAGTGATACTGATATTTTTGTTGCAATAACTTTTTCTCCTTGCTTCAAGAATTTCCTAATGGCTACCTTCGTCTGTTTGTTTGTGAGAAAGCCATTATGCCGAAAATGTTTGGTAAATTTTTTTTTTTTTTTAATCAAATCAAAACCAAAAACGCTTCAGTGGGCTCAAGAGTACTTCCTTGCAGTCAACAAAGTGTTTTTTTTTTTTAATTTTTTTTTTTTTTTAAGTTAATGATCCTTCAAACATCGAATTGCTTTCCCAATGCGGTTTGGATAAATGGTAGATTATGTAATTGGTGTTACCAAACCAAAGAAGACAAAAAAACAGGTAAGTTTTCTAAATAACTAAAAGATGTTATATTCAGGCAATAATGTGAAGAGAAAGGAAGGAGTACTTATTCAACACTAAATATGAAGATAATCTTAAATGCTAAGGAAATATCATGTAGAGAGAAAGAGAGAGAGAGAGAGAGAGAGAGAGAGAAATGTAGGCAAACATCAAAATGGGAAATTAACCAATGAGACTTCTTTGTGCTTTGGCTTCACAGTAGGTTCTACTAAGGAAGAAGTGAAGAAATTTTTCAAGTAAATTAGAGAAAGAGCTTACAAAGAAAAAGGAAAAGTTGGTCGATGTGGACATCTAAACAGCAAAATAAGAAATGAAAACTTAACACATAGAAATGTTTTGGGAAAATTTGGAAAAAAAAAAGTGCAAATCTAATAATAATGGTAAGTATCTGGATTTTTGTTCAGGAACGAACTAGTCATCACATGTTCAAACATAAATGTGTGCACAATTCAAATATTGTTGAACAGCTGGCATTATTGCTGATAGTTTACTGCATTTTTTTTTTGAATGTTACATAGGTGTTTAGTTAATTATTATTAACTTGCATTGGACATGGACATTGTTAATTGTTATCATTACTGATAAATTTCATGTAATTCATATGGACAGTCAAGAAAAACAGTGATTAGTAAGACATTTAACAATATGCTAGCTATCAACATTATTGAACTTGTCACTGTTTTGTTGCACATTATGAATATGAGGAAGTATAAGTCATCCTATTCATCATTCATAATTAAGAAATATAACTATGTGTTTAGCTGTTACCACAATGTCAGTAAGTATATGGCTCAACTGTTGTAATTTGGGATTTTCTCTAGGTATTATAGTCTTCCCCTCATCATCATGAATCTGGTGAGAGTTAATGTTATAGCCATGCTTCTGGTGAAAGCTGAAACTATAATAATATTCATATTATTTATATTGGGACTATGGCATAAAGAACATGGTATAATGGTACAGCCCCAACCTCAACAAGTTGTTGAAGGTATTTTCACTTAGTTATAAATTAAATTAAAGGACTCAAGAATTTATATTCTTGTTTAATCCTTTATTGACAAACTTCGTTTGCTTACACTTGGATAAAGGATTAAACAACAATATAATTTCTTGGCAGTTTTAATTTATAACCAAGTGAAAAAACTTTCGACAATTAGCTCTAGCCCAGAGTATTTAAATGATAGTGTTACACTTGTATACAGAAAATAGATGATTTCTGCATTACATCAAAGTTGGTATCTCTTCTGGATCTGGCTGCTACTGATGAGACATTAATAAAAATGAAAACCATCCCACAATGCATAGCATTATATACACCTGAAAGGATGTGTGCGTTGCATAACAGGATATTATTATTTATATGGGTACTCTATATCACCATGGAGTCAAACGACTCATCGCAGGAAATCCACACTATCCATTAACACAGTATCTAATCATACATCTCCTTAAAACGTATTCACTATTTGGGCACTCACAACAACCACCTTTGGCAATCCATTCCACTCAGTCACCACTCTCCAAGTAATGGACAACTTGGAGAGTGGTGACTGAGCATCTTTCAGCTACCTTAGTGAAGATAACTGGATTTACTTCCTACGGTAAATCCAGTTCATTTACCTTAGGAAGTTGTCACACTTAGATAACTTCCAAGTGCGACCCCTTGATTTTTCTGTACTCCCCAAGTATTGAAAAATTTCTTTTGTGTCAATTTTATAGAATCCCTTTGATAACTTATAAGGTTCTATCATATACTCTCTCCTCTGCGTGTCAGCTAAACTCTGCAACCCACACACCTTCAATCTATTCTCACAGGGTACATTCCACATACTTTCACGAGCTTGGTCACTCATCTCTGAATTCTCACCACCACCACCTCCTGATTCCCAAGAAATTCAGGTGACCAAATCTGTGCACAATAGTCAATATGTGGCAGAATCATAGCCTTATAAAGAAGGTTAATAACCTCCCTATATTTACTTGTCAATTTGTTCTTTAACATCCAAGTAATCCTCTAAACTATTTTGCAAACTCTTGCAATATGTCCTCTGAATTTCAAATCTCTATTCACCATCACCCCAAACCCCTGGTCTCATCAATTTCCTATAATCTAGTGCCATCATACAATATGAAATGAGGTATCCCTTTTATCTCAAACTTACATTTTACAACATTGAATTGACAACCATTGTCCTTTGCCCACACAGCCAATTTATTTATATCATCCTGCAAGATATCTATATCACCTTTATCAACTATTGCCCTTCCCAGTTTTGCATCATCAGCAAACAACTGAATGATGCCCCCCCCCCCCCCCCGACCTCAAATCTTCTGCTATACCATTCATTAATGAACAAATTAAAGAGTAGTGGTCCTAGTACGGAACCCCGCAGCACTCCACTAGTCACCATTATTTGCCTTGATTCTACTCCACCAGACACCACTCTCCCTCTGATGTCTATCAGTCCCCAACCCCACATCCATTCCACCAACCTCATATCCATTCCCATTTGCTCTAATTTTTGTAATAATTTTCCATGTGGTATTCTGTCAAACGCTTTGCAAAGTCCAGTAGTATAATAATGTAGCCATTTCCTTTATCTCCGCTGTCACCTTATAAAATGTGAATAAATTACAAAGGTAGGACCTCCCTTTTACAAAGCAATGCTACTCCTATAGGGTATCATATTCCTATCCACCCATTCCTGAATTTTACTTTTAACCAACTTTTCCAATAACTTTAACCACCACTAGAGAGATACTAATTGGTCTATAATTTGTTAATTCTGTCTTGGAGCCAGCATTATGTAATGGAACTATCTTACCCTCATGAGACAGATTAAACAACTTCATCAGAGACACTGCTAATTCACTTGTATGTTCTCATAACACACGAGCTGACATATTGTCCAGGCCCACTGCTGTATTCACATTGATATTTTTCAATATACTGAGTACCTCCAGTTCATTTACCTAAATTCTTACATCAGTCTTTGCCAGGCAGTAAATGCAAAGTCACTACTACCAGAATAATATACCATTGCAGAGTGATCACTTAGTAACTGAACTATTTCTTCTCTATTAGTAAGGTTAATTAATGTGAAGTCATTTGGCTCTATAGGATTAAACATGAATGTAACTTCTTGGCATCTTTAATTTAACCTCAATAAGCATGGTTCGTTAATTTACCAAAGATCTGGGAGAAAGTCATTATGAGAACAGATAGCCTGACTTTTCCAAATTAACTTTATAGTTAACTGGCCCATACAGGGCACCTTGTTAGGACATTGGTTCTGTGTCAGTTACAAATTGAATTGTTACTAATATTTTAGAGTAGTGCTTGTGTGCTTATTACAGTTATAATTTGTGCTATGATGATGCTGGGTTAGAAACCAGCAAGATATTAGTAAGTTCAATAAATTAATTTATTTTTTCCATCTCTTTGTGTTGTTTATACCATGAAGCACTAATATGAATAACCAACAACATCTAAGCCTTTTGATATGTATATAAAATGATATCAAACCTTGACATTTTCTAGAAGCCCATCTGGATCTTTAATTAAATCTGGCACACTTTTTTTGTTAGCAGGAAGCAGATGAAGCCACTTAAGTATTGCCTACAAGAAAAAAAGCAAAAGAGGAAATAAGAAATACTTTAATAAATATAATAATAAAAATATATAAAATAATTTGACCATTAGTGCAGTTACCATAAAAAAGCAAAGTGGTAACTGGCAAGGAAAGAAAGAAAGAATACAGATGCTGTGTTCAACTAGTATGAAATCTATTATTATTATTATTATGGGCAACTCCAAGGAGTCGACAGACTCATTGAGGGAGGCCCTAACATCATGTCAAGAACAACTATTTGACATTCACACAGTATCTATCATACCTTGCCTTGAACTCGTTGACAGTAATGGCACCCACAACAGACTCTGGCAGCTTATTCCACTCATTCACCACTCTCCAAGTAAAAAACCTAGTTGTTCTAACACCCTTGCTAACCACATTCTTGCCCAGCTTCCATGTATGGCCCCTAGTCCTCCCACCACCAGTCCTATTCTCAAAAATATCTTCTGAATTAATCTTAGAGAAACCCTTCAGTAATTTGAATGTCTCAATCATATCACCCCCTTTTCTGCCTATCAATCAATTTCTGCAACCCACAAATCTTCAACCTGTTCTCATAAGGTTCATTCCATAGACCTGCTATCACCTTGGTCACTCGTCTCTGGATCATCTCCACCTCCTCCCCATCAAGAAGAAACCCTGGTGCCCATGTCTGGGCACAGTAGTCTAGATGGGGTGTTATCAAGGCTCGATACAGAGGAACAATAACCTGTTTGTCTCTGCTTGAGACAAACAGGTTATTGTTCAGCAACCAAGTGATTTGATGAGTGATTTAGCTACTTTTGCAATGTACCCCCAAATCCCTGGCCTCAATTTCCTGGGGTACTGTTCCACCAATGTGATATACTGCTGCAAATCTTTTCACCCCAAAATGCATAACCTTACACTTTGCCACATTAAATTGACATCCATTTTCCTTAGCCCAGTCCTCCAAACTATCCAAATCATCCTGCAAAATTTTGACATCCTGTGCACTCACTATTGCTCTACCCAACTTTGCATCATCAGCAAACAAGTGAACACTTCCTCTCAGATCTTTTCCTATATCGTTAATGAACAAATTGAAAAGTAGTGGTCCATTATATTGCATGATAAAAGCATAATACTGCATCAAAGCTCCATATGACCCCAACCTTTAACTCATTCACTCTCTCATTCAGGTAAATGATGCAAGTTTTTAAACTATGGGTTAGCTGAAACAGAGTAGTTTTTATCAACAGGATTTTTCAGTGTTATTTCTTTTCAAAAATGCATGATTTATCAGAAATATTGGAGTCAAAAACTAGCTTGTTTCACCTAATCTGCTGATACAGAACAGTTTTTTTTGTTTTTTTTTAATGAAAATACAAATTTCTTATGTTATGGATAACAAAAAAAAAAAAAGTAAAAATCAGTCAGATTTCCTAAAACTATACCCCAAAACAAAAGAAAACATCATAATGAAAACACATGCGCATGATTAATATAATCTTTCATAGATTAAATAAGTGATCCATTTTGGCACTGAGGGTTTCTCAGCAAATACCATTTTATGGTCTGCTTTCTACCCTTTGTAACTAGATTTCCAGTTTCCTCTTGGTTACTCTCATTGAGTGTTGTGGTGGATGGTGCACTCTTTCTCTTGCAATTTTTTTTTCTATTAATAAAGGTGTTCCTCAAGGATTTCTTAATTCACCCACCTTTTTTAGGGTTTTGAAGATGATAATACTCTGCATTTCTTCTACTCCGATAACAAATGCAGTGCTCAAACATCTCAAGCTTCAAGATTATACAATAAGTGCCCTAAACACAGATTTCCACATCATGTTCTCACAAAAAATTATTAGTTATTCCCCCCCCCTTATCTTTGATATGATAGTCACAGCTAGATCTATCTTCTGAGACAGACACTTACTCCTATTGGCACAAGCAAATTATATCTATATGTTTGGCTTCCAAGAAAAACTTGGCATCTTTTTTATTTTGCTAAGATATTATTTTTCATCTGTCCACTAACTTTATACAACTCACAAAACTGTCAACAACCTTGGAATACAGTACTTACTTTTTTGTTGGTGCATCTAAAGATCTCTCAAAAACTGCTGTTTAGAAGAGTTCAGGCTAATTGATGCACCTCATGGACATAGACACAGCAGAACTGACATCCATCATGCCACCATTTCTACTACATTTATAATATCATAACAATTGTCCAACATCCTTTTACAAAGAATTGATGACACAGCAAACCAGCTGCTCCGTTCATTTTTTATTATTTGAATTATCTCCCCAAAAGACTACAACTGCTATCAGTTCAAAAACCACATCAACAGATTATTCTGCTCTTGAGTACTGCCCACATATGATTATGATTTGGTATAGGCTTTGTAGCTTCAAGTATCTGCATGTGTGTGCGTTTTTTTTTTTTTTTGGGGGGGGGGGGGGTACAAAAATCACACCTAAAGATTTACAGATGGACCCGATTTCAATATTTGATATCAAGAAGCAAACATTTGAAAAGGACAGAATGCTTTCTAGCGCATGATGGAATCACCAAATTACTATTCATCACTTGAAGAGGAATAGTAATTACTAACACAATGTTCCAACATAAAAATGTGCATAAATTCGCATGGGAAGAAGAGACAAGGAATAAGAAAAGTCTCACTGACTATGTTATTGTTGATACTTTTCTTCCTGGGGGGACACTAGAGTGTACAGAGGATTTGAAATTGGAAGTGATCACAATTTAGTCTTGAGTAGGATAAAATTGAATTTCATATTGAAAAGAAGAACATCTAAGAAAGTTTTAAAGTGAATAAAAGTTAAGCAACTCTCAGATGTGAACTGTAGACTAAAATACACAAACATTATTCAAGAAAAAATGAAAGAGTTTGAGAAAAGGAACCAAATCTTTGAGAATCGGTGGCAAATCCTGAAGAAAACATTGACTGATTCAGCCAGAGAAACATGTGGTGAGGTTGTCTGCAAGGATAGAAAAATCAGAACTCCATGGTGGACACATGAAGTTAAAGAGGCAGTGAAGGAAAAGAAGAAAGCATATTGAAAGTTCATGGCAAATAAGTCAGCATGTGCTCTTAGAGAATACAAAGACAAATGTAAGAAAGCTAAACACTGTGTAAAACCAGCTAAACAAAAGTCATGGGAAGACTTTGGTAAGAACATAGAAAATAAATATCAGGAAGGTGCAAAATATTCTGGAGGCTGTTGAAAAAGCTCAGCTATGGAGGAAAGAGTGCTATAAAAGGAATTTGAGATGATAAAGGTGACATAAAAACTGCTGAAAAAAGATATTCTTGTGTAAAATCGGGTACAGAAGGAATTTTATACAAATTTACCTTATATACCGATTTTACTGGTAAACGAGAATCTATTCAATATACTTGTGATTAATCAGCAAAATCTGTTATGTTTAGTAATATAGAAATAAATTATTGTGAATTGTTAAATAGTGTAACTACCAAAATTTTGTAAAAAGAACAAAGAAAATTAAATGTGAAATAATTTATGTCAAAAGAAAGTTCCAGAGAAAGATATTCTCAGACGGATTATCTTATTAACTTATGACCTAGGGCAATTACCATCATGAAGGTCAAATATGTACGGGGGTTTCCTGCCTTAATGCAAGGACAAAAAAAAAGGTGGCAGGTGCAGACCCACGACATCCCCAAGGGATTAAAAATGTAGCCAGAACTCAAAAGACTAAGATAAAAGGGTTGCTGAGACACGACGAGTTATGCCGAGGCAGGTTACACAGTTACGAGGGTTACGGCAACGGAGGTCAGAAGTTATAGAGTCGCGACGGAGTTTTGCTAATCGTCTTCACGTGGACGGCCATGCAGAAGGAGAGGCAGATTAGAAGTGTGTATGTGGCAGAATAAGTTCATCTTCGTTCTGATTTGGATCCAGGTTCAGGAAAGCAGCCCCGATTCAAGGTCGGAGTCCTGCGTTCCAGTCGATAGATGCCAGAAGTGCGAGACAACTAATTTGAGTTGTGTTTGAAGAAGGTTATTACCGGATTTTTATGCCGCCAAGTCCCTGACGTCTGTAATTGTAAGAAGAGATCTCACAAATCCTGGAAAAAGTTCCTGTGTGCGTAGCCAAGATTGGAAAGTATCAGAGGAAAGAGAATTCAAGAATCTATGAGAGTGGACTAGACTACTAATTCAAAGTAAGGCCTTTATATTGTTTTTACTAGAGACAGAATTGTGATGGTGATTTGTCTGAAGTTTTCTTTGTAATAATAATTGAGGACTATAGGCATTAAGCTAATCTTTGAATTATCTTGCTGAGTTAGAGAAAACTTAGTATACTTTAAGGTGACATAATATGTGCTTAATATTGTTGATATTAGCTAAGTCTGCTTTTGTTCAGAATCGAAGAATTGCTCTGTGTGTGATTAAGTGTTAACTAAAGAAACATCATATACACGTTGTTTTACAAGAATTGGTTACTTAAGAAGATTAACTGTATTTGCATTTATGAGTTGCTATTGAAGTATAGAACCTGAACTTTCTTGTAATTTTAGTATTAACCCTTTTGTACTTTCTTTGATTATGAATAAATTGTTTTCTAGTTTAAATAATTTGCCTGATTCTTGCTTACCAATGCACTGCTCCTAAAATTCGAATCTGTGTGTGTCCTAGAGTTGAATAGCCATGACTATAGTATAGAATTTTTTTGTTGCTAGATTTAGTATTAAATAAGAGAGAAGTTTCTGTGTTTTACTGAGTGTTTTTCTTTGGAAGTATATTCATCTCCTATCTACAAATTTTGGTGGCGCAGCTAGAAATCATTTCCAAAATTCAATTTAGAAAAATGCCAGTAGTTCAAACAAAGAGTTTGGCTCCAGCCAGAGGTAATTTCTTAGATCTGAAGGTTTTGCACACATGAATAATAATATTTGCAACCGTGAGACAAAGGGAAAATTAAGTTGAGTGAGAGAATTGAAGGTTAAGAGATTAAATCAAGCAATGGATTACGAGCTCTGAGTTACAACTGTTTAAGTTAAGATTGAGTTAAAGTAAAGTTAAAGTATAATGTTAAAGTAAAGTAAATTTTGAGAATAAGTTTTGAATAAGATAAAATAAAACGTATATTTTACAATGCCGCAGAAGACGACAAGATTTAATTAAACACCATAAATTTAACACTTGATATATATGGAGTAATTACTTCAAAAAATTGATAAATGAAACAAGCAATGACAAAACTATGGTAAAAAAACAATTAGCAGGCATGCAATCAGGAATACATATCCATACTTGAAGTAGAAAAAGCCATCAAAAGCCTGAAATGTGGAAAGGCAGGGCAGCAGGAGATGATATTCGACAGCTCAAGTATGGAGGTATAAAAGTCTATTATATATGAATATCTAATTCATATATAAAAAGACTTTTATATATGAATTATATATAGTTCATATATAATTCACATTATATATGAATTATATATGAACTCTTATATATGAATTAGAGATAATTGGAATAGAGCTCTCAGTGTAACCATATACAAAAAGGGAAATAAAGCTGAATGCGAGAATCACAGAGGTAATTCCCTACTGAGTGTTCCTGGTAAGATTAATCCAGGTATACTTAAGAAATGATTGAGAAGGACTGTAGAAGCTTGGTGAAGAACAAGCTGCATTTTGGTCAAATAGAGGCTGTCAGGATCAGATTTTCACTTTATGACATACAGTTGAGAAATCGTAGGTTAACAAAGTTATAGTCTGTATTTAAGTTTTGTAGACCTACAAAAGGCATATGAAAAGATGCCAAAAGAAACGTTATTCAAAATGCTATAGTTATATTGTGTCAATGGAGTATTATGTTAAGCAATACTTGGACTATATTTGAGTTGTAAGTCAGCAGTTAGAATTGAAGAAAATACTGGAAGATGGTTTGATGTTATATCTGATGTAAGACAAGGATGTACATTATCCCCTCTGTTATTCATTATCTATATGGATCACATTTCATAATGTGAAAGAAAATACAGTAAAAAGTATGAAGGAAAGCAGTATTAAACCTGTTATCAAAATTGGAGATGTAAATCTCAGCTCTTTACTTTATGCAGATGATGTTATATTTTTTAAATAAACCCAGTACATGTCTGCAAGATTCACTAACTAAACTGAAAACTGTTGTAATAAATTTGGTATGAAAATCAGCAATAAGAAGACAAAGAAAATGAATACAGACAGAAATGTTGAAAATATCAACTGTATCGTGAATGGAGAACCAATAGAACAAGTAAAGCATTTCAGCTACTTAGGAACAATTTTTAGTGAAGATGGGAAATTACCGTATTTACTCAAATATAACTCGCCCTCACGTATATCTTGCACCCCTGATTTTAAAAAAAGAAATTAAAACAGTTCGCATATATCACACACTTTTTACATACATGAAAAAAGTTTAAACTTTAAAAAATGGATAGTCAATGTAATCATGGCAGTTTCAGATATTTTGGAATTTGGTTGAAGATTGTCAGCATTTCAACTCAATAAAATAAGCTTAAAACTTTAAAAAATGGATAGTCAATATTATTATGGCAGTTTCAGATATTTTGGAATTTGATTGAAGATTATCAACCAAATGGATTTCAACTCAACAATTGTCGAGTTGAAATCCATTGAGTTGCGCAATCTTTTGTTAATACCACTCAAATCGTATGAGACCAGAAGTAGTGATAGTGAATAGCAGATTCTTGGTAAGTCATACCCATTTTCAGTATTTTTAAATCATGGTGATCTTATGATTCGAAAATGGTAAAAGGACAAGCAATAATGAAACTGCTTGTTTTAATTTAATTACAGAAATATTGTTACTAAAGGTTCAAATATATCACGTTAAGGTGAGCAGCCGATCAAGTAAATAAAGTTGATAATTATGATTTAAATGCATTCCTTTTATATATAATATAAGCAATTATAAATCATAATGATACTGAAGATTTAATTATAAATGTCTTCTTCTTCTTTTCCAGGCTTATAGGGCAAGTGGCCTGTTCTGGACTCAATTCCATCTTTTTAAAGGTCTTCCTCTGCATAGAGTACCTTTTGGGTGGTAATTTAGAATTTGTTTAGGTATTCTGCTTCTATTCAGTCTTAGTATATGTTCTTTCCATTTTTCTCTATAGCAAATAACTGTTTCATTTAGGGAGTTTGTAATTCCAAGATTTTTTCTGATTTTGCTGCTTTTCATTTTGTCCATTATTGTGACTCCTTCAGTTCTGTGCAGAAATTTTATTTCAGATGATTCAATTCTTCTTTCATCTGCTTTTTTTTTATTGTCCATATCTCACTGCCATAAAGTAAGGTTGGTTTAGCAACAGTATTGTAGATTCTTATTTGTGTGTGTTTTTGTACATAATTGGGTTTAAAAATTTTATTTATGATGCCTGTTACTTTTAAAAAGTTTGATATCTTTAGTTCGATATCAGCTTCATTTTCATATAACATCGTGCGACCTAAATATTTGAATGTGTTTACTTGCTCTATTATTTTGTTGTTTATTATTATTTTGCTTCTTATTGGATTAGCATCTTTGAAGGCCATGACTTTTGTTTTGTCTGTTGATATTTCCATACCATATGTTTTTATCAGATTATTTAGACTGCATAATGATTTTTGTAGTTCATCTTCATTATTTCCAAGGATTATTTGGTGATCAGCAAAAAGAAGAGTAGCTAATATCAGCTTCGTTTTCATATGACATTGTGCAACCTAAATATTTGAATGTATTTAATTGCTCTATTATTTTGTTATTTATTACTATTTTGCTTCTTATTGGATTAGCACCTTTGAAGGCCATGACTTTTGTTTTGTCTGTTCTGTTGATATTTTCATACCATATGTTTTTATCAGATTATTTAGACTGCATAATGATTTTTGTAGTTCATCTTCAATGTTTCCAAGGATTATTTGGTCATCAGCAAAAAATAAGAGTAGCTAATCTGGTATTATTGGTTTATCTTCCATCCTCCTTCATTAGTTATCTTCCATTCTTTTATGATTTTATGTAATGTATACCAAAATAAAAAATATTGGTACAACATGACAAAATTTCATGCCGGCTGGGGTTTTATCCGGTTAAACAAGGCCCCCGTTGTTTTCGCCAGGGAACCAGGGCAAACAGCGAAAAGTCAGCTACTGGAGAACAAATCTGAAAACAAACCCCAACTCAACATCCCCAGAGTTAAAGATCGGTACTATCAATGTAAGAAGCCTGAATGGTAAAGAAATGGAGCTAGCTGAGGAATTAGATAAGTACCAGATCGACATAATAGGGGTGACTGAAACAAAAAAGACAAAAACTGGTGAGATCGTTCTGAGCAATAAATACAAAATGTTATATTCAGGCAATGACAATCAAGGAAAAGAAGGAGTAGCCATAGTATTCAACACAAAATACGAGGCTAATCTTCTTGAATGGCAGTCAGTCTCAAGTAGAGTAATGTGGGCAAATATGAGAATGGGGAACTGGACAATGAGACTTATTTGTGCCTATGGTCCCACAGAAGGTTCTACTAAGGTAGAAGTGGAGGAATTTTTTGACGCTTTAGAAAAAGCAACTGACACAATGAAAAAGGAAAAGGTGGTCCTTGTTGGGGATCAAATAGCAGAGTAGGAAATGATTGTGAGACATATAAAAATATTTTGGGAAAATTTGGAGAAAAGAGCAAAGCTAATAATAATGGCAAATATCTGTTGGATTTCTGCTCAGGACATGGACTGGTTATTACTAACACCATGTTCCAACATAAAAATGTGCACAAATTCACATGGAGAGAAGAGGCTAGGAATAAGAAAAGTCTCATTGACTATGTTATTGTTGATAGTGATGTTTTCTCCCTGGTGCAGGACACCAGAGTGTACACAGGATTTGAAATTGGAAGCGATCACTATTTAGTCTTGAGCAGGATAAAACTGAATTTCATATTGAAAAGAATAATATGTAAGAAAGTTTTAAAGCGAATAAAAGTTGAGCAGCTCTCAGATGTAAACTGTAGACTAAAATACAGAAAGATTATTGAAAAGAAAATGAAAGAGTTTGAGAACAGGAATCAAACCTTGGAGATTCAGTGGCAAACTCTGAAGAAAACATTTATTGATTCTGCCAGAGAGGCATGTGGTGAGGTTGTGTGCAAGGATAAAAAAATCAGAACTCCCTGGTGGACACAGGAAGTTAAAAAGGCAGTGAAGGAAAAGAAGAAAGCATATCAAAAGTTCCTGGCAAATAAGTCAGCTTTTATTCTTACAGAATACAGAGACAAATGTAAGAAAGCTAAACAGTGTGTAAAACTAGCTAAACAAAAGTCATGGGAGAATATAGAAAATAAATATCAATAAGGTGGCAAAATATTCTGGAGGTTGTTGAAGAAGCTTAGGAATGGAGGAAAGAGTGCTGTAAAAGGAATTAGAGATGATAAAGGTGACATGAATACAGGAGAAAAAGATATTCTTGAAGTATGGAGTAAATACTCTGAAAAACTGCTAAATGAAACAAGCAGTGATGACAGCACAGTGATAAAAAACACTGACCAGGCATGCAGTCAGGAATACATATTGTTAAATTGTGAATAAAACTATGTTGTGTAATTTTTTTTTTTTCATTCACATTTAACATTGCTTATTATATATTAATCATAATTTGTATAAAGATTATTTATTGTTCCTTAATTAAGGATTACTATTTAAATATTTATTCTAAACTTAACCTACTATTAATTTATTAAATAATAATATGTGTAGAATTTATAATAACTGAAATATATATATGTAAAGTAACGAAAAGTGTATTATAAATAATTGTATACGTAATGAAAGAGCGCTGATTACGTAGCTCAAATATTCTGTTTATTCTTATTTGTGAAAATTTAACGTTATGTAATCACTTATGTAAGAGTAGAGCGTTGTGTTACATTAGCAAAATGTTTACGTTCATGCGTTGTCATGGAGACGCATGAAATAAACAACACGAGTCGAATAGAGCGTGATCTTCGGACTGAAAGGGTTGGAAAAGAAATAAGAGAAGATTATTAATTAGAGAGAAGAGAGGAAGTTTTTGCGGAGCGGAAAGGAAGGTAGGATACAAGCAAAAGAAGTGGAAGAAAATTATAAGTTCTCTAGGGCAGAAATTCATGAGAAGAGTATTTAGAAGTGAGCCAAAACATAGTGAATCATATACTTAGCTGCAAGTGAAGTCAGCTGTGTTGTAAAAGGAAGATTAATGCCGTAACCGGATAAAGAACTGGACATTGAATGCAAAATTCTGATTAGTTCCAGTTAGTCTAGGATTACGTCTTAATTCTATGTTGTCCTGAGAAGAATCATATTGAGATTAACTAGTTTGAGAAAAGTAAATAAGGAAGGATATCAGTGGCTTGTTGATGTGTTTTTTTTATTAGAGTAGTGAAGCGCGAATAACAATAGTTCAGTTAAAGCGTTGGAGAATTTTATTTAATGTGTTCCGCTAGCTCAAATAAGTTAATTTATAAGTGTGCTCGCAATAGATTGATGTATTGAAGATTATATCTGGTAAGAGTAGTCATACATGTTTATTTATTCTAACATTAACTATAGCGTATCTCCAAGGTTCAAGGTCCGGAATAAGTTTGCTTGGAATATTATCTACCTTGATTAGTGCCTGCTGTGAATTTAAACATTAAGTACAACTGATAGATGTGTGCAGACTGATCAAATGAGAAGTTTTGTTGTATTAACTTGAGTTAAGAAAACTTGTAATATTGAAGCAGTGAATTATATGTTAAAGTTTAGAACATTGAATTGGAATGAGTGACTTAGCAAGATGTATTAAGTTATTTGTATTGTTTCATTTAAAAGTAGAATTCTTGTATTTGTTATATATCATATATTAAATGTTTTATTTTGTTAATCTAATTATTGTGTTTGCCTGAATTCCTTTTTATTGCACCGTTCATAAATATTCGAATCTTGCAGGAACCCCAAGTGGAATAGTAAATAATTCGGCCTAAACTAATGAGAAGACTGCTAACTTAATTAAGAATTGATCCTACTATTTTATATAGACTAATCTAAAAATAGGGTGGCGCAGTATAATTATAAATTTCTCTACTTTTGGATCGGTGATCAATTTGCGATTAAGTGTTATATTGATAAGAGTGACTTGAACCAAGATGGCGGATTTAGAACATAACATTAAAATAGAACGTCACGACAATATCTATACTTGAAGTAGAAAAAGCCATCAAAGGCTTGAAATGTGGAAAGGCAGCAGGAATAGATGATAATCGACCAGAAATGCTGAAGTATGGAGGTATAAGAGTCTTACAGTGGCTGCACTGCATAGTTCAGAAAGCATGGACAGAGGGACAAATTCTCGGTGATTGGAGTAGAGCTCTCATAGTACTCATATATAAAAAGGGAAATAGGGCTGAATGTGAGAATTACAGAGGTATTTCCCTACTGAGTGTTCCTGGCAAGATCTATGCAAGGATACTTGAGAAACGGTTGAGAAGAATTGTGGAAGAAAAGCTTGGTGAAGAACAAGCTGGATTCAGGCCAAATAGAGGCTGTCAGGATCAGATCTTCACTTTACGACAAATAGTTGAGAAAGCATGGGAATATAACAAAGATCTGTATTTAAGTTTTGTCGATTTGGAAAAGGCATATGACAAGGTTCCAAGAGAGAAGCTATTCAATACGCTGCAGTTATATGGTGTCAATGGGGCATTATATCAAGCAATACTTAGTCTTTATTTGAGTTGTAAGTCAGCAGTTAGAATTGAAGGAAGTACAGGGAGATGGTTTTCGTAGACAGGCTTATACGTTGGTTATGCATTTCTAAATCACTTAGGGAATTGAAACAACGTAGATCCGAATATAAATTAAATAATACTTTAATAGATATTTCCGATATTTCGGCAATGTCACATTGCCATTTTCTAAAGGAACTTACAAAAAGGCAGGTGCACAGGCACTAACAATACAGTAACTGAGGATGAAGATATGAAGCTATCGTTCTCCTAGAAGTCCTGATGGTGCCCTTTGGCGGGCTAAGTAGGCGTTCTTGGCCGTTGGGCTGAAGGTCTGCTGATGTATGCCTCCCAAATTTGAGTCGCTACGTTGATGATGTGTTCGCCATTTGGCCACATGGCTCTGAAACACTCCTCTCCTTCCTTACACACTTAAACAACCAACATGCCAGAATCAAGTTCACCCTGGAAAAAGAGGAAAACAACTGCCTCCCTTTCCTAGACACAATAGTCACCTGCCAGCCTGATGGATCTTTGGTTTTCTCAGTTTACAGAAAACCCACCCATACAGGCAGATACATCCACCAACAATACCCCCCCCCACAACAATATGAAGTGGTAAAAACACTATACAACAGGGCTAAACTAATCTGTCCTAACGACATAGCCCTTAATAGTGAACTAAATCACATCCTCAACACTTTCTCAGCCAATGGCTACCCCCCCCAAAAAAAAAATATTAAAACCTTCAAACCACAGCCCCCCTCCTCCCCCCCTCCACAAAAAAGATTACTCTAAATCCATCACCATTCCCTACATTCGAGGCACCTCAGAAAAAATTACCAAAATTCTAAAAAAACATGACCTCACCTCCTGTTACAGGCCTTACAGAAAATTGGCATCCCTTATCTGCTCTACCAAAGACCAACCACTTCCCCTAGACCTACCTGGTGTATACCAGGTCCCTTGCAGTTGTAAACTGTCGTACTTTGGCCAAACAGGCAGGACAGCGAATATCAGAATTTCTGAACACAAGGACTACATCTGGTTTTACAAGTATAGCCATTCTGGTCTTGCAGCCCATGCTCTGGATACTCGCCACAGAATATGGTGGAAGAAAGCAACAATAATACACCGGAGCAAATATAAATTAGAAAGATTATTTATGGAATCAGCCTCTGCCCTAAGAAACTCTCCAAACCTCAACAAATTTGGTTGTATGCGACCGCCCCAAATTTGGGAGGCATACATCAGCAGACCTTCAGCCCAATGGCTAAGAACGCCTACTTAGCCCACAGAGGGCACCATCAGGACTTCTAGGAGAACGATAGCTTCGTATCTTCATTCTCAGTTACTGTATTGTTAGTGCCTGTGTGCACCTGCCTTTTTGTAAGTTCCTTTAGAAAATGGCAATGTGACATTGCCGAAATATCGGAAATATCTATTAAAGTATTATTTAATTTATATTCGGATCTACGTTGTTTCAATTCCCTAAGTGATTTAGAAAAGGGAGATGGTTTGATGTTAAATCTGGTGTGAGACAAGGATGTACATTATCCCCTCTGTTATTCATTATCTATATGGATCACATTATGAAGGAAAGTGGTATTAAACATGATATCAAAATTGGAGATGATAATGTCAGCTCTTTGCTTTATGCGGACGATGTTATACTTCTAAATAAATCTGCTACAAGTCTGCAAGATTCTCTGACTAAATTGAATAGCTGTTGTAATAGATATGGTATGAAAGTCAGCAATTAAAAGACAAAGACAATGAAAATAGGCAGAATCATTGAAAATGTTAACTGTGTTGTGAATGGAGAACCTGTGGAACAAGTAACACATTTCAGCTACTTAGGCATGATTTTTACTGAAGATGGTAAATTGAATATAGAAATAGACAACAGAATCAGCAAAGCTGGTATGGTGGGAAGTCAACTGAATAAATTCATTTGGAATAAGAGAGAAATTAGTCGGAACACTAAATTAGCTGTATGCAAGACAGTGTTCAAACCAGTTTTAACTTATGGATCTGAGAGCTGGGGCAGAAGTAAAACACTTGACCAACGACTAGAGACCGCAGATATGAGAGTCCTGAGAAAGATTATAGGCGTGAACAGATGGCATCAATGGCAATATCATATTAAAAACGAGGATATTAGGAAAGAACTTGACATTGTCAGCATCCCGGAATGCATTTGTAGAGCTAATCTCAGGTGGTATGGTCACTTAAACAGAATGGGCGAGGAAAGATTAGCAAAACAAGTGTTCTCTGCCAGGTTGGCAGCAAAACGACCCAGAGGAAGACCAAGATATAGGTGGATTGATATGGTACAAAGTGCCTTAGATGATAGAAATATAAGATCTGATAATGTTGGAGTCTTGGTAAGTAACAGACTGATTTGGAGGAAAATTGTAGATAGGAAGTTAGTAATGATGTAATTTTTTTCATGTAGTACTATCATATCCTGTACACCCCTTGAGGGTACATGGCAGGAATTTGATGATGATGATGATATATTAAATAAAACTGGTGAGAGAGGCAACACTGATGTACTCCTCGATTTATTGGTTTCCAGCTTGATGTTGAATTATTGTACTTCACAGATATTTTATTATGTTGATATATATTATATAAGGCTCTAAAGAGTTGGTTGGGTATTTCATATTCTTTAAGGATTTCCCATACTTTTTCTCTGATAATTTTATCAAATGCTTTGGTGTAATCTATAAAAGCTATGTGTGTTTCTATGTTCATTTCTCTGTGTTTTTCAATTAATAATTTTAAAGTAAATGCAGAGTCTATGCAAGACCTACCTTTTCTGAATCCATTTTGCTCTTCTATTAATTTTGGGTCTACTATACGTTTAAGTTTATATGGTAAGATTTTTGCATATACTTTATAACAGGTACTAAGTAAACTGATTCCATGATAATTATTACAATCAGATTTGTGTCCTTTTTTGTAGATGGGAATCACTATTGCTTTGGTCCAATCTTGTGGGCATTTTCCTTCTTTCCAGATCATATTATAAAAGTTAAGTAACCTGAGTGAGAATTCAAGTCCTGCATATTTGATAAGTTCCAAGTTTATATTGTCTTCTCCTGGAGCCTTTCCTGTTTTGCTTTGGGTTAATGCTTCTGTTAATTATTCTAGAGTGATGTTTTCCAAGTTATCAGAGATGTTTACAAAGGGTAGTTTTCTGTTTTGAATGTTTTCATCATACCATAGATCTTGGTAGTGATTTTGCCATGTTTCTATTTTAATGGTATTAATATCTGCTTTTTCTCTAGTTTCATTGCTTAGATCTTTGAGGATTTTATATGCAATTAGGTTAGGAATTTGATGATGATAATGATGATAGTGCATTAGTGCTCATCTTAACTGTCCAATGCAATTAAATGAAGGATAACTTTGAATACTCTCATTTATCAATTAATTGTAAAGAATTTGTACAGAGTTGAGGACAATGTGTTTTTTTTTTTTTTAGGATATATTAGAAAACAATAACATGGAAGAACGTAGTGGTAGATTTGAGCTGTGCTAAAGAAAGTGTTTTTAATCAGTATATTGTGTGGCTTTTATTTCAAATTCTGCTACATTTTAGTCAGTGATACACAAGTGTTCTTCAGTGGTGTTGCTTTCGAAGTTTAGTTGTTGTATATACTGTGTTTAATTTTGGTTTATCCTTAGTGAGAGGACAAGGTCAGAGTCGGGTGCGTTCTGTGGTAGAAGAGAAGAAAAACATGTTTCATTATTTAGTATAGTATAGTTTATAGATAAGTATGGTTTATACTCATAGTATCGCATAAATATAGCTGATAGTAGAGTGTTTAGTATATAGTTATAGTAGTTCCTAGTACTTGGCACTATTTGAATGATGATGGCAGCTGTAGCTCAAATTACAAATGGCATGTCACCAAGTCCTCCAACATTTAAGGACTACATTTTGCATAGCATACTACAGGATTTTGTGGTATGTACACATCCCGGCAGTTGGGTAGGTGAGAGATGGGGGGGGGGGCACGTATGCAAAAAATGTAGGAAGTGGGAAGAACTTTGTGAGTTACAGATTACCATAACTGATCTCGGTGGCATTGCATCAGAGGCAGGAGAATATTGACCTAGAGAAATGAGTAGCGTGATAGAGGGTGAGAATAACGAGCAAAATATAAATGAAAAAATAAGAGTGGGGAGTGTGGAAAGTTTGAATAATTGTGAAGTTTTTGGAGATGGTCTTAAATGGGAGGATGAATGCCAAGCAAGAGTGGGTAGCTTGCAGAGAGAGAGAGAGAGAGAGAGAGATGAACTGAAAGAGGAGGTGGAATGGCTCAGGAACAAGTTGAGAAGTGCAAAAGATGAGATTAAGTGAATGGAAGAGATGAATGCAAGGCGAATCAGAGTAGGAGTGAGAGAATTCTGGGAATGATAGAAGAGAGAATAGAAACAGTAGGAGAGAGGGAAAGAGAAGAATGCAAGGGAGTGCTGTAACCAGGGATAGAGAGATGCCAAAACAGCAAGCAAGTAAGTAGGGGGAACACACAGAGAGAGAGAGAGAGAGAGTAAGGAATGCAGGTGAGCAATCAAAGAACAGAATGGTAAGAGGTACAATGTATGGATACTCAAACGATCTGTGATATTCAAGATAGGATGCCAGAGGAGTGTTTGCCTGGAGGAATGATAGAAAGTGTGGCTATGGCAATTAAGTGGGGTGAAAGGGTGGATGAGATAATTGTGGTGGTGAGTACAAATGACTTGAGAGGCAGTGTAAATCAGGTGGTGAAAGATCTGAGATTCATGCTTGAGGTTGTACAGAAGAAAACTCAGAGAGGGAAGTGTGTGTTTGTGTGTGATGCCCAGGTATAATAATGACGAGCTGAGTAGAAGAGCATTAATAATGAATAGCATGATAGCCAGAATGTGTCAAAGAAAGGCTTGGAATACATGGCTGCTTGGAGAACATTTGAGAACAGAAAGGAACTGTATGCAAGAGACTGCTTGTATTTGAATGAGGAAGGATGTAGGAATCAGGAGAGATTGCTATTTTCTGAATGAGTTGGTGTGTCAATGCAGGGAAACTAGAATTATCAGGGTGAATGGTAGCAGGAGTGGCCTCTTGTGGGAATAGGTATTTGGGAGAAGGGGGAATACATCAAGTAACACTGAGTCCAATGGAATCAGGAGGGGATAAGGATAGGTAAAAAAAATGATATTTTTATACTTTATACTAACAGCATTAGTATCCGGAATAAAGGAGATGAATTGGTGGTGCTAATAGCATCAGCCTGTCTGAAGATAATTGGGATCTCTGAGAAGTGGTTGATGGACAGCATTTTTGTATGGATAGGAAAGGAAAATGCGGTGGTGGAGTGCTGCTTATGATAAGTGACGACTTATGTCCTCCAAGAGTGGAGGCTTTGGAAGGCAGTGATACTAATGGTTTTGAAAGCATATGGTGTGAGGTAGAGGTGGGTAAGACAGGATATTTAGTGGGGTGTTAGCCAAGCAGCATAGAGAGTGAGGAGCAGGAGATGTTTAGGCAGTTGAGCTTGGCAAGTGCAAGAAGAATGATTGTTACGAGAGATTTTAACTACGGCAGTATAAATAGAGAAGACGAAAATCCATGTAGTAATAAGCGAATGGAATTTCTATAATTCTTGAGGGACAAATGTCTTAGGCAACATGTAACAGAAGGAACAAGAGAGAGTTCAGCTCTTCTGAACTCATCAGAAGAGCTGATTATAACTGAGATGGCATCTCTGCCCCCAGTTGGAGAGAGAGTGACCATGCGGTTTTGACTTGAAAGATGAATAGACATGCAGAAGTATCAAAGATAAGGGAATATATGTGAAATTCTAAGGCAAGTGATTATAATAGTCTTAGATAACAACTTGGGGCAGTTCCATGGAGGGCAGAATTGGAAGGCCAGGATATCATTAATGCTTGGGAAATTGTGAAGGAATATTTGTTAGCAGCAATAGTAAGCTGTATTCCACAAGTGATGAAGAGGACACAATTTGGTGTAAAGCTGATGACAAACAATATTGAACATAAACTGCAGGTGAAAAAGAGATATGGAAGAGATATAAGGAGAGAGGCGGAAAACAGATGCATGAAGAATATAAGACCAAGACCAGAAGCGTGACTAGTATGGTAAGGAAGGCAAAACTGGAATATAAGAAGAGATTGGCCCTAAGATCCAAAGAAACTCCTAGGCAATATTTTAGCTATGTGGCCAGTACGAGGAAAAATAATTGTTGAAGAATGACAATAAAAATGGGAATAGAGTGATTGATGCAGAGGACATAGTGGAGTTGTTCAATTGTTCACTTTAAGTATTTCATCCTGGAGAAGTAGGTTTTAATACTAGAGGGATAGAGAAGGTTCGAGGTTTAGAGGCGAGTTTGTTTCAAATACTGAGTACTATGCATGCCAATAAAGTTGTGGGACTGGATGGAATTTCACCATGGGTTTTGAGAGAAGGACTGACAGCTCCATTGATCTGGCTTTCCGATGAAAGTCTGGCTATGGGAAAGGTACCCCATTATCTTATTTTCCTTCCATTCCTTGGGTATGGAAGGAAAGTAAAATTTCCTTCCTTGTGTTCCACCAAGCAAAAGAACTCCCTAGTGTCAACCCTGTAACTACCTCTCAACAGTTTAAAAGTCTCAATCATCACCTCTCTTTCTATCTACCAAACTCTGCAGTCCACATTCCCTCAGTCGATCCTCATAGCTAACATGGTATAGTCCTGAAACCATCTTTCTGCAGTTAATTTATTCCCTTCAAATCCTGGGGACCAAATTTGTAAAAAATACTCCACATGTGGTCTGATCAGGGCTTTATACAATGGAATGATAACTCTTTTATCTCTGCAGGTCAGCATCCTTCTCAGTATTGCAGCAATCCTTTGTGCTTACCTTCACCACCTTTGCAATATGTTCCCTGAATTTCAGGTTTCTATCAATCATTACCCCCCCCCCCAGATCTCTTGTCTTCCCTACTAAACACAGAAATTTTTTGAGAACTTGATTATGTCTATCCTTCTCTGAAAATTTTCCCAGAACATTTTGCTATATCTAGGATTGTTTTCTGTGTCTGCTGCTTGGATCTTCAACAAGAACCAGCTTTTCCTTTACCTTATCATCATCTCCTCTCTAGCAACTTGAAAAATTTCTTTATTTACTTAGATGCTTCTGTGTTTTATTTACTTTTGTTTTATTTACTTTATTTCTTTATTTACTTAGATGCTTCTTTTTAACTTCAGTGGTATAGGAAAATATCAACATGCGAAATATGGCAGTGAGATATGTCTTCCTGTGGGACCATAGGAAGACATATCTCACTGCCATATTTCGCATGTTGATATTTTCCTACACCTTCTTCTGGTTCCCATCTGCCATACGGCCGCGGGAGGGTAGCTATATGCTACCATTCTAGGGAGAGATGATTATGAGCAAGGTGGTTTCCAGTTGCCTTCCTTGCCATAAGTATTTATGACTGTAACCTGTGTGTTCACGAGGCCGGTTTGCCTGCTTGCGGGATGAAAAATCTCAGATAAACTGGCGGAAAAAACCCTGCGGCTCACGCCCAAGACCGGCTAACTTGGCTATGGCTGAGGAAGATCCTTAAGCTCCTCACGTCGTGGACGGGAATCGAACCTAGGACACTCCTTCCCCAGGCATATGGTTGCTAAGCACAAAGCCACTAGGCTAACCGCGCGGACTTTCCTATACCACTGAAGTTAAAAACTGTCGTCCATTTAAGAAGTTTATTGTCATGTTCAGTACTGAATACTGTAGCTATTTTCTTCTTTCCCCTGAAGAAAAAGTTTTTGGCTGCTTTGGTGTAGTCTCGGTAACACCAGTTAATTGGAGAAATACAGAGTGTTTCTACAATGTGTGTGGGGGGGTCCCCTCCCTCATATAACCACGATACTTCAGCTGGAATGATAACTGATTATATCATTATATATTACAAGTAGCTTTAGCCAATACAAAATACAATTTGACTAGCTAAGTCCTGAACTACTAGCCAATCCTCATTCATCCACCATACATATGGTTACCTAATGGAAAAGTGGGGAATGAGTTGGAAGTCCTAACTGCTTTTCAGCATTACAGACTATGTAGAGACTCCCCTTGGTTATACAGACATGTTTAACCAACTTTGTCTCTGCATTGTCTATGTCTGTAAATTGTGTTGTGTTCTTCTGGCCAGTTTCCATGTTTTGCAAAATGAAAAACCTGAGTTTCTGGCAGGAAAAACCTTGCCACCCCTGTATGAGACTGGCTAACTCGTCTTCACTTGAAAAGCCCTGATAAAAGTTTTTTTGCATCCTAGATAGGAAGTCTTTCTAACCAAAGGGCATTGTCTATCTGCAAAGTTCTCTTACACAATTTTTCTCAGTCTCTTCTCAAGTATGCTTGAATAAATCTTCCTGGAACACACAGCAGGAAAATTCATCTGTAATTCTCACATTTAGCTTTATTTCTCTTTTTACAGATGGGTACTATGAAAGCTTTACTCCAATAATCTGTATCGGAATTTAGCTTTTTGAATTATGCAATTCAGTCAATTCATTTGCTTAGTATAACTTTTATAACTCCATATCTCAGCATCTCTGGTGAAATATATTCTACTTCAACAGCCTTCCACATTTCGAGTTTTTGATGGCTTTTTCTCTACTTTAAGTTATTATTATGTATTCCTGAAGGCATCCATCCTGATTATTTTCTACTGCTGATCTCCCAATTCTTATTTCATTTAGCAATCTTTCAAAGTAATCACTGAAACATACAGGATATCTTCAGTTTTTCTGTCATATTTATCATCTTTGATTCCTTTCAAATACTCCTTCCTCAATTTCTAAGCCTTTTCAATGGCAAAAAAAATTACTGAAACAAACAATTATATTTTACACACTGCTGGAGAGATGTGCCATAAAAGAATGGAAAAATAACATTCTTGAATTTAAACCTGTCTCCCAGAAAATTACAACTCTTAGATTGAAAATTAATAAGTTGTGTTGTTAAAATTGTGAATGAAGATATTCTATATATTATAATACTTCATTCATATTTAACATAATCCACCATGTCATAAGCAAGACTTGTAAATATTATTTGTTATCAGTCTCTTGCTTGTAATATGTTATTCATATAAATGTTTTGAGTTTTGTTTGTTATTAATTAATTATTTAATCTTAGAATATGTAATAATAATGAAAAGACTATATAAATATGTCATTCATTTTATTTAGTTTATTCTGTAAAATTTATTATAAGAAACTGTGTGTATGTAAATTTAAATGTATATTATATGAATTGTGATACATCCTTTTATTTCTGTATGTAAGTGATTTTATGTAATTCTTCTGATTGGCTACTGAAGGAGAAATGGAGTTTATTTTAGTTAGCTCGTGCTGAGAATGTGAGCTACTGTGTATAAACAGAGAAGCCAGTGGATATAAGCTGAACTGGTTAGAACTGTATTTTGGCAGGAAGAAGGAACGTAGTTGATTGGAAAACAAAAGTAAGTAAGGGAGAAGCTTTAGAGATAGCATAGAGACCGGTTGTGTGTGACAGAAGGGGAAGGAATATATACCGTAAATCGACTACGAAAGGACCGGGAATTAATAGGCATCGTGAATTACTTCTATGGGAGTTCTGATAGTGCATTATTTTCCAAGTGGTTTGTGGAAGAATGGTGCAGAACCGAAGTTAATACATAGAAGAAAATAAGGAATTAGTAGATAACTGAAATCTAGTGCATCAAGACTTGTATATTTCTGTGTCTATAATTCAGTTAGTATAGTGGAAGATTTCTTTAGAATTGTGTAGCCATAGAGTAAAAGTCTACAAGAATTTCAAATGTGCCTTTGCGAATTCGATGTGTAGAAGCAGTAACCCAGTAAGAGTTGTCCTTTCTGTAACCTGTGAAGCTATAACTGTTAACTCTATCGGATATATTTTAACCTTAGCTGTGGTGTTATGTCAATTAATGGTCGAATGTTAGATGTACTGAAGTACTTTCCCCTCAAAATAATAAGTGTCATGTTGTTCTATTAAATGTTAGCTGACTGAGAAAGAATAAAGTGTAGTTTGTCATAAGATTAATTATTGTAACATCTGGAAGGTCGAACTTTTAAGAACTATTTTCAAGTTGATTGACTGAACATAAAGAATGGATAAATGAATATTTGATAATTTATGGATTGTATTATTCTTATTACTTTAAACTGAGCTAGTATATTTATATGATTCATCCAATTGGTTAGAGTGAAGTATGTCAGAGAAATACTAATGCTTTGTGAATTAACAATTGTTAATATTAGTCATGATCCTCAAACGTAATCGAGAATTATTAATGCATGAATGTGATTTCTTATAATATTTTAATTGGATAACCTTCTGCAGATAATTATACTTAAATGTATATATTGTACTTTTCCACATTAAATGCTTTCTTTTGTTGAGTTAAACTTGGTGTTTGCCTGATTTTCTTTCATTGCACCACTCATAAAATTATTCGGACCTTTGCGGAAGCCTTAGATACTAGTAATAACCTCGGCCTTAAGATAAAGTGATAATAAAAGTATAGTTGGTGATTGATTCCTCTATATATTCCTCTATATTATTTAGACTAATCTGAATATAGGGTGGCGCAGTATAATATAAATTTCTTTATATTCAGATGAGCATCAATCAACAACTAATGAATAAAAACAGAATTTAAAGAGATAAACATAAGATTAACAAACCAACAAAAATGGAACAGTCAGTTAGATAGGACGTTCCAACAGTATCATTTAAGTATAATACAAATATTCGCACCCACCTCCAGTCATTCGGATGGAGAAATTAATTTCTATGAGGATCTCTCCCACACTTCAAGAGATAGTACATGTCACTGGAAAACTGTAATGGGCAACTTTAACTGTAAACTTAGCATGAAACAACAGGGAGATAGTGCCTTTAAGTGTGCAAAGCATAGGCCAAAGAAATGAGAGAGGACAAAGACTTTGTTAATTTGCAGAAAGTGAGGGATTGTATACAGGAAATATGTTCTTTAAAAAGAGAACTAAATGAAAATGAACCTGGAGATTATCAAATGGAGAAGTTTTTAATGAATTTGATTATATTATGGTGAAAAACATGGAAATACTAGAATATGTATCCGTTGTCAACCAGTTTAATTATGACAGTGCTCATAGGCTAGTGAGAGCAAAGATAAAAATAAATATCAAGGGGAAGAGATTGAAATTGTCAAAGGAGTGTGGAACAAACTGTGTCCTCAATTCTGTGATAATTTTTGTGGCTTCACAGAAGACATTGCCGAAGCCAGAAAAGCTGTGGATAGTGATAATGCACTGCAATTGGACATCAATGAAAATGATGTCATTGACTTACTAGAGTCTCCCATTCACAAGAATTAACCAATGAAGACCTTATGGAGATAAGGAAGCAGCTGATAGAAACACAAGAGCACAAAGAATCAGAAGAATCAGTTAATTCATATGTCGAAAAAGTTTACGACAAATGAATTAGCTGAAGCCTTTCGTCTCATTGAAGCAGGATTTGCTAAGCGTGAGAAGCAAGATCCTTACATTTAGCAGTTTACAAAGATTTACCATAGTTAGTGAGAACATCAGCTGCTAGACCATTTATGATGAAAAAAAGAAAAAGGCTGTGCAAACAACTCTAGATACCTTTTTCAAAAAATCCAACTTCAGTGGTAAGCTCCCCTCCTCCAGAAACAGAATTAAATCCTGATTCTCCAGCACCAGGTTGATCCTATCTACCACCATCATCATCTTTTAATTAATGTTAGCCTACCTTTTTGCCTCAGAAATGCTGCTTCCAGTAAGCAAGACATTGATGCAACCTTCACTAGTCTGATTTAAAATTTCTCCTATCTCAACTTTTTGTATGAGTTTGTTTTTATGTAATGTTTGTTTGAATTAAAAGAAAGAGCAAAATAGTTTCTGTAACATATTATTACAGTACAGGAATATTACACTGTATTATTATTGCCACATATGAGCCATTACAGTATTGTCATTATTATTATTACCACATATGAGCTGTTCATCAGGAATCCGAGTTGCATACAAATCCGACTTAAAGACGTTCTCAGATACATATCTCGTTCGTAACCGAGAATGCCTGTACTGCACATTAATTCCTTAACTATGTCCTTAAGAAATTTGAACTTATGCGAAAAACATATTGCAATTTAATAATGTACGAAATTTATAACATTTTTTGTGTAATATAATTTATTAGTATGCTGGCAATAAATTTATGTCCACATTTGCTTGTAGTGATGAAATTTTTTCATATATGTGTAAAAATGTAGTTTGTAGTTTTTGGACAAATGTAAAATCAGCAGAAATTAGGTTTCTGTTGACATGAAATAAAGGGGACATGAAACCAGTTTTCATGTCACCTTCATCATCTCTAATTCCTTTTACAGCACTCTTTCTTCCATTTCTGAGCTTCTTCAAAGAGAATATCTTGCTACCTTCTTGATATTTATTTTCAATGTTCTTACCAAAATCATCAGATGACTTTTGTTTAGCTAGTTTTACGAAGTGTTTAGCTTTCTTACATTTGTCTCTGTATTTTCTAAGAGCACAAGCTGACTTATTTGCCAGAAACTTTTGATATGCTTTCTTCTTTTCCTTCATTGCCTCTTTAACTTCCTATGTCCGCCAAGAGTTTGATTTTCCTATCCTTGCAGGCAACCTCACAATATGCCTCTCTGGCTGAATCAATCAATATTTTCTTCAGGGCTTGCCAGTGAATCTTTAAGGTTTGGTTCCTGTTCTCAAACTCTTTCATTTTTTTTTTTGAATAATGTTTGTGTATTTTAGTCTACAGTTCACATCTGATAGCTGCTCAACTTTTATTCGCTTTAAAACTCTTAGATGTTCTTCCTTTCAATATGAAATTCGATTTTATTCTCATCATCATCATTGAATTCCTGCCATGTACCCTTAAGGGGTGTACAGGATATGACAGTACTACATGAAAAATTTACATCATTACTAACTTCCTATCTACAATTTTCCTCCAAATCAGTCTGTTACTTGTCAAAACTCCAACATTATCAGATCTTATATTTCTATCGTCTAAGGCACTTTGTACCGTATCAATCCACCTATATCTTGGTCTTCTTCTGGGTCGTTTTCCTGCCAACCTGGCAGAGAATACTTGTTTTGCTAATCTTTCCTCTCCCATTCTGTTTAAGTGACCATACCACCTGAGATTAGCTCTGCTAACGCATTCCTGGATGCTGACAATGTCAAGTTCTTTCCTAATATCCTCGTTTTTTATATGATATTGCCATTGATGCCATCTGTTCACGCCTCTAATCTTTCTCAGGACTCTCATATCTGCGGTCTCTAGTCTTTGGTCAAGTGTTTTACTTCTGACCCAGCTCTCAGATCCATAAGTTAAAACTGGTTTGAACACTGTCTTGTATACAGCTAATTTAGTGTTCCTACTAATTTCTCTCTTATTCCATATTAATTTATTCAATTCACTTCCCCCCATACCAGCTTTGCTGATTCTGTTGTCTATTTCTATATTTAATTTACCATCTTCAGTAAAAATCGTGCCTAAGTAACTGAAATGTTTTACTTGTTCCACAGGTTCTCCATTCGCAACACAGTTGACATTTTCAATGATTCTGCCTATTTTCATTGTCTTTGTCTTTTTATTGCTGACCTTCATACCATACCTATTACAACAGCTATTCAATTTAGTCAGAGAATCTTGCAGACTTGTAGCGGATTTATTTAGAAGTATAACATCATCCGCATAAAGCAAAGAGCTGACATTAACATCTCCAATTTTGATATCAGGTTTAATACCACTTTCCTTCATAATGTGATCCATATAGATAATGAATAACAGAGGAGATAATGTACATCCTTGTCTCACACCAGAATTAACATTAAACCAGCTTCCTGTACTTCGTTCAATTCTAACTGCTGACTTACAAGTCAAATAAAGACTAAGTATTGCTTGATATAATGCCCCATTGACACCATATAACTGCAGCGTATTGAATAGCTTCTCTCTTGGCACCTTGTCATATGCCTTTTCCAAATCGACAAAACTTAAATACAGATCTTTGCTATATTCCCATGCTTTCTCAACTATTTGTCGTAAAGTGAAGATCTGATCCTAACAGCCTCTATTTGGCCTGAATCCAGCTTGTTCTTCACCAAGCTTTTCTTCCACAATTCTTCTCAACCGTTTCTCAAGTATACTTGCATAGATCTTGCCAGGAACACTCTGTAGGGAAATACCTCTGTAATTCTCACATTCAGTTTTATTTCACTTTTTATATATGGACACTATTAGAGCTCTACTCCAATCATCGGGAATTCGTCCCTCAGTCCAGGCTTTCTGAACTATGCAGTGCAGCCACTGCAAGACTTTTATACCACCATACTTCAGCATTTCTAGTCGAATATCATCTACTCCTGCTGCCTTCCCACATTTCAAGCCTTTGATAGCTTTTTCTACTTCAAGTATGGATATGTATTCCTGACTGCATGCCTGGTCAGTGTTTTTTTTTATCACTGTGCTGTCATCACTGTTTGTTTCATTTAGCAGTTTTTCAGAGTAATTACTCCATACTTCAAGAATATCTTTTTCTCCTGTTTTCATGTCACCTTTATCATCTCTAACTCCTTTTACAGCACTCTTTCATCCATTCCTAAGCTTCTTCAACAACCTCCAGAATATTTTGCCACCTTCTTGATATTTATTTTCTATATTCTTGCCAAAGTCCTCCCATGACTTTTGTTTAGCTAGTTTTACACACTGTTTAGCTTTCTTACATTTGTCTCTGTATTCTGTAAGAATAAAAGCTGACTTATTTGCCAGGAACTTTTGATATGCTTTCTTCTTTTCCTTCACTGCCTTTTTAACTTCCTGTGTCCACCAGGGAGTTCTGATTTTTTTATCCTTGCACACAACCTCACCACATGCCTCTCTGGCAGAATCAATAAATGTTTTCTTCAGAGTTTGCCACTGAATCTCCAAGGTTTGATTCCTGTTCTCAAACTCTTTCATTTTCTTTTCAATAATCTTTCTGTATTTTAGTCTACAGTTCACATCTGAGAGCTGCTCAACTTTTATTCGCTTTAAAACTTTCTTACATGTTATTCTTTTCAATATGAAATTCAATTTTATCCTGCTCAAGACTAAATAGTGATCGCTTCCAATTTCAAATCCTGTGTACACTCTGGTGTCCTGCACCAGGGTGAAAACATCACTATCAACAATAACATAGTCAATGAGACTTTTCTTATTCCTAGCCTCTTCTCTCCATATGAATTTGTGCACATTTTTATGTTGGAACATGGTGTTAGTAATAACCAGTCCATGTCCTGAGCAGAAATCCAACAGATATTTGCCATTATTATTAGCTTTGCTCTTTTCTCCAAATTTTCCCAAAATATTTTTATATGTCTCACAATCATTTCCTACTCTGCTATTTGATCCCCAACAAGGACCACCTTTTCCTTTTTCATTGTGTCAGTTGCTTTTTCTAAAGCGTCAAAAAATTCCTCCACTTCTACCTTAGTGGAACCTTCTGTGGGACCATAGGCACAAATAAGTCTCATTGTCAAGTTCCCTATTCTCATATTTGCCCACATTACTCTACTTGAGACTGACTGCCATTCAAGAAGATTAGCCTCATATTTTGTGTTGAATACTATGGCTACTCCTTCTTTTCCTTGATTGTCATTGCCTGAATACAACATTTTTGTATTTATTGCTCAGAAAGATCTCACCAGTTTTGGTCTTTTTTGTTTCAGTCACCCCTATTATGTCGATCTGGTACTTATCTAATTCCCCAGCTAGCTCCATTTCTTTGCCATTCAGGCTTCTTACGTTGTTAGTACCGATCTTTAACTCTGGTAATGTTGAGTTGGGGTTTGTTTATAGATTTGTTCCAGTAGCTGACTTTTCGCTGTTCGCCCTGGTTCCCTGGCGAAAACAACGGGGGCCTTGTTTAACCGGGCGACGCCCCAGCCGGCATGAAATTTTGTCATGTTGTACCATCATTTTTTATTTTGGTTTAACCAATAAGAATACAATTTAGTCGGCTAAATCCCAAATTGCCAGCCCATCCTCATTCGTTCAGTATCAAAGTAGATACCCAACAGGGTGCACCACGAGAAGGTGAGGATTGGACATTAGGTCAGAAGCCCTGGTCGGTTCTCCACATTCCTTTAAAGGCTATGTGGAGGTCTGTCTCCTCTCAGTTATACAGCTTTGACCCTTAAGCACCCCGATTTTATTCTCCTCAAGACTAAATATTGATCACTTCCAATTTCAAATCCTCTGTACACTCTAGTCTCTTGCACCATTGAGAAACATCACTATCAACAGTAACTTAGTCAATTAGACTTATTTTTTTATTCCTTGCTTCTTCTCTCCATGTGAATTTGTGCACATTTTTATGTTGGAACATGGTGTTAGTAATAACCAGTCCATGTCCTGAGTAGAAATCCAACATGTATTAGCCATTATTATTAGCTTTGCTCTTTTCTCCAAATTTTCCCAAAACATTTTTGTAAGTCTGACAATCATTTCCTACTCTGCTATTTAGATTCCCTACAAGGACCAACTTTTCATTTTTCACTCTGTCAGTTGCTTTCTCTAAAGCCTCAAAAAATTCCTCCACTTCTACCTTAGTAGAATTTTCTGAGGGATCATAGGCACAAATAAGTCTCGCTGTCCAGTTTCCCATTCTGATATTTGTCCACATCACTCTACTTGATATGGCTTGCCATTCAAGATGATTAGCCTAATGTTTAGTTGTTGAATACTATGGCTGCTCCTTCTTTTCCTTGATTGTCATTGCCTGAAATAAAATTTTGTATTTATTGCTCAAAAAGATCTCACCAGTTTTTTGTTTTAGTTACCCCTATTATGTTGATCTGGTACTTATCCTATTCCCCAGCTAGCTCCATTTCTTTGCCATTCAGGCTTCTTATGTTGATAGTACCAATCTTGAACTCTGGTGATGTTGAGTTGGGGTGCATGTTAGCATTTGTTCCAGTAGCCGACTTTTTGCTGTTCAACCTGACGAAAACAACGGGGGTTGTTTAACTGGCAATGCCCCAGCAGGCATGAAATTTTGCCATGTTGTACAATCGTTTTATATTGTGGTTTAAGCCAATAAGAATACAATTTGTCCGGCTAAATTCCAAATTTGCCAGCCCATCCTGATTCGTTCAGTATCCAGGTACATACCTATCAGGGTGCACCACGAGAAGGTGAGGACTGATATCAAGTCAAAAGACCTGGTTGGTTCTCTGCATTCCTTTAAAGGCTAGGTGGAGGTCTCCTCTCATTTATACAGCTTTGGCCCTTAAGCACACCTACACACACACACACACACACACACACACACACATATATATTAGGGTTATCAAGTAATTTTATAAACTTGGTTATTTTACTCCTAATCCCAAGTAAGCAAACAGTTAAGTCTGCACCTGAACGTAGTTCAAGTCTAAAGGTGGTGCAACACCAGGGCAACTCATTGCACAGGTGGGTAAAGCTCTGATCACTATTCTTAGTATTTTCCATAATGTAAAGCACATCTCACTAAGAGATGTATACTGCAATACATTATGGGTGGGATCACTACTCAGACCGATTTCAACCTTTTTTGAGGTCTCCTCAGCGAGTAGTTAGACCCTAAATACCAAGGTTTTAGTAATATAGAGCCTTATCACCTTTACCTATACAAGTTGCTACACGGTGTTTTTCCCAAGTAAGCAAACTTAACTGTTTGCTTACTTGGGATTACAAGTAAAATAACCACGTTTATAAAATTACTTGGTACCTAACATACATTATTACCCAAGTAAAAAAACTTATTTACATCTATATCTCGTACAGAGATTCTAATTCAAAATAAAAACACCTTGTAGCAACTTGTATAGGTAAAGTTGATAAGGCTATGTATTACTAAAACCTTGGTATTTAGGGCTAGCTACTGAAGAGACCTCAAAATAGGTTGAAACTGGTCTGGGTTGTGACCCCACCCATAATATATTGCAGTATACATCTCTTAGTGAGATGTGCTTTACATTATGGAAAATACTAAGAATAGTGATCAGAGCTTTACCCACCTTTACAATGAGTTGCCCTGGTGTCGCACCACCTTTAGACTTGCTATGTTCAGGCACAAACTTAACTGTTTGTTTACTTGGGATTAGGAGTAAAATAACCAAGTTTATAAAATTACTTGGTAACCCTAATATACATTACTCCCAAGGTAAAAAAATTTATTTACACACACACACACACACATGTGTGTGTGTATACTGTATTTGCCAGCATATAAAACACACTTTTTTCTTTGAAAATAGGTCTGAAAAACAGGGTGCATCTTATACCCTGATAATCAGTTTTTTATTACTTTCATTTCTGGAAATTTTCTCTGTTCCGAGTTATGCAATTTCTTTCTTGCTTCCTTGCAGTGTGTGATTGCATTCCAGTTACATAGAGTTCAGTGGATGCGCATGCACTGTCATAGACGATCACAGCTGTGTTCCTGTTCGTTTAAACTTTCTAATTGTTGCAGTTGTTGTGAACAGTCATAAATTTCAGCCTTTAAATTTCTTTGCAAAATATGGCTGAAAAACATCGACATTGCTACAATATTCCTAGTTAGATTAGGTATTTGTTGAAAGTAGACCTACTTATTACTTTATATTTGAAATACTGTAAATTCAAATACAAACTTATTTATTACTGACCATTTACCATTTATACTGTAAATTCATTATAATATTCAGTGATAAAGTTTTTTTTCCTAAAAAAAAGTGTACAAAAAAGGGGGTGCGTCTCATACGCCGGCAAATATGGTATATATTTATATACACACACATCACATATATCATTTTCATTTTGAATTTAACAGCAGAGAGAGATGATTTTTTTTTCTCACATGTTGTATAAAGTTCTTTTATCAACATCCAGTGTTTTCATTCTGATTTTAAATTAAACATAATAAAAATAATCAAGAGGTAATTATCACCATTCAATTTCTGATATATATACTCAGAAGGAATATACATCATAAAGTATTATCTGCCGTTAATTATTAAATAAATAAAAGTGTGAATTTTATCATACCTTTAGACCACTAAGTTCCAGTTTTGTTAAATGTACATAAGGTCTTTGACCATTTTTTACATTCTCCTTTCCAGCATCCTCTGTTGGTACAACATCAGCAGTTCCATTTAAAATCTTGCAGTCTGTATTAATATCACCACTGACAGTTTTTGGTGCATCACCCATAATTTTGGTACTTGGTGTCTTTAAATTTGCAATTATTGACTTTGCTGAGGTATTGAGATCATCGCTTTTTTCACTACTCATTATACCATTTTCTTGAGGTAGAGGATCTTCTAGACTAGTTTGCTGTTTGGGGATATCTGGAGGTGATTCATTAGGATCAACGGGATCGCCATCTTCATTACATAAAAGATGATTTTTAGCTAAAACACAATGTACATAGCGCTGCAGTACATACCACAAAATTTCCATATAAAAAGGATAACGGAACTTCACAGGAACCTATGGATAAAATAGATACAGTTTGGTATGCATATGGTATACATTACATGTTATGCAAAAAAATGTCATACAGAAAATAAAAGCATAATTTCCACTTTTCTGTTAGCATCTTAATCACCATACACAAAGCTGTGTTATACAAAGTTAAATAAACAGTAAATGAAGAATCCAAATTAAATAAAAGAACACTGATATTTGTAATAGGTTAACAATAAAATCAAATAATTGCTCTAATGTAAAATATAAATCTACATTCATAATTTTTTAATTATTATTTTTTTTACTAAATTTTGACAATCATTATTTCAGCTTTCCCAAAACATCCATTCATCAGGGAGGTAACAGTGTGGAATACAGAGGTTTCATACTTTCACTTTAATTATGATATATATAAGAACACAATCAAAACTAAATTGAAACCCTCACAGAACACAAGAATGCCTCTCTGTGATTTTGTCATATTTCATCTAGTTATTAAAAAGACCAATGTTCAATTCCCACAATGAAAAATTATCTAGGCCCTTTTTAATCATGGCTGAGTTAACTGGTTCAACACTAAACAATTTTTATCTTCTCTTACAAACATGTATGAAAGTAAATGGAATTAAAAGACTAGACCCATGACTATGTTAGCAATCCTGGATATATCCACTGGTGTGGATATATCCAGGAGTGAACTAACATACACAAGGTCGAGGTATGGTGCCCAGGCCCCTCAAGAGCAAATGTCAAATTTCTGTGGCACTAAGCACCACCAGGTGATAAGTTTATCATATAGTGTAATACCACCATTTTGCTTGCTAAAGGTTTGACGTGGCTGAAAACCATGTTTGGATTCCTGTTCCAGAACAAAGCCCTAATTATTTTTCCACATTTCTTCTATATGATATAAGTGATATTTTCAGAATCAAGCCAAACATCATAGAGAAATTTAGTACTGCTTCCTTTCAATGGTATAGTTTTAAAACAGTTCCTGGACACACTGGCTGACAGATAGGTAGTATACTGAAACGTACTTAATGCTAATAAATTGGAAGCTTCCAGATGAGTTGGGTAAAATTTTCCAGTCTGCAAAACAGCATACACTGTTCTTAACAAAACTCAAATGTGTCAGCCTCTTCAAGTGCTACTCACCTGTTTTCTGAATTATACTACTCTTTGATTCTTCTCATCTCAAAAGGGGACATTTGTGCATATGTTTCCTCTCTCTCTCTCTCTAATCTATCATTTCTGAGAGTTGCTTCATTCTGATCTTCTTTGACAAAAAAATCTCAGCCCCATTCTATCAGGAAAATCATGAGGAAACAGAACAAAGGAAATGGCAAAAAACTGTACAATGACAACAGAACACAAAGGATTTGCATGGAAACCACACCATAAAGCACACGATTTTTTTGTGAGGAGGCAGAGTAGAAGGGGAGGAGGGCAAGTGCTGGTGATATCACCATAAACAGAGTCGTCATCTCCATCTAAGGTGGAGATGAAAGGAGCAAACAGTGCCCTGGTTTTGAAGCAGTCTGGTGTGCAGCAAAGGTGAACAGAATGAAATATCTGGTTGGGTGTTGCTATAGACCTGGTAGTGTGGAGGGCAATAAGAAGAAAATGTATAGACAAATCAGTCTAGACAATAAGAAAAGGGTGATCATCATGGGTGATTTTAATTATGGTAATATAAGAATGGAAATGAAGAGACCGCATCTAGGGAAAAAGAGAAGGAATTTCTTGAGTTTTTAAGGGACAACTACCTTAGGCAGTAAGTAACAGAGAGACCAACGATCTTCGATTTGATTAACTCATCAGAGGATGTTATTGTAAATGAAGTGTTAATTCACCCTTCAGTTGATGAGAGTCACTATGAAGTTATTACTTAGGTGGTGGCCAGCCATATGAGGACTTCTATGAGAAAGGGATATATGTGGAACTATAAGGCTGGTGATTATGACAAGCTCAGGAGACAGTTTACAGCAATATCATGGAATGAAGAGCTGGAATGAAAGGAGATCAATGTTGCTTGGGACATGTTCAGGAACTGTCTGACAGCAGCAATGTCTGAATGCATTCCAAAGGTCAAAGAGGTCAAATAAGGCAGGTGTGAAATGGATGAATAAAGAGGTGAAACATGCACTTTGGAAGAAGAAGAACAAATTATGGAGGCAGCATATGATGAGTGGTGATAACAGTCAATTTTCACGAGTACAAAGAGCAAGCAATAGAAGTAACTTGCTTGGTAAGTGAAGCAAAAAGTGCAGTTTGAGTAGCAGTTAGTTAATGAGGTAAAAAAAATTCTAGGAAGGTTTTTTGACTAATACATGGCCAGTATATAAAAAAAAGAATGATCATGGAGGGATGATACTGGTAATAAAGAGAATGGTAAAATGCTAGCCACTGAGGAGGATATAGCAGAGATGCTAAATGAGTGGTTCATAAAGGTATTTCATCCTTGTGAAAGTAACATCATACAGAACTTCAGAGCAGTGGGAAGGGATGAGGAGCTGTCACTAATGGTGAGCAAGCAGGAAGTATATGAGGAATTGAGTAAACTTGGTGTCAATAAAGCTGTAGGACTTAGTATATAACGGCATGTTTAGAGGGAGCATTCCTGGTAGTTAATAACAGCTTTACTTACATAAATTAAAGGATATTAAATCCAACATAATTTCAAAGCTGAATACACAAACTATAAAAGTTTTGTATTTGAAATGAGAGCTTGCAGGAATACATTCGCCGTCATGGTACGAGTTGCTCTAGCCAAACCTAATAGCAAGCACACACGCCGAAGTGCTCATATATTCGCCTACTATTGGTCCATTTTGATAAGGTTTCACTAGTCTGACAGCTGTTTCAAACCCATTGGTTTTCATCAGAGACCAGGCAGAAACCTAAGAGAGCAGAAACTCTCAGTACTAAGGAACTCGAAGCATCAGAGAGGTGCATTTTCCATAAGCAAACTTTCTGTTGGTGCGTAAAGTATTTACTAAAATAAAGAGCCTAAAGGCTTCAATTTGGGGAAGCAAAATTATATAAATTAAGTGGATATTAAATCAAACATAATTTCAGAGCAGCTGAATACAGAAATTATAAAAGTTTCACATTGAAACTATAACAGTTTCATATTTGAAAGTTGATCGGAGAGCTTGCAAGAATACATTCACCGCCATACTACGAGTTCAAACACGTTTCAAATACAAAACTTTTATAGTTTCTGTATTCGGCTCTGAAATTATGTTGGATTTAATATATACTTAATTTATATAATTTTGCATCACTGAATTGAAGCCTTTTGGCTCTTTATTTTAGTAAAAATACTTTACTTACTTTTTTAACATGAGTCTTAAATTTGCCCAAGTTCCAGAGAAGTGGAAAGAGGGCAAATAAAGGGAGTGATAACACTAAGGCTTCGGAATACCAATCTGTTTGCATGAAGTTGTGGTAAAGGTGTTAGAGAGGATAATGAGGACCAGGATTCAGAACTGGGTTGATGACAACAACATCCTCTTTGATGGACAGCATGGGTTTGCTAAAGGAAGATCATGTTTTAGAAATCTACTTACTTTCTACAACATCTCACCAAGGTGACAAATGCATTGATGAAGGGGGATGCATATACAGTGGTATATTTAGATTTTGCTAAAGCCTTTGATAGGTTGTCACATGACACGCTGATAATTAAACTGGAACAGATGAGGTTAGATATTCCAAACAAGGAAGGTCAATTAGTGGTGTGTCCCAGGGGTCTGTTTTGGGACCACTGCTATTTAATTTGTATGTAAACAATACTGGGAAAGAGTACACTGGTAATCTAGATTGTTACTTGCAGATGATGCAAAGTTGGGAAGAACTAAAAGGAGCAGAATGGATGTTGTAGGTTTGCAAGTGGACTTGAATAGACTTTCTAAATGGGCAAATAAATGAGAAAGCCTACCAGTTCAATGTAGCAAAGCATAAGGTTTAAATTTTGCGAAGAACAGATGGTTTGATTGATGGTGGAAGGACAACAAAGATCATACTGTGCCAGGAGACACAAGTTACAACAGTATACAGGGTGTTGGTAGGTAAATAAATAGTTACAAGAAGATAAAATAGCAAATAGTATAAATACGTGAGCCTCCTTAGCTTATTTGGTACAGATAAAGCCCTTTAGTCAGAAAGATCTGGGTTCGATTCCCATCAGTGATGGGAGGAACCTTGTCTAGTCTCTTTCGAAAAAGTGAGTTAGCCGGTTTTATATGGAGATGGAGGGGGGGTGCCCCGAAACTCAAGCTTTTTGTCCCCCCAGAACAGACAACCTACCCCATGAACACACGCATCTACAGGCATAGGACACACTGAGAGGCAGAGGCCTAACCACCTTATCGAGTACAGTTGCGGTTAGTTGGAAAAAACTTTGAAGAGATAGGATTAAGTAAAGCAAGTAAATAAAATATATGTACAAAGTTTAGTATTTACAATGCATCTACATATATAAATCCATAATCAAATGTTTTTGAATACATGAATGTTTATTTTAAAAACCTAAAAATGTGCAATCTGTCTGAGTCTGATAATATCAGGCTGAGTGTATAGGACTCAGCCAGATAACTAAAAATATGTCATTTCTCTCTTGTGCGAAGTGCCTGCACTCAACCAGAATATGACTAAAGGTAAGACAGGTGTTGCATTTCTCACACAGAGCTGAGTAATCAGCCCTCAGTAAATAAGAATGTGTGAGATGACTGTGACCCATGCAGAGCCTAGTAAGAATAACTTCCTCTCTTCTGTTCTTCTTCAGTGCTTAATGTCAGGCTTAATCTCATGTGATTTGTTCGTCAGTGCTTCCTGCCATGAGTATTGCCATTGTGCAATTAACTTTGATTTTATAACCCGAGTGTAGTCAGTATAAGGGAACCATCAAACAGTAGATTGAGAAAGTATGAGATGATTGAACAGCTGCATCTGTGATGTCATTTCGCTTAATTCCAATGTAGCTAGGAATCCAACACAACTAAACATCGAAATTAAGGGTCCTTATTTTGTGCAAGAGTTGAAGCACTTCACCAAGCACTGGATGTGGCTTATACACCAGAGAGGAGATAACCATTGTAAAGAACCCAAAGAGTCTGTATCAATTATACACTTCTGGCAAGAGTTTTTTTGATATGCACAAGTGCAAGCTGAATGGCATGCAATTCTGCTGTATAGTTACTGCAATCAGGTGAGATCTGGTTAGAGTTTGTAATGTTAGGGAGCACGGTCAACATCTGATCTTGAATCATCAGAACAGATGGGCAAGAAATTAGAGCAGGCTACTCTGTGTGCATTGAACAGTTGAAGGCAGACACAGATGAGGGTGGACGACACTGCTGTAGTTGACAAAGTGAAAGGTTGCAGGATAGGATGCAAGCCTGCTAGGGAGGAATGCAGTTTTGGTTGATGTGGGTAATGTTGTCAGCACTGATGCCAATAGCTTCCATAGCCTTTTTAACATGCATACCAAATGGATGGATGGCAGTCTGGCATATGTGATACAGGACCGCAAACATAGAGAAAAGAGATTAGTCCTTGTATAGTGATCTGGAAGGGCAGAATTTTTAGGTCATAATTAAGAGACATTGTTTCATCCAAGTGATGGGGGGGGGGTTCATTTGATCCAACAAAGTTTTTGAATTAGGTGATGTGCAAAAATTACTGGTAGCTAATTGGAATTCTTGATTATGATGAACCAGGTCCAACTACCAAAGTGTGCTCTCCCTTGCAGAACTGTAAACCTGGGACCCCATAATCAATCTTTGAACATACAAGTGCATGATAAACACAGAGCAAGGAACACTGATCAGCACTCCATTCGATAGACAGATGTGGAGGATGTTCAATGCTTTTTTTTTGCACTTATCCCTAAGATGAACATGTATAAAGAAAGTGTGCTTTCTACCAAAGATGAGTCCCAGAAACTTAGCCTCTGAAACTACAGGAATAATAGCTTGTCTTATTCTTAAATCAGGATTAGGGTGGAGAGTGCATTTTTGGCAAAAGTGTACACAGACATAACCTGACTCATGACAAAGAGTCCATGAAGGAATATGATCGATTGCTTGTGGAAGTTATCTTTCAATGACAACCATATTGCAGGAGTGACAGTATATTGTGAAATCATCAACACAAAGACAATTGCCTATTATGGAAGGAAGATGTTGAGTAATTGCATTCACTTTAGTATCAAAAAGGGTCACAATTAAGGCAGAGCCTTGAGGAACCTCTCTTCTTGATGATATGCTGAAGATAACATGCTACTCAACCAGATTTGGAACACACAGCTGGAAGGAAAGTTCTTAATAAAAACAGGAAGGTATCCCCTCATACCAAGATTAAACTGGTCCTTTAATATACCATATCTCCAGGTTGTATCATAGCCTTTTTCCATGTCAAAGAACAATGAAACCACATGTTCTCAATTCAGGAAAGTGTCTTTAATATGTTTCCAAACAGATCAAATGATCCAAGGTTGACTGGTGTCTATGAAAGCAATATTGTGTGTTGGAAAGAAGTTTGTTGCTTTCTAAGTACCACAGAAGCCTCGTGTTTACTATTTGTCCAAGACCTTACAAAGATAGCTAGTGAGAGCAATGGAATGATAATTGTTGGTCTGGCTTTGGAATAGCAATAACAATTGACTTATAGTAAGAGAAGGGGATCCATAGAAGATGGTAGGGGTGTTTTATCATCTCGTAATGAATGTCATCAGGGCTGACTGCACTAGGATGAGATAGCAAAAGGATGCTTTTGAATTCCTCTTTAACAAATGGCTGACTGTATGGCTCTATGCCCTTGCAGAAGTGATTAAGCTTCTGTAAGGGCACAGAGCTTAGAGCACAGATCTTAAAAGCTTCTCTTGCTGCTCTTTCAATATGAAAAATTCAGGAGGATATGATCTGTTGCAGTTTCTCAAAAAGTTTTTGTCCAAAGTGTTCTACAACAGCTTTGGGATCAGCAATAATACATCATATATGTTCCAAGGTAGACAACTGACGTGTTCCATATCTACCTTTCATCTTCTGGATTTTATCCCAGCCAGTTTTTGCATGGGTTGTTTGATTAATCGATGATGTAAATTGGATCCAGGATTGTTTTTGATTCTGATGTCTCGCATGATGTGTTTTGGCACAAACATGTTTAAATGTGGTTAGGTTTGTTGTGATAGGGTATCTACAAAAAATATCCCATGCTCTATTTCGATCTTTTTTGGCTGCTTGGCACTCTTTATTCCATAAATAGAGTGGAAATCAGGATGATGTTTTTGGAATTGCTGAGGTTGCTGCATGGAAAATACAATCTGTGACATGCTTCAGTATTAAATTTTGCAAGATGGGAAAAGCATTACAGTCAGCCTGGTCTATTGTCCACATGGACATCTGGATAAAAGGATATGGGTCCTGTGAAGACATAGTACTCATAAGAGTAAAATTATTGCTTCCGTATATGTTTTCATCAACATTCCATGTGAACAGTGGAAACAGCAGGGGAGCATATTGTAAGATCAACTGCTTAATAAGAGCGGGTAGGTATGTGGAAGGAGGTATTTGCTCCATCATTAATAAGGGAGAGGTCATGGTTATTGAGCAGTTGCTCAACAATATGACCTTGTCTATTCATACTGGCACTACTGCACAGAGTGTTATGTCCATTAAAGTCGTTCATTAGGAGTGGGCTGAGGCAATTGTATTATGAGATTATTGAATTCTGTTTCATTTAGTTCAGAACGTGGTGGTAAATATATTCAGCATACTGTGATTAGATACACCCACAGATTAGGCAAATCACTATTGCTTCCAGAGCAGTATCATGATGAATATGATGAAATAAAGTATGACTGCTCATGAGAATAGCTACTCCACCATATGCAGGGCCATCAGCAATTGTGTCCTTGCATACAAGAGTGATATTCTTGATGGTAAGAGCCTTGGTTGGTTTTAAATAAGTTTCCTACAGATAGAAGCAAAAAGGTTTGTTTCTACAGCAGGTGCTTGATATAATCGATATGCTGGTGAAATCCAAGGCAGTTTTTCAATTATAAAAATGTTCCTATTGTTTAGGCTTCATAGATTTGTCTGGTTTCTGGGAGTTGAGGACTTGTCCTTATCAGGTTTATATTTTTCATTAGATTTTGAGAAGTATGGAAAAACCAGTGTCCATCTCTTCCTGTGGAAAAATATCCAATACAGTCATACCCTGAAGTTACACGGTAGGTGGGACCTACAAAAAGCACGTAAGTCGAATTCGCATAACTCTGGGTATAATTTTGCATGTAATTTATATATACAAACATTCAAATATTAGTTAATTGGGACCAAAGATTTACAAAAACACTTTTTTTTTTTTTTTTTTAAAGAAATATAATCATAATTGTAGTTTTTTGTACATAATAAAAAGAAAGTTATTTCTATGTCGATCGTTTCATAAAATCTAATAGATTCGTCTGACGGCATAATGTCTTTTTCTTGTCAAGCAAAATTTCTTCATAGCAAGCCAATGATTTTTTTATTCCTTGCCTTGTGGCTACAATTCGTTCCCCATTAGAATCTATGTCCTCCAAAATCTGTAAACCTTTCTTTTATGACTGTTCTTACTGTGGATTTGTGTAGACTGAACTTCTCTGCTAGCTCACAAATTTTCATTCCGCCTTTAAAATCCTTAATAATGTTGAGTTTTGTTTCCAAAGTCTATGTTTTTCTTTTCTTGCTAGCTACATCAGAATCGGGCTTGCTTCTTTTGGACGGCATTATTATTTTTTATATGATAAAATTTGTATCAAGAACATAACATTAAACAATCGCAAGGTTTGTAGACTATAAAATTCGTGTATGAATGGAGAATGCGTGAAACACATCAGTGCTTCTTCACAGCATGTGCAACACTGGAGAATGCGGCCGGCACCGGAAACATACGACTAGTGGTGAGGCGGAACAGGAATATGTACATACAAGAAGCCGTGTAACTCCAGATTCACGTAAGTTGGGGTATGACTGTACATCATTAGGTGCATCAGGATCACAAGGTAAGTTCGATTTGTTTTCAATGGGCACTGAAGTATCCATTTTTTCAGTGGAAGGGTCTAATAACCTTGACATAAATTTTTTTACAAGTAGGTTCTCATTGAATGGAACCATTTTTCAGAGAGGGGCTGTACATTGTGTGATTGATACGCTCAACAGAGAACAGTCATGATTGCAAAGTTTGGATATGGTGAAATTACCAAATGGTGGAATAGACATGCGAGTTTGAGTTGCTATTGACATTTTTTTTACTGTTACCTTCTCAGCATAAGAGGATCTCAGAGAAGGTGTGGTGGCTAACTTTCTTCTGGAATTGTGATATGTTCTATTCTGTTTTTATTTTTTGTATTTCTTTCTCATCGTTCCACTTCTGACATGCATGGAAGTATGCTGGGTGATCTCCCTGACAGTTTACGCTTTCTTGGCAGAGCAAGACTGGTTATCATGCTCTTTACTACCATGTCAGGCACAGTGGCAGAGCCATGACAGGCAGTTTAGGCATGTTTGTATTCTGGCATTTGAAGCACAGTGGATTAGGAATGTACAGTCGAACAGGATAATTGAAATACCCTGCTTTAACAGATGTTGGAGGCTTAGGAGTATCAAATGTAAGGATGATGTTTCTGGTTGGAACCAGGTGACCATCCCCTACCGATCACGATGCATCTCATACCTGTCATCCCCTGATCTTTCAGCTCAGAACATATCTCCCTATCAGGGACATCTAGGCGATCCCTCCTCTACAGGAGTGTTGCTCTGAGTAGTTTTTCTGAATGCTGCTGACATGATGTTTCTACGAGGACATCGCCAGAATACAGTTTCTTTATTATGGGAGAATCTGTCAGTCCTGAATGAAAAAGGATGACATTTTCCCTTATTGGCTTTTCACCTGCAGTATCAATGATTAGAAAATCTAATTCATTTATACTGGTATCACATATCTTTTGTTTCTTTCTTTTGTTGATGAAAGGTGTATCAATGGTATCAATACTTGGTTGGGGCTTTGTTAGGGACCAGGAAATAATTCAGAATGAAGGATTCATGCTCAAGCGGTTTATGGTTCAGCACCAGAGCTCCCCACCCACCTGCGACCACACATGGACATCCACTCTCCGGCAAGCAATGACTGAGCTCAAGAGTGGAACGCCAGGGTTACCCTAGACATCATATGAGCACCACAGCAACCCTTAGGCTCTATCCCCCAGACCATGGGGGGAAGGAGACTTACTGCAACACCCTTGATCCTAGCAGACAAGTCCACTAGCCAATCAATCCTGGCTGGATATCTAGAACACCTGTCTTGTCAAAGCGGAGGCCAAAGTAGCGCAAGACTACCAGGATCCCCTTTCCAGATGTCCATGGGTCGCATTGCATGACAAACATGATGGCAAGGCATTGGATCCCAGTGATGGTAGTCTCGAAAATAGGATAGTAAAAAAGACTCAGGAGAAGTAGAGTGGAATGTGTGTCAAAGTAGAGGGAGAAAATGAAAAAGGCTGGTGCCATCACAGGGAGGTCCCCTCCACCACGAACAGGTGCCTCACATGGAGGAACGGGGGGGGGGCCACAAGTGGGATGCAGAGTATAAGATTCGTGAGGATATCATAGAGAAGGTGAAGGATCTTCAGCTGTTGGCGTATAAGGACCTGAAATTTCAAGGACATTTTGCTAAAATTTTGAGGTCAGCACAGTGCATTATAGCAATGATTCAGAAAACACTGACACATAGGAGTAAGGCTGTTATGATTCTGCTGTATAATGCCTTGATCAGATCACACATGGATTGCTGTACACAAATTGGGTCACCAGGTTTTCAAAAGTATGACAAGATGTTAGAAACGGTTCAAAGATGACTGACTACAGCACTTTCTAGTCTCTGGAATGTAGAGTATGAAGGCGGATTGAGGGAATGCAAATTGCAAAGTCTAGTGGATAGAAGAATGAGGGGAGCATGAACAAGACAAATAAGTTGGTAAGTGGTTATGACAGTAGTAATCTAGATCAGATTTTTCATAGAATTTGGTGGAGATAGAGAGAACAAGAGGCCATTCATGGAAGCGATATAAGGAAGGTGTGAACAAAGAGATGAGGAGTAGGTTTTTTGCATGGAGAGCTGTGGGTAGTTGGAAGGCATTGACTGGAAGTGTGGAGACAGTGAATGCATTCAAGTCAAAATATGATGAGCTGCTTGTGATGGAGGACCTTCTGCAATGAGTCATTGACTCCATGGAGGTCTAATAATAATATGGCATGAAAACAATACTGGAAGATATAAGAAAGAATTAGGAGAGTATGAAATCATAAAAATGAAAATACAGAATTATTTAAATTTCAAAATGTTACATTAGCTTAAATTAATGTCACAGAATAATTTTATGAAATCTTCATAATGAACTAAATATGTGCAGTGTGTACCATTAAAATCAAAATATTAGGTGAAATACTCATAAGTTCTAAATCTGAAATTTAGAATTTTTGTACTGCATGGATAAAGAAGTTTTCAAACACTAGTGTTATTACCAAAACAAATTTCATAACTTTTACTTAAACTTCAAGTTTAAGAAATACTGTACCTGTACACTTTGCAGTATTTCTTTTAATTTACAGGTCTAAGAACCTACTACAAATTAACAACTTACACCAGTGGGTCTGCATCCAATTAAGAAGCTGTTAAGACACATGCAGCAGTTATTCAACACCTTTTCAGAGTTCCATGCCAAATTTACAGAACAAATTTTTCTTCCACTACTGGTCCCACCCCCACCCAGACAATCTTTTCCATAGGATTGAAAAAACCCTCCAAGTCTGTGCACAAAACTACATTAATGTAAATCAATCATATATTAGAATGGCTGGCTTCACCATAGGTTACTTTAAATATCTACTATAAACAAACACTATTATTCTCCTGGAAGAGTACAAGTATATTACCTGTTATTATAAAAAGTTTTAGATGTATTTTCAATACCCAGGTGACTGCTTTGGTAATTAACACTAAGATATCAACAGATGGGAAAACACCCTTATCCCTTTACTAGAATAATTTTTAGACTAACCAACATGTGGCAGAATAATATCAAAGGCACTTATTTCATAACATTTTGTCTCTGAAATACACCTCTAATAGCTTAGCAATCACAATGGAAAAATATAACTATTTACTCACATGTGTTGCATCTTCTACTTCAGCAATTCTTAACTGTTTTTCAATTCCATAACTATGTAAGAAATTACCACCAAACACTAAAGTATCCTCTGGTGTAAAAACAGCATGGATCCACCCTAGTGTACAGAAATGCAATTATGAATAATCTAATTTTATATAATGTGATAAAAATCATATGTTATATATCATTCCATACCTTAAATGCAAACAATAAAGGTCTAACTTTATAATATAACAAACAAAATTTTTTATAGTATAGTACTAAGGAGTAAAGTGCCATTTATATTAAATGACAAATCATGAAAAAAGAAAAACACATTGTTTAACAACAAAATTATCATTAGTGCTCTGCACAAATAGTATATATATGTCAAAGTATACATGTGATAGTATATATATATATATATATATGAAAGGAATGTGAAGAAGAGGGAAAGGAATTGGACACAGGTCAAAAGTAAATTTTTATTTTTATTATTTTACGGCATCTCCATGGTTTCCAGAGACTTATTGTGGGAGACTCAAATTAACCATTATACATACAAATCCTATCATACCTTTCCTTGAATCCATTCACCATGAGGTAACTCACAACCAATTCTGGCAATCCATTCCACTCACTCAACACTCTTTATGCAAAAAATCTGGCAGCTCCATGGAGTCCAGAGACTTATTGTAGAAGACCCAAATTAACCATTATATACACAAATCCTACCATACCTCTCCTTGAATCCATTCACCGTCAGGTAACTCACAACCAATATATATAACCAAACTATAGTTTTATTTTTTCTAGCAATCCATTCCACTCATTCACCACTCTCCACGCAAAAAAATCTGGTCTGCATCATTACTAACGATGCGCTTACATAACTTCCATGGACGGCCCCTAGTTCTCTATTTGTTATATATTGAAAAAATTTTGCTTGCAGCAATTTTATAAAACCTCTTTAATATCTTAAAAGTTTCTATCGCATCCCTTCTTTTCCACCTATCAACTAAACTTTGTAATCCACAAACCTTCAACCTATTTTCATAGGGAATATTCTACAGAACTGTCACCATCTTGATCACTCATCTCTGAATCCTCTGAAAATTCAAATTATCTGTGTCTCACTCTAGTATTTGTCAATAACAATCTAATCTCACCATGAAGCGTAAACCCTTTGTGCTTCTCACATAAACAGCATGCATGAAGCATTAACTACTGTTAATTTGACCTTTATGCTTTCCATATTGCATTGCACCAATTACGATGAGAACTGATGCACTATGCACTCTTAAATCAACTTTTATATATCAATAAAAATGCAATCATATGGTCAAATTGAAGTGAATTTTGTAGCAGGGGTTATAAGCTACACGACAGCACACATCCAATCTAAATGGGCATACAACGCCACTGATGTCTGCATTTGTACTTGAATGCAGATAAGCTAACCTTCTAAGAAAACTTACGAGGGAAAGTACTGACAATAAAGGACAAAAAGCATGTCATAGTTTATAAAAAATAAAATATAATGATATTCACAATCAGAATTAAAGATGATGAAAAATGTGGCTAGAGTGGTAAAACATGGGGGGGGGGGGATTTAGAAAGAATGAATGCACTTTCATTCTTTCTCTAAATACAGAATTCTTTTTAAAAAAAATATTCAAAGTTTAAATGATTACATCATTCAGAATCAAAAGGCTGAATCCTCCAGATGACTGCAGTATAGTTATTCATTTTAAAAATCATGGACTTTACAACCGTGTTATAAATAACTATTTTAATTTCCCGACGTTTCGAGTTTCATATTAAGATCATCATCTGGAGTATACACAAATATACAAAGACAAGCTAGTTACATTTCGCACAGTATGCTAAAGAGACAATGATTTGATCAACGGTTATTCTATTCGCATGACCTCTAATGAAAATATAATATATATTAAAAAAAAAATTAAATAAAAAATACAAATAAAATTAAAAAATTAAATAAAAAATACAAATAAAATTAAAAAATTAATTAGAAACCACATCAAAGCAATATTCTATTTAAGATAACATCAGAGAAACATTCTTTCATATAGATAGTTTTCTTACAGTAACAATGATGTCCTAATTTAACATGACAATTGTTATATTAGATTTAAGATCCTGTTTATAGTTAACTCTTAGGGAGAAAGGGCCCTTGGGTAGAATATGTGCCTTCCATATGCTTGGGATTTTTAGACCATCATTATTGTTCAGATTGGGGTGGTGGTGGTGGTGGTAAGAATCTCACAGGCTTCCTTAAATTTACATTCATACCATGTTTCGGTGTAATGTAAACAGCTAGTGCTTTTCCAGTCAATTCTATGTAAAGTGTTTACAGCATGGTCAGAAAGGTCTTCACCATAATTATTAAATTTAATGTGTCATTTATGTTCCTTTTGTCTTATAGGAATTGTGCGTCCTGTTTCCCCTATATATGGTAGATTATAGGTGCAATAAATACGGTATACTCCAGGGTGGGCCAGTGGAGGGAGTGGGTCTTTGAATGAGTTAAGCTTCTTAATTTTGCAGGAAGTTTAAAGGTGGCTTTAAGGTTGTTTTTTAAGGACATTTATTTGATGTCCATTTAATGTATGGAATGGTTATAGTTTTATTGTAGTCTAGTTTATCTTTGTTTTTCAGTGAGGTCTTGCAGAGAATTTTGTTGATAGTGTTTTGGCTGTAACCATTTTTTTAGGAAAGTATTACTGATAATTTTAAATTCGTCTTTAAGCGCTTGTTCATTGGAGCACATCTTCAAAGCCCTGTTTTTTTAGAGTATTAATGGCACCTAGTTTTTGTGTTTGGTGGTGGTGGTGGTGGTGGTGGGAGTTTCTGTGTATATACTAGCCAGTATGAGTCGGTTTCCAGTAAACAGAGAAGGAAAGACTGCCAGAAGGACAAGTGTATCTAGAAACGTGTGTTCTGCTTTTCCATCTCAGGAAAACTGTATGCTTTTGTGCTGTTTGTTTAGGCAGCTGAGGAAAGTGTCTAATATCTAGCGGCAATAAGGCCAGATAGCAAAAACATCATCAACATATCTAAGCCAGACTGGATTTTAAAGGAAAGGAATCTAGAGCACGTTGCTCAAAATATTCCATATAAAAGTTAGCAATGGTAGAGGGGAGAATAATGGCAAGTCCATGACTGTGCCTTCTTTTTGTAGGTAGAAAGCATTTTGTCATACAAAATAACCAGAATATAATACATGCGCAAAGAGCCACGTGATATCTGGAGGGAATTTGTCCTGTAAAAGAAGGATTGCATCATTTGTCCTTTTACCTAATTTTCTTCCTTTTCATTCATTCCCTGTTGCTTTCCTATGGAATTGTCTCATCCTGTGTTGTATTTCCTGAAGATTACAATATGTATATCTTCCAATCCAAATGATAAGTTTCATCTTCTTACCTTTTGTCCAACCACAATATTAATGTACTATTGGTTGAATAACCTTTAATATACAGAATTACCATTAAAGAGGAAAAAAGTTCATTACTCCCCCCCCCCCCCATTTATTTTTTTTATTTATTTATTTGTCAGTAATAACTATACTGCCTTTCTTTTAGTGTTACACGGTGATCAGCATTCAGTTTAGAAATTATAGATTTCACAACCGTGTTATAAATAACTATTTTAATTTCCCGACGTTTTGACCTTCATATTAAGGTCATCATCTGGAGTATACACAAATATACAAGGACAAGCTGAGTTACATTTCACACAGTATGCTAAAGAGACAATTATTTGATCAACGGTTATTCTACTGGCATGACCTCTAGTGAAAATATAATATATATTAAAAAAAAATTAAATAAAAATACAAATAAAATTAAAAATTAATTAGAAGCTACATCAAAGCTATATTCTATTTAAGAAAACATCAGAGAAATATTCTTTCGTATAGATAGTTTTCTTACAGTAACAATGATGTTCTAATTTAACATGTTTTTTTTTTTTTTTTTTTTTTCAGCCTGTTACAACATGCTGCATGCATGTTTTAACAGGCTTAGAATGAGGAAGAGAAATTAGTGATGCCAATTCTGATGATGAACATTGACTATGGAAGTATCTGTAGAAGCAAGAAGCAAAACTTAACATCAATGTGAAAAAGAGTGGGATAATTGGTTAAGAGAGATGGATTATTAATCAAGTAAATCTTTTTAGGTTACTAAGAATATAAAGGACAGTTACAATAAAACATCAATTTGTTGTTTTAAGGATACTTGCGACATAAGACTGAATGATATAATCACGTAATCACAAGAAAGATATTTATTTAACCAAATATTTCGGTCTGGAAATAGCAGACCATCGTCGGTGGTATTACAAGAACCGTTTAAAAAATATACAAGCTAGAATACTAACAATAGATCGTTGAAATTAGAACATGCCGCGTGATGTTATATCACTAAGTATGAAACGAAATATTTTGAAGTAGAAACATGATTGAATTTGCTATTAAAAAAAAAAAAAAAAAAAAAAAAAAAAAAAAAAAAATTAATGAGTAATCTTGATTAGGCTTTCCCAGATTTTTGATACAGATATGCAGTCATTACGATCTCTCTTATATGCAACTGTGATCTCTCTTACTTTGGACAGACTGGACGTTCTCTTGAAAAAAGAATCCAAGAACATCAATCATCCATTCTTCACAATAAACCTGAAAAGTCTGGTTTGGCTCAACACGGGATTGAAACTGACCACAGCATCCTTTGGTCCAAAACGCGCCTCTTACATAGATCCCGTTATAGGTTCGAACGTTTGTTCAAGGAAAGCGTGGAGGCCTTGCTCCATCATCCCAACCTGAATCGTAATGACTGCATATCTATATCAAAAATCTGGGAAAGCCTAATCAAGATTACTCATTAATTTTTTTTTTTTTTTTTTTTTTAATAGCAAATTCAATCATGTTTCTACTTCAAAATATTTCGTTTCATACTTAGTGATATAACATCACGCGGCATGTTCTAATTTCAACGATCTATTGTTAGTATTCTAGCTTGTATATTTTTTAAACGGTTCTTGTAATACCACCGACGATGGTCTGCTATTTCCAGACCGAAATATTTGGTTAAATAAATATCTTTCTTGTGATTACGTGATTATATCATTCAATAAAACATCAATATTTTCAATATGAGGTAGGTGTCCGTCTCACATTATTATTATTAGGTATGCCTGCTCATGGTATTCCAAGTTTAAAACAGAGAAGAAAATTCACTGCTCATTACAGGGAACTCGACAAGAGGGGAGGAGACCAATCAACAAGAAAACTGCATCCATAGTTCAGGACAAATCTGGAAGATTATAGAATGACACTTATAGAATGATTTCAACAATCTGGAATTGTGGGCATGTGAAAATGGCTATCAGTTCAACGTTAGCAAATGTTGTCAAGTCACGCACTTTGGTGTTATGAGATATCCTATGTCATATTATATGGTGGGATTATGCTAGAGAAATTATCAGGCTAGGGATCGTGTACTGTTAGTATATTGGAAGTTGAAGTTCAGGGTCCATATTGCAAAGACTGCAACTGAAATGATAACTGCAATGCTGTAACAAACCTTGACATGATAAGATAAGGAAGTCATTTTGCCTCTCTACAAGATCTTGATATGTTTTCACTTGGACTATTGTGCAGAGGTCTGGTCTCCCAGTTTCGGTGGCGATTCTCATACAGTGGAGAGAGTTCAAGGAGAATGATAAAAAATGATATAAAGATTGTGGAATACTGATCATGAAAACGGATTGAGAATTTGTTGGATGCAGACATTAGCAAACAGGACAAAGAGGAGTAATATGATTGAGACTTACAAACTTCTGAAAGGGTTATACAGAATTTCAGTAGATCAAATTTTTCATTTTATGGAGGATGGGGAAAGGATGAGAGAGTAGGAAGAAGGGTGGCTGTTCATTTGAAGCAATCTGGTATGAGATTAAGGCCAGTAAGATAAAATATACAGTTAGTTATTGCTTAAATCTCTACCGCAGCATAAAACATTGCAGAGTAAGGATGTTAGTAGTACATGGGATATAGTTAAGTGTCATCTGGAGAAATTAGTATTAAATTATATATCTAGGGTAAGGAGGGTTAATCGGGTAGGAGTTAAATTGATGAGTAATATCATTAAGCATGAGCTGCAGAAGAAGAAATTGCTGTGGAGGGCATATAAAGAGAAAGATGACCAGCAAACTCATTTACAGTACAAGACTCAGGCAACTGAGTGACCATTTTACAAGGATATATCATCCTAGTGAGGTTAGTGCTTTAATCTATGTGACAGACACTAATGTGGAAACAGACATGGATGATTGGAGGTTCTTAGGATATTGCAGAATCTCAAAGTAAACACAGCTATGGGATTAGATGGGATATCAGCTAGGGCTTTGAGAAAATGTGAAAGGGAACTGGCAATGCCTTTGACTAGGCTGTTAATGTAAGTCTCAGCTCTGGTAGAGTTCCAAGGGACTGGAAAGAGGGCAAGGCAAAATAATTCTGTTGCATAAGGGAGATTCTAAGACTACAGTAGCAAATTACAAACCAATTAGTATCCCAGGTATGGTAAAAGCACTAGAAAAATTAATAAAAAAGAGAATTCAAGAATGGATAGATAAAAATATGATACTGTATGAGGATCAACATGGCTTTGTGAAGGATCGGTCATGCCTTAGTAATTTTACTAACATTTTATAACAGCTGAGTTGGATAAAGGACATGGCTATGCAATGATTTTGCAAATTCGTTTGACAGAATACCACATGGAACTATGTTATGCAAATTAGAACAAATGGGGTTGAATATGACACTAGTTAAATGGATAAGAAGGTGGCTGCTGGACAGATATCAAAAAGTGGTGGAGGGGCAAAATTGAGGTGAAAAGAGGTGACTGGTGGTGTGCCACAAGGTTCAGTGCTGGGACCATTGCTTCTTAATTTGCACATAAATGATATAGGAAATAACCTGAAAGGAAATATTCAATTATTTGCTGATGATGCAAAATTAGGTAGAGTAATAGTTAATCAAGGCAATGTGGAGAGCTCGCAGGATGATTTAAACAGGCTGTCAGTATTGTCAAAAGTTAATAGTTGTCAGTTTAATGTTGCGAAATGTAAAGTTATGTATTTTGGGATAAGTAGATTACAAGCTATATATCACATTGATGGCACTGCACTCCAGAAAATAGATGAAGCTAGAAATTTTAGGGTGGTGGTAGATAGAGAGTTAAAGTTTAGAGAACATATTGCTAAGGTAGCACATGAGATTATTTAGTTTTGAAGAACACATTAACAATTAGAAATAAGGAAGTTGTCACACCTCTTTTTAAGGCCTTGATATGCCCACATTTGAATTACTGTCCTCAAGTCTGGTCCCCTGGGTTTCTTGGAGATGAGAAGCGATGGAGAGGATTTAGAGGCGAGTGACCAAGATGGTGAGTGGACTGTGGAATGTTCCCTATGAGAATAGACCGAAGGTGTGTGGAATTTAGAAGTTGGTTGATAGGAGACAAAGAGGGGATATGATAGAAACATTTAAGTTGTTTAAAGGGTTTTATAGGATAGATGCAGAGGAAATGTTTTAGGACTTTGCTGAAGGGACCAGAACAAGGCATCATCCTTGAAAGTTGAATAAAGGTGTGGTTAGTAGGAGTATTTGGACTAGATTACTTGTTTGGAGATTTATGAATGAGTGGAATGGGTTGACAGAATCAGTTTTCAGCTTTGTCTGTTAATGGGTTCAAGGAGAGGTATGATAGATTGTGTAGATAGATTGGATCTCCTGTGATGAGTCTTTGGACTCCATGGAGGTGCCTGTATTATAATAATAATAATATACACTATGATGGAATGAAATATATAATAAACTGTATAATGGCAAGAGAATAGATTAACAGATGTGGCCAATGAACTGCTTTGTGAATTAAATGCAGTTAGAAAAAGTAGACAGTTACAACTTTGAACTTCAAACGCTCTAGTCGGAATGCAGCGAGCCTTCTTAAAATAGTTGGTGGTACCTCACATCTTGTCCAACCCAAAAAAACTAATTTTTGCCATTCAGTGAAGAAAAGAAACTTATGATGGCTGTTAAAGGAATGAAACCAGGAAAGTCACCATGATTTGATAGTATTCATCCAAAATGTTTAATCTATTATAGTAAAAAGGTGATAAAATGGCTAGCTGACTTCTTCACAAATAATTTAAATAGAGGTACATTACTAGCAAAGTTTAAACAGTCAAAAATCATAATTTTGAATACAGGGAAGCCTGCTAATTGACCCAAAAGCTATAGGCCAATATCTCTTCTTCTGCTACAAGTTGATGTAGCAAAGTGCTAACTCTGTTATAAATAACAGAGTTAGCACTTTGATCTTCAATACTCTTCCATCTGACCAAATTGGTTTTAGACTGCACTGAAATTGCAAGGACCAAGTTCTTGCACTTACTGCATACATCAAGGCAGGATTCAAGAAGTGCTTAAAAGCTAGATCTGTCTTCATAGAACTTACTGTGACTTATGATACAGTCTGGAGATAGGGGATAATTATAAGTTCCTGAAAATTACAAAATTCAACAAAATGACCCACCTGCTAAAGAAGATGCTTTCTGATAGAATTATCCAGATCATGATGAGTAATGCAAGGATCTGTGCTGGCCCCATTGCTTGTATATAGAAAACCTCCCTCAAACACGCTCTTGGCAGTTCGCCTATGCAAATAATATTGAAACTTCAACATAACACACTAGAGTGGAGGTTTTGGAGAATATCTCAAATGGAGACTTGGACACACTGAGTTGGTATTTTAGGAAATTGAGACTTACACCAATCATCACGAAGACAGAGTTCTGTTGCTTTCATTTAAATTAAAAGATGACTAATCTCACTTTAAATATTTCTCTAAATAGGACATTTCTTATAATCCTAATCCCAAGTATCTTGGTATTATTTTGCATAGAACATTATCATATAATAAATATCTTACCAACACAGCTCTAAACTGAGAATAAGGAATAACATTCTCAGCAAGCTGACTGGTACAGCCTGGGAGTGCATCTACTCTCCGTGTTTCTGCAATAACATTAGTATACTTGACAGCTAAATACTGTTTGCTTGTTTGGCCAAACTGTCAACACCAAAGTAAAATTGACACAGTTTTAAGCCAGAAAATGTGAATTATAAATGGTCCTATTAGAAAAACATCTGTATTTTGGCTCCTAGTTCTAAGTCACATTGAATGATCCCATATAAGGAAAAATAGAAACCTACTATGAAAGAGCAATAAAATATTGGAGGGTGCATCTCTTCCTATTCACCATGATATTAATATTGGATTTGGTTGATTAAAATCAAGATGCCCACTGGTTGAATATGCTAAGCAACTTACTTCTGGCAACTATAATGAGCTAGCTGCATGACACTGAGAGTGCCATGGTAACAAGGCTCCTATGGCATGGCAGCTTCTCCTAAGTGGTCAAGATCCTGTAGGATTTGAAATTCCTCATAACAGCTGGGTTACCCTCAATAGTGGGTTTTCTCATCCACACAATTGTGGGTGAGAAAACCATACCATATATCACATTACCGAGTGTCCATTTATTAGGCAATCAAGAAGACATTTTTAACTGCTTCTCCTAAGGCTGCTTCAGTGGCTGCAATATTTAGACCTGAAAATTTGACTTGTGTTCTTATTTTGCATTTAATTTCATTTTGAAACCTTGTAAGTTTTGTATGTGAGTATATGTGTGAAATCATATAATTTTGTATGTGATGCCATAAGCTAAATAAATAAAATGCCATATGAATATGAAAGATATTGTAAATATCTTGTAAATATTGTAAAGTAGATAGGATAGACATTAATTCTGGAGCACACGGTTTATGCATCACTGGGGTGGTTGAGGGTGGGGGGGGGGGGGGGGTGGAGGATCCATCAGGACCAGAATATCTAAAGCAATTCAGGAATCTTCTGTCTTCTAAAGCAATTCAGGAATCTTCTGTGAACTGGTCTAGGTAATATAGGAAACTTTGCCTTGACCATCAGCAGAGTAGAAATTCGATGAGAATAAAGATGCTAAGAGTCAGCCTTGTCATTGTGTGGGGTTACAACATCCATCTGGGAGCGAAAAAGGTAGAAATATGAACATGCAGAAGTTGCATCCAGTGGTCTAAGCAAAGAATAAGAAAATTCAGCTACCACCTGAGGCACAAGCCCCACTAAAGTTACTTAGCATCAATGATATCCTGAAGGAAATTCATATAGCAATATTTTCACTAAAACAAAACTATCCTTTTTTTGCTCCTATGAAGACCATACTCACTAAGCTAAAGTGATGAATTAAAAATATAGGCCATTTCACAGAACAGAAACTTCATAAAACATGAAAATTATTACATGTAACAAAATAATTTTACAAACTTTTTTTGTGTGTGGACATGACCTTGGTAGCTTCATTTTTCTGTCTTCCACATTTTCTAGTTTAGTGCTTCCCAAACTTATGGATGTAAAGGCCCCCTTTATAAAAATTAAAATATTTCACGCCCCCCCATCAAAAAAAAAAAACCTAATACAGACATATATTATTATAATATTTATTGTATTTGTATTCAACACAATTTATATTCAAGATTTTGCATTTGTAAGCTTTTTTTTGTGCTTCTTATCAATACCTTTGAAATGAAACTTATATGAATAAGCATATACTTACTAATATTCATTAAGCACCGAAATACGCAGGAAACAAAATTTGTGAACCAAAACCAATGCGTGATTTTTTCCATTAAAATATAAAAACTAACAAAAAAAGAAATAATATATAATAAAAATTAAATATGTTTCTTTTAAGATTAAAAAAAAGAAAAAAAAAAGAACTACTTAGTCTTAAAACATTTTTAATTTCTTTTCATTATTTCACAGCCCCCTCAACAAAGCTCACGGCCCCCAAGGGGGCCACAGCCCACAGTTTTTTTGAAGTGCTGTTCTGGTTTTATCTAGAGTTGTTTATAACACAATGTTACTTTTCCTTAGAAATGTTTATCACTTGCTAGCTAGCTCTGTCACATTATGAAACATTCTATTTTCATTGTGATGAAACATTTCATCAGTACGCAGACCTTTTGGATGATGATGAAATATAACATAAATTTAATTTATTTTGGTACTACTACTGTTGTTTTGAATTTATGAGGATTTATGCAAAATCAACTAAGCCAAAGAAGCCAATGTATTAGGCCTTTGTGTGTGTATGCTCTTCTGTCTAGTATGCTTATTTTGTTTCTAGGAGAAAAAACACTAACACCTCCATACAGAAAACTACTCTAAACAACTAAAATTGCTTACAAGCATCAATCTCATAGAGTGATTTGAAGTATATCCTGCTGGAAGCAAAATAAAAATGCTAGTCACTTGACCACCTAGAATGGCAAGAGTGAAAAGATTATTAAATAGTCTGTTCACTCTGAAGGACAGATGCCTAACCATATAGAATAAAATTCTAATATAAAATTAACAACTATGTTAAAAATTTTATGTTTAATGATTTTTATGTTTCAAAAAATTCTGATTTGGTACAGTAAACGAAATAAAATAACATTTGAAATTTACTATGAAAAAAAAAAAAAAAATATTACAAGCATAAAACCAAACTAAAAAAAAAAAAAAATCCAAAAAAATTTTACCTGTAGGAATAAAAAATGTGTAACCAGCATATAGGTGAACCCTTGCACACTTTTCAACAGTATCTCCAAAAAACACATCGCCTTGTTTACCAGATAAAACCCATTGTTCATAAAGCTGTAAATTTTTTTCTGTTGGTGGAATCAGCCAAAACACCTGCAACATACAAAGCTGATTTCAGCAAGAAATGCATATTTACATTCAAAAATTAGTAAATAACAATCATCATCATGATCATCATCAAATTCCGGCTATGTACCCTCAAGGGGTGTACAGGATATGACAGTACTACATGAAAAAATTACATCATTACTAACTTCCTATCTACAATTTTCCTCCAAATCAGTCTGTTACTTGTCAAGACTCCAACATTATCAGATCTTATATTTCTATCGTCTAAGGCACATTGTACCGTATCAATCCACCTATATCTTGGTCTTCCTCTGGGTCATTTTCCTGCCAACCTGGCAGAGAACACTTGTTTTGCTAATCTTTCCTCTCCCATTCTATTTAAGTGACCATACCACCGGAGATTAGCTCTGCTAACACATTCCTGGATGCTGACAATGTCAAGTTCTTTCCTAATATCCTCATTTTTAATATGATATTGCCATTGATGCCATCTGTTCACACCTCTAATCTTTCTCAGGACTCTCATATCTGCAGTCTCTAGTCTTTGGTCAAGTGTTTTACTTCTGACCCAGCTCTCAGATCCATAAGTTAAAACTGGTTTGAACACTGTCTTGTATACAGCTAATTTAGTGTTCCGACTAATTTCTCTCTTATTCCATATGAATTTATTCAATTGACTTCCCACCATACCAGCTTTGCCGATTCTGTTGTCTATTTCTAAATTTAATTTACCATCTTCAGTAAAAACTGTGCCTAAGTAGCTGAAATGTTTTACTTGTTCCACAGGTTCTCCATTCACAACACAATAATAACATTAAATTACAGTAAGCTAACAACTCTGATTGCTCTAGGGACTGAAGTGGGGTGGAAGACCAGAGCAAATCAGAAATGGGAGAGAGAGGAGGGTCATATGCACTTAGTCACTTTGATAGGCGATAGTAACTACAGCCTAATTAAATTATACTATTAACTTCATTAATAGTATAAAACCTAGTTAATAAAACCTTGTTAATAAAAATTGCCAACTAGGTTGGCAATTTTTATTAAAAAGAGTGGGTACCATATGAACTCTCTAATCAACAATCTGTGGGATTGAATCCCATCATGGCCATGGCTTTTTTTTTGTGAATATTTGAGTGATTGATGAATTTCATTACTCTGCGCAAGAAAATCTCCCTGCTTAGTGGAGTCTGACGTGGCTGGAAAAGGTTTTATGCTGGGTATCACTCTCTCTCTCTCATATCCATGGTGCTGCTGTACTGCAGGCTTATAATTTCATGGGTAACAGAGACATAAAAATAATCACAATAATTAGATATCCTGATTACAATGACGGGGTGCTTAAGGGTCAAAGCTGTATAACTGAGAGGAGACCTCCACATAGCCTTTAAAGGAATGCGGAGAACCGACCAGGGCTTCTGACCTAATGTCCAATCCTCACCTTCTCGTGGTGCACCCTGTTGGGTATCTACTTTGATACTGAACGAACGAGGATTGGCTGGCAATTTGGGATTTAGCAGACTGAATTGTATTCTTATTGGTTAAACCAAAATAAAAAATGATGGTACAACATGACAAAATTTCATGGCGGCTGGGGCGTCGCCCGGTTAAACAAGGCCCCCGTTGTTTTTGCCAGAGAACCAGGGCGAACAGCGAAAAGTCAGCTACTGGAGAACAAATCTGAAAACAAACCCCAACTCAACATCACCAGAGTTAAAGATCGGTACTATCAACGTAAGAAGCCTGAATGGTAAAGAAATGGAGCTAGCTGAGGATTTAGATAAGTACCAGATCGACATAATAGGGGTGACTGAAACAAAAAAGACAAAAATTGGTGAGATCGTTCTGAGCAATAAATACAAATGTTATATTCAGGCAATGACAATCAAGGAAAAGAAGGAGTAGCCATAGTATTCAACACAAAATACGAGGCTAATCTTCTTGAATGGCAGTCAGTCTCAGGTAGAGTAATGTGGGCAAATATGAGAATGAGGAACTGGACAATGAGACCTATTTGTGCCTATGGCCCACAGAAAGTTCTACTAAGATAGAAGTGGAGGAATTTATTGACGCTCTAGAAAAAGCAACTGACACAATGAAAACGGAAAAGTTCGTCCTTGTTAGCGATCTAAATAACAGAGTAGGAAATGATTGTCAGACATACAAAAATATTTTGGGAAAATTTGGAGAAAAGAGCAAAGCTAATAATAATGGCAAATATCTGTTGGATTTCTGCTCAGGACATGGACTGGTTATTACTAACACCATGTTCCAACATAAAAATGTGCACAAATTCACATGGAGAGAAGAGGCAAGGAATAAGAAAAGTCTCATTGACTATGCTATGGTTGATAGTGATGTTTTCACTCTGGTGCAGGACACCAGAGTGTACAGAGGATTTGAAATTGGAAGCGATCACTATTTAGTCTTGAGCAGGATAAAATTGAATTTCATATTGAAAAGAATAACATGTAAGAAAGTTTTAAAGCGAATAAAAGTTGAGCAGCTCTCAGATGTGAACTGTAGACTAAAATACAGAAAGATTGTTGAAAAGAAAATGAAAGAGTTTGAGAACAGGAATCAAAAATTGGAGATTCAGTGGCAAACTCTGTAGAAAACCCTGATTGATTCAGCCAGAGAGGCATGTGGTGAGGTTGTGTGCAAGGATAGAAAAATCAGAACTCCCTGGTGGACACAGGAAGTTAAAGAGGCAGTGAAGGAAAAGAAGAAAGCATATCAAAAGTTCCTGGCAAATAAGTCAGCTTTTACTCTTACAGAATACAGAGACAAATGTAAGAAAGCTAAACAGTGTGTAAAACTAGCTAAACAAAAGTCATGGGAGGACTTTGGCAAGAATATAGAAAATAAATATCAAGAAGGTGGCAAAATATTCTGGAGGTTGTTGAAGAAGCTTAGGAATGGATGAAAGAGTGCTGTAAAAGGAGTTAGAGATGATAAAGGTGACATGAAAACAGGAGAAAAAGATATCCTTGAAGTATGGAGTAATTACTTTGAAAAACTGCTAAATGAAACAAGCAGTGATGACAGCACAGTGGTTAAAAACACTGACCAGACATGCAGTCAGGAATACATATCCATACTCAAAGTAGAAAAAGCCATCAAAGGCTTGAAATGTGGAAAGGCAGCAGGAGTAGATGATATTCGACCAGAAATGCTGAAGAATGGTGGTATAAAAGTCTCACAGTGGCTGCACTGCATAGTTCAGAAAGCCTGGACAGAGGGACGAATTCTCGATGATTGGAGTAGAGCTCTCATAGTACCCATATATAAAAAGGGAAATAAAACTGAATGTGAGAATTACAGAGGTATTTCCCTACTGAGTGTTCCTGGCAAGATCTATGCAAGTATACTTGAGAAACGGTTGAGAAGAATTGTGGAAGAAAAGCTTGGTGAAGAACAAGCTGGATTCAGGCCAAATAGAGACTGTCAGGATCAGATCTTCACTTTACGACAAATAGTCGAGAAAGCATGGGAATATAACAAAGATCTGTATTTAAGTTTTGTCGATTTGGAAAAGGCATATGACAAAGTGCCAGGAGAGAAGCTATTCAATACGCTGCAGTTATATGGTGTCAATGGGGCATTATATCAAGCAATACTTAGTCTTTATTTGAGTTGTAAGTCAGCAGTTAGAATTGAAGTACAGGAAGATGGTTTAATGTTAAATCTGGTGTGAGACAAGGATGTACATTATCCCCTCTATTATTCATTATCTATATGGATCACATTATGAAGGAAAGTGGTATTAAACCTGATATCAAAATTGGAGATGTTAATGTCAGCTCTTTGCTTTATGCGGATGATGTTATACTTTAAATAAATCCACTACAAGTCTGCAAGATTCTCTGACTAAATTGAATAGCTGTTGTAATAGGTATGGTATGAAGGTCAGCAATAAAAAGACAAAGACAATGAAAATAGGCAGAATCATTGAAAATGTCAGCTGTGCTGTGAATGGAGAACCTGTGGAACAAGTAAAACATTTCAGCTATTTAGGCACGATTTTTACTGAAGATGGTAAATTAAATATAGAAATAGACAACAGAATCAGCAAAGCTGGTATGGTGGGAAGTCAATTGAATAAATTCATATGGAATAAGAGAGAAATTAGTCGGAACACTAAATTAGCTGTATACAAGCCAGTGTTCAAACCAGTTTTAACTTATGGATCTGAGAGCTGGGTCAGAAGTAAAACACTTGACCAAAGACTAGAGACCGCAGATATGAGTGTCCTGAGAAAGATTAGAGGTGTGAACAGATGGCATCAATGGCAATATCATATTAAAAATGAGGATATTAGGAAAGAACTTGACATTGTCAGCATCCAGGAATGCGTTATCAGAGCTAATCTCAGGTGGTATGGTCACTTAAATAGAATGGGAGAGGAAAGATTAGCAAAACAAGTGTTCTCTGCCAGGTTGGCAGGAAAACGACCCAGGGGAAGACCAAGATATAAGTGGATTGATATAGTACAAAGTGCCTTAGACGATAGAAATATAAGATCTGATAATGTTGGAGTCTTGACAAGTAACAGACTGATTTGGAGGAAAATTGTAGATTGGAAGTTAGTAATGATATAATTTTTTCATGTAGTACTTTCATATCCTGTACACCCCTTGAGGGTACATGGCAGGAATTTGATGATGATGATGATTACAATGATATCATGTATGTTTTACTTCACTGTTATAGTATCTATTTATACAGCATATCTATCAGATCTTTGTTTATGAAATGATAATAAATTATATTATGATAATAAATTATAATAATACATAATTATGGAAGTTACTTACATAAATGTATTATTTATTTCTGTGAAATTTTAGGCTATGTTTCACAGCCATTTTTGATACACTACAATAAAAAAAAAACATAAAAATGAATAACAATGTGTGATATTATATGCACTAATGCATATAAAATAGCTATGAAAATAGCCAAAATTCTACAGAAATAACACCTTTACATAAGTGACTTCTGTGATTATTTATTATTATACTGTCTTCCACTTACATCTTGATAGTAAAATCAATGATAATTATTTATTATGCTAAGAATTTATTGCTTAAAAATTATGCATTAACTAACAGGGTGGTCTCATACACTTAGTTGCTTTGACCATAATTCAAAGCAACTCAACACACAAGACCATAAGTTTTAACACACTATTTAATGAAATGTGTTTTTAACCTTGAATACCATACAAATCATATATCCAGGACACATTCGAAAAATTGACAAAATACTCAAGGAAATACAATCTTACAACCACAAACAGACAACATAAAAAATTGGCTTCTCTTATCTACTCCATCAAAGACCAGCCACATTCCTTAGACCCACCAATTGTCTACCGGGTCCCTTGCAGTTGCATAATGCCCTACTACGGCCCAACAGGAAAGACAGCCATTATCAGAAATTCTGAACAGGACTTGTTGACCATTCTTGGGACATCTGCCATAGGATGCAATGGAAGAAGGCTGCTCTATTACACTGCAGCAAATACATATATGAAAGGTTATTCTTCGAATCTGCCTCAGTCCTGAAAAATTCCAAACCTCAACAAATTTGGGAAGCATTTGTCCTCAGATCTTCAGCCCAATGGCCAAGACTACCCAATTTAGCCCACTGGGGGGAGTTGTTCAGGACTCTAGAAAGTTGCCTTTCTTTGGGCTCATTTGCCCAGCCTTAGTGCCTACGTGCACATATCATTGCTTTTTGTGATCCATGATCATGGCAATGTACATTGCTCAAATATAGAAAAGTATTAAGTAAAGTTTTTATAATTAATATTTTAGTATACGTTGTTATTTCCTGAAAAATAATAGTCATAAGTTATGATAATTTGAATATACACATTCTCAAAGCAATATCTTATTGAATTAAAAAAACAGTTGTAGAAAAATATAAACTGTGGTACAATATATATTCCTAGAGATAATGGTGAGGAAAGACGGAAACTGTAGACAGCAATGACTGCAGTTTCCTTCTTATTTTTTAGTAGTTTGTAGAAAAAACACCATGTTATAATCATAAAACAGAAACATTGCTAGATATCTATACATGCTTCACTTGGCACAGAAACCAACCCATTTATGTATTGCTTAAATTACAATACAGTACAATATTTTTAAAATTGTTATATATATATATTAACTCATATGAGTATATGACCCCTCCAGGAAGTCAGGGACACATTGAGGGAGGTCACATATCCTTCTTACTACACATCTCACTTTCTCTTGAAATCATTCACATTATCCACACTCACAACCTTCAAAGGTGAGCCATTCATTCTTAACTTCCATGGAGGTCCTCCATAAAATAAAAAATTCCATCTACTGGTATCCTCTATCATATCATCCCTCTTTCTCCTGTCTACCGGCATCTGCAATCCACAAATTCTCAATTTCTCCTCATAATCTACATGTCGTAGTTTCCATATCTTTAACACTTTCCTTTGCACCTTCTCCACTCTGTGTCACCTGGGGAAATCAGGAGACCAAACCTGTACATAACAGTTCAGATGAGTCATTTCAAAGCCTTGTAAAGAGGCAAAATGACTTCCTTATTCTAAAATATAAATGTTTGTTTCAGCATTACAATTATACTCTGAGTGGTATTCACAATGTTTGCTATATGGCCTGTGAACTTCAACTTCCTATCCACTGAAATTCCAAGATCCATAACCTGGTTAGTTTTTTCTAGCATAATCCTGCCAATATATGCACCATTAGATATCTCATTACACCAGAGTGCATAACCTTTACATTTACTAACAATGAACTGATAGCCATCTTTACACACCCATAATTCCAGCTTATTCACATCATTCTGCAATTACTGTATGTCAGTTGCATTTCTGATTAACCTACCATGCATCATCATCAGCATATTTCTGTATGTTTCTTATCAAATCCTTTCCAATGTCATTAATGTAAAGATCAAATAACAATAGATCAAGGACTGATCCCTGAGATATACCATTGGTTAGCTTAAATCTTGCAGACTCACATCTACCACTTTGATATGTCAGTAGTCAGCCATCCTCTTTTCCACTAGTAGTTTTTCAAACCAATCTTATAATATTCAATTTATGCAACACTCTTCCAACCAGTGGCAGCTTGTACATAAACACTGTGACACTGCAGCACCCCCAAGGAACAAACGAAAAATTAAATTTTGTTTGTGTTTATAAATAACAACAATGCTTACAACATTATATAAATGCAATACAACATGTTAAAGGTTACTGCTTATGTTTCGACACTGATTAAATAGCGAATAATTGGAATTGTTTGATTAGCGCTTTAGATTACGAAACAAATGCACTGCGATCTAACGCAGTGTTGGAATTATCACGTTCGGTCAGTTACGGCTACACTAGCCGATATTCGTTTGCACTTGTCACTGCACATAACAAGTGAATCCAACACTGCTCAACAAGCAGTGTTGCTACAGATAAATTGTATGCTTGCATGCGTTATTTCTGTGAGAAACTTTTTTTGGCATGTTTGTGGTGAGGGTGAAATATGTTTGGTAAATCTTCTTTTATTCTGTTAAAATAACATATTATTTATTTATTATAGATACAAGGCTGAATTATGATGAATGTCACTGTTGAAAATATGAAAAGAATTATATTTTCTCAATTATTGTTACATGAAAAATTATCATTACACGAAAAAAATGCACTGTGATCTAACTCAGTGTCAGAATTTTGAAACCGACGCTGCTCATTGAGCAGTGTCGCTACAGATAAATTGTATGCTTGTACGTGTTATTTCTGTGTACAAAACTTTTATTATTGGTGTGTGTTCGTGGTGAGGGTGAAATATTTTTAATAAAAAACAATTTTTTAATATATGAATTTATTTATTAACAAATTGGTTTCTGATTAGGAAAAAATTAATTATTTTTCTTATTTTGTACATGCAGCATCCCCACTTAAAATTTTCACTAGCCACCACTGCTTCCAACGCTGAATCTTGTCAAATGCTTCAGCAAAATCTAAATGTATCATGGTGCATCCATTGCTTCTGTCTAAATCAACAGTCACATTATTATAAATTGTGAATATGTGACTAAAACATGACCTTCCTTTAGTAAACTCATGCTGTTCATTGCAAAGCATAGATTCTTTGTCAAGTCGTTTTTGTATGTGATCTCTCACCAACTTCACTAACTAATGACCTATCATTATCTCTGGAGTGGTGAAGATAATGATAGGTTGATAGTTAGACACAGGGGTTTATCATGAGATGCATACAGTTAAATGTATGGATTTATCATACATCCCCCCCCCCTACTCCTGTGAAATTTACTGTGCTCAGACTGTACAAACAGGAGAAACAGCCAATTCAGCTGAACATTCTTTTATCATCTGTATTGATATCCCCTCAGTTCTTACTACCAAATTCATAATCGGTTTATGTAACAGCTCTAGTACCTCCTCCTCATACAACTGCGTTTCTTCCTTCACTGTAAAGGTAGCCTTGAGCTCTATACCATGAAGACAGTTCATATATATCAGTTTTTAAACAAAAATTCTACCAAAAAAACTTAAACCTGGTGTGCCATAAATATTTACTTTTGTTATTACATTACTTTACTTTTTTGAAATATATACATACATACATTATCAAGAGGAGTGGTCACCTCAACAGTGTACCGGAAAGAAATGGTTATGAATGAAAAGATCCAGAGCATTTAGTGAGTGGATAAGAAATGTCAGGAATTATGGTCTGGAGATGAACAATTTACTTTAGGTCACTGCTTACAGCAATTGCTAATGTTTCTCTTCTAGCTTGGTCAGTGAAACTGGAATGAGAGCCAGTTACAGTTGTGAACACTGAAGTCACAAATGATGACAAAGAGGTCAGAATGATTTACAGAATTGCATAAAGTAGAGATTGCAGATAAATGATACATAATGAGAAAAGGGAATCTTAAGCCACAGAAGGCCCACAAGGTAGGATTCAAGAGATTTACTCATCTGGCAAGGAATATCAGATCCCACAAATACATAAATACCACACTTGTGGTGGAAAAATATCATTCACAGTGTAAGTTAACAGGGGCTGTTGTAATGGCAAGGATTTAGAGTTCCCCCCCTCTACAAGACTTCACTTTTTTTTTTAATTTAACATTTTCCAGTATTAAGATATTTCTGAATATATTTCAAATGAAAGATGAATATTTTGTACTTCACTACTTTGCTATGACTATACTATGAATAAACATCATACAAAATGATATTTATTAGATGATGACTTTCTTGTATAAAGATGGTGATATCTACTACTGCTGAAAGGGATGACACATTTCCTTTGGTGGTAAGTTGATGTAGTCAGGTTAATTGGTCTACTTCTCGTCATTTTCAATGATTCTCTGAGATGGGGCATAGCAATTTCTAACTGGAAATTTGCAAGAGCTATTCTAATTCATAATAGTGGTTCATTGCATAAAGCAGAGAATTATAGACCAGTTAGTCTTATTAGTATTATAAATAAACAAAATGAACAAAGTAATGTCATCATACATCAGGACATTCTTAACATAGATCACCTGTTGAGCATGTCATAACACGGCTTTGTTAAAGGGAGATCAATTATGATGAATCTGTTCATTATTTATTTTATTATTTTTTTTTAATGAAAGAAAGCAGGGAAAATAGATTAAGGCAATGGCTATAATGTAATTTGTTTGGACTTTGGCAAAGTCATGTTATGTAATAGCATCCAGAATAAAATTTAGCTTATAAGGTGCCAAACAGATCTTGTTGTTCACTTAGTGAGATAGGTAAGGAATCTGTTGACAAACAACCAAGATGAAATAGTGTTCAGAGTAGAATATGGAGTCCTTTTTATTTCACATATTTGTAAATGATCTATGCACAAATATTATAAATAAAATATTCTCTCTTTAACCCTTAAACATGTATGCAGTAGTATTAGCATAAGCTTATTTTCACAATTTACAAGAATTAGCTTAGGTCTTTTTAATAGTGTTAATTAAAAAATACAAGTATCTTACAAAGACGAGCTGAAGACTGGATCACATTATTGATTGCTAGCATTGACTATTTTCTGTTGTTTTTGCAAACTTTATTATTTGTCTTTCCTATTGAATTATTTTTATGAACAAGTTATTTAAACTGACCTTTCATTATGGACAATGAATTAGAATGTAAACTATACTTTTTAGTTTACTGCAAAACTGAAGGCAAAAGTAAGAGACCAGAAAATATTAATAACACTGGAGAAAGGAGTTCTGTTGTGACTAAAAACAATTAAGACATGCTTTCAAGACAAATGGCTCAAGGAATTCAAGTAGTTGTTCTTTGAAGATGAAGTTCCACTCTGTAATGTATAAAAAATTTGAAAGTTCAATTTTCACAAAAAAAAGTGCCAGGAAACATATGCTGCTTTCCAAAGAAAGATGTATTCTAAAAAGTTCAGAAAACCTGAAGTGCAAGTGCCTTTTCAATACGGTCTATTAAATTAAATAAACCATTTCATGACTTCAAAAAAATTATAGGATTAGTAGTAAAACAAGTAAAAACATGACATGAAATGTAAAAAATTTGTCAGTTACTGCTGATGTTGTAACATTTGTTAAACAAAAATTAGTTTAAGGGAATTAAAGACTTCAGTGGCAAGTCGTCTTCTAGATGCACTATAGATAGTACAATGAGGAAAAACTCATCTATATATATAAGAGGCACAGATAAAATTGGAGGATGCATTTGTTTACACAATTCCTTTCCAAAACTCAGATGTGTATTTGAAGATGACAGAGTGAAATAAACAAATTCTTCTTGTCATGGGACACTGGCAGTAGCATATATATAGGGTGATCAACCATCCTGGTTTCTAATACTGTATACTATCCTGCTAATAAATCTCCAGGAAAATGTACAGAACATTTATTAATGTTGGACAGTATATTTAAGATGTTATTTAATTAACTAATTTTTTTAAAAAATCTCTCCTGAAAACTGAAACAGTTCATATGCTTGTCAGTTTGCTGGCATGCATCTGACGCAGTGCTTATGATTACGGTGTTTTTGACAAAATATAATCGATCCTTTGAATTAAGTCGTTGTCACCTATTTGCAGCAATATTATTTCAAAAGGCAAGCCAGGAGACCAGACCTGCATGCAGTAGTCCAAGTTAATAAATTTAGTTTAATCCTTTATCCAAGTGTGAGCAAACAAAGTTTGCGCCTGAAAGTATCTTCAGGACTGGGGTAAGGTGATACAACACCAGGGCAACTCGTTGCAAAGGTGTAGCAAGCTACCAGCACTCCTGTCTCAGTATCTCCTTTAATGCAAAACACATCTCCTTGCAGATATGTCTAATGTTATGCATTAAGGGAAGGGCCACTACCCAGACTAGTTTTGACCTTTATTGAGGTCTCTTCAGTGGGAGCCAGGCCCAAGCTGAGATACCAGGCAGAAGCATTCGCAGGTCATCTCTACCTATAGGAGTTGCCAATTGGTGTGCCACCCTTTTTTAATAAATTACTCTGGATTTAGAGAAAGATTCATTTCATTCATCATCAAATTCCTGCCATGTACCCTCAAGGGGTGTACAGGATATGACAGTACTACATGAAAAAATTACATCATTACTAACTTCCTATCTACAATTTTCCTCCAAATCAGTCTGTTACTTGTCAAGACTCCAACATTATCAGATCTTATATTTCTATCGTCTAAGGCACTTTGTACCGTATCAATCCACCAATATCTTGGTCTTCCTCTGGGTCGTTTTCCTGCCAACTTGGCAGAGAACACTTGTTTTGCTAATCTTTCCTCTCCCATTCTATTTAAGTGACCATACCATCTGAGATTAGCTCTGCTAACGCATTCCTGGATGCTGACAATGTCAAGTTCTTTCCTAATATCCTCATTTTTAATATGATATTGCCATTGATGCCATCTGTTCACGCCTCTAATCTTTCTCAGGGCTCTCATATCTGCAGTCTCTAGTCTTTGGTCAAGTGTTTTACTTCTGACCCAGCTCTCAGATCCATAAGTTAAAATTGGTTTGAAAACAGTCTTGTATGCAGCTAATTTAGTGTTCCGACTAATTTCTTTCTTATTCCATATGAATTTATTCAATTGACTTCCCACGATACCAGCTTTGCTGATTCTGTTGTCTATTTCTATATTTAATTTACCATCTTCAGTAAAAATTGTGCCTAAGTAGCTGAAATGTTTTATTTGTTCCACAAGTTCTCCATTCACAACACAGTTGACATTTTCAATGATTCTGCCTATTTTCATTGTGTTTGTCTTTTTATTGCTGACCTTCATACCATATCTATTACAACAGCTATTCAATTTAGTCAGAGAATCTTGCAGACTTGTAGCGGATTTATTTAGAAGTATAACATCATCCGCATAAAGCAAAGAGCTGACATTAACATCTCCAATTTTGATATCAGGTTTAATACCACATTCCTTCATAATGTGATCCATATAGATAATGAATAACAGAGGGGAAAATGTACATCCTTGTCTCACACCAGATTTAACATTAAACCATCTTCCTGTACTTCCTTCAATTCTAACTGCTGACTCACAACTCAAATAAAGACTAAGTATTGCTTGATATAATGCCCCATTGACACCATATAACTGCAGCGTATTGAATAGCTTCTCTCTTGGCACCTTGTCATATGCCTTTTCCAAATCGACAAAACTTAAATACAGATCTTTGTTATATTCCCATGCTTTCTCAACTATTTGTCGTAAAGTGAAGATCTGATCCTGACAGCCTCTATTTGGCCTGAATCCAGCTTGTTCTTCACCAAGCTTTTCTTCCACAATTCTTCTCAACCGTTTCTCAAGTATACTTGCATAGATCTTGCCAGGAACACTCAGTAGAGTGTTCCTGGCAAGATCTTTTAGAACACAGAGGAAATACCTCTGTAATTCTCACATTCAGTTTTATTTCTCTTTTTATATATGGGTACTATGAGAGCTCTACTCCAATCATCGGGAATTCGTCCCTCTGTCCAGGCTTTCTGAACTATGCAGTGCAGCCACTGTAAGACTCTTATACCACCATACTTCAGCATTTCTGGTCGAGTATCATTTAGAGAAAGATGTTGAAAGTTTATTTTTCACTTGGTTAGAGTATAATAAATTTAGTTTAATCCTTTATCCAAGCGTGAGCAAACAAAGTTTGCGCCTGAAAGCATCTTCAGGACTGGGGTAAGGTGATACAACACCAGGTACAAAAAAAAAAAAGTCCAAGTTAAGTCTTAGCAAGGCCTTGTAAAAAGACAAAATGTCTTCCTTATCTTCAAGCATAATTCCACCAATATAATACAACATTGGATATCTAATCATTATAATGTGCATGACCTTACATTTATTAACATTGAACTGACAGCTATTTTCACATGTCCACAATTCCAGCCTATTCAAATCATTCTGCAAGTGCTGCATATCAGCAGAACTTCTGATTACCATACCTACCTATAATCATCAGCAAAGAGCTGTATGTTTCATGTTAAATCCTTTCCAATGTCATTAACATACAGACTGAATAACAATGGACCAAAGACTAATCCTCGAGGCACATCACTGGTTAACTTGAATCTTGCAGATTTATCCATAACTTTTTGATATCTGTCAGTAGTCAGACATCCTCTTATCCAAATAGTAGTGTTTAATCCACTTTGATATTCTCTAATTTATGCAACAGAATACCATGCTGTATTCTGTCAAAAGTCTTAGCAAAATCCAAATGTATCATGGTGTATTCATTCCCAAGTCAGTGGTAACATTATTATAAAATGTGAGCAAGTTGCTAAAACATGATCTTCCTTTAGTAAACCCATGCTCTTCATTGCAAAGTAGGGATTCTCTGTGAACCCATTTCTGAATGCAAGCTCTAGCCAAGTTTTTCAAAATCTTCATCACCACTCCTGAGATATTGATTGATCAATAGTTGAATATATCAATCTTTGCCTCACCCTTGTGCAATGGGATTACCATACTTTCTTTCCACTCCTATGGAATCTTCCTTGTTCTGAGACTGAAATTATATAGCCAAGCCAAAGGAATAGCCAGTTCAGCTGAACACTCTTTCAGCATCCATGCTGATATCCAATCAGTCCCTACTGCCAAATTCCTATTCAGTTTGTGAAAAATCTTTACTGACTCTTCCTCATACACCTTAGTTCCTTCATTCAATGAAAAGGTAGCAGTCTGCATAAACTGTTAATTGGGTCAATAGCTTTTAGCAAAATGGGCATCGTTAGTTGAACAATCTCTTCTGCATTTGTCACCTATTTGCAGTAATGCATCCTATCTACATTCAGTAGAGCTATTCTTTAATATTCATTCTTTCTTTTACTTGTGGTAATCAAAGAAGAGAAGGTTTTTTTTTTTTCAGAAAGTATCTGAGTCAAGAATCCACATAATAAGAAGTGAGATAACTTTATTACTATTGCATGACATCTTAATCGAATCGCAGGATTTACTCTTTATACGATCTGGTGTCTACAGTGCATGATCCACTGTTGTAATAATACATTGTTTACTTTCCTTCATGATTACACAGTGATCAGAATTCATTGTAAAAATTATGGAAACAACTACCATGTTAGAAAATAACTTCAGTTTAATATTATTTTTTGGTTTATATTAACAATCAACAATGTTTACTACTCAGTCTACAATATTTTTCCATGTGACATGCATGTGTTCTGATCAATTTCTCTGTTTTGCAGGAAGAAAAACCAGTTTTAGGAGAAAAAAACCCTGCTACCTCTACACGAGACAAACTAACTCACTTCAAGTACACGTACAGATTCCTCTTGTCACTATGAAAATGAAAATCGTCTTAATCTCCTTAAACTAGAAGTCTAGTGCATGCTGATTGTAACACTACATCTTCTAGAGTAACAGGAGATAACTCCAGTCATCTGGATATATTTTTTTTATTATTAAAAACAAGAGCAAATTTCGAACTTCAACATTTATGCATATGACCTAAGAGATCACTTAGTTGCCTGACTAAGGTCACTTTAAAAATCAAGACATTAATAGTCAGAACATATCATCATCATCAATAACCATGGGTCCAATGCCAGTAGGTGTCTAATGCCATCTTGCTATGATTCTTCCACTGCATTCTATTTTATGCAAGATGACTCAGTTTGTGTATAGAGTTTCCACACCATTTGATAATGTCATCTCCCCTTCTCTGTTTGGTCTTCCTTTTTTGTTCTTTCCTTCAATCATCCCAAACAGCAGCATTTTATTTTCCTCTCATCGTTCATTCTACGTATATGACCAAAGAGACATAGTTTCCTTTTGATTATTTTCTGGATCAGGTTTTCTTTTGGTTGTATTCGTCTGTAGATTTCCTCACTGTTCACTTTCTGGATCCAGCTAATTCTGAAGATCTTTCTATAGCACTTCCTCTCAAATACTAATATCCTCCTTTCAGATTCTTTCAGGAGTACCCAGGCCTCACATCCACAGAGCATGCTGCTGAAGATACAGGTTTCTACAATGCGCAGTTTAGTTTGCATCTTTATAGCTCGGCTCTTCCATATTTTTTTCATGGCTTTTAAAATAGTTGTTGCTCTAGCTATTCTAATTTTTATCTCTTTTTTGGGGTCCAAGTCATGCATCATGTGGCATCCAAGATATGTGAAGTGTTCCACATTTTCCAGTTGAAATCTGTCTATTGTAACTCTGTTCAGTAACTCCGAATATCATTTTTCCTTCTGTGTATAGTGTTTGCAATGTCTGTTCCAGCCTTGCTGCTGCTGCTTCTTCAATCAGGACGACGTCATCTGCAAAGCAGAGGTAGTTTATTCTCATGCCATTTATTGAAATGCCTCCACCTTCTTCTTTAATCTTATCTGGTGGTCTTCCTAGATGTGTGATGAAGATGATTGGTGATATTGGGTCCCCTTGTCTTGTGCCTTGACTAGTGGCAAACCAATCTCCTGTCACACCTGCTATTCTGATTTTTGCTTGTGCTTGGCTGTTTATATCTTTCACAGCAGGCAGATCAATTTATTGTCTACACCATAGGATTCCAAGACAGCCCATGTTATATATTGGTCAACATTTTCGGATGCTTTTTGGAAGTCCAGGAAACAGCAGTATATCTTTTTGTTCTTTCTTCAAGCTTTCTTTGCTATTAGTCTTAGTGTGAGTATTAGTTGCACTGTACTTCGATCTTTTCGAAATCCGGCTTGCTCATCAGGAAGATGTGCCTCTATATGACCCTTCAGGCATTCTGTTAGTATTTTCATCAGCACTTTTGCCAAGATGACTCAATAATACAATAGTTCTGTAATTGGTGCATTCTAAAGCACTGCTTTCTTATGAAGAACAACCAAGACCGATTTTTTCCACTCTTTGGGGGCATACCCTGATCTCCATATTTCATTGCATAGCTTATGCATTTCTTTTACAACTGATTCTCTTTCATATTTTAGCATCTCACCTATTATGTTGTCATCTCCAGGACTCTTGTTGTTCTTGATATGTTTTATAGCCTTATTCACCTCCTCTTCCAAGATGTCATTTTCAAATATCTCTGCTGGTGGAGAGATTGCTTTTAGTTCTTTGATTACTCCTGTTGCAGTATTATTTAGTTGATTTTTATATAGTTCGCTGTAATATCTTGTCCATCTGTGTATGATTTCTGTCTTGTCCATCAAGAACATAACAGCATGAAATAAAATTATTATTATTATTATCATCACATACAATCAATTTGCAAGTGCTCAAGTACGGTCACCTCTGTAGTGCAGTTGGAAGAGTAACAGGATATGAACCCTTCACAATCAGAAAAGACCTGTTTCAAATGAAATGAATTACCCACTCTCATATGAAGGTAGCAGGGATTGTTTTTAATCCTGAAAACTTAGGATTAAAAACACTCATTTTTTTTTTATCTCACAAAACAAGGAAACTCACCAGATATTACAATTAATAGGCAAAAATGCTTTGAAATATGTAGTAGAGGGTGTAGTGCAGGTGACTAATTTGTGTAGCACAGAAGGTGGATTATGCAGTGTGATGTAATGTAAAGAGGTCTTCCACAATGATTCTGGGGACTTCATAGAGGTGTGTTGTGTAATAATGTGAAAAACATAGCAGTTAATTCTTGTGAATGAGAGAAGTGGACATAAAGCAATCAGATATTTTGGTGCATTACATTAACTTGAAAGAACTTAAATAAGTTCTTTCAAGTTAATGCAGAGACCATTTATGAGCATAAAAGCTATGGGAATCTCATGACAAGGTTAGACAACTAATTACAGTTGCCCAGTATTTTTTTTATATATAGCATCATGATATTTGTAAATACATCCAATTTATCAGCCTACCTTCTCTCCTCTCAGGATGTGATACCAAACAGAGGTACCACCAAAATCTATATGGAAATCAGTGTAGCAGCCTTTGACACTCATAAGACAGTATCTGTAAATAAATACCAAGAGATGACCAAATAAATCATGAAACACACACACTATATATATTAACAAATATTAAGTTTAAAATGACTACATATCTATTCGTTATCAATCTATTAACAAACCACTATTATAAATTCAGTGGATAAAAAAGAGACAGAGAGAACAGTGTTCAATAACAAATGGGAATTCTCTTAGCCCTTATAACTGCATATTACATTCCACGATGTTGAGTTAACGAGTAATCTGAGGTCTTCATAGAAATGTAACAACTTCTCTGAATACATTTTTGCTGTTTTTTTTAACATGATATCTGACTACGTTTCTCAATTTTTTTTTTTTATCTTCCATTACTCTTCCCCTTCCCAACAAAGAGGAGGAGAATGAATGAGGGATTGACCAAATCATAATGTATCAATTTATCACTAGAGGAAGGTTTATACTAAATCACTGCCTTAACTCAGAATTTAGATAAAATCTACAAAAGCTTTGCTGGGATTCCCAGTGGATGGTAACTTTATATAAATTAAATAAATTCTAGTAAATATAATAAATTAAAACACAAAAGGTTCACAAATAATAAAAATCATAATTTTTTAATGAAAATATAAAAATCGTGCATATATAAATATCCGAATTTAAAAACCAGAAAGAACAAACAATTAGGCCAATTTGAACCCATCCATGCCAATAAGAGCCAATGAAATAAAGAGAAGAGCCTTGAAAATGTAAATCATGATGAACATTCTGTGGATATGAAAGTTAAAAATAATTCATACAAATTAATATAGGATAATATTTGTACTGCAAAAAGGACCTACTGAACAAACTTCTTGAAGTTTGTTCAGTAGGTTAATAATACATGACCATCTCAATGTATTAATCTACAAAAAGGAAAAAAAAATGAATGAAAATTATACAAAAGTTATCCAAAACTTTCCTGAGTTTGTTTTTATGCTGCATTTCAGTTGTTGTCATAATAAATAATTACATATGTTATGTGAGCAAATTAACGAGCTTGATCTTGTTGTAGAATGATGTATGATTATACATTTACATTTGAAGTTTATCTGATTTTTTTTTTTTAATTATCACTTACTTAGAATAAAAGCTGAAAGCAGTGCCAGTAATGCAATTCTGAAAGTCCAAGTTATTCTGAATGGCCTCAATCGAATGTAAGCTGTGCAAGCTAATGATGCCAATCTGGTCACAAATAAAGGAGTGTTTGAGGGAAGTAATGACAGACTGCATACCTAGAGTCAGAGGAGTTAAATTAATAAATATCATCATTAAGTGGAATCTGCAAAGAAAGAAACAATTGTGGAGGGAATTCAAGGAAAAAGGTGACCAGTAAGCACATGAACAGTACAAAGCACAGGCCAGAAGGGTAACTAGTGTGGTAAGAAAGGCAAACTAGAGTGTGAAAGGAAATAAGCGATGCAGGCTAAATATAATCAGAAACAGTTCTTTTGATATGTTGCAAGTAAAAGAAAGACTGTTTATGGCAGAATGATTTTAATGAATGGCAATGGTAGGGAGTTAACTGAATCAGTCAAAATAGTAGAATTTTGACTGATTCTACTAAGTGCAAGAGTATATTATCCAGATGGAGATATTTCAGTAACAAGAGAGGCAAAGGCTTATGTGGTGGGGGTGGGGGGGGGGGGGGGTGGGGGGGGGGGGGGGTGGGGGGGGGGGGGGGTGGGGGGGGGGGGGGGTGGGGGGGGGGGGGGGTGGGGGGGGGGGGGGGTGGGGGGGGGGGGGGGTGGGGGGGGGGGGGGGTGGGGGGGGGGGGGGGTGGGGGGGGGGGGGGGTGGGGGGGGGGGGGGGTGGGGGGGGGGGGGGGTGGGGGGGGGGGGGGGTGGGGGGGGGGGGGGGTGGGGGGGGGGGGGGGTGGGGGGGGGGGGGGGTGGGGGGGGGGGGGGGTGGGGGGGGGGGGGGGTGGGGGGGGGGGGGGGTGGGGGGGGGGGGGGGTGGGGGGGGGGGGGGGTGGGGGGGGGGGGGGGTGGGGGGGGGGGGGGGTGGGGGGGGGGGGGGGTGGGGGGGGGGGGGGGTGGGGGGGGGGGGGGGTGGGGGGGGGGGGGGGTGGGGGGGGGGGGGGGTGGGGGGGGGGGGGGGTGGGGGGGGGGGGGGGTGGGGGGGGGGGGGGATCAAATCACCATTATTACTATTATTATTATACAGGTATCTACATGAAGTCATAAGACTCATTGTGGAAGATCCATTATTTTCACACTAGCCATCATTCACAGAATACATGTTATACTTCTCTTAAACTCATTCACTGACAAAGCACCCACAACCACCTCTGGCAACCTATTTCACCCATTCACCACTTTCCAAGGAAAAAACTTAAGTCCTAATACCCATCTTGCTAACCACGCTCTTATACAACTTCCATCGGTGAATCCTTGTTCTCTCACTTCTTGCCACGTACTGAAAAAAGTATTTCCTGCAGTTCAGTTGCATCAATATAGTACACAATTTCTGATCTCTTCCTAAAGTGAATCACCTTGCATTTGGCCACATTAAACTTAGGCAGGCATTTACCTTTGCCCATACTACTAGTCTTTTTAAGTCTTCCTGCAGGATCTCTGCATCACCTTCATTTATCATTGCTCCTCCCAACTTAGCATCATCAGCAAACAACTGAATATTTACTGTCAAACCATTTCCTATATCACTAATATACAAATTAAACAACAGAGGACCAACTACTGAGCGCTGTGGTACACCACTAGTCGCATTCCTTCTCCTGGACTCAACTCCTCCATTTTATGTAATAGAATTCCATGTGGAACCATGTCAAATGCTTTTGCAGAGTACAGCAATAACACTGAATAGCCATGTCCCTTATCCAACTCCACTGTTACTTGATTATAAAAAGTAAGGCAAGACCTAACCTTCACGAAATCATCTCCCTTATAGAATTATCCTATCCATCCAGTCCTGAATGCTATTTTTCACCAATTTCTCCTATACCTTAACTACTGCTGTTGACAGCTGATTGGTCTATGATTTGCTACTTCTGTCTTGGAACTTCCTTTATGCAATGGTATTTTGCCCTCTTTTCACTCCACTGATGCATAAATTAAACAGCTTGGTCCGAGGAACTGTTAATTCCCTTGCAAATTCTCATAATACATAGCTGATATGGCATCTAAGTTCATGACTGTGTTCATATTGATGCTCTAATGTTTTAAACACCTCCATTTCTTCAACCTCTATTTTCTTATCAGTCAATGTCATATCTGGTATTGCAATATCACCATCTAGATGGTACAACCATGCAAAATGCTCATTTAGTAATTCAACTATTTGGTTTGGTTCTGTTACCTTCCCATCATCAGCACTTTAAAGTCATCCTTCCATAGTTATTTCTCCTTTTACTTGACACATCTCTCTCAAATTCTTATGCCACTGCTCTGATGAAAGCTGTCTCTTCAGCTTGTCATAATCACCTGCTTTGTAATTCCACATATATTCCTTCTTAATAGAAAATTCTGCATGTCTGGCAATCTCCCAGATCAAGACTACATGATCACTTTCACCAAGCAGAGTAGATAGATTGGTTAGTGTTAAGTTCTTTGAGGTAATGATCAGATCTGTTCTTTTAATGGCCAAGAATTACAGAAAAAATCAACCATCTATTCCTTATATTCAAGATATTCCTGAATGGGTTGCTCAAAACAAATTTCATCTTGCATCAACCAAATCAGATTCCTATTACCTTCTCTAAAATATAAGGTGTTAATGCTATATCTACAGCATCAAATTTCCTTTAACTGCAGTTATTCTATTTTGGACAAATTGGCAGCTCTGTTGCAAAACATACATCTTAAAACCAATTCTACATTAAACTCAATAAATATTATAAGTCTGGCCTTGCAGAATATGGAATTAATAACACTAAATATAAGAGCCTTTGGGATCATGCTAAGCTTCTACATAGAAGCACCTACAATTTGAGCAACTTTTGTAAGTGCTGAAGTCAGAGCCGTTCTGTGGGTTTGCGCCATCTGGGTACAAGATTTTTGTGTGACCCCCCTTAAAAATGAAAAGATCCCGAAGTACATTAACATGTTACGTTACTACCCCTAAATTGTGCCATCCGGGTTCTTTGCACCCCAGCACGGAACAGGCCTGGCTGAAGTTCTACTTTGTCCAAATCTCAATCCCATGGACTTTATTTGCAGACAAAACTCTGGGAAATTGCCATTAATAATTGTATTTCTTTCCTTTTTTTTTTTTTTAATATTGTCTCTCTCTCTCTCTCTCTCTCTATCTCTCTGTGTGTGTGTGTGTTGGATTATAACAGTGCAATCATTTTTAACTTAGTATTTTGTGGTTGGCCATACATGAAAAGATATTTACCATATGTTTACATTGCTGTTTTTGAATTTTCCATTATTTATTTGTTAACAATGATGATAGCTAATGAGACAAACAGGAGTATATATTCATTATGTTAGCTGTACACCATATACCTGGGAAATTCATGAAGAAATAATTTTTGAGCAGTTATTTATTTGAAATAAATAGTCGTAAACCACTACAAGATATTCACAGTGCAATTGAAAATCAGATAAGACAAGTATTGCTGTCCAAGCACAAGTTGCATAGTCATATACAGGTAACATTCATATAACATGGCACTTATACAATGCGGTCTACAATTTCTAGTAACCCTTTATTAATTTTATTTTATTTTTTCATATTTTTCACCACGGGACTTAAAAATCAAATTTTATCTTCGTTAAATTTGTGTCTGCCCGTATCGCGCAAGTAGTTATAAGTATCGAAATTTAGTTTTATTGTATCACTGAATAATGTACTGTACAGAGGGCTTCTGCAGTCTGAGTCATTCTCAACAAATCACATGTCCCCTCTCACAGAAACTATGCTGTATAGACTTAAGCAAAACCATATGTTGCACCGAAACACAGTATCTAACTAAAAACTATTATCCAATTTTTCAATTATGAAGTAAGTGTTTTTTTATTGCATTTGAAATTCTCAATGTCATTATGACAGATCACAAAGGCTAACTTAAAATAAGACTACCAAGAATTGAAACATGCCATATAATGAATGTGTGAGTTCGCCTGCCACCTCAAATGCAAACAAGAATTCATAAAATTCAACCAAGGGTTGAAACGTTTGTGTGAGTTAAGCCAGTCAGTAATGAGAAGTTCCATCGGAACGTTAAATGACACCCTGTTGTGAATATGTTAAAACTAATAGTGAATGTTGTTATGACAGTTTCAGATGTTATGGAATTCGATTGAAGAGAATTAGCATTTCAGCTCAACACTTGTCGGTTGCTTTTGTCTTTGGGTCACGGGATCTTTTGTTAATACCGCACCAGTCATATGCACGTCTTCATAGCTGCTGTCTTGTGTAAAACAAAATTCAGCTTGTACGTACAGTAGTATCTCACTAATCCGAACCTCTTTAGTCCGAACCCTCCAGTAATCCGAAATGCGGTTTGAAAGAAAAAAAAAAAGTTTTATTTATTACATATTATTATTTTGTGTGCTATTATTTTTATTTAATAATTATTATTTTAACTATTATTATTTATTTTATTATTATTACAGTACAGCATATATTTTTTTTCATACTGTCGATTGTATGGTTACACTGTAGGCCTATTTTGATTTATTGTGCGTTCATGTTTGCTTTTTTATATTGTAGAGTACGTACTATATTGTTGGCATGAATCACCGCTGTCGAGTGTCATTGAAAAAACTGTGGGCCTTCTAGAATTTACTTCGAAGAGAGTGATACACAAAAAGTGGATATTCAAATCGGGCATAATTTGGTTAAAAATATAAATCCAGATGTTGAAATTTCACAAACAGATTGTACATAATGAATTACAGGCAGAACCAAAAGTGAATTCAAAATTAAATCAGATGCTTAAATTATAAATATGACGCTACAGAATGAATTAGCAGACGATGATAATGATAAAGAACTCTAAGAAAAAAATGTAAAACACGAAGAAGCAGTTAACAGTTTTAATGTGTGTATAGAATGGGCTAAACAGAATGATACGCCATTCCACAAAATTTTTTTGCTAATGCAGCTCCGAGAAGAAGCATTCAAAAAAAGTTTAGCTTCCAAGAAGCAAAGAAATAAAAAAAAATTTTTTTTTGTGTTATTTTGTGAAACTTTTTTTTGTGTGTTGTGTACAAGAAAGTGATATTTTTTGTGCAAATTAAGTTATGTACTGAACTATGCAATTTTATTAAATCAGAATCCTCAACAATACAGGTAAATACAAACTAAATATTTTACTAAAATAAACTTGCGTACTGTATTATTTTTTTAAGTTTTATGTTACAGTACAGTAGCATTTTTTCTATCAGTTAATTCATTTATTTACAGAATTAAACTGATGTACCATTAGAATCTGATTAGTTTTGTCTTAAACGCTAGTTATTGTTGCCTCTTGGGGGGAAAATTCGCTACTCCACACTTTTCGCTAATCTGAATGAGCGCAGTTTTTATTAGTTCAGATTAGCGAGATACCACTGTATTGTAACAATTAAAAAAAAAAAACTTGAATAATTTATAAGCATATAAAAGGATATCACCTGTAAATCGTTGACATGCCAGCAAAATTCTTAGACATGCCACCTATGGCACGAGTGCCATAGGTTCGCCATCTAGGGTTTACTGTATCAAGTGTTTATTGTTGAAAATTGTCTTCGTTTTCTGCCAGGAAAGCGCATTTAAAATCGCAAGTGTGTTATTCTCAAGCAGAGCAGTTTATTTTCTAGTGAGTTATTATACATATGTAATGCTTTTTTTTTAATGTAAAAGTTTATTTTTATTGTAATGGCCACTAAAACTGCAACGAAAGGGAAAAAACCAACATTGAAGAGGAAATTCGATAAGAAAAAAATTAAAATCTTGGATCGGTTGAAAATTGGAGAAAAACCAGGAGTTGTTGCAAGGACTCTGAATTTAAATGAATCAACAAGTCATATTATATTTGGCAAACATTTCAATTAATTTTGGAAAAAATGGAATCTAATCCAAACATGACACTGCCTCAAACGTGGAAAGAGTTTTCAATATTGAATTGTGTAAAAATTATTTCTCTGTCCATTAAGGAATTACAACCCTCTACGTTGAATACTTGCTGGAAAAAAATATGGCCTGAAGCCTTAATGGAACAAAATTTCATACCTCCAGTGGATGCCAAGCTACGTCGTATAATAAACGTCGCACACATTTTTGGTGGAAAGGGCTTTTGCAATATGGTTGAAAACAAAATTAGTGAATTATTGATGGAGAAACAGATTTAAATGAGGAAGAACTGGTACAATTAATAGATAGCGTCGAACCAAATGGCAGGAAAAGTTCTGTCAAAGATTCTGATTGTGATGAATCCGTTAAAGAATTCAGTTTAAAGAAATTAGCAGAAGGATTGGACTTGGCAAGAAAGTTAGGAAGTTATTTTACGGATAATGATCCTTCAATGGAGCACTTGGGATAATTCACGAGACAATTGGATATTTGTTTAGTGCCATATTATGAACTTAATAAAAAATTTTCAACATAGTGGAAAGCAAAGTCTTATACTGCTTCTTGATGACTAAACCAGCCGAAGTATGCAATGAGAATTATACAAACGATGTCCAAGAGATTTCAAGTGGTGACGACCTCTGGCCACTTAAAGAACATCTACGAAATGTTATTTCTGAAGACAGTGATGATGATTAAAATATGTGCTTTATTTTATTGTGTCTAAAGCATTTATGCATTATATGCAATGAAATTTATGTACAATTTGTAATTTTTATAATCTTATACTACATATTTGTCATAGTTCATGTTTTCTTAACTTACATGAATTACCTGAATTAAATAAAAATATTGTTTTTGTTGGATATTTCATTGGTGTTTATATAATTAAAAATAAAAAAATGATTTCGTAACCTAACCCTACTTTTTCTATGTGATCTATGTCTCGTATAATGCGATTTATATAATGCAGCATTTCTATGGAACCTAACATCCGCGTTATATGAGGGTTACCTGTATTATTATTATTTTGGTAACCTCCATGGTGTCAGACTCATCGTGGGAAGCACACTTAATCAGTAACATGTGTTACGTCATTGTTTTCTTAAATATTTTACCTCAATTGTTCTCCTTGTGCCAACTGAGATCTGGCTTCTAAACTGACTTTCTGGGGCCGTTTCTCTCTTTGACGAAATTTATTTGTTTATGCTGTGCAGTCAGACCTCTAGGATAGAAATTCTTATCCGAAGAAACTTTCCCAGAATTCAAGTAATACCTTATATAGATTAAGTAGGTAGATTGAGTTCTCGGTATACAGTCATAGCCTTGACAATCTTAAATTCCCCTTTTTCTCCTCTAAACATAGGTTCGATATTTTCGTGAGTGGTAAAATTCTAAGAACATTGCAATTTAAACAACACATATAATCAAGCAAATCAAGGTTAATACTAAAATACAAGTAAAGCAGGGTAATAATAATCAAACAGACAGGCTATTCAATCACACTCATGAGAATCTTATGTTCAATCTATATCACAAACATGGATGTCAGTATTAGGCTAGATTACTGCTACTAACGACCCATACACATTAAACTTGGTCTAGACAACTTATGAACGTAGACTATCAGTCCAATTCGAATTTTACATAACACAGGAAACTGTCTCAAAATCTCTCTCTCTCTTCTAAACTCTGTCCATTTTACACCTTCATCACCAATAGGTAACACATAAAAGGGAAGATTTGTACATTACCACCTTGTTAGATGTTTTCTAGATCCTTCCGTCTGTTCTTTGTTATAGATTGTCCCTCTGTACGATGGATTGCCGCCATGTGGGAGTCACGTGCTCATCCAGAATTCACCACTTGTTTCTTCTGGGCTTATGAACTTTCCGCGTTGCCATTTCTAACACGATTTACCTTCAAAGGAATCCTTTGCTGCTTTCTCATCAGTTAGATCCACACCGATGGTCTAGAACTCTAACAGTGCCGTCATCTCATGCTATATTTTCTTTAATTCACATCGCTCAGCAACGGGAAACATGCTGCCGCTCTGCCGTCTTCACACGTCTTGTCGGGTATCAGACATGCTGATTCGATCAGGAACTTCGAGCAGGAGACCCACAAGGAGGGCACACGTGACCGGGGAACACCACAGGAAGCAGGAGAAAAAATGTAAAAGAAGCAAAAAGAAGGCCCCTCTCAACAATGTGAATCCATTTTTAAACCCCATTATAGCACCCTCTTTTCTCACTCCAAACTTGTCTACTATGCTCTCCCATTTGCTGTCACCGAGTGACATCACCTCCTTGCTGTACGCATATTGCTTTTTTCAGGGAATGCGAATTTCTTGCGCTTTCCATGAATGCTTACTCATTGCTTGTTACGTCATCTTTGGTGGTCAAACTGCAACCTTTGAACTTTCGTTCACACGATGATCACACGAAAGTCATGTGACTTTATACATGGCATATTTTAACATTGATGTTTTTGACAAATTAAGATTCCATCTATTTTAGACAATAACCTTAAACATAGTACAATTTAATATTTATTACCTCCTTAGATTTCATTTTAATTTAAGATTCAACCTCTTCTTTGATATTTTAATTCCTTTTTAAGCAAAGTTAATATCTGCATCTTCACATATTATGTCTGTTATGCCAAGAGTACAAGTGTGCTTTTGCTTGATATTGTTCTCTTGTTAAATCTTGAATGGGGCAGTTCTATTCTTGATAGAGCCATCATTCAAGATCTAACACATGCCTATCATAATGAACTGAAGTTATTTACACACCCTGCATTCACAATACACTCCACTCACCAACAACTCTCCACATAAAAAAATCTACTCCTCACACCCTTCTTCACCACATTTTTATACAACATGCAGGGATGGCCTCTCATCCTACCCATCTTAACATCCACTCTTTTTATAATTCCTTCTGTATTAATCTGATAGTGATCTTCAAGTTAGTTAAAGGATTCTACCATAGCTCCTCTTTTCCTCCTATCAACCAACTTCTGTAATCCATATTCCCTCAAAATGCTCTTCATAACCAACACTCCAGAGTCCTGATATCACTTTGGTCATTTGTCTTTGGATCCTCCTAGTGTTTCCATGTCACAATGAAAATTAGGAGAACAAATTTGAGCACAATAGCCAATGTGTGTGTGGTATGACCAATGCCTTATATAGAGGCAACACGACCTCCTTATCCCTACATGTCAATGTACACTTTTATCATGGCAGCAATTCAATGTACAGTCTTTGCAATACTTGCAATGTGCTTTCAGAACTTCAGTCCGCTATCTACCATCATTCCAAGATCCCGAATCTCATTCACTTCTAAAGTACAGCTCCACCAATACAGTATGTAGTTTTATGTCTCTGTATCCCAAAGTGCAACACCTTGAATTTATTCATATTAAAACTGCAGCCCTCACCTGTCCAAGCTAAAAGTGTATTCAAATCTTCCCACAGAGAATTAACATCAGCACTACTCCTGATAATTCTACCTAACGTGACATCATCAGCAAACATTTGAAGATCCCCAGTCAATCTCCACATGAAATATCATTAAGAAATAAATTAAACAGTAGGGCTCAAGAATGGAATCCTGAGACATGCGACTGGTCATCTTCCTTTTCTGCTCCATCATACACAACTTGCTTGTATCTTTAAGAAAGACAATCTTCAATCCATCTAACCAATCTGCTACCTAATCCCTCGTCTGCAGCTTATACACCAATTTGTCATGCGGTAATCTATCAAATGCCTTTACAAAAGAGAATAATGTGAATTCCATATGTAGAGTTTGTGAGGAGGGATTAATGAGCATTTTTAGGCAAGCAAAAACTAGAGCGTGTATGTGCAAGCACGTATGCACATGCACCCACCCACACTTAGGCACCGATTGATATATATCTATGGGAATTAAAGGCATGCAGGCTCTCAACATCACGGGTAGCATAGTTATACTCATTAAATTGCCTGCAGCTGTGAAATGCAGTGCAGTTAGTTATTGCTTGTGGTTGCCTGTTAGATAACTATTTTTTTTTTAAAACTGACGTTTATTTTTATCCTTTTTGACAATGGGAAACGGTGTTGAAGATATTTTATGTACACCATTTTCAAATCGAGAATATAAAGTCAAGTTATAAATTGTTAAAGATGGTAACTACGTCTATCTTTTGAAAACGTACCTTGTGTTTACAGCTTGTTTGCATCTCATAAATTGTTCTATTTATACATCAGATTGAACTGTATATATAAAATTACATTTATATAAAAAAAACTTACCTTAATAAAGCTGCGTTTTTTGTTATATAAATGCAATGAGAATTTAATAATGTTATTTTTGCATAGCACACTGCCTGGAATACCAACCATGTGTCATAGAAGACAAAAATATGTGCGTCTAATTTGTGCTTTTAATGAAACTTCAGTATTATGAATATGTTTTTTATTATCTTGTTTCAGAGAATATATTAAGTCAATGTAACATTAAGTTAGCTTAATATATTCAGATAATATATTAAGTTAACACTATCTAAAATATTACTTCAGAAGAACAAGCTATGTTCAGGCCAAAACAGAATATCTTCTTCTTCTGCAGCTTCTCCCACTTAAGTGGGGTCACTGTTGATAATGAGTCTCCTCCACACCTTCCTATCTTGGGCTGTCACCACATCCAAGTTCTTCATCCTCAAGTCCTCTTCTACCAGCTCCCTCCATCTCTTCTTTGGCCGCCCACGCTTCAGCCTTCCTTGCACATCATCTGCATGACCCTTCTTCCCACATATTCGGCCTCCCTCCTCATCACATGACCAAACCATCTCAACCTTGCCTCCTGTATTTTCGCTCCTAAGTTCGTAACTTTCACTGTTCCCCTGACAGTCATTTCTCAGACGATCCTTTCTGGTCACACCACACACCCACCTAAGCATTCTCATCTCTGCTACTTCCATCCTGCTGATGTTATTTTTCCTCAGGGCCACGTTTCTATAGCATATGTCATAGCTGGACTCACTACTGTCCTATAGATTTTGCCTTTCAGATTGATTGGCACCCTCTTATTGCATAACACTCCAGCCATCTCCCTCCAGTTCCTCCAACCTGCTTGTATCCTGCATCCTACTTCCTTCTCAGCTCCTCCATCTTCTTCCACTGTCGAACCTAAGTATCTAAAGTCTCTCACCTTCCTGATGACATTTCCTTCCATCCCCTGATCAGTCTCCTGTCCGCCGCCCACTGTGCAACACATATGCTCTGTATTACTTCTGCCCAGTCTCATACTTCTCTCTTCCAGTACTTTTCTCCATCTTTCCAGTTTAGTTCCCACTTCTTCTCTTGAATCTGCACACAGCAAGATGTCATCTGCATACAACATTGTCCAAGGCGCATCTTCTCTCACCTCCTCTGTTACCACCTCCATCACAATATTAAACAGAAACGGACTTAATGCTGACCCTTGATGCAAGCCAACTGTTACTTGAAAACTTTCTGTCTGTCCTAGACAGGTCCGAACACTTGTCTTCACATTTCTGTACATTTCCTGCAACAACCTGACATATTTCTCCAGCACCTTCTTCTCCCTCAGACACCTCCAGACTTCTTGCCTTGGCACGCTATCGTATGCTTTCTCCAGATCAATAAATGCCAGATGTAGCCTCCTTTGTTTCTCTCGATACTTTTCCATCATCTGCCATAACCCAAAGATAGCATCTGTTGTTGATCTAACAGGCATGAAGCCAAATTGTTCCTTTGCAATCTCTACCTCCTTCCTCAATCTACCATCAAGAACCCTTTCTAGGATTTTCATTGTGTAGGACATCAACTTTATTCCTCTATAATTTTTAAAGTCTTGTGCATCCCCTTTACCCTTGTAGATGGGGACAAGAGTACTCTCCCTCCATTCCTCGTGTATATTTTCCTGTTGGCAAACTTTCATGAACAGTTCCCACAGCAGGTCAATTATCTCTTCCCCCAGTGCCTTCCATGCCTCCACTGGAATTCTGTCGGGGCCCAACGATTTTCCATTCCTCATCCTCTTCATGGACTCTGTCACTTCCACTCTACTGATGTTCTGCACCATCCCCTCAGAAAGCTGCCCATCTCCTCTGTGAGTCCTTGCGTTTTCCTCATTCAAAAGTCCCTCAAAGTATATTTTCCATCTGTTTCTTATGTCCACATCCCTCCATAATACTCTTCCTTCAGCGTCTTTGATCTGCCTCACATGTAAGATGTCCTTTGCTGCTTTATTTCTACATTTCACTAGTTGGTAAATTTTTCTCTGTCCTTCCTTGGTTTCTAATTGATCATACAGATCTTGATATGCCATGGCCTTCGCCTGTGCCACAACTCTCTTGGCTTCTTGCTTTCTCTCTCTGTATGCCTCTCTGTCCTCTTCCACTCTTGACTCATCACACTTCTGCTTTGCCTTCCTCTTAGCTGTCACTGCCACTTGTACATTATTATTCCACCACCAACCCTCCTTCTGCTCTCTAATCTTTCCAGATGTCTCACCAAGCACCTCGACTACACAGCTCAGGATTACTTTTGAATTATGTTTCCACCAATCTTGTACACTTTCCAGTCCATCCGAAATCCTCACTAACACCCTCTTGTTGTGTCCCATTTATTGATTATTATTCTATCTAGTGAAATTCTGCTTATCTATATTCAACTTTTATCTATGTACAAGATATCACCCCAAAATATAAATATTTAAGTTATTTCTCCCCTTAGTGTCCCTAATATTTATATTATGCTGCGCCTTTTGGGACATTTAGTTTGAGATATAAAATACAAAAACAAGGAGCAATTACTAAAATATGTCTGAATGTGAAACAATATTGCAGTCATGACACTTTATCTCATTTTTTAACACATTAATTTCCCATGTGATTAGGTTCGTACGTTTTTCAAGTGGTGCATTGTGCAGCAATTTCAGACAACTGTTTTATCAATGAACAAAGGTTTATTAACTCATTAGCATGGTACAATTCAATTTCTAATATAATTCAATTCAATACTAAGAAAATATGTAGAAAATAACATTAGCTTATCACAAGTAATTTGGCTATGATCCTATATGAGTAATGCGATCATGCCGCCATGACAAATTCGACTCATACAATCATATGTATAATCCCTTATCTAATTAACACTTTAGCTAACCCTATATTAGTCTAAATACTCTATATGCTGTAGCACATGGACATATGTCATCAACTCGCTCTATTTAACTATTTAAAACTATGAGATTAAATTATCCTTTCACTGTGTTAACACATAACTTTGACATTTAAACTTTCTTATAAGTTACAATACACATGCATAAATCTCAGGACACATAATTACTTATATAATATTAATATTAACAAGCATACTTTCATTATAATCAGTCATGTACTAAAGTCCTAGTATAAATTTCCTTAGTCTCTTCAACAGTTCAGTAATAGAATAATGATTACAATTATAGATGATTTTCGGTTAACACGAGATTTTTACAGTACCTTTTTTTCTTGAGTTTTCTATATTGGCCTCTACCTTTTTCCGATCATACTATCCTGGTATGATCTCTCCTAAGTTCTTTTGGCATTAAAGAACTTAGGAGTGACAAAAGTTCTTTTGGCATTAAACTGTGCTCATGCGATCTTTACTTTTCGTAGTTGAATTAATAACACACTATAGAATGATCTATCATGGCTATGAAACTCGCCACGTGAACACCGACTTCTTTACAGATTTCCCTTTCTCGTAGTTGTCACTGGATGATGAAACACTTAGACAATACCTTCTTTTCTTTGGCTAAATGGCATTCCTCGTTTCTTACCATAGGAAATACGGAATCGAAATCCCACTCACTTTTGTTTCCTTGTTGTGACGACAGAGATAACTCCAATCCCGCCACTCAGGAAAACCTTGTGAAAACCTATACGAAGGAGCTCGTGAAGAAACTATCCAGGAAAAAGCCCCTTTTGTTAGGGGTTTCTAACCCTTTTATACCTTGACCCCTAACAGCACCCACTTTAATTTCTTTTCTCCGCCCCTTACTTGATTCGACTTCATCGACCAATTAGGGTGGTGTTTTTCTGCCAAACATCCTTTGGTCGGCGAGCCCGTGACGATGTCTCAAATCTGGGAATTTACCCTGAGCGATAGTCTGTTGTTTTTCTTTTGCTAGCCTCTAAATTAATCCCCTTTCCAAATTTTCTAGGAATTTGCTTAATATTTTAATCTCTAGCCTCTCACATATAATTCCTTATGACTAATCTTTTCTGTCTTACTTAGCTAAATTTTTCTTTTATATCACAATCGTAAAATATTCCTTCTTTTATTAGTTAGTTCAACAAACACCTTTTTTTTATATATATATTTTACTTGGATGCAAGAATATTTTTCTTTCTTTTAAATAATTCATTTATTAGCTTTTATACAGGGGTTTTATTTTATTTTCTCTTCATGTTACACCATGATAACTGGGAATTCTACATTCTTAAGGTATCAGGGTGTAACACTCTCCCTAAAATGATTCCCCACACTCTCCTCTTTTAAGCGAAACTACTTAATTGTCTTCATTCCATGGCATCCAGAGGTTCTTATCTTCGATCTTATTTTAAAGTCTGCGCACAGCAGTCGGTGTTGCTGTCTACTTGATCTGTTGGAATTACTTTACAATTTGTCACAACCTTAAGATGTTTTCTTCTAGTCAAAATGTAGTCAATTTGTGAACTGTTGTTACCACTCCTAAATGTTATCAAATGTTTTTCCCTCTTGTAGAAAAACAAGTTCACAATTGCCAGATCAAATGCTACTGCAAAGTCCACAACCCTCTCTCCTTCCTGGTTCATCATTCCCACTTCGTGGCCACCATGCACCCTTTCAAGGGTGCATGGTGGCCACATTATATGTGTCAGTTCAAGTCTCCTCTGACAATCACCATCTCATTTTCTTCCAATTCCCTCATTTCTTCATCTAACATGTTCCAGAACTCATCTTTCTCCTCTGCTGTACAACCAACCAACTTGCGGGGCATATACACATAATACGACCACCTGCTCTTCTCCAAGACCCAATTTCATTCGCATGATCCTGTCGTTCCTTCTACCCACTTCCAGTACTTTACCCTTCATTCTGCCACACACCACAATTCCTACACCATTTCTTCCCTCGTTATTCGCTCGAGAGTAGAACAATTTATATCCATCTCCCAGTTCCTTTGCCTTTCCCCCCTTCCACCTTGTCTCCTGCACACATAAAATGTCCAACTTCCTCTTCCTCATCATGTCTGCCACCTCTCTTCCCCTTCCAGTCATGCTTCCAGCATTCAGTATTCCCACTCGCAACATCCTCTCCACCTGCTGGGCTCGCTTCTTTAACCGCACTTGCCCTTGATGCAGTAACTCTCGTCCACCTCGCAGCTGTAGGGCGATGTGGCTGTGCGTCGCTTAAGGGGTACGCCCTAGCCCTTATATAATTTTCTCTTTGACTCATATCATAGTTTGAGCTGGCATTGAAGCTTTCCAACCGGATGCCCTTCCTGACATCAGCCCTCGCATTTATCCGGGCTTGGGACCGGCATCCATTGAGGCTAGCTTGCCTCCTTCGGTGGCTGCATAAGACGAAATGACTTAGCAAGATAGAAAAGACTCACCCCTAGCCCTCGAATACTCTAATAGCATCAGGGGGAAGGAGCAAGGAGAGGAGAAAGAAGCAAAGAAAGAAGAGGAGGGACCAGTCTACAGAATAATATAACAGAACAAAACAGACTATCAAGATCAGATTTTCACTTTATGACAAATAGTTGAGAAATTATTGGAATATTTCAAGGATATGTTTTAAGTTTTGTAGATCTGGAAAAGACATATGACAAGGAGCACAGAGAACAGCATTTCAAAACACTACAATTTTTTGGGATAAATAGAACATTATACAGAGCAATACATAGTATACATTTAGATTGTAAGTCAGCAGTTAGAATTGAAGGAAATACAGGAAGATGACCTGATGTAAAATCAAGTGTAAGACAAGAGACAAGGATGCACATTATCCTGACTCTTATTAATCATCTATATGGATCACATTATGAAATAAAAGTGGTATTAGATCTAACATTAGAATTGGAGGTATCTAACTTAACTCTTTGCTTTATGCAGGTGATGTTGTATCAAACACATCTAGTGCAAGTCTCCAGGATTCGCTAAATTGAATAACAGCTATAACAAATTTAGCATGAAAATCAGCAATAAAAAGACCAAAAACTATGAAAATAGGTAGTAACACTGAACACATTAACTGCATTCTGAATGGAGAGCCTACAGAACAAATAAAATATTTCAGATATATAGGCACAGTTTTTAGTGTAGATGACGAGTTAAATCTGAAATAGGCAACAGAATAAGCAATGCTAGTGTGGTGAGTAGCAAGATGAATAAGAGATAAATTAACCAAATCACTAAACTGACAGTATACAAAACAGTGTTCAGCACTTGATCAAAGACTAGAGACCACAGATATGAAGGTTCTGAGAAACATTTTTGTGAAGATGACAAGTTAAATCTGGAAATAGGCAACAGAATAAGCAATGCTGGTGCGGCGAATAGCCAGATGAATAACTTTATATGGAATAAGAGAGAAATTAACCAAAACACTAAACTGACAGTATACAATATTCAGCACTTGATCAAAGACTAGAGACCACAGATATGAAGGTTCTGAGAAAAATTAGTGGAGTGAACAGAAAGGTCTGAAAGGTCATTGATCACTGCAGAAAGAACTGCAGTGATCAATGGCAGAATCATATTAAAAATTAAGATATCAGAAAGGAACTCACCATTGTTAGCATTCAAGAATGTGTAAACAGAGCTAATCTAAGATGGTATATGGCCACTTAAACAGAATAGATGAGGAAAGGTTAGTAAAACAGGTGTTTCATGTCAAGATGGCATGAAAGAGAACCGGAAGATCAAGGTCTAGGTGATTCGGTCAGAGGTGCCTTAGAAGCATGAAATGTTAGATACGACAATAATGGAGTGCTGACAAGTAACAGACCAATTTGCAGGAAATTGTGGATAGGAGGTTAATAATAATGCAAAATTTAATCATGTAGTGCTGTCATAGTAGCTTGAACACCCTTTGGGGGTACATATCAGGAAACTGATGATGAAAATATTATTTCAAACAGTATTTATTGAACACCTTCAACTATTCTTTTACTTGTGTTTAATATATAAATTCAGAGTAGTACATGTTATATGCTAGACTCTCACTAATACACACACACACACACACACACACACACACATTCTAAAAATGACTAATGTTCATAATAAACATATAAGAGGAAAGTAATAAACTGATTAAATCAGCTTTATCTACTTCATTCAAGTAATAACATAATTATCATACCAAATCTTAAAATCCTTAACACTTTTTGTATTAACAATATGTTTTGGTAATGCATTCCATTCACTGACAATTCTCCATGTAAAAAAATCTTCTCCTCACACCCCCTCTTCACTGTATTCTTACATAACTTCCAGGGATGGCCTCTGGTTCTTCCCCTTCTGCCTTCTACTCTTTTTATAATCCCATCTGGATTAATATGATAAAATCTCACTAGCTTAAATGTCTATCATTTCACCTCTTTTCCTCCTATCCACCAAACTCTGCAATCCACAGTTCTTCAACCTCTCTTCATGGCCAGCATTCCAAAGTCCTGATATTGTCGTAGTCACTCATCTCTGGACCTTGATCAATGTTTCCACATCACACTGAAAACCAGGTGATCAAATCTGAGCACAATATCAATGTGTGGTCTGACCAGTGCTTTATGCAGTGGTACAACTACTTCGTTTTCCTTACATGTTAGAGTACTTCTTATCATAGCAGCACTACGATGTGCAGTCTTTGCTATACTTGCAGCATGCCCTCTAAATTTCAGTCTACCATCAACCTTCACTTCCTGCAGTAAGGTACCGCCATTAAACACAGCCTTATATTTCTGCACTCCAAAATGCAACACCTTGCACTTATTGATATTAAAATTACAACCTCACTCCTTTGTCCATGTAAAGTCTATTCAAATCTTCCTGAAAGGAATTAACATCAGTAGTGCTGCTTATAATTATCCCTAACTTTGCATCATCAACAAACAACTGAAGATCCTCAGTCAGTCTACATGATATATCATTTATAAAGTTAAACAGCAAGCTCTCAAGAACAGAACCCTGGGGGGGGGGGGCATGCCACTGTTTACCTTCCTTTTTTGAGACACTACTCAATCATACACAACTTGCTGATATCGTTCAGAGAGGCAATCTCTGTGTCGGATAATTATAACTTTCTGCAAATGATTATAACTATTGGGTACTTTATATATGAATTAATATTTCTTACTTATGGATAAGGTGTAATTGAGAGATATTGTTTAATTAACCAATATTTATTACAAATTTAACAAATTATACATTTTAGTGTGAAATAATTATAACAAGAATAACAACAAGAATAGCCAAAAACGCTTTTGTTAATTTTTAATAGGACATATGGTCTCCATTAACAGCCAAAACAGCAGTACATCTTGATTGCATGGACTCAATAAGATGATCAAACACTTCTTGTGAAATATTTCCCCACTCTTCTGTGAGAGCAATTTCGAACTCTTGAAGCAATTGTGGTGGCACCAGTTGAGCAGAAACGCACCTACCTAAAGCATCCCAGGCATGTTTGATTGGATTACAATCCAGTGAACAGGCAGCTCGTCCATTCGTTCAATACCTTCTTCCTCAAACCACTCTTGTACCAAATTTGCACAGTGTGGACAAGCACTGTCATCCATAAAAATGAATTCTTGGCCAATTGCAGAAGCATTCCATGCTGCTGCGATACCTTTCGGCTGTTAAGGAACCATTTCTGATAAAATAGAAATCAGTATGGCTACCTATACTTATTCAAGCCCATATCATCAAATGCCCACCTTGATGTTGGGGTCTTTCACAAACAAACTCTGGATTATTTCTTGTTCCACTTTCAGGGCCATATCAAGATATGTGGGTTATCTGGTTGCAGACTGAATCTGGACTCTTCACTAAAAAGTACATGAGCTCAATCCTCATTTGTCCAATTTTGGTGTTCCTGTGGTGAATGGCAATATTTGAAAATACTGCCATTCACCAATCTGCAGTGAGCTAGAATGGTGAATTATAGTCCAATCTTCCAAGATGAATTAAACAGAAATAAAATGGCTCTCATTTCTTGCAGATTGTTACTACCTATGGCAGCAAGCTGTTAAACTTGAAGGCAAAGTGTGCTAAGAATCCCTGGGTAACCAGATCACACTGCTATTGGAAACTAGAGCATGAAACTTTAAACTGTAGGATTCAGAGCAGTGAAGCACGGCTAACTGAACTATTGAAGAGATAAAGCGACTAAAATGGGACATTCTTCGACTGTGTAAAGTTAGACATGATGAAGAAAATGATGAAGGTGAGGAAAGAATCAGTGGATTTGGATTCATGGAACCATTTCTGACATTTGACAGTATATCTGATTGAATAGCAAGTATTGTTGTCCAAATCTCAAAAAGATACACTCTTAAGATCATCCAAGTCTATGCACCAACAATAAGTCATGCTGGTGAAGAAATTAAAGACTTCTGCCATGATGTATCCTAACTTTACAATAAAGGAAAACATTTCAAAATTGTAATAAGAGACTTTAATGCTAGAATTGGTATACAACAATCACATGAAAGCTCAATGGGAAATTTTGGATATGGCATGTAAGATTATAAAGTAGCAAGGCTAATAGAATTTGCAGAAAAAAGAAAACCTGTGCATCATGAATTATTTTTTTCAATAAAAAAACACATAGGAAGTGGACATGGAAAAGTCCAAATGGAAAAAAAACTAGTGAAGCTGACTTTATCCTCAGCAATAAGAAAAACATCTTTCAGGACTGTCCTGTTATCAAACACCTTCAACACTGGAAGTGACCATCATATTGTACAAAGTAAGATTCAAATAAACTGCCAAAAAGAAAGAAGAAATATGTTTTTAAGATCAAAGCAAAACATAGATACACGAACTCAACATTAAAGAAGATATCTTCCAACATGAACTAAACAACAGATTTACAAATCTCATTATATGACAATGCTGGTCAATCAGCATTGCCATATAATCAGATTCACCAAAACTTTTTACTATGCTCATTTGAAATAGCTGGAATCACAAAAAATAAACGACGCAAAATTTCTGAAAAAATAAAACAGCTTATGAAGAAACAAAGAGAAATTAAATAAGCAAATAACCTAGAGAATAAAACTGAATACACTGAATTGCAAGTGATGTGTATTCTTATTTCTTAAAATTCTTATTTTGAAATAAGAAAATTTAGTTGTAAATTCATACAAAAAAGAATTGAAAACAACAGTACTCTCAAAAACGACAAACAACAGACAGATGGTTGCAGTCAAACTATGAGTTGGAACTATCTATAACCATGGATAGATAAGCTATAGCAAAAAGAATTGAAAAATTTTACTCAGTATTATATCAGGATGATGATGAATCAAATGAAGATAAAGATAACTATGAAATAACTGAAGTGCTACAGATTCTACCTGAAGAAGTTATGTGAAGTATCCAAAGCTTGTAAAATGGAAAAGCTGCCGGTGAGGAGTTATAGCTGAACTTCTAAAAGCAGGTTGAGAAATGATCTACAAATCTGGGCAAAACTATTTACCCTTTGTCTACAGAAAATTATGATTATGTACCAAGAACATGGAAGAAAGCTACCCTAATTCTGATACACAAAAAAGGTGATCAGTCTACTATCAGTGGTTTACAAAGTGTTTACAAATGTCTTGGCACATAAGCACTGTGCAACTGTAGACCTAGCACAACCAAAAGAACAGGCAGGCTTTCAAAGTGGCTTTATTACAATGGACCACATTCAAGTTGTACAAAAGATTATCACACAGTGTAATGAATACCAATCACCATTATTGTCTTGGTTTTTATTGATTATGAGAAAGCCTTTGATTCAGCAAAAACATGTGCAATGCTCAAAGCATTACAAAACCAGCAACTGGAGGAGCCATATGTCAGGACTATCAAATCAGCATACACCAATGCAACAGCAGCAATTCATTTCAATGGAAACATATCTATTGTGGAAATACAGAGGTATAAGACAGGGAGATATAATATCTCCAAAATTATTCACAACGTGCCTAGAAGAAATATTCAAACTTCTTGTATGGGAAGAAAAGACTGAAGATAAATGGAAGCAAGTAGATCATTACATATACTTAGGACAACAGATATCAACAGAACAAAATATCATTGCCAAAAGCAAAAAACATGCAATGCTTGGTTGGAAAGCATTTGGAAAATTACAGTCAATATTCAAAAGCCAAATACCATTATGAATGAAAAGAAAAATTTTTAACCAATGTATTCTTTCTATATTTGACATATGGATGTAAAACATGGACACTAAATGCAAAGAAACTTCAAAAATTAAGAACACAATTTAGTGGAAAGATGTATGCTTGATATCACAAGACTGGATAACATGAGGACTACATTATCATCATCATCAAATTCCTGTCAATATACCCAAAGGGGGAGTGTACAGGATCTTATGATAGTACTACATGAAAAGTTACATCAGGATGGTGGCTGTTGAGGTTCTGATAGGAATAGCAGTTCTGGTTTAGATGACAGTAGGCAGTACATGTCATTTATATTGTTGTTAAGGTCATAGATGCTGATGAAGTGGATGTGGAAATTCTTTTTTTTTGGTAAGAATTACTATTGATGGGTTGTTTGGTTGGATTTTAGGTGTTATGGTTGCAGTTTTTTTTTTCTTTTAATTATTTTTTTATGGAAGAATTTTTGAGACCCATGGTAAAATTGCATTTATTTGGGTTGTGGTTCACAGTGATGAGGAAGAAATAAAAAGGAAGTGGAACATGCAGTGAGAGTGGCAGAATTGCAAACATACTGCCCATACATGCCTCTCTGGCTGAATCCAAAGTTTTCTTTAGTGTTTGCCACTGCATCTCCATGGTTTGGTTCTTGTATTCAACTTCTTTCATTTTTTTTTCAATGATGTTTGTGTATTTGAGCTGACAGCTCACCTATGAAAGCTGCTCAACTTTTGATTTGTTTTCAAACTTTCTTAGACACTTTTCTTTTCAATATGAAATTCAATTTTAACCTCCTCAAAACTAAACAGTGATCAAATCCTCTGTATACCCTCGTGTCCTGAACCAATGGAAAAAACATTACTATCGACTACAACATGGTCAATGAAACTTTTCTTACTTCTTCCATCTTCTCTCCATGTGAATTTGTGCACAATGTTGGAACATGGTATTAGTAATAACTAATCCATGTCCTGAACAGAAATTCAGCAGGCATTTACAATTCTTATTAGCTTCATGCTTTTCTCCAAATTTTCCCCAAACATTTCTGCATGTCTGTAATCATGTTTAGATCTCCAACAAGGATCAACTTTTCCTTTTTTTTCACTGTGCCAGCTGCTTTCTCTAATGCCTAAGAAAAAAAACGTTTCTTCTTTGGTAGAGTCTTCTATCAGACCATAAGCACAAATAAAAAACGCCTCCGTAGTGCAATTGGAAGAATGATGGTACATTGCATCCTTCGATTGGAATAGGCCTAAGTTAAATTCTTGTCATGATGGGAGGAATCTTTATGTGGAATTTTTTCAATCGAAGGTGAGTTAGCTGATCTCATACATCCCGCATACAGACAAATCGTCCCTTCAGAACATGCACAATTTACAGACAAAAAATACTAGTTGTGATGGTGGTAGGCAGTAAATGGCATTGATAGAGATAATTGATAGTATAGGTGGAGACAGTTGTATAGTAGGTATCCTCCCACGATGAGTCTTCGGACTCCTTGGAGATGTCACAAATAATAATAATAATGTGTTATTGTCCAGTTCCCCATTCTGATATGTACCCACATCTACTCAATATTGTCTGCTATTCAAGAAGATTTTCCTCATATTTAGTGTTAAATACTATAGCTATTGATAAATACTATAACATATCCTGTACACCCCTTGAGGGTACATGTCAGGATATGATATAGTACCTCTGATGATGATGATGATGATGATACTATAGCTACTCCCTCTTTTCCCTGATTGTTATTGCCTGAAAATAGCATTTTGTATTTGTCATTTAGCTACCTGTATACACACAATATTTATCATACACCCTTAAACTCATATACTCTAAGAGCACTCACTAGTTCTGGAAATCATTCCACTCATTCAATCAACCAATGGGAAAACATCGCTATCAACTATAACATAGTCAAAGAGACTTTTCTTAGTTCTTACATCTTCTCTCCATGTGAATTTGTGCACATTTTTATGTTGGAACATGGTGTTATTAATAACTAACCCATGTCCTGAACAGAAATTCAGCAGGCATTTACCATTATTATTAGCTTTGTGACTTTTCTCCAAATTTTTCTGAAACATTTCTGTATGTATGGTTATGGTAATCATTTCCTACTCTGCTGTTTAGATTGTCAAAAAGGATTGACTTTTCTTTTTTCATTGTGCCAGGTGCCTTTTCTCATGCCTAAAAAAACTCCTCCATTTCTTCCTTGGTAGAGCCTTCTGGGACCATAAGCACAAATAAGAAGACTCATTATCCAGTTCCCTATTCTGATATTAGCCCACATCACTCCACTTGATATTGCCTGTCATTCAAGAATATTATCCTCGTGTTTAGTGTTCAATATTATATCTACTCCTTCAAATGGAATACGTGGATAAGAAATCAAACCAAAGTCTCTGACATCATAGGAAGAGTGAAACATCTGAAGTGGCAATGGGCTGGGCATATTGCTTGAAGACAAGATCAATGATGAATAAAAGGTACAGGATTGGATTCCATGAGAGGACAAATGACCACAATGCTGACCTAAATCATGATAGATTAATGATATAAGATTTGCAGGAGTAAGATGGGAAAGAAGAACCATGGATAGACAATTTTGGAGTAATCTTGAAAAGGCCTTCATCCAGCAATGGATTGGCAATGGCTGCTGCTGATGATAAATAAAAATACTTGCAGATGACCTTTCAATATAATGTTCTGTATTACTCATAACCTAACTTAAGTCTGATTTGTGACAAAGAATCCTTTGGTACATCTTTTTTCAATGATTACTTTATTTGTTTATCAAATACAATTTATCTATTATTTACTAACTTTTGCACTTTGGGATATTTCATTTCTTCAATAACATTTGTTCCCTCTGTCTGGCTTTCCTTTAAATGACGAGGCCATACCCAGTCTACCCAATCCATCTGACGCACCTGAAAAAGAAATGCAAACTACTCAATTGAAAGAAAAACATACAATATGAAATAATTTATGTCCAAAGCAATATTGCATTGGAGATGGCCTTAAAGAATGAATAATTTTCATTAATTACAAAAGGTAATTTGTAAACGGAAATTTTATATACAGAAATGAATATATTTCAATATTAAATTTCTTTTTAGGTTGCAAAATGCAAGAGCACATTTCCTTTCGTTTATCTGATCATCTGTAAACAAGTTATTCTAGAACTAGCGGTGGACAGATTTTATTGAAATTTAGTAACCGAAATCCTTAAAATCCTTTTTGATCTTAAAATTGTTGTTTCAATTTAATCATTGTAGATGCAAAAATGGGAGATATGTGCAGAAATTATACATTGCAATAACTCTACTCTAAATGAATAGAATTTAATAAAAGCTAGGATTTGGGATATACATTAGAATAGAAATATATTCCTATATCGATATAGGAATATATCCATGTAGTTCAATTATGAATTCAACAGATTGTTTTATTAGTAATGGTTGCTAAGATAGCCCATAAGATCACTTGGCTAGAACACATTAATAAGTAGAGATAAGGCAGTTCTTAGTCCTCTTTATAAGGACTTGATATATGCCCACATTTGGATTACTATGCTCAAGTCTGGTCTCCTGGATTTCTTGGGGATGAGGAAGTGGTGAAGAGGATTCACAGACAAGTAACCAAGATGGTAAGTGGCCTGCGGAACATTTCCTATGAGATAGATTGAAGGTGTGTTTATTGGAGAAGTTGATTGATAGGAGAAAAAGAGGGGATATGACAGAAATATTTAAATTGCTTAAATGGTTTTATAGGATAGATGCAACGGAAATCTTTCAAAAGATAATTATAGGAGCCAGAACAAGGGTTATCTTTGAAAATTGAATAAAGATGTGGTTAGTGGGCATGTGAAGACTAGATTTTTGGCTTGGAGTAGTTATGATTGGAATGGATTATCAGAGTCAGTTGTGAGTGCTTTGTCTGTTAATGAGTTCAAAGACCTCCATGAGTTTTTGGACTCCATGCAGGTTCCTGTACAATAAAAATAATAATGCTTTAAGTAGGAAAGAAAAAGTTAAGCTATTTATGGCAATGAAGCAGATCCTTTGTAATGACTAGGCTTAGAGGAAACATTTAATAGGATTATAATTGCAGGATATTTATTAACAATCCTGTGTAAAAGCCAAGGTAAAGATGGCAAAAACTTGAAACAAAGACTTGATAAGTTATGAAATAACTGTTTCATGAAAGCAATTATCTTCAATAAAGATTTCTGAGAGAGAATAAAGGAAAAAAAAACATGCCTATCAAATGGTAATTAGGCAAAAAAAAAAAGATTCTATCATTTCTTTTTCTCATCATCATCATCAAATTCCTGCCATGTACTCTCATGGAGTGTACAGGATATGATGGTACTACATGAAATATTTACATCATTACTAATTTCCTATCTACAATTTTCATCTCCAAATCAGTCTGTTATTTGATAATGTACAACATTATCAGATCTTATATTTCTATCGTCTAAGGCACTTTGTACTGTATCAATCCACCTATATCTTGGTCTTCCTCTGGGTCGTGTTTTCCTGAAAACCTGGCAGAGAACACTTCTTTTGCTAATCTTTTCTTGCCCATTCTGTTTAAGTGACCATACCACCTGAGATTAGCTCTACTAATGCATTCCTGTATGCTGACAATGTTAAGTTCTTTCCTAATATCCTTGTTTTTAATATGATATTGCCATTGATGCCATCTGTTCATGCCTCTATTCTTTCTCAGGACTCTCATATCTGCGGTCTCTAGTCTTTGGTCAAGTGTTTTACTTCTGACCCAGCTCTCAGATCCATAAGTTAAAACTAGTTTGAACACTGTCTTGTATACAGCTAATTTAGTGTTCCGACTAATTTCTCTCTTATTCCATATGAATTTATTCAACTGACTTCCTATCATATCAGCTTCGTTGATTCTGTTGTCTATTTCCATATTTAATTTACCATCTTCACTAAAAATCGTGCCTAAATAGCTGAAATGTTTTACTTGTTCCACAAGTTCTCTGTTCACTATTCTTTTTATTGCTGACCTTCATACCATATCTATTACAACAGTCATTCAATTTAGTCAGGGAATCTTGCAGACTTGTAGTGGATTTATTTAGAAGTATAACATCATCAGTATAAAGCAAAGAGCTGACATTAACATCTCCAATTTTTATATCATATTTAATACCACTTTCCTTCATAATGTGATCCATATAGATAATGAATAACAAAGGGGATAATGTACATCCTTGTCTCACACCAGATTTAACATTAAACCACCTTCCTGTAGTTCCTTCAATTCTATCTGCTGACTTACAACTCAAATAAAGACTAAGTATTGCTTGATATAATGCTCCATTGACACCATATAACTGTAGCGTATTGAATAGCTTCTCTCTTGGCACCTTGTAATATGCCTTTTCCAGATCGACAAAACTTAAATACAGATCTTTGTTATATTCCTATGACTTCTCAACTATTTGTCGTAAAGTGAAGACCTGATCCTGACAGCCTCCATTTGGCCTGAATCCAGCTTGTTCTTCACTAAGCTTTTCTTCCACAATTCTTCTCAACCGCTTCTCAAGTATACTTGCATAGATCTTGCCAGGAACACTCAGTAGGGAAATACCTCTGTAATTCTCACATGCAGTTTTATTTCCCTTTTTATATATGGGTACTATGAGAGCTCTACTCTAATCATCGGGAATTCGTCCCTCTGTCCAGGCCTCTTGAAGTATGCAGTGCAGCCACTGTAAGACTCTTATACCACCATACTTCAGCATTTCTGGTCAAATATCATCTACTCCTGCAGCCTTTCCACATTTCAAGCCTTTGATGGCTTTTTCTACTTCAAGTATGGATATGCATTCCTGACTGTATGCCTATTGAGTGTTTTTTACCATTGTGCTATCACTGCTTGTTTCATTTAGCAATTTTTCGAAGTAATTACTCCATACTTCAAAGATATCTTTTTCTCCCATTTTCATGTCACTTTTATCATCTCTAACTCCTTTTACAGCACTCTTTCCTCCATTTCTAAGCTTCAACAACCTCCAGAATATTTTGCCACCTTCTTGATATTTATTTTCTATGTTGTTACCAAAGTCCTCCCATGACTTTTGTTTAGCCAGTTTTACATAGTGTTTAGCGTTCTTATATTTGTCTCTGTATTCTCTAAGAGCACAAGCTGACTTATTTATCAGGAATTTTTGATATGCTTGCTTCTTTTCCTTCAATGCCTCTTTAACTACTTGTGTCCACCATGTAGTTCTGATTTTTCTATCCTTGAAGACAACCTCACCACATGCCTCTCTGGCTGAATCAATCAGGGTTTTTTTCAAGGCTTACCACTGAATCTCCAAGGTTTGGTTCCTGTTCTCAAACTCTTTCATTTTTTTCTTCAATAATCTTTGTGTATTTTAGTCTACAGTTCACATCCGAGTGCTGCTCAACTTTTATTTGCTTTAAAACTTTCTTAGATTTTATTCTTTTCGATATGAAATTCAATTTTATCCTGCTCAAGACTAAATAGTGATCACTTCCAATTTCAAATCCTCTGTACACTGTGGTGTACTGTACCAGGGAGAAAACATCACTATCAACAATAATGTAGTCAATGAGACTTTTCTTATTCCTTCCTCTTCTCTCCATGTGAATTTGTGCACATTTTTATGTTGGAACATGGTGTTAGTAATAACTAGTCCATGTCCTGAGCTGAAACCCAACAGGTATTTGCCATTATTATTAGATTTGCTCTTTTCTCCAAATTGTCCCAAAATATTTTTGTATGTCTGACAATCATTTCCTACTCTGCTATTTAGATCCCCAACAAGGATCAACTTCTTCTTTTTCATTGTGTCTGTTGCTTTCTCTAAAGCCTCAAAAAATTCCTCTCTTCTACCTTAGTAGAACCTTCTGTGAGTCCCTAGGCACAAATAAGTCTCATTGTCCAGTTCCCCATTCTCATACTTGCCCACCATTCAAGAAAATTAGCATCGTATTTAGTGTTGCATACTATGGCTACTCCTTCTTTTCCTTGATTGTCATTGCCAGTATATTACATTTTTATTTATAAATGTATTTATACATTTTTTTTTTTTAGGTTGATATAAGATTTATTGTACAATAACTGAGAGCAACCATTTTCCACATGCATCGCTAGCATTCCCTTCCAAGATAATAAACATATTTCAAAATACAAGTTTCTCTTATTTTGTCTTGCCTTTAACAACAAACTATATGATAAAATGACTAGAAATGTAAAAATACGTTGTATACATTTAGTGTATGTCTATATTAAAAATTACACCTGGACTGCATATGCTATAACGAACTGTGAATCTCAGGGCCAAGAGACGAACCAGTGGCGGCCCGTGAACTGTTAAGTGGGTGTGCTGCCTATACATAATAATTTATAAAAAAATTCTTTTTTTCCTAATCAGTAACCAATTTATTAATAAATTGGTTACTAATTAGGAAAAAATAATTTCTTTTTAATTATTTTGTATAGGCAGCACCCCCACTTAAAACTTCACGGGCCGCCACTGATACGAACACAAGTTAATCTGGTTGAGGGGTTCTCCTGATAGCAAGCACTTCTTATCTATGTTTCTCCAACTCTATCACATTCTTCACACCCACATTTTGGTTGATGGAAAAATGTCATGGCTATGGAGGTTAATGGGAGAAAACACATGAACCAGGGCTATCATCTTAACCTCCATGTAACTTATTTTGTTGCAACAATTCATCTCACTTATGGAAAACTTCCTCCAAAGAGTTGAAATGACCTGTGTGATGGAGGAGAAACTTTAATCTTAATAGACTGATCCAAAACAAGGACTACAAAAAATGTACTCACTTGTAGAATTGCAGAAATGTACTGATGACCCCCCCATTTTTCTCTCATTCTGAAACAAACCAAAAATTCAAATTCAAATCATTGTTGACTTCAATGAACACCCTATGGAACAACTGGGAATGTAAATAAACATCAAAACAATGCATATTTTTTGCAAACTTGCTTAAAGTGATTCATTCAATTGCAATTACAAGTGCTAAGAGTGGAAAATACTAACAATTTTCAATATTTTAGCAGTCATCTCTGAGAAAATGCTGATATGAATGAAGTATCATTTGAAATTTACTAGTGCAGCTTTCACATGTTTGAGAACAACAAGGATTCACATTATCTTCACTCTTATTCATCATCATCTATATGGATCACATTGTGAAAGAAAGTAGCATTAGGTCAGATATTAGAATTGGAAATATCAGACTTAGGTCTTTGTTATACGCAGACGTTCTTGCACTCTTAAACATATCTAGTGTAATTCTCCAGAATTTTCTAAATAAACTGAATAACAGCTGTAACAAATTTGGCACAAAAATCAGCAATAAAAAGACCATCATCATAATAAATTCCTGATATATATACCCTCAAAGGATGTACAGGATATGATAGTAGTACATGAAAAATTGACATCATTACTAACTTCCTATCTACAATTTTCCTCCAAATCAGTCTGTTAAATGTCAAGACTTCAATATTATCAGGTCTTATATTTCTGTCTTCTAAGGCACTTTTTACTGTATCAATCAACCTATATCTTGGTCTTCCTCTGGGGTCTTTTACCTGCCAACCTGGCAGAGAACACTAGTTTTGCTAATCTTTCCTCTCCCATTCTGCTTAAACGACCATACCACCTGAGATTAGCTCTGCTAATGCATTCCTGGATGCTGACAATGTCAAGTTCTTTCCAAATATCCTCGTTTTTAATATGATATTGCCAGTGATGCCATTTGTTCATGCCTCTAATCTTCCTCAGGACTCTCATTACTGCGGTCTCTAGTCTTTGGTCAAGTGTTTTACTTCTGACCCAGTTCTCAGATGCATAAGTTAAAATTGGTTTGAACACTGTCTTGTATACAGCTAATTCAGTGTTTTGACTCATTTCGTTCTTATTCCATATAAATTTATTCAGTTGACTTACTACCATACCAGTTCTTTCGTTTTTTGTTGATTCTGCTGTCTATTTCCATATTTAATTTACAATCCTCACTAAAAATCATGCCTAAGTAGCTGAAATGTTTTACTTGTTCTATAAGTTCTCCATTCACAATGCAGTTGATATTTTCTATGCCTATTTCATTGTCTTTGTCTGCCTTCATACCAAATCTATTACAACAGTTATTCAATTTAGTCCTTGACCAAATCTTGCAGACTTGTAGCAGATTTTTTTAGAAGTATAACATCATCTGCAGAAACCAAAGAGCTGAGATTAACAGATCCAATTTTGATACACTTAATATTGATTCCTGGTTTCAATGGAAACATTCATTTCCTACTTGAAATACCTGTCCCTTATCAAAGTCTTGATTCTCAAAAAAAAGTGTAGAAAGCTGTTCAAGAGTAAGAATATGACATATCAACAACTGGCATTCATCAAAATATCTGCTACTAAAGCTTGAGGCAGTTGGAAGTAAATTATCAACACATCCAGTGCTGATTTTGTAAGAGGCCAAAAGCAGGAAACATTCACCATATCCAAATGGCAGTCATGAATTCTGGCCCCTTGAGAAAGTCACGGGGGTCACAACTCTTACCAACTACTTTCACTCCTTTTGAACTTGGCTGATCTTACTACATTCATAATAACAGACAAAACCAATCTCTTGGCTAACTTTTCTTCCAATTCTTGGTTTTTTGATGTTCGTGTAAATATCTTGTAGCTTAGGTAGCATTTAGAATCCACGGCATTCAATGTCTCTCTGTTGTGAGAGAAGGAGATAAGAGAAATCTTGTCCAATATATGGATACCAAGAAGTTCTTCCCTCCTTAATAATATTCTTTGGCTACTTGGAAGATAATCCAGAGATGATCTCTGTTTTACATTATTCTTTTATATATCCCTGTTCTACCATATTTATCATGCAAGTGAGAAATCAATATCCATATCCCTGTTCTACAATATTTATCATGCAAGTTAGAAATTAATCCATATCCAATCTATTCCTAAGGATAGATAACAAATCTTTGCTGAAGTTAGTGAGTTTTTCCCCCCCCCCTCACACTTCAAATTATTATTATTATTAGACACCTCCAGGAAGTCCAAAGACTCATCGAGGGAGAGTGTGCCGATAGCATCGAACAATTGAACCCCTTCCAACTACTAACCGCACTCAAACTTACTTAACTTTTTTTTTTTCGTGAGCCATTAGTAGCAGATGCTCTACCAATAGACCAACCTTTGCTGGCTTTTCAACCAAATGTGAAAGGAAAAAAGAAAATAAGTTGAAATTTTTGCATTATTTCAAGTGTCCAATAATCAACCATTTCTACACTATCTGGAAACCTCTCAACAAATAACAAATTGCCAGTATGGATTGCTACCACTGTTTTTCAACAGGGAATCTTGTAGCCTAGGTAATTCACCTTTAGAAAATGCCAAAAATTCTGGAAAAACAAGTAGCCACTCTTGATATCACTAGAGCATGTGATTAGGTGTGGTGCAAAGTTCTTCAAATGAGAAAGAAAAATACAGTGTTCCAAATGTGGAACAAACATGTATGCATTAACAGAAGATCACTGATAAATACAAGAGGAAAAAATTGGAAATTAATCCAACAGAGTTGAAAGAAAAAAAATGTAACATTCCACAACATGATGGACCAATGATAAACCCAATTGCACAAGTCAGAAGACAGATCTGTGGGAGCTTATTTCATCATCATCATCATCATCAAATTCCTGCCATGTACCCTCAAGGGGTGTACAGGATATGACAGTACTACATGAAAAAATTACATCATTACTAACTTCCTATCTACAATTTTCCTCCAAATCAGTCTGTTACTTGTCAAGACTCCAACATTATCAGATCTTATATTTCTATCGTCTAAGGCACTTTGTACCGTATCAATCCACCTATATCTTGGTCTTCCTCTGGGTCGTTTTCCTGCCAACCTGGCAGAAAACACTTGTTTTGCTAATCTTTCCTCTCCCATTCTATTTAAGTGACCATACCATCTGAGATTAGCTCTGCTAACGCATTCCGGGATGCTGACAATGTCAAGTTCTTTCCTAATATCCTCATTTTTAATATGATATTGCCATTGATGCCATCTGTTCACGCCTCTAATCTTTCTTAGGACTCTCATATCTGCGGTCTCTAGTCTTTGGTCAAGTGTTTTACTTCTGACCCAGCTCTCAGATCCATAAGTTAAAATTGGTTTGAACACTGTCTTGTATACAGCTAATTTAGTGTTCAGACTAATTTCTTTCTTATTCCATATGAAGTTATTCAATTGACTTCCCACCATATCAGCTTTGCTGATTCTGTTGTCTATTTCTATATTTAGTTTACCATCTTCAGTAAAAATTGTGCCTAAGTAGCTGAAATGTTTTACTTGTTCCACAGGTTCTCCATTCACAACACAGTTGACATTTTCAATGATTCTGCCTATTTTCACTGTCTTTGTCTTTTTATTGCTGACCTTCATACCATATCTATTACAACAGCTATTCAATTTAGTCAGAGAATCTTGCAGACTTGTAGCGGATTTATTTAGAAGTATAACATCATCCGCAGAAAGCAAAGAGCTGACATTAACATCTCCAATTTTGATATCAGGTTAATACTACATTCCTTCATAATGTGATCCATATAGATAATGAATAACAGAGGGGATAATGTACATCCTTGTCTCACACCAGATTTAACATTAAACCATCTTCCTGTACTTCCTTCAATTCTCACAACTGACTCACAACTCACAACTCGCTGACTCACAACTCCAATAAAGACTAAGTATTGCTTGATATAATGCCCCATTGACACCATATAACTGCAGCGTATTGAATAGCTTCTCTCTTGGCACCTTGTCATATGCCTTTTCCAAATCGACAAAACTTAAATACAGATCTTTGTTATATTCCCATGCTTTCTCGACTATTTGTCATAAAGTGAAGATCTGATCCTGACAGCCTCTATTTGGCCTGAATCCAGCTTATTCTTCACCAAGCTTTTCTTCCCCAATTCTTCTCAACCGTTTCTCAAGTATACTTGCATAGATTTTGCCAGGAACACTCAGTAGGGAAATACCTCTGTAATTCTCACATTCAGTTTTATTTCCCTTTTTATATATGGGTACTATGAGAGCTCTACTCCAATCATTGGGAATTCGTCCCTCTGTCCAGGCTTTCTGAACTATGCAGTGCAGCCGCTGTAAGACTCTTATACCACCATACTTCAGCATTTCTGGTCGAATATCATCTACTCCTGCTGCCTTTCCACATTTCAAGCCTTTGATGGCTTTTTCGACTTCAAGTATGGATATGTATTCCTGACTGCATGCCTGGTCAGCGTTTTTTATCACTGTGCTGTCATCACTGCTTGTTTCATTTAGCAGTTTTTCAAAGTAATTACTCCATACTTCAAGGATATCTTTTTCTCCTGTTTTCATTTCACCTTTATCATCTCTAATTCCTTTTACAGCACTCTTTCCTCCATTCCTAAGCTTCTTCAACAACCTCCAGAATATTTTGCCACCTTCTTGATATTTATTTTCTATATTCTTGCCAAAGTCCTCCCATGACTTTTGTTTAGCAAGTTTTACACACTGTTTAGCTTTCTTACATTTGTCTCTGTATTCTGTAAGAGTAAAAGCTGACTTATTTGCCAGGAACTTTTGATATGCTTTCTTCTTTTCCTTCACTGCCTCTTTAACTTCCTGTGTCCACCAGGGAGTTCTGATTTTTTTATCCTTGCACACAACCTCACCACAAGCCTCTCTGGCAGAATCAATCAATGTTTCCTTCAGAGTTTGCCACTGAATCTCCAAGGTTTGATTCCTGTTCTCAAACTCTTTCATTTTCTTTTCAATAATATTTCTGTATTTTAGTCTACAGTTCACATCTGAGAGCTGCTCAACTTTTATTCGCTTTAAAACTTTCTTACATGTTATTCTTTTCAATATGAAATTCAATTTTATCCTGCTCAAGACTAAATAGTGATCACTTCCAATTTCAAATCCTCTGTACACTCTGGTGTCCTGTACCAAGGAGAAAACATCACTATCAACAATAACATAGTCAATGAGACTTTTCTTATTCCTAGCCTCTTCTCTCCATGTGAATTTGTGCACATTTTTATGTTGGAACATGGTGTTAGTAATAACCAGTCCATGTCCTGAGCAGAAATCCAACAGATATTTGCCATTATTATTAGCTTTGCTCTTTTCTCCAAATTTTCCCAAAATATTTTTGTATGTCTCACAATCATTTCCTACTCTGCTATTTAGATCCCCAACAAGGACCAACTTTTCCTTTTTCATTGTGTCAGTTGCTTTTTCTAAAGCCTCAAAAAATTCCTCCACTTCTACCTTAGTAGAACCTTCTGTGGGACCATAGGCACAAATAAGTCTCATTGTCCAGTTCCCCATTCTCATATTTGCCCACATTACTCTACTTGAGACTGACTGCCATTCAAGAAGATTAGCCTCGTATTTTGTGTTGAATACTATGGCTACTCCTTCTTTTCCTTGATTGTCATTACCTGAATATAACATTTTGTATTTATTGCTCAGAAAGATCTCACCAGTTTTGGCCTTTTTTGTTTCAGTCACCCCTATTATGTCGATCTGGTACTTATCTAATTCCTCAGCTAGCTCCATTTCTTTGCCATTCAGGCTTCTTACGTTGATAGTACCGATTTTTAACTCTGGTGATGTTGAGTTGGGGTTTGTTTTCAGATTTGTTCCAGTAGCTGACTTTTCGCTGTTCGCCCTGGTTCCCTGGCGAAAACAACGGGGGCCTTGTTTAACCGGGCGACGCCCCAGCCGGCATGAAATTTTGTCATGTTGTACCATCATTCTATATTTTGGTTTAACCAATAAGAATACAATTTGGTCGGCTAAATCCCAAATTGCCAGCCCATCCTCGTCCGTTCAGTATCCAAGTAGATACCCAACAGGGTGCACCACGAGAAGGTGAGGATTGGACATTAGGTCAGAAGCCCTGGTCGGTTCTCCGCATTCCTTTAAAGGCTATGTGGAGGTCTCCTCTCAGTTATACAGCTTTGACCCTTAAGCACCCCGGGAGCTTATTTAATATTATTAAATACATATTTAATAATATCTGTTATGACTTATGTAATTGAATTACTAGTTTTCCCTCTTTAGTTTCACATTTTCTGTGATGTTAGATCAATCTTTATATGCAATGCAAATGGGGAAGTACCAGGCTCCATAATTTTAACAGCTCACTTTTGTCTGTATATTATCAATGGAATTTCCCATTAACTTCATATCCAATCTGTAGTCTTACTTATGAAAATATACTGTGCATAACTTTCTCATTTGAGCAACCTTGCACTACACTTGATTACATGCTTCAGAGACAGCAACAGCAACTACTTGTTTCTCGAGACTTATCCGTGGCATTTTTCCAAAAGTGAAACAGAAGATCCCTCTTCAGAGCAAAAACAATTCATCAGCAATGAGAACAATTTAAAACTGTTTACCAATATTACATTGAAGTTAGTCTTAAAATGATTGATCTAACATTTCTGGAGGTAATTTAATATACATTCTTATTGAGATTTCAAGGATGGAAGTGCTTTATTACTGCTGCTTACGTCAAAATCAGTTTCTCCAACTTGTAAAGACTTCTACATAGCAATTACATCTTCTCTCCCCCACACTGCAATCTAATCTGGTGCAAAAGGGTAACTAAAGTGTATCCTGTCAGTTCTCACTTTTCATAACAATGCAAGCAAATGCATTTCTTATTTTTCCTGGGGCAGATGTTAACAGATTTTCCTGTCAGTCAATAGTCTTCATATATGATCCTGGATGCAAAAGAGGATGGAATTTGTTCTTGTGTGAATGGATAAGGCTTACTAGTTTAAATGTGACATGGCACATATGCTTATTAAGTAATCTAGCTATCCCTTTGGAAGTGGTTCAGATATACAGGACAGAGATAATCTGCTGTGGTCTTGTGTATATTAAGTGGATGGGAGCATCTAATATGTTATCTATTTTAAAGGAATTATAGCCCTTGGATCAAGCTGTGTGACTGAGATAGGCAAGTTAAGTGGTAAAATCATGTCACTGGAACAGATGGCCCTACCTTGAATGGTTGTGGTTGTTTGGAATTGCAGCTTAAGCTATTAAGTCAGTGTGTGTTCTTTTGGCCATTGCTTGTTTGGAGGAAAACATTTGCCACCTCTATATGAGACTGGATAACTTGCATTCAGGTGATAAACCCATATAAGGTTCTTCATGCCCTTAGACAAGATTCAAACCCTGGTCTTTCAAATCAAAGAGCATCAGTGATATTTCCTGATCTATGGAATCTACCTAGCTTGGGTGTTAGTGTTTTAAGGATAACATATCTTGAACTGGATGATGGCTCAGTTGTGTCAATATTATATAGTTAGTGTTGGCTTGCTATAAATAAAAAAAAATAATAATGAACCATCTGAAAGGTGTGTGACTAATATGTCTACAAAGGGTAAAAAGTAATTTCACATATTTTCTATACAGTCTATTTTTGGATGTTAGTTGTTTGAATGTACTAAAAATTGATCTAACATCATCTGCATAGTGCAACCAGACTACAGGTTGCCTGACCATAGTTGTGTTGATGGAAGTTTTTCCACTTAGTTATACTATAAATTAAAGATGACGATATATTCTTGGTTCAATCTTTTATCCAAGTGTAAGCAACCAAAGTTTACACCTGAGGTAATTTCAGGACTGGGCAACTTGTATATAGAAGATAATGACTTAACATCACTTGCCTTAGTATCCCATAATGCAAAGCACATATCTTTATGGACATGTATAATACTATGCATTATGCGAAGGAAAGTTAATTTTTTGGAGGAAAGTTGATTATAATTTTTAAATAAAAGTAGCAGAGATCAATTCTTAGTTTCATACTATTTAAATGCCAAGGTAGGTATATTTAGTTACTTCTACAACGTGAATACAGTCTTCACTGTGGCTTCTCTTGTAAGTGATATTATAACAAATGTTTTAAACAATGTTTGTGTGAATACAAACAGCACTGATATCTCAAAAAATGATAACTGATATAAAATTATAATTAATCTCTAATATCTAATTAAAATAAATTTACTTTATAGTTAAGCAAGACTTCAGTAACTAAAGACTAAAATAATGTCAAAACATCATGTTTGCTGCATACAAAAAGAAACATTTAAATAAGAACTTTATAAAATAATATTGCATAATTAATTTCTTAACTTTAAATTAAATTCTTTTTTTTTTTTTTTAATTTGGGAGATATCTGAATTTTAATGAAGATATCCTACAAGATTATACATTCCATGATCAACATACATCATTATTTCCTTTTTAGGTACTTACCTAGGTGTGGAGGCAAGTTTATGACCTTGAGAAAAATATTGCTGGCACCTAATACGGTACACATTGTATACTATTGGATTGTTTGAAATTCTTTCTGGTGATGGCTTTAACATTTTTTATTTTTTATTTTTTAGTTTCTGCAGCTTCATAGATGTTAAAAAAGAGAGCACACAGTTCAGGACTTAAAACTGTACACAATTCTCCCTGTAGCATTGATAATTATATTTGTAACTTCTGCAAGAGTGCTACTTTGCTCCCATATTAATGCTGAACCATACCTGTTTGTAAATACACTTGCCTTTGGCTGAAGACAAGATATTATATTCTTGTTGTGGCTTGGCATATTTTTATGCCACCAAATTTGTACTTAATGAAATGCCATGCACTGAGCACACTATCATCTCAGTAAAATATCTTTAAATGTGCACCAGTGGCGACCAGTGAAAATTTTAAGTGGGGGTGCTGCATATTACAAAAAAAAAATAAAAAAATTATTTTTTTTCCTAATCAGTAACCAATTTATTAATAAATAAATTTACATATTAAAAAATTGCTTTATTAAAAATATTTCACCCTCACCAAGAACAAACACCAATAATAAAAGTTTCGTATCTTACAAAAATAACGCGCGCAAGCGTACGATACACTGCCCAAACGAGCAGTGTCGGAATGACTTGTAATGTGCAATCACAAGCACAAATGAATATCGCCGAGTCTGACTGCGACTGGTCGAATGTGATAATTCCGACAATGCATTAGATCGCAGCGTATTTGTTTCACAATCTAAAGTGTTAATCGAACAATTCCAATTATTAACTATTCAATCACTGTCGAAACATAAGCTGTAACCTTTAACATGCTGTATTGCATTTATATCATGTTGTAAGCATTGTTATTATTTATAAACACAAACAAAATTTAAATTTTTCATTTTTTCCTTCGGGGTGCTGCAGTGTCACAGTGCTTATGTACGGGCCGCCACTGATGTGCACACAACCTTAGATGTCAGTAGGCTTTGTGATATTTTGTGGTAACCAAAAGAACAAATAAAACATTTATTTCATTACTAATATTTTGCTAGATTTCCAAATGGCATCTTCAGAGAATAACACCAACACTGAAAATTCTCTAAATTTTCTTGTTCTTCTTATCATGGATTTTAGGTCAAGCAGCCTGTTCTGTTTCATGCCATCACTTCCTTCATCTTCCAATTCTTCTACACATCCAGTATAAGTCTCCCTAGGATTCTCAAAGTGGAAAAGGCTGTAATAAATTTGGCATGAAAATCAGCAATCAACAGACAAAAAAATATGAAAATAGGCAAGAACATAGAAAATCCTCATGTGCATTCTCAATAGAAACCTATAGAACAAGTGAATTATTTCTGTTATTAGGTACAATTTTCAGTAAAAATGGCAACTTAAATATGGAAATAGACAACAGAATAAATAAACCTGGTATGGTGGGAATCCAACTGAATAAGTACATATATGAAATAAGAGAAAAATTAGCCAAAGCACAAACTAGCAGTATACAAGACTGTTCAAATGAGTTTTAAGTTATGGATCTGAGAGTTGGGTTAGAAACAAAGCACCTGACCAAGGATTAGAGACCACAGATATGAGAATTCTGAGAAAAATTAGAAGCCTCAAAACAGACAGCATCAGTAGAAGAATCATTAAAAATCAAGCTATTAGGAAGGAACTTGATATTGTTGGTATTCAATAATGTGTTATCAGGGATAATTTAAAGTGGCATGGTCACTTTAACAGAATGGGAGAGTAAAAGGTTAGCAAAACAGGTGTTTGACTGAAAATAGACTCAGAGGAAGACCAGGGTCTATGTCAGGGGGTCTTCAACCTCTCAGATAGTGCTGGTCGCATTAAAAATTTCAGAGAAGCCCTCGGTCACTAAGCTATACTGCTGTATTTAGAATTGTAAGATGCTTTCCATATTCACAAGGAACGCTGTGCATTTGATACTTTACATAAAATCCTACAAAAATAAACAAACGCAGCTTTAATAGCGTAGGTAGGAGTAGAGTTCATTATAAGTAAATAGAATCAATACTTGAAAAAAGATAATTTAATGAAGAAAACATTCATTTTTTTCCAATGTCAATGGGCAATTTGCAATGTTTTTCCTTGACCAGCTTGTCGATGTTGGCATCAATGTTGGAATTCGCTATGTGCAGAGTATTCTCAAGATGTTGGTCCGTAATCTGAGTTCTTGTCTTGGACTTCACATGCTTCATCCTGGAGAAGAACTGCTCACATAAGTATGTGCTTCCTAACAAAGCACACATCTTCAAAGCATGCTGGCGAAGATTAGGGAATGCATCCTCAGAAATGTAGTCTTTGTAAAATGTAAGCAAGAGCATATTGAATAATTTTTATATCAAAGAAGAGTTGTTTTGGAGTTCAAGCAGCTCCAGCCTGGCATTTCAGCAGCATTGACACTGAATGGCATTGAAAATAAATGTAAAGAAGATATTGGTTACAAAAATCACTAAATCTCTCTCTCACTTCGCAACACGACTAATTTTGTAGTGTATTCATCAAGAGATGAACAGTTGGACTCAGCGAGAAGCTGAAAATGAGTTAAATCTTTTTTTGCGAGTTGTGCCTCCCAAAGTTTGAGCTTGGCCACAAAAGCTTTGATGTGATCAAACAGAATGTGCACCAGTTGATCTTTGGATTGAAGCCACGTATTTAGGCATTCATATGCAACGAGATGTCGGTCACAAAGGCAAAGTCTGTCATCCACTTTGGATCGTTAAATTTCACAATCGGATTCCCCTTGGTTTGCAATGCTGTATTTCGCTCCTTAAGTCAAAGACTCTTTTAAGAACCTTCCCTCTGCTCAACCAACGCACACCACTATAATAAACCACATTGCCATGATCCGCTTCGCGCTCTTTGGTCAAAAACTCTTGGAATTGATGATGATTGAATCCTCTTGCCCTAATAATGTTGACGACAGTCACAAGAACTTTCATGACATTCTCAAATCCAATAATTTTTACACACAAATTCTCCTGGTGGATTAAACAGTGGTAATGGACAAATCTTTTCCTTCTAGTTCCGGTTCTTTCCATATGAGTGCAACAAACCCTTCGTTCTTTGCCACTACAGCAGGGGTACCACCAGTTACCACACCCTCGAGGCCAGTTAAGCTGAGGTCAAAATGCTGAAGCGTTTTCTGGCAGCTTCAAGAATACTTTTGATACTGACTCACGACAAATTAAACACACTGGCTTATCGTTGATCAGTGCCTTTCGTCGTTCCCTTCATAGATATGGGTGCTAGCAGTTCTGTCACATTGAATTGTTGATCAATGCCATGGACAAAGATAGCCAGTTGTGCTGTATCCTTCACATCTGTGCTCTCATCTAAAGCAAGTGAATATGACGTAAATTCGGACAACCGTTTTTTTTAAAGTTCCTTCAACGTCATTGGCAATTTCTTCGGTACGTTGTGCTACAGTTACCCCAGACAAACTCAGTTTTTTAAACATTTTCTTATTATTTGGGCAGAGAATATCCCAGCTGTGATGAGACATTCTTTCACAAACTTGCCGTCCAAGAAGGCATTTGATTTTTAGCAATTTTTTCATCTATTACATAACTTACTTTGACGCATGCTTCGCTCTCTTCCCTCTGCCTTTTAAAAGTACCCTGCTGGCATTTTAAATCAATCTGGAGACGGTCCAATTTTGATCACCTTCAAGGGCGGCTTCATGTGGACTTTGTCCACATGAAGCCACCCTTGAAGGTGATCAAAATTGGATGCATGCTTTGTCTCATAGTATCGATTTATATTGTATTCTATTGATACTAACTCACGACAAATTAAACACACGGGCTTATCATCGATTGGCATAAAAAAGTACAAATTGGTCGACTTTTCATTAAAAACCCAACAAGAATCACTTAATTAACACTTTTTATTCGTAGATGCCATAGTGATGGAAGGTAAACCCAAAAAAAGGATCCAAAATGGCCATGTAACGGTTATTATTCACTGAATGTGTCTCACAATAATGAAAAAAGTCTGGCAACATAAAACCACAATAGGCTATGGCTGACACGACAAACCTGCGTGCACTTATAAATGAATATCACATTGTTCATGACTGACTGACTGTGGATAAGATCCTCTTGTATTTATATGAAAATAACGAAGTATCGAGAACCTTCCAGATGTATCTGGAAGGCACTAGACAGCATACTCGAATGAACTACTACATCAGCCATCTACCTGCGATGTTAGTAATAGTACTTAAGTACCGCTTGGCACTGGTAGATGGTTGAAGAAGTATGTCTATTTAATATTTACTTTTATAGGATTTTATGTAAAGTATCTAATGCACAGCGTTCCTTGTGAATCTGGAAAGCATCATACAATTCTAAATACCGTAGTATAGCTTAGTGGCCTGCAAGCTTCAGTGAAATTAATTTTTTATTTAATTGTGTTTCAATGTTAAGTAGTTATTTTTTCAAAATGGTCGGTGGACCATGCATTGAAGACCTCTGGTCTAGGTGGATTGATTCAATCAGAAGTGCCTTAGAAGCATGAAATGTTAGATATGACAATACTGGAGAGCTGGCAAGTAATAGAATAATCTGGAGGAAATTTGTTGAAAGAAGATTAATAATAATGTAAACATAACCACGCAGTACTATTATAGCAGCCTGTACAAAACTTGAGGATACATCAGGAAATTGATGATAATGATGATGATAGTATTTTTGGAAGTCTACTACTGTCCATTCAACTTAGGCATTCTATCCATTTTCGTTTGTTTACTTCTATAAAAGTTAACTGGTTTTATATTCAGGGATTATAAAATTTCTGAATCTGTTTTTGGTTCTACTTGATATATCCAGCTGTTTTTCTCAAAAATTTTATTTCTACTGTTTGAATTCATTTTTCATCTTTCATTCTTTTTTTTTTTTTTGGTCCATGTTTCACTTTCATATAGTAAAGGTTGTTTAGACAGGACATTATATAGTCTGATTCAGATGTGCTTTTGTGCCAGGAATGGTTTAAATATATTATTTATTATACCATTTACTTTAACAAAATTTTCAATTACAGTAATGCAAATATTCAGTGAAATGGGTGTGCACAAAATTAAGTTTTGTGTATATACCAAATAAGATTTTGCAATGCAACATAATTATACAGTGACCTCTCAATTAAAATTAGAAACACATAGCTGTGCATTTATCTATGTGGCGAGAGTGCATTTCATTAACATTACATTAACTCCTCAGTTAAGTGATCAACAAATTTATCTCCCAGTGCATTACAATAATTGAGAGTGTGATGCATTTCATTTTTGGTTAAAACAACACAATAAGCTACAATTACAAGTAATAAATACAATCTATTCTATTTAAAGCAAAAATATTAATAACAACTTAGTAGCATTCATTAATAATTTTTTATTGTTTTTAATATATGTTCAAATCAAATTCCAAATAGTACTAAACTGTTCTAAACTTACTAATGCAGGAGATTCTACATAATTCTCCAATCTAGTATGGCTAAACTCTAAGCTTATCACATTTAAAAGTTTATCACGATTGGGATTTTCAAAGTAACGACACCAATCCTTCATTGACATTTCAATATCTTTTTGTGTTGTTACATCCATTACATCCAACATCCGTCGACTTCCTATATATATATATACATTACATATATATTAATCAACTACAGTTTGTGATAGAAGAGTAGTATTAATAAAACTAAATACTGAAAGAAATAAGTAACAAATGATATTACAGTTGACCCTTGAACAATGCAGAGGTTACGGATGCCAACCGTCTGCACAGTCACAAACCTGTGTATAACTTTTGACTCCCCAAAAACTTAACTACTAATAGCCGACTGTTGACAGGAAGCCTTAATAATAACAAACAGTCAATTAACACATATTTTGTATGTATGTTATATGTATTATATACTATATTCTTACAATAAAGTAAGCTAGAGAAAAGAAAATATTAAGTAAATCATAAGGAAGAGAAAATACGTTTACAGTACTATACTGTATTTATTGATACAGTAAGTTTATTTCATCTGTTTATTGTCTGTCTTTCAGTACCTACATCAATATTGTCTTATATGATACAAAACACATCTCATTTTCTTCATCTTCCTTATACCCTCTTTTACCATGCGGTGTCGAGAGTCCATTGATCATCGGACCTCATTCCGTTTACAGGATAAGGTGGTCAGCCTTATGCCCCGGTGTATCCTATGGCCTGTAGTGTTGAGTTCTCAAGGCCAGTTTGCCTGCTTTGCAGGATGAAAAACCCCAGAATAAACTGGGGAAAAAATCCTGCTGTCCACGCCCAAGACTGGCTAACTTGGCTATGGCTGAGGAAGATCCTTCAGCTCCTCACGTCACCGACGGGAATCGAACCTAGGACACTCCTTCCCCAGGCATATGGTTGCGAAGCGCATAGCCACTAGGCTAACCGTGCGGACGATACAAAACACTGTACATGCTATTTGTATTACTAACACTAGACATCAAAAATGAAAAGATAACGAAAAACAAATTCATATTTATTTACAGGCATAACAATTCATGCATTGATAATGAAAAAGCTGCAATATGATTGCATTATGGTAGCCTAGCCTATATACTGTTATAATGAATGAATGAATCATTATAAAACTTATTTTATGCTATTTAATTAATAACAGTTACTTTTATGCAGTTATGATTTAATAATGCATGCATCTTTACATTTGTTTACATCTCTCTTGACTACAAATGATGTCATGTACAGTCTGTAAGTGTAAATTTTAACTTTTTATAATAGATTTGTGTATATTTATAATAGATTTGTGTATATTTTATGGTAGTAAATGATAAAGTAGATTAATATCTACATATATTTTATGCATTCATGACATACCTAACTTTTTCTTAATTTTTCTGAAATTTCTATGCTATACAGTTTGTCTGCAAGTTTTCTCAAATTGTTGCAAATCTCCCAAAATTTTTCAAATATATTTATTGCAAACAATCCGTGTATAAATGGACCCAGGCAGTTCAAACTGGTGTTGTTCAAGGATCAACTGTATTTCCTAATATTCAAATAATAAATGATGAAAAAAACTCTAAGTTAAAACAGTTATTTTTACAATTCATTTGATTCTGTTAGAAAATTTCATGTATCTTTTAAACAGAATACAGCATGGCAGAACAGAAATTTAATCAGGTTCCTAAGTTACCAAATAAACCTAATGATGAATATCATCACTAGACCAATGTGGTTAATGCGGTATAGATTTTATAATTTTTATCCATGTATAGGCAAAAGTGCTGTTTTGGTTGGCTGGTGGATAGCATACCTGCACTCCAAACAACAGGCTGAGGGTTCGAATCCACATTTGAATAAACATGGACATTTATAATTGTCACTAATTCTGTGTGAAAAGGGAGTTGGGTTGAGACCGTACAGCTTCTTCAAACAGAGACTTCACTCCCAAAACCATGTGAGTGACACAATATGACTTTTAAGAGATGGAAATATGACAATATATTAAGTATAATTTCTGGGAAATACCCATGCTACTCCTCTTAAACATTATTAATATAATTAATGGCTATTTTAGCCTGTTTTTGTTTAGGAGTGTCCCTTATATTTAATACATTGGCTAACATAACTCAAAAGGGGTATATATATATATTTTAGGGCATTATAGGCGATGGAAATATGACAATATATTAAGTATAATTTCTGGGAAATTCCCATGCTACTCCTCTTAAACATTATTAATATAATTAATGGCTATTTTATGTTGCAAGATCACATCTTGCAGCCTTGGCATAGCCCTACAGTCATTCCCACAAAGTTCAGACGATGACCGAAACGGTCCACACCCCGTAAACCCTTGCCCCAGGATACCCTTCCCCTTCTTCCCCCCCCCCCTCTCCCCACAACAAAATAATATATATATATATATATATATATATATATTATTAATAGTAACCCGGGTTCCCAAACTTATTTCCCGTGTCTCAAGTACATCCCCATGTTCTTTCCCTCTTCCCCCCCCCCCTTCAACAAGAGCTTGGATTTAGAAGGCATCTTTAAACCAAAATCAAGGTATGTATATAATCTTTCCACATTTTTTATTCTGCCATAATTGCCTTCTATACTCGCCCATAATGCCCTAAAATATATATATACCCCTTTTGAGTTATGTTAGCCAATGTATTAAATATAAGGGACGCTCCTAAACAAAAACAGGCTAAAATAGCCGTTAATTATATTAATAATGACAATATATATTTCCATCTCTTAAAAAGCAAAATCAATACTATTTACAGAAACTTGAATTAAAGTAATTCAATAAAGATATAATAACTGAATTACTTCAAAAAATAAATAAATAAAAATTCAAATAATCAAATGTAAGAATGCATGAAAAAATACCTTATACTCAGATAAAAACAAACAAACAAGAACATTGCCTAAGTTCTATCATTTGCAAATGATTATCATTTTTCTTCCTAGACAAACATGTGCAATGATATATGGATTTTTATCCTCAACTATGCACTAATGATAGGATGCCTCAAGGCTCTATATTAATTTTTTCATCAACTTTGCATTCCTTCTCTACATCAAATGTATATCTATTACTGTTTTTTTTTATGACAATACTCTATACTCTGCTTTCTCATTTGACTAGACAAATACTTCCAATTCTAAAATATCTATCCTTCTTTTAATTAGCAATCTCCAATGCATTCTTCAGAGATTTTCAAATAACTTACATTTCAATACTATTAATATTCAATCTTATTGGTTGAAAGTTTCCATATCCAGTAAGAGTTAATTAGAAATAAAGTGGGTTTTATTTGGTCATAACTGACTCCAAAAAGATAATGAAATCTGCTAAAAGATAATGACACCACTAAAACTTTGTGGCTTCTTCAGGGCAAGTGGAAACAAAGTGGAACATGGAAGGTGGCATGAGTTAGCTATTCAGCATTGTATGCAGATAGTTGCTGAAAAGTTGAAGTCTGACATATGAAGAGATCTGATAAGTGATCTCAATATCAATCCTTGATTCCTTTTAAGAGTGTCTTGTGAAAAGATTACCATAATAGATTCTTTCATGTTGCAAGTAGTAAAGTTGTCTTCCATGTAAGACATGGAACTCTTATTTGACTCAGTGTTATAGTGTCTATAGGAAAAATGAAGTGCCAGGCCAGGGTTGTCTTCTTTGTTGTTGACATCTCCAATGTGTTCTTTCTGTCTTATTTCAAATCGTCACGATACCTGGCTAACGTAAGCAAGGCCACAAGAGAATGGAATATTATAAACCCCAGGATGTCTATGGTGCGGGTTGTGTTCTTTAGGAGAACAAAGTAAACATTGTATAGTCAAAATAGGCTTGAAGGCCACCCTGATCTTATGAGCTTTGAGGAAATTAGTAATCTTGATGGAGAGTAAGGTATGTACTGGATGGAAATTAAGGGATAGAAACTAAGCCCTGTAGTGAATGTCAGGAATTTTCTATGGAGTAGGATTAGAGAACAGTTTGTGTATGAGTTTCTGTGAATAACCATTGCAAACAAGTTGTTAGAATGGAGTTTGTAGCTCTTCATAAAGTTTACTTCACCTCTTATGATAAAGACTCCCCCTTTTTTTTAAGAATATGTATCCTCCTTTTCCATATATTAGGCCCTAGTGTTCCGTTATATTTGTATTAGGCATGGCCTATTATGATTCAAAACTGTGACGACCTCGAGAATAAGGTGATTAGCCCTATTCCTCCCAGTGTGTCCTATGTCTGTAGATGTGTGTTCACAGGGACAGTTTGCCTGTTCTGGGGGACGATAAACCCGAGTTTCTGGGTGAAAAACCTACCTCCATATGAGACCAACTAACTTACCTTTATCGAAAGAAACCAGATTCCTCACGTCTTGGACAAGAATCGAACCTAGGTTTTTCCAACCAGCAGAGTAGGAAATGAATCCCACCAGGCATATAGGAACATTTTTGAAGGGCAGCGCTAAGAAAAGAGCTTTTCCCTTCCTGAGAAAAGGGCTAATAATAGCAACTATTTACTGTACTTCTGCTCAGAACATGGACTGGTCATTACTAACACCATGTTTCAATATAAAGATGTGCACAAGTTCACGTGGAGGGAAGACACAAGAAATAAGAAAAGCCTCATTGACTAGATGATTGTTGATAGTGATATCAACATGCTGGTTCAAGACCCAAGAGCGTACAGAAGATGTGAAATTGGAAGTGATCATTACTTAGTACTAAACAGGATTAAAAAAAAAAACAGTATGTAAGAAAGTTTTAAAAAGAATTAAAGTTCAGCAGCTTTTACAAGTAAATTGTGGACTGAAATATACAAACATTATTGAAGAAAGGATGAAACAAATTGAAAACAAGAACCAAACCTTGGAGTCTCAGTGGCAAACTCTGATTGATTCAGCTAGGGAGGTATGTGGTGAAGTTGTCTGCAAGGATAGAAAAATAAGAACACCATGGTGGACATAAGAGTTAAAGAATCAGTCCCGGAAAAGAAGAAAGCATAATAAAAGTTCCTAGCAAATAATTTGTCAGATGCCCTAAAAGAATACAGAGAAAAATGTAAGAGGGCTAACTTGTGTGTAAAAGTAGCTAAACAGAAGTCATGGGAAGACCTTGATAAGAATATGGATAATAAATATCAGGAAGGTGGCAAAATATTCTGCAGGCTATTGAAAAAACTTGGAAATGGAGGAAACATTACTGTAAAAGGAATCAAAGATGATAAAGGTGACATGAAAACCGAAGATAAGGATATCCTAGATCAGGGTTTCCCAAATTGTGTTCCGCAGAAAGTAAATAAGTGTTCCGTGATGTCAGTGACCAAGCTTATATTTTTAAACATGGAAGTAATTCGGGAAAGGGAATACAGCTGTTTATGACCAGTCATAAAAATTCCCTGCAAGCCAATTACAACAATGGGCAGCATATCCTCTGTTCTCAAATCTGAACGAAATAACATCTGTGTTGCAAATGTTAGTGACCAATCAGCAAGGAAGTATAAAAAAAAAATTTTCCACTGAAATTGAAGATCAAGGTAGTCTGTATCCAGTTCTCAAATCTAGTAAACTGAATACTTTCTTCGCTAGTTCATATTGTGGGGTGAAAGTGCTTCTTTCAAAACCGTAGTGACTTGATTTTTTAAAAGTAATAGGTCAACAGATTTAAATTTTAATATGAATGAGAGACAAGGGGCTTTGTTTAATTTTGGTGTTAAGAAATCTCTTATTGAAGGTGTTTGTGATGCAACAGATAGTGTTCATCCACCTCAGCCTACAAAGCGATCTCCAAGATGTACAAAAGGAGGGGGAAAACTACCAGCACACAGGAGAAAAGTCTGCATTCACTCGAAAGTACTTATAATATTATAAACTTTTGGTGATCAGAATGGGATATGTCAATGAAAATCAGCACAAATTAATGAGGAAATTACAATATGTACAAGATTTCATTAGTCCAGTGATTGATAACTGATTTAAATGTAATTTTATATTTGTCAACATGTCACACCGTATACATAAGTGTACTAATACTCTTTATGATTATGCCATAATTAATACATTACAAAATAACCAAGGTGTTCCGTTAAAATTTCAGGATTTGTGTAGTGTTCCATCGTAGGAAAAATCTGGGAAACGCTGTCCTAGATGTCGAAGTAATTACTTTGAAAGACTGTTAAACGAACCAAGCAGTGACAGAACAATACTAGAAAATTTTCAAGAGGAATGCAAAGAGGAGTAGTACATATTAATACTTGAGGTAGAAGAAGCCGTTAAAAACTTGAAATGTGGAAAGGTAGTTGTAGTAGATGATATTTGACCAGAGCTTAAGTATGGGGGTCTAAAAGTTTTGTAGTGGCTACGCTACATAATTCAGAGGACCTGATTGGAATAGAGCTCTCACTCTTATAGTACCCATTTATATATATAAAAAAGGGAATATAAAGCTGAATGTGAGAATTACGGAGGAATTTCTCTGCTGAGTGTTCCAGGTAAGATTTATGCAAGTGTGCTTGAAAAGAGGTTGATAATGATTGTGGAAGAGAAACTTGGAGAAGAAGCAGCTTGGTTCAGGCCAAATAGGGTAGTCAAGATCAGATTTTCACTTTAAGACAAATAGTTGAGAAATTGTGGAAATATGACAAGTATCTGTACATAAATTCTGAAGATCTCGAAAAGGCATATGACAAGGTGCCAGAGAAAAGCTTTTCAAAATACTGTACTTCAATTTCATTGGGTGAATGGAACGTTATAGAAAGCAATACATAGTCTATATTTAAGTTGTAGGGAGCAGTTAGAATTGAAGGATATACAAGAAGATGGTTTCATGTAAAATCAGGGGTAAGACACAGATGCACATTATCTCCACTCGTATTCATCATCTATATGGGTGACATTAGGCCTGATATTAGAAATGGAGATGTCAAACTCAGCTCTTTGTTTTATGCAGATGATGTTGTACTTAACAAATCTAGTGCAAATCTCCAACATTCTCTAACTGAATTGAATAACAGCTGTAACAAATATGGCATGAAAGTCAGCAATAAAAAGACCAAGACTATGAAAATAGGCAGCATCATAGAAAACTTCATTTGCATTCTGAATAGAGATGCTTAAGGGTCAAAGCTATATAACTGAGAGGAGACCTCCACATAGCCTTTAAACGAATGTGGAGAACTGACCAGGGCTTTGGACATAATGTCCAATCCTCACCTTCTCGTGGTGCACCCTGTTGGGTATCTACTTGGATAATAAACGAACGAAGATGGCCTGGCAATTTGGGATTTAGCGACCAAATTGTGTTCTTATTGGTTAAACCAAAATAAAAAATGATGGTACAACATGACAAAATTTCATGCCGGTTGGGGCATCGCCCGGTTAAACAAGGCCCCCGTTGTTTTCACCAGGGAACCAGGGCAAACAGCAAAAAGTCAGCTACTGGAACAAATCTGAAAACACACCCCAACTCAACATCACCAGAGTTAAAGATCGGTACTATCAACATAAGAAACCTGAATGACAAAGAAATGGAGCTAGCTGAGGAATTAGATAAGTACCAGATCAACATAATAGGGGTGACTGAAACAAAAAAGACAACAACTGGTGAGATCTTTCTGAGCAATAAATACAAAATGTTATTTATATTCATTCAATGAAAATCAAGGAAAAGAATGAGTAGCCATAGTATTCAACACAAAATACGAGGCTAATTCTTCTTGAATGGCAGTCAGTCTCAAGTAGAGTGATGTGGGCAAATATGAGAATGGGGAACTGTACAATGAGATTTATTTGTGCCTATGGTCCCACAGAAGGTTCTGCTAAGGTAGAAGTGGAAGAATTTTTTAAGGCATTAGAAAAAGCAACTGACACAATGAAAAAGGAAAGTTGATCCTTGTTAGGGATCTGAATAGCAGAGTAGGCAATGATTGTCAGACATACAAAAATATTTTGGGAAAATTTGGAGAAAAGAGCAAAGCTAATAATAATGGCAAATACCTGCTGGATTTCTGCTCAGGACATGGAGTGGTTATTACTAACACCATGTTCCAACATAAAAATGTGCACAAATTCACATGGAGAGAAGAGGCAAGGAATAAGAAAAGTCTCATTGACTATTATTGTTCACAGTGATGTTTTCTCCCTGGTGCAGGACACCAGAATGTACAGAGGATTTGAAATTTAAAGTGATCACTATTTAGTCTTGAGCAGTATAAAATTGAATTCCATATTGAAAAGAATAACATGCAAGAAAGTTTTAAAGTGAATAAAAGTTGAGCAGCACTCGGATGTGAACTGTAGACTAAAATACACAAAGATTATTGAAGAAAAAATGAAAGAGTTTCAGAACAGGAATCAAACCTCGGAGATTCAGTGGCAAGCCTTGAAGAAAGCTCTGATTGATTCAGCTAGAGAGGCATGTGGTGAAGTTGTCTGCAAAGATAGAAAAATTAGAACTCCATGGTGGACACAGGAAGTTTAAGAGGCAGTGAAGGAAAAGAAGCAAGCATATCAAAAGTTCCTGGCAAATAAGTCAGCTTGTGCTGTTAGAGAATACAGAGAAAAATGCAAGAATGCTAAACACTGTGTAAAACTAGCTAAACAAAAGTCATGGGAGGACTTTGGCAAGAATATAGAAAATAAATATCAAGAAGGTGGCAAAATATTCTGGAGGTTGTTGAAGAAGCTTAGGAATGGAGGAAAGAGTGCTGTAAAAGGAGTTAGAAATGATAAAGGTGACATGAAAACGGGAGAAAAAGATATCCTTGAGGTATGGAGTAACTACTTTGAAAAACTGCTAAATGAAACACAGTGGTAAAAAACACTGACCAGGCATGCAGTCAGGAATACATATCCATGCTTGAAGTAGAAAAAGCCATCAAAGGCTTGAAATGTGGAAAGGCAGCAGGAGTAGATGATATTTGACCAGAAATGCTGAAGTATGGTGGCATAAGAGTCTTACAGTGGCGCACTGCATAGTTGAGAAAGCCTGGACAGAGGGACGAATTCCCGATGATTGGAGTAGAGCTCTCATAGTACCCATATATAAAAAGGGAAATAAAACTGAATGTGAGAATTACAGAGAATTATTGAGTGTTCCTGGCAAGATCTATGCAAGTATACTTGAGAAATGGTTGAGAAGAATTGTGGAAGAAAAGCTTGGTGAAGAATAAGCTGCATTCAGGCCAAATAGAAGCTGTCAGGATCAGATCTTCACTGTACGACAAATAGTCCAGAAAGCATGGGAATATAACAAAGATCTGTATTTAAGTTTTGTCGATTTGGAAAAGGCATATGACAAGGTGCCAAGAGAGAAACTATTCAATACACTATGGCAGTTAGAATCGAAGGAAGTAAAGGAAGAGGGTTTAATGTTAAATCTGGTGTGAGACAAGGATGTACATTATCCCCTCTGTTATTCATTATCTATATGGATCACATTATGAGGGAAAGTGGTATTAAACATGATATCAAAATTGGAGATGTTAATGTCAGCTGTTTGCTTTATGCAGATGATGTTATACTTCTAAATAAATCCGCTACAAGTCTGCAAGATTCTCTGACTAAAATGAATAACTGTTGTAATATAAAAATGTTGTAATAACTGTTGTAATAATAGATATGGTATGAAGGTCAGCAATAAAAAAACAAAGACAATGAAAATAGGCAGAATCACTGAAAATGTCAACTGTGTTGTGAATGGAGAACCTGTGGAACAAGTAAAACATTTCAGCTACTTAGGCACAATTTTTAGTGAAGATGGTAAATTAAATATCGAAATAGAAAACAGAATCAGCAAAGCTGGTATGGGGGGAAGTCAATTGAATAAATTCATATGGAATAAGAGAGAAATTAGTCGGAATATACAGCTAATTTAGAAACACTAAATTAGCTGTATACAAGACAGTGTTCAAACCAGTTTTAACTTATGGATCTGAGAGCTGGGCAGAAGTAAAACACTTGACCAAAGACTAGAGACCGCAGATATGAGAGTCCTGAGAAAAATTATTGGCATGAACAGATGGCATCAATGGCAATATCATATTAAAAATGAGGATATTAGGAAAGAACTTGACATTGTCAGCATTCAGTAATGCGTTAGCAGAGCTAATCTCTGGTGGTATGGTCACTTAAACAGGATGGGCAAAGAAAGATTAGCAAAACAAGTGTTCTCTGCCAGGTTGGCAGGAAAACGACCCAGATATAAGTGGATTGATACAGTACAAAGTGCCTTAGACGAAAGAAATATAAGATCTGATAATGTTGGAGTCTTGAGAAGTAACAGACTGATTTGGAGGAAAATTGTAGATAGGAAGTTAATAATGATGTAATTTTTTTCATGTAATATTATCATATCCTGTACACCTCTTGAGGGTACATGGCAGGAATTTAATGATGATGATAATGATGAAGAGCTTCGTCTATACCGACTGAGCTACGGAGGCTCAAGCATACTCATAATACCTGGTTTTTGTTGGACATGGTTGAAAGAAGATGAGTGCAGGTAACAGCCCATATGAGTAGACTTGCAATATACACCAAGTGAAAAGCCTTTTCTTTATTTTATTTTTTTTTAGGGGGGGGGGGTATTAAAACATCTAAAAAAGGTTTTTTTCCCCTCACTTTCTAGTTCTAAAGTAATTTCTTTTTTTTTTTTTTGGTGGAATGAGTTCAGTTGTACAGACAAAAGAAAATCATGGAAATCAGGGCATTATATTTCTTCCAGATGATGAATATGTCATCTACTTATCTCCACCAAATTGAAAGTTTAGAATTTGTTGATGTGAGAAAACATTTTTCAAAATTTTCCATTAATAATCAGCACATGGAGGACATAGGGGACTGCCCAGTGCAAGACCATAAAGAAGTTACTTGAAAATTTTTCCATTCCATCTGAAGTAATTAGGGTGGAGATAATGTCTGAATATGAGAAATATCAGGAGTGAACAGATCATCAATGAACTCTAGGACTTCATCTGCGGGGACATGGTAAACAAAGAAACAATATCTAGAATAACTAAAATGTCCAATGGCACAATGGAAATTTCAGATAGTTTCTGCACAACGTGTTCAGAGCTCTTTATGAAGGAGTCCATGTGTCTAATATAGTTTTTAGTGAATTAGAAAGATGCTTGGATAAAAGATGTACAAGTGAATTGATACCATCCACAATCGCTACTAAAAATTCACATGTATACCACAGTGATTAAATTTTAATAATATGTAGATATTTTGTCTTAAGTATCTTAAGACATCATCATCAGTACAGTTATTACAGAAATACTAGGAATTACATTAAAAGGAACAGTTTGTGCACATGCTTTGAATGTAATTCCTAGTATTGTTTGTAATAACTGTACTGATGATGTCTTAAGATACTTAAGACAAAATATCTACATATTAAAATTTAATTACTGTGGTATACGTGTGAATTTTTAGTTATGAATAAAATGTTATATAGGTTTCCCTATATAATAGCATCCACAAATGGTATAAGAGGAATGCCTGCCCTGTAAACCTTACATATTCTATATATGTCATGGAGTTAAAGAGTGCATTGATTTCAACTTTTTGTTGAGATCTATGGGCCAAAGCAAGCATGTTGCATAAAAGATTTTCATGATTTGTCCAAGTAAGGTCGTGGCGTAATGCAGTATAAGTGGACAAATCTGAAAGCAAGAGTGAAATCTATGACATGTAATCAGCTTTATTCATGATAACTGTTGCATTGCCTTTGTCTGCTTTGATGATAATTTCCTTGTTCTTTGTACAACTTCCTTACAATGATCTTCACAACTTTTTGTTGTAAAGAGCATTAGGCTTGTTGATTTGTCTGTTATTGCAGGATAAAAAAGTAACATAATAAGAAGAATTGATCATATTGTCTAAAAAAGACTATAGATCAGCATCTATTATTAAAATGTAATTTCAAGTAAGACAAAGAATCAACTTTCAATAGCCAACCTTGTGGACTGTATCCTATCACAAAAATCACCAAAAGACACCTTGAGATAAATATGTTTAGCTCTTCCAGAATGGAAACATTGCTTAAAGAACAAGGTGATATACCTTTTTCTTGACTTCCCCATCAAGACTGTTAAATATTGGATATCATCATCAAAGATGACAAAGGCAATGTAACAATTATCATGAATAAAGCTGACTATATGTCAAAGATTTCAATGTTACTTTCAGATTCATCCACTTAGGCTCCATTAGATCACGATCCTACCTGGACAAATAATGAATCAATATTATAAAATAATAACAACAACCATAATAATTATTATTAACAGTTTATGGTGATCACTTCCCAGAACTTTGAGAATGGCATGTAATCAGGGTGGTTGAAATTCCAAATGATATTGTAAAGTTTCATAAATTTCAAGGAACAGACAATCAAATTTAAATCTGCTGGAATGAACTAGCTTGGCTTGCTTCCAAAGAACTCGCTGTCTGGTGTCAATGGCATGGCAAGCAAGGCCAAACTTCTGATTCTAAAAATTTAATGTAGTCTGGATGTTCTCTGATTCTGATCTTAGCAGAATGGCCAATCTGTCAAAAATGAAAGTTGACAAAACAGGACACTTAATAGACAACTGGCAGTGAAAGATGTGGTAATTTATCCTTCAGAGATGGTAGAAAAGAATATAAATCAAAAGCAGCATAGATGTTTCTGAAAGTCTTTTGCATGTGACCATCAGACAAGTGGCTTGAACTAAGTACCATCTTTGGTCTCTAGAACAGGGCACCTGGATTATCATATTCTTGGCTCATTTATGGTACTAATGTGTTACAGATTAACAGTCCTTCATGGGTGAGATTCCCATAATAAAACTCTTCCACTCATGATATCTTCTTCGTCAATAGTTCTAAAAGCACACAGATGTTTGTCATTTATGCAAATCATATCAGAACCTATTGTTAATTCTTTTATGAAAAAACTCGCATGCAACCATTCTCAACACACGATGAGATGACACCTTTTTAATTTCAGTTTCTTTCCAGTCTCCTAATCCAAAACATGTGTAAAGAATGCTTCACTGAAACAATTCTTAACCATTTAACACCATAACTTATCATTCCTTCTGAAACGTAAAATAGTTATTAAAAAGCATACTGGAGCATGTTTTCACCAAAATCTCAATCTTCCTTTTCTGCTTATAATATTTTGGGCTACAAAGCATAAAACCTGCATGCAAATTATCAGTACATCAAAACTGAATTTAAAAACAATAAAGGTAAGAAACATCCTGTTCTTTATGCTTTCTGCTCCTTTGCCAAAAATTTTTAGTGTAATTTTTATATAATTCTGCCATTTGGTTGTCTGGTGACTAGCATATCTAATAACAGTAGTTTGTTCTTATTTTCTGTTTTTTTTTTTTTTTTACCAGAGGTATAGTAAATGAGGTCTAGTGGAAAGAACATGGAAATAACTGATACAAAATGAAGTACAGATAAATCTCCTTTAATAAAATAAGCTATCAATACTTAATATAACTCTTTAGAGAACTGCAGCACTGATAAGTTCCTCCATCTAAATATGTGAATACAATTAAGTCTTAAGATTTTTCAGAATTTTTCTCTGTAGACAAACAGCAATACTCTGGCAATGTTGAACCATTTCTACTTGTCCTTTCAGTTTTATATATCTTTGTACAACTTTATGTTATTTTATAAAGTTAACTTTATAACTTTATATTTATATTTTTGTTTATATAACTTTATCTTTCAATGATTTCTGTTGTGATTCTGATATATTGGAGAGAATTGTTAAAAATGATATCAGAATTGTGGAATACATTATGAAGACAGATTGAGAATTTGTAGACTGCAGACACTAGCAAATAGGAGAAAGAGAGGTGATATGATTGAGACTTACAAACTTCTGAAAGGGTCATACAGGATTTCAATTGATGGAATTTTTCAATTTATGGAGGGTGGGGAAAGGACGAGAGGGCATCCTTAGAAGCTAAGAATGAAGACCACCAAGAAGGGTGTGAGGGCAAGATTTTACTCTCAGAGGGTGGTGCGTGATTGGAATGAATTGCCATTGGATGTTGTGAGTGCAAGCAATGTGAATGAATTCAAGAATAAGTATGATAGCTGGTGTGTATAGTATGTGGCCTCCCTCGATGAGTCTCTGACTGCCTGGGGGTCTCTCTTAATAATAATAATAATAATATACATCACATAAGAAAACTAAGCATTGGGGTATATCTACTTGACGTTAGAATTCTCAAATAAGTGGCACAATTAATTAAAGTCAACTTTCAGTACAGCCATTATCATCATTATTTTTCAATTCACACAAAAAACACAAGGAAATTAAAGTAAATAATATTTATTTAAAGGCCATATATTTCACCCTGAAAATTACAGGGAAGGCCATCATCAGTGACGACGTTAGTTAATTACAAGGTAGAATGCGAACAATGGATTGATTTGAAACAGTGAGAGCTATGCGATGTTATATATTACAATGCAAAAGAACAACAGATGAAACACTGTATTATTAGTTATTAATTAACTGGATTAAATAGGATTAAAAGAAAGTGCTCTGATTCAAGTTCACAGGGGTGAAGTAAGACTTCAGCACTTTCTTTCAATGAACATTTGAATTTATAGTGACAGAGATGAGTAAGAACATTTCAGAACATAGGACATTGTAGTCCACATCTATTCCATGTTGTGCAAGACCATATTTCTAAGATTTCCTGTTGATGATGTAGGACTGGTGTTCTTGTATTCTCTTTTCTAGTGAATGCCCAGCTTGTCTGAAGTAAGGATAGTGACAGTCGCAAGAGATTAGTAGACGCCAGGAAGAGCAAGAGGGGAATGTTTATCTTTAGAAGATGGAAGCCATGATGATAGTTTGTTGACAGGAATAAACTACATTTATTCCTGTCAGCCATTCTAACTTCAGACAAAATGGGTGTTCAGCAAAAAAGAGAATACAAGAACACCAGTCATACAAAATCAACAGGAAATCTGACAGGAAATATATTTTTCACTTATTTTATTTATTGTTATTATCTGAGACCTACAGGAAGTCAAGGATTCATCAAGGGAGGCTATAAATCAACCATACCAGCTGTCATACCTTCTCTTAAATTCATTCATGTTAGATGCACTCACTACCCCCCCCCCAAAGGCAAACTATTCCACTCACTCACTGCTCTGAGGGAAAAATCTAGCTCCTACCCTTTTCTCAACTGCGAACAAACTTAACTTCCATGGTTGTCCATATGTTCTCTCCCAACCTTCCATATAATGAAAAATTTCATCATATGATATCCTATAACATTTTAACATCCTATAATATTTTCATGTATCTCCATATGAATTAAAGGAACCTTATGGCACAAGTATCTCTTAAACAACAATCATCATTATTATAATGAATTCATTCAATATAACAAATTACTAAAATTTTATGGTCAAATCCTCTGCTTTATATAACAAATTATTCATATCCCTGTTTACTTGTTATATGTAAATATATTCTTTGTATATACTCTATATTTAGCATAAAAATAAATATGTTTTAATTATAAAAAAAGTTAATAAAAGGTGGAACTTACCAACACACTGTCGGACATCATTCACTGAGAAGCTACTACTGGGCATCCTGAAATTTTAAGTTAACTGATTAGAACAGTTTCTAGTCGAACCAAAGAAATTATTTTTAAGAAAGGGTACCCCACCAATCAGCATATTCATTTACTAAATTTTACTCTGTCATTAAAGAGAGGAACAGAATAAAATCTGCCAAAAAAAGATAACAGCAATCCAAGGGATCATTTGCAAAGGTGTTTAGCAAATACAGTATCACATGAAAAATATAGTGCAAAGAATATTAAAAAGATACAGAAAATATTAAATGCAATAAAATGGAAATGAAAAGTGTTGAGGAAAAAAGAAAGTTATGGATAATTTTCTTTTAGCATAATATATAATAATAATTATATATTATTATTATATATTATGTATCATTAAAGATAATACTGGTCTGAATTTTGTTATTATCATTTCTATTAGGTATCTGAATATCTTGTGGTAACTTACATGAAGTTACACAGAAACAAAAAAGACCTATGGACTAAATTCAACAACTGGATCTGTTTCTAAGTTCTGCTCTCAAAAAAGCCTGTTTCAGCAACTAACTCTGATAATAAGAAGTTTTCTTTAAACGACCAGAAGAAATTGATTTTTAATTGCAAAACTCAGAAGAAAAAAAATGAAACATACAAACACATACAATGTTTATTCTCATTCAGTATAGCAAGAAAATTATGCTTAGCTGACAGAAATTACAAAGGGTTAGTTGGTTGATTGACACAAGCACACAAGGTAAAAAAATACGTAGCTAAATAAGTAAATAACGTCTTATGTACAAGAAAATGCAGTATATACATATAAAAGATATATATGATCTGATGTGTTGTACAAATTAATTTTTGGTAAAAAGTTACAAACTTCATGAATTTTGAATGCATATCTAGATAGGCACTAATGAAGTTCAGAGTAGCTTGCTCAATATATATATTTACCATTAATAAATAACTATTCACATTTACAAAAAGATAGACCAATATTATAGAACATAATTATTATAGAAATGAGGTTTTTTATCATTCAATTGTTATCATTATATTTAATAAAATAATACAAAAAAAGCCACTGTTTATTCAATATAAATACACACAAACAAACAAACAAACAAACATGAATCTTGGACAGATCATTTAATTTTTTAGATTCACACTGTAGCAATCTAGAGTATACACCACTGTATAATACAGTAATCAGTATAGAATTCTGTAGAAAAAAGCAAAATGTATACGTAAATAAATATACATAAATTAAATGTGTGTGTAAAATTCAATTTAAATATATGTAAAATGTTATTAAATGTAAATGCAAAGTAAAAAAAAAGTAACATAAGTAGTACAGTAAAAAAGTAAAAAAATGTTAGAAATATGTAAAAAAACTATATTAGAATTCTATCTAAATTTCGTTGTAGTTTTATATATATGTAATTTATACATATTGCCAGCCTGATTGGCCAAATGGTTAGTGTATCCATTCTCCAGCCAAAAGGCTGCGGGTTCGAATCCTGCTGAGGGCATGGATGTTTGTGATTGTCTGTGAAAATACTAGTGGTGGTCGGCAATAGATGGCGTTGGTGTAGTAGTGGTCAGTTGGATGATTGAGTGGTGGAGACAGAGCTGTAGAGCAGGTGCCCTCCCTCGATGAATCTTTGGACTCGCTGGAGATGTCAAATAATAATGATAATACTATATTGAAACGGAGATGCATAATGTATGTATATACTTGTACTCTATATATGTATGTACTTGTACTCTCATAAGCATACATGTGCATAATGAAAACAGCAGAAATGAATAATAAAAAAAGTTTGAATTTGAAAAAAAAAATATATATATATATATCTCCCTGAGTATATATGGCTTAGCCAAATTAGTAAAAATTGTATTCCACTCTCAAGTGAAGTGCAGACACTCCACTAGAAGATGACATATTGTAAGGTGACTGTTACAGTGTTCAAACATTGGTAAGTCATCTGTCATTGGTAGATTAGCATGTGTAAAATGAGTGACCTATGCAGAGCCTAGAAAGAAAAATTTCCCTTTTCTGTTTCTACTTACACTGGACTGCCAAAGCATAATTTCAGACTTAATTTCATGCAATTTATCAGTTAGTACTTCATGTCAGGATGACCTGCCACTGATCAGCTCAGTTTTATTAACTGCTATATTTTGTAATAGCAGAAAGATAAACAGGATCCAAGCTCATCTAGCAGAATCTACGAGGGTGGTCTGAAATGTTCTCAGCCTCGACCATAGATGGCAACACTATCAGCAAGATTTCTTTTTCTAAGTTGGTATATCTGTCATAAGCATCCATGTGAAATTGTAAGTCATTCTATCAAGTAGTTTGTTCTATACAGCTGTCTGAGTATTGTGAAGAAAAAGTGTTGTCTGTATCCCTTGGATACAGACAACAAGAGATTAAATTGAAACGGAGAAAATTGAATATCGTGTGGTTATAAAATTCTTTGTAAAAGGTTTACCACCAAAAGAAATTCATTTGAAGTTTATAAAAGTTTATGGGCACTCTTCTCCTTTGTTTTTGACAATTAAGAAATGGGCTGCTGAGCTTAAACGCGGGAGTACCAGCCTTGAAGATGATCCACGTGAAGGAAGTCCAAAAAGTGCAACAACAAAATCATTGATAAAGTGCACAATATGGTGTTGGATGACCGGCGAGTCAAATGCATGAAATTGCTGAGACGATAGGCATTTCAAAAGAACATGTAGGATATGTTTTGCATGAAGAATTGCAAATGAAAAAGCTTTGCCCAACATGGGTGCCACGTTTGCTCACAGCAGATCAAAACCACACATGAAAATCTCTGAACAGAACAGTGCTTGGAGCATTTTACAAGAACAAAACTGATTTTGTGGGTTGATTATTACTATGGATGAGACTTGGATTCACCATTACACACCAGAATCCAAACAGCAGTCAAAACAGTGGACAGAAGCCAGTTGTCAGAGCCAAAGAAGACAAAGTCGGTTCCATCAGCAGGAAAGGTCACAGCATTGATGTTTTGGGATGCTAAAGGCATTTTGTTTATTAATTGTCCTGAAAAGGGTAAAACAATAACCGGAGAATATTATTCCGATCTTTTAACCAGACTAGATGAAAAAAATTAATGAGAAAACCTGGTTTGCAGAAGAAAAAAAAATCATCTTTCATCAGGACAATGCCCACAAAGGTTTGGTTTTGGCAATGGGAAAATTAAGGGATCTGAACTATGAATTGAACATCCACCCTATTCCCCAGATTTGGATCCCTCTGACTTCTATCTCTTCTCAACACTAAAACTCTTCCTCGCTGGTCAGAGTTTTTCTTCGAATCAAGAGGTGATTGCAGCTGTAGAGGGGTAATTTTCAGATCTTACTGAGAACCACTACAGGGACGAGATAATAGTGCTGGAGCATCGCTGGAATAAATGTATTAGTCTTAAGGGAGATTATGTTGAAAAATAAAAATAATTTTGAAATTATAAATTCGTTTTTTCATTGTTAGACTGAGAATTTTTCAGACCACTCTTGTATAGTCTCATTTCTTTTGCATTTATTTATTTTATTTATTCCAGGCACAAAGAGACACAAGAACCTGTAACCCATCAGAACTCGGAGATGTAGGTAAGGAATGAGAAAGAAGATTTGCTTGTTTTTGATATTGCATTATGCCTATATAATACAAATATATGTACCTACCTCAAGTCAATCAGATGAAGAATGAGACAATTTCTCTGATGATCTCTCCAAAACTCTCTGGGATAGTACATGTCATTGGAAAATTATTATGGGATTATATTAACTGTAAAGTAGGCAAGAAACAATAAGGAGAAAGTGCTTTAGGTGTGCAAGACATGGAACAAAGGAATAAGACAGGATAAAGTCAGGGATTGTATATAGAAAATACTTTCTTTAAAAAGTGAAGTAAATAAAAATAGACATGGATATCATCAAATTGAGAAGTTTTAATGAACCTGATTATGTTATGGTGCACAAAATGGAAATACTGCAAAATGTATCTGTTGCCAACGAATTTAACTATGATAGTGACAGCAAGGATAAATAAACATCGAGAGAGAGAGATTGAAATTTGTAATAAAAAAAAACCCACAATAGAAAGTGAAGATATAACAAACCCTAAAGAAAAATTTGAGGAAATAATGGAAGGAAAGAAGTATGAATGAAGGAAGCAGCTTTAAAAAAGTTACCAAAAATTTAAGAAAATCATTACCAGTAAATTTCTGTGACTCACACTCACAAAAGGTCAGAAACTTATAGTAAGCTACTCTTACTATAAGTACTCTTGTTGGGCTAATGATTAAAAAAAAAATTTTTTTTTTTTCAATTTATTTCTTGCAGAATCCAGAAAACTCTACTCTAAAGACCATACACAAAACTTTTCAAGTCTCCATTAAGCAGGATGAGAATCTCACAGTAGACAATGAAATTCAACACCCACTTAAAGCCATTTAAAATGAAATATCAAAACCATAACCACTTGGTTTAGTTAGCAGTTACCCCTTGATCAACCAGCTAGAAAATTTGATGTAACTGAAGTTAAGGAGATATTAATTGAATCTCCCACAGCTGTACTTTCTGAGAAGGGGGTACGGTTCAGAAAAGCCTGCTTTACAGAATACTTGAACAACTTATAGTGGATCAACTCTATGAGTATACAAAAAATGCCAAGAAGATATTTGTTTTAACATTCTATCCTTACATTTTACTACATAAGAAATAATGTTCCTGTATTTATTCAAATATTATCCTAAAACAAACAGTAATAATTTGTTCGTGAAATATCTTCATGAGATTTTTTGTATACTGAGAGAGTTGATCCACCATAAGTTGTTCAAGTATTCTGTAAAGCAGTCTTTCCTGAACATCCCTTCCCCCTTCCCACAAAGTACAGCTGCGGGAGATTAAATTAATATCACCTATAATATTTAATTAATTAATTTTGAGGTAAAGGTTATATTCAAAAAGAATATTCCTTCTATAATCATTTCAGGATATTTATAAATTTAATGAAAAAAATTTTTAAAAATTAATACCTATGATGCAGTTAGTGATAAAACGTATCATCATAATCATCATCAAATTCCTGACATGTACTCTCTAGGGGTGTACAGGATATGATAGCACTACATGAAAAATTTACACCATTACTAACTTCCTATCTACAATTTTCCTCCAAATTAGTGTATTACTTGAATTACTTGATTAATTCAAGACTCCAATATTATCATTATCGGATCTTATATTTCTATCGTCTAAGGCACATTGTACCGTATCAATCCACCTATATCTTGGTCTTCCTCTGGGTCGTTTTCCTACCAACCTGGCAGAGAACACTTGTTTTGCTAATCTTTCCTCGCCTATTCTGTTTAAGTGACAATACCACCTGAGATTAGCTCTGATAACGCATTCCTGGATGCTGACAATGTAAACTTCTTTCCTGATATTCTCGTTTTTAATATGATATTGCCATTGATGCCATCTGTTCACGCTTCTCATATCAACGGTCTCTAGTCTTTGGTCAAGTATTTTACTTCTGACCCAGCTCTCAGATCCATAAGTTAAAACTAGTTTGAACACTGTCTTGTATACAGCTAATTTAGTGTTCCGACTAATTTCTCTTTTATTATATACAAATTTATTCAATTGACTTCCTACCATACCAGCTTTGTTGATTCTGTTGTCTATTTCCATATTTAATATACCATCTTCACTAAAAATCGTGCCTAAGTAAGCAGAAATGTTTTACTTGTTCCACAGGTTCCCCGTTAACAACACAGTTGACATTTTCAACAATTCTACTTATTTTCATTGTCTTTGTCTTTTTAATGCTGACCTTCATATTATTAATTATAATTGTTGTAATAGTTATTCATAAACTGAATAACTATTACAACAGTTATTCAATTTAGTAAGGGAATCTTGCAAACTTGTTGCAGATTTATTTAGAAGTATAACATCATCCGCATAAAGAAAAAAAAAGCTGACATTAACATCTCCAATTCTGATATCATGTTTAATACCACTTTCCTTCATAATGTGATCCATATAGATAATGAATAACAGAGAGGATAATGTACATCCTTGTCTCACACCAGATTTAACATTAAACCATCTCCCTGTACTTCCTTCAATTCTAACTGCTGACTTACAACTCAAATACAGACTAATCATTGCTTGGTATAATGCCCCATTGACACCATATAACTGTAGCGTAATGAATAGCTTCTCTCTTGGAACTTTGTCATATGCCTTTTCCAGATCGACAAAACTTAAATACAGATGTTTGTTAATCCTGACAGCCTCTATTTGGCCTGAATCCAACTTGTTCCTCACCAAGCTTTTCTTCCACAATTCTTCTCAACCGTTTCTCAAGTATACTTGCATAGATCTTGCCAGGAACAATCAGTAGGGAAATACCTCTGCAATTCTCACATTCAGTTTTATTTCACTTTTTATATATGGACACTATTAGAGCTCTACTCCAATCATTAGGAATTCGTCCCTCTGTCCAGGCTTTCTGAACTATGTAGTGCAGCCACTGCAAGACTTTTATACCTTGATACTTCAGCATTTCTGGTTGAATATCATCTACTCCTGCTGCCTTTCCACATTTCAAGCCTTTGATGGCTTTTTCTACTTCAAGTATGGATTTGTATTCCTGACCGTATGCCTGTTGAGTGTTTTTACCACTGTGCTATCACTGCTTGTTTCATTTAATAATTTTTCAAAGTAATTACTCTATACTTAAAGGTGACATGAAAAAGATATCCTTGATCATCTCTAACTCCTTTTACAGCACTCTTTCCTCCATTTCTAAGCTTCTTCAACAACCTCCAGAATATTTTGCCACCTTCTTGACATTTATTTTCTATGTTCTTGCCAAAATTCTCCAATGACTTTTGTTTAGCTAGTTTTACACAGTGTTTAGCATTCTTGCATTTGTCTCTATATTCTCTAAGAGCACAAGCTGACTTATTTGCCAGGAACTTTTGATATGATTTCTTCTTTTCCTTCACTGCCTCTTTAACTTCCTGTGTCCAACATGGAGTCCTGATTTTTCTATCCTTGCAGACAAGCTCACCACATGCCTCTCTGGCTGAATCAATCAATGTTTTCTTCAAGGCTTGTCACTAAATTGCCAAGGTTTGGTTCCTGTTCTCAAACTCTTTCATTTTTTCTTCAATAATCTTTGTGTATTTTAGTCTACAGTTCACATCTGAGAGCTTCTCAACTTTTATTCGCTTTAAAACTTTCTTACGTGTTATTCTTTACAATATGAAATTCAATTTTATCCTGCTCAAGACTAAATAGTGATCACTTCCAATTTCAAATCCTCTGTATACTCTGGTGCACTGCACCAGGGAGAAAACAAACATCACTATCAACAATAACATAGTCAATGAGACTTTTCTTATTCCTTGCCTCTTCTCTCCATGTGAATTTGTGCACATTTTTATGTTGGAACATGGTGTTAGTAATAACCAGTCCATGTCCTGAGCAGAAATCCAACATGTATTCGCCATTATTATTAGCTTTGCTCTTTTCTCCAAATTTTCCCAAAATATTTTTGTATGTCTGACAATCATTTCCTACTCTGCTATTCAGATCCCCAACAAGGACCAACTTATCCTTTTTCATTGTGTCAGTTGCTTTTTCTAAAGCATCAAAAAATTCCTCCACTTCTACCTTAGTAGAACCTTCTGTGGGACCATAGGCACAAATAAGTCTCATTGTCCAGTTCCCCATTCCCATATTTGCCCACATCACTCTACTTGAGACAGCCTGCCATGCAAGAAGATTATCTTCATATTTTGTTTGTTGAATACTATGGCTACTCCTTCTTTTCCTTGATTGTTGTTGCCTGAATATAACATTTTGTATTTATTGCTCAGAAAGATCACACAGGATATTATAACATAGAACATATATAAATTAGAATAATTTAATAATTCCAGTTTCAAAAATTTTGGCAAAGTAATTCAAATTATCATTAACAGTTGAAAATGTACAGACATATAGGATGGTAACAGATTTGGGGTAGTCTTAAGTTTTTTTTTTTTTTTTTTTTTTTTTTTTTTTTTTTTTTTTTTTTTGAGGAGGGGAAGAATAATAGCCTTGTGCGAATGTGGTTAGGTTCAAAAGGCATTTTCATCATAAAAAAAATTAATTTTGCTTGCTGTACAAGGTTTTCATAATTTCATACTACAAAGTTCCAAGTCTCACATCCATAAGTCACTGTTGGAAGAAAAACAACTGCATCAAAAATCTTCAACTTTGTTCCCATGGAGATAGATCCATCCTTCCAGATTTTAGACAAGTCTCTGAATGTTGTTGTAGCCATTCCTAATCTTCTTCTAACATCTTCTGAACAGCAATTCTTCACATTAATAATGGATCCCAGGTACTCAAACTTGCTGAATTCCCCTGTTTGCTTACACTTGGATAAAGAATGAAACCAACAATATAATTTCTTGGCATCTTTAATTTAAATAAGCAGGAAAAATTATAAAATTTTCAAGCAAGTATCATCATAGACATAACGAAAATTTTAGGTACTGGTGACTATTCAACTGCAGTGATTCATATATATATATTCTTATTATTCCTTCCCTTCTCTTTTACCTTACAGTGTCGAGGATTTTCTATTCACTTAACCGCTACTGTATCAAGGATAAGGTGGTTAGCCCTATGCCTCCATACACACACACATAGGGGTCAACAAATTATCGAAAATACTACTCACCACAAAACAAATATACCTTCCGCTCTCCAATTTTTTTTTATGATATGTTGACAGGAGTTCAATAAAGGGATTGTTGGTGCTGTATCATTATTTGGAGAACACTTCCTTTGTGTGACAGCTTTTGTGAGAAGGAGAAGTCAATAAATAATAAGATGGGGGCGCTAGTGGGCCAAGCGCTATGAACGTGTTTTGAAGAGCTCCTGATTCAGATAAGTTTTACTAGGAATAATTAAGTATATATGCGTAATTGTTTAAGTAAGAGCGGCTGTAAACGTTGTACGCTACCGATATTATTAGTGTGGAGGTTTTTTTCTTGCTTAAACTAAATACGAAAATGTTAATATTAGACCTAGTAACCTGCAGAGAAAAAAAAAAAAAATGGCGGCAGCATTGTCATTCCATGATTTTAATTTGGATTTCAGTCGGTTCATTAAGTGTGAGGTCTGTTATATGTATTCCTTCGATTACATAAACGATTTGTGGATGTTTAGTGCGGATGGAAGAAGGGTGTGTGCGAAATGTGACCTGAACGAGGAATTGATGAATGCGAATATGAAGTTGATGACAGAAAGTGCTAGTACCGATTGTGTCGCGAGTGCACGTTTGAAAGAGCAGGATGGCGAGAAAGACAGGCGAAAAAATGTTAAAAAATCAGGAAAAAAGAAAAAGAGCGATTTGACAACCGTAACGGATGTTAAAAGGGACGAAAGTGAGGCAGAAAGAAACGAAATTGAGAGAACGAATGAAAGTAGAAATGGCGTGGTGCAGAAATCGCAAGTAAAAAAAATCGAAAGAATGAATGATAGTGAAAAAAGAATGACTGATGGCGAAAGTTGGATGCATGTTGGAACGAAAGTACTGAACCAAAGAAAGATGAATGAGAGGGAAAGTGAGAAGAGGGGGTCGAGAGTTAGAAAGTTAGAAAGATTTAATGATAGAGTGAATGTGTCGCGAGGTTCAGAAGGTGAATTGGATTGGATGAAGCAAGAAATGAAATGGATGCGGAATGAAATTAAGAGAATTCAGGTCAAAACTATTAAAATAAATCATGATGGCATGAAAGAGTTAACAAATGATGAGCGAGTGGCGTTGTATGGCGACTCCATTATTAAAGGTGTGCTAGAGGATGCACAAGGTATGTTTTCCAGGCGGTAAAATGAGTAGAGTGATTGAGGCATTGAATATGAGGCGGGAACGAGCAAAAGAGTTAATTGTATTAATTGGTATGAATGATTTGAGAGAGAACAAAGAGCATGTCAAAATGAATATCAGGAGACTGCTTGGAAAGATAAAGGAGAATAGCGTGACAGGAAGGGTGGTCAGTGTGTTGCCTAGGTATAATTGTGATGAAATGAGGCGGAGAGCAAGGATTATGAATGATATTCTGGCTGAAATGTGTGAGGAGATGGGAGTACAGTTTGTTAATGTGTGGAATGAGTTTGAGGGACGAAGTGAGCTGTATGGGAGCGATGGACTGCATTTGAGTGGTTATGGTGCGAGTCGCTTGGAGAGACTGCTGCTGGAAGGTAGAGAAGTGAATGGAGAGAATGAATCGGATCGAGAGGGGAGTGATGTGGAAGAGCAGGAGAGTAAGACAGGAGAGATTGAAGGAGTGGAAATGAATGTGGAAGTGAGTGGTATGAGTATAGAAAATGAGAGAATGGGTGTGCAAGAGCAGGGAAACGGGGAGGCTCAGGGTGGACAGGGATACACAGCGTGAGAAAGGTGGATGCTCCAAGAGGAGGTGAGAGAATGTGTAGGCAGGAAAGTAATGGGATGATCAGGGATCAAAAGGAAACAGATGGAATTGCAAAGGGTTCTAAAATGAAGAAGCAGAAAGGGAAATGGCCCCAGTCCAGCATGGAGAGATCACATCGAGTGAGTGGTATCAGTGGAACTAGATGTAGATCCAGAAATGAGTTGTTGTGTTTGTATACCAATGCTAGAAGTATAAGAAACAAGGCGGATGAAATGGTTGCACTAATTGCATCTGTGCACCCAGAGATTGTCGGAATAAGTGAGACATGGTTAGATGAGGACGACATCCTGACAGGAATAGAGATGGAAAGGTATGCTGTGTTTCGTGAGGATAGAAGGGGTAAAAAGGGAGGGGGAGTGCTATTGATGATAGAGAAAGAGTTATGTCCATACAAGGTAGAGATGCAAGAGGGAAATGGGGCCAGTGGTTTTGAGGCAGTATGATGTGAGATAGAGGTGAATAGAATCAAATACTTGGTGGGATGTTGTTATAGACCTGGTAATGTGGATGGTGGTGATAGTGAAATGTATAGTCAAATAAGCCAAGCAAATAAGAAAAGGATGATCATTATGGGTGATTTTAATTATGGCAATATAGACTGGAATGAAGAGATAGCAACTGGAAGTAAAGAAACTGAGTTTCTTGAGTTTTTGAGGGATAACTACCTCAGACAGTATGTAACAGAGGGCACACAAGGATTAAGGGTCTTGGATTTGGTCATCTCATCGGAGGATGTAATTATCAATGAGGTATCAAATCATCCACCAATTGGTGAAAGTGACCATGAGGTGATTACTAGGGTGGTTGCCAGCAGTGCAAGGACCCCTGTGAAAAAAGGGTATATGTGGAACTACAAGGGGGGGTGATTATGAAGAGCTCAGGAGACAGCTTGCAGGTGTAGCATGGAATGAGGAGTTAGCTGGAAAAGAGATCAATGCAGCTTGGGGGATTTTCAAAAAATATTTAGTGGATGCAATGTCTAAATGTATACCACGGGTGAGAAGGTTAAATAAGTTAGGTGTGAGATGGATGAATAAAGAGATTAAGCATGCAATACAGAGAAAAAGGGCATTGTGGAGGCAGCATAAGAGAAGTGGAAGTAACCAATTTTATGAGTTCTACAAAGACCAGGCAAGGAGAGTGACTTGGTTGGTGAGAGTAGCTAAAGAGAGGTATGAACAGCAGTTAGCTAATGAAGCTAAAAAGAATCCTAGGGAGTTCTTTCGATATGTAGCCAGCAAAAGAAAGAATGATTATGGAAGGATGACATTGATTGGAGGAAATGGTATAAAGACAGCTGTTGCAGAATGTGTGGTGGAGATACTTAATGAGCAGTTCATAAAGATCTTTCAATCTTGTGAATGTGACTTCATGGAGAGATTAAGAGCAGTTGATGATGGGGAGGAGAGACTGACTGTAAGTGAGCAAGAGGTGTTTGGGGAGTTGAGTAAACTAGATGTAAATAAGGCTGTGGGACTTGATAATATATCACCGCGTATTCTGAAGGAATGTGCCAGAGAGTTGACACCTGCCTTGACATATTTTTTTAATACGAGTCTTGCACTTGGTCAAGTCCCTAAAGAGTGGAAGGAGGGCAAGATTGTGCCACTTCATAAAGGAGGTGATCGAACTCAAGCATCAAACTATAGGCCTATCTGTGTGTCAGGTGTTGTGGTTAAGTTGTTGGAGAAGCTTGTGAGAACTAGGATCCAGAGTTGGGTTGACAACAATGGTATAATCTTTGATGGACAGCATGGATTTGCTAAAGGGAGGTCGTGTTTTATTAATCTACTTACTTATTACAATAAAGTGACTGCTTCCTTGGACAGAGGAGAAGGATACACAGTAATATACTTGGATTTCGCAAAAGCTTTTGATAGAGTACCTCATGATAAGTTGACAGTCAAACTAGAGCAGATGGGGTTGGATATTAGATTAGTGCATTGGATTGGAGACTGGCTATCTGATAGATATCAACAAGTTGTGTATGGAGGTGCAATATCCAGGAAAAGGAAAGTCACTAGTGGAGTGCCTCAGGGATCTGTTTTAGGGCCATTACTATTTAACTTGTATATTAATGATATTGGCAAAGATTTGGATAGAGATATTCAGTTGTCTGCAGATGATGCAAAGTTGGGACGAACCATAAAGAGTAGTGAAGATGTTGTGGCCTTGCAAGAAGACTTGAAAAAATTGAGTGATTGGGCAAGCAAATGGGGATGTGAGTTCAATGTTGCAAAATGTAAGGTTTTAAAATTTGGAAAACAAAGATGGGATGCAGAATTTATGCTTGGTGAGAATATATTGTTGGAAGTAGAGGAAATAAGAGATCTGGGAGTGATAGTGGATAAGGATCTAAAATTTAGGGGACACATCGCCAAAATTGTGAAGACAACACAAAGACTTCTGGGAATGATGAGGAGGACACTGACGTGTAGAAGTAGGGAGATTATTGTTCCATTGTATAAGGCTTTGATTAGGCCACACATGGACTATTGTGCCCAGATTTGGTCACCTGGTTTTCAGAAGGATGAAGAGATGTTGGAAAGGGTCCAAAGGCGACTGACTAAGGTAGTTTCTGACCTCTGGAATGTCGAGTATGAGGAAAGATTGAAAAGATGTAATTTGCAGAGTCTAGTGGAGAGAAGGAAGAGGGGAGATATGATAGAGACCTACAAGTTGGTAAGGGGTTGTTATAGGATCAATGGTGGAGAAGTTCTACAGCGAATAGTGGGAGATCAGGAGAGAACCAGAGGTCATCCCTGGAAACTGTATAAAGAGGGTGTGAGTAGGGGAGTGAGAGGCAGGTTTTTTTCGTGCAGAGTTGTGAATGATTGGAATGCCTTGCCTGAGAGTGTGGTGTCTGCAAGGAGTTTGAATGTGTTTAAGACCCGATATGATGAGATGTGTGTGAGATAAAAGGACCTCCTAGATGAGTCTTTGACTCCATGAGGTCTTGTTTAATAATAATAATATGAAAAATAGATAAAACATCGATTTTCTGGAAAATATTTTGTACAGCAATTTTTTATCACTAGAATGGTCCGTTATGTATATAAAATATGCATATTCTTCTGTCTTTCCTCAAAGTTAAAAAGAGATTTTGTTTAGAAAGTTATTTTTTTATTAAATAAGGAAATGTTCTGTTTTGTCTACTCACCATGGGCAAGTGTATTTGTCAAGCCCTGATGACTGTGTGTGTGTGTGTGTGTGTGCGCGCGCGTGCCAAATAACTAGTGTTATGTATGAGCAAGCAAGTGATGTAGGAGAAGGAAAGAATCTATTAACAAGTTTATTGAAAAGCTAGAGGTTGCATTCATTGAATCAAAGAAAAAGAGGATAATTGAATCAAGGGATAAAATGAGATGTTGGTTCAATAAGTTGGAATTCGTTATGGATGTTGACCAGAGGCAGCAAATTTTCTTACATCATTAGAGAAAAAGTGAGAAATGGTAGTGGCCAATTTGGTGTAGCAATACACATAAAAAATAATAAATAAATAAATAAAAGCATAATGAAGAAAAAGGATGCCTGTGAGAAAGTGACTGGAGGGAATTTCTGAGAGAGAGGCATTTAAGCAGATTGCAAGAATTCTTGCAATCTGCTTAAAAGAAAGAATGGTCCTTTCTGCAAGAATTCTACTTGCAGAAAGGACCATTCTTTCTGCAAGTAGAATTCTTTAAGGTTTTGGGTGCACTACTCCAAATATGAGAACAATAAAGGGATGATTGGATTTGGAATTTATAAAATGTTGGATGAGCAGGAAAAAAAGAAGTGTTTTGAACAAAAAATAATAATAACAGGTTTTGTGCAGACTGAGGTAACTATGGATGTTATATGTTGTTATATGTCAAGATAAACTAGATATAAGTCAACCCATGAAGAGAAAAACTGATATTACCTTCACTTCTGTTTTTAGAAAGAAAATTCATAGATGCCTTTAAGTTTATACTCTTTCACATCACCATCCTTGTAAAAAAATCTGGCGCCATTAAGATTCTGGTACATCTAGCCCATTCTGTGCTCTACTGAAGCACTGCTGTTTGAGGAAATAAATACATCAAGTCTACCTTCCTTGATAATCGCTTTAACTGGTCTTATATCAACAAAGTTGTTAATAACTATGAAGTTTCCTTGTCATCAGAATCCCAAGAGATTATCCATTATATCACGATTCCTTATGTTAAAGGAATAGCCAAAAAGCTTAGGTTGGTTGGTCTACAGGTGACCTATAGTCTTTGCAAAAGATAAACTTTTGAGTTAGAACAAATTGGCACATTACATTCATGAGCCAAAACAGTCAGGACTTGCAGAACATGCCACTTCCATTAACATCAACACTTTTGGAGGAAGATTAAGGTCCTTAAAAAAAAAAGTATCTTATGAAATACTAATACAAAGAGATTTGTGAAAACTTGCTTCAGCAACCAAATCTAAACAGAAATGATGACTGAAATTATCCCAATTATTATTATTATTAACATCTGACACATGGGAGGGGGTGTGATTAAGGGTCAAAGCTATATAACTGAGAGGAGACCTCCACATAGCTCTCAAAGGAATGTGGAGAACCGACCAGGGCTTCTGACCTAATGTCAAATAGCCACCTTCTCGTGGTGCACCCTGTTAGGTATCTACATAGTTACTGAATGAACGAGGATGGGCTGGCAATTTGGAATTTAGCTGACAAAATGGTATTCTTATTGGCTTAACCAAAATTTCAAATGATGGTACAACATGACAGAATTTCATGGCAATTGGGGCATCGCTTGAATAAACAAGGCCCCCATTGTTTTCGCCAGGGAACAAGGGCAAACAGCGAAAACTCAGCTACTGGAACAAATCCTAAAACTTACCCCAACTCAACATCACCAGAGTTCAAGATTGGTATACCATTAACATAAAGCCCGAATAGCAAAGAAATGGATCATATGAGGAATTGGATAAGTGCCAGATCAACATAATAGGGTCAATCTGGTACTTATCTTTTGTGTACCAGATTTTTGTCTTTTTTGTCAAACAAAAAAGACAAAAACTGGTGAGATCTTCCTGAGCAATAAATACAAAATGTTATATTCAGGCAATGACAATCAAGGAAAAGAAGCAGTAGCCATAGCATTCAACATTAAATACGAGGCTAATCTTCTTGCATGGCAGGCAGTCTCAAGTAGGGTGATGTAAGCAAATATGAGAATGTGGAACTGGCACAAGACTTATTTGTGCCTATAGTCAAACAGAAGGTTCTACTGTGGGTTACACAGAAGATAGAAATGGAGGAATTTTTTTGAGGCTTTAGAGAAAGCAACTCACAATGAAAAAAGGAAAAATTGATCCTTGTAGGAGATCTAAATAGCAGAGTAGGAAATGATTGTCAGACATACAAAAATATTTTGGGAAAATTTAGAGAAAAGAGCTAAGCTAATAATAATGGCAAATACCTGTTGGATTTCTGCTTAGGACGTGACCTGGTTATTACTAACACAATGTTTCAACATAAAAATGTGCATTAATTCATATGGAGAGAAGAGGCAAGGAATAAGAAAAGTCTCATTGACTATGTTATTGTTGATAGTGATGTTTTCTCCCTGGTGCAGGACACCAGATTGTACAGAGGATTTGAAATTGGAAGTGATCACCATTTAGTCTTGAGCAGGATAAAACTGAATTTCATACTGAAAAGAACATGTAACAAAGTTTTAAAGAGAATAAAAGTTGAGCAGCTCTCAGATGTGAACTTTAGACTAAAATACACAAATATTATTCAAGAAAAAATGAGAGTTTGAGAGCAGGAACCAAACCTTGGAGATTCGGTGGCAAGCTCTGGAGAAAACACTGATTGATTCAGCCAGAGAGTGGCATGTGGTGAGATTGTGTGCAAGGATAGAAAAATCAGAACTCCATAGTGGACACAGTTTAAGAGGCAGTGAAGGAAAAGAAGAAAGCATATCAAAAGTTCCTGGCAAATAAGTCAGCTTGTGCTATTGGAGAATACAGGGACAGATGTAAGAAAGCTAAACACCGTGTAAAAATGACCAAACAAAAGTCATCGGAGGACTTTGGCAAGAACATAGAAAATAAATATCAAGAAGGTAGAAAGATATTCTGAGGGTTGTTGAAGAAACTCAGAAATGGAGAAAAGAATGTTGTAAAAGGACTTAGAGATGATAAAGGTGATATAAAACAGGAGAAATGAGGAAACAAGCAGCGATGACATCACAGTGGTATAAAACACTGACCAGGCATGCAGTCAGGAATACATATCCATACTTGAAGTAGAAAAAGCCATCAAAAGCCTGAACTGTGGAAAGGCAGCAATAGTATTTGACCAGAAATGCTCAAGTATGGAGGTACAGTGGCTGCACTGCATAGTTCAAAATTCTTGGACAGAGGTAAGAATTCCAGATGATTGGAGTAGAGCTCTCATAGTACCCATATATAAAAAGGGAAATAAAACTGAATTTGAGAATAACAGAGGCATTTCATTACTGAGTGTTCTTGGTAAGACATATGCAAGTATACTTTCTTCCACAATTCTTCTCGGTTGAGAAGAATTGTGGAAGAAAAGCTTGGTGAAGAACAAGCTGGATTCAGGCCAAATAGAGGCTGTCAGGATCAGATCATGACTTTCCGACAAATAGTTGAGAGATCATGACAATATAACAAAGATCTATATTTAAGTTTTGTCGATCTGGAAACGGCATACGATTCAAAACGCTACATTTATATGGTGTAAATGGTCATTATATCAAGCAATACTTAGTCTTTATTTGAGCTGTAAGTCAGCAGTTAGAACTGAAGGAAGTACAGGAAGATGGTTTAATGTTAAATCTGCTTTGAGACAAGGATGTACATTATCCCCTCTGTTATTCATTATCTATATGGATCACATTATGACGGAAAGTGGTTTTTGATATCATATTAAATATGATATCAAAATTGGAGATGTTAATGTCAGTATGTGGATGATGTTATACTTCTAAATAAATCCACTACAAGTCTGCAAGATTTAGTCAGGGACTAAATTGAATAACTGTTGTAATATATTTGGTATGAAGGCAGACAAAGACAATGAAATAGGCATAGAAAATATCAACTGCATTGTGAATGGAGAATTTATAGAACAAGTAAAACATTTCAGCGACTTAGTCACGATTTTTAGTATAGATGGAAATAGACAACAGAATCAACAATGCTGGTATGGTAGGCAGTCAACTGAATAAATTTATATGGAATATGAGAGAAATTAGCCAAAATACTAAATTAGCTATACAAGACAGTGTTTAAACCATTTTAACTTATGAATCTGAGAGTTAGGTTAGAAGTAAAATACTTGGCCAAAGACTAGAGACTGCAGATATGAGAGTCCTGAAAAAGATTAGAAGCATGAACAGATGGCATCAATGGCAATATCATATTTCAAATCAGGATATTAGGAAAGAACTTGATATTGTCAGCATCCAGGAATGCATTAGCAGAGCTAATCTCAGGTAGTATGATCACTTAAGAGCAGAATGGGAGAGGAAAGATTAGCAAAACAAGTGTTCTCTGCCAGGTTGGCAGGAAAAAGACCCAGAGAAACGGTAAAAAGTGCCTTAGAAGACAGATATATAAGACCGGATAATATTGGAGTCTTGACATTTAACAGGCTGATTTGGAGAAAAATTGTAGATAAGAAGTTAGTAATGATGCAAATTTTTCATGTAGTACTTTGATGATGATGATGACATCTGACCCCAATGGAATCAGAAACTCATCATAGGAGGTACATAGTATCCACAAAGCTCATTCAACCACGCGTTAAACTGATTCACAAAACACTCAGGCAATGCATTTCAATCTCCATTTAAAGAATTTTCTCCACACTCCTCTGCTCACAATCTCCTTATACAGTTTCCTGGAATGGCCTCTTGTTCTATCCTCCCCTTTCCCATAATATGAAAAATCTCTTCCACGTCAACCCGATAACAAACACTGATTTAGTTATATGCCTCAATCATATTCTCCTCTTCCTATTCACGACGCTTTGCAATTTACATTCTCTCAATCTATCTTCACACTCCACATTCCAAAGACCACCTTTGTGAATCTTTTCTGGACCCTTTCTAACATATCAATGAAAACCACGAAAACCTGGTGAACAAATCCGTGCACAGTAATCCATATGAGGCCTGATCAAGGCCTTATACAATGGCATCATAAACTCTTTATGATGCCATTGTATAAAGCACCAAATTTATACTTTGCATCCAATGTTGCATACTTTGCTTACAAAATTTTAAAATCTGACACTGAAACATTGAACTGACAGTTACACTTATATGCCAATTTATGCAATCGATTCAAGTCCTCCTGTAAGGGCGTAACATCTGCTTGACTGCATTGCTCTCCATAATTTTGCATCATCTGCATATCACCAGTTAAACCCATTCCAATATCATTCATATATAAATGAATGATATTGGAATGATCCAAAACTGACCCCTGCGGCACAGAACTGGTGACGTTCCTCTTTGGGATACTGTGCCCAAGGGGCGCGAGTTGCAGTTGTGCCCAGCACAAGGGTGCTTGAAGATGAGGGGGGTGCCATTTCACCATGGGAAATAATAATATATAAATTTTCACCATCATCAAATTCCTGCCATGTACCCTCAAGGGGTGTACAGGATATGACAGTACTACATGAAAACTTTACATCATTACTAACTTCCTATCTACAATTTTCCTCCAAATCAGTCTGTTACTTGTCAAGACTCCAACATTATCAGATCTTATATTTCTATCGTCTAACGCACTTTGTACCGTATCAATCCACCTATATCTTGGTCTTCCTCTGGGTCGTTTTCCTGCCAACCTGGCAGAGAACACTTGTTTTGCTAATCTTTCCTCTCCCATTCTATTTAAGTGACTATACCACCTGAGATTAGCTCTGCTAACGCATTCCTGGATGCTGACAATGTCAAGTTCTTTCCTAATATCCTCATTTTTAATATGATATTGCCATTGATGCCATCTGTTCATGCCTCTAATCTTTCTCAGGACTCTCATATCTGCAGTCTCTAGTCTTTGGTCAAGTGTTTTACTTCTGACCCAGCTCTCAGATCCATAAGTTAAAACTGGTTTGAACACTGTCTTGTATACAGCTAATTTAGTGTTCCGACTAATTTCTCTCTTATTCCATATGAATTTATTCAATTGACTTCCCACGATACCAGCTTTGCTGATTCTGTTATCTATTTCTATATTTAATTTACCATCTTCAGTAAAAATTGTGCCTAAGTAGCTGAAATGTTTTACTTGTTCAACAGGTTCTCCATTCACAACACAGTTGACATTTTCAATGATTCTGCCTATTTTCATTGTCTTTGTCTTTTTATTGCTGACCTTCATACCATATCTATTACAACAGCTATTCAATTTAGTCAGAGAATCTTGCAGACTTGTAGCAGATTTATTTAGAAGTATAACATCATCCGCATAAAGCAAAGAGCTGACATTAACATCTCCAATTTTGATATCAGGTTTAATACCACTTTCCTTCATAATGTGATCCATATAGATAATGAATAACAGAGGGGATAATGTACATCCTTGTCTCACACCAGATTTAACATTAAACCATCTTCCTGTACTTCCTTCAATTCTAACTGCTGACTTACAACTCAAATAAAGACTAAGTATTGCTTGATATAATGCCCCATTGACACCATATAACTGTAGCATATGATATAGCTTCTCTCTTGGCACCTTGTCATATGCCTTTTCCAGATCGACAAAACTTAAATACAGATGTTTGTTACATTCCCATGCTTTCTCAATTATTTGTCGTAAAGTGATGATCTGATCCTGACAGCCTCTATTTGGCATGAATCCAACTTGTTCTTCACCAAGCTTTTCTTCCACAATTCTTCTCAACCGTTTCTCAAGTATACTTGCATAGATCTTGCCAGGAACACTCAGTAGGGAAATACCTCTGCAATTCTCACATTCAGTTTTATTTCACTTTTTATATATGGACACTATTAGAGCTCTACTCCAATCATCGGGAATTCGTCCCTCTGTCCAGGCTTTCTGAACTATGCAGTGCAGCCGCTGCAAGACTTTTATACCATGATACTTCAGCAGTTCTGGTCGAATATCATCTACTCCTGCTGCCTTTCCACATTTAAAGCCTTTGATGGCTTTTTCTACTTCAAGTATGGATATGTATTCCTGACTGTATGCCTGTTGAGTGTTTGTTACCACTGTGCTATCACTGCTTGTTTCATTTAACAATTTTTCAAAGTAATTACTCCATACTTAAAGGTGACATGAAAAAGATATCCTTGATCATCTCTAACTCCTTTTACAGCACTCTTTCCTCCATTTCTAAGCTTCTTCAACAATCTCAAGAATATTTTGCCACCTTCTTGATATTTATTTTTTATGTTCTTGCCAAAATTCTCCAATGACTTTTGTTTAGCTAGTTTTACACACTGTTTAGCTTTCTTACATTTGTCTTTGTATTCTGTAAGAGTAAAAGCTGACTTATTTGCCAGGAACTTTTGATATGCTTTCTTCTTTTCCTTCACTGCCTCTTTAACTTCCCGTGTCCACCAGGGAGTTCTGATTTTTTTATCCTTGCACACAACCTCACCACATGCCTCTCTGGCAGAATCAATCAATGTTTTCTTCAGAGTTTGCCACTGAATCTACAAGGTTTGATTCCTGTTCTCAAACTCTTTCATTTTCTTTTCAATAATCTTTCTGTATTTTCTACATTTCACATCTGAGAGCTGCTCAACTTTTATTCGCTTTAAAACTTTCTTACATGTTATTCTTTTCAATATGAAATTCAATTTTATCCTGCTCAAGACTAAATAGTGATCGCTTCCAATTTCAAATCCTCTGTACACTCTGGTGTCATGCACCAGGGAGAAAACATCACTATCAACAATAACATAGTCAATGAGACTTTTCTTATTCCTAGCCTCTTCTCTCCATGTGAATTTGTGCACATTTTTATGTTGGAACATGGTGTTAGTAATAACCAATCCATGTCCTGAGCAGAAATCCAACAGATATTTGCCATTATTATTAGCTTTGCTCTTTTCTCCAAATTTTCCCAAAATATTTTTATATGTCTCACAATCATTTCCTACTCTGCTATTTAGATCCCCAACAAGGACCACCTTTTCCTTTTTCATCGTGTCAGTTGCTTTTTCTAAAGCCTCAAAAAATTCCTCCACTTCTACCTTAGTAGAACCTTCTGTGGGACCATAGGCACAAATAAGTCTCATTGTCCAGTTCCCCATTCTCATATTTGCCCACATTACTGTACTTGAGACTGACTGCCATTCAGAAGATTAGCCTCATATTTTGTGTTGAATAACTATGGCTACTCCTTCTTTTCCTTGATTGTCATTGCCTGAATATAACATTTTGTATTTATTGCTCAGAAAGATTAAATTTTCTTATTCTTCAATTATATCATACTATATAAATTACACAATTACAAATTATAGTTAATGCAATAAAAATGAAATTTAAAATTAGTCAAATTATTATGAATTCTTAATAATCTAACAATATTTTAACTTAATACATCACCAGTTTTATTATAATTTGTTTGAAGCGAAACGTTATCAATATTACCAGAGATTTTATTTCACAGAGTAAGTATCGACTCAGCGAAAATTGTATAATTTTCTCGATTGTTTATTATATTTTTAGTGGAAATTATTAGTTTAAGACAGACCGTGAATTCATTCTTATGCTGTGCTTTTGCCCTTCGTGGATGTGTGATTGAGACTGAAACAATGCCATTGCTCTGCAAATTTGGAAAGTAAGAAACTATAACGTAACTGATTTTTTTTTGGCAGTAAGAATTTGGTGAGACTTTAAAATAAAAAGGGCAGTAAAATTTATCAGCCAAAATAAATTTTGATTTTAATTGAATCTAGTTTTCATGAAAAACATTTATAACATTTTTTAAAAAAAAATGAATTGTAAATGAGTTATTTTTGTTGTATAGTTGAATAATTTTCATCTTTTTTTTTTTTTTTTTATAAATTTACCTATTATTTTCTTCTTAACCCCTTAACCGATTATCCCATATATATATACGGGTCGCTGCTGAGGGACCATATTCCTAAAAATCCTGTATATATGCTGGGTAGACTATCAGAGTTCTTATCGACACGTCAGGCCGATGCGGCTCATCTTAAATTAATAAACATAGTTATTTATGAGCTATAAACTCTTTAGATGATCTAGGTTTGTTTACACATACTTCAATTAGCCCTTTCTTGATACTTTTTTGATGTAATTCGCATCATTTCATTTTGTGCGTTACAGTGATACTGTGTAGTTGCCTTTTGTTTTAAAAAATACATTTATTGTTATTTAGTAATTTTTTTGTGAATTTGGATTATTATTCACGTATAGTAAGTACATCTATCATATTTTTGCTATGTTTGAAAATCAGTTAAATTGTTTTATTTTAGCTAATTATCTTATTTTGAAAAAAAAAGACTTTTATGTTATGTTGGATAGATGTCTAGAAAATAAATAATTTCCAATAAGAGATTTATTTATATATTTCTTCTTGTTCTGGTTGGAAGAAATTGGGGATGGGGTATTTTTACTAATTTCTTTAATAAATAATTTTAATATTCTAGAAATTTCTTAATTATTAAACAATTACCAGAATGTAAAAAATATTAAATAAATATCACTGAAAAATCAATCAGTGGTGGCTAATATCTACATTTTCAAAAAAAAAAAAAGCAAGCATATTTATTATTCAAAACATCTGAAAAATCAAATTCTGTAATAAAAAAATAAATAATCAGGAAAAATTACAGAACATCTTGATTATGTTATACAAGAATTAAATACTCACTGAACAGACCAATATTTTAAAAATATTATTAGAACCGCAAAAGAAGTAGCAAACAATTTTAATATTGATCCTATTTTTCAAGACATTCGCAAAATAATAAAAATGTTTGGTTACAAAGCATCAGATGAGACAACGCATGATCCTAAACAAAAGTTTAAAATTAATTTTTTCTTCATGATTTTAGACATAATGATAATTTCAGTCACAGAAAGATTCATACTTTTAAAACAATATAGTGAGGATTTTGAAGTTACAAGGGACATTAGCAAATTAAAAGATTGGAGCAGTGAAGATTTAATGAAACATTTTTTGCACTTAAAACTGAGCAACAATCAAGATTCTGACAATTGTGATATTGATGGTATGACTTTGAGGAATTAAAAACTTTGTAATGTTCGATTAAAAAAGAGTTGGATCCTCAGGATGTTTTAAATTATATATACGAAAATAAATTAACCAACACGTTTCCGAATACTGCAGTTGTAATGGGTATTTATTTTAACATTACCAATATCCGTAGCATTAAGTGTAAGAAGTTTTTCAAAACTGAAACTAATAAAAAATTATTTGTGGTCAACGAGGTCTGGAGAGCGTCTAACGGATTTATCAGTTATATCAATTGAAAATAATATTATGGATTCATTAGACATTAAAGATATTATTAAAAATTTTGTGGCTACTAAACAAGATGGATAAATATGTAAAATAAATCTACATTTATCCTAATTGTTATATAGTTAAAAGCACACCTCCAAATTATCTTTGTTATGTAATAATAATTTCTTTTTATATTAAAATAAAATAATTTTTGTTTATATATACTGTATTTGCTGGCGTATAAGAAGCATCCCTTTTTTTGTACATTTTTTAGGAAAAAAACTTTATCACTGAATATTATAATGAATTTACAGTATTTCAAATATAAAGTAATAAGTAGGTCTACTTTCAATAAAAACCTAATATGCAATCACACGTAGCTTGTATGCAATATTGTAGCAATGCCGACATTTTTAGCCATAATTTGCCAAGAAATTTAGAGAAAATTTAACAGCAGAAATTTATCACTGTTCAAAACATCCGTGACAACAATTGGAACAGGAACAGAGCTGTGATCGTCGATGACAGCACATGCGCATCCACTGAACTCTACATAATCGAAATGCTCTCACACATCGCAAGGAATCAAGAAAGAAATCGCATAAGCAATGCCGACATTTTTCAGCCATAATTTGCCAAGAAATTTGGAGAAAATTTAACAGCAGAAATTTATCACTGTTCAAAACATCCGTGACAACAAGAACAGAGCTGTGATCGTCGATGACAGCACATGCGCATCCACTGAACTCTACATAATCGGAATGCTCTCACACATCGCAAGGAATCAAGAAAGAAATCGCATAAGCAATGCCGACATTTTTCAGCCATAATTTGCCAAGAAATTTGGAGAAAATTTAACAGCAGAAGTTTATCACTGTTCAAAACATCCGTGACAACAATTGGAACAGGAACAGAGCTGTGATCATTGATGACAGCACATGCGCATCCACTGAACTCTACATAATCGGAATGCTCTCACACATTGAAAGGAATCAAGAAAGAAATCGCATAACTCAGAACAGAGAAAATTTCCAGAAATGAAAGTAATAAAAAACTGAGTATCGGCGTATAAAACGCACCCTGTTTTTCAGACCTATTTTCAAAGAAAAAAAGTACGTCTTATATGCCGGCAAATACGGTATATATTCTGTTGTATTTATATATTAATGAAATTAACATTTTTGAAACTTTTTATTATTAAATATTACTTATTAATGAATTTTAGTGATTACAATGTTCTACTATCGTTAAATAAAATTTATTTTTTATGAATGAATATAAACTGATTTGTACTTTTAACAAAGTAAAATTTTTCGCAAAAGTTATACACTGCTGCACCCCCATGTACAATTTCCTGCTAACTATCTGACAGCTAGTCACTGATCTAACTCTTATTACAGCTTGGCCTATAATTTGAAGCTACAGCCTTATCACCACTTTTATGCAGTGGAATATTTTTGCCTTCTTTCTACTCTCTTAAAACCTGTGCTGTTGTAAGACTTTTATTAAAAAGGCATGCCAATGCTACTGCCAATTCCCTAGAACGTTCCCTCAAGATGAGTGGTGATATGTCATCAAATCCTATCACCTTATTGACATCAAGTTTATTTATTTCCTCATATACCTCCTTGAGAGGAGGGGGGGTTTGCTTCAGGGTCAAAGCTGTATAACTGAGAGGAGACTTCCACACAGCCTTTAAAGGAATGCAGAGAACTGGGCAGGACTTCTGACCTAATGTACAATCCTCACCTTCTCGTGGTGTAATCTGACAGGTGTTAGATTCTGATTATGTAGAGATTAAAGTAATTATTATTTGCTTCAGAATCCAACATGATCTTCCATCACAAAGTCTAGACTTGTAAATATTATTTAATGTAAACAACTTATTTTACAATTTAATATTCATATAACTACTTTAATTTTGTCTAATATCTAATTATTTAATCAAAGATATATGTATTAATAATGAAAAGACTATTTAAATATTAATAAGCTATTTTATTTATTACTATATTAATATTATAAGAACTTGTATTTGATAATTTAACTGCGCATTAATTGAAATGTAAATATTCTTTATTTATTCTTATTTGTAGAAGTTTAGTGTTATGCAATAACTCAATTTTATTATATTATGTTGGGTTGTCATGGAGACGTATGTAAGTGAGCGAGTACGTTTTGGAACACCACGTGAAGAGAAGGTTTATTGAAAAGCGTTTTAGATCACGAGAACAATTTAGGTGGGAACAACGGATATAAAAAGGAAAGAACGCTGAAAATTAAGGAGAGATTAGATAGATTATTAAGAGAGAGAGGGGATTGGCATTAGGTTGGAATCGGAGCATTCGGGAATCACAGTGCGATAATAGAGAGTCAGCAAGTCATTCAAGCAGCTAATTAAAGTCTACTAGTCGAGAGAAGGTTAGCTAATAAATTGTAGAATAACAATTATAGCTATGGAAGACAGCTGAGTGGCAACTAAATAGACTAGCGATATTTGAGTTGAGATTTAATTTCAGGGCCAACCTGTCAAGGACACACAGAATCTTGAAATAAAGCACGGAGTTACTAGAATAGTAGAGGCTGTAAAATTGAAGTTTATCATTAGCTGTGCTTAGAAATATATTGCCTAAAGAATTAAATGAATGCCGGAAGAGTGAACAACTGTGCATATAAAACCTAAAGTTAAGGAATTAATTTTGTTGCCCTATTTCATGAGTGATCAGTAGTACTTTATGCAACAATCTTTGTTTATGTGTATTGTGACCGATGATTAATTCAGTTAATGCTTAGAAGAATTATTTTAATGAGGGCCGTTTACTGTTTAAAGTATTTACAGTTATAAAAAGTGTACATGTATAAGTAGATGAAGATAGAAGATTATCGGTAAGATTATTCCAACCATTAATATTTCTATACAGAGAAGTGTGCAAGTTTCATCCTAGAATTTCCTTATATTAACAGTAACTATTGAGGAAGTTAGCTAAAGTGTATATTTAAAAGTGTCTGTTTGTGAAGAGGTATTACTGCAAATTTTGTTGTATTTGGAATTTAAGGAACTGTGAGAAGACTGTATTATAGAGACAACAGATTTACCATTGTCTGAGTTTGTATGACAGTATTATCAGAAAGGCTGAAGTGTTTATAATAACTTATTTAGTATTTTGATCTTGAGTGTATAATTTGTAATTATAAAATGAAATGTTTGTTTTTGTTTATCTAAAGTTGTATTTTGCCTGAATCTCTTTTACTGCACCATTCATAAAATATTCGAACCAAAGTGGGTAAAATTAAGTAAGTCAAATATACTCGGCCAGTATATATTTTAAGGAGAAATAGTTGAAGGTTGATTTTTCTTCAATTCTTGAACTAATTCAGATATAGAGTGGCGCAGTCTTTAAATATAAATTTTCTCTATATTTGAATTAGAAATCAACTCACAACTTATCAATTAGTTAAGAACATCGTACAGATAATGTTATACTTCTAAATAAATCCAGTACAAGTCTGCAAGATTCCCTGACTAAACTGAATAACTGTTGTAATAAATTAGGTATGAAAATCAGCAATAACAAGACAAAGGCAATGAAAATAAGCAGAAACATTGAAAATATCAATTGCATTGTGAATGGAGAACTTATAACATAAGTAAAACATTTCAGCTACTTAGGCACGATTTTTAGTGAAGATGGTATATTAAATATGGAAATAGACAACAGAATCAACAAAGCTGGTATGGTAAGAAGTCAACTGAATAAATTCGTATGGAATAAGAGAGAAATTAGTCGGAACACTAAATTAGCTGTATACAAGACAGTGTTCAAACCAGTTTAACTTATGAATCTGAGAGCTGGGTCAGAAGTAAAATACTTGACCAAAGACTAGAGACCACAGATATGAGAGTCCTGAGAAAGATTAAAGGCGTGAACAGATGGCATCAATGGCAACATCATATTAAAAACGAGGATATTATGAAAGAACTTGATACTGTTAGCATCCAGGAATGTGTTAGCAGAGCTAATATCTCAGGTGGTATGGTCACTTAAACAGAATTGGAGAGGAAAGGTTAGCAAAACAAGTGCTCTCTGCCAGTTTACCCTCACTACAAACAAACAGCAATAATATCATAGTGTCGAAACCATTCCAACACTGCGATATAACGCAGTGTCAGAATGGTTGACATTCCGACACTGCGTTATATCGCAGTGCATTTGTTTCATGTAACGATAATTGAGAAAATATAATTCTTCTCATATTTTCAACAGTGACAATCATCATAATTCAGCCCTTGTATTTATAATAAATAAATAAATAATTATATGTTATTTTAACAGCATAAAATAAGATTTACCAAAAATATTTTACCCTCACCACGAACACACACCAATAATAAAAGTTTCCTATCTCACTGAAATAACGCATGCAAGCATACAATTTATCTGTAGTGACACTGCTCAACGAACAGCGTCAGATTTACTTGTTACATGTATCGGCAAGCCTAACCGGAACTGACCAAACATGATAATTATGACACTGCATTAGATCGCAGTGCATTTGTTTTGTAATCTAAAGCGTAATTTGAACAATTCTAATTATTAACTATTCAATCAATGCTGAAACATAAGCTGTAATCTTTAACATGTTGTATTGCATTTATATAATGCTGTATGCATTGTTATTATTTATAAACACAAAAAAAATTTAATTTTTTTGTTTTTTCCTGGGGTTTCTGCAGTGTCTCAGTGCTTACATACATGCTGCCACTGGTATTGATGTAAGTTTTTCAAGTAGTACTGTACACCCCTATATCCTGTACATCCCTTGAGTGTACACATTAATTTATAACAAAGGAAAACTACCAAAAGATTCTATAACCTTAATATTTATACCTATACCAAAGAAAAATAATACAGTGAACTGCAAAGATTTTAGAACAATAAGCCTCATTTCCCATACATCAAAAATACTTATGAGAATCTTAACACAAAGAATTGCATTTAAAGTGGAAGAAATTCTTGGAGAAGATCAGTTTGGTTTCAGGAAGGGTAGGGGAACAAGAAATGTGATTGGACTGTTAAGAATAGTAAGTGAAAGAAGTCTAGAAGTGAATAAAGAAGAGATCATCTGTTATATAGATTTTGAGAAAGCTTTTGACTATGTAAAATGGGATAAGATGATGGAACTAATGGAAAAGATTGGTATAGATTGGAAAGACAGAAGGCTAATTATCTCACTATATATGGGACAAACTGCCATGGTGAGAGACATACAGCACAGCAGAACCAGGTAACATTGGACAAGGCTGTTCTCTGTCACCAATTTTGTTCAACATGTATTCCGAAGCAATGCTTAAAGAAGCACTGGAGAATTCGGAAGTAGGAATACAGATTGGAGGTAAACAGATATTTGCAATAAGATATGCAGATGACAAGGCATTACTATCAAATACTGAAACAGGACTACAACATCTGTTGAACAGATTACTGGAATCCTGTATCAATTATGGAATGGAAATTAACATCAGAAAAACAAAGATGATAAAATTATCAAGGAAAGAGGCAAATATGGATATCAGAATAAATAGCAGAAAATTGAATCAAGTAAAGACATTTAAATATCTAGGAAGTGTTATTAGCAGTGATGGAAGATGTAAAAGTGACATAAAAGCAAGAATAGCGATGGGAAGAGATGCCTTTAATAGAAAATGGAATTTATTCAGAAGTAAAATGGATAGAAACCTAAAGAAAAGACTAATAAAATGTTATGTGTGGAATGTTGCTCTCTATACATCTGAAACTTGGACATTGAAGAAAGAAGAAATGAAGATTTTGGAAAGCTTTGAGATGTGGATTTGGAGAAGGATGGAAAAAATCAAATGGACAGATAAAATAACTAATGAAGAGGTCTTAAAAAGAGTAGAAGAAGAAAGAAAGAAGTCTGTTAAGGAGGATAAAAAGAAGCAAGGGAAACTGGATCGGATACATTCTGAGAGGGAATGGAATCATCAGAGATGCCATCGAAGGAAAAATAAACAGAAAAAGACCCAGAGAAAGAGTAAGGAAAACAATGCTAGATGACATGCTGAATGGAGACAGGTACACAACCTTGAAAGAGAAGACTCAGAACAGAAGAGAGTGCAAGGAAAGTTTCTGCTACTAAAAGAAGAACCTGCTCAATTGCAGAGCAGAATACTAAAGAAGAAGAGAAGATACCTCCTGCTCGCTTACCATTAGACCATCCTCTCATATGTCCTCTACACTTATGTTTCTCATGATTCCTCCCCGATCAGGATGTAGCACTCTTCTAAATTGATCACTGAGTACCTCAATCATGTCTTCTGTAGCGGTTACCATTCTACTATTTTCATCCACACATTCTGTAGACACTATTTTTAAGGTAAATACTTTGTCTCTTGTTTTCATTTTGTACAGTTAGACCTTTATGTATTTCAGACTGTGCCACTATCATGTGTGTGTAGCTCAGGTTTTCATCACTAAGCATTAAGGACATCTTCAGTATGGTATTTCTTCTACTTGTTTAAAAGTCATTCTGAAGATGCTCTCGATATAGGGCAAAACTTCTGTGCTAAATAAACAATATTAGGTAAGTAGGAAACCTGTAATGAGTTATTTCTCTAATTAAGGCTTATGTTTCTATTCATTATGTAAAATTATGGAGAGACTTCAAGTCAGTAAGAGAAGGTTAATATATTGGAGGAAGAGTTTGGAGCAAAAGCCCAGATCTCAGAGGAAGTGTAGCATCGACAGATAAATCTGAAGAGGGTCACCATGACCATCAGTGAATGACCAGAAAGGAAACCTGCAATCTAATGACAAAGGACTGATGACAGCCCTTAAGATGGTAGCTTAGCACCATCTTAAGGGCACCGTCTTATGAACACCACACTGGACTGTTGTTCACTGTTTGTGAACAACACTCTGATTCTGTCAATGCACTATCCTGAATTTTCAAACCTGCATAAGATAGAAGTTTATGTGATCAATGATTAAGCCATGACTAATTAAAGGTAAAGATTAACATAAGCAGGGAATACAAACAATATCTGCTTTGTCTTTAGTTTAAGATCTTATAATCTCGCACTCACTACATAGTCCAATTGGCACAGTCGTAAGACAAATTTGTTACGACTATAGAGCACGAGGATATGGGATCTAGTAAAAATAAATAAATGGCAGCAGTCAACCATTTATGGCAATTTCACGAATACTAAGTGAAAGAACAACAAAGACAAAGCAGGGTAGTAGAAATACATAGTAGAAATTCATAACTGGATTATAACACATAGGTATGCACCAGATGAGTATAAAGCATGAAAGAATAATAGAGGATAGGTGTCAATACTGGAGCATAAGTTTTGAGCCCAATTTGAATATGATGGGTACATTCTTGACTAGGAAACTTATTAGTATCCAGATTTATGAGGATTTTTCTGAAATCTTTCAGTCCCCATTTTGTGAAATAATGCTTCTTAATGCATCTTTTCTCACTTAACAAACATGGTTGTATTGTATCACATCATGAAGACTTTAATAATGCTGCTCAATTAAATTCATGATTTCACATTAGCACTATTTAATTTTCTATTCCCATATACTTGTATTCCAAGTAAATTCATATTGAGGATGCAATGAAACACCTGAGTGAAAATTTTAATACTTTTCGACTTACTTAATTAGACTTCATATTTTTTGTCGACATTGTTTACAATATCTATAATAAAAAAGAATAGTTGAAATATGAAAAAAATTTAAACACAATTTTAAACTTTCAAATGAGTATTAACTTGTATTATGAAATTCTCAAATATGGTGCACAAACTGTAGGATACCTAGTCATGCCTAGTCCGGTTTTTTCTTTAAATACTACAGGACTTTCAAATCCATGTTCCTGTATATACTTAAGGTTGAAATCTGCAATATTGAATAAAAATATGTATCAGTGATAATTTTAATTACAATTTTAGCTTTAATCTAAATATAAGTTTTTGCTTAGCATATATCTTAGTTTCCTATTAAGAATCGGTTATACAACATATATATACCTTCGCCTTTCATTTCTTTAACAAAATGAAATCCAAACTGATCACTTGTGAGTTTCTCCTCAACAGAAAACATTCGCCTTCCTTCGATTTCTTCATCTTGCAAACAATCTTCTGTATAGTGCCTTCTTTCCTTAACACGCTAAATAACAAAGCAATGGTTAGGAAAGTTTTAATACATAAAATAATTTCCAAATCAATATTAATTCACATAAAGTGATCTAATGAAATATTAGATTATGAAATGATGGATGCATAATATAAAAGGAATTCTTAGAACATATATAAACAAAAACTGTCATTTCTAAATTAAATGATAAGTAGAAGGATTTAAACCAACAGTCTCTTTGCTGAAGAGAGGATACAGTAACACTCAGCCAACCAGCAGACCTGAAGTAGTGAATGCCACTTCAGAGCTAGAGTGCTAGCATCTACTCAACTTCTTACATCCAGTGTGACTGATACCCTTCAAAAGTATGTCAAACATACTGTGAAAATACTGCAACTATTTCACTGAAGAGTACAGAAATAAAGTACTCAGTCACAGCCACTACTTCCTGATACTTGACCATTGAGTTTAGTGGCACTAAACCCAATGGTCAAGTATCAGAAATTGGCAGGATTAATGCATAATCTCACTGTCACCAGCTTTATTAAATTGTGCTTGGGTAGAGGAAGCTTTGTAAGAATAATGGTAGGGAAGGGCCTGGAGAATGGGGAAACATATCTAAGAGCTTATTAATTCACACTGCATGGTCCTCCTGTCCAGCTCTTCTCCAATACAGTGAAATGTATCATCATCGTTATCAATTTCCAGATATGTATTCCCAAGGGGTTCGGGTTACTAAAGCTTTTGGAACTACAAGCAAAAGAAGGACTGAAGCGAGTGAAGCAAAGTGGATGTTCCGTAATTGAGTTTTGGAAGCAAGTTCCGGACCAACGGTATCCTACACTTAAGCAATGTGCCAGACAACTGATCTCCATTTTTGGTACTCCTACGAAGCGCTATATTCGACTCGTAAATTTATTAAATCTAAATATAGATCTGTTTTAAATTATGAACATTTGAACACACTTGTAAAAACTGCTTTGACTAATTACACACCTAATTTTAAGGAGCTTAATAAGAAAACTGATACAAAGAAGGCCTCTAATAGTAAATCTATTTCTCCCTTCCATCTCATTCAGATGGGTTGGGTCTCCTCGTAATGAGGAGTCATGGCAAAATAATGCAGCCGGCACATCACTCCTCTGCTGTATCCCTAATGGAGGTATTCATGACTGTAGTCCGTGTGTTCATGAGGTCAGTTTGCCTGTTTGTGGGATGAAAAAATCCCAGCTAAACTGGAGGAAAAAAACCCTACAGCCTGCACCCAAGATCGGCTAACTTGGCTATGGCTGAGGAAGATCCTTGAGCTCCTCACGTCTCCAACGGAAATCGAACCTAGGACACTCCTTCCCCAGGCATATAGTTGCGAAGCACACAGCCACTATGCTAACTGTGCAGACTAATAGTAAATAAGTAACTAAAATTATTGTGTTTTGACTTTAAAATTATTCTAATCGTTCAAAGTTAACTTCATCAAATGTGTTTCGAATTAAACTTTTTATTACAGTAATTTTTATTAACCCTGTTTTTTCTCTCTCTTTATTTTATTTTGTTCCTCTCTTTTATTTTTTCCTGGTAGAGCATGAAGAGCCATGTGACGTATGGACATGAGCTACATGCAGCTTGTGAGCCACATTGTGGTCACCCCCCCTGCTATATCATCTCTACAATCCTTCATACCTATCTCACATGGATAGAATCAAGCCTATATTTGATCCATTCGAAAAAAAGTGACTTAAACTAATCTTTAAAGATAACTGTGGCATAGCAATCAAACAATAAAAAGGAACACAATAATCACTGAAATGAACTTAATGAAAAGCACAAATATTTCATACTAAAATTGATATTGAAAGCATGTGGAAATAACAAGCAATTCAAATACAAGGTAAATACAACAATTGGTCTACCAATTGAAACGGTAGCCACATGCTAGAGAAATAACAAACTATTTTTGATATTTATATAAGATGAGAATCTCCTAAACTTTTGGGAGAGGGGGGGTTCATTCCAATTCAAGTTAGGTCAGTGTAAGACCTAACTTGAATTGACTTCACAACTTGACAATCCAGTTCATCAAGAATTCCGAACATTTCCTTGAAAAAATAAATAAATAAATAAAATTTTAAAAAATCAAGGATATTGAAATACAAGAGTCAGATATTTTAGTCAGTTTTTACATTATTTCTCTATTTACCAACATTCAGTTGCCTGACACGATTAGTTTTCTATATGATGATTTCCTCCTAGAGATCAATAAACACATTGGAAGTACAAAACCATAGGTAGTTCTCTGTCTCCACCCTTGATGAACTATTATTTGAACCATCTGGAAGATGCCTTGTTTTTACTATGTCAATGACATTTTTGCTGTTTGGCCTTGTTCTGAAAATGAATTCACCACCTTCCTACAACAGATCAATAGCCTTCATTCATGTATTCAAATCACTATGAAAAAAAGAATGTGCTGGTAGTTTACCATTCTTTTAGGCATCCTTCTTACTCACACGGCCTCTGGTAAGAGGCCGTGAGAGTAAGAAGGATGGTCAACCAGTGCTTATTGGAAACCTACCTTTACTGGCAGATATACACACTGGTGTAAAAACTAAGAATGAACACTATTTTTGAAGATTACAACCACAAATTCAGACCAGTCAACTTGTGGCAATTTGGATGCCTGGTGATTATGAGCAGACAGCAAGTACACATTCAAATCATGTGCAAAGGAGTCGAGTGGTAGCACTCAACAGGATAAAGAGCAAAAGGCTACACTAAGTGAATTATGTTTAAAGGAAGCTCTTTTTATGAAATAATAAAGTTGCAAACTTGGATGTCTTGTAATGTCTCAAAAACTTCGTCTAGATGATTTCACGTGGGAGAAGAATTATTAGAAATCTTGAAGAAGGCCACAGAATTACTGATATTGACAGAGAGTTTAGAATCTCATATAGCATTGTATCCAGGCTCCGGGCAGTGTTTCAAACGAATAGAAGGTATTCCAGATATTTGCTAAGAGATCACTCTCACTCTACCACTGAGCATGAAGACAGATTTTTGGTTATAACAGCAAAACGAGTCTCCATAACTCAATCAGTATCAAAGAAGCTCTTTGGTTGGAAAGACCTGGGTTAGATTCCCATCCATGATGTGAGGATATCTGGCTTCTTTTCATTAAAGGTGAGTTAGCCAGTTTCATACTGAGATAGAGGGTTTTTCCACCTGCAACTCGGATTTTTCGTCCCTCAGAACAGGCAAAGTGGTTCTGAAATGAACTGCAGAAATGAAGGCCATTTGATTTCCAAGTCTACAAAGCATGCCTACTTGTTTTCTAACAAACTCAAATAGCATCTTGTTCAATTGCTGTTTATCTTACTCTTTCCAATTACAAACAATATGACTATTTTCATCTTTGATATCTGTGCATGCTAACCTTGATCCTATGTGTGTGTGAAACCCTAACTCTCTTCTATTAATATTATGAAAGCTCCTCCAGGGATTGCCTTCATAAGGACTGCCTGGAAGAACCATAATAATGATCTGTTTCAAGGTCAGACAATGCCTAAAAAGCTGGCATATTTCTTTAATAATATTCCTTGAAGATGTATGCACAACATCCAATAGACACCCGATCCACACACTCACTGCATGTTTGTAAGACTGGACCTTACATACTTCCTAACCACACTTAGTTTTCAGGGATAACCCTGATTCCCCCCCCCACCTCCCTACAATAGTGTACATGTTTCAATGATACATCTCCTATCTTCCATCTGTTACCAAAGCTTTGACATTTCTTCTATCTTATGTCCTCATATGGACAGTTACTGAGGTCAGGTGTCATCTTGGTTACTCATGTTGGATCTTTCAACTGTCTCCTCCAAAAGATTTTTTAATCTTCTTTAGCTGAAAATATATTTACTTCATTCAATTCATTTGTTGTTTTCATTATTCTCCTAATGGCATTAATTTATTCAGAACTCTTCTATTTCACAGATTGATTTTCTCCAGTGTTGTTCAATTTTGATAACAAAAACAAAAGTAACTTGGTTTTAATAGCATTTTTCAGTTGTTTTGAAAGCCTGTCTTAAATTCTACTCTACAGCTTGGAAATTAGCTGTCCTGTGGGTGACTTAACTAGAACAGAAAAATCTCATCAAATTATTGTACTGTTTTTCTTATTTCCATCCTTTATAAAATAAATGAGAAATGATTACCAGTATCATTCCTAATAAATGATCACTCATATGCATTCCACCACTATCAATCCCCAAGGGGCCATTACTATAAATAAATGCTATGGAATAGGGTAGGTGATAAACCATCTTGATGGATATGACATCTGATTAAACTCCCAAGTTATGATATAGATTTTCTATATTATAATTACACAACTCTCTCTTTCACACCTTTTCTGATTACATATTACATGTCAGAGACAGATCTTTATTTTCAAACTTAGCATCTAATGTTGTGGTACTACATCATTCTGTTTATCACCTACTCTTTTTTCCCCCAAAAAAAATTTCCCAAGTTTTTTTTTTGACTATACTCAAAATCCAATCAACAGTTTTTCCAATGTGAGAGCAATGTAATGTCTTTCTTATTTGGCAAACATTGCAATAAATGAAAAACCCTCCAGAACATGTACCTTGACAATCCTAGATAATAATTTCAAACCATTCTTTACAAAAATTAATCCGGTCTTATTATTATTTTACAAAATAAATAAATACCTATTCTCTCTTGTGTTTAATTTCAATAATACTCGAGTCACTAAACAAAATGTTTTTTTTTTTTTTTTTTTTTTTTTTTTTTTTTATATGTGAGAGAGAAGTAACTTTGACCTTCCATTAACTTTGTATAAACTTTAGTTGGAAGATTATTTAATTATCCAATGTGAAACCACTATCCCACTTATTGCAGGTCTGAAGTGGTATGAAAAAGTTCCATACCTAGTCTGCAGAGCAAAAGTTTCTGGAGTATGTAAAAAATATTAAAAATAAATAAAATATAATTTAAAAATTGGTTTGAAAATTTCCTTAGTCCCCACAATACTGATAATTTACAATCTTTTGTGGTGAGACACATAAAAAAACATTAAACATATCACAAATATCCTTCACATCCAAGAAGCTAGGTTCTCTCTTTCCAAACAAATCTGAATAACTGACTATACACACAAATCGTAAACCCGTCCAGTTATAGTAATTATTCTTACATCTGAAATAGTGTCTCTAAGAGTTACTTTAAAATGCTTCATCAGAGAAGAGGGCATTGACATTGATCTCTCTCTGATTCACTTTCTTTGTTGCATAGACATTCAGCTGTTGTTGGTCAATACATTTTCTATAGATATTTCTATAGCTGTTGTTTATGAGAATTCCTGGGAGCAGAAGGGTAAATTGTCTAAGTTACCATCATTACTTCAAGAGTACTCCATTATTTGGAGTAAGAATGATGGAATCTTTTCATGTTGAATAATTTTGTTGACATGATCAATGCACCGTATTTACAAATAAGTTTGCAGTATTTATAACCAGGGCAGTTCTGAACCTGGTTTTTATTTGAACTGAAACCAGTTGATGTGCTGTTACCTACAATACACTGCAACCTATGGATTAAATGATTAACATTCTGTGTGTTAAGCACAGAAAAATATACATAAATAGCGAATAACATCATAAAGAGAAATTTGGAAAGAGTATTAACTAGTATATCATAAAAAAAAAAAAACTATCGTTTATATGATTTTTTTTCTCGTTTCAAAAATACAGTATTCGTTATATATATATATTAACATTCAGAACTATTACAGCAGCAAGTATCTTTATTGAACAATAAAACGTTCCCTATATAAACATCCCCCAAAACTTCTAACTTTCAATAATCTATCTATTCTTTACCATTAATAATAATAAATAAATAAAGGAAGCGATCATTTATTAATGTAAAAAAATGACAGTGCTATCTGTGGGGTAAAAAAAAGAAATAAAAAATGCTGCAGAAATACCAGTAACTGTGCACAGATGTTCAGTTTTACAAAGTAATCACACAAACTTTTTTTTATTATTATTTTGCATAATAAAATAAAAATTTTGCTATTTTTCGAGAGAATTTTAAGAGCCCTTAGATCACAAAATACGCCACGCACACACAAATGTTCCACTGTCTTCTTAAATTAATCGATTCTTCGCCACTTCAATGAATCAACAGTATAGAAGATGTACACCGGACGTTGTAATCTGAAAACAAAATTTGTCATAATAACATGATATGAAAGTAGATAAAACAAGCAGCACACCAGAGAAAGCCTGTCACACACGCTGAAGAAGTAACCAAGAACTAGAACAAAAACCGAATTGCATCAGAATGTTTGTATAATTATAAAAAAGTTCAAAAAATTAAATAAATAACATAACACTAAATTATGTATAAATGAAATAACTAAAGCTACGGAGAAGCAGCAAAGTGAAATTATTTAATCCGTAGCACTTCGTTTTAATTTTTCTTGGAATGACATAATTAAAATTGATTTATAACGAATGCCGCTTCTTCATACAACGAGAGTATGGCGGTGTAAGGCGATATTTTTAATACCATATAATTTACAAACAGATCTCCAAAAAACTATATCTGCTTTCTGAGGCAAAAAGTTGCGAAAATTTGTGGACAATTACCAAACAGAAACTGTGTCCACAAATTTTCGCAACTTTCTGACAAAAAAATAAAAATAGAATTTAAAAAGGGGGGAGAAGAATCAAATGCTGTATATAAAACTAAACATCAAAAATATTCGTATATTTTATAAGAGCGAGTCCAAACTTAAATACTTTATCAAAAAGTACTATATATGTGGATTACACTTTCATGTAAACGCATGCCCACACTATGCGCCATGCGGAATTCCAAAGCAAAAAGCAGGGAAACGTGTTACGTAATTTTTGGACAAAAATCGATGAAAATCACAGGCACATAAAGATATACGTATAACACGATTCTATTTTCTTCTTAAACTAATCGATTCTTCACCACTTCAATGAGTCAACAGTACAGAAGATGAACACCAGATGTCGTAATCTGAAAACAAAATCTGTCACAAATAACTTGGCAATATGAAAGTAGATAAAATGAGTAAGACATTAGAGAAAGTCACAAAATCAGACCACAAGTACATATTTAAATAATTAGGTTTAACAGCCTCATCTGGAAACTAGTCGAAAATAAAGTGGAAAATGAACTAATATGTGCGAATATTTGATCAATGTAATCAAGGCTTTGGTGGTAACTCTTCTTCTCTACATGTTACTGTTCCCCTTGCTATAGGAACAATGTACTGTAGTCTTCACAATTCTCTTCAAAAAGTCCTTTGAACTTAAGACCTCTCTCAGCCATAGCCCTGGATTACTAATCTCATTCTCCTTCTGGAGTACAGCTCCACCAGTCATAACTTCATTTACACTTCTGCATTCCAAAGCACACGCACACACACGTTTATTAAAATTAAAAGGACAACACAAAACACAACTTACCCAGTCCATGTTCAAGGTTTATTTCAATCGTTAAAGGATGACATCCACAACATGCCTTATAACTCTGAACTTAACATTATCGGTTGAACATATTTTTGCGTTGATCCACATGAAATATCATTAATAAAGAAGTTGAATGGTTAGACCGTAACCCTGCGGCATGCCACCAGTCATCTTCCTTTTTTGGGACGCTATCCCTTTCCCATACTCAACTTGTATATTTCTGACAAATAATAATCCCACCTATTCCTATTTCGCTCAGCTTGTGCAACTTAAAAAAGCATTTGATAAAGAGTAAGCCCCAAAAATGTTTCGTATATCTCCTTTTCAGCACATTTGTTTCCTAAAGCGTAAGCAGCCTGCTAAAATAAGTTTTACTATTTAACAAACCCATTTGAGAATGGGTATCTCTCAACCTTATCTTGCATTCTGTTCCTATCAAATCTTTCCTTAAACCACAACTGCAAGTATATAAACTGGTCTATAATCAGAATGATTTAGCACCATAGCCTTGATCAATGTGATCAAGGTTATTGTGGTACCTCTTCTGTACACGTTTGCCCTTCTTCCTCTGTTTTCGGACACCCTCTGTTATAAAACTCAATTAGGCCCCAATACTTCATTAGCTCTTTCACACATTCCCTAAAAATGTATACTGATTGGTCATATAACTTCACGGCATTATTAACGTTAATCTAGCCTATTAAACTTCGTACAGTTCGGATTCAATCACTTCTAGTCCGTGTAACATTTGCCTCCCCTCACTATGCTGTGCATAATAAGGGGAAGCAAATGATGCACGGCAGTATGAAATGTACCGACAAAGTGCTCATTAATTTCACTAATCTTCTACAGCAGTCACTCTGCCACCACCATCACCCCAATCCATAATTATGACTCCCCGTCGCCACAGCAGACCTCTCTTAACCCTCCCCCTCCTCTTACAATACTTGGCACTTTTCTAAATTTGTATTTTATATTCCTCTTGAATTCTGGTCAGTGCTTCTATTTGATCTCTCCTCCAAAGCAGCTCTTCTTTTTCATATAGATTCAAATCATTTAAGGTGAAAGAAGTGCCATTCTAGAGAACACAAGCATGGTGCAACACCTGCAAGATCAAACGTCTTTTATGCAAATCAAGCTATAATTTTGAATGAGCGGACCAAAATAAAGAACCAGCAATCAACATTAATAAAAACAGAGTGATAATTCAAAAATCTGAAATAGCTTAATTTAGCATTTAAGAAAGGATAAGATTCGTGGATTTACTCCCAGAGATGTACTCCTTTTGGGATATAGAAGCATTAGAGAATTGATTTTAAATTCGAATGTAATTTCCCTACTCCTTACAAAAAACAGATATCTTAAAAAATAAATAAATGGCTGAATGCCTTTTATCTCCCCAAAAAATGACATAGAGAGAGGCCATTTAGCTTAACTTTATGAAGATTGGGGGGAAAGACAATCTCTACCCCTAGCCATTGCTAACCTTGGACAAAGCTATCAATTTCATATGCATCTGGGGAGAGAGTATGGCAAACAACTAACGCCATATCGTGGTCCCTAATACTATATATTATTGTCTGAAATCAGGAGCTTCACAGATTTTCTTCACTGACCCCTGTTAAAAATTCGAGTTTCCTGGAAGGGAAAAAATGCACTTGGCTGGAGGAAAGATCGACTAAATGGAAAAAGTTCCTCTAGATGGACATTAGAAAAGAACTAATAATGGTCTTCCAGCAGTCTAGCTATGAAAGCAAATGCCATTTCCACAGGGCTATCCAAGGTAGATCTCTAATCCATATGTACCTTGGGTACTTCATTCATTACTAAGGCCTTGCGAACAGATATGACTATCATTTTAATATCAAAATACCTTTATGAATATACTTTGTGATACAGCGTTAATAATTCGAACCCAGGAAGACCTAGGTTTGAATCCAATCTAGGACATGAAGAGCCTTTATCTGGGCTCTTCAACTGAAGGTAAGTTTAGCCAGTGTCATACAGCATGGCAGGAAGGATTTTTCCTCTAGCAAAACACAAACCGACCAGAAAAACACATGCAATTTGCAGCCACAACAGACAGAATTAACCACCTTAGCATACAGGATGTCCCAAAATTCACGCAAGATTTAAATTTAGCGCTATTTGTGTGGTAAAGTGTTGCCAACGAGAAAAAAAAGACAGCGTGACAGCTGACAGTTCGGGGTTATTAAAAATGACCACACACACACACAGCGAAGAGAGTTTCTTGAATGGATTATGGAACAACAAGTGGATGCTTATTTTTCGAACAAAATCATCTTCAGCGATGAGGCCCATTTTCATCTTGATGGCTTCGTTAATCGACAAAATTGTCGCATTTGGGGTTCAGAAAATCCACCAGCGATTGTTGAGAAACAAATGCATCCACAACGTGTCACTGTTTGGTGCGGATTTTGGGCTGGAGGCATCATCGGTTCATTCTTCGAAAATGCGGCTGGTAAGGCAATAACAGTTAATGGTGCTCGCTATCGCAACATGATAATCCAGTTTTTTGTGCCTAAATTGCAAGATATGGATGTGGACGACATGTGGTTTCAACAAGACGGTGCCACATGCCATACAGCCCGAGAAACAATTCAATTACTGCATGAGTCATTTCCTGGTCGTGTAATTTCCCGTTTTGGTGATCAGAATTGGCCGCCCAGATCATGTGACTTAATGCCGTTGGACTTTCTTCTTTGGGGTTTTTTGAAGTCTAAGGTTTATGCCAACAAGCCTACGACCACCCACGCCTTGAAGGAGGAAATTGAGCGCTGTATCAACGAAATTCAGCCACATTTATGCAAAACGGTCATGGAAAATTTCGACTTCATTTGCTCAAGGAAAAAACCTGAGCATTTCATTTGCTCAAGGAAAAAACCTGAGCATTTCATTTGCTCAAGGAAGAAACCTGAGCATTTCATTTGCTCAAGGAAAAAACCTGAGCATATAAAATTTATGACGATTTACATTTTGCAAGCGATGAAATAAGCCATCGTCACTAAAAAGCGATCATTTTCACAAACAGCAAAGCCGTGAAGGCCATTTACCCGATATGCTATTCCATGCATAACCCTATACTGTATACTTTATGAATCAATAAGAAATTACAATTTTTAATTAAAAACCTGTGTTTTCTATCAAAATTACTTCTTGCGTGAATTTTAGGACACCCTGTATAAGCAGTAGTGGACATATAATGGTGATAATGTCTCTCTCTGTAGGCTTGAAACCTCATTTCTATCAATGATAGAAATTATTTACATAAGTCGAATTCTCTTTTACAGAACAATAACTGAACTCATTTTTCTTTTTAAAAAATCTCATAACATTATACAAGAATGTGACACCAATCATCATCACAACTGAAACCCTTCAGTGTTTTTGACCTATATCTAATTTTTTTGTTTAATTTTATCGCTAAAATAATCCAATTGAAACAATCTGACAAACTTCAATAGTTAATTTGATCAAGGTAGGGAATGAATTATTTCAATAAAAACGATATTATAAAGACAGAAAAAGACCATCACTCTGATTTATCAACGACACTTAACATTTGACAGCACAGTACGATACCAATATTGCTAAATATACATCGCGCTAGCAAGCTCATCGTTTGTTTACATTCAGTAGAGAGTCAGAGTTGGAATTTTCGATTGTCGATATTCCTATTGTTCTGCTCTAGTGAATATTATTATGCTATCAGTGAAATATTTATGTTATTCACAAAACTCTATCAAGCAGTGGTACTTTCATAAAACCCTATGAGTGTGTCAAACGTTACTGCATATTTAAGATAAAGACGGATCAAAGCTTCATAATGCATGCTAGAGAAGTAATTCTCTTGTAACTAGAAACTATCTGACTGAAACTAAAACTGGAATGATCCGGTAAACTTCAACAGAGATTCTAAATATCACATTTTATTAAATTCCATTCACCAGTATGATACATTAATATCAGTTTGAATTATTTTCCCAATAGAATAGAAATAAACTGAATCCAACCAAAAGTTGGTTTGTATTCAGTTTAGTTTTAAACCAAAACCTAGTTCAGGATGCACAATAATGATATCCATATAATGTACATATTCACAATTCCATTCAGCCTGCGTACAATTGTTATATTTATGACAGATTTTTTTTTTTTTTGGCTCGATAAGTGGTTTGACTGAAACAAAAATCGGGATGGTCTCGTAGTTTTTAAATAGGCATCTAAAATATCAAATTTCAATAAGTCAAGCCACAGTTTTTCCGGAATAACTTGAGCAATGCAAATCCAATCCAAAACGAAATGCACACTTTTGTCGAGTATTTGAAACTACCTATTTACCTATATTAGTAACCAGACAGCTTTTATTAGCTGTCTGGTTACTCCACAGTCCTTGAAGAAATTTCGGGGGGAGGGAGAATTTTACGTTCACAGCAATTAGCATTATCATGAATATAATTTCATGTGCAAATATCGACTTTTTTTTTTTTTTTTTTAAATTGAGATCTCGTCCACAAATGGTTAAACACTGCTTGGAAAGAGGACAACCGATACCATAGTGTGAGGAACAAACAGCCATGGCGCCTACCTTAAAAGCATATAGGACCTCATTTCGATAAGATGATTGCAGTGATCCTAAGGGACATACGTTCCACAAGCGTACGATAGGGATCAGTGGGAACTTTGGATCATTCTCGCTGTAGTCATGTAATGAGGTCCTGGACTGTATATGGGGCGGACGTCCCTTGACCTCACTCGACGCTCCAGTTCATCACACAGATGTTCAATAGGGTTGAAATCAGGGCTCTGTGGAGGCCAGTCAAGTGTAGTGAGGTTCATGTCTATACCACCCAGTTAGAGCAGAAGCCTTATGAGATGGTGCAGTGTGTTGCTGAAAGAGACAATGGTGAGTTCCGTAGAAAAGCCACAAAGTAGGAAGCATTGAATTGTCCAGCCACATCTCGGTGTTCAAAGTTCGTGGCAACACAAAGAGGTCTGAGGCCAAACCAGGAAAAACAGGACCCTACATTACACGGCCACCTCTGAATTCCATAGTTTGGGGTTACACACTCTGGTAGGAATGTTCACCTGGAATCCGCTACAACTGTCCATCTGCTCGGTATACAGTGTAGCGTGATTCGTCGCTCCATAACGCAGCTTTCCAAGCTTCCATATCCCACTGGACATGCCCTCTGCACCACTGAAAACGACGCTGCATGTTGGTTAGGGTAGTGCGGGGCTTGCAGTTTGCAGTCCTACCATGAAAACCTATGCTGTGATCCTCGGTTCTGAATGTTGTTGTGCAGATTCAGGTTCTAGTCGATGCCAGGAACTCCGCATTCAACCTGTCAGATGACGGTTTTTTGCATATTATCCTTCGTAGCACTCTACGGTCACGTTCGGGCACTTGCAGTTGATCCCTGCGCTTCCATCTCAGTATGGTATCAGTGATTACTGACCTACGATGACCCAATTTGTCTGATTTGTTGTCTGGTACAACATGGCATCCTATATCACAAAGCCTCTTTCAAACTCCGTTAGTTCTCTTCTCGCAGCCATTACAACCAGACATAGTTGCACTGACTTGGGAACATTATATTACTTCCAATTTATGCTGGTTACAAATACGTAAATCATTACATGGCACGATATACCTTGCCTATGGGGGGAGATCTGTTGACTTTTTTTCAAGCAGCGTATAGTACATTAGTACCAGAGCAAGGTTACTAATGTGAATCTCACCTCCGAAAGGTGGGATTCACATTTAGAAAAGCAAATATCCCAAATCAAAGAGCAAATACAGTAATTAGTTTAATTTATTATAAATTACAAGTAATTTTAATTAAATTGAACATCACGTATTTATATTAGCTACAATTTAGAATTGATTCACACAAAACAAAGATATTTATGCGAATTTAATAACCAAGAATCATACTTGTAATTTGCTCCCGAAGGAAGCAAACAAGATATTTGCTCCCGAATTTTATCCATCTTAAATGAGCTCGATTGATTATTGAATATTAACATTAATCGAAGATATAAATTTACTTCGTATGGAATTAATTTTGAAGCATATTTTATTGCTTCTTTACTGCTTTCATTTTATTTAGTTTAGATCGAATGTTTATAAAGGACAAGCAATTATTCAAATTTCACGAATGACGAATGTCACTGAACACATTCCATATATTTGGCTAATTACTAAATTTTTATATGCTTCACAGTTATGTATTACGGTGACAATTTTTATGTAAAGATATATATATTTCCTCAACTGGAAGATTCAGTATAGAAAGAACGCATCGGGAACTGATCACGTGAGTTTATGAAGCAATGGCCTGATGCCCAAGAGAATACAAAACTTACGTTTCCACATGCTAAATATACAGGCTGTCTATTTTATCTGTGCCAGCTGAACTAAGAAGAATGAAGCACAGAACACGTCAGCAATGATGCATGATTCGAAAGACTATTTACGTGTGATCACGTGTTTTTTTTTTTTTTTTTTTTTTTTAAACAAAACAAAACCTTTAAACTCCTCCGAGCTTAGCATTTCAAAGTGCATAGTCGGTGCTGCCAAACAAGAGCAACTGTTGCAGCTGCTTTTTTTTTTTTTTTTTAAAGATAGAAGAAACAACCATACCGCCTATATCTTCCAATTTGTATTACAACTCAGCTATATGAGTCAAACTGGTTAGGGGTTCCAGATTAAGAGGAGTAAGACCGATTTTAACAGGACCTGGTCACTTCACCTACCTCTCACCCAGTACTTACCATTTCACCAACCTTTAACACTTTGGGTTGGTTAAAAATCCAAGTCAGTAAGCCTTTGATTAGATTAATAAACACTATTAACCGGTTTACATCGCTAGAAGACTAAACAGGTCTCGCTGTATCATACTTTCCCTGGAACTCCTGCTTTAATAACCAAGAAAAAATCTCCTATTAAGTACTTCAACACCTCTCTTCATTATTTATAACCGAGAAATCAGAAAAATATTGAGCAACCGGGACACACAAAAAAGAATTTTCTAATGTTGAAGGTATTTGTTTTAACTGCTCTCTAAACTTCCACAGCTCACTCAAATCTTATGCCTCCTATTGCAGGGCATTTACACTTCAACCTGCAAATTAAATAGCCATCCTGAAAGAGGACAAACCTTTACCATCCAAAGATTAATCAAAGCGTTCATATTTTAGTCCTTCCAGGATAATGAAAAAACATCGATCAACAACCAAAGGAAGGCTTTGGCTGTTGATCGATTTGGTTGAAACCCTGCAAGAAATCATGCACCCACACTATGATTCTGACGCAGCCGTCCAAACATGTATGCCACCTTTAGATAATTCCTTTCTTTTTAATCTTACATAGTAATCCGCATTTATTTTAAAATTAATTGAGAAAATGTTTGTCTGTGCATATACTCCAGATGATCTTAATATGAAAGTCGGGAAATTAAAGTTATTATTAACCTCTTTAGATAACAATTATGGGAAGGTTAGAAGAAATACACGCTAACCCGGGACCAACCACTTTATCATAGAATTATGGTTATGAAATCCAAGGATACCTGGAAGGTCGTGGGCACTTAAAGCCCTGTTGACTTTATTCTCTAACTTCTCTACTAATATACTGGAGTCTCGTCGTTTTCGCTCTTTCACTCACTCTTTCTTCTCTATATAACAAGGGTCGGCAAACTTTTTTTCTGAGAATGATCGGATGGTAAATATGCTAGGCTTAACAGCGAAGAGGCGTAAATTCTGGATTTTACACTTTTTTTTTTTTTAATGAATAAGAGACAGAATTGTGTACAAATAGATTTCTGGGAAATTACTGAGATGTATGGAATTCTTTTCTATGAGACAATTATTCTTAACTGGGATCCAAAGTTGTGATCATTATTATCAAAATATATTGCAAATGCTCATCAGATGAGGTCGATCTGTAATTAGATTTCACGTGTTTCATCTTTCTTTGAAAATGTCTTAACACAGGTAGTGTCAAATAATAAAAATGATATTATTATTACGTGACATTGAGTTCAAAGACTTATCGTGGGAGGAGACGCTACTTCACTGCAAGGAAGACTAGCCATCTCCGCTACTTAATCCTCCAACTCAGTGCTGTCTGATATTATATAGAGCCGCGAGACAAGGTTTTTAAGAGTTAGATGGAGGGCCGCATTTTTTTTTTAATATAAATAAGATGACGTAAATATAACGCTGTTCTGCTTAATTTATTAAACTTTTCAGCCGTGTAATGAATGATCAACTAAAATTTAAAATTTGATAAACATTTAATGAGAACAGCGTGGGCGATTAAACGCTACTAAAAGTTGGTGCATGTCCACTTCGGTGCTTGTCGTTGAAAGTTGAAGTAATTAATTAACGATGGCAGAGCGTGTAAAATACTCTCTCCCATCGTATTGAAATTCACAATCTTCACTCTTAATACTGTATATTTTTTTAAGCTACGGACATTCTCGTCTGTTTATGGGCCACAAGCATTTATGTATGTTGAATAAATTTAGAATAATTATGTAATTGTTCCAATTTCATGATACTGACATGAAATCCATTTTAAAACTATCCTTAGCTCATGGGCTGTAATAACAGGCTGCGGCTCGTAGTTTGCCAACTCCTGCTCTTTCAATGATGCTAATGAAAGTACTTTGCACTCAGACAGAAATTTTTCGGAGAACAATGAACGGATTATTGACCTCCACTTTCAGAACAACCTCACCGTGCTTCCGTAGCACAATGGGAAGACCCACGTTGTCTATGCATAAGTTGGAATCCACACCTGGGGAAATGAGTTTTCCTGTCTCTTACGGGGATGCCAGCCAGAGACCATACCAAATGGACAGACTATTATGATGCACTTGTCTCGTGAATTACACCTTAGTTGTCTTGGTGTAATCTTAAAAGCAAAGACAGTTAAGGTTCACGAGACAAGTGCATTATAATGGCCTATTCCCTAGTGGACAAATGTGTCTTGCATGTTATAATTCGGTTAGATCAGCGATTACTCAGCATCCATAATTAGTCCAAATCAACTTACTAACTACGCTCTTTCATAAAACCTAAAATCTTTGTGTTCTGGAACCTACGTCCTGTATTTCTCTCCAGTACATACAATCCAAAATAAGTTGACAACTTTCAAACACTTCGCTCACCACTGTGCTCACCATTGTATAACAACTTTGTGGAAACGGAATTGATATTTATTAAAAAAAAAAAACATCATAAGCAGTAAATTTTCAAATCCATCCCTACTAATAGTAATTCGACAGGATCAAATACTAAATTGGGTGGTGGTGGTGGTGTGTGTGTGGAGTGGAGTGTTATCGTGTTCTCACAGCAAAGAGGACTGATATATTTAGCGTCAATAGAAATATACCACAAGGTGATAGCTCCAATGTGCTCTGTCTATTAATTGCGTATGCTCAGTGATGCAGGGCGAAACATTCTACTACCATCGTAAGCATCTAAATCATCTTCAACTGAAAGCATTAAAAAGATTTGTGTCATCGACGAAAATCGAACCCAGGTCTTTTTAACCGAAGAGAAAGATCAAAAGGTCCTCGCGACTAAGTTACTAAAAAGCAGAAGGGGGTGATGTTTTTACGTACGTCTAAAAATCACAAAAGAAAATTTAGAAAAAGTTTAGATGATTCAAAGATTATGGAAACGGCCAGTTTTTTAAACGATTGTCTAATTTTCCAAATAGTGACTTAAATGATGGTTTAATAAATAGAATAACAGCCTATTCTAAATTAATTCGTTGGTTATTTTGTTTTAAATCGCAGCACAGCAGTAAAATTCATTTTAGATTTTTTCTACACGAAGGTGGTCGTCAAAATTTACAAACGCTTAATATTTAATTAATTAATTCTTGTCTTGAGATACTACAATGATTTTAACAATAACTTTTGGTAGCAGACCAAACAAATTTCTTCGCCCACTGTTTGCCCATTATTTAACTGGAGGCTTGAAGTAGCATTAAAAAAAAAGTACAGGATTGATCAAAGCAAGATTTCAGTTTATCTAATCCATAGACAGTACTAAATACACGACAGGTCTCCAACCTTTCACGGGTTTGGATTCACACAAAATAATAAGCATTACGAATGTTCTAGATTTCAAGGCAAGACGATTCGAAAATTAATATGCGCAATACAGCATCTTATAATTTTCGAGGGACTACTGAGTAATTATGGAAAATAAATCGGGGAGATATTTCATTCATGACAGATACAGCAATAAACATGCCTGCTGTCTACTTCAAATGAATGGAGAAACAGAAAGTACAGTAATAACCACCATGGAGCTGCTAGACGATTGAAATTTAGTGCAAAATATGCATAAATGAAAGTTTATATAATTATAAAAAAATTTAAGATATAATGATAACTGAAAAGAACCGCGAATTAAAATGAGTTATCCTCTCTAATCGGTCCATGGAGCTTTATGCCATTCAATCCGAACTGAAGAATAATAATAATAAAAAACTTAAAAAGGTACATATTCAATATAAAATCGGAAGCAATTCTAGTAATGTTAGTGGAGATAACATAAAAAAAAAAAAATCGTCAATGTTTCGAGTGTCATTACGAAACCCTTTCAGTGGGTTTCGAAAAAGATCAAAGCTGTTTGCTTATCTGCAGTTCATATCTTAATCGCAAATAAAATGAAATTCAAAGTGTTTACCTAGATAATGAAACAGTCCAACACTGGTTAAAAGTTTAATCAAAACGAAATCATGTTTTGTGGCCTAATTACATTGATTATATCGCGAGGACTTAGTGGATATTTATTTTTGTTAGGCCTGAAGAAGTAATATCTACAACGGTGATTCAATACAAGCATTACAGTGATAGTAAAAATCCAAAAATAGTCTCTCTCTCTCTATATCTATATATCTATATATATATATATATATATATATATAGAGAGAGAGAGAGAGAGAGAGAGAGAGACTATATATATATATATATATACACACACACACACCATAATACTACACTGCTAAAAGAAGGACCGTTACAGGTTCGATTCTGGTAGTCAATAGAGCAACTTTATTTATGAATTTTTTTTTTCCCAGTCTGTTCCCCGAATTAGTCGATACTTCTCCCGGACATTTTTGCATTCGTCCTAGAGATTCGATTTTTTTCTTTCTTTCTTCTTTTTTTTTTTTTCCCTCTCACTCCAGTTCTGGCCTATCTTTTTTACCTCTCTTTCTTTTCTCCTACAGTTCTTTTTCAGGTGAGCTTAGGTTTGCTTCCCCCCCCCCCCCTAAGTACTATCATTATATCCTATACACCTTTTAAGGATAATGGCAAGAATTTGATTATTATTTTTTTTTGTATTTTCCACGCATCTTGACAAAAATGCCACTGACGTACTGTATACAGATTCCTCATGTCGACGGAAATCGAACCCAGGTCTTTTTAACCAAAGGGAAACGTCAGAACATCCAAGCGACTGAGATACTAAAGAACAGAAGGGAAATGATATTTTTATAGACTTACAAAAGAAAATTTAGTAAAATTTTAGATGATACAAAGATTATGGAAACTGCGAGGTTTTTAAACGACTGTCTCATTTTCCAAATAGTGACTTAAATGATAGTTAATAGAATAGAATACAACAGAAACGTGGAAAAACGTGTTCTTTATCTAATCCAAAATTAACCTCTTGGTCTTTTTTTTTTTTAAAGGCACACTCGAAAAGGATCCTCTGCGATATATGGAAATTGCTTATCAGATCTTTTCACACGTCAGACTTCAGTCAACTATCTGCACACAATGCCGAACAATACCTAAAATGTGTCACCTCACACGTTCGAAGTAGTTTCGACCAGTTTATATTGTAATGTTATAGTACATGTTTTGACTTTATGTATTTGCTTTTTAATTTTAATTTTTTTTTTAACCAGAAGAAGTCACAAGTTTTAGTGGCGCAACTAGTAGGTTTCATTATTTTTATAGTTATTCACAACCAAACAACACTCAGTTTATTTCTAAAGAAGAATGTTATTAAAAATGCAGCTTTCTACGACAGCAATCATTCTCTTACTTGGAAATATATACTAAAATCACGCAACAAGTAAAGCACTTTAATAAATTAATAGTTTCATACAACATTATTGCGTACTTCTTCAGATACCAAATTCCATTAAAGTCCATCAGGAAGGAATTATTGTCATCATCTCTACCAAAATTCCTCTGTTTTTTTAATAAAGATATTCCAATTATGGCATCTCAAAAAAATATATAATAAATAAAATAAATAAATTAAAATAAAAAAATAAACCTAAAGCAAGTTCCACAAACAAAAATTATCGCACAGCAGCGGGCCCGTATAAACAAATACACAAAACACTATCAAGCTCTTATAATTGTTTACATAACAATAAAATTATTCAGACTTAAATTTTTAATAGTTATGGTTATTTGATATTAACGGCAGAAGCAACTACAGCTATGAGATCAGTATATTATATGTTATTTGCGTGTGTTATGTGAATATTAATGTTGTGTTGATTGCTTCTTTGCGGAATGATAATTTAATTTCTAGGAGGAAGATAGTCCAAATTTCCGCTGATTTTGAAAATGTTATCCTTATGTCTGCCGTAAATTTACATTATTCACATAACACGGGATAGCACTTCTATATATGTGTGTGTGTGTGTGTGTATATATATATATATATATATATATATATATATATATATATATGTGTGTGTGTGTGTGTGTGTGTGTGTGTGTGTGTGAAAAGTTTTTTACCTTGGGGATAATATATATTAAGGATACCAAGTAATTTTATGAACTTGGTTTTTTTTACTTCTTCTCCCAAGTAAGCAAAACAGTTAAGTTTCCGCCTGAACGTAGTTCAATTCTAAAGGTAGTAGAACACCAGGACAAGTCGTTGTAAAGGTGGATAAAGTTCTGATCACTATTCTTGGTATTTTTCCCATAATGTAAAACCCATCTCACTAGGAGTTGCATACTGTTATAAATTATGGATGGGGGGGACCGGTTTCAACCTTTTTTTGAGGTTTCCTCAGTGAGTAGCTAGACCCTGAAATACCAAGGTTTTTAGTAATACAGAGCCTTATCAACTTTACCTATACAAGTTGCTACAAGGTGCTTTTACTTTGAATAAGAAACTCTGGATGAGATAAAGATGTGAAAAGTTTTTTACCTTGGGGATAATATATATATATATATATATATATATATATATATATATATTAAGGATACCAAGTAATTTTATAAACTTGTTTTTTTTTTACTCCTTCTCCCAAGTAAGCAAAACTTGTGTTGCACTCCCTTTAGACTTGAACTACGTTCAGGCGCAAACTTAACTGTTTTGCTTACTTGAGAGAAGGAGTAAAAAAAACCAAGTTTATAAAATTACTTGGTATCCTTAATATATATATATATATATATATATATATATATATATAGAAAGTTTTTTTTTTTAACTTGGGTATAATATACGTTAAAGATACCAAGCTATTTTGTATGTATACTAGGGGGGGATCCCCCCCCCCAAAGCCTACGCCCCCCCCCGAGTTTCGGACTGGTAGGCCGGTTCTCCTTGAATTCTGATGACTCGAATTTTGAAGACTCGAAAGGCGTTTCCCCTGGTGCCTACGGCACCCAACTCCCCCCCCCCCCCCGAGTTCCGGACTCATAAGTCGGTTCTCCTTGAATTCTGAAGACTCGACACTCAGGATAGCCCCTGAGTTTCAAAACGTTTAAAATAACTTGACAAAAAACGTGACACAAAAACGTTACAAAAAAAGGCTTATCATTTTATATTATAGAGTAGATAAATATAAACTTGGTTTTAATTCATTTCCCAAGTAAGTCAAGTTTGCGCCTGCAAGTAGTGCAAGTCTTAGACAACTCGTGGTAAAGGTAGAATAAGCTCTGATCAGATCACTATTCTTAGTATTTACCCTTAATGCAAAGCACATTAAGGGTAAATGTGCAAGAGGCCACTACCCAGACTGGTTTCGACCTTTATTGAGGTCTCACCAGTGGGGGGGGGGGGGGGGGGGCAGACTTAGAAATACCAAGGTTTAAGTAAACAGAGCTTATAAATATTTTACGAAAGCAAGTTACCATAAGGTGCTTTGACCTTATTAAATAAAATTCTCAGGATGAGAGACAGATGTAGAAAGTTTTTTTTAACTTGGGTATAATATACGTTAAAGATACCAAGCTACCTCAATAAAGGTCGAAACCCTTAATGCAAAGCACATCAAGGAGATGTGCTTTGCATTAAGGGTAAATACTAAAAATAATGATCAGAATGTATTCCAACTTTACTACGAGTTGCCTAAGACTTGCAGACGCAAACTTGACTTACTTGTCTGTTTGCGTACTTTGGAAATGGATTAAAACCAAGTTTATATTTATATACATATAAAATAGCTTGGCATCTTTAACATATATATGTTCACGGTCCCTTTCATCAAAACATGCCCATATGGTCTGCAGACTGGAAACAAATTCATTTTCGTCTCTTAGGGCAATTTCTTGAAGACATTTCTTCATAATTTCCCACAAATTTTCAATGGGAATTTAAATTTGGCGAGTTTGCCGGCCAAGGAATTACACTGATTTGCATTTCTTTGAGCCATCTAGTAGTGGTCTTGGAAGTATGACAAGAAGCTGAATCTTGCTGAAAAATGAAATCACTATCACATAAATCTTCCGATGCCGGTAACATAAATTGCTCAAGAATTTCTTGGTACACTTTGGAATCGATTCTTTCGTACACAATACACAGCCTACCTGGACCCTCTGCGGTCATACAAGTCCATTCCATGACAGAGGTTGCAAATTTCACCGAACGTTTCACGCATTCTCTATGAAATGCTTCTTGCTTAAGACGTCAAAACAAGTATCCCTTGATGACCATGGAACACACAAAACATACTTTCATCGCTAAAGAGTACCTTTTTTCCTGTGCTTACACCATTGCACTCTGGCTGCCTTTTGCTTGGAAGTTATAAGCGGCTTCGTCTTAGACACACATAATTTAAAACCCAATTTGTGAAGTCGTCTCACTTCGTAGATTTAGACACATTCACACCTAGTTTATTCCAACTCCTATGAAAATACTACTTCGGAAGCGGTTTTTCTGCACGATATTCTTCAATATCCTCTCATCTCTTGGTGTAGTTATTACCTTTCGACCGCTATTACAGCAATTATTTTGAAAATTCCGGTTATAGAATACTGGCCGCAGACTCTACTCACGCTTGCTTGAGAACATTTCAATTCCTTAGATCAGTGGTTTCCAAAATTTTTGCACTTGTGTACCCCTTTTAAACCCATTTCTATAAATTGTACCCCTTGTTTTTAAATACTGACACTTTTGTTGAGTGCTTATCTTAATGTAAATTTGTTTACTTTACTTGTTTTTCCGCCATTACTGATTATTTTTCGTGTACCCCTGAACGGCCCAGCACGTTACCCACGGTTGGGAACCGGTGCCTTAGATAAAAACTGTTGAGTTTGGCCTTCTTTGTGTAGAGACAATACGAAACGTCTTAATTTCCGATATGTCACTCGTTCGACCCATGTTTAGGAAATGCTTAACTGAAATCCACGCGCACACGATTCCTCACACACGAGTCAGTCCCGGAGCTACTGAAATACATGCTATTTCTATGCTCTCCTCAAAACCAATCAGAAAAATTTGGAATATTCTAATATTTTGAACCACATTAGAAATTATTCGAATTTTGTGAATGTTTTCAAATAAGTTTTCTTATTTATATTACATTTTTATGTGTTTACATGGTTATATAATCTACAAATATGCAGATTTAGATGATTCTAATTGATATTTGGTAATTATTTTCTATGCAATAAAATTAGAATTGCAAATCGTAACAACTACACATTGTCATGATATCGGCTTTGTATATATTTTATACGTTTAATTACTTTTCATTCTTTTAACTGTTTAATTTTTTAATTAATCCTTAAAAATCTATTTTTTAAATTATTCATTATTTCTCCATTATTAGTTCTAATTAGTTCTAGTCCTCCGACATGTCATTTAAATACTTTTAATATAATCTGTAAAAAATCATTTTGATTAAAAGTATTTTGCCTTATGTTGAAATGTTCGGAGCAGCTCCATTACTAAACAAGTTTTGCTATCCTCTTGTTCAACTCAGCAAAGTTGATAGCGCACCAAAATATTATCGTTATGTGGGATACATTGTTTTTCAGGCTTTGTTTATAAGAGCAGCGACAATTTTAGCCTCATCTCGATGCACATAAGTGCGTGGGATAACTATTTTCGGCGGATAATTAACATCTGGAATTCAGTTAATATAAATGAACAAATTGAGACAAAAACATTGGAAATCAACTCATCGTACCAAAATCCATACATTTTTCATATAGCGAAATGAAGTAATTTGTATTCAGTAGTTATAATTACTTCTAATTTGTATATACGGCGTTTACTGAGTTTTAAAAATCAAAGCAACGAAAGGCGATAGGCAATTCAAAGATCGCTATGCGTAAATGGACTGAAGTGGATTAAAGTATGAATTTATAAATATTTATGACTTGTCGGCCTGGTTGGCCGAATGGATAACACACGGCTCTCCAATCAACATATTGTAAGTTCGGATCCCACTGTGGGCATGGATGTTTTTAAAAGCCTGCTGTGAACGACACCTTGTATAGCTCCTTAAATTTATGATTGTCTTAAAAAGTATGTATACGGGAACATATACTTGAGTTTTGTATAGAACAAAACTCATCGACATACCAGTGTAAATCAAAATGTTAAAAAACACTTTGTTCAAGACTGAGGTCACAATCTTCACTGGAGGAGATAGGACGCGAGTATGTGGCATGACCATGTACAGTGGTATCCAAAAGCCAAGCTCGAACTATATTTTTACCTGTATGTGAAAAAATTTTCATGACTCAAGCCAAATGTGGACATAAATTTATTGCCAGCATACTAATAAATTATATTACACAAAAAACGTATTTTAAATTTCGTACAAATTGTAAATTTCCTAAGGACGCAATTAAGGAATCAATGAGCATTACTTGCAGAAAACTATGTGGAGAGAGATATCAGCATGAACATGTCCAACCAGAACTGCGATGTAGCTCTCGCAACGTCGAACCATGCTTAGCACCAAGTGATTCAGTAGTTCTTGTGGCAAAGAGTAGCCTACTCCTCCTTCAGAACAAAGATAAGGCCTTGTTTTCGTTTTCTGGAGGGGAATTTCGAGGGGAACATGTTTGGGAATCTATTGATTCCCAAACGTGTTCTATGGGGCTGAGATCTGGAAAGGATGATGGCTACTCGATTCGATTAATATCTTCGGCCTCCAAAAGTATCTCCACTGCTCGCGTACGATGTAGATGTGGCATTGTCATTCATAAAAATAAATTCGCCTACAGCGCCACGAAACAATCTAATATGACGTTGAAGAACTTCGTTGCAATATCGTTCACCAGTCATAGTTCCAGCATTTATAGCTCGGTGCATCTATTTAGCATAATGCCTCCCCACACCATGACCCCAGCACCGCCATATCTATCCATTCCAAGAACATTCTTGCGATGGTAAGCAGTACCACTTTCACGCCAGATCAACTGTCCTCTAGAATCGGAGAAAAGACTAAAACAACTCTCATCTGTAAAAAGCAATTAACCCATTGGTAGTGTATTCAATTTTTATGAAGATACAACACCACTGAAAACGTGCTCTACGATGAGTTGTGGATAAACAGACGTAGACTACAGACCTTTGGGCGTACAGGCCTATTTGTCGCAGACGTCTTCCCAAAGTTTGTCGATATATTTGAGTACACGTGCTTGAATGGAGACGACTTGCAAGGTGACCTGCCATGATGCGTCGATTACGTTTTGCTGCTATAACCAAAAATCTGTCTTATGCTCCGTGGTAGAGCTAGGGTGACATCTTAGCAAACATCTGGAACACATTCCATTGGTTTGAAAAGCTGTACAGAGCCTACATACAACGCCATGTGAGATTCCAAACTCACTGGCAATATCTGCGGCGTTCAAGATTTTCAATAATTCTTCATAGTGTGAAATCATCTAGTGATGTCTTTGAGAGATTACAAGACCTTCAAGTTTATTCCTTCACGAAAAGAGCTTACAAACACAATTCGCTTAGCGCAGTCATTTGCCTTTTTATACTGTTGAGTGCTACCACGTGACCCCTTTGCGCGCGATTCGAAAATTTGAATGTATACCCGCTTTCTACTCGAAATCGCCAGTTATACAAATCGATTCGTCTGAATTTGTGGTTGTAATCTTCAGAAATAGTGTTCGTTCTTTGGTTTTGGACAACAGTGCATTTATCTACCCTCCGCAAAACGACAAATTCAATGCACTGCAATGATGATCTGTGTTGCATATGACTGTATGGACATTCTTTTTCTTGCGTGCTGTTTCCACAGAGTGCAACAACGGTCATTTCACGCTACTATTGCTGCTCGGTTTAATGGAGGTTGTCGGACTCCAACTATTAAGCTATATATCATCGGTTCTTAAAATTGTGGGGTCACGAAAGTTTCTGTGGGCCGCAAACATTGATAAATACAACTAAAGTAAATATTTATTATAGATCTATTCAAATTATCATAAACTACAACTTTTCATTCGATATTTATTTAATTTATTGTAGAAACGTCGTCAAACATCACGGACACTACAGTATTAAAAAATCCCAACTTAACGAGTACAGTACTGTCATGGGTGACTAATAATTTCGTATTATGAAAAGGGGATCGTAAATAAAACATAAATATAAAGTTTTAAGAACCTGTGCCGTATATGAAACGCCCAAAAGGCAACAGAACTCACAGAAAGCTTACACCTATCAGTGAACTGGTGGAACCAAGACACACTGGAACATCTGACGCCGATGACATGAGTTTCTGCGACGCTGCCCTCATCAACTTTGTAAAAAAGCTCTATGGAGAAAGAGGTTACTGGATATTCAAAAACACCGTTTTGAATAGTATTTCCAGATTATCTCACGAGTGGTGTAGGGAAAACGTCATTGAGGCGGTTGGTGATTATATCGGATATAAATAAATAGTTCAGGCTTGTATTTTTTTTTCTTTTCGCTCTGAGATGGTATTTCTCTAAATACCATCTTGAGAGAGAGAGAGAGAGCGAGAGAGTACTCGTTAATGTTTCTCCGTTCAAAGTGGTTGAGACTTTATTTCGTATGATGATGCAACGGCCGTGAGCCCCTTTTACGAAGAAGTAAGGCACCATCTCAATCCGCACTAATTTTATCCGGGCTCGGGACCGGCATAGCTGATGAATTAGGCCTATGGCTGGGTCTTAAGTATTCCTGACTGTAATCCGTGTGTGTTCACGGGGACGTTTGCTTGTTCCGGGTGAAAAAAAAAAAATTCTATCTCTGTATAAGACCGGCTAACTCACCTTTCGTCGAAAGAGACCAGATAAAGGTTTCCCACGTCACGGACGGGAATCGAACTCAGGTCTTTCCGACCAAAGAGCTTCGTCTATACCGACGGAGCTACGGAGGCTCAGTTGAGACTTGATATAACAAGACTGGTCATAAGCACCACTGGTGAAAACATTTGGAGAGGCCTTATGGAATTGTGTTTGGTAAGTCAAGCTTTTATTTTAGTCAATCAATTTTTACAATCAAGCTTATTCTCATCAGCGGCAGCCTGAAAATAACATTTGGAAAAATAAATAAGAGAAGAAAGTAAGTAGAATGTCAAACAATAATCTTTAGTCTGAAATTCATGCATGACGGAAAGCAAGTAGCACCAATCTTCAATGTAAGCGTTAAGGATCCTTTTCGCCGAATAAGCTCCAGTGAACGCTGCAGAACAACTGAATAAAAAATCATGAAAACAGCTACGCCGTGCAGGTAGTGTTGCATGTCAATTAACAACTAGGTTACAGATATACGCCTTTTCTTTTTTTTTTCATTTACACCCCCCCCCCCCCCGAATGTTGCGCTTCTGAAGCTAAGCAAAAACGTTACGATATAAAATTTATTGCGATAAATTTCAAAAGATGACGTATGAACACAGTTAAATGAAAAATCTTAATGGGTATGAAAACATAAAACACTGATCGAACTATTTTCTGGTACTATAGTACCAAGTGAAATGGCGGAAGGTTGAAGAGATAAAAGAAACTCGGACGTCGAAGACCTATATATGTAATTTTTTTTTTTAATTTTTACGGTAAATACATATGAAGAAAAATTGTTACGAAAATATTAGAGGCTGGATGTTAATATATATTAACAAGTTTAGAAAAAGTAGAGGGAAATAATGACTGCAATTTTCATGCATGCAGAAAACGCATGAAACGATAACATATGGGTGACTGTGAAATGAATCAGCTAAACAAAAACGTTATGAATAACAATCAGTAATGGCTCTCTTCGATTTAAGGAGACTTTTTAGGACATCACTAACCAAGACAATGAAAGCGGTATTTCAGAGTATGCTGATTTATGATTTGTATCTTGACCAATCTAAATCGGTCAACACCAGAAGTTATCAACTGGAATGACGCAGCACATTAATGTCCCATAACAAAAATTCACATGTAACCGTAGATGTAGTTATAGACATTGCAGCCTTTGAAGAAAACAGAGCAAGGAAAGCTGTTCCAGAAGGTGATTAGAAGTACATGGAATGAAAGAGGAGGACGAAAGTTGATTCGGTAGGTTTTGAAGCCGGGCAATGTTCGCCAGCCGTTGCTCGTGTATTTACAACATTAAAAGAATTGGAATTTGGTACTATTCGGAAGAATTTTGCCGAATAGTACCAAAGATAGTAGCCAGTACAGTAAAATAATGCCCATGAAGACTTACATTGCCTCTTATGTAAGTCTTCATGGGCATTATTATGTTTATTATGCTACCTATATTTTTCCACTGTATGAGTTTTTCGGGACTGAACTAAGAAGAAATAAGTAGATTTCGCATTTTTATAGAACATAATAAACTGAATAATCACATACTTTATAGCGCAGATTGCCTTCTACCGTTTCCAAGAAATATTAGCAGAAATAAAAGTGATCAGCAGCTAGATACAGCCAAGTGGCGAGAATAAACAAATAGTATGTGGATTGCTTGGTTGGGACGAGGAAAGAAATCCCAAGTATTCTGTACACATGCTGGTCGATACAAAGTTACTTTGAATACAGAATATTCTTTCATAGATACCATGCATATTATTAGTAACAATTTTTACGCATTATGTAACGAGTATACATAATCGATGAAGCATCAGAGAATACTTAAGAAATTCTGAAAAGAATTTATTAAAAACAGAGGTAAATGAAAGTACTGGAACAGAATGCAGTGGAAAAATATAGGTAGCATAATAAACACAGCAGCGGACGAATAAAGTAATATAGATATCGGCGGTAAAAACGAATGGTATTATGAAAATTTATGGAAAGACGATGGTTTAAAAATTCTAGTAATCGAAAATAATAACGAAATAGAGTTATAATAATAAATGAACTAAATGCAAAGTGCGTTTGCAAATCACAGACAAGAGCGTTTGTTTACAAACTCTACGTAGTATTAGTTGTGATTTTAGTATGGACAATTAAAACATTACTCAAGTCAAATTTGACGTTTTAATTTTTTCGATTAAATTTATGTTTTAAGTACCATTTTTAAAGTAAGTCTTTGTTGTACCTTAAATTAGAACTCAATTTGGGTATTTGCAGTACACGATTATGTCAGAATGTTTATTGGTATACGTGGATTTTGTTACGACGGAATTCTCAATTTAGAGAATTGTCGATACGTATCTAAAGCCTGCACTATACATTAAGAATATTTTGCATCTTTTCTTGTTGCTACGTTTTGCAGATTTGTTAGCCTTGCTCTCTCTCCCTCTCGTTTTTTCCATAACAGTAAAATTTAAGAAGTATTTACAGGAGAAACAAATATAATTACTGGACAAATCCATTAAAATGAATCGGTTACATCAGCATTTGCCAGTCAAAGGGAAAAGGAATCTCATTTCATCAACAACTAATTAATTAAAACCTGTAGAGTTGCCAGAGCACGTCATTAAGCTAGTCTAGACTAGAGCAGTGCTATTCAAACTTTCCAGGCCTCGGCCTACCTTGGACCAAACATATAGTTATATGCTTCGTCCAAGTGGATCATGGGCCAATAACCCATTACTCCCCTATACTCAACCCTTTACATATAGGTCATATTTTATCACCAGAGGGGAGACTTCAGCTTTCCCGGAGTACTCATATTTTTCAGCGAAAAATTAGGATAGGAATGAGATATATTGAGAATTATACTAAAAACTGAGACACTTGTAGAGTATTTAATTGTTAATTTAAATTCAAGGAATTAAGTTGTATAAAAAAAAAGTAGAGAATATACTAAATATATTAATGCGAAGATTGGCACGTCTGTTTTTCAGACACCAGAAAACAAGTCATTCCAAGCTGGAGTGTTTCAATCGGTTACATGTTTTAGTCGACCCCCCCCCTCCTCCAGACAAGTGTTGAAAACCCAAATTTCGAAGTTATCAAAGTTGAGGAGAATGACAGTAAGTACTTTGCTACTTAGGCAAGAAGGATAATCAGACTAAACATGAAGCCAAATGTCCTTCAAGCTTTTCTTCCTGAAAAAGCCTTACAGTGACATGTCTCTATCTAGTTCCACAAGGTCGTCTATCTCTTCCAATGAAAGTTTATCCTCGATAATTTTTACTCCACTCATGTAAAAGGATTCCTGATGCACTCGAACCCTGTCTCTAGTAACGGAAAAATATTTTTAAGTTATTTAAATTAAGGGGATATTAAATCCCACATTGTTTCAAAACCGAATAAGAAACTCAAAGATCGGAATCAAAGAGTTTCATGCCGAATATACTAATTATAAAAGTGTCGGCGACTACCAGCGTAAGCTAAAGCACGTAGTTCAAGTACGTGGTACAAACTAGGGCAACTCGCAGCAATGGTGGGGAAAGTTCTGATCGCTATTCTTAGTATTTCACATAATGTAAAAACCCATCTCCTAGGAGATGGGTGATGTTATACATTATGTTATGGTGGGAAGTCACTAACCAGACCGGTTTCGATCGTTATTAAGATCTCATCAGTGAGTAGCTAGACCAAATATAAACTCTTTGATTCCGATCTTTGAGTTTCTTATTCGGTTTTGAAACAACGTGGGATTTAATATCCCCTTAATTTAAATAATGTTTACATCGCCGAAATGAAGCCTATTGGCTCTTTATTTTAAATAATTTATGGGTGCACCTTTTTGACAACTCGTATAGCAGAGTATATAAGTTCTTTTCGCTATACCCTTAGTATTATATTTGGTCTAGCTACTCACTGATGAGATCTCAAAGATCGAAACCGGTCTGGGTAGTGACCTCCCACCATAACATAATGTATAACATCATATATATCTCCTAGGAGATGGGTTTTACATTATGTGAAATACTAAGGATAACGATCAGAACTTTCTTCACCTTTGCTGCGAGTTTCCCTAGTTTGTACTACGTACTTGAACTACGTATTTAGCTTACGCTAGTAGCCAACACTTTTATAGTTACTATATTCGGCATGAAACTCTTTGATTCCGATCTCTGAGTTTCTTATTCGGTTTTGAAACAATGTGGGATTTAATATCCCCTTAATTTAAATATTGTTTACATCGCCGAAATGAAGCCTATTGGCTCTTTATTTTAAATATTTTTAAGTTGTTCGCACGCTTCGCAGGTTTGATGTCTTCGATAATCAGAGTAGAATTTTTTTTTCTCCAGTGTTGTGAAACTCAAAATCTTGATTGTGTAAGCGTTTCTGTCATAACTCCATTTTTGTGCGAATCGCTCTTACTTTTTCATGAACATTAACGACACATTTTCCTTGCAAAGCAAAGTTCCAACCATTCATTCAAGATGTTCAAAATATCGGCTAGGTATGCCAGTCGTGGCAAGCCAGGAGAAATCATGCATGCGATCGGAGAGGTAAGGAGACATCAAAATCTGCCTCTACAATAATGGAAGTAGATATTGATCTCGTCTAGCAATTCAAAGAAACGGGTAAGAACTTTGTTTGTTTTTTTCAAGCAACAGCCGGCGAACTTCGACATGAAATAAAAGTTGCATGTGTTCGCTGATATTTCTTAATACAAGATTTTATGCATAAAATATTAAACATATTATTATACTGAAATTAAATGAAATGTAAAAGAATTTTTAATATATCGTATTCTGAAATGTATCTGAAAAATTACAAATTAAGATAAGAAAATAAAATAATTTATTTAGTAATAAAATTCTCTTGCGGTCCACCAGTGGGATTGTACTTATATCACACTTTGAGAAAGGGTGGTTTAGCAAATATGAGATTGGCTGATGAAATTCTGTTCTCTATTAAAATTTCTCTCTCTCTCTCACACACACAAATATATTATTACTCGAATATATTTTTTATGTGAATCCTATCCACATTTATATGGTGAGTTTACAACCCATATAAATGTGGTTTTCAAACCATATTAATACCATGAATGGACTATTCATCAGATAATCGAGAAATTCTGCTTTTAGAGACCAAATATGACACTTTTTCAAGGTGCATCAAATATCATGCAGGGTAAGGTAATGAAATTCGTCTTCCACCTGAAAACATTCACACGCATTGGTGGAATTCACTATGTTCGGATTCGTATCAAAAGGAAGTTTGATTGTAATTAGGGTAAAAGGAACTGAGACTATGAAGCCAACATATCATCACTTAATTGCGTGTGTTTTCTAGCAGTTTTTTTTTTTTTTTTTTTAATTCCACCGAGTTCTTTTTATTGGATGAGAAACCCTTCTATTCTCGTTCGATACCGGATAATTCACCTTGATAAAAAAAGTCGCCCTTATAAAAATGTTTCTCACGTCTCAAACAGGATTCGAATCCACCAGAAATATGATTAAAGAGCAATTGGGCCATCCACTAAGTACGCTCGAACTCGCTGAGAGCGAAGACGCCCTTCACTCGGTTAACTAGAATAACAAAAACATTTTTGTTATTCTGTGTCATGTTATTATTTATTAGTTATATACATATATACTGCCTTCATATACTTTTATAAACTTATTTATATAAAGAGCATGAAGAGTGACGATACAATATTTTTAATAAATGAATAAGCTAATTGCTTATTCATTTTTTTAAATTTAAATTATCTGTTTCCAGATGTGTCATTCCTTTCTAGAACGAATGCTACCGCTATGTAATAGCAACGGCAATAATATATAGGAGCCTCGTTAGTTTACGTTTGGATCTAGTATTATTCAATATATGCACACGATTTTTTTTTTCTTCTCGTTTTCTGTTAGAATTGCGATCTGACAGTCAGTACACACATCTAAATGCAGGCAAGATGGCTTGTGTTTATTTATATTCATACTATTCCATTCTCCTTTTATTACCTCGTCGCTTTTTTTAAAGTACAAAAGAGCATGTTTAACACTGCTAATTATCCATCAAGCTAGATTTGATTTAGTACATCTTTAAACAGCACTGGTATTAAATAGCAGTAACCAAACAATAATAACAATCAGCAATAACTGACACTGCCCATAACAAAACGACGGTTTTCAAGTGTGTACTGCATGTGTAAATGGATGTCCGGTATATTTACTAATTCCTCTCGTACAATATGGAAAATGTTGGTTTGAAAAATCACAATTTATTTTTTATAATCTCTACTAGTTTTATGTGAATTATAGTACACTTCTTCAAGAGAGTGAAATAAAAATGGGTTTACAACAAGCAATCTAACATCTCATTAGTAAGGAACATTTAAAAAAACCAATAATATTGCGTGGGAGTAAGTCATGATGTGCATAGAATTCCAAGATCTGCGTGTAGCAGGTTTTTATGAAGGATGAACCAAAAAAGATAAGAGAATCATACCTTACCTTTGTTAGTTTTTTTTTTTCCCCTTTAGCATTTCCGATGATTTCTGGAATGCTTGAAGAATTTGTAAATCAACGTAGACCATTTCTATACAGTGTCATAGTATTTGATGTTTGTTTCTGTTCTGTGTGCGGCTAGTCTTGATTTATATATTTTTTTCATTTTCACATCCTTGGTATGTTCGGATACACATTTCTCATCAGACGTGCCTGTCTGTCCCACAGAGCAAACTTCATATGAATGCTTGATTTTGCTCGTGTATATATATTTTTTCCCCAACATGTTCCCCATCTAAATAAGTCTCAGAAGAAACAATGCTAACTGAATATTCATCTTTAGTGCAATCCTTTATAATAAAAAATGAACAGATGGGAGATCCACTGACGTATTATATTGGTGGGATTTTGCTAAACAAAACTGATCAGGCTAGGGATCTTGGAGTTTTTATAGACTGAAAGTTGAATTTTAAGCCATATAGCAAAGACTACAAATACATCTCAGACGATAACTGCGATGCTGAAATGAACTGACATATCAGATAAGGAAGTGATTTTTTCCTCTTTACGAGATCTTGATACGATCACATCTGGACTATAGTTCGCTATCTGGTTTCGGAGGCGATACAGATACAGTATAGAGGATGGTGCTTTAGATCTGGATTATAGAGTGTATGTGTGTATCCTACACACGGGAGGATGGCCTCGTTGGCTAAGTGGTTAGCATATCCACTCCCCAGCCAAGAAGCTGCGGGTTCGAATGTAGCCATGGATGTTTATGTTTGTCTTCTAATTCTGTGTGGAAAGGGAATCTGTGACCTTACCACTTCTAGCAGAAGGTGTGACTCCCAAAACCCTATGAGATATGAGAGTGACAATACGGTCTTCAGTGGCGTCAGATGTGAATACCACACGAGAGGTACAAGAACCTACAGCACATCTATACTTTGTGCGGAGTAAAGATTATGAGAACAGATTGAAAACATACGAACTGCAGACGCTAGCGAACAGGAAAGAGGAGTAATATCATGTGATTAAAGCCCTTCAAACTTCTAAAAAGGCTATATGAGATACTAATAGATGTAATTTTTCATTTTATGAAGGGCAGAGAGAAGACATCCGTGGAATTCGAGAATGAATATATACGAGAAAGGGATGAGAGCTAGATTTTTTACTCAGATTTTTTCAGTGGCGAGTGATTAGAAGGGATTGTCTTGTGGTAGTGTGAATGAATTAAGTATGACAGCTGGGTCTCCCTCCATGTCTTTCTCTGACTCCCTGGTGGTGGTGGTACTAGTAATAATAGTTTATAGAATTAATTATTAATTTTCTAATTAGTTCATATAACGTTTGTCCTTCCCATAATACTATAGGTTTACAATACCTCTCATGAATGGGATTCATATACTGTACAGAAAAATTCTTCACCGAGATAATCACTCGTGTTTATATTAAATATCATTTAAAATTTACAGTCTATATAACTAAGCTAAATAAACAGTTGACTCAATCAAATTTAATGACTTCGTTTATTGCATAATGCACTTTAACACGCTAAGGAATTCTGCAGTTTAGTATTGCTTTCAGTTCACGATATCATAAATGAAATGTGGGTGTGGGTTGGAGGGGGGGGGATATATATATATATATATGACAAATGGAAATGGAAAGAAATAAAAATGAAAACTAAAACTGAACAAAAACTGCGTACTAAAAATCCCGAGATGAATCTTGTAAGAAACGAGAATGAAAAGTCGATTATTAATTCGAGATGAGATGGAAAATAAAATAAAAGTATCCGATATTATAATGACTGGGTTTTATATCAAGTAAGCTAACGTATCAGTAGTAAAGTACATTTGAAAAAGATGTTGCGAGTGACTGTTGTTCGTGTGAAATGAAATATCTTTTCAAGATCTTTATTTATTGGTACGAAAGAAAGAGAACGCAATGAAGATATCGACATAGAATTCATATGCGAACACTGAAACTAACTGGTTAATGGCAACGGGATGCCATTAGTATCCCTTCACCATAAGTCGTCGCCTTTGTCATAAGTCTTAGAAGGCCAGGGAAATAAAAAGAACCCATACATTTGAGACTGTCTCAGAAAAGGAGTCCCTCCAATTCCTTGTGTATTTATTATTATTAATTTTCGCTTTTGAAATTTTCCTTTTTACCTTTAGTTTCAGTCTCGTTTCTTTTTTTAATTGTCCAAAAGACAACACCATATTGTACATTGATCAATGGTATAAACTGGGACTGTCGCTATAAAAATACCACTGTATTATGTATTATGCTAATTCCACAGCAAGCATCGCAATACTATTAAGATGAATTCCCATGAGGTAAGCTCCTCTTCTCTTCTTATTTATTTTTTATTCACGCAGCAAAATTAACTGATGTAGATAATGTTCTTTTACCTTAGCAGGTTATAAAATGCTAAATCCTCGACAAATTACAGGGTAGTTTTTACATATCGATTACAACATAAGCATCTAGAAATAAAATATCATTAATAGTCTACAAATTAAATTAAAGTCCTATGAACATGTACACATTCCAGAAAAAATAAGATAAAAATTTCGAAGTGACTTTCCTTTGTGCTATGATCCTACTAGTTTTTATTTTGATGGAAATCGTAAAGATCTGGGTAAGTACTGCTTAGTCAGATTGTTTTAATTACACTTCTGCTGGCAGCTGATCAGTGAATCATATGATTAACCGGAACGCAGCATGTATGTCAAGTTTTCTTACAGCACTCTACAGAGGTATTTGCATTCCGATTAAATAACTTCGCATTTTGTATGGATAATACTACCTGATACAAAATACTCAGTGGTTCTGTTGGGATTTTACTAATTTATTCAAAAGCGAACAAAAATAGTGATTACCTTCACTGTTTTGTGGTATTACTGCACGCTAAAAACGATCCTATTAAAAATATCACCCCAAGCAAGATGGGCGTTAGCAAAACCGCAAATTTTAATATTTCCTCTTTGCAACAGGTTGCCTGTTGAAGTTTTATTCGTTCATGCAACGTGGTCATGCTTTGGCTGAAACTGTGGCATTTCATGTGTTTCCCACATGATAAAATAAAGAAATAAAAAATATTCCACTGCCATCTGAATATTCCGAAACCGACAACTTCAGTGCTTCAGAATTTTGTTTCTTTTCTTTTTAGGCATGCTTAAGTCATGACCGTATAATACAAAGGCAAGTGCTCTAGAAATACAACTGTCGTGACTGGTATATGACGTCACTCAAATAGCCAGGTGAGGAAACTGCACGTGTGTGCATGCCTTAACTACCGAAGCGAACGCGTCTGCTTTGTTGCTAAGCTGTGGCAGACCGAGACTGGCCAGAAATATAAGAATGGTGTTATTTTATAAAGCGATCTCACATGAGATACCAGAACAGTAAATTCTCTAAAAATTAAACATTTTCATTAAACCTTATCCAAGTTAGAGAACTTTGATTCTGGGGATTACTATTAACATATATGTGAGCAGTTCACTTCACAGAAATTGGGGGAAAAATTAGTTCGGATTCAGTCTAAGACGCGAAGAACTTCTTTAAGGTGTTTACAACTAAAGGTGAGTTAGCCAGTATCACACGGAGATGAAAATGCTTTGTCTCCAGGAAACTCGGGTTTATAATCCGAGTTTCTCGACTAAACAGGCCGTTCAGCCTGTTTACAAACAAGCAAAACGGTCAAAAGAACACATTTGCGATTAACAAACATAATACACTGGTTTCATTTCACTGGGGTGAACTGCTATAGTCGTAATTCCAAAACAATCTATTCCTACCCAAAGAACTCTGGCAAAGTTCAGTGAATTAGCTTACTTGATTTTTCAAATTAAAACGAAAAATCATTTGAAAGGCGCAATATCTAACTGAAAAAGATCCTACTCATTGAATTGGAACTAATTCCTATAAAAGTTCAAGAAATTAACAATAAAAACAATCTCTTTCTCGACTATGTATAGTTTCTTGGAAGAAAAAAATATTCCATACCTAATTCAAAGTAATTAGAAATGAAGGAGGGAAGTTTATAACAGTGCCCAAATATCATTTACGCTTCTGTGCGTATTTGGCTTCGTGCCAATTCAAATAAAACTGAATAAACAGTCCTTTCCGAGTAACCTTTCTCTGTGAGCTTCATTCAGGACGTTCCAAAGGGGGTTGGGGGGGGGGGGAATTGAAAGAAGGAAAGATAACCCCATTTATATATTCGTATATATGAGGGAGATACGGGGAGGAGGTAGCAAAGCACAGTCCAGTGAGTATTTCCGATGTGGTAGTGGCGATTAAAGTACAGTCAAGATTAGTTAAAGCTAAAATTTAGCAATGGATGGACAAGATGAATCTGTGAATGTGAAGCCTTGCTTAACAATTTGCTCACTTTCTATAATAAAGTGACGGCTGTTAGATAAGATTTGACAGGATTATGCACGGATTGCTATTAAGAAAACTAGACAAATGGAGAAAAGAGGGATCTAGTGATAAAAGGATGGTTGACAGGCATTATAGGTAGACTCGATTGTAAGGAGAATTCCATGACTTACTGTATTCGATGAATTCGAATACAGTAATTCAATTACTCCTGATGCCATAGGGCTCTAAGCTTGGAATCACTGTACGTTATTGGTACAGGATAAGCAGTTATTAGCAATAATTTGAAGAGGAATACCAGTTTTTTACCGACGATGCTACGCTGGGGAGAGTAACAGTGAATAAAACTGATGTACAGATGAAACTGAATTCACTGACATCAGGGACAAAGTATAATGGTTGCCAGTTCAAATAATGCTGTAAAGTCACCGCTTTCGTTTGAAGAGATTACACGCTGCGCTTTACATTAAACAGGACTACAAGAACCTGACAGGATAGGAATCTAGAAGTAATAATGGATAGAAAGTGTATTGCGTGAGAGGAAAAACTAGTATAAAGATAATTGAGATGTTGAAAAAATAGAACGACCAATAGGGCTGAGGAAGTTATCCCTTTTTTCTGATATCCCAGAACTACTCACATTTGATCGCATAAATTTCATGGGGATAAGTGGAGGATAGAATTCAGATACTAGTAATTAACTGCTGCAAAATAAAGGTGGAGAGGCAGAAACGAGAGGATATGAACAGAAACACGTTATTAATGGGATTTTATAAATAGATGATGGGGAAGGGGATGATGGTGATATTTGGAAACTGAGGGAGGTGTGGTTCTTTAACCACAAAAGGGTGTGAAGACTAGATTTTTTGCTTAGATTGGCGAACGAGTGGAAAATGAATTGTCAGTGAACGCGTTTTAAGGAGATGCCTGAATAATAATACCCAGGTATTTCTTTACTACTGTGTGTCTAATGTGCATATGACAACTTCATTTTAACCAATAGGGAAAAAAAAAAGAAAAAAGACAGGTGGGTGTAAATAAAGAAGTAGCCCTCTTGTACAATGTAAACATGCATTTGTCGAGAGTAATTTCTCAACTAGGCGTCATATAATAAATAATAAAATACAGCAATAAGAGAAGTATGTATTGCAACAATCACAGTACGACAAACAGTACAGAACTTTCAAAAAGATGATGGTTGAGGCAAAACCTGAACCATTCCTTCCTGATTTACTCGTAGACCCACACTTCACCCTGCAGGCATTCAAAACCAAATATGACGTGTTTAATCTTTATTCCTTAATTGTTCTATATCCACGCAATGTATACTGCGTGGGTTCTTCGGGCGGTTTGCCTATTTTAAGTGATGAAAAACACGGAATTTCCGGCCGCACCGGAAATTTAGGCTTTTTGGAACCGAATTTCGATCCTACCATAGAAACTCATGTTGTGAGCCTCGGTTCTGAATGTCCAGATTCGTGTTCCAGTCGATGCCCGGAACTCCACATTCAACGTGTCGGCCGACGAATGACAATTATCATCCTTCCTAGCACCCTACAGTCACGTTCGGTGAGTGTGGTGGGTCGTCCACTGTGCGTAGCACTTGCAGTTGACTCGCTACACTTCCATCTCAGTATGGTATCACTGATTGTTGACTTGGGATGGCCCAATTTGTGAACACTTTGCAGAACAGATTGGCTTGCAACGCCTTTTTCCAACTCCATCAGTTTCGTTCTCGCATCCATTTCACCCGCACACAGTTGCACTGACTTGGTAGCATCATATTCGTCCAATTTATACTGGTTATACAAACACGTGACTCATTACATGACACGATGCACTTTGTCCATGGGTGGGAGGGGGGAGTACCATTGACTTCTTTCCAAGCAGTGTATAAATAAGTCCTAAAACTGCGCCTTTAAGATGTTCAACAGAGATAATTAATCCTGCTCTTTAAAATTTTAATGTTGAAATCAAAATGCATAATACAGCTATAGTTCGCCCACCGTTTGTAGGTCCCTGCTTCGCGTCTTTCCAAGAATAGTCGATTCATGCTGAAGGGGAGAAAGAAATGAAGGACGTCCGAATTGGTCGCCAACACGCGAAATCACGCGCTTTATTAGGTAAAAATTTCCAACTGTTATACAAGCAACATAGTTAACTACAATAATCATAAAAGAGAAGTTAATTTTCCGACCGGTAATAATAAACAACTCATCCCACTATACAGATTGATTACCCTATTATCGGAATGGATTCTCCTTTTTTAAGATGCGCAGAAGTGTCGAAGGATCTCTAATCGGTGGGCGAACTATAACACATTATATGGATAATCAAGCAGAAAGAAATAAAAAAAAGTAAACTATTCGTTGAAAGCATGGCTAGTTTCGTCCTACTCTCGAGGACTTCAACGGGTACAATGTTAATTTGCCTTTTCAAGCATCAGATTTAAACACATATCTGTGACTGTAAAATCCACAAACTTATGAAATTAAACAAAAGCTGAAAGATTTTACCGACGACATTCATAACTCACTTGCAACAGGAAACCTCCTTTCTTTTATAGCAGACACACACACAAAAAAAAACATGGTGAAAACATTTGAACTCTTCTGCTCAAAAAATGGCAAGAAGTTGAATTAAGAACCAGTGGTAAAACTAATTCGAGGCTTCTGCACTGCTTAGTAATGCGAACGTAATGGACAAACGGTGTTTATTTTTAATTGAAATATTAACATAACTGTAGATTTGGTCAAAAGGCAGTTATATGGTCTAAGAAGTGCCACTCTCAACTTGCTTCTACTACGATCGTTCTTTTACAGCTAACTCCGTTCCCTGATTGGATATATGTTTTTGATAGGATCCGCCCACAGGTTCTGTAACAGGTTCTCAATGATTACTAATATTCGCTTTTGGCTGAATTCATCCTTTCAGACCTCGAACTGTGTACGCGTCCCTAGGCGATGGGTTGCACGCAACACTGCTCCGCCTCACACCTTCATCTTTGTTACGCAACTGATTCGGACGCCTTATACAAATGAAGTGTATTTTATTTGCTCTTCTCTCGCTACCTGATCACTTCTTTCACTGTACTAACCCTTCCATGTAAATTCTGGCCATGAGGCCAAGAACGTCCATTTCAAATTCAGTTTTAACATATCAATGAGGGAGTATTTATGTCCTTAAGAAGCACATTCTACCCAAACATTACAAAATAATTATATTAACTAGAAACATGTCCATGTCAGCGAGACACCATATTAACAAATCCTTTTCCAGTCTTTTTCCACATCTATGGTTGACCTACTTGATACTGCAGGAATGAAATTAATCTGCTCAATTTGACTCCTTTTTCCTAGGATGCGAAGAATTATCAAATGTTACAATAGGATTCATCAATAAACAGCTCAAACTTTACACTCATAATGGGCGCGACTAGTTTCTGTATATATTTACAACTTACTGCTATTAATATCTAACAAAAATCTGTCGATCACTGATAATTTCTCTAGTTCGGATTATTCGCAATCCGAAATCGAAAATCCGAAAGCTTGACGAGACTGTTCGCTTATTTAACTAAGTCGACTATAATTAACCACTATGTTTATTATACCTATATTATGCTTTTTCCTAGGATGCGAAAAAACTTGTGGGACTTTTCAAATGAAGGTGAATTAGCCAGTCCCATACAAACTAACAAAACTGACAAAACCGGCCGAATAACTCACATTTAATAGACATATGACATTCGTAGACTTAACTGCTTTTGGTTAACATGCACGTGCTTCAAATCACAAATAAGTCGCATTCCGCTAGCAGCTTAACAAATAATCGCTGCAAAAAACTTGCTGATAATTGGCTTCTTTTGTTTAAGGCTTTCCGTTCATAGTCGTTTTATACATTCTTACATTTATTTCAAAAATTTAATATCCATTGGTTTAGTATTCATACTTTTGTCATTCCATATTACTAACTTATTGTTATTATTAAGAGAGACCTCCAGGCAGTCAGAGACTCATCGAGGGAGGCCACATACTACACACACCAGCTATCATACTTATTCTCGAATTCATTTACACTGCTTGCACTCACAACATCCAAAGGCAATTCATTCCAATCACGGACCGCCCAATGAGAGAAAGATCTAGCCCTCACCTCCTTCTTAGTGGCATTCACTCTCAGCTTTCAAGGATGCCCTTTCCCCACCCTCCATAAATTGAAAAATTCCATCAATTGAAATTCTGTATGACCCTTTCAGAAGTTTGTAAGTCTCAATCATATCTTCCCTCTTCCTCCTGTTTGCTAGTGTCTGCAGTCTACAAATTTTCAATCTGTCTTCATAATCAGTATTCCACAGTCCTGATATCATTTTTAACACTTTCCTTTGCACTCTCTCCAATATATCAGAATCACAACGGAAACCAGGAGACCAAACCTGCCCACAATAATCTAAGTGAGGTCTTATCAAGGCCTTGTAAAGAGGCAAAATAACATCCTTATCTTTACATGTGAACTTTCGTTTCAGCATTGCAATTATCCCTTCATACATTGATTATTAACTTAATATTTTTTTTTGTTGTTCTAATTTTCGATTGTAAGTTTTGTCAAAATTCGACAAACTCATGATCTTCCTTCGTGGATATTCAGGTATGTCTCAATATTAATATATCTTTCAAAAACTAAAATTAAATAAAAAAAACTTTCATAGCTAGTTGAATTATTAGCATTATGGACTGGTAATATTGAGGTAGCTGTATATCAAAATTAATGCTAATCAAATATTTACACTGAACTTTTTCTTTTCAGTCTCCTGAAATGTGCTATTAAAAATCAAGCTGTTCAAAAAGATCTGCTAATCTGAATCAGTGCTATGTCGCTCAAGACATTTAATAGTTAACCAGAATCGATCAAAAATTAATGGATTCTGGAGAACAGAAAAGCTGGTGTCATTCGATTGGCATTAACTCGGTCACCTTAGATGACTAAGGTCATATCTAACTTCCCCCCCACCCACCCACCTACACACGAGAAGTTGCAAAATACTCGTGAATATGAGTGCCGTGAGCAAAGTAGTTGAGAAGGAACATGTGTTTCTTGTACAGCTGTTTCAAAAAAACAAGCACTATATTAAATAAAAAAAAAATAAGGACGATAAGTTTCAGGTTGAATTCTGCACGAGAGACAACTGTTAACATCCATATGTTGACAACTGCCTCTCGTGTTTTTACAAGTTGATAGGGAAATGAAGAAATAGAAGAGGTCAACTCAGCGCCCATAAAAATACCTATATCGAAGCACAGGCAAGAAACAGAATATCTATGAGAAAGTGACAAGGGTGAAGATTGCCCTTTTCTGAATGCAATCAAGAATTTTTATATGATTTTGGTGTACCACCCAAATGTATGAGTGGTATTTTAAGGCATGAATGGTATTCTAAGGCTAGAGGAAGATTTGGGATTTATATAGTGTTAGCATTTGTAAATGAAAATAAGAATAAGATAGAAATGTGTGTTTGGAAGTATTGAATTTCAGAAGGTTTTCCTCACCTGATAGGACAATGGAAGGAAATCAGTGTGTAGGGCATTCGTTATGACGACTTGAAGCTTGAATCTTCGAGGACACAAGGTTTGTCAAATGAAAATGATATTACGCCGACGGAAAGACGGAGATTAGTGCGAAGAAAGTTATTTATATCTAGGAGGGAAAGTGTGGGCTAAATTATAGCGCTCCTGGATTCTTTCTGAATTACTGTGGGAAATCAGAAGGGAAGAGGGAAGCAATCTACAATGACACAGAGAGAATGGTCAGAAAGGGAGTTGGCAACTCAATTGCAGTTGCCGTGATGGTCCCAATCAAACGCAATGTTCTGGAAATGGCAAGAGCAACCAGAAGAGTTTCCCAAACCTTTCCATGGCTTATGCCCAAAGGTGGGTGATGTTTGGCCAGGGCATTTATTGTGGATTGAGAATAGCGGAATTCATATTGGTGATCACTAGCTAATATTAATGGGCGATCAATTGGAAAAAAAATTTCAGCCACTGATGAACTTCTATTATTTTCGAGAGAGCTTTGTGCGTGTGTGTTCATTCTATTCACAAATAAAACAAAAGGGGAATTCTACCATCTCCACATCAGACTAACTTTCCTTCAGTTGAAAATTCCTTGCAACCTTTCCTTACGCACCTAAGAGGAATTCAATGAGAATTCTTTACAACTGAAACATAGATGCTGCACACTAGATAAGCGTATGGCCGTTAACAAGACTCATGATGCTAAAAATTCATCTCGCATTATAAGGAAATAAGCAGCTTGCAATATTCTATAATAAATTGCTTTCTGATTGTATCAATATCACATTTATATCCTAAACTTTTATTTTTCATTCCTGTTTCAATGTATTTAGTACCCCCCACCCCCCGAATTTGATTTACCCTGAAACAACTTAGAGAAATAATTCTGCTTTGCTTTTTTTTTTTTTTTTTTTTAATTATTTATGTTCACTTGAGCTATGCTTATTCTCTTTCCACCTGGGTGATATAACATTCGTAAAGCTGAAGGAAATGCCCTTTCATTATTGCATGATTAGCGTCATATGAACATAAGGGAGATTCCCCCCCACCCCCTCGAACACAAATGAAACCTGCAACTTTGCTGAAAACGCAATGAACCTTAAGGTTTTCCATTAATAATGGTTAATCAACCTACACATTAAGACACGAATTTTTCCGAATACCCTTGAGTGCAATATTTACTTTCTGGAGCTTTCAGCACTATCCGGCTCAGCACAATTTAAAAGTGTACAACAATTCTCTAGAATTGGATATGGAATTTTACAAAGACATACAACATCCAACGGTAGGCCATTCCATATAATCACCACATGCCATGAGAAGAACCTGGACTTCACAACAATACCAACAAACTGATCATTAAAAAGTGTAAAATCTAATCCAATGTAGTCAGTTAGAACAATTCTTAATCTTCATGGCACCTACATAAGCAGCGTTGTGTTCTGTTCAGTGCACTCGTTCCGTGCAATTCTTTAAAGTTGACTAATTCAAAATGTTAATAACCCCATAGCAAGTCTTTCTCATTCCTGTCCAAGTCATTCCTATTATTAAGATTTGAAAGAAGAAAAAAAAGTCTGAAGAGAGGATACTCTATTCATACAAAGGACTCCTCTTTATTCCACTGTTTTCAGTGGTTCGGATTTTTAAATTAACTAGTGCTTTACCTGGATAACTGCCCACCTGGTTAGTCGGGTGGATAACGTCTTCACTCTCCAACCAACCAATTTGTAGTTTACAAATTTCATTGTAGTATGGCGCGTTTTGTGAATACTTTTAACTGGAAGTTAAATTTCACTGCACGGTGTGAGATCACTAGCCTGCTTTATTGGAGGCCTGAGGTGGCTTGAAAAACTTCTGTGTCTGATCTCCACATAATAAGGTTTCCGGATTTTCTAACCTTTGAACACGCAACCCATTATCTTAATGTACCAATTAAAACTTTCGGTGAGTGGAATGCATCTAAAACACTGATTTTTTTGCCAAATAATTCACAGCCGTCAATTTCGCATATCAAAGTTGTATACAAAAAACTTAACCAGCTATTAGTAGAGGGGCACCGTTACTTTGGTGTATCTCCAGAGAAAGTGAAAGTGCGATAGTTGGAGGCATATTCGATTTAGTAATTTTTTTTAAATTGATTCTAACTTGTATGAATAGATAAAATTTAGTGCAACCAAAGCTGATTGTATGTAGTCACATCGTACTCGGATATCAAGGATTCTGAATAGTTTTCTCTAAGGAAGCACATTTGCTTCAATTTTTAGTGTTTTTGATAAAAGCATGGACAACCCATTAAGGTGTTTGTTAGTATCAAAATAAACTATCGGAACCTAAGCGGAGTTATAAATGATACAATTTTTATTGAACCTCCAAAAGCAATAATTAGAACAGAATTCACAATATTTCTTTAAACGTAAGCCAGAGCTTTACTTAAATTAATTCGATTGTAAACATTATGCCTAAAGATCTGAAATAATTAGAACAGTCTGATGATAATGAATGGTTATCAATGAGCAATGTGAGTGACGTTTTCAGAATCATCGAATGACTGAATACAGTTTTAACAAGCACTAAATGGTCTATTTGGAATGTCAAACCAGTTGCAAAAATATGCAACTGTAATTTGCCATCCCATACAGTTGCAAAAATACAACTATGAACGCAATCAATCACCCTGTGTGTCAGCGACTGGCTACTTATAAAGAAGCACGTACATCCGAGTTTCAGATTCTTGATTTGGAGCGTCTTTTAAATTCATAAGTTAAATTTAAATCCATGGGTCATAGCACAGCCAGATACTGTTATTGATTGCTATTAGTCAGTGGGATTTGCTTATGGTGCAACAGATGAGAATGATTATGCATATTTACGGGCTATGTAAAGTTGGGGAATATGATTTGAAGGAGCTCTAACGATTGTATTTCTATTCCCGACGAAATAAAATATTCTGAATATGCTTCTATAGAAAGCACAGCAGTAATTAATTAAATGTTTTTGTACTACTATATTAAGTACGTAGAACAAAACTGAAAATGAATGGCGTATTGACATTATCTCATTTAGCTTTAAGGACAACTATTTATGTCTGTAGACCTGTGTGTTCATAGAATAGGTATGCATGTTTTGAGGGATGAAAAACCCGAGTTTCCGGGAGCAAAAAAATCCTCCACCTCCTAATGAAACCGGCTAACTCACTGTTTGTTTGACGAGACCTGATAAAGATTCCTCATGTCATAGAAGAGATTCGAATCCGGTTCCTTCCAACCAAAAAGCTCTTCTAAACCAACTGCCCAGTCATTTAGTCCACTTTTTTTTTTTTAATATCCTTATAAAGAGTAGGATTTGTATACTTTTTTTTTCCGTTAGAAAGCCAAGTTATTGTTATTATTATTGTTATGAATATCGTTCGGCATTAATCCTCGAGTTTTTAGTGTCTCCCCCCCCCCCCCAGCCGATGATTTTATACAGTCCTTGTAGAGAAGGTGCTATTAGGAACAAAATTAAATGGTCCACTAAATTCGCATACGGCACTCATAGAAAACTACTATACAGCCAAACAAGGATAAAACCGTTTCGGCAATTCGTGCCGAAATTTTGTATTTTTCTTAAGCACTCGCTCCTTGGAAATATTAAAGTTTTCACTGGCAAACACAATTTTTGCCTGCTTAGTATATAATAATGATGGGTATTTATTATCCTTTATTATTATTATTATTATTTTTTTTTTTTTTAACAAACAGTAATGCTTGTTAAGTATTAACTCCGGGAATTTGAAGATCTCCTTAATTTGACAATGTCCTCTGAACGTTCACTGCAATGCAGAATTCAGTAATCATTTAATTAACGAAGAGGAAGCACTCGAGTTTACGAAGTGTTCTTTTAATAAATCGCCAATAGTGCCACGAACGAGTTGACAATTGCAAAAAACAAATAGCATCTCCCAACAAACCCAATCCTACCCCACATTCCGCGGTAAGACCTACTTCCACAAAGGAGTTCTGGTGTACCGGGCGTATTGCCGCTAGCAAAAATACTTTCTTCAGTCGAAGGAAATACCAGCTAGACTAACAGGTCATGGATAACTTTCATCGTTCCGTGAACCAACCATAAATGCATACTGACGCCTGAAGTGGGTTCTACTCTGCAGACCATGTTTGATCTACAGAGCAGGGACGTCTTTTCTATCCCCCCCCCCTCCGGGTGACACCCTCCATAGGCACACTGTAATTAACCAGGAAACCAGTACCTTCTACTGGTTTCCGTATGGCAGTAAAGCGAGTTCGCTAGTGGGTCACTACAATTACCTAGAAAGGCTTGGTTTGGTTAATATTATGGGGCACAATATGAGACCGACTAACTCACCATCAGTTTAGAAGCCTTTGTGAAGGTTCTTCGCGTTACTGAGGGATTCAAGCATAGGACTTTCCAAATGAGATACGGAGATTTCCCACACATGCAGAATATGCAGATTTACGACACCAAACCCGGTGTAACGGAACAGGATGCTACCTGATTGTACTCATGGAAACTCGAGTTTTTCATCCCACAAGACAGACTAGCTATAAGAAAATGGAATTTACAGACATAGTTGACTGTTTTGTAATTTCAAATCAACCACTAAATAATGCTGCTGATTATTTGCCAGATTCCGCTATACATGATTTCCTCCGTGGAGGGAATCATATTTAGCAGAAGATAGGGAACATGGTCGCAGACTCGCATGGACAGGAAATATGTCTGCAGAAGAGGGAACGAGGATCCAAAAGAGAAGAAACATTTCGGTTTCTTCTTTGGCACTACAATGATACTGAACAGAATGATCTGATTCCTATTCCTCTTTTCTCACTTCAAACAAAACCCCTTGACAACTATCTATAATTTTCTCCAACAGGGTACCAAAAGCAGTAGAAAATAAAAAAATTGATATATATCAAGTGATTCAAGTTCACAAATCTCCGGTTTAGTATTCAGTTACGCTGCAGCCAGTAACATATGTTAAAAACTTGAAAAGGGCAATGCACGAAACTTACCTCTAACTCAAACGCAAGTCGTGTTCTCTGATCCTTTGCCAAGACTTGACACTGTCTTTCCACTTTTCACACATCCAGTGGGTGGTACCACTGGATAACATTGCCCTAATAATGTTGACCTCCTGGAATTTGTCCCCCCCCCATTATAAGCGCTCATAGCATGTCTTATCTTTCACCGGAAAAATGTCAAAAATCCTTAACAGCTTGGAGAATACGAGCAAGTCTCCTGATTCAGAGATTATCCCACACTAACATCTGCACTCCAGAATTAACACCCATCGTATATGGTTCATACAAGCTGTTCGCTACTCAACAGCACAGACGCAAGCCTATATCATCCCAAAAACTGGGAGATAAAACTCAGAGTCAGTTACTTCCCCAATGATCTCAACTCAATCTTCTTGAAAACAATGGAGAAGCTCATCATCAACAGTCGACTTCTTCACTACCTTTTTCAGCTAGAAATAAATTCTGCTGATATCTGCTCTTCCAGAGTGTTCATGAAGGGAATCTAATGTGCATGGACACCATCAAGGTCACGCATAAAAAAAAAAGGAATCAGGATCATCAAGTAATCATCCATTGGATCCTGCCATTCTGACTACAGCAGATCACCGGGCCAACATTTCTGAGCACAAGTCATGGAAGGGTTTGGTATAGCAATTTTCTGAAAGGGGGGAAGAGCGAGGACAACTTACTGAACTTCCGTTTTACCAATGATGCCTTATTTCTGGTAATAAAAGATCTCACTTCGCGGAACCGTTACCTTTGATAACACTCCAATTTCCAGCTTCAGCACGTTACGTGCTTTCGAACTCGGGCTTATTTAAAATAGATAAAAAATGTCTCGGTAAATATTAGTATGAATTACAGACAAAGCAACTAAAAGCTATAAGAAGACCAATGTATTATTTATGGATGTTAATTACATATGTTCTCCTTCCCTGTTTGCAAGTGAAATTCGTTAAGATAATGGTCAAATTTTCGATGAGGAAACCCCGTTTTCACCTCCATATGAGACTAGCTAACTAGTCTTCAATTGAAAAACTCTTTACATGGATTCATGTCTAATATTAATTCTAGGTAAAGATGCCAAATGCCTATATTTTTAACATCTAATAGTATGTAATCCGCTAATGCCTTTTATTTACTAAAGGAAATAGGTGATGCCGTTTAGCCCGAACTTTTGAAGACTGGTGGGCAGCCAGATATCACTCATAGATAGCTAGCCAAGGGTATCAATGATTTTAACTGGCATCCGAGAAGAAGAGTACGAACAACAACTCCCGCCATCTCATGGTCACTAGCATTATATATTACCTGAAATAGTGCAAGTTCTATGGTCGATTTTCTTGAGTTACGAAATTAAAAACCATGCCAGAGAATAAATAGCTGGGGAACTGGTCAAAAATGGCTTAGAAAAAGTTTCTCTAGTCGGTGACTAGAGCAGAACTTAAAGCGGTCGTTCTTCAGGTATGGTATGGATGCAAACGCCCTTCCCACAGAGTTACACAGGCCTCCTATTTTGTGGTCATTTAATATTAATTATAAAGACTGCAAAATAATAATTTCGAAATGTGCTCTTCAACCAACCTCCTACATCAGTACATTACTGTATTCTAATAGTCTTATAAGAATTGAGACAATACGCAATCAAACAGCTTTGTGAGGATTTCAGCCACAGTGAATGCTGCAGCCATCAGGGAATGTTCATATTGACCTTTGAGCTTATTTTATTTGCAGTACTGATAATTTGTTGATAACAGGATCTTTTATTATAATTTGCTGATAACAGGAAGAGATGCTTCAGCTTTGAAATAGAAGTATAGTACTCTCTCTGGACATATTTCGAACAAATGCAACTGCGAATTTGATTCTTTTCAACCCCCACTCCCAATACACACACTAGATTCCATCCACAGTTATGGCTGTGAATCATCAGTTTTGTTTAAGAAACCAGCTCACAATGATTATCAAAACAGTTCCTGGTGGGAACACATCGTTTTCACAGAAAACGGAGTGTCATAGAAGCGGGCATATTTTGCCAAGTATAGAAATAATGAGAGGGATAACAAAAACAAACTTACTGGAGAGTTACGGTAAAGTACTACATAAAAATATTTTACATAAAAAATAATAATAAATAAATACACAAATAATAAAAATTGCTCTGTTAACTGGAAAATGTTACTTGAAAATAGAAGAAAAAATTTAGGATATGGGCAACAGTGGAGATATCTAGAATCACACAATTAATATAAATCAATTAAGTATTGCATCCTTTGCAAAATGAAATATGCAAATTTAATAATTTGCATATTTCATTAAAAAAGGTAAATATAGAATGGCAAAAATAATTCATAAGAGATTTGAACAGGAAGAGGTGTTTGGCACACTGGCCTAAATTAACATACAAAAATTTTCCATGACATTTCTCTAACATCTACGATCCACAACCGGTTTTTGTCAATACAGTGTGTGGGGGGGGGGGGGACTGTACTCAAGAATTCCAAATCGTGTAAAAAATGAGAGCCAGGTACTAATGAAGCAGGAGTGACCTACTTTACTGTTGCTGCTTCTGCTATACCACCTTCAGGAATTTCAGAATCAATTGCCATTCTTATCAATTAAAAGCAATAATGTCAGCCAAGTGGCCGCTTTTAAACTGTAGCCAGCCACTTGCTTCCGTAGTAATTGCTTCGCCATTTTTATATACGAGATTTTTTATGATATCACTTATTTTTTTTAGATAAAGTAAGTACAAACAGTCGAGGAATAAATTGTCGAAACCTGCTGAACAATGCACCTTGCAAAGATGTCGTAAAAGCAACGAATCCTTTACAACTTGCCCCCCCCCCGTTTTAGTTCAATCTGACTGAAGTTTTAAGCGGACCTTATATAGCTGTTTACAAACAGCTGTACTGTATTCCAATTTGGATCAAAATTGGCTGACCGATCTATAGCAATGCATAAAAAGGAAGCTACCTCCACAACCTTCCTTCATTTTTGTATACAAATGCGTTGAAATTCTCATGAAATCATTTAAACAACATAGGAAGTAAACTCCAGTTCGAAATTCGGACAAGATTAGTTAAATGACGAAACATCTATATATCTACAGCTTAGAAAATGAAAGAAAATTAGCTTTTTTGGGGGGGACTGCTACTGGACGATCACAGTCCAATAGCAGTCCTGCCACATTCGCTAGAATTGCTCCAGCTGAATTCTACTGCCAAAACTTCCAAAATTAAAAACTATCCATGGAGGATCCATGAAAGAGAACCACGGACGTAATATTTTAGCATGCTGTGCGCGACAAGGGTGCTAATAAAATTATACATGATTTATAGAATTTTTACGACGAAACACACGTTTCAACATTGAAAAGCAAATAAAAATCCAAAATCTGGAAAGAAAATTCTTTTTCAGAGTTAAGCGATTCGCGTAATATACGCTTTAAACATTTTTAAGAGAATCATAAAGAAAAAAGCGATATATAAATTCAATAAATAACATTCAACTCTGCATTAAAATGTGATAAATTAGTGGCCTTGTTATCTCAGTGGAGTCTATAGACCAAGTACAATTCGGGACAAAAACGTCGATTACTTTATGACAAATTAAATTTATGTGAAGACTGTTAGTAGTCGAATTAAACTATAATCAATAAACCAACATTCAAATAACTTTTCAAGAAAAAATGCTGACAATCGACTGATATATACTGGCTATTGCGATCCACGGAGATTGTATTACAATGACAAATATAAGAAATCATCTTAATAGAAATAAGAATAGATTAATACAACCCGCGGCATTAGAGTTGCCTTAGCTGGCACTACTTAAAGACATGAGCTCTGACTAGGAGATTCCGTATATGAGAAATCATATGATAAGGATAATGATTAAGTAGGCATTAATTAAAATGTTCTCCCGCTGGCAAGTGATCTCTATAATTCTGCCATCCATGATGGTTATGGATGGACAACATATCTACTCTATAATATAAAATGATAAGCCCTTTTTTTGTAACTTTTTGTGTCACGTTTTTTTGTCAAGTTATTTTAAAACTCAGGGGCTACCCTGAGTGTCGAGTCTTCAAAATTCGAGTCATCAGAATTCAAGGAAAACCAGCCTACCAGTCCGGAACTCGGAGGGGGGGGGAGCCGTAGGCGCCAGGGGAGGCGCCCCGAGTCATCAGAATTCAAGAAGAACCAGCCTACCAGTCCGGAACTCGCCTTTAGAGTCTTCAAAATTCGATTCATCAGAATTCCATGAGAACCGGACTGGTAGGCCGGAACTCGGGGGAGTTGGGTGCCGTAGGCGTCGGGGGGGGGAGGATTCCCCCTAATAAGAGATAAAAAGGTACAGCTACGTGTTTATTTCTTCCCTTTCATCTCCATGGTCGATTTTTGTATGGAACATTTCGAAAAAGACGCTCTTTAAACTGCTAGTCTCAAACTATCTGGCTAAGATAGACTGGCGATACGTTCTCCATTTGGTCACGTGACTGACATATTCCTTCGTGCCCTAAACAGCCAGTACCCAATTACCATAGGGAAGAAAATAAGCCTGATCTTTCTAAACGTCTTCCCAATGGTATACTTTCTTTTGCAGCTTATAGAAAAACGAACTCGTACGGGCAGCATGCAATCACCGACTTTCTAAACTGCCATATTGTGAAAACTAGTTTGAGCTATCAAAGTCTGTTCTGACCGGCCATCACAGTTGAATTTAACCATCTAATGGGCTACAATGTTAACATAATTAACAAAATTCTTGTTCTTCCCTCCATCCCGTAACCCTCTTAACATACATATTGCAGTAAAGCTAGTACTACGTCCGAGGAACCTCAAAAAAATAAATAAATAAATAACAATAAAATAAAATCTAAAAAAAATGACAACTAGAACCTTAAATATTCTCACAAAACAGCTTGCAAACTCCATCACAAGCTGACTGCTTTTATCTGCTCCACTAAAGACCAGCTCCCGCCCCTTTCAGTTACTGATGTAATTATAAAGTTCCTTGTACTTATAACTTATCTAACTGAAAGAACTGTTAATGCCTGAAAGAACGTTATAAACACATCCTACGCCGCCATCTTAATCATGGTCAATCAGATCTAAAAAAAAACAAAAAAACTGTCATATACATTGCATACATTGTGCAGTCATACACACTGCACACAATCAAAAAGAAACTGCCATATTTCACCTCAGTAAGTAAGCAGAAACAACGTTATCTCTTATAAACCAATCCAACCTCAGTAAGTATGGTTGTGAGAAACTCCTCAACATACAGGAAACTATTCTTAGACCACCATAACCAAGAGTGCATACCAGCCAACAGAGGAATCTATCCTTAGGCTATTTGGCTTTCAGTTGCCGATAGTCTAAGAACTATAATTGTTGAATGAATACGAGGGTTGTTCGATAAGTCCATGCAAAGTCTAAGAGATGGCGCAACCAGTACGTATCGAGGTTATTTTTAGTTGCTGGCAACTGTTGGAGGATCGCACACTAAGTTTCAGTCAGACAGATCTATTATATGTGTTTGGCGTTCATTTGAATCGATCAAGTACCGTGATTTGTGAAAAATGACTGAGAAAGAATTTCGTAAATTGATTAAACATTACTTTTTAAAGGCAAAACGCTCAGGAAACCAGAGCTAAGCTTGATAAACATTATGGTGAGTCTGCACCTTCGATTAAAAAGGTTTATAAGTGGTTTAGTAACTTTCGAAGTGGCCATATGAGCACAAGTGACGCTGAACGTTCTGGACGCCCTGTTGAGGTCACTACTCCAGAAATTATTGAAAAAATCCATGATATGGTGATGGATGATAGATGAGTGAAGGTGCATGAAATTGCCAAGGCTGTGCCGCGTTTGCTCACAGTGGATCAAAAGCGTCAACGTGTGAACTGTTGCAAGGACAGCTTGAAGCTGTTTCAACGGAATCCAGAGGAATTTTTGCGTCGTTTCGTAAAAGTGGACGAAAGATGGATTCATCACTACCAGTCTGAGACCAAGGAACAGTCAAAACAATGGGTAAACAGGGAATCTGCACCAAAGAAAGCGAAAACCGTTCCTTCAGCAAGGAAGGTTATGGCCACCGTCTTCTGGGATGCTCGTAGCATAATCTTCATAGACTTCTTTGGAAAAGGGCAAAACAATTACCGGAGTGTATTATGTATCTTTGCTGGATAGTTTAAATAATGAAATAAAGAAAAAACGACCACACTTGGCGAAAAAGGAGATTCTTTTTCACCACGACAACGCACCCGCTCAGTCTTCTGCAATTATGACTGCAAAATTGTTCGATTTAAGCTACGGAGTTCTTTCCCCCCCCCCCCCCCACTCTCCAGATTTGGCTCCCTCGGACTACTATCTGTTTCCAAACATTAAAAAATGGCTGGCAGGAAGAGATTTTCATCAAACGATGAGGTGATTGCCGAAACAGCTAACTATTTTGAAGAGTTGGGCAAATCATACTATATGGACGGGATCAAAAAACTCGAGCATCGTTGGACTAAGTGTATAAACCTCAAAGGAAACTTATGTTGAAAAATAAAAAATGTTTGTGCCAAAAAAAATGTTTTCTTCATTTTTGCACGGACTTATCGAACAACCCTCGTATATCATTGCAACTTGTTTTTGTGTTGCTGTGTGCACTTGAGCATTCTTATACTGCATTCCGGATGATAGTTATTCGTGAGAGACGAAATATTGCATTCATTCTTAGCGCTACCATTATTCCAATAAACCAAAAAGAGCTTCGACCAGCACTTAAATCTAAAATAGACGATAGGAGGTTGATGGTCAAAGTGGCAAATCAAATGTAGATTGATCACGGTTCTGTATGAAGCTCTTCAGAACAATTAACTTCCCCAGATCGTTCACAAGACTGGTGTCAAAACACCTTAAGAAAAAGTACAGACAAAAAACTATTTGATCTGTGCGGATAGTATCTTTTTCAATCGACAGCGTAAAATTTTGGAATTCATAACAGCCAATCCTTAAGCATTATCAAGAAAGGAATACAACGGTAATCACTGTGTAGTTGATAAGTGGGATACTGAAGCCAGCGATCTGGATTAAGCAGATGACTACTGTTGGTTGCGTTGACATGAAACGCGCGTTCCCGTACTGCACGCCAAAATATGGAAACACTTCTGACGCTATAGTTTGAGAGCCTGGCGTCTTCCATACAGTCCAGACGCTGCTTAGTCGCACTATGAAATGCTTAGCTATACAAAGGCCACCTAGGAGGAGTATACGTGGCTTGCTACTTAAAAGAAAATGTTTCTGTCTACATAATAGAAATTTTTGTTTGGACAAAGTCGGACCAAGCACATTATAAAATAAGGCAGCGAATGCTGAGAAATGATGTACTTCCATTATTATTATTATTATTATTATTAAGCTAATTTCAATAAATACATCACAGATCTTTCTGATTTATCTTCGTTATTTAAAAATAAACGTAATTATAAACCTTGTATCTTACGGTAAATACACAGATCTTCAGCACTTAACACGACCGACATTTTGTGAAATAATATCAGAACTGATAATTGTATTCTGTTCGCCGGGTATAAAGGAAAAAGTCAGCCTTTCCTTTTATTGAAAGGAAAGGTTGTTCACTTTTCTAATTGTGTAGCAAGTTAAAAAAACGATTCCCACAGGTCAGTGTTGATGAGAGCAATACTTCAAAAAACATCATTAATGTTACCAGAGTTAACAGATCTCATACGGTGATAGCAGGGTTTTTTCTCCCAGAAACTCGGGTTTTTCATCCCACATACAGACAAATCGGCCCTTCAGAACACATGCAATTTACAGAACAAAAAATACTTGTGGTGGTAGATGGCGTTGATGGGTAGTGGAGGTTCGGTGTAGTGGTTGAGACGGTTATATGGTAGGTGTCCTCCCGCGATGAGTCTTCGGACTCCTTGGAGGTGTCACGAATAATAATAATATCTCAATAACGCGCGGAAGCATACTAAAGATACACTGCCGTTTGTGACGTAGCACTTAACACGACCGACATTTTGTGAAATAATATCAGAACTGATAATTGCATTCTGTTCGCCGGGTATAAAGAAAAAAATCAGCCTTTCCTTTTATTTGAAAGGAAAGGTTGTTCACTTTTCTAATTGTGTAGCAAGTTAAAAACACGATTCCCACAGGTCAGTGTTGATGAGAGTAATACTTCAAAAAACATCATTAATGTTAACCAGTTGGTTGTCGCAACTTCGCCACACATACAATTAAGGACAGAGAGAGAGAAAGAGTAACCGAAACAGCGCATGTAGAAAGTTTGTTCAAGTGGTAGCGCAGACATACACGGGACAAACTGAGCTGAAAAGAAAAATCGTTTCCGACATGACACATAGCAACAGACGACATGCAATAAAAAAACACATTTCTGTGTTTAGCTAATTGTGGTTATTTCTTTGGATAGCAATTCTACAGACATCTTTAAAGGTAGGGATAGGAAAACGAACCACTATACCTCTAGACATCTGCACTTCTTTTAACGCACCTACGTTTATGAAGAGTGAAATATAGATTTTTCAGAGCACTTCCGTATGCGAATCTCATGAGCTAAAAATAGCTTTCCACACAGTGACCTCTAACCAGAACGACTGGACTTGAAAATAACTGATTAATTCCCTATCAGAGTCTATACTAAGACTCTGCTAAATGCGAACTCAAATTACAAATCAAATAGCTCGCAAACAATTATTCAACTTTTGTTTATTAAATTAACTACAGGAACCAAGAATAAAAATACTCGGCGATGAGAGGCGATCAAATTATTTATGTTGCCCAATCGCTCACTTCCCCCCCCGCCCCAGCTTATTTTTTGCTCGATGTTCCTTTAATCTGGACATAAGGTTATACTAGAAAGTAATACATTTACAAAGTAAAACAATGTAATTCGGAAATGAGAAAGATCTTCTCCTGAGAGGTGTCATACTGAAAGATACTTCCACAACCTTGAGCCTATACACTTGAACCTAGTTCTTCAAGTACCCTATCACTACATACATACGTTCTGCAAGAAAGTGCTGTATAACGGGATTGTCACACAGTCCTTCTGTTAACGCACTTTTACATGAGAGAGAGAGAGAGAGAGAGAGGGAGTTAGACAAAGTGATAACAGCTCCAAGCAAACGGGAAACTTTTCATTCCTACTAGATTTTATCTCAGAGTTCATAAACCTGAGAGGTATGAATTAATAAAATGTGGGAAATCCAGTATCTTAAGGACTTGTGGTAAGATGTCCACGTTCTGAAGCGTCAGTCGCATGTTTAGGATTACTAGACAACAGTTTCCTTTAGTAAAGAGTAAAAGAAACAACAGCAAAGACAATATGAAATACATGTTACGTAATTCATGTATTTCATCATTTGTTTAATTTTAACATGTTGATACAAACTTTTTTTTACTTAGAAATTTAAAAAATAAAAAAAAAAATTGTCACCGCCAATTATAATGCATAAAATGCTGTTTCGAATCCTATCCAGGAATCCTAGACAGGATCCGAAACAGCTTTTCAAAATGAAGATAAAATATCCTGTGGTCCTCTCTTGGTGACCAGTCACGTTCTTGCGTGTTGAGTCTGGCAAAAAGAAGGTACTGTCGTTCCTCTTTAATCTATACATCCTTTAACCGCCTGTATTTTATATGTACTGTGAATGATATTGTCATTTTACTTAAAAATTTTAACTTTTTACTTAAAAAATTAGTCGTTCATATGACGCATTTCATATAAATTTAAAGGCAACTACTGACGAAGAGCTACCAAAATGAAATTTTTTGATGTAAAACTAGAAAACAAGACAAATGTCGTTCATTTATGAATAAACGATTTAATATTCTCGTCTACATTATAGTTAGTTTTTGAAATGAGTTGTATTCAAATTCAACATTTTTATTTGAAACGGATTTCAGTATTTCATATATAGAATCAACATATATTCGACATTAATCCAATAAGAGTAGAGAAGATTGTTTTCAGAGTCTATGCGGTTTATTTAAATTTCGTACCAACAAAGAAAACAAAATTACGCAAAGAAAGTAAATAAATGACAAAAAATAAAAAAATTAAATAAAAATAATTAAAATAGTCATTTAAAAATAATTTAAAATAAAATGAAACTAATTAAAATACTAAATAAGTGGCCAATCTTTATAGCCGGTGGCAGGTACTGGCTATAAATAGGAGATAACTGCCTCGGAGATGGTATCCATGTTCAACTGAATGCGATAACGCGCAAGGTCGTGAAAGTGTGTGGATTCAAAACTGTATAAGATAGCAGGATCCAGACGGGTTGGTTGAAAGTATCTCCGAAATCGTTGTCCTGTTAGGCCTGCAATGTACAGATGTCACTATTATAAGAATAGTGCGTTATACAGAAAACGTCAATTTCAGGTATGGGAGGTGGATGAAGGATCAAAAAGTCCAAACAGTAGTGCTACTATGATTCATATGACTGTAACAATTGATCGAGAACTATCTGAACGCATCATGTGTTCGATGCATCCCCGAATGGCGTATAACAGCAGATGGCCAATGAGGACAGACAACTGCTTGACAATAGCTATAGCAATGATGGGCAGAGGAGCAGCAGTGGATATCAGATCACGTGGAGTGACGAATTCTGATATTTCGTGATAGAGAGCACAGTATGATAACAACAACAATAACGTAAAGACATAGACCCATTACGAGAGGTAAAATCTGTAGATTGATGGTGTGGGAAAGTCCCTTGGTACCAGCGAGGCAAGGAGTAAATGGTCAAGTATACCTCAACATCACTGGCAACCAAGTGCACCTATTCATGCCATTATGTATTCCGTATATGATGGAAACTTTCAACAAGATAATCCTCCACGTCGCATGGCAAGTATTATCCAAAAATTATTACAAAAACAGGATAGTGACTGATCTGCCCTCCTTCTCCGTTAGTGGATCCCAATCCCATTAAGTGTCTCCGGAATGTGGTCAAAGAAATGTTCGTGACAGAGTTCCAACCAAAAAGCAAATCTAATAGAAGAGCAGGAATTCATCACATCCATCTGAAATAGAACACCTGAGAAATATTTCCAGAACCTTGTGAAATCGATCCCCTTACGTACGGAAGATGTTCCGAAGGCTCACGGTGGCATAACACTGTTACGTGCGTCAATCAGAGGACTAATCAATTGGCGTATAGTTAAGCCTTAATTTTTGATCCGTATGCACTCTTTTTATACACTTGACAATACGAACAGATGTCAAAGCACAAGCTTTGGTCGAATAAGTTTTTTTTTTTGGGGGGGGGGAATTATATAGCGAAATGCAAAATTTAGTTGAAGGTTGAAAATTAATAATAGACAAGAACAGAGATAACATAAGTTAAACTAAACTAAACCAAAATCATCTTCCCCACAAAAAACTAAAAACAGTCTTTATATACATCTTTTTTTTTTTTTGATAATAATAAGAGACGCCAATGAACCGTTTCACAATGTAATTCCTATCTCAGTGATCGCAATGCACCATGAGAAAAAAATAAAGTGAAAAAAAAATAAATAAAAGTGGGGGAAGAGGTAGTGCAGTATTGTCTTTTAAATGATTTATTAGGTGATCAGTTTTGACTGGTTAAATATCAACGAATCTCATTCTATAAACTCCAAACACTTGAGGAAATACGATCTGTTAATATTACTGGTATAAAAAATACGCTGAGCTATAAGTTTACTGCAATAGAAAAATAATTTATACACAGCTTATTTAATTCAAGATTGACAGGTATAGCTTCTGACATCTATGCTCCATTTTTTGTCGGAACAAATTACGGAACGTATTATAAGTACGCGAACACGATTCTATTCACAAAGACTACATTTTGACACGCTGCAACGATCATATTAGTATTGCTGCCAAACAAATTAGCTTCGTCGAGAAGAATATCCTGGACCTAAGTAACTGGAAATCTTCACTGACCTTTCAAGGTTAATCAAGACATCCACCAATTAAGATGGCGTGCATAATCAGTGATAACTCAGTTAAGCTGGATATATTGAGGATGAATATAAATTCAGAGCATCACATTTAGAATGTCTGTTAGCTGTGAAGTGAAAGCTTTAATATTGTAGAGAGAAAGTTATTAATGATGACTTCTGGGCAAGAGAATTTGGGACAATTCTTAAAGATTATAACCACAACGAAACGGAATATTCAGTGTATAACAGGACCAGTAGAGACAAACATTTAAAATATTTCACTTGATTTGCAATATATTTATTGGTTGTATGAATACAGAAAGTCGCGCGGTTAGCCTAGTGGCTGTGCGCTTCGCAACCATATACTTGGGGAAGGAGTGTCCTAGGTTCGATTCCCGTCGGTGACGTGAGGAGCTGAAGGATCAAGACCGGCTAACTCAGCCATAGCCAAGTTAGCCAGTCTTGGGCGTGGACAGCAGGGTTTTTACCCCGGTTTATCCTGGGATTTTTCATCCCGCAAAGCAGGCAAACCAGCCTTGAGAACTCAACACTACGGACATAGGATACACCAGAGAGTAGGGCTGACCACCTTATCCTGTGAACGGTTTGAGGTCCGATGATTAATAAACCCTCGACACCGCAAGGCAAAAGAGGGTAAAAAGGAAGATGAAATGAGATGAATACAGAATATCACAAAAAATATATTAATACGTTCTCAAACCAGTCTTCCTGTTATGCGGGATGAAAACCCTTCAATTCCTGTATGAGACTATAAATCACTTTCATGTGAAAATCGCTCATTACAGTTCCTCACAACTTAGACGGGAATACAGAACAGTACAAGTTATTCTTTTAAGAAATGTTCTTCCATAGTTCAACTGTTTCCTATTCTGATCCCTCTCCTGAGGGAGTTCAGCCTAACTCCTCTGTGCCTCAATCAGTCATCATCATCATACGTATCAAGGATTTAGGCCTAGTATGGCCTGTTCCGGCCTTAGAAGTCATCGTTGAATCGTCTAAGAGGACGTCCTGGTTTTCTTTTTCCCTGCCTCAATCAGTACCAAGTGTATTCTATCAGCCAACAGAAGTCTCAAGACCGACGACACGACAGTGCCGTATGTGAGCAAGTAGTTAGGAGGAAGAAATGAATTTGTTGATGTCTCTTGAAGACCGAGGGTCGCAATCATTGAGGAAAACAGTATGGGGGAGACTGTTATAAAAAACAAAAGGCATACGGAATGGAGGAGGAAGAGGATGAGAAGTTGGTTCAATAAGTTTGGAGCTTAAACTATATGTGGGTGTTGACTAGCAGCTGCGCAGGTTCATACATGATTAGAAGAAAGTGGAGGAATGGTGGCCAGTTCAGTGGAGCAATGGCCATGGAAATTCTTGAACTGGCCACCATTCCTCCAATAGAGCCCCTAAGAGAAAGCCATGCCACTGAAGGGAGAAGTGAAAGAGGGGGTCACCATTTAAGTGGATTGTTCCCTCCTGAATATAAACAAATATTCTGAAGGAGGTGCACCAGTCTCCCTCAGAACAATGAGAACAATATTCTAAGGTCAGGATGAGAGGATTAAGATTTAAAGTGCTAGGAATTCAGTTTTTGGTTGGAAAGACACACGTTCGAATCCCATATAGTACCCGAGTACCTTTTATAGTGTTCTTTTCGTCTGAAGGTGAGTGAGCACGTCTCAAGTGGAAAGCTTTTTTCATCACGCAAAAAACTGCTAAATTCGCCAGAGCACACGCAGCTTACAGATACAATACACTCGCACGAATAGCCCCCAGATGCTTCGTTCCAAATTCCAAACAAACCAGTCAGATTTTTGTTAATGACTGTCTTTTTACAAGCCTTAGCAGAAGGCTCATTAAAAAGAGTATTCAGTTACTGAGCACATAAACTGTAAGTTAACGATTTGATTTGGGGAGGGGGGATCTGGAAAATTCAAATTTTCTTCAGGTGCTTTTTAAATTCGATGGTTTGTTAAAATTCATACCGAAAGAACTCTGCAACTTGATTTCCATTCTTAAAATGTACAGTCATGTGGGCGTATAAACGTCTTAAAATATAACTAGATTCTTTCGATCTCCAAGCTAATTCTAATCCATCAATATCTTGATTTTATCCCTTCCCCCACTACCAAAGCCATTCCCGTACTATACTCGCTTCAAACAGCTTACAGAGAAAACTTCAGGTTAAAAAAAAAAATAAATAAAAAAAAACTAAAAAAAAAAAAAAACGCAAATGCTGCATATGCATAGGCATGATTTGGCTGGTACAAATCTAGATAGGTTATTTAGATGCAGATGAAAAAGAAATAGGTTCCTCAAAAACATGCACATGGCTCCAGGTTACTCAAGCTACTTTCGATGGATTATTTATGTTAAGTTTTATAGCTATTACTACAGTTCTCAAACCTATTTCTCTAGTTCTCATTTATCACACAAATCCAATGAAGAATTTTCAAGAAATCCTATTGTCCTGGCTGTTTATTTCAAACTGAATGGAGTTATTCAAAATCATGTCTGGATAAGTATCCTATTCTTATTATCCATTCGAATGGATAAATTTCTTTCAAGAGAAAGATATTACAAGAAACTAATTCTAACTATTATAATTAAGTAAATTTTACAACTAATTACCTATCATTCTTGCTGCACTGATACCGGAAAGGCATAAGTAATTCTTTGTGAAGCTAATGCATTCTAAAAGTAGGTATTCTATTTGTGTGGGGGAGAACTCTGGAAAAATCTCGGAGTTTTCTAGTCAAAGGTGAAGCCTTACATTAAAAATCTATAAATTATAAACACTGTAAATGCAACAGTGGTCAAAGTAATTGAGGAAATTATTCATTAAAGTACAGAGCCTAAATGCTTCAATTTGACATAAACAAATATTAAAATAGAGGATATTATGGGTTCATCCATATTTTATAGCCAAATACAGAAAGAAACGCAGAAGTTTCCAGAGAGTTTATGAGAATATAACCAATATCTGAGTTGCCTTGGCTTGCGCTGCTTAAAAGACACGAACTCTGGCTAAGTGGCCGTATGTTCGCCATTTATTAGTGCTTCAATTAGCTTTAATCAGCTCTTTCGAACTGTTGGTTCTCAGAAACCAGTCCTATTTAAATTTTTGAAACTTTTCAGTTTCTTTCTATACGGGGCTAGAAAATATGAATGGATCCGTAATATTCTTCATTTTAATGAGGAATGCATGCTGTTCTCTAGGGAAGCAAATAATTTCCGTTAAGAAATGACTTGCAACTTGATCACAGCAGCTGATCCCTACGGGCATCACGGAATGCATACTTCTTGCAAAGGTCTTATAGAGTCCATGACACTTAGCAGCGTAGTGGTGGCAATTCGAGCAGAGGTGTGGGGCGAACTATTAGGACGAAATATTTTGATTGCGTATATTGTATAAATATACGAAGCAAGTACATACAAAATTTTCCATATCTGCTTGTTAATTTTTTTTTCTCTTTAACTTGTCCTATTATAATTTGGGTACAATAGCGATGTACATATAAATATTTGTCGCTCAAATATTTTCTATATACACTTACTGGTTGTACTGTAATTTAGCTAAAATTAAGAATGGTAGATAACGTTAAGACACTGCATATAGTCGAGGGAAGGTGGCATCTTTCATAGAGAGTTGATCCGCTGCAAGTAATAATTCTAAGTAGGCTAGATAACGTAAAGATGGGCAGGTCGCTTACACCAGCAACATAAGGGGGGGGGGGGGATCACTTTATTTTGCCCACGTAAGCACATACAATAATCAACAATTAACTGTTTTTGATAAATAAAAAAATAAAATAAATTAATAATAAATGAAGGGGAAAAAACTGGAATATTCAAGATTATGTATATCTCCTATATTGAAATTCATCAAAAGTTTCAAGAATAAGCAACATTTTTCGTGATGGACAGACCTAGTATATTCTTAACACTACCTCATTTTTATATTAAAATAAATATAATAAAACGAGTGGCGCAAACATTTCAGATTGAGTGGAGAATAACTGTTTAATATAAAAATTCATTAGGTGATTATTACGTAGCACAAGTGTTTTTTTTTTTTTTTTTTTTTTTTTTTTTTAAGTATCGATTAACATACTACTGAGCTTACTGTCATAACAAGTCAGAGTATTATGCTCTAGTAGTTTAGCACAGAAAATACAATTTGGGGGATTTTTTTTTTTTTAATTCACTGAAAGTCGTTATATAGAACTTTTACCCGAGTCAACATATTTCTAAGAATTTTTTAAAGAACTTCGAAACAGCCTCACTTTCTTCTATATAGCCGCAATGAATCACAATATTTATTGCACAACAAATAGATCCCAGACACCTGTCGCCGAGTATATTTTCATCATCTACAAGATTATGTTATATTTTATAACACGTTTAGAACTTAGTACGTTTATGTTAATAGAACTCATGTCTCTGAGGGTTCAACATTTCCACGATACAGTCCAGAGTAGCATTCAACTCGTATCTTGTGTGAATGACTTGCTGTTCACGTGTTCTCTAAATGCTTAAACCCTATCCTGTGCTGGCACAACACATGCTATAAAACAAACACGTCTACAGCGAGTCTCAAACACGACAGATAGCAGTTATATCATGACTCCTCTCCCCTATTTGAAGTTAGGTTAGTACAGGTCTTAGAAAAACTAGTAATATCTGTAGCATGCTACTTCGCCTGGTGAAGAAGAAAATGTCTTGGTGCAACTCGAGTACGACCCGCAAATTTATGCATAATAGAACATTGCAGTAACTTGCACACTGAAAATAAATAAATAAATAAATATATTGAATCATAAATTAAGCTGAAAAGCTCATTACACACGAAGATCTTAGAAAATTTATTTTCTTAAATTTTAGGAGCAACATTTAATACACTGATTAAAACGGAGTACTATTTAAGTACGCAGAAATCTTAATACAGAGAACTATAGACCTAGAACACAGACGAGTGTGGAAGGCAAAAATGGTATTTATTATCGCATGTTAAGTTGAAAAAGCTGGTTAGCGGCTTGCAAAATCTTCCGGAATTACAGTGGTGCATCAAAAGCGCAAGTAATGTGAGTATCCGTTCCCTTTATTCATAAAAAGTTACATATCTGCACGAATTAAACAAAGCCTCTATATAGTTCAGTTCGTTTCGACGGAGACCTTTGATTGGAAGACCTGGATTCGTCTGGATGCGAAGAATCTTTATCAGGAGTTTTCAATCAAACGTTAGCCGGGCGTTAGCTTGGTGAACACACGTATCTACAGTCACAGAGTACTGGAGAAGAAAGGCAAAGGGAAAACCACTCTGTTCTATAATAATTCCCAATAAAGTAGAACTGCTGGCCCACCAATTAAAACTAGGTTGAGGGAAACTAGACACGCTGGGCTAACGGCATCATCTCCTGGCAGTGACCAACTTTCCAGTAGATGATGCTAATAAGAGATGGAAAGCGAGGGAAAGAGAAACATATTTCTATGATAAACAGTTCTTGCAATATAAAAAAACTTATAACAGGTGATGTTGTGCAAGTAGTGCTGTACTAGCCGAGAAACCCAATTTGGGCTCCAAGACAACCTAATGCTTTCTTTAATGAAAAAACATGCAACATTTGGTGATAATAGATCTGGAGATGCAAATTTGTAATAGTACGCGGAAAAAGGGCAACTTTTTACGTAAGTCAAGGTACAACATCATGAGTAGTATTATTCCTAATTCACGTACTATCTCCCCCCCACCCGCGTAAAAAAGGTAATACTTTGTTTTTTTACGCGGGAGAATGTGAAGAGGGCTGGAAAACGTTTCGAGACAGGAAAGCGAGGAAAGACCGACTAAAACGATTGCAGCTTCAGAATCAAAATACATTGTTGGGGGGGGGGGGGGGGGTAATTCAAAATTTTTAAATTAGATACAATATTTTTTTAAATAATAAAACAATTCAAAAAATTGCTAAACGAACAGAATGCACTTATTGATTATATCTGATGGTTTCAAATTCTTTAAAAGTTTGAATTATAAATTTATCTTTTCATAAATTGAGATCACCAGCAATCTCATGAGCAGTATAATGCACTGGCTAGAAGAGTGACTGGTATGGTAAGGAAGGCAAAATCGGAGTACGAGAGGAGATTAGCCGAACAAACTAAAAGCAATCTGAAAACGTTTAAAGTGGCAGGCAAAAGAGAGAGAATGACCACAGTAGAATGATTCTGAAGAATGCAGATGGTACGAAGTTACTGAAATATATGAACTAGTTGAATTATTGAATAATCATTTTGTAACAGTGTATCTATCATCCAAGTGATGATATTACAGTAATAGATATGTCAGAGATTAATGTGGAAATAAAGATAGAGGGAGTCCAGGTACATTGGATCATACAGAATCTGGATGTCAATACAGCTATGGGATTGGACGGGATATCAGATTGTTTAATCGGAGCCTCAGCTCGAGTCCCAGAAAATAGAAAGAAGTAAAAATGGTTCCCCTGAATAAGGGTAGCTAACTATAGAACAATTAGTACTTCAGAACTGGTGGTGATCAAAGTATTGAAGAAATTGGTTAAACACAAAATTCAGGGCTAGGTGGATTGGAATGAGATATTGTATGGGGACAGCATAGCTTTGCGAAGGGTAGAAAGTCGTGCTTCAGTAACTTACTTTACTCGCTTTCTGTAATAAGGTGATAGCCGAGTTGAATAAATGGTAAGGGCTATACGGTGATATTGCTGGACTTCGCAGCATTTGATAGGATACCACATGGAATCCTGATACATCAATTGGGTATGGATATGAATCTGGTGTTGTCGATAAGAGTGGCTGATGGTGAGATATAAGACAGTAATTTATGCAAGTGCACAGTCATGTAGACCACATGGCTCTGTACTTTGATCACTACTGTTTAATTTGTTCATTAATGATTAGAAAATAATCTGAGGGAAAATATTCAGTTGTTTGCAAATTATGCAAAATTAGGTAGAGCAATAGTCAACAAAAATTATGTTGATATTTTACAGGATAATGATAGGATGGCATGTTGCAGGCCTACATGTTTGGCAAATTGGGCCTCCCAGTTAACGATTCCATATCGAGATGGAAGCATAGGGAATCAACTGCAAGTGCTACCCGCAGTGGATGACACACCGCACTCATCGAACGTGACCGTAGGTTGCTACGAAGGATAATATGTAAAAACCGCCAGTTGTCCGCCAACACGATAAATGCGGAGTTCCGGGCATTGACTCGAACACGTATCTGCACAAAAACATTCAGAACCGAGGCGCACAACATGGGTTTCCATGGATGGCAGAACCGCAATATGCAAGCCCCATATTACCTGAACTAACATGCAGCGTCACATCACGCTACACCCTCTACCAAACAATTGCCGAGTGCTGGTGTTCCGGATGCTCGATTAACATCTCCCACCAGACTGAGTAACCCCAACTTTGAAATTCGGAGGTGCCGCTGTGATGGTAAGAGCCTGCTTTGGCCTCGGACCTCTGTGGTGCCACGAAAATTGAACTCCGATAGGTATCTGAACATTCTGGAAAATGCGATGCTTACTACTTTGTGGCATTTCTACGAAACTGACCATTGTCTCTTTCAATACAACAGTGTATCATGTCATAAGGCTGCTGCTGCTGTAACTGCATGGTTTGTGGACATGAACATCACCAAACTTGACTATCCCTGATCAGGACCACAGCCCTGATTTCAACCCTACTGAACATCTGTGGAATGAACTAAAGCGTTCGGTGAGGACCTCATTACATGCCTACAGAAAGAATGGTCCAAAATTTCCATTGATTGCTGTTGTACGCTTGTGGAAAGTATGCCTGTAGGATTGCTGCAGTTATCCATATCGGAAGGAGGTTCTACATCTTATTAAGGTGGGCGCTATGTTTGTTTGTTCTTCACACTATGGTGTCCGTTAACTTCTTTTCAAGCAGTGTGTGTGATAATCTCGAAATGTTATACCAAAAATTATATATTGTCATGACACTGATCACCCAAATACAGTTTTACCAGCATGCGTGGACACACACATTATTGGCAGATAATTCCAAAAATTGAAAATACAAAAAATATTTCGTGTCCTAAGTTGGACTTAGAACGTAGAATGTTTTGCAAGCAATAGAGCGCGTATCTGATGCCTTACTAAAAGCGGAATAATCTAGGAAATTATGTCATCTGTGAAACAAACGAAACTATTTATTAAGAAGCCTGAAATACGTGATAAATTAGACGATGTCTAACTCGAATTTTAACATATTTTCAACATAAAGTGTACACGGAAGCGCAATTAATGAGCTGAAATATCCACGAACAGCAGCTGCAAGACTATCTCAAGCATCAAAAAACAAGAGCACCTGTAACACTGAATGAGCGCATGAGAGCGTTTGTCAAATGAGGAGGTGGAAAGTTTAAAATCTACAACTCCGTGATTTTGTCACACTTATGACATCGATTAAAAGATGAACGTTGCGTAAATCTGTGATGCGAAATTTTAATCGCGAAAATTCATTAAAAATAAATAAAGCTAATTCATCAAGTGAGACGACTTTAAAAATGTTAAAATTAGTAATGTTGCCAACTTTATGCCTGCTTTTCTTTCATCCAAACGATATGAAATCGAACAAGACTTGAAACAGAAATGACACATTACGATTGAGGATGGCAATGAATATTTTCATACACATTTTTCCGTTTTATATAAAAAAGAAGTTTGCTCATTTTTCTTCCGATAAAATCCATATTAATCAATTACTTAACAAACAACAACGATAAATTTTGATAAGAAAACCATTGAAAACGGTTATATAAAATGTTGAGGTTTCCGTGGTGCATTGCGAGTTGCTACTTGGCATGTTCAATAACTAAGGGTTTTTTAAACTGCTAAACGTTTACAGACAAAAATTACTTGAGCTTATCCCGTTCAAAATGATCCATTTCCATAATTTCCACAGGGGGTTGTCGCTCTACACCCGATCCACCATCTGCACTACATCATTAACCGCTCACTGCATGGTATTTCGGCTAATTGCGTCTCCTGACCAGATTTTCTTATTTTGCGAAGAAAGAAAAAAACAGTTTCAGAGAGAAAAATCCTGCAAACATCATTATGAGATCGGCTAAATCACCCTCAACTGAAAAAAAGTCCTTATACAGATCCCTCTCGTCATGAAGAGAATCGAAATCGTCATTTTTTCAATCGAGTGCACACGTCTCGTCGTTCTTCGTACTGCATTATGGAAGATTCCCAGTTCAAAAATAGAAACAGGATATGATATTCTTATAATTAAAAAATCTCTCTATTTTGCTTGTTTTGGAGTTCATGAAACAGCTGCAACTAGTGCTATCGCGTTCTCCCACTTCAGCTACGGTTTGAGTTTTCATTCGTCTCAACAACTGAACAATTGCCAGTTGAACAGATTTTGTGGAGAAAATAGTGATAACCTGTTGCCATGACAACTAAGTAATGATAAATTTGCACATAACCCAAGTGTTCAGAACTCAACTACATGAGCTTTCCACTGATGAGTTAAGAGAAGACAGAAGAAAAAAAAAAAAAAATAATAATAATAAAAATGAAGAGAAGCTGAAAAGAGTTATAGGAAGTAATTATTCAAAAATGTTAATTTTTGAATAATTATTTATTTTTTAATGTTAATTAATGTTAGTATTTTAATGTTAAGTACACTAAAATAGTCAGCAAAATACTATAAATGCTAATGAAAATATCTAAAACGTTTCTCGAGTGCTAAGTATACAAGTCTCATTCCCCTCGTTGCTGTTCTATGCGACCAGAGGAGAGCTTAAAGCTAAATCTTTAAGTACTAAATGTATTTCTCTTATCTTTCTTGGTAATTAAATAAATAAAAACACGCTACGAAACTTTTCAAATGCATTTTTCTTGATTTTCTGCAATTTAGTTGAAAAGTTCATTACCGAAAAGGTATTTATATAAATCCCAATTGGAAAGGTGGGATATACATAAGGTGGGACCCTATCGAACATATACTAACTTGAATAGGTGTTACACAATCGGGAAGACACAATTCGTCTTCTCGATGTGAGAGCACCATTCCTGCCAACCAAGTAAAGAAAAATATCTTCTCTCAGAGAGAGAGAGAGAGAGAGAAAAAAAAAAAATAGATGCAAAATATCGTTACCATATGTAAAATTGTGTATGAATGAAATATTTTAACAGATAAGACAAACAAATTTGCTAAACTTAGCAAGTAGAAATACTGAAAATATATTTTCATTCAAATTTTTTTTATCATAAAGAAAATTGATTTTCTGAACAAGCGTGATTCTCTCAAAACAGAGTATTTTTATGAATATGTTTAAAAAAACCGTACATAAAAAGCGATGTCAAGCAAAAATAAGTTCAATAATTTCAATTTTGTAAACTACATGTCTTCTAGATAACTTAAATGCTGAGCTGGCTTCGAGTTTGGAAACCTTGGGTCCCATCCTCTCTGCCTACCCCCACCCCTTAAAAAAAAAAAAAAAAAAAAAAAAAAAAAAAAAAAAAAAACCGATTTGTATGTTAAGGAAAAAAAAAAACCTGGCTGATTTCTCAGTGAATCACAAATCAAATTACGGTATTTAGTGGTTAGGGGTGTCTACGGAGTATAAACAAATAATAATAAAAATGGAATACTAAAATTCTTGCATAGTTTCAAATAGAATCCGATCTTTCTCTAAACTGAAAAAACAACAAAAAACACTATTTCGTATTTTCTTTGTGAAAAGAATGGATATGTTGTTCTTTTCATAAAGAAAACTATCTATTGCATTTTTTTGTTCTATTAATAAACATATTGCTAATAATTCCCCCGCTCCCGATAAGATCCAAATTCGCCATTAATGCTAAAATGTTACTGAATTGCTTACACTGGTTTGGGTAGTTTCACAAAACTTATCGAAGAAGCAAAAAAGCCAGTAATATCTATGAAACGCATGTGTTCACCCGGCTATTTGCCTATTTCCCATGCATAAAAAAAGAATTAAACTAGCGCTTGCCAATCGTTTTTTTAGCCCAAAAGGAAATATCAAACTTTGAGACCATTTAACACACACACACACACACACACAACGGGGGATACTCCCCCCCCCCCCCTAGCGCCCAACCCCCGTGTTCCGGACTGGTAGGCCGGTTCTCCTTGAATTCTGATTACTCGAATTTTGAAGACTCGACACTCAGGGTAGCCCTTAAGTTTCAAAACGTGACATGAAAAGGCTTATCATTTTATATACATATATAGATAAAAGGATTATTTATAAGAAATAAAGAAATATATAATTTCTAGATATCCCTACTACCGAATTACGACATCCCGGTTGGAAAACATTAAGTTAAATGAACGGTCAAGCACGACTACACTGTATTATAAAGGAAATATGTATCAGTGTTACAAAAAATGGATCGAAACTTAAAAACACCCTAATTTACTTTAAACAAAAGTTTGGAATTGGAAAACTTTAGTTCCCGAATAATTACATTTGTAATAATTACGTTGAAAATAAAAGTTACTTTTTAAAATAAAATAAATAAAAAAATATATTGGTTTGATCGTGGAAGAATGAAGGAAAGATGGAGATAAAGAGAATAGTAAAAATCACTTTCATTAATGCACCACTCTGTTGTACGAGAAGTCAATAAGACAGCCAGGAAATTCTAGACAATCTCTATACTTCGAAGGAATGGGTGAAATATCGTAACCAATAGTTTTCTTTTTAAGTAAAAACTTGGGCATCATCTTATGGCGCACTTAAGGGGATGTTTTTATGTCCATCTCAATCGCGAAGGTTTATAAGTCAACAGCTACTTTCAGTGGATTAGATAATCCAGAGGGCTTGTTGTAAAGATTAAACAACGATTTATTTATTTATTTTTTTTTTATACCAAGCCAGTAGTAGTAGACTAAAATAAGTAGGATGGCGGTCGGGAGATGAAAATCATCTACAAACTAAAGACTTTTCACAAACATCCATTACATGGGCGTTGAACACAGGCAACTGATTGAGAACCGGAAGCACTATCCAATCCGCTATATATTCTGAATGGCGTCAAAAAGAAGCATTACTTCTGTATATTCTTAGAAAATACTGATGATTAAGAATTAATATAAAAAATAATTAAAACTTAAGATTACTGAGAGAATTCAATTATTGATTTATCTTACGATTTCAAATTATAGCAGTGAGAACATATAAAACAATCTATTATGTTTCATTATTATTTTGTTGCTATTACAGACAAATCCGCGCGGTTAGCCTAGTGGCTTTGCACTTCGCAACCATATGCCTGGGGAAGGAGTGTCCTAGGTTCGATTGCCGTCGACGTGAGGAGCTTAAGGATCTTTCTCAGCCATAGTCAAGTTAGCCGGTCTTAGGCGTGGACAGCAGGGTTTTTTCCGCCAGTTTATCTGGGGTTTTTCATCCCGCAAGCAGGCAAACCGGACCCGTGAACACACAGGCTAGTCATAGAAATACGGCAAGGAAGGCAACGGGAAACCACCTTGCGTCATTATCTTCCTAGTAATCAGCTGCAATCCTCTCAAAGAGAGGAAGCCACAGGATCAGAATCACAGACAAAAATACTAGTGGTGGACAGTAGATGGTGTTGATGGTAGTGGTGTTTATAAGTGGAGAATTAAGTAGCGGGAGAGACGGCGAGATGTAAGTAGAGCTCTCCCGCGATGAGTACTTGGACTCCTTGGAGGTGGTGTCACGTAATAATCATAATAAAACATTCATCTTTTTTTTTCATTTTTTTTTTAAATTGGTAGGCTAGTGCCCACTTTTCCTCATCTTCGCAATTCAGTGATTTGGATATATATTTGCATATACTCGTGTTCTACTGTCGATTTTGCTGAAAAGTGGGGTTAAAACCCCGAGTTTCTTCCATACTTGGCTTTATTATCATTACGGGCGAAGGCCATGAAGTCAGTATATACTACTTCTAGAGAAGTAAAACTCTTTCGCCTCGGTATGAGAGAAACTATTTTCAACTGAAAAGTCCTTATAGAAATTCCTCGCGTCCTAAGCGACATTCGAGCCTAGTTTTCCCCCAACTTGAAAGCAAATGTCTGGAGACCTCGCGATTTCTCTCTAGAGGCGCCACTTCTATCTGGTATAACACCCAACTTAAACCAGACAAAACTTTAGAATCGGCTAGATAAGTTCTAGCCAGGGACCAGAATCGAAATTATACCTTTCTTATGAAAACTAACCTCATGCAGGTTACCACAGGCGAAGCAGAGGGAATATTATTATCTAAAGTTATAGAAATAAATTTATATTAACACTTGTACCATGGGCAGAGGGGGAAAAAATCTTGAAAAAATTTAAGAAACACGACTGATAGATAACCCATCATTTAAGCATAAGTCAAATGTATTCTAAGAACTGTAATTTTTCATTTTGGGTTCGGTGCCTGGTTTACGGGTAACAAATCGCATAATTTCGTGTGTGCAAACCCACGAAAAGTCGTATACCTATAGCACATTACTACCGTGGGTGGACTAAGTTTTTTGTTGCTATATTATTTATTTTGCATAATCCGTAAATCCAGCTCTAGAGACCAAACACGGAACATTTCTAGCCATTTCAAGCCTAAAATAAACAAGGACGATGTCTCAAACCAGGACAATGAAATTCATTTCCCAGTCACAAACATCATCGGGATACGAACCAGTAATTGTCAGTTGGACAGCAGATATGCTAATTACAGGAATAACCCAGACCAGCAACTTATTAGCTGCTATTGCAAAAGGCTTATATAATAGAGCACATTTCCCGTACAGGATACTAATCTACTATACGTTGATCGACCAATCAATCTTTCGTGTATGGGATGGTTAACAATATCAAATATGTCACACATTTGGAGAAATCCTTTATTTAGGAGCAGTGATATGCGTAACTACCGTATTTCTCGGACCATAAGACGCACCTTTTTACATAGAAAAATCGACTGAAAATTGGGGTGCGTCTTATGGTCCGAAGGAAACATTAAAATACGAATCTTTACACTGTACCGAAGCTGTTACCAAAGTTCAATTACTGGCGCAATATGTTAATAAAATTAGTAAGTACGCCACTGAAGGTAGGTACCTAAGTTATCTCGCTGCATGTGGGTGAATCACCGATTTAGAGCGTCAATAGTGATTAATGTGTAAATATATGTGCTTTTGTACGGTTCATTTGAATTTTTTTTTTTTTATAAGTCGTTAAAATTTTTATCTTAAAATTAGAAAAAATGAGTGTAAAACAAAAAAAAGACTTTCATATAATGTGAGTTATAAATTATATGTGATAATTTATGCAAAACAATATGGAAACAGAGCAGCAGAAAGACATTTTGGTCCACCACCAACAGAAAAAAATGGTTCGCGAGCGGAGAAAACAAGAGGAACAATTAAAACTGCTATGTAAACACAAGAAAACATTCCGTTCGCACCTAGAAAGATGGCCAGAATTAGAAGTACAAATGAAAAATTGGGTAACAAATCATCGAAACATGGGAATATCTGTTTCTAGAAAATGATAATTTTTGAAGCGAAACGATGGGCAACTGCTAATGGAATTTTAGATTTTACCGGATCACCGTCTTGGTGCTTTAGATTTATGAAAAGACACGGGTTATGCATGCGTACAAAAACCACTCCAGTCCAAAAAAATGCCTGCTGACTATGAAGCTTAAATTATAGAATTCCAGAGATTTGTCATATCAGCGAGAAGGAAATTTAACTTTGAGCTTAATCAAATTGCGAACATGGACGAAGTGCCTCTAACTATTGATGTTCCTTCAAATCGGACAGTAGATTCAAAAGGCACCAAATCAATAATGATCAAAACAACAGGTCACGAAAAAACTCACTACACTGTAGTTTTAGCTTGTTGCGCGGACGGAACAAAACTACCCCCCCCCCCATGTTAATCTTCAAGAGAAAAACGATACCGAGAGATGAAATTCCTCGTGGCATTATTATGCACGTTCAAGATAAAGGCTGGATGGACGAAACAGGAATGAAATTATGGATACAAAAGAAGATATGGGCAAAACGTCCAGGTGCGTTGTTTAAAAAGCCTGCGATGTTAGTGTGGGATCAATTCAGAGCGCATAAAACAGAATCAACAAAGAAGCTTCTAAAAGAAATGAATACAGAATTAGCTGTCATTCCTGGAGGCCTTACAAGTCAATTACAACCCTTGGATGGATCTATTAATAAACCATTCAAAAATTTTATGCGGGAAGAGTGGAACAAATGGATGGCAAAGCCAAATCACGATGTTACAGCAACAGGACGTATGAAACGGCCAACAATTTCAGAAATATGTACCTGGGTGAAAAATTCATGGGAAGCTGTGAAAGAAGAGACGATTATAAAGTCATTTAAGAAATGCGATGGATGGTACCGAAGATGACGCAGCTTTTGAAGGGAGTGACAACAATAGTTCAGACGAAAGTAATACGAACAGTGACATTAACGAGACCAGTGATAGTACCGAGAGTGAAGATGAACTCAATATTGCTAATACAAATTATTGTAACAATAAATAAAAATTAAGTAAGAATTTGTAAATATCTTTATATAATAAAATATTTTTTTCTAAAAATCGTCTCATAAATTTGGGGTGCGTCTTATCGTCCGAAAAATAAGGTATGTATATAAAATAAAATTAGTTGAAGAAAGTAAAATTCAAGCGTTACTGATGAATAAATATCTATCTAGGAGCAAGTTTTTTTTCCCGCTCGGTTACGAAAGTCAAATTATACTTAACAAGAAATTAGAATATTGTCTTTATCCTTTACCTAAACATGAGCACGTGAAGTAGCATACTTCACGTGAGTCAGATAGATGATTTGACATCAAATTGCCCTAGTATCCCATAACGCAACTTCCTAATGGACGTGTATATTGCCATGGCATTATGGAAAGAGTCACCATATCCAGACAAGTTCCGACTTTTGAAGTAATTTGCATTTATTATGCATTATATATTGAATTATGTAATTGTTATACATTTTATAACTTGAGTAAGCTTATGCTCTTGGGTTATGCACATTAGTCATTGTTAAATTGTATTTATATGAACTTGATATGAATTTATATGAACATTTATATGAAATAAATGAACTTGGAATAGCTAAAAAAAAAGTTCGTCCAAGCTCAACCTCAGCTGCTAAAACTATTAAAATTCAACATAACTATACTCTGGGAGAGCAAAAGCTCAGCAGCAGTAATATCACACAGAACCCCGCCACCGTTCGAAACTTTAGCTGTCTTAAGTAACAAACATGAAGCCCGCTTCGTAACCCACCATCGTTCCACATCTTGAATGTACTAAGCGTCAAGCAAAAACCCAACCTGTCATCACTGTGCCAAACCTCAGTTTCTAACGGTGATGAGAACAGGGACTTCCAGATAAGCATTATTTACTGAAGTGTCAGAGCTAAATCTGTTAAAGTACTGAGAATTAAATCAATGGTAGAAGTTATGTTTTCATATACAAATAGAAAAATGGTTTGTCACCATATCATTAAAATACTCTGGATGAATTTTACAGAAAAAAAAATTTACTATCATTAATCCAGAGTATTTTAAAAACATTTTATAGTATTTAATATTAAATTTAAAATATTTAATAGTATTTTAGTAATGCACTGTTTTCCTACGTATATATGGGAAACACGACCTCCACAAGCCCTCCTACTGATGGGACCTGAATAAAAGTCGAAATCCATAATGCATGACTATGGTGAGCTGTACATTATGGAATACTAGGAGAATCTGATGCGAAATCATCTGCTTCCATATACATATAAGAAAAAACCTGTCGAGATGTTACTTCACATGCTCACACTTGTGCAAAGAATAAAAAAAATATATATAAGTTATTATTAAGTATAATTTAAGATAAATGTCTTAGATAATTATAGTATGAAAAGTAAAATGCTTCAGCTTATAGTGGAAGGAAATTTAAAACCATATGAATTTTTGAAATTGATCGCGAAAACAAGATATTTCTTTGTACACACAATTTTGATATTCTGGCATTCCTTATCATTTTCGAGTTTACGTGCTGGGTAGTGAGTTGCGGAGTATTTTTTAATTTTTTTTTTAAATCATTGATATAACACTATAAAACAACGAGGAAGCAACCACAGGACAGTTGTGAATTAGAAGCGATAATTGGATATTTTTAGTAGTCGAATTATTATTGTTAATTAATGTGGTATTGTATTATCCGATTAAGAGATTTTAAAAATGTCAACAATGTGAGCAAAGTGAATCCCTTTTATTTCCAGAAAAAGTAGAGGATCGCTTTTAGGCCTAACTTTTGGAGGATCGACAAACAGCCAATCTCCACCGTTAGCTGTCCCATGGCTATCCATGATTTCAGAAACAATAATATATATTTGTGTGAAACAGATCTACGGTCACTTTTTCTAGAGTTGCATGACAAAAATCCGAGTTTTCCCAGGAGAGGGAACCCTAGAGCCTGTACCAAAAATCGATAACTCGGGAACCAGCTACAAAAAAGACCCTAGAGAAAATTCGTGTCTGCGATTGGAATCGAACCTATAATGGTCTGGGGGTCTGGTGTATGGGACCAAACATAATTTCCATACAGCAAGCACCATAGTCGTTTCAGCATTGCAGTCAACCCCCTGCTTTCTCAGTACTTAATTTACATATGAGGAATTTTAAGAATTTTTAATTAATTTTAACTCACTTTTTTTTAAGAAGTAGGTAAAACCAGTTTAGGAAAGAAAAAAAAAAAAAAATGAACGACACGTTCTACTGCAGCAGCAACTATCGCGTTGTAATTTCTACTTTTCCTCCTTTACAACTCCCCTTTTAGTCAAAATTATGTAGTTCTCAGAAAACCGTAAGAAACAACTATATTCTGAACCTTGTCGAAATCAGCCGAAAACAATTTATAGTCGAAACTGTTTTTCAGATGAGAGAGATACCTATTATTTCTTCCTCTCCCGCTTGCAATGGATTCTGTTTCTTTCAAAAATCTGAGTGTTCATTTTTAAATGAACATTCAGATTTTTGAAAGACGTGTCTTGTTGGTTACGTCTGTTGAATGCAAGTGGTAGATTAATAATATTCAACCTGGAACATGCTGAACATTATTGATCCACAAGTCGAATTTGAATCTTAATGATTCTGCTACAATTATGAAAAGCCTCAGTACAGTACAATAGTCAGAGTGATTCTCGATGACCAAGTTAAAAATTCGTGTCTTACAGTAAAATAATCAATCGATTAAATAAAACAATAATAAATATATTAAAGTACGAAAAAAAAATAAAAAACGTTTTCACTATATATAGTGGCATATATCATCTGAAATGATTAGTGTTCCTGAACCTAGGCTACACGAAAAGAATAAAAAATAAATAAATATATAATAATAATGATTAAAAGAATAATAAATAACACTCTTGGAAAATTGCTCATTATCTTGATCATACTACAAGAGCATAATTAATTTCATAATAACACAGCAAAAAATACAAAGATTGCAATATACGAAAATTAAAACGCACTTAATATTTCCAAATGTCATTCAAAAGAAATTATCATATGGTTAATTAAAACTAAAAGCACTGAAAAATATACGCACTTACTGCTATTATAAAAAATTTTTTAAAAAATTACATAAACCTACAAATAAATATCATCTTTGTAACAGGATTTTCTACTAGCGTTTTTGGGTCACAGGAGTCTAGACATGTTCTACCGGATTCGTTTAAGTAGTAGGAGACAAACCTATTTGTTCGTGCTTTGTCAAGCAATTCCGAAATTTGAGGAGAGATGTACTGAAAATATATTATTCCAGTTTGCTATTTTACTTATGATATCGCTAAGCTAGTAAATAAAGTTCTAATTGAAAAATTAATTTGTAGTGCCTAATTAATTTTTCAGGTGAACTATTCATGTCACAAGAAACTAATATAACCCCTAAAGTACAGCCAAATTCCAGACACATTTCCATATACCATTTTTTTTAATACAAATATATATAACTTATATTCAAGAGTGGGAAAATAGGCAACAGTAGTTTGAAGACAAAATTCATTCCAGCAGGCTGAATTTTTCTTTCAACTGCATCTTTTTTTATATTTCAATGCAGCTGCCAGAATCTGACTCTGGAGCGCTGAACAGCAAAAATATAAAATTATTTTTACTTATTAAAAACATTTTCATTCAGTTTATACAAAATATTTATACCACTATTAAGGGTGACTCCTCAAATGTTCATCACTTTGACGCATATTGTAAATATGCAGAGTTCGAATATACACACATATTTAGACGTTCGTGTTTAGATAGTAGTAGTACATGATAATCAATTTCCCAGTTTGAGACCACCATAATGGGGGAATGAAGGAGAATTGAAGCCTAAAGTGGCTTGAAAAAAGCACTTGCAATTCCAAAAAACTTTCGTCTTTAGAGCAGGATTGCCAGCTTATCTAATCCTTAGCCAACTCATGAAAGAAATGTGCAATAGGTTTCAAACTCTTAGCGGATATCATTAAGCAATACTACAAATGCACATTATTTATACCAACGTTCTGCATTAACAAGAACGCCATATATGAGGTTATAATCCGTTTCTGAAGAGGAGAAGAAATACTTCGTTTTTTAAAGACGCCCACTTCAAAATGATTATATCTATCTTTGTTGTGTTATTAATGATGCTTAAGTGTAAATTACATAAAATATGCGATGAACATTAGTAGGATAATAATAGTGCTTGAAATGGGCAGCATAAAAAATGCTATATTAATATTTAAAGAATTCCGATTAAAATTTGAAAATTTTGTTCAACTTCGTCAAATTTAAAGTTCATATTAACAAAAATAAATATTTACATGAGATTATGCACATAAGCACTATATCGCATCATATATTATAGCACTATATCGTAATATCAATTCCAATCAGGAAAGGCTAGTAACCGATAGCATATTTAGTACCGTGGGCAGGCCAAGGTCTTACAACATCAGTAATAGTAACAAACCTAAGTATAACTATACAAAAGCAAAAACGGTTAATGAAAGTCATGAAATAATAAGGCTTATAGAAGCGAATCGGAGTCATAATCTTAACGTCGATATACTTTCATCAGTTGATGGGAAAAAAAGGAAAAAAAAAGTACAGATGTTCTATTCTTAACACTTGCTCTAACATAGTAGTGCCACACATGGCACTAAAGTGCTTATAGGTTTTAAAAACTTTTCGTGAGGGATAAAATAAATACGTAAATGAAGATAAAGAAAATTTTGACCAATTCGAGAAAGCTAATATTCGCTTCGGCATAAAACTGTTACTTTTGCTTTCACATTATGCCAGAACCGCAGAATGAGAAAGAAGAATGACTGGTAATTAGCATGCGTCAGCCTGCAACTCGTGTTCGCTGACATCTGTGTGAATAAATAGGCTTAGGTAGGTGAAAGACAAGAAGTTCGTATTTCATCATTAATAGAAAGGCAAAAAGCAATACAGCAGTCTCATTTGTAACAATAGTTACTGTTTTGAGAATTCTAAAGAAGAAGAAAGATTCAAACCATTTTCAGTACTAATACTACTCAAATTCAAAACTATCCAACTCAAGTTTGCCTTAAGTGGTATCAGATCCAATTGAAATGTCTGCTAGTAAAATCATTAATTTTACATTCCAATGTAAAAAGACCATCAAATACGTAATAACAAACATGAAAACCAGATGAGAAACCAAAGTTTCGTTTTTGCTTCAGAGCATACAGCGATGCTTAGAAAGACAGACAGGCAATAGACTTAATTTATTTCGTTACTTATTTCAGACAAAGTAACATTTATGAACCATCGCCAGAATCAAACTTTTCGAAAAATTTCCAATGAAGTCGGCTGTGAACACCTGTCAATTCGGATTCAAAAACCGATGGCAAGTTCGTTTATAATAGCGGCTAATTAACCTCCACAGAAGTCCCTGTCTAGAAACGCCTTCCACATATACAAGTTAATTGTAGTTCGTTGCACTAAGTCTAAAGCTATACTTACAGCAATTAGGCCTAAAAAAGAAAAAAAAAAATCTAGAAATGTGCAAAAAAAAAAAAAAAAAAAAAGTAAAATATTATTTTCAGCTACTACTTCACTTGAAGCTAGTCATAATTCAAGAGTTCAAAGGAATACTTAAAACATAGAAATGATAACATAGCAATTATGTTTAGAGAACACGCTAATCTGAGAGGTTATTATAATTTCATGCCCAGAAATTGAGATTTATATAAATCATGCAACTTTTTTTTTCTATTTTTCTCTTAGTAGCAGATACGTTATGAAATATTGTGTTACATAATAAGCAAAATAAACACGACACAGAAATCCTCAAATCAAATCTGCATGGCAAGAGAGGGAAAAAAAAAATCGTAACAGTCATTGTGGATATGTTTCGAAATTTTACTCGATCTGTGCATCTGCGAAAAGTTATAAATATTTAAAATGCATATAAGAAAGTAAATATATGGTGAAATAATGTGAAAAGCAAATGATGAATAGTTTAGAATTTTATCAGCCAAAAATTTTAATGCTGCATGAGAGCATTTTTATACAAGATAACACAATGATCAGATATGTATTATACAATTTTGTTTATTACATAAAGAGCTGAAAAAATTTCGAATACAGCAAAAAGTACGTAAGGAAATAAGTACATTTACAAAAAAATAACTAAACATTTTGCACCAGTCTCATTCATCTGCAGTAAACTGTGACCTTGGTAAGAAAGTTTTTTTTTCTTTCATTGTTCTTATCCAAGGAAAAAAACATACGTCAAAGAAGCTTTAAATACTTTTAAAAAAAATTAACAATCAATCAAAATAATCAAATGATCATAAGCATAACAGTGGCACACCACATTTGGATGAGATTCGTATGCAAATAGATATTTCCCCCTTATTTTGTGTAGACTCATCAATATTCATCTGTTTCCAGTGGCAAAGTAAAACACTGGAAATAAAAGTTCACATAGGCAAAACTTTAAGATGAAAAATAACTACTGTTAGAGCAGTGCAAGTTATGTTAAGATAGGTGGTAATGAATAAGAAAGACTTTCAGCATAAGGTACTCCCATGCTTCGTAAAAACTAATACACTTCATCACCATGCCTAATAGCAGTCCATGTATTAGGCCTAACGAGAACTACTGAAATATCACACAAGTATTGCACCATTGTCTGCTGCCTATCATTAAACACATGCATGCACGCACACACACACATACATATATATATTCGATGGATAGATAGATAGATAGATATAAATACACACACACTCTCGATGGTCAAAGGCTCAAGTAAGTGTACCAAGTGCTTCACACTGTTAACACAGAGCGAAGAGACGTCCACACAAATATTGTGCAAATATAGCCTAACCCCAAGTCCACATTAAAAGTGCACAACATCAAAAGTGAACTTACTTTAGAAACTACTGCCGTTCCCGTAGCGTCTCTTGTTCCCACGTCCGCCATGTTGACGTACCTCTCGCGGGTGGCGTCGCCGTTCTTATTGGCCAAAACAATCTTTTAGTTCTCTTACCTGCCACTCTGCCATAGCGCCATGTATTTGCTCTATAGCAAATACACAGAGCAATGCATTTGCCATAGAGCAAGAGAACGGATGGCACAGAGAAGACTCAAACAGTAAAGACATATATGCACTAGCAGGGGAGGAAGTCTCAGTGACAAACTTATGCTCAGCAGACAGGTGCCTGCAGCAGACGAGAAATAACAGATGAGTTCGTCCGTTATACGTCAAGTGTGCAGCGATCACTTCGCGACAGTACAAAGTGCACACGTTACTAAACCAAACTGTGCTGGCACCATGAGGAAGATAATACTGTGTACACGTCGGAAAAAGAGAAACGGAAATAATTCAATTTAAATAATAATGTTATAAATTAAATAAAACATTAAATTAAATTATATGTTTTGTTGTTATTTTTGTACTTGGCTACAAAGGCGGCGGCGGCTGAATGCGAAAATAAACCCGAAAATAAAAAGAACAGCAGAAATAAGCTCATACTGCGAGGAATTTTTCTTCCCCTCTGAAACTGAAAGGGCTTTGGCATTCCAATAATATAATTATTTATATTTAGTTCATAATTTTATTAACTATACATATATAGCGTTAATCTTTCACAAAGAACAAATTCATTTCAAAATAAAGCACATAATTATACAGATAATAGGTATACAAGATAATTACCCCTTCAAAGAGTAAGTATCCAGAATATCCCCCCCACACACACACACATACACATTGATCCCCCCGGCGCATGCTAATTATCGTTTACATGTATATGGTTAGTATTTGTGCAAATGGCGGCAGGGAATATTATGTTAGCAAAATAATAAAATTCTAAATGCACTATACGCTTTTGTGGTTTCCAAAATTAAAGATTAAGAAAATGTTCATAGTAGATAGACATTAATATATACATATAAATAACAAATCTCTAAGAGAACTCAGTGAAAGTTTTATATAATATTCAACTTTAGGATACTAATAACTCGATAATCAGACAACAAATTACATAAAGAGGAGGAGAGGAAGAAATGTCCTTTATGATGTTTCGGTAGAGGGAATATGCAAATTCAATCAACAAAATGGTCTATACGAAATTGATGTCTGTGAATAGATGGACTATTACACTGATTATATAATATACAGCATATGAAAATAATCAATTCTGTAATGTTACACAATTCTGGACACAAGTGGCAAAATATCTATGTCACAATTCACAACAGCTTCAATTTCGCTAGAAATATACATACCTGACACAACTGTACTCAAATAATATGACTGCTTACCTCCAAGCAGGCAGCTGCGATTTTATAGGTCTATTAAGAAAACAGAGGAATGATGGAAGCCAGTTCAGTGGAATAACATCTATGGAAAATATCTTCAGCAAAAACTGATTAAGATAGGTAGAGTGAAGAAGTGGTAGAGGATGGTATTAATCAACTGGTCCACTTCCTTTTGGAGACCACGAACAATTTTTAGAGCGAGATTATCACATAGACACTGGATGTATCATCCCAAATGTGGGAACAGAAGAGAAATCTGGGTGTCATCAAACATACGGGGAGGTGTGAAGTGGGATCTTTCTCGAGGAAAGAAGATAGTCTTCATGCTAAGGAATACATATCAGATTAGTATAATAACACGTCATAGGATGGCCGGATATTCTGGAGAACATTACAGGAGGTATATCATTAAAACAAAAAGACTTGCCAGCATTATAAGTTATTTGAGGTTGTAATATCTTTCTGGAGAAAGATATTAGAACCTCGTGGATTACTCTTTATTTACATCATAATGTGGTTTCAATACGAAAAATTTCCCCTTACGTTTTTCAGTTAATATTCTTTTTTCATAACAAAATTTGACCTACCCATAAGGCAATTAAAAGTTAAACATTTAATTGCCATAAGGGTGGGTCAAAGAGTCAGCTCTCGTCCATAAAGCATAGATCTCTTACTGTTCATCTTAAAGCCACAGGGAAATAACTTCCAGAAATCTTAAATCATAGAAAACATAACATTCATTACAAGTTGATATCTGGGTATGACGGTATCGATCTGTGAAGGAGTAGGCGATATTATTTTAGATAAAACTGAATTAGGTAAACAACTGGCCTCCAACCGGTGAGTTGGAGGTCAGTTGTCTAAAAATTTTGCTGCATTGTAGGATCAAAACCCTAAATTCATAACAGGATTGAAAAAACCTACTCGTATGCACCCAAGATCAACTATTCTAAAAAATAGTCGAAGAAATGCTTAGAAGATCCTTTAGTAAGCGACCAGAATAGAACCTTTACTACGAAAACATTATTCTACGACGTAGCATCATGAAAGTCAATATGATCCGCATCTAATTAAAAATTATTATTTCTTCGAGAGATTTAGAAAGCAATGTTTCTATTATTGTCACATCGTTTTAACAGGCAACATCATGTTCACTGTACCGTAAACAACTATTACTGTACTAAAGCTGGGACCATCTAAACTCATCTTCAGATGAAAGGCTCTTATGATTCAGCCTTGGATTCGAACCCAAGTATTTCCAATCAAAGAGCATCACGTTACCCTCGGAGTTTCGAAGACTATCGAGTGAGAATTTGCCTAAAGATAAATTACTATTTCTTGAAAACGGCCTACAAAATTGCCCTATTCAGAAATGTAACTTGAACCTAGGTCTCTTTTACAAACTAGTAACGCATAGGCAAACTCAGTCACATTGGAGGAATTCCTTTAAATATCAAAAAATTGTTCTTCCTTAGGAAATTTATTTTTAAGAGAGAATTTACCTAACAGTATTATGATAATTCTTCGCATTTGCTTGAAATGAATCAACTATTATACTTCAAAATATTTCAGTTCTATCATGAGGAATAACGAACACTGAAATAAAAAATAAAACTGAAGTAAAAAATCTTCGATTTAGGGATGGTCCATAAATTACATTTTTTTTGGGGGGGGGGGGGGGTTCTGATTCGTGATATAATGGGGGTAGTGGGGTTTTCGGAATGTGTTACATAACAGAAAATATTTCGTTTTAGTTTTAAAAAAAAAAAGTTCATTTTCTTCTAAGCGTATAAACACACAAATCTAAGGGGATGTACACTGATACCGAACAAAACCAAATTTGATAAAGCAATAAAAAGGTGTATATTTACAGTCAATAAACAAAGACAAAACTTGCATACAATTAACATCTTTTGATATTCAGTAAACATGAAGGGGATGCGTAGGACATTACTTCACTTCTGTACTATTTAAAAAGGTTATATGCATTGTTCTGAAATTAACTAATAGAATTATTAATAATAATCATCCGTGATACTTACAGGCCCTTAAGGTCCACGACTCCCTAGCTTTCGTAATGATAATTTTAGGATGATGATTAGTTTCCTTTCATCCATACGGATGGTAGGGCAGCTATGCTACCATACTAGAGAAGTGACTATGAGCAAGGTGGTTTCCCGTTGCCTTCCTTGCCGTACTATATAGCCTATGGCTGTATTCTGTGTGCTTACGGGTCTGGTTTGCTTGTTTATGGGATGGAAAAACCCCAAGATAAACTGGGGGGTGGGGGGGAACCTTATTGTCCACGCCCAAGACCAGCTAACTTGGCTATGGCTGAGGAAGATCCTAAGTTCCTCACGTCATTAACGGGAATCGAACCTACGACACTCCTTCCACAGGCATATGATTGCGAAGCGCACAGCCACTAGGCTAACCGCGCGGACAATTTTAGAATAAAGTGGTTAAATTTGTGTGTGTTCTTTTGGTCGGCTTGCCTGTTCGATGGGATGAAAAAAAAACTCAAATACCCTACAAAAATTCATATATGAGAAAAGATCTCAACGAAACTGGCTAACTTACTTTCCAAAATAGCCCACATATATTGCTGCAAGAGGAGGTTATATTGTATTCGGGTTCATTTCGTATGGTGATTCAACGGCCGTGGGCCCCTTTTACGGGAAGGAGCGGCACCACCTCAATCCCCCCTATTTTTATCCGGGTCGGAACCGGCATTCAGACCTATGAACCCTACTGTCCACGCCCAAAACCGGCTAACTTGGCTATGGCTGAGGAAGATCCTTAAGTTCCTCACGTCGTGAATCGAACCTAGGACACTCCTTCCCCGGGCATATGGTTGCGAAGCGCAAAGCTACTAGGCTAACCGCGCGGATTTGTCTGTAATAGCAACAAAATAATAATGAAACATAATAGATTGTTTTATATGTTCTCACTGCTATAATTTGAAATCGTAAGATAAATCAATAATTGAATTCTCTGAGTAATCTTAAGTTTTTTGTTTTTTTTTAATATGATTGTAATAATATTTAATTTAACCTATTTAATAAATTTGCACTTACAATTTTTCTTATTGATGGGCTTGATGGAAAATTATATTGATACACATACCGGCCACTGAATTAAAAACTTTTATTTAATACCGTTTTGGACTTCCTTTACCCCGAATTACAGAACATATGCGGTTTAGCATAGATTTCATAAGGTGTTGGATTGCATCTACGTCTATAACATAAGTATATAATATATGTTATACATATAACATACCAAGCGTTCACTAGACAGTCCTTTAACTGGCTCAGATTTGACGGAAGAGGACTTTGTTCCTAGATATGTTTTTCGAACATGTCCCATACGTTCTCAATGAGAGGAGGGGGTTCAGATCCAGGCTTTGCGATGGTCAGTGAAGACGGTGGAAGTCGCTGCGATGCTCGCTGAACAATTCTTGCGAGATAGATAAAAAGTCAACACTTCAGGATGGACTTGATAGACAACAATGTACAGATATTCCTTGGAGAACACCCGGCCTTATGGCAATATTAGGGGATCCGTTCCGTAGCAACAGAACATATCCCCACACCATGACAACAGATTAAAAACCTTGAGTTGTTTTCAAGGCAAGTTGTGTTCATTCGCTTAATGGGAATCCCGCAAAACTGTCTACAGTCAGTAAGAACAAGGTGTACCGTGAATGGTCGGACCACATGACTTTTTCCCAGTCTTCCAGTGTCCGGTCACGGTACTCCTGGCACCACTGTAGACAAAGTTTCCGGTTCTTCGCAAAAATCAGTGGTTTCCGTATAGACATGCTACAGTCAACACCGATCCTCTTCAATTCCCTGCGCATAGTTCGGTGAGATATGGATCAGAAACAGGCTTCATTAAATGCTTTTAGTCAATTGCTGCACACAGGAAGTTGTTTGTCCGTACCAGCCTTCTCAGACGACGGCGATCTCGTTCCTGACCGACTGTCTTAGGACCACAGTTACGGCTCTTAGACAAGTAATGCGGATTATTTTCCACTGATTAAACCTCCAGGATAGCTCGCCTTTTAAGAAACCAGTCAGTTCTGCTGTTTTCAAAATCGAGGCTCCAGCCATGACGGGTACAAATAGTAAGCCCTTTATCGAACTCTGAAAGATCCTTTTTTTTTTCCCCATTGTGATCAACCCTATTGACAATTACTGACCAGCAGCATTCTTAAATAGTTGCTTACAACACACGTGACCAAATATTTTGCATATATGCTGTGTTAATGACTTTCACGTACATCTACACAAAGGTTTCTAATTCAGTGGTCGATATATCTAAATAAGTGCAGTGAAGAATATGTTTATTTGATGATATTCTCAAGGATTAGTGAAATTAACGATACGGATTAGTGAGGTTAAAATATTTTACTGGACAAACACGGACATCGCCGGCCTATTTGGACGAGTGATTAGCGTACTAGCAATCCGGCTGCGGGTTCGAATTCAGCCATAGGCATGGATGTTTTGTGAATGCTCTCATGTGGAAGATGAATTTCATCGCCCGGTATGAAACCACTACTTCACGTATTGTAGGCCTGGATTGACTTGAAGTAGTTCTATATTTGGCGTCTAGAACAGGTTTCGACTATGTGCAAGAAAGAAAAAAAAAAATTGATACTTTTTTTTTTTTTTAAATTAATTTCCCTCGAACTTTCCTGGTATTGTTTAGGTATGACGATATGTTAATATTGTGGATAACATGTTAAGTGCTATAAAATAAATGTTTGTGATATATCACTAAAGTGCATTTACCGAAGGATTTCATCAGGCCACCAGCAAAAAAAACATTTATTTCAAAGGAATTCTGTATGCTGACTTATCAGAGAAACTACTGGAAGGGAGGTCATAAACATCGGCAAATAGATAAATAGCTTAGTCGGTAGATGAATTTCATCGCCCGACGAAAAACCACCGCCCTGCTTTAATTTCAAGAGCAGGATTTCTGGGTTATCTAGTCATCAAGATCAACCCATGGATGATATTCATATAAAATATTAAAATAAATAAATTTTTGTAACAACTGTTTAATTTTAATTAAAATTTATATATTTTTTTAAAAAACTTCCTTTTGCTTAAAGGATAATTTTTTTAATTTCATTGAGTTTTATCACAATTTTATGGATAAGTTTAGTAATTTTTCAATGTTCTGTGTGTTTCGATAGCCTTATTAAAAAAAATAGTAAAAATAAAAAATTGCTTTCTTTGTTTTTGTTGTTGTACGAAAAGATATAAGGTTTAAGTTTCTGTATATTTTTTCTAATTTTCTACATCAACTGTTAATTTGATACGAAATTATTTGAGATTAGCCGAAGCAATACAGTTCCATAATTTTAAACTATAGGAAGATTAATGATAGGAAATCTGGGCACCACTCAATAATAATTTCGTATACATTTATCGAAATGTACTGAATTTTACGTCTCATTTGATGAAGTTATAAATCCATGTAACTTTTTAAAAGTTAATTAGTATTTTAAATATAAAATAATCTCGTGTTTTTTAAAAATAGATGTGGCGTGTTAAACTAAAATTTATCCTGGCAACAATGAGCTCAACTTCCGCCGTCATGATTGAAACAGATCAGCATCTATCTGGTAGGATGTTCGCTGCTGCTTCCAAATGTTCTTCATTAGTCAATTTACAAAACGAATTGTTATTTTAAATGAATGGTAAAAACGAAATAGGGGATATTTTTGCAGGCGTAAACTTCTGTGGCTAATTGGTTCAAAAGATATATTTCGGTGATTACACTACATTTTTTTATTATTCAGTTATACAAAATACTGAAATAATAGTTCCCGACAAGTTTCGTAACTCGTAGGATTTACATCTTCAGGGGGTAAATAGTATAACTTAAAGTTTAAACAAGAGAATTAATAAATACAAATCATAACCGTCTGGCTATTCATAAACTCAAATAACAGAATGCAGTTTTAAAACGTTATTGACGTTGAACAATACTGGACGATGTCACGTGTTCTTGTTCTCGTTCATACAGTCTGAGTTCAGATTGAGGTAGATTTTTTTTATTAGAGCTGACCACACTTGATGGAGAATTAAACCTTGGTTTTTATTGCACTGGGTTGGGTTTTTCAGCATGTTAGCAGCTTCTTTAAATTTTCTTATATAACTGTTGTTTTCTATGTATGACATCGTCGTTTTTTGCCAGAGTACATCGTGTCCAGTGGAAGTGGTATGGAAAGCAAGACCCGTTTTTTGTTCTCTTTTGTATTGTACGTCTTTCTGGTGTTCAGCCATGCGTATTTCTCCAGATCTTCCTGTCTGTCCTACGTAGCAAATCCCGCAAGAGCAATGGATTTTGTAGACTCCTGGTTTTTTAAGAGGATGATGAGGTGGTTTTGGTGGATGTAGGAATCTTGAGATTTTTTCCATAGGAAGGAAGGCTACTTTTATGTTGTGTTTGTTCATTAATTTGGCTAGCTTATCTGTAACATTTTTGATATAAGGAAGCAAGATTGCGTTTTTGTAATCCTGTTTTATTGTGTTGTTAGTTGGAGGCATTTTAAGGATTCTCTTGATGGTTTTTTTGTTTCATACCCATTCTATTGGAGGATTTGTGTTAAGTATTTTAGTTCTTCATTACATCTTTCTTGTGTGCTGGAAATATTGTATGCTCTGTCTCGAAGAGTTTTAATTAAGCTTATTTTTTGTGAAGGATGGTGGTGTGAGGTTGCATTTAGAAATCTTCCAGTGTTTGTCGGCTTCCTATATACTGAGAAGGAGAGTTAACTTTCTTCATTAATTTCTAATAGAATATCCAGAAAAGGAAGTTTTCTATTTTTTTTCTTGTTCTAAAGTGAATTTTATGGTGCTGTGCAAACTGTTGAGATAATCTTTGAAATTGATAAGTTCATCTGTTGTTCCATTGAATATGATGAAAATATCGTCCACATAGCGCAGCCATATTTTTGGTTTTTTATGGTAATTCTTAAGAGCATTGTTTTCAAATTTTTCCATAAATAGGTTTGCTAATACCGGTGATAATGATGAACCCATGGCCAGTCCTTCTTTTTGTTCCCAGATTCTGTCTTGATAGGTGAAAAAATTATTGTTTATACAATGTTTAGAGATTTAAGATGTCCACAGGGAAGAGGTCTTCTAGGAGATTCAAAATTTCTTGTCTCGGGACGTTTGTAAACAAGCTAATAATGTCTAGACTTGCTAAGATGTCTGTTGGACCAATATGTATATCCTTTACTTTTTCTATGAAATGTTTACTATTTTTTATGAAGGAAGATGTTTTTCCTATATGTTGTGAAATCATGTTGGTGAGGTATTTCGCCAAGTTGGAAGTCGGTGAATCTCTTCCATCTACTATTGGTCTTAAAGGTATATATGTCTTATGGATCTTTGGAACATCATATATCCTTGGTATCAAAGGATGTTTTGATTGTAAGAATTTTTTAAGTTCTTCCGTCCAGAGAGGCACTTTTTTTTATTAGATCATTTGTTTTTTTTTTGTGTGTCTGCCAAGTCGGATCTCTGTCTAAGGGTTTGTAGGTGTTTGTATCTTCCAGGAGACTTTTCATTTTGTTATCATATTCTGTAGCATTTAAAACGACAGTTGCGTTGCCTTTATCCGCTTTGATTATGACAATATTTTTTGTCATCCTTTAACTTTTTAAGGCAAGGGTATTCATTGTAAGGTAGGTTCCTACGAGGTAATCTGCTTTTTTAATAGTAAAGCTGTACTTTCTATACGGATAAGATCTGATGTGTTGTCCGGTAGATTTCTAATTCCTTTTTCTATTTGTGCTATGATATCAATTTTTGGTAGGAAACGTGGGGTTAAGGAGAAGTTAAAAAAACCCTTAAGTAAAAGGTTATTCTCCTCTTTTGTTAGGACTCTCGAAGAAAGGTTAATAACTACTTTTGAATAATCTAGTTGTTTTTTTATGTATTTCCTTCTTCTGAAGGAGTATGTTGAACTTATGAATTAATGTATGTTTCTTCTGTTCTGAGATCGCTATTGCTTTGTTGAATGTAACACTATCGATGTTGTTCCGTAGGCAAGATGGAAGAAATGTGGCCAGTTCATTATGAAGAGAAAAAGTGTTATTACTAATTGATGCTAATTCAGCTCTAGCGACTGTAATTCTTTCTCTTAGAAAAGCTAGTTCCATTTTATGATAAATTCTGGAGGCCTTGTTTGTATGGAATTCCATACCACTTCCACTGGACACGATGTACTCTGGCAAAAAACAACGATGTCATACATAGAAAACAAAGTTATATAAGAATATTTAAAGAAGCTACTAATATGCTGAAAAACCCAACCCAATGCAATAAAAACCAAGGTTTAATTCTCCATCAAGTGTGGTCAGCTCTAATAAAAAAATCTACCTCAATCTGAACTCAGACTGTATGAACGAGAACAAGAACACGTGACATCGTCCAGTATTGTTCAACATCAATAACGTTTTAAAACTGCATTCTGTTATTTGAGTTTATGAATAGCCAGACGGTTATGATTTGTATTTATTAATTCTCTTGTTTAAACTTTAAGTTATACTATTTACCACCTGAAGATGTAAATCCTACGATTTACGAAACTTGTCGGTAACTATTATTTCAGTATTTTGTATAACTGAATAATAAAAAATGTGGTGTAATCACCGAAATATATCTTTTGAGGGAATATTTTATTTCATCAACTATAAAGCATTTTACATCTAATTTCAAAATTTACGTTAATTTTGAAATTAACGTACGAAGTGTAATATAGAAAAGTAAGCACAACATACTTAGATATACACACACATACAGCTTTCAAACTAAATAAATCGTTCAATAAAATATCCCAAAGATTTCCAAAGCATTGCTAATTAGGTGATAACCAACAAGTTTTAGATAATTACCCGAATTCCAAAAATACTTTAAAAATGCATTTATCAGAAAAGTGAGGTGATTATCCACGAATAGCACTAAAACTACATAACAGTAAGTTTTTTTTTTTTTTTTTTTTTTTTTTTTTTTTTTTTTGGAGGGGAAGGGGAGAGAATGAAGTAATCAAAATTATAGCAAACCTCTGTCACCGGTGTGACTGTATGTACTTGCTACCTTTTCGATGAAGGGGAAGTGCCAGAAGAAAAAAAAATAATTCCAGCGAATCACAAATTTCTATAAGCCTTAACTATTCAAATACACGCTGTTGCAATTATCTTTGATACAATGCCATAGCATATAATTTTGCATAATTCCATCTGCGAAAAGTAAGTACTGTTACAAATTGATCACAAACATAATTAACACCGTTCTGCAGGACAAAAGTGAGAACTGTGAATATAACCTTTAAAGACTGAAAAAATATATATATATATACTTACAAATAAATACTTTAATATCATAAAAATACTGATTTCCTATTCGAATGACCAACATATACAAGCGAAATCCCTAGAATACATAAGTGCTTTAGGCTGAGCTCATTTTAGATAGCACTATAGCAACTGAATGGTATAAACGATTGATCTGTTTGAAAGTAGTTTCAAAGGTTGGAATATTTTGCAACCTTCGCTTGAGATTGTGAATGTGAACAGTTGGTGGCAAATTTTAGAAAAAAGTTCCTTCTGCATATTCAACATCCAGACCACTTTTTTCCAGGTCACAGGAAAATGAGGTTTCTATGTGCTCCGCAAAAAATAATAACTACTCAAACTGTAACAGTAATAAAAATTACATAAGGTCGTGTGGTTTGATCAGTTATAAGTCTTCGCAGTGATGACTTACATTTGGAAGAAACCAATCAACGCCAAGTATATTTAGAAATAGCAGCGTACCCATGGTACCTATCGACTTTAACGAGTACTGTTATTTCTAAGACACCGGGCAAACCGGCCAGACCAATTAAAAGACATAATTCATTGGTCCTAGATGCATTAGCCGCAATTCAAAACTACTTCAAAAGAATCGTATCGAATTTAAAAGAATACTGAAATGGTTTGTGACAAACATGTTTAATTTCGTGGTTTGTTACAGCACGAGAAATTGAATTTCGTCAGAAACTAAAATCCATATATCTTGAAATGCAGAATTACCAGTATATTATGTGTGTATATATATATATATATATATATATATATATATATATAATAATAACAACAACATCACAAAAAAAATTATATATAAACATAAATGGATGGAACACGTTCAAAGAATAAAAACAGAAAGATTACTAAAACAAGCCTTAAAGTACAAGCCATTAGGAAAAAGAAAACCAGACATCCTCTTTCAAGATTCACCGATGACTTCTAAGGCCGGAACAGGCCACTCTAGGCCTAAATCCTTGATAGGAATGATGGTGATGAATATCACAAACTCTCACTTGCACATGCAACGAATTTTCAACTTTCCGTAGATCTTTAACACGCACCCCTCCCATTCGGCCAAACAAATTAAATGAATATACGGACAATGACCATAAAAACTACATATCGCCTCAGGTTCATCTGCAGATATTGTCTGATTATTGCTTCTTTTCTTCCTCAACATAGAAGTAGTTCCCAACAGCTGTTTACGCCATGCCACTTAAATGGATTCTGTTCGTATTTTTGAAATTTCCTTTGTAACAGGAGACTTCAATTCAGCAAATAAAAATACTGTGCTTTCCTGCTCTGCACACAGCGCGATTCTCAACCACAACATGCGTAAACGAAGGTAAGCAGGATCAGTTGATCTCCAGGTCATTAAAATATTTCTGGGTGAGTGAAAACCCAGATTTCAAACTACTGTTAGTAAAGGAAGGAAATAAGAATAAATACGAAAATAAACTATGAAATAATATGAACAAATTTATTTATTCCTTTTGTACAATGATAATAGCGCTCACATTCTAACACTTTTTTTTTTTAAAATTAAGGGATAAAAATCCCTTATTATTTTACAGCCAGTATGCGAAACTCTAAGATCGAAAACTACGATCTAAGTTCGAACTTTTCGCTGATAGTTCTTCGGCATGAAATTCTTAGATCGTAGTTTTCGATCTTAGAGTTTCGCATACTGGCTGTAAAATAATAAGGGCTTTTTTTATCCCCTTAGTTTAATTAACTTCGCCAGAAAAAAATAGCCGTTTGGCTTTTTAACTTTTTTTTTTTTTTTTGATAAAGAACTCGGCACACAGTAGCCACTTGCAATGAAGGTTTTCGGCTGGAATTATATAGCCTTTCCCCCCAAGTTACAGTAATATGTACCTGATAACTTTAAAAAATATTTTAAAGGTAGTTATGATTAACATGCTAGGCTTACCTCATTTAATACAACATTGTATATTGATATTTCGCACGTTAGCAAAACTATCATTATTATTTTGTCAATGTTCCCGTAACAAATAATTTGTGAAAAACTATATTATGTTACGTTTGGGTCTATAAAGCATGGGTCTATTATTTTGTTTTCTTCATTCTAGTTAATATGTTAATCTTTAGGGGGTAAGTTCTGCATAAAATTCTATACAAACAAATACTTTTAAAATATAATTTTATTAAAATATCTTTCAAAATGATGAAACTGATTTAAGGCATCCCAATTCTCAAGAAATACGTCCTACAATTTTTCAACCTACTTTTTCCAATATTTTTATTGCTGGAAAATTAGTAAAAGAATTTTGTTAGCTACTTTAAAAAAAGCAAACATTGCATATTTCTCAGCAAATTTCATTACGACTTAGAATTGCTTTGCTAACATATTTCTGTAATCACTCTCTTTTATACGACATATTTCTGTCATATAATTTATTTATTGGTTCTGTTTTATGGTGAAAATTATCCTGACGCTACCTTGAGGTAAATGTAAGGAATAGCACATGATCTGAATGAAGTAAATATACTACTAAAAAGAGGAAGATTCGAAACGATCTTCGGCCGAGAGTTGTGATAATAATAATAATGAACTAGTATTCTCAGGTATTATGTTAACAGAATTATACAGTTAAAACGTTAACTTTCTAGAGTGATCTGTGCTAAAATAATGGTTAAATTTTCCACCGATTTCGCAGCCACTGTGCGTTCAAAGCAACTTATTCATCTCAACGTATATCAATTCTGATAAAATCATTCCTGACATTTGTGCGTACCTTGACTCCACACGACAGACAGGAAGTAAGTAGATGTGGCTTCCCAGATAATGCTCTCGACGTCGGTTAATAAAATAAAAATAAGTTTGTTTTTTCTCTCAGTAATGCTTCTGTGACAGTGTTTCCTTTGAAGACTCCTCTCGGAAAACAGGACGATGAAATACAAGCACGTCCCAGCTTAATTCGTCGGTCCACCGCGTATACAAATGTGTACACACAGTGTAATAATTTCCATAAAGAAATGAGCCTTCGAATATTGCAAGTTAAATTTAGCAGTGCGACATACAAAACTAACTCACAGCTGGTCACTACTTGTGACAAAATAATGTTCATTTCGAGAATGGTTAAATACAGTTAACTTTGTGCACACAACTGTTAGGCTCTTTATATATAAATAAAAAAGCATACAAAAGATCTAAGAATCATGGATTTTATTTTATTTTTTCCTAGACCTTTTAAGTGGCAGGAAGTGTTCCAGAAAAAAACTCTACTTCTTCCTTTCCTAAGAAGATAAAAGATAAATAATTGATAAACGTAATACAAATGTAAAATATAAAATCCTAATGCAATGTTGGTTACTGTTTGGCGAAATGTTAGTGGATTTCCTGCGATGAATCTACGGACTCCATAGAAGTGCCCATATATTATAGTAATAACAATACATAGCTATCAGTTCATGAGAATCATCAGGTCCATGTTTTACAATTAAGCAATGATAAGGCCGAGGAAAGTAAGCTCTCAAAACCTAGTTTCGTATAATTTCGTAATATCAATTTTCATTTTTAGGCTAAATGTTGCCAATTTAAACAATGTTGAGAAAATTTCTCAACAAAATTTAGCCCCAAATACCAAATTTCATAGAAATCTATTACACCAATAATATAGCAGACGAAGAAAACCGAGCTTGTAGCTTATACATTGTCGCGAAATGCACAAAACAAACAGAAATAACCGACTGTATCAAACATTTCCTTCCTACAGTTGTTTGTGTTTCATAACAGAAGCCTGCCAATCACCGCCACGACTGATGTTAACAACAATACTGTCTGAAGATAGACATCTCTGAAGTTATTAACCAAAAATATTGTATATAAAAGACGTTAGTAGATTTATTTATTCCCTGAAGGGAGTAGATGAAGCTCCATTAGTCCTAACTTTTGGACGACAGGTGGAAGCTGGTCTCCATCCTTTAATGGTGTTAAATTCAAGCTATTAAATCAATCAGGCTTTTCAGGTGAGAGAGAAACAGCAGATTACTGCTATCATCTCGTGGTAGCAGTAATCTAAACACAAAAACTCCTATTATTGTCCGTGACAGAGCAGTTCTAGTCGATTTTTTGAAATGCGTGAGTAAATATCTAGTTTTCGAAAAGCATACTGACTTACCGGTGTCCAAGATATACTAACTCGGGAGAACCAACTGAAGAAAAGCCTAGAAATAGTTCCTGTAGTCGGCGACTAGAATGAACTGTGCGTGTTCATGCAGGCCAAGCAAACGCTATTTTTTAAAGGGCTGCATAACTAGTTGACCAAAACGTAAAGTAATGAGATCAATTAACATTTAAATACATTGTTACTAAATATACGCTTTCAAGTCTCTAAAACAGTGCTTCCCAAACTTATGGATGTAAAGACCCCTTGCAAAAATTAAAATATTTCACGGCCCCCATCGAAAAAAAAAAAAAAAAAAATCGTAATACAGACATATATTATTATAATATTTATTGTATTTATATTCAATACAAAACATGTACAAGGAATATTACAAAAAATCAAATGCAAATATTACATTTTTAGCATCTTACATACACATTTAACATGGCACACTTAGTCTTAAAACATTTTAAATTTGTTTTCATTATTTCACCCTCCCCCTCAACAAAACTAACGGCGCCAAAGGGGGTCGCTGCCCACAGTTTGGGAAGCACTGCTCTAAAACATCTAAAAGGACTCAATTATACGTGATTTCCAGACTTTTATTCAAAAATACGGCTTGTCATTTTCAAGGTTCTTATATATTAATGGTTATATATACGAATGTTGTATTCCACAGTATGACTGATTCCATGGGACGATTCGTCAGCACTTGAAAATGAAATATAGTTGATGGTAATACTGTTATTTTTGAATGTCTTACTTAGAGGAGGACTTCGCTCCCGAATTATAAAAGAAGCCACAACGGTTCTCCGCTCACAACAAAACCTTAATAGAAACAAAGGACTGATTCTGCCCGAGATCTGGAAGACCCTTATTAGATCTTTCAAAATGCCAGAACTGAATTTTGCCGCCAACTACAAATCGTTCCTACACAACTAGCAGCTCATACACGCACTATGCATGTGATATACGCGTTCTTCTGCTTTTATAAAAAAATAAAATTGTATTCGGTTTATTTTATGGTTTTAGTGTTAACAGTTTTTAGCATTTAAGTGTTCTGACTATTTTTATACATCTTTTACCCTGATGAAGCCAGCAGCCACAGTTGGTGAAACTAGTTGGTATAACTTTGTTTTAAAATAAATTTGACCAAAAAAAATCCAAATAGTAGTCATTTATTCTCTCCTATGAAATATAATTTCTGGAAAGGAGTTGTTTTTTTTGTTTGTTTGTTTCTTTTTCCTCTCTCTCAAAATCGAAAATTTAAATAAACTGAATCAGTTTCACTTTTCACTCTTTGGCGGAACAAAAAAACAAGAATTCTTACTCTTCTTGATATTAGAAATAATCGGGACGATTTAACATACTGAATGTTAGAGTCAAACATATACAACTCCACTGTCTTGCATTTTAAATGCACACTGCAGCAAATTACTCATTATCAAACACACAGCTCACGCTACAATATACTATATTCAGCTCAGTTTAAAATGCACATGAAATTAAAGGTCATGTTGGAGACAGTGGTAAATACAGAGCATAAAATGAAGCATGGACAACAAGACTGAAATATATTTCTAATGGATTCTCAGAAGATTTTTTTTTATCCCAAACCTATGTTATCTTATAAATATATTAGCTGTGCTGAATAATTAGTTACTGGAAGGGTTGGGCACAGGATTTTCATAAGTAGAGACATGAATATCACATCGATCAAACGCACAACAGAAAGGTTGCAGAGCATATACAGTATAGTACACTAATACTGTGTGGGGTAATAACCAAGCGAATGACAGTAAATTAATATTTTTTCATTCATTATCATCAAAATATTAATTACATTTTATATCAGCATATTCTTTATTATTAAATAAGCTGTATACTAACAACTAATATACATGTATAAATACAAAGGAGAAAATATCGCTAGTTAAATAATAATAATAAACAAGACAGAAATGGATTGATCATGTTCTGAGAACGGATAGAGAAACAAATCGAATGGTAGCTTTGGCATGGATCCCGGAAGGAGAAAGGGGAAGACTCAAACTGACTTGGCAAAGAATGACAAAAAAAGATGGCTGGTTGGTATTGCTGGGGGGGGGGGGGAGAGGTGGGGTTAGGGTTGCAAAAGACAGGGGTTACCGGAGTATATAATGCATATTAGTATATATTATACTTATACTAATGTAATGTATCTATCTATCTATCTCAATGGCTTTAACAGGCCTTTAAGGCCCACAACCCTCCAAGGATGCTTGGATTTCGTAACCGAAATACGAGGATAGAATGGTCAATGGTCACCCCTATGCCTCGAGGCATTTCTGGCTGTATCTGTGTGTGTTCACGGGCCCGATTTGCCTGATTGCGGAATGAAAATTTCTGGCGGAAAAAACCCTGCTGTCCACGCCCAAGACCGGCTAACTTGGCTATGGCTGAGGAAAATCCTTCAGCTCCTCACGTCGTCGACGGGAATCGAACCTAGGACACTCCTTCAATAGTCATATGGTTGCAAGGCGCAAAGCCACTAAGGCTAACCGCGCGGACTAATGTAATGTATACTATATACTAATATAAATTGAAAAAAAAACAAAAAAAAACATTTCCTTTGCAGTAGTTAACAATATTAAAAAAAATTCATCTCCTCAACCAGAATGTTTAGATTTGAATGGGATCTAACATACCAACTGAAGAAGATCCCTGGTTTTTCAGCGACACTAACAGACGAAGATGGCAGATTTAGGAATTTGATGTAAAACAGTGTCTGTCGAAGAATTAATGTACAGTAGGCATTCTTCTACCTGTGGCCCCATTCAACATGAAACTCCAACTATTTTAATCGGCAAGTAGGCAAGAATATATCAAAAATTTGTTAAAGGCGATATAAAGCAAAATGAAAGAAAAGAGTACATTGAGGTATAAGTGCTACAAAAGGTATTAAACAATTGCCCATGAAAAATGAACAACTAACCTATTTCTATCTATCTAAATTATTTCAATTAAAAAATTAGATGGATAAACCAGCGTTCTCCTCCTCCATGGGGGGGGGGGGATTATTCTTAAACTGTTAACAGCATGGAATATCAAAAATGTCGTGCATAATACCGATTTCTGATATTATAAACAACATACGACAAGTTCTGGATAAACGAACACATGATGGTAAACATGTCTTCACTTTTTTTTTAAGGCCTGTAGGATGATGTGAATACAGATATTTTCCTAATAATTGTCAGGAAAATATCCGTATTCCTATTTATTGACGAAATAATCCTGATCCTTATCAAAGCGACTGACTATTTGTTATGCGAATCCCACCCATAAAAGGTGGTTTTACCTCTCGATGATTATATTATGGGTGGTCCAAGAATTATATACGGAAACATTTCCATGTTTTCTCTAGAAAATAAACATGGAAACTTTTAAACTACTTCAAGCCTCCAATAATCATGGTTGTGGTATCATACCCGGCAATGACTCGTCTAATCACTTAAGACATTCGCAATCACGTGCCCGCAGTGGAATTCCAAACTACGACCTACGGTTTGGACAGAACACAATCCTCTCAGCAACAAAATTTAATAGAACTCTTTACCTATTCCAACCTACTTGTTTCAGCACTAATGCGTACAAAGTCAACAACTTAATTCTTGTTTTTTATACATAAAAACTTTATTTTTTTTTAATAGTGAAACACTACCGTTCTCTCGGACAGATAGTTCATTATAACTAAGAGCGATGCAATAATTTGCTTTGATTTTTATTTATTCATTTATTTTTATATTCTCGACAGGCTTTACTACAAGGCTGGAAACCTAAAACAAATGCGAGTGGACTAGACAAGTCTTTTTCATGCTATTTCAAGTTATCGTTCATTGTGGTTTCACACAATGAATGATAAAAATCATCTATCACTTAAAATCTACGACAATGTTGATAAAGGTGACAAAATCCGGACGCGATTAAATTGTGCTATTTACTTATTAAGGTACACATTTGCACACACGCTGTGCAAACGAATAAAAACAATCGCTATCTATCTACATATATATCCTCTTCGCATCCAGTGATATATAAGGGCAAGCTCTATCTTCTCCGGTAACCCCTGTCTTTTGCAACTCTAACCACCCACCCTTCTCTCTCTCTCTCCAGAAATACTAACCAGCTATCTTTTTCTGTCATTCTTTGCCAAGCTAGTTTGAGTCTTCCTCTTTCTCCTTCCGGGATCCATCCCAAAGGTGCCCTTGGAAATGCATCTCTGTCCGTTCTCAGAGCATGATCAATCCATTTCTGTCTTGTTTTTATTATTATTTAACTAGCAATACGTTTTTCCTTTGTGTGTTCGTATAACTTATTTGTTATACACTATCGCCAAAATATTTAATATTTTACGTCAATGAAGTTATTTAATGTGGCTTCATGTTTCTACGTCGATTTCCAACTCTCCGTTCTATATAATATATAAATATGGCCTTCACACTGCTATTGAAGATCTTCGTTTTGCTTTTTTTTTATTACGATAAAATTCAAGTATTGTATTGTTTTTTTTATTACAATAATCGAATGATTTTCATACATTATTCAATCTGATGAAAGCAGTATTTGCTTACATCAGTCTTTGCATATCCTTGTTCTACCTAAGTATCAACATTATATCTCAAGTATGTAAATCTGCAGACACAAATAATATTAGGAGAAAGTGAGAGCTTGAAACCAAGAAAAATTTAAGATTCAGTGGGTCAAAAATTTAAATAAAAAATTTAAGATCGGAATAAAACACCGATGGATGCAGGCAATGATGGCTGATTTATCAAGAGGGAAAATGGTCTCTGTCCCTACATATAAGCTGTTCATTTTGCATCTTACTCTGGTAAGACTGTTTGGAAAAGTCCTTAGATGAAAGATGATTTTATCACCCTTGCTTATTTAAAATGGCTTGAACAAGTTGTTCCATGTTTGATCTTCAGACCAAACGTGGAGAGAAACTTTTGGAGCAGGTTTTCCAGAGTAGCTGACCTTTAATGCACCCATGTCATGAATGTGTTACAGATTTCAAGTTTTGTAGATGAGATTATCATAAAAATATAACAAACAAAACTCTTGGTAACAAACGAAACGAAAAAAGGAAATTATATTATATTCGCCAAATGGTACGCAAAACTTCGGTGTGTAAAGTAAAAAAAAAAAAAATGCCATAAATATGAATAAAAAGTTCATAAACGTGTGAAGTAAGTTTTCGACGATTTGATTAAGCATCTATATAATTTTGATACTTTGTAGACACTGCATCCAATACCATGAACTTCCTGTCTTTCGTGTTTTCAGAAGGGAGGGAGAGAGGGAAAGAATTGCTTTCCGCTGTTGTCTCGGCTGTCGTGACCTTGTTATGCATGACATCTGGAAGTGCAGACGTTGACTGAAGCTTCAACATGCCTACACAGCTTTCAGAACGAATCTCGGGCGTGAAGCCTTCGGCAGGAGCACACCAGACCAGTGTGAAGAAAAATCATGCTGAAAAACAGCGACGAAATTTCTTTGATTTATTATATTTCAGCTGCTATAAAAATATCAAGCTCAAAGCAAACCATCATTTAAATTAAAGTGCATTGGTAAAATGACAATTTTAACTTGGATACATTCAGGAATAAACAAAAGAGTAGAGTATATACTACAAAAAACTTAACACGTTCATAAACAAACTGGTAGAGGAAAGGCAAACAATTATATGCCAAAAATTCGATGAAAAAACCACAATAACACAATATTGTAATAAAATCTGCCACACACGGCATTCATTTGCTATAGCAGATGTATGCCACAGTGTATTCCCAGATTTTCATACGACGGAGCACTTGACAAATCCTGAAAATTTCACGGAACACCCTGGTTATTTTGTAATGTATTAATAATTAATTATGCCATAATCATAAAGAGTATTAGTACACTTATGTATACGGGGTGACATGTTGACAAATATAAAATTACATTTAAATCAGTTATCAATCACTAGACTAATGAAATCTTGTAGTTCCCTCAGGCCAACATAATTAAATTAATTTGCGCTGATTTTCATTGACATATCCCATTCTGATCACCAAAAATTTTTAATATTATAAGTACTTACCAATCAATGCAGACTTTTTCTTCTGTGTGCTGGTAGTTTTCTCCTCCTTTTGTACATCCTGGAGATCGCTTTGTAGGCTGGAGGTGGATGAATCACTATCTGTTGCGTCACAAACACCTTCAATAAGAGATTTCTTAACACCAAAATTAAACAAAGTCCCTTGTCTCTTATTCATATTAAAATTTCAATCTGTAGGCCTATTACTTTAAAAAATCAGGGCACTACGGTTTCGAAACAAGCACTTTCACCCTAAATACGAACTTGCGAAGAACGTATTCAGTATTACTAGATTTGAGAACCGGATACAGACTATCTTCATCTTCAATTTCAGTGGAAAAATTTTCCTTATACAGGTATCCCTTGATTAACGAGATTAATTAATCCCTCGATGTTACGCGTATATCAAAATCGCGTTAATAAAATAATATAACCAATGCCAAAAATTATAATCCGTCCATGATCGATTACTATATTAATAATTCGTTTTATATGGTACTCTTTTAGGAAAGATAAAAAATGAACGCAAAGTAAATGTTTAACAAATTTGTACCTACATTAGTTACTGCAATTTTTTTTTTATCAAAAAAAAGTTATCAAGAGTCGTTTGATCGGTTTTAGTTTATTTTTCCTATCAGCATAAATTCTACGATAACAAGCAAAAATGACTCTCTAGACTCGGCAAACAAGCATTCCTCTTAACACCTGGATCCATATCCATTACTTGCTGCTTAATTGATTCTAAAACTGTGAAATATTCCATGCAGTTCTTTGTTATCTCCTTTGTAACCTCATCTTCACATTCCATTTGTTCGTTGTCTTCATATGCGCGTTCAGTTTCAAGAAGACGCTGAAATCTTTTGAATTTGAAATCCAATAATTCTTTAACATCATCTGCATCAACATCATCAAAACCAAGGTCTTCACCAATTGCAACGATTTCTTCAACCACACTGTTCATAGGTTTTTTTTTTTTTTCCCCAAAAATCCTAAGTCATTAGCGCATTCTGCAAAAGGTTTTTCCAAACAGCTCTCATGCAGCTAGAAGACATTTGCTCCCACGAATCATGAATGTTTTCAATTGCGTGTTTAATGTGCAAATTTTTCCAAAATTCTTTGAGCCTAATCGCATTTCCTCCAGTTGTTTCTGCTGCCTTTGAGAATGTCTTTTTAAGAAAATAGGCTTTGAAAGTTGCAATGACGTCCATGTCCGTGGGTTGTAGCAATGATGTCGTATTTGGTGGAATTTTGCTAAATTTAAAGGCGCATTAATTAAAACTCTTGCCGCGTATATAAAGGGACTGTCGCAATTAATTTCGCCGCATTAATCAAATCTCGGGTTAAGCAAGGGATACCTGTACTTCCTTGCTGATTGGTCATTAACATTTGCAACACAGATGTTATTTCGTTCAGTTTTGAGAACAGAGGATACGCCGCCTATTGTTGCAATCAGCTTGCAGGCAATTTTTATGACCGGTCATAAACAGTGGTATTCCCTTTCCCGAATTACTTCCACGTTTAATATATATATATAGGCCCGGTGGCGTTCAAACTGGCAAATTCAGCATTTTGCTCAAGCCGGATTTATTAAAATTCAATTAAAAAGGCGCCTTATTTTTACCCCCTTAAAAATGTCTAGAAAGAAAGATAAACGCATGCCCACGGAATCTATACTTTGGCTTAATGCATTTTATTGAAATTACTGAGTGCAATAATTTCACTCTGGTTGGATGAAATTTGCTGTTTATGATGTACACAGAACTTTGACCACTTTAATAATAACACCATCAAACCATCAATGCTCGAACGTTTCAATTGTTTGCACTGCAGGTGAATTAGCAATAAGTCAATTATTACTAATTATATACATTTTTTTGCATTTTTAATGTAATTCAGAACACCTGCTCTAGAGACCAAAGAAACTTCTTCACGACACTTCAGATCTCTAATAAGCGACCTAGTACTTTCACACCGTGTGATGAATTTATCTCCCAACTAAACACATTCAACAAGCGTGCTTACGGCGGGATTTGAACTTGCTGTCAGTTGGAAAGCGAGTACGTTAACCTCTAGGCCAACTCGATCGGCAACTGGATGGAATTTAATAACGAAATTTGTTATTTAGGAGCTCGACTAAAATTTGTCGAGCTAATTCAGTTTGGTTCCAAATCATACCATTTTAATGGCAAAATTAGACAAAACATATGTTTAGGTACATAAGCCGAAAACGGTTCCAAGTTCAATGTGAATAAATTATTACACAGAAGACCGTTATAATAACATGGACCTTCTCTATTCGTTTTCCTGGTTGTGTTTGTATAATGGTATACAAGTAACAAAAAAAAAAATCATTTTCTATGTGTGATATTTAAATAATAAAAAAATCTGATGAATTAGTAAGGCACAAATACTAACAGTACTATTTTAGCTATGCTACTATAAATGAATTATACAACTGGAACCCTAGACAGACCCAGCGTATTTCAAATGAAAATAAATAAATAATACTATTGCAGCTTTCTACTAGGAGACCTAAAGTCCGTTAAAGGTAACAGCAGCATTATCTCTCAAGATAAAAAGGCGGTGTTCATATTTTGAGGAGGAAACCCGACTCTAGATATCAGTCGAGCAGTGCACTATCTATACTGTAACAACGACCGACGCACGTGTTTCAACTTCCGCGATTCAAATTCGCAACCTTGAACAGAGTGTTACACGCTTCCTCAAATGTATAACGTATTTCTTGCTTCTTCCACTCTCATCTTCCTCCTATTCAGTAAATAGCAATATCAGGGTTCAACACTACTAGTTATCAAGTGTCCTAAACAATCCCTATATTTCTTGATTGTCCATAACTATTATGAAGTTTTATTTTATATATATTCATAAATGTATAAGAAACTTCTGAAGTGGGTCTAGCAGTGAACGACATTTGTCATTTTACTAAATTTCTAGGTCGTTCAAAAAAAGATAATTCGGAATTCTTAAAATGACCTGAAAAGTTAAATACGAAGACCACTGCCATTTGACACAGAGGTCTCTGTGAATTTTCCAGAATTGAGTTAAATTATATACATCGGCGAAATATTATAAAGAAATGAAATAACAGATAAAACAATACAATTAACATTCATTTCGGAAAATAACACAAAAATATTCCCACATCTGTAGTCTGTATGTTAACAATAGTGATATATATTGCAAAACTAGAATCTATAAGTAACAGATAAATAATAAAACAATGTTACGTAATTTGATCAAAGTGAATATAAAATTAATTAGTTTAAAATATTAATTTAATTTTAATTCATTAATTATTAGTAATTATTTATTAATGCTTAATTTTTAATCATTTAGTTACACAAAGACTAAATTATAAACAATTACAGATGTTTATAAGAACTTTAAAGAAGACCAGATGTCAAACAATTCAATTTCAAAATGTGTGTGTGTGTGTGTGTGTGTGTGTGTGTGTGTGTATTTATTTATGAATAAAGCAGCGGGCAGAGAACTATTGTTTTTCAACTGTAGGAAAGATATCAAAATCATTAATTCCTTTGAGGTTTATATTACCGAGGATGGGGAAATTTTATGGGATCAACAACTATGAAAGAAATAATTACTTGCTGCTTATTATTACATAGGTGTTAAGAAGAAAAAAAATTACAAACAGGTATGAAGTGTTCAGCATGAAAATATTAAAAAAATAATAATAATTAAAACCATTACGAGTTTTATAATATATACTCCAAGAGATCAAAGATCAAGCACAGAAATAGTCTTCTGACGCAAAATAATCTTGTACACAACTACACTAACGAACACTGTACTATAAATATTAAATGACTCTTCCAAGGACTCATCACGGGAGGGCACTCCATTCTATGCAACTCACTGTCTACACTACTTAATCCTCCATCTGCACTAATGTTGCCTTGCGCAAGCAGCTCCTTACGTATACAAAGGGTTGATGGATCCGTTTCCCGGGTAGAGCGACGAGGTTCTACATACGCCATGTTATTATAGACTCCTCATCAGTGGCAGCAATATATCATAAACTTCAAAATCATTCGCACTAGCATTCCCAACACATTCCGGCAATGCTTTACACTCACCCACTACTCTTCAGTATTAAAAAAAAAAAAAAAAAATCTCACTTTTTTTTACTCACCCCTAACTTCCGCATTTTCCAGGAATGTCCCTATCCTTGTCCTCTCCCCTTGTTCTATTATTTCAAGAATCCCTCAAAGATCAGGTAAATACCTCCTTCCGGCTTAAACGTCTCAATCATATCATTCGTTTTATAAAAAACTCTGCAAATGACAACTTTCAGTTATGCCCACAGATAACGTGCGACAATCCTACTTTGCGTGATGGTTTGCATTTTAACTTTCCTCTATTTTATGAGTTGAGTGAAGAAGAAACACAACAAAAACAAATGACGATTTATCTTTATATAATATAATTAATGGTTCGTGTTATCAGTCTTGAGTCTATAAAATGAAAGCTGAATTTTATTTATTTTGTTCGAAGTTATGCTTTCCCAATCCAAGTTACATTTCTGTTGATGAAACTAGTACTATTATCAATCTTATAGAGATACTTTTTATAAATTCTTATTTCTACCTGGACAATACATGTAACTAGTACCACCACCACCATATATGTTCGAGATCGGTTTTATGATTGGGGGGGGGGAGTTCAGGACCATCTAGACTACAACCAACTCCACATGCACTATATGAGGTCGACTAAGTCAAGGAAGGAAAAACGTGGGCAAACCATATAATGAGAAGTAAATATAAAATCCCTATGGCCATACAGATGAGCGTTAATATGAAATTCATCGCGCAAAGTGGATTGTGTATATTCACTCATAGGTTATCTTCTTCCTCTGCTCCACTCTTAAATATAAAATAATCATAATAGCGTCGTCTTTTTTTTTTAATGTGTATTTTTTTTTCCCTGGAATTGTAAGTGGAGCTCGTATTATATAACAGGCGCTCGCGTAATAGACGAAAATTTTCCAATTGAATGGGTAAATAGTTATCGATAGTAACCTAGCTCTGATTACGTCACTTTCGTAATGTTTTGCAAGTAACTATTATTTGTTCCTTTCAGATAAAAATGACAGAACCAACGGAGAAAATGCAATTCCATAAAACAACATAGAATGTAACTATTTTTCTCGAAGTACTCTCTTGCTTTTAAGTTGCAGAGTATTTATGTATTATATTGTTTTCAATGAAATAATTCTTTTAGCCCAACTTTTGGGAAAGGCGCAGTCTTCCTTCACGAATGAGAGCTTAATTTCTTTCTGTGTGTCTTTGCACGTAAGTGAGCATTACATGTCGAAACATACTTGAATAAAATTCAAGTATATTTGGACTTACATACTTGACATGTTCTTAAAATTAAGATGTAGGATTAATGTTTTCATTTTACATTCTGATTAAGTATTCTATTACTAATGTTTCAATATTTTCCCACTGAATTTAACTTCCGAAATCATGGGAAGGACATTATACACGCGAAAGTAGGGTTTACCTCAATTTCAAATCCTTCTGTCGGATAAACAAATATTTCTAGAGTTGAGTGCAAGAAAGGGCGAAACATCTGAAGGTCAAGAGTATTAGCCGTAAGCAAGGTAGGTTTTGTTAACATTAGGCCAAACAACTAAAAAGGTATGATGTTAGTACATGAATCATTAAATGCGTACGTTCTCCGGCTGGTTGGTGCTTTGCTGGAAGTCAAGATAACAGAGATACTCTACAAAAGTAAAATAATCTCATTTAGAGTTAAACCGATGTCTGCAAGAAATATTTCATGCATGGCAAATACATGTTCAAAAATGGAATTCATAATATTACTCGTATTAAATAAAATATTTCTAAAATCGTAATACATAAATAAGACTTTATGTGCGCTTCATTTTAAGACCGATTACAAATAATAATAAAATAAAATAAAAACAAATATATATATATATATATATATAATAAAAAAAATACTGTAACTACCAGGTCGATGCAAAAATAGTATATTGCAAACAAACAATAACGTTTAGCAATAATAATAAAACTAAGATCTAAGATGAAAATAAGTTTTACTGGTTAGACCCTACTCAGCTTACGAATCCCCCAACCGTGGACTTCCGGTCGAGAAATAATTCCTTATGGGATACTTCTTTCGTTCTTTGTTCAGCTGTAACCAATTGAGTAAACTTTAAAACAGTAGTGCAATGTTTAGTGAAGAATTCAGAGACGCTCCTCAGGGATGAACGCGTCACCCCCCCCCCCCCGCTTAATTGTCGGTTAGCTATCCATTATATGCTGTAGTTTCAAGACTGTAAATAAACTCCTTCGCCATAATGTATAATCCTAAACAATGGTGTGTGTGTGTGTGTGTGTGTGTGTTTAATTTTAAGTTAGTTTAATCTCAGTGTTACAACAATATCTATGAAGAGACCGCTAGAAATAATAATAAAAAAATGACACATATGCATACAAAATAATGACTGCAATTAAAACTTGATACAGAAACATTGCAGATATCACCCAAAAGCAAACGATCCCTCCCCTCTCTCTCTCTTCTTAACCCCCTCCCCAATGTTAATAATATGACAAAATTGTACACAGACTAAACTAGTTAACTGAATAATTATGAATTGTTCTTAGATGTTTAAAAAAAAAAAAAATTGTGAGCGAAATTTCCCCAAATCCACAACAGCAGTTGTGTGACGTACGACACTCTCGTAGCTACAAGCTTTATGCCAGCCAAACATTATTTACATTATATATTTTCAAATGTAGAAAGTATGGTATGCTGAAACGACATCACGATTTCAGGTCGCTTGCTAAAACTATTAGCAATTTTCGCTCTTTTCACGCAGATGGTCGTACTGTGACCATGTGTGGCCTGTTTAGTTTTCGCTCACACTCCTACATCGATGAACACTTGGAAAGGACAATGTATTCATGTTCCTGTGATTTATCGACAGAAAGAGTTCTGAAGAATCTTCCAATTTGCATGCTAAAATGTTTTCCAGTACTACTGATAACATTTCTCTAATTGCTTTCTAATTCCAAATATGCCGCTAGGTAACATGAATATATGCAGTCTGAATCTCCAATCAATTCCCATTTAAGACTACATTCATGAAGCGGTTAGCTCTTTCAATTCTTTCGGTGAAGTTGATCGTGCTAGAATATAAACGTTCTCTGACATGCCGCCGTACGGAGAGTGGTGGAGACCTTGAAGGTCAAGGAATTGGTCCTTTTCTCGAGGACTAAACTTTGGTTAACGACAGAAGTTTATGCAGTATCAACCTGCGGGTAGTAGAACTGTTGTTTACCTTAGAGCCATTTTCTTGCTGTCATTTGTAACGAATAATTTTGAATCATTTCAATTTGTTTTTCCACTAAAAGTGAGATGATTCAACAAATTTTAATAAAAAATACCAAATAACGCATTTCACTAAATTCCTCCCAGTTAAGGTGCAGTTATTGGCATTTATATCAAATTTTCATACCAAATTTTGGCAGAAAGTTTTGGTTGTAAGTAAAACTGAGATACCTAAAGTGAAAATCTTAGTGAAAATCAACAATTTCAATAAAATCCGTGCATCAAAAGTACAGATACTGCGTGCATATTAAAGAATAAAACGTAACAGAGTTAAGCAATTTTCGAAAACCAAACTATTAAAAAAAAAGTCTTCAAAAACGTTTTCCAGGTTTTTGAAGACTTTATTCAAGTACTGTATTCAGTTGTTTAATCGATTTGAGGATTACTGGAAAGTAAAAACTAGGCCAGAACAGTGCAGTGGGTTTCATCAGACGATGAAACCCACTGCACTGAAAAATACTCCATAAAGGTACGCTAACATGGCACCCAGTGTGGGAAGGAATAGAGATAATAACTAAACCGTTCTAGCTGGAGAATCTGATCTACAGTCCTTCCCATCATGCAGATAAATACCGTTAACGACAAGTACAAGCAACAGAGTCCATTATCAACGCAGCAATGTAATCGAACATGCAGCTCCATTTGCTTGAACAATTAGTGCACACATTAACCACAACCGACCAGTAACCAGTCAAGAGAGGAGTGACGTCATAGCTCAAATGCATTAAATTTCGGTTCGATTTTAAAACTGTTTTCAGTTGTAATCATATAAAAACTACTGCTGCCAAACTTACTCTTTACAATTTATGCGGCCGAATTATTTTTTTCACGCCCAACCGAGGACGTTAATCCCCCTCTTCTTCCCCTCAAGAACTTAAAAAAAAGCCGCGCTCCACGAGGTCTCTTATATACTTATGTTTGGACAAGGAGACCAATTGTATTTTTAAAAGGGAAGAAGGAACTAGATGAGAGTACGTCAACCATTGTGGGCTCACGGAGAACAAAGAAGATCTAAAATAAACAGGAGCGAATGCTGGTCTTGAAATTCACGCTTGCTCTTGTTATCATTTAGGAAGTGAAAAATGTGATTGAAGTCTGATTAGCGGAATAATGAATTACTGACCATTTAAAACTACATATTTAGAAATTTATGTACATTTAATCATACAAATAGAATATCATTTGTAAAATAAATATTGTATCTTTTTCAATTTAGCTACTTGAATACATATTCTACCCTACGCTTCTTCTTTATGAACTGGTCAATAACATCGTTATAAAAAGTTGGTTGTAACTTAATTTTCAGAAGCAACACGCACACTTGTAAAGGCTAGCTGAAGCTCACTGGCTAGAGCTACTTTGACTGCGTATGGCCTGTTTTTAAGACGACGTGAAGGGAACGGATATGGCTATGTGCGCGCATGAAATCGCAGTACTGCAGCGAGGACCTGGAAACTCCGAGAACGAGTAAGCCAAAGTAGCTTTGACTAGACGAGCAAGTATCTGCCTTCGATACACAACGCAAAGCTCAATTATTGCCGCGCAAGCTTGAAACGTATTCTGTCTACAAAAATAAAAGCCTAAATGGGATGTTTATAAATGCATGCATTAATTAACAAATAAATATTACTTCTTCAAGTAATGAGCTTGCGCAGCAAGCATTGAGAACTCGCCCCTGAAAATAAAAGGTGAAACATTCTATTTTTATTCTTTTATCACTTAGTCTAGCTTCAGGTTATTTGATAATACAACAGAAATGATTCATTTGGAAACAAAAACAACCAAAATGTTTCCTAGAAAACTGATTTGACAACCTTGTCACAACTTCAATGCAACAGTAGCGCCTTGTTTCGCCCCATAAGAAAACTTGCCTCACCTTTATCTCTGATAATACCCAAATCACAGTGCTGTTTAGGTAAAGGTAAAAGTGGATTCGTCGGTCTGTACTTTAATTAGTAGGAGAAATGGCGTTTCTACGCTTCTTATCTTAAATTAAATAAAATTAATGTCTTAATAAAGTTACTTTTTCGATAAAAAAAAGGATGCAAATGTAAAAAGATCGCCAGTAAAAAAATAAATCGCATTGAAATCACACGAGAAACAAATTAATTTAAAATAAATTCGTCGTTAATAATGGAAGATAAGCCTCTTATTTGAAAACTGGGAGCGGTATCTTTGAAGCAATACAGAAATTATTTTTGCTGGTTAGGTCTTTTCTTTATTGCTACTATAATAAACGAAATTGTTGTAATGTTTTTCAAACTACAATCTATTATTATGTCCGGCTATGGTTCATTAACGTTTTATAATAATAAGCTATATTTATTAATGAGGCTTATTAAACATCCTTACATGTGATGGCCTTCGTTTCATTCGCTGAAAAACTACTTGAAAATGGTTTCTCAGCCACATTTAAACTCGCATCCAGCAAATGCAGAGAGAAGTAAAGAATATATTAATGGAAATATGTTGCCAAACTATGATGGCCAAGATGAGAATGGGAATATGACCGCTGTGCAATAAGTAGACGAAACTAGAGAATGTTTAGTTCGTCGCTGAAACTATAAATGCGGACTTTAGAGTTTAGTTGATAAACAAAATTTTATGTGGTTAATAGGTGATATTTTACATTTTTATTTGATATTAATAAAATCAATGATCTGTTGCATATCTACATTGGCCAGCGTGGATCCATTAAATTTTTTCAAGCTGTTTCTAATAATAAGTCTTGTAACACTCGATACTGTATGCACATATAGCTGAAATGATATAATTCCAACAACGGATAGAACTGAAAAATTCGATTAAAATAAAATATAAAATGTCATATTTTATTAATGTGAGTGTGTGTGTTTTCACTATGTGCCAACGCCCACGAAAACCTAGAGTACATTAGTAGCGTGAGTGGGATACGGTATAAAAAAAGGTGTCGTAATTATTATTATTTACTTTTTATTGTATTTATTTATTTTTTTTTTTACATAGTCCTGATACTCCACTCTGGTCACACATGGAGGTTTTAAACCCGCCTCCAATAGGATGATTGGAGGCGGGCTTTAATTCTCATCGCCCGGTGGTCTAACATCGGCCGATGAGAATTAAACTGCCTAAAACCATTTACAACCATACCTAAGTGAAATTCAAACTCAGATGTACACTATTTACTTGGGCAAGCAGGGAGCAGACAAGATAATATTTTGTAAAACGTTTTATAAATCGAATAACTTGATTTGATAAATTTTAATAATCCCTTGAATAGTTTAATGTGACCCCCCCCCTATATCCACCGAGGGTTGTAAACTTACTGTACATTAGCACTAAGGATGGTCTAAGTTAAATACTCCAGAAAACTCTTAGACCAAACGAGGCAGGCCCCTTCAAGACTCAAATAAGCGGATTTGTGATAGTGGAGAAGAAACTCTCCTCTCATTTAACACCCTGCCCGTAATGGGATTTCAACTCACGACCTATTATTCAGAAAACAGAGAGGCTATTGACCAAGCAGGCAGGCAATTACATATAAACTTGAAAGATCCCAATAAAAGTACTTGAGGTCACTTGAAATGAAACTGTAACCACATCAAGGTTAATCAATTCTACAGGGTTCTAATGGTACTTCAGACCGGTCTAGATGGCCCGAGGGGTTAACGTGATCACTCACTCTGCTCATTCGAATCCCGCCGTGGCTATGGACGTTTTGTGATGGTCTTTAAGTCGGAGATGAATTTCATCGCCCGGTGTGAGTCCACCTCCCCGCTTACTGAAGACATTTGAAAGTTTCACGCTTAGTCTCTAAAGCAGGGTTTCCTGGATTATGTAATAATAATCTTTGGGATAAACTCGCCACTTACTGGATACCTGAAGAGGGGAAGAGAAGTAAAAGGTAGATAGAAGATCAGATGAAGAGATGAACTTACTCTAACAGCAGGACCAACCTGGTCGAGAAAAGCCCAAAACAGAGTCGAATGGAATACATGGGGGAGGCCTTTGCCCAGCAGTGGGATTTTACAGGTTGACAACAACAACAACATAATCTTTAATTCCACGCACAGTACTAATGTACTAGAGGTTCACAACCTTTCATGGGTGATAGTCACAAAAAATAAAAAACATATGATTTCCATTACAAAGGCCGAATTATTTTCAGTGGAAACTTGGCTGTGCAATTCCTAATACTCTCACAAATCTCCCTTCCCCATCAAGTTCCTTTAAAATGTCCACGTTTGTCATTTTCAGCAAAGCAGATAACATAACACCAAAGTGGCATTGGGTATTTTCTAAACTAAGTTTCTATATTCGGCCATGAAATAAGGATGGATTTATAATATCCCTATTTCTATTAAAACTGAGTAAAAATAGAAGAAAAACAAAACTGAGTCAAAATGCATCAATAAAGGCAATAATAATCAATATTAATTCGAATATCAACTTGCATTTTTTTATCTCTATACTAATATTTATATATGCCTGTGTGTTAATGTATTCGTATGCATGCAAGTATCGCGGGATGGTGGAAAAAGAGAGAAGAAAATTCATGCTCTGAAATATTACTATTGCAACAAGTGTATTGAAATAGCAAATCCCACATTCAATTTTAGATTATCCAATGTGCACCGAAAAGTTTTCAATTTTATCTTACCTAAAGACAAAAACCTCGAACGATCACTCAGCATATATGTAATGGCCCATTTATATTAAAAACCGCTCTAATTACACACACAATTGCATACATACGTTTCCGTTAGGAAATTACCAGTAAAGTGATATTGTGCAGCACTATAACATACCTCAACATAATCAGCCACTTATCGGTAAGTTTTAAAATATAATTTTTTTTAGTCTGCTTTTATTGATATGCTGGTTGCAGTTACGTCAGTATTTGATTTAATGGTGAACAACCTATTTATTATATCATTTTTTATACTTTATTGTATAATTATAATTGCACACTCCTGAAGCACTTCAGCTAGCCTTTTAAAGAATGTGGAGAGAATGCCATGCATCGACTGTGAAGTCATCCAAAGCCACAAATCTGTGGCTTTTACGAAGCACTATAAACTTTTTCAATTATAATGCATGCGCGTGCGAGGGGCCCGACGATCGGGGAGTCCGTCCATCAGGGACACAACTCGTGCATATACGACTCAAGATTCTACATTTCCCAACAGAAAAATAGAATTCTTCGTGTACACTGTTGTTGAAAAAAGTAACAATGGATAACTGAGATTTATGCTTAATCTTCAAGCACTGAACAAACTAACAGAACAAACTTACATTATAGCTGAATTCTAGATTTCTTTGGAAGATGCAAAGATCTTGTTAAAATTTGATCTCAATAATAAAATGCTGACGAAGTAGTCCTTTCACACCCTAGTGAATTTGCTACAGACTAATGAGGAGTTGTCTTTCAAGACAGCTCATTACTGTACTGTCCGCGCGGTTAGCCTAGTGGCTCTGCGCTTCGCAACCATATGACTGGGGAAGGAGTGTCCCAGGTTCGATTCCCGTCGAAGACGTCAGGAATTTGAGGATCTGCCATAGCCAAGTTAGCCGGTCTTGGGCGCGGGCAGTAGGGTTTTACCCGCCAGTTTATCTGGCGTTTTTCATCCCGCAAGCAGGCAACCGTCCCCGTGAACACACACGGATCTACAGCCATAAATACTTAACCCCCCCCATGAGGGGGCTCAACTCGCCCCAATAGGGACGAGGAAGAAAAAGGGAGGAAACGCCATACGGATAAATAAATAAAATTACTGTACTCGTCGACATCACTCGCAGTTATTAGACAAGGTTAAAAACAACTATATGAAATAAAATCGAAATTTAAAATTCTAAAAACTGCTAAATCGGAAAAAATAATAGACATCTTGTGTATTTATGGTTATTTTATAAAAATCATCATTCTTGATAACTATTAAAGGTTATTTATATTATTAATGGTGTGCGACGGATAGAATCCGAGCATTTGACTAGTGGTGTAACAGAGGAGTCCATAGTTTGGCCATTGCTATTTAATTTGCACGCAACTAAAAGGAATTATTTTAGAGGGGAATGTCCAGTTGTTTGCAAACGATTCATAGTTCAACATATTGGAAATATGGGGATAGAAAATAAGATGCACGTTTAATACAATAAAATTATGCCCTTGGGAATCAGAAGACTGCTTGCTGTATATTACACTGATAGGAATGGGCTGCAGAAAACATGGCGGCTAGATCCGGGAGTTGGAACAGCAGTTTAAATTTCAGGGGGCATATTTCAAAGGCGAGTAAAATATCTCACAGGATCACCTTGGATGTTGAAGAGCACAGTAACAATTACAGATAAGGAGTACTGTATCACTTTATAAGGTTTAGATACGGCACATAGCACAGTTTAATTGTGTGAACTTCTTGTGGGATGGGGGAGATGGTGGAGAAAATCCAGATGCAATTGATCGAAATGGAGACTGGTTTGTGGAGTATTCCCTGTGAAGACAGACTGAAAATCTGCGAGGTACGAAATTTAATTGATAGATATGATAGAAGGGGAGGGGTCGAATATGACAAATACTGAAGGGAATTTTTTAGAATACATGCTGAAGAAATGTTTCAGTATATGACAGGACAGAGTATAATAAAGGGGATCCCCCCCCCCCAGAACTTATATACACGTGCTTGAGGACTAGATTTCGTCATGTGAATTACGGTCTATAGAACACACAACTACAAGAGAAAACTCTTCAATTAGAGTTACAAGAAATAGATATGAAAAAAAAAAAATGAAAAAAAAAAAGACTTTTACTACATCCTAAAGTGCATAATATGTATCATATGTCGCCACGCGTTTATTGTTAAATTATTTTTAACCATTATAATGTTAAAAACAGAAGACTAGATTTTTTTGCTTGGAGAGTGGGGAACAAGTGGAATCATTGGCAGCCAGTCATGAAATTGTTTAAAGAGATATGATAGGTATTGTTTAAGTAATGGTTAGTGTGACCCGTCCGCAATGTCTTTGAACTCCACTGAAAATTCATGTGTAACGATAATTTGTAATTAATAATAATTACATTATATAAATTTATTTAGAAATTTTGATTCAAAATTGCCACTTCATTCCATGCTGCCTCTACTAGCCTGAAAATTGTGATACTTTGTGACGTGGGGGAGAAGACATTTTAGGATGACTCGATAAAATCATTAAGCTATACAAATCCCATGCATAAGTAAACACTATATATTCCAGTGGAGCACACTAAGCACACTATGCCTTCTCTCGTTTTCTTTTCTTTTAAATTAATTATCTTCATGCAAATAAAGATTCAATTTACAAAGGTAAAATTCCTTTTAACACAGATTTGCGATTATCTCAAATGAAATATCCAGGCCTCGGAATAATTTTCCCTTATCCAACCATTTTTAGCTCGACATCTCAGCGAGTTTTCTGCTACCTGAGTTAATGTATAAATATAAATAAATTGCTCATTTGCATATTATCAATTTATCTGTGACTTGAAAAATGCAAGAAATACTTCTGCAGAAACCCTGTTCATTCTATGAATAATACGGAAAAGTACTGTAAACAAAGGCATTTTGATTTTATATATTATTTCTACAGAACATTCGAAATCGATTATAAAATTTCCATTCATTTGTTATAAAATTACTTAAAAGTAATTATAACATGAGATTTCACTACGTCTTGTGGTTTTTCCCCCTTTTCTATTTTTTTTTCTTTTTCTTTCATCCATTCGATGAATTAGTCGCGTTTGCGTATATGAGACTAGAAATGAAACAATCATTAAAATCAAGCTACGTAGTAGTGTTTCGAAAACACACGCTGGATACGTAATAGCACAACACTATCGCGTGTTGACGCCATTCTAGCATTAACAGGAAAGTAGCTATTGGTTATCATTTCCCGTAGAGGTCTTTAACCTGTTACTCGTAATGTACATTGCAGCCTGCAGCTTCGTAGCTTAGGAAGCTTAATAAATAAAGTAGCGTGTAATCTATCTCGAATTCTATATTGTAGAACATGAAGAATTTATTCCCAATTTCTCCTACTAACAATGTCGAACTACAGATCACCTGCTCTACAGAGAGAACAATGTGATAATCGATGTGTCGTACGAATATGCTTCAAACGGTATTAGTAATTGGAATTAAACTTTAAAAATACTGTAATATTAACAAATACTAAACAGCGACTGGATGCATAACAGATTTGCAAGGTGGACAAAATCGCATAACATTAAATGCTACTCCATCGAGAATGCCAACTAATCGACTGCTAAATAACTGCGTAGTTTTATATTGAAATAATTTATTTCACACTCTGCAACGGGTAAAAATACAAAGAAAAATTGAACAAACAACTGTGCATGTCAGGAATACATGCTCATTTCAATAAACACAGGTTGCAGCTGATTATTTTTTTTACTCCCCCCCCCCTCTTTGCGATCACATGATTGAGTCGCTATTCCATTACAAACAACTGTATTAATAACTAAATAAAACAAACATTTAAGTAGATAACTCACTTTTAAAATGTCCATTTTGGCTTTAAAAATATAATAATGTTTCGCACATAAAATATGCGAAACAGTTTATTTCGCATATAAAAGAAATAACTGTATTGGAATTAGTAATAACGTAGGATGATGTCACTTTGGACAAGATATCAACTTTACCACCAGATGGTGACAGTGATCACGTAGTCCTGTGTGCTGGGAAGGCATGCAGAAGTAACTGGAATAAGAGGATACATGTGGAACTAAAAGGCATGAGATTATGAAAGGTTCAGTAAATACCTTGAAGCAGGTCTATAGGAAAAGGAACTTGAAAAGAGATTAAACAGACTGCATGTCTAAATTCAAAAAAGTAAATACAGTAGGCGTCAAATGGATGAAAAGGAAAATTAAGCAAGAATTACAGAAAAAGAAAATTATAGAGAAAATATAAAGTGAACAGTTGCATGAAACCTATCAACTGCAAACTAGAACAGTGACAAGTACAATATATATATATATATATATATATATATATATATATATATATATATATAAAGAACCTAGAAATACCAGGAGACTAGCGGGAAAAAAAAAAATTTCGTTAGAGGTTATAGTGGACCTATTCATTTTTTTTTTTTTAACGTATTAGTGGAAAAGATATTGTTCTAAGGATCGCTCAACTGATTTGAGGTATTGAGAAATATCAATACCTCAACTCTTGAAGGTGGATGAAATGGAAATCTAAGTTTTAAAGTAATCATGATGTGAATAAGGCACAGATGGACTGGAACAAACGTTTTGGGAAAGCATGTGCTAAGAAATGGACGTTTCTACGTTGTTTTATGACGGTCATGGATCCCCAACGAGTGGGGAAAAAAGGAAAGATCCTTCCATTGCATAAATGCGAAACAAAAACAGATATTTCAAATTACAGATCTATTTGCATTCCTAGAGTGGTTGTTAAGCTTTTGGAAAGACTGGTAAGGAATAGGACAGTGTAGATAAGGAAAATATTTTGTATAGACATGGGGGAAGCTGTTAAAGGGAGGGTTTGTTGTAGTAATTTACTTACATTTTATAATAAGGCGACCTCACTAGTGGAAAGGGACGATTTCCTGGATTTTGTGAAGTCATTTTTGCCAGCTATCACATAATACATTGGTGTATAAATGAAGGTAAATGGATTTGGATGAGCGATTAGTTGAATGGATAGAAAACTGGCTTTATACACAAAGGGGGTTGTGTATAAAGGAGCTGTTGTCCCTAAAGAGGAGAGTGATCAGTTTAGTCGCAGAACACAGTCCCATAGGTCTGTGTCCTGGGACCATTGCTGTTCAATGTTTGTCAATGATATTGATAGAGGTCTGCAAGCGAACATCCAACCATCTGCAGATGAGGCAAAGTTGGGCAAAACTAGTAAGAATTGCACTGATGTATTGTAGTTTCAACGAGATTTGAATAGCTTGGCTATGTGGGCAGACGAATGGGGATTAGGATTCAAAACCAATAAATGTAACGTTTTGCACTTATCCTCATTCGCAGTACAGAATGTCAAAGAAATTAGTGTTTAAAGCACAGGTTATGAAAGATGCTGAAATGTTTGAGCACTACATGGTGAAAGTCAAATGAAGGAGAAGAAAGGAATATAGTGCCACCAACAAAACTATAGACGGGATTGGAGATCAGTAAGAGGGTATTACTGAGTGGTAGCTTTGAAAGATCCTCTTAAAGTGGACAGGAAAAGGAAGAAAGAAAAAAAAAATTTTTTTTTGAAAAATAATACATTTAATTATGAAATTATATTTTTTATTGGTTACAAATCGACAGTTTCACTATCATTCTACGTTCCTAACAATACACTGAGAATATACTAAAGTGTATACAAGGCGAGAGGACAAGCAGAATATGGGACTGGATTATAAAACATTGGCTTGGATAAGAAGATGGCTGACTAACAAATATCAAAAAGTGGTGTATATGGGGATGCGAGTCTACAATATTTAAAGTAACCAGTGGTGTACCACAAGGATCCATTTATTCAATCTATATATTGACATTGGGGAAGATTTGCCATGCGACATACAGCTGTTTGGTGATGATGCAAAGATAGTTAGGGTAATCAGGAATGCGGATGATATGCAGTATTTGCAGAATGATTTGAATATGCTGGAATTGTGGGCAAAGGAAAATGGATGTCAGTAAATCTAAAGTCATTCACTTTGGCGTGATTAGATATCCAATTCATATTATATTGGTAGGATTATGCTAGAAGAAACTGATCAGGCTAAGGATCTTGGAGTTTAAGTTCAAGGGCTATAAAGCAAAGATTGCAAATACAACTCAGAGAATAATTGCAATGCTGAAACGAACCTTAGCAAGTAAAGATAAGGAAGTCATGTTGCCTCTTTACAAGGCCTTGATAAGAACTCACTTGAAATTTGCGCGCAGGCCTGGTCTTCTGGTTTCCGTGGCGATTCTTAATACAGTGGCGAGAGATAGAAAAAGTAAAAGAGTGTTAAAATGATATTAAGATTGTGGAATACTGATTATGAATATAGACTGAGAATTTGGAGACTGCAGACACTAGCAAACAACAACAGAAAGAGGAATGGTACGATCGAAACTTACAAATTTCTCAAAGGGTCATACATGATTTCATTTGATGGAATTTTTTATTTTATGGAGAGTGGGGAAAAGACAAGAGGCGTCCTTTGTTAGTTAAGAATGAATGCCGTCAAGAAGGGGATGAGAACTACATATTTTTCTTTCATGGAATAGATTGCCATTGGATGCTGTGTGTGTATGAATGAATTCAAGAACAGGTATGACAGCTGGTGTGGATAATATATGGCCTTCTTCGATGAGTCCCTTACTCTCTGGAGGTCTCTCTTAATAAGCATAATTTACAGACATAATACAGTAGCCTTAGATACATCAAATGTAATGTAAACAAGCAACAAACTAAAAACAATGTTTTTGTCAAGCTTTCATATGAAAGCATAAACCTAGAATACGACATTACAGGAGCTCACTCCACAGCAACTGTAGATGTCGAAATTGCAGCAGGCAGTGCAACTGTTATTGATTAAAGATGAATAACTAGAGAACAAAGTTTGAAAAACAAATTAACATGGTCGGACTTGGGATATTATCCCATTTTCTCGACATCCTTTTGAAGCTTTCATCGCAATTTCAAACTGGAAAATGGATGAGTGGCACATTTGTCTGTCCAAGTATATTTATAACAATTAACAAATATTATTATTATTACTGGTGTCTCCATATGACTTAAATAGTACTGTATGATATGCAGAAAAGGAAACATTCTGGCTGCATTATATTAATAATGGTTCGTATTTTAACTCTTAGTTATTGACTTAATTCGGATCAGTCTTGTGATAATGTGGCGAGAAGTCTACACACGCGCACAACCTCTTATTATATGCCTTCCAACAGGTCCTACAATAACTTAAAAGTCTCAGCTCTCTATATTCAAAGAAGAAATGCGTCAAATACTTTTAGTAAAATACATACACAAAGTTAACTTTTACAAGCTTTAATAATTTTGTCCGAGGATAATGAAGATGAGAATCTTCATTATCCTCGGACAAAACTGTATTCCATCAGGATCATAACTCACTGATATACAGCATACAAAACATGCAGATTCTGAAACTTAACTATAAAAGTATATATTCGTCCTTAACATATGTTATAGTTGTGGCATTCTAATTACTAATGATTTTCGCAGCACTCGGCGGCCCAGCATATCGTTGTGCCGTCGATAAACTATAGATTAGAATCGTAATGCATAAATTTTTCAGCTGTATAAATAGATTATGACTGATTTGGATAAAAAAAAAGGTGAGGAAGAAAATGAAAGCGAGGAAGAGATAATATTTTGATTGCCCAATATAAAAACAACCATCTTTATGTTCCATATTGCCAAAGGCTAGCAATGTCCTAGTATACGTAATGGTTATCTACCCACAGTACTGGAATACAAAATGTAAAACCTTTAAGTGGACAACATAAAAATATATATTATAATACAATATAATGAACTCTATAACGCACAAAATTTAATGTTTCTTTCATTAGACAACATGATTAATTATTTTTTTTTTTTAAGTTATTTACTGGTTTGTTTTGAATTAGGATATCATCTGTGATTGCGTTTAAGTATTAACAGGCTGCTGGTTTGGCTGATATGGCACGGCAAACTCACCACATATCCTAGATCTAATTGCAATATATTTTCTCGTGTAGTAGGAACAGAATCCACCACAATTGGTTGTAGTCACAATTACTAATTCCTTATGAACAATTTTCTTCTAAACTAGTCTACTATTTATCAGTTTTATCTTTTAAAACATTCCGAACAATAGTGATACATGTTGTTCACTTTCTGTATTTTCCCTCCCATTTTAACTTCTGACAACGGATTTTACTAATTAACGCTCCTTATATATGTCAAATTATTTTCTAATATCTTCATTTTTAATATGGTCATGTCACTGCCCCCCCCCCCCCCAACACACACACACGGCCCAATTATTCTCATCTTCATTATCCTCGGACAAAACTGTATTCCATCAGGATCATAATTCACTGATATATAGCATACAAAACATGCAGATTCTGAAACTTAACTATAAAAGTATGTATTCGTCCATAAATTATGGATGTTTTGTGTGTGTGCGCGCGTGCAATTACGTTATAAAATTAAAAATGACCTCCTTGGTTGGAGAAAACGGAGGAAAGCAAAAATTTAAAATAAAATACAAACAATCGAGCAATTTAAAAAACTTTTAACCATTCCAAAATTTCCCCCTTCTCCTAATTTTATACTACTCTGACATCCGGAGTGGACCATCAAAAACTAATCCAGAAGTGGGCAGTCTGCTTAATAGATAATCCCTCTCTCACACAGACTCACTCAAATTACTTTCTCATCAATATTTTGTGTTTTTTATGTGGGTATGTTTATGGGAAGCTGCTACACCAAACTGGCCACCATTTCTCTGCTTTCCTCCCAGCATGTCAAAACACAAGCAGTTGCTGATCAACATCCCCTACACAGTTCAACTTCAAACCTAAGGAACCAACTTCTTATCTTTCTCCTTCAGTCCATCTGTTCTTTGAAACATGCTTCCTCTCACTATCTCCACATCCTATAAATTACGATTTCTCTGTTCAGGAAACATAAGCAGAGGTTTCTTCCATTTAACCCGCTTGTCTACACAGGGCGCTATTTTATTATAGTTTTTGACTTCTCGTATGCGGGAGGGATATTTAAAAACCTGCAAATGAACAGCTGTTAAGTTCTCGGTCAGACCAGCTAAAAAAGCATATAGACGCTTAACTTAGAGGTAGAGACCCACTGTTATTTCCCTTCAAAGCAATCGCTCCTCTTACAAATTTATATAAGACTAGGTTTCTGACGCTCCTTTAAGATCTCGTTCAGAACTAGCTATGATGCATCTCGATGTGCTCAGATCTCTGTCTTTGAAATGAATTTCATCTTGGGTAGCAAAAAGAAGTCACAGGAAACCATTTGTCACAAGTATGGAGGGTTTACAACCACGTTTTCTTAGCCAAACTGTGTTGCACGTGTTATTGTGTGTGTCGGGATATTCTTGTAGTGAAGAAACCAATCAACTGAGCCACTTTTCTGGTTATTATTGGGAAAATATCTTTCCATGATGTAATATCGTTGCTTAACAGGTCGGTTACCTGCAGGAATGAATTTTTATGCCACCTTTTAAGACAGGAATTCTCAAAATCCTTGCCAATCTACAGGAGGGGCGGACTTCTAGAAAAATACTAGAAGTTCGCCCTATTTTATCACTTTCAAATGTTGTTCACAACGTTTTCATAAGCAGTTTTATCGAGTTTATAACAGAATTTGATTTGCTCTTTCACACTGATGACTCATTTTGAACATCGAAAAATACCATAGAGAATCAAGTAATTAAAACACATTAACAAGAAAACATGGCAAGCTATAATGGATGATTATGCTTTCCAAAAAAAATCCATTACCAAAAAATAAATAAAATAAACGAGACAATTACATAAAATATCAACTAGCCTGTATTTTTTTTTTTCTAATCTTACCTTCAACCTTTTCTTTTAAATTATATATTTATTTATTTTGGTGAGGAGAGGATGTACACAATAATTAGCTTATTCTTATGGTGTATGTATGTCATTGTTAGTGAAATACGTTTATCGTTAGCCCACACACACACACACAATTCTTACTCTAAGTGGTTATTTGCATTGAGTATAAAGATGTAATGTTGAGGAGATTATTTACATCTATGTATCTTTTTTGTTTGTTTAAAAATATGCTCTTCAGAACTAAACTTAAAAAGAGGGTTATTTATATATTCTTAAAATTTAATTAACTGTTCTAGAGAACCTAATGTTACCGTTCACAGCTGAATATACACAGTAAAACGATACTCAAAAAATATTTTAGACGTGAAATCATAAATGGTTGTCGATAGATGGCAGCTAAGTGTTCGTCGAAGCTTCAGCATACTCCATCTTAAAAGCATGAAAAATCTTAGCGGCAGTCAAATAGCTGTGCAAAACGAAACATTATTAGGGGGCACACACATACACACCCGCACATATATATAATGCATAAGAACTTCTTTTTTTTTTCTGGGTGATACCCGCAAAAATTTACTAGAAAAATTTTTATTCGAGAAATATCATCACAGCATTAAGACTTGTGTTGACATTGAGAAGACCGAATGACTCTGTTACAGCCAACTAGCTATCAAAATACTTTGTTATATCGTGGGAAGAAGTGCACGTGGTTGTCCTTGCAAACCACAATAATTACTGTTCAATTTTCAGTCTGCAAAAATCAGAACGGATGAAGATAATCCTTACAAGAACTGGGCGAAATAAGACTGGATTTTGAATAAATATTATTCAAGATATTCGCGCCTGTGAAATCATAAATAATATTTGAATGAATAATTCTGTTTAGTGATTACTGCTTCTTAATACGTTCGTTAATTCTCATTTAATTCGCAGTTGCCTGTAACTACATAAAATCATAATTCTCATTCCCGTTTTGCTTATTTGGAAGCGCATGGTGAAAGCCTTTGTGTGGTCATTATATTTTTGTGAAAATTACAATTTCAAAAGAATGCAGTTTTTGAATAGAGAAGCAGAACTGGGTGCCAATGAGCTGAAATTAGATTTTTTTTTTTTAATGAGGTGATCCATTAACTAACACATTGCTTTTCAAATTTTTGGGCGAAAATAACTGCAGCATAATTTAAATCATAATATTGTAGCCAAATTGGGATTGTTATTATTATAGCAAAAATCTAGTAGAAAGGACATTGAAGTCCATAAGTGGTAATCGCTTATTTGTTTCTATTTATTTACATTTATTCATGCGTCCAAATTTTATTATGAATTAACATCATCAAGATGATGATGTTAATTCATAATATGAATTAACATCATCTGATATGAATTTTCTGATTAACATTTTCTGATATGAATCCTAAAGCGCCGATAGAAGACATAATACCATTCCAATAAAATTTATTTTCACTATTACTAGCTTCCTAGAAAAAAAAGAAAAAGAAAAATTGTCTTCCTAATTAATTTATCACTTCTCCAATATTGGGAGTTCATAAATTTAGGTCTTGAGTATTGCTAATTGCTTGCACACCGAGATCGTGGTCTCTTCCTCCAAGTCTTTTTACCTGCCATTCTTACATCAAACCCCTGTTCTAACATTTACCATTATGTATTTAGAATGATGCATATGAGCAACATAGAAAATCCGAATTTTTAAGGCCCCACTTATAATCATTGTTTAACTCACTGGGTAAGTGAATCAATTCAATTTTTTTTATTTTGTCCTATCATATTCAAGTATTATTTAATTCATTATTAAAAAAAAAAACACTAATAAAGAGTGGGCCCTTAAAAAGAGGCTAAGCTAAAATCAAATATTTCACATATGATAATCCCATTCAAAGGTTTTAAGAACCATACCACATTAGTACCGCGGGTAGGTTAAAGTGTTAGATAATCCAAAGAACCTTCTTTTGGTAGAGACAAACAAGGTAACTAACAATTAAGGTGTTTTTTTTTTTGTTTTTTTTACAGCTACTTTAGATCTCATTTAAGCAGAGCGGTGGTCTAACTGGTCGATGAATATCATCTACTTAATAAAATATAAATAAATAAAATATTCACAAAGCAGTCGTGGCACAGTGGGATTCTATGCTGCAGGGCAGACACGGAGACATTATCCACTACGCCATACAAGCTTGTCATTTACCATTCCAAATGCAATCGTATTGTTATGCATTCTACCACAGAAAACTAATGAATCATACCGCAATGGGCACATAACTGAGCAATAGATATACAACCCCTCCCCTTCCTTTGCGATACAAAAATTCAGAGAAACATTTCCTCTGATGAAATGAGAAAATGATTCCTCAAATGAAAAGACCGATGAGAAAGCCAGGATGTTGAGGGGGAAAGAAAATGGCCTCAAATCTACGGTACTTTGGGAGAGGAAATTCTATTGACAACAGTGCTCCAGAGAGTGTCAGTCGAAGAATCGAATTTTTTTTTCCTCAATTCGTAGACCAATAGTTTCGACACACAACACATCTCATCTTTTAGATTATCACAAAGATTCAGTGTTAAAAACAAACTGCTAGGTTAAGTCACGTTTATTTTTAAATATAATATACCTATCTATATCCTTCAAAAAAAAAGTACAATGCCTAAGTTTTAAAATATCTTGGGCCTTAATTTTTTTTAAATTTAAAGAATTCAAAAATAAATAATGACCAGTGTCTGAGATAGTAACAACAGCAGCACCAGAAAATAAATTGCTCTTAAATGTATTTAATATTATATATATATACACATACACACACGCGTATATATACATACACACACGCGTGTGTGTGTGCGTATATATATATATATATATATATATATATATATATATATATATATATATATATATATATATATATATTACGCGCATATATATATTATACGCGTAACGTTACAAATAAAGAATTGTATATAAATAAAATAAATGCATTCTGACTTGGCTTTTGAATTATGCAAATTCATTAACACGAAACATTAATAAAGATATCTTTAAAGGTGACATGTATGTTAAAGCTAAACCCAACTGGTTGCCAGAGCGAATAATGTATCCCCAATCAAAGGGCTGCGAGTTCGAAACCTATTAAAAAACGATTAAAAAAAATCTTTTCTGGTCTAAGAATAAGCGCAAGGACTCCGCAATGAACTGCAATTTAAAACTGTTCGAGTAGGACGCTAGTATGTAAACAGCGCTATAGAGGATACAGTAATTCTTTTCACTCCTCTGTATTACCACCAACGGCTAGACATATTCCTCTGTGCATCCCAGAGGATATACGCGCTAGTGTTTGGGATTTACTCATCAAGGCAGCTGGGACTGTTGAGTCGCGTGCACATTCATCAAATAACCCACAACAATATCACACAAACGAGAACACAAGTCCGAGCGTGGTGGCCTACAAAGTGACAACATATCAGGATGCATGCCAGTTATCCTATAGATGTTACACGTCCTATTCATCAATCCCTACTATTTGGGAGTGGTTTATTCGGAATCGCTGCCGTACGTAGCCCTGGAATATGCATGACTATTCATATAGGGTACTTGGAGTTTGTATTGAAATTTCGTCATAATCGCAAGCTGCGCATAAACTTTAGAAAAAAAAAAAAATTTCTAAAGTGGTCCGCCAGAAAGAAAATATTAACATTAAAGTTTACTGACGGAACACTTTAGGAAAAAAAAAAAAAATAATAATAATAAAAATAAATAAACTGAGTGGAGGTTTTTCAGAAGAATAGATTCGGATTAGTACGCTCCCAATGTAGAACTGAAGATTAAGACGGAAAAATCCCTGCTACCACTTTTGAGACTAACTCAGTTTTCTTGAAAAGACCAGAAAAGATTCTCATTACCTTATTAACATTCGAACCTACATTTGATTTCGCAACTTAAAAAAATAAAAAAAATAAAAATTAAAAAAAAAAAAAAAAAAAAAATATATATATATATATATATATATATATATATATATATATATTCTCTATGTTCATCTTATACCATATAACAGAAATGAACATGTCATTAACCCAAAATATCAACATTTATGTGAATTCCACACAAGAAAAGTTGTAAATCTCTACACCATGGATGGAATATGGATTAGATAGTCCAGAAACATGGAACTTTTTCAAACCACTTCAAGCTACTAAATAAGCAGGGTGATGGTTTAAGTCTGCGAATTAAATTCTTCCATCTCCTTGAATATTCAAAAGCATATGAAACGGCTAACATGGTTTTTTCTACGGGAAATTCGGATTTTTCATCCCGCATACAGGCAAATCGGCCAAAAGAACACGCAATTTATAGACAAAAATACTAGTGGTGGTAGCGGACGATAAATGGTGTGTGCAAAATTATGTAGGGGGAGACAGTGAGTTGTGTGTAGTGGAGTACTGTGTCATAATAATAGTAACAGCAATGCCCATGATGGGATTTGAAACCACAACCTGCTGGTTGGAGATCGGACATGCTATCTGCTCTGTAAACCAAGCTGGCAAATTTGGATTAGGAGGTGGCCTTTTCCCACATTAATTTAGTAATATATAATATATAGCACAATGTCAGTAACCAAGTCTCCACACGTCATGATTTTTGTTAATAAACCCATAATGGTGATTTTAGCCCAACATATTAGCCAGCGTCTAAATGCATGATCTTTTGTACATGTTTCTTCGGCTTGCACAAAAATTTTCCAACTTCAACGCCTCTTAATACATTCATAAACGTGTAAATCTGTATCAACTAACATGAAAATGTCTCGTTCCTAATAACTTATAAACCTGTAACCTTTCATCATAAGCCATGTTCATTTAAAATCACTGCCTTTTCAATCTTCTTTGTATTGATCTTAAGCAAATTAGAAATATTTCATATAATAACCACCATACTTGAACAAGTGCAGTTATTGTATAAGACTATGATACACCCAAAATCCTCGGTTGGACACGAGGATTTAGGTGTATGACAACGCCTAAAAACATATATAAGAACGACAAATGGAATATTATGCGGCATGAATATTCGAGGAAGTCATGATTGGACGAACCTAATGTTGTCCATAAATTACGTAGCATTCTTGGGGATGGGATTACTAAAGCAACCCTCCCACCCCATCCCAAGAATGTTTATTCATCTAACACAATCGACGAAACCAGAATCTGCCGGAGTATTAACAAGTATAGCCTACAGATATTCACTTCCATCACTCCAATTTTAAAATGTGTCAATTTCATACGATTTTATATTAACTCTTGCTAACCTTCATTATAGTTTAATTTGTCAAGAATTTCTTATTATCAAGGATCAGAAATCTGCCTGTTTTGGCTTCAGTGGTCTTTCCATCTTGCAAGTGGTCTTCATTTCTCTATCTTTCCTTTTAATAGCTGATATTTTTCATCCTATATAAATGCTCTTTCCATTTCCATCTCTATAAATTTCTTGATCTCTTCACATAAAGTCTATATTTCTGAATCATATAATAGAGTGGTGAAAGTCATTGCTTCATAAAAATTAAGGATGAATTTTTCTCTTTAAGTAATTTATTTATTCATCTATATATCTTTGTCTTTTAGATATGTTATTCTATAAACTAAAGAATTAAACTGTATCACCTGTTCTATTACTATTCTTGGTTTAATATGATCTCTGCCTTTAATGTTGATATTTTTAGTCCAAAAAGAGGGTAATCTGATACCAGATTTAAAAACTGAAATATCACTTCAAAAAAATAAATAAATTAAATAAAATAAATAAATAATAAAAAGATATATATTTACTGTAACGTTTGTTTTGCTGAAGCGCACAAGTCGCATGCGATTGCACCATATCACCCCCATTTACAAAGCTGATACACGTCGTTAAAAGGGCTAACGTAATTATAGTAATTATTGCTGATGAGGAAAATGAAGATGTAGGAATGGCGTTACCAGGATGAATTAGTAGCGCTGATGAATATGCTGCTGTCTTTCTAGCATATGTATTTTTCGATGACTATGTAAGCGTTCTACAGACAGATTAATAATGTATAGTTAACTAAAGTTATTAAATTAAAAAAAAGAAAAGAAAAAAAGAAAACTAGCAAAGTGGGGATTGAGCCTACGACAGATAGTAAACCTATCGTTCACTAGTATCGTGGATGAGATAAGATTTATATAATCTGGAAACAGCGCTTTAGAGACCAAATAAAGAACTTTAGTGATTGGAGACCTGGAATGGCTTGACAAACAGGGTACAGGTCTCAACACTGTATCACACAAATGGCTGGGATAGTGTTTCAGAAACTCATGCTTTTCATCCAGCAAAACAAGCAAATAGGCCAGAACATAACACACTGGCCTCATAACCTTAGATGCTTTGTAATTTCAAACAATGTCTGCCATCGAACGATGAAATTCGTGTACCATCTAGAAGACACTGCCACAGTGAAATTTGAACCTACAATCTTCTGAATGGAGCGCGACTATTCACCCGAATAACTAGGCTGACAAATGGCGTATTATTTACACATATTTCAAAGATTTAGACATCAAAAGACCGCGGCAACGTTGAGGGGATATCGTCCAAAAAGACCTTAGCTGAGATAATTCATGACTAGATCGGAAAAACTGAGGCAGAAAGGAGTGAAAGAAGTTGGTACTGACTAGAAGTTGGCAAAGAACATTAGCGGGTTCAGTAAGCTAGAAGACTTCAAGAGCTTTTCAATATTTTAAAATGATGAACCCGTCCCCCCAAGAAAGGGTTTATACTAAAGAACCTGTTTACGCACACGTTCTCTTGACATTCTTTTTAATATGATCTACCCAATTACTTTATATTTCTTCCTCTATTTTTATAATAAAGTTTGGGGATATTCTGCTGTTTTTCTCATAAATTTCATTTCCGCTGTTATTAATCTATCTTTTTGTTTTATTGCCCAGATTTTACTTCCATAAAGTAGTATTGTTGTTGTATCATAAACATCTAAACAGATGCCGAGATTATCATTCCGTAATTTTCAGCTAACTACATTAGTATTAAGAAACAGCTTTCTATAGTCAATTTTCAGATTCAGTAATTATTCCCTGGTCATCTGTAAAAATTTGAGTTTCAATTCACATTAAAGAACAGTTTTCTGGATGTTGTTTCCATTCCAATTCATTGTTTCATTTAAATATATCTGATGGTGTTCGAGACAGAAACAAAAGGAAATATACAGAGGTGTTCCCTTTCTTTCCGTAATAGTTCTTAGAATGCTAGTTGGTAAATGCCATTATTGTAATATTTACATTGAATACTGGCTTTATTAAGTGGATAAGCATCTCCACTCTCCAACTAACCGTGAGCACTAATGTGCTCTATATTTCGCAACCTCTCATATCCGGTACTGATATACATATAAAATGCATGCAATAGGTCTAGACAGGTGTTAGATAATCTGGCTTATCTAGCCCTTAGCCCATCGAGGATACTCATGTATTTTTCTAGTCTCTCCCCCCCCCCTCCATGTATACACACACACACGAGCAGTTGTAGAACCTATATTACATAGGTAGTTCAAATAAAGAACCTATTCATGCATGTCTTGAATAGCAGAAGGTTGTAAAATCTTTGAAAATAGTGAGCGGAAAGCTGTTCCAAAAAAGCATTAGGTAGATGGAATGAAAGAAAAGGCTGAGCAGTTGTTTCTGCAGATTTGAAGCTGGACAGTAAATGGATGCTAACCAGTAGTGGTTCGTTCTTATAGGCATAAAGAAAAAACGGATAATTGGCGGTTGTCAGTTTAGTGGAACATTGCTCATAAAAATAACTACACATAAGACAAACAGAACGTCTGTGTGAAATGAGAGGTAAATCTGTGAGCGCGACAGAGAGAGGCGTCATCAATTAACTTGTCTCCATCCCTTCTGAATAACCAAATATTTTGGGCAAATTTTAGTGCACCAATTCAAATATGTACCATGACAGGTAACAGACTTCAATTAAATGCATGATATTCCCATCCCTTTCGTGGATGGGAATATAAATAAAAAGAAATTTCCATTATGAATTTTTGACAGAAAGTTAGATCTGATGGGCATCCTCTTCCGATACCATTCAGTAATTCTAGAATAAAATCTGAATATTATGCAACAAGAATTTAAAATACGTGTAACAAATTTTAGTATCGTATTTATTAACTGTAATATTTTTCATAAAAAGGAAATGTTTCTTTTTTTTTCCCTACTCATTAGGTGAATCTAATTTATCCAAAAATATAATCTCTGAACAGTATGCTGCATATTTACGTAATTTAAAGTTTTTAAATTTGTTTCTTCCAAGTTAATGTTTAATTTTTTCACTGTTATAAAATTTCATAATTTGTATTATTTGTTTACAAGCTGCTTCATTTAAATATAAAATTTTAGAAATTATTCATTTAGAAATATAAGTTCAATACTCATTTCTCTAATATCTTTACCAAAATGCTTCAAAAGTTTATATGTATTTGAGTCTTATTTATATAAATGAAATTCTAAATTAAGAAAATGTGTTCTAGGATTTACTTCTTTAAATCAAATTAACTTTAAATTCATATTTAAATAAAAAACGATGGCATTTAAAGGACAAGATCCAGTAAGAACTAAGATAGTAATAGATAACAAGATCTTAGAACAGGTGAATTCATTTAACTACCTAGGATGTATGATCACATATGAAAATGAAAAAGATATAAACGTAAAAATTGCAAAATATTTAAAAATAACAGGTGTAATTAACTCTATATTTAAACCAAACCTAGTTCAAAAATAAACCAGGCTAAAAGTATACGATACATTAGCCCTACCAGTCCTATAGTATGGAAGTGAAATCTGGACAATAAAACAAAAAGACACAGAAAGATTAATAACGGCTGAAATGAAGTTTATGAGAAAAACTGCAAAGAAAGAAGCTCTAAATTACAAACCATTAGGAAAAAACAGATCGTCCTCTTAAGAGATTCAACGATGACTTCTAAAGCCGGAACAGGGCCACTCTAGACTTAAATCCTTGACAGGCATGATGATGATGCATATGATGAGGGCGCATACGAAAAATAATGAAATCCTCCCCCCCCCCAAAAAAAAAAACAGTTTGAATGTTTTACGTCTGATCTGTTGCCAAATGCTCAGCTATAACTAAGATGTGATTAGCTAAACGGGCACTGCAAATAAAATAAAATTCATTAAGAACTTTCAACAAGTGTTCGTATTATACACACCACAAATCGAACATTGGCGGAGTCCGAAGAACGTCCCCCCCACCCCACCCCACCAATTATTATAGACCGCTGAGGCCTTCTTAGTGGGGTACAGTTGAAAGCAACGAACTTTCACTCCGAACGGCACTACTAGAAATAAACGTATCGCACTTCCTCGTGTGGTATTTTGTTTTATTATTTTTATATTATTTTAATTTATGCTAATTTTATTTATTATTATTAATATCGGGCTGTAATCTGTAGTTTAAAGTGGAATACCCAATGTCTGTATACCAGTTGAGAAATACTTTTAACAGAACTACGTTAAACTATTGAAGATTTGTGCAGTCTAAGTAAAACAGTTTGTCATGCATTTTTGCGGAGTCCAAAAGGTGCACCATTGAGGAAAAGTATGTTATGGGCCATTCGTCGTTTCGCGACTGAACACAACGGAAATGATTCGAGTGCTCACACTTTCCAAGTAGTACACCGCGTCATCTTTACACGTTTTCATGCACCACAGAAGTAAATAACAACTTCCGGAACAATAGTGCATTGACCTAGAAACGGTTCTATAGAAATGAGACAAAAGATGACTGTGACAATTTAATAAGTGGTAGTTCGATGTGGGGACAAACATCATAATAGACGCACAAGGTTCTTGACAAAGTTTTCAGTCATCGTATAATATCAGGCAATTCTAAATTTATCTCAGCCGCCGATATAATCGTTTAAAAATCTTTAAGGTCGGAGCGATCTCTCTCTTATTCGTTGCCCTGACATTTTAAAATTCCAATGAAAAAAAAAAATTAATTTCTTGCAATTTTACAAGGTTGCACGCGTGTTTGTAATATCCACATTATGCTTTTTTCCCCTCTTGCAGATAAATATAGACTTGAATCATTAATTCCTTATCACGAAACCATGATACAACTATAGAAAATCTGGAAATGTTTATCGGCATTTCGCTCAAAAACACTGATGTCATCACTGTGATCTATTTCTGAAATACTCTCGGCTAATTAAAGCGAGGTTTGGACATTTTGAACTCAAGGGGAAAATTGGTCAACAGGTTAAGCATTACACATAATTCAAGTTATTGAATATTAGGGGGGGATAAGTAATCAACAATCTACTAGCATTTAATTTTGAGGAATGGCGATGTGAAAACGTGATTTCGCTTACGCAACCATATGATGATCATATAAGTCTCCATGTACACATCAAAATGTATTGAAATAATGATCTATATAATGGTTAAAAACAGTTTCAAGGTTTTCGTCTTTAAAACTGTTTTTGTTGCCAAATGCTCAGCTATAACTAAGATTGAATTAGCTAAACGGAACTGTATTGCTGATTTCGATTATGCTGCTGCTGCACAGTTTGGGATATTCCTCTCCTTTTCATCGCTATATTCAGCCATTTTTACTTACTCTATATTCAAATACTGTCCTGGTTACCCGCGAATCAATCAATCAATAGCAACTCCTCTCTCTCCAATTAACAGGTTTTTTGGAATTTGATGATTGCAATGCAGGCACGGAAAAATTACGGATGTCTTTGATCGGCAGAATTTGATCGTCGGTGCAACATCATATCATCATCGCCATAGTAATTCTTGAAGGCTTGAAAAAGTACTATATTTAATTACCAGAGCACAGTTCTCTTGATTATTTAAACCTTAGACCTGCCACATATGTAGGTTTACAAATGGATAGAAATGATACAGTAGAAATTAAAGACTATGTAATTCTGGAGACATAATACAAGGACTAGAGAAGGCATTTTCTTGATTTTCTTCAAGTGAGACTGAGTGAAATGCTTTCAGACGAAAGTGATTGAATATTTTTCTTCAGCTAAATTTCACGTTTTTCTACAAAAAGAAAAAAAAAAAATCATCCAGAGGATGACTCCAGTTGTCGATTAAAATCAATAACCACAGAACATTCTATAGTTTTTGAAAAGATCCAGATCTTTCCAAATCCCATCATTTCTAAAGTTCGAACATCTAGGACCAGAACACACGCAATTTACAGACAAACTATACGTACAGATAAAACACCTTATCCTCGAATTATGGTTACGAAATGCAGATTGGGCGTTAGAACCTCGATGATGATATCGTTCTTGTTAGAGTATGGAAGTATCCAGGATACCGGCATTGACAGTTTGATCTGAGATGAGGTGTTGTCGTCAGAGTTTTATTACCTTCTAGCCGGGGGGGGGGGGGGGATTTGCAGACTACATCATTCCCCGGAAGTGTTCATGGGGGTCGGTTTGCCTGTTTTGAGGGATTAAAAACCTGAGTTTCTGAAAGGCAAACCTTCCACCGCCGTATGAGACCGACTAACTTACCTTTAGTGAATACCTGATATAGTACGCCCACAGATACGAGACCCTGCGACACTTCTGCGCATGTGAAAAGGAGAATCCATTCCGATAATAGGGTAATCAATCCGTATTGTGGGATGAGTGTTTATTATTACACGTCGGAAAATTAACTTCTCTTTTATGATCATTGTATTTTTTAAAAGTGGTCACTATTTTGCTTGTATAACAGTTGGAAACTTTTACGTATAAAGCACGTGATTTCACGTGTCAGTGACCAATTTGTACATCGCCTTATTTCTTTCTCCCCTTCAACATGAATTGATTCTTCTTGGCAGTTGGCAACGATAGCTCTCCCTTCTGTGGTAGGACTAAAGGTTTCTCACCTCACAGACGGAATAGAACCCAGATCTTTCCAACCAAAGTGCTTCGTCTATACCGACTGAGCTACAGAGGCGTCATGATGACGATAGTAAGATCGTCAGTACACCAAATGCACACAATTTATAAACTATTCCTCAATAAAACTTGGTTATTTTTCCACTCGTTCTAATTGGAAGAAACTTCATCCCCTCAACGGCTATGCAAGTGAAAGTATTTTGCCTTCAGATTAAAAAATGATCGTCATCATGACGAAAATGATCGTCATGATGACTTCAGATCGTCAGTACACCAAATGCACACAATTTATAAACTATTCCTCAATAAAACTAGGTTATTTTTCCACTCGTTCTAATTGGAAGACTTCATCCCCTCAACGGCTATGCAAGTGAAAGTATTTTGCCTTCAGATTAAAAAAATAATAATAATTAAAAACTGAAGAAAAACAAAGCTAATTTTGTTATATGATTACGTGCATGTGCATATAATCTTGATATGTACTCTCTGCAAATTTTTCTTGAAAATCTCCATCCGTGACCTGACACAAATGATGATCGGAGAATGAAATGAAAAGCGCGATCGGAGAATGAAATGAAAAGCGCGATCGGAGAATGAAATGAAATTACAGATAAGTGCCAACGATGCTGCGACAAAACCGCAGTACCGGTTGGTTGGAGTTATGCAAAAGCATAGGCCACGAGAAGGCATTTTTTTTTTTTTCCCCGTAGGAAGAAATACCACGTGTTGCTAAGACAGTACTCTACCATCTCTATCTCCCAATAACATTGGCTAAGTTACTAGGCTTATCTTACAAAGAACTACAAAGTTTCACCTATTAGAAACGGGATTTGAACTTGTAACCACCCCAAGCAGTGACTGTTATAATTAATTTATACCAAAGACGATTATTTTAGTTTATTGTCTACGAAACAAAAACAGATTTAAAATGTTATTTACATTGCAACATTGTACATGCTTTCGCGATATTAAGATATGCTACTTAACGAGTAAATTAGTGCGAGATTACTGCACTGGACAGGACTCGCAGCCCAAGGGAGAGTTCATATTACCAGCACCAGAAAGTAATTGCAGTGAGTGCATCATTCTTGCAGTAACAAATTTATTTCGCTCAAACAGCTGTAGATACTGTCCGATGAAATGCTAGACTATTTTACCTCATTCTTAATTATTATGCTGCATAAAAATGAAACAATATTTAAACTTAATATCAGCTACCAACAAAAGGGTTAATATATTTCCTTTGGTTGTAAGCAGATGTATATCAGGGTTAGTCAATTATAACAATTATAAATTATTAAGCCTTTTTTTAATTGTTACAATACGTACAAGTTAAATTTTTGTTTTATAGGAGAGAGCAGCTATGAAGACATGAATTTGATTGGTGCGGTATTAACAAAAGATCACGCAACCCAAAGACAAATGGAACCGACAATTTTTGAGTCGAAATGCTAATTCTCTTCAACCGAATTCCATAACATCTGCAACTGTCATAACAACATTCACTATATATTTCTTAGTTTTAAGACATTCACGACAGGGTGTAGTTTACCGTTCCAACAGAACTTCTCATTACCGGCGGGCTCAATTCACACAAAGTTTCAACCCATGATTGGTTTCTATTGCCTTGTTTGCGTTTGAGCTGGAAGGGGAAACTCACGCAAGCATTATATGGCATGTTTCAATTCGTGGTAGAATTTTATTTGAAGTTAGCCTCTGTGATCTGTCATAATGACATCGAGGATTTCAAATCCAATCAAACAAAGACTTATTACATGTAATTGAAAAATTGGACAATAGTTAGATACTGTGTTTCCGTGGTTTTGCTTGCCTATACAGCATAGTTTCTGTGAGAGGGGTACATGTGATTCATTAGTTAGGCGCCGTTTTATTCCAGCTGTCTCTAATTGCACTATTTGTTGAGAAATATATTACACAGACTGCAAAAGCCTCTGTACCTTATTCATGGATATAATAAAACTTTTTTTTTTCTTGCATCTACAGTATATAATGGCTGTTGGGGAGGGCGTGTTGTTTTTTGTGTGGGAGATATATATGCAAAACCTTTTAATGTCTTTTTTCGTAAAGTGAAATCAGGGGGTGCCAGCTATACGCGAGGGCAAGTTATATTCGACAGTAAGTTCGCCGACAAGTCGACATCCTTCTGCTGCTTCCCCTGCTCCGCTGACTTCTATGGTGAGTTACAATGCATAAATATTTTTCTCACTACCGTTTTTTTTTTTCTCGAACCAACATCATTAAAATCAATTTAATAATGCAATAATTAATTTTAATACTGAATAATATTATAAATTTTTGGTGATTAGAATGGGATATGTCAATAAACTTACCAGAAGTTAATTTAATGATGTTGGCCTGAGGAAACTCCAATATTTTAGCGTTAGTTCTGTGATTGATAACTAATTTAAATGCGTACTTTTATATTTGTCGACATGCTACACCGTATACATTAAGTGTATTAATACTCTATGATTATGCCATAATTAATTATTAATACTTACCGGTATTTATTAAAATAAATGGCCAAAAGGCTTCACATCGGCGATACAAAATTATATAAATTAAGTAGATATTAAATCCAAGATTATTTCAAAGCCGACTACAGAAACTATAGACGTTTCTTGCGAAATTTGACCGGAATACACTCGCCAAATTTCCCACGAAAATTCTATAGCTACTGTAGTCGGCTTTGAAATAATCTTGGATTTAATATCCACTTAATTTATATAATATCAATACTTGTTAGTTTAATGTATGAACTTTAAAAAAATTACGAGTAAGTTTGTTGGGACTGAGCCCTCTAATACAGTAAGAATAAATAAAAATACAGTCTATAGAAAAAGAATCGAGAACGACTGATCCTTAGGATTCCCTGACTTTTCCCTTTTCTAATCGCACGTGCGTTCATTATGCATTTCGCACCGCGCATCCGGCAGCAGGCAGAAATAAGCAGCGGCAAGTGCATTATTGTTGCGTATGTGCACTGTTTTTGCTACTGTAAATGGGAATTATAAAGATAATTTAATTTAGGCATATAATAAAATGTTGATTTATTTGAAACTATAAAAAATGCATTTGATTTAAGTTGTGAATTATTTTGTTACAGTTCTACCGAACATGGCTGGCGAAAATAAAAAACGAAAATTATCACAGTCAAGCAGTAGAGAGTTCCAAAGCTGGTGGACTGAAGAGTATGGCATGATTAATAACGACAATAAAGCAATATGCGTTTTATGTTCCGGGACAGTTGTGTGCAGAACGTCGTCAGTAAAACGGCATTATGAGACAAACCATAAATCGCTCCTTGAGAAAAGCAAGGACGAACAGAAAGAATTTATTGCTCGGGCAATTAAAAATAGGAATATCCAGTCAATAACCGTAATGAAATTTATCGGCAGTCATTCAAATATAACTGCTGCTAGTTTTTTTTTTTTTTTTTTGGAAATCAAAAACAGATGGAAAGAATACTGTGAGGAACTGTACAGCAGAGTGGATAAAGAAAACGTGGAGCCCTTCCACCAAGAAAATTTTGATTTGGAACCTTCTCCACTTAGGCATGAAGTTGAAAGAGCAGTTAAGCAGCTCAACAGCAATAAGGCCCCAGGTGCAGATGAAATCCCAGCAGAGTTAATTAAGGCCACAGGAGATGGAGGGATAAGAGTGTTTCATAGATTGATTACAAGGATATGGGAGACGGGATCATGGCCTAGAGACTGGAAGAAGTCAGTTTTCATACCACTACACAAGAAAGGTGATATGAAGGCATGCAAGAATTATAGAACTATTAGTTTGATATCTCATGCAAGCAAAATTTTATTAAAGATCATGCTAAATAGGATTGAGGCCAAAGTTGAGGCAGAGATGCCCGAGGAACAAGCAGGTTTTAGGAAAGGTAGGAGCACCAGAGATCAGATCCTTTGCCTTAGACAGATCATAGAAAAATATAAAGAATTCAGACTCCCTCTGGTAATGTGTTTCTTAGACTACTCTAAAGTTTTTGACTGTGTTGAGCATGTGAAACTGTGGGAGGTAATGAAAAGAATGGGTTTTCCTCAACACACTATCAGGTTGATAGCCAACTTGTATAAGGAGCAAGAAACCATGGTAAAAACAGGTGTTGGATTGACCGACTGGCTAGAAGTTGGAAAAGGAGTTAGACAAGGATGTTTACTTTCTCCTCACTTGTTTAGTATATATGCAGAGGACATCATGCGTGAAGCATTGGATGAGCTCAGGACAGGAATTACGATAGGAGGTAGATTGATCAATAATCTGAGGTACGCTGATGATACAGTACTCCTTTGTAATGACATGGAAGAACTAGGACTAATTCTTGACAAAGTCAACAAGAGTAATAACAGAGGACTTCAACTCAATTTAGCAAGACAAAGATCATGGTTCTCAAAGGAAAAACAAACAGAGAAGCTCTTGAGAGACAAATGTATCTTAATGGAGAAAGAATTGAGGAAGTCAGCAAGTTTGAGTACCTGAGATCCATTATTAATGTGAAGAATTGCTGTTCAGAAGATGTCAGAAAAAGGTTAGGAATGGCTAAAACAACAGTCAGAGACCTGTCTAAAATCTGGAAGGATGGATCTATCTCCATGGGAACAAAGTTGAGGATTTTGGATGCAGTTGTTTTTCCAACAGCAACTTATGGATGCGAGACTTGGAACATAAAGAAGTCAGATAAGAAACGGATATCAGCTTTTGAGATGTGGTGTTACAGAAGGCTGTTGAGGATATCATACACTGAAAGGCGTACAAATGAATGGGTGTTAGAAAAGATTAGTAGAACTTCAAGGCTCCTTAAGGATACTGACAGAAGAAAATTAAAATATTTTGGACACATAGAAAGGATGGAAGGAGGACTTCTCAGAACTGTAATAGAAGTTCCTGGAAAAAGAGGCAGGGGTAGACCATCAATGAGATGGATGGATGGATGGTGTGTGTGGAGTGACTGATCTTCAGAGAGTTGAGGCTGCCAGAAGGGCAAACAACAGGACTACATGGCGAGGCCTAGTGTGGAACATCATCGAGCATCGGAGTGACCATACGGCGTCTGTAGATGCCCAGTGAACACAGACAGACAGTTTTTTTCCTCAAATGTAATTGCTAAACACCGGAAAGCTTTTAGTGATGGGGAATATATAAAAGAAGCATGGTTAAAATGCGCACCAGTTCTCTTTGAAGATTTTGAAAACAAGGAAAAAATTATTCAAAGAACAAAAGATATGCCTTTGGCTAGAAACACGGTGAAAGATAGAATCATACAAATGGCTAAAAATATAACTCATCAACAAAAAAAAAAAAAACAGATAAAATCTTCTGGTTTAATTTCTCTTTGTCTTGATGAGAGTACTGACATAACTGGATCAGCTCGTTTAGCAATTTTTATTCGTTATTGTGTTGGGAATAACATCAAAGAAGAATTGATAAGTTTAACATCATTAGCAACAACAACAAAAGGAATAGATATTTGCAACGCAGTTTTAAATGCACTTGCTGAAAGAGATATAGATCCCTCCAAAATTGTATCAGTAACTACTGATGGTGCTCGCAGTATGACAGGAGAGTGGTCAATTTATTTACCAAATAAATTGACCACTCATGGTCAATTTATTTACCATGAGTGGTCAATTTATTTGGTAAATAAATTGACCACTCATGGACTGGTCAATTTATTTACCAAAATATATTGGACATTCAGTTCTGGATTTTCATTGTATTATACATTAGCAGGTTTTATGCGCAAAGGCTAGTTTCAAGCCACTGGAAGATATTATGAGCATTGTAACAAAATTGGTCATAAACGAAAATTTATAGAATTATTAAATGAGGTAAACTCGGTGTACAATGGTTTACTTATGTACAACAACGTCCGATGCTTAAGTCGTGGGAAAGTTCTTCAAAGATTTGTTGAGTGTTTAGATGAAGGCAAACTTTTTTTACATAATGAGAAAATCATTGAAAAATACAATCAATTAATGAACGTCGAATGGCTTTCGAAATTAATGTTTTTTAATGATTTGTGTTTACATTTAAATGAATTAAATGTTAAACTGCAAGGTGTTAACAAGACAATTATTGTCATGTTTGATTTAATCAAAGCATTCGAAGCTAAATTACCAATTTTTAATCGTGACGTCAATTCCAATACCTTCCGATATTTTCCAAATACAAAAAAAAAAAGTCTTTGCAGATCTAGAATCCCATGAAAAAACAGATCAAGTTAAATTGACAAAAGAGTTTTCTACAGTTATTCAGTCAATAATCAACGAATTTTCTTCAAGATTTACGCAGTTCAGGCAATTTGCAGAAATATCAAAATTTATTTTGCATCCGGACACAAAATCAACAGATAAACTCAATTTGGAGATTTTCGAGTGGCTGAATTTGGAAGATATAGAAATGGAACTAATCGATTTTCAATCTAGTTCTATAATGGAAAATGATCGATTATTGGGGACAATTAAAAAGAATGCAGAAGAGGGAATATTGAGAACTTGGAATGCCATTCCTGAAACCTTTTGTTGTTTAAAAAAAACTAGCGATGGCTATATTATCAATTTTCTCCTCTACATATGCTTGTGAGTCATTTTTTTAAATGAATTTTATAACAGATAGTTTAATTTAAGAAATAGAATGACTGATGAATCTAGTTCCGCGTGTGTATTACTAAAAGTGACAAAATATGAACCTGATATAAAGCATTTGGCATCTACTGTACAACAGCAAAAATCTCATTAATAAATCGATATATTGATAAAAAGGTTAATATTGATTTGTATACGACAATGTGTATGTCAAATTATGTGTTCATTATTATGAAATTCTATATTAATTTTTAAACTTGTCTCAATAAAATTATGCAATTAATTTTGTATTAATTAATGTTTATTAATTAATTAGTGTTATATTAATTAATTAGTGTTATATTAATTAGTTGCTGACGTGCCGGGCACGTCAGCAACTTGATTTGTAAACTTTTGACACGCGGACATAAAAAAGGTTCGCCACCACTGGTATAGAGCTTATTCTAGATAGGTCGTTTGTTAAGCAGGTCATGGATTATTACAAACCTACTTGCTTTAGGAAAGTAACGAGTTTGCAGAAGTCTGACAGTGAAATGGTAAGGGATTGACAGACAACATGAAGTTCTGCTTAAAGGCAGGAGGAAACGAGGAAAAAGATTTTGCATGCCGGTTTTTCTCCTCCCCCATCTCTATACTACTTATAGAAGTGAAACTTGAAATCTGTAGAAGTCCTAGAGGGGAAAGGATAGTAGCCTTTGAGATGTACTACCGTATTTACTCGAATATAACTCGCCCTCGCGTATATCTCGCACCCTTGATTTTAGTTTATGAAAAAAAGAAATGAAAAAGTTTCGCATATAGTTCACACAGGAAAAAAGTTTAAAACTTCAAGAAACAGATAGTGAATGTTATGGCAGTTTCAGATATTTTGGAATTCGGTTGAAGAGAATCAGCATTTGAACTCAACAATCGTCGGTTTGCCTTTTCCGTTGAATCGCGCGATTTTTTGTTAATACCACACCAGTAATATGCATAAAGATGGAAGGAAACGGTACAGGAAATGTGGGAGTGACATCACCGACTTGAATTCGATCTTGGATTGGCAAAATCATGTGCCAACATCTCTTGGGACATGATTTCGTCAAAAATAATTGCAGAAGCAATGTCGCTAAAAAAAAAAATTCAAATATAACCAATTACAAATTATAACGAATACTGATGATTTAATTACAAATATCAATTTCGTTTTTTCCTGAAAAACGTTACTTTCAGAAAATCCCCGCATATATCTCGCAGCACGGTTTTTAACTTTAATTTGGGAGAAAAAAATTCGAATTATATTGAGTAAATACGGTATTGCAGTTGACTGTGGAGAGTTACATATATTGAAAGGCAACATCCTACATATATATTGTAGGGTGGGCTTTAGGAAAGATCTGCAAGATTTTGAAACATCTTAAGAGCACTGAAAGGAAAAAAAAAAAAAAATGAAGTACTTCGGGTACATAAGGATGGAAGGGGAAGGCAATAGTAGTAGGAGTAGAACCCGGGGAAAGGGACGTGCCGGACTTTCACTGACACTATCCATCTACTGACATCGTAGATGGATAATGAAAAAACTCACAACAGCACCTGGAGAGAATTCGTTTCGCACTTCACAGAGATTTGAAGTCCATACGGCTTCCGATGTCTACTACAACAATAATGGAAGAGTTTCTTCCGCTACTACCGAGTACTTTAGATTGACTTATGCGTCCAAGGGAGTGTGGAATAATAGTAAACAAATGAACCACCGCAGCGCAGTATTCGGATCTTTCTTTTAAATTAAAAATGGGTTATCCAATCTCAAGAGAAGGCAGATGAATCCCCCCCCCCCCCGAACTCAGGCTTTCATCCATTTGCAAAACAGACACAAAGTAGAATCTCGAGTTACACCAAATAACATGTTGGTTAACGATCTCAGTTGCCCGTTTTGATTTTTTTTTTTTTTTGTTTGTTCTATTTTCATATTTAACTCAAATTCTTTAAATACAGATACCTATATATTAACAATTTTAATAAATACTGGCAGCTTGTTCAATTTCTTTTTCTTAATTTTTTCTTCTTCTCTAGGACAGTTCATATATTAATATATTGTAATTCAGGCTACGACAAATGCTTTAGATCAATTCTGAAATATATTTATTTCAAAGCTGTACGAAACATTTCGGAGGAAAACACATTACAGTATCCTGATCATCGACCATTCAGGTGATCGTAATACTGCAGTTGCTAATGTTGCAAATCACTGATATAATACAATGCTGACTGATGTGTGTCAGTAACCCCAGCTTGATTTCAAAATAAGTTACAGCAAGTGGTGTAAAAGAAATATGTTTCATCTCCAGTCAGTCTGAACTACAGAAATCGAAGTACATATGGGGAAAAAAACAAGTAACAAACATTGCCCAAATGCTGGCTTGCTTCTCCAGTACTGTAGTTGACGTTTTGGGTATGAAATCTGATAATCGTAATCTGCATAGCCAGAACTTAAATCGTGCTTCCCCCCCCCACCTCCACTTCTGTATATCCTAAGCCCTTTTCGAAACGAGAATCGGAAACTAAATTTGCAAAAATCTATTAATCACACACACACACACGTGTGTGTGTGTGTGTAATTTGTTTGAATATGTGCATATATTCAAACAAGCTGTCTGAATGTCTCAAAAACTAAATATGTAAATTTTAACTTGCGAAATACAACTAGCAAAATGAACTTCATTGCACAATTAATTTTGCATGATTGGAATTGCCGGACAAATTCAAATTGCAACTGCAAGAAAATAGAAAAAGTCAGTGTAATAACTTACTTGGGATTAAAAATTGATAGTAATTCAAGCTGGAAACTGCACATTACCGATGTCGTAAATAAAGTAAGGATTATGTTAAACAGACTTTACTACCTAAAAAGATTCTTAAATTTAAATATGCTAAAAATATTATATTCTGCCCGGATTCAAAACTCACTACAATATGGTATATTAAGTTGGGGAGGAATCTATCGCACTACTCTGAAACCTTCAGTCTCGACTCAGAATAAAGTAATTGAAATCTTAACTAGAAATATAAGGATACTGCAATGTGTAATAAATACACCATATTAAACATACTGCCCCTTAGATATTTATACGTCTATAGGTTACTATTATTCATAAAAAACGACAACGAATACGTAAATATCAAACAAGATACTTTCCTTAGTAGACATAAGGGCCTAAAATATTTAGTTCCAAAGGCAAATAAAGAAGCAATACACAAACATGCTTATTTAGCGCCAAAAGTATTCAACACACTACCTTTAACAATAAGAAATGAAACTAACCCAAACAAATACAAAACTCTAATCAAAGCGTATTTATTTTCCCACAGAAATGAGGAAGCTCTGTTCAAAATAATTGTATAAATTATTGGTTTTTAGCATATTTGTATTCAAAGATCCAGTCATATGTGTAAAACGTAAAAGTTAAAATGTTATTTAACTGCTTTGTTTTATTTTGTACCTAATTAATTGTTAGGAAGCTTTCTCTGTATGATGAAATTTTTTTTTTTATTTTATCTGCGATTTTATTATGTAATTATATTATAATAATATGTACCGTATTTTTCGGACCATAAGACGCACCTTTTTACATAGAAAAATCGACTTAAAATTGGGGTGCGTCTTATGGTCCGAAGGTAACATTAAAATACGAATCTTTACGCTGTACCGAAGTTAAATTACTGGCGCAATATATTAATAAAATTAACAAGTACGCCACTGAAGATAGGTACATAGGTTATCTTGCTGCGTGTGGATGAATCACCGATTTAGAGCATCAATAGTCATTAGTGTGTAAATGTGTGCTTTTGTACGGCTCATTTCTATAAGTCGTTAAAATTTTTATCTTAAAATTAAAAAAAAATGAGTGTAAAACAAAAAAGGACTTTCATATAATGTGAGTTATAAATTAAATGTGATAAATTATGCAAAACAATATGGAAACAGAGTAGCAGAAAGACATTTTGGTCCACCACCAAACGGCTATGTAAACACAAGAAAACATTCCGTTTGCACCTAGAAAAATGGCCAGAATTAGTAGTACAAATCATCGAAACATGGGAATATCTGTTTCTACGAAAATGGTAATTATTGAAGTGAAACGATGGGCAACAACTGCGAGTGGAATTTTAGATTTTACTGGATCACCGTCTTGGTGCTTTCGATTTATGGGGTTATGCATGCGTACTAAAACCACTCTAGCCCAAAAAATGCCGGCTGACTATGAAGCTAAAATTATAGAATTCCATAGATTTATCATCTCACCGAGAATGAAATTTGATTGCGAACATGGATAAAGTGCCTCTAACTTTCGATGTTCCTTCAAATAGGACAGTAGATTCAAAAGGCACCAAATCAATAGTGATCAAAACAACAGATCACGAAAAAAACTCACTATACTGTAGTTTTAGCTTGTTGCGCGGACGGAACAAAACTACCCCCCCCATGTTAATCTTCAAGAGAAAAACGATACCAAGAGATGAAATTCCTCGTGGTATTATTATGCACGTTCAAGATAAAGGCTGGATGGACGAAACAGAAATGAAATTATGGATACAAAAGATATGGGCAAAACGTCCAGGTGCGTTGTTTAAAAAGCCTGCGATGTTAGTGTGGGATCGATTCAGGTCCCACAAGTCAATTACAACCCTTGGATGGATCTATTAATAAACCATTTAAAAATTTTATGCGGGAAGAGTGGAACAAATAGATGACAAAGCCAAATCACGATGTTACAGCAACGGCCAACAATTTCAGAAGTGTGTACCTGGGTGAAAAATTCATGGGAAGCTGTGAAAGAAGAGACGATTATAAAGCCATTTAAGAAATGCGGGATAAGTAATGAGATGGATGGTACCAAAGATGAAGTTTTTGAAGGGAGTGACAACAATAGTTCAGACGAAAGTAATACGAACGGTGACATTAACGAGACGAGTGATAGTACCGAGAGTGAAGATGAGCTGAATATTGCTAATACAAATTATTGTAACAATAAATAAAAATTAAGTAAGAATTTGTAAATATATCTTTATATAATAAAATATTTTTTTCTAAAAATCGTCTCATAAATTTGGGATGCGTCTTATCGTCCGAAAAATACGGTATATTATATAAATGTACATATGTGTATATAATGAAAATGCATTACATTAATTTTTGTAACTTTATGCATATCGTAACCTGGATGAGCTGTTGCTCTTAGGTTACACATATGATTGTTCAACATATTGTACTATTATAGAACGCTTACAAATAATAAAAATATAAAATAAAGTGTGCCCAGGCTTCTTGTTTTGTTTATGCTAAATTAGCGTTGAAATACATAAATGGCGGGGAAAAAAAAAATTAACTAGCTTATTGCTTAGGTTCCCCCCCCCTCCCCCGAAGTTCACTTAACTTGCTGTATTATGCGATAACCTCTTATTTCTCTCTCGGTAGGAAGCAATTTACCACAGCAATGCGCTACGATGTGGCGATTACCACAAGAATGTGAACCTAAGCGTTGATACTGCTTTTAAAGAAGTATTTCTCTTATGTTCAAGATTTTTATCTCATGATGCCCAATTAATAACACAAGATCCAGTTCATTAACTGTCACATCACACAAGGTAGTGAAGTAGCAATCTTCGAACATTTGAAACAGAGTTAATCTGAAAATTACACGCGCATTTCATTATGACCTTTGAATGATCCTCTACTTTTTCATACTATGAAATTGCCAACAATCGCAAGTTAATTCTGAAATATATATTTTTTTGCTTACTATGAAATCTTGTCACATTTTTCATACATATTCGGTAATCAAGATTTGTTTTATTTGGGATCACATGTGGAATATACTTTGGCCACCTTGAACATCAACCGGTTCTTCAAGGGGGAATAACAAGGTGCAAGATACAATATCCAAAAATATAGCATGGGGGGGGGGATTATATATATGAGAGAGAGTTTTTGATTGACAACTGTGAAGTAGGGACGGTTCGGAGAGCAAAAGAAAACCAAGTGAAAAGAATTGGGGAATGGGGAGGGGTCGAATACCAGGAGGAAACGAGGAATGTGGGTTTCTTAGAAAAAGAAGCAGACGCAAAGTCGGCCTTGTATGGAGTAAACTATCCAACAAAAGATCCCCCCCCCCTACCAAGAAGCAGCAATGCTAAGCTCAGTAAACCTTAATACGCGAAAGCCTTTTAAAAGCTAAACGAGTAGCTAATTCTTTGAATCCACTAATACGCTTTTCAGAAAGTCGCTATTTAAACCTGTTACAAAGCGATTATGCCACTGCCCGGTGGTAATGCTCGGCGATGTAATCGAGGTTATTGTTCAACTGATTGCACGCACACATACAACGAGACCCGAAATCTAGCCTATATGTATCACCTTCTGGAATACTGTTTATAATCGAAAATATTAAAACGTTTACTTATGAATTATGCAGAGGCCTACTGGGATCCAAAAGGATCAGATTCGTCATGTTGGAAGATTATTTTTCAAAACGATGATTAGACAGAAAGACATTCCTCTGAATTACGATTTTTCTTGCCAAATCTCAAAGTTTCATAAAGGAAGTGATTAGATTGAACAAATGTCCATTTTTTTTTCACGAAAGATTACATTTCTATGTATTTTTAAATGCTGAAAATGCAAGTGACAGCCGATTTTTAGTGCCCAAAAGTTTAAATAATTAAATTATTATTTATTTAAATAAATAAATAATAATTTAAATAAATAATATATGCAAACCAGTGTATGTAAAATATAATGATTATATTTTTGTCCATCAGAAAACAATTCTCTTGAACAACTTTTAAGAAATTTTGGATTTAGTATCTTGACTAAAATCTGTCGAATCATCACAACTTTGGTTTAAAGCGATCTTTAAAAAAAAAAAATTAACATAATCCGGAAATTTTCGAGAATAAACATCGAACTTTCTAAGCGATTTCAGGCCTCCAAATAACCTGGATGGAAGAACGCAAGTATGAAAGACCGATGGGAGACTACTGGTCTCACACCGGTCTTTCATCTCCCACCTAAATGTTTACGTCTTTGGCGTTATTTAAATAAATAACTAAAATATCTAGTTCTTTGGAATTATAATGGAAATTAAAAATTTGAGATAAATGCTATTAAGCGTCGTAAAAGTAAAAATTTCTCAGTCGTTCCTCTGCTCCCAATAATTGTCAGTTGACAAATCTAAAGTATATTTGTCACAAGATTATGACTCCCATCCCCTGACACAGTAACAACAAATTGACAAAACTGTTCTAATGAGTAGAAAATTCATTCCGCAATAATATATTTTTGGATAAAGAGAAAGATAGAGCATTTACTCAGAATTGTTTCTTCCCCATATCCCATAAGAATACAAGTGAACTAAGGAAATAACGCTACTTAGGGATTATTATTAAACTACTTGACAGGTTTCTTATCGCAAACTAAAAAGTGCATATATAAATTACACTTTCCTCTATGTATTTATCTTCGAGGTGGCTATAAGGATATTAAGAGAAAGGTCGTTGTGTGGTGATAATGACCTTCGCATCACGTCCAAGGTCAGAGAATCGTTCAAGAAAAACACAAACCTCTCGGACTAAGTAATATTACCGAACAAAGGGGCCAATAAAGCGGGTCATCTGAAGCTAGCGGCTTCTTAAAAAAGTGGAGGGTAGGGTGATATAATCGTTGTGCAAGTAAAGTACGCTAAGGCAGACTGACGGGAACCACGTTGTCTGTCTTTCTGTCTGTATATAGACTACGGGGACAATTTGATGGCGTATCCTAGTCTGGTTACAGAGTAACTTCCGACAGGAATAAATTTTCTACTCACTAAAATACAAAAAATTAAGCTACATTACATTATAACAATTCAAAACTAAAACCCGAAAACCACAAACCAGAACCTGTAGCCTTTACTCGAATTACAAGTAGATTTCGCACATTTAGTTCTAGAAAAACTGATTATGATGAAATAACTTAATCATGATTAAGTTATTACATACTTAATCATGATTAATAAAGAGATATCTTACAGTAAGATGCCATGTTGCAAACTGATATTTGGTATAAGAGATCCTCACTTAACACAGGCTAAATTTGATATACCATTTTGAGCAGATTGAAGTCCGCATGTAACAGCCGTTATATATGTTTTATTGTTCTTAATATAGTGGTTTGGAAATGCAAGAAGTAACTATTTCAATAAATGAATATCGCTATAGCTATTCTACAGTTCTTATTAATGGGGGGGAAAAAAGCTGAGTTTATACAATACTAGTATAATAATGGATTTCGTGTTGATTGGCCACCAGCTAAAACGACGGATTGACTTTACTATTATTATGGGCCAATTGACATGAAACCCACTAGTAATGATTGCGAACCCGGCTATCAATCATTGTGCTGAGCAATACATTTTTATCCCGCGATTTATTAATGAGCAATATTTTAACTTGAACATTTGTGCTAATGTGCAAGCTAAATACGGTTAATACACGGTTATTTATCTGGAAAAGAATGCAAAACGACTTTCAAGTATTTATAAGTTCTAGTTACCAATTGCTTTAAAACAGATGCTTCTTGCTGTAGTAGTGTCTTTTTATTTTATTTTAAATTTGTAGAATGAAGCATATAACCGAAAGAGGAAAGCTGTTTAGGAGAGAGAAGCAACTGCCTATTCAGTAATTAACATTTACGTGGTACTTTGAATTTAATAGTAAATGCATGTTAACCAGTAGCGGAATCAAGGCTGCTCTTCCTCGCACAACAAATATTGTCTGAGAATTGTTGTGCTCTGATTACTTCTTTCACTACGCGTTATTACTGCTTCCTATGCAGGGTTCGCGTGTTACTTAGATGCTATTCTTGTTATAAAAAAAAAATAGTACCACTCCCAACCGACCTGTCGCCTACTGGAGAGGGGTATATTTTTGACTGTAGTAGCGTATGTTCACGGGGCTGGTTAGCCTGCTTGCGGGATGAAAAACGCCAGATAAATTGGCGGGAAAAAACCCAAGACCGGCTAACTTAGTTATGGCTGAGGAAGATCCTCAAGTTCCTCACGTCTTCGACGGGAATCGAACCTGGGACACTCATTCCCCAGCCATATGGTTGCGAAGGGAAAAGCCACTAGGCTAACCGCGCGGACTGTTGTGCTCCGATTACTGTGTGCTCGAATTCCGCCGCTGAACTGTTGAGCGTAAAGTAGCGCACACTTTTCATTAATTGAATAAAAAAGTAAAAAAAAAAAAGTGCACCAAATAAAAAAAATTTTCATCGGTAGCCATCTTAATTACAATCAATACTGTGCTGATAAAGATCACTGAATAATGTAAGAATGCGCTTTTCTTAATAGTAACGATTAGAAGAGTCGTATAATATGCGGTCATTGATGATGGCAGTGTCAATTGAGCTAAAAAGGTTATGGGTTCAAATCTACGGTGGGAAAGTCATTAGGCAGTAGGGGCAGAATGAAAAGTTTTATTCCTTATAATGAGCAATTTGTCTACTTGACCACCAGTGATATTAATGTGCTATAGGTTTCCGACTTTCCGTGGATGGAACTACCATAAAGTAGATAAAATTTTAAAAGTCATAAAACCAGAAACTCGTAATAATGAACGTCACTGAAAGCTCCGAGCATTTTTTAAAATTTATTATTTATTTATTATTATTTATTTATTTTTTGAAATATGAATCTCAGCCACGAAAGATGGCTCTGTACATTAATATTAGGTACTAATTTCAATGATCTAAACGGTTATATAATTCCGGAAACCCTATTCTGGAGACCAAATATGGAACTTTCTAAAGTCACTTCGGGTCTCCGATAAGAAAGGTGGTGATCGATGAAATTCATCTCTCGCACGTTTGACATCTACAAAACATCCAATCCTATAGTTGGATTAGAACTCGCAACCTAGTGACTAGGCTGCGAGTTCTATATCACAAACATTCATATCTACACAACGGAATTCGAACTCGCAGTCTGTGGGTTGGAGAGTAGATAAGTTTAACCACTTGGCTAACTAGGCCAGCACGTCTTCTAGGTGAGAATTTTAAAGAGCATATGTCTAATACAAACATGTAGAAATGAAACTTGACATTTTCATTTTTTTTCTGATTAAAAAAAAAATTGAAACAAAACCAACTCTAAGTTCTTTATTTTATGAGCATTCTTCCCACCTCCATTATGATAAGGCTTTAACTGCCTTACCTATGAAAACTTAAAATAAAAAAGGCAAAATACACCTCCCCCAAACAACTGAGGATCTTGATGCCAATATCTGGGATTCTTGCTAAACTCTAAAATAACAAGAAAAAAATATTGCATAAAATGTGTATATAAAAGAAATCGTTTTCTTTTATGCATCAACTTAAATTTTTGCGGAGGAGATATGGCTCTAAAGCAGACCCAATGAGGATACGATATTAATATCTGATTTCACCATGCAAACTTTTATTTGGTTTTACTGCTTGGTTAAAAACTATGGAATTTTTTTTTTTTTTTTTATCCTATTGACTCACACACGCTTAGATGTACTAAAACTTCGATGTAACGTTGCGTTACATCACAAATCGATATCATTCCGGTAAAAATACTCTTATAACTACACTCCCGAAACCCAATAACAATACATGACCTCAACTTCTTAATCATATTAATAAAATCAAATTATGAAGCTAATCTAGTTGATCTTAATATATTTAGTCCACTCACTACTTTTCTCAAAGAGCATAGATATGCATTCTATATGCAGACTAAGGTCAAAAAAGAGGAATCTGAATTGCTTATTTTTCCAAAGAAATAAATTTCAGGCCTCACCGTAAGGACCTTTATCCCCGATAAGTAAAAACTGATAGCATTTCGGCTTGCATCTAAGAGAATAAGAATATGGAACTTAAATTTCGACATCAACGAAAGTTACTTTGCCGAGAAAAGTAACTTTCACGGCAAAAAAATATACTTTTTTTTTTGAAATCTGCGAAATATATTAATCTTTTGTAACATTCTTAATCAGCCAATTATATATCAAAAGACTGGAGAGAGAGTTATAATTTGTTTTGATACTACTGGACATGCTCGTCAAACTATGCTTGTCCCGGGAGCCTTCTAAATTGCATCTGACTTTTTAGATATGAGAAGTTTTTTGCCCACATTAAATAAGTAAAATATTCGATTACTAATTGGTCGAAATAACAACTATGAGAAACAGAGCTGTGTCTGTGGCATTTCACTTTCTTCTTTCTCTTTTATGCCTCCAATCCTTCATTTAAATCCGATTGTGCTGATATTTTCAAAAGGCATCTTATAAGAGCAATGTAAGAAAAGACAATATTTCGAAAAGAATCGAAACAAGACTTGTAGAAGTATTTACAGAAGATACACACCCAACTTTTTATTTTGAATCCAAACGGAAAGAAATCCTCAGGAAACGCTTAACGTTAATGAGATTCCTCGAGTTGGTAGAAATCGGTTGAACAATGCGATCATTAGGCGTTATCTGCTAATCTTCTCCACAACTGCAATCCCCTTCATTATAGTCCAACTGGGGTTGAAATTTTTCATGACTAAGTAATGTATGAAACTATAGATCAGCTCTGGTCAAAATCACTCCACCAATATGATCTGTAAATATGTCTGCGTAGAAAGTTGCCACCTGTCCCTCGCAATTCTCCTTTATTTTAGTACGAATAGATTGAAATTTTCAGAGGAGTTTCTTAACGTTTGAAACCTTGCTTTCGATTCTCTGCACGGTTGAAAGATACAACAGTATAGAGTTCTTCAAACGACAAAAGGGGATTGGGCTGAGTCACTTTCTGCCCATTTCCCGTTATTTCTAGAACCTCGTTAACTGGATTTAATGTTTCAAATATGGCAGGTTGAGCCCCACTTTTAATCAAACAAAATATCCTTGGAATAATGATGGTGGAAAGATAATTCGAATTTGTATCCTAAGAATTCAATTTTAATAAAGAGTAGTCGGTGACTACGATAACTCGGGTTAAAAATCACCACGACTCTTGATACGAATGTAAAAACTATCCAATTTAAAGTTAGATATTGTAATGACGGTTATAAATTAATGAACTGTATACATGTTATGTCAGCTGAAAGCAACTACATCATAACTCAAGTAAATGCTATCCGGTTAACAACGGCGAATTTTTTTCCCGTTCCCCCCGTGGGACTTATTATATCGAAGTAGTGACATTAACCCGTTTGTTAGTCCAATCCCCTATCCACGTTATGCAAGAAAAGTCATTAACGACTAGTTTGCATCTTAAGAATATAGATAGGACGAGTTAATGAAATGCTAGCTTTGTCAAGGCCAAATTTCAGAACGGAGAACATTTCGAGCCACGGAGCTTCTTCCATTATAATAACTGAGAAGAGTTAATGTTGTGCTTCCAAAGTTTCCTCTTTATTTAAAAAGCTATGGATAGTTTCTTTCTTCTTCTTTTTTTTTTTCAATCTTATCACGAAATTAAAGCAATAAAAATAGCAACATGAAATAGTCTATTTCATGTTGAACGCTGACGTTCAACATGAAATATTCTTCGCTAACGGCAATACGGTCAGTATTGCCGTTAGCGAAGAATATTTCATAAAAGGAAACGCACAGCTTAACTTCAGTTAAATAAATTTTCTTTTAGTTACAATTAGTAACATTTCAGCTCCCTTTTCCGTTGTGAATGTCCTTTGCTTTTCTGACTGACGCTGTCAGAGGAAATCACAGGTGAGTACAAAATCAAATCATGACAAAAGTAAAAGAGAAAGGAAAATAAGACAATTAATGGGCGTAAAATGTTCATTAGGCGTAACGTATGTAAGAGCTGTGACATCAGATACCTCATCACCTGTCCGTAGGGAGGAGCAAAAGAAGGTATAGAAACTTTAGATAAGTGAGAAAATAAAAACAGAAACATATAATTTGAATCATGGTTTCGCAATGGAATCCCAAACGACGAAAGAGCAGTTATGCTAATTTTACTTGAAAAGGAAATTCCAAAGAAGGAATTTTTACGCTCAATCATATATTACACAAAATTAAAAATAATTTCTTTCACCTTGCACGAGAATAATAGATTACAGGCAAACATGCCACTAACCGAAGAAACATGTGTGCGTATACACGTACAACTTATATCTGACAAAGCACACATACACACAAACCCCATTCGCAGGAATTTGAAATGATCAAACTACATATCAGCATTGTAGAATGTGTATATCTTAATAGTTCTCAATCGCGTGCAACACCGCTGTCGATGAAAAAAAAAGGGGGGGGGGGAATCATAAGGCAATTAAATTGTGTGATGGAGAAAAACCAGTGGGCTTATATGTTTCGAAAGCAGAAAATCCCGTCGCTTCGACTGAGACCGGATGAAACATCTTCAGCTGAAAAATCCGTAATAAATATTCACCATATTCTCGAAGGGGATTCGAATCTAAAGGGAGGGAGGGTTGTTCTTCCACCGAGCACTACATAGGGGAGGGAGGATTGGCAACATACTTCCAAAATACTTTTCTTCGGTGCTGTCATTTTTAAAAAAAAAAAAAAATGAACTCATAGGATCCTTGCAATAATTTGGATTTTTTTTTTTCGACCTCTCGAATGACATGAGACTGGGACGAATGTCATTTTTTCATCGAATTTTAGCAACTTCAATGGTACCTGCGTAAGACGAAGCAAATATCGTGCAAAAGCGAATAACTACGATTCTTTCCCAAAAACATCCAAGTCCCTTGGAGAAAGATTTTGTTGCGCACTTCAAGCAGCTTCATTGGGTATGTTATGTAGTCATAGTTATGCCACTATCGTGCTGTTTTACAGCCAAGTGCATAATTCTTCTAAAATGGAGTTTGTTTCCCCTTCCCCCCACCCGCATAGATATTCCAACAAACGTTTTGCATCAAGCCTAGGTTGGCACAATATTTTTTAGATAAATGAGGGACCAGAGGGAATACAGATTAAATCTATCTAACTGATGAGGAACTATTAGTGGGGCGGAGGAGAAATTATCACCGACCAATCTTGAACCTAGCATTGACATTTGCTGTAGCAAAATGTATGTATACATGGCGTTAGCATGCTGTTATAATCGTTTACATTTCAAACTATATTTATACAATAAACATACAGTGGTATCTCGCTAATCAGAACTAATAAAAACCGTGCTTGTTCGAATTAGCGAATTTCCCCTCAAGAGACAATAATAACTAGCGTTTAAGATTTTAAAATAATCAGATTATAATGGTACATCAATTTAATTCTCTAAATAAATGAACCATCTGATAGGGAAAAAAAGCGACTTTAATGTAAAACTTCAAAAATAATACAGTACACAACTTTATTTAGTAAAAAAAATTAGTTTTGTATGTACTTGTATTGTTGAGGATTCTGATTTAATAAAATTGCATAGTTCAGTACATAACTTAATGTGCATAAAAAATATCACTTTCTTGGACAAAACACACAAAACGTTCCACAAAATAACACAAAAAAGTTTTTTTTTATTTCTTTATAAAAAATCACTGATTTCCTTTTGCTTCTTGGAAGCTAAAACTTTTGTGGAATGGCGTATCATTCTGCTTAGCCCATTCTATACACATATTAAAACTGTCAACTACCTCTCCATAGATTACTTTTTTTTCTTCGAGTTCTTTATCGTCATCATCATCTTCTAATTCATTCTGTAGCGTCATATTTATAATTTCTGCATCTGATTTGATTTCAAATTCGGTGATTCATGCAGACAATACAATACTTATGTACAGTATAAAAAAGCAAACGTGAACACACGCAATGAATTAAAATAGGCTTACAATATAATCGTACTATCGATAGTATGAAAGAAATACTGTACTGTAATAATAATAAAATAAATAATAATAGTTAAAATAATTATTATTAAATAAAAATAATAGTGCATAAAATAATAATAATGCGTAATAAATAAATAAATAAAAAATTCTTTCAAACCGCAGTTCGGATTACTGGGGGATTCGGACTAAAGAGGTTCGGATTAGCGAGATACAACTGCAGTTTCAAATTGTTAGGAGCTAAATTTCGATTGTCGATATTCCTAGCTATCATTTTCAAGAGAACGGTTATAATGTCGGTAACAAATCCTATTCAACGAGATTTATCGAATGGTGGTTCTTTTGTAAGAACCTGATAACTACGTCAGAAGATACAGGATAGTTTGTTTGTGAAATGTCGTCCCATCTATGACATATATTGTAACTTGTTTTGACAATACAAATGATCCTAGTGAAACAGCAGTTGAAACGACTCGCTAAGTTTTAAAAAGAGATCCTACATACCAGATTTCATTGAATTCCATCCTTCTGAACGGCGTGGAATTTTTACTACAGTTCGTTTCGGCGAATAAAAATGATCCAACGAAATACATGCAGAAAGTTTTTCGGACCATTTGATGATGGAATTGTGAACAGAGTGGGTAGAGAAGTACGTGCTAATAAAATTTGGAAGAAAGACAATTGTAGATGCTAATTCAGATGAAAATTGCCGATAGACATATCTATAGAAAAGAAATATAGCAGCAACTGAATGAACGACAGATCTGAGATTTAGAGAGGTCAATGATTAACATAACTGCTTTCTGTATCAATAAAACTCAGCAAAAAAAAAAAGTTGAGAGATGCGAAATCTTAAAAGAATAATGTTTTCGCATCCTACAGATGAGAAAATGGTATTCTTGAGGTATAGCCTGTTTGAAAAACACATACTGGATGTTGGAGAAGACTACAAATGCGACGCGAGTGGGCCGAAAAATCACAGATTAAAGAAGGAACTCTAGATAAGTTGGTTCTTACGAAGCATGAAGTTTCGATTTGGACACGGTGCCGTTCATCTAGCGACGTGAATTTGATGTGTGTGGGCTACAAAAAAGTTTCGCGAGCACAAATTAAAAACTAAATGTTCTTAAAAATGGAAGCGTTATTTGGTATAATATAAAAGTGCCAATTATCACCTCACCACAATACTGGAAAAAATAATGGAAAAATCTATTCATAGTTCAAGTATCCATTACTTGAACTTTCATCTAAACTGCGATAGCCACTATGATTACACAACAACCGGTCAAATCTTTCTTATGTCTCCAACCTATAATATAAGTTGGATACGAGTCACAAATTTTTATTTAGCATGTATTTATCCTCTAGCAATCAATACCCAGAGTATGTAAAATGTTGTTCTTTCTCCCGTCCTTTCATCTAAATAAATGTGCGTGCGTTGTGTGTTTTCTCCCACCTGCAATTAGGGTTATTGGGGAAATCCTTTTTTCTTGAAGTTCTTTTTTTTTTTTTTTCAAAGCATTAAAGAGTGGGAATTCTTCCTTTCTTGAAGTAACAATAACATTGAGATTTCAGTGAAGAAACAAAAACACGTGGGGTTTCTCTTCCGCTCCAAGCTTCTCATCTCATGTGAACAACTACCACTTTATAAATCCCAGATCTGCCTATGATATACTGCTTCCATATTTTAAAGGTGTCCTACAGCCTTTTAAAGCACTATCTAGACTATGTTAATCAAAGAACAAACCAGACTGATTAGTAACCTCTCTTATTCACTCCACTTTCCACAGAACAGACGCACAAGATCTGTTCAGTACGTAACAGATATGGTCACTGTTTAAATGAAAATGGCATCTATAATTGCAATATTGTTCTCAAAATATAATAAGTAAAATATCAGCAGCCTATTTTTTATCCGTAAGAACTGATCAGGTCATGTCCCTCCCCCAAATATCATACTTACTGGGTTTGTAACAAATAAGACCTTAGAAAGGAAAGGAGGCTATGCGATAGCAGAGGCAAGTTGAGTTGAAAAGCTCATGCATACCCACATGCAGGAATGGAGTTAGTATTTCATAATACTCAGCAGGATGATATGATGCATCCTCAAACGGTAAGCTTAGATTATCTTCGTTTGTGCAAACACTAAGTCGCTTGATCTATGCAGGTTGGAATGTAGAATTAAGCTAAATGGGAGCGTGGCAATTACCACTGATTATAGGTACTCCTGTTAGCTTTACCAGCATAAACGGAAATAGTGATCTAGGTAGAATGGTGTAGTGCAAATTTATGCAGCTTTTGTGTTATTCCGAACCAAAAGGAAAAATGCGTTAGGAAACAGAATTTTTTTTTCTCTCTTGGAATACTCACCTACAACTTCTTTTTTCAAGTTCTACATAAAAGTCATTTGTTCGCATGCACGTACATACATATTTTAATCTTTTCAGATGAGTCTGTCAGCTTCAACAAATGTTGGGAAGTGCTTTCAACATCTGCTCCCAACGCTCGCACTCCACTCCTCTATTCCCGGCTTCCCTCGCATTGCAAAAGGCTTCGATACTCTCCACGCTACACGTGGCACTTAACTGTCCCAACTGACAAGCTTCAAAATCGTGTCGAGTACCAGAGCTGTCTAAGGACATCTTGGATAGCAATGTATGTTTCCTCTGAGATTACTTCTGGATTCTCTTCACACTCACGGACTATTATCATAGCTGCATTTTATAAATAATAAAATTGCAGATTGTTTTCCAAATACAGAATATCACATTTAGCTCAGAACTGTAAACCAGAATCAGAAAATCAGAAATTAAATTACAGGAAAGGATAAGAAATTCAAATTTTTTTGCAATAACATCTTGGATGGCAAGATTTTATAAATAATAAATAATAATAGACTTTATAAATAATAAAATTGCAGATTGTGACTATCCAATCATTTCTGCATGATTGTTTAGAACTCTCCCATTTACAGAAGAGGCAAAAAGCTTCTGAATGCCGCGAGCTTTGAAAACTATGTCTTTGTGAACTCTCGATCGTTGCTTAATGATGATGAAACAGCTTTTCAAAAGGCTTCCATTTTGGTATTGAAATAATAGTCTATTTGGCTATTATTTTATAGCCATAAATGCCTTGTAAGCTCATGTCTAAGTTTTGAGAAACATGTTTCTAGTTTGGTTCCACAATAATTTTTTTTCGTCTTACTGTATACATTCTTTAATTAACCAATGCACGGAAAAATTAATTTTACTTATGCAGAAATTGCACATTTTCGTGAATAATTTATACAAAGCAGTAAAAAGTGTAATCAGGAACTGTTTTTTTTTTTTTAAAACAAAATCAGTTAAAATAAAATTCAGAAAAGAAGGAAGAAATTCCCGCTAAAATTAATGTGAAAAGGAAAACGGATTGGACAAGATATGTTATGAACTGATAGGGGGAAAAGTTCCAAATTATCGGCCCATCCAAAAAGAAGGAAAAACGACTGGGCTCGATTCCTACCCTGTCATGTTTCCATTTTTCCTGTGCAGATGGTAGTACCTCCAAAGCTGATAACCTTGCATCATTATCTCCAACTTCTGCGAAGACTACAACAAATCATCTTCCGTTATACCAAGAACAGCTGGTTCCGTGCCTTCTTCAATCTTGCGCAAAAAAGACAGAAAAATTCTGTGAAGAGCTTGACTACTAACAAGTCTTCTGATTCTGAAAGTGTTGTTCCGGTTATACTCGATTGAATACCAGAACGCTACCTATTCAATATCATTTTTTGTAATACTTCATACTCATTCCGGTATCTTTCTCAAACAAGATGGAAAATAAAGTACAACGTAATCCGGCAGCCAACCTCGAACCATTCTGCCTGGAGATCTAACGATTAATTAGTCATCAACAATATAGATTCTGTCCCTCGATCTTCAACAGATCCGGATGCTTTTGTTTCCCCAACCTTTGGACACAATCTACGAAAAAGATTGAAAAAATGTCGTGTGAACGTTCGTAATATTTCAAAGCATATGATTGGATCTGGCATCGAAGCCTGTTTACCATTACTGTTTACTGTTCACAACTGGGTGGCTAGTTTCCTCTCCAGCAGTGGTGAAATACTTCAGGGCTTGCTTATACCCCCCGTCCACACGCTTATTCCTATACATAATTACATAATTTACATTTTTTCACTAACCTCAAATCTTCGCCACAATATTGCTGACTCAGAGTACACTTCACTCTTCTTCGGTTGGTAAACCTCGTAGTGCTCAAACATACCAAGCGGTAATACATTTTGTAACCAACACTTAAAAACTAATCTCCTTGCATTCTCCACTAGGGTGAGGACAATTTTTATCAACAAAGAAAGAACGAACTCGCCTCACTTCTCCTTGCTTTTGATAATATCCGATCAGTTCAGTAACATTATATAAATTCCAATTAGAAATGTTGTCAACATTTGGAGTGGTGCAACAAAAACCTCCATAAAAAAGGCTTGATATCCAGGTCAATCTTATCAATGAATGAATCCCCCCCCCCAGCAAGCAAGCGTTCTCTTTCTGTCTTATGACTTTTTTTTCACAGATATGTTTTCGTGGACGCTGTTCCACCCAACTACTAATCGACATCCATTCATTGACTACCTACATACCTACCGAAGTAATCTCGCTTTCATTTTTCATTCCATCTATCTCTGTTCCTTGGAACATTTTTCCCACAACAACCAGCTGTTCAACGAGACATAACCGCAGATTTTTCTTCTCTCTTTAAACACTTGTTTTATTTTAATATGAAACCCGACAGGTGTCAGATTTAATATTAACATAAAAATATTCCAAATTTTTCACCGACTTTCAAAATAAAAATTATTGTGGATTCCGTGTCACTTAAATTCTACACACTAATTAAAAACTGATCTTGATAAAATATCAAGATTTTTTGTAATATTTGAATTTCAGTAGGAATTCTATATTCTTGCACGCCCCCCCGTGTTCGGTGATATAAGCTCTCTCTAAAAATTGTTGCATCCCTTAATCGTAGTGGTCTCCCCCCCCTCCATCTCTGATTGAGTATCTATAATTGGGTGTTCAATCATACTCAAAGTGTAGACGAAAAAATTCTTAACACGGCAATCTAACGATAAGGAAGAGATTCGATTCTAACGTTCAGGTTTTTCCCCATTCACAGAAAATTTCCTAGGAAAGGATATTTACCATTAGGGAAATAAATCAGTTGTAGACGTTCTGACCTAAAACGCATATGAAAATGTAACTTGACAGCTTTATTAGTGGTACTTTGGGAATGAAATCTGGTATTTTTTGGATTACTTATGAAGAACTTTGAAAGCCAATCTTCATATGTACAATTTTATCTTTACTGTGTTTGGAAATTAACGATCTTAAAACTGCGAAAAGCATTCAAGTTGTCTTAATTATGCATAGATATATCAAATAAGATTTTCGCTTACCATAAATAACATGATCGTATTTGCTTGATAAGGCGAAACGTAAGGAAGGGAAATGTCCTCCTTTTGTTGGGCATCTGTTAACTAACAGACCGACCGGGAAGGCTGATCAGTCACTCATGAACGCAGAGAACCGGAAGAAAGTGCAACCACCGTATCTGCGCGCAGCAGTTTGAACTTGCCGAACTATACATCTGCTGGATACTACAAAAGTCATGGTCAAAAACGCAACTCTTAAAAAGACTGATAGCAGAAAAAAGAAAAAGAGTAAAATAGAAGTAATGGTTTCAAAGGTTCAGACCTGACTTTATATTCAAAACAGGAAACGAAATGTATGAAAAGAACCAGGAAAGATGAGAAATAAATTCTCCCAAAAAATTATCTCACAGTTGTCAAACACTTTTTTCTTTCTTTTTTTTTTTCCTCCGACAAAACCAGAAATGGGCCACAGAACACACGGTTATATTGACTTGGTAGCTTTAGCTACTTTGAGTGTAATTAGAGCCAACTCTCACCCCGGTACTTCTTCATTGCGTGTATGGTGACACACGCCACAACCGACTTTACTGAAAATGCCAACTCATGTATATTCAAGATAGTAATTTATCCATTCTAATGATCTAGCAAATTCTGCACTCTTGGTAGTAGGGTAATTACGTGTATTCCCAGGGAGGATGAAAAACCAAGGTCGGAATGACTACTCTTAAAGGTGTCACCTGCGGGGTCATCCTAAGACTAACAGCAATATCAATGTTGTCTAGCTATAATACGTAGGCTGTTCAATAAGTAATAAGGCTATATTTATACAGAAAACAGATCACCTTTAATCGCCATCATTTACACGGTCTTTTTCGAAGTAACTACCGTGAGACTCGATGCATTTGTTCCAACGTTGCGCCCACTTCTTAAATACACGTGAGAGTCCGTTTTTTGAGAGTTCTTTCAAAACCGCCTCCGCAGCTTTTACACATGCTTTGTTGCTTTCGAAATGGCGGCCTCTTAGTAGTTTCTTGAGCTGAGGAAACAGCCAGAAATCGCACGGTGCGAGATCAGGACTGTATGGAGGGTGTGGTAGGATATCTGTGTTGTTCTTCTGCAAAACGTCCACTACACAACCAGCAATATATGGCTTTGCATTATCGTGGTGCAATAAGAAGCCATTCTTCAGCAATGGCCGCTTCCTTTTGACGTGCTTGATGATAATCGCTGCTATGTTGATCATTGTCTCTGTGATGGACGTTGAAGGTCTTCCCTCACGTTCAATATCTTCCACATTTTGCCTTCCTTCCTTAAAAGTTTTATGCCAGCGAAAAACACTTGCCCTTGGCATTGCTTCATCGTGGAAAGCTTCGCGTATCATGTTAAAAGTGTCCGATGCCGATTTAATCGCATAACGCTGTTCCAAGGAAGCTTCCATTTCGAAGACTGGTCGCGCCTCGTAGGCGCGCCGATGAGCACTTGTGTTTAGTCACGTGACACTCTGGCACATCAGCCCGTATACACCATCTATCAACCTCTTTTGTTAATACAGACAACACCATTTCTTTATTGCACAGAAATTAATATTGTGATGAGTGGTTTCGCCACAGTAAAATTAATCTTATTACTTTTTGAACAGCCCACGTACAAAAGGGACAATGCTATATTTTTAGGCGTAAATGTCTGTTGTGAGCCAGCAATTGGCTTTCACAAACGTTATTTTTGACAGAATAAAATGGACGACGCTATACTTTTCTAAGACGTGAAGGTGTTCTTTCTTGAAAAAGGCTTGAAAGATTCTACCATCACATACTACATTTGAAATGAGGTAAACAGAAATAGTAAGGAAAAGGCGAAGTTTTATTTTTTCTTTCAAAAAAAAAAGTTTCGAAAATCAAAAGCAAACTCTGTGCAGTCAGAAATTTTTCATGAGCTTTTGTTTAAAATCGGTTCATTAAATTTAGAAATAGAATTGTTGAAATAACGGTGCACGCTTTATGATTATGACAGTTTTAAATTTCCAATTTAAGAACAAAACAGAGATGTCAAGTAATTGATTAAAGTCCACGAGTACTAAATTTCAGCAAAATCCATCCAGTCAGATTTGCTGTGGTGTATGCATACAGATGAAAGGGAAGACAGGGAAACAAGAGACATTTAAGACGCACAGAATTCATACCGAGTAGCTAAAAATAATAACTCATTTATAAATAGTTCACTTTTTTTTTTTTTTTTTTTTTTTTGCCAGAATGAAATCATGCAATCAAATATATGCAAGCTTGTTTTGGTAGAAAGAAATCGTCTTAACACAAAATCATGTGCCTGGAGTTGAGATACACCTCCTCCCCTATTTCCATTGGTGCACTTCTCGAGAGTGGATCTTTACGGGGCCTGCGTACACTCCAACTTAAACATAAATAACGTACGTATTGATGTGACTTTCATGTCAAGGCCAATTTAAGTTCAGAAAATGTCTTGGGGAACACTAAATGTTGTAAACTGAAACACAGGGCGCTGTGTTTCTGTTTAAAAGAACATGTACCACATAATGAAAGCATTTATTATCACCTAGTCTCCGGCGCACGCGTGTAGCACACTAAATCATTCCTATAATGTGCCCCCGGATAAAAACGATTCGAATATCTTGTGGCGTAAGTTAGACTCGAACGAAAAAAGTTTTAAAGTAATTACTAGAGGAAGAGCCATAAGGCTTCATGTCGGCAATGTAAAATTGCACAGGCAAAGTGGATATTAAATCCAACATTATTTCAAAGCCGAATGTTTGTGGAAACTATGAAAGTTTCGTAAGTTGACCTGAGAGTTTACGAGAATACAATCCTCAGCATCCCCTAGTTGCCTTAACTTGCACTACTTAAAGACATGGGCGCTGCCCAAGCGTCCATATATTCGCCTTTTATTAGTGCATTTGATAAAAGTTTCACTGGCCTGACGGCTGTTTTAAACGGGTTGGTTCTCTTCAGAGACCACTATACAAGTAAAGGGTCTGATCTAAACACTAGGCGATCCCCCAGATCACGCTACACTCAACGAGTAACCCGAAGGATTATTTAACTCAGCGGTGGTTCTACTCAGTGAGTCTCAAACTACCACTGAGCAGAACCGCTCATATTCCAGGGAAAAGCATTCACCGACAAGGCCGAAAACACCAACCCCAGATACTCAAAATGCTCTCCTAAAGCAGAAAATTTAAGATAGGAAAAATTCTCGTTCAGTACTAAGGAAATCGAAATGTGAGAGAAATGTATTTTTCATAGGTGAACTCTCGGTCGGTGCGTACAAGTAATTACTAAAGGAAGAGCAATAAGGCTTAATTTCAACGATGTAAAATTATATTAGGCATAGTGGATACTAGATCCAACATTATTTCAAAGCCGAATGTTTGTAGAAACTATGAAAGTTTCGTAAGTTCTCAGGTCAACTTAATAGTAATCCGATACACAAGAAGATATTCTACCTCATAACATTAAGTTACCTTAAAAATCAAAAGCACTCTCATGTGAGTGTTTTTGGATAGATGTACAATTGTAATTATAAAAAAAAAACGATGCAACAAAGGTGGAAAAGCGAAGTTAGTCACTGAAATAACAGCAATTATCTGGTATATCACAGTAAATTAGAAGTTCCACAGACGTTGCCTCTAATTAAAGTCATGTCAAAACACAAAGGAAATATTACGCAATGCTTCTGGAGTTTGATATTCATAAATGCAGCCACGTGGTAAAAACCGTACGGGTCAGCACCTTTATGACGTTGTCAGCAGCCCACCACCATATGACCACACGAGTGTGAAGGTATAGGTAAAAAAGTATAATACAGGTACTTCGTTTCTTTTCTTGATACGAAAAGAGTGCTGCAAGTGTTATACTTCAAGACGAAAGCAAGAATATATGCACACCTCTGTGGAGGTTACGGTCCAGAGAATTTGAACTGGCTAGTGATGGAGTGAAACTTGGCAACATAGCCAATGACTTTAGGAAACGTTCGACGCCTATTTGATCCAAAGTTAGAGAAGAAAAGGAACAGTCACTATAATCTCACTTCGCAATCAGGTAGGGTGGACTTCTAGTTAGTTTATAAATTCTCTAGATTTAAAAAGGCAAAGAGGTTACTTTAAGCTTTAACCTTTTTTTTTTTTTTTTGGCATTTGCGGAAACAATACTGTGAAATTAATTCGACTTTCAAAGTTTGTAACAAAAATTTCGATTAGTGTAAGATGGCCTGCATTTTTTCTATCGATGAAAGAACAAAATCAAAATCATTTGTCATTGTGTGTGTGTGTGTGTGTGTGTGTGTGCGCGCGCGCGCGTTGAAAACAATGTTGAAAACTGCAATACAGAGCCGTAGGTGACAGTGAAGACGAAACATGCACCAGGTATTTCCAAGTGTAACGATCAAAAGGGGTTTCAAAGAATTTCATCTTCTTCTTCTCCCTACTAAGGAGCTTAAGGATCTTTCTCAGACATAGCTAAGTTAGCTGGTCTTGGGGCGTGAACAGCAAGTTTTTCTCCCCAGTTTATCTGAGATTTTTCCTCCCGCAAACAGGCAAACCGGCCCCGTGAACATACGATGATCCTTGGCTATGTCTGAGAAAGATCCTTCAGCTCCTCAACGTCGGCGACGGGAATCGAACTCAGGATCTTCACTCCTGGGTTCGATTCCCGACACTCATTTCCCAGGCATATGGATGCGAAGCGCATAGCCACTAGGTTAACCGCGCGGACCGTGGAATCTCTTTGGGTGATAGATGAATTTCATCGTCCAGTGCGAAACCATAATCTTGGTTATGGGAAGCCTGGAGCGTCTTGAGAAAGTGCCATGTTTGAGTGCTGCTTAGTAATGACAAGGACTGTCTAAACTTTAAAATGAACGGATGAGGCAGAAAAGGTTATAAAGCGAGTGTGTCTACTGCAGTTGACAATAACAACGTTCCTAGCGTCTTTCAATGGATTTGAACGCAAGTCTTTCCAACAAAAGATAAAATAGGACGGAACAAATACCGTATGAAATATTCCAACCAGTAAACAATATAATTATTATTCTATTACCAAAAATTAGTGGGGAAAGGCTTCTTTTGCCATCGACACTAACCACACCATCCACATACACACCAAGCTTCGATACGTTTAAATATATATCGATATGTTATTTTCGATAAAAGTTCATTCGTGTCGAGATGCTCGAATTGTTTTAGATTATAACCGAAGCAACTAAGACTATCAAGCAAGAGTTTGTCTCTTAAGAATGTTCTGACCGGTTTGCCTAACTGAAAAACTCCAGTTTCCAAGAGGAAAATCCCTCCACTCTGTGTGAGAAAGCCTAACACACCTCCACTTGAAAAGCCGAGATGAGCGAAACAATTCCGTGTTCCAGGATTTGCATTACATCTGTTCCCGCACGTTTAAACATTTCAATGGCACACATTTCAAGACAAGAAATGCGACATTATGACATTGATGACAGATAAGAAAAACGAGACAAGCAAATTTTCCCAGAACAGACGTGATCTTGAATAATGTAGCCAGTAAAAATTTGAATTGCTTATTTTAACAACGCGAATAATGGTACGATGCAGCATAAAGATTGTAGCAATTACCATTTCGCTTAATAATGATATTTCTGGAACTAATTAATTGCGAAACAGTGCGATCAATCAGTACTTGAATGAGCAAGCATTCTACCCTTCCGCCTTTATGCAATTCTTGACATTTGTATGACGTAATACTCAATAATCGAACCCAAGAAACAAATTTCACTAGTACAACTTCGCTTTAATTTATATCTCGTAGTCTTAAGAGCAATGACAAGTGGATCAGAATGGGTTTTGATCACAAAAGGCATTAAAGTATCGGTGTTCTGAATTTTAATGTTTACTGTGATCGAAAGGGATCACATTAACGGAATATCAACTTTTCAAACAATAAGCCAGCGGATTCCTAAGTCTCTACCTAAATGACAGCTACGGGTCTTATAAATTACTGACGAAAAGGGGCGGATGCCGATAACAGACATTATATAGAGATATCTGTGCATGAGCAAAGCAATTTCTAATTATTACTATCATTTATTTAGAGATAAGAAACTGGCTGATGTCATTCTGTAATAACGTCTACGGAATACGTTTTTATTTACTTTCATTGAACAGTCTTTCTTATACAATAACTTTGTTCTTCTTATGACATGAAAGACTGCTTTCAAACATTCAATTCATAACCATTCAGGGATAAATTAGTGATCATTTTTAACAAAAGAAGAGTGAAATGCCAAATATTGTAAAGAAAAATCTGTGACCCGAACTGGAAAGTTGTTCTCTTGAGAGAGAAACTGCCCTTTAATGAATAGCAGTTTTGTACGAAGATGGGTCAGCATCTTCACGAGGATCATTTCAAAATTTCTCTCATTTCAAACGATTCTGCACTCAGAATCTAAGTAAAAACACCCACTTGCTCGTTTTCAGCTTATTGTGGTATTCTTGTTCTTCGAAATAAGAGTACAAAATACAGGACGCATCTGATTCCGGTCGTATATCGCGTATTTTCGCATGACAACGAAGACACGTTTCAATATGAAGCATATGATCTTATGGGAAAAGTATGGACGGCATGTGCTTCTTCATCTCCCTCGTACAGGTGAAAGAACTAGTTTATGTTGGAGCGACCCTGCTGATAAGGAACAAAAGACTTGAAAGGATCTTTATTTACAACAGTTTGTCATATGTCCTCAGATCTGCGGGATACTTCCTGGGAAAAAAAAAGTTACCAGGAGGAAGATCTTCAAACCTACCAAACTAAGGTCCTGTTATCCTTAAACCAGGGGTCGGCAAACTTTTTAGACTATTGATCCCTTCATGGAATCCTTGATTCCTCATCGACCCCCCCCCATCATGTTAAATAAATGAATAAATGTTATCAGTAATAAATTTCTCAATTTAACCCTGCAGAGGTCGCGGTCGAAAAAATTGCAGCGTAGGTCGCATGTATTATCCTCTCTGAGAGATACATTCATTACTATGTGCTAAAATGCGATTTAAAAAAAAAACAACTGCAAATATAATACATAATGGTTTATTTATTTTCAGTTACAATCTAGAAATTATTGAACAAAGAAAAAAAAAAACTAAACCAATACTATACTGACATCGGAGTTCGCGGTATCTCTCAGATACAATTTACTATCAAATATCACTTTCACATTCGACTCTATCATTCTCATCACCGGACTCGAGTAACATTCGCTGAATCTCTTCAATATCTGATGAATTATCCAATCGATATATTTTTCCAGCCATTTTCAACGGTAAAAAAAAAAAAAAAACATACTAGACGGACATCGGAGTTCGCGGTATCTCTCAGATACAATTTACTATCAAATATTGCACACCTTTACAGAACGTGTTAAACCAAAACTGACGGCATAAACAGTATGGAATATCACTCGTAATATATGAATGCGCAGCTAGTCATGACTTCCAAGTTATACACTGGATATGTGTAAGAATATTTATATTAATCAATTTGTTTCTATTTGTCAGATCAGCCGCAACCTCCGCAGAGTGAAAAATATTGTAATAATTCCTTCACCCTTTTACTTCATTACTGCTTCTCGATAAGAAATATTTAAAGAAAATACTTAAAGAAATTTATAGAGAACATTAAAAATTTCAACCCCCTTTTGACCCCTAAGCGTGGTTATCCAAGGGGTTTATTGACCCCTTGGATAACCACATCGATCCCCAGGAGTCGATATCGACCACTTTGTCGATCCCTGCCTTAAACTGATTTCCAAGACCTACGACCTCCAGTTTTCAAAGAAAAACATCAGATTTCTTTGTCTACTTGCCATATACGGCATGTAGACAAAGTTCTGCAACCTATTACTGTGCAGGATTAATGTGACTTTGTTAAAACACAGTTATATATGTTCAATGAGCAGTAACGTCGACAGTGTGTAGCATAGGAGTAGTCTCACGGCGCTCATTCAGCCATATTGCGGTAGGCGCCGTCGCTATGTTAATACTTCCTGTTAGTAGCAAGTGCGGAGAGACGTTTTTCCAAGCTAAAAACTGATTAAAATTTATTTTCGAACAGCAATGACTCAAGAAAGATTGGTTGGTCTAGCAGCTATATCGATAGAGGCGTATAATTTAAATTTAGAAGAGCTTATAAACAGTTTTATTGCGCGATAGCCCGTAGAGCAAACATTTAATTAATATTATTATGTAATCGTTTTGCATTAATGTTTCTCTTGTAATAAAAGAGAAACAGCAATTCGAGATTTTCTATTTTCTTATATTTTTGTCTTATAATCCATCAGGGGCGATATTTAATTGTTTGCTTCCGGGCGCGATCTAATCTGGCGAACGACCCTGTCGATGAGTTTCACATGTTCCCATTAACTCCTCCCGTCCTCCAAAGTACTTCACTGCAGGTGTTCATTTTTATTGTTTTATTCTCTTCAATTTGTACTTTTTATCTTCTCTGCTAATTAAAATGAATATGAGAATTCATTTTCGTACAACGACGTTATTCATTAGCATTTCTTTGACTTTTGTGTGGAGCCGTTTTTAGTTTATGTTCTGCTTTTAAACAGTTCACAGCACTGTCATATGTAAAATTTTGTTTCATTTTGAAACGTTTCAAACTGTCATTGGGGGGGGGGGAATAAATTTTCTGGGCAATTTTAGTAAAATTTAATGAACCAAATTTCAATAGAATTCACTGCTCAGCTAGTGTTCTTGATGCTGTTAATATTTCGTACTTTCACAATTTGATCTGAGTACCTCAAAATTGCAAATGACCGCTCACTCCTTAGGGCTTTTTTTTTTTTTTATAGTAATTAACGAGTACTTTGTCTTAGCCGATGTGAAAAACTCAAAAATCTGTTGTTGTTTTTTTCCCGTAGTACATTACCCGCCTTGGATTCGTACAAAGTTTGAAAATTCAGTGCTGATGCTTGATATTTCCAAGGCACGCGATATGATCTGGCATGGAGAGCTGCTCAACAAATGCTATGGTCTGTCTCCCACCTTTTGCAACTGGGTGCCAGTTGCAAAAGGTGGGAGACAGACCATTACACGCAGCAGAATACCCTCTCGGGTATTCTGCTGCGTGTAATGGTCTGCACGCATATACCCTCAGCAGAATACCCTCTCGGGTATTCTGCTGCGTGTAAGTGGATGGTGTTTTCTTCAGATTACACTACTAATGCAGTTTCTAAGGACTATTATATCACCCGCTTTCCTCCTCATATAAAAGACCTCTCACTGACCTCAAAAACCTTATCCATAGTTTATTATTATTATTATTATTATTTGATGACAACATCCCCAATTCCTCCTACTGATATGACAAACCTTGCAGTACTCAAATATCCCGAGCTTTAAGATTTACAACCAGTGCCATAAACACTGATTTCCATAACCATACTAGAATGGGATTACAACCTAATCACCTTCAATGATTCTAAAACAACCGTCTCTCTCTATATATACTGTATATATGTCAAGGTGGTCAAGAACTGTTTGCAGGAGGCAATGGTTGACTGTATACCAAGAGTCCGAATAATAAATCAGGTAGGGGTTAAATGGATGAATAACACTATTAAGCTTGAGCTGCAAAAAAAGAAACAATTGTGGAGGGAATTTAAGGAGAAGGGTGACCATCAGGTGCATGAACAGTATAAAGCTCAGGCCAGGATGGTAACAAGGGTGGTAAGAAAAGCAAAAGCAGATTACGAAAGGAAATTGGCCATGCAGGCTAAAGAGAATCCCAAACAGTTTTTTCAATATGTTGCAAGTAAAAGGAAAAATGCTCATGGTAGAATGATCTTAAAAAATGCTGAGGGTAGGGAGGTAACTGAATCAGTCGATGTTGTGGAATTACTGAGCGAACACTTTGCAAGAGTATATCATCCAGGTGGTGGCTTTGCGGAAATGGAGGAACCAACAGCTTATACTGGAATTGTGATGAATGAGGTAGAGGTAACTAGTCTATTACAGAACCTCAATGTCAATACATCTGTGGGATTGGATGGTATACCAGCTCGTGTCGTACGTGAAGCGGCCAAAGAATTGTCAGTGCCCTTGACCATTATGTTTAATTTGAGCCTCAGGACTGGGTCAGTCCCAAGGGGGTGGAAAGAGGGGAAAATAGTTCCACTGCACAAAGGTGGTTCCAAGGCTGCTGTTGAAAATTACCGGCCAATCAGCATAACAGGAATCATTATCAAGGTCTTAGAGAAAATAGTCAAGAGGAAAATACAAGATTGGATAGAAGAAAATGGGATACTGTATCGGGGACAGCATGGTTTTGTGAAGGGTAGGTCATGCCTCAGTAACTTGCTCACGTATTATAACACAGTGACGGCTGAACTGGATAAGGGTAATGGGTTTACAGTGATTCTGCTGGACCTTGCTAAGGCCTTTGACAGGATACCACATGGAATTCTAATCAGTAAATTGCAGCATATGGGAATGGACATAGGGTTGGTGAGATGGATAGGAGGGTGGTTGACGGAGAGATATCAGAGAGTGGTTTACTCAGGAGTAGAGTCCACAAGACGGCCTGTGACTAGTGGTGTACCACAAGGATCTGTTCTTGGACCACTGCTGTTTAATTTGTTCATAAATGATATAGGAAAGGATCTGAGAGGAACAGTTCATTTGTTTGCTGATGATGCGAAGTTGGGTAGGGCAATAGTGAATGCAGATGACGTCAAAATTTTGCAGGATGATTTGGATAGATTAGAGGTCTGGGCTAGGGAGAATGGATGTCAATTTAATGTGGCAAAATGTAAGGTTATGCATTTTGGGGTGAAAAGATGGGAGGCAGTTTACTGCATTGGTGGAACCGTGCTCCAGGAAATTGATGAGGCACGAGATTTAGGAGTGTTGGTGGATAAGGAATTGAAATTTAGGGGACACATTGCAAAAGTGGCCAAATCAGCTCATCAAATCACTTGGTTGCTGAAGAATACGTTGACAAGCAGAGACAAGCAGGTTATTGTTCCTCTGTATCGAGCCTTGATAAGACCTCATCTCGACTACTGTGCTCAGATTTGGTCACCTAGGTTTCTTCTTGATGGGGAGGAGGTGGAGAGGATCCAGAGGCGAGTGACCAAGATGATAGCAGGTCTGTGGAATGAACCGTATGAGAACAGGTTGAGGATTTGTGGGTTGCAAAAATTGGTTGATAGGCGGAGGAAGGGAGATATGATTGAGACATTCAAATTACTGAAGGGTTTCTATAAAATTAATTCAGAAGATATTTTTGAGAACAGGGCTGGTTGTGGGAGGACTAGGGGACATCCATGGAAACTGGGCAAAAGTGTGGTTAGTAAAGGTGTTAGAGCTGGGTTCTTTACTTTTAGAGTAGTGAATGAGTGGAATGCGCTCCCTGAGTCTGTGGTGGATGCTGTGACAGTGAATGAGTTTAAGGCGAGGTATGATAGATACTGTATGAATGTCGAATAGTTGTGATGAATATGATTTGGGGCCTCCCTCGATGAGTCTAATGACTCCCTGGAGTTGCCCGTAATAATAATAATAATAATAATATAAAAAGTTTAAATTAAATTTTTCTATGTGCACTGAACCTCTGAGAAAAAAAAAAAAAAAAAAAAACCTAGGCATTTCTGCACAAAATTTGTTAAAATCCTAAATCCGATCAACCTTAGAATACCGATCTCAATTTGCCCCAAATATCTCTCTAAAGATTCATTACAGTTCGGCTAACTGATGTTTCCTCTCTAACAAACGACTGGTTTTTGCATTGTTTTTTTCTCCATATATTTCTATGAGCAGTGTTTAGCAGAACTGGCATCCGTCATTTAATTTCTGTTAAACCAACAATAACACGAGCAACAACTGTTCGTGATTCATTTGAACTGCTAACCACCGAATCTGATACTCCCAATCAACTTTCATTCCACTTAACCTGTGTTATCGGGAACAGCCTTCTCCATGAAGTATTCTCTAAACACTACAACCGCTAACCTCTTCAAAAACGAAGATAAGATTCCTACTTTTCATCCCTACCCACACGCTGCATCACGTGTTCTGCAAACTTGCATGGGGAGGATGATATTAAGGAAGGGGGGAATGCATATATAACAGAATGTTCAAGTTCAAACTTATCATTTTACTTTTAATTCATTTTCATTTTTAGCAACTGTGTATTTTGAACGTGCATAATTATTATTTTAATAAGGTTTTTTTTTTTTTTTTTTTTTTTTTTGTAATGTAATTATATCTGTTGTGGTTTTCTTCCGTTTTCAGTTATATGCACCCAGTACTATTCGTTTAAACCGTTAAAATCAACTCTATTTCCTTAAAATTGTCACTTAAATTTCTGTCGCCGATTTCTTAATTCGGTTAATTCAGCCATAATAAAATTAATATTCTGAGTGGAGTGTTTACATTAGCAAACAGCAACAAAATTTGCTCCTTAGAATTAGCAACTAACAGCTCATTATACACATTACAGTTAATTCAGAAAAATTAAAAACTTCTAATTTGCAGAATGGCTGGCCAAGTAGATAGCGTCTTCGCTCGCCTTCAACAGGCTATTAATTCGAATTCCACGGCAACTCTGGATGTTTATGAACATCGTTCACCACCTCCGTGCTTACTTGAGGCATGAAAAAGTTCCATGTTTGGTCAATAGAGCAGAGTTTCCGGATGATAATCTTTAGCCCAACTGCGGTACAAACTGAAAAGTTTATAACGTTTGTCAGTGGGATTAAGAAAAAAAAAAGAGTACCATATGAATAACGCATACCTGAGGATTATAGTATATCCAAATCCATTACAGCCATCTGTTAATAAACGGAAACGAATTTTTCAGAAGTGTGACATATGAAATAGATGCGAAATAACCTTCTAAAAGGGGGTTGTGCTAATTGTCTAATAACCCAACCGTGTTCCTTCACCAAACAACTACCCGTGGATGATAACGGAGTATTTCGCCCTCTTAGTTCGAATTGTCCGAAAATAGAAATGGCTCGAGAAATTTTAGTAACGATCCCGTATAACAATTTAGGGGTATCGTATCGTTAACCAGCATGTAACGTGAGCAAGTTTTGGATACACATTGTGAAATACCAACATACACTAATATCATAATAAATATTCTGCCATCAGATGATACAAATATTGTTGAGAAGTTTCATCCATATATTTCACAACCGATATTAACTGTATAAATAATGGAAAAGATTGGTATAGATCGGAAAGACAGAAGGCTAATTATTTCACTATATATGGGACAAACTGCCATGGTGAGAGACATATATAGCACAACAGAACCAGGTATCATTGGACAAGGAGTAATACAAGGCTGTTCTCTGTCACCAATTTTGTTCAACGTGTATTCCGAAGCAATGCTTAAAGAAGCACTGGAGAATTCGGAAGAAGGAATACAGATTGGAGGTAGACAGATATTTGCAATAAGATATGCAGATGACAAGACATTACTATCAATTACTGAAACAGGACGACAACATCTGTTGAACAGATTACTGGAATCCTGTATCTCAATTATGGAATGGAAATTAACATCAGAAAAACAAAAGGTAATGAAAATAGCAAGGAAAGAGGCAAATATGGATATCAGAATAAATAGAAGAAAATTGAATCAAGTAAAGACATTTAAATATCTAGGAAGTGTTATTAGCAGTGATGGAAGATGTAAAAGTGACATAAATGCAAGAATTGCGATGGGAAGAGATGCCTTTAATAGAAAATGGAATTTATTCAGAAGTAAAATGGATAGAAACCTAAAGAAAAGACTAATAAAATGTTATGTGTGGAGTGTTGCCCTCTATACATCTGAAACTTGGACATTGAAGAAAGAAGAAATTAAGATTTTGGAAAGCTTTGAGATGTGGATTTGGAGAAGGATGGAAAAAATCAAATGGACAAATAAAATAACTAATGAAGAGGTCTTAAAAAGAGTAGAAGAAAGAAGTCTGTTAAGGAGGATAAAAAGAAGCAAGGGAAACTGGATCGGACACATTCTGAGAGGGAATGGAATCATCAGAGATGCCATCGAAGGAAAAATAAACGGAAAAAGACCCAGAGAAAGAGTAAGGAAAACAATGCTAGATGACATGCTGAATGGAGACAGGTACACAACCTTGAAAGAGAAGGCTCAGAACAGCAGAGAGGGGAAGGAAAGTTTCTGCTACTAAAAGAAGAACTTGCTCAATTACATCCTTCATTTAATTTCTGTTAAACCAACAATAACACGAGCAACAACTGGTCGTGATTCATTTAAACTGCTAACCACCGAATCTCAAGAAGATTAACTGTAGCGACGTAAAATGCAATGATATTCAGATTTAACAGTAACAAATAACGGACATGTTCTTTAAAGTATTCCTTCGGGAATTCTTTATATCAGATCACAACGGAAACGTTGTGATCTGATATATTGGAGAGAGAGTGCAAAGGAGAATGTAAAAAATGATATCAGGATTGTGGAATACTGATTGTGAAGACAGATTAAGAATTTGTAGACTGCAGAGTCTATAAATGTATGGGTGAGGGCTAGATTTTTCTCTCATAGGGTGGTGCGTGATCGGAATGGATTGCCATTGGATGTTGTGATGCAAGCAGTGTGAATGAATTCAAGAATAAGTATGATAGCTGGTGCGTGTAGTATGTGGGCTCCCTCGAGGTCTCTCTTAATAATAATTATTTTTTAGTATTCTTTAATTTGCATATATTTTTGATACCTAATCATCTTAAATTAGGGATACCACCAAAATTATTCAAAATGGGCCTCCGATTTCTACCGGTGGGAATGATTTCACGAATAACAAAACAGGTGCAAAAAAGTTTTTTTTTTTTTTTCTCGAAATAATCCGTCCTGTTTTAGAAAGCGGCATATTCGCCATTTTATACATCTCGAATGGTTAAACATGGAGAGATGATTCGCATTATTTTGAAGCACTTGCAGTTAGTTACCTTCCTTAAAAATATAATCACCTGGATAGTATCCAGAAAATTTCATGTAACGTAAGCGAGAGTAAGATTGCGGTCTTGCTCTCTGGTAATGGGTGGGAGAATACTGCACTGCAATCTTTCGCATGAGTAAGATATCTTTCAACAGGCAATGCACATTCTGATTTATTGCAACCCCCAGCTCAATTGCGGCTCTCCGGTTTCCAGAATGGAGAGACCAGAAGTCGAAATTTATATTTCTTGACAGGGATACCAATAATGTTACAACCGCTTCGAATAGTTTTGCCAATGCCGTAACAGGTTACACACATGACGATGTTACTCACTCCGCAAACATGTTCCAGTGCTACGATCCAGAGTGACTTCAATCTCAATCCACGAGCCTTTTTCTCAGTTTTGTAAGCTTATTCTAAAGCAGTGATTTCCAATCGTGAGGCAGCGAAAACTAATGAAAATAAATAAACAGATAAATTAAAAATAGCGTTTTCAAGAATCTGTTTTATCGTATTATTTAGAAACTGTACGCATACAGTTTAAAGAAAGAAAAAAAAAGAAAGAAAAAAGATGCATATTTTATCCACTCAAGTCTAGTTAGCTAATGTTTAGTTTCAGACAGTTGTCAAATAAAGCAGCTGAAATTGCTATTTTAAATGTGTATATTTGGTAAGAATTGCAATTATCTTTATTTTAAGAAACCCGGCAATTTTGAAAGTACTATGCGAAAAACAAGTCGAAATATTAATCTATTTCAGAATTATATAAAATAGACAAATGCAATTAATCTTCTTTGCATATCGTTAATATTCAAAATGTCCTCACCTATAAGTTAATACATTTCAGATAAATGTATCTATTGAGATAATTATTTAATGAAAAGAGAGAGAAGAAAAAAACACAATGAAAGTATTCATGTCCCTAAGTGGATGGCTATCCAAAATTTGAAATCACTAGCCGTGTTGTAAAAATTAACTGGAGAGGGAGGGGGGTTGTTATGTAATAATAAAAAGCCAGCTCTGAACGACGTTCTTATGGGTGGGGAGGGGGATTAAGACGAACAAATATTTTATCTTGTCGCTTGGTTGTTTAAAGTTCGTTTTGCATGTTTCTGTTTCGTGAAAAACAGAGAGGTAATGTGTGAAGAGAGATAAACTTTTATCTTTTCACTATATTTAAAACAAGTATGAATAGCTGCGTTGTATTGTCCTGTAAAAATACAAATCAGATTACCTCCCTGTTTCGCTATTATAAAAGCCACTTGTGCCCAGATCTAGCTTACTCAGATTAAAGATGGGAAGGAATTTTATTCTTGGTTTAATCCTTTACCCAAGTGTAAACAAACGAAATTGCACGTGAAGTGCTGTATCTTCATGACTAGGCCATTTTCAGTGTATATAAGGAAAGGGTTTTTGGAAAATACCCTTTAATTAATTCCTGTTCAAAGATCGAAATTGGTCGGGATAGTAACCCCACCCGAGAAGATGGGTGCTTTGCATTATGTAATACTAAGGCAATTAATGCTAAGTCATTAGCCTCTGTATAGAAGTAACCTAGTCGTGAAGATACGTCACGTGCAAACTGTTTGCTTACACTTGAATAAAGGATTCAACTAAGAATATAATTTCTTGGAATTTTTAATTCATAGTTTAACGAAGTGAAAAAACTTTCAACAGCTTACTCAGCTTCAGATGATTAGGCAATTAAAGAAACAAGCACACGAAATATCCGCTGTCAATGAATATGGTAGGAACTTCTCACTGATATTCTGATCAGTAACCTAATAGGTCTGAAAAATCAAGTGAAGTTTTAACTACAGAAAAAGTATCTTATAGTCCGTATCTTCTTTTTGGAAAAAGAAGATACGAACTACATCAAAATTGTTCGAAGTTCATATTTTTTAATTATGACAACATCGAAACAGCTTATGGAAATTTGTCAGGAATGGTAAACTCTTGGCAAATAAACTCTTTGCCAAGAGTTTATCAAGGAAATTTCATAGGCAACAAACAATTAGCCAACAAAACGTTGGGCATGTGGATTCCATAAAGCCATGGATAGAGATTAAGATCTTTGTATAATGGAACTGACATGCAAGAGCTGGCCAAAGTACTTTACTATGAATCGTGGTGCTTATTCATTTGGACTAAGCAGCTCAACAATGAACAATACAGAAAACCATAAGGTGTAAAGTAGCACACCACATATTGCTCCTTGGATACTAGGAAAAAAAGACATCAATGAATCCAACTTCCCTGTGTATCGTAGAGGCTGGACTCATTGGCCAGTGAGTATTCAAAGTGGGAAGTACCTATCGCGTTCCTACATGCAGCAAAAAAAGTATGTTTATGAAAACCATGCGTACAACAGCTTTGTCGAGTTGGATATGATCAGACAGATGCTTTCCTAGTCCCATGGATACAGTAGGTTCTGCTTGAGTTAATCAGGTGGCGAAAGTAGTCTATGTATGTGTCTGTAAGGTATCGTTAATTTTGGTTTCAGTAACCGAATGACTTATGCAGTTATATATTGAGCATGGTCTTTATAATCAGTTGGTCGTATAGTGCTAATTAGTCCTTTTGTAGTCTTAAAATTGTCAATTACAATGCTGATGCACCGAAGAACTAGTCAAGATTATTTTTTGATAGTGAGAGCACTATTTCATGTTTTATAACAAAGGCTTTTGGACGTCCTGGTTGGCCGAGTAGATAGCGTCTCATACCGGCAGTGAATTCGTCGAACCCACTGCCGGTATGAGATTGCTATCTACTGCTGCATCTGGCGACGAATCCCACAATTGAAAGCGCCGCATTTTGTCTGTAATAGAAGATTTCTCGGATTATGCAATTTCATAAACCCATCCATAGTACTAATGTTTGTATCGCAATAATTTCGCTTTAATAGTATCTATCCCAGTCATATTTATTTAATTACAGTATGTTTAACTTTTCATGCGGTCCCAGAATCTGTTCACTCTGCAAGACAAAATTAATACGGCAGTATAGAAGTGGGGGGGGGGGAGGAATACTGTATTGGCTATTTGATTTGTGCGAAATTTGTACCTTTCTAGATGTTCAACATTGGCTATAACCAATGTATCTGTTTATATATGTGTGTGTTTTAAATAATCCTGAATGCTCGTTTATGTCGGATTTAATAAGTTAACAAAAATGTATGAATCAAATTATCCATAAAATTAGTTACTATTAGGTAATAAAACTTAGCCAAAATCATATTAAAAGGGATTATTATTATATATAAAAAAACTGGTAGCGTGACATAAAAAAGACCATTAAAGTCAGCCCAATGAGAACACTAAAGTTTCATTGTTGTTATTGACTCTATACTATAAAATGATAAGCTGAAATTGGAAACGGATGTGACGTAGGCTTGAAACGGAATGTAGGCTGTAACGTTTTGTCAAGTTATTTTAAACGTTTTGAAACTCAGGGGCTACCCTAAGTGTCGAGTCTTCAAAATTCGAGTCATAGGAATTCAAGGAGAACCGGCCTACCAGTCCGGAACACGGGGGGGGCGTCAGAAGGCGGAGCCCCCTAGTAAAATTATATACGTTGAACTTAGCATTTCACCAATTAAGAGCCGAAAGCTAATTTTAAAATTAACATTTCTTTTACTTGCATAATCTTTTTCAATCCCAGGTAAGTCGTGAATGGGTTTAGAATTTATTTGTCTTAATGACATTGGACTTGTAAAACTAACTCATTTAGAATTATTTATTAATCAAATTAAGAGTGAGACGTTCTATTAAAAAACTCATCCATGGTGCTTAATAGAATAAGAATAATAATTTCTCATAATGGAGGACAGTCGACTTAAATTTAATGCCACGGACAAGAAAAACATGTTAAAAGCGTGCGTATAATAACACTTTTCATAGAAGCGACAAACAACGCTGTGCCCATGAATAGGCGACACGCAATTTCCGTTCTTTGTTTTTGCGTTCTCTCCAAATTATGCAGGTTATGGAATGGGGGAGGCATGTGCGACACCGATTTCTTGCTAGATAAATATAACGAATTGCTCAATAGTAGCAGCGCTTGTGACCTTAGATGCAAATTCGCACAGTAGCAACCTTGAAGGAGGAAAACGTAGCAAAGATAGTTTGTTTCTCTTCTCATTTTCATATGACGATTCGTTTTGTAACTGCTTTGAGATTTTGAAATTTAATATCATGGAACATTACTGCTGCAATAGTTTATCGTTATTTATGGGGGGAAGGGAGGGAGATCTGATATGTTCTATGAAAGAATATCAGTGGTCACCAAACGAGGTATAGGGGGGACCTCAAAAAAGTGCTGGGGAAAGGGTTTATTGCAAAAACATTCTTGACAGCAAAAAAAAAAAAAAAGATATCGCTGAAATATGGAATACAGAAAGATGGCAAAAACACTTACGTTAATGATTTTTATTTTAAAAAAAGAGATGCATTACCTGTGATAGTTAGGGAAGGTTTATTTTAAAATTATTTTAACCCTCTTTTTAAATTTCTTTGCTGCATTATTAACAAGCAAAATTACTGCAATATTCACTTCATTAGAGCAGATGCTCCTCTTGCCGCTGTTCTAAGCAATATGCTAACAAAGTCCATTGAAAACCAGTACTTTTGAAAGGCACTTCGTTAACGTTGATATAATGCAAATAACAACCTTGCACTACTATGCAGTTGAATGGAGATGAGACGAACTGGGTCCGACTCTCGTCGCTCAAGTAACATTCTTCGGAATAAAATTTACTTCCTTCCTCTATCAGAAGATGAATTAACTACTTTTGCACGAAGGTGACATGATTTCTCTGGAAAACAGACAACCGGTCTGAGAATACAGTGAAGTCGACAAAAACAACTGAAGCATATTATAATAGACCTATGCGATTACGTGGTCAGTGTTCATTCGAGCTAGCTAAGAAAAAAGGGGGATACAGATCTGTGTGAGAATTGCTTAAGCAGGAACTAAATTTGGGAGTATCGGAAACCTGCGCTGTGAAGAAAATATCACAAATTAGGAACTTTGATGCCTAGATAAGATCATTTGAACACCAGAAGAACATCAAGTCCAACACTCTCCCCCTCCTGTTACTAGCCAACCACCCATGTAGTTATGTTATTTGTGAAATGAGTTGGTTACTTTGCGAGGGAACTTCATACCTTTGAGGGTAAGAATTGAGGAGATCGAAGTGTCACAAAGAAACACGTGATAAATAAGCTTAAGGGTACTTTCAATTAAAAGGCATAACTTCATTATGCTATATACATAACTTCTCATAAGAACGTCTGAAAAATTTAAAGAAGTTCGGTCGAGTTTAGGAGAAACTCTAGTCCAAATTTTTCCATGTTGAACTTAACTAAAATTTAACTCTGACACATGACCACTTTTACAATGTAAAAGTATTTATACTTACTAATGTATAATTCATGATACAGGTCACCAAATCCGTGGAACCCATGAATATAATCAAAACATCAGAGAAACCGCAAGTTTGAATAGTTGTATTGGCATTATTGATGCCAATACAACTAACAGGAAAATAATTTAAAAGATTGCTGTATCCCGCCTCCCAGTAAGTTTATCTATCTGAATGCATTATTTAAAGTTTGATATACCAAGCGTGGGAAATTTGGGAGAACTAAAAAAAAAATAATAAAAAACGGGGGGGGGGTTGAAGGGAGGAAAGAAAACAGTAAAACAATAGCCCTAACCCTGCTCATTGTTCTTAAGTTAGAACAGCACTAGTTTATATATGCACGATCTTATATATACTTTATATTAAAATGAATTAACTTTCCATTCCTTGCTATGCAGATTTATCCCTAGCTAGGATGCAAAAGACAAAGTTATTTATGACAGGGAGTCAATTCTGAAGGTCAAACACCTTGTGGATTCTGGTCTAAAATAAGGGAATAGTTCAGTCTACAAAAAGTAGACAGTAGAAGTGAGACGATTCGACTTACTTGGATGTCCTACTGATCAGGTCGTTCTAAATCATGTATACAGCAAAACCTGGACTTGAGTGACCTGATTTAGTGATTTACGTTTCTAAGAGACTGAGCAGTCATTAAATCCGGTAGTGCATAGTATTCGGGAAAGAAAAGAATTACGGTCCATAAAAATGCGGAAAAATATGGTACCACCGCCGGTAAATCAACATTGCTGACAATCAAGATTTCCGCGTGTGACGCGCAGATGACATCATTGATATAGTTTGCATCAATCATACGTTGACTGATGCAAATATTGTGTGTGTGTGTGTGTGTGTGTGTGAGATTATGTCATCATGGCAATATTTGTGTTTGAAATATTTTTGGAAATATGTCAAAATCATAAATATTTTTATTTATGAAAACTAAAAAGTGGTGCTCCAAGACATGATTCGGCAATTACAGATATTTTTATATTTATATTCATAAATGCAGTATTGCCATTTGTTAGTTTCTTTTTTTGTTTTTCCCTCATTCTATTTTGTACAGTAACTCCATCCCCACAGTTCGTACGATTCCTCTTTCAAATAAGTTTAAATCTCATTCTTCTAATTGAAACATAAGAATGCCAAAACAGTGAATTTTCAACTAAATAATATACAAAAAATTATTTAAAAAAATATTAGAAAGGGACGAAAGAGCTTTAACTCTTCTCTGTTCCACAGATACCTTTGTAAGGCCCTGCTCCTATATCTGGACAACTTGCGTGGGATGATTGTAATTTGGCCAACGTGCACTTCCCTTAGGTGAAGAGAGAGAGAGAGAGGAAACATTGACATATAGAACCCTTGCTTGATTGGCGAATGCTTTATAAAGGAGGTATTGAGCGCATATTATTATTATACGGGTATATCCATGGAGTCAGAAGACTCATCGAGGGAGACACGAGCTATCCACACAATATCTATCATACCTCTTCTTGAATTCATTCACAGACGAAGCACACAACTGAGTCAGGCGATACATTCCATTCATTCACCACTCTCCAAGCAAAAAATCTACTTCTCACACCCTTGTTAACCACACTTTTCCTTACTTTCCAGGATGACCTCTTGTTCTTTCATCACTATCAACACAGCCAAAATATTACCCCTGCATCAATCTTATAAAAACCTTTTAGTAATTTAAATGTTTCTATCATATCCCCTCTTCTCCGCCTATCAACCAACCTCTGCAATCCACAAGCTCCCAATCAATCAATCAATCAATGCAAGGAGCATTTTTACATCACTCACCAACTTAGTCACTCTCCTCTGAACCCTCTCCACAACCTCATCATCTCCAAGGAATCCAGGTGACCAGACTTGAGCACAATAATCCAAATGTGGAAGTATCAACGACATCCATTACCTTTTGCCAGCTTATTTAAATCATCCTGCAAACTCTCAACATCAGTTTGATTTTTTATTGCACTACCCAACTTTGCATCATCAGCAAACAACTGAATATCTCCCTTCAAGTCACTTCCTATATTATTTATGTACAAATTAAACAATAACGGTCCAAGCACAGAGCCCCGAGGCACACCACAGATCACCTGCTTCATCCTGGACTCTGCTCCTCTATACACTACTTTCTGGTATCTCTCCAACATACCTGATATAACTCATACCATAGCGTCTGACCTGTTGATGTAGACTTACGCTGAAACAAGTAATGCTTCAGCGTAACCCTACAATATATGCTATCGATAATCTTCGACTGGTTAGTATGTTTTTTGTTGATTTCCAGAACGAAAATCTCTGTCCTTAAGAGAGTAGGGCAAAATACTTTGAAAATGCAATAAAAGCACATCTGTATCCCTCCCCCTTAAAAAACTCTCAAATACTCTACTCAATTCTGATACTGTGGAATGGAGAGTTTAACTTCTCACCTCCTAACTGGAACTGAGAGATGGCAGAAGTCGCTAAATCACAGATCAGAAGAACAAGTGTAAACTGCGTCGTAAACGAAAGTTATCTGATGACTATTCAATACTGCCAAATGACAACTGACGTAGTCTCGCGGCAGTTTGCTAAGTAACCTCTGAACTAGGTCACGTTGGACTATTCACATACTACCCCCCTCCCCGCTAACAGAAACTGTAAAGTACAACAATAAAAAAAAATAAAATAATAAAGAAGCAGGGTTTCTTTTTGTACATATTCACTCACTCATACACGCATTTGAATCACAGATTAAGGACTTTATCATCTGATTCTACAAACTGTGTACTGCTTTTTTAGGCAGTAAACCACAACTGGTTATGAATTCTTTCTTGTTTTTCGTGTTCGGCTTTATATGGTTAAGAAATAAAGCAATGTTCGATTTCCAATGCAAATATAAGGCATAATACTATGCTTAGTCTGTCTATTTAAAAGACAGACTATGTTTTGCCTGTTCCGCAAGCAGAGGGAAATTCCCATCCTTTAACATAAAACTGTTTAACTTGGTCACGACACTCAAGACCTGAACTGCTGAGATTTGAATTTGGTTTTCGCTTTTGACCAAATGGCGTGCCGCACAAACCCATCATGGAGACGAACATTCTTCATTATAGAAACTTAAATCTGTATTTTGTGAGTTCAGTGTTCGTTTAAAAATGTGCTATATCATAGAATAGAAAGTAGAAATATACGTCTTTAAAGAGCAAAAGCAATCTAAAGGTCACCTATTTAAACAGCACTAACTGGAAGTAGCAATAAAGCAAAATCGAAAGGCTACAGTTCGTAAATTTATGAACGAACACACTGCACTTTACATTTTACGTCTTTTTACAGTATATAAATTGCCAGGTTTATATCCTGTAAGGATAATAATATCGAGAACAAATCAATTAAGTTATATTTTGCTTAATTCTAGTTCGAATTATGCGCAGACTTAATTTCTAAAACTGTAGAAATATTACTTTTTTTTTTTTTTCTTATGTTTACACGAGAGGTTGGTTGATCAACCTATAGTATATTAGTACCGTATATGGATAGTGGGTTGGGAAAGGAGAAACTTCTTTACATTTGATTTAAATTACTTGGGAAACACATCAGGGAAGACTGTTCCACAATACAGCAGTAGCAGGGATGAAGGAGGAGGAAAAGAAACTTGTTCTGTGAGTTTCAAGGTGTACTGTGAAAGGTTGTTGGGCAGCAGCTGTACGTGTTCCAATGGTCTTAGTACAGAGTGGGGGAATTATTGATACTATTTCATATGAACATTTTCCATGGAAATATTTATAGAATGCAGAAACCAAACGTCTGTGCGAAAGTAGGGGGATTGAGTTGGTAAGAGATGGGTCATTAATAAGTCTGATTGCTCTCCTTTGTATCGAGTCAAGCATATTGAGGAAGTTTTCAGGGGCCCCACCCCATATGTGAGAGCAGTATTCAATGGCTGGGCAGATTTGTGATTTGTATAAGGTTAACAGCTGTTCAGCAGTGAAGTAACGTCTGGAGCGAAAGAGTCTAGTTTTTCAGAAGCTGAGGACGCAATGTTATGATGTATTTATTCCAGGAGAGGCTTGATGTCAGGGCGATTACAAGAAGAGAAATCTTGTCTTGTCTGGAAACCTGAGTGTTATCAAAAATAATACTCGGAGAAAATGGTTCTTTTTTTTTTTGTGAGAAATAAGACAGAACCTGGGTTTGACTAGCATTGAAATCGATGAGGTTATCTGAGCCCAATTGGAGGATGGCTTGGAGGTCAGAAATGAGGGTAGTGGTGGTTGATATTCTGTAGGTTGAGGTGATTTGTGTAGAGTTTACAAATGAGAGGGAGTAATAGAATCTGCTGTCGTCTGCAAAACTGTGTATTGAGTTACAGATCAATTGAAGTAGGTAAATGATATATAGAAGGAAAAGGGTTGCTGAGAGAACAGAACCTTGTGAAACCCCGGCATTAGTTAAACAGTGAGAGGATAAGGAACCGTCTACCATTACACATAGTGTGCTTCCAGACAGAAAGCTGGCAATCCAACTGCAGAATTCCTGAGACAGACCAAATGATGGAAGTTTCACAAGATCGGATTCGTTGCTCACTGAGTGAGCAACGAATCCGATCGTCTGAGTACGGGCATGATTCTAAACATATGAATCAAAATATGTTGCTTCAATTAACCTGTACCTACTCGCCCTCCCCCCCTCTTCCCCGATATTTCATCATAATCCGATTTTTGACATGTACCCTCAGGGGATGTACATGGTTGTATTCTTCTTTCCATGATTTCTAACTGTTTTTAAGTGAAAATCGGATCCTGACGACCTCTATTTGGCCTAAATCCGACTTGTTCTTCTTCAAGCTTTCCTTCACAATTTTTTTTAGATGATTCTCAAGTAATCTTGTATAAATCTTACAAGAAACACTCAGAAAGGAAATAACTATATTCACGCATTCAGTTTTATTTCCTTTTTAACAGATGGGTACTATGAAAGGTCTACTCCAATCAACTGGAAATTGATAAAATTCATATAAACAGTTTCCCTCTAAATTAATCTGTTTTATATTGTTCCTACCAACAAAAGATTATTTCCAAATATTATCGAATAACCGGATAAAAGATTTTTTCCCAATTTTATATATATTTTTATTCGTTTTTTTGACAATCAAGGAAAAGTAGCGGCAATAGTATTCGACACTAAATACGAGGCTAATCTTCTTGAATGACAGGCAGCCTCAAGTAGAGTGATTAGGGAAAATATGAGAATGGGGAACTGGACAATGAGTGAGACTTATTTGTGCCTATGGTCCCACAGAAGGCTCTACTAAGGTAGAAGTAAATGAATTTTTTGAGGCTTTAGAAAAAGAAACTGGCACAATGAAAAAGGAAAACTTGATCCTTGTTGGGGATCTAAATAGCAGAGTAGGAAATGATTGTCAGACATACAAAAATATTTTGGGAAAATTTGGAGAAAAGAGCAAAGTTAATAATAATGGCAAATATCTGTTGGATTTCTACTCAGGACATGGACTGGTTATTACTAACACCATGTTCCAACATAAAAATGTGCACAAATTCACATGGAGAGAAGAGGCTAGGAATAAGAAAAGTCTCATTGACTATGTTATTGTTGATAATGATGTTTTCACTCTAGTGCAGGACACTAGAGTGAACAGAGGATTTGAAATTGGAAGGAATCATTATTTAGTCTAGAGCAGGATAAAATTGAATTTCATATTGAAAAGAATAACACGTAAGAAAGTTTTAAAGCGAATAAAAGTTAAGCAGATCACAGACGTGAACTGTAAACTAAAATACACAAAGATTATTGAAGAAAAAATAAAAGAATTTAAGAACAGGAACCAAACTTCGGAGATTCAGTGGCAAGTCCTGAATTAAACACTGATTGATTCAGCCAGAGAGAGGCATCTGATGAGTTTGTCTGCAAGGAGAAAAAAAATCAGAATTCCACGGTGGACACAGGAAGTTAAAGAGCAGTGAAGGCAAAGAAGAAATCATATCAAAAGTTCCTGCCAAATAAGTCAGCTTGTGCTCTTAGAGAATACACAGACAAATGTAAGAAAGCTAAGCTAAACACTGTGTAAAATTAGCTAAACAAAAGTCATGGGAAGACTGGTAAGAACACAGAATATAAATATCAAGAAGGCGGAAAGATATTCTGGAGGTTGTTGAAGCAGCTCAGAATGGAGGAAAGAGGGCTGTAAAAGGAATTAGAGATGATAAAGGTGACATGAAAATTGGAGAAAAAGATATGCTTGAAGTATGGAGTAATTATTTCGAAAAATTGCTAAGTGAAACAAGCAGTGATAGCACAATGGTAAAAAAAAAACTCAGGAACACATATCCATACTTGAAATAGAAAAAGACAAAGTTCTGAAATGTGGAAAGGCAGCAGGAGTAGATGATATTCCACCAGAAATGCCCAAGTATGGAGATATAAAGGTTTTTACAGTGGCTACACTGCATAGTTCAGAGGGCCTGGACAGAAGGACAAATTCCAGATGATTGGAGTAGAGTTCTCATAGTACCAATATATAAAATGGGAAATAAAACTGATTGTGAGCACGATTTTTAGTGAGGATGGTCAATTAAATATGGAAATAGACAACAGAATCAACAAAATTGGTATGGTAGGAAGTCATCATCAAATTCCTGACATGTACCCTCAAGGGGTGTACAGGATATAGTACTACATGAAAAATTTACATCATTACTAACTTCCTATCCACAATTCTATTCCAAATCAGTCTGTTACTTGTCAAGACTCCAACATTATCAGATCTTATATTTCTAACGACTAAGGCACTTGGTACCGTATCAATCCACCTATATCTTGGTCTTCCTCTGGGTCGTTTTCCTGCCAACCTGGCAGAGAACACTTGTTTTGCTAATCTTTCCTCTCCCATTCTATTTAAGTAACCATACCACCTGAGATTAGCTCTGCTAACGCATTCCTGGATGCTGACAATATCAAATTCTTTCCTAATATCCTCATTTTTAACATGATATTGCCATTGATGCCATCTGTTCACGCCTCTAATCTTTCTCAGGACTCTCAATATCTGCGGTCTCCAGTCGTTGATCAAGTGTTTTACTTCTGACCCAGCTCTCAGATCCATAAGTTAACATTGGTTTGAACACTGTCTTGCATACAGCTAATTTAGTATTACGACTAATTTCTCTCTTATTCCATATGAATTTATTCAATTGACTTCCTACCATACCAGCTTTGATTCTGTTGTCTATTTCTATATTTAATTGACCATCTTCACTAAAAATCGTGCCTAAGTAGCAGAAATGTTTTACTTGTTCCACAGGTTCTCCGTTCAAAACACAGTTGATATTTTCAACAATTCTACCTATTTTCATTGTTTTTGTCTTTTTATTACTGACCTTCATACCATATATATTACAACAATTATTCAATTTAGTCAGGGAATCTTGCAAACTTGTAGCGGATTTATTTAGAAGTATAACAACGTCTGCATAAAGCAAAGAGCTGACATTAACATCTCCAATTCTGATATCATGTTTAATACCACTTTCCTTCATAATGTGATCCATATAGATAATGTACATCCTTGTCTCACAACAGATTTAACATTAAACCATCATCCTGTACTTCCTTGAATTCTAACTGCCGTAGTGTATTGAATAGCTTCTCTCTTGGCACCTTGTCATATGCCTTTTCCAGATCAACAAAACTTAAATACAGATCTTTGCTATATTTCCATGCTTTCTCAACTATTTGTCGTAAAGTGAAGATCTGATCCTGACAGCCTCTATTTGGCCTGAATCCAGCTTGCTCTTCGCCAAGCTTCTCCTCCACAATTCCCCTCAACCGTTTCTCAAGTATACTGGCATAAATCTTGCCCAGAACACTCAGTAGGGAAATACCTCTGTAATTCACATTCAGTTTTATTTCCCTTTTTTTATATGGGTACTATTTGAGCTCCACTCCAATCATCGAGAATTCGTCCCTCTGTGCAGGCCTTCTGAACTATGCAGTGCAGCCACTGTAGGACTTTTATGTAGGACTTCAGAAATGCTGAAGTATCACCATACTTCAGCATTTCTGGTCGAATATCATCTACTCCTGCTGCCTTCAACATTTCAAGCCTTTGATGGCTTTTTCTATTTCAAGTATGGATATGTATTCCTGACTGTATGCCTGTTGAGTTTTTTTTTACCACTGTGCTATCCTGCTTGTTTCATTTAGCATTTTTCGAAGTAATTACTCCATACTTCAAGGATATATCTTTTTCTCCCGTTTTCATGTGACCTTTATCATCTCTAATTTCTTTTACAGCACTCTTTCCTCCATTTCTAAGCTTCTTCAACAACCTCCAGAATATCTTACCACCTTCTTGATATTTATTTTATATGTTCTTGCCACAGTCCTCTAATGACTTTTGTTTAGCTAGTTTTACACGGTGTTTAGCTTTCTTACATTTCTCTCTGTATTCTCTAAGAGCACAAGCTGACTTATTTGTCAGGAACTTTTGATATGCTTTCTTCTTTTCCTTTACTGCCTCTTTAACTTCCTCTGTCCACCTAGGAGTTCTGATTTTTCTATCCTTGCACACAACCTCACCAAATGTCTCTCTGGCTGAATCAGTCAGAGTGTTCTTCAAGGCTTGCTACTGAATCTCCAAGGTTTGATTCCTGTTCTCAAACTCTTTCGTTTTTTCTTCAATAATCTTTGTGTACTTTAGTCTACAGTTCACATCTGAGAGCTGCTCAACTTTTATTTGCTTTATAACTTTCTTACATGTCATTCTTTTCAATATGAAATTCAATTTTATCCTGCTCAAGACTAAATAGTGATCACTTCCAATTTCAAATCCTCTGCACACTCTGGTGTTCTGCACCAGGGAGAAAACATCACTATCAACAATAACATAGTCAATGGGACTTTTCTTATTCCTTGCCTCTTCTCTCCATGAGAATTTGTGCACATTTTTATGTTGGAACATGGTGTTAGTAATAATCAGTCCATGTCCTGAGCAGAAATCCAACAGGTATTTGCCATTATTAATAATTTTGCTCTTTTCTCCAAATTTTCCCAAAATATTTTTGTATGTCTGACAATCACTTCTTAATCTGCTATTTAGATCCCCAACAGGGACGAACTTTTCCTTTTTCATTGTATGAGTAGTTTCTCTAAGGCCTCAAAAAATTCCTCCACTTCTACCTTAGTAGAGCCTTCTGTGGGACCATAGGTACAAATAAGTCTCACTGTCCAGTTCCCCATTCTGATATTTGCCCACATCACTCTACTTGAGATTGCCTGCCATTCAAGAAGATTAGCCTCGTATTTAGTGTTGAATACTATCGCTATCCCTTCTTTTCCTTTATTGTCATTGCCTGAATATAACATTTTGTATTTATTGCTCAGAAAGATCTCACCAGTTTTTGTTTTTTTTTGTTTCAGTCACCCATATTATGTTGAACTGGTACTTATCTAATTCCTCCGGTAGCTCCATTTCTTTGCCATTTAGGCTTCTTATGTTGATACCGATCTTTAACTCTGGTGATGTTGAGTTGGGGTGTGCTTTCAGATTTGTTCCAGTAGCTGACTTTTCGCTGTTCGCCCTGGTTCCCTGGCGAAAACAACGGGGGGCCTTGTTTAACTGGCGACGCCGCAGCCGGCATGAAATTTTGTCCTGTTGTACCATCATTTTGTATATTGGTTTAAGCCAATAAGAACACAACGTCGGCTAAATCCCAAATTGCCAGCCCATCCTCGTTCGTTAAATCAAGTGTGAGACAAGGGTGTACATTATCTCCACTGTCATTCATCATCTAAATGGATCACATTGAAGAAAAGTGGTATTAGACGTGATATCAAAATTCGAGATGTTAATCTGAGATCTTGACTTTATGCTGAATATTATACTTCTAAATAAGTCCAGTACAATTCTGCAATATTTCCTGATTACATTGAATATCTCTTATAATAAATTTGGGATGAAAATCAGCAATAAAAAGGCAAAGAGACACTGAAAATAGGCAGAAACTTTGGAAACATTACTGCATCCTGAATGCAGTGATGTATGAATGCAATTTTTAGTGAAGATAGCAAATTAAATATGGTGGTAGACAACAGAATTAGCATAGTGGTATTTTAGTAAATCGATGGATTAAATTTATATGGAATAAGAGAGAAGTTAAAACATTGAACTAGTTGTATACAAATTTCCAACCAATTTTAACTTGTGGTCTCAGAACAGGCGTAGAAAAAAAAAAAAAAACATATTACAGAACAGAGATATGAGAGTTTTGAGAAATATTAGTGAATAGATTGCATCATTGACGCCATCTGTTCATGTCCCTAATCTTTCTCATGACTCTTATATCTGCGGCCTCTAGGCTTTGGCCAAGTGTTTTACTTCTGGATCTGAGACCTAGCTCTCAGATCAATATGTTAAAATTGATTTGAACACTGTCTTGTATACCCCCTCTGTCCATAAAGAAACCGAACTTTTCGAAAATAGAAGAAACTAGTAGCGCCACCTTTTTTTTTTTTTGTCGAAAGCGGCAACCTTCATTAGTGTTGTGTCAACTATTTATGACATTTGTTTCATTAGAAGCCGAGTTATAGTGCCCAGAGTGGCAGCGTATTTTGATGAACTGTCGGTCTTCACGATATTCATGCCGTACGCGACGAATTCTCGCTATCACTCATTTCAAAACTTCGAGATAAAACTCACCGGGGGGAATGCTGATCTTGAAATTCACGCTTGCTCTTGTTATCATTCAGGAAATGAGAGGTGTGATTGAAGTCTGATTAGCGGAAAATAAGGAATTACTGACCATTTAAAACTATATTCAGGTAACCCTCGTATAACGCGGTTGTTAGGTTCCGCAGAAATGCCACGTTATATAAATCGCGTTATATAACGCGATTTATATAACGTATAAATCGCGCATTTATATAATTTATACGTTATATAAATTTATATAACGTATAAATTTATATAACGTATAAATCGCAGATCACATAGAAAAAGTAGGGTTATGCTCCGAAATCGTTTTTTTTTTTTTTTTTAATTATATAAACAATGACATATCCAACAAAAAAATATTTTTATTTAATTCAGGTAATTCATGTAAGTTAAGAAAACAAACTATGAAACAAATACATGGTATAAAAGTATAAAAATTACAAATTGTACTTAAACTTCATTGCACAATAATGCATAAATGTATTAGGCAAAATAAAATAGTGCATATTTTAATCTTTCATACCACGAGGATTTGAGGATTGGTTAATAAACACTGGTTTTGTCATGTAATCACCTAATGCATTACTACAAAACAGTAGAGTAATTCTATCTTTGGAAACTTTGAATCCAGGAGCTGATCTTTCATTTTTCGATATATAGGTGCGTTTTTGCACTTTTTTCCAATATAACCCGGATTCATCCGCATCGAACACCTGGTCTGCATTATAAATGTTTATATACTTTGAGAGCTTTTTGTTTAATAAGATCTCCATCCATAGGAATTTTCTTTTGAGGTGCTATCCTCTATCGAAATCATTAAAGATTTCTCTATTTTTCCATTAGAATATCGCCTACACGAGCAACGCGCTTTGCACTTTTCGTTAACCCAGCAATAAACACCTTCTCGGATTTTATGTTCATTTTGTTTGATTGTTCGAATTGTTGATTCATTTAAATTCAAAGTCCCTGCAAAAACTCCTCATTTTTCTCCATTTTTCAACCGATCCAAGATTTTGAATTTTTTTCTTCGAGAGAAATTAATTTTGTTTTTAATGTTTGTTTTTCTCTTTCGTTGCAGTTTGTGGCCATTACTATAAAAATAATTTTTTGCACAAAAAAGCATGCATTACATATTGTATGTAACTCACCAGAAAATAAAGTGCTCAGCTTGAGATGAACACACTTATGATTTTTAACGTACTGTCCTGGCAGAAACGAGGACAAGTTTCAACAATAAATGTTTCATACGGTAAACGATTGAGGTACATGTGTGCTAAAGGGTATTTCCTCTAATATAAATTCGTTACTTATAATTACATGCGGGATACAGGCTGACACAAATTTAACGAAGATAAAATCTGATTTTTAAGTCGCGCGGTGAAAAACACATATGAAAGGATAAAGGGCTACTACAATTTGTAGACCGCGTTATATCGAAACCGCGTTCAACAAAGGTTACAATACTGTTAGATCGCGTTGTATAAGTACCGCGTTATACGAGGTTTACCTGTATTTAGAAATTTATCCACAGTTAATCATACAAATACAACATTTATTTTACAAATGATATTCTATCTTTTTCAATTTAGCTACTTGAATACAAATTCTACCCTACGGTTCTTTTTTATGAACTGGTCAATAACATCATCATAAAAAGTTGGTTGTAACTTAATTTTCCCAAGCAACATGCACACTTGTAAAGGCTAGCTGAAGCTCACTTGCTAGAGCTACTTTGACTGCGTATGGCCCATGTTTAAGCAACAGGGCGAGATGACGTGAAGGGAGTGGAAATGGCTATGCACGCGCATGAAATCACAGTGATGAAGCGAGGACCTCGATGTTCCCACAACCGAGCAAGCCAACTAGCGTCAGCCGATACACAACGCAAAGCTCAATTATTGCCGCGCAAGCTTAAAACGTCTTCTGTCTACAAAAATAAAATCCTAAATGGAATGCGTATAAATGCATGCATTTATTAACAAATAACTATTAATTCTTTCTCAATTAATGAGCTTGCGCAGCAAGCATGGAGAATTCGCCACTGAAACTCACCATTCATCGAATTCTTTGTAGATAATGCCTTCGAATCGTAGAAACAAATGCATTGTCTTTACTTCTGACTTCTCCAAGCGCCTTTTTTTCGGATCCCCCTTCTTCTGGGGGATCTCCACTCAGCACTCTGTTTCGGGCTTATACTCAAAACACCACTTTTCTTCACCAGTAACGATCGTTTCAAGGACGTTTGAATCCTTACGAGCGGTTTTAATGAGGTCCTTGCAGTATTCAATTCGATACATTTTATGGTCGTCGATCAACTTGTGGGGAACAAATCGCGAATTCAATTTATGAAGGTCCAAACTCTCGGTCAAAATATTGTGCACAGTTGATTTTGGAATCCCCAATTCATCTTCAATCAATCTCACGGCGTATTTTCTTTGATGAAATCATGCACTTTTTTTTTGGGTGTTAACTTCGCTCAGTCCAGTTTTTGGACGGCCCGGCTTTTCGTCGTCCTCAAGCGTCAAACGACCACTTTGAAATCGCTTAAAGCACTCGTAAACTTGAGTACGGGATAAACATTCAACACCGTATGCTTTTTGAAGCATTTGATGCGTTTCGGTAAAACTTTTACCAAGTTTAACACAAAAGTCAATCGCAGCTCTCTGTTTGAAACTCATTTTCCGACCGTTCGTCAAAACACACCGTCACTCTTGGCACTATAACTCAGTTTCTAATGAAAGAAATGTTGCCGCTTTCGACAACAAAAATATACAACAGGTGGTGCCACTAGTTTCTTCTATTTTCGAAAAGTTCGGTTTCTTTTTGGACAGAGGGTGTAGGAACACACTGGAAGACACAGGGCTAACCACCTTATCCTCGCAATACGGTTGAGGTCAAATGAATAGGAAATCCTCGACACCGCAAGGTAAAAGAGGAAGAAAGGAATAAAAAGAAGAATTTAACTTATGAGTTCAATGTTAATGATTCAAGAAAGTGCAACTAATTGTAGACTGTACACAGATGCTTTAACAACAGAAGGAACGACCTTGTTACAACATAATAGATACACTGTACTACCGTACTTCGCTGCATGTATTCAATGCCTATGTAGGGGATATTTTTCACACCTTCAAGAACAAACAAACAGAAAAAGATTTGAAGTCGAATTTCTAAACGAATAGATAAAAATAACATGTAACGTTTCCGCTTGCTAAAATCACTCAGCCGCGATGGCATGGATTGGAGTGACATTTATTTATGCTAACATTCTATTGTTGATTTTCCAAGTGGGGGGGGGGGCATTCATTTTCATATGCCGAAAACGTATAACGCGAAACGGCACACAACACATGACAAAACAGTGCACACGTGAAATAAAACCATAGTCGCGTCTTATGAGAACTCAGTGGAATATGTATATGCAATCACATTTTAAAATCAAATATTAAACTATACACATTACACACTGCAATGCATTAGCCCACATATGGGCAACCCCAGGTCGGCCAGATTCGGCCCTAATCTATTTCAGCAAAGTTTGTCCGATTCATGGTGGGAAAAAACATGGTGTGTTCTACTAACTCACATTAAGCGTCATATGACTTGCCAAAACACACTGTTTTCTCCAACCAAGGTCTCTTTCTCAATTTGACTAGCGGCGTGTGTGTGTACCGAACTGACACGTGTTACAACGTGTCAGGTACTTGCATTGATGTTCTGTTCGGTACCTGCGTTGATGTTGTGTTCTGTTCAGTGCCTGCGGTGTAGAAGACAGTTTTGTTTAACAGTTTTGAACATCGCTTATAAATTTGGGACAATGTCAGCAGTTATTGCAAAAAAAAAGAAAAGTAGATGCAGAGAATCGTCAATTTCAAGACAACTGGACTGAGGATTATTATTTTATTCTGAATAAAGGTTTGCCTGTATGTTTGCTGCGCAACGAATCCGTATCAGTCAAAGAATACAACTTGAAGAGACACTTTACTTCGAGACATGCGGATCACCCAAAAATTGATGGATAACTACGAAAAGATGAAATACAGAAGTTGAAGAACTTGGATACCCAGCAGCAAATGTTCAACAAGCAAAGAACGCAACCCCACAGCATTGTCAAAGCCAGCTTTGCGGTAAGCGAAAAAATCGCTAAGCATTCTAAGTCATTTGGTGAAGGAGTATTTATCAAAGAAAGTCTGCTGGATGTTGCAAGTATAATATGTCCTGAGAAGAAAAAAGACTTCGAGAATATTCATCTGTCGAGGTTGTCCGACGAATAGAAATTATGGCTGATGATATCAAAAAAGTTTAAAAGAGAAGATTGCTAGATTGGAAGCATTTTCGAGAAGTTGATGCGGATTTCAACATCACAGAAGAATTATTGGCGCTTCGGCCGTTAAAGGAACAACTACCGGTGAAGATATATTTGAAACAGTCAACACAGTCTTCGAGAGATTTGAGCTTAAATGGAGTTTACTATCTGGCATATGCACTGATGGAGCCCCCCTGCAATGGTTGGTGCACAGAAGGGATTTATTGGAATAGTTCATGAAAGAGCAATGGAACTACAGATCCATCTGGAAAATTTAACAACTTTTCACTGCATTATCCACCAACAAAATCTGTGAGCAAAACTGATTAAATTCACAAATGTTATGGAAGTTGTAGTAGCCAGTATTAACTTTATTAAGTCACGTGCACTTAATCACCGCCAATTTAAGGAATATTTGGCAGACCTATTTTCGGATTATGAAGATGTGTCTTATTATTGTGAAGTGAGGTGATTGAGTAAAGATAAAATGCTAAAACGATTTTATGATCTGAGACAAGAGATGGCAGATTTTATGGACATAAAAGGAAACACAATTAACCAAGTAAAAGATGACGAGTGGGTGTGTGATTTAGCATTCCTTGTAGATGTCACCGGATACGTAAACGAACTGAATCATAAATTGCAAAAACAAGGACAATTGGATCATGAACTGCATGGACATGTCAAAGCTTTTTGTAATAAATTAAGATTGTTGGAAAGTCAGATAAGAGCTAAAAATTGTTATCATTTTCCTACTCTAGCAACTCATAAAAATATCCCTTATAATTATTATGGAGATGAACTGAAGGCACTAATAGAGTAATTTGATACAAGGTTTGCCGACTTCAAAAACAAAGACTCCACATTCGCTATATTTGCTCGTCCGATGGATGCTGATATAAATAATGTGCCAGAAAACTTACAGATGGAACTTATTGAGCTTCAGGCGGATTTAGTGCTAAAATCACAATATAACAACATTGCTTTGACGGATTTTTATAAATTTTATTTGGTGGAAGAAACATATACAAATTAACTCGCCTTTTCAAAAAAAAAATCATTTGTCTTTTCGGCAGCACATATATGTGTGAACAGTTTTTTTTCGAGGATGAAATACAATAAATCAAAAATTCGGACAAGAATAACGGACGAAGACCTCGAAAATTCTATGCGATTATCCTTAAGTAATATTAAAGTCAATATTGATAGTCTCGTAGTCGAAGTACAAGGTCAATCTTCACATTAAATTGTTATGTCGGTCATTATATTATAAATAAATGAAATATGAAGTAGCAACTTGTTTTAATTCATTTAATATTAATTTAATTTATTTAATAATTTGGTCCGGTCCTTTACTCGGAGAGAGAATGATAATTTGGCCCCCGAACTAGGAAAGGTTGCCCATGCCTGCATTAACCGAACATTTCGTATATTTCGGTCGAAATCAGAGGCATTAGACAGAAATAGGCAGACGTGGCTCTTAATGCTACATTTTGGCCCGTAGGCCAAACCCGACCTATTTAGCCAAAACAATGTATATTTCCAAGCTGGGACTGCACCTTCACTGCGCAGGCTATTTTGGGCTTTGTGAATCTAAGCCCCCTGCTTTGCTGTAATAAATTCTGTTGAAATTTCCGCTCATTACACATCGCCGTTTCACAGAATACGGATACCTCTGTATAGGGAGTGTCAATAATGCATGACTGTACACGGAGTCCGACCAACTGAAAATTATTTGCAATCACATCACTTATGAGCTGTTAGGCATTACGGCCAAAGCAACTAAGGTTATGAGATCCGTATATATTGATTAATTACAATTTCTACTGTTCTTTTGTCTTACTAAGAAAATCTCAATTCTTGAAACAAGTGACTAGAACAAATATAAAAGAGAAGTTGTAGATTCAATTCTATTTATGCATGGCACTTAAAAAAAAAAAACTGATTTCTGTGTTTCTTCCTTTTAAAGCGTGCTTTTTTTCCCCCTGCGATTTCAATTTTCTCATTTTACTTTTAATATTTTCATGAACTTACAACTCCATACATATAGACTTCGAGTAACTGTTTTGAAATTAATGTACTGAGACGAAATTGATCATGTAGACTAAATTGTCTACCTGCAATAACTACATGTACTTCTGGAGGTTCTTGGATCCCCCCCCCCCACAAAAATACTCTCGAATAGCTATGTTTTTCCAAAAGAAGTGGTTTATATTCAACAGTACTGGCCAGTACTCAAAATGTTAAATTTTGTATTTAATTTATAACCTGCTGTAAAACAAAAAGGGCCCAATTCTACATAACACGGGCTTACCCTGTGCTATGTAGAATTTATTATTCTTTATTTTCGCTTTATTCTTTTATCATTTATTTTCGTTTTTTTATCGATTTGTATTCCGGTTAAAATTTCTTTCATAACGGTATATAAATATAACAATAACTGGTTTACACGATAACTGCAACTATAAGCATGGCGGAAAGCTTTCTGTTTCGGAAAATCCCCCCCCCCCACACACACACACAAAACTCTCATGTGTGCTTTGTTTATTGTACAAACAAGACTAACTTGCTGAGCATGCTTTCTGAAAAAAATTTATACAATTTCTAAAATAATAATAAAAACGGACTTCAGAATGGTTCTGCAAATACTGTTCAAATATCCATTAGCATTTTCGATCAAGCGGAATATCATGCACTGTGGACGTCTTTTACAGGCTAAAAAATTAAAATGTAATATGAAATAAGATACGCATTTAATACAACTAATAACTCTGATCTCCTTGCCATTCTTCAGTGTCGTTAAGATAAACTTATGAAATTAATGCTTGCAGAACCCATTTCTGTTCATTTCCCTTCGTGAAATTTCAGCCTCAAAACGCTATTCTCTTCTCTTCCCCTCATCACTTGCTGGTGATGAGCGGAGGGAAAGGGAAGAAGAGGTATGCTTGTGCTAACCAGAAGAAGGCATCCCAATTAATTTTCCTTCACAGACTTTCAATTTCTGTTTCTTATGTGAGAATTTTCATGGATGTTCTGCTTAATTAACAACCATTAGTTCTTCACTTCTTGAAAGACCTAAGAACGTGAACAGTTGCCAATCAACAACCATTTGTTGACTAGCAACTGTTCATATTCAATGCCGCGCGCACACAAGCACGGCATTGATGTACTGAAGACTGAAAAATCTATAGCACATTTTATTTTATTTTATTTTATTGTGTGTGTGTGTGTGTGTGTGTGTGTGTGTGTGTGTGTGTGTGTGTGTGTGTGTGTGTGTGTGTGAAAGAGAGAGTCTTCGTTACCACACTAGTTTTTGGTACAATGATTCTAATTTCATTTCGTATCCTCTCCGCTTATTGACTGAATATTACCTCCTTTCAATGCAACTTCACCTGTCAAAGATCAAACTTAACATATACTCAAAGGATTAATATATTCGCAACAAAACCGACTGGGGAGTTATTACAAATGAACTCTTTATTAACATTATCTAAGACATCTTTTCGCATAATCAAAATCTTTTCTCATTTTCCCTGAAAAACTATAAGGGCCTTCCTTAATTTGTATTCATATTTCTTAATGATTTGCCACGTGGCAGTTCATGATATTCTTGTCCATAGCCAGCTCTCTCTCTCTCTCTCAAAATTCCCAATTCCCCCGGGGATAAGTTCAGCATTTCGAGAAACATCTGTCAGATTTCTCGCTTATATGTAAGAGTATACTATATTGCCTCGTTCTGCACAATCTTTCACCATCTTGATCTTTCATATATATGGAACCATACCGTTTCTTAATTTCCATAACTTCTTCTTGGTTAGATGATTTCTGTATATTTAAACGATACAGTGATGTTAAATGGTAAACTAATAATATAAATCAACAAACTCGCTAAAGTATTTATGTGAGGTAGGTTATCAGCTGGTGGCAAAACACTGATATTTTGTTGATGACATTTTTGTATTCATCGCACAAACTGATGGTGAAGATTGAAACAGCTTTCGTATTAAATTCCAAGGCAAAAAGATGTTACACCATTAAAAATTTATGCGCTATACTCTCATAAATGCTAAACTATATACAGCATTCCCCCCCCCCAGTTCAAGTAACCATTATTTTACTTAACACTTGGGAGGTCGCATCCGATCTGACAAATAACTGTTAATTGTTAACATGAATATTCTTCAATCTATCTATTGTATAGGCTGAAGGTCATGAGTAGCAGTGCATTCATATGTTATGAGAAATATTCCGCACTTTTTTTGCTGTCAGTTTGGTTTAACACTGTTATGTAAAGGTTTATGATGCTTGACTGTAAATGTTATCTGAGAGATACCGCGACCTCCGATGTCAGTATAGCATAGTTTAGTTGTTGTTTTTTTATTCTTTGTTCAATAATTTCTAGATTGTAACTGAAAATAAATAAACCATCATGTATTACTGAAATAGAGAGCCAAAGGCTTATTTTTATCATATATATGCTCTAGGAGATGTGCTTTACATTTATGGAAAATACAGTACTAAGGAAAGTGGTTTGTAGCTTGCCCCACCTTTACTCCGAGTTGCTCAGTATGTCACTACCTATGCTTGCGTCCGCCGAAACCTTTAGTTTCTATATATATATATATATATATATATATATATATTCGGCACGAAACTCTTGTAGTTTCTATATTCGGCTATGAAATAATGTTGGATTCGATATTCACTTAATTTGTACCATCATGAATTATATTTACAGTGTTTGTTCTTTATTTTTTTTGCATTTTAGCAGATACTGGTAATGAATGTTATCTCTCAGATATACCGCGTCCTACGCTGCAAAATTACCACCGCGACCTCCCGAGTGTTAATAATGGCTGAAAGCACAAGAGTAGTGATGCTGGCAATTCGGATATGCCAAAGAGAAGCCTTTAAGTGAAAAGGCGAAAGGTCTCGACTTCATAGGAAAGGGGGAGAAAATAGCATGTTGAGGTTGCTAAGATTCCATTCAGATAACTTTTATTACAGTGTATTGTTATAATTGTTCTATTTTATTATTAGTTATTGTTATTAATCTCTTACTGTGGCTAATTTATAAATTAAACTTTATCATAGGTATGCATGTATATATACGAAAAAACACAGTACTCGTATATGTAGGGTTCGGTACTATCCACGGGTTCAGATATCTGCTGGGGGTCTTGGAACGTATCCCCCGCGGATAAGAGGGGCCCCTACTGTTACGCGCTGAATGACACACACGAATCCTCATTACAGCAGTACAAAGTAGTGCGTAATATTACTTACTCGACCATGCTTGCTTTGCTCAAGTAAAAGTGAAAATCGGAGCATCGGTAAATAATTGCATTTTATGATTTAGGTTATTACATATAAACTAATTCCATACAAAATTCTGCATCAAATTTTCAATATGGGCAAAAATTGGGTTGATATTTTAGTACATATCTCATACTGAAATTCATTAACCACCTGACAAGTTTAATATATAATAACTTAGTAACCATTTCTTCTTATCCTCTCAGGTAATACATTCCACACATCTTCATGCGAAATAAAGTTACTTCTCAAATTCCTTGAGCAAATTCAAGGAATTGCCATTTGTCCATGTATCTTTTGTTGTTCTACCATTTTTTGTTCAAGATCCACCAGGTGTATATACCATTCAGCCCATGTTGTTTGGAAAAACGCAGACGCAACTAAGGTTATGAAACCAGGATGTTATATCTGTCAATGTCACGTTCTTCAACGGTTTGCCTTTCGTCCCCTCCTATCCAAAATACTCTGCATATTACATACAGTTTATCTTCATAGTCGTCACTCCTCAGTCATAGATTACCTCTCCCTTTGTACCCTCATTCCCTCGAAATCCACACGATCAGATCTGTACAATCAGATCAGGACCTTATCCAACAGAACTATCACATCATTATGACTGCTGTGGGTCGTTCTATTACAGCTAATCGGATTGTTTACCATTTCTCGAATGCTCCCTGAATTCCTTATCACTCCAATCTCCCTAGCCTGCTTCCTTAATACGGCATATGTTGAATAGTCAGTCCAATCCGTGAACTTGATATCTAAATCTACTTCATAAAACTTAAATAACAACCTATCCTACAGAAAACTGTGAAATGTTTTTTTTTCGAAATCTAGAAAGGATCACAGTCACTACTATTGATACCTCCCACTATAAAGACCAGTTTCCTGACTCACTCACAGAACGGTAACTCTCCAGACATCTACAAATTCCTTCCTATTCAAACTGCAATCAATCACTGTCAGATTTAGTATAAGATGATATTGAAAATCGGAAAGTGTGAAGAACCAATGTCCGATCATTTTCACATGATCCAAGGGCTGTAAGAAAATGCTGAGAATTAACCAAATCAGTATTATCACAAATGGATGATGAATGACTTTCGTTGCGAACTGGTTATCGGAACAGAGACCAATATTTGTTAATCCTTCAGGTACTGAAAATGATTCATTGCCTTCATCAGTATCTTCAGACGGCAATGCCATCTGAAGGCATGGATACCTTCCGAGTGGTTGCTCATTTGTTGAAATATTTCTTGCTGAACCAGCTTTCAGCCGATTATCACCAAGAATTTTTGCAAGTTTTTTTTTTTTTTTTTTTTTTTTAAGTATTTCACCAATTTTCAAGAGTGCTAGCAAGTGATCTCATAGGACAGATAATACTTACTTCACCAAAAAGCATTTATATATATATATATATATATATATATATATATATCTCCTTCATAATTACAATATGATACTGACACGGATTTGCTTTCACAAATCCATGTACGTATCATATTGTAATTAATTATACTGAAAATCAACCCCTCCGATGGTTTTATATAGCAACGTTACCAAACATTATACTGAATCATACGCCTCCTCCTTAGAAACAAATACTGCAGTAAGGAACGACAGCTGATAGCACCATTTCATGGGCTTTTAAGTTTTATAGCGACACTTGTTTCATCCCTCTCTTTCTCTGAATCAGTAATTTGCAGTTTTACAAATTATCTATTAATCAAGCAGCAATTCTTCATAATGACTTGCAGATAAGCAGAGTGAAGGAACTCAAGACATTTAATCGTTATCGTCTTAAGACTTTCAAGGCCGATATTCGAATTTAATGTCTCCCAAAATATTAAAGTTGGCATTGTATGTACAGTAATACTAGATGACAAACTGTCAGCTTTAAATGAAACGTTTATATATAAAAGTTTTTCACTACCTCTGACCCTGAGAGATCAGCAAACGAATCCAAGGGTTAAATAGTGCCAATAATAGCAACAGACGCTACGGCACACTTCAGAAGTCAGTGACCTAGTCATTCAGTAACGCACGAAAACTCATCCCTTCTGCTTCTGTTTTCTATAGTAATGCTACTAAGTATTATACAGGATTGTGACCCCCCCCTCCAATATTTCTAAGTTTGCTTGTTACACTCTAATAGTTTCCATTCTTTACTATGAATCTAATTAAAATAACAATTCCCATTCATAATATACAATCGAATGGAAAATTGGGAGGAATAGAAATGCAGAATACGGACGACATGCCAATTTAACATAAATTTCACTGATTTTTTTTTTTCTCACACAACCAAGTTTGCTTATACAATGTTTAACATAAAAAAGCGTCACAAAAGGCTTTTATTATTAGTTATAAAGCTGTCTAACGCTACTGAGTAGTGGTAGACAGCTTTGTGGTGAAGTAAGTATTAATCAAGTAAGACAAACTTGGTTACCTTTCATTTTAAAAACTGATCATAAATTTAATTTCGCAAAATAAATAAAATAAAACAAAGCTATTTTTATTACATTTATGACATTTCTGGTAAATGTTTAGCTAATCTTGCTGCCTGCAAGTTCTGTATTATTAGAAATATTAACAAAGAAAATCTTCCTCCGTAATCATAATGATTCAGTATTTTAAAATGATAGCTTTCATGAAGATTAATAAGCAAATCGTAACAAAACACAATCAGAATTTGCACACACCCAAAGACATTCATTACATTGAATATCCAACAAGAACCACCTGAGATCTTTCATACCATTATACCTTAAAAAATGCTTTAAAAAATAGAAGGAAGGATTCTACATCTTTGCTACCAGGTCAAGAAACATTTTAGGGAAGGGAAAAAAAAAAAAAAAACTGCAGTTAACCATGAATTTTAACTTATCAGGATACATTGCCCTTTAATATCTTTCAGTTGGCTATGTAACAAATCAAGTATTTGAACTAATATTTATCGTATGAACCTCTGGATTATTTCGTAATAATGCTAAGTACTCTAATTCACCATTACAATTAGCTACTGGACTGCTTGGCCGAGTGGATAACGTCTCCACTCTCCAACCAACGTGGGTTCATATCCCATTCCAAGCATGGCTGTTTGAGAAGGCCTTCGGGATGTTAAGACAATTTTTGCTTCCTAGAATGAGACTACCATCCCAGCTTATTGGAAGTATGAATGAGGAGCTCGAAAACGTTCCATGTTTGGTTTCTAGAACAGTGTTCTTGGATTTTTCAACCCTTTCAGGCCTATCCATGATACTAAATGTGCTATAGTTACTCGCTTTTGTAAGACTAATGACATCCGCTTAACGATCTCCACATTTTAGAAATGTGCAGTATGTAACTAGTAAATTTTAAAATGAAAAATGACCTGAAAAGCAGAAGTCTGTTGCGAGTTGTGGTCTGAGAAGCTTCTCAAGCACTGCGTTGATGCGACGTCTTGCAATTAGTCACGATGAATACACCGTATTCAAATAAGTAGTAAGACACTCTTGTTTTAGAATGAAACACGCTAATATGTACAGTATATTCCTATCGTTTCAGTGATCTCTCTATACAATGCAGACAGATTTATCCCTGGACAGTCGACTGAACATCTGTATACTGTCAATGGTACGTGCAAAACTCATGGTTTTCGAAAGAGATAATGTCATATCCGCGGCAAAAAAAAAAAATCACCAAATCAACTGTAGGGAAGCACTATCAGCTGACAGAAATCTGAGGGTATCACCTCAACCAAGAATCTCACAGAAAGATTCAGGAAGCTAAAAACATTGTAATGTAGAAGGGTGTTAAGAAAATCTCAGCAATCCGATACCAAAATGATGAAGCAGAAGGTCTAATAATCGACAGGAATTCAGCTCAGCCGAAACAGCAACGCTAAGTAAAGAGATCCACAAATCAAGATTTCTACGTAACCAGTTTCTGCAACCAAATATCAATCATGGCAATGAACGCAGACTGCACGGGAGTAAAGAATATCACGACTGGTCCAAAAAGCATTAGAAGTCCATGATATGAAGCGACGAATTATGCTACACTCTTTTCAGATTGGATAGACAGGCATGGTGGATGCCTGGGGATACACCTTATGTTATTTGGTGGTTAAGATAAGACATACTGAAACGATTTCTCCTGATAGTCTTGGAGTGGTTAGAAGGAGCACAACACTTCTGGTTAATGAAATGCTTCGCATACTTCAGTTGTTAATGCGATATGGTTTGACGAAAATGATGCGGGAAAAATTGGAATAGACTTCAGAATTCTGATCACACTCTAGCAAAACACCTCTGAAAAAAAAAAAAAAGGAACATGAAATGCAGGTCCAGTTCATCCAACAGAAAAAAATGCACCAATAGTCAGGTTAAAGGAAGAATGGTACAAAATATCTAATTCACATTAGCATAGACTGGCACACAATATGGCTAGAAAGGTTGAAAAGTGTGATTAGAGCCAAAAGAGGGCCCACATCCTAATAAGGTGTGTGTGTAACTTTGGATTCTCTAAAACTTAATGCTCTTAAGGAGGGCGTTGGGGAACCTTTGCTCAACAGCAGTGAGAAAATGGCTGATGATATTTCAATATACACTACTTGAAAAGAAGTCAAAGGACACCACAGTGCAAGGAACAAACAGTCATGGCGCTCACCTTAATAGGATACAGAACCTCCTTTCACTGCGATGACAGCAGCAATCCTACGGGATATACTTTCTGCACACATAGGATAGCGATCAATGGGAATTTTGGGCTTCTCAGTCTATTGCTCACAAACTACATCAAAAAAAGATTGCAGTATAACCTCATTAAATTACTAGTCTTTCAAATTATCACTGAAAACTGATGGACATCCCAATTTTGAATGTGACAGATTCTGTGTGAAAGTAAAAGATTGACAAATGGCATTTTCAAATGAAGTAACATTCCATATTTCATGGAATGTAAACATGCACATTTGTCAAATTTGGAGTTCTTGTTTACCTAGTGAATATCCAAACCCTGAAAGAAATTCCTCCAAAGTGAATATGAGGTGTACATTTACAAACAAAGTATATTAAACGTTATGCAACAAGCTTTGTACATCCATTTTCTCAGGTCTTGCCTTTACCCTTTTTTTTTTTTTTTATTCTACACGGTTAACTGTTGGAAAATCACATTGGATGTATACATTAAGACTGATCTTCCTCTTGGTCTTTATTCCTCAATTTTCATTTCATATATTATTTTTAGTATTCTTTTTAGAAGTATTCTATTTCCAAAAAATGACACACAAAGTATAAGTAACTTTGTGTGTCATTTTCCAGATATTTTTATGAGTGGCAACATTTGATATAAACACAGTACAAACTGCTAACAGTTACTTTCTAATCCCAAAAACATTTCTAATATCCAAATTCCTTATTTTATCTTTACTCGTTTCCAGCATTGTCTTCAAAATTTTCATTTCTCTCGTTTCTATTCTACATTTTGTGACATCTTGCTAGTCTCCATGTCTCTACTGCATAAGATAAAAAAAAAAAAAGTAGCCATTTTACTGTTTAAAAAAAAAAAAAATTGTCCCGGTGAAATCCTTCTTGATATCTCCTGATCTAAACTTCCACCTAACTACCAACTTTCATCACCACAAAATACACTTTGCAAATATTTGAAGTTTTCACCACTCTTCAAGCCTTGTCTGGTAACTTGTACATTTTTTTCTGCAATTTAAAATCATACTATTAATATGCCTGTGTAGCTCATTGGAAGCGAGGCTTGCATCCGCTGCGCTAGGCATAGCAAGCGGATATTTGGATAGTTTCAGACAGTAATATATCCTGTTGGGGTTAGGTACCAAGAGATGGCTGCACTTGTTTGCCGTCCCTAATTTGCAATAGGCATGGGCAAGCTATCTCTGATTGGCTACTGGTGGAGATTGAACTGCCCACTCAGTCTCCAAAAGTTATAGGGTTTAAAGACCTTGCCTACTCCTTATAAGGAAACAAAAGACGTTAGCCGATTTATTATTTTATCTATCAATATATACCCATATTTCTGTGTCACACTGCCTAGTTTCTTCTGTAGCTCTTTTGAATGTGTCCAAATCACCATCTGCAAGCAACTGTTTCTTCTTTCTGGTCATTAACCATATCTAGGACATTCTTGATTACACATTTAACATATATATTCTTGATTATAATTATTTCTTCTTTTCCTATGCCTATGTTTTCCAAACTTTCTCAGACTTTTCCTTGGAACCAATTGAAAGCTTTTCAAAATCTCTTTATTTGGAAAAGCCTTCAAATAAGGTTTTAATCAAAAACAAAATTTTTAATTTTAACAAAAATCAAATCAAACGTTGATCGTCCCTTTTCTAAAATGAAACTGCTCTTATCTTAGACCATCCTCTATTTTCTCTGTTATTTTTGTTGCCATTATTCTTTCACAAATCTTTGCACAATGACACAATTTTATTCCTCTGCAGTTACTACACTCTATTCTTGAGATTCTGATTTCTTTAATAAATGCAGAGGAAAAATTTGTGATTACCAGAAGAGAGCTTAGAATGATGAGGTAACATTATTTTAGAAATCTCTTAAAGACTGTGAAATAAATTAGAATAATGTGATCGAATGAGAGAGATAGGGAAATATGTCTGGCAAGAGTTGAAACAGCATTAAGGAAGATGAAGAACAGAAAATCTCCCTATGAAAATCACTTTGTAAGATTTGCCTGTTTAATTTAATAAATCAGAAGTTCTGGTAGTTCAAGACTGAAATAGTTGTGATAAATTTAGACTTATCTGGAGAAAGAATGTGATATCCAATGATTTGACCCTGAACTTGTTCATCCTTGATAAAACTTAATACTCAAAATTGTCACTCATATTTTTTTGCTGAAGTATTTTAATTTTTTTTCCACCCATAAACATCTGCATTTAAAATAACTGCATACCTGTTTTATCAGTAAAACAGAATTTCCACAACACTGGAAGGTGTCAATATTGCTGTAATCATGCTAATAATGTAATGATTGCTTTAAAAATCTAGGATATTAAATGTGTCAAAACTCAAAGAGAAAAATTGTATCTTTTTTTTTTAAAGCAAATATACCTTTTGATCTGATTAACAGTAACTGGATCAGAAATCATTATCCACAATAAAAAAAAGTTTATAGACTGCAAGTAGCGTATTACAACACATAAGGCATTTTTGTTTTGAATGGAGGAAATCTGGTCCAAAATTTACAAGTTCATATCAAGACTATTATGAATAAATATCAATAAACTGTATTATAGTTTGATATTTATTCATAATAGTCTTGATATGAACTTGTAACAGGGGACTCACAGGAAAACATCCTCATGAGGTTTAACTTTGTTCCCATAACTGAATCCAACACAGATCTTATATTTCAGTCTTTAAAAGAAACCATTAATTATAGATATTAATTGTATTTTGGGTATTTTATCTTACTAGCAGAGTTTTGAATACAACTCCTTCCTTCCTAAATTCTAAGATGGATTACCACTTTATATAATCTTCCTTCTAAGACAGCTTAGCACTTTAGATCAGCTCACAGATTCACACAGTCAAATTACTTTGTAAGATCATCATTTTGAATATTGATTCTGCCATGTATGCTTATCTGTGTTCACTACCTTTACCTCAGAACTCTCATATTACCTCATTTTTTCAACCAAACTTTCTCATCCATATGTTAAGACTGATTTCATTTACTTTTGTAAATTTCTTTCTTATTCAATATAAGTTATTCAACTCCTCACTATATAGCTTTGTTTATAACATGATTGTGCAGAAGATGAATAACAGTAGATCGCATGCCCCCTTGCTTACACTCGGGGTTACTAACTTCTAAATTCTTCTAATCCAGAGACATTTCATTTAGTAAAAATAATTTACTAATTTATAAAATTTTACAAATCATTATTTGGTTTATAAAAAATTATAAACCAAAAACCAATCAATTTTTTTTCTCTAAATATATATTATATAATAAAAAAACAGTAAAACAAAACAAGAAAATCTAGAATGTTGTATGCATAGACTAAAAAATATCTGAATAAGCAGACATATGTATTTTAAAACCATGATGAATACAAAATTTTATTCTTAACCATACATTTTGCTAAAATTCTGATTAATGAATTCCATAGCAATGAAGTTTTATATTTTAACAGAAATAAAATTTAAATAACATTACTTGTAGACACTTGTTAGCTGATATTATCAAAAAAGGGCTTATACATAGAGTACAATCATAAGATGTCACTCACAAAAATTTAAGGACAAAAAAAGGTGGTTGCCCTGAGATTTAAAAAAAAGTAATCCTGAAATCCAGAGATGGAAGCACAAAAATCCATCTCCGAGTTCAACCTGAATGGAAACACTGCTTATATATGGTCTTACGTGAAACCATCCTTCAATTCTAACTGCTGATTTACCTTAAGTATGCTGCTCAGCATAATATTTGAATACATATAATTGTAGTCATTTTGAACAGCTTGTCGTTTTAGCACCTTATCATATAATAACTTTTCCAGATCTACAAAATTAAATAAATATGAATTCTTGTTATCTTACCACGATTCTTGACCATTTGTTTTTAAGTAAACATGCAGTCATGACAATACCAATTTGGCCTGAACTCTGCTTCAGGTTTCTCTTTGTCTAAGAGAAACCTGAAGTAAGAAAAATTTTTCTTAGTTACTTTTCAAGAAAGCTTACATGATACTAAATAACAAATTAATTTCTGAAATTTCAGATTTTATATGTATTAACCTCTCACACACAGAGGATTCTATTGATGTTCTCTTTAAATGTGGAACATAATCCTTGAGAAACACAGTGGAGAGAAGTGAAATAATATGATGAAATAAGAAAGAAATCCCATACAAGATGACATCTTGTATGGGATTTCTTGTATGGGTTAATACTCCCATATTAGACATCATGGGAGTATTAACTCCCATGATGAGTCTTATATGCAAACATTAATTTTCTGATCTTTACTATCGCTCTACTAGCCAGAAATATCGAACATTTGTAATTTATAATTTCTTATTCCAAAGCATTTATTTATTATATCATGGTAGCATGCCTGAAAACATGCACATTATATATATGATTCTTGCATGGGTAAAAATAAAATATTACTCTTTTTAGAAAAAGAGAGAGATCCTTAACTGATTCATGGGGAGTCCTGTGGATGAAAAATGACCTTAAAGGAATGAAAAAAGTACCATCAGTTATAAATTAAGCTGCCAATAATGATGAACATGTGAGATGCGCTATTATTATTACTATCTGAGACCTCTAGGGAATCAAGGACTCACTCATTGAGGGAGACCATGTATCACCCAAACCAGCTGTCATACCTTCCCTTAAATTCATTTTAAGGGAAGGTATGAAAAAAAGCAAACTATTCCACTCACTGACTGCTCTCTAAGAGGAAAAAACCTAGCTCTTACATCTTTCTTTTGACCGCAAACAAACTTAACTTCCACAGATGCCCCAGTATTCTCTCCCCACCTTCCATATAACGAAACATTTAATCAGACAATATGTTATAACACCCATTCAGAAGTTTATAGACCTCTATCATATCTACCAGAATCTGTAATCCACATATCCGCAATCAATCTGTCCTCATAATTTAAATCCCATAATCTGGATATAATCTTTTTAACTCGTCTTTGCACTCTTTCCAAAGCTTCTTTATCCTCTTGAAACCTGGGAGACCAAATCTGCACACAATAATCCAGGTGTGGTCTTATCAAGGGGTAAAATGACTTCCGTATATGTCCAAGTTCACTTCAACATTACAGCTATCCTCCGAGTTGTATTTGTAACTTTTGCTACGTGCCATTTGAACTTCAAATTCCTATCCACCATGACACCAAGATCCCTAGCCTCATCAGTTTTTTGTAGCATAAACCCACTAATATAATATGCTGCAGAAATCTCATCACGTCAAAGTGCATAACTTTACACTTACTAACATTAAACTGCAGCCATTTTTGTTTGCCCAAATTTTCAGCCTATTCAAATCATTTTGTAAGTGCTTGATATCAGTAGCATCCCTGATTGCCCTTCCTATCTTTGCATCATCAGCAAATAATTGTGCATCTCCTGTTAGACGCATCCTAACATCATTAATATATAGATTGAACAATGATTCAAGGTGACCAGTGATGTACCTTGAGGTACATCACTGGTCACCTTAAATCTGGAGGATTCACACCCACTGTATACCACTTTTTGATATCTGTCTGTCAACCATCCACTGATCCAAGTCAAGAGTTTATATATTCCAATGCCATATTCTTGTTTATGCAACAGCCTTTCATGTGGTAATGTATTAAATGCCTTAGCAAAATTCAACATCATCATGGTGTATCCATGCCCTTTATCCAACTTGGCCATAACATTGCTATAAAATATGAGCAAATTGCTAAAACATGATCATCCTGTAGTAAACCCATGCTGCTCCTTGCAGAGTATAGCATGTTTGTCTACCCATTTCTGTATTCGAGTTCTTACCAATGTCTCTAAAATCTTCACTACCACACCAGAGATACTGACAGGTAAGTAGTTAGACACATCAGTTTTTGTACCATCCTTGTACAATGGAGCTATCATACATTCCTTCCAATCCTGTGGTATCATTCCTCAGCTAAGATTCAAGTTATACAAACATGTGAAAGGCCCAATAGATTCGGATGAACATTCCATTAGCAAACATGCTGATATTCCATCTGTCCCTATTTACAAATTCTTATCCAGGTTATGCAACAGGTCTTCAACCTCATTTTCATGCACTTCTAACTCTTCATCCAATGTAGCAGTAACACTGTGCACCATGTTACATATGCTGGTTGATATATCTCAGCAAAGCAAGCACCCATTAATTGAACAAATCTCATTAGCTTCTGATACTAGAGTACCATCTGCATTCAGTAAAGTTATTCTTTCACATTCATTCCTTCTTTTTCTTGTGGTATAACAATAAAATTCTTTTGTTAAAATATATTATAATACTGTTAGATTTTGCAAAGCATTTGATCACTTTCTGCATGACAACTTAATATTTAAATTGTGGCAATTGGAGTTGGGCATTTAGCTGGTGGATTGAATAGAGGAGGACCTCTGACATATATTCAAGAACTGTAAGTAGAGAAGCTGGTAGAAATAAGAGGGTGTGATTGGATTTCAAAGTGCTCAGTGCCCGTTTGCAATGAATATCTGTTTACAGATGATGCAAAACTAAAGAATTATTATGAATAAGTGTTGCTCTTTTGTCAGCACAGCTGTACTCCAAGAAGTAGAGGAGAAAAGGATCTGTAATAAGCTTGCACAAAGGTGGTAGTTTCAACTTTCAGCAAAGTAATGATGCATGCAAATTCTTCATTTGTTGTTGTTATGTGCCATCCAGTTGTCTTCGACTCTTGGTGATGATCCTGAACAAAGGCTCTCGATCCCACTCACCTCTTGTTCTTTCTTACAGTAACTGTAATTCAATTCTTTTATTGTCCATCCTACTCTTTTGTGGTCTTCCTCTTCTTCTCATTCCCTCAGTCTTCCCCAATGATTCATCAGCAAGCTTAACACATCCAGGGTACATCCATCTCTGCTTAGCAATCATTGCCTCCAAGGAGCATTCTGTCTTTATATTTTCTAAAACTTTCTTAATGGTCATTTTTGCAGTCCATGGGATTCTTAATAATCTTTTCCACACCCATAATTCAAATGAATCAATTCGCTTTCTGTCTTCCTTCTTAATAGTCTTTTCCACACCCATAATTCAAATGAATCAATTCACTTTCTGTCTTCCTTCTTAATAATCCAGCTTTCACATCCATACATCACTACTGGAAATAGTAGTGATGTATGGATGTAATCTTCACATTACCATCATTTCTGATTCTGGACCACAGCAATTCACAACTTTCAACAATTTTCTTTTTCTCTCTATTTATTATAAACTCATTTAAATTGCCAGAATCTACCACTTTTTTTTTGCTGATGAATTAAGCACAGCTTTGTTATTTTCCATCTTAATCAAGACGGAATCAATCGCTCCAGGTCTTCCTTAGTTTTTGCTATGAGGATTGTATCATCTGCATATCATAAATTATTTATTTTTCTGCCACCAATCTTAATTCCAGCTAGATCTTTGTCTAAATTAGCCATTCTCATAATATATTCACATAAATATTAAAAAGTTAAAGCAACAGCATACAACCCTGCTGCACCCCTTATCCCACTCAAACACTGTCTCCACTGTCTGTTACTCCAGAGACTATTTTTACTGAAGCTTCTTGGTTGTCATACAATTCTCTTATCAAGAGAATTAGATGTTCAGGTATTCCTATTGATCTCATTACAATCCACAGTCTGTTATGATCTACACAATCAAAAGCTTTCTTATAATCAATAAAACAGATGAAACTTCCTTCTAAAATTCTCTTGTTCTTTCTTGTTCTTGTTCAAGCCTGCCTATTCATATATGGCTCCAATTGGATCACTTTCGGCATAACTTTACTTGCATGTGAAATTAAAGCGATGGTCCTATAATTCTCTCAATCTCTGGGATTTTATTTTATTTATTTATTTTTATTTTTGGAATTGGGATGAATACTGATGTTTTCCAATTCTGTAGGCTAGAATATTTTCTTCCAAACCTGTTGACAAATTTCAGTCAATATATTCACAACTTCATCTCCAGATGCTCACAATAATTCCATTGACATACCATAGCTCCAAGAACTTTTCCTTTTGGCAGCTGTTAAATTGATGATATCACTTCATGGATTCCTCAATAAATTCTCATTCAATATTTTTATCTTTCTTATACAAATCCTCCACATACTCTTTCCATCTTTTTTCACTGCCTCTGTCTTTATATTTTCTAAAAACCTTCTTATTGGTCATTTTTGCAGTCCATGGGATTCTTAATAATCTTTTCCAGACCCATAATTCAAATGAATCAATTCGCTTTCTGTCTTCCTTCTTAATAATCCAGCTTTCATATCCATACATCACTACTGGAAATACCATTGCTTTGACAATTCTAACTTCCATCAGAAGTTTTCCCGAATTACTTTTTAAAACTCCTAATTTGAGGATAAACTTCTCCATAGCATCATTTATTTTTTCCAAACAGACCTCTTACCCATAATACTGCTTTCTTCAATTTCCTTGAACCTTTTGTTTATGTTTTTCCTTATCTTTCCTAGTCTGTCTTTGGAAATCTGCACTCAGTTGTCTAACCCTTTCTTTGTTTCTCTGAAGTTTCATTTTTCTTCTTTCCTCTAGTATTTGAATAGCTTCTTCTAACAACCGTTTAATTCTTCATACAAAACAAAAAAAAGAAATAACCACTTAAACAAAAGGGAGTTTAAAATGCAGGTCACTATATAAAATTAGAAATAACTAGTGGTTGCTCAAGGAGAAAGGAAGTATATTATTATTATTAAACAAGACCTCGTGGAGTCAAAGACTCATCTGGGAGGTCCTTTTATCACACACACATCTCATCATACCGTGTCTTAAACACACTCAAACTCCTTGCAGACACCACACTCTCAGGCAAGGCATTCCAATCATTCACAACTCTGCATGAAAAAAACCTGCCTCTCACTCCCCTACTCACACCCTCTTTATACAGTTTCCAGGGATGACCTCTGGTTCTCCCCTGAGCTCCCACTATTCTCTGTAGAATTTCTCCACCATTGATCTTATAACAACCCCTTACCAACTTGTAGGTCTCTATCATATCTCTCCTCTTCCTTCTCTCCACCAGACTCTGCAAATTACATCTTCTCAATCTTTCCTCATACTCAACATTCCAGAGGTCAGAAACTACCTTAGTCAGTCTCTTCAATATATTATCATTATTACTGTTTGTAGCTTATTTAAGCTCTTGTTAACAGTCAGTGTCCTTACCTCCAACTGAACTTCTGGTTATAATAAAAATATGAACACAAAAATAGACGTGTCAGATAACACACAAAGACGGGAGGGGGAAGAGAATGTTATCGTTTTTATGGTTTAAACAAGACTTGGGGTATTATGCAATTTAAGGTTAAAACTGCTATTTGTACAAATTGTGTGGATATGCCACCATGTCTATGATTAGACACATTAAGTTTCTAATCATAGACATGGTGGCATATCCACACAATTTGTGGATATGCCACCTTGTATGTAACCACCTTGAGTTTTAGATTCCAATGTCTATGATTAGACACATTAAGTTTCTAATCATAGACATTGGAATCTAAAACTCATTAGTCTCTCCACGGGGGGGGGGGGGAATACTAAGTGGAAACAAATCATTACAGAATATTTGATTCGCCAGTTCTTTAGGCTAGCCGTATTCAATTCGGAATTGTGTACACCAATGATTATTAGAGCAAGATGGGGGGCAAATATCATCATCATGCATATCAACGATTTAGGCCTAGCGTGGCCTGTTCCGGCCTTAGAAGTCATCGTTGAATCTTTTAAGAGGACGTCCTGGTTTTCTTTTTCCTAAATAATCTAAATTTTCGTAATTCTAATTTTGGTACGAAAAAAATTTCTTGAATTATTAAAAAAATTAAATAAAATAAACTTACAATCGGTCTTAATGATTATTACTACTTTATTACAATTTCAGTTTCTTTAACATTCTTTATATACAACATTCGTGAAACTACAACAAAAGAACAAACATTCTTCATATGCATTGCAAAGAAATATCATACAATTAGTATTGATATATTCTGATTGCCCCGTCTCCAAAAGTTAATAGTCAAAAAGGCACCGCCTACTCTCTTTGGCGAATAAAGGGTGTGAGCGGATTTATTATTTATGTGTTGGTTTTCGACTCTTTAAGATAGTTTTGTGGTGTATCCAAGATAACAAATGTTCTGCAGTATCTAAATTTATTATTCTCTCCGTTTCAAAAGATTAAGAAAATGCAATCTTGAAATTTAACTACTCCAATGTGTGCTTGAAAAACAAAATATTTCTAAGAAGATAATCTTAACTGCACTTTAAACCCACATACACTGATTCCGATAAGGAATCAAGAAATTATTCTTCGCATCAATAAGAATAGCGTACTAAAATCAGAAAAAAATATGTTCGAACTTCAGCAGTAGCTAAAAAGATTTTAAATATTTCTCATGTCTTTGGAATTGAATAAAATTGATTCATCTTCCGGGTAACATATGCATGCTTCAAAAACAAAACCATCATCTAAATTCAAATTCTCGTGGGAGCTGAGGGGGGGGGGGATTTTTGTTTAAAATTTTAGGAAATTTAAACCTATGGGAAGTGTCTTTCCTCCTAACGCAAACAGCTGGAAAATTATTCCACAGATTTTTTAACGATAATACAAACAAGAATCAGTAAACTTACGCACGCGCATTAGTACCACGACGGATTAATTATAGAAGTCATAAAAGTACATAACTGATAACTAGCCTAGAAATCTTACTTGCAGCTGCAAATGAAACAATAAGAATTAAGTGCCGATTAAAATCGCAAGGGAACTATTCTAAAATCAGTTAACATGGTATAGAAGTATATTTACATCCTTTGTTTGGATATAAAATACAATCAGTCCTCTTCGAACTACGACAGTCATTCCATTAACAGATTCACCAAATAACTTCACTTATGTAACTCATGGGCCAGGATGTAATTATTGCTGTTTTCAAAGCATATCAAGAAATACTTTTGCTTAGGCTACTTGCTACTACTGAGTGAGAAACCCTCAGAGACTTTAGAAGAAACGTGATAGTTTGAATTTACAAAGAATATAGATACAGCCTAGAGTGAATGGTGTTTGTCAGAAGCAGCCGAAAATATGTTCATACATTCACAGAATTCGACAAACTCTTTGGCAAAATTGTGCTGCAAACTAATTTGGAGTTGGAGCAGTTGGTGGAAGCTGTGGAAGAAAAGCTCTTAAATTAAGACTTTATAGAAGTAAAAGCACAGGTTGCAAAAGAAGATTTAAAAAAAAAAAAAAAAAAAGAAGCAGATGAACAAGAAGAAGCAGCCAAGCCCCAAGCCATAAACTTAAGCGAAAAATAGAAATGGAAAAATAACCGAACTGTCTCTGTTAATAATGCATTTCGGTTATTTGATTAAATGAACTCCAACATGGAGTTCATTTAATCAAATATGACCAAAATAGACAGAAAGAATAATGCGAGCTGCAATAAATTTATACAGAATAGAAAAGACACTGTGCAGATTGAGTTGCATTTATTATACAAAATATTAAAGACGCTCACTCCTGCTGTCACCTCGCCTTCTGAAGACGAGCCCAGACCTTTCACAAGTTATGCATCTGGTAAGCCATGCGCTTTTTTGAAATTCCTGATTTGAAGGATTTATTGTTGATGACCATCCTGCCTCTTCCGATGAATCATTCAATTAATAAAAGCAGCAGCTTTGAAGAATTACTCTTGTACCATGTGTTTCCAGCTAATTATTTTACTGGTAAGCGCACAGAAACACCATACACTCACGTTTCGATTTTACTTATTGCAGTAATTTTATAATTTGTAAGTTGCACTATTTCACAATAAACAAAGAGTAAAATTAATTAAAATATATAATAAAAGAGATTTACACATTTCAGCATTCAGATGTAACTTTTAACATATCCTTATGGTTCATGCAGATTTTCCGACTTGCCACCTTCTCAACTTACGAGGGAATCGATACAACGAAACCTAGTCGTAAATCGAGGACTGATTATATATAACATAACATTTGTGACCTGACAAATAAGACTGATTTAGAAGAAAAGGGAAACTGGTATTAATGAAACTTCATTTGGGATGAGGAATTTATGACTAGAAAAACTGTTTTACTGCATAACAAACGCTTTATATAATGCAAACATTAATTTAATCATAATGGTATAAACGGGCACAGCACCACTGATCTGAATGAAAACGTAATCTTTGTGAATACAGTATTTTAATAAAATAATAATGGATAGAAACACGTTTTATTAATTAGAAAACAATTCTAGTGTTCTAATGAATATTTTCTAGTGTCTTCAAAGCAAACAGTTCTGCAAGTGTTCTTCTCCCGCAAAACATACAAACCGGACAGAATCACGCACAGTTAAAATAAAAATACTGGGTAGTGCAGCAATGGATTATGTCTTGTTGTGTGGAGTGAGGTGACCTTCCGCAATGAGTCCTGGGAGATAAATAATTATGCTGGAAATAAGGGACTTCTTAACCCCCCCCCCCAAAAAAAAAAAAAAAATTACAGACATCCGGAGTCTAAAGATAATAATCGCTTTCTCAGAGTACAAAAAACATTTTAAGAATTTTAGTAACTTAAGTAATCATCTTTCGGATAATTATCTCCGAAACGAGAGAAATCAATATGGGATCAGACCTGTTCAGATTTGGCTGATGCAGAAAGTCTTCATAAGATTCCTTGAATAATCTTAAAAGGAAATGCAATGAAGTGCTATGGCCAGCGGAATCTAGTGAAGACTCTCTCTGCACCAACTAAATCCAGCAATCGATTTTTGATATTATATATATGTGAGAGAGATGGTTACCCGAAAGATGAACATTTATAATTTATTGTTCTTAAAATGTCTTATTTAAATACTATTAATCGGTTATAATATATACTCACTTTGCATTTCCAACGCACTTATCTGATTGATTTTAAAGTTCGTCGTTTGCTCTGATGATACTAATATTAAGCTGGAGAAATATTAACTGTTAAATCTTTAACGAACTTAAGTTTTGTAATAGAGCCTATGTTTATTCGTTTTATGTCATTAAAACAATGTTATGAAAAGCTTAAAAGTATAAGACATATGGATATGCTTGGCTACAAAAACGTACACTGTCACTTCCACTAAATAGCGTTGGGGAGTACACTTTTGTTTTGGAGGGGGTATTATTTTTCTTTTCAAAGTGGATCAGTCCGCTGTAGGACGAAGATCTCCCCAATTTCTCCATTCTCTTTTCCAGCTTCTCTTATCTGCTGCATCCAAGCAGCAGATAAGAGAAGCTGTCATTTCTTCCTTGGTCTGCCTTCCCCTTTACCTACTCCTTCTATAGGTCTTCATTCTGTTACCAATTTAGGTTATTTTGCGTTATATCTTACAATGTGTCCAATTCATCTCCAATTGAATAAATAATGACATCTTATCAAATGGGGAATATCTTCCCATTTGATTTCTTGTCACAGGGATCACACGAAGAACTACCGTTACCGACAATAAGTTTTTCTGTTTTTTGGTGGCCTGGAAAGGCAGTCATCCTACACCTCCATTACTTCCCTGTTTAAGTGTTATTGTTTTGTAGAAAATAATTTTTATAAGTTAAAAAAAAAAAAAAAAAAAACTTAAAACAACTCTGGAGATAATGCCTAAACCAGCCTGGTAAAACACTGCCCTAACATATTTATTACTAATATTCAATATTATTTCAAACTTTTCTGCAAAGTAGGCTGGATGAACAAGTTCGTTTCTCTTAAACAGGATGCTAATTAAAATGTCGATTTATTATTACTTGCAGCTCATCCATGGGGTCTACGACTCATCACAAGCCACTCAACACCATATTTAATCTACCTGTCTAATGTATTTTTCTCTGTTAATTTGAGCAACGAAACAAATCTAAAAATAACATGATCAAATAATTTTCCCATGCATTTGCACGCAGTCTGAACCCTTAATCGAAAACTGTATAATCCGCTTTCTTTCCTTCTCAAAACAATTACACGACGTCTTTACAAATCCCCCTCCATTCGAACTCCTAAAAACAATAATACTTCAAAGTATAACTGATACACGGCTTAGTAAGATAAATAAATCTTCATGTGAAAATACATAACCACACACACACACACACACACAAAAAAAAAAAAAAAAAAAAAGCTATGACAAATAATACTGTAATCAGTCTGACATCCATTACTAGGTTTAACAAAGACGCCAGCCAATCGAAAATGGTCAAAATCTTCCTTTCTAAAATTAACTTTTAGAGCAACATGCTTTGAAAATATACAGAATAAAAAATAATATATGTATATGTGATTTTTTTTTTATAATCACACCCGACAAAAATTCGAAATGTTATAAATACATCAAGTACCTGCAAGTGATTATCGCCTCATCCCCACCCCTTCCCCACGTTACCATGCTCTGATACGTTCTTCTGAAATTTCAAATACAAAGTAACCTTGTAAACAATCCTGGCTACTGTGTTTATGATTGCATTTATACGTTATATAAATCTCACTTTTTTTTTAAGCACTCATTTATAAACAAACATTTAAATTAGGTTTTCTTTAAAAAAAATTACCATCAATATAATGATGCTAAACTCAAGTATGTTTGAAATGCATTATTTTTCATTATATGTTAAATTATCAGCCATTAAAAGTTCTTGCTTTAAGTGATTTCAAAATATATGGATTAGCAAAAATAAACCTCCGACACATAATTATAGTTCTATGTGAATCTATAAACAAATCATCCAATATAAACCCTCTAACAACAACATAAACAGCAGTTTTTCATCTTGTGTGAAAAGACATATGTAAAAGAATATAATTAATAGATTGGAGAACACACACACACGTAAAATGCATGTAAAATCCGGTGGCAGAGTTAGCATGCGCGAATTCAGAGCATAACAAAATGCTGGGATTCAAGAACAGAAAAGTAATGCATTCATTTATCTTAATTTAACACATTAATATGAATTCATTATGTTATTCTCTTGTTTTAGCAGCAAGAATGAGTAATTTCGAAGACGATGCCATGTTATTATTATGATTGGTTGTTCACTGTTAAAGGCAGGTCCCTCAAAGCCCATATCAGAGCTTCTTGCAGCTATTCGGGAAATCTGCCATCCTAAAATCTCGTAACCACAAAATCCATTCTCATAAATACAGCTGAAACTAAAAATCACTACCTGTCTTCATTTACTCGTATGATTATATTAATAGTTATTTCATCAATAAACATATACATGTGATGGTTATTTCGTTCGTTATCAAATCTCGGGAGGTTTTTTTCAGTTGTCATAACAAAACTATCTTTCCCAAAACGGTGGGTCCAAGTTACCAGGCAATTCGAAGGAAACACCATTTTGGGAAACTTTGATAACTTATTAAGTTACCGTGTGGGTAATTAATCATCTTTATCGAAAAAATATTAACAGCAATATCTAACAGCCCGTATAATAATAATAATTATTATACAAATACCGGTTGGAGTCAAAGACTCCAAGTTCGCAACAGCAGCAAAATAATCTGGTATTATGTGTACTTTTCAAGAGTATACATAATAATAAACCTAACAGCTTTCAAGAGTACTGATTAATTAGGTTAAATCAACATTATTTTAAATATTAAAATTGTTCTTTATCTGTTCTGTGAAATGCGCTTAGGAGGAAGTACTACCAGCTATGAGGCGCTGCTTAATTAAGGGAATTTAATGAAAATTAGGTATATGTTCATTACTGACGATTACTATCCCGAATCAGAATTAACTGTACATAGATTAAAAAAAAATCCTGCCTACAAATGAGGGAGAATAAGGTTTGGTAAACTACATTATACATTTTGTGGGCTTTAATTTGAAACTTAGTTTAGAGGAGCGTTGATCAAAACAAGTGGGAAAACAGCCAACTGCATGAATATTTATAAACAAATATGCTGCAAAATAAGCATACCATAACGAGACTCCCCCCCCCCCTTAAAACTGCACGTAGAAAATAGCATTATTGAACAGTAGCTTAATACTGAATGTAGCTTAGCTACACATCATATTTCATTTGTTGAAGTGATAAACATATTTCCCAGCGTGAGTACGCACCCACACACCCACAGTACACAATTTTCTACCTTATACATTGCTTGGGCAAATATAAAAATTAAAAACTTTTAATTTAATTAAAGACAATTTTTTCCAGCATTGGAAATTCAGATGAGCTGCAAATTAACAAATAACATGATTTTTATGATACAGAATTACAAAATAACCAGTATTCATGATAATGAATTAAAGAATCGATTCATATTTATGAAATTAAATAAAGGATGCAAGTTTACACAATGCAAAACAAAATGTAAACTAAACCACGTGCTTTGATTTTTTTTTTTTATGTATAAACACCAACACTGTGTACAAATACAATTCATAAAACTACTGAATGTTTCTTGATAAATTTTCACCATGTTAATAGCAAGTATAACAAAAATTAACACATGCTATGTAAAATGGCTACTAATGAATAAATAATTATTATGTATTAAAGAATTCAATGCTCCCCTAAATAGTATGTTCATATGCTTGATATACTAACCAACTTAGGTCCGTTGTCTTCGTGATTTTCCATGGCCGTCAAGTTGAAATCGTCAATGATAAGTAAACACTCCATATTCATTAATATAGTTATGTATACATATACATGTATCACTTCTCATACCTAAAACAGAAAACTTACTAGCGGTAGTTAAGACAATACGCTCTCGTCTAACTTTTGTGTATTGTGCTACTTGACGTCACAGTCTAGAGGTCGTAAAAAACACTACCACGTGATGTGAATCTCTAATACGTATAATTTCATGCTACAGAAAAACTAATTAAATTGATTGCTTAAACTTGTAAAAGCCAATACATTTTCAAAAATTCGTATTTGTACATTATATCTTAAACTCCTTGAAGGATTCCACATCAACCCAATAAGGTTCAATATGCCTAATATTCCTACTCTGATATTAGTATAAGGGAGAATACGGAGGAAGAAAGGGAAACGGGCGGTTGCCTTGACTTGTGCATAGTCGCTTGTCACGTAGGCAGTCACATCGACAATGTGGTTGTGTACGTACGTAGCAAGTGTACATCGAGCTGTGCGATACATTTGGATGTGCTTGATAAGATAATGAAGTTAGTTTATTTTTAAATGCCCTATTGCTGTCAGTTTATCCACTTTGTGCATATAACAATTTAATTTTTTGTCTAAGAATTGTGGTAAGCCTAAATTAATTGAAGAAAAAAGCTGTGTGCATCTGTGGAATAGGTCAAGCGACAAACTTACATCAATGAATTTGAATGGCACGAGTGTTATTTTGAAAGATAAAAAAAGGATATTCATCGACAGTCTTCATAATTACCAATTAAATTTACACTTACTCTGATACTCTTGGGATTAATTTCTTCGAGCTGAATTTGAAAATAGTTGCGTATTTTCAGTGATAAAGTAAACCAAAGCTTGGGAATATCTACAGCACGTTACGGATTCCTTTGCCGAAGTTATACCTCTAATACAATAGCTAATAAATAATAATATAGATAATATTAGTGATTTATGGCTTAAGTTGGTTTGTTTATCAGTACTGATGCATTTTTATCCCCATAACGATCTCTTTGGACCAGATAGTGGACCTAATGTCTTGTCAGAGTGGATGCTACAAACTTTCATGAAGGAGATGTCTAAACCTGAAAACAATATTCATGCTTTGTCATGGAGAAGACTGCATCTCAGCAAAGCTAAACTAAAAGCTTCCAGCAGAACATCAGCACTTTTATCAGGTTTTGCAATGGTAAGCAAACATGTCTTATTATTATTATTGATTATTGATGAAGCAGCTGTAATATGTTTATAAGATGTCTAATTCGAGAGAAAGTTAAAAAGTAACAGAAGATAGATCTTAGCTAATACTGCATGCTTCTTAAAATACCCAGAAATCAGAATTGTAAACTTCATATTCTCTTCGTATTCATTGTTAATATTCAAAGAAGTTTATTAATTTCATTTTAAAATAAATTTTTCGTTACTTTTGACGTATCATTTTATTAGAAACAATAGCCGGTTTGAACATCTTATTCTACTAGGTACTTTGCATAGCAGCATGAATTAGATCACATTTGAAATTAATTAGTAGTTTTAATGTGTATCTCAATATTTTTATACTAGGTAAGATTTCCTAAAATTGATTTATGGCTGGAAATTTATTTTACAATGAAATGAATAAACTTCTTTGAATATGAAGTTCAATTTCAGGTAGCCTATATATCAAAATCTTTACGAGATTGAATAATATATGGAAATATAGTATTCAGTCTTATAATGGAATAATATATGAATCATTCAAATAACATAATAAAACCGCAATTAAGATCCGTGAAGGCCACATTGTTATATGGAAGAGAGACATGGAAAGTGACAAAGAAATAGGAAGCAAATTAGTGTTCAAACAGAGACTGCTGTTTGTGGCCAAAATACATTCTAATATTGTACACAATGTATAACAAATGAATTATATAAACAGGCAAAAAAAAAAAAAAAAGCACTTTTTTTTGGGGAGTGGATTGACAGTGTACTGAGAATGGATAAAGGATAAATTCCAAGGGTAGCTTTAACAGAGATCCCGGAAGGAAAAAGAAGGGCTAAACTGCCTTGGTGAAGAATGACAAATAAGGAGGAATGATGGTTAGTTTAGAGAACTGGAGAGAAAAGTAGATTTATAAAAGAAATTACCCACTTACATTGGCTAACAAATTTAGCTGAACCCAAATTGAAAAAGGGGAATAAGGAGGGAAAAATAGTAGCACTTTCAGAAAGCCTGCCATGAGACACCTTTTATGTATCCAAATTAACCTCATTTCTAACTCCATATTATGTGTGTGTGTGTTGTTAGTTTATAAAAAAATGTTTTCTGTGATATAAAAGAAGATGAAAGAATTTGTTGAAAAGATACATTTTCTAGTATTTTCAGCTTCAGCTGAGTTTACATTTAAAATTGAATAATTTTTGCTTCCTGAAAATTTTGAGTTTTTCTTTCTACAAATCTGACAGACTTCCTGGTAAGCAAATGTATTTGATAGATAATGTGTTTTATCATATGGCTTTGACTATGGCAAAGTTAGAACAATTTGGATTGTTATGTTGACTGTCATGGACAAATGATTTTCAATTCAAAATGATTAAAAGCCTTTGCAGTCAGATTATGGAGGAAAGAAACACAAGAATTGAAATGACTTTAACCTTCAGATTGGATTTGCTGAATAATTATAATTTCAATGAGAGTAATAATTGTGCTATGTAATGTTCTAGCTATGATAAATACTGGGATATAGCATATCATTTGAGGTAATCAGTCTTTATGCAGCTTGATTTTACATGCCTGCTATTGAATATATGCAAATTAAAATAATTTAAAAGTACTAGTGGGAATAATATAGCAATAAGTAGTAAAAGCAATGATATATTAATAAAAATAAAATAAAAGCAAGTCCTGAAAATGCTGACTAATGCCAATTAATTATAAGTGCAATATTTAAACAGCTGAACTAGCAATTTTTTTTTTGTAAACAGAGTTAACACTTCCGATTGAATCTGATTTTCAGTGCAGTGGAAAGTCTGCCTTTGCTAACCCATTTAGTAAATACTACTGTTGTCTACTAAAATAGCTGTTGGCTTGAACCCTATTGTGTTGTAGTTGGAGGGAAGAGTGCTACTTGCAGTAAAATCAAGTAGAAAATTGATTATTTATATTAAAAACTCGCACAAGGCCAACAGCACCATGTGTAGTCAAATAGTTAAAAATCAAAAAGGAACCTGTTGATATGCTTTAAGTAACTAGAAGGTTTTAGTCCATAGGGAAGACTGTCCCAAATTACATTTGGCAGAGGTTTAAGCAGAATCCAGTTAAGTACCTGTAGAAGTTATTGAGAACTGGATTACCCTCTTCTGCATAACATCTAACACCACTTACCTTAGAATACTGTTCCCACATTGGGAACAGTATTCTAAGGTAGGATGAATTTGTACAGATAACAAGTAATCTGGAGCAGGAAAGGACTCCTTGTATTTTTGGTTAGAGGTGGGAAAACAATAAGAAAAAGTGAGGTGTGTCTGTTTTCATGAAAAAAGTTGGGACTGTGTTTTGGTAACATTCAATTTGACAAGGTTGGTTGGCCTCATCCCAGTAAAACATATCAAGATCGGTGTTGTTGTTGTTTTTTTTGTGTGTGTGGTTCTCGCCAACAAAAAGTTATTAGCAAACCTGTAATGCATTTGTACTGTGGGTGGGCTAAGGATTTTTTTTTTTTTCTTCCATTTTTATCAATTACCATATTTGCCAGCGTATAAGATGCATCGGCCTATAAGACGCATCCCTGTTTTTGGACACATGTTTTAGGAAAAAACTTTATCACTGAATATTATAATGAATTTACAGCATTTCAAATATAAAGTAATAAGTAGGTCTACTTTCAACAAATACCTAATCTAACTAGGAAAGAGTATCCACCTTTTAATAGTCTTTGTCAAAACCCAGAAATTCATCTCCAGAGCTAAATAAGAGACACTTGAAACCTCTTTTAAATCAGAATCTGAGCCCTCATACAACAAATTGTCCTCTGTACCATCTAGTGCATTACTAATGCCACACTTCTTAAATGATTTAACCACTGTGTCTAAGTTTTCACAACATCCCATGAAGTTTTGACCCACTCACCAACTTGCAAAATGCTAGGCCTCCTCTTCTTCCTGATGGCATAACCTCAAAATCTGAAGACTGCATCTAGCAGTCTAAATCATCTGTATTAAATAGTTTATTAATACAGGCATCTAAATGTTCAAGTTGACTAGTTAGACCTCCTGGAATTACAGCTGAGTTTTCAATTCCTTGAGTTTATTTTTAACATCTGTTCTGTGAGAACGAAACTGATCCCATACTATCAGGGCAGGGTTCTTCAACAGTCTGCCAGGGTGTCTAGACCAAATGTTATCTATCCATAACTGGAATACTAGAATGTATTCCAGTAATTGGAATACATAACTAACGTAACTGGAATGCTCTCACACTGCAAGGAAGCAAGAAAGAAATCGCTTAACTCGGAACAGAGAAAATTTCCAGAAATGAAAGTAATAAAAAAACTGAGTACTGGCGTATAAGACGCATCTTGTTTTTCAAGACCTATTTTCAAAGAAAAAAGTGCATCTTATACGCCAGCAAATCATCTTCTCTCTTCCATCATCAATGTGGATGATGATGAGGCCGAATGAACTCTTTCCACTTTTGTCTGTCCCGGGAGAGTCCGTACAATTCTGTCCAGTTTGGTGTCGCTTGTTGTGATTTGGTTTTCAGGTCCTCTTTTATTTTGTCTATCCATTTAATTCTGGGCCATCCTTTGGATCTTTTACCTTCCATCGTTGTATTCAGGGCTTTAAATGGTAGTCTTTCTGGTCACATGGCCAAACCATCGCAGTCTTCTTTCTTGGATTTTGTCTATTATTGTTATTTCGTGTTTTAGTCGTTTCCTTATGTCTTTGTTTCTTAGTCAATCCAGCAGAGATACTCCAAGTAATCTTCTTAGCCAACCCATTTCAGTAACTAATAATTTTTTCTCTTCAGCCTTTTTGAGATTCCAGCATTCACTTCCATAAAGGAGTACTGGGAGGACCATTGTTTCATAGATTCTTACTTGTTTGATGTCTCTTGACTTCCATATTTTATTAAGTCATCCAAGAGTTTGGGATGCTTGACTGATTCGTCTGTTTATATCTTTTATAATTTCACAATTGTACTCAATAACTCCTCCACGGTAGGTGAAGTTTTCTACTTGCTTTAGATTCTTGCTATCAATTTCAGTTTTCAGATTGGTGCTTCTTTTTCCTATTTATATAATTTTTGTTTTGCCTATATTTATGTTTAATCCAGATTTTATACACTCCTTTATTTTATCAGAAATTCGCTGTAGATTTTCTTCTGTGCTTGCAAGTAATGCAATGTTGTCTGCAAATTTTAAATTTGTTGCATTTTTCCCATATATTTTGATTCCGGAGTCTTCATTGTTTAAGCCTTATTGGTTGCTTCTTCCAGTGTAAGATTGAACAGGTCTGGTGACAGATTGCATCCCTGTCTTACTTCGCCCTTACTTACGCCAGAAAATACGGTATATATATTTTTTGTATTTTTTTAAAAATTTCTTCTTCTTCTTATTATTATTATTATTATTATTTTTTTTTTACATAGTCTGGAAACTACACAAGAGACCAAACATGGAAGTTTTTCAAGCCACTTCATGCCCCTCTAATAAGAGGGGGCGGTGCTCATGCACCAGGCGATGAAATTCATTTTCTACCTAAAGACAATCGCATTCATGCCCAGGGCAGGAGTCAAACTGCAGCCTCTTGGTTGGAGAGCAGGTACACTATCCAGGCCTGCAATTTAAGACATTAATTGCAGAAGAACTCATAGTCTGGGTAATTTGAGCACTGCAGGTTTTGTCAAATTAAAAAAAAAAAAGAGAGAAATGGAGTGCATTGTCATCAGAAAACTATGGATGAGATTTGAAGTTAGTCAGGGAAGGAATTAAGTGAAGAAGCAGTTTGTATATTTCAGATGGCTTGTAGTTTTCTTGTTTTTCATTCTCTAATTCATGTCTTAGAATCTTATATCATAGTTCATTTATATTCAGCCTAATTTTCATGGGCTGGCCATCCTTATGTCTTATGTTATTGTCTCCATGGCTCTGTCTGGAATAGCATTTTCAAAAGCTTGATGTTTTACAACAGAAAAAGAAAATTTCTGTAAATCCATAGAATTTGAGGGGGGGGGGACTTTTGTTTTTCTCTCTAATGCTGGAAACTTACTTGGTTGGGAAGAGGGATGCCAGAAGATCTTAGTCAAATGTTAGGTCAAATCTTAGTTATAAGATTTGACCTTGCATCTTTCTGATGTATACAAACCGCTCTTTTAGACTGGTTAAAGTTATAAACTTAACAATGTGGCACAAATCATGCCACATCTGGGTTCAGGAGTAGTTTGTAGAACTTAGCAGACAGGAGGAAAGGTGACACTGAATGATGGAGAAATATTGCTCAGGTTAGGCCATTATAGGAAAACATAAGGTCATCCTTGGAATCTATATAAGACTGCTATGTAAAAGAGATTTTTGACATTGAGAGAGTGATGGGTATGGAATGATCTACTAGAATGGCAGTTTAATGCATCTAATATTGAATGGCTTCAAGATGAAGTATGATAGATATTGTATTTACATTAAAAAATTAATACAGTACAAGACATTACAATTTTTAATGGTATAAAATTTTGCCCATGTATCAAGGGCATCTTCAGTATGAATTCAAAATTAAACAAGGTATGAGTAACACAATGATGACAACAATGAAAATATGTCAACCATGCATGAATATAGTAGAGTAGCATAGTCCAAATTGTTCTGAAATCTTAACTTTTTCTTTTTTTTAAAGCAGTTCCTCTCCCCACCCCCCACACACGCACACTGTTTTCATAACCTATAATATACTGAGTTAGCTTTGCATTAGGAACACACACCCTCCTCTGATATTTATACATTTGATGCGATAATGAAGTACCACGTAATATCAACGTCACATGTGGCTACTATAAATGGGCACACCTCTCCTCTGTACATAACCAATTTGACTGTGGGCAAATAGTTGGGGCCTGGAGGGCAGGTGCCAATATTTCAGTAATAGCCACACTTATTGGTTGCTCCTTTATTATCAAGGGCATCTTCAGTATGAATCCAGCAGAAATGCTCAAATTGGTCAGTTACGTGTGGTTGATCCTAGAGGTGAGTGTCAGGAGTCATGACTGGTATCTCGGCAATGATTTGCAACAGTCACACAGCTCACCCGCCAGTACAACAGTGGGGCAGTTCAAAACCGATTTCCATATGCACTATACCTTGCTTCACCTGGGGTTCCACAGCCAGAGCCAACAAGGGTACCCAAGATGATGGCATCGCAAACAACGGCATGCATGGGCTAAGGAACATCAGCAATGGATCCTTGACAGGTCCAAGAAGATCACCTGGAGTGACGAGTCCCGTTTCCTACTGCACAATGCTTATGGCCGAGTTTGCATTTGGTGTAAACAGCACATGAAGACCTATCTCCTGGTTGCACAGTTTGGGTTCAACAGGCCGGTGGAGGTGGTGTTATGGTCTGGGGAACTTTTTCCTGGCATGCCTTAGGTCTGGTGCAGTTTGTGAATGGTGAATTCTACATGGACCTGTTAGCTAACCATCTCCATCCAAATCGGCAGGAGGTCTACTCTTACTACAGCGCCATCTTTCAACAGGATGATGCACCTTTTCATTGGGCTTGTACAACTGGTTGGTTGGAGGAATACAACAACAAATTTACCCCATTTAGTCCCCAAACTCCCCTGACTGTAACCCAATTGAACATGTGTGGGATATGCTAGAATAGGATGTGAGAACTGCTGGTCCTCTTCTATAGAATGAGCATGAAATGGAGTTGCTGCAGTGGACATGGGTTGAGTTATGCATGGAGGATGTTCGACAACTTGTGGAATCTGTTCTTAGGCATCTGTGAGTCACGATTGCATAGAAAGGCGGACCAAAGCATTATTAGGTGGGTGTTCCTAATATAAAGCTAATTCAGTGTATAATATAACAATGCCATGTATTGGTAAATCATCACAGAGAGAGGAAAGAAAATAATCTGTTAATGTGTTGCTTAAAGAGTTGAAGATTGTATGCTTTGAGGAGAGCAGGTGAAGAATGTTCCAAAGGACAGAAGTATATACAATAAAGAAAGAGGATGAGGATTTGTTCAGTGAGTCTAGAGCTGAATGCTATCAAGGTGTTGATGAGAAGCTGCCTGTGTTCTTATATTAGAGGGAACTAGAGGAAATGTTAGCTAGTTCAGTGGTGCAGTGTCCATGAAAATAACTATCAAAAATACATACTGTAATACATAAACAGAGCATCTCTGAGAAAGTGATTTGGAGGAAGTCAGAGATGGATTATCTATTAAGCAAATAGCTCTCCTCTGGATACAATCAAGCATCATTCAGAGGAAGATTTTTGATGTGGTACTACAAATATGAGAAAAGTATTTTAATTGGCAGTCGGGGATTGATAAAGTATTAATGGGCAGAAGAGAAGTAATGTTTAGAATGGAAAAGAATACCAAGATATTTTGGAAGCTGAAAAGGCTATGAATGTAGCCTTTTCATATGTGTATGGTAATGACTCTTCCAATAATGCATAGCAACGTATACATCTGAAATGAAGTGTGCTTTGCGTTATGGGATACAGAGGCAGCTGATATGACATCAACAGCCTCTGTATACAAGAGCAGTTGTAAAAATTCTTCACATGGCAAACTAACTTTGGATTATGCTTGTATAAAGAATTAAAACAAGAATATAATTTATTTTCCATTATAATTTACATACTAAGTCTGGGGTGGGGTAGGAGAAAGAAGCTACCCATGGCATTACTGTATAAAAATGTCATTAGGATTTTAGAGCAATTTGCACAGTGCTGTTCTATTCATGTGATACATGATACATTCTCATTGATATCTTTATTATGTTATTTGTGCCTTGTTTAATTTTGAATTCATACTGAAGATATCCTGATACGTGAAAAAATTTGATGCTGTTAAAAATATTAATGCAAGTCATCCATTGTATTAATTTTTTAAATTTAAATATCTGACAGTCTGATTGGCCGAGTGGTTAGCATATCTGCTCTCCAGCCAAAAGACTGTGGGTTCGAATCCTGCCATGGGCATGGATGTCTGTGAAAATACTAGTGGTGGCAGGCAGTAGATAGCATTGGTGCAGTTCAGTGTAGTTGGCAGATTGAGTAGTGGAGATAATGTAGAGTGGGTACTCTCCCTCGATGGGTCTTTGGACTCCTGGAGGTGTCAGGTAATCAGAGCCAGCGCTACCATTTAGGCAAACTAGGCGACCGCCTAGGGTGCAAGCCATGAAGGGGTGCAAAACTTCAAGCTATGCTTTATTCATGCTTTACTAAAATATCAAAATTAAATAGTGATATATGATTTAGGTATCGATTCTTTTTTCCTTATCCCTCACACATCACACTATTTTACTATTTAACTCTTGGTTCTTTTTTGTTCCTTACCTAAATGATTTGAAGTTACTGCTATTTAAAATTCAGTTAAGATAAATTTAAAACATTTAACATTTTAAAATATTAAATTTCGGTATTTTATAACTTTTTTTGTAAATGAATTATAACAAAGAATTTTCAAATTAATTAAAAAAGAAAATAAAGCCCTATTAATTTAACCTGAAAGACAATTTTATTTTGTTTAATGTCAATTAAAAACATTTTAGTTTATGAAATAAGGGATGCACTTGTAAACTTTGCCTAGGGCGCAAAATAACCTGGCACCGACAGTGCAAGTAATAATAATCTTATGTTTCAATTAGTCAACAGCCATTGTGTATAGAAGGAAGGACTTTACATGGTGAATCTGATCTGTGGAGGCCCGAATGTAATACTAAGAGTGCTGGTGCTTGCTCCGAAGATAAGGATACCCTTCATTTGCACATTAAACGGCAAAAATGGAATTAGATATATACAGGTGAAGTGATAACTTCTGTGGCTTGATGGATATCAGTCCCGTGGACTTCGATCCCTTCATCGGTTTGAATAATTTCCGGTTATTGGAAGATATTTTTGAGCGCTTGGCTCACCTAATTAGGGCTGTGTTGAGAGATTTCAATTTGCTATCAGGGCCGCCTTTGGGAGTTTATGCTTCCATCTGTCTTTCTCATCATAATCTGACTACTCACAAATGAGTAGGTTGGGATGGAGTGATGCCTGTACAAAGTATTTGGTTGCTATCTGGAGGAGAAATGAAGGTATGTCTTGCAGGTTTCCGTCTTGGTGGAGAATAGTGTTTCTTACAAACCACGGGGCATCAAAGATCATTCGGAGGCACTTGGTTTGGATTAATTGTAGTCGTTTGATGTTGCTTGGAGAGGTGTGGCTCCACACTGGCGAACCATAAGTCAGAATAGGTCTGATGATTGCTTTGTATATTCTTAATTTGTTTTCTGGACTGACTTTGCTTCTACGGTTGAGTAGAGGGTAGAGCTGAGCTATTGTAGAGTTTGCTTTGTTGCAAGCATGAGCGATGTGGGAGTTGAAGCTGAAATGATTATCTAGTTTGATTCCCAGGTATTTTACTTCTTTTTGCCATGGAATAACAGTATTGAACATCGTGATTGCTCCATGATGGTCTGCTTTCTTCCTTGTAAATAGAATGGCCGTACTTTTATCTGCATTAACATCAATCCTCCATAACCGAAACCATTTTTCAAGATTCTTTGTTGCCTTTTGTAATCTTTGTGTGGCCAGGTATGGTCAGAGTGATCTGGTCAGTATTGCCATGTCGTCCACATAAAATGCCATGGTGGTTGATGTCGTGTTTGGGACATCAGAGATAAATATGTTAAAGAGCAACGGCGATAATAGGGAGCCTTGTGGGACACCTGCTGCGATGCTTCTTGTGGTTGATCTGAGCCCACGAAGTTTCACTTGAAATTTTCGGTCTTTCAGGTAAGAATCTATGATTTGGATGAGGTTTAGTGAGTATTTTGCAGTAATTAGTTTGTGGATGAGGCCTTTGTGCCACACTTTATCGAAGGCCTTTGCCACATCTAAGAAAACTGCACCTGTATGTCTCCAGTTAAATCCAATAGTTATGTACTCTGTAAGTCTGTGGATTTGTTGAGTTGTGCAGTGTCCAGTTCGAAAACAAAATCGTTCTTTTGGGATTAGACCTAGATTGTCCGTTTCACTTTGTAGCCATTTTAGAATTTTTCTGCTATTTTCCCCAGGCCTGACAAGAGGCTGATAGGTCTGTAATTCTGGGGGAACTGAGGCGTTTTTCCTGGCTTGTGGATAAGGATTACATCTGCCTGCTTCCAGTGAGTGGGGAAGTAGTTAAGTCTTAGCATCGCGTTAATGATAGCCACTAGATGCATTATTGTTTTGTGAGGGAGTGCTTTTATAATTTTGTTTGAAATCTGGTCAGTACCTGGTGCTTTCCTGTTATTGAGGTTCTTGATGATTTGGTATATTTCATTTGGTGTGGTATAGTTTGTGTTATCATGGGTGGTGGGACGATGAAGTGTATAGCGTACACTTCATTGTCCAACCAAAGTGTATAGCGTACTTGCTTGTGGATTTTTTCAATGAAGCTCAAGTCTGCATGAGTGTAGTTTGGTTGAAATTGCAGCTCCAGAGAGTCTGCAAAAGCTTCTTCTTTTTCATTATCTCAGTAGACTATACCTTTTTCTCCATGTATTGGTTTTATGTTGGGGTGATCGCTGCGGAGGGCTTTAGTCATTTTCCATAGTGAGTTATCTTCGGCTTTTAAGGAGCTTAGTTTTCTCTCCCATTGCTGATTCTTATGGTCTTTTATTGCATATCGGACTAGGTTTATTGCTTTGTTAAGCTCTTGCTTATCCTGAGGTGATAGTGTTGTATGGTACCGACGCCAAATTCTGTTTTTGCTGCGGATAAGCTTTAGAATCTCTTCTGGGAGCAGGTTAGTTTGGGCTGGAACAGTAACTGTGGAGGCTGTTGCAAGGCCAATTTGGATTGTGCTTTCCAGTTTGTTGATCGCTATGTCTACTTCTTTGGGTGAGGGGATAGATGGGACTGGGCCTGTGATGTTCTTGAGAGATGAGTTGAGCTTCTTCAGATTTGTGTAGGATTGCTCAGGGATGGTTTCTGCTTCTCCACCTAGGCTAAGCAGAACTGGATTGTGGTCGGAGCTAAGATCATTAATAACCTGCAACTGGAATTGATGTGGGGTGTTCCTGAAAATGGCGATATCCAGCACATCAGGTTTGCCGAGTGGTCCGTAGTGTGTTGGTTCAACAGGACCTGCTATGGTGATGTTTCTTGTCATAGCGAATTTGTGTAGGCTCTTCCCATTATTATTGGTGTTTCTACTGTTCCATGTGGGATGTTTTTGCGTTTAGGTCTCCCGCCATTATTGTTACTTCGTTTGTGTCAAGGAGCAGGGAGAGGTCAGAGGCCAGAAGTGGTTTGCCTGGAGGGTTGTAGACTGAATATAGTTTTAGACTGCCTGTGTTTTTTGCATGTATTTCAATTTCAGTTTCTTCCAGGTTTGTGGTTGCTAATTTCTTGATCTCATTGTATCTAATGCTTTTTTTGACAAATATAGCAGTTCTGCCCCCTCTGGCATTGAGTCTATCTGATCTTAGCAACGTGTAGTGCCTTATTTTGGGGTTGTCGCAGGGCCGAAGATGCGTCTCATTGATTAAAAGAATATCTATCTTATAACTTTCAGCAAATTCTTTTACTTCCAGGAGATTGTTGTTTAGCCCGTTGGCATTCCAATAAGCAATCTGTAATGAGTTAGTTAAGTTGATTGTATTATCCATTAATCATAGAGAAGAGAAGATGGCTTGTGTATTTTTGAGGAATTTGTTGGTGTCAGCCTGATTGGGATTTGTTTTGCTAAAGGCTGTTAACATCTCTCCTAAAGTAGCAATTAGGGTTGCTGCGGTGGTTTGGTTGCAAGATGCTAGTTTGCTATTTGTAGAGACCGCAGATTCATATGACTTTTCAGGAATAACGACCCGTGTTTTGGTTTCAGGTGTAATTCGCTTCTGATTGGGCAGGGGATGTTCCTCTCTAGCCTTCTGCAGGTTGAATGGGTGGAGTGGGCATCCCTTGTAATTTGCTGGGTGAGGGCCACCACAGTTCACACACTTAGCAGGAGTGGTTCGTGGTTTGGTGCAGGTGTGTGAGGGATGGTTGTTACCACATTTCACACATTTGTATTCTGCTTTGCATAGCTTTTGCGCATGCTCATATTTTTGACAGCGATGGCATTGACCGACTGAAGCCTTTCTTCTGAGAGGCTCAGTCTTGATGACCAAACTGCATACTATTTTAAGGTCGTAAATTTCTCTATGCTCTTTACTTATCTCGACCAAGACCAGAGGCATAGGGCGCTTGTCAGCACGATACGTTCGTGAAATTTTGATCGGCTCTAGGCCCTGTGATTTGAGGTCAGTAGCTATTTCTTCTACTGGAATGGTCTCAGCCAGCCCTCTAATCACGACTTTTAAGTTTTTTCAGCTTTTGAGCTGAAATGTATGATATGGGACTTTTAGTTCATCCATAAGTCTGGTGAGTTGGCGGTAGTCCGAAATTCCTTCAGGTTGGATTCGGATTCCTTCATCTGTGCTTTTGGCTGATGTAAATTTGATGTTTGAGCTCCTCATCGTTGTTGTGATAGCAGACCATTTATCCTTTGTTCTTAAGATTACAGGTGGAATCCTCTCTTTGGGTTGTACCTTGGAGACAGTCTTTGTCCTCTCATCAGGTTGTGCTGTTAATTCCATTGGAGTTGTTTTTCCAAGGGTTGCCATACTATTTCAGGCTCTGCTGCTGGTAAACTCTTCTTACGCTTTTTTCTGCTGACAACCTGATAATCTGTAGAGTCATCTGAGTCCACTAGGGGCTGGTCGTTAACCGGTGACATAATCTCTCTGGTGTTATCTTGAGAAGTGCTGGGGAGCGGGTCAGGGGATTGACAGTCCTCTGTATCCACCTCCTCTACTTGGTGGATTGCCACCTTACCTGGCCATTTCCTTTGTAGAAGGCCTCCAATATGCTTAAAGACAGCCCAAAGCTGTTTGAAATCAAGCTCGTTATGGAGAGTCCATAGTTTGGCTTGAGAGAAACTAGCAGTTTCCCGGGTAATCCTGTAGACTGAGAGTCTACTAGCAAATCCCGTAGACAGCTTAGTTAAAAAAACTAAGTTTTTTAACTAAGCTGTCTACGGGATTTGCTACTGTCTACAAATCACGAACTGTGTTAGTTCCAGTGCAATGCGAGCTTCCCGAAAAACCCTATATAAAAATCAACCAGGCAGAGTCTAAAGGAATACGTCCGATCACAGTGACAGCAAAAACCCGACTCGTAATCATACAGGCGAAATGTGTGTGCGATATACACAGGCGCCGCCGAAGTAAAGGCGCCTAAAAGATGTCAAAAAATATGAGATAAGAGTTTAAATGAACAGCGAATGGTACATATAATTATGAATGTACGTCGTCTTCCATTCGGACCCCTTCAGATCTTCCCGGAAGCGAACAAATAAATTCTGAAATTGTATCCTGGACCCGATTATACACTAAATTTTTTATTAAAATTTACGAAAATATACCTAAAATAGTTCTTTATTTTTTTATGTATCATAAATCAACTTATGATTAATCGTTGTGTTCCGTGTAAAAAAAAAAAATTGTATAAGCAGGACTAATCCGTAAGTAACATTGTACTGTAAAGCGGCTTTCGTTTGTTTTTCATTTCCTGTTCGTTTTATTCACACTTTATTCAAAAAATTTTTTTTTGGAAAGACGCCAAATATTAATCGCACACACAAGAAAAATACTAGGCGCTGGATATATATTTAACACAATCGGTAAAGATAAATCTGTATTTATAATTGCATTGTTTAAAAGCCACACAGCTTTTTTTTTATGTTTTAATTTTTTAAAATTTTAGAAATATAAAATCGGGGTTTTAATCATATTCACTTTTCTAAAATGTTTGAATATTCAATTTTTGCTTGAGGATTTATTATACACAAGGAGTTTTATGTCAGGAATCAAAAAAATCTAATTTATGGAGAAACCTCAATTGGTAATTCAGGATTTTCTAATACTCAAATCTCAGTAGTGTTTGGGAGAGGATTTCCTTTTACATAATTTTTGTTTCATTTCAAGTTCTTCAATTTTGAAGGATTATCTCCCCCCCTCCCCCAAAAAAATGCTCTACTGCCTTGTGAATAAAATGGAACTTATCATTTTATAGCTTATTGATTCTCATCATAATGAGAGGAATCTTTATATGGACCTTTTCAATTGAAGGTAGTTAGCCGATCTCTTACAGAAGTTACAGGGTTTTTTTGTTCTGGAAACTAGTTTTTCATCCCTGTAAGGATGAAAATAAAAATTGGCCATCAGAACACATGCAATTTACAGACAAAAGCTACTGTTGTTTGTGGTAATGATGGGCATTTATGATAGTAGTACTTAAGCAATTAAGATGGATATGTATGTAGTGGAAAAGAGTTGAGTGTCCTGCTACAATGAATCCTTAGACTCCTTGGAAGTGTTGCATCATGTAATAATAGCTGGGTTGGCATTTTTGCTATAAATTCAGATTATAATCATTTTTGCAACCTCCTTTCCCACTTAAAATTTGGATTGTTGTCTTTAAAACTTTTCTTTGAAATTTTTCATTATATTTAAGAGATTAGACACAGCAAAATTAGTTTATTTAAAAACTTGCATCTAATATTTCTTGCGTATTAATGTTAGCATCATTAGAGCCATGTTAGACAAAATAAACAATGTCTTTTTCAAATTTATAAAGAATTCGTGTTTAGTGGGTCAATTTTTGTTAATAAATAGTGGCAGAAAATGTAAATTTACTGTATACAGTATTAGTACTTTCAGATAAATACTTCCCAGAAGCAAGAATTAGACATAGTCTTATTAAAATTTCACTGATATTTCAAGTTATCATGATTCTTTAAATATTCTTGTAAATTTACAACAGTTATGATGTAAAAAGTCATATAATATTTAATTGGATGATCTGTATTGTTGCCATGATCTCCTAGTTTCTTTAACTGGAGAATAGGAAACTAGAATTTTTTAATGTATGTGCTAGGTTTCAAAACAAATTTTTCATGTACAGAACAATAATCTTATTCTAATCTTCATCAGAAGACTATTTAGGCTGATAATTATTGAGTGCTCGGCTGAGGTTATGCCTGAAGAACATATAGAGTATGTTAGCCTTCATAGTAAGTCTGAGTATCATGGCATCACATGATATTTTACATCGTAGTCCATGTAAATTTAAAGATTCTTCAAAGAACATTTGACGACTTTCCACATTAGCCAAATCTCAATAAGAGTGATTCTGCATCTGTCAATAGGCTAATATACAGTGCGATTCTAAATTATTGTCAGTTTCCATGGCCTACAATTTTCAAACCAGAAACAACAAAATAAAACTGCTTGCAGAATATGAAAGTGTAACTCAAAAAGTTTAATTACCTATAGAATCAATAATGCAGAATGCTAACACATGCCTGCCTTTTGTGGCACGTGTGATATCCAAGTGATTAATAAATTTCCCTCCAAGTGTTCTCCATCATTTGCAGTGGAAATGTTTCTATTGTAGCAACAATTCTCATCTTCAGTTCATTGGGGGAGGTCACAGGGGTCTCGTAAACAGTGTCCTTCACGTATCCCCACAGGAAGAAATCAAGTGGCGTAATATTGGGTGAGCACGGAGGACATGGAATCGGACCACATCCAGCCCAGCTCCCAGGAAAATGCATGTCAAGAAATTCTCGGACAACAAGAGCACAATGTAGTGGTGCTCCATCTTGCTGGAACACCACATTTGGCTAATGATCTTCCAGTTGGGGTAACAGATACAGCTGTAGCATGTCCAGATAGTTCATTGTTGTCACTGTCTGTTTTTTCTGCAAAGAAAATCTTGACAAAGCACACCAGACATTCACCTTTAAACTAAATATGGCATGGGGGTTTTTCTGATCCCCATATTCTGTAGTTATGACAATTTACTCTCCCTGATATGCAAAATATTGTTCATCACTAAATATCCATCCCCCGAAGGTAATTTTTATCAGCTTAGACATTTTGACAAAATGTCTTTGACAAATTGGAAACAGCGGGGTTTATTGTCTGGCTATAAAGTCTGCACAATCTGCAGTTCATAGGCACGAAGTTGAAGGTGGTTATGAACAACCCTCCAAACAGTTATGGTATACCTAACTGCAAAAAAAAAAGTTCGTCTAATTGGTTTTTGGGGGCTTTAATAAAATGCTTCCTGAATTTGATCAACATCTTCCTTCGAAGTGTTTGGTCTTCCCGCTCCGTTTTGGTGCTGAACACTACCAGTCTCTTGAAATTGCCTTAACCAACGTTGGATAGCATTATCTGAAGGTGGATGTTTTCTATAAGTTCTGTAACAACATTGCGTTGTGATAATGGACTGATATAACATATATCAGTGATATAGTTCAATGCATGAGATTGGATATTTATTATTTGCTGATGATGCTAAAATTTTAAGAACAATTTCAAGAGACTGCTGGAAAGAAACTTTGAGAGATAGATGTTTCTAGTGCGTGGAAAATAGTAAATGGGCAGTTTTTTATGGTTTCTGCATTCGGCTTTGAAATAATGCTGGATTTAATATCTGCTTGATTTATATAATTTTCATTGCTGAAATGAAGCCTTTTGGCTCTTTATTTTAGCAAATATGGTAAAGGGGTGTTTGAAAGAAGGATGTGCTGAAAAGGTTTGATAATCACCATGAAGAAATTGAGGTAGACCCATGTAACCTGTACATTATTCTACATAACCCCACAAAGTGTTGTGCACTTGTTACAATGCTGCTGCATCATTTGCTTTGCAATCCTCAGAGAAAAAAGTCTTTCCCTTGCACAAACCAGTCCTCAGCTGCAGATATGACTTCATCACTGTGGTAAATTTTGCTCCTTTTAAATGCTTTAAATTTGGGAATAGAAAATAGTCTGGGGCCAGACCTGGTGAATATGGTGGGTGAAGCAGACATGAAATCCCAAGTTGTGTATTGTCTATTGGGTTTCGTGAGCAGGTGCATTGTCCTGCAAAAACATGCCTCTGCTCAGTTTCCTGCAGTGTTTTTCTTTCTGCACTTCCTTCAGAGCTGTTGAATAAACTGCTGTAACAGTTTCACCTTTTTTTGAGTTACTTGATCCATCTCCCAAAAGACAATGGGAAGAACCTTCCCTGATGACTTTTGAGTTCAGAACTTCGTTGGCTGTGGAGAACTGTTGTGTGTCCACTCCATTGACTGTTGTTTTGTCTGGGTCATAGTGATGAAGCCATGTTTCATCAATAGTCACAATAAGAGCCAAAAAATATGCACCTGATTTCTCAGAATGATCCAAAATCTCTTGAGATGGCAGCACATGTTCTCTCTTTTGGTCGGCATTCAAACATTTAGGGATCCACTTTGTTAAGTTGCATGTCCAGATTTTGGTGGATAATGACACCAGTTCATTCCCTGGATATTCCCAGAATCTTTGCAATGTTTTTGACTGGTATTTGTCTATCATCAAGATTCATGGCATGCACTGCATCAATGATTTCAGGTGTGATCGCTGTGGAAGATCTTCCTGACCTAGGGGCATCTGTTGTCTCAGGATGCCCAGTTTTAAACTTGGCTCCCCATGTGGCAACTGTTGAATATGCTGGGACACAATCTCCTCAATTCTCGCACAAAATTTGGTGAATCTCAGTTGCAGACTTTTCTCGCAGTGCAAAAAACTTGACTGCCTGCACCTCTGTGTCTTCGAATTTCTTCAAAACCTCTGACATGTCTTCTTATATATCCTAAAAGAAAAAGAACAAATTATTACAGTTTGATGAAACATGGAGATTAAAGGGTTTTAAGATATGTTCTTTCTTGTGGTTATATCAGTTGCTTTAATATCATTTTTGTTTTAGGTGTTTATCAGAATGTTTCAGTGCTGCCATTAACTTGTTGAGCGAGCAAAAAGTAATCCCAAAGAGAAGTATGTGGCAAGTAAAAGGAATAGTGACTATGGTAGAATAATTTTGATGAATGCCGATGGTAGGGAGGCAAGCAAAATAGTTGAATTACAGAGTGGTCACTTTTCAAAGCAAATCATCTGTGTGGAATATTGCAATAACAGGTTAGATTGGATATCAACTTTCGTATTATGAGAATGTGCTAGGAAATTTACATTGTTTTTGACCAGATTATTTGAGATCTGTTAGGGTCCCAAGGGAGTGAAGTGTGGGGGGGGGGGTTGTGTGGCATAGACAAGGCTTCAAGACAGGTAGCAAATTGTTGACCAATCAGCATCTCAGGAGAAATGGTGAAGGCATTGGAGTACTTGGTTCAGGGCACAGGGCCTTTCTACCACTTTGAGATGTGGAAGACTACCACATCCCTAACTGTTGAAGAGGATCTAGAGGTTAGTCATGAAGATTGGGTAGGTCTGTGGAATGCTCCTTATGAGGATAGATTGAAGATTTCTGGGTTATAAAAAAAAATGGTTGATAGGACAAGTGGGGATATGATGGAGATATGAGTTACTTAGTTTTATTTTGATAATGCTGCTTATCGCCATTCCCCATTTTATGGGGGGAATGAGATCTATAAAAGTGCACTTTAAGCAATTTTGTAGCTTTCTGTAATTTTTGATATCCACAACACAAATGATTTTAATTGTATTACAGGTATACTGCTGATTTCCTGGCAATGGATGGTCCAGCACCTCCTTTAGATTAGACATCACTATGCAAAGGTCATTTGAAATTTCCATGACCATCCATCTAGTTCACCAAGATGCCACAGGCAATATTCCATATTATTATCAGACTCAGTGACTCATTGCAGGAGATCCTTCATCACACAACTCCCCATACCATGAATTGAATACATCCACTGTCTCCACACCCATCACTTTCAGGCAATGCATTCCAACTACCCACAACTTGGGCACAACACTAGTGGCTTTCCTCTTTTTGGATATCACTCCTCATACACAACTTGCTAATATCTATAAGACAGCCATTCTCCAATTCATGTGTACATGAACACAAACCTTACATCTGCAATCACGATCATGTTCAATCTGGTCTTGCAGACCATGTATTGGATACCACTCAGAGGATCTTCTGGAAGAAAACTACCATACTCCATCACAGTAAATTTAAAAAAGAAAGACTATTTTTAGAATCTGTAGTGGCACTCAGAAATCAACTGAATTTAAACAAATACAGGTGCAGAAAACTTCAAAACATTAATCATCGGATGTCCCAATTTGCATACTAGACCTACTACAAATGCCGATAGAGGGCACACCACTGGATAGGACTTTACAGTCATAGCCATGTTTCATTGAATATTGTTGCCTTTTTGTATGCTACTCTCTGAAGAAGAGAGTAGGAAGCATTAAAAATATTGGAAGCATTAAAAATAGTTTTTAATCCTTTCTTAGTGCTGTCAGCACTCCATTAAACCTCGAACATGCCATTCTCCAATCCAGTGCACTCACTAATCTGCTATCCAATCCCATCTGTTCCACTTTAATTACCAGCTTGTCATATGACAGTCTATCAAAGCTTTAACAAAATATAAAATTTACCACCATGTAAACAGTGAAGTGAATGCAATCATCCTCTGGTTGGCGATGGTGACCTTGAAGTGATTACTGGGTGGTGGCCAAAGGTCATGTCCAAATGCATTCCAAAGGACAAGAGGTCAAATAAAGTGGGTGTGAAATGGGTGAAAGAAGAGTTTTGTGAAGCATGCAATTTGGAAGAAGGCATTATATGATGGGTGGTAATAATAATAATCAGGTGCATGAGGAGTACGGAAAGCATGAAACGTTTAAAAACATAACCAAGAAGAATTGTGTGTTGGAGCAGTAGGTAGATTTATGTGTGATAAAACGGACTACAGATGTTTCATCTGCGATATCACGGATTTATGATGAACAGTTATCTGTGAAACATCGTAATCTCAGCTCTAAAATACCAGTAACATTCTTCATAAGTACAGCAATTAATAAATCTGTTTTTATTTATACTGTACTAATATACCATTAAATTGACATTTAATTTGCATTTAATGCCCATTTAATTAATAATCCTGTTTCACTAATACTAGTAAACTTGTACTTTTGTTTGTACATACACTTAATTCACATTTAATTTACATTCTATATATATATATATATATCTCCATAGTGCTTCAGAGACATGAGAGAAGTATGATTAGTAGGTCAGAGGTGCACTGATGAATTATGTTTACCTGACCTCCTTTTGGAGAGTCTCTGTCGCTCAGTCAGTATAAATGAAGCCCTTTGGTTGGAAAGGCCTAGGTTTGAACCTTGTCTAAGATGCAAAGAACCTTTTTTTCTGGGTTTTTCAACTGCAGGTGAATTAGTCAGGCTCATAACAGTGACAGGCTTTTTCCTCCCACAGTCAAACCAGCCCTATGAACATATGTATCTGCAGACATAAAAAAATACTTGTCTTTAGATGCTACTGACTCTATTAAATTGTCTAAAATTGTCAAGGCTGGACCCAAGGGCACCAGAAAATCAGTGGTGTACCTATGTCTTATTATGAGTGGGCTAAGGGCTTATGTGGATCTTTTTTCAAGGCACGTCAGGACCTTCATAAGGAAGATGACTGGTCTCATACCTGGTGATGAAATGTATTTTTTCCATCTAAAGAAATTCACTTGCATCTGTGGCCATGGTAAGAAGGAAAACTTTTAATATATGCTTCTCTCTGTTCACCATTAAATTCTTTACTAGTAAGTTACACTTTTTTCCATATTAAGTTTATGTGCACTTATATGATTTCCTATTTATTGGCAAGTTTATTTTACCTTATTAGAAGGATTGGTTGACACTCCAAACTAAGTCGGGAAGTTTTGATTGTTTTTCATTATGTGCAATTTGTTTCTTCTTTTGAAGTGTGTATGTGTGTAATTTATTTATCATCATCCTTTCAGGGATTTAGGCCCAATGTCTGATCTCATTCCATCTTTTTCTTAGTTGTCTCTGACTTCTCCCTAAATGGATGGTATTGGTAGTCTTGAACTGTCCAGTCTTTCAGTATGTTCAATCCACTTCTTTCAGTGTTGGGCAAAATATATGAACACAGTCTATTGTTAGCACTGTTCATATTTCTGTGCTTCCTTGTTCCAGGAGCATATCCTGCTGTTCTTCATAGGAATTTTGTTTTTCCAGTTTCTGTTTTCTTCTGCAGTTTCTATGGTCCATAATTTACTTTCGTACAGTAGATCTTGCCAAAACTTTATAAACTCTTATTCTTGTATAATTTTGAACTTGGTTAGGGTTGAAAACATTATTGATCATCCCTGTTATCTTTAGGAATTTTGAACTATTGATATCAATATCAGCTTCTTTTCTGTAGGATATAGCATATCTGAGATATTTGAAGCAGTTAATTTGTTCTAAAATTTTATTTTCAGTCATGATTTCACTTCTGACTTGAAGCGGTCCCTTAAAAACCATGATTTTTGCATTGTTTGGTAATATCCAATCTCTGTTGTGTGGAAGAATTGTGGCTTTGCACCTGTTTATTGGAAAAAGCCTAAATTCATTTCTCATCATGATGACAAGATTTTTTTTTTTTTTAAATAGCAGGTGAGTTAGCCAATCTCATACAAAGGTAGCAGGGTTTTCCCCTCCCGGAAACTCTGGTTTTCATCCCTCAAACAGACAAGTCAGCCTTGAGAAAACATGCAATTTATACACAGAAAATACTAATGTAGTGGTGGACAGTAAATAGCATTGGTGTTGATGATGGTAGTTGCGGTTAGCTGTAGTTGGTGGATTATGTGATGAAAACAGAGAATTGTAGGTGCCTTCCCTCGATGAGTCTTTGGACTCATTGGAGGTGTCATGTAATAATAATATTTTTATTCCAAATTTTTAACAATTATGTTTAAGGAGTATATTAATCTCTGGAGTTCATCTTCACTTCTTTCTGTTCTTCAAAGGTACCTGTGTCATAACTATAAAACACAAAATTACATGGTAATAAACTTTAATGAAGTACAGATACTTTGTACTGAAAATAACAGTACATCATCAGTATGTAGAAGCAACAAACAAATCAAAAACATACAACAATCAGTTTACCAATTAAAAACAGTTGCTGCATGCTAGAAATTAATTTTATTTTATTTATTTATTTTTTGCTATAGTTCTTTTGTGTTTATAGTTAATTTCTGTTTCTAGTGATGTTGTTTATATTGTTTTTTGTTTTTGATTATTGCTTCAATATTCTCATCCCAGTTTCTTATTCCCCCTCTCTTCCATATACTTTTTGTTACAGGGCATTCTACTGTTGCATTTATTAATATGGTTTTTAAATTATTCAATTGTAAGATCATCATTTACTTTTATTTAATATAGTTTTTCATTTATTTCTTTGGAAATAAAGATGATTAATACTTTTGTTATACAAGAGTTGAACTCTAAAGGAGATTTCTCTTTGCATTAATTTGGTTAACTTTAAACCATCTTGAGGGTATTCTCAATTTTCCTTGTAATAGATAATGATCTGATTCTTTTCTGTACCTCAAAATGCCCTGCTATTTAGTATCATGTTAATTGTTTTCCTATTAACTATTGTATAGTCTATTTAGAAAGAAGTGAAGCGAGAGTAGTTGGTCATTAATTTTAATGCAAAGATTTGTTACTCCTCTTGAGAATGAGATGGAGCCAATTTCTGAGATGTAGGATAAATGCTGGTAGAATAGAAAAGTCAGAGCAAATTATGAGCCAACTCTGGAGCATAACCTTCTTTGGAGCAGTTGGGAAATGTAATCAAGAGGAGATTTGTTTGGTATCAAGATTGAAAAGTATTCTTCTTACCTGTGAGTTTAGAATACCGAAGGATATTACGAAAGATATTAGTGCAAGGATTTGAACAGTGATCTAATCTAGGAAAGGGTTTGATTTTATTGCACTCACTTTCATTAGTTGAAAGTGAGTGTAAAAGAGGTGGATGCATGGTTAGACAGAACAGATAGCAGTGGGGATAGCTTTTATTTTTATTATGATTGTTAGCATTAGACCTTCATGGAGTTGTGACAAAAAGGACCTCCCTGCAATGAGTCTCAAGGATCAAGTCATGCCTTAAATTCATTCAACATTTCTGCACTCACCACACTATCAGGTAGTGCATTCCATGCAAGGAAACTGCTTCTCACTCCCCCCCCCTTTTACAGTTTCCAGGGATGGACTCAGTTCTATTCCTGCCTTTTTCCCATCCTATGAAAAATCTTTTACATGGTAGCAACTATTTTCTAACTTATGTTATATTTTTCTCTCTCCTCCTTCTGTTCAGAAGGCTCTGCAAATGGCATTCCCTCGATTTATCTTCATACCCCAAATTCCAGAAACCACCTATAAAAAGCATATTAACAAACAAACAAAAAAAATCTCTGTGACAAATCATAAAGAGTTGATCAAAGATGAATTGTCTTCTTAGTAGATTCAGTTGTTCGGGGGGGGGGATCACTATGTATGCATAGGAATTATTTGAATTTAGTTGCAAGCTAGATTTTTGTGTAGAATGAAGAACGAATCTTCATCCCAGTAAGGATTCAGTAATTGAGTGGAGTAAATATTTGAATCAGGAGTATATAAACAATGTTCCAACCATGGAATAAAATTTACAAAAATTATTCCACTTGATGCGATTGTAGTGTCAAGATTATAAACTTGAACGTGATTGTGAGGGAAAGTGTTCTGTAAGAGAGAGGGGGGCGGAGACTTCCACTAAGTTATAATCTGACTTATATAGTTGAAAGCTAAACCACAAATTACGTGGAAGGATTATTTATAAGAAACAAATATGTTAGAATAATGAGGATTGTGTAGAATCCTGACAAGCATCTTTATTATTGATGTTAAATATTGCATCATTCTAGCTAGAATTTAAGAATTGGAAAATGGATGTTGGAGTTATAGCTTGTTATAATGGCTTTGATGTTCATTTAGTTTGATTACTAGAAATATATTCACGAAGAAAGTCAAGAGTTTGAGTGTTTTTTTTATTTCTCTAAAAAAAAAAAAAAAAAAGTTTTACTGGAGGGGGGGGGGTTTAAAAAGCGGTTTTGCATTCTGTGGGATAGGATGCCAAAATTCACAAATGATGTCCTTGTGATAGAAGGAATCAAACAGCAAGTAGTTTAGGCAAGTAAGGTGATTGTTGACACTGTCTGAGAATAAATTAGGAATGAATGGCTGCAAATTGTATTATACTTCATTTCTGTTTGGGTTAATGCTATGAATGTTTGAAATAGATATAAAAAAACTTTGAATTTTGTGTTGTGTTTTGAGAGAGGTCCCCATCCTCTAGTGGCAACTTTTATTTTCATCTCTTAGTGATGGATTGGAAGGGAAGTAAGGAAGAAGTATGATGAGTAGTAGTAAATATGGCCATGCTGTCAATGTGGACAGTATGCCTTTAGCCTTTACAGTACCTATCCCCTCTCTACACGTAAACCACTGACCAGAGTGTGTCTAAGCATCACTGGACAGAGAGATAATACTCTAGCCTCTTTCTTGTATAATATCACATTCAGAGTGCTGTTTGCATCATTTGATTTGAATGGTTTAGCAGAATCCTGTATACTGCAGGATTCTGCTCTTGATACCACTACAGTTCAGTTTAGTTTTTGACATTGCAAGTGGCTTGCAAGGGAAATATCGAATTGTTTGCTGATAAAGCAAAGTTGAAGAGAAGTTATAAGGAGTTGATGTCAGTTCTCTTCAAGAAGATTTAAAATGAATGGCTTTATCATGGTTAGCACATTGAACAAAAAACAAACATTAATTTTACTACATATAATGCATCATTAAAAGGTGAGTGTAATACTCCTTTTTGCATTATGGGAATGATCTTTCTTTCACTTTTGAGTGAGAATGGCAAGTGTTTCATGCAGCATTGTTTGGAAAATGTAAGTACACCATTCCCTCAATTATCTAACCACAGCTCATTATTAGGTTTAATGGAATAAATACAACACAAAATCCTGTATTTTGTTTCTGTCACAGAGACATTGTCAGGATTGAGACCTTAAAATTGTAAAAGTACACTCAGAACAATAAGTGGAAAAAACTTAGATTAAAAGCCTAAATTCCTATGATGAGTACTCTCTACGGGTGCTGTTGGGTGGGAGGCCTAAGAATTAGTTTCCCAAATCTTGGGAAGTTTAACACACAACCATCTTTATTTAAGACTAGGCTGGTTTAACAAATCTGCCACTAATTCTAAGAAGATCCACTTTTCCTGTCCAAACACCTGCGGTGAGTGCTTTTGGCCTCCACTCCACTAAATGTGTAAACACTATCCACATATTAGTTTTCCAGTAAGTATGTCAGTGTAATCCAGAATGCAAATTGATCATACATCGAGTGGTTCGTGTCAAAAACATCCCTCTTTCACATGTATGACATTGCAGCCCTGCAACATCTGTGTTAAGAAAACCCCTACTTTGAAATGACCAATTGCAGAAAGCTTGCCTACCGTCTCCAATAGTCAAGTTGCTGTCATCATTATTGTCCAACTCTTGAATAGATGACCAAATCATTCTCTTTATACCAAGCTCAGCTTACTGCGTACTTCAGTATGCGAATACATACTGGATAGTATGTAGTCTCGTGACAGTATATTCCAGCCTTGATTAAAACATACAAAGCCTGCATCATCTAGTCATCATATAAGTTACGCCATCGTGAATTTGGCATAATCAGACCTATACAGCAGAAGTATTTACAAAAACAGTTTATATAAGTCCATTTGTTCAAGAAAATTGCAGGACAATTGTCTTGTTTCCTAAAGGAAACATGCTGAGCAATGTAGAAAGGCGTAACTGGTGTCTGTCATTCGTGCTATTTTGTGCGGTATTAACTTACTATACCATAAAAGATAAAATAAATATCAATAAACAGCTATTGCCCAAATTCTCTACTTTGTACTTTTTTCGCTGACATTTCGGTTTTAGGAAAGCAATATACATAAAGCAGTTGTGGACAGGTATATAAATCCAGTTTGTGAACTTTGGGCCAAAGCTAAATATTTGTTCATTGCACATGTAATCTAATTTTGGAGTTTCTTCCAAAAAAAAAAATTAGGCATGGAATGTGAGTTAAGGAGATATATAAAATCAATAAAAAATATTTTAAAAAATAAAAAAATCCTTAACTCGCAGCGGTACGAGTGTTCTATAGGTTCACAAACAAACCTTTCGTGGGTGGGAGCCACAAAAAAAAAAAAAAAAAAAAAGACAAATCGCCAACAGATCTTAATCTAGATTCCTTTCCGGTATGAAATATGTGAAAGAATGATCGTCAGTAGTCTCTGCTTTCTTGAGGTTTCATTCGAAAAAAATATGGCTTTAGATATGCTAAGTCCTATGTATTAGATTCAGAATCTTGCTCAGTTCACTGAATGCAAGTTTGAAAGAAAGCTTAAGACGACGAGACATGCTAGTTAAACTTATCTGCTGCCGATACTAACAATCGCAGATTCTGCTTTAGTAAGGTGTGCAGCATTATCAAGTTATTACACGATACAACTTCAAATAATAATAATAGGATTACATGAACGATTCAGACCCCTGCAAGTGGAATAAAATAGTCATGAAACATCTTTTGATCAACCTTGTACAGATTTGGCTGAGTATACTACTACTATCCAGTATGCAGGGCCGGATTTAGACTTGCTGAGGCCCTAAGCTATACAAAACCCAGAGTCCCTTACTGTTTTAAATTACATCAGCTGGTCTTTTTGTTTTGTTTTTTTATTTGAGGCCCTAAGCTGTAGCTTTTTTTAGCTTATACGTAAATCCGGCACTACCAGTATGTAAAGTTTTGGACTAACATCAAAACTTGACCATGTCCTTTCTTATACGATTATATTTCGTTAATATCAAGTTACATATTTGGAGCACAAAACACAAGCCATTTCAATAATGTAATTGTGAATGTAAAGGCAGTCTATGACCATTGGATTGAGGATTTGCACCGTCTCAAATTTTGGATAAATTTCTCAAGTCTTGTTGAGGTTCAGAGGGCTTCATTGCTAATTGCCTACCTCGCAAATAGTCTCCGTCTTTCTGTTTATTGAGTTTACATATTATTATTATTATTATTATTATTATTATTCGTGACACCTCCAAGGAGTCCGAAGACTAATCGCGGGAGGACACCTGCAGCTGTCTAAACTACTACACCGAACCTCTACTACGAATCATCTCCATCAACGCCATCTACCTTCCACATCCACCACTATCACAACTAGTATTTTTTGTCTGTAAATTGCGTGTGTTCTGAAGGACCGATTTGTCTGTATGCGGGATGAAAAACCCGAGTTTCCGGGAGAAAAAAACCTGCTATATCAATAAACAAACGACCCAGAATGCCGAGGAATGAACTTCGACAGTTGACATTCGCAAGCAACATCGAAAACGCTATGTATAAAACATTAAAGCGGTTAATATAATAAAGTTACTCATGTGGAACAAAATGATAAGCAAGATTACAAAATAACCTGCACATCGGCAGTCAGATCTATCTTAGAACATGGGCACAATCTTCAAACACTTCTTTATGATGCATGCTTACAATCCAGAGCAGCAAATGTGATTATAGGAATACAGGAACAGCATAATTAAAGTAGTGGTGTGTGTGGGGGGGGGGGGGAATTAAGAATTATTTTTCTTCTTTCATCTAGATTTTAACTAAATAACACAAACAAAATAAGCATAATTGAAAATTATGCTTCGCACATACGCTTTAACGGCTTTGGACGTAAACAATGAAATTAAAAGATATCCAGTTCTTCAATATGATGGCATCAAATCACAAATGGAAAATTTTTGTGATCGTGTCTATGACTCAGTCGCGAGATTTAGCATCATTCGGAGTCGGGCATAGTACGACGCAAGGAAGCTACTGTAAGAGTAAAACTGTTGAGATAGTGAGTTATTTAATCGGATATTTCAGAGGTGAATTTTTTTTCATCCCTTAAGCAAACTGACTGATGAACATATGCATTTTACAGATGGATCAATGTCACATAGCATTGCTTTTTGCTTAATTCCAGATTAAGCAAAATAATAACTAGATTAATCCACTAACCATAATGGCAAACCTAGTGGAACCATGCAGCAAAAGAACCGCCACATATCCTGTGAATCAGCCTTTTTTTCTGAAATATGAATAAATTAATTTTTTTAATGAATACAATATCTCAAAACAAATCCCAGTAGGAAGGGAGGAAATAAGTTTGAAAGGAACCGAAGAATGCCTAGAAATTTACGTAATAAAGACCACACAAAGGAAGTCGCAGCTCTACGGGTCCTGGACCGAGGCAGCATATGTTATGTTCAAATTATATATCCAACATTTCAAATTCTCAACAAAGATAAATGATAATACACACACAAATTATGCATTTCGTTTGCATCTCCAAATTCTTTTGGAGATGCAAACGTGTGTTCTGTCGTTCTATCTACAAATTAGATAAGCATTTTTGAAAATTCCAAACTACTGTGCAAGCTTAATAAAATAAACCCCTCAAAATTATCTGACTCGATGAAAATAACACTAATACTAGAAGAACTGTGGATGCAGTCCAGATGCGTCCTTCGCATTCCATGTTTACCACTAGTCTATCACGAGATATCTTTGGAGTAAATTCATTGGTACACACGTCTTCTGCTGTAAACATTACATAGGCAGTGCTTGTTGCTCACGGCTCTATACTGTTATTACAAATACCTCCTGGAATCAAAGATTATCGAACGTTTTTCACCATCCTCTATTAGAAATGAGGCTCGCATAGAATTGCCATCCCGTACGTTAAAGGCGTCTCAACGTATATCTCAAAGAAGTTTAATATCACCACTTTCAAGCCTCTTAATTCAACTCTGTAATACTCTCTCCAAAAGATAAAATTCCACCTCTATTGCTACCTGGAGTGTAATCAGTTCCATGCAACTGCCAGTTATTTTACTTTGGACAAACAGGCCGATCTGTTTCTGTACATATTTCGGAACACCAGTCCTACGTTACTTCCAAGAAACACAAAAAAGTCACGTTTAGCAGAACATGGGATTACTGATACTAGCCACAGATTCCTTTGGAATGACACCACATTATTACACGATGTTCCCATGAATACGACCGTCCCTTTAAAGAAAGTTCCAAAATCCTTTCACTTTGCCCAGATCTCAACTTTAGTGATAAACCTTCTATGCCAGAAATCTGGGAAATTATAATATCAAACCGTACAGTTAATCATTTTTAATCACACGCACACACTTCATTTGATTCTAATAGAATCGGTTTTCACTTAGCTGTCTTGCGACTGCATACAAGGGGCGATTTCATTCTTATACCTTCACTGTTAATTTTTAATTTCCAACTGTAATACACAGATGATTCACGATACATGAATTAAGATACTGTATCTATAATTTAAACTCTTAATTAATTTTTCTCGTAATTTTTCTGCTTATCTATTTGATACTTGCTCTATTTACACCTTTAGATCTCGTCTTGTAAAACAACAAGACACATGCAGTTTATCAAAACATTACACTGGCCTCACAGCATTAGTAAGTCATAATATATTTTTACGTGAATTCCATCCGAAAATGCTGCAAACCTACAGTAGTACTGTGAAAGGGGTAACTGTGTGTGTTCGGATATTTCTGCATGCCTACACTGTGACTCCCAAGTCGGTACCCTCGCCATTCCTTGCAAAGTTGACATCTTGTTCACAATCGCATCATCATGATGCTATTATCAAATCTGGTATCACTAGTGACATTCCCCGTCCCTCCATCAAAAATTGCACGAAGTATTGATCTATCTAGAACTCGAATTTTTTTTTTTTTTTTTACTTATTCCATATGCTATTTCCTCCTTCCAGCTATCATTACGTAACTCCTCCAAGGATTCGTTGTGGGAGGGCGCACTACACACAATTCAGTTTCCCCTAATCTTAATTTTCCAACTACACTGCTATCAACACCCAACGCCATGTACCGTTCATCACCAGCTTATATATCAATAGTTAAAATTATATGATAATTGTTTTATTACTAACTACACCAGTTAATTTTCTTCTCATCACTCGCAGTATTCCCAGCTCTGTAGCCAAGTTTCCAATAAGTGGGGAGGTGGTCTCACACCGAGAGATGAAATTCATCTTCCATGTAAAGACGTTCGCAAATATTCATGTCCACAGTGGGCGCTATATCGTTTTTTTTTTTTTTTTTAATCTTTCCTTATCCCTGTAAATACTTCTTTCCGAGGCCAATCCCATTTCTTTTCATAATGGCTCTCGTTTCCCTAAACTGTGTTTTCTACCATCAAACATATCCCATACACCCACATAATTACATGCCCTCATCCTGTTTTGGCTACTATCATAGAATTCATTGCTTTTGTTCTTGTCAATTTTCCACTGTCATCTAGGTACACAAAAACCTTTTGTGGGTAGGAGCCACATAATAAAATAAATCTTATGATGCTTGCGATTCCTTTAAAATTATTTGCGATTCGCACTTAGTGTTTCCCTTCCCAACACACACTTCGTGATTTTTCTTTTAAACTTAAAGGTTTCGATTAAATTATTTCGTATTTTCTAACAAGCTAAATCCTAGATGAGAATTACGAAAATTATCATTACAGTAATTATGTTGAATAGATTTTTGTATTAAAAATAAATGAATTTTATCCATTTACGTAAACCTCAGTAATGTTGTAACAAAACCAGCTGCGTGTCATTGAGAACAAATTAAGATTGTTTTTTACACGTGCAGCAAACGCACTGCACCCTGTGATCTTGAGTCCTTATTGACATGACCTCTCCATAAGATGCACAACTTCGAAGACAACAGAGTTTGCGAAGTCACGATGTTGCTGACTGTTTAGATATTTCCCTGGCGTCACTACAAAATTCTGGAAATAAGCAAAAATACACCAAGAGTAGCGTCGTGCACAGTAAGAGATACATTAGTTACTATATTTTTGAATATATTAGAAACGCGCTTGTTAATCTTAATACATAGTGCGCATGATTTGAAATTTGGACAGCGTTGAAAACAGTCTACAGGTTGTCGATCATATGCGTCATGCGGAAGCGATCTGTAAAACCAAATACACGGAATTTGCGTATCACGCAACTTGGCGGCGTTCTGGGAGGGTTTTAAAAAAAATGGACGTTGGGATTTTTTTTTTTTTTTTTTTTTTTTTTTTTTTTTTTTTTTTTTTTTTCCCTCCTCCTCATTTTGGTTAATACCGTCCACGGTGATAACACTAACCTTTCCCCAACATACTTTGCTCGTGAATCTGTACTACCTAAACAATTGCTGCACCCGGCGAATTTCTTCGCCTGAACAAATGTCGACGAGGTCCACTATCTTGATGTGCTCTGCGACGAATGATTACTCGTTTTGAAGAAACGCGATCGTTGGAGTTAGACCAGAGGTCACAAACCAATCAGTTAGCAGCTAGTGAAGGAAGTTGCTACTGCCGTTATGGAGCAGGCAATGAATAACTGCGTTGGTTCCTGCAGTGCACGTTCTGTATCACGACACATGGATGTGCTTTACACAACTGTCTGGAAGACTGCATTTCTACCCATTCAAGATAACCCTTACACAGAGTTGCGCCCGTAGAACTTTGAAAGTCGACTAACATTCGCTTTAACATTCCTTGCTTAAGTGGAGTTGGATGATTTTGTGGCTGTGCAGATGAGGCCCACTTTCACCTGAACGGAGCTGTTGAATACCACGATTGCCGGGTATGGGCTACACAAAACCTACATCCAATCCAACAAATTCCTTTGCATTCACCCAAAGTTACTGTCTGGTGGGGGTTTACAGCTTCGTTTATCATTGGACCATTCTTCTTCTTTGAGGACATTCGCCAGTTGGTTCTTGCGACCCTCTCAGTTTATCATATCGTGATATCTCTCGGTATTTCGAAAACAATTTGGTTATACAACTACAGCAGCACCTCTGCATTAGTTCAGTCATTTTCATGCAGGATGAATGAGGCTCACTCTCCACACATCGGTCGAACCATACAGAAGGTTATTTGAGAAAATTTCACGGAAGCCAGAGTGATCAGCGGTGCGTTTCCCACAGCATGGCACCTTGTTCACCTGATCTCGACTCCCTGTGACTTCTAGCCCTGGGAATTTCTCAAAGACACAATATATAAGATAAGTTGCCAGCGCAATGCATCATGTGCGCAACATCAGTCTCGACCAGCTGCGCTCTGCCGTTCAACATACTGTGCGAAGAATATAATTTGTAGCATACCGGGAAAGACAGCACATTAAACAGTGTAGCCCAGTGAATGATAATAGAAGTGAATAAAAATATTTAATTTATGCTTGCGTCGCTTTTCTTCTTCTCACACAAAGAAAAATTACATCTACATTCGGTACATCATGCAATACCCTCCCCCAGAATTTGCCGGGGTGAGTTTCAGCATTTGGATCACTGGGTGGCGTTCCACAAGGCCTTATACAGGGATACTTTAATTTTGATCACTCTGCATATTCGAAACTAATAATATGAATATTCCCTACTCCTGGTAAAACGTAACTTCGAGGTAACTTAAAGTGTTGCAGCTTATCGCATCGTGGATGTTAACTGTACTGACAGTTCATTGCCAAAGAACCCATCAACTTTTTTTTTAAAGTTACATTGGGAGTCATCCTTAAAGGATACATTTTAATGGGATAAAAATCTGTAACACGTGGAGAATATGAGTTCAACTGAAGATGACTTCGCCAGTCTCATACAAAATTGATACGGTGTTTTATTCAACGCAATCTGTATACCGACTAAGAACACGATTTATCTATACAATACACTCCGTATCTTTCCTATCCCAATGGCTCTAACAGGCCTTTATGGCCCACAACCTTGCTTGGATTTCGTAACCGAAATACGAGGCTAGAATGGTCAACCCCCTATGCCTCGAAGTATTCCTGGCTGTATCCCTGTGTGTTCACGGGCCGGTTTGCCTGCTTGCAGGATGAAAAACCCCAGATATACTGGTGGAAAAAACCTGCTGTCCACGCCCAAGACCGACTAACTTGTCTGTGGCTGAGGAAGATTCTAAAGCTCCTCACGTCGTCGACGGGAATCGAACCTAGGACACTCCTTCCCCAGGCTTATGGTTGCGAAGCGCAAAGCCACTAGGCTAAACCGCGCAGACACTCCGTATCTTTGCCGTAATTTAAACAGTCATCCAGCATCTTAATTTTTCAAGAAATAACCAGTCGTCACTAATTTTACTGCTGGCTCTCAAGTCTCCTTACTGTCACTAACTTGATTTGACCTGGTTGTCTCAAGCCTGTGGAATAGAGCCACACAGACTGCAGTCATGAGTATCAATGATTTTCTCCTATCTGGTCTACCTTTGTTCGGTTTTCGGCATCAGTACGCTAAATAACTTGACGTATAGGAAAAATTTGGGGAGATTGAGATGGTGCCGTAAAAGGGACTAACGGCCGTTGTATCATCATAAGAAATCAATTAAAAAAAAAAGTTCGCGCGTGTCCATTTAGAATACAGCAATCCCTCGTTTAGTGCGCCTAATGCGTTCCTTAAAACTGGCGCATTAATCGAAAACGCGCTGATCGAATATAATAACCTACGGGAAAAAAAGTATAATTCGTTCCTCAAATTTCTTTTTAGAACCTTAATTTTTTTTATAAAAGAATTAGGGTATGTCTCATGGCTTAGTTAAAGGAAAACCATGAAGCTGAAAGACAATAAAACATATTCAGAATATAAATTTAATTATTCTACTTCTTAAAGAATTGAGCTAACGTAGTTTGGCGGGCATTTTGTTTCTTTTTTTCATACAACCGACGATATGGCCCTTATTGCCTCTTCTAGTCTAATGCAAATTTTACTGCTTCTCTCGTCATCAGGGTCAGCCTCTAAGCATTGCTGCTTAAAAACTTTGATTGTACGAAAAATATTTTCAAATTGTTTCTATGAAATCTCTTTTGGCTGACTATCAGTGGTTAAATTTTCTTCATATTCTTCGGGATCTTCCCGCTGTGCATCTAAATTTAGCAGGTCGGAATCACTCAATTCTTCAGAATGAGATTTAATTAACTCTTGGATGTTATCATTGTCGATCTCATCAAAACCCAGTTCATGCCCGATGTTGCCAATTTCCTCAACAACATTATCCATTTCATTTGAAAAGCTTCCAAAATCTTTTCCACAATGTGGAAGAATGTGCTTCCAAACGGCTCGCATATTGCTAGCAGTAATTTCATTCCAATATTGTATGAGAGAAGTTGTATTTGGCGGTAAAAATTTGGAACATAGTATATGGAAGTAGTGTAGTATGCCATTAAACATAACTTTTTAAAATGTTTTAAATCGCTAACTAAATTATTTTATTTCATTCTGGTGAGTGATTTTTTTAAAATAGTTAGTCATAAAAATGTATAGAGAGAAAATTTTTAAAATCTGTAACATTTATTTTTAAGATGTATATTTGCGCACTAATCGAATTTAGGTATCGAAAAAAACTGACGCACTAATCGAGGGATTACCGTATATCAGTTTCTGTTCTTAACATGATAATAAATAACATAAAACGGATTTAACTTAATGTATATATTTTCGAAGTATAAAATGTTCGCCCTGGTATCAAGGGCACCTTCAGTATTACTTTCAAATTAAACAAGAACAGAAACCGATATATTCTCAATGGACACGCGCGAACTTTTTTTAAAATTTATTTCTTATGATGATACAACGGCCGTTAGGCCCTTTTACGTTGAGGTATGGCACCATCTCAATCTGCCCAAATTTTATCCTGGCATAGCTAACGAATCAGGCCTATGGCTGGATCTTAAGTATTCCTGACTAATCCGTGTGTGTTCAGGGGCCGATTTGCCTGTACTGGGAGATGAAAATTCCGAGTTTTCGGGTAAAAAAAAAAAAAAACCCTAACTCCCTATGAGACCGGCTAACTCACCTTTCGTCGAAAGAGACCAGATAAAGATTCCTCACATCATGGACGGGAATCGAACCCAGGTCTTCTATACCGACTGAGCTACGGAGGCTCTTACGTGCGAACTGCACATGATGTAGAGCGTCATGTCTAATATTAAGATTCTAGTAAACATAACTTGAATAAGATTTAATAATAATAAAATTCTGGAATTTGAAGAACTATTTCCCATAAGAGGGATAATTTAAATCTATTATTTTTATTCCAATTCGTTTGTGTAGCAAGGTCTCACAACTCATTATATAAACGTTCCAAGAGATTATTACTTTCTTTAGAGAACCTTAATTTTCTTCCAAAGAACGCTGTGTGTCTGGTGGTGATAGCGTGCTTCGCAACTCCCGATTACCATCGCTCATAGAATTTAACGTAGTCTATATGTTCATCACGACGCACGGCTGCAGATCTACTTGTTTGGCCACCATACGATAATCCACACAGGCAAGGGAATTGACACTTGAAAATGATTTGATTGCAGATATAAAAATTGCTTTTTTGCATTAGCATTCTTGTATAGCTAGACCCTTCATTATTACAATAATTGAATTTAGACACGTTTTTGTCTTATGTACTAATTTGTTTGACTTATTTTGCCATTAATATGGTCCAGTTATAGCAAACAATATATATATAATGTGCTATGCTCATGCGATCCCTGTCAAGAATATTATTATTATTATTTGACACCTCCAGGGAGTCCAAAGACTCATCGAGGGAGAGTGTGCCAACAGCATCGAACGATTGATCCCTTCCAACTACTAACCGCGCTCAAACTTACTTAACTGAGCCATAAGTAGCAGAGGCTCTACCAATCGACCAACCTGGGTACGATTCTTATGAACGCTACGATGACTTACTGGTCTGTAATTCTCAATGTAATAAACACCCTTATGAATTGGAACAACTCTTGCATATTCCACGTAGATGGAACTATTCCCAATCTCAGTAGTTTATTAAAGATGATCATAAGTCAATTACTTAATCCTGATATACGTCTTTGTTACTTCCAACCTTACCAATTGTCAAGTGATTTAAGATATCAAAACGTTACCAGTATTTCCACATATATACTTGCAAAACACTAATTCTTCTGCGGTCCCAGATGAATATGCTTAATTCATTTCTGTTGTCATATATAATCCGAAAAAGCTTTTAATCTTAGAATTCCTAGCTGGTTGTTAATCAGATATAGCTTTGCGATCTTTAATTAACAGTTAATGTGCTCGTTGTTACTTCTGTTTATTATACTTAATAACTGATTTATCAGATCGATACTCTTTCCATATCCTTTTCTTCTAGCGTATCTTTAAGAGCTTCATTATTTATCCAGTTAACCCTATATTACTAAATTTACTCCTGTGTATAAACTTAAATATTAGTTATGCAAGATGTACTATCAATTTTAGCTTCTTTTCCTAGTTAATACTTTTTTTAATTCTTAACATACTATCAAAGCTCGCTTTTTTCTTCTTCCAGGATCAAATGATTCATGTCCGGAGTGGTGGAGGAATACTAAGTAATGATTCCATCAGTTCCTCTGATATTATCAAATCCAAGATCTTCTCTCCCCCCCCCCTTCCTTTCTTCCTTTCTAATAATAGGTTCTCATATTGCTTTAGATCAGGAGCTGCAAACTTTTTCTGAGAAGAATCGGTAGTAAATATGTTGCGCTCTCCTGTTCGAGAGGAGACTATCACGTACTTAGAAAACGAAATTTATAGTTTTCTTCATTAGCAAAGGGCAGAATATAATTGTCTAGATTTTGGGGATATTAAAAGTATGAATTTTTTTTTTTTTAGGAGACATAATTACACTTTATTGAGGTTGAAAGTTGTTCCCACTCATCAAAATAAATCGATTGCAAATACTATCAGATAAGACTGATCTATAATGAGATTTTTACTTGATCTTTGTAAATATCTCCTCGCACAGAGAGATAGTGGTAAATATCCACAAGCAAAAGATTTCATTTGAGCATAACTGGTTATATGGAAGGCATTTATAGAAGTTTGCCATTGCATTGTAGATTAATTGCTTCCAATTGAAGGTTAAGTGGAAGCTCCTCAGTAGTGTAGTTAAATGGATTTTGAAAAATTTGCAGATTGCCATCTATGTGCGTGTGTGTGTATTTTATTTATTTCAAGATGAACCTTGTAAACTCAAGGAGCTATGCAAGCGCCGGAGCAGGCTTTTACAGACATCCATGCTCATAATGAGAATCGAACCCACAACCTATTGGTTTGGAGAACAAGTTTGCTAACCACTCGGCCACCCAGGCTGGCTTTCCCCTTACGAAAAGATTCTGCTGTGATAAGATTTGCGTTTTTAAGTTTTCAAATTTGCCTGACTTGTGCTTTTCTTGTTAGCTGGAGTGAGTGTTTAGTTTAGTAATATCGACCTATATTGTATGATTTTAACACCGCTATAGTGTCGTTGCATAATAATCACAATACTCCACTGAGTGAAGTATTGTGATGTTTACTTCATTTAACAATAAAACTGAGGCATTCACACTTAACCTTTCTCTTTCACTTGCTGTGACATGTTGATAATTGGAATATAAACACGTATGTACAAATATTCACCGACTTAAAATACGTGCCTACACAAAACACTGTCATTCATTCCAGCAAAGTTTTGCACTCTTCATTTAAAATTTTTGTCTTTGCTCTAGATTCTGCAAGAATAATATTGTCTACATATTTAATGTGGCTGATATTCGTGCCGTTTATTTGTAGACCTGATTATGGTTTCATTTTTTGAAATAGTAAATAAATTTGGTGAGAGCGAGCAACCCTGCATGACTTCTCTCTTCTATTTTGAATTTGTTTTTATTTTATTAAATTTGACAGTTTCTTTGCTATCTTTATAATTGGTAATAAAGATTGGCATGTCTGAATCTAACGTAATAGATTTTAGGATACGAGTCTTTCTCCAAATGGAAGTAATTTATTAAGTTTTTTTTTTACTCATTTCGCCGTAATGATGAAGAGGTTAAACAAGTCGGTTGATAACTGCTTTTGCATACCCTATTCCACACAAATATTTGTATTGGTCCAGCGCCCAACTGTTAAGTGCACTCTCGGTACAATGTGACTGCGGAACTTGCATTCTTATGCGTTCTGCTAAAAATACCCAAATGTAACGAGGAAAAAAAATTAAACTGAATTAAACTGGATGTAGAATATGGAGACATTTTCTACATCCCCCTCATCTAATTATTAATTCATTGTGAAAATTTTGAAAACTGAAACATTTTTTATTTATTTTATATGTATCCATTCGTATAAGTGTAACTAGTTGAGTGACCAACCTAGCTGGCAAACTGTCCTGGTTAAATTTAAATATTTTGAGACCCGTTTAATAACATTGTTATCACTTAAGTGAGAGAATGTTTCTCCTTGAATTAGGTTTTTCATTCCGCAAACAAACAGAGCGTACGGGAAAATTTTAACAGCTATTCATTAATTAATGAATAGCATTAATTGCTTTGTCCGTAAAACTAACCCAAAAATGAACATTGTCGATCACACTAATAATATATCCTTTGTTTCCTTTCTTATAGCTAAAAGTACTTGGAGCCATTTACAAGAGACTTAAGTTTGTAATTCTTCTCGTTGGTCCTAAACAGGAGTTTTTAAAAAATTACATTTTCTTTTTAGGGCTGTTTATTTATATGATCGGTTTCTGCTCCTTATTGTAACGTTTTCTTTAAACATCCTTCTTTATCTGAGCTTCCTTTCTGGTATGAATTCAAATAAGAGAATGTTGCATAAATTCAAAATATTTTTAAGCAGGAATTTTCAAATTTTATATTAAAATTGTTATGCGTTCTTTTCAACATAAGATGTTGAAAACGACAAAAACATGTTGCAGTTCAATAGTTTCTCTCTCTCTCTCAGCTTACTTGAATAAACAATAGAAAAATATGAGGGAATGGAAAACGATTTATATAAGACAAAAAACCGGAGGGAGAGAGTCAGACTTTTGGTCTTCCCATTGTTAAGTGAAGACCATGCAAATTGATACGTTCATCCTAAAGTAAATTAGTACGAGAGGAGCAGTGAGAATATCAGTTATATAGTAGTAGTAATTAGTGATATAACGAGTATTATATCCTTGGGCTTTTTTTTTTCTTTTTCGGATTAGATAATCCGAACAATATGTTACAGTGGTTCGAATCCATAGCTTGTTAGCAGAGTTAAGACACAACCCATCCTGCAAATTAGGCCTTCATACAATATATTTGAGACGGATACTCGGTCTCATGTTATTGAGATTTGAGTTCGTGGCACGTCGTAAAATAATAATTCATGGCCAGAAGAAAGTTTCACGCCTCATGTCACTTCATCACCAATTTCGCGTTCTTTCATTTCCCGTTTGCTCCAGGTGACTGCTATGAGATTTTAACATTACAGTGGTATCTCGCTAATCCGAACTGCGGTTTGAAAGAAAAAAGTTTTATTTATTACGTATTATTATTTTGTGTACTATTATTTTTAATTAATAATTATTATTTTAACTATTATTATGTATTTTATTATTATTACGGTACAGTATTTTTTTCATACTGTCGATTGCACGGTTATACTGGAGGACTATTTTGATTTATTGTGTATTCACGTTTGCTTTTTTTATACTGTACAGTACGTACTGTATTTTCGGCATGAATCACAAATATACACAAAAAGAGGAAATTCAACACGTGCATAATTTGGTTAAAAATATAAATCCAGATGTTGAAATTTCGCAAACAGATGTTGCAGAATGGATTAATTACAGATAGAACTGAAAGTGAATTCGAAATCAAATCACATGATGAAATTATAAATATGACGTTACAGAATGAATTAGAAGACGATGAAGAACTCGAAGAAAAAAAAGTTGTTATGAAGTAAAACATGAAGAGGCAGCTGACAGTTTTAATGTGTATAGAATGGACTAAGCAGAATGATAAGCCATTGCACAAAATTTTGTTGCTAATGCAGCTCCGAAAGCATTCGAAAAACGTTTAGCTTCAAAGAAGCAAAAGAAAATCAGGGACTTTTTTTACAAAGAAATAAAAAAAAACTTTTTTTGTGTTGTGTACAAGAAAGTGATATTTTTTTTACCTAAATTAAGTTACTTACTGAACTATGCAATTTTATTAAATCAGAATCCTCAACAATATAGGTACATACAAATTAAATTTTTTACTAAAATAAACTTGTGTACCGTATTATTATTATTTTCTTGTTTTATATTACAGTACAGTGGTTTTTTCTATCAGTTAATTTATTTACAGAATTAAATTGATATACCATTAGAATCTGGTTGTTTTTGTCTTAAACGCTAGTTATTGTTGTCTCTTGGGGAGAAATTCGCTAATCCGAACGAGCACGATTTTTATTAGTTCGGATTAGCGAGATACCACTGTGTGTGTGTGTGTGTGTGTGTGTGTGTGTGTGTGTGTGTGTGTGTGTGTGTGTGTGTGTGTGTGTGTGTGTGTGTGTGTAAAATCTGATCTACACACGAAAGACCACAAGACCTATAGCACACTAATGCCATGTGTGCGCAAGAGGAATATAAGAAAGCAGTTTGTTCACATTCTGCTTGAACAGCTGAGGGTTGTAGTCTTTGGGGAAAGCAGAGTGGGGGAGACTTCTCAAGGACAGAAGTACATGAAATAAAAGAGGAGGCAGTGAAGTTGGTTCAGTGAGTTTTAAGGTGGACTGTAAAAGGGGTGTTGGTTAGCAGTGGCTGTTGTTTTAATGATGTTGGAGGAGAGTGCAGAAATAATCGTGGCCAATTCAGCAGAAACTGAACGTCTGTGAGAGGGGAGATCATTAATTAGTTAGCTATTTAAGCTACTTTTCTCATGAATTTTGAGAATTTGTGCCTCAGCTCTGAAACCCTAAATTCGCCATGTAGTGAATCTCCATAGTCGGTATCGCGATAGCCTTTGGTTGGAAAGGCATGAGCTGGAATTCCATCTAGGATGTGAAGAACCTTTATAAGAGTATTTCAACTTAAGGTGAGGTAGCCGGTCTCATTTGGAGGTGGTGGGTTTTTTGCCCTGGAAAGCTCAGCTTTTCATCCATAAAATAGGTAACTTAGTCAGAGAACACATGCAGTTAACAGACATAAAACACCTGACTCATATTGGTAGCTTCGACCGTAATTCTAAAGAACGTCAACAATAACTGCCACTTGGTTTGCTATCAATTTTACGGTTTCTGATCATCTTTCTGGCATCGACTTAAATATTGCCAAATGTTTCCCCAAATCCAGTTAAACGACAGTGTATTAGATCGTTTCGAGATGCTTCGAAGAAGTATACATTAAATTAGAATAAGCATAATGCTATCGGAGAGGAAGTTATTCTTGCTATTATTAACAACCTCCATTTATTTATTTATTTCGTATCCAAACACCAGTAGTAAGTGGTACAACATAATTTACATTAAATTAGGATACATTACAATGAGATCAGCTTAGATTTGGTGGGTGAATTATACAGGGAATAATAATTAAATATGAAAAAAAGGAAAACTATACATAACATATACAATAGATATGGTCAGATTGTGCAAGATATCCAGTATCTTGCGCAATCAACTGCTCTTTCTGAACAGGATATAAGGTCCTCTTTTGTGCAAGGTGATGGAAGAAAGGGGCAAGCAAGAAGGTGTTCCATGGACTGGGTTGTCCCACGCTCTCAATTTTCTAGGCCGGTGAGGTAGCCCCATTTGATGAGGTTTTGTTTGCAGCGTCCTGTCGTTCGCAGTCTGTTGAGGCTTTTTCCAAGTATTCGAGTCCAAGTGGGCACCACGTGGAAGATGTTCGACTATTGGAATACCAGTATTATTTTCAGGATATAGTGCAAGCCATTGCCGAATATTGTCGCTGGGAGGGTTTTAGGTGGTTCAAAAGTTGCCAGGAAGCTATGTCGGGATCTTAGTCTTTGGGGCACTGCGGTCTGGCCGAATAGTGGGTGGCATTCATCATTCATTTGTCTGCTTCTTTCATCAGCTAAGAATGCAGATCTTCGAATTGAAGGGGATGTAATACCAGACAAAGTATACAGGTCTTTTAGTGGTGTTGGTTTCAGGCATCCTGTAATTAAGCGGCAGCTTTCATTCAATGCTGGATCGAGTTTTTTCAGCATGGCAGGATCTGGACCATACTGGGAAGGCGTATTCAGCAGAAGAATAGCAAAGGGCCAAGGCAGAAGATCTCAGTGTTAGGGTCTGCACCCCATTTGGAGGAGGTAAGCTTTCGTAATATATTGTTTCTTGCATTCACTTTAGCCTTTGTTTTTTCTATGTGGGTTCATATAAGAGGGTGCGACCAAGAGTCACACAGAGGTAGATTGGGTTCCAGGAATGTTCTATTTTAGAGCCTTCCCAAGAAATCTGTAGCTTCTTGTTGGCTTCCTTATTGTTAAGGTGGAAAAGGCCAGTCTGGGTTTTCAAGGGGTTTGGTTTTAGTTTATTGCTGGTATAGTATGTGGTTAGACTATTTAAGGCAAGTGCTAGAGTAGTTTCAATGGACTTGAAATTTTATGATTGAGTAGCTATGGCAAGGTCATCAGCATAGATAAAATTTCTAGTTCCTGGAAAGATGGGAAGATCATTGACGTAAATGTTGAAAAGTAATGGTGATAACACACTTCCCTGGGGGAGGCCATTTTTTTGGAGGTGCCAGCAGCTCTTCCTGCCCCCCCCCCCCCAGGTCCACACAAAAGCGTCTGTTTTTCAAGAGTGATTGGATCAGGAGGACAAGGCGATAGTCTCTAGTTATTCTGTATATTTTATTTCTGAGTGTGAGATGGTTTATGGTATCATATGCTGCAGTTAGGTGTACAAGATTCTCCTGTGGCTAGTTTTGGCTCATAACCATTTTCTATATATTGAGTGAGGTTGAGAATTTGTGATGTGCAGGATTTACCTGGTCTAAAGCCTAATCAATAATAAAGCCTGCTCAGCAATAAGATGGGGTTCGATTAGGGATTGTAGCCTATTCAAAATTAATCGTTCATAGAGTTTAAAGAGGTTGCTGAGTAGTGATATAGGTCTGTAATTTTTTGCTTCTGTTGGAGTTGCCTTCGTAACTCGAGTGCCCTCTGAATCTCGGGCTTCTTTCGACCATCATTCTCACCACTACAGTACATAGTCCTACACCTGTGCCATCCGAAGTGCAACATTTTGAACTTAACATTAAAAGAGCAAGTCCGCTGATCAATGTAGGCTGAGGATCGATTTAAATCTTCCTGAATTGTAGTGACCCATGGACAGAACTTTATGACACACTTCTGAGACACTTCTTCTCCCTCACTTTCCATACACAATTTCTTGTCATCGTTCAGACAATCAGTCTGCTATCCATTTCACTAATTGATTATCTCTCACCAGTTTGTACACCAGCTTGCTGCATCGCAAGATAGTGTTCCAGCTGGTTAAAAAAAAAAAAAAAAAAAAAAAATGCCTTTTGCGAAATCCAAAAATGTTACCGTATTATTTTGTGATCCCCTTATTGAACAAAGTAGTAGGGGTGGCACTAGTGACCAGAGCAAGATAAGATAAGGAATCGTGACGTGATTGGTTGTTTATTTGATGACATCATGAGTTTGTTAAAGCTTAGAATTTCCCTGGGGGCATATGTGTCAGTGACGTTAGTTCTTGTGTTTTGGTATGCGTATGGAATTATGGGTGATGGTTGTGATTGGTGGTGCACTTCTGACCAGATCAAGATAAGATAAGAGATCGTGTGGTGGGTGGGTGTTGTTATCAGATGTAGATAAGTGACGCCATTTGTTAGTTGTAAATAAGTGACATTATTGTTTTGAATGAAAAAGGGAGATATATTAGTGGATAAGGAATCGTGTCGTGATTAGTGGGACACTTTTAACCAGATCAAGATAAGATAAGGAATCGTGAGGTGGGTGTGTGTTATTATAGATTTTGGAATTTCGCTGGGGCCCTCGTCTGTTAGGGAGATCACGTGGTGTGTTTGGTTCGGTTTTTGCATTGTGGGTGTTATTTAGAGATAAGAATCGTAACGTTATATGTTTGGAAATTTCTGGGGAACATATGTCTCTCTGTGATATCACATGGTGTTTTGGTTCGGCTATGGAATTGTGGGCGATGTTTTTGAGATAACATATCTTGGAATTTTCCCAGGGTGACACACATCTGTCATTGTCATGTTTTGTGTTTGGTTGTCTATAGATGGGTGTACTAATTTTCCAATACATTTTGGGGTATTTCTTTCCTGTTAAAGGGTGGGAATGCTTAGAGTAGAGTCGTGATGGCGGCTGTGATTAGGTTTTTCTGAATAATTTAATTATATACTGGTGTCCCTCAAACACACACTTTGTTCCCCCATAGCTCATCCGTAATTTCTTCTATATTCATATTCTAATCATATTTTATTCATAATTCATCCGAATATTTTGATTTGTCTAAAATTCAGATCTTAAAGTTCAATTAATAAACAAATCGTGCGTGAATTCACGGTGTTTCAAAAGTAATGTTACTTAAACATACATAACACAACAATGACACTGTTTGTTCTTTTAAGTTTACATATTTATTTCAGATATTATTTACAATGCATTATACAGAAATAGGAATTTACAGATATCACCAATGCATATGGTGTTTTTCTTGTCGTAACATTTCTTTGATGAGGCATGTGTGATTGCCTGATTTTGATACTGCTGACCGGATGAGTATGGCAATTTCAACGTACACTAATATTAGCAGCACTGCTATAAAAGCAAGTATCTGCCACTTTTGCGATGGATCTTGATTTTTACCTGTAAAGAAAAAAAATCATTGATAGTGATGGAAAAGTTAGCAGATTACTATAATCCTAATACAGTAGTTAGTTTTGGAAATATCAAAGCTTTACAGAAACATACAAATTTGCCACATGAAACTGTGATAAGCGGTTAGCAACACAGCCTATTTATGTGAGACATAAACCCATTAGAAGAAAGTTTAAACGCAATCAAATCAAAGTCCCGACACTTTTACACACTTTCAATGTGATTTGGCAGATATGTCATCCCATGTAAAAGAGAATGGGGGTGTGTGTTTCCTTCTTGTATGCATTGCTTGTTTTTCCCGATTTGCGTGGGTTCGAACACTGAAGAAGAAATCAGCAGACGCTGTTGTTAATGCTTTCGAGTCTATTTTTAAAGAGGAAGCGCCATGTTACATAAACACTGATCAAGGAAAAGAGTTTTACAACAAGAAAGTTCGTGCATTGTTTAAGAACCATAATATTCATTTCTACACGACCAGGAGCGAAATGAAAGCACCCATTGCAGAAAGATTTACCAGAACATTGAAAACAAAAGATCTACAAATGGATGACGTATACTAAAAGTTATACGAAAGTTTTGCCGACCCTTGTACATACTTATAACCTCACACCACACCGCACTATCGGTATGGCTCCTTCGGAAGTTAACCTTCACAACGAGGATCGTGTTTGGAAATATTTTACGGAACACAAGAGGAGACTACCAAACCAAAATTTCAAGTAGGTGATAGTGTGGTTTTTAGTGATGATACCCACAAATTTAGAAACCGGTATTGGGGTAACTGGACAGGAGAATTGTTCACTATTGCTCAGGTTATTAATAGAAACCCTGTAGTATATAGAGTTTGCAGTCGGGACGGAGAGATAATGGAGGGAACTTTCTATGAACCTCAACTGCAAAAGGCTGATATACCCAATGAACTTCCGGAAGACGTGTATCTAATCAAACAAGTACTTAAAAACCCAAAGAAAGGAAAACCTCAGTAATTTGTTAAGTGGCTCGGTTAACCCTCATCGTATAATTCTTGGGTTCGTAGCGAAGATGTTTTACTTAACCCTTCCCAGTAACGGCAGTATGAAATTGTTTCCTACAAACACGCAAACGAAATTTCAAGTGGAATTACCACACGAGATCAGACTTAAAAGGTAAATGGGAAGTTGCTCTTACCGAAATTCATCTTCCGGGAGAATTTAATAACATCGATTCTGGTTACGATGAGTTTCATATGATACGTGCAGTTGGAGGAGGAGTCAACACTATCGACGATAACAACATCAAAGAAAATAAAGTTTTTGAAAAGTCTAAAGAAGGATTTTACAAGATCTATGAGATTCCCCCATTGCAGTCAACAGATTGTAATCTTTTGAGACTGTCGGAGAAATGGTGTTGGTTGGGATCTTTTTTCCAGTAATCACAGAACTCACATCAAACACTGCTTGAAGTTCAGAGGGTGAATTGTGACTGCCATGGGGGAATCTTGTAGACCTTGTAAAATCCTTCTTTAGACTTTTCAAAAACTTTATTTTCTGTGATGTTGTTATCGTCGATAGTGTTGACTCCTCCTCCAACTGCACGTATCATATGAAACTCATCGTAACCGGAATCGATGTTATTAAATTCTCCCAGAAGATGAATTTCGGTAAGTGCAACTTCCCATTTACCTTTTAAGTCTGATCTCGTGTGGTAATTCCACTTGAAATTTCGTTTGCGTGTTTGTAGGAAACATTTTCATACCGCCATTACTGGGAAGGGTTAAGTAAACCATCTTCGCTACGAACCCAAGAATTATACGATGAGGGTTAACCGAGCCACTTAACAAAATACTGAGGTTTTCCTTTCTGTTAGGTGTTTAAGAACTTGTTCGATTAGATACACGTCTTCCGGAAGTTCATTGGGTATATCAGCCTTTTGCAGTTGAGGTTCATAGAAAGTTCCCTCTATTATCTCTCCGTCCCGACTGCAAACTCTATATACTACAGGGTTTCTATTAATAACCTGAGCAATAGTGAACAATTCTCCTGTCCAGTTACCCCAATACCGGTTTCTAAATTTGTGGGTATCATCACTTAAAACCACACTATCACCTATTTGAAATTTTGGTTTGGTAGTCTCCTCTTGTGTTCCGTACAAATATTTCCAAACACGATCCTCGTTGTGAAGGTTAACTTCCGAAGGAGCCATACCGATAGTGCGGTGTGGTGTGAGGTTATAAGTATGTACAAGGGTCGGCAAAACTTTCGTATAACTTTTAGTATACGTCATCCATTTGTAGATCTTTTGTTTTCAATGTTCTGGTAAATCTTTCTGCAATGGGTGCTTTCATTTCGCTCCTGGTCGTGTAGAAATGAATATTATGGTTCTTAAACAATGCACTAACTTTCTTGTTGTAAAACTCTTTTCCTTGATCAGTGTTTATGTAACATGGCGCTTCCTCTTTAAAAATAGACTCGAAAGCATTAACAACAGCGTCTGCTGATTTCTTCTTCAGTGTTCGAACCCACGCAAATCGGGAAAAACAAGCAATGCATACAAGAAGGAAACACACACCCCCATTCTCTTTTACATGGGATGACATATCTGCCAAATCACATTGAAAGTGTGTAAAAGTGTCGGGACTTTGATTTGATTGCGTTTAAACTTTCTTCTAATGGGTTTATGTCTCACATAAGTAGGCTGTGTTGCTAACCACTTTTCACAGTTTCATGTGGCAAATTTGTATGTTTCTGTAAAGCTTTGAATCTGCTAACTTTTCCATCACTATCAATGATTTTTTTTTCTTTACAGGTAAAAATCAAGATCCATCGCAAAAGTGGCAGATACTTGCTTTTATAGCAGTGCTGCTAATATTAGTGTACGTTGAAATTGCCATACTCATCCGGTCAGCAGTATCAAAATCAGGCAATCACACATGCCTCATCAAAGAAATGTTACGACAAGAAAAACACCATATGCATTGGTGATATCTGTAAATTCCTATTTCTGCATAATGCATTGTAAATAATATATGTGAAATAAATATGTAAACTTAAAAGAACAAACAGTGTCGTTGTTGTGTATGTATGTTTAAGTAAGATCACTTTTGAAACACCGTGAATTCACACACGATTTGTTTATTAATTGAACTTTAAGTCTTAATTGTAGACAAATCAAAATATTCGGATGAATAATGAATAAAATATGATTTTGAATTAAAATATGAATATAGAAGAAATTACGGATGAGCTATGGGAAAAAAAAGTGTGTGTTTGAGGGACACCAGTATATAATTAAATTATTCAGAAAAACCTAATCACAGCCGCCATCACGACTCTACTCTACTCTAAGCATTCCCACCCTTTAACAGGAAAGAAATACCCCAAAATGTATTGGAAAATTAGTACACCCATCTATAGACAACCAAACACAAAACATGACAATGACAGATGTGTGTCACCCTGGGAAAATTCCAAGATATGTTATCTCAAAAACATCGCCCACAATTCCATAGCCGAACCAAAACACCATGTGATATCACAGAGAGACATATGTTCCCCAGAAATTTCCAAACATATAACGTTACGATTCTTATCTCTAAATAACACCCACAATGCAAAAACCGAACCAAACACACCACGTGATCTCCCTAACAGACGAGGGCCCCAGCGAAATTCCAAAATCTATAATAACACGCATCCACCTCACGATTCCTAATCTTATCTTGATTTGGTTAAAAGTGTCCCACCAATCACGACACGATTCCTTATCCACTAATATATCTCCCTTTTCCATTCAAAACAATAACGTCACTTATTTACAAATAACAAATGACGGCACTTATCTACATCTGATAACAACACCCACCCACCCACCACACGATCCCTTATCTTATCTTGATCTGGTCAGAAGTGCACCACCAATCACTTCTCACACAACACGAATCCTTATCTCTGCCATTACCCATAATTCCATACGCGAACCAAAACACAAGAACTGACCTCACTGACACATATGCCCCCAGGGAAATTTCAAACATTACAAACTCATGACGTCACACACAATGACGTAATCCAATAAACAACCAATCACGTCCCGATTCCTTATCTTATCTTGATCTGGTCACTAGTGCCACCCCTACTACTCAGCAAAGTTGTCTTTTTTTCTATTATTGAAATTTTTCATCTCTAAAATAAGATCCACCTTCTACAAATCCACGCTTACCTTCGTATAGAATCCAGTCTTTTCTCCCTGGTACTTAACAACAGCAGATACACAGATTAGTCTATAATTGGAAAGATCTGGCTTGTGCATTGACTCCATTTTGCCATCTTTTCACTGATTCGGAGACATTCCTACTGCAAACTAACAGCCTAGTCAATGGCAGTCAACTTTTGCATATTTCCTGCATGCGATATGTTACTAACTCTATATGCTTAGTAATGTGTAGGTAACACTCGTCCATCTTTGGTTCATTCACGTCCATTTCAATTAGCATTTGCTTTCATTTTGATGTTGCACAGCATAAATCATATCAGTATGGTATACACTGACCAAGCGTTCGTTATATAATTACACTACGTCCACTAATATCTCTTTTCCTTAATTATTCTTCCTCCTGCTTCATATACAACTTCCTAGGATTCCTCCTGATTTACTAGCCGGTGTCCTTTTTATTTTTTTTAACATAGTTATCGTAGCTGACTATTGTCTGCTTTAACAAATCTTATACCTTCTCAATAAGAATTTCTTTATCCTGACTGGCTAATTTTGCAGTTCATCCATGTACGACCACAGAAGCGAGAGCTATTGTTGGCAGATTGCCAAGAAGAGTCGATTCATGTTGAAGGGAAGAAAGAAATGAGGCGATGCACGAATTGGTCACCAACACTCGAAATCATGTGCTTTATACGTAAAAATTTTCAACTGTTATACAAGCAAAATAGTTACCACTTTAAAAACTACAATGATCATAAAAGAGAAGTTAATTTTCCGACGTGCAATAATAAACACTCATCCCACAATACGGATTGATTACCCTATTATCGGAATGGATTCTTCTTATTTTGACATGCGCAGAAGTGTCGAAGGGTCTCGTATCTGTGGGCGTACTATACCTTATTTATCGCTTAACCCTTCCTCAAATGTATCCTTATTCCCTTCCCCCCCCCCTCGGAGCTCATCAGTCCATAGCATTGATGTAAGTTGACTGTGTCATTTTCCATACAGTATAATATTACAGGTAACCCTCGTATAACGCGGATGTTAGGTTCCACAGAAATGCCGCGTTATATAAATCGCGTTATGCGAGACTCAGATCACATAGAAAAAGTAGGGTTATGTTCCGAAATCGTTTTTTTTTTTTTAATTATATAAACAACAATGACATATCCAACAAAAACATATTTTTACTTAATTCAGGTAATTCATGTAAGTTAAGAAAACATAAACTATGAAACAAATACATAGTATAAAATTATAAAAATTACAAATTGTACGTAAACTTCATTGCACATAATGCATAAATGTTTTAGGCAAAATAAAATAAAGTGCATATTGTAATCGTCATCACTGTCTTCAAAACTAACATTTCGTAGATGTTCTTTATTTTTGAGTGGCCGGACGTCATTCATCACTTAAAATCTCTTTGAGATCATTTGTATAATTCTCATTGCATACTTCGGCTGGTTTAGTTATCAAGAAGTCAGTAATAAGACCTTGCTTACGACTATGCTGCAATTTTTTATTAAGTTCATAATGTGGAGTTAAACACATTTCCAATTGCCTCGTGAATTTTCCGGAGCGCTCCATTGAGGGATCATTATCCAAATTAAAAAAAAAAAAGAAAGGAAGTTATCAAAATAACTTCCTAACTTTCTTGCCAAGTCCATTCCTTCTGCTAATTTCTTTAAACTGAATTCTTTAACGGATTCATCAGAATCTTCGGCAAAACCTTCCTCCCTCCCCCCATTTGGTTCAACATCATCCATTAATTGTACCAGTTTCTCCTAATTTAAATCTATTTCCTCATCAATTAATTCACTAATTTCGTTTTCAAGCATATCGTAAAATCCCTCTAAGTGGCCATTACTATAAAATTAAAATGTTTATATAAAAAAAGCATTACATATTGTATGTAACTCTTAATGCGCTTTCCTGGCAGAAAACGAAGACAATTTTTTTACAATAAACACTTTATACCGTAAACAATTGACTTACATGCCTGCTATATGGTATTTCCCCTAATATAAATTCGCTACTTATAACTACATGCGCGATACGGGAAGACGCAAATTTAACGAAGATAAAATTTGATTTTTAAGTCGCGCGGTGGAAAATGTATGAAAATATAAAGAGTTACTACAATTTGTAGATCGCGTTATATCGAAAGTGCGTTGTATAAGTACCGCGTTATACGAGGGTTACCTGTACTTCTTTGTGGCTCTACATGTGTCCCTTTTTAGATGAAGTTTCTGCTCGGCTGCCAACCAAGTTCAGTATATCAAATCGTGAATACGTCATTACGAACGAAGCAATGTGTAAAACATACCTTGATTCGTTATAATGGACTTTGTCAAATAGCATGCTGTGTATTAGTTGCTTACATAACCAATGCCTATATGTATCTCTCTGCTTTGTGAATCCTTTGAAGTTATTAAATAATTCATCAATGACGGCAGAAGCTTTGGAAGAACACTTATGTTTGATTATAATTCTCCTAATTATTTTGAAATTTAATCACTATTCTAGTCGCTCTCAAATCTGCCATACCATCATAATTCGAACGTCGGCTCTGAGTACCAAAATTTCTATTTCAGCAGTTTTGTTCTTAAAAGTAAAGCGAATATTTTATATTCCAACATTTTGGCAACATAAATATATTTTAAATGAATATGAAAATTCTGTGATGTTTCGGAACTTTTCCCTGAAATATCCCAAAATTCTTATTTCATTAAACATGGTTAATGTTTAAAGCATTATTTATTATTATACTCCAATTCTGAAATTATAATATTTGTAATTTTATACATATATATTTTCCCTGCTTAACCCGATTGTTCTGTTTAAAAAAATATCTCTGTCCTTAAACTTGACACCTCTGCCGTACGTTTATAAGCATTCATGGCCACGTGTTCTATTCTTGAAATAGCTATCTGGAAACATCGTTACCATGGACGTAACCATGTGCACGACAAGTAAAAACACCACAACAGTTACTGTGTAATGGTTTTCTGCATTGATCAAAATGAAAATATTCAAAATGTCTTGTAAAACGTAAACAGACTTCTATTATATAGTCTATTTGATATTAATTGCAGGTTTTTTTAATGAAATATGTCATTTTTATTATTATCTTATTATGTGTTTTTAGTATCAAAATCATAATATTCATAAATAAATAGAACTATCTTTGGTGATCGAACATTTTTTTATTAAATGCGCAACTACGGCAACAATATTTTCTTCTTACTTTGCAGAAAATTGGAAATCCTAACCACTTGGCATCAGTGTTTGTACGTGTTAATCTCCACTCTGTGCTGGTCGGTCTTATATCCTGTTTCTTCAAGTTCCATTGCTTTACATTGCCACAGCTCTTGCAGTGTTTTATGGTATATTATCATATTGATATTAACTATGCCATTCCATAGAACAGGCCCAACTGGAACTCATTTTTACTGAACATTAGGACGAAAAAAGGCCTAAGGTGAATCAGAAAAATCATCCTAACGCCATAACAGCACCACACTAAACAGATGAGACAATATATTGATAGTTAACTTTCTCTTAACTGCCGCTCGTACACAACTTTCATCAGATTTGAATCTGTCGTGTAATTTGTCACGCCACATCTTTTTTTCAGAAACAACAGAAAGCTTTCCAGTTTTCTGTTGTCCAGTCAAAGGCGAATTGTGCATTAAGTCGAGCTTGAATATTATTTAGAATAGTGTTTGGTTGTACACAATAGTCCTTTCTAGAAACGGCGGCTATAGAGTGCATGTAATGAACTCTAACATCAGTCTCTACAACTGTAGATTCCCTTAAACTCTTCTTTGAGCTACAAGACGAGAAGACAATGCCCAACCCTTTCCATGTGGACAGGGATGCTGCTTGACTATTTTCTGGGTTTTTCTTTTTCACTGTAACTTAATTATTATTTTATTTACATTTCTTCCTTATTTCCACATCTAAATTCGTCTTAAATATCAATGCCCTGAGGGCCTCTAGGTTCTCATCCGGTCAGCCATCTTGATCAAACATTTTTTGTGCCTTGCAAAGCTTTAATAATGATCAGTCTGATTCGAAGGATAAAATAAATATAAATAAAATTGTAAAAAATTGTGATTGTAATCATTCGTATCTTCGGCAGCCGCAATGTTTTAATAAACTTTGCAGAACACCAGAAACAAATAAAAATGAAATAACTGTCTTAAACATTAACTTTTTCCATATGAAAATTGGAGTTCATTTAAATTAAACTCCGAACTGATAGATGGCTTTGCATCATAACTTTTACCGTTGTTCTGCCTTCTCTGGTTTTAAAGAACCTTGGTAATGCTTTCGGTTTTTAAATCCTGCTTTCTTGATAATATCTGTAATCATTCTGTTTAAGGATATTCTATAGGAGTTTTTTTTTTAATCATTATTATTTAAGAATGAGAAGTTTAGAATTAATTTGCCACATTCATTGTTTAATTGTTTCAATCTTTCTTGTGAATTGCAGCATACTCTAATGTACTTCATTTAAATTTGTATATAAGGGAAATGTATACTGGTATTTTATATATATATATATTCATGAATGAGACCATTAGTTGCAATATATTCAAGTCGGTTTAAAACGGATGGGAAAAAAAGAAAGAAAAGATTTAAATTATGGTAATTTCATGTGTTCCCATCTCGCCACTATGTGAAGCACTTCCAAAGACTAGTTTTCAGACCACTAGTTCAGATTTTTTTTTTAAGAAACCACCTACCCTTCCTGTGTTTACGGAAATACTAGGAACGCTACAGCCAGAGATAAGCTACTGTCTAAAGTAGGTGCAGTTGGAGCAAAGAAGAGGTTTATATTACAAGGGCATTAGAAATAATCATTTTATAAAACGGAACCACTTAGTTTTCACATTTCTCGAAAAATAGAAAACGTTTGAAACTCACTTCCGGGATTATATTTTATATTATTACATTTGAGATCGGCGAACTTTCTAATATATTCAGATTTTAATTTAGACGCCACAGTGACATTATGCTCAATTGCTTTTACGACCTTCGATGTAGATGCTATTGCACTTAAGGCATAAATACCGAAGTGTCCATGTGTTTGCCTTTTATTACAATAAAATTTCTTGGTATCTTTAACGTATTTTGCACCCAAAGTAAAAAACTTTCTGCATCTTTCTCTCATCCAGAGATTTTTATTATGAAGTTCAAGCACTTTTTGTCTACTTGTATATGAGATATATGACTTCTGTATTACTTCAGAAGTCATATATATCTTGTATTACTTGTATTACTTCTGTATTACTTGGTATCTCTCCCGGGTCTGGCTCTCTCTGAAGAGATCTCAATGAAGGTCAAAACCAGTCTGGGTAGTGGCCCTTTCCATTATGCGATACATACTAAGCAAGTGATATGAAGTCATCAGCCTCTATATACAAGTAGCTCAGACGTGAATATATTTCACCTGCAAAACTTTGTTTTGCTTACTTGGGAAAAGGATTAAAACCAAGTATAAAATTTTCTGGGTATCTTTAACGTATTTTACACCCAAGGTAAAAAACTTTCTACATATATATTTCAAGATCCCACCTGATAGCGCTGCTTCACATCATTGAGTTTTTTTAGTGGAGGTAAGAACCGGAAGATTATCGGAATTGTGTTAAGATTTAACCGTTCCCAGGTAGAAGAGAAAGAAGATACGTGTGTGTGGGGGGGGGAATTATATTTCACTTTAGCATTTAAAATAAAAGCGGGATAATGAAGATTGTGTTGAATTTTTCAGCTTGAGATTTTTGCCTTAACAGGAATATAATGTTTACTTTTTTTTATGTTTACAACTTGAAAGGTTGTAAACCCGCAGTACATTTTTATAACTGGTAATCATTATTTTGTTATTATTATGCATTTTATATTTAATATGCACTTTAAAATATATATCTAGTTAATTGTTATATTTATTTATTTTCAGGTGGCGATGGTAGAAATTCAAGTGAGCGAAAACATCCCGACAGGACTTCTTGTCGCTTTCAGTATCTGCACCACCCTTCTGGTATCCGTTCATCTATTGGCTCTCATGATATCCACGTGTATTTTACCAAATGTCGAAGCTGTCGCTAGCATTCATGGGATTGCAGCAGTAACCGAATCGCCACACGAAAAAATGAATTATTACATTGAGACAGCGTGGGCGTTTTCTACAGTGTTTGGAATTTTGCTCTTTCTCTCCGAGATTGCAATCTTGTGCTGGGTGAAATTCTATGAGTTCAGTATCTACGCTGCAATTGCTGGTACTATCGTTTTGATACCAGTTGTAATAATCTTCATAATTTTTGCCGTTCATTTCTATCGAAAACTCGTTTCTCATAAATACGAGTGTTCAGCACATGGACTGCGCGAATTGGAGACTATGGCATCCCAGCTGCAAAATAATGGAACAAGTACGGGGGTCGCAGGACCATACGTACTAAACGTGTGAAACAACCCCAATAGACAGTTAAAAGATTACCAAAAAAAAACATGGAAAAATAAACTGTCGCAGTTGGAAGGATTTTCCCATCGATTAAAAAAAAAAAAATCATATCCACGGAATCGAGATATTTGCCGTTCAGCCATCCACAGTACCGTAGGATACTTAGACTTGAATATGCTTGTTACTTAAATAAACATTTCTTGTATTAAAAAATTGTTAGTATGTTCCACATCGTATCATGGTGCAATGTGGGTCGAAGTTGTCAAATAATCATGTTTTTGTTATTGATTCAAAGGGGGGGGGGATGTACAATTTGTTAGGCTTAAAGCTTTGTTCTCTTCATTAGAGTTTGTGTACTTAGTATGTTACCAGATAAATATTTTTAAATTTTATTCTCGCTTGCTCTTTTCCTCTTATGTAAACCAAAAGTAACTTCTTTTGGCAACGACATTTAATTGCCACTATTGTAGAGTAACATGAATGTAGTTAGATATATGACTGTACTTTTGGAAAGTTTCCTGTTAACGTCATTCAGACTCCCTCCGTCAGCACTTCGGAGTAGGCGTGGTTATTTACAGAATGTTCCTGGCTATTATCAGCCTGCATAACAAGAATGGAAAGCAAAAATGTATTATAAAAATAATACACGAGACACGTTTAGAGTTTGTCTGCTGTTATTATTAAAAAAAAACCAAAAAACGAAGATTTTGACGGGACAAAGTATAATACTACTCATATTTAGGCGCAGTCTTTTATATCGTAAACTTTTTCTGGTGTTTGTGCGTGGGGAGTTATAGTAGGGTTGAGGACAATCTGCAACTATGGGAGAGTCAGCAGCAGTGTTACTTAAATGTAAATTTTTACGTAAATAGATGCGGATTTTAGTGAATAGAAAAGGTCGCTATTCGATAGTATAAAAATATTTAAAAAAATAAATAAATGCTATAATTTTGTGTTAGATCAAGAAATCAACATGATTTTACAAATTCAGAAGTGAAACTTTGAAGTACTCAGCTATGAAGGATCTCTACAACTAAAAAATCTCCGGTGAGAGAGAGAGAGAGTAGAAAAAGAAAAAAGGGAAGTAATTGTAATCTTGGTCATCTGTTGTGTAAGATATAAACTTGACCCTTGTTGATATTCACTGATCTCCCTCTGGGGTTAGAATTTTTTGGTAACGGCTCGGTTGAAAATTTATCCTGATGGCCGATGAATTAAAGGCATATAAGCTGTACATTCATGAAAATGAAAGAATTGTATCACTATTTCTCTCAGTCTTCGTATATAGATATTTTGTCTTCAATGAATTTGAATAATATACACATTAGTACTTGTAGAAGGCCAAGAATTGGATAAACAGGTTTAAAAACATACAGCGATATCCAAAATTACAATACAAATTGCTTTAATCAGAAAACATAACCAATTGTAATGCAAAATATTTAATTTTTTTAAGTCTCAAAACTTTTGTGTTTCCTGTCTAGGTATGTCCTTTCGACTCGCCTTATGTACAGTATAACTTCCTAACATATTACTTTTCTGTCGTCGAAGTTATTAAGTGACACCTACGAGGAGACCAAGGACTCATCGCGGGAGGACACTACTTCACTACACAACACACATCTCATTCTCCCTACCACTTAATTTTCCAACTACACTCAGCGCCATCTGCCGTCCATCGCCAACAACAGCATATTTGTCTAGAAATTACGTGTTCTTATGGCCGATTTGCCTGCTGTTCATGTTTTTGTACTCCCCCCCACTTTCACTGGAAAAAGCCCATATAAAGATTCCTCTGGTCACGACGAGAATCGAATACGGGTCTTTTCTAATCGAAGTGCGCAGTTCATGTAACTGCGTTAAGTAATACTAGGTGTAACTTCAGAAACTTACAGTAGAGGTCTTTTTGAGTTGATTAAAAAAAAAAAATACTCTGATAATGAATAGTTATAGTGCTATGAGGGGAATTTTTTTTTCCCCTTTCCTGATAGTCAAAAATGAAGAGGCACGTACCCACTAAAGTGCTTATCCAAACTTTTTTCCGTATAGCGGTAATAAAAAGTTAAATTTCTTTCTATGCCACATTCAGCGATTCGAGAAAACTTAGTGTATTAGTTTTTATTTTCACGCTATATATAATATAAATAAATGGAAACTCCCAACACATCAGTAATTTATGTTTTAGATTTCATTCAAATTATAAAAAGACGTTTTTTTATTTTTAAAATATTTTAAAAAACACCTTACTTTGACTATTAAATATTGTAGAAAAGTTGCTACCTGAAAAGTATCACTGCTTCAATATTAAGGTGAATAAATATCATACATCTAAAATTGAAACTATTCGAAACTTTTAATAAGTACGATACGCATGTACCGAACAAAACATTTAATGAGTTTTATTTTATTTTTTATGATGATGATCCCCACACATGAAAGGTCACAAGACCTGTAGCACTACAGCGCCATGTGTGAGCAAGTGATTAAGGAGAAATATAGCTTATTGATATATTTCTTAAAGAGTGGGAGGTTGTACTTAGTAGGAAAAACAGTATTGGGGAGATAGTCCTAAAGAATTAGAGATGGATGGAATGAAGAAAAATCGTTAGGAGTTAGTTTGGTGGGTCTAGAGCTGGAGAGCGTATGAGTGTTGGCCAGTGGCTGTTCTAGTTCTTACAAAGTTAGAAGAAAGTGGAGGAATGGTAGCAGCCAATTCAGAGGAGCAATATCCATTAAAAAAAAAAAAAAAAAAAACGGCCATATACATTTACTGACACTCAAGACTTCCCTAAGAATGCTTAGGAAGGTCTTGGGTGCTCCACCCCAAATAGTGAAACAATACTCCAAGGTTAATTGGAGCTGAGACAAAATGTTTTGTGTTGAGAGGAAATAAGCAGTGTTTAGAACGGAAAAGATCGCCTGAATGTGACAGTAAACCCAAGAAGAAAAAGTTGATCTTGAAAGGAAACTGGAACAGTATCAAAAACAAGAGGGAATGATGTATGATTTTTCTGCAGGTAATGCTGGCTTGAGTTTTTTTTTTTTTGTTTGGCATTGAAATTTGCTAAATTATCTTCACCCCATTTCAGGATATTGAGGTCAGTGTTCAAGTGACTGGTGAATTGAAGAACTTGAGACATCTAACATTAGGGTACTGCAGAGTTTATCGAATGATGAAGAGTACTATCATCAGTGAAGCTGTGAGAGGATTTGAAGTCATGGAAAGGAGGTCATTGATATAAAAAAAAGGAAGAGCACAGTAGTGATTGGGATATCTGATGACAGGAAGGTATCCACTATGGTACACAACCAGTGATGAAGCTTGTAATCCAATCACAGAGTGCAGGAGGGAGGCCATAAGATGGCAGCTTGTTCAGGAGTCCTCGGTGCCACACACTATCGAATGCCTTTGAAATATCGAGAACAATAACATGGGTTTCTCAGAATCTTTCCATGGCCTGTGCCCAAATGTAGGTGAGATTAGCTAAGAAGTCAGCTGTAGAACGACAGTGGTGTAATCTATATTGGTGATTGCTAATCAACTGATGAGTCTCCAGGTAACGAAGAAGCTGGTGTTGATAATCTCATCACTTTTGAAAGTACTTAGTTGAGATTGAGGCTAAATAGTTCTAGATAATTGTTCAAAATTTGTCACATGTCAATTCTCAATACGGAATGGAGGTGCTCATCAGTTAAATATGTATTAGATTTCATGAGTGAAAAAAATGCAAACACGTTGAACATACGAATAAATTAGCCATTTCGTTTATTAGTGGAACATCTTCAGATGGGAAAACCTTGTACGATTCAAGTAGTTCATTTTCCTAGTTCATTTACTTATTTTTAAACATTTTGGCTTGAAGACAAATAGTTTCAAGTTGCATGCTGGGACTGTAGTTTTCCATAAAAATAAATGGATTAACAAGCTTATGTCTATTTCATTGAATCTTATACTGGCAAATCGACTTTCAAATTCGTAAAAAGCATTAACGAGAGGCAACGATTCTTTGGAAATGCACCGGTTGAAAAAAAAAAAAAAGTCAACAGACACCCTATTGTGATGAACAAACAGCAATAGCGCCCACCTTAATAAGATGTAGGGGCCTACTTTCGCTACGTATGTTTTTTTTTATCTCGGTAGAGCACTCAAAGTTAACTAAAATTGTCTTGCTCAGTTTGGGATTTAAATAAGTTATCGTGAAATGATTAGGGAATTGAAACCAATTCTCATTTACTAGTAAACATACACGCAGGCCACCCAGAGAATATGCAATTCACTAACTATATATTGCTTTGCAGAAAGGCACAACACCTGTTGAAAAAAAAAAATCTATTTCGTATTCCTTTTCAACCGCTTTTACTGTTAATCGAAAATAAAATAAAAATTAGCTAATCCCCTTTTATTTCTTTACAGGGAGTAGCCGAAGCCTTGTAGTTCTATGTAACTTTTGTAGACTGAGTGGGCAGTTCAATCTCTACCAGTAACCAATTAGAGATATCTGGCCTATGACCCTCACTAATTTTAAATGGCATCCACTGAAGATTGGCAAATAGGTGCTGCCATGTGTGCCTGAAATAGTGCGAGTTCTATGGTCGATTTTCTTGAGTTTATGGACAAAAAAAATCCGTTTGCTCATGCTAGAGATCGACTAAATCGGGAACTAATAGAAGAAAGGTTTTACTTTTAAAAATCGTGAAATCACACACGCGTACACATCGCAATGCCACACGCGAAGCGTGCACCTACAGTACATTAATACCATGAATGGACAGTCGGTTGAGCATAAAGAAGTTATCTAAAGATAAAGAAATACATGAGTGAGAAACAATTTGAAAAGAACTGTAGAAGAAAGAAATGAAACAAGAAAATTCTTCTTGTTCTGTAAGTTTAGATTTGAACTGTCAATGTTAAATAGCTGCTGTCAATGTTTAGAAGAGGCTGCAGGAATTTCCCCATAACTCGCAAGACGTTTCTGATAAAGTAACCTGCGAAATATCTAGAAAATGCAGGCAGCAAAAATTGAACGTTTATTTAAAATGGAGTATATTAGCTATGGTTCATGTCATTAAAAGATGATGTGTAGGGGTGAAAAAGAGCCCAAGAAGCAGATTGATCGTATAAAATGAAATAGGAAAGTGTAAAAGAGCCTCCATAGCTCAATCAGTATAGACGAAGTCCTTTGTGCGGAAAGACATGGGCTTGATTCCCTTCAGTGACACAAGAACCTTTAGCTGGTTCTCTTTCGACTAAAGGTGAGTTAGCTGGTCTCATACGGGCATAGGCGGGTTTTCATCCCACAAAACAGGAAAATCTGACCCTGAACACACGTATCTACATACGTAGGACACACCAGGAGGCATAGGACTAACCACCTTATCCTCGATACGGTAGCGGTTAAATTTAGAAAAAATCCTCGACACCTCAAGGTAAAAGAGTAAGGAAGGAATAAGAAGGAAAGCATAAAAATGATTGGGTGCTCTGCTTGTCATGCATCATTGAACTCTCTCAACCAAGATAGAAATTCTGGTACAACCAGAAATTTACTTACTGAATTAAAGTATCTGTTTCCAAGAAATTGTAGATGTGAGCAGAAAGCAATATTCATGGACAGTGGCATGAGGAGACGTCGTCTAGTTTCAACGAATACCTTGTCATAGTAGTGGGAAAAGCATACATGGTATGCTGTTTCGCCATTCCTCACAGCTCTATGTTGACTATGCCAGTTCTATGAAAGCAACTCACTTATGTCTCCGCATGATAATATACCATGTCAGAGGGCTGTGAATGATGTGGTGATTCAAGAAATGGAATGCAAATGTTAGCGACTGACTGAAACCAAGTCCCCATCTGATCACAGTAGAATGCAAATTAGTCAATAATGCATCGAAGTTATATATGGTCAATAATTTTAATGAATTAAAACACTGAGATAATTAAGAATAAAATTTTAATAAGGACACAACTAGTTTCGTTAGTAAGCCAACTTCATCAGTTGTCAAAGCACAAAGGTATATACAAAAAGACTGAAAGAAACATTACACACTAATTTTCTTGCAATTAGGGGATGAAACACTCAAGTTTATGAGAGAAGAAAAATCGCTTGCTGTGCTGGATATCGTCTAATTCAGAAACTGGTGAAAGGAAGGATTTTAAAGTGTTCCTCTACTCGATAACTAGAATTGAACTTAGGTCTTTCTTTGTGCGGATTAGCAATATTGATGCAAACTTCACTTCCACAGGGTTTCACAGGCATTTATTTATATTTAGTTTTTGCTACAAAAATAAATATAAATTAAGTTTATTACGAGAGATTAATCATGGAGGAGATATCTAAAGAATAATTACTTGTGCTAGCATGTTAGAGGAGAATTAAGATTTACGAGTGATGCTCTAATGATGACATTGTGACCTTAAATGCAATGTTACTGTTTTTTCCTTCAATCCGATGGAATAAACAGTTTCAAATTCAGATGCACCATGCTTGCAGACGTTCCAAGATTTGATGGAACCATAGATAAGAAATGATTACAAATTTAGAGGGATATGAAATGCTACCATCATATCGAAAACTCAACGGAAACGAAGATGTAGAACCTGAGTAGCACTGTGTTTGTTTCTACAGCGCTAGGCTGTCTAAAAGAGGAAGAATCGACTCGGTTCCTGTGTTGATCTTTGGCACGAGCAAGTAGTTTTTTTTTACATTTTAAAAAAGTTGGCCGTAGAACTCACTATTAGAAAATTATAATATGAGTATTATGGTCTAAAGCTATGTAATAACGGCAGTCGTCTCTCATCATCTCTCTCCCAAAGCCCACCTGTTTTCAGAAGTTAGAAAAAAGAAAAACTCCAAGGAGCTTCTTTGGAGTTTTCTTTTTTCTTTTCATTTCACCAAGGAATGTAATATCTGATTATGGAACCAAATTAACTGAGAAGATGAAAGAAAATCCTATCAAGTTTTAGCGGCAAGCCAACCGAAAGATATATTCAGGTAGTATGAAGATAGCATCAGCAAATAGTGGATGAATTGTTGGACAATCATTCCATCATTGTAGTATTTGGATAAAATTGGGATAATGATCCAGCTTGGTTGACTGAGTGGTTAGCGTATCCGCTCTCCAGCCAAAAGGTTGCAGGTTCGAATCCCGCCGTGGACATGGATGTTTGTAATTGTCTGTGAAAATACTAGTGGTGGTGGTCGGCGGTCGATGGCGTTTCAATATTTCGTGGATTAAGTGGTGGAGCCGGAGAGTTATGGAGTTGGTGCCCTCCCTCAATGAGTCCTTGGACTCCCTGAAGGTGTCATGTAATGTAATAATAATAATGTCATGTCGAGAAATAACAAGTGAATGAGCTGAAGGTGGTGGACAAAGTCTATGATCTCAGGATGGTATCCAACAGAATTAGATGGATATTAGCCCTTGCGCTAAAGAATTCTTACTTACATGATTATTTCATTTGAATATTACCATAGGTATGGCGAAAACGAGATCAGATATTCTACCTACAAGCAATAACAAGACAGCAGTGAATTATAGTATTTTTGAAGTGATAATAATTAGTTTTTGAACAGCTGGAAGACCAAATTGAATAAGTGGACAGATTAATATGACTGCTCTACAGGGAGAAGCTGGGCTTTGGTAAAGTGATTGTGGTTACCTTAGTAATCTATTCGCATTTTATAATGTGTCAATCGGTTTCAGTAGCGCACTCAGGATTTAATCTTGGAGGGGGGCCGAGTTGAGTAGACGATTTGAGAATGCACATTACATCACATACGACCTATAACTGAGCATCTGCAATGATCGCTAATTTATAGTTAGTATAGATATAGAAGACACGACACAACATAAATTTAAAAAAAAAAAAGAATTTTAATTAGGAAAAGATTTTTGGAAAATTTTCTAGTGTTTTTTTCCCTTTTTTATTGGGGGACCAGGGCCCTTGGTCCCCCCCCCCCTCTAGATACGCCACTGATCGGTTTAGATAAAAACATAGTGAAGTTACTGAACTGTGAAAGCATATGGCATGATATCACATGTAAAGTTATTGTAAAAGTGCAGCAGATGGGTAAGAAGCTGGTGGCAAGTACAAGGTAGCACCCAAAAGTTCTAAGCTAGTTACAATAGACACGAACTGCGAGCAATATGACTTCAACTTGCTAATTATTGTATTACTTAATTATGACCTTGATTTTGTAATGTTCATATTAAGGCCAGATTAATTGTTCGGTTGTTTATTTAAAAAAAAAAAAGTCACTTGGAATCAGATTTTCATTGCGTTTGCTATTAAACGCGGGAAAACCATTTCGGAAACTGAATTTCCTTCATAGAGCTATCTCATAAATGATCATTAGTCCAAAGAATGGCGAAAATCGTATAGAGACTCAAAACATGATTACGATCTTCTTTGTAGCTGTGAGAGTTGTGCATTAAGAATACTTTCTTCTGAGCCATATCAACCAATAATACAACTTTGGCGTTCCTGAGAACTCATTATATCTCTCGCCTGATCATACGTATTTAGTATTCCATAGCCATTGGCAGATGATGTTCAGCCGGAAAAGTTAGAAAAGATCGCATACTGCTGTGTTTATGCAACGGTATTTGAGTTAAGAATAACATGACTCCTCTACATGCTTTCCAGTCATTGGTCCTAGTGATTTATCTTTCGAACAATGTCATAAAAAGGAAGTCATATAGTCAATTATCCTACTCCTCCTTTCCTTATATGATCAATGATTCTACTCATCTGGCCATAGCACCTGCTGCGAACGAGTCAGAAGTTATTCTAACTGGTATTAAGATCCTGATCCCCCATTCAACCCATTATCTTCATGAGCTTTCCAAGTTCTAGTTCAACTTAAGGTGTATCAAAACATTCGAAGACAAAACTTCAGCTGATCGCATGTGGCTGTCATCGAGAACTCCAGCTTCATATTCGGCCTATACCAACATATGCAAATCAGGCATCATCAGATCCAAATCAAATTTGATGAACGCCAACAGCAGAAAACTCATCTCCACTTTCACCTACTTCTCATCCTCATCACACCATTACTTCACCCCAAGATAAAGTTGACCTACTGGCATCACTCTTCTTCTCAAACTCCTGCACAGATAACCAAAGGAAATCACCTCCTAGCATACCGAAATCCAAACACCGTATGCATCCTGTAGTTTTTCGAAAAACAGACATCAGAAAACTACTAAATAACTTGGACACTAAAAAGGCTTTTGGTCTTCAGGGCATCTCGATGAGTCTTGGAATCCCTGGAAGTAACAAATAATAATAATAATAATCTTTCCAGTTGTTCACAAACGTAAAACTGCAGATCCCGTACGGTAATAATTGGAATTTTCCCCAAATTTCCTTCAACAAATTCATGGTTCGCAGAATAATATCTTTATTCCTAAACTCACATGTAGTAATAAAGATGTTGTTCTTCCTCTTTGGGGACCACATAAAACAACCTGTGGACTACTCTGCTTGTGTTTGATTACATCAGTTATACTGTGATGAAGAAACAAAGTTCCAGATACTAAGATAATATTGGGTGTATAAAATGTTGATCATAACGAAATATTAAGTATACAGAGATTACAAAATTTAATAAATCAGTAAAAAAAAAAAAGAAAAGAAAGAAAAAGAGAGAGGGAAATGTACCAAAAGGTTAATCCTGGAAGGTGACTAGTACTGTGTTTAGTAAGAATGAGCAATCTAGGTTCTACTCATGACGTGTGATAAGTGAGATTCACAATAGTCATAAGAAAAAAAATATATATAATCTCTGCACAGTTGCTATTTATTATGTGGTGAGTACATACTGGACATTATTACTCAGGAATCGTAATGGTGAGTGCAACTAAATGAATTGGCTTAAGGAGAAATGAAAAATTGTGTGACTCTCGATCGGTTCTAGACCTGCGTGAGGACATTCGAATCCTAGAGCCTCCGTAATGCAATTGGAAGAACAGCAGAACAACGTGCCCTTTGATTGGAAAAAATCCTGAGTTCGATTCTCGTCGTGACGAGAGGAATCTTTATATTGGGATTTTTAAATTGAAGGCAAGTTAGCTGATTGATCTCATACAGAAGTAGTAGGGTATTTTCTCCCAGAAACCCGGATAATTCATCCCACGTATAGGCAAATTGGTCATGAAAATACACCCAATTTAGAGAACGAAAAATGCTGCTGTTTGTAGTGATGGACGGTATCTGCGTGGTATTGTGTGTATTTGAAAAATTAAGTGGTTGTGGAGACTTTGAGCTGTTCATAGCAAAGTAGAACAGTGTCCCATCCCGCGATGAGTCCTTCGAGGTGTCATGTAATGATAATAATAATAAATCCAAACATCAATTAATGACAACTGACCATAATTGTCTTTCTTATATAAATGTTATCCGAGATTAATTACCGTATTTTCCGGCGTATAAGATGCACTGTTTTTCTTTGAAAATAGGTCTGAAAAACAGGGTGCGTCTTATACGACAATACTCAGTTTTTTATTACTTTCATTTCTGGAACTTTTCTCTGTTCCGATTTACGGGATTTCTTTCTTGTTTCTTTGCAGTGTGGGTGAACATTCCAGTTACGTTTAATTCAGTGGATGCGAATGTTGTTGTGAACGGTGATAAATTTCTGCGTTTAAATTTTCTCCAAATATCTTGCCAAATTATGACTGAAAAATGTCGGCAGTGCTACAATATTGCATACAAGCTACGTGTGATTGCGTATGCTAAAGGACATGTAAACAGAGCTGCAGAGAGCCATTTCGGGCCACTCCCAACTGAGAAAATGATAAGAACTTGGCGTAATCAGGAAGAGGATCTGAAAAAAAAAGCAACTCACAGTAAACATAACGTACGAAGTGGAACTGCAAAATGGCCAGAATTTGAGGCAGAACTAAATACTTTGATTTTATACCACGAAAATGGGACTTTCGGTGTCTACAAAAATGATTATTCATCAAGCCAAAGCGATAGCCACTAACAGAGGGATCGCCAACTTTACTGGATCAACATCATGGTGTTCAAGATTCATGAAGAGAAACCAGGTATGTATGCGGACTAAAACAAAAAATATCACAAAAGTTGCCAGCTGAATATAAAGAAAAAAATCATTGAATTTCATCGATTCGTCATTACTGCAAGGAAACGAGAAAATTTTGAACTTGCGCAAATAGGAAACATAAACGAGATTCTGCTGACTTTTGATGTGCCCTCAAACAAAACTGTAGATTCCAAGGGTACAAAAGGTGTTACTGTTTAAACATCGGGGCACGAAAAAACTCACTACACGGTTATTTTATCCTGCTGTGCTGATAGGACAAAATTGCCGCCTCTGGTGATTTTTAAAAGGAAGACGCTACCCAAAGAAAAACTACTTAAAGGAGTGATTGTACATGTTCACGCAAAAGGCTGGATAAATGGAGGAGGAGGATTGAAGTTATGGATAGTAAACTTTGGTCTACGCGCCCTGTTGAAGAAGCCTTACCTGCTAGTATTGGATCAGTTTCGTTCTCAGAGAACAACAGATGTTAAAAATAAACTCGAGGAGTTGAAAACTCAGTTAGGTGTAATTCCAGGAGGGCTGACAAGTTAGCTTCAACCTTTAGATGTCTGTATTAATAAGCCATTTAAGAGATTTTTGAAGAAGTGGAACAGCTAGATGCAGTCTTCAGATTTTGAGGTTACGCCATCAGGAAGAAAGAAGAGACCTAGCATTTCTCAAGTTTGTCAGTGGGTCAACGCTTCATGGGATGCTGTGAAAACTGAGACAGTGGTTTAATCACTTAAGAAGTGTGGCATTAGTAATGCACTGGATAGTACAAAGGACAATTTGTTGTGAGGAACTCAAATTCTGATTTAGAAGAGGTTTCAAGTGTCTCTTCATTTAGCTCTGGAGATGAATTTCTGGGTTTTGACGAAGAAGTAGATTAAAAGGTGGGTACTCTTTCCCACCTTTTAATCTACTTTTTCCTAAATTCATTATAACTCTTCTTCTCCTTCTTCTTTCACTATGCCTTATCGCATGTTAAACGGAGTCGGCGCACCGATCTTTAACCTTCCTCTTCCAAGTTCTCTGGTCCAGGGCGTCCTTCGGACTCCATCTTTTCTCCCTAAGATCCTCTGTCACCTTATCCCTCCACCTGAGCTTGGGCCTGCCTCTTTTCCTCCTTCCCTCCAAATCCATATACTCCACTCGTTTACCAACATACTCCTCACCCTTCCTCTCTACATGTCCGAACCACCTCAGCCTACTTTCTTGTATCTTCTTGCCAATTGGTCCCACCTTAACCGTCCCTCTGATGTAGTCATGCCTTATCCTGTCCTTTGTCACACCACTCATCCATCTCAACATCCGCATCTCTGCTACCTCCATCTTCCTCTCCTGTGCCTTTGTTATAGGTAACGTCTCCACGCCATGAAACATCGCCGGCCTCACCACCATCTTATACAGCTTTCCTTTCCTCTTACAACTCACTCTCTTATCGCACAGGACCCCCGCTCATCATCCTCCAGTTCACCCTGCCGCATATTATTCGATGCTGTATTTCCTCATGCAGGTCATCATTCCTCTCGACGACCGACCCATGGTACTTGAATTTCTTCCCTGAAATTAGCCTTTCACCCTGAAGTCGTATGATCATATCCTCATCACTCCCCGTTGACATATATTCAGTCTTCTCCCGGTTAATTTTCATGCCTCTCTCCTCCAATACCTTTTCCCACTCTTCCAGGGTATTTTCAAGCATCTCTCGTGATGATTCGCATAGAACAATGTTGTCGACAAACAGCATGCTCCATGGTGCCTCCTTCTTGGCATCCTCCACAAGTACATCCATGACCAGGTCAAAGACGTAGGGGCTCAGAACTGACCCTCAGTGTAGCCCTACGACAATGGGAAACCTTTCTGACATGCTGACAATAGACCTGACCTGAGATTCTGTTCCCTCATACATCTCTTTCAACTTCACGTACTTCTCAGACGCTCCCCCTTCTTCCTCATACACCTTCATACCTCCTGCCTGGCCACTCTGTCGTACACCTTTTCTAGGTCTATAAACACCATGTGCAGCTCCACTTACATCTCTCTATATTTCTCCATCAATCGCCTTAGCGCAAATATCGCATCCGTTGTCCCTCTTCCTGGCACAAATCCAAACTGCTCCTCACCAATTTTCGTTTTCCTGCAGTATCCTCCCTTCAGTTACTTTTTCCCATATCTTTAATATGTGTGACATCAGCTTGATTCCTCTATAGTTGCCACAGTCTTGAACATCTCCTCTTCCTTCGTAGATTGGGACGAGAATACTTTTCCTCCATTCCTCTGGTATCTTTTCCTGTTGGGCTATTTTCCTCATCAGATCCCATAACATATCCACGCCCTCACTGGCCAAACTTTCCACAGTTCCTCAGGTATCTGGTCTGCCCCCACAGCCTTTCCATTCTTCATTTTTCTCAGTACCCAATCCACTTCCTCTCTACTTATGTCTTGCACCGGTCTTTCGTTTGCCACTCCATCCTCACACCTCTCTCACGGATTCTCCTCATTTAGTAGTTTACGGGAATATTCTTTACATCTTCCGTTGATTTTGTCCTCCTCTTGTAATACTACTCCTGAGGCATCCTTTATCTGCTTGACTGATGTTATGTCTTTCGAGGCCTTATCTCTGGCTTTCGCTATTCTCAACAACTGAGCTTCACCACCGTTTCTCTCCTGTTCTTCATAAATTATTATTATTATTATTATTCCGGGCAACAAGGAGTTAACAGACTCATCGATGGAGGTCCTAACATCATGTCAAGAACAACTGTTCGACATTCACACAGTATCTATCATACCTTGCCTTGAACTCATTCATGGTCGTAGCACCCACCACAGACTCTGGCAGCTTATTCCACTCATTCACCACTCACAAGTAAAAAACCTAGCTCTAACAGACTTGTTAACCACATTCTTGCCGAGCTTTCATGCATGGCCCCTAGTTCTCCCACAACCAGTCCTATTTTCAAAAATATCTTCCGGATTAATCTTATAGTAACCCTTCAGTAATTTGAATGTCTCAATCATATCACCCCTTTTCCGCCTATCAACCAATTTTTATAACCCACAAATCTTCAACCTATTCTTATAAGGTTCATTCCACATACCTGCTATCATCTTTGTCACTCGTCTCTGGATCCTCTCCACTTCCTCCCCATCACGACGAAACCCTGGTGCCCACAACTGGCACAGTAGTCCAGATGGGGTCTTATCAAGGCTTGATACAGAGGAGCAATAACTTGTTTGTCTCTGTATGTTAAAGTATTTTTCAGCAACCAAGTGATTTGATGAGCTGATTTAGCCACGTTTGCAATTCGCCCCCTAAACTTCAACTCCGTATCCACCAACACTACCAAATCCCTGACCTCATAAATCTCCCGGAGCACGGTTCCACCAATGTGATATATATACTGCTGCTAATCTTTTTACCCCAAAATGCATAATCTTACACTTTGACACATTAAATTGACATCAATTTTCCTTAGCCCAGTCCTCCATACTATCGAAATCATCTTGCAAAATTTTGACATCCTGTGCACTCACTATTGCCCTACCCAACTTTGCATCATCAGCAAACAAGTGAACACTTCCTCTCAGATCCTTTCCTATATCATTGATGAACAAATTGAAAAGTGGTGGTCCAAGAACAGAGCCCTGCAGCACACCACTAGTCACAAGCCATCTTTTAGACTCAACTCCTGAATAAACCACTCTCTGGTTTATTCAGTCCTCCATACAATATCCGATTTTCATCTATCCAATCCTGTATTCTTTTCTTGACTAATTTCTCTAAGACCTTGACAACGATTCCTGAAATGCTAATCGGTCGGTAATTTACAACAGAAGTCTTGGAACCACCTTTATGCAGTGGAACTATTTTCCCCTCTTTCTACCCCCTCGGGACTAACCCAGACCCGAGACTCAAATTAAATAAAATGGTTCAAGGGTACTGACCGTTCTTTAGCCGCTTCTCGTACGACACGAGCTGGTATACCATCCAATCCCACAGATGTATTGACATTGAGGTTATGCAATAGACTACTCACCTCCACTTCATTCACCACAATTGCTATATAATTTACTGGTTTATTCATTTCTGCAATGTCACCACCTGGATGATATATTCTTGCAAAGTGCTCACTCAGTAACTTAACTATATCAACTGATTCAGTTACCTTCCTACCATCCGCATTCTTTAAAAATCATTCTGCCATATACATTTTTCCTTTTACTTACAACATATCGAAAAAACTGTTTAGGATTATCTTTAGCCTGCATGGCCAATGTTCTTTCGTAATCCTTTTTTGCTTTTCTTACCACACTCGTTACCCTTCTGGCCTGCGCTTTATATCGTTCATGTGCCTGCCAGTCACTTCTCTCCTTAAATTCCCTCCATAGTTGTTTCTTTTTTTTTGCTGCTCAAGCTTAATGGCGTTATTCATCTATTTAACCCCTACTTGATTTATTAATCGGACTCTAGCTATGCAGTCAGCCATTGCTTCATGCAAACACTTCTTAACTGCCTCCCATGCACTATCAACTTCTAGTCCTTGTAATTGTACATGCCATGGCACTGAAGCAATCAAACTCCTAAGCTTGTCATACTTTCCAGCCCGATAATTCCACATGTACCCTGTCTTAATTGTAAATTCCACACCGTTAGCCACCTCCAAAGTCAAAACCCTATGATCATTCTCACCAATTCGTGGCAATGTGGTCATATTTGTTAGAACCAAATCCTCAGGTGTATTTTCCATTACATGCTCTCGCAGATAGTTATAACCGCATAAAAGATAGTTATAATCCTTAATAACTGCATAAAATCCAATTCCTTCCTCTCGTGTGTCCTCTCCTCACTCCAATCAATACGACCATAGTTGAAATCTCCCATAATAATTACCATCCTTCCGCTCATTTCTTCTATTTGCTTGTACATACTTTCTCCATCATCTTTTCCATCACCTGGTCTATAGCAGCACCCAATTGTATATTTAGTTCTGCTAGCCACAATCTCACACCAAATGGCCTAAAATGTGCTCTTTTCTCTATCCTGCAATTCAACTTCTATTCTCCTTGGCCGCAGCTCATCAGCTATCATCAACAATACTCCTCTCCCCATTTTATTCTCCCTGTCATTCCTGAACACACTCTACCCATCACATTCAATCCCACTAGCTATATCATCTAGAGTTAGCCATGATAAACCTCATCAACTGCCCTCGCTTTCACCCTTGCCACAGTTTGCATTTTTCTTCGCTAAACTATATGCCTCCTTGTCGGCTTTAGTTCCAGTCATGTCCTATTTTTTCTTTGCCTCTTTCTTTTCCTTGATCTCCAACTGCACCTCCTCATTCTACCACCATGCCTCCTTATCCTCAGGAGGTCCCTTTCCTGATGTTATACCAAGCACCTCTTTTCCAATTTTTCTAATATTCCGACTATTAACGTCCCACCATTCTTCCACATCCTCTGGTAACTTCATTTCTTTCAATACCTTTTCTTTAAATATATTCCTTGGGCCTTCCTCTTCCAATTTCCCCACTTTATTCTCCTCTGTATCCGCCAATTCCGTCTATTCTTCTTTTTCCTTTTTATATCACAGTCTACTACAACCAACCTGTGGTGTGCCGCTACATTTTCTCCATTAATCACTTTACAGTTTTTCGCCTCCTTCAGATGTTACCTACGGCACATAATATAGTCAATCTGATTCATTCTATCCCCGCTCTTATATGTTATCAGATGCCCAACTCTCTTCTTGAACCACGTGTTAGCTATAGCCAGATCGAAGGCCACAGCATATTCTATGATTCTTTTACCTTCTTCATTTCTTTCACCACCACTCCAACCCCCATGTACCCTTTCTTCACCGCTTCGTCGCCTTCCTACATGCCCATTCAGATCTGCTCCGATGATCACTCTCTCACTATCAAGGATTCCCATTACTACTTGTTCAAGTTCTCTCCAGAATGTCTCTTTATCGTCCTCATCACAACCTACTTGTAGGGCGTAGCCACACACTATAGTAGCCACACGTCCCCCCATCTCAAGCTTAATGCTCATAATCCGATCATTCTTCCAGCACACCTCGCAGACTCCACCCTTCAGCTCCTTATCGAAGATAATTCCAACTCCATTTCTTCCCTTCTCATTCACACCGCTATAAAACAGTTTATATCCCTCCGTCAGCTCCTTTGCTTTATTGCCCTTCCACCTTGTCTCCTGCACGCACAAGTTCATCAGCTTCCTTCTTCTCATCATGTCCGCTATCTCCCTACTCTTCTCATTCATCGTATCCACATTCAGCGACCCGATTCTTACTTTACACACACTCTATTTCTGTTGGACTCGCTTCTTTAGCTGAACCCGTCCTTGGTTCAGTAGCCCTAGCCCACTTCTCACAGTCCTCGGGCGACAGAACTGCGCGTCGCTTACGGGGTACGCCCTAGCCGTGGTCCTTTCTCTGTTATTCAACATTTCATCCTTGGTTTTGGCATGTTTTTTTTATGGCCGGATGCCCTTCCTAACGCCAATCCTCCCCATTTATCCGGGCTTGGGACTGGCAACGAGAAGACTAATTTGCCCTCCCCAGTGGCTGGGTTTGTAAATTCATTATAATATTCAGGAAGAAGGAAGAGGCCTAGCATTTTTGTAAATTCATTATAATATTCAGTGATAAAGTTTTTTCCCTAAAAAATGTGTTCAAAGAAGTGGATGCATCTTATAGGCCGGTGCATCTTATACGCCGGCAAATACGGTACTTGATTATGAAAATAAACACTGTTCTACTTGGAGAATAATTGAGCCACTGGCAAATGAGAGAAAGCAATTCTGAATATTGCCTCAATAATTAAATAAAAATAAAATTTGTCTATGTATAGATATTATTATTATTATTATTATTATTATTATTGTTATTATTATTATTATTATTATTATTATTATTATTATTATTATTATTATTATTATTATTATTATTATTATTATTATTTCGGGTAACTCCAAGGAGTCGACAGACTCATCGAGGGAGGCCCTATGTCCAGAACTCATGTCCAGAACAATTATTCGACATTCATACAGTATCTATCATACCTTGCCTTGAACTCATTCATGGTTTTAGCACCCACAACAGACTCTGGCAGCTGATTCCACTCATTCACCACTCTCCAAGTAAAAAACCTAGCTCTAACACACTTGCTAACCACATTCTTGCCCAACTTCCATGTATGGCCCCTAGTCCTCCCACCACCAGTCCTATTCTCAAAAATATCTTCCGGATTAATCCTATAGAAACCCTTCAGTAATTTGAATGTCTCAATTATATCACCCCTTTTCCGCCTATCAACCAATTTTTGCAACCCACACATCTTCAACCTATTCTCATAAGGTTCATTTCACAGACCTACTATCACCTTGGTCACTCGTCTCTGGATCCTCTTCACCTCCTCCCCATCAAGAAGAAACCCTGGCACCAATATCTGGGCACAGTAGTCTAGTTGGGGTCTTATCAAGGCTCGATATAGAGGAACAATAACTTGTTTGTCTCTGCTTGTTAAAGTATTTTTCAGCAACCAAGTGATTTGATGAGCTGATTTAGCTACTTTTGTAATGTTCCCCTAAACTTCAACTCCCTATCCACCAACACTGGCCTCATCAATCTCCTGGAGTATGGTTCGACTAATGTTAATGTGATATACTGCTGCTAATCTTTTCACTCCAAAATGCATAATCTTACACTTTGCCACATTAAATTGACATCCATTTTACCCTAGCCCAGTCCTCCAAACTATCCAAATCATCCTGTAAAATTTTGACATCCTGTGCACTCACAATTGCTCTACCCAACTTTGCATCATCAGCAACAAGTGAACACTTCCTCTCAGATACTTTCCTATATCGTTAATGAACAAATTGAAACGTGGTGGTCCAAGAACAGAACTTTTGACTAGTGGTGTGCCCTGTGGCACACCACTAGTCAAAAGCCATCTTTTGGACTCCACTCCTGAATAAACCACTCTCTGGTATCTCTCCATCAACCACCCTCCTATCTCACCAAACCTATAACCATCTCCATCTGCTCCAGTTTACTGATTAGAGTTCCATGTGGTATCCTGTCAATGGGCTTGGCAAGGTCCAGTAGAATCACTGTAAACCCAATACCCTTATCCAGTTCTGTCGTCACTGTGTTAAAAAACGTGAGCAAGTTACTGAGGCATGATCTACCCTTCACAAAACGATGTTTTCCCCCATACAATGTCCCATTTTCATCTATCCAATCCTGTATTCTTTTCTTGACTAATTTCTCTAAGACCTTGACAACGATTCCTGAAATGCTAATCGGTCGGTAATTTACAACAGCAGTCTTGGAACCACCTTTATGCAGTGGAACTATTTTCCCTTCTTTCAATATTAAACTTTTGTTTTTAATAACAATAAATAATAATAATAATAATAATAATAATAATAATAATAATAATAATAATAATAATTATTATTATTATTATTATTATTATTATTATTTATTATTATTATTATTATTATTATTTATTAATAAATAAATCAGCTGACACCTTTTATTGAGTAGAAAAAATAAATTTAGACCAAGTATAGACATCCAAATTTTGTTTTTAACAACAAAAAAAAAAATAAATCAGGTGACGTGTTTTATTGAGTAGATAAGGCGTTTACTCTATGTCTTTTTTCAGCTGTTTTTTTACTTTTCAAATTACTTTGCCTGCATGTGCATATACAGCCAGAATATATTGTGCGTCAAGTTAATACGAGGGTGGTCTGAAACGTTTTCGGCCTCGACCATAGACGGCAACAATATGGCACCAATTTTTTTCTATGTTGGTTCATCTGTTATAAGCATCTATGTGAAATTTTAAGTCATTCTATCAAGTAGGTTTTTTTATATACAGCTGTTTGAAGCAAAAAGTCTTGTCTGTATCCCTTGAAATGGATAAAATTTAGTATCGTACGGTTATAAAATTCTATGTAAAAGAAGGTTCAACGCCAAACAATTCATTTGTAGTTCATAAAAGTTTATGGGCACTCTTCTCCTTCATTTTCAACAATTACGAAATGGGCTGCCGGGGTTAAACGTGGCCGTACAGCTTGCAGATGAGCTACACGAAGGACGCCCAAAAAGTGTAACAACACCAGAAATCATTGAACAAGTGCAATTTATTCTATTGGATGACCGACCAGTCAAATAGCGTGAAATTGCTAAGACTATAGGCATTTCAAAAGAACGTGTAGGATATATTTTTCATAAAGAATTGCAAATTTAAAAGCTTTGTGCAAGATGGGTGCCACGCTTGCTCACAGCAGATCAAAAACGCACTCGCATGAAAATCTCTGAAAAGTGCTTGGAGCGTTTTAACAAGAATAAAACTCATTTCGTCCGTCGATTTATTGGATGAGACTTGGATTCACTATTACACATCAGAATCCAAACAGTAGTCAAAACAGTGGACAGAAGCCGGCTTTTCACCGCCAAAGAAGACAAAGCCGGTTTCATCAGCAGGCAAGGTCATGGCATCGGTGCTTTGGAATGCTTTTGTTTATTAATTATCTTGAAAAGTGTAAAACAGTAACCGGGGAATATTATTCCGATCTTTTAACCAGACTAGACGAAAAAATGAGTGAGAAACGATTTGGTTTGCAGAAGAGAAAATCATCTTTCATCAATGTCATTTCAAGTCAAATCACATTTCAAGTCAATGCACCTGCCCATAAAGATGTTTTGGCAATGGGAAATTTAAGGAATCTGCACTATGAATTGTTGGAACATCCCCCCCTATTCCCCAGATTTGGCTCCCTCTGACTTCTGTCTCTTCCGAAAACAAAAACTCTTCCTCACTGGTCAGCGTTTTTCTTCGAATCGAAAGGTGATTGCAGCTGTAGAGTGGTATTTTGCAGATCTTACTGAGAACAGGGACGGGATAATGGCGATGGAGCATCGATGGAGTAAATCTTGAGGGAGATTATGTTGAAAAATAAAAATAATTTTGAAATTATAAATTCGTTTTTTCATTATTAAGCCGAGAACTTTTCAGACCACTCACGTATAGTATTAGGATTAGAGAAACGGCTGCATTTATCTGTTACAGCCATACTCTCCTTCGCTGATACACGAGTACATAATACTTGCAGTTGCGTAGCTTGTGGGAGGGGAGAGGAGGAGGTCCTCCCTGGGCAGCACTTTTCACATGAGACGCAATTTTATTTTTCGACGATTCTTTTATTTATATGAACTTAGTAATTTTTATTACTAATTAATAATCATTTTTAACAACTATACTTACAACTAAAATAAACATATTTGATTTGTATTTTTATTTTTATTTATTTACCTATACTTCGTTTTGACTTTTTTGTATTATTTCTGGTGTGTATTGAGAGGGACGGCAAACTCAGCAATCTCCCCTGGCGCAAAATCTCTAACTACGCTACTGAATACATGATGTATATATTAACAAATATGATTTTAATGCTATCAGCTATCAGCGATCGGCTAAAGGTAGAATTGGCTAGTCCCAGGCTTCAAAAAGTTCTTCCTATATCTCTACAGCCCCAAATCAAACCTTCCCCTTCAGAATTTTTTGCTTCCAACCCTCTGTCTATAACTTTACTCCTCGAGGAACATGGAAATATGGTTGAACATGGCAATATGATGTTGCCATATTGACATATGGTATCTAGCCATTATTTTCTTGGGTACTCCTCTTGATCTTTTACCAAGAATTTTACTATTTCTACTTAAGAATATTGTCATTTTCCATATGCAAAACCTGTCCTGATGACTGCAACTTTTTGACCAGCATTTTAATTAGATATTATGTGTTCCTTATAGAGTTGAAGTAACTTGTGGTTAAATCTAATTCTTCAGCGACATTTAGCATTCACTGGACCAAATATTTTTCTAAAGAATTTCTTTTCAAAAACTGAAATCAAGTTCTTCGCTCTCTCTGTAAATATCCAGATTCCACAACTTTGTATAATAATTGGACGAATTACGCTTTATTCTTCGCATGATGACGAAATTGTTCTGTTATTCTTTGTTTGGCCACAGGACCTCTGTTTTTGCGCTACCAAGATTGAACTCGAGAGGTATCTGAACATTGTATGACAATGCAATGCTTCCTACTTTGTGGCGTTTCTACAGGACCGACCATTGTCTCTTTCAGCAATACAATGCACTGTGTCATAAGGCTGCTATAACCGTTTGGTTTTGTGGATATGAACGTAACCACACTTAACTGGCGTCCACAGAGCCCTGATCTCAATCCTATTGAACATCTATGGAATGAAGTGCAGCGTTGGGTGAGATCAAGTGACGTCCGTCCTATAATATTTGAGAATCTCATTCCTTGCCTATAGGAAGCATGGTCCAAAATTCCCATTTATCCCTATCGTACGTTGGAAAGTATGCCCCTTACGATTACTGCAATTAGAGCATCGAAAGGAGGTCCTACATCTTATTAAGGTGGCGACATGGCTGTTTGGTCCTCACACTACTGTGTCCGTTGATTTCTTTCCAGGATTTCTTTTCTTTTAACAACTCTTCTGGAATATTATCTATTCTAATGTGTTGTTCCTGAATTAAGCAATATAGCTATGCTCTTGCATTTACCATAGTTCTAGAGAATTCTCCTTCTACAGTAGTGTGTAGCATATTTAGAGCCGCAGTAGAGCAATTGGAAGAACAGCAGAACATTGGAAAAGACCTAGGTTCGCTTCTTGTCGCTACGAGGGTAACCCTTATATGGGCTTTATCAGTTGAAGGTGAGTTAGCCCATTTCATACGGTGAGAGTAGGTTTTTTCTCCCGGTAACTCGGATTTTTTATCCCGCGTACAGACAAATCGGCCTTCAGAACACGAAATTTACAGACAAAAAATACTGTTGTAATGATGATGATTGGCGATAGATGCCGTTGATAGTAGTGTTGTAGTTGGAGAATTAAGTAGTAGTTGAGAGGATGAGATGTATTTAGTGAAAAAGAGTAGTGTGCCCTCCCACGATGAGTCTTTGGACTCTCTGAAGCTGTGAATATAATAATAATAATAACAATAATAATAACTTTGAGTTGCTGAAGTAATGTTCCTATTCAGTAATTCATGTAAATATTGTAAATATTCTCTCTATCTGTTGTTTTTTTCCTCTTTATTTGTTAACCTTTTTCCTTGACATGAAAAGCAATAAAAATTATGACTACAAGATGTTATATTCAGGCAAGGGTTCTTAATGAAAGGAAATTAGCTATGAGAAAATAAATAAATCAGCTAACGTCTTTTATTCCCTTATAGGGAGTATGCGAGGTTTTATACCCTGTCTAGCTTTTGGAGACTGAGTGGGCAGTTCAGTCTTCACCGGTAGCCAATCAGAGATAGCTGCTCCATGTCTAGCACTAATTATAGCAGTCACCAATGAAGAGACAGACAAACAAGTGCTGGCATCTCTTGGTACCTAACCCTAACAAGATATGTTACTGTCTGAAATAATGTTGGTACAACGGTCGATTTTCTTGAGTTTACGGGATGAAAAACCCAATTTTTCGGGGGGGGGGAACAGCTGGCACGGGCAGCGGGTTTTCCTTCCAGAGACTCGGGTTTTTCATCCCGTAAACTCAAGAAAATCAACCGTAGTACCCATGATATTGAACGCTAAACATGAATTAGAATTCTTGAATGCAGATGATCTCAAGTTGATTGATGGCAAGAAATTTCAAAATAGGTAATTTCATGAGGGGTTTAATTTTGTATACAGTTCATAAATTCTAATAAGGAAGAGGTAGAGTTTTTCCCCTGTAGAGATAACACCTTACATGTAAAATCGGGATTGGAAAAGGAAATCTGGAAAATTAAAAAAAAAATTTTTTAAAAATCAGCTAATGCCTTTTTTTTCCATATAGGGAATAGGCGAAGCCGTTTTTAGCCTTATCTAACTTATCCCTGTCTGGAAAATTATTATTATTATTATTATTATTATTATTATTATTATTATTATTATTATTATTATTATTATTATTATTATTATTATTATTATTATTATTAAGAATGACCTCCAGGGAGTGATGGACTCATCAAAGGAGGCTACCCGCTACAGGTTCATTCTCAGTTTCCAAGGATAACCTCTTGTTCTCTCTTCACCCTCCATAAATTGAAAAAATTCCATCAACTGAAATCCTGTATAATCCTTTCAAAAATTCATGTCTAAATCATATAACCGTTCTTTATGCTGTTTACTAGTCTACACTCCATAAATTCTCAATTTGTCTTTGTAATCAATATTTAACAAGCCTGATATAAATTTTAGCACTACTTTGCGCTCTTTCCAATATATCAGAATCACAATAGAAACATGAAGACCCGCTTCAAAAAAATCAACTGACACGTTTCATTCATATATAGGGAGTAGGCAAGAATATTTGTAGCCGTATCTAACGTTTGGATGAGGGTGAAGTTCAACCTCAACCATAGCCAATCAGAAAAAGTTGTTCCAAGGCTATCACAAATTACACATGGCATCAGGTGCAGAGGCGGCTTAAATGAGCCGCTATGAACTGGTCCATAATCCTAACACTCGATTTAGTGTCATAAAATAGCATGGGTTCTACGGTGTCAATTTTCATGAGTGTTACAACATGAAAAGCCCTAGGAGAAAAAACTCTCTTTCCCATGGCCGGCATCCACTAAATCGGGCATCGGGCACCGGTTGAAGAACTTAATAAAAGTTCTTCTAGACTGCGACTAGAACTGAACTCAAGACGCTATTTCATCGGACAATGAAATCAAGTTACACAGGCGATCTAGGTCTCACTTATGCCTTGGAAAGGAGAAACATGACACCCTTATCTTTATATGTCAAAATTCGATTAACCAGAGCAATTATCTTTTGAGCTGTAATTGCAATCGTTGGTACATGGTCCCTGAACTTCAACTTCCTATCTACTATCTATATTCCAAGATCCCTAGCCTATTCAGCTTCTAGCACAATCCCACGAATATAATACGACACTGAATTTATAATCACGCTAAAGTGCGAATTTTGATTTACTGACATTGAGCTGACATCCATTTTTCCATGCCCACAATTCCAGCCTATTCAAATCATTTTGAAAGAACTCCATATCAGCAGCATTCCTGATTACCCTGTCCATCTTTGCATTATCAGCAAATAGCTGTATTTGCTGATAATGTCAAATTCGCTTGTCAAATCCTTCCCAATATCATTAATCTACTGATTGAATAACTGTGCACGAAGGACTGATCCTGGTAACCTGTAGTAGACCACTAGTTACCTTAAATTTTGCAGTCTCACATTAACCATATGCTTTTTGATATCTCTCAGTTAGCAATACTCTTATGCACGCTAATATTTTAATATCAAAATATATATTCTCCAATTTATGAAACAGTCTTCTGTGTTATAATCTGACAAAGTTCGTAGCAAAATCGAAAAGTATCATGATTTGTCTCGCTGAATAGTCATATTGTGATAGAATTTGAGTAAGTTGCTTAAAAATGATCTTGCCATATTAAACCCATGCTGTTCGTTGCAAAGTAGAGACTCTCTCTCAACCTATTTCTGAATGCAAGCCCTATCCATTTTTTCCAAAATCTTCACCACCACTTTTAAGATATTAATTGGTCTATAGTTGGATGGAATGGTCTTTGCACTACCCTTGTGCAATGGGACTACCATACATTCTTTTCACTCCTGCAGAGTTTTCTAAGCTGCTCTGAGGCTGAAATTATATTACCTAGTCAAATGAATAGCCACTGTAGCTGAACTGTCTTTTAACATCATTGCTGATATCTCATCAGTGCCTAATGCTGAATTCTTATTCAGTTTGTGCTAATAGATTACATCTCTAACACCTGATCTTCGTACACCCGAGTTTCTTCTTCCAGCGAAAATGTGACAGTGAGCTATATGTTGCATACACCATCTTGAGAGCTTTTGGCAAAATAAGCACCCAGTTGAACAACTTATTCTCCATCTCTTTCATCCCCATCCGTATGCATTCAGTGGAGTTATTCTTTCATATTCATTCATTCTTTCTGGCAACATAACGATAGAATTCTTTGGAATTGTCTTTAGTTTGCGTAACAAGTTTATTTTCATACTCAGACTTATCTTTCCATATGACTCTTTTGGCCCACTGCTTATAATTTTCATAACGGACATACTTATTAAACTTAATAAGATTACGCATCAATTTCCCCCCTAACCTATTTCTTCTGTGAACTCTATGGTCTTCTGATATTGTATGATTTAAGTACTTTTTTAAATGCTTCCCATGCAATATCGATATTTTTCCCATCCAGCAACCGAAACCATTGCTCTAAACCCAATATACTCCTCAGCTGGTCATAATTTCCTGCTTTTTAGTTCGGCATGTAGCCCTTTCTGAAAGGAACATTCATAAACCTATCCATTTGCCAAGTGAGTACAGCATCATCACTCTCAGTATCTCGAGGCAAAATAGTTACGTTTTTAATTGAACACCTGCTGAGACCATAATCACATCTAACACTGTTTGATCTCGATTTCTTTCTGTCACGTGCTGCTTGTGGAATTTTTTTCTCAAAAACTCAATAAATTTTTTTATTCTTTACATTAGATTTTTCCTGCCACCTAATGAATGTTTGGGTCATTTAATTCCCCTATTATGACTCTTTCTGCCCATCATCTTTATTTGGTGATGCATTTCTTCGTTAGTAGCAACTAATCCTCCAGATCTATATCAGCACCCAACTGGGCATTTGTTCATTTTCCGTTTCACATCAGGTGGCTTTAAACGCTCTGCCACATGAAAAAACGTTACTAGTATTACAATGATAGGTCTCAAAATACTGTCCTCTTTACATTCGATACCAATTAGTATGTCTGATTCTGATGGGGAGGTCTTAGCAGGGCCGACTTTACCGATGGTGCAATATGTGCAATTGCATGCGGAGACAAGTTTTTTGGGGCTGAAAAATTGGCCGAAACTTTACAAAAAATAAATCATATATATCGAATGTACTTTATTGACGCCATAACAGTTCTTTGTTTTAATTCTTCTGATTCTTCAAGTGATCGATTTCGTTTCATTATTTTATGGCCTTGAAGAATTTGTTTCTGATCTTTTCCTGGTTACATTTTCCTTGTTTTAAAATCTTTAAATTACTGATACCTGCTCAAAGATCTTTTTATTTATTTATTCCAAATCTAATTTCGGCTTTAAGGTGTACTTTTGTTTGTTTGTTTTTTTTAATTTATCCATGTTTGTAGCTCAGTGTTTGTGGCGTTTGACCACAGCGCTTGACCGCAAGAAGGAAGACTTGTTTTTGAATCTAGTCGGCGACTATAGGAAATTTTTCTAAGCCTTTTTTCGACAGATTCCCGAGTTAGTCGATCTCTCGCACGGGCAAGCGGTTTTTTCTCCCGGAAACTCGGGTTTTTCGTCTCGTAAACTCAAGAAAATCGTCCGTATAATGCACATCATTTCCGACATTAAATATGTTGTGTTAGGGTTAGGGAGCACGAGATGGCGGCACAGTTGAGCCGTCTCTCTTCACTGTGTGTCTCTTACGCAGTGATAGCTTTTGGCCATCTATCTCTGAGTGAGTACCAGTGGAGATTGAACGGCCCACTCAGTCTCCAAAAGTTAGATAGGGCTAAATGGAATTGCCTACTCCGTAAAACGGGAATAAAAAGGCGTTAGCTGATTTCTTTTATGTTTTTTTTTTTTTTTTGTTGAGCACCTAAGTTTTCATCTATCTATAACTGCAGCTGCAGTTCTCTGCATCACGATTTTCTCTCCAAATGTTTTTGAACAAGTTGTTTCTTTGGTACCTGAATTTTATCTATAAATATAGATCTAATTTCTTTTTCTCAAGTTTGACTTGATTTTATTTGTTATCCTTTTGATTACTTATATTGAAAAAATCAATCTTAATTTTTTTTTCACTTGTCTGGCCTCGCCTACTCCCCGTATACGGGAATAAAAAGGCATTAGCTGATTTTTTGATTTTTTTTTTGTCTTGCAGATGATTCAGTTTCTTTCTAGGATTCAGTGACAATCTCTGTTTCCAATTCTTCAAGTACTAATATATCACTGGAAAGTTTCTTTCCCTGTAGTTCTCCATTGGTCCATCAATCGCTACTTAGTGATGTAGTACCAGGGATTTCTGCTTCAAATTTTCTATATTCTCTTAATGCTAGATTCGATTCATAACAAGATTGCATAATCATAATGGTTACAACCAAGGTCCTTTCCCTCCTTTTCGTCCTTCTTCCATTTGTTTTTCTATTGCTTTCCTTACTTGACTAGCAAAGGAGCTGAGCCTTCATCTATCTGCTGGTGACCAGGAGTTATAATATCGAACGCAGTCCTTGTTAACCAAGGCGATGAGTGATCGGATGTGGATCATTTCATGTTTCTATTCCTTATTGTAAAATGGAATGGAATGAAGGGCACTTATTCTAGCTTCTCTACACGTCCCCTCTTGCTTAGGACACTCCTTATGCTGGGCTGCTACCCAACAGAATAACCCTTAGTAGTTATTATTTCTGGGAAAATTATCATGTTACTTCTCTAAAACAAACTATTGTTTTAATCGCTAATATAGTCCACTTTCGTTTAGAAGTGTCCTGTTTTTTTTACAATGTCATTGGCTTTTTACCCAAAATTCTAGGGCATTGCTGAAGTATATAAAACTAATGTATGAAGAATAAAATAAAATAGAAGGAAACTTTGGTCATACCTTTTTTGGACCTTACCCAATCCTCTCCGTCCTTTAATAGCTTAACAACATATGAAGGCACATCGCCGGGATAAGAAGACAGAAAACAACATCCAAAAAAAGGTATGTTCAAAGTTTCCTCCTATTTTATTCTATTCTTCATATATTAGTTTTATACAATTCAGTAATGCCCTAGAATTTCGGGCAAAGAGCCAATGACATTGTATTAAAAAAGGGGCACTCCTAAACGAAAGTGGGCTATATTAGCCATTAAAATAATAGCCCTTAGTATCCTCAGAGCCCCAAACCTATTATTTTTATTATTATTTGACACCTCAAGGGAGTACAAAGACTCATCGAGGGAGAGTGTGCCAACAGCATCGAACGATTGGGTCCCTTCCAACTACTAACCGCGCTTAAAGTTACTTAACTGAGCCATTAGTAGCAGAAGCTCTACTAATCGACCAACCTTTGCCGGCTTTCCACTAGGAAAGTTATTATTATTGTAATTTTTGCGTACATATTTTTTACACGAAACATAAACAACACGAATATGATTAACGCAAGTGTTATGTTAATGAATCTTTATTATTCCCATTTCTTAATTTTGATTTCCAAAATCACTAATATATAACTTATTTTTTGTGAACGGAATATAATGCTGATGTCGGCGCTGTTGTTCCTTTCATAATACAGCGACATTTTTCAGTTATACACGAGGTTGTGATAAATTTCGGAACTTTTTTTTTAGGTTTGTCATGTCGTTATTTAACTTTTTATCCGTTTCAAGATTAGCACGATATGTACCTAATATTAGGCCATTCAATAAGAGTAATTTTAGGAAATGTTCGCCCCTTCGGTTAGTAGAAGATGATCATCGATCAAGAACATTTATGAGATCAATGTGGCTTTTGTGCCAACGGAGTAATTCACCTCAAGATCCACTCAAGTTAGCTGGTGTTAATATTGCTTGCAGTAACACGTGTAGCTGTGGGTGTCATGCCGTTGGAATGCATACCAAAGGTTAGCAGTTTTACTATTAAATTATGTTTAGACCCTCGTTGAACTGGAGGTAATGAACATTAGTCCGTAGGCTAGAAAAAGTATTATTACCGAAGACCCCATGCAGTCAAAGACTCATCTGGGAAGTACATATTTGAATCAATCAGTATCTTTAAACTTTTCTTGGTATAAATACAACGTAATCAAACAAATGGCCAATGTCTCAAACACATTTTGAGACATTGGCAATTATTGGATTTGTATAATTACTCGAAATTTTTGTGTATCTATTTCACATAAAAATCACTGTCATTATTTGGTTAAAGACGTATATTCACTGCAGTAGGTACTTGGCAAATGCATATAATTTTCACACGTTGTTGTGCAGAGCATTCATTCACACAAAGTGTCCGTTGCTCAATTGATATCGACGATTGACTGTAAGGACTTACAAGGACTTCAGTTCTGATCTTGTCCAGGGCAGGAAGAACGTTTATAAGGATTTTCTCATCCGAAGGTGCGTTTCTCATACCATAAAGCAAGCAAGATGTGCAAGACCCTTGTGGTCAAATATATACCCTACAGGACTTTGCATATCCACTTCACTAACATCCATTGCCTTAGCTTCAACCCTAATAGTGTCCACTATCATCTTCAGTCTAGGAAACCCCACCCACTTTTTTTTTTTTTTTGGCCAAAACTCAAATTTTGCCTCCTTCCAGCACTATTCATGTCAACCTTCTGAACTACACACTCTTTAACTCCTGTCTGCACATACATCTGTTCTGACATACCTTGCCAGGGAGCACCCAATCTAGAATCATCCAACTTTGACCTTCTCTGGTTGAAAATGCCCCTAACCCATTGATCAAATTCATTTACTGTCTCTATGCCACTAACCACTCTGAGCTCTTTAATTTCCTCCTTAAAATTGATTTTCTCCTGTCCCAATTCCCTAAGAGTGAAATCATCTTCTTAGGAGATTTTAATGTCTACAACACAACTGGCTTTCCTCCTCCGGGTGTACAGATCTATCAAGCAGAGATGCCGAAACGTTTGTCATCCAATGACCTTTGGCATGGAAGCATACATTCCCCATACTACTCTGAACTGCCATCCCCTAACTAAACCTTGGGTTTTCCAGATGTGCCAAGGGTGTACAAATGAAATTAAGTGTACCACAACTGACTGACATCACAAACTGCATCCTCCTTTAGTGCTTATACTCAAGCCTGAAATAGCTGCAAAAAACTATCAGTGCTTCCAAAACAGTCTAAAAGAGCAAAAAAAGCAGGAAACTTGCAGCCTGTTCAAATGGCAGCTGAGCCTTTTGGTTTATTGTCTGAGCAATTTTATTCCCTATCATACCCAGATAGCTTCTATTGCATCATCACCCACAGAAAAAGCCAATCTCCTGGCTTCACACTTTGCATCCAATATGCACATAATTGACCATAATAAATGACCCCTTCCCCCAATGCAATACCCCTTATATCCTTTCACCAGAAAGATTAGTAAAATATTGTCCAAATTAGACACAAAAAAGTTTCCTGATCCTGATGCCATTCCTGAAGGTTTGTGCACCAGAACTGACTCCTATCCTTAGTCGCCTGTTTGGGAATTGGTCTATATTCAACCCATCCCAAAAAGGGTGACAAAGCACTGCTGTCTAGCTACCGCCCTATCTTACTCACCTCAGTCTTGTTTAAAGTAATGGGGAAAACTATCAATTCCCAACTCCTACACTACCTTGAAGGCACCCATCTAAGAAATGACCACTAGTATGGATTCCGTCACTGCGGATCAACAGGAGATCTACTCACATATATCACCCATCTCTAGACAAATGCCATGGAGATGTTTGGCGAATCTTAAGTGGTTGCACTTGATATCTCCAAAGCTTTTGACCAGGTTTGCCACAAGGGCAAACTAAGCAAACACCCATCATTTGGTCTGTCTCAGGATTTCTGCAGTTGGCCAGCTTTCTGTTTGGATGCACGCTATGTGTGGTGGTGGTGATTTCTTATCCTCTCACCATTCCACTAATTCAACAATTCAGCTAATGAAACCATTCATCTGGTGGTCAAGCTTGCTCTGCTTGGCCACTGGTGCTGGTAATGTTTCATTTACTGCAACTAATAATTACTGTAGTAATGCTTTCCAGAATTTTTGTAGTGTTTCATAGTACAAAATAATTTGTCTTAACTTCTTTAAAATATGGATTTGTAGTCACTATATCCTCCACGAATACTGTAAATGTGGTGTGTTATGATTGTGAAAATTATCTTTTTTGTAATGTGAGAATCCCACCTACACATTGTAAACTTGTAGCACTTCTATACAGTGGGTATCTGCTTTTATCAGCATTCTGGAGCCTTTTCAACAATTTGAATTTATTTTTCATTCAATGGTCCATATTTATTTGCAGGCTTATCTCCATTCTTCTTCATTTAATTCAATAATCATGCGTTCTAATTCTTTAGGTAATATGACTGTTAATATGATATCGTCAGCAAATTACAGATTACGTAATAATGAAAAGGCTCCAGAATGAAAACTAATCAAAATCACAGACAGATTGAAATAACAAGTTCAAACAAATATCTAGTACAAATCATTACAAACAACAATAAACTTGATAATGAATTTTTGGTTAGAATAACAACAGGGTGGAAAGTTTTTAACCATTACAGAGATATATTTAAGGGCAGTTTACCAAACTGCTTAAAACAAAAGATTTTCACCAGTGTGAAGATCTTTCGTTTTAACCAGTGTTGAAGATCTTTCACTCGCAACAATGACCTATTCTCTAAGTTAGTTCTCAAACTTCAGATATCTGCGTACCCCTTCTTAAATTTTCATTATTACCAAGTACCCCCTTATCAAATAATAAGTAAACGAAGTATATTTCATTGTAAATGTCTATTTTATTTGGATTTATATGTAAGCGGATATGGAGTTTGAGTTGAAATGCTAATTCTCTTCAACCGAATTCCATAATATCTGAAACACATTCACTATATAGGTATATATTTCTTAGTTTTAACATGTTCACGATGGAATGGTGTCAAGCAAATATAAAGCGGATATGGAGTTTGAGTTGAAATGCTAATTCTCTTCAACCGAATTCCATAATATCTGAAACACATTCACTATATAGGTATATATTTCTTAGTTTTAACATGTTCACGATGGAATGGTGTCAAGCAAAACCATATGTTGCACCGGCAACATAAGGTTTTGCTTGAGTCTATACAGCAGTTTCTGTTGGAGAGGAGATGTTATTCATTAGTTAGTGCAGTTTTTATCGCAGTTGTCTCTAATTGCACTATTTGTTGAGAAATATAACGATTCCATGCGTTAATGATGTATAGCCGAAAATTGCCACGTACCCCCTGAAGACCTTTCGCGTATCCCCAGGAGTACGCGTACCACACTTTGAGAATACCAAACTGTTTAATACGAAAGATTTTCACCAGTGTGAAGATTTTTTGTTTTAACCAGCATTCAAGATCTTACATTCCCATCAATGACCTATTCTCTAATTATTCTACATCAATATTCAATCCTCTTTTCTCCCAGTTCAGTTTTCTCATAGCATATTCAAGGACACTAGTGAATAATTTTGGTGGAATAGTTTCCTTGTCTGACTCCTTTTTCTATTTCTTTTCCATTTATTTATTATTATTTTTTTTTTTTTTACTGCTGAACATCTTTTATATATGAGAAAATATATTAACTTAATAAGTGTATGTAATTGTTAATGGTATAAATCTCTTTCCCTAAATGAGTCTCTGACTTCAGGAGAGTTAATATAATAATAAAAGTCTGAAAAGTTTATGGATTTGAATATGAAATGTTATATCACTTAATGAGCTGAGAGAGGTGAAGTCATAGTTGATTTTTTTTGCACACTGATTTTAGTATTTTTTATTTGACCCCCCCCCCCCCCTTCCCCCCATTATGCTTAGTTTTTTAATTAAAATTGCTTTTTGTTTTGAAGTAGATTTCCAAAAATATTTTTCTTTATATTTTTTATATATAATAAAAATTTTAAAAAATGTTCAAATTTTAAAAAAAATTTTATTAAAGAAAGTTAATTTAGAGTCGATTAAATCAACATGCATACATTTCTTAAGCAAGGATGTCATGAAGACTTTTTTACATGTTCTTTATTAAAACTAGGGATGCTCTGATTTGGAAAAAAAATTTTTTTTTACGGAAAAAACGTACATATTAAAATGATAAAAAAATTTAATTAGTTTTATTTTTGTTCAAAATATTTATAAAATTTAATTTGGTATGCTTTAGCCAAATATGGAAAGAAGAAAGATTTAAAAAGTGTAGTAATACTTCATCTAACTCTGCAACTACACAAAAATGCATTCTTATTTTTGTGAAAATAAGAAAACCATCCTTATTTCATAGCCAACTAGATAAACTTGAAAAGTTTTGAAAAGGCAAGAGCTTATGAGAATACAATCTTCAGCATCAAGAGCTTAGGAGAATATAATTTTTAGCACTGCTTAAAAGGCATGAGCACTCTCCAGGCTTCTGTATATTTTTTAAATTAAGGGGATATTAAATCCCACATATTTGCCTTTTATTATTGCATTTTGATTCAGAATTCACAACCTTATAGCTATTTTAAACTGTTGGTTCTCATCAGAGATCAAGCAGAAAACTTAAAATGGCAAGAACCCTCATTCACTACCAAAGCAACCCTATCAGAGAGTTGTATTTTTCATAAGTGAACCATAAGAGTTACTATTGAAGAAAAGCCTAACCATTATAAAATAAAGAAATCAATCCACATATATACATAGAAACTTGGAAGATTTCTTAGTAGTGCAAGCGACGGTAACTATGATGCTGAGGATTGTATTCTCATAAGCTCTCTGGTCTTCATTTGAAACTTTCCAAGTTTCTAGTATATATTTAGCTATGAAATAAGCATGAATCTTTGATATTGCTATTTCTGTTTATTTTTATTTTGCTAGAATGAAGAGTTTTAGGCTCTTCTTTAATAAAAAGGGAAAATAAAATTTTTTCTTTCTCTAAATATAATAACTGAAATAGAGGTTTCAATTTGGCATAAGTTGGATAGTGAAATGGAAGGATGGATCCATCCATATTTATAAAATTTATAAAAGTTTCAAAAAATTACCAGATAGTTTGAAAACAACCTCTCTGGTAAATTTTTAAAACTTAGAAATGTAGACAGAAACTTAAGTTTCTTTCTGTATTTGGCCATAAAATATGGTTGGATCCATATATGTATATATATATATCAGGTGGTATATTCCAGATGTGCAGTGCACACCAGCATAATAACAATTCACTGATATTATATGTTTGCATTTATTCCTGTTAAAGACTCCCCTCATTGTTTCCTTGCCTTGCTCGATTTCTAAAATTAGACACAATATGCTAATATCTCATGAAGAGGACACTTTTGACATGTAAACATTGCATCATATTCACGTTGATAGCCCAGGTGTGAGATCACAAAATAAACACCTTTGAGCCATTTGAACAGACATACAGATGACACAGCAGATCAAATTCTTACTGTTCCAGTGGTTTTAAACCACCTGGAAGGCAATATGAGGGTGAGCACTGAGACAATAGCATCTAGAAATCAGTGGCTGTGAGTGGTTATTGTGTCAATCAATCCAATTGAGTGTTGTCATGAGCTGCTGTTTTTCTTTTTTGAGTTTTATCTGTTGTATGTGCGTGAAATGTGAACTGACATGTTTAGGACACCGATATAGACAGGGCATTTTCTATAAATTATAACTTTTTTTTTGCATATTTACAATGAGAAACAGTGTTGGTGATTTAATGTCCTGTTTTCTGCCAGAGCTTTCACAGATTGTATGATCGATTATAGTTGAAGGAAGAGTTGGAACTTGTTTATAAATGAAGTATTTCGGCCTTTCTTTGGTTTGATTCGGAAAAATAATAATTTACCAAGTGTGAAGCTTATTAGCTCTTTATACTTAAGTAATTTACCAAGTGATTACTTCTTCAGATTTCTGAGTGTGTTAAATGGCTGTATTTAATACACTCAGAATTTAAATTATCTCTTACTTTAGTATTTGGCAATGATAATCTAATTTCACCATGAAGCATAAACCCTTTGTGCTTCTCACATAAATGGTGTGTGTGAAACATAGCTGTTGTTCATTTAACCTTTATGCTTTCCATATTTAAAATATTAATTGATAAATTAACGTATTCAAAGTTATCCTATAATTAATTTGCATTAGATATTAAGATGAGTGTTGATGTGCTATGCACTCTTAGCACTTTAAAACATTATTTTGCAACCTGTGCTACAAAATTTGTAGTGCAGGTTGCAAAAGCCACTTGACAGCACACCCACAGTAAATGGGCATGCAATGCCACTGATGTGTGTGTGTATATATCCCCTATTTCAATATCTTAATCATGTGAAATTTAAGCTTCTCACTGAGAATTTCTACCCACAGCCACATAGGATTACTATAATATTGAATATGAGTTTTTACCTTCTTGATTACTGCTTGTAGCTCTTGAACTTGAACAGTTCGAAGCTTCTGATGACAGCAGTAGGCCCATGCATGCTGATGGATTTTTGCTTGCCACTGCTCAGAGCTGATGCTTGGTGAGATAGCAGACTTTGTCTGTGACTGTGTCAGGCTGAGGTTTGGCATAGTATTGTTTGGCTTAGCTTAGAGATTTGTGAGAGATCCAATTTTGGACTTACATGAAAGAGTGACTTATTTAGGTCACTCACAAGTTTTTGGAACTTGGGCAGTTTGAACAGACATTGTTTGTTCTCTGATGAGAATCAACAGTTCAAAACATCTGTCAGGCCAGTGTAATCTAATTAGTGGACTAATAAAAGGGGAATATCTAGACTTCTTGGCAGAGTTCTTTTCTTTTAAATAGTGTAAGTCAAGTCAGTCCTGATTTCGAAGGTTATGTTCTCATAAGCTGTCTGGTAAAGTTTCAAAACTTAAGTTACTTTCTACATTTGGCTATAAAATAGCGATCGATCCATTACATCCTTCATTTCAGTATAATAAAACTGTCACTTAATTTTATAGAGAACATTTATTTAAAAAAGTGGGAGCAAGAACGGTCAGTGAGTTTAAAGAGTGGTATGATAGACTTTGTGTTTTTCGGGGGGGGGGACCTCCCCCTCGATGAGTCTTGACAGACTTTGTCTTAGGAAGGACCTCCCTCGATGAGTCTTTTGACTCCTTGGAGGCCTGAATAATAATAATAATAATAAAAACAATACAGCATAAAAATTTGAAAAACATTGCATTTATTTCCTCAAATAAAATAAAAAATATTACTAAGCTTTTATTTTAAATTGTAAAATATAGAAAATAATTATGAATTTAATAATCAAAATAAATTTGCAATAAATTATGATGTAGGAATTTTTCAGCATTTTTTGGGAGTGATCTATTCTGGTTTGTTCATTCTTGGGGATTTTCTAGGATTACAGTGCTAATCTCATGATATGATATTCTAATTTTTTTCCATCTTGTGAAAAATCTCTAGATGAATACCAGTGTATTCATCTAGAGCTATGCTGAAAGAAATTTCCTCTGAGAAATACATTGGGTTTATTTGGCTGCAATAATGAGAAAAAATGAGAACCAACTAGTTTCACCACAGATATTTGTGGCTTCATCTGGGTTAAGATTAAAAAAAAAAAATACAATAAATGCTAATATGAACTAAAACATTACTTAAGTATAGAACACGTAGGAACCTTTATGACATAAGTTGAAAATGGAAACCATATGAATTGTGGGATCTTGTACAGGTTTGCTATTGGTAATGTGTGCAAGATAGTTGGTTGAAAAGTTAATCTGATGTGCAGAAGGATATAATGAGCCATTTCCAAATATCACACAGGATTATTCTTTGGTTTCTGTTGAATGTGTCTTGTGAAGGGATGATCATAGTAGATTCTTTTGTCGCAGGAAGTGAAGTTGTTTTTTTATGTAAGGCATGGAGCTCTTATCCCATTCCCCTGAGTGTGGGAGAAGTGAAAAGTTAAGCCTGAGCTGTCTTCTCTGTTGTTATTAACATCTCCAATATGCTTTTTCTAATCTCCAAAGTTTTAGATGTCTGCATTATAAACTACAAATGTTTATTGATTGCGTTGTGGTTTTTATGCAAATGCAATAAACTTCATATAATCAAAATAGGGTTGAAAGCCATTCTTATGTCACGAGAGTTGAACAGACTTTAGTCTTGAGAAAGTATCAATAAAAGAGATGGAAACATAAGTTCAGTTGAGAATATTGTAATTTTGGAGCATGAGTACAAAATAGTATTTTTTCATACCATTTTCTAAGAATATCCTTTTCTCCCAAGTAGTTGGAGTAGAGATGGTAATACTTTCTTTAGTTTTTCTTCATCTCTTGTGAAATATATTGCCCTTTTTAAAGCATATTATAATACTTAATTTTGAGACTGCCCAAACTCTATAAAAAGCAAAACCACCTCCTTTGAATATATCCTTCTTGGAAATACATACTTTTTATTCCTTATGCCAGAACATGAATATTGTCACCAAAAGAAAAAACAAAAATACTCTAAGAGAGAAACCTCCTTTGGATTTTTTGGAAATTAAGACATCTAAGAAAGGTAGTTTTCCTTCATTTTCAAGTTCCAAAGTGAATTTAATTTTTTGGTGGAAGGAGTTGATAGACGAAAGAAAATAGTGCAACTCAGCAACACTATTTCCATATGATAAAGATGTTATCTACGTATCTCCACCAAATTGAAGGCTTTTTTGTTTGTAGATGTGAGGAAATGTTTGTGAAATGAAAGAATTCTTTGGAATTTTTAGGATTACAGTGCTAATCTCTGATATTCTAATTTCTCCTTTTTTCCCCTCATATTTTACTGATATACTTTTTTTATATTGAGCCTTATAATCCTCATGAAACTGCTCTCCATATCCATACCTTCTGAAGTTCCTCTTTGATTTATCCTAATCTCATGTTTCTCTTTGGTGGGGGGGAGGGGGGGGGAAGTGAAGAATACATCTATTTAGAACTGTGGACTTATTTCTATTTGTGCTGTTGTTTTTAGGTGATGAACAGCTGATTCAGTTTTTGGAAGAAGAAATAGTAAATGAAACTAAACAACAGAAATCTCCAAAATTACCAAAAATTGAAGGATTTGAAATAGAAACAAATGGTGCAGAAGTTACATTAACCAGAAACCTTGATAATGAAAAGTAAGTTTAATTAACAATTTTAAAATTATAGTTTTCGTATTTGTAAAATTTTAGAAAAATTGGTGATTTTTCTAATATTTTTCTATTCTTAATTTTCCTTAAAGTGGTTGTGCCATAAAGCTGGATTTTAAGCAGATGATGGTTGTTAAGATTACCATCGTGTTGTGATATAACTGATATCTTAAAAAAAAAAATCATTATACGGTTATCCCCCCCCCCATCCGCAGGTTCGCTATCCACGGTTTCAGTTATCTGCAGTCAACCCCGATCCAAAGATATTAATTTACAAACGGTCAACTTACGAAACTTTCATAGTCTCTACAAACTTTCAAAAATTCTGCTTTGAAATAATGTTGAATCTAATATCCACTTTGCAAATGTAATTTTACATTGCCAAAATGAAGCCATGTGGCTCTTTCTTTTAGTAATAGAGATTTTTGGCTGATTCTAAAGATATACCAACACAGTGCAGCATGTTGAAAAGGTGGAGAAAGCTACACACTCTTCTGTGGTTGTTAAGATTCCATTCATATTCAGATAACTTTATTACAATATATTGTTATAATTGTTCTATTTTATTATTAGTTATTGTTGTTAATCTCTTACTATGCCTAATTTATAAATCAAACTCTACCATAGGTATGTTCGGTACTATCTGTGTTTTCAGCTTAGCGCGGGGTTCTTGGAACGTATCCCCGCAGATAAGGAAGGGGGGGGGGACTACTATATTCCTTTTCAATTTCTGGTTCCGAATGTATTTCAGATGCTAACAAATGAATAAAAAAATGTTTGTGTTAGATGCTTCTTACTAGAGAATGAATTGTTCTCTAATGCATGGTCATGATTTAATGAAAATATTCAACTATCGCTTAGTAATTTATTTCAAAATTTTTAGCCTAGAATCCATGCCATCAATGGCTAAATTTACAACAAAGATGATGATTATCAGCCTGTTGCACCTCACTGCTGGGCAAAGGCCTTTCCAAATTTCTCCATTCTTCTCTCTTACACAAGCCATCCTCATCCTCTGTCTCCTTCTTGATCTCTTTCTTTCTGGGATAATCTTTCATCATAGCTACATGGCCAGCTAGTTGCAATTCAATTCCATTTTTCATTCAGAAAGCTAAAGGGAATAGATATTTCAATTTAAATATACAGCAAAACACACAGTTGTGGTTCATGTGCCATTGCACTTCTTGTGCAACTAGTAGTGAGCTAGATATAGCATACCGTTAGTTCACATAGGTATTACATAGATAAATAGTATTACATTAGTAGCGATATGGATGTTTAGTAGAAATACCTCTCCCCAAATTGGGATAGCCCAAGGCAGTCATTCCTTAAATTCAATTTGTGAATCATATTACATCTCTCTCTCTCTCTCATGAATGCTATTAAGAAATGGCTTTTGTGGAGAACTTTGGCTTTATTACATTGAACTCCATGACTACTAGAGATTGCATGCTGAGCATGGTCCAGTTTGTCTGACTCATAGCATCTGATGGAATTTCGGTATTCTTATAATTTGAAAGAATTTATTATCCAGAATGACTATTTCCTTACCAGAAATTTGGAAAAGACTGATCCTTATTCATTGAAAACAATACCCCCCCCCCCACATTTTTTTAAAATTGTATATATATATATATATATATCTTATTAACGATTCAACGATGACTTCTAAGGACGGAACAGGCCATGCTAGGCCTAAATCCTTGATACGGATGATGATGGTGATGATATATCTTATTATTAAGAGAGATCTCCAGGGAGTCAGGAACTTGTCGGGGGAGGCCATACTATTCGCACCAGCTGTCAGACCTGTCCTTGAATTCTTTCATGCTATTTGCACACACAACATCCAGCAATTCATTCCAATCATGCACTGTTATATGAGAGAAAAATCTAGCCCTAAACCCCTTCTTGACAGCATTCATTCTCAACTTCTATGGATGCCCTCGTGCCCTTTTCCTACCCTCCATAAAATGAAAAGTATACTGCAATTTTGTATAACTCTTTCAGAAGTTTGTTAGTCTCAATCATATCATCCGTCTTTGACCTGTTTGCTAGTGTCTGCAGCCTACAAATTCTCAATCTGTCTTCATAATCTGTATTTTACAATCCTAATATCATTTTTGACACTCTCCTTTGCACTCTCTCCTCCATATCACAATCACCATGTAAACCAGCAGACCAGACCTGTGCACAATAGTCCAAGTGTGGTTTTATCAAGGTCATGTAAAGAGGCAAAACGACTTCCTCATCTTTACATGGCAAGGTTCATTACACTATTGTCATTATTCTCTGAGATGTGTTTACAATTTTTGCTATATGACCCTTGAACTTCAAACTCCTGTCTACTAAAACTTCAAGATCCCTATCCTCATCAGTTTCTTCAAGCATAATCCCACCAGTATAATACAACATTGGATATCTAATTACACCAAACTGTATGACTTTGCATTTACTGACATTGAACTGACATCCATTTTCCCATGCCCACAATTCCATCCTATTCAAATCATTCTGCAAGTACTGCATATCATCTGCATTCCTGATTACCCTACTTATCTTAGCATCATTAGCAAATAGCTTTATTTTGCCTAACAAATCCTTTCCCATATCATTAATGTATAGATTGAATAACATTGGACCAAGGACTGATCCTTGTGGTACACCACTAGTTACCTCAAATCTTGCAGACAGACTCACCCCTCCCCCCTAATAGCACTTTTTGATATCTGTCAATCAGCCATCCTTTTAACCACACTAATATTTTATAATCCAGACCCATATTTTCCAATTTATGCAACAGTCTTCCATGCTGTATTCTGTCAAAAGCTTTAGCAAAATTCAAAAGTATCATGGTGTGTCAATTCCCCTTGTCTAGTTCACTGGTAACATTATTATAGAATGCAAGCAAGTTGCTAAAATATGACCTTCCCTTAGTAAACCCATGCTGTTCATTGCGAGGTAGAGATTCTCTGTCAACCCATTTCTGAATGCGAGTCCTAACCAACTTTTCCAAGATCTTCACCACCACTCCTGAGATACTGATTGGTCAATAGTTGGATACATCAGTCTCTGCATCTGTGCAATGGGACTACTATACATTGTTTCCACTCCTGGAATCTTCTCTGTTCTGAAACTCAAATTATATAGCCTTGTCAAGGGAATAGCTAGTTCAGCTGAACTCTTTTAGCATCCGTGCTGATATAAAGTTTATGAGAAAAACTGGTTCCTATTGCAGAATTATTATTCAGTTTGTGCAAAGTTCTAGTACTTCCTCCTCGAGTTTCCTCAAACACTGAAGATTTCAATGTTGTATATACCAGTTTGATAGTTTTTAGAAAAATGGCTGCTCATTAGTTGAACAATCACTTCTGCATTAGACACCTGCATACCATCTACATTCAGTAGAGGTACTCTTTCAAATTCATTGAAAGAGTAGATAGAGGTGACCCCGTACGTAGTGCAACTCATGTTAAAGGTGGAATAAGTTCTGATCACTATTCTTAATATTTACCCTTAATGCAAAGCACATCTCCTGGAGGAGATGTATGATGCTATGTATTAAAGGCAAGGGGCCACTACCCAGACCAGTTTCGACCTTTATTGAGGTCTTGTCAGTGGGAGCCAGGCTAAGAAATACTAAGTAATACAGAGCTTATAAATATTTTACCAAAACAAGTTACCATAAGGTGCTTTGACCTTATTAAATAAAAATCTCAGGATGAGCGATAGATGTAGAAATTTCTACATCTATCTCTCATCCTGTAAATATATTTGCCAGGTATGCTAATTGACTGAGCCATTTCCAATTATGTAAATGCTTTTTCAATTCAAACTTTTCATCAAGAAAAACTTGTAGTTCATTCCGAAGTTCAGATAAACGAGTAAATTATTTTCCACGAGAAAGCAACGAACATCGGTATGGAAAAGAAGTTGTGTATAGTTGCTTCCCATTTCTTTGCAAAGTTGAGAGAAAAGTCTAGCATTTAGAGGACGGCCTGTAATATAATTTATGATTTTTACAGCTTCATCAAGAACTTTTCTTAGGTCTGTAGACATCATATGTGTAACCAAAGCCTCCCTGTGTATGCAGCAGTGTGTCGACTTTGCATTTGGTGCAACAGCTTGAATCCTTGAAATAAACCCTTTTTTAGATCCAATCATGGATTTCACTCCGTCCATGCTTATTCCAACACGTTTCCAATCAAGCTTGTTTTGATGCATAAAGGTATTTATACTGTTGAATATTTCTTCTCCTGCTGTATGTTCTAGCAAGGGTTGGCAATATAAAAGGTCGTTATGAATTTTTTGATATTTTTTGTACCTAACGAACACCAGAAGATTTGCAAAATTTGTAATGTCGGTGGATTCATCTACCTGCAACGCATAATAACGACTCTTACATATATCGGATAACAATGTTTGTTTTATATTTTCAGCCATTTCAGTGATTCTTCAATGAATGGTACTATTTGAAAATCAAATCCGATCAAAAGATCTTTTTGCATTATCTCCGATCATAATTTCCGCTATTATTTTTGCTGCAGGCTTGACCAAAGTTTCACCAATTGTTTCTGCTGCACCACTTTTTGCTATTAATAGTGACACACAATATGAAGCTTCTAAAGCCTTCATGTTTTCACCTCCTGACATGATTGACATCACTTTTTCAGATTCTTTTAAATTTTTTAGTTTATTTCGAAAAAATTCGACAGGTTTGTCCTTGCATTCATTATGTTTCGATTCAAAATGGCGATTTAAATTACATGGTTTCATGCTTTCATTTTTTTAAAGTTTCACCACAAATTACACATAATGGAATAGGTTCCTCTTCATTTCCCGTCCATGAAAATCCACATTTCAAGTAGTTTATATCGTACTCACGAAGTTTTCTCATCTTCTTCCTAGCTGGTTCTTTAGAGATGTCAGACAACGCACACTTATCAATTTCACTTGATCCAGATACAATATCAACATTTTCTTGTAGCTGACAGCTACTTGTATCTACTATGTTCCTCTCTTTTGCACATTTTAAAAATCAAGTCTTTAACCAGTGATCCATACTTAAGAATTTAAAAGCTAAAAAAAATTATCGTATTTAACGAACAGTCCTTCAACAAATGGCTAGTGAAAGCAGAACTTGAAACAGACAGCAATGGTAGGCCAGTAGAGATAAAGCAGCTATGAAGACATTCATATGATTGGTGTGGTATTAACAAAAGATTGTGCTATTAATTGACAAAGGCAAGCTGACAGTTCAGTTGAAATGCTAATTCTCTTCAACCGAATTCCTTATATATTATCTGAAACACATTCACTATATATTTCTTAGTTTTAACACATTCACTCAAACAAAACCATATGTTGCCGGTCCACCATGGTTTTGATTGTCTACTATACAGCATTTTATGTGGTAGGGGTCATGCGATTCTTTATTTCGTTTTTATCCCAGTTGTCTCTAATTGCACTGTTTGTTACACAAACAGTGCAATTAGAAACATATTACACAGCCTGCATATTACAGAAACATATTACACAGCCTGCAGATGTCTCTGTGCCTTATTCAGTGATACAATAGGAACGTTTTACGATCTCAAACTTAAATTTTATTTCATGCGTTAATGATGCATAGCCGAAAATTGCCACGGATCCACCAGGGGTCCGCGTACCACACTTTGAGAAACGCTGCTTCACACTAACACTCTTGAATTATTGAAAAATGATTTTCTTCTGGACATTTTAAAACTATATGATATTAGTTTTAAAATGTAAATTTTAAAACTAATATCATATAGTTTTAAAATGATGTACATTAAATCACTCAGTAGGTTTGCTGGTCTGGTTGGCTGAGTAATTAATGTAATTGCTCTATAACTGCAGGCTGATAGTTATGTAACTGCACATACTTGGATGAAGGATTAAAGAAGAATGTAATTTCTTGGGAAGTTTAATTTAAGAAGCAAATTATAGGAAATAGAACAAAGAAAATTATGAGAAATTATGCGTTGATGAGAGAATAAAGGATTCGTAGTAGGAACAAACATAATACAAAACAAGAAAAAGTACAAATGCTAATGAGAGACATAAGAAAAAACTAGGAGTACGAAATCAAAAAATGAAAATGCAGAATTAATGTCACTTATCTAAAATCTTCATAATGAACCAAAATGTTAGTAAACTGTACCATTAAATAAATTTAGCTGAAAAAAGAATCAATATAGCTTTTTTTTTTTTTTTAAACCATGGATGAGGCATCTTGCAAACAAATGAAGCTGTTATCCATGCAAAATTCAATTTTTTAAACTTTGTATTAAAGGAATACTGTATCTCCTTTACATGTTATAGTTCTTCAATTTACATTTCTAGGAGAACAGTATCTAATTTTGCCAACTGTTCATCATTGGGCCTGTCCAATTTCAAGCTGACTTGATTATACCACATGCTCAGTTACTTTCCCTTTTACATTATTACTAAAACAGACCAATGTTCATCTTGTGTTCATTTGCAATTGGAAGTTGCAGTTATAAAATCAAATGACTGTTTAAGTTTTCAGTTTATTTTGGATTAATAGTACAAACTGCACATATTTAGTTTATTATGAAGATTTCCATTCAGAAGTAACACTTCTTAATTTAAACCCACTACCCACACACGGTACTAATGTACTATAGGTTGATCAACCAACCGCTTGTGTATGGGCACGATATTAAATATATATATATATTAATTCAGGATTTTTATTTTTATAATTTCATTCTCTTCTAGTTTGTTATTTGTTTCTTATATGTCTCCCATTAATGTTCACATTTGCACTTTTTGTTGTTTTTATGTGCTTCTTTAATGATTTTCTGCCATTGGTTCTTTTTGTTCATTTGTTCTTTTTTGTTCTTTCTCATTGGTTATCTTGTATTTCCAGAGCTTTCCTTTGTTATATGCCCCTTGAGTTTCTTTATTGTATTTATCTATGATTTCATTTTATGTATGGTTTTTGCCACACATAAACATTGTTCTGTGGACAGTACCATTTCCTGCTATTTGTTTTGTTTCCAATCATTTTCTTTGTTTCATGGGAATATATTATTTATTTTTTCCTGAATTCATTATAACCAACATGCTATTTCTCTGGTCCTCCCTAGTGGTTTGTGGCTATTGTATCCCCTGAATAGATGTATATCCAAGAGTAGTGAATCATATTTTTGGAAGCAATTTTTTTAAAGAATATGAGGGTCAAAGCTGTATAAATGAGAGGAGAACTCCTTCACATAGCCTTTAAAGGAATGTGGAGAACTGACTGGGGCGTCTGACCTAATGTCAAATCCCCACCTTCTCGTGGTGCACTCTGTTAGGTATAGTTTGCCCACCGATTAGAGATCCCTCGACACTTGTGTGCATGTCAGAAAAAGGAGAATCCATTCCGATAATAGGGTAATCAATCTGTCTTCTGGGATGAGTTTGTTTATTATTACAGTTCGGAAAATTTAGCATTTCTTTTATGAACATTGTAGTTTTTAAAGTGTAACTATTTTGCTTGTGTAACAGTCGGAAAAATGTACGTAGAGTATTAACAAAATTAAAAAAGGTATAGCATAAAACAAAAATTTAGCTAAGTTTATTTTTAAGAAAGTTTTCTATAAAATAAAAATAATTATACAGAAAAACAGAAATTTTTTCAAATGAACTTAGATATTCTAAACTTACAGTTGAGAGAACTGAGACACTTTAATGTCCTAAACTGATTAATTATTTATGACTTGTGACTTTTAACAAACCCATGCAAAAAAATGTTGGAAAAAAATACCATTATCAAATCCTTTCAATCTTCAGAGTCATCTGAATCGGTGTCCGAATTGCCATCACTTTCACTTAAACTGATTACCAAAGGTTCGCATAATTCTTCGATAATTCCATCTCTGTCCCAATACATATTTTCCAATGAGGTGACATCGAGAGCAATATTTTCCCCAGTTTTGAACTGTAATACTTTCAATCACCTGTTCTGGAAGCTTAAAAAGTTTCGACATGTCAATATCTCCAGTTACGTTGCGATGGCGAATGAAACTTTTCACTTATGCCCAAACATACTCAATAGCATTAATAGTGCAATGATATAGTGGTAGCCTCAAAGCTAGAAATCCATGCTCTTTGAGCATCGTGTTGAATTTAAATAGTTTAGTTGTGGGCGAGTTTCTTTTGACCAAATTAAGCAATTCAATTTTTCGCATATCTGGGGAATGGTAAATGTTATTTGCAGAGAGCCAATCTATAAGAACTTGCTTCTTATTAGACCACTTTGGAACTTTGTTTAATTGAATAGAGTGATATGAAGTGTTATCAATTATAACAACAGCATTTTTAGGAAGGTTTGGAATCAGTTTTTCTTCTGCCCACTTTTCGAAGATCTTAGAATTCATTTGCCCATGGTAATCTCCAGTAGTTAAATTGGCTTTGTATAGTAAGTTTCAATTCTAAAAAACCCATTTCTCCACCCGCACACAAAATTATTATGCGCAGCGAGGCATTTCTGGTTTGTAGCACTCCACATTCTTCTTTAGACTGCCAACATTTTCCATAAGTTAAATTACTATCAATCCAAGTTTCATCTAGATACACAATCGTTTTTTTCTCCTCCCTGAAACGTCTTATTGCTCTCAAATACTGCGTTCTAGATAAAACAATGTCACTTTGCTCCATGATAAGTTTCCTTTTATTCTGGGACTTTTTAAAACAAAATTCAATTTCATGAAGTATTTTCCTTGAACTTTCTCCTTTCCAAGGAAAATTAATTTTTTCTTTAAGCACAGGAATCAATTTCGGAACAGTTGGCACCCTTTTCACGACCACGTAAAATTCGTGAATAGTTCTTCTTATAACATCTACATCAAAATCATTCAAAGCTATGGTTTCGATGGTTTTCTTTACTCTGACGCTTTTTTTAGGAGATTTAAATTATGGCTTACCTTCACCTTTTGATTCCCAACGAATTCTTTTAACAGTCTACCCTGATATGCCCGCAATTGCATCTGCACATTTTATGACTTGAGAAAGGGGAACATGGAGACAATTCTTTTTTGCAGAATGTCAGCACATTATTCAATATTCTTTTGCAAGGGCTACTGAAACGTTTAACAATAGAACTTGTTGACTGTACTGGATGCATCATACAAATTAATAATAAAAAAATAATGCAAAAAAATGACAACAAAAATCAAGCTACTACTAGTACAGCGACAGACAAGAAAGCATGCGATTTCGCATGTTGGTGACCAATTTGTATATCCTTCATTTCTTTCTCCCCTTCAGTATGAATCGACTATTCTTGGCAAAATGCCAAGGAGAGATCTATAAACAGTGGGCGAACTATATCTACTTGGATACTGAACGAACAATATAAAATGATGGTACAGCATGACAGAATTTCATTCTGGCTGGGGTGTCGTTCGGTTAAACAAAGCCCCCGTTGTTTTCGCCAGGGAACCAGGGCGAACAGCGAAAAGTCAGCTACTGGAACAAATCTGAAAACACACCCCAACTCAACATCACCAGAGTTAAAGACTGGTACTATCAACATAAGAAGCCTGAATGCCAAAGAAATGGAGCTAGCTGAGGAATTAGGTAAGTATCAGATCGACATAATAGGGGTGACTGAAACAAAAAAAAGACAAAAACTGGTGAGATCTTTCTTAGCAATAAATACAAAATGTTATATTCAGGCAATGACAATCAAGAAAAAGGAGGAGTAGCCATAGTATTCAAATTCGAGGCTAATCTTCTTGAATGGTAGGCAATCTCAAGTAGAGTGATGTGGGCAAATATGAGAAATTAGACAATGAGACTTATTTGTGCCTATGGTCCCACAGAAGGTTCTACTAAGGTAGAAGTGGAGGAATTTTTTGGTGCTTTAGAGTAAGCATTTGCACAATGAAAAAGGAAAAGTTGGTCCTTGTTGGGGATCTAAATAGCAGAGTAGGAAATGATTGTTAGACATACAAAAATATTTTGGGAAAATTTTGCAGAAAAGAGTAAAGCTAATAGTAATGGCAAATACCTGTTAAATTTCTGCTCAGGACATGGACCAGTTATTACTAACACAATGTTCCCACATAAAAATGTGCACAAATTCACATGAAGAGAAGATGCAAGGAATAAAAAAAAAACCTCATTGACTATGTTATTGTTGATAGTGATGCTTTCTCACTTCTGCAGAACACTAGAGTGTAGAGGATTTGAAATTGGAAGTGATCACTATTTAGTCTTGAGCAGGATAAAATTGAATTTCATATTGAAAAGAATAACATGTAAGAAAGTTTTAAAGCGAACAAAAGTTGAGCAGCTTTTGGATTTTGGGAAGTTTTATGTAACTGTATTTATTTATTTATGCATAAAACTTCCCAAAATTTGAGAAACATTACTTATCAGAGATTCCAAGTTACATCCTAGGCCACCTACAAACACCCATAGAAGGCGCACCACCAAATTGGACTTTAGTCACTCATGTGTTTCACTTAGTATTGTATTTGAGTGTGTTATTACAAAAGTTATTTGTAATTCCTGAGGATGTCTCAATGACAGATGAAATATTGAAAGCATTAAAAGTAGTTTTAATCTTTTCCCAGTACTGATGATATTCCATTAAACCTCCAACACGATGTCTTCACAGCACTTGAGCCTCAACACATGGCTTCCGTGGTGATTCTGATATGGTGGAGGGAGTGCAAAGGAGAGTGTGTCAAAAATGATATCAGGATTATGGAATACAGATTATGAAGGCAGATTGAGAATCTGTAGGCTGCAGACACTAGCAAACAGAAGAAAAAGGGGTGATATGATTGGGACTTACAAACCTCTGAAAGGATCATACAGAATTTACAGACATGTAAATTGAGAATGCCAGGGATCCATCAGGCTGGCATGTAATCAGAGAGTCTAGGAATGGGAGACTGTTTTCTTTTTCTTTTTCCTTTTCTAAGGTAAACTGGATCCTAGAGGGTTGATTGTTTAGATGTGTTGAGAAATGTTTGATCTCTAAAGTTTCTGGATTATGTGATATATATATATGTGTGTGTGTGTGTAAAAATATTATAAAAAATACCCTATCCCACTCTGCTAAGGTACAATAAGAAAGTACAACCTTTCATGTTTGAGGCGGTCATCCAACTGAATTGTAATGGCACAAAATTGCTTAGCAGGAGTATTTGATATAGGCTTCATCTTTGGTCTATTGATTTCTACATTGAGATTTTGTAGCAAATTTTCATAAATTAGTATTTAATTCAAACACTAAGTGAAACGAAACTATATATATATATATATGTAGAAAGTTTTTTACCTTGGGTATAATGTACATTAAAGATACCAAGCTATTTTAAATATAAATAAACCTGGTTTTAATCCATTTCCCAAGTAAGCAAACAGACAAGTCAGTCAAATTTGCGCCTGCAAGTAGAGGTGACCCCGTACGTAGTGCAACTCGTGTTAAAGGTGGAATAAGTTCTGATCACTATTCTTAATATTTACCCTTAATGCAAAGCACATCTCCTGGAGGAGATGTATGATGCTATGTATTAAAGGCAAGGGGCCACTACCCAGACCGGTTTTGACCTTTATTGAGGTCTCGTCAGTGGGAGCCAGGCTTAGAAATACTAAGATTTAAGTAATACAGAGCTTATAAGTATTTTACCAAAACAAGTTACCATAAGGTGCTTTGACCTTATTAAATAAAATCTCAGGATGAGAGATAGATGTAGAAAGTTTTTTACCTTGGATATACCACTGACAAGACCTCAATAATGGGCGAACCCACTCAGTCTCCAAAAGTTAGATAGGGCTAAAACGGCCTCGCCTACTCCCAAAGGGGAAACAAAAAGGCATTAGCTGATTGCTGACATATTTACCAAAGCAACAAATTCAACTTCTTTGTTCCTGATTTTTGTTCGCATTTGTATATAGACATAAGTTACTTCCCAGCTTTTTTTATATCCTTATATCAGCAGTCTGCTTGGCCCAGTGGGTAACTTTATGTCTTTTCTGTTCCTGTACACATTCAGAAAGTCCAAATTCAATGCATACTGGTCTACCTGTTCACCAAAGTCATAACTATACTTATTGCCATTTGTATCATCATCACACTTGCATACCCTAGCTGAACTTATATATTCTCACCATTCCTCCCATGATAATCTAGTTTCCCTGCATTCAGTGCCAGATTAAGGGACAGGCTGACCGGGCACCAAACATAGAGGTGTCAAAACTAAGACTGGCACTAGGGCCTGAGAGCCTGCGCTCCTTCCAAAAATAATTACCTGGCAATGGAGCATTGCTATATTTTCTTCTGCTCCAAAAAGATGCAAATATTGAAAGAACATAAAATAGTTCATTATCTTCTATTGATAGAAATGTCTACTTAGCAAGTAAAGTCACATATTTAAGAATCTATAGACTTTTTATCTTTATATATGTACTAGTATAACCTGTTGCAAATGTATTTGCAATAATAAAGCAAAAATAGAATAAAGTTTAAAAATCAAACACTACATTATTTCACAAAAGAGTAAATAAGGAAAAAAGAAAGAAATAAACACCACTAACAATTTAACTATTCTCTGCTTGTAATAAAAATAACCAAATATAAATAAAAACAATTAAATACAAACCCCATTACGGTTAACTAAACTAATTAACTTCTTTTTTTGTCAAAGGCCAATGGTTCTTATCTAAAATAGTAGTGACATTGACAGGAATGAACGCTTTGAAGAAATTAAATCTCTAAACAGTTTACTTCCGGAAAACATCAATTCGCCATTAGAAACTTTACAATTTTTAAAAGCAAGCAATTTGCATAATATAGTTCCAAATATGTAGATTGCTATTTAAATTATACATATTTTTGGTTGTAAAATGTTACAAAATATAAGACTTATTGTTAAACTTGTTAAACTGACCATAGATTTTTAATTCGTACGTATCTTCGTACAATATTGCCTACCGGTTTTGCTAGTATAGTATAAGTATAAAAAAAATATAAAAAAAAAAACTTAGGGGCATCACACACGGAGTCTGCCCAGGGTGCAAAATTATCTTGGTCCACCTCTTGCCTGCATTTAGGTCTTATACCAATAAATAATTTCTCTAGGTATTCCTATGGAATCCCAAGTCCATTTAAGTCCATCTGTCTTATATGAAATTTTTCTGCTATCAAATTCACTCCACATATAGAATAACTGGCACTTATTTCTTCTATGCAGCCTGCACATTGAATCATTTGCTATCATAGCCCTCCTTTGTTACTCTGTTATCATATGTCAGTAACAGAGTAACAAAGGACCGCTGAAATTAACATATGTCAATAATAGAGTAACAATTCCCTCTCTCTTTATTCAGCAATTCTCTCTCATGCTGTATCTTATTACTTAAATCATTTCTTTATATGAGCACCGTCTCTTTCTGGATTGCATCTGTGACATCTTTATCACTCCTGGAAATATATGCAGTATGTATTTAATTTTATATCATAGAAATATATATGTATTTAATTTTAATATTGTATACATGAAAATCATGGGAGAAACTATTCTATTTTATTGTGGTGAATTAACTGCTCAAATTTGCATCAGAATTTTATTATATTTATATAATTCGTAAAGGGCTTCGATATGTTGCGACATAAAAAGCTGTAACTAAATTGGAATAGATGAGATAGATACTAAATTAGTAATTCAGATAAGTGCTCGGTTGTCAGGGAGATATCAGTATATGAGGGCACAGTATCCCGAAAGAACAACGTCAACTGTAGTATACGCAAGGATCTGTTTTGGAATCCATTAATTAATCTACAAGATTAATGATATCGGAATGGATTTAACTGGAGATTTGTAGCTGTTTGCAGATGATGCAAAGTTAATTCAAGAAGATAAAACCATGCTGGAGGATTATCTGAATAAACTGTATAAATGAGCTAGTTTGTGGAGCTGTCAGTTCAGTGAGACCAAGTGTCAGAATTTGAGATCTAGTAGGCAAGGGTGGGATGTAGAGTATAAAGTTGGCATGGAAATTTTTTGGCATTGCAGTTTGATAATTTCCATTTATTATTACTTATGTGAAACTATTCAAATATAATTATTAGTAACATTGCTGACCTCTTAAATTTGTTCTAGAATTGTCGTGAAACTTAATGTCAGCCACTCAGTGGATACTGCAAGTGATGACAGTGTAGATCCCAGTCAAGAAAAACAACCAGAAATGGGAGAAGTGAGTAGTATGTTTGAAAAAATATCTTTAACTATAGTGATATTTGTATTTAAGTATGTAAATTATATTTTAATCATTTAATATGATCAAGAATCGGCTTACATAACATTATCAAATACATCAGGCATTCAAAGTGATGAGCTGGACACATTACAAGATATAACAAAATGGTGTAAATTATTAACTGAGTGGAGACCTGTAGATAGGTAATAAGCAGAGGAAAAGACTGAAGAAGAGATGGAAAGATGAAATTATTAGGATTTCTGGAATATAATGGATGAGAAATCCTGAAGAGAGAATAGATTTTAGAAAATTAAGGGTAACCTTTGTCAAGAAGCAGACTGATTCATCTTTTAAAAAAAAAGAGAGAGAACAGGACCATCAATCGAAGTTCCTACTCATCAATTGGCACATAAGTGACAGGCACTTGTGACACAGTAGTTCTTTCAGGATCTACCATGTTCACTCTATATAAGGGGACTAAAAAAAGTGCTCTTCGCAGCCTGAATGTTAAACCTGTTATAATTATTCATCTATGTTGATTTATGTCAGCAGTATGAATATTCATAACAGTCAGTATGAGTAAAAAATGGCTGCTTTTGCTGCCTTCTTAGAAATCCACTGTGTTGGAGATGGACAGCTAAGACTGTAGCATATACCTTACTTTTGAAAAATAAAAACTGATTCATGAAGTTGGTTTTGCTATTAAAAATAAGCTTGTCAGTCAGCCATCTATCAGAAGTATAAACTATAATCATTGATCATAAGATGACCTTACACTTGAAACTGATCAAGAATCAGCATGCCACAGTGATCAGTACCACTATATATTCCAACTCTAGTTGCTGATAATGATCCAGATTGGACTCAAATTAGACACCATCACCATCTTGTGTAACACTTAAGATAGTGATTCTTCTTGGTGATTTTAATGTTCGAGTTGGGTTGGCTGATAGACAGAAAGTGTGGGGAATATGATTACTTAAAGGATTTAATACAGTTGTTTCAGAGGAAATTTTTCAGTACATAACTAATATATGTGGGGAGACCTAGGGGTAACAATTATTTTGTGACAAATAAATTCCTTAACTATTTAACAAATTTTGTATGAAAATCAGCAATAAAAAGACAGACAATGAAAATAGGTAGAAACATTGAAAACCTCAACCGTATCCTGAATGGCGAACCTGTAGAACAAGCTATTTAGGCACAATATTTAGTGAAGATGGTAAATTAAATATGAAAATGGACAACAGAATTAGTAATGCTGGTATGGTAGGAAATCAGCTGAATAAATTTATAATGGAATAAGAAAGAAATGAGCCTAAACACTAAATTAGCTGTATACAAGATGTTGTTCAAATCACTTTTAACTTATGGACCTCAGAGCTGGGTTAGAAATAAAACACTTGACTAGAGACCTCTCATATGAGAGTTTGGAGAAAGATTAGTGCAGTGAATAGATGGCATCAATGTCAGTATGACATTAAAAATGAGGATATTAGGAAAGAACTTGCCATTGTTACATTCAGGAATGTGTTAGTACAGCCAATCTCAGGTAGTATGGGGTAAAAAGGACGAGAGTGGAAAGATTAACAAAGCAAGTGTTCTTTGCCAGGTTGACAGGAAAAATACCCAGAGGAAGACCATGATGTAGGTGGATTGATGCAGTAAAAAGTACCTTAAAAGACAGAAATATAAGATCTGATAATATTGGAGTCTTGACAGATAACAGACTAATTTGGAGGAAAATTATTGATTGGAAGTTAGTAATGATGCAACCTTTTCATGTAGGACCATCATAATTATTCTGTACACCCCTGAGGGTACATATTAGGAATTTGATGATGACATATTGATCAAGAGATGCATATTTAGTCTTATGACAAAATCATTAATTTCCTGCTGATGAGTGGTTAATTTTGACTAAATTTTCTTTGAAATTAAAAATAAATGTGGAAATGATCTGCATAGATGTGTTGATGTACATGGCATCACTGGCAGAACCATATTAAAAATGAGAGTATTATGAATGAACTTGATATTTCATGCAGAAGTGCATGAGCAGTCATTATAAGGTGATATAGTTAGTCAAATAGAATGGTAAAAGAAAGGTTAGCAAAACATGCTTTTTTTTTTTATTTTGTCAGGAAGGCAGGAAAAAAGACCCCGGTGAAGACCAAGATCTAGTGGTTTGGCACAGTATGAATTGCTTAGAAGACTGAAATATAAGATCTGATGATATTAAGTTGAGACTTAATATCAACTATGCATATTACATAATCATTTATTTTTTTTATTTATTTCAATTAGTATTTTCTGCTTAAATATAATTCTGTTTCTGGCTTCTCACAAAGGATGCTTCGTGCTAAAGATAAGGCCTCAATGAGTTGGTGAATGATTGAATGAATAAATTTTATTTAGAGTAGATGCCTATCCCAACCACATTCACATGAGTTCCACTGCTGATGTCATTTCTGACCTACTGTTTTAAAGTTGCTTTCAGCAATTTCACTTGGGCCTGATTTGATTGCATTGAGAGTTTCCAATTACTTTTCTTTCATTGTTTTCTGGACTCTATGGGACATCAGAGATTGTACAGTGACAAGTCAGATAAAATGGTTCTTGTGTGACCAATATATTTTTACTTATCAAAATTACTGAATAAAAAAGTGACAAGATACATTGTTATAATGGTGCATCATCCATCATTTCCATCTGTCTGCCAGAGGTGATGGTTTTTATTCCTGGAAGCTCAAGTACCATAAATGCTGGTATCTTCATCAGCCATTTTCTGTCTGCTGCTAGACGAAGGCCTCCTCCATTGTCCTCCATTCAGTCCTGTTTTGAGATTTTCTATGCCACTGAGTTCCAGCCTTAATCTCATCATCCCACGATATCTTTATAAATATTTTTTTTTCATGTCATTTTGGTTTTAAATATCTTAGGATTTAAATTGACACATTATTAAACAATGCCAAGTTTTTTTTAAAAAAAGTTATATAAATGAAAAATTACCTTAAATTTATTTATGCATAACTATGGCTTAGAAGTATCTTTGTACTATCAAAAAATTTGTCTTTATTTAAATAGAAATAACTTCTGCTGCACGACTATGCTGCCGTAAGCTCCGTTTTGCTTAGGCAAACATCCAAGGCAGACATGTCAAAGCGTGTCTTCCCATTACTGTATTTCATGCTAAGTAGTTCTGTATTTAATATTCTGTAAACATTCACCATGTCCAAAAGGAAAAGTGATATGCCAGTGAAATGCGATGAGAAGAAACATAAAGGTATTACTTTGTATATGAAACTTGACATTATTAAATGGTTTGATAATGGTCAAAGCAAGGAAATCATTGGCATGGTACTAGGCCTCAATGAGTGTGTGGTACGACTAATTCTGTTTAAATATAAGGAATACATAGAACAAGGTAAAGTTGCATCAACATCATTCAGTACATAGTGCACTAGGAACAGAAAACCTTTTTTGGTTGAAATGGAAAATCTTTTAATAACTTGGCTGGAAAATTGCAATCAGAAACAGATTCCAATTGGTAAAAGCACTTAAGCCTGTTTTCATCACTCAAATTGGAATACAAATTCAAAGAGGATACCGTGATATTTTCTGCCAGTGGAGGGTGGTTTGAGAAGTTTAAAGCTTGAACTGGAATGCATAACGTCAAGTTAACAGGGGGAAGTGGCGAGTGCTGATAACATGCAGCTGCCAAATTTTCAATGTTGATTTTTAATGGCCTTTATAGGATGAAAATGCTATCCAGAATTTCTTAGTTAAAAATGAATTACAACCTGGTTACAATGTCTCCAAAGAAGACTGCTGGGAGGAAATGCTGAAGATTATTTCAAATGGAAACCTATGCTTATTCATCATGCGCTAAATCTGAGGGCTTTGAGAGGTTGCAACAAATCATCACTGCCTGTAATTTGGCATGCAAATAAAAAGTCATGGGTTATGCAAGCTTTGGTTGAAGATTGGTTCAAGATATATTTTTGTCCAGCAGTAAAAACTATTGCAAGCAAATAATTTACATTTAAAGCCCTCTTAGTTCTTGACAATGCCCCTGGCCATCATTCTGCACTGAATAACCTGTGTGAAAATGTAAGTCATATTTTTACCTCCAAACACTACATCTTTCCTACAGCCAATTGACCGGTGCATGATTTCAACTTTCAAGATGTATTATCTATGAAAAACTTTTGTTCACGCTATAATGGGGAAGGTGCAATTTCATTGACTGAATTTTGGAAGAATTTTAACATTAGGTAAACTATTGAAAATATTTGAATCATAACTAGTACAATGAGGGCTGTGTGGAAATACCATCTGCCAGTGGCTGCCAGTGAAAATTTTAAGTGGGAGTGCTGCATATAAAAAATAAAAATAATTCATTTTTTTCCTAATCAATAACCAATTTATTAATAAGTAAATTTACATATTAAAAAATGCTTGATTAAAAATATTTCACACATTAATAAAAGTTTCATACACAGAAATAACGTGCAGGCATACAATTTATTTGTAGTGACACTGCTCAATGAGCAGTGTCGGTTTAGACATTCTGACACTGCTTTAGATCACAGTGCATTTGTTTTGTGTAACGATAATTTTTCATATAACAGTAATTGAGAAAATATAAATCTTTTCATATTTTCAACAGTGACACTCGTCATAATTCAGCCTTGTATCTATAATAAATAAATAATTATATGTTATTTTAACAGAATAAAATACAATTTACCAAAAATATTTCACCCACACCACAAACACATGCCAATAATAAAAGTTTCACATCTCACAGAAATAACGCACGCAAGCATACAATTTATCTGTAGTGACACTGCTCAACGAGGAGTGTCAGATTCACTTACTACGTGCAGTGACAAGTGCAAACGAATATTGGTGAATCTAGCCATAACTGACCGAACGTGATAATTCTGAGATTGCGCAGTGCATTTATTTCGTAATCTAAATCGTTAATCAAACAATTCCAATTATTAACTATTCAATCAATGTTGAAACATAAACTGTAACCTTTAACATGTTGTATTGCATTTATATAATGTTGTAAGCATTATTATTATTTAAAAACACAAACGAATTTTAATTTTTTCGTTTTTTCCTTGGGGGTTCTGCAGTGTCGCAGTGCTTGCGTACAAGCTGCCACTTCTGCTTTACTGTGTAAATGGCTTTTGTTGTTTCAGAAATTGAGTTGACGATCTTATTAACGAAATTAGCATCACTGAAAAGTATCTTGGCTTTGAAGATGTTCATTTCCCCAATGTAAGAGAATGGCTGGATTTGCATTCACAGCAACTCACTGACATGGATTATACACTCTCTGTCCAAAAAGAAACCGGACTTTTCGAAAATAGAATAAACTAGTGGTGCCACCTGTTGTATCTTTTTGTTGTCAAAAACGGCAACCTTCATTAGTGTTGTGTCAACTGTTTATGACATTTGTTTCATTAGAAGCGGAGTTATAGTGCCAAGAGTGAGTTTCGATGAACTGTTGGAAAATGAGTTTCAAACAGAGAGCTGCGATTGACTTTTGTGTTAAACTTGGTAAAAGTTTTACCGAAACGCATCAAATGCTTCACAAAGCATACAGTGATGAATGCTTATTCCATACTCAAGTTTATGAGTGGTTTAAACAATTTCAAAGTGGTCGTGAGACTCTTGAGGATGATGAAAAGCCGGACCGTCCAAAAACTGGGCTGAGTGAAGTTAATATCCAAAAAGTGTGTGATTTCATCAAAGAAAACCCGAAATCATCCGTGAGATTGATTGAAGATGAATTGGGGGATTCCAAAATCAACCGTGCACAACATCTTGACCGAGAATTTGGGCCTTCGTAAATTGAATTCGCAATTTGTTCCCCACAAGTTAACTGACGACCAAAAAATTTATCAAATTGAACACTGCGAGGATCTCATTAAAACTGCTCGTAAGGACTCAAACTTCCTTGAAACGAGCATTACTGGTGACGAAACGTGGTGTTTTGAGTATGAGCCCAAAACAAAACACCAGGCTGAGTGGAAACCACCAGAAGAGGGTATCCGAAAAAAAGTTGCTTGGAGAAGTCAAAAGTAAAGACAATGCTGATTTGTTTCTACGATTCCAAAGGCATTATCCACAAAGAATTTGTTCCTCGTGGCCAAATGGTCAATGATGAGTTTTATCTAGAAGTTTTGAAGCGATTGATAATGAGAATTCGTTGTTGTATGGCATGAATATCGTGATGCAAGCAGCTAGTCACTTTTGCACGATAATGCACCATCTCATCATTTGAATATTGTGAGACAGTTTTTGAGCAAAAATCAAGTTTGTTGGATTCACCTGATTTAGCACCCTGTGACTTCTTTCTCTCCTCCCGAATTCGTTTGCCGATGAAAGGAAAGCAATACGACACCACTGAAAATGTTCAGGCGGCAGTAACCACGACCCAGTATCCCAAAAACCGATATAAAAAAAACTCATTTAATGAATTAATTGACCGTGTCAAAGCTGTATCGAAGGTGAGGGAGAGTATATTGATTGAAATAAATGATTTGAATAATTATAATTGGCCTGTGTTTTATTTTCTATCAAAAGTTCGGTTTCTTTTTGGACAGAGGGTGTAGAATTGTTGCAGCTGCATGCCCACAATGAGAAAGAAGAAATTGTGACTGAAGGAGAGGAGTGTGTCAAAGGAAATTTTATTAAGGGAATTCAAGCAGATATTTCAAAATTTGGAAATTGTTAAACAACAAATTACAGATTTAGATCTGAATATAGAAAGAAGCATGTAGTTTGTTGAACCCTAGAAAATGGAATTAGTTGTAAATTTTATGTAAAGAAAAAGAAGGCTGCAACTGTTCAAACAACGCTTGAAAGATATGTTTTGTAGAAAGTAGCATATATATTTTTCACTCATTTTGTAGTGTAGTTCATTTCTTTAATACATAAACTTTAGTTTACTTTCTTTTCATTACAGTTAAAATATTTTAATGATATAAATTAATCTGATGAATGTTCCAAAACATCATTGAATTAGAAATTTTTAACTTTGATATACAATATATGGTACACTTGTTGCACTAATTGACTACACACATCAAGGTTTACCTGTATTTAGATTTGATTTAGTCCTAATTTAGTCTTATTTTTTTCTCAGTAGCTTTAATTATTTTATCTGATATTTGTTTTAATAAATTTGCTTGGATTTTCATAAGTAACGAGTGAAATCGCCAATATACCAAACAAACTTCACTTGGAAACTTTGTTTGCTTTTGTTTGGATAAGGGATTAAACAAATTTCTTGTCATTTTTAATTTAATTTAAAACTAGCTCTCATCCAGAGTATTTTAATAATAAAGTATGTCATCTTTTCACTGCTTTTTATGGAATATATGATTTCTGCATTTCTTTAATCTTAACATCTCTTCTGACTCCCACTGATGAGACCTCAGTAAAGATTGAAACCAATTTGAGTAGTGGCCTTTCCTCATAAAATATGACATTATACACATCAGAAAGGATGTGTGCTTTGTATTATGGGATACTAAGGCAATTAATATGAAGTCATTAGCCTCTATATATTAGTAGCCGAGTCAATAAGAAACTTCACATACGAACTTTGTTTGCTTACACTCACATAAAGGGTTGAACCATAATATAATTTCTTGGCATTTTTAATACCAAAGATTATATAGCTTTGTGATGAATACAATTTTAACTCTGAGTGTTATCTTTTACACTTCACTGTTTTAATTACGTTCATTTGCAAGACTATAATTAAACTTTAGCACTTGAAATAAGCTGAGAACAGATTATTGTTGATGGTAGCTCTTTGTAACTTTTCGTGATGCGAATCCATCTTATAAACTAGTAAAATATTGTTTATTAGGACAGAATAAAGATAAGAGAATTGATTTTCTTTTCAAGAGGAATAATTAAATATTTTCATGAGTTCAAACAGGATGTCTTTAAAAATTATTTCCTGCAGACAGTTTATGATTCGAAGCACAGGAATCCTAAATAAAATTTAATATTTTATTTTGCATTTTTTTTTTTTTTTTTTCCAAAGCAAAATTTCAATAAAGCAGTTTGTTATATTGCATTCTTCATCATCATCAAATTCCTGCCATGTACCCTCAAAGGGTGTACAGGATATGATAGTACTACATGAAAAAATTTACATCATTACTAACTTCCTATCTACAATTCATCTAAGGCACTTTGTATCGTATCGATCCCCTATATCTTGGTCTTCCTCTGTGTCGTTTTCTTGCCAACCTGGCAGAGAACACTTGTTTTGCTAATATTTCCTCGCCCATTCTGTTTAAGTGATCATACCACCTGAGATTAACTTTGCTAATGCATTCCTGGATGCTGACAATATCAAGTTCTTTCCTAATATCCTCATTTTTAATATGATATTTGCCATTGATGCCATCTGTTTCACGCCTCTAATATTTCTCAGGACTCTCATATCTGTGGTGTCAAGTGTTTTATTTCTGACCCAGCTCTCAGATCCATAAGTTAAAACTAGTTTGAACGCTGTCTTGTATACAGCTAATTTAGTGTTCCGACTAATTTCTCTCTTATTCCATATGAATTTTTTCAATTGATTTCCTACCAGCCTTGCTCTTTCTGTTGTCTATTTCTATATTTAATTTACCATCTTCACTAAAAATCGTGCCTAAGTTGCTGAAATGTTTTACTTGTTCCAGAGGTTCCCCGTTCAAAACACAGTTGATATTTTCAACAATTCTACCTATTTTCATTGTCTTTGTCTTTTTAATGCTGACCTTCATACCATATCTATTACAACAGTTATTCAATTTAGTCAGGGAATCTTGCAAACTTGTAGCGGATTTATTTAGAAGTATAACATCGTCTGCATAAAGCAAAGAGCTGACATTAACATCTCCAATTCTGATATCATGTTTAATACCACTTTCCTTCATATTGTGATCCATATACATAATGAATAACAGAGGGGATAATGTACATGCTTGTCTCACACGAGATTTAACATTAAACATCTTTCTGTTTTTCCTTCAATTCTAACTGCCGACTTACAACTCAAATACAGACTAAGTATTGCTTGATATAATGCCCCATCGACACCATATAACTGTAGCATATTGAATAGCTTCTGTCTTGGCACCTTGTCATATGCCTTTTCCAGATCGACAAAACTTAAATACAGATCTTTGTTATATTCCCATGCTTTCTCGACTATTTGTCGTAAAGTGAAGATCTGATCCTGACAGCCTCTATTTAAGCTGAATCCAGCTTGTTCTTCACCAAGCTTTTCTTCCACAATTCTTCTCAACCGTTTCTCAAGTATACTTGCATATATCTTACCAGGAACACTCAGTAGGGATACACCTCTGTAATTCTCATATTCAGTTTTATTTCCTTTTTTATATACGGGTACTATGAGAGCTCTACTCCTGGACAGAGGGAATTTATCCCTCTGTCCAGGCATTCTGAACTATGCAGTGCAGCCATTGTAAGACTTTTATACCACCATACTTCAGCATTTCTGGTCGAACATCATCTGCTCCTGCTGCCTTTCCACATTTCAAGCCTTTGATGGCTTTTTCTACTTCAAGTATGGATATGTATTCTTGACTGCATGCATGGTCAGTGTTTTTTTACCACTATGCTGTCATCACTGCTTGTTTCATTTAGCAGTTTTTCAAAGTGATTACTCCATACTTCAAGGATATCTTTTTTCTCGTTTTCATGCCATCTTTATCATCTCTAACTACTTTTACAGCACTCTTTCCTCCATTTCTAAGCTTCTTCAACAACCTCCAGAATATTTTGCCACCTTCTTGATATTTATTTTCTGTGTTTTTGCCAAAGTCCTCCCATGACTTTTGTTTAGCTAGTTTTACACATTGTTTAGCTTTCTTACATTTTTCTCTGTATTCTCTAAGAGCACAAGCTGACTTATTTGCCAGGAACTTTTGATATGCTTTCTTCTTTTCCTTCACTGCCTGTTTAACTTCCTGTGTCAACTATGGAGTACTGATTTTTCTATCCTTACAGACAACTTCGTCTCTCTAGCTGAATCAATCAGAGTGTTCTTCAAGGCTTGCTACTGAATCTCCAAGGTTTGGTTCCTGTTCTCAAACTCTTTTATTTTTTCTTCAATAATCTTTGTGTATTTTAGTCTACAACTCACATCTGAGAGCTACTCAACTTTTATTCGCTTTAAAACTTTCTTACATGTTATTCTTTTCGATATGAAATTCAGTTGTATCCTGCTCAAGACTAAATAGTGATTACTTCCAATTTCAAATCCTCTGAACACTCTGGTGTCCTGCACCAGGGAAAAAACATCACTATCAACAATAACATAGTCAATGAAACTTTTCTTATTCCTTGCCTCTTCTCTCCATGTAAATTTGTGCACATTTTTATGTTGGAACATGGTGTTAGTAATAACCAGTCCATGTCCTGAGCAGAAATCCAACAGATATTTGCCATTATTATTAGCTTTGCTCTTTTCTCCAAATTTCCCCAAAATATTTTTGTATGTCTGACAATCATTTCCTACTCTGCTATTTAGATCCCCAACAAGGACCAACTTTTCCTTTTTCATTGTGTCAGTTTCTTTTTCTAAAGCGTCAAAAAATTCCTCCACTTCTACCTTAGTAGAACCTTCTGTGGGACCATAGGCACAAATAAGTCTCATTGTCCAGTTCCCCATTCTCATATTTACCCATATTACTCTACTTGAGACTGCCTGCCATTCAAGAAGATTAGCCTCGTATTTTGTGTTGAATACTATGGCTGCTCCTTCTTTTCCTTGATTGTCATTGCCTGAATATAACTTTTTGTATTTATTGCTCAGAAAGATCTCACCAGTTGTTGTCTTTTTTTGTTTCAGTCACCCGTATTATGTCGATCTGGTACTTATCTAATTTATCAGCTAGCTCCATTTCTTTGCCATTCAGGCTTCTTTTGTTGATAGTACTGATCTTTAACTCTAGTGATGTTAAGTTGGGGTGTGTTTTCAGATTTGTTCCAGTAGCTGACTTTTCGCTGTTCGTTCTGGTTCCCTGGCGAAAACAATGTTGGCCTTGTTTAACTGGGCGATGCCCCAGCTGGTATGAAATTTTGTCATGCTTTACCATCATTTTGTATTTTGGTTTAACCAATAAGAATATAATTTGGTCGGCTAAATCCCAAATTGCTAGCCCATCCACGTTCGTTCAATATCAGGTAGATACCCAATAGGGTGCACTACGAGAAGGTGAGAATTGGAGATTAGGTCAGAAGCTTTGGTCGGTTCTTCGCATTCCTTTAAGGCTATGTGGAAGTCTCCTCTAAGTTATACAGCTTTGACCCTTGTATTCTTATACATCTTAATATATAAAAACAACTACTCTTATATTAACATTTATAACAAACCTTTTATATAATAAGATTCAGCAAAACACTTAACTGAAAAATCAACCTCTATTATATTGAATATGTTAATTCTCTGTGAACTATCTGGTTATGAACTAAACATCTCATGTATAATAAATTGCTTCTTTCATTGCATTTGTATCCCATATGGCATTGAAGTTATAAGAGATAATTAATAACACAATTGTAATAGTAGCATACAATACATTTCATTCTTCTCCATTCATTGTTCAACAGATAGGACACAAAGAATCATTTGCATTCTAATTGTTGGCCTATCATATGCATTGCTGTTTTCTTAACATGTTTGTCAACTTTATGATAAAATTGTTACATAACTTTTGTATTTTAGCAGAATTATTTTTAATTCTAACCTGTTCTTTATATAGATGAAATCCAGACCAAGCTTTAGTGTAGAAATTAAAAAAGGTGAAAAAATTCTAGCTTTCGATTGCAGTTTTAATGATGACCACATGGGTGCTAATGAGGAGGACTATGGTATTGTAAAAAGTTTTATTTTTGTTAGTTATGATATGTTACCTTCATTAATGTCAATTTCATATTAGTTATAGGCAGAAATTGCAATATCCATAGAAACATTTTATCATTAAACAGAAATTAACTATTTTGTAATAACTCAACAGGACTGAAGATAGGCATCATCACTTTATGAAGCACTGATGAGAAACAGATAGGGATAGTGAGAAATTAACAAAAATGCCATATTAGCGTTGCTCAAGCAAAAAATACACAAACAGATGAGTCGTAACTGCGCTAGACTCACTATAGCAAACTTGTTACAATAGGCATGCTAATTAATTAGTGTATGATGATATAACAGCCATGAGATTCATACAGATAAGTATGACACATTTTGTTAAGCTAATTACTACTAGTTAAATGTATTTTGTCCATATATTGCTTGTGTTCTTTGTTTGGCTAGATTATATCTTGCAGGATGATAAACTTCCTGCCATCATGCAGTTTCTAGGGAAAGAATCCTGCCATCTCAATATAAGACTGGCTAACTTGCCTTCAATTGAATTATCCCTATATGAGTTGTTTGCATTCTAGGAAAATTCAGACCCAGGTCTTTCCATCCAAAGGGCTTTTTATGTTTACAGTTCTATTTTAAAGGAAATTCGCTGTAATGAACTATTTTTGTGGTTCTTACAAGTTTGTTGTAATCAAAGACTAATAAGACAAATTAGCATTATGGGCAAAGCAACATCATAAACTCGTGTGATTGAAATACAAAAAATTCAAATTAACCTGATATAAAGCTCAGATATTGCTTTTTTAATTATTGAATCCTTTTGAGTTACTTTTTTAGAATTACTATAGTCTTTTATTAGGATAATAAAGTCCACTTGGTACTCAATAACTACTCATTTCTATTCATATAATTTTTTTAAAAATCAGAATGGCTTCTTTGAAGAAGTCATTCTATTTGCTGTTCAAGAAATACTAGACTAGAAGCTCAGTTCATCATCCATTCTTTTTAATATACTGTCCATTCTGACCTCTTCTGAGCACCAATTTTTCACTAAGCAGTTCTGTATGTGTGCATGTGTGATTTTTCTTCTGCTAGCTGTCCTTTAAGAATATATTATAAAAAAGTTGTTTTGAAGCGATAATTTTGATTCACGCTGTGTATTTAGGGTGGGTTCTTGCCTGGCTTATGTTTTGGGATTACATCAGCAAGTTTAAAGTTGTATAACTGAGAGGAGACCTCCACATAGCCTTTAAAGGTATGCAGAGAACCGACCAGAGCTTCTGACCTAATGTCCAATCCTCACCTTCTCATGGTGCACCCTGTTGGGTATCTACCTGGATACTGAACGAACGAGGATGGGCTGGCAATTTGGGATTTAGCCGACCAAAATTGTATTCTTATCGGCTTAAACAAATATAGAAAATGATGGTACAGCATAACAAAATTTCATGCCGGCTGGGGCGTCGCCCAGTTAATCAAGCCCCTCCCCCCCATTGTTTTCGTCACGGAACCAGGGCGAAAAGTCAGCTACTGGAACAAATCTGAAAGCACACCCAAACTTAACATCATCAGAGTTAAAGATCAGTACTATCAACAGAAGAAGCCTGAATGGCTGAGAAATGGAGCTAGCTGAAGAATTAGATAAGTACCAGATTGACATAATAGGGGTGACTGAAACAAAAAAGACAAAAACTGGTGAGATCTTTCTGAGCAATAAATACAAAATGCTATATTCAGGAAATGACAATCAAGGAAAAGGAGGAGCCATAGTATTCAACACACAATACGAGGCTAATCTTCTTGAAAGGCAGGCAGTCTCAAGTAGAGTGATGTGGGCAAATATCAGAATGGGGAACTGGACAATGAGACTTATTTGTGCCTATGGTCCCACAGAAGGTTCTACTAAGGTAGAAGTGGAGGAATTTTTTGACGCTCTAGAAAAAGCAACTGACACAATGAAAAACAAAAAGTTCGTCCTTGTTAGGGATCTAAATAACAGAGTAGGAAATGATTGTCAGACATACAAAAATATTTTGGGGAAATTTGGAGAAAAGAGCAAAGCTAATCATAATGGCAAATATCTGTTGGATTTCTGCTCAGACATGGACTGGTTATTACTAACACCATGTTCCAACATAAAAATGTGCACAAATTCACATGGAGAGAAAGAGGCAAGGAATAAGAAAAGTCTCATTGACTATGTTATTGTTGATAGTGATGTTTTTTCCCTGGTGCAGGACACCAGAGTGTTCAGAGAATTTGAAATTGGAAGTGATCACTATTTAGTCTTGAGCAGAATAAAATTGAATTTCATATTGAAAAGAATAACACGTAAGAAAGTTTTAAAGGGAATAAAAGTTGAGCAGCTCTCAGATGTGAACTGTAGACTAAAATACACAAAGATTATTCAAGAAAAAATGAAAGTGTTTGAGAACACGAACCAAACCTTGGCGATTCAGTGGCAAGCCTTGAAGAAAACTCTCATTGATTCAACCAGACAGGCATGTGGCGAGGTTGTCTGCAAGGATAGAAAAATCAGTGCTCCATGGTGGACACAGGAAGTTAAAGAGGCAGTGAAGGAAAAGAAGAAAGCATATCAAAAGTTCCTAGCAAATAAGTCAGCTTTTGCTCATAGAGAATACAGAGACAAATGTAAAAAAGTGAAACACTGTTTAAAACTAGGTAAACAAAAGTAATGGGAGGACTTTGGCAAGAACATAGAAAATAAATATCAAGAAGGTGGCAAAATATTCTGGAGGTTGTTGAAGAAGCTTAGGAATGGAGGAAAGAGTGCTGTAAAAAGAGTTAGAGATGATAAACATGACTTAAAAATGAGAGAAAAAGATATCCTTGAAGTATGGAGTAATTACTTTGAAAAACTGCTAAATGAAACAAGCAGTATGACAGCACAGTGGTAAAAAAACTGACCAGGCATGCAGTTAGGAATACGTATCCATACTTGAAGTAGAAAAAGCCATCAAAGGCTTGAAATGTGGAAAGGCAGCAGGAGTAGATGATGTTCGACCAGAAATGCTGAAGTATGGTGGTATAAAAGTCTTACAGTGGTTGCACTGCATGGTTCAGAAAGTCTGGACAGAGGGACGAATTCCTGATGATTGGAGTAGAGCTCAAATAGTACCCATATATAAAAAGGGAAATAAAACTGAATGTGAGAATTACTGAAGTATTTCCGTACTGAGTGTTCCTGGTAAGATTATGCAAATATACTTGAGAAATGGTTGAGAAGAATTGTGGAAGAAAAGCTTGTTGAAGAACAAGATGGATTCAGGCCAAATAGAGGCTGTCAGGATCAGATCTTCACTTTACGACAAATAGTTGAGAAAGCATGGGAATATAACAAAGAACTGTATTTAAGCTTTGTCAATCTGGAAAAGGCATATGACAAGGTGCCAAGAGAGAAGCTATTCAATACACTACAGTTATATGGTGTCAATGGGGCATTATATCAAGCAATACTTAGTCTTTATTTGAGTTGTAAGTCAGCAGTTAGAATTGAAGGAAGTACAGGAAGATGGTTTAATGTTAAATCTGGTGTGAGACAAGTTGTACATTATCCCCTTTGTTATTCATTATCTATATGGATCACATTATGAAAGAAAGTGGTATTAAACATGATATGAGAATTGGAGATGTTAATGTCATCTCTTTGCGTTATACGAACGATGTTATACCTAAATATATCCGTTACAAGTTTGCAAGATTCCCTGACTAAATTGAATAACTGTTGTAATAGATATGGTATGAAGGTCAGCATTAAAAAGACAAAGACAATGAAAATAGGTAGAATTGTTGAAAATGTCAACTGTGTTTTGAACAGGGAACCTGCGGAACAAGTAAAACATTTCGGCTACTTAGGCACAATTTTTCAAGAAGATGGTAAATTAAATATGGAAATTGACAACAGAATCAACAAAGCTAGCATGGTAGGAAGTGAATTGAATAAATTCATATGGAATAAGAGAAATTAGTCGGAATGCTAAATTAGCTGTATACAAGACAGTGTTCAAACCAGTTTTAACTTATGGATCTGAGAGCTGGGTCAAAAGTAAAACACTTAACCAAAGACTGAGACAGCAGATACGAGAGTCCTGAGCAAGATTAGAGGCATAAACAGATGGCAACAATGGCAGTATCATATTAAAAACTACAATATTAGGAAAGAACTCGACATTGTCAGCATCCAGGAATGTGTTAGCAGAGCCAATCTTAGGTGATATGGTCACTTAAACAGAATGGGCGAGGAAAGATTAGCAAAACAAGTGTTGTCTGCCAGGTTGGCAGGAAAACGACCCAGAGGAAGACCAAGATATAGGTGAATTGAGACGGTACAAAGTGCCTTAGACGATATAAATATAAGATCTGATAATTTAATGGGATAAAAATCCCTTATTGTTTATCAGCCAGTACGCGAAACTACGATCGGTAACGTTTCATGCCGACGAACTGTCCGCGTATCCAAGCGTCAGTGACCACTTGGTAGTGCCACACCATGGCAACTCGTTGCAAAGGTGGAGCAAGCTCCCTCACTGTTCTTGATATTTTCTCATAATGTAAAAACACACAGCTCTTAGGAGATGTAGTACAGTTTTACATTATGAGGAGAGGTCACTACCCAGAACGGTTTCAACCTTTTTTGAGGTCTCATCAGTGAGTAGCTAGACCTAGAATATCAGAGTTTAAGTGAAAATAACTTATATACTTTTGCTATACGATTGCCAGAATGAAAAGCCAAACGTCTATTTTTTTTTTTTTTTTTGCACTACCAAGTGGTCACTGATGCTTGGATACGCCGACAGTTCGTCGGCATGAAACGTTACCGATTGTAGTTTTCGATCGTAGTTTCGCGTACTGGCTGATAAACAATAAGGGATTTTTATCCCATTAACTTATCAACTTCGCCAGAAAAAAAAAAAAAAAATAGCCGTTTGGCTTTTCATCTTAAGATCTGATAATGTTGGAGTCTTGACAAGTAACAGACTGATTTGGTGGAAAATTGTAGATAGGAAGTTAGTAATGATGTCAATTTTTCATGTAGTGCTATCATATCCTGTACACCCCCTTGGGGGTACATGTCAGGAATTTGATGGTGATGATGTGTATTCAGGAAAATAAGAGGTGGCTGTAGTATTTAATACTAAGCATTAAGATAATTTTCTTGGATGGGAGTCAATTTTAACGTGTAGACAAAGTTCACAATAGAAAATTGAGCAATGTAGATCGTGATTAATCTGTATGAGCGAACAACAAAAGGACATACAAAAAAAGGAGAGAACATAAGTCTGGTCTGGCATTTCACACAACTTCTACTGGTCATGATGTATTCTGGGACAGAACAAATATGTCCTACATTGATAAAAACTGTTTCACAAGAAAATTCAAAGAGGCAGCAAATATGATCAAAATTCCTGCGCATTGCAACAAAAATCGAGGTTTGATTTTAAATCAAGTTTGGTCAGTTTATCAAAAATTTACCCAGTTCAAATCTCAGACTGAGTGAAAGCGAACCAATATAACGCAACGTCAAATAGCATTTGTTTCCAGCTAGCACATATTAACGATTGTATAGATCTGTTATTCGGTTTTTTAATGAGCTTTTTTGATGTTCATAATACGAAGAAATTAACTTTTTTTTTTGTTTTGTAATTTCTTATAGTTTGTGTTTTAAACTGTTGGTTATCTTTATCCCAGAAGATGTTAGTCTACGACTAATGAAACTTGTCGGGTTTGTTTTTTAGTACTTTTTTGGTTTTAAAAAAGTCTTTTTTTTAATAAAAATGTGGTCACAGAACCGAAATAATTCGAATGTAGATTTTTTTTTAAAGCTTATGTTTTGTCCATGTAACGTTATTGCAAATAAGTTAATAGATAGCAAACATGTTGTGAAGAAAAGAATTAACTTATTAGAAAACTTTGCAGCAAATATTTCTTTAGAGTCACATGATCATCATCAGAGTAACAGGGACTAAAAATAAACAGTTAACATCACAGTTCCAATCAGTTAATCATGTTCAAAGTGATAGCAACATCTCTGAGTGATAAAATAATGACAGAAATATATTAAATCTAAATGTGCAATTTTCATATAACGTCCTAATACAGGGGATTGACACGGAAAGGTGACTGTTATTTTGAATGCCTCCAAATATCTTTGAAAAAAGTCTTTTTTATTTATTTATTTATTATTTCTTCACTTTGTGAAGTAATGCATGTTTACAGAGGAAAATATTATCAACAACTTCAAGAAACTGCTATTGGCAGTCCTTCACCAAAGCTGGCTAATTTTTAATGATTCATTTTGAGCAGCAGATTTTTATCATCACAGTTCCTCAGCCCATATTAGGAAATGAATACCATGAAGCATATAGAAACATTTTGGAGAAAAGGTCTTTCTCCAAATAATAATGCAACTACTTGCTGGATTTCTGTTCAGGATATGGATAGTCATTACTGATACCATGTTCCAAAATAAAGATGTGCATGAGTTCACATGGTGAGAAGACACAAGAAATAAGAAACACCTCATTGAACATGTTTCAGGATACAAGGGTATAAAGAGGATATGAAATTGGAAGTGATCGTCACTTAGAATTAATTTGTACAAATACATTTGACTGTAATTTTATTTATATGTATTTATTAATAACATGTACAAAAATAAATTTTATTTATTTTTGTACATGTTATTTACTAATTTATCTTTGCCTATTTATATACTGCTATAGCTTTTGTCCTTGTGTACTGCTGTAACCTTTGCTGTTCTTGTGCAAATAAACCATAAACCAACCAGCCAGCTCACAGACTAAGTTGAAAGACAAGATAAATTTGCCTCCAAATATCTTTGAAAGAAGTTTTTTTATTATTATTATTCCTTCACTTTGTGAAAGAATACCTGTGAAAGAATTCCTTCACTTTGTGAAGGAATGCATGTTTACAGAAGCTGTTAACCTACCCATCAAAATTCCAGATAATCCATTATTCTCCCAACACCCCAGATCTCTTCTTAACCCAATCCCTCCACTTACACCATTAACATTAGCACTTCTCTTGATTACTTTGACCACCACCACCTTATTTAACTTATTGCACTACAGTGGTGCCAATTAGAATAACCTTTTGGATTTCCTAGCCATTTTTTCCAGTGGTATGACTATTGCTTCCACTCTCTGATCCAAATACTTTCTCTAATCTAATAACGGAAGGTATTCTTTCTGGGTTAATGAGTGCCTTTCTTCCCCATTCTATTCAAAGTCTCCATCTTTATCCACACCTTAGTTTTCCAACAAATGCAGCAAAGCAACCCCAGCTATAAATGCAGCACATCCTTGGCTCAAACTGAATGGTATTTTGCAAGGGTATATCATCCAAGTGGAGATGTTATGGCAGAGGTGACAGAGACAGATGTGAATTGGAGGTACTTAGGGTACTGCAGAATCTGAATGAAAATACAGCTGTAGTTTTGGATGGAATATCAGCTCATGTTTTAAGAGAATGTGCAGGGGAACTGGCAATGCCTTTAACTAGGCTGTTTAATTTAAGTCTCAACTCTGGCAAGGTCCCAAGAGAGTGGAAGGAGTGTAAAATAATTTCTTTGCATAAAGGAGGATCTAAGTCTGTGGTAGCCAATTAGAGATCAATCAGTATCTCAGGAGTGGTGGTAAAAGTATTGGAAAAGTTGGTCAAAAAGAAAATTCAAGAATAGGTAGATAAGAGGGGCACATTGGCTTTGTGAAGGGTAGGTAAGTAAGTAACTCAGTAATCTATTAACTTTATATAACAGGCTGACAATTGAGTTGGATAAAGGAAATGGCTACACAATAATAATAGTGCTGGATTTTGCAAATTCATTTGACAGGATACCACATGGAACACTGTTATGCAAACTGCAACAGGGAATGGATATGAAACTGATGATATGGATAAAAGTGTAGCTGATGGACAGATACCAAAAAAGTAGTATATGGAGGAGCAGAATCCAGGAGGAGGCAGATGACTAGTCGTGTGCAGCAGGACTGTGCTTGGACCACTGCTGTTTAATTTTCACATTAATGATATAGGAAATAATTTCAAGGGATAAATTCAGTTGTTTACTGATGATGCAAAGTTGGGTAGGGGTAATAGTTAATCAGGGTAATGTACTGAGCTTGCAGAATAATCTGAATAGGCTGACATTATGGGCAAAACATAATGGATGTCAATTTAATATGGAAAAGTAAAGTTATGCATTTTGAGATACAAATATTACAAGTTGTGTACCACATTGAGGGAACTGTACTTCAGGAAATTGATGAAGCCAGGGATTGGGGGGGGGTCACTACCCCCCCCCCCCAAGTAGGAGAGAGAGAGACAGGAAGTTTAGAAGGCATATTGCTAAAGTATCTAGGATAGTTTACAGGATTACTTGGTTATTGAAGGAGAGATAAGGGAATTATGATTCCTCTTTATAAAGCCTTAATACAACCACATCTGGATTACTGTGCTCAAGTAATGTCACCTGGGCTTCTTGAGGATGAAGTGGTGGAGAGGATCTAGTGACAAGTGACCATCATGGTGGGTGCTCTGTAGAATGCTCTCCCTATGAGGATAGATTGAGGATTTTGTGGATTGCATAAGTTGGTTGATAGGCAAAAAGGGGATATATGATAGAAATATTTAAGTTTCCTAAAAGATTTTCTAGGATTGATGCAAGGGAAATGTTTTAGCACTTGGCTAGAGGGGGAGAACAAGAGGTCATCCCTGGAAGTTTGGTATGAGTGTGGTTAGCAAGGGTGTTAGGGATAGATTTTTTGCTTGGAGAGTGTTGAATGAATGGGATGGGTTGCTTTAGTTGTGAATGCTTTGTCTGCTAGTGGTTTCAAGGAGAGGTACGATAGCATGTTAATAATTTGGGTCTCCCATGATGAGTCTTAAGACTTCATGGAGTTGCCCGTGCAATAATAATGACTCTAGCTTCTTGCTCAGCTTTTATGTGATTCTAATCATGAAAGGTTGTAAACCTATAGTATATTAGTACCGTAGATGGGCTGTTTTTTAAATGGTCTGAAAAAATCCCACTCTAAAAATCAAACTTGTAACTTTTTCACATTGTTTACTTTTTTCAAGTCACTTGGCTTGAAATAAGTAAGCACTGTTCTGATCTCAGACTGGGTGATGAAATTCATCTATTACCTAAGGACAGTCACATACATCCATGATGGGATTTAAACCTACAACCTGTTGGTTGTATAGACAATATGCTACCCAACTAAGCTCCAAAACACTGCAAATCCAAAGCAGTCTATGTAAGAGCGAAATGCAGTAAGCTTGCTTCTTGCTTAAATGGCCCTTTTGCTTAACATTTGTCAAAACTGCTTGGCAAAACTACTGTCCTTCTTCACCTTTTCTCTCATTCCGGCATCTCCTAAAGATAGAGCAGACCTCTTGGCATTAGACTTCTTCTTCTCCAGCTATTATTTAGATGACCAAAGTAAATTTCCTCCCTACTGTTCTAAAAATCATCCTGATCATGCTATCGCTAATCTATTGACTGAATGACAGAAAAATACTTTGTTGATAAGTCTTGTCTGTACAAGCTGTCCTACTGATCTGGCATCTGTCCAACAGCATGGAAGCAAGCCCTGTTTCTAAAAAGGGAGATAAAAGTCAGCTAACAGCTATTGCCCCATTGACCTCAAGTAATGCAGAGGATCAGCAACAACCAGCTTCACTACCAAGAGACCTATTGACTATTTAGTGGTCACCAATATTGATTTTACTAGTCTTGTTCTACAACAGACCTGACTAACTTTACTCCTTTGAACACAAGCCATGGAAAGATCTGGAGACTTGCTTAATCACTCTTGATATTTACAAGGCATTTGATCTAGTCTGGCATTTCAGCCTGCTTGCTATCTTATGGTCTTCTTGTGGGTAGATTATCAGTTTCCTATCTGGTCATTCATTGCATGTCATAGTTGATAGGAAACAGTGTGTGTGTGGGGGGGGGACTGTTAATTTGATGCATCTGGTGTGAGATTAAACCAGCAAGACAAAATATACAGTTGTTTGTTGTTATAGGCCAGTGAGTTCCACATATGATCTGAAAGACATGTATCGCCAAATTAGTACAATAAGCACAGGTTGAGTGATTATTTGGGGACTTCAACTATGGAGATATAGACTGGAAGGAAGAAAGATCACATGGCAGGAAGGAAATAGAATTTATACACCTGCTGAGAGATAATTACTTAAGGCAGCATGTGATGGAGGAGACTAGGTGTGCGAGAGTATTGGACCTGATCATAGGATCAGAAGAGCTATCCATAACCAAGGTGACAAAATTGCCTTCAATTAGTGAAAGTGACCTTAAATTGGGAGATCATAAAACATGAAGTGACCTTAAATTGGGAGATCATAAAACATGAGGAATATTCTATCAAGAAGGGGTATTTGTGGAACTATAAGGCAGGTGATTATGACTTGCTTAGGAGGAATCTTAAATCTGTACCATGGCATAAAACACTGCAAGGTAAGGATGTTAGTAGTGCATGGGATATAGTTAAGGGTCATCTAGAGGAAGCAGTACTCATGAACAGTACAAGACTCAGGCAAGAAAGGTGACCATATGGCATCATCATCAAATTCCTGACATGTACCCTCAAGGGGTGTACAGGATATGATAGATAATTATGAAAAATTTACATAATTACTAACTTCTTATCTACAATTTTCCTCCAAATAGTCTATTACTTGTCAAGACTCCAATATTATCATTATCAGATCTTATATTTCTATTGTCTAAGGCACATTGTACTGTATCGATCTGCCTATATCTTGGTCTTCCTCTGGGTCATTTTCCTGCCAACCTGGCAGAGAACACTTGTTTTGCTAATCTTTCCTCGCCCATTCTGTTTTAAGTGACCATACCACCTGAGATTAGCTCTGCTAATGCATTCCTGGATGCTGACAATGTAAAGTTCTTTCCTAATATCCTCATTTTTAATATGATATTGCAATTGATGCCATCTGTTCATGCCTCTAATCTTTCTCAGGACGCTCATATATGTGTTCTCTAGTCTTTGGTCAAGTGTTTTACTTCTAACCCAGCTCTCAGATCCATAAGATAAAATTGATTTGAACACTGTCTTGTATACAGCTAATTTAGTCTTCTGGCTAATTTCTCTCTTATTCCATATGAATTTATTCAATTGACTTCCTACCATACCAGCTTTGTTGATTTTGTTGTCTATTTCCATATTTAATTTACCATCTTCACTAAAAATTGTGCTTAAGTAGCTGAAATGTTTTACTTGTTCCACAGGTTCCTGGTTCACAACACAGTTGACATTTTCAACAATTCTACCTATTTTCATTGTCTTTGTCTTTTTAAAGCTGACCTTCATACCATATCTATTACAACAGTTATTCAATTTAGTCAAGGAATCTTGCAAACTTGTAGCGGATTTATTCAGAAGTATAACATCGTCCACATAAAGCAAAGAGCTGACATTAACATATCCAATTCTGATATCATGTTTAATACCACTTTGCATCATAATGTGATCCATATACATAATGAATAACAGAGGGGATAATGTACATCCTTGTCTCACACCAGATTTAACATTATTAAACCATCTTCCTGTACTTTCTTCAATTCTACCTGCTGACTTACAACTCAAATACAGACTAAGTATTACTTGATATAATGCCCCATTGACACCATATAACTGTAGCATATTGAATAGCTTATGCAGTGCAGCCACTGTGACTTTTATACCACCATACTTCAGCTTTTCTGGTCGAATATCATCTACTCCTGCTGCCTTTCCACATTTCAAGCCTTTGATGGCTTTTTCTACTTCAAGTATGGATATGTATTGAAACACTCAACAGGCATACTGACTGTATGCCTGTTGAGTGTTTTTTACCACTGTGCTGTCATCACTGCTTGTTTCATTTAGCAGTTTTTCAAAGTAATTACTACATACCTCAAGGATATCTTTTTCTCCAGTTTTCATGTCACATTTATCATCTCTAACTCCTTTTACAGCACCCTTTCCTCCATTTCTAAGCTTCTTCAACAACCTCCAGAATATCTTACCACCTTCTTGATATTTATTTTCTATGTTCTTGCCAAAGTCCTCCCATGACTTGTTTAACTAGTTTTACACAGTGTTTAGCTTTCTTACATTTGTCTCTGTATTCTCTAAGAGCAAAAGCTGACTTATTTGCCAGGAACTTTTGATATGCTTTCTTCTTTTCCTTCACTGCCTGTTTAACTTCCTGTGTCAACTATGGAGTACTGATTTTTCTATCCTTGCAGAACACCTCACCACATGCCTCTCTGGCTGAATCAGTCAGGGTTTTCTTCAAGGCTTGCCACTGAATCTCCAAGGTTTGGTTCCTTTTCTCAAACTCTTTTATTTTTTCTTGAACAATCTTTGTGTATGTTAGTCTACAGCTCACATCTGAGAGCTGCTCAACTTTTATTCACTTTAAAACTTTCTTACATGTTATTCTTTTCAATATGAAATTCAATTTTATCCTGCTCAAGACTAAATAGTGATCACTTCCAATTTCAAATCCTCTGTAAATGATAATGAATAAGAAAAGTCAATGAGACTTTTCTTATTCCTTATGTTGGAACATGGTGTTAGTAATAATCAGTCCATGTCCTGAGCAGAAATACAACAGGTATTTGCCATTACTATTAGCTTTGCTATTTTCTCCAAATTTTCCCAAAATATTTTTGTATGTCTGACAATCATTTCCTTCTTTGCTATTTAGATCCCCAACAAGGACCAACTTTTCCTTTTTCATTGTGTCAGTTGCTTTTTCTAAAGCATCAAAAAATTCCTCCACTTCAACCTTAGCAGAACCTTCTGTGGGACTATAGGCACAAACAAGTCTCATTGTCCAGTTCCCCATTCTCGTATTTGCCCATATTACTCTACTTGAGACTGCCTGCCATTCAAGAAGATTTGCCTCATATTTTGTGTTGAATACTATGGCTACTCCTTTTCCTTGGTTGTCATTGCCTGAATATAACTTTTTGTATTTATTGCTCAGAAAGATCTCGCCAGTTGTTGTCTTTTTTTGTTTCAGTCACCCCTATTATGTCGATCTGGTACTTATCTAATTTATCAGCTAACTCCATTTCTTTGCCATTCAGGCTTCTTCTGTTGATAGTACCGATCTTTAACTCTAGTGATGTTGAGTTGGGGCGTGTTTTCAGATTTGATCCAGTAGCTGACTTTTCGCTGTTCGCCCTGTTTCCCTGGCGAAAACAATGGGGCCTTGTTTAACCGGGCGACACCCCAGTTGGCATGAAATTTTGTCATGTTGTACCATCATTTTTTATTTTGGTTTAACCAATAAGAATACAGTTTGGTCTGCTAAATCCTAAATTGCCAACCCATCCTCATTCATTCAGTATCCAGGTAGATACCCAACAGGGCGCACCACGAGAAGGTGAGGATTGAACATTAGGTCAGAAGGCCTGGTCGGTTCTCCGCATTTCTTTAAAGGCTATGTGGTGGTCTCCTCTCAGTTATACAGCTTTGACCCTTAAGCACAGGCAAAATCAGATTATGAGAAGAATCTATCTGAGCAGGCTAAAGCCAATCCCAAAGAATTCTTTCGTTAAGTGGCTAGTAAGAGGAAGAATGACTGGAAGATTAACCTTAATGAATGGTGATGGTAATGAGGTGACAGAAGCAGGTAAAATAGTTGAGTTACTGAGTGACCACTTTGCAGGGGTATATCATCCTAGTGAGGTTACTGCTTTAACATGTATAACAGACACTAATATGGGAACAGTGGTGGATGAATTGAAGGTCCTTCAATTCATTGCAGGGGTATATCATCCTAGTGAGGTTATCGTAGTGATCATCCTAGTGAGGATATATCCCTGCTAAGTGATGATATAGATATATCATCACACTGCAGGAGTATATCATCCTGGTGAGGTTACTGCTTTAACATGTATAACAGACACTAATATGGGAACAGTGGTGGATGAATTGAAGGTCTTTAGGATATTGAAAATCTCAATGTAAATGCAGCTGTGGGATTAGGTAGAATATCAGCTAGGGTTTTTCGAAAATGTGCAAGGGAACTGGCAATGCCTCTGACTAGGCTCTTTAATTTAAGTCTCAGCTCTGGTACAATTCCAAGGGAGTGGAAAGAGGGCAAAATAATTCCTTTGCATAAGTGAAGTTCTAAGACTATAGTAGCATATTATAGACCTTTTAGTATCTCAAGAGTGGTTGTAATAGTAGTAGAAAAATTGGTAAAAAAGAGAATTCAAGAATGGGTAGATAAAAATATGATACTGTATGAAGAGCAACATGGCTTTGTGAAGGATCGGTCATGCTTTAGTATTTTACCAACTTTTTATAATAGAGTAACAGCTGAGTTGAGTTTCTAAATGATCACTTTGCAAGGATATATCATCCTAGTGGTTTAGTCACGAGGAAATGGTTACACGATGATTTTGCAAAGTCATTTGATAGAATAACACATGGAACTCTGTTATGCAAATTAGAACAAATGGGAATGCATATGACACTGGTTAAGTGGATAGTGGCTACTGGACAGATATCAAAAAGTGGTATATGGAGGAACAGAATAGAGGCAAAAACAGGTGACTAGTGATGTGCTACAATGTTCAGTGCTGGGACAATTGCTGTTTAATTTGTACATAAATGATATAGAAAATAACCTGAAAGGAAATATTCAGTTGTTTGCTGATGATGTGAAATTAGGTAGAGTAATAGTTAATCAAGGTGATGTGGAGAGCTTGCAGGACAATTTAAATAATCTGTCAGTATGGGCAAAAGTTAGTGGGTGTCAGTTTAATGTCAAGAAATGTAAAGTTATGCAGTTTGGGATAAATAGATTATAAGCTGTATATCACATTGATGGTATTGTACTCCAGGAAATAGATGAAGCTAGATATTTAGGAGTGGTGGTAGACAGAGAGTTAAAGCTTAGAGGACATGTTGCTAAGATAGCCCATAAGATTACTTGGCTATTGAAGAAAATATTAATAAGTAGACATAGGAAGTTGTTATTCCTCTTTATAAGGCCTTGATATGCCTACATTTGGATTACTGTGCTCAAGTCTGCTCCCCTGGGTTTCATTGGGATGAGAAAGTGGTGGAGAGGATTCATAGTTGAGTGGCCTGTGGAATGTTCCCTATGAGGATAGATTGAAGGTATGTGGATGCAGAAGTTGGCTGATAGAAGAAAAAGAGGAGATATGATAAAAACATTTAAGTTGCTTAAAGAGTTTTATAGGATAGATGCATGGAAATGTTTCAGAACTTGGCTAGAGGGACCAGAATAAGGGGTCATCCCTGGAAGTTGAATAAAGGTGTAGTTAGTAGGGGTGTGAGAACTAGATTTTTTACTTCGAGAGTGATGAATCAGTGGAATAGGTTGCCAGAGGTTGTGAGTGCTTTGTTTGTTATTGGGTTCAAGGAGAAGTATGATAGATAGTGTGGATAGATTGGGTCTCTCGCAATGAGTCTCCAGACTCCATGAAGGTGCCTGTATAATAATAGTTGATTGGGTGTGCCTGTGCGGTTGGTCAAGTGGAAAGTGCAATCACTTTCCATCCATCAGGGCATGGGTTTGATCCCATGTTTGAAAAAGTGAGCTCTGTACAGTTTTTGTCTGTGTAGTTAGCCTAGTGTCTATGCACTTCTCAACCATATGCCTGGGAAAGGAGTGTACTGGATTTGATTCCTGTTGCCGACGTGAGGAGCTTAAGGATTTTTCTCAGATATAGCCAAGTTAGCTACTGGTCTTGGGTGTGGACAGCAGAATTTTTCTCCCCAGTTTATCTGCAGTTTTTCCTCTCGCAAGCAGGCAAACCGGCCCCATGAACACACGCAGCTACAGCCATAGAATATGTCACCTGTCACCTGATTCTCAGGACAGGTACGACTTAGAAGGGCTTAAGATAGCTTTGTAACAGGCCAGTATGCCTAACACATAGAAGGGAGAAGAATAGGTGATTGGTTCCCTATCATCTGATTTTTGTCATCAATGCCAGAGTGTCCCTGTGGGGCTGTGCTTGCACTTACTCTTTCTCTCCTATACATCAGCGATCTTCTCTCACTAACGTCCACTCCTGTTCTTAGCTTTATTGATGATATACATTTCTCTTTATAAATGACAAAACCTTGCACCCAGATGTGATTTAGTAAATTTTAATGCTACCAAAATACAGTCCTACCTTATTTCCCAGAAGAAAGGCCATGTCTCATTCTCCCTGCCTTTTGATACCCCCCCCCCTCCTCACCAACCATGGCTAACTCCACTTTGTTTTACTTTCACATCTAGCTTATCCTGGCATACATGGCATACATGTCCATAGCTTCTTCAACCCCAAAACTTGATATCTTTTTTTGTTATAAACATTACTTCTTTTCTGCTCAATTCTTAACATTGTAATGCCCAAATCTTCAACTTTAAAAGATTTCACCCATATTGGGGTAGTCTTACAAAACTTAAGAATTCTAGATTGCATTCAGAAGAGAGATTATTTGCTTTTTCTCACTCCCTGTAATCACTTACCCATAGACTGTTTCTGTATTATGTCTTTTCTGTTGGTATTTCCATGGACATGCTCCTCTTAACTAGCCTCCACTATTCCTCTACTCCTGTAATGTTACAAACACAGGCAGCTGCTGGTCAACATCCCTATACTATTCAGCTCTAGACTCACACCAAACCAACTTCTTGTCTTTCTTCTTTATTCCATATACCTCCTTTGGAGAACAGTCTTTCCTATATATTTCCCAGTGTATACAACCTACAACTCTTTGAGAAACACTAACAGTTTCCTTTCTTTTTCCTGATCACTTAACCACACAGTCACTGTTGTCTTATAGGTTTAGATTTCTCATGTTTAGGGTTGATATATAAAAATATTTTCCATTTTCCTTGTGCATTAGGCTCAGTGACCTGTCTTGGTCAAATAATTAATATCTTTGAAACCTGCCGATGTTTTGATAGGGCAGTTAATTTTATCTGCAAAGTGTATTATACAGGGTGTTCGGGATAAATTTGACAGTTTCGTAAGGAAAACGAAAATCTTCTTTGTATCTATTAAATTTAATGAATTGACAAAAAAACATTACAGGCAGAGTTAATTACAATACTATCAACAAGATTTACTCAAAATAACCACCATTAGCATCGATCACAGCTTCAATTCTGCTTCGGAACCTCGAACAAGCTGATGCTACAGTCTCCCTGGGAAGGGCCGCAAAAACTGTTTTAATTTTATCCATTAACTGGGCTTTTGTATTACTGGAAGTGCGATTGGTGTCTTTTTCAACTGCGCCCCATACAAAATAATCCATGGGGTTAAGGTCTGGGGAGTTTGGAGGCCAAACATTTGGACTGGTGAAGTCGTAGAAATTTTCAGACAACCATTTTTGACTTTTCCCAGAGGTGTGGCAAGGGGCCGAATCCTGCTGCCATACATACGGCCTACCATTGGCTACCCTTGTTATCCAGGGCTTGACTACAGTTAGCAACTCCACGAACAAAGCCCGAATTCCAATGCCAGGGTTCTTCAACACCTGTTCCTGCAGATTTGCGAGGAATTCTGCTGTACGAACGCAATCAGATCGTCTGCTAGGGATCTTTCTTCTTGCTACATCCTCGTAGTCACCATTGCAAGTCTCTAGTTCATGCCTGATTGTTTTTACTGTATTCAGGGAGCATTGGGCAGCAGTCGTAATATCCTTATTTTGATGGCGGGCACGAATCATCATGATACAAGTTATTCTCTTCCATGATTCAGGTGGGTTCCAGCTATCCATCCTTTCTGACATCTTGTATATGAATGAAGAAGGGTCCAAACTTTTAAATGAAGAGAAGTGTGTGTTAATACATGTAACTTACGGAAAAATATAATTAATTATAAATATGTCAAATTTATCCCGAACACCCTGTAGCTGTCATTTTGTATTGCATAGTTTGCCCATTTTGCAGGATGAAAAACCTGAGTTTTTCCAGGTGGAAAAGTCCTGGTAAATTTCTTCTCATTCTAGGCAGGATTCTAACTCAGGTCTTTCCTGTCATTGAAACCAATTGAGCTAAGGAAGATCATATATATTACCACATTAGATATTCACATCACATACCAAAGTGGGATTTGAATCCAGCTTGCAATAGAACTCAGGCTGATTTTATAATCCTGAAACAATTTTAAATGAGATCATACATGAGAATTTAATGTCTTTATTTAATTATTTTCTAGGATTTATTTCTTAGGTGTATTTTTCCTGAATTATCATTTTGTTGTTTCAGATGATGCTTTTCATATTGATGAATTATCAATTTATGAAAATGAAAGGAAAGAATCTTCTTATGCAGTATCTGGAGAAATAATGGATGGGGTATGCATAGAGAATTGCTAATTTTTCATAAAATGGCAATATTATTGCTTTTGTTTATTTTATTTTAATTCAAGAAGCACTTAATATGTCTAATATATAAATAGTATATTCTTCCCTCACGGATTCATTAAATTTATATCTTTTGGGCATGGCTATTGATTTTAATGGCCAATTTAAATGTCTTTGTAACAATAAATGATAACTCAAAAATATATCTACCCTGTATGAGGTAGTATCAGAAAGTTTCGAGACTAGGTTTGTAACACGGCAACGGATGGCAGCACAAGGCTGCAGTCACAGGGAGTGCCTACCTTCATAAGTCAGTGTGCCAAAAGACATCATCATGTGTACATCGGGAGCTGTGCAGCTGATGCTATTCTGACCACCTGCGTTACCACATCTGCGATTTCATCATGGACAGCAAGTTAGAACAAAGAGCAAACATGAAATTCTGCATGAAACGGGGCAATTCATGTCGAGGATCATTACCGGTGACAAAACCTGGGTGTACGGGTACGATCCTGAGGCAAAGCAACAGTCTTCACAGTGGAAGAGTCCATTGTCTCCACAACCAAAAAAGGCGAGGCAGGTCTGCAGCTCGACCAAGTGCATGCTCGTCTTTTTTGACATTAGCGGCATTGTGCATCGAGAATTTGTCCATAGGGGCCAGACCGTCAATAACGAGTTCTACTGTCAAGTTTTAAGGCATCTGAGGGAGGACATTCGGCGAAAGCGACCACATCTGTGGCGCACGTAAAACTGGATGCTCCACGATGACAATGCGCCCTGTCACCGAGCTCTCCTCACACGTGAGTTTCTCGCCAGAAACAACATGATCTCACTTCTGCACCCACCCTACTCACCAGATTTGGCTCCTGCAGACTTCGCCCTCTTCCCGAAGATGAAAATCCAGCTCAAAGGTCACCGTTTTGACACCATTGCGGAGATCCAGCGCGAATCGCAGAAGGTGCTTGACATGCTTCAAAAAGAAGACTTCTGGGACACATTCCAGAACTGGCAAGAAAGCTGGGAGACTGTATTGATATGCAAGGGGACTATTTTGAAGGTGATAGTGTGTAAACATAGATAAATAAAGTAATTTCTTGTAAACAGAGCTAGTCTCAAAACTTTTTGATACCACCTCCTATATATAAAATAATAAGCAGAATTCAAGGAAAACCAGCCTACCAGTCTGGAACTCTCAGGGGGGGGTCTACAAAATCGAGAATTTGTAGACTGCAGACACTAGGAAACAGGAGAAAGAGGTGATATGCTTGAGATGTGCAAACCTCTGAAAGGGCCATGTATTATTTCAGTTGATGGAATTTTTCATTTTATGGAAGGTGGGAAAGGACAAGAGAATGAATCCTTGGAAGCTGAGAATGAATGCTGCTAAGAAGGGGGTGATGGCTAGATTTTTCTCTCATGTGTGATTGGAATGGATTGCCATTGGATGTGGTATGTGCAAGCATTTTAAATGAATTCAAGAATAAGTATGATATCTGGTGCATGTAGTATGTGGCCTCCCTCGATGAGTTCCTTACTCCCTGGAGGTCTCCCTTAATAATAATAATAATATTCCATTAAAATACAGTTGGCACTGTGTGCAGTGTTTTTGTCATATGCAATAACAATATTATTGTTGACTCTTGACTGGTTGCTCTTAAAAGAAAAAACCTATTTTGATAATACACTGGTTAACAAAACACTTATTAAATGTGTTGTAACTCATGTAGTTCATGATAAAGCTGAACAAAATTTGGTATGGAGTGTACAGTAGAATAACATTGGATGGGTATAAGGGATATTACATAGGGATGTATAAGAATTACCAAAAATATCACATAATGTTGATATAAGGGTGTCTAAAAGAGTCTGGTGGAAGAATGGGAAGGAAGAACGCATCCCATTCTTCCACTACTATGGTGGAAGAATGGGTTGTGTTGCTACAGAATCAAACTGGCTGAGGAAGTGGATGCCGACATTCAATACGATGCCCAAGTGTGTCGCATACATACACAATCAGATTTAAGATTGGTGATTGTGCTGGTCATGGCAATTGGATATCTCAGTTTCAGGATACTCCTTCATCACTTGAGCTCTATGAGCAATTTTAGTGTCATGCCTGAAAAAACCTGTGCCAGTCATGTCTCGACAAAGTTTGCACATAGTGTTTGGAGATTTGTTCTCGGTACCTATGTGCGGTTACAGTATCCTTATCAAAAAACATGAAGGGTGTGACCATTGATCATTATTCTGTCTGCATGAGAACACTGCCTTACAGTGAAGGCAGTGTTCTCATGCAGACACTGCCTTCATGAACGTGTCCCTTTCTCTATGTTGGAGGAATAGTGCTGCATTCTTCTCAGATCAAAGAATGTCTAGCTGTTTGTAGGCTAAAATGGGACTCATTAGAGAATTTAATTTTACCACTTTTTTCAATTTAAAAATGTATGTTTTTTTTCTTTTTTAGCTACATATGTTGCATCTTCAATTAGTTTAAATTATTTATTATTATTATTTTTTAGTATCTGTATGACTTGCTGATGAATATGCTGGAGGAAAGGGGTATTTCGAATGAATTTGCTGAAGAATTAATAGGCTATTGCACTTCATATGAACATAGACAATACATTCAGATTCTTGAGAATTTGAAAAAGTTTGTATCAGGAAAGTAAAAGTAAATTTAAAATAAATAGATTTATTAGAAGTGAAAAGTAGCAGAAGTTATGCAATCATTGCCTTCTGATTTGTCATTATACCGATAACTGTGAATGTTTCTGTGAAAAATAAAATTGTACAATTGTTGAGCTCTTTTTTAAATCCTTGAATTTCTATGATTTATAAGTTATCTATATGAAATTAGTTACATGAAGTTTTGACTGCTTATATAATCAACTATCTTTATAGCAAACTCGTAGGGACCAAAGGATTGGTTGAAAAAGTTTGCTGTAGGGAATTTTTTTTAGCATTGCATTACATTGCTAATCTTCATTAAACCCTTTCTTAGTTTGTATGTGAATTTACTGTAGTGATGTTTGCTTATAGTGAGAGTTGACTATATATGCATTAATAATTATGAGAACATAACAAACATTCTGATATTTAAAAACAATCAGGTGCAATAAAAGTGAATAATAAAACTGATGTTTGTTCTGAATAAACTGTTTTTGCATCTAAGTGGATGCGAATAAATAACACAATCATAAATTAAATATTCAGTTTGGTTTGCTTCCATTAGTAAATAATTCAGCACTGCGCTTGTGCAGACTTGAAATTCTGTTGATTTATGGTATCTTGAAAGATTTTTGATATTCATTACATAATACAAAGAGAAATATGTGGTGTCATGTCTGTTCATCTGTGACTGACCTAGTTTTTCAACATATTCCACCAGGTGGAATGTCATATGCCTTTTCCAGATCGACAAATTCCATGCCTTTTCCAGATCTCATTGACACTATATAATGCTACAGTTATATGGTATCAATGGGACATTATATCAAGCAATACTTAGTCTTTATTTGAGTTGTAAGTCAGCAGTTAGAATTGAAGGAAGTACAAGAAGATGGTTTAATGTTAAATCTGGTGTGAGACAAGGATGTACATTATCCCTTCTGTTATTCATTATCTATATGGATCACATTATGAAGCAAAGTGGTATTAAACATGATGTCAAAATTGGAGATGTTAATGTCAGTTGTTTTATGCGGACGATGTTATACTTCTAAATAAATCCGGTACAAGTCTGCAAGATTCCCCTAAATTGAATAACTGTTGTAATAGATATGGTATGAAGGTCAGCATTAAAAAGACAAAGACAATGAAAATAGGCAGAAACATTGAAAATATCAATTGCATTGTGAATGGAGAACTTATAGAATAAGTAAAACAAATCAGCTATTTAGGCATGATTTTTAGTGATGATGGTAAATTAAATATGGAAATAGACAACAGAACAAAGCTGGTATGGTAGGAAGTCATTTGAATAAATTCATATGGAATAAGAGAGAAATTAGTCAGAACACTAAATTAGCTGTATACAAGACAGTGTTCAAACCAGTTTTATCTTATGGAATTGAGACTAGAGGCCGCAGATATGAGAGTCCTGAGAAAGATTAGAGCCATGAATAGATGGCATCAATGGCAATATCATATTAAAAACGAAGATATTAGGAAAAAACTTGAGATTGTCAGCATCTAGGAATGCGTTAGCAGAGCTAATTCAGGTGGTATGGTCACTTAAACAGAATAAGCAAGGAAAGATTAGCAAAACAAGTGTTCTTTGCCAGGTTGGCTGGAAAACGACCCAGAGGAAGACCAAGATATAGATGGATTGATACAGTACAAAGTGTCTTAGACAATAGAAATATAAGATCTGATAATGTTGGAGTCTTGACAAGTAACAGACTGATTTGGAGGAAAATTGTAGATAGGAAGTTAGTAATGATGTAAATTTTTCATGTAGTACTATCACATCCTGTACACCCTTTGAGGGTACATGGCAGGAATTTGATGATGGAATTCTGATAAAATTTGTATAAAAATTCTGATTTCTGAAATATAAAATTTTATGTAATTACTATTTAGTGGAATTACATGGCATAAATGTAATAATGCAGTCTGTTTAATTAGATTAGCTATTTAATTCTACTTTAATTATTTAAAGGGTTTTTTAAGTATAGAATTACAATAGCACCTCAATCATTCTCATCTTATCTTCCTTTCCCTCTTTTACCTTGTGGTGTCGGGGGTTTATTAATCATCGGACTTCAAACTGTTCACAGGATAAGGTGGTCAGCCTTACGCCCCTTCTATGTCCGTAGTGTTGAGTTCTCAAGGCTGGTTTGCCTTCTTTGCAGGATGAAAAACCCCAGGATAAACGGAAAAAACCCTACTCTCCACGCCCAAGACCGGCTAACTTGGCTATGGCTAAGGAAGATCCTTATGCTCCTCACGTCACCAACAGGAATCTAACCTGGGACACTCCTTCCCCAGGCATATGGCTGTGAAGAGCACAGCCACTAGGCTAACCACACGGACTCCGATCAATATATATAAAAAGTAAACTGCTTGAAATGAAAAACTGGAAACGTATGATTATCTAAAATATATAAATTGGAAACAGGGAATAACAAGGATGTGAATATAATCCAGTAAAATGTTAAATTATGAACTTGGAAATGTTTAAAACCCAAGGATGAAAACTTATAGCAAAACTGGAAACATAGCAAGCCAGTTATTATTATTTTACACCATCTCCATGGAATCTGAAGACTCATCATGGGAGACCCATACTACTAACACTGTATCTATCATACGCCTTTTTAAACCATTAATAGACTAAGAACTCACAACTCGGGCAGCCCATTCCATTCATTCAACACTCTTCAAGCAAAAAAAATCTATTCCTAACACCCTTGCTAACCCACACACCTACCCAACTTCCAGGGATGATCTTGTTCTGCCCCCTCTAGGCTAGTGCGACGAGGGTGGTCTGAAAAGAACAATGAAAAAACGTCATAATTTCAAAATTATTTTTATTTTTCAACATAAATCTCCCTTAAGACTAATATGTTTATTCCAGTGATGCTCCAGCACCATTATCCCATCCCTATAGTGGTTCTCAGTAAGATCTGCAAAATACCCCTCTACAGCTGCAATCACCTCTTGATTCAAAAAAAAAAAAAAATGCTGACCAGCGAGGAAGAGTTTTGGGAAGAGATAGAAGTCAGAGCCAAATCTGGGGAATAGGGTAGATAGAGATTTTCCCGTGAGTGCATTTTTGATTTGCTGTGAGCAAGCGCAGTGCCCATCCTGCACAAATCTTTTTCATTTGCAATTCTTCATGCAAAATATATCCTGCACATTCTTTTGAAATGCCTGTAGTCTCAGCAATTTTATGCACTTGATCAAATGATTTCTGGTGTTGTTTTTTTGGACGTCCTTCACATGGATCATCTTCATTTCTGGTACGTCCACTTTTAAACTCAGTAGCCCATTTCTTAATTGTTGAAAACGAAGGAGAAGAGTGCCCAACCTTCTTTTACAACGAATTTTATAACTGGAGGAAATTTTATTCATTTCAAGGAATACAGACAACACTTTTGCTTCAGACAGCTATATGAAAAAAAACTGCTCGATAGAATGACTTGCAATTTCACATGAATGCTTATAACAGATGTATCAACTTAGAAAAAAAAAAAAATAAATCTTGCCAATAGTGTTGCCATCTATGGTCGAGGCTGAGAACTTTTCAGACCACCTCGTAAAACATTTCCCTTATGTCAATCCTATAAAAACTTCGTATCATCAGCAAACAAACTGAATATCTCCCTTGAAATTATTTCCTATATCATTTAGGTACAAATTAAACAGCAGTGGTCCAAGCACAGAGTCCTGTGGCACACCACCAGTCACCTGCTTTCTTCTGGATTCTGCTCCTCCATATGCTACTTTTTGGTATCTGTCCATCATCTACACTCTTATCCATATCACCAGTTTCATATCCATCTTCATTCCATGTGGTATCCTGTCAAAAAGCTTGTCAAAAATCGAAATCCAGTACTATTATTGTGTTGCCATTCATAGATTAAGTCAAGACCTACCCTTCACAAACTCAATGTGCTCCTCATATAGTATCATATTCTTATCCACCAATTCCTGAATTTTCTTTTTGACCAACTTTTCCATTATTTTTACCACCACTCCTGAGATACTAATTGGTCCATAATTGGCCACCACAGACTTAGATCCTCCTTCCCCATTCCCATTAGTGTGTCATCTCCTATCCAGGAGGATGGCTACCATGAATTCACTCATGCTTGACCACGGGCATAATGACATGGTTAAGACCCTATCTCTTCCACGTATTGTAAGTATTCATGGCTGTAAATCCATGTGTGTGTGTGTTTACATGGCCAGTTTGCCTGTTCTGAGGGATGAAAAACTTTAGTTTCCTGATGAAAAAACCCTCTGTCCTCTGTATGAGACCAGCTAACTCACCTTTAGGTCTTTCTGACCAAAGAGTTTCGTCTATACCGACTGAGCTACAGAGGCTCCCGATCCTCTTTATGCAAAGGAATTATTTTGTCCTTCCACTCTCTTGGGACGTTGCCAGAACTGAGACTTAAATTAAACAGCGTAGTCAAAGGTTAAAAGTTATCTTTCCATAGTCATTCTTTCTCCTACTTGCCACATAATGAAAAAAAAAAAAACTTGGGAATTTTCATTCACTTGTTTGGCTAATTTCTTGTCATAATCTGATTTTGCCTTCCTTACCATGCTTGGTCACCTTTCTCTTTCTATACCCTCCAGAACATTTTTTTAAATTTTATTTTTCAGTTCATGATAGATACTACTCATCCATCTAACTCTTACCTGATTTACCCTCCTGACCTTAGGTATACACAGTGTGATTTCTTCAGATTTCTTGATTATCCCCCACGAACAATGAATATCCTTCTCTTGCAGATTTTTGTCACAGTACTGCTTCAAGCATCCTCCTAAGTTTCTCATAATCAACCTTATATTTCAACATATATCCTTTTTTAACAGGAATTTCTGCATTTTTTCTACTGCCTAAGCCAAGACTACATTGTCTCCACTTTCTCCAATTGGAGGCTATGCAGTCACCTTAGTTATGGACAGGTCTTCTTAAACTATAAGATCCTATACATTCATACTCTGTCGCATTCTGCTCCAAGTAATTATCTCCCAGTAATTGCATAAGTTCCATTTCCTTCCTGCCATGTGATCTTTCTTCTGATCGTTGTCTCTGAAATTGAAGTCATCCATAATAATTACTTGACTTGCACTCATTGTACCAATTTGCTGATGCATGTCTTCCATGTTATCTCTGGTATACCCTTACCTGTAGCAACAACCGCTTTTTTATTGTGTCCTATTGACCTTGATCTCACACTAGATTAACTCAAAAGAATTACCACCTGCCTGACTGACTCTTAAACTTTGCTGCAATTCACCTTCTGTATCATCATAGGTATTCCATCCTCTGTGTCATCTGCTATTAGCCAAGTCTGAATAATGCCTATAACTTTTGGTGAGCTTGCGCTAACTAATGTCAAAAACTTCCCTCTTATTCCTGATGTGTCTAGCATTAATATATAGAAACTACAGCATCCACTTAGGGCTCCCTCCCAACCACCTTTACATCCTGATTATTATAAGTGAATAATTCTCAGCCTGTTTAGGTCTGTGAAAATGGTGTTTGAATCCATATCACTATGCTTCCCAAAGAAAGACCATTCTAAGTTTGATTTTAGAACTTTTTCTGAGCATTTATTTGACTTGTTCCTGAGTTAGGCAATTTCTGGCACAGGCAAGTGGATTTTTTGTCCTGTAAACTCAAGAAAATCAACCGTGAAACCCACACAGTTTCAGGCAATAAATATATTGCGACTAGGTCCACGAGAGATGGTGACACTTGTCTGTCTCTCTTCACCGGATGGCATTTAAAATTAGCAATAGTCTTGGGCTAGCTACCTCTGATTAGCTACAGTGGAGTGTGATTTCCCCTTAGTCTCCAAAAATCAGGGCTAAAATAGCTTTGCCTACTCCCTATTGGGAATGAACTGTGTTAATGGATTTTTTTTTGCAGATTATTATTACATGACACCTTCAAGGAGTCAAAGGACTCATTGTGGGAGAGTACATGCAACTCACCTTCACTACTTAATTCTATTACGTTTCAAAACTTGGTGAAGTATTACGATTATTTGAGAAATGTCATTACACTTTCTAGAAATAAAGTGATTATTATATGAGAGGAATAATGATATGTTTGACTTATTTCTGATGACTGTACTAGAGAAAAATAACAAAAACCATATTTATGTAACCAGTATAGAAATAATTACAAGTTCAATGAATTAACTGATAATTCGAATAGCCATGCATCTTCTTACCAATGAGTATACAATCCTCTCCCTTTCTGCAAGCAATTTTTCTTCTTCCTTTTTTCTCTCTCTTATCTTGCAGTGTTGAGGATTTTCTATTCATTTAACTGCACCCGTACATAATAAAGTGGTTAGCCCTATGCCTTCCGTTATATCCTATGTCTGTAGAGGTCTTGAGTTCTCAAGGCCAGGTTTGCCTGCTTGCAGGATGAAAAACCCCAGATAAACTGGGGATAAAAACCCTGCAGTCCACGCCCAAGACTGGCTAACTTGGCTATGTCTGAGAAAGATCCTAAGCTCCTCACGGCAGCGACAGGAATCGAACCCAGGACACTTCTTTCCCAGGCATATGGTTGGGAAGTGCATAGCCACTCAGCTAATTGCGCGGATAAGTAATTTTTTATTAAATTAAAAAAAAAAGTCCATAAGATGCATGTCACAGCTGCTCATCATAAGGGACACCATTTCTAGAGATAAGATGAACTATTGATCGCAAGATTGTTTTTATTTTTTCGATTTTGTAGATAACGTGCAATGGTATAATATTAAATTAAAATATCACTAGATATTTATATATAATTTAGAATTTGGTATCATGTCAGCATTTTCACAGATAAGAATTAGAGTACTGAACGGTAAAGTATACCAAGTTTATTGAGGATGAAGTGGGTGTAATTTAGCCCAAAAGAGAAGTTTCACATTTGGAGATCTGGAGTATTGTTAGAAGTAACAAGTAAATAATTTTATTATTATTACAATAATTAAGACAGAACTGCCTCTTGGTAACAAACTTCAAAAGGATATCCTTTTCTCACAGAAGAATAGGAAAGAAATTGGTGAATTTATGGATTGATCATGAAAGATCACGAAGTATTGTTGGGTGCGCTATACAGCTTGTCAAATGATGAAGAATTAAAATGGAATGCATATCAACAAAAAAGTTGGAGGCATTTGAATTTTTGTGCTGGAGAAAGATGAGAATTTGTTGGACGGAGATTAATGAACCACATCAACCTAAGTGGACACCACCTGAGATATGGAAGACTGCTTACAGAAATAATGGAGGGAACCATGGCAAAGAAAAAGCCAAGGGATGGACCACGCATTTCCTATATAAATAACCTAATAGTAATAACCGTAACTAAGCTATGAAATTATTAAATTATGGAATGGATCTGTGAATGAAAGTATAGAGCTGAAGTTATCAGATTTTCTCACTAACGAAGTATTTTCTTTACTGTAATTTATGAATGATGTCTTCCAGTTGTGTTTATACCAGTCTTCGATTTCGTTTGTGACTTGCAGGCACATGAACAGTACAAAGCACAAGCCAGAAGGGTAACTAGTGTGGTAAGAAAAGCTAAAGCAGATTATGAAAGTAAATTAGCAATGCAAGCTAAGGTGAATCCCAAACAGTTCTTTCGATATGCTGCAAGTAAAAGAAAAAATGTATATGGCAAAATGATTCTAAGGAATGCCGATGGCAGGGAGGTAACTGAATCAGATAAAATAGTAGAATTAATAAGCGAATACTTTGCAAGAGTATATCACCTAGGCTGTGAGATATTGCAGGAATGAGAGAAGGAAAGGCTGATACAGATATTGAAGTGAATGAAATGCAGGTGAATAGTATGTTACAGAACCTTAATATAAATACATCTGTGGGATGGGATAGTATACCAGTTCGAGTCTTTTGTAAAGTGGCAAAGGAATTGTCAGTTCCCTTGACCACATTGTTTAAGTCTCAACTCTGGATTAGACCCGAGGGAGTGGAAAGAGGGGAAAATAATTCCATTGCATAAAGGAGGTTCCAAGACTTGTTGCAAATTACCGACTGATCAGCATATCAGGAATCGTCAAGGTTTTGGAGATATTAGTCGAGAACAAAATAGAGGAATGATGAAAATGAGATACTGTGTAGAGGTCAGTATGGTTTTGTGAAGGGTAAATCATGCCTCAGTAACTTGCTCACGTTTTATAATACAGTGACGGCTGAACTGGATAAGGGTAATGGATTTACTGTGATACTGTTGGGCTTTGCTAATTTGTTCATTAATGCTATGAAAGGATCTGAGAGTCTTCTTCTTCGCGTTATTCCCGCTTCCTATGCAGGGTCCGCGTGTTACTTAGATGCGACTACTTGTTAGTACTACTCCCAACCGACCCGTCGCCTGGTCTGCCGCTGGGGGGGATATATTTTTGACTGTAGAGGTGTATGTTCACGGGGCCGGTTTGCCGGATGAAAAACGCCAGATAAACTGGCGGAAAAAACCCTACTGACCGGCTAACTTGGCTATGCCTGAGGAAGATCCTCAAATTCCTCACGTCTACAACGGGAATCGAACTTGGGACACTCCTTCCCCAGTCATATGGTTGCGAAGCGCAAAGCCACTAGGCTAACCGCGCGGTTATGAAAGGATCTGAGAGTAACTTCATTTATTTGCTGATGATGCAAAAGTTGGGTAGAGAAATAGGGAATGCACATGTGAAAATTTTGCAGGATGATTTGGATAGATTGGTAGTTCTGGGCTAACGAGAATGGATGTCAGTTGAATGTAGCAAAGTGTGAGGAGTGTTCCTGGTAAGATTTATGCTGGTATACTTGAGAAACAATAATATAAGCACGTAAACACAAGAAAGATATTTAATTAACCAAATATTTCGGTCTGGAAATAGCAGACCATCTTCAGTGGCACTACAAGAACAGTTTAAAAAGAAAAGAAAAAAAAATACAAGGTGGAATACTAACAATAGATCATTTAAAAATAGAACAAGCTGTGTGATGTTATATCACTAAGTATTAAAGGGAATATTTTTATGCAGAGATATGATTGAAATAAAGATATTAATTAATAATATTAAATAATTCATATTAATTTTATGTTATCCTGATTAGACTTTCCCAGATTTTTGATATACAGTCATTCCGATTCAGGTTAGGACGATAGAGTAAGGCCTCTACGCTTTCTTTGAATAAACATTCAAATTTATAACGGGATCTATGTAAGAGGCGAGTTTATGACCAAAGGATGTTGTGGTTAGTTTCAATCCCGTGCTGAGCCAATCCAGATTTTTCAGGTTTGTTGTGATGAATGGAGGATTGATGTTCTTGGATTCTTTTTTTCAAGAGAACGTCCAGTTTGTCCAAAATAGGAGAGATCACAGTTGCAGGGAATTTGATAAACTCCAGGAAGAGACATAGTTGAGCGTTTTTTGTCTTTAGGAGAAGGAAAATGGGAAAATAATTTGTTAATATGTGAATACGTAGCTGTTAACTCATATTTCTTCAGAATTCTTGCGATAGGTTCTGAAATCCCTTAGATGTATGGAATTGGAACTCGACGTATTGAATCTTTGTTGTTTTGTGGTGGATTATAAGAATCGAGAAGATGTTGAGTACTCTTTTCGGAAAAGCCATTGAGTTTCATGTGTTGTTGGATAGTAGAACGTTCTTTCTGTAGAAAATTAGAAGTAGAACAATTAGTTTTGGCTCTTCTGATTAGACATTTTATGATTCCTGTTTTTTGACAAGGGTGATGGGCTGATTCCTTAAGAATATAACGACCTGTGAAAGTTGGTTTATATCTTGTAGGTTGCTATGAGACATTTTTCAATTTTTCTAAGAAATCTGAGGAGTGTTTTAGAAAGGAACTAGAGTTGCCTATGTGAGATTTCAATAATTTAGCTAGATATTTGGCTATGCGGTAAGTAGGAGAATCAATACAATCTACTATTGGACGAAGAGGGAAAGTCAATCATGTATTTTAGGAAGTCCATAAAATCTAGGAGGTCTTGCAAAATGAGTTTTAATTCTTTCAATTGTGTCTATATCTTAACTGATGACTTCATCTAAGAGAGAATTTAATTTCTTTAGTTGTCTGTTGATTGGATTATAATCAAGTTCTTGATATGTGGAGCGATCTCGAAGTAAAAGAGAAAGTTTTCTTCTGTAATTTGCTGAGTCCATAACTACTGTTGCTTAGCTTATGGTGAGCTTTGATATAGAATCTTTATATACAAATGTACCTCTCAAGGAGACTTTAAAATTACTTGCTGACATCTTTCCAGAAGACATTATAAAACTATTCGATTTCGTACTACACTCTGGATATTTCTTATTTCAAAACAAATTTTACAGCCAAGTAGAAGGAACGGCCATGGGAAGTCCTCTCTCTCCTGCTTTAGCCAACTTTTATTTAGAACATCTAGAAAAAGTCCTCTTCTCATCTATTTTCCCTCAACCATCCTTTTGGGTAAGATATATAGATGACATCTTTACTGTATGACCGCATAACAGACTCCTTACTTTCTTTCTTAAACAGTATCAATTCAGCATCATCGTATAAAGTTTACTATGGAAATGGAAGAAAACCAGTTATCTTTTTTAGACGTTCTCCTCATCTGGTCCCTTCAAATACTCTTATAACTACAGTTTACAGGAAACCAACGTTCACAGGTCGTTATATTCTTAAGGAATCAGCCCATCACCCTTGTCAAAAAACAGGAATCATAAAATGTCTAATCAGAAGAGTCAAAACTAATTGTTCTACTTCTAATTTTCTACAGAAAAAACGCTCTACTATCCAACAACACATGAAACTCAATGGCTTTTCCGAAAAGAGTACTCAACATCTCGATTCTTATAATCCACCACAAAACAACAAAGATTCAATACGTCGAGGTCCAATTCCATACATCTCCAGGATTTCAGAACCTATTGCAAGAATTCTGAAGAAATATGAGTTAACAGCTACGTATTCACATATTAACAAATTATTTTCCCATTTTCCTTCTCCTAAAGACAAACGCTCAACTATGTCTCTTCCTGGAGTTTATCAAATTCTCTGCAACTGTGATCTCTCCTATTTTGGACAAACTGGACGTTCTCTTGAAAAAAAGAATCCAGGAACATCAATCCTCCATTCATCACAACAAACCTGAAAAATCTGGATTGGCTCGGCACGGGATTGAAACTAACCACAACATCCTTTGGTCATAAACTCGCCTCTTACATAGATCCCATTATAAATTTGAATGTTTATTCAAAGAAAGCGTAGAGGCCTTACTCTATCGTCCTAACCTGAATCGGAATGACTGTATATCAAAAATCTGGGAAAGTCCAATCAGGATAACATAAAATTAATATGAATTATTTAATATTATTAATTAATATCTTTATTTCAATCATATCTCTGCATAAAAATATTCCCTTTAATACTTAGTGATATAACATCATGCAGCTTGTTCTATTTTTAAATGATCTATTGTTAGTATTCCACCTTGTATTTTTTTTTTTTAAACTATTCTTGTAGTGTCACGGAAGATGGTCTGCTATTTTTAGACCGAAATATTTGGTTAATTAAATATCTTTCTTCTGTTTGCGTGCTTATATTATTCAGTCCTTATGTCACAAGTATCCTTAAAACATCATACTCGAGAAACGGTTGAGAAGAATTGTCGAAGAAAAGCTTGTGAAGAACAAGCTGGATTCAGGCCAAATAGACGCTGTCAGGATCAGATCTTCACTTTAAGTCAAATAGTTGAGAAATCATGGGAATATAACAGATCTGTATTTAAGTTTTGTTGATCTGGAAAAGGCATATGCCAAGGTGCCAAGAGAGAAATTATTCAATACGCTACAGTTATATGGTGTCAATGGGACATTATATCAAGCAATACTTTGTCTTTATTTGAGTTGTAAGTCAGCAGTTAGAATTGAAGGAAGTAAAGTACAGTTTAATGGTAAATCTTGTGTGAGACAAGGATGTATATTATCCCCTTTGTTATTCATAATCTATATGGATCACATTATGAAGGAAAGTGGTATTAAACATGATATCAGAATTAGAGATGTTAATGTCAGCTCTTTGCTTTATGCAGATGATTTTATACTTCTAAATAAATCCGGTACAAGTCTGCAAGATTCTCTGACTAAATTGAATAACTGTTGTAATAGATATGGTATGAAGGTCAGCAATAAAAAAAAAAACAAAGAATGAAAATAGGCAGAAATTGTTGAAAATGTCAACTGCATTGTGAATGGAGAACCTGTGGAACAAGTAAAGCATTTCAGCTACTTAGGCACGATTTTTAGTGAAGATGGTCAATTAAATATGGAAATAGACAACAGAATCAGCAAAGCTGGTATGGTAGGAAGTCAATTGAATAAATTCACATGGAATAAGAGAGAAATTAGTCGTAACACTAAATTAGCTGTATACAAGACAGAGTTCAAACCAGTTTTAACTTATGGATCAGAGACCTAGGGCAGAAGTAAAACACTTGACCAAAGACTAGAGACCGCAGATATGAGCGTCCTGAGAAAGATTAGAGGCGTGAACAGATGGCATCAATGGCAATATCATATTAAAAACGAGGATATTGGGACATTGACATTGTAAGCATCCAGGAATGCGTTAGCAGAACTAATCTCAGGTGGTATGGTCACTTAAACAGAATGGGTGAGGAAAGATTAGGAAAACAAGTGTTCTCTGCCAGGTTATCAGGAAAACAACCCAGAGGAAGACCAAGATATAGGCGGATTGATACAGTACAAAGTGCCTTAGACAGAAGTGTAAGATCTGATAATGTTGGAGTTTTGACAAGTAACAGAGTGATTTGAAGGAAAATTGTAGATAATAAGTTAGTAATGATGTAAATTTTTCATCTGGTACTATCATATCCTTTACACCCCTTGAGGGTACATGGCAGGAATTTGATGATGAAGTGTAAGGTAATGCATTTTGGGGTGAAAAAATTAGCAGCAGTATATCACATTGGTGGAACTGTACTCTAGGAGATTGACGAAGCCAGAGATTTGGGTGTGTTGGTGGATAGGGAGGTGAAGATCTGTGGGTTACAGAAATTGGTTGATATGCAGAAAAGTGGTGATATTATTGAGAGATTCAAATTACTGAAAGGGTTTTACAAGATTAATTAAGAGGAAATTTTTCAGAACAGGTTTGGTGATGGGAGAACTAGGGCCATCCATGGAATCTGAGCACAAGTGCAGTTAGTAACTTTTTAAGAAGTAGGTTTTTTACTTGGAGAGTGGTGAATGAGTGGAATAAGCTGCCAGAGTTTGTTGTGGGTGCCATGTAAATGAGTTCAAAGCAAAGTATGATAGACACTGTGCGAATGTCGAATAGTTTTTCTTGATATTATATTTAGGGTCACCCTCGATGAGTCTAAGGACTCTTTGGAGTTGCCCGTAATAATAATAATTGTAATCATCACGCCACTATTGAGATTTAAATGAAAAAAAAAAAAAAACATGTCCTGCTATGGAATATATTTAACAGATAAGCATTTATATACAAAATTCATACGTCGGTATGTTAATTTTTCTAGCAAACGCTTATTAGAATACAGTACATGGGTCTCATTATATACTGTAGTTGCTGGACGTTGCTTTCCATCTCCTAGTTGAAAGGATCATATATCATATCCGGAGTAAAAGACGATCCTATGTTTCCGCAATTTTTTTCTTATTGTCCTATACGGTAAATGTGTTATGTATAGCAGATCACATCCTGCCATCTATAGACAGTACAAGCAATAGTGGCCACTACCAAAAGTAAATCAAAGCCCCACCAACAACTGCAAGGGCACGGGCACCCGTTTCAAATGCTGATAACTCAGCAACAGTTAATCAGTGCACCCAAGCATTGATCTAGTCGCTAAGCGTTGAAAAGTAGAAAAGCTGCTGCAATCAGTAGCCATTTTGAGTGAGATACCATTTGAATTCAGCAAAAAACATCTCAGCTGAGACTTCACGAACCCGTGTGGTATCCATTATTATAGAGCTTAAAAAAAAAAGAAACTTGATTGATTATACATATATTTTATCTTATGAATCATAAGATCTTATCAGTGTGGAGAGAGAACAACAAAAAAAGAAATATAAATAAAAGAAACAGTAAAACGCATGTGCTACATTGGTATCCATCTATGTATACTGTACCACACTATAACACCACGTCTTACGATATTATGCTACGTCAGGCGAAATATCTGTGTAATCAGGCAATATTTTACCTTGGTACACGTGTGATTGTATAATAATGGATATCGGATAGGTGTCATTATACATACAAGACTCTTATTTCTTCACAATTTGTCTACAGAACAGAAGAAGAACTTACTAGAAAAACAACAGAAACAGGGTAAGCTAATTGCTGGAATCCGATTTTTAAAGAATTGCAAACGTTTACGGGTTTATTATTTTATTTTTTTTATTTTTAATTGCATTAAATATGAAAACTACAGAGCTAGAGCTCCAATCTCTGATCTGTCAAATATATATTAAATAAAGACGTACAAAATATGGTTATTAATATTTCAAATATATCTTCAGAACACACGCAATTTACAGACAAAAATACTAGTTGTGGTGGTGGGCAGTAGATGGCGTTGATGTAAGTGATTGGTAATAGAGGTTCGGTGTAGTTGTGGAGAAGGAGAGTTGTACAGTAGATGACCTGCAATGAGTCTTCAGACTCCTTGGAGGTGTCGCGAATAAGAATATATATATATCAGGGCTGTCCCTAACAGAAGACGAACTGAATGTACTATCTCGTGGCGACAAAGTTTGTGATTTCCCAGAGGAATTCCCTATCTAGATTTCGTGCATAACGTTGAAAAAAAAACAATCGCGGTGTTCATGTTTGGTGATGATGTTAACAGACTATGTTTTGAAGTAGCTAAATTGATCTATGATGCACAGGCATCAGAACTAAAAGCTCTGAACAGGGCCGACTCTACTGACGGTGTAACACGTGCATTTGCATGAGGCGCAAAAATTGCATTTACTCTGCGTTTGACGAGTACACTCGTCTTCGCTTGATTTTAATTACCCATGCAGATGCATATTTTCAGAACAAAATTCCACCGTTAAAGGGTTAATTGTCTCTCTCTTTCTGTAAAAATTATAGTTTATGTTCATTTTTCATTAACTTATGAATTTTCGTTAGCCAATGCTACTATTTAGAATTTACAATCAGACATGTTGAAGCCTAGCTTAACATCATGGCTTTCAAAACGTTAAAAGAATTTTTTTAGGGGGAAGAGGCGATAAAATTTTTAGGGTTGGCCCTGGCTCTGAAGTTCTTAAAACATAATATTAATATAGTTATCACCAAAGTGGACAATGGGAACACCAATTTAGTCTTAGAATCCAGATCTTATGACCGGAAAACGTAATTATTTCTTCGTGATCGAAACGCATACTCCCTACTTAATACGGATTCTACCAAAAGTCAACTCATTAAACTCAACAAGTTATTGGATTAAATGACATCCATAGGTCAAGAGACCACCAAAAGGCTTAGAACACAAACGTGGGGATCTTCTTCTATAGGGTCTTTCTAGGTGGGGGTGTCTTTCAGAACATAAAAGACCCCCTAGAATATACGGCTCACCGAAATTACATAAAAAAAATTCACTTAGATCTATTTGGCGTATTCACAAAAAGACCAAACTTTTTAAATAGCATGCCATTCGGCACAGAGGGAGCATGCTGAGGCTATTGAGCGCACCTAGCTGCAGGTTTTGACAAAAACTACCATTTGCCGGTTCTGCTATGAGCATCAGTCATTGACCATTAGTCATCCACTGAAGTGAGCACGTGCACAAGCTGTTCGTCGGATCAGTCAATGAGCTGAATTTGCAGCACGCATACTCAACGTATGCGTGCTGCAAACTTGGTAGAAATTTTACGGAGACATTTCAGTTGCTTAACCAACCATACGGGGAGGACTGTATGAACCCAACTCAGTACTATGAGTTGTTTAAGCGTCGATGGATGAGTTGGTCAAAGATCAAGGTGATGTTGGTTTTGTTTTTTGATTGGAAAGTCATTGTACAATTATGAATTTGTACTACGTGGTCAGATGGTAAACAAAGAGTTGTACCAGGAAGATTTAGCTCTTTTTGTTTTCTGAATTTCATCTGTTTTCTGTGTGTGAAGTGTGAATAACGTTTCAGGCAAATTTTTATATATAATATAATATATAATACAGTATAGACAAGTTTTTAATATGTCATTTTCGATAAATTTATAACTTTTTTGCCCATATGAACAATGGAAAACAGTATTGTACTCGAAGGAGGTAAGCCTCATCCTCCTTTTCCATATTTTACACTTCTGACTAATTCAAATATATCAACCAAATATAGCATTCTCCTTCATTATTGTTTTTTAATATATCTTAAAACAAACACATTGTACCCCACTTCTCAAAAGGCCCGTGTCGCTCAGTGAAAGTGGTACTCGCATCTTCTGCGCTAGGCCGCCCGACGATAGACTGTTCAAGTCTAGTTGCTGTCTCAGGAACTTTTTCTGAGCCTGTCTTCGACGGTTCCCAAGTTAGTCGACCTCAGGCACGGCAACTCGGGTTTATCATCCCATAAACTGAAGAAAATCGACCTTAGAACCCACATTAATTCAGACAGTAACATATTCTCTTAGGTATACCAAGAGATGGTAACACTTAGTTGCCGGTTTCTTCATCGGTAGTGGCTTATAATTAGTGATAATCACAAGCCAGCTATTTCTGATTGGATACTGGTCGAGATTGAACTGCGCACTCAGTCTCCAAAAGCTAGCTAGGGTTAAAAGGCCTTGCCTACTTCCTATAAGGGAATAAAAAGGCGTTAGCTCATTTATTTATTTTTTTTGTCCCCCCCCCTCTGCATAGATTTCGTTACAATTAATTGATAATTTAAAGTATTCAAGTTATATTAATTACATTAAACCAATCAAGATACGCACCGATGCTCTATTCTATGGATATAGTATAGAATATATATATATATTATAACAAATTGAGATTTATTTGCAAACGCAACATGTTTCGTCGAGATTTAAACCCGAGAATTATAACAAATTGAGATTTATTTGCAAACGCAACATGTTCCGTCGAGATTGTCTCGACGAAACATGTTGCGTTTGCAAATAAATCTCAATTTGTTATAATTCTCGGGTTTATAGTCAGTTTATATTAAAAATGAACATATCCCAACCCCGAGTTAATAATAGTATTCATATATATATATATAAAAGCTTTAATGACTGTTACTGAGAGATAAAAAGATGACAAGATATATTTAAAAAAGATACTACTAGTTTACTAGTTTCGTTACATGAACATCCTCAGGTATCACAATCAAAGAAGTATATAAAAAATTACAGAGACTTAAAATTGTAATAACAGAACAAGTATAAAAAGACAGTAGCGTGTTCGAAAAAATGCAAGTATGAGTTCCAAACAAACGAATACTACGCGCTGTCGCGAGTGCGCCAGTACTGAACAGAAGCAACGTGTGCGTCAGAGAGATTGTAACTCAGGCTGTTGTTGATATGAGAGGAATCTAGAGAAATTTCCCTAGATTCAACAATCTTTCTTTCGAGTTCATCGTAGCACACATGGATGTTAGAAGTTTCAGTCCAGTTTACAATGTGCTGGCGGCCTTCGTCTGAGTTAGCTGAAAAGAGAACGTGGCTAGAGAGAGCGCTAGCTCTAGTCCTGTTATAGGAGATATCTCTACGGTGTTCATCCAAACGTAGAAGGATGGATTTAGCAGTCTGTCCATAGTATGGCTTTTCACAATCACACAAAATCTTGTACTCTCCTGGAAACTGAGTAGGAAGATGTTTCTGTTTATGTTTGCTAAGTAATGAACGAAGTTTTGGAAGCGTAGTGAAGCACGTTTTGAAGTTAAATTTCTTGAGAATCTTGGCCAGTTTTGGTGAAAGAGAGCTGATGTAAGGCAAGGAGATGAATGCTCTTGGGGAAGAGGGATCTTCAGAAGTAGTTGAGTGCCTGGGGGAAAGAAATTTGTCAATTTTCTTTGGAGAGAAACCATTGTTAATAAACGTTTTTTTCAGCTAACTCAGACGAAGGCCGCCAGCACATTGTAAACTGGACTGAAACTTCTAACATCCATGTGTGCTACGATGAACTCGAAAGAAAGATTGTTGAATCTAGGGAAATTTCTCTAGATTCCTCTCATATCAACAACAGCCTGAGTTACAATCTCTCTGACGCACACGTTGCTTCTGTTCAGTAGTGGCGCACTCGCGACAGCGCGTAGTATTCGTTTGTTTGGAACTCATACTTGCATTTTTTTCAAACACGCTACTGTCTTTTTATACTTGTTCTGTTATTACAATTTTAAGTCTCTGTAATTTTTTATATACTTCTTTGATTGTGATACCTGAGGATGTTCATGTAACGAAACTAGTAAACTAGTAGTATCTTTTTTAAATATATCTTGTCATCTTTTTATCTCTCGGTAACAGTCATTAAAGCTTTTTTATAATATTCCAACCGAGTAAAAATGAATTTTGAAAAAAAAAAAAAAAAAAAAAAATATATATATATATATATATATATATACACACACACACACACACATGCATATCTACTCTCTCTATATATAAAAAGATAAGCCGAAATTTGAAACGTTTTTATGTCACGTTTTTTTGTCTTACCGGCTCTTACCTGCTTACCCGCACAAAACTCGGGGGAGTTGGGCGCCGTAGGCTCCAGGGGGGCGTAGACCCCTAGTATATATATATATCTAGTCTCTATATATAAAAAGATAAGCCGAAATTTGAAACGTTTTAATGTCACTTTTTTGTCTTTCCAGCCTACCAGCCCATAACTCAGAGGGTTGGGCGCCATAGGCGGCGGGGGGGGGGGGAAGATCCCCCAATATATTATATATATATATATAATGTCCTCAGTAATGATGTCTTGCAATACGTAAGTCGAAATATCTGTGTAAGAAATCAATTTTTTACTGTGGTACAGTGCGATTTTATAATAATACTGTACTTTAATTGATGATTACCACATCCAAGAAAGTCTACTCCCTACACAATGTGTTCATTAAGAAAAGCTCGAGGTTTAGGAAATAAAATGCGCAAACTTCAAAAATTTATGATTTGCTACAGTGCTAAGCTAATTCTTATAGTCGAAACGCTGATAACGAACGTTAGAGGAGCAGCACGGCCATCTGTTTCAAAGACAATGCAGCACAGAATGAAAATGTAAATCCCACAACACGAACATGTAATCACAGCTGTCGAGGTCGAAACTGAAAATGCAACAAATAGAAAATATATACTGTATATAACTTTCCAGACAAACATTACTGGAAACAATAAAATATACTTGAAATGATTGACACATCAAGCAGTGCTAGTAGCATGCGAGCTGAATGCCAGGCATACAGCTTACAAGAGGAGAACTACAAACCGAAACGCGGTATCCTTAACGACTCTTTCACCAGGAACGTCGTGATTCCAGAACTCCAGAACTCACTACAACGTGACAGGACCTCCCAATGTTTTATACATAGTAATACTTAAAAATATATCGATGATCTCAGCACTGACTGTAAGCTAGTTTTACTCCACCAAAGTGGAAACACTAAACCCGATTGGTTTCCAACCATCAAATGAGCAAAACTAATGAGCGCTGTATACGAATTCAGTGACCCAGTTCTTACTATGAATTCAAAAGCGTCTCAGTTTCAAAATCCGGAAGCAGACAACTACCTTAACATCTGTCCTGCTAACATATCACATGCAAATGCCATCCAACACTTGATGAATTCCAAAACCGCATCCATGAAAAGTAGGATGTCTGACGCCCATATCCAGAACGCTAGTCCAGAACACCGACAAGGGCTGAACAGCGCTACGAACAAATTTGATATGCGCTTAGAAACTATGGAATTCAAGAGTGGGAGACAAAATTTCTGTCCTTTAACAGAGGCGGCCAGACTCGCTCGAAAATTACCAACGCTCTACGTACAGACTGTAAACCCCCAGAAGGTAATAATAATAATAAGACTAGAGAAAGTCACAAATCAGTTAAATATCATCTCCCGATGTACAATTTTGATTCTAAAGAACAACTCCAAAAACAACAAATTTTCATAATCATAGAGAACATCAGTATAATGTAAAACTGGAAGCACGTCAAACGAGCGATTTTCCCAGACATTTCCAAAGTTCGGAATAGGCTTCTTTTCAAACTATTGGAAGCTAAATTTCCATTAAAAACGGTCAACTCACCAAGTTGGAATTTGCGATTGCAATTCTGACTTGGTGAGTTGAACAAAATGAAAAACAAATGCACAATTCACCCTCAGAACTTGAATAGTAGTATAAAAAAATGGAAAATCGATGTCAATGCAGACACGAACAGCGCAGTTCTATTCAAAGACAAGTATTCTCGTATTGGAAAGTCGTCGGCACCCACATATCATGAAAATCAGTACCCAAATATCTAGGGGTACAACCAGATAAAGTGCTTCACTTTAAGACCCATAACGACCATTTTCGGAAATTCAAATAGGGCAATAAGGTTTTATAACCGTTATTCAATCGACCCTAGTGTAAGCCTAGACAGCTAAGCATCAGACAAATAACTTTTTCACAAGATATTGATCAGGCCAATCCTAACGTGTGCGTTCCCGCCTTCAGTCACGTGATTGACTCAAACTTCATCACATTAGATAATCCTGTGGAAATTCTTACGAATAGATAGCATTCAACACTCATTGGTTCGTAAGAAACGTGTGGCTTCCTCTAGAAGCGTGTATCTCCGAGATTAAGAATTTTCTAGATGACAAGGTTGCTAATTTCTTTGCAAATGCCGACGCTCACCATAATCTATTAATCTGCTAAGATACTACAGTGAATATGATTGTATAAGACATAAAATTCTCCAAAACGTACTGAGTTTAGGTTTTAAAATCATTATTGACAGAAGCACACAATGGATGAGCCAAAGGTTCCATAACATTCCAAATCTGTTGTAGACTACAATCAACGAATATCTTTGTTCTGTGTCAGTTATAAAAATATAAAAATAAAGTTTTCATTTTATTTTATTATTATTTTTAAGTCCGCGCGGTTAGCCTAATGGCTTTGCGCTTCGCAACCATATGGCTGGGGAAGGAGTGTCCTAGGTTCGATTCCCGTTCACGACGTGAGGAGCTTAAGGATCTTCCTCAGCCATAGCCAAGTTATCCGGTCTTGGGCGTGGGCAGCAGGGTTTTTTCAGCCAGTTTATCTGGGGTTTTTCATCCCGCAAGCAGGCAAACCGGCCCCGTGAACACACAGGTTACAGTCATAAATACTTACGGCAAGGAAGGCAACGGGAAACCACCTTGCTCATAATTATCTCTCCCTAGAATGGTAGCATTTAGCTACCCTCCCGCGGCTGTATGGCAGATGGGAACCAGAAGAAGATTATTTTTAACTAACTGCAAATAGCCCATAATAGGCTAACCACAAGCTCACTAATCACCTTCAATCCAATAATTTATTTTTCAAATCCAATAAGGGATAAGGCAGGACCGTATTCATGGGTGTGCAAACTGTGCGGTGGCACAGGGGCCCCGCAAAGCGCAAAAAATTGAAAAAAGAAAATCAATTATTTTTTTAAATTATTATATAAATTAATATTGTAATTATTATATAAAAATATTATTCTATAGAAAAATATATGTATATAATTTTACAAGCAGCTATTGTTGTTATAGTAAGCGAAATAAGATTGTAGCGCTAGAGCGGTAGTATTTGAAACTACTCTAAGATATATAACAATATCGCACTTTTCCCTATTTAACATAGTGTTAAATAGGGAAAAGTGCATTTAAACCAGGTGTGTTTTTAATAATTTTAAGGAGTTTTTTTATTTTAGTTTATGATTTTATGAACAAGTAAGTATATACACGTACTGTCATGGCAATTTTTTTATGTGACATTACTTGCAAAACATCTTAAAAAATATATTTTATAAACTGGTTTTAGGTTAAACGACATCAGAACTTTTCTTCAATAGCAGTTTTCAAAGTATATTAGATTTATTTATTTTCTAATATTATCTATTTTAGATATATTTTATTTATGGTAAGTAATTTTATTTTAATTTATTAACTTATTTTATAATTAATCTATCGTATTTAATTCTAGAGTATGACTAGTCGTGAGAGAGATTATTATCGAAGAAAATACCCAAGTGGTCATGAAAAACGAAAGCGAAAATAAGAAAAAGAAGCGGCTGAGGAACGTCAAAGAAATTTCACTGTTTAAATTTATGAAGTTGAACTCATATTTGTTCAGATATATCAGTTGATAACGGGAGTTCTGAAATAACTACAAACGGTTCTTCGGCTTCAACATTAATTAATAATGAGAGTTCTGAAATACTCAAAGAAAGCGGAGAACATGACGCGTTTGGTCAAACAATGAGTATTGTAGATCCTAAAGTAAGGTGAACTATTTACTATTGATGATCCAGGAACATGGCCCAAAATTTTGAACAACACAACACTAACACAAATTGTACAACGTGATCCACCGTCTCCTCCGAATGAAAATGATTTTTCAAAAGATGACAACAAGAGGTGTTTTTCCACAGCTCACTATGTTTGGACAATCACAAACGGAGAGAAACAAAACAGAAGATAGCTTGTATATTCAAACTCTTCCAACTCTATTTTTTTGTTTTTGTTACAAATTATTTTCTTCTGATGATAATTTTTTATCTAATAATGCCTTCTCTGAGTGGCGACATGTAAGCGAAAGATTAAAGTCGCACGAACGAAATCCAGTGCACATGAAATGCATGTATTCATGGACACAAATGGAATGTAATTTAAAAAATCACAATTCAATTGATCAGACAAATGAAAATGTCATAAAATTTGAGGCAGAACGGTTAAGAAATGTTTTAAGACGAATAGTAGTAGCAATTCTTTATTTATCCGAACATAATTTAGATTTTAGAGGTAATTTTGATACTTTGTACACAGCCCATAATGGTAATTTTTTTGGAATTATAGAATTAATTGCAGAATTTGATTCACTATTAAAAGATCATTTAATGTTCGGGAAAAAAATTATAGGTAAGAAACAAAATTCGTATCTATCACCCATTGTGCAAAATGAATTAATTGTTGATATGGGAACCAAAATTGAAGAAAATATTGTAATTATGATACAACAGGCAAAGTACTATTCAATAATTCTCGATTGTACTTCTGATGTTAGTCATCAGGACAAAAATTCAGTAATTTTTACATATATTTGAAGCAGATATTGAAATTTCTGAACACTTTTTGACGTTTTTAACAACTAATGACACTACTGGTAAAGGCATATTTGAAAATATAAAAGCACTTTTGAATAAATTAAATCTTAAGTTGTCAGATTGTAGAGGGCAAGGGTATAATAACGGAGCGAATATGAAAGGAGTATATAAGGGAGTCCGTGCTTACATTCAGAGAACAATGGACCCAGCGGATAAACAAGCAGTTAATAGAGCAACAAACCAGGTTCGATATGCCCTAAAGGACCATCGTAACCAACTCTGGAATAACAAAATTCTCCAATTAAACACAGAGGATCAATTAATATGGAAAATGATGAAATCACTCCGTTCAAAGCGTTTTACATTTCCTCCAATCCAAGGTGAATCTAATGTTGTCTACAACGATGAGGAAAAAGCTGAAGCATTTGCTGACAGTTTAGAAAAACAATGCAGCCCCAATTATATCAATACAGATATAAATTTCATAAGTAAAATTCACACCCAAGTGCGTAAATAACTCATTCCAATCCAATAACAAATCCGTATCACCAACAGAAGTATATGAGATTTTAAGAAAACTAAATAACAAAAAGGCTCCAGGTCCAGATGGAATAACAAATAAGGTACTCAAGTTACTTCCTCGCAAAGGGGTTATGCATCTAGTAGCCATCATTAATGCCATCTTCCGGCTAAATTATTTCCCACAACGATGGAAAATTGCCGACGTTTTCCTAATTCCCAAACCTGGGAAAAATACACAGTTTCCTGTAAATTACAGACCAATCAGCCTTCTTTCATGCATAGGTAAGATAGCCGAACGTGCTATTCTCACACGGCTTCAAGAGGAAACAGATATCAACCATATAATTCAAGATGAACAATTCGGCTTTAGGAAATATCACTCCACAACGCTACAAATTTACAGAGTTATCGAACATATAACCCAAGGGTATGAATGGCACCAACACACTGGCGCAGTTTTTCTAGACATCACTCAGGCATTTGATAGAGTATGGCATCATGGACTAATTTTTAAACTACACGAAGTTGGTATTCCATTGCCACTAGTGCTACTTATCAAATCATATCTACACAACAGAAAATTTAAAATAAAACTCAACGGTATCAGATCCACGGAGAGGAGAATCACGGCCGGAGTACCTCTCCCCTACTCTTCTCCATATACATGGCAGATCTCCCCAAACTGTCTCCAGCTATCACCGCTCTGTATGCCGACGATACAATCATTATAGCCAGATCCCTCCGTCCACACCTGGTCACAATCAAGCTGCAGAGAGCAGTCAATGAATTGGAGGATTGGTACACCAAGTGGCGTATCGCAATTAATCCAAACAAAAGCTCTGCAGTACTTTTCACCAGACGTAAAGCAGAACCGAATACAAGCATACAAATGTTTGGTAAAATCATCCCTTCGCGCAATTCTACCAAATATCTGGGAATTCATCTTGATAGACGTCTAAACTTCAAGTCACATATGGATAGTGTTACCACTAAGGCAAGTCAGACTATAGCACAGCTATATCCACTTTTGAACAGGAACAGCTTCCTAAGCATAAGCAACAAAATCTTACTTTTCAAATCGGTAATTAGACCGCAACTAACTTATGCCTCTCCAACCTGGGGTCACACGACTAAAAGCAACATCAACAGACTTCAGATAATACAGAATAAATGCCTAAGAATGGCATTTAATGCCCCATGGTTCATCAGAAACATCCAGTTACATCAAGAAGCCAATCTTCCAGATATTGAGACCTACATGACAAGCATTGCAGAGAAATTCTTCACAATCACGGATAATCACCCAAATCAGTTAGTTCGACAGGCAGCGGACTACAAGCCCACAGATCGTTTCAAACATAAAAAACCGAAATCCTCCATCGCAAGAGAAAGCTGATAGAGCCTCAATGCTCACAATGAGCGGGTAAATTACCCACAATAATCTCATCACCCACAATCTAAAATCCAGATGAAGGGATAAAGAGTCAAGGACTCAGTCCATCAACCAATTAAGTTCAAGTTCAAGTTCATTTTAAATGAAACCGAAAAGGCATTTTATACTCCTTGCGCCTGTCATAATTTAAATTTGATTTTAGGGGATGTCGCAAAATCATCATTTAGAGCAATAATTTTTTTTAATGTTGTACAAAAAATTATACATTATTTGCAGCCTCAACTTCACGTTGGAACATATTAAAGAAATTTGTTAAAAAATTAACTCCAAAACCGATATGTGATACAAGATGGGAATGTACAATAGAATCAGTTAGAGCTATACGTTTTCAAATTTCATAATTTTTAAATGCACTAAAAGAGTTATTTAAAACTGCATCAAATCATACTATCAAAGTAGAAGCGTTTCAATATATGAACAAATAGATTCATTTGTGTTTATACTAAGCCTTGTAATTTGGTATGAACTTTTCTCAAAAGCAGTGGCGGCCCAGCGACACTGCACCACCCCCAAGGAAAAAAGGAAAAAATTAAATTTTGTTTGTGTTTATAAATAACAACAATGCTTACAACATTATATAAATGCAATACAACATGCTTAAGGTTACAGCTTATATTTCGACATTGATTAAATAGTTAATAATTGGAATTGTTCTACTATTAACGCTTTAGATTACGAAACAAATGCACTGCGATCTAACACCGATACTCGTTTGCGCTTGTCATTGCACGTTATTACGTCATTCCCAACTCTAACTGCTCAAACGGCAGTGTATGTTTAGTATGCTTCCGCGCGTTATTTCTGTGAGATATGAAACGTTTATTGTTGGTGTGTGTGAGTTGTGAACTATTTTTTGTAAATCTTATTTTATTTTGTTAAAATAACATATAATTATTTATTTATTACAAATACAAGGCTGAATTATGATGAGTGTCACGGTCGAAAATATTAAAAGAGTTATGTTTTTCCATTTGTTTCGTGTAACGATAATTGCGATCTAACGCTGATATTCATTTAGGCTTGCATGTTACGTCATACGATACACTGCCGTTTGGGCTATGTATCACTGTCGAAAATATGAAAAGAATTATATTTTTTCATTTGTTTCGTGTAATGATAATTGCGATCTAACGCCGATATTCGTTTGGGCTTGCACGTTACGTCATACGATACACTGCCGTTTGGGCTGAAAATAACAAAATAACAAAAATTTCTGTTATTTAGATATGATTTGATAAGTAGAACTAGTGGTAATGGAATACCAACTTCGTGTAGTTTAAAAATTAGTCCGTGATGCCACACTCTATCAAATGCCTGAGTGATGTCCAGGAAAACTGCGCCAGAGTGTTGGTGTCATACATACCCTTGGGTTATATGTTCGATAACTCTATAAATTTGTAGCGTTGTGGAGTGATATTTCCTAAAGCCGAATTGTTCATCTTGAATGACATGGTTGATATCTGTTGCCTCTTGAACCCATGAGAATAGCACTTTCGGCTATTTTATCTATGCATGAAAGAAGACTGATTGGTCTATAATTTTCAGGAAACTGTGTATTTTTTCCAGGTTTTAGGAAACGTCGGCAATTTTCCATCGCTCTGGGAAATAATTTAGCCGGCGGATGTCATTAATGATGGCTACCAGATGCATAACCCCTTTGCGGGGAAGTAACTTGAATACCTTGTTGGTTATTCCATCTGAACCCGGAGCCTTTTTGTTATTTAGTTTTCTTAAAATCTCATATATTTCTGTTGGTGACACGGATTTGTTATTGGATTGGATTGAGGCATTTTCAGTTATTTTACGCACTTGGGTGTGAATTTTACTTATGAAATTTATGTCCGTATTGATATAATTGGGGCTGCATTGTTTTTCTAAACTCTCAGCAAATGCTTCAGCTTTTTCCTCGTCGTTGTAGACAACATTAGATTCACCTTGGATTGGAGGAAATGTAAAACGCTTTGAACGGAGTGTTTTCATCATTTTCCATATTGATTGATCCTCTGTGTTTAATTGGTGAATTTTGTTATTCCAGAGTTGGCTTTTAGGGCATATTGAACCTGGTTTGTTGCTCTATTGACTGCTTGTTTATCCGCTGGGTCCATTGTTCTCTGATATATTGTCTTCCTAATCTGTTTTTCTCTTGGATAAGACGTTTTATATCCTCCGGGAGTTTATTTGATGGTGCACATTTGGTTATATTTGTTACCTGTGTTATAGCTGTCAGTAGTTGTTTTTCAAGAGTTTTCACTGCTTTTTCTATATCTTTGGCAGATATTAAATTCGGCATTGGACCAAGGTTTCCTGGAAGGCTGAGGGAAGTTGTTAATAATTTATAAATGTGGTGGTATTTTCCGTTAAATCTTGTATGGTGCCTAGTTGTTATGATCAGAACTTAAGTCGTTGATTGCTTTATCTGATAGCTGTGCGCTATGTTTTTTAATATAGCTATATCTATTACATCAGGACATCCGGTTGCTCCGTAATGTGTGGGTTCAGTGGGTCCTATTACTGTTATATTTCTTGAGGTGGTGTAAGAGTTGAGTATTCTTCCGTTAATATTTGAGTTTCTGCTATTCCAGACTAAATGTTTGGCATTAAAATCTCCGGCTATGATCACTGCTCTGCCTGTATTTAGCATCACATCTAAGTCAGATTCAAGAAGCTTTTTATTTGGGGGGCTGTAGGCTGCATATATCGTAATGCTGCTTGTCATTTCCATATGTATTTCTATTCCTGTAGTTTCCGTGTGTAGTTTTGGGGTTCGGCTATTGAATTATGTTTTATATTTCTTTTCACAAAGATGGCAGTGCCTCCACCTCTAGCAAAGCATCTGTGTGTACGGAAGTACTATAACTGTTGATTCTGATTTTGTCACTTGGACGAAGATGTGTTTCATTTATGAGGATGATGTCTGCTTGGGTTTCTGCTGCAAACTCCTGCAGCTACAAAACAAATGCACTGCGATCTAACGCCGATATTCGTTTGCGCTTGTCATTGCTATTGATACGAAACTTTCATTATTGGTGTTTGTTCGTGGTGAGGATGAAATATTTTTAATAAAGCAATTTTTAATATGTGAATTTATTTATTAATAAATTCGTTACTGATCAGGGGGAAAACATGTTTTTTTTTATATTTAAATTTTTTTTATATGCAGCATCCCCATTTTAAATTTTCACCAGCCGCCACTGGTCAAAAGTTAATTTAGTAAGTAAAGTATTACAAAATGCAAAAATTTTCATAGACGTAGCAACTAAGCATATTAAAGAGTTAGTGCACTACTTTGAAGAGCAGAGAATATCAGGATATGATAGCTGTTTTGAGATTGCTAAAGAACTGTCAAATCTATTAGAAATAGAAATTAAATTTAAAGAAAGTCGAGTACGTCGAAGAAAAGTATTTTTTGATTATGAAACGCCTAATGAATCACACATAGGTGATAAAGATAATTTTAGGATAAATTTCTTTTTTGTAATTTTAGATACTGCTCTATAATCTGTCAATAAGAGATTTGAATTGTATGAAATTCACGAAAAATCATTTGGATTTCTTTATGATATGAAATTAATAAGAAAAATGACAGAAAATTAATTAAAATTTTGCTGCAAACAGCTGTATCAAAAATTAAATACATTTATTGATGAATCTGAATTTTTACAATGAATTCATTATTTTTAGAAATATTGTTCCAGAAGATGCATCTATTAATATTTTAAAATTCATAATTGCGAATAATTTGTCGGATATTTATCCAAATATTACTACGACATTTAAAATATTATTGACCAGTCCAGTTACGGTCGCATCAGCAGAAAGGTTATTTTCCAAATTAAAATGAATAAAAACCTATTTGCGATCTTCTATGTCTCAAGAACATTTGTCGTCCCTGGCAATAATATCTATAGAGGAGCATGAAATTGCAATGAATTTAATTTTGATAGCGTTATAAATGATTTTATTGATAAGCGCATTAGGTTAAATAAAATTTAATATATTAAGATTTCTTTTAAATCTTATAAGTTGTTATACATATATTTCATTCTTTATAGTAAAAAGGGATATTTTTTTCATATTTTTATATTACTATTTATATTATTAAATAAATCATTGTTCTGGCGTATTTATATGATAATGCGTACTTACATAATAAAATAATATATCATGTATATACAAACACATTTATTTTTTAACTAATTTTTTCCCTTTACTTAAATTGATGCTAAAGAGCATACTTGTTTATTTATGGGCATAAATATTTTTCATATTTGATTTAATTAATTAATTAACAAGATATTCTTCCATTTAAAATTTCCATAAATGTTACTAACTTTCAGGGGCCCCGCTTTTCCATTTCGCACTTTTACATTTTGCGGGGCGCAAAATGTAGAAATGGGCCTGGGATAAGGAACCAGATGTCTAATCCATCGTGCAAGAACTGGTAACAGCTTTAAGGGCAGTAAATAAAAAGCATTAAGTGATAGGAATGCTAAGGAAATCTTCGGCAGTGGTTGGTTTTTCTTTTAATGTATATAACACCAAAGCTTCTTTTTTCCAGAGAATTGTATTTTCTCAAGCTCTTGATTCCTCCCGAAACTTGTAGATTTTGTACAAGTTTCGAGACAAGTAAGCAACATGTTTTACTTGTTCAATCAAATAACAAAGAATATGCATTATTTTTTAGTTTAAGAGCCCTTTCTTCATTGACCAGACAGAATATTTGTGGCAGGTCTATGGAATGTCCCCTATGATAATAGATTGAAGATCAGTGGGCTTTAAAAGGTAGCTGATAGGCGGAAAAAGAGAAGAGATGAGAGAAGCATATAAGTTATTAAAGGATTTTTATAGGACGGACACTAAAGACATTTTTCACTGCGTGGCAGGGATAGAGAGAATGAAGCGTCACCCATAGAAATTGTGTAAGATTCTGGTCAGCAAGGATGTTAGGACTAGATTTTTTTGTTTTTTTGAGGGGTGCAGAGGTAATTGTGGGTACTTCGACCATGAATGACTTTAAGGAGAAGTATGATAAGTTTTGTTTGAATAATAGATCTCCCTCGATGAGTCTTCTGATTCCATACAGATAGTCTATAATAATAATAATAAGGCCTATGTAGCCTAGTGTAAGTGGCGATTGTGTCCATAGCGCTAGGATGCAAAGCCGTTCAATTTGAATGTACTTGCTGACTTGAGGCACATTTTCTAATCTTTTGTTCGACCTGCTCCCGAGTCAGTCTATTTCTGCAACAGACAAACGGGGTTTTTTGTTCCCTGAACTCAAAAAATCGACCTTGAAACCCACACTGTTTTAGACAAAAAATATATTAAGTTAGAGTAAGATATCACGAGATGGCGGCACTTGTCAGCCATTTCTTAACCGTATGCTGTTTATAATTGGAGATAGTCTTGGGCCAACCATCTCTCTGACTGGTTTCTAGTAGAGACTGATCTGTCTGCTGTCTCCAAAATTTAGATAGAGCTAAAACTGCTTAGCTTATTTCCTATAGGAGGAAAGGAGTTAGCAGAATTATAATAAAAAAATTAATAATAATTTACTCAGCATCAAGATTTTGGTTATGAAACATGTACAACTTTTAAACAGGAGGTATAACATGCAGCTAATTCCTGATTAGTTTTTGATGGTCTGGAATAGCTCATGCCAAAGGTTTATTATTATTATTATTATTTTTATTATATGACGCCTCTAAGGAGTTTAAAGTCTCATCGATGGGGGGGGCACCTATTCTATAACTCTTAATCTTCACCCTTAATCCACTAAATACAGCAAACCTTTACTACCATCATCTACACCAACGCTATGTGCCACCACCACTACTAGTATTTTTTGTCTGTAAATTGTTTGTGTACTCAAGGCCGATGTGTCTGTATGCAGAAGGAAAACCCTGCTACCCCTGTATGAGATAGGCTAACTCGCCTGCAATTGAAAAATCCCCCTATTAAGATTCTCCTCATCAAAACGAGAATCGAACTTATTATTATTGTTATTACATAACACCTCCAGGGAGTCCAAGCATTCGAGGGAGGACACCTACTCCGCAACTCTCCATCTCTACCACTCAAATCCATCAACTACAACTACTTTCTTCATCTACAATAGCGCCATCCACCACCACCACCACCGCCAGTATTTTCACAGACAATCACAAACATCCATGTCCACCGCGGGATTCGAACCCGCAGCCTTTTGGCTGAAGAGCGGATACCTAACCACTCGGCCAACCAGGCTGGCAAATCGGCAAATCAAATGCCTTTTCCAATCGAAGGGAGCAACGTACCGTCGTTCTACTAATTGCTCTAAGGAGGCCATGTTTTGAATATTATTAACTGATTCTATATATTGGATTATTGGAAATTATATTGGAGAATTTTGTAAACTCCGTCCGTTTTGAAATTGTTATAAATTTCTAAACACAGTACTTTTTGTTTAGAAATACAGTCTGCAACAGACACACTGATATATTTCTTAAGTCATTTGCTTAAGGAAATATACTATTTCCTTAAGCAAATGACTATAAAATACTATGAATATTTATTATTCTTCAGCTAAATAGTTATTATTTACAATCATCTTTATTATTATGAATACTTTTTTCATTTATAGGTGTCTCTGAGAAGATGTTGGTTAGGTAACCTTAGAAACTACAAGGTTATTATTAGCAAGGAAAGAGTTTACTCGTTTTCGTGATATTCGGATGAAATGGTTTGTGTGATCCTTTCAGTGCATCGCGTTAGATAAACTGTTATTCTTCTTGTAAGCAAAATCTGTAAGTTACGTATTATGGGAGAGGAAACCCTTTCTTCGTTATCGGATGAATGGAATGTGTTAGATAATGAATTCAAAGAATTAGAGGTTAGTTGGTGAGGTTTTTAAATATGCAAGGTTACTGATGTTTAAACAAAACAATGGTTTTACTTTCTTTCACATCAGATTTGTTGGCTTCATTTCAGCCAAAAGTATCATACAATCGTGGAGCAATGATTTTATGTTTAATATACGTTATTAGTATTGCATGCTGTATTTAATAATTATATATTGGATGGCCCAATATAGCTTTTTCGTAACCACAAATGTACTTTATGAATACTCCCTAATGGTCATAAATATTCCTTACAAAAGCTCTCCAACAACAATTATGGCATATATTGTTATTTTTGGTCACTCAACCATTCGTGCTGATTATAAAAATACTCCGGTAGTAACCGAATTATGGTTCTGTCGATATATTGTACATTTTGAGACCTGGTTTCAAAAAGCTGGAGGGTATGAAATAGAAATCTGTATAGCGCAACAGTAGATGCGTTCACAGTTATAATATGTTACATTTGATACATTAGTTATGGAATTCCATTTGATACATCAAGAAATTAAGATTTATTTCAGTAAACATACTAACAGAAGTTACTGTAACATTAAGTATAGTTTCTGGGAAAATTCCCATGTTACTCCTCTTAAACACTATTAATATAATTACGGCTATTATAACCTGTTTTTGTTTAGGAGTGTCGCTTATTTTAATACATTGGCTAACATTACTCAAAAAAAAATACATATATATATTTTTAGGGCATTATGGGTGAGTATAGAAGGCAATTATGGCAGAATAAAAGAGGTGGAAAAATTTTGTACATACCTTGTTTTTGGTTCTATGATGCCTACCAATTACAAGATCCTGCTGAAGGTTGTTTATAAACGGGGGGGGGGGAGGAACATGGGGGTGTGTTTTGATGCAGGAAATAAGCTTGGAAACCTGGGTTACTATTAATAATATATATTATTATTTTGTTTAGGGCCGCATTTTTTGTGGGGGGGAAAACAAAGGGGAAGGGTATCCTTATGTGGAAACTGGGACAGGGGTTAACGGGGTCTGGACCGTTTCAGTCGTCATCTGACCATCATCAGTTTCTGACAAGGTTCCGATGATGGTCAGGCGATGACCGAAACGGTCCACACCCTGTTAACCCCTGTCCCAGTTTCCACATAAGGATACCCTTCCCCTTCATTCCCCCCACACACAAAATGCAGTCCTAAACAAAATAATATATATATATATATATTTATATATATATTATTAATAGTAACCCGGGTTTCCAAACTTATTTTCCATGTCAAAACACACCCCCATGTTCCTTCCCCCCTCCCCCCATTTATAAACAACCTTCAGCAGGATCTTGAAATTGGAAGGCATCATAGAACCAAAAACAAGGTATGTACAAAATTTTTTCACCTCTTTTATTCTGCCATAATTGCCTTCTATACTCACCCATAATGCCCTAAAAATATATATATATACCCCTTTTTTGAGTAATGTTAGCCAATGTATTAAAATAAGGGACACTCCTAAACAAAAACAGGCTATGATAGCCGTAATTATATTAATTACTGTAACATATTTTTGTAATATACACTGTAAGTTTGCTAATATAAACAATATAAGTTGGAACTAACATATCTCATATCCCATCTTCCCTTCTTGAGGCCATCATGGCCAAGAAATTGAGAAACAAAAATCACAAATGATTTATATATTTTAGAAAAATATTCAAGGCAAGATTGTTTTTCGGATTTGGTATGTGAATATGTTATGTCATATAATTACACAATGAGTTTTTAAATTCAATGTTTTGGTGGGAAGTTTCTCCTCTGTTTTAGCAGCATATCAAATAGTATGTTTTAGTGTATTACATAAAGTAGCAGTTTCACACTAAAAGATGAAATGGTTTCATGAACACTGCTGTTGTGTCATCACACAAACAAGAAATTGTACCTTCATTGACTCACGAGGACATGGAAATTTCAGTTATAAGGGTTAAAGATGCCTTGAGTTTAAATTGAATGGAGAATTGTTTTGGATTTTTATATTTTAAGTTGCAATTGGTGATATATAAATTCCATATAGGAATTCGACACACACACACATCCCATCTCTAATTGCATAAAATATTGAATATTGCAAATAGCCACCTCTATATTTCTATGAATTGCAGAATAATTAGTTCATTTTTGATTTAGTGAATCCACACCTCATTTAATTCAGTTGTAGAATTGAATCTTCTCTGGATTATAAAGCATCTGAAATTCTGTGTTTGTGTATATCGTTTTTTTTTTTTTTCTTAATCAGCCTTCCAAACAAGTAGTTTAATAATCTACTATGTTGGAAAGAGGTTAAGGAGAAGTAGCATCTTTTGATGTTTTTATTGAAGAGTTGAAGTTTGCAATTTGGAAAAAGCTGTGTGAGGAAGGCTTCCATAAAACAGGAACAGATAGATTGAAACTGCAGGGTTAGAAGTTGGTTTGGCAAGTTTTTAAAGCTGAACAGTAAATGATGTTGATGGTAGTAATTTCTTTGGAACAGTATTCATGAAAAGGAAGCAGAAGAACATCTGTGCAAAAGTGACTGGAATGAGTTTTTCAGAGATAGGACTTATAAGATAACCACACAGCTCTCTTTTGGGTAACATCAACCACTTTTACGGAGGGTTTTTGGTGTACTACCCTGATTGTGGGAACAATATTCTATTGTTGGGAGGATTTGGGATTTATAGTGTTAGCATTTTTACAGGTGAGAAATATGTTGACTGGAAAATGACATCAAGTGAATGGTATAGTGTATGGAAGATATTATTATTATTCATGACACCTCCAAGGAGTCTGAAGACTCATCGTGGGAGGACACCTACTGTACAACTCTGTCTCCACTACTACACCGAACGTCTACTACCAGTCACCTACATCAACTCCATCTACTGCCCACAACCATCACCACCACAGGTGATTTTTTTTTTCTCCCTTTTAATATGAACAAAATTAAAGTTATATTCCTTAAAACAGCACAGTGATAAATTAACCCTTCTCCTATGTTAAAATTTACTAGGATTTTCTCCATTAGTTTTTTTTTTATTGCATTGATATATGTTAAGCCATGATGTTTTAATTCAGTAATAAGTTCAATAGACAAGACCTGATCACACCCTGTTAAGAGTTTATATATGTATTGGTTTTACAAGTTGTATCAAACTAAGATGAAATACTAATTTTTCCTCATTCGACAGTTTTTCCATCACTTCCTTTTCTGTGATGAAATGTTTTTTATACATGATTCCTGGGATTAGTCAGGCACATTCTTTATTACATGTTTGTTAGGTAAATGTTTTAAGTTATATTGTCCTTGAAAATATATGTATTTTGTATATCAGTATTTGATGCTTAAAACAATGTCATTATGACAAGTTTCTCTGTAGTATAGTGGTTAGTATCCCCGCCTGTCACACAGAAGACTGGTGTTCGATTCCGTGCCGGGGAGTACTTTCTTTGTCGGCTTGGTTGGCTGAGTGGTTAGCGTATCCACTCTCCAGAAGGTTCCACTTGGTGGGTAGGAGATTATCTTAAAATGACTTGTCTCCCAAATTTTAGGTAAAAAATTAATATAACCATACTTGTTGGGGTTAGAGAAGTGTTATTGCTGCTTCTGTCTTCAAAAATGTTCTCTTTGACTTGTAATGTTTTTATATAGCATTATAGTTTGCTTCATCTCATGGAAGAAAACTGCTTGTGGTTTGCTAGTCCTAACTTTCATAATGCAATTTTTATTTATTTATTTATTTATTTATTTTTAATTTCTCTGAGGCAGATCTTGTCCATAATAGGCCAAGTTACAGCTATAGGGCATTTCTTACACTCCTGAATACGATGGAGAATGAAGTTTTTCCTTGAACAAATAAGGGTTACTCATTTGAGCTGTGGTTTGAACAGGGTGTGAAGGTTATATTTATTTAGTACTTTAGCAGATCTTTTCAGATGTACTCCAGGTGTAGGGAATAGGAATAGTTGTATTTTGGTTATGTGTATTTGGTGAGGAGGGGAGGGGTAATAGGAAAGAGCAGATTGTTTTTTTTATCTGTTTTATAAGGATTGTAACCATTACTCAGTACAAGCTAAACACTTGTACTGAGTAGTGAAGTTCTGTGGCAAGAACTGTGTCATTAGAACAAATAACCTCTCTGTGGATTGTTGTTTTAAAGAAATCTTATTGTTGGTTGAATGGTTGTGTGATTGTTCATTTATCTTCCTCTGTGTGTGTGTGTGTGTGTCTTTCTGTAAATAGAAAAAGATAATGAACTGTCTTTCAAATGTTGACTAATGTGTCAACATGGTTCGAAAGTGGGAAAAATGGAAAGAATGAATGAAAATGAGAGTTGGATGCATGGACCGAAAGTACAGAAACTCAAAAAGATGAATGAGTGCGAAGCGGGAGTCAAGAGTCCAAAAATTAGAAAGAATGAGTGATAGAGAGAATGTGGCGCAAAATTCGAAAGTTGAATTGGGTTGGATGAGGCAAGAGATGAAATGGATGAGGAGTGATATTAAGAAAATTCGGGTGAAAACAATTAAAACAAATCAAGTTGATACGAAAGATGAGCGAGTGGCGTTGTATGGCAATTCCATTATTAAAGGTGTGCTGGATGAGAGGATGCACAAGGTATGTTTTCCAGGCAGTAAAATGAGTAGAGTGATTGAGGCATTGGATATGAGGAGATAGCGAGCAAAGGAGTTGATGGTTTTAATAGATACGAATGACTTGACAGAAGACAAAGGGTACGTCAGAATGGATAACAGGTGGCTGCTTAGACGGATAAAAGAGACTAGTGTGACAAGAAGGGTAGTAAGTGTGTTGCCCAGGTATGACTATGGTGAGATGAGTGGAGAGCAAGGATTATGAATGATATGTTGGCTGAAATGTGTGAGGAGAGGGGAGTACAATTTGTAAATGTGTGGAATGAGTTTGAAGGACGAAGTGAACTGTATGGGAGCGATGGACTGCATTTGAGTGGTTATGGTGTGAGTCACTTGGAGAGACTTTTGCTGGAAAGTAGAGAAGTAAGTACAGAGAATGAATCAAATCAAGTGGGAAGTGATGTGGAAGAGCAGGAGAGTATAACAGGAGAGATTGAAGAGGTGGTTATGAATGAGGAAGTAAGTGGCACAAGCATGGAAAATGAGAGAATGGGTATGCACGATGAACAGGGAAATGGGGAGGCTCAGGGGTACACAGCGTGAGAAATGTGGATGCTCCAAGAGGATGTGAGAGCATCTGTAGACAGAAACGAATGGGATGACCTGGGATCAAGAGGAAACAGTTGGAATTGAAGAGGGTTCTAAAATGAATAAGCCGAAAGGTAAATGGCCCCAGTGTCGAACATGGAAAGATCACATCGAATGAGTGATATCAGTGGAACTAGCTGTAGATCCAGGAATGAGCTGTTGTGTTTATATACAAATGCTAAAAGTGTAAGAAACAAGGCAGATGAAATGGTTGCACTAATTGAGTCTGTTCACCCAAAAATTGTTGGAATAAGTGAGACATGGTTAGATGAGGACAACATCCTGACATGAATAGAGATGGAAGAGTATGTGTTTCGTGAGGATAGAAGGGGTAAAAAGGGAGGGGGAGTGCTATTGATGATAGAGAAAGGGTTATGTCCATATAAAGTAAAGATGCAAGAGGTAAATAGTGCCAGTGGGTTTGAGGCAGTATGGTGTGAGATAGAGGTGAATGGAATGAAATACTTGATCGGATGTTGTTATAGACCAGGAAATGTGGATGGTAGTGACTGAAATGTATAATCAAATTAGTCAAGCAAATAAAAAAAGAGTGATCATTATGGGTGATTTTAATTAAGGCACTATAGACCTGAATGATGAGATAGCAACTGGAAGTAAAGAAAATGAGTTTCTTGAGTTTTTGAGGGATAACTACCTCAGATAATATGTAACAGAGGGCACACAAGGATTGAGGATTTTGGATTTGGTCATCTCATCAGAGGATGTAATTATAAATGAAGTGTCAAATCACCCACCAATTGGTGAGTTACCATGAGGTGATTACCTGGGTGGTTGTCATCAGTGTGAGGGCCTCTGTAAGAAATGGGTATATGTGGAATTACAAGGGGGATGATTATGAAGAGCTCAGGAGACAGCTTGCAGGTGTAGCATGGAATGAGGAGTTAGCTGGAAAAGAGATCAATGCAGCTTGGGCAATTTTCAAAAACTATCTAGTAGATGCAATGTCTGAATGTATTCCAAGGATGAGTAGGTTAAATAAGGTGTGAAATGGATGAATAAAGAGATTAAGCATGCAATACAGAGAAAAAGGGCTTTATGGAGATAGCATAAGAGAAGTGGAAATAACCAATTCCATGAGGACTACAAAGACCAGGCAAGGAGGGTGACTTGGTTGTTGGGGGTAGCTAAAGAGAGATATGAGCAGCAGTTAGCTAATGAAGCCAAAAAGAATCCTAAGGAGTTCTTTCGATATGTAGCCAGCAAAAGAAAGAATGATTATGGAAGGATGATATTGATTGGAGAAAATGGTATAATGACAGCTGTTGCGGAATGTGTGGTGGAGATACTTAATGAGCAGTTCATAAAGGTCTTTCAATCTTGTGAATCTGACTTCATGGAGATATTGAGAGAAGTTGATGATGGGGAAGGGAGACTGTAAGTGAGCAAGAGGTGTTTGGGGAGTTGAGTAAACTAGATGTAAATAAGGCTGTGGGACTTGATAATATATCACCGTGTATTCTGAAGGAATGTGCCAGGGAGTTGACGCCGTCTGTGACATACTTTTTTAATACGAGTCTTGCACTGGGTCAACTTCCTAAGGAGTGGAAGGAGGACAAGATTGTGCCACTTCATAAAGGAGATGATAGAACTCAAGCATCAAACTATAGGCCTATCCATGTGTCAGATGTTGTAGTTTAGTTGTTGGAGAAGCTTGTGAGAACTAGGACTCAGAATTAGATTGACAACAATGGTATTATCTTTCGTGGACAGCATGGATTTACTAAAGGGAGGTCAGGTCATGTTTTAGTAATCAACTTACTTATTACAATAAGGTGACTGCTTCCATGGACAGAGGAGAAGGATACACAGAAATATACTTAGATTTCGCAAAGGCTTTTGATAGATTACTGCATGATAAGGCGATAGTCAAACTTGAGTGGATGGGGTTGAATATTAGATGTACATTGAATTGGAAACTGGTTATCTAATAGGTATCAATAAGTTGTGTATGGGGGAGTGATATCTAGGAAAAGGAAAGTTACTAGTGGTGTGCTTCAGGGGTCTGTTTTATGGCCATTGCTGTTTAATTTGTATATTAATGATATTGGTGAAGATTTTGATGGAGATATTCAGTTGTTTGCAGGATGATGCAAAGTTGGGACAAACTGTGAAGAGTAGAGAAGATGTTGTGACCTTACAAAAAGACTTGAATAAATTGAGTTTTGGGCACGGGAATGGAGATGTGAGTGCAATGTTGCAAAATATAAGGTTTTAAAATTTGGAAAACAAAAATGGGATTCAGAATTTATGCTTGGTGAGAATATATTGTTGGAGGTGGAGGAAATAAGAGATCTGGTGGTGATAGTGGATAAGGATCTGAAGTTTAGGGGACGTGTAGCCAGAATTGTGAAGACAACACAAAGGCTTCTGGGAGTGATGCAGAGGACACTCACTTATAGATGTAGAGAAATTCTTGTTCCATTGTATAGGGCATTGATTAGGCCACACATGGACTGTTGTGCCCTGATCTGGTCACCTGGTTTTCAGAAGGATGAAGAGATGTTGGAAAGGGTCCAGAGGTGACTAAGGTAGTTTCTAACCTCTGGAATGTCGAGTAGGAGGAAAGATTGAGAAGATGCAACTTGGCAAAGTCTGGTGGACAGGAGGAAAAGGGGAGATATGATAGAGACCTACAAGTTATTAAGGGGTTGTTATAGGATCAATGTTGGAGAAGTTCTACAGAAAATAGTGGGAGATCAGGGGAGAACCAGAGGTCATCCCTGGAAACTGTATAAAGAGAGTGTGAGTAGGGGAGTGAGAAGCAGGTTTTTTTCATGCAGAATTGTGAATGATTGGAATGCCTTGCCTGAGAGTGTGGTATCTGCAACGAATTTGAGTGTGTTTAAAGCATGGTATGATCAGCCGGACCTCCTAGATGAGTCTTTGACTCCATGGGGGCTTGGGTAAGAATAATAATAATAATAATAATAATAATGTGTCAAGAAATAGTCAGTTGATTATTTTTTTATTTTGTTTGCTGTCTAAATGTAAAATTCTTGTCCATGACATTGTCAGTTTGAAGAAAGTTACCTGGTTGCTTTTGATATTTCCAAGTGATTTAACTGGATATGGCATTGAGATCTTCTTACAGCTTTCCATCTTGTGGTCTCCTTCCTGTCCTTTTGATTGGATTGCAAGCTTTCATTGTGGTCATTTATTGCATAATATGGTGGACAGTTCCTTTTATCGGATTTACTTTTCACTATGGAATGTGCTCCACTCTTGTGCTCTTCTTCTTGTACATCAGTGACCTTCTCTCACCAACCCTTACTTATCCTTATCAGTAGTCTTACTGATGACAGTATACTCCATTCCTCTTTCTCATTTGAGAAACCTTGTAGTCCCCTGGCGACTCCAACTTCAAGATCTTCATAACCAATATCTTAAAATCTGATCTCACTATTCTTAAGTGGGGTGGAAGATAATTTTCAATGCTATCAGAACCCAATCTTGTTTTATTTGAGTGTAAGATCTTACTTAACTTCCACTTACTTTTAATAATGCTTCTGTTCCTGACAAGATCAATTTTTTCTTCTTGGATTGACTTTCACATTTAACTTATCTTGGCATAAACACATCACATCATATTCATAGCCTTAAAAAAACTTGGTAGTTTTCACTTTCTCTCTCTCTCGTTACTGACATTCCTTTAATTATGTGTAACACAACAAACTGTTGCTCAACATCCATACACAATTCATTGTGAATCATATTGCACCAACTTCTCATCTTCCTTCATTTCATCCACGTCTTTTTTTTTTTAAATAGTATGGAGAACATCCTTCTCTATACCATTTCTTCCTTCTCTATACCAGCCAGCCTGGTTGGCTGAGTGGTTAGCATATCCACTCTCCAGCCAAAGGGCTGTGGGCTCAAATCCCACCGTAGACATGGATGTTTGTGATTGTCTGTGGAAATACTAGTGGTGGTGGACGGTAGATGGTGTTGGTGTAGTTGCGGTTAGTTGTAGTTGTGGATTGAGTGGTGGAGACAGAGAGCTGTAGTGTAGGTGCCCTCCCTCAATGAGTCTGTGTACTCCCTGGAGGTATCACGTAATACCATTTTCCTTGATGAATACAACCCTAGCTCTTCAGAACACATTAACATTTTCTTGTCACTTGCTCACACATGGCATCAGTGTGTTATAGATTTTGTGATCTCTCATGAATGGGCTCATATTAAAAAAAAAAGGGGGGGTTTAAATTTGAATAGGACAACCTAATTGCTTATCAGCAACTAAAGCCATCTTATAACTTTTATGGATTTTGGGATTTATACTTTTTTTTCAGAGCATTCATTTAGTTATTATATGTAAATTATTTTTTAAATATACAATGTTTACAAAAAGCAAATACTAGTAATTCAGTTTATTTTACTATTTACATATCTATAATGTAAATCTTGAATTCTTAAATAGTTAAAATTTTGTCTATTTGTACATTATTGTGCTAATGTTAAAAATAGATTGCTAGATGAAAATTCAAAAATAGCTTGAGGAATGCTTTGTTATATATTAAAATATAGGTTCTTCAGAAAAAATACATAAAGACAAGTGAAGAGTTAATTAAGTTACAAGGACAATGCACGAAAGGCATAGAACATCAAAATTATCGTATGGGCCAAATGTTTCATTCTTTAGAAAGGCAAGTATGTTTTTTGGCAAAATTCATTTATCATTAGAATTTTGTTTGGAGATTATACATTGAAGAACCAATTCCTTATTTCGGGAAGGTCGTTTTTTTCAGAAGTACCAAAAATACACTTGAACTTGAACATACACATATCCTCATTATTTGTATTTTGGTTTTTGCCAAGAATGCTGCTAAAAGCCAGAATCAGTAATATGATTTGCAATCAAGATGCTCATGGTGAATTCAGCAAAACATAGTAATGAATTGACAGTGCATTGATATTTGCAATTTCACATTACCTTTCTTTGGTTTTTGCCAAGAATGCTGCTAAAAGCCAGAATCAGTAATATGATTTGCAATCAAGATGCTCATGGTGAATTCAGCATAACATAGTAATGAATTGACAGTGCATTGATATTTGCAATTTCACATTACCTTTCTTTGCTGTTGTTACATTAAGCATGTATAAATCATCATTCTCTGTATTTTCTTCAAATCATATTTTAAACATTGTTTTTTAATCCTCTGACTAGGGAAAAATTAGTTTGGATTGTTTATACAGTAAACTCTTGATTTAATGGACCCTGATTCAATGGACTTTGGATTTAACAGACATAATTTGACAAATAAATATCCTCAAGGGCGGGCTGACTTTAGTGAGTATGGGCATGGTAAATCTGAGGTACCTGATGCTAGACCATGCCTTACTTCATGTAATATACATCTGTTGTATTATTTGTAGACTGGTCCGTCCCCTTCTTTCTTCTCTTCTTCCCCCCCCCCCCCCCCCCCCCCCCCCCAATGCTATTAGAGTACTCAAGGGCTAATGGTGAATCTTTCCTATTTTGCTGTCATTTTGTCTTATGCAGCTATTGAAGGGGACAAGCTAGCCTCAATAGGTGCTGGTCCCAAACCCAGATAAATGGCGAGGGTTGACGTCAGGAAGGGCATCCGGTCGTAAAACTTCACTGCCAGCTCTAGCTGTGATCTAATGAGTGAAAAAGAAAGTGATTCAAGGGCTAGGACGTATCCCTTAGGCAATGCACAGCAACATCGCCCTACAGCTGTGAGAAATGGACAAGGGCTACCTCAAGGGCAGATGCAGGTAAAGAAGCAAGCCGCCCAGCAGGTGGAGAGGATGTTGGGAGTGGGAACATTGAATGTTGGAAGCATGACTGGAAAGGGAAGAGAGGTGGCAGATATGACGAGGAAGAGGAAGTTAGGCATTTTATGTGTGCAGGAGACAAGGTGGAAGGGGAAAAGGCGAAGGAACTGGAAAATGGGTATAAATTGTTCTACTCTGGAGCAAATAAAGCGGAAAGAAATGGTGTTGGAATTATGGTGTGTGGCAGAATGAAGGACGAAGTACTTGAAGTAGGTAGGAGGAACGACAGGATCATGCGAACGAAACTGGTGCTTGGAGAAGAGCAAATAGTCGTCTTATGTGTATATGCTCTGTAAGTTGGCTGTACAGCAAAGAAAGATGAGTTCTACAATGTGCTAGATGAAGAAATGAGGGAACTGGAAGAAATTGAGATGGTGATTGTCAGAGGAGACTTGAACGGACACATAGGAATGCAGAATAGGGACTCTGAAAGGGTGCACATCAGCCATGGAGTAGGAATGATGAACCACGAAGGAGAGAGGATTGTGGACTTTGCAGTAGTGTTTGATCTGGCAATTGTGAACTCGTTTTTCTACAAGAGGGAAGGAGATTTGATAACATTTAGAAGTGGTAACAACCGTTCACAAATTGACTACATTTTGATTAGAAGAAAACATCTTAAAGAAGTGACAAATTGTAAGGTAATCCCAACAGATCAAGTGGTGCAGCAACACTGGCTGCTGTGTGCAGACTTTAAAATATGATCGAAGATAAGAACGTTGGGAAGCCATGGGATGAAGACAATTAAGTGGTTTCGCTTAAAAGAAGAGATTGTGAGTAACTGTTTTAAGGAGAGGATGTTAGAGAGGATTTTGGATGGACTAGAAAGTGTACAAGATTGGTGAAGACATAATTCAAAAACAATTCTGAGCTTTGCAATCGAGGTGCTTGGTGAGACATCTGGAAAGATTAGAGAGCAGAAGGAGGATTGGTGGTGGAATAATAATGTACAAGAAGCAGTGATGGCTAAGAGGAAGGCAAACCAGAAGTGGGATGAGTCAAGAGTGGAAGAGGACAGAGAGGCGTACAAAGAGAGAAAGCAAGAAGCCAAGAGAGTTGTGGCACAGGCAAAGGCCATGGCATATCAAGATCTTTATGATCAATTAGAAACAAAGGAAGGACAGAGAAAAATTTCCCCACAAGCAAAATGTAGAAATAAAGCATCAAAGGACATCTTACATGTGAGGCAGTTCAAAGACTGGAGGAAGAGTATTATGGAGAGATGTGGATATAAGAAACAGATGGAGAATATACTTTGAAGGATTTTTGAATGAGGAAAATGCAAGGACTCACAGAGAAGATGGGCAGCCTTCTGAGGGGATGTTACAGAACATCAGTAGAGTGGAAGTGAAGGAGGCCATGAAGAAGATGAAGAATGGAAAATCGGTGGGCCCTGACAGGATCCCAGTGGAGGATGGAAGGCACTGGGGGAAAAAGGAATTGATCTGCTGTGGGACCTGTTCATGAAAGTTTGCCAACAGGAAATTATACCCGAGGAATGGAGGGAAAGTACTCTTGTCCCCATCTATAAGGGTAAAGGGGATGCACAAGACTGTAAGAATTACAGAGGAATAAAGTCGATGTCCCACACAATGAAAATCCTAGAAAGGGTTCTTGATGGAAGATTGAGGAAGGAGGTGGTGATTGCAAAGGAGCAATTTGGCTTCATGCCTGGTTGATAAACAAAAGATGCTATCTTTGGGTTACAGAAGATGATAGAAAAGTTTCGAGAGAAACAATGGGAGCTACATCTGAGGTTTATTGAGCTGGAGAAAGCGTACGATAGAGTGCCAAGGCAAGAAGTCTGGAGGTGTCTGACAGAGAAGAAAGTACTGGAGAAATATGTCAGATTGGTTTAGGAGATGTACAGAAATATGAAGACAAGAGTTTGGACCTGTCTGGGACAGACAGAAAGTTTTCAAGTGACAGTTGGCTTGCATCAAGGGTCAGCATTAAGTCCGTTCCTATATTGTGAATGGAGGTGGTGACAGAGGAGGTGAGAGAAGACGTGCCTTGGACAACATTGTATGCAGATGACATCTTGCTTTGTGCAGAGTCAAGGGAAGAAGTGGTAGCTAAACTGGAAAGCTGGAGGAAAGTACTGGAAGAGAGAGGTATGAGACTGAGCAGAAGTAAGACAGAGTATATGTGTTGCAATGGACGGTGGCCAGTAGACAGATCTGGAGCTGGAAGGAAATATCATCAGGAAGGTTAGGGACTTTAGATACTAACCTTCCTGATGACGTTTCCTTCCAGCTCCAACCTCTTGCAGTTCAACAATGGAAGAGGATGGAGAGGCTGAGAAGGAAGTGGGATACAGGATACAAGCGGAATGGAAGAATAAAATGTATCTTCCTCCAAATGCCACTTCTATAATACAGCTTATAGACCAGAGAGTCATTGTTGCCTGCAAGAGGTTATGGTTGTCTTGGAGAACAAAAAAACAATCCCAAAGAAGATACAAGAGAAGCCAAGATACTTCAAAATTTACGCCACGTCTGCCATCTTTAATTTTGCTGCCACTTGGAAGGAGATAAAGACTACAACATTGGCTAATGGCCGGACCAAGTTACTGAATAGGAGTGAACCAGAATATGATTTCAGAGGTTTTGAAACCTCTGATTTCCATGAAATTTTGATTTGAGCTGGTGATAATGTCAGTGAGAATGACATTGAACAGTGGCTAGATATCAACGAGGGCGACCCAGGCTACCAAATTCTCAGCCAGGAAGAGATTGCTGAAGATGTTCTATGGGACGATCAGGAGGTTGACAACAAGGAAGAAGAAGAAATGGTTCCAGCTGGTCTGAAACTATCGGGGGTTAGAGAACACATGGATGACATCATCTCGTTTATAGGTGCATCTTCAGATCCAGAGGTGATTGCTTATTATGAACATTTTTGGCAATTTTGATCGTTAATTATTAAGAAACAGTGTTAAAAGTGGAAAGCAACTTAAAAACTTAATTCTTTTTTCAAGCCCAATCCCCAGTAAAACGGTATTTACATAAAAATGCTCTCATTGAAATATATTAATACTGTACCACCGAAAGTGTTTTATTTTCAGTACTATTCCTAAGATTTGTGATTTAAAGGACTTTTGATTTTACGACAACCCTTATCCCCTAATAGTCCATTAAATTGAGAAACTTTTAAAATGTGTAGATTTTATTTTTGAATACTGAGAAAGTGACAAAGGAAAACCAAGATTCCTGATATATACCCTCAAGGGATGTACAGGATATGATAGTACTTCCCATATGATTAGTATTTCCCATAATGTAAAACACATCTCCTAGGAGATGTGTTTTTTCTACGAGTTGCTATGTGTTTTACTTTGCTACGAGTTGCCCTAGTTTGTACTACTATGTGCTTTGGCTTAGGCTAGTAATCGCCAATACTTTTATAGTTTAATATAATGTATTCGGCATGAAACTCTTTAATTCCGATCTTTGAGTTTCTTGTTCAGTTTTAAAACAATGTGGGATTTAATATCCCCTTAATTTAAAATAATGTTACATCGCCAAAATGAAGCCTATTGGCTCTTTATATTTAAGTAACTTAATGGGTGCATCTTTTTGACAACTCGTATAGCAAAGTATATAAGTTCTTTTCACTATACCCTTGGTATTAATTTGGTCTAACTACTCACTGATGAGACCTCAATAAAGGTCGAAACTGGTCTGGGTGGTGACCTTTCACCATAATGTATAACATCATACATCTCCTAGGAGATATGTTTTACATTATGGGAAATACTAAGAATAGTGACCAGAGCTTTACCAACCTTTGCCACGAGTTGCCCTAGTTTGTACTATGTACTACGTGCTTTAGCTTACACTGGTAGTCGCTGATACTTTTATAGTTTACTGTACTATATTCTGCATGAAACTGTTTGATTCCAATCTTTGAGTTTCTTACTCGGTTTTAAAACAATTGGGGATTTAATATCCCCTTAATTTAAAATAATGTTACATCACCGAAATGAAGCCTATTGGCTCTTTATATTTAAGAAATTTATTTTCTATGTTCTTGCGAAAGTCCTCCCATGACTTTTTTAGCTAGTTTTGCACAGTGTTTAGCTTTCTTACATTTGTCTCTGTATTCTCTAAGAGCACAAACTGACTTATTTGCAGGAACTTTTGTTATGCTTTCTTCTTTAACTTCCTGTGTCCACCATGGAGTTCTGATTTTTCTATCCTTGCAGACAACATCACCACATGCCTCTCTGGCTTAATCAATCAGAGTTTTCATCGAGGATTGCCACTGAATCTCCAAGGTTTGATTCTTGTTCTCGAACGCTTTCATTTTTTCTTCAATAATCTTTGTGTATTTTAGTCTACAGTTCACATCTGTGAGTCAACTTTTATTCGCTTTAAAACTTTCTTACGTGCTATTCTTTTCAATATGAAATTCAATTTTATCCTGCTCAAGACTAAATAGTGATCACTTCCAATTTCGAATTCTCTGTACAATCTAATGTCCTGCACAAAGGAGAAAACATCACTATCAACAATAACATAGTCAATGAGACTTTTCTTATTCCTTGCCTCTTCTCTCGATGTGAATTTGTGCACATTTTTATGTTGGAACATGGTGTAAGTAATAACAATTCCATGTCCTGAGCAGAAATCCAACAGGTATTTGCCATTATTATTAGTTTTGTTCTTTTTTTCTCCAAATTTTCCCAAAATATTTTTGTATGCCTGACAATCATTTCCTACGCTTAGATCCACAACAAGGACCAACTTTTCCTTTTTCGTTGCGTCAGTTGCTTTCTCTAAAGCCTCAAAAAATTCCTCCACTTCTTCCTTAGTAGATCGTTTTGTGGGACCATAAGCACAAATAAGTCTCACTGTCCAGTTCCCCATTCTCATATTTGTCCACATCACTATACTCGAGACTGCCTATCATTCAAGAAGATTAGCCGTGTTAGTGTTGAATGCTGTGGCTACTCCTTCTTTTTTTCACCAGGTAGATACCCTGTTGGGTATCAACCTGCGAAAACGATGGGGCTGCTTTGTTTAACTGGGCGACACCCCAGCTGGCATGACATTTTGTCATGTTTTATCATCATTTTGTATTTTGGTTTAAGCCAATAAGAATACAATTTGGTCAGCTAAATCTCAAATTGCCAGCCCATCCTCGTTTGTTCAGTGTCCAGGTAGATACCCAACAGGGTACACCACGAGTAGATAAGGATTGGACATTAGGTGTGAAGCCCTGGTTTGGTTCTCCACATTCATTTAAAGGCTATGCGGAGGCCTCCTCTCAGTTATACAGCTTTGACACTTAACCATCCCTTCTTTCTAATGTTTAAAAAGTAATTCAATTCAGATGCTGGTTGTTACTCAAAACTGCAAAACTATTCATGGTAATTAATAATATTATGGAAGTTTCTGAAATTCTGCAAGTTTTTTTTTTTTTTAAGTAGAGCAAATGGTTTAAATTTTTTTCTTTTCTTCGTCTTTTTTTTATTATCGTTTTTGATCATTTGGAAAACAATTTACAGCCCTTAACACATCATTGTGAGGACACATGCACTAGCTCTTGGAAATGTAAAAAACATAATTTTGAAAATTAAATTTAGTACAATAAGTATTGAGAAGAAACATTGGTTAGCCATTTGCTTGGTTTTATTATATCATGAATAGGATACAAGTAAAGACATTCAGTTTACAGTTAACTTGTACTTTAGCAGACACTGATATAGTAAACTAGACACATGATCCCAATAGTATCACTGTTATTCTAAAATAAACTTACTATAAGAAATTTAAAGTAAATAGTATAGGGAGGTTATTATCTCTCTTTATAACATCGCATCTAAGTAACATGCGGACCCTGCATAGGAAGCGGGAATAACGTGTAGCGAAAGAAGAAGATTATCCCTCTTTATAAGGCTATGATTCAGCATGTTGACTACTGTGCACAGATTTGGCCACCTGTGTTTCTTAGGATTGGGAGGTGATGGAGAGGATCCAGGGAAAAGTAACCAGGCCGGTGACAGGTCTGTGGAATGCTCCCTTTGAGGGTGTATGGGTTGCTTGAGATGGTTCATTTGAGGCTGTCTGATGTGAGATAGAGGCCAATAGGACAAAAAATATTAAGTGCTGTTGTAGACTGGGGGGGGGGGGAAGGAGGTCCACAGGAAGATGTAGATGCCATGTATCAGTAGATTAGCACAATAAATGCAGGCTAAACAATTATTATGGGAAACTTTTACTATGGAGACATGATTGGAGGGAGGGTGGAAACGGGCATGGCAAGAAGGAAGTGGAATTTACATTTTTGTTAAGGGATAAATATGAAACAACATGTTATAGAGGGGAGAAGGGCGAGAGTGTTGGATCTGATCATAGCATCAAAAGATATATCCATAACCAAGGTAGACTCTTGCTTCATTTGGGAAGATTGACCATGCAGTCTTGTTCTGGGAAGTTGCCGAACAGGTGGAATTCTCTTGAAGAAAGATTTACTATAAAGCTGGAAATTATGATGAATTTTGGATCATCTTGGAGCATTGCCATGGCTTGAGAAGCTACAAACAAAGGATGTCAGTAGTGCATTGGAAGTGGTCAAAAATTGTTTGAGAGAAGCAGTATCAGACTGCATGTCCATGGTTAGGAGAATAAACCATGTGGGAATTAAGTGGATGAGCAGAGATATAAAGCAAAAGCGGGGGGAACCAAAAAAAAAACACAACACTGTGGAAGGAATATAAAGAAAAAAGGTGATCAGCATGCTCATGAACAGTACAGAGTGGAAGCAAGAAGGATAACTACTTTGGTAAGAAAGGTCAAATCAGATTCAGAGAAAATTAGCTAAGCAGGCCAAAGAAATAGTGGCATTTTTATGCTTTTGTACTAATGCCAGGAGTATCCAGAATAAAGGAGAGGAATTGGTGGCACTGATAACATCAGCCTAGCTAAAGATTATTGGGATCACTGAGACGTGGTTGACAGAAGAGGATACAATAACAAGAATAGAAGTAGCAGGATACAGCATTTTTCGGCAGGATAGAAAGGGAAAGCGTGGTGGTGAAGTACTGCTTATCATAAGTGACGACTTATGTCCTCTAAGAGCGGAGGCTTTGGAAGGCATTGACACTAATGATTTTGAAATCATATGGTGTGAGGTAGAGATAGGCAAGATGGGATATTTAGTGGTGTGTTGCTGCAAACCAAGGAGCACAGAGGGTGGGGACCAGAAGATGTTTAGACAGTTGAGCTTGGCAAGTGCAAGAAGAATGATTGTTATGGGAGATTTTAATTACAGCAGTATAAATTGGGGAGAGGAAGATGCATATGGTAATAAGGGAATGGAATTTCTAGAATGCTTGAGGGACAAATGTCTTAGGCAACATGTAATAGAAGGAACATAAGGTTCAAGAGTTTTGGATTTGGTCATTGCATCAGAAGGTCGATAATAACTGAGATTGCATCTCTCCCACCAGTTTGGAGAGAGAGTGACCATGTGGTTTTGACTTGAAAGATGAATAGACATGCAGAAGTATCAAAGAGACGATAACATATGTGGAATTATAAGGCAGGTGATTATAATAGTCTTAGACATCAACTTGGGGAAGTTTCATGGACAGAGGAATTGAAAGGCCAGAATATCATTAGTGCTTGGGAAATTGTGAAGGAATATTTGTTAGCAGCAATAGTAAGCTGTATTCCACATGTGAAGAGGAGGACACAATTTGGTGTAAAGTGGATGACAAACAATATTAAACAGGAGCTGCCTGTAAAAAAGAGGCTATGGAAGAGATATAAGGAGATGGGTGGAGAGCAGATTCATGAAGAATATAAGACTCAGTCCAGGAGAGTGACTAGTATGGTAAGGAAGGCAAAATCGGAATATGAGAAGAGATTGGCACTAAGATCTAAAGAAAATACTAGGGAATTTTTTAGCTATATGGGCAGTAGAAGGAGATATGATTGTGGAAGAATGACATTGTGGGATAAAAATGGGAATAGAGTGACTGATGCAGGGGACATATTGGAGTTGTTCAATGATACTTTATTGGAATATTTCATCCTGGAGGAGTAAATTTTAATACTAGAGTGATAGCGCAGGTTCGAGGTTAGAAGTGCAGGAGGAGAGTGTGTTCCAGATGCTGAGTACTCTGGATATCAGTAAAGCTGTGGGACTGGATGGTATTTCACCATGAGTTTTGAGAGAATGTGCTCAAAAACTGACAGCTCCTTTGACCTGACTTTTCAATGAAAGTCTGGCTACGGGAAAGTTGCCCAGGGAATGGAAGAAAGGTAAGATAGTGCCATTGCATAAGGGTGGTAGCAGACTGGAAGTGTCTAATTATAGGCCAGTTTGTGTGTCATCAGTAGTTAGGAGAAATTAGTGAGGGACCGTATACAGCATTGGGCAGATGAGGGTAATGTTATCTGTGAGAATCAACATGGATTTGTGAAGGGGTGCTCTTGTTTCAGTAATATGCTAGCCTTTTATAATAAAGTTACAAGAGCAGTAGATGAGGGAAATGGCATATACTGCCATTTTCTTGAATTTAGCGAAGGCATTTGACAGGGTACCACATGATAAGCTGATATTTAAGTTGCAGCACATGGGTCTGGATGTCAGGTTGGTCAACTGGATTCAGGATTGGCTGTCTGATAGGTATCAGAGTTGTGTATGGTGGGGCAGTTTCAAGGAGGCAGAGGGTTATTCTCGTAGACAGGCTTATACGTTGGTTATGCATTACTAAATCACTTAAGGAATTGACAATGTAGATAAGAATAGAAATTAAATAACACTTTAATAAATATTTCCGATATTTCGGCAACAAGAAAGGCACGTGCACGTAGGCACTACAACACAGTAACTGAGAGTGAAGTGATGAAGCTATTGTTCTCCTAAAAGTCCTGATGGTGTCCCCTAGCAGGCTAAGTAGGTGTTCTTGCTGTTGGGCTGAAGATCTGCTGATGTAAGCCTCCCAAATTTGGGGCAGTCTCATACAACCAAATTAGCTGAGGTTTGGAGAATTTCTTAGGGCTGAGACTGATTCCATGAATAGTCTTTCGAATTTGTATTTGCTACGTTGTATTACTGTAGCTTTATTATTATTATTATTATCATCCCAAGACCTCATGGAATCAAAGACCCATCTGGGAGGTTCTTTTATCCCACACACATCTCATCATACCGTGTCTTAAACACACTCAAACTCCTTGCAGACACCACACTCTCAGGCAAAGCATTCCAATCATTCACAACTCTGCATGAAAAAAACCTGCTTCTCACTCCCCTACTCACACTCTCTTTATACAGTTTCCAGGGATGACCTCTGTTTCTCCCCTGATCTCCCACTATTTTCTGTAGAACTTCTCCAACATTGATCTTATAACAACCCCTTGCCAACTTGTAGGTCTCTATCATATCTCTCCTCTTCCTCCTCTCCACCAGACTCTTCAAATTACATCTCAATCTTTCCTCATACTCACCATTCCAGAGGTCAGAAATTACCTTAGTCAGTCGCCTTTGAACCCTTTCCAACATCTCTTCATCCTTCTGAAAACCTGGTGACCAAATCAGAGCACAACAGTCCATGTGTGGCCTAATCAATGTCCAATACAATGGAACAAGAATTTCCCTACATCTATAAGTGAATGTCCTCCGCATCATTCCCAGAAGCCTTTGTGTTGTCTTCACAATTTTGGCTACTTGTCCCCTAAACGTCAGATCCTTATCCACTATCACCACCAGATCTCTTATTTCCTCTACCTCCAACAATATATTCTCACCAAGCATAAATTCTGCATCCCATCTTTCTTTTCCAAATTTTAAAACCTTACATTTTGCAACATTGAACTACCATGTCCAATTCCGTGCCCAATCACTCAATTTATTCAAGTCTTCTTGCAAGGCCACAGCATATTCACTACTCTTCATGGTTTGTCCCAACTTTGCATCATCCTGCAAACAACTGAATATATCCATCCAAATCCTCGCCAATATCATTAATATACAAGTTAAACAGTAATGGCCCTAAAACAGACCCCTGAGGCACTCCACTAGTGAATTTCCTTTTCCTGGATATTGCACCCCCCATTCACAACTTGTTGATACCTATCAGATAGCCAGTCTCCAGTCCAATGCACTAATCTAATATCCAACCCCATCTGCTCTAGTTTGACTGTCAACTTATCCAAGTGCAAGACTTGCATTAAAAAAAATATGCCAAGGCGTGTCAACTCCCTGGCACATTACTTCAGAATACACGGTGATATATTATCAAGTCCCACAGCCTTATTTACATCTAGTTTACTCAACTCCCCAAACACCTCTTGCTCACTTACAGTCAGTCTCTCCTCCCCATTATTAACTGCTCTCAATCTCTCCATGAAGTCACATTCACAAGATTGAAAGATCTTTATGAACTGCTCATTAAGTATCTCCACTACACATTCCGCAACAGCTGTCATTATACCATTTTCTCCAATCAATATCATCCTTCCATAATCATTCTTTCTTTTTGCTGGCTACATATCGAAAGAACTCCTTAGGATTCTTTTTGGCTTCATTAGCTAACTGCTGTTCATATCTCTCTTTAGCTATTCTCACAACCAAGTCACCCTCCTTGCCTGGTCTTTATAGACCTCATAGAATTGGTTATTTCCATTTCTCTTATTCTGCCTCCACAATGCCCTTTTCTCTGTATCTTAATCTCTTTATTCATCCATCTCACATCTACCTTATTTAACCTTCTCACCCTTGGAATACATTTAGACATTGCATCTACTAGATAGTTTTTGAAAATCCCCCAAGCTGCATTGATCTCTTTTCCAGTTAACTCCTCATTCCATGCTACACCTGCAAGCTGTCTCCTGAGTTCTTCATAATCATCCTCTTTGTAGTTCTACATGTACCCTTTTCTCAAAGGGGTCCTCGCACTGCTAGCAACCACCCAGGTAATCACCTCATGATCACTCTCACCAACTGGTGGATGATTTGACACCTCATTTATAATTGCATCCTCTGATAAGATGACCAAATCCAAGATCCTTAATCCTCGTGTGCCCTTTGTTACATACTGTCTGAGGTAGTCATCCATCAAAAACTCAAGAAACTCATTTTCTTTTCCAATTGCTAATTCATCATTCCAGTCTATGTTGCCATAATTAAAATCACCCATAATGATCACCCTTTTCTTATTTGCTTGGCTAATTTGACTATATATTTCACTATCACCACAATTCACATTACCTGGTCTATAACAGTATCCCACCAAGTATTTGATTCCATTCACCTCTATCTCACACCATACTGCCTCAAAACCACTGGCACTATTTCTGTCTTGCATCGCTACTTTGTATGGACATAACTCTTTTTCTATCATCAATAGCACTCCCCCCCTCCCTTTTTACCCCTCACGAAACCTATCCTCACGAAACATATCATACCCTTCCATCTCTATTCCTGTCAGGATGTCATCTTCTTCCAACCATGTCTCACTTATTCCGACAATCTTTGGGTAAACAGACGCAATTAGTGCAACCATTTCATCTGCCTTGTTTCTTATACTTCTAGCATTGGTATACAAACACAACAGCTCATTTCTGGATCTCCAGCTAGTTCAGCTGATACCACTCACTCGATGTGATCTCTCCATGCTAGACTGGGGCCATTTCCCTTTCTGCTTCTTCATTTTAGAACCCTTTTCAGTTCCAACTGTTTCCTCTTGATCCTTGGTCATCCCATTCCTTTCCTTCCTACACATACTCTCACCTCCTCTTGGAGCATCCACTTTTCTCACACTGTGTACTGTAGCTTTCTTCCACCTTATATTCTGTAGCGTGTATCCAGAGCATGGTCTGCAAGACCAGAGTGGCTGTACTTGTGAAAAACGGATGTAGTCCTTGTGTTCCAAAATTCTGCTATTCACTGTTCTGTCTGTTTGGCCAAAGTAAGACAGTTTATAGCTGAGGGACCTGGTATACACCAGGTAGGTCTAGGAGAAGTGGTTGGTCTTTAGTGGAGCAGATAAAGGATGCCAATTTTCTGTATGGTCTGTAACAGGAGGTCAAGTCATTTTTTTTTAAGATTTTGGTAATTTTTTCCGAGGTGCCTCGGATGTAGGGAATGGTAATGGATTTAGAGTAATCCTTGTTGTGGAGGGGGGGGGGGGAGAATAGTCATTGGCTGAGAAAGTGTTGAGGATGTGATTTAGTTCAGTGTTTAGGGTGTTGTCGTTAGAACAGATTAGTTTAGCCCTGTTGTATGTTTTCACCACCTCCATATTGTTGTGAGGGGGTGGGGGAATTGTTGGTGAATGTACCTGCCTGTATGGGTGGGTTTTCCGTAAACTGAGAAAACCATGGTTCCATCAGGCTGGCAGGTGACTAGTGTGTCTAGGAAGGGGAGGCTGTTGTTTTCCTCTTTTTCCAGGGTGAACTTGATTCTGGGGTGTTGGTTGTTTAAGTGTGTTAAGAAGGAGAGGATCAGAGCCATGTGACCAAATAGCGAACGCATCATCAATATAGTGAAGCCATATGGTTGGTTTTTGTGGGGTAGAGGCTAAGGCTTTTTCTTCAAAGGTCTCCATAAAGAAATTAGCCAAGGGTGGAGTGAGTGGTGAACCCATGACTGTCCCCCTCTATTTGGTTGTAGAATTTTCCTTGCCAAACGAAATAGCCTGAATTCATTGTGAACTGAAATAGGGCTGAGATATCGGGAGAAAATTTAGCTTGGATTAGCTCTAAAGTTTTCTTGAATGGGACATTTGTGAATAAGGAGGAGACGTCAACGCTGCCCATTATGTCAGTATGTTGGAGTGTAAGGTTTTCTATGCTGGACTTTGAAGTGGGCTGAGTTTTTTATGTGTGATGGTGTGTTGCCAGTATAGTGTGTGAGTGCTTTGGCCAAATGTTTAGCTAATTTGTATGTGGGGGAATCAATGCCAGTATGAGACATAATGGCACATTTTCTTTGTGTTTTTGGGAGTCCAGCCCAATGGCCAAGAACACCTACTTAGCACGCTAGGGGGCACCATCAGGACGTTTAGGAGAACAATAGCTTGATCACTTCACCCTCAGTTACTGTGTTGTAATGCCTGCGTGCACATGCCCTTTGCAAAATATCGGAAATATTTATTAAAGTGTAATTTAATTTATATTCTTATCTATGTTGTCAATTCCTTAAGTGATTTAGTAGAGGCAGAGGGTTACAAGTGGAGTCCCACAAGGCTCAATATTGGGACCTATATTGTTTAACCTTTATATCAATATATATATATATATATATATATATATATATATATATATATATATATATATCAATATATACTGAATATCCCCCTGCAATCCATTGTCAGTGGATTGCAGGGGGATATTGCGGATGATTTGAAGATGGGAAGGGTTATTGGTTTTTGTTTTCCTCTGAATATCCCCCTGGAAAGGAATAAATGTGGGGGGGGGTTGATTTAATGCAGCAAAATGTAAGGTCTTCAGGTTTGGGAAACATTGATGGGACACTGCATACTCTATGGGAGGAGTTATATTGGAGGAAGTAGGGGAGACAAGAGATCTGGGGTTGATGATTGATAGGAACCTGAAATTCAAGGGACATATTACAAAGGTGGTGAAGGTAACATAGAGTTGCTGCAATAATGTGAAGGACACTGACCTGCAGGGGTAAAAGAGTTATTATTCCATTGTATAAGACCCTGATCAGACTACACTTAGATTATTGTTCTCAGATTTGGTCCCCAGGATTTGAATGGAATAAATTAACTGTAGAAAGAGTACAGAGACGGATGACAAAGACAGTTTGAAGACTATACAATGTTAGTTATGAGGATCGGCTGAGGGAATGTGGACTACAGAGTTTGGTGGATAGAAGGAGAGGTGATATGATTGAGACTTTCAAACTGTTGAGAGGTGGTTACAGGGTTGACACTGGGAGTTCTTTCGCTTAGTTGAACAGCGGGAAGGAGTGATAACAAGGGGCCATCCCTGGAAGTTATGGAAGGAAACTGTGAGCAAGATAGTGAGGAGTGGTTTCTTTGTATGGAGTGTGGTTGAACCATGGAATGCATTGCCTGATAGAGTGGTGAGAGTGAGAATGGTCAATGAGTTTAAGGAGTGATATGATAGACTTTGTGTTTCCTAGGAGGGACCTCCCACGATGAGTCTTGATAGACTTGTTTCCTAGGAAGGACCCCCTGTGATAAGTCTTTTGACTCCTTGGAGGCCTAAATAATAATAATAATAATAATAAAGTAAACCCAAATGAGTTTTTTCATTATGTAGCAATTAAGAGGAAAAATGACTATGGTAGAATGACTTTAAACAATGCTCTTGGTAGGAAGGTGACAGAGACAAAAGAAATATTTGAGTTGCTGAGTGATCATTTTGCAAAGGTGTATCATCCAGGTGGAGATTTTGCAGTTGCTAATGTCAGACACATATCAAAATGAAGAGGAGGTGTTCAGCATGTTGAAAAATATGAATGTAAACACAGTAGTAGGGCTGGGCAGCATGTGAGTGTACTATATAAATATGCAAGAGAATTGGCACTGCCTCTGATGAAAGGAAAGAGAATAACATAGTTCCAATGCATCAAGTGGCTCCAAGACAGAAGTAGCTATATAGCAAATTATAGACCAATTATTATCTCTGGATGGTTGTTAAAGTATTGGAAAAGTTTGTTAAAGATAAAATCGAACATTGGATGGATAGGGATGCAATACTCTATGGGCAACACGGCTTTGTAAAAGGCAGGCCCTGTCTTAGTAATTTATTCACATTTTGTAATAGTGACAACAGAATTGGATAAAGGAAATGGCGATGCCATGATATTGATGGACTTTGCAAAGGAATTTGACAGAATACCTCATGGAAAGCTATTACAAAAGTTAGAGCAAATGGGAATGGATATGAAGCTAGTAGCGTGGATAGGAGGATGGCTGACAGGCAGTCACCAGAGAGTAGTATATGGTGGAGTGGAATCTGGTAGAATGAGGTTGACTACTTGAGTACCTCAAGGTTCTGCACCAGGGCTACTATTCTTTAATTTGTATATCAGTGATATAGGGAAATATTTAAGAGGGGATATTTAGTTGTTTGCTGGTGATGCAAAAATGGGAAGAGAGAAATAGTTGATAAAGGTGATGTAGATATCCTGAAAGATTTAAATAAATTTGCATTGTGGACAAAGGATAATGATTGTCACTTTAATGTTGCAAAATGTAAGGTTATGCACTTTGGATTGAAAAGGTTGCATACGGTGTATCATATTTATCAGATAGAAGAGATCGGTGTATCAGGTAGAAGAGGAGAGAATAGAAACAGTCAGAAAGAGGGAATGAATAGAATGTGAGGGAGTGCTGGAACCAGGGATAGAGTGATGGCAGGTAAGCAGGGGAACACATAGAGAAAGTGTAAGAGGAGAGAGTGAGGGATGCAGGTGAGCAATCAAGGAACAGAGGTGTGATGTATGGAGACTCGATGATCTGAGGTGTGCAAGATAGGATGCCAGAGGAGTGTTTATCTGGAGTAACAATGGAAAGTGTGGCTATGGTAATTAAGCAGGATGAAAGGGTGGATGAGATGATTGTGATGGTGGGCACGAATGACTTGAGAGGCAGTGTAAATCGGCTGGCAAGAGATCTGAGATTAATGCTTGGAGGATAGTACAAAAGAAAATGCAGAGAGGAAAGATGTGTGTGTGTGTGTGTGTGTGTGTGTGTGTGTGTGTGTGTGTGTGTGTGTGTGTGTGAGATACTGACGAGCTGAGCAGAAGAGCAGTAATAATGAATAGCATAATAGCCAGAATGTGTCAGAAGAGAGGATTGGAATATGTGGATGCTTGGAGGACATTTGAAGACAGAAAGGAACTGTATTTGAGAGACTGCTTGCATTTGAATGAGGAAGGACATAGGCATCTGAAGATGTTGTTGTTTTCTGACAAGTCGGTGTATCAATGCAGGGAAACTAGAATTCTCAGGGTGGGTGGTAGCAGAGGTGGCCTCTTGTGGGAATGAGTGCTTGGGAGGAAGGGGAAACAACATCAGGTAACACTGAGTCCAGTGGAGTCTGGAAGGGATAATGAAAGGTATAGAAACAGTGACATTTGTATGCTTTATACTAATGCCAGGAGTATCAGGAATAAAGGAGATGAATTGGTGGCACTGATAGCATCAGCCTGGCCAAAGATTATTGGGTTTTCTGAGATGTGGTTGACAGAAGATGATATAATAACAGGAATAGAAGTATCAGGGTACAGCATTTTTCAAAAGGATAGGAAGGAAAAAGAAGGTGGTGGAGTACTGCTTATGATAAGTGATGACTTATATCATCTCGGAATGGAGTCCTTGGGCAAGACAGGATATTTAGTGGGGTCTTGCTATCAAGCCAAGAAGCATAGAGAGTGAGCAGTGGGAGATGTTTAGGCAGTTGAGCTTGGCAAGTGCAAGAAGAATGATAGTTATGGGAGATTTGAACTATCGCAATATAAATTGAGAAGATGAAAATGCATGTAGTAATAAGGGAATGGAATTTCTAGAATTCTTGAGGGACAAATGTCTTAGGCATCATGCAATAGAAGGAACACATGGTTCAAGAGTTTTGGATTTGGTCATAGCATCAGAAGAGCTGATTATTATAAGTGAAATGGCACCCCCCCCCCTCCCAGTTGGAGAGATTGACCATGTGGTATTGACTTGGAAGATGAATAGACATGCAAGAGTTTGAAATTGTGAAGGAATGTTAGCAGCAATAGTAAGCTGTATTCCATGAGTTCCATGAGTGATGAAGGGGACACATTTTGGTGTATGACAAAGTGGATGACAAACAACATCAAACAGGAACTGGGTGAAAGAGAGGTTATGGAAGAGATATAAGGAGAGGGGTGAAGAGCAGATTCGTGAAGAATATAAGACTCAGGCCAGGAGAGTGACTAGTATGGCAAGGAAGGCAAAACTGGAATATGAAAAGAGATTGGCACTAAGATCTAAAGAAAATCTTAGGGAATTTTTTAGCTATATGGCCAGTAGGAGGAGAAATGATTGTGGGATATAAAAATGGGAATAGCATGACTGATGCAGAGGACATGGTGGAGTTGTTCAATGACACTTTATTGGAGTATTTCAACCTAGGAAAATAATTTTAATACTAGAGGGATAGGGTAGGTGAGCATGTTCCAAATACTGAGTACTCTGGATGTCAGTAAAGCTGTAGGACTGGATAGTATTTCACCACGAGTTTTGAGAGAATGTGCTAAAGAACTGACAGCTCCGTTTACCTGGCTTTTCAATGAAAGTCTGGTTACGGACTTTCATTGAAAAGCAGACTGGAAGTGTCTAATTATAGGCCAGTTTGTGCTTCATCAGTAGTTGTTAAGATCTTGGAGAAATTATTGGGGGACCATATGCAGCGTTGGGCAGATGAGGGTAATGTTATCTGTGAGAGTCAACATGCATTTGTTAAGGGGTGCTCTTGCTTTAGTAATATGATTGCCTCTTATAATAAAGTTACAAGAGCAGTTGATGAGGGAAAGGGCATATACTGCCATTTTCTTGAATTTAGTGAAGGCTTTTGACAGGGTACCACATGATAAGCTGATATTGAAGTTGCAGCACATGGGTTTAGATGTCAACTGGATTCAGGATTGGCTGTCTGATAGGTATCAGAGAGTTGTGTATAGTGGGCATTATCAAGGAGGCAGAAGGTTACAAGTGGGATCCCACAGGGCTCAGTACTGGGACCTGTATTGTTTAACCGTTATATCAATGACATTGTCAGTGGATTGCAGGGGAATATTCAGTTGTTTGCAGATGATGTGAAGATGGGAAGGGTTATTAGTAATAGTACAGATGTGGCAGCCCTGCAAGAGGATTTGAATAAACTAGACAGTTGGGCCAATGAATGGGATTATCAGTTCAATGCATCAAAATGTAAAGTCTTGAAGTTTGGGATACATCGATAGGAGGCTGCATACTTGATTGGAGGAGCTATGCTCGAGGACGTAGGGGCGACATGAGATCTGGGGGTAATGATTGATAGAAACTTAAAATTCAGGGAACATATTGCAAATGTGGTGAAGGTATCTCTGAGGATTGCTGCAATACTGAGAAGGATGCTGACCTGCAGAGATAAGAGTTATCGTTCCATTGTATAAGACCCTGATCAGACCACACTAGACTATTGTTCTCAAATTTGGTCCTCAGGTTTTGAAGGGAATAAATTAACTGTGGAAAGGGTACAAAGGCAGAAAACAAAGATGGTTTCAGGTCTTACAATGTTAGTTATGAGGATCGGCTAATAAAATGTGGACTACAGAGTTTGGTAGATAGAAGGAGAGGTGATATGATTGTGAATTTTAAACTGTTGAGAGGTAGTTACAGGGTTGACACTGGGGAGTTCTTTTGCTTGGTGGAACTGGGGAAAGGAGCGAGGACAATGGGCCCCCATCTCTGGAAGTTACGAAAGGAAGCTGTGAGCAAGAGGATAAGGAGTGGTTTGTTTGCATGGAGGGTGGTTAAACTGTGGAATGCATTACCTGATAGAGTGGTGAGTGCAAGAACGGTCAACGAGTTCAAGGAGCAGTATGATAGACTTTGTGTTTCCTAGGAAGGACCTCCCACGATGAGTCTTTTTGACTCCATGGAGGCCTGAATAATAATAATAATATTGATGGTACTGGATTGCAGGAAATTGATGAGGCTAGGGACTTGGGGATAATGGTGGACAGAGAATTAATGTTCAGAGGGCATATCCAAGAGCAGAAATAAATGGAATTAATTGAATGAGTAATACTGTGCAGCCACTACTTAATATCATTAAGCAGTAGTTGCACAAGATTCAATTTTGATTTTTTACAGGAATGTGTTGTATTGTTTATCTCCACATTTAATGCAGGCATCATGCATTGTTTGGTTGATCCTTTTGTTGCAATGGTTCTAGTTCTATAGCCAGATATTGGATAGTTTTTAGTTTGTAGATCTCTATTATTTTTCTTGATTTCTACCAGGTCTGCTTGGAGTATATGGCTAACTTTAATGGGGTATAGTTAGTTTGTGGTTTAGATGAACTGCAGTGATTTCTTCCATGGTTGAGGACTCTGTTATGACATGTAGTACTATCTTCAAGTTTTTTTTTTTTTTTCTTGTTTTCATTTACTAAATGAAAGGTATTATAAGAGACATTTTTGTCATTCAAGAGTATAGTTAATATTCAGTAGTTGGCTATCATATGCAGCTGTCTTTGGACTCTATTGAACTATGTACGAGGGTTGTTTGAAAAGGTCAGTAAAAAAATAAGTTACACATTTTTTTGGTAAAATCACCTTTATTTCTCTATATAGTCTCCATCGAGGTCTACACATTTGGTCCAGCGAGTTTCCAATTTTTTCATCCCATCTAAAATGTAGGCTTTGTCAAATTGTGTAAGTCATTGACAACCTTGATGATATCCTCATTCGAAGAAAAGTTTTTTCCACTGAGCCTAAATTTTAAGTTTGGAACAAGAATAAGTCACATGGGGCCAACTCCAGAGAATACCGTGAATGTGAAACCAATTCGAACCTCAATTTGTGCAATTTTGCGATGGCCGATGTGTGGGATGGTGCATTGTCTTGATGAAAGAGCACTTTTTTGTGTGCTAATGTTGGCAGTTTTTTTTTTCAGTTCTTCTTTTAAACAATCCAACAATGATCCTAATAGACTCCTGTTATTGTCTTACCCTTTTCCAAATAGTCTATCATGATAATTTCCTTGGGAATTCCAAAAAAACAATAGCCATCACCTTCCCGGCTGACAAAATGGTCTTCGCTTTTTTCAGTGCTCTTTCACCAGGCATTATCCACTGTTTTGACTGCTGCGTGGACTCAGGTGTGTAGTGGTAGATCCAAGTTTCGTGTACAGTCACGAATCAATGAAAACAGCTTGTGAATTGTGATTAAACATCGCCAAACACTGCGTTGAAATACTTTTTGCATGTGTTTTTGATTGACAGTCAACAATCGTTGACTGTCAATCAAAGCAGTTTTTCATGCAGGATATTATACACCCATTCAGTTGAGATGCCTACGATCTCGGCAATCTCACGCACTTTCACTTGGCAGTCTTCCATAATGATACCATACATTTTGTCAATCATTTCCTTCATAGTATGACCTCAGTCGGGTGTCCAGAGCACACTTCATCTTTGATGGACTTACGACCACATTTAAACTCATTTATCCAAAAATAAATAGTCTTTAATGCTGGTGCAGAGTCCCCATGAACTGAATCTCACTCGGCTTTGATCTGTGCGGCCATCCACTTCTTAAAATAAAAGTTTTATTTGAAGAAGTCCATGTTTATGAAAAATGCGAACATGGTCATTTTAAATGTTTGCCAAATGAGAACCACGCTTCGCATGTGTCTAAAATTTTGCCAGTGAGCATGAAAAAGATGACATGTGCTGACATTGGTATGAATGAACGAATTGTGTCACTGTCTATTGGAAATTTACCAAAATTTTCAAACAACCCTCGTATCTGACATTTCTGAATTTGATCTTTGGACTTTTGAGGTTGTGGGCATTGTTGTCCATTGCTCCTTAGCTCACAGTATGACTGGAAGAGCTCTTTCCTTATAGTGATCAGTCACTACATCCACAGGGTTGTTTGTAGTTTTGGTACATATTGTTTCTTTTTCTGTTGAATTTTACAGACCTGTTCTTCAGCTGTTTCCTGGGTAAACTTTGAGCTTTGAGGATATATAGTCAGGGACTTTGTCTGGTGTCAATGTCTAGGGTGACCAATGATCTATCAATTTCACCTTGTAATTAGTTGGACCATTTGGTCTGGAAGAATTCTTAGAAATTTCTGAACATTGCAAATGCCTGTTTGAATTCTAGGCTTCCTATTGTGGATCATTTGGAACTAATAATGCAGTTGTCAATTCTAAGTCTAAGAGAAAGAGGATAAAATTACTGAGTATAATCTACAAAAGGAAAAATAAATTAATACAGTAAATATCAGTCTTTTGAAACTAAATAATAGGTACTTAACTGACTTAGTTACTCAATAATCAAGTAAATTGTAACAATCATTGAATACAACTCCAGTAATTGCATTTCCATTTCTGTAATCAAGACAGAGGTTAAATTAAGTTGCATTTTCCATATATAGATAGTAAATGTATCATCACATTATTAAAATGCTCCCAGATCAGCAATAGCTTGAATAAAGATTTAAAGCAGGAATATAATTTCTTGTTGGGTATAATTACCTTGATAATTATTTGTTATTGTAATAAGCTTTGCTGTTTAATACCTCAAGAAATTTTATTCTTGTTTAATTTTTAAACCAAGTGTCTACAAAGTTTTTGTGTGAAGATACTTCATGAACAAACAAAGAATCTAATTTCTCATCAAGTATACTTTTAGTTTATAAGTAAATAAGCAATTCTCCAATTATCTCTGAGCTGGAGTGTTTCAATAGTATGATGATACAACATTTTATTTCTATATAGGGAAAATACACTAAGAGTTGTTGGGTATTCTTATTGGGTATAATTACCTTGATAATTATTTGTTATTGTAATAAGCTTTGCTGTTTAATACCTCAAGAAATTCTATTCTTGTTTAATTTTTAAACCAAGTGTCTACAAAGTTTGTGTGTGAAGATACTTCATGAACAAACAAAGAATCTAATTTCTCATCAAGTATACTTTTAGTTTATAAGTAAATAAGCAATTCTCCAATTATCTCTGAGCTGGAGTGTTTCAATAGTATGATGATACAACATTTTATTTCTATATAGGGAAAATATACTCAGAGTTATGAAAATATACTAAGAGTTAAGAGTTATGGCACTAAGAGTTATGAATAGATAAAAAGGAAGTCACAAGACAGGATGTTGTAATGTGCTGCTATATTTACCAATTTTCAGATTGATGCACCAAAGAAGAAGAAGAGGGAAAATATAATGACATTGAATTGATTCAACATCAGTATCTTATTGGGTCTGCTTCCACTGAAGACATCTCAATGCAAACCAATCTCTGGGTTGATTCTTTAATACGTAGCAGTATACATGTCTTAAAAGAGAATGCATTTTGCATTATGGGATACTGAGGCAGTTGATGTGAAGTAAACAGTCACTGGTCATGAAGATACTTCATGATTAGGATACTTTTAGTTCTCTGATTGTCTCAGGGGCTCACTTTAGTGAGTACGGGCGTGGCAAACCCGAGGTACCTGATGCTGGAACCATGCCTTACTTCATGTAATATACATCTGTTATATTATCTGTAGACTGGTCCATCCTCTTCCTTCCTTCTTTGTTCTCTTCTTGCTCCTTACCCCAATGCTATTAGAGTATTCGATGGCTAGGGGTGAATATTTCCTATTTTGTTGTGTCATTTCATCTTATGCACTATTGTGAGGCACCAATCCATCTGGCCAGTTTGGTGCCATAAGGCCAAATACCTTGAGGTATTAAACAGCAAAGCTTATTACAATAACAAATACCTCCCTATGAGGATAATGCAAATGATGAATAAAGTAGGAAAATTACATACTGACTCATCCGTCACCCAGCATAAAAGGGATGCGTCCTGGACTTAGGCAGAGGGCCTAGGTCGAAAAATATGCTGCAGTCTCCACTAGCTACAATGAGTCCACCTATAGTACATAATGATAGAAGGATATTAGTAGGAACATATAACTGCACATCTCTATGGGATGATGATAGATTGGAAGAACTGATGAATTGGACCTTATAAAATGGAATGTTGTGGGTCTTTCAGACATAAGAAGGAAAGAAGAAACTCTCATGCGATTAAAAGATGGACATCTACTCTACCACTGTGAATATGACAGAAACTCAACTGGTGGTATAGGATTCCTAATAAATAAAACAATCAAGGACAGTGTCCTGTTTGTTAATAAAATAACATCAAGAATAGCTGAACTAAGTCTCTTCATAAATAAAAGTTACCAACTGAAAATTATACAAATGTACTCCCCAACTATGGATCATCACTGAGAGCTGTGATTGCAGTGAGCTAATGGCTGCATTTGTAGCAGCAATTTCTTCCTGTAATAGAGCAAAACTAGCATGTTTGTAGATACTGCAGGCTTGATACCCTTATACATTCTACTAAAGATCAGTTCCCTCTTCTCTTGGTGTCTGGAGTATATGAAGTGTCCTGTTCCTGCAAGTTGGCCTACTATGGACAGACAGGAAGATGAGCCAACATCTACATAGAAGAGCACAAAACATATACGTCTTGTAATGATTATGGTCAATCAGACCTTGCAGACTATGCTCATAGAAACAGTTGAAAAAAAAACCATGCTACATCACAGTAAATTTAGAAGAGGAAGACTATTTTTGGAATCTGCAGCTACTCTCAGAAATCAGTCTAATTTAGATAAATATGGTTGCATTAAACTTCCTAAAATATTATTATTATGGATATTATTTCTGGGAAAACTCCCATGTTACTCCTCTTAACAAACTATTATATTTACGGCTATTTTGCCTGCTTCTGTTTAGGAGTGCCCCTGTTTAAATGTCATTGGCTTTTTACTCATGGATTCTTAGGGTATATTTACCAATAAATATATGTAGCATAAAGGAAGAGAAATTTACACATACCTTTTTCTGGGTGTTGTGGCTTTTCTTGTTTCTGCAATGTGCAAACTACTGCAGTTAGGGTGTTTTGGAAGGAAGTGTGTATGTGTGTGTGTGTGTGTGGTGGTGGTGGGGGGGGGGGTAGGCAGTGTGGGAGAATTAAAATAGAAAATGGAAAAAAACCGGGTTTTTTTGCATAATATATATATTATATTATTAGGGATGGGCAGAGCGTTTTTTTATATAGGGTGGGAAAGGGTGAAAACAGCAACTGATTTTTAGAGGGGGGGGGTTGTGGGAAAAGGGGGTTGACGGGGTGCAGTCTGTTTCGACTATGCTTGGTCGTCGTCTGAACACATGGAGGACGTGGATGCTATGTCAGGTCGGTTAGGTGTTTCTGCTTTTGAAGTGTTTGTGTTATCGCCTATTGGTCGGGGTTGTCTCTCGCTGCCCTATTTACACCACCACTCAAGTCATTTGTTCCCACCATCACAATCATCTCATCCACCCTTTCACCGCTCTTAACTGCCAAAGCCACCCTTTGTATCGTTCCTCCTGGCAAACACTCCTCACGCATCCTATCTTGAACACCACGGATCATTGAGTCCCCATACATTATACCTCTTACCATTCCCTCTCTCCTATTGTTTCCATTTTCTCCTCTTCTTTCATTCCCATACCTCTCTCTCATTCCCTCTCTCCTACTGTTTTCATTTTCTCAAAATATATAAAATACTTCTCATTTTATGATATGAATTTAATTTGAATGGAATTTGATCTTATTTTCTTCTCATATGCAACTAAAAATCTTGCCTTTGTTTATTTCTTTATAGTTTATTGAATATTTTTATATACTGAATCTCATTGATTTTTTTAATATAGAATTCCCTCAAGCTCACCAGGAGAAAAGGCAAGAAAGAAAGATTTAGAACAGAAAATAACAAGGAGAAGAAAACAGGTTAACAACATTTGTGCTACCTTACCTCAAAAGAGTGGGTAGGTGTTTATTTTTTACTCTTAATAAAGTTTATTTACTTCATTATGTGTGTAGGAATACATTCACTCATCTCCCTTCCTATCTGAAAGTAGTATACTTTGTATATTTACCTGTGATTGTGTGATTATGTAATATAATGTAATTGTATTTTTATGCTATTCATGACAATTGTTCTCTTCACTTAATTCCTGCTACTAATACAGTATGATTTTGTCAGGAATAGTTTGGCCTTCTTTTACTTTGTAAGAATGGTCAACTTATATCATTATTATTCGTGACACCTCCAAGGAATCCAAAGACTCATAGTTACCCATTCTTGGTTTCATAGTTATATAGTTATATAGTTGGTTATATAGTTACCCATTCTTGGTTTCATTATCAGGAAGAGTGCTTCTTTGTTATCAAAAGCATTAGACTTCAAGAATGAAATCAGCAATCTGTTTCATTATCATTTCTGGTGCATACCTGTAAAGAATGTATCAGACATTATGACAATCTAACATAATTATGTTTCATGATTTGTTTCCTATCTTCAGCTTTCTCTTATATTAAGAGCTATTGTTTTTATTTATTTATTATTTTTTTAGGTGGCTCCCACCCATGAAAAGTTTTTAGTAAACCTATAGGGTGGGCTAAGGTTTATTTTTATCTGTTTTATTTATTTTTACATATTCCATAAAACGTGCTCTGGAGACCAAACATGGACTTTTTTTTTCAAACCACTTCATACCTCCAGTAAGCAGGATAGTGGTCCCACATGGGGTGATGAAATTCATCTCCCTCCTAAAGACAGTTACAAATCTATTCCTGCAGTGGGATTTGAACCCATGACTTGTTCAGAGTAGGTATGCTAACCAATTAGCCAACTGTGGGATTATAGATAATGGAAATGTAAGTGCTGATCAAATTAGAGACAACATATACTCCTGTACTTGGAGTTTATGATGATTTTCCTCTGCTGTTTTTGCTTCAAAACTTGATTATTATTATTTTTTTATTTTCTGTTCTGGTCAAGCAACTTATAGCTGCTTGTGATTATTACATTATATAATATTAATTATGTTGATTTTTTATACCTTTTTTTAATATGGTAATGCCATGTTTGCTCCTCACTTTCCCTTGGATCCAATCATTCTCCTCACTTTCCCATTGGATTGAAACCAATCTGACAACATATCTGTTGTCAGATTGGTTTGAATGCTGTCTTGTATACTAGCATTCATATTGACTTATTTCTTTCATGTTACATGAAATAAAAATTTGGAAGCTGTTTTTGTACCATATGCTTACTTAGATGAGAAAAATAAATCAAGTAGGAATTAAATGATGATTAGAATCATTTAGTAGATGCTGGGAAAAAGATGTGGACAGAATATAAAGAGAAGTGATTAAAGAGTTTGCGAACAGTATAAAGTGCAGGATAGAAGGGTGGCCAGGTGGCAACAAAGCAAAATCAAATTACTAGAGGAATTAACTAATTAGGCCTAAGGAAATTCCAAAGATTTCTTTCATTATGAGGCAAGTAGAAAGGAGAATGATTATGGAAGGATAAATTTAATGACTACAGATGATGGGATTGTGACAGAAGAAGAAGAAATAGTTTGAATTACTGAGATCAGTTTGCAAGAATGTATCATCAAGATAGAGATAATTTATTGATATAAGTGACAAGGACCAGTGTAAGAGTAGAGTAGAGTAGATGAAGTTGGATTGCTTATCATATTACATAATCTCAATGTGAATGCAGCCAGCCATGGAATACAAGTGTACATGCTACAAGAAGACACAAGAGAATTGGTGGTCTCCCTGACTAGTCTGCTTAATATTATCCTCAGCTCTGGTAATGTCACAAGGTAGTAGAAAGAGGACAAAATAGTTCCATTACATGAAGGAAGTTCCAAAACCAAGGCACCAAATTATAGACTGGCTGTCTCTAAGTAATACTTGATCATCAGTAAACATAACCAGTGACTTGAATACTGATCTCAACATCCTAAAATGGGGTGTTACTAAATCATTTAAAGAATTGACAATGTAGATAAGAATATAAATTAAATTACACTTTAATAAATATTTCTGATATTTCGGCAACATCACGTTGCCATCTTTAAAAGGAACTTACAAAAAAGCACATGCAAGTAGGCACTACAACACAGTAACTGAGAATGAAGTGATGAAGCTATTGTTCTCCTAAAAGTCCTGATGGTGCCCCCTACCAGGCTAAGTAAGTCTTCTTGGCCATTGGGCTGAAGGTCTGCTGATGTAGGCTTCCCAAATTGGGGGCAGTCTCATACAACCAAATTTGTTGAGGTTTGGAGATTTTCTTAGGGCTGAGGCTGATTCCATGAATAGTCTTTCGAATTTGTATTTGCTACGGTGTATTACTGTAGCTTTCTAACACCATATTCTGTGGCATGCATCCAGGGCATGGTCTGCAAGACAAGAGTGGCTGTACTTGTGAAAACGGATGTAGTCTTTGTGTTCCGAAATTCTGATATTCGCTGTCCTGCCTGTTTGGCCAAAGTAAGACAATTTACAGCTGCAAGGGACTTGGTATATGCCAGGTAGGTCTAGGGAAAGTGGTTGATCTTTAGTGGAGCGGATAAGGGATGCCAATTTCTGTATGATCTGTAACAGGAGGTCTAGTCATGTTTTTTTAAGATTTTGGTAATTTTTTCCGAGGTGCCGCAGATGTAGAGAATGGCGATGGATTTAGAATAATCCTTCTTGTGGAGGGGGGAGAGAGGGGGGGGTTGTGGTTTGTTGTTTTCAATATTTTTTGGATTTTTTTAGGGGGAGGGGTAGTCATCGGCTGAGAAAGTGTTGAGGATGTGATTTAGTTCAGTGTTTAGGGTCTTGTCATTAGAACATTAGTTTAGCCCTGTTGTATAGTGTTTTCACCACTCCATATTGTTGTGTGTGTATGGGGGGGGGGGATTGTTGATGAATGTACCTGTCTGTATGGGTGGGTTTTCTGTAAACTGAGAAAACCAAGGTTCCATAAGGATGGTGGGTGACTAGTGTGTCTAGGAAAGGGAGGCTGTTGTTTTCCGCTTTTTCCAGGGTGAACTTGATTGTGGGGTGTTGGTTGTTTAAGTGTGTTAAGAAAGAGAGGAGTGTGTCAGAGCCATGTGGCCAAATAGCGAACACATCATCAACGTAGCAAAGCCATATAGTTGGTTTTTGTGGGGCAGAGGCTAAGGCTTTTTCTTCAAAGGTCTCCATAAAGAAATTGGCCAAGGGTGGGGAGAGTGGTGAACCCATGACTGTTCCCTCTATTTGTTTGTAGAATTTTCTCTGCCAAACGAAATAGTCTGAGTTCATTGTGAACTGAAATAGGGCTGCGATATCGGGAGAAAATTTAGCTTGGATTAGCTCTAAAGTTTCCTTGAGTGGGAAACTATAGTACTTAACCAAAAAGGCTACACAGGTAAGCTTAATGCTCTTCTATTAGATTGGGCTACTTACCTTCCTATCAAATACAATCTCACCAGCTCACAAATCAGAAAACTTCACAGGCTCCTTAAGAAAGTCACTTCTTGGCCTGTAGAAGTTACCAACAGATTAAAGCTGTTTAATTCTACCCACCCCATTTGTAATATAGTGTAGCAAAGTGCTTTAGCAACCTATATATTACAGTGATGGAATTACTATATAGGGATTTATGTATAAGGAGTTGAAGTTCAGATGGCATATTGCAAAATATGGCAGTAAAAATTCAAAGGAATATTTGGATGAGGAGCACACATAGGAGTAGAGATAAAGAGAAAAGCTTATTATCCCTTTTTTTTTTTAAATAAGAGTTTGATATTGACACATCTTGACTAACATGCACATATTTCATTGCCTGGGTTTTTGGGGATGAGGAAGTGATGGATGGGATCCAGGGTTTAGATATCCGTTCTATCTGGCTAAGATATGTAGATGATGTGTTCTCTATTTGGCCTCATGGCCCAGACACATTAGACTCCTTCCTCAGTTACCTCAACAGCCTACATCCAAGAATCCAGTTTACGATGGAAAAGGAAAAGAACAATTGTTTATCCTTCCTAGACACCTTAGTTACACGCCTTCCTAATGGTACACTTTCTTGCACTGTATATAGAAAACCTAAGCACACAGGCAGATATATTCACAAACTCTCCCACCACCATGCTCAACAATATGGCCTTATTAAAACTCTAACCAAGAGAGCCCACAATATTTGTTCCGGTGGAACCGCCCTTACAACTGAGCTTGACCATATGCACAACACTTTGCTCTCCAATGGCTACAGCGATCACAGTATTAAAAAAATAATCAGTTCCTTCCCCCATTCCCCGATTTTCTCTTCAGAAAGAGTTTGGAAATGCCATCACCATATCCTATATCCATGGCACATCAGAAAAAATAGCCAAGATTTTAAAAAAGTACAACCTATACACAGCATTTAAGCCCCACTGCAAACTTGCTACCCTTATCTGTTCTACAAAAGATCAGCTCTCTCCTCTTTCAGTGCCTGGAGTTTATAAAGTACCCTGTTCCTGTAAGCTGGCATACTTTAGACAGACAGGCAGATCAACAACCATCTGCCTGGAGGAACATAAGTCATACATCTGCAGCTAGTCAGGCCTGGCTGACCACGTCTTGGATACAACCCACAGGATCTCATGGGAAAAAACCACCATGCTTCACCACAGCAAATTCAAAAAAGAGAGACTAATTTTAGAATCAGCAGCAGCTCTCAGAAATCAACCAAATCTTAATAAATACGGTTGCATTAAGCTTCCTAAGATATGAGAAACACTTATCATCAGAGATCCCACCTTACATTCCAGGCCACCTACAACTGCCCTTAGAGGGTGCTCCATCTAGATAGGATTTTAGAGTCACCCATGTGATTGAGCTTAGTATTGTGTGGTATTTGTGTATATGTTACATTAGTTTTTTTGTAATCCCTGAAGATGTCTCAGTGACTGAGACGAAATATAGGAAGTATTAAATTCTGTTTTAATCCTTTCTGAGTACTGTATACAATCTATTAAGCCTCCAACATGAAGTTTAGATATCAGGATGGTGAAAGATCTGTAGCATGTTCTCTCTGATAATAGATTGAAGTTTTGTAATTACAAATTTTAGTTGACAGGCAGAAAAGAGGAATGTTATTAAAAGAATTTTATATGGATGATTCAAAAGAAATTTTTCAGTTCATGACAAAAAAATGGGAGAACAAAGGATCATTCCTAGCAGTTATGTAAATATTTCTGTACCAAGAGCATGAACTAGATTTTTTGCTTGGATAGTTGTGAATGAATGGAACTGATTGCTAAAGGTGGTTATAGTGAGTGCAGTCTTAGTGAATTCAATTTAAGGAGAGGTATGATAGATATTTTGTTAATAATCGTTAATGTGGTTTCTTGCATTGAGTCCTTGAACTTCAAGAGATGCCTGTATAATGATTTAGTTAGCAGGCTTCCTATCATACAAGGCACTCTACTTATTCTAGAAACTAATTTCCCCATTTAATTTGCTATCTTTACTAAAAGTTATTTTTAAATAACTGAAATACATAACATGTTCTTCATTATCAAATTTTTTTCTACCTCTATTTTCACAGTTTGTCTTTTATTATTGATTTTCTTTCCAAATTTGTTTGAGCAGTTACTTAATTTCACTCAAAATAGTGAACCAGAAACAAATGTAATGGCACAAAACAATGAAATGTTATGCTGACTGAGGCATAACTCAGTTAAACAAGACCCCTGCTATTTTTGTCAGTGAATGAATGAATGGAAAATGAAAATTCAGCTACAAAAACAACTCATCAGCATTCAAGTTAGGTCCCATTAATGAAAGAAGTATCAAAGGAAAAGTCTGTTTGAATATCAGGTTTGATACCAGTTTCTTTAATAATGTGATTCATGTAAATTACAAATAATAGTAGCAATAGCATATAACCATGCTTTATTTTCTGTTTTCATCAAACCATCATTCTACTTATCTTTTTATTCTAGCTGCTTCTTTGTAATTTGCATATAAATTTCATCAGTCTGCGCAAGGTTTCATTTGCAACATATAGATTTTGCACAATCTTTCTTGGGTGGCTTAAGGGTCAAAGCTAGGTAACTGGAAGGAGATCTCCACATAGTATTTTAAGGAATATAGAGAACTGACTAGGACTTTTAACTTAATTTCAATTCCTCAGTCCTTTGTGGTGCACTACATTGTAATTTTTTTTCTGGATACAGAGTAAATGCGATTGGTCTTCCATTTTGGGATTTAGCTGAGCAAATTGTATTGGCTTAAACTAGAAACAAATGTAATGGTCCAACACAATGAAATGCTATGCTGGCTAAGGCATCACTTGGTTAAACGTGGTCCTTGCTATTTTGGTCAGTGAATGAAGGGAAAATGAAAAGTCAGCTACAAAAACCAGCACATCATCAGCATTCAAGTTAGATTCCATTAATGAAAGAAATATCAAAGAAAAAGAAATGAAACTGGCAGAAGTAGTATTAGTGAGGTATCACATTAAATAATTGATGTTACAAAGCAGAAGACAAAAACTGGTTTGAATCTTCTTAGACAATAATCATCTCTGGGAAAGAGAGGAGCAGCTATAGTATATTAACACTAAACATGAAGATAATCTTCTTGAATAACAGGCAAAATCAAGTAGTGATGTGGGCGGACATCACTATGGGAAATTGGATGATAAGGCTTATTTGGTCCTGTGGTTCCACTGAAGGTTCTACTGTGGAGGAATTTTTTGAGGTATCGAGTTGTTAGAAAAGGCAGCTGACATAAAGGAAAAGGAATACTTGTTGAAGATCTCAACACAGAAATGTTTTGAGCAAATTTGGAGAAAAGAGCAAAACTAATAATAATGATAGGTACCTGATGGGTATTTGTTCAGGAGATGGACTAGGCATTGCTAATACTATACTTCACAACAAAGATGTGCACAAAATCACATGGAGAAAAGATACAAGTAATAAGAAAAGTTTCATTCTTTGCACTGCTACTTGACAAAAGCATGTGGGTTTGAAATAGTAAGTGATCAGAATTTAGTTTAGAGCAGGATCAAATTGAATATCATATTGAAAATAAAAGTGTCTAAGAAAGTTTTAAAATAGAATCAGAGTGGAGCAACTTTCAAATAAGAACTGAGTCCAATATATATGTTATTTGAGAAAAAAAAAAATTGAAGGTTTTTAAAAGCAATAATCAGTCCTTGGAGATTCACTGGCAGACTGAACAAAACATTGATTCAGCTGTTGGGACATGTAGCAAATTGTCTCCAAGGATAAAAAAATCATGAAGTTAAAGAGACAGCCATAAAAAAGAAAAAAAAGTCATCATTTTTGTTTTGCTGATGTTTAAATTAAGCCCAGCTTTGTTTCTTTTTGTCTTTACCAATAGAATCAACCGCTTCAGATCTTCCTTAGTTTCTGCTATGAGGATCGTATCATCTGCATATCTTAAGTTATTTATTTTACTGAAACCAATCTTAATTCCAGCTGGATCTTTGTCTAAATCAGCCATTCTCATAATATATTCAGTAGAAATATTAAAAAGATAGGGCATCAATATACAACCTTGCCACACCCCTTTTTCCACTTGAACTGTTTCTCCAAAGACTGTTTTTACTGAAGCTTCTTGGTTGTCATATAGCTCTCTTATCAAGAGAATTAGATGTTTAGGTATTCCCATTGATCTGATTACATTTCAGTCTGTTGTAATCCACACAATCAAAAGCTTTCTTATAATCAATAAAACAGATGAATACTTCCTTCTGAAATTCTAAATAATAAATATGGTCTAACCTTTGTTGGATCACTTTCAGCATGACTTTACTTGCATGTGAAATTAAAGCGATGGTTCTGTAATGCTCTCAATCTCTGGAATTTGATTTATTTGGAATTGGGATGAATACTGATGTTTGCCAATCTCTAGGGCAGTATGTTTTCTTCTAAACCTGTTGACAAATGATGGACCATTAACTACATTCAAAAGATGATTCAAAATAATGAGTCATAAAGCGTGGATATATTAGCTCATGTTTTGATCGCATCTGAAATAGGTGATATTACACTATTAGAGTTCAAAGGATTAATGTAGTGAATGGCATAGATAAAATACATATGTGTGTGTGTAATAATTACGAATTTAAAAAAAAAAGAACAAAAACTTACAAACAATTATCTCACAATGAGTCTGACTCCATGGAGATTGGATGCTAATAATAATAATAATTAATAGTGATTACTTCCCAAAACTTGGATATTGGCATACAGTCTGATTAATTCAGGTTCAGACAATCTCTTAGCATTTCACGTTTCAAGGAAAAGATGATAAAATTTGAACTTGCTGGGTTGAGGAAGTTTTGTCTGGTTCCAGAGAACTCTGTGCCTAGTGTCAATAGCGTGGGAAACAAGGCTAGACTTGTCAGATTCCAAAAATGTAATATAGTCTTCATGTTCTTAATTCCAATCAAGGCAGAATGCCAGTCTGGCCAAAATAGGAAAGATGACATAAACAGGGTACTCAGTAGATACTTGGTAAGGAAAGAGGTGATAATGTATCCTTTGTTGATGGTATGAAGGAAGATGGTTCCCAATCTAGTTTGAAGGAAGTATATAGATTGAATTTATGAAGAATCCTTGCTACTTGTTCTGAGGTTCCTTTAAAGTAGGGTATCAAATTCTTTTCACGTATGATTGTAGATGGATAATAATTATCCATACATTTTGAATGGTAGTTTTGTTGTATCCATTACATATCAGATTGCTTTTAATTTTATTCAGTTCATCTAACAAAAGAGGATAAGAAGAGTAGATCATATGAGCCCTGTGTATACGACTCTTGATAATACCCATTTTTTTGTGATGAATGATGGTGGTAGAAGGATGAGGGAATGTATCTGCCACTCAAGATTGGCTTCCGATAAACTAAAATTTCAACATGACCTGTGGAATTGCGAATTATTGTGGTATCCAAAAAGGATAGTTGGTTATTGGATTCACGTTCATTAGTGAACTTGATACGGGAGCACAAAGAGTTTATTTTCTCTAGAAACTGAAGTAATTCTGACTCTGTGTGAGACCAGATTGAAAATATATCATCAATGAAACGTATCCACATGAGGCTGAGGGAATATAGTATCAGTTTTTTTTTCTAGATGTTCCATACATAATCAGGCTAAGGCTGGTGAGATAGGACAGCCAATTGCTATATCTTCTATTTGTTTGAACAACTTATTATGCCATGTAAAATAACCTGCATTGATGGTAAATTTAAATAGGTTGACAATGTCTTCTGAGAATCAGATTGTAAATAGTGAAGAGTCTTTTGTAATGGTATGTTGGTGAAAAGGGAGACTACTCACCAACAGAAACCATAATCTTCTTAGACAAATGTAGATCTTTTATTTTCTCTTTGAAGCGAAGACTGTTTTTGATATAAGAGCTCATATGATGTGATTCCGAAGATGATGAGAAAGGTGTTTTGCAAGGTAGTAAGTTATAGAGCTGGTACAGTCCATTATTGGGTTTAGTGTTGCCATCCTTATGCATTTTAGGAAGACCATAATGAGAGAGACAGGCATGATGAATTCGTAACTTCTCAGTTACGAATCCCACAGTTGACACAGATGACATCTCACGATTGTTCATTGTCTAATACTGTGTTTAATTTACTGATTTGGCTTATTGTTGGATCTCTGCTGATAACATTGTAGGTTGATCTATCTCTTAATAAGATATTAATTTTATGATAATACTGAATGGTATATACGCATGATTTATGACTCATTATTTTAATTTTTTTGAATGAAGTTAACGGTCTATCTCCCTGACGATATTCACGTAACATTGGATGTAATATGTTGTAGTTTTTGAATAAATTCTATGTAATTTTTGTTATATGTATAAGTCATGAAGCTTACTTTAATATGTCTAGTGCACATGTTCCATTAAAGCTATTAATGATTTCCATATATTATTTAATTTTCTGAAAGCAGTATAAAGTTGTATTTGCTTTTGTCAATCTTTGCATTATATCCCTGTCATTTTCACCTTCAAGTATCTACATTTGCTTTCAAGTATGCTTCCAAGATTCTTAACTTCTACTGTATGTTGATTAATATTAATTTCTTTGTGCTATTTGCTGTTCAATTTAAGAACCTTCATTTCAGTCATATTTATTTTAAGACTTTTCTGCTGTTTTATTTAATGCTTCTGATTTTGCTTATATATCAGTGCATTTCAGATTATGCAAATGACATATCAAGGCTATGTCATTTACATAATCTAGATCTTCAACCTGTGACATAGGATTCCATTTAATTCCTCTTTTTACACCTAACTTTTCTCATAATCCAATCAATGACTGTCAAACAGTAAACCAGACATTACACAACCCCATCTTACCCCAATCCTTATCTCAAACCATTTCAGTGTTGTTTGCTGTATAATAACACGACTTTTACTTCCTTTATACATTTTTTTGATTACTCTCAGATATTTGTCAGGAATTCCATAGCTTCTAATAATTAACCATGATGATTCTTTATCAGTATTGTCCAATGCTTTGACAAAATCTATAAAATTTAGATACAAGCTCTATACTTTGTTCAGTAATGTTCCTTAAGATAAAAATATGATGCACAGTACTCTTACTTGTTCTAAAACTACTTGTTCATGCCTTAATGTCTTTTCTATTTCATTTTTAATCCCATTTATCAATATTTTACAAAAAAACGTTTGCATGTACTGATAATAGACTAATTCTCCTCCAGTTTTTACATCTAATAAGATTGTCCTTCTTTCAATCTATAATTGTCATTTCCACTTCTTTTCAGTGTTTGAGTATCTTTTTAGTCTAGTCTATTCTAGTAATTGTTAAAATTAGTAGAATGGACATGTTAAAAAAGTTGCAATTCAGCAACAGTTGGGTAGACAAGTGGATGGGCACTAGAAAGGATTGGTAGAACTTGAAGGCCCCTTCAAGTTATTATTGACAGAAGAAAGTTGAAATACTTTGGACATATTGAAAGGATGGAAGGCAGACTTCTCAGAACAGTAATAATAGAAGGTAAAGTTCCTGGAAAAAGAGGAAGGGTGTAGACCATCAATGAGATGGATAGATGGTGTCTGGAGTAATTGATCTTCAAAGAGTTGAAACCTCCAGAAAAGCATACAACAGGACCATATGGCAAGGACTGGTGTGGCACATCATCAAGCATCTGAGTGACCATATAGCATTGTTGATGTCCAATGAACAAATGGATGAATTACATTCATTATTTCATTTTTGGATATTTGTTCTAGTTAGTATTTAAATCTCCTATAGGAGATTCTTCCATTACTGAAGTTCTGTTCACGTCAGTTATCTTATTTTGAACATTTAAAATCTCAAGAAAAATTGTTCATTACATCTTCTAGCAGTGTTATCCTCTTCAGTTAGCAGCAAACCATTTTTATCTTTAAGAAGCATTAACTTGCTTCTTTTCTTCAGAGCATATTTTTTTTTGTCACCTCATACCGTTCTTTTGTGCTTTTTTTGCCAAATTATTCACATAATGCCTAATGTCTTCTCTTACAGATCTTCAAACATTTTTATTTTATGCCTTTCTTCTATGAGTTTCGAGGTTTTGTCTGATAGCCAGTGTTTCTTGCCACCACATTATATACCTTTTAGAAAATTTTCTGTTGCTTCTCAACTTGTCTTCTGAGCTTTCTATTTTTCACTTTCTAGCTTCTCATTTTCCAAAATTTGAAACTGATTTTTTTTATCACAATAGAAAAATTTTCTTTTATTTCATTCATTTTTAATTTAGACCTATCATATCTTATCCTTCCCTTTTGATTTCTAATTTTTTTACTCCCATGCAGTTTTGATTTAAGTTTAATGTTACTAAGTAATGAGCAGATCCTACATCAGCTCCTTGCCTTACTTTAGCATCTAAGAGCGAACTCTTAAAATTATTCTTGATTGCAGTATGATCAATTTGGGTTTGGCTTTTGCCATCTGGTGATAAATTTCCTCTTATCACAAGATTATTCATTTCATAGAAAGCCACCATTCTCGTTTCTTTGACCACATGCTTCATTACCTACTTCTCTTTCGTCTTCATTATTTCTTTTGCCAACTTTAGCATTCATGTCACCCATAAGAATAAACATGTCATGCTTCAGTTCTTGTTCTGTACATCTCTCTAATTTATTGTAAAAGATCCCCTTCCTTTTTTCGAGATTCAAGTTTGTGCACTCCTGCACAAACTGCATGATGCCATAAAGGAGAAGAGACAAGGCATGCTGAGTCATGGTGTTCGCCTGCTTCACGACAATGCTCGAGTCCATACGGTTATTGTTGCAAAGACTGCAGTGAAGTACTGTGGCTTCCAGGAGATTGAACATTCACCCTACACTCCAGATCTAGCACTCAGTGATTACTTCTTGAAACTGAAGAAAGACCTTTGAGGAAGAAAATTTGCAGATGACAATGAGGTGAAAGATGCAGTTTTAGGCCATTTTGTTGACAAAAGTACAGACTATTTTTTCAGGAGCATAGAAATGTTAATTCAAAAATGTGAAAAGTGTGTTGAAGTAAAGGGAGAGTATGTTGAAATGTTGTTTTCTTTCTATCACCTCTGTCAGGCCAGAAACTTATGGACCCACTTTCATACGTTCTAAATGGCCTGAGAATAAGCATTTCCAAGAATTTAGACTAACCTGAATTTAGACTTATTCATATTAGGATTGTTTTTAGACATATGCATATTCAAGGAATGGTTTTTTGCATTATGCTTGCTTCTGTGAAGTAAGGCCCCCTTTTTCATAGGTAGTCAAGGCCTGATCTGCAAGTCCAGAGCATTTGTGTACAGTTAGTCATCATACTGGATATTCAGAAATTCTGATGTTGGCTGTCTCTTGCCCTTGTCCTTGGGGTCTACATCTTTGTAGACCCCCAAGGACATATAAGAAACATAGCCAGTCATTAGGAGAGCAAGTAAGGGATGCAGATTCTTTATGTGGACTGAAGGTGGTAATTAGATTAAATTAAGAATGGTTGTGAACCGGCAAACCAGCTACATGAACACACATGGTTTACAGCCATGAATACTTGCATCCCAGCCATAGGTCTGATTCGTCAGCTATATGCCAGTCCCAAGCCTGGAGAAAATGGGGGAGGTTGGGGAAAGCAATGATGAACTACTCTGTAATAATCTCACTGGAAATATTTTGTGGCAAGAACACTTGTCTACAAAAGTTACCAAGAGTCGAATATGACTGAAGGATTAAATCATCATCAAGGATGGTTTTTAGCTTCTCAGATGTGTCACAGATATAGAGTGGTGATGGTTTTATTGTAGTCTGTATTTTTTGATCTGATGAGAACTATAGTCATTGGTCACAGACCTTGCCAGATCAAAAAGTAGGTATTGAGTATATAGTTAAGTTCAGTGATCAGGGTATTATCATCAGGGCAAATCAATTTTGCTCTGTCAAATAAAATTTTTATGATGCCATATTATTGAGAGGGATGGTGGTGTCACTGTTAGTAGCTGTATCCACCTGTATAATTTTTCTGTTGGTGGAGAATGTCTAGTATCCAGGTGGTATATCATGGAGATTTAGGAAGGGAAAACTTGTTTTCTTATTATCATTATTTGGTAACCTCCATGGAGTCAACAGACTCATCATGGAGGCCCACTTAACCAGTAACATGTCTATCGCAATGAGCTTTGAAGTTATATACACTGCCTTCAGTGTGTGTGTGTTGTGAATGCAGGTATGCCCAGTTGATCGAATCAGTATGCCCAAAGCATACTGATTCAATCAATGCTACAAATAAAGTACCTTTATTTCTGATACTCCATACATTAGTACAGAAGCATAACAATTCTCTACTCTTTGAGGCCATCTCATCAACACGATCACTTTTTCCTCTCTCTCTCTCTCTCTCTCTCTCTCTGCTAAAGTACTAAAGTTTTACTCTCTCTTTTCTAAAGTGAATTGGATGTGTTGACTTAAGATGTGTTAAAGAAGAATTTTTAGTGTGGCAGAGCCTTGTGGCCAAATGGGAGAACTCATAGTTCACATAGTGTAGTATGTGAGGGGCAGAGTTTAGAGCTGTCTCTTTAGATGTCTCCATAAAGAAATTGGCTAATTGTGGAGGAAATGTCTGAACCCTCTATTTATTTGTAGGATTTTTCTGCCGGAAATTCTGGAAATTCCAGAATAAGGAATTATTCTGTCTTTAAGGGGAAAGTTTAATGGATAAGTAGGAAACATCATAGTTGACCATTAAATTAATTTTATAGAGAGTGAAGTTTTCTCTTCTGGACTTAAAGCTGGCAAAGTTCTTTATGTGTGAAGAGGTATTTCCCAGTATTCTGAGAGAGCATTTGATTAATTTATAGGTAGATGATTTAGTGCAATCCAACAGTTGAGCATAATGGCACATTATCTTTATGGATTTTAACTAGCTCATAAAAATTCTGTTAGGAATCTGGACAATCCAAACCAGGTCTGGTTCGGATAACTGTAAATGGTGGCTCACACAGTTTGTATTGCTGTTAAGACGACAAATGTCAGAAAAGTAGAAATGGAAGCTTTTTTTTTTTTTTCCTCTCAAGTATTATGGATGTTTTTTGTATTTTTTATGGGAAAATGTTTCATCCATAATACTTGAGAGAGGAAATCCATAATCAGGAAAGTCCCTGATTCATTACTGTCAGTTTCGGTCCAGTGTACTATCTAATAATTTAAATTTCATACATTTTATTTTTGAAACAAACTGGAACTCAAGCAATTACAAGTAATCTTTTACTATTTGAGTCACCTAGAGAGACTGTTATTCATATAGCATTTTCTTCTTTCTGGGATTTATGTTTTAAGTAGTACTATAAGTGAACTGGTGAGCAAATATGGTACATAAACTGGACTAACATTGTTACTCTCAGAGGCTTCAGTTTTTTGCACCAATTGGAGAGGTGGGAGAGGAAATATATTTTGTTGGTTTGGATAGTTTAATCAACAATCTGTAGTCTTCAGGCTCTTCTAAACTAAAAATGGATAAATGTTATGTGGTGTGCAGCAAATTATGTATAATTTATTCTAAAATCATTTAGCTTTAATGATATATCTTTGAAACCTTTTGTTAAAGGATGCTTTTTTTTTCTTTTTTTTTTTTTTATTTAGGTTATATCTCAGGATAATACTTGGAGGAATAAATGTAACACTTATGAATAGAGAAGACAAGTAGGTTGAAACTAAGTGTACCTAAGAACAGTAAGCATTTTGTTTCTTTAAATTTATCTTTTACCATACCAGGACATGAAATAAGGAAAATTAGATTAGCCATAATTGCTGATCATACACATTGAATTTTGATATTTTTATTATCATTTTTTTTTAATGGGAAAACAAAAAGTACTGCCTAATTTTTAATCCATTTTTGGGTCACATTTTCTTCTGATTGCTGTTTGTTATTTGTGTTCGATTCAGAATTTCTCCAGCCATTAGGATTCGGTTATTTTTAATGTTACCCCTCCATCAAAGCCATTTTATTTAATTGGTTCACTTCACTATGGGAAGCCAATTGAAAAATTTATATGGAACAAGATAAATTTGCCGAAATACTAAACTAATGTATGCAAGAATGTTCAAGTCAATTCTTAACTTATGGATCTGAGAGTTGGGTTGGAAATAAAACAGTTCATCAAAGACTAGAGACTACAGATTAGAGACTTGAGAAGAATTACAGAAATGAACATATAATAGTCATATTAAAAATGAAGATATTAGGATATTGTCAGCATCCAAGAATATATGTACATTGCTAATCTAAGATGGTATGTTGCTTAAACAGAATAGGAGAGGTGTTCCATAGACCTGCTCTATGGAATGATCTTGGCCACTAGCCCTCTGGATCCTCTCCAGCTCTGGTATTCTTCAGTAATCAAGTAATCTAATGAGCTGCTAGAGCCACTTTGGTAACATGCTATCTAAACTTTTTAATGTCCTATCCACTAACACTCCCAAATCCCTGGCTTCATCAATTTCCTAGAGTACAGTTCCATCAGTGTGGTACACTGCTAGTAATCTTTTCATGCCAAAATGCATAACCTTACACTTTGCCATATTAAACTGATATCCATTCTCCTTTGCACAGACTGCCAGTCTATCCAAATCATCCTGCAAATTTGAACATTATCTATTGCTGTACCAAATTTTGTATCATCGAATACAACTGAATAGTTCCTCTTAGATCCTTTCCTATATCGTTAATGTTAAAATTAAATAGTAGTGGCACAAGAACAGAGTCCTGTGGTATGCTACTAGTCACAGGCCTTCTACTGGACTTTACTTCTTAATAAACTACTCTCTGCTTTCTCTCTATCAACCACCATCATATCCACTTCAATTTTATATCCAACCCCAATGCAGCAAAAAGTAATTCTACTCTTTGCTGCATTTTATTAATTAGAATTCCATGCGGTATCCTGTCAAAAGCTTTTGCGAAGTCCAGCAGTGTAAACCCATTCATTACCTTTATCCAGCTCAGCTGTCACTGTATTGTAAAACGTGAGCAAGTTACTGAGGCATGACCTCCCCTTCACAAAACTTGTGTTGCCCCACCCCCATATAGTATCCCATATCTGTTTATACATTCCTGTATTTTGCTCTTGACTAACTTCTCCTCACTACCTTGACTATGACTCCTGATATATTGATTGGTTGGTAATTTGTTACATGAGTCTTTTATGTAGTGGAACTATTTCCCCTCTTTCTATACTCTTCGGACTAACTCAGAACTGAGACTTAGATTAAATGACGTGGTCAAAGCACTAGTAATTCCCTAGCACCTTCTCGTAAAACTTGAGCTGATATACCATTTGATCCATCCCATGGATGTATTCACATCAAGGTTGTGTAATATGCTGTGCACCTCCAGTTCATTTACCTCAGTTTCCATATAGGCCTTTGCCTCCCTTGTTGCCACCTGGATGATATACTCTTGATAAGTGTTCACTTAGTAATTTTACTCTTTTGCCTGATTCAGTTACCTCCCTGCCATTGACATTGATGAAAATCATCCTGCCCTGAACATTCTTCCTTTTATTTGCAACATATTGAAAGAACTCTTTTTTGATTATCTTTTGGTCTGTACTGCTAATTTCCTTTCATACTCTACTTTTGCCTTTCTTATCACACTCGTTACCTTTCTGGCCTATGCTTTATACTGCTCATGTGCTGCTTTTCACCTTTCTCCTTGAATTCTCTCCACAATTATTTTCTTTTTTTGTGGCTCCAGCTTAATGATGATATACATCCAATTAACTTCCACGTGATTCATTCTTCTGACTGTAGGTATGCAGTCTGCTGTTACTTCCCTCAAACACTCCTTTACCACTTCTCATGCAATATCAAATTCCAGCTCTTGCAGTTTCACATGCCATGGCACTAATTCAAGCAATTTCCTAAGTTTTTCATATTACCAGTCCTGTAATTCTGCATATACCCCTTCTTAACTCAAAATTCTACACATTCAGCTACCTCCCAGGTCAAGATTATATGATCACCCTCACCCATTGGAGGCAATGTGGTCATCGTGGTTACATGCAAATTCTGATACAATTACTAGATCTAGCACTCTGAACAGCCTAGTACATTACATCACATGCTACCTCAGGTAATTATCCCTTAGTAACTGCATAAATTTCATTTCCTTCTTCCATTGTGTTCTTTCCTGCTTCCAGTCTATATTTCGATAGTTGAAGCCCTCCCACAATAATTACTCATTCTCCACTCTTTCAGCTTATTTGCTGATGCATACTGTTCCCATTATCCATTACATCCCCTGCTCTATAAAAGGATTCATGGGAAAATTCATTGCAGAAAAAATTTGCTGAAAATGTTATTCTCTAGAAAATTGAAATGATATTGCATTGATACCAATATATGAAAAGTAAATGCAGTGCAAGATAAATTTCACAAAATATAGTTTTTTTATATATTTATGTATTATTTATTTAGATTTTAATTTGATTTTCATAATATTTTTATTCTTATACAGTGAAAGTAATCTTTTGATTTAAGTTTTCTAATTTCTGTTGCATCTTAAAAAGTTGTAAATATTCTTTTTTACTTTTATACTACAGATTCTACAGATGGAATATTAATATTTACAAAACTGGAATAGGGAGAAAGGGCACCATATTTAAGAATATTTATTCTGCCATCTGTTCATTATTTTTGGCATCCACATATTCCTCTGGAACCATAGGTCTGTAGTTGGTTGCTACTACAGACCTATGGTTCCAGAGGAATTTGGTGTCTCTATCTCGTACACAAATGAACCATTTCCCACAGATCTACAATCCTCCTTAACTTCTATTTTTGTTGGTTTAAGTTCTTCAACTATCATTAATAATATCCCCCCCCACCCCTTCTCCTCCTTCTGTCCTATTCCCTCTATTTTCTCTGAAAATACAGTTTCCCTTACTTTCAATCCCTGTAACTACATCATTTCTGTCAACCAGGTCTCACTGATGCCAATAATTTTTGACCAAGTCAAGTGACCCATGCCCAAAAACCCCTCCTTTCTGATACGTCTGGCATTTGTATACATGCATTTCAACATCCCCCCCCCCCTTGGGCCCACAGTTACCCTTGCATAATATCATTACCAGCCCATTAAGATTCAAAACCGCACCCAGCTATTAACTATCATTTCTGCACTCATATTCATTTGTCCCAGGGTGGCACCAGACACATGGTTGTCACATCTCTGCTCCTCCATATCGCTAGTTTCCCTGATTTTACATTTTCAAACTCTCACTGAACACTTTCTTCAAAGATCTGACTCCACAACCATTCAAATGCAGTCTATCAGCTATACCAAGTTCCTTTGTCCATAAAATTAACTTCATATATCTATAAACTGCACCCCATTCTTCCTACACAGTCTTCTCATTGACTCATTAACAATCGTGTCCTTTTCTTCTCACTTCTGTCCTATCATACTGAGATAACAGACTCACAGTCTTTACTTTCCTACTCTTTATTTTCACTTCTTTCAAAAACTCTCATATCCCCTCTCTCTCTCTCTCATTGCATGTTTCTCACCTTTCAAATCATTTGTGCCTGTCAAAACAATCAACTCTTTCACTTCCTTTTTCAGAAATTAACAATTTCACTAACATCCTTGATCTTCACACCTGGGAAACTTTTTTGTCACTTTTTAATTAAGTACACCTCTAATCATTGAATCCTCATACATTACTTTATCTTTACTCCCAGTTTCTCTGCACTTTTATACTTTTCTCTTTCCTGTTGTACCACATGCCAGTCACATCTCCAGTCACTTTAGCTCATGTTTTGTCCTTGTTGTCTAGTCTTGTTGTTTCTGTGGTGATTCTGATACAATGGAAAGAGTGCAAAGGAGAGAGTGATATCAGGATTGTAGAATACTGATTATGAAGACAGATTGACAATTTGTAGACCGCAGACACTAGCAAACAGGAGAAAGAGGGATGATATGATTAAGACTTACAAACGTCTGAAAGGGTCATACAGTCATAAAGGATAGCAATAGATGGAATTTTTCATTTTATGGAGGACTGGGAAAGAACGAGGGAGCATCCTTGGAAGCTGAGAATGAAAGGGGTGAGATCTAGATTTTTCTCTCATAGAGTGGTGCATGATTGGAATGGATTGCCATTGGATGTTATGTGTGCAAGTAGTGTGAAGGAATTCAAGAACAAGTATGATTGCTGGTGTGTGTAGTATGTGACCTCCCTTGACAAGTCCCTAACTCCCTGGAAGTCTCACTTAATAATAATAATAATGAAAAAAAAACAAGTATATCCATTACATTTGGTATGAGCTATACAAAGTTTATATAAAGATACAGAAATATAGTTTGTTAATAAATTAGCAGAAGAGATTGAAATTAATCAAGGTGTTAGACAGGGATGTAGCTTATCTTCACCTCTGTTCTATATATATAGAATAGAGGTGGATATATATTGATCAGGTTATTCAAATATGGAAAACAACAGTAAAACAAGGTATCCAGTTAACAAGAAGAGCTGCTATAAATACAATGCTGTATGAAGATGATCGGATTACATTACAAGACAACAAATATTACAAAAATACATACATACATACATACATCTTCAAGGCTCTCCTAATTGGGTTGTGGGGGCAACAGCTACAAGAGGAACTTCCAATGGTCACGATCCACTGCCACCAAGCTCAGGTGTTCTGGTGGGATTCCCAAAAGTGTCCACCCAAGGTTTTGGATATAATCTATCCAGCGAGTCCTTGGCCTTCCACGTGGCCTCCCACCCTCTGGCTTGGCAGAGAGGGCCTGCTGAAGGAGCCTCTCTTGTGGCATTCTGACCAGGTGCCCGTACCAACTTAACTGTGATCTCTCAACACGGAGAAGCAGCGGTTGAGTATTGAGGGTTTCCTGAATTGCAGAGCTTCTGACTCTGTTGAGTTTTGTCAGCCCCGCAACCCCTCGAAGGAACCTCATTTCAGCCGCTTGGATTCATGTCTGCATTCTTTCGGTCATTACCCAACTCTCATGACCATAGGTGAGGATGGGAACATAGACTGTATTGAAGACAGCCAACTTTGCCTTCTGGCTTAACTCCCACTTCAATTCTACCGAACGGCCAAGCTCCCACAATATTGAGCTTGCTAAGCCAATTCGAGTATCTAGCTGTACGTCCCATTTTCCATCATTCGTGAATATGGACCCAAGATATTTAAACTTCTCCACCTGCCTCATTGGGACTCCACTTACATTTAGAGTGCACTGGGATGGTTGTCTCGAGGCCACAAATGTTTCAGTTTTGGCCACGCTGATCTTCATTCCGGCGTCTGCACAAACAGCTACAAACCTATCCAGGTTCCACTGGAGGTCATCTGTGGAAGAGCTAAACAGAACTCGGTCATCTACAAAAAGCAGACGTCCAATGCTATGTTTTCCAATTCTGACACACTCACTGCCTTGGCTGTGCCTATCAATCCAGTCCATAAATATTATGAAAAGAAGGGGTGACAGAACACACCCTTGGCAGAGGCCAACGGAGACTGTGAAAGGTTCAGACTTTGTGCTGTTTACTCTGACACAAAACTCTAGGCATTCATACAGGGACTTGATGGCAGCTAATAGTTGATTGACCATCCACTCCATACGCCTGTACTACTTGTCATAGTTTATCCCGAGGAACCCAGTCATATGCCTTCTCCAAGTCCACAAAATGTGTAGACATTCTTGGCATATTCCCAAGATTTCTCAAAGACTTGCCTTAAAGTGAAGATTTGGTCAGTTGTGCTTCTACCAGGACAAAAGCCACATTGTTCTTCCTGGAACTTTGACTCAACTATGCTCCTGCACAGTCTTTCTAAGCACTTAGCATACACTTTCCCAGGCAAGCTGAGCAGAGAGAGAGAGAGAGATGCCATGATAGTTACTGCAATCCTTCTGGTCTCCCTTCTTGAAGACTGGTATTATTATGCCTGTCTGCCATTGCTTTGGTGCTTGCCCAGATATCCAAGCAGCCTGACACACTCGAGTCAGCCAGAGAACACCGTTTTGATTTAAGGCTTTTAGCACTTCGGGCCAAATTTCATCATTGACAGCAGCCTTGCCTGATTTTAGTGATTTTATTGCTAAATGGACCTCTTCTGCTGTGAGACTAGTCATTGCCCCGATCTGCACCTCTTGGATGTCCACAATTGCTGGGCCACCCGGGTTAAGAAGGCTCTCAAAGTATTCCCTCCATCTGTAGAGGATATCCTTCTTGGTTGTTAAAAGTGCACCATCAGAGGCCTTAATTGCCCTTGCTGTGCACGATTTCCTCCCTCGAAGTCGGCGGATGGTCTGCCAGAATACTTTGCTTGCATTTGCATAGGATGAGTCTAATCTTTCTTCAAAGGATTCCCAAGCCTTCTGCTTTGCTGTCTTTACTGCCTTATCAGCAGTTTTTCGTGTCTCAGCATACCGCAAACACATCTCAGGTGACCTGACTCTAAGCCATGTTAGGTAAAACTCTTTTTTTGCCCGGACAGTTTTTTGGACTTCTTGGTTCCACCAAGGTGTTCTTTTCTCACTGCCCGTTGCCACGCTGAGCCGCTTTCTGCCACACCATGAGAGTGCAGAGGCAGTGACAGCTGTTCTGAACAGTTTCCATTCCTCCTCAACATCTGCAGTATGCTTGGGAATCTTTTTGAACCTGGAGGAAATGTCATCTGCAAAATTCTTCCCCACAGCCTCATTTTCCAATGTCTCCCATTTCACGTGGTATAACTGCTTCGGCCTACCACCGTTGATGGTAGCATCTGGTTTCTGAAGCTGTAGAGTATACACAACAAGGTGGTGGTCAGTTGACAGTTCTGCCCCTCTTCTCACACGAACGTTCAACACCGAGGAAAATAGGTCTGCTGAGACTATAAAGAAGTCAATCAGAGACCTTTGTTCTAGTGTATCCCTGTACCAGGTATACTTATGGATTTCTCAGTGCTGGAAGAAGGTATTCATTATGGACATGCTGTTAGTACAGCAGTAGTCCAATAATTTCAACCCATTCGCATTAAGGTCAGGGGCACCATTCCTCCCAACCACACCCCTCCATGTCTGGTCATCTGTTCCAACATGTGCATTGAAGTCGCCCATTAGCAGGACTGATTCCATGTCTGCCACCCTGTCAAAAGCAGCATCCACTTCCTCTAGGAAGGCAGAGTATTCTGACTCCAGATTAGGTGGATAGGCTTGCACCACAGCCAAATCATGGTTTTTCATCTGAAGCCTTAACACACATACCCGTCCCCCCAATGGGATCCACTCAGCAACACAGTCCGACAGCTGGGTGCTTGTGAGTATCACCACACCCTGAGCAGACATTGTCGGGCTCACACCAGAGTAGTAGAGCTTCCACCCCTTATCCAGGTCGACAGTTCCAGAGCCTCTCCTCTTGGTTGAAGAAAGTCCGACTAAGTTTAGCCGGTAGCGCTTGGCTTCCCCAACCAGTTCCAACTCCTTCCCTGTCACAGAGAGGATGTTCCAGTTGCCTAAAGTCATAGTCTGGTGCCGTTGTCATTGCCATTTCCGTCCTTTTGCAGAACCATTTCTTTGTGCTGCCCCTAAACACCTCCCCAAACGGGTAGCGGGCCCATTGATGAAGTTTCCTCTAGCAGAATGCTGAGGAGTGGTGTCTAAGGGAGACTGTAACATATTTTTCGAACTGGTCCCTCTGCCTAAAACCCGAACACATCCCTTGGTAACCCGCGCAACGGATGATGCGGTATGAACATTTTTTGATGGGCTGATCATGTTACAGTGTTTGATAATGTCCTGTTAGCACAAGATGAAATGACATAGAAAGATAGGAAAGATTCCCCTCGAATACTCTAATAGCATTCGGGGGAAGGAGCAAGAAGAGAAGAAAGAAATTTACAAATTTAAAATTTAAATAGAAATTTAAAAAAAAGAAAGAATATTACAAAAATCAGTTTATAAATTAAAATAAACTAAAAATACAATTCAATAATTTTAGAAAAGAAAGAAATCATGGCATTTAAAGGTTGACATCATGCTAGATCAAAAATAGTCATAGAATATAAATAAATTGAACAGGTTACACAGTTTAATTCTTTAGGCTGCATAGTAACATATCTCAAAGATATAAGAGAGTGGTCTGAAAAGTTATCCACTTCGACCATAGACGGCAACACTATAAGCAAGATTTTTTTTTTCTAAGTTGGTACATCTGTCATAAGCATCCATGTGAAATTGCAAGTCATTCTACCAAGTAGTTTGTTTTATACAGCTGTCTGAAGCAAAAGTGTTGTCTGTATCCCTTGAAATGGATTAAATTAAGTACGCTGCGGTTATAAAATTCAGTGTAAAAGAAGGTTTAATGGCAAAAGAAATTCATTCGAAGTTCATAAAAGTTTATGGAAACTCTTCTCCTTAGTTATTGACAATTAAGAAATGAGCTGCTGAGTTTAAACGTGGCTATATCAGCCTTCAAGATGATCCATGTGAAGGACGTCCAAAAAGTGTAACAACACCAGAAATCATTGATCGAGTGCATGATATTATATTGGATGACTAGCGAGTCTAATTGCATGAAATTTCTGAGACTATAGGCATTTCAAAAGAACGTACAGCAACGTATTATGAAGAATTGTAGGAAATATACATGAAGAAATGAAAAAGCTATGCACAAGATGGATGCCACACTTGCTCACAGCAGATCAAAAATGCACTCGCATGAAAATTTATGAACAGTGCTTGGAGTGTTTTAACAAGAATAAAATTTATTTTGTGCATCGATTTATTACTATGGATGAGACTTGGATTCACCATTACCCACCAGAATCCAAACAGCAGTTAAAACAGTGGACAGAAGCCAGTTGTTTAGTGCCAAAGAAGACAAATTTGGTTCCATCAGCAGGAAAGGTCATGGCATCAGTATTTTGGGATGCTAAAGGCATTTTGTTTATTAATTATTTTGAAAAGGGTAAAACAATAACTGGGGAATATTATTCCAATCTCTTAACCAGACTAGACAAAAAAATTCCTGAGAAAAGACCCGGTTTGCAGAAAAAAAAAATCATCTTTCATCAGGACAATGCACCTGCCCATAAAAGTGTTTTGGCAATGGGAAAATTAAGGGATCTGCACTATGAATTGTTGGGACATCCACCCTATTCCCCAGATTTTTCTCCCTCTGACTTCTATCTCTTCCCAAAACTAAAACTCTTCCTCGCTGGTTGGCGTTTTTCTTCGAATCAAGAGGTGATTGCAGCTGTAGAGGGATATTTTGCAGATCTTATTGAGAACTACTACAGGGATGGGATAATGGAACTGGCACATCGCTGGAATAAATTTATAGTCTTCTTCTTTTTTCTTTCTTCTTCTTCCTTATACCCTCTTTTACCTTGCGGTGTCGAGGGTCCATTGATCATCGGACTTCACTCCGTTTACAGGATAAGGTGGTCAGCCTTATGTCCCGGTGTATCCTATGGCCTGTAGTGTTGAGTTCTCAAGGCCAGTTTGCCTGCTTTGCGGGATGAAAAACCCCAGAATAAACTGGGGGAAAAACCCTGCTGCCCATGTCCAAGACTGGCTAACTTGGTTATGGCTGAGAAAGATCCTTCAGCTCCTCACGTCACCAACGGGAATCGAACCTAGGACACTCCTTCCCCAGGCATATAGTTGTGAAGCGCAAAGCCACTAGGCTAACCGTGCAGACAGACTTTATGGGATGTCAATTGAATAAATTCATATGGAATAAGAGAGAAATTAGTCAGACCACTAAATTAGCTGTATACAAGACAGTGTTCAAACCAGTTTTAACTTATGGATCTGAGAGCTGGGTCAGAAGTAAAACACTTGACCAAAGACTAGAGACCGCAGATATGAGAGTCCTGAGAAAGATTAGAGGCGTGAACAGATTGGCATCAATGGCAATATCATATTAAAAACGAGAATATTAGGAAAGAACTTGACATTGTCAGCATCCAGGAATGGGTTAGCAGAGCTAATCTCAGGTGGTATGGTCACTTAAACAGAATGGGCGAGGAAAGATTAGCAAAACAAATGTTCTCTGCCAGGTTGGCAGGAAAAAGTCCCAGACTAAGACCAAGATATAGCTGGATTGATACGGTAAAAAAAAAGTGCCTTAGAAGATAGAAATATAAGATCTGATAATGTTGGCATCTTGACAGGTAACAGATTGAATTGGAAGAAAATTGTAGATAGGAAGTTAGAAATTATGTAAATTTCTCATGTAGTGCTATTATATCCTGTACACCCCTTGAGGATACAAGTCAGGAATTTGATGATGAAGTCTTGAGCAAATCCTGACTGGTCATAAGTTACTGTTGGTACCAGTAAAATGTTATTGGTACCACCACTATGGCCACTTAGCACTTTCAGGCTGTTCTGGATATCTGCTCCAGAGACTGTTGAAAAAAAAAAGAAAAAGAAAAAGCCTCTGTCTTACTTTATCTTCACAAAAGCGAATAGAAGCATACTTTTTTTTTTTTTGAATTTGCATTAGCCTTGAGAAAACATCTGTGCTCAGTACATTTGGATACATAAAACTGAGCTGACATCTTAGAAATCATAATCTTTTGATCATCAACTCCAAGGCCACATGTGTCCCATCAAGCTCAAGTAGTAGCAAACTTATGATTTTTTGCTTTTTCTTCATTTGAATGTAAAGATATGCACATGCAGGGAACAATACATAGGTAAAAATGATCATGAGATTGGTCAATCCCGTGATGATTGACCAAGGAAGATAGTCATAGGAATAGAATGCGAAGGATGTAGTATCTTCAGAGAGGACAGAAGGAGCATGATGGGTGAAGGGTTTTGTTAATCATAGTAGAGGAATTGAAGAAAGAAAGAGTAGGAGGGCAGGGATGCAGAGGGCAGTTCATTTGATGCTATCTAGTGTGAGATAGAGGCCAGCAGGATGAAATATGTAATTGCTGATATAATCTGTGGGGTATAAGGGGAATGTAGATGATGTGTGCTCACAATGAGTGTAGGTCAAGTAATTGTTGTAGGATATTTCAACTATGGAGACAGATTAGGAGAAGGAATGGGCACAGAGAGGGAAGAAGGAAGGAAGGAAGGAAGGAAATGGATTTTATACAGCTTCTGAGAGATAATTATCTTATCAAATTGAAAATAATCGAGAGTGCTTGATCTGGTCATTGCATCAACGAATTTAACAGTAACCAATCTATCTACACTGCATCCACTTGAGGAAGTGATCATGTAGTCCTGATCTGGGAGATTGCCAGGCATGTGGAATTTTCTGCTAAGTAGGGATATGTGTGGAATTACAAAGCATGTGATTATGACAAGCTGAGGGGGGGTCACCTTTCAGAAGTGCCATGGCATAAGCACTTGGATGGGAGAGAGATGGTGGTGGTGCATGGCAGGTGGTTAAGGGGTGTTTGAAGAAAGCACTATCAGAATGTATACCCAAAGTCAGAAGGATAAATCAGATAGGAGTTAGATGGATGAATAGTTTCACTAAGCAAGAGTTGCAGACAAAGAAAAAGTTGTGGAGAGATTATAAAGAAAAAGGTGATCAGCATGACTAGGAGCAGTATGAAGCACAAGCAAGGAGGGTGACCTGTATGTTAAGGAAGGCCAAAGCTGATTTTCAGCAAAATCTGGCTGATGAGGCAGAGGAAATCCTAAAGAGCTCTTTCATTGTGTGACAAATAAAAGGAGGAATGACCATGGAACTAGCACTTTAAAAAGTGCTGATGGTGGTAACCAATGGCGGCTCGTGGCTTGAAATCGTAGGGGTACTGCAACTTTCAAAATATACATACACGCTGTAAGTACAGTGTGTATGTGTTTGGATAAAATATCAAAATTATGGTAAAAAATTAAAAAAAAAAATTAAACATGAAAAATATTGTTTATTATTGATAAAATTTTACAGTTTGGTATAATTCAAAATTACTTAAAAATAAAGTATATTCTTCTTGTTTTGTTTCATGGAAAAATATTGTTTATTATCGTTAAAAATTATACAGTTTAGTATAATTCAAAATTACTTAAAAATAAAATCCATTATCATAACCCCAATAATGTTTTAAAATAAAAACTATAACAAATGTTATGTCTTTAATTGTAATGTCCAAATATTTAAAGAGACAGAATAAACACAATAAGCACTATGAACACTCTACTACTCCTGGCTCAAACTGCATATAAACAACAGTGGAACTGCGTGACGGACAGTGCCGCATTACGCTAATAGCTCGCATCTCACTATGACATGCATATGCTTGCACACGTAGCAAATACTAGCAATATGACGCTGTGGTAAACACAGTGCTGCTAGCGTCCTTCACCCTCCTAAGTGCTACAAGATGGATTTTTATTATTTTTTATACAAAATAAGAGAATTGTATAGGATTGTTGATGATAAAATTAAATATTACAAGCAAATATAAATAAATTCATAAATATATATCGAGAAAAATTGGGGGTGCTTCAGTTCTGCAGTGCCTATGCACGAGCCGCCCCTGGTGGTAACAGAAGTAAACCAAATAGTTGAATTACTGAGTGAGCATTATGCAAGGATGTACCATCTAGGTAGTGATGTTGCAATGCTTGATGTGACATTGACTGATGGGAAAATAGAGGTTGAAGAAATGGAGATGCTTAGAATATTGCAGGACCTCAATGTGAATACAGCCATGGGATTAGATGGCATATTGGCCCATGTGCTGCGAGGATGTGCAAGGAAATTCTCAGCTCCTCTGATCAATCTATTTTAATTTAAGCCTCAGTTCAGGAAAGGCCAAGAAGGTGGAAAGAGGGAAAAACAGTTGCAATGCATAAAGGAGACTCCAAGGCAGGGGTAGCGAATTATATGTTGATCAGTATCTCACGAGTGGTGATTAACATATTGTAGAAGTTGGTAAAAGACAGAATCTAGAATTGGATGAACAGGAATATGGTGCTTTATAAGGGGGGAGGGAGGGAGCAACATGGGTTTTCTTGAGGATAGGTCTTGCTTTAGTAATTTACTTACTTTTTATAATAAAGTGGCAATGGAGTTAAATAAGGTAAATGGCTACTCAGTGATGCTGCTGGACTTTTCAAAAGCATTTGAAAAAGGATTCCACTTGGAACTCTGTTGCATAAATTAGGGTAAATAGGGATGGGATGGTTCTGAATATGGTGATTTGGATTAGATTATGGTTGATGGACAGATATCAAACAGTGGTTTATGGAGGAGATGAGTCCATGAAAAGGCAGGTAACCAGTGGTGTACCACCGGGCTCAGTCAAGTCCTCTGTTGTTTAATTTGTACATCAGTGATACAGGAAATGATTTGATGGAAACATTCATTTGTTTACTGATAATGAAAACATGGGAAGAGTGATGATAAATGAAGGTGATGTAGAGATTCTGAAGGATGACTCTAATAGATTTCATTATGGGCAAATGTAAATGGCTGCCAGTTTAATGTGGCCAAGTATATGGTGATGCACTTTAGGAAGAAGAGATCACTAGCCGTGTACTATATTGATGGAATTGAACTGCGGGAAACTGATGAGGCCAGTGACTTGGATGATTGTAATATAGAGGAGATATTTGTAATATCTCCTCTATATTACGATAGAGGAGAGATTACAAGTTGTCAAAGAACACTCTTAACAATTAGAGATTGAGAAGTTATTGGTCTCCTTTATAAGACTTTAATAAGGCCACATCTAGACTACTGCTTGCAGACCTGGATTCTGTGGGGATGAAGAAGTGATGGAGAGGATCCAGTGATGAGTGACAAAGATTGTCTCAGGTCTTTTGAATGCTCCCTATCAGAATAGATTGATAGTCTATGGGCTTCAAAAACTAACTGATAGGTAAAAAAGAGTACTATGATAGAAGCATGTATATTATTAAAGGAGTTTTATACGATTAACACTGATGACTTTTTTTTTTTTAGTACATTAGCAGAAGGGACAGAATGAGGGGTCACTCATGGAAATCATATACGAGTGTGGTTAGCAGGGGTGTGTGTGTGTGTGTGCATGCTTGCACCAGCGTGTTGTCATTGAATGAGTTTAAGAAGAGGTATGATAGATATTGTATGAATAATGGATCTCCTGTGTACATTGCAGGAAGGACAGAATGAGGGATCACTCATGGAAATCATGTAAGTGTGTGATTAGCACGGGTGGTAGGACTAGATTTTTTGCTTGGAGGATGTCAAATGGGTTGCCAGAGGTGGTGGTGAGTGCACTGTCAGTGAATGATATTAAGGAGAGTTTTGATAGATATTGTGTGAATAATGAATCTCCTGTGATGAGGCTTCTTACTTCATGGAGACACCTGTATAATAATAATAATAATAATAATTCTTTTGTGTATGATCCTTTTTCCGGCCATATGTCACTATTGCTAATAATTTTTGGTCAAGGAGAACCCATTGGTTTCCATAACTCAGTAATTAATGATGATACCATGGGCAAAAGGCCAGACCTGGGCTTGAATTTTGTCTAGGACACAAAGAAGTTTGATTTGGGATTTCAGCTAAAGTTGAATTAGTTTTAAATGAAGATGGCATTATGTTTTTGGCTAGTATGGGGTTTTTCTAGATAGTCTGTCTTCCACGACAGGCTAACTATCCAGAAGAATACACTCAGTAAACAAGCATATTGATTTTCCTGTTAGGATTAACCACCTTATTGTATATTAATCAGGTTTTACCGTGTTGTGACAAGCTGTTTAGCCTAACATGTTGAGGAAAATGAGATGGCGGGGAGAGGAGGACAACCATTGCCAAAAACTCCTGTTTCTTATATACCTGATGCTCCTGACATTATTTAAAGTTCATGTATAAGAAATTATATTTCAGCATTTTTTGATCCTTCTTATTCTCACTACTCTCCCCTGCTGTTAGTGAGAGTAAGTGGATCATTTTTTGATCCACTTACTCTCACTGACAGCACTTTCTTCGGAGACCTAATTCTAAATTCAATTTCTGTAGTTGGATAAAGGAAATGACTACACCATTTAAGTTCAGGAATTACTGCAATGCCCAGTAAAGCCCAGAAGATGGGTTTAAAAGAAGCCTCATCTATTGAGAAAGGACATTTGATACTGTTATGAGTCAAACTCACCTTCTAGGCTTTACTAGTTTAGACAAATTATAGATTATTGCTGTTGCTGTTTTCACCAAGGTTTTTAAAGGATGTCAAAGAATCAAAGACATTTAATGTAAATTAAGTGCATAGAGGATATATTATATTAGTCATGAGAATCATTTGGTAAGTTGTAACTTGTTGAATTTATGAAATGTGACAGGGAGCAAAGTCATCAGTATAAAATATAAAATCAATATAAAATCTGCTTTTCATTCAAATAGGCTATTGGTTTGAATTCCACTGTGAGCATGAATGCTTGTGAATACTTTTAGGTGATAGATGAATTTCTTTGCCCAGTGCGAGACTACATCCTTATTCAGGGCTGAAATGATTTAAAAAAAAATTCTGTGTTTAATTTGCAGAACAGGATTTTCAGAATATCTAAACCTTCCACAATATTAATATACTATGAGTTTACAATCTTTTATAGATAAAATTTCACATTAAAAAAATAAAAATAAATAAATAATGAGCTCTACCAGAGGATGAAAGAGAGAGAGAGAGAGGAAGAATGGAAGTATGAAGGTTTTTTTGTTATGGTGGAAAATATGCAAAACGAACCTTTGCTAGCAGATTTTGGAAGTGACAAATTTAACTAACTTTGAAAAAGAATTAAATACTTATGTTGGAAGATGGATTAATTTTCAGCCTGAATGGAGGAGTGATTAGCATATCTGCTTTCTATCCAAGAGGCTTGAATTCTGCCATGGGCATGAATGTTTGCAACCATATTTAGGTGGTGATGAATTTCATCTCATTGTGAGATTACTGCCTTCCACTTATTGGAGACTTGAAATTGCTTGAAAAAGTTTCTTGTTTGACTTCTAGAGCAGGTTTCTGGATTATGTAAAAATAAATAAAAATACAAAAAAAAATTATACAAAATGAATAAAAACAAAAAAAAATCCTTAGTTCACTCACAGTACTAATGCACTATAAGTTTACACTTGTTCATGAGGGTGAGTTATATAAAAAAATTATAAAAGTTATATATATATGTGTGTGTGTTAAAGATACCAAGCAATTTTATAAGCTAGGTTTTACTTGGGAAAAAAAAGGATTAAAACCTAGCTTATAAAATTGCTTGGTATCTTTAACATAGTATACCCAAGTTAAAAAAGCTTTCTACAAACACACACACACACACACGTGTGTGTGTGTGTGTGTGTGTGTGTGTGTGTGTGTGTGTGTGTGTGTGTGTGTGTGTGTGTGTGTGTGTGTGTGTAGAAAGTTTATATATATATATATATAGAGAGAGAGAGAGAGAGATTTTCTAATTTAGTATAAAACACATCAATATCATTTTTGTTATGTGTTACTTATAAATATATATGTAAAAATAATTAAAAAACCCAGCAATAAAGATACCAAGCAATTTTATAAGCTAGGTTTTACTTGGGAAAAAAAGGATTAAAACCTAGCTTATAAAATTGCTTGGTATCTTTAACATAGTATACCCAAGTTAAAAAAGCTTTCTACAAACACACACACACACGCGTGTGTGTGTGTGTGTGTGTGTGTGTGTGTGTGTGTGTGTGTGTGTGTGTGTGTGTGTGTGTGTGTAGAAAGTTTATATATATATATATAGAGAGAGAGAGAGATTTTCTAATTTAGTATAAAACACATCAATATCATTTTTGTTATGTGTTACTTATAAATATATATGTAAAAATAATTAAAAAACCCAGCCAAGATGTGGAATAGAGAATGAAATAAGCTGAGAGTAAATATATGCGAGCTGGCCACTTATGTTATGAGTATTGGTTTTGTCACAGTGGTGAATACTCTTGATGTGGTTCATTTGTTTTTTCCCATTTTCCAGCACTTAGGTTGGATGGACTATGATGTAGGTATTGTTTTCTTCTGAGGGTTAATTTCCACCACCTCCTATCCACTAGACTCTGCAAGCTATATTTCCTTAATTTTGCTTCATACTTTGTATTCAAGTGAGTAGAAGGTACCTTAGCTAATAATCTCTAGACCCTTTTCATTTCCTCTTTATCCTTTAGAAAACCAGGTGACCAAACCTATGCACAGTAATCATCTGGAATTTGACGAGATGATTAGAGTAGAGCTCATAGTTCCCATCTATATGAAAAGAAATAAAACCAATTGTGATAATTACATATGAATTTCTCTACTAAGGATTTAGGCAAGCATACTTGAAAAGAGATTGAGAAAAATTGTGGGAGTGGAACTTGGAGAACAGGCTGGATTCAGGTCAGATGTCAAGGTCTGATTTTCACTTTATGACAAATAATTGAGAAATCATGGGAATATAATAAAAATGCAAGTCTGAGCATTGTGTTAAAAATAAAACACTCAATCAAAGATTAGAGAGCACAGATATGAGAGTTCTGAGAAAGATTAAAGAAATAAACATATGGTATCAATGGCAGAATCATATTAAAAATGAAGATATTAGGAAGGAACTTGACATTGTCACCATTCGAAAATGTGTGTGCAGGGCTAATCGTAGGTGGTATGGTCACTTGAACAAAAAGGTTAGCAAGACAGATGTTTGATGCCAAGATAACAGGAAAAAGACCCAGAGGAAGACCAAGGTGGATTGATTCAGTCGGAAATGCTTTAGAAGAACAAAATGTTAGATACAACAGTATTGGAGTGCTGAAAATAATAGACTAATTTGAAAGTAAATTGCTGATAGGAGATTAATAATAATGTAAACTTAATCATTTAGTGCTGTCTTAGTAGCCCGAACATCCCTTGATGGTATATATCGGCAGTGTCTCCATGAATTTAGCTTCCCACCAATAAGACTTCATTAAAAGTTTAAACTGATTTGGGAAATAACCCTCATAGTAATACATGGCAACACATACCCCAGAAAGTGTGACTTGTATTATAGGATACTTTGAGCAACTTATAGTGAAGTGAACTATTCCCATTACACAAATATCATGTCATGAAGTACTCATGAGTAAACTTTTATCATTTGATTATTATGCTAGATAATGATGAATGAAAGCAGTACAATTTTTTGGCCATTAAAATATAATATTCAAATGTTATGCTTGTTTTATTTATAACATGGAGATTAATATATATATTTTTTATCATTTATGGAATATGACTATGTTCATTAATAGATTTGATTGTAATAAATTTTCTTTAGTTTCATCAGTATGAGAAATTATCATGAATTTTGTATGTTAAATAATGACTCACATAGTGCTGATTCACCTACTATTCATGTTTTGAGGAACATCATTTGAGCGATTGCTTTGATGTGAGACGAATATACAGAACATATAAAAAACATAGTGACATCTAGAGTACATTGCTCATTATGAGTTTTAGAAATGCATGCATGTCTACTTAGAAACATGCTTTTTTAATCGTACGATTAATATATCTGTATAAAGTATAGTATACTTGACTAGAAATTATATTAATGTTTTTAATCCTTTAACCATGCATAAGTATTTTATTGACTAGTTTACATCTGTATAGAGGCTGTTGACTTCACTTCAATTATCTCTGTTCCCTAATGCAGAGAACACAATTCTTTTCATTCATGTATATTGCATAGGAAAAATCACTATCTTGACCAGTTTAAACTTTCTATTAAAATGTGTGCATGGGGGGGGGGAGGAATAATCTCCAAAAACTCACTGAATGATCTGAAAGGATTGCTCTAAATTCATTACTCCTGACCTGAATCACTCCAGGACACTTAATGGTGGTTCTGCTAGACAAAGCTGTGCCAAGCCCTTGGCTCCATCCAGCTACGGACAAAACAGCTACCAGGTACAGCCACTTACATTATGTCCATTATGAGTAGAACTGCTATATTAATGTCCAAAGACAGACATTAAGGATTTCATTGGTTCTGTATCCTCAGAAAACCCGAAACTCATCATGACCTAAAAATTGAATCTCTCGTGTTGCTTCCAACAAAACAAAGATCTTATAAATCTCTTGCTTATCTCTTAGCTCTTACCCAAAATGCTATGCTATGCCATGAGTGGGAGCCAGACCCAGGAAGGTATTAAGGTTAAATCAATGCAGAAATCATATATTTTCCATATACAAGTAATAAAATTGTCCATCGCCATATTATTAAAATACTCTACATTAGAAATAGTTTTAGAAAGTTTTTGTTTGTCTGGTTACAAAGTATATTATATTTGGATCATCTGTAGAAGTTGTGTAAGAGTGTAGTTAACAAGGTGATTTTACAGACTAGATTTTTAGCATGGAGAGTGAAATGGATTGTCAGAATTAGTTGTGAGTGCACTGACAGTAAATGAGTTTAAGGAGAGGCATGATAGCTTTTGTGTTTATTTTTTTGTGTGGGTCTCTCATGACGAGTCTATGGATTCCATGGAGATACCATATAATAATAATAATAATATTATACTTGACAAATTATATTCTTGGTGTAATCCTTGACCAAAGTTAGTGTGTAAAGTATTTTCATTGCTAATCTATTGTATATAAAAGTTGTTGACTTCACATAATTTGGCTCAGTATTCCATAATGCAAAGTGCATATTCTTTTGGATGTGTATATTGGCATATTGAGGATTGATATGAAGTCAATAACCTCTTTATACCAGTTGTAAAGAGACACTTAAACTTTGCTCATAATTGGGTAAAAAACAAGAATGTAATTTCTTGTCAAGTGTAATATACTTTGTAACCAAGCATAAAAAAATACTTATATAATATGCAAACTTTTTTCTTTAAGGACAGCTAAAAAACAAAGTTTCAAATATTACAAGTTAAACACACCAAGAAATTATATACTTGGCTTAATCCTTTATCCAAGTGCAAGCAAACAAAGTTTGCGCCTGAAGTATTTTCAGGACTGGGTCAACTCGTATATAGAAGCTAATGACTTCACATCACTTGCCTTAGTATCCCATAATGCAAAGCACATATCCTTGAAGACATGTATGATGCTCTGCATTATGGGAAGAGTCACTACCCAGACCAGTTTTGACCTTTATTGAGGTCTCATTTGCTTTGCATTATGGGATACTAAGGCAAGTGATGTGAAGTCATTAGTTTCTATATACGAGTTGCCCCAGTCCTGAAAATACTTCAGGTGCATACTTTGTTTGCTTGTGCTTGGATAAAGAATTAAACCAAGTATATAATTTCTTGGTATCTTTAATTTATAGTATAACCAAGTGGAAAAACTTCCAAATATTACAAGTTGTTATAATGCAAAATAATAATTTAGAATCCACTTCTTTATCATTTAAATAAAAATGTTTACTTTTTCTGTCATTTCAGTTTTCTAAATTAATATTTAGGTTTTGGTTTCACTTTTTTATATTGGCCACATACATGAGAGGACATAGGACGTATAGTGCAATAATGCCATGTGCAGGCAGGTGGTTGAGGAAGGAAGGATTCTATTAACAAGTTTCTTGAAAAGTTTCTTCAACACTGATGATTGTATTCATTGCAAAAAGCACTATCAGAGTTTGTCTTGATATGTATGGAGTTGAACTGTGTCTATGTTGTCCAGTGGCTGCTTGTGTTCTTGAGGTTAGAACGAGAGACAAATCATTAAGAGTGAGTGGGTGAGTACATAGAACCCTTGGACAGTCTAGCATTGATACGGAAATCTGATGAGAGGAAGTTGTCCTTCACCATGACATGCAGTGAATAGATCCCTTCCTACTCTTTTTAATCCATTAAAGAAGGTAGGAAGGAGACCAAAAGATCATAATTTGCTGTGAAGGCCTCATTGCCAGATGTAATTAAATGCTCTGGAAATTTCAAGTGATCACAAATTACTGTTGCTATTACAAAGTATTTGATTGTGTCTGGCATTTGGAAATATTTTCAATATTTCCAAATGGCCTGTGTCCAAAGATGAGGAAAGGTAAATAAGGAGATCCACTGGTTAATTAATGAGCACCAATTTGGATTCTGACATTCTGCAGTGGACCTCCTTATTTACCTTTCCTCATCTTTGGACATAGGCCAAAGATGATGAAAGGTAAACCTTGGTCTAGCCTTTCTCCAGATAGTTAAGAAGCCAGTTGTCTGTGATACTCACCATCACTTTTGAGAGTACTGAGGTGAGAGCTGTGGGACGATAGTTTCATGACTGACCCCTGTCTCTCTATCTGGGGAAAGGCTAGACCAAGGTTTATTTCCATGCTGTTTGGTAGATGCCAAATGAATATGATATAGAGATAATAGATATAGCTATCTATATATATCTAGTAATGTGGCACCTAATGTGTATTATCTATATATAGATAATTATACACATTAGGTGTCAACTCTGGGAAGGTGTTAAGCATAGTCTGGACTGATAAGGGTTTTCTGATTGATTTATGGCAAAAGATTAGAGGATACATGCTGCAAGCAGCTTGTGACCCTGAAAGAGGTGATTTGTTGTTGTTGTTATTATAACTTAATTACTATTTAGTAAGTACATGAAAGCATTTTATGCATTTCATTTTAACATTAAAAATGTTAATTGATATTTTTTGGTATTTTAGATTCAAGTATAAAGAAGAATATGAAAGATTCAAGCTTACTGTGACAACCATTATTTTGCTGCTATCCATTCAGGGTATATTAATTTCCTACAGGTAATTAATCCTGAAATAGATTTAGTTTAGTGATGATAAATTAAATTTAATCAGATTAATTGAACAGCTTCCAAATCCAGTAAAAAGGTAGTTCCTGCCTTTATCTTTACAATTCCTGTTTGCGACCATTCATAAATCGGGAATTCATAAAGCAGGAGTTTATTTGCCTTAGAAATAATGCTATAAATGAGAGTTACATTCATAAGAAGGAATATATAAAATGAATATTAAATGATAAGAAAAGACTTTACTGGCCAAAGATTTACATATTTAAAAAATAACATAAGAAAAATTTTCTTTAAAAAAAGGTTCTTTGAAAAAAAAAATTAGCTCATTTCTAAATCACCTGGTGAATCGGCAGCCATCGAGGTAGTAGGAGATATATTAGGAAGCTTCAGTGCATCTTTTTTTTCAAAGAAGGCCTCGAGTGTCATCTGCTTCATTGACTTTTGCATCTTTTCATTTAAAATAGCTCGAAAGTAAGCAGAAGCATTATTCATTTCATGGGCAAATTTACTAAATTGTTCAAAGTCTGAATCTTGTGATTCAAAGATTGCTTAAGCTTTTTCGAGAAGTTTCAAGGAGACATTAGATGAGAGTTCCATAGTGTGAGATTGAAACAACTCATTAACATCACCTTCCAAAACTTCCATTTGCAACTGGTTTTGCAGCTTCACCTTGTACTTTAATGTTATGCCAACCAGTTTGCTTTTTATAGCAGTCAAACCACCCACTAGCAGCAAAAGTTTCTTTGCAATCATCCCCTTTTTTTGGTCTTTCAGCATTTTAAAAATGGCTAATGCTTTAGTACAAATCATTGCATAGGTAATAGGCATGTTTAATCATTGAGTTTGGTAAACAGTTTTTCCATATGAGGAATTATACTGCCTGTTTCTTGATTACACAACCATGTAGTCTGCATGGATTGTGCATTTTTTACTTCTTTCAAATATTTTTCTTTATCCTTTCAAATGGTGCAAACTATAGAAGTGGCAAGAGAAAATTTCTCAGAAAGAACTTTAACAGTGCAACCCACTTGACGGCTGGTAATAATTTCATATTTTTTCTCTAACATAATTGCTTTTCTTTGTTTCTTTTGCTCATTTTCTAGTTTTGCATTGTTGCTTCTTTTTGTTATATTTGGAAAAGTGAAAGGGTTATAGTTAAAAAGAAAACAAAATAAAAAATCAGGTGTAATTGAAGAAAGCTACAAATAACACACTCGCGTCGCCAAGGCTCGTGAGTGATTGAGGCTCATTCTAACTGATCATTACATACTGTGTAATTCCCCATTCATGCTCCTAATCACCTTCACCGTGCACAATTTAAAGTAAAAATTTCAATCCAAAAAATTCGCAAACTGGGAATTCATAAAGTGAGAACTACCTGTATTTCCATTTTGGTTCTTTTTAAAGTTACATTTTAGAAACCAGTTTTTGTCAGATTAGCATTTTTGCTTATTGAAACCAAATGAGGTTCTTGACCTGAATTTCAAAAAATTCAGGCCAAGAACACATAATGCATGATAGCACTTCTTTTTATGTCATTCTTGTCTCTTTTAAACATGTAATAGAATTTAGTTCACACAATAGGATAGGATGTCAATAGGATATATTGAAAGTTTAGTTTTAAGGACTTTTTTTTGGAGTACTTGCAATCTTAAAGCATAGATTGATTTTAAAAAAAAAATGCATTTTTTTTTTAAAATCAATTTTTGCATTTTTAGTGGTTAATTCCTTCATACATTTCATGCAGGAAATAAGGAAGTATTTAATTTGTAGAGTTACATGAATTTGAGTTATGCATATTCATGGATATGCAGTTGCAATACTTCATCTTATGACTAGTGATGCCATCTACCAAGTGCCACTCCTTGAATATAATAGATGGTTAAAATAGAGCCAAGGCTTCAGTTTGGCATAGGTACGATATTAAAATGGCAGATATTAGGATTCAGCTATATTTTACAGTCAAATATGGAAAGAAACTTTAAAAAAATTTTGAAAATTCAACATAATGCTTACAAGAATGTGTCTTATTTGCACTTTCCAGGAGCCTGCACATTTGGCTTTTGTTGGGCAAACATCCAACAAAAGCTTTCTTAGTAAGCTAATGCACAGTTGATAATATCATTGCCATTTAGTTTGTTTCTGCTTTGAGTGCAAGTTGTATGTTGTTAGTGATCCTAGATAGGTATTTATTGTAAACAAAATATAAACCCCGAATATGTCGGAGAAATGTAAAAGTGATGATAATACACGTATTCATAATGAGAAGAGGCACATTATAACAATGGAGTCTAAAAGTAGAAATTATTAAAATGACTTGAAAAAAGGTTTCAAGTTCATACATATTACAAGTGCTTATGAAATGAATGGACTATTAGAACTATTATAAAAGAAAATTTTGCAGCACGTAATACATTTAGCTAATACAATCTTTGATCACTTCCTAGAAAGAAGCATATTAATAGATGAAAAAATTATTGGCAATTTTCATTGAAGACACGTAACAATGAATGTCAATGTCTCATGCTTTTGCAAGAGAAAACCCAAAATATTGCTTGCTATACAATTTACAAGGGTAAAATCTGCAGTAGTACATTAAAGATACCAAGAAATTATATACTTGGTTTAATCCTTTATCCAAGTGTAAGCAAACAAAATTTGCACCTAAAGTATTTTCAGGACTGGGGCAACTCTTATATATAGAAACTAATAACTTCACATCACTTGCCTTAGCATCCCATAATGCAAAGCACATGTCCTTCCAGACATGTATAATGCTATGCATTATGGGAAGGGTCACTACCCAGACTGGTTTTGACCTTTATTAAGGTCTCATCAGTGAGAGCCAGACTCCAGAGGTGATAGATACCAGTTTTTGACTGACAATTGACATTTATTCTTTAAGGGTGAAGCACAATGCTTTTCATATTCCCCGCTATCTGTCGTGGTTACAGTGAGGGTAAAATTTACGAGCAGTTTGCTCGCCCTGAATGGGCATGGAGATTATGTATCGCTATAGGAGGCTAATATAGTTTTTGGTCTTCTATATTTAAATATGTCCGTTGGCTCGTATGCTGCAGCTTGTTGAACCAAATCATTGGGATGTGTGGACGTCTTTAGAAAAAATTTGGAAGCTGAGGATTGTAGATAAGAGAGAATATAGGGAATATTTGTGTCTCTGTGGAGTTGGCTGTTTCTAACATACCACGGGGCGTTCAAAATCATTCTCAAGCACTTGTTTTGCACTCGCTGTATCTTAATAATGTTAGTATTAGAGGTGTGGCTCCAGGCTGGAGAGGCATAGGTGATTATAGGACCAATCGTCATCTGGTATAGCTGCAATTTGATTCTGTTGCTGAGTTTGCTATTTCTATTAATTAGTGGGTAGATCTGAGCTATGGCTTTAGATGCTTTTGCACATGCAGACTTGATATGTTGGTTGAAAGATAGCTTTTTGTCGAGAATCACACCCAGGTAATTTGTTTCTTTCTGCCAGGGAATTTTAGTATTGAATAGTAATACATCTCCTGCAGGAGACGTTGGCCTTTTTGAGAAGAGAACCGCTGAGCTTTTCAGGGGGTTGACTTCCAATCTCCACTTGGAGAACCAACCCTCCAGCTTTAGAAGATTTTCTTGAAGCTTTCTGGTAACGAAGTGGGGTTTGAGAGATCTGGTTAGTATTGCCATATCGTCCGCATACAGTGCTAAAATGGAAGTCATCGGATTGTGTGGGATGTCTGACATGTATACAGAAAACAGCAATGGAGCCAGTAGAGATCCCTGCGGCACTCCAGCAAAGATATTGCGCTGGGACGATGTAGTACCGTTAATTTTAACTTGCATTGATCTATTCTGAAGATATGAACGGATTAGATGAACCATTTTTAGTGAGATACCGGCTGAGATAAGTTTGTGCAGGAGTCCAAAATGCCAGATTTTGTCAAATGCTTTAGATAGGTCTAGGAATACCGCTCCTGTGCACTGGCGCCAGTTGTAGCTGGTGGTGATATATTCCACAATTCTGTGGATTTGCTGGGTAGTACTATGGTGTTGTCGAAATCCAAACTGTTCTTTAGGGAGGATGTTTAGGTCATTTACTGAGGTTTGGAGTCGTGAGAGGATGACCTTCTCTGCAACCTTACCCAGATTGGAGATGAGACTGATTGGACGATAATTCTGATAGATACTAGTGTGGAAATAATGCAAAAGTCATATTTTCATATATGAGTGGCAAAAAGATGTTACACCTTATTATTAAAATACTCTGGATTAAAGATAGATGTTGGAAGTTTTTCCACTTGGTTATATTGTAAATTAAAGATACCAAGAAATTATATACTTGGTTTAATCTTTTATCCAATTGTAAACAAATGAAGTTTGCACCTGAAGTATTTTCAGGACTGGGGCAATTCATATAAAGAAGCTAATATACAGTATTACATAATGAATATATGATAATACTGCTTGTATTAAATTTATTAAATTTTTTTATAATTACATATGATTTTATATTTATGTACTCAATAGACTTCTGAATAAACTTTGTTTTCTTTTTGTAAACAAAAGCTGTTGTAACTTTAATTATCCTTTGAAATGAACATACTGCATGTGTTTACGTCAAAATTATATTAAAATTGCATCGCATTTAAGCACCATTCAACTTACATGGATTTTCAACTTGCACAGAAACCTTTGGAACAAATTAACCATGTAAGTCGAGGACTTACTGTATTAGTGATATTGACATTTGATTAATAAATTTCATGATATACAGAACCCTTGTGACATTCAGTTCTGCATGGTCATGCACTTCTATGGGCTGATCATATTATGATGTTGAAATAGTTAGAAAGTAGGAAACTCACATATCCTGTGGAAAATGAAATTGATTAGGGCTTCTGATCCATTGCAAAGTTCTCCCTCTCAGTGATGTATCCTGTTAATCAGTATCCACTTAAGTGAATGAGAATGGGCTGACAGTTTTGAATTTAAATGAAAAAAAAAAATTTGTTATATTCTTGCTATTTCATTTAGCAAACTTACAGTGTAAAGTTAACTGGGAGGAGACCTCCATAGTTTCTAATGAATGCAGAGAACCAATCAAGTCCTCTTACCCAATGTCTAATTCTCACCTTAGGGTTTGCTCCACTATTAGGTATCTATCTGGATATTTAAATGGAGGGCTGGGAATTTGAGACACGGTTGATCAAATTGTGTTCTGGATTGTCTTAAAAAAAAGGATACAACAAAAATGGTACTCGTCATCAACAACCATTGGTCCAACACACGTAAGTGTCTGATGCCATCTTGATATGATTCTTCCATTGCATTCTATTTTGCGCAAGATGACTCAGTTTGTGTATAGAGTTTCCACACCATTTGAAAATGTCATTCTCTATTTGGTCTTCCTTTTTTGTTCTTTCCTTCAATCATCCCAAACAGCAGCATTTTTATTTTCCTCTCATTGTTCATTCTACATATATGGCCAAAGAGACATAGTTTCCTTTTGATTATTTTCTGGATCCAGCTTATTCTCAAGATCTTTCTGTAGCACTTCCTCTCAAATGCTAATATCCTCCTTTCAGATTCTCTCAGGAGTACCCAGGCCTCACATCCATAGAGCATGCTGCTGAAGATACAGGTTTCTGCAATGCGCAGTTTAGTTTGCATCTTTATAGCTCGGCTCTTCCATATTTTTCCATGGTTTTTAAAATCGTTGTTGTTCTGGCTATTCTAATTTTTATCTCTTTTTTGGGGTCCAAGTCATGCATCATGTGGCATCCAAGATATGTGAAGTGTTCCACATTTTCCAGTTGAAATCTGTCTATCGTAACTCTGTTTAGTAACTCCTGTTGTCCAAATATCATTGTTTTAGTTTTTTCAAAGTTGGCATTTAGTCCATATCTTTTTCCTTCTGTGTATAGTGTTTGTAATGTCTGTTCCAGCCTTACTGCATCTTCTTCAATCAGGACAATGTCATCTGCAAAGCAGAGATAGTTTATTCTCATGCCATTTATTGAAATGCCTCCACCTTCTTCTTTAATCTTATCTAGTGTTCTTCCCAGATGTGTGATGAAGATGATTGGTGATATTGAGTCCCCTTGTCTTATGCCTTGACTACTGGCAAACCAATCTCCAGTCGCACCTGCTATCCTGATTTTTGCTTGTGCTTGGCTCTTTATATCTTTCAGCAGACAGATCAATTTATTGTCCACACCATAGGATTCCAAGACAGCCAATGTTATATTTTGGTCAATATTATCAAAAGCTTTTTGGAAGTCCACAAAACAGCAGTATATCTTTTTGTTCTTTCTTTGAGCTTTCTCGCACATTAGTCTTAGTGTGAATATTTGTTGCACTGTACTTCGATCTTTTTGAAATCCGGCTTGCTCATCAGGAAGATGTGCCTCCATATGACCCTTCAGGTGTTCTGTTAGTATTTTCATCAGCACTTTGCCAAGATGACTCATTAATGCAATAGTTCTGTAATTGGTGCATTCTAAAGCACTACCTTTCTTATGAAGAACAACCAAGACTGATTTTTCCACTCTTCAGGGGCATACCCTGATCTCCATATTTCGTTACATAGCTTATGCATTTTACATCTGATTTTCCCCCATATTTTAGCATCTTGCCTATTATGTTGTCATCTCCAGGACTCTTGAGGTGTTTTATAGCCTTATTCACCTCCTCTTCCAAGATGTCATTTTCAAAGATCTCTGCTGGTGGAGAGATTGCTTTTAGTTCTTTGATAACTTCTGTTGCAGTATTATTTAGTTGATTTTTATATAGTTCACTGCAGTATCTTGTCCATCTGTGTACGATTTCTGTCTTGTCCATTAATACTGTACCATCTTCATCTTTGACTGCTACTGATCTTGTTTGCCACTTCCTATTGACATTTCTTATAAGTTTGTAGACCTCTCTAGTTTTGTATTTTCCATAGTACTGTTCAATGTCTTTGCACTGATCCTCCAACCATTTGGCTTTATCAGATCTTGCTTCTTTCCATACTTCATTACATTTTTGATGGTATAACTCATCTGCAGCCTCTGAATTATCTCTTTTAATTTTCATCAGTTAAACAAGGACCTTGTTTTTTTCTGAGAATACCAGAACAGAGAGCAAAAAGTCAGTACTGTAGTAAATTCAGCCTTAGCAGAATTGGAGATAGGCATGATCAACATAAGTATTAATAAAAATGAAGTGGAACTTTGCAGAAGGATTAGAGAAGTGCTGTAACATATTTGATGAATCTAAGATGAAGAAGACTAAAATAGGTGAGATACTGATAAATAATAACTACGATGTTATATGCAGGCATTTGTGTTCAATGAAAGGAAGGCATATTCAGCATGTAAAAGAAGATAAACTTTTTGAATGCCAGGTAGTTTCGTGTGATGTGGACAAATTTAAAAATGGGGAATTGGACTGTAAGACTTATTTGCATTTGTGACCCCACAGAAGGTTCTAGTTAAGGAAGATGGAGAGGAATTTAGTCATTATATCTTCTTCTTCTTTTCTCTTCCACTTCTGTCTGTCCCTGGAGAGTCCAAGCAGTTCTGTCCAGTTTGGTGTCACTTGTTGTGATTTGGTTTTCAGGTCCTCTTTTATTTTATCTATCCATCTAATTCTGGGCAACCCTTTGGATCTTTTACCTTCCATCGTTGTATATAGGACTTTAGTTGATAATCTTTCTGTTCCCATTCTAGTCACATGGCCAAACCATCGCATTCTTCTTTCTTGGATTTTGTCTATTATTGTTATTTCTTGTTTTCATTTTTCCTTATGTCTTCATTTCTTAGTCTATCCAGCAGAGATACTCCATGTAGCTCTGCTGGATAGACTAAGATAATTTTTTCTCCTCAGCTTTTTTTTTTTGAGATTCCAGCATTCCATAGAAAAGTATTGGGAAGACCATTGTCTCATAGATTCTTATTTTGTTACTTGTTTGATGTCTCTTAACTTCCATATTTTATTTAGTCATCAAAAAGTTTGGGATGCTTGGCTAATTTGTCTGTTTATATCTTTTGTAATTTCACTGTTGTACTCAATTACTCCTCCGGGGTAGGTGAAGTTTTCTACCTGCTCTAGATTCTTACTATCAGTTTCAATTTTCAGATTGGTGTTTTTTTTTCTATTTGCATAAATTTTGTTTCATCTATATTTAGGTTTAATCCAAATTTCATACATTCTTATAAGTTAAGGGGATAAAAATCCCTTCTTGTTTTACAGCCAGTAAACGAAACTAAGATCGAACACTACAATCTGTAACTTTTCATGCCGACGAACTGTCAGCGTATCCAAGCGTAAGTGACCACTTGGTAGTGCCACACCACGGCAACTCGTTGCAAAGGTGAAGCAAGCTTCCTCACTGTTCTTGATATTTTCTCATAATGTAAAACACAGCTCTTAAGAGATGTAGTACTGTTTTACATTATGAGGAGAGGTCACTACCCAGACCGGTTTCAACCTTATTTGAGGTCTCATCAGTGAGTAGCTAGACCTAGTTAATATCAGAGTTTAAGTGAAGAAAACTTACATACTTTTGCTAAACGATTGACCGAAAGGTGTGTCACTATATTACATTATAACATAGTATAACTAAGATGAAAAGCCAAAAGGCTATTTTTTTCTGGCGAGGTTGATATAAGTTAAGGGGATAAAAATCCCTTCTTGTTTTACAGCCAGTAAGCGAAACTAAGATCGAACACTACGATCTGTAACGTTTCATGACGACGAACTGTCAGCGTATCCAAATAGCCTTTTGGCTTTTCATCTTATTCATACATTCTTCTTTTATTTTATCAGAAATTCATTGTAGATCTTCTGCTTGCAAGTAATGCAATGTCATCTGCAAATTTTAAGTTTGTTGTATTTTTCCCATATATTTTGATTCCAGAGTCTTCTTTGTTTAAGGCAGGCATGGGCAACCTTTCCTAATTTGGGGGCCAAATTATCATTCTGTCTCCGAGTCAAGGGCCGGACCAAATTATTAAATAAAATAAACTAATATTAAATGATTTAAAACAACTTGCTACTTCATATTTCATTTATTTATAATATAATGCTTTGGTATAAAGCTCTACATAAATTTTATAATATAATGAACGACATAACAATTTAATGTGAAGATTGGCCTTGTACTATCAATATTGTACTATCAATATCAATATTACTTAAGGATAATCACATAGAATTTTTGAGGTTTTCGACCGTTATTCTTGTCCGAATTTTTGATTTATTGTATTTCATCCTTGGAAAAACTGTTCACACATATATGTGCTGCCGAAAAGACAAATGATTTTTCTTGAAAAGGCACGTAAATTTGTATATTTTTCTTCCACCAAATAAAATTTATAAAAATTTGTCAAAGCAATGTTGTTAAATTGTGATTTTAGCACTTCCACCTGAAGCTCAATAAGTTCCATCTGTAAGTTTTCTGGCACATTATTCATATATTTTCTCATCCATTGGATGAGAAAATATAGCGAATGTGGAGTCTTTGTTTTTGAAGTCGGCAAATCTTGTATCAAATTGCTCTTATTAGTTTTCATCTCCATAACAATTATATAAGGGATATTTTTATGAGTTGCTAGAGTAGGAAAATGATAACAATTTTTAGCTCTTATCTGACTTTCCAACAATCTTAGTTTATTACAAAAAGTTTTGTAATAAATCATTTATTACAAAAAGTTTTTAATAAATGAACTGCATGTCCATGCAGTTCATGAACCAATTGTCCTTGTTTTTGCAATTTAAGATTCAGTTCGTTTAGGTATCTGTTGACATCTACAAGGAATGCTAAATCACACACCTACTCATCATCTTTTACTTGGTTAATTGTGTTTCCTTTTATGTCCAAAAAATCTGCAATGTCTTGTCCCAGATCATAAAATCGTTTTAACATTTTACCTTTACTCAACCACCTCACTTCATAATAATGACACATCTTCATAATCCGAAAATAGGTCTGTCAAATACTCCTTAAATTGGTGGTGATTAAGTGCACATGACTTAATAAAGTTGATACTGGCTACTACAACTTTCATAACATTTGTGAATTTAATTGATTTTGCACACAGATTTTGTTGGTGGATGATGCAGTGAAAATTTGTTAAATTTTCCGGATGGATGTGTAGTTCCATTGCTGTTTCATGAACTATTCCAGTAAATCCCTTCTGTGCACCAATTGCAGGGGGGTTCCATCAGTGCATATGCCAGATAGTGAACTCCATTTAAGCCCAAATCTCTCGAAGACTGTGTTGACTGTTTCAAATATATCTTTACTGGTAGTTGTTCCTTTTAACGGCCAAAGTGCCAATAATTCTTCTGTGATGTCGAAATCCGCATCAACTCCTCGAATAAATATTGCTAGTTGTGCTGTCATCCAAAGCAATTGAAAATGCTTCCAATCTAGCAATCTTCTCTTTTAAACTTTTTTTGATATCATCAGCCACAATTTCTATCCTTCGGACAACAGTACGTCTCGACAAACGAATATTCTCAAAGTCTTTTTTCTTTTCAGGACATATTATACTTACAACATCCAGCAGACATTCTTTGATAAATTCTCCTTTGAATGCCTTAGAATGCTTAGCGATTTTTTCGCTTACCATAAAGCAGGCTTTGACAATGCTGTGGTGCTGCGTTCTTTGCTTGTTGAATATTTGGTGCTGGGTATCCAAGTTCTTCTTCAACTTCTGTATTTCATCTTTTCATAGTTGTCCATCAATTTTTGGGTGATCCACATGTCTTGAAGTAAAGTGTCTCTTCGAGTTGTATTCTTTGTTGACAGATACGGATTCGTTGCACAGCAAACATACAGGCAAACCTTTATTCAGAATAAAATAATAATCCTCCATCCAGTTGTCTTGAAATTGACGATTCTCTGCACCTACTTTTCTTTTTTTTTGCAATAACCCCTGACATTGTCCCAAATTTATAAGCAATATTCAGAACTGTCAAACAAAACCGTCTACTATACCACAGGCACTGAACAGAACACAACGTCAATGCAGGCATTGAACAGAACATAAGATCAATGCAGGCACTGAACGAAGCACAACACCAACGCAAGTACCGAACTGACATGTTGTAACACGTTCACACACACACACACACACACACACACCGCTAGTCAAAGTAAGAAAGAGACCTTGGTTGGAGAAAACAGTGTGTTTTGCACAAGTCATATGACATCAGCTTAATGTGAGGTAGTAGAACACATCATGTTTTCTCCCACCATGTATCAGACAAACTTCGCCGAAATAGATTAGGGCTGGATCCGGCCAAGGTTGTTCATATGTGGTTTAAGTCCTTACTTGTTGCTTCTTCCAGTGTGAGATTGAACAAGCCTGGTGACAGATTGCATCCCTGTCTTACTCCTCTCTCTGTGTGGAACCAGTTGTTTAAGGTGTCCTTCACTCATACCTCACTTTCAGATTTTTTGTATAGATTCTTTATTATTCTTATAGTTTTGTTGGGAATTCAAAATTCTTTCATAGTTTCCCATAGTTCTCTAATACGGATTGAATCAAATGCCTGATGAAAGTCTGTGAAATTTATATAGCAACTTTGGTTGTACTCTACAGTCTTTTCTATTAGCCGTCTTAAGGCGAATAATTGATCAATTGTGTTTGGCCCTGGTCTGAAACCTGCTTGTTCTTCTTCTTCTTCTAATTCTAGTTCTATATATGGCTTCATTTGTTCTGGGAGTACTTTCCTGAAAATGTCACTTGGAATACTGAGGAGGCTAATGCCTCTGTAATTATCGCATTCTGTTTTATCTCCTTTTTTGTGTATAGGATTTTGTGTAGAACCTTTCAAATAATGTTTTTAATGGTTCCAGAAGGTGTTCCTTTTCTGCATGTATCTGATCATTACCAGGTGCTTTCCTAGTTTTAAGTTTATCTATGCTGCGTGCTTTTGTTTCTTTGGTAAAGATATTGTTTTCCCTTCCATTTCAGTGGCTGGAATAATAATATCCTGAGAGCTGTTTTTATTATATAAGTCCTTAAAGTATTCTTCCCATATGGCCATTCTTTTTGTTTTACTTTCAATTAGTTGTCCCTCTTTGTTTTTGATCATTATCATTTTTGTTGTCCATATCTTACTAATTTGATCTATTTGTTTATTATTATTATTACATGACACCTCCAGGGAGTCCAAAGACTCATCAAGGGAGGGCACCTACTCTACAACTTTTTGTCTCCACTACTCCGTCCACCAACTACAGCGAACCTCATCATCTACAACAATGCCATCTACTGACCACCACGACCACTAGCATTTTCACAGAGAATCACAAACATCCATGTCCATGGCAGGATTCGAGCCCACATCCTTTTGTCTGGAGAGTGGATACTCTAACCTATTCCATGCACCATTATTCTGGCATTACACCTGCTTTAAGTACTCTAATTTTTTCAAAGTAAACGTGTCATTCACCCAAGATACTCAATAAAGATATCAAGGAAATCTGGTGAGATTGTTCAGGCCTGACAGTACCCACCGGGCAGTGGACTACCCATCTGGAACTGAGATCCAACTATGAATTTTTTAACTGCAGCAACTTTAATATATGCTATTGGATCGGAATTTCCATGGCTGCTGGCACCACTTACCCTCCAATAGATCCTTGTTAAAGGATTTAGAGTGTATACTCATTCCAATTACAAGGCCTCAATAGAGTCCCATATTGTTATTTTTTGTCACTACCTCCCAGCTGGGAGTGGGTAATTTGCATGCCTGCTGCCTTCTTTGGATGTGATAGCTGTTTCTCAGGCTCCCTCTCCTGAATCAGACTCTGATTCCCCATTACAACCATGGTAGGTGCATAACCTACCATTGACAGTTGATAAGGCAGACACTGGAAAGATGCTTCGCCAGTACGAGACCGTGCGAGCTGCTCAAAGTTATCCAGAGTCACTAGGAGTTTCGGACTGAAGTCTGGTTAATCTTGGTCTAATAAAAGCACTTGTCCCTGAAGGTCGGAGCTCTGCTGCATGCATTAGCATTTATATAATCCATGAAGGTTATTTTCTTTTGATAACTTCTCTGCCATTTTGTATTTTTCTTCTAATCAATTATTCTTGTCTCTTTTAACTAATTTTCTAATTTCACTGGTTAAGCTATTATATTCATTTCTGTTATAGTCCTGTTTTAATTTCATGCTTTTCCTTTGGTCACTTAACCTTTTTATTTCATTCGAGATCCAATCCTTTTTACTCTCTCTTTCTGTGTGACCTATTGTATTTATTGCTGATTTTAATATTATTTCCTTTAATTTGCACCAACATTCTTTAATGCTCATATTCTGTTTTGGTAGTTCCTTCAGGTTTTTATCTTGTAGTTGATATTTTCTTAGAATATTATTGTCTTATATTTAATTTACATTCAGTCTCCTTTTGACTCTAAAAGTCCTTTCAGTTTTTAACTTTATTCTTAGGTTTGCTAGTACAGCCTATGGTCTGATCCACATTCATTATATAGACAAGTAAAAACGGAATAACTGGTGTTTGCTGGAGATCTAAACACAGTATGAAACGGATAGTAGACATATAGAAATGTTTAGAGAAAATTTGAAGAAAAGAGCAAAACTAATGATCATGGTTGGATTACCTGCTGGTTTTCTCTTTAGGATATGGAACTAGCCATTACTAATATCACGTTCCATCATAAAGATGAGAAAATATACAAAAAGAAAAGTCTTACCATGTTATTGCTAATAGTGATTGGTATCTTTATGCTGGTTCAGGATAAGAGCATATAGGAGATTTAAAATGGGAAATGATCATTGTCATTTAGTTTAGAGCAGGATAAAAATAATTTCACATTAAAGGGGGGGGGGGATACAAAAATTTCAGAAAGAATCAAAGTTGAGCTGAGCTTCAGAGGTGAACTTGAGACCCAAATACAAATTATTATTGGAGAAAAAAGTGGAAGTGTTTGCAAATCAGAACCAAATCTTTTAAGATTCATTGGCCAGAGAAACACATGGTGAAATTGTTTGCAAGAATAGAAAAATCTGATTTTGATAGACCTCAAGAAGTTAGCTGGAAAAGAAATCATATCAAAGTTCTCAACAAGTAAGATATCAATTTCTCTGAGAGAATAACAATCAAAAATAAGAACTCAATCTTTTAAAATTCATTGTCCAGAGAAGCATGTTGTGAAATTATTTGCAAAAAAAAAAAAAATCTAAATATTGGTGGACATCAAGAAGTTACAGACAGTCCTGGAAAAGAAAAAATCATATCAAAACATTCAAGTAAAACATCAGTTTCCCCAAGAGAATAAAGAGCAAAAATTTATGTAAAATTATGAAAGATGGAAATGTACAAAAGTGATGGATTGCATTTGAATGAATTTGATGTGAGTCAATCAGAGAGACTTACCACAAGGATGAACGAGTGATGTGAGCAAGAGGTGAAGCAAGAGATCAGGAGAGCAGAACTGGTGAGACTGTTATCATAAATGATAATAATAATAGTAGTAGTGGTAGTACTACTACTGTGAGAGGTAATGATAGAACAAGAATGGGAGATGGACAGAAAAATGGGTGGGGGGGGGGAGAGTCAGGATGGACAGGGAGAGACAGTATAACGAGAATGGATGTTGGAAGTAATAGTATATGGGAATAGTCAATATGAGAATGGTGTGGCCTGGGATGTAGTCGAGTCTGAAGAGATAGATAGGTTTAAGTGGTGATAAAGACAATTGGGAATGGTTAGGTGTGGGGAAATCACAACCTACAAGTGGTATGGGCAGGAGTAGTTATACACCTAGAGCATCAGAAATAAGGGAGATGAAATGGTTTTGTTGATTGAATTTACTTGCCCAAAAATTGTTGGAATAAATGAAACATGATATCCTGACAGGACTAGAAATGGAAGTATATAATGTTTTTCGTTTGGATAGAAAGCACAAGAAGTCGGGGGGGGTGCTGTTGATGATAGAAGGTGAAAGATGTGTCCATGCAAAGCAGAGATGTGAGATGTAAATAGTGGCAATGGCGTTGGGTCAGTATGGTGTGAGGTGGAGGTTGATAGGAAGAGATATTTAGTTGGATGCTGCTGTAGACCTGGAATGTGAAGGATGGTGATGGAAAAATGTATAAGCAACTTGGGTGAGTGAGCAAGAGAAGAGCGATTATTATGGGTGACTTTAATTATAGCAGTGTAGATTGGAATAAACAGATAGCATCAGAGGATGTGATTGTGAGCGGGATGTCACATTTCCCCTCTTTAGTTGGTGCAAGTGATCATGAAGTGATCTCCTTGGTTGTGACTAGCCATATGAAGACTTCTGTGAGGAAAGGATATGTGGGAGTAATCACCAGTACAAGGCTGGTGATTTTGAAAAGCTTAGGAGACAGCTTGGAACTATAGTATAGAATGTGTTAAGTGGGAAAGAGAGAGATAAATGCTGTGTTGGAAGTAACCAAAAGATATTTAACAGCATTGGTGTGCGAATGTATTTCGAATGTCAAAAGACTGAATAAAGTAGGTGTAAAATGGATGAATAAAGGGATTAATCATGAAATTTGGAAGAAGAGAATACTGTACTGTGCAAGCAGCACAAGATGAATAATGGTAACAATCAATTGCATGAGGAGCATAAATATCAGGCCAGAAAGATGATCCAGTTGGTAAGAACAGCAAAACTACAGTGTGAGCAGAAATTAGTAAATCAGGCCAAGAAAAACCCTGGAGAGTTTTCAGATATGTGACAAGTAGAAAGAAAAATTATGGTAAGATGATGTTAATGGATGAAAATGGTAGAATAGTGACTGCTGCAGAAGACATTGTTGAGGTATTCAGTAAACAATTTATAAGGACATTTCATTCTTATTAGGGTGAAATCATGAAAAACTCAAGTGTAGAGGACATAGAAGTGGATGGCTTAATTGTGAGCAAGCAGGAGGTATATGAAGAAATAAATAAGCTTCATGTCAATAAGGCAATAGGATTTGATGACATATCACCACGTGTCTTAAGCGAATGTTCCAGGGAATTAGCAGTAGCATTGATATGCCTGTTTAATAAGAGTCTCATAACAACAGAAGGTTCCAAGAGAATGGAAAGAAGATAAAATTGTTTCACTGAATAAAGGTGGTGATGAGGCTGTGGCTACAAATTATAGGCTGATCTGTATATCTGCAATCGTGGTTAAGATACTGCAGAGAGTGGTGAGAACAGCATTATTCTCTGTGCCTGTCATCATGGGTTTGTTAAAAGTAGATCATATTTAACTAACTTCTTATGTACTATAACATGATGACAAATGTCTTGGACAAGAGATGCATATACAGTAGTATACATAGATTTTGCAAAAACTTTTGTTATAGACTGCCACATGACAAACTCTTAAATAAACTGAAATGGATAATAGACCAGTGAGTTGGATCGGTGATCAGTTGTCAGATAGGTTATCAGAAAGTTGTATGTGGGAGTGCAGTGTCCCAAAGGAGGGGGGTCACTAGTGGTGTGCCACAGGAGTCTGTATTTGGGGCCATTGTTGTTCAGTTTGTATATCCTCCTGTAAAAGCCTTACAGGAGGACTTGAATAGATTTTATGAAATGGGCAGGTAAGTGAACTGTCAGTTCAGTGTTGCAAAGGGTAAGGTTTTGAAATTTGGTAAGCAGCGATGGGATGTCTAGTAAAGCAATCCCTCGATTAGTATGCCTCCAATTAGTGCGTCATTTTTTTTTCTATACCCAAATTCGATTAGTGTGCCTACATACATCTTAAAAATAAATTTTACAGATTTAAAAAATTTCCAGTTTAAAACATTTTACAAAGTTATTTTTTAATGGCTTACAGTACTACACTATTTTCATGTACACTATGTTCCAAATTTACAACTTACAATTTGGGGCTATAGCCAAAATTTGTCATCTGCTAATTACATAGTATTTTGATGATCTTATCTCGTGCCTCCTTTGCAATTGTTTTCCTTATTTTTTTATTTTAAAGTATTTTCCCAACCTTTCATCATAAGTGAGCAAAAAAGTGGAAGTGTGAAAATGATTCGAAAAGTAATCTCATTGGAAGAAAAATTTGAAATAATAAAGAAAAATGAACAAGGCAAGTCCAGAGCAAAGATAAGACAAGGACACAAAAATAGGTGAATCAACAACTATCAGCAATTTTAAGCAAAGCTGCTGAATACAAAGAGAAAGGTAAGGCTGCTTCAAGTTCATCATGCATCACTTGAAATCAAAGTATTATAATGATTGAATTAGAGAGACTTCTTTTTACATAGATTGAAGATTGTAACCAAAAACTGATCTCGCTAAACACTGACCTTATTAAATCAAAAGCATTAAGTCTCTTTGCAACCTTGAAAGAAAATACTATCTATGATGGAAAGAAGAACAATTCAACACTAGTGCTGGGTGGTTTGAACGTTTCAAAAAGAGTATAGCCTACATAATGTTCTAATCATAGGCGAAGCTGCAGCCACCTCCTTAGCTACCTAAGTGTAGATAAGGAGGTGGCTGCAAATTATCCAGAGATTTTGAAGAACATTGTGGAAGAAGGAGGCTATTGTGGCCAACAAATATTTAATGCCGATGAAGCCGGCCTTTTTTGGAAGCAGATGCCTTCCAAGACTTTTCTGGCCAAATCAGAGAAATCTCATTTCTAAATCACTTAGGGAATTGAACAATGTAGATCCGGATATAAATTAAATTATACTTTAATAAATATTTCCAATATTTCGGCAACGTCACGTTGCCATTTTCAAAAGGAACTTACAAAAAAGCACGTGCACGTAGGCACTACAACACAGTAACTGAGAATGAAGATATGAAGCTATCGTTCTCCTAGAAGTCCTGATGGTGCCCTCTGGTGGACTAAGTAGGTGTTCTTGGCCATTGGGCTGAAGGTCTGTTGATGTATGCCTCCCAAATTTGGGGCAGTCGCATACAACCAAATTTGTTGAGGTTTGGAGAGTTTCTTAGGGCTGAGGCTGATTCCATAAATAGTCTTTCGAATTTGTATTTGCTACGGTGTATTACTGTAGCTTTCTTCCACCGTATTCTGTGGCGTGTATCCAGAGCATGGTCTGCAAGACCAGAATGGCTGTACTTGTGAAACCGAATGTAGTCCTTGTGTTCAGAAATTCTGATATTCGCTGTCCTGCCTGTTTGGCCAAAGTACGACAGTTTACAACTGCAAGGGACCTGGTATACACCAGGTAGGTCTAGGGGAAGTAGTTGGTCTTTGGTGGAGCAGATAAGGGATGTCAATTTTCTGTAAGGCCTGTAACAGGAGGTGAGGTCATGTTTCTTTAAGATTTTGGTAATTTTTTCCAAGGTGCCTCGGATGTAGGGAATGGTGATGGATTTAGAGTAATCTTTGTTGTGGAGGGGGGGGGGGGGCTGTGGTTTGTAGGTTTTAATATTTTTTGGGGGGTAGCCATTGACTGAGAAAGTGTTGAGGATGTGATTTAGTTCAGTGTTTAGGACCATGTCGTTAGAACAGATTAGAATTCTACCGTCAATCCAAAACTTGCTACCAACACCGTAATCAACCTTTCTTCAGTCACCCTGAAGCCTGAAGCACTCAACGTGCTTGCACGTGGCTGCAACTTCGCCATTGCTCCCAAAAAAATACCTAGTGAGGATATTATGATCCAGATCGAAAGGGGAATCTGCCACCTTTCACATCAAATCACCAACAGTGTGAGACTGGATGTAGCTTGTGTCCTTTCCAAAGCAAGACCACCAAAAACCAACATATCCAACAAAGAATTTAAAGCTCTGCAGGAAATGAGGAATAATAAAGAATTAGTTATCACTAAAGCGGATAAGGGAAATGCAACTGTAGTACTTAACCAAAAGGACTACAAAAGTAAGCTTAATGCTCTTCTATCAGATTGGGCCACTTACCTCCTTATCAATTACAGTCCCACCAACTCTCAAATTAGAAAACTTCACAGGCTCCTTAAGAGAGTCACTTCTTGGCCTGTAGAAGTTACCAACAGATTAAAGCCGTTTAACTCTATATTCCCCCGTATTTACGGACTCCCAAAAATACATAAAGAAAATCTGCCATTACTTCCCATAGTGGATGGCATTGATTCCCCCACATACAAATTAGCTAAACATTTGGCCAAAGAGCTCACACAATACTGGCAACACACCATCACACATAAAAAACTCAGCCCACTTCAAAGCCAGCATAGAAAACCTTACGCTCCAACATACTGACATAATGGTCAGCTTTGACGTCTCCTCCTTATTCACAAATGTCCCACTCAAGGAAACTTTAGAGCTAATTCAAGCTAAATATTCTCCCGATATCTCAGCCCTATTTCAGTTCACAATGAACTCAGGCTATTTTGTTTGGCAGGGAAAATTCTACAAACAAATAGAGGGGACAGCCATGGGTTCACCACTCTCCCCACCCTTGGCCAATTTCTTTATGGAGACCTTTGAAGAAAAAGCCTTAGCCTCTGCGCCACAAAAACCAACCATATGGCTTCGCTACATTGATAATGTGTTTGCTAAGAAGGAGGAGAGGAGTGTTTCATGGCTCTGAAACACTCCTCTCCTTCCTTACACACTTAAACAACCAACACTCTAGAATCAAGTTCACCCTGGAAAAAGAGGAAAACAACAGCCTCCCTTTCCTAGACACACTAGTCACCTGCCAGCCTGATGGAACCTTGGTTTTCTCAGTTTATAGAAAACCCACCCATACAGGCAGATACATTCACTAACAATTCCCCCTCCCCCTCACAACAATATAGAGTGGTGAAAACACTATACAACAGGGCTAAACTAATCTGTTCTAACGACATGGCCCTAAACACTGAACTAAATCACATCCTCAACACTTTCTCAGCCAATGGCTGCCCCCCCCCCCCAAAAAAAAAAAAATCCAAAAAATATTAAAACCTACAAACCACAGCCTCCCCCCTCCACAACAAAGATTACTCTAAATCCATCACTATTCCCTACATCTGAGGCACCTCCGAAAAAATTACCAAAATCTTAAAGAAACATGACCTCACCTCCTGTTACAGGCCTTACAGAAAATTGGCATCCCTTATCCGCTCCATCAAAGACCAACCACTTCCCCTAGACCTACCTGGTGTATACCAGGTCCCTTGCAGTTGTAAACTGTCGCACTTTGGCCAAACAGGCAGGACAGCGAATATCAGAATTTTTGAACACAAGGACTACATTCGGTTTCACAAGTACAGCCATTCTGGTCTTGCAGACCATGCTCTGGATACACGCCACAGAATACGGTGGAGGAAAGCTACAGTAATACACCGTAGCAAATACAAATTCGAAAGACTATTTATGGAATCAGCCTCAGCCATAGAAACTCTCCAAACCTCAACAAATTTGGTTGTATGCGACTGCCCCAAATTTGGGAGGCATACATCAGCAGACCTTCAGCCCAACGGCCAAGAACACCTACTTAGCCCGCTAGAGGGCAATCAGGACTTCTAGGAGAATGATAGCTTCATATCTTCATTCTCAGTTACTGTGTTGTAGTGCCTGCGTGCACGTGCCTTTTTGTAAGTTCCTTTTGAAAATGGCAACGTGACGTTGCCGAAATATTGGAAATATTTATTAAAGTATAATTTAATTTATATTCGGATCTACGTTGTTCAATTCCCTAAGTGATTTAGAAATGCATAACCAACGTATAAGCCTGTCTACAAGAAACAGAGAAATCTCAGATGATTATAAAATCTCAAAGCAGAATGAAATTACTGCTACCAATATGCAAGCCATTTGGAAGCACATTCTTCCACATTTTGCAAATGATTTTAGAGGCTTTTCACATGAATCTAAGTTAATTAAATCTTATTTTGAGAAACAGAGTGATTCCTACCTGCCTACCTGCTAAATTTAGATGCACAATGGGAAGATCCTGAAGAATATGAAGAAAATTTAATCACTGAGAAGCCCGAAGAGATTTCACAGAAATAATTAAAAATATTTTTCATACATTCAAAGTTTTTAAGCAGCAATGCTTAGAGACTGACCCTGATGAAGAGAGAGGCAGTAAAATTTGCAGTAGTAAAAGAGGCAATAGTGCCATACCATCAGTTTTATGAAAAATAGAAACAGAATGTCTGTCAAACTACGGTAGCTTAATTCTTTGTTAAGAAGTAGAATAATAAATTTATATTCTGAATATGTTTTATTTTCCTTCAGCTTCATGATTTTCCTCTAACTAGAGCCCCTGAGATATATCCTAATTCTTTTATAAAAAAATTAAGGGTCAAAAAAGAAATTTGAGGAATGAATTATAGGTTATTATATTTGATTAGTGTGTTTTCATTTGATGCGCCTGTTTTTAAGACCTCATTAGGCACATTAATCGAGGGATTGCTGTATATATTTGCTGGGGGAAACTTTAAAGGTGGTAGAGGAGATGAGAGATCTGGGAATGGGTGTGTAGAAGGACCTGAAATTCAGGGGCCACATTGCACAAGTTGTGAAGCCATCACATTGGATAATGACAATGATGCAGAAGGACCCTGATGTGCAGAAATAAAGGGGTTATGATTCCATTATATAAGGCTCATATGGATTATTGTGCACAGATTTTTGGGCACCAGGTTTTCATGGTGATGATATGTTAGAAAGGGTCCAGAGAAGATACTCAAAGGTAGTCAGTGGTCTTTGGAATATGGAGTAGTATGAGGACAGATTCTTAATCTGAATGTGAATTGCAAAGAATCGTGAATAGGAGGAGGAGAATGGGGGGGGGGATATTGAGATATATAAGCTAGTCAGGGGTTGTTATCAGATTGACACGGAAGACATTTTTTATACAATAGGAGAGTGGGAGGATAGAACAAGAGGCTATATCTGAAAACTGTATAAGGAGGGTGTGAGCAGAGGAATGAGGAGTAGGTTCTTTGCACGAATAGTGGTTAGTAAGTAGAATGCATTGCCTGAGTGTGTTGTGGATGTAGACACATTAAATCAGTTTTAGACACAGGCAGATGAGCTTTGTTGTCGATAGTGTGCATCTCACACAATGAATGTCTGACTCCATGGAGGGAGATGTTAATAATAATAATAATTAGCTAAACAAAATTCACAACAAAGAAATCTTTGATAAGAATATAGAAGATAATATCAGGAAGGTAGCAAAATGTTCTGGTAGGTATTCTAAAAGCTTAGAAATGGAAGTAGATGTAGGAATTATATGATAAATTGACATGAAAACAGAGATCTGGAATAATTACTTTGAGACTTAAATGAAATGTTAGGTGACCGAATGGGGTAGAAAAGAATGCACCGAGAAGAATGCAGTCACAGTATATATCAGTACTCAAGATAGAAAAATTCACCAGAAACTTGAAATGTAGAAAGGCTGCTGGAGTAGATGATATTTAATCAGAAATGCTCAAATATATTCAGTTTCATAATATGTATCCTCAAGAAATGTACAGGATATTATGATGGTACTGCATGATAAATTTACATTATTATTATCTTCCTATCAACAGCTTTCCTCCAAATTAGTCTTATCTGTCTGGACTCCAGATTGTTAGATCTTAATTTTATTCTTGTAAGGCAATTCTAACTGCATCATATCTACCTACATCTTTATCTTCTTTTGAGTCTCTTCTTCCTGGCAAAAAAAACACTTGTTTTGTTAACCTTTCCTGCCCCATTCTGTTTTAAGTCCCACACCATCTGCAATTAGCTCTGCTGACACAATGCTGAATGCTATCATTGTCAAGTTGCTTCCTAATGTCTTCATTTTTAATATGATTTGGCCATTTAATAGACTGAAAGTAGCATAAAGAATGAATTTTTTTTTATGTTGCTCCCACCCATGAAAGGTTATTTGCAAACCTATAGTATATTTTGTACCATCGAGGATTTTATTATTTTTTATTTTTATCAATTTGTATGTATTTTTTTGTATTTAAAAAAAAAAAAAAATACAAAAATTAAGAATTAAGGACAGCTGAAGATTTAAAAAAATCCTCTCACATTTGAATTTGCTGCAGTGAAACAAAAGTGTGTGCATTTCCTATTTGATTCTGTGGGTGATATTGAATAACTCCAGGCATGGCCTGCTAGACCTGACTGTGTATAGTCAGATCCCTCCTAATCTCTGCTGCTGCTGCTTGTACTGGCCCATTTCTACTAATAAGCCATCAGCTCACTACAGACTGAGCTTTCAGCCATTCTAATACCCTGGAGCTTTTGGCTATTCTTGCAGACAGCTTCACCACATGCTCCTGTAGCTGAATCAGTCAATGTTTTTTTCAATGTTTGTCACTGAGACTCCGAGATTTAGTTCTTGTTTTTAAACTGTCTCATTTTTTTGTCAATAATGTTTGTACAGTTGAGTCTCCAGTTTAACTGTAAAAAATGCTCAACTTTAATTCTTTTTAAATCTTTTAAAATCCTTTTGATTACAATCTTATCAAATCTCATTTTAAAATAATGAAAAGATTACTCAGAAAAGTAACTTATTGCCTTTCTGAAATTACCACTGTAATCCTCTATGACCCAATGTAGATGCTACGAATTTCTCCTCTTGTAGAGATTATTTAAACAATTAGCAAAAGGCTTTTGCAAGAAATGTAATTTTAAATAATTCTATTATGGTCAGCTTTGATAACACTTCTCTCTTCACCCAAATCCTCCTGAATAACATCTTAACGTGTTTAAAAAATGTTTATGCTTCCCCCTCCCCCCCACAACATCACAGATCTCTACTTTGTTATTCATAGTTACTTCTCTTGGAAGAAAAAAAATATACAGGTAGGTTGACAAATATACTTAAAAGTGCAATGGGTTATTTCACTTGGCAATTCTTATATGGAGTTTTGAAAAGCATGCTTCTGAAACAGCCCCACTTAAGTTCCATTTGATTAAGATATATTCAGTTTTACTTCTTCACCTCAATAGTCAACATTTAATTTGTTTTACTATGGAAAAGAGATCAACAGCAGTTTAGCTTTTCTAGACACAATATTAATACATCTTTCAAATGACAACTTTTCTTTTATTATATACAGGGCTCGACAGATATGCTTTCCTACTCGCCAATGATGAGTAGCTGCAAACTGGACAAAATAGAATGCTTTAATTGTTCTGTGGAACACCTATTGACTTATTGGGATATATCATTAAAAAAAAAATAAGGGGGGGGGGTTCTTGAGCGAGTAAATGTTTTATGTGGTGAGTAGGATTTTGAATAATTTGTCAAGCTCTGTGTGTATACACACATACACATGCAGAAAATCTATTTAAACTGACATATATTCTCACAGTTGCACTTAACCATATATGTGGACCTTCATATCTAATGTCTAATATCTAATCTTCATATCTTCATATCAAACCTAAAATGCTTGATCCTTCCCATAATCCTTTAGCCTTTTCTTTATGCAGATCATAGTAATGTGATTACTAGTAGCTATGTTTTGGACACATCAGAAAAATAGCCAGAATTTTGAAAAAATACAATCCCTGCACTGCATTCGAGCTCTACTCAGAAAAAAAACTAGCTGTCCTTATACATTCCTCTAAGGACCAGCTCCATCTTCTTTCAGTTCCTAGGCATGTATAGGATTCCTTGTATATCTGCAAGGCTGGTATACTATGGTCATATTGGAAGAGCAAAAAAACATGGCTATTGACAATCAGTATAATAATAATAATAATAAATACAACTTACAGAATCAAATGGAAAACACTGTTCCTCGATGCAAGATTTTTTTGAAGTTTTTATGAATCTGTAGCTGTCTTAAAAAAAAAAAAACCCTTTAAGCATGGTTGTGTTAAACTCTCTAGAATATGGGAAACGATAATTTTTAGACATTCCAAGTTACAATCTAGGCTTTCAAATATAAGATATTTGAAACATTAAATTGTTTAATTCATTCATTTTTATTCCATTAAACATCTAACCTGAATTTTATCAGCACCTATTACCATTGCACTAATTTCTTTCTTAGCAGTAATTCTTAGATTAAAATTCTAATCATACCAGACTTATTTAGGAAGAAAGGTGCCATGGCTTGCTTTTCAATTCAACAAAATATATGAATCCATATATTTTTCAAGGTGCTTCTGAATAAAATTATATTTTAAAGAAAACAAACTCTGTGTTGTGAGGCAGCTGGCAAACAGTCATCATCCACAATAAATAAACATCTTGAAGTTCTGCTCATAAATTTGATTTTCCTTGGTTTGATTTGTTTACACTTAAAAGAAATCAAGGCAACCTTGAGTGGAGTCCACAAACTGCATTATTTCTATCTTTAGCTGCCAACACTCACTCCTGCACCTGAACGAGTGTGTGTGTGTGTGTGTGTACATTACTGCTTTTGATAACTATTATACATTATCACCCTCCTTGTATATTATAACTATTATATATTATCATCTTCCTTATATAAAATAACTATTATATCTTAGCACCATCCTCATGCTTAAAATTATCCATTTTTAAATGCTACATTGAGTATGACATGGTGATGCAACATCTATACCCTAGAGATGTGACATCTGTATCCCATATTGCTTGTGATGCATATTCTTTGTAATTGGATCACCAGTTTTCTCTCAGGTTTCTGCATAATGGTGGAGGGTGTTTTCCACTAATATGAGTATTCCTCAGGGCTCTGTCTCACTCACCTTCTTCCTTGTATACATAAATAATACTCTCTCTTATTTTCTCTCTCTCTCTCTGATCTCAAACTCTTTTCATAGTTTTTGCTGATAGCACTGCCTATTCCTCCTACTCACATGATAAACCTTGCGGTACTCAAATGTCTGACTAAAAGATCAATAACCAACTCGAGACCTTTAATTTTCATACCATCCTTCAGCGGGATGATGAAATCCTGGTCACCTTCAGTCACCTTAAGGGTCTCTCAAAATTTGCTTCTGGTTGTCGAGATTTATATGCTGGTTATGAAAATTTGGAGGGAAAAAAATGTTAAAAATTTAATTTTTCCATATCCTTTGAGATCTTTTTTTTAATTTTATCATCATCATCATCAAATTCCTGACATGTACCCTCAAGGGGGTGTACAGGATATGATAGTACTACATGAAAAATTTACATCATTACTAACTTCCTATCTACAATTTTCTTCCAAATCAATCTGTTACTTGTCAAGACTCCAACATTATCAGATCTTATATTTCTATCGTCTAAGGCACTTTTTATCATATGATTCCACCTATATCTTGGTCTTCCTCTGGGTCGTTTTCCTGCCAACCTGGCAGAGAACGCTTGTTTTCCTAATCTTTCCTTGCCCATTCTATTCCAGTGACCATATCACCTGAGATTAGCTCTGCTAATGCATTCCTGGATGCTGACAATGTCAAGTTCTTTCCTAATATTCTTGTTTTTAATATGATATTGCCATTGATGCCATCTGTTCACGCCTCTAATCTTTCTCAGGACTCTCATATCTGCGGTCTCTAGTTTTGGTCAAGTGTTTTACTTCTGACCCAGCTCTCAGATCCATAAGTTAAAACTGGTTTGAACACTGTCTTGTATACAGCTAATTTAGTGTTCCAACTAATTTCTCTCTTATTCCATACGAATTTATTCATTTGACTGCCTACCATACCAGCTTTGTTGATTCTGATGTCTATTTCTATATTTAATTTATCATCTTCAGTAAAAATCGTGCCTAAGTAGCTGAAATGTTTTACTTGTTCCACAGGTTCTCCGTTCACAACACAGTTGACATTTTCAACAATTCTACCTATTTTAATTGTCTTTGTCTTCCTAATGCTGACCTTCATACCATATCTATTACAACAGTTATTCAATTTAGTCAGGGAATCTTGCAAACTTGTAGTGGATTTATTTAGAAGTATAACATCATCCGCATAAAGCAAAGAGCTGACATTAACATCTCCAATCCTGATATCATGTTTAATACCACTTTCTTTCATATTGTGATCCATATACATAATGAATAACAGATGGGATAAAGGTGTGTCCTTGTCTCACACCAGATTTTACATTAAACCATCTTCCTGTACTTCCTTCAATTCTAACTGCTGACTTACAACTCAAATAAAGACTAAGTATTGCTTGATATAATTCCCCGTTGACACCATATAACTGTAGCATATTGAATAGCTTCTCTCTCTTGGCACCTTGTCATATGCCTTTTCCAGATCGACAAAACTTAAATACAGATCTTTGTTATATTCCCATGCTTTCTCAACCATTTGTCATAAAGTGAAGATCTGATCCTGACAGCCTCTATTTGACCTGAATCCAGCTTGTTCTTCACCAAGCTTTTCTTCCACAATTCTTCTCAACCGTGTCTCAAGTATACTTGCATCTATCTTACCAGGAACACTCAGTAATGGAATGCCTCTGTAATTCTCACATTCAGTTTTATTTCCCTTTTTATATATGAGTACTATGAGAGCTCTATTCCAATCATCGGGAATTCGTCCCTCTATCCAGGCTTTCTGAACTATGCATTGCAGCCACTTTAAGACTTTTATACCACCATACTTCAGCATTTCTGGTCGTCTACTCCTGCTGCCTTTCCACATTTCAAGCCTTTGATGGCTTTTTCTACTTCAAGTATGGATATGTATTCCTGACTGTATGCCTGTCGAGTGTTTTTTATCACTGTGCTATCACTGCTTGTTTCATTTAGCAATTTTTTAAAGTAATTACTCCATACTTCAAGGATATCTTTTTCTGCTGTTTTCATGTCACCTTTATCATCTCTAACTCCTTTTACAGTATTCTTTCTTCCATTTCTAAGCTTCTTCAATAACCTCCAGAATATCTTACCACCTTCTTGATATTTATTTTCTATGTTCTTGCCAAAGTCCTCCCATGACTTTTGTTTTGCTAGTTTTACACAGTTTCGCTTTCTTACATTTGTCTCTGTATTCTCTAAGAGCAAAAGCTGACTTATTTGCCAGGAACTTTTGATATGCTTTCTTCTTTTCCTTCACTGTCTCTTTAACTTCCTGTGTCCACCATGGAGTTCTAATTTTTCTATCCTTGCAGACAACTTCACCACATGCCTCTCTAGCTAAATCAGTGAGGGTTTTCTTCAAGGCTTGCCACTGAATCTCCAAGGTTTGGTTCTTGTTCTCAAACTCTTTAATTTTTTTCTTCAATAATTTTTGTGTATTTTAGTCTACCGTTCATATCTGAGAGCTGCTCAACTTTTATTCGCTTTAAAACTTTCTTACATGTCATTCTTTTCAATATGAAATTCAATTTTATCCTGCTCAAGACTAAATTGTGATCACTTCCAATTTCAAATCCTCTGCGTACTCTGGTGTCCTGCAGAAGTGAGAAAACATCACTATCAACAATAACATAGTCAATGAGACTTTTCTTATTCCTTGCCTCTTCTATCTGTGTGAATTTGTTTACATTTTTATGTTATAACATGGTATTAGTAATAACCAGTCCATGTCCTGAGCAGAAATCCAACAGGTATTTGCCATTATTATTTTATTTTATTTATTTTTAATTAATTTTATTTTTATTTATTTTTATTAATCATTAATTTTATTTATTTGAGATTTATATCCTGGAAATTTTATGTTATGATTTGTAGACAATGGTTTGGATCTGGTCCACATATCCAAAGTTGGATATGTGGTCCATCTTTAACAACAATGCATACATCTAGAGATCATTATCATTGGATCACACTGTTCTAAGATACTAAATGAAAGAGAAAACTATCTAGAGGAGGAATGACTAAATTACATGATCCCCAATTATCTTTCCCAACAGGGAAATCACTTTGCTGGTCAAATAACTGAAGGTACAGTTATGTCATTCTATACCAGAAGTCAGACTGATATACTGTTCAAGGGTTGGTTACTTAAAAGTTCAGTTATTTAAAGTTGGATAATCCAGAGATCATGGTATTTATGATGTAGAAAGCTTACTGAAGTTTTATGATGTTTTAAAGCTAGAGAATTTCCTTATTTTTTAAGTGAATTTGGGATAAATTTTGTTTGTTAAAACTTTAGTATTTTTTGTTCAGTATAATAAAGAATGATGATTTTATCGATAGCCTAATTATAATTTTTACGCATACATAAAAATATACATTTTCTAATATATTTTTCTGTCTTTTTTGCTAATTTGAAAACAATTTTCTTTAGAGTACTAGATGCTGTTCTTCATTTTCTTATGGTATGGTACTATTGCACCTTGACTATAAGAGAAAGCATATTAGTTGTTAATGGCTCACGGTAAGTTTGAGTGGTTATTGTATTGAATTTTTTGGCCTCTTTTAGCTGATTTTTTTTTTTTAATTGGTTCCTGTTTCATGCTTGCTTTATTTCTTTTCTCTTATGATTGCTCCACGTTACCAATATTAAAGATAGCAGTACCCATAACTCAGTGGCCACTGGTGACAATAGAAACAGATGGAACCAGGGGCCAAAAACAACTTAATTTTTTTTATATTTATATAGTGGTTCTATTATGGATTTATAGTTGTTATTTCTATTACAATAATGTTTAGTCAGACTCCACTGATGCATTGAGCTATTAATTTTTTTAAAATTGGAAAAACGAGAAACGTTTTTCCAATAAACTATCGATTTTGTTCATAGTTAAAATATATTGTTTATGGACGTAATAAAAATTTAAACTTTAAAATAAATTATAACAAAAAACAACAACAATAATTAAACACACTAAAAACAATACAACAGAACAACAACGAGAATAAATAATAAGACAATGAAATAATTGCATGCTATTTACGTACAAAGACAGTGATTGGGCCAGACTAAATGGGCCCCAAGATAAGTGTTACGCCTGGTAAACAAACACGATCGCTATTGCATGTACCTCATACATGCCCTGTGTTCTACATGTATAAAATAGGGCCAGTCGTGGCTGGCCCCAGAGACCGTACTAAGCGCATTGTACAATATTGCCACAAAATTCTACAGTAATTTTATTATTAAACAATAAAACAGATCAACAACGAGAATAAATAATAAGACAGTGAAAGAATTGTGTGCGCTATTTATGTACAAATGTAGTGATTGGGCCAGACTAAACGGGCCCCAAAATAAGCGTTGTGCTCGGTAAACAAACACGATTGCTAGTGCAAGTGGTTCACAATCAAAAAAGCGCACGCTATGTACGTACACAGTGACTAGGCCAGACTAAACTGGCCCCAAGATAAGTGTTGCACCCAGTAAACAAATACGATCGCTAGTGTACGTGCTCATACATGCCCTGTGTTTTACACGTATAAAATAGAGCCAACTGTGGCTGGCCCCAGTATAATGAGACTGTACTAAGTCTCATTATACAATATTGCCACAAAATACTACAGTATTTTTTTTATTAATCAATAAAACGTGTTGGAAATAGATCAAAAAATAATAATTACAAGAAACATATTTTTTAAAGCTGCAATTATTGGGCTACTTATACAAATATAGGTGAGGCCCGGCTCCTATAGACGAGCCGCCCCTGCCATAACTATCTTTAACAACAATACATACAGCTAGAGATCACTAAACGTATTATTAATATTGCAGCAAATTATTTATTTAGCTACTTCATATTCTTTCTCAAGATCTGAGTGTTATACTCAAATATATAAAAAAAAATCATTCTTCTGTTGAAGAGATAGCATATTCAAGTATAGCAAATGCTATACTTGAATATGCTTTACTGAATTCACTCACTGTAGCAAACTATCAAAGAATCTAAATGAAAGTTCCACTTCATCAGTGGAATCAGAGTTTATAAGGATGTAGCAAGTTTTCCTTCCATTTTCTTGGATCCCTATATTTTCTCTTTTGATCCAAACACTTGCTTTCATCTGTTAACAGAAGTAATTCCAACTGGAATAAGGGCTTCATTCCTCATGCCATTCAAAATTCCTGACTGCCACCCAGGCCTTGCCTCATACCAATAAGTGCATCAGCCCAAGAAATCATATCAGAAGTCTCTTTAACAACAACAACAACTCCATCTTCATACTCATATTATGTTGCATCTTTCAAGTGATGCAGAAAAACCATCCCAAATCCAAATATGATATTCCTCAAATTGTCCTCAAAACTGTACAGAATTAACCGATCCTATAATCATTTTTCTTTCTTGTTTGATATCTATTCCATTGCATGGAAGCAATGGAATAGACTATTATTCATACTTACACACTACACATGCCACATTGGCAAATATTTTTTACATCTCATAAATCATCAATGTGGAATGAACAGGAGATAAAAGTTTGAATATACGAGAACACTAAAACACATGTTGCAAATGAATGTAGACATGACTACAATAGATATGTAGTCACATAGCTAGAATAAGAGCATCTATATATATATATATATATATATGTATATTAAAAATATGCCTGTAGTTCCACAAAAAGTTCTGTAAGGGTGAAAATTTTCCAAGTTAATGAGGAGGATATCTGACATGGAGAAAGAAAGAAAGAAAGAGGGGTTGTTACTTGTTTGAGATCTAAACAGCAGAGTTGGAAATGAATACCATACATATAGAGATGTTTTGAGAAAATTTGGACAGGAAGGTAAGGATAGTCATGGTCAGTGCCTGTTCTATTTCTATTAAATACATAAACTAGTTGTTTCTCAACTGCATGCAACATAGAAATGTGCACCTTTTCACATGGAAACAAAACACAAGAAATAAAAGTCACCGACTTTGTTGATGATGATGATGACTTTGTGAGTTCAGAATGCAAGATTGTTCTGAAGATTTGCAGTGGAGAAAGTTCTTTGTCTGCTGTTCAGTCTGTGGGCCTTTTTTATCTTTAGAATATAAGTTTAAGATATAATCCAGAATTGTAGAGACGTGTAAAACAAACATTTTACACACACTTTTACGCTCATGCAATACCATACTTTACATTAATATTATTTGTTAGTAAAATATTAATTTTGAATTTTTTTTATCTCTCTCTCAATCTCTTTCATTCTTAAGTTAACTTATTTTTATAATAATATCCCAGATATGACCCTGTTAACAGAAAAGAAAAATGTTAATAAACCACTGGTATACCACAGATGACTTAAATCCTGTAAATTCTTTCCACACCACTCCTGCATATTATTTATGCATTGCCATCTTAGCTGTTCTCTGCTGTTTATACCAAACATCAAGGTTTGATCTTTCTACTTTATCCAACCTGCAGGTATGTCCAGAAAGCTTAAGTTTCCTTTGTATTATTGTCTGCATTAGGCTCTTTTCTTCAGTTTGTTTTTATACTTTACAATTCTGCATTTCTTACCTTTTGCATCCATCTAATTTGTAGAAACTTTCTATAACATTTTCTTTTAAAAGCCAATGTTTGGCTTACAAAGTCTTTGACTATTACTCATGACCCACCACTATAGAGAGCACTTGTGAATATGCAAGTTCCACAAGCTCCACAAGCTTTATAGCAAGGCTTACTGATTTACTTTTCCATATGTTATCTGCTGCCTGTAGGTTTACTTCTACTTTTGTTATCTGAGATCTTGTTTCTTTTTTACAATCTAAATCATGTGTCATGTTTTATCCTAGGTATGTGAAGTTCCTAACTTTTTTGAAATCATGTCCATTGACCTTTATTTGCTCATTATCATCAAAGTTACATCCTCTTCTCTCCAAATATCATTGTTTTATTTTTGTCTATTATCAGCTCATATCTCTTTCCTTCTTTGTTTCAGCACTGTTTTTTCTGGTTCTTCATCTTCTTCATTACTGAAGAAATTGAAAACCTGAATCATCTGTGAATTGCAAATTATTGATTTTTGCATCTTAAATATGAATTTCTTTATATTTTCCTTTATGACATCCACTGTTCTTTCCAAAAGCATGATGAAGATCAGTTGCATCACATGCCCAATTAGGTTGGGTGTGCAATGGTGTGGCTTATGCTGCACTACAAAATTCACGCCAATTTGATTGTATGATTGCATTTTTTTGATGTATGAAAGTTTTAAGAGTGCATAGTGCATGACTGCTCATTTTAATTGGTCCAGTGCAATTAATTGAAGGATAACTTTGAATATTTTAAGTTATCAATTAATATAATTTTAAATATGGAAAGCATAAAGGTCAAATGAACAATAGCTATACTTCATGGACAATGTTTATGTGAGAAGCACAAAGGGTTTATGCTTCGTAGTGATATTAGATTATCATTGGCAAATACTAGAGTGAGATGTAGTTAATTTGAATTTTGATATGATTTTTGAACAGCCATATAACATGCACAGAAATTGGAAAAAGTAATCCTTTGGGAAATTATTATTTTTCTGGATTGAACCAAAGAAAGGCTGAAATAACTTGTTTTACTTACTTATACCCAAATTCCAATCTTCTTTGACTATAATCATGCAATCTGCAAAAGCTCGGACTGAAAATGGGATATTCAGTAGATCGTCAACACTATTACCCATTGTAAATATGGACCAAAAAGTTATAAATTATTTATAAAAAATTATATATTCAAAATTTGTCTATATCGGTGTCCTAAACATGCCAGTTCACACATGCTCACAAAACAGATGAAACTCAGAAAACAAAAGCTGCAACTCATGACAAATGATAATGTTCAGTTGGATTGGTTGACAATAACCAATCACAGCCACTGATTTCTGGGTGCTGTTGTCTCAGCACACAGCCTGCCTCATTGTGATCTGTACTGTCACATGCCTTCTGAAAGTTAAAAAAACAGGCATAATTTCTCCCTCCCCCTTATATAGCGCTTTCTTCGCTGTTAATTTTCTTATCTTTTATGTTAAATATCATCATAAGTACTTTTCACACATTACTTGTTAGAGTAATTATTCTGTAATTTTTGAAATCCATTTTACTTCCTTTTTATTTGTGAATAGGTATTAGAATTGATCTTAACGGTCAGATTTTTAGACGACATATACTATAATATTAATTAAAAAACTATAATTAATACTTCCTGTATTTCGGTAATGTTACATTACCATCTTCAGGGAACATAAAAATAATGATATGTGCACACAGGCACTAACACTAAACAAATATGGCTGAAGACAACAACTGATGTCAGTCCTAGAGTCACACCAATACAGCCACTCAGGACCTGCTGACCATGCTTTGGACAGCAACTATAGTTGCTATATAGTTACTATAGTCACTATAGTAATGACAGTTACTATAGAACAACTCTATTTCTTCTTGAATAATTTCTGAAATGAGTGAATAGACCTGGACCACTGTGATGTTACATGCTCTTGAAGCAAATCTTGCCATTATTATACTTTTATTTACTGGTTTGTATCCTAGTAATGCTTCTCTTTCTCATTTACTGAGAAGGAATCCAATTCCTACTTCATTTTTTGTACTGTTGTCACATTAGATGATTTTTTTTCATCTTACCAGTCTTAACAGTTTGTTCAGCCATCCTTAACACTGGGAACAGACGCTGTTCGCAGCTGCCCACTATGGATATCAGATGCTGCTGTTATCTGTTGGTCCATGGGGGGTATTTCTTTTCTCTCCTACCACTCATATCTAAGAGACATTCTCCTATCCACCACCGAGGGATGTGTCGTCTAGAGGTTTCAGACTCCCTTGAGAGGATTAACTAGATACCATGTTGTTTTCCGTATTTTTGATATATATATATATATATATATAAATTTTTTTTTTCACATTTGACGTCCGTAGACGCTGTATGGTCGCTGCCGTACCTCACATGGTTTTGGCAGTAATGTCTTCTGCTACAATAAGTGGTAGGGTCGCAGATTCCCTTTCCACACAAAGTTTGTAGGACAATCACAAACATCCATACCCACGGCTGGATATTTTTTATTGAAACAGATTAAATGACTAGAAGCTGAGAGATAAAAATAAAAACACTATTTTATTTAAGTAAACTGCAAAAGAATATACTATAGAACTAAAAAAGAACTTCTTAATGAAAGAATTTATGATACAAAATGAACCTTAGCACATTTATTTTCCCAGAAAGCTTCTTTATCTACCACTATAGAACAAACTTTAGACCATACTTGGAAACTTATTAAAGATACGATCGAATTACAGGCTTCCGAGATTCAAAATGCCAATAAAATAAAATTAAGAAATTCGAAGCTCTAAAACAGGGGTCGCCAAACTTCTTTGACTGTCAACCCCCTCAAGAGTTTCTTGACTTTTTATCGACCCCCCCCCTCTATTTTACTATTACGTAATTATAATAGGACAAGCAAAAAAAGACGTGAGTTTTTAGATTGTTTATTTTATAGTTACAGTGTTTATTGTATATAATATTGTATATAATATATAACGTATACTATATATAATATAGTATATGTTATTATATTACTATTACTATCACTAGTAATATCACTGGTATTACTAGTGATATTAATATACTGATATTAATAAACTACCAGTATTACTACCAGCCCTGCTCAACTCTTCAACATACAGAAGTTTAGTTCGTGAATGAATAACAATTGAACTATAATATGTATGTTGATGAATTTTAGAACATTAATGCTTACTTGTATGTCGATGCGCAAAAAATAAGACTGGGATTGAATATGTGCAAGTATAAGTAAATAAGAACCGCATACGTGTTGCAATCTTGCTCCCGCCACACCAGCCGGGCGTGAACCACCGACATTCGTTTATTGGTAAATACATAATTTTGGCCTACTTGATTGGCCTCCGTAACTATTTTCATGACCTTGCTCCATCTTATAGGTCCTATTCATGTCACTGTTCCCACGATTCACTCTTAATTGCATTGTCATTCAGGATGGAGGTAATCCAAGTTAACCGAAAATTAAATATTACCCGTGCAATGATGTCTTATATTTTTCTTTCGACCCGAGCCCGAATTGACCTCTAACAATGTTATATCAACCACTGCTCTAAAACAAGAAAAATCATCTAAATCAAAGTTTCAACTCTCTCTTGATAAAATTATTATTAACAAATCCAGTTATAACCTTTCTAATGTTGAAAAGAATATCCTTAAGAAAGGCTTTAATTATGTTATGTGCCCAAAATGCATTCCAAAGGAGCTGTTAATTAAAAAAGTTTAAAAAGCTACCTCTTTCTTTCCTACTCAAGAAGCTAATTTACTTCGTATGGAATCCATTTTTATAATTAATAATGCAAAACCTCTTACAGATAATATTTCTCCAGCAGAATGCCAAGCAGTAAAAAAAAAATAATAACAATAATAAAAGAGACAGAAATAATAATTCTACCTGCAGATAAAGGTAACTCAGTTGTCATCCTGGATACTGAGGAATATAATAACAGAATGTTTCAATTATTACAAACAGATACTTACTCTATTCTTGACAGTGATTCAACTCATGAACTCCATAAAATTATTCTTAACAAATCCAGTTACAACAAAAGAAAATGCAAGTAGATTATTATGTCTGTACATGAATTCCAGGAGTATACCAAGAACCTTCTGAGAACCACTACAGAGTTTTGGAATTTATATTTATATCTTTTGAGGAAAAAAGCTATCTCTTCATTCCGTTGAAACCTAGGTTGTAGAAGAGATATATAGATGACATTTTTCCTAATCTGGAGTCATGGTCCTGATTCCTTAAAGACTTAAAGATTATTAACAAATCCAATTACAACTAAAGAAAATGCAAGTAGATTATTATGTCTGTACATGAATGCCAGGAGTATACCAAGAACCTTCTGAGAACCACTACAGAGTTTTGGAATTTATATTTATATCTTTTGAGGAAAAAAGCCATCTCTTCTACAACTTAGGTTTCATTCCATTGAAACCTAGGTTGTAGAAGAGATATATAGATGACATTTTTCCTAATCTGGAGTCATGGTCGTGATTCCTTAAAGAATTTCCTAGATCATCTCAACAGTCGACACCCGAAAACCCAATTTACTATAAAATTAGAGATTGATGGCTCTCTCCCGTTCCTAGATGTCAAACTCACTTGTGTATCTGAAAAATTTAAGATCTCCATGCACAGTCCCATCACTATCCACCTCAAAAACTTTGCATTATCTATATGCTAGGCAAATGTGCATGCTCTCTCTCTCCTCTGTGAAGAAATATATATCAACAAAAAAACTTCCGTTTTTTCTTACAACCTTTCAGCAAAATGGTTATTCAAAACATAGTTAGAAAGCTACTATTGAAACCACCTCCTCACTGTATTGAAAATAGAAATAATGAAAAAGGTTACATATTAAGGGAGGACATGAAAGGGTTGTTTGAAGAGCTGAGAGTGAAGAGTGAGAAAGTGAAAATTGTCAGCATATTACCTTGATATGATAAAAATGAGCTATGATGGCAAACAATTTGATGCATAGGCTGTGTAGAAGAAATGGATGTGAGTTTTTTGGATGTGTGGAGTGAGTCTCTGGGAAGATTGGGTTAGTATAAGAGGGATGGCCTACACCTGAATGCATTTGGTATCAGGAGTCTTGAAAAACTAATTACTGGTATGAGACCTAACACAGAGTCAGGGAAACTAAATTGTAAAGGGAGGAATAGTCCGAATTTGAGGGTAAGAGCAGCAATGTTATATAACTGTGCTAATGATGGGAATGAACTTTTCCACAGAAATGTTGAGGAGGAGAGAAATGATTTTGACTTTGTGTTCATCCGGTTCGGACACATCAAACGTGTGCAAAGATATCTACATGTATAAGCCACTAGAGAAGAATAGAGATCTGCAAGTTGTCCAACTGTGTTGTCATGTAGACTGCAGACAAGAGTATACAAAAGAAAATGCAAGTAGATTATTATGTCTGTACATGAATGCCAGGAGTATCAAAAACAAAGTGATATAGAGTTTGTTGCCTTGGTCAATATGTTGGGACTTCAGATTGTAGGCATTTAGTGAGACCAGGCCATCTGAATTAGACATACTAACTGGTATCGAATGTAAACGGTACTGTATTTTTTTGGGAGGATAGGAGAGGAGTGGGCATGCTCCTATGATATCGGATGACTTGAATCCATTTAGAATTGAGACCTATGATTGTAGTACTACTAACAGTATTTTATGTGGCAGTAATTCTGAAGCCATCTGTTGTGAGGTGGAATCTAACAAGACAAATTACATAGCGGGGTATTGTTACAGACTTGGTGGATCGGTAGCTGGTGATGAAGAAATGCAAGTAACTAAGTTTATGAATGTTCCGGAGGCAGAACAGTTACGTCTTTAACTAACACTATAATCAAATCTAACACTCTTTGACCTCGTGTTCCTTCTGTCACATGCTGCTTGAGGATGTTGTCTCATAACAGCTCAGTAGGCTAGAATAGTCACAACTGTTGTACGGAAAGCAATGTCTGATTATGAAAAGAAACTGGCTCTTCGTACTAAAGACAACCCACAAGAATTCTATTAATATGCTGCAAGTAAAAGAAAGAATGAATATGAAAGAATAACTCCTCTAAATCCAAATGGCACGTGGGTTACAGATGCAGAAGAGGTTGTTCAGTTAATGAGTGCCAATTTTGTTGAAAGCTATCAACCTGGTGAACGCAACATTGAGCTCACTGTTACCTCTTCACTAGAGGAAGAAACGCAGGTGTGTGAGGCCAAGGTATTAGAGCTGTTGCACAAACTGAATAAGAATTCAGCAATAGGGACTGATGGAATATCAGCACGTGTGCTAAAAGAGTGTTCAGCTGAACTGGCCATTCCTTTGACCAGGATGTTTAATATGAGTCTCAGAACAGGCAAGATTCTGCAGGAATGGAAGGAATGTATGGTAATTCCATTGCACAAGGGTGGTGCAAAGACTGATGTATCCAACTATAGATCAATTAGTATCTCAGGAGTGGTGGCAAAGATTTTGGAAAAATTTGTTAGGACCTGTATTCAGAAATGGGTTGACAGTGAATCTCTACTTTGCAATGAACAACATATGTTTACTAAAGGAAGGTCATGTTTTAGCAACTTGCTCACATTCTATAACAATGTTACCATTGAACTAGACAAGGGGAATGGATACACCATGATACTTTTGGATTTTGCTAAGACTTTTTACAGAATACAGCATTGTAGACTGTTGAATAAATTGGAGAAAATTGGTTTGGGTTATACAATATTAGCATGGATAAGAGGATGGCTGACTTACAGATATCAAAAAGTGGTATACGAGGGATCTGAGTTTGCAAGGTTTAAGGTAACAAGTTGTGTACCACAAGGATCAGTGCTTGGTCCAGTGTTATTCATTCATTAATGATATTGAGAAGGATTTGGCACAATCCTTCTCATACAGCTATTTGCTGATGATACAAAGATAGGTAGGATAATCAGGAATGCTACTGAACTGATATGCAGTCTTTGCAGAATGATTTGAATAGGCTAGAATTGTGGGCATGGGAAAATGGGTGTTAGTTCAACGTGAGTAACTGTAAAGGCATTCACTTCGGCATGATTAGATATCCAAAGTCATATTATATTGGTGGGATTAGGCTAGAAGAAACTGATGAGGATAGGGATCTTGGAGTATTAACAGGTAGGAAGTTGAAGTTTAGGGGCCATGTGGCAAAGACTGCAAATACAACTCAAAAGATAATTGCAATGCTGAAACGAACGTTCACATGTAAAGATAAGGATGTTATTTTGCTTCTTTACAAAGCCTTGATAAGATCTCACTTGGACTATTTTACACAGGTCTGGTCTCCTGGTTTCCGTTTTGATTCTGATATATTGGAGAGAGTACAAAGGAGAGTGTTAAAAATGATATCAGATTGTGGAATACTGATTATGAAGACAGATTGAGAATTTGTAGGCTGCAGACACAACAGGAGAAAGAGGGGGTGATATGATTGAGACTTACAAACTTCTGAAAGGGTCATACAGGATTTCAATTGATGGAATTTTTCAATTTATGGATGGTGGACATCCTTGGAAGCTGAGAATGAAGGCTGCCGAGAAGGGTGTGAGGGCTAGATTTTTCTCTCAGAGATTGGTGCTTGATTGGAATGGATTACCATTAGATGTTGTGAATGCAAGCAGTGTGAATGAATTCAAGAGTAAGTATGATAGCTGGTGTGTGTAGTATGTGGCCTCCCTTGATGAGTCTCTGACTCCTTGGAGGTCTCTCTTAATAATAATAATTATTATTATTATCTTTTAGTTCAGTTATTATTATTATTATCTGAGACTGCCAAGAAGTCAAGGACTCATTGAGGGAGGCTATGAATCACTCAAACCAGCTCTCATACCTTTCCTTAAATTCATTCACACTAGATGCACTCACAATCCCAAAAGGCAAACTATTCCACTCACTCATTGCTCTATGAGAGGAAAAACCTAGCTCTTACCCCTTTCTTGACTGTGAACAAACTTAAATTCCTGGATTCCCCTGTGTTCTCTCTACACCTTCGATATAACGAAAAATTTCATCAGACGATATCCTATAACACCTGTTCAAAGTTTATAGACCTCTATCATATCACCCCTCCCCTCTTTCTCCTGTTAACTAGAGTCTGTAATCCATATAATCAGTTCTCATAATCTAAATCCCATAATCTGGATATAATCTTTGTAACTCTTCTTTGCATCCTTTCCACAGCTTTTTATATATCCTTGGAATCCAGGAGACCAAATCTGTGCATAGTAATCCATGTGGGATCTTATCAAAGCCTTATAAAGAAGCAATTATCCTCTCAGTTGTATTTGCAGTTTTTGCTATGTGACCTTTGAACTTCAAATTCCTATCCACCAGTCACCAAGATCCCTTGTCTCCAGTTTCTTGTAGCATAATCCTGCTAATATAATTAATTAATAAAATAATAAATGATAAAATAAAGTGATAAATTAATTTATCCATTAAATATCGAACAGTGGTAGGCTTAAAAATCAATCTAATTCCTTTCATCATTTCAGTTTCTTTTGTTTCATTATTGCAGTATCTTATTACACATTTACTATCTGTATAAATGTCTCTCTTCTAAGCTTTACCATTTGTTTTTATTTTGCTTTTCACTGTTTTATTTAAGATATCTTGCAATGTTATTCCTTCAAATGCTTTATGTAGATATATAAAACATTTTAAAACTGAAACATCATATTATATTCATTTTTGTCTCTGTTGTTTCACTATAAATATTGTGTCATTGTGCATCATCTTTCAGATTTTAAATCTTGTTGCTCATTATTTAAATATTACAGCATTTATAATTTCGTGACTAAGTTTGGTACACATTTTCAAGTTAACTGATAATAGATTCCCTATATGGTTATTATTTTTCTGCATCCATCTGGTATTTGTTTTTTAGAAAACACTTTTGAATAGTTTTAATTGAAAAATTATTTCTTTCTCCATATTTTAACAACTCATTCTGAATTTTGTCTATTTCAGCTTTTTTCTATTTCTAGTTTTTCTTAAAATGTATTCTATTTATTGTGATGTTAACTGGACCAAACAGATTGTAGATTTAAGTATAAGAAAAAGCGAGGGGGTAATTTTTATGTTTGTACACAAATGTCAGGAGCATTAGAAACAAAGTGTTGAGGTTGTTGCTTGAACAACATCGAACTCCTTAAGCGCACTTAAAATCCATGAATGCTCCCTTGTCCTCTCCCCACCTTCCAAATAGCAATAAATTTCATCATCTGATATCCTATAATAACACCCTTTTAGAAGATCATAGACCCCCCCCCTCTCTCTCTCTCTCTCTCTCTCTCACTCACATGTCTAACTACATTCCATAATCCTGATATCATTATTGTTACTCTTCTCTGCATCAGCCTCTCTATCTCCCTTCTAACCCAGGAGATCAAATCTATGCACATTAGTTCAGGTGCAGTGATATGAAGTCCTCGTACAGAGACAAAATCACTTCCTTACTTTTATATGTCAATGTTTGTTTCAACATTGCAGTTACCCTCTGATTTGTATTTGCAATTTTTGCTCTCTGACCTTTGAACTTCAACTTCTTATCTAAAAACTCCAAGACACTGTCATCCAAGCACCTTAAAAGAGCAGAAGTAGTCTGGATGGTCCCAGAAGAATACTACTTTCAGTTGACCAGCATGATGTGTAGATTTTTCTGAATTCTTCAAGATATTTTTCTTGCCAGGTGCTATGAGACTACTGAATTTTTCATCATCATCATCATGTAGCATCCTCAGAGAGAGGGTGCAGCACCATGTCCTTCCAGTTCTCTCTTTTGGTGGCTTTCCTTTTTGTTTCTGCACAGCCATGTGATCCTCTCCATCATCTTATATCTTCAAACCATGTCCTTCATTTTTTACTTCTTGATCCTTTTCCCATAATATTTCCTTCTAAAACTGTTAGTATCCTCTGTCCTGCTGAACCTCTCAGTACATGTCCTGCCAATCTCATTTTTCTCTGGATCCTTTCCTGTAATAAAGATGTGTGTTCTCATTCTCTGTAGAACATTTGTATTTGTCATGTAATCTGTCCATGAGATTTTCAGAGATTTCTCCTGTAGCACCACATTTCAAAGGCCATTATCTGTTGTCTTACTCTCTTCTTGAATACCCATTCACTGAATTTTTCATGGTTATCAATTGTAGGTGGGATTATGTTGATATTGTTTTCAATGAATTTAGTAAATTTTGGCTACTTTGCTTTCCCAAGATTCCATCAGGGTATTGGGAAGCTGTTTATTCTGGGGATTATACAATAGTTTTGCAATAGTTAGCAGGATCTATGTTGGCTATGGAGAAAAGGAGGCAGTACTTGATAGGTTGAATTGAGAGGAGTTCCTTCCATATGATTGGTGATAAAACAGAGGTCAGGGTTTCTCTGATTCTCATCTTTCAGATTTGAAAGTTCCCGGTTGTTTGCTGTTTGTTAACATCCTGTCTGTTAGTTGCAGCCCTGAGTTGTTATTATTCAACTAGAAATATTCAAATATGAAGGTTTTGCAGTGGCTGCCCTGCATAATTCAGAAAGTCGAATTCCAGAAGATTGGAGTAGATCTCGTAGTTCCCATCTATAAAAAAAAAAAAGGGAATAAAGCTGAAAAAAGGGAACTACTGGCAGAGAAATTTGTCTGCCAGTAGTTAACGTAAGATTTATGTAAGCATACTCGAAAAAAGGTTGGGAAAAATTGTGGAAGAGAAACTTGGAGAAGAACAAATTATGCTAAAACCAAATGGAGGTTATCTAAATCAGATTTTCACTTTTTAACAAATAGTGGAGAAACTTTGGGAATAGTTTTGAGGTTTTCAAGATCTGATTTTCACTTGATGACAAATAGTTGGGTCTTTTTCTTGCCAACCTGGCAGAGAACACTTGTTTTGCTAATCTTTCCTCACTCATTCTGTTTAAGTGGCCATACCACCTGATATTAGCTCTGCTAACACATTCCTGGATGCTAACAATATTAAGTTCTTTCCTAATATCCTCATTTTTTAATATGATTCTACCATTAATGCCGTCTGTTCATACCCCTAATCTTTCTCAGGACTCGCATATCTGTGGTCTCTAGTCTTTGGTCAAGTTTTTATTCCTAACCAACTCTCAGATCCATAAGTTAAAATTGGTTTGAACACTGTCTTGTATACAGTGTTCAAATTTAGTGATTTGACTAATTTCTCTCTTATTCTATATCAATTTATTCAGTTGACATCCTACTATACCAGCTTTGTTGATTCTGTTTTCTATTTCCATATTTAATTTACCATCTTATGATGTTTCAGAATCTCAATGTAAATACAGCTGTGGATTTAGATGGGATCAGCTAGGGTTTAGCGAGAATGTGCAAGAGAACTGGCAATGCCTTTGACTAACCTGTTTAAATTAAGTCTCAGCTCTGGTAGAGTTCCAAGGGAATGTAAAGAGGGCAGAATTATTCTTTTGCATAAGGGAGGTTCTAAGACTACAGTAGCAAATTATAGACCAATCAGTATCTCATGTGGTGGTAAAAGTATTAGAAAAATTGGTAGAAAAGAAAATTCAAGAATGGGTAGATAAAAACTATGATACTGTATAAGGGTCAACATGGTTTTCTGAAGGGTCAGTTATGCCTTAGTAATTTACTAACTTTTTATAATAGATCAGCAGCTGAGTTGGATAAAGGAAATGGCTACATGATGATTTTGCAAAGGCATTTGACAGAATACCACATGAAATACTGTTACAGATTAGAACAAATAGGGATGGATATGAGACTGGTTAAGTGGATAAGAATGTGGCTGCTGGACAGATATCAAAAAGCTGTATATAGAGGGGCAGAATTGAGGCAAAAAGCAGGTGAGTAGTGGTGTGCCACAAGATTCAGTGCTGGGACCATTGCTGTTTAATTTATACATAAATGATATAGGAAATAACCTGAAAGGAAATATTCAGTAGTTTGCTAATGATGCGAAATTAGTTAGAGTAATAGTTAATCAAGGCAATGTGGAGAGTTTGCAGGATGATTTAAATAGGCTGTCAGTATGAGCAAAAGACAATTAATATCAGTTTAATGTCGAGAAATGTAAAGTTATGCACTTTTGGATAAATAAATTACAAGCCATTTATCACATTGATGGCACTGTACTCCAGGAAATAGGTGAAGCTAGAGATTTAGGGGTGGTGGTAGACAGAGAGTTAAAATTTAGAGAACATGTTGCTAAGGTAGCACATAAGATTACTTGGCTAGTGAAGAACACATTAACAAGTAGAGCTAAGGAAGTTGTAATTCCTCTTTATAAGGTCTTAATATGCCCACATCTAGATTACTGTGCTCAAGTCTGGTCCCAGGGTTTCTTAGGGATGTGGAAGCAGTGGAGAGGATTCAGAGGCGAGTAACCAAGATGGTGTGTGATCTGTGGAATGTGCCATATGAGGATAGATTGAAGGTGTGTGGATTTCAGAAGTTGGTCGATAGTAGAAAAAGAGGAGATATGATAGAAACATTTAAGTTGCTTAAAGGATTTTATAAGATATATTCAGGGGAAATGTTTCAGCATTTGGCTAGAGTGCCCAGAACAAGGGGGGGGGGTCTTTCCTGGAAGTTGAATAAAGTTGTTTTCAGTAAGGGTGTGAGAACTAGATTTTTTTGCTTGGAGAGTGGTGAATGAGTGGAATGGGTTGCCAGAGTCAGTTGTGAGTGCTTTTTCTGTTAATGGGTTCAAGTAGAGGTATGATAGATTGGGTCTCCCACGAAGAGTCTTCGGACTTCATGGAGGTGCCTGTATAATGATATTAATAATCTCCACGAAAAATTGTGCCTAAGTAGTTGAAATGTTTTACTTGTTCTGTAGGTTCTTCATTCACAATGCAGTTGATATTTTCAATGCTTCTGCCTATTTTAATTATCTTTGTCTGGCTATTGCTGATTTTCATAACAAATTTATTACACCAATTATTCAATTTAGTAAGAGAATCTTGCAGACTTATACTGGATTTATTTAGAAGTCATCATCTGCATAAAGTAAAAAGCTGAGATTAACTTCTCCAATTTTGATATCAGGTTTAATACCACATATAGATAATGAATAACAGAGGGGATAATGTGCATTCTTGTCTGACACCAGATTTAATATTAAACCATCTTCTTGTGCTTCCTTCAGTTCTAACTGCTGAATTACAACTCAAAGACCAAATATTGCTTGATATAATGCTCTATTGACACTGTACAACTGTAGCATTTTGAATAGTTTCTCTCTTGACACCTTCATTTGCCTTTTCCAGATCTACAAAACTTATACAGATCTTTGTTATATTCCCATGGTTTCTCAACTATTTGCCATAAAGTGAAAATCTGATCCTGACATCCTCTATTTGGCCTGAATCCAGCTTCTTCTTCACCAAGCTTCCCTTCCACAATCCTTCTCAATATACTTACATAAATCTTATCAGGAACACTCAGTAGGGAAATAATTTTGTAGTTCTCACATTCAGTTTTATTTCCCTTTTTATATATGGGTACTACGAGAGCTCTACTCCAATCATCGGGAATTCGTCCCTCTATCTAGGCTTTCTGAACTATGCATTGCAGCCACTGTAAGACTTTTATACCTCCAACTTGAGCATTTCTTGTCAAATATCATATACTCTAGCTGCCTTTCCACAATCCAGGCTTTTGCTGGCTTTTTCTACTTCAAGTATTGATCTGTATCCTGATTGCATGCCTGTTGAATATTTTTTTAACACTGTGCTGTCACTGATTGTTTAATTTAGCAATTTTTCAAAATAATCTTTTCCATCTTTTCTCCAGTTTTCATGTCACATTTATCATCTTTCATTCCCTTTACAGCAGTCTATCCTTCATTTCTGAGCTTTTTCAACAACCTCCAGGATATCTTTTACTTGGAAAATAAATACCAAGAAGGTGTTTCCACCTTCTTGGTATTTATTTTCTATGTTGTTATCAAAGTCTTCCCATGACTTTTGTTAAGCTAGTTTTACACAGTGTTTAGCTTTCTACATTGTCTCTGTATTCTCTAAGAGCACAAGCTGACTTATTTGCCAGAAACTTTTGATATACTTTCATCTTTTCTTTCACTGCCTCTTTAACTACCTGTGTCCACCATGGAATTCTGATTTTTCTATCCTTACAGACAACCTTACCACATGCCTCTTTGGCTGAATCAATCAGTGTTTTCTTCAGGGCTTGCCACAGAATCTCCAAAGCTTGGTTCCTGTTCTCAAACTCGTTCATTTTTTCTGCAGTAATGTTTGTGTATTTTACAGTTCACATCTGAGAGCTGCTCAACTTTTATTCGCTTTAAAACTTTCTTACATGTTATTCTTTTCAATATGAAATTCACTTTTATCCTGTTCAAGACTAAATAGTGATCACTTCCAATTTCAAATCCTCTGTACACTCTGGTGTCCTGCACTAGTGAGAAAACATCACTATCAACAATAACATAGTCAATGAGACTTTTCTTATTCCTTGCCTCTTCTATGTGAATTTGTGTACATTTTTATGTTGGAACATTGTGTTAGTAATAACTAGTCCATGTCCTGAGCAGAAATCCAACAGGTATTTGCCATTATTATTAGCTTTCCTCTTTTCTCCAAATTTTCCCAAAATATTTTCGAATATCTAACAATCATTTTTTACTCTGCTATTTAGATCCCCAACAAGAAGCAACTTTTCCTTTTACATTTTGTCAGTTGCTTTCTATAAAGTCTCTCTCTCCACTTCTACCTGAGTAGAACCTTCTGTGGGACCATAGGCACAAATAAGTCTCATTGTCCAGTTCCTCATTCTGATATTTGCCCACATCACTCTACCTGATGTTGCCTTACATTCAAGAAGATTAACCTCATATTTAGTTTGAATGATATGGGTACTCCTTATTTTCCTTGATTGTCATTGCCTGAATATAACATTTTGTATTTATTGCTCAGAAAGAGCTCGCCAGTTTTTGTCTTTTTTGTTTCAGTCACCCCTATATTGTCAATCTGATACTTATCACTTTTTCAGCTAGATCCATTTCTTTGCCATTCAGACTTCTTATGTTGATAGTACTGATATTGAATGATCTAGTGTGTTTCAGGATTTGTTCCAGTAGCTGACTTTTCACCGTGTGCCCTGGTTTCCTGGCAAAAATAATGGGGGACCTGTTTAACTAGGCAACTCCCCAGCTGGCATGAAATTTTGACATATACCATCATTTTGTTTCTGGTTTAAGCCAACAAGAATGCAATTTAAATTATATATTTAGTTGAATCCTTTATCCAAGTGTAAGCAAACAAAGAATGCGCCTAAAGTATCTTCAGGACTGAGGCAACTCGTGGCAAAGGTGGACTGAGTTCTGATCACTTTCATTAATATCCCATAATGCAAAGGTCGCAACTGGTCTTGGTAGTGACCCTTCCCATAATGCATAGAATTATACATGTCTGCAAGGAGATGTGCTTTGCATTCCCATTATGGGATACTAAGGAAAGTGATCATAACTCAGTCAACCTTTGCCACGAGTTGCCCCAGTACTGAAGATACTTCAGGCACAAACTTTGTTTGCTTGCAATTGGATGAATGATTAAACTAAATATATAATTTATAGTCTAACCAAGTGAAAAAAAAGCTTCCAACATCTTTCTCTAATCCAGAGTAATTTAATAATAAGGTGTGACACCTTTTGGCAGCTGGCATATGGAAATATGACTTCTGCATTGCTTCAACCTTGGCATCACTTCTGGGTCTGGCTCCCACTGAAGAGGCCTCAATAAAGGTCAAAACCAGTCAGTAACAGGTAGTGATCCTTCCCATAATGCATAGCAGTATACATGTCTGCAAGGAGATGTGCTTTGCATTATGGGATACTAAGGAAAGTGATCAGAACTCAGTCCACCTTTGTCATGAGTTGCCCCAATCCTGAAGATACTTCAGGTGCAAACTTTGTTTGCTTACACTTGGATAAAGGATTAAGATAAATATTAAGATAAGATAAAGGATAAAGATAAATAAAAATTTATAGTCTAACCAAGTGGATAAAACTTCCAACAAGAATACAATTTGGTCAGCTAAATTCCAAATTGCCTGCCCATCCTCGTTTGTTCAGAATCCAGGTAGATACCTAACAGGGTTATACCACAAGAATTAGTTAGGATTGGACATTAGGTCATAAGCCCTGTTCTGTTCTCTGCATTCCTTTAAAGGCTATGTGGAGGTCTCTTCTCAGTTATACAGCTTGACCCTTAAGCACTTTCATACACACACACACACACACACACATAAAGGTGGTTAAGGGTCAAAGCTGTATAATAATATATATATATATATGTAGAAAATATTTTACCTTGGGTATAATAAATGTTAAAGATACCAAGCTATTTTAAACCTGGTTTTACACCATTTCCCAAGTATGCAAACAGACAACAAGTCAAGTTTGCGCCTGCAAGTGTTGCAAGTCTAGCTGATCCTGCATATAGTGCAAAACTAAGGCAACTCATGGTAAAAAATAGAATAAGCTCTGATCACCAATCTTAATATTTACCCTTAATGCAAAGCACATCTCCTGGAGGAGATGTATGATGCTCTGTATTAAAGGCAAGGGGCCACTACCCAGACCAGTTTCGACCTTTACTGAGGTCTCATCAGTGGGAGCCAGGCTAGAAATACCAAGATTTTAGTAATACAGAGCTTATAAGTATTTTACCAGAACAAGTTACCATAAGGTGTTTTAATCTTATTAAATAAAAATCTCAGGAGGAGATTAAAATGTAGAAAGTATTTTACCTATATAAATGTAGAAGATATAAATGCGATATAAATGTGAGATATAAATGTAGAAAGTATTTTAACATTTATTATACCCAAGGTAAAATACTTTCTACATTTATATCTCCTCCTGAGATTTTTATTTAATAAGGTTAAAACATCTTATGGTAACTTGTTCTGGTAAAATACTTATAAGCTCTGTATTACTAAAATCTTGGTATTTCTAGCCTGGCTCCCACTGATGAGACCTCAGTAAAGGTCGAAACCGGTCTGGGTAGTGGCCCCTTGCCTTTAATACAGAGCATCATACATCTCCTCCAGGAGATATGCTTTGCATTAAGGGTAAATATTAAGATTGGTGATCAGAGCTTATTCTATTTTTTACCATGAGTTACCATCAGCTAGACTTGCAACACTTGCAGGCACAAACTTGATTTGTTGTCTGTTTGCTTACTTGGGAAATGGAGTAAAACCAGGTTTAAAATAGCTTGGTATCTTTAACATATATATATATATATATATATATATATATATATATATATATACAGGAATACCTTGTATAGCACGGTTAATTAGTTCCAAGAAGTGTCCGTGCTATGTAAAACCGTGTTGTTCAAGGTCTATTTATAAAGGTTTTCAATTTAGTTTGTTTATTAAAAAATTTTGAAAGGAATATCATTCTTTTTTACAATAGCTTTTAACTTCAGGGCAAAAACAAGTTTTAAACCATTCTCCGAAAATTGAACAAGTCACCCACGCTTTTTTATTCGAACGCCAATGAACAGGTAAATTGTTCTTTGTAAAGCTCTTAAGAGCTTTTGGGTTTTCCACTCTGTACACTAACAGTGGGCTTCAAGCTTAAATCACCTGATGCATTACCTCCTAGTAAAAGTGTCAATCAGTCTTTTGACACTTTATACCCAGCTTGTGTTTTTTCCTTCTCTGCTAGAAATGTGCGATGGCATTCTTTTCCAGAACAAGCCAGTCTTGTCAGCGTTAAAAATTTGATCATCTCTGTGTAGCCTTCCTTCTCAATAAGCTCCTTCAATTCATTGGAAAATAATTCTGCAGTTTTAGTGTCAGCACTTGCGCTTTCACCTTGGATTCTTACGTTATGGAGTCCCATATGCTTTTTGAAATTGTAGAACCACCTGCGACTTGCTATGAAAGTTTCACTGGTTGTACCTCCTTCATTTTCTTTTATTTTGTCATATAGACTTGTTACTTTTGCCTGGATTATCATTTGACTCAAAGAAATCTTTTTCTGATTACAATCTTCAATCCAGATCATTAGAAGGCATTCCATATTTTCCATTGTAGAAGATCGATTTCCCGTGATCACTTTTGACATAGAAGAAGTGTGGTGCTTGTTCCATGTTGTTTAATCTGTTCTTTGCCCTGAATAATTGTTCGTACAGATGACTCATTCATTGAATTCTCACGTGCTATTTTAGCAAATGAAGCGCCATTCTCGTGACATTTTATAATTTCAAGTTTCTTCTCTAATGTCAACCATTCGTGTTTTTTTGTTACTCCAACAGTGTCTTCATTGTTTTGTCTCTTTTTGCTCATACTTAAATAATAAAAAAATTTTAAATACTAATATTAACGTAAAGAATAAAATACCGCGGGGAAAGAACGTGTCTACGTGAGAACCAATCAAATAATTACTGGCTCTCAACTGTCACTTGTGGTGCCTGGGAGTCGCCAGTCAGTGTAATAATGATAAGTATAATAATAAAAACCGCGTTAGACCAAAACCCGCGTTGTTCAAAACCGCGCTATACAAGGTATTCCTGTGTGTGTGCGTGCGTGCGCGTGTGTGTGTGTGTACACACACACACACACACACACACACACACACACACACACACACACACACACACACACACACACACAGGGTGGTTCAAAATTCTACTACATACTTTGAGGGAAAGTAGAGAACATCAAAATCAACCATATTCACATAGGAAGGCATGACTGGAAATGCCACCCAAAAGTGATAGGTATGCTGTTCGCCAGCTCAGGTGAGCAATTGGGGCTTCCTCATTCAAGCTTTCGATCGTACGAAGAACACATCGTTTTACAAACACTGAGATGGCAGACATGCACCTCGTTTATCATATTATGTATTCAACTACTATTGAACTGTTCAGTTATGCCTAATAAAGTTTTTTACACTACTTACTGCCTTGTGTTATTTCTGTAGCTTTGTGTCCCTGTTAGTACCTTCCAGTGGCATTTCCTGTCATGCTTTCCTATGTGAATATAGTTGATTTTGATGTTCTCTACCTCCCTTCAATGTTTGTACGTGGAATTTTGAACCACCCTGTGTGTGTGTGTGTGTGTGTGTGTGTGTGTGTGTGTGTGTGTGTGTGTGTGTGTGTGTGTGTGTGTGTGTGTGTGTGTGTGTGTGTGTGTGTATTAATATAGTGGCTGCTGTAACTTGATCAGTCTGAATGAGGAACTTTTGTAAAGATGTGTATGGGTAGGTAGATAATAATTATTAGATATAAAAATGATTATGCTATATAATCCGAATGTATTTGTATTTAGTCTGTTTACTATTTTTTATTGAGCAAATGATTTTATTATTTTTTTTTTAGAATTAATAAAAAGTAATTTTTACTATTCGAACAAAATTTAATTACAGCATGAAAGGTTGGTGGCGAACAAACCATTTCATCACAACTATCCAAGCTGGAGTCATCATTGTTTGGTAAAAATTTTGTTTTCATTTGCTAATATTGTTTTGTGTAATGTTTTTAGTTATTTTTAAATATGAGATATATTGTCTCACTTCATTCTTACCACTTCACTGATGAAATTATATTTTCTTCCTTGTATTTTTATGCTATTGTTATACATAAAAGATTGTTATTTATTTATATATTGATTAGCCTTAGTTTTGTGGTTACTATGAATAACTTCTTCACCTTCTTAAACCAAGTTACAGAATTATTAAGTGAAAACTGAGAATATAAGAAGCTACATATATCAGACAATTAAAACTGCTTATAAAATGAGTGTGAAGTCCCCATGAGAATGATTTACCATTTTGTGTATGAAAATTGTTTGACACACCCTCACATATGTGGTATATTGTTTATAAGTTTAGCATATTGTCTCTCATAACTCATTTATCTATTTTAATTAGCATATTGTCTCTCATAACTCATTTATCTATTTTAATTATGATCTTTTCATTTTTATTGCATTATGTCAAACGTGTGTCATGTACATTGAGTTTTCATATGTAATTATTGTATATTATATGTAACATTGTTTGTCCATTATATTTCCAACATTATTCATTTTCTTATTGATTAATTTGTCTTTTTATTCTAAAAAATAGACAAACAAATTTGAATATTTGTGCATGAAATTACATTCATGCTCGTGTGTGTGTGTAAGAGAGAGAGAATTTATAAGACAGTATTGTCTGAAACTTGTAAATTGGTTGTGTGAGTTTATTTAGTTGACAGGTTTCCATTCCATCCACTTTCATGAAACTTTATTAAATACTAAAGCTCTGATTTAGTTGCATATTCATAAAAATACTAACAAAATTATTGCTAGACTTCATGGAAAGTCTATTTCCAAACAGTCTGCTAGATACGGTAAAGTGTTGGTAAAGAAGGCCAAATGCATTAACAGAATAATATTCCTTGAGCGATGTAAGATGGCTCAGGTTATTCCTACCTGTTGTAAAATAAAAGAAGTTTTTAGCTCTCCAAAAGCTCATCAGATCTACTTAAAAGCTAGTAAGTCTCTTTTAAATAATCAGCTACACGAAGCTAAAAAATCTCTAGCCCTCTTAAATAGGGAAATTATGGACATCAAAAACGCTCTAGAATCTGCTTTAACAGTTGAAACTTTTAATACTATAGTGCTTCAAGATAGGAAGGAATATGAGAGAAAAATGTCTCTATTACTTTGTGACTATTCAACTTATAGGCCTCTTACATCAGATCCTATGGGGAGTCAATTGAAGAGACTTAATTCTCTTATAGATAATGTATCTACATGGAATGAAGATCAAAAGAAAAAACTTAAAACCTTCTTCGGTTATCCACCTAGATTGTATGGTCTTCCGAAAGTTCATAAACCAGGCATTCCGTTGAGACCAGTTGTAGATTGTATAGGTTGCCCTACTTACAAAATCTCAAAATTTTTATCAAAATTACTCTCTTCTTCAACTAGAAGAACTGATACTTGTATAAAAAATACTTCGGATTTCAAAAATAAAATTTCAGATCTTCATTTGGACGTTTCTGATATCACGATCAGTTTAGATGTTGTTTCTTTATTTACAAATGTGTGTCTTTCTGAAAGCACTGAATTACTGCAACAGGAATTTCCTTCAGATATTGTAAAATTATTTGATTTTGTAATACATTCTGGTTATTTTTCCTTTAAAAATAAGTTGTATCAACAAATTGAAGGAACAGCAATGGGCATTCCTCTTTCTCCTGCTATCTCCAATTTCTTTATGGAACATTTTGAACAACGTATCTTTGACAACATTTTTCCCAGACCTACTCATTGGTTCAGATATGTCGATGACATTTTTGCTATATGGAATGGCTCTTCTGATGAACTTCAACAGTTTCTCACTATGTTAAACGCACTTCATCCTAGGATACAGTTTACCCTAGAAGTAGAATCAAATAAGCAGTTAGCCTTTTTAGATTTTTAATTCTTCATCAACCTACATTTCTCAGTCTATAGAAAGAAGACTCATACAGACCATTATATCCATGCTGAATCTCATCACCATTCCAGTCAAAAGGCAGGAACTATTAAAACACTCATCGGGCCCACTCCTTTTGTTCTTCAGATGATCTTTTACAGAAAGAACTGCAATATATTACTTCTTCCTTTCTATCTAATGGATATAAGAATTCCTTCATCAAAAGAGCTTTGAGTAGTTTTAATATGTCTTCCTCTTCGAATACAGAAGAAATAACGCACATTCCTATTCCTTATGTACAAGGAATTAGTGAACGTATAGAACTACTGAATATTTTTTTTGCCTTTCGACCATTTAGAAAAATCTCCTTCTTTCTCACTTCTCCTAAGGACAAGCTCCACATCTTAATAATCCAGGTGTCTACCAGATTCCGTATTCTTGTGGATTATCTTATTTCGGACAAACAGGAAGATGTGCCTCTATTCGGCTAGAAGAACACCAATCTTATATTGAATACTTTAAACCTGAAAAGTCTGGACTTGCAGAACATGCCATCTTCACTAGACATAGAGTTTGTTGGAAAAAGTCAAGTGTCCTTCACAAAAGTCGGTTCCTCATAGAATGGCTTTAAAAAAAAACATGTGAAACTTTACTTCATTCTCCTAACTTGAACAGATCCGACGGTTTATGTCTGTCCCCTTTATAGGAGATAGAACTTTATAAATCAGCTAATCTTTCCTAACTTTTTATTGATTATATGTGTGTGTGTATATATATATATATATATATATATATATATATATATATATGAAAGAATGATCATTAACTCGGTTAACATACATATTTTTTAAAAACAATTGAATGACTAGAACCGAGATTTAAGTAAAAAGATTTTAATATAAAAAAACGCGACTAGTTTCGGCTTGTAACAGCCTTCATCGGGTGAAATTATAAAAGAAAGAAAAAAGAAAAAACACTAAAACACTGAAGCTTAAATAAACTATGAACATCATAGAGAGTCTCTATACATAATTCACGCTAAATCATTGCAGTTGTATTTAAAGCTGTTCTTTTGTTAGTTGTATTGTTGGGAAAGTGCGTGCTAGTAGCATCTCGTGAACGCCAGTACATGATTGCAGCTGAATGATAATCTGGGAGGTTGTAGCTCAAGTTATTATTTAGATGAACAGGATTGAAGATGATTTCTCTAGATTCCACAATTTTTCCCTCTAGTTCATAATTGCAACGGAAGATGTTAGTAGATTTTTCCCAGCAGACTTTGTGACTTTGCTTTTCATCATTAGGATTAGCTGAGGAAAGGATATGACTTGATAATGCACTGGCTCGCTGTCTCTTGTAAGTAATGTCCGTCATGTGTTCTTCCATACGCAATTCGACAGATTTGTCTGTCTGTCCAAAATAAGGAATATCACAATCACACAATATTTTATATACACCAGGGTATTTGAGTTGATGATGACAAGGTTTCGGGTGGCTTATTAAGAAACGGATCTTTGGAAGTGGAGTGAATAAGGTTCTGATATTGTATTTTCTTAGAACATTTGCTAATTTATGTGAAACTGTACTTATGTAAAGAATAGATATATTGCCTTTGAATCTATTTGTTTCTTCTGAGTGATGTCTAGGAGGATTAAGAAGGAATTTTTCAATGATTCTCTTGGAATATCCATTAACTTCGAAAGAAGTTTTCAGATGGTTTATTTCTGTAAGAAGTTCATTTGGGTCATCCAGAAGAGAATGGGCTCTATGTCCCAAGGTGGAAATTATTCCAAGTTTATGAGGAAGGAAGTGATGGGACTGATTATGCAGATATCTGTTGGTATGTGTGGGCTTTCTATATATCAATATTTTGAATTTACCAGAAGAGCGAGTCAGTTTGACATCAAGAAAAGGCAAGGAATTATCCATTTCAAGCGTGGCACTAAACTTAATACTTTGATGTCAGAAAACCTTATGGTTTTCCAGGTATGAGGAAAACCATAAGGGAATCATGTCCATGGCTCCAAATAATGAAGACATCATCTACATAGCGTTTCCAAACTTTAGGTGTTAAAATAAAGGAAGAGATAGCTTTGGTTTCAAAATCCTCTAAGTAAATATTTGCGAGTACAGGGGATAAAGGATTACCCATAGCCAGTCCATGATTTTGTTTGTATATATTATCTTGAATTTTGAAGTAACCAGACTTGATGCAATGTGTAAGCAAGGCTAACATTTTTTTGGATAACTTGTCCTTGAGTAATGTTAGGACTTCATCTGTTGGGACATTAGTGAACAGAGATGTTATGTCCAAGCTAGCCACGATTTCATCTTCATTAACTGTTATATCCTTGATGTATGTAACAAAATCTGTAGTGTTCTTGATAAAGGATGGTGACTTGATTGAAAAACATTTTAAGTATTTGGCAAGATATTTTGAAAGGTTGTACGTTGGAGAATTGATCCCTTCTACAATGAGGCGTAGTGGGGTGTTCTCTTTATGGATTTTAGGAACACCATATATGCGAGGAATTAATGGATGGAGAGAGAGCGTAGAGATAAGCAAACGTTTTGGGATAATTCAGTGGTTGTTTTTAATAAGTTGTTTGTACGATTTTGAAGTTCACGAGTTGGATCTGTCTCGAGTATTGAGTAGGTATCATCTTGTAGTAATTCAAGCATTTTATTCTGGTAATCTTCAGAGTTGAGGATGACTGTTGCATTGCCTTTATCCGCAGGAAGGATTATTATATCTCTGTTGATTTTTAAACTTTTAATAGCTTTGCATTCTGTTGAAGTAATGTTATCTGCAGGTGGTTTTGTGTTATTGATAATAAAGATTGATTCAATATGTGGAAGTTTTGCATCTTATGGAGGGAGAAAAGAAGTAGCTTTTTTCTACTTTTGTAAGTAGTGTCTCCTTTGGTATTAATTTTGAGGGAAGGAATAAAGTTTAGACCTTTACTAAGGATGCTTTTTTTTACATCTGAAAGTATATAAAAAGATTTGTTGATAATGACTTTGTCAATATTGATGTGTGGTTTTGAGAAGTTCCTATTATTTTGTATTCTTTTTAATGTTTCAAATTTTCTTATAAGATTAATTTGTTATTATATTGTATTGTGGCTGCTTGAGATTCACAATTTATATTAAAGGTATGCCAACTTTCATTATCTAGAGATTCTTCCAGTTTCTCCGCTATAGTTGTTTTTTTATTGAAAAGAAAAGCGAGAGTTCATTTAGTATCTGAGATACTTTCAGACAGTAGGTCTAATTTAGCTTTATGATATTTTCTCCTTGCACGTTCAGTTGTTATATTTTCTTTAAGGGACATAAATTTAATAAAGACAGTGTGAAATTTGCAACGTTTCAAGAAGACCAACCTGTTGATGCTTAGTCCAATCCTCTTCAGTGTTTTGAAGTTTCTTTTATTATTAATAATAAAAGAAACTTAATAATAATAACATAAATTAATATAACCAAAGTTCTTTTTCACCATGGGATATTTTAAGCAGCTCTCAAAATTTAGATTAGATTCAAATTGATTTTTTTTTTTCACTGTGAAATACAGTAAGGCCTAATTTTGTGAAGGGGTTAGGTTCACAACTAACTCTTTATAAATAGAATCGTTTGTAAACTGTGGTAAAATTACGATGTATATTTGAGTCTGGTTTCTTCAGAATGAAAACTGGCCTCTACAAGATAATATTTTGCAATTTTATAAAATTGCAAATATTTAAAAAATCAATTATGATTGATTTTATAATTATTTTATGTAAATAATGCTTATAAATATATAGCTCAGTGGGAGTGGTGTGTTCATCCGTGGCACTAGGCCACACAAAGAACAAGCAAAGAAAGAGTTGATCTATCTTTGGCACAGGAGGCAGGTTTTTTTTTTTCTGCCAGAAACTCAGATTTTTTTGCCCTTTAAACTCAAGAAAATCAACCATAGAATCCACAATATTTCAGACTGTAAAACATAGTTAGGATTAGGCATTTGTCATGCCTGATGATGGCACTTGTCAGCTGCCTCTCTTCACTGGATTCTTTGTGTAATTATTCATGATAGCCTTGGGCTATCTCTGATTGGCTACCAGTGAAAAAATCAGCCTCACTTACTCCCAATAGGAGGATAAAAGGCGTTAGTAGCTTTATATTTATTATTATTTATGTTTATAAATAACATAACACAGTAAGTTATAAATTAAAGCAAAAATACTGTATAATAGAATGATGCCTGCCTGATTTGATCCGTTGAATCATTTCCATGTTTTACTCAATGGTTTGTGCTTTTTTTTTTTTTTCTGAAGAAGATGTTGAATCAGCTGTACATTTAGATGACATTTTTAAGTTATTTATTCAAATACTAATATTAGTAAAATTTTCACTTTTTAGTCATTTTTACAATGCAATTCATGGTGGACCAAAACGTGAACTTTTTTGTAATCTCTATTCACAATGCCATAGAATATAAAACAAATGACGATCACTGATATTACCAACATGTTACATTTATGATTTCATTCTTGTCTTCTGTTATGTTTTTGATGTTTTGCTATTGATTTTGAAATGTTTGTTAATTTGGATCTTTATAAATAGAGGAAAAGAAATGTAAAATGAGACCTTCCTGTATGTGGATATTTGTTTTGTTTTAATTAGTTTTTGTTTATAATACAGAATTTTAACTTTATAGGCCAGATGGCTTTATGTATGACCAGTTTCGCAAACAATTTACATGGTATACGTGTTATATCAGTAAGTAGATTATTTTTTCATAATTTCAGTTTTAAATAGTTAAGTGTGTGTGTTTTCTTCTTTAAATTGTATAGTAACTAACTTGATTTTTATATTTGTACATTTCTGTTATCTGTTAAATTTCTGTTTGTTATGTCTGTAAATGCTTAATATTTTGAGAGCCACTTGAATAAATTTATATCAGTTAGCTTGGTGTGTGTTTAAACTAATTTTAATTTATGCAACTGAGAATGAGCTTAGATATGAAATTTGATCAGAAACTAGAGACCATAGATATGAATTTCTGAAAAAAAATTAGAGGAATGAACAGATGGATCATTGGCAGAATCTTATTAAAAATGAAGGCATTAATGAAAGAAATGAGCTTCATTTATTAGCCTTCAAGTATGTGTGGACTGAGCTATTCTAAGGTGGTATAATTACTTAAACAGAACATGATAGGAAGTTTAGCAAAGCGAGTGTCAGGAAGATAGGAAAAATAGAAAAACTAAGATCTAGGTAAATTCTGCAATTAATAGTACTTTAGATCAGTGGTGGTTGCAAAAATCTTTGGAATTTTTGATATGCAAATTAGAAGCATATAGTAATTTCATAATGACCTTGTATCGAGGATGAACTACAAAAATTTTTTTTAGAAAAAGGAGAAACATAAAATATAATAAATAAAGATTAAAAGTGGGAGTTACGGATGTGAGCCATTTCGACAAAGTATCTCCATATTCCCCCCCCCACACACACACACCACTTCTTTTTGAAAAAAAGCAATGATGTATTTATCTAAATGGTTATAGTCCATCATCCAGAGTTCATTCTAAAGGTCTAAAGTTCAGTTATATAATTTCTATCAATATATTTCTGATGCTGTTCCCTAAAAGGATGTCTTGAGGATTCTGCAGTGGTATGTTCAAAAATTATTCCTTCCATATTTTTCATTTAATTTATATCTTTAAAATACCATTAATGTTTTAAGTAAATTGGAGTAAAAAGCCAATCATGTAATCCTTAAGAAAAATAGGCAGAATAGTCATAAATATTAATATAAATTTTAGAGGAGTAACATGGAAAATTTCCAGAGATAATATTTATAGCATAAGTTAATTTCTTTTTGATCCATTCAGTTTTGGCAGTCAAATGTCCTGTATGTGATTGAAGAAGAAAATATTCTAGCAGATCTCTGCTTAGATATAACATAGAAAATTTTGAAGAACAATTTTAATAAATTGATAAATTTTGACAGTGCATTAATCGATAAATTAAAAATTAATAGTGAATATGGACACTTTTAAGCCAATTAGGATTCTACTCTGTTGCTGTGACTATCGAGTAGAATAATCCACTTTTGTTTATGTAACAGTGGATTCTCAACAGTCACTGCAAACATCGATAATTGTGTCAAAAGTTTTTAAACGTAAATTATATTTGAAAAGAAATTATGTTCTTATAAGACTATTACACTTTTTTTATATAATCTTTGTCAAGTAGCTTTATTTTATCCTCCTACATGTTTCGCCAATTTTTCTATTGGCATCCTCAGAGAATACAAACTAGTAAGCTAAAATGAAGGTTATAGACTAGGTTATAATTGATGGTTCTAATTCATACAAAAAATTGGTATTGTGCGTGACAATGTGCGTGTCTCGTTAACGTGATTTATTCGTTATGGCTCATGACGTAATTGTTATGAAAGTTCATTTCTTTGATGTTCAATGATCTGATTAAAGTTTTCCAAATTTCTGGTAAAATTGATGCTGAGACATGGCAACTATTAGACAATATGATTAGCAACAGTTTTACCAAAACCTTTAATCACAGCAAAAAGACACAAATTGATAAATTCAACATGCTGTATGATAATCATAGCAACTACAAACCGTCTCTACCAGATAACCAAGTGATAATTAACCTATCTAAACACGTTTTAAGTAAACCTGAGATCTCTATCCTCAAAAAAGGATTCAATTTTGCTTTAAAACCCACTGTCATTCCTAAAATAGAGTTCATCTGCAACTTAGAAAAAGCCTTCTCATTACTACCACTTCCAATAGCTAATGACTTACGATTAAAAAGCAGCATAATCGTTTCAGCTCCGTCAAGATCTCCTAACTCCAACTCCAACCAAATGGAAAGAAGAACGCTTCTCAAATTAAGGAATAATAAAGACATCATCATACTCAAAGCCGACAAAGGTAATAATACAGTTATATTAAATACTAAAAATTATGAAGAAAAAATTAAAAATCTATTATCTGACAGGTCTGTATATGAAGTTCTCAGTAGAGATCCTACCACAAAAAACCATAATGACACCAATGAATTATTACGTGGAATGAATAACTGGCCTATAGAAGTAATAAGAAATCTAAAATCAATGCACCCACTAACTCCTAGATTGTATGGCCTTCCAAAAATTCATAAAGAAGGTATACCGTTACGTCCAATAGTTGATGGAATCTATTCTCCCACTTACCGACTGTCCAAGTATCTTGCGAAGATTTTACAACAACACATTCACATCTCGGATACTTATATTAAAAACTCAAAACATTTTATAGATCAAATAAAAAACATCCTTATCTTTAAAGAGGATATACTAGCAAGCCTGGACTTTACATTTCTGTTTACTAACATTCCAGTGGTTGAAGTCATCAACATCTTAGACAGCTTGTTCCCAAGAAACATCACTACTTTGTTCAATCATTGTTTAACTTCTATTTTATTTGGCAAAAAACGATCTACAAACAACTCACTGGATTAGTCATGGGTAGCCCCCTCTCACCTCCTTGTGCTGACTTATTCATGGAAGATCTAGAGAAAAAAATCTTATCCCAGATCATTCCAAAACCGAAAATTTGGTACAGATGTGTAGATGACATCTTTATCATTTGGGATCATACGAAAGAAGAACTAATGAATTACCTAAACCAAATCAGTAGTTTCCACAATACCATCAAATTCACATTAGAAATGGAAAAAGATGAAAAACTGCCATTCCTTGACATTTTAATAAAGAAACAAACCATTAATAGTATCAACCTATCTGTGTACAGAAAACCTACAAATACTGGATGTTACCTCCATTTCAACTCAGCTCATCACATATCTCAGAAGCTTAGCATTATCCATAGTCTCAAGAAAAGAGCTGTACAGTATACGACAGACAAGGATGACCTACTAACGGAATTAACTACAATATCCAGAGAACTTTCTTTAAATGGTTACCCAAAAAGACTCTATAACAAGATTCTCTTTACTGATATACCACATAGACAACGTGATGACATCCAATACATCAGTACAATTACGATTCCTTTTGTCAGCAACATTTCCAAAAAATTAGCTAACCTTTTAAAACCACATAAGATCAGAGTGTCATTCAAACCGATCAACACTATTCGTAAATTTTTAAGATCACGAAAGATCCTCACCCATTCTTCAAGTACTCTGGAGTATATAATATACCTTGCTCATGTGGTATTAGTTACGTAGGTCAGACCTCTAGAAGCTTTGAAATGAGAAAGAAAGAACACATAGGATATGTCAGAAATAACAGACAAGACATTTCAGGCCTTTCATGCCACTTTGCCTCTACTAACCATCACATTGAGTGGGATAAGAGCCTTATGCCATACATAGAAGATAACTACCATTTAAGAACCTTTAAAGAAGCAGCTACAGTTGCCCGTAAAACTGAAAACCTAAACAAGAATCATGGTCTAATTTTACCAGAAATTTGGAAAACTTTAATCAGATCATTGAATATCAAAGAAATGAACTTCCATAACAATTATGTCATGAGCCATAACGAATAAATCACGTTAACGAGACACGCACAATACCAATTTTTTGTATGAATTAGAACCATCAGTTATAACCTAGTCTGTAACCTTCATTTTAGCTTACTGGTTTGTATTCCCTGAGGATGCCAATAGAAAAATTGGCGAAACATGTAGGAGGATAAAATAAAGCTACTCGACAAAGATTATATAAAAAAAGCGTAATAGTCTTATAAATAATTGTCAAGAAAAAATTCAACATAAATTATGTTCTTGTTTAATCCTTTCTTGGATAGTGGCCCATTCCATAATGCATAAGCATTATGGGAAGGGCCATTAACCAGACTGATTTTGATTTTTATTGAGCTCTTATGACTGACAGCCAGACCTAGGAGGATACCATGGTTGAGGTATTTCCAACATTTCCAAAAAATTAGCTAACCTTTTAAAACCACATAAGATCAGAGTGGCATTCAAACCGATCAACACTATTTGTAAATTTTTAAGATCACGAAAGATCCTCACCCATTCTACAAGTACTCTGGAGTATATAATATACCTTGCTCATGTGGTATTAGTTACGTAGGTCAGACCTCTAGAAGCTTTGAAATGAGAAAGAAAGAACACATAGGATATGTCAGAAATAACAGACAAGACATTTCAGGCCTTTCATGCCACTTTGCCTCTACTAACCATCACATTGAGTGGGATAAGAGCCTTATGCCATACATAGAAGATAACTACCATTTAAGAACCTTTAAAGAAGCAGCTACAGTTGCCCGTAAAACTGAAAACCTAAACAAGAATCAAGGTCTAATTTTAACAGAAATTTGGAAAACTTTAATCAGATCATTGAATATCAAAGAAATGAACTTCCATAACAATTATGTCATGAGCCATAACGAATAAATCACGTTAACGAGACACGCACATTGTCACACACAATACCAATTTTTTGTATGAATTAGAACCATCAGTTATAACCTAGTCTGTAACCTTCATTTTAGCTTACTAGTTTGTATTCCCTGAGGATGCCAATAGAAAAATTGGCGAAACATGTAGGAGGATAAAATAAAGCTACTCGACAAAGATTATATAAAAAAAGCGTAATAGTCTTATAAATAATTGTCAAGAAAAAATTCAACATAAATTATGTTCTTGTTTAATCCGTTCTTGGATAGTGGCCCATTCCATAATGCATAAGCATTATGGGAAGGGCCATTAACCAGACTGGTTTTGATTTTTATTGAGCTCTTATGACTGACAGCCAGACCTAGGAGGATACCATGGTTGAGGTAGCAGCCCTTCCCTGTTTTTGCATTATGAGATAGTGAGAAAATTAATGTTAAGTCAACAGCTTCTATATACAGGTAGCCCAGTCATGTAAATCTAAATAAACCAAAACCAAATCAGATTTAACTATCCCCACACTTACATGCCAGGCTATTCCATTGCTATGCTGACCATCCCCCCCCCCCACACACATTCACTACTACTTTCAATATCCACTCTCCTTACACCATGTATTTTCCTATCCATCTTGCATTCTTGTTCTCTCATCATTATCTCTCGCACTACTATTATTTCCATTTAAAACTGCTTCAGTCTTCCAATTTCCTCTGTTCTGGTCTTTCGCTTCAACTCTTGCTCACGTTACTCATCGCGCTTTCTTTTAACAACAGTTTCTTCAGCTGATTCACACCAAATGTATTTAAATGTAACCTGTCAGTTTTGTAAAAAAAATTCCATCCTTCTCTTAAATGCATCCCATGCATTTGCAAACTTCCCTCTTCCTTCTCACACAAGTTTTGCCAATATGCTAATCATGATCCCTGCTTTCTATCTCAACTTGTCACTGTCATACCTTATCAACACACTGATTACCTTTCCTATTATGCCGTTGTCTTTTATTCTCTTCAGCAACCTCCTAATACCATCCTCGCATTCTCTTCATGTCCAAAAAGTCACTTGTTCCAACCACCACTAATTCATTTGCTCATGTGCTTCTCATTTCCAGCAAATCAGTTTTCCTGCCAATTCTTTCTCCTGGAAAACACACATTGTGTAATCTTTCATTTACTACACCTTTAATAATGGAATTTCTAAACATCTCTATTCTTGAGTCTTCATCACCTCTTTTCTCTGCTTTCCTTCATCCTATCCTTTTGCACTATTTCATTCTTTTTCACCAAACAGCTCATCTTACTACACACATTTTTCACCTAACTTCTCATTCTAATCAACTCATTTTTCAGGTCTTGCATCCTGGCAATATCTGTCAGTCTGTCTTTTCTTTCCTCATTTTACTCTCATCTTCTAGCATTGCTCACTTTCATTCATAACCTTTTGCTTCTGAAATGATGCTATCTTTTGTTCCAACCTTCAGTTTCACATTTACTGATAACTTGTAATCCAGCAGAATATTACATTTTCAACATATCGATACATTTTCTTCGCTCCTGTTCAGTGTCTGCACTAACATATTTTCCATGTTCTGCCACATATACATGTTGCACTCATGACAACAAACCATTCTTGAAAAGTCCATGCTGTGAGGTTTTGCACTGCATGACTTGCTGATCCCATTCATATTTCCATTCTGTTGTTGTTCACTGCAAACTTCAAAAATTAGTAAAAGAAACATCTATATCAAATGCACAAAGCTCTAATCAGTTACGCTTACTATGAAAAATATCAGGAGTGCTTAAGGGTCAAAACTGTATAACTGAGAGGAGACCTCCACATAGTCTTTAAAGGAATGCAGAGAACCGACCAGGGCTTCTGACCTAATGTCCAATCCTCACCCTCTCATGGTGCACTCTGTTGGGTATCTACCTGGATACTGAATGAATGAGGATGGGCTGGCAATTTGGGATTCAGCCGACCAAATTGTATTCTTATTGGCTTAAACCAATATACAAAATGATGGTACAATATGACAAAATTTCATCTCGACTGGGGCGTTGCCCGGTTAAACAAGGTCCCCGCTGTTTTCGCCAGGGAACCAGGGCGAACAGTGAAAAGTCAGCTACTGTAACAAATCTCAAAACAAACCCCAACTCAACATCACCAGAGTTAAAGATTGGTACTATCAACATAAGAAGCCTGAATGGCAAAGAAATGGAGCTAGCTGAGGAATTAGATAAGTACCAGATCGACATAATAGGGGTGACTGAAACAAAAAAGACAAAAACTGGTGAGATCTTTCTGAGCAATAAATACAAAATGTAATATTCAGGCAATGACAATCAAGGAAAAGAAGGGGTAGCCATAGTATTCAACACTAAATATGAAGTTAATCTTCTTGAATGGCAGACAGTCTCAAGTAGAGTGATGTGGGCAAATATTAGAATGGGGAACTGGACAATGAGACTTATTTGTGCCTATGGTCCCACAGAAGGCTCTACTAAGGTAGAAATGGAAGAATTTTATGAGGCTCTAGAGAAAGCTACTGACACAATGAAAAAAAGAAAAGTTGGTCCTTGTTGGGGATCTAAATAGCAGAGTAGGAAGTGATTGTCAGACTTACAAAATGTTTTGGGAAAATTTGGAGAAAAGAGCAAAGCTAATAATAATGGCAAATACCTGTTGGATTTTTGCTCAGGACATGGACTGGTTATTACTAACAGCATGTTCCAACATAAAAATGTGCACAAATTCACATAGAGAGAAGAGACAAGGAATAAGAAAAGTCTCATTGACTATGTTATTGTTGATAGTGATGTTTTCTCACTTCTGCAGGACACCAGAGTATGCAGAGGATTTGAAATTGGAAGCGATCACTATTTAGTCTTGAGCAGGATAAATTGAATTTCATATTGAAAAGAATGACATGTAAGAAAGTTTTAAAGCGAATAAAAGTTGAGCAGCTCTCAGATATGAACTGCAGACTAAAATACACAAAGATTATTGAAGAAAAAAATGAAAGAGTTTGAGAACAAGAACCAAACCTTGGAGATTCAGTGGCAAGCCTTGAAGAAAACCCTGATTGATTCAGCCAGAGTGGCATGTGGTGAAGATAGAAAATTCAGAACTCCATGGTGAACACAGGAAGTTAAAGAGGCACTGAAGGAAAAGAAGCAAGCATATCAAAAGTTCCTGGTAAATAAGTCAGCTTTTGCTCTTAGAGAATACAGAGACAAATGTAAGAAAGCGAAACTGTGTAAAACTAGCTAAACAAAAGTCATGAGATGACTTTGAAAATAGAAAGAACATAGAAAATAAATATCAAGAAGGTGGCAAGATATTCTGGAGGTTGTTGAAGAAGCTTAGAAATGGAGTAAAGAATACTGTAAAAGGAGTTAGAGATGATAAAGGTTACATGAAAACAGTAGAAAAAGATATCCTTGAAGTATGGAGTAATTACTTCGAAAAATTGCTAAATGAAACAAGCAGTGATAGCACAGTGGTAAAAAAAACACTCAACAGGCATACAGTCAGGAATACATATCCATTCTTGAAGTAGAAAAAGCCATCAAAGGCTTGAAATGTGGAAAGGCAGCAGGAGTAGATGATATTCGACCAGAAATACTGAAGTGTGGAGTATAAAAGTCTTACATTGGCTGCAATGTAAGACTTCTGCAATGTAAAACGTTCAGAAAGCCTGGATAGAGGGACGAATTCCAGGTGATTGGAGTAGAGCTCTAATAGTACTCATATATAAAAAGGGAAATAAAACTGAATGTGAGAATTACAGAGGCATTCCATTACTGAGTGTTCCTGGTAAGATAGATGCAAGTATACTTGAGACACGGTTGAGAAGAATTGTGGAAGAAAAGCTTGGTGAAGGACAAGCTGGATTCAGGCCAACTAGAGGCTGTCAGGATCAGATCTTCACTTTACGACAAATAGTTGAGAAAGCATGGAAATATAACAAAGATCTGTATTTAAGTTTCGTCAATCTGAAAAGGCATACAACAAGGTGCCAAGAGAGAAGCTATTCAATACACTACAGTTATATGGTGTTGATGGGGCATTATATCAAGCAATACTTAGTCTTTATCTGAGTTATAAGTCAGCATTTGGAATTATAGGAAGTACAAGATGATAGTTTAATGTTAAATCTGGTGTGAGACAAGGATGTACATTATCCCTTGTGTTATTCATTATCTATATGGATCACATTATGAAGGAAAGTGATATTAAACATGATATCAGAATTGGTTAACGTCAGCTCTTTGCTTTATGTGGACGATCTTATACTTATCAATAAATTCGCTACGAGTTTGCAAGATTCCCTGACTAAATTGAATAACTGTTGTAATAGATATGGTATGAAGGTCAGCAATAAAAAGACAAAGACAATGAAAATAGGCAGAATCGTTGAAAATGTCAACTGTGTTTTGAATATAGAATCTGTGGAACAAGTAAAACATTTCAGCTACTTAGGCACTTTAGTGAATTTCCATATTTGGTAAATATGGAAATTCACTGTCTATTTCCATATTTGGTAAATTAAATATGGAAATAGACAGCAGAATCAACAAAGCTGGTATGGTAGGCAGTCAACTGAATAAATTCGTATGGAATAAGAGAGAAATTAGTCGGAACACTAAATTAGCTGTTTACAAGATAGTGTTCAAACCAGTTTTAACTTATGGATCTGAGAGCTGGGTCAGAAGTAAAACACTTGACCAGAGACCACAGATATGAGAGGCATGAACAGATGGCATCAATGGCAATATCATATTAAAAACGAGGATATTAAGAAAGTTTACATTGTCAGCATCTAGGAATGCATTAGCAGAGCTAATCTCAGATGGTATGGTCACTTGAACAGAATGGGCGAGGAAAGATTAGCAAAATAAGTGTTCTCTGCCAGGTTGGCAGGAAAACGAACCAGAGGAGGACTAAGATATAGGTGGATTGATATGGTACAAAGTGCCTTAGATGATAGAAATATGAGATCTGATAATATTGGAGTCTTGACAAGTAACAGACTGATTTGGATGAAAATTGTAGATAGGAAGTTAGTAATGATGTAAATTTTTCATGTAGTACTATCATATCCTGGATAAGGGTAATGGGTTTACAGTGATTCTGCTGGACCTTGCCAAGGCCTTTGACAGGATTCCACTGGAATTCTAATCAGTAAATTGCAGCATATGGGAATGGACATGGGGTTGGTGAGATGGATAGGAGGGTGGTTGATGGAGAGATAGAATGGTTTACTCGGGAGTGGAGTCCACAAGACGGCCTGTGACTAGTGGTGTGCCACAAGGATCTGTTCTTGGACCACTGCTGTTTAATTTGTTCATAAATGATATAGGAAATGATCTGAGAGGAACAGTTCATTTGTTTGCGGATGATGCGAAGTTGGGTAGGGCAATAGTGAATGCAGATGACGTCAAAATTTTGCAGGATGATTTGGATAGATTGGAGGTCTGGGCTAAGGAGAATGGATGTCAGTTTAATGTGGCAAAATGTAAGGTTATGCACTTTGGGGTGAAAAGATTGGCGGCAGATTACTGCATTGGTGGAACCCTGCTCCAGGAAATTGATGAGGCACGAGATTTAGGAGTGTTGGTAGATAAGGAATTGAAATTTAGGGGACACATTGCAGAAGTGACCAAAACAGCTCATCAAATCACTTGGTTGCTGAGGAATACGTTGACAAGCAGAGATAAGCAGGTTATTGTTCCTCTCTATCGAGCCTTGATAAGACCCCATCTGGACTACTGTGCTCAGATTTGGTCACCTAGGTTTCTTCTTGATGGGGAGGAGGTGGAGAGGATCCAGAGGCGAGTGACCAAGATGATAGCAGGTCTGTGGAATGAACCGTATGAGAACAGGTTGAGGATTTGTGGGTTGCAAAAATTGGTTGATAGGCGGAGGAGGGGAGATATGATTGAGACATTCAAATTACTGAAGGGTTTCTATAAAATTAATTCAGAAGATATTTTTGAGAACAGGGCTGGTTGTGGGAGGACTAGGGGACATCTATGAAAACTGGGCAAAAGTGTGGTTAGTAAAGGTGTTAGAGCTGGGTTCTTTACTTTTAGAGTAGTGAATGAGTGGAATGCGCTCCCTGAGTCTGTAGTGGATGCTGTGACAGTGAATGAGTTTAAGGCAAGGTATGATAGATACTGTATGAATGTCAAATAGTTGTGATGAATATGATTTGGGGCCTCCCTCGATGAGTCTAATGACTCCCTGGAGTTGCCCGTAATAATAGTAATAGTAATAATCCTGTACATCTCTTGAGGGTACATGTCAGGAATTTGATGATGATGAATATATATCAGTAGCGTCGTATGCCCATTTCAGTTGGGTGTGCTGTCATGTGAGTTATGCAACACATGCTATAAATTTCACGTCAGTTTGACTGTATGCAGGGGCGTGCATCCACAGGAAGTTTTCCAGTATTGGGGGGGGGAAGCTTGGAGAGAAATTATTACATCAATAAATTTTTATAATTATTGATTTAGTTAAATAATTACATCAATAAACGTCTTTTAGTTTTTTGATGTAATTATTTATCAATGTAAACTATAAATACAGTACATTATTTCATTTACATCAATTTTAATGATCTTTAATTCTTGGGAAAAAAAAAGTATTCAGAATTAATAGTTTTTAGCACAATTTCATATATAAAAAATTACTGGCATATTTTATTAAAAATCAACTAATTAATTAATCCCTAAATTAAATTATTTCAGTTTAAAAGCAAAAGAAATCATAAAACTATTAAGTAAAATAATATTAATTTACATACACTTACCTTTTAAAAATGTATTTTTCTGTTTAAATTTGTTTCATTATAAATTTACAGTTTACACTTCACTCAGTGACTCACTAGACACAGATGGCAAACGAATTGGTCTCGCTGTTCACAAATCAGATAAAGATGAACCAAAAACAGGAACACGTTTTATTGCTGCAATAAAACACATATTCTATGGCTACCCTGCTGTGGGCCGGAACAGGCCAACTCATAATAAAATTTTAAGACAGACAAAGCTTTCCATGGTAGAGAGTTTAAATTTATACATCTCAATCACTTTTACGATTATAATTTGTGGAATTTTTTACTCGAGCCATGGGGGGATTTCCCCCCACGTTTTCCCCCTCTCCCTCTGCAGACGCCCATGACCGTATGATTGCATTTTTATCGATGTATGAAAGTTTTGAGAGTGCATAGCACATCAGTGCTGATCTTAATTGGTCCAGTGCAATTAATTGCAGGATAATTTTGAATATTTCTGCGTAGAGTGGGGGAACAATCTGTTTTAAGATTTACTAGAAAGCAACAATGAAGGAGAATGCTATAGTTGGTTGGTTGGTATATTTGAAATACTCAAAGATGAAAATATGTGAGCCATCATTTATAGGACATGTTAGAATAGGAAATGAAAAGAAAGAATAAGTGTGAGTAGAAATGCTTTCATTAGTGGTAAACGAATTATTAATATTGACATTTGTGATATGTGTGTCCTATAAGTTGCTGGGTAGAGCGAATAGCATGATCCTATAAAGTCTAGACATGAATAAGTGAATTTATGATGGCATAATTGAAAAAAAAAACTTACAAGGAGACAGAGAATGGCAGGAATAAATATTGTTTGATGGAGCAGCAAATCATCTTTTAAAATTTGTTGCCCATGTTATGTGTATTTCTCTGGTTTGTGCATATTTTGCTCCGTTTTCCAAGAATTTTTTTTTTTTTTAACTGAGACTCATACATAACATCCAATCATTATCAGAATTATCCACACTTTCGGGAATCCTAAATTCATCAGGTTTTTTTTTCCCTTTTAGTATCAGGGTTCTTCTGTCTTATCAATCTCACATATGTTGGTGTTTTGTTGTAGATCAACATCTTATAATACTCAGAATATTCATTTTTATTCAGGAATAGATATTTTTTTTACTGTCTTTTGTTTCTGAAGACTAGAATAAAAATGTCTCTATACCATTAAAAAACTTTGTATCCTCAACAGATGCTATACTGCATGAGAAACATTTAGCTTTTTTCTCCTAATATCCACTTTCAAATTTTCAGTTCCAGAAAACATGTGTAACAGCTGTTTGTAATACAGCCATCGGATACAGAAAGCGCTCAACTCATGACAAGTGACAACATTCAATTGGATTGGTTGACACAATAACTAACCACAGCCACTAGGTGCTGGATGAGCTCAAAATGTTAGCTCACCCAGTCTCGCCTTCTCAGCCGTTTAAAAATACAAAAACGCTAAGAATTTGACCCGTTGCACTCTCTTTACGTCTTTTCGAAGGGCTCAAAGGTGTGTGCATTTTGAAAGCACACCTGGGCTATTAACGCGAATGTGATGCATCGAAAAGTGCACTTTTCATGAAGCACTAATGCTTTATTATCCCCGTGAAGAGGACAATGAAGCATTAGTATATTGTGTTCGATTTTAGGAATCGCGTGAAGTCTGCAAACAATTGGAGGAGTCTTTAACGAGAATAAATACAAAAATATAATATTGGTGATACTGATATTTTATAGATGAGCATCACACACCTAGTACACCTGGAATATTCGCCCCTTATATATATATATATATATATGAAAGAATGATCATTAACTCGGTTAACATACATATTTTTTTAAAGAATTGAATGACTAGAACCGAGATTTAAGTAAAAAGGTTTTAATATAAAAACATGACTAGTTTTGGCTTAACAGCCTTCATCAGGTGAGATTATAAAAGAAAGAAAAAACACTAAAATACTGAAGCTTAAGTAAACTATGAACATCATACAGAGTCTTTATACATAATTGACACTAAATCGTTGTGGTTGTATTTAAAGCTGTTCTTTTGTCAGTTGTATCGTTGGGAAAGTGCGTGCTAGTAGCATCTCGTGAACACCAGTACATGATTGCAGCTGAATGACAATCTGGGAGGTTGTAGCTCAAGTTATTATTTAGATGAACAGGAATGAAGATGATTTCACTAGATTCCACGATTTTTCTCTCTAGTTCAACATTGCAATGGCAGATGTTAGTAGATTTTTCCCAGCAGACTTTGTGACTTTGCATTTCATCATTAGGATTAGCTGAGGAAAGGATATGACTTGATAATGCACTGGCTCGCTGTCTCTTGTAAGTAATGTCCCTCACGTGTTCTTCCATATGTAATTCGACAGATTTGTCTGTCTATCCAAAATAAGGAATATCACAATCACACAATATTTTATATACACCAGGGTATTTGAGTTGATGATGACAAGGTTTCGGGTGGCTTATTAAGAAACAGATCTTTGGAAGTGGAGTGAATAAGTTTCTGATATTGTATTTTCTTAGAACTTTTGCTAATTTATGTGAAACTGTACTTATGTAAGGAATAGATATATTGCCTTTGAATCTGTTTGTTTCTTCTGAGTGATGTCTAGGAGGATTAAGAAGGTATTTTTCAATGATTCTCTTGGAATATCCATTAACTTCGAAAGAAGTTTTCAGATGGTTTATTTCTGTAAGAAGTTCATTTGGGTCATTCAGAAGAGAACGGGCTCTGTGTCCCAAGGTGGAAATTATTCCAAGTTTATGAGGAAGGAAGTGATGGGACTGATTATGCAGATATCTGTTGGTATGTGTGGGCTTTCTATATATCAATATTTTGAATTTACCAGAAGAGCGAGTCAGTTTGACATCAAGAAAAGGCAAGGAATTATCCATTTCAAGCGTGGCACTAAACTTAATACTTTGATGTCAGAAAACCTTATGGTTTTCCAGGCACGAGGAAAACCATAAGGGAATCATGTCCATGGCTCCAAATAATGAAGACATCATCTACATAGCGTTTCCAAACTTTAGGTGTTAAAATAAAGGAAGAGATAGCTTTGGTTTCAAAATCCTCTAGGTAAATATTTGCGAGTACAGGGGATAAAGGATTACCCATAGCCAGTCCATGATTTTGTTTGTATATATTATCTTGAATTTTGAAGTAACCAGACTTGATGCAATGTGTAAGCAAGGCTAACATTTTTTTGGATAACTTGTCCTTGAGTAATGTTAGGACTTCATCTGTTGGGACATTAGTGAACAGAGAAGTTATGTCCAAGCTAGCCATGATTTCATCTTCATTAACTGTTATATCCTTGATGTATGTAACAAAATCTGTAGTGTTCTTGATAAAGGATGGTGACTTGCCTGAAAAAGCTTTTAAGCATTTGGCAAGATATTTTGAAAGGTTGTACATTGGAGAATTGATACCTTCTACAATGAGGCGTAGTGGGGTGTTCTCTTTATGGATTTTAGGAACACCATATATGCGAGGAATTAACGGATGGAGAGATTTCCCAATAATTCGACTAACGAAAGAACAGCTTTAAATACAACCACAACGATTTAGTGTCAATTATATATAGAGACTCTCTATGATGTTCCTAGTTTATTTAAGCTTCAGTGTTTTAGGGTTTTTTCTTTTTTCTTTCTTTTATAATCTCACCTGATGAAGGCTGTTACAACCCGAAACTAGTCGTCTTTTTATATTGAAGCCTTTTTACTTAAATCTCAGTTCTTGTCATTCAATTCTTTTAAAAAAATATGTATGTTAACCGAGCTATTGATCATTCTTTAATCTATAATCTTCATGACGAGGCTTCTATTATTAATAATAAAAGAAACTTCAAAACACTGAAGAGGATTGGACTAAGCATCAACAGGTTGGTCTTCTTGAAACGTTGCAAATTTCACACTGTCTTTCCTAAATTTATGTCCTTTAAAGAAAATATAACAACTGAACGTGCAAGGAGAAAATATCATAAAGCTAAATTAGACCTACTGTCTGAAAGTATCTCGGATACTAAATGAACTCTCGCTTTTCTTTTCAATAAAAAACAACTATAGCGGAGAAACTGGAAGAATCTCTAGATAACGAAAGTTGGCATACCTTTAATATAAACTGTGAATCTCAAGCAGCCACAATACAATATAATAACAAAGTAAATCTTATAAGAAAATTTGAAACATTAAAAAGAATACAAAATAATAGGAACTTCTCAAAACCACACATCAATATGACAAAGTCGTTTCTTAAACTTCTACGTATTGAATCAATCTTCATTATCAATAATGCAAAACCACCTGCAGATAACATTACTTTAACAGAACGCAAAGCTATTAAAAGTTTAAAAAACAACAGAGATATAATAATCCTTCCTGTGGATAAAGGCAATGCAACAGTCACCCTCAACTCTGAAGATTACCTGATAAAATGCTTGAATTACTACAAGATGATACCTATTCAATACTCGAGAGAGATCCAACTCGTGAACTTCAAAATCGTTCAAACAACTTATTAAAAACAACTACTGAATTATCCCAAAACGTTTGCTTATTTCTACGCTCTCTCTGTCCATCCATTAATTCCTTGCATATATGGTGTTCCTAAAATCTATAAAGAGAACACCCCACTATGCCTCAATGTAGAAGGTATCAATTCTCCAACGTTCCAACTCGTGAACTTCAAAATCGTACAAACAACTTATTAAAAACAACCACTGAATTATCCCGAAACGTTTACTTATCTCTGCGCTCTCTCTCCCTCCATTAATTCCTCGCATATATGGTGTTCCTAAAATCCATAAAGAGAACACCCCACTATGCCTCATTGTAGAAGGTATCAATTCTCCAACGTACAACCTTTCAAAATATCTTGCCAAATACCTAAAAAGTTTTTCAATCAAGTCACCATCCTTTATCAAGAACACTACAGATTTTGTTACATACATCAAGGATATAACATTTAATGAAGATGAAATTATGGCTAGCTTGGACATAACTTCTCTGTTCACTAATGTCCCAACAGATGAAGTCCTAACATTACTCAAGGACAAGTTATCCAAAAAAATGTTAGCCTTGCTTACACATTGCATCAGGTCCGGTTACTTCAAATTTCAAGATAATATATACAAACAAAATCATGGACTAGCTATGGGTAATCCTTTATCCCCTGTACTTGCAAATATTTACTTAGAGGATTTTGAAACCAAATCTATCTCTTCCTTTATTTTAACACCTAAAGTTTGGAAATGCTATTTAGATGATGTCTTCATTATTTGGAGCCATGGACATGATTCCCTTATGGTTTTCCTCGTGCCCGGAAAACCGTAAGGTTTTCTGACATCAAAGTATTAAGTTTAGTGCCACGCTTGAAATGGATAATTCCTTGCCTTTTCTTGATGTCAAACTGACTCGCTCTTCTGGTAAATTCAAAATATTGATATATAGAAAGCCCACACATACCAACAGATATCTGCATAATCAGTCCCATCACTTCCTTCCTCATAAACTTGGAATAATTTCCACCTTGGGACACAGAGCCCGTTCTCTTCTGAATGACCCAAATGAACTTCTTACAGAAATAAACCATCTGAAAACTTCTTTCGAAGTTAATGGATATTCCAAGAGAATCATTGAAAAATACCTTCTTAATCCTCCTAGACATCACTCAGAAGAAACAAACAGATTCAAAGGTAATATATCTATTCCTTACATAAGTACAGTTTCACATAAATTTGCAAATGTTCTAAGAAAATACAATATCAGAAACTTATTCACTCCACTTCCAAAGATCTGTTTCTTAATAAGCCACCCGAAACCATGTCATCATCAACTCAAATACCCTGGTGTATATAAAATATTGTGTGATTGTGATATTCCTTATTTTGGACAGACAGACAAATCTGTCGAATTGCGTATGGAAGAACACGTGAGGGACATTACTTACAAGAGACAGCGAGCCAGTGCATTATCAAGTCATATCCTTTCCTCAGCTAATCCTAATGATGAAATGCAAAGTCACAAAGTCTGCTGGGAAAAATCTACTAACATCTGCCGTTGCAATGTTGAACTAGAGAGAAAAATCGTGGAATCTAGTGAAATCATCTTCATTCCTGTTCATCTAAATAATAACTTGAGCTACAACCTCCCAGATTGTCATTCAGCTGCAATCATGTACTGGCGTTCACGAGATGCTACTAGCACGCACTTTCCGAACAATATAACTAATGAAAGAACAGCTTTAAATACAACCGCAACGATTTAGTGTCAGTTATGCATAGAGACTCTCTATGATGTTCATAGTTTATTTAAGCTTTGGTGTTTTAGTGTTTTTTCATTTTTCTTTCTTTTATAATCTCACCTGATGATGGCTGTTAAGCCGAAACTAGTCGTGTTTTTATATTAAAACCTTTTTACTTAAATCTCGGTTCTAGTCATTCAATTCTTTATAAAATTATATATATATATATATATATATTTTTTTTTTGAAACTGAATAAATATCCATAAGCTGAGAGATAAAAATTAGAACTCTATTTTAGTTTAAATAAACTGCACAACTAGTGCTGTTTATTTAAACAGTTGCTTTCAGCTAAGTAAATCAATTATATCACATATATATGTATATATATTATACTTGAGAGATATACTTCAGAGTTTTGTTCTTGTTTGTTTGAATCCTCTTCTGATTTTTTTTTTTTTTTTTTTTAAATGTGGCTCCCTTCCTCCCACAGAAGGCTTCTATAAACCTATAGATCATACCTCAGTTTGGTTAAGGATTTTTCTTTCTTCCAATTTTTATTGATTTTGTATATTGTATTTATTTTATACCAGGTTCAGAAACCTTGCTTTAGAGACCAAACATGTAACTTTTTCAAGCCACTTCAAGACTCCAATAAGTGGTGTAGTGGTGTCTTGCACTGGGCGATGAAACTCGCAGCCTTTTGGTTGGAGAGTGGATATGTTAACCACTCAGCCAACTAGGCTGGCAGATTAAGACTAAGAAACAGTGATTTTTAAATCCCATACAAAACTTGTAATCTTTTAAAGTTGATTTATGAACATTAAAGAAAATTATAGAAAGATTTTCTACTTGGTTACAATGTATATTATACTTGACAAGGAATTATATTCTTGTTTTAATTCTATATCCAAGTGTGTCACTATTAGAATGGGCATTACTAATGTATGCAGTGACCCTTCAAATCAGGTGTAATATATATTGTATTCTTCTTCTTCCTTTTTTCCCTCTTTTACATTGTGGTGTTGAGGGTTTTCTATTAATTTAACTGCAACTGTACACAAGAATAAGGTGGTTAGTCCTATACCTCCCAGTGTTGAGTCCTCAAGGCTGGTTTGCCTTCTTGCAGGATGAAAAATCCTAGATAAACTGGGGAGAAAAACCCTGTAGTCCATGCCCAAGACTGGCTAACTTGGCTATGTCTGAGAAAGATCCTAAGTTCCTCACACCAAGTGGAGAAAACTTTCCACAACTATACTGTCTCTCATCCAGAGTATTTAATAATGTGACTTCAGCATTGATTTAACCTTAGTATCTTTTTGGGTCTAGCTCCCACTGATGAGATCTCAGTAAAAGTCAAAACTAGTCTGGGTAGTGATTCTTCCCATAATGTTCACACTTACACGTGGATATAGGATTAAAACAAGAATATAATTTGTTGTCAAGTTAATTTAGAGAATGATAAGTGATAAGAGAATAAACAGGTGAAATTTTACATAAAACAGAAAAGGCATCATCAGTCTGATTCTGAGTCCACAATAAAGCTTCAAGTTTAACATAAAAAAATTCCAGATAAATTCCAGGATAAGAAAACACAGGGTAATCACTAACAATATGGTTAATGGGCTGGGCAACGTTCCCACAATCACAGTATGGAGAGTCTGTCCGGTTCCATTTGTTGTAGAGCATCTATTTTCATCTCCTATGTCCTGTCCTGATTTAGTTAAGTATAGACCATAGATATACAAAGGCTTCATGCAACATTTGCACATCAGAATATGGAGAATTTCTTCATGCATGGACAAGCACTGTTCTCAGTAATTATTCTATAGTTTGCTTAAAATCCTAAACAAAATTAAAAAAAAAAAATAAAGGCCAGTGATTTCGTGTTGATCTTATTGTTCCAGAGATAAATTTCATGGCTTGGTTCACACAGTGCTCACACCTCATTAATAGATTGACATCAATTAGTGAGTACTGTTAAGCCAACCTGAAGAGCAGTATTCTGCTGTGGGAAACACTAATGCCAAATCTGTTATTCATATATAACTGTTGTAATATTAAATACAACTATAAAATTGTACCAAAAACACATAAAAGGAATGATAACAAGAACAGAGAAGTAGAGAAGAAGGTTTTCTCCACTAAAGACGATGTTAAGAATACTTTAACCTCTGAAATTGCTTTTAAGCAGATTATTAGACAGACAAGAAAGCAATTACAGAAAGTCATGTGCCATTTAGAGGAACACATGGAGAATAAAAAAAGTTCAGCAGCAAAATGGAAAACAACAAAGCATGAAATCAAGTAAGTTGTTGCATAACAACAAAAATCAGGTAAGTAAAGTTGATTGTACAAAGTATGATGTTATTTGGTGTGGTGATTCTATCATAAAACATGCCATTGATGAGCGAGTTATAATGTCAAGTTTTCCTGGAGAAAAAATTACAAATATAGTGCAAGCAATTAAAAACAGAACAGAAAATCAAAAGAGGTTGTAATTCTGATAAGTTCCAATGACATAACTAGTGATAAATTTAGTATGTGAGAGAATATGAAAGGTTGTTGGAAGAAATGAGTGTGAGAAAGTAAAAATGATTAATATATTATCTAGATATGATGAAAATGAATTATGAATAAGGACTGTTATGGCAAACGATTTGATGCATAAACTGTGTAGAAGGAATGGATGTGAGTTTTTGGATATGTGGAGTGAGTCTGAGGGAAGAATAGATTTGTATAAGAGGGATAACCTACACTTAAATGCATATGCCAAATGCATTTGGCATCAGCAGTCTTGAGAAATTAGTAATATGAGATCTAACACAGAGATTCAGGGAATTATGATGGGAGGAATTGTGATAATCTGTGTGTAAGAGCAACAATGTCAGGTAAATGCTGGGAATGGTTATTATTATGGAAATGATTATGAAGAGAGAGAATGATAAAGTGTACATCCGGTTCAGACCCATCAAACATGTGCAAAGATGTCTGCATAAATAAGACATTAGATAAAAACAAGTGTGTCACACAGATAAGTGTGTGCAAAACAGCATGCAAGTAACTTATTATGTCTGTACATGACTGCTAGGAGTATCAAAAATAAAGGAGTAGAGTTTGTTGCCTTGGTCAGTACATTGGTACCTCAGATTATAAGCATTAGTGAGGTCTGGCTATCAGAAGCAGACATACTAACTGTTATTGAGTGTAAAGGGTATAGTATTTTTAGGAACAATAGACAGCATAGGAGAGGAGGGATGTACTACTAATGATATTGGATGACTTGAATCCAGTTAGTGTTGAGACCTATAGCTGCAATGCTAGTAACAGTCTTTCATGTGGCAGTGAGTTTGAAGCCATCTGGTGTGAAGTGGTCTAACAAGGTCAAATGCTTAGTGAAGATGTTGTTACAGACTTTGTGGATTGGTTGCTAGTGATGAAAAAATATATCAATCAATAAAGATAATGGTGCAAAAAGAGTAATCATAATGGGCGACTTTAATTATCCAAACATTGATTGGATAGCTGCGAAATTTCATGAGAAAAATGAAACTGAATTTATTGAGCTGTTGTGACACAACTTCCTCAAGCAACGTATGACAATAGGAACTTGTGGTCAAAGAGTGTTTGATCTGATTATAGTGTCAGAGAGAGTTTCAGTTAAAGACATAACAATTCTGCCTCCGGTTGGAGATAGTAATCATACGGTACTCACTTGGGAAGTTGTAAAGTTTATGAATGTTCCATTCAGGAAAGGTTACATGATGAACAAGAAAGCTGGAAATTATAACCGCTCGAGGAGTATGCCAAGTCCTGTGCCATGGTATCCATTGTTGGATGGGAAGGATATTGACAGTGCGTGGGAAGTGTTTAAAAATACTTAAAGATGCAAAATCAGAATGTGTCCTTAGAGTTTGAAGGTGAAATGGATGTGTAATCTAATTAAGCAAGAGATTTGTAAAAAAAAAGATGATGTGAAAGGAATACCAAGTGCATAATTTGAAGCCGAGTGCCAGCAACTTTTGCTGGCAACCTTTACCAGCAAAGGTTGGTTGATTGGTAGTGCCTCTGCTACTAATGGCTCACACAAAAAAAAAAGTTAAGCAAGTTTAAGCGCAGTTAGTAGTTGGAAGAGATCAATCATTCGATGCTGTTGGCACACTCTCCCTCGATGAGTCTTTGGACTCCCTGGAGGTGTCACATAATAATAATAATAATGATGTTTGTTATGAAAATTATAAGCAGCAAGCGAGAAGATTCACAAGTGCTGCATGGAAAGCTAAGTCTGAATATGAAAAGAAACTGACTCTGCAAGTTAAAGACAACCCAAAAGAATTGTATCATTATGCTGCAAGTAAAAAACAAAGAATGAATTACTCTACTGAATGCTGATTTATACAGGTGACTGATGATACAGAAGAGATTGTTCAACTAATGAGTAGCTATTTTGCTAAAAGCTGTCAACCTGGTATGTGCAACATTGAACTCACTGCTACCTCTTCACTGCATGAAGAAACTCATGAGGAAGAAGTACTAAAGCTGTTGCACAAGTTGAATAAGAATTCTGCAATAAGTACTGATGGGATAACAGCATGGCTGCTAAAAGAATGTTCAGGCCTTTGAGCAGGATATACAAGTTGAATCTCAGAATAGGAAAGATTCTGCAATAATGGAAAGATTGTATGGTAATCCCATTGCACAAGGGTGGTGCAAAGACCAACAATCAACAAGTCAGTATCTCAGGGGTACTGGTGAAGATTTTAGAAACATTCGTTAGGGCTCACATTCAGAAATGAATTGAAGATACCAAGAAATTATATACTTGTTTAATCCTTTATCCATGTGTAAGCAAACAAAGTTTGTGCCTGAAGTATTTTCAGGACCGGGGAAACTCATGGTAAAGGTGGTATGACTTCACATCACTTGTGCTTTGCATTATGGGATACTAAGGCATCTCCTTGCAGACATGTATAATGCTATGTGTTATGGAAAGGGTCACTACCCAGATCAGTTTCGACCTTTATAGAGGTCTCTTCAATAGGAACCAGACCCAAAGTGATACCAAGCTTGAAGTAATGCAAAAGTCATATTTTCCTATACCAGTTGCCAAAAGGTGTCACACCTTATTATTACATTACTTTGGATTAGAGAAAGGCTATTGAAAGTTTTTTCACTTGGTTATACTATAAATTAAAGATACCAAGAAATTATATACTTGGTTTAATCCGTTATCCAAATGTAAGCAAACAAAGTTTGCACCTGAAGTATTTTCAGGACTGGTGCAACTCGTAGTGGTATGACTTCACATCATGAAAAACTTCCAACAATTCAGAAATGAGTTGACAAAGAATCTCTATTTTGCAATGAACAGTCTAGGTTTACTAAGAGATGGTCATGTTTTAGCAACTTGCTCACATTCTATAATAATGTTACCACTGAGTTAGGCAAGGGGAACAGATACACCATGATACTTTTGGATTTCACTATGGCTTTTGACAGAATACAGCATGGTATATTGTTGCATAAATTGGTGAATGTGGGTTTGGATTATAGAATGTTAGCATGGATAAGAGGGTGGCTGACTGACAGATATCAAAAAGTGGTATATGGGGGATGTGCGTCTACAAGACTTGGTGCATTGCCCGCTATAAAAAGAATAAAGGGCAATGTACCAAGAACATCCTTGACTGTGCTTCCCCTCCACCTCTAGCAGACTTACGTGATGATTTTGTTAAATTCTGGAGTACAGTCTTTTCTGCTCCACCTCCACACTCTCCTAATGATGACCAGGCTACGATATTGATGTCCATTCCTGCCCTTCAAATATACCAGCCTGTCTCCATCCAGGAGATCAAAGCAGCTCTTCCATCCAATTTCTCCACCTCCGGACCTGATGGCTTTCCTGCGACTAGGCTTCAGAAGGTGCTGCTGAAGATTCTTCAAGATTTATTGGACATTCTCCTTTCCAGTAAAGCAATACCACCATACCTACCCGTCTCAAGAACTGTCTTAACTGCATCATAGATGAGTTTCTTCATATAAAATGAGTTTCTTCATAGTAAAGCAATACCACCATACCTACCCGTCTCAAGAACTGTCTTAACTGCATCATAGATGAGTTTCTTCATATAAAATGAGTTTCTTCATAGTAAAGCAATACCACCATACCTACCCGTCTCAAGAACTGTCTTCATTCCGAAGAAAGAAACTTCAAGCCATGCATCATATTTTTAGACCTATTACCATCTCCCCTGTGATACTTACATTCTATCATAAAATCTTAGTCAAACAGTTTCAGCAACATATTATGGACAGAGAGCTTTTGTCCCTTTGGACGGCTGTGCTGAGAATATATATCTTCTTTCTTCTCTTCTCTCCGATTCCCGACACCACCTTAAACCTCTATATATGGCTTCACTGGACTTTGAAAAGGCCTTTGATAGTGTCTCCCTTCCTGCTCTCCTTAGAGTGCTGTCTATTGCTGGATGTCCAGAACCCTTTCTTTCCTGTGTTATGGGGCTATACTTGGGTAGCTCCATCACTATCACTACAGGGTCTCGTGCAGCTTCTATTCCTGCAGTGCGGGGTGTTCACCAGGGTGATCCTCTATCTCCCCTTTTCTTTAACTGCATCATAGATGAGTTTCTTCATTCTCTTCCTAGCCATATAGGCTACTCTCTAAGTGCTTCTTCCTTTAATGCTTGGCCTTTGCGGACGGTCTTATTCTCATAGCCTCTACTAAGGGGTAGGCTTGCAGGAACTCCTTGACCGGGAAGTTGACTTTTTTTCTATTCGAGGCCTTTCTATTAATGTAGAGAAGTCTTGCTCTTTAGCTCTTGTCCCCTCTGGTTGTGACAAGAAGCTTAAAGTCAAGATTATAGAGTTTTCCCTGCACGGGAGGCCGTTGCATGCTTTGACCATCCTGGAAGAGCGGAGATACCTCGAAGTATCATGTTCACCTCAAAGGGAAGGTCTTCTGCCCTATCCTAGAAGTTGGGATCACTTTTCTGAGGAGAGCTCCTCTCAAGCCCTAGCAAAGACTGTTTCTCCTTTCCCACTATGTCCTACCTCGCTTTTACCACAATTTGGTGCTTGGTAGGATGTATATCTTAGTACTGTCCTGAACGGACATGGCTATCCGTTCAGCCATGAGATCACGACTCCGCCTGCCACCTGACCCCCCCCCCCTACTGCATATTTCCACATGAGGGTGAAGGACGGCGGGCTCAGGGTTCCATCACTTAGATGGGTGATCCCACGCCTGCAGCTGTCCAGAATCATGAAGCTAGAACTATCTTCTTCCCCTATCTGCAGAGAGGCTTTCTGTAGCCAGAGGTTGGCAATGCAGTGCCTGCAGGCACCATGGCACCTGCAGTGAATTTTTAGTGTGCCCTCAGAGAAATTATTGTAAACTGCTTTGGAGCTCGCAGTGGTAATTTTGCAGCGTAGATCACAGTATATCTGAGAGATACATTCATTACTAGTATGTACTAAAATGTAAGAAAACATAAAGAAAAAAAACCACTGCAAATATAATACATATTTCCAGTGGTTTCCATAAATGTAAAGCACATCTTGCAGAGGTTAGCAACCTTCTTAATAAGAAGAACGCAATATAAAATTTGAAAATTATGGAGGGCTCATGACACAGGCAATTTTTCTCTCATTTGAGGCTTAGAAATTCTGATTAGTTGTTTTTAAGAAAAATGAGATTTCAAATTTTAACATTATTTTATTTACCTTGCTTTTATAACATATTTTTGTCACATATGAATGAATATAAAATACCATAAAAAATAAAAAATGAATACAAAAAGAGAATATTCATGTTAACAATTAGCATGTATCTGTGAGATTAGATGCGAGTGCCTTGCTTTATCAATCATAATGGCAAATGTATTTGTTTATTATGCAATAATAGGGTAGCTATTTCTAAAAAAAAAAGTAATATTGAAAGACATTTCAAAACCATTCATGCCAATTGCAATTTTAAGTTTAATTATTTAAATCAGGAGGAGTCGGCAACACAGTGCCCACGAGCATCATGGCACCCGCAGTATTGCGCCCTTCATATTAAAAAAGGTTGCCGATCACTGCTGTAGCCCATTAATACAAGAATACTTTAGGTGGGCTAAAGGCTGGTCTCGTTATCAAGGTACCTTAATTGAGTCAGCACCTGCAGAACATAAGAGATGGGCATCTCTGCTGCACTGTTCTGTAGATGGCACTCCTTTAAAAGAGTCATATCTGGTGCCTCCCCAGCATGATTGGGTAAGGGATGGCACCAGATTCCTCCTTGGGTTCGACTATATTGACCTTATCAGGACGGGAATCAATGCCCTTCCCACGCAAGCCTGCGCAGCTCGATGGGCTAGTGACAACTCAAACTGTAGGGCTCGCTGCCACTACAGTGAGACATTGTCTCATATAGCCTAGTGTTGCTTCCACACCCATGGTCCATGTGCAGAGTTTGCATAAGCCAGACTTAGTGATTAAAAGAGATGGTGACGCTTCGGTAGTTGATGCCCAGGTGGTGGAAATAGGATGCCCACTAGCCTATAGCCATAATAATAAGGTAAACTATTATAAGAATAACCAAGATCTAGTTAGTAAGATACGGGAGGAGTATGGGGAAACTCCAATTTTTAACAGCACCTCCATCTCTTTACATGGCATATGGAGCACAAATAGCTATAAGGACTTAAAATAGCTTGGGTTTATGCAGAAGAATATAAAAGTTCTTTCCTTGAGGGCCCTACAGGGCATACTGGTGGCATGGCGTTGCCACCAGAGAATGACTACGATAATTAGAACAGGCATAGGGTAAAACACTTGTAAAGGCTTAAGCCTATATCAAGTTTGGACGAGATGTCTGGATGTGATGTAAGAGTAGTACTGCCCATAACCAGTACAAAGATTAAAAAAAATAAAATAAAATAAAATAACCAGTGGTGTACTGCAAGAATCAGTGCTTGGTCTGCTTGTTATTCAATCTAAACATTAATGAGATTGGAAAGGATTTGATAAGCAACATACTGCTATTTGTTGATGATGCAAAGATAGGTAGGGTAATCAGGAATGCTGCTGATATGCAATACTTGCAGAATGATTTGAATAGGCTGGAATTGGGGCATGGGAAAATGACTGTCAGTTCACTGTTAATATATGTAAACTTGTGCACTTTGGTGTGATTAGATATCCAATGTTGTATTATATTGGTGGGATTATGCTAGAAGAAGCTGATCAGCTAGAGATCGTGGAGTTTTAGCAGGCCGGAATTTGAAGTTCAAGGGTCATATACCAAAAATTGTAAATACAACTCAGAGAATAATGGCAATGCTGAAACAAACCTTGAAAAGTAAAAATAAAGAAGTCATTTTGCCTCTATACAAGGCTTTGTTAAGACTTCGCTTGGACTATTGCACATAGGTCTTGTCTCCGGGTTTAAATGATGATTCTGATACAGTGGAGAAAGTGCAAAGGAGAGTGTCAAAAATGATATCAGAATTGTGGAATACTGATTATGAAGATAGATTGAGAATTTGTGGACTGCAGATACTAGCAAACAGCAGAAGGAAAGGATGATATGCTCGAGAACTTGCTAACTATTTAAAGCGTTATACAGAATTTCAGTAAATGGAATTTTTAATTTTTTGGAAGGTGAGGAAAGGAAGCGAGGGCATCCTTGGAAGTTGAGAATGAATGCTGTCAAGAATGGAGTGAGAGCTCGATTTTTCTCTCATAGAGTGGTGCGTGATGGGAATGGATTGGATGTTGTATGTACAAGTAGTGTAATGAATTCAAGAACAGGTATCACAGCTGGTGCGAATGGTATGGCCTCCCTCATTGATATCTTGGCTCCCTGGAAGACTCTCTTAATAATAATAATAATAATAATAATAATGTACTAAGCACGTTTGCACCCTATGAAAAGCCTGCTAGTTTCTGATTTGAGAATGTTATTGTGAATTTTTAATCTGCCAGCATCTTGTCAGGTATAATATATGAAGGGTGGTCTGAAAAGTTCTTGGCATCGATCATAGATGGCAACACTATCGGCAAGATTTTTTTTTTTTTCTAAGTTGGTACATCTGTCATAAGCATCCATGTGGAATTGCAAGTCATTCTACCAAGTAGTTTGTTTATGTAGCTGTCCGAAGCAGAAGTGTTGTCTGTATCCCTTGGAATAGATAAAATTGAGTATCGTGCGGTTATAAAATTTTTGACAATTAAGAAATGGGCTGCCAAGTTTAAACGTGGCCATACCAGCCTTGAAGATAATCCATGTGAAGGATGGCCAAAAAGTGTAACAACACCAGAAATCATTGATCAAGTGCACAATATGGTATTGGATGACTGGTGAGTCAAAGTGTGTTAAATTGCTGAGATTATAGGCATTTCAAAAGAATGTGTAGGATGTATTTTGCATGAAGAATTGCAAACGAAAAAGCTTCGTGCAAGATGGGTGCCACGTTTCCTTGCAGCAGATCAAAAATGCACTTGCATGAAAATCTCTGAACAGTGCTCGGAGCCTTTTAACAAGAATAAAACTGATTTTGTGCATCAATTTATTACTATGGATGAGACTTGGATTCATCATTGCACACCAGAATCGAAATAGCAGTCAAAACAGTAGACAGAAGCCGGTTGTTCAGTACCAAAGAAGACAAAGTTGATTCCATCAGCAGGAAAGGTCATCGCATCAGTGTTTTGGAAGGTGTTTTGCTTATTAATTATCTTGAAAAGGGTAAAACAATAACTGGGGAATATCATTCCGATCTTTTAACCAGACTACAGGAAAAAATTCATGATAAAAGACCCGGTTTGCAGAAGAAAAAATCATCTTTCATCAGGACAATGCACCTGCCCACAAAGGTGTTTTGGCAATGGGAAAATTACAGGATCTTCAAAATGAATTGTTGGAACATCCACCCTATTCTTCAAATTTGACTCCCTCTAACTTCTATTTCTTCCCAAAACTAAAATCTCTTCTTCTATCTCTTCTTCGCTGGTCAGCATTTTTCTTCAAATCACAAGGTGATTGTAGCTGTAGAGGGAGTATTTTGCAGATCTTACTGAGAATGACTACAGGGACGGGACAATGGCGCTGGAATAAATGTATTAGTCTTAAAGGGGATTATGTTGAAAAATAAAAATAATTTTGAAATTATAAATTTTTTTTTCATTGTTAAGTTGAGAACATTTCAGACCATATATATATATATATATGTACACACACACACACACACACACACACACACACACCACTACCAATAATTGTCCGGACACCCCTGTTATTTGAAGTTATGGAACATTTTGGGTTTGTTAATAACATAAAAACTGGTGTACAGCAGAAAGCAGCATTTCATTGTAGCACTTGAATACAGGTGGTATTCAACTGCTACATATGGCAACACAACATGAACTCAGGGACTTCTAGAGAGGTGTCATCATGGGCTGTCACATTGGTGGTATGTCCATACACGCTATTGCTGCTCAGCTGGAGCATCCAAAATCAACAGTTGGCGATGCGATTAAAAAATGGAGACATTCTGGAATCACTAGGTCAAGAAAATACTCAGACAGGGACAGGAGGGTGTTAAATGGGTGGCACGCAAAAACTAGTTTTTGCGTGCCACCTATTTACTAACTAGTGAATGATCTGTGCAGTTGGCACAGACCATTCACGATGATTTCCAGAGCCAGTAAACCATGGTGAACACTATTACTGTACAAAAATAACTCCATTTACTGGGTTTCACTGAAGAGCAGCAGCACACAAGCCAAACATTACAACAACGAACAAGGTGGCTCATCTAACTTGGTGCAAAGAGCGTGTGAACTGATCAGTTGATCAGTGGAAAACAGTAACTCTGGAGCAATGAATCAATGTTCACCTATTTCCAGTCTGATGGCAAGGTGTGGGTGTGGAGGCAGCCTGGTGAATGCTTGTTACCACAGTGTGTTCTACCAACAATAAAGTTTGGTGGAGGAGGAGTAATGGTGTGGGGTGCATTCAGCTAGTTTGGAGTGGGACCACTGGTTGTTGTCTATGGTTGTATAAAGGCAGCTCAGTACCTTGATATTCTGGATAATCAGGTGCTCTCTTCACTGTGGAGTTTTTATGGAACAGATCCATGTTACTATCAAGATGATAATGCCCCATGCCACAAAGCTGCAGCTGTTATGGAATGGTATGAAGAGATGGGTGTTAAACGACTGCCCTGCATATTCAGAGTCCTGACCTCAACCCCATCGAATGCCTGTGGTTAATTGGAGCAGTTATTGAGGTCCAGAGCAGCACGTCTTTGATCTGTCACTGAACTCAGTGCTGCTTTGGTGGTGGAATGGAGACAAATTCTGCCTGATGTCTGCCACACGTTGATGGAAAGTCTCCTTCAAAGAGTGCTGGAGGTGATCAAAGCCAAAGGTGGACATACCTGATATTAGGGTTTGCCTGCTGGTATCAGTTGTAGGTTGCTAAAGTGTCTGGACAATTATTGGTTGTGTGTGTGTGTTAAATAGATTAAATAACTATAAGCTGAGAGATAAAAATGGAAACACTATTTTAATTAAGTAAACTGCATAACTAGTTTCTTCTTAGAAAACTAGGTAACTACCAAAAAACATTGCAAAAGACAAAAAAATCTATACATTCAAGTGTTAACATTCATAGTTAAGAATTTATGGTGCCACAACACGTGTGTTAAAATAATTACTTTACTTAATATTAGGAAATATAAGTTAAGTAAAGTAATTATTTTGACACGTGTGTTGTGTCTCCATAAATTCTTAACTATAAATGCTGACCTCCTTAAAAGTGTCACTTAAAAGAAAGAAAGAAAAAAAGTGTTAACATATTTACGTTTGAAGCTCTTCTGTGTATCTCTTTATTGTTGGACGTGCACATGCGTTCAAGGTCTCGTGAATGCCAAAGTTGGATAGTAGTGCAATGACAGTGTGAGAGATTATAGCGGAGGTTAGTGTCGAGATGTACTGGATTGAGGACAATTTTTTTAGATTCGACAATTCTTCTTTCCAGTTCATCATAGCATCGAACGATATTTTCTGATCTGTCCCATAAGACTGATGAATGATAGTTTTCCTTGTTAGCATCAGCAGAATTCAGGACATGGTTTCAACAAAGTAGTTGCTCTGGTTCTGCCATATGTGACATCTCTTTTATGTTCTTCTAGATGTAATTCAATGGATTTTTCCGTCTGGCCAAAATAAGGCATGTTGTAGTTGCACCAAATACAGTAAATGTCAGGATATTTCAGGTTGTTATGTTTTTGCTTGGGCATACTGAGCAAGGAATGGAGATTAAGTAGAGGAGTGAAAGAAGTCCGTATGTTATATTTTTTAAGAACTTTGGCTAAATTTGGTGAAACAGAACTGATATATGGTATGGATATGTAGCCTTTTGAACTATTTCTATCTTCAGTATGGCAAGGAGATGGATTAAATAGTAGCTTATTAACTGTTTGTTTTGAATAACCATTTTGCTGAAAGGTTGTAAGAAGAAATTGAAGTTCTTTGTTAATATATATCTTCCTCTTCATAGAGGAAGGAGCGAACACATTTGCCTACCGTAGAAATAATGCCAAGTTTTTGAGATGGATAGTGATGGGGCTATGCATGGAGATATCTATTGGTGTGAGTTGGTTTCCTGTAAATAGAAATTTTTAATTTGTCAGATACATGAGTGAGTTTGACATTCCGGAATGGAAGAGGGCCATCAATCTCTAATTCTGTAGTAATTCTGACTATATATATATATATATATATATATATATATATATATACTAGCCCCCCCCCTGTGTTTGTCTCATGAAGGCAAACACATTGTTGGACGTTTCAAAACAATGAAGAGACAAAAAACATGACATAAAAACATTTCAAATTTCGGCTTATCTTTTTATATATAGAGAATATATATATATATATATATATATATATATATATATATATATATATATATATATATATATATATATATATATATATTAGGATAACCAAGCAATTTTATATGCTTGGTTATTTTAGCTCCTAATCCCAAGTGTGCAAACAATTAAGTTTGCACACTTGGGATTATATATATATATATATATATCTGAAAAAGACGTCTATATATTATTTATAATTTTTTTTTTTTTTTTAATTTTGAAATCATTAAAGATCAATATGAAGAAAATATTACTTTATAACTGGACAGGAGCCATAAACCATAAAGCTGAAAAAAAAAAAAAAAATTAAATTGTTCAAGTTGGACATCACCAGAATTAATAATTATTAAATGTTTTTAATAGGTTTTCTCCAGTTTCTACAGTATAATTATCAGCAAGGTTGTTTGTATCGATTACGTGCTTTAGGTGAACGATACAATATGGATATTACTATAGGTAAGTTATGCTATTTGATATAAAAATTTTTTTACTAAACAGGACTACACATATTCAGGCAATTCCTTGTTAATTGAGAAAGATAAGTGGTATAGTTATATAGTGCTCATAGAAACTTGCCTTTATGTGATTTTAACATAATTGGTGCTGAAATACAAAATTAATATCACTGTTGTTTTACATCCAAAGTTACTTAAGAAAATGTCTTTTGTTCAGAAGTGAGCTGCATTGAGTCAGTTCACTGGTGACACAGAGAGAGTATGCAAATATATAAGAAATACATCATTTGGCAGATGTATATGCCTCTATCACTGTACAATGAGATTGTTATTCAATATTGAATGTGTAAGTTTCTGTGGTTTAGATACTTTCCAGTATTGAGACTACATGTTTTAAGATAATTAACAAGTTTAATAAAATATAACCTTACAAGTTTCATAAGTCGCCAGACTTACATCATGAGATGTATTAGCAAAAGTTGTACAGAAAAGAGACTAGAAACAATTAATTACATATAGTAGATGTTATCAGAACTTCACAATTCGTACATATAAATAAACGACCAGAATAAAAATGTTTAGTTACTGTATGCATGTTGGAACAATGCTAGTTTCTGCTGTCATGTTCTGTAGCATTACGCATATCATATCTTAGGTCTGCAACGATTAGATTTTTAATGAAAGCAGACCGAACTTAGTATAGGATTAAGTGTTGGTTTTTGTTACATTATGTGGGATCTACAGCATTTCAGAGTCTTCCTTGTTTTAAAACAATTATGATCAATATAAGGCATTTTTATTTGTTGTCAAATTACTTGATGGCATGTGGTAGTTGTATGCAATGCCAAACCTGATTTATGCTGTCTTCTTCTTTTTTCAGCATCTCTTATGTGTTCAGGCATGCAGATCTCTCATGACCTTCCCATTTGGCCTATGTAGCAAATGCCACAAAAGCAAGCAATGAATCTCATAAACACCTGTTTTTTTTCATGGGATGATGTGGAGGTTTTGCTAGATGTAAGAATCTGGATTAAACTCTTTAATTATCTTAAAACATGTGGTATCAATACTGAAACTCTCTGCAGTTGTTTTTAAGTCCAGATTGCATTAACAATTAAGTGAGAGGAGGCAGGTTCGGGTTCGTGGCTACCGATCTGAGCATCGTGTTATGTTTTTACTCCCAAGTAATTTAGCCACTCCACCAAAATGCACTTCCCATAGTCACTTCAATCATGAAACACTAGTTAAGTGAAAGTAACTTGTTGCACAAAGCGCCAGCTGCATTTAAGTTGTAGTTGCATGATATCTCATACTTATATAAACAGTGCAGATTCATTTTGCTATGTCTGTAGTGTAGTGACATTAAAATCTGCAAAACAGTCATTCATTCCTCTGATTGATAAAGTCTGTGCTTGATGTATGGCAGCAGATCAAAATGTAAGTCGTAAGTATTAGAATAATAAATTATAACATGGAAAAAAACTTATTTTTATTAAGTGGAATGTTTTAGCATAACAGTTAAAAACAAGGAAGCATGTGTCATAATTGCCCAATCTGTATATCTTTTTCTCATTACTGTTTATTATTCTAACTTTGGATGTAAAGCAAAAGATTGGAACCAGACCTGTATTCCCTGCATTTTGAACTTGATATGCATTGCACTTAAGAGGATGGTTGAATAATGTGCACTTGTCATTTCATTTCATTTGTCCATATCACTGCATCCAGTAAGTATGGATGAAGTCTGAAGACTATGCATATGGTTTTTACTTCTGTAAAATACTGAAAGTTGCTATCACTCATGATCTGATAATAATACACTGCCAGTTCCTAAGCTCTGAGACATGGACAATGGACATCCATGTCACAACTATGCCCATGGATTTGAAAATTTATCATCATGTGCTCATGATATGGATTTAAATTTTCAGTTGCCACTTATCAAAGCACTTCACTTAGATAAATTACCTCATGAGACAGCTTGGTGTTTTCCAAAACAAAAATTTCGATTTTTGTTTTGGAAAACACTGCTGATGATGTTGGAGTCCTGAAAAATTAGAGACCGATCTAGAGTAGAATTGTTGATAAGGATTCAGTAATGTAAACTTAATCACATAGAAATATAATTGTATTCTGTATATCCCTTAAGGTTATCAGGAATTTTTTGATCATACAGTGCTAGAGGGGGTGGGGGTATTAAGTAAGAGATTGATGAAAGATTTGTGTGTTGAATGCGTTCCAGGTGCAAACCTCAGAGCATGTGAGTACATGCGAATGAGTACAAACCATGTGAGTACAGAAACATTGCACAATGTTTCTGTACTCACATGGTTTGATATTTATGTGTGAAAGTGAAAGCCCCCCTTGCAATGAGTCTTGTGATGGTCTTGGAAGTCTAACGTTAATAACGATAACAAACTAGCAGTATTCATGTTAATTCAATTTATTTTGTCTTTGTGCTCATTAGCTACTTTTACTTTATTGATTGAATTATAATCAGAATAGATTTTAGTCTGGCAGTAGTGTTTTTCAGTGTGAATAATGGTAAGATGATGAGATGTATTTCAACAATTTTTTAAATCATCCAAATTAGTTATGAATTATTTAAAAAATCTATATTAAATAGGAAAAGATAAATAGTGGATGATTTTTTATTCTCTTATGTTTTCTTATGTCTTCTTAGTGGAGAATACTCAAGTTTCTTGAAACCTTTTGCTCTCTCATAGTAATAATGTAACAAAGATTTGCAGCTTTTAATGGGTGGGATGTACATAAATATATAAGGTATAAATCATGCATTATATGATATGTTCAGGATTGGAAGTTGTTTGATCTGAAATTGGCGACTTCGGAATTTATCTGACGTCACCATTCCAGAATCTAACAATTTACATAAGATCAAAATTGCATACTTATCTTTTAGCAGAAAAAAAGTGTTTTTTGTTTGTAACTACTCTCTGTATAATAATTTTGTGAATTTTGAAACTCTATACCTGAGTGTCTAGCATAAATGTAGGTCAGAAAAAGGGCAGAATAAGAGGGGAATTATTAACAAAATAATGCAAAGAAAGAATGCGAACTATTTCAACGACATAGGGCAAAGATCGCCCTAAATGCAGTAAGATCAGAGAAATACCTGAGGGCACTATATCTTAAAAAGCACGCTGACGCATACTGTAATCCCGTATATAAATCAGTGTAGTCACCCGAATGGAGACCAATCGGTGAAACGATGGGAAATTTCAAACGTGAAAAGGTGGCACTCTTGGAGAAAGTATATAACCCGTAACACGGAAAGAAATGACCCCCCCCCCCGTTTTTTCTTGTTCCTGAAATTTCTCTCCATGTGCTTCGAGAAGTCTTCGCGGCTCAGCTCTCATATATGAGGGCTAACTTACGACAGAGTTCAGTATGTCACCATAGTAGAGTCGGCAAGATAAAATCGCAGGCCGTAGTAAGAAGTCCAACTACGTAAAAATCTAGGCAGAAGGATAGCATCCAGCCCAACGAGCGCATGTAACCCATGTGGCATTGATATCGAGAAATCCAGATTCGAAAACAAAGGACGAAGGATGGCAAGAAAACCGAAGACAAAATTAGATAAGTACTCTCACTTATTCTAGCCTTTTTTGAGATTGACTTACATTTAAGAGAATAGGAATTTAAGATTGTATTAGAGGAAAGAGTGAAAAGTTTAGATCTGAATATAAATGACTCTGTTTTCTTGAGACAAACTTTTGGAACTTTCAACCTTATAAAGATTCTGTTATGTTTGTTCTGAGAGAATTCGAAGAGTGTGTTAAAGTGCCTTAATGAGAGAAATGAATTGTAATTGTAAGTGTAACATATACTGAGTTAATGAAGTATTGAGTTTTACTAATACTCTGAGTTTAATGTATAAAGTGAATTGTAAACCTTAAATGTAACATGTTCTGAGTTATTGAGATATTGAAATTTTGCTTATATTCTGAACTTAGTGTTAAAAATGAATTATAATTATAAGTGTATTATGTATTGAGACATTGAATTGCTATACTCTGAGGTAGAATACTAAAATTAATTTATGACTGAGGGAGTGAATGAGAGGTAATGCTTTAACTTTAGAATTTGATAATCAATTTAATTTGTGTAGCTTCATTAATTGGATTTAATAAATGTTTGATTCTTTAAATGTATGTGTATCTGATCATGTTGACTGACTCTGACCCTTCATAAAAATCGAACCTGAGTACGTGTGAGTGTGCGGGAATACCCCAAGTGAAAGTAAGAGCACGACTGCAAACAAGAATAAGATTATGCCAGAGATTCTAAGTTTCTAGGAATTTAATTATATCGCCAGTAACACCTGAGATTCTATAGTTAACCTAAAGGTAGTGTCTATCCCTAACTTTAAGGCTCAAGCTGGTGCAGTAAAAAATAAATTTGCTTGAGTAATAAGGATAATATATAGGATTCAGGGAACGGGTAATTTTCTGGTGGCCCTAAAGGTTAAGCTAAGAAAGAAAATCATAGAAGAAACGCGATATAAGGCCTAGTTTATTATTATTATTAATGTGGGATGCATAACAATAACGCAAATCTATTCAACATAGAGACATATGCGATACAATTGATATTTGCGACTGTAATAATAAAAATAATAACAAAATAGAGTAATAATAAATAAAATAAAAGAATAAATAATAGGAGACCAGGACACACACACACACTATATAACAAAGTGTTAGAATGCAAGACGTTGATACCAGTATTAAAGAGGTGAGAGAGTATTGAAAATTTTGAAGCTTTGATGAGTGCTGCACAATATTACACAAGAACCAAAGAGAGTGGAAAAGCATTTGGCAAATAGCAGAAAAGGAGATGAAAACATGAAAAGGTAAAGAAAAAATAAAGAAAATAAATGGATGAAAAATAATATGGTGATATATGCTGCTTCATGATCAGAGACATACTGGACATGCAAGCAATGAAATTGTATTTCTCAGATGTGAAGATTCAAGATGTGACTGAAACAATATGTAATATAAAGGAAGCAGAACAAGTGGATGATATGATTGTGCAGTTTGGCAGAAGTCATTTGACAGGAGTAAATTAGTACCATAGAGAGAATATGAAAGAGTCATTAATGTAAGCAAAAAAGAAGAGAGCAAAGATTTTGGATTTATTGCCATAGTATGGCAGGAGTGAGCTGAGGAGCAGAACTGCATTTGCAAATTAATCGGTATGTAGATACATGGGGGCGACTTTGTTGGTCACCCCCATTGGTGAATGTGAGGAAGATCCACATCCACTCACGTTAACCTTTCCTATAAGGTTTTATAAGCCAACTCTTCTTATTTTATGATCCTTATTCTATTAGAGCACTTGGGAGCTATTGGGTCTTTCCATTTCTGGTCTATATTGATGTCTCCTCTAAAATCATTTCTTTTCTCTTCAATGCACCCTATTCCTCCTACAGGTCTAAATTTGGAAGAAGGCAAGTTCAGAAGCTTTAAGTTAGCAGCCCTACCACTGGACTATCCATTGCCAGGCTAGTAACCTGACATGGAGAACACTTAACTTTTAAGCTGATAGAGAAATATTTTAGAAATTAATCTATGTAAAATGACCCTGGAATGAAAAATATAATACACATAGCAAACTGAAATGTAAGAGGCATAGCATATAAAGAAATAGAATTAGATTTAATATTAAATGAAAGAAAATTTCAAATAGCAGTAATCACTGCAACAAAAAAGAAATTAAAAGGTATCATGAGAACTGAAAATTTTAATGTAATATATAGTGGAGTCAACAGACCAAAGAGCACAAGCAGGTGTTATGATTTGGATTCATAATTCCCTTTCAAAACAGTCAACATATTATAAACTATGGAATGAATGAATAATAGAAGCTAGAATAAAAATAGACAGAGGTTATTGGTGTATATAAACCAATTATTTAACAATAATTGGTTTATATACACACAAGAAGGATGAGAAGATAATATTGAATTTTATAATCAGTTACAAAATATGTATAATAAAATAAATAAAAATGATTATGTAATATTAGCAGGAGACTTAAATGCAAGAATTGGAAAAACAAAAATTAATAATGATATAGGAATACATGGAGAATATATTTTAAACAGGAATGGTAAAAATTGATTGGCTTTGTAGCAGCAAATGAAAGCTTAGGAAAGACCAAAAAAAATTCAGTAAAAAGAAAAAAACTGAAGATATGAAATGAGACAATCAAAAAAATAACCAAAAAGAAAAAAAAAAAAAAAAAAAAAGAAGAAGAAGCATATCATAAAATAGTTAAGCAGTAAAAGAATTCGTTAATTTATAATATTAAATTAATGAATTCTTTCTATAAACATAAAGACACATAAATATACATTGACAGCAAGAGGATGGAAATCAATATTAGATTACTTTATTTTAAATAAAAAGACATCAAAGTTTCTATTGATGTTAGTCCACAGAGGATATGAAATAGGTAGTGACCATTTCCTTGTTACAATAAATTAAGATTTTATTTTAACATGTGGCTACACTTGTTAAAATTTTATTTTAACTAAATCTACAAATAAGAAGAACAGAATGAAAATTTAAAACATCCTTTTTATAAAAGTCAATTATTAAATGGCACAAATATACAATGGATTTATCAATAAAGAATTAACCAATGTTTAGATAAAAACGAAGGGTAGAAATCAGTAAAAAGAAAAAAACTGAAGATATGGAATGATACAATTAAAAAAAACATATCATAAAATGGTTAAGCAGTAAAAGATTAGAAGATGAAATAGAGTATAAAAGAATAAGAGCTATAGCTAAATGAGAAGTCAGAAAAAGACATAGTCATGGAACATATTTGTTTCTAATTTAGTACAGATACTAAAGAAACATAAAATTAAACACCGAATTGAAATTAGAAGAATTTCTATACAGAATTGTGGACAGGCAGATATTTTAAAACAGATAACAGGCAAACATTAAATGAAACAGAAATAACTAAAGAGGAATTAGAAATCAGCTTGAAAGAATTTAAAGAAAGACTTATTTTTAAATAAAATTTATTCAACAAGTAGCCCACCAATGGAATGGAAAAAAGTAATAGTGATCCCTATTTTTTAAAAAAGGTAATAGAGATGACCCTAAAAGCTATAGAGGTATAAGTATTCTAAATAACTCTTATACTTAAATACTTATACCTTAATTTTAAATAACAAACTAATAAAATATACCAAAGGCTTTATTTTAGTTCTAGTAAGAACTAAAATAGTAATAGATAACAAGATTTTAGAACAGGTGAATTCATTTAACTACTTTGAATGTATAATTACTTATGTAATTGAAAAAGATATAAACTTAAAAATTATGAAATATTTAAAAATAACAGGTGTAATAAACTTTGTATTTAAAACTAATCTAGTTCAAAAACAAACTAGATTAAAAGTATATAATGCATTAGCCCTACCGGTCATATTGTACGGAAATGAAATCTGGACAATAATACAAAAAAGATAAACAAAGATTAATAACAGCTGAAATGAAGTTTATGAGAAAAACTGCAAAGCATACCCTATTCGATTACAAAAGAAATGAAGAAAGTATGAAAGAATTAAATCAGGAATCAGTAACAGAAAAAAATATAAAATATAAACTGAAATGGATGGAACACATGAAAAGAATGAAGACAGAAAGATTATCAAAACAGGTATTAAATTACAAACCATTAGAAAAAAGAAACACAGGACATCCTCTGAAGAGATTCAACAATGACTTCTGAGGCAGAACAGGCTATTATAGGCTTAAATCCATGAAAAGTATGATGATGATGATGATTGAAAGTGGGAATGGAAATTGTCAGAAAAACTAGAAATGTCTAGATTACATGGAAGTGAGGATGTGTGCATTAATTTGGAATTGTGAGTATAATAACAAATATGTGAAAGTAATTAGCTTTTTAGGAATGAGACCAGGAAATACAGTAATTTTGTCAAGAAACAAAAGAATTCACTTTAGAAATGGGAAGGAGGAAATTTGGTTCATGAGTCAACTCATCAGCAGAGTAGTTAGTTTTGTTTTGTGTGTGTGTGTGGGCTGGTGGGTGGTCTGAAAAGTTCTCGGCCTTGACCATAGACGGCAACACTATTGGCAAGATTTTTTTTTTCTAAGTTGGTACATCTGTCATAAGTATCCATGTGAAATTGCAAGTCATTCTCTCAAGTAGTTTGTTTTATACAGCTGTCCGTTGTTTGTTTCCCTTGAAAATGTTGTCAAAAATGTTGTCTATATCACTTGAAAATGTTGTCAAAAACGTTGTCTGTATCCCTTGAAATGGATAAAATTAAGCATCGTGCTGTTATAAAATTCTTTGTAAAAGAAGGTTTAACGGCAAAAGAAATTCATTCAAAGTTCATAAAGGTTTATGGCCACTCTTCTCCTGCATTTTTGACAATTAAGAAATGGGCTGCCAAGTTTAAACATGGTCGTACCAACCTTGAAGTTGATCAACATGAAGGACGTCCAAAAAGTGTAACAACACCAGAAATCATTGATCAAGTGTACGATATGGTATTGGATGACCGGTGAATCGAAGTGCATGAAATTTCTGAGACTATAGGCATTTCAAAAGAATGTGTAGAATCTATTTTGTACGAAGAATTGCAAATGAAAAAGCTTTGCGCAAGATGGGTACTGCGCTTGCTCACAACAGATCAAAAATGCACTTGCATGAAAATCTCTGATCAGGCTTGGAGTGTTTTAACAAGAATAAAATTACTGATTTGTGTGTCGATTTATTACTATGGATGAGACTTGGATTCACCATTACATACCAGAATCCAAACAGCAGTCAAAACAGTGGACAGAGGCAAGTTGTTCAGCACCAAAGAAGACAAAGTCAGTTTAATCAGCAGGAAAAGTCATGGTATTGGTGTTTTGGGATGCTAAAGGCATTTTGTTTATTAATTATCTTGAAAAAGGTAAAACAATAACTGGGGAATATTATTCCAATCTCTTAACCAGACTAGACGAAAAAATTCGTGAGAAAAGACCTGGTTTGCAGAAGAAAAAACAATCTTTCATCAGGACAATGCACCTGCCCACAAAAGTGTTTTGGCAATGGGAAAATTAAGGGATCTGCACTATGAATTGTTGGAACATCCACCCTATTCTCCAGATTTGGCTCCCTCTGACTTCTGTCTCTTCCCAAAACTAAAACTCTTCCTCGCTTCGAATTAAGAGGTGATTGCAACTGTAGAGGGGTATTTTGCGGATCTTACTGAGAATCACTATAGAGAGGGGAATAAATGTATTACTCTTAAGGGAGATTATGTTATATATATTATATAGAAATTATATATAAATATTATTATCAAATTCCTGATATATATACCCTCAAGGGACAGGATATGATAGCACTAAATGAAAAATTACATCATTACTAACTTTCTATCTACAATTTTTCTCCAAATCAGTCTGTTACCTGTCAAGACTCCAACATTATCAGATCTTATATTTCTATCTTCTAAGATACTTTTTACTGTATCAATCCACCTATATCTTGGTCTTCCTCTGGGTCTTTTTCCTGCCGGCCTGACAGAGAACACTTGTTTTGTTAATCTTTCCTCTCCCATTCTGTTTAAGTGACCATACCACCTGAAATTAGCTCCGCTAATGCATTCTTGTATGCTGACAATGTCAAGTTCTTTCCTGATAACCTCCTTTTTAATATGATATTACCATTGATGCCATCTGTTCATGCCCCTAACCTTTTTCTGGAATCTCATATCTGTGGTCTCTAGTCTTTGGTCAAGTGTTTTACTACTGACCCAGCTCTCAGTTATTCAGTTTAGTCAGGGAATCGTGCAGACTTGTAGCGGATTTATTTAGAAGTATAACATCATCTGCATAAAGCAAGAGCTGAGATTAACATCTCCAATTTTGATATCAGGTTTAATATGACTTTCCTTCATAATATGATCCATATTGATAATGAATAACAGAGGGGATAATTTACATCCTTGTCTGACCCCAATATAACATTAAACCATCTTCCTGTACTTCCTTCAATGCTAACTGCTGAATTACAACTCAAATAAAGACTAAGTATTGCTTGATATAATGCCCCATTGACACTAGAACTGTAGCTTTTCGAATAGCTTCTCTCTTTTGGCACCTTGTCATATGCCTTTTTCAGATCTACAAAACTTAAATACACAATTCCTGTCATACAAAAGGAACATAAACGATACATTAAATATAATAACTATTGTAACGCTGGCCTTTCTGATCATGCGCTGAACACTTTACATAGAATTGACTTTACATTGACTGGAAAAGCACCAGTTATTTACATCACACCAAAATATGGTATGAATGCAAATTTAAGGAAGGCTGTTAGATTCTTATCAACCACTCCATTCTGAACAATAATGATGGTCTAAAAATCCCAAGCATATGGATGGAAGGCGCATATTCTACCTTTGGAACCTTTCTTCCTAAGAGTTAACTATAAACAGGACTGTAGATAATCCAGAATCCTAAATCTAATATAACAATTTTAATGTTAAAAATAGGACATCATCATTGTTACTGTAAGAAAACTATCTATATGAAAGAATGTTTCTCTCATGTTATCTTAAATAGAATTTAGCTTTGATGTGGTTTCTAAATAATTAATGTTTAATTTTATCTGTATTTTTTTCACTAGAGGTCATATATAAAAAGGTGTTTTGGTAGTAGAATAACCGGTGGTCAAATCATTATTACTTTAGCTTACTGCGTGAAATGTAACTCAGCTTGTCCTTGTATATACTCCAGACGATGACCTTAATATGAAGTTCGAAACGTCGGGAAATTAAAATAGTTTTTTATAACACGGTTGTAAAGTCCATAATTTCTAAAATGAATGCTGATCACCGTGCAACACTAAAGAAAGGAACTTAAATACAGATCTTGGGTTCTCATGATTTCTCAACTATCTGTCGTAAAGTGAAAATCTGATCCTGACAGTCTCTATTTAGCTTGAATCCAGCTTGTTCTTCACCAAGCTTCTCTTCCACAATCTTTCTCAAGTATACTTGTATATATCTTACCGGGAACATTCAGTAGAGAAATATCTCTCTAATTCTCACATTCAGTTTTAGTTTTATTTCCCTTTTTATATATGGGTACTATGAGAGCTCTACTCCAATCATCTGGAATTTATCCCTCTGTCCAGGCCTCTGAACTATGCAGCGCAGCCACTGTAAGACTTTTATACCTCTAACTTGAGCATTTCTTGTCGAATTTCATCTACTCCTGCTGCATTTCCACATTTCAGACTTTTGCTGGCTTTTTCTCCTTCAAGTATGGATATGTATTCCTGACTTTGCTTGGTCAGTGTTTTTTACCACTGTTCTGCATCACTGCTTGTTTCATTTAGCAATTTTTCAAAATAATTACTCCATACTTCAAGAATATCTTTTTCTCCTGTTTTCATGTCACCTTTATCATCTCTAATTTCTTTTACAGCACTCTTTCCTCCATTTCTGAGCTTCTCCAACAACCTCCAGAATATCTTGCCACCTTCTTGATATTTATTTTCTATGTTCTTACCAAAGTCCTCCCATAATTTTTGTTTAGCTAGTTTTATACAGTGTTTAGCTTTCTTACATTTGTCTCTCTGTTCTCTAAGAGCACAAGCTCACTTATTTGCCAGGAACTTTTGATATGCTTTCTTCTTTTCCTTCACTGCCTCTTTAACTTCCTGTGTCCACCATGGAGTTCTGATTTTTCTATGCTTACAAACAACCTCACTGCATGCCTCTTTGGCTGAATCAATCAGTATTTTCTTCAGGGTTTGCCACTGAATCTCCAAAGTTTGGTTCCTGTTCTCAAACTGTTTCATTTTTTCTTCAATAATGTTTGTGTATTTTAGTCTACAGTTCACATCTGAGAGCTGCTCAACTTTTATTCGCTTTAAAACTTTCTTACATGTTCTTCTTTTCAATATGAAATTCAATTTTATCCTGCTCAAGACTAAATGGTGATCCCTTCCAATTTCAAATCCTCTGTACACTCGGGTGTCCTGCACCAGTGAGAAAATATCACTATCAACAATAACATAGTCAGTGAGACTTTTTTTTATTCCTTGCCTCTTCTCTCCATGTGAATTTGTGTACATTTCTATGTTGGAACATTGTGTTCTTAATAACCAGTCCATGTCCTGAGCACAAATCCAACAGGTATTTGTCATTATTATTAGCTTTGCTCTTTTCTCCAAATTTTCCCAAAATATTTTTGTATGTCTGACAATCGTTTGCTACTCTGCTATTTAGATCCCCAACAAGGACCAACTTTTCATTTTGTCAGTTGCTTTCTCTAAAGCATCAAAAAATTCCTCCACTTCTACCTTAGTAGAACCTTCTGTGGGACCATAGGCACAAATAAGTCTCATTATCCAGTTCCCCATTCTCATATTTGCCCACATCACTCTGCTTGAGTCTGCCTGCATTTAAGATTAGCCTCGTATTTTGTGTTGAATATTATGGCTACTTCTTCTTTTCCTTGATTATCATTGCCTGAATATAACATTTTGTATTTATTGCTCAGAAAGATCTCACCAGTTTTTGCCTCTTTTGTTTCAGTCACCCCTATTATGTCGATCTGGTACTTGTCCAATTCCTCAGCTAGCTCCATTTCTTTGCCATTCAGGCTTCTTATGTTGATAGTACCGATCTTTAACTCTGGTGATGTTGAGTTGGGGGTGGGTTTTAGGATTTTTTCCAGTAGCTGACTTTTTGCTGTTTGACCTTGTTCCCTGGCAAAAACAATGGGGCCTTGTTTAACCAGGCAACTCCCCAGCCAGCATGAAATTTTGTCATGTTGTACCATCATTTTAATTTGGTCGGTTAAATCCCAAATTACCAGCCCATCCTCATTCAATCAGTGTCCAGGTAGATACCTAACAGGGTGCACTACGAGAAGTTGAGGATTGGACATTAGGTCAGAAGCCCTGATCGGTTCTCCACATTCTTTTAAAAGCTATGTGGTGGAGATCTCCTCTCAGTTATTTAGCTTTGACCCTTAAGCAGCCCTTATACACACACACACACACACACACACACACACACACACACACACACACACACACACACACACACACACACACACACACATACACTAATGCCAGAAGCATCAGGAATAAAAGCAAGGAGTTCTTAGTATTGGTAGATGTAGTGAAATATTAGCATTAGTGAGACTTGGTTAACATAAAAGAAAAATGTGATAGGTTCAGTTTATTCAGAAAGGATCAACACTGATTAGAGAAGAGGATAGAACTCTAAAATGGTAGTTATTATACAAGTAATGTAGGAAATGGGTTTGTTGTTAGGTGAAAGACAGAGATTAACAGGACAGAATAGACAGTTGGCCGTAGACCAAGATCATCTGAAGAGGACTGTGAATTGCCTACACAGTTGAACCTTAGGGATACAAGAAATATCATCATTATGATGATTTCAGTTGTGGGAATACAGGGTGGAGAAAGCATACATGATGAGAGAAATTCAAGTTTTAGAATTACTCTGGAATAACTACCTTCAACAGCATGTGAGAGAGAGAGAGAGACCTGCAGCACAAGAACATTGAATTTAGTAATAGCATCTGAGAATCTGTCTATAAATGAGTTAACCTTTATGTCTCCAAGTGAGAAGAGTGATCATTCAATTGTGACTTGAGAGGTCCCCAAGATTCTAGTATAAGTACATATGTACCATTCTAGGAAATGATAATTATAATGAAAATACCCTTTTTAACAGAACTGAATTCAAACAGAAATTTTAAAAATAAGTGCCACTTGAGCCATGTTAAATCAAAATATACCTTGTAATAATAGAATGGCTTTTGTTTTTTAAACCGTGTTATTTCAAAATCATGTAAAAAAAAGGCCGTGTAAAAAGATAATTGCTGTATATATATTTTTTTTAATTGGGAAAAGATTTTTATATTTGATGACAGTTCAATAGTGAAAACTTCTTTATAATTAGATGGCTTCCATTCCTGGATGTGGAAAGGACTAAGTTTTCTATTGCCATTTCTCTATTTTGGTTATGTAAGTATTATGTTTCATTGTCATTTAATGAGGTAGTTAGCTGTTTTATTGATTATTCAAGCTTACAAGAAGTCTGACAGCATATGTCAGACACCAAGCAGTATTACAAGTAGCACACATTATTTGAGACTCATATTGTGTAATTCTTATAATATTGCTTAGATTAAGTTTGTTTTGCTAGCATTAAATTTTATTGAAACAGTGCTTTCTTTTTTTCTTTCAGAAACTGAGAGCAAAGGAAATTAATTCATATTTGTTAGAAAGGATTTTGAAAAATGTTAACCTTTGGGAGGAATATGTAGTCAGTGAAGGGAGGAAGAAAGAGAGAGAGCTGATTAGTTCTTTTAGTATAACTTGTAAACCAAACAGCAGTGCATTGACTAAAAAGTGTATGATCTCATAGCATGAAAAGAAATCATTCATGCTAATTATTTATTTATTATCTTATTTCTTTTATCAAAGAAAATTGTCACCTTTGTTGGTGGGGTGGATAGTGTCTCTGCTTTTTTAGCCTTTAGGCTGTGTGTTTGAATCTCAATTTGGCATGGATAGATATTAGTTTCTTTATATGGCTGATTATTTCATTGCCCAGCGTGAGAATATTACCTGACTTATTTGGAGCTCTGATAACTTGAAAAGGTATTTTCAAGTTAGTATTTTCAAGCCTGGGTCAACTCGTGGTAAAGGACTTGCCTTAGTATCCCATAATGCAAAGCACCTCTCCTTGCAAACATGTATTTTCTTCTTCTCCCGTAATCCTAAATGAACCGTTGGGTCATTCATGGCTGGTAGGTGATACTCTTTGGTAGTCTCCTCCAGTCGTCTCGGTGTCTTGTTCGTGATGTCAGTTGAGAAAGGGAGGAATTTGTCCATTTTTTGATGTTATCAGTCCATTTTAATCAAGGTCGGCTCCTAATCCTTGATCCCGGAATGATTCCTTCTAGTGCTTGCTTTGGAATGCCATTAGCTCTCTCCACATGTCTGAACCATTTCATCTGTCTTCTTCTGATGACTGTCAGAATATTTTCCCTTTTTCTCCCATCTATTGAATCAATCAGTTTTCGGACATTTTCATTGGTTTCGTGAGCGGTATAGGGAATTCTCAAAAGTCTTCTGTAAGTTTTCATTTCGAAAGACAGGAGTCTCCTCTCATCTTCCTTCAATAAAGTCCAGGCCTCACAACCATACAAGAGGACAGAATTCACCAAGGTGTCAGTTAATCTTAATCTGGCTGTGATTGCTATTCTGTTATCTCCCCACAATGGTTTTAACTTCTGTAGGGCCACGGTTGCCTTAGCAATTCGGTATTTAATGTCGGTTTTTGAATGACCAGCTTGACTCAACATGCTTCCTAGATAAGTGAACTTCTTTACATTCTCAATTTGCTTATTGCTAATTTGTATCTTTAAGAATTCAATGTCTGATTTTGAGGTTATCGTTGTTTTTGTTTTTTGTAGGTTTATGTATAATCCATATTTTTTTAACGTTCCAAAAACACGGCTGGTTATCTCTTGTATATGTTACTGTGAGAGACCGATATCTGGCAAATGTCGATATTCTCCGGTGAATATCAGCATTCACATAGTCGCTTGGTGTATGTACGAAATATTTGCTAAATATCATTATTTCTCACTTACACCGGCAAATGTCAACATTCAGCATGCACTGATGGTGAATGTTGAATAAAAATATTTTTATTACGTTAAGACAAAAATGCAACTTTTTAATATATGATATATGTCAGGATAGGAGAAATAATATTATGATATATGTCAAAATAGGAGAAAGCTTAAGTAATAGCACATGTAAATCAACTGTTGAACCTAAAACGAACAGTACATTCTAAATCAGAAAAGAAAATAATACCAATAATAAACTTACGCATAAATTATGTGATTAACGTTATACAATCTTATTTATTACAACAACTTAAACTGTTATGACACTTTGAATTGCACAAGAGTCCCTTGCTTTTACAACTGCATTTAGTCGTGGAACACTTCTTTTTGCAATTACAGCATGTATAGCCTTGCCCTCCACTCCTCGAATTAGTTGCAGCTGCTTCTCTCAGCAACATTTCTTGAGAAGAAATCTCATCTATGGAAAGTAACTTTTCTTTACAAATTACGAACTGATTACGGGTATAAAGCTGCTTGAGGGTACCATTTTTGTTTGCTAATTTATAAAAGTCAGAGTCTTCTATTCCAACAACAACCTCCAACACATTTTGGGCATCTGTATGACCACGGTTGACATCAGGGACTTGTGTTCATACGGTATCACCAATTTGAGCAGGAAGAAATTTTCTTTTTGAGGTTCGTAACATTTTCTCGGCTTGTCGTTTCGACCCCCCACCAGAGCTTATCTGTGCTTGTCGTCATATACCAGTGATGGTTCGAATGTATAATAATATAACCAAATACATCGGTCTTTCACCGATGTATTTGATTATATTATTATTGTATATTATTGTATAGCCGTATACATGCCTTGCAGACATGTATATGGCTATACAATAATCACCTCAGGGTCTGCCTCCCACTGAAGAGACCTCAATAAATATCGAAAGTGGTCTAGGTATGACCCTTCCCTTAATGCATAGCAGTATAGATGTCTGCAAGGCAGTGTGCTTTGCATTATGGGATACTAAGGCAAGTAATGTGAAGTCATACCACCTTTACCACAAGTTGCCCCAGTCCTGAAAATATTTCAGGCAAAATTTTGTTTGCTTACACTTGGATAAAGGATTAAACGAAGTATATAATTTCTTGGTATCTTTAATTTATAGCATAAGCAAATGAAAAAACTTCCAACAACTTTTCTCTAATCCAGAGTAATTTAATAATAAGATGTGACACCTTTTGGCAACTCGTATATGAAAATATGACTTCTGCATTACTTCAATCTTAGTATCACCTTTGGGTCTGCCTCCTACTGAAGAGACCTCAATAAATATCGAAACTGGTCTGGGTATGACCCTTCCCTTAATGCATAGCAGTATACATGTCTGCAAGGAGATGTGCTTTGCATTACATTATGGGATACTAAGGCAAGTGATGTAAAGTCATACCACCTTTACCACGAGTTGCCCCAGTCCTGAAAATACTTCAGATGCAAAATTTGTTTTTACATGGATAAAGGATTAAAGTAAATATGTAATTTATAGTCTAACCAAGTGGGAAAAAACTTCCAACATCGTTCTCTAATCTAGAGTAATTTAATAATAAGGTGTGACACCTTTTGGCAACTCGTATATGAAATTATGACCTGTATTTCTGCAACCCTAGCATCACCTCTGGGTCTGGCCCCCACTGAAGAGACCTCAATAACGTCAAAACCGGCCTGGGTTTTGACCTTTCCCATAATGCATAGCAGTATACATGTCTGCAAGGAGATGTGTTTTGCATTATGGGATACTAAGGAAAGTGATGTGAAATCATACCACCTTTACCACGAGTTTCCCCAGTTCTGAAAATACTTCAGGTGCAAACTTTGCTTACGCTTGGATGAAGGATGAAATCAAGTATATAATTTCTTGGTATCTTTAATTTATGGTGCCATGTTTGGTCATTACAGAAGAATTTCCATATTATATTATTTAACCTTTATTTCACATATGGTGTGAAGTTATTACCTTTTGCAGTCAGAATTGTCATTAAAAAAAAAAAAATTAGTGAATCTGTTCCTCTACACAACTTTAAGTATTGAACTTATTGTAATGAATAAAACCTTTCAAATTATTCAAAAGTAACTGAAGTATTTAATTAATCACATTTGAAAACCATTTTCTCATATTTTCTGAGTTCAATTGGAAAATAGCTTGTTAGTTTTGAAGCAAAAATGAAATAATCACATACGTTACAGGATGCATTATTCAGCTGTTGTGAAACCAGATGAGTGATGCGTGAAATGTGATTTAAGAAACAAAATAGCATAAAAACAGCAAATAACTAACTATGACTAGAGATGATACCTGTGGCATATATAGTACTAGCTGAGCCCTCCTGCTTCACCGAGGTGAACTTATACTGCCAGTGATTCACTTAAGGTATTTACTAAAGTTTTTGGTGCTGGTTCTTTCATCATGGTGTAGAATTGTGAGCATTATAACACTTATTTGTAAACAACATTACAAGTTTCATTATCTTCTTCTTCTCTTCCGTCTAAGACGAGTTGAGTCTTCTCTATTCCTTGCTGTTCTAAAAAGTTCCTTATATGTTCTGCATCCCGAGATGTTCTTTATTAATTTCAGCCTGGTAATTCTTGGTCTTCCAGGTCTTCTTTTTTCAGCTGGAAAAGTATTGATTAGGACGTTAGGAAGTCTGTTCGTGTCCATGCGTACAGTGTGACCAAACCATCTCAGTTGTTGTTTTCTAATTTTTTTTTATTATTGTCTTTTTATACAATAATTCTTGTCTGACTGTGCTGTTTGTTTTCTTTTCTATTTAACTCGTTCTATTTATTTTTCTTAAATTTCAAATTTAAGAAAAATAAATATTTTTATTTTCTTTTATTTTCCATTTCAAATACCAGTAGTTTTTTCTCCTCTCTTTTCTTAACTGTCCACACTTCTGCTCCATAGATGACTGTTGGTATAATTATTGCTTCATATAATTTGATTTTGGCTTGCTTAGATATCTTGTTTGTTTTCCAGATTTTCTGTAATTTTCCCATGATGGTCCATCCTATTGCTATTCTGTGTTTGAATTATTTGAGTTCATCTGTTGTTTCTGTTAGTTTTGATCCAAGATATATGAAGTTGTCTACTTGTTCTATTTGTTCTCCATTTAGGGTGGCTGAGATGGTAGTTCTGTTTTCCTCCCTATTTTCATCACTTTTGTCTTTAGTATATTTATTGTCCTGTCATATGTTTTACAAGTTTCGTTTAGCTTGTTTATCTACCTTTGTAGTTCATTTGGGGTTCTTGCAATAAGGATGAGATCATCCGTATATTTGTTATTATTTATGTTTAAACCATTGACATTGATTTCAGGCTCATTGTCTGTTGTCCTCTTTACAACTTCGTCTAAATATATGTTGAATAGGCATCCTTGCATTACTCCTTTTTGGATCTCTATGGGTTCTGTTGTGAGTGTGTCCTTTTTAATTATTGCATTTGTCTTAGAGTAATATTTTATCAGAAACTGTATTATATATATATATTTGTCTATTGCTTTTTCTAGTAGAATTTTAAGAAGGATTTCTCTGTTGATGCTATTGAACATTTGTTTAAAGTCCACAAAGCAACAGTATTGTTGTTTTGAGTTTCATTATCCTCGACAAAAATAATTAAATTCTCAGGACTGCTAACTCGAGAACATGCTTCATGTAACTGCCTGTGTCCAAAACATTCACCTCTTAAATCTAAACCTGCATATCTAAGGGTCTCCTTGGGATTAATGATCTTATAATAATTAATATTATTGCAAAGCAAACTCTTATTGGAAATTGTAACTGTTTGAATGCAAACGGATAGTCTGAAGGAATGACGGGTATCCGAGGAATGAAGACAATTTCTCTGATACCAGGACCTATAAATATCACAGCTTCTATTATATTCAGATTCAATGATTTTACTTGAGGCCTAGTTCCATTGCAAAGATTTGGGGGATAGATTTCAGAGCAACATAAAAGAAACACCTGTTTTCAATTTAATTTCATAACCAGGCAATTCAGGTGGATTAAACAAATTTAAAAATTCCATGGAAAAATGAACTGCATCATCTATTGATTTGTAAATACTAACAGATCCAGTAACCCTATTAAGAACCAACTCGTTCATTATTGACACAGTGTCATTCAAGGTGTGAGGATAGCTCTCTCTCCCTGAACCAAGAAGGTGACTTTTCTGTTATGTTCTCAATAGATGGGTAGGCATTGCACAACAGTTCATCTGCAGTTTGGACAATTTTCTGAATATTTAGGTGTGTTAATATAATTTTTCCATTTCTTTGCTGTACTTCACCATTGCCAATTTTTAACATTTTTTAGGAGAAGGAATATGCATTAGAATCTCCATGTAGGTGAACATACATATTGACTTTGAGAGAAACTTCTCTATATCATGCCATAGTGATGATTTTTTAAGGAAGTCATTCACTTCGTCCACCCTGGTTCCATGGAATACAATGGGCAGTGTTTGTCAAAAATCACCAGCAAATAAAACAGTTATTCCACCCATTCTTCAATCATATCCCTCAGTGTTCTGTCAGCTGTTTCAACAGATGTTTTATGGGACATTGTACATTCATCCCAGACAATCAAAGAAACCTTTTGTAATAATTTTGACAAATTACTTTGTTCGTGGTATAAATCACATTTGTAAGTGGTACTTTGAAAGTAGAATAAGCAATTCACTTGAAATAGAGTAACTGCTATACCTCATGATGCCACAGCCAGAGCGATTTTACCTTGACTTCTCAACTTAGCTAATAACAAATTTAGTAAAAATATTTTCCCGATATCACCTGGAGCATCCAAGAAAAATAGTTTCTCTGATTGATTTTCACAGCTTTTTAAAACATTGTGAAAAACTTCAGCTTGATCTGAAGTTAGTAATTGTTCATGCCGACTTAATAAATCCCAAAGTTCATTGAAATTGTATGAGGTTTCTTGGGTTAAATTTGTATCTAGAAGCACAGGATGGTTTGATTCAATATTTTTCACTCTGTCTATTTTCACTCTGTCTCATTCGCTCTGCTGCTGAAGTCGAGCCACTTATAGAACTTGCTCTTTGTTGTGGCATATTGCAAATAAATAAATAAAATTCATACTAATAATTATAAAAACTACTAATAAACATAATAATGGGTAATAATGAAAAAAACTTAATATCACAATATCTAACAATAGAATTTAACAATATCTGCCAGATATTGTTAAATTGCAGTAATGCCTGTGGAGGGAGGTAAAAAAAAACAAAAAAAACTTAATCGCTGCCCCACAATCTGGAGGTGTACATTGATGAAAATACACATAAACCATCTTTGGAACATCTTCTATCTATTGGTGAAGACATCATTAAAATTGGTCAATTTGTTCTCGAGTTATAAGCGAACATAGAAAACATACTGCTTTATATATAGATTATAATGAGAAGTATTAGAAAAGTTATCATTATCATAAAATTCCTGACATATATCCTTAGGAGATGTACAAGATCTTATGATAGTAAAGTTACATTATTACTAACCTCCAATCAACAAGTTTCCTCCAGATTAGTCTGTTATCTGTCAACATTCCAATATTATCAGATCGTATATTTTTGTCTTCTAAGGCACATTTTACTGTATCAATCGACTTGGTCATCCTCTGGGTCATTCTCTGCCATCTTGAAATTAGTTCTGCTAACAATGTCAGGTTTTTTCCTAATAGCCTCATTTTAAATATGATACTGCTATTGATGCCATCTGTTCACCCCACTAATCTTTCTGAGAACTATCATATCAGAGGTCTCCAGTCTTTGATCAAGTGTTTTTTCTTTGTAACCCAGCAATTAGATCCATAAGTTAAAATTGGTTTCAACACTGTCTTGTATTTAGCTAATTTAGTGTTTTCACTAATTTCATTACTATTCCATATAAATTTATTCAGCTAACTTCCTACTATACCAGCTTTACTAATTCTGTTGTCTATTTTCATATTTAATTTACCATCTTCAATAAAAATTGTGCCTAAATAGCTGAAATGTTTTACTTGTTCTGGTTCACCATGGATGCAGTTGATGTTTTCAATATTTCTGCCTATTTTCCATTATCTTAGTCATTTTATTGCTCATTTTCCTACCAAATTTATTACAACAATTATTTAGCTTTCTCAGAGAATCTTGCTGATTTGTACTGGATTTCAGATGTTATACTTCTGAACATCATCTGCATAAAGTAAACAAAGTACTAAAAGTACTACTTTACTAAGTCTTAGTAAACTAAGTACATAAAGTAACAGTGTAGATAATGTACATCCTTGTTGCACACTAGATTTACATCAGACCATCTTCCTGTACTTCCTTCAATTCTAACTGCTGACTTACAACTCAAATAAAGTCTAAGTAATGCTTGATATAATGCCCCATTGACACCATATAAGTGTAGCATTTTGAACAGCTTTCCACTTGGCACTTTTACATATGCTTTATCTACATCAACAAAACTTAAATACAGATCTTTGTTATACGAGGGTGGTCTGAAAAGTTCACAGTCTAACAATGAAAAAAACAAATTTATAATTTCAAAATTCTTTTTATTTTTCAACATAATCTCCCTTAAGACTAATACATTTATTCCAGCACCATTATCCTATCCATGTATTGGTTCTCTGTAAGATCTGCAAAATAGTCCTCTACATCTGCAATCATCTCTTGATTTGAAGAAAAACGCTGACCAGCGAAGAAGAATTTTAGTTTTGGGAAGAGATAGAAGTCAGAGGGAGCCAAATCTGTGGAATAGGGGTGGTGATGTTCCAAAAATTCATAGTGCAGATCCCTTAATTTTCCCATTGCCAAAACACCTTTGTGTGCAGCTGCATTGTCCTGAGAGATTATTTTTTTCTTCTGCAAACCAGGTCTTTTCTCACGAATTTTTTTTATCTAGTCTGGTCCGGTTACTGTTTTACACTTTTCAAGATAATCAATAAAAAAAATGCCTTTAGCATCCCAAAACACCGATGCCATGGCCTTTCCTGGTGATGGAACCGACTTTGTCTTCTTTGGCTCTGAACAGCCAGGTTCTGTCTACTGTTTTGACTGCTGTTTGGATTCTGGTGTGTAATAGTGAATCCAAGTCTCATCCATATTAATAAATCGATGCACAAAATCAGTTTTATTCTTGTTAAAACGCTCCAAGCTCAGAGATTTTCATGTGAGTGTGTTTTTGATCTGCTGTGAGCAAGCGTGGCATCCATCTTGCGCAAAACTTTTTCATTTGCAATTCTTCCTGCAAAATATATCCTACATGTTCTTTTGAAATGCCTATAGTCTCAGCAATTTCATGCACTTTGACTTGCCGGTAATCCAATACTATGTCATGCACTTGATCAATAATTTCTGGTGTTGTTACACTTTTTGGATGTCCTTCCCATGGATCATCTTCAAGGCTGGTACGGCCATGTTTAAACTCAGCAGTCCATTTCTTAACTGTTGAAAAAAGGAGAAGATGCCCATAAACTTTTATGAACTTCGAATGAATTTCTTTTGGCGATAAATCTTCTTTTACAAAGAATTTTATAACCGCACGATACTCAATTTTATTCATTTCATGGGATACAGCACTTTTGCTTCAGACAGCTGTATAAAACAAACTATTTGATAGAATGACTTGCAGTTTCACATGAATGCTTATGACAGATGTACCAACGTAGAAAAAAAAATCTTGCCGAAAGTGTTGCCATCTATGGTCGAGGCCAACCAATTCAGACCATCTTCATATATTGATGGTGCTAATCTTGATCTCTGCTGATGTTGAGTTGGGGTTCTGGTTTGTTCCATAGCTGACTTTTCGCAGTTTACTCTTTTTCACTGACAAAAACAATGGGAGCCTTGTTTATCCAGACAACACCCTAACTGGAATGAAATTCCATATTGTACCACCAATACGAATACAATTTAGTCAGCTAAACCCCAGATTGCTAGCCCATCCTCGATCGTTCAATTTCCAGGTAGATACCCAACAAGGTTCACCATAAGATTGTGAAGATTGGACAGCAGGTTAGAAGCTGTGTTTGGGTCCCCGCATTTCCCAAAAGGCCATCTGGTGGTCTCCCTCCCACTCATCGAGCCTTGATCCTTAAGCATCCCGAATATTTATTATTATTTTCATTGGCATCTCCAAGGAGTCACTCATCACAAGAAACCTACACCTTATACCTCTCATTGACTAATGAAACAATTAAGATCACTTCTGGCGACTCACTTCACCCATTCACTTCCCTCTGTGCAAAAAATCTAATCTTAACACCTTTGCTAACCACTCTTTCATTTTTCAGGAGTGACCCTTTGTTTTCTTCATTCCTAACATGCACTGAAAAGTCTTTGTCAATCCTTAAACCTTGTAGACCACAGACCTTCAGTCTTTCCTCATATAGAGAATTTCACAGACTTGCCACAATCTTGTTTGCTGGTTTCTAGATCTTCTCCACTTCTTCATTTCCATGAAATCCTGTTGATCATAACATGAGAAGGCATCTCAGTTAAGGATGTGCCCATTTTGCCACCAGTTTGTGACAGCAATCCTGTATAATGAACCTGGGAAGTAACTAACTATATAGATGTTCCATTCAGGACAGGTTAGATGTTGAACTACTGAAAAAGCTGGAAATTATGACAAACTCTGGATAATATTATCTTTGGTCCCATTGTATTGGTTATTGAATGGGAAGAATATCAGCAGTGCATGGGAAAATACACTATGATACTGTTAGACTTTACTAAGGCATTCAATAGGCTGCTACATGAAATCGTGTTGTTTAAACTGGAGAATATGGGACTGTTATATAAACTGTTGGCCTAGATAAGTGGATGTCTAACAGATAGGTATCTGTCAATCACCCACAAAGTATTATATGGGAGGGAGGAATTGTTAGGTTTAAGGTGACCAGTAGTATGATCCCAGGGTGGAAAGAGGCTGATAGGAGATTTTATCAGAGATTTTACTGATATCAGAGATATCAGTAAAATCTCTGATTTTACTGATATATACAGTATTTACATGGTGATTTCAATAGGATGGAAGTATGGGCAAATAAACAATAATTGCTGTTAATTCAATCTTCAATTGTTCGATGATACAAAGATAGCCAAGGCAATCAGAGATTTTACTGATATATACAGTATTTACATGGTGATTTCAATAGGATGGAAGTATGGGCAAATAAACAATAATTGCTGTTAATTCAATGTTAGTAAGTGTAATATTATTCATGCCCTTTGGTATGATGAGATGTCCATCAGTAACTGACAAGGCTAGAAATCTTCGAGTTGTGGTGAGCAGAAATTTGAAATGCAAAGGCCACATGGCAAAAAATTGTTTGCAAATACAACTCAACAAAATGACTTCCATATCACTACATCACTACAATGTATAGTGATATGGAGGTCATTTTGCTTCTTTACATTGCCTTAATTGTACCTGACTACTGTGTACAGATTTGGTCTCCTTAGTTTGGAGGGGATAACGAAGCTGTAGAAAGGCTTCGTTATCATATATATATATATGTTAAAGATACCAAGCAATTTTAAACCTGGTTTTACTCCATTTCCCAAGTAAGCAAATGGACAAATAAGTCAAGTTTGCGCCTGCACGTAATGCAAGTCTAGCTGACCCTGCAGGTAGTGCAAGACCAAGATAACTCATGGTAAAAGCAGAATAAGCTCTGATCACTAATCTTAATATTTACCCATAATGCAAAGCACATCTCCTGGAGGAGATGTATGATGCTTTGTATTAAAGGCAAGGGGCCACTACCCAGGCTGGTTTCGACCTTTATTGAGGTCTCATCAGTGGGAGCCAGGCTTAGAAATACCAAGGTTTAAGTAATACAGAGCTTATAAATATTTTACCAAAACAAGTTACCATAAGGTGCTTTGACCTTATTAAATAAAAATCTCAGGAGGAAATATAAATGTAGAAAGTATTTTACCTTGGGTATAATAAATGTTAAAGATACCAAGCTATTTTAAACCTGGTTTTACTCCATTTCCCAAGTAAGCAAACAGACAAACAAGTCAGGTTTGCGCCTGCAAGTATTGCAAGTCTAGCTGACCCTGATCGTAGTGCAAGACCAAGGCAACTAATGGTAAAAGTACCCAAGGTAAAATACTTTCTATATTTATATCTCCTCCTGAGATTTTTATTTAATAAGGTCAAAGCACCTTATGGTAACTTGTTTTGGTAAAATATTTATAAGCTCTGTATTACTTAAACCTTTGTACTTCTAAGCCTGGCTCCCACTGATGAGACCTCAATAAAGGTCGAAACTGGCCTGGGTAGTGGCTCCTTGCCTTTAATACAAAGCATCATACATCTCCTCCAGGAGATGTGCTTTGCATTATGGGTAAATATTAAGATTAGTCATCAGAGCTTATTCTACTTTTACCATGAGTTGCCTTGGTCTTGAACTACGTGCAGGGTCAGCTAGACTTGCAACACTTGCAGGCACAAACTTGACTTGTTTGTCTGTTTGCTTACTTGGGAAATGGAGTAAAACCAGGTTTAAAATAGCTTGGTATCTTTAACATTTATTATACCCAAGGTAAAATACTTTCTACATATATATATTATGATAATCATATTATATATATCATATCAGTTATATGATATTATATCATGGTAGATAAAAATCTATCTACCATGATATAATATGATATATTATATCATGGTAGATTTCTGATTTTCTGGGGATGTTGGTAAATGAACTTTATTTGTTTATGAACTTAAGCTTTTATTGAATTGTTAGAACGACTTTCATATTTTAGCATAATGAGTAAAAAGATTGAAATTAATTTTGCATTATACAGAGAAAAAAAAATTTAAACCAATACATAACACATTCACAGACACTATGTGTAAGCAATTAATTGCATACAATTGCTTTCTTTATTGTTGTTCCTCCTTTTATAATGATTATGTGACAGTGCTGCACTCTAATACTGTTGAATATTGTATTTGGTATCAAATACTTGCTTTGCTAACCTTTTCTCACCCTTTCTTTTAATATTACATGGTGATCAGTATTCATTTTCCCCACCCATTCTATTTGAGTGGCCATACCACTTTAGATTAACTCTGCTCACATGTTCTTGAATGCTAACAATGAAAAATTCCTTTCTAATATCTTTATTTTTAATATGATTCTGTCATTAATGCCATCTGTTCACTTCCTTAATTTTTCTCAGAACTCTCATATCTGTGGTCTCTAGTCTTTGATCAAGTGCTTTATTTCTATCCCATCTCTCAGAGTCATAACTTAAAACTGGTTTGAACACTGTCTTGTATACTGTAGTTTGGTGTTTTGGCTAATTTCTCTCTTATTCCATATACATTTATTCAACTAGCTCCCCCACCATACTAGTTTTGCTTATTCTGTTTATTTCCAATTCTAATTTTCTCATCACTAAAAACTGTGTCAAAATAGCTGAAATATTTTATTTCTTCTATAGGTTCTCCATTCAGATTTCAGCTCAAGTTTTCAATGGTCCTACCTATTTTCATAATGTTGGTCTTATTTATTGTTGATTTTCATGCCAAATTTCTTAGAATCCGAGAATCCTAGAGAAGAGAGACTTGCATTGAACGTGTTTAGGACTACATCATCTGTATAAAGCAAAGAGCAAAGTTTGATATTTATGATTCTAATATCAGGTTTATGTCATCATCTGCAAAATGCAGTGGACTAACTCCAGTTCTAATATCAGGTTTAATGCTGCTTTCTTTCATAATGCTATCCATATAGATGATGAATATCTGGAAGATGATGAATCGATTTAGGAGTGGAAGTTAGGCAAAGTGGTTCCTTTGCATAAGGGTGGCTCTAAAACTGCGGTATTGAATTACAGACCAATCACCATCTCAGGAGTAGTGGTAAAAGTATTGGAAAAGTTGGTTAAAGACAAAATTCAAGAATGGGTGGATCAGGATATGATACTCTATAGAGGCCAACATGGTTTTGTTAAAGGTAGATCCTGCCTTAGCAATCTATTAACTATTCATAATAGAATAACATCTGAGTTGGACAAAGGAACTGGCTACACAGTGGTACTTCTGGATTTTGCTAAGGCTTTTTGACAGGATACCCCATAGAACACTGTTACGCAAATTGGAGCAGATGGGAATGGATAATAAATTGGTGATATGGATAGGAGAATGGCTCAGGGAGAGATACCATAAGGTGGTGTATGGAGGAGCCGAGTCCAGAATGAGGCAGGTGACCAGTGGTGTGCCTCAGGGCTCTGTGCTTGGGCCAATGTTGTTTAATTTGTATATAAATGATATAGGAAACGGCTTAAAGGGAGATATTCAGTTGTTTGCTGATGATGCAAAGTTGTGTAGTGCAATAAAAAATCAAGGTGATGTTGAAAGTTTGCAGGAGGATTTAAATAAGCTGGTAAAATGGGCAAAAGAAAATGGATGTCAGTTCAATGTGGAAAAGTGTAAAGTCATGCATTTTGGGATTAAAAGATTACCAGCTGTGTACTACATCGATGGAAAGGTACTCCAAGAGATTGATGAGGCTAGGGACTTAGGGGTATTGGTAGATAGGGAGATGAAGTTCAGAGGACACATTGCTAAGGTGTCCAAGATTGCACATAGGATTACTTGGTTGTTGAGGAACACACTGACATCCAGAGATAAAGAGGTTATTATTCCCCTTTATAAAGCATTGATACTTCCACATTTGGATTACTGTGCTCAGGTCTGGTCACCTGGATTCCTTGGAGATGAGGAGGCTGTGGAGAGGGTTCAGAGAAGAGTGACCAAGTTGGTGAGTGATATAAAAAATGCTCCCTACATTGATAGATTGAGAGCTTGTGGATTGCAGAGATTGGTTGATAGGCGAAGAAGAGGGGATATGATAGAAACATTCAAATTACTAAAAGGTTTTTATAGGATTGATGCAGGGGAAATGTTTCAGCTGTGTGATAGTGATGGAAGAACAAGAGGTCATCTCTGGAAATTAAAGAAGAGTGTGGTTAACAAAGGTGTCAGAACAAGGTTTTTTGCCTGGAGGGTGGTGAATGAGTGGAATTCATTGCCTGACTTAGTTGTGAGCTTTTCGTCTGTAAATGAATTCAAGAAGCGATATGACAGATATTGTTTTGCTAGTTTGGGTCTCCCGCGATGAGTCTACTGACTCCATGGAGATACCCGTAATAATAAGAGTGGATATAATGTTGCATCATTGACTTAACCCTGATTTTACATCGAACCATCTTCCTGTATTTCCTTCAATTCTTACTGCTGACTTACACCATAAATATAAACTGTGTATAATTCTATGTATAATGTTCCATTTATCCTATATAATTGTAATTTTTTCAAAAGCTTTTCTCTGGGTACCTTGTCGTATGCTTTTTACAGATCTACAAAAACGTAACTACAGATCCTCATCATACTCTCCAGATTTCTGAATTATTTGTCATAAAGTGAAAATCTGATCTTTGCAACCTATATTTGGCCTGAACCCATCTTGATCTTCTCCCAGATTCTGTTTCACAATTATTCTCAGCTTCTTTTAAAGCATGCTTGCATAAGTCTTACTTTTAATTCTTATTAGAGAAATTTCTCTGTTATTCTTATATTCAGGTTTATTTCCTTTGTTTATAGATCCAAACTATGAACTCTACTCTGATCTGGAATTCAACCTTCTGACTAGGCCTTCTGAATTATGCAGTGTAGTCACTGCAAAATTTTTATATCTATATGAGTATTTCTATTTAAATATCATCTACTCCAGCTGCTTTTCCATATTTCAAGTTTTTTGATGGTTTTTTCCTACCTAAAGTATTGATAAGTACTCCTGTTTGCATTCCTTTTGAAAATTTTCTACTACTGTTCAAGAAACATTATTCCTACTTTCTAGTGGTAAGGCTGTTTGATAACACAGCTCTTGCTGCAGAATTCAGTTAAGGTATTTAGCAACATAAAAAATAAAATAAATACACCCCCCCCTCAACATATAAGATCACAATGAAACTATTCCAATCTCTTGGTACTTGTAATCAAATATGCATAGATTCAGAGAGCTGCTGTTAGCAGTGACCTAAAACAAATTTTCCATCAGGCTAGCAGAATACTCACCATCCTCTGACCTCTTATTAGTCAATTCTTCTTCTTCTTCTGCATACACTATAGAGTTCTCTCTCAGACCATAATCTCATATACATTTCCTTCGTCGTGGAAATTTCTTTCCTCAGCTAGTCCAAATTTCTGTGTTTTTTTAGCATTATAGCAGTGTCACATGGGTCCCATGCTGCCAAATGCTTCCTCAGGTTGCAGATAGGGGAATGGCCTCTGGATTCAGAAGTTAGTGATGAATAAACAGGGAAATCTGTGAATAAGCAGTCGTGGACAGTGGGACGGCATCTACCAACAGGAAGTGGTGAGATAGTAGCATGGCTATTTCTTTAAAAAGCCACACATTTCCACTGACGGGGATGTGACATGGAGAGATGTAACCGCCATTCAATAAGTTACAGCCCGCTGGAAGTTGGGGCTGCAACAACTTTCATCCTGATTAGCAGAAGATCACCATAAGTGACAGTGGTAGGCAGATATTCATAAAGAATGAGAAATGGCTAGTATAGTGAGCCTCTTTAGAAGACTATTGCTGGATAAGGAAGGTAAGGGGATCTTGTTCTATTTTTCTCTAGTAAGCTAGCAGTAGGACATCTAAGAGATAGTAAAGCGCACAATGGATACTTGTGAAATACTTGTGCATGGCAGGGGAAGATGCAAGGCTTCCCAGGTCGTAAACTAGCAAAATCCTTGCACATTCATTAAGACGTGGAATGTGAGAACCCTCCTACAAATTGGAAAATTTGAAGAAAGAAATGGATAGATTAAAAATAGCCATATTGGGAATTAGTGAAATGAAATAGAATGGAACTGGAGACTTTTGGAGTGGTGATTACAGAATCATTTATTCAGGTGATGAGATGGCAAAAAATGGAATCACGGTGGTTCTCAATAAGGAATGGGGAAGAAGAGTAATGAACTCAGTAAAATGTAGTAGCAGATTGATAATGGTAAAACTAGAAACAAAACCAACAAATATTATAATGATACAAGCTTATATGCTTACTAGCGACCACAGTAATGATGAAGTTGAGAGAGTATATGTAGATATTGAGAATCTAATCAAACTCGCCAAAAAGGAAGATAATCTTATTGTCATGGGTGATTAGAATGCAATCATTGGCGAAGGCAAAGATTGTAAAGAGGTGAGAAAGTATGGAATTGGATGCTGAAATGAAAGAGGAGATAGACTTTTGGAGTTCTATCACAAATTTAATCTGATCATTACTAATACCTGGTATGAGGTACCAAAAAGAAGAAGATATACTTGGAAAATGCCAGGGGATATAGGAAGGTATCAAATAGATTATATTATGATAAGAAATAGATTTAAAAATCAAGTAAAACCATGCAAAAGTTACCCAGGAGCTGATGTCGACAGTGACCACAATTTGATTTTATTGAAATGCAATCTGAAATTTAAAAAGCTGTCATATCCAAGGAAAATGTCCAAATGGAACACAAATAACCTGAAAGCAGAGGAAAACCATAGAAACTATAAACAGCAAACTGATGAAAGCATTAAACCGGAGAGAGGAAAAAGAAAAACATAGAGAAAAAATGGACTCATTGAAGGATACAATCATCAAGGCTGCCAATGACTGCATAGGATTAAGGAAAAAGCAAATAAAAAAAGCCATGGATCACCCAGGACATTCTAGATCTAATGGATGAAAGAAGAAAATACAAAACCTCCCTAAATTAAGAAGCAAAGACAAATATAAACATATAAAAAATATGATAAATAGAAAGTATAAAGAAGCAAAAGAACAATGGTATACAGAGAAATGTAAAGAAATAGAAGATCTAACAAAGACTGGGAGAATCGATAAAGCTTATAACATTATAAAAGGAATAAGCCAGTAAAACAAGAAAAGAAATACAATTATCAAAAATAAACAGGGGGGGGAACATACTTATAGATAAGGAAGAAATTTTGGAAAGATGGGAGTACTTAGAAGATCTATATAGTGTAAAAGATCTAGATGCCAAGGCTATAAAAGATGAAACAAGACTTGATGTGGAAGAAATTTAACTATATTAAAAGATGAATTTGAATAGACACTAAATGAATTGTTGGCCAACAAGGCACCAGGCATTGATAACATCTCCTCAAAATTAATAAAATATTCAGGAAACATAACTAAGTTATACCTTTTCAAGATAACAAAGGATATATATGAAACAGGGATCATTCCCAAAGATTTTACATAATGCTCTGTCATACCCATTCTTAAAGTAAATAATGCAAACAAGTGTGAAAATCATTGAACAATAAGCTTAATATCACATGCATCAAAAATACTACTAAAAATTTTACAAAAAAGACTAACAAAGAGGGCTGAAGAGTTGAAAGTTTATTTATCATTTGGTTAGAATATAATAAATTTAGTTTAATCCTTTATCCAAGTGTGAGCAAACAAAGTTTGCGCCTGAAAGTATCTTCATGACTGGGGTAAGGTGGTGCAACACCAGGATGACTCCTTGCAAAGTTGGAGCAAGCTACTAACACTCCTATCTCAGTATCTCCCATAATGCAAAACATATCTCCTTGCGGATATGTCTAATGTTATGCATTAAGGGAAGGGCCACTACCCAGACTAGTGGCCCTTCCCTTCACCTTTATTGAGGTCTCTTCAGTGGGAGCCAGGCCCAAGTGGAGATACCAGCCAGAAGCATTAGCAAAGTCATCTCTACCTATAGGAGTTGCCAAATGGTGTGCCACCTTTTTAATAAATTACTCTGGATTTAGAGAAAGATGTTGAAAGTTTATTTTTCACTTGGTTAGAATATAATAAATTTAGTTTAATCCTTTATCCAAGTGTGAGCAACCCAAGTACCAAAACGAACTTCCCTACACAAAAAATTATCAAACTACCATACACCCAAAACACATACAAAGCCTATAAATACAAGTGGCCCTTCCCTTAATGCATAACATTAGACATATCTGCAAGGAGATGTGTTTTGCATTATGGGAGATACTGAGATAGGAGTGTTAGTAGCTTGCTCCACCTTTGCAAGGAGTCATCCTGGTGTTGCACCACCTTACCCCAGTCCTGAAGATACTTTCAGGTGCAAACTTTGTTTGCTCACACTTGGATAAAGGATTAAACTAAATTTATTATAAGGCTGAAGAGTATATTGGCAATGACCAGTTTGGATTCAGGAAACAGCAGGGGACAAGAGAAGCAATCCTAGCTCTAAGAACAGTTATTGAAAGAAGATTTGAGAAGAATCAAAATACTCTGATAGGCTTTCTTGACTTGGAGAAAGCCTTTGGTAGTATTGACTGGAACCAAATGTTTCACCTCCTAAAAATAATAAAGGTAGATTGGAGAGATAAGAAGGCTCATATTTAATCTTGACAAGCACCAAGAAGCCCTAAAATAAACAGCCAGCAATAAAACAAAAACCGCAATAGCAAGAATACGTACAGGTGTAAGACAGTGGGTGCTCTCTTTCACCCATACTGTTTAATCTCTACATTGAAGATGCAATAAATAAATTGAAAGAACTAATAAAAACTTAAGATAAATGGAATTGATATTAACTGGTTATGGTTTACAGTTGATATAGCAGTAATAGCTGATAATGAAGATAAACTGAAATCCACCCTGACAAAGATGGAAGAAATTGTCACACAGTACAGCCTAAAAATTAATTATAAGAAAATAAAACTATTAGTTACAAGTAAAGCAAGTCCAATGAAAATAAATCTGGAATTAAATAATAACCTAACACAATAGGTATCCTCTTTTAAATATCTTGGAAGTCTTATCACAGAAGATGGAATTAAAAAGCATTCTACAACAGAAGAAACATTTTATACCAGTAAAGGACTTTGCATCCAGCTCAAAAAAAAAAAAAAAAAAAAACTGGTGAAAACATACATATGGAACATTGTATTATATGGTTGTGAGGCCTTAATGCTAACAAAACAAGACATCAAAAAGTTGGAGGCATTTGAACTTTGGTGCTAGAGAAATATGATGAAAATTAGTTGGACAGAAAGAAAAAGTAATAAAGAAGTTCTAAATATAGTTCATGAAGAGCAGCCACTAATGAACCACATCAATGAGAGAAGAAAATGCCTAATTGGACACCATCTGAGGCATGGGGGACTGATTACAGAAATAATGGAGGGGACTGTAGAAGGAAAGAGGCTACAAGGCAGACCAAGAATTTCATATATAAATAACTTAATGATGTTAACTGGTGCTAAGAGTTATGAAGTGATAAAAAGGAGGTCACAAGACAGGATGTTATGTGCTGCTATAACTAGCCAATCTTCAGATTGATGCACCAAAGAAGTAGTAGTACCAATGGGTGGCCTCTGTAATGGTCTGATTACCATTTATATTCTCCTGGTCCAATCACTTACTCTGATATCAGTGCAATTAAGGCACTGAAATGGCCACATGTGATTTTCTATATACACAGATCTAGTCATCTGGGGGATAAGGAAACAGAAAATCTGGAGGTGAGTGACTAATACTTTGTGAAATATTCAGTACAAGAACAGATTGATGGAGTGTACTCTGCAGAGAGCCTGGTGGATAGGAGAAGGGATGATATGACTGAGATATATATGGGTAAGAAGGGCCTATTAGATATAGGTGAATTATCGCATAGCATAATCAACAGGAGAATAAAAGCTCATTCCTCATAGATGTACTGGGTTATGTGAGTACGGAAATGAAAAGTAGAATTTTTTGCTTGGTGAGTGGTGAATGAATGGAATGCACTGGAAGAATAGTGAATACACCAACACTAAATCTGCTCAAACATGTAACTAAAACACATCAAAGTTGTGGGCAGTTATCCTCCTTCAGTTTAGCATCTGCAAATAACTGAATATCTCCTGTCACACTGTTTATTGATATATAAATTAAGCACATTGGCCTAGAAAGAATCCTGTGGCACCTGCTTATTACTCTTCTCTTTCAAGACAGGTGGCAAGCAGTGCACTCTTTTCTACTAAATTCATAACTGGAATTCTTTACGATTTTGAGTTGGTACCTCAATCATTCTCCTTCCTCATGTATTCATCACATTGCTGGTCTTTATCTTGTACTCTTAATGCAACTGTTTGAATGTCTTTCCTCTTTATGCTGCCTCCATAACATCTTCCTCCACAGATTTTGTTTGATCTCATGATTCATCCAATTTGCCTCCATTTTATTTATCCTAACTCTTGAGACACAATCCGACATTGCCATCATTAACAAATTTTGAACCAAGTTCTAGATGATACTGATTTCCCTCCCTTGTGACTGATCATGTCAAAGAAAGTCAATAATCTATTTTCTAAGTTTATTATAGTTTACTCATTTCTTCTCCAGGTAGAATGCATTTACCTGGCAACCTTCACAAGATCACATGTCAAAACCATGTGATCACTCTCACTAACTGGTAACATATTATGGTGAGATTTTATTATGTGTGTTATTATTAAATCCATCACTCCCATCCATCGCGTTGCTTCCACCACATCTTGCAACTCAAAAATTCATTCTCCTATGCTGTTTCCAGATTCAAAAGTTAGTCATAAAGCATTGTCCCCTATCATTCACCAATCTCACCTGCCCAAACTTCTCAAAATCATCAATCCCTCTCTCTCACTAAGTATTTAAAATTCCTGCTTACCCCAATTTCGACACTGTCAGTCTTAAGCCACTACCACCACTGATGAAACTGTAATGCTGGTATTAAGTCACATACAATAACTTTGTAGTAAAAATGTTTAATCAGAAAATCGAAAAAATGAAGGTACTGTTAAATAGTGCTATACCAGAAGTCAGTTGAGGCACTAACTCATTAAAAGGGAGTTTCATTGATGGTTTGGATAATTGAGAGATTACTGTATTAGCAATTAGTTCATATAAGTTCTAAAACTTTTTTTTCTTCAAATGTATAATATTTCATTTATAGTCAGAATTCTCTTTTATAGGGCTTTCAACTATATAATGCCTACACACTTTATCATTTAAGTAAACACAAAGAATGCATTGAGTGGCAGGTAAGTATAAGAATTTCCATTTCAGTCGACCTTCAGTTTACATTGTACTTATTTTATGTGATTACACAGTTGAAAAATTGCAATATGTTTTGCATTGTAAAAGATTTCATTTTACACTAGTTATCTCACCACATACTTAAAAGAATCATAAAAAAAATTTATGATGCAATTTTAGCCTACAATTGAAAATATGTTTTCTTGATATTCCACCCTATCCTCATATAATAAACCTTCATAGTATCTTAAAATCTTGAAGGGAGATGATATTAAGTCCTACTCAAGATGTGTAAGGAGCTCATACCCGTTGCATGCTGATAATAAAGCTTCATAGTATCTTAAAATCTTGAAGGGAGATGATATTAAGTCCTGTTCAAGATGTGTAAGGAGCTCATACCTGTTGCACAAATCGCTAGACCTCAGAAAAGCAGTTATATCTGACCAGGTGTTCAGTTTCACCACACTTTCTATCTTACACTTCTTCTTTAGCCTTAATTACCATTCTAATAACACCACTGTCCTTGAAAGGTGTTACCACTTAACCATCTCTTGTATGCTCTCTTCTTTTCTTCTATCTTCTGCTTCACTTGTTGACTCATCTATTCTATATTTCCTTACATCTTACCTTTCCTTCCAAGGGCCTCTTTAGCAACCTCATGTATACAATTCTTTAAATCATCATACAACTCAGATGCAGATTCATCTCTGGTGATGATTATATAAATCCTATATACTGTCATCTTGTTAATAGTCCTATTTTGTATCGGAGGGAGTCTCAATAGCTCTACTGTCATCATCATGCATTTGGCCTCTTAGATGTAACAAGATACACAGTCTTACTTGTAACCATATAAGAATCTATTCCACTTTCAGCTCTACAGAATATTTTCAGATTTTTCACTACTACTATTTGCTCCTGTCTAGCTATCACTAGATCAGTTATTGACTTCAAACCTCTAATTGGTTGGGTCCATGTAATGTATATTTGTGTATATCTTTATGCTGATAATATCCATTTAGCACCTGACACCTCTCATTTTAACACGCTTAAATCAACCTACACCCGTTGTCATATTGTCATTAACATGATCTTCTTCATAACATTGCACCGCACAGTGATTATCACTCTGCTCAACTTGACTATTAAAGTCTCCTAACACGAATAATTATTTGCATCAGCTTGCTGATTTGTTTACTTCTTTCCAATATTTTTATTGGTTCTTCCATCTTCTTTTTATGAAGATAGACACACCAGCTGTAGCTCTTCTGCTTTTATCCATTCCATTCCACACACACACACACACACACACACACACATATATATATATGGAACTTATTTCATGATATTTATTGTTTAAACTTCATGCATTCCATGAAGTTTAAAAATCATTGTCTGTTTTTTACAAAGTCATCCAAAAAGATAAGGTAAGGAGTTGTGATAAAAAGATAAGGGCATATGGCCCTATTGGTAGTTTGAATATAACGAAGTCCTTATTCATTATATTCAAACTACCCTACCATAACTTGTAGGATCTTCTAGCTGGGAGATGCCCCTCTTCGAGAATAGCTGTTACTTAACACTAGAACAAATTATATGAAATAGTTTTCAACACCTGTATTCTGGAGGCTTCTTCAGGGCTATAATAGGAGAAATGAAGAAAACAGCTGATAGTAGAACAATAAATGTTTAGAACAAAAATAGTCAAAACAGACTACTGTAATGTGTGCCTCATGTTCAACTGTTTCTTTGGAGTTTGTAGGAGTTTGGAATTAATAGTTTGTTGAACTATTAAACCCGTGTTTAGTGATTTCTTTGTAATGTTTTCATTCCATTAAACTTATGAATAAAAATATATTTTTTTCTTGCTTGTACAACTTCCACAGAAATAGTCCTTCTCCCACACTCCTTTTCTTTGAAAAATCTTCATAGTGTCTATTTAGCGAAGTATTTGGTAAATAAACTCCCTTCCTAACAACTTTAATGTCTCTCAACAGAAACTGAAACTGACAGAACTATTATCAGTAGGGATAATAGTTATTCTAGTTTTCCTGACATCCAAATCCGTACATGGAATGTACGGATTTGGATGTCAGGAAAACTAGAATTACTTTGCGAGGAAATGAAGAGATATCAATTTGATATACTAGGACTGGCGGAGATGCAATGGACATCATCAAAAGAGATAAATGGATGTGAAGTCATATGGTCAGGACATGACACCAAGCACGAAGCAGGAGTTGGTTTCCTTCTTAACAAAAGAGCTAGAAAGAGACACTGTTAAGCTACAAACCAGTCAATGAACAAATCATGATAGCAAGATTTCAAGCAAAACCATTTAACATATCAATAGTCCAGATATATGCACGTACATCTGACAGCACAGATGAGGATATTGATTTATTTTACAAAGATCTGACAGAGACAATAGAAAGAATACCAAAAAAAAGATATACTAATTATTGAAGGAAACTGGAATGCCAAAATTGGAATAGAAAATGATGGTTGGGAAAGCGTCATGGGAAAATATGGTTTTGGAGAAAGAAAGGAACGAGGTGAAAAAATGTTAGAATTTGCTGTGGACCACAAGATGAAAACTAGAAATACTTTGCGAGGAAATGAAGAGATATCGATGTGATATACTAGGACTTGTGGAGATGCGATGGACATCATCAGAAGAGATAAATGGATGCGAAGTCATATGGTCAGGGCATGACACCAAGCACGAAGCAGGAGTTGGCTTCCTTCTTAACAAAAGAGCTAGAGAGACACTGTTAGGCTACAAACCAGTCAATGAACAAATCATGATAGCAAGTAGAAAATGGACATGGCGATCGAATGATGAGAAAACCAAGAACATGAATAATATGATTACGACAGTGTCGAACTGTTCAAGGAGCAGATATAGATTTTCGATCGCATCTTAGTGATTGCAAATATCAAGTCAGAATTAAAAAGAAAGTATAAATCCTGTCATCAAACACGAAGAGATACAGCAAGAATAAGTGAAGTAGAAATAGGAAGAAGATACAGAACAGTGTTAGAGGAGTAACTAAAAAAGTGTGGAAAAAGAAAAAAAAATTGAATCTAAGAATGAAAGGAATAATGAAGGCGATAAAAGACACAGTTGAAGAAACCACACCAGAAGAAGAGAAGATCAAGAAGTGGATTAGACAGTAAACACTAAAGTTAGTACAACAGAAGAGAAAGTTGAGAATAAGAAGGGATACATCAGAACAAATAGAGGAGCAATATAGAAGAAAGTGTAATGAGGTGTAAAAAGCAGTCAGAATGGATAAGATGAAATGGTTAGAAGCTCAATGCAGTAATATAGAACAGCACTAGGGAGATGTACAAAATGATTAGAACTATTAATAGAAGGTGGCAACCAAAACAGATCACAATTAAAGATGAAAAAGGCAATGTATTGATGAATAAAGATAAAATTGTACAGCAATGGACAAGATACTGTAGTGAGCTGTATGAAGAAAAACTAAAACTAGATGAAGTTGGGAAACTGATTCAAGAATTAAAGCAGATATCACCACCAGGTAATGAATATGACATAGACATTTTAAGAGGAGAGGTAAAAAAGCAATAGGATGGCTAAAACACAACAAGAGTCCTGGTAATGATAACATCACTGGAGAAATTATTAACTATGTTGGCGAAAGTATGGTTGCAGAAATGCACTAACTATATAACATGGTATGGAAGGAAGGGAGAATGCCAGAAGAGTGGGTGAAATTGATATTAGTGACATTATACAAGAAAGGAAATAAGCTAGAATGTAAAAATTATAGAACAATTGCTTTTGACAAGTCACCTAGGTCAGGTGATGAATATATTGACAGAAAGATTGAGAATACAATTGGAAGTATATCTTGCAATGAGCAAGCAGGATTTAAGAACGATAGAAGTACAATTCAACAGTTTTGACAATGCAGTTAATAGCAGAGAAAAAGCTAGGAGAAAAAGCAATAACATATATATTTGCTTTGTTGATTTTCAGAAGGCATTTGACAACATTGACCAGAAAGTGACATTAGCAGTGTTAGAATCCTATGGAATTGACAGAAAACTAATAGCCATATTAAAAGATGTTTATAAGAATGCAATGGCAACAGTTAGGTGAGGATTTGGGAAAATGGTTTAGAACAAGCAGAGGTACTAGACAGGACGACACAATATCACCAAGCATTTTCTCGCACATTTAGAAAGAGCAATGGACAAAATGAAGGAAGATGCAAACAGAATATCAGTACATGGGATGAGAATTAACAATCTAAGATTTGCGGATGATATTTTATTATTGAAGACGAAAGAGAACTACAAAAATCACTGAAACTGTTAAATGAGGAAGGGAAGAGATTTGGACTTGTTGTGAACTCGGAAAAAACAAACACAATGGTATTTGGTGAGAAGAACATGAAACAAAAGATACAAGTGGATGGAACTGATATAGAAAATGTAGAACAAGTCAAATATTTATTATTATTATTATGGGCAACTCCAGAGAGTCGACAGACTCATCGAAGGAGGCCCTAACATTCATGTCAAGAACAACTATTCAACATTCACACTGTATTTATCATACCTCGCCTTGAACTCATTCACAGTCATGGCACCCACAACAGACTGGCAGCTTATTCAACTCATTCACCACTCGCCAAGTAAAAAACCTAGCTCTAACACCCTTGCTAACCACATTCTTGCCCAGCTTCCATGTATAGCCTCTAGTCCTCCCACCACCAGTCCTATTCTCAAAAATATCTTCTGAATTAATCTTATAGAAACTCTTCAGTAATTTGAATGTCTCAATCATATCACCCCTTTTCTGCCTATCAACCAATTTCTGCAACCCACAAATCTTCAACCTGTTCTCATAAGGTTCATTCCACAGACCTGCTATCATCTTGGTCACTCGTCTCTGGATCCTCCCCATCAAGAAGAAACCCTGGCACCCATATCTGGGCACAGTAGTCTAGATGGGGTCTTATCAAGGCTCAATACAGAGGAACAATAACTTGTTTGTCTCTGCTTTAAGTATTTTTAAGCAACCAAGTGATTTGATGAGCTGATTTAGCCACTTTTGCAATGTGCCCCCTAAACTTCAACTCCCTATCCACCAACACTCCCAAATCCCTGACCTCATCAATCTCCCGGAGCACGGTTCCACCAATGTGATATATACTGCTGCTAATCTTTTCACCCCAAAATGCATAATCTTACACTTTGACACATTAAATTGACATCAATTTTCCTTAGCCCAGTCCTCCAAAGTATCCAAATCATCTTGCAAAATTTTGACATCCTGTGCACTCACTATTGCTCTACCCAACTTTGCATCATCAGCAAACAAGTTAACACTTCCTCTCAGATCCTTTCCTATATCGTTAATGAACAAACTGAAAAGTAGTGGTCCAAGAACAGAACCCTGTGGCACACCGTCGTCTTTTAGACTATACTCCTGAATAAACCACTCTTTCCATCAACCACCCTCCTATCCATCTCACCAACCCAGTATCCATCCCCATATTCTGCAGTTTACTGATTAGAATTCCATGTGGTATCCTGTCAAAGGCCTTAGCAAGGTCCAGTAGAATCACTGTAAACCCATTACCCTTATCTAGTTCAGCCGTCACTGTGTTATAAAACGTGAGCAAGTTACTGAGGCATGATCTACCCTTCACAAAACCATGTTGTCCCCAATACAGTATCCCATATTAATTTATCCACTCTTGTATTTTTCTCTTGACTAATTTCTCCAAGACCTTGACAATGATTCCTGATATGCTAATCGGTCGGTAATTTACAACAGCAGTCTTGGAACCTCCTTTATGCAGTGGAACTATTTTCCCCTCTTTCCACCTTCTCTGGACTAACCCATACCCGAGACTCAAATTAAACAAAATGGTCACGGGCACTGACAGTTCTTTAACCGCTTCACGTATACCAGCTCGTGTCATACGTGAAGCGGCTAAAGAACTGTCAGTGCCCTTGACCATTTTGTTTAATTTGAGTCTCGGGTATGGGTTAGTCCCGAGGAGGTGGAAAGAGGAGAAAATAGTTCCACTGCATAAAGGAGGTTCCAAGACTGCTGTTGTAAATTACCGACCGATTAGCATATCAGGAATCATTGTCAAGGTCTTGGAGAAATTAGTCAAGAGAAAAATACAAGATTGGATAGATGAAATTTTGTAATAGACTATTCACCTCCACTTCATTCTCCACAATTCCCATATAATGTATTGGTTCATTCATTCCTGCAATGTCACCACCTGGTTGATATACTCTTGCAAAGTGCTTGCTCAGTAATTCAACTATATCAACTGATTCGGTTACCTCCCTACCATCGGCATTCTTTAAAATCATTCTGCCATATACATTTTTTCTTTTACTTGCAACATCTTGAAAAAACTGTTTGGGATTCTCTTTAGCCTGCATGGCTAATGTTCTTTCATAATCTGTTTTTGCTTTTCTTACCACACTCGTTACCCTTCTGGCCTGCGCTTTATACCGTTCATGTGCCTGCTGGTCACCTTTCTCCTTAAATTCCCTCCAAAGTTGTTGCTTTTTTTGCACCTCAAGCTTAATGGTGTTATTCATCCATTTAACCCCAACTTAATTTATTATTCGGACTCTAGGTATACAGTCAGCCATTGCCTCATGCAAACACTTCTTAACTGCTATCAACAGCTAGCCTTTGCAGTTTTACATGCCATGGCACCGAACCAATCAAATTCCTAAGCTTGTCATACTTACCAACCCAATAATTCTGCATGTACCATGTCTTAATTGTAAATTCCACACTTTTAGCCACCTCCCAAGTCAAGACCTATGATCACTCACCAATTGGTGGCAACGTGGATATATTCGTTACATCCAAATCAACTATCTCCCTAAAGTCTGCATATCTACGACCCCCCCCCCCCTTAATAACTCTAGTTTCCCTGATTTTGCACATCCACTTCCACTACATTCAACACCTTTTCAAATCTCCATACACCAAATCCATTCAAATGTAAACCATTCATCTTATATAAATCCTTTCGCCTATCGAACTCACTCCACAAATTCCACACCACTCCTCCTGCATAATTCACTCATAATGTCATTAGCGATTATGACCCTCCTTCTATACTCTTCACTGTCATACCGTGGAAACAGACTCACCATCCTAACTCTGTCACTCTTCTCTTTTGCTATCTACAGGAATTCCTTCAAATCCTCTCTCATAGCCATTTTGTCTCCTTTCAAATCATTTGTACCTGCTACTACTATGAATTCTTTCACCTGCTGCTTTTGCATTCTAATTGATTCGCTTACATCCTTAATGTTTGCACCAGGTTGGTATACGATTTTGTTAAACTCTCAACTATCACACCTCTTACTAAGGAATCTCCGTACATATTTGGGAAGTAAACATGACATACAACTTGGATTGGAAAAAAGAAATAAAGATCAAGATTGTAAAGGAGAGAACAAATCTGAAGGCCATGGATAACATCTGGAAAAGTAAAGCGATCAGCCTGCAAACAAAATAAAGAGTACTAGAAACATTTATCTTTAGTGTGTACTGTATGGATCTAACACATGGGTAATAAATAAGGAATTAAGAAAAAGAATTTTGACATTTGAAAGAACTTGTTACAGTAAGATTCTAAGAATAGAAAGGGTACAAAAAATCACAAATGAAGAGCTCTTTCAAAAGATACAACAAAAGGAGAATTTAATGCAGAAAATTATACAACGGAAGCTGCAATTATTTGGGCATATCTGCAGAATGAGGGCGTATCAAAAGATAAAGGCATTCATGTTTGGTATTATGGATGGTGTAAACCGAAGAGGTAGGCCATACAGAGAATAGATAGATGTTGAATGGGGTTACAGAAACTGCAACAATTTGCATTGGACAAAGAAAGGTGATAGAAGATAGTGAAGGAGGCATTGGACACCAAAGGACAGTGTGCCCATGGTTCGTGATGATGATGATGATATCTCTTCTCCTCTCTTCCTGTCTACTAATTTCTGTAGATTGTATTTCCTCATTCTGTATTTCCACTCTAATATTCCAAAGTCTTGATGTTAGACATAGACTAGAAGCGTTTTCCTTTGTGATTGGTCTGACATTCTTGTTATCTATCTTTTTCAGTTTCTTCATCAGCTCAAAATCCAGGTGACAAGATCTGGGGCACAATAACCCAATGTGCAATGGAACCATCACATCCTTATCTCTTGCTGGTCAGTGCTCTTCTCACCATCATAGTGTTCCTCTGTATAGTCTTCACCAGTGTACCTCTCCTGAATTTCGATTCCCTTATTAACCATCACCTAAGATCCCTTTCTCTACTTTTTTTTCAGGATATTACCAACAGAATGTACTGCTTTCCTTCTCTGAATCCCATAGTTTAAAATTTTATACATGGTCACATTTAACTGGTATCTTCCTTAACTTGTTGACTTTTGCATGTCCCCATTAATCCCTTATCTTCTTGGATCTTTATTTGCCTACACACATCACAACTCAAGACCACATTATTGATACTTTCAGCTGGAAGTAGAGGTGGCATTTAATTTACAATAACATCCTTTGATGTTCTGACTAAATCCAAAATATTTTCATCATTGCACTCCCTCTGTCATGCTGCTTGAAGAATTTCAGAAAGGCATTTATTCCCTGGTATACAGCTACACCTCCAGTACGTATTGAGCGTTGTCCACCTTCACTTTACTTTTTTACACTATATATTTCACAGTGTATATAATATTAGGATCTGTCTTAGATATGAGATAAGCCCAGTGCACAACTTTGGTGAAAATTAGAAGACTAATATCAAGGCCTTTTTGAATAACCCATCCTTGCACAAAGTGTAAATATAATATTAGATATTGTTCAGCATTTATTCTTTTTATGAAAGTAACAGTTAATGTCAAAATGTTTTTTTGCTAATGAATCAGTTCTACTTATTTCTTCCATTCTAGGTCTTCTGCTCAGCTGTGATATTTTTTATTTTGTTTCTTGGGAATACAATAACTACATCGCTAGTCATCCACCAGAAACTGAGAGAAAAATTTTGTCCTAGAGAACTTCCCATCAAAACAGAATGACTTCTAATTGATGTATTAATTTATTTTGAGCTTCTGATTATTTTGTAGAATTTTGTTAAGGTATGAATGATGCACACCTAACTGGTTCACATGAAATCTTGATGATTCAGTAAATTTTGGTTGGCTTAATACAGTGAAATGTATACAGCTAAAATTAGTGAGTCAGTCCTATCTCAATTTAATGCATTTATATATGACTTGTGATAATACCTGATAACATACCATGATAAAATACATGTTTATAGTGATTATACTAATATATAAGTGAAATGCATCAGGTGACCACATTTTACTTAATACCAGTTCTCTAAAATTGTTATAATGTTACTTTAAAAAAAAAAAGGCAAAAGAGACTGTACTTTTTAAAATTTTTATGTCAAAAAATATCTGATGGGTAAATTGTATAGAATGATAACTATAAAGAATATAATTTGTTACATTTGTCTTATTCAAAAAATTTGAGAGTTGTTTTATTACATACAACGTACATACAGTAGACCTCTGTGGCACTGAAGCATCTAAAATGTTGATATTTGATATTTGTGATATTTGTGACCATGTAATACATATATTTAAAGCATTTTTATATTTGAATGATGTGAAATGGAAGATACAATAATTGTATTTTGGTCCTGAATGGAGCATATTCCAACTGCATTATATATATATATATATATATATATATATATATATATAAAAGTAAATAAAAGAAATGGAACTAACAGTATATTTTGTTTGTTTGTATTATTATAGCAGATGGCTAGTTTAGGTAATAATTTGGTATATACACTATGATGTTGAAAGCAAAACTAATGAAAAGATAGATTATCTTTCATTAATCATGAGATTATTTCATTTAGACAAATGCATTTCTGAATTGGTTTAGAGAATCAACATGAAAGCAAATTTGACTGTTAAAGCTGCCTTTCCAGAAAGTTATTCTGCTCCTGGTCTTGATTGTTTTACTGCCATTCATTGAATGAAGAATATTCCTCTCAAGATCCTACAGGACATTTAGCATCTTCTCTTCTATATTAATCATATTCCTCCATTGCTTAAAAAAGCCAAGGACCATTTTTATCCCTAAAAATTCAACTGCTACTCATTCGCCCCAATACAGACCTATTACTATAGCTCCTATATTTCTTAGACTATTCCACAAAATATTGGTAAAGATATTTATAAATGATATTTACTTTATGATGTCAAGCAGAAAGCCTTATTCCTGCTGGTGAATATACTGAAAATATCATCATAATAGCTGCCTTAATTAAATCATAAGTGAAATTTGTCAATTGTGAATTCCATTTATGATTGCCTCGCTGGATTTACAGAGATATTTTGATAATGTTTCCCATACTGCTATTCTTGAAGCACTTTCAAGGATTGAGTTATATAGTAAGTCATCCATTACAATTAGTATTGGAGATAAAACATTGTCTATTCTTTCTATACATGGCATTAGACAAGGAGATCCCTTATCATCATTTATCTTTATTGTTATTGATGGCCTTCTTTCATCTATGCTGCCATATATTGGTTTTAATTTCAATGGATGCCAAATAAATGCAGTGGCATTTTCAGATGATTTGATACTTGTTGCTGAAACTAAGATGGATCTTCAGCAGTTTTTAGACCATGCTGCTTAGTGTTTTATTCCCAGTGGTCTTGCTATTAATGAAGACAAGTCTTTTACCATCACCTTAATACCATTAGGTCATGACAGGAAAACGAAAGACTTTAATGTTTCCAACAGCCTTATTAATCTACTGATATTTTGGATGAATGGTGGTACTTGGGTGGTACTTGCAATGCTTTGTGTTATTAAATCCTTTGTGTTACCTAAATTATTCCATTCTGTAGTATTAGAAAAACCAACTTTGACTATCCTGAATAGACTAGTTAAACAAGTACATCAACAAGATCTTGACTGAGACCACCACATGATGTTCCGATTGCTTATCTTCATGTGGATGTTAAATCTGATGGATTAGGAATTCATACAGTGAAATGGATTTGCTTAAAACATCTAAGGTTAAATAAACTCCAACCTTCATCTTCACCTTTTACCATAGCTGCCATTAGAAATTCTTTGATTCAACAAGAATTAACTAAAACACTATGCTGGACCTTTGATAACGGAATGCATATTGTTTCTAACTCTGTTGAAGGGAAGAGATGGGAAAGAGTTCTATATCTTGCAGTTCAATGGGAAACCCTTCAGTGGCTCAGAGAAGGTTCTGTCTCGACATCTTTGCATCTGTAAAGGAACAAGAATGTTGCCTGGATGGGAATATATAGATCTGGTCAGGGCTAGGTTAAATGCCCTTCCTACTAAAGCTCATATATATCCAAAGTAGGCATGATATAAATATCATCAACAATTATGATATGTTTTCAGGAAATGCTTTTCCTGTACACTCAGTCTCTGGCATATACCATACAATTTCAAAATACAGAGATGCTGTAGACTCTACTTTTCTCCAGTTTTGACCAATATAGAACTAGAGCTTCCTAGTTGTTTATTTTCATGTTACTCTTCTTCATATTAGTTAAACTTGGTTAACTGAGGAGGATGTTTTAACAGAGATAGAAATCGAAGAGTATAACATCTTTCAGCAGGATAGGAAAGGTAAATGTGGTGGTGGAGTGTTAGTCATGATAAGCAATGAATTATGTGCTCTCAAGGTGGAGAATCTCATTGGAAATAACACTAATGGATATTTATAGGACAAGATATTTAGTGGGATGTTGCTACAGACCAGGGAATATAGATGGTGATGAGCAGGAAATGTTTAGGCAAATTAGTTTGGCAAGTGATCATTATGTGGGACTTCAGCTATAATGATATAAACTGGGCAGAGGAGACAGCATAAAGTAATAAGGGAACTGAATTTTTGGATTTCTTGAGGGGCAACTGTCTTAGACAGCATGTAGTGGAGGTAACACAAGGATCAAAAGTTCTGGATTTTGTCATAGCATCATAGGTTCTGATTATGACTGAGATGGCATACTTGTCTTTCCCCTTTGGTGAGAGTGACCACATAGTCCTGACTTGGAGGATGAATCAAAAGGAGGTATCAAAACAGAAGAAAGTTATGTGGAATTATAAGGCAGGTGACTATCATAGACTTAGAAACCAGATTGCAGCAATGCAATGGATGAAAGAATTTAAAAGAAAAGGAGTCATTAGTGCATGGGAGATACTTAAAAAAAAATTGTTGACAGCAATGACATTGTATACCTCAAGTGAAGAAGATAAAGCAATTTGGAGACAAATGGATAACAAAAGGAATAGAAGGGGAATTGCAGAAGAAAAAGAGATGGTGGAAGGCATTGTGTAAAGAGAGAGGTGGAGAACAATTGCATGAGGAATATAAGGCTCAGGCTAGGAAAGTGACTAGCATTGTAAGGAGAGAAAAATTAGAATATGAGAAGAGACTGCCATTGCAATTCAAGGAGAATCTGAAAGAGTTTTTTCACTGTGTGATGAGTAGGAGGAAAAATGATAGTGGGCAGATTATCTTGCAAGATGGAGATGGGAATTGGGTGACCAAAGCAGATGACATACTTGAGCTATTTAATTATCACTTTATTAAAGTGTTTCATCCTAGTTCTACAGGCTTTATTCCTAGAAGGATAATGATTGGTGAAGTGTTAGAAGTGAATGAAGAGGATGTATTCTGAATACTGATACACTAAATATCAATGGTAAAATGACAAGGGGACTAGATGGAATTTCACCATCTAGGGCATGGGCTATGGAACTGACTGTGATGTTAACTTGGCTGTTTACTGAAAGTCTTGCGATAGGGTCAGGTTCCTAGAGTGGAAGGAAGGCAAGATAGTACCATTACATAAGGGTGGTGGTAGAATAGAAGAATTAAACTATAGGACTGTCTGTATTTCTTCTGTAGTTAAGAGTTTAGAAAAATTGGTAAGAACTCATGTATATAGAATGGGGCAGTTGAGGGTAATATTATTTATGGAGCCAACATGGATTTGTTAAAGGGCATTCTTGTTTTAGTAACCTGGTTACCTTTTATAGTAGTGTAACAATAGCAGTGGATGAAGGTAAGACATACACTGTTTTTTTTTTTTTTTTCAAGGCATTTTACAGGGTGCCACATGACAAGTTGATTTTTAAGTTGCATCATATGAGTTTGGATATCAGGTTAGTGGATTGGTGTTTGGCTCTCTGACATCAGAGAGTTGTATATGGGGAAGCAATATCAAGGAGTAATAAGGCTACAAGTGGAGTTCCACAGGGTTCAGTCCTGGGATCCTGGGATCATTGCTGTTCACTCTTTATGTCAATGACATTGTCAGAGGACTACAGGGAGATGTTCAGTTGTTTGCAGATGATATGAAGCTTGGAAGGTTATTAGTAATAGTGCTGATGCTTTAGCTCTAAGAGGATTTGAATAATCTGGATGGGTGGGCAGAGGCATGGGGATTAAAGTTTTTAAATTTGGGATCCATAGATGGGATGCTTCATACTTACTTGGTGGAGTTATACTGGTAGAAGTGGAGGAAGCAAGGGATCTTGGGGTGATTGTGGATTGAGATTTAAAGTTCCTGGGACATATTGCAGAGGTTGTGAAGACATCTTAGAGAATTGTGGCAATGTGGAGGAGAAAATTGACCATGAGAGATAAATTGCTCCCATATATAAAGCTTTGATCAGACCATATCTGGATTTCTATTCTCAGCTGAGATCACCAGGACTGACTTGAATGGGATGAAGTAACATTGGAGAGGGTGCAGAGATGGATAACAAAAAATGTCAGGACTACAATGTTGATTATGAGGATAGATTGAGAGCATGTGGATTGCAGTTTGGTGAATAGAAGGCCTGGGGGGGGGGGATATGATCAAAACAATTAAGCCATTGAAGAGTTATTATCGTATTAACACAGAGAAGATTTTTCATATAGTAGAATGACAGAAAGGAACAAGGACAACAGGCCATCCCTGGAAGTTGCAAAAGGAGGAGGTGAGTAAAAAGGTAAGAAGTTTTTTCACGGAGAATGGTAGGAGAATGGAATGCATTGTCTGAGAGGGTGGTGAATGTGCAGACTGGATGATTTTAAGGAGTGGTATGATAGACTGTGTTCACTAGTGTTGACTTCCAGCGATGAGTCTTGTAACTCCATGGGGATCAGAAAAATAATAATACTAATAATAATATTCACCTTAAAGCTATTCCTTAAATACTTCTTTTTTTTTTTTTTTCATTCCTTCAGTTCAAGAATCTGTTTTGAAAGGAACATATTTAGCATACAGATGACAGGACACCAATCCAATCAAGTTGATGGTGGATAATCATTGCCTCAGTACTTTGTGCAGTTAACTTCAGTCACAACAATAACATTAGGGAATCAGTTTTTCCACTGAATTTTGAGGACTCTTTGAAGATAGTACTAGTGGTATATTTTGATATTTTTCAGGTGCCTGTGGTATGTGGTCCAGGCTTTACAACCATACAACAATTGGGAAACAGTAGCTGAAACCAGGGTTTGATCACAACATGGATGTCCTGGTCATCGTGGACTAATTTTCTCAAACATGCAAAAGTAACACTAACACATTTCTAACAACAGTGAATTTCCTCATCGCTGTCAACACTGGCTGAGAGATGAGTATTGAAATAGTAAAATGGTTCACATTTTCCAGTAGTGTTGCCCCATCTAACTGAATGATAACTTGTGCTGAATCAGTTAGAGTAAGTTTTGAAGCACTTGAAGTCTTTTTAATGTTTATGTTTAGACCAATTTATTCACACGCTTCTTTGAAATTGTCAATGATGACAAATTTCATTTTCCAAATGCCATTGTTGCGAGCATACTGGAGTTCCACAAGTGACATTTTGGTTGTTTTTCTATTAAAGTTAAAAACACATCTCCTTCATACTATAGGTTATTTCTACACTGAGGAAGTTTTTAATTATTAAAATGAAGAATTGCTGAAACGAAGACTACAATTATCACAGACACTAAGATTGTCTTACTTCATACTTGTTTTTAAAATGAATTTATCTCCTGCATGACTGTTACTGATTACATTTGTTGCAGTCTTAAAACAGCTGAATTTTGGTTATTAAAGAACATGTAAGTCCACAGTAATAACTTTTAATTAATAAATAATGTACAGATATTTCATACTAAAACTAATAGTACATCTTCAGTGTGTTACAAACAAATAGAAATGGAATACAAGCAACAAACATTCGGTGGATCACCTATTAAAATACATTATTGTCGCGAGCTAGGAAATGAAAGAAATTAATAAATAATTAATATTTAAGATAATTGGTTTTTTTAATGATTACAAAAAATAAAAGTCTCCCAGCTCTTCGAGAGAGAGAGACAATCATTTCGATTTAAATTCGGTCGGTGTAAAATAGCTTCACAACTTTCTTTAAAGAGGCGTTCATATTTGAACGCCTCTTTAAAGATAAAGCTATTCTCCTATGAAGGAGAATAGCTTTATCCCACTGGATATTAGCAGAATGGAGAATAGCAGCAGTATATCGCATTGGTGGAACCATACTCCAGGAGATTGATGAGGCCAGGGATTTGGGAGTGTTGGTGGATAGGGAGTTGAAGTTTAGGGGGCACATTGCAAAAGTAACTAAAACAGCTCACCAAATCACTTGGCTTCTGAAAAATAACATGCAGAGACGAACAAGTTGTTGTTCCTCTGTATCGAGCCTTGATAAGACCCCATCTGGACTTCTGTGCCCAGCTATGGGCACCAGGGTTTCTTTGTGATAGGGAGGAAGTGGAGAGGGTCCAGAGATGAGTGACCAAGATGATAGCAGGTCTGTGGAATGAACCTTATGAGAATAGGTTGAAGATTTGTGGGTTGCAGAAATTGGACGATAGGCGAAGGAGGGGTGATATGATTGAGACATTCAAATTACTGAAGGGTTTTTATAAGATTGATCCAGAAGATATATTTGAAAATATGACTGGTGGTGGGAGGACTAGGGGCCATGCATGGAAGCTGGGCAAGAGCGTGGTTGACAAGGGTGTTAGAGCTAGGTTCTTTACTTGGAGAGTGGTAAATGAGTGGAATAAGCTTCCAGAGTCTGTTGTGGGTGCTACGACCGTGAATGAGTTCAAGGCAAGGTATGATAGATACTGTGTGAATGTTGAATAGTTCTTGACATGATGTTAGGGCCTCCCTGGATGAGTCTGTCGACTCCTTGGAGTTGCCCGGAATAATAATAATAATATAATATTGATGTTCTTTAATTCTTTTTTCCACAGAACGGCCAGTTTGTCCAAAATAAGAAACATCGCATTCACATGGTATTTGGTAAACACCAGCCAAAGATAGAGATGACAGTTTATCTTTTGTAGAAGGCAATAAGGAAGAAATTTTGTTGATAGGAATATACATGAGAATCAATTGGTACTTTTTTAAAATTCTACCTATGGGTTCTGAGATTCCTGGAATGTAGGGGATTGAAACTCTGCAGACTGTTGAAGAAACCTTAGGTATTGGAACATATGATTCAATTATCTGTTGGATTTGATTAGGGTGATAATTAATAGATTCCATTAACTTTTTAATGATGGAAAGTGCTTCTTGTAAGATTTCTGGAGAAGAGCAAACTTTATGTGCTCTATTAATTACAGATTTAAGAATGCCAAATTTTTGAGATGTGTGGTGAGCAGACTTTTTTATGAATATATCTGCCAGTAAATGTGGGTTTTCGAAAGACAACACAGTATTACCACTACCCATAATATCCAGTTGGATAAAGCTATTCTCCTTCATAGATGCAGGTTCAAATATGAACGCCTCTTTAAAGAAACTTGTGAAGCTATTTTACATCGACTGAATTTAAATTGAAATGATTGTCTCTCTCTCTCGAAGATCTGGGAGACTTTTATTTTATGTAATCATTAAAAAAACCAATTATCTTAAATATTAATTATTTATTAATTTCTTTCATTTCCTTGCTCGCAACAACAATGTATTTTAATAGGATAGGTGATCCACCGAATGTTCGTTACTTATATTCCATTCCTATCTGTTTGTAACACTGAAGATGTACTATTAGTTTTAGTATAAAATATCTGTACCCTTATTTATTAATTAAAAGTTATTACTGTGGACTTATATGTTCTTTAATAATTATACTATGCCACAGATTCCTCTATAAATAAGCTGAATTTTGGTGGAAAAACCAATTTTCAATAGAATAATTTTCCAGGGATTTCCTGGATTGACTGAGTCAAGTACTTTGGTTAGATCAGTAAAGGTCTTAAGGGTGAGAAATTTTTGTTCATAATATTTCTTTAGGAGTTGATGTGCACTGAAGATCATGCTGATTATTTCACGAGATGGTCTAAAACTCATGGAAAAGTCTCAGAAGTTTTTTTCAGTAAGAGGAGGCAACCAGCTAGGAAGAATGTAAGCAAAGATTTTATTATTATAAACATCTGAGCTCCTTGGAATCAAAGGATTCGTCAAGGGAGAGTTTCCTAGCAATTCATAATAAGTATTCCAATAACTATAGGAAAGATTGACATCTATTTGGGTTTATAGGTCAGATTTATTTCAAACTAAGTTATACCAACTAGTTTCGCCAACTATAGCTGTTGGCTTTGTCAGGGTAAAAGATATATAGATGTAAGACCACTTAAACGCTAAAACTGTTACAATAAAACTGTAAATGAACCGAATATAATTGCATTTTTACAAAAACAGAAGAATGCATACATCACACATAGAGCATGTATGATCTCACTTGTTGTTATTATATGGAATGTTCTATAATTTGTAGCAAAATTTAATTCTGGCAAGTTTAAAGATCTAATGAGGGTCTTCCAGATCTCAGGCAGAATTAATCCTTGGTTTCTATTTAGGTTTTGTTTTGAACGAATAATTGTGGTTTCTTTTATCATTCGAGAGTGGAAATCCTCCTCTAAATAGGGCATGGAGCTTTGTCCCATTCTATGGTATAGTTTGTCCTAGAGAAATGAAAGGCTAACCCCTATTTGTCTTTATTATTGTTTACTTCTCCTATGTGTTCTTTTTTCCTGAATTCAAAACTTCTAGAAGTCTGGCCAATATAGTTCAAGCCACACGAACATGGGATGTTGTAGACTCCAGCATATTTGTAAAAAGGATGACTGTCTTTTGGAGATCTTAAGAATTGGCAGATGGTCTCTGTATGTTTAAAAGCCACTCGTATTCTATGTCGCTTGAGGAGTCTGGCAATCTTATTGGAAACTTTCCCCATATACGGAATTATGATAGTGGAATTATAATGTATATCTTGAGGCTGTCTGTGTGGGGGGGATCACAGAAAAGTATCTTGTGGATCAATTTTCTAGGATAACCATTCTTTGTAAGGTTATTTGATATCAGGGAGAGTTCATCTTTGAGGCTTTATCATCTGTCGTAATGAGAGAGACTATTTTTTAGCATGTGTACAATGCTAAGTTTCTGAGAAATGTGGTGTGAAGAAGTGAAGTGCAAGAATCGACCTGTATTCGTTGGTTTACGATAAACTGTAAGGCTGATGGGTCCATCTGTTTGTTTCTTAATTAAAGTGTCCAGAAATGGTAATTGGTTTTCTTTCTCAAGTTCTAAAGTAAATTTAATTTTGTGGTGCAAAGAGTTGATCTTGTTTAGAAACTTGAATATATCCTTTTCAGTGTTTTTCCAAACAATAAAAATGTCATCCACATATTTAAACCTTCAAAGATGTTTTAAAATATATATGCTTAGCTTGTCTCGAATGGAATCGTTCTTTCAAAATGAGAAACTTAGGAATGATATTATGGTTCCTGCATCTCTTCAAAAAAGTAAGGTGATTTTTTTATAAAATTTTTAAATTTATTTTCTTTCTTTATTTTTAAACCTTCGAAGACCATCCGCCAATTCTTGAGATCTCCAAAAGACAGTCATCCTTTTTACAAATATGCTGGAGTTTACAACATCCCCTGCTCATGTGGCTTGAACTATATTGGCCAGACTTCTAGAAGTTTTGAAATCAGGAAAAAGGAACACATAGGAGACATAAACAATAATAGAGAAGACAAATCGGGGTTAGCCTTTCATTTCTCTAGGAAAAACCATACCATAGAATGGGACAAAGCTCCATGCCTTACTTAGAGGAGGATTTCTACTCCTGAATGATAAAAGAAGCCACAACAGTTATTCATTCAAAACAAAACCTAAATAGAAACAAAGGATTAATTCTGTCTGAGATCTGGAAGACCCTCATTAGATCTTTAAACTTGCCAGAATTAAATTTTGCTACAAATTATAGAACGTTCCTATATAATAACAACAAGTGAGATCATACACGCTCTTACATCTATATATCTTTTACCCTGACGAAGCCAACAGCTATAGTTGGCAAAACTAGTTGGTATAACTTAGTTTGAAATAAATCTGACTTATAAATTGAAATAGAAGTCAATCATTCCTATAGTTCTTGTGATCGAAAATAACCGTTTCATCAATATCCCGATAACTGTCATGGTCTAATTTTTCACCTTTTTTTTGAAGATGTTAATTACAGACAGCATATTTAAAATTTGAACAAAGAGACTGTGAAACTGATTTTTGAGTTCTACTCTCCTCCTTCTTAGCACAGATGTCATCAGGACTAGTAGGCTCATTTGAATTTCACACACTTCATAAGACATCTTTATTCAAAAGCAGCAGAGAATTAAGGTAATATAAATTGACTCTTGAAAATGCTAAGCAATTGATTAGTAATGGTTGTGTTCTGGAGAGATCTTTGAAATGTTCTCTGCAACAAGATTCACTGAGGCAGTGTCTTTGAGGAGGATTGGCATCCATTGGATTCGAGCCTTGAATAGAAGGTGCATAAAATATTTTGATGACTAAAGAAACCATGGCAAATGTCAACAAAGCATTGTATTGTCTTAGATTTTTGCAGCTACCACTGATTTTTCAGAACATGTATTCTTTCCCTTTATACCTCTTCTCCCATACCTTCTTTTTTTTAAAAGAATAGTTTGGATCAATCTGACAGGTATGGAAAGCTTTGTTTTCTATCAATCAGAAACCAGATTTGTTTGTCATTTTCATCAAACCAGTTGATAAAACATTTTTTATATGGTGGAACAAGGGAAAGGAACAAAGACAAGAGGCTATCCCAAAGTTGCAACAGGAGGTGATGAGTAAAAGGGTAAGAAGTAAGTTTTTTGCATGAAGAGTGGTAAGAGCATGGAATACATTGCCTGAGAGGATGTGAACATTTTATTTTATCTATTACTGAAAAATATTAGTATTAACTCCATGCCTCCAGTTTGTCCAAAGATTCATCACAAGAGGTCAGACACTCACAGACCACAGTGACTATCATACCTTGCCTTGAACATGTTCAGTGTTGTAGCACTGACTAACCACTCTGGCAATACATTCCGCTTGTTCACCACCTATCAAGCAAAAAATCTCTTTTTCAACTCTTTACTCGCATGACCTTTGTACAGTTTCTGGGGGTGACCTGTTGGTCTTGCATCACCCATTATCCTATGTAATAATTACCCTGTATCCATTTGATAGGTTCCTCTCAACAGCCTATATGTCTCAATCATATCACTCCTTCACATCCTGTATGCCAAGCTCTGAAGACCACATTCCCTCACTCCGTTATATTCAATATTCCAGAGTCCTTAAAAGTTATTTGCCTCTGCGCTCTTTCCAATATTTCCTTATCACCAATATAGGCAGGTGAACCTAATTAGAGTGTAACTATTACCTCCTCATCTATGCATGCCAGTGTTCTTTGCATTATAGCAGCAATTGTTTTAGATAACCTTTATAACTTTCACAATGTATCCCCCGAACTTCAGTTCCCTATCCACCAAGATGTCCAGTTCCCTTGCCTCCTCACCTCCTAAAGCAAAGTTCCTTCAATGTGGTAAACCTCATTCCATCTTCTCTGGCCAAAGTGTAATGTTTTAATGTTAATAAGTTTAATATAACTTTACACTTATTAACATTAAAATGACTTCCCTATTCTTCAGTCCAAGGCACCACCTATTCAAATCTTCTTGCAACAACACAGCAGAACTTCCTGACATTGCTCTTCCTAATTTAGCATCATCAGCAAACAACTGTATCATTGATGTATAAGTTAAACAAGAGTGGTCCCAGAACTGAATCCCATGGCACTTCACTTGTCGCTTTCCTTTTTTGGGACACTGCACCTCCATACACAATTCTTTGGCTTCTTATCAGTCAATCAGTCTCTTAACCAAATGACTATCCATCCCCATCCTTCCCAATTTCAACAGTAGTTTATCATGCAGTACTTGATCAAGTACTGCATGATAAACTACTGTTGCTATGCTAGTCACCCTATTATAACATGTAACCAAGTTACTAAAGCATGACTTCCCCTTGTCAAACCCATGTTGCTCTCTCTCAAAAGATTTTCATTCTCATCAATCCAGATTTGGATTCTGTCCCTAACCAGCCTCCAAGGGGTACTTAAGGGTCAAAGCTGTATAACTGAGAGGAGACCTCCACATAGCCTTTAAAGGAATGCAGAGAACCGACCAGGGCTTCTGACCTAATGTCCAATCATCACCTTCTCGTGGTGCACCCTGTTGGGTATCTACTTGGATACTGAATGGACAAGGATGGGCTGGCAATTTGGGATGGGATTTAGCCGACCAAATTGTATTCTTATTGGTTAAACCAAAATATAGAATGATGGTACAACATGACAAAATTTCATGCCGGCTGGGGCGTCGCCCGGTTAAACAAGGCCCCCGTTGTTTTCGCCAGGGAACCAGGGCGAAAAGCGAAAAGTCAGCTACTGGAACAAATCTGAAAATAAACCCCAACTCAACATCACCAGAGTTAAAGATCGGTACTATCAACGTAAGAAGCCTGAATGGCAAAGAAATGGAGCTAGCTGAGGAATTAGATAAGTACCAGATCGACATAATAGGGGTGACTGAAACAAAAAAAGACCAAAACTGGTGAGCTCTTTCTGAGCAATAAATACAAAATGTTATATTCAGGCAATGACAATCAAGGAAAAGAAGGAGTAGCCATAGTATTCAACACAAAATACGAGGCTAATCTTCTTGAATGGCAGGCAGTCTCAAGTAGAGTAATGTGGGCAAATATGAGAATGGGGAACTGGACAATGAGACTTATTTGTGCCTATGGTCCCACAGAAGGTTCTACTAAGGTAGAAGTGGAGGAATTTTTTGAGGCTTTAGAAAAAGCAACTGACACAATGAAAAATGAAAAGTTGGTCCTTGTTGGGGATCTAAATAGCAGAGTAGGAAATGATTGTGAGACATACAAAAATATTTTGGGAAAATTTGGAGAAAAGAGCAAAGCTAATAATAATGGCAAATATCTGCTGGATTTCTGCTCAGGACATGGACTGGTCATTACTAACACCATGTTCCAACATAAAAATGTGCACAAATTCACATGAAGAGAAGAGGCTAGGAATAAGAAAAGTCTCATTATCTATGTTATTGTTTATAGTGATGTTTTCTCCCTGGTGCAGGACACCAGAGTGTACAGAGGATTTGAAATTGGAAGTGATCACTATTTAGTCTTGAGCAGGATAAAATTGAATTTCATATTGAAAAGAATAACATGTAAGAAAGTTTTAAAGCGAATAAAAGTTGAGCAGCTCTCAGATGTGAACTGTAGACTAAAATACACAAAGATTATTGAAGAAAAAATGAAAGAGTTTGAGAACAGGAATCAAACCTTGGAGATTCAGTGGCAAACTCTGAAGAAAACATTGATTGATTCTGCCAGAGAGGCATGTGGTGAGGTTGTTTGTAAGGATAAAAAAATCAGAACTCCCTGGTGGACACAGGAAGTTAAAGAGGCAGTGAAGGAAAAGAAGAAAGCATACCAAAAGTTCCTGGCAAATAAGTCAGCTTGTGCTCTTAGAGAATATAGAGACAAATGAAAGAATGCTAAACACTGTGTAAAACTAGCGAAACAAAAGTCATGGGAGGACTTTGGCAAGAATATAGAAAATAAATATCAAGAAGGTGGCAAAATATTCTGGAGGTTGTTGAAGAAACTTAAGAATGGAGGAAAGAGTGCTGTAAAAGGAATTAGAGATGATAAAGGTGACTTGAAAATGGGAGAAAAAGATATCCTTGAAGTATGGAGTAATTACTTTGAAAAACTGCTAAATGAAACAAGCAGTGATGACAGCACAGTGGTAAAAAACACTGACCAGGCATGCAGTCAGGAATACATATCCATACTTGAAGTAGAAAAAGCCATCAAAGGCTTGAAATGTGGAAAGGCAGCAGGAGTAGATGATATTCGACCAGAAATGCTGAAGTATGGTGGTATAAGAGTATTACAGTGGCTGCACTGCATAGTTCAGAAAGCCTGGACAGAGGGACGAATTCCCGATGATTGGAGTAGAGCTCTCATAGTAATCATATATAAAAAGGGAAATAAAACTGCATGTGAGAATTACAGAGGTATTTCCCTACTGAGTGTTCCTGGCAAGACCTATGCAAGTATACTTGAGAAACGGTTGAGAAGAATTGTGGAAGAAAAGCTTGGTGAAGAACAAGCTGGATTCAGGCCAAATAGAGGCTGTCAGGATCAGATCTTCACTTTACGACAAATAGTCGAGAAAGCATGGGAATATAACAAAGATCTGTATTTAAGTTTTATCGATCTGGAAAAGGCATATGACAAGGTGCCAAGAGAGAAGCTATTCAATACGCTTCAGTTATATGGTGTCAATGGGGCATTATATCAAGCAATACTTAGTCTTTATTTGAGTTGTAAGTCAGCAGTCAGAATTGAAGGAAGTACAGGAAGATGGTTTAATGTTAAATCTGGTGTGAGACAAGGATGTACATTATCCCCTCTGTTATTCATTATCTATATGGATCACATTATGAAGGAAAGTGGTATTAAACATGATATCAAAATTGGAGATGTAAATGTCAGCTCTTTGCTTTATGCGGATGATGTTATACTTCTAAATAAATCTGCTACAAGTCTGCAAGATTCTCTGACTAAATTGAATAGCTGTTGTAATAGATATGGTATGAAGGTCAGCAATAAAAAGACAAAGACAATGAAAACAGGCAGAATCATTGAAAATGTCAACTGTGTTGTGAATGGAGAACCTGTGGAACAAGTAAAACATTTCAGCTATTTAGGCACGATTTTTACTGAAGATGGTAAATTAAATATAGAAATAGACAACAGAATCAGCAAAGCTGGTATGGTGGGAGGTCAATTGAATAAATTCATATGGAATAAGAGAGAAATTAGTTCGGAACACTAAATTAGCTGTATACAAGACAGTGTTCAAACCAGTTTTAACTTATGGATCTGAGAGCTGGGTCAGAAGTAAAACACTTGACCAAAGACTAGAGACCACAGATATGAGAGTCCTGAGAAAGATTAGAGGCATCAATGGCAATATCATATTAAAAACGAGGATATTAGGAAAGAACTCTTGACATTGTCAGCATCCAGGAATGCGTTAGCAGAGCTAATCTCAGGTGGTATGGTCACTTAAATAGAATGGGCGAGGAAAGATTAGCAAAACAAGTGTTCTCTGCCAGGGTGGCAGCAAAACGACCCAGAGGAAGGCCAAGATATAGGTGGATTGATACGATACAAAGTGCTTTAGACGATAGAAATATAAGATCTGATAATGTTGGAGTCTTGACAAGTAACAGACTGATTTGGAGGAAAATTGTAGATAGGAAATTAATAATGATGTAATTTTTTTCATGTAGTACTATCATATCCTGTACACCCCTTGAGGGTACATGGCAGGAATTTGATGATGATGATGACCAGCCTCCATACAATATGGGTAATATAAACATTAAGAATCAAATACAATAAAAATGTCTTAGAATAAAATTTTATTTTGAGATGGTGATTAATCTGTCGTATTTCATTCATATGATGGATTGTTGAATTATATACAGGCAGCCCTCGGTTTATGCCGGTTCACAATAACGGTGGTTGCCTACGCGTGCTTTCTTACTGTAGTGTGGTTGACTGAGAAAAGACACTAGCAAGCACTCTAGTGTTTGAGTGTTTACCGAGCTACTATGACATATGTATCAAACCTAGTTTTAATGTTGAATCTATATAATTGTTCTATTTAATTTTTTTTACGTACATACGTGTTTAAATTGATAAAGTACATAATTACATGCCATGTCTGATAATAGAAGTGCAGAAAAATTAGCAGAACTTGGTGTTAAGAAGGCACGGAAATCAATCACACTTGAAAAGAAGATGGAGGTGATTCAAAGAATGGAAGATGGGCAGACACGTGCTAATGTCTGTAGAAGTATGAACTTACCTCCATCGACTGTTACTACAATTATGAAAAATGCAGATAGAATAAAACCGTCTGTGCAACAATCTATGGCAGCACTAAATGGTACGTCATAGCAAGGGTAAACTTCATGAAAAAATGGAAAAATTATTATCATTATGGGTGGATGACTTGAATCAGAAAAACATTCCTCTGATGCAGGCTGTTATAACTGAGAAAGCAAAAACAATTTTTGAGGATCTTAAAAAGGCAGATGGAGGCAAAGAAACATTTTTAGGAAGAAAAAGTTGGTTCATAAGATTTAAGTCGCGAAGTAAGTGCCACAGTGTCAAATTATGTGCTGAGGCAGCAACTGCAGATGTTGTGGCAGCAGCTGCTTTTCCTAAAGATTTTCAAGACTGTGTAGAACAAGGAAGTTATCCTCCTGATCTCCTTTTTAATGTTGATGAGACTGGGCTCTACTGGAAAAAATTGCCATCACACACCTTCATTTCCTGTGAAGAACGTTCTGCTCCAGGTTTTAAAGCTGCAGAAGATAGACTTATGCTTTTGTTGGGTGCAAATGTCTCCGGAACTTTGAAACTTAAACCAATGTTGGTGTACTATTCACAGACACCACGCACCTTCAAAGGTCTAAAAGCCATGCTGCAGGTCTATTGGAAATGGAACAAGAAAGCTTGGGTTATACAAGACATTTTTATAGATTGGTACACAAATTATTTTTGTCCTACCTTGCTTCGCTTCTGTAAAGAAAATGATTTGCCAGCCAAGGCATTGCTTCTCTTGGATAATGCCCCTGGACATCCTCAAAACCTTGCTGAAGTAAGAACACCATTGAATGTCAAGGTTGTTTACATGTCCCCAAACACAACATTGCTTTTGCAACTGATGGATCAGGTAATTATATCAATCTTCAAAGCCTATTACCTCCGTATAACATTTATGGAAATGGTAAGAGTCTTGGACACTTCAGGAAAAACTATTAAAGACTATTAGCGGTCATTCGATATTTTGAAGGGCATTAACAACATTGAGGCAGCTTGGAACGACGTGTCAGCAAAGTGTTTAAAAGGAGCATGGTGAAAACTTCTTCCAGCATTTATGCACGACTTTGAGGAATTAGAGCAAGAGGAGAATGTTATTGAAGATGTTACCAAACTTGCGCAAGAGGTGGGATCGTACGATATTACAGCTGAAGATGTGACAGAAGTCTTAGAGAGCCATGATAAAACCCTTTCCAATGAAGACTTAAAAGAAATAGCCGAACAATTAAGTCAACATCCAAAAGAGGAGAAAGAAAATGAAGAAGGTTCTCTGAGAGATATGAAAATGGCCGATTTACAATGTATGACAAGCATAGAGACATTGACTGATGAACTCTGAAATGGACCACGATTGGGAATGGAGTGCAAACGTAAAAAGGAGTGTAATCACATCTATTCGACCTTACACTGAACTCCTTAAAGAAAGAAAAATAAAATCTAGGCAGTTAACACTGGATACTTTTTTTTAAAAAAATGCAGGTGATCCGAAACCAGGAATTTCAACATAGAAATATGTAATATCTTTTCGAAGTTTCATATTTTTTGTATATAATTTTGTTTTGTTTTCGTTATTAATAATTTTAGTTTAACAAATATATATGTATGTATTATCAAAGCTTCAAATATAATAATGTTACACATACTTCATGTGCATATTTTTTGACTGCGCAGAACATAACTTCATACCTCCCATTAAAATTGGGTTTTCGTTTTACGCCAATTCGGTTTATGCCCGTTTTTTCAGGAACGGAACTGAGGCGGAAACTGAGGGCTGCCTGTATTTGTTTTCCTTTCTAGCTGTCTGTTGTTAACGTATATGCTTTACTTCATAACATGCAAACAACTAAAAAAATAAAAAAATTTAATTCTGATATTTATACATTAAGCAAAAGTATGCTAGACAAAATAGAATAAAAATAGAGTGCGAGTTACTTAATTGGTAATATCAACTTCCCTAATGGAAATAATCTGTAGTCTGTTTATCATATATGACATGCATAAGAAGGATATTACAAGTGCACATTAAACTAGAATATAATTAAAAAATAAAATGACATGATGACTAATCTGCAGGAAAATTATCATTTTCTAATTATTTACATTTCCCAATAAATTTAATAACCATTAACTTGTCTTCAGAAATTAGTCATACAATTTTTCTTTTGATATTACATCTATATTATTTCAAATTCTGTAAACTTTGACCTGTCTTCATAGGTTGTATAGGAACATTCTCAGATCTGTAATTAGTCTCTTCATGTTCAATTCTCATTTCTGCAAAAGTGAAGTGTTAGATTAAATGGAGTAAATTATCATGGAAAGATATTTTTATCTTAATGTTTATTTTTACATATAACATCTTACAATTGAGATATAGTTATTAAAACTAAATGCCACAAAGTTAATAAACCAAATTTAAAATAAACCCTGTCCTGCAATGCCATGAAAAATATCAAAAACTGTAAAAATTACCTTAAACACAGGACCACATGTAGTCAACCTAGTGCATCCTCCTATTCCTAACTAAACACCAGCTAGTGTTGTTAGAAAAACTACTGCCTGTCTAAAGCACTACATTTTCTTCCATATTAAACAAGGAAAAAATGTGGATGAGATGATAGTGATGGTGGGGTATGAATAACTTAAGAGGTAGTGAGAATTGGATGGTAACAGATCTAAGGTTAATATCAGATTATTATAAGAGACCTCCAGGGAGTCAGGAACTCATCGAGAGAGGCCACATATCACACATCTTGAAATGAATTCATTTGCACTCACACTTCCAAAGGTAAGCCATTCCACTCACATACCATTCTGAGAGAAAAAATCTAGTTCTCACTCCTTTCTTGACTGCATTCATTCTCAGCTTCCATAGATGCCTCATTAAAATGAAAATTCCATCTACTGGTATCCTGTATGACCTTTTAAACACTTTGTAGGTCTCTATTACATCATCCCTCTTTCTCCTATCATGCTAGCATCTGCAGTTCACAAATTCTCAATCTCCTCATAGTCTGTATTTCACAGTCCCAATATCATCTTTAACATTTTTTGCATCCTCCACTGTATCTGCATCATATCAGAAACCAGGACACTAGATCTGTGTATACTAGTCCAGATGAGGTTGTATCAAAGGCTTGTAAAGAGGCAAAATAACTTTCTTATTCTTACATATCAGTTGTTTGTTTCAGCATTGCAATTATCCTCCGAGTTGCATTCATGATTTTTTAGTGTATGATCCCTGAATTTCAACTTTCTATCTACTAAAACTCCAAGATCCCCTAGCCTCTGGCTTCTATTGTTTCGTCTGAAACAACATTGAATCGATAGCCATTATCACATGGTCACAATTCCAGCTTATTCATATCATTCAGCAAGTGCCATGTCAGTTACATTCCTGATTACTCTGCCTGTCTGCATCATCAACAAATTGCTGTCTCCCATTAAATCCTTCCCAATATCATTAATGTAATAATTGAATAACAATAGACCAATGATTGATCCCTGGGGTACATCACTGGTCACCTTAAATCTTGTAAACTCATATGTCTCATACACTAATTTTTGATGTGTCTGGTAGTCAGCCATTTTTTTTATCAACTAGTAATTTATAATCCAATCCCATACCTTCCAACTCCACTCTATTCAGCCTTTCATGTTAAACCGTCAAAAGCTTTAGTCCAAAAATATTGTGATGTATTGATTCCATTGTCTAATTCAACCACGACATCATTATAATGTATAGCATATCACAGAGTCAAATAAAGTCTGGGAAAAATAGCAGTAGATATAGGAATTCTTGTTTATTCAAATTGAAGGAGTATCAGGAGTAAAGGGAAAGAAAGGATGGCATTAATAGTCCAAATTGGAATCAGCAAAATGTGGACAGAAGCAGATGCCCTGACAGAAACTGAAAGGAGCGGGAAGAGTGTGAGAGGGAAGATAGTGAGCATGTCACCCAGATACGATAATGTGAAATTGAGGAGAACAGCAGCAATAATAAATGACATGATAGCAAGAATGTATTGAGAGAGAGAGGGAGAGGGGTGGGATTATGTAGATGCCTGGAGTGCATTTGATGATTGAAGAGAACTGTATGTGAGAGATGGGCTGCATTTGAATGTGGAAGGATGCAATCTTTCCAGAAAGATGCTCTGAAAAGATTGCTGCTTTCTGAGGAAGTGAAAGTGTTAGAGTAGGGAAACTAGAGTCGCTAGGAAGAATGGCAGCAGGGATGACCTTCTGAAGGGATAGTCAGGTGGGAGAATGTATGGTATATCACAGAGTCAAATGGAGTCTGGGAGTAATAACAGTAGATATAGGAATGCTTGTTTATTCAAATTGAAGGAGCATCAGGAATAAAGGGAAAGAAAGGATGCCATTAATAGTCCAAATTGGAATCAGTGAAATGTGGACAGAAGCAGATGCCCTGACAGACACTGAAGGGTATAGCATATTTTAGGCAGGATAAGAAAGGTAAACAGGGTGGCGGAGTATTACTTATGATTTCATTTTTAAAAATTATGGAACCAACTACCACGTTATAAAAATGAATGCTGATCACCAACTATGATAGAAAGGATACTTTCTGATGATAGATTGAGTTGTTATGGCCTCTCACAGGGGAGGATTTGGAGGGAAATGATGCTTCACTGGCCTTTAGCGGGATGTGAAGAGCAGGGGATGTTTAGGCAATTAAATTTGACTAAAAAATGACTGATCATTATGGGAGATTTTAACTATAGCGGTATAAATTGGGAAGAGGAAATAAGATATAGTAGTAAGGGGGGTGGAATTCTGGAAGGACAAATGTCTTAGGCAATATGTAGTGGAGGGAACAAGGTTCAAGAGTTTTGGACTTGGTTCTATCATCAGAAGATCTGATTGTAACTGAGATGTCATCCTTGCCTCTAGTTATAGAGAGTGACTGTGTAGTCTTGACTAGGAGGATGAATAGACAAGGAGAAAGGAATTTATGTGGAATTACATGACAGGCAATTATAAGAATCTGAGAAATCAGCTTGGAACAGTTCTATGGATGGAAGAATTGAAACAGAGATATCACCAGTGCATGGGAAGTAGTGAAGAAATATATATTAGCAGCAATATCAAGTTGAATATCTCAAGTGAAAAAAATAATGCAGTTTGTGTAAAGTGAATAACTAATAAAATCAAACAGGAACTGCAGACAAAAAAGAGGTTATGGAAAAAAATATAAACATAGGGATGAAGAGCAGTTGCATGAAGAATATGACTCAGATTAGAAAAGTAAGGAAGACAAAACTGGAATACTAGAAGAGATTAGTCCAGCGATCCAAGAAAAATCCTGAGAACCTCTTTCATTATGTGGCCAGTAGAGGACAAATGATTGTGGAAGAATGACATTATTAGGTGAAAATAGAGGTTGAGTGACTGATATAGGTGACATTGTAGAGTTGCTTAATGATCACGTTATTGGTATATTTCATCCCAATAGGATTATTACTACTGGGATGGGAAGGGTTCAAAGTTTATAAGTGCATAAGGAAAATGTGTTTTGAATATTAAGTACACTAGATGTCAATAAAATAGTGTTATTGGATGGGATTTTGCCACATGGTTTAAGAGAACATGCTAAGGAACTGACAGCTCCATTGACTGACAGCTTGGCTTTTCGATGAAAGTCTGGCTGCAGGAATGGTGCCTAAGGGGTGGAAGGAGAATAAGATAGTACCATTGCATAAGGATGATAGTAGAATGGAGGTGTGAAACTATAGACTGGTTTGTATTTCTTCCCTGTAATTGTTAAGATTTTGAAGAAATTGGTGAGAGATTGTATACAGCATTACACAGACAAGGTTAATGTTATCTGTGAGGATAAACATGGATTTGTTAAGGGGAACTCTTGTTTCAGTAATGTGATTGTTTTACAATAAGGTAATAAGAGTAGCTGATGAGGGAAAGGCATATACTGCCATTTTTGATTTTACAAAGGTGTTTGACAGGTGTCATGTCATAAGCTGATATTGAAGTTACAGCATATAGGTTAAGATATCAGGCTAGTGAACTGGATTAGAAATTGGTTGTCTGATAGATACCAGAGAATTGTATACAAGCGAGTGGTGTTAAAGAAGCAAAAGGTCACAGGTAGGGGTTCCACAGGGCACAGTACTGAGACCTCTGTCATTTATAACTTTTGTCATTGGTGTGAGGAGGGGAGGGCAGTTGTTTGCAGATGATGTGAAGCTGGGAAGGGTTATTAGTGATAGTGCCACCATGGTGACCCTTCAGAAGGATTTTAATAAGTTGGGCAGATGAATGGGATGTCAGTTTAATGCAACTAAATGTAAGGTCTTCAAATTTAGGATCTACCAATGAGAGTCTGCATAATCTGTTAGTTGAAACTATATTATACTAGAGGAAGTGGAGAAGGCAAGAGATCTTGGGGTGATGATCGATAGAAATTTGAAATTAAAGGACATCACAAAGTTTATGATGAAGATAACCCAGAGAATTGCTGCAGTACTGAGAAAGACATTGCCCAGATAGAAGAGTAGTGATTCCATTGTATAAAGTCCTTATCAGGCTAAATCTTGATTATTGTTCTTATATCTGGTCACTGGGATTTGAAGGGGATAAATTAACCTTAGAGAAGGTGCAGAGATGGATAACAAAATGATATCAGGGCTGTACATTGTTATGAGGATAGATTGAGAGCATGTGAACTGCAGAGTTTAATGGATAGAAGATGAGAGGTAAAGAGGTGAGAAGTGGCTATTTTGCATGGAGGGTAGTTGGACCATAGAATGCATTACCTGATAGGACAGCAAGAGCACAAATGTTGAATGAGTTTAAGGAATAGTATTGGGCTTTGTGTTTTTGTCTAAGATGGGCCTCCAATGATAAGTTTTGTGATTCCATGGAGGTCCTGAAAAATAATAATAATATCATAATGGACTGCATGTTTTGATTCTTTCTGCCACAGAAGTGGCATTTATGCATTCAGATGTTCCATGCCACATCAGAATTGCCTGTTTTATTTCTCTGGATGAAAATTCCTTGTTCTATCACAGAATGAAACAAGGAATTTTTTTGTAATAAAGATAACATATATATATATATATATATATTTATAAAAAGATTGAATGACTAGAACCGACAGAAATGAAAACAAAGTTTAGCAAAAAGAAACCATGTTATCTCAGGAAACGAACAATCTCTAGGTTGTGACAGTTGGAATCTTATTAGAGTGAGAAGCGAATCTCAAAATGACAATAAATTGAAACTTATTAAAAAATTCGAAGCCTTTAAAAAAACACAAAGTAATTTGACTTCTTTGAAACCACACCTCCATCCTGACAAAGTTGTAATTAGCAAATCAACTTATAATCTTTCTGATGCAGAGAAAAGTATCCTTAGTAAAGGCCTAAATTTTGTTTTATCACCTAGATCTATTCCAAAAGAATTATTACTTACTAAGATAAAAAAAAGCTACCTCCTTTCTTCCTACCCAAGAGGCAAACCTACTCTGCATTGAATCCATTTTCATCATCAATAATGCCAAACCCCCTACACACAATATCTCTTCATTGGAACGACAGGAATGAATGTTCCTAACATTCATTGATGAATATCAAAATAAGATGATGGAATTGTTACGGAGTGACACTTACTCGATCCTTGAGAGAGATCCCACTCATGAACTCCACAACCAGACCAATAATTTACTGAGAACTACCTAGAAACATTCGCCTTTCTCCTCATTCTCTCCATCCGCTTATTCCACGATTATATGGACTACCTAAAATTCACAAGGTAAATACCCCACTTTGACCTATCGTAGAAGGAATTGACTCTCCACCATACAACCTTTCCAAATATCTGGCAAAATCTCTCAAATGTTTTTCTGGTAAGTCATCATCCTTTATTAAAAACTCTGCGGATTTCGTATCATTAATGATATCTTTTATACATGATACGAAATCAAATTCTCCTTATTCACCAATGTTCGTACAGACAGAGTTCTTGTTCTACTCAAGGATAAATTATCTACAGATCATGGCCTTACTTTCTCATTGCATCAAATCAGGATACCATCTATAAACAAAATCATGGTCCTTTCTTTTGAGGACAATGGTCTTGCAAAGAGTAATCCGTTGTCTCCTGTACTTGCTAACATCTATCTAGAACATCTGGAAGTTAAAGCCATCTCTTCCTATCCTTTAAAACCAAGAATTTGGAGAAGATATATTGACAAATTTTCCTGATTTGGAGCCATGGCTGTGAATCTCTCCTGCACTTCCTTGAACATCTAAATAATCAACACCAAAACATAAAATTTATGGCTGAGTTTGAAGCTACCTCGTGACCTGTTCGTTCCTCAGAAAAACTTAAAATCTCGATTTACAGAAAACCTACCCACACTAACATATCTCCATGGTCATTCCCATCATTATCCTCCTCAGAAGTTTGGAATCATTTCTACTCTAGGACATTGTGCTCACTCTCTTCTTGATGATGAGATAGAACTTAATAAAGAACTCAATTTTCTCAAGTCTACTTTACAACTAAATGGTTGTTCTCAAAAAACTACTGATAAATTCCTATTTAATCCTCCCGGTCACCATAATGAAGAGACCAATAGCGTAAAAGGTAATATTTCTATTCCATACATAAGCTCTGTCTAACCCAAATTAGCCAAGATTCTTAGAAAATACAGCATAAGAACTTTATTTACTCCTCTTCCTAAAATCTTCTCCCTAGTGAGCCATCCGAAACCTAGACATCATAACCTTAAATATCCTGGTGCTTACCAGATCTGGTGCAACTGTGACATACCTTACTTTGGTTAAACAGAGAAGTCAATCGAGTTATGTATTGAGGAGTACAAGAGAGATGTCACTTACAAGAGAACGTGAGCCAGTGCTTTGTCTAGTCATGTTCTATTCTTGACCGATTCTAATGAAGAAAACTCTAGCCATACAGTCCTATAGGACAAGTCTAATAACATTTTCCATTGCCATGACAAATTAGAAAGGAAGATAATAGAATCAAAGGAAATCATTCTTAATCCCCTACATCTCAACAACCTGAGTTACAACCTTTCAGACTGTCATTGTGCTGTGGTCAAATACTGGTGTTCACGAGATGCTATACGCATACATACGCCCAGCAATGAAGCCAACGAGGGAACAGTTTTGAATGTGCAGACTTCAACGTTTCAACATTGAAATTTATATACACCAATTTTCCATACTGTTTACAGTTATTTCCTCCATGTGTTTTACTGGTTATTTCTTTTTTAATGTGCACCTGACGAAGGTTGATACAAGCTGAAACTAATTGTATAGCACTAATAAACTTTGTTTTCATTTCACTCGGTTCTAGTCATTCAATCTTTTTATAAAAATGTATAACAACCGAGTAAATCAATCTTCATACATATATATATATATATATATATATATATATATGTGTGTGTGTGTGTGTGTGTGTGTGTGTTATTATTAAGAAGGAAGATTATCTCACCACTGAGAAAACCTTACTTGGTTTTTGATATTGATGTTCACAGTTCAAATTAGCTTTCCTTTTTAATTCTAAGACTAAGATTGAAGAGTTGCCCAAAACATGATCCAAATTGGAGAAGTTATAAGAATAAGTCCATTTGTTATAAGAATACCAGACAGTCCTAAACAATTCATAGACACACTTTGTCTTTTCTTAAGTATGCATTCCTTTAAGTATACTGTAAATGTCAGCTCTCTCTCTCCGAGGTAACTGTGCTCCTAATCCACTGAAAGTTTCCTCTCCTACAGAAACAGTTCTACGCTTAATCCCTCCCTCCCTCCCTCCTATGAAATGTATGGTATTGGGGTTAAGGGTATCATTATAATTTCTGCTCATCCTTTTCATAGTTAAACTGTTTTTTTTTTCAATTTGCTGATCCTGAATTAGATCAGCTTGCTTAAACAATTCAGAAAAATGCTTGTACTCTTCATTCTACTCAAAAATCCTGCCGTTATCCAAACATTCATAATGGCATGAATTGTAAGCAAGAATAGCACAAATAGGTGAGGCAAAAAACTTTCCTATTAGTCAAATGGCAGTAATTTTTTCTGATCCTGTCTTGGTGTTGTTTATCTGTTTCTGCACCTGCCCTAACATCACCTAAATGGAATGCTTGACTTAATGATATTCTTTTCCCACAATTCACACACACACACACACATCTATATATATATGTGGCATGACTAGTTTACTTGATAGAAAGACGTGTTTTTTTTTTTTAAATTTAAATGACTGGATACCAAGGGATAAAAAGTAAAATATAGTTTATTAGCACAACTAGTTTCATCTTTTAACAGACTTCTTCACGTGCATAAAAAAGAGAAAACCAAACAAAAAACTTAAAGGAATAAATTCTAAACACAAAATGCGTTAGCATACACAGTTCGGTATTGAAGCGTCGCCATTTGGACATTTAAAACTGTTCTCTGGACAACCTCATTGTTGGATCTGTGCATGCGTTCAGAATCTTGTGAACATCAAAGTTGGATAGCAGTGCAATGACAGGCTGATAGATTATAACTAAGGTTGTTATTGAGATGTATAGGATTAAGGATGATTTCTTTAGATTCCACTATCCTTCTTTCTAGTTCGTTGTAGCAATGAAAGATATTATTAGATCTGTCCCATAGAACTGAATGGATGAGGTTTTCTTCATTAGTGTTAGCAGAAAACAATGTGGTTTGAGAGAGCACTAGCCCCGTATTCTGCCATATGTAATGTCCCTCTCATGTTCTTCAATATGTAACTCACTGGACTTCTCTGTCTGGCCAAAATATGATTTATTACAGTTACGCCAGATTTAGATTGTCATGTCTTGATTTGGGTCAGCTCAGTAAGGAAGGGGAGTAAATAACGTCTTGATGTTGTATTTCTTAAGAACTTTGGCCAATTTGGGCAAAACAGAGCTGATATATGATAGAAAAATTGACCTTTTACACTATTGGTGTCTTCACTATGGCGAGGGAGAGGATTCAAAAGTAATTTATTAATTGTTTTCTTGGAATTACCATTCGGTTGGAAAGTAGTAGAAAGCAATTTAAGATCTTTGTTAATTTCCTCCTCTTCACAAAGAAGGGAGCGAGCACGATTTCCTAGCGTAGAGATGATCCCAAGTTTTTGAGGTGGATAATGGTGGGACTGAGAATGGAGATATCTGTTTGTGTGAGTAGGTTTCCTGTAAATTGAGATTTTTAATTTTTCAGAGGAGCGGGGTGAGTTTAACATCTAAAAAAGGAAGCGAACCATTAACTTCTAATTCAACAGTAAACTTTATGTTTGAGTGTTGGCTGTTCAGGTGGTCGAGGAAGTTCCGAAGAGATTCATGGCCTTGGCTCCAGATTAAAAAGTTATCGGTATATCTTTTCCATATTCTTGGTTTTAAAGGCTAGAATAGGTGATAATAGGTTACCCATGGCTAGACCAGAATTTTGTTTGTAAATAGTATCTTTAAACTTGAAATAGCCAGAATGAATACAGTGAGTTAATAAGGACATGACCTTTTTTGATAATTTTTCTTTCAGTACTAAGAGAACTTCTTCTGTAGGTACATTAGTAGAGAGGGAGACTATATCAAAGCTGGCCATGATTTCTTCTTCTTGAATAGAAATGTCTTTTATGCTTGAGAGAAAATCAACCGAATTTTTAATAAACGATGAAGATGTGCCAGAAAAACATTTAAGCAATTTTGCTAAGTATTTTGAAAGGTTATAAGTGGATGAGTCGATACCTTCTACAATTGGCCGTAGTGGAGTGTTCTCTTTATGTAATTTTGGTAATCTGTATAATCTCAGAATTAACTGATGAAGGGAATGAATGTTCCTTTAAAATTCTGTCATTGTTCTCAGAAGGTTGTTAGTATGATTATGGATCCCTTTTCAGGACTGAATAAGTGTCTGTTCATAGTAAGTCCAACATTTTGTTGTTGTAATCTTCAATATTTAGCACCACTGTAACGTTACCTTTATCATCCGGTAGGATTATTATGTCTTTGTTCTTTTGTAGGTTTTTAATAGCTAGACGTTCTCATGGAGAGATGTTGTCGGCTGGAGGTTTGGCATTGTTGATAATGAAAATAGATACCATACGGAGTAGGTTTGCTTATTGGATAGGAAGGAAAGAGGTGGCTTTTTCAATTTTAGTAAGTGATAATTCCTTTGGGATGGATTTCAGAGATAACACGAAATTAAATCCCTTAGTGAGAATATTGTTCTCAGCATTAGAAAGGTTATAACTCGATTTGTTAATAACAATCTTTTCCTGACAGAGTTGTAGTTTTGATGTAAGTAATTTTTCTTTTTTTTTTTAGTTTCGAATTTCCTAATTAGTTTTAATTTGTTGCTATTTTGAATTCTTGAAGCTTGAGATTTACTTGTCTCTTTGATTATTCTCCAAGTTTCATTGTCTAGAGAGTCGAATATTATCAGATAAAGAAGCTTTCCCTGTAAACAGAAAGGCCAAAGTCCATTTAGTATCATACATTCTTTCAATGAGAAGATTCAACTTTGCTCTGTGATATATTCTCTCAGCATGTTCCGTTTTTATATTTGCTTTGAAAGTGATAAAGCTAGGAAAGAGGGCATGGAATTTGCAACGCTTTAGAAAGACTGACCTGTTGATGTTCAGGCCAATTCTTTTTAAGTTGATTGGATTTTAATGGTCTAGATGCAGACACAGATTGATAAGAAAATAACTATTTATTGTTAAATTGTGAATGAAGCTATGTTATGTAATTTATTTTTTTTTCATTCACATTTAACATTGCTTATTAAATATTAATCATGACTTATATAAAATTATTTATTAGTCCTTAATTGAGAATTACTAATTAAATATTTAATTAAAACCTGATCTACTATTAATTTATGAAATAATAAAATGTATAGAATTCTGTATAACCAAATATATATGATGTAACGTAAAGTGTTATTTTATATTTAACTGTATACGTAATCGAAAGGTTGATGAAGTAGCTTAAATATTATGTTGTTCTTATTTGTAAAATATTTAATGTTATGTAATTACAAATGTAGTAGTAACAGAGCATACATTACATTAGCGAAATGTTTACGTTTAGTCTGTTGTCATGGAGACGCACGCGTAAACAACCACGAGTGAAGAGAGCGTGGCGTTCGAACGTAAGGTGGGAGTGAAGGTCATAGAGAATATAGAGAAAAAGGGTAAAGAAGAAGGAAGGTCATAGATAAGATAGAGAGGAAGAGAAGAATTATTATTAAGGAGTGAGGAGAGAGTTTTGCGGAACCAAGATTATAAAATCCTCAGGGCAGAAATTTATGAGTATAGTGTTCGGAAGTGAACCTATAAGTAGTGAAACATAAAGTTTAATGTTATAAGCGAAATCTGCTGTTGTTATGAAGAAAGGTTGATACCGTAATCAGATAAAAGGAAACTGGACAGTCAATGTGAAAATTCTGATTATTTCCAGTTAATCTGGATTACGATTAAATTCTATGTTGCCCTAGGAAAACGTTATATTGATTACTTGGAGGAAAGTGAACTGGAAAAGATGTTAGTACCTAATTACTGTTATTTGGAATAGTGAAGTGCGACTTACAGTAATACAGTTTAAACTATGGAGAATATTTGTTATGTGTGTTCCGCTAATGTTAATTAAGTTAATTCATAAGTGCTCTCTCAATAATTTGATGTATTGAAGAATTTGTCTGGTAAGATTAGTTGTATAAGTTTTTCTATTCTAGCATTAACTGTAATATATTTCCGATGCTCAAGGTCCGGGAATATTGTTGCTTGGAATATAGCTTACGTAGTTTATTGCCTGCTGTGAATATAAACATTGAGCTGATAGATTTGTGAAGACTGAATAAATGTGAAGTTGTTATGTTAACTTGAGATAAGAAGATTTGTGTTTTGAGACTGTGAATTGTATATGGAAGTTAGAACATTGTATTGGCATAACTGATTTAGGAAGATGTGTTAAGTTATTTGTGTAGTTCCATTTTTAAAATAGAGTTCTTGTATTTGTTAACCATATCATATATTAAATGTTTTATTTTGTTAATCTAAATATTGTGTTTGCCTGAATTCCTTATTATTGCACCGTTCATAAATATTCGAATCTTGCGGGAACCCCAAGTAAAAATGATAATAGATGATTCGGCCTAATGAGATGACTGCTAACCTAATTTAGAATTGATCCCACTATTTATGTAGACTAATCTAAGAATAGGGTGGCGCAGTATAAATATAAATTTCCCTACTTTTGGATCGGTGATCACTTCGTGATTAGTTATTTTATTCATAAAAGTGACTTAAGACAAGATGGATTTAGAACACGATAGGAAAATAGCCGTCACGACATTATTGACTTAATTGCTAATATTTCGCTGGTATTCTATCCAGCATCTTCAGAGCACACAAACAAAGTTTGTTACAGTAGCGAGACAACCGCAATCCTGTGTAACAGTGGGACTAGTATGAGTAATTGTAGCGCGCAGACTAAAGTCCTAATTAGGCACCATTTAAGTTGAAAAAAAAAAAAAAACGAGAGAGAAAAAGCAGGTATTAATTTGGTCTTAGGATGACTGTCTCCCAAATCTTTGGTAGATTTATACAGCCATACTTGTTGAGGTATGGAGTATGTTTCAAGGTTTCTAATTCCAGGAACAACCTCTCTGACTTGTAAAAGCTTCTGTGCAGCACTTTTGTTTTTTTTCCCAATTGATCCTGTGTGCAGGGATATCCAAAGCATGGTCTGCCAGACCTGACTTGCCATAGTGAAAAAGTGCCAGATATATTTTTTGTGTTCACTGAGGTGGATGTCCACAGTTCTTCTGTCTGTCAATAATAGGCTCGATGACATGAACAGGGTACTTCAAAGACTCCTGGATGTGATAAAGGAGAGAATTTGTCCTTAGGTGAACAGATGAGAGTTGCCAATTTCACATAAGGTTTAAATATGATGCATAGTTGGTGTTTGTTAAGAACTCTAGATATCTTTTCAGATGTGCCTTTAATGTATGGGATGGTGATGGTTTTGTTGCAGTTTTCTGTGGTAGACGGTGAGGGGGAGGGGAAGCATTTAGTATTTTATCTATCTTATAGGATTATAGCCATTGGTCAGGAAGGTGTGATGTAGGCGAGAAAGTTCAGTGAGAGCAGTCATTGGAACAAATTGCTCTAGCTCTATGGGTTAATGTTTTTAAGATACCATATTGTCGAGATGAGGGATGGTGTGATTGTTTGTGTAAATGTCTCCCTGTATGTGTGAGTTTTCTATAAACCGAGAATGATAAGGAACCTTCTGGAAGACATGTGATTAATGTGTCCAGGAAGGGCAGACAGTCATTGCTTCTAGTTCCATTGTAAAGTGGATTTTTTGGGTGCTGGCTATATAGATGCACTAAAAATGTATTCAATGTGTCTGGGCCATGTGGCCAAATAGCAAACACATCATCAATATAGTGTAGCCAGAGACTAGGTTTGAGAGTGGCTGTATTGATAGCTAGCTTTTTCAGATGTTCTATGTAGACGTTGGCTAAGGGGGAGAAAGGGGGATCCCATAGCTGTCCCATCTAATTATTTGTATATTTTCCCTTTACATGGAAAGGGAAAATATACAAACAATTAGATGGGACAGCTATGGGATCCCCCCCCCCCAGCCAACTGTTACACCGGATTGCAGTTGTCTCGCTACTCTAACAAACTTTGTTTGTATGCTCTGAAGATGCTGGGTAGAATACCAGCGAAATATTAGCAATTAAGTCAATAAATATTTATTTTCTTATCAATCTGTGTTTGCATCTATACCGTTAAAATCCAATCAATATGTGCAATGAAGCACATATTGATTGGATTTTAACGCATAAGCCTTTCCACATGGTTAATCCTCTTTAAGGTTTTTTGGAGATCTCTGATGTTTCTATAAGTCACCTCGTCATAAAGACTAGAGATGTCCAAACAGCACCACTTTAATATTGAACTGTGTATGCTAATGCTTTGTGTGTGTTTAGAATTTATCCCTTTAAGTTTTTTGTTTGGTTTTCTCTTTTTATGCACCTGAAGAAGTCTATTAAAAGACAAAACTAGTTGTGCTAATAAACTATATTTTACTTTTTATCCCTCGGTATCCAGTCATTTAAATTTAAATATATATATATATATATAGTGATAATATAGCAAATCATATTATGGTAATCTTCTTATCTGTCTCCTTTTTTGCAAGAAGACCAGAAAAATCTTAACTAGACTGATACCAGAAAGGCTTCTAGTTCTAATAGCAACCCTTCCCCCAATACACCCACACACACCATGGGAGACCTAAACACACTTCAAAATAAATGCCTGTCTACTTAAAAAACAGGAAGATAAAACTTACAGAAACACAAACACAGTTCACGTAATAAACATTTTAATTATACAAACATTTCAAAACTCAGTATCCTCTAATTTCTGGGCTATCATCAAATACCACCTAACCAAATATCACAGTTCATAGTGGTTGACAAAAAAATGCATATGCAATATCCCTGAAAAAAAATTATATTCTCATATAATTAAATATTGCTGAAGTGAAGAGCTAGTCTTTCATACATTAAGTTGGAGATTCTTCATTATTTGTAGACTTCAGTAAAAGCTACTTTGAGAGAAGAAAGAAAAGACATTCTCTAATGGCTATAAATGTAAAAATATTACCAAAACCTGGGCTAACTCCTAAGAAATATCCATTACAGTATCTTCTGATAAAGAAGTATCCCCAAAATTAGACAAATTGTTGGGGGGAAAAATACAATATGAAGATAACTTATATAGGACCAGTTGAGCAGTTGATGATGGGGAGGAGAGACTGACTGTAAGTGAGCAAGAGGTGTTTGGGGAGTTGAGTAAACTAGATGTAAATAAGGCTGTGGGACTTGATAATATATCACCACGTATTCTGAAGGAATGTGCCAGAGAGTTGACACCTGCCTTGACATATTTTTTTAATACGAGTCTTGCACTTGGTCAAGTCCCTAAAGAGTGGAAGGAGGGAAAGATTGTGCCACTTCATAAAGGAGGTGATCGAACTCAAGCATCAAACTATAGGCCTATCTGTGTGTCGGGTGTTGTGGTTAAGTTGTTGGAGAAGCTTGTGAGAGCTAGAATCCAGAGTTGGGTTGACAACAATGGTATAATCTTTGATGGACAGCATGGATTTGCTAAAGGGAGGTCGTGTTTTAGTAATCTACTTACTTATTACAATAAAGTGACTGCTTCCTTGGACAGAGGAGAAGGATACACAGTAATATACTTGGATTTCGCAAAAGCTTTTGATAGAGTGCCTCATGATAAGTTGACAGTCAAACTAGAGCAGATGGGGTTGGATATTAGATTAGTGCATTGGATTGGAGACTGGCTATCTGATAGGTATCAACAAGTTGTGTATGGGGGTGCAATATCCAGGAAAAGGAAAGTCACTAGTGGAGTGCCTCAGGGATCTGTTTTAGGGCCATTACTATTTAACTTGTATATTAATGATATTGGCGAAGATTTGGATGGAGATATTCAGTTGTTTGCAGATGATGCAAAGTTGGGAAGAACCATAAAGAGTAGTGAAGATGTTGTGGCCTTGCAAGAAGACTTGAATAAATTGAGTGATTGGGCAAGCAAATGGGGGTGTGAGTTCAATGTTGCAAAATGTAAGGTTTTAAAATTTGGAAAACAAAGATGGGATGCAGAATTTATGCTTGGTAAGAATATATTGTTGGAAGTAGAGGAAATAAGAGATCTGGGAGTGATAGTGGATAAAGATCTAAAATTTAGGGGTCACATCGCCAAAATTGTGAAGACAACACAAAGACTTCTGGGAATGATGAGGAGGACACTGACGTGTAGAAGTAGGGAGATTCTTGTTCCATTGTATAAGGCTTTGATTAGGCCACGCATGGACTATTGTGCCCAGATTTGGTCACCTGGTTTTCAGAAGGATGAGGAGATGTTGGAAAGGGTCCAAAGGCGACTGACTAAGGTAGTTTCTGACCTCTGGAATGTCGAGTATGAGGAAAGATTGAAAAGATGTAATTTGCAGAGACTAGTGGAGAGAAGGAAGAGGGGAGATATGATAGAGACCTACAAGTTGGTAAGGGGTTGCTATAGGATCAATGGTGGAGAAGTTCTACAGCGAATAGTGGGAGATCAGGGGAGAACCAGAGGTCATCCCTGGAAACTGTATAAAGAGGGTGTGAGTAGGGGAGTGAGAGGCAGGTTTTTTTCGTGCAGAGTTGTGAATGATTGGAATGCCTTGCCTGAGAGTGTGGTGTCTGCAAGGAGTTTGAATGTGTTTAAGACCCGGTATGATGAGATGTGTGTGAGATAAAAGGACCTCCTAGATGAGTCTTTGACTCCATGAGGTCTTGTTTAATAATAATAATAATAATAATAATAATAATAATAGGACCACCTTTAAACTTGGATGACTGGCTCTGCATTGCAAAAGGCTGTATCCCATCCTAGAGCACCTATAAGTATACAGAGGATGGTAGATTATCCTCTGTTATGAATGCTAAGAGAATGAGTTTCAATATGATAGATATGCTGCTGGTTGAGTGAGATCATCTCCTGTGATAAGTCTGTGGACTCCATGGAGCTTTTTATAATCACTCAACCTTCATTTTATATACAGACTATATATATGTATATATGATAAGGCTGTTGACTCCATGGAGCTTTTTATAAACAATCAACTTTCATTTTATATACGGACTATTTTACATACATATATATGTGTGTGTGTGTGTGTATACATACAAACATACATGGAGACACTACATAACTGATGGCTCGGTCAGTTTCTGTTTAGTACTGTTAGGAACATTATGGATATATCGAACACACACGTTCTTTACTAAATACCACAGAATGTGATGATATGTTTAAGTGCTGTTTAGGAGTTTATTGTTCTCAGTGTGTTTGATTAGGCCTGTAGAGTAACAGATCAGGAGGAGTTGTCAAAGTGTTAGAGAAGTTGGTCAAGAGCAAAATACAGGAATGGATAGATGGAAATGAGATATTGTATGGGGGGCAGCATGGTTTTGTGAAGCGTGGGTCATGCCTCAGTAACTTGCTTATGTTTTATAACACAGTGATAGCTGACTTGGATAAAGGTAATGGGTTTACAGTGATACTGGTGGACTTCGCAAAAGCCTTTGACAGGATACCACATGGAATTGTAACCAGTAAATTGCAGCACATGGGGATGGATATAGGGTTGGTGAGATGGATAGGAGGTTGGTTGATGGAGAGATATCAGAGTAGTTTATTCAGGAGCAGAGTCCAAAAGAAAACCCGTGACTAGTGGTGTGCCCCCACAAGGTTCTATTCTTGGACTGCTACTGTTTAATTTGTTCATTAATGATATAGGAAAGGATCTGAGAGGAACTGTTCAGTTATTTGCTGATGATGCAATGTTGGGTAGAGCAATAGTTAATACATATGATGTCAAACTTTTGCAGGATGATTTGGATTAATTGGCAGACTGGGCAAAGGAGAATGGATGTCAGTTTAATGTGGCAAAGTGTAATGTTATGCATTTTGGGGTGAAAAGATTACTAGCTGTATACCACATTGGTGGAACTGTACTCCGGGAAATTTATGAAGCCAGAGACTTGGGAGTGTTAGGTGATAGGGAGTTCAAGTTTAGGGGGGCACATAGCAAAAGTGGCTAAATCAGGTCATCAGATCACTTGGTTACTGAAGAATACTTTGACAAGCAGGTTATTGTTCCTCTTTATTGAGGATGGGGCCTTGACAAGATCTCATCTTGACTGCTGCTTGCAGATCTGGGTACCAGGGTTTCTTTGTGGTGGTGATGAGAAGATGGAGAGGATCCAGAGGCGAGTGACGAAGATGGTAGCAGGTCTATGGAATGAACCTTGCAAGAACAGGTTGAAGATTTGTCGATTACAGAAACTCGTTGATTAGGCAGAAAAGGGGTGATGTGATTGAGACATGCAAATTACTGAGGGGTTTTTTACAAGATTAATTCAGAGGAAATTTTTCAGAACAGGTCTGGTGGTGGTGGGAGAACTAGTGGCCATCCATGGAAACTGAGTAAGCTGCTTGGAGAGCAGTGAATGAGTGGGATAAGTTGTCAGAGTCTGTTGTGGGTGCCATGACTGTGAATGAGTTCAAAGCAAAGTATGATAGATGTGCAAAAGTTGGAAGTTCTTGACATAATGTTTAGACATAAATTAATGTTAATGACATATAGTTCTTGACATAATGTTTAGGGCCTCTCTTGATGAGTCTAAGGACTCCTTGGAGTTGCCCATAATAATAATAGTTGAGTATGAGGAGGGGGAAGATATATGGGACAAAAGATAACAGTTAGTAGACAGGAGCAAGTGTGGAGAAGTAACAGATGAGGCATGGCATGGGTAGGGTTTGTTGTAGACCAAGAAATGAATTGCTATCCAGACATCCATGGAGGTGTTATGCAACTTCCCTAATTTAATTCCTTGTGAATTCCACCCACAAAAGGTGGCAGCCTGTCTTTTGTTAGCACAGTGAGTAGGCTAAGGGTTAAATAATTTAGAAACACACTGTACTAGATGCCAAATATGGAACTTTATCAAACTATGTAGTTGGTTAGTAGGAGGATAGTGGTTTCATACTGAGAATCTATCCCAGTAACATATTTTAAAAACCAGTTAGCATATACAAGAGATCTGAATATATAAACTCCTGTATATTTTGTTCATTGTAACACAAGTATCGTTCAAGGAGAATGCAAAAGACTGGTTACAATGAAACAAGAATGAATCATATAGCATGAGCATATTTCCTAGTGTTTCAGTCACAACTGAGTGAACAGGAGAAAGCACTATAAAAGGGAACTTTTATTTGATTTGATTACAAAAACATTATGAACAGTTTGATAATTACTTCCCAAAACTTTGAGATAGGCATGCAATCTGATTAAGATAGAGCGATGATGCAGGGTTTTGCAAATTTCAAGGAATAGATGATCAAATTTAAATCTACAGTAGTGTGAGATCTTGGTTTGATTGCATGAACTTTATATGTAGCATTTATTATTATTAACATCTGACCTCCGTGGAGTCAGCGACTCATCATGGGAAGTACAGACTATCACATGTAAAGTTCATCCAACTGTGCCTTAAACCGATTCAATGTATCTACATTCACAACACACTCAGGCAATGCATTCCACTCACCAGCTACTCTCCATGCAAAAAACCATTTCCTCACTCCTCTGATCATCTCCCTATCCCATTCTGTTAAAAATTTCTTCCATGTTAATCTAATAACAATCCCTGACCAACTTATATGTTTCAATCATATCCTTCCCCCTCCTATTCACGAGGCTTTGCAATTTACATTCTTTCAATCTGTCTTTGTACTCCACGTTCCAAAGACCACTGACCACCTTTGTGAATCTTCTCTGGACCCTTTCTAACATATCCTCATCACTATGAAAACCCAGTGACCAAATCTGTGCACAGTAATCCATAATTCATATGAGGCCTTATACAATGGAATCATAAACTTTTTATTTCTACACATCAGGGTCCTCCACACCATTGCCATTATCCAATGTGACGACTTCACAACTTGTGTAATGTGTCCAATGAATTTCTGGGCCCTTTTCCACCACCACTCCTTGATCCATCATCTTCTCTACCTCCTTTAAAGTTCCCCCACCAGGTATATACTTTGCATCCCATCATTGCTTACCAGATTTCAAACCTTGCACTTTGCAACATGGAACTGATGGTTCCACTTTGCACCGTGTCATAAAGCTGCTGCTGTAACTGCATAGTTCATGGAAATGAACATAATTACACTTGGCTAGCCTCCACACAGCCCCGATCTCAACACTATTGAACATATGTAGGGTGAACTGGAGTACTGGGTGACGTCAAGGAACGTCTGCTCCACAACAGTTCAGAACCATATTATATGCACTTACAGGAAGAATGGTCCAAAATTCCTATTGATTGCTATCATATGCTTGAGGAAAGTATGCTCTGTAGGATTGCTGCAGTCATCACAGTGAAAGGAGGCCCTACATCTTATTAAGATGGACACCATGCTGTTTATTCTTCATACTATGGTGTCCATTGACTTCTTTCCAAGCAGCATACATAAGCAATATGCTTACCCACTCACCCAATGCAAGTAGATTTTGCCAGTGGGTAAGTAGCTGCTGAATGGACAAAATGGAATATCTCTCTCTCTCTCTTTTTTTTTTTTTTTTTTGGAGTGGTTGTCACACAAGGTAAATGTTCTACAAACAACTGCAATCAATATTACTCATCACTATTGATTTATTGGGCCATATAATTAAAACATCAATGGAGGGGGTCATGGGTGAATACATTTTTGTGGCAGGTAGGATGTTACATAATTTGTGGAGTGCCTTATATAAGCAAGCACCTTCACCATCAAGGGGTGAGAGTACAACATGATTAAGCTTACATTATTATTAACTTCCTATCAACAATTTTCTTCCAAATCTGTTATTAGTCAAGATTCTAATATTTTTAGATCTTATATTTTTCTCTTGTAGGGCACTTTTAATTGTATTGGTCCACTTAAATCATAGTGTAACTCTTTTCCTTCCATCCTGGCATCAAACATGTTTTACTAATCTTTCCTCTCGCATTTTGGTTAAGTGGCCATATCATTACATTAGATCTATTCATGCATTCTTGAATGCTAACAATGTCAAGTTCCTTTCTAGTATCTTCATTTTTAGTATGATTCTGACAGTGGCATCATGTTTCACTCCCTTAATTTTCTTCAGCTGTCATATCTGTGGTCGTCTTTGATCGCATGTTTTATTTTGAACTCAGCTCTCAGATCCATAAGTTAAAATTGATGTCAACATACTTGTACACAGCTAGTTCAGCGTTTTGACTAATTTCTCTCTTATTCCATAAGCATGTAAGTAATGGTCTCACTATTACACCAGCTTTGTTTAGTTATGATGATGATGATTTTCACTAAATATGATGCCTAAATAGCTGATGTATTTTACTTGCTATATAGGTTCTCCATAGAGACTGCAGTTGATGTTTTCCATATTACTGCCAGTTTTCATAGTTTTGTCTTTGTTTTTCTGATTTTGAATATAAAATCATGTGCATAAAGTAAAAAGTTGAGATTAATATTATTAATTAAATTATTATTACGTGACAGCTCCAAGGAGTCCAAAGACTCATTGAGGGAGGGCACCTGCTCTACAACTCTCCATCTCCACCACTCAATCCACCAACTATAGCGAACTGCATCATCTACTGCTCACCACCACCACTAGTATTTTCACAGATAATCAAAAACATCCATGCCCACGTGGGATTCGAACCCGCAGCCTTCTGGCCAGAGAGCAGATAACCACTTGGTCATCCAGGCTGGCATTTCATATTATCTCCAATAATATGATTTACATGGATGATGAATAAGAGTAGAGATAATGTGCATCCTTGTTTTATATCTAATTTAATATCAAATCATCTTCCTGTTCCTCCTTTTCCTGATAATCCCTTTTTAGCTTGAATCTGACCTGTTCTCCAATTTTCTCTTCCACAATTTTTGTTAGTCTCCTCTTATGTAATCTTACATAAACAGTAGCCTCTCCACAACCATAATTACAGAACAGAAGTACCAGTTGTATAGGCCAGTATTTCTGCAAGTTGCATTAAAATGTGGTAAAGAAGGGTGCGAGGAGTAGATTTTTTATGCAGAGAGTTGCTAGTGAGTGGAATGCATTGCCAGAGTGCATTGTGAATGCAGGTAGTGTTAAATAACTTTAAAGCTCATTATGACAGATATGCTGATTGAGTGTGCCTCCCATGATGAGTCTGTTGACTCCATGGAGGTTCCCAAATAATAATATCAGTTGTCAAAGTATTAGAGAGTATTGGTTCTGATTAATGTACAGGATTGGGTTGACTGATGGATGTACAATTCTTTATTCAGCATGCATTTGTGAGGGGGAAGTCTTGTTTGCACCTTTTACTTGCATTTTATGATGAGGTGATGAATGTATTCGATAGAGGCGATTCATATACAGTAATTTCTTGGACTTTGCAAAAGTATTTGATAGATCACCACATTATAGGTTGGTGTATAAATTGCAGAAGAGGAAAGGATAATGGATTGGATGTGGCTCTCTCAATACCAGCAAGTTGATGGGAGAATGTCTCAATAAAGGAAGGTAAATGGAGTACTGCAGATTCCGTCACTGAGACTCTCCGATTTATTTGTCAATGGTATTATGTGTTGAATAATTATCAGTCATTTGAGATTATGAAACAATTAATTTATTGTTGAAGGGATTATCAGTTGTTTGCTGATGATGCGAATTTGAGAGGAGAAATATTATTATTATACAGGTATCTCCATGGGGTCAAAAAGTTCATCGCAGAAGATCAACACTAATCATTATTCACACAATTCCTATCGCATCTCTCCTTAAACTCATTCACCATTGGAGTACCCACAACTACCTCTGGGAATTCACACTACTCATTCACCACTCTGTAAGCAAAGAATCTTGTCTACACACTATTATACAACATTCAGGTTATATAAGAATCTAGTTTTGTCCACTTGTTCTCTTCATATCTGTCATGTATTGAAAAATTTCTTTTGTGTCAGTCTTATAGAATTCTTTTAGTTACTTAAAGTTTCTATCATTTCCCCTCTCCTCTGTCTGTTAACTAAACTCTGCAACCCAATATCAGTTGATTGTTAGTCTATCAACTGATAGACCAACAATTTCAGTCTATCCTCATAAGGAGTATCCACAGATCTGTCGCCAGCTTTGTCACTATCACTGAATCCTCCCCACCACTGCCTGATCCCCAATAAATATAGGTGTCCAAATCTGTGCACAGTATTCAAGATGCATCCAAATCATAGTCATCTTCTAAAGAGAGATAATAATCACACTATCTTTACTTGTCAATTAGCTCTTCAACATCTGAGTAATCTTTTGAGCTATTTTTTCAACTTTTGCAATGCAATACGTCCTCCAAACCTAAAATCTCTATCTACCATCACGCCCAAATCCCTAGCCTCGTCACTTTCCTGTAATCCAATACCATCAATATCATACAAAGTATGTAATCTTTCATCCCAAAGTTATTGCCTTACATTTTGAAACATTCTTGCAAGATAAATTATTATTATTATTCCTGATACCTCCAAGGAGTCCGAAGACTCATCACGGGAGGACATCTACAACTGTCTCTACACCTAACCTCTACTATGGATAATCTCCATCAACGCCATCTACCACCCACTCCAACACCACCACAACTAGTAATTTTTTTTGTCTGTAAATTGCGTGTGTTCTGAAGGGCCAATTTGTATGTATGCGGGATGAAAAACCCGAGTTTCCGGGAGAAAAAACCCTGCTAACTTCGTATGAGATTGGCTAACTCACCTTCGATTGAAATCGACCAGATAAAGATTCCTCCCGTCACGACGAGAATCGAACTTAAGCCTATTCCAATCGAAGGGCGCAATGTACCGTCGTTCTTCCAATTGCGCTACGGAGGCGCTCAATCATCTATATTAACTATTGCCCTTCCCAGTTTTGGATCATCGGCAAACAACTAAATATATCACTTTATATCTATTCCTATACATTAATAAACAAATTAAAGAGTAGTGGCCCTAGTACTGAGCCCTGGGCACTCCACTAGTCACCCTCATTTGTCTTAAATCCACTTGACCATACATGGCCTGTTAATGTCTGTCTGTCAGCCCCCCCCAATCCATCCATACCACCAGCTTCATATCCTTTCCATTTGCTCCAACTTATGTATTAGTGTTCCATGTGGTATTCTGTGAAATGCTTTTGTAAAGTCCAAGTATCATGGTGTAACAATTTCCTTTATCCAATTCTGCTGTCACTTTAATATAAAATGTAAATAAATTACTGAGGCAGGACCTGCCTTTTACAAAGCCATGAATCAAGTTTTTCAATACTTTACCACTCCTGAGATACTAATTAGTCTGTAATTTCTTCTGTCACTTGGAGTCACTTTTATATAAACTATCTTACCCTCTTTTCATTCTCTTGGACCCTTGTTGGAGTTGATAGATTAAACAACTTTTGTCAGAGGCACTGCCAGTTCTCTTGCACAGTTTCATAGCTCATGGGCTAACATACCATCTAGTCCCACTCAGTACCATCAACAGTGTGTAACATATTGGCAGCCTGCTTCATGGCGCTACTTAATAAGGGTGCTCGTTCAGCCATATTGCAGTAGGGGGCGTCACTGTGCTAACAATTCCTCTTAGCAAATTGTTAGCGTAGCAAGTACGGAAATAAGTTTTTCAAAGCATAAACTGATTTAAAAATTATTTGCGAACAGCAATGATCCAAGATAGATTGGTTAGTCTCTATATCAATAGAGGTGGACATAGTGTATAATTTAAATCTTATAAACAGTTTTATTGTGAGATATCCCAGTAGATCACACATTTAATTAATATTATTATGTAATCATTCTGCATTAATGTTTCTCTTGTAATAAAAACAAATATAGCAATTGGAGATTTTTTTATATTTTTGTTTTATAATCCATCAGGGGCGTATTTAATTGTTTGCCTCAGGGCACAATCTAATCTGATGACAGACCTGGTCCCTGCTATATTCATTTTGATATTTTTCAATGTGCTGAACACCTTCAGTTCATCTATCTCAATTCTCACACCAGCCTCTGTCTACATAGAGACTACAACTGGGTTTCTACAGTGCATTACTGCAATGAATTTGTGAATCCTGGAAGTATTAAAAAGTTTAAGGTTCAATAAGATAAATATGTTGCTAGTTAAGTAGACCTCCCATGGCGAATCTATTGACTCCATTTAGGTTTGCTGTAATGATAATAATAAATGGAACACTTAGTAACAATTTCTCTAAAATTCTAATGCTCAGTTCTTATTTCCCTTTTTTTATAGATGGATTGTGTAATAGCTCTGTTCCAATCATCTGGAATTTGATCTTCTGAATTATGTCGAGTGGTCACTGTAAAACATTTATGACTCCATATTTGAGCATTTGTTGTCCATTATCACTACATCAATAGTTTTTTTACGTATAAGGTATCTGATGGATTTTTCTACCTCAAGTATTAAGACAGAAAAATACATTCACACTATTAGTATTTGCTTAAAACTGGAATTTGCTGTTTTTCTATTCCCTAGGGTACTTTAGGATTCAGTACTTAGCCTCTGTTTTTTAATTTGTACATTAATGATATTGGAAATAATTTGACAGGAAATATCCACTTATTTGCTGACAATGCAAAACTGGGAAGAGCCATGAAGAACTGGTGGAGAAGATCCAGAGGCAATGACACATTGTGGCAGGTCATTTAATATCTACCAACCTTACCATGAATGGATTTCCTCGAAGACTCGTCCACAAGATACTTTTCTCTGAACCCCGACAAAGACAACGAGATGATATACATTATATTTCTACCATCGTCATTGCATACTTAGGGACAGTGTTTCCAATAAGATTGCAAGACTCCTTAGACCACATAAAATAAGAGTGGCCTTTAAACCTACAGAAACGATTAGACAATTCTTAAGATCTCTAAAAGATAGCCATCCTTTCTCCAAATATGCTGGAGTTTATAACATACCCTGCTCGTGTGGCTTGAATTACATCAGCCAAACTTCAAAGAACCTTGAAATTAGGCAAAAAGAACACATAGGTGACGTTAATAATAACAGAGAAGAAAAATCAGGGTTAGCTTTTCATTTCTCAAGAACGAACCATACCATGGAGTGGGATAAAAGCACAATTCCTTACATAGAGGAGGACTTCCGCTCCTGAATTTTTAAAGAAGCCACAACAGTTGCCCGCTGTATACAAAACCTTAACAGGAACCAAGGACTAATCTTACCCATGATCTGGAAGACCCTTATTAGATCTCTCAATTTGCCAGAACTGAATTACAGTGCCAACTATAGTACATTCCTAAATAACAACAAGTGAGATCATGCACGCTCTATTCTTTGTCTAATATAATTGGAATCGGTTGATTATAGTTTGTAACAGTTTTTTACTTTTTAGTGCTTTACATACGTTATGTATCCTGAAGATGCCAACAGCCTTAGTTGGTGAAAATAGTTGGTATAACATAGTTGTTTATTATATGCACTTGATCAATATAATCCCATTAAAAGTCATTCCAAGTCTGTGGAATGCTTCCTATGAGAATTGATCGGAGGTCTGCGTGTTTCAAAAACTAGCTGATAGGCATAAGAGAGGAGATATGACAGAAGCATATAAGTTATTAAAGGGATTTTATAGGATTGACACAGATGGCTTTTTTTTTTTTTTGGTATAGTTGCAGGAAGGGAGAGAATGAAGGATCGCACCTGGAAATTGTGTAAGACTGTGGTTAACAAGAGTATTAGGACTAGATTTTTTGCTTGTAGGGTGGAGAATGGGTGGAGTGCTTTGTCCGTGAATGAGTTTAAGGAGAGGTATGATAGGTATTGTGTGAATAATGGCTTGTGTGTGTGTCAATCTCCTGCAATAGGTCTTCTGACTTCATGGAAACATCCACTGTAACAATAATACCCTCTAAAATTAATGTTTTGGACTTTGCAGTATCTCATTAGTAAGTAGCCTGATGACAGCTTTATCAATAACTTTTAAAATGGTCACTAAAATATTCACACCATTTTAAGATACAATGGTTTTGAAAATAGCGCAGTGGTTTTGAATTTCTATATCATGACTGTCATGCCAAGACTTAGAAATCTCAGTAATATGTATCATAATTTCTCCAGTTAATCATTTAAAAGTTGAATATATTTTTTGAATTTCAGATTAATACATATGGGTGGCTTGTAGCTTCAGTGAAATGGTGTTTGCAAGAATATAGAAAAGTTTAAGTTCTACCTGGTCGCCAACGAAACGAACTGTTTTCAACCATTTTCCAATTTAGTCAACCTTACCACAAGTATATTGTGAGCTGGAGGTTGATAGGATGAGAATTTTAGTTTAGTGTTGCTATAGACTGGGGAATATTGAGGGTAGAGACAAAGAAATGTGTAGGCATCTTAGATTAGTGAGCAAGCAAGGGATGATCATTATGGGTGATTTAATTATGGCAATGTTTGATGTTCAGGGAATAAGGAAAATGAATTTTTTTGAATGACGTGATCGCCTGGTTTGTTGCCAGTCATATGAGAACTTCTGTGAAGGGATTCTTCACAGAAATTCTCATGTGGTAAGGTTGACTAAATTGGAAAATGGTTGAAAACAGTTCGTCTTGTTGGCGACCAGGTAGAACTTAAACTTTTCTATATTCTTGCAAACACCATTTCAGTGAAGCTACAAGCCACCCGTATGTATTAATCTATGAAATTCAGAAAATATATTCAACTTTTAAATGCTTAACTGGAGAAATTATGATACATATTACTGAGATTTCTAAGTCTTGGCATGACAATCATGATATAGAAATTCATAGTCATAATTATGTTGTTGGGAAGGCATAAATAGTTATAAGAGGAGGGAAGATGCTATTGCTTATCAGGGAAGTTTAGGAGGTGTAAGATTGATCATACACTGAATTCCTTTTCATGGGAGGAGTTTAAAATATGCAGTGCATAATAATTCGTGATGAGTCTCTTGACTCCGCGGACATCTGTTGATGATAATAATAAACATACACTTTGTACAGCTAAGGGTGAGAGTATGCATGAAGTAGTGATAATATTATGTACCAGTTGCATGAAAAACTAAGTAAAGAAATAATGCTTCTTAATGAAATAAATATTATCGCTATTGTTAAATAGATGTCTCCGTGGAGTTCAAAGACTCATTGCAGGAGGCCCACAAACATTATTCACAATATATGTATATTTCTTCCCATGCGCATTCAAAATCCAACTACACGAGTGCCATTATTCACACAAATCTATCATATGTCTTCTTAAACTGATTCATCGATGAAGCACTGACAATCATCTCAGGTAATCCATTCCATTCATTTGTGTAAACTTTGCTTACACTTGGATATAGGGTTAAATCAAGAATATAATTTCTTAGCATCTTTAATTTATAGTATAACCAAGTGAAAAAATCTTTACCATCTATCTTTAATCCAGGGTATTTTAGTAATAAGGTGTGATACCTTTTGACTACTTGTTTATGAAAATATGACTTCTCCATTACTTCAACCTTGATATCACGGTGAAGAGAATCGACTGTGAGATGCGGTGATTAATACCCTTGGAGGGTAATGGATGGCAATTCTGCAGCCAATGAAGTTCTAACTGAGACTCGGCTATTGCTGTTACCCTCTTGCCATGATCAGAGCTTTAATAGCTCAATAATACCTTATCCCTACACTGTCCTCTACAGATAACAGGCAAGATGAAAAGCATTCTTGCTCCGTCCCTTTAAGCCATTCCATATAAGGACTTGATATCACGGAGGAGATTGACAAATTCTGGGATTCGCTATTGACTTCTGATGTGATTGAATTTTATATAAGGTTTTTTGGGAAACACATTGCACTGGAGTTAACACAGTTTGAAACCTACTATCTCCCCCCCCTCTGCATGAAACATGCACGAGATCTGATGGCTGTGTAGGCCCCACCCGCTATGAGGACCAGTTGTGGATGTATGGTATTTTAGGGAGGTAGGTTTTCACTCTGTGGCCAAGTGAATTCTTGACACTCTTTTTCCAATTTTATTAGGGTACCATAAAGCTAAAAACTGCTGTTACTTCATGTGTCTTTTCAATGCTTGGTTATGCTGGCATTTTTTTGCGGCTGTGGGATTCTCTTTGTGGGTAGATAACTGGTTGGCTCTACGAGACATATATGCAGACTCAAGGACACGATCTTAAACAGTGATTTTGCACCTCGTTTTCTCGGTATGAGTGGGGTTGATACTGATGCCCTGGTAGAGTCACTGGACAGAGGACTAACCATAAATATACTGAAAAAGATTCTCAAAAAATTTGAACTTAATTTATACTCTATGTCGGTGGATGACGACAGTGCTCCAGCAGATGAGCGGAACTTGATCTTCACCCCCTGAGACTTCACGGAGGTCTGCGTGTGCAAGAAGCACAAAACCACGGCCTCCAAACCACTAAAAGAGGATGGAATGGAAGAAGATGGTCCAGTTTCGGACTCCTCTGCCTCCACTAAAGAAAAGATACCTCCAATTATACTAAAACAAAGATGGATGTCTCTAAGTGCTACCAAGTCCAATCTACAGATCTCATGACTATGCAAAAAATGTCACTGATGGCATCAAGATTCAGTCCACCACAGTGATGGACTACCAAGAACTCAGGAGAAATGAATGCCAGAGGCATTCAGTATCACACCTCGCTTGGCTCAGAGAAAAATCTGAAAGTAGTTCTCAGAGTGTCTGAAGATGTATCCACAAAAGAATTGGCTACTGATCTACACAATCAGGATCTACCATTCACCAAGGTCAGCAGAATGACCAAAAAAGACAAGACTCCAATGCCACTAGTATTAGTTGAGATCAGTCAAGCTTAGAAACATATATATGACTTGACGTCAATCTGTGGACTGAAAATTAGCCCAGAACCCTTAAGGAAAAGGGCGTCAACAAGTCAGTGCCACAGATATCAAAAATTTGGCCATGCCCAGAAAATGTGTAAGGTCGAGTTTAAATGTCTAAAATGTGGGAACAACCACCCAACTAATATTTGCACAAAGCCAAAACCACCCCGGCTAAATGTGCCAACTGCAGTGGCCCACACAGCCAACTACAGGGGATGCATTCAAAACCCAGAAAATAGTAAAGGAGGACGAGTGTCTGTCTGAAACAGACAAGACAGACACTCTTCCTCCCCCAGTAGATCACATCAGAGGCCTCAGCTTCACAGCCTCTCAAAGACCAGCAAAAACTGTCAGAAGCCCATCTGCCACAAGCAGAGGCCTTTAAAAGAACAACTCAATAAGGATAGTAGTCTGTTCTAAACAGATAATTCATGAACAGGATCAGCTAATACCACACAAAAACCTGACAGCTATCATCACCTCTTCTCTGGCAAATGGAGGGTGGTTGAGCCGTGGAATACATTGCCTGATGGAGTGGTGGGAGCGAGAACGGTCAGTGAGTTTAAAGAGTGGTATGATAGACTTTGTGTTTCTCAGGGGGGGACCTCCCCTCAATGAGTCTTGACAGACTTTATGTCTTAGGAAGGACCTCCCTCGATGAGTCTTTTGACTCCTTGGAGGCCTGAATAATAATAATAATAAATATGCTACTAGACTTCAGCAGATCCAACCCTACACCATCCTCTTCTAAAAGATTCTTGAAGGATACATAAACCATCGTCATAATGCTCACTCATCAACACGAATAAAATAAATCCAGACTCTCAGCTGATTATCGCGTGGAACGCGAGCAGTCTCAGAAATAAGGTCTTGGAGCTCCAAGAGTTCACCCAAAGACATCAGCCAGATGTAGTTTTGATAAGTGAAACGCATATGAGATCATCGGACAACCCCAAAATCAGAGTATATCATCTGTACAGAACTAAGAGGCTGACCCACAGAGGTGGTGGCTCTGCCATTTTAATCAAGAACTACATTAGTCATCACTCTAAATATTCCACCTACTACTAATCTAGAGGTTACAGGTGTAGAGGTTCTCACAATCTCGGCTGATAGACTAAAAATCTATGCAGCATACAATCCTCACTTAAAATCGCTACTCTCCTCAGATTTAGACGGTGACTTAACTGCCAAGCATTCCCCCCTGGAACAGTCGAACTACCAATAAAAACGGCCACATACTTGCTAACTATACAGGATCCAACAGGGTTGTGGCAGGTCTCACTGAACATATCCATCATAATACGTATGGCTGATGTCTTGGACATAGTCATACTGCAGAATGTGAGACTCCAGTACAGTTTAATGACACTAAATAATCTTTCATCTGATCATTGTCCAGTACTGCTACAGTTGGGGAAACCAAGAAAAACTGTCTCCCCCACACTCATATCATGGGAAAGGTTGACCAAAGTACTCCCGAAATATATTGGTCCTGTTGCACTTATAAAATCCAAAGAAGAAACTGAAACAGCTGTCAAAGACCTGACCCAACAAATTAACACAGCCTTTACAGCAGTTTACTACTTCCCCAACTGCCCTTAGGCCCAACCACTTGCCAGAAGATATCATGATCCTGATCAAAGAGAAAAATAAGGCTAGAAAAAGGTTTCACAATACCCATGCACCACAAGACAAACGAATCCTGAATAGGATTCGTTTGTCTTGTGGTGTCTTTCTGCAGCGAGAGATGCCCTTAAAGCACATAGAAGTCAACTTTGGGAAGAAAGGTTGACTTCTATCTCTCCTGACAACACTCCATTTGGAATCTAATCAGAAAGATCAAAAACAAACCTCTTACTCCTCTCGAAACAGATCTAGGCCTCATCCACACTGATGCAGATAAAGCCGAAGCAATAGCAGAAACTTAGACAAGCAATGTAAACCCTGATATGAATATCTGGACTTCAATCACATCTACAAGATCCATCGACATGTCAGATGTTCATTAAAATCTTCTTTAACCTGCTCCAATCAATGTATGATATATGATGATATAATCAAGAAATTAAAAAAAAAAGGCTCCTGGACCGGATGGCATCACAACAAGGTGATAAAGCTGCTGCCTCGTATAGCTATTGTACATTTGACCAACATAATCAATCCCATCCTCCGTTTCAAACATTTCCCTTCCTGCTTGAAGGTGGTGGATATAATTCCAATCATAAGACTGGAAAAGACCCGTACACAAGTTAAACATTCTTCCTAAAGAGCAGTTTGGATTCCGTCAATTCCATAGTACCACAAAACAAATACATAGACTAGTTGAATACATCTCCATGGGATACAATTGGCATCGATGCACTGGGGCTGTTTTCCTTGACATAGCCAGTGCATTTGATAAAATTTGGCATTTCGGATTACTGCATAAACTGATAACTGGAATACCATTGGAAATGGTTCACCTAATTAAATCATACCTTTTTGACAGGCATATGCAAATCAGGATCAACGGTGCGGTTTCAGCTCAGAAACGTATCTTGGCTGGAGTCCCACAAGGACCCATTCTATTTTCTATATACATGTGTGATATTCCACACAAGCAATATTAGCCACATCTTACCATGAAAAAACCTACTACTGATTGAAAAATGGTTCGCCAAATGGAGACTGCAAGTGAATCACCAGAAGAGCATAGCCATGCTATTCACCAGAAGACCGATGCTTCCTAAAGGGGATATCTTCCTGTTTAACACAAAAATCCCATGGCAAACAGAAGTCAAATACTTTGGTGTACCATTGAACAGAAAGCTAACTTTCAGCTGCCATATCAATGCTCTCTGTGTAAAGGCATTAAAAGCCATTGCTCAACTCTATCCTCTAATCAACAGGAACAGTAAGCTAAACACCAGAATCAAATTAGTTATCTACAAACTGGTGTTCGTGCTATACTGATGCTTCTCCAGCTGGGAGCCATACTGCCGATACTAATATTCTCACGTTACTTTCAGATGTCCCCTATATTTACACTTTCCTGCAAATTATAGCAACAAAGTTCTTTTCAAAAGTATCTGTACACCCCAACAAATCGGTTCAACTAGCTGCAAATTACGAAGCAACAGATTACTTCAAACATAAAAGACCAAAAGCCATCTTAATCTCCAATTCTGATGTTTAATCTTCAAGCCCGTGCAGGGCGAGCAATTGGCTCATAAAATTTTCCACTCACTGTTTCCCTATCAGATAGTGGGGAGTATGAAAAGCATTTTGCTTCACCCTTTATGTCAGAAATGTCAATCGTTAATCCTCGATATCACCTCTGGGTCTGGCTCCCATTGATGTGCTTTAGTGTTGAAGTAGTTACTGCACTGAGATATGAGAGACTCTGCTTGGAGGTGGATTTTTGCCTATCTCTGAGTAGGCCTAGGGCCACTGCTTAGCCTGCCATTGGGCAGAGCCAATGCTGAGGGTTCTGTCCATGGCATGATGGGCCTATCGCTGAGTGGAACCACCAACTGAGTAAAAGGATCCTTTAGATTGCTTGCACTTGCTGAGTTTAGAGTGATCTGGGGGATTGCCTGAGTTTTCGGAAACCTCCATTTATTTAGTGAAACCAGTTTGGGTAGTGGCCCTTCCCATAATGCATAGCATTATACATTTCTGTAAGGATATTTTCATTATTCATTGTGTGTCTATTCTTGCATCTTTAATTTATGATCTTTTGTTCTTTCCCCTTGCCATATACTGCAATAATTCCCACTATCATTTTATTTAGGATACGGAGGTGAGTGGCTTGTGGAATACTTTGTATGAAGAATAGATTGAGAGTTTGTGTGTTACAGAAGTTAGTTGATAAGCGAAAAAAAAGGAGGGGGATAATAGAAACATTTTAAGTTACTTATAGGATTAATACAAAGAATATATTTCAACACTTGACTATAGGGGACAGGTTATCAAGAGGTTATCCCTGGAAGATGGGTAAGAGTGTGGTTAGCAAAGGTGTGAGCACTATATTTTTCACTCAGACAATGGTGAATGAATGGAATGATTTGCTAGAGACACTTCTGAGTGCTTTGTCTGTTAATGGTTTCAAGGAGGGGAATAATAGATATTGTGTCGATAGTTTGGGTGTCCCATGATGTCTTAAGACTCCACAGAGGTGCATGTGCAGCAATGGATAAATAATTTGCTAATGCTTTTTATGGCTTTGCCTTCTCCCTATGGGGAGAATAACAGGCATTAGCAAATTTATTTATAACACCACATACCCTCTCTTTCTTCCATCTACCTATTTTTGTAACCCACAAATCTTCAATCTATCCACTGATGCCCTTTATTTTCCAAAGGAAGTAGACGACACCCTTTTGCCCATAACTAACTTTCCGAAGACCATTGGGTAGCTTGCCCTTAGCCAATCACAGAATAGCTGGAATACGACTATAGCAAATTTAATTGGCATCTGGGATACTATAGGGGACAAATTTGGGACAAAGAGGATTGGGATATCCTCTTTGTCCCAAACCCTAAACTATGTATATTATCATTATACGATGAGTCTTCGGACTTCCATGGAGTCCGAAGACTCATCGCTGGAGAACAAATTTATCATACCTCTCCTTGAACACATTAACAAAGCACTCACAACCCCACCTATATTCAACTTCCAGGGATGACCCCTTGTTCTGGTCATTCTAGCCAAGTGCTGAAAAGCAACCTAAATGTTTCTATCATATCATATCATATCATATATCATAGCGCTTCTGATCCTATGATCAGGTCCAGTATTCTGCTACCCCTAGTCCCCATCATCACATATTGTCTCAAGTAATTATCTCTTAGTAGGTGTACAAATTCTATTTCCTTCCTGCCATGTGATCTTTCTTCCTTCCAGTCTATATCTCTATAGTTGAAATCCCCCATTATAATCACTCGACTGTACTCAGTGTACTAATTTGGTGATGCAATGTCATTCAGATCATTTTTGGAACTCCCTGGCCTATAGCAACAACAACTGTATATTTTATCTTACTGACCTTAATCTCACACCAGATTGCCTCAAATGAACAGTCACTCTCCCACCTGTCTCCTATTCTTTTTGGCTGCAATTCATTCGCCAGCATCAGCAGTATCCCTCCCCATCCTATTTTCCCTGAAAATTCTAAACTCTTCACATTCTATCCCAGTAACTACATCATCTGCTGTTAGTCAAGTCTCATTAATTCCTATAACGTTTGGCAAGGTTGCACTAACCAATCCCAACAATTCCTCCCTCTTGTTCCTGATACCTCTGGCATTAGTATATAGAAACTGCAGCATATATATATTTGTCTGAAATAATGCATTCTATCATCGATTTTTTTGAGCTGCAGGATGAAAACTCAAGTTACTGGGAAGAAAGTTACTGGGAAGAAAAAAACTTTTGCCCATCTCAGAGATCTACTGACTTGAGACTTCTATTTCTCAAGTAGGACCTCTAGTTCACAAATACAATCGAATTTAGAATGATCTTTCTCAAAATGACTTAGCACTATAGAATGAAATGCCATTTTCACAGGGCTACACAGCCCTGATTGTTTGAAAATAAAAATGGAAGACAATAATACAATAGACTAAATGTTTGGCAACTTCATGACTATTATTTGAACCTACTATCCCCCCGCCCTTAGATTATAAACCAACATATATATTAATTAATTAGTACATCTCTGCCATAGCGATTGTTTGTCTTGCAAATAAAATCAGAGAGGGGGGGGGGGGTGGAAGGAGAGAGAGAGAGGGGATATGATAGGCTCGATTGAAGAAGTTAGAATAGTAAAAGTAAAAATTATTTGATTACTGAAATACGATAGAAATGAGTTCAGAATGAGGGCTGTGATAGCAAATGATTTTATGTCCAGGTGTATGTACCTACTACAATGAGTCTCTGACTCCATGGAGGTCAGATAATATGAATGATCATAGTGTAAATAAGGGAAATGACTACACCATGATATTGCATAAAAGTATTGCAAACGTTGGAGCAAATGAGAATGGATATGTAGTTGGTAGTATATGATGGGAGGGGATGATAATAAAATGATGCTAGAGAGTAGTATATGGAAAGTGGGATATAGGAGAGTGAAGGTGACTAGAACACTACAGTGTTCTAGTCACCTTCACTGACATGTCAAGGACCTAGCCAATTCAGCTAGGTCCTTGACATGTTTTCGGGAAATATCCCACAGGAATGGAAGAATGTATGATAATCCCATTGTACAAAGGTGGTTCAATGACTGATATGTCTAGCTATCGACCTATCAATATCCCTTGAATAATTGTAAATATTTTAGAGAAGATCATGAGAATTCACATGCAAAAAAATGGGTAGACAAACTAGATATACTAGATATACTTTGCAAGAATAGCATGGGTTTATGAAAGGGAGGTAATGTGTAAGCAATTTGGTTATATATATATACAGGGTATTCGGGATAAATTTGACAGTTTCGTAAGGAAAAAGAAAATCTTCTTTGTATCTATTAAATTTAATGAATTGACAAAAAAACAGTACAGGCAGAGTTAATTACAATACTATCAACAAGATTTACTCAAAATAACCACCATTAGCATCGATCACAGCTTCAATTCTGCTTCGGAACCTCGAACAAGCTGATGCTACAGTCTCCCTGGGAAGGGCCGCAAAAACTGTTTTAATTTTATCCATTAACTGGGCTTTTGTATTACTGGAAGTGCGATTGGTGTCTTTTTCAACTGCGCCCCATACAAATTAATCCATGGGGTTAAGGTCTGGGGAGTTTGGAGGCCAAACATTTGGACTGGTGAAGTCATAGAAATTTTCAGACAACCATTTTTGACTTTTCCCAGAGGTGTGGCAAGGGGCCGAATCCTGCTGCCATACATACGGCCTACCATTGGCTACCCTTGTTATCCAGGGCTTGACTACAGTTAGCAACTCCACGAACAAAGCCCGAATTCCAATGCCAGGGTTCTTCAACACCTGTTCCTGCAGATTTGCGAGGAATTCTGCTGTACGAACGCAATCAGATCGTCTGCTAGGGATCTTTCTTCTTGCTACATCCTCGTAGTCACCATTGCAAGTCTCTAGTTCATGCCTGATTGTTTTTACTGTATTCAGGGAGCATTGGGCAGCAGTCGTAATATCCTTATTTTGATGGCGGGCACGAATCATCATGATACAAGTTATTCTCTTCCATGATTCAGGTGGGTTCCAGCTATCCATCCTTTCTGATATCTTGTATATGAATGAAGAAGGGTCCAAACTTTTAAATGAAGAGAAGTGTGTGTTAATACATGTAACTTACGGAAAAATATAATTAATTATAAATATGTCAAATTTATCCCGAACACCCTGTATATTATATAACCAAATATATATATATATATATATATATTTGGTTATATAATATATATATATATTATATAACCAATTATATAATATATATTATATATTTTATATAATATATATTATATAAAAATATATATATATATATATATATATTTGGTTATATAATATATATATATATTATATAACCAATTATATAATATATATTATATATTTTATATAATATATATTATATAAAAATATATATATATATATATATATATATATTGTTTTTTTTTTCAAATGTACAACCGAATAAAAGCTGATCACCACATTATATATATATTTATTTATTTTATATATGTTATATATGGTTATATATATTATATATTCTGAAGGAATGTGCCAGAGAGTTGACACCTGCCTTGACATATTTTTTTAATACGAGTCTTGCACTTGGTCAAATCCCTAAAGAGTGGAAGGAGGGCAAGATTGTGCCACTTCATAAAGGAGGTGATCGAACTCAAGCATCAAACTATAGGCCTATCTGTGTGTCAGGTGTTGTGGTTAAGTTGTTGGAGAAGCTTGTGAGAACTAGGATCCAGAGTTGGGTTGACAACAATGGTATAATCTTTGATGGACAGCATGGATTTGCTAAAGGGAGGTCGTGTTTTAGTAATCTACTTACTTATTACAATAAAGTGACTGCTTCCTTGGACAGAGGAGAAGGATACACAGTAATATATTTGGATTTTGCAAAAGCTTTTGATAGAGTACCTCATGATAAGTTGACAGTCAAACTAGAGCAGATGGGGTTGGATATTAGATTAGTGCATTGGATTGGAGACTGGCTATCTGATAGGTATCAACAAGTTGTGTGTATGGGGGTGCAATATCCAGGAAAAGGAAAGTCACTAGTGGAGTGCCTCAGGGATCTGTTTTAGGGCCATTACTATTTAACTTGTATATTAATGATATTGGCAAAGATTTGGATGGAGATATTCAGTTGTTTGCAGATGATGCAAAGTTGGGACGAACCATAAAGAGTAGTGAAGATGTTGTGGTCTTGCAAGAAGACTTGAATAAATTGAGTGATTGGGCAAGCAAATGGGGATTGAGTTCAATGTTGCAAAATGTAAGGTTTTAAAATTTGGAAAACAAAGATGGGATGCAGAATTTATGCTTGGTAAGAATATATTGTTGGAAGTAGAGGAAATAAGAGATCTGGGAGTGATAGTGGATAAGGATCTAAAATTTAGGGGACACATCGCCAAAATTGTGAAGACAACACAAAGACTTCTGGGAATGATGAGGAGGACACTGACGTGTAGAAGTAGGGAGATTCTTGTTCCATTGTATAAGGCTTTGATTAGGCCACACATGGACTATTGTGCCCAGATTTGGTCACCTGGTTTTCAGAAGGATGAAGAGATGTTGGAAAGGGTCCAAAGGCGACTGACTAAGGTAGTTTCTGACCTCTGGAATGTCGAGTATGAGGAAAGATTGAAAAGATGTAATTTGCAGAGTCTAGTGGAGAGAAGGAAGAGGGGAGATATGATAGAGATCTACAAGTTGGTAAGGGGTTGTTATAGGATCAATGGTGGAGAAGTTCTACAGAGAATAGTGGGAGATCAGGGGAGAACCAGAGGTCATGCCTGGAAACTGTATAAAGAGGGTGTGAGTAGGGGAGTGAGAGGCAGGTTTTTTTTGTGCAGAGTTGTGAATGATTGGAATGCCTTGCCTGAGAGTGTGGTGTCTGCAAGGAGTTTGAATGTGTTTAAGACCCAGTATGATGAGATGTGTGTGAGATAAAAGGACCTCCTAGATGAGTCTTTGACTCCATGAGGTATTTTTTAATAATAATAATAATAATATGGAAACAATATGGCATTAAAAAAATCAGCTAATGCCTTTTTATTCCCGTATAGGGAGAAGGTGAGACCGTTTTCGCCCTAACTTTTTAGAGACTGAGTTGGCAGTTCAATCTCTACTGGTAGCCAATCAGAGATAGCTGGCCAAAGGCTATCTATCACTAATTAAGTGGCAAGCAGTGAAGAGACGGCTGACAAGTGCCACCATCTCGTAGTACCTAACACAATATTTTTAATGTATGAAAGTAATGTGGATTCTACGGTCGATTTTCTCGAGTTTACGGGAGGAAAAACCCACGTTTTCAGGAGAAAATACCCGCTTGCCCGTGCAAGAGATCGAATAACTCGGGAACCGGTCGAAAAAAGGCTGAGAAAAAGTTCCTCTAGTCAGCAACTAGATTTGAAACCAAATCTTTCTTCATGCTGCCAAGTCCTGTGGTGTGCAAACACCACACACAAAAATAAATCAAATAATGATGATGTGCATTTACACTGAGGAGTTCCAGTGAGGACAGCTGGATTATGCTAAGGCATTTGATAGGATACTGCGGTAAAAGACCTGGAGGTGAATAGCATATTACAGAACCTTGATGTGAATCCATGTGATTAGTTAGTATACGAAGTCGAAGTTTTACAGAACATAGCAGGGAATTAGTAGTGCCTTTAACCATGTTATTTAATCTAAATCTCGCCTCTAGATTAGTTCCAAAGGGGTGGAAAGAGGAGAAGATAGTTCCACTGCATAAAGGAGACTCCAAGACTATTTTAACAAATTACCACCATTAAGCATATGAGGAGTGTAGTCAAGTTACTGGACAAGTTGGTCAAGAGCAAAATACAGGAATGGATAGATAGAAATGGGATACCATATGGGGCAACAGTAGCGGGACAAGGTGGCCCTGGCCCTTCCCAAAAAGAACACTAGAAATTTTTCCAAAATCTTTTCCTAATTAAAATTCTTTTTTTTTTTAATGTTGTATCATGTCTTCTATTTCTATACTACTTATGAATTAGCGGTCACATAAGGTGGGAATCACGGCGACTGTGAATGCAAGACGAAGTAGTGCTCGGGTGGACCGAGCACTACTTCGAGCAGGGGTAGATTAAATCCCCCACCTGCCCAAGATTAAATCAACTGAGTGCGCTACTGCGGGGAAATATAGTTTTATGAAGAGTAGTTCATGCCTCAGTAGCTTGCTCACGTTTTTTAATACAGGGACAGCTGAGTTAGATAAAGGGAATGGATTCACAGTGATACTGCTGCACTTTGTAAAAGTTTTTGACAAGACACCACAAAGAATTCTAATTAATAAATTGCAGCACATGGGGTTGGATATAAAATTGAAGTGGATAAGAGAGAGGTTGATGGAGAGATATCAGAGAGTATAGTTTATTCACAGTCCAGTAAAAGGCATGTGATTGGTGAAATGTCACAGATCTCTGTTCTCGGGCTGTTATTTAATTTTTACATTCCTCTCAAATCCTGTCTTATGAGGATAGAGAGGAACTATTCAGTTGTTTGCCAATAATGCAAAATTGGGTAGAGCAATAGTTAATAAAGCTGATGTTAATTTTGCAGGATGATTTGGATAGGCTGGCAGTCTTGGCAAAGTAGAATGGATCACTTGACAAAGTGCAATGTTATGCATTTTGGGGTGAAAAGAGTAATAGCTGATTACCACAATGATACAGGTTATGCCTGTAGAGGGAGTCCGAGTACTGGCATGTGGAACACACTGTCGAGGCCATATTATAGCAAGGTGACAGGTCGTTCTCTAAATAATTATTAATTCTTTTCTTATTATTCTGGGGTTGTAAATCAATATAAAACAAATTGACATGATTAGCAATTTAATATTGCAAAATGTAAGATTATGCGCATCGGGTTGAAAATGTTGTGTACTACAGTATATTGTTGTATATTAGGGATAATGGTGGAAAGAGAGTTAAAGTTTTAAAAAAATCAGCTAATGCCTTTTTATTCCTGAATAGGGAGTGGGCGAGGCCATTTAGCCTCTAACTTTTGGAGACTGAGTGGGCATGTCAATCTCCACTGGCAGCCAATCAGAGATAGCTGGGCCAAGGCCATCACTAATTAAGCAGCAAGCAGTGAAGAGAGACGGCTGAACAAGTGCCGTCATCTCGTGGTCCCTAACCCTAATACAATAGTGTATATTTAATGTCTGAAATAGTGTAAGTTTGACGGTCAATTTTCTTGAGTTTTCGGGACGAAAAACCCGAGTTTCCAGGAGAAAAAAAGCCGCTTGCTCATGCCAGAGATCAACTAACTTGGGAACCGATCGAAAAAAGGCTTAGAAAAATTTCCTCTAGTCGACGATTAGATTCGAAACAAACTCTTCCTTTGTGCGGTCTTGCGCCGTGGTGTGCAAACGCCACATCCATAGTTGAAGTTTAAAGAGCTATCACAAAAGCTGATAAAATAGCTTAAAGGATTACTTTGATGCTGAAAACACACTAGCAAGTAAAAATAAGGAAATATAATGTTATGATTCGACCACATCTTGACACAGTGTTTGTCACCTAGATTTTTTGGGAATCTGGAGGTGGTAGAGAGGATGCAGAGATGAATGAGCAAGCTGGTGACAGGTCTGTGGAATGCTCACTATGAGAATAGGTTGAAGTTGTGTGAGTTACAAAGTGTAGTTAATAGGCAGAAAAAAGAGGAGATATGATAGAAACTTAAGATATTAAAAGTTTTACAAAACTGACAAAAAATAAATTTTTCATATATGACAAATGAACTAGGAATCATCCTAGGAAGTTATGAGTGTGGTTAGTAAGGCGTGGACTAGAACAAGCTGAATGAATAGCAGAATTAGTTTTGAGTGACTAGATAGTTAACAAGTTTAGGGAGAGGAATGATAGGTTTTGTGTGTACAAATATTAATATGGTTCTTCCACAATGAGTCACCAGGCACCATGGAAAACTGCAAAATAATAATAATAGTGGTTCGTTCTGAAAGATGTCTTTGTGTGATGGACATATCTTTGCCATGCACACAGATCTTGGTGAGTCCTTTCATCATGGAATTTGGTGAACTGTCTATTAAAAAATGTAGCTGAAGGACTACCTGCTAAATGTTTCTTATTTTAAAATTCTTTCCTTCCTTCCTTTCATTTCTGCTTTTCCAGTTTTATGTTGATATTTTATAGCATTGTGCTAGTTTGCTATGAACTAGCTTATTTTTAAATGGGGCTTAACTATCCTTTTGAGGAAAGCGCATTCATTTTTCCGATTCAATTATGTTCTTTTCTACCACTGTTTTGAATTTTGACTATGCATCCCAGTCCTATGCATCATTATCCAAATGGAAACTGCAGGTCTGGAGTTTGGCTGAAACGACTGATGGGAAATTTGGTTTCCATAATTTGGAACTGATCTCCACGTTATTAAATGGCGCAAAAGAGAACTGGAGAGTACAGTGCCCTCCCTCGACGAGTCCTTGAAGGTGCACGTCTTAATTAATCATAATAATTGTTCCATGCAGTGTGAATTATTTTTGATATGTTCATATATCAAGATGTTTGGTCTAAATTATTTGGTGTTTATAAGAGAAGAGGAGACATAAAGTCATTCATGCCAGAAAACAACATTTTGATTCATGTACATAAGCCAGAAGAAGGGGTTTGTGAATCCTCCATATGCCTACTAGTTGGGCATTTTCAAGATAGTTTTAATTGGTCATATCCTGATTTTCCATTTTTGAGGCTGCCTTCTATTTCAGTCTGAAGTGGGGTTTTCAATACATCTCCAGTCTGGCTGTAATGCAACAGGAACCACATAAGTATGGCTGAAACTGGTGGAAGAATCATCATCGAACTGTTCTGATGGACGAAAGGTGCACATTTAGAACCCATACTACACATTCATGGTATTTCCAGTCTATTTATCCCTCTGCAACCATTTGGACTTTATGCAGATTCAAAGCGGCAAGAGAACAAGAACTACTTCAGTCTCGCAAGATCTTACAAGGTTCCCACAAGAAAGGAGAAGCTATCTAATTGGTGAAGTTTTTATATCTGCAGAAGTATGTCTCTTGGAGAAACAACTTTTGTGAAACAGCCTAAATAATATGAGGGCGTAGCAAAAGTTTCCATATAGTTTCTTGTTTAGTTGGACTGTGGATTCATACATTTAATGAGGTAATAGAGAAGAAAGAATATATTAGTGAAGCGTAAGTTAATCTCTTAGATTTTCGATGAATCTAACGAAGCCTTCAATTTGTGATATTCCGCTTCAGAATACTTTTTTTTCTATTTTTTTATTATTTTGATCTCCCCCGCAAGTAAATGTATTCACACTAAAATAACTATGCATTGATGTACTTTATTTTCTCTTTAACTGTATTCCTCTCTCCCACTTTAATGACATCAAATGGTTCCTCATAGTCCATGAAAGCTCCTGAGCCTGAGTAGTCTTCATTTAATCCCAAAACCCTCTCCATCTTTCCTTATTACCATTTCTTCTCAGTTTACATTTTTTTTTTAAAGTTCGTCTTTTAATTACTGTTTATCGTCGCTTTCAGTCATGCCTTTTAGATGACCTTGTTATCAAGATTCTAAGTTCTTCTGAATGCCTTACTTGCTTGTTTCCGCTTTATTGATTTCTCTCCTTATAAAAGAATTTCCTGTGTTTGCTTGTTTCTTTGTTTTGGTTTTAATGGCGCAAGTACTGCTACGGTCACAATGCGCCGGTACACAGGGTGATAAATAACACACATAAACAAGTATAAATACGATGTAAAAGGCGTATAGAATCAAATGTAATAACGAGTATAAAATATGTGCAGAAAAATTCATATTTATGAATATTCATAAAAATTCAGGTGTTAAGAGTTTGTATGAACTAAATTAAACTAATATGTTCATAATTTATATAAGATGAAATATAATAATAACATACAAAACTAGGATGAAATGATGAATCTGATAAAATCTGCCTGAGTGTATAGGCTCAGATAGATTATGAATGTGACTAAAATAGTGACTGCGCTTGTTGACAAAATTAGGGCAGTCAATCAAAATATGAATGATGATTAGTCTGGCTCCACACATCTTACACATAGGCATGTCATCACCCCTCAGTAGCAAGGAGCAGGTAAGATGAATATGACCTATTGGAACCAAGCGAGAGATTCCTCTTGGTAATTAGTCGCTGTATAGATTACACTGCAATAATTTGATTTCAGATTATTATTAATCTCACTGTTCCATGACGACTACCACTGAGACAAGAGTTTGTGTGATGATCTGCTGGCAATCAGCGTATAGGACAGGCAGATAGCGAAAGCTTTAGACACTGCGCTACCATAAAGCAATCGTATTGCTGCTTCTTCGTTATCAATGCATGAGTCATTATACCTGTAAATAAATTATTATTGAGACCTCAAGGGAGTCAGGGAATCACTGAGATTTTTGTTTTTCACATTATCTTTTCATTTTTGAAGTTTAGTGTTAGTAATGTGTAAAACATCTACAATGTTTTGTATCATATAAGGCAATATTGATGTAAGTACTGACAGAGAGACATTCATCTCATAAACAGATGACGTAAACTGGTATCGATAAATACACTACAGTACAATACTGTCAATGTATTTTCTTCTCTCTAGCATATTTTATTGTAAGAATACATTATAAAGTACATATAAGATACAAAATATGTCTTAATCGACTGTATATGTTTTGGTTAAGGATTCCTGTCAACAGTAGGCTCTTAGTAAAATATTTGGAGAATATATAGGGGGTCAGCGCCCCTAACCCCCGCTTTGTTCAAGAGTCAACCGTAAGTTGTTAAGGTTACGAGGTTAATATGGAGAAGGTTTTTTGCATAGAATGGATGAAGACAGGGAGAGAACAAGATGTATAAGGAGAGTGTGAGCAAGGATGTGAGGGGCAGGTTTTTTGCATGCAGAGTGATTAGTGATCGGAAAGCATTGCCTGAGTGTGTGAGGGTGGTGAGCATGGAGGCAGTGAACATATTTAATGTGCGGTGTGATTACTGTGCGTGTGACAGTGCAGTGAGACCTCTCGCAATGAATCTTTTGACTCCATGGAGGTTTGCTAATAATAATAATTACTGATCCAGGGTATCTTAATAATATGGTGAATCCACACCATTTAAAAAATGGTCTGGATGAAAAATGGCTTGTAAAAAAATAAAACAATAAGCTAACGCCTTTTATTCCCTTATAGGGAGTAGATAAGGCTTTTTAACACTGTCTTGCTTTTGGAGGCAGTTCAATCTCCAATAGCCAATCAGAGATAGCTGGTCCATGATTATCACTAATTATAGGCGGGCACCGATTAAGAGACCGGAAAACAAGTGCTGCCATCTCTTGGTACCTACCCCTAACAGGATGTGGTACTGTCTGAAATAATGGGAATTCTGCGGTCGATTTTCTTGAGTTTACTGGACGAAAAACCCGATTTCCAGGAGAAAAAATCCGCTTCCCCCTGCCAGAGATCGACTAATTCGGGAACTGGTCGAAGAAAGGCTTAGAAAAAGTTTCTCCAGTCGTCGGCTAGACTTGAACTATAAGAGACCGGAAAACAAGTGCTGCCATCTCTTGGTACCTACCCCTAACAGGATGTGGTACTGTCTGAAATAATGGGAATTCTGCGGTCGATTTTCTTGAGTTTACTGGACGAAAAACCCGATTTCCAGGAGAAAAAATTCGCTTCCCCCTGCCAGAGATCGACTAATTCGGGAACTGGTCGAAGAAAGGCTTAGAAAAAGTTTCTCCAGTCGTCGGCTAGACTTGAACTATAACTCTATCTATAACTATATCTTTAGGTGGCATAGTGCAAGCGCCACTTCCACTGAGCTACACAGGTTTATATGGAAAATATGACTTCTGCATTGACTTAACATGGGTTTCTTGGTCTTGTTCCCAATGATGAGACACCAATAAAGATCAAAACGGGCTTGGGTAGTGATCAATTTCCATAATACACGCAATATACACATATGAAAGGAAGTTGTCTCAGTATACTGTGAAGCTAACAGCCATTAATATACAAGTAGAATGGTTTTGAGGATATTTCATGCAGAAACGTGTTTGCATGTGCTTGTATAAAGGAATATACTTTAAAGCCACTGATAACTGCTTAAATTTACCTTCAATTTAATTTTTTTGTTACACCTGGCTGTTATTTTATTTTTTTAACAGCTTCTTCATGAATATGACTGCCAAATTTATTAAAATGAACAATCACATCAACTCTGTAGAATACGCAACACTGAGAAGTCATCTCCCTCCTCATCTGGACACACACACTTCTAAAACCTCATTTACATTACATCTGAGATGTTTTAGAAAAAATATTTAAAAAACATAACGTATAAATTGTAACACATTATCCATGTACTCACAGTAACTGATACTTCTTCTTTGACCTTTTGGTTTTGTCCACTGCTGGACGAAGGTCTCCAACATGATTTTTCAGACCACTCAGTTTTCTGCCTCTCCTATCCATCTCATTCCTGCAATTTGTTCCAGGTCATCCCTCCACCTTCTTCTCGGTCTTCCTCATTGTCTTGCTCCACTGTATTTTACAATATCCATGACACCTGTTTGAGATCTTATCCAGGTATTTGTCTTCATATCTCTTAATGTTATTTTTAGCATACTTCTCTCCATGCGATGTGTTGTTCTCAGCTTTTTGTTTAGAGCTTCTGTTAAAGTCCATGTTTCTCCTCCGTATGTTAGTAAAGGAAGTATGCACTGGTCGAACGCTTTCCTTCTTAGACTCATAGAGTTGTTACTTCTGAATATGTCTCTCATTTTCCCATAAGCCAGCCATCCAAGGTGAATTCTTTGCTCAATTTCTTTTCTTTGGCAATCCTCAAAGGATAATTCTTCTTCTTCTTCTTCTTCTGCAGCTTCTCCCACTGAGTCTCCTCCACACCTTCTTGTCGTGGGCTGTCACCACATCCAAGTTCTTCATCCTCAAGTCCTCTTCCACCAGCTCCCTCCATCTCTTCTTTGGCCGCCCGCGCTTCCGCCTTCCTTGCATATCCATCTGCATGACCCTTCTTCCCACATATTCGTCCTCCCTCCTCATCACCTGACCAAACCATCTTAACCTTGCCTCCTGTATTTTCGTACCTAAGTTCGTAACTTTCACTCTGTTCCCCTGACACAGTCATTTCTCAGACGATCCTTTCTGGTCACACCGCACATCCACCTAAGCATTCTCATCTCTGCTACTTCCATCCTGCTGATGTTATTTTTCCTCAGGGCCACAGTTTCTATAGCATATGTGATAGCTGGCCTCACTATTGTCCTATAGATTTTGCCTTTCAGATTGATCGGCACCCTCTTATCGCATAACACTCCAGCCATCTCCCTCCAGTTCCTCCAACCTGCTTGTATCCTGCATCCCACTTCCTTCTCAGCTCCTCCATCTTCTTCCACTGTTGAACCTAAGTATCTAGTCTCACCATCCTGATGACATTTCCTTCCAGCTCCAGATCTCTCCTGTCTTCCACCCACTGTGCAACACATATACTGTCTTACTTCTGCTCAGTCTCATACCTCTCTCTTCCAGTACTTTTCTCATCTTTCCAGTTTAGTTCCCGCTTCTTCTCTTGAATCTGCACACAGCAAGATGTCATCTGCATACAACATTGTCCGAGGCGCATCTTCTCTCACTTCCTCTGTTACCACCTCCATCACAATATTAAACAGAAACGGACTTAATGCTGACCCCTTGATGCAAGCCAACAGGAAAATATACCATTCCTCGGGTATATTTTCCTGTTGGCAAACTTTCATGAACAGGTCCCACAGCAGGTCAATTCCCTCTTCCCCAGTGCCTTGCATGCCTCCACTGGAATTCTGTCGGGGCCCACTGATTTTCCATTCCTCATCCTCTTCATGGCCTCTGTCACTTCCACTCTACTTTATCTTCTGCACCATCCCCTCAGAAAGCTGCCAATCTTCTCTGTGAGTTCTTGCATTTTCCTCATCCAAAAGTCCTCAAAGTATATTTTCCATCTGTTTCTTATGTCCACATCCCTCCATAATACTCTTCCTTCAGCGTCTTTGATCTGCCTCACATGCAAGATGTCCTTTGCTGCTTTATTTCTACATTTCGGTAGTTGATAAACTTTTCTCTGTCCTTCTTTGTTTCTAATTGATCATACAGATCTTGATATGCCATGGCCTTCGCCTGTGCCACAACTCTCTTGGCTTCTTGCTTTCTCTCTCTGTCCTCTTCTACTCCTGACTCATCTCACTTCTGCTTTGCCTTCCTCTTAGCTGTCACTGCCACTTGTACATTATTATTCCACCACCAACCCTCCTTCTGCTCTCTAATCTTTCCAGATGTCTCACCAAGCACCTCGATTGCACAGTTCAAGATTGCTTATTAATTATTATCCTCAAAGGATAATAATTGGCCCAAATATACATATGAAGTAACTTGTTCTATTTCATGGTTTTCAACTTTGACAGTTCTATGGTTTATGTATTTATTCATCATTATTATTTTTTTCTCTATTTATTTTCAATCCAATTACTCTGGAGGCTTCATTTAGCTGATTTAGCCTTTCTTCCAGATCTTCAAGATTATCTGCTATTAGGATTATATCATCTGTAAATTTCAGATGATGCAGCCTTTCTCCATTTATGTTTATTCCTTTTCAAGGCTTCTAAATACTTCCTCTAGTGCAGCTGTAAATAATTTCGGAGATATGGTGTCGCCTTGCTGGATGCCTTTTTGTATTGGGAACTTTTCACTGTTTTTATATAATTTAATTAGCGGAGTTGCATTACTGTAAATATGTTTTAGTGTTTCAATATATGGCTTCTCAGTTCCCTGGGTTTCAAGTGCTTTTAGTGTTTCAGATGTTTTAACTGAATCAAATGCTTTTTCGTAGTCTACATATAAGCCAGACATATACATCCTCTAACTTGCCATCAAGATGTTGGCTGTGGTTTTATTATTTATTATTATTATGTGACACCTCCATGGAGTCCAAAGACTAGAGGGAGAGTGCGCCAACAGCATCGAACGATTAATCCCTTCCAACTACTAACAGCGCTCAAACTTGCTTAACTTATATGGCAGTGGACATTAAGAGCGCTCGCCTCTGAAATGTTTATTATTATTATTTCATAACCTCCATGGAGTCAACAGACTCATCATGGGAGGCCCATGCAGCCAGTAACATGTCTGTCATAATGAGCTTTGAAGTTATGTACACTACCTGTACTCACAACACGCTCAGGCAATGCATTCCACGCACTAACAACTGTCCACATAAAAAATCTACTCCTCACACCCTTCTTCATCTTTATATAACTTCCAGGGATGGCCTCTCAATCTTCCCTTCATCCACTGTTTTTATATAATTTCTTCCGTATTAATCTTATAGAATTCTTTAAAAACTAACTTGGACTCTATCATATTTCCTCTTTTCCTCCTGTCGACATTCGCTCAAACGGCCTTCACAACCAACACTCCAGAGTTCTGATATCACTTTCGTTATTCATCTTTGTACCCTCTCTAGTGTTTCCACATCACAATGAAAACTAGGTGACCAAATCTGAGCACAATAGTCCATATGTGGTCTGACCATTGCCTTATATAGGGGCACCACAAGAACTCTTTATCCTTACATGTTAATATACTTTTTATCATAGTAGCTATATGATGTGCAGTCTTGGCAACATGTGCGATGTGCCCTCGGAACTCCAGTCCACTTTCCACCATCACTCCAAGATCCTGAATCTCTTCTATTTCCTGAAGTACAGCAATACAGTAACCAATACAGTAAGTGGTCTTACATCTCTGTATCCCAAAGTGCAACACATTGCATTTATTAACATTAAAACTGCAACCCCACTCATTTGTCATGGTTAAAAGTCTAATCAATCTTCCTGTAGAGTAGCAGTTCTCAACATGATGTAAGCGTACCCCTTGGGGGTACGTGGTAAAAGTTTTTGGGGTACACCATGAGAGCTCAAAAGTCGCTAGATCTAGTAACAGTCTCTAAGTTGGCAACACTGATACTGATTAATTTCTGAGAACTAAGTGACAAAGCGCGGAGCTGTAGTTCATGTCTATACACGTTTGTCAATCTTCCCTCCCATTCCCTACCTGAGAGCCGAACCTACCTGAACAGCTGATCGCCCAGTCAAAACATTCTAAGGGAGTGAATGTGCATTCTTACTGCTCTATGCATTTGTTGTGATTTATTTCACTTCCTGTGCTTAAAGTTATTATTAGTCTTCAGTTCACTGTGAAGTTAAATGAACGTTTCTAACGTGCCTTGAAACATGGATAATTAAGAAGAAAAGTAACGTTGAGCCGGAACCGATTGCTTCTACATCTACGACTAGGTCATCATCCCATATGAATAAAGAGGTGGACAGATACAGCAGTAACTAAAAGAACATTAAATGTTAAACAATCAAGTGATAGAAAAAGAAAACAAACACGTAAATATCATGAATCATATTTACAATTTGGCTTTACATGGACAGGAAATTGAATAGAACCAAATCCACAGTGCGTTGTTTGCTCTGAAGTCCTGTCACAAAATTCTATAAAACCGTCTTTTACAGCAACACTGAAACAAAACATGGACATTTAAAAAATAAGCCCTTAAGCTATTTTGATCGTCTTTTGGAAGACTTGAGTAGTAGAAAAACCGTAATTAAGCATTTTTCTGGTGTAGAAGAAAATGAAAGTGCATTTAAGCATCTTAAGTAAGCCTTCAAATTGCCAAATCCAGAAAGACTCACACAATACGCAAGTCGCTCATTCTTCCAGCAGCAGAAGAAATAGCTTTTTGCATGTTTGGTCAAAAAGAGGCAAACTTTGTCAGAATCATTCCTTTGTCAAACGACACAGTTTCCAGGAGAATTAAAGATATGGCATGTAATATTAAGGACAACTCATTCAAGCTATTCAATGTAATTGTGGTTTGCCATACTAGTGGATGAGTCGACAGACGTAGCTGGGTTAGCTCAATTACTTGTTTTTGTGTGTGGAAAATTCCAGGATGAAATATTTGAAGATATTTTATTTTGTAAGCCTCTCAAAACTTCTACTACGGGTGAATATGTTTTTAACATGATTGATTCTTTTTTTGCCGAAAACAACCTTGAATGGAAAAATTGTACGAGGTCCAACACAACAACAACAACAAAAAAAAAAAAAAAAAAAAAACGAGACTAACCCTATAGCTTGGAAAACAGAGAGTGGGAGGAGAGAGACAAACAGATAGTTATAGACCATGTTCTAACCTGTCGCCGTGAGACAAGGCTCAACTCCATCGCTTTACTTCGTGCGGTGGACACGTGTTAAGATATAGACGTTTTCTTGCCCTCAGTCGGGAAATGGGATGCAAGAGTGAACAGCGAATTAACATCAAGTTTCTTGTGAAACCGAAGAAATCCGCGACGGAAACTTTTCAATTATTGACTGAGGCTTAAGAGTGCATGTCTCGTGCACGCGTTTTTGAATGGTACAAACGATTTTCGGAAGGCAGAAAAAGCGTGAAAGATGATGATCGGCCAGGCCGTCCACTCTCAGCAGTGGGCGATCATCATCTTTTCGATGACAACATTAAAAAAAGTGCGAGATGTGATTCGAAAAGACAGAAGGTTGGGTGTTCGAGCAAAAGTTCATTTGGACAGGGAAAGTGTTGACGCATTTTAACGGAAGAATTGAACATGAAAAAGGTTTGTGCAAAAATGTTGTCAGATGAACTAGATTTGTTGAATTCGGTAATTACTTGTGATGAAACTTCGATATTTACGTGTGATCCGGAAACCAAGTGACCATCAATGCAATGGAAGTCAGCAACACCTTCAAGACCAAAAAAGCACGCATGAGTTGTTCGAAGTTAAAGGCCATGTTGATCGTTTTCCTTGATATCCAGGGTATTGTATTGGCAGAGTTGGCTCCCAGCAGCCAGACGATAAATCAGCAGTCAAGTCACTGACTTGGAATCGTGGGGGTGCTGCAACTTTCAAAATATACATACACACTGTAATTACAGTGTATACGTGTTTGGATAAAATATCAAAATTATGATAAAAATTAAAAAAAAATTAAACATGAAAATTTTGTTTATTATCGATAAAATTATACAGTTTGGCATAATTCAAAATTACTTAAAAATAAAATATATTCTTCTTGTTTTGTTTCATGAAAAAATATTGTTTATTATCGATAAAATTATACAGTTTGGCATAACTCAAAATTACTTAAAAATAAAATATATTCTTCTTGTTTTGTTTCATGAAAAAATATTGTTTATTATCGATAAAATTATACAGTTTAGTATAATTCAAAATTACTAAAAAAACGCTCTACTACTGGCGCAAACTGCATATAAACCAGTGGAACTGCGCGACGGACAAGGAAAACGATCATGAAAAAAATATTGTTTATTATCGATAAAATTATACAGTTTAGTATAATTCAAAATTACTAAAAAATAAAATCCATTACCACAACCCCAATGTTCTAAAATAAACACTATAACAAATGTTATGTCTTTAATTGTAATGTCCAAATATTTAAAGAGACTGAGTAAACACGATAAGCACTACGAACACTACTACAGGCGCAAACTGCATATAAACAACAGTGGAACTGCGCGACGGACAGTGCCACATTACCTCACTATGACATGCTTATGCTTGCGCGCGTATCAATATGACACTGTGGAAAACACAGTGCTGCTAGCATCCTTCGCCCTCCTAAGTGCTACAAGATGGTTTATTATTTTTATACAAAATAAGAGAATTGTATAGGATTGTTGATGATAAAATTAAATATTGCAAGCAAATATAAATAAATTAATAAATATATTTATAGTATCGAGAAAAATTGGAGGTGCTGCAGTGCCTATGCACGAGCGCCCCTCATTATTGCAGTCTTGACGAAATTGCGCGAACGCGTGAGAAGGAAACGACCAGATTTGTGCAGAAACAGTTGATTTTACACCGAGACAGCGCTCCAGCCCACAACGTTTTGTCTGTTAAGCAGTTTTTAGCTAATCACACCACTGTGCTTGAGCGCCCTATTCGCCAGAGCTGGCTTCTTGAGACATCTACCTCTTCCTAAAGATCAAGTCGGTGCTCAAAGGAACCTATTTTTTGTCGGTAGAAGATGTGAAAGCAAAAACGACGGAGATCCTCAACAGCCTTTCAGAAAATGATCTGCAGAATTGCTTTGAGCGTTGGCAGCATCATATAGAGCTGTGTGTCAACTCAGAAGAAAACTATTTTGAAGGAGATCATTGTTGATTTTCTCAAGTTGTTAAATAAAAAAAGATACAAGCAGTCTCGCATTTTCTGCGTCAGACCTCGTATTTCTGTATGTATTGATGGAGCAAAAGTAATGAGTGGTTATATCACAGGACTAGTAGATCGTATAAAACAAGTTGCACCAGAATGCAAGTTCACTCACTGTTGTCTTCACCGTGAAGCACTGATAGCTAAATTTCTCCCTGATGATTTAAAGAGAGTTCTGGTTGAAAGTGTGAGAATGGTTAATTTCATTAAAACTCGACCATTGAAGTCTCGCCTTTTTTTCAATTATCTGTGACAAAATGGGTAGCCAGCATAAGAGATTGCTGCTTCACAGAGAAGTATGTTGGTTGTCACGAGGAGAGTTCTTTGCCGTTTATTTGAACTCCACAATGAAGTACACTTTTTTTTTTTTTTTTTCATAGCCCAAGAGTTTCGACTTTCTTTGAGCCTACAAGCCTTAGAATGGCTTCTACGTTTAGCATATTTAGCTGATATTTTTAAAAAAATGAATATCCGGAGCTTATCGTTGCAAGGAGACAACATTGATGTGTTCTATGTTGAAAAGAAAACAGAGGCCATAGTTTTATATATATATATATATCTGGGGAAACGGAATTAGAAAGAGCAGCTGTAACCAATTTCAGCGACTAGATTTGAGCAAATGATTACAGACTTTGAAGACACTAGACAACAAATAATCGTTCACTTAAGCACTCTTATAAGGCAGTATTTTCCACCCCTGATGAAACGCAAGAATGGATTCAAGACTCCTTCACATTTGATTTGGAAAAATGTAAGCTTTCATTGTCCAATAAAGAAGAGTTGATGTCTTATAACAATAGTTTAAAAAGCATTCATTCCAAAAGGCCATTGATTAGTTTTTGGATTGGAATGGAGGAGGAATATTCAACTTTGTTAAATATTTGTTACCTTTCACAACTTTTTTTTGTGGAATTGGTTTTTCATCTTTAACTGCTTTAAAAAATAAATATAGTAACAGGCTGGATGTTACTATATTTATATAGTTGCGACTTGACGATTTGGGATTCCACCTTAGCAAGATAACCCAAACCATTGCTGAACTCTGCAAGAGTAAACAAACACACCCATCTCACTGATTACAGTAAAATGTTTATAAATTTATAAGATTTCTTAAATTTTTTGTCACTCTTTGTGTTTATCGATATATGTAATTTATGAATACAAAATTTAATGTGTATGTATGTATATATATATATATATATATATATGTTTTATTTTATTCCCATTGTTATACTATAATTTTATCTATCTATATATACACATTTCATACACATTTCCAGGGGGGGGGGTATGTGAAGCATAAAAGGTTGAGAACCGCTGCTGTAGAGAATTAACATCAGCACTACTCCTGATAACTCTACCTAACTTTGCATCATCAGCAAACATTTGAAGATCCCCAGTCAATCCATGTGAAATATTAACAAGTTAAACAGAACATTGAGACATGCCACTGGTCACCTTCTTTTTCTGAGATGGCTCCATCATGCACAACTTGCTGGTATTGTGCAGAGAGTCAATCTCCAATCCATCTAACCAATATACCATCTATTCCTATCCTCTGCAGTTTGTACACCAACTTATCATGTGGTAATCTATCAAATGCTTTTGCAAAATCCAAGAATATCACTGTATATGATTCTCCTTTACCCAATACATTTGTCACCTTATCATAAAACATGAGTAGATTGCTAAAACAAGACCTGCCCTTCACAAATCCATGCTAGCCATCACAGAGAATCTTATGTTCATCAACCCAATCCTGTATTCTATTTCTAACCATGCTTGCAGAGAGGCCTTCTTTCTACGCCTTAGGAACTTTCCCCACTGCAAGACTTTCATTAAATAACCAAGTCAAGGGCATGGCTAACTGTTTTGCACATTCTTTAAAAATATGTGGTGATATGTCACCCATTCTGACAGCCTTATTAACATTTAACCAGAGCAAGTTGATATACTTCTGATTCTTTCATCTTTAACACTTTCATTGCCAAGCTGAAAATTGGAATTTCGTGTGGTGGCCAAAATGTTTTTTATTTAGTTAGCGACGTCCACGCGATAACGCGTGATCGACCGTTTGGTGAGAACTCGCACCGCGCGATTGGCAATGAACGTGTTAATTCTCCTAATTCTAGCCTCCCTTCTACATGTTGAACATCATCATCCACACCACTATGATGTACATCGATGAAGTATTTGTTAAATAATTCATTATATCATTTGCTATGGTTATTCTGCTACCATAACTATCCACCAGCATCAACCTGCCATAATTATTTTTCCTCTTGCTTGCCACATAGCAGAAAATCCTTTGTATTAGGTTTCAACTGGCTGGCCAATCTCTTCTCATATTCCACTTTTTCTTTTTTAACCATGTTTGTCAGTTTTCTGGCCTGTACTTTATATTCTTCATGCATCTATTCACTTCAAACTGTCTTGTACTTCCAACATAAGTTCTTTTATAACACTGCTTGCTTGATTTCACTGTTCATCCATCTCACTCCTACTCTATTTATTAGCTTAACTCTTGGTATGCAGTAATGCATTGCTTGTTAGATACTGCCTTATCATTTCCCATGCACTGTCAACATCTTTTCTACATAATTTATGAATCCAATGTATTGATGGTAGTTGACCACAGAGGTTCTGATAAGCCCACCTTAAAGTTCCACATACAGAACTTCTTGATAACTTTTTACTGTTTGACTACTACCTTCAAAACCAATACCTCATTCACAACCACATAAACTTGTTTATACCTTGTATTTAAAGTAGAAAATTAAAAAATGCTAGTAACTCTAACTTTGCAGTGATATACAGTGATATAAGTAATCTTAAGAAACTGAGTTGAAACTGAATCAATAGCATACACAATGTCTGAAAAGGCTATATTATTAAGAGAGACCAGGCTATATAATCATCTTTTTTTTTAGTTTGGTTTCAAGGTTCCATTACCAGACAGGCTGTTTAGAACTACTGATTCTCCTGTGTCATGAATTTCCTGTTGTTTGATCTAGCAACCTATTAGTTACAATGCACTGATTATTAATAAACTGATTAATTGCAAAATGTATTTTGAACCTAATACTACTTTTTCTGAAAATGATGCTGAACTGAAGACAAATTCATGAATAAACATTCTACTGCTTGCCACTATTGCGTTACAAAAACATACATTCACAAGTGAACCGTTATTATTTGGAGTTACATATTTGCTACAATATTTTTTTAATTGTGGTCCCACAGATAATATGTGGATTTGTAATAAATAGTGAAGATGATTATGTGGTATCCTATTTCTAGTTTTAGATTTATTCAGTTTCATAGAAAAGTTTGACTGCATATGTCAATACAAATAATGTGGCCATTCCCACGGCATGATCTCATTCATTCAGAAAATCATCAATGAAAGGACATTATATGTAAGCAGTTCATCTTCAGTGTCTCGAACTTTAGCTTTCAGACATGTTGTAGCATGATGTTGAGTGATCCAGTTGAAAAGATGCATTGTATTTCAACAGATGGAAATTGATTCTTGAATGTGAAACTACATGCATACTCATCAGCTGATAAATGTAGTATTAAAATAAAATTCTGAATGAATCCATGTTTAAAAAGGGCTAAAACTGTCCAAACTGGATTAAAATTATTAGCAGGTGGTAACTAGCCTTCAGGGCATAGGAGCTACATCAGTTCATCTTCCTGCCTTTTTTTTTTTTTGGATTGTTTGCTATGTATGCATGGAATGTCTGCAAATCACCAATCTTACATTCTATTCATTTAGATTACTGATATTCAAAATGTGCAAACAGAGCTAATATCCAGTTGCTGTATCTTTATTTTTTAATAAGGTTTTGCCACTGAGATATTTATTCATTTCCCTCATTTTCATAAGACCACTTAATACGTTCCACAATGCAAACGTGGAGCTGTTCTGTTTCTACCCAAATCTCAGATATGTTAAAATTGGTGCTAGTTAGAATATAGAGGCTCTTTGCCTCTACATCACTGCTTCCTCTAATGCTAAGTTCCATAAGAATCTAGTCCATTTACAATTAAACAGCTTGAAATTTAAAACAATCATCGAACATGATAAATTTACATCACTAACTTCCTACTGATAATTTTCCTCTAAATTAGACTTATCAGGACTTCTAGGGCACTTCTGACTGTATTAGGGTGACCAACTCTTCCGTATTTCCCGAGAACTCCCGTATTTTAGCTAATTTTTTTTTTTGGATCATCCCGGCTCCCATATTGATCTTCAAATACTCAAATACAAGTATTTTTCATAATCAATCATTATCGTTAATTTTTCAATGTATATTATAACCGCCAAATACAATTTGGTATTAATATCAATAGTTTGGAAAATTCTAATCGATACAATTCTGTTCCGGCAAAGATGTTATATCGGTGTGTTGATCTTGTAACCTCTGGCGCCATTTCAATAATCGATACCCATTCGGAATAATCAAATCGTTGGTAGCGATTTTCGATATACACTTCCGAATTTTGTTTGTCTGTTTCCTATATTGCGTTCTTACCAGCCATTGTGTCTGCATTCATTCTCAAAGTATTTTCAGTATCCTTGAACATCAAGTGCCATAGTATATTTTCGTGACGGTGAAACAAAGTGCAAAATCGCCACCAAAAAAGAAATGTAAATATTTGTGTGTTTATTTTTGGAAGAACAGTACTCGTCGCTAAAACCCGTGCCATCCAACGTTCACAAAGCTAATTGAATATTATATAAACGTGACTTCAGTATCGCCCATGGGGGTAATAATGACTGCAAGCAATATTCTAGCACTGAAGGACATAAATGGAGAGAAAGATGTGAAGACTTCTTCGAATTTAAACCTCTTTTTTCGGTAACACAAATAAGGACTTAAACAACACTGCAGGTGAGCTAGCATTAGTTTTTCACACTGTAAAACACATTAGTTATAGAAGCATGGACTGCGTAAATAAGCTATCAAGGGACATTTTCTATGACTCGAATTTGGCCAAGAAGTATGCAGGACTTTATCGATGTTTTAAAATATCCTTCAAAAACCAGCAACTTTTTTTCAATCGCAACTGATGCCTCGAACCATAAAAATAGAAAGATGTTTCCTCTAGTTGTGAGATATTTTGACCCTCTAAATGGCATAAAAAACAGGCTCCTAGACTTCAATGAGCAAGTTGATGAGAGATGAGACAGCTAACTCCATTCATAGCACGATAAAGTCTTCCCTTGATAGGCACAATTTAGATGTAAAAATGTTACTTCATATTGTGCAGATAATGCACAGTGAACTACTGGAAAGATAATTCTGTAATGAAGCTGCTCACAGAAGACAATGAAAACATGATTAAAGCAAACTTCTGCAATCATATTTTGCATAATGCAGCTAAACATGCCTCTGATGGATTTGATATTGATGTTGAAATGATAGTTTTAAAAATTTATGGACACTTTGCAGTATCTGCAAAAAGAAGAGAAGAATTAAAACCATTCTTTGATTTTCTTAAAGGAAAATGGTCTGAAATTCTTCGTCATGTGCCTACTCGGTGGCTTTCTTTGAATCAGCTGTAGATAGGTTAATAAAGAACTGGTTACCTATTAAGAGTTATTTTAAGTGTCAACGACTGTCCAAAAATCTTGAAAAAAACAATTCAGTGATGAGGATCCATAAAAGGAGTGTGTTGTTGATGTATACCTTAATTTTTTTTCCAACATTGGTGCTATTCTTGCTCAAGCTGCCAAATCCCTTGAAACTGCAGATCTTAGTATCATTAAATGCTACAGTATAATGCAATGTTTAGGTAGTAAAATTAAACAGAGGATAAAGGAGAGTTTTTTTTTTTTTTTTGGTAATGCCACTGAAAAGATTTTAAACCGTATGACCCCTGCCCTATAAAAATAAAAAAAATAAAAAAAAAGATGATTTTGTTAGTTTTTACTGTTCACTGTACAAGTACATTTCTAAGAATTTGATTTATCTGATGCATCCTATCCATTGCCGGATTTACGTATAAGCTAAAAAAGCAATAGCATAGGGCCTAGCAATCTACCGGGGCCTCAAATAAAAAAACAAAAAAATATAAAAATTGATAAAAAAAATTCGTAGAAAAATCACACAAATGAAGTCAGACATATCATGATGATAATTTCTAAATAATTTTAAATATACAAAGTCATTAAGACAAACTCAAATATATCAAAAGAAATATAAAAATTGTTTATATACTACCAATTATATTATATTTAATTTTTACTTTTTATTTTTCTATTTTAATTTAAAACTTTCTGTTCTATGAGCCTTATTTGTCGTTTTTAAAACCCTTTAATTATATAATTATTTCTGTGATTTTGTAAACGCATACTTTATTTTTATATACTTTATTGCGCTTCGCAACCATATGCCTGGGGAAGGAGTGTCCTAGGTTCGATTCCCGTCAGTGACGTAAGGAGCTGAAGGATCTTCCTCAGCCATAGCCAAGTTAGCCACTCTTGGGCGTGGACAGCAGGGTTTTTCCCCGTTTATTCTGGGGTTTTTCATCCTGCAAAGCAGGCAAACTGACCTTGAGAACTCAACACTACAGGCCATAGGATACACCGGGGCATAAGGCTGACCACCTTATCCTGTAAACGGAGTGAGGTCCGATGATCAATGGACCCTCGACACCGCAAGGTAAAAGAGGGTATAAGGAAGATGAAAAATACTTTATTTTTTTAATAAAAATTAAAAGACAATATATTTTCATATATTAAAAAGGCGTATATATTTTAAATTTTTCTGAGACCAGCTGATGTAATTCAAAACCATAGGGGTCTCTGGGTTTTGTATCGCTTAGGGCCTCAGCAGGTCTAAATCTGGCACTGCTTGTACCCCTAAATTTAGACAGTGAACTTTCTTTCAGGCATTTGCAAGCCATTGCTCAAGTTATGAGGATCAGCTGAGGGAGTGTGGACTGCATAGTTTGGTGGATAGGAGGAGGGGTAATATAATTGAGACTTTTAAACTGTTAAGAGGTGGTTACAGGGTTGACACCGGGGAGTTCTTTTGCTTAGTTGAACAGTAGGAAGGAGTAATGACAGCCATCCCTGAAAGTTATGAAAGGAAACTGTGAGAAAGAGGATGAGGAGTGGTTTCTTTGCATGGAGGGTGGTTGAACCATGGAATGCGTTGCCTGATGGAGTGCTGAGAGCAAGAACAGTCAATGCATTTAAGGAGTGGTATGATAAACTTTGTTTGAGAGTTTATTTTTCACTTGGTTAGACTATAATAAGTTTAGTTTAATCCTTTATCCAAGTGTGAGCAAACAAAGTTTGCGCCTGAAAATATCTTCAGGACTGGGGTAAGGTAGTACAACACCAGGCAACTCATTGCAAAGGTGGAGAAAGTTCTCATCACTCCTATCTCAGTATCTCCCATAATGCAATGAGTTTCCCGGTGTTGTACTACCTTGCTCCAGTCCTGAAGATACTTTCAGGCACAAACTTTGTTTGCTCACACTTGGATAAAGGATTAAACTAAACTTATTATAGACTTTTTTCCTAGGAGGGACCTCCCTTGATGAGTCTTGATAGACTTGTGTTTCTTAGAAAGGACCTCTGACGATGAGTCTTTTGACTCCATGGAGGCTTGAATAATAATAATTTCATTGATATTGTAAATGAAAATCTGTATGAAGAGTTTTGTAGTGCAGTGAGTGTTGTGAATATAGTGAAATCAGGAAGTACTGAACAAAAGTGAGTGAATATATTTACTGAATTAAATAACAAGAAAATCAATGTTCAAAATAGTGGTAAAATTTTAGGCTTTGTGTTAAATATTTTCCAGGCTCAAATGCCCACACTGAGAGAATATTCTCAATGATGAACAATAAATGGACAGACCAGAGAAATCAAAGTAGCTTAGAATTAATTAAATTGGTAGTGATCGATTTTGATTATGATTGTAAAAAGTTTTTGCAGTTTGCACAAGGAGACAAGAAAATCAAAGCTGCTGCAGCATCTGTTGATAAATGTAAATATTTAAAATTATATTAAATTTAGGATTCACGTTCCGAAAATTTCACTAAAATTTGTTGTGACTCAATCTCCTTTATTTTCATGTTCAAAAGTTGGTCACCCTAGACTGTACCAATCCACTTTAATCTTGGTCTCTGCCTCTGAGTCTTCTTTCTGCCATCCAACATCTGTTTTGCTAATAGTTCTTCACCCTTTAGGGAGAGGAAGAACATGTGAGCAGAGCTAATTCAGGTGGTGTGTTCAATTTTAAGTGAACACATATCACCTGAAATTGGCTCTGCTCATGCATTATTGAATGCTAACAATATCCACCTTCTGATGTCTTCATTTTTTAAAATATATGATTCTGTTACTGACACCATGTGTTCACTCCCCTTAATTTTTTTTAGAACTCTCATATCTGTGGTTTCTAATCTTTGATCGAATGTTCCATTTTCAATCCAGCTCTCTGATCCATAAGTTGGAAATGGTTCGAACAGTCTTGTATGTAGCTAGTTTAGTTTTTTGACAAATTTCTCTCTTATTCCATATAAATTTATTGAACTCCCTCCCCAAAATGCAGGTGTTCCTATGGGCTTAGTACTCAGCCCACTGGAACACCTGCAGCTGCTTCAATATCTCTTCACAGTAAGTGGGGGAATTATTGATGCTATTTCAAATGAACATTTACCATAGAAATAAATATTTATATTTATAGAATAGACATAATGCAGAAAACAAATGTTTGTGCAAAAGTGGGAGGAGTGTGTTGGTAAGAGATGGGTCACATTAATCTAACTGCTCTCCTCTGTATTGAGTCAAGCATTTTGAGAGGGTGCTTAGGGGTCCCATTCCAAATGTGAAAGCAGTATTTAATATAGCTGGGTGGATTTGTGACTTGTATAAGTTTAACAGCTGTTCAGAGATGAAGTAACATCTTGAGCAAAAGAGAAATCCTAGTTTTTTAGAATCTGAGAATGCAATGGTTGTGATGTATTTATTCCAGGAGAGGCTTGATGTCAAGGTAATTCCTAATTCAAATTTCTAGACAAGAAGAGAAATCTCATCTTGTCTGGAAATTTAAGTGTTGTCAAAAATAATACTGGAAGAATTTTTTTTTTTTTTTTTTTTTGTGTGAAAAAAACTGAATTTTACTAGCATTAAAATGGATGAGGTTATCTGAACCCCATTGGAGGATGGCTTGGAGATCAGAATTGAGGTCAGTGGTGGTTGATGTTCCATAGGTTGAGGTGAATTGTGTGGAGTAAGGTTTATCAAATGAAAGGGAGGAATGCAATGTGCTGGGGGTCAACTGAAGTAGGTCACTGATATACAGAAGGAAGAGGGTTGGTGAGAAAACAGAACTTGTGGAACCCTGGCATTAGTTGAATGGTGAGAGGATAAGGAACCATCCACCATAGTGTGTGTCCAGACAGAAAGTTGGCAACCCAACTGCAGAAGTCCTGAGACAGACCAAATGATGCAAGTTTGCTTATTAAGCCTTTGTGCCAGACTAGGTCAAAAGCTTTGGCAATATCGTGCAATCACTTGAGATTCACCAAACATCTTCATGGCATTTGTCCAGAGATGGGTGATATATGCGAGTAGATCTCCTGTTGATCGGCAGTGACGGAATCCCTACTGGTGGTTGTTTATTAGATGGGTGCCTTCAAGGTAGTGTAGGAGTTTGGAATTGATGGCTTTCTTCATTACTTGAGAAGAAAACCACTTGAGATAGGGTGGTAGTTAGATGGCAGAGATTTGTCGCCCTTCTTGGGAATGGGTTGAATTCATTACTTGAGAAGAAAACCACTTGAGATAGGGTGGTAGTTAGATGGCAGAGATTTGTCGCCCTTCTTGGGAATGGGTTGAATATAGGTGAAATTCCAGGACGTGGAATAGATACAGTGGAGTAAGAGAGTATATACTGGTGACATAGGATAGGAGTCGGTTCTGGTGCAAACATCTTCAGATCAACTGGAGGAATGCCATCAGGGCAAGAAGACTTTTTGTGTCCAATTTGGACAATATTTTTCTGATCTCTTTCTAGCAAAAGGATATAGGGGATATTGTATGCTGGGCATCTGGAATGGGGGGGGGGTATTTACCATTGTCAGTTATGTGTGCACTGGAATGAAAGTGTGAAGCCATGAGATTGGTTTTTTCTGTGGGTGATGATGGATTAGAGCTATCTGGGTATGAGGTGGGAATAGAGCTGGACAAAAGTTATGACCAATTGCTTTGGTAAGAGACCGAAAGGCTCAGCTGCAAGTTTCCTTTTTTGCTCTTTTGAACTCTGTGTTGGAAGTATTGATAGTTTTCTTCCATCTATTTCAGGCTTCAGTATATTAGCACTAAAGGAGGATGGAGTTCTTGATGCGAGCCAATTATGGCATGCTTTTCATCTGTACAGCCTTGGCACATCTTTTGGAGAACCAACCAGGATTTAGTTAGGGCACAGTAGTTCAGAGTAGTGTGGGGAATATATGTTTTCATGCCAGCGAGGATTACTTTGGTTATATGCTCGATGCATACGTTTGAATTGGAAGGCCAGAAGCAGTAGTCTAACCATGGGAAATTAGGCATAGGAAAGAAGATGAGCACTCAATTGTGGTCAGAATTACTTAGGGGGCCTACTAGAAGGGTCTTTGGTGAGGAAGAGATCTAGGGTGTTTGGAGATTTGGGTTATCTGGTAGGCATGTGACAATTTGTGCGAGGTCATTAGTGATGACAAATGTTTCAGTATCTCTGACTGCAAGATCTGTACAACTGGAAGAGAAAAGCCAGTTGGTGTTGTGGACATTAAAATCTCAAAAAATAAATTTGCTAATTATTAGGATGGGACTGGAGAAAATCAGAGTTGAGAGTGGTTGGTGGAATTAGGAGAGCAATAGAGACAGCAAAAGAATTTGAGTGGGGAATTGATATCTTCAACCAAAGAAGGTCAAAGTTAGGTGCTCTGTGGCAAGGTATGTCAGAGCAGATGCCATACAAACTACAATCTCACTAGAAGTGAGATTTGAGTTTCTGCCAAAAAGAGTAGGTGGGGTTTGGTAGACTGAAGATGGTAGTAGACACTATTAAGGTTGGAGTTGAGGCCACGGATGTTAGTGAAGTTGATATGCAAGGTTCTGTGGAGCATACATTTGACTGCAAGGGTCTTACACATTTGCTATGCAGTGCCTGCATACTGCTCTCCATGGTGGCTACCACTGTGACACCACTAGCAGTCACCATGGATTTTTGCACTAATTTAACTTGTTTGTAATCTATGATCCAATTGTTCTCTCCATTTTGGCATTTTTCTTCAAGTTGTTTTCGAAAATGACATCCTTGTTCTCTCTGGGCGAATTTTAGGTTATATATCGAGCTCTGTATTATATCCCACTTATTATTATTCAGGCCTCCATGGAGTCAAAAGACTCATCGTGGGAGGTCCTTTCTAAGAAACACACAGTCTATCATACCACTCCTTAAACGCACTGACTGTTCTTGATCATTGACCACCACTCCATTAGGCAATGCATTCCATGGTTCAACCACCCTCCATGCAAAGAAACCACTCCTCACCCTCTTTCTCACAGTTTCCTTTCCTAACTTTCAGGGATGGCCCCTTCCCGCTGTTTAACCAAGTGAAAGAACTCCCGGTGTCAATCCTGTAACCACCTCTAACAGTTTAAAAGTCTCAATCATATCACCTCTCCTCCTTCTATCCACCAAACTCTGTAGTCCACACTCCCTCAGCTGATCCTCATAACTAACATTGTACAGTCCTGAAACCATCTTTGTTATCTGCCTCTGTACCCTTTCCACAGTTAATTTATCCCCTTCACATCCTGGGGACCAGATCTGAGAACAATAGTCTAAGTGTGGTCTGATCAAAGTCTTATACAATGGAATGATAACCCTTTTATCTCTGCAGGTGTGTCCTTCTCATTACTGCAGCAGTCCTTTGTGTTACCTTCACTACTTTGCAATATGTCCACTAAATTTCAGGTTTCTATCAAATCATCAACCCAAGATCTCTTGTCTCCCCCTACTTCCTCCAGTTTAACTCCTTCCCAAACCTCAAGACCTTACATTTTGATGCATTAAACTGACAGCCCCATTCATTTGCCCATATATCTAGCTTACTCAAATCCTCTTGCAGGGCTATCACATCTGCACTCTTACTAATAACCTTTCCCAGCTTCGCATCATCCGCAAACAACTCAATGTCCCCTTCCAATCCATGGACAATGTCATTGATATAAAGGTTAAACAATATAGGTCCCAGTACTGAGTCCTGTGAAACCCCACTTGTAACCTTCTGCCTTTTTGATAGTGCTCCATCATTCACAACTCTGATACCTATCGGACAGCCAATCCTGAATCCAATTGACCAATCTGACATCATTATGTGATGAAATTCATTTCCCTCATAAAGACAATCACAGCCATGCATGCCCACAGAGAAATTTGAACTTGTGACCTGTTGGTTGGAGACGGTGGGTATGTTAAACCACTTGGCCAATCAGACCAGCATTTACACCATATAATTGTAGCTAGCATTTTGAACAACTCTTGTTCTGGCAACTTGTGTCATTTCATATCTACAAAACTTAAATATGATTTTTCAATCATGGAATATATAGCAAGCAATCTGATTCTGACAATTCCAATTTGCCCTTCCCCTCCCCAGTTTCCTTTCCATGATATTTCTTAGTTTTTTTCTCAAGTATGCTTGCATAAATTTTACCCGGAGAGTATTCAAGTAGGGAAATTCCATTTCTAAGCTTTTTTTTTATTTTTTTATATACACGAAGTCCAGAAACAGGGAACTTTTTGATATCATTTCGGGCTTCCACAAAGCATGATAGTGGTCTTGCATGATGTGATGAAATTCATTTCCCATATAAAGACAATCACAGCCATGCATGCCCACAGAGATCTGAACCTGTGACCTGTTGGTTGGAGACAGTGGGTATGTTAAACCACTTGGCCAATCAGGCGAGCAAATTTATCCTCTATATTTTTATTGAAATCTTCCAATAATGTATCTTTTACACAACTTAGCTTTCTTACATTTTTCTCTGAATTGATTCTCTGAGCATATACTGGCCTACTTGCTTTAAACTTTTGATCTGTTTTCTTCTTTTCCAGGACTGCCTCTTCAACTTCCTGAATCCGGGTTTAACTCATATTTGATTCTTTTCAAAAACCTTTGCACACTTTTTTCTTTTTCAATATGAAGTTCATTTTTCTGTTCTCAACAACTACTTCTTATTTAAAATTCCCTGTATACTTGTGTCACTGTTCCATGTAATACTGGAACATAACAGCAACTAGTCTGTGACCTGAACAGAAATCCAGAATATACCATTATTAGTTTTGGTCTTTTACTCATATTTTCCCAAAACATTTCTATATGTCTGATATTCATTTCCTGTTCTGCTGTTTAGATCTAAAAGGACCAAATTTTCCATGTCAGGAACTTTCTTGATAATGACTCAAATTCTTCCGCTTCTTAATAAAATCCACTTGATATTTGTTATTCATAACATATCTTCATGTTTGACAATGAGTACTACACCTCTTTGCTTTCTCTGATCATTACTGCCTGAATATAGTATTTTGTATTTGTTACTTAGAAGAATCTTCTGTTTATCTTTTTGTCTAATGACGAGAGAGGACACGTTATTTGGACAACTCATATGTAAAGGAACCAATACTGCTGACTACAGGTCTTCATGGGATCTTTTAGATGTGTACTTTATGCATCCATAATTCCATGGAGATTGAATATTAAGCGCCATTTAGTATCCATCTATTGTTTACCTCGTTTCTATAAACATGCATGTTATCATTGTGTCTTGGTGACCATGGTGAAATCTTAACTAAAAATTTATCATTAGACTTTCTTGTATTAAATTGAAATATGTTGTCTCTAGTTGTTTTTTTTTAACATAGGATAAATATAGGTTTTTTAACATAGGATGGATAAACTAAAAAAAATTCTAACTTCATCTACATCCTAGGCTATTTCCCCAACTGTTATTATTGCTTCGACCACTTGTTTTGATAGTCATATCACCCACTGTGTTCAAGTTATCCATCCTACACTATTCTGCTTACACTTGAATAATAAAGAATGTCAAGTTATTTTCTAATCTTCATTTTTAACAATGTTCTGCCACCTGTTCATCTCCCCCTCCCCTTCCCCTATTTTTTTTAAACTGTTAGGAACTTTCATATCTGGGATCTCCATATGGAGATCTCACATATGAAAGTTCCTAAGAGAAGAATGGAATTTCAACCAGCATTCTCTGTTTATTTTAAAAGTAGCTTGATCACTGATCTTACATATTGCTAGTTTGTGGTTTTGGATGATTTGCATGTATTTATTCAACAAGGTCCTCACCACCAGCTAGTATTTAACTTATCAAAAATACATCTTTCATATTAGTTACATACTGCTGTACCGTAATATTTAAAAAACTAACTGTAGTCCACAGTATGTTCTGAATTGAAACCACAGCTCTACACTAAGTATTAATTTTGAAATTCAAAGGAGTTTTTGTACAACAAGCAGGAGGGCTTGCAGGGTAATGCAAGGCTGCAGCAATTAAAAAAAAAAAGTTATGGAGATATACAAACATTCATAATTTAAAATGTATGTGTATATATATATATATATATATATATATATAAAGCAATAAAGTGGAAAAATAATCCTATTAATCTATGCAGAGGCTATGAAGTATTCAATGTGGGGATATTCTGTCAAAATGTGAAGTTAGGAGTTATGTTGCAATTACCATCATACTCCTATAATGCAGGGAAGGAAGTTAAATGAATGAAATTATGGCCTAGTATTGAATGTTACTTAGAAACGGTATAATTGCAATTATTATCATTATTATTTTATTTATTTTTTTGTTGCATAAAAACACATGTGGGACTTCTCATATGCACATAGCACATGTATCTTACAGTGAAATACTAATTTGTTAATAAAATGAATAAATATTTCATGCCTTATATATAGTTGTAGACTTAAGAATGGAAATTTTAATACAACTGAACATTGAAATATATACATAACAATGGAAGCTTTTTAGACATGCAGTTAAGATAGAACACTATTGCAATCAGTCTTGGGAAAATTTTCATCCTTGTGTAAAATCACATATAAAAATCAGCATAGTAAACAGATTTTTCTATGTGGTTTGCTGACTAATTGAAACAGGGTAAAGAACAATGGATACAATTCAGAACATAACAAGGAGTATGTTGCAGTTGCAAAGTGATTTGCAATGAATAAATGAATATGACAATGATTTAATTTTTCTATTTCAAATATGGGTACATTACTTCATAAAACTTCACAGTAATTTTAAGACCAATTTTAACTCAACTGCAACTTGAGTGTCAAGCTACATAATTCTTTTGTTACAATTTTAATCGCTTCCAAAACTGTTAGTGCCAGTGTGACAAGTTGTTAGTGCTGTAAAGATTGTTTCAAATCCAACAAAAATATCAGTTACTTAATTATCTTATTTTGTTCTTGGTATCAACATTAAAGACATAAGTATCAGCTGTTGGTTTATTATTATTCACGCCTCCATGGAGTCAAAAGACTCATCATGCGAGGTCCTTCCTAAGAAACACAAAGTCTATCAAGACTCATTGAGGGGAGGTCCCCCCCCCCCCCCCCCCCAAGAAACACAGTCTATCATACCACTCCTTAAACTCACTGACCGTTCTCGCTCTCACCACTCCATCAGGCAATGCATTCCATGGTTCAACCACCCTCCATGCAAAGAAACCACTCCTCACCCTCTTGCTCATAGTTTCCTTTTGTAACTTCCAGTGATGGCCTCTTGTCATCACTCCTTCCCGCTGTTCAACCAAGCGAAAGAACTCCCCAGTGTCAACCCTGTAACCACCTCTCAACAGTTTAAAAGTCTCGATCATATCACTTCTCTTTCTTCTATCCACCAAACTCTGCAGTGCGCATTCCCTCAGACGATCCTCATAACTATCATTGTACATCCTGAAACCATCTTTGTTATCTGCCTTTGTACCCTTTCCACAGTTAATTTATCCCCTTCAAATCCTGGAGACCAAATCTGAGAACAATAGTCCAAGTGTGGTCTGATCAGGGTCTTATACAATGGAATGATAACTGTTTTATCTCTGCAGGTCAGCGTCCTTCTCATTATTGCAGCAATATGTCACCTAAATTTCAGGTTACTATCAATCATCAACCCCAGATCTCGTCTCCCCTACTTCCTCCAGTATAACTCCTCCCATAGAGCATGCAGTGTCCCATTGATGTTTCCCAAACCTCAAGACCTTGCATTTTGTGGCATTAAACTGACACTCCCAATCATTTGCCCATCTATCTAGCTTATTCAAATCCTCTTGCAGGGCTGCCGCATCTGCACTATTACTAATAATCCTTCCCAGCTTCTCATCATCCGCAAACAACTGAATATCCCCTTGTAATCCAAATTAATATTATGAGTATCTCTATGAAGTCAGTAGACTCATCGTGGGAGACCCAAACTATCAAAACAATATCTATCATATTCTTGAATTCATTTACAGACAAAGAACTCGCAACTGAGTCAGGCAATGCATTCCACTCATTCACCACCATCCAGGCAAAAAACCTTGTGCTAACATCCTTGTTAACCACACTTTTCCTTAATTTCCAGGGATGACCTCTTGTTCTTCCATCACTATCACACAGCTGAAGCATTTCCCCTGCATCAATCTTATAAAAACCTTTTAGTAATTTAAATGTTTCTATCATATCCCCTCGTCTCCACCTATCAACCAACCTCTGCAATCCACAAGCTCCAAATCTATCAATGCAGGGAGCATTTTTTACATCCCTCTCCTCTGAACCTTTCCACAACCTCCTCATCTCCAAGGAATCCAGGTGATCAGACCTTAGCACAGTAATCCAAATGTGGAAGTATCAACGCTTTATAAGGGGAATAATAACCTCTTTATCTCTGGATGTCAGTTTGTCCCTCAACAACCAAGTAATCCTATGTGCAATCTTGGACACCTTAGCAATGTGTCCCCTGAACTTCATCTCCCTATCTACCAACACCCCTAAGTCCCTAGCCTCATCAATCTCTTGGAGTACCATTCCATCAATGTAGTACACAGCTGGTAATCTTTTAATCCCAAAATGCATAACTTTACACTTTTCCATATTGAATTGACATCCATTTCCTTTTGCCCATTTTACCAGCTTATTTAAATCATCCTGCAAACTCTCAACATCTTGATTTTTTATTGCGTTACCCAACTTTGCATCATCAGCAAACAACTGAATATCTCCCTTTAAGCTATTTCCTATATCATTTATGTACAATTTAAACAACAATAGCCTAAGCACAGAGCCCTGAGGCATACCACTGATCACCTGCCTCATCCTGGACTCTGCTCCTCCATACACCACCTTCTGGTATCTCTCCCTGAGCCATTCTCCTATCCATATCACCAGTATTAGTATCCATCCCCATCTGCTCCAATTTGTGCAACAGTATTCCATAGGGGTATCCTGTCAAAAGCCTTAGCAGAATCCAAAAGTACCACTGTGTAGCCATTTCCTTTGTCCAACTCAGATGCCATTCTATTATAAAAAGCTAATAAATTGCTAAGGCAGGATTGACCTTTAACAAAACCATGTTGGCCCCTATAGAGTATCATATCCTGATCCACCTATTCTTGAATTTTGTCTTTCCCAATACTTTTATCACCACTCCCAAGATGGTGATTGGTCTGTAATTAACTACCACAGTTTTAGAGCCACCTTCATGCATAGGAACTACTTTGCCTCCCTTCCACTCCCTAGGAACTATACCAGAGTTCAAACTTAAGTTAAATAACCAAGTAAGAGGCATTGACAATTCCTTTGAACATTATGCAACACCCAAGCTGATATTCCATCTAAACCTACAGCAGTGTTGGCACTTAAAATTTTCAATACACTAAGTACCTCTGATTTCTTAACTTCAATTCTCACATTAGTTTTTGCTACAGGTACAGAGATATTCGCACTTGGGTGATAGACTTTTGAAAAGTGATCACTCAGTAACTCTACTATTACATCTGAATTGGTCACCTCGATACCATCGGCACCCACTAAGGTTATCCTTCCGAAATCATTCTTCCTTTTACTTGCCACATAGTGAAAGAACTCTTTGGAATTACCCTTGATCTCCTTGGCTAAGGTCTTCTCATAATCTGATTTAGCTTTCTTTACTATACTGGTAACCTTCCTAGCTTGAGCCTTGTACTGCTCACGGATGTACTGATAGCCTTTCTCCTTGTAAATTCTCCATAATATTTTTTTTTGCAGATCAATATTGATACTGCTACTCATCCATCTAACGCCTACCTTGTTTGTCTTCCTGATCATGGGGACACAATCTGATAATTCCTTCCTCAGATACCCGCTGATTTTATCCCATACACTGCTAACATCTTTCCCCTACAATATGTTCTGCCATGAGACTGCTGCAAGCTCACTCCGAAGCGTGTTATAATTGCCTAACCTGTAGTTCCATATATACCCCTTCTTAAAAGAGAGAAATCCACAAATTTTGCAACCTTCCAAGTCAATACCACATGATCGCTCTCACCAATTGGAGGCAACGACGACACCTTACTTATGCACATATCTATCCTCTGAACCAACGACCAGGTCCAACACTCTCACACCACGTGTCCCTTCAGTTATGTGCTGTTCCAAGTAATTATCTCGTAGAAGTGTATGAATTCCATTTCCTTTTTGCCAAGTGATATTTCCTCCTTCCAATTGATATCACCATAATTAAAATCCCCAATAATAATCACTAACCCTGAACTCATTGCACTAATTTGCTGATGCATGAATTCAATATCACCCCCCAATACCCCCTGGCCTATAGCAGCAACCAACTGTATATTTGGTCACTATTTCACACCACATCGCCTCAAATGTACTATCACCCACATGTCTATCATCTTGATATACTACTTTCTTTAGCTGCAACTCATCAGCTATCATCAACAGTACTCCTCTCCCGTTCTGTCTTCTCTATCATCCCTGAAAATACTGTACCCATCACATTCAATTCAAGTGACCACATCTTCTGCTGACAGCCAAGTTTCACTAATGCCTACAACTTTTCCCTCTTATTTCGAATGCTTCTTGCATTTGTATACAAAAATTGCAGATTCCCTTTAGTTGTTGTACCAGCTTTAGAACTGATATACAAGTCACTAATTTCAGTAGTCCTTTGCCGATTTTTATCCCCTCTATTCTGCAATTTATTCCGCGAATAAGAATCAACAATTATACAATCACTGCTTACGTTTTTCTCCCTCTTACACTCAACCTTTTCAATTTTAGTTTCCCTGCCCAATTACTTCAACTTTTCAGAAAACAGTATCTTCTTCAATCGCTTATGACCTTCCATGTTAATATGTGCAACCCATCTCTTGCATACAGCTGTCTTTTGCCTTCAAACACACTCCAGACATCAACAAATTCCAAACCTTTTTTTGCACATTCTTGCAATCATATCATTCATTATCATCGCTCGTCTACTTAACTCATAATTGTCAAAACGAGCCAGCATACACACTATCCTCCCATTAACACTTTTCTTCACGATAGCTAACAATATTCTTAAATCTTTTGCCACCCGATTTATACTACTACTCATGTTTTTCAAGATTTCATTATCAAGATTATGGTAGACAAATAAAATTATATTAACATTGTATAGAGAATAAATGACTGTGTAAGAATGATATTGTGGGATAAAAATGGGAATAGCATGACTAATGCAGAGGACATAGTGGAATTGTTCAATGAACACTTTATTGGAGTATTTCATCCTCGAGGAGTCAGTTTTAATGCTAGAGGGAATGGGCAGGTTCAAGGTTTAGAGATACAGGAGGAGAATGTGTTTCAAATACTGAGTACTCTGGATGTCAGTAAAGCTGTGGGACTGGATGGTATTTCACCACAAGTTTTGAGAGAATGTGCTAAGGAACTGACAGTGCCTTTGAACTGGCTTTTCAATGAAAGTCTGGCTGTGGGAAAGGTGCCCATGGAATGGAAGGAAGGTAAGATAGTGCCATTGCATAAGGGTGGTAGCAGGCTGGAAGTGTCTAATTATAGGGCAGCTTGTCTGTCATCAGTAGTTAGTAAGATCTTGGAGAAAGTAGTGAAGGACCATATACAGCATTGGGCAGATGAGGGTAATGTTATCTGTGAGAGTCAACATGGATTTGTGAAGGGGGTGCTCTTGTTTTAGTGATATGCTAGCCTTTTATGATAAAGTTACAAGAGCATTAGATGAGGGAAAGGCATATATATATATATATATATATATATATATATATATATATATATACTGACATTTTCTTAGACTTAGCAAAAGCATTTGACACATAAGCTGATATTTAAGTTGCAGCACATGGGTCAACTGGATTCAAGATTGGCTGTCCGATAGGTATCAGAGAGTTGTGTATAGTGGGGCAGTTTTAAGGAAGCAGAGGGTTACAAGTGGGGTCCCACAGGACTCAGTACTGGGACCTATATTATTTAACCTTTATATCAATGACATTGTCAGTGGATTGCAAGGGGATATTCAGTTGTTTGCAGATGATGCAAAACTGGGAAGGATTATTAGTAATAGTGCAGATGCAGCAGCCCTGCAAGAGGATTTGAGTAAGCTAGATAGATGGGCAAATGAATGGGGGATGTCGGTTTAATGCCACAAAATGTAAGGTCTTGAGGTTTGGGAAACATCGATGGGACACTGCATACTCTATGGGTGGAGTTATACTGAAGGAAGTAGGGAAGACAAGAGATCTGGGGTTGATGATTGATAGAAACCTGAAATTTAGAGGACATATTGCAAAGGTGGTGAAGGTAACACAGAGGACTGCTGCAATAATGAGAAGGACACTGACCTGCAGAGATAAAACAGTTATCATTCCATTGTATAAGACCCTGATCAGACCACACTTGGACTATTGTTCTCAGATTTGGTCCCCAGGATTTGAAGGGGATAAATTAACTGTGGAAAGGGGACAAAGGCGGATAACAAAGATGGTTTTAGGACTGTACAATGATAGTTATGAGGATCGTCTAAGGGATTGTGGACTGCAGTTTGGTGGATAGAAGAAGGAGAGGTGATATGACTGAGACTTTTAAACTGTTGAGAGGTGGTTACAGGGTTGACACTGGGAAGTTCTTTCGCTTGGCTGAACAGCGGGAAGGAGTGATGACAAGAGGTCATCACTGGAAGTTACAAAAGGAAACTGTGAGTAAGAGGGTGAGGAGTGGTTTCTTTGCATGGAGGGTGGTTGAACCATGTAATACATTGACTGATGGAGTGGGTGAGAGGGAGAACGGTCAATGAATTTAAGGAGTGGTATGATAGACTGTGTTTCTTGGGGGGGGGGTCTCTCCCACGATGAGTCTTTTGACTTCATGGAGGCCTGAATAATAATAATAATAATATTAGCAAGTGACTGTCAGTTAATATTTTGAAGCCAAAACCAGTGAAGAATTTGTGGAATGATGCATGCATATATTATTAATGACAAACCTCCATGGAGTCAAAGACTCATAACAGGAGATACATGATATCACACACAAAGCTCATCAAACCAGGCCTTACTCATTCAACATGTCGGCATTCACCATATTCTCAGGCAATGCATTTCACTCATGTTTCAAAGATTATGGTTATTCCAAGTTTCAAAGAACCTACTTGTCACTCCTTTGCTCACACCCTCCTTATAGATTTGAGGAATGGCCTCTTGTGCTACCTTCCTTCTCCCATTGTATGAAAAATTTCTCCCATGTTGACCTGGTAACAACTCCTGACCAACTTACAAGTTGGTCAGGAGTTGTAATGCAATCATATAAGCAGTCATGATAATATAATACTCTATAATACATCAAGATTTCTGCTACTGGTAACAATCCTAGCAGTAACTACTCAGGAACTGAGTTGTAGTATACAGACCACAACTAATTAGGAAAAAGTATAGTTTCACATACCTTTTCTATACACCTCTTCAAGAGAATATGTAAAGTTCGATGACAAAAGAAACATTTACAAACTAACTAATGGAATCAATGGTTGAAAATGATGTGGACATGTGACAACATATATACTTAGTTGTTTAAAAACATAATGGGCATAACACCAAGATGTTCATCCACGTGTGCAATATTTTTGAAGATGACAAGAGACTTTATGTAGAATAATACCTTAGTATTTATTGCATATATACACTCCTGAAGCTACTTTGAATTTCCTGAGAAAGCAGGTCATGTACGGCTTTTCCACTCCTTGTACAGGATGACACTTGTCGGCTGTATAATATGCTAATTTTGGATTTATGCATGATTAATTTATACAATTTATTTTTTCCCACAACTTCAATACATTTTGATACACAGATATTTCTGGATCATGTGTGTCATGAACAAGTAGATTTTATAAATGCTCGGTAGTTTAGAAAGATACAAGTTTTGAAATCTTGCATTAGGGAGATGAGGGCTATCTCTATGCCAATGTTATCAAAGTATTTTAGATATCTCATCTTTTGTATGCTGGATATGAGTTATTGCTCTGCATTCTCAATTTGTATGCTTCTTTGTATTCAAGTGTTATGGTTATTGGCAGTTACCTGAAGGTAAAGCTGTGGGATAAGACTGTCTTGTATCTGTTTAGAGATAGGATAAAGCTTCGGTATATATATATATATATTCTTTGTTCCTCTTTTCATTATCAGAGATGCAGCTTAAATTTATCTTCCAGCTGAGCCAGTTTGCTGTATATACAAAATAAATTACCTCGAAGAGTATGCCAGGAATATCAAAAGCAGAAAGAGGCAAGCCCAACACAAGACTTTGTATTAAAGTGTTTATAAGAATTTCCTTGAAACATGAAAGTTTTTTTGTGCATTGTTTAAACAGTAAGATGGGGGAAAAGATATATCAGGTCAAAAATTTCTCCAGGGACATCAGTAAAGATTTGTGATGAGAGTGAATGGTTCCACCACTAATTCCCTAGTTTTTACAATGAAATGCAAGTTTAAGATTCAGTTTGATGCATGTGAAGAGCTTCTAGCTGAGAAAAATGTCTAGAGAAATAGGAAGCTAGAATCGAGCTTCTGTAATGGGTCTCAAAGGCACCACATAATCTGTCTTAGGAACTCTGTAAATTCCCTTAACTAATGAGTGTTAGGAAATTAGATTTTTTTTTCTTTTATTTCCAACTATTGATCATATTATTGGTCTTTTTGTGCATCTGCTATGCTGAGATCAATAAACAGTAAGTACTATTCTCATCCAGTAAGTTATCCATTTTAGATATGTATTCTTTAGCATGCATAACCACCCCACCACCCCTTTCTTTCTGCTTTTATTACTATGATGTCACAATATATTTCTTGAAAAGATGTAAATTCTGCCTTGAAAACATTTAGGGCAGCTGATTTATTTAATTTTTTTTGTTGTTGTTTTGTTTTAATCTTCTTAGTCAAGGTAAAATATTGTCCAATGCTCAATGTCAACTTTGGGGATTATGGAAAAAGTAAAGAGCATTTCAACAATTTTATTGTAAAGTTTTTCCACTTGATTTCTGCAAATTAACCTTGCCAAGAAAGTATATTCTTGCATATCCTTTATCCAAGTGTAAGCAAACAAAGTAACTTCATGACTAGACTACTTGTATATAAAAGCTGATGCCTTTACATCAATTGCCTGAGTATCTCATAATGGAAAGCACACTTCCTTTCAGATGTGCATAATGCTATGCATTATGGGAAGGCCACTTTTCTAGACCAGTCTATCTTTATTGAGGTCTCATCAGTGGGGAGCCAGAAGAGATACTAAGGTAGAACTAATGTGGAAGTCATATTTCCATATGCAAGCAATAAAAAATGGATCAGAGTATATATCTATACTAAAGTATAAATGGTCAAGTTGTGAAGATTCATCACAAGCATCCTTTATCCAAGTGTAACTCTGTTTGCTTACAGTACTTATCTTGTTTTTCATATAATACCTTGATTTTTTTTCCCCCTTCACATTATTTCTTTGCACCTGATGAGAAATTTATTATTATTGCACAGGAATCTCCATGAAGTCCAGAAAACATATCATGGGAAGCTCACGATATACATGATACCTATTATACCTCTTCTTAGATGCATTCACTGACAAAGCACTCAAGACTGGAAACCCATTCTACTCATTCATCACCCAAGCCTGGGCAGTGAATGAGAAAAATCTGGCCTTGATTTCCTCTACTACCCACACTTTTACTCACTTTCCAGGTAAAACTGGAAACCCTTAACCCTCTTGTTCTATCTCCTTCTAGCCAAATGCTGAAAACTTTCCACTGCATCATTTTAATATAAAATCCTTTTAGAAACTTAAATATTTCGATCATATCCTGTCTTTAATGCCTATCAACCAAATTCTACAACCCCAAACCTTAAATCTACCCTTGTAAGAAGCATCATTCCACAGACTGCTCGCCATCTTGGTCGCTCACCTCTAAATCCTCCCCATCACTTTCTTTTTCTGCTTACTAGTGTTCTTCAATATCTATGTAATGCTACAAGCTACCTTGGCCACTTTTGCAATATGCTCTCTAAACACGAATTCCTACCAACACCTCCAAATCCCTAGTTTCACCAATTTCCTTCTGGAATATGGTTTCATCAATGTGATAAAATTTGCAATCTTTTCATCCCTAAGTGCATGACTTCAAACTTTGCCACATTAAAATGACAACCGTTATCCTTTGCCCACAGTGCCAAATTTAAATGTTAACATCACCTTTATCAACTAATGCTCTTCCCAATTTTGCAGCATCGGCAAGCTGAACATTTTCTTTCAAATCATTTCCCATATTATTAATATAAAAATTAAACAGTAGTTGTCCAAGCAGAGAGCCCTATGGCATGCAGGACTCTGTGCTAGGACCACAATCCAGTCTACTGGATTCCACTCCTTCATATACTACTATGAGGTGTGGTTCTAGGAAAATTCACCATAAGACATTTTTGTAAATAATCAATGACTGATAAAGGGTATTATAAAATCATTAAAAAGGCAAATCTTTATTAAGGTGAATGTCAGTGATGCATAACATAATGAAATCATTTAAAAATTGTGCAAATTAAAAGAGATGCTGCATAAATTAATTTTGCTGCAGATCGTCAATTCAGCAAATCCATCAGTAACATCGCTCACTGGAAGAAATGCTAATGCTATGAAGCATTTAAATTTGAATTTTGAATTAAGCATCTGTTTAATAGCGCAACTTCAAACCAATGGCAACAATTTTGCGATAAAGATTTTGTGCCATATGAAATAAATAACCTGTTATAGTTGTTGATGTAAATATGTTAGAAAAAGCATTGATAGTTGCTTTCTCGAAGTCAACCATTAATGTTTCAGGATCTAATGATGAATGATCTAATGAAGCCCTTTAAGGCACTGAATAATCTGCTGTAAGTTAATTCTAATTTGCCAGGAGGCAAAGTAAAAATCTGCCATGGAATCCTTAGGAGTTGCCTGCCAGTCCCAAGCCTGGATAAAGGAGGGTCGGTCAGATAAGTGTCAATGCTCTGAGCGTAAAGAAAAAACACGATTGTTATCTGATGCCTATACGATCAACAAGGTCCTGCGATACCAATTGAGCGATCAGAGCTGGATCGAAAAGTGGGATATTGAAAGGAAACAGAAACAAACTAACAGAACTATTAGCAGTAGGAACATGGAACGGACACTTTGGATGTCAGGAAAACTAGAATTACTTCACGAGGAAATGAAGAGATATCGGTGTGATATACTAGGTCTGGCAGAGATGCCATGTACATCATCAGGAGAGATAAATAGATGCAAAGTCATATGGTCAGGGCATGGCACGAAGCAGGAGTTGGCTTCCTTCTTAACAAAAGAGCTAGAGAAGCACTGTTAGGCTACAAACCAGTCAATGAATGAATCATAGCAGCAAGATTTCAAGGAAAACCATTTAATATATCAATAGTTCAGATATATGCATCCACATCTGAGAGACAATAGAAACAATACCAAAGCAAGATGAACTAATTATTGAAGGAGATCGGAATGCCAAAGTTGGAATAGATAATGATGGTTGGGAAAGAGTCATGGGAAAATATGGTTTCGGAGAAAGAAATGAACGAGGTGAAAAAAATGTTAGAATTTGCTGTGGAACACCACGAGATGATCTGTAACACAAGATTCCAACAAAAGGAGTGTAGAAAATGGATGTGCCAATCAAATGATGGGGAAAACCAAGAATATCATTGATATGATTATGATTAAAAGAAGATGGATACCATCAGTGCAGCAGTGTCGAACTTATCAAGGAGCGGATATAGACTCGGATCATAGTTTAGTGATTGGAAACATCAAGTTGAAATTAAAAAAGAAATATAACCCCCAACATCAGAATAGAAGAGATACAGCAAGAATAAGTGAAGCAAAAATATGAAGAAGGGGTACAGAACAGTGTTAGAGGAGAAAGTAAAAGGTGTGAAAAGAGAAAAAAAAAATGAATCTAAAAGTGAAAGGAGTAATGAAGGTGATAGAAGATGCAGTTGAAGAAACAGTACCAGAAGAAGAAATGGATTAGACAGGAAACACTGAAGTTAGTACAGGAGAAAAGAATGTTGAAGATAAGAAGGGACAAATCAGAACAAATAGAGGAGCAATATAGAAGAATGTGTAATGAGATGAAAAAAGCAGTCAGAATGGATAGGATGAAATGGTTAGAAGCCCAATGCAGTAATACAGAACAGTACTATAGAGAGCATAAAACTAGGGAGGTGTACAAAATGATTAGAACCATTAATAGAAGGTGGCAACCAAAACAGACCACAGTTAAAGATGAAAAAGGCAAAGTATTGATGAATAAACATAAAATTGTACAGTGATGGACAATATACTGTAGTGAATTATATAAAGAAAAACTAGATTTATTTAGATAGCATTTGGAAATCGACTTTAGAATTGAAGCAGATATCACTGGGTAATGAGTATGATATGGACATTTTAAGAGGAGAGGTAGAAAAAGCAATAGGATGGCTAAAACATAACAAGAGTCGTGGTAACGACTCTTGTTATGTTTTAGTTATAATCATTGGAGAAATGATTAAACATGGTGTCGAAAGTATGGTTACAGAAATGCACCAAATATGGAATGTAATATGATAGGAAAGAAGGGAAAATGCCAGAAGAGTAGGTGAAATCGATATTAGTGACATTATACAAGAAAGAAAATAAGCTAGAATGTAAAAATTATAGAACAATTGCTGACAAGTCACTTCGGTAAATTGATGATGATATTGACAGAAAGATGGAGAACACAATTGGAAACATACCTTGCAGATAAGCAAGAAGGATTCAGGAAAGATAGAACTACAATTTAACAGATTTTGACAATGCGGATAATAGCAGAGAAAGCTAGGAGAAAAAACAAAAGCATACATACCTGCTTTGTTTGATTGTCAGAAGGCATTTGATCAGAACGCAACATTAGCAGTGCTAGATTCCTATGGAATTGACCATATTAAAAGATGTTTATAAGAATGCAATGGCAGCAGTGAGAATAGGTGTTGATTTGGGGAAATGGTTTAGAACAAGCAGAGGTACTGGACAGGAGAATCCAATATCACCAAGCATTTTAAGATGCACATTTAGAAAGAGCAATGGACAAAATGAAGGGAGATGAAAAAGGATTATCAGTTACATGGGATGAGAATTAACAATCTGAGATTTGCAGATGACATTATTATTGAAGAAGACGAAAGAGAACTAAAAAAACATTGAAACTATTAAATGAGGAAGGAAAGAGATTCAGACATGTTATGAACTTAAGAAAAAACAAATACAATGATATTTGGTGAGAAGAACATGAAACAAAAGATACAAGTGGATGGAACTGATATAGAAAATGTAGAACAATTGACACATTTATTATTATTATTATTATGGGCTCCAGGGAGTCCTTAGACTCATCGAAGGAGGCCCCAAATCATGTTCATCACAACTATTTGATATTCACACAGTATCTATCATACCTTGCCTTAAACTCATTCACTGTCACAGCAACCACTACAGACTCTGGCAGCTTATTCCACTCATTCAGCACTCTAAAAGTACAGAACCCAGATCTAACACCCTTACTAACCACACTCTTGCCCAGCTTCCATGGATGTCACCTAGTCCTTCCACCACCAACCCTGTTTTCAAAAATATCTTCTGAATTAATTTTATAGAAACCCTTCAGTAATTTGAATGTCTCAATCATATCTCTCCTCCTCCGCCTATCAACCAATTTCTGCAACCCACAAATCCTCAACCTGTTCTCATAAGGTTCATTCCACAGACCTGCTATCATCTTGGTCACTCCCCTCTGGATCCTCTCAACCTCCTACAGAGGAACAATAACATGCTTGTCTCTGCTCGTCGGCCACTTTTGCAATGTGCCCCCTAAACTTCAACTCCTTATCCACCAACACTCCTAAATCTCTTGCCTCCTCAATTTCCTGGAGTACAGTTCCACCAATGTAGTAAACTGCTGCTAATCTTTTCACCCCAAAATGCATAACCTTACATTTTGCCACATTAAAATGACATCCATTCTCCTTAGCCCAGATCTCCAATCTATCCAAATCATCCTGCAAAATTTTTGACATCATCTGCATTCACTATTGCCCTGCCCAACTTCGCATCATCCACGAACAAATGAACTGTTCCTTTCAGATCCTTTCCTATATCATTAATAATATTTGGGAAGTAAAAATGACATACAACTTGTACTGTAAAAAAGAAATAAAAATCAGGATTGTAAAGGAAAGAATAAATCTGAAGGCCATGGGTAACATCTGGAAAAGTAAAGCAATCAGCTTCTGAAACAAAATTAAGAGTACTAGAAACATGCATCTTTAGTGGTGTACCATATGGATCTGAAACATGGGTCATAAATAAGGAATCAAGAAAAAGAATTTTGGCATTTGAAAGTACTTATTACAGGAAGATTCTACGAATAGGATGGGTACAGAAAATCACAGATGAAGAGCTCTATCAGAAGATACAACCAAAGGAGAATTTAATGCAGAAGATTATACAACGAAAGCTGCAATAATTTGGGCACATCTGCAGAATGAGCAAGGATTGGAAGATAAAGAAATTCATGTTTGGTATTATGGATGGTATAAACAGAAGAGGTAGACCATACAGAGAATGGATAGATGACATAAAGGACTGGTGTGGAACTGGTGTACAGAAACTGCAACACTGGACAAAGAAGGTGGAAGAAGATAGTGAAGGAGGCATTGGACAGCGAGCCCATGGTTCATGATGATGATGATGATGATGTAAGCAAAAAGATGTGGAATGCTATTACTTACTATTACTATATGTAGCCTGAATAACTGATATTTATTTGGGCTGCATTTAAAAGTAGCGTTGTACACCCAATCCTTATTATTTTCAAGGTCATCTGATACAGCTTGTGTACCCAACACTAAAATTCTCTCTTCATCATTACTATCGTATAATAAAAACTGCTCACCATTTTCTAGAAATTTATACTCATCAGTTCTTTCAGTCGGGATAGGGGTGCTTGGCCTTTCTTTTGCCTCCATCTAATATTATGACACAAATTTGTTAAAGACGACATCAGAGATGAAGTCGTATCTAAATTTGTAAAACTTGATAGACTTTAGATTTCCACGCTTGAGAAGGGTGACAATGTTCACGGAATGTTTTACATAATGGAGTTAGTGCATAGAAATATTTATCAAAGGAAGTACAAGCAGACTGTCAGTTAGAAAGCTTAATTTTAAAGAAATTACCTTCCTCTAACTAGTTGGTTGGTAAGGTCACCAGATTGTTAATTTTTACAGCGAAAACATCTTGTGGCAAATTTTCTGGCCACGCTGAGGTGTAGCTGATGAATAGATTCATATCACATGCTTCATCTCCATTTGCACCAATTTGTGTAACGAAGTTCCATGTGTATCCTGACAATAACTTTACAAAATCCAGCAGTATCATTGTAGCCATTCTGTTTATCCAACTGAATTATTATTAAAAAGTTGATATCTTGGCTGGAGTAATTACTTTGACAAAAATGTTAAACAAAACAATTACTAAGGCATGACCTACCCTTCACAACACCATATACTGTTTCCCCTCTTTCATAAAGTATCATTCTTATCCATCCATTCCTGGATTACATCTTTGAGTAACTTCTCCTATATCTTTACCACCACTCCCAAAATTCTAATTAGAATATAATTCACTATTTCTATCCTGGATATGCAGCAGAACTACTACCAGGCCAGAGGTTTAAGTTTAACCACTGAGCCAGAGGAAATGCTAATAAATTTGTATATTCTTATAATACAGACTGATATACCATCTAATATCATGGCTGTATTCGTATGCACAGAGATTCTGAAATATCCTAAATACTTCCAATTCAATCTCTATTTTCACATCAGCCAGTAGTATATTTTCACCACAACGAACCCTTGCAATGTGGCACTCAGCAACTATCTCACTGCATTACTAACTTTTAAGCCATGTGATTATGTTGAAATGCTAAGAAACCTATAGTGGACATAAGAAGTTAAAAAGATGAAGTTTTGGAAAAGAAGAAATTGCACCAAAAAGTTCCTAGCAAATAAAACGCAGCAGATGCCCTAAAAGAATACAGAGAAAAATGTAAAAGTAGCAAAACAAAAGTCATGGAAAGACTGGTAAGAATATGGAAAATAAATATCAGGAAGGTGACAAAAGGTTCTGGAGACTATTGAAAAAGCTTAAAAATAGAGGGAAAGAGTACCGTAAAAGGAATCAAAGATGATATGAAACCAGAAGATAAGAATATCCTAGATGGCTGGAGTAATTACTTTGAAACAAATGTTAAACAAAACAAGCAGTGACAGAACCATACTAGAATATTTTCAAAGCATTATATTAAAAATGAAGATATTAAAAAAGGAAGTTGAGATTATTAGCATTCAAATATGTGTAATCAGAGCTAATCTAAGGTGGTATGGTCACTTAAATAGCATGGGTAGGAAAGGTTAGCCAAACAGGTGTTTGATGCCAAGATGGCAGGAAAAAGACCCAGAGGAAGACCAAGGTCTAGATGGACTGATTCAGTCAGAAGTGCCTCAAAAGAACGGAATGTTAGATATTACATTACTGAATGGTTGACAAGTAATAGACTACTTTCAGAGAAAATTTTGATAGATTATTAATAATGTAAACTTAATGATGCAGTGCTGTCATAGTAACCTAAACACCCCTTGTGGGTACATATCAGGAAATTGATGATGATGAAATAATATTAGAAACTGGAAGATTATTTTGCTGTCCTTTATATTGAGGTGCTTCCCCCAAAGTTGCACCATTGCAGGTGCAAATGCTATGCTAAAGGAAATAAACTCTACAACAGACTATTCCTGTGGGTCCTAAAGAGTTCAGTATAAAAGTCAACTGTATTGCTATAATAGATCTGATGTATGTTCAGTAGCAAATCATTTAATATGATCCTTCTTAGTTGACATTCAAGTGGCATGATTATAATAAACAGACATTAAGTACTTTAATGTCTGTTTATTATATCTTTGTAGTAGGTCAAAATTGCTGGTCAGTCATATTAGTAATTAATGAATTCTTAAATTAATGTTTAAGTGTTAAATATATATAGCATTTGTTTAAAAATTAAGTACAATTCATAATGCAAAGTATTAAGGCAAGTTTGTTTATAATTTTTTTAAAATACCTTGTATTAATATTCTAATAGTTTTTATTTTAATATACTGTTAGTTTTCCAACTTTCCTGTTTAGCATTAACAGCTCAATGATCACACATTAAAAATGACTCATTCATTAAGCTGCTTTCTTATGCTATTATGCATTTAGTTAGGAATTTCCTCAATATCTTCAAAATGAGTAACTGACAGCAAATATATTTGATAGAACTACAAACTTTGGAAGAAAGACTAGTTTACTACTTTATTCATTAAGGTGTATTTATTTCAGTGTCTCACTCATATATAAAGAGGGGAAATAAATTTCATTTTATTTCAAGCAAATTATATTTTCTTTTGCATTACTGGCAAACAAAAACTGTTAAAGCTATATTACAGAATAATACTCATGATCAGAGGGAAATCTCAAAAATAAATTCAACTCAGAGAATCAGTGGCTCTAATTCAATTTTAAAGAGTTCTGTTTCATAGTAAAATATTACAAAACTGTTGAAAAATTACAAAATTTAACATTCTGTAAAATATGTATAAAAGTCTGGTATCTCATTTTGCTAATATAAGAAAATGGATTTCAATTAAGATAGAAAATGGGATGAACAACTATGTATATGTAATATGAAAATTTGAGATTACAGTAAGAAAACAACAAAGAGAATCCTCAAAATTGAAAATTATCAATATTCGGAAATCTTACTCAAAAACTTGGTGTAAAAATATAACCTTTTAACATTACAACACAACAATCACATTGTACAATTCATAAACACACAGCAACTATTTTTTAATTATTATAACAAAAATTGATTACTTATGTTACAGATATACACAAACAATATACAATCATATTTACACTAGACCTTGACTCATTAGTGGATAAATTCTAAAGCAAATATTGTATTGTTCATGTGATAAGTTGATCAGTATCATTATACCAAGATGATTCTCCTTCAGAGATTTCAGTAGCATGTGGCAGTATATGCTCTCTGGACAAAGGACTGGGGACAATCTTGTTCCCTAGTTAAGAGGAAAAGGAGATAGGGAAAGGAGAGTATATGACAGTACATTGCACACATAAGACAAAGACAACAAATAACACTAAAACATATACAGTATATTAAACCTATAACATATTTTTCATAGAATTAACAGTAAAGTCAAATCTAGTAGGAGAGAATATAGCAGAGGAATTGTGTTTCTGAGGTAACTATATAAACTATTTTGAATAAAATATTAAAATTGTTTTTAATTGGTCAAAAGGTGCAAATTTTATCAGTACTAATAATATACCCTATGCGACAAAGTGATTATCTTATCAAAGAAGTCAGAAGTTGTTCATATTATTCTAGCAAGAAGTGTATGCCACTATTCTAGCACATCTTTTTCATCAACCTCAAATTACATTACACCAATACAAAAAGTGATGCGCTTTTCTTACTCGCACTATTCCAGTGTGGTTGTCAATGTTCTCACCCATATGTTAAAATCACAATTACATCACATCAACACAGATGGCAGTGAACTGTATTAATGATATTGTCAAACATCAAAAAGCAAAACTACCTAAAGGATAAAAATTTCTGGGTACATAGTCTACATCATTTCCTGTTTCTCTGTGAATATAGTAATCAATGTCTTGTGATCAAGACAATCTGAGAAGAAACAAGCAAAAAAACAATGCAGAATAGCTACTCTGAGCTGAATTACTTAAAAAAAAACTGTTTCTAGCAATTTAAGTATTTAGCGTATAACATTTATTTCTTTATGGATTTAACATGCAAACTTGTGATCAATGTAAGAAAATTATTATTATTACATGACACCTCCAGGGAGACCAAAGACTCATCGAGGGATGGCACCTGCTCTACAGATGTCTTCACCAATCAATCCACCAACTACAATCATCTACATCAATGCCATCTACCACCCACTACCACCACTTGTATTTTCACTGACAATCACAAACATCCATGCCCACGGCAGGATTTGAACCCACAGCCTTTTGGCTGAAGAGCGGATACGCTAACCACTCAGTCAACCAGACCAGCGCGAAATGCAGATATTGATCTCCAGAAATATGCAAATCAGTTTTACAAGTATAAGCAATAAGCTAACTAGAACTGCAGTACTCTACATGTCACAATATAACAAACCTAAACAATCTGATGTTTGACGATATCATTAATACAGTTCACTGCCATCTGTGTTGATGTGATGTAATTGTGATTTTAACATATGGGCAAGAACATTGACAAGCACACTGGAATAGTGTGCATCACTTTTTGTATTGGTGTAATGTAATTTGAGGTTGATGAAAAGATGTGCTAGAATAGTGGCACACACTTCTTGCTAGAATAATATGAGCAACTTCAATAAAAAGTGCTAAGAAACTTTATCTACTTTATACTATAAAATGATAAGCTGAAATTGGAAACGGATGCGACGTTGGCTTGAAATTAGATGTAGGCTGTAATGTTTTTGTCAAGTTATTTGAAACGTTTTGAAACTCAGGGGCCACCCTGAGTGTAGAGTCTTCAAAATTTGAGTCATCAGAATTCAAGGAGAACCGGCCTACCAGTCCAGAACACAGGAGATTGGGCAGCGTAGGCGTCGGAACCCCCTAGTATGAACTATAAAAGAATGCTGTTGCACTTTTACTGCTAGAAAAATGAATAGACTGTCAGCTTGAGTATCTTCATCAATTCTCACTCATTGGTAGAAGGGCAATCTTAGCTTGCATGATGCCTATCATACCTTTGCCTTAAATTTGTTCACTCAATATTGATGCACATTCGCCACTTCATTTAGACACAATTCACTTAGCCATGACAAAAAAAAAAAAAACCCAACTCCCTCTCTTGCTGATAACAATTTATCATGATATGATAAACTGTCATCAGCTGAAAACAGAGAGTTTGATTTCCTAAATCACACTCTCTGTTTTTGGCTACCTATTCACTAAATCATGTAACTTATATACCCTTAATGTATCTTCAGAATACATTAAGGGTATATAAGTACTATATAATACTTTTCTTACTTGACATATTCAAACTTGAAAGGCTGATATTTTAACTGAAAAAATTGGAATACGGCAATTACATGTTGCACTAGCTACCCTGGATAATCCAGAAGGCATTAAAAAGGATAGCATCTCAGACAATATGAGCAAAGTTCTTTGAGCCAATTAAAGGAAATAATGTGAAAATGAGGAATTTCCTAAATGAATGTTCCAGAAAAGATTTATACAGGAATATGAGATAAAAGCATGAGAAAAATTATTGCAAGTAAAACTGGAAATGGACGTAAGCCAAACAATTTGCCAATACTAGATTTAATTATTATTTTTTTGTTATATTATGACAAAATTGATGCAAAATCCTAGGAATATAATACAGGTATTTATCTAAGCTCTATTATTGCAAAATTCATAAGGTAGAAACGAGAGAAAAAATTTGTTCAAAACAATTTATAAGATGTATATTGAATAATAAGATTAAATTTATAGGGCAATACATAAGCTGCAAATCAGCAGTTAGAAGTGAAAGATATACAAGAAGGTAATCTGATGCCAAATGAGATATAAGGTATGGTTATATGATATCTCCACTCTTACTTATCTCTATGGATCACATTAAGGAAAGTGATATCAAACAAGATCAAATAGGAGATATTAAATTTAGTATCAAACTTAGAGAAACATGACAATACCGAGGACTGTCAAAGCAGAGGTAATCTGAGATATGAAATCATCGATAGCATGATCACTTAAACAGAATTCTTCTGTGATTCTTGCATTCATTCTGATTTCCATTTTTTATGGATTAGCTCTCCTCTAATCTGGACTTCAACCTTCTGACCAGACATTCTACATTATGTAGTGTAGCCACTATAAAAGTTTTATATCTCAATTTAATCATATCCAATCAAATAAGTATTCCACTGTCTTCCCAGATTTCCAACATTTTATATGAAGCATACTCATAACTGCATTCCTCTTATTTTATTTAATTTTTTGAAAGTAATTCCTCCCAACAATGCTATCCTATCTTCAGATTTATGCATTCACTAATAATCCCTTATTTTTTTAATGATATTCTTCCATTTTCAAGCATTTTTCAACTGCCTCCAGAATATTTGCACTACATTACATTTAGAAAATAAAAATCTCCTATATTCTTTTAGTCTTCCTATGGCTTATTTAGCTACTTTATGTAAAATGAAAAATATAAGAAAGCTAAGTTCTTACATTTTTCTCTGTATTCTCTAAGGGTATATGCTGACTTTTAGCCAGTCCCATATGGAGGTGGCAGGGTTATTCCTCCCAAGAACTTTGTTTTTTCATTCTTTGTATATTCACAAATTTCACAATTTTTGACTTGCACATCTTAGCCACACACACGCTATTCATTATCTTCCTCTCATTCTCAATTATATCACATACTGAGCAACACACTTACCCACTTTCGATCTATGCTACAATATAATTCTTTACCTACCACAACTTCAAGTCCTTTTAAGTAATTTCTAAATTTCCAAGTCATCTGTTCCCAGAACAGTTACTCTGATGCCCATTCTACCACAATGACTGTCATCTATCTTATAGTGATCCTCCAGAAACATGCATGCATTATAATATTCACCACACCTCTAATAAAAGAATCAATACAATGCCACACAATCACCCTTTGACACCCACCCCTTTCAGCTTACTTCCTTTCCCTCATTATGTCTATCAGTCACTTCTTCGATCTTCTATAGGTTTCAAATTCGCTCCTCATTTTCAACAATCTTGCCTTTCCACCCTGCTTTTATTACCTTCATTTCATCTTTGCCCCCACCCTTTTTTTTTTTGTATACACTTTCAGTTGATTTGCTGTTTCTTCAAACACTCTAGTCAACCATCTTGCATACTCTAATATTCTTTCTTTTCATTCATCCTCTCAAGGTAAACAGTTGATGTTTTTTATGATGTTTCATAAAAAATTTTCATATTCAGTGGGAACAATCCAACAAAATTTAATCTTTGAACTCAAACTGTATAAGATCTCCATTTTTTCAAGAATGGAAAGGACAATATACAAACAATGCATTACAAAAACTATTTCTATCTATAAATTTAAGAAGCTTAATACTATAACAAAGTAAAATCCACAGTATAACATTAAAACATTCATGAACAGCAGAGTTCAAAAAACACTACCATACACTTTTTACACAAACATCACAGTTACAATTGACGACATGAGTCATGCTCAGTTAACTGAGACATTCACAAACATGGAGCAACAAGTTGCCAGTACCTGCAGAGGCAGCCACTTCCAGCATTTGTTGTGATACGTTACGTTGGACATCTCTCAAGGTATGTACTACCACAAGCATGTCTGCCTATCTTGTATATCATGTCTGTAATAAATGATAACTCAGGGCCTCCTACAAGTGAAATATCCTGTATTAACACAAATAGGGGTGTTAATACAGAACACCTCTATTAACAGCCAAGATTTGGGAAAGTTTCATCCTCAAATTATTATTACGGCCGACTCCAGGGAGTCCTTAGACTGATCGAGGGAAGCCCTAAACATCATGTCCACACAACTGTACGACATACGATGGCCTGCATTTGAATGGATTTGGTGTGCGGAGACTGGAAAAAGTGTTGCTGAATGAAGTGAAAATGAATGTGCAGAACCAGGGAAACTAGAACTACCAAGAAGGGGGGGGGGGAAGTGGATATGTGGACATCAGTGAGACAGTTGAGTGTAAGAATGTATATAATGTACCCGAGCCAGTACTAAGGACAAGAAATAGGAATGGGATAGTTAGAATAATGCATCAAGATAGGGGTGGGACAAAGGGACCTCTGCATTTCATGTACACTAATGCCAGGAGTATTAGGAACAAGAAGAAAGAATTTTTGGCCTTGATTGGCTCTTCCTGGCCACAGGTTATTGGCATTAGCGAAACATGGCTGACGGAAGATGATATAGTTAGTGGGATAGAATGTGTAGGTTATAGTGTGTTTAGGAGGGACAGAGAGAATAAAATGGGGGAGGAGTGTTATTGATGATAGCTGATGAACTACACCCAAGGAGAATTGAAGTGTTGTATCGCAGGATAGTGAAGAGCCATTTGAAGCTATTTGGTGTGAGTTTGAGACTGGCAGAACAAAATATACAGTTGGGTGCTGCTATAGACCAGGTGATGGAATAGTTGGTGGAGATAGTATGCATAAACAAATTGATGAAATGAGTGGAAGGAGGGTAATTATTATGGGGGATTTCAACTATGGTAACACTGATTGGAAGGAGGAGAGGACACATGTGAGGAAGGAACTGGATTTTATTCAATTATTAAGGGATAACTATCTGAGACAGCATGTAATTGAAAATACTAGGGGTTTGAGAGTGCTTGACCTGGTAATAGCATCTGAGAATTTGACTGTAATGAATATGACAATGTTGCCACTTATTGGTGAGAGTGATCATAAGGTGTGGTTATAAAGTGAAGGTATGGAATTTTCAATTAACACAGGGGAGAATGATAAGCAATAGTGTTTCTCCCCGCATCTTATATTTTTAAATTTATTTAATATAATATTTCTAAATCACTTAGGGAATTGAAACAACGTAGATCCGAATATAAATTAAATTATACTTTAATTAATATTTCCGATATTTCGGCAATGTCACATTGCCATTTTCAAAAGGAACTTACAAAAAGGCAGTTGCACACAGGCACTAACAATACAGTAACTGAGAATGAAGATATGAAGCTATCGTTCTCCTAGAAGTCCTGATGATGCCCTCTGGCGGGCTAAGTAGGCGTTCTTGGCCGTTGGGCTGAAGGTCTGTTGATGTATGCCTCCCAAATTTGGGGCAGTCGCATACAACCAAATTTGTTGAGGTTCGGAGAGTTTCTTAGGGCAGAGGCTGATTCCATAAATAATCTTTCGTATTTATATTTGCTCCGGTGTATTACTGTAGCTTTCTTCCACCGTATTCTGTGGCGAGTATCCAGAGCATGGTCTGCAAGACCAGAATGGCTACACTTGTAAAACCGGATGTAGTCCTTGTGTTCAGAAATTCTGATATTCGCTGTCCTGCCTGTTTGGCCAAAGTACGACAGTTTACAACTGCAAGGGACTTGGTATATGCCAGGTAGGTCTAGGGAAAGTGGTTGGTCTTTGGTAGAGCGGATAAGGGATGCCAATTTTCTGTAAGGCCTGTAACAGGAGGTGAAGTCATGTTTTTTTTAGAATTTTGGTAATTTTTTCTGAGGTGCTTCGGATGTAGGGGATGGTGATGGATTTAGAGTAATCTTTTTTGTGGAGGGGGAGGAGGAGGGGGGCTGTGGTTTGTAGGTTTTAATATTTTTTGGATTTTTTTTTTTTGGGGGGGGGGTAGCCATTGGCTGAGAAAGTGTTGAGGATGTGATTTAGTTCAGTGTTAAGGGCTATGTCGTTAGACCAGATTAGTTTAGCCCTGTTGTAAAGTGTTTTTACCACTTCATATTGTTGTGAGGGGTGGGTGGGATTGTTGGTGGATGTATCTGCCTGTATGGGTGGGTTTTCTGTAAACTGAGAAAACCAAAGTTCCATCAGGCTGGCAGGTGACTAGTGTGTCTAGGAAAGGGAGGTAGTTGTTTTCCTCTTTTTCCAGGGTGAACTTGATTCTGGCGTGTTGGTTGTTTAAGTGTGTAAGGAAGGAGAGGAGTGTTTCAGAGCCATGTGGCCAAATAGCGAACACATCATCAACATAGCGAAGCTATATGGTTGGCTATATGGAGCCATATGGAAGCCAACCATATAGGTTGGTTTCCATATGATGGACGCACCATCAGGACTTCTAGGAGAACGATAGCTTCATATCTTCATTCTCAGTTACTGTATTGTTAGTGCCTGTGTGCAACTGCCTTTTTGTAAGTTCCTTTTGAAAATGGCAATGTGACATTGCCGAAATATCGGAAATATTAATTAAAGTATAATTTAATTTATATTCGGATCTACGTTGTTTCAATTCCCTAAGTGATTTAGAAATGCATAACCAACGTATAAGCTTGTCTACGAGAATTTAATATAATACTGTGTCATTTCATTATTGAATTAAATTCCATTTTATTTCAAATCACTTAATTTTAAATTTGGGCATTAATTGTAGTCATATTTTATTGTAAGCACTGACTAGGTGGAATCTGGCATGTGGTTCAGCTCTGTAAATAGGATTAGCATTCTTTGTTGTAGCTTCACCTTGTGATTATGCTAATGCACTGATGATGACCAGTTATTTTCCGGTCAAAATATTCACAGTAATAAAATTACTATATTGTGAATATGTCTAATTATAATTATGTATGGTTAACATGTACTTGAAAAAGACAAGACAAGCACAGTACATAGGAACTATGAACAAGACAATCACAAATTAGTGCCTTTAGTATGAGATACACCAGAAAGTCACCGTTCAATAAATTCTAAGTAGGCTTTTGAATATGTGCTGGGTTTATATGATTTAATCATTACTCTAATGTAAACAAAATGATCCCCCCCCCCCGAAAAAATGGATATCATCTATTAATTTGTATTTCACTTCCATATGGTGAACCTATATTTATTTATATGAACTGATAACCAAAAACTAATAGTTCATGATATTGTGTAAACCAATAGCTAACAGTAACACACATGCGTAACAACTAATTTATACATTTCATCTTGTGTGATTATGAAAAATCAGATTATACATAGCAGAATTTACTTTTCAAGTTATTTTATGTGAATAGTTAAACAGAAAAATTGTATGGCAACTTTTTTCTTTTTTAATTTTAAACTTAACACATGAATACATTTCATTTTAAATACTGATTATTTGTATGATAACGTAGTCCTCTCACTGTTGATAAAAATTGATCAATCATGAAATGTTTTCAAATTAATGAATACATTATTAATTTTAAAACATTTTATAGTTCTCTAACATTTAGATTGAAAGATGATCATTTTATTTTCTATCTCAAAAAAGTTAGTCCAAATCTTATTCATGCATGTAATGAAATTTAACATGAGTTCTCTCTGGTATTTGGAATCTGGACTTATTTTTCAGAGTTGCAAAAAAATAACTGTCTTTTATCAATCCAAATGCTTCAAAGAATAATGAAATGTTTTTAAAATGAAAGCATCCATTAGTTTTATAAATAAATTTGTGGAAGCTGAAATCACGAAAGATATTTCAGTATACTGTTGTATCTTTTAATGGTCTACACATCAAAAGTCTGTGATTAGTACAAAAAACTTAAGAGTTTTCAATATCATAGAGAGTTTATTTACATCAGTACAGTACATTTTTATTCTTAGCCTGAGGCGAGTGAAGGAAATACCTAAGGGAACTGCTGTTTGTAAAGTAAACACACCTTAAAAAGTGATTTTAAAATGAATATTGAAAAAGGTTATGGATTTTCTATAGTTTGCTCTCAAAATTACTTATATTGGCTAGTAAAATTTTCTGAGCAACTTTTTTGATGTCCAAAGCATTTATAACATCAATGGAATTAGCTATTAATCATTTAACTTCAGTAGCAGAATTAAGACTGAGGGTGAGAAGTATTAATTGGAATATTATCACTATTTTTTTCCCCTAAATTTTTTCTTTATCTTATCTGGGTAGAATTTCAAGAGATTGCAATTCATGTAATTCCAGTGAATTAAGAATTCAGGAAACCTATGAAATTGCAATTTTTGACTGGAAGAATGGTGGTTTGCCATACATAATAACAATACAATCTGTTTAGTTCACTTTCTTTCCTTGTTAAATTATTGCGAATTATTTCTATGTAGCAAATAAAACCTAAGCACAGATTGATTCATATGCTAGCTGTTACTCATATCACGATACACAATTTAAATACTGAAAACAAAAGGCACAAGTATTTATATGACTATCCATGAAATGTAAATTTGCAAATTAGTACTATGAAGGGCTAAGAGATTTCAAATTTTTAAATATTTTACATAATCTCAAAACCCTACTCAACAGACCAAACAATGAACTTTTCAAGACACTTCAGGCCTTCGATAAGAAGGGGGATGGTCTCATACTGGACAATGAAATTCAGCTCCCACCTATATATAGACTTGCATACCTATGACAGGATTCAAACCTGCTCAACCATACTAGAATATATGGTAGCAACAAATGGTCTACTTAAAGTCTGTTTCAGATTGGAGAGCTGGTATGCTAACCTCATGTTGGAAGTTTAATGGAATATTTACAGCACTAAGAAAGGATTAAAACTAATTTTTAATGCTTCCAATATTTTGTTTCAGTCACTGAGACATCTTTGGAGATTACAAATAACTTTTGTAACACGCACTCAAATACAACACAATACTAAGTAAAACTCGTGGATGACTTTAAAGTCCTATCTAGGTGGTGCACCCTCTATTGGCATTTGTAGGTGGCCTGGGATGTAAAGTGGGATCTCTGATAATTAAATGTTTCCCAAATTTTTGGAAGTTTTATGTAACCGTATTTATTTAAATTTGGTTGATTTCTGAGTGCTGTCACAGATTCTAAAAAACGGTCTTTCTTTTTTTACTTTACTATGGTGGAGCATGGTAGTTTTCTTCCAGGAGATCCTGTAGGTTGTATCCAAAACATGGTCTGCATGGCCAGATTGACCATGTGTTCTTCTAAATGGATGGTTGCTGATCTACCTATCTGTCCAAAGCAAGCCAGCTTGCAGGAACAGAGTACTTTATATACTCCAGGCACTGAGAGAGGAGGGAGTTGATCTTTGTTGAATGGATAAGGGCAGTAAGTTTATAGTGGAGCTTAAATGCTATGTGGAGGCTGTACTTTTTTTTTTTTGAAGGATCTGGCTATTTTTTCTGATGTACCACTGAATGATGTAGGGTATGGTGATGTCATTTCTGAAGAGATAGGGTAATGGGAGGAACTGATGATTTTTTTTTTTTTTTTTTGTAATCACTGTAGTCATTGGAAAGGAAGGTGTTGTGTATGTGGTTGAGTTCAGTTGAAAGGGAGGTTTCCACTGGAACAAAGATTATGGACTGTATTGGTTAGAGTTTTAATAACGCCATATTGTTGATAGGGGTGGTTGTGGTAGAGTTTTGAATGTATCTGCCCGAGTAAGTAGGTTTCTATACACAGTGAAGAATAGGTTACCATTAGGAAGGCGTGTTAGTTAGGTGTCTAGGAAGGGTAAACTATTGTTATTTTCCTTTTCCATCATAAACTAAATTCTTGGATGTAGGCTATTGAGGTGACTGAGGCAGGAGTCTAATGTCTCTGGGGCATGAGGCCAAATAGAGAACACATCACCTATATATCTTAGCCAGACAGAAGGTTTGAGAGGGACCAAGTCTATGGCTCATTTTTCAAAATTTTCCATGTAAAAATTGACGAGTGAGAGGGGGAGAACCCATAGGTTTCCCTGTTTGTAAATTTTGTTCTTCCAAGAAAAATAACCCACAACTGATGGCAAAGGAAAAGAGATCTAAGACATCAGAAGGAAAAACATTTTTTTTAAGAGTGTTAAGGCTAAGAAGAATGATTATGAAGTGATTATCTGGGTGACTGATAGCTATACAATGACTTCTGTGCAGAAAGGATATGTGGAACTATAAGGCTGGTGAATATGAAAAACTTAGACAGCTTGAAGTTATAGCATAGAATAAAGTTAAGAGGGAGATAGTTCTTGATTAGCACCTAAGCAGTTATCTAGCAGATGCAATATCTAAATGTATTCTAAGGTTCAGGAAGAAGGCATTACAGAAGCAGCTTAAGATAAGAGTTAATAAGTTTCATGAGAAGTACAAAGAGCAGGCGACAAGAGCAACTTGATTATTAAAGGTAGCAAAAGTGCAGTATGAGTAGCAGTTAGCTAATGAAGCCAAAATACCATAGCGAGTTCTTTTGATATCAGCAGAAGAAAGAATGACTATTGAAGGATGATAGTGGTTGATGAAAATGATAAAAGGATAACCATTGTGGAGGACAGAGTTGAGATATTAAATGAGCAGTTCATAAATGTATTTCATACTTGTGAATGTTACATCATGCAAAGTTTGAGAGCAGTGGATAGGGAGAAGGAGAGACTGTGCAAGCAGGAAGTATATGGAGAAATTAATAAACTTGATATTAATAAGGCATTGTGGGATGTAATAATATCACGGGTTTTGAGGGAATGTGCCAAGGAGTTTATGCCTGCCTTGACATACTACTCATTTAATATGAGTCTCACAACGAGCTAAGTTTCAAAGGAAGGCAAGATTGTATAACTTCATAAGTGGGGTAACAAAGAGCAAGCTTCAAATTATAGGCCAATTTTTGTGTCAGGCATTGTGGTTAGTGGTGAAGAGGTTAGTGAAAACTAGGATCCAGAGTTTGGTTGACAATAGTGGTATTCTCTTTGATGAAGAGCATGGATTTGCTAAAGAAAGGTCATACACTGCTTGGAAAGAAGTTAATGGACCCCCCCCCCGACCCATGGGCAAGATGCATTGTGCCAGGTAATGAATCGTGTTGGTAGACAGTATATGATGTCCCCAACTCAGTGCAACTGTATCCAAGTAAAAATGGCTGCAAGAAAGGAACTGACAGTTTGAAAGAGGTGTTGTGAAAGGATGGCACGTTGCCGGCCCATCTGTTTGGAAAATTTAGCCACCGCAGGCTAACAATTAGTTATACCATACTGAGATGGAAGCGCAGGGAGACTGCAAGTGCCTAGCAGTGGATCATCCACTCACTGAATGTGACTGTAACGTGCTACTTAGGATGATATGTGAAACTGCCATTTGTCCACCGACACATTGAATGTGGAGTTTGGTGCATCGATTGGAACACAAATCTGAACAAAAACATTTAGAACTGAGGTTCGCCACGTGGGTTTCCATGGTAGGACTGCAATATGCAAGCCCTGCATTACCAGCATCATCTTCAGTGGTGTGCAAAGAGTGCATACAGTGGGACATGGAAGCTGGGAAAGCTGTGTTATGGAGTGACGAATCATGCTACACCCTCTACCGAGCAGATGGATTGGTACTGGTGTGGTAGATGCCCAGTGAACATCTTTTGCCAGAGTGTGTAACCCCAACCATGAAATTTGGAGGTGGCAGTGATGGTATAGTCCTGTTTTGACTATAGACCTCTGTTTGTGGTGCCACAAACACTGAACTCCAAAAGGTATCTGAACATTCTGGACAATGCAATTCTTCCTACTTTGTGGTTTGATGGAACTAACCATAGTCTCTTTCAGTAAGACAATGCACTGTGTCATACGGCTGCTGCTGTAACTGCATAGTTTGTGGAGATGAACATCACATATGACTGGCCTTCCCAGAGTGTCAGGTGAGGTCAAGGGGTGACCATCTCAACAGTTCGGGACCTTATTACATGCCTATATGAAGATTGGTCCAAAATTCCCACTGATTGCTATCTTATGCTTGTCAAAAGTATGCCCCATAGGACCATTGCAGTCATTGCAGTGAAAGAAAGTTCTACTTCTTAAGGTGGGTATCATGGCTGTTTGTTCCTTACACTAAGGTGTCTGTTGACTTCTTTTCAAGCAGTGTATTTTAGTAATCTGCTTACTTTTTATATGCTGCTCTTGCTCATGAAAAGTTACTTGCTAACCTGTAGTATATTTTGCACCGTGGGTGGGCCAAGGATTTTTTTTTTATATTTGTTATCAATTATATATATATATATATATATATATTTGTATTTTTCATTTATTTTGTACATAGTCCAGAAATCCTGCTCTAGAGACAAAGCATGGAACTTTTTCATTCCATTTCGGACCTCCAGTAAGCAGGCCATGCCCACGGCAGAATTTGAACCCACAGCCTGTTGGTGGGAGAGTGGTTAAATTAACTACTCAGCCAATCAGACAGGTTAATATCTATTACAATGATTACCTAGTAATAAGGTTCCAGGTGCACTGAACAAGAGAGATGGATACACAGCAGTACACTTAGATTTTACAAAGGCTTTCGATAGTTAAACTAGAAAGGTCTGGGTTGATAACAGATATATCCCCGAAGAGGAGTTAGTGGTGTGCCTCAAGGGTCTATTTTAGGGCCACTGCTGTGACTTGTATGTTAATGATATTTGGGAAGGTTTGAATGGGGATATTCAGTTGTTTGCAATTGATGGGAAGAAATATGAGAAGCAGAGCAGATGTGGTTTTACACAAGAACTTGAACATGCTGAGTGGGGACACAGGAATGGAGTTGACAGTTCAATGTTGTAAAATGTAAGGTTTTAAAATTTGGAAAAACAGATGGAATACAGAGTATACAATTGGTGTGGACATACTAGAGGAGGTGGAGGAAATAAGAGATCTGGGAGTAATAATGGACAAGGACCTAAAATTTAGAGGACACATTGCTAAAATGTGAGGAGAGCACAATGAATTCTGGCAGTGATATGGAGGACACCAACTTGAAGTAAGGAGATTATAGTGCCAATGTATTAGGCCTTAATCAAATCACCTATGGTTTACTGTGCACAGATTTAGTCATCTGGTTTTCAAAATGATAAAGATATACCGGAAAGGGTACAGAGGCAACTAAGTTGGTTTCTGGTCAGTGGAATGCTGAGTATGAAGGAAGGTTGAGAAAATACAATTTGCAGAGTCTAGGACTCTGCAAACTTTGCAAAAACGTGGATAGGAGTAGAAGAGGAAATATGATAGATATAAGCTGGTAAGGGATATATATATCAAATTAAGGTTGAAGAGGTTTTTCAAAGAATGATGGGAGATGGGGGATGAGAGAACAAGATTTTGGAAGCTATATAAGGAGGGTGTGAGAAATGGAGTAAGAAGCAGATTTTTTGTAAAGAGAGTGATGAATGATTGGAATGCATTGCCATTTGTAAAGATAGGGTAGAAAGGGAGGACTGCTGTTGATATCAGAGAAGTTATGCTCTTACAAGGTGAAGAAGCAAGGAGCAAACAGCAGCAGTGGTTCTGGAGTAGTACAATGTGAAGTATAGCTGGACAGGTATGGAATATTTAGTCAGGTGTTGCTATAGGGCTGGTAACGTGGAGGAGAGTGAGAAAAAAATGGTTAATAAGAAAAGGGTGATAATTATGAGCGATTTTAATTATGATAATATAGACTGGAATTGATAGACAACATCCTGGGGGCAAAGAGAATGAATTTAAGTTTTGAGGCAATTATCTTATGCAATATGTAACTAACAGAGGTCACACAAGAATCAATAGTCTTGGATTTGATTATCCCATCAGAGGATGTTATTGTAAATGAGGTGTCAAATCTTCCTGCAGTTGGTGAAAGTGCCCATGAGGTGATTACTTGGTTGCCAGCCCTTTCCAACAGAAGTCAGAAAGGGATATATTTGGAACTATAAAGCTGGTGATTATGACAAGTGCAAGAAATGGCTTGCAGTGTATCATGGAATGAACAAATGGATGGAAAGGAGATCAAAGAAATCTCAGTGTTCTTTTGATATGTGGACAGTAGAAGAAAGAATGATTATGGAGGGATGATACCAATCAGTAGAATAATAACCACTGCAGAAGATACAGCTGAGATATTAAATGAGCAATTCATAAAGGTATTTCATCCTCATGAATGTGACATCATGCAAGAACTTGAGTGCACTGGGTAGGAAAGAAGCAATGATGGTATGTGAACAGGATGTATATGAGGAATCAAGAAAATTTGACGTCATTAAAGCTTTAGCACTCGATAGTACATCACCACATCCTGAGAAAATGTTCCAGGAAATTAAGAGCAGTTTTGATGTACTTTTTTTTTTTTTATATAACTCTTAGATTGGACCAAGTTTTAAAGGAGTGTGTAAAGAAGACAAAATTGTTCAACTTCATAATGCCAGAGATAAGATTAAGATTCAGGACAGGAATGACAACAGCAGCATGTTCTTTGAAGAAGAGCATGGGTTTGCTAAAGGAAGGTCATGTTTCAGCATTCTACTCACTTATTATAATAAGGTGATACACATATGTACAATGCATATACAGTAGAATTTTTAGATTTTGCAAAAGCATTTGATACATAAGCTGGTAATTAATTTGAAACAGAGGAATAGATAGGAGATTGGCTGTTTGAGAGGTAACATTAAAGCTGTGTATGGAAGAGTGATATCCTAGAAGAGGGAAGTCATTAGTAATGTGCCTGAAGGATTTTAGGGCATTGTAATTTAATTTGTATGCAAATGATATTGGGAAAAGGCTTGAATGGTGATATAATATACAGTCATTTGCAGATGTACAGTTCAGAAGAGCTATGCGAAGTAAAAAGGATGTTGCTGCCTTGTAAAAGGACTTGAACAGACAGTGAATGGAAGAATGAGTAGGATTCCCAGGTCAATATAGCAAAGTAAGGTTTTTTAAAATTTGGGAAACAAAGATGGGATGCAGAGTATAAGGCTGGTGGGAATATATCAAAGGAGGTGGAGAGGATGAGATCTGGGGATAATGACACATACAGATCTGAAATTTTGGGGACATTTTGCTATAACTGAGGGCAGCACAGCTGATTATGATAATGATGTGGAGAACACTGACATGTAGAAGTAAGAATGTTATGATTCCATTGTATAAGGTTTTGATTAGACTATATATGGATTACTGTATACACATTTGGTTGCTTGGTTTTCCAAAGTGATAAAGAGATGATGGAAATGGTTCAGAGATGACTGACTAAGCTAGTTTCTGTCTCTGTAATGTTGAGTATGAAGACGGATTGAGAGAATTAAGAGGAACATGATTGAGACATAAGTTGATAAAGGGTTATTACCAGATTAACATGGATGAAATTTTTCATAGAATGGCTGTGAAAGGTATGAGCAAGGAAACGAGTAGGTTTTTTCATGGAAAGTGGTAGGTGATTGGAACGCACTGTCTGAAAGTGTGTGTGTGTGTGTGTATATACAGAGAGAATGTATTTAAGTTATTGTATGATGAGCTGCATGTGAGAGTGGCGCTTCTCACGAGTCTCGACTCCATGGAGATTTGATGTTATAGTAATAAAGATATTACTCCTTGGAATCTAAAAACATTAGATTCTGTTTTGCTGAAGAAGCTATTTTACCTCTGAACAGCTATAAACTATACAAATCCCAAGCTGTTGACCATTTTTATGTTGAAGGTGGTGACAGGAGAGCTCACTCTGATCTCTTTCACACATGTTCAGTTTCTACTGTTTGCATTTTATATTAATATTTTGAAAGATGCTGTTCTTCACAGTTCCTAATTTATTACTGCTAAACAGACTTCCCACTTATATACTTTCTAAAGAGTATGATTCACAGGTATTCATTATCCAACTATGTTTCTCTTTTCTCTTCACCTTTCTGTTCATTCACAGCAGATGGGCAGCTTTTACATGTTGATTTGCTTTCTTACATTTTGCATCTGTTTGGAGCATATACTGATTTACTTTCTGGGGAACTTTTAATATGCTTTCTTCTTTTTTCAGGACTGACTAACTTTTGAGTCCATCATTCAGTTTTGATTATTCTATTCTTGCAAACAACCACATGATTCCCTGGATGAGTAAATCGATAGTGTCTTGATTTTGACATTCTCCAAGTTTGATTCTTGTTATCACACTTTCATTTTTTACTTGAAAAATATTTGTATATTTGAGTCTGCATTTTACCTCTGAAAGTAGCTTAACTTTTATTTTTAAAACTTGCTTTACACTTTTCAATATGATATTCAATTTTATCCAGCTTAAAAGTAAATGTGATCACTTCCTATTTCAAATCTCTCATATAATCTTCCTCAACCAGCATGAAGATGATATTAACACAGTCACTGAGACTTAATTCTTGTGTCATCTCTCCAATGTGAATTTGTGTACATCTTTATACTGGAACATGGTAATAGTAATGACCAGGTCTAGTAGTAAGACTTATACATTGGTTAGACATAACTGGTAATTAGTTTACGGAATTAACAACGCATATAAAGTATATTAATTAAAGGTAATTTTAATGAATAACTTCTATATTTCGGCAATGTCACATTGCCATCTTCGGGAACATAAAGATATGGTATGTGCACTCAGGAACTAACACAAAGCAAATGAGGAAGAAAGCAAGAAACTAATATTGTTCCTAAAGTCCTAATGGTGCCCTCTTGCGGGCTAATTTGGTAGTCTTGGCAGTTGGGCTGAAGTTCTCATAATGAAAGTCTCCCAAATTTGGGGCAGTTTCATGCACCCAAATTTGTTGAGGTTAGGAACGTTTTTTAGAGCTGCTGAAGATTCTTTGAATAATCTTTCGTATTTAAACTTGCTGCGATGGATTATTTTTGTTTTCTTCCAACGAATTTTATGGTGGGTATCTAAGGCATGGTCTGCCAGCCCAGAGCGGCTGTACTGGTGAAACCGGATGTAGTCTTGGTGTTCAGAAATCCTGATATTTGTTGTTCTGCCTGTTTGGCCAAAGTAGGACAATTTGCAGCTGCAAGGGACCTGGTATACACCAGGTAGGTCTAGGGGAAGTGGTTGGTCTTTGGTAGAGCGGATAAGGGATGCCAACTTGGTGTTCAGAAATCCTGATATTTGTTGTTCTGCCTGTTTGGCCAAAGTAGGACAATTTGCAGCTGCAAGGGACCTGGTATACACCAGGTAGGTCTAGGGGAAGTGGTTGGTCTTTGGTAGAGCAGATAAGGGATGCCAACTTTTTATATGGTCTGTAACAGGAAGTAAGGTCATATTTTTTGAGGATATTGGTTATTTTTTCAGAGGTGCCTTGGATGTAGGGGATGGTGATAGACTTGGTGTAATCTTTATTGGGGAGGGGGGTTGTGGTTTACAGGTTTTAGTATTTTTTTGGATTTTTTTGGGGTTATAGCCATTGGCTAAGAAAGTGTTGAGGATGTGGTTTAATTCAATAGTCAGGGCCTTGTCATCTGAGCAGATTAATTTTGCCCTGTTATATAGTGTTTTCATCACCCCATATTGTTGTGGGGGGGGGGATTGCTGGTGAATGTATCTGCCAGTGTGGGTGGGTTTTCTGTAAACAGAGAAAACCAAAGATCCATCAAGCTGGCGGGTGATTAAAGTGTCTAGGAAGGGGAGGGTGTTGTTTTCCTCTTTTTCTAAGGTGAACTGGACTCTGGGATGTTGGTTGTTTAAGTGTGTTAGGAAGGAGTGGAGTGTGTCTGAGCCATGTGGCCAAATAGCAAACACATCATCCACATAACGAAGCCAAATCGTGGGTTTTTGTGGGGCGGAGTTTAAGGCTTTCTCTTCAAATGTCTCCATAAAGAAATTGGCCAAGGGTGGGGGAAGTGGTTAACCCATGGCTGCCCTTCTGTTTGTAGAACTTTCCTTGCCAAACGAAATAGCCTGAGTTCATTGTGAACTGAAATAGGGCTGAGATATCGGGAGGAAACTTGGCTTGGATGAGCTCAAGGGTTTCTTTGAGTGGGACATTAGCGAATAGGGAGGAGACGTCAAAACTGACCATTATGTCAGTGTGTTGGAGTGTGAGGTTTTCTATACTGGCTTTAAAGTGGGCCGAGTTTTTTTATGTGTGATGGTGTGCGAGCGTTTTGGCTAAATGTTTGGCTAATTTATATGTGGGGGAATCAATGCCATCCACTATGGGACGCAATGCCACATTTTGTTTATGTATTTTTGGGAGTCCATATAATCGGGGGGGGGGGGGGGGGGTCTAGAGTTATAAGGTTTAAGTTTGTTGGTGACTTCCACAGGCCAAGAAGTGACTTTCTTAAGGAGTCTGTCCTCAACAAATTTGGGTGCATGAAACTGCCCCAAATTTGGGAGACTTTCATTATGAGAACTTCAGCTCAACTGCCAAGACTACCAAATTAGCCTGCAAGAGGGCACCATTAGGACTTTAGGAACAATATTAGTTTCTTGCTTTCTTCCTCATTTGCTTTGTGTTAGTTCCTGAGTGCACATACCATAACTTTATGTTCCCAAAGATGGCAATGTGACATTGCCGAAATATAGAAGTTATTCATTAAAATTACCTTTAATTAATATACTTTATATGCGTTGTTAATTCCGTAAACTAATTACCAGTAATGACCAGTCTATGTCCTGATCCAGCAGGTACTTACCATTGTTATTATTTTTGCTCTTTTCTCCACCTTTTTCCAAAATATTTCTGTATATCTAGTATTCATTTCCAACTCTTCTGTTTTTTCCTATTTCAATTTTCCTAAAGACTCAAATATTCCTTCCTTTCTTCCTTCGAACTTTCTGTGGGATCACAGATACAAATAAGTCTTGCTATAAGTCAGTAAGTTTTGCTTGATAGCAAAATTTACTTCTACTAACCTATTTATGTCAGTTTTGTGCTAAGAATCATTTGACATGAATCTGAATAACACAAACGGTCAGCACTATTCGATAGTCTATTCGATTCATCATTTTCCTTGTTTACGAATCATTTTTACTTATGAATTAGTTTACTTATTTATGAATCATTATCAACGTCATTCTCTTACTACATGTTCTCAGCTTAATCAAGTTTGGCTCCAAATATTTTGTAATACTTGCATTCGAAAACTACACAACCAGTTATGTCTTAAAATTACTCGTCAGTATTAGAGTGAAACTTATGTTAGTTTCAACATAGTCTTTGGTCAGATACAGGATAGCTCCATTGCCTACTAAGCTCTGCTAATTTTGTATTATCTAACATTAGGAGCTACATGAAATGTTATTTCAGAAAAATCTAAGTTATAACATCTCATATTTGTTATTTAGAGGCATATCTTGCCTAAAGTTTTGTTTCAGTAAGACCAATTATGTTGATCTGGTACTTTTCTGTCACTTTTACTTATTTTATATTGATGGTACAATCTTAAATTCTGCTGATGATGATTTGGGGTTTGTTCCAGTAAATGGCTTGAGTGTTTTCCCTGGTTCCTTGAAAAAAACACAGAGGATCTTATTTAACTGGGCAATATCCCATTTAACATGAAATTGCATCACGATGTGTCATTATTTTGTAATTTGGCTTAGAACCATAAGAATACAATTTGGTTGGCTCAATTGTTACACCATTCTCATTCATTCAGTAACTAGATGCCTACTAATAAGATGCACCACAAGATTCAAGGATTGGACATCAGACCAGGTTGGTTCTCCACAAAGCTTAAAAGGCTATATGGAAAGTCATATCTTCTTTAATTAGTAGAAATGACAACTAAACTGCCAGGTGGTAGAGGACTTTTAGTGCCAAGTGAATCACCACCTTGCTGAATAAGTGGCAGTTGCAATGTCTGGTATGCAGAGCAAAAGGCTTGTTTCAGTCCTCTCTCTCCTCATTAACATTAGCATGGGTGATACTATGAGCATATCAAACACACAAGAACAATGACCTCCCCCAACTACATGAATGGAGGGGGGGGGTCTGGATTCTTGTGAAATTAGAGCTAGATGGTGCACAAGAATGAATCTAATAGCAACCAATCAGAAGGCTTCCTGACACACTAATAATTTCATCTAGAAGAAGTCTAATATGATTGTACAAGGGGCACAAGCATACTCATATTCACTGCAGATATAATCTAGTAAAATAAATTAATAGAAATCGAACAGACCAATGAGGTATGTGTGTGAGTGAGAGAGAGAGACATGCTTATGAATTTTTCGCCTTCCACTGCTCTAACTCTTCCACTTAACAATGAGGACTACATAACAAAATCCAGTTTTACTTCAAAAATCTCCATAAAAAGCCAACAGGAATCCAACTGAATTAAAAAAAAAAAGCCAATGTAAAACAGCACAATAAAATGCTAATACACATATACAAAAATGTTTCTACATCCACTTCAATTTTGTGCTCTTAACACAGATACAAACAATCACTGCCACCAATATTAATACAGTTACATTCAAATCCCATAACGAGTTTGGATAATCATATACAAACATCTTGTTCATCTGTGCATGACCTTGCAAACAATGTTTTCTTAGAAAAGCATTTGTAAGTTGAGTGTTTATGTTGAATTTATTTTTTTCATAAGATATATTGGTAAATTTTTATATGTGTTTCTGAAATAAATTAGCTGAATATAAAAATAATAAAGATGAATAATTCAAAAATAATTTATTCTGATTAACTAATTAGACATAATATATTTTTTGGTTCCTGCATTAAAAAAAATCTTTCATTTCTTCATATGTTTGTTTGTGGTAGGCCAACTCTAACACCTTTGCAGTGTAGACAAACTAAGCCATATTTTTCTAGCTTGATTCTGAATCAAAACTGTTAAACAGCATTTGGTTTCTTCAATGATGATATTTCCTTTTTTCAAACTATGGATCGAATAGCTTGAAAAAAGGAACTTGCACTGTGAATATAATACATTTTTTGTGTCATAAAATTGTCCCAACTATTAAAATGATTGACATTATAAATACAACCACTTCATGTAAGTAATTTGCTATTTTCAGATTTCAAGGGTAATCATTCCTAACAGAACTCAACTGGCAATGGCAACTACAATTTGCCTCAACAATCTAAATTACACTTAATACAATTCCTGTTGTCATGAGGGCAGTTCATGTTAAGCATCCAGTCAGAATATCAAATCTAGAATGCCTTCTGATTTACTTGCTCTTAACCACACCTTGCTGTATTTATCTACTATCAACTCTCCAAATTCTGATAACCCTACTTGCTTCTCTTTATCTTTAAAGCTTGATTATTAGCAGTTCAAATACCCAAAAGATGAGGCCAATCTTCCTTGGGAACTGAAGTCCATAATTAAGACTGACTTCCATTCTGCAATTCTACTAATTAAGCTATAGCAGATGCCAAGGCATCTTTACTGAACTGCATCAGATTCTCTCTGCAGTTTACTTTTTTTTTATAGTTCATTTGTTATCTTCTGCATCCATCCAATTCATAGAATCTTTCTATAATATGTTCTTTCAGAAGTCAATATCAATCTCTCAGTCTTTGACAATTACCCACATCTCAGATTTATGGCAAGGCTTTTTCCATATCTTGTCCACTGCCTGTAGGTTTACTTTTGCTATTGTAATCTAAGATCTTATATCTTTTTTTTTTTTTTACATTCAAAATTATTAATCATGTTGTACCCTAGGTATGTGAAGTGCTTAACTTGCAGCATGTGATCTTTATTTGCTTTTTTTTATTTTATTTTACAATCTAAATCTTACATAATGTTGCACTCCAGGTATGTGAAGTTCCTAACTTCTTCCAGCTGATGTCCATTGACCTTTATTTGCTTTCTCATCGTGTTCTCTCCCAAACATCATTGTTGTAGTTTTTTTTTTTTTTTTTTAATGTTGCGATCACTTGCCATAGCTTTAAAAAAATATCAACAATATGATTTTGAGGTCCAATTACACAAAACTTGGCCTTTTCAAAAGAGTCTTATTGTTCTGGTCCTTTGCCAGGGATGTTGGGTGCAACTTCTGCTTTCTTATACTCCAACTCTTACTTATCTCAATGGTATATTACAGTAAATTTCTAGATGAAGAATTAGTTTAGTACAGCAAATTTTCTTAAAGACAGCATTGTTGCCTATGGGTCTTCAAGTCAATACTTTTTTGGTAGTTTAAAAGTAAGATAATTTGTTATAATGGCATTTTGCTGTAATGAGAGCCGATTGTATCATAACATTATCCAAAGATAAGGTAGATTCCCTGTTGTCAATTATTCTTGCCAATTACTTGTAAAAATAATAAGAAAAGCTCATTCCATGCATCCTCTATTCTGAATTTTTTTTTTTTTTATCGGAAAGATTTCAATGTTTTCCACTTATCTGGCATTTATTCTATACTATGGATACAAGCCTGCATTTAGTTTATTCCCAAAAAGGTGATAAAAGTGAGCCATCGGACTACTGTCCACTTGCTCTCACTTCAGTTGTAAAATCGTATATAGAAGGATTTTTATACAAAAATACCTTATATAATGATTTCACTGGTAAACAAAATTCACTAAAAATACTTGTGGGTTAATAGAGAAATTTTCATAATTTTTAATTTGGAAATAATATTTTTTGTATATTACTGAATGTTGTCACCTCAAAGGGTTTTTGTAAAAGAACAAAGGAATATAAGTTAAGATAAATTGTCTAAAGAAACCTCTTAGTCACCAGTAATTCTAGATGGATTAAAATATTAACTAATGACCTGGGGCAACTGCAACCTCGAAGGTCAACATTGCAAGGGGATTTCCCATCTTAATGCAAAGATCGAAAAAAAAGGTGGCAGGTGCAGAACAAAGTATTACCCAGGGGATTATTACGTAGCAGAACCTAAGGTAATCGGCAAGATATAAAAGGGGTTTGCTACGGCGACAAGAGGCTTTTTAGTGGTTCCTTGGTCAGCGAGAAGTTACAGGCTCGAGAAGATGACGAGGTCAGTGAGGGTCGAAGAGTTACTGGGATAAGATGTACATTACAGCGACGGAGTTTCGCTAATCATAGTAGAAGATGATTCGCAATCACCAACAGGACCTGCATTCCAGCCATTAGATGCCGGAAGTGCGAAACAACTAATTTAAATTGTTCCTAGAAGAAAGTAGATACAGAGTTCAATGCCGCCAAGTTCCTGACGCTCGCAAAAAGTAAGAGGAGATCTCAATAATCCCGGAGAAAGTACCCGTGTTCGTTGCTTAAGGTCAGAAGATGGTAGAAGGAAGTGATTCCAAGGATCAATCAGAGAGACCAGACACCTGTTTTAAAGTAAGATCTTTCTATTATTTTAGCTATAGACAGAATTGTGACAGTGACTTGTAGAGTTTGTTTGTTATGATACTTGAGGACTTTAGGCTTTATACTAACCTTTGAATGGTCTTGTTAAATAATATGTGAGAGAAAACTTGGCTAATTGTTAAGGTGAAATATCGTGTGTTTAATATTATTGCTAGTAGCTATGCCTGAGTTTGTTTAAGTGAGATTGCTTTAAGCGTGATAAGGTGTTAACAAAGGAAATATTATAAACACGTGGTCTTACAAGAATTGTCTTCATAAGAGTAGTAATCGTGAATTGTATTGAGAATTGTCTTTGAAGAATAGAACCTGATTTACTTGAATCTTTAGTTTTAATCTTTTGTACATCTCCTTGATGATAAATAAATTGTTTTCATGTTTAAATAACTTGCCTGATTTCTATTTCCAATGCACTACTCATTAATTAGAATCTGTGTGTCCTAAAGTTAGATTGCCATGACTGTAGATTAATAAATATACGTTAATAGATAAGAGAGGAAGGTTCCGTACGTTTTACTGTGTGTTATTCTTTTGGAGGGAGATTCAACTCCTACCCATGAATTTGGTGGCACAGCTGAAAACTAAATCAGTTTTCCAAATTCAGTTGAGAATAAAAACCAGTAGGTCAGACAAAGAGATTGGCTCCAGCCAGAGGTGATTTCTGGTCTGCAAGTTTTGCACACGTGAGCTTTATTATTTGCAGCCATAAGTCAGAAGTATAGTAAAAGTTAAGAAGAAAGGTTTAAATGAGATAACTATAGTTTTTACAAAGGCACAGAAGACTAGATATATTTGAAGATTTGATAACATATTTAAAAGAACAACATATTTTAACACAGTTCTCTCAAATATCATGGAGAAGGTCCACAACTATGCCAATACCTGGAGTGACCAGCAATATGAATTTTTCTGTTCTATTTATTCACTCACCTTTGAACACAGGATAGTGACAGGTTTGGGGAAACTCGTGTGATCACTATCAATGTCAAATCTGACATTTCTAGAGCATTTGCTAAGTCTACCACAGAGGCCTGCTCACCCATATTTTTATAATCTGCCTCTGGAGCTTCCTCTTCAGGCATTCACTATGTGTCATTAGATGGTCTTTTCTCAGATTTTCTCACCAATGTTTGACCACTCACTCTTCTGTGTGACCTTCTCTCACCGAAGTCAAAACCTTTCAATAGTTTTGCTGATGATAGTGCATTCTATTCCTCTTCTTCATTTGACAGACCTTATTTTGTCAAATGAAGCAGAGAGGAAATGGACTAAACTTCCATAACCATTGCCTTCAACTTTGGCACTTCTAATTAAAGATTTTTTTTTTAATGATTGTGCATTATAAGGTGTGTCAAACAAAGAAGGGGGGATAGAATGCACTATCACCAGCAAAGTTATGGATAAGATATTAATAAGAAATATCTCGTTACCCTTTACTTTTGATAATACCCAAAGTTCCAAACAAAATCAGATCTCGCTCTCTCTCTTCTTGGGCTGAATTACCTCCAGCTTTTCCGAACACAGACACATCATATGTCTATCCTCCTCCAACACTAACAAACTTGGTTCTTATCTCCTTTCATTCAAGACAATCTTTGAATATTGTTCACACATTTCACTGTGGTTCTATAATATCTTCTGGTTTCTGCACCATTGTAAACGTATATTATTTTTTCTGCCTATATTTATGTAATATCTCTTTATCTTTACTCTCTTCCTAATTCTTTATAACTCTAATGTGCTTTTTCTCTTTTATCCTTTCTCATTTACTCTACTCATACTATGATTATCCACCTTCCGTGTTTACTAGTCGAATACCTATGAATACTGGGAATTTGTCAGACTGAGCCACCAATATATCATTTAATTGGCATAAGATTAAATAAAACTTCCTGTAGATTTCCCTCTCTCACGAGCGAAGTTTCTTTTATCAATGTTTACTTTAACAGTCGTGGTTCGTAAGTAACTGAACTGCGTTTTTATTGCCTTAAATTATTTCCTGCTCACAAGTCCGATTTATTTAAGAACAGTGCAATTGTAAAATAAAAGATCAGGCAGCACTCTTTTAACAAATAATTAAAACACATTTATTTACAAATTATACATGAATTAAACAATAGGGAGATTGCTTTCTCTATCCATTTATAAAATCTTTAGCATAAATTAGAACCTTTTTACTTTAACACTAATTAACTTCTTTAACTCACAATCTTATTTACTCTCCGCTTACAAAATTCAACTTATTAAACTTCTAGTTTACTTGCAAAGAGGTTAGCTAACTCTCTGTTAAGTTATTTTTATAATTTTTATATCGACTTCCAATATGCCAATCAATTCTCTTAATGACACTTCTTACTGCTATTAACCAAATTCTTAAAAGTCTTTCTATAACATACTATAAGAGGAATTGTACAAAAGTATGGAACTTACAAAGGCTCTGTATCGCACATTCAGTCAAAAGTCTTGCACAAAAAGTTCTAAGGCAATTCTTTCATCTCAGATCTTGAGCTTCCTCAGGAATGCCTGGCTTCAGTAATATCTCATCAGGAAAATAGCGGGCTATGGACTGCGGTACTCATTCAGCTCCAGCAAAAGGTTGTTCTCCTACGGCGAAAAGAAAAACTTCCAAGCGAAGCTGCCTTGGGTAATTTACATCACTTTTTCTCCTCTGCTTTGGTGAAAATGCCTGGATGACTGCCGTCTCCAATAGCTCGAACTGCTGCCTCCAAGAAACCAAAACTGCTGCCAACTCTCAACCAGGATCCCTCTCTCTGGCCTGGAAGTCTTCTCTCTCTCTCTCTCTCTCTCTCGCACGGCGACTGGAACCAGGAAGCCTCTAATGCCTTCTCAGTCCCTTTTATTTTGCGATCTCAACCTTGCACTAAGGGTAGTAAACCCAAAGAATTCGGCATGACTCTTTTATCTTCTTTTAAGTTTAACCCACTCTTTGTTCTCCTCCATGAAATCTTTTGATCGTATTTTGCCAAGCATGGAAACTTGTCTCTAAAACTAGCAGACCTCTTTGATACTTTGCTTCTCTAAACCTAGCCGCACTCTTAGATACTATCTTTAAAGGTGTTAACGCTGTAAACAACTCTTATACACAAAACTAGTAAACAACTTTTCCTGAGGTCTTACCAATAACTATATACATATACAAAGTTCCCCTGGGAAAGCAGTGCCTTTGTTTTTGACATTAAAACAGTAAATACATTCACTTCCCACAGGGTTAACTACATTAATATTTTGCAAAATATCCATAGAAACAAACAAGGTTATTTACAGTTCTCATGGGACTTGACCTATGTAAAAAATCGATGTAAAGCACTTTGGTATTTTTAAGCTACATCGAGATTTTACAGATCATAAATCATTAAAAATACTAGATGCTATCCAGAAGACAATCTGATTACTACCTCTCACAGATTCACAAATGATTTGTCTACCTCATGTCTCTTCCACAGATTATGTTCTGCTGAACTGGCCACCATTCATCCACTTTCTTCCAAGTATACTGCTCACCTGTTTTCTGTTCATTTTCATACTTGTCAAACCAACTTATTTTTCCTTCTTCCATTCCATTTACTTATAGTTCTTGTGACAATCTTCCTTACTTTGTCTTCCAAAAAGGTAAGAAATAGCATAATAGATTCATTCTTTCCGCTTAACCTTTTACTCACATATAATTTATATGTAAGTAAAACATAACAAAGTTTTACAATCTTGTGTATGGATTTTGGATGAAGTAGTAGTGGCAGTGTATTAAAGTTATTAATATATTCCATTTCAGTTTGCAATGGACTGTGTATAGTTGTGTGTAGCTTGACTCACTATAGATTATGTCACTTTTGAAAATTCAGTAAACATTGCTATTTAAATGCTAATACATACGTATTAATTTTCATTGATATCTATATTTATATTTAAATAGCAAAATGCATTCAACTAGGTCAAATGAGTATCAGATGCAAGAAAGCTGCCATGAATTGACAGAATACTCTGTACATAACATGAAGGAATGACCAGGCAGGAATGAATACAGATTTGCTACAGTTAAATACAATAATTTAAAGTTGTAATATTATGAGTCGTGCAACAAATTACCCTGATAGGGAACAAATTAAGACATCCTATAAGCTAGTTACACAAGTGCAAAGTATGATCAAATTAGGCTAAATATGACCATATCTAATGTCATATTTAGCTTACTGTCACTAAAACTATGTGACTGAATCATACGTAAATATTAAGAATGTATATATGAATTAGTACCTATTTATTATTTAGCTTTTTTTCACAGTTAATTATAAAACTGTTTAGGAAACTCAAATTACTAATTGAACTTACCATGAGTGCGTTGTTCACATTTAGTTTTATCTTCAACAATGTAAAGGGCAGTAAGTAGAAAACAAAGTCCACCAAGGACTAAAACAAAAGCAGTAATATACATGGCATACTGAAGACTCACAAATTCGGCAGCATTTGATTTCTTATCTTGTCGGATGGCATCTGATACCTAAAAAGAGAGAACAACAGATATTGGCAGATAGTGCTTTTGCAGCAGTAATAATTACTTTAATAATACACAGTGGTATCTCGCTAATCCGAACAAATAAAAATCGTGATCGTTCGGATTAGCATTTTTTCCTCCAAGAGACAACAATAATTACCGTTTAAGGCAAAAATAATCAGATTCTAATAGTACATCAGTTTAATTCTGTAAAGAAATAAAGTATCTGATAGAAAAAAAGCTTCTGTACTGTAATGTAAAACTTAAAATATAATGCAAGTTTATTTTAGTAAAAAATTTAGTTTGTATGTACCTGTATTGTTGAGGATTCTGATTTAATAAATTTGCATAGTTCTGTACATAACTTAATTTGCGTAAAAAATATCACTTTCTTGTACACAACACAAAAAGAAGTTTCTCAAAATAACACAAAAAAACGTTTTTTTTATTTCTTTGTAAAAAAAGTCACTGATTTTCTTTTGCTTCTTGGAAGCTAAACTTTTTTCGAATGCTTCTCGGAGCTGCATTAGCAATAAAATTTTATGGAATGGAATATCATTCGGCTTAGCCCATTCACATATTAAAACTGTCAACTGCCTCTTTATGTTTTCTTTTTCTTCGAGTTCTTTATCGTCATCATTGTCTTCTAATTCATTCTGCATAGTCATATTTATAATTTCAGCATCTGATTTGATTTCGAATTCACTTTCGGTTCTACCTGTAATCCATTCCGTAACATCTGTTTATGTAATTTCAACATCTGGATTTATATTTTTAACCAAATTGTGCACGTTTTGAATTTCCTCTTTTTTTTTTTTTTTTTTTTTTTTGTGTGTGTGTGTGTATCACCGTAGTGTAAATTCTAGAAGGCCACAGTTTTTCCATGATGCTCGAATTGCTTCAGGTTTGACAGCTTCCCAAGCAAATGTGACATACAATAAATCAAAATAGGCTTACAGTATAACCGTACAATCGACAATATGAAAAAATACTACTGTAATAATAATAAAATAAATAGTTAAAATAATTATTAAATAAAAATAATAGTACACAAAATAATAACATGGTTTAAATAAAACGTTTTTTCTTTCAAACCGCAGTTCGGATTACTGGAGGGTTCGGACAAAAGAGGTTCGGATTAGCGAGATACCACTGTATACTGGAATTTTCTGTTTCACATTTTTTATGCAAGTGCATAAGTACACATGCAAACAAGACATGAGAACACAAGCCAACATTTTTGTTAAGTTCTCAAAACTTAGGCTTCAAATTAAGATCATCATTTCATTTAACATTTAAGCTAATTGAACACAGGGTTAAGCATTATGTTTATGAGTTTATGTAAAACTGTGCATGTTAGGCATGGGACATGACAAATCACACAAGCTTTCTAGAGAAACTAAAGTTATGTTAGAAGGTAAAAGGACATTTTTCCTTTCTGATTATACAATTCACTAATAATTAAGAGAAATTCCATAATAGTTTGTATTTTTAAACTTTTACAAGGTTTAAGTAATTATAATTCAATCTATATTAATCAGATATGAACCCTTTGCACATGAAATGTCTGAGGGAAAGAACAGGCATAAATGTAAATAGATTTGCTACAGTCACATACAATAATTTAAAGTTGTAATATTATGAGTGGTGCAACAAACCATTCTGATAAGGAACAAATTATGACATCCTAATATTGCTTTGTTAAAAAAAAAGTGGGGAGTGGTTTGTTTGTATATCTCCTTGATTTATTAACATCTACATGGACAGGCAAACTGAATTATAAAGCATGATCACATAATTTGTACTGGGCATAACATCAGTTACACATGTTGATTAATTGTTGGAGACTATCAGTCTTTTTTTTTTTTTTTTTTTTTAGATAAAACATAGGATTAATTTTTGTGGACTAAGATGAATTTTTATTAGCAATACAATCAAACTGCTCCCACCATAGCACTCCACAGGTGCTATCAAAATGGAATAAATATTACTTGTCAGGAAGTAGTACAGTAAAATACTCAAAAACCAATCTCAAATAATTTTTTTTCAATGCACATATTTTGAATCTGTGTGGTGTGCAGTTGAAATAAACAGTTTAGTATATCTGACAAGATGCTGTTATAGACCAGGGAATACAGAGAATACCAATTGTGAAATGTTTAGGCAAATTACTTTGGCATGTAAAAAGAAAGTGATCCTGATGGGAGACTTTAATTACAGGAATATAGAATGGAAGGAGGAGTAGTGTATGGGAACAAGGAGAGCGAGTTTGTAAAATTTCTGAGAGATAAGTATCTTAAGCAGCATGTTATTGAAGCAAATAGAGGCTTTAATGTTTTGGATTTGGTGATAACTTCACAAGATGTAGTTGTTAATGAGGTGTTGACACTGCTGCTGGTTGGTGAAAATGATCATGAGGTACTTGTCTGGGAAGTGATGAAACAAGAAAAGGTTACTGCCAAAAACAGATATATGTGGAAGTATAAAGCAGGTATTATAGGAAGCTCTGTAGTCAGCATTAGTATGTTGGATATGAGCCGAGCAGAAAAGATGTTGACAATGCAATGGAAACTCACAAGGCAGCATCTGACAAAAGCAATGTATAACTGCATACCAAGGGTTAAGCAAGTAAACATAATAAGAGTGAAATGGATGAACAGTGAAATCAAGCAAACTCTGTTGGAAAAGAAAATGTTATGGAGGAGGCACAGGATAGATGGTGGTGATTGGATCCACGAAGAATATAAAGTGCAGACTAGAAAGTTGATGAGCATGGTAAAGAAAGAAAAGGTGCAATATGAGAGGAGAGTGGCTGGTCAGGCCAAAGTTAATTAAAGGGAATTTTTAAAAATTTTTCTGCTATATGGCAAGCAAGAGAAAGTATAATTATAGCAGATTAGCACTGATGGATAGTCATGGCAGCAGAATAACAGCTGCAAAGGATATAGTGGAATTATTGAATGAGCACTTTATCAGAATATATCATACTGGTGTAAATGATGCTGTGCAATATATAGAAGAAAGGAAGTATTAGAAGAATTGGAAGTGAAAGAATCAGAGGTGTATCAGATATTGGTTAAGTTAGATGTTAATAAGGCTGTGGGAATGGATGACATATCACCACATATTCTTAAGGAATGTGCACCACAGCTGGCTATGCCCTTGACCTGGTTATTTAATTATAGTCTTGCAGTGGGTAGAGTTCCTAAGGAGTGGACAGAAGGCAAAATAGTAACATTCCAAAAACATAGTTCTAGGACAGAAGTCTCCAACTATAGACCAGTCTGGATAAATGCAGTTGTGATCAAGGTGTTGGAGAGATTGGTAAGGAATAGAATACAGGATTGGGTTGATGAACATAGAAATTCTTTATGATGGTCAGCATGGATTTGTAAAGGATTGGTCCTGTTTTAGCAATTTACTTGCATTTTATGATAAGGTAACAAGTGTGTTAAATAAGGGAGAATAATATAGTAATATTCTTGGACTTTGCAAAAGCATTTGATAGATTACCATATGATACGTTGGTGTACAAGCTGCAGATGAGAATAAGATGGGAAAGATAGAAATAGATAGTATATTGGTTAGATGGATCAGAGATCAACTCTCTGAACGATACCAGCAGGCTGTGTATGATGGAGCAGTGTCTCAAAAAGGGAGGGCAACCAGTGGCGTGCCCCAGGGTTCTGTTCTTGGGCCCCCGCTGTTTAACTTGTTTGTAAACTATATATCATGTGGACTGACTGGGGATCTTCAGTTATTTGCTGATGATACAAAGTTGGGAAGAATTATAAGTAGCAGTGATGATCTTAATTCCCTTCAGGAAGATTTGAATACTTTTTTTTTTACTTGGAGACAAAGGAACTAGTTTTAATATCAATAAGTGCAAGGTGTTGCATTTTGGAGTGCAGAAATATAAGGCTGTGTATAATACTGACGGTGCTGTACTGCAGTAAATGGATGAGATTAGAGATTTGGGAGTGATGGTTGACAGCAGACTGCTGGTGTTGCAAAGGCTACACATCGTAGTGATGATAAGTACTCTAATATGCAGGGAAAAGGAAGTGGTTGCGCCACTGTATAAAGAATGGTCAAACTTGGATATTGGGCTTAAATCTGATCATCTGGTTTTCATTGTGATGTGGAGCCATTGGAGAAGGTCCAGAGGTGAGTGACTAAGACATCAGAACTTTGGAATGTTGGCTATGGAGAGAAGTTGAAGAATCCGTTCTTTTAGGCTTACACGGTGATCCGAATACATTTTGGAAAATTATGGAGACAATTACTGTGTCTAAGTAAAACTTCAGTTTAATATAAACCAAAATCCACATTCGATGTTTCGACCTTTATATCAAGGTCATCTTCTGGAGCATATATACAGAGAAACAAGCTGCACTACAATCTACATGGTTTGTTAAAGTTACTGACCAACCGTTACAACAATTATTGGCCTGACCTCTGGTTAAAAAAAAAAAAACCTTGCTACATCAATGCTAGAGTCCTATTATTAATATTATCTATTGGTTGTAAAATTACACTGGGAGCAACAACAAGTCCATATATATATATATATATATATATATTATTAACACCATGATTATACATATAAATTCCAACCAGTTGGCCTGGAATGGTTTCCAATACTAACTGAAGGTTGCCTAGAGTCCTGAAGTATGCTGGATACTAAATATTAGGTACGTCGAATGTGTGCCATCCAGATTCTTGGAATTTTCATGCCACCATTATTGTTGATATTTGAGTGGTTTATCATAAATAAAGATTGGTTTATAATATATTAATAAAGTACTTCATAAAACATCATCAAGAAAGAATCTAGATTACAGTAAAACCATAGCCATCCCATACATTAAAGGGTTATCAGAAAAAATCAACAGAATCCTACACTATTATAATCTCAATGCCACCTTTAAACCACCTACAAAACTTAAAAACATATTCAACTCCTCTAAAGATCCTCTCCTCCCATTGGCACATCCTGGAGTTTATTGCATCCACTGCATCTGTAACTTGCCATACATTGGTGAAACAGGAAGTACAATTCCTATATGTAAGAAAGAACACATAAGACATTAAATATAACACCATACCAGCCTGGTTGGCCGAGTGGTTAGTGTATCTGCTCTCTCTAGCCAAAAGGCTGCGGGTTTGAATCCTGCTGTGGGCATGGATGTTTGTGGTTGTCTCTGAAAATACTAGTGGTGGTCGGCGATAGATGGCGGTGGAGAGTTGTAGAGTAGGTGCACTCCCTCAATGAGTCTTTGGACTCCCTGGAGGTGTCACGAAATAATAATAATAATAATAACCATTTTGGTGAAGCAGGTTTCTCAGATCATGCTCTCAACACCTTATACCAAATCAACTGGAAAAGTACCCACTCTTTACACGATACAAAAACCTGGTATGAAAGAAAATTTAAGGAAGCCTGCAAAATTCTGATAAACCACCCAATAATTGTCAGGCCAATAATTGTTGTAACGGTTGGTCAGCAACTTTAACAAACCATGTAGATTGTAGTGCAGCTTGTTTCTCTGTATATAGTATATATGCTCCAGAAGATGACCTTGATATAAAGGTTGAAATGTAGAATGTGGATTTTGGTTTATATTAAACTAAAGTTTTACTCAAACTTTAGTTTAATATAAACTAAAGATATATAAAAAGATACATACAGTGTAAAACTTTATAAAAATATATAAAGTTTTACACTGTAGTTGTTTCCACAATTTTCCAAAATGTAGAAGTTGAAGAAATGTGGATTCCAGAGTTTGGTGGATAGGAGACAAAGAGATGATATGATAGAGACATTTAAGTTAGTGAGAGGATTTTATCAGATTAATCCAGAGGGGGATTATAAAAAGAGTACAAGGCGAAAGGGATTTGAGGAGTAGACTTTTGACATGGAAAATTGTCAATGAATGGAATACAACCAGAACGTGCTGTTAACAAGGAGTGGTAAGGATTTGAAGATTCTATATGATAAATATGTTGTCAGTTGAATGAACCTCCCACGATGAGTCTGCTGACTCCATGGAGAGTGAAATAATAATTTGATTGAAACTAAAACTGAACAAACAAGTAAACATTGAAAACTTTTATTAAATTCCATCTAGTCAGAGCACAGTTATTTCAACATACAAAATCATAAAAATTGCAACCTTACAACCACTTGCAGACCATATAAAAAACTGACATCCTTTATCCACTCCAAAGATCAACCACAGTCCTTAGACCTGCCAGGTGTTTACCAGATACCTTGCAGTTGTAGACTATCCTATTATGGTCAAACAGCCAACGTCAACTGTTGAGCATAAGGATTGCATCCGGTTTCACCAGCATAGCCACTCAGGACATCCTGATCGTGCTTTGGATATCCGAGATGTTTCTCGACCGCTAGTCCACAGACCGGCACTGGTCTGCAAATAGAGACAAAGGCATGGGGCTAGACGCTTGCATATCTATTATTAGTTAGTCAGTATGCTTTTAGAGCTCGTTGGGTGCATATTGCTGTTTCACTGCATTAATTTTGTTAAACACATATTTTTGTCGGTTTAATAATGGATGTGATTCTTTAGTTACGCATCTTAATAACAGCAGCTTGCTGAAATTTGATATAAAGAAGGTATGTTTATAGAAAATATCCAAATAAAATTTATACATTTTAGGCCATATTATAAAATGAATAAAAAGAATCAAGGAAATTTATTAAATTTTTTAAATGTGAAGAATCAAGCTATTTGAGTCAGGAAGAAGCAAGTATTGACTACAAAAGCAAAATTATTTCTGAATCTCCACTAGCAAAAAAGGAAAAAAACCTTGTTTTATAAGATAATATAATGTCTATCTTAAATATGGTTTTATTCTTTCGCCTGAATCTACAGAAAAAGATCTGCATCCAATGTGTGTAATTCATTGTGAAGTTAAATCTAAACATACTATGAAACTATCCAAGCTTTTGAAGCATTTTCAGATAAAACATCTGAATTAGAAGAAAAACCTCTGGAATATATTGAACATAAGAAGCAAGAGTTTCAATTACAGAAGAAATCATTTAAACAAAATAAATCCTTGTTAGGACCTTCATACCTAGTAGCACTCAAACAAAAAAATCTTTTACTACCGCAGAAGATTTGATAAAACCTCTTAACATGCGTGTTTTGAAATGTTGGATCAATAGCTGCTGACAAACTAAAAATCAATTCCCCTTTCCAATGACACAATAGGATGCTGAATTGTTCAACATTCTCAGATAATGTTACATCAATTAATTGAAAAAATAAAAAAAATCACACATTGATTTTACAAATTGATGAATCAGGAGATGTTTAAAAAAAAAAGCCATTTTTCTTTGTTACACTCGATACATAGATTATATTGCTGAGGACATAGAAGAGTGTTTATGTTGTTTAGAATTAACTTCACATGCAACAAGTTCAAAAATTATTAATGTGTTGAATGCATACACTTGTAACCATAATTTGGACTAGAAAACCTGCGTTGGGTATATGTATTGATGAAGCATCTAATATGACAGGCAAACATTCGGGACTTAATAAACAAATTCGAAAAATAGCTTCATAGATATTTTAATTATGCATTGCATTATACATTGTGAGCATTTAACAGTCAAAAATTTGTCACCCCTGATTTAAATAATGTTCTTTTGCAATCCATAAAAATTGTTAATTTCATTAAAAACAGTGATCTTAATTCACGACTGTTCACAATATTTTGCCAAGAAGTAGCTGCAGAACATGAGCACTTATTACTTCATGCTGAAGTAAGGTGGTTATTCCATGGTAGAGTATAACCAGATTGTTTGAATTAAGGACAGAATTAGAAATAATCTTGATTGAAAGAAAGTCTTCACTCTCAGCACATTTTTCAGAACACAGAGTGGATTGCGAAATTAGCTTATTTAAGCGATATTTTCATATGTCAATGATTTAAATTTAAGTTTGCAGGGAAGTATGACAAACACATTCCATTTATCCCTCATATTTGTAGATTTAGGGACTCAAAAACACACGTGTTGAACAGATTATTTTATTAATTACAAATAAAATAAAACTTGACGTTTCGACCTCTATATCGAGGTCATCATCGGAAGAATACAACTGTATGCAGAACCAAGCTACATGCTCATGCTTTCTATACCAGTAAACTAAATCTACGTAGTTAATAAATCTTTTTTTCTAGCCTGACCTCTAGTGATAGAAAAGTAAAACAAACGGAAAAAATAAAAAAAAAAATAATAAAATAAAATAATAATATATATATATATATATATTATTATTTTATTTTTTTTTTATTTTTTATCTATTTATAATATATATATATATATATATATATATTATAAATAGATAAATGCAACTACAATAAACTGTTAGAGTCCTCCTGTATTAATATTCTGGATAGTTACAAAATGATTTCTTTCAGTTGCTATTGAATGTTCTAAACACTTCACCAAGTCACCAGGTTGTCTTCTTGTAGTGGGAATTTTTCTAATGCTAGTTTAGGATGTTATATAGGTTGTAGATGGGTCCTCCACATTCTTGAAATGGTGAGGCCATCATTTTTGTTGAGATTTGGGTTGTGTTTGAGCATTTCACAAGACTCTTTAAAATTTCTCTCAAACCAGGTTTTGGTGCGGTGTAGGGACTTGGTATTTTTCCAGTCAATTCTATGGTATGTTTGGAGTGCATGGTCAGAAAGGCCTGTTTTACCGAAGTGGAGGTATTTAATGTGTCGGTTGTGTTCGTCTTGTCTGATTGGGATAGTTCACCCTGTTTCCCCTATGTATGGTATGTTACATGTGCAGTGTATTTTGTACACCCCTGGGTGTGCTAGGTGTGGAAGAGGATCTTTAGAGGAACTGAGTAGGTGTCTTAGCTTATTTGGGGGTTTAAAGGTGGTTTTAATGTTGTATTTGCGAAGTGTTCTATTTTTTCAGAAATGCCTCTAACATAAGGAATGGCAATAGCATTCTTGAAATCTTTTTTGTTCTTACTGGTGTCTTTATGGAGTATCTTGTGAATAGTTTTTTTATTGTATCCATTTTTGATAAATGTTTGGTTGATGATTTTGTATTCTTGGTTTAGAGCCTGTTCATTTGAACAGATAGTTAGGGCTCTGTGTTTAAGGGTGCTTATGACACCTAATTTTTGTGTTGGGTGGTGGTAAGAATTTTTGTGTATGTATTGGCCTGTGTGTGTAGGTTTGCGGTAAACTGAGAAGGAGAGACAGCCAGAGGGAAGACGTGTGACAAGTGTGTATCTAGGAAAGGAAGAGAGTCGTTTTTTTCCATTTCAATGGTGAATTGGATACGTTTGTGTTGTTTGTTTAGGTGGCTAAGGAATGTATTTAGAGCTTCGCGGCCGTGGGGCCAAATGGCGAAAATATCATCGGCGTATCTGAGCCAGATTTTGGGCTTTAGACATGCTGTCTCTAGAGCCCGTTGCTCAAAGTCTTCCATATAAAAGTTAGCTATTGGGGGAGAAAGTGGTGAGCCCATGGCTGTACCTTCTTTTTGAAGGTAAAAATTGTTGATAAATGTTTTTTGCGGAGCGGAGTACGTGGGCAAAAAGGGCCGTGATGTCATGTGGGAATATGTTCTGTAGGAGCAAGATCGTGTCATTGATTGGGACATTGGTGAAAAGGGAAGTTATGTCAAAGCTGACTAATAAATCTTGGTCGGTGAGTGTAATGTTTTTGATTTTACTGATGAAATGTTGTGTATTTTTTATGTAGGAAGGGGACTGACCTACCAATTCCTTGAGTGTGGCAGCTAATTTTTTTGCTAAGTGATAATTTGGGCTGTCAATTCCTTCAACAATTGGGCGAAGTGGTGTGCCAGATTTGTGTATTTTTGGCAGGCCATAAATTCTGGGCGCACGGGCATACTGAGGTATTAATTTTTTTGTCGTTTCTTCGGGCCATGAGTGGACGGATTTGATTAATTCAGTTGTTTTCTTTTTGTTACGTTTTGTGGGGTTGTAGTTAACCTTTTGGTAGGTGTTATGGTCCGATATTAACTGGTTCATTTTTTCTATGTATGTCGTACGATCGACGGTGGAATTGCCTTTATCGGCTTTCGTTATTATAATATCCTGGTTATTTTTTAAGGATTTAAGGGCTAGATTTTCGGTTTTGTTTATGTTGGTGTTTAGTTTTTTTTGTTAGAATTTAGTATACACGATGTTTCCATTCGTATTTTATCAGCCAGAATGGTGGGGAGGGATCGTAAACCTCTCTCGATATGATACACGATATCAAGTTTGTTCACTGATCTCGGAGCAATGGCGTAGTTCAAACCTTTCTTTAGCAGCGAGAGTTCACCTTCGATGAGAACGTGGTTTGATAGGTTGATAACTGAGCATTGATCCGATGGTGGTTGGTGGCTCCTAACATTGTTTGCGGGCGATTGGTTGCTCCTTATGACGTCGGTTTGTGGTTGGCTGTTCCTTTCGTAATGGCGTCTTGATGATCTTGTGCTTTTCTGTTGTTGTAGGGCTTGAAATTTCATTATTAGTTTTTCTTTATTTTTCAGTAGTGAGTGCTTGGCCGAGTCGTCGGTGATCCTATCTAGAATCTCCCAAATTTCTGGAATAACGTAGTCAGATAATTCAAATTTAAGTTGCAGAACTTTGGTTTGGGTGGATGCTAGATTTTTACGTGCCTCGTGGATTTGTTCTCGTAATAAGGCTTTTTCCAACCGGGCATAAATACAGAGCGCTTTGGTTGATTTAAACTTCTTCTTTAGTTTAATGCAGTTTGGAATTATGTTGCTGTCTCTACATCGTTTCAAAAAGGCTAGTCTTTTTGAAATAATAATAAAATAATTATTATTATTTTATTTTATTTTTTTTCCATTTGTTTTTCTTTTCTATCACTAGAGGTCAGGCTAGAAAAAAGATTTATTAACTACGTAGATTTAGTTTACTGGTATAGAAAGCATGAGCATGTAGCTTGGTGCTGCATACAGTTGTATTCTTCCGATGATGACCTCAATATAGAGGTCGAAACGTCAAGTTTTATTTTATTTGTAATTAATAAAATAATCTGTTCAACACGTGTGTTTTTGAGTCCCTAAATCTACAAATATGAGTGCTGATCACCATGTAACCCTAAAAGAAAGGACATTCCATTTATATAACAAAATTGTTGGATTCAGAAAGAACCTGAGATTTTGGCAAACAAAAGTCAAAGAAAAAAATCATGTTATTTTTGAGTCTTATTTTGATTTTACAAACACACAAGATTTAGATATAAGTTGGATAAGATTATCATTACTTAAAATCATTATACGATGCATTCCAGAAATATTTCCCAAAAGACACAGATATTGAGAAATGAATTTGTGGATTACCAATCTTCTCATAGAGGAAAATAAAAATAATTTAATTAACAAAGAAGAAGACTGTCTTTTGGAATTAAGTTCAGATTCCTCATTAAGGCCAAATTTTGGAACCATGAATTTAAATCACTTTTGGACCAAAATTAGGAACGAATATCCAAGTCTTCATAAGGAAGCAATGAAGGTATTATTACCGTTTGCAACAAATTATTTGTGCGAATCAGGATTCTCGGCAATGTCAACTATGAAAACGAAGTTCAGAAATCATTTAACTGTAGGTCCACCTCTTCTCCCTGCTTTAATAAATTTGCAACCAAACATTGATGTAATTGTTGAAAGAGAGCAAGAACAAAGAAGCCATTAAGTTTAGCATGTTTATTTCCTCATTATTATATACCTATTTTATAAGGTACAATGTATGACATGACAAATGTATTATATTTAAATAAAGTACAATTTGTGTTCTTACAATATGTAAGAACATGAAAAATTATCTGAGATTTAACTGATCTGCGATAGACAGAAGGTTGAGAAATGCTGCGGTAGAGGATATCTTAAAAAAAAAAAAAAACATATCCCATGTAGCAAATATAAATATGACATTCCCAGAATCTGCCTCAAGCTTTAAGGCTCAAAACTCAAATTTGGTTACTTGAAATTGCCTCAAATTTGGGAAACAGTCAACCTCAGAACTTTAGTCCGACAGCCAAGAATATTCACTCTAGTCCACTAAGGGACATTATTTAGAATTTTAGATTAACATTTGCTTGCCACAGTTCATTGTCATTCACCCAAGGGGAACGGGTGTACTTTAATCATTCTACAATTTCTACTACAAAACAATACTCATAGGAACTCATCAAATTCCTGACATGTACTCTCAAGGAGTGTACAGAATATTATGATAGTACTATGTGAAAAACTTACATCATTACTAATTTCCTATCGACAATTTTCCTCCAAATCAATCTGTTATTTATCAAGACTACAAAATTATCAGATCTTATATTTCTGTCTTCTAAGGCACTTTTTACCGCATCAATCCACCTACATCTTGGTCTTTTTCCTGCCAACCTGGCAGAGAACACTTGTTTTGCTAATCTTTCCTCTCCCATTGTTTAAGTGACTATACCACCTGAGATTAGCCCTGTTAACACATTCCTGGATGCTAATAATGTCCAGTTCTTTCCTAATATCCTCATTTTTAATATGATATTGCCATTGATGACATCTGTTCACACTCCTAATCTTTCTCTTAACTGAACAATAATATCTGTGGTCTCTAGTCTTTGGTCAAGTATTTTATTTCTAACCCAACTATCAGATCCATAAGTTAAAATTGGTTCAAACACCGTCTTGTATATAGACAATTTAGTGTTTGATTAATTTCTTTCTTATTCCATATAAATTTATTCAGTTGACTTCCTACCATACCAGTTTTGTTGATTCTGTTGTCTATTTCCATATTTAATTTACCATCTTCACTAAAAATTGTGAATAGGCAGCTGAAATGTTTTACTTGTTCCATAGGTTCTCCATCCACAATTCAGTTGATATTTTCAATGTTTCTGCCTATTTTCATTGTCTTGTCATTGCTGATTTTCATACCAAATTTATTATAACAGTTATTCAATTTAGTCAGGGAATACTGCAGACTTGTACTGGATTTATTAAAAAAAGTATAATATCATCTGCATAAAGTCAAGAGCTGAAATTAACATCTCCAATTTTGATATCAGGTTTACTACCACTTTCCTTCATAATGTGATCCATAATGAATAACAGAGGGGATAATGTGCATCCTTGTCTGACACCAAATTTACACCATTTTAATATATTTTAATATTAAATTTAATATACATATATTTTAAAAATAGCACAGTTGTTTAATTTTTAAATTAAATTAATACTGGGATTGGTCTAGATAGAAGACAGAACATGATAAACACCTAAGTTGGTAAGTGGATCTTTCAATAAACACAAGTGAGATTTCATAGCTTATAGTAGGTGGGAGAACTCTGGGTTATTCTGGAAACTAAATAAGGGTTTGGCTTGGAAGTACACAAGATCCAGGTACTTCCCATGGTGTGGGTGTGTGATATGTATCAAATGGGACATCAGTGGATGTTGTGGATATTCGCTATGACATGGTGAATAACTTTCTGTTGAAATAACTTAACTTTCTGTTACAAGCCAGTAACCCCATCATTTTTTAAATTTAAAATTTTTTTATTTTTATATGACATACTCCATTTCCCTCCCAAAGTCCAACCCAAACGTCTTCACCATGAGAAGAAGACAACAGAGAAGTATGGAGAATACTTGCAAGGGTGAGGTATGCTGAAGACTTTTGCTACAGTAACCAAAAGTCTTCAGCATACCTCACCCAAACTGCTACAGTAGCCACGAAAGCCTTGTAGTAACCCTGAAAATCTAGCTAACTTGGGTGATGGCGAAATCCTGAATAGAGGGAAGCAGTTCTTATCAGTATTGGCTTGATGCTGAAGACAAATGTCAGAAAGGTGCGTTTCCAGAACCTTACAGACATGATTCAAAATGAATAATCATTTTGAATGGCTATAACACAGCACGTTATGGATGACAGGTTAAAGAGCTTTAGTCATACAGATGAAACTGAAAAATCAACCTCTAACAGAATGAAGAATATACTAACATCAGGAGAAATAAGCAAAAAACTAGATTAAGAACGATTAAAGTTTTATTGATCTACTTTTCTCTATGAAGCAGAAACATGAACAATAAACAAGGAAAAAGAAAAATTTATGCTTTCGAGATGTGGAGAGACAAAAGAGCAATGAAGATGTCGTAGATTCAAAAGAAGAGAAACGAAGTTTTGGAAATGGGTACTAAATTGGAACTAATAAAGAACATACTAAAACTATATATATGAGTCATATTGTGAAGCATGAAAGTCTCCAAAAAAAAATTCATTACAGGGAAGAAATGAAGGTAAGAGACACATGGTTCAAAAACAAAGGACTGGGTGGACCTGACCTATCCTGAGAGCAAGAAAGCATCCCAAGACAGAAATAGATGGAGTTCCATAATAGTCAACTTAGTGGATGGAGATGACACTTGACAGGACAGGAGATACTCCATTTCTCCTACTAAATTGACATACTGCCCAATTTCCAGATTTATAATCAGTTCCCTTATACTCAATCAGCCAAAATGGATAAAATATATCAAACATCATACTGCATATCCATGTTATTTCAATACAGTAAAACCTCGATATAACAGACTAATTCGGGCGAGGGGGCGTCCATTATATAATAAAGCAGATTATCACAAATTTTTTATTTTGTCTTTATTATTTTTAATGTCCGATACAGTTTGCTTTTTTATGCCATATTGATCACATATACGAGACACAGACACTCCTGAATCCAACTTTTGTATGACTTCTAATTTTTGATATAATGTTAAATTAACTCTTTTCCATTTGTCCATATTTTAAGGTTAGGGTTACAAAGATGTGTTTTACCATTCATACATATCTAATTTTAAATTTATATTGAAATAGGTCTATAAAACGCGTACGTACATAAACCTGTTAATAATTGGTGGATTTTTATGTAGATAGAGTATTCATAGATATTATATCTTAATATTTTTAATCCTACCATAGAGATGATCTCTGTATCTAACAATTATTTTTTTTTATTCCGAGTGTACCTATATGTTATTATATGCACAAGGGTTCACTCCAATTGGTGCAATGACCTTAACTCTTTCAGAATCCAAATAATCACTGACTCAAGACCAAAATACAAAATAAACACATTTAATATAACAAAAACAATATATATACACTTCAAACAATATTACATAACTATAACTACAAATTAATTGGATCCAAGGCCTTTTTAAAATAAACTTACACTTAAGACTAGACTAAACACTTTGTTTTCACAATGACAAAATGTTCATAGCCAGTTTCTTTCTCTGTCAAAGCTCTTTTCCGAAAATATATGACTTTATTCTTCATTTTTATAGGATCCTTTCTCATCACTTATGTAGCACACATTAGTTCTTCCTGACTTAATTCTGTCTCCTTTCCAGTAGAAATAATAGTCAGATCCGGCGTCCTTAATACAGATGAAATTTCCTAATCAGTTTCCTCGAACATTCCTTTAGAAAGCAAATAGCAAATTCTTCTTTTATTCACTAATGCTTATTTAAAGTCTTACTCTTCCAATTAAAAAAACTTACAGTTCTACGATTCCCTTTTCGGAATCTACTATAAATCTTTCAATCAGTGTTTCCTCCAATATTCCTTTTAAAATTATTTATAGCAATATTTCCCTTTTATTTATCCACATACTTATTCCACATTAAAACTTAATAGTTCCACGATTCCTTTTTCGGAATATACTATTAATTTTCCTCCGACTGTCACATAAAAAAACTCAAGTTCCTCCGAATCTAAATATCTGCCAGCCTGTGTTCTAAATTCCTTCCGAACACTCTCTTGTTTACAGCCGTTACCTAGATACAGAACGCTCTCTTGTCAGCTGTCAATCACTCCATAAAACTTTTCCGCGAACATGCGCACTCCACGAAAGTCAGAAACTAAGTACTGTAAAATGGCTGACACGTTGTATCCATTAGCGATAAGAGAATGTCTTCATAAAACACAAAACTTAATATTTCAAACCACAATCAAATTCTTTTAAGTAATACAAAGATCAAATCAAGTAAGTACATCAATTTTTTTAACTTCTTTACATATCACTTTTAGCAAAACAATTTCCATAACGAGCACATCGCAAGTGCCGACAATGCGTGTTATGAAAACAAAACTAATAAACATACTAACAAACAATACGTAAAAATATTCAGAATTTTAATTATGATTATTTTGAATTTATATTGAAATAGGTCTATAAAATGCATACGTACATAAACCATTCACAGCGAGTAAACAAATGCACATAACTGGGTGTGGCTTAGCGCACGTCGGAACATCGGCCGGCACGCGTTAAAACTGGCGCAGAAAGTCACGCCACACGACAAAAGAACCAATTACAGCACGATTGGTGTGATCACATGCTAATCATTCACCAAACATTTAATGAGCGGTGACTCATTTATGTCGGCTAAATTACTACGGTGTTTTTCCAACATATGATGGCCTATTCGCCAAAATTTGTTAAAAATAACAGGAAATTAATAACAAAAAATAACCTATTAATTGAATTATAAGCAAATTTTGGTTAAAAGCATTTTAAAATTAACAGGGTGTTAATTTTCACGTGACATACGGACTGGAAAGTTTGTCCGTTAATTAGAGGTCCATAAAATCAAGGGTTTACTGTACTATTATGCACTTCATGTTTTGATCAATACATGTGTCATGGCTGGCGTGATGGCTAAAGATAGCCTTCATGCTATTCTTTGATGTGGTTGAGAATAACCTAGTCATCTTAAGTGCTACTAAAGCACAATCCTATTTTTTTTTCCCTATAAAAGGATCCAAACATATAAACCACTAAACAACTTCAGATCTTTCTCTTCTTGGACTGACATTTACCTTTATAATAACCTCTTCTGGCATCAACATTAGTAGAATACTGTCATGCCATCTTTAGCTTTCTCATCCACTGAAAAGTTGGTTTGACATCCTTTTCTGCTCGAGATGCTGCTTTTCACCTATGCAGATTAAATCCACTCATTCTTTCTCATATTTAAAGCAGTTCAGAGGTGGGCAGGCAGTCCATTTCATCCTGTGATCAGCATACATGGAAATATCTATAAAATACTTCCTTTTATGCTCCTCCATTGAACTAATGTTCACTATTCCTCTCATTCCACTAAGCATGTTAAAATACTAGTAATAGATAATAGTAACTAGCCCAACTGCAAACACACCAAACCTGTTTTTCTTCATTCATTCCATCTTCCATTCTATTCTTTGGGACAGCCTTCTTTGTCACAAAACTACAATTTACAGTTTTCAAGAAAAACAGCCACTCAAGTAAAGACTGGAAGGTAGACTAAAGGAAGGCAACAGTTCATATTAATACCCCCCCTGCACACTTTTAGCAAATGGCTACAACCCAATAAAGTAGATTGGATGCTGCACTCCCTCCCTCAACACAAAAAAATTATTCCTAATGTCATATTCAGATTACTTCTGAAAAGACAGCAAAAATTACTAGATTAGTTTATTCCTCCACATAATCCAGAGGCATAAAATGTGCAATTGATATATTTTAAACAGAACTGCCAAGACCCCTTTAAAGAACAAAATACAATAATGCAAAAATCTTCCCTCATGCAAGAAAAAACTTGCATGAGGGAAGACAAATCTTGCAAAGTTCAGCTTCTAAAATAACAATTCAAACTCAGCAGAATTGAAAATGGGCATAAAATACACGAGACACGGCAGAAATATGGAACTGGCAAAAGAAACTGCAGAAATATGTCAGCATAACTGATCTCAACAGCAGGAGACGAAAGTTATCTACTGCCAAAGGTGGGATTCAAAACCACGGCTGTTTAGAAAGTGCATATACAATAATTTATTTACTCTTCAACCAGGAATAAGTGTACTATGGCTTCTATAAAAGTGAAAATGAGCTACTGAAAATATGACTAAGAAGCAGAGGCAGTCGCTTTCTTGTAGTAGCAAAGTATTTTTGATGTGGCTCTTTAAATATCTAAAATATATTTAGTATTTTCAGTTAATTTTTGGTATTCAGACCACTTGTTTTTAAAAATATAACAGGCTTAATAAAAAAAACAATATAACCCAACAAGTTTCATAAGTTGGACCTACATCATCAGGGGTACCAAAACATATATATAAAAAGACTAGAAAAAAATTAATTACACACAGCAGATGTTATCAGAACTTCACAATTAGTACATACATACAAACAAGTGACCAGAAAAAAACCATTACTCAATATGTATGGGAACAATCCCAGTTGTTGCTGCCACATTCTGTGACATGATGAGTCATATCTCAAGGTTTGTGGTTGTTAGATTTTTAATGAAAGACAATCAAACTTTGTATAGGATTAAGACTCAGTTTTTATTACATTGAGAGGGGGATCGAGACCATTTCTGAGACTTCTTTAAACTTTCTTGTAAAACAATTATGATCAATACATAGCATTCTGTTTCTTGCCAAACTACTTTATGGCCTGTGTTTGTTATATGGAAGGCTAATGTTGATTTATACTACTACTTTTTTTTCAAAATTTTTTACATGTTTAGACATGCAGAATCTTCCCAAACTTTCCCTACATATCAAATGCCATGGGAGCAGTAAATTTTGAGGACTCCTGGTTTTTTTCATGCAATGATGTGGAAGATTTGGTGGATGTAAGAACCTGGGATGATTAAAGGTCAAAGTTATATAACTGGGAGGAGACCTCCATGTAGCTTTTTAAAACCTACAGAGAACCATCCAGGACTTGTGACCTAATTCCAATCTGTACCTTCTCTTGGTGCACCCTGTAAGGTATCCACCTGGATACTGAATGAATGAGGATGGGATAGCAATTTGGGATTTAGCTGACAAAACTGCATTCTTCTGGCTTAAAACCATTGTGCAAAAGGGTACAACATGACAGAATTTCATGCCGGCTTGGACATCGACCAGTTCAACAAGGCCTATAACAAATGACATGGGTGGTAGGGTCAAGAGCAAAGCATCATCAAATTCCTGATATATACCGTCCAGGGGTATATATATCAGATAAAAAGATAATGAACCATTTCAAAGGTAATGTGACTAGTGTACAGGAAAACTTGCTTAATGCGATTAATCAATCCATCAATTAATGCACGCTAAGTGAAATCGTGTTAAGCAAATACAATAAACAATAGGAATAATTATAATTCATCCATCAGTTAGCATAAATTAAAAAAAAAATATAAGCTATGTTAAAGGATAAAATCAAAGTTAATAAAAATAAATTACTTACATTTTTATTTAATGTTTGAATAGTGCTCAAATTTTTCATCTTTTTCATGCAATTTACGATAGCTGGCAATCACTTTATGATTGACTTCAAGACTTCAGCAGACTTTGAAGCTTCGTTCAAACAAAATTTCCTTAGCATACTCAATGTAAATGAAAACTTGCTCAAGTTCTTTTGCAGTTAGCTTCTTATTCATAACATTCTCTTCTTGTTTGCACTTCTTATCTTCTTCATATGCATGCTGTTCTTCTAGCTGGAGGAGATCATTTTCGCTTAACTGTTCTGAATGGGAATCAAGCAAGTTTCTCACGTCTTCATTATCCAGTTCATTAAATCCAAGTTCTTTTCAATTGTGCTGATTTTTTCAATAATGTTATCAGCTAAGTTATTAAAATCAATGAAATTTCGCATAACATAAAAATTTGCGTTAACTGATTAATCATTCACTTAAAAGGGGGGGGGGACAGCATAATTTCACTCAATCACGCTAACTGATTATCATGCACATCGAATTCGTATTAAGTGAAATTTTCCTGTATCTACAAAGGGCAGTCACTTGATTCCTTTTCTGTCAAATTTTGGCTGTTTAAATGCACCTTATATGTCTGCATTATAAAGGCCAAATGGTAAGCACATTATCTACATAGCCAACCACACCCAGTTTGAAATATTGGTTAGCTGTGTGTGTGTGTGTGTTGGGTGCTTGGTTTTTTTAAAGTGATCCAAGTTAAAATTTGCTGGGGGGGAGGAGGACCCATTACTCTCATCCAATTTGTACACCATCTGATCAAAAATATCTGGATGTATGTAGCCACTTCCACTACTTCAGAGTAGTGGAAGTGGCTACATACATCAAGCTATAACTTACATAGGTATAAAAGGAATCTTGCAGTCTTTATAGACAAACATTAATATAAAATGGGCCATACTGAAAAGCTCAGTGACTCGACAAGGCACTATCACAGGATGCCATCTTTGCAATAAACCAGTTTGGGAAATTTTTGTCCTGCTGCTGCCCTGATTAACTGAAGTGGGAATGCTAAGAAACAACAGCACAATCACGACCTGGTAGGTCACATAAAATCACAGAAAGGAACCACCAAGTGGTGAAGCATGTAACCTGTCCTCTGTTGAATTACTCATTATTGCATTCCAAAATGCCTCTGCAAGCAAAGGCCAGCACTGTTTATCTGGAGCTGATGAACATAAATTTACATGGGTGCACAGCTGCATGAAAGCCTACCATCAGCAAGGGGATTATCAGACAGGTGTAGTAGTGTAAAGCTTGCTGCCATCGGACTCTGGAGCAGTGAAAACGCATTCTCTAAAGTGATGAATCATGCTTCACCATTTGGCAGTCTGACGGACAAGTGTGGGTTGCAGATACCAGGAGAATGCTACCTGCCTGAATATGTTGTGCCAAATGAAGTTTGCTAGAGGAGGCATCATGATCTGGGACTGCTTTTATGGTTTTGGGCTGGGCCCTCTAGTTCAAGTGACAGGGAATCCTAACACTGCAGCTTATGGAATCAGATAATTCTATTCTTCCAACGACATGGTCTTGTTGATACAAGAAAGGGTCCTCACTGAACTTTGCCATGAAACCACCTCCTCAAATCATTCCTGCACAAAGCAAGGTTTGTGCAGGAATGGTTTGAGGCGGGTTTCAAAGAACTTGACTGGACTGCATAGAGTCCACATCAACTACACTGAACACTTGTGAAAGGAACTGGAACAACGTATTGCCTGACATCAGTGACCAATGTCATCAATGCTTTTCTGGAAGAATGGAAGAGAATTACCACAGCACTAACTAAAATCCTTGGAAAGCTTTTCCAGAAGACTGGAAGCTGTTATAGCAACAAAGACTAACCCATATTAATTCTTTTAATTTTGGAGTGAGATCTGGGATGAGTAGGCATCCAGATATTTTTGATCAGATAATATATATTTCTCCTTTCTAAGTAAAATAATAAAATATTATTCAGGATATCATTGTATTATTATTATTAGGATATTATAGTACTATATGAAAAAGTTACATTGTTACTAACTTCCTATTAACAATTGTTCTGCAAATTAATTAACAGGAGAAATGTCCTGTTATCTGTCAAACTCCAGTATTATCAGATTTGTCATCTAAGGCACTTTTTACTATATCAATCTGCCTACATCTTGGTCTTTCCTGCCACCCTGGTAAAGAACATTTGTTTCTATCTTTTGTGTATTAATTTACATTAATTAGGATATTAATCTATAATTCTGTATGTAGAAAATTTACATGCTTTTCTTTTAGCAATATTTGGTTTCATTCGTAATAACAACAGCATTATCTATATATGCTTTGGTTTTAAGAATTTTCTTACTGTACAGGTTTATTTTGTTTTGTGGACTATTACTTTTGAATTTGGCCATAATGTTAGCTACATTTAAATGAATAACATCATTGGCTGTTAACAGAAGGTATACTGTATATCCCACATTCAATGACATTCTTTTAATTTCAATATTTGCCTAGGTGTAGTTTTGGTCTCAACTGAATGCAATCCTGACAGCAAGTCAACTGTATGTTGACTGATAAGAGGATTTCAATTTTTTTTTCTTTTTTCAATTCCTTATTTCTTGCAGCTTCTGAAATATTGAGGATGGTTGACCACAGCTCAGAATTCAGTTATTCATTTAGTGCATTAATAGCTATACAGAGACTCACTATTAGCAAACCTGCACAGACCACAAAATTAGTTTGGTATAATGGATGGTTTGCTATAAAAAAATTTTTGTTTGGCATAGCATAGTACTTACAGAGCATTCGTCAGAGATTTTTTGGTAGTTAGAGTGAGCAAATTTTCTATGGTGAGAGTTAACTTTTTTTTAACAGCTCTGCATGAGAACACTAATTTCATCATGTATTAGTGCTAGACCATTCCATTTGTGTGTTGGGCCTTAAACTAAACTTGTTAAATTTGACATACAGATATTAGTATATCTTTTTTAAGAAATGCCAAAGGATGTCATGCCAATTTCAATTTCCACTTAGCCTTCTATACTCAAAACCAGTAGATGACTGTGCTATATAGGTGTTTTACTATTTGGCCCCATGGTACAGACACATTAGATACATTAGTGCATATAAACAGCAAACTTCCAAAAATTCACTTCACAACAGAAAGAAAAAAAAAAATAAAATAAAATAACTGTCTGCTCTTCTTAGATACACTGGTCACACACTTTTCAAATAATTTATTTTATCATCATCAAATTTTGTAGAAGCCATATGCAGAAGTCATATTTCAAATATACAAGTAATCAAAAGTTGTCACACCTTATTACTAAATTACTACATATCAGAAAATTTACATTACTAATCTCCTATCAACAATGTTCCTCCAAATTAACTTCCATACCAGCTGATGTGGATGAAATAGTGACACCAAATTGCACTTCTTATCCTTGTTATTCAATGGGTGTTAGAGCTTCGTATCCAGATTTAGCTGAACGTCTATAGACGTCGTGGCCGGTTGGGGGTTAATCCAATTTGTCATCATCATCAAATTCCTGCCATGTACCCTCAAGGGGTGTACAGGATATGACAGTACTACATGAAAAAATTACATCATTACTAACATCCTATCTACAATTTTCCTCCAAATCATTCTGTTACTTGTCAAGACTCCAACATTATCAGATCTTATATTTCTATCGTTTAAGACACTTTTACTGTATCAATCCACCTATATCTTGGTCTTCCTCAGGGTCGTTTTCCTGCCAACCTGGCAGAGAACACTTGTTTTACTAGTCTTTCCTCTCCCATTCTATTTAAGTGACCATACCACCTGAGATTAGCTCTGCTAATGCATTCCTGGATGCTGACAATGTCAAGTTCTTTCCTAATATCCTCATTTTTAATATGATATTTCCATTGATGCCATCTGTTCACGCCTCTAATCTTTCTCAGGACTCTCATATCTGCGGTCTCTAGTCTTTGGTCAAGTGTTTTACTTCTGACCCAGCTCTCAGATCCATAAGTTAAAACTGGTTTGAACACTGTCTTGTATACAGCTAATTTAGTGTTCCGACTAATTTCTCTCTTATTCCATATGAATTCATTCAATTGACTTCCCACCATACCAGCTTTGCTGATTCTGTTGTCTATTTCTATATTTAATTTACCATCTTCAGTAAAAATCGTGCCTAAGTAGCTGAAATGTTTTACTTGTTCCACAGGTTCTCCATTCACAACACAGTTGACATTTTCAATGATTCTGCCTATTTTCATTGTCTTTGTCTTTTTATTGCTGACTTCATACCATATCTATTACAACAGCTATTCAATTTAGTCAGAGAATCTTGCAGACTTGCAGCAGATTTACTTAGAAGTATAACATCATCCACATAAAGCAAAGAGCTGACATTAACATCTCCAATTTTGATATCAGGTTTAATACCACTTTCCTTCATAATGTGATCCATATAGATAATGAATAACAGAGGGGATAATGTACATCCTTGTCTCACACCAGATTTAACATTAAACCATCTTCCTGTACTTCCTTCAATTCTAACTGCTGACTTACAACTCAAATAAAGACTAAGTATTGCTTGATATAATGCCCCATTGACACCATATAACTGAAGCGTATTGAATAGCTTCTCTCTTGGAACTTTGTCATATGCCTTTTCCAAATCGACAAAACTTAAATACAGATCTTTGTTATATTCCCATGCTTTCTCGACTATTTGTCGTAAAGTGAAGATCTGATCCTGACAGCCTCTATTTGTCCTGAATTCAGCTTGTTCTTCACCCAGCTTTTCTTACACAATTCTTCTCAACCGTTTCTCAAGTATACTTGCATAGATCTTGCCAGGAACACTCAGTAGGGAAATACCTCTGTAATTTTCACATTCAGTTTTATTTCCCTTTTTATATATGGGTACTATGAGAGCTCTACTCCAATCAGTGGGAATTCATCCCTCTGTCCAGGCTTTCTGAACTATGCAGTGCAGCCACTGTAAGACTTTTATACCACCATACTTCAGCATTTCTGGTCGAATATCATCTACTCCTGCTGCCTTTCCACATTTCAAGCCTTTGATGGCTTTTTCTACTTCAAGTATGGATATGTATTCCTGACTGCATGCCTGGTCAGTGTTTTTTTATCACTGTGCTGTCATCACTGCTTGTTTCATTTAGCAGTTTTTCAAAGTAATTACTCCATACTTTTCATGTCACCTTTATCATCTCTAACTCCTTTTACAGCACTCTTTCCTCCATTTCTAAGCTTCTTCAACAACCTCCAGAATATTTTGCCACCTTCTAGACATTTATTTTCTATGTTCTTGCAAAAGTCTTATCATGACTTTTGATTAGCTAGTTTTACACAGTGTTTAGTTTTCTTACATTTGTCTCTGTATTCTCTAAGAGCACAAGCTGACTTATTTGCCAGGAACTTTTTGATTAATGAAAAATTTGATTTGATTAATGAAAACTTTCTTACATGTTATTCTTTTCAATATGAAATTCAATTTTATCCTGCTCAAGACTAAATAGTGATCACTTCCAATTTCAAATCCTCTGTACACTCTGGTGTCCTGCACCAGGGAGAAAACATCACTATCAACAATAACATAGTCAATGAGACTTTTCTTATTCCTAGCCTCTTCTCTCCATGTGAATTTGTGCACATTTTTATGTTGGAACATGGTGTTAGTAATAACCAGTCCATGTCCTGAGCAGAAATCCAACAGATATTTGCCATTATTATTAGCTTTGCTCTTTTCTCCAAATTTTCCCAAAATATTTTTGTATGTCTCACAATCATTTCCTACTCTGCTATTTAGATCCCCAACAAGGATCATTGTGTCAGTTGCTTTTTCTAAAGCATCAAAAAATTCCTCCACTTCTACCTTAGTAGAACCTTCTGTGGGACCACACAAATAAGTCTCACTGTCCAGTTTCCCATTCTCGTATTTGCCCACATTACGCTACTTGAGACTGACTGCCATTCAAGAAGATTAGCCTCGTATTTTGTGTTGAATACTATGGCTACTCCTTCTTTTCCTTGATTGTCATTGCCTGAATATAACATTTTGTATTTATTGCTCAGAAAGATCTCACCAGTTTTTGTATTTTTTGTTTCAGTCACCCTATTATGTCGATTTGGTACTTATCTAATTCCTCAGCTAGCTCTGCCATTCAGGCTTCTTATGTTGATAGTACCGATCTTTAACTCTGGTGATGTTGAGTTGGGGTTTGTTTTCAGATTTGTTCCAGTAGCTGACTTTTCGCTGTTCGCCCTGGTTCCCTGGCGAAAACAACAGGGGCCTTGTTTAACCAGGCGATGCCCCAGCCAGCATGAAATTTTGTCATGTTGTACCATCATTTTTTATTTTGGTTTAACCAATAAGAATACAATTTGGTCGGCTAAATCCCAAATTGCCAGCCCATCGTCGTTCGTTCAGTATCAAAGTAGATACCCAACAGGGTGCACCACGAGAAGGTGAGGATTGGACATTAGGTCAGAAGCCCTGGTCGGTTCTCCGCATTCCTTTAAAGGCTATGTGGAGGTCTCCTCTCAGTTATACAGCTTTGACCTTTTGTGTGGGAAGTAATTTCCCAACTGGACTACTTGTATATAGAGGCTAATGACTTCACATCAACATCCTTAGTATCCCGTATCCCATAATGCTAGCACACCAAGAATATAATTTCTTGGCATCTTTAATTTATAGTATAACCAAGTGAAAAAATGTTCAACATCTCTAATCTAGAGTAATTTAGTAATAAGATGTGATACCTTTTGATTACTTGTATATGGGAAATATATGACCTGCATTACTTCAACCTTGGTATATCTCTTCTGGGTCTGGCTTCCACTGAAGAGACTTCAAAGGTCAAAACTGGTCTGGATAGTGGCCCTTCCCATAATGCACAGCATTATACATGTCTGTAAGGATATGCGTCTTCCATTATGGGATACGAAGGCTACTGATGAGAAGTCATTAGCCTACATATACAAGTAGCCCAGTTGTTAAGTTTCACATACAAACTTTGTTTGCTTACACTTGGATAAAGAAGGAAACCAAGAATATAATTTCTTGGCATCTTTATAGTATAACTAAGTGAAAAAACATTCAAGGAACACCCAGTAGGGAAATACATTTGTAATTCTAGCAATCAATTTCATTTTCCTTTTTTACAGATGGATACTATGAGAGCTCTACTCATCTAGAGTATCATCTGGAATTTGAACATCTGACCAAGACTTCTGAATTATGCATTGTAGCCACTGCAAGACATATTTGAGCATTTCTGGTCTAACTCAATGATAAAGTCTGAAGAAAACAATTGATTCAGGTAGGTAAGCATGTTGTGAAGTTGTCTATTCTAGTTTTATTATATTATCTATTCTAGCTATCTTTCCACATTTCAAACTGTTAATAGCTTTTTCCCCTTCAGTACTGATGCATACTCTCCTATTTGCATTCTTCTTGAATATTTTCTACTATTATTGCTTCACTGCTTATTTCATTTAACAGCCTTTCAAAGTAATTACTCCAGTTTAGAATATCTCTATCTCCAGTTCTCATGTCACCTTTGCTTTTTATTCATTTTCTGGTAATATTTCCTCTATTTTTGTTTTCTTCAAAATCATTTTGAATGAAAATGATTCACCAGATCATTTTGTCACCTTCCTGATACATTTTTCTCTGTATTCTTTTAGGGCATCTGTCAACTTATTTGCCAGAAATTTTTTTTTTTTACACTTTATTCTTTTCCAGGGCTGCTTCTTTTAACTTCTTGTGTTCACATTGGTGGCCTTATTTTTCTATCCTTGAAAAGGACAACTTCACAACATGTTTAACTAGCTGAATCAATTCATGTTTTCTTCAGACTTTATCATTGAGTCTTTATCATTCAAGGTTTGGTTGTTGTTTTTGAACTGTTTCATTTTTTTCTTCAACAATGTATAGTGTTGGACATGCTTTAGCCTGAATTACACACATGTATTTTGGTATAGATTCCACAAGGTGTTGGATTGCATCCATGTCTACAACATTCCAGGCATTCACTAAACATCCTGAAACTGGCCAGATTTGATAGAAGAGGACTGCTCCAGTCCTCTTCTATCAAAGACTGATCTGTTTTTTTCAACCTGTCCCATACATTCTCAATGTGGTTCAAATCCAGGCTTTGTGGTGGACAAGAAAGATGTCTGTCATGCTTGCTGAACAATTCTTGCATAATGGACAGGAGCATTGTCATCCATGAAAAAACCATCACCTGCTGGATAAAAAGTCAACATCACAGGATGGACTTGTTCAGCAACAATGTTCAGATATTCCTTGGAGGATACTCAACCATCGAGCAATATCAGGGATCTGTTCCATACCAACAGAACATGACACCACCTCCAGAACCTTGAGTTGTGTTTACAAGGTAAGTTGGGTTCATTGTTTATAGGGCTCGCGCCAAACTCTCTGCCTACCATCGGTACAGAATAAGGTGGGCCATGACTTTTTTTTCCAGCCTTCAGTCACTGTGTTTCTGACACCACTGTAGATGAACTTTCCAGTTCTTCACAGAAATCATTGGTTTCCACATAGGAATGCGACTGTCAATACCGATCCTCTTCAATTCCCTGCACATAGTTCAGGGAGATATGGGTCGGGAAAAAACAGCCTTCATTAAATGCTTTGGTTGATTTCTGCATACAGAAAGAAATGTTCTGATTTCCTGTACAAGCCTTCTCAAACAATGGCAATCTTGTTCCTGACAGGCAGTCTTAGGACTAGTTATGCCTCAGACAAGCTATGTGGTATTTTTTTTTTTCACTGATTAAACATCCGGGATATCCCATCTTTTGAGAAACTGGTAAGTTCTGCTGTTTTCAAAATCGTGGTTCCAGTCAGATGGGCAAACACAATAAGTCCTTTATCGAACTCTGAAAGATCCTTTGTTTATTGACATTGTGATCAACACTATCGATATTACTGACCAGCAGTATTCTTAAATAGTTGCCATACATGCTGCATAAAGGTTTCTAATTCAGTGGCTGGTACATGTATACGTCCAAAAGGATGGGTACTTTGCATTTTGGGATACTAAGGCAATTGACGTGAAGTCATTGACCTCTCTATATACAACTAGCTCAGTTTTGATGATACAGTATTTTATGTGCAAATTTTGTTTGGTTACCTTTTCATAAAGAATTAAATAAGAATATAATTTCTTGTCAAGTTTAATTAATGTTTAAGAATACTTCTATGATGTATACTTAACTAAAAGATAGCTTTAACTTTAAAAACTTCAGATCTTTATCAGCACACTATCAATATATATATATACACACCAGGGGCAAACATTCCTGGTGTGCTAGGTGTGCGGTGCTCATTCACGAAATATCGGTATCACCGATATTATATTTTTGCATTTATTCCCGTTAAAGACTCACCCAATTGTTCGCAGATTTCGCACACGATTCCTAAAATTCAACACAATATATTGTACTAATGCTTCATTGTTCTCTTCACGAGGATAATAAAGTATTAGTGCTTCATGAAGAAGGCACTTTTCGCCATGTTAATAGCCTGGGTGTGCTTTCAAAATGCAGCATACACCTTTGAGCCATTCGAAAAGATGTAAAGAGGGCACAGCATGTCAAATTCTTAGTGTTGTATTATTTTTAAACTGCTGAGAAAGCGTGACTAGGCGAGCTTAAATTTTGAGCTCACTCAGCACTTAGCGGCTGTGATTGGTTATTGTGTCAACCAATCCAATTGAATGTTGTCATGAGTTGAAAGATTACTATATCTGATGGCTTTATTACAAACAGCTGTTACACATGTTTTCTGGAACTGAAAATTTGAAAGTGGATGTTAAGAGAAAAATGCTAATTGTTTTTTCTTTTGCTTGTGCAGTATAGCATCTGTTGAGGTTGCAAAGTTTTTTAACGGTATAGAGACATTTTTATTCTAGTCTTCGGAAACAACAGACAGTAAAAAATACCTATTCCTGTATTCCTGAATAAAAATGAATATTCTGTGTATTACAAGACGTTCTTGATCTACAACAAAATACCAGCATATGTGAAATTGATAAGACAGAAGAACCGCTGATACTAAAAAACAATGAATTTAGGATTCCCGAAAGTGTGGATAATTCCAATAATGATCGGATGTTATGTATACTGAGTCTCAGTAAACAAAATTAAATTCTTGGAAAACGGAACAAAATATACACAAACCAGAGAAATACACATATGTGCAACAAATTTTACTAGATGATTTGCCGCTCCATCAAACCATACTTATTCCTGCAATACTTTCTCTCTCATAAGTTTTTTTTTAAATTATTCCATTAAATTCACTTATTCAAGTTTAGAATTTATAGGATCGTGCTATTCGCTCTACCCAGCAACTTATAAGACACACATATCACAAATGATAATTATTAATTATTCGTTTGTCATTAATGAAAGTGTTTCTACGCACACTTATTTCTTCTATTCTCACGTCTTATAAATGATGGTTCCCATATTTTCATCTTTGAGTATTTCAAATATACCAATCTAATATAGCATTCTCCTTCATTGTTGTTTTCTAATCAATCATAAAACAGATTGTTCCCAACTCTACACAGAAGTATTCAGTTATAATAGAATTAGCTTAATCCTTTATTCAAGTGTTAGCAAACAAAATTTGCGTCTGAAAATATCTTCAGGACTGGGATAAGGTAGTGCAACACCAGGCAACTCCGAGCAAAGGTGAACCAAGCGCTCATCACTCCTTGTCTCAGTATCTCCCATAATGCAAAGCACATCTCCTTGCAGACATGCACACTGTTATGCATTAAGGGAAGGGCCACTACCCAGATTGGTTTACTGAGACAAGAGTGATGAGAGCTTGGTCCACCTTTGCTCGGAGTTGCACAACCAACCCCAGTCCTGAAAATATTTCAGGTGCAAACTTTGTTTGCTTACACTTGGATAAAGGATTAAACTAAATTTATTATAGTCTACCCAAGTGAAAAATAAACTTCCAACATCTTTCTCTAAATCCACAGTAATTCAATAATAAGGTGGTACACCTGTTGGCAACTCCTATAGGTAAATATGACTAATCCTATTGCTTCTGCCTTAGTATCTCCACGGTCGGGTCTGCCTCCCACTGACGAGACCTCAATAATTCGTATGTAGAGGCTTAAGTGCTGTGAGGACATCATGTTGGAGGCTTAATGGATTTTTTACAACACTCAAAAAGGATTAAAATAGAATTTAATATTTCCTATATTTCGTCTTAGTCACTAGGACATCTACGGGGATTACAAAAACAACTAATGTAACATGCACACAAATATCATACAATACTAAGCCCAACCACATGGGTGACACTAAAGTCCTATCTAGGTGGAGCACCCTCTAAGGGCAGTAGTAGGTGGCTTGGAATGTAAGGTGGAACCTCTGGTGATGAGTGTTTCCCAAATCTTCGGAAGCTTAATGCAACTGTATTTATTAAGATTTGGTTGGTTTCTGAGAGCTGCTGCTTCTAAGAAAAGTCTCTCTTTCTTGAATTTGCTGTGGTGGAGCATGGTGGTTTTCTTCCATGATACCCTGTGGGTGGTGTCCAAAACATGGTCAGCCAATCCTGAATGACCATAGTTGTGTTTATAGATGTAAGACTTGTGTTCCTCCAGGCAGATGGATGCTGATCTGCCTGTCTGTCCAAAGTACGCCAGCTTACAGGAACAGGGTACTTTGTAAACTCCAGGCAGAGAGAGAAGAGGGAGCTGATCTTTTGTAGAACGGATAAGGGTAGCAAGTTTGCGGTGGGGCTTATATGTTGTGTGTAGGTTGTACTTTTTTAGAATCTTGGCTATTTTTTCGGATGTGCCAAAGATGTAGGGTGTGGTGATGGCATTTTGAAAATCTTGTTGACGAGAAGGAAGGGGAATGGGGGAGGAACTGATTATTTTTTTGATACTGTGATCGCTGTAGCCATTGGAGAGGAAAGCTTAACCACATACATAGCACTTTCCTCTCCAATAGCTACAACGATCACAGTATCAAAAAAATAATCAGTTCCTCCCCCATTCCCCTTCCTTCTCGTCAACAAGATTTTCAAAATGCCATCACCACACCCTACATCCGTGGCACATCCAAAAAAATAGCCAAGATTCTAAAAAAGTACAACCTACACACAGCACATAAGCTCAAACTTGCTACCCTTGCCACCGCAAACTTGCTACCCTTATCCGTTCTACGAAAGATCAGCTCCCTCCTCTCTCTCTCTCCGCCTGGAGTTTACAAAGTACCCTGTTCCTGTAAGCTGGCATACTTTGGACAGACAAGCAGATCAGCATCCATCCGCCTGGAGGAACATAAGTCTTACATCTGTAAACACAAGTATGGTCATTCAGGCTTGGCTGAACATGTTTTGGACACCACCCACAGGATATCATGGAAGCAAACCGCCATGCTCCACCGCAGCAAATTTAAGAAAGAGAGACTTTTCTTAGAAGCAGCAGCAGCTCTCAGAAACCAACCAAATCTTAATAAATACGGTTGCATTAAGCTTCCGAAGATTTGGGAAACACTCATCACCAGAGGTTCCACCTACTACCAGGTGGGACCTCTGGTGATGAGTTTCCCACAGATGTAGGGTATTCCAGGCCACCTACTACCACCCTTAGAGGGCGCTCCACCTAGACAGGACTTTAGTGTCACCCACGTGGTTGTGCTTAGTATTGTATGATATTTGTGTGCATGTTATGTTAGTTGTTTTTGTAATCCCTTTAGATGTCCTAGTGACTAGGACGAAATATAGGAGGTATTAAATTCTATTTTAATCCTTTTTGAGTGTTGTAAAAAATCCATTAAGCCTCCAACATGAGACCTCAATAAAGGTTGAAATCGGTCTGGGTAGTGGCCCTTCCCTTAATGCATAGCAGTATACATATCCGCAAGGAGATGTGCTTTGCATTATGGGAGATACTGAGACAAGGAGTGATGAGAGCTTGGTCCACCTTTGCTCGGAGTTTCCTGGTGTTGCACTACCTTACCCTAAAGATATTTTCACTGAAGGAGTTGTCTGGCGTTGCACCACCTCAGTCCTGAAGATATTTTCAGGCGCAAACTTTGTTTGCTTCACTTGGATAAAGGATTAAACTAAATTTATTATAGTCTAACCAAGTGAAAAATAAACTTCCAATATTCAAAGTTATCCTGCAAATAATTGCATTGGACCAATTAAGACGAGCGCTGATGCGTTATGCCCTCTCAAAACTTTCATACATCTGTTGGCCTGTTGCAGGGTGTCAACAGAACACGTGTTTTATTGCAGTAATAAAACACATGTTCCTGTTTTTGGTTCATCTTTTTCTGATTTGTGAACAGTGACCGGTTAGTTTGCCCTCTGTTTAGTAAGTTACAGAGTGAAGTGTGAATTGTAAATTTATAGTGAAACAAATTTAAACAAAAAAATACATTTTTAAGAGGTAAGTGTATGTAATTTAATATTATTTTACTTGTTAGTTTTATGATTTTTTTTTTTTGCTTTTAAACTGAAATAATTTAATTTAGGATTAATTAATTAGTTGATTTTTAATAAAATTTGCCGGTCAATTTTTTAATATATGAAATTGTACTAAAAACTATTAATTCTGAATACCTTTTCCCTCCCAAGAATTAAAGATCATTAAAATCGATGCAAAATGAAAATAACGTATTTATAGTTTACATCGACAAATAATTACATAAAAAAAGCTAAAAGACGTTTATTGATGTAATTATTTAATTAAATCAATAATTATAAAAATTTATTGATGTAATTATTTGTCTCCAAGCTTCCCCTCCTGGAAAACATGACAGCACACCCAACTGAAATGATCACGCGACGCCACTGATATATACATACACACACGTAGAACAATATTAAAATCAATGGAAAACTTACAGCGCCAATAAGGTAAGGGCTACAGGCATCTCCGAATGCATGAGAAATTAAAATCTGCACTGCAGCTGCCATTGAACGCCTGGTTGGGATCACTACATACTGTAAAAGAAATAAAATATTTATATGAAGACTTATTTAAAAGAAACAAAAGTTAAATTCTATATATGAATGGTAAATTGTTTTCATGCTTTGAAAAAAACAGATAGATGAAAAATGCGAAACACACTGAATGAAAATATTTAACAGATAACGTTTCTTGAAAAAAATTTTATTCTAATCCGAAGGCCCTCGTTGTGCATGCAGTGAAAGGTTAAAGGAAGTTGAAATAAACAGTGAAATAAAATAGCTCATTTTGACATTGAAAAACATGGTGATTTTTATGCAACACTGGTAATGAGCAAGTCTAGCATATTACTGTAAAATTCGATGTAATGAAATTTTATATAAAGATTTTCCGACATCGATTTTTACAGAGATCATAATTCATGTGGAAAGAACAAAATTGTAAATTACTGTATTTTAAAGGAGAAGTGCTGATTGTAAACTTGTAAAGCTAACTAAAAAAGAATGATAATGAAATTGTTCACAAATTATAAAAATATTGTAAAGGTTAAAATTGTGCATTATGTTGATTTGATGTAACAGAATGTTAAAAGTAATTCTGCCTTAAGTTATGGAGAATTAGACGAGATTATGCTGGCAACTTGAAAGTAAACAAAGGTATTGAATGTCATTCAGATGTAGAGATTGTTGCTGCCAAATCTGAAGGTCAAGAACAACAGTGATGTCTTACAGAAGATTCGAGGGTCTCTGACCCTAAAAACAAGGAGGTTCTGAATCATATAAAAGAGGTCTTGAGAACCTTGAGAGGAAGGAGTTTTTTTTTTTTTTTTTTTTTTTTTAAAAAATAGTTCACTAAAACTAGGAACTTGGAATGTCAGAACTCTGTACGAAGCAGGTAAGCTAAGAAATGCTATTCAGGAAATGAAGAGACTTGAAATTGAGATTTTAGGAATACGTGAAGTTAGGTGGCCAGGATCAGGCAAAACTCAAGTTAATGACATGACAATGTACCTCTCTGGAAGTAGTGAAAACAACCATCAAAATGGATGTTAAAGATACCAAGCAATTTTAAACCTGGTTTTACTCCACAAATACTTTCTACATCAAAATGGAGTTGGAATAATATTAAACAAAGATGCCAATAAGTCATCAGTGTTGAGCTTCATCCCCTACTCAGATAGGATGATGTTATTAAAACTAAAAGGTCAACCACTAGATATTAATCTTATACAGGTCTATGCCCCTACTGCTGACAAGAGTGATACCAAGATCGAAGAATTTTATGAACCAATTAAAAGAACTAATGAAAAACACAAAACATAATATTAACATCGTCATGGGTGATTTCAATGCTAAAGTTGGGAAAGGTAGAAGTGGAGATATGGTTGGCGAACATGGACTGGGAACAAGAAATGAGAGAGTAGACTGTCTTATTCAATTCTGCCAAGAAGAGGAGCTAATAGTCACAAACACATGGTTTAAGCTACCATCCAGAAGGCTATATACTTGGCGATCACCACAAGATAATAATACAAATATAGTCAGAAACCAAATTGATTACTTGCTAATTAATCAACAATTTTGAAGTTCCATAAAGAGCAAAAAAACCTATCCTAGTGCAGATATTGCTTCTGATCATAATCTACTGGTGATAGTGCTAAAAATTAGACTGAAAGCTATACTTCAGAAACATCAACAAAAAAAGGTTTAATTTAGGAAAGTTAAAAAACCCAGAGATAAGAAACAAATTGAGTCAAGATCTGAATCAAGAGATAGTACTTATCAGTTTGGTTTCTGATTTTAATTTGTCCCATGATGTCATGAGGGTTGAAATCATGGGACAAATTAAAATCTGTCATCATAGAGAAATGTACCAATATCTTGTGTCCTGATAGAGCAGTAAAAAAGAAAGATTGGATAACTGACAAAATTCTCTCTCTCTCATGGATCAATGCAGATCATATAAAAATCACAGTCCAACAAAATATTAAAGGCAAGATCAAAGAAGCAAAAGAAATCTGGATGAATGAAAAATGTAGAGAAATTGAAATCCTACAAGAAAAGCATGATAGTTTTTATCTACACAAAAAGCTGAAAGAGACATCAGGTATATTTAAGAAAAAACAACTATGTGTCCTTCAAAACAAAACGGGAGAAATAATATCCGAAAAAGATGACACAATACAAGAATGGTGAAATATGTAGAACTCTTTTCTGATAACAGACAGAACCCAGAAAATACTTATGAACAGATGGACGGTCCATGCATTCTAAGATCAGAGGTAGAATGTGCGCTGAAACATGTGGATAGACTTATGTGTTCGTCGAACATGTTGTTTATTATTTTAATGGTATAATAGAACACAGAAACTAAGTAAATAATTTATTAACTTGATGCTGATATTTCGGCGGTGTCATAACCAGCATCTTCAGAGCACAAAAACACTGTTTGTCACAATACGCGAGCAACATGGTGTACTTAAACAAAATTGTAGCAGCAACACAAAGACTAGAGTCCTGATTTTGGCGCCCTCTATCTGAAAAAAAAAAAGCTATCATATATTACTAGAGTGCTAGAAAAGTGCTAGTTTTTTCTTAATATGACTGTCTCCCAGATCTTCGGCAAGTTAATACAGCCATATTTGTTGAGATTTTGAGTGTTTTAGGGCTTCTGTCGCCTCTAAGAACAATCTCTCTGATTTATACGGGTTTCTGTGTAGTACTTTTGTGTTTTTCCAGTTGATCCTGTGTGCAGGGGTATCCAGAGCATGGGCTGCTAGGCCCGACTTCCCATAATGATAATTCCGGACGTATCTTTTATGTTCACTGATGCGGATGTTCACAGTTCTTCCTGTTTGACCGTAGTAGGCTTGATTGCATGAGCAGGGTACTTGGTAGACTCCTGGATGTGATAAAGGAGGAATGCTGTCCTTGGGTGAGCGGATGAGGGTGGCTAGTTTGCTACATGGTCTGAATGTAGTGCGTAGTTTATGTTTATTGAGAATTCTTGAGATCTTTTCGGATGTGCCTTTAATGTAAGGGATGGTGACTGTTTTGTTGTAGTTCTCTGTGGTGGATGGTGGGAGGGGTTTCTTAGGAGTGTTTAGTATTTTGTTTATTTTATGTGGATTGTAGCCGTTGGCCAAGAAGGTGTGGCGTAAGTGAGTCAGTTCAGCAGTAAGAGCCTTGTCATTGGAACAGATTGTTCTCGCTCTATGGGTTAGTGTTTTTAATATGCCATATTGTTGAGAAGGATGATGGTGTAATTGTTTGTGTAAGTATCTACCTGTATGTGTGGGTTTTCTAAAAACTGAAAATGATAAGGAACCATCTGGGAGACGTGTGATGAGTGTATCCAGGAAGGGCAGAAGACAGTTGTTGGCTTCCAGTTCCATAGTAAAGTGGATTTTTGGATGTTGGCTATTTAAATGTGCTAAGAATGTTTTCAATGTCTCAGGGCCATGTGGCCAAATAGCAAGCACATCGTCAACATAGTGTAGCCAAAGTGTTGGTTTGAGAGTGGCTGTATTGATTGCTTGTTTTTCCAGGGGCGGTTTTTTCAAATTGGCACGGCAACTAAACAGGTTAGCCTTCTTAAAGAGGTGCCGAGACACCAAATTAATACCGAACTGTTTTAAAATCAAAAACAAGTTCCACTCGGCCAAAGCCCAACGCATCTATAAACGAGCGAGTGTAGCGCTTTTACGTGAACAGATTAACACCACTCGTCTGGAATTAGCAAAATCAAATGCAACCATCAACACATTACGAGAATCGCTGCATAATATTCTAAATACGGAACTTTGGCAGATCCTAGATAACATCACCGACGCAACGGCAAAAAAAGAATTCGACAGAGTCAAAAACCGGCACCAAAATAAGTTTGAAAATCTCCAACAACGGAACACCATACAACGACCGCAATTACAACAAGACCTCGTCGTCGTGAATCTATCGTCACTCACCTTAAGCAAAGAAGCCACGAGTGCTTTAAGTCGAGGGCACAACTTTGCCATAACTCCCAAGCAAGTTCCAAAAGCCGAAATAATGGCGTCCATCGAACGAGGAATATACGACCTGCCTCCAACCACAGCTAACAACATATGTTTAGATGTGGCCAACATCCTAATCAAGCCCAAGCCTCCCAAAAATAATATCCCACATAAGGAATTCATTGCTATAAAAGAGCTACACAACAACAGACAGATTACCATAACAAAAGCAGACAAAGGAAATGCAACCGTGGTGATGGACACGACTGAATATGAAAACAAAATGCACACACTATTACAAGATCAGTCAACATACAAAATTATAGATCGCAATCCCACCAACACACAAAAGAATAAGGCACGAAAATTATTGAAAAAAGTCGCTTCCTGGCCCAAAGACACAGTTAACAAACTCAAACCCTTCCATGTTAAAACACCGAGGATCTATGGAGCACCAAAAATTCACAAGTAAGGCACACCCCTACACCTAATAGTGGACAGTATAAATAGTCCCACATACAAACTGGCTAGACATTTAGCGAAGCTACTAGCCACTCTCACAAACAATTCTCCCTCCTTTGTCAAAAATTCAGCACACCTAAAAAGCATCTTACAACACCTTACCCTAAACAGCTCAGACTTAATAGTAAGCTTTGACATCACTTCACTATTCACAAATGTACCACTAATAGAAACCCTCAATCTACTGAAATCACACTTCCCCCCTGATATATTTGAACTATTCAAATTCACAATACATGCAGGATATTTCACATGGAAAGGGAAAATATACAAACAAATTGATGGGACAGCCATGGGCTTCCCCCCCAGCCAACTTTAACATAGAACACCTGGAAAAACAAGCAATCAATACAGTCACTCTCAAACCAACACTTTGGCTACGCTATGTTGACGATGTGCTTGCTATTTGGCCACATGGCCCTGAGACATTGAAAACATTCTTAGCACATTTAAATAGCCAACATCCAAAAATCCACTTTACTATGGAACTGGAAGCCAACAACTGTCTGCCCTTCCTGGATACACTCATCACAAGTCTCCCAGATGGTTCCTTATCATTTTCAGTTTTTAGAAAACCCACACATACAGGTAGATACTTACACAAACAATCACACCATCATCCTTCTCAACAATATGGCATATTAAAAACACTAACCCATAGAGCAAGAGCAATCTGTTCCAATGACAAGGCTCTTACTGCTGAACTGACTCACTTACGCCACACCTTCTTGGCCAACGGCTACAATCCACATAAAATAAACAAAATACTAAACACTCCTAAGAAACCCCTCCCACCATCCACCACAGAGAACTACAACAAAACAGTCACCATCCCTTACATTAAAGGCACATCCGAAAAGATCTCAAGAATTCTCAATAAACATAAACTACGCACTACATTCAGACCATGTAGCAAACTAGCCACCCTCATCCGCTCACCCAAGGACAGCATTCCTCCTTTATCACATCCAGGAGTCTACCAAGTACCCTGCTCATGCAATCAAGCCTACTACGGTCAAACAGGAAGAACTGTGAACATCCGCATCAGCGAACATAAAAGATACGTCCGAATTATCATTATGGGAAGTCGGGCCTAGCAGACCATGCTCTGGATACCCCTGCACACAGGATCAACTGGAAAAACACAAAAGTACTACACAGAAACCCGTATAAATCAGAGAGATTGTTCTTAGAGGCGACAGAAGCCCTAAAACACACTCCAAATCTCAACAAATATGGCTGTATTAACTTGCCGAAGATCTGGGAGACAGTCATATTAAGAAAAAACTAGCACTTTTCTAGGACTCTAGTAATATTATTATTATTATTATTATTGTTCCGGGAAACTCCAAGGAGTCGACAGACTTATCGAGGGAGGCCCTAACATCATGTCAAGAACAACTATTCAACATTCACACAGTATCTATCATACCTTGCCTTGAACTCATTCACGGTCGTAGCGCCCAGAACAGACTCTGGAAGCTTATTCCACTCATTTACCACTCTCCAAGTAAAGAACCTAGCTCTAACACCCTTGTCAACCACGCTCTTGCCCAGCTTCCATGCATGGCCCCTAGTCCTCCCACCACCAGTCATATTTTCAAAAATATCTTCTGGATCAATCTTATAAAAACCCTTCAGTAATTTGAATGTCTCAATCAAATCACCCCTCCTTCGCCTATCGTCCAATTTCTGCAACCCACAAATCTTCAACCTATTCTCATAAGGTTCATTCCACAGACCTGCTATCATCTTGGTCACTCGTCTCTGGACCCTCTCCACTTCCTCCCCATCACGAAGAAACCCTGGTGCCCATAACTGGGCACAGAAGTCCAGATGGGGTCTTATCAAGGCTCGATACAGAGGAACAACTTGTTCGTCTTCAACTTCAACTCCCTATCCACCAACACTCCCAAATCCCTGGCCTCATCAATCTCCTGGAGTATGGTTCCACCAATGCGATATACTGCTGCTATTCTTTTCACCCCAAAGTGCATAACCTTACACTTTGGCACATTAAATTGACATCCATTTTTCCTAGCCCAGTCCTCCAAGCTATCCAAATCATCCTGTAAAATTTTGACATCCTGTGCACTCACAATTGCTCTACCCAACTTTGCATCATCAGCAAACAAGTGAACACTTCCTCTCAGATCCTTTCCAATATCATTGATGAACAAATTGAAAAGCAGTGGTCCAAGAACAGAGCCCTGTGGCACTCCACTAGTCACAAGACGTCTTTTAGACTCCACTCCTGAATAAACCACTCTTTGATATCTCTCCTTCAACCACCCTCCTATCCATCTCACCAACCCTATATCTATCCCCATCTGCTCCAGTTTACTGATTAGGGTTCCATGTGGTATCCTATCAAAGGCCTTGGCAAGGTCCAGTAGTATCACTGTAAACCCATTACCCCTATCCAGTTCAGCCGTCACTGTGTTATAAAACGTGAGCAAGTTACTGAGGCATGATCTACCCTTCACAAAACCATGTTGTCCCCCATACAATATCCCATTTTCATCTATCCAATCCTGTATTCTTTTCTTGACTAATTTCTCTAAGACCTTGACAATGATTCCTGATATGCTAATCGGTCGGTAATTTACAACAGCAGTCTTGGAATATATGATAGCTTTTTTTTTTTTTTCCAGATAGAGGGTGCCAAAATCAGGACTCTAGTCTTTGTGTTGCTGTTACAATTTTGTTTAAGTATACCATGTTGTTTCAGTCTCGCGTATTGTGACAAACAGTGTTTTTGTGCTCTGACGATGCTGGTTATAACACCAGCGAAATATCAGCATCAAGTTAATAAATTAATTATTTACTTAGTTTCTGTGTTCTATTATACAGTTAAAATAATAAACAAAATGTGCGCTGAAGTCAGCTAAAAATGGTAAAGCCTTAGGCCCTGATAGAATACCAGCAGAAATAGTCAAGTTATTAGAAGGTGACAACATTGCTATATTAGTAAAGCTATTTAATAAGGTCTATGATACAGGCATATTCCCACAAGACTGGTTACAGTCGATCTTCATCATGCTACCTAAAAAAGCAAATGTGAAAACTTGTATTGACTATAGAATGATCAGCCTAATGAGTCATGTTCTCAAAATGTTCCTGAAAATAATTCAAAAAAGAATATACAGAAAATGTGAAGACACCATCAGTAATACCCAGTTCGGCTTTAGAAACGGTTTGGGAAGAACAAGAGAGGCTCTTTTCTGCTCTCAAATCTTAGTCCAAAAATGTATTGATCAAAACAAGGAAGTATTCATTTGCTTCATTGACTTCGAGAAAGCATTTAATCAAGTCCAACATACTAAAATGATTGCACTATTAAAGAGAATTGGATTAGATGGTAAAGACATCAGGATCATTGAAAACTTAAATTGGAACTAAAAGGAATCTGTTCAAGTCGATGACATTATTACAGACCCTATTAACATCAAATGAGGAGTAAGGCAAGGATGTGTGCTGTCACCTCTTCTTTTTAACATATACTCAGAAGCCATAGTTCAAAAAAATCTTAAAAGGAAGAGAGGAAGGGATTAACGTAAATGATGAAATCATCAGTAACATCCGATATGCTGATGACACTCCTGGCTGACAATATTCAGGAACTTCAAAATCTTCTGTAACTAGTGAATGAAAAGAGTGAAAAAATGAGATTAAAAATAAATATCGATGAAAAACTAAATTCATGGTCATAAGCAAGAAACCAATTCTAAATTCATCACTTTCTTTAAATGAGAAACGAATAGAAATAATGACAAAGTTTAAATATCTCGGATGCTGATTATATGAAGAATGCAATCCAGAAATGGAAATAAAAGTTAGAATTGAAATGGCAAGAAAAAATTTTCTCCTGATGAAATCAACACTGTAATTGCAACTTAAACTTAGAGTATGCATGGTTAAATGCTATGTATGGTCTGTACTGCTGTATGGACCTTGAAGACAACATTAATAATAAAAAACAAACTTGAAGCCTTTGAGATGTGGTTATACAGACGAATGCTAAAAACCCAATGGACAGCAAAATCACCCAATTAGGAAATACTGGAACAAATGGGGAAATCATGTGAACTTTTAGATACCATAAAAAGAAGGAAAACTGCATATCTTGGTCACCTACTTCGTAATGAAAAATATAAAATACTTCAATTGCTTATAAAGGGGAAGATATATGGAAGAAGAGGACAAGGAAGACGAAGAAAATCTTGGCTGTGTTGGATTCTAAATGAAGAGAAATGAAAATTGTTAATACTTCTTTCAGAATCCAACATAATCCTTCATATCAAAGGCAAGACTTGTAAATATTCCACCAAGGTGTTAGACAAGAATTAAGGGAAACAGCCAACAAAAAGAGAATTACCAAATTAGGAGAGTGTTTTAAAGATGTGAAGGAAAAAGAGCAAATGATAGGAGACTTTTCTCCCTCATCCAATCTAAGCCATGTAAATGTCTTAGAAAGAACTGATTGTTCCTCTAACATAATTGAAACTAAAAGGGAGAATAAAAAGGAGAAAGGAAAGAAGAAAGTATTGAGGAAAATTCTATAAATCTTAAACCAGTGTCGGACAGTGAAGATCAATCTAACAAAGGGAAATTAATGGAGGAAGTGAAAACTCTGGTTCACCATGAAGTGGAGAGATTGCAGCAACCAATAATAAATCGTCTTGATCAAGTGGTGACACGACTAGCAAATATTACCTTAAAATCTCATGAGAATCACAACCTCTCAACAGATAAAATCAATGAGATGATAGAACAGAAAGTACAAAGACAAAATCTGCTCATATTAACTAGTCTGGACAAGGTGATGCAAAAATTAGAGGGTATTAATCAACACGTCCCAATTGTCTCTCAATCTCAGGAAAGGAAGGAATATCTCTCAACCCTTAGAGATCCTCCTAAATGTTTCAGGTGCTACAAAACTGGACACATTGCCAGAAATTGCTCTTATATTAGAGGAAAATATTCCAACAACACATGGGATTCAAATTTTGGATATATCCCTCACAGAAAATACAGCAGTTATCAAAATTCCCTCAAATCAGATGAGTCAAAAATGAAAATTAAAGGAAATATCCAAGGATTCCAGTGTAATATTTTATTAGAAACAGGCTGTAATGCTTCAACTATTGGGAGACCGTTTCCTAGAAATACAGCATAGATTAAGGAAACATATAGCTCAATTAAGGAGACCTGTGAGAATTACCACTCTGACTCCAAATTTATAGCTTATGAGAAGGTTCGTGCAAGAATTTATCTACCAGGTTTTGGACTAAGTGACAGAATTTACTGGTTATTCCTTCAACATCTAACCCAGATTCTCATATCATCTTGGGAACTAACTTCATGGAAAAGTATCACTTTTCATGTGATTTTTCAAGGGGAGAAATATCCCTGATGAACAGAAAAAGAAGTATTAGACACAATAATAAGCCTTTACACATTGGAAAGAAGATATAAACAGAAAGGTTTAATAAGTCAATTAATGCACAACCACCAAGCAAAACACAATCACATGCTGATAAATTAATTAAGCATAATAGTAGTGATGACTTAGATAAACTGGATAAGCTTGAAACTCAATTCAGCACACACATAGCACTAAAAAAACAGATACCCACGTCTGAAATAAAAGTTGACACTACAGATCAACTAGCAATTGAAGTTCACTTTGCCAAGGCAACTACTCTTCATACAAGATCTAATGAAACAGAAAGAGAAAGAAAAGAAAGAAGCAGGCCTAACTGAGTAGTTTTCCTAGGAGATTCACCAGAGACTGTGAGAAGAAAGGGAAAGAATTATCCTCGAATGAGTGATTACAGAGAGGACACAAATAGAACAAAACATCCAAGACACAATACTAGTGGTAGAGAACATAAATTTTATTCTGAAGAGACTTTCCCTAACTGCAGGTATGATAGACATGCTGATCTCAGTAATAAGGGTGATAGTAATTTTAATGAAATAGTAGATAAGAATGCATGCACAAGTCATAATAAAAAAATAAAAGGAAGAAATTAGGTGGTCTAGACCGCCAGCAACAATGACCTGTGTGAAAAATTTTTCAAAGGAAGAGTAAGCCTTTGTTGGATTCTAAATGAAGAAAAATGAAAATTGTTAATACTTCTTTCAGAATAAAAACATATCCCTCCATGTCAAATGCAAGACTTGTAAATATTATTTATTGTTTGTCTTTTGCTTATAGTGTGTGATTCATATAATTGCCTTGAATTTTGTTTATTATTATTTAATAATAATATAATCTTAAGTAATGTAATAGTAATAAAAAGGCCCTGCATAAAAATATTATTCTTTTAATTTACTTTATTATATAATAATATTATAAGAGGCTGTGCATGTATGTCATAGAATTTGTGTTCATTATGATTGAATGTGATTGATATGAACTATGGATTATTTCTATATTTGTATTTCTGAAAGAGAATGTATATATGTAAGTTTAATGTACCCTATGTGAACTATGATATTTTTTTTTATTTATCATTACTGAAAAAGAAAGTAATTTTATGTAATTCTTCTGATTGGATTTGATTGGCTGTTGTCAAGGAAACAGAGTTATTTTAGATAGCATGTGCATGGAGAGTGAGCTACGGTATTCGAAGGGAGAAGCAGTTGATATAAGCTGAACTAGCTAGAACCGGATTTTGGTGGGAAGAATGAAGGTATTTTTTTGGAAAACAAAAGTAAACAGAAGAGAAGCATTCAGGACAGCACGGAGTGAAGTAATGGGTGGCAGTAAAGGGAATTTGGAAATGCCATAAATAAATTAAAAAGGGACCAGGAAATTAATAGGCAATTAGGAATATTTCTACGGAATTCTAAAATTTGTCGAATTCCAATTGTTTTGAGGAAGAATAGCGCAAAGCTGAAATTAATGTGTAGAAGAAAATAAGGAATAAGTAGATTACCTGAAAAGAGTGCGTCAAGACTTGTGAAGCTCTATGTTTAATATTTCACTTATATAGTGAAGATTCCTTTTGAATAGTGTTACTTCAAAGTGATAGTTAATGGAGCTAATATCAACGCTGAAATATAAAAAAATGGACTGCTCTTACCGGGTTACATCCTTTGCACATTGGATTCACTATAGGTACACTTAAAATGAATCCAATGTGCAAAGGATGTAACCTGGTAAGAGCAGTCCATTTTTTTATATTTCAGCATTGATATTAGCTCCGTCCAATATATCTTAACATTAACTGTGTCGTTCTACTAAAACTAGCCGAAGTATGGAGCTTCAAAGTGTTTCCCCCTTGAAGTGATAACTGCCTCATAATTGAATTAAGTGTTTGTTGACTAAGAGAGAATTAGAGAATTCTACTTTAAGAATAATTACTGTGAGATTCTGTAACATTGAACTGTGTGGACCATCTTCAATTATTCGGATGAATATAGTATTGACAGCTGAATGTGCGATGCCTAATGTTTTATGTTTGTCATGAGTATTTGGACTAAGCTGATTTGCATTTTCTTGTTTAAAATTTTACTTAAATGTAAATGTTCTATAACCCTATATTTTATTGGATTCAATTTGTTGTTTGCCTGATTTTTCTTCATTGCACCGCTCATAAAGTTTATCGGACCTTGCAGAAGCTTTAAATATTTATTTTAAACTCGGCCTGTAGAAAAATGAGATTGCTAAAGTTAGTTGATGATTGATTCCACTATTTTATATAGACTAATCTGAATATAGGGTGGCGCAGGATAATATAAATTTTTCTATATTTCGATTATTAATCAACCAACAATTAATTAAGATAAAAAACAGATAATTTAAATAAGAACTACGTTTTAACAAGATGGCAGATTGAGAGCCAGGATGTACGATCCAACAGCTGGCAGACATCAGACAGCGAGTGGCTGAGGATCGCTCAAAATTTGCCAAGGTGGTCGCCGACCTCTGACAGGAGATGGCACTCAAAATAGAAGAAAAATAAACAAACTAACAAAACTCCTTCCTCTCAAGACATAATCTTGTCTAATCCCCTTAACTTAAGGCAGAATTACTTTTAACATTCTGTTATATCAAATCAACATAATGCACAATTTTTACCTTTACAATATTTTTATTGTAAAGATCAATGTCAGAAAATCTTCATATAAAATTTCACCGCATCGAATTTCACATTATGATTTCATAATAATAAACATAATTAGGGGAATTTACGACAAATAGTCGAGAAAGCATGGGAATATAACAAAGATCTGTATTTAAGTTTTGTCGATTTGGAAAAGGCATATGACAAGGTGCCAAGAGAGAAGCTATTCAATACGCTGCAGTTATATGGTGTCAATGGGGCATTATATCAAACACTACTTAGTCTTTATTTGAGTTGTGAGTCAGCAGTTAGAATTGAAGGAAGTACAGGAAGATGGTTTAATGTTAAATCTGGTGTGAGACAAGGATGTACATTATCCCCTCTGTTATTCATTATCTATATGGATCACATTATGAAGGAATGTGGTATTAAACTTGATATCAAAATTGGAGATGTTAATGTCAGCTCTTTGCTTTATGCGGATGATGTTATACTTGTAAATAAATCCGCTACAAGTCTGCAAGATTCTCTGACTAAATTGAATAGCTGTTGTAATAGATATGGTATGAAGGTCAGCAATAAAAAGACAAAGACAATGAAAATAGGCAGAATCATTGAAAATGTCAACTGTGTTGTGAATGGAGAACCTGTGGAACAAGTAAAACATTAAAGCTACTTAGGCACGATTTTTACTGAAGATGGTAAATTAAATATAGAAATAGACAACAGAATCAGCAAAGCTGGTATGGTGGGAAGTCAATTGAATGAATTCATATGGAATAAGAGAGAAATTAGTCGGAACACTAAATTAGCTGTATACAAGACAGTGTTCAAACCAGTTTTAACTTATGGATCTGAGAGCTGGGTCAGAAGTAAAACACTTGACCAAAGACTAGAGACCGCAGATATGAGAGTCCTGAGAAAGATTAGAGGCGTGAACAGATGGCATCAATGGAAATATCATATTAAAAATGAGGATATTAGGAAAGAACTTGACATTGTCAGCATCCAGGAATGCATTAGCAGAGCTAATCTCAGGTGGTATGGTCACTTAAATAGAATGGGAGAGGAAAGACTAGTAAAACAAGTGTTCTCTGCCAGGTTGGCAGGAAAACGACCCTGAGGAAGACCAAGATATAGGTGGATTGATACGGTACAAAGTGCCTTAGACGATAGAAATATAAGATCTGATAATGTTGGAGTCTTGACAAGTAACAGACTGATTTGGAGGAAAATTGTAGATAGGAAGTTAGTAATGATATAATTTTTTCATGTAGTACTATCATATCCTGTACACCCCTTGTGGGTACATGGCAGAAATTTGATGATGATGATGAAAAAAAAGGTTTTCAGTACATTACCACCTTGGCGTGATGATGTCGTGATTCTCTTGTCCGTCTGTGAGGGGATACCTTTCCATTACGGTAGGTTGCCGCCACGCAGAAGTCACATGCTCGTCACGAATTGGGTATTTTTCTTTGCTGGACACACGTTCATCACATGGGTTACTATCGTCAGCTCAACCGCCATTAAAGGGAATCCTTTGCTGTCTCATATCGGTAAAAACCTTTACCGATGAGAACTGCTGTCATCTCATATATAGCCTTGTCTGACTCGCGTCAGTCTGCAACGGGAAAAAGGTTGCAGCTCCTCGTCGTCAAGCTTCCTTCCGGTCATCAGCATCACTGGTCCACTCGAGAAACAGGAACAGGCAAAAAAAAAAAAAGGGTTCCTCAAACGTGTGAACTCACTTTTATCCTCCTTCATAGCGCCCTCTTTCCGCCTTCAAATCTTATTCACGGCGCCTTCCTATTCGCTCTTGCAAAGTGACGTCGCACCTCTGCTCCTCGATGAGCGCAAATTCTGTTCGTCTTCCACGAATGCCTCTGCCTTGGGGTTTACGTCATCGGCGGTGGTCCAGCTCGTAACCTTTGGACTTTTGTTAGCACTTAGATACACGTTCTTGTATAGAGCACAATTTAACATTAACACTTTAAACAATATATTAAGTTTAGACCCAAATTTTTTTTTCTATTTTTTTTCATTTTCTAAAAAGAATGTGACATGTTCTCTCATATAATGTGCTCACTTTGCTAACAGTACAAGTATTTTCTTACTTAGAATTGTGTTTTAGTTAAATCCTGAATGAATGAATGATTCTTTTCTTGAAAGAGTCCTCACTCAGGATCTAACAAAGGCCCCCCCTTTTTCTAAAAATTTTCTCCCCAAGAAAATTTCCCTTTTAGTTTTCCCTCTTTTCTCTGGAGATGACTCTTCCATTTTGTCTGGGCCTTAATTCAAACCTTCGCCTGGGCCAGGATGCATTCTCTGAGTCCTCAGCAATTACTTAGCACATGCAAATAGCTTTGTTTTGCTCATTCTGCCTTTTCAGAAAGTGACACTGACGTGGTCATCTTCTGCTGCCTCTTCGTAGGTGTTATTCTGTCTCTTACATGTGATTTGCTTATTATCTGACTCCTCGACTTCATCAGTATTCCTAGTATTAGGTTTCTCATTCTCCGGTGATGAGGCAATCTCATTAGATCTTGACTGAGTGCCAGCCATGCGGTTCTCCCTTTCTTTGGTCAATTCAGCATTCTCTATGCACTGAGGCTTGTTGTTCAGAGGGATGCCTCCCTTACCTTGATCTCTCGAGTTCTGATTCATTATAGTAAAATTCTTTCTTCCAAGGAATTGAATCTCTTCTCTAGAATAGTCGCATGAGAAACCATACTTTTTCAAGAAATCCTTCCATAGAATCAACCCTATTTGAAAGAGTGTGTTCTTGGGTAGAACCAAGAAATTATGCCATGCATAAAAGCCAAACTCCGGCAGTCCCACTCTTTGTCTTACTAATTTAGTGGCATGAGTTGTTGAGGGGGATATCCCTAAAAGTCTGATGGGTTTTTCTCAACTGTTTAATTCTTCCATTTACACAGGGCTCCAGTTGCTTAATATACCTCTCAGAGATTATGGAAGCTTGGGAACTGGTGTCAATGAGTGCCTTGAAATCTTTTCCGCACATTCTTGCATTTACTGCCATTCCAGGGAAATGTCTTTTGCCCCCATTTTACGAATGGTCTAGTACAAATGTGTGATGTTGTTTCTGGTAGATACCTTGTTCTTGAGCTTCCAGGTGTAACAAAACAGTTTCGGGCAATATGCCCTCATTTGTTGCAATTGTAGCACCTATGAATTTCTCGTCGGTAACCTCTTATACCCTCTCCGTCCAAGGACAAAGGAGAGTTCGTTCCACACTTGGTAGACATTTCTGTCAACTTTTTCATCATGGAATCCATTCTCTCTAGCATTGGTTGTTGTAACCTTTCTACCTCTCTATGAATAATCTTTGTTCTTCTTGTATCTTCTTGAAAAGCAGGAGATTCTTGATCCTTGGGAGGACCCAACATGAATTGACAATGACAGAATCAAGATGCTCTATACAACCTGGATACTGAAGAGGGAGATGTTTTACTTTAGGTCTGTATAACATCATACATCTCCTAGGAGATGTTATACATTATAGTGGAAGGTCACTACCCAGACCGGTTTCGACCTTTATTGAGGTCTCATCAGTGAGTAAGTAGACCAAATTAATACTGAGGGTATAGCGAAAAGAAATACTAAGAATAGTGATCAGAGCCCCACCTTTGCTACGAGTTGCCCTAGTTTGTACTATGTGCTTTGGCTTACGCTAGTATTGCCAATACTTTTATAGTTTACTATATTCGGCATGAAACTCTTTGATTCCGATCTTTGAGTTTCTTATTCGGTTTTGAAACAATGTGGGATTTAATATCCCCTTAATTTAAATAATGTTACATCGTCGAAATGAAGCCTATTGGCTCTTTATATTTAAGTAATTCGTATATCAAATTACTTTCTATACCTTCACTGATATCCACTGATGTAATGTGTTCCTGTCTCTGACATCGATGTTGGCCTTTGTTTTTGGTGCGACTATTTTCTGACACTACAGGTTTATGGCACCACTTTTATATACTACCTTAACACATACTAATTAATCTAAGAAAGCATTCCATAAATCCAAAAACCACCTGTCTTACAGAAACACTAAAGAAATCACTTTTACTCAATATGGCCTCCAGAATGACTAGGGAAGAGTGATCAAGAAGGAAGAAGTAGGATATGACACCATGCCACTTGATATTAGTTCAGTATGGTGTCACATATTCCTGAGTGCTAACAATGTCAAATCATCTCCCCTGAATTTCTCAGCTCATTGATATGCAGCCTAGTCTCTGATTAATTGTTTTACTTTTAACCCATATGTAAGTTAAATTTCATTATCCCATATAAATTTATTCAACTGGCTTCTTACCATACCATATATATATGACAAAGGTGGCTAAATGTTCTAGGACAAAGCTTAGAAATGGAGAAAAGAGTAAAGAAACTGGATAAAAAAGTGATGCAAAGAATAAAAGATATACTGCAGGTCCGATGTTGTTACTCTGAAAGACTTAAATGAAACAAGCAATACAGAACAGTGAGAGAAATTATACAAGAAGAATGCAATTATGAGTATAATACTTTAAGTAGAAAGAGCAACCACAAAACTCAGATGTGAAAGAATCACTGAAATAGATGTTAGATAGATAATGTTTACATCTCGAGATAGAACTTTCACAGTCGCTACCCTACATAATTCAAAAGGCCTGGTGTGGTTAAATTCTTAGAGTTCAAAGCATAAATTAGATCTATGCAACTAAGATCTATGCAAGCATACTTGAGAAGAAAAAAAAAAGTAAAAGAGAAACTTGTTTGAAAAGTTGTTCAAACAAGTGGATTCAAAGCAAATAAGGGTAACATCCAGATCTGTATTTTAAGACAAAGAGTTGAAAAATCTTAGGAGTATAACAAGTAACTGTGTAAGTTTTGTAGATTAAGAAAAGGCATATGATAAGATGTAAACAGAAAAGCTGTTCACACCTTATGATTATATAATTAATGTGTTATCTGCCAGAATGCCAAATCAGATCTTATATTTCTTCCAAGACACTTTTTACTGTATCAAATCCACTCAGATCTTCCTCTAGGTCTTTTTTACCTACCATCTAGGAAAAAACACTTGTTTTGCTAACCTTTCCTCTCCCATTCTGTCTTAAGTGATCATACTGCCTGAGCTAAATTTCCAAAGAATATCAAGTTCCTTTAAAATATCCTGTTTTTAATATGATTCAACCATGAAGTTTGCACCTGAAAATATCTTCAGGCCTGAGGTAAGGTAGTACAACACCATGCAACTCGTAGCAAAGGTGGACCAACCTAACATCACTCCTATCTCAGTATCTCCCATCATGCAAAACACATCTCCTTGTGGATATGTATAATGTTATGCATTAAGGGAAGGGCCACTACCCAGACTGGTTTTGACTTTTTTATTGAGGTCTCATCAGTGGGAGCCAGGCCCAGAAGTGAAGATACCAAAGCAGAAGCAATGGAGAGGTCATCTTTACCTATAGGAGTTGCCAAAAGGTGTGCCACCTTATTATTAAATTACTCTGGATTTAGAGAAAGATGTTGAAAAGTTTATTTTTCACTTGGTTAGACTATAATAAATTTAGTTTAATCCTTTATCCAAGTGTGAGCAAACAAAGTTTGTGCCTGAAAATATCTTCAGGACTGAGGTAAGGTAGTACAACACCAGGCAACTCGTAGCAAAATTCAAACAGGAAGACATTAATGATGGAAACTGCCATACATATTTAATTTCTAATATTAGTCTGAAGATATTTTCAGGTGCAAACTTTTTTTTGCTCACACTTGGATAAAGGATTAAACTAAATTTATTATAGTCTAACCAAGTGAAAAATAAACTTTTCAACATCTTTCTCTAAATCCAGAGTAATTTAATAATAAGGTGGCACACCTTTTGGCAACTCCTATAGGTAAAGATGACCTGTCCATTGCTTCTGTCTTGGTATCTTCACTTCTGGGCCTGGCTCCCACTGACGAGACCTCAATAAAGGTCTAAACCAGTCTGGGTAGTGGCCCTTCCCTTAACATTATACATATCCACAAGGAGATGTGTTTTGTATTATGGGAAATACTGAGATAGGAGTGATGTTAGCTTGGTCCACCTTTGCTATGAGTTTCCCAGTGTTGTACTACCTTACCTCAGTCCTGAAGATATTTTCAGGCGCAAACTTTGTTTGCTCACACTTGGATAAAGGATTAAACTAAATTTATTATAGTCTAACCAAGTGAAAAATAAACTTTCAACATCATTCTACCACTTGTTCACTCCACTAATCCTTCTTAGAACACTCATATCTGTAGCCTCCAGATTCTGATCAAGTTTTATATTTCTAACCTAGCTCTCAAATTCATAAGTTAAAATTACCTTTTGTTTGAAAGCTTGAAAGTTTAGCAGTTTGCAAACTGCCTTGTATGATTAGTCTAGTGTTTTGACTAATTTCACTGTTATTTTATATAAATTTTATTCAGTTCACTTCCTACCATATCAGCTTTGCTAATTTTGTTGTTTTGCTAATTTCCATATTCAATTTACTGTTTTCACTAAAAATTGTATCTCAACAGGTGCAATGATTTTCTTATTCTATAGGAATTCAGGATGCAGTTGATGTTTTCAACATTCCTGCTGATTTTCATACCAAATTTATTACAGCATTTATTCAATATAGTTAGGGAATCATACAGACTTTTGCTGGATTTTATTTAGAAGTATAACAGCTGCACGAAGTAAAGAGCTGAGATTAATATCTCCAATGTTGATATTCACTATTTAACCCACTTTCCTTCATGTGATCCATATAGACGAAGAATAACAGTGGAGATGTGCACTCCCATAACAATGTGCACTCTTGTCTCACGTGATTTAGCATCGAACCATCTTCCTGTACCTTTTTCAATTTAACTGCTGACTTACAGCTCAAATACAGACTACACACTTCTCAATATGATGTACCATTCACACCATATAACTGTAGCGTTTTGATCAGCTTTTCTCTTGGCACCATGTACAAAAATTAAAGAAACATGTTTTATTCCCACGATTTCTTGGCTGTCTATCTTAATAGTAAAAATCTGGTCCTACAACCTCTATTTGGCAAGGGTGGGGGGACATGGCTTGTTCTGTTCCAAGTTTCCCTTACACAATTTTTCTTTGCTTTTTCTCTGGTATGCTTGTATACAAGTCTTACCAAGAAATTCCTCTAATTCTCCAATCTTCTCTACTCCAATCACCTGGAATTCAGCATTTTGACCAGGCCTTCCAAATTATGTAGTGCAAAATTTTTATATTTCCATATATGAGGATTTCTGGTTGAATATAATCTATTGTAGCTGTCCATATTCCAGTTTTTTTTTTTTACTTTTTCTGCCTCAAGGATACTCTTGATTGCATTCCTATTGAGTATTTTCTATCACCATGATGCACTGCTCGTTGGCTCACTTTAGTGAGTATGGGCAAGACAAATCCAAGGTACCTGATGCTGGACCATGCCTTACTTTATGTAATATACATTTGTTATATTATCTGTAGATATGTAAAGAGAGAGACAGAACGTTTTCAAGTGACAGTTGGCTTGCATCAAGGGTCAGCATTAAGTCCATTCCTGTTTAATATTGTGATGCAGGTGGTGACAGAGGAGGTGAGAGAAGACATGCCTTGGACAATGTTGTATGCGGATGACATCATGCTGTGTGCAGAATCAAGAGAAGTGGCAGCTAAACTGGAAATGGAGGAGAGTACTGGAAGAGAGAGATATGAGACTGAGCAGAAGTAAAACAAAGTATATGTGTTGCAAAGTGGATGGCAGCCAGGAGACAGATCTGGAGCTGGAAGGAAATGTCATCAGGAAGGTCAGTGACTTTAGATATTTAGGTTCAACAGTGAAATAGGATGGAGAGGCTGAGAAGGAAGTGGAATGCAGGAACTGGAGAGAGATGGCTGGAGTGCTATGTGATAAGAGGGTGCCGATCAATCTAAAAGGCAAAATGTACAGGACAGTAGTGAAACCCGCTATGACATATGCTATAGAAACCGTGGCCCTGGGGAAAAATAGCATGAGCAGGATGGAGGTAGTGGAGATGAGAATGCTTAGGTGGATGTGTGGTGTGACCAGAAAGGATAGTCTGAGAAATGACTATGTAATGGGAACAGTGAAAGTTACGAACTTAGGAGTGAAGATACAGGAGGCAAAGTTGAGATGGTTTGGTCATGTGATGAGGAGGGAGGATGAGTATGTGGGAAGAAAGGTCATGCAGATGGATGTGCAGGGAGGCAAAGAAGAGATGGAAGAGGACTTGGGCCCAGAGCCATCTTACACTTTTTCCCAAGGCAGGCACAGAGGTGTTAGATGACTCGCTATAGCCAATTTATGATTACAAGAATAGTTGCTTATAGTCGATAGTTTGCTATTGAAAATTTCTTTTAGAACAGCACCGGAAGTATAAAGCTTTGTTGGAGCTTTTCAGTAATTTGTTCTGGTGGATGAATTCATTATAATGAAATGTATTCTAATGAGAATTCACCATACTTTCTATAACTATTATAACAGGAAATATACAGTAACTTTCCAGTAGACAACATACCCACCGCTAGCCAACAGGCTGAAGAGTGGTTGCATCTTGCAAAGGATGGATGAATGTCTTCAGATAGGTGATGGATTTTATTGCCCAGTGTAAGACAGGCCATGATGTGATTAATGCAGATCAGAAGTGGTTTGAAAAGTTATTTAGTGTCCAGAGCAGGGTTTCCAGATTATGTATTCATCCTCAGCACTAATGCACTATAGGTTTACAGCCATGTGGGTGGATTTTTTGTTATTTGCATTTTATGGCGGTGGTGGTGCATTTTTGCACCACCACCACCATACTCAAGACACTTAATCAAATAAAAGTGTAGTATTGACTGCAAGACAAGCCAAATACTGTCTTTCAGATGAATGTCATTATATCACACTGATAATCACACCACAGCCTCATCTTCCGAAGTCCTTTTTCACTCCAGATTAACTCCTCACCTTGAACAACTTCGGAACTACATAAATCCCAAATTAACCCTACCGTAGAATATTATCCTCACATTTGAGATGGCACCCTAAAATCATCCTTCAAAATGCTTGATGCTATCCAAAAGAGGGCAATCCAGTCAATTAATGAACATATAACCATCTTTCACTCTCAACATATCAGTCACTATCTCAGTGACATTCTGTTTCTGCCTCATCATTTCTATAGGTACTGTTCGACCAAAATGGCTACCAACACCATTCCTCCACTTCTGCTTAAGCCTGCAAACACGACCAAATGCTGGTCAACACATCTATTCACTGTCCCGCTTTAAACCATCTTCTCTTTCATTCCATCTATTTCTGTGCTTTTTCTCAATCAGTTTTCCTCAAGGAAGATAGCCTCATCATCAAATTTCTGCAATGTACCCTCAAGGATGTACATACAGATAATGAATAACAGAGGGGATAATGTACATCCTTGTCTCACACCAGATTTAACATTAAACCATCTTCCTGTACTTCCTTCAATCCTAACTGCTGATTTACAACTCAAATAAAGACTAAGTATTGCTTGATATAATGCCCCATTGATACCATATAACTGTAGCGTATTGAATAGCTTGGCACCTTGTCATATGCCTTTTCCAAATCGAAAAAAAAAATTATTATAATTGAATAATTAAATAATTATTATTTAATAATTAAATAACTAAATAATTAAATAAATTTAGGAAATTTAACCTTAGCTACTTAGGTAGCACTTTGTGAATATAACAGTTATTGTTTAATTAGCCTTGTACCTGTACTGATGACGCCTGTGATACTCAGGTGAAAATTCTACGAATAAAGAATAATTTATGTGAGTTAATTCCGTTATTATAATAATTAGTAATTTTGATGTTGGAAAATTGTGTTAGTAATAATCAGTCCATGTCCTGAGCAGAAATCCAACAGATATTTGCCATTATTAGCTTTGCTCTTTTCTCCAAATTTTCCCAAAATATTTTTGTATGTCTGACAATCATTTCCTACTCTGCTATTTAGATCCCTGACAAGGACCAACTTTTCCTTTTTCATTGTCTCAGTTGCTTTTTCTAAAGCATCAAAAAATTCCTCTACTTCTACCTTAGTAGAACCTTCTGTGGGACCATAGGCACAAATAAGTCTCATTGTCCAGTTTCCCATTCTGATATTTGTCCACATCACTCTACTTGAGACTGCCTGCCATTAAGAAGATTAGCCTCTTATTTAGTGTTGAATACTATGGCTACTCCTTTTCCTTGACTGTCATTGCCTGAATATAACATTTTGTATTTATTGCTCAGAATGATCTCACTAGTTTTTGTCATTTTGTTTCAGTCTCCCCTATTATGTCGATCTGGTACTTATCCAATTCCTCTGCTAGCTCCATTTCTTTGCTATTCAGGCTTCTTATGTTGATAGTACCAATCTTGAACTCTGGTGATGTTGGGTTAGGGTGCGTTTTAAGATTTGTTCCAGTAGCTGACTTTTCGCTGTTTGCCCTGGTTCCCTGGCATGAAATTCTGTCATGTTGTACCATCATTTTGTATTGTGTTAATAAGCCAATAAGAATACAATTTGATCAGTTAAATCCCAAATTTCCAGTCCATCTTCATTCGTTCAGTATCCAGATAGATACCTAACAGGATGCACCACGAGAAGGTGAGGACTGGACATTAGGTCAGAAGCCCTGGTCAGTTCTCCATATTCCTTTCAAGGATATGTGGAGGTCTCCTCTCAGTTATATAGCTTTAACCCTTAAGCATCCCCAGAATATATTCTTCAATTATTCAAAACAAAAATTTCACCTCAGTGTCAGATTCTCAAATTTGTACATTTAATAAGTTTTTCTGAAATATTTCAATGTTGTTACATTATTCACGCCCTGTATATAACGAATGATTTAAGTTTATTAAATTTCACTTCTAAAATATTGTATAATGTGTTATAAAATTATAATAATAAGCTAAAGTCTTTTTATTCTCTTATAAGGAGTAAGTGAGGTTTTTTAACCCTATCTTTTGGAGACCGAGTGGGCAGTTCAATCTCCATCGGTAGCCAATCAGAGATAGCTGGCCCGTGTCTCAGAGTAATTATAGGCAGCACCAATGAAGAGATGAGCAAACAAGTGCTGTCATCTCTTGGTACTTAAGCCTAACAGGATATGTTACTATCTGAAATAATGTGGGTTCTAAGGTCGATTTTCTCGAGTTTACAGAACTAAACAACCGAGTTTCTGGGAGAAAAAGCTCCCTTGCTCCTGCCAGAGTTCACCTAATTCGGGAACCAGTTCGAAGATAGGCTTAAACTGAAGTCTATCTTTGGGTAGCCTAGTGCAGAAGATGCAAGCGGTACTTCCACTGAGCTACACAAGCCCGTTATAAAATTACACAATAGATAACATTTTTATTTTATTTTTTTCTATTTGTGATATGTGCTTACATTGTCAGTATAAGCCTTAAGCAACAAAACTCAATATTTAAAAGTAGGAAGCAAATTAAATTCTGGTATACTTACCAATAGCATATCTGCTACGATTGGCCAATTTGTACACAGGAAGACTTCACCAAAGAAAATCAGAGCCTATAAGAACATTGATTAATGTGTTAATTATGGTTTTAAAATAAACTAACAAAAAAAAAGTTCAGTAGTAACAATATTACTTTTTAAAGGAATATGAAGAAATTGTTTTATTAAAAAGGTTTAAAGTTCTACTATTTTATTCTCAAGACATCCAAACCAAGCATAACTTTGATACAGGATGTCACTTCAGCATCAAATCTAGATACTTGGAAGATCTTAGTGAAACCTTTTAAGAAATGCAGAAAACAGACCAAGGTTGCTGATTTAATGTCCAATCCTCAATCCATTATCTTCCTTGATAATGAATGAACAAGGCTGACAATTTGGGATGTAGCTGAAACAAAGTGCGTGTTCTGTGCTATCATTTTGTATGTATGTACGTTCCTAAAAATTGGCACATTACAAAATTTCATGCAATAAATTCAGCAGGCCTTATGAGATAAACAGGGTTAGGGGAAGAACTCAGCCTGTACAATTTAAAAATAAAAAAAAAATAAAAAAAAGCTAGTTTTAAGCATCTTTAATTCCCATTTAAAGAAAGAAAAACGGTACTACAGTAAATACTATCATGGCCCCACAAGGGCAGGGCTGACAGGGCTCTAGCCTGGGGGGGGGCAGAATTAGGGGGCCCTTTCTTGTCGGGTCGGCTAGTTAAGTGAGACTAACAAAAGACAAAAAGAAACTTTATAAAATATGAATGAATATGTGCCAAGAGGGACTACTAGCTTTTGCAAACATTTCCAACCCATTATCCATCTTTTCTGACTTACGGTTACTCTTCTAAACTTCCTATTCGAAAGGATTTACTTTAGTTTTTGGTTTTCGTTTGCGCATCTCGCTTTCTATGCATGCCGTTGTTTCAATGCCAAAACACTACCTTATCGGTGCGTAGGGATGCTGAGAGAATTTTATTCTATTCATAAAAGAGAAAGCTTTATTTGATAGTTTTAGTTGGTTAAGTTGATCTCAGGAACCTGAAAATTTTCTACAAAATTCTTTATTTGAGAAGAATTTGTCTTATTTGAATTAAAATTTTGCTAGTGTTAGTAAGTACAAGAAAATATAAAGCTTTTTTAGTTAATTTTTTTCGATTCTAACATGATTTTTTGTATGAAACAAATTTAATTATTATTTCTTTTCAGATCACACAAATTTGAGATATTAAAAATATTTAAATAAATTGCTCTCAAGCAAGCAAAGACATTCTAGTTAAAATCAATAAAATACCAATGTCTGATTCAAAGTACAAACATAAGTCTGGAGCTCAGAAGAGGAAACTTAAATCCAAGAGAGAATCGAAAGCATCGTGAGGCTGTCAATTCATAACCAAATTTTTCAAATCTGAAAATAAAAAAGGACATAGTTTCCAGTACTGATCATAGTGAAGATAGTGATAATGTTTGTGACATTGAAATCCAAACAGAATATCGGTGTTAAATTGAAACTCATAAGGCAGTTGAAAGTCAAGCAGCGGTTACATGTGAACGTCTTGCAACTGAAGAAAAGGCCCGCAAGTGAAAAACCAGCAGTTGCAGGCCCTGTTGAAAAAGCTGATAAAAAATATGATGACCCTAGTACCAGAGTAATCTCAAACAACATGTGGCAAGAGATAGTATGAACTATCAGGCTTCAAGAATTCCAAAAGATTTATAAGTAGCCAAGAATGACTTAATCACCTAGCAATTTTGTGCATCGAAAATGATTTGGCTAAGCAAGTTGATTTAATTGACATTATTGATAAATTTGCGTCGACAAAAGCTAGAAAATACACTTTGAAGTAATTTTGAAAATTATTATTAGTTTGTATTATATAGATGTTGGTACTTTTTAAATAAAAAATATTACTTTTGTGTTATCATTTAAATTAACTGATCCTAAACCCTGTAGACTGTATAGCAATGAGTTGTCCTTAACATGAGCGACAAGTAGGGGGCCCGCAAAAAATCCTGGCATGGGGGCCTGCTTCAGGATGTGGGGGGCATGAATACTATATATCTTTATACCTCATCATCAAATTCCTGCCATGTATCCTCAAGGGAACAGGATACGATAGTACTACATGAAAAATTTACATCATTCCTAACTTCCTATCTACAATTTTCCTCCAAATCAGTCTGTTACTTGTCAATACTCCAACATTATCAGATCTAATATTTCTATTGTCTAAGGCACATTGTACCGTATCAATCCACCTATATCTTGGTCTTCCTCTGGGTCGTTTTCCTGCAACCTGGCACAGAACACTTGTTCTCCTAATCTTTCCTAGCCCATTCTATTTAAGTGACCATACCACCTGAGATTAGCTCTGCTGAAGCATTTCTGGATGCTGACAATATCAAGTTCTTTCCTAATATTCTTGTTTTTAATATGATATTGCCATTGATGCCATCTGTTCGGGGTGCTTAAGGGTCAAAGCTCTATAACTGAGAGGAGACCTCCACATAGCCTTTAAAGGAATGCAGAGAACTGACAGGGCTTCTGACCTAAATTCCAATCCTCACCTTCTCGTGGTGCACCCTGATGGGTATCTACCTGGATATTGAACGAATGAGGATGGGCTGGCAATTTGGATTTAGCTGACCAAATTGTATTCTTATTAGCTTAAACCAATATAGAAAATGATGGTACAACATGACAAAATTTCATGCCGGATGGGGTGTCTCCCGGTTAAACAAGGCTCCCGTTGTTTTTGCCAGTGACAGGGAACTAGGGCGAACAGCAAAAAGTCAGCTACTGGAACAAATCTGAAAACACCCCAACCCAACATCACCAATGTTAAAGATCGGTACTCAACATAAGAAGCCTGAATGGCAAAGAAATGGAGCTAGCTGAGGGAATTAGATAAGTACCAGATCGACATAATAGGGGTGACTGAAACAAAAAAGACCAAAACTGGTAAGATCTTTCTGAGCAATAAATACAAAATGTTATTTTCAGGCAATGACAATCAAGGAAAAGAAGGAGTAGCCATAGTATTCAACACAAAATACGAGGCTAATCTTCTTGAATGGCAGTCAGTCTCAAGTAGAGTAATGTGGGCAAATATGAGAATGGGGAACTGGACAATGAGACTTATTTGTGCCTATGGTCCCACAGAAGGTTCTACTAAGGTAGAAGTGGAGGAATTTTTTGATGCTTTAGAAAAAGCAACTGACACAATGAAAAAGGAAAAGTTGGTCCTTGTCAGGGATCTAAATATCAGAGTAGGAAATGATTGTCAGACATTTCCTACTCTTGACCGTATCGAAAATATACAGACCACAATCTTTAATTGTGGTCTGTATACCTCCTTTATTTTATGCTCTCCATAGTACTGTTCTATATTGTTGCATTGGGCCTCTAACCATTCTGACTGCTTTTTTCACCTCATTGCACTTTCTTCTATATTGCTTCTCTATTTTTTCTGATGTATCCTTTCTTATCTTCAACATTCTTTTCTCTTGTACTAACTTCAGTGTTTCTTATGTAATCCATTTCCTGGTACTGTTTCTGCCACTGCATTTTCTATCACCTTCATTACTCTTTTCACTCTTAGATTCGAGTTTTTTTCTTTCTCCAACACTGTTCTGTACCTTCTTCCTATTTCTGCTTCACTTATTCTTGCTGTATCTCTTCTATTCTGATGTTGGAGGTTATATTTCTTTAATTTCAACTTGAGGTTTGCAATCACTAAACTATGGTCCGAGTCTATATCCATTCCTTGAAAGATTCACACTGCTGTACCGATGTTATCCATCTTCTTTTAATCTTAATCATATCAATCATGTTCTTGGTTTTCCCATCATTTGATCAACACATCCATTTTCTACACTCCTTTTGTTGGAATCTTATGTTACAGATCACCATTTCGTGGTCCACAGCAAATTCTAACAATTTTTGACCTCATTCATTTCTTTCTCCGAAACCATATTTTCCCATGACTCTTTCCCAACCATCATTATCTATTCCAACTTTGGCATTCCGATCTTCAATAATTAGCACATATTGTTTTGGCATTGTTTCTGTCAGATCTTTGTAAAATAAGTCAATATCCTCATCTGTGCTGTCAGATGTGGGTGCATATATCTAGACTATTGATATGTTAAATGGTTTTGCCTAAAATCTTGCTACTATGCGTTCATTGACTAGTTTGTAGCTTTGCCTCTTGAGCTCTTTTGTTAAGAAGGAGGCCAACTCCTGCTTCATGCCACGTCCTGACCATATATTTCGCATCCATTGATCTCTCCAGATGATGTCAATCGCATCTCTGCCAATCCTGGTATATCACACTGATATCTCTTCATTTCCTCACAAAGTAATTTGAACTTTCCTGACATCCATTGTGTCCACACATTCCACGTTCCTAATGATAACAGTTCTGTTAGTTTCTGTTTCCTTTCGGTATCCCACTTTTCGATCCAACTCCGATCACTCGATTGGTATCGCAGGCCTTGTTGATCTGGGCGACACTCGAGCAGGCATTTTCATGATACTGGATGTAAGATTAGTGTTCTTCAAGATGAATGGTGGCAGATCTACCAGACCGTCTGAAGTAAGACAAACCACAGAAACAAAACATTTGGTAGACACTTGGAAAGCTGAGTGGAGGAAGCTTCTCCTTCAGTGAGGAAAGGAAGGTAGAAATTTTCCTGAAAGGATAAAAGGACATCACAATGTCAAGGTCTTACAACTTCAGTAATATGTTTGGAAATTCTTTTAATACACAGAAGTGGAATAACAGAAGTTGTGTAAAGATGTAGTTGATAAAGGCATGAGAGCTATAATTTTTGCTTGAGAGTGCTGAATGAGTAAGATAAGTTGCCAGGGGCAAGTGCTGCTTATACAATGAATGAGTTTAAGTAGCAGTATAATAGGCAATGTGAATAATGGATATTAGAGCCTCTTACAATGAGTCTTAGATGCTGATGGGTATACCTATATAATAACACTAATCTTTATTCTCTCGTGCACCAAATATTATTTACTAACATCAGGCAAAAGTAAATAAAATCTTCTAAAATCAAATATACACTCATCTCCTCTGTTGAAGAAAAGAAAAAAAATTAAACAAGATTTACTTATTAGAATGATAATGATGTTTGTTTCTTCCATGCAAACAGCTCAGGCAGTTAAAAACTTTTGGTGGAGCACAATACTAATTTGTGGTAAGAGGCCATTTTCCCAAAATGGCTTTTTTTTAAAAAAAAAAATTATGTATCTTTGATGTTCATGCTTTCATAGATTTTTAGCTTCTTCCTTCCATTCCTGGAAGAATGGTATACTATTATGCTTTTTTTTTTTTTTTTTAAAGCATGCTAATACAAAAAGATCAGACAGCGAAGGATAAAAAAATTATAAGTTCAGAGCTCAGACTTTTCAAAAACGCTGCTCGATACTTTAGAAATAACGATTTCCTTTGGAAATCAGACATGTTATCACCCACCATCATTTTCTTATATAGTTTGCTTATAATCAATAAAGTATTATACTCAATGAATATAGAAATAAACAAATTCACTTACCCAAGAGGCATCAATATTTTTATCTGCAATAATACAGCCTATATATAATGCTGGAACACTTGAAAGTACACCAAATGCACACACTAATGGATCAGCACGTGCATTATATTTTCTGTAATACTGAGTAGCTGCTGAACCCAGAAGAACTCCAGTGATACCAGCAATGCAAGTTATTACTCCAAATACAAGTCCAACTCTGGAAGGAAATGAGAATGTTATATAAAATAATCTCATTCAAAGAAGCTACATTCAACTAAATGTGTGTGTCTTTTTGCAAGGCTATGGGAAATGTTTCTAACAGGTAAACAAACTTCCAATATTTAAATTGGAAGTGTAAATTTGTTTAAATTAAAAACATAAATGTTCAAAAATTTATGCTTAAAATGGCCTATACCAGATTATTTTGCTTGATACAGTTTATGTAGCTACATGCTAGATATACTGGAGGTGAGCCAAACTAATCTAAACACATAATTGTACTTCAAGAACTGAAGCACAGTAACCTACCAAAATACTGCAAATTACATAAAGGGGCTAGATTGATTATGCAATTTTTACTTCCATGTTTTCCAAATTATCCATCAGCTAAGGAAGCAAGTTATCAACAAAAAAAAGTTGGGTCTGCTTTTTATGTCTCAAATTCCAGAAAATACAACCCATCCGTTCCAAAATCAGTTACTAACATGATTTCCATTATAGTAATGGTAGGTAAATTTACTATTACTATTATTACGGGCAACTCCAGGGAGTCATTAGACTCATCGAGGGAGGCCCCAAATCATATTCATCACAACTATTCGACATTCATACAGTATCTATCATACCTCGCCTTAAACTCATTCACTGTCACCGCATCCACCACAGACTCAGGGAGCGCATTCCACTCATTCACTATTCTAAAAGTAAAGAACCCAGCTCTAACACCTTTACTAACCACACTTTTGCCCAGTTTCCATGGATGTCCCCTAGTCCTCCCACAACCAGCCCTGTTCTCAAAAATATCTTCTGAATTAATTTTATAGAAACCCTTCAGTAATTTGAATGTCTCAATCATATCTCCCTCCTCCGCCTATCAACCAATGTCTGCAACCCACAAATCCTCAACCTGTTCTCATAAGGTTCATTCCACAGACCTGCTATCATCTTGGTCACTCGCCTCTGAATCCTCTCCACCTCCTCCCCATCGAGAAGAAACCTAGGTGACCAAATCTGGGCACAGTAGTCGAGATGGGGTCTTATCAAGGCTCGATACAGAGGAACAATAACCTGCTTGTCAACGTATTCTTCAGCAACCAAGTGATTTCATGAGCTGATTTGGCCACTTTTGCAATGTGTCCCCTAAATTTCAATTCCTTATCCACAAACACTCCTAAATCTCGTGGAACCACCTTTGTGCAATGGAACTATTTTCCCCTCTTTCCACCCCCTTGGGACTCACCCAGACCCGAGGCTCAAATTAAACAAAATGGTCAAGGGCACTGACAATTCTTTAGCCGCTTCACGTACGACACGAGCTGGTATACCATCCAATCCCACAGATGTATTGACATTGAGGTTCTGTAATAGACTAGTTACCTCTACTTCATTCATCACAATTCCAGTATAAGCTGTTGGTTCTTCCATTCCTGCAAAGTCACCACCTGGATGATATACTCTTGCAAAGTGCTCGCTCAGTAATTCCACAATATCGACTGATTCGGTTACCTCCCTACCCTCAGCATTTTTTAAGATCGTTCTACCATGAGCATTTTTCCTTTTACTTGCAACATATTGAAAAAACCGTTTGGGATTCTCTTTAGCCTGCATGGCCAATTTTCTTTCGTAATCTGCTTTTGCTTTTCTTACCACCCTTGTTACCATCCTGGCCTGAGCTTTATACTGTTCCTGCGCCTGATGGTCACCTTTCTCCTTAAATTCCCTCCACAATTGTTTCTTTTTTTGCAGCTCAAGCTTAATAGTATTATTCATCCATTTAATCCCTACTTGATTTATTATTCGGATTCTTGGTATACAGTCAATCATTGCCTCCTGCAAACAGTTCTTAACCACCCCCCATGCACTATCAACATCCAGCCCTTGCAGTTTTACATGCCATGGCACTGAGCCAAGCACACACCTAAGCTTGTCATACTTACCAGCCTGGTAATTCCACATGTACCCTGTCTTAATTGTAAATTCCACTCCTTTAGCCACCTCCCAAGTCATGACCTTATGGTCGCTCTCACCAATTGGTGGCAACATGGTCATGTTCGTTACAGCCACATTCTCAGTTGCAATTACTAGGTCAAGAACTCTCTGACCCCTAGTATTTTCCATTACATGCTGTCGCAGATAGTTATCCCTTAATAACCACATAAAATCCAATTCCTTCCTCCCATGTGCCCTCTCCTCTTTCCAGTCAATGTTACTATAATTGAAATCACCCATAATAATTACCCTCCTTCCACTCATTTCTTCTATTTGCCTATGCATACTATCCCCACCATCTATTCCATCACCTGGTCTATAGCAGCACCCAATTGTATATTTTGTTCTGCTAGATTCTATCTCACACCAAACAGCCTCAAATGTGCTCTTTTCTCTATCCTGCAGTTCAACTTCTATACTCCTTGGTTGCAGCTCATCAGCTATCATCAATAACACTCCCCCCCCCCCCTTTATTCACCCTGTCACTCCTGAACACGCTATACCCGTCGCATTCAATCCCACTAGCTATATCATCTACAGTCAGCCATGTTTCGCTAATACCAACAACCTGTGGCCTGGAAGTGCCAATCATGGCCAAAAACTCTTCCTTCTTGTTCCTAATACTCCTGGCATTAGTGTACATGAATTGCAGAAGCCCATTTGTCCTATCCCTACTTTGATGCCTTATACTAACTATCCCATTCTGATTTGTTGTCCTTCATACTCGCTCGGGCATAATATACTCATTCATACACTCAACTGCCTCCCTAAAGTCTGCATATCTACTCCCCCCCCCTTCTTAATAAATCTAGTTTCCCTGAGTCTGTACATCCACTTTTTCAAGTCTCTGTACACCAACTCCATTCAAATATAACCCATCCATCTTATATAAGTCCTTTCGCCCATCGAACTCATTCCACACCACTCTCCATGCATAACCCACGCATAAAGTCATTGGCAATTATGGCCCTCCTTCTAAACACTTCGCTGTCATACCGTGGTAAGATACTCACCATCCTAACTCTTTCACTCTTCTCTTTTGCTACCTCAAATAATTCCCTCACATCCTCTATCATTTCCATTTTGTCCTCTTTCAAATCATTTGTTCCTGCCACGATTATCATCTCTTTCACCCTCTGTTTTTGCAGTCGAATAGATTCGCTGACGTCCTTTATGTTCGCACCCGGCTGGTATGACTTCGTTAAACTCTCAATTATTACGCCTCTTAATAGCGAATCCCCATACAGCACTCGCTCCTTCATTTTATTGACGTTTACGAACATTCTATTATTTGCCGTCACAGACTTTCGCCGGTCATTTGTCGGTACGTTCAGCACACATTTTTCCATACGCTCCAGTTGCCTTTTAGCTCTGTGTATCGCACCGTTCAAATGGGCAATTTCACTACTCGCATTTATCTCACCATTTTCATTATCAATCAAATCATCCATTCGTTCTGTATTTCTACCCTCATTTACACTTTCAACGACGCTCTCACACCTATCTGGCACTACCATGCAATTCTCTAGCACACTGCCATTTTCTACATTCTGACTATCGTTAATGATATCACTCTCGCCACACGAAACACGCTTGAAATCCTCATTCTCTTTACACTTTCTGAACATATTAACTCCACTATCACTTTCTAACCAGACTCCCACCGCTCTTCGCAAGGCATACATCTCACAGACAGCACATTGCATAAATTCGTTTACATCAAAACTCTTAAACAAACATGACTATCGTTAATGATATTACTCTCGCCACACGAAACAAGCTTGAAATCCTCATTCTCTTTACACTTTCTGAACATATTAACTCCACTATCACTTTCTAACCAGACTCCCACCGCTCTTCGCAAGGCATACATCTCACAGACAGCACATTGCATAAATTCGTTTACATCAAAACTCTTAAACAAACATGGCGACCTGGCCGCCATTTTTTTCTTTATCGGTGCCATATGTATGCTATCTTATCTTAAAATTAATAATTAAAATAACAGAAAACACGCAAAAATTGCACAGACACACCAAGAAACAGCAAAAAAGCAAACAATACTACTTAAAATTCTAGTAAAATTTCTACTGTTAACACAAAATACTACTAATCTTTTCAGGAGCTCTCGACAAGCCGACGATATGAAATTTACAAGTTTGATCTTTTCTTTAAAAGCTTACATTATCAGGTTAAGTTAAAACAGCTGTAATTCAAGGACAAAGCTGATAAAACAGCTCTTTACTTGAATTACATTTATATAGGAGACATTCGATATAGCAAACAGCTAGGACCAGAGATACTTATGTGTAAGGTTTACTATAGTTTCTGTGTTATAATGAATTCAGGTAAGAAGACTACTACCCCTTCCTTCAACTCCATTTTCACAAAACAAAATGGCAGAAAACAGCACAAAGGAAATGTCAAAAAATTTTATGCCAATGATAGGAACCAAACATAAAGAACATAAAAAAGTACACATATAAACAATGGGAGATAAAAAAATTAGAAAGGTAATATTAATAATAAATCTGCTACTTATAGGGAGTAGACAAAGGTGTTTTAAGCCCTATCTAACTTTTGGAGACCGAGTGGACATTTCAATCTCACCCAGAAGCCATTAATTCAATAATGAATTAAGAAGGAATAACATTATAAAAATTAAAATGTAGAATTAATGTCAAGCGGAAAGGGATGGTTAAGTGCAATATTATTATTATTATGGGCAACTTCCAAGGAGTCATACTCAATCGAGGGATGCCCTAAACATCATGTCAAGAACTATCCAACATTTACGCAATATTTATCATACTTTGCTTTGAACTCATTCACAGTCGTGGCACCCACAACAGACTCTGGCAACCAATTCCACTCATTCACTACTCTCCAAGCAAAAAACCTAGTTCTAACACCCATGTTAACTGCACTTTTACTCAGTTCCCATGGATGGCTCCTAGTTCTCTCACCACCAACCTGTTCTGAAAAATTTCCTTTGAATTAATCTTGTAAACCTAAAATAAACTTGTAATCTTGTAAAATAAAAGTAATTTTTATGTCTCAATCATATCACCCCTTTTCTGCCTATCAACCAGTTCCTGTAACCCCACAAATCTTCAACCAGTTCTTGTAAGGTTCATTCCATAGACCTGCTACCATCTTGGTCACTTGCCTCTGGATCCTCTCCACCTCCTCATCACCAAGAGACCCTGTCACCCAGATGTGCATTGCAGTAGTCAAAATGGGGTCTTATCAAGACTTAATAAAGAGGAACAATAACATGCTTGTCACTGCTCGTCAAAGTATTCTTCAGTAACCAAGTGATCTGATGAGCTGCTTTAGCCACATTTGCTACGTGTCCACTAAACTTTAACTTCCTATCCACTAACAACTCCCAAGTCTCTGACTTCCAGTCAATTTCTTGGAGTACAGTTCCACCAATGTGGTATATAGCTGGTAGTCATCAATCAATCAGCTAACGCCTTTTTTATTCCCGTATAGGGAGTAGGTGAGGCCATTTTAGCCCTATCTAACTTTTGAGAGTCTGAGATGCCAGTTTAATCTCCACTGGTAGCCAATCAGAGATAGCTGGCCGAAGGCTATCACTAATTAAGCAGCCCACAATGAAGATACTGTGGGCTGCTTAATTAGTGCAACCATCTCGTGGGCCCTAACCCTAACACAATATTTTTAATGTCTGAAATTTTTAATGTCTACAACATCTGTTGAACAGATTACTAGAATCCTGTATCAATTATGGAATGAAAATGAACATAAGAAAAACAAAGGTAATGAAAATAGCAAGGAAAGAGGCAAATATAGATATCAGAATAAATGGGGAAAAATTGAATCAATAAAGACATTTAAATATCTAGGAAGTGTGATTAGCAGATGGAAGATGTAAAAGTGACATAAAAGCAAGAATTGCTATGGGAACAGATGCCTTTAATAGAAAATGGAATTTATTCAGAAGTAAAATGGATAAAAACCTAAAGAAAAGACTAATAAAATGTTATGTGTGGAATGTTGCCCTCTATGCAGCTGAAACTTGGACATTGAAGAAAGAAGAAATTAAGATTTTGGAAAGCTTTGAGATGTGGATTTGGAGAAGGATGGAAAAAATCAAATGGACAGATAAAATAACTAATGAAGGGGTCTTAAAAAGAGTAGAAGAAGAAAGAAGTCTGTTAAGGAGGATAAAAAGAAGAAAGGGAAACTGGATCGGACATATTCTGAGAGGGAATGGAATCATCAGAGATGCCATCGAAGTAAAAATAGACTGAAAAAGACCCAGAGGAAGAGTAAGGAAAACATTGGAGACAGGTATACAACCTCGAAAGAGAAGGCTCAGAACAGAAGAGAGTGGAAGGAAAGTTTTTGCTACTAAGAGAAGAACCTGCTTAATTGCAGAATACTCAAGAAGAAGAAGACTACAAACAATAAAAGATAAGTCATCCCAATAGCAAACAATTTTATAGCCAACAATGTTACAGTCAGTAGACAGAGGAAATGGCAGGAAATCACACTCTGACAACATAAAACGTATATGTGTCTTGTCATAACCACACAAACACATCCAGGAAATGGAAAGAAATAATATCAACAACAGAATGCAAAAGGAACAGCAGGAACCAATTATAAAGAATGCAAAACAACATGAAGTACAAATGTAAACAAAAACAACGAAAAGAAAGAACCAGAAGAACTTCCTCCTTTTCTTTCCTTCACCAGAAATTGGGCTAGGATCAATGGTTAACAGACCAGTTAAATGCTTTAACTTAAAGTGTATTGTCCTAGTGTATATATAAATATTCCTGATGAGTGATATAAAGGTTGAAATGTGAAATGTTATTTTAAGTTCAGTAAAGTAATTTCTCTAACACAGGAGCTTGTCTCAATAATTTCTACACAAAGTAACTGGTAATGTTCATCACCAATATTCTATCTTGCCATGGATCTTTACTAAAAATGTCATCTGGATCATTAATAAAAATAAAGTAATTAAACATTTAATGTTTTATTACTTTTTGAGGTATAACTTGTAACGGATGATCAAAATGTAGAATGCTTTTCTCATGACATACTTACGACTTATCATCAGAGGTATTGCCTAATTTTCCCATCGCATATGTCATGTAGGTTGCAGCCCACCATGCCAAAGCTCCAGTGGCAAAAGAAACACATGTAAATCCTAATGTTGACAGCATATATGAACGGCTGTGGAAGAAAAAAAAAATTAAAATTTTTTAATAAAAGGTTTCCAAAAATGCTGAAACCAATAATACTTGAAATAATGCTTAAATAATAAATATCCAAATAATAAATATTTACAAATCTTATATATGATACTTGTGATGTGAATAATATTGCACAATTAAAATCTACTTGCGTATATTCAGTGCTTTATACTGCTGGAATTTAAGTTTCCTCATATTTTAGAAAGATTTAACATTAAAGAAAATGACATGAGAAGAATAAATGATACTAAAACATTCCATGATGACTGGCATTGTGTGAACCTGTAAACTGGGCTATTAATAGGCAGGTGATGCACGGTATACAGCCTCTCTCCAGTCAAATTAGCACTACTAAAACCTTCCTGTTGTACTACAACCCAGGATTTTCTAGCGAGGCAAGTATTGCTGCCTTATATGCAGATCTCTCCTAGTGGAAGGAAATGTCAACAAAAACCTCTAGGTGACAAATGTTGTACATCACTAAGCAAGATGCTAATATCCTGCTTATTGAGTACAAAGTAGCTACTGCCATGTTTCATCTTCAGAAGTCTTCAGTTTCAGTTCCCGCCCGCATTATTTTTGCAAGTAGGGTGGGTCATGGCTTTTCCGAGCATGCTCAACACACACTTATTAATGAATTGGATAGCACCTCCATTTGAGAATATAGTGGTAAAGCATTTATGGTGAAGAATTTATGGAGACAAAAATACGTGTTGGAATAATTACTTTACTAATAATTAAGAAAATAACATTCGACATTACGACCTCTGTATTGAGGTCGTCATCAGGAAAACATATGTACAGCATACAAGCTACATGACACTATACAAGAGTAAGATAAATCTAAATGCTTTGCTAATCGTTTAATTGCAAGGCCTTTGCATGTGTTTAATCATTAGCAATTGGGATTTATTTCTTTTTTCTTTTTTTTTTTTTTTTTATTGCATCTGCACTTGTAATAAAAATTTGAAAGAAGCAGTTCCTTTAACTCTTCAGTGGAAACAGTTTTTTTATTCCACTATGAAAAAAGGAGCCGGTCATTCTGCTTTCCTTAAATTAATCTACTGATAACTTTCACTACAGTTTGCAAGTTCTCTTAACTGAAAACTACTTTTCTCTTAGGAAAATATTGATAATAACTGTAGATACTTTCTTCATAGAGATACACTGATTGGACTTGAATAATAAACTTCTCAATTTCAAATACATCTATGTTCCACCTTTATTGCCTACTGGAATTTTCACTTTTATTTTTCAATATGATATTTGATTTTATACTGATGAAAACTAATTCCTACTCTGCTGTTTAGATCTCTGAAAAAAATTAAAAAATAAATAAAAATAAAAATTTTGTGTCAGCTGCTTTTTCTAATGCTCATATTCCTCCACATCTCAGTCAACTTCAAGGGGACCATAGGTGTAAATAAGTCTCATTGTTAAAGTTCTCAGTTTTGATGGTTGCTCATCTCACTCATCTTGATGCCTGATATTGCCTGTTGATGAAGATTATTCTTGTATTTATATTTATAAATTTTGGGACACAAAAACACACGTGTTGAACAGATTATTTTATTAATTACTAATAAAATAAAACTTGACGTTTAGACCTCTGTATCGAGGTCATCATCGGAAGGATACAAGTGTATAAGGAACCAAGCTACATGCTCTAGCCCTGTATAATGGTAAACTAAAATCTACGTAGTTAATTAATCCTTTTCCCTAGCCTGACCTCTAGTGATTAAAAAAAAAAAACTACAATAAACTGCTAAAGTCCTCATGTATTAAAAGTTTATTTTTCACTTGGTTAGACTATAATAAATTTAGTTTAATCCTTTTCCAAGTGTGAGCAAAAAAAAGTTTGCGCATGAAAGTATTTCAGGACTGGGGTAAGGTGGTACAACACCGGGCAACTCGTTGCAAAGGTGGAGCAAGCTAACATCACGCCTATCTCAGTAGCTCCTATAATGCAAAACACATCTCCTTGCAGATATGTATAATGTTATGCATTAAGGGAAGGGCTACTACCCAGACTAGTTTCGACCTTTATCGAGGTCTCTTCAGTGGGAGCCAAGCCCAAGTGGAGATACCACGCAGAAGCATTAGCAAGGTCATCTCTACTTATCGGCAAACTTTGTTTGCTCAAATTTTGAAAAAGGATTAAAATAAATTTATTATAGTCTAACCAAGTGAAAAATAAACTTTCAACATCTTTCTCTAAATCCAGAGTAATTTAATAAAAAGGTGGCACACCATTTGGCAACTCCAATAGGCAGAGATGACCTTGCTAATGCTTTTGCCTGGTATATCCACTTGGGCCTGGCTCCCACTGAAGAGACCTCAATAAAGGTCAAAACTAGTCAGGGTAGTGGCCCATCCCTTAATGCATAATATTATACATATCCGCAAGAGATGTGTTTTGCATTATGGGAGATACTGAGATAGGAGTGATGTTAGCTTGCTCCACCTTTGCAGCAAGTTGCCCGGTGTTGTACCACCTTACCTCAGCCCTGAAGATACTTTCAGGCGCAAACTTTGTTTGCTCACACTTGGATAAAGGAATAAACTAAATTCATTATATACTCATGTATTAATATTCTTCTGGATTTGTACAGTTCTGATTGTTATAATATGATTTCCTTCAGTTGCTGTTGAATGTTACAAACACCTCACCAGGTTGTTTTCTTGTAGTGGGATTTTTCTACGGCTAGTTTAGGTTGTTATACAGGTTGTAAATGGTTCCTCCACATTCTTGGAATGGTTAGACCATCATTTTTGTTGAGATTAGGGTTATGTTTGAGCATTTCACATGACTCTTTAAATTTTCTTTCAAACTAGGTTTTGGTATTTTTCCAATCAATTCTGTAGTATGTTTGGAGTGCGTGGTCAAAAGCCCGGTTTTTCCATAATGGAGGTATTTAATGTGTAGTTTGTGTTCGACTTGTCTGATTGGGATAGTTCGCCCTGTTTCCCCTATGTATGGTATGTTACATGTGCATTGTATTTTGTATACCCCTGGGTGGGCTAGGTGCGAAAGAGGATCTTTAGAAGAACTGAGTGGGTGTCTTAATTTATTCGGGGGTTTAAAGGTGGTTTTAATGTTGTATTTGCGTAGTGTTCTGTCTATTTTATTAGAAATGCCACTAACATAAGGAATGGCAATAGCATTCCTGAAATCTTTTTTGTTCTTACTGCTATCTTTGTGGAGAATCTTGTGAATAGTCTTTTTACTGTATCCATTTTTTAATAAATGTTTGATTGATTATCTTGTATTCCTGGTTTAGAGCTTGTTCATTAGAACAAATAGTTAGAGCTCCGTGTTTAAGGGTGCATGTGACACCTAGTTTTTGTGTTGGATGGTAGTAAGAATTTTTATGTATGTATTGGCCTGTGTATGTGTAGGTTTGCAGTAAACTGAGAAGGAGAGACAGCCTGAGGGTAGACGTGTGACAAGTGTGTCTAGGAACGGAAGAGAGTTGTTTTTTTCCATTTCAATGGTGAATTGGATACGTTTGTGTTGTTTTGTTTATGTGGCTATGGAATGTATTTAGAGCTTCGTGGCCATGGGGCCAAATGGCAAAAATATTGTCGACGTATCTGAGCCAAATTTTGGGCTTTAGACAAGCTGTCTAAAACACATTGCTAAAAGTCTTCCATATAACAGTTAGCTATTGGGGGGAAAGCGGTGTGCCCATGGCTGTACCTTCTTTTTGAAGGTAAAAATTGTTTTGCAACATGAAATATCCGGAGCAGAGTACGTGGGCAAAGAGGGCCGTGATGTCATGTGGAAATATGTTCTGTAAGAGCAAGATAGTGTCATCGATTCGTTAATAAGGAAACTCGTTTCCTTGTTAACGAATTGACTAGCCTTTTGGAAAAAGCTTTATTACGAGAACAAATCCAAAGGTACGTAAAAACCTAGCATCCACCCAAGCCAAAGTTCTACAACTTAAATTAGAGCTATCTGACTACGTTATTCCAGAAATTTGGGAGATTTCAGACAGGATCACAGACAATTCGGGCAAGCACTTATCACTAAAAAACAAAGAAAAATTAATAATGAAATTTCAAGCCCTACAACAACAGAAAGCCACAAGACCATCAGGACGCCATAATATACCAGCTCGTGTCGTACGTGAAGCGGCTAAAGAATTGTCAGTGCCCTTGACCATTTTGTTTAATTTGAGCCTCGGGTCTGGGTCAGTCCCAAGGGGGTGGAAAGAGGGGAAAATAGTTCTGCTGCACAAAGGTGGTTCCAAGGCTGCTGTTGAAAATTACTGGCCAATCAGTATAACAGGAATCATTATCAAGGTCTTAGAGAAAATAGTCAAGAGGAAAATACAAGATTGGATAGAAGAAAATGGGATACTGTTTCGGGGACAGCATGGTTTTGTGAAGGGTAGGTCGTGCCTCAGTAACTTGCTCACGTATTATAACACGGTGACGGCTGAACTGGATAAGGGTAATGGGTTTACAGTGGTTCTACTGGACCTTGCTAAGGCCTTTGACAGGATACCACATGGAATTCTAATCAGTAAATTGCAGCATATGGGGATGGACATAGGGTTAGTGAGATGGATAGGAGGGTGGTTGACGGAGAGATATCAGAGAGTGGTTTACTCAGGAGTAGAGTCCACAAGATGGCCTGTGACTAGTGGTGTGCCACAAGGATCTGTTCTTGGACCACTGCTGTTTAATTTGTTTATTAATGATATAGGAAAAGATCTGAGAGGAACAGTTCATTTGCTTGCGGATGATGCGAAGTTGGGTAGGGCAATAGTGAATGCAGATGATGTCAAAATTTTGCAGGATTTGGATAGATTGGAGGTCTGGGCTAAGGAGAATGGATGTCAATTTAATGTGGCAAAATGTAAGGTTATGTATTTTGGGGTGAAAAGATTGGCAGCAGTCTACTGCATTGGTGGAACTGTGCTCCAGGAAATTGATGAGGCACGAGATTTAGGAGTGTTGTTGGATAAGGAATTGAAATTTAGGGGACACATTGCAAAAGTGGCCAAATCAGCTCATCAAATCACTTGATTGCTGAAGAATACGTTGACAAGCAAGTTATTGTTCCTCTGTATTGAGCCTTGATAAGACCCCATCGACTACTGTACCCAGATTTGGTCACCTAGGTTTCTTCTTGATGGGGAGGAGGTGGAGAGGATCCAGAGGCAAGTGACCAAGATGATAGCAGGTCTATGGAATGAACCTTATGAGAACAGGTTGAGGATTTGTGGTTTGCAAAAATTGGTTGATAGGCAGAGGAGGGGTGATATGATTGAGACATTCAAATTACTGAAGAGTTTCTATAAAATTAATTCAGAAGATATTTTTGAGAACAGGGCTGGTTGTGGGAGGACTAGGGGACATCCATGGAAACTGGGCAAAAGTGTGGTTAGTAAAGGTGTTAGAGCTGGGTTCTTTACTTTTAGAGTAGTGAATGAGTGGAATGCGCTCCCTGAGTCTGTGGTGGATGCGGTGACAGTGAATGAGTTTAAGGCGAGGTATGATAGATACTGTATGAATGTCGAATAGTTGTGATGAATATGATTTGGGGCCTCTCTCGATAAGTCTAATGACTCCCTGGAGCTGCCCATAATAATAATAGTAATAATAACGAAAGGAACAGCCAATTGCCTGTAAACGAAGTTAGGAGCAAACAACCACCAGTGGACCACAGCCTGGTTATCAACCAATCAAACCACAATCTCACCCAAGGGGAACTCTCGCTACTAAAGAAAGGCTTGAACTACGCCATCGCTCCGAGGTTAGTGAACAAACTTGATATCGTTTATCATATCGAGAGAGGTTTAAGATCCCTCCCCACCAATTTGGCTGATAAAATGTGAAAGGAAACATCGTGTATACTAAATTCAAACAAAAAACTAAGCACCAACTTAAACAAAACCGAAAATCTAGCCCTTAAATCCTTAAAAAATAACCAAGACATTATCATCACGAAAGGTAATGCTACTGTCCTTTTAGACTGTACAACATACATTGAAAACATGAACCATTTGATATTGGACCACAACACCTACCAAATGGTAAACTACAACCCCACAAAACGTAACAAAAAAGAAAACAACTAAATTAATCAAATCTGCCCACACGTGGCCCGAAGAAACAACAAAAAAATTAATACCTCATTATGCCCGCACACCCAGAATTTATGGCCTACCAAAAATACACAAAGCAGGCACACCACTACGTCCGATTGTTGAAGGAATCGACAGCCCAAATTATCACTTAGCCAAAAAATTAGCAGCCACATTCAAGGAATTGGTAGGTCAGTCCCATTCTTAAATAAAAAATACACAACATTTCATTAATCAAATTAAAAACATTACACTCAATGACCAAGATTTATTAGTTAGCTTTGACATAACTTCCTGTTCATCAATGTCCCAATCAATGACACTATCTTGCTACAGAACATATTTCCACACGACATCATGGCCCTCTTTCCCCAAGAACTCTGCTCTGGATATTTCGTGTGGCAAAACAATTTTTACCTTCAAAAAGAAGGTACAGCCATTGGCACACCGCTTACCTCCCCCAATAGCTAACGTTTATATGGAAGACTTTAAGCAACGTGTTCTAGAGACAGCTTGTCTAAAGCCCAAAATTTGGCTCAGATACGTCGACAACATTTTTGCCATTTGGCCCCATGGCCACAAAGCTCTAAATACATTCCATAGCCACCTAAACAAAACAACACAAACGTATCCAATTCACCATTGAAATGGAAAAAAACAACTCTCTTCCGTTCCTAGACACACTTGTGACATGTCTACCCTCAGGTTGTCTCTCCTTCTCAGTTTACCGCAAAACTACACACACACAGGCCAATACATACATAAAAATTCTTACCACCACCCAACACAAAAACTAGGTGTCATATGCACCCTTAAACACAGAGCTCTAACTATTTGTTCTAATCAACAAGCTCTAAACCAGGAATACAAGATAATCAATCAAACATTTATTAAAAAATGGATACAGTAAAAAGACTATTCACAAGATCCTCCACAAAGATAGCAGTAAGAACAAAAAAGATTTCAGGAATGCTATTGTCATTCCTTATGTTAGAGGCATTTCTAATAAAATAGACAGAACACTACGCAAATACAACATTAAAACCACCTTTAAACCCCCGAATAAGTTAAGACACCCACTCAGTTCTTCTAAAGATCCTCTTTCACACCTAGCCCACCCAGGGGTATACAAAATACAATGCACATGTAACATACCATACATAGGGGAAACAGGGCGAACTATCCCAATCAGACAAGTCGAACACAAACTACACATTAAATACCTCCATTTTGGAAAAACCGGGCTTTCTGACCACGCACTCCAAACATACTACAGAATTGATTGGAAAAATACCAAAACCTGGTTTGAAAGAAAATTTAAAGAGTCATGTGAAATGCTCAAACATAACCCTAATCTCAACAAAAATGATGGTCTAACCATTCCAAGAATGTGGAGGACCCATCTACAGCCTGTATAAGCGCCTCCATGGTGCAATTGGAAGAACGACGATACATTGCGACGGGAATAATCTTTATCTGGACGATTTCAATCGAAGGTGAGTTAGCAGATCTCATACGGAGGTAGCAGAGTTTTTCGTTCCTCATACAGACAAATTGGCCCTTCAGAACACACGTAATTTACAGACAAAAAATACTAGTTGTGGTGGTGGTGGGCGGTAGATGGCGTTGATTCGTAGTAGAGGTTCGATGTAGTGGTTGCGACCGTTGTAGGTGTCCTCCTGCGATGAGTCTTTGGACTCCTTGGAGGTGTCAGGAATAATAATAAGCTAAACTAGCCGTAGAAAAATCCCACTACAAGAAAACAACCTGAAGAAGTGTTTGTAACATTCAACAGCAACTGAAGGAAATCTTATAACAATCAGAACTGTACAAATCCATATGAATATTAATACATGAGGGCATTAGCAGTTTATTGTAATTGCATTTTTTTTTTTTTTTTTTTTTTTTTTTTTTTTTTTTAATCACTAGAGGTCAGGCTAGGGAAAAGGATTAATTAACCACGTAGATTTAGTTTACTGGTATACACGGGTAGAGCATGTAGCCTGGTTCCTTATACACTTGTATCCTTCTGATGATGACCTAGATACAGAGGTCGAAATGTCAAGTTTTATTTTATTAGTAATGAATAAAATAATCTATTCAACACGTGTTTTTGTGTCCCTAAATTTATAAATATGAATGCTGATCACTGTGTAACCTTAAAAGAAAGAATTCTTGTATTTAATGTTGAATACTGAAGCTGCTCTTTATTTTTCATGATTGCTGATGCTGTATAACATTATGGCATTTGTTATATAGATGAATCTCATCTGTTATGTCAATGTGGTACTTCTTCAATTCTTCTGCCAGTTTCAGTTCTTTTTCCATTGATACCTATGTTGATGGTGCCAATCTCGACCCTGTTGTTTTTCCAATAATTGATCTTTAACTGTTTGTCCTTGGCACCCTGATAACACATCACCCTTGTTTGACTGAGTGACTTCCCCAGCTAGCATGAAATTCAAATATGTTGTGCCATCATTTTATTTTGGTTTCAGCTATTACAATTTGTTGGTTGTATTCCAAATTTTAGAGAAAAGTAGTCAAAATATTAGAGGGATGCAGTCTTTTTGGTTGTCTGAATTGGGAGAACAATAAAGGCTGCAAATGAAGGCTATGATGTGAAGGAAAGATTGAAAAGCAGAGATTCTAGATTTGATATTCCTTTAGTAAGGAAAATCATATTTCTTACGTGCACATTCCTTTTTTTTTTTTGCAGACTATGCAAGAAGTAGTCATCATGAAGGAAGCCAGTTAGGATTTAGTTAGAAATGACAGATCTAGCTTGATGCTTGTAAGCAGTGATGTATACCATTGTTGTACTGATTTTACACACACACACACACACACACACACTAAAGATACCAAGCTATTTTAAACCTGGTTTTACTCCATTTCCCAAGTAAGCAAATTGACAAACAAGTCAAGTTTGCACCTGCAAGTGTTGCAAGTTTAGCTGATGCTGCACGTAGTGCAAGACCAAGGCAACTCATGGTAAAAGTAGAATAAGCTCTGATCACAAATCTTAATATTTACCCTTAATGCAAAGCACATCTCCTGGAGGAAATGTATGAGCTTTGTATTAGAGGCAAGGGGGCCACTACCCAGACCGGTTTCGACCTTTATTGAGGTCTCATCAGTGGGAGCCAGGCTTTGCATTAAGGGTAAACATTAAGATTAGTGATCAGAGCTTATTCTACTTTCACCATGAGTTGCCTTGGTCTTGCACTACGTGCAGGGGTCAGCTAGACTTGCAACACTTGCAGGCACAAACTTGACCTGTTTGTCAATTTGCTTACTTGGGAAATGGAATAAAACCAGGTTTAAAATAGCTTGGTATCTTTAACATTTATTATACCCAAGGTAAAATACTTTCCACACACACACACACACACACACACACACATATATATATATATAATCTGATCCACACAAGAAAGGTCACATGACCTGTAGCACGTGTGGGCAAGAGGAGTAGAAGAAAGGAGTTCACATTTTGCTTGAACAGTTGGTTCGGTGAGTTTCAAGATGGACTGCAAAAGGGTGTTAGTTAACAGTGGCTCTTGTTTTAATGATTTTGGAGGAGAGTGGCAGAATAATAGTGACCAATTCAGCAGAGCACTGTCCATGAAATATCTGTAGAAGAGGCACAAGGTAGAAATTGAATGTCTGTGAGAGAGTGACTGAAGTGGGTATGTGAGAGAGAGAGAGGGATCATTAATTAGCTGGACTGCCCTGTTCTGGAGAGAATCAAGCAAACTCAGAGAGGATTTTGGTACACCTCCCCAAATATGGGAGCAATATTCCATGGCTGGGTGGATTTGGACTTTGTATAGAGTTAGCAGCTGTGAAGTAGTGTCTTGTACGAAAAAGTACACCAAGTTTTTTGGCAGCTGCAGAAGCTATAGCTGAAATGTGATGTGTTCCAGGAAAGATCTGAGGTTCAGGTCAGATCAAGGAGAGAAATCTGATCCTGCTAGGATATCACAGAATTACTGAAGGTAAGGGGTACATACATGCCAACTTTTTCTTGCAAGAGATCAGACAGGACTAAGTTTTGGTGGCATTGAAGTTTACAAAGTTGTCCTTGCCCACTGAGATATAGCTAGGAGATCTGAGTTCAGGTTGCTCTTCGTGGCAGATCCTGAGGATTCTAATACTTGAGCAATGAAAGGTTTGTCAAATGAAAAAGAAGGAATCGAGTGAACTGTTGCCAGCAAAGTTATGGACATTTACTCCGAGGAGAGTAAATGTCCACCATGACATATAGTGAGTAATCAGTTAACAGTGAGAAAGTTGGTGATCCAGATGCAGAGTGAAGAAGGCATAGGATGGCACAGATGTCAGTGAAATGGATTTGGAAATATCTGCTGGATAAATTTTGGTGTTATTTGGCTTTTTTTTTTTTTTTTTTTTTTTTTAATTTTTAATGGGATTTTTTTTAATACTTCCAGTGATACTAACTAGCATTTGTTTGATTGTCTTTCATGATAATTTGCATAGGAGATGGAGCACGGGCATGCAACTTAGGCACACAACAACAGAGGAAGTACTCTGATCCCAATCCAAGTGTGATTCGACAGTGTCCGTGCACACTACTCTACTTAGATTCCCTCCACGGATCTAAGTAAAGTAGAGTAAGCAGAACAGTATTATTTGCAGGTGATCAGGAAGCCTCCAGCAACTGTATTACTATCAGGTTATCAAATGTACTATTCTAGTGGCCAGCCTGTACCTCCATAAATTCTTCATAGTGAAGAAATTTATGGAGACAAAAACACATGCATGCTGGAATAATTACGTAGGCTGTTCAATAAGTTTTATAAGACTATATTTATACAGAAAACAGATTACCTTTAATCGTCATCATTTACATGGTCTTTTTCGAAGTAACTACTGTGAGACGTGATGCATTTGTCCCAACGTTGCATCCACTTCTTAAACACATGTGAAAGTCCTTTTTTTGAGAGTTCTTTCAAAACCGCCTCCGCAGCTTTTACACATGCTTTGTTGCTTTCAAAATGGCGGCCTCTTAGTGGTTTCTTGAGCTGAGGAAACAGCCAGAAATCGCACGGTGCGAGATCAGGACTGTATGGAGGGTGTGGTAGGATATCTATGTTGTTTTTCTGCAAAACGTCCACTACACGACCAGCAATATGTGGCCTTGCATTATCGTGGTGCAATAAGAAGCCATTCTTCAGCAATGGACGCTTCCTTTTGACGTGCTGTACCATTGTCTGTAAAACATCCGCATAGTATGAGCCATTTACAGTATTCCCAGGTTCTACAGCATGTTGGTAAACAATGCCTTCGTAGTCAAAAAAACATTATGGTCGTAACTTTACCAGCCGATTTTACAGTTTTTGCTTTCTTAGGGGTAGGCGAAGACGGATGCTTCCATTCACTGCTTTATTGTTTCATTGTAGGGTTATAGTGATACAACCAAGCTTCATCTGCTGTAATGATGCGTTTTAAGAAGTTGTCGCCTTCTTGTTCCAGTCTTTCTTTCCATTCTGTGCACACATCCACTCGATGCTGCATTTGCTCCAGTGTCAAGAGTTTGGGATTCTATCAGGCGCAAACACGTTTCAGTCCCAAATGTTCAGTCATGATTGAGTGAACACTTCTCAGAGAAATATTCAGGACAACATGTAACTGGTGTACTGTAATTCTGCGATCCTCCTTGATGATAATCGCTGCTGTGTTGATCATTGTCTCTGTGATGGACGTTGAAGGTCTTCCCTCACGTTCAAGATCTTCCACATTTTGCCTTCCTTCCTTAAAAGTTTTATGGCAGCGAAAAACACTTGCCCTCGACATTGCTTCATCGTGGAAAGCTTCGCGTATCATGTTAAAAGTGTCTGATGCCGATTTTTGCAAACGCACACAAAATTTAATCGCATAATGCTGTTCCAAGGATGTTTCCATTTCGACGACTGGTCGCAGCTCGTAGGCGCGCCGAAACAAGCTTGCGTTCAGTGACGTGACACTCTGGCACATCAGCCCGTATACGCCATCTATCAACCTCTTTTGTTAATACAGACAGCAACATTTCTTTATTCCATAGAAATTAATTTTATGATGAGTGGTTTCGCGACAGAAAAATTAGTCTTATTACTTACTGAACAGCCCTCGTATATTACTTATAATTAAGAAAATAGTATTCAACGTTTCAATCTCTATATTGAGGTCATCATCAGGAAAACATACACATGTACAGTACACAAGCTACATGACACTATACTAGAATAAGATAAGTCTAAATGCTTTGTTAATCATTTACCCTAGCCTGACCTCTGGTGATAAAAATAGTATAAATAAATAAGATATTTAAATATATAAAATTAAAAATTAATTCACAAAATAAAAGCTTTTTATACATATTGGTAGAATAATATACAGATGATTAAAACAATTTCTAAAGTCCTCTTATGTTGGAAGTTTTTTTTCACTTGGTTAGACTATAATAAATTTAGTTTAATCCTTTTATCCAAGTGTAAGCAAACAAAGTTTGTGCCTGAAGTATCTTCAGGACTGAGGCAACTCATGGTAAAGGTGGACCAAGCTCTCATCATTCCAAGTCTTAGTATCTCCCATAATGCAAAGCACACCTCCTTGCAGACATGTATAATGCTATGCATTAAGGCCCTTCTAAGAATAAGGTGGTACACCTTTCAGCAACTCGTTTAGGTAAATATGACTTCTCCATTGCTTCTGCCTTAGTATCACCACCTCTTGGTCTGGCTCCCACTGATAAGACCTCAATAAAGGTCGAAACCGGTCTGGGTAGTGGCCCTTCCCTTAATGCATAGCATTATACATGTATGCAAGGAGATGTGCTTTACATTATGAGAGATACTAAGACTAGGAGTGATGAGGGCTTGGTCCACCTTTACCACGAGTTGCCTTAGTCCTGAAGATACTTCAGGTGCAAACTTTGTTAGCTTACACTTGGATAAAAGGATTAAGCTAAATTTATTCAAGTCCTCTTATATTAAGGTTTTCTTTTGTTTGGGGGTTGAAGATGGGTCCCTCCAGATTCCTGGAATTACTAATCCATCATTCTTGTTTAGATTTGGATGATTTTTAGCATTTAACAGGCTTCTTTGAACTTTCTTTCAAACCAGGTTTTGGTGTAGTGTAGAAACTTGGTGCCTTTCCAGTTGATTCTGTGGCATGTTTGAAGTACATGGCCTGACAGGCCTGTTTTACCATAGTGAAGGAATTTAATGTAGCATTTATGTTTGTCTTTTCTTATCAGGATGGCATTCTGTTTCTCCCTATGTAAGGTATATTGCAGGTACACTGAATTTTATAAACCCCTGGGTGGGTAAGGTATAGAATTTACTAAGCTCATCTTTGGATGAACGGGGTAAATTTCTTAATTTTGCAGGAGGTTTGAAGGTTGCCTTAATATTGTATTTATGTAGTGTTTTATCTATTTTCTCCAGTTTGCTCCTAATGTATGGTATGGCTATGGCATTCTTGTAATCTTTTTTTTGCTTTTAATGGTATTTTTGTAAAGGAGCTTGCGAACTGTTTTTTTATTGTGCCATTTTTGACAAACGTTTAAGCTAATAATTTAATTCTTTGTTCAGCACCTGCTTATTGGATCAAATTGTTAGGGCTCTGTGTTTGAGGGTGCTGATGAACTCCCTAGTTTTTGTGTTGGATGGTGGTATGAATTTTTATGTATAAATTGGCCTGTGTGTGTAGGTTTGCGGTAGACCATGAAGGAAAGGTACCCTAAGGGAAGATGTGTGACAAGTGTGTGTCTAGAAAAGGAAGAGAATTATTGTTTTCAATCTCAATGGTAAATTGGATATGTTTGTGTTGTTTATCCAGGTGGCTTTGAAATGTATTTAATGTTGCGTAGTCATGAGGCCAAATGGGAAAAATATCAACATATTTTTGAAACATTAAATACATTCCCGCACTGTCTGTACCATGAAGTATTGTTATGAGGAAAATATTCAGTAGAATGCCCTCCCATGATGGGTCCATGGCCACCTTGGAGGTGTCACATAGTAACAATAATAATACTGATTGAAAAATTATTGAACGAGGCAGCTTAGTGAAAAATTTCCTTTCATCACGGATAGGATCTGAGTTAACTACTTTCATAAATAAAAATTAATACAATGAAGCGTTACTTTAGAAATTTAAACACGTAACTTTTTTTTCTATCCCAAGTATTAAGCACATCTTCTGTATGAATTCAAAATCAATTATTGAAATACATCTCCTTTTATAACTAAGTAAGAAATTGCAAAACCAAAGATCTACGAAAGCTTTCTAGATGTGTAAGCTTTTGCCTATGTAAATCATACACAATGAACTTTTTAAATGGAAAATAGAATTTAACAGTAAACTTACCATACTATATTTCTAGATAAACATAAGGATTAATTAATAACATACAATACTGAAATCACTTACTTTTTTGCGAGATCTTTCAGATCTTGAATGACACTTGTTTTATTCATGATAACACCTCCCTCTGCTTCACCTCTCCGTGGTTCTTGGAGCACAACAAGAATTAAGATTACAGAGATAAAGCCAAGAGCTGGTGTTACCTATTTTGAATGAAAGTTTAAATATTTGACTAAATTTACAGTCTTTAATTATTTCAATGAATTTTTTGGAAAATTTTAATTCTTCCTTTCATATTCATTTACATGTTAAGGCATAAGACAAGGGGACCCAATATCACCAATCATCTTCATCACAGATCTGAGAAGGACACTAGATAAGATTAAAGAAGAAGGTGAAGGCATTTCAATAAATGGCATGAGAATAAACTACCTCTGCTTTGCAGATGACATTGTCCTGATTGAAGATGCAGTAAGGCTGGAACAGATATTGCAAACACTATACACAGAAGGAAAAAGATATGGAGTAAATGTCAACTTTGAAAAAACTAAAACAATGATATTCAGACAACAGGAGTTACTGAACAGAGTTACGAGAGACAGATTTCAACTGGAAAATGTGGAACACTTCATACATCTTGGATGCCACATGATGCATGGACCCCAAAAAAGAGATAAAAATTAGAATAGCCAGAACAACAACTATTTTAAAAGCCATGGACAAAAGCCTGAGAGAATCTGAAAGGAGGATATTGGCATTTGAGAGGAAGTGCTATAGAAAGATCTTGAGAATAAGCTGGATACAGAAAGTGAACAAAGAGGAAATCTACAGACGAACAACCAAAAGAAAACCTGATCCAGAAAATAATCAAAAGTAAACTATGTCTATTTGGCCATATATGTAGAATGAATGATGAGAGAAAATTAAAAACGTTGCTGTTTGGAATGATTGAAGGAAAGAACAAACAGAGAATGGGGCGATGACATTGTCAAATGGTGTGGAAACTCTATACACAAACTGAGTCATCTTGCACAAAATAGAATGCAATGGAAGAATCATATCAAGACGGCATCAGACACCTACGGGCATTGGATCCATAGTTGTTGAAGATATAATTTCTTGGTATCTTAATTTAGAGGATAAAACCAGATTAATCATTGAAAAGAAGGGCTCATTAGAAAGTTTTGAAACAAATAAAAAAACCAGCTAAACAAAAGTCATTGGGAAGACTTTGGTAAGAACACAGAAAATGAATATCAGGAAGGTAGCAAATTATTCCAGAGGCTACTGAAAAAAAAAAAAAAGCTTAGAAATGGAGGGAAGAGTACTATACAAGGAATCAGAGATGATAGTGGTGACAAGAAAACTGAAGAGACAGATATTCCAAAGTCAGGAGTAATTAATTTGAAAGATTGCTATATGAAACAAGCAGTGTTAGCAAAGTGATAGAGAGCACAACAGGAATGCAATTAGAAATGCATATCCATACTTGCAGTAGGGATTAAACATACACTTGTAACCACAGTAATAAAATTTTTTAATAAAATATTTCATCCTAAGTATCATAGGACATCTTCAGTACAGTTAATTCAAACCATACTAGGAATCACAAAGTTAGGGCTCATGCTTACAATGAATCCCTCCATGCATGGAGTAACGTGTTATAGAATTAAATTAAAATATAACTGGAAAAAAAAAAAGTTTACATTAAAATGAGAAACATATATGAATTATTTTACACAATTTAGGATAACAATTTCCCAGACTTTAGTTTGGGAAATTGGGTCTGTGACATAGGACTTCAGCACTTGCTTTATATAAATGTTCATGTTTATATAAAGATCTATGTAGAAGTTTGGTCTTTTTCCAATGTATCCTATGGTTTGGGTTTTCAATTCCGTGTTGTGCGAGGCCGGATTTCAGCGGTTTGAAAAGACGGATAGTCTTGATGTTCCAAAATGCATTTGCTAATGGATCTACCTGTCTATCCATAGTAGGATAGTAGGACAATTTACAGGAACACAGGACCTCATACATGCCAGGTAGCATTAAAGGTGAGAGTTTGTCTTTAGGAGAATGTAACCAATTGTGGATCTGGTTGATTGGTTTGTAGGTAGCAGCCAATTTATATTTCCTCATAATTTTGAAAGATGTTAAGAAATGCCTTTGACATAAAATATGGGAGTTCTATGGGCTTGTTCTTGTCACTTCCCCCACACATCTAGGTTGATGTGTGGGGAAGTGACTGATGATTTTTTGAGTTTTTTGGGTTGTATCCATTTTGTATGGCTGTATTTTGATTGTTTCCAATTCTTGGTTTAAAGATTCTTCGAAGGAGCAGAGTCTGTGTGCTCTGGTTACTAATGATTTAATGACGCAAATTTTTGAGATGTCATTATACAACAAAATACTTGCAGTAGAAAAAGCATCAAAACCCTGAAATGTGGAAAGGCCCAGAAATGCTCAAATATGAAGGTATAAAAGTTTCACAGTTGCTCTGCACTGTATAATATGTTTATATGCAGTGCATAATAATAATATTCAAAATATGCACTGTATAATATTCATATAATGCACTGCATTATATGAATGATATGATTTCCATTATTCATATAATGGAAATCATATGAATTCCATATGATTGGAGTATTAGAACTCTCATAGTACCAATCTAAAAAATAAAAATAAAATAAAACGAGAGAATTACAGATGTATTTCCCTACTGAGTGTTCCTGGTAAGATTTATTCAAGTATACTTGAGAAACATCTAAGAAATGTTGCTGCATGGAAATTTGGTGAAGAACAAGTGGATTCAGGCCAAAGAGATGTGAGGATCGGATTTTTACTTTAAATAGTTGAGAAATGATTCATCGGAATATTATTATTATTAAGAGAGATCACCAGGGAGTCAGGAACTCATTGAGGCTGGCCATACTATTTGCACCGGCTGTCCACCTGTTCTTGAATTCATTCATGCTACTTGCACATCCAACGACAATCCATTCCAATCATGCACCACTCTATGAGAGAAAAATCTAGTCCCTCACACCCCCATTTTTGACAGAATTCATTCTCAGCTTCCAAGGATGCATGTCCTTTCCCCATCCTCCATAAAATAAAAAAATTCTATCTACTGAAATTCTGTATCACTCAGAAGTTTGTAAATCTCAATCATACCACTCCTCTTTCTGCTAGTGTGTCCGCAGCCCACAAATTCTTAATATGTCTTAATAATCACAATCCATAATCCTGATATCATTTTCAGCATTCTCCCTTGTACTCTCTCCACTGTATCAGAATCACCACAGAAACCAGGAGACCAGACCTGCATGCAATAGTCCAGGTTAAGTCTTATCAAAGCCTTGTAAAGAGGCCTTGAAATACTTAAAAAGAAAATAAATCTGATTAAGATCCCCATGACTTTATTTGTTTCAGACTAGAGGAAAGAAGTTAGGAGGATCTCCAGAAGTAAGTCATAATAATGATGAGATTGGAGTAAACCTTTCAGTGCTTTCAATATCAGATTCTGTAACTTTGAAAATGAGACAAACTAGGCTATGCATAGCAACATGGATAGCAAAAAGTTTATTTAAGAAAAGGCAAATTACAAAATATCAAAGAAGGAATGAACATAAACATTTTGGGAATGAGTGCGGACAAGATCTAGACTGTTCCAATGGAACTTTTAATATCCAATCAACATTTCTCTTTCTATATTAGAAACTTCATTTATCAAGTTCATAAGTTTCAATAAATTTCTTCCACAGCTGTTATTCCAGTTACCTTTGTAACACAGCTAAATATCTTTCTGAAATATTGCTACTAATGGGAACTTTTTTCCTGCCCTCACTTATTCCAAAACACATCACTGAATATCTGTATCACACTCCCTTATTTTCTAGCTGTTTATTAGTTCTTTTTTGTTCACACATGCTCCAACATGCACAACATTTCTGGTTCTGCTTCATTTATGAAGTGAGGGGAAACCACAGCCATTACACATTATCTTTATAATACTGCTTAAAAGTGGTAAAACTGCATTTTCAATCAACTAAGTAAGTCTTTTTAACTTATGTATTTTAAACATACACAAACATTAAACTATAATGCTAATTATGACAAGACTAAATTACAATCAAATAAATACACTTTGTTCAAAATTGTTGTATATTAATATAATTATTATGATTAATTATAATTAATATGTTAACTGTGCATGATGACTAGATAAATACAAACAATCAATTCTGCTTTTCTACACGATATAAATGCATCAACAGACATTGGTAATTTAAATGTGGATTTAATAATTAAACTTTTAACTACTACAATGGTGCAGTCAATGACAGGATAATTTGAGTAAACTTGCTAAGATAATTCTAAGAAATAATTAAGAAAACAATCACCAGACAGATTTAGTGTATAAAAAAAAAAGAATCAAAATACTACTGGAGACTGTCTTGAACTTAAGTGAACTTTCTCAGCAGGTAAATTTAATGTCTTAATCATTCCAAGCCTAATTTCACAACTGATCATCCAAACGACTATGCACATGAATTTCTTGAGGCAGTTGAAAATGTTAAAATTATTCTTGGTTTTGAAATAAAAACTTGGAGGAGCTAAAATATTCTGCTCAGAACTCCAAGAGAAAAGCAAGTACAGGTAACCCTCGTATAAAACGGATGTTAGGTTCCATAGAAATTCCGCGTTATATAAATCGTGTTATACGAGACTTAGATTACACAGAAAAAGTAGGGGAGAAAACATGGAGAGAAGAGGCTAGGAATAAGAAAAGTCTCATTGACTATGTTATTGTTGATAGTGATGTTTTCTCACTGGTGCAGGACACCAGAGTGTACAGAGGATTTGAAATTGGAAGTGATCACTATTTAGTCTTGAACAGGATAAAATTGAATTTCATATTGAAAAGAATAACATGTAAGAAAGTTTTAAAGTGAATAAAAGTTGAGCAGCTCTCAGATGTGAACTGTAGACTAAAATACACAAAGATTATTGAAGAAAAAATGAAAGAGTTTGACAACAGGAATCAAACCTTGGAGATTCAGTGGCAAACTCTGAAGAAAACATTGATTGATTCTGCCAGAGAGGCATGTGGTCAGGTTGTCTGCAAGGATAAAAAATCAGAACTCCCTGGTGGACACAGGAAGTTAAAGAGGCAGTGAAGGAAAAGAAGAAAGCATATCAAAAGTTCCTGACAAATAAGTCAGCTTGTGCTCTTAGAGACAAATGCAAAAATGGTAAACACTGTGTAAAACTAGCTAAACAAAAGTCATGGGAGGACTTTGGCAAGAATATAGAAAATAAATATCAAGAAGGTGGCAAAATATTCTGGAGGTTGTTGAAGAAGCTTAGAAATGGAAGAAAGAGTGCTTTAAAAGGAGTTAGAGATGATAAAGGTGACATGAAAACTGGAGAAAAAGATATCCTTGAAGTATGAAGTAATTACTTTGAAAAACTGCTAAATGAAACAAGCAGTGATGATAGCACAGTGGTAAAAAACACTGACCAGGCATGCAGGCAGGAGTACATATCCATACTTGAAGTAGAAAAAGCCATCAAACGCTTGAAATGTGGAAAGGCAGCTGGAGTAGATGATATTCGACCAGAAATGCTGAAGTATGGTGGTATAAGAGTCTTACAGTGGCTGCACTGCATAGTTCAGAAAGCCTGGACAGAGGGACGAATTCCCGATGATTGGAGTAGAGCTCTCATAGTACCCATCTATAAAAAGGGAAATAAAACTGAATGTGAGAATTACAGAGGTATTTCCCTACTGAGTGTTCCTGGCAAAATCTGTGTAAGTACATTTGAGAAACGGTTGAGAAGAATTGTGGAAGAAAAGCTGGGTGAAGAACAAGCTGGATTCAGGCCAAACAGAGGCTGTCAGGATCAGATCTTCACATTACGACAAATAGTCGAGAAAGCATGGGAATATAACAAAGATCTGTATTTAAGCTTTGTCGATTTGGAAAAGGCATACGACAAGGTGCCAAGAAAGAAGCTATTCAATACGCTTCAGTTATATGGTGTCAATGGGGCATTATATCAAGCAATACTTAGTCTTTATTTGAGTTGTAAGTCAGCATTTAGAATTGAAGGAAGTACAGGAAGATGGTTTAATGTTAAATCTGGTGTGAGACAAGGATGTACATTATCCTCTCTGTTATTCATTATCTATATGGATCACATTATGAAGGAAAGTGGTATTAAACGTGATATCAAAACTGGAGATATTAATGTCAGCTCTTTGCTTTATGCGGATGATGTTATATTTCTAAATAAATCCGCTACAAGTCTGCAAGATTCTCTGACTAAATTGAATAGCTGTTGTAATAGATATGGTATGAAGGTCAGCAATAAAAAGACAAAGACAATGAAAATAGGCAGAATCATTGAAAATGTCAACTGTGTTGTGAATGGAGAACCTGTGGAACAAGTAAAACATTAAAGCTACTTAGGCACGATTTTTACTGAAGATGGTAAATTCAATATAGAAATAGACAACAGAATCAGCAAAGCTGGTATGGTGGGAAGTCAATTGAATAAATTCATATGGAATAAGAGAGAAATTAGTCGGAACACTAAATTAGCTGTATACAAGACAGTGTTCAAACCAGTTTTAACCTATGGATCTGAGAGCAGAAGTAAAACACTTGACCAAAGACTAGAGACCGCAGATATGAGAGTCCTGAGAAAGATTAGAGGTGTGAACAGATGGCATCAATGGCAATATCATATTAAAAACGAGGATATTAGGAAAGAACTTGACATTGTCTGCATCCAGGAATGCGTTAGCAGAGCTAATCTCAGGTGGTATGGTCAACTAAACAGAATGGGCGAGGAAAGATTAGCAAAACAAGTGTTCTCTGCCAGATTGGCAGCAAAATGACCCAGAGGAAGACCAAGATATAGGTGGATTGATACGGTACAAAGTGCATTAGACAATAGAAATATAAGATCTGATAATGTTGGAGTCTTGACAAGTAACAGACTGATTTGGAGGAAAATTGTAGATAGGAAGTTAGTAATGATATAATTTTATCATGTAGTACTATCATACCCTGTACACCCCTTGTGGGTACATGGCAGGAATTTGATGATGATGAGAAAAAGTAGGGTTAGGTTCCGAAATCGTTTTTTTTTAAATTATATAAACAACAATGACATATTCAACAAACAATATTTTTATTTAATTCAGGTAATTCATGTAAGTTAAGAAAATAAACTGAGACAAATACGTAGTATAAAATTATAAAAATTACAAATTGTACATAAATTTCATTGCGCATAATGTATAAATGTTTTAGACACAATAAAATAAAGCGCATATTTTAATCATCATCACTGTCTTCAGAAATAACATTTCGTAGATGTTCTTGAAGTGGCTGGAGGTCGTCACCACTTGAAATCTCTTGGACATCACTTGTATAATTTTCATTGCATACTTTGGCTGCTTTAGTCATCAAGAAGTCAGTAATAAGACTTTGCTTTCCACTATGCTGCAATTTTTTATTAAGTTCATAATATGGTGCTAAACAAATATCCAATCGTCTCATGAATTTTCCCGAATGCTCCATTGAGGGATCATTATCTGTAAAATAACTTCCTTGCCAAGTCCAATCCTTCTGCTAATTTCTTTAAACTGAATTCTTTAACAGATTCATCACAATCAGAATCTTCAGCAGAACTTTCCCCACCATTTGGCTAGATGCCATCTATTATTTGTACCAGTTTCTCCTCATTTAAATCTGTTTCTCCATCAATTAATTCACTAATTTCATTTTCAACCATATAACAAAAGCCTTCTCCACCAAAAATGCGTGCGATGTTTATTATACGACGTAGCTCGGCATCCACTGGAGGTACGAAATTTTGTTCCAGAACAGCTTCAAGCCATATTTTTTTCCAGCAAGCATTCAGCCTAGAGGGTTGTAATTCCTTAATGGACAGAGAAATAATTTTTACACAATTCAATATCGAAAACTCTTTCCACGCTTGAGGCAATGTCATGTTTGGAATAGATTCCATTTTTTCCAAAATTAATTGAAATGTTCGCCGAATATAATATGATTTAAATGTTGATATTATTCCTTGGTCGAGTGGTTGAATAAGTGAAGTAGTATTAGGTGGCAAAAAAGTTATTTTAATATTCGGATGGCTTAAATTTGTTGGGTGGCCTGGTGCTTATCTAAAATTGGTAGAATTTTGAAGTCCGTATTCTTTTTCTTTGTGTAACTTTCTACATTGGGTACAAAATACTTGAAAAACCAATTTTCAAACATGCTAGCTGTAACCCATGCCTTTTTGTTGGCCCACCAATAAACAGGTAGGGTGGACTTGTCGTGCCCTTTCATCGCACGAGGATTTGCGGATCGGTTAATAAACATGGTTTTGTCACGTAATCACCTGATGCATTACTACAAAACAGTAGAATAATTCTATCTTTGAATCCAAGAGCTGATCTTTCATTTTTCAAAATATAGGTACATTTTGGCATTTTTTCCCAATATAACCCAGATTCATCTGCAATGAACACCCGGTCTGCACTGAAAACAACTTCTTTAATGATTTTTAAAAGTTCTGCCAGGTATTTCCAGGCAGCTTCAACATCTGCTGATTCTCCCTGGATTTTAAGATTATACAAAGAAAACAGCTTTTTAAAGTTTTCGAACCAACAACTACTGGCACAAAATTCATGCTGAGAGATTTCTTCTGAAGAATCTTAATCGAGTTCTTTTAAATGTTTATAAACTTTGAGAGCTTTTTGCTTAAGGTGTCCATCCAAAGGAATTTTATTTTGAGTGCAATCTTCTATCCAAATCATTAGAGATTTCTCCATTTTTTCTATTAGAATATCGCGAACACAAGCAACGCGCTTTGCACTTACCATTGACCCAGCAATAACACTTTCTTGGATTTTATGTTCATTTTGTTTGATTGTTCGAATTGTTGATTAATTTAAATTCAGAGTCCTTGCAACAATTTTCAACCGATAAAAGATTTTAATTTTTTCTTCGAGATAAACGAATTTCCTCTTCAATGTTGGTTTTTTCCCTTTCGTTGCAGTTTTAGTGGCCATTACAATAAAAATAAACTTTTACATAAAAAAAAAAAGCATTACACATGTATGTAACTCACCAGAAAATAAACTGCTCAGCTCGAGAATAACACATTTATGATTTTAAATGCGCTTTCCTGGCAGAAAACGAAGACAATTTTCAACAATAAACAGTTTATACAGTAAACACTAGATGGCACGTCTGAGAATTTTGCTGGCATGCCAATGATTTACAGGTGATATCCTTTTATACGCTTATAAATTATTCAAGTTTTTTTTTTTTAATTGTTAAAATAAGTACAAGCTGAATTTTGTTTTACACAAGACAGCAGCTATAAAGACGTGCATATGATTGGTGCAGTATTAACAAAAGATCGTGCGACCCAAAGACAAAAGCAACCGACAAGTGTTGAGTTGAAATGTTAATTCTCTTCAATCGAATTCCATAATATCTGAAACTGTCATAACAACATTCACTATTAGTTTTAACACATTCACAACAGGGCGTCATTTATCGTTCCGATGGAACTTCTCATTATTGACTGGCTCAACTCACACAAATATTTCAACCGTTGGTTGAATTTTATGGCTTCTTGGCAGGCGAACTCACACATTCATTGTATGGCATGTTTCAATTCTTGGTAGTCTTTTATTTTTAAGTCCTGGGGTGAAAAATATGAAAAAAAAATTTAAAAAATAAATATAGGGTTACTAGAAATTGTAGACCGCATTGAACAAGGGATACTACACTTTGTAGACCACGTTATAAGAGGGTTACCTTTACTTATGCAGAATTTAAACACATTTTAATTAATGAATTTTCTAAGGAAGAATTATGTTCTAATGTGTGGAAAATCCATTCCTATGTTCAGATCAATAATGAATCTGTTCATCAGTTTTATGATAAATTGACAAATCTGTTATATAGTTTTGGGAATGATGAATCTGATGCTGAATATGTTGAGAACATTTAGTTCAGGAATGGTTTGAAATCTGAACTGAAGAGAGCTGTTTAGCAGCCAGGTGTTACTACTATTGAAAAGGCACTGTAGATAGCTCAGGTGAAAGTGTCATTAATTTTGAGTCTAAATTCTAATTTAACAAGGTCTACTCAAGTCACAGATGAAATGAATAACTCAAACTAATGAAAGAAAATTAACCAAATCAGGAAAGGTTTCTTCAGACTAATTTTGATAAAGTTTCACATAAAAAGAATTTTAATTAAGAGTTTCAAAACTCTAGAAAAAAGAATAGATAAAATTTTAGCCATTACAGAAACACAAGATGAAATTTTAAAGTATTCTGAAATTCAAAATCTCAGTGACTACATGCAATGAAGAATCTAATGAATGTTTAAAGATTAATGATTGTACTCAGATATGAAATTTAAGTTGAAAGAAATTTACATGTCATAGATGATCACAACAGGAACATATTGCTAGAAACTGTCCTAGAAATTTATCTAGAATCACTAAGACATTTGATAAGAGGGGGGGGGGGGGGTCCATTCTTCTAAAAACACAGGATTCGTGAATACTGTTTCAAATGCTATATCCAGTGATCTATTCCATGTTGTCTTGGAAGACTTTTCATTTTTGCATAAGTATTCCCATGATTATTCTTCTGGAATAATTTTATTATTACATGGAATTTAATTTTGAAAGGAGTCCTCTGTTGTTGTTCTGAAAATCTGCATATCACTCCCCCTATTAAGAATGAAACTGATGTTTATCACTTGATAGTTTATCCAGAGCTGCACATAGAACAAGAGCCCAATACTTTAAGTCATGATTGTTTTTATACCAAAGTTAATGTGCCACCTTTAAGTTCTAAAAAAGAAATGGCTAGGAAGTCTATAGATGGAATTTGGGATAATAATTCCATTATGACTGCTTAGCAAAAAGATCCATTTTGGGGACATATATATATATATATATATATGACTCAGGAAGGATTAGTACCATACCTGATGATTTTGTATCCTTAATCCGGCCAGTTATTTATGATTTCAGAAGGAATACTCTGCATCAAAGATAAGAATGTAAGAACTAATTACAGATTAGTAGCTCCTAAGCGATTCCATGGATAATGAACAAGTATAATTCAACTAGTTTAGTAGGTAATGAAGGATTTGGTAAAATCTTATAACATATTAAAGGTTATTTTTGGTTGGGACAGCGACGATATCAAAACAGATTGTTAAGTGTTGCTTTTCTTGTCAGCTGAGAAATCCCTTTAAGGGTAAGACTCCTTTACAAACAGTAAAGATGCTTCAAAAGAAAGATTTTGGTATTGAGACCACATGTTTATTAAGATAAATAAAGATAAACAAACCCGACAAGTTTCATATGTCGTTTGACTTACATCTTCAAGGGTTAAAGATAACTAAAAATTTAAACACAAGAAATGAGAAATAACTCAAAATAGTCCATTAGATGTTATGGCAGTCTAACTGTTCATCAAATAAAAAAATTCGAATGCAGAATCGATACATACGTTAATGCATGCTATGTTTGAACAAAGCTGGATGTTGTCGCATTCTGTTGTTCACATTCACTCTGTCCGAGGTCTGACTTAGGTATATTTTTTATGAATGCTGACCAAACTTGGTGCAGAATTAGGCCCTGGATTTTGTTGCATTGGGATTCTAAGCATATTTGCAGCTTCCTTAAATTTCCTTGTGAAACAGTTTTTTTCAATATAAGACATTTTCGTTTTATGCCAAAGTACATTATGGCCAATGGAAGTTGTGTGGAATGCTAGGCCTGATTTGTGTTCTCTCCTTTTTTTTGCACATCTTTTTGATGTTCGTTCATACAAATTTCTCCTGATCTTCCCATCTAGCCTATGTAACAGATGCCACAGGAACAGTAAATTTTATAGACACCTGGTTTTTTTAAAGGGTGATGGTGGAGGTTTTGGGGAAATCTTGATATTTTTTCTGGCAGTAGAAAAACTACTTTAATGTTATGCTTGTATAGTAATTTGGCCAATTTGTCTATAACATTCTTGATGTATGGTAGTATAATTGCGTTCTTGAAATCTTGCTTTTGTGTGATACTTGTAGGTGTGTTGAGGATTTTCTTGATTGTCTTAGGTTCAAAGCCTTTTTTTCTTGAGGATCTGTGTTAAATAATGTAATTCTTCATCCCACTTTTCTTCTGTGCTGGAAATATTATAAGCTCTATCCCTCAAGGTTTTTATTAAACCTATTTTTTGCATTGGGGTGGTGGTGTGAGGCAGCATTAAGAAATCTTCCTGTGTTGGTGGGTTTTCTATAAATGGAGAAAGATAATCTGTTTTCTTTTTCATTGATTTCTATTAGAATATCAAGGAAAGGTAGTTTTATATGTTCTTCCTGTTCCAAAGTGAATTTTATGTTGTTGTGCAGATTATTAAGATAATCTTTAAAAGCAGCGAGTTCCTCTGTTATTCCTGGCCATATGATGAAAACATCGTCTACATAACGAAGCCAAATTTTCGGTTTTTTTATGATAGTTTGTTTAGTGCATTATTTTCAAAATTTTCCATATATAGCTTTGCTAGAGCTGGGGATAGGGGGGAGCCCATTGCCAGTCCTTTTTTGTTCCCAAAATTTGTCTTGACACTGAAGAACGTATTTTTTATGCAATGTTTATATAGTTCTACAATGTCCGGTGAAAAAAGATTCACTGTTTCATTTCTAGGAACATTTGTCAAAAGGCTGACTACATCCAATCAAGCCAAGATGTCTGTAGGTTCTATGTATATATCCTTTACCTTCTCAATGAAATGTACACTGTTCTTAATGAAAATTTGGCTTTGTTCAAATCTTTCTTTTGAACTGCTAAACCACAGAAACCTACGCCTACAAGTAAAGATGCTTGTTAGACCTTTAACATATTTCAGTTGATATATTATTACCTCTATCTCAATCAGAAAGAGCAAATAGTATATCAACCATCAAAAATATCTGACTAGATACAAAGCAGCTTTTTTCTGTTAAAGATCAAAAGACAGACACAGCTGTCCAGAAAAACTTGACAGAGGACCAAACTTCACTTTTGAATTATTATTCCAAGTTGGTAAAATGCTGCATATAAAGAGATTGCTTACAACAGTTTATAGACCCCTTCTTCCACAGTGTAATTGTCTTTGTGAGAGAATGAATAAGACATTAAAACTAGTACTCTCAACATTAGCTTATGACAAGATTAAAGACTGGAATCTTTCACTACCTCAGGTTTTATTTGCCATACATTCTTCTACACATTCCAATATTAAAGAAAAAAATCCACTTTTTTTTCAAGCTTGCATTTTGACCCAATCTTTCCTAGTGATCTACATGTAGATTTTGTAAATTCTGGTTTTAGAAATATTATTTTGATAAGAATACTATATAGTATAAGGAATTAGCTAGGGAAAACTTATTTCTGGTGAAATTTAAATAAAAGACCTGCACTTTTTTAAAAAGAAAGAGGAACTTTAAAATTCTAATAAAGAAAATTTATCAGAGGATTCTGAATTTGATACCTTTCATCAGAGAATAACAAGAATCAATTCATCAGATAGTACCAGGGCATACTACAGGTAACTTGAGGTTACAATCTGGTGTGGATATTCCTGGTCATGACTTCAGAAATGCTGTTGATGCACTCTAGTTCAGACATATCATTATCTAATTTTTGTATAGACTTAGATCAAATTTTAACTGAAGAATTTAATATTGAGGATATCAATAACAAGAATCCATATGTTGAACATCCATTTAGATCCAAGGTGAGTAATTATGATTTGAGACCATGTTCCAATCATGCCAAAATTTGTAAGTTCTGTCATTGATACATAGTTATTGTATTCTTAGGGTGTGCCATTGTAGATCATCAGTATATCTACAGATGTTCTACAGAATTTTGTTTATGTAAAATCTGTGTGAACTTAAATATTATGTTTCAAATTACCAGTTTCTGTTGTTAATGCATTTATATTGTATAGAAAAACACAACTGATTGTTTAAATATTTATATATAATAGTCGTGCACAGTCAGCCTAGTGGCTTTGTGCTTCGCAACCATATGCTTCGGGAAGGAGTGTTCTAGGTTCAATTCCCGTCAACGACATGAGGAGCTTAAGGATCTTCCTCAGCCATAGCCAAGTTAGCCGGTCTTGGGCATGGACAGCAGGGTTTTCCCCCCAGTTTATCTGGGGTTTTTCATCCCGCGAGCAGGCAAACTGGACCCGTGAACACACAGGCTACAGTCATAGAAATACGGCAAGGAAGGCAACGGGAAACCATCTTGCGTCATTATCTCCCTAGTAATCAGCTGCAACCCTCTCAAAGAGAGGAAGCCACAGGATCAGATCAGTCGTGCACAGTTAAAGCATTGTGTTTAGATGCAGCACTAATATTTAATGAAGCGAATTTAACTGTTATTTTGTCTGGCCAAAATTAGCATTATAGTTTAATGTTTGTATATGTTTAAAGTACATAAGTTAAAAGACTTAGTTGGATGAAAATGCAAGTTTTCACTGCTTTGAAGGAAAAGCCGAGCAAAGATAAAATGTAATGGCTGTGGTTTCCTTCACTTTGTAACCGAAGTGCAGGGCTGTCGCCAGATTAGATCGCGCCCCGAGGCAAACAATTAAATATCGCCCCTGATGGATTATAAGACAAAAATAAGAAAATCTCCATTTGCTATTTTGTTTTTATTACAAGACAAACATTAATGCAAACATTTAAATTAATTCTTTTCTTAATAATGATTCAATGCATTAATGATGCATAGCCGAAAATTGTCACGTACCTCCTGAAGACCTTTCATGTGCCCCCAGGGGTAGGCATACCACATTTTGAGAAACACTGATCTAATAAGTGGGTTCTAAAATGTTTAGTTTTAGTATGTATGACTATAATTTTTTATTATTATTAAAATATAATAAGCACATAAATTAAACTAAATGCCGTATATTTGTAAAATATCTTGCTGTAATACAGCACCTACCACAATATGGCTGAACAAGTGCCCTTATTAAGCGGCATCGTGAGTACAGCCAAAGTGGAACTGGAAATGTTATGCATACGTGAAAAGAACACAATAGCAAATAAACAGCTAGAGAGGGCTGTTTAATAACGGAGAGTGATAGAGATACATGGTAATATGGATGAGTTTCTGGAACAAGTGTGAAAAAAAAAAAAAAGAAGTTCCATGGATAGCAGTCTTTCAGGAAACAAAAAGATGTTTTGAAAGTTGTTTAGCTGTTATGTTACAAAGGTACCAGGAACAACAGATGTGGAACTTGATAATTGAAGTTACTCATACAGAAAGAGAAATATTTATTGGACATTAACACATTCACCCTGGGCAGTGTCACACCTGGTATGTGCGTGAATTGCTGGTGGGAACTACCTTTAGCATATGTATGCTGCTTCCACGGCAAACAGTCACATTTACTCAAAACTTATACAGCATAGTTGCAACTTTTTTTTTTCTGGTAGAATTCTATTTGTAAAATTAGTATTTCTGAAGTTTGTGAATGATATCGAATACTCAAATGTAATTCAAACCGATTTCAAGTTATATATATTTTCATATTGATCTTTTTGCTTTACATAAATTGTGTGCTTTCTATATCCAATGACTGCATTATAAATAGTTGATCTATAACACTTGTTAATAGATCCAGGAATGGGCTGTTGTTTGTAAATGTTAATGTTATGTTTGTAAATGCTAGAAGTATCAAAAACAAGGGAAATGGTTGCAATGAGCAAGTTTGTTCACCTAAAAAGTGTTAGAATAAGTGAGGCATGGTTGAATGATGATGATATCAGGACAGGAATAGAGATGGAAGGGTACGATGTATTTTATGAAAATAGAAAGTGTAAAAAGGGAGGTGGCACGCTATTGATGATAGTAAAGGTGTTATGCCCATACAAGGTAGATATGCAAAGGGCTGTGGCAGTGGTTTTGAGGAAATATGGTGTGAGACAGAGATAAACAGAATGAAATACTTAGTCATATGTTGATATAGACCTAGTAATGTGGAGGTAATGACCATAAAATGTATAAGCAAATTAGCCAAGCAAATAAGAAAAGGGTAATCATTATGGGTGATTTTAGTTATGACAATATAGATTTAGGATGACAAGATAGCAACCAGAAGTAAAGAAAATGAGTTTCTCGAGTTTTTGAGAGACAACTATCTGAGGCAGTATGTAACCGAGCATGTGAGGATTGAGGGTCTTGAATTTGATCATCTCATTAGAGGATGTTATTAAAAGTGAGGTGTCAAATCTCCCTAGGTCAGTGAGCATGACCATGAAGTGATTAGCTAGGTGGCTGCCAGCCATGTGAGGATTTCTATGAGGAATGGGTATGTGGAACTACAAGACTGGTGATTATGAGAAGCTCAGGAGACAGCATGCATCTGTAGCATGGAATGAAGAGTTGGGTGGAAAGGAGATCAATGCTGCTTGGCAAGAACTATCTGGTAGAAGTAATGTCTAAATGTATTCCAAGGATCAGAAGGTTAAATGAAGAGATTATTAAATAATCAATTTAATCAAAGTATTTATTAAATGAAACTCTTTGATTTCTATCTTAGAGTTTCTTATTCGGCTTTGAAATAATGTGGGATTAAATATCCCCTTAATTTAAATAAAAAATAATCTGGTTACTAAGAAAAATGATGCAGATCAGCTGGATAAAAAAAAAAAAAAAGAAGATTACAAACAACCAAGTGCTTGAAAGAATAAACAAACAAACAAACAAAAAAATTACTGAATGAAATTAGAAAGGAAAATGAAATGTGTGATTAAGATGTGTGAGAGAAGGAGTGACCAATACAATTATTACAAGAAAACAACAAAGGAAAATTTCAACCAAAATATCATTAAACAAAGGACACCATCCACTGGACAAGCAAAGTACCAAATAGATCTTGAAAGATGTGCAAGATAAGAATATGTGGAGGGACCATGGCTATCAACCTCCAGATCATAGATGGCTTGAATAAATAAATATTTTAATAAGAAGAGATGATATTTATATGGATTAAGTATTAAACTATGATATATTAATAGTAAAGTACAAGACATTCTTATAAGGGCGTGTAAGTTACCAATGGAACTCTTTCTCCTTTATTACATAGCTAATCAAACACAATTTTGTAAAAGGCATTCAAATACGATCACAAAAAAGATAAAATTGAATTAATGCATAACAATATACAAACAAGTAATGGGCCTTCAGTGTTGTGTAAGGGATTTTGTTGATTGCTTATTTCAGTTATAATTAACATTACTTATAATCAATGCAATTTGTGTTCCAATTCTGAGAAATATTTTCAAACAGCTATGGTAAGCACAAGAGAAAAGTCTAAAATGAATAAATGGTAATATCTCTCAGAGGCACTGTGTTCTATTCTCTACAATCAAACCACCCCCAAAAAAATTTTAAATGTTGCAGAAACTGAGCAAAGTTGTCTATATTTTAGACTTTGTTACCACACTAATATTAAGATAAATACCATGGATAAAGACAGTTAAAAGACTTCATTTTATAAGTCACTTTTGACCACATCATAATTGTTAAGCGATTTAATTTTAGTACTTATTGACTGTTTGCTTAGTCACTGTGAAGAGATGCTAGTTTTACACTAGCAATTTTCTGTTAATTTTTTTTTTTAAAATAAAATTATGTTTCAGTAATGTGAATTGACTATTTGGGAAATGTTGATCAAGTATCTGAGAAAAAACTATTTTAATACCAACTAGTTTCACCAACTTAAACTGTTGTCATCTTCAGGGTACAGAACTGATGATAGGAACTAAAGCTAACAAAACATGTTATGGTAAAAAGTAAAGTAAAAGTTGAAAGTAGAATTTTATCTCAAGTAGACCCCAAACCCACAATATGGTGGAGATATGTGGATGACATCTTCATTGTGTGGAACCACAAAAAAGATGACTTATTTGAATTCCTAAATAAGATCAACTCCTTTTACCATTCAATCAAATTCACTCTGGACCTTGAAAAAGAAAAACAACTACCATTTCTGGATATCCTAATTAAGAAGCAAGCTAATGGCTGTTTCAACCTCTCAGTTTATAGAAAACCTATGGATACAGGACGTTATTTACACTTCAGCTCCTCCCACCACATTTCTCAAAGAAGAGAGCTGTCTGGATTACAACAGACCAAAAAGATCTCCAAGACAAACTGACACTGATATCAAACAATCTCATCTTGAATGGCTACCCCCCCCCCCCGGATACTTGTTAACAAGATTCTGTTATCTGATCCACCACAAAGACAACAAGAAGACAATCTTTACCACAATCGTCATTCCATATGTGGGAACAACCTCCAACAAGGTTGCTAAACTCCTCAAACCACATAGAATGAGTGACCTTTAAACCTAAAGATACAATTCGAAAACTCTTAAGATCTCCAAAAGACTTCAATCCTTTCTTTAAATATGCTGGAGTTTATAATATCCCATGCTCGTGCGGTTTAAGTTACATCAGCCAAACTTCAAGAAGTTTTGAGATAAGACAGAGAGAACACATCGGATATGTCAAAAACAACAGACAAGATATATCGGGCTTATCTTCCCATTTCTCCACAACCACCCATGTCATTGAATGGGATAAAAGCTGTACTCCTTACATAGAAGAGGATTACCGCTCTCGTATTTTTAAAGAAGCCACAACAGTCGCCCGTTCTGAAGAAAATCTTAATAGGAACCAAGGTTTAATCTTGTCAGAGATCTGGAAGACCCTAATTAGATCTCTAAACACACAAGAAATGAACTTTAGTACCAACTATAAAACGTTCCTAAACAACAACTGAAATCATGTATGCACCACACGTGTATTGCACACGTTCAGCGTTGTTTTGTAATTTATAATTAGAATTCTGTTAATGTCTTGTCTGTAACATGTTCTGTTAGCTTTAGTTCCTATCATCAGTCCTGTACCCTGAAGATGACAACAGTTTAAGTTGGTATTAAAATAGTTTTTTCTCAGATACTCAATCAACATTTCCAAAAATAGTCAATTCACATAGCTTCTGTGGTCAAGAAAAAATATCGTTTAATATGTTCCAGTAATTTTCTTTTTCATTCATTTTTACTAACCATAACACTGGGCAAAGTTAGACAGTGTTCCATTCTTAGATGAAACATTGCTAGCTTAATTGCTTGGAGGTGTGGAATAAGTTTATATCATCAATTTCCTAATATGTACCCACAAGAGGTATTCAGGCTATCATGAGGGCACTACATAATTAAGTTTACATTATTATTAATCACCAAACAACAATTTTCCTCCAAAAATCTATTATTTGCAAGCACTCCAATATTGTCATATCTAACATTTTGTGCTTCTAAAGCACTTATGACCGAATCAATCCATCTAGATCTTGGTTTTTCTCTGGATCCCTTTTCCTGCCATCTTGCCATCAAATACCTGTTCTGTTAATCTTTCTTCACCTATTCTATTTAAGTGACCATACCACCTTAGATTAGCCCTGCTGACACATTCTTGAATGCTAATAATGTCAAGTTCCTTTCTAATATCTTCATTTTTAATATGATTCAGCGATGACATTGGTTCACCACTCGAATACTTTTTTTCTCAGAACCCTCATATCACTTGATCAAAGACTAGAGACTAAGTAGTCTCTAGTCTTTGATCAAGTGTTTTATTTCTAACCCAACTCTCAGATCTAAAACTTAAAACTGGTTTAAACACTGTCTTGTATACTCTAATTTGGTATTTTGGCTAATTTCTCTTATTCCATATAAATTTATTCAGCTGGCTGCCCACCATACCAACTTTGCTTATTCTATTGTCTATTTCCAGATTGAAAACCTACCATCTGCACTACAAACTGTGCATAAATAGCTGAAATTTCCTATACTCCTGTCTATTTTCATAGTTTTGGTCTTTTATTGCTGATTTTCATGCCAAATTTGTTACAGTTGTTATTCAATTTAGTTAGCAAATCCTGGAGACTTGCACTAGATGTGGTTAAGAGTACAACATCAAATTTAGCCTAAACCCAGTTTGTTCTTCAAGTTTCTTTTCCACAATCTTTCTCAACCTCTTTTCAAGTATGCTTACATAAATCTTACCTGGAATACTTAGTAGAGAAATTCCTCTGCAATTCTCACATTCAACTTTATTCCCTTTTTTAATAGATGGTTACCATGAGAGCACTATTTCAATCATCAGGAATTCGACCTTCTGACCAGGCCTTCTGAATTACTCAGTGTAGCCACTGTAAAACTTTTATACCTCCGTACTTAAGCATTTCTGGTTGAATATCATCTACTCCAGCTGTCTGTCTGCATTAAGCTTTTCATGACTTTTTCTATCTCAGGTATTGCGGCAGAAGAAGTACTCCTCTTGAAAATTTTCTAGTTGGTTCTATCACTGCTTGGTTTGTTTAACAGTTTTTCAAAGTAATTACTCCAGACATCTAGGATATCTTTATCTTCAGTTTCATGTCACCATTTTCATCTTTGATTCCTTTTTATGGTTTCTTTCCTCCATTTCTAAGCTTCTTCAATAGCCTCCAGAACATTTTGCCACCTTACTAATATTTATTTTCTATATTCTTACCAGTCTTCCCATGACTTTTGTTTAGCTACTTTTACACACAGCTTGGCTTGCTTATATTTTTCTCTCTATTCTTTTAGGGCATCTGCCAACTTATTTGCTAGGAACTTTTGGTATGCTTTCTTCTTTTTCAGGACCGTTTCTTTAATTTCTTGTGTCCATCATGGGGTTGTTATTTTTTTTATTTTTACAGACAAATTCACCACAATCTCCCTAGCTGAATTAATCAATATTTTTTTCAGAGTTTGCCAGTGAAACTCCTAGGTCTGGTTCTTGTTTTCGAACTGCTTTAAAATTTCTTCAATAATGTTTGTACAGTCGAGTCTACAGTTTAACTGAAAAAGCTGCTCAACTTTATTTCTTTTTAAAACTTTCTTACACACTATTCTTTTCAATGTAAAATCCACTTTTATCCTGCTTAGCACCAAGTAATGGTCACTTCCAATTTCAAACGCTTTATATACTTTTGTATCTTGAACCAGCATGAAGATATCACTATCAACAATGACACAATCAATGAGTTTTGATTTCTTGCGTCTTCTCTCCATGTGAACTTGTGTACATGCTTATGTTGAAGATGGTTTTGGTAATGACTAGTCATGTCCTGAGCAGAATGCCAGTAGATATTTACTATTATTATTAGCTTTGCCCTTTTCTCCAAATTTTCCCAAAATGTTCCTATATGCCTGGTGGGATTCCTTTCCTACTCTGCTGTTCAGATCTTCAACAAGGACCACTTTTTCCATTTTCTTTATGTCAGCTGTCTGTTCTAATGATTCAAAAAATTCCTCAACTTCTTCCTTGGAAGAACCTTCTGTGGGACCACAGCACAAATAAGTTTCATTTTCCGTGTCTCCATTTTGAAATTTGCCGACATAACTCTACTTGAAACTGCCTTCCAATCAGGAAGTTTATCTTCGTGTCTGGTGTTGAATGCTATCTCTACTCACTTTCCTTGATCATTATTGCCTGAAAATAACATACTATACTTATTATTTAAGTATTACTATTTTGGAAATATAATCTCGCAATACAATACTGATTCACAATTGGAAGCAAGACTACATATTTACAATAGAATGAATGACATAATTAAAAGAAATTTTGGGAAACAAATCACTAAAGAAACTCAATTAAGATTACACAATATGATCTCTAAACCATCTCTCAATTTGGAAGTGAAACTTGGATTCTAAAACAAAGAAACAAAGACTAAGAAGCAGCACAGATGAAATTTCTAAGACCTCTCCTGGAACTCACTAGGTTAGATAAAAAGAAAAACATAGATACAAAAAACATCATACAATAAATAGAAGAATATCAGCAAAATTGGCTATATCACATAGAAAGGATGAATAACAATAGGATTCCCAAATTGGCATATAAATATAAACCTACAGTAAGAAAAGACTGTGGATGTCCAAGATTAAGGTGGAAAGATCATCTGCAGAGCAGGAACAGGACATAAAAAGCCTATACCTGAATTGCTCAGATGACAATGACTTATTATTTAGCAAGATCTCGCCTGTTTTTGTCTTCTTTGTCTCAGTAATGCCAATTATGTCCACATGGTACTTTTTCCAATTCTCCTGCAAGTTCAATTTCCTTTCCATTGATACTCCTTATATTGATGATTCCTATCTTCAGTTCTTCTGATGTTGGATTTATTCTTCTTCTAGATGTTGAGTTAAGAGCTTGTTCCAGTAGCTGACTTTTCAATGTTCACCTTGGTTTTGTAACAAAAACAGCAGGGGTCTTGTTTAACAGGATGATGCCCCAGCTGGCATGAAATTTCATTATGCTGTACCATCATATAGTTTAAGCCAATAGAGAGTATAATTTGGTTGGCTAAGTCCCAAATTGCCAGTCCACTCTTATTCATTCAGTACAAAGAAGTACTTACTAACAGGGAGCACCACGTGAAGGTGAGGATTGGGCATTAAGTCAAAGCCACAGTCGGTTCTCCACATTCTTGAAAGATGGAGATCTCCACTTAGTTATTTGGTTTTGACCCTTAAGTGACCCCATAAGTTTACATAGTATGTTGAAATACAAATGACTGTCAAAGACTCATAGGTAATGTGATATGGCATGCACATTTATTTTAGGAATGTGAGGTTTCAGTTTTTCTCATGAATGTGGCAAGTGTGTGAAATGCATTATCAGCAAAATGCTGAGTGAAGATATGAGGGATATTTTGGGATTGTGCAACTTGCACTCCCTCAGTGAGTCCTTGACATGGCTTACATAATAAATTTACAGACTTGGTGAAAATATGTGAAGAAAAGATTGGTAGATATAGCCAAAGAAGAATATGATCTGCAAAGATAGAAAAACTGCAACTGTGTAGTAAAGTCACTAAGTTAAAAAAAAAACTGTAGTGCTGTAACTTCTTAACATAACCAACTTCCTGATCAGTATTAGGTTACAAAACCTATGAGTTTTGTATGAGTTCTTAAATTAAATATTTAGTTCCTCACTATAGCATCTGCAAGTGTTATAGAATTCAGAGAAAAATATAAGGAACACAAAATTACAGTTAAATTTAGATGTAAAAGTGCAGGAAACAATAATTCATTATGGACTATGACCGTGTTAGAAACAATAATTTTGATATCCCGACATTTCGACCTTCATAGTAAGGTCATCAGGTGGAGTACACACACACAGAGCTATATTACATTTCATACAGTATGTTAAAGAAACAATAATTTGATCAATGGTAATTCTATTAGCCTGACATCTAGTGAAAAATTAAATTAAAATAAAATTAAATAAAAGATTAAATTGAATTAAAATAAATGAAATAAAATAACTAACATCAAAGCTATATTCTATTTAAGACAGCATCAGAGAAAAAATTTTTTCCTATAGATAGTTTTATTATAGCAAAAATAATGTCCGAATTTAATACGAGAATTTTTATATAAAATTTAAGATCAATAAGATCATAGGGCAAATTACAGGTGCAGTGAATACAGTATACTCCACAATGGAGGAAGTGGATCTTTGGATGAGTTGAATAAGTTTTTTAATTTTGCAGGAGGTTTAAAGGTGGCTTTAAAGTTGTATTTCTGCAGTATTCTGTTTATTTTATCTGACATCCCTTTAATGTATGGAATAGTTGTTACGGTTTTATTGTAGTCTAGTGTATTTTTGTTTTTAAGTCAGGTCTTGTGAAGAATTTTGTTGATAGTATTATTGGCTGTAGCCATTTTTTAGGAAAGTATTACTGATAACTTTTGATTCATCTTTAAGTGCTTGTATATTGGAGCAAATCTTCAAATCCGTGTTTTTTAGTGTTAATGACACCTAGTTTTTGTGCTGGATGATGGTAGGAGTTTATGTGTATATATTGGCAAGTATGTGTAGGTTTTTTGGGTGCTTAAGGGTCAAAGCTGTAAAACTGAGAGGAGACCTTCACATAAGGAATGAGGAGGTCTCCTCTAAAGGATTGCAGAGAACCGACCATGGCTTCTCACCTAATGTCCAATCCTCACCTTCTCATGGTGAACACTGTTAGGCATGTACCTGGATACTGAATGAACGAGGATAGGCTGGCAATTTGGGATTTAGCCGACAAAATTGTATTCTTATTGGCTTAAACCAAAATATAAAATGATGGTACAGCATAACAGAATTCCATGCCGGCTGGAGTGTCGCCCGATTAAACAAGGCTCTCCCATTGTTTTCACCATGGAACCAGGACAAACAGCAAAAAGTCAACTACTGGAACAAATCCTAAAACCCACCTCAACTCAACATCAGAGTTAAAGACTGGTACTATCCACATAAGAAGCCTGAATGACAAGAAATGGAGCTAACTGAGAATTAGATAAGTACTAAATCGACATAATAGGGGTGACTGAAACAAAAAAAAAAGGCTAAAAGTGATGAGATCTTTCTGAGCAATAAACACAAAATGTTATATTCAGGCAATGACAATCAAGAAAAGAAGGCATAGCCATGGTATCCAACACTAAATACGAGGCTAATCTTCTTGAATGGCAGGCAGTCTCAAGTAGAGTGAAGTGAGCAAATATCAGAATGGGGAACTGGATAACGAGACATTTATTAAACAAGGCTCTCCCGTTGTTTTCACCATGGAACCTGGGCAAACAGCAAAAAGTCAACTACTGGAACAAATCCTAAAACCCACCTCCAACTCAACATCAGAGTTCAAGACTGGTACTATCCACATAAGAAGCCTGAATAACAAGAAATGGAGCTAACTGAGGAATTAGATAAGTACCAGATCGACATAATAGGGGTGACTGAAACAAAAAAAAGGCTAAAAGTGTCTATGGTCCCACAGAAGATTCTACTAAGGTAGAAGTGGAGGAATTTTTTGAGGCTTTAAAGAAAGCAACTGACACAATGAAAAATAAAAAGTTGGTCCTTGTTGCAGATCTAAATAGCAGTATTTAGATGTGGTCTTCTAATCCTGCTGATCATCAATTTGTAAAAAAAAAACATCAAAATGCACAAATAGGAAATTTTGTAAACTATGGAGAGAAAGCAACATATCTCTTTGAGAGATGATAATAGCTAGCTTATTTTAATAAATAAACTTGTTTAGAACGATTTTTTTTTTTTTTTTTGAATGTAGATAATTATTATTATTACGTTGGTGGATTGAGTGGTGGAACTTTCTCTCTCCACCACTCAATCCACCAACTACAACGAACCACAACTACACCAATGCCATCTACTAACACCACCACCACCAGTATTTTCAGAGACAATCACAAATATCCATACCCATAGTGGAATTTGAACCAGCAGCCTTTTTGGCAGAGAGCAGATACACTAACCACTCAGCCAACCAGGCTGGCAATATTCCATACTGACATAAGGAACCAGGAACACTTCATACAGTGGTTGATTAAGCCTGAACTCTTTCTGAATACAACAATTAAATAGTTTTCTTGATACTGTAATATTTCTAGTTGAAGTAAACTTGGATACCATGTTAGTGATCTAGTTAATAAGGTCTTGATTAAGACTATTTTTGACAGATTGCCCATAGAGAAGTGAAACAAAAAACCTTGTGTTCACAAAGTCCTATCCAGTGTTCCATAGTCAGCAGTTTATTAAGTACAGAATACTGGATACAAAGATCAAGAAAGGAAAACACATTCTCAGATTTCCTTTCAAAGATAAGATAATGATTCTGGAATAGACCAGTTGAAACTCTGCAGAAAAATCCAAATTCCTTTGAGTTACTGCTAGATTCAAACAGCACATGAATGATTATATTCCTGCTGAAAGCACTAGCAAGCTGTGTAATCTCATAGTATCAACAGTACAAAATTCAAGTGAAGCAGAAAATTCTGATATTCTGTTGTCACACAAAATCAGATGCAACTTTAAGGGATAGATATAAGTTAAATGAAAAGTGCAACTTCAATGCCAGTAAAATTGAGTTCCCAATGCTTCAAAGTTATGTGAGAGAGAGAGAGCATTGCCTTGGAACAGCCTAAACTTGTTGTTCAGAAAAGTATGACATAACTGCATTCAGTATTGGCAGAAAATAAACATATATTATGATGGCACAACAATAGCATATACTGCCATCTGGAGTCTGTGTGTTAAGGCTCAAGTGCTAGAGACATCATGTCGGAGGTTTATTGGAATATTGACAGCACTAAGAAAGGATTAAAAACTAATCTTAATGCGGCCAATATTTCGCCTCAGTCACTGAGACACTTTAGGAAGTACAAATAACACTTGCATCACAAAGGCAACACAATATGCTTAACTAAAAAATCACATGTATGCCGCAGTAATTAACTTTTTAATATGAAAATATTTGGTCTTAAGTTATGAATACTCAACAGGTTTCACTATATAAGAAACACGATACTCAATGAAACACTTGAATGACTAAAGTCACTATCTAGAGAGTACTACACTTTAAGAGAGAGGAGTCATGGTCTGAGGCATGAGGCTAAAAAAATTTCCAAAAATTTAGGAAACAACCTCTGACAATTGTTGTTTCCCAAATTTTTGGAAGTTTTTTGCACCTGTATTTGTTTAAATTAGGATGATTTCTGAATGCCACTGCAGATTCCAAAAACAGTCTTTCTTTTTTAAATTTACAGTGATGGAGTATGGTGGTTTTCTTCCAGAAGATCCAGTGAGTGGTATCCAATACATGGCCTGTAAGACCAGATTGACCATAGTCACAATTACAGATTAAGTTGTGTTCACAGATGGATGGGAACAGATCTATCTCTATATGAAGTAAGCCAGATTGCAGGAAAAGGGTACAGTTTCCAGTGGAGCTTAAAAGCTATGTAGAAGCTGTACTTTTTTTTTTTTTTTTTTTTTTTTTTTTTTAAGGACCTGGCTATTTTTTCCAATGTACTCCAAAAGTGGGTGAATGGTAATTTCTGTAATCCTGTATTGTTAAAGGTAGCGAAAGAAAAGAGTGACAGTTAGGATGGTGAGTCTGTTCCCACGGTATGACAGAGAGGAGTTTAGAAGGAGGGCCATAATCACCAAATACTTTATGCGCAGGTAATGAAGACTGTGTGGTGTGGAATGACTTTGATGGGTGAAAGGATTTATATAAGATGGATGGACTGCATTTGAATGGATTTGGTGTGCAGAGACTAGAAAAGTGTCGCTGAATGAAGTGAAAATATATGTGCAGAACCAGGGAAACTAGAACTACCAAGGAGGGGGGGAAAGTGGATATGCAGACATCAGTGAGACAGTTGAGTGTAAGAATGTATATAATGTACCCGAGCCAGTACTAAGGACAAGAAATCGGAATGAGATAGTTAGAATAACGCATCAAGATAGGAGTGGGACAAAGGGACCTCTGCATTTCATGTATACTAATGCATGGAGTATTAGGAACAAGAAGGAAGAATTTTTGGCCTTGATTGGCTCTTCCTGGCCACAGGTTATTGGCATTAGTGAAACATGGCTGACGGAAGATGATATAGTTAGTGGGATAGAATGTGTAGGTTATAGTGCGTTTAGGAAAGACAGAGAGAATAAAATGGGGGGAGGAGTGTTATCGATGATAGCTGATGAACTGCAGCCAAGGAGAATTGAAGTTGTATCGCGGGATAGTGAAAAGAGCTCATTTGAGGCTATTTGGTGTGAGATTGAGACTGGCAGAACAAAATATACAGTTGGGTGCTGCTATAGACCAGGTGATTGAATATATGGATGAGATAGTATGCATAAACAAATTGATGAAATGAGTGGAAGAAGGGTAATTATTATGGGGGATTTCAACTATGGTAACATTGATTGGAAGGAGGACACATGTGAGGAAGGAACTGGATTTTATTCAATTATTAAGGGAAAACTATCTGAGACAGCATGTAATTGAAAATACTAGGGGTTTGAGAGTGCTTGACCTGGTAATAGCATCTGAGAATTTGACTGCAATGAATATGACAATGTTGCCACCTATTGGTGAGAGTGATCATAAGGTGTGGTTATAAAGTGAAGGTGTGGAATTTTCAATTAAGACAGGGTATATGTGGAATTACCGTGCTAGCAAGTATGACAAGCTTAGGAGAATGCTTCGATCAGTGCCATGGAATGTACAACTGCAAGGGCTGGATGTCGATAGAGCATGGGAAGTGATCAAGGAGCATTTATAGGAGGCTATGGCTGATTGTATACCTAGGGTCTGAATAGTAAAACAAGTAGGGGTTAAATGGCTGAATAACACCATTAAGCTTGAGCTGCAAAAAAAGAAACAACTGTGGAGAGGGAATTTAAAGAAAGAGGTGACCTGCAGGCACATGAAAGGCATAAAATGCAGGCCAGAAGGGTAACGAGTGTGGTAAAAAAAAGCAAAAGTGGATTATGAAAGGAAACTAGCTATGCAAGCTAAAGAGAATCCCAAACAGTTCTTTCAATATGCTGCAAGCAAAAAAAAAACTGTACACGGCAAAATGATTTTAAGGAATGACGATGGTATGGAGGTCACTGAATCAGTCGATATAGTGGAATTACTGAGCGAGCACTTTGCAAAAGTATATCATCCAGGTGGTGACATTGAAAAAATGAAGGAACCATTAGTTTATACTGGAATTGTGATGAATGAAGTGGAGGTGAATAGTCTATTACAGAACCTTAATGCGAATACATCTGTAGGATTGGATGGTATACCGGCAAGGGTCTTACGTGAAGAGGCTAAAGAATTATCAGTGCCCTTGACCATGTTGTTTAATCTGAGTCTCGGGTCTGGTTTACTCCCAAAGGTGTGGAAAATAGTTCCACTGCATAAAGGAGGATCCAAGACTACTGTTGCAAATTACCGACCGATCAGCATATCAGGAGTCGTCGTCAAGGGAAAAATACAGGACTGGATTGATGAAAATGAGATACTGTATGGGGGACAGCATGGTTTTGTAAGGGTAGATCATGCCTCAGTAACTTGCTCAAGTTTTATAACACAGTGATGGCTGAACTGGATAAGGGTAATGGGTACTGCTGGACCTGGCTAAGGCCTCTGACAGGATACCACATGGAATTCTAATCCGTAAACTACAACATATGGGAATGGATATAGGGTTGGTGGAGAGATATCAGAGAGTAGTTTATTCAGGAGTAGAGTCCAAAAGATGGCCTGTGACTAGTGGTGTGCAGCAGGGTTATGTTCTTGGACCACTGCTGTTTAATTTGTTCATTAACGATATAGGGAAGGATCTAAGAGGAACAGTTCATTTGTTCACTGATGATGCAAAATTGGGTAGGGCAACAGTGAATGCAGAAGATGCCAAAATCTTGCAGGACGACTTGGATAGATTGGAGTTCTGGGCTAAGGAGAATGGATGTCAATTTAATGTGACAAAATGTAAGGTTATGCATTTTGGGGTGAAAAGATTAGTAGCAGTATACCACATTGATGGAACTATACTCCAGGAGATTGATGAGGCCAGAGACTTGGGAGTGTTGATGGATAGGGAGATGAAGTTTAGGGGGCACATTGCAAAAGTAGCTAAATCAGCTCATCAACTCACTTGGTTGTTGAAAAATACTTTCACGAGCAGAGACAAGCAAATTATTGTACCTCTGTACCGAGCCTTGATAAGACCTCTTCTAGACTACTGTGCCCAAATTTAGTCACCTGGGTTTCTTCTTGATGGGGAGGAGTTGGAGAGGATCCAGAGACGAGTGACCAAGATGATAGCAGGTCTGTGGAATGAACCTTATGAGAACAGGTTGAAGATTTGTGGGTTGCAGAAATTAGTTGATAGGCGGAAAAGGGGAGATATGATTGAGATATTCAAATTGCTCTATAGGATTAATTCAGAGGATATTTTTGAGATCACGACTGGTGGTGGGAGAACTAGGGGACACCTATGGAAGCTGGGCAAGAGTGTGGTTAGCAAGGGTGTTAGAGCTTCTTTCTTTACTTTTAGAGTGGTAAATGATTGGAATAAGCTGCCAGAGTCTGTTAGTTGTGTGGTAATGTCGTAAAGTTGTGTGGACATGATCTTTAGGGCCTCCCTCAATGAGTCTAAGGACTCCCTGGAGTAATAATAATATGGCTGAGGACTAGGGGAGGATTGATTATTTTTTTTTTAATTCTGTAAGCACTCTAGCCATTGGATATGAAGTGTTGTGTATATGGTTGAGTTCTATTGAAAAAGGTTCCACTGGAACAAAGATTATAGGCTCTTGGTTAGAGTTTTAATGATGCCATACTGTTGAAATGGGTGATGATGGGATAGTTTGTGAATATATTTGCCTGTGTGAGTGGGTTTTCTATATACAGTGGTTACCATTCTGAATGGCATGTCACTAAGGTGTCTCAGAAGTGTAAACTATTGTTATTTTCCTTTTCCATTTACACTGGATTCTTGAATGTAGACTATTGAGGTGAAAGAGAAAGGAGTATTGTGTCTGAGGCATGAGGCCAAATAGAGAACATATCTACATATCTTAGCCAGATAGAAGGTTTGAGGTGAGAGGGCTGAGTCTATTGCTTGCTTTTCAGTTTTTTTCATGTAAAAATTGGCTAATGGGGGCAAGAGGGTGGAACTCCATAGCAGTTCCCTCTGTAAATTTTCTTCCTTAAAAAACAGAATTGAAGAGATCTAAGCTATCTGAAGGAGAAATATATATTTTTTAAGAGTGTTAAGGTGTCATTGAAGGGAATATTGGTAAATAGTGCTTACCAACATATCTGTATTATTTAAAGTTAGATTTTCAAACAAGGTTTTAAAATGGGTAGTTTTTTATATAAGAATTCATAACTATAATCAGTAACATAACCACTTATGTTAATTTGATTCTTTTTATTTGTAGAATTTTTGGCTGTTTCATAGCCATTATCAATACAATTATATGAAAACAATCACAAAAAAAAGGGAATATCAATTCAATTGAAAACGTGATATTATATACCCTATTGGCTGCAGGAGAATAGCTCCATCTGCATTAATAAATACCCCAAAATAACTAGATAGTGCATATAATATCATGTGCTTTCAATTGAAATGATATTCTCTTTTTTGTGACTGTTTTCCTATAATTGTATTGATAACGGCTTATGAAGCATAGCCAAAAATTCTACAAATAAAAATAATTAAATTAACATAAGTGTTTCCATTATTAATTAGTTATGAGTTTGTTCTACTTGTGTCTCGATTTTTTATAACAGGTGGTAAGTCCAGTGGGGGTAAGAGAGTTTGAAGCTGTTTTCTCAATTTGCAGCATGGGGAAATCAGGTTGGTAGATTTTAAGGAAACTGTATATCTGGGGGGGGGGGCAATAACTAAAGGCTTTGAGAAAAAGCCTACTTAAAAAAGTATCTTCCATACTTTTTTAAGTAGGCTTTTTAATTTTTTAACACCTGCATTTTGGGGGATCATTGTCCAGTGAGACATAGGTAAAGTGATCTCGAAGAATAGTATCAATTTTCTGATTATGTTCAGTGGTGTTAAGGAAGACTGTAGCATTATCCGTATCTGCTCAGGTGATAAATACTGTATCTTTTCAGGACTTTCTCAGAGCAACAAGTTGGGCAGAAGACAGGTTACTTTTTACTTGCAAAGTCTGGGAGAGGATATTAATGACATCAAGTCTGATGTTGTTAGTTTCCAGAACTATATGACAAATTTCCTGTTCTACGGTGCACATTAGGTCTAAGATGAAATGTTGGAAGCATTAAACTTAGTTCTTAATCCTTTCTTAGTGCTGTCAATACTCAATTAAACCTCCAACATGATGTCATCCTAGCATTCAAGCCTTAACACATAGATACTAATTATTCATGGTGAAGAAACAACACACAAAACAAGACAATAATGGTAGCTCGAAACTGCAGTTATCTAGGCAATTAAATTGGCTAGCTTTTCTTAAAAGATGTCAGGATACAACCGTGATATCTAATCGTGTCAAACAAAAATCAAATTCCATTTGAAAAAAAGCCCTCCATATATACGTGTTAGTTTTGCACTACTGCAGGAACAGATCGCTGCAATGCACGCCAGCCTCGCAGCTACCAATGGCATCATCAGATTGTTACAATTGGAGCACTTGGCAATCCTAAACCCAGAGCTTTCTTCCATTCACTGAAATAGCATGTGAACAAAAAAGAATTCCCAAAAATAAAAAAATAAGCATATCAAGAAGCATAATGGTCAGTGAGAAGCTAAATCACAACTGCAAATTCAACCCTTCCATACTTAAATGAATCTGTCTTCAAAAAAGCTCAATGAAGATGCTGTGGTACTAAAAGAAGTGCCATCACTAGACCTAGTGTACAACGAATCTGTCACTTAGCTCCGGAAATAGCCAACAACAATATCACATCAATATCCTCTCCTAGTCTTTGCCTAGGAAAAGTAAACTATCTTCTGGTCAACTTGCTCACAAAGTCATAAAAAGTTCAAAGTACAGCTGTCCTTAATACCACTGAATCTAATTAGAAAATTAATATTATTCTCTGAGATTGTTCTACCTACATCCCACTAAAATACTGTTTAAAAAAATTAAAAAGTTCACTTAAAAAAGTACCTTCCAGGCTGCATGACATCACTAAAGCACTCAAACCCTTCGGTTCTCATCCCCCAAACCCCCCCGATATATGGTTTACCTAAATCCACAAACCCAATTCTTCCCTCCTCAAAACCTATTGTAGATTGCACTTAATGCTCCATGCTACAAATTGTCAAAACAGCTAGCAAACTCTCTTACCTCCCCTCACTGGAGTTACCACAATCCTATATAAAAGAAAACTATTCATTTTAAAACTTCAACTGAAAATGTAATTTTAAATAATACAGATATATTGGTAAGCTTTGACATCACCTCACTATTTACCAACATGCCCTTGAATGACCTTTTAACACTCTTAAAAAAATATTTTTCCTTCTGATATATCTTAGGTCTCTTTGCCATCAATTCTGGTTATTTTTCTTGAAGGAACAAAATTTACAAACAGATAGAGGGAACTGCTATGGTCCCCACCCCCTCTCACCTGCCAATTTTTACATGGAAAACCTTAAAACGAAACAGACTTAGCTACCCCCATCCCTTAAATCTGGCTAAGATAAGTAGATGATGTTCTCTATTTGGCCTCACTATGTCCAAGAATCCAGTTTACGATGGGAAAAGGAAAATAATAGTTTACCCTTCTTGGATACCTTATATCATGCCTTCCGAGTGGTGACCCTCTCCTTCACTGTATAGAGAAAACCCACTCACACAGGCAGATATATTCACAAACTTTCCTACCACCAACCTTCTCAACAATATGGCATCATTAAAACTCTAATGCTATTTCCATCCCCTATGTTCGAGACACATTTGAAAAAAATAGCCAGGTCTTTTAAAAAAGTACAACTTCTACACAGCTTTTAAGCTGCACTTGAAACTTGCTACTCTTATCCGTTCTACCAAAGATCAGGCTCTCTCAGTTGACTGGAATATATAAGTTACCCTCCTGCTATGAGATGGCTTACTTCAGACAGACAAGTAGGTCAACCACCATCTATCTTGATGAACACAACTTACATCTGCAATCACGACTATGGTCAATCTGGTCTTGCAGACCATGTAATGGATACCACTCACTGGATCTTCTGGAAGAAAACCACCATACTCCATCACTGTAAATTTAAAAAAGAAAGACTGTTTTTAGAATCTATGGTGGCACTCAGATATCAATCTAATTTAAACAAATACAGGTGCAAAAAACTTCCAAAATGGTAAACAATAATTGTCAGAGGTCCCAATTTACATTCTAGGCCACCTAAAAACATCCATAGAGGACACACCAGCTGGATAGGACTTTAGATTCACCCACGTGTTTCACTGAGTATTGTGTTGTCTTTGTGTGTGTGTGTGTGCGTGCACTCCCTGAAGATGTAAATTAAAGATAGTAAGAAATTATATACTTGGTTTAATCCTTTATCCAAGCGTAAACAAACAAAGTTTGCACCTGAACTATTTTCAAGATTGGGTCAATGAGTGGCCCCATTCATTATGGGATACTAAGGCAAGTGACGCGAAATCATTCTGATTAGTTTCCTTTTCATCCCTACGAATCGTAGGGACAGCTATGCTACCATACTAGGAAAGTGACTACGAGTTTCATCCCTACGAATCATAGGGACAGCTATGCTACCATACTAGGGAAGTGACTACGAGCAAGGTGGTTTCCCTGTTGCCTTCCTTGCCGTACTACATCCTATGGCTGTATCCTGTGTGTTCACGGATCCAGTTTGCCTGTTTATGGGATGAAAAACCTCAGGATAAACTGGGATAAAATCCTACTGTCCACACCCAAGACCGGCTAACTTGGCTATGGCTGAGGAAGATCCTTAAGTTCCTCACATCTCTGATGGGAATCTAACCTAGGACACTCTTTCCCCAGGAATTATGGTTGCAAAACGCACAGCCACTAGGCTAACCGTGCAGACATGAAGTCATTAGCTTCACAATATATAAGTCCTTAGTATCACCTCTGGGTCTGGCTCCCACTGACGAGACCTCAAGAAAGTCAAAACCGGTCTGGGTAGTGACCCTTCCCATAATGCATAGCATTATACATACCCATATGGATATATGCTTTGCATTATGGGATACTAAGGCAAGTGATGTGAAATCATTAGCTTCAATATACGAGTTGCCCCAGTTCTGAAAATAGTTCAGGTGCAAAGTTTGTTTGCTTACACTTGAATAAAGGATTAAACCAAGTATATAAGTTATAGTATAATCAAGTGGAAAAACTTCCAACAACGTTCCTTGAAGATGTCTCAGTGACAGATGAAATATTGAAAGCATTAAAAACAATTAATTTTAATCCTTTCTTAGTGATATCAATACTCGATTAAACCTCCAAGATGATGCCATCTTGCGGGGGGGGGGTCAAAGTTAAAAAGTTCCTGCTGTTTTCATCAGGAACTTATTAGCAACCAATGATATATCCTAACTACAAGAAAATATCTGCAACAGAAGAAGCATCAATGGAAAAGAAGTGAAACCAGCAAAGGAATTCAGAAAATAATCTTGTTAATGTAACTTGTTTGTAAGAAGAACAAAACAGACGAGATCTAAATACAACGATTTAATAATGGATGAGAGATCACGGATAGGAAGGAGTAGCTATGGTATTCAATATTAAAACATGAAAATAAACTTACAAAAAATAAAATCAGCTAACACCTTTTATTCCCTTATAGGGAGTATGTGAGACCTTTTTAAACCCTATCTAGCTTTTTTTTTTGAGACTGAGTGGGCAGTTCAATCTCCACCAGTAGCCAATCAGAGATCGTTGACCCAAGACTATCACTAATTATAAGTGGCAATCAATGAAGAGACTGGCAAACAAGTACTGCCATCTCTTGGTACCTAACTTAACAGGATTATGTTCTTGTCTGAAACAGTGTGTGCATGCTATGGTCTATTTTCTTGAGTTTCTGGGATGAAAAGCCTGCTTGCCTGTGCCAGAGATTGACTAACTCAGGAACAGGTCAAAGAAAGACTTAGAAAATGTTTCTCCAGTTGGCAACTAGACTTGATCTTATGTTCTAGCTTTGGGCAGCCTAGTGAAGAGGATACAATCACCACTTCCACTGAGCTACACAGGCTGTGAAGAAAAACTATGCAGGAGCAAATTTCAAAATGCAAAACTGGATAAAGTTTTGTGTTAATAGTACCTTGAAGACTCTAGAATGGAATAAGTAGTACAACTTTTGTTCTGTTATTAAAGAAAGTTATAAAGAAAAGCTAGTTCTAATGCTATGTCAACAGCAAAAAAGTAGGGACAATATTATTATTTGGTAACCTCCATGGAATCAACAAACTCATCATGGGAGGCCCACTCAACCAGCAACATGTTTATCATAATGAGCTTTGAAGTTATTTTTACATTACCTACATTCACTAACAACTCTCCACTAAAAAATCTACTCCTCACTCTTTCTTCACTACATTCCTATACAACTTCAAAAGGATGGCTACTCATTCTTCCTGCCTTAACATCCACTCTTTTCATAATTAATATTAATAACAACTACTTGCAAAATTTTTGCATGTTTATGGAACAGTCATGCTATGACATAAAGATGCTGCATAAATTTATATGTTGTGTAATTATAATAAATTTTATAAATTCATTTATAAAAAAAAAAAAAGGTGATAAAATTATTGAAATAAGAGGGGAATGTCTTTACTAGGAATGACCATGAAAGATGTATGCAAACACTTAAATAACTAGGTAAAGTTGATTAAGGGTAAAAAAACAGGTGAAGAACATAGTTAATACATTTCAATTGTATGGTGAAATGTCTGTTGAACAAATAAATATTTATGCAACTAGAATAAATATTAATATAATAATTTATGCAGCGTACAAAATTGCACTGGTTAAACATCATAAATCTTGTTTTTTTTTTTTTTTTATAAAATGGAGTGGAAGGATCCTTCGGTGAGATACCAAGTTGCCACACAAGCATACCATCAAATATCATTTGTTCGAGGAAAATTGTTACACCATACCAATCTTAATTATGATGGATTTGTTTATCCCCAATCAGGATACTATCAAACCAAACTGTACATTTTATTACAGCAATTTCATATATAGTTAATTTTTTTCCCTTTTCTTTTTGAATCCTATTCACAAGAGAAGCTTATAGTACATTGTACTGTGGATGGACTAAGGATTAGATAATTCAAGAAACTAGATGTATAGTGCACATGAACTTTCTTTTATTATTATTATATATAGCATCTGCACCTCTTAATACGGCATTAGAGTTTGTCGCAGTATGTTGTTTTAATTCTTAACATGCATGTGTCAGCATCAACCCAGTCTATGTGCAATTATATCCAATTATTTTAATGTTTACTTGATATTCTATGCTGATAATGTTCTGTTCATAATGATCAAATAAGTGAATGAGTAAGAGATGGATTTCAAATCTTTCTCCTCTCTCAAATTATAAACAAAACTAGTTCTTCACATTCCAGACTTACCCTCAATGCCCAGTACCAATGTTGAAATAGCTTTTCCATTTCAGTTCCTACAATATACCCTAAGCCACTAGAGAAAGAGGGAAGATCAAGAGGAAGGAAATAATTAATTAATAGTCCATACAGAAGTACCAAGATAATATATCAAATAGTCTATGGGTGAGGGAAACAAATAATTCACTTGTGATGGAAATACCCCAAGTAAATCTTCATAATCACAATTTCACTTCCTATTGACATTCAATGTTTTCCAATTATCTGCTGTAAGACACACTATCTCCAAATTATCTGATGTTAGGAAATGACCTGATCAATTAACTGAGGATATAATTAATTAAAGTTTGATTACTTTTTAATGCAAATCTCACCCATGAAAGATTGTAAACTTATAGTTAGTTGCAGAGGGTGGGAGGAGAATCATAATCACCTTATTCTAGAAATAAAACATGGTCTTTAGCTAATTCAATCCTATAATCGACAGGCAAGTGATCTCATACCAGCTGGTGAAATTCACCTAGTAAATTTACATTCATCTGTGGTGAAAATCAAACTTATGGCATGCTGAAGAGTGGAGACATACTCCACTTAGTCAAGCAGGCTGGCTAATGAAGTGCCATCTAGGTAGTCAGCTGACATAACCAAATTATTCAAAACCTATTTAACAGTATGGTTATTTGAATGTCAGATAATTGAGAGATCACCATGTCTATCAGCATTAAGGACCTTCAACCTTAAGACTGTTATAAAGATATACATATGAAAATAAAGTCTATAAGGCTTCATTTGTTATCAAATAATATAAAAGGAAGGATAACAAATACTAATTAACATTTTATAGATGAGGAGCAAAATAATGATTGCCTGGGGATATGATTTCTAAAATGTCCAAGAACTTATGAGAATACAACCCTTTGGCATGAAAACTGCCACGATACTGCATTACTCTGTGCAAGTAACACAAGATTTTAAAGTTTCAAAAGCAACCACTGGTTTGCTACTTTACTATAAAAGAGACATTCATTATCTTTTTCACAATAAATAAATATAGTTTTAGTTGAATCAAAAATTTATTTTCATAAATCTGTGCACATATACCCAAAGCATACAGGATTATGTACATGGAATTGACTAAACTGATGAAAGTCTTTTGCCCTTCTGGAGTTATGGCCTTAAGTGTTGTAGAATGTGTGTTGGAGGAGGAAAAATACTACCGTCTCCATATGAGGTAGACGAAAGCAAGAATGTATTTCTGTACACTAGTAGATATACATAACAGTAATTACATTCTTAATGAATCAGTCAAGCAATTTTGGCTATACAAAAATTAACTGCAATTTCCAAGATCTTGCAGTTTGTCACTGAAAATTCATTCTGCAATTATGGTGTCATGCTTTTCATCCATGAAATGTCATCAACTGGCAAATGCAGTGCAGGAGAATGTAATGGCTGGCTGTGTATATGGTTGATACTTATCAACCAGAAAACTTTATTGAATTAAAGTGAACTGATGAATTGAATACAAGTACTTGTTTTCCTTTATAGCCCCCCCCCCCCCATGATCCAGAAAACCTAGAGAACAAACTACTTTCAGGCTACCAATAAGTGGGTGGTGGTCTCATACAGGCAATGAAATTCATCTCCACTTAAAGACATTCATAAACATCCATGCATATGGCAGGACTTGAACTTGCAATCTAATGTTTGTAGAGCGAGTATGCTCTACAAACCAATCAGGTAGAAAATCTTGGAACCCAACTTTAGATTTAAGACTTTTTTCACGCCACTTCAGTGGTTGCATTGCATAATTCAGAAGGCCTGGTCAGAGAGTTAAATTCTGGATGATTGGAGCAGAGTTCTCATAGTACCCATCTATAAAAAGGGAAATAAAACTGAATGTGAGAATTAGAGGTATTTCCCTTGAGAAACGGCTAAGAATTGTAGAAGGAAACTTAGTAAAGAAAAAGCTGGATTCAGGCCAAATAGAAATTGTTAGTATCAGATTTTCACATTAAGACAAATAGTTGAGCAACCTTGGGAATATAACAAGGATTTGTATTAAACTTTTCTATATGGAAAAGGGATATGGCAAGGAGCCAAGAGGAAGGCTCTTCAAAACGCTACAGTTATACAGCACAAATGGGACATTATATCAAGTAATACAAGGTCTTTATTTAAGCTGTAAAGTCAACAGACATATTCATTATCTATATCATGGGTGGCCAAACTTTTAGACATTGGGGGCTACTTACCTAGTGAAAATATCTCTGCGGGCGACTATAGATGTGATCGAAAATTGTGGAATATTTTCGAGATTTTTAAAAGCTTATAAGGCAATAAATATAACAAAAAAAAAAGAAAATTTATTGGTCATAACTTTATTAAAAAAATAATAAAAAATACAAAAAACTAAATAAAATTATACAAACAAAATTGAATATTTTAATTTAATTGGACGATACCTGACATTGCATAGATGCAGCTAAGTGATTATAATCTGGATCATGTGAACTTAAAGAAATTCGTAAACATGATTCCATATGTTGATCACTTAGCTGTGATCTATGCTTTATCTTAATAGCATTCATACATGAGAATGCCGATTTGCACAAATAAGTTGATCCAAAAAATGCGTTAAAATAAGAGGCGATTCTCGAAATATTTGGATATTTACTTTTGTGGATCAACCTCCAAAAACTATTATTTGAAGCAATTGATTTGAGGTGGATATCGCATTTCATATTTATAATTTCTTCTTCCAAATCTACTCTATTTGTGTCGAGAAATTCATTCAATTTTGAAGCAGTATTCTCAACATTAATATTTTCATTGAAGGGATATGATAAAAAAAGTAGCGATATCATCGAGCTTACCGATTCCTACAAATCTTACCTCAGATTCATTCATTAAAAGTCTTATGCTTTTAGTGTGTTTATTAAAGGTGACGTTTTGTATATTCCTTGACTGGTTGGCCAAATTTTTAAAATGTTTCAATTCGCACCGCTTTAATTGTATTTCGAGCATGTTTATTTTTTCCTTGATTGATTTTAAGGAACTTATCATATCAATGATTGTTTTATTTTTTCCTTGTAATTCTAAGTTTAGGTTATTTAGATTTTCTATAATGTCACAGAAAAAGGCGAGGTCAAGAAGCCATTCTTTATCATTTAATTCTGTATGTGAATCATCTCTGTTTTTCAAAAATGAATTTATTTGTGGAAGAAGTTCTCTGAATCTTGCTAAAAATGTGGCGCGGCTTAACCATCTTACATCAGTATGTAACAATAATTCACTATGCTCACTATCGCATTCTTTTAGCAAAGCCCGAAATTGTCGACGCACAAAGCTATTTGATCTTATTGAATTAACAATTTTGAAAGCAACATTCATAACATGATTGAATTTCAGTACTTTTGAACACAAGGCCTGCTGATGAATGATGCAATGATAGTCCACAAAACTTGGTATATCTTCATCATTTTTACAAAGAGTGACGAAACCGATTTTATTACCTACCATTGCAGGCGCTCCGTCCATAGTTATTGACACTAACTTATAAATTGGAAAACTTGTACGTACAATGTAATTCTTAAATAAATCATAGATATCTTGATCTCTTGTTCGTCCTTGAATTGGAATAATGGTTAATAATTCTTCTGTGGGCGACATATCCTCAAAAACCATTCGAATAAAAATACATAATTGTGCAATAACAGCGTAATCAGTAGATTCGTCAAGCTGTAGTGACAAAAAATTGCACTTATGTTTTCATGCAGAATCTCTTCGAGGTTCCGGCTGGTTTCTTCTGCTCTACGCATGATTGTGTTTCGTGATAATGACATATTGTTAATAGCAGTTATTATTTCTGATTTATTCTTAAAATTTTGAAATAATATTTCACCAGCTTTGATGGAGGCTTCCTTCCATAATTCTCCATCTTGAAATGGCTTATTATTTAATTAAAGTTTCAGCAACTTTGAATGACGCAATTTTAGCAGCCTTTGCGCCTGTATTGTACTTGACGAAAATATTTTGTTGTGCTGTCAGCAGTATCTTCATTTGATGTACCTTTGCTTTTCTTAAGGCAGTGCCCTGTGGATAATCTTCTTCGTAGTTTTTATGAACAGTTCGATAGTGTCTTTTCACATTTGCTTTTTTCAGTAAAGCCACATTCGTGTTGCAAATTATACATATGCATTTGTCTTTCATCATAATAAAGAAAAAATCTTCTTCCCATTCTTTATGATAGTGATAAGTTTTTATTTTCTTCACACTTGTTCTTGGCTCACTCATTGTTATCCTTTTTTTTTTTTTTTTTTTTTTTTTAACAATACTAATTGCATTCACTTGCTTAATTTAAAATAATACACATTAAAGATCGATAAACAGAAAACGATTTCATGGGATTACTCAGTACTAAAATACTGGATAATCAGGACACTTTGGCTGCAAGAGTCTTGATCAAGAAAAATACACAGATGGACTGTCAACTGCCAGTGTACACGTCATCAAACGTGTTACCATTGGGCGCGTTCAGAACCATCACGCGAACGTTTCTGGACGAAGCGAATCATGTGACTGCTGTAAAGCGATGGCTTCATTGTTAACTGCTAAATTATAAACTTTACATCAGATTAGAAATAAATTAGTTTGACATGTTTGACAATTTTTCTTATCAATTAATAATTTTGATTATCATTTATCTATTCATTTTCAATCTATTTATTTGTTTAATTTGCTACATTCGTTAAGAAACAAATAATTTGCTACATTCAGGTGCCTTGCAGTCGACGTCTTGGCCACCCCTGATCTATATGGATCACATTATGAAGGAACGTGGTATTAAATCTGATATCAAAATTGGCAGTGTTAATCTTAGTTCTTTTACTTTATGCAGATGATGTTATACTTCTGAATATATCCAATAGAATTCAGCATGATTCCCTGACAAAATTGAATAACTATTGTAATAAATTTGGTATAAAATCAGCAATAAAAATAAAATGAAAATAGGCAGAAACATTGAAAACATCTGTACCCTGAATGGTGAACCAGAACAAGTAAAACATTTCAGCCATTTAGGCACAATTTTTAGTGAAGGTGGTAAACTAAATATGGAAATAGACAACAGAATTAGTAAAGTTGGTATGGAAGTCAGCTGAATAAATTTATACGGAATAGGAAAGAAATGAGTTAAAACTCTAAATTAGCTATATAAAAGAAATAGTGTTTAAAGCAGTTTTAAGTTATAGATCTGAGAGCTGAATTAGAAATAAAACACTTGATCAAAGACCAGAGACCTGTGACATGAGAGTTCTAAGAAAGATTAATGGAATGAACAGATGGCATCAATAATGGCAGTATCATATTAAAAATGAGGACATAGGAAAGAACTTGCCATTATTAGCATTTAAGAATGTGTTAGTAGAGCTAATCTCAGGTTGTATGGTCACTTAAATAGAATGGGAGAGGAAAGATTAAAAAACAAAGGAAAAAGACTCATAGGTAGATTGGTTGATACAATAAAAAGTGCCTTAAAATACAGAAATACAAGATATGATAATGTTCGAGTCTTGACAGATAGCAGATTAATTTGGAGGAAAATTGTTGATCAGAAGCTCATGCAGTGCTATCATAATTATCCAGTACACACACCATGAGGGTACATATCAGGACTCTGATGACTTCAGTGTGAGATCACTCACTGTGAAGGTCAGGAGACTACTACCCTCCTTGTTCAAGGATAGTAGCCATATATCAAGTGGCAAAAACCTTTTACTACCTGAAGACTTGTGCAAACATCCATGCAAAATTGGAATTTTACCTCAATGCTTGGTAGTTAGAAAATACCTCAAACAACTAGGTCAGCAAAGAAATGTAATTTTAGAAATGATTTAAGAAATCATGCAAGAAAATTCATTTTCTCAGTGGTGTGTCCACCAAGAAAGTCACATTTATCTCCTGCGAATAAACTGGCAACAAACACTGCTACTGTAACAGGCTATGTTTAATTGTCCTATAATGGGATCAATCAGATTTAAAAGTAACCAAGTTACTATGAGTGATAAGCCTATGAACTTTACATGCAAAGGAAATGACAAAAGTGCAGCTGCTTTAATCAGAGGCATCAGAATGTACACAACAATAAACTAAATTATCTAGACAACCCAATATTTCATCAATGTATCACCAACATTCAAGATCAGTTTATATAAAAAATGAGGGAATTAGATTTTTTTTTGCTACTGTATTAGTTAAATAATAAACAGTTGATTTGTAAATAACCAGTAGTACAGCAGTATTATCTTATTGCCGTATTCTCAAAGCAAGCTGGCTGCTAAACAGTGCATGGAATAGAACCAGATGATAATGAATGAGAAGGATTCCTGATTAATGAGCAAATAATCCAGCTGCCACTTGCTCTGCCAAGTTATGCTTGAAGGCAATTAGTACACTGGTCAATTCAGAGGCTTTCATCAAAGCTGAATAGGGGAGAGGAGACTGAGTACTCCATGTGCAAGGTATGCCTGTAGATCTTTTACCTTCATGCCACATGTCCTAATATAACATTTTTAAATAACTCAACAACATAAATAAAAAATTCCCCTCAGAAAACAATACCAAACTTAAAAACAAAGAAACCCATTAAAAACCATATCCACTTCGATATTTAGGTCCAAAATCCAATATGAATGTGTGCAACAGATCTAAATTTCACCTGTTATTTTCAACAGAACCTCAACTACTGTTCACATCAACTTTCCCACCCACATTGCACATCCCCTCCACCACAAAGGTTGGAACAAACCTGTGCATTTGTCAGATATATCTTACATCTGATCAGAGAATAAACCTTATATCTCCCTTTTTCAATCTACTCTGTGCCTCCATGCCACATGTCCTAATATTAGGAAGAAATTTGCAGCCACTTGGGCTACAAATTTCTTCCTCCTATTATATTATAGGGGAAAGAATTTGCATTTTAATTAGGAATATGGAGATGTAATACAATTTGGATTACCTTACACTGTTGATCTTTGTCATTTATTTATGCTATTATTCAATTATTTGAGTAATAGCATAAAATAGCTATTATTCAAATAGCTCCTCTCACTTTAAATGGCCATACCACCTTAGATTAGATGTGCCTACACATTCTTGAATGCTAACAATGTTAAATTCCTTTCTATTATCTTCATATTTTTAATATGATTCTGCCATTGATGTTATCTGTTCACTCCACTAATTTTTCTTAGAATGCTCTCATATCTATGGCAGTTTTAACGTGTGCTGGCTGATGTTCCGTGCACTAAGCCACGCTTAGTAGTGTGCATTTGTTTACTCGCAGTGAATGGTTTATGTACGTACGCATTTTATAGACCTATTCAATATAAATTTAAAATTAGATATGTATGAATGGTAAAACACATCTTTGTAACCCTAACCTTAAAATATGGATAAACAGAAAAGAGTTAATTTAATGTTAAATCAAAAATCAGAAGTCATACAAAGTTGGATTTGAGAGTATGTGTGAACAATATGGCATAAAAAAAGCAAACTGTATCGGACATTAAAAATAAAGACAAAATAAAAAAAATTTGTGATAATCTACTTTATTATATAACGGACTTTTGGATTTAACGCACCCCCTCCCCCTCGCCTGAATTAGTCCATTATATTGAGGTTTTACTGTACTTCAACCTTGGTATCACCTCTGGGTCTGGCTCCCACTGATGAGACCTCAAAAAAAGATCGAATCTAATCTGGGTAGTGACCCTTCCCATAATGCATAACATTATACATACCCGTAAGGATATGCTTTGCATTATGGGATACTTATGCATGTAATGTAAAGTCATAAGCTTCTATATACGAGTTGCCCCAGTCCTGATAATATTTCGGGCACCAACTTGTTTGCTTACATTAGGATAAAGGATTAAACCAAGTATACAATTTCTTCGAAATCTTTAATGTATAGTATAACCAAGTGGAAAAACTTGCATTAATTTATCTCTTATTTCATATAAATTCATTTAAAAATTATAATCTTGGTTTAATCCTCTATCCAAGTGTAAGCGAATAAAGTCTGCATGTGAAGTAACTTTACGACTGGGCTACTTGCGTATAGAGGCTAATGAGTTCACGTCGCTTGTAGATATTAAAAAGACATAGTTTAAGTTGCCAATGGCTACACGAAATCTTGGAACTATATGGTGTATGACTGATCGTCATGCAAAGCAACATTTAGTTTATATTTAAGTAATAGCTCAGCATTGGAAGTGAAGAATACTGAGGAAGATAATGGTTCAAAATTGTGCATAAATTACACTTACACATAGACACGGCTGAAAATTTATTTAAGATAGATTAATTACAAATATTTTGATTCACATTTCGTGGATCAGTGTAATAACTGATGAAAAACTAATGTTTACTGGGATGGCACTATGTAAATCTTCTCTTTTAACAGAGGGTGCAGAAAAACGACTGATAATTTTCACTATTATTTTGGGGTCCTACATTTCTTGTGCCCTAAAGAAGTTTAATATTTCAACAACCTTCAAGCCTATTAATTCAATTAGCTCTATGATACAATCTCCAAAACATTAAATTCCACCTTCACTGCTACCTGGAATCTATTCTATTCAGTCCCATGTAACTAGGTTATTCTACTTTGAGCAAACAGGCAATTATTTCTATACATCTTTCTGAACATCAATCCTACATTATTCCCTCTCATCCTCCCCAAGAAGCAGAACATGAGGTTACTAATATTAGATACAGTCTACTTATGATGCCAAATTATAACATAGATGTTCTCATAAATATGAGCATCTTTAAAGAAAGTTCTGAAGTACTTCTGCATCAGCAAAACCTCAATCTTATTGATGGACTCTCCAAGCCAAAAATTTGGGAAATTATTATTAAGAACAATACCTGGTAATTATACAAATGTTTATCACATTTTTTTTTATTTTTATTTTTTTAAATGCATGCATGCTTCATTTGATCTTCACAGTATTGGTTTTTAACTGGCTATCTTGCAACTGCATATAAGGAGAGATTCCGTTCTCCATACACCTTTATTGCTATTTATTTTAATTTCTATATCAAATTGATGAGCCACGATACGTAAATCAAAATATTTGTAGTTAATCTAAATTAAATAATTTTTCAACTTGGTCTACATGTAAGTTACGTAGAGTTATGAATAACATAGTTATCTCTTAGTAAATGTATTATGGTTCAACGTCAAGTTAGGCATTGTATAGTATCTACACTTATTTTTTTCCATCCAAATGGAAATTATTCTGGGTGGGGGTCTGGCTAAATAGTTACTTAAGATTTGGTACTTGGAAGCTTTATAATAATTTGTAAAGCTATTTAATTTTCTGCTTCGATTGGGCCATTTGTAAGGGCATAAATAGGCAAAGGTGTGTTGAAATTTACAATGCAAAAGAAATGTTCACATAACAATTTTGATTTCAATCGATGCATTTTTACTGGCAAAACAATTATTCAAACCAATATTAATTCTATAACTAGCTGAGCTGAATGTAATGAAACTTGGTGTTTTGGATCTTTAATTAAAAGTTGTCATTTCAACTGGACTATTTGTAATGATAAAATTAAGAAAATAAAAATTATACTTGAGTATTCATGTCAGATTACAAAGAAAAGTGGTATTAAACCTGATATCAAAATTAGAAATGTTAATCTCAGCTTTTTACTTTATGTGCATGCAATTATCAAATTCCTGACATGTACCCTCAAGGGGTACACAGGATATGATAGTCCCACATGAAAAATTTACATCACTACTAACTTCCTATCTACCATTTTCCTCCAAATTAATCTGTTACCTGTCAAGACTCCAACATTATCACATCTTATATTTCTCTTTTCTAAGGCACTTTTTACCATATCAATCCACCTATATTTTGATCTTCCTCTAGGTCTTTTTCTTGCCAACTTGGCAAGAAAAAGACCTAGAGGAAGATTAGCAGAACTCATTCTGCTAATCTTCCTCTAATTAGAGGAAGATAACACATTCCTGGAATGCTAACAATGTCAAGTTGTTTCCTAATATCCTCGTTTTTAATATGATATTGTCATTGATAGCATCAATTCACGCCCCTAATCTTTCTCAGGACTCTCATATCTGTGGTCTCTAGTCTTTGGTCAAGTGTTTTATTTCTAATCCAGCTCTCAGATCCATAAGTTAAAATTGGTTTGAACACTGTCTTGTATACAGACAATTTAGTGTTTTGATTAATTTCTCTCTTATTCCACATAAATTTATTCAGTTGACTTCCTACCATACCAGTTTTGTTGATTCTGTTGTCTATTTCCATATTTAATTTACCATCTTCACTAAAAATCTTGCCTAAGTAGCTGGAGTGTTTTACTTGTTCTATAGGTTCTCCATTCACAATGCAGTTGATATTTTCAATGCTTCTGTCTATTTTCATTATCTTTGTCTTGTTATTGCTGACCTTCCCACCATATCTATTACAACAGTTATTCAATTTAGTCAGGGAATCTTGCAGACTTGTAGCAGATTTATTTAGAAGTATAACATCATCTGCATAAAGCAAAGAGCTGAGATTAACATCTCCAATTTCAATATCAGGTTTACTACTGTTTTCCTTCATAATGTGATCGATATAGATAATGAATAACAGAGGGGATAATTTACATCCTTGTCTGATATCCGATTTAACGCCAAACCATCTTCATGCACTTCCTTCAGTTCTAACTGTTGACTTACAACTCAAATAAAGACTATGTATTGCTTCACTGACACCATACAACTGTAACATTCATCATCATCATCACGAACCATGGGCCCGTTGATGTCCGATGCCTGTTTTGCTATCTTCTTCCCCCTTTCTTTGTCCAGTGCACAGTGTGGCAGTTTTTGTACACTCATTCCACACCAGTCTTTTATATCGTCTATCCATTCTCTGTATGGTCTACCTCTTCTGTTTAAGCCATCCAAAATATCATACATAAATGTCTTTATCTTCCAGTCTTCACTCATTCAAATGTGTCCAAATAATTGCAGCTTCCATTTTATAATCTTCTACATTTGATTCTGTTTTGGTTGTATCTTCTGATAGAGCTCTTCATTGGTGATTTTCTGTACCCATCCTATTCTTAGAATCTTCCTGTAACAAGTTCTTTCAACTGCCAAAATTGTTTTTCTTGATTCCTTATTTATTACCCACGTTTCAGATCCATACAGTATACACCGCTGAAGATGCATGTTTCCAATACTCTTAGTTTTGTTTGCAGACTGATCACTTTACTTTTCCAGATGTTATCCATGGCCTTAAGATTTCTTCCCCCCTTTGCAATTCTGATCTTTATTTCTTTTTTACAGTCCAAGTCTACTTCCCAAATATGTGAATTGTTCTACATTTTCTATATCAGTTCCAACCACTTGTATCTTTTGTTTCATGTTCTTCTCACCAAATACCATTGTCTTTGTTTTTTCAAAGTTCATAACAAGTCCAAATCTCTTCCCTTCCTCATTTAACAGTTTCAGTGTTTTTTGTAGTTCTCTTTCATCTTCTTCAATAATAACAATGTCATCTGCAAATCTCAGATTGTTAATTCTCATTCCATGTGCAGATATTCTTTGGCATCTTCTTTCATTTTATTCATTGCTCTTTCTAAATGTGTGATGAAAATGCTTGGTGATATTGGGTCTCCCTGTCTAGTACCTCTGCTTGTTTTAAACCATTTCCCCAAATCATCACCTATTCTAACTGCTGCAAATGCATTCTGATAAACATCTTTTAATATAGCTATTAGTTTTTTTATCAATTCCGTAGGATTCCAGAACTGCTAATGTCACTTTCACGTCAATACTGTCAAATGCTTTCTGAAAATCAACAAAGCAAGTATATATGTTTTTGTTTTTTCTCCTGGCTTTCTCTGCTATTAACCTCATTGTCAAAATCTGTTGAATTGTAGTTCTATCTTTTCTAAATCCTGCTTGCTCGTCTGCAAGGCATGTTTCCAATTGTGTTCTCAATCATTCTGTCAATATGATCATCATCATCACTTTACCAAGGTGACTTATCAAGGCAATTGTTCTATCATTTTTACATTCTAGCTTATTTCCTTTCTTGTAAAATGTTACTAATATTGATTTCACCCACTCCTCTGGCATTTTCCCTTCTTTCCATACCATATTACATAGTTGGTGCATTTCTGTAACCATACTTTCACCACCATATTTAATCATTTCTCCAGTAATGTTATTGTTACCAGGACTCTTGTTGTGTTTTAGCCATCCTATTGCTTTTTCTACCTCTCCTCTTAAAATGTCCATATCATGCTCATTACCTGGTGGTGAAGTGCATTAACTGTAACATTATGTGCATGTTAAACTCCTAAATAAATCTAGTACAAGTCTGCAGGATTCCTTGACTAAATTGAGTAATTGCTGTAATAATTTTGATATGAAAATCAGCAATAAAAAAACAATGAAAATAGGAAGAAACATCAGCTGCATCCTGAATGGAGAACCTATAGAATAATTAAGATATTTCATGTAAGTAAGACATTTAGTAAGATGGCAGATTAAATATGGAAGTAGACAACAGAATTAGCAAAGCTGGTATAGTAGGAAGTCAACTGAATAAGTTTATATCGAATAAGAGAAAAATTAGTCAAAACATTAAATTAGTTGTATACAAGACAGTGTTAAAACTAATTTCAACTGGTCAATCTGAGACCTGGGTTGGAAATAAAACACTTCAAAAGATTGAAGATTATAGGTATGCTAGTTTTGAGAAAGCATAGTGGAGTGAACAGATGGCATCAATGACAGTATTGTATTAAAAATTAGGATATTAGAGAAGAACTTGACATTGTTAACATTCACGAAGGTGTTAACAGAGCTAATCTCATATGGTATGGTCATTTAAGCAGAATGGGAGAGGAAAGATCAACAAAACAAGTGTTCTTTGCTAGGTTTGCAATAAAAAGATCTATAGGAAGACCAAGATGTGAGTGGATTGATACAGTAAAAAGCACCTTAGAAGGCAGAAATATAAGATCAGATAATGTTGGAATGTTGACAACAGATAAGACAAGATGAACAATAGCTTACACCAGTTGAAATGAAATTCATGAGAACTGCGAGATATGTGACAGAACCACTTTAAAAAAAAAAGTATAAAATTAAATTTATACCAGCAACATACACAAGAATGGTTATAGCATATAAACAGAAATGAACAGGACCAGAATACCTCAACAGATGTCTTGAGACTAACAGAGCCACCAGGCTTACTACTGAGAAGGATAATTGTTCAATGGCTGTATGAGACCAAAAATATTTTGGTCTTCAGGACTTTATATTCTGAAATCAATGCTATTTACACTTAACTTCCTTATATAGAATTTTATACTAACAGAAGACAAAGTAAAAGAAGAAAAATTAGATGTCAGTGCATAAGCAAAAATCTAAATAAGTCATAAGCTATCCTTTGGCTATTCTCACCAGAGTGGTGAGAATAGCCTATCTGGAAGGTAAGAGGAGTTTGTTAAAGGGCAGCCTGGTTTCATATTACATTTTATAATGAGGCAGTGACTATTGGACAGAGAAGATGCTTTTATTTAATATTCAAACTAATAACACATAAGCTAGTATTCAAACAGAATGAAATGAATAGCCCAGATACAGGAATGGTTGGCTGATAGAAACAAGCAACTTGTGTATGGTTAAACATCTCCAAGACATTTCCCCCACGTTATTTTTTGTTGTTGACCAAGATTCTGTTCTGGGGATGCCATTTTGTTTAAATAATGATGTATTCAAAGTCAGAGAGATATCCAATTGTTTACAGACGATGCTAAGTTATGGATAGTAATGGCAGATAGCTCAGATGATATTTCTACTTTAAGAGAATTTTAATAGATTGGCGATATGGGTAGATGAATGAGGATTTCAGTTCACTGTTGCCAAGCGTAAGGATCACTTCAGCCAAAGAGGGAGTGAGATATATTGATGGAACTTCAACTTCACTCCAGGAAGTAGACAAAAAAAAAAAAAAAAAAAAGTGGCAAATCCCATAGTGATTGCAGACCGCAAGCTAAGTACAGAAGAATGCATTGTAAAAGTTGAGAAAACTGCTCCTAATGTAAAGGATAATGACAAGTAGGGATATGGAAGTGAAAATCTAACAATATAAAGGATATTAGATTAAACCTGAATTTCACGATCAGATCACCTGGATATCTGTATGATAAGACAGAGTTCAGAGTCAAATGCTGTCTTAAAGGCACAAGATCAAATATTAAGATGCAAATTTAGGGAATGTGCTTTGCACAGCAATTACATTCAAAGAGAAGAAGATATCATTGTGACGAAGTTGGTGAGAAAAGCCTATGCAACTGATTTTGGGAAAAAATGCATAGGGAAATAAATAGCCAGTGAGAAAATGAGGTTATCCCTTAAAGTTGCATAAGGATAATGCAATTAAGAAAGTGAAAAGTACAGCTTTTACATTATGAACAAATTAACAGCAAGAAGATGGAACTAAGCTCTGGCAATATCAGAAGGCTGGAAAGTCAGTTGAGAAAATTAAATAAAACATAAGAAAATTATTTTATTTCAATAATTATTTACTTACCTTCCTACTGGTATAGCAAAGTAAAACAGAGCCAGCATTTTTGATCTTTTGTTGTCAGAAAACATGTCTGCAATAATAGTTGGTGCAATTGTTGAATAACTAGCTTCACCTACTCCTACCAGTGCTCTTAGGAAAATAAACAATCCAAAGTACTGTAGAAGAAAAAAGAAAGCGCATTATGCTAATCAAAATTAAATTGCTAATATAGTAAGATAAATTTTGATTAAATTCTTCAGTTTCTACATCTGACAGCGTACTGCCGAGTTAAAAATTCAAACTAGTAGTTTTGAAATTAGTGATTTCAGTAGTGTAAAAAATGAAAATGTGTGAATTAAGTATTTATCATTTTGAAAGTACAATCTACCACAAAAATCATTTTGAAAGTACAATCTACCACAAAAATCATTAAATTAACATTGAAAAATGCCAATTTTTTAATGTTAATTAATGTAATTTTCACAAAAATAATAATTATTATTATCTGAGACCTCCAGGAAGTCAAGGACTCATCGAGGGAGGCTGTAAATTACCCAACCCAGCCCTCAATACCTACCCATGAATTCATTCACACTAGATGTACTCACTACCCATAAGGGCAAATTATTCCACTCACTCACTGCTCTCTTGGAGAAAAACCTAGCTATTACCCCTTTCTTGACTGCAAATAAATTTAACTTCCATGGATGCCCCTGTGTTCTCTCCCCACCTTCCATATAACGAAAAATTTCATCAGTTGAAATGCTATAACACCCATTCAAAAGTTTATAGACCTCTATTCATATCATCCGTCTTTCTCCTGTTAACCGGAGTCTGTAATCCACATATTCACAATCTGTCATCCTCATAATCTAAATCCCATAATCTGGATATAATCTTTGTAACTCTTCTTTGCATCATTTCCACAGCTTCTTTATCTGCTTGGAACCCAGGAGACCAAATCTGCACACAGTAATCCAAGTGTGGTCATATTAAAGCCTTATAAAGAGGCAAAAATACTTCCTTATCCTTTACATGTCAAGGTTTGCTTCAACATAGCAATTATCCTCTGAGTTGTATTTGCAACTTTTGCTATGTGACCTTTGAACTTTAAATTCTTATCCACCAATACTAAGAACCCTTGCCTCTTCAGTTTTTTCTTGTAGCATAACCCCCCTAATATAATATGTCGCTGGCACTCTAATCACGCCAAAGTGCATAACTTTGCACTAACATTAAACTGACAGCCATTTTCGTTTGCCCAGATTTCCAGTCTATTCAAATCATTTTGTAACTGCTGAATATCAGTAGCATCCCTGATTGCCCTGCCTATCATCAGCAAACAATTGCAAATCTGATGATAGACCCTGCTTGATGTCATTAACGTATAGATTGAACAATAATGGCCCAAGGACTAAACCCTGAGGTACACCACTGGTTAATTTAAATCTGGCAGATTCACACCCACTGTATATCACTTTTTGATATCTGTCTGTCAACCATCCCCTGATCCAAGTCAATAGATTATGTTCCTATCTTCACTACCACACTAGAGATACTAATAGGTCGGTAGTTAGACACATTTGTTTTTACACCACCCTTGTGCAATGGAACTATCATACATTCCTTCCATTCCTGTGGTATCATTCCTGAGCTGAGACTCAAGTTATACAAATGTGTGAAAGGCCTAGCCAATTCAGCCATATCTTCCTTTAACAAACAGGAAGATAATCCATCTGTCCCTATTGACGAATTCTTATCTAGGTTATGCAAGAGCTCTTCAACCTCATTTTCATGAACCTCTAACTCTTCATCCAACGTAGCAGTAGCACCATGCTACATACACCTGGTTGATATATCTTAGCAAAGTGAGCACTCATCAACTGAACAATCTCCTTAGCTTCCAACACTTGTGTATCATCTGCATTCAATGAAGTTATTCTTCCACATTCATTCTTTCTTTTGTTTGCGACATAATGATAAAATTCTTTTGGGTTGCCTTTAGCTTGCATGGCCAATTTCTTTTCATACTCTGTTTTAGCTTTTCTCACAATACTCGTTACTTTTCTGGCCTGAGCTTTATATATTTCATAACTCCTCTCACTCTTATTCTCACAATATTCTTTCCACATCATCTTCTTGTGGATCTCTAGCTTAATAAATTAAGCATGGACAAACTGTTTTGCTAATTAATCAGATTTTGGTGGCCTATATAGACAATCTTGTAACTTCTAGGATACCATGACAGTACTACAAGTCTGTATTATTATTACTGGTTTCCTATCAATTTCCTTCCAAATTAATAGGTGATCAGGTCCCAGGACTATTCAGATCTTGCATTCTGGCCTTCTAAAACAAAATATTCACAGCATAAATAAATATAAATAAATCTATTTCTCTAGAACTTTTTCTTGCCATGCTGACAATAAACACTTGTTTTGATAATCCCTCTTTCTCACATACTGTTTAAATGACCATATCTCTCTGCTCATCCCTCCAATCCTTTGGATGAGTTCTGGTCACATAGTCTGGAAATGTGATGTACAATTCTAATATTATACTATTGATAACAACATATATTCTAATTTATTTCACAATTCTTATCTCTATGGTCTTTAGTCAAATCAAATTATTTCTATCCTAAATATCATTTCTATCCTTAAGTTGCAATCGGATATAAATATAAATTTAAATATTTATTTTAAATATTTAAATAAATATAAATAAGTTGCATTTCTACATATTTGTAGAAATGTGGTGCCTCTGGTCCCACAAAAGGTTCTCTTAACAAAGAATTGGAGGAATTTTTTTGTCATTAGAGAAGGCAGCTGACAAAGAAAAATGTCAAAGCTGGTCCTTGTTGAAGATCTGAATAAGAGTAAGAAATGAATCCCATGCATATAGTGATGTTCTTGGAAAATTTGTAGAAAAAGTAAAGCTAATAATAATGGTAAGCTCCTGATAGTCTGGATACAGACTATTCATTACTAACACCATGTTCCAACAAAGATGTGCAGCTCACAAGGGGGGAAACAAAAAAAAAAAAAAACCTTCACTATGTTATTGCTGATGGCAAATATCACAGAATTTCACCTATTTTTTGAATAGGATGGAATTGTGGACTTGGGAAAATGGGTGTCAGTTCAATGTCAGTAAATGTAAAGTCATTCACTTCGGCATGATTGGATATCCAATGTCATATATTGGTGGGATTAGGCTAGAATAAACTGATGAGGCTAGGGATCTTAGAGCGTTAATAGATAGGAAGCTGAAGTTCAGGGGCCATGTGACGATTGCAAATACAACTCTCAAAAGATAATTGCAATGCTGAAACAAAAATTCACATGTAAAGATAAAGATGTTATTTTGCCTCTTTACAAGGTCTTGATAAAACTTCACTTGGATTATTGTGCATAGGTCTGGTCTCCTAGTTTTCATTGTGATTCTGATATAATGGAGAGAGTACAGAGGAGAGTGTTGAAAATGATGATTGTGGAATATTGATTATGAAAATAGGTTGAGAATTTGTAGACTGCAGACACTAGCAAACAGGAGAAAGAGGGTGATACGATTGAGACTTACAAACTTCTGAAAGGGTCATACAGGATTTCAACTGCTGGAATTTTTCAATTTATGGAGGGTGAGGAAAGGACGAGAGGCCATCTTTGGAAGCTGAGAATGAAGGCTGCCAAGAAGGGTGTGAGGGCTAGATTTTTCTCTCAGAGGGTGGTGCATGATTGGAATGGATTGCCTTTGGATGTTGTGAGTGCAAGCAGTGTGAATGAATTCAACCATAAGTATGATAGTTGGTGTGTGTAGTATGTGGAATCACCCCAATGATATGCATCTCATTCACCTACCCCCATCTAGCTTCACTCCTTGCTCAAACACCTTCATGCAGCTTCCAATGATAAATAGGAAAAGCCACCCACCACTGGCTTGCACAGTAGTTCCTCTCACCAGTCATCTTGGTTACTTGTGTTTCTAGCATTTTACTACCTCCTAGATCTGTGCACATTTGTTCAGGTGCTATCTAACTGATATCAGACTGCTGATATGTACAAGATACTATATAAAGATATGACATCTTATATAATAGCATAATTACATTTCTTATTCCCACATGTCAGTATCCCTATCAATATAGCAGAAAATTTAATTTGGTATATTTTGTCAGTATTTCAAGCTGGTTGAATGTAATTTCTTTTTATGTGGTTCCCACCCATAAAAGATTTTTTTGTAAACCTATCTTACAATTGTACCATATATAAGATAAGGATGTTTTTATTATTAATAATTTTATTTATTATTTTGTATTTATTTTATATATTTCCATAGCCCAGACACCTGCTCTGGAACTTTTTCAAACCATTTCAAGACTCCAATAAACAGGGAAGTGCTCTTGCATTGGGTGATAAAATTCACCTCAAATCTAAAGACAATTGCAAACATCCACACCCAGGATGGGATTCAAACCTACAGTCTATTGGTTGCAAAGTGAATACATTAACCACCTGACCAACTAGTACACTAACTAGATAAAAGAGATACTGGCAGTTCAATGGTGTTTGGAATTTTAAGTAAACTGGATGCTAAAGAGGCTGTGGGACTGGATGGGACATCATATATATATATTAAGGGAATGTGCAAAGGAGCTGCCGGAGCCCTTGACTTAACTGTTCACAAGGTTGGCTGATGGAACAGTAAAAGTACAGTAAAACTTCATTTTACGAACTTAATTCGTTGTAGAAGGCATATAACAAAAAAGTTCGTAATGTAAAACTATTTTTACCATAGTAATTAACATAAAATAAATTTATCTGTTCCACAGGAAAAATGTTCACCTATTATCATAATCATAATTAAAATAAAAAATAAAATAAAAATACAAATATAACAAACTTTACCTTTTCTGAAGGTATATGGGGAGGGGGGGGGGTGGAAATTGTTTTGAAGGCGAGTCACCCTCCATAAAAATGTCAGGCCACATTTTTTTTCAGGCTGAGTTCATAGTTTTCAAAGAAACTTCCCCCATGTTTTATTTATAAGCCTCAAACAATGCAAGATGTTAAAGTGCTTTTCCAAAAGTCCCTGAGGGTCAGTTGTGTGTTAGATGTCACTTCAAGACGCACCTTTGAAACAAAACCTTTATTAAAGTTTTTTTTTTAAATTCGAAATGACCTGCTGATCCATGGGTTGGATAAGAGGAGTGGTATTAGGAGGTAGAAATTTGACTTTTATAAAGTTGTGTTCGCCCAAATCATCCTCCACGCCTTGGAGGGTGAGCAGGAGAATTGTCCAGCATAAGTGCTTTCAAAAAGGTAGTTTGATCAAGTTTTTTTTTTTTTTTTACACTAGGGGCAAACACTTCGTGGATCCACTCTATAAAACACTGCCTTGTTACCCAAGACTTACTGTTAGATCTCCACATCACATTGAGTTTACTTTTTTTTTAAAAAATTGATTTAAACACTGGGATTTCTGAGTGAAATCCCAGAGTGTTTAAATCAATAAAGGTTTAATTTTATAGTCACCACTAGCATTATCATATATAAGAGAGTCAACCGTTCCTTCATTGGTTTCTGTCCTGCAGTGCTTTCTCTTCTTGTGTGATATAAGTTCGCTTAGGCATCTTTTTCCAGAAAAGTCCTGTCTCATCACAATTAAACACTTGCTGAGGAATAAATTCTTCCATCCCTACATAAGTTTTAAATTCATCCACAAATTGATCAGTAACCTCTTTGTTAGCACTGGCAGCCTCTCCATCCTTATCACACTATGAATCCCAGTTCTCTTTTCAAAAGGCTCAAACTATCCCCTACTAGCTTAAAAATTGTCACTAGATCGTGGGATTGAACGCTTCAAGTCACTATGTAGTTGCTTAGCATTTTTTTTTTTTTTTTGCAAACTATTGCCTCCGAAATACTGTCACTTGCCATTTGTTTATTGTTAATCCACACTAACAAAAGTTTCTCCATTTCCTCAACAGCCTAGACCTTTAAGGATACAAAGTTTTCACACCTTTTGTCACATCAGCCTTTTTTAATCACATCTCTATTTTTAATAATAGTACAGATTGTCAATTTTGCCATGTTATAATCTTCAGAAAGTAAGTTCAGAAATATGAGTTCTATTTTCCCATTTAGCTATAAGTTCTTTCTTGAGTTCAATAGTTGGTCTGGGTGCTTTCTTTTTCTGTTTATTTTCATCACTACACTTTTTAGGAACCATATTAACTAATTATTAAATAAACACCACAACACAACTGAAAAAACACTTTGAATTGGGGAGTAAATTTATCAAAATTATGACACACACTAAGAGTGGATTCACAACACTTGAACATAACCAAACGCACTGACGCGAACTGATCAACAACTGCGGAGATAATGCCGGTGCACGTGAGTGTTGGTGCATTCGTAAAACAAACAGTGTTTACCAATCAACTTTATCTATAGAAGTAAAGTTGCAACTTCTATAGGTAAAGTTGATAAGGCTCTGTATTACTATAACCTTGGTATTTAGGGTCTAGCTACTCACTGAGGAGACCTCAAAAAAGGTTGAAACCGGTCTGGGTAGTGACCCCACCCATAATGCATTGCAGTATACATCTTCTAGTGAGATGTGCTTTACATTATGGGAAAATACTAAGAATAGTGATCAGAGCTTTACCCACCTTTACAATGAGTTGCCCTGGTGTTGTACCATCTTTAGACTTGAACTTTGTTTCAGGTGCAAACTTAATTGTTTGCATACTTGGGATTAGGAGTTAAAATAACCAAGTTTATAAAATAACTTGGTTATCCTAATATATATATATATATATATATATATATATATACACATATATACACACACACACACATCTCCCCTATGTTTGCTGAATTATCACTGAATATCCAAATTCAAATTTAAATAAAATTTACTCATTCCATTACTAGAAACAGGATTTATTTTGACCTGATTCTACCTAATAATATCAGATGACTTAAGTCCAATTAAGGTAGTAACACAAGAAAATAATGATGGAAACAATGTCCTACATAGCAGACAGTTTGAGTCAATCTGGTGTGAAGTGGAGACTAACAATGAAATAGATGGTTGGGTGTTGCTACAGACATTGCAGTTGCACTGCAGAGGACGAAGAAATGCATCGCCAATTTAGCCTTATGGGTACCAAATGAGTGATCATTATGGGGGGCTTTAATTTTCCAAACATTGACTGGGTAGACAAGAAATTTCATGATAAGAAAGAAGAGGAATTTATTGAATTGTTGTGAGACAACTATCTCAAGCAGCATGTGAAAGAGGAACTTGAGGCCAAAGAGCACTGGATTTGCTCATAGCATCAGAAGGGGTATCTGTTAAGAATATGGTTATTTTACCACCAGTTAGTGACAGTGATCATGCTGTGCTTTCTTAGCAAGTATCCAACTGTATTGATGCTCTGATTAGAACAGGTTGCATGTTAACTACAAAGCTGGAAATTATGATCAACTTAGGAGAATACTATCTTTGGTCCCATGGTATTAGTTCCTGAATGGGAAAAATGTCAGCAATGCATGGGAATCTACTTAAATCAGGCAGTATCTGAATGTATCCCTAGTGTTTGAAGAATAAATAAGTGGGGAGTGAAATGGATGTGCAACTTTAATAGATAAGAGATCCACAAGAAGATGATGTAGAAAGAATATTGTGAGAATAAGAGTGAGAGGAGTTATGAAATATATAAAGCTCATGCCATAAAAGTAACAAGTATTGTGTGGAAAGCTAAATCCAAGTGTGAAAAGAAATTGGCCATGCAAGCTAAATGCAATCCAAAAGAATTTTATCGTTATGCTGCAAGCAAAAGAAAGAATGAATGTGAATGAATAACTTTTGAATGCAGATGGTACTCAAGTGCTGGAAGCTAATGAGACTGTTCAATTAATGAGTGCTCAATTTGCTAAGATATATCAACCATTGTGCATAGTGCTTCTGTTACATTGGATGAAGAGTTAGACGTGCATGAAAATGAGGTTGAAAAGCTGTTGCAAAAACTGGATAAGAATGTCTATAGGGTCAGATGGAATATCAGCACATTTGCTAAAGGAATGTTCAACCAAATTGGCTGGGCCTTTCACATGTTTGTATAACTTGAGTCTAAGCTCAGGAATGATACCACAGGAATGTATGATGTTCCATTGCACAAGGGTGGTGCAAAAACTGATGTGTATAACTACCAACTTATCAATATCTCTCATGTAGTAATGAAGATTTTAGAGAAGTTGGTAAGAACTCACAAACAGAAATAGGTAGACAAACAAGCTATACTCTGCAAGGAGCAGCGTGGATTTACTAAAGGAAGGTCATGTTTTAGCAATTTTCTCATATTTTATAACAATGTTATGGCAAAGTTGGATAAAGAGAATGGATACACTATGATAATGTTGGATTTTTCTAAGGCATTTGATAGGATACCACATGAAAGGCTGTTGCATAAACTGGAGAATATGGGATTGGAACATAAACACTCAACCTGGATCAGGAGATGGTTGACATACAGATGTCAAGAAGTGGTATACAGTGGGTATGAATCTGCCAGATTTAAGGTGACCAGTGGTATACCTCAGGGTTCGGTCCTTGGGCCATTATAGTCCAATCTATAAATTAATGACATCAGGCAGGGTCTAACATCTGATGTGCAATTGTTTGTCAATGATGCGAGGGTAGGCAGGGCTACTGATACTCAGCACTTACAAAATGATTTGAATAGGCTGGAAATTTAGGCAAACAAAAATGGCTATCAGTTTAATGTTAGTAAGTGCAAAATTATGCACTTTGGTATGATTACAGCTCCAGCAGCATATTATATTAATGGGATTATGCTACAAGAAAGTGAAGAAGCAAGGGATCTTGGTGTGTTGGTGGACAGGAATTTGAAGTTCGAAGGTCACATAACGAAAGTTGCAAATACAACTCGGAGGATAATCGCGATGTTGACGCGAACCTTGACATGTAAGGATAAGAAGTCATTTTTGTGCACAGATTTGGTTTCCCAGATTCCAAGGGAATAAAGAAGCTGTGGAAAGGGTGCAAAGAAGAATTACAAAGATTATATCCGGATTATGGGATTTAGATTATGAGGACAGATTGCAAGTATGTGGATTACGGACTGGTTACAAGAGAAAGAGGGATGATAAGATACAGGTCTATAAACTTTTGAATGGGTATTAAAGGATAACATCTGATGAAATTTTTCGTTATATGGAAGGTGAGGAGAGAACATGGAGGCATCCATGGAAGTTCAGTTTATTCACAGTTAAAAAGGGCTAAGAGCTAGGTTGGGGGTGCTTAAGGGTCAAAGCTGTATAACTGAGAGGAGACCTCCACATAGCCTTTAAAGGAATGCGGAGAACCGACCAGGGCTTCTGACCTAATGTCCAGTCCTCGCCTTCACGTGGTGTACCCTGTTGGGTATCTACTTGGATACTGAACGGACGAGGATGGGCTGGCAATTTGGGATTTAGCCGACCAAATTGTATTCTTATTGGTTAAACCAAAATATTGAATGATGGTACAACATGACAAAATTTCATGCTGGCTGGGGCGTCGCCCGGTTAAACAAGGCCCCCGTTGTTTTCGCCAGGGAACCAGGGCGAACAGCGAAAAGTCAGCTACTGGAACAAATCTGAAAATAAACCCCAACTCAACATCACCAGAGTTAAAGATCGGTGCTATCAACGTAAGAAGCCTGAATGGCAAAGAAATGGAGCTAGCTGAGGAATTAGATAAGTACCAGATTGACATAATAGCGGTGACTGAAACAAAAAAGACCAAAACTGGTGAGATCTTTCTGAGCAATAAATACAAAATGTTATATTCAGGCAATGACAATCAAGGAAAAGAAGGAGTAGCCATAGTATTCAACACAAAATACGAGGCTAATCTTCTTGAATGGCAGTCAGTCTCAAGTAGAGTAATGTGGGCAAATATGAGAATGGGGAACTGGACAATGAGACTTATTTGTGCCTATGGTCCCACAGAAGGTTCTACTGAGGTAGAGGTGGAGGAATTTTTTAGGCTTTAGAAAAAGCAACTGACACAATGAAAAATGAAAAGTTGGTCCTTGTTGGGGATCTAAATAGCAGAGTAGGAAATGATTGTGAGACATACAAAAATATTTTGGGAAAATTTGGAGAAAAGAGCAAAGCTAATAATAATGGCAAATATCTGTTGGATTTCTGCTCAGGACACGGACTGGTTATTACTAACACCATGTTCCAACATAAAAAGGTGCACAAATTCACATGGAGAGAAGAGGCTAGGAATAAGAAAAGTCTCATTGACTATGTTATTGTTGATAGTGATGTTTTCTCCCTGGTGCAGGACACCAGAGTGTACAGAGGATTTGAAATTGGAAGTGATCACTACTTAGTCTTGAGCAGGATAAAATTGAATTTCATATCGAAAAGAATAACATGTAAGAAAGTTTAAAAGCGAATAAAAGTTGAGCAGCTCTCAGATGTGAACTGTAGGCTAAAATACACAAAGATTATTGAAGAAAAAATGAAAGAGTTTGAGAACAGGAATCAAACCTTGGAGATTCAGTGGCAAACTCTGAAGAAAACATTGATTGATTCTGCCAGAGAGGCATGTGGTGAGGTTATCTGTAAGGATAAAAAAATCAGAACTCCCTGGTGGACACAAGAAGTTAAAGAGGCAGTGAAGGAAAAGAAGAAAGCATACCAAAAGTTCCTGTCAAATAAGTCAGCTTGTGCTCTTAGAGAATATAGAGACAAATGCAAGAATGTTAAACACTGTAAAACTAGCTAAACAAAAGTCATGAGAGGACTTTGGCAAGAATATAGAAAATAAATATCAAGAAGGTGGCAAAATATTCTGGAGGTTGTTGAAGAAGCTTAAGAATGGAGGAAAGAGTGCTGTAAAAGGAATTAGAGATGATAAAGGTGACATGAAAACAGGAGAAAAAGATATCCTTGAAGTATGGAGTAATTACTTTGAAAAACTGTTAAATGAAACAAGCAGTAATGACAGCACAGTGGTAAAAAACACTGACCAGGCATGCAATCAGGAATACATATCCATACTAGAAGTAGAAAAAGCCATCAAAGGCTTGAAATGTGGAAATGCAGCAGGAGTAGATGACATTCGACCAGAAATGCTGAAGTATGGTGGTATAAGAGTCTTACAGTGGCTGCACTGCATAGTTCAGAAAGCCTGGACAGAGGGACAAATTCCCGATGATTGGAGTAGAGCTCTCATAGTACCAATATATAAAAAGGGAAATAAAACTGCATGTGAGAATTACAGAGGTATTTCCCTACTAGAGTATTCCTAGCAAGATCTATGCAAGTATACTTGAGAAACGGTTGAGAAGAATTGTGGAAGAAAATCTTGGTGAAGAACAAGCTGGATTCAGTCCAAATAGAGGCTGTCAGGATCAGATCTTCACTTTACGACAAATAGTCGAGAAAGCATGGGAATATAACAAAGATCTGTATTTAAGTTTTGTCGATCTGGAAAAGGCATATGACAAGGTGCCAAGAGAGAAGTTATTCAATACGCTTCAGTTATATGGTGTCAATGGGGCATTATATAAAGCAATACTTAGTCTTTATTTGAGTTGTAAGTCAGCAGTTAGAATTGAAGTACAGGAAGATGGTTTAATGTTAAATCTGGTGTGAGACAAGGATGTACATTATCCCCTCTGTTATTCATTATCTATATGGATCACATTATGAAGGAAAGTGGTATTAAACATGATATCAAAATTGGAGATGTTAATGTCAGCTCTTTGCTTTATGCGGATGATGTTATACTTCTAAATAAATCTGCTACAAGTCTGCAAGATTCTCTGACTAAATTGAATAGCTGTTGTAATAGATATGGTATGAAGGTCAGCAATAAAAAGACAAAGACAATGAAAATAGGCAGAATCATTGAAAATGTCAACTGTGTTGTGAATGGAGAACCTGTGGAACAAGTAAAAGATTTCAGCTATTTAGGCACGATTTTTACTGAAGATGGTAAATTCAATATAGAAATAGACAACAGAATCAGCAAAGCTGGTATGGTGGAAAGTCAATTGAATAAATTCATATGGAATAAGAGAGAAATCAGTCGGAACACTAAATTAGCTGTGTACAAGACAGTGTTCAAACCAGTTTTAACTTATGGATCTGAGAGCTGGGTCAGAAGTAAAACACTTGACCAAAGACTAGAGACCACAGATATGAGAGTCCTGAGAAAGATTAGAGGCATGAACAGATGGCATCAATGGTAATATCATATTAAAAACGAGGATATTAGGAAAGAACTTGACATTGTCAGCATCCAGGAATGCGTTAGCAGAGCTAATCTTAGGTGGTATGGTCACTTAAACAGAATGGGCGAGGAAAGATTAGCAAAACAAGTGTTCTCTGCCAGGATGGCAGCAAAACGACCCAGAGGAAGACCAAGATATAGGTGGATTGATATGGTACAAAATGCTTTAGACGATAGAAATATAAGATCTGATAATGTTGGAGTCTTGACAAGTAACAGACTGATTTGGAGGAAAATTGCAGATAGGAAATTAATAATGATGTAATTTTTTTCATGTAGTACTATCATATCCTGTACACCCCTTGAGGGTACATGGTAGGAATTTGATGATGATGATGAAGAGCTAGGTTTTTCTCCCAGAGCAGTGAGTGCATCTAATGTGAATGAATTTAAGGGAGGGTATGACAGCTGGTTGGGGTGATTTATAGCCTCCCTTGATGAGTCCTTGACTCCCTGGAGGTCTCAGATGACAATGATAATAATTTGCAGAATTATGTAAAAAAAATAAAAAATCTATACATTAAAAAAGACAAGAGAGCAAAAAAGTTACCTTCCTAGAAATAAATGATCCTAGTAGAGTGGTTATTGTCCAGAAAAATACACCAAATGCCATGATGTACTTTCTACAGTACCTGTCACCTAGATATCCAAATATTGGTGCCATAATCATATAGCTTACTATAAAGGATGTTTGTAAAAGACCAGCTTCGGTGTTGTTAATCGAGTAGAAATTCTGTATACTTGTGAGAACACCTATGACAAATAATATAAATTCTGATGAAACATTTACTGATAGCATACAGATTTATAAATAGCAAAAGTATCTACAGAATATGGATATAACAGAAGCTCAAGGTGAGCCAAATTGCTCTATCATGCACCAAATGGTAAAAGATTTGTTTGTGTACAAATCTCATTTTCAAAGAAGAACCTTTCATTATACATTTGCAAGACTGCTTTCTTGATCTTCTGTTTCCATTTGTAAGTACAGAAAGCAAGAATATAGGTAAAAGGTACATGTCTAACAGAGTGTCCCAACTGCTTGACTTTTTTAAATCACCACATTTTTCCATGTATAAGATACAAAATTAAGAAATCAAAGTTTTAAACATAAAACAGAACACATTTGATATTTTTTAAATATTCAAAGTATATTTAGTAATTAGGTAATATTTTTAAGATATATACTAAGATGCCGTTTTAGGGATGCATTTTCTGGGCTAAAAGGGGGTCGAGGCTTTTTCCCATAAATCATTCCCTTCCTCTAAAAAACAGTTGTTATTTTCAACCCCCCTTTTTCATCTTTTTTCCACCTTACCAAAAAAAGTGCTCTGCCCACCGTTAAAAATAATATATGTATATATTATACAAAAAACCTGAGTTTTTTCAAATTAATTCTCCTACATTGCCCAAGCTCCCCCCCCTCCCCTTTCACCACCATAACAGCAGAAGTATGCACACTGTAGAAAGAAGAAAGGAAACAACATCCAAGAAAAGGTATGTGCAAATTTTCTTCTATTATGCTACATATATATATTTGTCTCTAAAATACATCTGCAATGCCCTAAGAATTCTTGAGTAAAAAAGCTAATGATATTAAAACAGGGGCACTCCTAAACAAAAGCAGGCAAAATAGCCGTAAAAATAATAGTTTTTAAGAGGAGTAACATGAATTTCCCCAGAAATAATACCTATATTCTTTTAAATATTATTTCAATATTGCAAACACTCCTTTCCTGATTTATATATAAATCATCACAAAAGTATAGAAATAATGCAAACATAATATAAATAATGATAAATATGTGTAAACAATTATATAAAAAAACTATTATATATAAATAAAGACAAAAAGGAATTAACTTATGTTTTTTTTATTTTATTTTTTAAATTTTAGATTGTTTTCAAATATAAACTTTGGGCAGGTCAACCCAAATGTTTTCGTGGGCACTCAGTGATCTGTGGGCCCTAAGCTGCCATCCCCTGCCCTGCACTATCATACCATTCTCCACTGGAGTTATGACAACTCAGTCACCTTCGATATTACCAAAACAGTTGAGCTCCTCCACAAAAAATAGATCTCGATATTCTATACTTAACTTTGATGATAGATTCCTTTCTTCCAAAATGACATTTACCCCCCAGTCTTTCCTGACACAGGCTACAGCTTTCCCAATCTCCAAAAATATCGGTATCTTTTGTGATCAAAAAATTACTTTTTTCCAGTCTACCTACTAGTTCTGTACAAATCCCAAATTCATGCAAACTTAGAATATTGATCTCACATTTGGGGTAGTACACCCAGGGACATCGCCAGATTAGATCACACCCTGAGGCAAACAATTAAATATTGCCACCGATGGATTATCAGACAAAAATATAAGAAAATCTCCAAATGCTATTTTGTTTTTATTACAAGAGAAACATTAATGCAAACCGATTACATAATAATATTAATTAAATGTTTGCTCTATGGGGATATCACACAATAAAAGTGTTTAGAAGCTCTTCTAAATTTAAATTATAAGCTATGTCTGCCTCTATCGATATAGTTGCTAGACCAACCAATCTTTCTTGGGTCATTGCTATTTGCAAATAATTTTTAATCAGTTTAAGCTAGGAAAAACTTCTTTCCGCACTTGCTACGCTAACAGGAATTGTTAGCGTAGCGACAGCACCTACTGCAATATGGCTGAACGAGCACCCTTATTAAGCCGTGCTGTGAGGCAGTCTGCCTCTATGCTACACCCTGTCAATGGTACTGAATACACCAAGCTCAAACTTCCTGATGACATCCAAAAGCTGAATGACTAATCAACAATCACCTCCCCTCCTCTTTCTCCCAGACTCAATCCAGCTGTTGTCTCACAATCTAGTTCTGTGTTATACTTTCTCTACAGAAAGTTCCATTTACAGTTCAACTGATGACTAACCTAACTCTACTCATTTCATATCATCTGTCTGTTCTGTAGAACAGCTTCCCTATGAAGTACTCTAAACAGACCTACAACCTTTAGCTTATCAAAAAGAATATTTTATTTTACTGTTGTTCACACCGACAGATAAAATTAAAAATGAGGGTGCACTGTTGCTTCTGGTGAAAATAAGATGCATAAACCTATTACATTACCTACTAAAATGAAAATTAATAAATATAATGACGATGGTGTATCTAACACTGAGATGGGATGCAGGCTAAATTACCTTGCACTATTGCTGTAACTATTATTAAAAATAAAGTTACAAGTAAAACAAATGTGCTGCACTAGTTAATATTACAGTTATCCATTAACATGATCTTAATGCTGAAATGAAGAAACTTTTAATGGTGTAGATTTATGACTAAACTGGTCGGCATGTTTCTAAGCCAAGCTATTCAAAATAACTTTTTCTTTGTGAAAATTATCTAAATTATTTGTTTGCATACCTAACATAAATGCTTTATTTATGTCATCACTTATGCACATATATGACTGCTTAAAATATTTTTAAACCATGACATGCATTTACAAGTGGGAAAAAAAGAAAAAAAAAAGCAGTGATTCGCTATACAATGGTGGTCTGGAACTTAATGTCTTAAGACTGGATAATGCCTCATCTGATTTGGATTTTAGTGATGATTTGACCTCATTAGCAAATAATATACAATAAATGAGCTATTTTACTGCTACAATTGATGAAGCAATGAAGCTAGAAGTCAAGTACATTTGATTATTATGAAAACCAAGGTAATTAAAACAGATGATAAAGATGATTCTTCTTTCTTAAAGGAAGTGCTGTATAGGAAGGAAGATTCATTTCACTTGAGAGCTGTGTAAATTATGAAGTAAGTAGAAGCTCAAGTGTAGAGCATATGGCTTACTTGTGAGTGAGCAAGAGGTATACGAGGAATTAAGTAAGCTTGATGTTAATAAGGTAGTAGGAGTTGATGACATGTGTCTAAGGGAATGTTCCAGGAAGCTGACGATAGCCTTGACATACCCACTCAATAAGTCTTAGAACAGGTCCCGAGGGAGTAGAAAGAATGTAGACTTGTTCTACTACTCAAAGGTGGCAATAAGGCTGTGACTAGAAGTCATAGGTCAAGCTGTATATCTGGAGTTGTGGTTAAAGGTTACTGGAGAGATTAGTGAGACTTATGATTACTGATAAGAGCAGTATTCTCTGTAACTGTCAACATGGATTTGTTAAAAAAGAAGTCATGTTTGCAAATTTAACTATATACTATAACATACTATACTATAGCATGGACAAGAGAGATTCATGTACCATGTATACTTAGATTTTTGCAAAGGCTTCCAATAGATGCCACATGACAAGCTGGTAATCAAACTGAAATGGTTGGGATTGGATAACAGACTAGTGAGTTGGATTGGCTGAAAGACAGCAAGTTGTATATGGGATGCAGTATCTTGAAAGAGTAAAGTCAGTGATGTGCCATAGTAGTCTGTTTTGGAGCCCACTGTTGTTCAATTTGGGTATTAATGATAGTGAGACAGGTCAAACTGGAGATATCCAACCATTTGCAGATGAAAAATTAGGGAGAACAATAGGTCAAGCAGATGTGGCATTACAGGACTTGAACAGAGTGTATAAGTGAACAGGAAAGTAAAAATAACAGTTCAATGGTACAAAGTGTAAGATTCTGAAATTTGGAAAGCAACAAATGGGTTGCAAAGAATATTCTTGGTGTAGAAGGAGGCAAGATCTGGGAGTGGTGGTCAATAAGGACCTGAAGTTCAGGGTTAACACTGTATAAGTTGTGAAGTCATCACACTGGATTATAGCAATGATATGGAGAATCTTGACAAGCAGAAATAAAGAGGCTGTTAATTTGTATAAGGTATTGATCCAACCAATGGATTACTGTGTGCAGATTTGGTCATCTAGTTTTCATGGGAATGAGGATATATAGTAGTTCCCCCCACCCCATCTGCGAGGATACATACCTATGATAAAGTTTAATTTATAAATTATGTACAGTAATAGATTAACAACAATAACTAAATAAAATAGAACAATTATAACAACGTACTGTAATAAAATTTCTCAATGTGAATTTATCTTAGCAACTTCAGCATATGTTTTTTTAATTATTTATTATTTCATGAGGTGGAGCACTCTTACCTTTTCACTTAAAAGGAAACACTTTACAGCTTCTCTTTGGCATATCAAATTGCTAGCATCACTATTTTTGCACTTTGGGGGCCCCATTATAAGTAAAATAAAAGTTACTTGAGCACAAGCATTGTGATACTGCAACAGTCAATCTGATAACCGAGAACCACTCAGAACATCACGCAATTTAAACCTTATAAATTGTCTATTACTAAAAGAATGAGCCATACAGCTTCATTTCAGTGATATAAAATTACAAAGGCAAAGTGGATATTAGATCTAACATCATTTCAAAGCCGAATGTTTGTAGAAACTATGAAAGTTTCGTAAGTTAACCTGAGAGCTTACTAGAATACAATCCTCGACATCTCCAAGTTGCCTTAGCTTGAAGGTCAAGTAGTGCAAGCTAAGGCAACTTGGGGATGCTGAGGACTGTATTCTAGTAAGCACTCAGATCAACTTACAAAACTTTCATAGTTTCTACAAACATTCGGCTTTGAAATAATGTTGGATCTTTTAATATCTACTTTGCCAATGTAATTATAAATTGTTTATTTCTGGAATTTTCTATTTAATATTTTGGGACCAGGGTTAACTGCAGATAACTGAAACAGTGGATAGCGAACCCATGGATAAGAGGGGAGGAGGCAGCTTTGGTATCAGTAAAGGTTCAGAGAAGATTAATGAAGGTGGTAAATGGTCTTCAGAGTGTGGGGTATGAAAACAGATCGAAGGATTGCAATTTGCAAAGCCTTGTGAATATAAGGAAAGGAGGATAAAAGTGAGGAGCAGATGATTTGAATGAAGAGTGGTTGGTGAGTGGAATGTATTGCCTGAGAGTATGGTGAATGCAGGCACACTGAGAGGCACAGTTTGATGAGTGCGACTCCATGGAAGTCTGGTGATAATAAAGATTATATTATAAAGGAGAGTAGTAAATCTGTGGAAGATAAACAAATTCCATGGATCTACCACTCTTGCTATCACCTCAATAGACATCAGGTTATTTCATGCATATGCACACAGGAAAGTACAAGTGCTGTTCAACTGATCCTCATTAAACAGCTAAAGCTGATTATACAATTTTAGCTCACTCTAAAGGAAAATTAAGCTGCTGTTAATGTTTAACAAACTAGAGTGTATAAAATTCCTTGGGCTCAACAACAAAACATCCATTACAGTCAATACTCAATGGTGTATTATATTACCATTCATTTATAGATTGTATATAAATGTAGCGAGAACTATCAGAATCAGGCATATTAACTGGTATCGGGTGTAAAGGGCACAGTATTTTTTGGCAGGATAGGAGAGGAGGATGTGCTGCTAATTATATTGGATGACTTGAATCCAGTTAGTGTAGAGACCTATGATTGTAATGCTAGTAACAGTTTTTCATGTGACAGTAAGTTTGAAGCCATCTGGTGTGAGGCAGAAACTAACAAGATCATATATAGTGGGGTTGTTGCTACAGACCTGGTGGATTAGTTGCTAGTGATGAAGAAATGCATCAGCAAATAAATGCAATGGGTGCGAAAAGAGTAATCATAATAGTGGACTTTAATTATCCAAATATTGATTGGTAGCAGTAAAATCTCATGAGAAAAATGAAACTGAATTTGAGCTGTTGTGAAACATCTTCCTCAAACAGAATGCAACAGAAGGAACCAGAGGTCAAAGAGTATTAGATTTGATTACAGTGGCAGAGATCATGCAGTACTCACTTGGGAATTGGCTAAGTTTATGAATGTTCCATTCAGAAAAGGTTGCATGCTTAACTATAAGGCAGGAAATTATGACCAACTGAGGAGTATACTGGGTTCTGCACAATGGTATTGGTTGCTCGATGGAAAGAATATCAACAGTGCATTTAAAAAATACTTAAATGAATCAATAAGAGAACATATCCCAAGAGTTCAAAGAATAAATAGGGTAGAAGTCAAATGGATGTGTAACGGATTATCAAACAAGAGAATAATAAGAAAAGGATGGTGTGAAAGGAATACCATATGCATAAGAATGATGTCCGTTATGAAAATTATAAGCAGCAGGCCATCACAACTATTGTATGGAAAGCTGTCTAAATATGAAAACAAACTGCTTGTGCAAACTAAAGAAAACCCCCAAAAATTCTATTGTTATGCTGCAAGTAAAAGAAAGATGAAAGAATAACTCTAATGAATGCCAATGGCGTGAGGGTGACAGATGCAGAGGAGGTTGTTCAACTACTAAGTTCCCGTTTTGCTAAAAGCTATTAACCTGGTTTATGCAACACGGAGTTCACCTCTTCATTGGATGAAGAAACTCAGGTGTATGAGGAGGAGGTATTAGAGCTTTTGCACAAACTGAATTCAGCAATACGGACTGATGGAATATCAGCATGGATGCTAAAAGAGTGTTCAGCTGAATTAGTTATTCCTTTGACCAGGCTATATAATTTGAGCCTCAGAACAGGGAAGATTCCACTGGCGTGACAAGAATGTATGGCAATCCCATTGCACAAAGACTGTGCAATGACCAATGTACCAACTATCTACCAATCGGTATCTCAGGAGTGGTGGAGATTTTTGAAAGGTTGATTAGGGCTCGCATTCAGAAATGGGCTGACGGTGAATCTTTACTTTGCACTGAACAGCATGGAATTAATAAGGGAAGGTCATGTTTTACCGACTTGCTCACATACTATAATAATATAATCACATACTATAACCACTGAGTTAGACAAGGGGGATGGATACACCATGATACTTTTAGATTTTACTAATGCTTTTGATAGAATACAGCATGGAAGACTGTTGCATAAATTAGAGAATATGGGACCAGATTATAAAATATTAGTATGGATAAAGGATGCAGATATCAAAAAGTGGAATACGGGGGATGTGAGTCTGCAAGATTTAAGGTAACTAGTGGTGTACCACAAGGATCAGTCTTTGGCCACTATTATTCAATCTGTACACTAATGACATTGGGAAAGATTTGACAGACAACATATAGCTATTTGCTGATGATGCAAAGATATGTAGGTAATCAGAAACACACAGCTGATATGCAATACTTGCAGAATGATTTGAATAGACTGAAATTGCGAGCATGAGAAAATGGATATTAGTTCTATGTCAGTAAATGCAGTCATGCACTTTGGCATGACTAGATATCCAATGTATGTCGTAATATATTGGTGGGATTATGCTAAAAGAAACTGATGAGGGTAGGGATCTTGGAGTGTTAGCAGATAGGAAGTTGAAGTTCAGGGTCCATATAGCAAAGATTGCAAATACAACTCAAAAGATAATTGCAATACTGAAACAAACTTTGACATGTAAAGATGAGGATTTCAACTTGCCTCTTTAAAAAACCTTGATAAGACCTCACTTGGACTGTTGTGCACAAGTCTGATCTCCTGGTTTCTGTTCTGATTAAGAACAGAAACCAGGAGAACAGACCTTTCTTAATCATAGCAATTCTGATATGATTAAGAAAGTGCAAAAGAGAGTTAAAAACAGGATTGTGGAATACTGATTATGAAGTCAGGTTGAGAATCTAGACTGCCGATACTAGCAAACAGCAGAAAGAGAGGTGATATGATTAAGACTTACAAGCTTCTGAAAGGGTCATACAGGATTTCAGTTGATAGAATTTTTTTATTTTGTGAAGAGTGGTGAAAGGACAAGAGGAAGCTAAATGCTGCTAAGAAGTGATGAGATCTAGATTTTTTTTTCTCATAGAGTTGTTTTGTGATTGGAATGGATTGCCATTGAATGTTGTGTGTGCAAGAAGTATGAATGAATTCAAGAACAAGTATAATGTAGAAATTGAGAATGTAGAAAATAGTGATATGCGAGGTAGTACCAGATAACTGTGAGAGTGGCATTGAAAGTGAGAATGAAGGTAAACATACAGAACGAATGAATGAATTAACAGATAACAAAAATGATGAGACAGATGCATTGAGTGAGATCACAAGGTTACGTGGAGCGATACACTGGGCAAATCGGTAGCTGGAGCGTTGGCAAAAATGTTTACCGAGCATATCAACTAATAAATGGCAAAAGTATGATAAGTAAAATAAGAGTAATAGTAAGTTTAAACAAAATGAAAGAGCGAGTGTTGTACAGAGATTAGTTAGTAAGAGGTGTGATGATAGATGAGAGTTTAACAAAATCGTACCAACCTGGTGCAAATTAAGGATGTAAGCAAAGTCAATTAGAATGCAAAAGCAGAGTGTAAAAGAATCTATAGTGGTAGCAGGAACAAATGATTTGAAAGGAGACAAAATGGCAATGAGAGAGGATTTGAAGGAATTGCTTGAGGTAGCAAAAGAGAAGAGTGAGAGAGTTAGGATGGTGAGTCTGTTGCCACGGTATGAAAGTGAAGAGTATAGAAAGAGTGCCAAAATTGATAATGACTTTATGGGCGGATTATGCAGGAGTATTGGTGGGGAATTTGTGGATGTGTGGAGTTTGATGGGCGAAAGGATTTATATAAGATGGATGGTTTACATTTGAATGGATTTGGTGTACGGAGACTTGAAAAGGTGTTGTTGAATGAAGTGGATGTTCAGAATCAGGGAAACTAGGATTATTGGGGGGGGGGGTAGATATGCAGAGACTTTAGGGAGACAGTTGAGTGTAAGAATGTGTGTAATATGCTGAGCGAGTACGAAGGACAACAAATCAGAATGGGATACTTATACTAACTATCCCATTCTGATATCCCATTCCCATTCAACAAATCAGAATGGGATAGTTAGTATAAGGCATCAAAATAAGGATGGGACAAATGGGCTTCTGAAATTCATGTATACTAATGCCAGAAGTATTAGGAAAAAGATGGAAGAATTTTTGGCTTTGGTTGGCACTTCCAGGCCACAGGTTATTGGCATTAGTGAAACATGGCTGACAGAAGATAATATAGCTAGTGGGAGTGAATGTGAGTTCAGGAGTGACAGGGAGAATAAACTGGGAGGGGGGAGTGTTGGTGATGATAGCTGATGAGCTACAGCCAAGGAGAATAGAAGTGGAACTGCAGGATAGAGAAAAGAGTCTATAGCAGCACCCAACTGTACATTTTGTTCTGCTAGTCTCACTCTCACACCAAATAGCTTCAAATGGTGTGAGATTGAGACTAGCAGAACAAAATATACAGTTGGGTGCTGGTATAGACCAGTATGGAATAGATGGTGGAGATAGTATGCATAAACAAATAGAAGCAATGAGTGGAAGGAGGGCAATTATTATGGGAGATTTCAACTATGGTAACATTGATTGGAAGGAGAGGACACATGGGAGGAAGGAATTGGATTTCATGCAGTTATTAAGGGATAACTATCTGCGACAGCATGTAATGGAAAATACTAGGGGTCAGAGAGTTCATGACCTAGTAATTGCATCTGAGAATTTGGCTGTAACAAATATGACCACGTTGTCACCAATTGGTGAGAGTGATCATAGGTCTCGACTTGGGAGGTGGCTAAAGGTGTGGAATATACAATTAAGACAGGGTACATGCGAATTATCAGGTTGGTAAGTACGACAAGCTTAGGAATTTGATTGGTTCGGTGCCATGGCATGTAAGACTGCAAGGGCTGGATGTTGATAGTTCATGGGACGTGGTTAAGAAGTATTTGCATGAGGTATGGATGACTGTATACCTAGAGTCCGAATAATAAATCAAGTAAGAGTTAAATGGATGAATAACACCATTAAGCTTGAGCTGCAAAAAAAGAAACAACCATGGAGGGAATTTAAGGAGAAAGGTGACCGGTTTAAGGAAAAAGTTGAATGGTTTAAAGCACAGTCCAGAAGGGTAACGAGTGTGGTAAGGAAAGCAAAAGTGGATTATGAAAGAACATTAGCCATGCAGGCTAAAGAGAATCCCAAACAATTGTTATCGATATGTGGCAAGTAAAAGAAAAAATGTATATGGCAGAATGATTTTAAAGAATGCCGATGGTAGGGAGATAACCGAATCAGTTGATATAGTTGAATTACTGAGCGAGCACTTAGCAAGAGTATATCATCCAGGTGGTGACATTGCAGGAACGAATAAATCAATAGCTTACACGGGAATTGTGGTGAATGAAGTGGAGGTGAATAATCTATTACAAAACCTCAATGTCAATACATCTGTTGGATTGGATGGTATACGTGTTGTACGTGAAGCAGCTAAAGAATTATCAGTGCCCTTGACCATTTTATTTAATTTGAGTCTCAGGTCTGGATTAGTCCTGAGGGGGGGGAAAGAGGGAAAAATAGTTCCACTGCATTAAGGAGGTTCCAAGACTGCTGTTGTAAATTATCGACCGATCAGCATATCAGGAATCGTTGTCAAGGTCTTGGAGAAATTAGTCAAGAGAAAAATATAGGATTAGATAGATGAAAATGGGATACTGTATGGGGGACAGCATGGTTTTGTGAAGGGTAGATCATGCCTCAGTAATTTCCTCACATTTTATAACACAGTGACGGCTGAACTGAATAAGGGTAATGGGTTTACATTGATTCTACTGAAACTTGCCAAGGCCTTTGACAGGATACCACATGGAATTCTAATTAGTAAACTGCAGCATATGGGGATGGATATAGGGTTGGTGAGATGGATAGGATGGTTGATGGAGAGATATCAGAGAGTGGTTTATTCAGGAGTAGAGTCCAAAAGATGGCCTGTGACTAGTGGTGTGCCGCAGGGTTCTGTTCTTGGACCACTACTTTTCAATTTGTTCATTAATGATATAGGAAAGGATCTGAGAGGAAGTGTTCATTTGTTTGTTGATGATGCACAGGATGTCAAAATTTTGCATGATGATTTGGATAATTTGGAGGACTGGGCTAAGGAGAATGGATGTCAATTTAATGTGGCAAAGCGTAAGGTTATGCATTTTGGGGTGAAAAGATTAGCAGCAGTATATCACATTGGTGTAACTGTACTCCAGCAGGTTGACGAGGCCAGGGATTTGGGAGTGTTGGTGGATAGGAAGTTGAAGTTTAGGGGGGGGGCACAACGCAAAAGTGGCTAAATCAGCTCATCAAATCACTTGGTTGCTGAAAAATACTTTAACAAGCAGAGACAAACAGGTTATTGTTCCCTCTGTATCAAGCCTTGATAAGACCTCATCTAGACTACTGTGGCCAGATATCGGTGCCAGGGTTTCTTATTGATGGGGAGGAGGTGGAGAGGATCCAGAGACGAGTGATCAAGATGATAGCTGGTCTATGGAATGAACCTTATGAGAACAGGTTGAAGATTTGAGGGTTGCAGAAATTGGTTGATAGGCAGAGAAGGGATGATATGATTGAGACATTCAAATAACTAAAGGTTTCTATAAGATTAATTCAGAAGATATTTTTGAGAATAGGACTGGTGGTGGGAGGACTAGGGGCCATGCATGGAAGCTGGGCAAGAGTGTGGTTAGCAAGGGTGTTAGAGCTAGGTTTTTAACTTGGAGAGTGGTGAATGAGTGGAATAAGCTGCAGAGTCTGTTGTGGGTGCCATGACCGTGAATGAGTTCAAGGTAAAGTATGATAGATACTGTGTGAATGTCGAATAGTTGTTCTTGACATGATGTTAGGGCCTTCCTCAATGTGTCTGTTCACTCCTTGGAGTTGCCCGTAATAATAATATTTGGTGCATGTGGTAAACAAGCATCAAGAAGCCCTAATAGAAGCAGCCAGCAATACAACAAAAACAGTCTTGCACTTCTACATATTTTTGCAATAGCAAAAATACATAGAGGTGTAAGACACGGGTGCTCTCTTTCACCCATATCGTTTAATCTGTACATTGAAGATGCAATAAATAAACTGAAAGAACTAACAGAAACCGAATTAAGATAAATGGAATTGATATTAACTGGCTACGGTTTGCAGATGATATAGCAGTTTTAGCTGATAACAAAAACAAACTGAAAGCCATCCTAACAAAGATGGAAGAAATTTTCACACAGTACAGCCTAAAAATTAATTATAAGAAAACAAAATTATTAATTACAAGTAAAGGAAATCCAATGAAAATAAACCTGGAAATAAATAATAACCTACTACAAAAGGTATCCTCTTTTAAATATCTTGGAAGTCTTATCACAAAAGATGGAAGAAACCAATCGGATATTAAAGCACGAATAATCCTTGCCAAAAAAGCATTCTATAACAGAAGAAACATTTTTACCAGTCAAGGACTTAGCATCCAGCTCAAAAAAAGGCTAGTGAAAACATACATATGGAGAATTGCATTATATGGTTGTGAGGCCTGGACTCTAACAAAACAAGACATGAAAAAGTTGGAGGAATTTGAAATTTGGTGCTGGAGAAAGATGATGAAAATTAGTTGGACAGAAAAGAAAAGTAATGAAGAAGTTCTGAATATAGTTCATGAAGAGCAGTCATTAATGAAACACATCAATAAGAGAAGAAAAAGCCTAATTGGACACCATTTGAGGCATGGGGGCCTGATTACAGAAATAATGGAGGGGCCTGTAGAAGGAAAGAGGCCATGAGGCAGACCAAGAATTTCATATATAAATAACATAATGATGCTAACTGGCACTAAGAGTTATGAAGAGATAAAAAGGAAGTCACAAGACAGGATGTTGTGATGTGCTGCTATATTTACCAATTCTTGGATTCATGCACCAAAGAAGAAGAGGTGCATGTAGTCTCCCTCAACAAGACTCCCTAGAGGGAGTATCTTAATAATAATAATTTAACAGTACTAAGTTAATGAGTAACAGATGATATGAAGTGAATCCATCATTCAGAACTACAAGGATATTGCAAGTATTCTTTCTTCAACAATCCAGTCCCATCCTCTTGTGTTTTCTTCATTATCACCATCTCAGCAAAAAGGAATGCACATTAGTTGTTGCGATGGTGGGCTTTCTCAGCCTCTTGATATTCTACTCACTCAATCTTTCATTCCTCCACCTTTCACATGCTTTAGTGGCCAGATGTCACCCCACCTCCCACAATGCAATTTAAGCATTTACGCTTTTTTGAAGAACAGGCTTTACTTTCATGTACTTTACTCCAATATCGAGTACAGATGGTAAAACCACAGAAGCAGCCTGAGAGCACCTATATTTTTGACATTTAAAGCATCTAAGCAGATCTGCAATAGTTTCCTTTTTCTGTAAGATTATTGCAAATCTACTCAATGTTTAAATGTCAAAAATATATATGCTCTCAGGTCATTTCTGTGGTAGTAAAATGCATGAAAGTAAAGCCTGTTTTTCAAAAAAGCCTAAATGCATAAATTGCATGGGAGAAAATCTGTCCACTAGAGCATGTGAAAGCTGGAAGGATGAAAGATTGAGTGAGCAGAACTATCAAGATCGTCCCATTTCACTATTATAGACCCGAATGCTATGATCTCAACAACTGTTTCTTATCATATTAATAAAATCAACCATTATAGCATCACTCTTGAATAAACTTCTAAAATGAACCCACTTCAGGAAAACTCTCTGGTCATATATGACATCCAGACAGACGTTGGAAGGCGATATTCAGAAACGTTATCATTCCATTAGGAAGATATATTTTATAGCTATTATTCCTGAATTTAAGTTCTGATCATCTCATCCAGGAATTCTTCTGATATAAATCCTCAGGAATTTAGTATTTTATGAGTTATGAAGTGCCCCCACTTTCTATAGATTTTAGTCTGAAAGTTTATGATACATCTCTACAAATGTCACTTGAATTTTTTTTTTTTTTTTAAAGGGATCGTGAAATAATTATTATTTTTTAGTAAACAATGTATACTAAAATATTAATTATAAAAACTTTAATTAATACTTTCCTATATTTTGGCAACGTTAAATCAATGATCACAAAAACAACGAGATGTGCACGCAGGCAATAACACTGGACAAATGAGGCTGAAAAAAAAAAAAAGGCAATGTTGCCAAAATATAGAAAAGTATTAAAATTTTTTTAATTAATATTTTAGAGTATGCATTATTTCCTGATACAGTAAGAAGTACCTTAGAAGATAGAAATTCAAGACTCCAACATTATCAGGTCTTATATTGATTTGGAGGAAAATTGTTGATAGGAAGTTAGTAATGATGCAAGTTCTTCATGTAGTACTATCATAATATCCTATACACCTTTTGAGGGTACATGTCAGGAATTTCATGATGATGTCCTGAAACATAATAGTTATGAGTAACCAACATATGAGTCTATATACCAGAATTAAGGGAACCTTGCTAATTCTAAATAAAGAAAGTAGCATTCAGCCTACTAGATGTTCACCCACTCCACATTTGAGGTTTTTTTTTCTTTCTTACTCTTGTTAACAGATAAGTCTATAATTCTGTACTTTGTTTTCAAGATCAAGTAAACCTGATACAAATATAGATACCTGATATAGAATATGATTAAACACAGAAGATAATGTTTATGAGTGCTATAAGGAAGTTGTGCATTCATAAACATTATCTTCTATCTTTAATTATATTCTATATCAGGTATGCTGACAACATTCCACATATTCTACCATATTTTTAACATTAATATTTCTGCAAAAAATGACAAAAGCAGAAATAATCACTTTATAATCATTGTAATATAGGAATAACATGAAAACAATGCTATAATAGAAGAAATTCATAGCTGAATACAGAGATAAGATTCAATGGTTAAAGATAACTTATTCATCCTGTCTGGCTAAATATAACAAATAAAATAAAGCATAGGCAAGTATAAAGCAGAAAGCATGTTTTTTTACTTAGACAAAAAACAGCAATATTACTGGATAAGGAACTAATGTTTGAATACAAGAAAATGAGTTAATGAAAAATACTAGTATTCTGCTAACTGAATGAGAGGAAAAAAATACTCTGCTTATTTGGCTTTTTAGTTTAAGTGCATGCAATCTGACTTCAGCTTATGGCACTTTTGTTTATTCATTTCTAGTTCATTACACACTTGAAAGAACAATCCATCATTGGTAAATGTAGATTTATAAAAATTAACAGACTATGTATTCACAATTTCTGTTCTTAAGTTTCAACATTCCAGTTTTTATTTTTCTAGAAATATATAATAAATATTACAGAATAATACTAATCCGACCTGAAAATGTTACTCAACACCAAGAAATCATTGTGGGAGAGCACTCCACTATATACATATCCATCTACACACCACTAATGATATTTTGTCTGTAAATTACGTGTCCTATAAATAATGTAAAATACATATACTGTATTCCACAATACTCACCTAATAGCATTTTGAAGGCATTTATACTTCATAAACATTAAATGTATGCAACACACTGGAATGACACAAATGCTTTTGTAGAATAGGTTTCTACCAGAAAGCAATTTATAGTAACAGAATGCATGATAAACATTAAAAATATTAAGTAAGATTTGTTGGTGAGGTAGCTAGCTCTGGCATATATGTAGTCTGAACAGGAGTGCTACAACATGATGGGTAACATCAACTTTGGATATGGTATGGTCGATATTAGAAATGAAGCAACTAAAGCTATGCCACCGGTGTTACTGTCTTAGCTATGTGTTCTCGAGCTCAAGAAAATTCCCTTAGGTTTATGTCCTCACCCAGTTTGTGCTTATCCAAAAAATTAACATACATGTAAACTAAACATTAAGGTTCCAAAACGGACCCCCTGTGGCACAACACTTATTGGCCTTTTGGGATACAACTCTCCAATACAAAAACCTGCTGATATCTATCTGACAGCTAATCACCTACTCAACTCACTGATCTATTGCCCAACTCCTCTGTTTCAATTTAGTTAGCAGCTTGTTATGTGGCAATATCAAAACTTTTGAAAAATTCAACTACACTTGGATTTTAAGTATTAAATTAATTTTTCCCGAGACAAATGCAAGAATACTAAACATTGTGTAAAACTAGCTAAACAAAAGTCATGGGAGGACTTTGGCAAGAATATAGAAAATAAATATCAAGAAGGTGGCAAAATATTCTCGAAATTGTTGAAGAAGCTTAGGAATGGAGGAAAGAGTGCTGTAAAAGGAGTTAGAGATGATAAAGGTGAAATGAAAACGGGAGAAAAAGATATCCTTGAAGTATGGAGTAATTACTTTGAAAAACTACTAAATGAAACAAGCAGTGATGATAGCACAGTGGTAAAAAACACTGACCAGGCATGCAGTCAGCAATACATATCCATACTTGAAGTAGAAAAAGCCATCAAAGGCTTAAAATGTGGAAAGGCAGCAGGAGTGGATGATATTCGACCAGAAATGCTGAAGTATGGTGGTATAAAAGTCTTACAGTGGCTGCACTACATAGTTCATGAGTTAATGAAAAATACTAGTATTCTGCTAACTGAATGAGAGGAAAAAAACACTCTGCTTATTTTTTTTGCCTGGACAGAGGGACGAATTCCCGATGATTGGAGTAGAGCTCATAGTACCCATATATAAAAAGGGAAATACCTCTGTAATTCTCACAAAGTGTTCCTGGCAAGATCTATGCAAGTATACTTGAGAAACGATTGAGAAGAATTGTTGAAGAAAAGCTTGGTGAAGAACAAGCTGGATTCAGGCCAAATAGAGGCTGTCAGGATCAGATCTTCACTTTACGACAAATAGTCGAGAAAGCATGGGAATATAACAAAGATCTGTATTTAAGTTTTGTCGATTTGGAAAAGGCATATGACAAGGTGCCAAGAGAGAAGCTATTCAATACGCTACAGTTATATGGTGTCAATGGGGCATTATATCAAGCAATACTTAGTCTTTATTTGAGTTGTAAGTCAGCAGTTAGAATTGAAGGAAGTTCAAGAAGATGGTTTAATGTTAAATCTGGTGTGAGACAAGGATATACATTATCCCCTCTGTTATTCATTATCTATATGGATCACATTATGAAGGAAAGTGGTATTAAACATGATATCAAAATTGGAGATGTTAATGACAGCTCTTTACTTTATGCGGATGATGTTATACTTCTAAATAAATCCGCTACAAGTCTGCAAGATTCTCTGACTAAACTGAATAGCTGTTGTAATAGATATGGTATGAAGGTCAGCAATAAAAAGACAAAGACAATGAAAACAGGTAGAATCATTGAAAATGTCAACTGTGTTGTGAATGGAGAACCTGTGGAACAAGTAAAACATTTCAGCTAATTAGGCACGATTTTTACTGAAGATGGTAAATTCAATATAGAAACAGACAACAGCATCAGCAAAGCTGGTATGGTGGGAAGTCAATTGAATAAGTTCATATGGAATAAGAGAGAAATTAGTCGGAACACTAAATTAGCTGTATACAAGACAGTGTTCAAACCAGTTTTAACTTATGGATCTGAGAGCTGGGTCAGAAGAAAAGCACTTGACCAAAGACTAGAGACCGCAGATATGAGAAGAGGCGTGAACAGATGGCATCAATGGCAATATCATATTAAAAACGAAGATATTAGGAAAGAACTTGACATTGTCAGCATCAAGGAATGCGTTAGCAGAGCTAATCTCAGGTGGTATGGTCACTTAAACAGAATGGGCAAAGAAACATTAGCAAAACAATTGTTCTCTGCCAGTTTGGGAGGAAAACGACCCAGAGGAAGACCAAGATATAGGTGGATTGATACGGTACAAAGTGCCTTAGACGATAGAAATATAAGATCTGATAATGTTGGAGTCACAGACAAAATGTAAGATTATACACTTTGGTTTGAAAAGTGCTACACCATATTGGTGGTACTGGATTGCAGGAAATTGATGAGGATAAGGAGTTAAAGTTCAGAGGGTATATTGCAAAAGTAAAATAGCTCAAAGGATTACTTGAATGTTGAAAAACATGCTGACAAGTAAAGATAGGGGATCGTCTGGAGTTTGATAAAGGATTATTCCAGATGACTACCTGGCTGGAACCACGACTTTGAACACAGCAAAGCTGACAAGTTTCCAAAAGGTGAGATATTATGAGTGTTAATATCAGTGGAAAAATATTGCACGTTACTTGTCTAAGAGGAATTGTGGTATAGTCCTAAGACAGTCTGTCAGGAGTGAGATCGCTATTGTCTGAGAAACTTGTACAGATAAACGAAACCTCCTGTGTACAGCAACTGATCAAAGCATTTAATCAAGGCTGTTCCCAACGCTGGCAGTCGCATGCCTATACGGAAACCAATGATTTATGTGAAGAACCAGAAAGTTCGTCTACAGTGGTGTCAGGAATACTGTGACCGGACACTGAAAGAATGGAAATAAGTCATGTGGCCAACAAGTCACAGTACATCTTATTCTGTACCAATGGTAGAAAGAGTTTGGCAGGATCCCTATGAAGCAATGAACCAGTTTGCCTTATAAACACAACATGGTTCTGGAAGTGGTGTCACAGTGTGGGGCATGTTCTGCCAGTACAGAATGGGTCCCCTGATATTGCTGGAAGGTCAGGTGTTCTCCAAGGAATATCTGACCATTGTTGCAAATCAAATCTCTCTTGCAATGTTGACTGGATGTTAACCTTGCAGGATGTTGATAGCATGGTCACCACAAAGACCAGATCTTAACTCCACTGAAAATGTATTGGACATGTTAGAAAAACAGATCTGGGATCAAAGTCCTGTTCTGTAAAATCTAAGCCAGTTAAAGGACTGTCTGGTAAATCCTGGTATGTTGTAGATGCAATCCAACACCTTGTAGAATCTGTGCCAAACCACATATATGCTGTAATTCGGAATAAAGGAGGTTCAATATGATATTAAATCAAAGTTTCTAATTCAGTGGCTGGAAAGTGTAGTATCAATCTTAACATCCCTTTCAACTCATCTGGGACTTGCACTGTTGCAAGACTTGTTAAACAAGCATGCAATGGGTGCTGTTACTGTGTGGAGAATTTCATCACATATCACCTTTAAGACACATGGTGATATGTTTTAAAGTACTACTGTCATATTACCATTAATTCCTCTGGAAAATAGCCATGCAAGCTAAAGAGAATCCCAAATCGTTCTTTCAATATGCTGCAAGTAAAAGAAAAACTGTACAGGTAGAATGATTTTAAGGAATGACGATGGTAGGGAGGTCACTGAATCAGTCGATATAGTGAAATTACTGAGAGCGCTTTGCAAGAGTATATCATCCAGGTAGTGACATTGAAGGAATGAAGGCACCATTAGTTTATACGGGAATTGTGGTGAATGAAGTGGAGGTGAATAATCTATTACAGAACCTTAATGTAAATACATCTCTGGGATTGGATGGTATACCAGCACGGGTCTTACATGAAGCGGCTAAAGAATTGTCAATGTCATTGACCATATTGTTTAATCTGAGTGTCGGGTCTGGTTTAGTCCCAAATGTGTGGAAAGAGGGGAAAATAGTTCCACAGCATAAAGGAGGATGTCCAAGACTACTTTTGCAAATTACCGACAATCAGCATATCAGGAGTCGTTGTCAAGGTCTTGGAGAAAGTAGTCAAGGGAAAAATACAGGAATGGATTGATGAAAATGTGATACTGTACGGGGGGGGGGGGGGACAGCATGGATTTGTGAAGGGTAGATCATGCCTCAGTAACTTGCTCAAGTTTTATAACACAGTGACGGCTGAACTGAAATGCATTTTGGGGTGAAAAGATTAGCAGCAGTATATCACATTGGTGGAACTGTACTCCAGGAGATTGATGAGGCCAGGGACTTGGGAGTGTTGGTGGATAGGAAGTTGAAGTTTAGGAGGCACATTGAAAAGTGGCTAAATCAGCTCATCAAATCACTTGGATGCTGAAGAATACTTTGACGAGCAGAGACAAGCAAGTTATTGTTACTCTATATCGAGCCTTGATTAGACCCCCATTTCGACTACTGTGCCCAGATTTGGTCACCTAGGTTTCTTCTTGATGGGGAGGGGGTTGAGAGTATTCAGAGGTGAGTGACCAAGATGATAGCAGGTCTATGGAATGAACCTTATGAGAATAGGTTGAAGATTTGTAGGATGCAAAAATTGGTTGATAGGCGGAAAAGGGGAGATATAATTGAGATATTCAAATTGCTGAAGGGTTTCTATAGGATTAATTCAGAGGTTATTTTTGAGAATAGGACTGGTGGCGGGAGGACTAGGGGACATCCATGGAAGCTGGGAAAAAGTGTGGTTAGTAAGTGTGTTAGAGCTAGGTTTTTTACTTTTAGAGTGGTAAATGAGTGGAATAAGCTGCCAGAGTCTGTTGTGGGTGCTATGACAGTGAATGAGTTCAAGGCAAAGTATGATAGATACTGTGTGAATGTCGAATAGTTGCGATGGATATGATGTTTAGGGCCTCCCTCTATGAGTCTAAGAACTCTTTGGAGTCCCCCGTAATAATTCCTCATATACCTCTTGGTCATTCACCATCAGTCCCTCCCTCCACCACAACTACTGGCAATAGTAGGAACTGATGGTGAGTGAGCAATCAAAAGAACTAGATTTTTTTTTCTTTGTCAGATTGATCAATTTCTGCTCACTGTGCACGTTTGCTGTCCTAACAGAATTACCTTCCTGACCTGCACTTTGCATTTCTCATGTTACTGATTACTACACTTCATCTTGTGCTGCCCTCCATAAAACCTTTTCCTAGATTGTGCTTTATTTCTATATTCACCCATTTTACTTTTGCTTTTCAGAATCTACTCAGACCCTCCTCTTGCACTATTACCAGTAGCTGTGGAGGAGGGACTGATGTTGAGTGATCAAGAGTATATGAGGAATTAATTAAAATATTGCTACTGTTAAATACACTGCTTGGAAAGAAGTCAATAGACACCATAGTGTAAGAAACAAATGGCCATAACACTCACCTTAATAAGATTTAGGACTGCCTTTTGCTGCAATGATTGCAGCAATCCTACAGGACATATTTTCCACAAGCATAAGATAGCAATCAAAGGAATTTTGGACCATTCTGCCTGTAGGCATGTAATGAGGTTCTCGACTGTTGTGGGACAGATGTCCTTGACTTTGTATCATCACCATATTGTATTATCACTCAATGCTCCAGTTCATCCTACAGATGTTCTATAGGGTTTTACAGCAGAAGCAGCCATATGATGTCTTGCTGAAAGAGACAACGGTCAGTTTCATAGAAACATCACAAAGTAGGAAGTATTATATTATCCAGAATGTTCAGATATGTCTTGGAATTCAAAGATCATGGCACCACAAACAGAGGACCGAGGCCAAAACAGGGCCACAGCATCACACTACCACCTCCGAATTTCATAGATTGGGTTATGCACTCTGGTAAGAGATATTCGCCTGGCATCTGCACACCCACATATGTCCATCTGCTTGGTAGAGGGTGGGGGCATGATTCATTGATCCACGCACAGCTTTTCCAGCTTCCAAGTCCCACTGTACAAGCTCTTTGCACCATTGAAGAAGAGTATAAGATCTGCATCTCATACTTTGAAACCAACATCACGTATGTAAAATTCTAAATTGCTAACTTACAACTTAAATACAGACTATGTATTGTTGAGATAATGTCCCATTTACACTATATAAATGTAGTGTCTTGAACAGCTTTTCAAATGGCACATTATTGCATGCCATGCCTCTTTCAGACCTACAAAACTTAAATACATAACACATACTTGTTATAGTTCCACAATTTTTCAATGTTCCATGATTGTCTTAAAGTGAAAAATCTGATTCTGACAACTTCTGTCTGGCCTGAATCCAGCTTTAAGATTTCTTTCCACAATTTTTCATGGCCTTTTTATTATTATTATGCCAGCCTGGTTGGCCGAGTGGTTAGTGTATCTGCTCTCCAACCAAAAGGCTGAGGGTTCAAATCCTGCTGTGGGCATGGATGATTGTCTGTGAAAATACTAGTAGATGATAGTGAAAATAGATGATAGTGTGAAAATAGCAGTAGATGACGTTGGTGTAGATGATGAAGGTAGTTGCGGTTGTGGAGTGGTAGAGATGGAGAGTTGTAGGGCAGGTACCCTCTCTTGATGAGTCTTTGGACTCCCTGGAGGTGTTATGTAATAATAATAATGATGATGATTCAAGCTTCCATGGAGTCAAAAGACTCATTGTCGGAGGTCCTTCCTAGAAAACACAAAGCCTATCATATTACTCCTTGAACTCATTAACCATTCACTCTCACAACTATTATTATTATGGGAAACTCCATTCCTCGAGGAGTCCTTAGACTCATCGAGGGAGACCCTAAACATGTCAAACTATTCAGCATTTACACAGTGTCCATCATACTTTGCTTTTAACTCATTCACAGTCATGGTACCCACAACAGACTGGCAGCTTATTCCACTCATTCACTACTCTCTAAGTAAAAAACCTAGTCCTAACATCTTTGCTAACCACACACTTGCTTGATTTCCATGGATGGCCCCTAGTTTTCCCACCACCACACCTGTTCTGAAAAATTTCCTCTGAATTAATCTTGTAAAAACTCCTCATTAATTTGAATGTCTCAATCATATCACTCCTTTTCCACCTATCAACCAGTTTCTGTAATAATCCACAAATCTTCAACCTATTCTCGCAAGCTTCATTCCATACACCAGCTACCATCTTGGTCACTTGCCTCTGGATCCTCTCTATCTCCTCCCCATTGTAAAATTCGAGGAGCGTAAATTTTTTTCATTTTTATTGCATCAACTTTTACAGGGGTCACATCCAAAATTCACAAAGGTAAACTTTGTTATTGTAAATAGAATACTAAAGTCCTATGCATAAAGCCTAAAGGGGATTAGCTTGCTCCTCTCATAAACAAAGAATGTTAAAATGGTAAAGCCAAGGGAAATGCCTTGCCATCGGAAGTAGAGAAAGGGGTGGCATGAATCAAACATAATTCTGCAATCCGGTAAAACGAATTAAAGATGTACGAAAGGGGAGAAAAGAGAAGTCGGCAGAAATGTTAGATCAAAAGAATCAAGAGAGTCACAAGGAAATTTTTGGGGGTTTCAATTCTTAACAAAAGGTTTCAGAAAAGACTGAATATAAGACAAGGATCTTCAACCATGAGGCATCAACATTTTGGGTAGAACAGAAGGAAGTCCGAAGGAGGAAAATGAGGAGAAGGAGGTCGATCTGCCACAACGTCCAAGATCAAAAGTGATGGTCATCAGAAGCGATTAGCAACGGAGGAACTAAGGCGAGCTACACAAGATGCCTTGTCGCATAGACGAATCTGCGTATGTGTCGACCACTGGAACCTTCACCCGAGTTTCGAGAAGCCAGGGAAATCGCATCCTAAATCCCGCCAACAGATCTGAGTGACATGCCGGTACTCCGAGATCCTCTAAGGAAAGAAAAATCCAAAACCGAGACAGCAGAGAAGAATCTGAGAACTGAAACGAACTGTAAAGAAGTGCACCTAAGAAATGAAGAACTAATGTGAGTTACTTGTTATATGTTATTTTGTATGTGATATAAGAGAACTACCTTAGATGGACTGCTACGTTTATAGTGCTAAGATATATATATGTGTTTGAGAGTAATTTGATGCAAATTTATGGTTGGAATATTTATATGTTTAGACCAGAGCATAGCAAATTCCTAAGAAGTAATTGGACAAAAAAGTTTAATTGTTAGTTGTAAGGAACTCTAAAGTATTATGTTGCTTAATTGTAGAATTGTATAGAAATTACGTTCTATGACAATTAGCTAAAAATAACAATTAAAATCCAATTGCAGTGATTCTTGTAAGTTTATTGCATATTCGCAGGAAATTGCCATTGTTATGTCACCACTTTCGTAGCTTTGTTTTATTTATACTCGTTTTTCTTTATTTAGATCTAATTTGCTTTTACCCTAATTACTCTCAACATCTAAACCTAAATTTTGCCTTCAGTACACGATATAGAAAGACTATCTATATATCTGGCTGATTTCTAGATTAATCACGTGTATCAATTACTCAGACAAAGGGTTTACCTTTTGTTAGGGACAAAATCCTTTGTGATTACTGTCTGAGATTGTCTCCTGATCAGATACTGGCAAATTTATTTGTTACGCTGCGCCAGCCAATATCTTTAGGTTAGAAGGAATTCTTAACCAGGGAAACTCTCTCAGATAACATACAGAGGTGAAGAATCTAACACTTATTCTTAGTACCGAAATTTTCAATATCAACTATATTTAATATCGTTTGCAATCGTGGCTTTTTAACATCTATTCTACTCTGCTTAGGTTCCATTTTTATGAGTGGTAATTTGAATTCATTCTCAGGTTAATGTCAGGTACAAAACATAAAGCACATTTATTGAGATCTTAAGGTTAAATATTTACATTCATGCATTTGGTCATTAGCATTCGGATCGAAATCCATAGAGTTTCACGCCGAAAAAAACTATCGGCAAGGCCCAAGTGTAAATGATCACTTGGGCAACTCCATGCAAAAGTGGAGCAAGCTCCGTCACTAACTTTGATATTCTCTCATAATGTAAAACCCAGCTCCTAAGAGATGTGTATATATTGTTTTACATTATGAGAAGAGGTCACTACCCAGACCGGTTTCAACCTTTTTTGAGGTCTCATCAGTGAGTAGGTAGACCTGGAATATCAAGGTTTTTAAGTGAACATGAACTTACATACCTCTACTATCGAATTGCCAAAGTGGTGTACTCCTATATTGTTAATTATTGTTAACAAGATAATAAGCTGAAAGGCTATTTTACTATGTTAATTGAAAGGCGAACCTTTCAATTAACAAGTTCGCCAGTAAAATAGCCTTTTGGCTTATTATCTTAGTAATTTACAGGTATTTTAGTTATTCACATAAAATACCTGTCACAAATCATCTATAAACTTTCTCTAACAAAATGCTCAGTGGGGTTAAGCCACTGCTATCATCGATAATCACCTAAAAGTTCTATACTACATTGTCCTTGCTCACTAACTGTATAACATTTCTTCATTCTAAGTGGGAAAGGAATAACAAAATTCTGTAGGTTACCAGCTCTTGGGAAGATTAACAGATCCATCACTTAATTCGCGTTTTTCTCTTATACAGCACGATCCTTCTTCCTTGAATTGGGGTCAGAACATCTCTGCTAGGCCTTTATCCATGTGGTTACTCATAGAGGTCATCCTACTTGGCTTTACCGAACGTCTGGCGATATGCCCATATCTGTCTGGTTCTGATGCCACATATCCTCGTCAGAGCTGCCGGTTCAGCTATTCCATCCCAAGGAGATAGCTAGTCAGGGCGCTGGAACTGCGGGTGCCGACATCTAACATCTCAGGGTGATTCAGAATCCATCAGGAGGCGAGAGAGAGGCCCAATGCCCAACCACTTAAAGACACCTGGAAAATGTCAGGAGAAGAAAACCAAAATGCCTCGAGAGAGGGGAACAAACCCCTTTTATTCTGCACCTTTGGTGCCCTCTTTACTGCCACGTTCTTCTGCACAGCACTCATCTCCTTTGCCCGCGAGATGATCTGATATACCACGTCTCCTTGTGTAGTGTCTTCCGGGAAAATGAGCTAGCGCCACTTTCCATGTAAATGCATATGCCTCAAGCCAAACGCTCACCCAAACGGTTCGCCTGTGAACTTTGGACTTTTGTTTACATCTTGATAAACATTTCATTTTACATAGAATAACCTTTTATAGTTACATTTTACAAACTGGAAATCTTTACTTAGATTTGAATAAACAAGTTTCCTTTTATAATTCTACATTGAAAGGTATTTATAGCCCTATTTACAATCCTTTTGTTTGCTGGAGTACAAGTTTCTCCTTGTTGATATGGCAGACTTGTTAAATCTTGAATGAATTAATTTTTCAATAAATTCTCCCATTCAAGATCTAACACCATAAGGATTTGTCATACTTAAACTAATAATTAGAAGAAGCAATTTTCCTACTCTGTATGTATGTATATTCAAAATTAGTGTATAATAAACATGCTTGTTATTTATATCCAAGGAGTGCTGTCTCATCTTAATATGTAATGCACTGTTTCAAAATAAATTCGATCCTGTGAGCGGAGAACTAAATAAGATAAGGTAAGGAATGCATAGAAAGCCACGACTGTAATTTAATTAAGAGAGGATTTTGAGTTAGATTAGGACCTACTGGAAGTACTACTATTTCTTATACCACAAGGAGGCCTAGTGGTGCAATCTTTAAATAAAAATAAATTTCTAGTGCTCTCAGGTATAAGAACATAGAGTCACGGAGGGTAGAGTAAGAGATAGAACCAAAAATAAGAAATTAATAATACAGCATAAATAGATAACTCTAAAGTTTACAAAAGGCAAAAGAAATGCCACTGTTTACACCATCACCAAGACAGCTCCACTAACAGAGTATGCAGTCTCTCATTGATGTATCCAAAATTTCAAGACTTTACATTTTGCTGCATTAAGCTGAAATCCCCATTCATTTGCCCATCTGTCCAGTTCAATCAAATCCTCTTGCAGCGCTGCCACATCTACACTATTACTAATAACCCTTCCCAGCTTCTCATCATCCGCAAACAACTGAATATCCCCTTGTAATCCACTGACAATATCATTAATATAAAGGTTCAACAATACTGGTCCCAGTATTGAGCCCTGTGGGACCCCACTTGTAACCTTCTGCCTCCTTGATATTGCACCACCATACACAACTCTCTGATACCTATCAGATAGCCAATCCTGAATCCAGTTGACCAACCTGGATTCAGGATTGGTCAACTGACATCTAAACTCATGTGCTGCAACTTAAATATCAGCTTATCATGTGGCACCCTATCAAATGCCTTTGCAAAATCCAAAAAAATAGCAGAATATGCCTTTCCCTCATCAACCGCTCTTGTCACGCTATCATAAAAGGTAATCATATTACTAAAGCAAGAGCACTCCTTAACAAATCGATGTTGACTCTCACAGATAACATTACCCTCATCTGCCCAACGCTGTATATGGTCCCTCACTAATTTCTCCAAAATCTTAACTAAGGATGGTAGCAGACACTTCCAATCTACTACCACCCTTATGTAATGGCACTATCTTACCTTCCTTCCATTCCTTCGATACCTTTCCCATAGTAAGACTTTCATTGAAAAGTCAGGTCAACGGAGCTGTCAGTTCTTTAGCACATTCTCTCAAAAACCATGGCAAACTTCCATCCAGTCCCACAGCTTTATTGACATCCAGAGTACTCAATATTTGAAGTACATTCTCCTCTGCACCTCTAAACCTGCCCTATCCCTCTAGTATTAAAACCTACTTCTCCAGGATGAAATATTCCACTAAAGTGTTCATTGAACAACTCCATGTCTTCTGCATCAGTCACTCTATTCCCATTTTTATCCCACAATGTCATTCTTCCACAATCATTTCTCCTCCTACTGGCCACATAGTTAAAAAAATTCCCTAGGATTTTCTTTAAATCCTGAGGGGTCTTCTCTTCTCATATTCCAGTTTTGCCTTCATTACCATACTAGTAACTCTCCTGAACTGAGTAATATTCTTCATGCATCTGCTCTCCACCCCTCTCCTTATATCTCTTCCATAACCTCTTTTTCACTTCCAGTTCCTGTTTGATATTGTTTGTCATCCACTTTATACCAAATTGTGTCCTCATCTTCATTCATGGAATAAGGCTTACTATTGCTGCTAACAAATATTTCTTCACAATTTCCAAGCACTAATGATATCTCGCCCTTCCAATTCCTCCCTTCATGGAACTGCCCCAAGTCGATATCTAAGAATATTATACTCACCTGCCTTTTAATTCCACATAAGTATACTTGCATAAATCTTACCAGGAACATTTAATAAGGAAATATCTCTAATTCTCACATTCAGTTTTATTTTCATTTTTATACATGAGTACCATGAAAGCTATACTTCAATCATCTGGAATTCAATACTTGGACCAGGTCTTCTGAATAATGTTTGTTGCCACTGTAAAGCTTTTATACATCTATATTTGAGCATATTTGGTCAAATATCTACTCTAGCTGCTTTTACACATTTCGGGAGAGGAGGGGGAAGAGGTTGGCTTTTCTACCTCTGTATTGATATACATTATATTATATATATATATATTCCTGATGGCATTCCTCTTGAATATTTTCTGCCAACGTGTCATCACTGCTCGTTTCATTTAGCAATCTCAAATTTCTCATGCTTTTAGTCTTTCCTCCGATTCTAGATGACACTTGATCTGGTGTGAAAGTGGTACTGCTGACCATTGCAAGAATGTTCTCCAAACTGATAGATAAAGCAATGCTGGGGTCATGGTATGGGGAAGCAGGATACACCAAGTTACAAGTGCTGGAAAAAAGGACAACTGATGAATGATATTGCAACGAAGTTTATTCAACGTCATGTTTGATTGTTCTGTGGTGCTGTAAGCGAAGAATTTATTTTTATGGATGACAACACCACACCACATCATACACGAGCAGTGGAGTTGCTTTTGGAGATCAAGGATATTAATCGTCGAATCGAGTAGCCAGAATGCTCTTCAGATCTCAATCCCATAGAACATGTTTGGGATGCATTACTGCTTGAAATTCCTCTCCAGAAAACAAACAAGGACTTATCCTTGCTCTGAAAGAAGAGTGGGCCAGTTTGCCTCAAGAACTTCTGAATCACTTGGTGCTAAGCATGGTTCGACTTTGTGAAAGCTACATTGCAGTTTGGGTTGGACATATTCCATACTGAAACATCTCTCTACATAGTTTTCTGTAAGTACTGTACATTAATTCTTAAATTACATCCTAGAAAATGTGCAACTCTTGCCAAAAACTTATTGCAATGTAATTTGTATGAAATTTATAATGCTTTTTGTGTGTGTGTGTGTGTGTGTGTGTGTGTGTGTGTGTGTGTGTGTGTGTGTGTGTGTGTGTGTAATACAATTTCTTAGTATGCTAGTAATAAATTTATGTCCACATTTGGCTGTAATGATGAAAATCTTTTTCATATACAGGTAAAAATTTAGTTTGCCTTAGCTTTTAGACATCAGCGTACATGTGATTTGTATGTGCTAAAAGCTGTAAATGATTTACGGATAGATTAAGGATTTATGCACTGTTCAAGTTATTATTATTACAACAGTCAACTCCAAGGAGTCCATAGACTCATCGAGGGAGGCCCTAACATCATGTCAAGAACAACTATTCAACATTCAAACAGTATCTATCATACTTTGCCTTGAACTCATTTACAATCACGGCACCCACAACAGACTCTGGCAGCTTATTCCACTCATTCACCACTCTTCAAGTAAAAAACCTAGCTCTAACACCCTTGCTAACCACACTCTTGCCCAGCTTCCATGGATGACCCCTAGTCCTCTCACCACCAGTACTATTCTCAAAAATATCTTCTGAATTAATCTTATAGAAACCCTTCAGTAATTTGAATGTCTCAATCATATCACCCCTTCTCTGCCTATCAGCCAATTTCTGCAACCCACAAATCTTCAACCTGTTCTTATAAGGTTCATTCAATAGACCTGCTATCATCTTAGTCACTCGCTTCTGGATCCTCCACCTCCTCCTCATCAAGAAGAAACCTAGGTGACCAAATCTGGGCACAGTAGTCGAGATGAGTCTTATCAAGGCTCAGAACAAAGGAACAATAACTTGCTTGTCTCTGCTCATCAAAGTATTTTTCAACAACCAAGTGATTTGATGAGCTGATTTAGCCACTTTTGCAATGTGCCCCATAAACTTCATCTCCCTATCCACCAATACTCCCAAGTTCCTGGCCTCATCAATCTTCTGGAGTACAGTTCCACCAATGTGGTATACTGCTGCTAATCTTTTCACCCCAAAATGCATAACCTTACACTTTGCCACATTAAATTGACATCATTCTCCTTAGCCCAGACCTCCAACCTATCCAAATCATCCTGCAAAATTTTGACATATGCATTCACTATTGCCCTACCCAACTTTGCATCATCAGTGAACAAATGAACCGTTCCTCTCAGCTCCTTCCCTATATCTTTAATATAATAATAAACCACTCTCTGATATCTCTCCATCAACCACCTTCCTATCCATCTCACCAACCCTATATCCATCCCCATATGTTGCAGTTTATGGATTACAATTCCATGTGGTATCCTGTCAAAGGCCTTAGCAAGGTCCAGTAGGATCACTGTAGACCCATTACCCTTATCCAGTTCAGCCGTCACTGTGTTATAAAACGTGAGCAAAGTTACTGAGGCATGATCTACCCATCACAAAACCATGCTGTCCCCCATACAGTATCCCATTTTCATCTATCCATTCCTGTATTCTCCTCGACTATTTTCTCCAAGACTTTGACAACGATTCCTGATATGCTAATCGGTCGGTAATTTACAACATCAGTCTTGGAACCTCCTTCATGCAGTGGAACTATTTTCCCCTCTTCCCACCCCCCTCAGGACTAACCCAGACCAGAGACTCAAATTAAACAAAATGGTCAAGGGCACTGACAATTCTTTAGCCGCTTCACATACTACACGAGCTAAAGTTGTATCAGTATATATGGCTAGACTAGGTATAGTACAAGAGAGGATAAAGGATTGTTGAAAGTAAGATAGAAAAGTGAAGGAGTAAAAATTGAAGTTTATTACCAAGATATGACAGAATTGAGTTAAGGAGAGCTATGGTAGCAAAATTAGTGAAACCTGACTGTTAGTCAGATGTAACAAATCTGATGTGAAGGACCATGGAAGAGACAGAAAGAGGAGGAGAGGGAGGTTAACATATAAACATAATCATACTATTTGTGTGCAGTTAGGATAGAAACTCATGAAAGCAATAATAATTATTATGTTCCATGTAGTCATGAGTTTTGAGAATATCTGGTGTGAAGTTTAAGCTTAACTGGATAAAATATATGATAGGTACTGCTAGAGACATTGCAGTTCAGCTGCTGCGGATGGTGAAATGCACTGAATTATTATTACAGGTATCTCCATGGAGTCAGTAGACTCATTGCGGGAGACCCAAATTAGCAAAACAATATCTATCATATCTCTTCTTGAATTCATTTACAGATGAAGAACTCGCAACTGAGTCTGGCAATGAATTCCACACATTCACCACCCTCTAGGCGAAAAACCTCGTTCTCATGCCCTTGTTAACCACACTTTTCTTTAATTTACAGGGATGACCACTTGTTCTTCCATCACTATCACACAGCTGAAACATTTCCCCTGCATCAATCTTATAAAAACTGTTTAGTAATTTAAATGTCTCTATCATATCCCCTCTTCTCCACCTATCAACCAACTTCTGCAATCCACAAACTCTCAATCTATCAATGTAGGAAGCATTTTTACATCACTCACCAACCTAGTCACTCTCCTCTGAACCCTCTCCACAACCTCCTCATCTCCAAGGAATCCAGGCGACCAGACCTGAGCACAGTAATCCAAATGTGGAAGTATCAACACTTTATAAAGGGGAATAACAACCTCTTTATCTCTGGATGTTAGTGTGTTCCTCAATAACCACGTAATCCTATGTGTAATCTTGGACACTTTAGCAATGTGTCCCCTGAACTTCATCTCCCTATCCACCAACACCCATAAGTCCCTAGCCTCATCAATCTCTTGGAGTACCGTTCCATCAATGTAGCACACAGCTGGTAACCTTTTAATCCCAAAATGCATAACCTTATACTTTTCCACATTGAACTGACATCCATTACCCTTTGCCCATTTTCCCAGCTTATTTAAATCATCCTGCAAACTCTCAACATTAACTTGATTTTTTATTGCACTACCCAACAACTGAATATCTCCCCTCAAGCCATTTCCTATATCATTTATGTAATATTCTAATTAATTCTAATTAAGGAATTATCCTAATGGGTATTGCACCAGCTGTCCTATCTGTTCTTGAATTCATTCATATACCTGTACTCACCAATGCCAATCCATTCCAATAAGAGACCACTATGAGAGAAAAATTCATCTCTCATCCCTTCATGGAATTCATTTTCAACAACCAACAATGCCCTCTTGTTCTTTCCCCACCTTCCATAAAATGAAAATTTATCTCATTTTCCATTTAATGATATCATGTATGACCCTTTCAGATGTTGTCTGAATCATATCATCCACTCTTTCTCCTGTCTGCTAGTGTTTGTAGTTGCCAAATTGTCAATCTATCTTCATAGTCAGCATTCCACAATCCTGATATCAATTTTAACATGTCGCTTTGCACTCTCTCCACTGTATCAGAATCACCACAGAAACCAGGAAACCACACCTGTGAACAATAGTCCAAGTTAGGTTTTATCAAGGCCTTGTAAAGAAGCAAATTGACTTTCTTCACTTTACGTATCAAGATTCATTTCAGCATTCCACTTATCCTCTGATTTGTATTTATAATTTTTACTATATGGCCTTCAGCTTCAAACTCCAGTATCCTGTAAAAGTGATTAGTTTTTCTTCTAGCATAATCCCATCAATATAATATGACAATGGATATCTCATCAGACCAAAGTGTATGACTACATTTACTAACAATGAACAGACAACTATTTTCACATCCCCACAATTCAAGACTATTCAAATTATTCTGCAAGTACTGCGTATCAGCCACATTCATGATTACCCTGCCTATCTTTGCATCAACTATATGTCTCCTGTCAAATCCTTCCAATGTCATTAATGCATAGTTTGAATAACAATAAATCAAGGATTGATCCTTGAGTGCACCACTGGTTGCTTCAAATCTTGCACTGATTTCCTCCATATACCACTTTTTGATATCTGTCGGTCAGATATTTTTATTTTATAATATTTATAAAATTATAAATATTTTATAATCCACTGCCATATTCTCCAATTCACTTAATAAACCCGTGCTGTTCATTGCAAAGTACAGATTTTTGTCAATCCATTTTTGTATGCAAGTCCTAACCAACTTTTCCAAAATCTTCATCACTACCTCCAGAAATATGATAGGTTGATGGATGGATACACTAGTCTTTTCACCATCCTTGTGCAACGGGATTACCATGCATCTTTTTTACTTCTGTGGAATCTTCACTCTTCTGAGAATCAAATTTTATAGCTTGGTCAAAGGAATAGCCAGTTCAGCTGAACACTCTGAGCATTCATGCTGATATCCCAGCAGTCTCCATTGCCAAATTCTCATTCAATTTGTGCTACAGCATAGCATTTTCTCTTCATACACCCAAGTTTCTTCTTCCAGTGAAGAGGTAACAGTGCACAGAATGTTGCATACACTAGGTTGATAGCTATTAGCAAAATAGGCATTCATTAATTCAACAATCTCTTCTGCATCTATCACCTATATACCATCCACATTCAGTAGTTATTCTTTCTTTTACTTGCAGCATAAGATATAATTCTTTTGGGCTGTTTTTAGCTTGCAGAGAAAGTTTCTTTTCATACTTGAACTGCTTTCTGTGCAACAACATTTGTAACGCTTCTGGCCTGTTTCCTATAATTTTTATAACTGACATCATCCTTATATACACCATATTCTTTCCACAACTTTTTTTTTTTTTTTTTTTTTTTTTTTTTTTTTTTTTTTTAGGAATCTCTTGCTTAATAAAATTACACATCTGTTTCACTCCACTTCTATTTATTTTTCAAACACTAGGGACACATTCCAATACTGCATCGTTTAAATATTTTTTAAATGCTTCCCATGTGCTATCAATATCCTTCCCATCCAACAATAAGCAAATAATTATAATGGGGAACTTAAATTATCCAAATGTTAACTAGGCAGAAGAGAAATCTCATATAAATGAAGGAGAATTTATTGAGCTGTTGCCGGACATCTTTCTCAAGCAACATGTTGTGAAAGAAGTTGCAGCCAAAGAAAGTAGTATATCAAGATGATAGACATGTGAATGATAGTTCATTTGAGGCGGTCTGGTGTGAAATAGTGACCAATGCAACAGAATATACAGTTGGTTGCTGCTATAGGCCAGGGGGTACGGGGGTGATATTGAATTCATGCATCAAATTAGTGCAATGAGTGTAGGTTTAGTGATTATTATGGGGGATTTTAATTATGGTGATATATCAATTGGAAGGAGGAAATATCACGCGGCAAAAAGGAAATGGAATTCATACATCTTCTATGAGATAATTACTTGAAACAGCACATAACTGAAGGGACTCATGGTGCGAGAGTGTTGGACCTGGTCATTGGTTCAGAGGATATATGCAAAAGTAAGGTGTTCTTGTTACCTCCAATTGGTGAGAGCGATCATGTGGTATCGACTTGGGAGGTTGCAAAATTTGTGGATTTCTCTCTTAAGAAGGGATACATACAGAACTACTGGTTAGGCAATTATAACAAGCTTCGGAGTGAGCTTGCAGCCATCTCATGGCAGAACATATTGCAGGAGAAAGATGTTAGCAGTGCATGAGATAAAATCAGCAGGTATCTGAGGAAGGCAATATCAGATTGTGTCGCAATGGTCAGGAAGACAAACAAGGTAGGCATTAGATGGATGAGTAGTAGTATCAAGCTTGATCTGCAAAAAAAGAAAATGTTATGGAGAATGTACAAGGAGAAGGGCGATCAGTACACCCATGAGCAGTACAAGGCTCAAGCTAAGAAGGTTACCAGCATAGTAAGAATAGCTAAATCAGATTATGAGAAGACCTTAGCCAAGGAGATCAAACATAATCTCAAAGAGTTCTTCTGCTATGTGGCAAATAAAAGGAAGAATGACTTCGGGAGGATAACTTTAGTGGGTGCTGATGGTATTGAGATGAAAAATTCAGATGGAATAGTAGAGTTACTGAGTGATCACTTTTCAAAAGTCTATCACCCAAGTGAGGATATCTCTGTACCTGTAGCAAAACTAATGTGAGAATTGAAGTTAAGAAATCAGAGGTACTTAGTATATTGCAAACTTTAAATGCAAACACTGCTGTAGGTTTAGATGGAATATCAGCTCAGGTGTTGCGTGAATGTGCAATGGAATTGTCAAAGCCTCTTAATTATTCAACTTACGTTTGAACTCTGGTATGGTCCCTAGGAGTGGAAGGAAGGCAAAGTAGTTCCTTTGCATAAAGGTGGCTCTAAAACTGAGGTAGTTAATTACAGGCCAATCACCATCTCGGGAATGGTGGTAAAAGTATTGGAAAAGTTGGTTAAAGACAAAATTCAAGAATGGGTGGATCAGGATATGATACTCTATAGGGGCCAACATGGTTTTTGTTAAAGGTCGATCCTGCCTTAGCAATTTATTAACTTTTTATAATAGAATGACATCTAATTTGGACAAAGGAAATGGCTACACATTGGTACTTCAGGATTTTGCTAAGGCTTTTGACAGGATACCCCATGGAATACTGTTGTACAAATTGGAGCAGATGGGGATAGATACTAAACTGGTGATATGGATAGAACGGCTCAGGGAGAGATACCAGAATGTGGTGTATGGAAGTGCAGAGTCCAGGATGAGGCAGCTGACCAGTGGTGTGCTTCAGGACTCTGTGCCTGGGCCATTGTTGTTTAAATTGTACATAAATGATATAGGAAATGGCTTAAAGGGAGATATTCTGCTGATGATGCAAAGTTGGGTAGCACAATAAAAAATCAAGCTGATGTTGAGAGTTTGCAGGATGATTTAAATAAGCTGGCAAAACGGGCAAAAGGTAATGGATGTCAGTTCAACGTGGAAAAGTGTAAAGTTATGCATTTTGGGATTAAAAGATTACTAGCTGTGTACTCCATTGATGGAACAGTACTACAAGAGATTGTTGAGGTTAGGGACTTAGGGGTGTTGGTGGATAGGGAGATGAAGTTCAGGGGGTACACATTGCTAAAGTGTCCAAGATTGCACAGGATTACGTGGTTATTGAGGAACACACTAACATCCAGAGATAAAGAGGTTATTATTTCCATTTATAAAGCGTTGATACATCCACATTTGGATTACTGTGCTCAGGTCTGGTCACCTGGATTCCTTGGAGATGAGGAGATTGTGGAGAGGTTTCAGAGGAGAGTGACTAAGTTGGTGAGTGATGTAAAAAATGCTCCCTACATTGATAGATTGAGAGCATGTGGATTGCAGAAGTTGGTTGATAGGCAGAGAAGAAGGGATATGATATTTTTATTTGACACTTCCAAGGAGTCCAAAGACTCATTGAGGGAGGGCACCTACTCTACAACTCTGTCTCAACCACTCCATTCACCAACTGACCACAACTACACCAACAGCATCTACCGCCAACCACCATTTCCACAGACAACACAAACATCCATACCCATGGTGGGATTCGAACCCGCAGCCTTTTGGCTGGAGAGTGGGTACACTTGGCCAGCCAGGCTGGCCATTAATGATAGAAACATTTAAATTACTAAAAGGTTTTTATAAGACTGATGCAGGGGAAATGTTCCAGCTGTGTAATAGTGATGGAAAAACAAGAGGCCATCCCCGGAAATTAAGGAAAAGTGTGGTTAACAAGGGTGTGAGAGCGAGGTTTTCACCTGGAGGATGGTGAATGAGTGAAATGCAATGCCTGACTCAGTTGTGAGAGCTCTTCATCTGTAAATGAATTCAAGAAGAGATATGATAGATATTGTTTTGATAGTTTTTATCTCCCACGATGAGTCTACTGACTCCATGGAGATACCTGTAATAATAATAATAAACAAAACAAAAAGAAACTCAAGGTCAAAGTGTTTTTCTTATGAATCTCTTCCTTAATAAAATTACACTTCTCTTTCACTCCACTTCTAGAAATCAAAGTAAAATGGTCTTTACCACCAACTGGTCACAGTGATCATGCTGTGCTGTCCTGAGAAGTAGTTTACTATGTAGTTGTTGCAATTAGGACAGATTACATGCTAAAATACAAAGCTGTAAATTATGAAAAATTCAGGAGACTACTATCTTTACTACAATGCTATCAGTTACTGAATGGGAAGATTTGAAAATGGTGCTAAAATGAGGGAGCAACTGAATGTGTCCCCAGAGTTCGAAGTACAAATGCAGTGGAAGTGAAATAGATATGCTACTTTATTAAGCAAGGAACCCATAATAGATCCATGAACAAAATGCATGGAAAGTTAAATCATGGTATGAAAAGAAACTGGCCATAGAGGATAAAGGAAGGCAATCCAAAAGAATGTTACTGTTATGTTGCAAGCAAAAGAAGAAAAATGAATGGAAGAATAACTTTAGTGAATGCAAATGGTACCCTTGTGCCAGAAACAGATTTGATTGTTCAAATAATAATGAGTGTGCACTTTGCTAAGATCCCTAAGCTGGCCTGGTTGGCCAAATGGTTAGCATATCCACACTCCAGCAAAAAGGCTGTGGGTTCGAATCCTGCCATGTGCATGGATGTTTGTGACTGTCTGTGAAAATACTAGTGGTGGTGTGGGTGGTAGATAGCATTGATGTAGTTGCAGTTAGTTGTAATTGGTGGACTGAGATGGAGAGTTGTAGAGTAGGTGCCCTCCCTCGATGAGTCTTTGGGCTCCATGAGGGTGTCATGTAATAATAATAATACACCTGGTCGATTCACTGAATAAAGAGATAGAGTTCCATAAGAATGAAGTTCAATAACTGTGGAATACCTAGGGTTTCAATTCAGCAAAATGACAGATGAGATATCAGCACAAGTGTAATAAAGGAATGTTAAGCCAAAATGCCTTGCTTGGGTCCTTGACATGTTTGTATAACTTAAGTCTCAGCTCAGGAAAGATCCCACAGAAATGGAAAAAACGCATGGTAGTTCGGTTGTGCAAAAATTAATGTGTAACTACCGACCTATCAGTATACTTAAGAATAAGTCCCTTAAGGTTTATCGGGAATAACCCGACTCAATCATTCTGTTATTAAACAGAAATTAAATTAATACGCTAATTCTAAGTTATCTACAAATTGGCTATATTAATTAACAACTAAATCGGCCAGAGAATAAATGGAATTAAAAAATAAAAATATTGTGGACCGGATAGTTAGAAGTAAGGTTTAGTACAGATACAGACGGTGGATTGTGCAGCGAAAACGGTAAACCAAGTTGCGGAGAATCGACAGTACGTACCAATATACTACGATATAAATCACAAGGGCATAACAACAGATGCATTATCTTCTTTTTGTTATGCGATACTAGTATTTTTGAGAATCATATCCCGTTTAACGGTAGATGGGGAAAGTATATTCTTGTTAACACTTTTAGTTTAAACCACTAAAACTGTTTGGTCTAGAGTGGCTTCGGTCGTGAGCCGATAGATAATCGTGTAACAATAAAAACTTCGCTTAGCTCACAAATCAATATTATAATAACCGCTCTCTTAAGGATTCATGCGTTTTAACCATGTGCCATCCGACTAGTTGTATCATACAATCATCATATCGGCACAATTTCTTGTTTTATTCATAAATAACAAACAGAATGAGTTGACTACTTTCAACATATAAGTATAGTTTCATCTAATACTCTAGGCTACTGCTTAGAAATGAAAATACATTAATTGTTTTACCTGCAACAGTATACCTGTCCATGTAATTTATTAAATTAATGAAGAATAGTATTCCTACGGATATAAAAGCTCGCTTGGAATTATCGTGATAAAAATTATCCATCTGACTTGTTTCGCTACTGCCTTCCATCACACGAACACTTGGTAAACAGTTTTGATCACTTGAAGACGAAGAGAAATCGTTACGTGGCATTTCGCCTAATTTAACAGCTGTACCACACTCTTCCACACTAATCATATATGCTATACCTCAAATAAAAATAAGGGGGAAAAAATTTACAGCTGGTATTGTTTTAAACTACAACAAACAACCGCCAGCTTACGCATTGCTCCACCAGTACTTCTCGGCTTATTAATACGCGAACTGTTCTTACAGTACGTTAACGGCATGTGATTGGTGGGACATGATACAATTTTCCAGACGGATGCGAAGACTACATTTCTTTTACACACATAGAAAGGATTTAATTGGCAGTGCAGTAGTAATTGTTCTATTGGATCAAGGAACTGTATTTTCTTGTTTTATCACAGTCATTATTTAAAACATTCTTTGATATTTTAAATCACCCGATACACAGTTAAGCTGGGCATATAGCGAACATTTACTAAGAACCGGGAAACGGTTTTTTCTAAGGCAAAAACAACAACAACAACAAAAAAATATAAATATTGCTTAGCACTTTATTCGAATACACTATCCTGCCAAAAATGAGGGGTGATAGTGTAGTGAAAAAACTTGCAATACTGGGATAACAAATTTCTATAATATTGAAATGCATAAATAAGGACAGAAAAGATGTTGTCAACATTAGCGCCTCCATAGCTAATGTTGACAACATTGGAAGAACGATGTTACTTTGCACCCTTCCATTAGAAAAGGCCTGAGTTCGATTCCCGTAATGACGGGAAGAATCGTTATATGGGTTTTATTCAATTGAAAGTGAATTAGACCATCTCATACGATGTTTCTTCTCCTGGAAATTCAGGTTTTTCAACCCGCATATAGACAAATCGGCCTTTCCCAACACACGCAATTTACAGACAAAAAATACTAGTGATGGTGGTGGTCGTGGTGGCCAGTAGGTGCCTTTGGTGTAGATGATGACGACAGTAGCCGTTTGGTGTAGTTAGTGAAGATGGAGAGCTGTAGATAGATGCCCTCCCTCGATGAGTCTCCCGACTCCTTGGAGGTGTCACGAAATAATAATAATAATAATCTTGTTTTAATCCTTTAGCCAAGCATAATCCTTGTTTTAATCCTTTAGCCAAGATAATCCAGCCTGGTTGGCCGAGTGGTTGGCATATCCACTCTCCATCCAAAAGGCTGCGAGTTCGAATCCCGTCGTGGGCATGTATGTTTGTGATTTTCTGTGAAAATACCGGTGACGGTGGAAGCGTAGATGGCGTTGGTGCAGTTGAGGTTCGTTGCAGTTGGTAGATTGAGTAGTGGAGACAAAGAGTTGTAGATTAGGTGCCCTCATTCCATGAATATTTGAACACTCTGGAGGTTTCATGTAATAATAATAATAATAATAATAATAATAATCAGACTAATCCTGGACTCTTTGAGCTAACTTTGTGTGCTTAAGCTTGGATAAAGGATTGAAACAATAATACAAATTTTTTTGAAGTATCATATCTATTTGAATGGATTTGGTGTGCAGAGACTGGAAAAAGTGTTGCTGAATGAAGTGAAAATGGATGTGCAGAACCAAGGGAACTTGAGCTACCAAGGAGTAGGGGGAAGTGAATATGTGGACATCAGTGAGACAGTTGAGTGTAAGAATGTATATAATGTACCCGAGCCAGTACTAAGGTCAAGTAATCAGAATGGGACAGTTAGAATAATTCATCAAGATAGGGATGCGACAAAGGGACCTCTGCATTTCATGTATACTAATGCCAGGAGTATTAGGAACAAGAAGAAAGAATTTTTGGCCTTGGTTGGCTCTTCCTGGCCACAGGTTATTGGCATTAGTGAAACATGGCTGACGGAAGATGAGTCTAAGGACTCCCTGGAGTCGCCCGTAATAATAATAATATGGACGAGGCAAGTTCTGTTTCTGAGATTCGTTGTGCTTTCTAAAAAGTCGATTTCTTGCCTATGCTTCACTAATAAGTTCTACTTTACGAAGTTCACTTAAAAATACTGTACACAATCACAATTGCTTTTTGTATCCGTAAGATCTAAAAGTGGCATAAAATGTAAGAGCTTTTCAAGACCTTGTTCCAAATCAGTACATTCTTCAGCAGTTTCTCGAGCTGCATCTCTTCTTTGCATACTTTGTACTTTCAAAATCACTTGAGGAACTTTTAGAAATGTAAATATAGCCCACTTCATATCTTCTGTACTACCTGATGCATCGACTAAACCCATAAAACATGCTCTAACTATTTCATAGTAAAGCTCAGGCAAAGATAATTCTGTAATTTTTGAAGAAGTAAAAGCTGATCACCAAATGCTTGAACATCACTTGCAGGATTTAAAATGGCATCAATGGCTATCATTGCATTCAGACTACATGCAAGACTTTTTTTGTGGAAAAGTATTAAAAATATAAGTGGGCAATACAGATGGCATGTTTCTATGGATTTAACAAGTTTTAGCGCAGTTTCTATAATATCTTAGGAACATTTTGTGTTTGGCTTATCTTAGATTCCAGATCTTGGTGATTCTGTAGTAGCTGGGCATACATACTTTGGGCTTCGTATTGAACAACATACAGAAGAGCTTTGATAAAAGGTGAATTATTAAAATATGATGAAGTATCACAAGCCTTTTCCATAATAGATACATTTTCTGTTATGGAAAAGGCTTGTGATACTGTGAAGCACAACCAATTTAGGCATTGAGTGAAAAAGACACAAATAGAGCGAGTTTGTAACACTTACTGCAGCTTTACACAATGCTATGCATTCTTCTTCATTCCCATAGCAACCAACGTTTGTCTGAATATTCTTTAAGAAGTCTAACAAACTTATAATACAGTGTGGTTTATAAAAACTTTGATAACGCCCAATGCTTGACAGAACAGCACCATAAGAAAGAACATGAAAGCTTAATGAATGGGTCAAATAAGAAAGAAACAAGAGATTACGACCTGGTCTTACCAAAGCTTGCTGAAGGATACAATCTGCTAAGTCATATACATCACCACTTACCCCTCGGGGCAAAACATTTTTTATATTTATTCCCCATTGCACGTCTTACCATCGTTCTCTCCAAGCTAGAAGCAACAGAGTCTTAATGCTACTTGTTTTGCTTGCACTGGTGTCCATGATGAACTGCAGGAAGGAAAGAAGAAAGAATTAAGAAATTATGTTCACTTTCACATTGGTGTTTTTTGTCTTCTTTGGTGATTTCAACTCAGAAGGCCGATTTTAAAGATTCCTCTCGTCAATGAAACTGAAATGGAAATGAAACTAGGGAGCTTTCTCGAGCGAGTTCCACATCGCTTTTTCAACTACTTTACGAAGGCGCTTAATATAAACAGACGAAACGAATTAGCTACTTTACGTTTTCAATAAAGCAGTTCATTCAACAAAAAAAAATAATAGTAATAATAATATTTAATTATATTATTGTTCTTGTTTTTGTTACTTGAGTGGTGATACAGAGCAATTCAGATTTTATCCATGAATCTGAGAATACTCTGTCACAGCGTAGTGAAATATGAACTGTTCCAAGTAATACCGTTTTTCGTAGATCACATGTGGTCGATTTGTTGATGTTTAGTTTTTGTCAATAGTTGCATAGCTTCTTCAAGAGTGTACCAAGTGCACCGATTTTGTGTTTAAGCCACAGCTGGCCAACCTCGATTGCCATATTATTATTATTATGTGACACATGCAGGGAGTCCAAAGTCTCATCGAGGAAGAGTGTGTCAACAGCATCGAACGATTATTCCCTTTCCAACTACTAACCCCGATCAAACTTGCTTATCTTTTTGCGTGAGCCATTAGTAGCAGAGTCTCTACAAATCGACCAACCTTTGCTGGCAAAGGTTGGTCGATATCTCGATTTTTAATGTTTTTTCCCCAATTCTTTGTTGTTGGTAGTGGTTCTACAATATCAAAAAAAAAAAAAAAAAAAAACCTGCCTGTGTTCAATAATTGTGTTGTGTGGTCTATTGTGTTCCAAATACTGATCAGATTGTATTCGAAATTACAATCTGATCAGAAACGTTTCCCTATTTCGTTTCCAATACTGCCTCTATTTTATGCCACCAATTATCAGAAGCAAGAAAATTATATTTTTTTATACAGGCAAATTAATTATTTTGCCTACTTGATCATGGAGGTATCTATAATCAGTGTGGCTTATCTTCCTGCAGGCACTGATTACATGTTCTAAAGTCTCATTTTCTGATCGCATAATCTGCATTTGCTGTGATTGATGATGTTCAAAATATTTTCTTTGGTTGAATTAGTTTCTAACGCCGGGTCTTGAGCGGCTAAAGTAAATCCCTCTGTTTCTTTTTTAATATATCCTTATTGCAACAATTGGCACGTCTTAGTTACGTGAATTTTTTTTCGCAGTATATCAAAGAAAATGACCAAAAAAATTATTTCTCCAGAGCAAAGGTCGATTATTTTGATCCTTTTTGTAATCGGATTTATATCCTATTGAATTTAAAATAACTTCTTGCGAAATGGCTTAAAACATTTGCTCGGTGATATTTTCGATGTCATTTTTTAAACTAATTTCTTCTTCTTCTTCTTCTTCTTCTTCTTCCACAGTCTGTTTCACTTGCAGACGATCCTATCCACCTAATCTTCTTCTTCTTAGTAGACAGAGGCGGATCAAGCGGATGTGGGACCTGGCGGCAGTCAGGGATTCCGAGATATGTGGAAAAATTAAAGGCGATCTATTAGAACGATATAGATATTACTCATTGTGATGATGAATCGGAATATTTTCTACTATTTCTAAAAGAAGATAAAGAAAAATTCAATACTGCTACATAAGTATACCAGGCTGCAAGAGGAAATGCCGTCAACTTTTCCAAATGTAGAACTTTTTCGCGTCCGTAAATTTTACCGCCAGGGACCCCAGGCTAGCTTAATCCTCGCCTGTTGGTAGATATAGCTGCTCAATATCCCTTTATAAATGTAATGCATAGTCAGCATTTTTCTAGTTTTGCGGACCAATTTGTCCAGATTGTGTAATCCATTTAGTTTTGTTTTCAGAATATTTCTAACTCTTTTGGTGTATTCCGCTGCTACCTGTTGTTTAATTTGGAGAATATCACTGTCTTCTAATATTGCTAGGTATTTATATGGTTCATTAGCTGAAATTGCTTTCTATATATTTCTTTTGAAGAAAATTAAAATTGTTAACGTCATTAATTTTTCTTTATTTAATAGATAAAATTATTATTATTATTATTATTATTATTATTATTATTATTATTATTATTATTATTATTATTATTATTATTATTTTAACGGTGTCTTCATGGAGTCAAAAGACTCATCGCGGTAGACCCGACATTGACACACTAACCATTATTTACACAATACCTGTCATACCTCTCCTTAAATTCATTCACAGTTGAAGCATTCACAATCAGTTCTGGCAAAGCATTCCACCCATTCACAACCCTCCAAGTAAAAAATCTAGTCCTAACACCCTTGTTAACCACACTCTTACACAATCTCCAGGGATGGCCCCTCGTTCTCTCACATCCTGCACTGGTCTTAAGAATATCATCAGTATCAATCCTGTAAAATCCCTTTAACAATTTAAATACCTCTATCATATCTCCTCTCCTACGTCTATCAGCTAGTTTTTGGAGCCCACAGATCATCAATCTATCCTCATAGGTAACATCCCACAGACCTGCAACAATCTTTGTAACCCGCCTCTGAATCCTCTCTACCACTTCCGCATCACCAAGAAATCCTGGCAACCAGATCTGTGCACAATAGTCCAAATGCTGCCTTATTAATGCCTTATAGAGTGGAACAATAACTTCCCTATCCCTGCTTGTTAGTGTGTTCCTCAACAACCATGTAATTTGATGTGATGTTTTGGCAATCTTTGCAATATACCCTTTAAACTTAAGTTGTCTGTCCACAATAACTCCAAAGTCTCTTGTCTCATCAACTTCCTCAGTTCCGTTAATATAGTAAACAGCATGCGATGTCATCCTCCCGAAGTGCATCACCTTACCCTTAGCCACGTAACTGACAGCCATTTACCTCAGTCCATACCGTCAGCCTATTTATGTCAACCTGTAAAATATCCACATCATTTGAATTGATTATCGCCCTTCCCAATTTTGCATCATCAGCAAACAAGTGGATATTTCCATTCAATGTATTTCCAATATCATTGATGTACAAATTAAACAACAGCGGACCAAAATTGTACATCTATCCAAAGCAAATTCTATATTGAAGTCGCGATTGAAAATATGGACAGTCTACAGCAAGGTGTTTATTTTCTGTGATTCTTCCTCCCATAAACTCAGGAAAATCGATCGCAGAACTCGCATTATTTCAGACAGTAGCATACCCTGTTAGGGTTATATACCAAGAGATGGCAGTACTTGTTTACCGGTATCTTCATTGTTGCCTCTTATAATTAATGATAGCCATGTACAGCTATCTCTGATTGGTTATCAGTGGAGATCCAACTGCCCATTTAGTCTCTATATGCCAGATAAGCCTCGCCTACTCCCTAAAAGAGAATAAAAGGCGTTAGTTGATTTGATTTGATCTGATAAGTAGCGATTTATGGAATTTGATATAATTACAGTGAACAGCTTATGCATAGCTGGTAAGCATGTTATTGGAAGTTAGTTAGTGGGTTATCACGCCTATCTTTATCATTAATGAAGAGAAATGTATGCCTAGATATCATCCAAGATTCCACTGAGCATGATTGCAATAAATAATTAAAGTGTTCTGTCATTCGAACATATCGACTAGTCAGATGCTTTAAGAAAAATTCGTATAGTGTGTCTTTGCAATGCAGCTTCAGTTTTTTTTTTTTTTTTAATTTTCTAGTTTGTGTACTGACCATTTCTTTAGTCATACATTTGTTTCTGTTTCCTTTCTGATTATATTTCCTTATTACATGAGGCATCCTTGTTGTGTTTAATAGTATTTTCCCAAACTGACTTCCAATATTCGAGTATATCTTGTTTTTGTCAGTTCAATTCTAGTTTCCGAGTAAAGGAACTTTTTTCGATGTTTTTTTTTTTTTTTTTTTGTATGGTTCCCCAGTTAGTCGATCTCTGGCATGGTCAAGCGTGCTTTTTCTTCTCCGGGAAACTTGGATTTTGTCCCGTAAACTGAAGAAAATCTTCCATAGAACTCACACTCTTTCAGACATTAAAAAAATTGTGTTACGGTCAGGGACAACGAAATGTCGGCACTTGTTGATCCGTCTCTTCACTGAGGGCTGTTTAAATAAGTGATAGTCTTGGGCTGGCTATCTCTGATTGGCTACTAGTGGAGACTGAACCGCCCACTCAGTCTCCAAAAGTTAGCCAGGGCAAAAACGGTTTCGCCTACTTCCTATAAGAGAATTAAAAGCGTTAGCTGATTTTTTATCTTCTTTTGGTGGTTAACGGCATTTGTATTTTTCTGAAGACACTGAAAGAAGTGACTTTACTTCAGTGGAAATTGCATATTTTATAGATATTAGTTGATTCTTGCTTGGTTCTTGGAGTATGCATATTTTAATTTTCTCTGCAGTCGCAATAATACTTGACCTTAACTCTTCAGTTACTTCAGAATTTGTTTTGTGTCAAATTATATGTACTTATGAGTTTGTTTTAGATGTTATTATTTTACAACCATCCTTCTTTAACACTCTTGAATTTGCTTTAATCAGCTCGAAGTTTGTTGACTTTTTGTTCCAATTAGATTTTCCATGGTGCACATAGCTTCTTGAACTTTCGATTTCACTCTTGCAGGTTGCAACTACGCTTCATTTTAATCATACTGTGCTGTATAAGAGTCAGGTCCATACTTACACTTTTCCCCTAGGCTGGCGGGAAGTGAGGTACTAGAGCCTAGTACCTCACTCCTAGGCCCCTTCTCGTTGTTTGGGTCCTTAAATTGGCCCTAAGTTTTCGGATCCCCAGATAGAGCCTCATGAGCCAGTGCATAAGTACGGCCCTTTGTTTCCTTTATACCTTTGTTTTTGATTGTTTTTATTACAGCATTTGCATCTAAGAGGAGCTGTTTTAGCTACGGTGATTTATAGAATTTATGTGGTCAAAAATGAACGACTTCATTTTTACACTTCTTCTTCTTGTTTTTCTACGCGTTATTCCCGCTTCCTATGCAGGGTCCGCTTGTTACTTTAGATGCGACTTCTTGTTAGTACTACTCCCAACCGACCCGTCGCCTGGTCTGCCGCTGGGGGGGGGGGGATATATTTTTGACTGTAGAGGCGTATGTTCACGGGGCCGGTTTGCGGGATGAAAAACGCAAGATAAAATGGCGGAAGAACCCTACTGACCGCGCCCAAGACCGGCTAACTTGGCTACGCCTGAGGAAGATCCTCAAATTCCTCACGTCTACAACGGGAATAACCTGGGACACTCCTTCCCCAGGCATATGGTTGCGAAGCGCAAAGCCACTAGGCTAACCGAGCGGTCGACTTCATTTTTACACTATTTATGTTAAAACATTCCCAGGAATGTTGTCATCTTGATGATCACTGAGTTTATTATCGATATAGTTTAATATAGACTTATCTAGTCTATTCCTAAGGCATACCCAACGGCTTAGGACGACACTAGATGTCGTAGTAAATGTGCGATTCACCTAAAAGTGCCGCTTTATGCAGTTGAGTTGGTGTTATATCTGAGAGGTCGAACTTCTCCAGATGATTCATGAATGTTTGTGGTATTGCTCCAATGAGAACTGCAACTGTTGTTTTTTATTTTCTATCTCCAAAGTCGTTGAATTTCAATCTCCAGAACCCTATGTTTGGTTTCAGTTTTTCATGCACTTTTTTCTTCTTCTCTGTCACATGGTATTCTCAAATCAATAAACCCCACATGTTGTTGATCGACTACAGAGATGTCTGGCATATTATATTCAAGATGTCTATCTGTATGAATTTTAAAGTTCCATAGTATCTTGGTGTTTTCATTTTCAATAACTTTCATGCACTTTCTGTCTACTCCAATATCCCCTGGTATTGCCACATCAATAAAGCACATGGGTTGTTGTTCGATTACAGTGATGTCTGGCATATTATGTTCGAGATGACTGTCTGTCTGAATTTTAAAGTCCAAAATATCTTGGCATTTTCATTTTAAATAACTTTTGATCCCACGAGATTTTGCAAGTTTTGAAACGATTACTTCCTGAATAAACCAGTGTATAGATTTTGGTACTCCGATCATTGTTTATAGTCTGCTGAAAGAAATAATTAGTCGGTCACGGTCTCTAATTTATCACTGCACAATCGGCATTTGCTATCCTTACAAATGTTTTCAACCTTCATCTTTATTAAACTTGTTTGTAGTGCTTGTTCTTAAGCAGCAGTATCACACCTTCTGTCATTTCTTGATGTCGACCTGTTGATGCCATTGTCAAGTTAAAACGTATGTGTCAACCTTCCCTTAGATATATTTCAAATAATGACCGTGGAGTGCTGACCATAATAAATAACACCGCTATTATCAGTCCACTTCTAAATCCTAATAAGTTCAGTAACTTCTCTAATACCTTAACAACAACCAGAGGCATGCAGATTGACCTAAATGTTCTAGCCTAGACTTATCCCGCCATGAAGCAGAATAAACGTTTACTCAATTTCCATTCCTTTGGGACTCGCCCTGTTGCAAGAATCATGTTAAACAGGTGTGTCAAAAGGTGCCATTAATTCTGTAGGGTATTCCCTCAGCTACATGGCAATATTCTGTCAACTCCTACTCTCTTCTTAACACCAAGCTTATCCTCATATACGTTCTGCTCATTCACCAGTCCCTCCTTTGCCATACATTCTACTCTACAGCTTCTCCTTCGCGAGGATGAACTATAATATAGTTGGTCCTGTTGAACGTTAAAAATGTCGAAAAGGAAGTGTAATTATACAACCGCTTTAAAAACTCAATTTCCTTTAAAAAAAAAAAACTACTAAATTGGGCGAGACAGATAAAGTAGAGTGTACGGTTTGTGGTGGCTTGTTTAGCATCGAGCTTGGCGGAAAATCCGACATTACCGGGCACATTGCTAAGAAAAGACATAAATCTGCATCTCGAGCTAATACAAATGCAAAAGTCAGTGATTTCTTTACCAAGAAAGAGATGGGGGAAGTGGAAAAGAATCTTGCTGCAGAAGAAGCAACTTTCTCGTATCACACGTGTTTTCACAACCAGAGTATTTGATCAATGGATTGTACATCTAAAATAATACGTAAGTTGTATGATAGAAAATTTACGTGTGGGCAAACAAAAACACGAGCGTTAATTGTAAATGTACAATCTATTTTTTTATTTATAATAGTAAGTAAAAAACCATTTGAAGGCAACTTAAAGTAGCTTAATGAAAATATGCAGCCTAGCCATTTGATTTACTATTTGTTTACTTATACTTAATAAAGTGGGTGCAAAGTAAACCTTATCACGCGCACACTTGGAAAGTTAGAATCATTTTGTAACACTGGTATATGTGATGATGCGCATACTAAACTTTCGCCCTAGGTCATAAGTGTCCCGTATTTTTTTTCCAATGTATCTGGGATCCCTAGTCATAACAACATTCCTATATGTTTCCTACTTTTATAACACATTCACATTCACGACGGGGTGACGTTAATCTTTCCGACGGAACTCCTCATTACCATCGGGACGAGGGACAAGTCACACAAAGTTTCAACCTTTGGTTGAATTTTATTCTTGCTTGTTTGAGTAGAGCAGGTAGGCGAACTCACACCCGCATTATATGTACAGTAACCATATTTTTTGGAGAAAACAAATGACAAATCACTAAATTTGTTTCAATAAAACTAAAGCATTATAAAGCATTATAACGTTTATTGTAAAATATAAGCATATACATAGCATTTTAAACAATCATATTTAAAAAATTTAATTTTCATATTTTACACAAGAATGAACTTTTTTTTAATAAATCAGGTTTGTGTTTTAAAAATTCATAAAACTGTATTCAATTCATGTCAAGGTTCCATTTGGTATAAATGCATGCTTTCAATGTTTCGATTTTTAATTGGGTTTTTTCACTGGTCCACGTATTGTTCACTAAAGAAAATACTCGTTCAGTGGGGAGATTAGTTCCAGGGAGACATAAGCAAAATTCAACGATTTTTAAAATGTTTTTTTAAAAAAAATCAGCTAACGCCTTTTTATTCCCGTATACGGGAGTAGGCGAGGCCATTTAGCCCTATCTAACTTTTGGAGGCTGAGTGGGCAGTTAAATCTCCAATGATACTCAATCAGAGATAGATGTGCCAAGGCTATCACTAATTAAGCAGTACACAGTGAAGACAGACGGCTCAAATGTGCCGCCATCTCGTGGTCGCTAACCCTAACACAATATATTTTTAATGTCTGAAATAATGTGAGTTCTAATTTCTTGAGTTTACAGGACGAAAAACCCGAGTTTCCGGGAGGAAAAACCCGCTTGCCCATGGCAGAGATTGACTAACTCGGGAACCGGTCGAAAAAAGGCTTAGAAAAAATTTCCTCTAGTCGCCGACTAGACTCGAAACCAAGTCTTCCTTCGTGCGGCCAAGCGCTGTGGTATGCAAACGCCACATCCACTGAGCTACACAGGCTTAAAATGTTTTTAAAAGATACATATTCATCTGCGAAATATTTAAAATAGTCAACCCTACTACGTCATTTTGTCGCCATTCTTCCATCTTTTCACTGATGATATAACTTTTAATACACGAAACTTATTATTATTATTATCATCTGTGACACCCCCAAGAAGTCCGGAAACTCATCGCGGGAGGACACCTACTATACAACACTCCGTCTCCACTACCACACCGAACCTCTACTACCAATCAACTACATCAACGCCATCTACTGTCCACAACCACAACCACCACAGCTAATATTTTTGTCTGTAAATTGCGTGTGTTCTAAATGGCCGATTTGTAATATAAATCGGCCCTTTAGTCTGTATGCGGGATGAAAAATCCGAGTTTCCGGGAGAAAAAACCCTGCTCCATCCGTCTGAGATCGGCTAACTCACCTTCAATTGAAAAAATCCAAATAAAGATTCCTCCCGTCATGACGGGAATCAAATTTAGGCCTTTTCTAATCGAAGGGCACAACGTACAGTCGTTCTTCTAATTGCGCTACGGAGGCGTTTAAGTTAAAGTGACTGGAAATGAACAAAACCCTTTCCTCGATCTTCGCCCGCAGAGGACCCATTCGAATACTTCCATTTCTATGAAACAGCTGTCCCAGTTATTTAAATAATCAATGCAATTTTGATAAAATTTATGAATTGCATCTTTAAATATGTTGCTATTAATATTCAATTTACTATTTCAATTCACAAAACAAAGGAGAAAATAACCATTTTAGAAAATAAATAAATCTAAAGGACAGAGCAGTGAAATAAAGGACTGTCCTCTTAAATAAAGGACGTATGGTCACCATAATTATAAGGCATGTTTCAATGCTTGGTAGAATTTTATTTCAAGTTAGTCTTTGTGATCTGTCATAATGACATCGAGAATTTCAAATGCAATAAAATAAACACTTATTTCATGTAATTGAAAAATTGGACAAACGATTTTAATTAGATACTGTGTTTCTGGTGCAACATATACATGTAGTTGCAATGAAACACAGTTGCTGACTTGAGTCTGTACAGAATAGTTTCTGTGGGAGGGGACAATAATAGTGCAATTGAGACAGCTGCAATAAAAACGGCGTTAACTAATGAATCACACTATTTGTTGAGAAATATATTACACAGACTGCAAAACCCTTTGTACCTTATTCAGGGATACAATAAAACTACACTTGTTTTTCTTGCATCTGCAGTATAATGGCTTTGGGAGGCATGTTTTTAACCGAGTGGGGAACGAGTTACTATCGCCTCGAAGTGAACATGTTTAAACATTTTTCGTGTGCGAGGTAATATGCAAAACTTTTTGATGTCTTTTTCCGTAAAGTAAAATCAGGGGTGCAAGTTATACGCTAGAGCAAGTTATATTCGAGTGAATACGGTAAGCATTTCGCCGACAAGTTGAGCTTCCCTGCTCAGCTGACTTCTATAGTGAGATACAATGCATAACTATACACTGAATAATATTATAAATTTATATATAAATAAATATTATATATTACAATTATTTATAAATAATTATTTATAAACTATTATATATTATTATTATTATTATTATTATTATTATTATTATTATTATTATTATTATTATTAAGAGACACCTCCAGAGAGTCAGAGACTCATCAAGGGAGGCCACATAATACACACACCAGCTGTCATACTTATTCTTGAATTCATTCACACTGCTTGCACTCACAACATCCAATGGCAATCCATTCCAATCACGCACCACCCTCTGAGAAAAAAATCTAGCCCTCACACCCTTTTTGGCGGCCTTCATTCTTAGCTTCCAAGGATACCCTCTTGTCCTTTTCCCAAATTCCATAAATTGAAAAATTCCATCAATTGAAATCCTTTATGACCCTTTCAGAAGTTTGTAAGTCTAAATCCTATCACCTCTCTTTCTCCTGTTTTCTAGTGTCTGCAGTCCACAAATTCTCAATCTGTTTTCTAAATCAGTATTCGACAATCCTGATATCATTTTTAACATTCTCCTTTTTATCTCTCCAATATATGAGAATCACAACGGAAACCAGGAGACCAGACCTGCGCACAATACTCCAAGTGAAATCTCATTAAGGCCTTTTAAAGAGGCAAAATCGCATCCTTATTTTTACATGTGAACGCTCCTTTCAGCATTGCAATTATCTTTTGAGTTGTATTTGTAATCTTTGTGACATGGCTCCTAAACTTCAACTTCCTATCTATGAACACTCCAAGATCCCAAGCCTCATCAGTTTTCTAGCCTAATCTCACCACTATAATACGCCATTGGATATCTAATCATGCCGAAGTGAATGACTTTACATTTGCTGACATTGAACTGACACCCATTTTCCCATGCCCTCAATTCCAGCCTATTCAAATCATTCCGCAAAGACTGCATATCAGCAGCATTACTGATTACCCTACCTATCTTTGCATCATCAACAAATAACTGTATGTCGCTTGTCAAATCCTTCCCAATATCATTAATGTACAGATTGAATAACAGTGATCCTTGCACTGTTATTCAATACAAGTGTCTACAAGCACTGATCCTTGTAGTACATCACTTGTTATCTTAAATCTTGCAGACTCAGATCCCCCGTATACCACTTTTTGATACCTGTCAGTCAGCCATCCTCTTATCCATGCTAATATTGTATAATCCTAACTCATTTTCTCCAATTTATGCAGCAGTCTGACATACTGTATTCTGTCAAATGCGTAAGTAAAATCCCAAAGTATCATGGTGTATCCATTCCCCTTGTCTAGTTCATTTCTAACATTGTTAGAGAATGTCAGTAAGTTGCTAAAACATGACCTTCCCTTAATAAACCCATGTTGTTCATTGCAAAGTAGAGATTCGCTGTCAACCCATTTCTGAATGCGGACCCTGACCAATTTTCCAAAATCTTCACCCCCACCACTCCTGAGATACTAATTGTTCGATAGTTGGATATATCGGTCTTTGCACTACCCTTGCGCAATGGAATTACCATACATTCCTGCTGAATCTTTCCTGTTCTGAGACTCATATTAAACATCCTAATCAAAGGAATTGCCGGTTGAGCTGAACACTCTTTTAGCACTCGTGTTGATATTTCATCAGTCGCTATTGCTGAATTCTTATTCAGTTTGTGCAACAGCTCTAATACCTTGGCCTCATACACCTGCGTTTCTTCATCTAGTGAAGAGGTAAAAGTGAGCTCAATGTTGCATTCATCAGTTTGATACCTTTTAACGAACTGGACACTCATTAACTGAACAACCTCATCTGCATCTATAACCCTCATGCCATCTGGATTTAGAAGAGTCAATCTTTCATATTCATTCTTTCTTTTACTTGCAACATAACGATAGAATTTTTGTGGGTTATGTTTAGAATGCACAGCCAGTTTCTTTTCATAATCACACTTTGCTTTCCGTACAACAGTTGTGACTATTCTAGCCTGCTGCTTATAACGTTCATAACGGAAATTAAAAGATTTTCTATTAATGTTCTCCTACTAAAAACTGTTCGGCGCGTCATCAACTTGATTTGTAAATTTTTGGCACGCGCTGGCAACTCGATTTGTAAACTTTTGGCACGCGCACATAAAAAGGTTCGCCACCATTGAACTATATGATAAATTGATCATTGTGTAATTCAACTATATCCTCTGCATTAGTTACTAATCTGCCAGTGTTATCGATTTGCATCATTCTCCCATAGTCATTTTCCCTTCTACTTGCCGCACATCGATAGAACCACTGGGATTTCTCTTAACTAGATTGATTAATTTCTTCTCATACTCCAATTTTGCTGCTCTTACCAACCGAGTCACCTTCCTGGCCTATGCTTTTGTGCTACTCATACATTTATCTTGTGTTGCCTTCACTGCTGTGCCTTCTTCCAGATTTCATGCTTAATTTCTTCATTCATGAATTTTACTCCTACCCTATTTCGTCGTTTCACCTTTGGGATACACTGAGACATTGCTGTTAAATAGCTCTTGATCAATGCCCACACAGCTTCTATATTTTCCCCACTCAACCCCTCTTTCCACGTTATATCTCCCAGCCGTCTCCTAAACTTTCCATAATTATCAGCCTTGTAGTTACATATATATCCCTTCTTTATATAAAAGTTCTCATGTAACTGGCTGAAATCGATGGGTTCACTTCATAGTGATCAAATGGATTGCAGCCAGTCGTGGAAGATTAGATACTTCAATCACAACCACATCTGATAATATAACTAGATCTAATACTCTTAACGGTGGTTAAGAGTCTTAGATCCATTACGTAGTGCTTACGATTGTCGTTCCTTAAGAACTCAAGAAGTTAATTCTCCTTAATCCCTGATGGTATCCCTTCATTCTCATCATTATTGCCATAGTTGAATCTATTCACAATGATCATCCTTTACTTGTTCACTAAGCGAATTTGCCTGTACATTTCTTTGTCTCCATTTTCTACATTTCCTGGTCTGTAGCAACATCCCACCAAATAAATCTGATTCTGTCAACTTCCATTTGACACCAAACTGCTTCATATCCACTACCACATTTCTCTCCTTTTATCTCAACCTTTTGTGAACATTATTCTCCTGCTATCATCATTAGCACTGTCCCTCCATTCATGCCATTCCTAACTTCACAAAAAGCATCGTGACTTCCATTTCTTTTCCCGTCAAGAGGTTATTCTCACCCCACTATGTTTCACTTATTACAACTTTTCTCGGGCACATAAACAAAATTAATACAACAATTTTAATACCGTTGTTTATGACAATCCTGCCATTCGTAAATAAATATAACGATTCATTTCTTGGTCTATAGCTAGTCCTACTCATGCTGTTTCCCCGTCTGCGACTTTTCCTTACCTGCTCCTGTCTATTCATCTTTTGGCTAACATAGCCAACATACATAATAAATGGACTTTTTTCTGAAAACATTTCCATGTAACTACTTCGTTTCTGTTACGGAATGTAGAATTAAAATTTAACAAACAGGTATATTTTAAAGCATTCAGTTTTAGACATTTCAACTAGGTTTAGTTTTCAGAATGGAGACTCTGAATGAAAATAGTCGTTCATGTTTCTCAGAATCTAAAATTTACGAGAAACATGAACGACTATTTTCATCTAATCACATTCCGTTAATGTGTCCTGGTGCGGTTTGGCAATTTGAAAAGTAAAAACGAAAGTTATTACTTTTTAAATTTGAGAGCATACAAAATCTATATTACACTTAGTAAAAAAAAAAAAAATTGTATGCTGTCAAATTTGAAAGTTTTAAAACTTCCGTTTTCAATTTTCAAATTATCAAAGTGCATTCATTATGTATTAACCTAAACTCAGAAATATCAACTTTTTTTATTGGAAAAAAAAAAGGGCCATTCTTTTTTTTTAGTTATCAAAATACGCAATTAAATGAACAAACTAAAAAAATGAATGTAAACTTAAAAAATGAATGTAAACTTAAAAAACTAAGGTAAGTTGAAATATTAGAAAAACATTCATCCAACACATAGACGCTGTTTTTGTGTGTGTGTGTGTGTGTGTGTGTGTGTGTGTGTGTGTGTGTGTTACTACATGGATTTAAGTAGTAATAATTGCCATTTGATAATATTGTGTTTTTGACAGATAACAGACTATCAGGAAGAAATTTAGCAATGATACTATCGCGTAAATATATATTTCCGTGATAGCTACTACGGTAATAGTTATTCGAATACCAATAATCAGTGGCGGCTCATGGCTTGAAATCGTAGGGGTGCTGCAACTTTCGAAAAATAGATACACACTGTAAGTACAGTGTATACGTGTTTGGATAAACTATCAAAATTATAGTAAATATTTTTTTAAAAATTAAACATGAAAAAATATTGTTTATTATCGATAAAATTATACAGTTTGGTATAATTCAAAATTACTTAAAAATAAAATATATTCTTTTTGTTTTGTTTCATGAAAAAATATTGTTTATTATCGATAAAATTAGACAGTTTAGTATAATTCAAAATTACTTAAAAATAAAATCCATTCCTTTAATTGTAATTAAAGAAATGGATTTACAATTTTTGGACATTACAATTGAAGGATTTAATGGTAATGTCCAAATATTTAAAGAGACGGAGTAAACACGATAAGCACTACGAACACTCTACTAGTGGCGCAAACTGCATATAAACAACAGAGAAACTACGCGACGGACAGTACCACATTACGCTAATAGCTCGCATCTCACGTATCTCACTATGACGTACATATGCTTGCGCGCGTAGCAATATGACACTGTGGTAAACACGGTGCTGTAACGCCCTTCGCCCTCCTAAGTTCTACAAGATGGATTTTTATTATTTTTTATACAAAATAAGAGAATTGTATGGGATCGTTGATGATAAAATTAAATATTACAAGCAAATATAAATATATTTATATATCGAGAAAAATTGGGGGTGTTGCAGTTCCGTAGTGCCTATGCACGAGCCGCCCCTGTCAATAATCCTTGTTAAGAATAAAGAAACAAACAAACAGTTTATATTAATAGTTTGGAATAATGCTTACTCCCCCACATGGGAGAGATTTTGTTCGTTGAGACATGTAGACAAACTACATCTGTAAAAACCTGATTCAAAGAGGGATAGAGAGAGTGACATGTAACACAGGGGAAGGGGGCAAACTACAGTATACACATGTATCTACGCAAGCGAAGTGACGTTTTTTTTTATTATTTTTTTTATTACAGTGTTTAAGTTTAGGGAAGTGACATAATTTATTACTATGGGCTCAATTTCAGAAATCTTCAATCAGCTCGGTTCAGACAAGACAGATTAGCAACCACACGGTCCTTCTGTTACTCAGTCATCCAAGAAATTGTGAGATCGGCTGCAGAAAAACAAGGAAGAGAAATTCACAAAGTATGCAAATTTTATTTCTATTTGTAATTTGCAATCTGCTTCTTACTACTCAGTCACTGTAGTGCTAATGAACGAGGTTTTTTTTGTGAAACATGTATGCAGTATTTTGTTTTAAACTTGAGTGGAGTAACATGATAAATTTAGACCATGCGATTCCTTAAAAATATTGATATATTCATGTAGAAAAAATGCATTTCTCTACAATCGAGTTCAAATAAAATTAAATATGGATATTGTTTCCCTACTTTTGTAGGAAGGAGAAGTTTTTTTTTTTTTTTTTTTTTTTTAACAGTCTCGCGCGATGATGTCTGTGTTTCTCGGTACTGTCGGTGTGGTTTTTTATTTTTTTTGGTTTTCGTTTGGAGAGTCGATTTTCATATTTCATTTTGCTCTGCTTAACGGTCAGAGTTTTCGCGATTGTGTAGGATGAGTCAGAATCAATACCCTGCATGAAAGGGAGTTTGTTGATTGGTGGTCATCGTTTTATTTTTTTAAAAATGTATTATTGTTTTGAAAGTTTCGTTTTCCTCTACATGCTTGACAATTTCCGTAGTTTGTGACAGGTGGTTTATTTTAAATGTATTGTTTGTGTGAACAGATTAACGGTTTGCTTTCCCAAAACTTATCTTCTCTTCGCTATCCCATCTGAAGAAGGAGTAGAAAAATGTCTATTTGATGATTGTGTGTTTCTTTCTTCTTTGGGGTAAAATGAACTTGTGAGAAACAGTAACAACACTGTTTCGCACTGTGTCATTTCTTGTTTAAGTTCGACAATCGATTGGTGGTCATGGTTTTATTTTTTTTAAAGATGTATTGTTGCTGATTTTCGGATTTAATGTAGATTGGAAATTTTCTTTTTCTCTAATTGGTTGGCAGTTTCCATAGATGTGATCAGTGGTTTATTTTAGATGTCTTGTTTGTGCGAACAGGTTAATAGTTTCTTTTCAACAAACGTACCTTCTCTTCGCCATTTTGTCTAAAGGAGTAGAAAAATCTCTATTTGATGATTTTATGTTTCCTGTATGTGTTGGTGTTTCTTTCTTCCTGTAAGTGATTTGAATTTGATTCTGTATTTCTCAAGATCATTTCTTGTTTATGCTGCAATAGAAAAATCATTAAATCCTCAGGAAATACACACAGCGCATCTGAATATCAGTCAAATAAACAGAACTTAATTCAATTACAGCCTTACATCATCATCATCATCATACGTATCAAGGATTTAGGCCTAGCATGGCCTGTTCCGGCCTTAGAAGTCATCGTTGAATCGTTTAAGAGGACGTCCTGGTTTTCTTTTCCCTAATGGCTTGCACTTTAAGGCTTGTTTTGGTAATCTTTCTGTTTTCATTCTTTGAACGTGTTCCATCCATTTATGTTTATATTTTTTAATTTTTTCTATTACTGGTTCTTGGTTTAATTCTTTCATAATATCTTCGTTTCTTTTGTGATCAAATAGGGTATACTTTGCAGTTTTTCTCATAAACTTCATTTCTGCTGTTGTTAATCTTTGTTTGTCTTTTTGTTTTATTGTCCAGATTTCGCTTCCATACATTAAGACCGGTAAGGCTAATGTATTGTATACTTTTAGCCTGGTTTGTTTTTGAACTAGGTTTGGTTTAAATACAGGGTTAATTACAATTTTTACGTTTATATCTTTTTCATTTTCATATGTGATCATACATCCGAGGTACTTAAATGAATTCACCTGTTCTAAGATCTTGTTATCTATTACTATTTTAGTTCTTGCTGGATCTTGTCCTTTAAAGGCCATAGTTTTTGATTTTTCCGTTGATATTATCATACCATAATGTTTGGATATCTCATTTAGATTTAAAATAGCTTTCTGTAAGTTATCTTCAGAATTTGTAATTATTATTTGGTCGTCTGCAAAGAGGAGAGTGTTTAAGTTAACTGTAGGTGAAAGTTTAATTCCTTGATGTAAATTTTTACTCCATTTTATTACAATTTATTAGCCTTACAATTATTCAAATCCTACATACAAAAAAATTCTTTAAATCCTCAAGAAGCCAATGAAAATCTGAAATAACGAAATCATCTTATGCGAGAAATGCAAAACCCAAGAAAGATATTTGTTTATCCAAAACATTAATGCAATCTGACTGTGCATTAAAATTAGTAAAACAAAATTACCTAATCCTACCGTCCAAAAACAAAACACGAGAACACACCGAATCAAAACCTAAACCACAACACTAGGTAATCTGATTATCCAACTATTCTTCCCATCACATAAAAATGTTAACATATAGAAAGCTACACCACCATCCCATAAAATTAGATGCCAGGGAATACCTCCTTCGAAGCTAAGGGATACAAAAAACATCCCCGCTTCCCACACACCAGGGCCAGCCATCTCGGGGGTGCAGTGGGTGCAATGCACCCGGGCCCCACGATCGAGTGGGCACAGTCGGTACACATTTGTGGAAACGTATTATATTTCGAATGTGCTTTTTTTTTGTTTTCCTGTGCGAAAATCATTTGCAGCTAAGAAGATTTACAATACGTTTATTTCAAATCCTTTAATTTTTACCTTTGAAAAATATTTTAGGGCCCCAAAAGGTTTCTTGCACCGGCGCCCCTTTATAGAGAAGGTCTGCCCTGCCACACACGACCGGATTAAACACCCAAGGAGCAATGAACACGTACCTCTCTCAGCTCAACACTTCTGCTCCCTCCCCCACCAATACTCCCCACACACGACCAGCTGGTAACCACCGGCATAACACCCAGGAGACAACAAACATGTACCTCTTTCACCCCACCATGTCCACCCCGCTCTTCCCCCACCCAGCTCCCCATCCTCTCCCCCACCGATGCTACCCAGCTCCCCAGACATGACTGGCTGGCTCCTGGGGGGGAGGCAACAAACGCCTCATCCTTCCCCCTCCCCGAAGACGTCATTGAACTCGCATCAGCTGTTCCTCCCCTCACATCCTCAGGGGGGGGATCATAAATTTGGTTCAAAGCTCTACCATATCTACTGTATTTAACGTTGATTCAATTTCTCAGGATGATTTCCCATATAGCATGATATAATCCATGTATAACAAATCAGATATTTTCACTGCTTGCTTTGATGTGATATTCGAAGGTAGGCCGGTACATTTCCGTCTGTGACGTGAGGAACCTTTATCTGGTCTCTTTCGACTAAAGGTGAGTTAGCCGGCCTCAGGAGATAGGGTTTTTTCCACCCAGAAACTCGGGTTTTTCGTTCCCCAGAACAGACAAACTGGTCCCATGAACACACATGGATTACAGTCATGAATACGTCTCAGCCATATGCCGGTCCAGAGCTCCAATAAAATTGGGGGTGGGGGGTGAAAAGCAGTGGTGAATACCCTATAAAAATTTCACTACGAATACTTTGTGGGTAATGTCTACAAAGCCACCTATGGTCGGGAAGGACTGAAAGAGAAAACCAGGAAATCAGTGCTAGGATGAACAATACAAGTGATAGTGAGTCACCTTGAAAAATGTCTCCCTTCATATTCAGTATTCCCTCATTATTTCCAGTGAATATTCACTGGGTTTTCCAAGTGGGAATAACAGCAGTTAGGAATTTTTTGATGTTTTTACTGAAACCAAAAATTTCTAAGCATTTTATAATCCAGCTATGTGGCAAAGAGTTGAATGCTTTCTGGTAATTGCTTTATGCCAGAAGTTGGTGCTGTGATTATTATTATTATTATTATTATTATTATTATTATTATTATTATTAAAATAGACGTCCAGGGAGTAAGGGACTCATCGTGGGTGGTCATACTATCCAACCCAGCTGTCATGCCTGTTCTTGAATTCATTTATACCACTTGCACACACAATATCCAATTGCAATCCATTCCAATAATGCACCACTCTTAAGAGAAAAATCTAGCTCACATCCTCTTCCTGACAGCATTCATTCTTACCTTCTAGGGATGCCTTCGCGACCCTTTCCTGCCCTCCATAAAACGAAAAAGTCCATCTATTGATATCTTGTTTAACGCTTTCAGAGGTTCGTAAGCCTTGCTCATAACATTTCTCTTTCTCTTGCTTGCTACTGTCTGCAGTCTAAAAATTCTCAATCTATCTTCATAATCAGTATTCCACAATCCTGATATCATTTTTAATACCCTCATTTGAACTCTCTCCACTGTATCACCAAAACCAGAAGACCAGACCTGCATGCAATGGTTCAAGTAAAGTTTTATCAAAGCCTTCTAAAGATATAAAATGGCTTCCTTATCTTTACATCTCAAAGTCCGTTTCAGCATTGCCATTATTCTCTTTTGTTATACTACCCTCGAACTTCAACTTCCTGTCTACTTAAACTCCAAGATCTCTAGCATGATCAGTTTCTTCTAGCAGAATTCCACCAATATAATGACATTAGATATCTAATCATACAAAGTGCGTTACTTTACATTTACCTGCATTGAACTGAAGTCATTTTCACTTGCCCACAATTACAGCTTATTGAAATCATTCTTCAATTACTGCATATCAGCAACACTGCTAATTTCCCTTAATATCTCTGCATCATCAGTAAATATCTCTATATCGTATGCTAAATCCTTTTCAATATCATGAATATTCAAATTGAATAACAATGGACCAAGGCTGATCTCTGTGGCATGCTATATTGGCTAATCAAAGTTAATTGAAGTCCAGTATATAACTTAAATATTGTTGTTAGGCAAGTTTTTTTGACAGTAATTACTTGGAAAATCTTTTTTTGCGTATGTTTTTCAAAAACAGAAGTAATTGTTATCCACTCTTCAGTTGTGCCTGTTTGGAAGATGTTTTTAAATTGTTGAGCGATCGAGCATGAGTACTGCACAAGTATTTAAGCCAAAATCCATGCAATTCATCTTTGGCTAGTGCACTTCAGTTGATTTTCTTTGCTTCGTTCATTGTTGTGTTTATGATAAGGTGGTCCATTCTTTATCCCGTTAGCATTTTTTTATCTTCCTTTGGATTATCCCAGAGCTGCGTCCAGGACTTGATTGTTTCATCAGCGTTTAGATGATCAATATTGTGTTTGGATTTCTCACCGATATTTTGTTCAAATTAATATTGGTTAATTCTGATCTGAATGTTTTGCCTGTATAGTTTTATTCTGCTTTCCTTGTGAATGATCATCATTTTTCCAGTAGCCAAATTTTTTTTTAATTGTGTTATTTCAGTTATCGGTTTTCTTTCAAAGATGTATCACTTTACTAAATTACTCGTGATCATTTCCTGTTTACATTTTCTGGTTTTAAATTCTTTTAGCTGCTAACATATGCTCGAAACATTTTTTTTTATTCTAAATAATTTTTATTTCCGGTTTATTCTTCTGTTTTATGTATAAATAATTTCTCTATCAACTGCAATAGCAGCACTGTACATAAGCTTATGTGTTTCTTCAATTGTTTTTCTAGGAATTATTTATGTTGCGAGTTGATATTGTTGAACATTGCAGCATGATCTGGTCTTTGCTTTTGTGTCAGTGTCATTAGTGATTGACTTATTTGGTCAAAAAAAAAAAAAAAAAAAAAACAGCTAACGCCTTTTTAGGCTCTGGCTTATTTGGTGTATGCGTTTATTCTAAAATCATATGTCGCAGTTCTTGTTGTGTAGAAATTAAGTGGATCTACTGGTTATTATTTGGATTATCTGTATTCAAGAAATTTACCTGAAGTATTTCTTCCATAGCTTTTTCAGCTGCTCAAGTTCTTACTTGAATTCGAGGAATTTTAATGTGAAACTTTGTTGAAGCAAAGCTGCCAACTTCAGTTCAACTCCACTTGCCAACGTAATGTATGCAACATCGAAATCGCTATTACCTCTTCACCACTCGATGAAAAAAGTCAGGCATACGACGTGGATATCCAAGAGCTCTTCCATTAAAAAAAAATCAGCTAACGCCTTTTATTCCCTTATAGGGAGTAAATCAGGCCTTTAAACCCTATGTAGATTGAGTGGGCAGTTCAATCTCGGGGTAACTAATCAGAGAGAGCTGGCCCATGTCTAATCACTAATTATAGGCAGCACCAATGAAGAGACTGGCAAACAAGTGCTTCCATCTCTTGGTACCTAATAAGATATGTTACTATCTGAAATAATGACGGATATAAGGTCGATTTTCTTGAGTTTGCAGAACTAAACACCCGAGTTTCTGAGAGAAAAAACCCGCTTGCCCGTGTCAGAGTTCGACTAACTCGGGAACCAGTTCAAAGATACTTTGAAAAAGTTCCTCCATCCGGCGACTAGACTTGAACTTAAGTCTACATGTACATTTGGGCAGCCTAGCGCAGTAGATGCTAGTCCCGCTTCCACTGAATCACACAGGCCTTGCTCTTCCATGTTTATTAAGAATTCAGCAACAATATGAGAACTGGTGCAGAAAGTGTGTTCAGTTGAAGTAGCTGGATAATTTGAGCTTAGCACAGGGAATACTTCACACTCTGGAAAGAATATATAATAATTCCATTGCATAAGGGAAGCGATCAAAGAGTTTTGTGTCTAATCTAACCAGTTTTTCAAAACTCTTCGCCTTGAGGAGAAGATTTTTGAAAATCTAGTGAGTTCTCATATACGTAGGCTGTTCAATAAGTTATAAGACTATATTTATACAGAAAACAGATTACCTTTAATCGTCATCATTTACATGGTCTTTTTCGAAGTAACTACCGTGAGACGCGATGCATTTGTCCCAACGTTGCATCCACTTCTTAAACACATGTGAAAGTCCTTTTCTAAGAGTTCTTTCAAAACCGCCTCCGCAGCTTTTACTCATGCTTTGTTGCTTTCGAAATGGCGGCCTCTTAGTGGTTTCTTGAGCTGAGGAAACAGCCAGAAATATCACGGTGCGAGATCAGGACTGTATGGAGAGTGTGGTAGAATATCTATGTTGTTCTTCTGCAAAACGTCCACTAACCAACCAGCAATATGTGGCCTTGCATTATCTTGGTGCAATAAGAAGCTATTCTTCAGCAATGGACGCTTCCTTTTGACGTGCTGTACCATTGTCCGTAAAACATCCCCATAGTATGAGCAGTTTACAGTATCCCGGGTTCTACAGCGTGTTGGTAAACAATGCCTTCGTAGTCAAAAAAAACATTATGGTCATAACTTTACCAGCCGATTTTACAGTTTTTTCTCTCTTAGGGGTAGGCGAAGACGGATGCTTCCATTCATTGCTTTGTTGTTTCATTGTAGGGTCATAGTGATACAACCAAGCTTAATCTGCTGTAATGATGCATTTTAAGAAGTTGTCGTCTTGATCCAGTCTTTCTTTCCATTCTGTGCACACATCCACTCGATGCTGCATTTGCTACGGTGTCAAGAGTTTGGGAATCCATCGGTCGCAAACACGTTTCAGTCCCAAATGTTCAGCCATGATTGAGTGAACATTTCCCAGAGAAATATTCAGGACAACATGCAGCTGGCGTACTGTAATTTTGCGATCCTCCTTGATGATAATCGCGGCTGTGTTGATCATTGTCTCTGTGATGGACGTTGAAGGTCTTCCCTCACGTTCAAGATCGTCCACATTTTGCCTTTCTTCCTTAAGTTTTATGCCAGCGAAAAACACTTGCCCTCCACATTGCTTCATCGTGGAAAGCTTCGCGTATCATCCTGTTAAAAGTGTCCGATGCCGATTTGTGCAAACGCACACAAAATTTAATCGCATAACGCTGTTCCAAGGATGCTTCCATTTCGACGACTGGTCAAGGTCGCAGGCGCGCCGAAACGAGCTTGCATTTAGTCACGTGACACTCTGGCACATCAGCCGTATACGCCATCTATTAACCTCTTTTGTTAATACAGACAGCAACATTTCTTTATTTCACAGAAATTAATATTGTGATGAGTGGTTTCGGGACAGTAAAATTAGTCTTATTACTTATTGAGCAGCCCTCGTATATATATATATATATATATATATATATATATATATATATATATATATATATATATATATATATATATATATATTAGGATAACCAAGCAATTTTATATGCTTGGTTATTTTAGCTCCTAATCCCAAGTGTGCAAACAATTAAGTTTGCGCCTGAAACAAAGTTCAAGTCTAAAGATGGTACAACACCAGGGCAGCTCATTGTAAAGGTGGTTAAAGCTTTGATCACTATTCTTAGTATTTTCCATTGCATTGCAGTATACATCTTCTAGTGAGATGTGCTTTACATTATGGGAAAATACTAAGAATAGTGATCAAAGCTTTAACCACCTTTACAATGAGCTGCCCTGGTGTTGTACCATCTTTAGACTTGAACTTTGTTTCAGGCGCAAACTTAATTGTTTGCACACTTGGGATTAGGAGCTAAAATAACCAAGCATATAAAATTGCTTGGTTATCCTAATATACAATATACCCAAGTTAAAAATTTATTCCCATATATATATATATATATATATATATATATATATATATATATATATATATAGAGAGAGAGAGAGAGAGAGAGAGAGAGAGAGAATTTATACACTGCAGTGCATAAAAATGTTTAAAAATGCTACAATTATTACCATTATCAGAACTCCATTGAGTCAATGACTTGTAGAGGAAGGCCATACATTATCCACGCTGACTGATGCTTCCCAATATATTCATTCACACAAGATGCCCCTGGAATATTATGTGGAATGCAGAGAGAGTATCATCCCAGATACTCTCTCCGCATTCCATATAAAAAAATTTCATTAAGATATATCCTATAAGACCCTCTCAGAAGTTTATAGATTTCTAAAATACCATGATTCTCTACTGTCTACCAGTTTGCAGTCCACATAAACTCGATCTCCGCTCGTAATTTGCATTCACCGAATATCTTCTATGCACAGAGTGTAACTCTTCTCTGCAACCTTTCCACAGCATTTTTCCAGAACTCAGTAGATGAAATCTGCTCAACGTAGTTAATGTGTGGTTGTATTAAGGTCCTGTAAAGAATTAAAATATCTTCAATACGCTTTTACACTACTTGGAAGGAAGTCAACGGACACACCTATGGGCATGGTGCATCGCGCCAGGTAACGAACCACGTGTTTTTTATCGGTATAAATTGGATGAACATGAAGCTTGGAAAGTCATGGAACTGTGTACGGGTGAAGTGGCAAAAAAAAGAACAAAAAAACTGAACGGAATTTCAAAGAGGCGTTTGTCAGAAGATGCCATGTTTCAGGACTATCTGTTTGGCAAAGTGGGCCATCTCAGGTCAACAATCAATAATACGATATTGAGATGGAAGTGTATGGAGTCAACTGCTAACTTAGTGGACGACCTACTGTTGGATCCTACTTGTTCTTAATCTATACTTTGTATCCGACATGATTACAATTACGATGTTCTTAACTAATTGATAAGTTGTGAGTTGATTTCTAATTCAAATATAGAGAAAATTTATATTTAAAGACTGCGCCACTCTGTATCTGAATTAGTTCAAGAATTGAAGATAAACCAACACACAACTATCTCTCCTTTCAGGTGTTAATACTATATATACTGGCCGAGTATATTTAACTTACTTATTTTACCCGCTTTGGTTCGAATATTTTATGAATGGTGCAGTAAAAGAGATTCAAGCAAAATACAACTTTAGATAAACAAAAACAGTCATTTAATTTTAAAATCACAAATTTTACACTTAGGATCAAATCACCAATTAAGTTATTATAAACACTTCAGCCTTTCTGATAATACTGTCATACAAACTCAGACAATGGTAATTCTGTTATCTGTCACACAGTCTTCTCACAGTTCCTTTTAGCTATTCAATAAAGTTCCTTAATACAATAAAATTTACAGTAACACCTCTTCACAAACAAACACTTTTAATTTGATACTTCGGCTAATTCTCCCCAATAGTTAGTGTTAGTATTAGGGAATTCTAAGATGAAACTCACACACTTCTCTGTACAGTAATATTAAGGTTGGAATAATCTTACCGTTAATCTTTTCTTCTTCATCTACTTATACTTAAACACTTTTTATAACTGTAAACACTTAAATAGTATACGGCACTCATTAAAATAATTCCTCTAAGCAATAACTGAATTAATCATCGGTCACAATACACTTAAACAAACGTTGTTGCATGAAGCACTACTGATCACTCATGAAATAAGGCAACACACAATAATTCCTTAACTTGAGGTTTTATATGCACAGTTGTTCACCCTTCTGGCATTCAATTAATTCTTAGACACTACAATTTTAAACACAGCTATCGGTATACTTCAACTTTACAGCTCTACTATTCTTTAGTAACTTCGTGCTTTGCTTCAAGGTTCTGTGTGTCCTTGAAAGGTCGGCCCTGAAATTAAATCTCAATTCAAGTATTGCTAGTCCATTTAGTAGTCACTCAGCTGTCTTCCGTAGCTATAATTGTTATTCTACAACTTATTAGCTAACCGCCTCTCGACTAGTAGACTTTATTAGCTGCTTGAGTGACTTGCCGACTCGCTATTATAGCACTGTGATTCCCGAATACCCCGATTCCAACCTAATGCTAATCCTCTCTCTCTGTGTTTCCTTATTAATCTTATATTAATCTTATTTTCCGCGTTCTTCCCTTCATCCTTCCCGCCTAAATTGTTCTCGTGATCTAAAACTCTTTTCAATAAACCTTCTCCTCACGTGGTGTTCCAAAACGTGCAAGCTATCTAACATACGTTTCCATGACAACAAAACAAAACATAATAAAATTGAGCTATTACATAACATTAAATTTCTACAAATAGGAATAAATAGAGAATATTTACATTTCAAATAATGCATAGTTAAATTATCAAATACAAGTTCTTATAATATTAATATAGTAATGAATAAAATAGCTTAATAATATTTAATACAGTATTTTCATTATTAATACATATATCTTTGATTAATTAATTAAATATTAGACAAAATTAAAGTAGTTATATGAATATTAAATTGTAAAATAAGTTGTTTACATTAAATAATATTTACAAGTCTAGCCTTTGTGATGGAAGATCATGTTGGATTCTGAGGCAAATAATAATTACTTAAATCTCTACATAATCAGAACCCAACACTACCATACTCACCGAACGTGACCGTAGGGTGCTACGAGGAAAATATGTAAAAAACGGCCATTCGTCCACCGACAAGTTGAATGTGGAGTTTCAGGCTTCGACTAGAACACGAATCTGTACAAAAATGTTCAGTACCGTTGAACGAACATTTTCTATTGGTTTCTATGGCAGGATCGTATTATTCAAGTCCAACATTAACGAAACCAATACATCGTCTTCAGTGGTGCGAATAGACTGTACAGTTAAACGTGGAGGCTTGGAAAGCTGTGTTATGGAGTGACGAATAATGCTAAGCCGTCTATCGACCAGATGGATGGGTGACGGTGTGGTATACAATGTGAACGTCTGTCTCTTCAGAGCGTGTGTAACTTCAACAATGAAATTCGGAGGTGATGATATGATCCTGTTTTTCCTGGTTTGGGGCCTCGGACTTCTGTTTGTGGTGCCAAGATCATTGAAATCCGAGAGGTATTTGAACATTCTGGGATACTATGCTTCCTATTTTGTGGCATTTTTTGGGTACCGACTATTGTCTCTTTCACCAAGACAATGCACCATGTTATAAAACTGCTGCTGTAAGAGTTTGGTTTGTGGGCATCATCGTCACCACACTTGACCTTCACGACCCCTGATCTCAATCCGGTGAGGTGTGTAGTGGAATAGAGTGCCCTTCCGCGATGAGTCTCTAGACCACTTGGAGGTGCCACGTAATAATTATAATAATAATCCTATCCCCCCCCCCGAGGAACACGGCATTGTTGTGGCGGTGGGACTTGCGTGCTTCAATGATGTTTAGAGCTATGCTGGCGGTAGCATAGCTACCAGCAGGGTCACCCTTGTCAGGCAGGTCTTCTCAACTGAGAAACCAGATTAAAGTGTTCCATCCTCCATCTTAATCTTAATGGTAAAAAGCAAGAAGAAATCCATACCCGATTAGTCGACGCCCAGGTCATCAAGGACTGCATCAGATGTTGGGGGATCTTCGGCATCAGGCGACAAATGGGCTATAGGACCCAACTCTCCTTGCTAGGTAATCAGGGCAGGAAGCTAAAAACAGCGACTGGAAGAAACCAAAAGTAAAAAATGGACTGTAGAAGAAAACAGAAGTTGTGAAATGTTTTTACAGATCAACATCAGAAAAACGAGGTTTTAGAAAGCATATGCATTCAATTTGGAAACAAAAATTCCAAGAATCTGCAATAACAGAACACAGACTTGTGGACCAAAAGAATTTCATTTTCCGTAACAAAATATTTACTGAACTTGAGCTGCAAGAGTTACATAATAAACCAACATCTCCGGTAACAGCAAATCACCTGGAGGTAGCTATATCTAACTTTGGAATTCAACGCAGTAAGCATCAAGCTGACGACATACCTCAGAATGTTTTGACTGTACTTCTAAAAAAATGAAGTAAGGGATATTGGAACATATGGACTCCATAAATGACTGTATAATACTATCACAATTAAAAGCTTCACATAAATCTAAGCTATAACAGCTCGTCTTAGATGCAAATGCTGTGATAAAAACCATCGCAACCAACAGTATAAAGGAAACAAATCAGCTTCTATGCAGGAGCTGATTTGTTTCCTTTATATCATTACAGTGAATCTTGGTTGTAAATCGCAAGAGCAAAAACAAAGGATGAAACAATCTGCACCATGGAAAATTCGCTGGGAACGAAAAAATCAACAAAATTCGAGATGATCTGAGCAACTTAGAGTTTTAAAGAAGGGCGGTTGTAAAATAATAGCATCAAGAACGAACTGATTAATAGATATGATTTGGCCAACAAAAAAATTGCTGAAGTTACCAAAGAGCTAAAATAATTATAGCTACTGCATAAAAAATGAAAATATATGAAGCAAGAATAAACCAATATGTACAAAATTTCGACAGAACTCAGTGCATTCAGTCTCTCCAAAGAAATACAAATGCAAACAATCATTCAGCAGAAAAAGAAGAAATACTCAAATTTTGGAAGTCAATCTGGAAGAATCTTGTTGAACATAATAAAGATGCCTCATGGATTAAGGAAATAGAATCAGAAATGAAACAAAAACAAATGCAAAACGTCATTATCACTAAAGAAATAGTCAGTGCACAAGCTAGAAAATTAAAAAACTGGAGTGCACCTGGCAAAGACGAACTCCATGGATTTTGGTTAAGGCATCTAGCCAGTCTACATGATCGAATGGCAAAACAATTTAGTTATTTGTTGCAGTCAGGCTCAGCGGAAGCGGGATGATATCTAGATGCACTTATCTCTTCATGAAAGATAAGGAGAAGAGTGCAGACACAAGTAACTATCGTCCAATAACATGCCTACCAACTATGCTTAAGTTAGTAGGCATGCAATCACTGCAATCATATCAGATTCCATATAAAACTACTTATCAGATAATCAGATTTATCCAATTGAACAGAAACGCAATATTCAAAAATCTAGAGGGACAAAAGCCCAGATCCTTATTAATAAAATGATTCTCAGAAATTCAAAAAGACGAAAAGATAATTTAAACATGGCATGGATAGACTATAAGAAAGCGTTCAATTCCCTCCGACACTCAATAATGATCCTAAAATCACTACAAATATTTGGAATTAGCAAAAACATATGTTCGTTTCTGGCTGCTACTATGAAATCATGGGAAACAACGTTAATAGTCAATAACGAACGATTCGGAGATATAGGCATTAAACGTGGAATTTTCCAAGGACCTTGTTACCATTGCTCTTCAACATTTCTTTAATACCTTTCTCTATGCTTTTGAAGAAAACAAAACTTGGATATGAAATTCCTAAATATAATATTAAAACACCCCATCTGTTGTCCATGGATGACTTGATGTTAAATGGAAAATCGGCACAGCAAATCGGCAGGTGAAAATACTGAACACAGTTTTTTTTTTCAATCAGGACATCAAAATGTAATTGGTTTAGATAAATGCGCAATTTTATCTATTAAACAAAGAAAAGTTAATGACACTTTTAATTTTGATCAAGAGAAATATATAAAAGCTATTTCAGCTAACGAACACTATAATACCTAGGAATATTAGAAGCCAGTGATATTCTCCACTCATTTTTAAACAACAGGCAACAACAGAATACACCAAAAGCGTTAAAAATATTCTGAAAACAAAAGTAAATGGATTAAACACCATTAGAGCAATGAATTCTTGAGCTATACCAATGATCCGATACACAGCTCGCATAACAGATTGGACAAAAGAAGACAAATTAGATTAAACATAACAGACTGGACAAATTGGACCTCAGAACTAGAAAATTAATGACTATGCATTACATCCACGAAGTGATGTGACCGGTTGTACGTACCAAGGAGAATAGGTAGACGGGGTTTGCTGCAAGTGAGAAAGATTGCAGAAGAAGAAGAAATTACTTTAAGAAGTTACATCGACACTACCTCTGAGCAAATGCTTCAAGCAATTACACAAGAGGGCCTTATAAATGCAACAGGAACCAAATCCGATTTAAAAAAAAATGAACAGCAAACCAACCGGTATGTGCGCTGTAAAAATAAACCCTTGCATGGCCAATTTCTTCGAGATACTGAGGACAAAAAATTGACGTGAACAAGTCGTGCCAATGACTACAATATGGACATATTAAAAAAGAAACAGAAGGGTTTATTCTAGCAGCTCAAGAACAGGCATTACAAACTAATGCAATCAGAGCAAAAATTTTGACCATCAATAATAGCAGTAAATGCAGATTATGCGATCAGAAAGATGAGACAGTAGAACGTCTAATCAGTGCCTGCAGCAATATAGCTCAAAGTGATGATAAATACTACCATGATCAAGTGGCAAAAATAATTCAATGGCATATATGCAGAAACTATGGCTTTCGTATTTCTGACAACTGGTGGCAGCATAAAATACAGACAGTATTGCAAAACGAAACAGCAAAAATTTTCTGGAACTTTAGAATACAAACTGATCGGCATTTGGAACACAAAAGACCTGACATCACAATTATCAATTCTCCATTGTAGACAATCAGAGATATCTGGCCCAAGGCTATCACTAATTAAGCGGCACGCAGTGAAGAGACGGCTATGAATAAAATGATAATAATATTAATAAACTTCTCTTGCTCCCATTCTCAAGATATTTCTTCCACTACATCTTCTCATGGATGCACTATTTTTCCTTCGAGCGTTTCGGACATATTCAGATGTAAAGTCATTTCACTACTTTTGTCAAAGCTTCCCTTACATTGTCGATATTTTTCCCATTCAGTAATCAATACCATGAAAACGTTTTTCTGAGTTTTTCATAATTTGCAGCCTTTAGTTAGGTGTGTAACCTGTCCTAAATTGGAATATCCATATAGCTGGCCGGTTTCCAGCTCAGCAACCATAATCAAAGTTACCAAGTCTTAGCAGAACAGTCGCATTTTCAACTAACACCCTTTTGACACTGTAACCAGTGCCGACTCTAGGGATCCTGGCACCCCGATATAAATTTAAGTTGAGCCCCTTTACTTTTTTTTTTTTTTTAATTTTAAGGTTAAAAACTCAAAACACATATATTTTTATATAAAGTCGTGTACTTTGAAAAATACATATATTAACAACAGAGCAAAAATCGCAAAACATACAAGAATGCACATAGACTAGAATTGCAGATACATAAGTTGCCGATTACTGAGCTATAAGCTGTTATAACTAAAGATGTACAAACCAGAAAAATTGCGCAATGATGAGAATAATTTAATTTTAATGGAAAAAGAAATGTAGGAAAAAATTAAGTTATTTAAAAGTTTACTTTTCTTGATTTTAGAGAAGGAAATCATCCAAACTTTCACTTGTTTCTAGTTTCTTGCAGATATCACCTTCTACCGCGATCATTGACAGTCCAACCAGTCTTTCATGTGAAATACTAGATCTTAAATATTTTTTAATTGGTTTCAGTCTTGAAAATGATCGTTCGCCACTTGCTAATGAAACTGTAATTGTCAAATATATTCGAAGCGAAATTATTAAATTAAGAAAGCTGCCATCTAAATTATTTGCAATATTTTCAGTATGTCTAAGCTTTAACTATCCTGTATGATGTCCTTTAGAATTTGTATTTCATTATATAATTCGGTGGCGCAAATATCCTTTTCTTCACCATCAGTCAGCGCAACTTATAAATCATCATAATTGTCCACAATTGGAAAAAAAAATTAACTTTAAAGTTATATTGCTAATCAACTGGCGCTTCATGCAAACGTTCTTTTCTTACGTCTGCGTAATGTACTCCTTTTGAACTCAGGAGAAATTTCTAAATCTAATGCTAACTCTTTTGCGATTCAAGTATCAAGTATAGCATTAAAATTTTCGTCCGATCTAAATTCTTCAGAAAAGTCGATTACATTATTTAAGGCATTACATTATTTATAGATTCACTTAAATTAGTGTTTGGATTTGAAGCATTTACTCACTACATTGATCCTGCACAAAATTCATACCAAATTATAAATGAACACAAAAATCGATAATCTTTAATTTTCAAAGCTAATGTTTTTGCTTCATATTTTGTACTATTGTCGATTTGAATATTATCATAAATTTCCACAAATCTTCAATATTATATCAATGCGAACGAAGATTGGCGCCAATCCTCACTTCACATGTAGTATCTGATAATTTTAAGTGGAATTTTGGTGTAGTTTTACAGTATATTCCATCGTTTAGTCAAAGCACTAAAGAAATTATAAATTTCTTGTATAGTGCTAAAAAAAAAAATCAGCTTTAGTATTAAATTGAGCAGCATCAACGATCACCAAATTTAATATGTGTGCTGCACAAGGGACAAAGAGTGCTCGAGCTCGTATGTTCTCCCCGTTATCGTATCCTTGTCTCCGCAAATTTTTAATATCTAAATTTAAATCTTTTAATTTATCTAAGAGGTACGTGGAAAACTCGGTTTTCCGTTCATTGGAACAGGCAAACCAGCCCCGTGCACACACACACACACACACGCATTTGCAGTCACAATATATATATATATATACCTAATCCATCATTAGGAGGACTCAACCCACTCCCCCCAAAGGAACGAGGGAGAAAGGTTAGGACTCCATTCGCATAAATAAATAAAGGCTTTATCACCGTTATTGTTCTTTTCAGAACTGGAATCCGAGGGCTTATCTTTCTGCCTGGAAGTAAAAGTCCTCCGATTATACTCACATTTCTATCCCACTGTCATTTAAGAATAGCATTGAAATCACTTTTCAAGATATTTATTTCTGATTTGACGAAATCTTGATTCGAGGGTCTTTTCTTTCACACATTTTTTGCAGTTTATCTTAGGCTAGTGCTGCGTTGCCCTGTTTTTGTATTTCTTATATTTTACTTAGGACAATAACTCATAATTTCTGTAATCTTCAAGGAATATGAATGCAATTCAATAACATATTTTTCTTATACCTCTTTAAAAAATAAGAAACTAATTATAAAACTAGTGTAGATTTTTTTTTGTTCAGCAAAGTCTTCCAAATTTTATCAGATTCCAATCTGCTTAAGGCCAACCTCGAATTCTTAGCGTCAAAAAGTGGAACGAATCTCAGTAATAACATGCGAGTTCGTAATGCTGGGCATTTATCTTGATCTGAGCAATGACGTCAGAACAAGGGATTTATTTCCCACAATCTCGACATGTTTCTTGACAAATCGTGATGTCCTCCAAAGTGACACATTAAAATTAATTTATCCTAAATTTAGTTCCTTTTAGCCCTCTAGTGATCACATGGACAGTGGTCCAAATCGCTATTGGTGGTCCTCTCAATCTCGATTGTTTTCAGTCTTACAAAAGTTTAGATCTGATTAAGTCCGAAAAACCTAAGATAGTGCGTCCCTCCCTTATTCAAGAAACATGTTTCGGCACTTTTTGGTGACTCATCAGGAGATGGCTAGGGAGGAGGGAAAAGTGTCATTTAAACGTTTCTTCCCTTAATCAACTGGAATTGTTCTCATTCTTTCTTTGCAACAACAACAAAAAACTAACATTATCTTCTACCTTCATCTTGCCTGTTTAATGCTGACTTACTAATGGTAAGTAAAGAATTTTTCAAATTTTGCACGAGAATCCTAGATAATACTTTTAATGACGTATGCCATTTAGATTTCTCTTTGTAATACCCGCGATTAGTTTTTAATAGTAGGTTGCAATTCGTGAAACAATTTTTTACTCTATCGAGAAAGAAAGAGAGAAAAATACTTTCGGTGATTCAAGATGATAAAAAGACAGCATGAAAGCAAGTAAGAGAGAAGGAAAACAAGAGGATTTAGAATGTCGCAGATTGATTGAATGTTCATTGGAGTGAGGAATAAACTGCACAAAAAACAAAGAAGAGGGAAGAACTGACAGTCGGCCATCTGTAATAAAGTAAAAAAATATAAAAATCATGCCATACAAAGTTCTAGCTATCAGCGATTTTCATGAACAGATAAGACAAACATTAAGAAGGAAGTCGAAAACAACAAGCTTTATGTAAAAACCAGATCTTGAAGAAATGAATCTAAAGAAAATGCCAATGATCAAAACTCAGCAAATATAAAAGAAAAGGATTAACCACGAAGTGTGAGCGAGATCTCCGCCAGAAGTGATATCGATTATGAATTGTGTCATCCTGCATCCCCCAAAGCACCCAAAAGCTCAACTCCCCAGTGTCCTTGACACTGTGTCACTGTTTTGTTAAAGTGACAGTATTCACCTTTCACTGTAACAGCCCAAACGCTCCACTAGTGCAGACATTGCACTAATGGCACCCACTGGTAAGGAACTAGCGTTTACTTTGGCGGTGTGACGAATCAACACTCTAAAGGATAGGATGGTCTTACATCTCACATCGAAGATGGTACTCAACTCCTACACTTCACAATGGGAAAAAAAACATTGTAGAAATAACGAAGAGAATCTTATCCAGTGTTTCAAATAAACCTCTTCTACGTCCAATAAAAACAGAAGAATGTCGGTTAACCACGAAGAGTGAGCGAGAACTCTGTCGGAATTCCATCGATTGTCGATTCTTTCTCTCATCCTGAATCCTTCAAAGCATGCAAACGCTCAACCCTAGTGTCCTATCTTTCACTACTGAACACCATAACGCTACACTACTACAGATCTGACGAACGAGCACTAGTGACCTGCCATCAGCAAGGAAGTACCGTTTAATTTGGTGGTGTTAAGAATCAGCACTTGAAGTTTTCAATGGTGTTACATCTGAATTCCACATAGTACTCTGTTCACTCCAGTCCATTTAAAATATTTGTATAAGGGATAAATAAAAATGTGGGTTATTCAAAGTTCCAACTAAACCTGTACAAATTCCAGTAGAGACAGTAGATTGGTAAGAAAACTGAAAGAAATCGACGCTAGATTATCTTTCATTACGGTCATATCTGCAAATTTCTAATGATAAATGCTCTACCAGTGTATGATTCATGGTTAAAAAAGAAAAGGAAAAAAACGGAACACAACATAATCCAAACAGAAAAGATAATCTATTAATGAAGTAGAAAAATCTTCCTTTGTCAATGGAATACGAAGTAATGTGATGTTCTCATCTAAGATGATGTCCAGAAAAAACCTTATGGAAATGACTTTTCATTTCTTTTTTTGTTTTCGGAGTAAAAGTCAACAAACTGGTTCAAGTTCTAAGAAATGTTCTTGTGGCCAAAAAAACCCAAATATACAATTTTTAATATTTCACTCAAGTTGAAACTATGCATGACATGCACTTAAGAAGAAGTCTTAAATTCGCGTGAATGCAAACTTCAAAGCGGAATCTCCATACCTCCTCCTCCTACCCATGATGATATCTTTATTTTCATAAAAATAACCTAATTCATACGTCAACTATTAATAAAAGCAAAGTTTAACTTCAAAATCTATTTAGATTAATGCTGCTTGGAGATTTATTTGTCTTATTGAGAGTAATACAAAGCCCTTTATGATTGTGTGATTGAGACATGTTGTTTCAGGAAACTGACAACGCAGACTAAAGAATAATTGAATAATCACTTCCTGTATTTCGCAAAGTGAAATTGTCATGTTCACATACACGCACGCACAAAAAAAAACCTATAGTAAACCCTCTCAAAAAACACCATGAGAAGGATGCAAACATCCCATATCCAAATCCAACCCCACTTCCAAAAAAGTTAAACCGTGCACAAGCAGTAGCAGTCTTCTAAGCACCTACCTACAAACAGTAAAACCAACATCTGGCTTGCGACGGATATAGAAAGAAAACCACGAAACCACCGCCATCTATTATCTTCCTCAGATAAGCTCTGCAAAGCTTCGAGGAAGAAATCAGAAATGCCACCCAAAGAAACAAGTAAATATTATAATCTATTTAATAAAAAGTGAATGATTGTAAATTTAAATGGATCATCATAAATGTGTATGTGGAAAAAAGATGTTAAAACACATTGTTAATATCATTATTTATGCAATTTAAATAAGATATTTTCCTAGCATTCTGTACAGAAAAAAATTATATAGATAGATAGATAATCATATAATCTATCCTGTGTAAATGAACCATAACTGATTGTAAACTATTACAAAAATTGGTATTACTACTAATAACACTTAAATTGTTGTGCTATATGACTTGCGCACTGTACAAAAGTATGAGATAAATTTGGAATCTGAATTGAACCACATGTGAAAAATTGTAGTATTATCTCTTAAATTGTAATTATATTAAATTGTGTGTATTATATAAATATGAGTATTATATGTATTACATAAATTGTATGTGTATGTATGTAATTTATTAGACAGATAATAAAGTATTATTTGACATTAAAAAAATTATTATTATTAATAATTATTGGTGTTTGTGGACGATGGATGACGTTGATGTAGGTGATTGGTAGTAGAGGTGCTGTGTAGTAGTGGAGACACAGAGTTGTACAGTGGGTGTCCTCCCACGGTGAGTCTTTGGACTCCTTGGTGGTGGTGTCACGAATAAATAATCAAAATAATCAGCTAACGCCTATTTGTTCCAGTATAGGGAGTAGGCGGGGCCGTTTATCCGACACCTCCAGGGAGTCCAAAGATTCATCGAGGGAGAGTGTGCAAACAGCATTATGGCAAATCTATTTCCATTCGTGACCTCCCATTAAAGGTGGCCGAAATCTTAAAAAAAGCAGAAGCTTGTTATCAGTTTTCCCGAAACAATATCATGTCTGGGAATCAATGCATAAGTCTAAACACTAGGATCACTGTAAGTGAGTGGGAGAAATAAGTGTTTAAATCCTTGCACATCACATTACGAAATAAAAGGCAACTTCTCCTACATTATATTTTACTTGAATATTTTGGTCATTCACTCACTAAAATTAAATCTCCGTTATACTTAATTATTATAAATTTGTGACTTGAATCATTAAGAATACAGTTAAAATTGACATTTAATACTAATGTAAACATCCAATTATAATATATTAGTAACTAATTAGGATTAATTACATTTAATAATTATTACAATGAATATGAGATTAGTAAAGATTAATTACTAATGATATTTCCAAAATCTACACACTTTATGCAGTATTTTAAAATGAAATGAAGCGTCAGATGTATATGCTAACAGCGGTCTTCACCTTTTGAATTCCAGCGTTTGTTTAACTGGGTCTGTTCGAACGAAAGTGTTTTACTGATGGCCAACAATGCAACATGAACGAATGCACTTATTTTTATTCTTACGATTAAAGAAACAGCTGATTTGCTTCAGAACAATACGTTTCCTACGTAATAATTAGCGATGCTTGTAAAAGAAGGATCTGTAATGGCCGAAAAATTATATTCGAAAACAGCCACTCATTTGAAATATTATTTTTACTTTCGTATTTCCCAACACTCACACAGAAGAATTGTTTCATTTGAATGTTTTTTTTTTTTTTTCCCCAAAATATTGGATAAATAGTTATATTGATATAACAGTTGTACGAAAACTCTTTATTTGCTAAAAATGACCTAATAGGAAAACGGAAAGAGTATAATTTTTTTGAAAATTTATTATTATTTTATTTTTATTTATTTATTTTAAAAAAATTTGGAGCTCTGAATTGGCTTGAAAATATTTTGTATTTACAGCGGTGTTCGGATTTTTTATTTTTATTTATTTATTTTTTCCCCCGAAATAAATAACGTAATAAAATTCTCTCAGACAACCCATGATATGAATGTACTATCGTAAATTTGCCTCCGGTGCTCAATTGGTATAGACCAGTGGTGGCAAACATTTTTATGTGTGCGTGCCAAAAGTTTACAACTCGAGTTGATGACGTGCCGGACAGTTTTTAGTACGGGAAAATTAATAGACAATCTATTAATTTCCGTTATGAACGTTATAAGTCGCAGGCTAGAATAGTCACAACTGTTGTACGGAAAGCAAAGTCTGATTATAAAAAGAAACTGGCTGTGCGTGCTAAAGATAATCCGAAAGAATTATATCGTTATGTTGCAAGTAAAAGAAAGAATGAATATGAAAAAATGACTCTTCTAAATCCAGATGGCGTGAGAGTAATAGATGCAGATGAGGTTGTTCAGTTAATGAGTGTCCAGTTCGTTAAAAGGTATCAACCTGATGAACGCAACATTGAGCTCACTGTTAGCTCTTCACTAGATGAAGAAACGCAAGTGTGTGAGGCTGAGGTATTAGAGCTGTTGTACAAAATGAATAAGAATTCAGCAATAGGGGACTGATGGAATATCAGCACGTGTGATAAAAGAGTTTTCAGCTGAACCGGCAATTCCTTTGACTAGGATGGTTAATATGAGTCTCAGAACAGGGAAGATTCCACAGGAATGGAAGGAATGTATGGTAATTCCATTGCACAAGGGTGGTGCAAAGACCGATATATCCAACTATCGACCAATTAGTATCTTAGGAGTGATGGTAGTGAAGATTTTGGAAAATTTGTTAGGGCCCGCATTCAGAAATGGGATGACAGTGAATTTCTACTTTGCAATGAACAACATGGGTTTATTAAGGGAAGGTCATGTTTTAGCAACTTGCTTACATTCTCTAACAATGTTAGAAATGAACTAGACAAGGGGAATGGATACACCATGATACTTTGGGATTTTACCAACGCTTTTGACAGAATACAGCATTGTAGATATTGAAGAAAATTGGGTTGGGTTATACAATATTAGCATAGATAAGAGGATGGCTGACTGACAGATATCAAAAAGTGGTATACGAGGGATCTGAGTTTGCAAGGTTTAAGGTAACAAGTGGTGTACCACAAGGATCAGTGCTTGGTCCACTGTTATTCATTCGTTAATGATATTGAGAAGGATTTGGCACAATCCTTCCCATACAGCTATTTGCTGATGATGCAAAGATAGGTAGGATAATCAGGAATGCTGCTGATGTGCAGTCTTTGCAGAATGATTTGAATAGGCTGGAATTGTGGGCATGGGAAAATGGGTGTTAGTTCAATGTGAGTAACTGTAAAGTCTTTCACTTCGGCATGATTAGATATCCAATGTCATATTATATTGGTGGGATTAGGCTAGAAGAAACTGATGAGAATATGGATCTTGGAGTGTTAATAGATAGGAAGTTGAAGTTTAGGGGCCATGTGGCAAAGATTACAAATACAACTCAAAAGATAATTGCAATGCTGAAAGGAACGTTCAGCATTGTAATTATTGCAAGGTCTTGAAAATACCTTACTTGGACTATTTTACACAGGTCTGGTCTCCTGGTTTCCATTGTGATTCGGATATATTGGAGAGAGTAAAAAAAGAGTTAAAAATGATATCAGGATTGTGGAATACTGATTATGAAGACATTGAGAATTTGCAGACTGCAGACACTAGCAAACAGGAAAGAGAGGGATGATATGATTGAGACTTACAAACTTCTGAAAGGATCGCACAGGATTTGAATTGATGGAATTTTTCAATTTATGGAGGGTGGGGGAAAGGACGAGCAGGTATCCTTGGAAGCTGAGAAAGAAGGCCGCCAAAAAGGGTGTGATGGCTAGGTTTTTTCCCTCAGAGGATGGTGTGTGATTGAAATGGATTGCCATTGGATGTTGTGAGTGCAAGCAGTGTGAATGAATTCAAGGATAAGTATGATAGCTGGTGTGTGTGTGTGTGTGTGTGGCCTCCCTGGAGTCAGAGATAATAATAATAATAATAATAACTATATATATTATTTTTTAAATAATTATTTATAAATAATATTTTATTTTATTTATAACATATATTTATCAAATCAGCATATGCCTTTTTTTCGCGTATGTATAGGAGTAGGCGAGGCCGTTTTTAGCCCAATCTAACTTTTGGAGACTGAGTTGGCAATTCACTCTCTACTGACACCCAATCAGTGATAGCTGACCCGAGGCTATCACTAATTAAGCGGCACGCAGTGAAGAGTGACGGCTTAACAAGTGCCGCCATCTCCTGGTCTCTAACCTTAACACTCGTGTTTAATGTCTGAAATAATGTGGGTTCTACAGTTGATTTTCTTGATTTTAGGGGACGAAAAACCCGAGTTTCAGGGAGAAAAAACCCGTTTTCCCCTGCCAGAGATCGACTAATTCGGGAACCGGTAGAAAAATGGCTTAGAAAAATTTCCTCTAGTCGCCGACTAGACTCGAAATCAAGTCTTCCTTCGTGCGTTCAAGCGCTGTGGTGTGCAAACAGCACATCCACTGAGCTACACAGGCTCAATATTTATTTTTATATAAATTTATAATATTATTCAGTGTATATTTTTGCATTGTAACTCACCATGGACGCCAGCTGAGCAGGGGAAGCTCAACTTGTCGGGGAAATGCTTACCGTATTCACTCGAATTTAACTCGAATCCCTGATTTTACTTTACGGAAAAAGACATGAAAAAAGTTTTGCATATTACCTCACACACGAAAAATGTTTAAACATGTTCACTTCGAGGCGATAGTAACTCGTTCCCCACTCGGTTAAAAACACGCCCTCCCCAAAGCCATTATGCTGCAGATGCAAGAAAAACAAGTGTAGTTTTATTGTATCCCTGAATAAGGTACAAAGGGCTTTGCAGTCTGTGTAATATATTTCTCAACAAATAGTTTGATTCATTAGTTAGCGCCGTTTTTATTGCAGCTGTCTCAATTGCACTATTATTGTCCCCTCCCACAGAAACTATTCTGTACAGACTCAAGTCAGCAACTGTGTTTCATTGCAACTATATGTAGCACCAGAAACACAGTATCTAATTAAAAACGTTTGTCCAATTTTTCTATTACATGAAATAAGTGTTTATTTTATTGCATTTGAAATTCTCGATGTCATTATGACAGATCACAAAGACTAACTTGAAATAAAATTCTACCAAGCATTGAAACATGCCTTATAATTATGGTGACCATACGTCCTTTATTTAAGAGGACAGTCCTTTATTTCACTGCTCTGTCCTTTAGATTTATTTATTATCTAAAATGGTTATTTTCTCCTTTATTTTGTGAATTGAAATAGTAAATTGAATATTAATAGCAACATATTTAAAGATGCAATTCATAAATTTTACCAAACTTGCATTGATCACTTAAATAACTGGGGCAGATGTATCACGGAAATTGAAGTATTTGAATGGGTCCTACTACAAGATATCCCTCTGAGGGCGAAGATCGAGGAAAGGGTTTTGTTCATTTCCAGTCACTGGAACTTAAACATAAATGACGGCGAACTATTTTATGAAGTTTCGTGTATTAAAAGTTATTTCACCAGTGAAAAGATCGAATAATGGCGACAAAATGACGTAGTAGGGTTGACTATTTTAAATATTTCGCAGATAAATATGTATCTTTTAAAAACATTTTAAAAATCGTTGAATTTTGCTTATGTCTCCCTGGATCTAATGTCCCCACAGAACGAGTATTTTCTTTAGTCAATATGTGGACCAGTGAAAAAAAAAAACAATTAAAAATCGAAACATTGAAAGCATGCATTTGTAACAAATGGAACCTTGACATGAATTGAATACAGTTTTATGAATTTGTAAAACACAAACCTGATTTTAAAAAAAGTTCATTGTTGTGTAAAGTATAAAAATTAAATTTTTTAAAATAATAATATAATTGTTTAAAATGCTGTGTGTATGCTTATATTTTACAATAAACGTTATAATGCTTTTTAGTTTTATTGAAACAAAACTAACTTTGTGAGGAGCCTGTGTAGCTCAGTGGATGTGGCGTTTGCCAACCACCGCGCTTGGCCGCACGAAGGAAGACTTGGTTTCGAGTCTAGTCGGCGACTAGAGGAAATTTTTCTAAGCCTTTTTTCGACCGGTTCCCGAGTTAGTCGATCTCTGGCACGGGCAAGCAGGTTTTTCCTCCCGGAAACTCGGGTTTTTCGTCCTGTAAACTCAAGAAAATCGACCGTAGAACCCACATTATTTCAACATTAAATATATTGTGTTAGGGTTAGGGACCACGAGATGGCGGCACATTTGAGCCGTCTCTCTTCACTGAGTACCGCTTAATTAGTGATAGCCTTGGGCCATCTATCTCTGAATCGTACCAGTGGAGATTGAACCGCCCACTCAGTCTCCAAAAGTTAGATAGGGCTAAATGGCCTCGCCTACTCCCCGTATACGGGGAATAAAAAGGCGTTAGCTGATTTTTTTTTTTTTAACTAACTTTGTTTCACTAAATTTGAAACAAATTTAGTGATTTGTCATTTGTTTTTTCTGCAAAAAAATATGGTTACTGTACATATAATGCGGGTGTGAGTTCGCCTACCAGCTCTACTCAAACAAGCAAGAATAAAATTCAACCAAAGGTTGAAACTTTGTGTGACTTGATCCCGCTGGTAATGAGAAGTTCCGTTAAACGTCACCCCATCGTGAATCTGTTAAAACTAGGAAATATATAGCGAATGTTGTTATGACTAGGGATCCCGGATACATTGAAAAAAATACGGGACACTTATGACTGAGGGTGAAAGTTTAGTATGCGCATCCATCACATATGCCAGTGTTACAAAATGATTCTAACTTTCCAAGTGTGTGCGTGGTAAGGTTTACTATGCACACATTTTATTAAGTATATAGTAAATCAAATGGTTAGGCTGCATATTTTCTTTAAGCCACTTTAAGTTGCCTTCAAATGATTTTTTACTTACTATTATAAATACAAAATAGATTGCACATTTACAATTAACTCGTGTTTTTGTTTGCCCACACGTAAAGTTTCTATCACACAACTTACTTATTATTTTAGATGTACAATCCATTGATCGAAAACTCTGGTTGTGAAAACACGTGTGATACGAGAAAGTTGCTTCTTCTGCAGCAAGATTCTTTTCCACATCCCCCATCTCTTTCTTGGTAAAGAAATCACTGACTTTTGCATTTGTACTACCTCCAGATGCAGATTTATGTATTTTCGTAGCAATGTGCTCGGTAATGTCGGACTTTCCACCATGCTCGACGCTAAACAAGCCACCACAAACCGTACACCCTACTTTATCTGTCTCGCCCAATTTAGTATTTTTTTTATTTTAAAGCGTTTGTGTAATAGCACTTTCTTTTCGGCATTTTCAACGTTCAACAGGGCCACAGAAGAATTGAAAAACCATACATTTTAACAACAGCCGTACATTAATTAATACTTGCAAGCACCAACCTGTTTCTCTTGGATCAAGCTTCTAAAATGGCGTGGGTCAAGCGGGCCAATACCAAAATAACAACGCGTCTACAGTTCCCTGTAATGATGGAGAGCGATGTTTGTAATAGAATAGATGTTGTAACTCATCGATTTTGTTATTCAGTATTTAACTCTAAATTACAGGACAAAAAGCTGCTCACAAGAGTTTTCTCGGGAAAATGGGATGCATTAGCCAAAAACGGGACGATCCCGTATTTTAGGGGACGTCTGGGATCCCTAGTTATGACAGTTTCAGATGTTATGGAATTCGGTTGAAGAGAATTAGCATTTCAACTCAACACTTATCGGTTGCCTATGTCTTTGGGTAGCCTGATCTTTTGTTAATACCGCACCAATCACATGCACGTCTTCATAGCTGCTCTCTTGTGTAAAACAAAATTTAACTTGTACGTATTGTAATAATTAAAATAAGTTGAATAATTTATAAGCGTATAAAAGGATATCACCTGAAAATCGTTGACGTGCCAGCAAAATTAGCGGACGTACCACCTCTGGCACGCGTGCCATAGGTTCGTCATCTACACTACATACGAAGCCCTTTGGTTGGAAACATCATCTTTAATACGTGCAGTCAGATACACACAAATAAATGGATTTACCACTAATAAATCAGAACAATAAATATTTCATATATGATAGCAAACTTTAAAGTATTCAATGTGGTGGATAAGCTGCAAGTCTTGAAAGATGTTGCAGAATCTCGATGTCAACGCGTCAATGAGACGTCGTCACTTACAGGTATGAGGGTGGTCTGAAAAGTTCTCAGCCTAACAATGAAAAAATGAATTTATAATTTCAAAATTATTATGATTTTTTAACGTAATCTCCCTTAAGACAAATACATCTATTCCAGCGCCATTATCCTGTCCCTGTAGTGGTTCTCAGTAAGATCTGCAAAATATCCCTCTACAGCTGTAATCACCTCTTGATTCGAATAAAAACACTGACCAGCGAGGAAGAGTTTTAGTTTTGGAAGAGAAAGAAGTCAGAGGTAGCCAAATCTGGAGAATAGGGTGGATGTTCCAACAATTCATAGTACAGAACCCTTAATTTGCCCATTGCCAAAACACCTTTGTGGGCAGGTGCATTGTTCTGATGAAAGATGATTTTTTCTTTTGCAAATCGGGTCTTTTCTCACGAATTTTTTCACTGGTTATTGTTTTACTCTTTTCAAGGTGCTTAATAAACAAAATACCTTTAGCATCCCAAAACACTGATGCAATGACATTTCCTGCTGATGGAACCAACTTTGTCTTCTTTGGTGCTGAACAACCTGTTTCTCTCCACTGTTTTGACTGCTGTTTGGATTCTGGTGTGTAATGGTGAATCCAAGTCTCATCCGTAGTAATAAATCGACGCACAAAATCAGTTTTATTCTTGTTAAAATGCTGCAAGCACTGTTCAGATATTTTCATACACGTGCGTTTTTGATCTGCTGTGAGCAAGCGCAGCACCCATCTTGCGCAAAACATTTTCATTTGCAATTCTTCATGCAAAATTCCTACACGTTCTTTAGAAATAGTCTTAGCAATTTCACTCATTTTGACTCGCCGATCACCCAGTATCACATCGTGCACTTGATCAATGATTTCTGGTGTTGTTACACTTTCTGAACGTCCTTCACTTGGATCATCTTCAAGGCTGCTACGGCCTCGTTTAAACTCGGCAGCTCATTTCTTAATTGTCGGAAACGAAGAAGAAGCGTGACCATAAACTTTTATGAACTTCAAATGGATTTCTTTTGGCGTTAAACCTTCTTTTAGAAAGAATTTTATAACCGCACGATACTCGATTTTATCCATTTCAAGGGATACAGACAACACTTTTGCTTCAGACAGCTGTATAAAACAAACTACTTGATAGAATGACTTACAGTTTTACACGGATGCTTATGACTGATGTACTAACTTAGAAAAAATACTTGCCGAGAACTTCACAGACCACCCTCGTATATGATGTAGTTATAAAGAACTGGAAGGAAGGCAAGATAGGTCTATCGTTGCACGTGGGTCATGTGCTGAAATGGAGAGTGCGAGTTGCCAATTCATCTAGCATGTCTTGGGATGTTATTGAGGTCTTCGAGGAATAGGTTAAGACCAGAATGCAGGAGTGGGAAGATAGAATTTTCTTTAGAGATATTCTGCACTTGCAGGGACATTGACAAAATTCTCCACATAGATTGAGGTGGGCGGAAATGAGCAAGAAGTTGATGGGATGGATAAGAATGTAGCATTCGTACAGATAGCAGAGCAGACACCATTTTTGGAAATCACGGAATAGAAGTTTAAAAAACTCTTGGTGTTCACTATATCTTATTTTGAGGTTTAAAGAACTATTTATTTATTTTTAGTTTGTTAAGATGCCAAAGCCATCACTGCCATTGGTCAGAGCCTCATCTGGTACCCAATAACTCAAAGCCGCAACACCTGGTGTTGTCAGAATCAAGCTGTGTGTTATTATAAAAGAGATTTTTACTAAACCCCTCGATACCGATTGGATAGATTCCGATTCAATCGGTATCGATAATCCTCTTTGATTGGAGAGATGTGTGTGTGTGTGAATCCCGTCTAGTATGCGAAAAGCTTTTGACCTTTTGTGAGGGTTTCTCATTTAAAGGTGAATTAGTCGGTCACATAAGGAGATAGAGTTTTATTATATTAGAGACTCGGGTTTTTTCTCTTGTAAAACATGCAAAAGGGTCAGACAAACACAAAATTAACAGATATAGACTGCTCCCATGAATTTAGTACTTCCCTAATATACTCCAACAATAACAATTCATCCAATAAACGCTTTATAACACATTAACATAGTGAAAAAGAACAAGTTTGTATATACAGAAGTCTGACAAATTGGATAGAGCTATAGCACTTCGTTTTGAAAGTGACCATTCTTGATTCAATAAGAACCCAACTCTAAATACGACTGTAATATATTTTAATTACATCACTCCCATACATAAACAAGGAAAAAGAAACACTATAAGTAATTACAGACCCATCACCACATTGTCAGTAATCAACCAAATCATGGAGCACATTGTGTATTGCAAACTCTCCACACACATTGAAAAATTCCAAATCATCCCAAAAACACAATATGGCTTTGAAAAATATAAAGGAACATCAACACCCCTGGAATATTTCACAGACCTAATAACCGCTGCATCAGATAAAAACAGAATAGTATTAGTCTTTTTTTTTATTGACCTAACAAAAGCGTTTGTCACACTAACACAAAAAACCTTGTTAACGAAACTAACACATATCGGAATCGGAGGACATCTACTCCAATGGTTCAAAGTATACATGAAAAACAAAGTGCATCAGACGTGTAGGATGAGTGCACAGCAAAGAGGTACCGGTAACCTGTGGAGTAGCACAAGGAGCTATTCTATTTCCCATTCTGTTTAACGTATACACGCACGATATTAGTCATCTTCCCCTAAAAAGTAAAATCTTCCAATACGCAGACGACACGGCCAAAGTATCCATTCAGAACGACGCAAATATCGCTTACACAAATATGCAACACGACATCAATCAAATCATAACTGGCTAACTGAAAACAGCATGTATATAAACCCTGAAAAAACAAACCTAATGATACTCAAAAATCCCCAGATCCAACCCATAGAAACTACCGTATTTTTAGGACGATAAGATGCACCCCAAATTTATAAGACAATTTTTAGAAAAAATATATTATTATAAAAACACAAACCTTAAATTTGATTTATTATTATCATAATAAATGATATTTTTTATTTTTTAAAATACGCCGCATTTTTTAAAATACTTAATAATCAACTCGTCCGTTAATGACCTTATTAACGGACGAGACGCCCACTAATTACTATTGACGCCTGTAAATCTTTCGTATGTAAATTGGCTATTCCCACATATGCAGAGAGAGACGTGTTTGGCTCGCATCGAAAACGTGGCAATCCAAGACCTACCCGGTATCACCAACCTTCGGACTATAAGACGCACCCCAATTCTAAGTCGATTTCTCTACGTAAAATGTTACGTCTTATAGTCCGAAAAAACGGTAAATATCTCACTGTACGACATCCATCCTCCTATACACAAAGCGTTGATCCTAAAACCATACACATCAGGGTCATCACAATGAAAACAACACGCTGTCTCGGACTTCACTTCGATTTTGATCAAAGTGGGAAGAGCCAAACAAATTATCCACACAACAAACTTAGGATATTATCAAGCAAACTATACCAATTAAAAGACATTGCCCGACACATAAAAATATTAATCTGTGAAGCATTATGTGGAAACATTTTAAGATACCCAATTATGACATATGCATTCTGTGCAGACTACAAACTTAACAGATTACAATCGTTGCAAAATAAAATGATGAAACTGATATTCTGGGAACAAAGAACAGCCCACACTAATGCGAGCCGCAAGGACAGACACAAAATATTTAAGCTGAAACACTTATGCCACTACACAGTCATGCTAAAACATTACTTCAGTCCAACCTACAAGGTAACCATAACAACATAACAGATAACAAGACCACAGTCAACAAAATACTTAACATATAATACAATAATCACTATAGCAAATCCACTCGAAACTTCTGCATACCTGACACGATAAACAGACTGCCGTTCATGGACAGAAACCTAGGTACATACAGAAGGCTGAAACAGGCGCTATATAGACATTATAGCGAGACTGAAAATTAGAGGGAAATTACATCCCCTCCAAACACACACCTATAGCAATATTTATAGGTTGAAACCCCTCTGAAACACTATTACAAGAACACAAACACGCCATTTCCAAATCAAACCACCCCCTTCCTTCAAAAAAGTTAAACCGTGCTCAAGCAGTGGTAGTTCGTTTGAACATGCACTCGCCTCTACACGATAATCGGATATATTCAAACTTATATACAGGGTGGCCATAAAATAACTTTCCCTCTTTGGAGGCATCTGTAGCTAAAACCAATAAACGGAATGAGACCAAATTTTATGTTGAGACTTTTGAAGGCATGTGGAGATGATTTCCGCGAAAAAAAAAATAGTACCAAAAGTCGCCGACAGGGGAAATTTTGGCGCCGGCGGAGCTGAAAACAGTCAAATGTTTGCAGTACACGCAGGTAAAAATGTGACGTTTGGCTTAAACAGCATAAAAGGATCATAAACGAAACTATAGTAAATGGCGAAATCGGAAAAATAGATTGGATGCAGATAGTATCTTCAGACTCTGCTGATGCTCCTTATATAGTAACCTTAAACTTATATTTAATAAAATATATTACAAAGGAATAACAAAAATAAAAATCCACAGAATGGTAATATCAACGATATTATATTTTTGCATTTATTCCCATTAAAGACTCCTCAAATGCTTTACAGACTTCGCGTGATTCCTAAAAGTAAGGAGAATATATTAATGCTTCATGAAGAGGGCACTTTTCTACCTGTAAACATTACATCACATTCAGATTAATAGCCCGGGTGTGCTTTCAAAATACATATACCTTTGAGCCCTTTGAAAAGATGTATCTTAAACAAACACGTTGCGCAGATTTTGTTACCAATTAAGACGAACACTGATGTGCTATACATTCTTAAAACTTTCATACAACGAGTTCCTTTTTTTCAAAACCACATTGTATTTTTGGAATGATTTGGAATTTTTCTACGTATAATGGAGAATTGGCTATAGACAATTCGCTCCATGATTTAGTTGGTTACAATGTGGCAATGTTTGCTACAATGTTTCACTTTTCATGCTAATGTACGGCAGTGATTAATGTAGTCTTTAGTGTTTCAGGTATATGTCTCGTTTCGAAGATTTTATTTAACATTTTCGTATAAGATATATGTTAGTTGAGTTTCTTTTGATCTGATTCCGTCTATTCCTGGTCCTTTGTTAGAGTTAATTTGGTGATCTGCAATTAACGTTTCTTCTTTTGGTACTGTGGGAAACCGCATTTACTTGATTGCACGTAGTCTTAGTAGAGAATCTACCCTACAGAATTTGGACAAAGTTCAAAAAGTACTGATTAAAGTTGTTTGACAAGTGTTTGAGGGATTTGGGCTGGCAAACAGAGTTGTGTTTTTTCCGTTTCTGAGGCAGCTGCTTTGCGTATAGATTAGCATTTCATTGATCATAAGCCAGGTTTCCTTTATGTCGCTCTGAGCTGTTGTTAATTTGTTTCTATAATAGTTTCTTTTTGCGGTTCTAATCTGTGTTGTTAAGTAATTTCGTTTTCTATTGTAAAGTTTTACATGTTGAATACAGCTTGTAAAACTATATGGTTGGAAGACCTGCTAAACTGTTTTCATAGGGCATCTTTTCTTTGTACCAGGTTTTCTGTTATCCATGAATTCCGTCTGGTTGGGAACGGTTTTTATTTTTGTTATTCATTTGTTATATATTTTATTAAATGTAAGTTTAAGGTTACTATATAAGGCGCATCAGCGGAGTCTGAAGATGTTATCTGCATCCAATCTATTTTTCCGATTTCGCCATTTACTATAGTTTCGTTTATGATTCTTTTATGTTGTTTTAGTCTCAGTTTTAAGGTTTCTGGTTCACTATGCAGTGACATAATATTTACACGTTATGACGGCTGCTGTAGAGCTATTTGGAGGGTTCTGTATATCTATGTCGTCAATACGGGATGAAGTGATTGTGTTTTCGATTATTTTTTCTCGTGAATAGGACCGTATTAATGGGGTTATTTTGTATGCTGATAGGGGATCTAGTATTGTAGTCTGTTGTTATTTATGTTCATAATTTTTATATTTATGTCACCTATTATTATCAGGTATTCTGAGGCATCTTCTTCTTCTGTAGTGGAAAGCCGTTCATCAAGAAATCATATGCTTCTTAAATTGGAAGGTCTGTAGATTGTGTTTAATATCAAGGAGTTCTCTTGATATTAAACGTTATAGATAGTCCTTTGTTTTTGGAGGAAGTCTCTTGTTTCCATTCAGTATCGAGTTTGGAATGTAGCAGCTGCCGCATGGGGTAATTAGATCTGCTTGGTGGTCCATTTGGTATGTTGTTCCTTTCTTTAAGACTCATTAGTGTTCCTTTTAATGTGGCAACCTGTTCAGATCTACGGATTTCATTTAGATTGGCATTGCATCTTTTGTCTTTCTGAAGGAATATGTTACTATATCCTATCCATATAAACTAGTAGTTTTTTGCTGTTTGTACTTTCCTTGTATTATAAAATAGTTTCTGTTAATACAGTGTTAATTAATCAGATATGTAGAGTGGAGTAGATCGTGTGTTCCGTTCAGTTCTTTGGCTATTAGGTTTTTATCCTGCTGGCCTCTATGAGGTTATCTTTTGTGGGGTTTTCCTTTTTTGAAGTAATCGATGAATTGACTTGATATCTTTTGGTTTAATGGGAGCGCCAATTTTCTATCTTAGTTGAACTACCATATCTCTTAAATGTTCAGTCGATGCAATTTCTGGAAGACGATCTATGAGGAGATCATTTTAATGCTGTTTTTGGTTTAGGAGTTCGTACTATTATTTGAGAGAATTTAGTTTTTGCCGTACTTATGCTGTCTCTTCAATTAAGTTATGCTGTCTTTCCGTTAGCATTTTTACGTTGTTTTTATTTTCTCTAACGGTCACCAATACTTCTACAGATTTTTTTTTAAAATTTAATAAACTCTTCACATTGGTTAAATTTTTCCGTAATTTACGAGGTATATTTTAGAAATAGTTCTCGAACAAATATGATTAAGCAGTCTTTTAAGTTTTGTAGTATATTTTCTAGAAATAGATTCATAATGGCCTCACCTGGGTTTCCGTTATTATACTCTTTGTTCTTCATTTCCTCTGCTGTTGATTTCTGGGTTTGGCAGTTTGGTGCCTGCTATTATTGGCTGCATATACTGTTTACTGCCTGCAATTGTTTGTTGCGCTGGTGTTTTCCGCATGCCATTGAAGACGACATTGCGCTGTTCTTCCTACAGTATGGACACTTCCACTCTTCAAGTTTCGCATTCGATTTTTGCTGCCATGTAGCCTAGAATCCCCGAAGGGCGAAAATGCATATTTCTCTGGCAGTTTCCTCGATATTATATGTTTTTCTCTCCCGTGAAATCTTCCTGGCATTTAGAGCACATCATCATCTTTCTGGTTTTGGTGATCCTGGTGTGACTGCTAAGATGCCACTTCCGTTGTTCTCCTGTGCTTTAAGCTTTGAAAACTTATAATTTACTTGCTACTTAACAGATACAATTTTTACATCAATATTTTCGGCTTTACGAACGAAATTCATCAATACACTTCGAATATTGATTCACAAGAAAAACAAAACTGTTTTAAAACTAAAAAAAAAAAAAGGGAGCGTTGAAATAGCGTGATTGCTGTGATATGCTATCACAATGCCCTCATAATAATAATTATAATGATTTTCCCATATCAGTAATAAAAAAAATAATAAATCAGCCAACGCCTTTTATTCCCTTATATGGAGTAGGCAAGGCCTTTATACCCAATCTAGCTTTTGGAGATTGAGCGGGCAGTTCAATCTCCACCAGTATCCAATCAGAGATAGCTTGCCCATATCTATCACTAATTATAGCAGACACTGATGAAGAGGCTGGCAAACAACTACTGCCATCTCTTGATACCTAACCATAACAAGATATGTCACTGTCTGAAATAATGTGGGTACTACGGTCGATTTTCTTGAGTTTACGGGATGAAAAACCCGAGTTTCCCGGAGGAAAAACTCGCTTTCCTCTGCCAGAGGTGGACTAACTCGGTTACCGGTCGAAGAAAGGCTTAGCAAAATCAGTGTCATAATTTATTATTATACACGGTATTTACATATATACATTTATGGATATTGTTATGTTTTTTTTATACAAAAAGTATACAAATTACTGAGTACCTTCATTTTTGATAAATAATATGATATCTTTTAACCCCATGGAGGTTCCAAAATCTAATCAGCTAATGCCTTTTTATTCCCGTATAGGGAGTAAGCAAAGCCGTTTTAGCCCTATCTAACTTTTGGAAACTGAGTGGGCAGTTCAATCTCCAAAGTTCAATAAGTGGCATCTATCCCTAACAGAATATTTTTAATGTCTGAAAATAGTGTAGGTTCTGTGGTCGATTTTCTTGCGATTACGGGACGAAAAACCCCAGTTTCTAGAAGAAAACTTGTGTGCCCGTGCCGGAGATAGACTAACTCGGAAACTGGTCGAAAAAAGGCTTAGAAAAAGTTCATCTATTTTGCGAATAGAATCGAACCGATGACGCTCTCTTTTTGTATGGTTTCATTTCGATTCTAGTCACTGAGTAGGGGAACTTTTCTCAGCTTTTTTTCGATCATCAAATAACGACCAACCATTTCCGTTGTTGGTCGTTATTTGATTATAATAATAATGTTATTATTTTTATTAATCAAAAATTATGAATTTTCATGCATACGTAATATTTATAATGTATACATGTTGCACATGGGTACAGAAGTACATATATGGACATAGATTACATGCATAATAGGGTAATGCGATGTAACGAAAGGAAATGATATATTTATGAATATGAGTTAGATGCTAATATTGCAGTAAAAGGATGATGAGGCGAAATAATCCACAGACTTCGAAGCAAGCGTTAGCTTTCCTTATAAAGCCTATAAGATTAGCAATTAAACTTTTTCCTTTTTTTTGTTGGCATTTGTTGCTGTAGTTAGTACGTTTTATGTGAAACATGTGGAAAATGTTAAAAGCTGAACTATGGTAATTGTATCAGCACACTTCTAAATGTGCTGATACAATACCATACTTCAGCTTTTAATGCCTTATAAGTGTTCAGATGTTTTACATTATAGGGCAAGTTGTTGAGTAATGTGGGTATAAGCTGATCTCTCATGGCGGCTCTGTACAACTTGTTTAGCGGGTTGTGTTTGATCTAGTTATGCTATACGTTTCTCTGTTATTACGGTAAGCGTTTTTGAAATAGTGGCTTAGTAATAGTACACAGTGTGTTAGATTTTTATACTCAATATTTTTTGTTTTACCATTAGAGGTTCGGTTATTTTCTGGTGTGTTGGGAGGTTAAACTGCAAATCGTTTATCCAAAATTCAAGACTCATCGCTGGAGAACACCTACAACTGTCTCTACCACTACACCGAACCTCTACCACGAATCATCTCCATCAACGCCATCTACTGCCCACCTTCACCACTACCACAACTAGTAATTTTTGTCTGTAAATTGCGTGTGTTCCGATTTGTCTGTATGCGGGATGAAAAACCCGAATTTTTTGGACATTTCGAGTGAAACTGTACCTTCTGTGGTTAAGGATGCGATTTTTCGATTTCAGCACGTTGCCAACAAGAGATGACAGTATATCGTATTGTTGAACATATTGTGTAACCACACACGACTGTGTGTATCCTATATTTTGAGACGTTTTGAATTACCCAGTACGGTATTGCAGCGCCAAGTATCGCCCTGATGACAATTTTTAAAACTGAAGTTGGTTTTTGCACAAAAACATCATGTTAAATATTAAATCGTTTTGCTAAGCAGTTACCCAGTTACAACTGCATGCATTCCTTTCAAAATGTGAACTTCAATTATAATCACCCTATAATATGAAGCTGGAAATCTCAACACGCCAAAGTGCATAACATTCTATCACTTCTACCTATTTATATGTTCACTGGCATCCTGCTGCTCAATGATGTGCTACACCAGGCCTCACCATGTAGTCCTGTTGTTTGCTTTTCTGGAGGCCTGAACTCTTTGAAGATCAGTCTCTCCACAAACACCTCCATCCATCTCATCGATAGTCCACCCCTTCCTCTTTTCCCAGGAAGTTTACCTTCTATTTTGTTCTGATAAGTCTCCCTTCCATCCTTTCAATTTATCCAAAATATTTTAACTTTCTTCTGTCAATATCCTTAAGGAGCCTAAGAGTTCTACTGATTTTTTCTAACACCCATTCGTTTGTACACCATTCAGTATATGATATCCTCAACAGCCTTCTGTAACACCACATCTCAAAAGTAGATGTCCGTTTCTGATCTGATTTCATGTTCCAAGTTCAACCAAGAACTTGGAACATGAAGTCATCTGACTTCAACTCAACTTCAAATCTGACTTCAACTTCAATTCAACTGACTTCAACCAAGTTCCAAGTGTCACATCAGTAAGTCGCTGTTGCAAAAACAACTGCATCCAAAATCCTCAACTGTGTTCCTATGGAGATAGATCCATCCTTCCAGATTTTAGACAAGTCACTGACTGTTGTTTTAACCATTCCTAACCTTCTGACGTCTTCTGAGCAGCAATTCTTCACATTAATAATGGATCCCAGGTACTCCAACTTTCTGACTTTCTAAATTCTTTCTCCATTAAGTTACACTTGTTTCTCAAAAGCTGCCCTGTTTTTATTTCGTTTGAGAACCATTGTTTTTGTTTTGTTAGGATTGAGTTGAAGTTCTCTGTTATTACTGATCTTGTTAACGTTGTCAAGTAACTTTACATTTACTAACATTAAACTGATAACCATTTTCTTTTGCCTAAATTTCCAGCCTATTAAAATCATTTTATAAGTGCTGGATATCAGTAGCATCTCTGATTGCCCTGCCTATCTTTGCATCATGGACAAACACTTGTACTTCTTCCTAATGTTATTTATCTTGCTAAGATTGTTAAATCTGGCAGATTCACACCCACCATATACTACTTTTTGATATCTGTCTGTCGACCGTTTTGATATCTTCACTGATCCAAGTGAAGAGTTTAATTCCTATCCCATATTCTCCATGTTATGCAACAGTCTCTTTTGTAGTATGCCATCAAATGCCTTAGCAAAATCGATCATTATCATAGTGTATCCATTTTCTTTATCCAACTCCACCGTAACACTGTTATAAAATATGAGCAAATTGCTAAAACATACTCTTCCTTTTGTATGCCCATGCTGCGCCTTGTAGTGTATAATGTGTTTGTCTACTCATTTCTGAATGCGAGTTCTTCCCGACATTTCTAAAATGTCTACTACCACACCAGAGATATTGATATGTCGGTAGTTAGACAGTTTTTGCACCCACCTTGTACAACGGAACTATCATACATTCCTTCCATTCCTGTGGTATCATTCCTGAGATGAGAGTCATGTTATACAAACATGTGAAAGGATTAGTCAATTCGGTTGAATATTCCTTTATCTAAAGTGCCGATGTTCCACCTATATGAGACCAAATTTCCAGCCTATTCAAATTATTTTATAAGTGCTGGATATCAGTAGCATCCCTGATTGCCCTGCCTATTTTCACATCATCTGCAAACAATTGCATATCTCACTGTCAGATCCTTGCTAATGTCATTCTTGGTTGGATACTTTTTTATAGTTGATCTATTGCAATTTAAATATCCCCTATCGGAGATTTTGATGAAAGAGTCTTCGGTGATTAATTTCTTTAATTCATGTTAAATACTGAAACCTTGAGCATGCGTTGAAATGATCTGCGCATCGTTTGGCTGCTCCAAGATGGTGGCTGTGCTGGGTTAGTAAACCACAAGATTTAATGTTTTTGGAAAATTTCGGCGTTATGGCTACGCAGAAGCCAGTTGAGTGGGTTTCGTCGTTAATAACACGATTCGAAGAACAGGTGAGGCGTTTCTTTGTTTACGAAATTATTTATGAATTTGAATTTCTTCTTGTCATGTCGCTGCTGTCAAAGTGCCGGTTACTTTCATTAGTTGTGTCATGATAGTTATGAATGAAGGCTCTGTTGATCATAAACTGTATATTGACGTTAGCGAAACTTGTTTTTGTAGTTCTCTCTATGCATACTCCAGGCTAGCAGTTTATAGTTTTGTGTTATATATATAATGTGACATTACACTTTGTATATACTTAAGAAAATGTCTTCTTGGATGGCTTACCTTAAATTAAGGAGAGAAAAATACATACGTTGCGAGTATTATCAATAGAAACATGTTAAGTTCCCAATTTTGACACCAGAGACGATATAGTTTACAATGTAAATAATTGATTCCTCATTTAATTTCCAAGGAAAGGAATTCTTTTCCTCACTTGTTTTCTTAATCTTCCGTACCGGTTGACAACCAACGTGAAATGAGAAGCAGTATGTGTGTATAGAGGGGAAAGGTTAGGTCTGGTATGTAGAATATATAGGTATTATTTCTGGAAAATTCCCAAGGAAAAATTGCTTGCCAACAAGATTGTGATGTCACCTACACAGGTTCTACTATCAGATCTATGTGGGCAAGACTACAAGAACACTTCCGTGACTGTAACACCCCAATTCCAGAACATTTAAACAATACAAAACGCAACAACCAAAAGAAAAACAGAATCCAAAATGCAGGAAAAATAGAAATTTTTCCTTCCACACCCTTGAACAGAAACATACCCCGCAAATGGACAAGGCCATAATAGTAGACCCATACAGAAAAACAAAACAATGCTTAGAATATCAGAAACAATAGCCATAAAATGTGCAAAAACTCAAATATCCCTCGGCCCTACATAATTTCCGAGAGTTGGAAGCGCCATAACATAAAAATTAGGTCATGACTTTGACTAATAGAATACAATACAGATATTCTACAAACAGAAACACCAAGCTGTCATGACAAAGCCTCCGCTTCCCCCACGAGCTTCAAAGACAATGCACTGTTGAAACAGCTCCCACCCCTGATCTTATCCCATAATATCCTTCTCCTTCCCCAAAAATTTCTATGTTCACCCCTATTCCAAAGTGTTCTCTGCCCACCTTTAATAATTTAAAAAATATAAAAAAACCCAGGTTTTTTAAAAAAAAGTTCACATGCCTCTTGCCTCATGAATAATTCTTCCACATCTCTCAAATCCCGCTTTTCCGATCCCCCCCCCCCTTCCATTCAGGTCATACTGTCTTCTTTCAACAATGAATGTAATTCGCCATATGTCAGGATGCCACTGAAAAAGAAGACAGCCAGCAACATCCCACAAAGGTATGTCTGGTTTTTCTTCCTATGTATTCTTCATATAGCTGTCCATGTAAAACATCAGTAATGCCCCAAAATTTGATAAAAAGCCAATGATATTATTAAAAAAAAAAGGGGGGGGGGTACTCCTAAACAACAAAAATAGGCTAAATAGCCATAAAAATAATAATGTAGAATATATTCTTAATTTCTAGATTTTTCTGAAATAATTTATAACACAGCAGTGATTTGTAACCATCAGTCATAGCCACCTGTTATTTTACAAGTTTATCTCTTGAAACTGAATTATATTTTTACATTGAGCATGCAACAAAGATTTTTCCATTGCATAGAGAAAATAAGTGGTTATATGACTATTTCTAACTTGACCTGACCTTTATATTATAATTTTTCCTCCGTGATTTTCTACCATATATGAAGTTGATAATTACGAGTCAGCCATAGCAATAATACAGTGATTATGGTTTTATTTATTTTATAATTGTAAAGTATTGCACAACATTGTCAAGATTGCATCATCATCAAATTCCTGCCATGTACCCTCAAGGGGTGTACAGGATATCATAGTACTACATGAAAAAATTACATCATTACTAACTTCTTACCTACAATTTTCCTCCAAATCAGTCTGTTACTTGTCAAGACTCCAACATTATCAGATCTTATATTTCTATCGTCTAAAGCACTTTGTACCGTATCAATCCACCTATATCTTGGTCTTCCTCTGGGTCGTTTTACTGCCAACCTGGTAGATAACACTTGTTTTCCTAATCTTTCCTCTCCCATTCTATTTAAGTGACCATACCACCTGAGATTAGCTCAGCTAACGCATTCCTGGATGCTGACAATGTCAAGTTCTTTCCTAATATCCTCGTTTTTAATATGATATTACCATTGATGCCATCTGTTCATGCCTCTAATCTTTCTCAGGACTCTCGTATCTGCGGTCTCTAATCTTTGGTCAAGTGTTTTACTTCTGACCCAGCTCTCAGATCAATAAGTTAAAACTGGTTTGAACACTGTCTTGTATACAGCTAATTTAGTGTTGCGACTAATTTCTCTCTTATTCCATATGAATTTATTCAATTGACTTTCCACCATACCAGCTTTGCTGATTCTGTTGTCTATTTCTATATTGAATTTACCATCTTCAGTAAAAATCGTGCCTAAGTAGCTGAAATGTTTTACTTGTTCCACAGGTTCTCCATTCACAACACAGCTAACATTTTCAATGATTCTGCCTATTTTCATTGTCTTTGTCTTTTTATTGCTGACCTTCATACCATATCTATTACAACAGTTATTCAATTTAGTCAGAGAATCTTACAGACTTGTAGCTGATTTATTTAGAAGTATAACATCATCCTCATAAAGCAAAGACCTGACATTAACATCTCCAATTTTGATATCATGTTTAATACCACTTTCCTTCATAATGTGATCCATAATAGATAATGAATAACAGAGGGGATAATGTACATCTTTGTCTCACACCAGATTCGACATTAAACCATCTTCCTGTACTTCCTTCAATTCTAATTGCTGACTTACAACTCAAATAAAGACTAAGTATTTCTTGATATAATGCCCCATTGACACCATATAACTGTAGCATATTGAATAGCTTTTCTCTTGGCACCTTGTCATATGCCTTTTCCAAATCGACAAAACTTAAATTCAGATCTTTGTTATATACCCATGATTTCTCCACTATTTGTTGTAAAGTGAAGATCTGATCCTCACAGCCTCTATTTGGCCTGAATCCAGCTTCTTCTTCACCAAGCTTTTCTTCCACAATTCTTCTCAACTGTTTCTCAAGTATACTTGCATATATCTTACCAGGAACACTATAGGGATATACCTCTGTAATTCTCACATTCAGTTTTATTTTCCTTTTTATATATGGGTGCTATAAGAGCTCTACTCCAATCATCGGGAATTCATCCCTCTGTCCAGGCTTTCTGAACTATGCAGTGCAGCCACTGTAAGACTTTTATACCACCATATTTAGTATTTCTTCGAATATCATCTACTCCTGCTGCCTTTCCACATTTCAAGCCTTTGATGGCTTTTTCTACTTCATGTATTCCTGACTGCATGCCTGGTCTGTGTTTTTTTACCACTGTGCTGTCATCACTGCTTGTTTCATTTAGCAGTTTTTCAAAGTAATTACTCAATACTTCAAGGATATCTTTTTCTTCCGTTTTCATGTCACCTTTATCATCTCTAACTCCTTTTACAGCACTCTTTCCTCCATTCCTAAGCTTCTTCAACAACCTCCAGAATATTTTGCCACTTTCTTGATATTTATTTTCTATATTCTTGCCAAAGTCCTCCCATGACTTTTGTTTACCTAGTTTTACACAGTGTTTAGCATTCTTGCATTTGTCTCTGTATATATATATATTTGTCTCTAAAAGCACAAGCTGACTTATTTGCCAGGAACTTTTGATATGCTTTCTTCTTTTCCTTCTCTGCCTCTTTAACTTCCTGTGTCCACCATGGAGTTGTGATTTTTCTATCCTTGAGACAACCTCACCACATGTCTCTGGCTGAATCAATCAGGGTTTTCTTCAAGGCTTGCCACTGAATCTCCAAGGTTTGGTTCATTTTCTCAAACTCTTTCATTTTTTCTTCAATAATCTTTGTGTATTTTAGTCTACAGTTCACATCTGAGAGCTGCTGAACTTTTATTCGCTCTAAAACTTTCTTATGTTCTTCTTTTGAATATGAAATTCAATCTTATCCTGCTCAAGACTAAATAGTGATCACTTCCAATTTCAAATCCTCTGTACACTCTGGTGTCCTCCACCAGGGAGAAAACATCACTATCAACAATAACATAGTCAATGAGACTTTTCTTATTCCTTGCCTCTTTTCTCCATGTGAATTTGTGCACATTTTTATGTTGGAATATGGTGTTAGTAAGATTTCTGCTCAGGCCAGTCCATGTCCTGAGCAGAAATCCAACAAGTATTTGCCATTATTATTAGCTTTGCTCTTTTCTCTAAATTTTCCCAAAATATTTTTGTATGTCTGACAATCATTTCCTACTCTGCTATTTAGATCCCTGACAAGGACCAACTTTTCCTTTTTCATTGTGTCAGTTGCTTTTTCTAAGGCATCAAAAAATTCCTCCACTTCTACCTTAGTAGAACCTTCTGTGGGACCATAGGCACAAATAAGTTTCATTGTCTAGTTCCCCATTCTGATATTTGTCCACATCACTCTACTTGAGACTGCCTGCCAGTCAAGAAGATTAGCCTCGTATTTTGTGTTGAATAATATGGCTACTCCTTCTTTTCCTTGATTGTCATTTCCTGAATATAACATTTTGTATTTATTGCTAGGAAAGATCTCACCAGTTTTTGTCTTTTTTGTTTCAGTCACCCCTATTATGTCGATCTGGTACGTATCTAAATCTTCGGCTAGCTCCGTTTCTTTGCCGTTCAGGCTTATGTTGATAGTACCGATCTTTAACTAAGGTGATGTTGAGTTGCGGTGTTTTTTCAGATTTCTTCCAGTAGCTGACTTTTCGCTCTGGTTCCCTGGTGAAAACAATGGGGGCCTTTTTTAACCAGGCGACTCCCCAGCTGGCATGAAATTTTGTCATGTTGTACCATCATTTTTTGTTTTGCTTTAACCAATACAATTTGGTCAGCTAAATCCCAAATTGCCAGCCCAACCTCGTTCGTTCAGTATCCAAGTAGATACCCAACAGGGTGCACCACGAGAAGGTGAGGATTGGATATTAGGTCAGAAGCCTTGGTCGGTTCTCCGCATTCCTTTAAAGGCTATGTGAAGGTCTCCTCTCAGTTATACAGCTTTGACTCTTGCATTCTTATACATTTTCAAATTATGTAAAAAAAAAATATACATATAAAAAAATGGAAAAGAAATATAAAGATAAAAGAGAAACTAATATTTTAAATGCATCCCAAGTATTCATCACACTCATAAGCAATGCATTCTATTCCCTGAACCACTCTGCATGCAGACAGCCTGTTTTCTTACACCCTCGTTACCCAATTTCCAGGGAAGGCTTCTTGTTATATTCCATTTTATTAAAAGTTTCTTGCACATTAACCTGGTAACAACCTTTAAGCTTATGTCTCAATCATCTCCAAACCGCCTTCCCTTCCTTGTTCATGAGGCTCTGCAATTTTCCTCAATATATCTACATGTCCAATGCATTCCAAAGACATCACTTTAGTCTATCTTCTCTGAACCCTTTGTATTTGCATATATGAGGCTTAATCAAGACCTTATACAATGAAACATGGCCTCTTTATTTCAATATCCCCGACATCACTCTTAGATCTCTCATTTCATATATCTCATTAAATCGAATAGAAATTCCCCACAAAGGTATTCCATATCAAGGAATTTCTTGCATCCAATCCCATATCAAATTTCAGAACCATATACATGTAACTCTTGTATAACGCAGATGTTAGGTTCCATAGAAATGCCGTGTTATATAAATCGTGTGTTATGTGAGACTCGGATCACATACAAAAAGTAGGGTTATGTTCCGAAATCTTTTTTTAATTATATAAACAATGACATATCCAACAAAAATATTTTTTTATTTAATTCAGGTAATTCATGTAAGTTAAGAAAACATTCAAACTATGACACACATACATAGTATAAAATTATAAAAATTACAAATTGTAATTAAGCTTCATTGCATGTAATGCATAAATGTTTTAGGCAAAATAAAATAAAGTGCATATTTAAATCTTTCATAGCATGAGGATTGGTTAATAAACATTGGTTTTGCCATGTAATCACCTGATGCATTACTACAAAACAGTAGAGTAAGAGTATCTTTGGAAACTTTGAATCCAGGAGTTGATCTTTCAATTTTCGAAATATAGGTGCGTTTTGGCATATTTTTATAAATATAACCTGGATTTATCCGCATCGAACATGTGGTCTGCATTATAAATGTTTATAAACTTTGAGAGTTTTTTTGTTTAATAAGATTTCCATCCAAAGAAATTATCTTTTGAGTGCAATCTTCTATCCAAATCATTAGAGGCATTTTGTCACAGCTTATTTCATTTAACAAGCTTTCAAAGTAATGACTTGAAACACCTAGTATATTTATCATGAGGTTTTATGTGATTACTTTGAAAGCTAGTTAAATGAAATAAGCTGTGATAAAATGCCTCTAATGATTTGGATAGAAGATTGCACTCAAAAGATAATTTCTTTGGATGGAAATCTTATTAAACAAAAAAACTCTCAAAATTTATAAACATTTATAATTCAGACCACGTGTTCGATGCAGATGAATCCAGGTTATATTTATAAAAATATCCCAAAACGCACCTATATTTCGAAAAATGAAAGATCAGCTCCTGGATTCAAATACTCTTACTATACTGTTTTGTAGTAATGCATCAAGTGATAACATGGCAAAACCAATGTTTATTAACCAATCTTCAAATCCTCGTGCTATGAAAGATTTAAATATGCACTTCATTTTATTTTGCCTAAAACATTTATGCATTATGTGCAATGAAGCTTGATTACAATTTGTAATTTTTATAATTTTATACTATGTATTTGTGTCATAGTTTAAATGTTTTCTTTATTTAATTCAGGTAATTCATGTAAATTAAAAAATATTTTTGTTGGATATGTCATTGTTTATATAATTAAAAAAAAAAAAACGATTTCGGAACATAACCCTACTTTCTGTATGCAATCTGAGTCTCGCATAACACGATTTATATAACACGGCATTTCTATGGACCCTAACATCCGCGTTATACAAGGGTTATCTGTATATGGTTCTGAAATTTGATATGGGATGGGATGCAAGGAATTCCTTGATGTGGAATACCCTTGTGGGGGATTTCTCAGTGAGATATATGAAATGAGAGATCTAGGAGTGATGTTGAGGATATTGAAATGAAGAGATCATGTTTCATTGTATAATTTTTATCATCTACTGATTCCTTATATTGTTTGCTCAAATACTAAGCTTCTTCAATAGTCTCCAGAATATATTCCCATCTCCTAGATATTTATTTTCTATATGATTACCATATGCTTTCCAAAGCAGCATATGTAGCTCTATGGAAATGGTGTGTACTTCCATATCACTAGGCAGCCTGAAGAAAGAGCCCTCTGAATTCAATTTTAGTTGCCACTAAAGGAACTTTTTCTAATTCTGTCTTTGATTGATTCCCAAGTTATTCAATCTCTGGCATAGGCAAACAGCTTTTTTTTACGGGAACTTAGGATTTTTGTCTGGTTAACTGAAGAAAATTGACCGTAGAACACACACACTATTTCATACGATAGATTTGTTGTGCTTGGATTAGAGACCACCAGATGGTGAGACTTATCAGCTGTCTTTTCATTGGATGCTGTTTATAATTAGTGATAGCCTGGCGACAGCCATCTCTGATTGGCTACTGGTGGAGATTGAACTTCTCCCTCGGTCTTGAAAAGTTAGATAGGCTGAAACAGCCTTGTCTACTCGATATAGGGGAATAAAAGGCATTAGTTACTTTCCAGAGTTAATAATAATCTCTCTCCCCCCCCCCTCCACCAAGAAACATGGTCTTGTCATGAGAGGCTCATTTGCTTCACTGACATTGAGAGTTATGCTAGCTGTTACATAGCTTCAGAAGCACCATTGAAGTCAGACAGGCATTATATTCCTTCAATTTTTACTGGTTACAGTCATGTGACTCGTTACATGGCATGATGCACCTTGCCCATGGTGGTATCCGTTGACTTCTTCTGAAGCAGTGTATATCCTTAGTCTTATCACAAAGTCCATCTTTGCAAAGTTGAACAGTTTTATCCTCTTTCCACTCATTTTCAGACTTGTGCTATTGCATTACTTGTTAAAAAGGTATGCCAAGGCTATCAATCCCCAGAATATTTCCTTAAGACACAGTGATCAAGCCTTATGGACATCAAGTTTACTTGATTCCTCATATTTCTCTTGCTTGCTTACTAGCAGTCCATCCTTTCCCATTTTGTAACACTCGAGCTTTTGATGGTATCACACTAATCAGGATGAACTACCTTAATGAATTGCTCACAGAATACCTTAACTCTGCTCTCCGCAGCAGTTATCGATCTATCATTTTCATCCATAAATAGAGGGGAATGGAAAACTGTGGAGAGCAATAGTTGATAAAGGTGATATAGATATCCTGCAGGATGATTTAAATAAATTGGCATTGTGGGCAAAGGATAATGATTGCTGATTTAATGTTGCAAAATGTAAGTTTATGCACTTCGGGTTGAAATGGTTGGATATGGTGTGTCATATTGATGGTATTGCATTGCAGGAAATTGATGAGGCTAGGGACTTGAGGATAATGTTGACAAAGAGTTGATGTTCAGGAGGCATATTGCAAAAGTTGATTCAGCCACATCTTGACTACTGTGCACAAATTTGGTCATGTGGGGTTTCTTGGGGACCAGGAGGTGGTAGAGAGGATTCAGATATGAGTGATCAAGATTGTGACAGGTCTGTGGAATACTTCCTACTAGGATAGGTTGAAGGTTTGTGGGTTACAAAGTTTAGTTGGCACGTGCAAAAGCGTAGACATAATAGAAACTTTTAAGATATTAAAGGGGTTATATAAAATTGATGCAAATGAAATTTTTCATTATATGACAAATAGAGAACTAGTGCCATCTGTGGAAGTTGTGTAGAGTGTGGTTAGTAGGGGTGTGCAGACCAGATTTTTTTTATTTTTTATTATTATTATTTATTACTACGGGCAACTCCAAGGATCCTTTGACTCATCGAAGGAGGCTCTAAACATCATGTCTGCAACTATTCAGCTTCCACACAGTATCTATCATACCTTGCCTTGAACCCACTCACAGTCATTGCACCCACAACAGACTCTGGCAACTTATTCCACTCATTCACCACTCTCCATGCAAAAAACCTAGTTCTAACACCTTTGCTAACCATACTCTTACCCGGTTTCCATGGATGGCCCTTAGTCCTCCCACCACCAGTCCTGTTCTGAAAAATATCCTCTGAATTCATCTTATAGATACCCTTCGGTAATTTGAATGTCTCAATCATATCACCCCCTCTTTCATCTATCAACCAATGTCTGCAACCCACAAATCTTCAACCTGTTCTCATAAGGTTCATTCCATAGACCTGCTATCATCTTAGCCACTCGTCTCTGGATCCTCTCCACCTCCTTCCCGATCAAGAAGAAACCCTGGTGCCCATATCTGGGCACAGTTGTCTAGATGGGATCTTATCAAGGCTCGATACAGAGTAACAATAACTTGCTTGTCTCTGCTCGTCAAAGTATTCTTCACTAACCAAGTAATTTGATGAGCTGATTTAGCCACTTTTGCAATGTGGTCCTTAAACTTCAACTCCCTATCCACCAACACTCCCATATACCTGGCTTCGTCAATCTCCTGGAGTACAGTTCCACCAATGTGGTATACTGCTGCTAATCTTTTCACGCCAAAATGCATAACCTTACACTTTGCCACATTAAATTGACACCATTCTCCTTAGCCCAGTCCTCCAATCTATCCAAATCATCCTGCAAAATTTTGACATCATGTGCATTCACTATTGCTCTACCCAACTTTGCATCATCAGCAAACAAATGAATAGTTCCTCTCAGATCCTTTCTGATATCATTAATGAACAAATTAAATAGTAGTGGTCCAAGAACAGAACCCTGCATCACACTGCTAGTCACAGGCCGTCTTTTGGACTCTACTCCTGAATAAACTACTTTCTGATATCTCTCCGTCAACCACCCTCCTATCCATCTCACCAACCCTATATCCATCCCCATATGCTGCAGTTTGCTGATTAGAATTCCATGTGGTATCCTGTCAAAGACTTTAGCAAGGTCCAGCAATATGACTGTAAACCCATTACCCTTATCCAGCTCATCCATCACTGTGTTATTAAACATGAGCAAGTTAGTGAGGCATGATCTACCCTTCACAATACTATGCTATGGCCAATACAGTATCCCATTATCATCTATCTATCTATTCCTGTATTCTTCTCTTGACAACTTTCTCTAAAACCTTGACAATGACTCTGCTGATTGGTCGATAATTTGCAACAGCAGTATTGGAACCTCCCTTATGCAGTGGTACTATTTTCCTCTCTTACCACCCCATCGGGACTAACCCAGTCCCGAGACTCAAATTAAACAAAATGGTCAAGGGCACTGACAATTCTTTTGCCGCTTCACTTAAGACCTGAGCTGGTATACCATCCAAACCCACAGCTGTATTCACATTCAGGTTTTGTAATATACTATTCACCTCCATTTCAGTCACCTCAATTCCCGTATAACCTGTTGGATTTTTCATTCCTGCAATATCACCACCTGAATGATATACTCTTGCAAAGTACTCGCTCAGTAATTCCACTATATCGACTAATTCAGTTACCTCTCTACCATCGGCATTCCTTACATCATTCTGCCGTATTCATTTTTTCTTTGACTTGTAGCATATCGAAAAAAGCTGTTTGGGATTCTCTTTAGCTTGTGTGGCTAATTTCCTTTTATAATCAGCTTTTGCTTTCCTTACCACACTCATTACTTTTCTGGCCTGTGCTTTATACTGTTCATGTGCCTGTAGGTCACCTTTCTCCTTAAATTCCCTTCACAGTTGTTTCTTTTTTTGCAGCTCAAGCTTAATGCTGTTATTCATCCATTTAACCTCTACTTGATTTACTATCCGGATTCTAGATATACAGTCAGCCATTATCTCCTTCAAACACTCCTGTACCACTTCCCATGCACTATCAACTTCCAGCCCTTGGAGTTTTACATGCCATGGCACTGAAACAAGCAATCTCCTGAGCTTGTCATGCTCACCAGCCTGGTACTTCCACACGTACCCTTTCTTAATTGAAAATTCCACACATTTGGTCACCTCTCAGGTGGCCAAATGTGGTAATTGTAATATGGTCATATTCATTACAGTCAAATTCTCTGATGGAATTACTAGGTCAAGCACTCTCAAACCCCTAGTATATTCCATTACATGCTGTGTCAGGTAGTTATCCCTTAATAACTGCATAAAATCCAATTCCTTCCTCCCATGTGTCCTCTCCTCCTTCCAATCGATGTTACCATAGTTGAAATCCCCCATAATAATTACCCTCCCTCCACTCATTGCATCTATTTGTGTATGCATACTATCTCCATCATCTATTCCATCACCTGGTCTATAGTAGCACCCAACTGTATATTTTGTTTTTCCCGTCATAATCTCACACCAAATAGCCTCAAATGTACTCTCTTCACTATTCCTGCAGGTTAACTTCAATTCTCCTTGGCTGCAGTTCATCAGCTATCATCATTAACACTCCTCTCTCCCCCCCCCTTCCATTTTATTCTCTCTGTCCCTCCTAAACACACTATAACCTACACATTCTATCCCACTAGCTATATCATCTCTTGTGGCCAGGAAGAGCCAACCAAGGCCAAAAATTCTTCCTTCTTGTTCCTAATACTCATGGCATTAGTACACATGAAGTGCAGAAGCTTGTTAGTCCTACCCCTATCTTGATGCCCTATAGTAGCTATCCCATTCTGATTTGTTGTCCTTCGTACTAGCTCAGGCATATTATTCACATTCTTATACTCAACTGCCTCACTGATGTCTGCATATGCACTCCCCCTCCCCCTTAACAGCTCTAGTTTTCCTGATTCTTAGCATCCACTTTCACTTCATTCAGCAACACTTTCCAGTCTCCACACCAAATCCATTCAGATGCAATCCATCCATCTTATATAAGTTCTTTCTCCCATCAAACTCACTCCACACGCCCACAAACTTCACACAACTCCTCATACAAAACTTGCATGGAGAGTGGTGATTGAGTGGAATGGATTGCCAGAATTGATGGTGAATGGCAAGGAGAGGTATGATAGGATTTGTATGATGGTTGATTTGGGCCTTCTGCAGTGAGTCTCCAGACTCCATGGAGATGTTGTGAAATAATAATAATAATATCATCTTATCATACTAAAAGAACTCTAGGGTTTTTCTTGCCCTGATTTTTTAATTTCTGCTCATGCTGCACTTTCTAGCCTGCTCTTTATGAGTTACTGATTATTACCATTATTCATCTTCTGTTGCCTCCACAGTGCCTTTTTCCATATTACATTTTATACTTAATCTCTTCATTCATCTGCACATGCCCAATCACCTTTATCACCACTTACCCTATATCTCCTTAGTCAACTACTTCCCTTATGCTCCAGGCCATCTCATTTCTATGGTGATCATCTTCATACCTATATTCAAACCTTTCATACCATATATGATTCCTGAAGGATAATTATATGATAGTTGGATACCATTTAGTCCTATTGAAGTTTAGAGTTAATACTATATAAGTTTACATGAATACTACCTTCCTGTTGACATTTTCTTCTAGTTGTATGCTAGCTGTCAGGATCCCCAGTATTGTCATACTTTATATTTGTCTTCTAAATCTAAGGCACTTCTAACAGCATCAATTCGTCTAGGTCTTGGTCATCCTGTAGGTATTTTTCTTGCCATCCTGGTTTAATATATACAATGCTATATCTGATTTGGCATCAGATGATCTTCTTCTTCCATACCTCCTTCAATTATAACTGCTGATTTACAACTTAAACATATGCTCAGGCCCGTTTCTACATTTTGCGGGACCCTGTGCGAAATGGAAAAGCGGGGCCCCTGAAAGTTAGTAACATTTATGGAAATTTTAAATGGAAGAATATCTTGTCAACATTTTCATTAAATTCCTGCCATGTACCCTCAAGGGGTGTACAGGATATGATAGTACTACATGAAAAATTTACATCATTACTAACTTCTTATCTACAATTTTCCTCCAAATCAGTCTGTTACTTGTCAAGACTCCAACATTACCAGATCTTATATTTCTATCGTCTAAGGCAATTTGTACCGTATCAATTCACCTATATCTTGGTCTTCCTCTGGGTCGTTTTCCTGCCAACTTGGCAGAGAACACTTGTTTTGCTAATCTTTCCTCGCTCATTCTGTTTAAGTGACCATACCACCTGAGATTAGCTCTGCTAATGCATTCCTGGATGCTGACAATGTCAAGCTCTTTCCTAATATTCTCGTTTTTAATATGATATTGCCATTGATGCCATCTGTTCACGCCTATAATCTTTCTCAGGACTCTCATATCTGCAGGCTCTAGTCTTTAGTCAAGTGTTTTACTTCTGACGTAGCTCTCAGATCCATAAGTTAAAACTGGTTTGAACACTGTCTTGTATACAGCTAATTTAGTGTTCCGACTAATTTCTCTCTTATTCCATATGAATTTATTCAATTGACTTCCTACAATACCAGCTTTATTGATTCTGTTATCTATTTCCATATTTAATTTACCATCTTCACTAAAAATCGTGCCTAAGTGGCTGAAATGTTTTACTTGTTCCACAGGTTCTCCATTCACAACACAGTTGACATTTTCAATGATTCTGCCTATTTTCATTGTCTTTGTCTTTTTATTGCTGACCTTCATACCATATCCATTACAACAGTTATTCAATTTAGTCAGAGAATCTTGCAGATTTGTAGCGGATTTATTTAGAAGTATAACATCGTCTGCATAAAGTAAAGAGCTGACATTAACATCTCCAATTTTGATATCCTGTTTAATACCACTTTCCTTCATAATGTGATTCATATAGATAATGAATAACAGAGGGGATAATGTACATCCTTGTCTCACACCAGATTCGACATTAAACCATCATCCTGCACTTCCTTCAATTCTACTTGCTGACTTACAACTCAAATAAAGACTAAGTATTGCTTGATATAATGCCCCATTGACACCATATAACTGTAGCATATTGAATAGCTTTTCTCTTGGCACCTTGTTATATGCCTTTTCCAAATCGACAAAACTTAAATACAGATCTTTGTTATATTCCCATGATTTTTCCACTATTTGTTGTAAAGTGAAGATCTGATCCTCACAGCCTCTATTTGGCCTGAATCCAGCTTCTTCTTCACCAAGCTTTTCTTCCACAATTCTTCTCAACCCTTTCTCAAGTATACTTGCATATATCTTACCAGGAACACTATAGGGATATACCTCTGTAATTCTCACATTCAGTTTTATTTCCCTTTTTATATATGGGTACTATGAGAGCTCTACTCCAATCATCTGGAATCCGTCCCTCTGTCCAGGCATTCTGAACTATGCAGTGCAGCCACTGTAAGACTTTTATACCACCATACTTCAGCATTTCTGGTCGAATATCATCTAATCCTGCTGCCTTTCCATGTTTCAAGCCTTTGGCTTTTTTCTATTTCAAGTATGGATATGTATTCTTGACTGCATGCCTGGTCAGTGTTTTTTATCACTGTGCTGTCATCACTGCTTGTTTCATTTAGCAAATTTTCAAAGTAATTACTCCATACTTCAAGGATATCTTTTTTTCTCCCGTTTTCATTTCATCTTTATCATCTCAAACTCCTTTTACAGCACTCTTTCCTCCATTCCTAAGCTTCTTCAACAACCTCCAGAATATTTTGCCACCTTCTAGACATTTATTTTCTATGTTCTTGCAAAAGTCCTCCCATGACTTTTGTTTAGCTAGTTTTACACAGTGTTTAGCTTTCTTACATTTTTCTCTGTATTCTCTAAGAGCACAAGCTGACTTATTTGCCAGGAACTTTTGATATGCGTTCTTCTTTTCCTTCACTGCCTCTTTAACTTCCTGTGTCCACCATGGAGTTCTAATTTTTCTATCCTTGCAGTCAACTTCACCACAGACCTCTCTAGCTGAATCAATCAGGGTTTTTTTCTTCAAGGCTTGCCACTGAATCTCGAAGGTTTTTGTTCCTGTTCTCAAACTCTTTCATTTTTCCTTCAATAATCTTTATGTATTTTAGTCTACATTTCACATCTGAGAGCTGCTCAACTTTTATTCGCTTTAAAACTATCTTACATGTCATTCTTTTCATTATGAAATTCAATTTTATCCTGCTCAAGAGTAAATAGTGATCACTTCTAATTTGAAATCCTTTGTATACTCTGGTGTCCTTCACCAGGGAGAAAACATCACTATCAACAATAACATAGTCAATGAGACTTTTCTTATTCCTTGCCTATTCTCTCCATGCGAATTTGTGCACATTTTTATGTTGGAACATGGTGTTAGTAATAACCAATCCAACAAGTATTTACCATTATTATTAGCTTTGCTCTTTTCTCCAAATTTTCCGAAAACATTTTTTTATGTCTGACAATCACTTCCTACTCTGCTATTTAGATCCCCAACAAGGACCAACTTTTCCTTTTTCATTGTGTCAGTAGCTTTCTCCAGAGCCTCAAAAAATTCCTCCACTTCTACCTTAGCAGAACCTTCTGTGGGACCATAGGCACAAATAAGTCTCATTGTCCAGTTTTCCATTCTCATATTTGCCCAAATCACTATACTTGACACTGCCTGCCATTCAAGATCCCCTTCTTTTCCTTGATTGTCGTTGCCTGAATATAACATTTTGTATATATTGCTCAGAAAGATCTCACCAGTTTTTATCTTTTTTTGTTTCAGTCACCCCTATTATGTCGATCTGGTACTTATCTAATTCCTCAGCTAGCTCCATTTCTTTGCCATTCAGGCTTCTTATGTTGATAGTACTGATCTTTAACTCTGGTGATGTTGAGTTGGGGTGTGTTTTCAGATTTGTTTCAGTAGCTGACTTTTCGCTGTTCGCCCTGGTTCCCTGGCGAAAACAATGGGAGCCTTGTTTAACCGGGCGACGCCCCAGCTGGCATGAAATTTTACCATGTTGTACCATCATTTTGTATTTTGGTTTAACCAATAGAAATACAATTTGGTCGGCTAAATCTCAAATTGCAAGCCCATCCTCAGTCGTTCAGTATCCAGGTAGATACCCAACAGAGTGCACCACGAGAAGAAGAGGATTGGACATTCGGTCAGAAGTCGATTCTCTGCATTCCTTTAAAGGCTATGTGGAGGTCTCCTCTCAGTTATACATCTTTGACAGTTAAGCACCCCAGAATATCTTGTTAATTAATTAAATCAAATATGAAAAATATTTATGCACATAAATAAACAAGTGTGCTCTCTATCATCAATTTAAGTAAAGGGAAAAAATTAGTTAAAAAATAAATGTGTTTGTATGTAAAATATATATTATTTTATTATGTAAGTACACATTATCATATAAATGTGCCAGAACAAAACAATGATTTATTTAATAATATAAATAATAATACAAAAATATGAAAAAAAAATCTATTTTACTGTAAATAATGAAATATATGTATAAGATTGAAAAGAAAGCTTAATATATTAAATTTTATTTAACCTAATGCGTTTATCAATAAAATCATTTATAACGCTATCAAAATTCCATTTTTTTGCAATTTCATGTTCTATAGATATTATTGCCAGGGACGACAAATGTTCTTGAGACATAGAAGATCGCAAATAGGTTTTTATTAATTTTAATTTGGAAAACTGAACTGGTCAATAATATTTTAAATGTTGTAGTAATATATGGATAAATATCTGACAGATTATTTGCGATTATGAATTTTTAAAATATTAATGGGTGCATCTTCTGGAACAATATTTCTAAAAATAATTAATTCACTGTAAAATTCAGATTCATCAATATCTGTATTTAATTTTTGATACAGCTGTTTTCAGCAAAATTTAAATTCATTTTCTGTCATTTTACTTATTAATTTCATATCATAAAGAAATCCAAATGATTTTTCGTGAATTTCATACAATTAAAATTTTTTTTTTGACAGATTGTAGAGCAGTAATCTAAAAACAAAAAAGAAATTTATCCTAAAATTATCTTTGTTATCACCTATGTGTGATTCATCAGGCGTTTCATAATCAAAAAATACTTTTCCTCGACGTACTCAACTTTCTTTAAATTTAATTTCTATTAGATATGACAGTTGTTTAGCAATCTCAAAACAGCTATCAAATCCTGATATTCTCTGCTCTTCAGAGTACTGCACTATTTAATATGCTTAGTTGCTACGTGTATGGTAATTTTTGCATTTTGTAATACTTGACTTACTAAATTAACTTTTGACAAAAGCATACCAAATTACAAGGCTTAGTATAAACTCAAATGAATCTATTTGTTCATATATTAAAACCACTTCTACTTTGATATTATTATCTCATGCAGTTATAAATAATTCTTTTAGTGCATTTAAAAATACTGGAATTTGTAAACATACAGCTCTAACTGATTCTATTCTACATTCCCATCTTGCAATTCCCAAATTCCCAATTTACAACAAAAACAAAAAATTAGAGTTGAAAGAGGTTGAATATACAAGCCATCTTCTGTTTTGCTTCTCTCCATTTGCAATTGTCCTAATATGTGGAAAAGTGGAAACATGTGGAGCTGTGGACAAACACCTCTTGTTATCATCTTTTGGAAAATCATTTTCAGTCGAAGGAGACTGTGGACCACGTTGTACAATTTGTATTAGTGTTGTGTTGTTCGAAATTTTGTGCCATGTTGCTGGGTCATCAATAGTAAATAGGTCACCTTCCTCTGGTGTCTCAGTTTTAGGATCTTCAATACTCATTGTTTGACCAAACGCGTTATGTTCTCCGCTTCCTTTGAGTATTTCAGAACTCTCATTATTGATTAACGTTGAAGCCGAAGAACTGTTTGAAGTTATTTCAGAACTCCCATTATCAACTGATATATCTGAACAAATATATGAGTTCAACTTCATAAATTTAAATAGTGAATTTCTTTGACGTTCCTCAGCCACTTCTTTTTCTTGTTTTCGCTTTCATTTTTCATGCCCACTTGGGTATTTTCTTCCATAATAATCTCTCTCTTGACTAGTCATACTCTAGAATTAAATATGATAGATCATCATCATCAAATTCCTGCCATGTACCCTCAAGGGGTGTACAGGATATGATAGTACTACATGAAAAATTTATATCATTACTAACTTCCTATCTACAATTTTCCTCCAAATCAGTCTGTTACTTGTCAAGACTCCAACATTATCAGATCTTATATATTTCTATCGTCTAAGGCACTTTGTACCGTATCAATCCACCTATATCTTGGTCTCTGGGTCATTTTCCTACCAACTCTGGCAGAGAACACTTGTTTTTCTAATCTTTCCTCGCCCATTCCATTTAAGTGACCATACCAACTGAGATTAGCTCTGCTAACACATTCATGGATGCTGACAATGTCAAGTTCTTTCTTAATAACTTATTTTTAATATGATATTGCCATTGATACCATCTGTTCACGCCGATTAATAATCTTTCTCAGGACTCTCATATCTGCGGTCTCTAGTCTTTGTTCAAGTGTTTTATTTCTGACCCAGCTCTCAGATCCATAAGTTAAAACTGGTTTGAACAATGTCTTGTATACAGCTAATTTAGTGTTCCGACTAATTTCTTATTCCATATGAATTTATTTAATTTACCATCTTCACTAAAAATTGTGCCTAAGTAGCTCAAATGTTTTACTTGTTCCATAGGTTCTCCGTTCACAACACAGTTGACATTTTCAATGATTCTGCCTATTTTCATTGTCTGTCTTTTTATTGCTGACTTTCATACCATATCTATTACAACAGTTATTCAATTTAGTCAGAGAATCTTGACATTATTTAGATTTAATGTCAGCTCTTATATAAAGCAAAGAGCTGACATTAACATCTCCAATTTTGATATCATGTTTAATACCACTTTCCTTCATAATGTGATCCATATAGATAATAACAGAGAGGATAATGTACATCCTTGTCTGACACCAGATTAAGCATTAAACCATCTTCCTGTACTTCCTTCAATTCTAACTGCTGACTTACAACTCAAATAAAGACTAAGTATATAATGCTCCTTTGACACCATAACTGTAGCATATTGAATAGTTTCTCTCTTGGCACCTTGTCATATGCCTTTTCCAAATCGACAAAACTTAAATACAGATCGTTGTTATATTCCCATGGTTTCTCCACTATTTGTTGTAAAGTGAAGATCTGATCCTGACAGCCTCTCTTTGACCTGAATCCAGCTTGTACTTCACCAAGCTTTTCTTCCACAATTCTTCTCAGCCATTTCACAAGTATACTTGCCTATATATCTTACCAGGAACACTCAGTAGGGATATACCTCTGCAATTCTCACATTCAGTTTTTATTTCCTTTTTTATATATGGGCACTATTAGAGCTCTTTCCAATCATCGGGAATTCGTCCCTCTGTCCAGGCTTTCTGAACTACAGTGCAACCACTGGAAGACTTTTATACCACCATACTTCAGCATTTCTGGTCGAATATTATCTACTCCTTCTGCCTTTCCACATTTCAAGCCTTTGATGGCTTTTTTTACTTCAAGTATGGATATGTATTCCTGACTGCATGCCTGGTCAGTGTATTTTACCATTGTGCTGTCATCAATGCTTGTTTCATTTAGTAGTTTTTCAAAGTAATTACTCCATTCTACAAGGATATCTTTTTCTCCCGTTTTCATGTCACGTTTATCATCTTTAATTCCTTTTACAGCACTCTTTCCTCCTTTTCTAAGCTTCTTCAACAATCTCCAGAATATTTTGCCACCTTCTTGATATTTATTTTCTATGTTCTTGCAAAAGTCCTCCCATGACTTTTGTTTAGCTAGTTTTACACAGTGTTTAGCTTTCTTACATTTGTCTCTGTATTCTCTAAGAGCACAAGCTGACTTATTTGTCAGGAACTTTTGATATGCTTTCTTCATTTCTTTCACTGCCTCTTTAACTTCCTGCGTCCACCATGGAGTTCTGATTTTTCTATCCTTGCAGACAACCTCACCACATGACTCTCTGGCTAAATCAATCGGGGTTTTCTTCAAGGCTTGCCTCTGAATCTCCATGGTTTGGTTCATGTTCTCAAACTCTTAATTTTTTTTCTTCAATAATCTTTGTGTATTTTAGTCTACAGTTCACATCTGAGAGCTGCTCAACTTTCTTACACTTTCTTACATTCTCTTCAATATGAAATTGAATTTTATCCTGCTCAAGACTAAATAGTGATCACTTCCAATTTCAAATCCTCTGTATACTCTGGTGTCCTGCACCAGGGAGAAAACATCACTATCGATAACAGTGGCGCACTCAGGATTTAACCCTGTGGGGGGGGTTGAGTAGACGTTTTGCGAATACACACTACACATCGCATCCGACCTATAACTGAGCATCTGCAGTGATCGCTAATTCATAAGTAGCACACAACATAAATAAAAAAAACAAAAACGAATTTTAATTAGGAAAATTTTGGAAATTTTTGTAGTGGTTTTTCCTTTTGTTTGGGGGTACCCGGGCACCTTGGGCCCCTCTCTCTGGGTGCACCACTGATCAATAATAACATAGTCAATAGTCAATGAGACCTTTCTTATTCCTTGCCTCTTCTCTCCATGTGAATTTGTGCACATTTTTATGTTGGAACATGGTGTTAGTAATAACCAATCCATGTCCTGAGCAGAAATCCAACAGATATTTGCCATTATTATTAGCTTTGCTCTTTTCTCCAAATTTTCCCAAAATATTTTTGTATGTCTGACAATTACTCTGCTATTTAGATCCCCAACAAGGACCAACTTTTCCTTTTTCATTGTGTCAGTTGCTTTTTCTAAAGCCTCAAAAAATTCCTCCACTTTTACCTTAGTAGAACCTTCTGTGGGCCCATAGGCACAAATCTTCAGTGTCCAGTTCTCCATTCTCATATTTGCCCACATTACTCTATTCGAGACTGCCTGCCATTCAAGAAGATTAGCCTCGTATTTTGTGTTGAATACTATGGCTACTCCTTTTCCTTGATTGTCATTGCCTGAATATAACATTTTGTATTTATTGCTCAGAAAGATCTCACCAGTTTTTGTCTTTTTTTGTTTCAGTCACCCCTATTATGTCGATCTGGTACTTATCTAATTCCTCAGCTAAAACAAAATTACTTACCTGATAAACAAAATATATCTAAAATAGATAATATTAGAAAATAAATAAATCTAGTATAGATTGAAAACTGCTACTGAAGAAAAATTCTGATGTCGGATAACCCAAAACCAGTTTACAAAATATATTTTTTAAGATATTTTTCAAGAATGTTGCAAAAAAATTGACATTTCAAGTAATGTCACATACAATGACAGTACTTATATACTTGTTCATAAAATCATAAACTAAAATAAAAAAATTCCTTAAAATTATTAAAAATACCTGTTTTAATATGCACTTTTCTCTATTTAACACTATGTTGTACGATATTGTTATATATCTTAGAGTAGTTTCAAATACTACTGCTACGATCTTATTTTGCTTACTATAACAACAATAGTTGGTTGTAAAATTATATACATATATTTTTCTATATAATAATATTTATTTATATAATAATTACAATATTAATTTATATAATAAAAAAAATTAATTGATTTTCTTTTTTCAATTTTTTGTGCTTTGCGGGGGCACTGTGCCACTGCACAGTTCCCACATCCATGAATATGGCCTTGCATATACTGTATATCTCTTATATCTTACATTTTATTTATCACATAATTGTAATGTCTTATTTTTCTTGTGGCATCTAATTGAGTGCATTTCCAGGTCTACAGAAGTTCTGGTTCACTGATGAATATAGATCTTGGTTATATTCTCATTATTTCTCAACTGTTTGTTTTAAGCTAATAGATGAGCTTAGGTGTTGAACATTATGAATAATGTTTCACATCCAAAGAAATTGTCAACAAAATAAAACTTGTTCATGTTAAACCATCCAATATTTATGCTGTATCTAAAATCCACAAATCTAATATTCCAATGTGTCCTATAGTTGATAGAATAGGCAGTCCTGCTTATTATCTTACACTAGCAACGAATTTAAGAGTGAAAAGAGTAATGAAGGTGATAGAAGATGCAGTTGAAGAAAAAATACCAGAAGAAGAGAAGATCAAGAAGAAATGGATTACACAAGAAACACTCAAGTTAGTACAGGAGAAAAGAATGTTGAAGATAAGAAGGGATACATCAGAACAAATAGAAATGATACAAATAGAAGAGCAATATAGAAGAAAGTATAATGAGGTGAAAAAAGCAGTCAGAATGGATAAGATGAAATGGTTAGAAGCCCAATGCAACAATATAGAACAGTACTACGGAGAGCATAAAACAAGGGAGGCATACAAAATGATCAGAACCATTAATTGAAAGTGGCAACCAAAACAGACCACAATTAAAGATGAAAAAGGCAAAGTATTGATGAATAAAAAAAAATTGTACAGTGGTGGACAAGATACTGTAGTGAGTTATATGAAGAAAAACTAGATTCAGATAGCATTGGGAAACTGACTGAAGAATTGAAGCAGATATCATCACCAGGTAATGAGCATGATATGGACATTTTAAGAGGAGAGGTAGAAAAAGCAATAGGACTGCTAAAACACAACAAGAGTCCTGGTAACGATAACATTATTGGAGAAGTGATTAAATATGGTGGCGAAAGTATGGTTACAGAAATGCACCAACTATGTAATATGGTATGGAAAGAAGGGAAAATGTCAGAGGAGTGAGTGAAATCAATATTAGTAACATTATACAAGAAAGGAAATAAACTAGAATGTAACAATTGCCTTGATAAGTCACCTTGGTAAAGTGATGATGATCATATTGACAGAAAGATTGAGAAGACAATTGGAAGCATACCTTGCAGACGAGCAAGCAGGATTTAGGAAGGATAGAACTACAATTCAACAGATTTTGACAATGAGATTAATAGCAGAGAAAGCTAGGAGAAAAAAACAAAAACATATATACGTGCTTTATAAATACCATAATATATATAATTATATATAATATAATATATAATTTATATAACATAATATATACCCAAGGTAAAAAAAACTTTCTACATAATACTCTCATCCTGAGATTTTTATTTAATGAGGTCAAAGTACCTTATGGCAACTTGTTTAAGTAAAATATTTATAAGCTCTGTATTACTTCACTCTTGGCATTTTTTAGGTCTGGCTCCCACTAACGAGACCTCAATAAAGCTCGAAACTGGTATGGGTAGTGACCATTACTTTAATGCATAGCATCATACATTTCTGCAAGGAAATGTGCTTTGCATTAGGGGAAAATTATAAGGAAAGGGATCAGATCTTGCTCCACCTTTACCACGAGTTGCCTAGTGTTGCACTACGTGCAGCTGCAAACTTGACTTATTTGTCTGTTTGCTTACTTGGATAAAAGGAATAAAAAAACCTAGCTTATAAAATTGCATGGTATCTTTAACATATATATACTTGCTTTGTTGATTTTCAGAAAGCATTTGACAGTATTGACAAGAAAGTGACATTAGCAGTTCTGGAATCCTATGGAATCGATAAAAAAAACTAATAGCTATATTAAAAGATGTTTATCAGAATGCAGTTGCAGCAGTTAGAATAGGTGATGATTTGGGGAAATGGTTTAAAACAAGCAGAGGTACTAGACATGGAGACCAAATATCACCAAACATTTTCATCACACATTTAGAAAGAGCAATGGACAAACTGAAGGAAGATGCCAAAGGAATATCTGTACATGGAATGAGAATTAACAATCTGAGATTTGCAGATGACATTGTTATTATTGAAGAAGATGAAAGAGAACTACAAAAAACACTGAAACTGTTAAATGAGGAAGAGAAGAGATTTGAACTTGTTATGAACATGGAAAAAACAAAGACAATGGTATTTGGTGAGAAGAACATGAAACAAAAGATACAAGTGGATTGAACTGATATAGAAAATGTAGAACAATTCACATATTTGGGAAGTAAACTGACATATGACTTGGACTGTAAAAAAGAAATAAAGATCAGGATTGCAAAGGGAAGAAAAAATCTGAAGGCCATGGATAACATCTGGAAAAGTAAAGTGATCAGCATGCAAACAAAACTAAGAGCACTGGAAACATGCATCTTCAGCAGTGTACTGTATAGATCTGAAACGTGGGTAATAAATAAGGAATCAAGAAAAAGAATTTTGGTATTTGAAAGAACTTGTTACAGGAAGATTCTAAGAATAGGATGGGTACAGAAAATCACCAATGAGGAGCTCTATCAGAAGATACAACCAAAACAGAATCTAATGCAGAAGATTATAAAACAGAAGCTGCAATTATTTGGACACATCTGTAGAATGAATGAGGACCGGAAGATAAAGACTTTATGTTTGGTATTTTGGATGGTTTAAACAGAAGAGGTAGACCATACAGAAAATGGATAGACAATATAAAAGACTGGTGTGGAATGGGTGTACAAAAACTGCGACACTGTGCACTGGACAAAGAAAGGTGGAAGAAGATAGTGAAGCAGGCATCGGACATCAAAGGGCAGTGAGCCCATGGTTTGATGATGATGATGACTAGCAACTCCTCTACTTTTATATTGGGAAAAAAAAAAATTGCCCATTTTAAATCTCTAGTTAAAAATCGTGTCTTTAAAAATTCAGACTTAATGGTAAAGCCTAATTTCCCCCTGATGGCTTTGAATTATTCAAATTTACTATGTATGCAAATGACTTTACATGGCAAGGAAAAATATGCAAACAAATTAATGATACTGCTTAACTGTGTGGAAAGGCTTATGTGTTCGTCACACATTTTGATTAATGGTATAGATGCAAATACAGATTGATAAGAAAATAACTATTAACTTAAATGCAAAACATTTAGCATTAATGCTAAACATTTTGGTTAAACATTTAGCCAAACTAATAGCCACTTGCACAAACAATTCTCCTTCTTTTGTTAAAAATTCTATCCACCTAAAAAGTATTTTAGAAAACCACACCTTGAAAAGTTCAGACTTAAATGATTAGTTTTGATATCACCTCATTATTCACGAATGTGCCATTAACTGAAACTTTTAACTTACTAAATTCACAATTTCCCCATGATATATTTCAGCTATTTAAATTCACAGTACAGGCAGGTTAGTTTACATGGATAGGGAAAATATACAAACAATTAGATGGGACAGCTATGGGATCCCCCCTTTCTCTCCCCTTAGCCAACTTCTACATAGAACATCTGGAAAAGCTAGCTATCAACACAGCCACTCTCAAACCTAGTCTCTGGCTACGCTATGTTGATGTGTTTGCTATTTGGACACATGACCCACACATATTGAACACATTTTTAGTGCATCTAAATAGCCAGCACCCTAAAATCCACTTTACAATGGAATTAGAAGCCAATGTCTGCCCTTTCTGGACACACTAATCAAACGTCTTCCAGAAGGTTCCTAATCATTCTCAGTTTATAGAAAACCCTGTTTTCTATAAAATGTGGGTTTTCTGTAAATTTCAGTTTATAGAAAACCCTGATAGTTTGTGTAAATATCAGGGAGATATTACACAAACAATCACAACATCACCCTTCTCAACAATATGGTATCTTAAAAACACTAACCCATAGAGCTAGAGCAATTTGTTCCAATGACATTGCTCTCACTGCTGAACTTTCTCACCTGCGTCACACCTTCGTGACCAATGGCTATAATCCCCATAAGATAGATAAAATACTAAATGCTCCCCAAAAAATTCCCCCCCCCCCACTATCTACCACAGAAGACTACAACAAAACTATCACCATCCCATACATTAAAAGCACATCTGAAAATATATCTAGGGTGCTTAACAAACAACTACGCACCATATTTAAACCTTATATGAAATTGGCAACTCTCACCCGTTCACCTAACGACAGATTCTCTCCTCTGTCACATCCAGGAGTTTATGAAGTGTCATGTTCATGTCGTTAAGCCTTCTATGGACAGACAGATACAACTGTGGACATCCACCTCAATGAACACAAAAATATATCCGACACTTTCACTATGGCAAGTCTGGCAGACCATGCTTTGGATACCCCTGCACACAGGAAAAAAACAAAAGTACTGCACAAAAGCTTTTACAAGTCAGAGAGGTTGTTCTTGGAATCAACAGAAGCCTTGAAACATATTCCAAACTTCAACAAGTATGACTATAAATCTACCAAAGATTTGGGAGACAGTCATCCTAAGACCAAATTAATATCTCGTTTTTTTTAAAACTTAGATGGCGCCTAATTAGGACTTTAATCTTTGTGTTGCATGCTACAATTACTCATACTAGTCCCACTGTTACACTGGATTGTGGTCTCGCTACTGTAACAAACTTTGTTTGTGTGCTCTTTAGATGCTGGATATAATACTAGCAAAATATTACATTTAAGTTCATAAATAGTTATTTTCTTATCAATCTGTGTTCGCATCTATATCGTTAAAATCCAATCAACATAATAGTACTGCCATTGGTCCCCCCCCCCCTCCAACTTTAGCTAACTTTTACATGGAACACTTCAAAACAGACTACTTATGACAGCTACATACAACCCCTTAGTGTGGTTATACTTTGTTGATATGTTTGCCATTTTGCCCCATGGGCAAGACAGAGTTTGGATTCTTTTGATACCTACCTGAACATTCCACACCCCAAAATTCACTTCACAGTAGAAAAAGAATCTAATGACTTTGCCTTTTCTTGTCATATTAGTCACCCACCTTTCAGATGTCTTTTTCCACAGGAAGATATCTATATAAACAATCACTGAGAATTTGCTTATGAGAATTTGACTGTAATGAATATGACCACGTTGCCACCAATTGGTGAGAGTGAACATAAGGTGTTGAACTGGGAGGTGGCTAAATGTGTGGAATTTTCAATTAAGAAAGGGTACATGTGGAATTACCAGGCTGGTAAGTATGACAAGCTTAGGAGATTGCTTGGTTCAGTGCCATAGCATGTAAAACTGCAAGGGCTGGAGGTTGATAGTGCATGGGAAGCGGTAAAGGAGCATCTGAAGGAGGTAATGACTGACTGTATACCTAGAGTCTGGACAGTAAATCAAGTAGGGTTAAATGGATGAATAACACCATTAAGCTTGAGCTGCAAAAAAAAGAAACAACTGTGGAGGAAATTTAAGGAGAAAGGGACCTGCAGGCCCATGAACAGTATAAAGCACAGGCCAGAAGCGTGACGAGTGTGGTAAGAAAAGCAAAATCGGATTATGAAAGGAAATTAGCCACGCAAGCTAAAGAGAAACCCAAACAGTTTTTTCGATATGCTGCAAGTAAAAGAAAAAATGTATATCAGAATGATTTTAAGAAATGCCAATGGTAGGGAGGTAACTGAATCAGTTGATATAGTGGAATTACTGAGCGAGCACTTTGCAAGAGTATATCATTCAGGTGGTGATATTGCAGGAATGAAGGAACCAATGGGAATTGAGGTGAATGAAATGGAGGTGAATAGTATATTACAAAACCTTAATGTGAATACATCTCTCGGATTGGATTGTATACCAGATAGGCTTATGTGAAGCAGCTAAAGAATTGTCAGTGCCCTTGACCATTTTGTTTAATTTGAGTCTCGGGACTGGATTAGTCCCGAAGGGGTGGAAAGAGGGGAAAAATAGTTCCACTACATAAAGGAGGATCCAAGACTACTGTTGCAAATTACCGACCGATCAGCATATCAGGAGTCGTTGTCAAGGTTTTGGAGAAAGTAGTCAAGAGAAAAATACAGGAATGGATAGATGAAAATTGGATACTGTATGGGGGACAGCATGGTTTTGTGAAGGGTAGATCATGCCTCAGTAACTTGCTCACATTTTATAACACAGTGACTGCTGAACTGGATTAGGGTAATGGGTTTACAGTCATACTGCTGGACCTTGCTAAGGCCTTTGACAGGATACCACATGGAATTCTAATCAGTAAACTTCAGCATATGGGGATGAATAGTTCCACAAAGTATAGGGTTGGTGAGATGGATAGGAGGGTGGTTAATGAAGAGATATCAGAGAGTAGTTTATTCAGGAGTAGAGTGCAGAAGATGGCCTGTGACTAGTGGTGTGCTGCAGGGTTCTGTTCTTGGACCACTACTATTTAATTTGTTCATTAACGATATAGGAAAGGATCTGAGAGGAACTGTTCATTTGTTTGCTGATGATGCAAAGTTGGGTAGAGCAATAGTGAATGCACACGATGTCAAAATTTTGCACAATGATTTGGATAGATTGGAGGATGTGCTATGGAGAATGGTGTCATTTTAATTTGGCAAAGTGTAAAGTTATGCATTTTGGGGTGAAAAGATTAGCAGCAGTATACTACATTGGTGGAACTGTACTCCAGGAGATTGACAAGGCCAGGGATTTGGGAGTGTTGGTGGATAGGGAGTTGAACTTTAGGGAGCACATTGCAAGTGGCTAAATCAGCTCATCAAATCACTTGGTTACTGAGGAATACTTTGACGAGCAGAGACCAGCAAGTTATCGTTCCTCTGTATCGCGCCTTGATAAGATCTCATCTTGACTACTGTGCCCAGATCTGGGCGTCAGGGTTTCTTCTTGATGGGGAGGTGGTGGAGAGGATAAAGAGGCGAGTGACGAAGATGATAACAGGTCTATGGAATGAACCTTATGAGAACAGGTTGAAGATTTGTGGGTTGCAGAAATTGGTTGATAGGCAGAAAAGGGGTGATATGATTGAGACATTCAAATTACTGAAGGGTTTCTATAAGATTAATTCAGAGGATATTTTTCAGAACAGGACTGGTGGTGGGAGGACTAGGGGCTATCCATGGAAACTGGGCAAGAGCGTGGTTAGTAAGGGTGTTAGAACTAGGTTTTTTACTTGGAGAGTGGTGAATGAGTGGAATAATCTGCCAGAGTCTGTTGTGGGTGCCATGACTGTAAATGAGTTTAAGGCAAAGTATGATAGATACTGTGTGAATGTTGAATAGTTGTTCTTGACATGATGTTTAGGGCCTCCCTCGATGAGTTCAAAGTCTGAAGTTGTCCGTAATAATAACAAACAATCGCATCATCCTGACTAACAGTATGGCATTCTAAAAGACTTATATGCAGAGCTAAGGCGATTTGTTCTAATGATGCAACTCTTTCCTCAGAACTTAAATATCTTTGCCATACTTTTTTGACTAATGGCTATAGCTCCTACAAAATAGATAAAATACTACATGGTCCTCTTAATTCTTCTTCCTCAACCACACAAAAATACCACTATTCCTATTCCCTATGTCCAAGGTGCCTCAGAAAAGATAACCAAAGCATTAACAACATATGACTTCACACTACATTCAAATCACATTTTAAATTAGCAACTCTGATCCTCTCTCCTAAGGATGAACTCCATCCCCTATCTTATCCTGGAGTGTATGAAGTTCCATGTGACTTGCTTACTATGGACAGACAGGAAGATCTGTTAACATCCACCTTGAAGAACATAAAAAAATACATTTGTTACAGTTATGTTAAGTCTGGACTAGCAGACCATACTTTGAACATCCCTTCACATTGGATTAGATGGAAGAAAACCAATGTGCAATATAGAAGTCATTACAGGTTAGAAAGATTATTTTTAGAGTCGGCTATGGTTATAAAACATTCTCTTAACCTGAATAAGTATGGTTGCATTAATGATGGAAGTTTTTTCACTTGGGTATGCTACCAATTGTATATTTGGTTTAATTCTTTATCCAAGTGTAAGCAAACAAAGTTTGTGCCTGAAGTATTTTCAGGACTGGAGCAATATAATTGGTAGCATAGCCAAGTGACAAAACTTCCATCAACTTATCTCTAATCCAGAGAATTTTAATAATAAGGTTTAACATCTTTTGGCAACTGGTATATGGAAATATCACTTCTCCATTACTTCCACCTTAGTATCACCACCTCTGGGTCTGGCTCCCATGCGACCTCAATAAAGGTCGAAACCAGTCCGGGTAGTGACCCTTCCCTTAATGCATAGCATTATACATGTCTGCAAGGAGTTGTGCTTTGCATTATGGGATACTAAGGCAAGTGATGAGAAGTTATACCACCTTTACCACGAATTGCCCCGGTCCTGAAAATACTTCAGGTGCAAACTTTGTTTGCTTACACTTGGATAAAGGATTACACCAAATTATATAATTGGTAGCATAGCCAAGTAAAAATAACTTCCATCAAGTTATCTCTAATCCAGAGAATTTTAATAATAAGGTGTGACACCTTTTGGCAACTGATGTATGGAAATATGACTTCTCCATTACTTCCATCTTAGTATCATCACCTCTGGCCCCCACTGATGAGACCTCAATAAAGGTTGAAACTGTTTTTTTTTTTTGCAACATTAGAGGGTGTCAAATTATGACTTTAGAACATTTGTTCATTACAGTTTGAATTGTTTCACATAATCATTGTTTGATGTATACTATAACATGTTTTGTGTTCTGAAGATGTTGGTGTGAAATCAAGCAAAATATAAGCTACCTAATAAACTTTTTTTTTTTTTAATAATTTAATCCATTTGGTGTGGTAATACCATCAAAATAAGTTATGAATATTTGTTTTAAAGTAAAATCTGATCTTGACAATACCTATTTGGTAATAATATTTTTGGTTTACAGATCAAGTGTTGATCAATTTTATTAACTTAACCAACTAGTTTTGCCAAACTTAAATCGTTGGCGTCTTCAGGGCACTTACATATAGGTTTTAACAATCTCACAATTATGTGAGATTGTTTTTATTGTGTAATTAGTTACACATAATTGTGAGATTGTTTCAACCTATATGTAAGTGCCCTGAAGACACCAACAGTTAAAGTTTGGTGAAACTAGTTGGTTAAGTTAATAAAATTGATCAACACTCGATCTGTAAACCAAAAATATTATTACTAATTCTCAGGATCAAGAAAATAAACCTTCATTATGAATACCTATTTGGTTTAAACCTAGCTTGTTAAAATCTCTCTCTCACAGTTTTTCTTAGCCTCTTCTCATGCATGCTTGCACTACTAGGGAAATTCCTTTGTAATTTTCACATTGTTTTATTTCCCTTTCAGAGATGGGCTCAGCTTTAATCATTTGACTGTGCCTTCTGAATTATCTACTGCAGCCAGTGTAAAACTTTTATATCTCCATAGTTGTGTATATCTGGTTGAATGTCATCTACATCAGCTGCTTCCACATGGTTTTTGATGAGGCTTTTTGTACTTTAAGTATTGATGTATACTCTTGCCTGCATTTCTCTTGAACATTTTTACTACCATTCTTCAGTTTTTTTTTTTTTTTTTGTCAGTTTTATCTTTCTTCTATTTCCAAGCTTTTAATAGCTTTTAATTTAATAGCTAGAATATTTGTCCACCTTCATCGTAATTTTCTTCTGTATTCTTACCAAAGTCATCCCATGAGTTTTGCTAGATTATTTTTACATCACTTATCTTTCTTACATTTTTCTCTGTATTCTCATAGGCTGCTTGCAGATGTACTTGCTAGAAACTTTTTTTTATTTTCTTTCACATTTTTCAGGGCTACTTTAACTTCTTGAGTCTACCACACAGTTTGAATATCCTTGCAAACAACTTGACAAACAACAAAAATACACCTTTGGAGAGGTGTATTTTTCGTAAGCGAACTCTCGGTCGGTGTGTAACCTATTCACTAAAGTATTTACTGAAATAAAGAGCCAAAAGGCTTCATGTCGGTGATGCAAAATTATACAAATTAAGTGGATATTAACTCCAACATCATTTCAAAGCGAACTCTTGGTCAGTGCATAAAGGGATCCCTGATCCCTTTACGCACCGACTGAGAGTTCGCTTACGAAAAAATACACCTCTCCGAAGCTTCAAATTTCTTAGTACTGAGAGTTTTTGCTCTCTTAAGTTTCTGCCTGATCGCTGACGAAAACCAATGAGTTTGAAACAGCTATCAGGTCAGGGAAACCTTATCAAAATGAACCAATAGGATGCGAAAATATGAACGCTGTAGCATGCATGTCATCTATTAGGTTCGACTAGGGCAACTTCTAGTATGGCATCGAGCATATTCCCATAAGCTCTCTGGTCAAATTTTGCACAAAACTTCTATAGTTTCTGGCATCGGCTTTGAAATGTTTGGATTGATTTAATATCCACTTAATTTGTATCATTTTGAATCTGTGACTTGAAACCTTTTGGCTCATTATTTTTAGTAAATATTTTAGTATAATTAAAAGCTTTAATAAAGATGGATATTGATTTATGCAGCCCTGTTCTAAAAATTTGATATTAGTCACTGGAAGGACATCACTTTTGAAATTTCTTTTTTTGAATTCAGGATGCAGTGAAGATGCAAAAGATAATCCTTTATAAGTGCATTGTGATGTAATTTTCCATAATGTGATTAGTTTAGAAGACAAATTTCTGTTCTCATCCATTAGACATTGAAATAGTGTATAAAAAATAAAATTGCCATAATCAGTCATTTTAATAAAAAAGAATCATAAAACATGAAAGACTTCATCTAACTATGAACAAGTAGTGTATAAGAATATGGTATCACAAATGAGAAGTCACTTGTGGTGTGCCACATGAGTCTGTTTGGGATCATTATTGTTTAATTTGTATATTAATAATATTGGGTTGATTCAGCTGTTTGCAGATAATACAAAGTTGATAACAACAAGGAATCAGGAAGATATGGTCCTGTAGGAGAATTAGAATAGATTTTATGAATGAGGAAATGAGCACAGCTACAAGTTCGGTGTGGAAGCCTAAGGTACTGAAATTTACTAGTAAGGATGGGATGCAAAGTACAAAATGGAGGAACAAATTGTGACAGGGACTTTAATAGGTAGAAGTGGTGTGGTTATAAGGCTTTAATTAGGCTCATATGGATTATTATATGTGGATTTGGTCATCTGGTTTTCATGGAACTAAAGATCGATACAAAATTAATAATGGAAAAAACTCGCGTACCAAGAGTTTTTTTGAAATGATGTTGGATTTAATATCCACTTAATTTGTACGCGAGTTTTTTCCGTTATTAATTTTGTATCGATATGTCTACTCACGGTATACCTCTTTTAAAACTTTTTGGAACTAAAGATATCTTAGAAAGTCTAGAAAATATTGATCATGGTGGTTTCTGGTCTGTGGAATGTGGAATATCAGGACAGATTGAGAGAGTGCCATATGCATAACCTCAGGAATAGGAGGAAAAGGAGGGAGGGATATAATTGAGACATAAGTTGGTAATGGGAGGTTTACCAGGTTGATATGGAAGAGATTTTTCACAGAATGGAGGGAGATAGGAATAGAACAAAAAACCCAGTCATATCTGGAAACTATAAGATAGATATGAACTAGGGTTGAGGAGCAGGTTCTTTGCATGGAGAATAGTTGGTGAGTAGAATGCATTATCTGAGTGTGCAAATGTTAAACGAGTTAAAGACATAGTTTGAACTTTGTGTGGGGACTTCTTGTAATGTTTTTTTTTGCCTGCATGGAGATCTGGTGCAAATAATAATAGTAATGAAATCTTCTATACAGAAATTCATAAGATTTTGAAAATATTTGTTCATAGGATCATTTAAAAAATATTAAAAAAAAAAAGAAATTAAATTAAAAAAAATAAATTATTTGCAAAACTCCTTGAAATTTAAAATGAGAAATTTAATTTCCAGGAAGTTACTAAGCCATGTTTTTTATTTATATATATATAAAATGACAAAGAAAGTTGTTACTCTTTCTTTGCCATCAATTGAATTGTGATGTTGGGATGATACATATCTTTGTTATTACAGAAATCTGCTAAGTTATTCTTGGTATGCTGGATTCATCATAGGTTAAACACTACTAATTTATAAAGTTCAATATTCCATTTTTTACATAAATTTTGAGGTTATTTAAATATGAATTTTTATTTTCCTTTAAATGTAGAAATATTTGAATTATTATATTCTTTCAGCTACCTTGTAGAAGCGGTCCTCAGACAACCCATTCCAGGATTAATGTGGAACAAAATAAAGAGTCTCTTATCAATATTAGCAAATACAAATTCTCTTTAGTTATTTCTGGCCTTACTAAAATTCTTCATTCTGTAAATGAAATGGTAAGTATTTTCTTTTGGCTACTATATATAAATGTAATTATATTTCTTATTTTATTTATTTACATTTATTTCTGATTTTAATCTAATTATGAATAAAGTTTATATCTTGTTTATATAAAAACAAGATTTAATTATGTAAAGAGAACAAATTCATATATGTGTTGTTTGCAAAGCTTTCTTCTTTTTAGACTTCTAAAAAAAATGAACTAACTGAAGGAATCAATAGACTGATTGTTTGAATTGTTTTTATTAGAGACACTGTTTTAAATGTGCCTATCCCTGTGCAGTTTCAGACAATCATTTACATTCTCATCAGTTCTTGTAAGAAATGAATAAAAATGGTTGTTGAGTAATTTAAATCGGAAACAAGAGATGCAACATGTTAATTCTGGCATAGTGCTAAAATTTTTGAACAGTTAACAATGTTTGACGAGAATATGAGATGATATGAGAAATACCTCGTGTATTATTACATATATGTCATATCACACTGTTAGATTCAGTAGTTTCTCAAATGTCCTTATAATATTTTTATTATTATATATGGGCACCTCCATGAAGTCCAAAGACTAATTATGGGAGACCCAATCTATCCACACAATCTATTATACCTCTCCATGAACCCATTAACAGACCAAGCACTCATAATCACAACCTGACTCTGGCAACCCATTCCACTCATTCACAACTCTCCAAGTTAAAAATCTTGTCGTCACTCCCTTACTAATCACACCTTTATTCAACTTCCATAGATTGACCCCCCCCCACCCCCTTGTTCTGTTCCCTCTAGCTAAGTGTTGAAACATTTCCCTTGCATCAATCCTATAAAACCCTTTAACAACTTAAATGTTTCTATCATTCCTCTCTTTTTCTCCTCTCAACCAATTTCTGCAATCCACATGCCATCAATCTATCCTCATAGGGAACATTCTACAGGCCACTCACCATCTTGGTCACTCGCCACTGCTTCCTCATCCATAAGTAACCCAGGAGACCAGACTTGAGCACAGTAATCCAGATGTGGGCATATCAAGGCCTTATAAAAAGGAATAACAACTTCCTTATGTCTACATGTTAATGTGTTCTTCAATAGCCAAGTAATTTTATGGACAACCTTAGCAATATGTCCTCTAAACTTTAATTCTCTGTCTACCACTATCCCCAAATCTCTAACTTCATCTATTTCCCAGAGTACAGTGCCATCAATTGGATACATGGCTTGTAATCTATTTTTGTCAAAATGCATAACATTTTATGCTTAATGCATGATCTGATTATCACCCATTATATTAAAACGGAGCTGAGGATATATTTTTCATTTTTAATAAGATGGAAAAAAAAATTACTAGTTACAGAGATGAAAAGGAGAAGAAAAATTTCATGGGTTTTCCAGGTCTCTGTGACTTCTGCTTTATCTAATTAATTAGGGAAATCAGTTTTGTGTTTCCAATATAATCTTGTCTTTTCAAACCACTCTTAGAGACCACAAAGATGTAGCGTGAAGGTAACTGACAAGGTACATAATGCAAATTAAAATTTGCATTATGTACATTTTAATATACCAGTTGATTAATGTAAATTTTTCTTAGGAAAGGTGAATACCTAATATTACGTTATCAGTAACAACTATACTGTTAACTGTATACACTTTTTTTTAGAAGTAATCCCCTAGATTGAAAAATGTCCTAGCCAAAAAAAAAAAAAAAAAAGTATGACAAGTGAGGACTTTTCTTGGCTCATCAAATATATTTCCAATCACTCTTGACTTGCGCCTCTTATGAAAATCACAGAATGAGATATAGAGTTCAAATGGAATCTAGCAAAAGTAGCTTTTATCTCATTTTCACCTTAATATGTGAAGTTCTGTAGCTTGTCATGGCCATATGACTTTGTTTCATAGAAACCTATCTAATACTGTGATCAGGTGCTTAATCCTATATGCATAATCTGTTTCGGCTGCATGTATTCTCTTACTGGACTGTTTATCTTTTGTGATAAAAAAAAGTCTGCCTTAGGAGACTAGGTAACTCAACTGACACCTTCAGTTGTTCCTTATAAAGATTTTTTGCATCATAGATGAGATTTAAACCTAGACTTTCCTCTCCAAAGGCAATGTTCATTATAGACTGTGCTACTTCACATTCAACAGTGCTGTGTTATTGACTATTTTTTAGCAGAGTTGTGCTGTCCCATAATTTTTTAAAATATTTTGAGCAGTTTTCTTTTGTTGAAGTTTGGTTCATGTATTAAGACCTCTGACCATAAGATCCCTTCTGGTCAGTATGTAGTGTTTAGTCTGATAACTCCACTGTATGCATGTAATCTCAGTGTTTCTGCCGGTGTTGTGTTGCTGTGACATGTTTCTTGGCCAGCCTTGTTGTCTGAGTGTTTAGCATATTCGCTCTCCAGCCTAAATGCTGCAGGTTCGAATCCCACCATGGGCATGGATGTTTTGTGATTGTAAAAATACTAGTGGTCGTGGTGGTCAGTAGATGGCATTAGTGTAGATGATGAGGTTTGCTGTAGTTGTTGGATTGAGTGGCGGAGGCAGAGAGTTGTGGAGTGGATGCCCTCCCTTGATGAGTCTTTGGACTCTGTGGAGGTGTTACGTAATAATAATAATAGGCTGAATGAAAGTAAAGTCGATCCTACAAACTCCTGTTTTTGACAATGCAGATTTCAGTGGGTGGTCTGAATATAGTTGATATTTCTTTAAGATTTCTGTTTAATTTTTTGAGCACCTTTTACATTCAGTATGTGATTTGAAATAGGAATTAATCACTGTTTAGTTTTGAGCAGGCTAAAATTAAGTATCATATTGACAGAAAAGCCTGTAAGAAAAATTTTTAAAAAGAATCAAAGTCAACTAGCTTTAACAGTTTAAACTCAAGTACACAAGTGTATTTGAGTTTAAATAGAAACCTATCTAATTAGAAACAAATTCTGAACTCAAATACACAAGTGTTAAAGAAATAATGGAAGAGATTGAAAACAAGAACCAAACATTGAAGGTTTATTGGCAGATCCTAGAGAGAGAGAGAGAGAAGGGGGGGGGGAATTGATTTAACCAGAGGCATGTGATGAGGTGGTCTGCAAAGATAGAAAAATCAGAACTCCATTGTGGACTTTAAAGAGGAAGTTAAAGATGCTGTCACAGAAAAGAAGTGCATCAAAACTTCCTGGCAATTAAGTTGGCATGCGTACTGAGAGAAAAATATCAAAAAGCAGTGTATAAAACTAGCTAAACAAAAATCATGGGAATACTTTGGTAAGAACATAGAAGATAAATATCAGGAAGGTGGCAAAATGTTCTGAATATCAAAAAAGCTTAGAAATGGAGGAAAGAATATACCATAAAAGGAATTAGAGATAATAAAGGCATGAAAACTGAGGATGGATATATTTTAAATGTCAGGAAAAATTACTTTGAACGGTTGTTAATGTATTGGCGATCTGAAGTTGCTTGAAAACGTTCCATATTTGGTCTCTAGAGCAGGGTTTCTGGAATATGTAAAAAATAAATTTAACAAAAAATAGAAAAATAGAAAAGAAAATCCACTAAAAATAAATCTGCTACTGGACCTATTTTTATTAGAAAAAAAAATCCATGGATGAAAACCACATAAAAGTGAAAGTGCAGTGGTAGAAAATATTCCAGAGGAATGCAATCAGTACTATGTATTAATATATGAAGTAGGAAAAAAAAAGTTACCGAAACCTAAAATGCTGAAAGGTAGCTGGAGTACATGATATTAGACTAGAAATGCCTAAATATTATTATCATTACAAGAGACCTCCAAGTAGTCAGCAACTCATATATTAGCAGGTCACATATCACTTACACTCCATCATGCCTTGTCTGGAAGGCATTCACACTATCTGCACTCAGAAAGTCCAACAGCAAATCATTCCAGTCACGTGCTGCTCTATAAGAGAAAAATCTAGCTCTCACCCCTTTCTTGACTGCATTCATTCTCAATTTTCATGAATGCCCTCTTGTCCCCTTCCCACCCTCCATAAAATAAAAATTCCATTTACTGATATCCTGTATGACCCTTTCAGAAGTATGTAGGTCTCTATCATATCTTGTTCTCCTTTTGGTTAGCATTTGCAGAACATAAATTCTCAATTTTTCCTCATAATATACATTCCACAGTTCAGATATCATCTTTATGGATGATATCCAGACTCTCCTTTGCACTCTCTGATGGTTTCTGAGATGATGCAGATAGTGAATCTGCATACATCAGATGAGGCATATCAAAGCCTTGTAAAAAGGAAAAATGACTTTTAATTTCTTTTAAAATGGAGATTTAAGTTTTATACTGATCGCACTATAAAACAATTCTAGATGATTGGAGTAGAGCCGATAGTATCCATTTATAAAATAAAGGAGAACTGTGAGAATTTAGGAATTTCCCTGCTGAGTGTTTCAGGAAAAAGCTATGCAAGCATACTTGAGAAAGACTAAGAAAAAAATGCAGAATGGAAACTTTGAGAAGAACAAGCTATATTCATTGCCAGGTTACTTTATTTACTCGACTATAACTTGCACTTTTTTCCCCAAAATTAAAGCTAAAAAATCGTGATGCGAGGTATATATGGAGATTTTCAGGAAAAAACTGAAAATGGATGCGACTTACCAAGAATCTCCTATTCGCTATCACTACTTCCAGCCTCAAGAGCAGTTTTCTGTGTGCAACATCAAAGTCATCTACCCAAATAACATAATCTTCTTTGCCATTATTTCAAGCAAAAATTACCAGTAATTTACAAGACTTGAGATACATAATGAACAGTCCTGCACGAATGACTAATGAGAACCGAAAGCAGAATGCAAAACACAGCAATGGTAGGCCAGTAGAGATAGAGCAGCTTACGAAGATGTGCATATGATTGGTGCGGTATTAACAAAAGATCACACTACCAAATGACAAAGGCAAGCCGACAGTTGTTGAGTTGAAATGCTAATTCTCATCAACCGAATTCCATAATATCAAGCTGCCATAACAACATTCACTATATATTTCTTAGTTTTAACACGTTCACAATTGGGTGGTGTTTTGCCCATTTACTGTTCCAACAGAACTTCTCATTACTGGGCTGACTCACACAAAGTTTCAACCCCTGTTTGAATTTTATTGCTGGTTGTTTGTGTGCTGCTTCTGCTTTTGTGATGTCTTAATGACATCGAAAATTGGACAATAGTTTTTAGTTAGATACTGTGTTTGCCAGTGCAACGTATAGTTTTCTTGAGTATATACAGCATATTTTCTGTGGGAGCAGACATGTAATTCATTAGTTAGTGCTGTTTTTATCCAAGTTGTCTCTAATTGCACTATTTGTTGAGAAATATATTACACAGACTGCAAATGTTTCTCTGATACTATAAAACTACTTGATTTTCTTGTGTCTGCAGTATAGTGGCTGTTGGGGAAAGTGTGTTGTTTACTGTGGGGAGCAAGTTATTATCACCCTGACATGAACTTGTTTAAACTCTTTTTTCGTATTTTCAGATTTTCACTTTAACACAGATAATTGAAAAATTATGTGAGTGTTACACGGATCTGTATTGAGATTTGTAGATCACAAAGTGGCAGGAGAATGGCTGTTCAAAATGCTATAATAATATGATGTAAATGGGACATTATATTGAATCATACATAGTCTGTATTTGAATTGAGTCAGCAGTTAGAATTGGAGATGCACATTATCTTTAGGGATTGTATTATAAGGAAAGTGGTATTATTCCTGATATCAAAACTGGAAATATTCAACTCTGCTCTTTTTTTTTTTTTTTTTTTTTTTTTTAATGTAGATGACATTATACTTGTATGAAAATTAGCAGTAAAAAAAAAAAAAACAGACTATGAAAATAGGCAGGAACATTAAAAACATCAGCCATCCTGAATGGAGAGCTCATAGAAATGAGTGAAACATTTCATTTATTTAAGCACAATTTTTAGTGCAGAGAGCAGATTAAATATGGAAATAGCTGAAAGAATTAGTAAAGCTGATGTTGTAGAAGCGTCAACAGAAGGATTTATATGGAATAAGAGACAAATTATTCAAAACACTAAGCTGGCAGTGTTCAAACCAATTTTAATTTATGGATCTAAGAGCTAGGCTAGAAATAAAACACAATTGAACAAGGGTTAGAAATCACATATGAGAGCTCTAAGAAAGATTAGGGGGAGTGAACAGATGACAGAATCATATTAAAAATGAAGATATTAGGAAGGAATTTGAAATTTTTTAGTGCTCAGGAATGTGGGAACAGAGCTAATCTCAGGTGGTATGGTCACTTAAATAGAATGGGAGAAGAAAGGTTAGCAACACAGATATTTGTTTCCAGGATGACAAGAAAATGACCCACAGGAAGACCAAGGTCTGGATAGATTGATAGAAATGTCCAGCGCTGCATTTCACTAAGGAAAAAAAAAAAAGAGGGGGTGATGGTACTCATTCTTGGCTAGCAAAAAAAATTTGAAAATTAAAGGGATATAAAAAGATAGAATAAAAAAATATTTACTGATATTGTTTACTTTATAGTGTGGTTTTCTGGAATAAGAACAGTAGTTTAAGCATAAATTTATTGTACAAGTACGTAAAAAAATAAGTAAAATGGATTATGATTACTTTGTTATAAAAAAATTTCCAGATTTTTATCATGTTATCTGATATAATATTGTGTCTCTTGCTGAATGATATTTCCTAATCTGCCATGAATTGACATATTTTGCTAGATTTAAGCATGTCAGCAGTGTATTTACAGGTTTAACAAATAGTGGTTGAGGATTTTTTGCCATCAATGATACTCTGGTTGTGCTAATGATCAAACTCATTTATGAAAATACACGTTCACCTGTGGGAACTGGTATTATACCCAAAGCATTCATCAAATGTTACATATTTTATCAAACCTTTAGTTAGATATTTCTGAAACCCACAAAGTGTATCTCTTTCATTTAACTGAAGTTTGTTTCCTGTCGAGTACTTGAGCCAACACTGTAGATTAGCATTTTTACTATCTAATAGCCTGTTATATCATCACATAACACAAACTAAGTGAGATTTTTAAATAGTTCTCATCATAATCTTATGAACGAAGACTACTGAGCAGAGAATCAATATCCCTTTTACAGTAACACTTTCCAGTTCAATCAAGTCCAAATCCAAATTATTGACTAAGTTCATTCTGCTGTGCAGTTAAAAGTTTCAATGTGCATAATTAAAGTGGATTTGTTGCTCAGCATAGCCGATTCATCAATCATCACTGAAATTTTACTGTTCAATAATGCTTTTATTAGCCAATTTTTTTTTTCTCTTTTTCTCACTAATGTAGTTGAAGATGTTCATGCACTAGTTGAATCAGTTTATACATTAGATGAAGAATATGACCCATGTTAATTCCATTTAATTTTTTTCTCTCAATCAATCAATCACTGATTCAAAATGGTGAAAATAATGATTTTCTCTGGCCACTTTAGATGCAGTGTAAACATTTTTTGCTGTTATTAATTTTTCATAAGATACTTTTTTAAACACAGATTTTCAAGGGATTCTTTCTCAGCTTCTGCAAGCAATTTTATGTCCCATTGTTTCCTTATGATTGACAGTTTCTTTTTTGAAGAGTAGCTGTTGCTGTCTACTTCTTCCAAAATAGGCAACTTCATCATTTTCCCATTCCTTAGAAATCTTTATTCCAATCTTGTTTTCTACTTCAAGAGTTTCCAATTATTATTAGTATTATATAATAATAATAAAAATCACACATCAATGAGCTATACTATTTGCCATAATAAGGCCATACTATTTGCACTAGCTGTCGTACCTGTTCTTGAATTCATCCACACTACTGCATGCAGAACATCCAACATCAGTCCATTCCAATCACACGCTACTCTATGAGAGAAAAATGTAGCCTTAAACCCTTTCTTGACAGCATTCATTCTCAACTTCCATGGATGCCTTTGTGTCCTTTCTCTATCCTCCATAAAATGAAAAATTCCATCTATTGAAATTCTGTATAACCCTTTCAGAAGTTTGTAAGTCTCAATCATATCATTCCTCTTTCTCCTGTTTGCTGGTGTCTCCACCCCTACAAATTTAAAACCTGTCTTCATAATTAGTATTCTACAAACCTGATATCATTTTTGACACTCTCTCTCTCTCTTTCTTTGCACTCTTTCCACTGTATCAGAATCACCAGGAGACCAGACCTGCACATTCTAGTTCAAGTGAGGTCTTATCAAGTCCTTGTAAAGAGGCAAAATGACTTCCCTATCTTTACATGTGAAGGTTTGTTTCAGCATTGCTATTATTCTCTGAGTTGTATTTACAATTTTTGCTGTATATAACCCTTCAATTTTCTATCTACTAAAACTCCAAGATCCCTAGCCTCATCAGTTTCTTCAAGCATAATCCCACCAGTATAATACGACATTGAATATCTAATCATGCCAAAGTGCATGACTTTACATTTATTAACATTGAAATGACAGCCGTTTTCACATGCCCACAATTCCAGCCTATTCAAATCATTTTGCAAGTACTGCATATCAGCAGCACTCCTGATTACCCTACCTATCTTTGCATCATCAGCAAAGATAGGTAGGGTAATGATGTCAAATCTTTCCTAATGTCATTAATGTACAAATTGAATAACAATGGACCGATTACTGATTCTTGAGGCACAACACTGGTTACCTTGAATCTTGCAGATTCCTCTCCCTCCCATATACCACTTTCTGGATTTCTATCAGTCAGCTAGCCTGTTATCCATGCCATAATTTATAATCCAGTTCTATATTCTACAGTTTATGCAACAGCATTCTGTCAAAAGCCTCAGCAAAATCCAAAAGTATCATGGTGGTGTATTCATTCACCTTATCTTGTTCAGTATTAACATTATTATTATATAATGTGAGCAAGTTGCTAAAACATGACCTTCCCTTAGTAAGCCCATGCTGTTCATTACAAAGTAGAGATTCATTGTCAACCCATTTCTGATTGTAAGCCCTAACCAACCTTTCCAAAATCTTTACCACCACTTCTGAGTTACTGATTGGTCGATAGTTGGATACATCGATCGGTCTTTGCACCACCCTTTTGCAATGGGATTACCATACAATGTTTCCACTCCTGTGGAATATTCCCTGTTCTCAAATTCAAATTATATAGCCTGGTCAAGGGAATAACCAGTTTATCTGAACACTCTTTTAGCATCTGTGCTAATATCCCTTCAGTTTTTATTCAGTTTGTGCAACAGCTCTAGTACTTCCTCCTCATACACGAGTTTCTTTATACAGTGAAGAGGTAACAGTGAGTTGAATGTTGCATATACCAGGTTGACAGCTTTTAGCAAAATGGCTACTCATTAGTTGAACAATCTCTTCTGCATCAGTCACCTGCATACAATCAACATTTAGTAGAATTATTCTTTCATTTCATTCTTTGTTTTTACTTGCAGCATAACAATACAATTCTTTGGATTCGTCTTTAACTTGCAAAGCCAGTTTCTTTTCATACTCAGACTTAGCTTTCCATACAACACTTGTGATTCTTCTTCCCTGCTGCTTATAATTTTCATAACTCTTGAATTTCATATCTCTTGATTAATTAGATTACACATCTATTTCACTCTTACTCTATTTATTCTTTGCCGTATAGGGACACATTCTGATATTGCGTCATTTAAGTATTTTTTAAGCACTTCTCATGCACTGTCTTCTGTTATGTCGTTGCATTTCCTTAATTTATACTTAATTGTGTTCTCCCTTTTGTATCACCTATCTTAAAATAACACTGTGTAGTGTTATCACTTTTACTATATACTTCTATGGTCTATACTCATGAAACTATCATAACACTGCACTCTCGCATTTACTGTAAAATCTATCCACACAATTGACCGATTCTTAGAATGATTAAATATATTAAATAAATTAACAAAGGGTAGACTTCTGAATAGAGTTCGATCCTCAGCAATAACAGTCTAGAGTTATCCCCGTATCAGGTTCTGGCAATATTTATTTGATCAAGCTGCACCAGCTAGATCCCTAGGTTAGAAATTCCTCTTAACCAAGGAGTAACCTTCAGAAAATATACTAAGCTAATCAATCTATTAATTACTCTTTATCTCAATTTTATCTATCTCTCTTAATATACTTTAGTTTGCAGTCTTGGTCTCTGTCATATATTTCTTTCCCGCTCAGATTCAGATATTAGCGAGTGGTGCATTGGATTCAATTCAAGGCACAAAACAGGTTAAGATATTCAAGATACATTTATTAAATTCCTAAGATCACACATTTACAAGAATATACTCAATTGGAATGGAGGTATCCTAAGTTATAAAGTTAAACATAGCAACTGTAATTCACACAACATATCCAATCATAGGTTAATTTCACAGCACAAAGTTTTGTTTGCATCTTCTAAATTTCCTTACTAATCTACACATACTCTCAAGACAGTCACATCGGTAACTTTATAGATCATTACTTATAACAATTCGAACTACAATTCATTCAATTAATTACTTGAGAAATAGCCCTAAGACTTAAAACACTCTATCCAATATTCGCTATAGTCCTTTTCCTACAAGTATAGAGTTCTGAAACATAACATCTCTTTTCTTCTATATCACAATATTCCTCTCTTTCTTAACAAAGAATTACAAAAGGTTTTAACGTTACTATATTTCTGGAAGTATATTCATTCTGTCATCTTATTCTTACTTCGTCCCACGGAATGTCCGGTCTTCTTCTAGACGATTGTCTCACAGGCTAGGCTTGGACTTCATTGTTCTGCCTTTCTTTCCCATGGCGGACTAGAAACAGCATAGCTCAGATCGATCCACGTGGACGTATATGGCGGTCAGTTCCTTCAAGCTTGTTCTGAATGCTGCTGATTATCTCCTCGTCGAATCCTTCCGTACGACATCTCGAAACGATGGCAGTGAATAGCTACACGCTATCGATAAGAACTCGGACTCTCTCTGACTCCACAAGAAAATCGCTAGTAGTCTACAGACCTCGAGAAGAAAAAGCGCCTCGAAAGAGGGGGGCAACCCCTTTTATACCTTCTACCCTTGGCACCCTCTTTTGCGCACGTATTGTATATTCTATTCGCGTCTTCCTGGAGAACTCCGTGCGCATGCTGTGTCTTCCTGGAAAACATCGAGTGCATGCCGTTCCGCACGTAAACAATTTGCTGTAGGCTACGCAATTCACCCGAGGCTTTCGTTAGGGCTTGTAACTTCTGTTACATGCCTTAACATATATCTTACAAAGAATACCTTTTCCAATATAAATTCTTACAAAAATTATGATATCGTTTACCTTTAAGTAATATTACATAAAATAGTACTAGCATAATGTTCATTAAACAATTCGTATCTTTACCTATGTACAAACATTTTCATTGTTGTTTAGCTAAAACTTGTTGAATCCTGAATAAATTATTTCTTTAAGGAAATCTTTTCATTCAAGATTCAACACATCCATCTAATAACTGATACCATGGCACAGAACTCTTTTTGCACCCATTGTATTTATTTGTTGATGCATTTCTTCATCAATAGCCACTGATCCACCAGGTCTGTAAAAAAAAAAAAAAAAAAAAAAAAACCTCCCTACTATGTATTTAATCTTGTTCGACTCCTTTTGACACTGGATGGTTTCAAACTCGCTGCCACATGAAAAAATTGTTACTAGTATTGCAGTCATAGGTCTCAACTCTAACTGGATTCAAGACATTTGATATTATTACTAGTCTCCCCCTCTTCTATCCTTCCTAAAAATACTGTGCTCTTTGCACTCGATACCAGTTAATAAGTCTGCTTCTGATAGCCAAGTCTCACTAATGCCTACAACATGAGGTTTCAATATGTTAACCAAGGCAGCAAACTTTACTTCTTTGTTTCTGATACTCCTAGCATTCTTGTACAGACATAATAAATCACCTGCATGTTCTTTTGCATATGCTTGTCTGTGGTCTGCATGGCAGTTCGACAATTTGTAGATCTCTGTTCTTATCTAGTTCATTACTTATGCAAACATTGTTACACATGCTTGATAGTCTGAATCGGACGAACATAGAATCGTTCTCTGTTCTGTTCATAATCATTTCCATAATAATAACCATTCCCATCATTAAATTAATTTACATAATGGACATCGAAGTCTTATTTTGACAATTTAGCTGGTTGATCAACAGTCGAGCAACTTGTTGAGAAACAAAAAGAAAATTGCATCAAAGTTCACTAAATTATTGTTTGAATGGAGTCTGATAGTTTTAAGTGTTTCTGATGAATAAACAGGTTGAGCTGAACCAAAATTTTGAATGGTACTAATAAATGCTTACCGAGCAATATTCTGGCATTCATTACCATCAGTGATAGGCCACAACAGAATATCTATTGTAAGTATATTTTGAGGAAGCTAATATATCATGGTGAGGGGATTGTGGGAGTTTGATTTTTATTACCAAATCTAGGGATTAGGAAGTAACTTCTTTCCTAGGAGTTTACATATATACTTATTTTTTTAAAATTAGTTATAATCATAGAGGTTAGAATTAATCTAAGTAGGTTTAGATACAATTAGTTACTTACATAGATAATGTTAATATTATTGGTTATTCCACTTAATAGTATTGGTACTATGAAGGAGTCATCTCATGTTGGAAAGAGCTACAAAGAAGATTGTAAATGAAAATAAAACCAAAAATGGATGTATATTGGTGGAAATGGTATGGATAGGGCATGCACCCAAATAGACAATTATTCTTTAAAGGTTGAATCACTTCACATATATTGGATCTCACTTGAGTAGATAAAACATTAGTCAGGAAATAAACATAAATCAGGGGAACACGTTGAAAGAATGAAAACAAAAGGATTACCAAAACAAGTCTTAAATTACAAACCATCACGAAAAAGCAAACGAGGACATTTTCTAAAGAGATTCAACGATAACTTTTAAGGCCAGAACAGGCCACTGTAGGCCTAAATCCTTGAGAAGCATGATGATGACGATGACTTTACCTTTGTAGCCAGATCTTACATAAAAATGCAACTACAATTACTTAATTGCTTAGTAACCACTCAGCAATTAAGGCAATGCCTAGGAGCAGCAAAAACCAATAGAATTGTATCTCAACCATAAAAACATCATTTTTTTTTTTAACTTTACATATTTTCTTGAATTTAGGGGTGGCATATTTCCTAACAATGGCTCTGCTAGTGTTGATTGTTGATGACCTATATTATATTTGAGAGGAGGAGGCAAGGGCAGTGGATCTCTGTGAGTTGGAAGAAAGACCTCAGTAAAGGTCAGAACTGGTCTGGGTAGTGGTCCTTCCCATAATTTATATGGGAAATCCTTCTGATGGGATGGCTGCAGATTGGGGGAAAGATTATTTTTTAAATTCTGTATGAACTATAGCCATTAGATAGGAAGGTGTTCTGTTTGAAAGAGAGGTATCACTGAAAAATGATTGTAGGCTCTATTGGTTAGAGTTTTAATAATGCAATATTTTTGAAAGCAGGTGGTGGTGGGAGAGTCCTGAATAAAGGTTGAAACACCAGTCTGGGTAGTGGCCCTTGCATGTGAAGGTATTTCACATGCAAACTTTAACCTCTTTAACCTGCATGTCAAGGTCCTCTGATTCCCTGCCATTTTCTGATATGATGACTTCACAACTTGTGCAATGTGGCTCCTGAATTTCAGGTCCTTGTCCACCGCCACCATGAGATTTTTCATCTCCTCTACCTTCTTTAAAGTTTCCCCACCAAGTGTATAAATCCCATCTTTGCATACCAAATTTCAAAACCTTACACTTTGCAACATTGAACTGACAATTCCACTTACCTGTCCATTCATACAGTCTGTTGAGGTCCTCCTGTAAGGCCATAATATCTGTTTGACTCTGCATTGCTCTCACCAATTTTGCATCATATACAAACAGCTGCATATCACCAGTTCAATCCATTTCAATATCATTAATATACAAATTGAATAACAATGGTCCCAATACAGAACCCTGCAGCACACCACTAAGGACTTTCCTCTTTTGGGATACCCACTCCCATATACAGCTTTCTGATACCTATCTGACAACCAGTCACTGATCCAACTCACTAGTCTGTCCCATCCATTTTAGTTTATTTAACAGCTTATCATGTGGCAGTCTATGAAAGGCTTTTGCAAAATCTAGGTATACCACTGTATATGCATCTCCTTGTCCAAGACATTTGTCACCTTGCTATAGTACATAAGTAAGTTAGTAAAACATGATCTCCATTTAATAAACCAATGCTGACATGCACAGAGAATACTGCTGTTATCAAATCATTTCTGTATCTTAGTTCTCGCCAATCTCTCCAGCACTTTAACCACAGTTCTGGATATACAGATTAGCCTATGATTTGTAGCCACAGCTTTATTACCACTTTTATGCAGTAGAGCAATTTTACCTTCTTTCCACTCTCTTGGAACCTGTGCTGTTGTAAGACTTATCAAACAGGCATGCCACACTTACTGCCAGTGTGGTGATGCTATCAAATCCTATTGCCTTATTGACATCAAACTTATTTCCTCATATACCTCCTATTCACTCACAATTAAGCCATCCTCTCCTATGTCCTCAACACTTGAGTTTCTCACAATTCCACCCTGATGATGAAACACCTACATAAATTGTTCATTTGAATATCTCTGTCTTCTGCAGCAGTTGCCATTCTACCATTTTCATCCTTTAACATCATCTTTTATTATAATCATTCTTCCTTCTGCTTGCCAATATCTGAAAAACTCTTTAGTGTTTTTCTTGGCCTGATTTGCTAATTTCTGCTCATGTTGTTTTGTTCTTACCAATTGAGTTATCTTTCTGACCTGCTCTTTATACTCTTCATGCAATTGATTGCTACCTTTATTCATTTTGTGCTGCCTTCACAGTCTTCTTCCAAATTTCAAGCTGTAAATTCCTTTATTCTTCCATCTGACACCTACCTTATTCAGCCTTTTTGACCTTCAGAATACATTTCACGTCAATATTGTTAAATATCTTTTGGTCAGTTCCCATGCATCATTTATTTCCCATCCACTTAACAGTTCATTCCATGCTATAGCTCCAAGATGTCTCCTAAGCTTTTCATAATCACCAGCCTTGTTATTCCACATATATTCATTCCCCACAGAAGTCTTCATATGGCTAGCCACATACTCAGGTAATCACTTCATGATCACTCTCACCAACTGGAGGAAAGTGCAAAACCTCACTGAAAAAACTCTTGATCCTCATGTGCTCTCATTTACATACTTCCTAAAATAGTTCTCTCAAGAACTCAAATTCATTTTCCTTATTCCCAAATGCTATCTTTTCATTACAATCTACGAGGATGAAAAACGAATTTATAATTTCAAAATTTTTATTTTTCAACATAATCTCCCTTAAGACTAATACATTTATTCCAGTGATGCTTCAGTGCCATTATCCCTGTAGTGGTTCTCAGTAAGATCTGCAGAATACCTCTCTACAGCTGCAGTCACCTCTTGATTCGAAAAATGCTGACCAGCGAAGAAGAGTTTTAGTTTTGGGAAGAGATAGAAGTCAGAGGGAGCCAAATCTGAGGAATAGGGTGGATGTTCCAACAATTCATACTGCAGATCCCTTAATTTTTCCATTGCCAAAACATCTTTGTGGGCAGGTGCATTGTCTTGATGAGCAGTGATTTTTTTCTTTTGCAAATCGGGTCTTTTCTGACGAATTTTTCCATCTAGTCTGGTTAAAAATCGGAATAATATTCTCCGGTTATTGTTTTACCCTTTTCAAGATAATTAATAAGCAGAATGCCTTTAGCATCCCAAAACACTGATACCACGACCTTTCCTGCTGATTGAACTAACTTTGTCTTCTTTGGCACTGAACAACTGACTTCTGTCCACTGTTTTGACTGCTATTTGGATTCTGATGTGTAATGGTGAATCCACGTCTCATCCATAGTAATAAATTGACACACAAAATCAATTTTATTCTTGTTAAACGCTCCAAGCACTGTTCAGAGATTTTCATGCAAGTGCATTTTTGATCTGCTGTGAGCAAGCCTGGCACCCATCTTGTGCAAAGCTTTTTCATTTGCAATTCTTCATGAAAAATATATCTGTGTTTGGGATGCTATAGTTTCAGCAATTTCACGCACTTTGACTTGCCGGTCATCCAATACCATGTCATGCACTTGATCAATGATTTCTGGTGTTATTACACTTTTTGGATGTTCTTCAAGTGGATCATCTTCAAGGCTGGTACGGTCATGTTTAAACTCGGCAGCCCATTTCTTAATTGTTGAAAACGAAGGAGAAGAGTGCTCGTAAACTTTTATGAACTTTGAATGAATTTCTTTTGGCTTTAAGCCTTCATTTACAAAGAATTTTATAACCACACGATACTCAATTTTATCCATTTCAAGGGATATAGACAACACTTTTTCTTCAGACAGTTGTATAAAACAAACTACTTGATAGAATGAAATTGCAATTTCACATGGATGCATATGACAGATGTACCAGCTTAGGGAAAAAAAAAAAATCTTGCTGATAGTGTTGCCATCTATGATCGAGGCCAAGAACTTTTCAGACCACCCTCATATACTGCCATAATTAAAATCATCTGTAATAATCAGTATGTGAGCATAATACTGAATTTTAAACATTAATATAGCTACTGTTCTCTTTTCTTTCTTTTCATTTATTTTTTTTTTTTTGTTAGTTAAAATAAAGAATATAGATTTATGGTGTATTAGATGATCATGTGCTTAGTTAAGGGCTAACTAAAATCATTTGAGACCCTTCACATGTAACTTTTTTTTAAAAAAAACTTTCCTTTCTTAGCGCACACATGGTCAAATCCAGCCAGAATTTGAAAAGAATTTTTATGAATCTCAGCTTATTGTTTTAGACACTCTTGAAAGGTGCCTTAATGGAGTAAGTATATTTTAAAATATGGAAGTTACTTTTTTTTTTTAATAAATTAGTTTAAAAAAAAATTAGAGTAACTTGAATTTAATTGTCATTTAAGTGTACTTTTTTGTTTTGTGATTACACAGCTTTAATACAGTAAAATGTCTTCTTAAATTAAGGATAAATTTGTTATCATGAATATTTGTATAACTGAAATATTAGTACTGTGGGTGTCCACTTCAAAGAAAAAGGAAAAAAAAATCACTTACCAAAGTGAATTTCATGATCTGTGATCAATGGGAACCTGTTCCCCCTTCCCCCTCATACACACAAAAATTACATAAATGTGTTTGTGACTTTTCCATTTTAAAGAAAATATGTTAAAATAAACAACAGCATGTAATTCAGTAACATTATAAAAGAAATAGAAATTTAGCACAATGAAAAATACTTGAATGAAAAATGTTTTTTGAAATTCTCCCCCTCCTCAAAAAAAAAAAAAATTAATACTCAGACAGTTACATTTTTTCATTAAAATTCAACCTATTGTCTTCGTCTGAGCAATTCAGGTATAGGCACTTTATGTCCTGTTCCTGCTCTGCAGGAACAGGACATAAAAAAGGACTTCAACAGGACATCAACCTATTGTATTTTCATAAAAATTTTCTTGATGCATTTTATTTTATTTATTTTTTATTATTATAAAATAGTATTTATGCATCTCTCTTTCTGCTGCGTGCACGATCTATCTTGTTATTTGGCTTTAGATCAGATGAAATATTGACTTTTTTCCCTCACTGAAGTAATCATAAACAAAATTCAAACTAATACATGAATAATCCACAAAAAAAAAGTGGATCAAAATTTGGCATGCTTGCTTGCAAAAATACATTGAGCGCATATTCTATTTAATAGCTTCTATGCTGTGACATCTTGTAGGTTCAGTACTTGAGTAAAGTACTGAACCCACAAGATGTCACAGCATACCAAAGTATAAACTTGGCAGTATCAAATTTCACTTATTTGGGATGTCTCCCCCCCATGCCTTCGAAAAATCATTATCAAGAAGATCTCAAGTGTTTTTAATGCATTAAAAATGAAAAATTTCAGTTATGCAGAGGTTATGGTATGCAGACATCCATTGAATTACAAGTTTGAGAGAGAGTATATTAGAAGAATGATAATGTTTCATGCTTTCCTTATACAGTCTTTCCATGAAGAACATGTCTTCATTTAAATCTTTTTTCAGAAATGTTATGCCTGGAGGTGGTAATGTAGACCATATATATGTGTGCTTCAGATATCCTGTATTAATTAACTAATTTTGCATAAAGAAATAAGTAATTATGATTGTTAATTGTTTGATATGAAGAGGTTAATTAAATTGTCATGTATTTAATCTTGTAGTTGTCTGAAATATCATTCTTTCTTAGCTCTTGTATGACAAAAAAGAACAAAATTTTACTTCAATAAATGGATGTTTGAAGAAAGCAGTTTTTTTTTTTTTAGTGTCCTGTTTTGAAGCTTTAGTGATTTATTTATTCATTTATGTATATAGAAAGTAAGAAAAAGTATACTGAGCATATATTTTGAACAGGTCTTTTGTTTTAATAAAATTAACAAAAAAAAAAAAAAAAAAAGGAAATTTAAGAAGGTTTACTGTGCTTTTTTTGATGTACATCATCATCAAATTCCTGACATGTACCCTCAAGGGGTGTACAGGATATGATAGTACTACATGAAAAATTTACATCATTACTAACTTCCTATCTACAATTTTCTTCCAAATCAGTTTATTACTTGTCAAGACTCCAATATTATCATTATCAGATCTTGTATTTCTATCGTGTAAGGCACATTGTACCATATCAATCCACCTATATCTTGGTCTTCCTCTGGATCGTTTTCCTGCCTTCCTGGCAGAAAACACTTGTTTTGCTAATCTTTCCTTGCCCATTCTGTTTAAGTGACGATACCACCTGAGATTAGCTCTGCTAACGCATTCCTGGATGCTGACAATGTTAAGTTCTTTCCTAATATTCTCGTTTTTAATATGATATTGCCATTGATGCCATCTGTTCACGCCTCTAATCTTTCTAAGGACTCTCATATCTGCGGTCTCTAGTCTTTGGTCAAGTGTTTTACTTCTGACCCAGCTCTCTGATCCATAAGTTAAAACTCGTTTGAACATTGTCTTGTATACAGCTAATTTAGTGTTCTGACTAATTTCTCTCTCATTCCATATGAATTTATTCAATTGACTTCCTACCATACCAGCTTTGTTGATTCTGTTGTCTATTCCCATGTTTAATTTACCATCTTCACTAAAAATCATGCCTAAGTAGCCGAAATGTTTTACTCTTTTTAATGCTGACCTTCATACCATATCTATTACAACAATTATTCAATTTAGTCAGGGAATCTTGCAAACTAGTAGCAGATTTATTCAGAAGTATAACATCATCCGCATAAAGTAAAGAGCTGAGATTAACATCTCCAATTCTGATATCATGTTTAATACCACTTTCCTTCATAATGTGATCCATATAGATAACACTGGCCAACAAAAAAAAAAAAAAATTTTTTTCTGCTGATTATGATCTGACACTTGTTTTTTACTAATTTGGGTGCGTTGATTTCAAATATCAAACCCATTTTTCTCTATCACATCAGGTTTTTCCTCTATGGCATTTTCTTTTTGCTAATTTGTAAGTTTTTGATAGTTTTAAGTAGGCAGTACTATTTAGAGGATCAAAAAAAATCGATTTTTTAATATTTTCTGAAAGTATGTACTTTTAAAAATCTGTTCTTAACTTTTTATCAAGAAATTCGAAAAATTCCCGAAGATATAGCCTATTATTCAGAGTGGTGCACAGATCAGAATCGGAGCGCTCTCGCTTGTTAGTAAACGAATAAATGCGTAAGAACCTGCAATGGCACATACTGGCGCTTTCAATGCGAGAGAGGCCGATAACTGACCTTAATACATTTAGGTGATGCAAAGTAGGCGATGACAACTGCCTAAAACAAATGAATGCTATATGCGTCATAGTGGACAAAGAACGATCGAAATCAGTCAATCATTAATCGATCATGAAAGTATGATGAGCGCTTATAACATTTCAATAAAGTCTGTGGTTTTTTTTTGTCTTGTTAATTGCATGTTAGTTGGCAGTGAAGAAAATTCATCATGTCTACTACTCGAAATTGTGTCAATAGTGTAGATTCCTTCTGCTACATTTGTGTCAGCTTTACTGTTCCCAGTCAAAGGACAAATATCATCGATTTCATTAAGAAAGTGTACTTTGCATACTTTGACGTAAAAATTGCAGATCAGGACAAGTCATGGGCTCCAAATAAAGTGAGTAAGTCATGTGTAGAAAATTTACGACAGTGGAGCAAGGGAAAACTCCAAAAATTAGCTTTTGGCATTCCAATGATGTGGCGTGAACTGAAAAATCACGTAGATGATTGCTATTTTTGCTTAGTTCAGACTTCTGGTTATAATAAGAAGAATAAGAAAAAAATTGTGTATCCAAATCTCGACTCAGCAATTCGGCTAGTTGCCCATTCCAGTGAAATAGCCGTGCCAATTTATAAAGGATTTCCTTTGCTTGAAACAAGCATGATCGGGATATGCCAGATGTTCTTGAGGAGCAAGACACGGATGTTGATTTAGACAATGAAAATTTAATTTCTAGTTCTGGACTGCAACATTTTACTCAAGTGGAATTGAATGACTTAGTAAGAGATTTGGGCCTGTCAAAGGAATCATCGGAATTGTTAGCTATAAGATTAAATGAAAAAAACTTACTGGAGCAAGATACGAAGATAACTTTTTATCATAGCAGGGAAAGTAATCTTGTACAATATTTTAAACACGAGTGTGGGTTTGTTTACTGTAACAGTGTGTCAGGTTTACTAACTGAAATGAGTGTTGTACAATATCATCCAAATGAGTGGTGTTTATTTATCAACAGTTCAAGCAGAAGTCTCAAGTGTGTCTTACTACACAATGGGAATGTATATGGCTCAATTCCTATTGGCTATTCAGTCCACTTAAAGGAAACATATGAGGACTTTAAAAAGGTTCTGAAGTTATTAAAATATACAGATCATAACTGGATCATCTGTGTGGATCTTAAAATGGTGAACTTTTTACTTGGCTTTCAAAGAGGATATACAAAGTTTTCATGTTTTCTATGCTTCTGGGATAGTTGAGCTAGAAACCAACACTGGAATCAGAAACATTGGCCTCTTAGAATATCCTTAAATGTTGGAGAACAGAATGTTATAAATCAGCCTTTAATCGACAGAGAAAAAATCATTTTTCCACCTCTACACATCAAACTAGGTCTCATGAAGCAGTATGTTAAAGCTTTAGATTTACAAGGTGACTGTTTCCAATACATATGTGAAAAATTTCCACGACTTAGTTATGAAAAAATTAAAGCCAGTGTATTTGATGGACCGCAAATTAGAACTTTAATGAGAGACCCAAATTTCATCAACTCTATGAATGAAATTGAGAAAGAGGCCTGGACTTCATTTACGATGGTTGCAAATAATTTTCTTGGAAATAAAAAAAGTGTGCAATTACAAAGATCTAGTGGAAACAATGCTTGAAAATTTCCAGCGCCTAGGTTGCAACATGAGCATAAAACTTCATTTCCTATACAGTCATCTTGATAGATTTCCTGAGAATTTAGGTGCTGTAAGCAATGAACAAGGCGAAAGATTTCATCAAGACTTAAAAACTATGGAAGATCGATACCAAGGAAGATGGGATTCTCACATGATGGCTGACTACTGTTGGAGTATTCAAAGGGATTTGGCAAAACAGAACACACACAGCAGAAATTGCTACAAACAAAAATTTATTCCCTGAAACTCATGTATAAGTAAAATTGTTATTTTTTTTATAAATATTCTTGTAATTTTTAATGAAAATTGTTAAGTAGTTATGTATCCAATTATCGGCCCCTCTCGTAATCAAAGCGCTAGTACGTGCCGTTGCAGGTTCTTACTCATTTATTCGTTTACTAACAAGTGAGAGCAGTGAGCACTCCAATTCTGATCTGCGCACCGCTTTGAATAATAGGCTATATCTTCGGGAATTTTTCGAATTTCTTGATAAAAAGTTAGGAACAGATTTTTAAAAGTACATACTTTCAGAAAATAATATTAAAAAATCGATTTTTTTGATCCTCTAAATAGTACTGCCTCCTTAAAAATATCAAAAACTTACAAATTAGCAAAAAAGAAAATGCCATAGAGGAAAAACCTGACGTGATAGAGAAAAATGTGGAAGAAAAGCTTGGTGAACAAGCTGTTCTTCCACAATTCTTCTCAACCTTTTCTCAAGTATACTTGTATAGATCTTGCCAGGAACACTCAGTAGGGAAATACCTCTGTAATTCTCACATTCAGTTTTATTTCCCTTTTTATATATGGCCACTATTAGAGCTCTACTCCAATCATCGGGAATTCATCCCTCTGTCCAGGCTTTCTGAACTATGCAGTGCAGCCGCTGTAAGACTTTTATTCTTATAAGTTTTATTCAGTACCACCATACTTCAGCATTTCTGGTCGAATATCATCTACTCCTGCTGCCTTTCCACATTTCAAGCCTTTGATAGCTATTTCTACTTATTTCTATTCCTGACTGTATGCCTGTTGAGTGTTTTTTTACCACTGTGCTATCACTGCTTGTTTCATTTAGCAATTTTTCGAAGTAATTACTCCATACTTCAAGGATATCTTTTTCTCCCATTTTCATGTCACCTTTATCATCTCTAACTCCTTTTACAGCACTCTTTCCTCCATTCCTAAGCTTCTTCAACAACCTCCAGAATATCTTATCACCTTCTTGATATTTATTTTCTATGTTCTTGCCAAAGTCCTCCCATGACTTTTGTTTAGCTAGTTTTACACAATGTTTCACTTTCTTACATTTGTCTCTGTATTCTCTAAGAGCAAAACCTGACTTATTAGCCAGGAACTTTTGATATGATTTCTTCTTTTCCTTCACTGCTTCTTTAACTTCCTGTGTCCACCATGGAGTCCTGATTTTTCTATCCTTGCAGACAACCTCACCACATGCCTCTCTGGCTGAATCAATCAGGGTTTTCTTCAAGGTTTGCCACTGAATCTCCAAGGTTTGGTTCCTGTTCTCAAACTCTTTCATTTTTTCTTCAATAATCTTTGTGTATGTTAGTCTACAGTTCACATCAGAGAACATCTCAACTTTTATTCGCTTTAAAACTTTCTTACATGTTATTCTTTTCAATATGAAATTCAATTTTATGCCCAAGACTAAATAGTGATCACTTCCAAATTCAAATCCTCTGTACACGCTGGTATCCTGCACCAGGGAGAAAACATCACTATCAACAATAACATACTCAATGAGACTTTTCTTATTCCTTGCCTCTTCTCTCCATCTGAATTTGTGCACATTTTTATGTTGGAACATGGTGTTAGTAATAACCAGTCCATGTCCTGAGCAGAAATCCAACAGGTATTTGCCATTATTATTAGCTTTGCTCTTTTGTCCAAATTTTCCCAAAATGTTTGTATGTCTGACAATCATTTCCTACTCTGCTATTCAGATCCCCAACAAGGACCAACTTTTCCTTTTTCATTGTGTCAGTTGCTTTTTCTAAAGCCTCAAAAAATTCCTGCACTTCTACCTTAGTAGAACCTTCTGTGGGACCATAGGCACAAATAAGTCTCATTGTCCATTTCTCCATTCTCATATTTGCCCACATCACTCTACTTGAGACTGCCTGCCATTCAAGAAGATTAGCCTCGTATTTTGTGTTGAATACTATGGCTACTCCTTCTTTTCCTTGATTGTCATTTCCTGAATATAACATTTTGTATTTATTGCTCGGAAAGATCTCGCCAGTTTTTGCCTTTTTTGTTTCAGTCACCCCTATTATGTCGATCTGGTACTTATCTAATTCCTCAGCTAGCTCCATTTCTTTGCCGTTCAGGCTTCTTATGTTGATAGTACTGATCTTTAACTCTGGTGATGTTGAGTTGGAGTGTGTTTTCTGATTTGTTCCAGTAACTGACTTTTCGCTGTTCACCCTGGTTCTCTGGCAAAAACAACGGGGGCCTTGTTTAACCGGGTGACGCCCCAGCTGGCATGAAATTTTGTCATGTCATACCATCATTTTTTATTTTGGTTTAACCAATAAGAATACAATTTGGTCGGCTAAATCCCAAATTGCCAGCCCATCCTCGTTCGTTCAGTATCCAGATAGATACCCAACAGGGTGCACCACGAGATGGTGAGGATTGGACATTAGGTCAGAAGCCCTGGTCGGTTCTCTGCATTCCTTTAAAGGCTATGTAGAGGTCTCCTCTCAGTTATACAGCTTTGACCCTTAAGCACCCATTGATGTAATTATTGATGTAATGGTATATTGTATATGAATATATTGATGTAAGAAATAATAAACTGTAAATTAAAGATACCAAGAAATTATGTACTTGCTTTCATCCTTTGTTCAAGTGTAAACAAACAAAGTTTTTGCTTACAGTATTTTCAGGGCTGGTGCAACTCATATATAAAAGCTAATGAAGCTAATAGAAGCAAATTGTTTTAGGTGTTTATTTGATCCCTAGACATTTATCGACCCCTGTGATAGCCACATCGACCCCTAGGGGTTGACTAGGTCTCATTAGCCGGATCCAGAGGTGATACTGAAGTTGAAGTAATGCAAGTCATATTTTTATATACTAGCAGCCAAAGCCTAATAACAAAGTTTCACACCTTATTATTAAAATACTCTAGATTAGAGATAGTTGTTGGAAGTTTTACTGCTTGTTATACTATAAATCAGGGGTCGGCAAAGTGGTAGATGTGGCCATCCAAGGGTCGATAAATGTCTAGGGGTCAAAAGGGGGTCAATAAACAAACACCTAAAATGATTTTGAGTAACATCTAGTAAACACGTGATGCCAACTGGCTACTATTCATCAAACAGATCCTTCTAATTAACCATTCTAAGTAAATCATTAAAATGTAAATAAATTTTTAATGTTTTCTATACATTTTTTTAACTATTTTCTTTAATTTCTTTAAATATTTCTTATTGAGAAGCAGTAATGAAAAGGGTAAAGGAATTATTATTTTTAAATTGGGAAATTTATTATCGATAACATTTATTTATTTAACATGATGGGGGGATCGATGCGGGATGAAGGATTCCATGAAGGGGTCAATGGTCTAAAAAGTTTTCCAACCCCTGCTATAAATTAAAGATACCAAGAAATTATATACTTGGTTTAATCCTTTGTCCAAGTGTAAGCAAACAAAGTTTGCCCCTAAGTATTTTCAGGACTGGGGAAAGAAACTCATATTATTATTATTCCTGACACCTCCAAGGAGTCCGAAGGCTCATCGCGGGAGGATACCTACAACTGTCTCAATCACTACATCGAACTTATACTACGAATCATATCCATCAATGCCATCTATCACCCACCACAACTAGTATTTTTTGTCTGTAAATTGCGTATAAATTGCGTGTAAATATAACAGCTAATGACTTCACATCACTTGCCTTAGTATCTGATAATGCGAATAATGCATTATGGGATACTAAGGCAAGTGATGTGAAGTTAGTTTTTTATATACAAGTTTCCCTAGTCCTGAAAGTACTTCAGGGGCAAACTTTATTTGCTTACACTTGGACAAAGGATTAAACCAAGTATAATTTCTTCGTATCTTTAATTTATAGTATAACCAAGTGGTAAAACTTCCAACAAATAATAAACTGCTTTGGAAATAGGGGCTGTAATTGTATTGGTTGTGTAAATGCACATTCATAATTTGATGATTGTTTGGAATATTGCAAACTAAGTTAGATGCGATGCTTCTTAACTTCAATAAATTTAATTTAATCCTTTATCCAAGTGTAAGCAAACAAACAGGCCTGACGCAACTTGTGGTCAAGGTGGACCAAGCTCTCATCACTTGTCTTAGCATCTTCCATAATGCAAAGCACATCTCCTTGCAGACATGTATAATGCTATGCATTAAGGAAGGGCCACTACCCAGATCGGTTTTGATCTTTATTGAGGTCTTATCAGTGGGAGTCAGACCCAGAGGTGGTGATACTAAGGTGGAAGTAATGGAGAAGTCATATTTACCTATACAAGTTGCCAAAAGGTGTCTCACTTTATTATTAAATTACCCTGGATTTAGAGAAAAGTGTTGAAAGTTTTTCCCCACTGGGTTAGACTATAATAAATTTAGTTTAATCCTTTATCCAAGTGTATGTAAACAAACTTTGTGCCTGAAGTATCTTCAGGACTGAGGCAACTCGTGGTAAAGGTAAAAAAAAAACAAAAAAACTTCCAGCATCTTTCTCTCAATCCAGAGTAATTTAATGAGACATCTTTTGGAAACTTGTATAGGTAAATATGACTTCTCCATTACTTCCATCTTAGTATCACCACCTCTGGGTGTGGCTTCCACTGACAAGACCTCAATAAAGGTCGAAACTGGTCTTGATAGTAGCCATCCTTTGTCCAAGTGTAAGCAAACAAAGTTTGCCCCTGAAGTATTTTCAGGACTGGGGAAACTTATATATAACAGCTAATGACTTCATATCACCTGCTTTAGTATCCGATAATGCGAATAATGCATTGTGGGATACTAAGGCAAGTGATGTGAAGTTAGTTTTTTATATACAAGTTACCCTAGTCCTGAAAATACGTCAGGGGCAATACATATCCACAAGGATATGTATTGCCCATAAGGATATACAAGTTTTCCTAGTCCTGAAAGTACTTCAGGGGCAATACATATCCAAAGGAGATGTACTTTGCATTATGGAAGATACTAAGAAGTGATGAAAGCTTAGTCCACCTTTACCAAGAGTTGCCTCAGTCCTGACGATACTTCAGGCACAAACTTTGTTTGCTTACACTTGGATAAAGGATTAAACTAAATTTATTATAGTCTATCCAGGTGGACAAAAGAAACTTCCAAGCTTCATAACTTCATTTATAAAATAATATTTTTGTGATAATTTAATCTGTTCAAGTTTTGATGCACATGTTTAATTAATAATGGCCTCAACTTTGAAGGAAAATTTGCTTTCTTCTCAGTGCAAAAATATGATTCCAAATTCAAGAAAACGAGTGCTTCTCGAAATTATCTCAATTATTGATTATTCATTATCCTGAAAACTTTAGATTGTTTTCCCGTCTACACAGCTTTGGTGTGTTACTTTTGATAATAAATACACATCAGTATTTTGTGGTGCTCTCTCAATATGCATACAGAAAGCATGAGACAATTTCTCACATCGCACCCCATGTATAAGTATAACTTGAGACAGTTGTTTGTACTTCCTATGGATATGTTACTCTGAAAAGTGAAAAAAAGCAGAGAGAGAGAGAGAGAGAGACTTTCTCATTATCATCAATTACCTGATATGTTATCCTCAAGAGTGTTCAGGCTGCTATTGTAAAATCTCTCCTGATATGTGACTTCGTAACTTATCATGTTCATTTTTATATATATATATATATATATATATATATATATTTTTTTTTTTTTTGTTTTGTTTAGGAGAATATACTCAAAGAAATGTTAAATTTTGACTGAAATAATCTCTTCTGTAATAATATTGTATTAAGCTTTTGTTAAAATAACGTGGTGCATGACTTCATCATGTAAGGTTATTAAGTAATCAGTAAGTCTAATGCTAAAATTAGTGAAGAATTCTGAGAATTGCTAGGGATGGAAATTTCCAAAGACCTGCAAAGAATGACGTCATCATGTCAAAAGGTCAATATGTGACCATAGTTGCCATGGATAAAGAATTCCAAAGATGTGCGAAGAATGGCGTCAGCATTTCTGAAGGTAAATACATGACCAATTTTGAGAGACGTGCATGCACGTAAAGGAGGTCCGTGGCCTATATAAGGCAATTTGTCGGGATGGAATTTTATCTGAGGGTTTTCTAAACTTTCTCTTACCTAAGTTCCCATCACGTGAAGTTAACTGTTGGAAATTGAAATAGAAGCATTGTAAGAAGAGAAGGTCTAAGTCTTCTACCTGGGTACATCAGCATGCAAGAAATATTGTGTTGTTCATCTTAAGGGAAGGAGCTGTACATTGTCGCCATGTTAAGGGTCCTATAAGGCAAGTCATAGTTGACAACCCCGACAAGGAAGAATTTTAGCAGAAGAACAGGAATGTGTCATTAAGTGGAAAGAAAGACAAGAAGGAGAATTGTGTGTGAACAAAAGGTTAATGTGAAGGATAGGCTTAACCAGGGTATGCCTTATATTCAAGTAATGCTATGCTAGATTGTGAATTGGCTTAGAACTAAGGTTAGATCATAAAGAATTGAGACTAGCAAGAGAATTGTAATGACATTGTGTATATATGTGAATGTAACTCATTCTATACAGATTTCTGTTTCACTTAATTAAATGATTTGTAAACAACACATTGGACTGATTCTGTCAATGCACTATTCTAAAAAATTCAAACCTGCATAAGATAGAAGTTTATATGATTTATATTTAAGCTATGACTTGTTTAAAGTAAGAATAATATAAGCGCGGAATATTAACAATATCTGCTTAGTCTTTGATTTAAGATCTTATACTCTCATACTCAAAATATAGTCTAACTATAAACTACTAAACTATAAACAAATAAATTTGTTAGACTATAGAGCATGAGAAATAAGATATAGTAGAAATAGATATATGGCAGCAGTTGATAGTTAAGACAACCATCCATTTACGAATATTAAATAAAGAAAGCAGAGGCAGAGCAGGGTAATAAAAACTTACACTATGACTTCACTAGATGATTAGGTTTACATTATTAATAATCTCCTGTCACTAATTTTCCTCCAAATTAATTAGTTACTTGTCAGCACTAAAATATTGTCATATCTAACATTTTGATCTTGTAAGATACTTCTGACTGATCTAGACCTTGGTCTTTTTTCTACCATCTTAGCATCAAATATCTGTTTTTGTGAAAACAGGTATTTGAACATTCCTGTTTTTCTTGAAAAAGAAATTCTCTCTGCAATCTCTCCGAGACCATCTACATGGTGGAGATGTGTTGACGATATCTTCATCATATGGCAAGACAGCTTAGACAACCTAAAATCGTTTGTGGATAAAATCAACTCAATACATAGCAAGATAAAATTCACTCTGGAAGTGGAAAACAACAACCAACTGCATTTTTTAGATATCTTGATAAAAAAAACAACCTAACAGTGTCAAATTATCCATTTACAGAAAGCCCACAGATACTTGAAGATATCGTCATTATACTTCTAACCATCACAAGACACACAAACTGAGCATTATCCACATGTTGAAACATAGAGCCAAAAAGTTTATATCAGAAGAGGAGGATACATAGACTGAACTCTCACTAACAGCCAACACGTTATCACAAAATGGATATCCTCAAAACATCATAAAAAAATATCTATACGGTGACAACCCCAGACAAGAAGAATCCCACTGTCAGCACATTTCTACTGTAGTGATACCTTTCATCAAGTCAATTTCTTATGAAATAGCAAGAATACTAAGAGCTCACAACATCAGAGTGGTCTTCAAACCAACCACCAACATCAGACAAGTTTTAGGATCCCCAAAAGATAAAGTGCCGTTCTACAAATACCCAAAAGTATATCACATTCCCTGTTCCTGTGGTCTTGCCTATATCAGACAAACTTCACGAAGTTTAGAAATTAGACAAAAAGAACATGTTGGTGATGTAAACCACAACAGAAGCATCTCTTCCGGCTTAGCACATCATTTCTGTACGTCTAACCACACGCTAGATTGGCAAAACGGCTCCATGCCATATCTTGATGACGATTACAGGCATCGTTTATTTAAGGAAGCCACAATAGTGTGTATAACCGGCGGAAACCTCAACAGAAATCAGGGTGTAATTCTAAACAGTTCGTGGAAAAACCTGATCCTCTCTCTCAATCAATCTGAACTACAGCTAGCCAGTAATCACATTACACGTTTACAACAAACACGCATGCATGATAATGAATAAGAACAATAAGTCCTCTCTGTCACGCGAATGTGTAACCTTAGCTACTAGTTGGTTTACAGCGTTTTTTATGTTCCTTTCAATTTGTATTTACTAGTTTTCATATCTCCATAAACACCTCGAAAAAGAAGCCAGACAGTTTGCTGGCGAAAAAGGTAGGTTTTAATATAAGTTTTATTGTAAATTGTTCTGTATTAATAAAATTGTATTTCTTTAGATTAAACTTGCTCACACATTCTTGAATGCAAACAATGTCAAGTTCCTAACATCTTCGTTGTTAATATGATTTTATTTATTCAGACCCCTAATTTTCTATGAACTCTAATATTTGCAGTCTCTAATCTTTGATCAAGTGCTTTATTTCTAACCCAACTCTCAGATCCAAACTTAAAACTGGTTTGAACACTGTCTTGTATACTGCTAGTTTAATGTTTTGGCTAATACCTCTCTTATTTGATATAAATTTTATTCAACTGGCTCTTCACCATACCAGCTTTATTGATTCTGTTGTTTTTTTCCAGATTTAACTTGCCATCTTGACTTAAAACTGTGTTTAAATAGCTCAAATCTTTTACTTGTTCTGTAGGCTCCATTTAGACTGCAGCTGAAGTTTTTTATGCTCCTGCTTACTTTCATAGTTTGGGTCTTTTTATTGCTGATTTTCATGCCAAACATTTTACAGCTGTTATTCAATTTAGTTACCGAATCCTGGAGACTTGCACTGAATTTTTTATTTTTATGTTTTTTAAATTTTATACTCTCCATAAAGCAAATGAATTATTTTAAAAATCGAGATGTAAGAAGAAGAGTAATATTATTATATGATGAATTGCACTGGATGTGTTCAGGAGTACAGCATCATCTGCATAAAGCAATGAGCTAAGTTCGATGTTTCCAATTCTAATATCAGATTTAATGTCACTTTAATCAGGTTGATAGTGATATTTTCTCCCTGGTGCAGGACACCAGAGTGTACAGAGGATTTGAAATTGCAAGTGATCACTATTTAGTCTTGAGCAGGATAAAATTGAATTTCATATTGAAAAGAATAACATGTAAGAAAGTTTTAAAGCAAATAAAAGTTGAGCAGCTCTCGGATGTGAGCTGTAGACTAAAATACACAAAGATTATTGAATAAAAAATGAAAGAGTTTGAGAACAGGAACCAAACCTTGGAGATTCAGTGGCAAGCCTTGAAGAAAACCCTGATTGATTCAGCCAGAGAGAGGCATGTGGTGAGGTTGTCTGCAAGGATAGAAAAATCGGAACTCCATGGTGGACACAGGAAGTTAAAGAGGCAGTGAAGGAAAAGAAGTAAGCATGTAAAAGTTCCTGGCAAATAAGTCAGCTTGTGCTCTTAGAGAATACAGAGGCAAATGTAAGCAAGCTAAACAGTGTGTAAAACTAGCTAAACAAAAGTCATGAGAGGACTTTGGCAAGAATATAGAAAATAAATATCAAGAAGGTGGCAAAATATTCTGGAGGTTGTTGAAGAAGCTTAGAAATGGAGGAAAGAGTGTTGTAAAAGGGATTAGAGATGATAAAGGTGACATGAACACAGGAGAAAAAGATATCCTTGAAGTATGGAGTAATTACTTTGAAAAACTGCTGATGTGATCCATATAGATGATGATTAATACGGGAGGTAATGCACATCCTTGTCTTACTCCTGATTTTACATCAAATTATCTTCCTGTATTTCCTTCAATTTCAACTGTTGACTTCAACTTAAATGTAGACTGTGTATTGCCCTGTGTAATATTCCATTTACCCCATATAACTGTAGTGCTTTGAAAAGCTTTTCCATGGGAACCTTTTCATATTCCTGTGATTTCTGAACTGTTTATCATAAAGTGAAAATCTGATCCCAATAACTTCTATTTGCTCTGAATCCAGCTTGTTCTTCTTCCAATTTCTCTTCCATAATTTTTCTCAGCCTTTTTTTTTTTTTTCAAGTAATCCTTGCATAAATCTTACCTGGAATACTTAGTTGAGAAATTCCTCTATAATTCAAACATTCAGCTTTATTCCTTTTTTTTTTTTTTTTTAATAGATGGGAACTATGAGAGGTTCAACTTCTGACCAGACGCTGAATTATACAGTGTAGGCATTGGATAACATTTTTACTTCCATATTTGATATTTCAGGAGACTCTCTCTCTGAAATCCATTATGTATTTATTGTAAATAATATATGCTTTATTTATTATTTATATATAGTCCTGGTATTGTTATGTAAATGATTATTTTCTATATTTGTTTCTCTTCAGATGGTAGTATATTTTTGCCCTTTAATGTTTATCTAGAATTTTTTTTTTAAACATAAAGTATCTTCATGTTGGACTTTAGTGATAGAACTTGTAAATTAAAGATTTACCTGAAAAACAAATTAAAGAGGATGGAAGGGAAAAGACAATCCTATACTTGTATATCTGATGATGTATATGATCAAAAATAATGTAAAATGGGTACATGATTCATTTGTGGATGGCAGATTGATCAGAATTGTAAGTCAAAACATAATTGGTTGTTGGTTTTCGTGACAAAAACCAAACATTTCATGAAATGGGTGGTGATGGGGAGATAAGTTACTAGGTCAGAATTTTAAACACAGCATGTAATGCTTCCTTAGTTAAATGGAATGCAATATTTAGTGGTGTGAACAACAATAATAAATTTTATACAGCAAATCATACATTATTCAACCATTCAATAGCAATTCAGCATCTGGCTTGGCACACTTTTCAATGTCTTGTAGCACTGATCCAGTGAGGTGGCTAGATAATAGTTAACTGTCATGGATACACAGACATTTATCTTTGTATATCAAATATAAGCTTGCTATATTGTGGATCTTTATTCTTCCATAGTTGGAGGTAATGCTAGTTATATCCCCTAAGTCAGCATTTCTCAAACTTTTCTGGCTCTGGCCCACTTGTACAAAGCATATTATTATTATTCAGGCCTCCATGGAGTCAAAAGACTCATCGTGGGAGGTCCTTTCTAAGAAACGCAAATCTGTCAAGACTCATCGAGGGAGGTCCCTCCTAAGAAACACAAAGTCTATCATATCACTCCTTAAATGCATTGACTGTTCTCGCTCTCACCACTCCATCTGGCAATGCATTCCATGGTTCAACCACCCTCCATGTAAAGAAATCACTCCTCACCCTCTTACTCACAGTTTCCTTTCGTAACTTCCAGGGATGGCCCCTTGTCATGACTCCTTCCCGCTGTTCAACGAAACGAAAGAACTCCCCAGTGTCAATCCTGTAACCACCTCTCAACAGTTTAAAAGTCTCAATCATATCACCCCTCCTTCTTCTTTTGCTGCATTAAACTGAACTCTGCAGTCCACACTCCCTCAGCCGATCCTCATAACTTACATTGTACAGTCCCGACACCATCTTTGTTATCTGCTTTTGTACCCTTTCCACAGTTAATTTATCCCCTTCAAATCCTGGGGACCAGATCTGAGAACAATAGTCTAAGTGTGGTCTGATCAGAGTCTTATACAACGGAATGATAACCATTTTATCTCTGCAGGTCAGTGTCCTTCTCATTATTGCAGCATTCCTCTGCGTTACCTTCACTACCTTTGCAGTATGTCCCCTAAATTTCAGGTTTCTATCAATCATCAAACCCAGATCTCTTGTCTCTCCTACTTCCTCCAGTTTAACTCCTCCCATAGAGTATGCAGCGTCCCATCAATGTATTCCAAACCTCAAGACCTTACATTTTGTTGCATTAAACTGATACTCCCATTCATTTGCCCATCTATCTAGCTTGTTCAAATTCTCTTGCAGGGCTACCACATCTGCACTATTACTAATAACCCTTCGCATCTTCTGCAAACAACCGAATATCCCCTTGCAATCCACAGACAATGTCATTGATATAAAGGCTAAACAATATAGGTCCCAGTATATAGTTCCCTGTGGAACCCCACTTGTAACCTTCTACCTCTTTGATATTGCTCCACCATACACAACTCTCTGATACCTATCAGACAGCCAATCCTGAATCCAGTTGCCAATCTGACATCCAGACCTATGTGCTGCAACTTGAATATCAGCTTATCATATGGCACCCTGTCAAATACCTTTTGCTAAGTCTAGGAAAATGGTAGTATATGCCTTTCCCTCATCTAATGCTCTTGTAACTTTATCATAAAAGGCTAGCATATTGCTAAAACAAGAGCGCCCCTTCACAAATCCATGTTGACTCTCACTAATAACATTACCCTCATCTGCCCAGTGTTGTATATGGTCTCTCACTACAATATCTCCACCCTCATTACCAATAGGTTGTATTTTACCACCAGAAATAATCCTTCATATTCTTTCTGTATTTGCAAAAGTATGAAGCATGTGGTGTAGCATACACCATCTTAACTTTATCAGGGAAAAATTAAGTCACAGGAAAATTAGGATATTAGGAAAATTAAGATATGCAGAAAAAAGTGGACTGGACCACATCGTGTCCAGTCCACTTTGTTATGTGCTGGGAAATTATTTAATACTTTGAAAACATATGATCTGTGGTCTTAGCAGGCAGGGTTTGACAGAACAAAAAATTCATGTACTTTTTCTAAATATATATATCTGATATATGCAAGGAGATTAGTTTCACTGATTAAATCAGTGGGCTCATCAAAATGAAACAAAAAGTGCCTACTGTGACTTAAACATAACAGCTAATATTCCACATTTTCAGCCATGCATATTATTTGATGTTTAATTGCATCATTAGAGAGAGGTACTTTCAAAATAACATTGTTTGCTTCTCCCTCAAGTGTAATGTTTGCCATTATTTTTGCAGCAGGTTTCGTCAAATTTTGTGTACAGTAATAGTAATATTCTGTGTGAAGCATCTATAGTGTTAACATTTTCTACACCACTGATAATGAAATGCATAACATTCTTACTGTGGATTAGTTTTTTGCATTTGTTTCAAAAAAATTTTGGAATCTTCCTAATGTACTGCTTGTTGAGCCTCAAAATAATGGTTTAATTTGGAGAATTCCATTGCTTCATTTGAAAGAGTTTTATAATGCAAAGCCATACAAGTTGGGAGCCTTTTTGATCTCTTGTCCAAGAAAATCCCAGTTTTAATCATTATCATATTATCATAATCATTATATTTTCTTTTTACTTTTGTGTTTTTATTTTCAATTTTTTATATAGTGCCTTATTGATTATTGTTCATTGCATATCTTACATCAAGAATTTCTTCACATTCCTCCCTTGTTTTTGCATATAAAATAGTCATTTGCATTAAGCACAAATTTTTTTTCTGGTTGTTTGCTTCTTCACTATTTTCCACATTTTTTTTGTATTAACATTATCGCAAGCTTCACTAGATTTTTACTTCAAAATACCAGTTTTAATCCACTGTTCCATATTATCCTTACAAAATATATATTTTTACTCAACTAATCTTGTATGCTAATAATAGGGTTGATAAGTAAAAATGTTAAGTTATTCAGTAATTGTATATGCAGAAACTATTTCTCTCAAAAATCAGATGTGACCATTCTAGACTACACCTCACTATGCTTCATGCAGGTAGCAAGCCAGCTGTGCGTTTCTCTGAGTATGTTGATGACAAAATGTTTTGCATGTTTATATTGAAATTAATTCATTATGTAAAAAAAATTTTTAATTAATAGAATTTTTGATATATCACATTTTAAACTGTATCTGAGAATTTATAAATTAAGATAAAAAGAAAAAATATATTTACTAATAAAATTCTCTTGTGGCCTACCAGGAAAACCATGCGACCCACTATTGGGCCATGGACCACACTTTGAGAAAAACTGTCTTAAGCGATAGATGACTTTCATTACATAGGAAAGGTGTCTCAATTTTTTCACTTCATGACTGAAACAAAAAACCAGAAGTGTGAAACATAGTGGTGCATGTGTGGAGTGAAAGGAATAATATAATATTGCTATGAGAGAAATGAGATTTTTTGGAACTTGAAAGTGGTTATTTATGAAGTCTTCATATAGGAAGAAAAAATTTCCAATTGTCATGCTGTTGACAATGACAGCAGGACAACTGTCGGTGTGTGTGTGTGGGGGGGGGTTCAGCAGGTTCACTTTCTAATTACTATGAAAAAAGGAACAGTCAATAGAAAGAAAAATAAAGTTCTGAACCTTAAAGGAGATAAAAGCAGGAAAGAAAATGAAGATGATTGTCTTACATTATGACTTTTGGAGAAAACTGGCAACTAAAATGAAAAGTGTTTCACCTAGTGATGAAGTTATTAACTACCTAGGGATCTGGTTGGTGTTTCCTCCAACTAGGGAAGATAATATGGCTATAATTATGGTAGCAATACTTCTTTCTGCAGATGTTGAAGTGATGTGAAAATGATCTTTTGTGCATTTATATATTGGGATTTTCTGAAGTTTTTTACTCATGAATTTTTTTTTTTATTTTTAGCAACCCAAAGAAACTACCAGGTATGATGAAACTATGAATGTAAAATCTCTTCTGCGTGAGCTCTGCCAGGTAAATTTTCTCATCTGATATGATTGAACAATTTTGTATCTTGTTTTTATTAATCGCTGCTTTTATTATTTGAATTAATAATTTATTTATAATTGAGATTAGTGTACATGAGTAGCATAGCTACATCCTCATTTTATTTAAAACACTAAAATATATAGATTTTTCTACCTCATGTAAGTAGATTGACTAATAAAAAAAAAAATACACACACACACATGGAAGAGATCATATGATTGTGCTGATATTGTGTATCTTGGCTAAGAAATAAGATAAACCTTAGAAATCAAATGTAATTGATAGGCTTCAGTGGTAGTTATTCATAATAATGCCTCGCAATATAAACAACATTGATGCATAAAATAAAGTTGTGGAAAGACACACAGCATTCAAATTGTTTCAGAAACAATTAAGCTTTTTTCAGAAACAATTCTTTTCTTTTCAGTTGCAATCTTGCAACTCAAAAGAAAGTAATGTCCTATTAAGACCAGATTTAAAGAAAAAGAAAGTTAATACTGAGAAGTTGAAGCTATTGTGTGTGTATGTGTGTGTGTTAAAATGATTCATTCTCTCCGACAAATTAATGCAGCCATACTCATTGGGGTTAAGGGACTGTTTCATAGCTATTGCTGATTCAAAAAAATAGTCTCACAGACCTGTAGTAATTTCTGTGCAGCATCATCTTCTTCCTGTGTGGAGTATACAGAGCATAGTTTGGATTGGCAGATCATGCGTTGAGAATTTTTATAAATAAGAGGAGATGAATTTCATCATCTGGCATGAGACCAGTACTCTGATCATTAGTGACATAAATGTCTTAGGGGGAACAAAGAAAAGCTTCCATGTTGGGTCTCTAAAATAGGATTTCCAGTTTATCTAATCCTTAGATGAATCTGACATTTTCCTGTTTATTTTCATAGTCTTTCTCTTTTAATTGCTGATATTGATTGAAAATCGTTTGCAGCATTTATTCAGTTAAAGAATCCTGAAGATTTTCATTGGATTTATTTAGGCATATAGCATCTGTATAAAGTCAGTCATCCCAGTTGACACAATTAGTGTGCCATAGGGTACAAGTCTGAGATTGGCTGGATGAAGACGAAGTGTAGAGAAAGAGACTTGAGTAAGATTGTGGTTAGACTTGCTAAGGGGAGAGCAGACATTCGCGGTATATTTGAAGAGAGAGCTATGAAAAGGGTGCAAAGAAGAGGAATAAAGATATCCAGATTATGGAATGTGGATTACTGACAGATTGAGAGTATATGACCTAAGTTAAAAATTCTCCAATTTTGATAATAAATTTTATGCTACTTTGCTTTAAAAGATACAGATTGATACAGATGATGAACAATAGCAGATAGCTTGCCTTTGTATTACACATCACTGTACATCAAATCATCTTCCCCTACTTCCTTCAATTGTAACTGCTTACTTACAACTTAAGTACATATTCTATATTGCTGTATATAAAATGTCCTATTTACACTGTTTATAAATATATTTATTTATTTAGCATTCGGCACATGCAGTACAGTACAGAATAAAAAACATGAATGTGAATATAATATAAAAACTGCAGTTGCATGTCTTAGTTTCTGATCCATTGTAGTCCTGATGGTACAGCTTGGAGAAAATCGGATCAGTCACCTTGATAAGCATGCAGGCTGCATTCAGTGGTGATGTGATGAATTGTTTGTTTAGGAGCACTGCAGTCACAACGAGAAGAAAGGTGTGTCTCCACTTAAATAACAAGGCTACATATATTCCATGGATTGTACAAATCATTATTCAGGATCACCCATCTCTTACAGTGAAGTTCAAAAATATTAGATAGATTATTAATACTTCAAAACCACATTTGTAGTTGAGGATCATCAGTGTTTGTATCCCATCATCTTGTCCATTTTTCTCTGGAAATGAAATTATTTCTAAGTTTTCTGTTTCGCACGCTCGTGGTCATTTAGATTTTAATTGACTGATTCTCAATTCAGCAATGTCCTTGTGCACACTGAGAAGAGGATAGTGAGATTGTACTCTTGAAAAAAGTATAAAATGTTCAAGAGTACATTTTACCTCCACTTCAAAGGTGTGGAGCCAAGATGTTGCTCAAGATAGGAAGCCAACAAGTGCTCTTTGATGTGATTGTACCAGATATATCAGCCACAGGATGTTATCAAGCTGAGTATTGATGAGCTTTGTTTGTGAACTGTTGAGCCAATTAGGCAAAAACTATTTAGCTACAGAGAATGCTAGATTTAGAGCTGATGAGCATAAGGTAGTAGCAAAGGATCCACAAAGTTTTTGAATGATGTTATTATGAGTTAATTTTAGCCACTGTTTCTCCAAGTGTTTCCTGTAGGATAGCATGTGGTCTAGTGTGACAACTAGATACTTGGGCAACATTGTTATATCATAATGTAGTACCGGGGTGCTTAAGGGTCAAAGCTGTATAACTAAGAGGAGACCTCCACATAGCCTTTAAAGGAATGCGGAGAACCGACCAGGGCTTCTGACCTAATGTCCAATCCTCACCTTCTCGTGGTGCACCCTGTTGGGTATCTACTTTGATACTGAACGAACGAGGATGGGCTGGCAATTTGGGATTTAGCCGACCAAATTGTATTCTTATTGGTTAAACCAAAATAAAAAATGATGGTACAACATGACAAAATTTCATGCCGGCTGGGGCGTCGCCCGGTTAAACAAGGCCCCCGTTGTTTTCGCCAGGGAACCAGGGCGAGCAGCGAAAAGTCAGCTACTGGAACAAATCTGAAAACAAACCCCAACTCAACATCACCAGAGTTAAAGATCGGTACTATCAACGTAAGAAGCCTGAATGGCAAAGAAATGGAGCTAGCTGAGGAATTAGATAAGTACCAGATCGACATAATAGGGGTGACTGAAACAAAAAAGACCAAAACTGGTGAGATCTTTCTGAGCAATAAATACAAAATGTTATATTCAGGCAATAACAATCAAGGAAAAGAAGGAGTAGCCATAGTATTCAACACAAAATACGAGGCTAATCTTCTTGAATGGCAGTCAGTTTCAAGTAGAGTAATGTGGGCAAATATCAGAATGGGGAACTGGACAATGAGACTTATTTGTGCCTATGGTCCCACAGAAGGTTCTACTAAGGTAGAAGTGGAGGAATTTTTTGAGGCTTTAGAAAAAGCAACTGACACAATGAAAAAGGAAAAGTTGGTCCTTGTTGGGGATCTAAATAGTAGAGTAGGAAATGATTGTGAGACATACAAAAATATTTTGGGAAAATTTGGAGAAAAGAGCAAAGCTAATAATAATGGCAAATATCTGTTGGATTTCTGCTCAGGACATGGACTGGTTATTACTAACACCATGTTCCAACATAAAAATGTGCACAAATTCACATGGAGAGAAGAGGCTAGGAATAAGAAAAGTCTCATTGACTATGTTATTGTTGATAGTGATGTTTTCTCCCTGGTGCAGGACACCAGAGTGTACAGAGGATTTGAAATTGGAAGTGATCACTATTTAGTCTTGAGCAGGATAAAATTGAATTTCATATTGAAAAGAATAACATATAAGAAAGTTTTAAAGCGAATAAAAGTTGAGCAGCTCTCAGATGTGAACTGTAGACTAAAATACAGAAATATTATTGAAAAGAAAATGAAAGAGTTTGAGAACAGGAATCAAACCTTGGAGATTCAGTGGCAAACTCTGAAGGAAACATTGATTGATTCTGCCAGAGAGGCATGTGGTGAGGTTGTCTGTAAGGATAAAAAAATCAGAACTCCCTGGTGGACACAGGAAGTTAAAGAGGCAGTGAAGGAAAAGAAGAAAGCATATCAAAAGTTCCTGGCAAATAAGTCAGCTTTTACTCTTACAGAATACAGAGACAAATGTAAGAAAGCTAAACAGTGTGTAAAACTAGCTAAACAAAAGTCATGGGAGGACTTTGGCAAGAATATAGAAAATAAATATCAAGAAGGTGGCAAAATATTCTGGAGGTTGTTGAAGAAGCTTAGGAATGGAGGAAAGAGTGCTGTAAAAGGAATTAGAGATGATAAAGGTGAAATGAAAACAGGAGAAAAAGATATCCTTGAAGTATGGAGTAATTACTTTGAAAAACTGCTAAATGAAACAAGCAGTGATGACAGCACAGTGATAAAAAAAAACACTGACCAGGCATGCAGTCAGGAATACATATCCATACTTGAAGTAGAAAAAGCCATCAAAGGCTTGAAATGTGGAAAGGCAGCAGGAGTAGATGATATTCGACCAGAAATGCTGAAGTATGGTGGTATAAGAGTCTTACAGTGGCTGCACTGCATAGTTCAGAAAGCCTGGACAGAGGGACGAATTCCCGATGATTGGAGTAGAGCTCTCATAGTACCCATATATAAAAAGGGAAATAAAACTGAATGTGAGAATTACAGAGGTATTTCCCTACTGAGTGTTCCTGGCAAGATGTATGCAAGTATACTTGAGAAACGGTTGAGAAGAATTGTGGAAGAAAAGCTTGGTGAAGAACAAGCTGGATTCAGGCCAAATAGAGGCTGTCAGGATCAGATCTTCACTTTACGACAAATAGTCGAGAAAGCATGGGAATATAACAAAGATCTGTATTTAAGTTTTGTCGATTTGGAAAAGGCATATGACAAGGTGCCAAGAGAGAAGCTATTCAATACGCTGCAGTTATATGGTGTCAATGGGGCATTATATCAAGCAATACTTAGTCTTTATTTGAGTTGTGAGTCAGCAGTTAGAATTGAAGGAAGTACAGGAAGATGGTTTAATGTTAAATCTGGTGTGAGACAAGGATGTACATTATCCCCTCTGTTATTCATTATCTATATGGATCACATTATGAAGGAAAGTGGTATTAAACCTGATATCAAAATTGGAGATGTTAATGTCAGCTCTTTGCTTTATGCGGATGATGTTATACTTCTAAATAAATCCGCTACAAGTCTGCAAGATTCTCTGACTAAATTGAATAGCTGTTGTAATAGATATGGTATGAAGGTCAGCAATAAAAAGACAAAGACAATGAAAATAGGCAGAATCATTGAAAATGTCAACTGTGTTGTGAATGGAGAACCTGTGGAACAAGTAAAACATTTCAGCTACTTAGGCACAATTTTTACTGAAGATGGTAAACTAAATATAGAAATAGACAACAGAATCAGCAAAGCTGGTATGGTGGGAAGTCAATTGAATAAATTCATATGGAATAAGAAAGAAATTAGTCGGAACACTAAATTAGTTGTATACAAGACTGTGTTCAAACCAATTTTAACTTATGGATCTGAGAGCTGGGTCAGAAGTAAAACACTTGACCAAAGACTAGAAACTGCAGATATGAGAGTCCTGAGAAAGATTAGAGGCGTGAACAGATGGCATCAATGGCAATATCATATTAAAAATGAGGATATTAGGAAAGAACTTGACATTGTCAGCATCCAGGAATGCGTTAGCAGAGCTAATCTCAGATGGTATGGTCACTTAAATAGAATGGGAGAGGAAAGATTAGCAAAACAAGTGTTCTCTGCCAGGTTGGCAGGAAAACGACCCAGAGGAAGACCAAGATATAGGTGGATTGATACGGTACAAAGTGCCTTAGACGATAGAAATATAAGATATGATAATGTTGGAGTCTTGACAAGTAACAGACTGATTTGGAGGAAAATTGTAGATAGGAAGTTAGTAATGATGTAATTTTTTCATGTAGTACTGTCATATCCTGTACACCCCTTGAGGGTACATGGCAGGAATTTGATGATGATGATGATGATGATGATGATAATGTAGTACCATTTAAGGTGAACTGAAGTCCTGTATTGGTAAGCCTATTGTTTACATGGAAGCAGGGCACATCAGTTTTATCTGCATTTTGGACTTGGTCTCCATTTCTTAAAGTAATTCGTTGAAGTTCCTAGATCAGACGTTAGAATATCTTCCATATTTTAAAATAAGCTGTGCTTAGTAGCAGGAGTGATGTCACCTACATAACAGAATTTTGTGGCTTGCATATATCAGGAGGATCTGAAATATGCAGATTTAAAAGGAGGGAGAATACCACTGATCTCTGGGGTTGACATCATTTTATAGTTTTTTTCTCTGTTTACTAATTTCATTTTTTAGAGTCACTTGAAAATATCTGTTCTTTAGCATATTTTTTATTTATTTTTATATAAATGTAGTGTTTTCAATTTGCTCCAGCTATTGGAGGAAACTCAACATCAGCAGAATTCAAGATATATGCCAGCAACATAGAAGTAGGATGGGTAGAATAATTAGAGAAGTGTTATGCCAACAATTGGTGTTCATCAAATTCCTGACATGTACCCTTCGAGGGGGTGTGAAGGATATAATAGTACTACATGAAAAACATACATCACCACTAACTTAATATCTACAATTTTCCTCTTAATCAATCTGTTACTTGTCAAGACTACAACATTATCAGATCTTATATTTCTATCTTCTAAGGCACTTTTTTACTGCATCAATCCACCTGTATCTTGGGTCTTTTTCCTGCCAACCTGGCAGAGAACACTTGTTTTGGTAATCTTTCCTCTCCCATTTTGTTTAAGTGACCACACCATCTGAGATTAGCTCTACTAACACATTCCTGGATGCTAACAATGTCACTTCTTTCCTAATATCCCCATTTTTACTATGATATTGTCATTGATGCCATCTATTCATGCCCCTAATCTTTCTCAGGACTCTCATATCTGTGGTCTCTAGTCTTTGGTCAAGTGTTATTTCTAACCCAGCTCACAGATGCATAAGTTAAAATTGTTTTGAACACTGTCTTGTATACAGCTAATTTAGTGTTTTGACTAATTTCTCTCTTATTCCATATAAATTTATTCTGTTGACTTCCTACCATACCAGCTTTGTTGATGCTGTTGTCTATTTCCATATTTAATCAACCATCTTCATTAAAAATCGTGCCTAAGTAGCTGAAATGTTTTACTTGTTCTATAGATTCTCCATTCACAATGGAGAATCTATAGAAAATAGGCAGAAGCATATGTATATGCTTCTGCCTATTTTCATTGGTTTGTCTTGTTATTGCTGACCTTCATACCGTATCTATTACAACAGTTATTTAATTTAGTCAGGGAATCTTGCATGCTTGTAGCAGATTTATTTAGAAGTATAACATCATCTGCATAAAGCAAAGAGCTGAGATTAACATCTCCAATTTTGATATCAGGTTTAACACCACTTTTCTTCATAGTGTGATCCATATAGATAATGAATAACACAGGGGATGATGTACATCCTTGTATGACACCAGATTTAATATTAAATCATTTTCCTGTACTTCCTTCAATTTGACTTACAACTCAGATAAAGACTAAGTATTGTTTGATATAATGTCCCATCAACCACATAACTAGCGATTTGAATAGTTTCTCTCTTGGCACCTTGTCATAAGCCTTTTCCAGATCTACAAAACTTAAATACAGATCTTTGTTATATTTCCATGATTTCTCAACTATTTCTCTTAAAGTGAAAATCTGATCCTGACTGTTTCTATTTGGCATGAATCCAGCTTGCTCTTCACCAGTTTTTTTCCAATCTTTTTCTCTGGTTTTCATGTCACCATTATCATTTCTAATTCCTTTTATTGCACTCTTTCCTCCATTTCTGAACTTCTTCAACATCCTCCAGAATATCTTGCCACCTTCTTGATATTTATTTTCTAACTCTTACCCAAGTCTTCCCATGACTTTTGTTTAGCTTGTTTTACACAGTGTTTAGCTTTCTTACATTTGCCTCTGTATTCTCTACGAGTACAAGCTGACTTATTTGCCAGGAACATTTGATATGCTTTCTTCCTTTTCTTCACTGCCTCTTTAACTTCCTGTGTCCACCATGGAGTTCTGATTTTTCTATCCGTGCAGACAACCTCACCACATGCCTCTTTGGCTGAATCAATCAATGTTTTCTTCAGGGCTTGCCATTGAATCTCCAAGGTTTGGTTCCTGTTCTCAAACTCTTTCATTTTTTCTTAAATAATGTTTGTGTATTTTAGTCTACAGTTCACTTCTGAGTGCTGCTCAACTTTTATTTGCTCTAAAACTTTCTTATGTTCTTCTTTTGAATATGAAATTCAATTTTATCCTGCTCAAGACTAAATGGTGATCACTTTCAATTTCAAATCCTCTATACACTCTAGTGTCCTGCACCAGGGGAAAAACATCTCTATCAACAATAACATAGTCAGTGAGACTTTTCTTATTCCTTGCCTCTTCTCTCCATGTGAATTTGTGCACATTTTTATGTTGGAACATTGTGTTAGTAACCAATCTATGTCCTCAGTGGAAATCCAATAGGTATCTGCCATTCTTATTAGCTTTGCTCTTTTCTACAAATTTTCCCAAAATATATTTGTATCTGATAATTATTCCCTGCTCTCTATTTAGATTTGCAACATGCATCAACTTTTCATTTTTCATTATGTCAGTTGCTTTCTCTAAAGCCTCAAAAAATTCTCCCACTTCTTCCTTACTATTATCTTCTGTGGAACCATAGGCACAAATAAGTCTCATTATCCAGTTTCCCCATTCTGATATTTGCCCATATCACTCCACTTGAGACTGCCTGCAATTCAAGAAGATTATCTTCGTATTTGCTTAGTGTTGAATACTATGGCTACTCCTTCTTTTCCTTGATTGTCATTGTCTGAATATAACATTTTGTATTTATTGCTCAGAAAGATCTCACCAGTTTTTGTCTTTTTTGTTTCTAGTACCCCTTGTTGCTTAAGGGTCAAAGCTGTATAACTGAGAGGAGACCTTCACATAGCCTTTAAAGGAATGCAGAGAACCGACCAGGGCTTCTGACCTAATGTTCAATCCTCACCTTCTTGTGGTGCACCCTGTTGGGTATCTACCTGGATACTGAACGAACAAGGATGGGCTAGCAATTTGGTATTTAGCCAACCGAATTATATTCTTATTGCTTAAACCAAAATACAAAATGATGGTACAACATGACAAAATTTCATGTTAGCTGGGGTGTTGCTCGGTTAAACAAGGCCCCATTATTTTTGTCAGGGCAAACAGGGAAAAGTCAGCTACTGGAACAAATCTGAAAACACACCCCAACTCGACATCACCAGATTCAAAGATCGGTACTATCAACATAAGAATCCGGAATGGCAAAAAAAAATGGAAATCGACATAATAGGGGTGAATGAAACAAAAAAGACAAAAACGTGTGAGATCTTTCTGAGCAATAAATACAAAATGTTATATTCAGGCAATGTGACAATCAGGGAAAAGAAGTAGTAGCCATAGTATTCAACACTAAATATGAGGCTAATCTTCTTGAATGGCAGGCAGTCTAAAGAAAAGTGATGTTGGCAAATATGAGAATGGGGAACTGGACAATGAGACTTATCTGTGCCTATGGTCCCACAGAAGATAATACTAAGGTAGAAGTGGAGGAATTTTTTGAGGCTTTGGAGAAAGCAACTGACACAATGAAAAAGGAAAAGTTGGTCCTTGTTAGGGATCTAAATAGCAGAGTAGGATATGATTGTCAGACATAAAAAATATTTTGGAAAATTTGGAGAAAAGAGCAAAGTTAATAATAATGGCAAATACCTGTTGGATTTCTGCTCAGGACATGAACTGATTATTACTAATGCCATGTTCCAACATAAAAATGTGCACAAATTCACATGGAGAGAAGCAGCAAGGAATAAGAAAAGTCTCATTGATTACGTTATTGTAGATAGTGATGTTTTCTCCCTGATGCAGGACACTAGAGTGTTCAGAGGATTTGAAATTGGATTTATTTAGTCTTGAGCAGGATAAAATTGAATTTCATATTGAAAAGAATAACATGTTAGAAAGTTTCTGAAGCGAATAAAAGTTGAGCAGCTCTCAGATGTGAACTGTAGACTGAAATACAATAAGATTATTGAAGAAAAAATGAAAGAGTTTGAGAACAGGAACCAAACCTTGGAGATTCAGTGGCAAACCTTGAAGAAAACCCTGATTGATTCAGCCAGAGAGGCATGTGGTGAGGTTATCTGAAAGGATAGAAAAATCAGAACTCCATGGTGGACAGAGGAAGTTAAAGAAGCAAATAAGTCAGCTTGTAGTATTAGAGAATATAGAGACAAATTCAGTCCAAATCGAGGCTGCCAGGATCAGATATTCACTTTACGACAAATAGTTGAGAAATCATGGGAATATAACAAAGATCTGTATTTAAGTTTTGTTGATCTGGAAAGGCATATGACACGTGTGCCAAGAGAGAAGCTATTCAATACGCTACAGTTATATGGTGTCAATGGGGCTTTATATTAATCAATAGTTAGTCTTTATTTGAATTGTAAGTCAGCAGTTAGAATTGAAGGAAGTACAGGAAGATGGTGTAATATTAAATCTAGTGTGAGACAAGGATGTACATTATCCCCTCTGTTATTCATTATCTATATTGATCACATTATGAAGGAAAGTGGTATCAAACATGATATCAAAATTGGAGATGTTAATATCAGCTCTTTGCTTTATGTGGATGATGTTATACTTCTAAATAAATCCGCTATAAGTCTGCAAGATTCCCTGACTAGATTGAATAACTGTTGTAATACACATGATATGAAGGTCAGCAATAAAAAGAGAAAGACAATGAAAATAGTCAGAATCGTTGAAAATGTCAACTGCATTGTGAACGGAGAACCCGTGGAACAAGTGAAACATTTCGGCTACTTAGGCACGATTTTTAGTGAAGGTGGTAAATTAAATATGGAAATAGACAACAGAATCAACAAAGCTGGTATGGTAGGAATTCAATTGAATAAATTCATATGGAATAAGAGAAAAATTAGTCAGAACACTAAATTAGCTGTATACAAGACAGTGTTCAAACCAGTTTTAACTTATAAATCTGAGAGATGGGTCAGAAGTGAAACACTTCATAAAAGACTAGAGACCACAGATATGAGAGTCCTGAGAAAGATTAGAGGCGTGAACGTATGACATCAATGGCAGTATCATATTAAAAACAAGGATATTAGGAAAGAACTTGACGATGAAAGATTAGCAAAACAAGTGTTCTCTGCCAGGTTTTCAGGAAAACGACCCAAAGGAAAACCAAGATATAGGTGGATTGATGTGGTATGAAGCGCCTTAGAAGATAGAAATATAAGATCTGATAATGTTGGAGTCTCTTGACAAGTAACGGAGTGATTTGGTGGAAAATTGTAGATAGGAAATTAGTAATGATGTAAATTTTTCATGTAGTAGTGTCATATCCTGTACATCCCTTGAGGGTACATGGCAGGAATTTGATGATGATATGTTGATCTGGTACTTATCCAATTCCTCAGCTAGCTCCCTTTCTTTGCCATTCAGGCTTCTTATGTCAATAGTACCGATCTTGAACTCTGGTGATGTTGAATTGGAGTGTGTTTTAGGATTTTGTGTTTTCAAGTCTCATGAAACATTTGAGATACTGCTTATTAATAACTGTTATGTTACATTCAGGGAATAATGATCAAAGAAAGGAAGGAGTATCAGTAGCCTTCAACAATAAACATGAAGGTTATCTTTTGAATTGTAAGCAGTACCAAGTAGAGTGATGTGTGCAGTTGCCACAAGGAGGAACTGTACAGACAGACTTTTGTGCATAAAATTCCACAGAAAGTTCAAAGAAAGAAGTGGAGGAAATTTTCAGGTCATTAGAGCAGGTTGTTTGCATGAAGAAAATGGAAAAGTTTCGCATTTTTGGAGATCTAAATAGTAGAATAGGAAGTGAATACAGGGCATAAGAGATGTTTTATGAAATCTTGGAGAAATGAGCAAAACTAATAATAATGGTAAGCACCTGCTAAAATTATTTTCAGTACATGAACTAAGTCATTATAAATATCATGTTCCATCATAAAGTAGTGCACAAATTCATATAGGTAAGAAATGTCTCATTGACTATGTCATTGTTGATAGATATCTTCGCATTGGTTCAGGATACAAGAGTATGTAAGGGATTTTAAATATTAAGTGATCACTGTTTAGTTTTAAGTAGGTTAAAAAGGAATTTCATACTGAAAAGAAAACTATATACAAAGGTTTAAAAATCAGTTGTGAACACCATTCAGATATTTTAATATTGTTTGAGAAAAAAAACGAAAGACTTTGAAAATCAAGAATCATATCTTGGGGATGTAGTGACAGAGTTACTGAAGAAAACATTGATTTATTCATCTAGAGAGGAATGTGTTGAAGGATAGAAAAGTTCAAACATCACGATAGATATAAAGAAGCAATTCATAAAAGTAAGAAAGTGTATTAATTTCCTAGCAAGTATGGCAGCATGTGCTTTAGGGGATAGAGAGAACAAGAAAGCAGAACAGTGTATAAAAGTAGCTAAACAAAAGTCATGGCTTAATTTCAGTAAAAATACAGATTTATATCAAGAAGATGGCAGAACGTTCTTGTAGCTAGGGGAAAAAAAAGCTCATAAATAGAGGAAAGAGGACTGTAAAAGGAATCAGATTATAACTGAGACATGAAAACTGAAGAAAAAGATATCTTAGATATTTGGAATGATTGCTTGAAATATTGTTAAATGAAACAAAAAGTGACAAAGCGGTGGTAGACAATATTTAATCAGGAGGAGATATCAATACTTAAGGTAAAAAGGCTATCAGAAACTTGAAACATGAAAAAAGGCAGCTGCAGGAGATATTTGAACAGAAATGCTGAAATACAAACATTTTTCAGGGAGCTCTGCTGCGTAATTCAGAATGCCTGGTCAGAAAGTAGATCAGAGTAGACGAACTAATTCTTTAGTTTCCAGTTATTTAAAAAAAAAAAAAAAAAAAAACTGAAAATTACAGGAATTTCCCTACTCGAGTTACAGGTAAGATTTATGCTAGCAATTCTGCAAAGAAGTAAAGAAAAATGTTGCGTGACAGAAGAACAATTTGGGTTCAAGGGAAATAAGGGTTGTCAGGGACAGTTTTTTTGTTTTAAGACAAATAGTTCAGTTGTTAAATATAGAAAATGAGAGGAAGATGCTGGAGGAGCAGGAAAGCATACAGGGGCCAGAGATAGAAGAGATGGAAACAATAAGAAAAACGAAAAACAACAAAACACTGAGACCATCAGAAGTAGTAATAGAAATGAAAAAAGCAATAGGGGTAAAAGGAGTAGACTGGACCCATGAAATAATAAAGTGTGGAGAGAAGAATAGATACTGGAGGAGTAGAAAAGGAGCTTTTGTAGTACCTATTTACAAATAAAAAGGTGACATACTAGACTCTGGAAACTACAGAGGAATAAAACGTACAGAACACCTACTAAAGACGGTTGAAAGAATGGTGGATAAGAGATTGAGAAAAATGGTGGATATTAACCAGATACAATGTGGTTTCATGAATGGGAAAGGAACAACAGATGTAATCTATATGATGATACAACTATAGGAAAAATACCTTGAGAAAAATAAAAAGTTTATCCATATATTTGTAGACCTGGAAAAGGCATATGACAGAATACCAAGGAATCTAATCTGCTGAGCCCTCAGAAGGAAGGGTGTAATAGAAAAATTAGTAAGGATTACAAAAGCAATGCATGAAAAAACCAAGATGGCAGTAAAAATGAACATCTGAACAAGAGAATTTTTCAACATCAAAGTGGGCTTGCATCAAGGGTCAGCACCGAACCCATTTCTATTTGTGATTATTTTAGATGCACTCAGTGAAAGAGTAGCAAAAAATACACCACGGAATATGTTATTTGCAGATGACTTGGCTATTACATTTGAAATTGTAGAAGAGGCCCAAAAGAGTTTTATAGAGTGACAAAATACCTTGGAGGATCTGGGTCTCAAGTAATGTTTAGTGAGAAGGAAGGACATGAAGAAATTAGTATTAAGGATAGAGAGGGTAGTATTTTGAAAGAAGTAGCCCATTTTAGTCATCTGAGATCAACTATAAAGAGAGAGAGAAGGCACATGTAACTTGGCACTCAGAGAAAGAATTAGGGCAGGTTGGACTAAATGAACGGAGATGTCAGGAGTGATATGTAACAAAAATGTACTGAAAAAAGTAAAAACAAGGATATATAAATCAGCAATTAGACCGGCTTTGTTGTATGGAGAAGAGACATACAAAGAAAGAGAACTCCGGAGGAACATTTGGAAAGAATAGAGATGAGGTTGTTAAGATAGATAAATGAAACATCAAGGAAAGCGCATAGAGGAACAAAGATATAAGGAAGGAGATGGGGATTAGAAAAATTATCAGCAAAGTTAGAGAGAATATATTGAGGTGGACCAGCCATGTATAGAGAAGACCAGTAGACCACCCACTTCAGAGTCGCAACAATGGAAGCGAAGGTAAGAGAAGAAAGGGAAGACCAAAGAAAAGATAGTGAGAAAACATCAAAAGGGATATGGAAGAAGTTGGAATGGAAAGGAGGGATGCCCAAGATAGAAATAAGTGGAAGAAAATTGTCTAAGCAGCAGACCCCAAGATGTCTGGAACTAAAATGCCAAAAAGAAGTAGTTGAGAAATCATGATGATAATATCTGTACAGGTAACCTTCATATAACTAACACGGTACTTATACAACGCGGTTTCAATATAATGCGGTCTACAAATTGTAGTAACCCTTTATCTTTTCATATATTTTCACCCCTCGAATTAAAAATCAAATTTTATCTTCATTAAATTTGCATCTGCCCGTATTGCGCATGTAGTTATAAGTAGGGAATTTATATTAGGGGAAATACCCTTTAGCATGCATGTATGTCAATTGTTTACCATATAAAGTGTTTATTGTTGAAAATTGTCTTCATTGTCTACCAGGAAAGCACATTAAAAATAACAAGTGTGTTAATCTCAAGCTGAGCACTTTATTTTCTGGTGAGTTATATACAATATGTAATGCTTTTTTATGCAAAAGTTTTATTTTTATAGTAATGGCCACTTAGAGGGCTTTTGCAATATGATTGAAAATGAAATTAGTGAATTAATTGATGGGGAGATAGATTTAAATTAGGAGGAACTGGTGCAATTAATAGATGACGTCGAACCAAATGGTGGGAAAAGTTCCGCCGAAGATTCTGATTGTGATGAATTCAGTTTAAAGAAATTAGCAGGATCGAACTTAGCAAGAAAGTTACTTTACAGATAATGATCCCTCAGTGGAGCGCTCCGAAAATTCACGAGACAATTGGATATTTGTTTAGCTTCATATTATGAACATAATAAAAAATTGCAGCATAGTGGTAAGCAAGGTCGTATTACTGACTTCTTGATAACTAAACCAGCCGAAGTATGCAATGAGAATTATGCAAATGATGTGCTAGAGATTTCAAGTGATGACAACGTCCGGCCATTTGTAAATAAAGAGCATCTGCGAAATGCTCGTTTTGAAGACAGTGATGATGATTAAAATATGTACTTTATTTTATTTTGCCTAAAACATTTATGCATTATGTGCAAAGAAGTTTACATAAAATTTATAATTTTATAAGTGTTCATATGTATTTGTTTCATAGTTTATATGTTTTCTTAACTTACATGAATTACCTGAAGTAAATAAAAATATATTTTGTTGAGTATGTCATTACTGTTTATATAATAAAAAAAATTTTTTTGGAACATAACTCTACTTTTTCTGTGATCTAAGTCTCGCATAATGCGATGTATATAACGCGGCATTTCTATGGAACCTAACATCCACGTTATATGAGGGTTACCTGTATTTAATTTCTGTAGATCTGGGAAAGGCATATGACTAGATGCTAAGAGAAAAACTGAAAGCTTGTTGTTCAGAGGACTCCATCAATACATGGAGTCCATGGAACAATAAGCAAGTTGTATTAAGTATGAAGAATCCTTTGCCAGACTTTCCACAACCATATTCTCTTCCACATTTGTGTTTTGGTTTTAATATTCAGTTACAAGAGAGATTCACTTGTGAAGTTTATAGAAAGGAGACAAGATGACACTTCTTGCCACATGGCATAACCATTCTTTCCAGAAACTGGGTCATTATCAGAGATCTTAATGCAAGTGAATGAATTCCCCCCCCCCCCCCCCCCCCCCGGCTCTTTCATTGCCAGATTTTGGAGGCCTGAATTGGTGTGGAAAAGTTTCATGTTTGGTTACTAGAGAGCATTTCCAGATTATGTAAAATAAATAAATATACAAAAATAATATAATGTTAATAAAAATAGACACAAAAATATTCTTAGCTCACCCATGGTACTAATGTAGTATAGGTTTACAACTTTTATGGGTGAGAGTCACATAAAAATAAAAAGTCCAGAAGTAGAGTAATGCTTTTGAACTTGTGCTTGGTTTAGTTATACCTCAGATATTCTCTGTCTCATCATAGCAGCTGATTAGCTCAACAACCTACCTCTTCAGAAAATTGGATATAATGTAATTTACAGTATATGGAATATAATGACAACAGGGATCTGTGCTAGTTAATGTCATTTATCAGGTGCCTAATATTATGACAAGTAATTATTTGGATATAGAATGTTATATTCATTCCCCTCTTCTCCTAAAAAATCATTTGATAAGAGTAATTATTGATTGTTAAAATGTTAGTAATTTTTAAATTTGCTATTCCAAAAATTACTTTTTTTTCCACTTTTAGTTTATAGATATGCCCAGTGAGAATCCAATGGTAATACAGCTAAAAAATCTTGCTTCCAAAGTTCTTTTTGCCTTAAGCCTCAATAATTTCAATGCTGTTTTTAGTAGAATTTCTGCGAGGTAAGTAGATAAATATACCCATTTAATTATACATTGTTAGCTATTTCATTGATACACCTTCTGTCCAAAAAGAAACTGAACTTTTCAAAAATAGAAGAAACTAGTGGCGCCACCTGTTGTATCTTTTTGTTGTCGAAAGCGGCAACCTTCATTAGTGTTGTGTCAGCTGTTTATGACATTTGTTTCATAGAAGCAGAGTTATAGTGCCAAGAGCGACGGTGTATTTTGACGAATGGTCGGAAAATGAGTTTCAAACTCATTTTCAGAGAGCTGCGATTGACTTTTGTATTAAACTTGGTAAAAGTTTATTGAAACGCATAAAATGCTTCAAAAAGCATACGGTGATGAATGCTTATCCCTTACTCAGGTTTACGAGTGGTTTAAGCAATTTCGAAGTGGTCATGAGATGCTTAAGGATGATGAAAAGCCTGGCCATCCAAAAACTGGATTGAGCTAAGTTAACATCCAAAAAGTGTGTGATTTCATCAAAGAAAACCCGAAATCGTCCGTGAGATTGATTGAAGATGAATCGGGGATTCCAAAATCAACTGTGTACAACATTTTGACCGAGAGTTTGGGCCTTCGTAAATTGAATTTGCGATTTGTTCCCCACAAGTTGACCGATGACCAAAAAATGTATCGAATTGAAACACTGCAAGGATCTCATTAAAACCGCTCATAAAAACTCAAATTTCCTTGAAACGATTGTTACTGGTGACGAAACCTGGTGCTTTGAGTATGAGCCCGAAACAAAGCACCAGTGTGCTGAGCGGAGACCACCAGAAGAGGGGCATCCAAAAAAAAAGTCGCTTGGAGAAGTCAAAGTAAAGACGATGCTGATTTGTTTCTACGATTCCAAGGGCATTATCCACAAAATTCATTTCGCCTGGCCAAACGGTCAATGGTGAGTTCATCTCGAAGTTTTGAAGCGATTGATAGTGAGAATTCGTCGTGTACGGCTTGAATATCGTGATGCAGGCAGCTGGTCACTTTTGCACGATCATGCAGCATCTCACCGTTCAAACATTGACAGTTTTTGAGCAAAAACTAAGTTTGTGTATTGGATCACTCACCGTATTCACCTGATTTAGCACCCTGTGACTTCTTTCTCTTTCCCTTACTTCATTTGCTGATGAAAGGAAAGCGATACGACACGTTGAAAATGTTCAAGTGGCCACGGCCCTCAACAGTATCCCAAAAACCAATATAAAAAACTAATTTAATGAATTAATTGGCCATGCCAAATGCTGTATCGAAGCTGAGGAAGAGTATATTGATTGAAATAAATGAATAATTATAATTGGCCTGCGTTTTATTTTCTATCAAAAGTTCGGTTTCTTTTTGGATAGAGGGTGTATATCATTATTTTCCCGACAATCTTTCTCATCTTTTAATATCCAGTAACCCAAGTTCTGATGTCAATTCACATTCAAGAAAAGTTTCAGCAGTTGGATATTTTAATAATTTTTGGAATCTAACGAAAAATTAGTATTTATAGCATTTGTAGACCCAGGCAAATCTTATCAGACTCAGCAAATTGTATGGAATTTTTAACTTTTTACAAAAAAATTAATTCATATAAACAAATTTGGTCATAAATGCAGTTTGTAGAAACTGTAATGTTTAATTTTTTTAAAATTTGTTCTCTTGTACTTAACATGATTATAGTGGTGTCTTTGTGTATAGTTGGAAAATTTGAGTGGTAGGAGAGACAGTGAGATGTGGCGAGTGGAGTAGGGTTATCTTTCCACTATGAGTTCCTGGACTCCTTGGAGGTGTCATGTAGTAAATAATAATATTTAAATATTTAGGTATTTATTTTTTTACTATCTTGTAGTCTCCTGTCACCTTTGTTTAATGGTACAGTATGATATCTGCTGTCTTTGTGCCAGGAAACCAGTTCTAATACCTTCATTTTTAATGACTCTGCCATTGATACTATGTTCATTCCACTAATTTTTCTCAGCACTTTCATATCTGTGGTCTCCAGTCTTTGAGGAACCGTTTTATTTCTAACCTTACTCTCACACACCCATTAGTTAAAATTGTTTCAAGTGTATGTATGTATAATAGCCGTTTAGGTGTTTTGCTTAATTTCTCTCTTATTCCATATAAATTTATTTAGTTAACTTCCTATTATACTAGTTTTGCTAAATTTGTTATCTGTTTCTGTATTTAATTTGACCTCACTAAAAATTGGGCTTAAATAGTTTGCACATTTTTCTGTAGGTTTCCCATTCAAGATGCAGCTGATATTTGCAATGTGCCAGCCTATTTTCATAGTATATATATATCTTTTTGTTTACTTTCATACCAATGCTCCCTCTATTTTTATTTTTATTTTTTTTTATTATTATTTCTTTACAGCTTTATGGGCTTGTTACTGCTGAAAATTTTTACACAACCTGAAGACTGCATGGTATTTTGTAACTGGCAAACATGTGGAACAACTATGTGTGTGCCAGAGCATTTCAGTTAGAGGGAACATTGTTTCACATCCAGTTTGTTACAGCAGATATTCAATTTAGTTATTATGGAATCCTGCAGATTTGTACTGTATTTCTGCATACATAAAGAGCTAGATTAATATCTTATCTCCAGTTATTACTTTAACCTAATTCCACTTCCTTCCCTTAAATTCATTCATACTAGATGCACTCATTTCTCTTTAAGAGGAAAAAAACCTAGCTCTTATCCATTTCTTGACTGCGAACAAACTTAACTTCCATGGAGGCGGCCATGTTGTGGTTTTATTTTGTTGACTCCCAATCACTCCCATACTATTTATTACTGCATCATTCACCAAAGACTCACCCATATGTAATCCTGTTCTAGTTACTTCAGCTAAAGTAATCTTTATAGTCCTAATTTCTCTGTTTAACATTAAACTCAGTTTTAACTTCCAGTATCTCCTTACCAAGTATTTCCAATTCCTCATGATGAAGATGAAGGTCGTACCTCCTTTCATTCCGGCTTCTGACTTATAACTAAAATAGAGCCTACGTATACAAGACCGACAGAAAAGCTGTTCAAAATACTACAATGGTATGGTGCAAAACAAAGATTATATCATTTTGAACAGCTTTTCTGTTGCTCGTGTATTTCTTTCCACTTCTACTAAACTGTACATAATACAGATCATTGTTATATTCTCATTATTTCTTCACTGTTTGTCTTGAAATTTGATCTTGACCTTGATTTAAATGGCCTGAACCAAGCTCGTTCTCCAAGTTTTCTGCAACTGTTTCTCTTAATCTCTTCTCATTAGGGAAATTCCTCTATAATTCTTACATGTTTTATTTCCCTTTTAATGGATATCCACTGTAAGTGCTGCTTCAGGATTCAACCTTTTGACCCGGCCTTCTGAATTATGCAGTGTAGTTACTGTAAAAATATAAATCTTCATTAATTAAATTAAGGGAATATTAGATCCCACATTGTTTTAAAACCAAATAAGAAACTCAAAGATTGGAATCAGAGAGTTTCATGCCGAATATAGTATAAAAAAATTATAAAAGTATCGGCGAATACTAGCGTGAGCTGAATGCAAGTAGTCCTAGAATGTAGTACAAACATGGGCAACTCTTTGCAAAACTGTTGGCTCTTTATATTTAAATAAATCTTCATATTATTGAATTTTTGTATACAACTGCTTTAGTATTTTGATTAATTTTCTCTTATTCTATATAAATTTATTTAGTTGACTCCCTACCATACTAGCTTTGCTTAATTTGTCTGTTTCCATATTTAATTTATGGATATGTGATTTTTGTGATGTGAGGGATGTGATGTTTTTTATGAGGAAAGGAAGGAATAGTGGGAGAATCATGCCTACACAAGGTTGAGATACAAGAGGAAGAAAAAGTGGCAGTGGTTTTGAAGCAGTATGGTGTGAGGTGGAGGTTAATAGAATGAGATATTTGGTTGGGTGTTGCCACAGGCTAGGGAAAGTGGACAGTTGAGACAAAGAAATGTATAGTCAGCTTGACTTAATTGAGCAGCCAAAGGGTGATTTTAATTATGGCAGTATTAATTGGCAGTTTACATATCTTGACACAACTTTACATATCTCATACCCTTGACAACACAAAAACAGTAAAATACAGACTTAGCAAAGAATGGTCTAATATAAATAAATTAAACAAATGTAATATGGATAATTGATAGTATTTCAAAAAGTCTCAAGCTAAAACTATAAAAGCATTAATAAACCTATAGCAGTAAAATACAGACTTAACAAAGAATGGTCTAATATGAATAAATTAAACAAATGGAATATGGATAAATGATAGTATTTCAAAAAGTCTCAAGCTAAAACTCTATAAAAGCATTAATAAACCTATAGCAAGATATGGAGAGTCAATCAGAAAAAAAATACAGAAAATCAGATCATTCAAAATGAAATGTTTTTCAGAAAAATAAACAACTCATTGGTCAGAACCCAAAACAAATGAGCAAGTCAAGCACAAATAAAACTATAGAGAAGATATCATGGCTATAATTCTTAAACAGAAATTAAGATGGTTTTGGACACCTTCAAAGAATATCCTTTTAGAGATTACCAAATATAGTCTTGAATGGAATTATTGAAGGAAGACAATAAAGAAACAGACCAAGAAGATCTTGGCTATAGTCTTTGAAGGAAGGTTACAATTATTGAGCTTCAGAGAGATGACAGAAATGGCCAGAGATAGAGCTAGATGCCAAAGATTTGTTCATAGGGGACTCAGCCCATTATCTGACAGATGAGAAAGAAGTATTGATTGGAATTGAAGATAGCATCAAGGAATAAGGAAAATGGATTTCTTGCATTCTTAAGGAACAATGGCAATATATCATGGAGGGTACACGAGGTTGTGAGTCTTAGATATGGTTATATCATCAGTGAATGTGATTGTGAATGGAGTGTTTAATCTTCCCGTAGATGGTGAGAGTGACTCTGAAGCGATCACCTGGGTTGTAGACCAGTCCTATGAGAACTTTGAAGAATGGATACATATATATATATATATATATATATGTGTGTGTGTGTGTGTGGGACTAAAACCTGGTGATTATGAAAAGCTTAGGGAACAACTAGGAGCCATAGTATGGAAAGAGAAGTTGAGAAAGGAGACAGATGTGGTTTCGGCATTGATCAAGAGTTATTTAAGCAGCAGTGTTCAAATGTATTCAAAAAGTGAAAAGGCTAAATAAGGTAGAAGTGAAATGGATAAATGAAGAGATTAATGAAATCTGGAAGAAGGCACTGTGGAGGCAATAATGAATGTTGGTAGGGCTGTCGCCAGATTAGGTCATGCCCTGAGGCAAACAATTAAATATCGCCACTGATGGAGTATAAGACAAAAATATAAGAAAATCTCCAATTGCTATTTTGTTTTTATTACAAGAGAAACATTATAAACTGTTTATAAGCTATGTCCACCTCTATTGATATAGTTAGTAGACCAACCAATCTTTCTTGGATCATTGCTGTTCGCAGATAATTTTTAATCAGTTTAAGCTTGAAAAAACTTCTTTCTGCACTTGCTACGCTAACAGGAATTGTTCAAGTAGCAACGACTCCTACCGCAATATGGCCGAATGAGCACCCTTATTAAGCCTCGTAATGAGGCAGGCTGCCTCTATGCTACACCTTGTTGACGGTACTGTTGATATGATCAACGAATGTTGATAATAATCAGTTGCATGAAGAACACAAAGAGCAGGAAGGTGACTTGGTTGATGAAGATAGAAGTGTAGCATAAGCAGAAATTAGATAGTCAAGCTAAGAAAAATCCTAATAAGGTCTTTTGATATGCAGCAAGTTGAAGAAAGAATCACTATGGGAGGAGGGGGAGGATGTTATTTGATGTCACTGGCAGATTTCTAACTGATGCAGATGATATAGTTAAAATATTCAATGATCTGTTTATCAGTGTGTTTCATCCTTGTGAACATGAGAAACAGAGTGCAGAGGGTATGGTGGAGGAGGAATTGATGGGGAATAAGCATGATGTGTATAAGGAATTAAGTAAACTTGATATTAATGAGGCAATAGAACTCAGCAATATTTTACTGCATGTCTTGAAGAAATTCCCTATAGAATTAACAGCATCTTTGGCATGCCTGTGTAATGCGAGTCTTGCAACAGGGTGAGTCCCAAAGGAGCGAGTGAAATTGTTCCACTTCACTAAGGGGGATAAGAATGAGGTTACAAATTATAGGTCAATCTGTATGTCTGGGATTGTTATTTAGATGTTAGTGGTTGAGGACTAGGATGAAGAAATGGGTTAATAAATAGCAGTATTATCTACTATGGTCAGCATGGATTTATTGGGAGAAGGTCAGTCACACTTTAGCAAGCTGCTTACATATTACAATAGGGTGATAAATTCATTGGATAAGGGAGATGCATATACATTGGTTTACTTGGCTTTTTCAAAAGGCCTTTGATAGACTTCCACATGACTAGTTGGTGAGTGAGTTGAATAGCTGATTGGCTGTCAGGTAGGTGGTGTATAGAGATGTGATATTCCAAAAGAGTAAGGTCATTAGTGGAATTGGAGTGCCTCTGGGATCTGTTTTGGAGCTATTATTATTGAACTTATATGCTAATGACATTGTGACCAACTTTTGGAGATAAGCAGGTGTTTGCTGATGGTGCAAAGTTGGGAAGAACTATGAGAAGTAGACAAGTTAGTGGAGTTGTCAGTTTACTGTTGCAGACGTGCAAGGTCGTGAAAATTGATATGCAAGGTTGGAATGCACAATATACAATTAATTTTAAAGGAAATGGAATTGATGAGAAATAGTGACGATGGACATAGGCTTGAAGTTTAGGGGTCACATTTCCAAAAATTGTAAGAACATTACAACAGATTATGGGTTCCCTTGTATAAGGCTTTGATCAGGCTGCATATGGACTATTACTTGCAGATTTGGTCACCTGGTTTTCATGGGGATGTATTGGAGAGGATTCAGAGAAGTCTCACTAAGTCAGTATCAGGTCTATGAATGTTGGATAATACGAGGAGAGATTGAAGGAATGCAACTTGCAGAATTCCATGAGAATTCATAGAATAAATAATTCAGTGAACAACAATTTAACAAATGGCAATTCATTGAAAAGGTATTTTATCGAATAAACAATTTGTCAAAACACAGTTCACACACTACACAAATGCAGTTGATTGAAAAACAATTCACTGATAATTTTTTTATGAATTATGAAAGAATTCATTGAAAAAGTAATTTTTTTGTGACCAATTGTTTAAAAGTGTTCAGTAAGAATAACTAACGTTAGTCAAGATACAGACAATATATGTAAGTAGTCATTGAGACGTAATAATTATTTCGTTGCATTTTAGAACAAATTTTCTGTAAGTATAGATATTGGCTTCATTGTGTTCATAGTGATTTATCTCTAGACAACAAATTTTGTTCTACTTAATTTTTTCACAACTATGGTCAGATTGAAATCATAACTGACAAATTTTAATATAGATCTTAACTATAAAATTTCATTAACTTTATCCAGCCAGTGCAGAATTACTATTATCGTTTTGAAACGTCTTTATGAAAATGTTATAATAAAAGTGATCCAATTGGAACTTAAACCGAACTGCATAGACAACTTTTAATTCTACAAGTCAGAGAATTATTGTAATATATAATTTCAGTATGTTGTCCCTTTGTAGTCTTGAATATAGTTGAACTGAAAAACGGAAAAATTTGACAAATTTTTGTAAAAATTTCAAATACCAAATCTGAGTAAAATTCTTCCTATATAACTGGCATGTGTGCAGATGTCACATACTACTACTACTAATAATAATATTAGTAGTATGTATATACCTATAATAATAGATCCATAGATCATTTGGTATAAACGAATTCCTTTAGTTGACAGACCTAGGTTCAAATCCTGTTCTATGGCACAAATAATTATTATTAATCTTCTTCAGCTGAAGGTGAGTTAGCAGGCCTTATACTGAGATGCAGGGTTTTCTCTCCAGGAAACAGGCAAACCAGTCCCATGAACACGCATATTTACACACAGGAAATACTCATTGCACAAGAAAGACAATAGGAAACCATGTTGTTCTATAATTATTCCCTAGTAATGTAGCATTGCTATCCCTCCAACTGTTAGGTTAATGAGAGGATGATGAGGGGGGGGGTGGTATAATAATAATAACCATTATTATTACTACTCCTAACAATTACTACTCCACATGCAGACACACACACATCATTACAAGAATGCAAACATACCATACCCAAATCCAACCCCACTTGCTAAAACGTTAACCCATGCACAAGCAGTAGTAGTAGTCCTCTAAACACCTACCTACAAACAGTAAAATCAACATCTGGCTTGTGATGGGTATAGAAACAAAATCACAAAACCACTGCCATCTATTATCTTCCTCAGATAAGCTCTGCAAAGCTTTGAGGATGAACTGAGAAATGCCACCCAAAGAAACAAGTGAATATTATAATCGATTTAATAAAAAGTGAATCGTTGTAAATATGTATATGAAAAAAGATGTAAAACACATTGTTAATATCATTACCTGTGCAATTTAAATAAGATATTTTTAGCATTCTCGACAGAAAAAAATTAGATAGATAATCATATAATCTGTCCTGTGTAACTGAACTATAACTGATTGTAAACTATTAAAAAAATCATTAATTACTACTAATAACACAGAAATTGTTGTGCTATATGACTTGTGCTCTGTACAAAGTATGAGATAAATTGGAATCTGAATTGAACCACATGTGAAAAATTGTAGTATTATCTCTTAAACTGTATGTAATTATATTAAATTGTATGTATTATATAAATATGAGTATTATATGTATTATATAAATTGTATGTATAATTAAATTGTATGTATATGTATGTAATTTATTAGACAGATAAAGTATTATTTGACATTAAAAATAATAATAATAACTATTAGTAGTAATAGGTGCCTTTAATTAGGAATGTAAAGATTCTTTGTGATAATTTAACCATGTCGATATGAAGATTTTTTTACATAATCTTTTCCAGATTGTGTAAAATACATGAAACACATATACTGACTGAAAGTTACATCTCTCAAGAAAAATTACCACACACATCTAATATATATATAAAGGGGATATCATGCTAAGCTTCAACCACATTACAAGTTAATCCAATAAAAATGAGTTCTTTTTGACAAATACACTTCACACGTCTTATAATTTATTTTTCGATGAACTGTTCATTCACTGATGATTTTTAGTTTTGATGAATTATGATTTTTCGATGAATTGTGTTTTGATAAATTGTATTTTCAGGAAACCGTCGATCGATGAATTGGAACTAAAACTGAACTGCACAGACAACTTCTAATTCCACTAAGTTAAAGAGTTTTTGTATATATAATTTCAAACATGTTGTCCCTTTGTAGTCTTTAATATAGTTGAACTGAAAAATGGAACAATTCAACAAATTTTTGTAAAAATTTCAAATACCAAATCTTAGTAAATTTCTTCCCATATAACTGGCATGTGTACAATTTCAAGAAATTGCCAATCAGTGAATTGCTTTTTCAATTAACTGTTGTTTGATGAACTGTCTTTCGATTTATGTCTTATTTGATTAATTGTTTTTTTTTTTTTTGATAAATTGCCTTTTGGTAAATTATAGTTCAATGAATTGTCTTTTGATAAACTGTTTTCAGTGAATTTTCTGTATACCAACTTGTAGAGCCTTGTGAACAGGAGAGGAAATATGCATGAGTTGTACAAGTTGGCAAGGGGTTGGTACCAGTTTAATATGGAGGAGATTTTTCATAGAATATAGGGAGACAAGTAGAGCAAAAGGCCATCCCTAGAAGCTGTATAAAGAAGTTATGAGCAGGGGAATGAGAAGCAGATTCTTTGCATGGAGAATGACTGGTAAATGTGCATTGTCTGAAAGTGTGGTGCAATGGGATTGTCACACATTATTTCCCTATTGTGAGATTCAAATTATACCGTTTTGTGAAAGATGTGGCCATTTCCGATTCCCTTTTATTATCTGTGCTGATATCCCATAGTCTCTATTGCTGAATTCTTATCCAGTTTATACATCAGTTCTAGTGTCTTTTCCTAATACACCCGAGTTTCTTCATCAGCGAAGAGGTAGCATTTAGCTGAATATTGCATAGTACAAGGTTGAGCGCTTAGCAAAGTGGGCACTCATTAGTTGAACAATCTCTTCTATATCCATTACCTACATACCATATGCATTGTAGTTATTTTTTCACATTCATTCTTCCTTTTATTATTATTATATGGGTATCTCCATGGAGTCAGAAGACTCATCGCGGGAGACACACTATCAAAACAATATCTATCATACCTCTTCTTGAACTCATTTATAGATGAAGCACTCACAACTAAGTCAGGCAATGCATTCCATTCATTCACCATTCTCCAAGCAAAAAATCTAGTTTTCACACCCTTGTTAACCACACTTTTCTTTAATTTCCAGGGATGACCTCTTGTTCTTACATCACTATCTTCTTCTTTGAGTTCCATCTCCTATCAGAGGTCGGCGATTCTGAGCAAATTTTGAGCGATTCTCAGCTATTCTGAGCAGTCTCTCAGAGTTCATACCAGTCCACTGTCTGATATCTGCCAGCCAAGATTTTCTTTGTCTTCCTTGTCCTCTTCTTCCATTTATCTTCCCTTTTATAATCAATTGAAGTATCTTATATTTTTCTTTACGAAGTAGGTGTTCCTTCTTTTTATGGTATCTAAAAGTTCACGTGATTTCCCCATTTGTTCCAGTACTTCCTGATTGGACGTTTTTGCTGTCCATGGGATTTTTAACATTAGTCTGTATAACCACATCTCAAAGGCTTCAAGTCTTTTTATTGATGTTGTCTTCAAGGTGCAAGTTTCTGCACCGTACAGCAGTACAGATCATACATAGCATTTAACCATGCTTACTCTAAGCTCTAAGTTTAAACTGCAGTTACACAGTGTTGATTTCATCAAGAGAAAATTTTTTCTTGCCATTTCAATTCTAACTTTTATTTCCATTTCTGGATTGCAATCTTCATTTAACCAGCATCCGAGATATTTAAACTTTGCCACTCTTTCTATTTGTTTCCTATTTAAAGAAAGTGCTAAATTAAGAATTGGTTTCTTACTTATGACCATGAATTTAGTTTTGGTGATATTTATTTTTAATCCCATTTTTTCACTCTCTGCATTTATTAGTTCCAAAAGATTTTGAAGATCCTGAATATTGTCAGCCAGAAGAGCTGTATCATCGGCATATCAGATGTTACTGATGATTTCACCATTTACACTAATCCCTTCCTTTCTTCCTTCCAAGACTTTTTGAAATATGGCTTCTGAGTAGATGTTAAAAAGAAGAGGTGACAGCACACATCCTTGCCTTACTCCTCGTTTGATGTTAATGGAGTCTGTAATAATGTCATCAACTTGAACAGATGCCTTTTGGTTCCAATATAAGTTTTCAATGATCCTGATGTCTTTACCATCTAATCCAATTCTTTTTAATAGTACAATCATTTTAGCATGTTGGACTTTGTCAAATGCTTTCTCGAAGTCGATGAAGCAAATGAATATTACCTTGTTTTGGTCAATACATTTTTGAAATAAGAGTTGAGAACAGAAAAGGGCCTCTCTTGTTCCCAAGCCGTTTCTAAAGCCGAATTGGGTATCACTGATGGTGTCTTCACATTTTCTGTATATTCTTTTGAATTATTTTCAGAAACATTTTGAGAACGTGACTCATTAGGCTGATCATTCTATAGTCATTACAAGTTTTCGCATTTACTTTTTTAGGTAGCATGATGAAGGTCGACTGTAACCAGTCTTGAGGGATTATGCCTGTATCATAGATCTTATTAAATAGCTTTACTAATATGTTAATGTTGTCACCTTCTAATAACTTTACTATTTCTGCTGGTATTCTATCTGGTCCTAGGGCTTTATCATTTTTAGCTGAGTTTAATGCACATTCTACCTCTGATTTTAGAATGCATGGACCTTCCATATGTTCATAAGTATTTTCTGGGTTCTGTCTGTTATCAGTAAAAAGTTCTTCTATATATTTCACCCATTCTTGTATTTTGTCATCCTTTTTGGATATAATTTCTCCCTTTTTGTTTCAAAGGATACAGAATTGTTTTTTCTTATATATACCTGAGGTCTCTTTCATCTTTTTGTGTAGATTAAATGATTAAAAAACATGTGTAGATCATGTTTTTCCTGTAGAATTTCTATTTCTTTACATATTAAATTCATCCAGATTTCTTTTGCTTTTTTGATCTTGTGTTTAATAATTTTCTGAACCTCTGTATATTTTGTTGGATTATGATTTTTATATGATCGGCGTTGATCCATATGAGAGAGAATTTCATCAGTCATCCAATCTTTCTTTTTTACTGCTCTATTAGGACATAAGGTATTGGTACATTTCTCTATGAAGACAGATTTCAGTTTGTCCCACGATTCAGGATTATGCACAAGTTATTTCTTCTGCATAATCTTTTCTTAAAAATACCTTGCTTATAAGATTCACATCCATTTTGCTCCTATACATTTATTCTTTGAACTTTAGATATGCATTCTGATATTGCATCACTTAAGTATTTTTAATGCATTCCAGACACTGCTGATATCCATATTGTTCCCGTCTAGCAGCTGATACAATGGGAATGCTGAAGAGTATAGTTGATATTATACTCCTCAGTTAGTCATAATTTCCTGCTTTTTAATTCATGTTCAGCATTTTTCATTGCACGAACAATACAGTCTGTTACATACATTACTGTACCATATATAGGTGTTCCACTGTTCCAAATATAATACCGTCTCAGGAGTAAATTTTGCAAAATGTATTTCAGTCAGCCCAGTTAATTTTCCATCTGGTTATCCACAGAGGAGAATGTGGTTCCTACTTTGACATACTGGACAGGAAAGTTAACTATGTATGTTCTCTTCAGCATCCTGCATAAAGCAAGGGAGCAGGTTGTTTAAGATCTTGTTGCAGAATACAAGTAGTTAAGAAGATAAAAGAAGGTATTGTATCCATTATTAAGAAGAGAGAGAGAGGTTATCAGAAAGCATATTATCCAAAATCTGCCCTCACCCATTTATGTTGGCACTATTCTCAGATTATTGTATCCATTAAAATCACCTGTAAATAAATATGGATGGATGCTGCTGAAATTTGAGATTATGGGATCAGCTTGAGTTAAATCCAAACCTTGTGGTAAATAAATGGAGCCTTCTGTAATAAGAAATTCCACTGATAGGCAATTACTACACTTCCAGAGTATTATTAAGCTAATTTTGCCGAAAAAGGTATATTTGTTCTCAAGGATAGCGGCTTCTCCCTGATCAGGTCCATCTCCATTTCTGCCTTTACAAATATTATTATTATTACATAACATCTCCAGGGAGTCGAAAGACTCATCGAGGGAGGGCACCTACTCTACAACTCTGTCTTCGCCACTCCACCAACCCCAACTACCTTCATCATCTACGCCAACGCTATCTACTGCCGACCACCCTTGAATTCACCCTTGAGTAGCTACAGAAATTATTTCTGTCTTTATCTTTCTCTGTGTGTGTGTGTGTGTGAGAGAGAAGAAAGTTTGTGTTTTCCACTAGTATTTTCACAGACAATCTCATAATGAAATGTTTTATGGATTAGGTCCTCACTGCATTTTAAATGTCTCCTAGAGAGAAACAGGCTTGTTTTTGCAGAAGTAGCTTAATATTGATTGTTGGCTGAATCCACGACAGTTACACTATAAGAATATCTTGGTTCATTTAATTTTATTGATTTATCTGATTTCTGAGGGGCTGAGGGTTTACCTTAGTCTAAGTTGTGCTTGTCATTTGATTTTGGGAAGTATTAATGGCCACTGTTTATCTCTGTCTCTCTGAAAAAATATTTAATACATCATCTATATGTGATTAGTTCTCGTGTTTACTTTAAATTCAACAGATGAAGAAGTATTCTCTCTCTCTCTCAATTTTTTTTGAAGCATCTAGTGAACAAATGGTGGATCGTTCACTAGATGCTTCAAAAAAATTGTGGAAGGTTTTCACAGTTGGATCCATTAGAATGCATTAATTACCCAAGCTATTATTCTTACTACTGAAACAGCTGTTAATAGCTTGGGTAATTAATGCATTCTAAAGAGAAGCAATCACAAATCATAAAGTTTTAGGTATGTTGAAATTATTGGATGGTAGGATTGCCATATGTGTTTGTCTACCTTGTAATGTTTTCTTAACTACCACCTTTTCAGCATATGAGAATTTCATGATGGATATCATGTGGTTATCTTCTTTGCATTCTGATTTTGAGATAATTAATGCTTGGGTAATTAATGCATTCTAAAGAGAAGCAATCACAAATCATAAAGTTTTAGGTATGTTGAAATTATTGGATGGTAGGATTGCCATATGTGTTTGTCTACCTTGTAATGTTTTCTTAACTACCACCTTTTCAGCATATGAGAATTTCATGATGGATATCATGTGGTTATCTTCTTTGCATTCTGATTTTGAGATATTCTGTTCACATTTGAACTTTTGTGTCTCTTTCATTCTTTGGCATGCTTATGAATAAGCTGGATGGTTTTCTCCAGATTTGAAGCATTTGGTTTTTTTTTGCAGAGTATAATTTATTATTGTGGTCTTTACTACCATATCAGCAGAAATGGTATTCCTGTATTTTTGGCATTGAGGCATCTTGGTAGATTAGGGATATGGAGCTTCATGGTAGCTAACATATCCTGCTTTTACAGAAGTTGTTGGTTGAGGCAGTCAGAAGTAAGAATAATATTTCTGGTCAGAATCAGATCACCATCCTTACATATTAGGATGTGCCTGATATCTGTCACTTGTTGAGCTTTATTCTTTGAACATATCTCTCAATCTGGAGATCTCATTCTGATATCTCTAGGATAGTTGAGTGTTTTTGGAAATCTTGGCAATCCTTCTAAACCCTTTTGAAAAAAGAACAGCTACATTTACCTTACTAGCTGTTGAAAGTTTATTTTTCACTTGGTTAGAGTATAATAAATTTAGTTTAATCCTTTATCCAAGTGTGAGCAAACAAAGTTTGCGCCTGAAAGTATCTTCAGGACTGGGGTAAGGTGGTACAACACCCACCGAAGAGACCTCAATAAAGGTCGAAACTAGTCTGGGTTGTGCCCTTCCCTTAATGCATAACATTAGACATATCCGCAAGGAGATGTGTTTTGCATTATGGGAGATACTGAGATAGGAGTGTTGGTAGCTTGCTCCACCTTTGCAAGGAGTGCCCTGGTGTTGTACCACCTTACCCCAGTCCTGAAGATACTTTCAGGCGCAAACTTTGTTTGCTCACACTTGGATAAAGGATTAAACTAAATTTATTATACCTTACTAGCTATTCACCTGTTATGTGATTATTGAGAAACTATGGCATATTTATGTGTGTTGAAACTTTGTTTCTTGTTTCTGTTATCAGATAATGTATCTTCCATATCTGTACTTGGTTGGAGTCTTGTGACATCCTTTGAAAAATTTGAGAATGAAGGTTTCCTGATCAAAGGAATTTTTTGGTTTGGTTCAAAGATCTTCGACCTACCACCATACATGGATGTCCACTATCTGATGAGCAATAAATGCACTTGGAAGTGGAATGGCAAGTTATCCCTGATGCTATATATCAATTGCAGAAAGCCTTGAATCTTGTTCCAAGACCATGGGCACTGTTGAATCATACAGCAAGCCTACTAGCTGATTGATTCTGGCCTGTCCTCCAGGACTGCCCTTCTTGCTGAAGCAGGGACTAAAGCAGGGCAAGACTACCAAAATCCTGCTTTTCAAATGTGCACAGGTTGCACTGAATGGCAAACATGGTGCAGACATTGGATCACAGTGATGGGATGATGGACTGGATAAGTAGAATGTAGAATATGGGAAAAAATATAGAAAAACAGAATGTATAGAAAGGGTATGCACCATCACTTTTAAGTTTATTTTTACCATGAATAAGTGCCACCACATGAAGTTGTGAAGACTAGAGACCACAAATATGCAACTTCTGAGGATAGTCAGGAGTGTGAACAGTTGGCACCAATCATTATAATAATTGTTAAATTTTAAAACCATATTAAAAATAAAGATCTTCTAAAGCAACTTGACATCATTAGCATTAAAGAGCGTGTGAAAAGAGCCAATCTAAGATTGCGTTGTGAATTAAAAAGCAAAAAGTCGATGCCAGGATGGCATCACAAAATCTAGGTGGATTTTTACTGTTAATAGTGCTGTGGACTGAAATAAGGTTTGAAAGCATGTTAAACCTAGCTTCCTGCTTAAAATTTTCAGATGAAAATTGTTGATAGGAGCTGCTGTTAATAATGTAAACTTCACTATCATATTGGAGGCACTTTGAACTAACAGTGGTGACTACGAATTCATTTCATACTGTGATTCTTTTCTGTCTTTGATATTGCTCAGTTGTAATTTTTCAAAATAAAGGTATTGTATAGGTGAAAATGCCCAGTTATATTCAGGATAGTTTTCATGGTGTTAGGGGCAAAAAAAATTTCATAAATTTAATTTGTATATTTTACACAATTAAATTATGAATGTTTTTACGAATAGCCTTGCATCCAAGAAATGTACCATGAAAAAGTATAACAGTTGAATTCAAGAAAGCTAGACAAACAAATTAATGTTTCCAGTAATAATGTAAATAATAGTTCCAAAGAGTAATTAAAATGATTTTTAAGATTAATTGATGATATTTTGCATTTTAGGTTACAAGAACTTTCTAGCAGCAATGAAGAAAATCCTGATTATATTGATATTGAACTTATACAGCATATCAATGTTGATGTCAATCGATTGATGAAGTTGCTGAATGGTATGTATTCAAGTGGTTTTAAATATTATGTGTTCAGCATGTGAAGTTGTAGGATAGTGAAAGTAATGCATTTTCCTCAACAGACCAGGTTAGCTACCGTCTACAGTGAGCAAGAAGTAATGGTAAAAACTGATGTTGGATTAATTGATTAAGTAGGTGAGGATTTCTCACCTGTTCAGTAGTTAGGGTTGAAGTTATTATGCTTGTAGCATTGGATGAGTTGAAGACATTAATTAGGATAGGCAGATGGGTCAGCAAACTGAAATATGTTGATGACACAGTACTTCTCTGCAATGACAGGGTAGAACTAAGACAAATCCTTGAGTTCATTAGATCAGCAAGTAGAGGGCTTAATAAAAATTCAACCCTAGTAAAACAGATGCTATTTCTTGAAGGAAATAGCAACAAACTTAGAACCTAAAGAAGTCAAAAAAAAGATAGCTGCTTTTGAAATGTGATGTTACAGGAGACTGTTGAAGAACATACTCAAAGGCTGACAAATGGATAGGTTCAAGAAAGAATTGGCAGAACTTAGACACCTTAACACATAAAAGCATGGGCAAAATAAACCTGAAATACTTTGGACACATAGAAAGAAAGAATGGAAAGAGGCCTTCTGATAGAAGGGAAAGTTCTTGGGAAAAAGACATAGTGGACTCTCATAGATGAATAGTGTGTCTGGAGTGACTGTTCTTGGAGAGTTGAAGCCTCAAGAATAGTCACTCCAGAGTTGGGGCCACTTAGCAAGAATTTGGCATGTTATTGAGGTATGGATTAACCATAATCCACACCTCATAATCTGCTAATGTGCAGTGAAATTATGTGTACTACTTTTCATCAAAATTTATCTCAGAATTGTTTATTATTTGTTAGATCTCTAAGAAAGTTCTTGATACCATAGTTTATAGCCTCTTTTAGAAGAGCAGCACACTTTAAGAAGTGCAGCATATTTATAGATTATGAGATATTGTTGATTGTAAGCAGTAGCAGGCAAAAGATCATGGACGTAGCTACAGGAGTAAGTGGAGTTGACGGTACAGCTGAGTGCTTGACTGATAACAGTACGACAGCAGGTGAAAGGGACCAAGCATCATTGATTTCTTTCCCATACAATTTCTCATTCCATGAGATCGCTGCAAGCTGCCTCCTGAGTTTGAGATGATCACCTGCCTTAAAGTTACACACAACTCTTTCTCACAAAAAGGATATGGCTGGCCATGGCCCAAGTGATTACTTCATGGTCACTTTCACCAACTGGAGGATGATGTGACACATCATTTATAATAGTATTTTCTGATGAGATAATCAAATCCCAGACACTTGATCCATGTGTGGCCTATGATGCTGTCTCTTCATTCCAGTCTATATTACCATAATTGAAATCGCCCATAATGATCACCTTTTTCTTATTAGCTAGACCAATTTGTCTAAATATTTCTTTCTCACAGCCTTTCACATTACCAGGTCTATAGCAGCACCCTACCAAATATTTCATCTTATCTACCTCCACTTCACACCATGCTGCTTCAAAACCACTGTCAGTATTTGCTTCTTGTATTTCCACCCTAGATGGGCACAACTCCTCATCAATAACGCTCCTCCTTCCTTTATGCTTTGTCTTCGCAAAAGACTACATATCCTTTCATCTCTATTCCTGTCAGAATGTCATCCTTATTCCACCATGTCTCACTTATACCAACAATTTTTGGGCAATTGAACTCTATCAGTGCTACAGTTTCATCCCCCTCCCTTGTTTTGAATACTTCTAGCATTTGTAAACATACACACTAGCTCATTTCTGTTTCTATAATAAGTCCCACTAATCTCACATCAAAACACTTCCCCCAGTTGAAGCAGGCGGCATTAGATTAAAGGCCGCTACCTTACTTAAAAATGCAAGACCACCAAGAAGCAACATCTCCAAAGGAGAAAAACAGCGGTGATCATGAATACAGATAACTGCAATAATAAATTGTTATCCAATGTAGCAGCTTACTTGCCTATAGTAAAAAAAAAAAAAAAAAAAAAAAAAAAAAAAAAAAAAAAAAAAAAAACCCTACAGTATCAATTAAAAACAAAACTTTAGGCCTGGTAGAAAGCATTACAAGTTGGCCTACTGAAACTGTGGCCATACTAAAATTTTTTTATTAGCATACACCAAGACTGCACAGGCCACCTAAGGTCCATAAACCTGGAGCCCCATCCTGGATGCTATAAATTGTGCCACTTATAAACTAGCAAAACACTTGGCATCCGAACTCAACAAACACATTAGCAAGACATTGTGTTACATAAAATACTCCACACATTTTTAAAAGCACTATATAAAACCTTCAATTAAAGGAGAAAGATTGCTTAGTAAGCTTTGATGTGTCATTCATTTTACAAATGTTCCAATAGACGATCCATTATTATTATTATTCATGACACCTCCAAGGAGTCCGAAGACTCATCGCAGGAGGACACTTATTGTACAACTCTCTGTCTCCACCACTACACCGAACCTCTACTACCAATCATCCACATCAGTGCCATCCACTGTCCAACACCACCACCACAGCTAGTATTTTTTGTCAGTAAATTGCGTGTGTTCTGAAGGGCCGATTTGTCTGTATGCAGGATGAAAAACCAGAGTTTCCGGGAGGGAAAACCCTGCTACCTCCGTATGAGATCGGTTAACTCACCTTCGATTGAAAAAGTCCATATAAAGATCCCCCCCCCCCCCCCCCCCCCCCGTCATGACAAGACTCGAACTTAGGCATTTTCCAATTGAAGGGCACAACTTACCATCATTCTTCCAATTGTGCTATGGAGGCGCTTTACAATTGAAGAGCGCAACTTACAATTTCCAATTGAAGGGTGCAACTTACCGTCGTTCTTCCATTTGCGCTCCGGAGGCATCTTCCTATCCAAAATTTATTTTCTTGACATTTATAAACTCTTTAAGCACTGCCTTAATTCAGGGGCTTTTAGCTGGAACAACCAGCTCTTTTAACAAATTGAAGCAATGAGCTCCCCTCCCCCCATTGCAAATTTATACATAGAATCTCTGGCAGTTAATTCTTCCCCCCCCCCCCCCAACCCCAAGGTATGGTTGAGGTATATAGATGGTGTCATTGCCATTTGGCCTCTTATCCCACAAGTTCTGTCTGACTTACATTTCCTCAAATCAGTTTCACTGGGGAAGAAGAAGAAGGAACTCTTGCCTTAAATCAGTATGTTTTAGCTGAAACAATCAGCTCTTTAAAGAAATTTAAGATGTAGCAATTCAGTTTCCTTACCCCCCCCCCCCCACACACACACAGGAAGATACTTACATGCCACTTCACACCACCATCCTGCACTGAAGTTTGGAATTTTCAAAACCTTAGCTTCCAGGGCAGAGTGAATTTCATTATCAAGTCAAGCACTGCATTTGGAACAACAGGCTCTACTCACATTATTCCAACCAAATGGATACAACAAAAAAAACTTGGGCCAAACTCCTTAAAAAGAACAACAAACTCCCATCCCCTAAACCAGACTATGCATACACTATATCTTTGCTCTACATCAAAGGTTCAACAGATAAACTGGGCTCTCTCCAGAAATGACACAATCAAAACTGTCTACAAACTGCTAAACAAGATTTCTACTCGCCTAAGACAAATTAAGGATTGCCTAGACCAGTGGTTCTTGACCTCGGCAGTTGTGCCCCTTTGGGGGCACTGTGAACGCTGAGGGGTTTTAAGCATTAGGGTGTTAATAATTGGTGGATTTTTATATAGATAAGGATATTCATAGATATTATCTTATATTTAATCCTACCATAGAGAATAATCTCTGTTTCTAACAATTATTTTTTTATAATTCTGAGTGCACCTATATGTTATTATATGCACAAGGGTTCACTCCAATTGGTGCAATGATCTTAACTCTTTCTTTCAGAATCTAATTAATCACTGACTCAAGAAAATACAAAATAAACACATTTAATATAACAAAAACAATATATATACACTTCAAACAATTATTACACAACTAACTACAAATTAATTGGATCCAAGGCCTTTTAAAAAATAAACTTACACTTAAGATTAGACTAAACACTTTGTTTGCACAATCACAAAATATTCATAGCCAGTTTCTTTCTCTGGAAAGGCTTGTAGATTTATGACTCTATTCTTCATTTTTCAATAGATATATGACTCTATTCTTCATTTTTACAGGATCCTTTCTCATCACTTATGTAACACACATTAATTCTTCCTGACTTAATTCTGTCTCTTTTCTTCAGTAGAAATAATAGTCAGATCTGGCGTCCTTAATACAGATGAAACTTCCTAATCAGAGTTTTCTCAAACATTCCTTTAGAACGTAAATAGCAAATTCTTCTTTTATTCACCAAATGCTTATTGACAGTCTTAACTCTTCCACTTTAAAAAACACAGTTCTAAGATTTCCTTCTCGGAATCTACTACTAATCTTTCAATTAGTGTTTCCTCCAATATTCCGTTTAAAACGCATATAGCAATATTTTCCTTTTATTCATCAATACTTATTCCACTTTGAAACTTAATAGTTCCATGATTCCTTTTTTGGAATATACTATTAACTTTCTTCCGACTGTCACTTAAAAAAACTTAAGTTCCTTCCGAACCTAAATGTCTGCCGCCCTGTGTTCTAAATTCCTTCCGAACGCTCTCTTGTTTACAGCCGTTACCCAGATACCGAACGCTCTCTTGTCAGCTGTCAATCACTCCATAAAACTTCTCCGCGAGCATGCGCACTCCATGAAAGTCAGAAACTAAGTACTGTAATAAAGTGGCTGACACGTTGTATCCGTTAGCAACAAGAGAATGTCCTCATAAAACACAAAACTTAATATTTCAAGCCATAATAAATTTGTTTAAAGTAACACAACTAATCAAATCCGGTAAGTACATTAAATTTTTAACTGTTTTACATATCACTTTTAACAAAACAATTTCCATAACGGGCACATCGCAAGTGCCGACAATGCGTGTTATGAAAACAAAACTAATAAACATACTAACATAAACAATACGTAAAAATATTCAGAATTTTAATTATGATTATTTTTACAAGGGGATGCTGGGTGGGGTGGTAAGCATTATACTACTAATAATAATAAAAAAAATTCCGTATTTAATCTAGCATCCCTATTTATATTGTATGTTTGACAACACTTCAGAATATTGTATGTCTGGCAGTACTGTTCAAATTTATTTGCTACTTATTTTTTTAGAATTTTTACGTTGAAAATTAAGTAATTGGGCTACTTTTTGTTCTGAATTTTCTACATTAAAAATAATTAATTTGAGCTATTTTTATTATCCATTACTTTCATAAACTTTATTTGGTATTTTTCCTAACACCTGTCTAACAACTCTGGTTTGCAGATTTAATCTAGCCCGCTGTATTGTGTGGTGCACGTCGTTGATATTGTGTAGCACTGTAGCCCATTAAAATGAGTGAAAAAAGAAACGTGCTTATTATGTGAAAAAAACTTTTTCAAAGGAAGGAAAACCTTCAAGAATGATTGAACATTTAAGAACAAATCATTCAAATAAAGCAAAAATGGATGTGGAGTACTTTTGCAGATTAAAGACTAAATTTAAAAATCGTTCTAGGCTTAAAGTGTTGGTTGCAAAACAAAGTAACTAGCAAGAGAAGGAATTTGTTGTGGTGTCTTACAAACTTTCAGAATTAATTGCCAAATGTGGAAAGCCACATACTATTGGTGAAACTTTCATCTTACTGGCTATAAATGAGGTTTTAGGTATGATGATTGGCCCAGGTAAAAGTAATATGACGTTGTCAGTTCCTCTCAGCAATAGTTCAGTATCAACAAGAATTGACGAAATGGCAAAGGTCATTAAAAAACAACAACTTTGTGATGATTTAAAAACCAAAAACCATAGAATTTTCTTTGCAACTCAATGAGGCAACTTTAAGTGACAACGAAGCTTTGTTAATGGCCTACATGCATTATATAAATACTAATGAAGAAATTATTGAAGGGTTTCTATTTCCTGAACAACTGAAAATTGACACAAAAGGTTCTACAATTTTTAAGGTTGTTAAAGATGTTTTTAATGCTAAAAACATTTCTCTCACAAATATTATTGCATGTGCAACTAATGGAGCACCAGCTATGATTGGTCATTACCATGGATTTATAGCACATTTAAAAGAAGTAGTTCCAAATATCTTTACAATTCACTGCATTCTTCATAGGCTGCACTTACTTGCAAAACATCATAGCGGTAGACTACATAAGACATTGGATGATGTTATTAAAGCAGTGAATAAAATAAAAGCCCAGTCATTGAATACGCATACTTTTCGGGAACTTTGCCATGAAAATGAAGAATTTCAGCATCTTTTGCTTCACACTGAAGTTAGATGACTCTTAAATGGAAACTGCAGTGCTTTAATGATCTCTACGATACTATTTTGAAAGCATGTGTAATGTTTTAAAAAGAAAAGGTTGACATCGCATATCTTTCCGATTTATTTTCACCAAATTAAATGAGATTAACATTAAATTGCAGGGAAGCAACATGAATCTTATTAAAGCAAAGGGAATTATAAACGCTTTTATCAGGAAATTAACATTCTACAAGCAGAGCATTGCAAGACTAGATTTTCTGCAGTTCCCAAGTCTAGAAATAATAGATGATTTAATATTAGATACAGATTTGGATTGCTATTGTTCCCAATCATCTGACTCTGAAAGAAGACTTGATGATCAGATTCAAAGATTTTGATGAACTTAAAATACCCGATTGTGTCATAAATCTATTTCTTTCTGATACCACTTCTGTTCATCCAAATTTGTATGAAGAATTTATTGACTTAAAAAATAATTTTGAAGCTCAAGTACAATTTCAACAGCATGGGTATAAAAGATTCTGGCCAAATGTGCAATGCAAGTATCCTCAGCTTTGACAAGAAATAAAATTACTGCTCATTGCTTTTCCTTCTTCATACTTGGTCGAGAAAGGATTCTGTGTCATGTTGCAATTGTTAGCTAAGCAGCGAAATAGATTGCAAATAAGTGAAAGTGGAGACTTGAGAGTTCGTTTGTCAAACATTGAACCTGATATTGAAAAATTAACAGTTTCTCATCAGGCTCATGGTAGCCATTAATGATTGGCTTATTAAATACAATAGGTGTATATCTTTTTTTGAGTAAAAATTAATTTGCATCAAAGTAATTAATTTTTCATTATCTATCAGTTCAAATATGTTGATGGTAATTTAGGTTTGCTTAATAATATATTATAATTATCTTATTGAGTCATTAACTTAATGTAAAATTGAGCAGGGGTGCCAGGCTATACAAATTGTTTGAAGGGGGCACCAGGCAAAAAAAAGAACCACTGACCTAGACCCTCTCTCCTTCCCTGGTGTCTACAGCATCACTTGCCAGTGTGGAGCTCAATATTTTGGACAGACATGACAAACTACTTTAGTAAGGAAAAAAGAACACAAAAAAATACAACTAAAATGGAGAATCAAAAAGCAGACTATCTCGACATTCCATAGAGAAAGACCACCTCATAAGATGGAAGAAAGCCAGACTACTTCACAAATCCCATTTCTAATCGGAGAGACTGATCCTGGAAGCTGCACAAGTTTTACAGAACCTGGTTACCTTCAATAGAATGGATGTCATGATTTTAAACAGATTTTGGCACACTACCCTACCATGCTCCTGCATTAACAACAGGAATCAACACAAAGACTGTCGCCCTCCATGCATGTGACTGTCCTTGTTATTGAGGTCATTTTAGTTTCATTTTAGTTCTTCACTAAGTTGTGTAGTGTTAAATTATCTCTGATAATGCTAGCTTAAGCTAGTGAACTGTCAGCTTTAAATCAATAGTAAATTATTTATTTATATCACATTGTCTATGTAGTTTTTCATTCCAGAAATTTAGACATGAAAAACATTTGTTTAGGTTAACAGATTTATATATGTTGCTTTTAATGTCTTTGTAGTAATGAACACAGCACCTACAAATTTATAGGATTTTGATGCAGTTGTAAAATATTGTTTATGTTCTGCCTGTTTTATTAGGCAGAAGGATATGATATATTCAAAAAAGATATGAACATGTTTACTTAATTTGATTGCTGTTAAGTAGCTAAAAGTGGAGTTTTGTTTTCTGCTCACTCAGCCAGTTGCAAATGTCAACGTTTTGAATAATAACTGTTTATAGAAAGATAAATGGCTATTATTTATCTTTCTGTAAATAATAATACAGTTCCTCTAATGATCAGAAATTTATCATTTCTAATATTAATTATATTTCTGACTGAAGAATTTTAAGTTTTTATTTTAAAATGTAAAAGATTATTTTTTGTATTCTATTAAAATGGTTCATGAATGTGGCAGTTTTTTTTTTGGTCTTTCCTTTAAATGTTTTAATCATCTCTCTTATTCTTTTGCATTAGCGGTAAATTTATTTATAATAATGATGATGATGAATGATATTGATTCACTTTCCTGTTTTATTTTAAAGTGGATTTCTCATTTCAGATATTCAGAATGTAAAGGTAGTTGGGAGCCTATGGGGGTTGCTACAGTTGCTAGAAGCATCAGGAATAAGAAGAAAGAATTTTTGGCATTGATTAGTGCAACCTTGCCAAAAGTTATAGGCATTAGTGAGACTTGGCTAACAGCAGATGACAGTTATACTGATAGAATGTAATGGATTTAGTATTTTCAGGGAAAATAGGGTAGACAGAACAGGGAGTGGGATACTGCTGATGATAGCAGATGAATTGGAGGCAACAAGATTAGGAGTCAGGTGGAAATGCAACGTATACACTTAATGAGAGATATTACTTCAAGCAGAAATATGACGGAGGGGATGAAGGAATCCATTACTAAGGTGGCTACTTTGTGTGGGGAAAGTGATCATGTGGTCTTGACTTGAGAGGTAACAAAATATGTGGAAATTTCAGTTAAGAAGAGATATATGTGGAACAATAAGGCAGTGATTATGTTAGTTAGGAGGCTGCTTGAAGTAGTACCATCACATAACAATCTGCAAGGGAAGGATGTTCACAGTGCATGGGGGATAGTCGAGGGATATCTGGTGCAAGCAATATTGCACTGTTTATTCGAGGTCAGGAGGGTAAATCGGGTAGGAGTTAGATGGATGAGTATTATCATTAAGCATGAGCTGCAAAAAATGAAAATGTTGAGGGTATAATAAGGAGAAAGATTACCAGCTAAGTTCTGAATAGTACAAGGATCAAGCAAGAAAGGTGACCAGCATGGTAAGAACGCAAAATCAGATTATGAGAAGAAATTAGCCAAAGTGGCAAAAGTAAATCCTAAAGAGTTTTTTTTCGTTATGTGGCAAGTAGGCGGAAGAATAATTAGGGAAGAGTAACTTTAATGAGTGCAGGTTGTAGAGAGGTAATAGAGGCAGATGAAATTGTTGAGTTACTGAGTGACCATTTTGCAAATGTATATCATCAAAGTTCAAGATATTGTTATGGCAGAGGTGATAGGGATTGATGTGAGAACAGAGGTTGATGAATTGGAGATACTTAGGATATTGCAAAATCTGAATGCAAATATAGTTGTGGGATTGGATGGGATTTTGGCTCACATTTTAAGAGAGTGCAGGGTTTTGGTTTTGACTAGGCTGATAAATCTCATCTCTGGCAAAGTCCCAAGTGAGTGGAAGGAGGGCAAAATAATTCCTTTGCATAAACAAGGATCTAAGTCTATAGTAGCAAATTATAGCCCAATCAGTATTTCAGGAATGGTGGTATAACTACAGGAAATGTTAGTCAAAAAAAATAATTCGGGAATGGGTGGATAAGAATATGATACCCTATGGGGAGGGGGCATTGCTTTGTGAAAGGTAGGTCATGCCTTAGTAATCTCTTAATTTTTTATAATAAAGTGACAGCTGAGTTGGATAAAGGGAATGGCTACATGATAATACTGTGGATTTTGCAAAGCATTTGACAGGATACCACATGGAACTCTATTACGCGAACTGCAATGAATGAGGATGGATATGAAACTGGTAATATGGATAAAAGGGTGGCTGATGGACAGATTCCAGAAAGTAGTATATGGATGAGCAGAAGCCAAGAGAAGGCAAGTGACTTGTGCTGCAGGGCTCTGTGCTGGGACCATTGCTATTTAATTTGTACATAAATGATGTAGGAAATAATTTGAAGGGAGATATTCATTTGTTTGCTGATGATTCAAAGTTGGATAGGTGATGTAGAGAAGTTGCAGGATGATTTGAATAGCTGACAGTATGGGCAAAACTTAACAGATTGATTTAATGTGAAAAAGTGTCAAGTTATGCATTTTGGGATACAGAGATTACAAGCTGTGCACCACCTCAATTAGGGAACTGTACTCCAGGAAATTGAAGTCAGGGATTTGGGGATAATAGAAGATAGAGTTTGAAGGGTAGAGGGCACATAGCTAAAGTAGCCAGGGTAGCTCACAGGATTACTTGGTTATTGAAAAATACACTAACAAACAGATAAGGGAGTCATCATTCCTCTTTATAAAGATTTGATACCACCACATCTGGATTATTGTTCTCGGATCTGGTCACCCAGGTTTCTTGGGGATGAGGAAGTGGTGGAGAAGATCCAGATGCAAGTGACCAAGATGGTCTGCGGAACTCTCTATGAGGATAGATTGAGGATTTGTGGATTGCAAAAGGTGGTTGATAGGCAAAAAAGCAGAGGATATAATAGAAACATTTAAGTTACCTAAAGGATTTTATAGGATTAATGCAGGGAAAATGTTTCAACACTTGGTTAGAGGGATCAGAACAAGAGGTCATCCTTGGAAATCGGGTAAGAGTGTGCTTAGCAAGGGCATGGGGTTAGATTTTTTACTTGGAGAGTGGTGAATGAATGGAATGGGTTGACTGAATCAGTTGTAAGTGCTTTGTCTGTTTCTAGTTTCAAGAAGAGGTACGATGGATATTGTGTTGATAGTTTGGGTCTCCCATGATGAGTTTTAGGACTCCACATAGGTGCCCATACAATAATAATAATAATACTCTGTATACATTTCATATATTAATAATATTCTTCATTTTCAGAAATTATCCAAAAATTTAAGAGTTTAAAGAAGAATGTCTATGTTGTTCTAATGATCAGTTTAGAGAAGGTAAGATATGTCTATTTTTTTAAAGATATATGAATTAGAATGCTGTTGTTGCTGTTTGTGTGTAAGGGGAAAGGGAAGAGTGGTACTGTTTGTTTGATGCAGTGTGCATCGCCCCCCCCCCACACACACACAACAGTCAAGAGTTATGAAATATGTTAGGCTCATTATTAGTTTAATGGAATGAATACAGCACAGAGGAACAATAAAATAAAAATTTATTAGATCCCATATTTCGTTTCTTTCACAAGAATACAATCTCAAATTGTAAAAGCACAACAATTAATGGAAAAATAATTAATAAAGAAAGAGCTATATGGCTTCATTTCAACAACATAAATTATGTAGAAATGGTGGATATTAAAGATCAGTTTTATTTCAAAGCCGAATGTTGTAGAAACGAAAGTTTTGTAATTTCGAGCAGAGAGTTTATCAGAATACAATCCTCATCATCAGAGTTGCCTTTGCTTGCGCTGTTTAAAAGATCATGGTTGTTGTCCAAGCAACCATATAGTTGCCTTTTATTATGGTCACTTAAACAGAATGGAAGAGGAAAGAGTAGCAGAACAAGTGTTTCTGCCAGGTTGACAGGAAAAAGACCTAGAAGAAGAACAAGATGTAGATGGATTGATATTGTTTAAAATGTCCTTAAAAGAGAAATATGAAATCTAATAATCTTGATATAAGATCTCTTGGAATCTTGATAGATAAAACAGATTAATTTGGAGGAAAATTATTGATTGGAAGTTAGTAATGGTGTAACTTTTTCATGTAGTACTGTCATAATATCCCGTTCACCCTTGACAGTTCATATTCAGGAATTTGATGGTGAAGGAAGGAGATGGAGATCTAAACAGCATAGGCTTTCTGTTCAGGACATGGACTAGTTATTACTAACACCATGTTCCAGCATAAAAATGTGCACAAATTCACATGGAGAGAAGATTCAAGAAATATGAAAAGTCTCATTTACTGTGTTATAGTTGATAGTGATGTTTTCCCACTAGTTCAGCAGAAGAGTATACAACCATTATTTCAGAGGATTTGAAATTGGAAGTGATCACCATTTAGTCTTGAGCAGGATAAAATTGAATTTCATATTCAAAGGAGAATGTAAGAAAGTTTTAAAGTGAATAAAAGTTGAACAGCTCTCAGATGTGAACTGTAGACTAAAATACACAAACATTATTGAAAAAAAAAATGAAAGAGTTTGAGAACAGGAATCTAATCTTGGAGATTCATTACCAAATGCTGAAGAAAACATTGATTGATTCAGCCAGAGAGGCATTGAGATTGTCAGTAAGAATATCAAAATCAGAACTCCATGGTGGACACAGGAAGTTAAAGAGGCAGTGAAGGAAAAGAAGAAAGCATATGGGTTCTGGCAAGTAAGTCAGGTTGTGCTCTTAGAGAATACAAACAAAAATGTAAGAAAGCAAAGCACTGTGTAAAACTAGCTAAACAAGAGTCATGGGAAGACTGGTAAAAACATATAAAATAAATATCAGATAGGTAGCAAAATATATGCTGGAGGCTTTTGAAAAAGTTTAGAAGTGGAGGAAAGAGTACTGTAAAATGAATCTGCGATGATAAAGGTACTATGAAAATCAAGATAATAGTAATCTAGATGTTTGAAGTAAATACATTGAATGATTTTAAATGAATCAAGAAGTGACAGAATGGTGATAGGAAATATTCAAGTGGAATACTATCAGGAGTATTTTTCAATAATTGAGGTGGAGAAAGCCATCAAAATCACAAATGTAGAAAGGTAGCTGGAGTAAGTCATTTGACCAGAAATGCCCAAATATGAAAGTTTTATTTATTTATTATTATTTATTTTTTTGTAGGAGGCATTTTTATTTTCTTTTTATCCATTATTTTCTGTCATTTGCACCATTTGATTGGTTTAACTCTGAACTTCAAAATAAAAACACCTGAAACTAAGCTTCAAATAAAACTTCACTCAGATTTACATTTCTTGATATCACATATACATCTCATCTTCTAAATTAAATTAACCATTAACTTATTAAGCATCTTCAGACATCTTTATAATCAAGAAAAATATTTTTAATTTACAAGAAAACAAATATACAACATTAAGTCTGTATAACTTAGCTATGTGAATACCAGTATATTTTTCAGATCACAACTTCGGAAGGCATGAAAAATGCTTTAGTTGCACAGCTTCCTTTCAGTTATATAAGTGAAAAGCTGTTATCTTCATCATCATCAAATTCCTGCCATGTACCCTCAAGGGGTGTACAGGATATGACAGTACTACATGAAAAAATTACATCATTACTAACTTCCTATCTACAATTTTCCTCCAAATCAGTCTGTTACTTGTCAAGACTCCAACATTATCATATCTTATATTTCTATCGTCTAAGGCACTTTGTACCGTATCAATCCACCTATATCTTGGTCTTCCTCTGGGTCGTTTTCCTGCCAACCTGGCAGAGAACACTTGTTTTGCTAATCTTTCCTCTCCCATTCTATTTAAGTGACCATACCATCTGAGATTAGCTCTGCTAACGCATTCCTGGATGCTGACATTGTCAAGTTCTTTCCTAATATCCTCATTTTTAATATGATATTGCCATTGATGCCATCTGTTCACGCCTCTAATCTTTCTCAGGACTCTCATATCTGCGGTCTCTAGTCTTTGGTCAAGTGTTTTACTTCTGACCCAGCTCTCAGATCCATAAGTTAAAATTGGTTTGAACACAGTCTTGTATGCAGCTAATTTAGTGTTCCGACTAATTTCTTTCTTATTCCATATGAATTTATTCAATTGACTTCCCACGATACCAGCTTTGCTGATTCTGTTGTCTATTTCTATATTTAGTTTACCATCTTCAGTAAAAATTGTGCCTAAGTAGCTGAAATGTTTTACTTGTTCCACAGGTTCTCCATTCACAGCACAGCTGACATTTTCAATGATTCTGCCTATTTTCATTGTCTTTGTCTTTTTATTGCTGACCTTCATACCATAGCTATTACAACAGCTATTCAATTTAGTCAGAGAATCTTGCAGACTTGTAGCGGATTTATTTAAAAGTATAACATCATCTGCATAAAGCAAAGAGCTGACATTAACATCTCCAATTTTGATATCAGGTTTAATACCACATTCCTTCATAATGTGATCCATATAGATAATGAATAACAGAGGGGATAATGTACATTCTTGTCTCACACCAGATTTAACATTAAACCATCTTCCTGTACTTCCTTCAATTCTAACTGCTGACTCACAACTCAAATAAAGACCAAGTATTGCTTGATATAATGCCCCATTGACACCATATAACTGCAGCGTATTAAATAGCTTCTCTCTTGGCACCTTGTCATATGCCTTTTCCAAATCGACAAAACTTAAATACAGATCTTTGTTATATTCCCATGCTTTCTCGACTATTTGTCGTAAAGTGAAGATCTGATCCTCACAGCCTCTATTTGGCCTGAATCCAGCTTGTTCTTCACCAAGCTTTTCTTCCACAATTCTTCTCAACCGTTTCTCAAGTATATTTGCATAGATCTTGCCAGGAACACTCAGTAGGGAAATACCTCTGTAATTCTCACATTCAGTTTTATTTCCCTTTTTATAATTTTATTTCCCTTTAAATAATACTCTGTATTATTTAATTTAAGTTGTAAGTCAGCATTTAGAATTGAAGTACAGGAAAGGTAGTTTCATGTAAAATTTGTTAAGTTTTCACTCTGTCTCCACTCTTCCTTATCATCTCAAAGAAAGTGGCATTAAACCTGATAACAGAATTGAAAATATCAAACTTAGATTTTTGCTCTTTGCTAATAATTTTATACTCCTAAAAACCAGTGGAAATCTCCAGGATTCTTTACTTGTAAAATCAGATAACATCTGTAGCAAATTTGGCATGAAAATTAGCAGTAAAAAGACCAAAATTATAAAAATAGGCAAGAACGTGGAAATGTAATAATGTAAACTTAATTGTATAGTACTGTCATGTTATCCTGTACACCTCTTGAGAGTACATATCAGAGCATTGATGTTAATGAGGAAACATTTTTTTAAAATAATAAATAAAAGAAAACATTTTTAAATTAAATTTAATACAAACAAAAAAAAAACTCAACCTACTTACAATAGGTTGTAATAGATTTTCAAACTTTTTTGGTTGGGAGTCGTATTAAAAAGAAAGTATTTCTTATGATATCATTCCAGAATATGAGAGCATAATAATCTATGCTGTTTTAAAGTTATTTAAACAGAATGGGAGGAAAAAGGTTAGTAAAACAGATGTTTTTGCTATGCTTGCAGAAAGTTTCCAAGGAAGATCAAGAGCTAGGTGAATTGATGTAGTAGAATGCCATAGAAGACTGAAATATAAACTCTTATAGTATATTCCTGACAAACTATCTGTCAACAATACTCCAGATTAATGTCAATTTATCATGTAGTACTATCATAGTATCTTGTACTTCTCTTGAGTGTATATATGAGCAATTTGCTGATAAAATTAAATGTGACAATATTTTAAATGGAAAGTTTACAGAAGCATTTATATTTTTCTATCCTCTTTTGTTGTTTCATGTTTGAAATTTTATATTTTGCATTAACAACCATTGCAGGTTATTCTTTTCCTTTATTTGGAAATCTGACCTTTGAGAGATCTTTATAGGAATTGCAATCAACTTAAATCTGATTTTTTTAAGAGTTTCTTCAGAAAAGTTAATTTTATTCAACTGAATTATCCCTGTAGCTGAGATGGTTTTCTCATCCTTCTCCTATCTCATCCTGTCTTACCTATGTAAATTGCAGGGTGTTTTTCCCATAAACCAGAGTTTTTCATCATGTAAAGTTTTTCACTTGACACATTTGATTATTATTACTACTCCAAGGAATCCTTACTCATCAAGGGAGGCCCTAAACATCATGTCAAGAACTATCCAATATTTGCACAGTATCTATCACACCTTGCTTTGAATTCATTCACAGGCATCACACTCACAACAGACTGGCAACCTATTCCACTAATCTCCAAACAAGAAACCTAGTTCTAACCCTTGCTAACTACCTCTTACTCAGTTTCCATGGATAGCCCCTAGTTCTCCCACCACAAGACCTGTTCCTAAAATTCCTCTGATTTAATCTTGTAAGAACACCTCAGTAATTTGTATGCCTCTTATATCACCCCTTTTCTGCCTATCAACCAGTTTCTGTAACCCACAAATCCTCAACCTCTTCTCATAAGGCTCATTCCACAGACCAAGTGATCTGATGAGCTGCTTTAGCCACTTTTGCCATGTCCCCCCCCCCCCCTAAACTTTCACTCCCAATCCACTAACACTCCCAAGTCTCTGGCTTTGTCCATTTCCTGGAGTACGATTCCACCAATGTGGTATACTGCTGATAATCTTTTCATCCCAAAATGCATACCCTTAACACTTTGCCACATTAAACTGACATCCATTCTCCTTACCCCAGCCTGCCTATCTATTCAAATCATGTATTAACTATTGCAACACCCAACTTTGCATCATCAGCAAATAACCAAACAGTTCTCTTCAGATGCTTTCCTATATCATTAATGAACAAATAAATAGCAGTGGTCCAAGAACACTGCTTATCGAAGCAGGCCTGTGACTGTGGCACACTACTAGTCACAGGTCTTCTGTGCTCTACTTCTGAATAAACTACTCTCTCATATCTCTACATTAACCACCCTCCTATCCATCTCACTAACCCTACATCCATCCCATGTACTGCAGTTTACTGATTAGAATTCCATGGGGTATCCTGTTAAAGACCTTTGCAAAGTCCAGCAGTATTACTGTAACACTGTAACCCATTACCTTTATCCAATAGCTGTCACTGTATTATAAAACATGAGCAAGTTACTGATACTCCCTTTCTTTTAGTGTTGCACAGTGATCAGCATTCATTTTAGAAATTATGGACTTGACAACCATGTTATAAAAAACTTTTAATTTCCTGACATTTCGATCTTCATATTAAGATCATCATCTGGAGCATATACAAATATACAGGACAAGTTGTTACATTACATACAGTAAGCTAGAGAAACAATGATTAGATCACAGGTTATTCTACTGGCATGACCTCTAGTGAAAAAAAAATTTTTTTTAATTATTTAGAAACTACATCAATAATCTACATCAACTACATCAACATGAATAAGCATTCTTTTTTTATAGATAGTTTTCTTTCATAACAATGAAGTCCTATTTTTAGCATTACAATTGTTATTTTTGATTTAGGATCCTGGATTATCTATAGTCCTTTATAGTTACTCTTAGAGAGGAAGGTTCTGTGGGTTGAATATGTGCCTTCCATATTGGGATTTTTAGACCGTGCATTATTGTTCAGATTGGGGTGGTTGATAATAATCTCACAGGCTTCCTTAAATTTGCATTCATACCATGTTTTGGTGTGATGTAGACAACTAGTGTTTTTCCAGTCAATTCTATGTAAGGTGTTCAGGACATGATCAGAAAGGCCAGCTTCACCATAATTATTATATTAAATGTGTCGTTTATGTTCTTTTTGTCTGATAGGAATTGTTCATCCTCTTTCCCCTATATATGCTATGTTACAGGTGCAATACATACGGTATACTCCATGGTGGGCCAGCGGAGAGAGTGGGTCTTTGGATGAGTTGAGTAAGATTTTTAATTTTGCAGGAGGTTTAAAGGTGGCATTGAGGTTATATTTTTGTAGTATTCTGTTTATTTTATCTGATGACCCTTTAATGTAAGGAATAGTTATAGCTATATTGTAGTCTGGTTTGTCTGTTTTTTATTCGGTTCTTGTAGAGAATTTCGTTAATAGTGTTTTGGCTGTAACCATTTTTTTGAAAAGTATTGCTGATAACATTAAATTCGTCTTTCAGTGCATGTTCACTGGAGCAAATCTTCAGAGCCCTGTTTTTTAGAGTATTAATGACATCAAGTTTTTGTGTTGAGTGGTGGTATGAGTTTATGTGTATATATTGGCAAGTATGTGTCGGTTTCCAGTAAATAGTAAAGGAAAAATTGCCAGAAGGAAGACATGTGACAAGTGTATCTAGAAATGGAAGTGTGTTGTTACGTCGTTACCTTCTTATATTTCTTCTTACTTTGCTTATAATGTTTACTTCGTGTCTATATCATTAATCATCATTATCATCATCATCAAATTCCTGCCATGTACCATCAAGGGGGTGTACAGGATATGATAGTACTACATGAAAAAATTCAATCATTACTAACTTCCTATCTACAATTTTCCTCCAAATCAGTCTGTTACTTGTCAAGACTACAACATTATCAGATCTTATATTTCCATCGTCTAAGGCACTTTGTACAGTATCAATCCACCTATATCTTGGTCTTCCTCTGGGTCGTTTTCCTGCCAACCTGGCAGAGAACACTCGTTTTGCTAATCTTTCCTCTCCCATTCTATTTAAGTGACCATACCACCTGAGATTAGCTCTGCTAACGCATTCCTGGATGCTGACAATGTCAAGTTCTTTCCTAATATCCTCATTTTTAATATGATATTGCCATTGATGCCATCTGTTCATGCCTATAATCTTTCTCAGGACTCTCATATCTGTGGTCTCTAGTCTTTGGTCAAGTGTTTTACTTCTGACCCAGCTCTCAGATCCATAAGTTAAAACTGGTTTGAACACTGTCTTGTATACAGCTAATTTAGTGTTCCAACTAATTTCTCTCTTATTCCATATGAATTTATTCAGTTGGCTTCCCACCATACCAGCTTTGCTGATTCTGTTGTCTATTTCTATATTGAATTTACCATCTTCACTAAAAATCGTGCCTAAGTAGCTGCAATGTTTTACTTGTTCCACCGGTTCTCCATTCACAACACAGTTGACATTTTCAATGATTCTGCTTATTTTCATTGTCTGTCTTTTTATTGCTGACCTTCATACCATATCTATTACAACAGCTATTCAGTTTAGTCAGAGTTGCAGACTTGTAGAAGATTTATTTAGAAGTATAACATCATCTGCATAAAGCAAAGAGCTGACATTAACATCTCCAATTTAGATATCATATTTAATACCACTTTGCTTCATAATGTGATCTATATAGATAATGAATAACAGAGGGGGATAATGTACATTCTTGTCTCACACCAGATTTAACATTAAACCATCTTCCGTTACTTCAATTCCAAATGCTGACTTACAACTCAAATAAAGACTAAGTATTGCTTGATATAATGCCCCATTGACACCATATAACTGAAGCGTATTGAATAGCTTCTCTCTTGGCACCTTGTCATATGCCTTTTCCAAATCGACAAAACTTAAATACAGATCTTTATATTCCCATGCTTACTCGACTATTTGTCACAAAGTGAAGGATCTGATCCTGACAGCCTCTGTTTGACCTGAATCCAGCTTGTTCTTCACTCAGCTTTTATTCCACGATTCTTCTCAATCGTTTCTCAAGTATACTTGCATAGATCTTGCCAGAACACTTAGTAGGGAAATACCTCTGTAATTCTCACATTCAGTTTTATTTCCCTTTTTATTATGGGTACTATGAGAGCCCTACTCCAATCATCCGGAATTCGTCCCTCTGTCCAGGCTTTCTGAACTATGCAGTGCAGCCACTGTAAGACTTTTATACCACCATACTTCAGCATTTCTGGTCGAATATCATCTACTCCTGCTGCCTTTCCACATTTTAAGCCTTTGATGGGTTTTTCTACTTCAAGTATGAATATGTATTCCTGACTGCATGCCTGGTCAGGAATACATAGTTAGAGATGATAAAGGTGACATGAAAACAGGAGAAAAAGATATCCTTATTGTGCTGTCATCACTGCTTGTTTCATTTAGCAGTTTTTCAAAGTAATTACTCCATACTTCAAGGATATCTTTTTCTCCTGTTTTCATGTCACCTTTATCATCTCTAACTCCTTTTACAGCACTCTTTCCTCCATTCCTAAGCTTCTTCAACAACCTCCAGAATATTTTGCTACCTTCTCGATATTTATTTTCTATATTCTTGCCAAAGTCCTCCCGTGACTTTTGTTTAGCTAGTTTTACACAGTGTTTAGCATTCTTGCATTTGTCTCTGTATTCTCTAAGAGCACAAGCTGACTTATTTGACAGGAACTTTTGATATGCTTTCTTCTTTTCTTTCTCTGCCTCTTTAACTTCCTGTGTCCACCAGGGAATCCTGATTTTTCTATCCTTGCAAACAACCTCACCACATGCCTCTCTGGCTGAATCAATTAGGGTTTTCTTCAAGGCTTGCCACTGAATCTCCAAGGTTTGGTTCCTGTTCTCAAACTCTTTCATTTTTTATTCAATAATCTTTGTGTATTTTAGTCTACAGTTCACATCTGAGAGCTGCTCAATTTTTATTTGCTTTAAAACTTTCTTACATGTTATTCTTTTCAATATGAAATTCAATTTTATCCTGCTCAAGACTAAATAGTGATCACTTCCAATTTCAAATCCTCTGTACACTCTGGTGTCCTGCACCAGGGAGAAAACATCACTATCAACAATAACATAGTCAATGAGACTTTTCTTATTCTTAGCCTCTTCTCTCCATGTGAATTTGTGCACATTTTTATGTTGGAACATCATTAATAATTCCTTAATTCCTTAAACACTTTCTGTTATAACCTTAATTATACCTCACTAACTCTTTAATTTATGCAGGCTCAACATGTACTTTGGGCGGTTAACAACTTTAAGGATATTGCACATGGGTAGAAGACAAAGAGATTCTCAATAGACAATGGCAATTCCTTTGTATCAGTGCTGGTTCTCTCTTCGGATTCAGGGAAAATTTATATTATACTGCGCCACCCTGAATCCTAGATTTTTGAACAATGAAAAATCAAAGAACCAGAACTTAGCATAGCACACTATCCCTAATTTCTTAAACTATATAAAGTAGTTCAAATCTCATCTATCTCTAACTTAGTTTGCAGTCGTAGCCTCCCTTATAAATTACCTCCGGCCGTGGTTTGATTATTTATGAATGGTGCAATAGAAAATGAAATCAGGCATGTCAACTATTGAATTTAAAGAAAACATTTATTTACACTCTAGTCAGATTACATATCATGAATAAACTTTTGCACATGCTAGCTTCAATATCAGTTTCAATGAAATACATAATTATCTAACCCTTTTTACTCTCCCTTAGCATGTATAAATATCAGTAACAGTTAAAACATTCTATTAAATCGTGAGCTTAAACTTCACAATACTAAAGGATATTCATTCATAGACATAAAATTAACCCTAATTTCTTCATTTATGTCTGAGAATTGCACTGCCCTCTTAAACTATATCTAAAGGCCTTGCATAAATTCACAACCTTCTAAACTTAATATCCAATTATTAATTACAGTCTTTCTTCCTTTATACATTCACTAAACAGATTTAAGTTTCTAATTTACCAATTGCTGGGGAATCTTTAGAACATTATACATATCACGATATAACATCACCTCCAGGTCCATTTTCCGTTCTGCTTGGTCTGCATTACCCCTCTGAATGGTCCAGAGTGGATATATCTCTGGCGACGAAGACACGTGCTCGCCGTTCACTGGTCATCTGGCTCGGCAAGGCTTAGCTGTCTGTGGTAAACAGGATTTACCACATCCTGGTTAAGGATTTACTCATCTTCACTGGGTAAATCCTTAACCAGCAATCTCCCAAAGATTCCTCGGCATTCTCCCATGATCTCTGCTTTTTGACGATCCCTCCAAGGAACGGGGACGAACATCGACAAGTGAAGAGGACGACTAAAGAAAAAGCAATCCAAAAAGAGCTAGTGCTGCTTTGCTTTTTAAATTCGTGCCCAATATTTCCTTACTACGTCATTAAATTTGTTCCTCTTTGCTCGCGTCACCTTACACCTTCCAGCACTTAGCGCCATAATTTCCCCTAGCATACTCTTTGGTGGTGTGTGTGTGTGTGGCTGAGGGGTTGCGTGCTCTCCTTCGTGCACGTGTACTTTGGCATATGTGTTTTGCTCCTGGCTATCGGTACTTAATCTGATTAGCCTTCTCTCATTAATATACAATACAAATTTAGCAAAATTTAAGCAATGGGCTATTCACAGTAAATACATTACAACACTATGGACAAATGAAAGGATTCTTAAATTATTAACGTTTCTGGTAATTTACATGCAATTTTATCTGCCTGATATATCAGTATATGCCAAAATGTAAGATGCATGTTAAGTTCTGAAGAAAATATAAATTAGTACAGTTTCGTTCAGAAATTAAGAGTATTTTTTTTTTCAATCTCAATTGTGAACTGTATGCATTTGTGTTGTTTGTTTAGGTGGCTAAGGAATGTGTCTAGTGTCTGGCGGCCATGAGACCAGATTGCGAAAACATCGTCAACATATCTAAGCCAGACTTTAGATTCTAAAGGAGAGGAATCTAAAGAATGTTGCTCAAAATGTTCCATATAAAAGTTAGCAATGGGGGGGGGGGTAATGGCGAGCCCATGGCTCTGCCTTCTTTTTGTAAGTAGAAAGCGTTTTGCCATACAAAATAACCGGAACGTAATACATGTGCAAAGAGCGCCATGATATCTGGAGGGAATTTTTTCTGTAAAAGAAGGATTGTGTCATTGATTGGGACATTCGTAAATAGGGCAGAGATGTCAAAACTGACTAATAAATCATCTTTTTCTAATGTAATGTCTTTGATAACGTTTATGAGGTGTTGTGTGTTCCTGATATAGGAGGGGAAATGACCTACCAACTCCTTCAGTGTTGCTGCTAATTTCTTGGCTAAGTGAAAATTCGGGCTATCTATCCCTTCGACTATTGGCCAGAGTGATGTGTTTTGTTTGTGAATTTTCAGTAGCCCCTAAATTCTTGGGGAACGAACATAGTGCAGGAATAGTTTTTTGACCATATCTTCAGGCCATGTGGTAATTGATTTAAGTAGTTTCTCTGTTTTCTTTTTTTATTCTGTTGGTTAGGTTGTAGTTATGAGTTGGTATGTATTATTGTCCGAGGCTAGGAGATTCATTTTTTCTAAATAAGTGGTTCGTTTTAAAATAACGGTGGCACTTCCTTTATCGACTCTAGTTATCACGATGTTCGGATTTGATTTTAATGATTTCAACGCTGTTAATTCGTTAAGTTGCTTGTTATTGTTTTGTTATGATTTAAAATGTTGGCGGTTTCTAAACGTATTTTGTCTGCTATGTTATTTGGGATGAATCTTAAGCCTCTTTCAATATTACAAATAAATTCCGATTTGTTTATCAATCTAGGTGCTACAGAAAAATTTAGACCTTTAGAATTCATCTTTGTTTAAAGTGTGGTTGGATAGATTAACTACGTTACTGTTGCCTGCAGGCAATTGGTGGCTCCTGTTGTTTCTTGCTTCTGGTTGGTTGTTATCGTTCGCTTTGGGGAAATTTGAATATGTCCATTGGTTTTTTAGTCTAAGAAATTTGGAAATGAGGTTTTGCACTAATTGTCTACATCACACCAAAACATGGTATGAACGCAAATTTAAGGAAGCCTGTGAGATTATTATCAACCACCCCAATCTGAACAATAATGATGGTCTAAAAATCTCAAGCATATGGAAGGCACATATTCGACCCACAGAACCTTCCTCTCTAAGAGTAACTATAAACAGGACTATAGATAATCCAGGATCCTAAATCAAAAATAACACTTGTAATGCTAAAAATAATACATCATTGTTACTGAAAGAAAACTATAAGAAAGAATGTTTATTCATGCTATCATAAAAATAATTTTGTTTGTTGTAGTTTCTAAATAATTAAAATTTTTTTTTTTTACTAGATGTCATGCTAGTAGAATAATCTATGATCTAATCATTGTTTCTCTAGCTTACTGTATGTAATGTAACTCAGCTTGTCCTGTATATTTGTATATGCTCCAGATGATGATCTTAATATGAAGATCGAAACGTCGGGAAATTAAAAGAGTTTTTTATAACATGGTTGTAAAGTCCATAATTTCTAAAATGAATACTGATATTCCCTCATACAGTATCCCATTTTCATCTACTCATTCCTGTATTTTTCTCTTGACCAACTTCTCCAATACTTTGCTAACTCCTGATATGCTGATTGGTTTTTAATTTGCTATATCATTCTTGAAGCCCCCTTTACGCAATGGAACTATTTTTCCCTCTTTCCATTCCCTAGCTGAGGCGTAGCTTAAACTCTTTCAAGTCAAGGGCACTGACAATTCTCTCGCTGCTTCACGTAAAACTCGAGCTGGTATGCCATCCAATTCCACAGCTGTATTCACATTAAGTTTCTGTAACATGCTATGCACCTCCATTTCATTTTCTTCAGTTTCTGTATAAGCCTTTGGCTCTCTTGTTCCTGCAATATCACCACTTAGATGATACACACTCTTGCAGATTGTTCACTTAGTAATTCTATTATTTTGACTGATTCAGTTATCTTCCTACCATCAGCATTCATTAAAATCATTCTACCATATATATTCTTTATTTTACTTGCAGCATATCGAAAAATATGCTGCAAGTAAAAGAAAGCACTATCGACATCCAGCCCTTGCAGTTTTGCATGCCATGGCACTAAACCAAGCAATCTCCTAAGCTTGCCATACTTACCAGCTCTGTAATTCCGCATATATCCTGTCTTAATTGAAATTTTCACACATTTAGCCACCTCCCAGGTCAAGACCATATGATCACTCTCACCAATTGGCAGCAACATGGTTATATTCGTTATAGACAAATTCTCAGATGCTTTACTCGAGCGCTCTTGAATCCTTAGTATGTGTCTTCCATCACATGCTTTCTCAGGTAATTATGCCTTAGTAACTATAAATTCCATTTCCTTCTTCCCATGTGTCCTCTCCTCCTTCCAGTCTATGTTTCCATAGTTGAAATCCCCCATAATAATTATGTTATATTGTGTCTTAACAATTACTTTAATTTATGATTTTATATGTGTTGTGTTCTGCTGCTTATATCTCTTATCTCATTTATCTTTTTCATTATATCTATTCACACAATTTGGCCGATTCTTAGAATGATTACATATATTAAATAAATTGACAAAGGATTGATTTCTGAATAGAGTCCGATCCTCAGCAATAACGGTCTGGAGTTACCTCCTAATTGGGTTCTGGCAATATTTATTTGTTCAAGCTGCGCCAGCCAGATCCTTAGGTTAGAAATTCCTTTTAACCAAGAAGTAACCCTCAGAAAATATACAAAGTAAATCAATCTATTAATTACTCCTTATATCAATTTTTTCTATATCTCTTAAAACAATTTAGATTGCAGTCGTGGTCTCTTTCATATATTTCTCTCCCGCTCAGATTCAAATATTAGCAAGCAGTGCATTGAATTCAAATCAGGGCACAAAACAGGTTAAGATAATCAAGATACATTTATTAGATTCAAAAGATTGCACATTTACAATAAAAAAAACACTCAATAGGAATAGAGTTATCCCAAGTTGTAAGGTTAGACATATCAACTGTAATTCACATATCACATCTAAGAATAGGCTCATTTCACTACACAAAATCCTAGCTAGCATCCCTTAAATATCTTTACTATCTTACACATATTCTTAAAACATTCACATCGATAATTCTATAGATCATTACTTATGACAAATTAACTACTACTCATTCAGACAAATATTAAAGAAACAGCTATTTGGTTCTAAATACTGGTATCTAAAATCTCACTCTAGTCCTTCATTCAAGTTTAGAGTTATATAACCTAACATCTCGTTTCTTCCATGACATTATTCTGTTCTTTGTTAACAAAGGAATTATAAAGGGTTTTACATTACCACATTCCTGTAACTTATTCCGTCTATCCTTTCTTTATAATTTCCCTCCGAATGTTCGATCTCGTCCTTGGTTATTATAACTCACGGCTAGGTTTAGCCTTATTTGTTTTGTCCTTTCATCGCATTCTCGACTGGAAACAGCATGGATTGAATCGATGCACGTGGACGTATGTGGTAGCCAGTTTCTTCTGACTTACTCGGAAAGGTACCTAACATTTCTTCGTCTAATCCTTCCACCCGACATCGCGAAACGATAGTAGAGAATAGCTGCCTGCTATCGACTAAACCTCGAACTGGAACTCTTCCCGACTCTACTGGAACTTTTCCAGCAACTCCCAATGAAAGATCCTCAAAAGCCCTGAAGGACAGGGACAAACCCATTTGATACCCCGTATCTCTAGCACTCTCTTTCACTCAAAACTTTCTGCCCGACTCCTGATTCATTCCTATCTTCCGTACGATTGCCGCATCCTCCCGGAAAAAACATTGTGCGTGTGCTGTTCGCACGTAAGCAAATTACCGTGGGCTACAATTTATCCGAAGTTGTTGTTAATGGACTTTGATCCTTCTTTATTATGCGCTAACATATATCTTATAGAGAAACTTCTTACATTATAATCTTTTTACAAAAAAATGGCCTTTTTTCACTTTTAATTAATATTACAAAAATTTGTATTAGTACAATTCTTTAACCAAAAATTGGTATCTTCACTTATTTACAAGCATTTCTACTTTGTTTTTTTGTTTTTTTTCTTGTAGAATTCTGAATGAGATATTTCTTAGTAAAATTATTTTCATTCAAAATTCAACAATTACTTGTCTTCCACTCATTGTCTATTTGCCAATGCATACTATCTCCATAAACTTTTCCATCCCCTGGTCTTTAGCATCATCCAACTGTATATTTTGTTTTCCTGGCCTCTATCTCATACCAGATAACCTCAAATGTGCTATTTTCACTGTCCTGCAGTTGAACTTCTACTCTCTTTGGTTGCAGTTCGTTGGCTGTCTTCAATAACGTTCCACTCCCCATTCTTTTCTCTCTATTCTCCCTGAACACCCTATATCCTTCACATTCTGTCTCACTAACTATATCATCTTCTGTTAGCCATGTCTCACTAATGCCAATAACCTTTGGCCAGGATGAACTAATCAGTGCAAAAAAAAGAATCCTCCTGCTTCTTCCGAATGCTCGTGGCATTAGTGTATATCAAGTGCAAAAGTGACACTTTATACTAACTATCCCATCTGATTTGTTGCCATTGTTACTAAATTAGGCATATTACATACATTCTTACTCCACTGTCCTACTGATGCCTGCATCCCCCCCCTCCCCCAGCTCTAGTTTCCCTGATTCTGCACATCCACTTTCACTTCATTCAACAACACTTTTTCCAGTCTCTGAACACCAAATCCATTCAGATGCAAACCATCCTTGTATAAGTCCTTTTGCCCATCAAACTCACTTCACACATCCACAAATCCACACTGGGTGCAAAAATTAACTCCTCCTGCATAACTTGCGCATGAAGTCATTTGCTATTATGGCTCTCCTACTCGGCTCTACTCTGTCATACTGCAGCAGCAGACTCACTATCTTAACTCTCTCACTCTTTTTCTTTCATTACTTCCAGTAATTTTTTCATTATCTCTTTCATGCCTTACTTTTCTCTTTTCAAATCATTCATTCCAGCCAATATGATCATCTCTTTTACCATACCCTTTTGTGCTCTAATAGGCTCACTAACATCATTAATTTTTGCACCCAGAAAGCTCGATTTTGTCAATCTCTCGTCGATCACACCTTTTATGAGTGAATCGCTGTACAAGACTCGCTCCTTAATTTTTCATTCTCTCTCTCTTGGTCAATCCCTCATTTCTCTTATCTTGCACTTTTCTTTCTATTATCAGCTTATCCACTTGCCAGACGTTTCTGTATTTGCTTCTGCTTCTCCCTGTGTATATCACTTCATGTAACTGAGCTATTTATAGTCATGTAATGACCTCATTACAATCAACTCTTCATTCTTTACATCAGCTTCATTCTTAAAGCATATTCTGAGTTCCATTCACTACTTCAATCTTGAGAGCTGAGATACTTTTGATCCTCGGTACACTTTCTCACCACTATCGCTTTCAAACCAAATCCATTTTCCTTTGGTAATGTATACATTTTGCAGACATTGCACTGCACAAAGTCCCTTTGGCTAAATTCTTTAAACAATGATGCCTTGGACAGCATTGTTCCACTTCACATCGGTGTCATGTGCTACACTATGTAACTTATAAGTGTGACAATTTAATTCCCAGAATGGCTGCACAGTGTTGCCTGTGTGGTGATTTGGTTGGAGTCACATGAGTAGTTGTCTTTGTACATGTTTTTACTAATGCATGCGTAAACCCCAAGCTGATATAGCCATTTGCTAGTTAGCCATTGCAAAAACAATAGAGATCTGCGTGTAGACTTTGGTGTAAAAAATGTGTGATCGAAATTTGGAGTAGTGCGTTAGCATTAAATTTTCTGTGAAAATTGGCAAAAGTACTACTGAAATGTTGGAGCTGTTGAAAATATGGCATACGGTGTGGATGCTCTGAAAGAGTCAGGTGTCTTTAAGTGGCATAAGAGATTCAAAGGTAGTCGAGAAGATGTGAACAATGACCCCAAAAGTGGGCAGCCCAAAACAGAAATGATGGACTCAAATGTGAACAGAGTGCGAGATTTGTGCAATCTGATAGATGATTAAGTGTGCAGTTAATGGCTGATGAATTGCAAATGAATCGGGAAACGGTCAGGGTAATAAAGATTTCTGCAAAGTTTGTGCCTCGGATACTGGAAGCACCAGTATGATTCCCCCCCCCCCCTCTCCCCCCAAAAATGCTAGAGTATGCAGTGTTAAACCCCAAGTTTGCCATCTCTGGAAAAAAAGCATGCATGTCACAGTTGCAGTTCAAGATCATGCTGGTGTGTTTCTTTGATCACAATAGGATGGTCCCCTATGAATTCATTGTCAACCAACAATGCTATTTAGAGGTGCTGAAAAGATTACGAGATTGCCTTCAGAGAAAAAGACCTGAATTGTGGCAAGCTATAGTGTACTTGTTGTGAGAGAGTTTCTGGCCAAAAAAATCGATTACCGAATTAGGTCATCCTGCTTATTCACCTGACTTAGCTCCCTGTGATTTCTGGCTGTTTCCAAAATTAAGTTTTTTAAAATTAGGTTTTTTACAGGTGCATTCTGGGAATTAAATTGTCACACCTTGTATATACAGGGTGGTTCAAAATTCTACGTACAAACTTTGAGGGGAGGTAGAGAACATCAAAATCAACCATATTCACATAGGAAAGCATGAATGGAAATGCCACCAGAAGGTATTAACAGGGACACAAAGATACAGAAATAACACAAGGCAGTAAGTAGTGGAAAAAACTTTATTAGGTGTAACTGAACAGTTCAATAGTAGTTGGATACATAATATGGTTTCACATCAGGTGCTCAGTTACGACCATTAGCAGTGATGCATGCCTGACACCGATGACGCATTGATTGCTGTACATTTTCAAAAATACCTGGAGCTTCCCAGATATTAGCAGCGGCAATGCCAATTCTTGCCACGAGTCTGTGTCAGAGGCAACAGGCATTTCGTACGCCATGGCTTTAAGGATCCCCCACAGAAAGAAATTCAATGCTCGATAAATCAGGTGAGCGTGGGGGCCATGTGATGGGTCCACCACGCCCATTCCATCAAGCCCCAAAAGATCTATCCAAATACTGACGCACAGAAATGCCAAAATGGGCTGGAGCCCCGTCATGTTGGAACCACTTCTGCTGACGCACAGTTGTTGGAACATTGTTCAGTAAATCCGGCAGAACTTCTTCCAGAAAGGTCCGATACTTCTGGGATCCATTCGGGATGGTAACAGGTATGGGCTGACTAAACAGTCAGCGACAATACCTGCCTATACATTAATGGCGAAGCGTTGTTGTGCAGCATGTGATCGCACAGCGTGTGGGTTCTCATGGTTCAATCACCACACATGAACATTGTAGTGATTGAAGACCTCTTCCTAGTTAAATGAAGCTTCATCCATGAACAAAACATAAGTTGGAAAATCCAGGTCTACAGCACTTTTCTGCAGAAACCACTGCACGAATTTCACATGTTGAGGATTATCTTCGGTCATCAGTAACTGGACCTGTTGCAGATGAAATGGATGTAAGGACTCGGTGCAAAACGCGTAATACGCTCGATCGAGATACTCCTATAGTAGAGGCACCAGCACATATGCTTGTCTCTGGATCATTGTCCATCGCATGCAACACCTCCTTTTCCATGGCTGGATTTCGCATTGATCATGACCGCCCACTAGCATGCCTGTGATCCTTGAATGATCCATAGTCACAAATTCTGATGCAAATGCGAAAACATTTGGTGATGCGGTACACGTCTGTTTTGGTACCTTTCGCAGTACGTTCATACAACGACTCGTTCATCACCATCAGCTAAGCTGTAAACAAGGCACATGTCTGCCCATCTCAGCATTCATAAAACGACGCATGTTCTTTGTACAATGTCGAAAACTTGAATGAGGAAGCCCCAATTGCTCACCTGGAGCACTGATGAACAGCGCCACCTATCACTTTCGATGGCATTTCCGGTCATGCTTTCCTATGTGAATATGGTTGATTTTGATGTTCTCTACCCCCCCCCCCCCCCCCCAAAAAAAAAGTTTGTACATGGAATTTTGAATCACTCGTGTGTGTGTGTGTGTGTGTGTGTGTGTGTGTGTAATCATATCAGACTATTTACATAGGATTAGCCATCCTTTTAGAACATTAAGTCATGTTAGGCTCAGTGATCTGTCCTAGTTAATGGTGGATTGAATTATGACTTATTTTGAGTTGTTGGATTTATTTTAGGGGTTTTGAAGATGTCTGTGCATACACAAACATACATACATACACATAGAAATAAAAATTTTATTTTGATGTTCTAAAAATATAGCATACTAAATAAAATATGGAGTATAAACTTCAGATAATACACAGTAAATTTTGGTATTGTATGAAAGGAATGACTTAAGTGTTTTCTTCTCTGTTAATAATTTCATTCATTAAAATCTCATTTGTGATTAGTAGTAATTTTCTTGGCGTTCTTCAGACAAGACAGCTAAGCAAATTGGTATTAGTGCAGTAAGTGTTTTTTTGTTTCTGAATTTCAGTTTTTTACTCCTCAGCAGAGTGGTCTGTGATCACATGCAGTTTGTATAGTAGTTAGATGCTGATGCTGTCTGACTTTAGTTGCATTGTTAGTAATTGATATGTAGCCAGCCAACCAACCATTCAGTTTTATTTTTCAGAAATTTGTTTAATGAGACTTCATTGTAAGTTAGTTATGAATTTTGATAGGATTTGAATGACCAAAACAATTGACTTTACATTCAATGTATTATAGTATACATCTGCATATAGATTTCATTTTTCCAATATTGCCATAATATAGTAATATTTTGAAATTGTTTCTTTAAAACATAGGCAGTGTGGAATTGGATGGATACATATCCTCATGAGTTTACAGATTTACAGAAAAAACCGAATGAAGAACTGACAGGTAACAGCAAACCTGTATATTAAAAGCTGTATGTTTATAGTAAATTAAAGTGTTACCTATAGAAAATTTTTCTGCTTGGTTACAAAGTAGATAAAAAAAAGAAATTATATATTCTTGTTTTAATCCTTTAAACTACCCAACCATATGTCAACAGAGTTTGTGCATGAAGTATCTTCATGTCTAGTCTGCTTCTACATAGACTGGTAGCTTCAGAATCATTTGCCTCGGTATATCATTATGCAAAGCACGCTTCCATTTAGGTGCGTATATTGCTAATTTTAATGCTTCCAATATTTCGTCTCAGTCACTGAGACATCTTCAAGGATTACAAATAACTTTTGTAACAACACTTAAATACAATACAATAATAAGTGAAACACTTGGGTGAATCTAAAGTTCTATCTGGGTGGTGTGCCCTTTATAGGCATTTGTAGGTGGCCTAGGATGTAATGTGGGATCTCTGATAATTAATGTTTCCCAATTTTGGGGTTTTATGCAACTGTATTTATTCAAATTAGGTTGATTTCTCAGTGCAGTTGCAGATTCTAAAAACAGTCTTTTTTGAATTTACTATGGTGGAGCATGGTGGTTTTTCTCCAGGAGATCTGTGGGTTGTATCCAAAACATGGTCTACAAGGCCAGATTGATCATAATCATAATTGCAGAATTTAAGGGTGTCCTTGCTCCATTGGGTCAGCTAGGAGATAAGAGTTTAGGATGCTGTCATGGTGGATCTTGAGGGTTCTAACAATTGCACACTAATAGGTGCCAAATGAAGAGGAAGAATGGAACATGCTGTCGTCTGAAAAATTATGGATAGGATTTGAAGTCTGTGAAAGTAGGTCATTTATACACAAGAGGAAGAGAGTGGGTGGGAATATAGAACCATGTAGTATTCCAGCATTGGTGGGGAAATCTGAAGAGAGGAAACCATCCACCATGACTTACAGTGATTGACCAGTGAGAAAGTTGGCAATCCAGTTACAGAGAGTGGAAGACAGACCACATGGCAGCTTGTTAAATAGTTTGTGACTATCTTATAAAAATAAGATAGTTACTTCACTTCTTATTTTTTGTGACTATCTTATTTTATAAGATAGTTACTTTAGTTCTTCCAAAGGGATTTGATGTTTGGTGGAGATAGTGTTGTAAAAATAAAGATTTTTATATATTTTAATTTTTAAATTTCATATCTTTTGAACTTGCTTTGTTATAGTTCTCAATATTTTTTTATTTATTTCTTATCTTATTATCAGTTGTACTCCAAGTTTGAATCGTTGCTTGAGCAAGTTCAATCACTCTTAATCCCTTCGTCTACAATTTCCCCCCCCAGTGTCATAACTATGCTACTTTTACATGTGTGGAGAATAGATTCAGGAATTGCCTCTGGCTGGAACCAATTCCTTTGTCTAACTAGCTGACTTTCTCTTACACTGATCTTTAAAAATTTATTGGTATAATGACTGCGCCATTAAAGATCGCGCAAAGGAATTGTTTGCCTTTCCTATGCATGTGAGAGAAATGCTCAGCAGAACACGGAATTATCTCTAAAACTCAGTTCTAAATCAAGCAACGTTTGAAACTTGCTATTAGTCAGTCGTGGTTAACTTTAAGGACACACACAGGTTCTATATTTATATGAGAAGTGCATTGGTAAGTCGAAATCAGGCAAGTTAACAACAAACAAAACAATTTATTCATATTAAGACATGGTAATTACAACATAAAATAAAAAGGTTTCACAGATATCAAATTTGTCTAGTTCTTATCAATTCTGCTAAGAAACAATGCAATGCACATGTCTGGTTCTCAAATTAATTAAAACAGCTTTTCTAGTCTTCAGCTTAAAGACAAAGATAATTATATATGTTCACATATTTGTCAGACACATGGTTAGTTTCACACACACACTTCAACTCAATTTAACTCAGATCATTAACAGAATTATGCTTAACTAAGCTTCACATTCAATCTCCATTCCAACATTAACTGTTAACAATAACTCTTAACATTAAAAAATGCTCATCACTCTGCGGATAACTATTTCACAATAATTTAGAAGTGCAGTTTTCCGACTTCACAATATTCTACAATATTCTAGCAACTATATAATTAACAATCCCTGCTCTAAGGTTCACAATCCATAACAGTTCTACATTAATCTTACTTGAAACCTTTCTCAGCCATTTCTGCATTCAAGATCCTAGAGATCACGAACACAATTTCTTCTTTCCCATTGGAACTGCAAACAGACACTACTCCATGGCAACAACGATACAGCTGGAGGCAAGACTTTCCTGCAGATATTGTTCTCCTCTTTGGCTTTATTCATTCTGGCTACTTCATATGCCAAAATAAGCTTTACCTGCAAATTGAGGGTATAGCAATGTGTAGTTATTTCTCCAACACTTGTTAACTATTTTATGGAATGATTTGACCAATGGATATTGAATAGCATCTCTCCCAAACTCTCCTTATGGTACAGGTATTATTATTACATGGCACCTCCATGGAGTTCAAGTACTTATTGCAGGAGGGCACTTCTCTACTCCACTACACACACACATCTCATCATCTTCCCTACCACTTAATTCTCCAAATACGCACAACACCATCTACTGCCCATCACCACCACTACCGACATTATTTTTTTTTGTCTGTAAATTGCATGTGTAGAACCTCTGCAGCTCAGTTAGTACGGACAAAGCCCTGTGGTCGGAAAGACCTGGGTTCGATTCCCATCCGAGACATGAGGAACCTTTATCTGGTCTCTTTTGATTAAAGGTGAGTTATCTGGTCTCATACGGCGGTAGGGTTTTTTTATCACCCATAAACTGCGTTTTTCATCCCCCAGAACAGGCCAACCAGCCCCATGAACACACGCATCTACAGACATAGGATCATGACTAAACCACCTTATCCTTGAGATGGCCGTGGTTGTGAAGTCCACAGCTAAGAACCTTAATGGTTCGTGAAAGCTTAAGAAGAAGAAGAAGAAATTGTGTTTGTTCTCATGGCTGATTTGCCTGTATGTGGGATGAAAAACCCAAGTTTCCAGAATAAAAAAAAAGCTGCTACCTCTGTATGAGATCAGCTAACTCTCCTTGAATTGAAAAATTTCATATAAAGATTTCCCTCGTCACAACGAAAATTGAATGCTAGTCTTTTCCATTCGAAGGAGCAATGTTCTGCTGTTTTTCTAGTTGCACTATGGTAGTGCTAAAAAGCTCCCCTAGTTGCAACTAGAAATGAACCTAGAACAGTCTTTCTTTGCATGGCTTAGCACTATGGATGCAAGCAACATTTCCACAGCACTACCCAAGCCAATCACTTTTTTAGGTATCTGGATGGTATTCTTATGGTTTGGCATAGTTCCCTTACTGTACTTTGTCACTAAGATCAGAATCTACCATGACATCCAATTCATTCTTGAGATTGACTGCTGTCTCAGGAAATAAATTACATGAAAATCACTTTTCTCGCTGATGAATTTACCGGGTCTTATGTCAACAAAATCATTAATAACTATATTATAATACTATATTAATAACTATATTTATAATTTCTTTGTCATTTGCCTGTCATTCATCGTAATGGTGATACAGAGGTTGCTCATCGTGTTACCATTCCATATGTTAAAGGTATCTCTAAAGGAATAGCCAACTACTTTGTTGGTTTACAGGTATCCTTTCACCTTATTTACAGGATTTCTACTTCTTTTAGGTAATGCAAAAAGTTAAAATTTTACTTTTTCACTCACTCTGGAGTTTGTTAAATTTCTTGTCATATTTTGTCCAAACCAGTAGATCAGTGGCTATATGTCATGAAGAATGTCTCAATTGCATTAAATTCCATGAATCTGAAGAGTTGGTACTTGTAGAACATGCTATCTCCACCAAATATCAAATCCCTTTGGAGAAAGATTAAGGTCATCACAAAAGTAACTATCTTATGAAAAGCTTATAAAAAAAAAAGTTGTGCAACTTGACTACACTGTCCAAATATGAACAAAAGTGATGGACTAAAATTATCATTTTTATGGAAAATAGTACTTCTCTACATATTCTGTAGGCTCTTATTTAAAGTTATATAGTTAGGATCTTAATTTATTTTAGACCGGGCACTCTGTCATATGTGTGTAGCTCATGTTTAAATTGTTAAGTCTTCCAATTATGTTCTACTTGTTTAATTTGAAAGGCACACTGAAGTTGCTCTTGATACTTTGGCAAAACATTCTGTGCTCAGTAATAAAAATATTACATAAGTATAATCCGTAGTGAGTTTTATTCATCTCATTATGGCTTGTGTTCCCATTTGTCGCGTTAATCTTATTTCTGAATTAAAGTTATTTAGTTATGATAGGCTATTGTGATACGTTAAGGAGATGAGATCATTATTTGCTTAAGGAAAACTACTTTATCAGCATTTTCACAGAGGTTGTCACTCTTGTGAGTTGTCAAATCTCATTACATCATCATAATCACCATGAAATTTCTGATAACTGTTCTCATGGGGTGGACAGGATACTATGATAGTTTTATATATGTCTTCATCATTTTATTTTATTTATTTATGTATTTTTTTTATTTCCATCAACAGTTTTCCTCCAGATTAATTTCAGGTGTACGATATGGTAACACCTCACATTTTGGTCTTCTAAAGCACCACCAACTACATCATTTCCATTTTTCTTAATCATCCTCTGGGTCAAACAGACCTATTTTACTAGCTGTTACTTTTCCATTCTATTTAAATTGTCTGACCACTTCAAATTAGCTTTGCTTGCACATTTTTGAATGCTAACAACATGCAGTTTTCTTTTCTGATATTTTTATTTTTAATATGATTCTGCAGTTGATGCCATCTATTCACTCTCTTAATTTTTCTCAGAACTCTTGCATCTGTGGTCTCTAGTTTTTGGTCATCTGTTTTATTTTTAACCTCATAAGTTAAAATTGGTTTGATTACTATCTTGTACTGCTAGTTTAGTGTAATTTTTTTTCTTATTTCATATAAATTTATTGAACTGGTTGACCACCATACAGTCTTGTTTATTCTATTTCCAAATTTAATTTGCCACCTTCAATAAAAATTGTACCTTAAACCTCATTACAGTCCATTGAAATTAAGAAACCTGTTGAGGCTGGAGTCATTCATCTCTCAGTGGTGTTCTTCTTGAGTTAACTCAGACATATAGACTTGAATAATATATTGCATTGACTGTTCCCCATATTTCTTAGACATCTTTAATGAACATCACTTAGATTAATATAAATATCAGTGAAAGATGCTGGATTGTTGTTGAACAGATTTTTGATTCTAAGGATTTCTGTCTTCTGAATCACTAAAGTAATATCCTCTTCCATACGTGTTCATATTGTGCAGTACATTTCACAATCTGCTCTCATGCCATCTTTTCCATGTTTTATGTTGGAAGCTGCACATAACACACGCATATATTTATTATTATTATTATGGAAGTAATATGAAAATAATAATTTCTTTGTGCTTTTCAGTAAATATCATCAGTGAAAACAATATTTTGCATATGCTATGTCAAAAGTTGGCAAGCCTGTCTGTTTACTATAAATGTTTCATCTTGTGGAATTGAATCCTGCAATGCTAATCAGAACCTACAGATTTGAAGCTTTATGCACATAAAGCTGCAGCCTACATAACAGCATGTTATGTAGGCTGCAGCTGCAATTCCAGAAACATCATGTTTGTTTCCATTTAGTTATGGTAGAATTCCAAATGCAAGGCAGCAAAATAGATCAAGAACAGAGCACAGAGTATGTTTCTTACATATCTGAATACTGAATGAACAAAGATGGATTGGCAGTTTGAGAGTTAGCCAACCAAATTTTATTCTGTATTAGCTTAAACCATAGGACAGTAATTTATTTATTCGTTTGGAGTTTCTTCCCTTTTTCCCCCCCGTCCCTATTGGGGTGAGTTGAGCCCCCTCATGGGGGGTTAAGTATTTATGGCTGTAGATCCTTGTGTGTTCATGGGGCTGGTTTGCCTGCTTGCAGGATGAAAAACACCAGATAAACTGGCAGAAAAAACCCTACTGCCCGTGCCCAAGACTGGCTAACTTGGCTATGGCTGAGGAAGATCCTCAAATTCCTCACGTCTTAGACGGGAATCGAACCTGGGACACTCCTTCCCCAGTCATATGGTTGCGAAGCACACAGCCACTAAGCTAACCATGCGGAGGAGAGTAATGACAACAAGATGAAATATCCTGCCTGTTTAAATTGAGTGACATCTAGGGCTGCACTTAGTTTAACAAGGATTCTATTTTATTCATATGAGAACACTAAAGTCAGCTACTGGAATCATACTCTAAATAAATTAAAGATACAAAGAAATTATATACTTGGTTTAATCCTTTATCCAAGTGTAAGCAAACAAAGTTTGCGCATGAAGTATTTTCAGGACTGGGGCAACTTGTATATAGAAGCTAATGACTTCACATCACTTGCCTTAGTATCCCATAATGCAAAGCACATATCCTTGCGGACATGTATAATGCTATGCATTATTGGAAGGGTCACTATCCAGACTGGTTTCGAATACTTCAGGCACAAACTTTGTTTGCTTAAACTTGGATAAAGGATTAAACCAAGTATATAATTTCATGATATCTTTAATTTATAGTATAACCAAGTGGAAAAACTTCCAACATGGAATCATTCTCAACATCAGCAGAATTGAATATAGATACCATGAACATAAGAAGTATTAATTTTAAATAAGTCGAACTGGCAGAAGAATTACAGAACTACCACTGATATGAGGCTTGCCATTCCACGGAGGTAAATGCCTTGTCAGTAATAATAATAATTGGTGTTAGAAAAACAAAGACGATACAAACAGGTGGGATTGTCAGCCTTGTCAGTAATAATAATAATTGGTGTTAGAAAAACAAAGACGATACAAACAGGTGGGATTCTTCTAAATAGCAATGATGATGTCAAAAAAATTATATTCTTGTTTAATCTTTTATGTTCAAAGTGTTCCATGAAGAAGTTGGCAATGGTTGGAGCAGTAGGACTACCTGATCTTTTGATATAATTTGTTTTGAAAGGCGAAATAACCATGTGTATAACAAAATCAAATAGTTTAACAATATCTGATGGAAATTCTTATTGAAGTAATTCAGTGGTGTCTGATAAAGGAATATTAGTAAACAATGACACAATATCTAAGCTGATCATAACATTGGAAGGGCCTAGATGAAGTTCACAAATTTTGTTTTTAAAATACAGTGTTTTTTTTATATAAGTTGAAGATCTTCTAGTAGAAGTAGCAAGCAATTCAGATGAGTACTTAGATAACTTATAAGTAGAACATCCATATAGTCCACAACTGGTGTTATTGGAATATCAGGTTTATGGATTTTGGGTACATCATATAATCTAGATGGATGAGCATAGAAAGTTTTAAGCTTTTTCCTTTGTTCTTCATCCCGAATGGAAGCACTATTAATAAGAGAATTAAGCCTATTTATCTGGCTACCAGTAGAATAGTCTCAAAGTAATGTTAACATTTTTCTATCATATTCTCTTTTATCATGTTCAGCAACAGGCCTTTCCTTTGTCTGCTTTAATAATGATAAAATTGTTGTTTTTCTTATGAATTCAAAGATTTAAATTCTGAAAAATAATACTTACCATTTTAATAATGATAAAATTGTTGTCATCCAAATATATTTGAATAATTCAAATATATTTGGGGGCAAATAGGAACTTATTAATTCAAGGGGCTTGTAAGTTAGAAATAAAATCAGACTGAAGACCTACAAATATGAGAGCGTTGGAAAAAATTAAGAAGGAATATGAATTGTTAGTATTTAGGAATGCATGTTGAAAGCTTTTCCACTTGGTTATTCTATAAATTAATAAGTTCCTCATTTATATTCTTCATTTAATCCTTTATCCAAGTGTAAGCAAACAAATTTTGCATCTGAAGTGACTTCAGGACTGGGCAACTCGTATATAGAGGCTATTGGCTTCGCATCGCTTGCCTTAGTATCCCATTATTATTCTCTTACTAAAGGTCAAAACCAGGTCTTAGAGAAGTGTCGTAGCAAATCGAAATATAAAATCTTGACAGTATTGAACTCCTGACAGATAATATAATAATATGGAAGAAAATTTTCTGTAGGTATTTAATGATAATCTTATTGCATAATATTATGGTGTCACATTCATTCCTTCTTTGAGGAATGCATGTGACACCATAATATCACATACATTCCTTCTTTGAGGAATGTATGTGACACCATAATATTATGCAATAAGATTATCATTAAATACCTACAGAAAATTTTCTTCCATATTATTATATTATCTGTCAGGAGTTCAATACTGTCAAGATTTTATATTTCGATTTGCTAAGACGCTTCTTTGAGGGTATATATCAAGCATTTGATGAGATCTAATTTACAGTTAAAATATCACTAAATATTGTAGTAAAAGTGTCGAACTTATGTGAAAATTAAATAGATTTATGACATTGAATTTTCACTCTTCACTGTGGACCTGGCTGATTTATGTTTCTGATTTCTCATGCTACAGTAATGGTGCAGTACAAACAGCTCCTTACTCTTTGAAATAAATAGCAATTTTGGACTGTGTTAGCCTAACTTAAAACTTAAATGTTTCATCATTGTTGGGTATAATTTTTTTAGTCATTTAATATATTATATTATGATACTATTTCTTATTAAGCATCCATACTGAGGATCTCTCTTTTTTTTCCCGAGTCAAATAAAATGGTGCCTGTGAATATCACATTCACTTAAGATCAGGTCTTATATGAAAGATGTTTTTTAATACCTTGTGAAATAAGCACTACAATCAGTTTCTTTTCTTTTAGCTTTGCTTCTGTATAACAACTGTAATTGCTCTGCTAGATTAATTCTTTTATTCATTTATTTCAGATTGCTGTGATCGACTGTTTGATCTTCTAGATAATTTTGCTGAGAATAACAACAAAAGACGTGCAGCTACATGGCCTCTGCAAATTATGCTCTTGGTTCTTTGTCCTGTATGTATTTTTTGTTTATGTTTACTTTAAACATAAACATAATTTATTTTAGAAATATTTCATGTTATAATAAAAAAAAATCAGTTACTTATTCACTGGGTTCCATAAATTGAGGAACAAAGAAAAATCATGGAGGGTGCTTAAGGGTCAAAGCTGTATAACTGAGAGGAAACCTCCATATAGCCTTTAAAGGAATGCAGAGAACCGACCAGAGCTTCTGACCTAATGTCCAATCCTCACCTTCTCGTGGTGCACCCTGTTGGGTATCTACTTTGATACTGAACAAACGAGGATGGGCTGGCAATTTGGGATTTAGCCAACCAAATTGTATTCTTATTGGTTAAACCAAAATAAAAAAATGATGGTACAGCATGACAAAATTTCATGCCGGCTGGGGTGTCGCCTGGTTAAACAAGGCCCCCGTTGTTTTCGCCAGGGCAAACAGCGAAAAGTCAGCTACTGTAACAAATCTGAAAACAAACCCCAATTCAACATCACCAGAGTTAAAGATCGGTACTATCAATGTAAGAAGCCTGAATGACAAAGAAATGGAGCTAGCTGAGGAATTAGATAAGTACCAGATCGACATAATAGGGGTGACTGAAACAAAAAAGACCAAAACCGGTGAGATCTTTCTGAGCAATAAATACAAAATGTTATATTCAGGAAATGACAATCAAGGAAAAGAAGGAGTAGCCATAGTATTCAACACAAAATACGAGGCTAATCTTTTTGAATGGCAGTCAGTCTCAAGTAGAGTAATGTAGGCAGATATGAGAATGGGGAACTGGACAATGAGACTTATTTGTGCCTATGGTCCCACAGAAGGTTCTACTAAGGTAGAAGTGGAGGAATTTTTTGACGCTGTAGAAAAAGCAACTGACACAATGAAAAAGGAAAAGTTGGTCCTTGTTGGGGATCTAAATAGCAGAGTAGGAAATGATTGTGAGACATACAAAAATATTTTGGGAAAATTTGGAGAAAAGAGCAAAGCTAATAATAATGGCAAATATCTGTTGGATTTCTGCTCAGGACATGGACTGGTTATTACTAACACCATGTTCCAACATAAAAATGTGCACAAATTCACATGGAGAGAAGAGGCAAGGAATAAGAAAAGTCTCATTGACTATGTTATTGTTGATAGTGATGTTTTCTCCTTGGCGCAGGACACCAGAGTGTACAGAGGATTTGAAATTGGAAGTGATCACTATTTAGTCTTGAGCAGGATAAAATCGAATTTCATATTGAAAAGAATAACATGTAAGAAAGTTTTAAAGCGAATAAAAGTTGAGCAGCTCTCAGATGTGAACAGTAGACTAAAATACAGAAAGATTATTGAAAAGAAAATGAAAGAGTTTGAGAACAGGAATCAAACCTTGGAGATTCAGTGGCAAACTCTGAAGAAAACATTGATTGATTCTGCCAGAGAGGCATGTGGTGAGGTTATGTGCAATGATAAAAAAATCAGAACTTCCTGGTGGACACAGGAAGTTAAAGAGGCAGTGAAGGAAAAGAAGAAAGCATATCAAAAGTTCCTGGCAAATAAGTCAGCTTTGTCTCTTACAGAATACAGAGACAAATGTAAGAAATTTCTGCAACCCACAAATCTTCAACCTGTTCTCATAAAGTTCATTCCATTCACCCGCTATCATCTTTGTCACTTGCGTCTGGATCCTCTCCACCTCCTCCCCATCAAGAAGAAATCTGGGCACAGTAGTCAAGATGAGGTCTTATCAAGGCTCGGTACAGAGGTACAATAACTTTCTTGTCTCTGCTCGTCAAAGTATTTTTCAACAACCAAGTGAGTTGATGAGCTGATTTAGCCACTTTTGCAATGTGCCCCCCTAAATTTCATCTCCCTATCCACCAACACTCCCAAGTCTCTGGCCTCATTAATCTCCTGGAGTACAGTCCCACCAATGTGGTATACTGCTGCTAATCTTTTCACCCCAAAATGCATAACCTTACATTTTGTCACATTAAATTGACATATTTGGAAAGCAACAATCTTCTCTCCAGTACACAATGTGGTTTCGTAGACATCGATCAACTTTAAGACCATTTGGTTCGTTTAGAAACTTGTATACGAGATGCATTTCTGAAGCAAGAACATCTTGTCTCAGTTTTTTTTTGACATGGAAAAAGCTTATGATACAGCCTGGAGATATGGCATATTAAAAGACCTCTATAGCCTAGATCTCAAAGGACACACCTCCCTATATTTATTAAAAACTTCCTGTCCAGGCAAACTTTCCAAGTCAGAGTGGGAAATACGCTATCTCGACCATATCATCAAGAACAGAGTGTTACCCAAGGCTCTGTCTTAAGTGTGACCCTTTTTGCTATTAAAATTAACTCAATCATTGAACAGCTTCCTCCCACTGTAAGCAATGCTCTATATGTTGATGACTTCACAATTTACTGTCACTGACGTAACATGAGGGTAATTGAAAGACAACTTTAGCAAGTTGTCTTTCAATTACTCTCTCTGTGTGCTCTTAATAATGGATTTAGGTTTTCAACAGAAAGAAGTGTCTGTGTACACTTCTGTTGAAAACACACTCATCACCCAGATCCTGAACTAAGAAAGGGACATACTGTTATTCCAGTAGCTGCAAAAACCAAGTTCTTGGGACTCATCTTTGACAGAAAACTTACATTTCTAGTATACATTTGTCAACTAAGAGAAAAGCGCAAAAGAACTTTGAACCACCTTTGCACTCTATCCTCTACTGAGTGGGGGTACTGATTGAGCTTCATTGCTGCATCTTTATCGTGCACTTATACGTTCAAAGTTTGGATTATGGGTCCCAAGTCTGTGGTTCTGCAAGACAGAGTAACCTGCAATAGCTGGATTCCATGCATCATCGGGGTATACGGATAGCTACTGGTGCCTTTTGCACATCACCCACTCAAAGTCTCTATATTGAAGCAAATGAACTGGTTCTATCACTTCAACAGAAATGGTTATCTCTTAATTATACCCGAAAAATAAAATCTCTCCCAGATCAACCTACATGGAATAGTATCTTCTCTCTGCATTGGGAAGCTCAATATCACACACATCAAACTACTATACATCCTTTTGCTATGCATGTTAAAGAAATTGTGCAAGCTGTTAGTATAAATGTTGACAACATTAGCTACACTAAACATAACAGCATTTCTCCATGGCAGGTTTGCACACCATCCTGCAACCTCTCGCTTTGTCATCTACAGAAATCTTATGCCCCATCATCCATTTATCTGCAATCGTTTAATGGACACAGAGTAGCACAAGCTGATTTCTTACCCATCTATACTGATAGTTCAAGAACTAATACCTCTATTGGCTGTGCTGTTGTGTTTCCTGACATTATCTCAAATAAGATCCCACCAGACTGCAGTAATTATACAGCAGAGTTACATGCCATTCAGCTTGCACTTGTGCATATAAAAGAAAACTGCTACCAAAAGTGCATAATTTATACAGACTCATTGAGCTCTTTACAGATTATCTCCTCTCCTATGTATAATCCACATCCAGTACTTTATGAGGTGCTACACCTGTTTCACAAAATGAAAATCCTTAATTTTGATGTTCAGTTCTGCAGGATTCCCAGCCACATCAGAAAAGGAAATGAGGCTGCAGATGCAGCTGCTAAATCAGATCATACCTTCTCCACATACTGTTTGACAGTTCCATATACAGACTACAGACAGCTGACAAGATCAAAGCTAATTGCTCAGTGGGAGTCAACATGGCAAGAAGCATTAACAAATTATATAACATTAAACCTGAAATTAAACACTGGTATTCTAGGCAATGTACAAAGAGAAGGGAGGAGGTTGTTCTTGCTAGGCTTTGCATAGGTCACAGTCACCTTATGCATTCTCATTTACTGAGAGCTGATGACCCCCCCACATGTGAAAAATGCAACACACATCTCACTATTCATCATATTCTGGTAGATTGTCAAAAATTTACACGAAATAGGAATGAAATTTTCACCTATCTAACCAAGCCGTATATACTCAGGGAAATGCTAGCAGACTCAGGTAAATTGCATGATGTTTTTAATTTTTTAGAAAGAATTAATTTGTACAAACACATTTTGACTATAAATTTGTTTATATGTAAACACTGTTTTGCTTAACTTAATTTTTATACATACATATTATTCATTAGATTAAATCTGACCAATTATGTATTATCGTTGGCCTTGATCTTGTATATTTGTATCACCCTGCTGTAATTTTGTTAATATGTAAATACCATAATGCTAAACTTAAATTTTATGCATATATGCTGTATAATAATTCCTTTGACTCTTTAAGTATAATAATGTTTGTTGTAATCTTACTATATGTAGATACTGCTTTCCTTGAAAGCAGTACACTTGTTTTGTATATACATATGTTAACCTGTACTGTTATCTATTTATGTACTGCTGAAACCTTTTGCAGTAATTTTGTTTATATGTAGATACTGCATTGCTTAACATAAATTTTGTGTATGCATCTTATTTACTACTTTATTTTTCGAATAATCATGTAGTGCTGTAGGACACCTTGTCTATTTGTGTACTTCTAGTAATTCTGTTTATATGTATTACTAAATTCAATTTATACTACATTGCTAAATTTAATTTTCATCCATGCATATTATATAATAATCCCTTTTTGCCTATTTTTGTACTGCTATAAAAGCATCTATTATAATTTTACATATATGTAGATACTGTATTCCTTGGCTTACTGTTTCGTATTTTGTGTATTAACTTATATTGTTAACTATTTTTGCACTACTGTAATAACCTCTGACCTTGTGTGTTGCTGTGCCCTCTGCAGCAGTTCTGTTTTATATAGATGCTGCTTTGTGGAACTAGATTCTTGTACAGATATATTGTTTACAATTTTCTGTAAATGCTAATGTTGTAACCTTTAGTATAACACAGTATGACCTTTGTAGTTTTTGTGTCAAATAAACTATAAACCAACCAACCATAATTCCTCACCTCTTTCATTCAAGTGCTTTGATTTTGTTGTTCCCTTTAGGTCATCCTTGCATTCTTATCTTGCATTCCTTTGTGATTTATCTCATTCTGATCCTGGTGTCTTGTTTTTGTTTCCCTGACTGGCCACACTCTTCTCCCCTTATCCAAAATTTACCCAGCTTCACATTGCCACTCTCCTTTAAATGCAGACCATCTGTAACAAAGAGCTCTCTCCTTCCTTTGGATTTATCACAGACATTCACATGCTGAGGTCCTCTCCTTCTGTACACTCTAGTGTCATGCTATTCATTATCACTGTTTCTTCTCATCTCCCTAGGTATCATACCTTGACAGCACATTCATAATTCTTCCTCTCACACTCCTCCAGTTCACCGTTTCTGGCAACACTCACAAATCTCACATTACTTCATTCACATTTCCTCACAAATCATTTGTTACTATTTACACTCATTTCTTCTTCGCTTCCTCTCTTCTCCACAACCTTAGTCACTCTTCCTCTCAAACATAATTTTAACAACTCAATTTTCATATCTTTCACCACATATTCCCCATACAGCACTACACTATTTTTCACCAATCCACTGGAATCATTCATCTTTGACTCCTCTACCACTATCCTTCTTACACTTCCTACACCAGCATTCTCTAAATGTCTTATCTCACGTTGCATATGCCTCAGTTTGTTCTTCTACCTTACTAATTGTTTTCTCCAATATCCTCACTCATGTTCATATCATTCATATTAGCTTCTTGATCATTCTGTCTTTGTTCTTCTTCTGCAGTTCTATTATCTTTTGCATCTCCACCTGTCTTACCACTCTTTGCTGTGTCATTACTGCATTCATACCAATCTCACTATTTTTGACTTTCACTATTCCTCTATCACTTATGCCATTCACGCTACCATTGATTTCTTCTTTCACCAGATCGCTCACCTGCTTTTTCATAACTTTTTTACTGTTCACTTGCTGCTCATTCAATTTTTTACTTTTCTATTATTATTATTATTATTTTACCTTATTTGGTCAGAAAGACCTGGATTCGATTCCTGCCCATGATGTAAGGAACCTTTGTCTGGTTTCTTTCAACTAAAGATGAATTAGCTGGTCTCATACAAAGGTAGAGGGTTCCTCCCTCTGGAAAATTTTTCATCCCTCAGACCGACCCCATGAACACATGCTGCGAGTCAAAAAATACACCCCCCACCTGAGTAGCAGGCCCGGCGACAGGCCGGTGGGATTTGTACTAACAAAAGTCGCATCAATTGTAACACATGGTCCGGGTTAGAAGCGGGATAAGCATGCAGAGGAAGAAGATTATTATTTTACCTTATGGATAAGAAATGCAACATAAGCTGCTATCTAACCATATTTTCATAACTTCAACTTAAATTCTTGTGAAACTGTATATTATGCAGTGTTTCTTTCTATACGAGAAAGAATCTCTTGCTCCCATTTTTCATTCCATATATATTTTCTTTCTTGCATCGTGAGATCGCCAGAATTTTCCATAATTATAAAATTATGTGTACCACGGTAAAAATTATTCATTCTGCTCATATTTTTTCTTATGATATGTAAGATGAAATATTTGTACCATAAACAGTTTTTACTGTAATACACATGTGTGATTTTATAAAAATGTCTTTAATTTACAATTCTAAGAGAACAGTACTTATGCCAGCAGTACATTGTTTATATCTCTGTAAAGACTGTTCCAATTTTGTTATCTCTTTATAGAGACTGTTTTTTACACCCAGTGTTAAGTAAATTTTGCAAGAGTTCAATCAGATTGACTTTTAATCATTGTTCCAAGGCCTTCTGAATAAAATTATGCTTTGAGATCTCTATATCCTTAGCAGATAAATTCATACAGAAAATGAATAAAGAAATGATTGATTCAAGATCAAATTTAAAAAAATATAGGTATGCTAATGAAAAACTAAAAACTATATATACGTGGTAAATATAATTAATAACTATAAACACTATTTGGATCCAAGGCCTTCTGAATAAAATTATACTTTGAGATCTCTATATCCTTAGTGTGTCAATTCATTCTCTGGTGAATTTACCCACTAAGTTCTTTATCAGGGCCTGATAAAGAACTGACTTTATATAGAAATTTCATTCATCCTTACTATTACAGTATAAATATTCTTATCTCGGGTAGTTTTATTATGAGATGCACAAATTCATTATAAGAGAAAAACAGTTTCCAAATTTGTTATTGTCACTTTACAGTTTTAGATTTATCTAATTCCATCACTTATTCTAAGAAAATAATTTATATCACTAGTGTCCTTGAGACAAAACACAAAACTTTCCATTTTACGTTTCTTAGAAATAGAATGTCTTTTTAATATCTCCTTTTATCATAGGACTTTCCATTTTCTATTGATTTTTTGTTTTTCACATTTCTATATATATGTTGCTCCCACCTACAAAAGGCTATTTGTAAATCTATAGTACCTTTTGTACCATGGGTGGGCTGTGGATTTTTTTTATTTTTTATTTTTATCGATTATATATATTTGTATTTTTAATTAATTTTTTGCATAATCCAGAAACCCTGCTCTAGAGACCAAATGTGGAACTTTTTTCAAGCCACTTTAGGCCTCCAATTAGTGAGGTGATGGTTTCACATCGAGCGATGATATTCATCTCCCACTTAAAGACATTCGCAAACATCCATGACCACAGTGGGATTCAAACCTTCTGCCTGTTGGTTGGAGAGTGGCTATGCTAACCACTTGGCCAACCAGGTTGGCTAAAAACTGTCACCACCTTGTTGATAGTCTCACTTTTCCGGTCTAAGGATTCATCTTTCTAAGATTCCCTTTTCAGAATCCTCTATTAACATATTCCAACTGTCATATTTTTCAAAAATTTCCTAAAAACAAAATTGTCAGGTCTACATTCTCCCACTTCCATTCTTTCTTCTTGTTTCCTCTGTTACCCAGGTATCAAACACTTTCTCTGTCACCCATGAACCTCCTTGGTGAGCATGCAGACTTGTTCGACTAAGTGGCATGCAAGAAGTTAGTAATGGCTCATACGTTATTGCTGTTAGCGAAAAGAGAATGTCTTTATGATAAATGATTGATATTACAGTGCATTAAAGAGTTGTTAAAACAGAATTACAATCTAGAACCATTGGAATTATTACAACTAACGGAGTCTGGTAAGTACGATAAGTCTCATATGCTTGACATTTTTTTTAAATTTCTTGTTGGGCACTTTTCAAGTGCCGATCATACATGGTTATGAAACTTAAACTAATACAATTCTAATATACAAGAGCAAATTGTAAAAAGATTCATGATTATAAATTATGATTATTTTTACATCATCATTGAATATCTATCCAGTTAGGAAAGCTGGTATTCATACCACCTGTGTTAGTTCTTTTCCTCTTCCTTGAGACTGACTAATAAAGACTAATGTTCACCACTTGTGCCTGCTTCCCCTCTGTAGTTACCAGTTATAAAGCTGACTGACTTTGAAGGTTTCAGGTTATTTTTGATTTAAACAGTATGGACTTTGCATGAATTTAGTTTATTATGAAGATTTGTAAGTGATATTAAGCTAATATAACAATTGGAAATTTAAACACTAAATTTGGATTTAATTTTTTTTTTTTTTAATATCATTCCTTATAATTATTATGTTTATATAGTTATGCTGTTATGTCTCCCATTATTGTTTACATTCGTATTTTTCCAAGTTGTACTACTTTTTTGCGCTTTATATACAGGAACTGTACATAATGCGCAAAAAAGTACAACTTTCAGTCCTTCGAGTTCTGTCTCCAATGTATAATTTCCTGTCATTTTCTTCACTATATTTCTTGCAATTTCTTTTGTTATGTTTCCCATGGTTGTTTTATTAATTTCCCTGGTTTCTTTTATTCTATTTTCTGCATTTTTTTTTTCCTCCTACAAATTTTTCTGTTCTATTTCCTACTATATCCATTGTTTCATGGAAATGGAGCAGGGAAGGTATCAGTATTTTTTCCCTTAAATTCACTAACAAACTGTCCATTGTTCCTATGAACATGTCATAGCCACATGTCTACTGCATCATGTATGTTTTTACAAGTAAGTGACTTCTTTATTCATATTTGTGTAAGGTGATGAATATCATCATCATCATCATCAAATTCCTGACATGTACCCTCAAGGGGTGTACAGGATATGATAGTACTTCATGAAAAATTTACCTCATTTAATAAAATCAATATTAAATTTTAAATATTGGATCGAATGATGTAATTAGCAATAATGTCCTAGTTTAGTTGTAATGGGAGCAGAAAAAAAAAGTGTCATTACATTTTCTGTTTCCTTTAACTAGAAAATCCTTGAGGAAATTGTAAATGCAGATTCAGGGGCACCATTTTCACCTAGACATTACAGAAAGGTAAGTTGTATTGTGTGTGTGTGTGTGTGTGTGTGTGTGTGTGAGAGAGAGAGAGAGAGAGAGAGAAATATGTGATACCTTGCATGATGAGAATGGAAAGTACTTAATCTGGATAAAAAAATCTCAGATAAATATTAAGATAAACATTGATTAAGCACACCACTTTTTTACTTTAAATTCCCATGAGCTTTGCCACTTTAGATGTCTATTAAGGAGGATGGTGGCACTTAGCAGTGAAATTCATCTAATGAACACTGAGGTAGATCAGATAATTGACTTAACCAGAGACTTCAACTTAGTGCGCCTTAGTGTTCTATTAGAAGTAGTAATTGCAGTAATATGGAGATTCACTAATTCCTCATTATTATTGAATAAAATAATAAATGAAATCAGTTTAATCACTAAAGCTTTCAGATATGGTTACATATTAGTATAAAATATAGTAACATCATCAGGAAAATGCTATAACATGAATAAAGTTACAGTAATAAAAGATCTTTTATTACATCTCCATTGTAATAAGCATGTAATGTTACAGTAACTTCTTTATTATATTAGGTTTATAAAATTAAATTTATCACCAAAATGTTCACTAAGTCTTCATTATTTGCCAGGGTTATTTTAAAATTGTGAGAGCTAAAGTATTAGTTAAATTAATGAATTTGCTTTGTAAAGTAAAAGTTTGTTTATCATCAAAAGTAAATCTAATGAGTTACAGCAATAGAGAGAGAGAGAGAGAGATTGTAAAGTATATTGCATTACTTAGATTCCTTTATTTATGCATTTATTCTGTTTGGTATTGGATACATGCCTATTTAAGTAACATTCAATATTGTTTTTACTGTGGATGTTTTTCATTTACATAGAAGATGTAAATAAAAGAGAGAGAGAGCGACAAACTGTGCAACTTGATTTCTAACATAATTATTCCCCTCCCATCCATTTCAAAATTTACAAATGAATGTATTCAAACCAAAATATTTTTGGTTTGAATACATTCATACTAAAATAAACTCTGTAGTTTATTTAGTATGGACTAAAATGTAATTGACATCATCTCTGAAACAGAGCAGATAATCATTCCATTCAAAAACATATATACACATATTTTTGTTGACCCTACACACATCAAAGGTCACAAGACCTATAACACTACAGTGTCATGTGTGCACTGATTAAGAAGAAAAGTTTAGCCTATTGATATATTTCTTAAAGAGTGGGAGGTCTTACAGTATGAGGGAGGTTGTTCCAAAGAATAGAGGTGGAGAATGAAGGAAGCTGATGAGAAGTTGGTTCAGTGTGCTTGAAGCTGGACAATGTATGGGTGTTGGCCAGTGGCTTCTCTAGTTCTTCTGTGGTTAGAAGAAAGTGGAGGAATGTTAGCAGCTAATTCAGAGGAGCAGCATGCCTATGAAAGTACCTATAGAAAAGGCACAGAGCAGAAACAAAGTGCCTATAATAAAGTGACTGAATGGAGTCTGTGAGTGAAGGATTGTCTATTAAGCAGATTGCTCTCTTCTGGCTATCATCAAGATTTCTTAGAGAGGTCATAGATGCTCCACCTCAAATGTGAGAACAGTACTCCAAAGTTGGATGGATCTGAGACTTATAGGGTGTTAGGAGTTGAGACGAAGAGAAGGGAACAGAAAAGGACACCAAGCTTTTTTAGAGGCTAAGGAAAGTATGTGAGTAATATAAACTGAATGTGACAGTCAACCCAAGAAGAGAAAGTTGATCCCGAGAGGAAACTGGAACATTATCAAAAATGAGAGGAGATGAGGTAGGATTTTTCTTGTGGGTAATAAGTCAGGATTGAGGTTTTTTTGGCATTGATTACCAAGTTGTCTTTACCCCATTTCAGGATTCTAAGGTCAGTGTTAAATCACTGATTATGAAAGAACTTGAGGTATCTAACATTAAGGTACTGCAGGGTTTATTGAATGATAAAAAGGAGTGAAGAGTACTGTCATCAACAAGGCTGTGAATAGGATTTGAAGTCGGAGAAAGGAAGTCATTGATGTAAAGGAGGAAGAGTGTGGGTGAGAGCACAGAACCCCTGAGGCACTCTAGCATTAGGGAAATCTGATGAGAGGAAGAGCCTCTTTGCCACGACACACAATGAACGACCAGTGAGAAAGCAGGCAATCCAATCGCAGAGTGTAGAGGGGAGGCCAAAGTCTTGCTATTTTTTCTGAAATTCCTTTAACATATCGAATACAAATTCTGGTAACTTCTCCTTGATGTGTTAAGATGACCGCCATTATCAGAGCTACCATTGTTTTTAATGGTTATAATACAATAACTATTAATAAAATAATCAATAATTATAGCAATCATCTTAACCTGTCTCAAGAAGAAGTTATCAGAATTTGTATTCCATATGTTAAAGAACTTTCAGAACAAACAGCAAGACTACTTTGGCCTCCCCTTTACACTCAGATTGGATTGCCTGCTTTCTCAATGGCCAAATATCCTCCAGTTTTTTATCCTGGAGTTTACAGAATCTCCTGCGCTTACAGCTTATGTTATTGGACAGACTGGTCATTCTTCAGAAATTCATCTGTAAGAACATCAGGAATATATTTCACTTAAAGAAACCAATAAATTTAGTTTAGCATGCTACAAAATACAGGGATTCTTTGGAACAAGACCAAAAAGTATTGCATAAAAGTTTTCTTCTGGGAAGATTGTACAAAGAAAGCTGTGAATCACGTTCACAATCCCCACCTTAACAAAAATGATTGCCTTAAACTTTCTCAATTTTGGGAAGTTATGTTGATAGCCTGTGTAGCTCAGTCGATGTGCCGTTTGCACACCACGGTGCTTGGCTGCATGAAGGAAGACTTGGTTTCGAGTCTAGTCGGCGACTAGAGGAAATTTTTCTAAGCCTTTTTTCGACTGGTTCCCGAGTTAGTCGATCTCTGGCACGGGCAAGCGGGTTTTTTCTCCCAGAAACTCAAGTTTTTCGTCCCGTAAATTCAAGAAAATCGACTGTAGAACCCACATTATTTCAGACGTTAAATATATTGTGTTAGGGTTAGGGACCACGAGATGGCGGCACATTTGAGCTGTCTCTCTTCACTGTGTACCGCTTAATTAGTGATAGCCTTGGGCCATCTAACTCTGATTGGTACCAGTGGAGATTGAACTGCCCACTCAGTCTCCAAAAGTTAGATAGGGCTGAATGGCCTTGCCTACTCCTGTATACGGGAATAAAAAGGCGTTAGCTGATTTTTTTTTTTTTTTTTTTTTTATGTTGACTGATACTCCCATTCATGTGTTCCATAAATTGTAATTAATTATTTTATATTTAAAAAATTTTATAACTAATTTATTTTATTGTAATTTATTTTTGGATATCTATTAATACAGATTGATGGAGCTATTCTCTTTCAGCTGATATATATAATATCACGTACTTTCAGTTGAATTGATTCTCTTTTTGGTGATTGTTTTCCTATAATTGTGTTAATAATGGCTATGAAACATAGTGAAAATTCTACAAATTAAAAATAATTAAATTAATGCAAGTGTTTCCGTTATTAATCAGTTATAATGAATTCTTCCACTTATGCCCCGATTTTTAGATCAGTAATTACAGATAAGACACATTAATTGAAATACTTTTCTCTTTAAATTAATTGGACTATCACCCTTGAGGATATCTTTCATCTTCCTAAAACCACTCAACCTAGTTTTTTTCTTCTAGTCACCTATCTTTGATTTTTACCATTTGTCCCAGATAGATCTACTTTCTCTATTTCTTAATCTTCGAGTATAATTCTTTTTGGTGTTAAATTGTCATTCATCATTAATTTGTTTAGTTTTATCTTAAACTTAATTTGACTGGATTCAAGTTAATTCCTTTAATTTTAAAAACCTTTAATTTTATTTCTAGATCTTGTGCACCCTCCTAATCAGCAATGCAGATGAGTTTAGATTACTTCTGTTAATTTTAACTCCTCTGTTCTTATAATTAAGTTAATGAAACTTTTCTCTAAGGCAGATGCAAAAAGTTTTGTAGATATATCTTGTGTCTTATTCCCTGTTTATTGGAAATTTATTTACAGTAGACTCTCGACTATCTGGCCTGATGTGGTGGAAGGGCAGGCCGGATAACACAAAAGTGGATAGGCTGGAGTTCTAGGCCTACCTTCTCACACAAATGTGAAAAGGTAGGCCTAAGATGAGAGTCAAAACTTACAGTTTTTAGTTTTTGAGAAAGTCCTTGATAGATGACTGCTTCACTTCACCCTTTTAGCCCTCTTCCGCAATGCAATGTCCCTCCACTTACGCAAGCAGATGATATCAGCTGGCATCGCTTCCTCCTGCTCACTAATGTACTGCAGTGCTGCCTCAATCATCTTGAACCCTTCCGAATGTGGGATGAGATTTTTCCTGTCATCTAAGGATGCCGCCTCTTCTTCTTCCCCCCTGTGTCACCATTTCCACAATATCATTGTCAGTTATTTCATCAACTTCGTCGTTTGACATCCATTCTGTAATGTCCTCTGCATTGACATCGTTACAGCTCGGTACATTTTTGAGCAGCGAAACAAGTTTATCGTTTTCATCTGCCACTTGTGTTTCACACACTGGTTCAAGGTTGAAATGTCCACTTCATGGTCCAAAAGAATTTTCCAAGACTTTACAAGTGATATGTTTTAAATCTCTTTACTAACAATTTACTAACGTAACCAGGAACAGTGGCAAACGTATTCTGCACTTGTGGACATCCGATACACAACTGACGAAACGGGGAAATCCGCACTTTGCATGTCTCAACTTGTGTTATGCACACGGAACGTAGGATTGTAGCAGACATCCGCTTGCAACGCCTTGGCAAAGTAAATTACAGTACATATTCCTCATTTTATCACAGAGAATTACTGTATTATTATAATTCTCTGTGCTAAAATCCAGGCTCCAGATAGTACAGAGGCCGGAATAGTCGAGAGTCTACTGTATTTCTTTATGAAGTTTAATGACCGAGGCAGGATGAAGTGTGTATATATATATATATATATATTAATTTTTCTATGTGTCTTCTGTGCCTTGTTTGAATAGTGATTTTAGGATTAGTGGCTGAGATTTTAATGGAATCAAATGTTTTTTTCAAAGTCCATGAAGGCCATTCATAGAGGATTATTATATATTTGGTTGTCTTTTCTGTAATTTGGTATGTATATAGATGTGATTAATGACAGTAATTTTTCCTAAATCCTGTTTACTCTTGTGATTGTATATATTCTGCTATTTATTACTTTTTTAAAAAGTTTATATATTGGCAATAATAAACTAACGGATATGTAATTTTTGATATTTTCCTTTTCACTTTTTTTTATTTATTTATTCAAAATAATTATTAATGTTTCATTCCATGCATCTAGTTTTTTTTTTTTTTTTTTTTTTTTTTTTTTTTTTTTTTTTTTTTTTTTTGAATATGTGAGCTTTATCAGGTTATCCACAAATCTTTCCTCTTTTAATTTCAACAATTTCACTTGAAATCGATCTTCTCCACATGCACTTCCTTGCCTCATTGCTTTCAAGGCAGTTTTAATCTTTTCTCTCGTAACTTTTGCCACATCCAGTTCATAACTGTTCAAGTTGACTGCCATCAGATTTCTTTCTTTTTCACTGTAAATTCTTTATAATTTTTATGATTATTTCATTTCTGCTATTTTCTTGGTCATGTTTGGTGCATCTCTTCTCATTATTTTCATATTTAAATTAAAAAAAAAAAATTTTTCCCCCCCCAAATATTAAAAGATTGGATTTTATGTGTCATTCTTTGTCTGATTATTTTTTTTCATGTTTCTTAGTTCTATTGAATTTTTTTATAGTAGCATTTGTTTTTTTTTCCTGCATATTTTTAGTGAGTCCAAAACTTATTTCATAAGTTTTTTTTTTTTTTTTTTTCATTTCTTGCATGAGAAATAATTTTAAATTTTTTCATGAGTTATTCTAATTGTAGTATTTCTTAGTGTTTGATTAATTTCATTTTGGTCTTCTTCTCCCTCTTTATCTTTTGATATTGTTATTTGAAGGTTCTCTTTCAAAGCAGATTTATATTTGCTTGTTTACTAATTTTAAATTTTCTAGATTTATTGCATTGGACTTTTGTTTAATTCATTATTTCTTTCTCATTGTTTATTAATTTTAAATCTTGCCATTCTGTGATCGCTTACTGTAGTAAAATTGTTTATAACACTTATGTTATTTACGTCTTCTGCTTGCTATTATAAAATATTTCAATACAGGTCTACCCATTAGGACTAGACCTTTTATGATATTTCTTTTCTTTTCTTTTTTTTTTTTTTAATTAAAAAATAAGTTTTTGAATTGTTTTCTTCATTTTTTTTTTCATTTAAGTTACCCATGACAATTATATAAAATCCTTTGCTGTAATTGAAGGCATTTTATTTTATTATTATGTGATTCCCATTCACAAATGAATGGGATGTTCTCCCATTTAATTCTGTGTGAAGGAATGTCATTGGCATTGTCTGCCAGTCCTGACTTGCTATATAGATAATTGTTGACATAAAGGGTCAAAGCTGTATAACTGAGAGGAGACCTACACATAGCCTTTAAAGGAATGCGGAGAACTGCGAGGATGGGCTGGCAATTTGGGATTTAGCCAACGAAATTGTATTCTTATTGGTTAAACCAAAATACAAAATGATGTTACAACATGACAAAATTTCATGCCGGCTGGGGTGTTGCCCGGTTAAACAAGGCCCCCGTTGTTTTCGCCACGGAACCAGGGCTTCGAAAAGTCAGCTACTGTAACAAATCTGAAAACACACCACACTCAACATCACCAGAGTTAAAGATCAGTACTATCGACATAAGAAGCCTGCATGGCAAAGAAATGGCGCTAGCAGAGGAATTAGATAAGTACCAGATCGACATAATAGGGGTGACTGAAACAAAAAAGACAAAAACTGGTGAGATCTTTCTGAGCAATAAATACAAAATGTTATATTCTGGCAATGACAATCAACGAAAAGAAGGAGTAGCCATAGTATTCAACACAAAATACGAGGCTCATCTTCTTGAACGGCAGGCAGTGTCAAGTAGAGTGATTTGGGCAAATATGAGAATGGGGAACTGGACAATGAGACTTATTTGTGCCTATGGTCTCACAGAAGGTTCTACTAAAGCAGAAGTGGAGGAATTTTTTGAGGCTCTAGAGAAAGCTACTGACACAATGAAAAAGGAAAAGTTGGTCCTTGTTGGGAATCTAAATAGCAGAGTAGGAAGTGATTGTCAGACATACAAAAATGTTTTGGGAAAATTTGGGGAAAAGAGCAAAGCTAATAATAATGGCAAATACCTGTTGGATTTCTGCTCAGGACATGGACTGGTTATTGTTCCATGTTCCAACATAAAAATGTGCACAAATTCACATGGAGAGAAGAGGCAAGGAATAAGAAAAGTATCATTGACTATGTTATTGTTGATAGTGATATTTTCTCCTTAGTGCAGGACACCAGAGTGTACAGAGAATTTGAAATTGCAAGTGATCACTATTTAGTCTTGAGCAGGATAAAATTGAATTTCCTATTGAAAAGAATAACATGTAAGAAAGTTTTGAAGCGAATAAAAGTTGAGCAGCTCTCAGATGTGAACTGTAGACTAAAATACACAAAGATTATTGAAGGAAAAATGAAAGAGTTTGAGAACAGAAACCAAACCTTGGAGATTCAGTGGAAAGCCTTGAAGAAAACCCTGATTGATTTAGCTAGAGAGGCATGTGGTGACGTTGTCTGCAAGGATAGAAAAATTAGAACTCCATGGTGGACACAGGAAGTTAAAGAGGCAGTGAAGGAAAAGAAGAAAGCATATCAAAAGTTCCTGGCAAATAAGTCAGCTTTTACTCTTACAGAATACAGAGACAAATGTAAGAAAGCTAAACAGTGTGTAAAACTAGCTAAACAAAAGTCATGGTAGGACTTTTGCAAGAACATAGAAAATCAATGTCAAGAAGGTGGCAAAATATTCTGGAGGTTGTTAAAGAAGCTTAGGAATGGAGGAAAGAGTGCTGTAAAAGGAGTTAGAGATGATAAAGGTGAAATGAAAATGGGAGAAAAAGATATCCTTGAAGATGGAGTAAATACTTTGAAAGTTTGCTAAATGAAGCAAGCAGCGATGACAGCACAGTGATAAAAAAAAAAAAAATACTGACCAGGCATGAGTCAGGAATACATATCCATACTTGAAGTAGAAAAAGCCTTCAAAGGCTTGAAATGTGGAAAGGCAGCAGGAGTAGATGATATTCAACCAGAAATGCTGAAGTATGGTGGTATAAAAGTCTTACAGTGGCTGCACTGCATAATTCAGAATGTCTGGACAGAGGGAAGAATTCCCAATGATTGGAGTAGAGCTCTGATAGTACCTATATATAAAAAGGGAAATAAAACTGAATGCGAGAATTACAGAGGTATATCCCTATTGAGCCTGGTAAGATATATACTTGAAAACGGTTGAGAAGAATTGTGGAAGAAAAGCATGTTGAAGAACAAGCTGGATTAAAGTCAAGTAGAGGCTTTGAGGATCAGATCTTCATTTTACGACAAATGGAAAATCATGGGAATTTAACAAAGATCTGTATTTAAGTTTTGTCGATTTGGAAAAGGCATATGACAAGGTGCCAAGAGAGAAGCTCTTCAATACGCTACAGTTATATGGTGTCAATGGGGCATCATATCAAGCAATAGTTAGTCTTTATTTGAGTTGTAAGTCAGCAGTTATAATTGAAGGAAGTACAGGAAGATGGTTTAATGTTAAATCTGGTGTGAGACAAGGATGTACATTATCCCCTCTGTTATTCATTATCTATATGGATCACATTATGAAGGAAAGTGGTATTAAACCTGATATCAAAATTGGAGATGTTAATGTCAGCTCTTTGCTTTATGCGGATGATGTTATACTTCTAAATAAATCTGCTACAAGTCTGCAAGATTCTCTGACTGAATTGAATAACTGTTGTAATAGATATGGTATGAAGGTCAGCAATACAAAGACAATGAAAATAGGCAGAATCATTGAAAATGTCAACTGTGTCGTGAATGGAGAACCTGTGGAACAAGTAAAACATTTCATCTACTTAGGCAATAGCTGAAATGGCAGTAAATTAAATATGGAAATAGACAACAGAATCAACAAAGCTGGTATGGTAGGAAGTCAATTGAATAAATTCATATGGAATAAGAGAGAAATTAGTCAGAACACTAAATTAGCTGTATACAAGACAGTGTTCAAACCAGTTTTAACTTATGGATCTGAGAACTGGGTCAGAAGTAAAACACTTGACCAAAGACTAGAAACTGCAGATATGAGATTCCTGAGAAAGATTAGAGGTGTGAACAGATGGCATCAATGGCAATATCATATTAAAAACGATAATATTAGGAAAGAACTTGACATTGTCAGCATCCAGGAATGCATTAGCAGAGCTAATCTCAGGTGGTATGGTCCCTTAAACAGAATGGGCGAGGAAAGATTAGCAAAACAAGTGTTCTCTGCCAAGTTGGCAGGAAAACGACCCAGAGGACGACCAAGATTGATACCGTACAAAGTGCCTTAGACGATAGAAATATAAGATCTGGTAATGTTGGAGTCTTGACAAGTAACAGACTGATTTGGAGGAAAATTGTAGATAGGGAGTTAGTAATGATGTAAATTTTTCATGTAGTACTATCATATCCTGTGCACCCCTTGAGGGTACATGGCAGGAGTTTGATGATGATGATTTTTATATTCTTCAAGGAGACTACCGGTCTGGTCAAAGTTAACTAAGTTGCAGAAACTTGGAACTTTACACACTTCAGGATGTGCAATAGGATGAAGCTGATCTTTTGGAGAATGAATGAAATATGCCAGGTCGATGTGTAGTGTGATAGTAATATTAAAATTATATTTATAGAGAACTTTAGTCATTTTTTTTGAAGTATATTGAATATAAGGAAGTGGAAATAATTTTACTGTGATCTTGTGTGTTGTATGATCAAGAGTAGGGCTGTTTTATTGGGGTTGTAGTTATTGATTGCAAAGGGTAAAATAAGTGTTGCAAAGGCATCTAATGTTATTAGCAAGAGCTGTGTCATTTAAACAATTCAGGTTCTTTGTGCATGTGTTTAGAAGATGCCTTACTGTTAGGGTGGATGATGCGTGATTGCTTATGTAAGTAACTTCCTATGTTCTTCTTTATATCCTAAGTGGTTGATTTCTAATAACTTTCCATTCAGCTTAAACCTTAATATGTCAAATTGTTCAGAAATCCCCCCCCCCCTTCCTCCTTTCAGTAGTTGATAGCATATACAACTTCACCTACAAACTTGCCAAAACAACTATCAAAATCACCTCCTCCCTTCACAGGTAGCTCTTCCTCCTTTATTAAAAATTCTATTCAGTTAAAACCGTCATAAAAAATCAATACCTGAATGATTCAGACAGGCCAGCTTTGATGTGTTTTTTTTTTTTTTTTTTTACCAGTATCATTGACAGAGACCTTCGTTCCTATCAGATCTCACCTTTCCCTTTTGACATATCTGAATTATTCATATTCCCCATTTATTCTGGTTATTTCTCATGGAAAGAAAAAAATATATAAACAACTGGAAGTGCAGTGGATTTTTACATTGAATTTTCAGACAGTCAGGCATGAAATATAGACAGCAGTTTGACTGTGTTATTTTGATTCTGTGTCTTCTATTTGACCTTAAGTCTCAGACACATGAGATATATTTTTAGTGCACATAGACAGCCAACATATAAAAAAAAATACATTTTGGATGTTGGCTATCTCTGTCTACAGAGAAAAAAGAAACTAGCAACTGTTTATGCTTCTGAGCATAAACCTATGCTCAGAAGCATAAACTTATTATCCTTTTCTGTTTGTAGGGAACTTGCATGCATGGGTGCACGCACACTGGAAGGACCTTACTTATGCAATCATACTATCATCCATTCCAATAGTATGACATCCTCCAAACACTTGCACACTCAAGGCTATTTTTTCGAATAATGTAGCCCTGCTACTGAACTTAGACAGCTATGCAACAAGTATATTTTAAATAATGGCTACAACTCCTATAAAGCAAATAAAATACTGCAATGCCCCTCTACCTCTTCCAGCACCAACACAAGATTACAGTAACACTATTCCTCTTAGATAGCTTTACAGTACTTTTTTTTTAACCAATGGCTACAACTTCTATGTAGCAGATTAAATATTCAGAAAAGGCAGTTAAAGTTGCCTGGAAATATAATCTCCATATCATTTTCAAACCATGCATCTAACTAGCATCCTTCATTCATTCTCCTCAACTTCATCCTCTTGTACATGATGTAGTGCATTTTGTATACTCCAGGATGTGCAAAGTGTCTCTTACCTTGGACAGATTTGTAGGTCTGGTAACATCTGCCTTGAAGAACATAGCAGTCATCTGTGTGGTAAGACAGACATATCATGCTCTGCATATTCCATGCACACAGGATTAAATGTAAGAAGAAAAGATAATTATGATGTATCCTTCCCTCAACCTCAACAAATACTGCTGTATTAATTTACCAAAGGTCTGGGAAACCATCATTCTATGACCACATTTAATCTGACACTTTTCTGAATTAACTCTGTTTTTATGCAGCACCTAAATAGCATCTTGTTAGCATATTATTATTATATGGTATCTCCATGGAGCCTGGAGATTCCATGGAAATACCGTATACATCCATATTTGTAATTTTGTGTTCTGAGAATTCTGATTGGAAGTCCAGGGAAAGATTAGTAAGTTTAATTAATTTTTTAATTTCCTTTATTGTTGTTTATACTACAAAGCACAAGAGACCTGATTTGTAAGGATTGTTTGGATCTCCTCTAGGAGAATTCAATCCTGAATAAAAGACTTTATAGTTGAAGGCGAGTTAGCTGGTCTCATATAGATGATGTAGTGGTTATTTTTTATTTGTTAATTTCATGTTATTTATTCTTTACTGTAACTAGAGTTTTTATTTTTCATTTCACAGACAAATACAGTTATCAGACTTATGACATCATCTGCCATACAATTTAGTCATAGAGAATTTATTGAACTTATGTCAATCACATTGTGAAATAGTAGCAGAATGCTATAGACTTTCACAGGAATATTTGCTAATTTATTATAGTATATTTACTGGTTGTACAGAATATAAGTTTAGAAAAAAGAAGAATGAATGGAAGGAAAGAGGTAGGGAAAGTTATGGCAGAAATGTTATGTAGAATTAGGAGTGCCAAATCATCAATTTTTTATTTTATTTTTATTTATTTATTTAATTTTTTTTTTTCACTCTAGCCTCTTTATATCTTGGGATGAATGGCATTTATCAGTTTCATAATTACATAATATATTACTGTAAATTAGGGGAACCAAGGAGATAATTAGGAAAATACACAATGTGTAATGTTATTGTCAAACATAGGTTGGAAGCTGATGTTGTCAGTTGTTTTGTATTGATGGATTATGGCTTTCTGATTGCAAGAGTTTTCTATGGAGAAATTATTCACCAAGGCTATCAATTCTGATTCATTTCAGATCTGTTTTAGATTAGAGAAATCTAGAGATTTCTATGGAGAAATTATTCACCAAGGCTATCATTCAATTCGATCTATTTTAGGAATACATTTGATTTATATTATATATACAGTTAACTCTGTGGCATATTTTTCAGTGAAATTTTCACTTGAAAGTTGTTTATTTTCTTCATTAATTGTTTCTTTAACTTTCTAAGCCATCCCTGCCACTTAGCTACTTGCACTTTCCCCAAAGCCACTAACCATATCGTTCCTTCCAATTCTTTTTGTGTTATTAATTCACAATTAATTTCAGAATGCTTACAACAGCTTCTCCAAGCCAGGCCACCCACCATCTTCCCATAATGTGGAATAGGGCTTTTTTTTTTAAAATGCGCTCTCATGATCCTGGTAGATATTTCACTTTTTTAATTGGAGGAAATGCCAACTAAATTTCTGTATGTAGCAAGTTCCTCCAATGAGAAGGAAATTATGTTATAAGGATGAAAACAAAAACAAGTTTACTTAAATATAAAGAGCTAATAAGCTTCATTTCGGCGATATAAACAATATTTTAAATTAAAGGGATATAAAATCCACATTGTTTTAAATCCGAATAAGAAACTCAAAGATTGGAATCAGAGAATTTCATGCTGAATATAGTAAACTATAAAGTATTGGCGATCACTAGTGTGAGCTAATGCAAGTGACCCTAGTACGTAGTACAATATCGGACAACTCGTTGCAAAGGTGGGGAAAGTTCAGATCGCTATTCTTAGGTATTTTTCATAATGTAAAAACACATTTCCTAGGAAATGTATGCTGTTATTACATTATGGAGGGAGGTCACTACCCAGACCGGTTTCAGCCTTTTTTGAGGCTTCATCAGTGAGTAGCTAGACCATAATACCAAAGTGTATAGCGAAAAGAACTTATATACTCTGCTATATGAGTTTCCGAAGAAGGTGCAACCATTAAGTTACTTAAATATAAAGAGCTAATAAGCTTCATTTCGGCGATATAAACTATTTTAAATTAAGGGGATATAAAATCCACATTGTTTTAAAACCGAATAAGAAACTCAAAGATTGGAATCTTTGGGTTGGAAACTTAATGGTTTGGAAATGGTTTGGATTGGAAACTTAATAGTTGCACCTTCTTCGGAAACTCGTATAGCAGAGTATATAAGTTCTTTTCGCTATACACTGGTATTATCGTCTAGCTAGCCTCAAAAAAGGCTGAAACCAGTCTGGGTAGTGACCTCCCTCCATAATGTAATAACAGCATACATTTCCTAGGAAATGTGTTTTTACATTATGAAAAATACCTAAGAATAGTGATCTGAACTTTCCCCACTTTTGCAACGAGTTGTCCGATATTGTACTATGTACTAGGGTCACTTGCATTAGCTCACGCTAGTGATCGCCGATACTTTATAGTTTACTATATTCAGCATGAAACTCTCTGATTCCAATCTTTGAGTTTCTTATTCGGTTTTAAAACAATGTGGATTTTATATCCCCTTAATTTAAAAAATAAGTTTTCCCAAAGTTAGATAAAATAAGGAAAACAAAAATTTTTCAGTGAAATATATTCATGAATAGACTGCTAGTATAATCTCTCCATGAAAATATTTCACATTTAGTTGCTGTAATATTGCATAATGCACCTGTTCACTTCTTATATCATGCTGAGTCCATTAGCTCGACTGGTTTTAACTTTTTTTGAGGCTCATCATTGGAAAAGTTTGCTCAATGACAGAAACCATATAAAATAAAATAAAAATAGTTTAATACATAATATATTATGTATTAAAAATAGTTTATTATATAATATATTACTGTAGATTACAGATACTTATATCATGTGCTTTTATTGTGAAGGAAATTTACACTAAAATTTGTATTCTTGTTAGTAATTTTAATCATTTTTAATCTTGTTAAAGCGTATTTTTTCATTATTCTTCTCTGGATTTCAATACCAAAATCAGTTCATTAATCTCCAGCTTATTTTAAACATCAGACTTTGCAATTTGTTTCAAAATTCTGTTGAAACATTTTTTCTACAATTTTATTTGGATTTTTTAATAATGTATAATTATTTGCTGAAATATTCTATTCTATTCTAGCGACAATTTGTGGATTGTGTCAAGAAGGCTCTTGTTCCCCATGGTACAAGCAAGCAGTTGAGTGAAGCTGCAGCAGTTACTTGTGTCAAACTTTGTAAAACTTCAACATACATTAATATATTAGAAAGTAATAATGTTGTCTTTGCCCTAGTTCAAGCAGTAATCAATGACTTAAAGGTTAGGTTAAATATTTTTATCATTATTTTCTTATTACCTTATTATAAATTTAGTTTTCTGATTTCAGCTCTTATTATTAAATGGTAAGGTATATGTATTTTTTACTGTTCAATACTTTCTGATGGTATTAACTTGCATCATTGTAATAAGAAATAAGACAGACTTGAATTTTTGAGTCTGTTGATATTTCAGTAGATGCAGACTGTCTCTTCCTAGTACAAAACTTGTCACAAATACATGCTACTGACAAAAGTATATATTGGAACAGTTCACATGCTTGGGAAAAGGTAAGGTTTCTTTGAACTGTAAATACAGATCAGAAATGAAATTTTATAATTGAGTTTTCCAAATTTTAGATAACTTAATGCAGCCATATTTGTTTAGGTTAGGGGAAATTGTACATTTCACAAAGTTGTCACAAAGACTATTACAGAAATAGTCTTTGTGACAACTGAGGTACACCACCTAATTTCCAGCAATGCAGCATCTTCTTTAGTCCATACAGAATTATAGATTATAGAGCACAATTGAAATTTTTGCGACCACTTCACTTTTGGACTGCCATAGATGTGCTTAAATTAATTAAGCACATTTTCATGTAATTAGTGTGAACGACAGTGGTGAAGGATGGCTTTGAAAATTTAAAAAGTGTCTTGGAATTTTTGAGGATGGAGGGCCTAGGGCCCTGAAAGGTATTAAAAATTTATCCTAAAATAATGTGCAAATAAGAATGGCTAGATTACAATGAGATTGTTAGATTGGTTCAAAAATCTTGAAGCTCTAGCACCCTACATATCTGTAGGCCTACCAGAAGGTTTCAGAAATCTCATTCTTGGCAGCTGTTTTTATCACCCCAGAGCTGAACTCATATAATAATAATGTTTATACAGTATATTTGCTACCAATCTACATTCCTTACCAACCCCCAAGACAAAGGAATATTATGCTCTACAAAGGCCAAGTAGTGCCCACTTTTCGTGAACCATTTATTAGATGTAAATGCTGGCAAGCCTGTAGACAAATTTATTCACGAATTTAACATGAAAGAAGTGCTTCGGTTCCTTGCTTGTACCTTCTGCCATTCAACGCTAAAAAAATGCTGGTGTAAGTTTTGGTCCAACTTGACATATGATAATTCATTTTAGATAAATTATGAACTCTACAACTGTGTTACAAATAACTAATTTAATTTCCTGAGTTTTGACCTTCATATTAAAGTCGTCATCTGTAGTATATATATACACAGAGACTTACTGAATTACATTTCACACAGTATGCTAAAGAGACAATGATTTGATCAATGGTTATTCTACTGGCATGACCCCTAGTGAAAATAGAATAAAAAAAAAAGAAATAAAAAAAAGTACAAATAAAAAAAAATACAAATAAAAAATTAATTAATTAATTAAAGACTACAACAAAGCTATATTCTATTTAAGATAACATCAGAGAAACATTCTTTCATATAGATAGTTTTCTTACAGTAACAGTGATGTCCTAATTTAACACGACAATTGTTATATTAGATTTAAGATTCTGGATTACTTATGGTCATATTTATAGTCAACTCTTAGGGAGTAAGGTTAAGTGGGTAGAATATGTGCCATCCGTATTCTTGGGATTTTTAGACCATAATTATTGTTAAGATTAAGATGGTTGATTAGAACCTCACAGGCCTCCTTAAATTTACGTTCATACCATGAACGTAAATTCAGGGCATGATCAGAAAGGCCAACTTCACCATAGTTATTATATTTAATGTGTCATTTATATTCTTTTTTATCTGATAGGAATTGTGCATCCTGTTTCCCCTATACAGTGGTGCCTTGGTTAACAAATGCCTCAGATAACGACGAGTGGCTGTTAAGAAAAAAAACCTCTTGGTTAACGACACAGGCTAACGACTCTCGATTATGTGAACCTCTATTCGATCTTAAAAAACCAGAATTTTCCAATCGCACTCAGTAACTTGCGGGAAGACATTATCAAATAGAGAACAGCCACACGGCATAGCTGTGAAGCTCAGATATGATTGACCCATCATAGCCAGCTGTTTACGCTTTCCGTTTGTTTCTTTTCTTGTAGTGTACTGTGCTTTGTTTTAAAATTTATGGTATAAATGCGTTTTATGATGAAAATGAGCAAGCATTTATTTTTTATGTGTTGGTTCATATAGACAATAAATCGGTGGCCGCGTGTCACTGTTCGTTCGCCATCAAAAGGCAAAATCAAATCTCATCTGTGTAATAATCGTATCTATAAGCTGCTAATCAGTGTATGCTATGGTAAGTGCTGTATCTAATATCGTCACCTTGCAAGCAAAATGCAAATCTCATGGAAAGGCTTAGACATTGGTTATTCATTTTTTACTAAATAATTTATGGAAATCACAACGTCAACTAGGATATTCATTAAAATAAATTTTAATATACTTCAATATTTCGGCAACGTCACGTTGCCATTTTCAAGAAACTTAAGAACAAGACGCGTGCATGCAGGTACAACAAACAGTAAGTGAGGAAGAAGCAGGAAGCTATTATTTCTCCTAAAGTCCTGATGGTGCTCCCTAGCGGGGAGTGTTGGTATTCTTGGGTGATTGAACTGAAGGTCTTCTGATGTAAGTTTCCCAAATTTGAGGCAGTCTCATGCTTTTGTTGAGGTTTGGATTGTTTCTTAGGGCTGAAGCTGATTCCATGAAAAGCCTTTCATATTTCTATTTACTACGATGTATTATCGTGGCTTTCTTCCACTGTATTCTATGGCAGGTATCCAGTGCATGGTCAGCAAGATTAGGGTGGCTGTACTGGTGAAACCAGATGTAGTCATTGTGTTCTGAAATTCTGATATTTGCTATCCTGCCTGTTTGGCCAAAGTAGGACAGCTTACAGCTGCAAGGGACCTGGTATACACCAGGTAGGTCTGGGGGGAGGGGGGGAGGTTGGTCTTTAGTAGAGTGGATAAGGGATGCCAATTTTTTATATGGTCTGTAACAAGAAGTTAAGTCATGTTTTTTTAGGATTTTTGTAATTTTTTCTGAAGTGCCTCGGATATAGGGTATGGTGATGGATTTAGAGTAATCCTTGTTGTGATTGGGGGGGGGGGGGGGTTGTAGTTTACTGGTTTCAATATTTTTTGGATTTTTTTTTTTGGGGGGGGGGTAGCCATTGACTGAGAATGTGGATTAGTTCTGTGGTTAGGGCATTGTCATTTGAACAGATAAGTTTAGTGCTGTTGTGTAGTGTCTTAATGACTTCATATTGCTGCGAGGAGGGTGGTGGGATTGTTGGTGAATGTATCTGCCTATATGGGTTTTCTATAGACTGAGAAAACCAAGGTTCCATCGGGCTGGTGGATGACTAGTGTGTCTAAGAAAGGAAGGTAGTTGTTTTTTTACTTCTTCCAGGGTGAATTTGATTCTGGGGTGTTGGTTGTTTAAGTGTGTTAAGCAGGAGAGGAGTGCATCGGAGCCATGTGGCCAAATAGCGAAGACATCATCAACATAGCGAAGCCAAATGGTTCGTTTTTGTGCGGCAGAGTTTAAGGCTTTCTCTTCAAAAGTCTCCATATAAAAGTTGGCCAAGGGTGGGAAGAGCGGAGAACCCATGGTTGTCCCCTCTATTTGTTTGTAGAATTTTCCTTGCCAAACAAAATAGTCTGAGTTCATTGTGAACTGAAATAGGGCTGTGATATTGGGACGAAATTTAAAAAATTTATTTAAAAAATAAATGAAGTTAAAGCTATCAAGACAACTGAATCATCTCGCCTTCCTAAAACACTGCCGGGATAACCAGGTAATTCCTAACCGTGTGAAATTCAAGCACCGTTTCTCTTCGCAAAAAGTTCTTCGTATTTATAACCATGCCAGCCAAGCCTTACTCAGGGAACAAATTGCCATGACTTGCCATTTCCTGAATGATGCTAACATAGTAGCTATACAGGCACTTGAAGATGCCCTTTCAAGCACCTTAAGCCATGAAATTTGGTCTATTTTATATGACATCTCATGCACTGCAGCGGAGAAAGAATTTAAAAAATATGAGATCGACACATCAAAAAATTTGAAAATTTAAAAAAGAACTCGATCTTGAAACCACAACTTCCTACCGAAACGGTAGTCAACCTTTCGTCATTTAGTGTGAAACCTGAAGCACTCGATGCCCTCGCACATGGCCACAACTTCGCCATTGCGCCCAGAAGAATACCTGCTGAAGATATTATGATACGAATTGAACGTAGGATACGACACCTTCCAAACCACGTCGCCAATGATATTAGACTGGATGTGGCTTGTGTTCTGACCAAAGCTAAACCACCAAAAGCCAACATGCCCAGTAAGGAAATGAAATCTCTACTAGAATTAAACAAAAACAAGACAATAATCACCAAAGCTGATAAAGGGAACGCCACAGTATTGCTTAACCAAAAGGATTACACAGGTAAGCTGAAAGCTCTATTGTTAGATCGGGCTACTTACCTCCCTATCGAGTACAATCCCACCAACTCAAAAATTAGAAAACCCCACAGGCTCCTTAAGGAGGTCAATTCTTAGCCTGTGGAAATAACTAACAAATTAAAACCATTTAACTCCATCCCCCCCCTGCCTGTATTTATGGACTCCCAAAAATACTTAAGGAAAATGTGCCATTACGTCCCTTAGTGGATGGTATTGGTTCCCCAACATACAAACTAGCTAAACATTTGGCCAAAGCTCTCTCTCACACTATACTGGCAACACACCTTCACACATAAAAAAAACTCAGCCCACTTCATAGAAAACCTTATACTCAAACACACTGACATAATGGTCAGTTTTGATGTCTCCTCCTTATTCACAAATGTCTTGCTCAAAGAATCTTTATAGCTAATCCAAGCTAAATTTCCTCCCGATATCACAGCCCTATTTCAGTTCACAATGAACTCAGGCTATTTTGTTTGGCAAGGAAAATTTCTCTCCCCACCCTTGGCCAACCTTTCTGGAGACTTTTGAAGAGAAAGCCTTAAACTCTACCCCACAAAAACCAACCATTTGACTTCGCTATGTTGATAATGTGTTCGCTATTTGGCCACACGGCTCCGATGCACTCCTCTCCTTCCTAACACACTTGAACAACCAACACCCCAGAATCAAATTCGCCCTGGAAGAAGTAAAAAACAACTGCCTTCCTTTCTTAGACACACTAGTCACCTGCCAGCCTGATGGAACCTTAGTTTTCTCAGTCTATAGAAAACCAACCCATACAGGCAGATACATTCACCAACAATCCCTACACCCTCCTCGCAACAATATGGAGTCATTAAGACACTACACAACAGCGCTAAACTTATCTTTTCAAATGACAATGCCCTAACCACAGAACTAAACCACATTCTCAACACTTTCTCAGCCAATGGCTATCCCCCCCCCCTCAATCCAAAAAATATTGAAACCAGTAAACCACAACCCCCTCCCCTCACAACAAGGATTACTCTAAATCCATCACCATACCCTATATCCGAGGCACCTCAGAAAAAATTACAAAAATCCTAAAAAAAACATGACTTAACTTCATGTTACAGACCATATAAAAAATTGGCATCTCTTATCCGCTCTACTAAAGACCTCCCCCAGACCTACCTGGTGTATACCAGGTCCCTTGCAGCTGTAAGCTGTCCTACTTTGGCCAAACAGGCAGGACAGCATATATCAGAATTTCAGAACACAAGGACTACATCCGGTTTCACCAATACAGCCACTCTGGTCTTGCTGACCATGCACTGGATACTTGCCATAGAATACGGTGAAAGAAAGCCACGATAATACACCGTAGCAAATACAAATATGAAAGGCTTTTCATGGAATCAGTTTCAGCCCTAAGAAACAATCCAAACCTCAACAAATTTGACTGCATGAGACTGCCTCAAATTTGGGAAACCTACATCAGAAGACCTTCAGCCCAATCGCCTAAGAATACCAACATTGCCCACTATGGGGCACCATCAGGTCTTTAGGAGAAATAATAGCTTCATGCTTCTTCCTCACCTACTGTTTGTTGTGCCTGCATGCACTTGTCTTGTTCTTAAGTTTCTTGAAAATGGCAACGTGACATTGCCGAAATATTGAATTATATTAAAATTTATTTTAATGAATATCCTAGTTGAAGTTGTAATTTCCTTAAATTATTTAGTAAAAAAAAAGCAAAATGTACTGTCAAAAATTGCAGGTTTCGAATTTAACTGTTAACTTTTATTTCAAATATTTTTTTTTGAACTTTTACTTTTATTTTCAGGTGACAATATGTTCTTTGTATTCCTTGTCTTAGTGTTGTACAATTTGTAATAATACCGTATTTTGTGTATCTTTTTTTTTTATAGAGTGAATTTTTTTACTGTGTGACAAAATGGGTCCCAAAAAGAAAGCTAGTGAAGGGAAAAAAAAAAAAAAAACAGAAAAATTTTCTCTGTTGAACAGAAGAAAGAAATAATAGCAAAGCATGAAGGTGTGAAAATTATGCAGCTAGCTCAAATATATGAAACCAGTCATTCTACAATATCAACCATTTTGGCTAAGAAAGAAGAACTTATGGTTGCTAAGGGAACTTCAAGGTTGTCATGTCAGAGGGCTTCTTTTTGAGCAAATGGAAAATCTATTACTAATTTGGATCAAAGGAAGAGAAATGGTGGGCGATACTATATCTCAAAATACAATCTGTCAGAAAGAAATAACAACGAAATGTCTCAAAGCAGCATGGATTGATAATGAAGATACTTCAGATGAAGGACACAAATTGGTAAAGGATATTGTGGCGACTCTACATGATCTTAACTTGGAAGTAGAGGAAGAAGATGTTGAAGAATTATTGGAGATGCATGACTGAGAACTGACTACTGACGAGCTAAAAAACTTTTCAAGCAGCAATGTGAAGAAAAGGAAATGGAAATTTCATCTGAAAATGAGGATGGAGAGAAAGAACAAATTACGACTGCTGAAATCAAAAATGTTTTGGCAAAATGTTGCTATGAAATGGAATCCAAACAAATCTGAGGTTATCAGAACTGCAGATCTATTTAATGAAAAGTCCATGCAGTTTTTTAGAAACATTTTAAAAAAGAGGCAGAAGCAAACAACCCTAGACATGTTTTTTACAGGTCCATTTGTCAAAAAACTCTGAAATGAGCCCAATTGTCCTTCTGGTGAAGATCGATAATTAAAAACTGTTTTCATCAACAATTCATTTTATTAATGTTAATTTTTTTATAGCAAATACATATACTGTATAATAAATAAATGATATTTACCATATTTTTATGGCATTTTAAATGAGTTTTATCTGCATTTTTAATATGTACTATGGTTATGGGGAGGAGCCAGAACAAATTAATCGATTTTCAATTAAATCTTATGGGGAATCGCGCCTTGGATAACGACAGTTTTGGTTAACAACGGTAATCCTAGAAGGATTACCTTTCTTAACCAAGGCACCACTGTATATGGTAGATTACTGGTGCAATAAATACAGTATACTCCAGGGTGGACCAGCAGAGGGAGTGAGTCTTTAGATGAGTCGAGTAAGCTCTTTAATTTTACAGGAGGTTTAAGGGGGCTTTAAGGTTGCACTTCTGTAGTATTCTGCTTATTTTATCTGATGTCCCTTTAATGTATGGAATGATTATAGTTTTATTGTAGTCAATTTTATCTTTATTTTTTAGTGAGGTCTTGTAGAAAATTTTGTTGGTAGTATTTTGGCTGACCTAACCATTTTTTAGGAGAGTATTGCTGATAACTTTAAATTCATCTATACGCACTTGTTCGTTACATCAAATCTTCAAAGCCTTTTTTTTTTTTAGAGTATTAATGACAGAGTTTTTGTGATGGGTGGTGGTAGGAGTTTATGTGTATATATTGGCCAGCATGTATCGGTTTCCAGTAAACAGTGAAGGAAAGACTGCCAGAAGGAAGACGTGTGACAAGTGTATCTAGAAACAGAAGTGTGTTCTGCTTTTCAATCTTAATTGTGAACTGTATGCATTTGTGTTGTTTGTTTAGGTGGCTGAGGAAAGTGGGGCCAGATTGCAAAATCATCGTCAACGTATCTAAGACAGACTGGATTTTATCATCATCGTCATCAAATTCCTGTATTCATGTATTCCCGACTGTATACCTGTTGAGTGTTTTTTACCACTGTGCTTTCACTGCTTGTTTCATTTAGCAATTTTTCGAAGTAATTACTCCATACTTCAAGGATATCTTTTTCTCCCGTTTTCATGTCAAACTCCTTTTACAGCACTCTTTCCTCCAGAATATTTTACCACCTTCTTGATATTTATTTTCTATGTTCTTGCCCAAGTCCTCCCATGACTTTTGTTTAGCTAGTTTTACACAGTGTTTAGCTTTCTTACATTTGTCTCTGTATTCTCTAAGAGCACAAGCTGACTTATTTGCCAGGAACGTTTGATATGCTTTCTTCTTTTCCTTCACTGCCTCTTTAACTTCCTGGGTCCACCATGGAGTTCTGATTTTTCTATCCTTGCAGACAACCTCACCACATGCCTCTCTGTCTGAATCAATCAGGGTTTTCTTCAAGGTTTGCCACTGAATCTCCAAGGTTTGGTTCTTGTTCTCTAACTCATTCATTTTTTCTTCAATAATCTTTGTGTATTTTAGTCTACAGTTCACATCTGAGAGCTGCTCAACTTTTATTCGCTTTAAAACTTTCTTACATGTTATTCTTTTCAATATGAAATTCACTTTTATCCTGCTCAAGACTAAATAGTGATCGCTTCCAATTTCAAATCCTCTGTACACTGGTGTCCTGCACCAGGGAGAAAACATCACTATCAACAATAACATAGTCAATGAGACTTTTCTTATTCCTTGCCTCTTCTCTCCATGTGAATTTGTGCACATTTTTATGCTGGGACATGGTGTTAGTGATAACCAGTCCATGTCCTGAGCAGAAATCCAACAGGTTTGCCATTATTGTTAGCTTTGCTCTTTTCTCCAAATTTTCCCAAAACATTTTTGTATGTCTGACAATCACTTCCTACTCTGCTATTTAGATCCCCAAGAAGGACCAACTTTTCCTTTTTCATTGTTTCAGTAGCTTTCTTTAGAGCCTCAAAAAAGGAGAGGAATCTAGAGCACGTTGCTCAAAATATTCCATATAAAAGTTAGTAATGGGAGGGGGGGGGGAATAATGGCAAGCCCATGGCTGTGTCTTCTTTTTGTAGGTAGAAAGCGTTTTGCCACACTAAATAACCAGAATGTAATACATGTACGAAGAGCGCCGTGATATTGGGAGGGAATTTGTCCTGTAAAAGAAGGATTGATTAGGCCATTCATGAAGAGGGCATAGTCATCAAAACTGACTAATAAATCATATTTTTCTAATGTAATGTCTTTGATTAAGTTTATAAAGTGTTGTGTGTTTCTGATATAGGAGAGGGAATGACCTTCCAACTCCTTGAGTGTTGAAGCTAATTTCTTGGCTAACTGTTGATCAAATCATTGTCTCTTTAACATTCTGTGTGAAATGTAATTCAGCTTGTCTCTGTATATACTTCAGATAATGACTTTAATATGAAGTTGAAACGTCGGGAAATTAAACTGGTTATTTATAACATGGTTGTAGAGTCCATAATTCATCTAAAATGAATACTGATCACCGTATAACTGAAGGAAAGTATTCTGATAATTCATGGAGATTCGACGCACAAGCGATGCAATCAATACGTTAAGTTGAAGATTCATGTTTCTGGTTTGATTAATTGGCTAGCATTTTTAAAACGTTGTAGGGAAAGCAATATCATTCCAAACTGCATCAAACTGAAGAGAAAATTCACCTCAACAATGGCGCGCCGAATATACCACCACATGGAGAAAGCGTTACTAGGCTACTAGGAAAAACTTGGCCTTTTACTCAAAACCAGGTACAAAATTTAAAATTTTAAATTTCAAGTTACTTGAACACATATGTTTGGATTATCCTAGAGAGGATTACGGACAACTCAGCAAACCACATCCTTCAAACAAAGAAAGAAAATCTCGTATACAAATTTCGTATACAACAGACATTTTTGAATTTCTCCGCAGTGAACGTAAACAACCAACCAAAAGCAAGGAACAATGGGAGCCACCAATTGCTTTCAGGTAACAGTAACATAGTCAACCTATCCAACCACGCCTTAAATAAAGATGAACTCTCACTACTTGTTTGGTCAACTAAATTTTCTGTGATACTGTTATCAATAAATTTTTCAAAGTAATTCAGTGGGCTTAAGTCGTCATTTGGAGGATCAGAAAACGAGGAATTATAGTTCACATCTATTGATTCCATGTTTTTGTGTCTTCACCATCGATTTCTTATGTCATGTATAGGTGGCTCACCTTGGTTTCATGTTTCAAGTCGCACACTGAGGGGTGTGTCATCTTCATCACTATTCCTCCTATGAACTTCCACAGGCACACTGTAGCTGTCTACATTGAAAGTATCAATACAGCTCTTTCATCCGAAGCTCTGCCTCGAACAGCTGCGCTCAGTGTCTCCTCCTCCACATCATCTTGCAACTCGGCATCCTCAACATCCGATATATCCCCTTCTAAGAGAAATACAATTTCTTCAGATGATAATGGCCTCAACATATTCTAAAAGAAAATGATATCAAACTCATAATTATATTGTGACACACAATCTACAAATGCCTAACTTTATATCATGAAAAATAATCTAAATAACTAATGATAGTATACGTATTCAGGCTTATACATAATGTCTATTCTTCATTGATAACACTTCAAGAGTTTCTTCTGCAGACATGATAAATGTCTGCAGAAGAAACTAATTTTTTAATTATTGTCATTCTTGTACTTCACCATTTACAAATAATTTACAATTTTTTAGAGAAAAAATTTGACCCTGAGCTGGGAATCAAACCTGGGTCCTCCACATTACCATTGTGGATGACCCGGGTTTGATTCCCAGCTCAGGATAAGATTTTTCTCTATGAATTTTCAGAAGAAACTAAATAATTCGCACCAATAGCCACACAATCGCAAATAAACAAGAAGGACGTATCTAACATGTTTTTATATACACGTGATCGACCGATTCCAAATGGAATCATTATATTCTAGTAGCAAATATTCAACTTCTGAGCTTATACTATATAATCCAATATATTCATATTATTCTACAGTTATCTAAGTCATAAAAACCGATATTGGTAAGGTTTATACGTATAATACATACCTGCTATTATTTTCGAGAGTTTCAAGGGCACCAGGATGTTGACATGCCATGCGGATGTAAACACACAAAAGGAAAATGCGCACGAACAACCAATCATGATGAAACAGCAGACAGCTGCAATCTGCGGCAAAAAATGGAACTACAACGTACAATACCAATTGGAATCATTCGGCACGTAATATGGGCTATGAAAGCCAAGAAAGTTAGTGATTCCATTAGGAATCATTCGGGCAGAAAGGGATACCTAACTGTGTGAAAATTAAAAACAAGTTCCACTCAGCCAAAGCCCAACGTATTTATAAAAAAGTGAGTGTAGTACTATTACGAGAACAGATTAATGCCACCCTCCCAGAGTTATCAAAATTAAATTCAGCCATCAACGTGCTATGTGGCATACTATTTAATATTTTAAACACAGAACTGTTGGAGATCCTAGACAGCACCCGACACAATGGCTAGAAAATAATTCATCAAAGTCAAAAACCAGCACCAGAGAAAGTTTGAAATTCTCCAACAATGCAGTGTTATACAATGATGGCAATTACAATAAGATTGCGCGTTGTGAATTTATCATCGCTCACCTTAACCGAAGAATCCATTTGTGCTTTAAGTCTGGAGCACAATTTTGCCCTAACTCCCAAACAAGTTCCAAAAGCCGAAATAATGCTGTCCGTCGAACGGGGAATATATGACCTTCCTCCAGCAATATCCAATAACATATATTTAGGTTAAACCAAAATATAGAATGATGGTACAACATGACAAAATTTCATGCCGGCTGGGGCGTCGCCCGGTTAAACAAGGCCCCCGTTGTTTTCGCCAGGGAACCAGGGCGAACAGCGAAAAGCGAAAAGTCAGCTACTGGAACAAATCTGAAAATAAACCCCAACTCAACATCACCAGAGTTAAAGATCAGTACTGTCAACATAAGAAGCCTAAATAGCAAAGAAATGGAGCTAGCTGAGGAATTAGATAAGTACCAGAAGGTACTTATCTAATGGGGAGATCTTTCTGAGCAATAAATACAAAATGTTATATTCAGGCAATGACAATCAAGGAAAAGAAGGAATAGCCATAGTATTCAACACAAAATACGAGGCTAATCTTCTTGAATGGCAGTCAGTCTCAAGCAGAGTAATGTGGGCAAATATGAGAATGGGGAACTGGACAATGAGACTTATTTGTGCCTATGGTCCCACAGAAGGTTCTACTAAGGTAGAAGTGCAGGAATTTTTTGAGGCTTTAGAAAAACCAACTGACACAATGAAAAATGAAAAGTCAGTCCTTGTTGGGGATCTAAATAGCAGAGTAGGAAATGATTGTGAGACATACAAAAATATTTTGGGAAAATTTGGAGAAAAGAACAAAGCTAATAATAATGGCAAATATCTGTTGGATTTCTGCTCAGGACTGGTTATTACTAACACCATGTTCCAAAATAAAAATGTGCACAAATTCACATAGAGAGAAGAGGCTAGGAATAAGAAAAGTCTCATTGACTATGTTATTGTTGATAGTGATGTTTTCTCCCTGGTGCAGGACACCAGAGTGTACAGAGGATTTGAAATTGGAAGTGATCACTATTTAGTCTTGAACAGGATAAAATTGAATTTCATATTGAAAAGAATAACATGTAAGAAAGTTTTAAAGCGAATAAAAGTTGAGCAGCTCTCAGATATGAGCTGTAGACTAAAATACACAAAGATTATTGAAGAAAAAATGGAAGAGTTTGAGAACAGGAATCAAACCTTTGAGATTCAGTGGCAAACTCTGAAGAAAACATTGATTGATTCTGCCAGAGAGGCATGTGGTGAGGTTGTCTGTAAGGATAAAAAACTCAGAACTCCCTGGTGGACACAGGAAGTTAAAGAGGCAGTGAAGGAAAAGAAGAAAGCATACCAAAAGTTCCTGTCAAATAAGTCAGCTTGTGCTCTTAGAGAATATAGAGACAAATGCAAGAATGCTAAACACCGTGTAAAACTAGCTAAACAAAAGTCATGGGAGGACTTTGGCAAGAATATAGAAAATAAATATCAAGAAGGTGGCAAAATATTCTGGAGGTTGTTGAAGAAGCTTAAGAATGGAGGAAAGAGTGCTTAAAAGGAATTAGAGATGATAAAGGTGACATGAAAACGGGAGAAAAAGATATCATTGAAGTATAGATTAATTACTTTGAAAAACTGCTAAATGAAACAAGCAGTGATGACAGCACAGTGTTATAAAACACTGACCAGGCATGCAGTCAGGAATACATATCCATACTTGAAGTAGAAAAAGCCATCAAAGGCTTGAAATGTGGAAAGGCAGCAGGAGTAGATGATATTCAGCCAGAAATGCTGAAGTATGGTGATATAAGACTGTTACAGTGGCTGCACTGCATAGTTCAGAAAGCCTGGACAGAGGGACGATTTCCCGATGATTGGAGTAGAGCTCTCATAGTATCCATATATAAATAGGGAAATAAAACTGCATGTGAGAATTACAGAGGTATATACTTGCATAGATCTTGCCAGTGTTCCTGGCAAGATCTATGCAAGTATACTTGAGAAACGGTTGAGAAGAATTGTGGAAGAAAAGCTTGGTGAAGGACAAGCTGGATTCAGGCCAAATAGAGGCTGTCAGGATCATATCTTCACTTTACGACAAATAGTCGAGAAAGCATGGGAATATAACAAAGATCTGTATTTAAGTTTTGTCGATCTGGAAAAGGCATATGACAAGGTGCCAAGAGAGAAGCTATTCAATAAGCTGCAGTTATATGGTGTCAATGGGGCATTATATCAAGCAATACTTAGTCTTTGAGTTGTAAATCAGCAGTTAGAATTGAAGGAAGTACAGGAAGATGGTTTAATGTTAAATCTGGTGTGAGACAAGGACGTACATTATCCCCTCTGTTATTCATTATCTATATGGATCACATTATGAAGGAAAGTGGTATTAAACATGATATCAAAATTGGAGATGTTAATGTCAGCTCTTTGCTTTATGCGGATGATGTTATACTTCTAAATAAATCTGCTACAAGTCTCCAAGATTCTCTGACTAAATTGAATTGCTGTTGTAGTAGATATGGTATGAAGGTCAGCAATAAAAAGACAAAGACAATGAAAATAGGCAGAATCATTGAAAATGTCAACTGTGTTGTGAATGGAGAACCTGTGGAACAAGTAAAACATTTCAGCTATTTAGGCAGAATTTTTACTGAAGATGGTAAATTAAATATAGAAATAGACAACAGAATCAGCAAAGTTGGTATGGTGGGAAGTCAATTGAATAAATTCATATGGAATAAGAGAGAAATTAGTCGGAACACTAAATTAGTCTGTATACAAGACAGTGTTCAAACCAGTTTTAACTTATGGATCTGAGTTGGGTCAGAAGTAAAACACTTGACCAAAGACTAGAGACCATAGCTATGAGAGTTCTGAGAAAGATTATAGGCATGAACAGATGGCATCAATGACAGTATCATATTAAAAACGAGGATATTAGGAAAGAACTGGACATTGTCACCATCCAGGAATGCGTTAGCAGAGCTAATCTCAGGTGGTATGGTCACTTAAACAGAATGGGTGAGGAAAGATTAGCAAAACAAGTGTTCTCTGCCAGGTTGGCAGCAAAACGACCCAGAGGAAGACCAAGATATAGGGGATTGATACGGTACAAAGTGCTTTAGACGATAGAAATATAAGATCTGATAAGGTTGGAGTCTTGACATGTAACAGACTGATTTTGAGGAAAATTGTAGATAGGAAATTAATAATGTAATTTTTTTCATGTAGTACTATCATATCCTGTATACCCCTTGAGGGTACATGGCAGGAATTTGATGATGATGATGATGATGATGATGATGATATATTTAGGTGTAGCCAACATCCTTATCCAGTTGAAACCTCCCAAAAATAATATCCCACATAAGGAAATCATTGCTCTAAAAGAACTACATAATAATAAATAGATTATCATAACAAAAACAGACAAAGGGAATGCAACTGAGGTGATGGATACAACAGAATATGAAAACAAAATGCACACACTTCTACAAGACACTCAACATACAAAATTGTAGATCGCAATCCCACCAACACACAATAGAATAAGGTGCCTAAATTACTGAAAAAAATCACTTCCTCACCTAAAGAAACAGTAAACAAACTCGAGCCCTTCCACGTTAAAACACCCAGGATATATGGAGCACCAAAAATTCACAGACAAGGTTTACACCCTATTGTGGTTAGTATAAATAGTCCCACATACAAACTGGCTAGACATTTAACTAAGCTACTAGCTACTCTCACAAACAATTCTCCCTCCTTTGTCAAAAATTCTGCCCACCTAAAAAGTATTTTAGAACACCATACCTTAAAAAGTTCAGACATGATGGACAGTTTTGATATCACCTCACTATTCACAAATGTACCGCTAATTGAAACCATTGGTCTGCTAAAATCACACTTCCCCCTGATATATTTGAACTATGTAAATTCACAATACATGCAGCATATTTCACATGGGAAAGGAAAATGTACAATCAGTTGGATGGGACAGCTATGCCCCCCCCCCCCCCCCCCAGCCAACTTCTACATAGAACACCTGAAAAAACTAGCTATCAATACAGCCACTCTCAAACCAACACTTTGGCTATGCTATGTTGACAATATGCTTGCTAATTTGGCCACATGGCCCAGGCACATTGGATACATTCTTAACACATTTAAATAGCCAACACCCAAAAATCCACTTAACAATGGAACTGGAAGCAAATAACTGTCTGCCCTTCCTGGATACAATAATCACACTTCTTCCAGATGGTTCCTTGTCATTCTCAGTTTTTAGAGAACCCACACATACAGGGAGATATTTACTAGCCTAGAGAAATTGTGTTATCACTCACCCTAATCTTAACAATAATGATGGTCTAAAAATCATATGGAAGGCACATATTCTACCCATTTAACCTGTTTCCCTAAGAGTTCATTTTAAATAGAACCATAGGTAATCCAGGATCCTGAATGTAATATAACAATTGTCATGTTAAATTAGAACATCATTTTCACTGTAACAAAACTATCTATATGAAAGAATGTTTCTCTGATGTTGTCTTGAGTAGAATATAGCTTTGATATAGTTATTTTATTTATTTATTGTAATTTTATTTTCACTAGAGATCAGGTCAGTAGAATAACCATTGGTCAAATCATTCTCTTTTCAGCATACTATATGAAATGTAATTTAGCTTATCTCTGTATATATGTGTATACTCCAGATGATGACCTTAATATGAAGGTCGAAACGTCAGAAATTAAAATAATTATTTATAACAGTTGTAGAGTCATAAGTTGTGTAAAATGAAAAAATAAGTGTTCACCTGACCTGGCTATTCCTTTGACTAGGCTATATAATTTGAGTCTCAGAAAAGAGAAGATTCTGCAGGAGTGGAAAGAATGTATGGTAATCTCATTGAATAAGGTTAAAAGACTGATGTATCCAAATATCGACCAGTCAGTATCTCAGGAATGGTGGTGAAGATTTTGGAAAAGTGAGTTAGGGCTCACATTCAGAAATGGGTTAACAGAGAATCTATACTTTGCAATGAAACAGCATGGCTTTACTAAGGAAGGGTCATGTTTTAGCAACTTGCTCGCATTCCATCATAATGTTACCAATGAGCTAGACAAGGGTAATGGATACGCCATGATACTTTTGGATTTTGCTAAAACTTTTTACAGAATGCAGCATGGAATACTCGTATAAATTTGGGAAATGTGGGTTTGGATTATAAACTCTTTGCATGGATAAGAGGATGGCTAACTGACCGGTATCAGAAAGTAATATACAGAGGATGCAAGTACAAGATTTAAGGTAACCAGTGGTGTACCACAAGGATCAGTCCTTTGTCCATCGTTATTCAATCTGTACATTAATGACATTGGGAAGGATTTGACAGGCTACATATAGCTATTTGCTGCTGATGATGCAAAGACAGGTAGAGTAATCAGTAATGTGGCTGATATGCAGTACTTGCAGAATAATTTCTGGAATTGTGGGCATGGGAAAATTGATGTCATTTCACTGTTAATAAATGTAAGGTCATGCACTTTGGTGTGGTTAGATATCCAATGTCATATTATATTGGTGGGTTTATTCTAGAAGAAAATGATCAGGCTAGAGATTTTGGAGTGTTAGCAGACAGGAAAATTGTAAATACATCGCAGAGAATAATGGCAATGCTGAAACAAACCTTGAAATTTAAAGATAAGGAAGTCATTTTGCCTCTTTACAAGGCCTAATAAGACCTCACTTGGATTATTGTGCACAAGTCTGGTTTCCGTTGTGATTCTGATATACCGGAGAGAGAGAGAGTGCAAAGGAGAGTGTTAAAAATGATATCAGGATTGTGGAATACTGGTTATGATGACAGATTTAGAATTTGTAGATACTCACAAATAGGAGAAAGAGGGGTAATACTTGCAAATTTCTGAAAAGGTTGTACAGGATTTTAGTTGATGGAATGTTTTATTTTATGGAGGGCAGGAAAAGGATAAGAGGACATTCGTGGAAGCTGAGAATGAATGCCACTAAGAAGGGCATCAGATCTAGATTTTTCTCTCATATGGTGGTGCATGATTGGAATGGATTGCCATTGTTTGTTATGTGTGCAAGCACTGAATGAATTCAAGAACAAGTATAACAGCCTGGTGTGTGTGTGTAGCACATGATCTCCCTTGATGAGTCCCTGACTTTCTGGAGGTTTCTCTTAATATTTTTTGTAATTTTTTATTTATTTTTACATGGTCTTGAGACTCTTCTCTAGAGACTGGACGTGGTACTTTTACTCACACTGGGCAATGAAATTCATCTCCCACTTAAAGACAATTAGAAACATCCATTCCCTTGGTGGGATTCAAATCCATTCTTCAACCTGTTGGTTGAAGAGCAGGTACTCTAACCACTCAGCCAACCAGTCTGTCAGTGGGTTGTAGACCTGACTTGGCATGATGATAATTGTATATGTATTTCTTGTGCTGTTTGACACAAAAGTCAATAGTTTTCCCTAAAATAGGTTAACTAGATACATTGTACAGTATTTCCATCTCTAACACACAAGCTCATATATTCAAACTACTAAAATGAAGATTACATTTTGCTTTTGCCATCATTTTAGAAGTAGATATATATATGGATATATGAGCTTGTGTGTGTTAGAGATGGGGAGATTGAGATGCAAAATTTTATCTTTTGGGGAATATGGGTATTACCTTAAAATATGTAGCTTTGTTGATGAATGAATTAAATAGGAACAGTAGTTTGACTTTTTACAAATGTTTACAGATACATGTGTAAAAGTCAAACTATCAACAACATAGCATCCTGAACAGAGGACTAAGGCTATTTGTTACTTTCATAGGTGGAGACAACATAAAAAAAAAAAAAAAAAGACGGGGAATATCTGTGAATACACATTTCCTTCTTGAGCGAAGGGTATTATTTCAGGATGCTTGCTGTCTGACTGTACCAAAAATATGTCTAAAGCTTTAGATAAGAATGTGTCTAGATGCATAGATCAAGCCCAAATGGTAAACACACAATCAACACAATATCCTATCCTATCGGACAACATAACATAGTGCAACTAAATTGTGTGTAGTGAGTGTTACTGAATTGACATCTCAAGTTTCTCAGTGTTCAGTGAAGAAATGGGCCAGGTGTTAAGGGAAGCTTAAAGCTCATAGCAGTACTATCTATTTTTTTTTTTTTTTTGTATTGGATTATGTTCATACCCAGGATAGATAGAAAGAAAAATGAGGAGAAAGAACAAAAGCGTTAATATTCAAGTTAAGGGGATAAAAATCCCTTATTGTTTTTCAGCCAGTAAGCGAAACTAAGATTGAAAACTATGATCTGAACGTTTCATGCCGACGAACTGTCGGCGGATCCAAGTGTAAGTGACCACTTGGTAGTGCCACACCAAGGCAACTCGTTGCAAAGGTAGAGCAAGCTCCCTCGCTATTCTTGATATTTTCTCATAATGTAAAAACACACAGCTCCTAGGAGATGTAGTACTGCTTTACATTATGAGGAGAGGTCACTACCCAGACTGGTTTCAACCTTTTTTGAGGTCTCATCAGTGAGTAGCTAGACCTAGAATATCAGAGTTTAAGTGAAAAGAACTTACATACTTTCGCTATACGAATGCCAGAAAGGTGTGTCACTATATTACATTATAATGTATTATAACTAAGATTAAAAGCCAAACGGCTATTTTTCTGGTGAGGTTGATAATTTTTATCCCCTTAACTTATCAACCTTGCCAGAAAAATAGCCATTTGGCTTTTCATCTGCGTTAATATTCAATTGAAGACTTAAGTGGATTCTTTGCCTGTTCAATCCTAGAGGGTACCATTCTACTGATGTCAAAAGACATCAGTTGAATGAATGAAGGTGGGAGAAAAATTTGCGTTTGAACTGAGAAACAGCATTGAGTAACTGCTATATATGTTTTAAAAGATTTCGAAGAGGGCAAGGGAAAATTATGATTGCCAATTCTGATGAACAGTGACCATGAAAGTATTTATAGAAAGTGAGGGCAGCAGAAACTGAACATCTCTGTGAAAGAGAATGGAATAAATTGATGAGAAATGGATCATTGATAAACCTAATTATATAAATTAGTCTGAAATTTTATTCATGAAGCTCCTAATTGTATTATTGGTGAGTTTAAAAGCAAGCTTATTATATATAGCAGCACCTTGCTTTATCACATAATGGCTGAAATCCTGTCATTTTATGATTAAGGCATAGAAACTATGAAATGCAGTGAAACTTCAGTTATCTGTGGTATGGGAATTGCCAGAGACCGGATAATTGAAAAAAAGAGGTTAATCCAAATTATGTTTTATTGGGTTTAATACATAAAAAAAAACATCAAATAAACATTTTTGTAGTATGTAAATACAAAACTGAACATTTTTTTAACTTATAAAGTCCATGATTTTTTTTTTTTTTGTAGCATTATTATTTTTTATAATTTTTTTTATACTTCCATGAATTTTTAAAATGAATTTGGGAAGTTGGTAAGAACTTGCATTCAGGAATGTGTTGACAGACCAGCTATATTTTTCAAGGAACAGCACAGATTTACTAAAGGGAGGCTATGCTTGAGCAATTTTTTCATATTTTATAATGTTACTGCTGAGTTGAATAAAGTGAATGGATATTCTGTGATATTGTTGGACTTCACTGAGACATTTGATAGAATACCACATGAAAAAGGCTCTTACATAAGCTGAATAATTTGATTAAAATCTAGATGACCAACAATATGTGAACTAGAAAACTTAGTTACAAATAATTTTATTTCCAGAAAAGAATGAACAAGATGGTGGTATACAGTCATGGATGATCCTCAACTACAAATGTGCTTTCAAGGTATTGCTTACCAATCTTCTGTTCTTGAACTGCCCCTATAAGACATGGTGATCCTGAATAGATTTCTTAATGAAACCATGGAATGTGTGCAGACTTGTTATTTAAATGGGGGGAAAAATGCCTTTGTCCTCAATGTGACTGCAGTGCTCCTAAACAAACAATTCATCACCCTCTGAATGTAGCTTGCATGCTTATCAAGATAACTTATCTGATTTTCTCCAAGCACTAGAATGGATCAGAAACTTAAACATGCAATTTTAGTTTTTTATATTATATTCATATCTTTTTTTTAAATTTCATATTGTACTGCATGTGCTGAATGCTGAATTTGCCCTTTGGTATGATGAGATTTCCAACAGTGTATTATGCTATGAGCAATCAGTGAGACTAGGGATCTTGGAGTTGGGATTAGAAATTTGAAGTTTAGAGATCACAGATTGCAAATACAACCAGAGGATAATTGCAATTTTGAAGCAAACACTGATATACAAGGAGAGGGAATTCATTTTGCCTCTTTACATGGCTTTGATATGACCACACCTAGACTCGTGCAAAGATTTGGTTTTCTGAATTTGGAGGGGATAAAGAAACTGTGGAAATGTTGCAAAGAAGAAATGTGTTAAAGAATATTGGAATTATGGAATATATATTTTGTGGATAGATTGAAAGTACATAGACTGTAAACACTTATAAACACTAGAGTAAACATCAATAAACAGGAGAAAGAGAAGCAATATGATAAAAGGTCCAAAAATTTCTGAATGAGTGTTATAGGATATTGTCTGATTAAATTTTTCATTATACGGAAGTTGGGCAGAGAACACATGGGCACCCATTGAAATTAAGTTCTATGGGAATATTTAAGAGCTAGATTTTTTTCTTTCACCGAGTAGTGAGCTAGTGAACAGTTTGCCTTTAAGTGCATCTAGCATGAACAAGTTTAACAGAAGATATGAAGGTTGTGGGTAGTATATAGCCTCCCATGATGACCCTTTGACTCCTTGGAGATCTCAGATAATAGTAACCAATGGTACAGACAGCAAATTTAATCATGCTCAAGTAGTAGGCAAATAATAGAATAAGCATATAATGTTTAAAACTCGGAAAGAAATTGAACAATCAGTATAACAGAAGAATTAGTGAAATTTGTATTAAAATTTGGAACAGTATTATGTAAATAGTCAAAAATATGAAAGATTAAAACAATTGGAAAATTTCTTATGGCATAAGGAAATATGCCCGATGGATTTCACTTGGCTGGATTTGGGGTGCATAACTACACATATGTTCAGAACAGAAGTGAATAGCACTCTTCCAAAGAAAGATGGATGAATGATGGCCCAAAACCAGTGAGAGATAGGTCAAGTTTACTAAATAATTTAGACAACATTGAACTACTAGTTTGCTTTATTACTGGTTGCAAACTTGGGCATAATTTTGATGTTGCTTAGCTGTCAATTTTTCTGAGAGCATGTAGGGGGAATGGATGTTGATTGCATTGTGTTAGTTGTTATAGCTGTTGTTTCAGAATTGCTTAATTTTATTTCATTATTTTGGAGGTTTAAGATAGTTGCTTTCTCAGTCAATTTCAGTTTTTGCTATCACAGTTTTTATCTTGGATTTTGTTTTTATTTTTGTTGGTATTACTTAAATGATCTGGAGAAGGGAGATTGCAGTCTTGGAAGTATTCTATGGTGACCTAATAGTTGAAGCTATGAAGATGAAATCACAGTTTGATTGGCAAAGCTAATAATAATGGTATCTGTTGGATTTCTGATTTGAATATGGACTAGTTATTGCAAACAACATGTTCCAACATAAAGATATGCACAAGTTCACATGGGTCAAGAAAATCTGGACAAGAAAAAAAGCATATTGAAAGTTCCTAGCAAATAAATCAGCATAATCCCTAAAGGGATACAAAGATAAATGTAAGATGAGAGCTAAGCTATGTGCTTAGTATCTAATCAAAAGTCATGGGAAGACTTCAGCGAGAATAAAAAAAAGTAGATATCAGGAATGTGGCAAAATGTTCTGGAGGCCATTGACCTTATTCAAGCATAATTTCCTCCCAGTATCTCAGACTTGTTGAAATTCACTAGTGAAGGCTATTTCATTTGACAAGGTAAATTCTATAAACAAATAAAGGGGGTCTCTAATTTCTCTTCTCCCTAGCAAACTACTTCATGGAGACCTTTGAAGAAAAAACTTTGACCTCTGCTCATCTATAATAGATCTCCAGTTTGACTTTGCTATGTAGATGATGTGTTCTCCATATGGCCATGTGGCTCTGACACTCGTAACATCTTCCTAACGCATTTTAATAACCAGCACCCAGGATCCTCCTCACCTTGTGGTGGGGGGGTGTCTCCCTTTCCTAGACACCTTAATTACACATTAATCTAATGGATCCTTGGCATTCTCAGTTTAAAAAAAAAGTTAGGCAGAGATAGCAAGATGGTTGTATGTGAGTCTTGTGTATCAAGATATCCTACCATGAAATGTATAGACATTGTCATATAAACAGGTAGTTTTAAGTATTAATTAACCAATAATTAATTTTATTAATTAAATTCCTTTATTAAATTTATTTAAAAAAAAAAAGAAAACATTGAGCTAAAATTTCCATTATTGCTCCCGTGGAACTTTGAGATTTTTCAATAATTTAATGTAGTATATTATTTCATTATAATGGTGCTCACTGTAGTGAGCACAATTATCTCAAAATAATTCTCCTCTGTCCACTATATCATTTTTTTTATAATAGTGCTCACTGTAGAGATTGTCTACTCAGTCTAATTCTACTCTGTCCATTATATGTATTTATTACAGTAGATGCTCACTGTAGTGAGCAGTTACTCTAATATATACATTTTGTTGTGGTGGGAGGGAACGCAAATCTATCTTTAATGCATCCTGCATCTACCCACCCTTACATCATCTATAAATATTGTAGAAGGACCAAGAATTAGATATTTGAGGAATTGTGTTCTAGAAAGTGCATTTCAGTTCTCTACTAAGCAGTTGATTCACATCTAGTGATGAAAATTATCTTTCATCTAAATAAACATGAAAATTAAAATGCCAATTTTCTAAATTCCTTCTGAATCTAGATCCTCTCTGTTAATAAATAGCAAAAATGAAAAGCATGTTACACGCTAGTAGTCAGATGAAATCCATGTTTGAGTTAGAATGAGAAGAAGAAAGTGAAAACCATGAAATTAGTTTGCACTATGTTCTCATCTTGCTGAAAAAATACTTTACATTTTCTGACTTTAGCAAGTTTTATTTGCTAAAGTCAGAAAAAATTATTGAGTCAGTAAATATGTTACCGAGAAAAGGTAATTTGTGAAACATACTTGTTGATAACTCAAATGACATTACTTGATCAGTTCCACATGTTTTTGTCTTTGGCATGTGAAAATTTTATTTTTTCGCATGCCAAATTTTTTATTGGCAATATTATTATAAATGTGCTTAAAAAGAATGTGGTTTGTTATGCATAAAGCTGACAAAGATTATAATTTAGTTTTTGTATGTTACTTCATTAGGTTCTTTTATTCAACCCAAGCAAGCCATTTTGTCGGAGTCCTTCCACTGTCAGCCAAGATGTTGATCTTATGATTGATTGTTTTGTTTCATGTTTTCGCATTAATCCTCACAACAATGAAGCCCTTAAAGTGTGTCTCAATTTGAATTCTCCATCTACATACCATTTTGTTCTAGTGAGCTCATTGTATCGTATTATTACACAACCACGTCTCGTTTGGTGGCCTCAAATTGATATTGTATATAATAAAGCTCCAGAGTTGCGATTAATGTTCACAGAAACTTTAACAAAAGTTACACAAGGATGCATTGGCCATAATCCAGTTCGAATGATTCAGGTAATTTATTTAACAATTTTAAATTTCTTATATTATTCATGTTTAGTTTTTAGATTAACAGTTGCATTGAAATTAATTTTCATTGAAGAGATGTTATAGTCTTTAATAAAAATGTGTGTTACAAAATATGAAACTTGGCAATTTGGGATTTTTGTTCATTAAGTTGAGATTTTGAGTATTAGTTCTACTCAGTTATATGTTGCCTGAAGATAGTCAGAAATCGAATTAACATATCTTCTGTAAAGAATGATGGAGCATCTGTAGATGCACTGGTAAGAACAACATGTGGAAAGAGCAGAGCTTAAATCCACTCAAGAATGTAAAGAACAATTTTTATAACCATTTCAAAATTGATTTAGCCATTCTTAACTAAAAGTGGAAGAAGTTTCTACCCTACAGAAATTTAGTTCTTTCACCCACAAAATGGGAAAACTCACTGATGAATAAATGTGATTGTAATGGATACACAGTATACTCATCTCAAGATCTTTCTGGTTATGTTGGCATATTTCTTTAATTGTAATGGATGCTGATGTGAAGAAAATTATCTGACTATTCTAGTATGCACTTTAGGTTTTAAGTGTGTTATATTAAAGTTTTGTGTTTACAGGTTAATAATGGGAGGAGAAATTAAAGGATCTGATATCATGCTTTGAACAAATTTTAGAAAGTTGCTTTCTAAAATTACAAAATTACAGCTTTAGTTTGCTGTAATTCTAGTTTCAGATCGAATATTATTGATATTCGATATGAATTAAATATCAATTCAGTTCATTGGTCACTTTTATTTGACTAGGTTCATCAACTAGATACTACTTGCAGAACATCACATCCATATAACAAAATACGTAGAATACTTTGAAAATAGGGAAAAAAGAAATGGACATACCTGCTAGTTTTCTAATTCTTTCTCATTTGCTCCTCAGGGCACTCTTCACTGATGCTTCTATACCAGTTTTAACTAAATCTCTCTAATATCTATTCTGTGCATCATTTAACTGTTCTGACCAAATTTGGAATATAGTTATTTCTTACATTATTTAAGGTTGCCTGAGAATTTGAACCACAGAGAAGACATATCACTGTGGAAAGTAAAATGCTAGGAATGCCTCTGTATACCTCATCTGAATGATATATGCTATTGACTTAATTTCTGTTTATTTCTTGACTGGTTTATTTCTTCTGAAAAAATAATACATCCTTTAAAAAAACCTTGTAGATGATAATAAATGAACAAATTACTGAGAAAATGTGACATTGTCTGCAATTTATAAATGACTATTGCTGACATAATATTTTAATTTTCAAGAATTTAAATGCCCTCTGAAATTTCAGCAATCCAGTAATATCATTAACAACAAAACTTCTACTAGAAATGCTGATATAAATCTGTATATTAGAATAAGAATTTCTGATGTTTAGCCATAGGAAGGTTAGGAAAGTAAAATGTGTGGACATCTCTGGGTTGTATGTTAATGATGAATCCTAAAGACCGATTTCCATTTATTTCTTGTCTGGTTCATCTACTTCCTCTGAAAATAAATGAGATTTCCTTATGCCAAAAAAAAAAAAATATTCATGTACTTTGAGTACTGAGAAGTCATTTATAAAACTGTTGCCAATGTCCCACTGCAGTGAGACATCATCTGTGATTTTATAAATGACTACTTGAATGACATTAATTTTTAAGAATTTAAATTCATTCTGAAATTAATGCAATCTAATAATAACATCAAGAACAATGGTATTACTAGAAACATAAAAATTTTAGAAACGTTCACTGTGAAGGTGACTTTGCCAGAGAAAACTCTGGTACCTTCACTTGAGATAATATTTGTTATTTATTATTTTTATGGCTATTTTGCCTGCTTTTGTTTAGGAGTGCCCCTTTTTTTAATGTCACTGGCTTTTTACTCAAGCATTTTTAGGGCATTGCAGATGTATTTTAGAGACAAATATATGTAGCATAATAGAAGAAAATTCGCATCCTTTTCTTGGATGTTGTTGCCTGTCTTCTTTCTGTGGTGTGCATACTTCTGCTGTTATGGTGTTAAAAGGGGAGTGTGTGTGTGGGGGGGGGGGCTAAAATTCTTGAGTAAAAAGCCAATGACATTAAAAAAAAAAGGGGGGGGGGCACTCCTAAACAAAAGCAGGCAAAATAGCCGTAAAAAGAATAGTTTTTAAGAGGAGTAACATGGGAGTTTTCCGAAATAATACCTATATTTGTTATTTATTTATTTATTTTTTTTTTTAAAGTATTATAAATGCATGATTCATTAAATAATTAATCATATTCTAGAACTATTTTATGTAATATTACTTAAAGGTAAATGATGTAATTTTTTTGTAAGAATTTATAATGGAAGAAGTATTCTTTATAAGATATATGTTAAGGCATGTAACAGAAGTTCAAAGTCCACTAATGAAAACCTCGGATGAATAGCGTAGCATACGGCAAATTGTCTACGTGCGGGGCGGCACACGCTCGGTGTTTTCCAGAAAGACGTGGCATGCGCACGGAATTCTCCAGGAAGATGCGAATAGAAAAAAAAATGCATGTACGCAAAAAGCGGGTGCTGGGCAGAAAGGTATGGGAGTGAAGAGGGCGCCAAAGGTAATGGATATAAAAGGGGTTTGTCTCCCTTTCAAGGAGTCTTTTGTCGGTTTTGCTTTGGATTTTCTTGTGAAGTCGGGACGAGTTCATGTTCAGGATCTTATCGATAGTGTGTAGTTGTTCATGGCCATTGTTTCGCGATGTCGTACGGAAGGAATCGACGAGGAGATAATCGGCAGCATTCTGAGCAAGCTTGACAGAAATGACCGCCATATACGTCCACATGGATCGGTCCGAGCCATGCTGTTTCTAGTTCACAATGGGAAAGAAAGGCAGAATAATGAAGTCCAAGCCTAGCCTGTGAGATCTAGAATATCACTCTTCTTCTAGACGATTCTTCTAGAATCGTCTAGAAGAAGACCAGACATTCCGGACGAAGTAAAGATAAGATGACAGAATGAATATACTTCCAGAAATATGGTAATGTTAAAACCTTTTATAATTCTTTGTTAAGAAAGAGAGGAATATTGTGATATAGAAGAAAAGAGATATTATGTTTCAGAACTCTATACTTGTAGGAAAAGGACTATAGCGAATATTGGATAGCAGTGTTTTAAGTCTTAGGGCTATTTCTCAAGTAATTGATTGAATAAGATGTAGTTTGAATTGTTGTGAGTAATGATCTATAAAGTTACCGATGTGATTGAATTAATTTGAGAGAATGTGTAGACTAGTAAGGATATTTGGAGGATGCTAGTAAATTTTGTGCAATGGAATTAACCTATGCTTAAATTGTTGTATAAAATACGGTTGCTATGCTTTACATTTTTATTTAGGATACCTATATTCCAATTGAGTTCATTCTTATAAATGTGTAACTTTAGGAATTTAATAAATGTATCTTGAATATCTTAACCTGGTTTGTGCCTTGAATTGAATCCAATGCACCGCTTGCTAATATCTAAATCTGAGCGGGATAGAATTATTTGACAGAGACCACGATTGCAAACTAAAGTAAATTAAGTGACATAGATAAACTGAGATAAGAAGCAATTAGTGAATTGATTAGCTTAGTATATTTTCTGAAGATTACTCCTTGGTGAAGATGAATTTCTAACCTAGGGATCTTGCTGGTTCAGCTTGATCAAATAAATATTGCCAGAACCTGAATTAGGAGGTGACTCCAGACCGATATTACTGAGGATAGGGCTCTATTCAGAGGTCTACCCTTTGTTAATTATTTAATATACCTAATCATTCTAAGAATCTGCCAATTGTCTGATCGATTTTACAGTAAATGCGAGAGTGCAGTGTTATGTTAGTTTCATGAGTATAGACCATAGAAGTATATAGTTAAAGTAATAACACTACATTTTTTGATGTTAAAAGTTTATTTTTCACTTGGTTAGACTGTAATAAATTTAGTTTAATCCTTTATCCAAGTGTGAGCAAATTAAGTTTGCGCCTGAAAGTATCTTCAGGACTGGGGTAAGGTGGTATAACACTGGGCCCTTCCCTTAATACATAACATTATACATATCCGCAAGGAGATGTGTTTTGCATTATGGGAGATACTGAGATAGGAGTGATGTTAGCTTGCTCCACCTTTGCAACGAGTTGCCTGGTGTTGTACCACCTTACCCCAGTCCTGAAGATACTTTCAGGTGCAAACTTTGTTTGCTCATACTTGGATAAAGGATTAAACTAAATTTATTATAATAACACTGCAAAGTGATATTTTAAGACTAATAAAATAGGAAGAAGAACACAAAATATAAAATTAAGGAAATATCACAACATAACACCTCCAAGGGGAGGGCACACTACTTCACTACAACTCGCCATCTCCCTTAATTAATCCTCCACCTACATGATACTACTGTCATCATCACACAGCTACTACCACTAGTATATATTATCTGTAAATTGTGTTGTTTTCATGGCTCATTTGCTTGTATTGTATTTCAGACTTTCCGTGGAAAGCTCTAGGGCAACAGTGCTGTTGTACCTAATATTCCTAAGCAGTTATAATATGGGGGATATTTTTTATGGAATCACTTAGAGCTCCAATACCCATTGACCATATTATGAATGCTGTAAAGCATGTATCCATTGTGGCTGATCAGATACACCCCTATATTCCTGTTTTCTAGCAGGGTGATGTGGCACTCTATGTTATCATTATCAATGAGAGCAGTTTGCCAAACATATTAACAATAACAAGTGTTATAGTATGCCCACAGATACGAGACCCTTCGACACTTCTGTGCATGTCAAAAGAAGGAGAATCCATTCCAATAATAGGGTAATCAATCCATATTGTGAGATGAGTGTTTATTATTACAGGTCAGAAAATTAACTTCTCTTTTACGATCATTGTAGTTTTTAAAGTGGTAACTATTTTGCTTGTATAACAGTTGGAAAATTTTACGTATAAAGCACGTGATTTTGCATGTTGGGGACCAATTCGTACATTGCCTTATTTCTTTTTCCCCTTCAACATGAATTGACTCTTCTTGGCAGTCTTCCAATGACAGCTCTCGCTTTTGTGGTCGGACTATGCTCTGGCTGCCAAATTCACTGGATTGGGACTCCAATCCAGTGAATATATATATATATATATATATATATATATATATATGTATGTATGTATGTATATATATATATATATATATGTATGTATGTATGTATGTTTTGTATAGGTACACACAGGCAAAGTTATTATGCCTTTTTTTAAGGCTATGAAATGCCACATCTGGTCTATCTACTGTGTGCACAAGGACAGATGTGGCTTATTAATGAGTAACATGCTTGCATGTTACTCATTAATAACATGCAAGCATGTATGTACTAAGAGCCATTGTAGGTGAGTTAGTAGTGATGATGTTCTTTGATTCTGTTCCCATTTTGGACAAGAGTAATTTATAAATGGTATCATCTGATGGTGTGCGAGTCAGTTTTACATACTGGTGGCTAAATTTTTCATGTAGCAGATCATATAATTAACAGACATAGATAGTATCAATTTATTTTAGCATTAATTTGATATTATTATTATTATTTGACATCTCCAGGGAGTTCAAGAGCTCGAGGGAGGGCACCTGCTCTACAACTCTGTCTCCACCATTCAATTGCCAACTGTCCGCAACTACACCAACACCATCTACCACCGACCACCACTGGTATTTCCACAGACAATCACAAACATCCATGCCTATGGCGGGATTCGAACCCCAGCCTTTTGGCTAAAAAGCGGATATGCTAACCACTTGGCCAACCAAGCAGGCATGTTTGTATATATATTTCCTGTTTATATGTTTCCTAGTCATGGTGAGCTTTTGTGTATGATTCACTAAGAGAAAGATGAGATATAACTTTATAAGTCTATATAAAAGTCTTCAACTTTTTTTTGGCTGAAACACACAGTCAAGCTAAAAGCTAAACTGTGGCTGGAGAAAGAACTTTAATAATTTCCTTGCTTATATTGGAATACAGTTCAGGTTTTACTGTGAAAGAAGAAATGGTTCATATAATAAAGTGACAAAGCAGTGCTGATACTACATATTGTTCTCAAATACTTATAAAGATGAGCAATCTGGTATTGCTCTTGCAGCCCAGTATATTCTGTTATTCCTTTGTGTGTGTGTGTGTGTGTGTGTGTGTGTGTGTGTGTGTGAGAGAGAAAGAGAGAGGCTATTATTAAACTTAAATTTCGTAATTAAATTATTCATTGAAGTTCTGTAGATTTTGTAACATCTTATGTGCAGAAGTAGCACATATACTATGATGTGCTTATTGATTTATATCTTTCTGAGGTATTTTTCATGCTTAACCTACTTAAGCAGACATTGTGTTGTATTGTAATGAATATTGTTTTGAATAACATTAATTAAAATTAATTTTTTGTCCTCTGTAATTTGGGGTGAGAAGATGTAATTAGAACTTTATGGGGCAGGTAGATGCATAAAATATGGGAACCAGTTTTTAAAAATCATGTTATACATGTTATGTACACATAAATATGGGGGGGGGGAGGGGCTGAAAAGTTCATATATTCACCTAGAACAAAAAAATTATATTAAAACAACTGATATAACCACAAGAAAGAGCATATCTTAAAACCCTTTAACCCCATGTTTCATCAAATTGTAATAATTTTTTCTTTTTCTTTTAGGATATAAAAGAAGACATGTCAGAGGTTCTGAAGAAATTCGAAGACACAGAGTTGCAGGCAATCATCAATTTTTTCGTGCTTCAAGAAAAGTCCACAACTGAGATTCACCAAACTTTGTGTGAGACTTTAGGAAACTGTGTCCCAGCATATTCAACAGTTGCCAGAAGGGTGGCCAAGTTCAAAACTGGGCATCCTGAGATAACAGATGCCCCCCCTTCCCCAGGTCAGGAAGATCCTCCACAGTGATCACACCTGAAAACAGATGCAGTGCTTGCCAAGATCCTTGATGATAGATGAATACTAGCCGAAAACATTGCAAAGACTCTGTGAGGTATCCAGGGAACAAGTTGGGGTCATTATCCACAAACATCTGGACATGCAGAAGCTCTCAGCGAAGTGGGTCCCAAATGTTTGAATGCTGACCGAAAGAGAGAGAACATGTGCTGTCATCTCAAAGGATTTTGGGTCATTTTGAGAAATCACGTGCAAAATTTTTTGGCTCGTTTGTGGCTGTTAATGAAACATGGCTTCATCACTATGACCCAAGAACCAAACAACAGTCAATGACATGGAGACACAAATGTTCACAGCCAAAGAAGTTCCAAATCCAAAAGTCAGCAGAGAAAGTTCTTCCATTGTCTTTTGGGATATGGATGGTGTAATCCTTACCAAGTACCTCAAACTGTTATAGCAGCAGTTTACGCAACAGCTTTAAAGGAATTGAAGGTGGTACTGAAGGAAAAACACCCTGGTGTAACTGAGTAGACATGTGCTGCTTTTGCAGGACATTGCACCAGCTTACACTGTTCATGAAACCCAACAGACAATACACAACTTGAGCTTTTAATGTCTGCCTCATGTACCTTATTTGCTACCTATTCCCAAATTTAAAGAGACACTTGAAAGGAACAAAGTCTACCACAGAAGATTCATATTTGCAGCTGAGGACTAATTTGTGTAACAAGAGAAAGAATTTTTTCTCAGAGGATTGCAAATGATGCAGCAGCATTGTAATAACAAGTGTATATATAACACTTCATGGGGAATGTGTAAGTTACATGGTTCTACCTCAAGTCCTTCATGGTGATTATCACAACTTTTCATCAAATCCTCAAATGAATGAATAAACATTGAAAAAAAAAATTGAGTTTTGATTTTTTGTGTGGGTATATTTCTTGGCTAATTTAATTTTCTGTTTTTTTTTTTTTTTGTTTTTTTTTTTGTTTGTTTATATGTAAGTATAAATAGAAATTATCTTGAAAATTAATTTTTTTCTCTATTTATTATGCTTTCTTGGATCTATCATATAGCTGTGCCAGGTTAGTACTTTATTTCCACATATTTTGTGTGTTTCTTCTGACATTTTTTCTTATCAAACATGTAGCAACAAAAATGACACTTGAAACTATTTATTCTAAACATGATGAAACCCAAGTATGACTTAATGGATTATAATAAATTCCTGTTAATTGATCCACCAGTTAATCCAGCCAAGTCTGGAAGAACAAAAAGAAAATAAGAATATAATAAGAATTTGCTTTGTTTATTTGAAACACAGTGCTATTTAATTGAACGGGCCAGTAACCTCTACCACAAGTAGTGTTAGAAAAATTATTTAATCTTGGTCTAAAAATTTAGTGCTGATGACACTGCAATACTGATGACATAGGGCTACTTTATTGTGTCACATCAGATGGTTCCCTGTGTTATAAACATGCTACGCTATTTGATCAGTGATAGTAACAGAGGATCATTTAACAGTGTTATGCTGTTCAAATATATCAGAAGTAGTAATCAAAAGCTGTTAATTATTGGAAAAAAATTGCCATGGATCAATGCTTTAAAAGGATGAGAATGCTGAATTTATGAGTTCAGTCATGCTAACAAAAATGCATGGATAACATCTGATTTTTAGGATTTGACTTATTAGCTGGGACATAAAATTACAACTGAAATCAATAAAAATTTTATTAAGGAGGGCATAGCAAAAGTTAATCATCTACATGCAATACAGTTTATGCCAAGACCATTCAAATCTGTTTGGCTCACTGTTGTTTTAAGCATTCAGTGCTGGAATGCTAAATAAAATACTCGACTAAAGACTAGAGATCATAGATGTGAGAGTCCTGAGAAAGATTAGGTGTGTTAACAGATGGCATCAATGTCATTATCTTATTAAAGACGAGGATATTAGGAAAGAACTTGATATTGTTATCATCCAGGAATGTGTTAGCAGAGCTGATTTCAGGTGGTATGATCACTTAAACAGAATCGGAGAGGAAAGATCCAGAGGAGGATCAAGATATAGGTGGATTGATACAATAAAAAGTAATGTTAGAGTCTTGACAAATAGCAGATTGATTTGGAGGAAAATTGTTGATAGGAAGTTAGTAATGATGTAAGTTCTTCATGTAATACTATCATAATATCCTGTACATCCCTTGAGGGTACATGTCAAAAATTTGATGATGATGCTGAATATGGCCGATAGTGAAAATGACATCCTCTTAGACGAGAACAACATCAGAAACTGTGATGCATTTGCATCCATTAATGGTTGTCTTCAATACTATAATGAAAATGAAGATTTTATGGAGGAAATTGAAGTAAAACATCAGAAGACATTTGAAGAAAAAGTGATGAGAATGGCGCTCCTGAGCTTTATCAAGTGACTGCCCAGGATACTTGAAAATATGTTACTGGATTACAACTCTTTTTTCATCAGAGAGGCAATGTTATATTTGCACTAAATACCTGCACAATTTTGTTTAATTGCATACACAAAAAAAAAAAAAAAAAAAAAAAAAAAAAAACTGGCTATGCTCGATTGGTTCGTTCCTACACAGTCATTAACTGCTAAGAACTGTATGTGTGTTAATACGCATATAAATCAAATTATTTTTATGGCACATATTTTATTTAATTAAAGCCATTAGTTTATAAGTCAGTAATTTTGCTTCACAATAAACAAAAAAAATTATCTAAAATTGTATTTTGCCTTATGTACACATTTTAAACTCTTGATGTGCAACTTTGTTTAATTGAGGTAGCTGCTTAATCAGCCAAAATTATGCTGTTCCTGATGTCGCCCAATTAACCGGAACCCACTGTATATTAATAATTCTAATCAACATTCGTTTACTCGTTTAATCACCATACTGGTCATGGCATATAAATACATTGTGGCAGTACATGTATGGATGCAGGTATTCAAAAGAAAAAAAAAACATTTGGATATCATTGAAATAAGATGGATGGTAAGCATTAATTATTTGATATATTTCATCCATGTATTGCCATTTTGATGGTTAAATAAATACAAAAAATATATTTGTTAATAATTTATCAAAATTAATGATAATTCATAATACATTATTGGAATTAGAAACTTCTAGTTGCAGGAAACAATTTTTCCTTATAATGATATATTCACCCATATGCAAATGTATATGTTATGTGAGGTAAATAATTTTTATATAGAAGTTTTTCTCCATGTTGGATGTACTTTACAAAGACTCACATCCATTGTTTGAACTCTTTCAGGTTTTTGGACAATCCTCAGATTTGAAGAGCACTTTACATAACATGACGAAGGTCATAATATAATTATGAATTATTAACCTGTTTTTTTTTTTTTTTGTGAGAGCATAATGCTATACAGCTCACCAGCTCCTTTATTAACAGTGATACTTGACATACGGATGCAGAATCATTTTAATTTTCTACTTTTCCTTCTAGCATTGAATGCATACTGGCACCTATTGTTTTACAAAACAAGTGCTGATTAAACAGAGTTCATTTAAACTAAGAAAAATTGTTCAACTTTTCCTTACAAAGTCAGCTGTACACTGATATACATTGAATTATGATCATATCATCTAGAGTGGAACATTCCAGTCTTCTGCATAACAGTATTTGTGTTGTCCTGTGTACCAGCAAAGCATAGTTTGGTGCATGTTGTGCAAACCAGAGTGTAACAATTGCAGTCATGGAAAAGATATCATGGAGTCCAAAAAAAAAAAGGGCACAATCATCTGTGCACAAGTATCACGTGCCACCAGTTGAGATGTGTCACACCTAGCTTGTTCATGGCCCACAGTGGTTAAGGTTTACACAATGTTGTGTCAATATGCAAGATTACCTTCCACATATGAAACTAATGGAACACAGAAAGCAGTGCACATTGCAAGTGAAGGGAGCACTTCCTTGTATAGGCTGATAGTGTTCATGTTGCAGTGCTCATGAGAAGTGCAAGAGCAGTTTCCAGTTGATAATATATGCTCTCTTCCATATCCAGTGGCCCATAAACTTCATTTTTTATTCTGCCTTGACCTTAGGTTTCTGTAAGGGCACCTCTGACATATTTGCAGTCAAACTACTCTTACTCTTTTTATGTCTGAGTAGATGCTGGATGAACATGAAAAGTTATGTTGGTCTGATGAGACACAGTTCTTTCTGCACACACAAATGATTAATATAAGTATGTGCAAATGAAAATTGATGGCTTTTTTGCACATGATTTCCATCATTCAAGCTAATAGAGATGGTACTATAGTATTAAGTATATTTTGCAGATCAGAATTAACGATCCTTTTGTGTATTGTTCAGCATGTATCTGATGTCGCCTACTGGGATTTCATGGTAGACCTATACATCCTGCCATGATGCACCTCTTCCCATTTGAAGATTGATGGAACAGCTTTTAAGATAACAATGCATCATTTCATTGGACACTTGCTGTGGGAAATAAATTCAAGAAACACAGTGGGCCTTATCGATCTTTAATGGCTAGTGAATTTACTGGATCTCAATCTGTTTTTTACACTGTGGGATGATCTGCAATTGCTCTGAGATGTATAGACACTACCATCCTTCATTCAGTCTCTATGCATTCCATGTGCACATTATGGTCCCTTGCCAGAGGACTAAATGCAAAAAACATGTAAAACTTGAATTTGGAATGCTTTGACTTTTTCAGCATCTGATTTATAGTAGTTTGTGGTCTTTGTGCTGACATTTCAAGTTTCACTATATGCATAAAATATTAGTAAAAACATAGAAATATTTTTACTACTCACCACCTCAGCATGCCTTTAGGATAACCATAAGGCAAGGCTTGACTAATGGATGTAAGTTCAAAGTAGAATGAGGTTCATTCTGGTGGAATAATTTCTGTAATGTGTTCTGATCATGTTATTATCTGGAAACTATCCAGCTAAGGAAACAATGATCAAAAACAATGAGATGACAAAGTTGAGAATAAATATGGGCCACATAAGCTGTAACCAGGAAACATGTTCATGATTTGTTTTTGCTTCCATTTATTCAAAGAGAAATAACAAGTTGTTGTTGTTGCTCATCCCACTTATGCTAGGTAAAAAGATATGTAATGCAGGTAACACACTAGTGAAAAAGAGATGCAATAAAACGTTCTGTGGTCATGTATCAGCATTTTCATTTATGAGTACATAGACATATGCATGTTTTGAAATTTGGAACATTTGACCAATTTTTATTATTAAAGCTGAACTTTAATTATTATCTATAATTTTCTGAATTGGTAATTGTTTACCTACTTATGATTATGACACACCCACTAAATTGGAATAGTTATGATGCTAGTGAATCTGTTTCAGAGAAAAGGAAAACTGGTGCATCTAAAATTTTACAGATTTGAATATGAAACTTAAGCAGTGAACTTCATTTAAAGACTGTGATAAACTATAACCTGTTTGATTGCAAAAGGTTTATTCAAGTATAACTGTAGTATATTTGAGTTATGTTGGCAGGACAATTTGAGGGAAATGAGGAAATTTGTTAACATTAACATAAATAACTCTTTAGGAAATATAAAAGAATGGAAGCTGATCCAAAGGCTAGCAGTAGAGAATGAATGAAGAAGAAAAATAATTTGTTCTTCATGTTTGGAGTTTTAACTGGGAAGAAATGGAAACTAGCTGCCCATATTCTAACATCTTTAAAGCAGAGTGAAAAAATTATAGATTCCAGTTTTGATCAACATTGACCATGGATACACCTCTAGAAAAATGCACACATCAGAAATGGAATATTTGTTTTTGGGGAGTGAGCTGGGATAGGTGAAAAATGGGTCATTTGTCAATCTTATTGCTTTCTCAGATGAGAAAGCAATAAGATTGACAAATAAGATTACTGTCTTCTTATTGACAAGCAATAAGAAGACAGTAATTGCTGCATTCTTCCATAGTCATTTTCTTTTCACTCACCACATAGTCAAAGTAAATGAACTCTTTGGGATTTGCTTTTGAAAGGAAATCACAAAAGACCTACTTAGCTTTTATTAACAGTGCTAACCTCTCTTACCTGTGCTTTGTGCCGATCATAAGCTATCTGATCTCTCTGCAATTTTTTTTTTGTAGTCCTTCTCCCCTAATGAGGTAGGAGATAAAGGGATGTGGTACTCATCCATTTAACTCTTGCTTGATTTATCCTCATGACCTTGGGTATGCATTTTGATACAGATTTCCTTCAACACTCATTAATTATTTTCCATGCATTGTTAACATCCTTTCCTTGTTCCTTATGTTGCCTCCTAAGTTTGCCCTAATCATTGGCTATATAATTCCACATATATCCTTCTAAAAAAAAAAAAAAAAAAAAAACAGTCGCATCCTAAATCAAGATTGCATGATCATGTTCCCCAGTCAGAGGGAAAATGGCTACAATAATTGTTTTTCACGTTATGTGATCCACAGAAGATCTCTACAATAGAGATTTCCTGTGGGATCTAGATTAGCAAAATCCATACTGATGATCACTAATTAGATAGCAATTCTCAAAGTGTTGAAAAAGTTGACCGTTGATAACATTTCATTAGATACAATTGATATGAGAACGCTAGGTTGATAGCTTGATGGTAAACATTTACCTCCTTTTTTTTTAACTGGTTGTATATGGGCTTTTTTCCATACTGTAGGGTGGATGCTAGCTGAGTGCAGTTAAGCGAATTATGCTCCTGAACTAGCACCTGTAATCCTGACGGAATACAGGTGCTAGTTCAGGAGTATATCTCTTGAGCACAGTGGGTGGGATTCTATCAGGATTTGGCTCCCCTTTGTGCTCTCCAAGTTGTGGAAGGTCACAGGAGGCATGCGATGCAATAGTCTAGGCAAAGGAGGTAATTTGCCATGTCATCTATGTAGGAGTTGGAAGAGAAGAGTGAAGCCAGGCTATCAGCCTTGTCTTTAGATGATATTACAATGTTATCGTTAGGGTGAGTTTGAGGAGGTAGCACAGATGACAAAAGTTGCACCTCCAACAGTGATGGACCAGAAGGTGCGACTGCCAGTGGCACAAGCAGCGAGTTTTTACATTTATCCTTGTTGAATTTAGACTTTGTCCTGATGGTTTTACAAGTGATGCTGGCAATTGTGTAGGCTGTGAAGAAAGCTGATCTTAGGCCTTGTGATGGGCTGTTTGTTTTTCTTGGACAGCTCTGGCACAATTCTTGGGGAAGCATGGTGTAGATGTGGATTGGGAAATTTGAACAGAGTGAGGAATGAAAGTTTCCATTCCTAAATGGATTATTTCTGTAACATAACCACAACAGGTATCTGGATCTGAAGAGTGAAAACAGTAGTCTGACTATGGAAAGGAGGAGTAAAAGTCATGTAAATCCTCCCTTAGTACTGTTGTAATCCCAGAGCATGAGAATGGCTGAACGTAAGACATTCCACGAGAGATGAAACTTAGATGAGATTGTTATCTGAATTATCAAGAGAAGCAGTCATCTGAATAGAGAGTATCTGGAAGGAGAACTAGTTAAGAAGAGATCCAGAGTGTTGGGTGAGTGAAGAGGATTATTTTAATTTCATTAAAACAATCCTCTTCAGATTCAGAGGATTGTGGGAATTTCAGTAGGGAGATGATCTGTTTTAAGTCATTGCTTAAGGAAAAATCTTTGCTTCTCTTCCAGCTTGGTTAGTGAAATTTGAAAAAGGGACCTAATTAGAATTGTGGACATTGAAATCCCCAAGGAAGATAACTTCACTGCTTGGAAATTTTGACAATAAACTAGAGCTTTGAAGGAAGCTCTAGTTTAGGAAGTCAAGGAGATCAGAATGATCAGAATTTGAAGGATGTTAGAGGCAGCAGATGAATGAAATAAAATGTGGCAAAGAAATTTTAAGTCAGAGGAGGTCAAGAAAGGTGAGTTCTAGGTTAGGCATCCTTTGGCAAGGAATATTAGAATGCTCAAAAGCACAAGCAAGCACCACCTCTTATGGTGGAAGGATCATAAAGGGTGTAAATTAGTTATATTTCCGTTATTTATCAATTTTATTAATAAAAATGTATTGGAAAACCATTTCCTCATCCCATACAACTTTCTTAACCAAACTGGAGAAAGTGTTGCTAAATGGAAGCAGTGTGTGATGCGTGCAAGAGATCAGAAGAAAGAGATGAAGGGAAAAATCAGGAGAGTGGTGTTGAAGAGATAGAATTGCTTGGCAGTGGAAACAGTAGTAGTGTGAGAAATGAGGAGAGAACGGGAATGCAAGAGAAACAGGGGGAGCCTTGGTGGACAGGAAGACATGGCATAGGGGGAGTGGATGGTGAAAGTGGCAGCGAATGTGTATATATGAAGAATATATATGAAGAATGAATATATTGTGATGTGGGTTTGGAAGTTGAGACTGAGCAGATATATGTGGTAAGTGGTAATAAAGGTGATTGGGCAGGTGTGGTGGGGAAATCACAACCAACAAGTGGCTTGGATAGGACTGGTTTTAAGGAAATAAGAGGGATGGAATGGTTTCACTGATTGAGTTGATTTGCCCCAAAATAAGTAAAACATGGTTGAATGAAGATGATATCATAACGGGAATAGAAATGGAAGAATACAGTATTTTTCGCAAGGATAAAAAGGGCAAGAAGGAATGGGAGCAGTGCTGCTGATAATAGCAGGGAAATTAAGTCCACATAAGGTAGACATGAAAGAGGGAAATAGTGGCAATGGTTCTGAGGCAGTGTGGTATAACATGGAGGTTGAGAGAAAGACATATGTAGTTGGATGTTGTTATAGGCCTAGGAATGTCAAGGGTGGTGATGAAGAAACGTATAAACAACTTGGATTAGTGAACAAAGGAAGGATAATTATTATGGGTGATTTTAATTATGGCGGTATAGATTGGAATGAAGAGATAGCATTTGGGAATAAGGAAAATGAATTTCTTGAGTTCTTGAGAGATAACTATCTTAGGCAGCACATGAAGGATGACGTGAGGATCGAGAGTTTTAGATCTGATCATTTCATCAGAGGATGTAATTGAGTGAGGTTCTGCATTTTTCCTTCAGTTGGTAAGAGTGATCACCTCAACTCCTCGTTCTATAACATGGAACGAGAAGTTGAGCAGTAAGGAAATAAATGCTGCTTGGGAACTGACAAAGAAATACATAACAGCATCAGTGTGTGAATGTATTCTGAAGGTCAAAAGGCTGAATAAGGTAGATGTAAAATGGATGAATGGGGTGCTTAAGCATGAAATCTGGAAGAACATACTTTGGGGCAGTACAAGATGAAAGATGAATAATGGTAATAATCAGTTATGAGGGTGGTCTGAAAAGTTCTCGGCCTCTTCCATAGATGGCAACACTATCGGCAAGATTTTTTTTTTTTCTAAGTTGGTACATCTCTCATAAGCATCCATGTGAAATTGCAAGTCATTCTATCAAGCAGTTTGTTTTGTACAGCTATCTGAAGCAAGAGTGTTGTCTATATCCCTTGAAATGGATAAAATTGAGTATTGTGCGGTTATAAAATTCTTTGCAAAAGAAGGTTTAACGGCAAAAGAAATTCATTTGAAGTTCATAAAAGTTTATGCTTCGTTTTTGACAATTAAGAAATGGGCTGCTGAGTTTAAATTTGGCCATACCAGTCTTGAAGATGATCCATGTGAAGAACATCCAAAAAGTGTAACAACACCAGAAATCATTGATCAAGTGCATGATATGGTATTAGATGACCAGCGAGTCAAAGTGCGTGAAATTGCTGAGACTATAGACATTTCACAAGAATGTGTAGGATATATTTTGCATGAAGAATTGCAAATGAAAAAGCTTTGTGCAAGATGGGTGTTGCGCTTGCTCACAGATCAAAAACGCACTCGCATGAAAATCTCTGAACAGTGCTTGGAGCATTTTAACAAGAATAAAATTGATTTTGTGCATCGATTTATTACTATGGATGAGACTTGGATTCACCATTACACACCAGAATCCAAACAGCAGTCAACAGTGCTGTTTGGAAAAGAATGGACAGAAGTCAGTTGTTGTTCAGCACCAGAGAAGACGGTCGGTTCCATTAGTGTTTTGGGATGCTAAAGGCATTTTGTTTATTAATTATCTTGAAAAGAATAAAACAATAACCAGGGAATATTATTCCGATCTTTTAACCAGACTAGATGAAAAAATTCGTGAGAAAATATCCGGTTTGCAGAAGAAAAAAATCATCTTTCATCAGGACAATGTACCTGCCCACAAAGGTGTTTTGGCATTGGAAAATTATGGATTCTGCACTATGAATTGTTGGAACATCCTCCCTATTCCCCAGATTTGGCTTTCTCTGACTTCTATCTCTTCCCAAAACTAAAACTCTTCCTCGCTGGTCAACGTTTTTCTTCGAATCAAAAGGTGATTGCAGCTTTAGAGGGGTATTTTGCAGATCTGACTGTGAACCACTACAGGGATGGGATAATGGTGCTGGAGCATAGCTGGAATAATGTATTAGTCTTAAGGGAGAATATGTTGAAAAATAAAAAATAATTTTGAAATTATAAATTCCTTTTTTCATTGTCAAGCCAAAAACTTTTCAGACCACCCTTGTGTGTGTGTGTGTGTGTGTGTGTGCGCGTGTGTGTGTGTTTTTAAATTAGGTGAAATTTTGCTACGATAACTGACATTTTTCTTTAGGTTGCTTAATATTAATTCTGGTGGATGTACATTTTCCTTAATTTATGTTTAAGGTGGTCTGTTTAATTGGTTTAATCAATTAATTAATGCATTAAATTAAATGTAAAATAGGGGTTTCACTGCTTTATCATCATCACATCTCAGTGAGATCAAAAGACTAACCTTGGAAGTTCCTTCCTCAAATGCAGCTCATCAAACTGTACCTTAAAGTGCTCTTCTGTTTTCTGCACTCAACATACTCTTAAGTTGTGGGTGAGTGATACTTTCCCATCGCTGTTCTAAAAGAAAACTTGCACCTACTTTCATGCCCACATTTTCCTTATTTGAAAATCCAGAGATGGTTTCTCACTTTGTACGTGTTACCTGTCACACTGTGAAAATCCTCTTGTGCTTAATATGGTAAAAAATAAATAAAATAAAAAGTAAATAAAAATCACTAATAAAAAGTAATAATAATCACTAATTTAGGTCTCAGTCATATCACGCCATCCCTTCTCTTAGGATGATGTAATAACAGTCGATGATATAAAGTCAATAAACAAACTGCTCGCTGCACTGCTAGTTGCAATTATCTTTTTAGATATTATTTCACCATACAAATTGATTATGCCTATCAGATAGCTGATTTCCTCTCTAACTCAGTAATCTATTTTTTTTTAACACCATCTGTCATCTAATTGCCAGCTTGTCATGTAGCAGGATGTCAGTCAATATTTGTTGACTTCCCTGAAGGCATCTTTTATAAAATGTAATAATAAAACTAAATAGTACATAAAATGTAGTGATTTTTTCCCCTCTTGATCCAACAGTTCTGTCATGAAATTATGCATCCTTCTACAGAAGGATTGCATGCAGTTTTTAGATGTATGAAATGAATTTGACAGACAAAAAGCACCGATATATAATTGATGCGCTGGAGCTCTTGAATTTATCAGGGAAACTAGAGCGGGGGGGGGGGGGAGAGGAACAGCTGTGTGTGTGTACAGGCATCTTTGAGGCAAGTGAGTGAAAGTTTGAAAAAAGATATCAAAAAAAAAATTTTTCATGATTTTTTGAGTTTCAAATTTGAATGGTACAGTGTTGAAAATATGCAAAGGGTACCTGTGGATGCAAGGGATATCACGCTTCATGTATACTAATACCAGAAGCATCAAGACAAGGATTAGGAGTTTCGGGTATTAGAGAAGACTTGATTTGTAGTAGAGGATATAGTTCAGCAGGAAGGTAAGGCTGTGAGAGTGAATGCAGTGCATTTCAGCTACGTGGTGAGAGATGTCAAAAAGACAAAATATATATTGGGGGGGGGGAATTAATCTGCCAGTGGGTTCAGCATGCTTAGAACAAGTAATTATTATGGAGGACTTAGTGATGAAAACATAGATTGAAATGAAGAAATATGGGATTTAACTCAAAATGTGGGATTAAAAAGATGAGTATCATATTGCAGGAGCTGCACATGGCACTCATTTGTTTAACTCCTATACTTTGGAATATGTTTTGGAGAGAATCTAAAAAAAATGTAATCAGCAAGCTCAATAGCTAGGTTGACCAACTTTTGAAAATGAAAATAAGGGAGATTGGGTTCAAAAATAAGGGAGAGGTTCAAATTCGAAGAAGTCTTCATATCTTTCTCTCTCCGTTTATATCCTTCAGTGCTAGAATGTTGCTTGCAGTCATTATTACCCCCATGGGCAATAATCACGTTTACATAATGTACAGTTAGCTTTGTGAACGTTGGATGGCATGGGTTTTAGCCACGAGTACTGTTCTTCCCATTTCTTCAGGTAAACATTCAAATATTTGCATTTCTTTTTTGGTGGCGTTTTTGCATTATTACTTTCTGTTTCACCGTCACTATCCATCATGAAAATATACTTTGGCACTTGATGTTCAAGGATACTGAAAATACTTTGAGAATGAATGCAGACACAACGGCTGGTAAGAATGCAAAATGGGAAACAGACAAAATCCAGAAGTGTATATCGGAAAGCGCTACAAACGATTTGATTATTCTGAATCGGTATCGATTATTAAAATGGCACCAAAGGTTACAAGATCAGTGCAATGATATAACATCTTTGCTGGAACACCCATGTATATTTGTTAGCTGTAACAGAATTGTATCGATTAGAATTTTCCAAACTATCAATATTAGTGTGAAATTGTATTTGGCAGTTATAATATACATTGAAAAATTAATGACAGTGATTGATTATGAAAATTACAGGACTATTTGGAGATCAATACAGGAGCCGGGATGATCCAAAAAAAATAGCTAAAATATGGGAGTTCCCGGGAAATATGGGAGAGTTGGTCACCCTATCAATAGCTTAACGGATGTCCAAACATATTAAGGAAGGCAAAATGAAATTATAATAGGAAATTAGTCAAGCTGTGGACGGTGGAAAAAAAAAAAAAAAAAAAAAACTTTAATAATGCATATTCAGTAAGTTTTATCTCCATAACAAGATATATGTTATGTAGTCAATGGGTTTATTAATATAAAGAAATATATATTTACACATAATGATATGTACATATACAACTGTTTGTGGAATCTTAGTCTAATAAAGCATTAACAATGGTAGATTATGTACTTGAAATGGGCACCTTGTCTTTCAAGACAGTTGCCCATTTTTCATAGTGCATGTAAAGGATCTCTGTCATCTTGGGACATCTGTTGGACACAGTGCGTGCTTCTTAAGGATTCTCTGTAGTGATTGCCTCTGTATCCCAAGTTTTATCACTGTTTGGCATTGGCTGCGTTTCAGAGACTGAGACTGTAACACCTGCTCGTAGTTCTCATTCTTATTAACATGGAATATACATGGGTGTCCCGACAAAGATGTTATATCATTGCGTTGATCTTGTAACCTTTGGCTCCATTTTAATAATCGATACCTATTCGGAATAATGAACAGTTCGTGGTATCCCTGAATGCCTTTTGCATCGTGGCAAAACACTCCTGGTAAGTTGAACTTCTTAATTAAGGCAATGATGATGCTATTGCTTGGGGCATGCTTACAGAAATGATGAGCAAATTGCTTGCAAACAGATCGTAGGTTTGGACCATTTGCTCCACCAACTCCATATGAATGAAAATAATGCTTAACAATAAACGTTTTTTTTTTCATTCAACACCATTGATTGATTGATCTCATCCTTCCCTTTAGGACGGGTAGAGTCCCCTAATGTGGGGGTTTGCGACGAATTTAATGCAGCTGGTTTGTCACTCTTTGCTGCATCCTGTAAGGGTAGTTCATGACTCTAATCCATGTATGTTCATGGGGCCGGTTTGCCTGCTTGTGGGATTAAAAACCTCAGATAAGTTGGTGGAAAAACCCTGCTATCCATGCCCAAGACTGGCTAACTTGGCTATGGCTGAGGAAGATCCTTAAGCTCCTCATGTCGTCGACAGGAATCAAACCTAGGACACTCCTTCCCCAGGCATATGGTTGTGAAGTGCAAAGCTACTAGGCTAACCGTTCAGACTTCAGCACCATTGCTATAGCTAAATGTAATGGCGTAGACTATATGTGCTCTTCTGTTAATGTGTATGCAGTTGAATGACATATCTCGTAGCACGTGTACTGAAGTGAGTGTTAAAATTCAATCATTCTCCCTTTTTGCTTACTGTAGTAAGCAAAAAAGGAGAATGGTTATGGAAAGATAACTAATAAAGATGGTAAGGATAAATTATAGTTGACCTACTGAGTTAACCACATTGTAAGGGTGTATTACCTCTGTGGGGATACTGCAGTGACTGATGTTAGAATAATGGTGGCTATAATTATCTTATTGCAAACATTTTTGCTTTCATTTTGTGTATATATATTTGTCACTGTTATTTAAGGAAATTTATTTATTATTTTTTTTTGTTCTGTAAATTTTTTTCTGAAAACCAGAAGTGAATTTGTATTCAGTTTTGCCATTTGCACTGCATAAAAAATATATTATTATCTTTTAAACAAACTTATTTTTAATACCTCAGGTACTAATCCCGTGAACTCCCTTGATAAGAAATGGTAAAAATAAAAAGAAGTTCAGTGGAATATATATATATATTAAAAAAAAAAAAAATAGGAATAAGGAAGTTTTCCTTATTCATAAGATTTTGATATAAATACATGTGTGCTACTGCATAGATTTGGTTGCTTGGGTTTCTAGAAGATGTGGAAATGTTGAGAGAGAATTCATAGACAAGTGATCAGGATAGTAACTGGTCTGTGGAGTGCTCCTTATGTGGATAGATTGGAAGTTTTCTGTTAAGAAGTTCAGAATGGAGGGGGATATGAGAGAATAAGTTAATAATTAAGTTTGATAGGATAAATACCGAAGAAATTTTCAATACATGACACAAAGGAACTAAGAAGTTTTTATAGGATAGATAACTGAAGAAATTTTTAGTACATGATAGATAGGAGAGAGAGAATGACCCCTTATGACCCATTACCCCCCCCCCCCCCCTCCCCCAGAAGCTATGTGAGTGTATGGGTTAAGGAGTAGATATTTTGCTTGGAGAGTGATGAATGAGTAGAAGACGTGTTAGAGGCTTGTAGGTTGTGAATGCTTTGTCACTGAATAAGTGTAAAAAATGTAATATATGTTGTTTTCGATTTGTGCTCATTGTTTGTCCCTTTAAATCAGCCTTAACACTTAGTAGATGGGTTTGAATCTCACTTAACAGGAGTTGTAGTTTTCTCTTTCTGAAAACTGGGTTTTTTAAGCCTACATGACATTCCAGTTAGAGAACTCAGGCAATTAACAAACACAACTACTGACTTCATAATTTTAGTTGCTTAAGCTATGATTCCAAAACAAAACAAAGCAAAAACTACAGCAATTTTTTTTTATATTTTATCTCTTAAGAGATAAAAATATATTAAAAAAAAAAAATAAATAAATGATCTTATAAAAATGCTCAAATAGTATGTATTAAACAATGAACATGAAATTTATTGGATTCCATTATTAAAAGTTTTTGCGGATATGTTTATCTCAGTTTTTTTTAGAATATATATATTTTAAAACTAATAATCTAAATGTGTAAATTCTGTAAAAATCAAATGTTACAGAAAATTTGTTAAGAAATGTCTTATATATTTTATCATATAAATGTTCGGAATACTAATAATTTAAGAATAAAGTAAAGTGGATATAAATATTAATCCTATAATTTTATTCAAAAGGAAAAAAATACCTTTTCTAACACTTTTTTATAAAAAGTTTGATCTGGATTAAATTCTGAAATCAGTATTTGATTTGCTTCTGCTCACCTTTCCTCACTTTCATTGGATTAAAAAAAAAATCAATACTTTCATTAGTATCATCTATACTACTAGTTACATAACTTTTGATATCTTATTTAAAGTGTATCTTCAGAAAAGAGTTCAGTATATTGAATAGTAAAACATTTCAAATTTAACACTTAAGTTATTAGTTGTTTATTTTTTCTTTCTTTTTTTCAAGAAAAACCCAAGTTTTTCTAAACATTTCTTTCCTTATTGTATTAAGTAGTGTCAGATTCCTGAGTAGTGTTGGTACAATTTATTAAAAATGCTTTTAATAATTAAATATTATTTACTAAGAAACTTGAACCGTTTAGTGTTTGATTATCATTACCATTCAGGCTACAGTAAACTTAAATATGATTGTAAATTTTTACTTGTATGTATTTATTAGTTTGTATTTATTGTGGTATCATATCTTAAACTTAAAATGAGCCATTTGTTTTTATCCTTTTCATGTGGTCAATCATGCATTTTGCAGCTCTCAGCTTACATGCAGGTATGTAAGGGTCTTATAGTATCAGAGAAGCATTGTTCTGTTATTATGTTATTCCTCTTATATTATGAGTTATTTTATTCTAAGATAATGACGTGTTTAGTGTTATACACGTAAAATGCAGAATTCGATTTTTAAAAATTTCATTCTTTTTATGTTTTGAATGACATTGTAATACATACATTATGATACATATAAATAACTAAATTTTATAAAAGTTCCACACCTTTATGGTGGTATGATTACACCTATATTTGTTGCTGTACTGAATACATTTCAAGTTTCAGTATCTGTATTAATTACAATAATAAAGCCATTTCAGCATCCATGAAGAACATTATGGTAAATTGCATTGTTTATAAATAGTTTATCATACGACTGTTTACTTAGTAGTTTTGCAAGAATGTATATTTGCAGGCTGCTTTCTGGATAGCACACTCTACTAATATTCCTTTTAGCATTTTTTTTATGAGTTGAAGTCTGTTGCAAGATAATATTTAAACAGTATTAGTAGATTATGGTTTCTTAATTAAATAGGTGCTTTGCGGATGCATAATATAGGTATATCTTTTTTACTTTATATAATTACACTGATATTAAATATACAAATCATCTAATAGCAGTGTAATGATATGCATAACTGGGGAGTTGTCATAAAAAAAAATATTCATGATTGTAGCTTATTTATTCATTCATTATTTTTAAAGACTAGCCTTATAAACCCAGAAAAAATAAATAAATAAAAATTCATCCCGAATAGGCTTGTATAAATATACAAGCCCATTGTAGCATTTTAAGTCATAGCTCACACATACACTTGCATGCATGTGTGAGATAATCCCACCAACAAAATTTTGTAAACCTATCTACATTAACAATCTGAGTAGGCTGATTATTAAATAATCTAGGGACCAAACATAGAAGTGGTAGCTTATTACATCTGATTTAGGTAGCAATAAGCAGTGTGGTAGCCTTATACCAGCCTTTATTTTGAGAATGAAATTAATCCACCACCTGAAGACATTCATAAGCATCCATACTGCAATGGAATTGAAATGCACACTCTGTTAGTGGAGAGCAGCGTTGCTGATCTGCCGATAAACTATACTGGCATTTTGTAATAATCAAGCATTGACTTTTACCAACCGACTAGATAATATGACCATACCAAGGAATATTTTATAGTATCTAGTTCACAGTTATAGAGGCAACAGACAAGACTAGACTTTCTTATAAATCTTGGTAAAATAGACCAAGATATTTTTTGTGCTTCACTGTCAAAATTAATTATTTCCTTTAGTCTTTTTAGAAATGCTCTGTCTGGCACTATGTGCAGACCAGATTAACTTATGTACTCATGTTTTTTCAAAGCAGTCATAAATTATGTCTTGAAGTATGAGGTGGTACTCAGCTGTGTTGATGCTCTGCTTTGTATTTTTCATACATTGGCAGTCCTAGCATTTCTATGCTGTTTTCTATACATTTCTATTGTGTCTATGTCACAATCTAACATACATTCATTTTTGTGCTGTAGTCTTAGTCCAAAAACTGGGTTCCCTTGATATCCAGGACATTATGTTGTCACACTGCAAGTTTACTCCTTAACAGATGGGATGATATAACATACAGAATGCCATTCAGTATGTATGGCATTATGACAGCTGCCAATACAAATATCTCTATTACTCCATACCATAGATTTCCAGCAGTGATGTGATTTCTACATTATGCAGATGAACCTAAGCATTCTTTGTAGTGCTTAGGTTCATGCCTCCTGCCATTAAAAAAACTGCTGATGAGTTCATTATGCAATTTCTTACATGGATCTCTGTATAGCTGTAGTGTCTTGTTGAGAGAGTCCTCTAATGGACAACAGGAGAAAAACAGCCAACCAATTTCTGTACCTTCCTAGTCTCTGTATTGTGTGTGTATGGGGATTTGTTTTTAACATTTCTCAAAATAATAAATGTTAAGTAGTTATTTTTAGTTTTCAGTTTGTTGATACTTTGCTTATCACATACTTCTTATATTAACTTAATAGCAACTTTTGAAGGGGCTTAGTTATAGCTGTTGTTCTGATCATTCATATTTTATCATCAGATGCCCTCTTAATTGTAAAGAATGGCAGTCAGTAAATAAATAGTATTTTTAACAAACTACTTTATTTTGAATGGAAACTTCTCTGTTCTTTTTCCTTCTCCTTTAATGTGTTCAAGCTGGGCTTGTGTCACATGTAGTGTATCTCAAAGGAGTTTGCTTTAATTTAGTATAATAAATTTAGTTTAATCCTTGATCCAAGTGTAATCAAACAAAGTTTGCGCCTGAAAATATCTTCAGGACAGAGGTAAGGTGGTGCAACACCAGGAAACTCCGAGCAAAGATGGACCAAGCTTTCATCACTCCTTGTCTCAGTATCTCCCATAATGCAAAGCACATCTCCTTGCAGACATGTATATTGCTATGCATTAAGGGAAGGGCCACTACCCAGACTGGTTTCGACCTTTATTGAGGTCTCGTCAGTGGGAGGCAGACCCAAAGGTGGAGATACTAAGGCAGAAGGAATAGGAGAGGTCATATTTACCTATACAAGTTGCCAACAGGTGTACCACCTTATTATTGAATTACTCTGGATTTAGAGAAAGATGTTGGAAATTTATTTTGCACTTGGTTAGACTATAATAAATTTAGTTTAATCCCTTATCCAAGTGTAAGCAAACAAAGTTTGCACCTGAAAATATCTTTAGGACTGAGGTAAGGTGGTGCAACACCAGGAAACTCTGAGCAAAGGTGGACCAAGCTCTCATCACTCCTTCTCCTTGCAGATATGTATACTGCTATGCATTAAGGGAAAGGCCACTACTCAGACCGGTTTTGACCTTCGTATAGGTGAAGCGGGCTCTAAAAATAAGATGATCCCGAAAGATCGCCCAACTCAGCGTTGTTCCACTCAGTGACAGGCTCACCCCATCACCGAGAAGAACTTCTCAACATTGGCTCTACCCAGTGGCAGGCTCACCCCCAAACAGAGCCATAATCTCAGCTGTGGCCCCACTCAGAGACAGACAAAAACCTACCTCCAAGCAGAGCCTCTGAGCTAGATTCACCCCACACCGGTTTCAACCCTCATTGGAGTCTCATCAGTGAGTAGGTTAGACCTTGAGGTGTATTTAAGTAAAGACCTCTCTAAAGACGATCCCGAAAGATCGCTGAACTCAGCTTTGTTCCACTCAGTGACAGGCTCACCCCGTCACCAAGAAGAACTTCTCAGCGTTGGCGCTACCAAGTGGCACACTCACCCCACCACCAGACACAGCCATAATCTCAGTGGTGGCTCTACTCAGAGACAGACAAAAACCTACCCCAAGCAGAGCCTCTCATATATATACAGCATGGGAAGCATACCCAAACATAGACCTTGAGGTGTATTTAAGTAAAGACCTCTCTAAAAATTAGACAATCCCAAAAGATTGTCCAACTCAGCTTTGTTCCACTCAGTGACAGGCTCACCCCATCACCAAGAAGAACTTCTCAGCGTTGGCTCTACCCAGTGGCAGGCTCACCCCACCACCACCAGACAGAGCCATAATCTCAGCAGTGCCTCTACTCAGCGACAGACAAAAACTTACCCCAAGTAGAGCCTCTCATATATATCCAGCATGGGAGGCAGACCCAAACGTGGAGATACTAAGGCAGAAGCAATAGGAGAGGTCATATTTACCTATACGAGTTGCCAACAGGTGTATCACCTTAGTATTGAATTACTCTGGATTTAGAGAAAGATGTTGGAAATTTATTTTGCACTTGGTTAGACTATAATAAATTTAGTTTAATCCTTTATCCAAGTGTAAGCAAACAAAGTTTGTGCCTGAAAATATCTTCAGGACTGAGGTAAGGTGGTGCAACTCTGAGCAAAGGTGGACCAAGCTCTCATCACTCCATGTCTCAGTGCATATAATAATAAGGTGGTACACCTGTTGGCAACTCATATAGGTAAATATGACCTCTCCTATTGCTTCTGCCTTAGTATCTCCACAGTTTTGGGTCTCCTTCCCACTGACGAGACCTCAATAAAGGTCGAAACCAGTCTTGGTAGTGGCTATTCCCTTAATGCATAGCAGTACACATGTTCGCAAGGAGATGTGCTTTGCATTATGGGAGATACTGAGACAAGGAGTGATGAGAGCTTGGTCCACCTTTGCTCGGAGTTGCCTGGTGTTGCACCACCTTACCTCAGTCCTGAAGATATTTTCAGGTGCGAACTTTGTTTGCTTACATTTGGATAAAGAATTAAACTAAATTTATTATAGTCTAACCAAGTGCAAAATAAACTTCCAACATCTTTGATTTAGTAGCACATCCCTTCCACTTAGCAGTATGGTGGTGCTGGCTTGGACCAGCTAATTGTTAATTTTTTAAGAATTGAAGTCCATTGTTAAAACAAAGGCTAGCACATTAGGGTGATAAGCTTGTATATGGTGACATGGAAATCCAGCCAGGTCCTGGATTTTACAAGTTTTCACTTCAAAGAAAAAAATTAAAGATCTTCATCTTCAAGAGTCTGAAATGATGACTTCCTCTGGTGTAGTTTCATTGTTTAGAAATATTCCACTTCAAGAAACTACACAACTTTTACAGGTAGATTTCTTGGTGATTGACATTTATGCAAGTTTGCTATTAGTGCCAGCTATTTCACTTAGCATAATAAAATCTCTCCTCAAACTTGCATTTAGCTACATTTTATGGATGACATTTTTGCAATCTGGTCTCACTCTGAAACAGAACTACTTCAGTTTCTGGATAAAATTAACTCCTTATATACTCAATCAAGTTCCCTATTGAATGTGAATCTAACAACAATCTATACTTTTTTGAATGCTTTAATACATTGTAACTCTGCTGGTAATACACTGGAAGTGTACCAAGATGCTATGCTACAATAGGTTCATATTTGATCATCTATTTTTTAAATTTTGTGAAGCCTTATACCACCATCCTGATCTTAATCAGACAGACTGTATGCCTCCCTAAGTTTTGGGATGTGATTGCTGTTAATTGTTTATAATTGTTTATTTTTATTTATTTATTTTTTATTTTAAAATTAATTATACATTTATTCCCACATATCTGAACTCTAATAGCATTTCCTCCTACTGGATAGCTGCAACCAAGACGAGATATTATATGCATGCTGTATGACTCATTCTTGTATTCAGAATTTAAATGTTGTTACCAGTTTTTCCATCATCTCCCTGAAAGAAGCTCATGACATTTTGAACGAAATATATAGGAGTAATAAATTATATTTAGTTTTCTTCTACATGTGTGAAGCTGTTATTCAAAATGATTGTAACAGATCTGTATATATATTCATGCCTATTCTTTCTTTAAAGTGTATGCTGGTCATATGCAAACAGTTCATATCTGATTAGTGCAAATTGAAATATAATTAGCTATACCTTTTAGAAATTTAAAAATACAAACAGTTGTAGAATTTTTTAATTATCAGTGAGTTTTATCATCAGAAAGCTTTTTTCTTCTAACATAACTTTGGATTCTTTAGAAAGCACATTTGTTGCATCTCATCCCATGGCTGAGTACCGAATGATACCTTTTGTGTAGTGCCTAGAGTGTACATGTTAATGTTATTGACCTTATAAGAAATAACTATCAAGATATGATGTACTTTCATACAATGCCAAGATTGACTCTAGAGGATCATTCTTGACCCTTAGAAACATCTCTATCAAAGACATCTCAACCACCTAATTTTTTGTTTTCATCATTGTTCACTTTAAGTCTCTGTGGTCTGCTTAGGTAAATAGTATATATACTTTAGTTGGAATGATCTAGTTTTGAATTCTCAGGGATGCAAGTAATATTTTTATTTTTTTAAATTTTTTTTATTTTAACTGAAACTGTGCTAACCATTCATTCAAAAAAAGAACTGACATTTTCTTTTTCTGGAAGCAATTTTATAGACTCTACAAGCTAATAATTTTGCAATTTTTATAAAGAATTATGGTTATTTTAGAATTGTTTTACATAAATAATGTTCATAAATAACATAAGACAATAAGTAATAAATTAAAGTAAAAATACTGTATAATCACATAATGGGGAAGGTTTAATGTGAGAGAGGCTTGGGTGAGAGTGATATGGATCAATAGACTCCTTGTCCTTAGAAATGCAACAAGGGTGTCTGTTGGACCTTTTCCCTGCTTTCCTGCAACATCTTATATGGTTTCACAGCATTTAATACAGCTCTTCAGATGAAAGAGCTGTCATTCGCAGTAAGGATTATCATTACAAAGAGATTCACTGACATGTGAATCTGTTTCTGAATCCTGCATATTAACATTTTATCTTATCTGCATTGGTTATTATTGTTGAAACTGTAGAAGGCGTTAACTTTAATGTTTTATTGTGCATCAGAATAATGCTCACCTAATGTGTCACATTGCTTCCATTTTTTTCATCGATGGTAAGTGATTTTCTACTTTTTTTTATCTGAGGAAGGTGTCACATCAGCTCTATGTTTAGACAACTTTTATAATTTATTGTTTAAATACTGATAGCTGCAGAACTTTCACATTTTTAGCAGTCCTCACAGTGTGGTTCATGGTGGACCAACATGTAAATAAAATTTTGCAATTTCTACTCACAGTGCCATAGAATATAAAAGAGAAGAGAATCGCAAATTCTGCTGACATGCTTCATCTATGCCTTTGTTTGCATTTTGTTTTATTTGTTTTTGAATTTTTGCTAGATTGAGGCCTTCCTGTAGTTCTGTTATCAGTTCTTCCTTGGATTGTTTGTTATAAAAAAAGACTGGAGCTATATGCTTTAATATTGTTTATGTAGATTCTTTAATAGTAGTGACGAGGCATGGCATTTTAACACTAGGAAATCAATTTTTAATTATTTTTTAACCTATCCTTCAAACAGCTCTAAGACATGTAAAGTAGACAGTAATTTCAGCTTAAGCTCTCTTGTTCAGAGTTTCATTAATTTCTGATCTAGATAAATAATTCATATATAAATTTGCAATATTTTTATTTGAATTGATAATTTTTGTATCATATTTATTTATTTATTTCTATGTGTGTTTGTGTGTATTCTCAGTATTTTTTTTTTAGGCCTATTTTGGAGTATATGGTGATTTGGACTATTTCTTCATTTATGTGACACTCATTAATATAGTATTACTTGTGTGAATGATCAGTTTTCCACTAGTTTTTATGCCAGCATTTCTTATTTTGTTTTGTAATGCCTCATAGACATTTAATTGCAGTAGAATAAAGAAAATTTTGGTGTTATGTTAATCACCGGTAAATTCTTTTTAACTTTATTTTATATCGAACCACTTATTTTTACTACTATGACATTTTCTGTGTACTTGTAGTTAGTTTTGAATAAAACCTTTTTTTTTTTTAATTTTTTTTTTAAAACAGTATTTGCATGGCATAATAATGCCACCTTTATTCTTCATTCTTTTCTAAACCTAAATTAGTTTGAATAAATAAAATTTTTTAGTGTGATATATGATGTATTTTCTGAATCATACTTCTAAATTGTAAAAATTGCACTATGTACTGCTTTAGCCTGGTGATAAATATTTATTTACTTGTATCTTCATTATCATTTCCTGACATATATCCATTTGCAGTATATAACTCATATACTCATAAAATTAGTGCAATATTTTAATTGCTCAAATTTAATAATTCATTGCTTAGGTTATCTCTCTCTCCCCCCATAATCTTTTTTCTGTCTTTCTAAATCTAGATCTAAATATATAAGTATGTGTTAAATAACAGACTCACAAATTTTAGCCACCTCATCTTGTTATTAGTTAATTTACTGCTAGTAGTTATATTAGATGAGTTTTGGTCAATCTCATACTTGGAATTAGAAAGTCATACCTTTAATTTCAATCACATTACTATTACTCCAGAAGTCGTCTAATAATAATTATTATTTTGGGGAACTGAAATACTCCCTCACAATCTGATTATTAATTTCTTATCTTTTTTACAATATGAGATTTTTTGTTTAAAAATGTTATTAGATTAATCATACTTTTTAAATATTAATTCATTTTTTCAATATTAATATCTGTTAGTTTGCAGTTTGTGTTATTTTTATATTGGCAACTTTTTTGCCTATTTTCATGACTGACTTAACTGATTGTGTGTTCATTAAATAAACTGCATATATTCATGCTTTATGGCATGAACTGTTGCCATAGGCTAACACTCTTACCATTATAAATTTACTGATTTTTTTGCTTTAAAATCTATGTTCCTGTTCTATTTCCTATTCTATTGTGAATTTCATTTTCATTATGCTTTTGATAATAGAGGTGAAATATTAGCACCTAGCACAAAGAAACTAGTAGTTTGTAGAATATGTTAGATTTTATTTGTAAAATTTGTCTTTGTAAAAGCAGTGGTACAGCTAGAACAGAGGTGGTTCTCAGGGCAGGCAAAATACTTTATATTAATGCAAAGGAAACAGGTAAGAAAATGATCATAACAATCATAAAAATATGTTTTGTAATTGCATTCTGATACAGTTACAACATTTATTTCATCATTACAACAGTTGAATCCTAAAACTTCTGTAGGATATGTACTGTGGACAGACATAATTTTGTTTTGCTTTGTTTACAGGTAGAAACAGATGTCTAGGGATAAGAATTAATTTTATTTAGTTATTGGAAGTTTTTTTCACTTGGTTATTATTTCACTTCCAATAACTATAAATTATATATTTAGTTTAATCCTTTATCCAAGTGTAAGCAAACAAAGTTTGCGCCTGAAGTAGCTTCAGGACTGGGGCAACTTGTGGCAAAGCTGGACTGAGCTGTTATTATTATTATTATTGTGACACCTCCAGGGAGATCAAAGACTTATCAAGGGAGAGTGTGCCAACAGCATCAAACGTTTGAACCCCTTCCAACTACTAACCATGCTCATACTTGCTTAACTTTTTGCATGAGCCATTAGTAGAAGAGGCTCTACCAATCGACCAACCTTTCTCATCACTCTCCTTAGTATCCTAAATAAATTATATATCTAAATATATAATTTATTTAGTTATTATTGATGCATAGAAACTAGTAGTTTCTTTGTGTTACCAAGTACCGTTATGGTCACAATGATACAAGATATGCACAGTTAAGGAGATACATCCACAGAGCTTTCTCTTTCTCCCTCTCTCTCTCACACACACAGTTTTAAATGGCATTAAACGTACAAATGAGCTAGTGGCCTCTATTTTTTGGGTTGGGGGCTCTTGATCATTCAAATTATAGTCTCTCAGATTTTGGTAGAGTGAGGCATTGGCAGTAATATATATTTATATTGAGGTTAGGAGAAGGATTGTAGAGCTATACCAGATTTATATTTTCCTCTATACAGTAGAGATTTTTCTTACTGAATCTGATATGATCCATATTAGTGGCATGATAACTAAATACTTAAGGAATTGACAACGTACACTAGAAATATAAATTAAATCAACTTTAATATATACTTTCCGATATTTCGGCAACGTCACATTGCCATCTTCATGGGACTTAAGATGAAGACACATGCATGCAAGTACTACATAACAGCAAATGAGAACCAAAGCAAGGACGCTACCATTTTCCTAAAGTCCTGATGGTGCCCCCTGGCAGGCTATATTAGGTGTTATTGCCCTTTGGGCTGAAGTTCTTCTAATATATGTTTCCCAAATTTGGGGCAGCCTCATGCATCCAAATTTGTTGAGGTTTGGCATGTTCCTAAGTGCTGAGGCTGATTCCATGGATAGTCTTTGATATTTGAACTTGCTGTGGTGTATTACTGTGGCTTTCTTCCACCTTATTCTGTGTCGAGTATCCAGAGCATGGTTTGCAAGCCCAGATTGGCTGTACTGGTGAAATCGGATGTAGTCCTTGTGTTCTGAGATTCTGATATTTGCTGTCCTGCCTGTTTGGCCCAAGTAGGATAATTTACAGCTGCAAGGGACCTGGTATATACCAGGTAGGTCTAGGGGAAGTGATTGGTCTTTAGTGGAACGGATGAAGGATGCCAATTTTCTATATGGTCTGTAACAAGAGGTCGTCATTTTTTTTTAGGATTTTGTTGATTTTTTCCGAGGTGCCTCGGATATAGGGAATGGTGATGGATTTAGAGTAATCTTTTTTGTGAAGGGGGGGGGAGATGGGTTGTGGATAACTGGTTTTAGTATTCTTTTTTTTGGGTGGGGGGGTAGCCATTGGCTGAGAAAGTGTTAACGATGTGATTTAGTTCAGTAGTTAGGGCTTGGTCATTTGAACAGATTATTTTGCCCTGTTGAATAGTGTCTTAATAACTCCATATTGTTGTGAGGTGGGGGGAATTGTTGGTGAATGTATCTGCCTGTATGGGTGGGTTTTCTATAAACTGAGAAAACCAAGGTTCCATCAGGTTGGTGGGTGACTAGTGTGTCTATGAAGGAGAGGCTATTGTTTTTCTCTTTTTTCCAGGGTGAACTTGATTCTAGGGTGTTGTTTGTTTAAGTGTGTTAAGAAGGAGAGCAGTGTATCCAGGCCATGTAGCCAAATAGCGAACACATCATCAACGTAGCGAAGCCATATGGTAGGTTTTTGTGGGGCAGAGTTTAAGGCTTTCTCTTCAAAAGTCTCCATAAAGAAGTTGGCCAAGGGTGGGGAAAGTGGTTAACTCATTTTCCTGCCAAGCGAAATAGCCTGAGTTCATTGTGAACTGAAATACCACTGAGATATCAGGAGGAAATTTAGCTTGGATTAGCTAAGATTTCTTTGAGGGGGACATTTGTGAATAAGGAGGAGACGTTAAAACTGACCATTATGTCATTATGTTGGAGTGTAAGGTTTTCTATACTGGCTTTTAAGTGGGCTGAGTTTTTTTATGTGTGATGGTGGGTTACCAGAATAGTGTGAGAGCCCTTTGGCTAAATATTTAGCTAGTTTGTAAGTGGGGAATCAATGCCATCCACTATGGGACGTAATTGCACATTTTCTTTATGTATTTTTGGAGCCCCTATATACGGGGGGGGGGGGTCGTCTAGAGTTATATGGTTTTAGTCTGTTAGTAATCTCCGCAGGCCAAGAAGTGACCTCCTTCTTAACACACTTAAACAACCAACACCCTAGAATCAAGTTCACCCTGGAAAAAGAGAAAAACTATAGCTTCTCCTTCCTATACTCACTAGTCACCCACCAACCTGATGGAACCTTGGTTTTCTCAGTTAAAAAAAAAACCACCCATACAGGCAGATACATTCACCAACAATTCCCCCCCCCCCCTCAAAAAAATATGGAGTTATTAAGACACTATTCAACAGGGCAAAATGAATCTGTTCAAATGACCAAGCCCTAACTACTGAACTAAATCACATCGTTAACACTTTCTCAGCCAATGGTCCCCCCCCCCCCCCCTGCAAAAACAAAAAAAAATCCAAAAAATACAAAAACCAGTTATCCACAACCCACCTCTCCCCTTCACAAAAAAGATTACTATAAATCCATCACCCTTCCCTACATCTGAGGCACCTCGGGAAAAATCAACAAAATCCTGAAAAAACATGACTTGACCTCTTGGTTACAGACCATATAGAAAATTGACATCCCTTATCCGCTCCACTAAAGACCAACCACTTCCCCTAGATCTACCTGGTGTATACCAGGTCCCTTGCAGCTGTAAATTGTCTTGCTTTGGCCAAACAGGCAGGACAGCAAATATCAGAATCTCAGAACACAAGGACTACATCAGATTTCACCAGTACAGCCAATCTGGGCTTGCAGACCATGCTCTGGATACGCTCCTCATAATAATGTGGAAGAAAGTCACAGTAATACACCGTAGCAAGTTCAAATATGAAAGACTATTCATGGAATCAGCCTCAGCCCTTAGGAACATGCCAGACCTCAACAAATTTGGATGCATGAGACTGTCCCAAATTTGGGAAACATATATCAGAAGAACTTAAGCCCAAAGGCCAAGAACACCTAATATAGCCTGCCAGGTGGAGGGGCGGGGGCACCATCAGGACTTTAGGAAAATGGTAGCTTCCTCGCTTTGGTTCTCATTTGCTGTTATGTAGTACTTGCATGCATGTGTCTTCATCTTAAGTCCCATGAAGATGGCAATGCGACGTTGCCGAAATATCGGAAAGTATATATTAAAGTTGATTTAATTTATATTTCTAGTGTATGCTGTCAATTCCTTAAGTATTTAGTTATCATGTTTAGCCAGTGTATAAGCCTTTCTACAAGAATTAGTGGCATGGGTGCAACAGCTGTAAGGTGGATGCATTTTCTGTGTGATGATCCACTCAGATATTAACTGTTCTTCTAGTTCGACCAAAATAAGCTAATTTTCAGGTGTAAGGAATGCTGTAGAACAGGTAAGGATAGCTAAATTTTAGTAAGACTTGAAGGATGCTTGTGTATTATATCTTTTAAGAACACATGAAATTTTTTCTAAGGTGCCTTGGATGTAAGGTATGGGGAGTGTATTTTTTATGATATGTATTTTGGAGAGGATTAGGTTAGTTTGGTAAAAGAAATAGTTTTGTTAATTATTTGGAGGAGATGCCATTGGCTAAAATGTTGAGGAAATGATTAATTTTTGTGAAGATGCTAGTATATTTCCAATAGATTGTGCTAACTCTGTTTGCTAAAGTTTTAAAACCATATTGTTTGGAGGATTGGTGTGAAAGATGATGGATGTGTTTACTAAGATAGTTATAATTAAAAAAGGACAAGGACCATTGGACATCCAGGTAACTACAATGTCAAGGAAGGGTACACACTTTTCATTTTTCATATAATGTCCAGTGGAAAGTGAGCCCTAGGTAACTGGCTGTTTAAGGTGTACTAAAAACATTGCTAATATATCCATGCCATGTGGCCAATTGGAAAACATCATCAGATAGCACAGTCATATTGTTTGCCTCAGTGGAATGAACTCGAGGACAGCAGCAGTTAATGAAAAGATTAGCATCGGGAAAACCTATGTTGAAAGTTTTTTCACTTGGTTATACTATAAATTAAAGTTGCCACAAAATTATATTCTCGGTTTCATCCTTTATCCAAGAGTAAGCAAACAAAGTTTGCATGTGAGGTTACTTCTTTATAGAGGCTAATGGCTTCACATCAACTGCCTTATTATCCCATAATGCAATGCACATATCCTTATGGATATGTATAATGTTATGCATTATGGGAAGGGCCACTACCTAGACCAGTTTCAACCTTTATTGAGGTCTCATCAGTGGAAGCCAGACCCAGAAGCGATAGTAAGACAGTAATGCAGAAATCATATTTCCATATACAAGTAGTCAAAAGGTGTCACACTTTATTACTAATTTACTATTATCTATCTCTTTACATCTATCTCTAATCTACACTATTACTCTGGATTAGAGATAGATGTTGAAAGTTTTTTCACTTGGTTATGCTATAAATTAAAGATGCCAAGAAATTATATTCTCGGTTTCATCCTTTATCCAAATGTAAGCAAACAAAGTTTGTTCATGAAGTAACTTCATGACAGGGCTACTTGTATATAGAGACTTCCCATAATGCATAACATTATATGTGTCCGTAAGGATATGTGCTTTGCATTATGGGATACCAAGGCAAGTGATGTGAAGTTATTAGCCTCTTGTTTGCTTGGATTAAGGATTAAATCAAGAATATAACTTCTTGGCACTTTAATTCACTTCATCTGTTCACCCCTGATCTTTCTCGAAACTCTCATATCTGTGGGCTCCAATCTTTGATCGTGTGTTTTTATTTCTAACCCAGTTCTTTAGTGTTTTTCTCTAATTTCTCTCTTATCGTCATCATCAATGTCATCAAATTCCTGATATGTGCCTTCGGCACAGAATAATTATGATAGTACTACAAGAAAAAGTTATAGCAACTTGAGACCAGTTTCAACCTTTATTGAGGTCTCATCGGTGGAAGCCAGACCCAGAAGCGATAGTAAGACAGTAATGCAGAAATCATATTTCCATATACAAGTAGTCAAAAGGTGTCACACTTTATTACTAATTTACTATTATTATCTATCTCTTTACATCTATCTCTAATCTACACTATTACTCTGGATTAGAGATAGATGTTGAAAGTTTTTTCACTTGGTTATGCTATAAATTAAAGATGCCAAGAAATTATATTCTCGGTTTCATCCTTTATCCAAATGTAAGCAAACAAAGTTTGTTCATGAAGTAACTTCACGACAGGGCTACTTGTATATAGAGACTTCCCATAATGCATAACATTATATGTGTCCGTAAGGATATGTGCTTTGCATTATGGGATACCAAGGCAAGTGATGTGAAGTTATTAGCCTCTTGTTTGCTTGGATAAAGGATTAAATCAAGAATATAACTTCTTGGCACTTTAATTCACTTCATCTGTTCACCCCTGATCTTTCTCGAAACTCTCATATCTGTGGGCTCCAATCTTTGATCGTGTGTTTTTATTTCTAACCCAGTTCTTTAGTGTTTTTCTCTAATTTCTCTCTTATCGTCATCATCAATGTCATCAAATTCCTGATATGTACCTTCGGCACAGAATAATTATGATAGTACTACAAGAAAAAGTTATAGCAACTAAAAGTTACTAACTTCTGATCAATAATTTTCCTCCAAATTAACTGTTAACACTTCAGTATTATCATATCAAATAAAAAATTATCACATCAGATAAAAAATAACCTGGCAAGAAATACTTGTTTTGTTAATATTTCCTATCTCATTCTGTTTAAGTGACCATACCATCTGAAATTATCTTAACTAAGATATTCTTGAATCCCAACAATGGCAAGTCGTTTCCTAATAACCTCATTTTTAATGTGATACTGCGATTGATGCATCTGTTCACTTCACTAATCTTTCTCAGAACTTCCATATCAGATGTTTCTAGTTGTTGACCAGGTGTTTTATAACACATTGTAACCCAGCTGTTGGATCCATCATCAATTTCTTGATATGTACCCCCAGGGTTACATATCAAGTTCAGGTTACTATGACAGTACTACATGATTAAGTTTATATTATTAATCTCCTATCAACAATTTTCTTCCAAATCATTCTATTACTTGTGCACTCTAATATTCTTAAATCTAACATTTCGTGCTTCTAAGGCACTTCTGACCTAATCAATCCACCTAGACCTTGGTCTTATTCTGGGTCTCTTTCTTGCCATCAAAAACCTCTTTTGCTAACTTTTCTTAACCCATTCCATTTAAGTGACCATACTACTTCAGATTAGCTCTGCTGAGACATTCGTGAATGCTAACAATGTCAAGTTCCTCTATAATATCTTCACTCTTAACATGATTCTGCCATTGGTTCACTCCCCTAATTTTTCTCAGAACTCTCATATCTGTGGTCTTCAATTCTTGCTTTATTTCTAACCCAACTCTCAGATTCATAATTTAAAGCTGGTTTAAATATTGTCTTCTATACTGCTAGTTTGGTATTTTGGCTAATTTCTTTCTTATTCCATATAAATTTATTTGGCTAGCTAACCACTATACCAGCTTTGCTTATTCTATTGTCTATTTACAGAATAAGCTGCCATCTTCATTAAAAACTGTGCCTAAATAGCTGAAACATTTTATTTGTTCTATGGGATCTCCATTCAGAATGCAAGTTTTCTATGCACCTGCCTATTTTAATAGTTTTGGTCTTTTTATTATTCATTTTCATGCCAAATTTGTATATAGAGGGCAACTCGTATATAGAGGCTAATGATTTCACATTAATTGCCTTAGTATCTCATAATGCAAACATATCTTTGGTTATGCTATTGAATATATAGTGGCCCTTTTCATAATACTATGCATTATGAAAAGAGCCACTACTCAGAACAGTTTCAACATTTATTGAGGTCTCATCAGTGGAGCCAGACCCAGTAGTGATGCCAAGGTTGAAGTAATGCAGAAGTCATATTTTCATATACAAATAGTCAAAAGGTCACACCTTATTATTAAAATACTCTGGATTAGCGATAACATTGAAAGTTTTTCCAGTTGGTTATATTGTAAATTAAAGATGCCAAGAAATTATATTTTTGGTTTTACTCTTTATCCATGAAATACTTGTTTTTATAAATGGGTACTATGAGAAAGCTCTATTCCAATCATTGGGAATTCAAACTTCCGACCAGGCTCTCTGAATTATGCAGTGTAGCCACTGCAAATCTTTTATATCTCAGCTATTTGTAATTAAGCATTTTTGGTCGAATATCATCTTCTCCAGGCTGCCTTTCCACATTTCAAGTTTTTGGCAGCTTTTTCTACCTCAAGTATTGATATGTACTTCTCTTTGCATTCCTCTTGAAAATTTTCTACTGTGGTTCTGTCATTGCTTGGTTTGTTTAATAGTCTTTCAAAGTAATTACTCTAGATATTAAAGATATCCTTATCTTCAGTTTTCATTTCAATTTTATCATCTTTGATTACTTTTACAGACCTCTTTCTTCCATTTTTTAGCTTCTTCAATAGACTCCAGAAGATTTTGCAGCCTTCCTGATATTATTTTCTATATTCTTACCAAACTCTTCTCATGACTTTTGTTTAGCTACTTTTACATACAGCTTGGCTCTCTTGCATTTTTCTCTGTGTTCTTTTATGGCATCTGCCAACTTATTTGCTAGGAGCTTTTGGTATGCTTTCTGCTTTTCCAGGACTGTTTCTTTAACTTCTTGTGTCCACCACAGTGTTCTTATTTTTATATCCTCGCTGATAACTTCATCACATACCTCCCTAGCTGAATCAAGCAATGTCTTCTTCAGAGTTTGCCACAAGACTCCAAGGTTTGGTGCATGTTTTCAGCTTGTTTCATTTTTTTTTTCATTTTTTTTTTTTTCAAAAATATTTTTAGTCAAGTCGACAATTTACCTGTGAAAGCTGCACAACTTTAATTCTTTTTTTAAACTTTCTTACATGCTGTTTTTTTTTTCAATGTGATATCCATTACTTAGTACTAAGTAATGGTCACCTCCAATTTCAAATTCCTCTGTACACTCTTGTAACGACCATGAAGATATCACTGTCAACAATGACTTAGTCAAAGAGGCTTTTCTTATTTCTTGTGTTTTCTCTCCATGTGAACTTGCGCACATCTTTATATTGAAACATGGCGTTAGTAATTACTAGTCCGTGTCCTGAGCAGAAGTCCAGTGACTCTTGGATTGATAAGTTAAAATTGGTTTGAAACTTGTCTTATATAAAGATAATTTAGTGTTTTGACTAATTTCTCTCTTATTCTTTATAAATTTATTCAGTTGACTTCCTACCATACTGGCTTTGTTGATTCGGTTGTCTGTTTCCATATTTAATTTACCATCTTCACTAAAAATTGTGCCTAAGTAGCTGAAATGTTTTACTTGTTCTATCTCCATTCACGATGTAGTTGATGTTTTCAATGTTTCTACCTATTTTCATTGTCTTTGTCTTTTTATTACTGATTTTCATACCGAATTTATTACAACAGTTGTTGTTCAGTTTAGTCAGAGAATCTTGCAGATGTCTACTTGATTTTTTCAGAAGTAAAACAAATCTGCTTAAAGTAAAGAGTTAAAATTAGCATCATCAATATTGATATCAGATTTAATACCACTTTCCTTCGTGATGTGATCCGCATAGATGAATAACAGTGGAGATAATGTGCACCCTTGATTTACAGATAATTTTACATCAACCGATCTTGCTATACCTCCAATTCTAACTGCTCACTTATAATTCTCTTTATTAAATAAATAAATTAAATAGTCAAATTGTATTGCTTTGCTATGTATTGCTTGATATATTATATTTGCACCATATAACTGTAGCATTTCGAAGAGCTTCCCTCTTGGCATCTTACCATATGCCTTTTCCATATTTGTGCCTATGGTCCCATTGGGACCATAGGCACCATTTGTGGTATCCTGCTAAGGAAAAAGTGGAGGTATTTTTCAACACATTAGAGAAGGCATCTGACACAAAGAAAAAGGAAAAGTTTGTCCTTTTTGGAGATATTAACAGCATATTAGGAAATTAACATATAGAAGTATTTTGGGAAAAGAGCAAAGCTAATTATGTCAACAAAGTGTGGAAGTTGATAGTACATGTACAGATTTTGAATCTGTGTAGTGTGAAGTTGAAATCAACAGGCTAGTATATCTGATAGAATGCTGATATATAGGCCAGAGAATGTGGAGATTACTGATTGTGAAATGTTTAGGTAAATCATTCGGGCATGTAAAAAAAAAAAAAAAAAAAAAAAAAAAAAGAGGGTGATTCTGATGAGAGACTTTAATTACAGGAATATGGAATGGAAAGAGGAGATAATTTATGGAAACAAAGAAAGTGAGTTTGTTGAATTTCTGAGGAATGATTATCTTAAGCTGCATGTGACGGAAGCAACTAGAGATTTTAATGTTTTGGATTTGGTGATAACTTCACATGATATAGTTGTTAATGAGGTTTTAACACTGCTACTGGTTGTTGAGAGTGATCATGTTTGGGAACTGACGAAACAAGAAAAGGTTACTGTTAAAAAAGATAAATGTGTACTTATAAGGTTCTGAGAAGTTCTAGTCAACTAGCATCAATACAATGGGTAGATGAGCTGTGCAGAAAAGATGCTGACAGTACATGGGAATTCATAAGACAGTATCTGACACAAGCAGTGTATAACTGCAGACCAAGAGTTAAGCTAGTCAATAGAGTACAAGTGAAATGGATGAACAGTGAAATCAAACGAGCTGTGATAGAAAGGAAAATGTTAGAGGAAGTAAAAGGCAGTTGGTGGTTGATCAGATCTAAGAGAATAAAGTGCATGCTTGGAAGGTGACCAGCATGGTGAAGAGAGAGAAAAGGTGCAGTATGAGAGGATATTGTCTGGTCAGGCTAAGGTTAATTCAAGGGAAATCCGCTATATAGCAAGCAAGGGGAAGAATAATTATGGCAGGTGGGTACTGGTGGATATTTAGGGCAACAGAGTGACTGTTGCATAGGATATAGTGGAATTATTGAATGAGCACTTTATCAGTACATATCATGATGGTCCAAATGATGCTGTACAATGTGTAGAGGGGAGGCAAGCATTAGGAGAATTGGAAGTGTAAGAATTAGAGGAGCATTAGGTGTTGATTGGGTTAGATATTAAGGGATTAGGGGTATAGGAATGAACGACATATCACGACATATTTTTAAGGGATGTTCACAAAGTTACTTATGCCCTTGATCTGGTTATTTAATGGAAGTATTACAGTGGGTAAGGTTCCTAAAGAGTGAGAAGAAAGCAAAATGGTACCACTTCACAAGCATTTTTTTAGGACAGAAGTTTCCAATTTTAGATCAGTTGGTATAACTACAGTTGTAGTCAAGGTGTTGGAGGGATTGGTTAGGAATAGAATACAAGTGTGTTGATTAACATAGTAATCGTTATGATGGTCAGCATGGATTTGTAAAGGTAGGGCTTGTTTTAGCAATTTACTTGCATTTTTTGATAAGGTAATGAGTGTGTTTTATAAGGGAGATTTATATACGGTGATATTCTTGGACTTTGCAAAAGCATTTGATAAAATTACCACATAAGTTTGTGTACAAGCTGCAGGAGGATGGGAATAAATAGTCTATTGGTTAAATCGATCGTGATTGGCTCTATGAATGTACTAGCAAATCGTGTATGATGAAACACTTTCTCAAAAATGGAGAGTAATTAGTAGCTTGCTCCAGGGTTCTGCCTTTAGATTCCAGCCGTTTAACTTGTTTGTAAATGATGTATCCTCTGGACTGAGTGGAGATCCTCAGTTGTTTGCTGATAATGCAAAAGTTGAGGAGAATCATAAGTAGCACTGTTGATGTTAATTCCCTTTAGTGTAAACTAGGTTATCCCACCTACAAAATTTCAAAATTTTTATCAAATTTACTCACTTCTTCTAGAAGAACAGATACTTATATTAAATATACTTTGGATTTCAAAAATAAAATTTCAGATCTTCATTTGGACGTTTCACATATCATGATCAGTTTAGATGTTGTTTCTTTATTTACAAATGTTCCTTTATCTGAAAGCATTGAATTACGCAACTGGAATTTCCTCCAGACATTGTAAAATTATTTGATTTTGTAATACACATTCTGGTTATTTTTCCTTTAAAAATAAGTTGTATACAAATTGAAGGAACAGTAATGGGTAATCCTCTTTCTCCTGCTATCTCCAACTTCTTGATGGAACATTTTGGACAACATATCTTTGACAACATTTCTCCCAGACCTACCCATTGGTTCAGATATGTCGATGACATTTTTGCTATATGGAATGGCTCTTCTAATGAACTTCAACAGTTTCTCATTAAGTTAAATGCACTTCAAGGATCCAGTTTACCCTAGAAGTAGAATCAAATAAGCAGTTAGCCTTTTTAGATCTTTTAATTCTTCGCCAACCAGATGGTAACGTACATTTCTCAGTCTATAGAAAGAAGACTCATACAGGCCATTATATCCATGCTGAATCTCATCACCATCCCAGTCAAAAGGCAGGAACAATTAAAACACTGGTTCATCGGGCCCACTCCTTTTGTTCTTCAGACGATCTATTACAGAAAGAACTGCAATATGTTACTTCTTCCTTTCTATCTAATGGATATAATAATTCCTTCATCAAAAGAGCTTTGAGTAGTTTTAATATGTCTTCCTCTTCAAATACAGAAGAAATAATGCACATTCCTATCCCTTACATGCAAGGCATTAGTGAACGTATAGAAAGTTTTAAAACCACTGAATATTTTTGTTGCCTTTCGACCGTTCAGAAAAATCTCCACCTTTCTCACTTCTCCTAAAGACAAGCTTCCACATCTTAATTATCCAGGTGTCTACCAGATTCCTTGCTCTTGTTGATTATCTTATTCTGGACAAACAGGAAGATTTGCCTCTATTCGGTTAGAAGAACACCAATCTTATATTCACTACCTTGAATCTGAACAGTCTGGACTTGCAGAACATGCCATCATCACTAGACATAGTTCACTGGAAAAAGACAAGAGTCCTTCACAAAAGTTGGTTCCTCATGGAACGTCTTTATGAAGAAACGTGAAACTTTACTTCACTCTCCTAACTTAAACAGATCCAATGGTTTACGTCTATCCTCTTTATATGGGAGATAGTACTTTATAAATCAGCCAATCTTTCCTAACTTTTTATTGTGTGTGTGTATATATATATATATATATATATTAGGATAACCAAGCAATTTTATATGCTTGGTTATTTTAGCTCCTAATCCCAAGTATGCAAACAATTAAGTTTGCGCCTGAAACAAAGTTCAAGTCTAAAGATGGTACAACACCAGGGCAGCTCATTGTAAAGGTGGTTAAAGCTTTGATCACTATTCTTAGTATTTTCCCATAATGTAAAGCACATCTCACTAGAAGATGTATACTGCAATGCATTATGGGTGGGGTCACTACCCAGACCGGTTTCGACCTTTTTTTGAGGTCTCCTCAGTGAGTAGCTAGACCCTAAATACCAAGGTTTTAGTAATACAAAGCCTTATCAACTTTACCTATATAAGTTGCAACAAGGTGTATTAAGTTTTAATAAAAATCTCTGGAGGAGATATTGATGGGAATAAATTTTTAACTTGGGTATATTGTATATTAGGATAACCAAGCAATTTTATATGCTTGGTTATTTTAGCTCCTAATCCCAAGTATGCAAACAATTAAGTTTGCGCCTGAAACAAAGTTCAAGTCTAAAGATGGTACAACACCAGGGCAGCTCATTGTAAAGGTGGTTAAAGCTTTGATCACTATTCTTAGTATTTTCCCATAATGTAAAGCACATCTCACTAGAAGATGTATACTGCAATGCATTATGGGTGGGGTCACTACCCAGACCGGTTTCGACCTTTTTTGAGGTCTCCTCAGTGAGTAGCTAGACCCTAAATACCAAGGTTTTAGTAATACAAAGCCTTATCAACTTTACCTATATAAGTTGCAACAAGGTGTATTAAGTTTTAATAAAAATCTCTGGAGGAGATATTGATGGGAATAAATTTTTAACTTGGGTATATTGTATATTAGGATAACCAAGCAATTTTATATGCTTGGTTATTTTAGCTCCTAATCCCAAGTATGCAAACAATTAAGTTTGCGCCTGAAACAAAGTTCAAGTCTAAAGATGGTACAACACCAGGGCAGCTCATTGTAAAATAACCAAGCATATAAAATTGCTTGGTTATCCTAATATACAATATACCCAAGTTAAAAATTTATTCCCATCAATATCTCCTCCAGAGATTTTTATTAAAACTTAATACACCTTGTTGCAACTTATATAGGTAAAGTTGATAAGGCTTTGTATTACTAAAACCTTGGTATTTAGGGTCTAGCTACTCACTGAGGAGACCTCAAAAAAGGTCGAAACCGGTCTGGGTAGTGACCCCACCCATAATGCATTGCAGTATACATCTTCTAGTGAGATGTGCTTTACATTATGGGAAAATACTAAGAATAGTGATCAAAGCTTTAACCACCTTTGCAATGAGCTGCCCTGGTGTTGTACCATCTTTAGACTTGAACTTTGTTTCAGGCGCAAACTTAATTGTTTGCATACTTGGGATTAGGAGCTAAAATAACCAAGCATATAAAATTGCTTGGTTATCCTAATATACAATATACCCAAGTTAAAAATTTATTCCCATATATATATATATATATATATATATATATATATATATATATGTTTTTTTTTTTTTTTTTTGTTAAGAAATGTATTGACCTTTTTAGTTATCTTACACAAGATACTTAGGTGGCGCTTTTTGGAATTGTCAGTTATTATTTAATTTGAGCTTAAAACATACTGAAGATGCCTGTAATGCACAGGCGAAATACGTGAGTTTTTCTGTTATTAATTTTGTATTAATAATAATGGATCCTATCCACCAAATTAATCTATTACATGTCAGCACTCCAATATTGCCATATTTAACATGTTTTGACATTACTTTTACTCTCTTATAGTAAGCTTTTGAAATATTAGCCAATAAAATTTTAATTGTCACAGTTGTTGTCGTGTAGAAGAAATCTATGCGAGGAGTAAGTTTGATAAAAGAAAAGACTTATATAAGAAGGACGGCTTGTGCTTGAATGGATTTGTCATCAGGGACCTGGAAAAATTACTTATTGGGAAGAGACGTAATGCAGAGAGTCAGGGAAAGTAGGTCATTATGGGAAGACTGGGGAAAATGTTTGTGTGAAAGTTCAGTTATGGTATAAAGATATAGTGAATAGTTTTGAACATGGTTATGCATCTGCGAAGGGACAGAAATGTATGCTTTAGGCTCAAACTTTTGAATGTGTCTGGGGAGGGAAAAGAGAAAGTTCTACAATAAGGCCAAGCAGACCACATATCTAATTATAAGAAAAGGCCAGGTGATAATTTTTTATGTCTATATACAAATGCCAGGAGCATCAGAAATAAAGGAATTGAGTTTGTTGCTTTATTGGATAATTATGGCTTAAGATTGTTGGCATTGATGAAACCTGGCTATCAGAATTGGATATTGTAACTAGGATCTAGTGTAAAGGGTATAGTATTTTTAGGAATGACAGAAGAGAGAGAGAGAGGAGGGGAGGGGGACTACTATTAATGATAAGACGAATTGAGTCCAGCTAAGGTAGAAACGCATGAAAACAATAATGATAATAATGTCCCATGTAGCATTGACTTTGAGTCTATCTGGTGTGAAGTTAAGGCTAACTAATTGAAGTCTATAGTGGGTGTTGCTACAGATTTGGCAGTTCAGTTGCAGGGGATGATGAAATGTGTCACCAGTTTATCCTGATGGGGGTACTAAATGAGCGATCATTATGGGTATCTTAATTATCCAAATATCGATTGGGTAGAAGAAAAATCTCTTGATAAGAATGAAGCATAATTTATTGAGTTATGAGACAACTTTCTCAAGCAGCATTTTGAAAGAAGGAACTCAAAGTCAAAGAGTGTTAGATTTGTTCATAGTCAGAAGGGGGTCTCTATTAAGAAAATGACTATTTTACCAACACTTGGTGACAGTGATCATGCTGTGCTTGCCTGGTAAGTAGCTAATTAAACTGATGTTCCAATTATGACAGGTTACATGCTCATCTACAAAGCTGGAAATTATGATCAACTTAGAATACTATCTTTGGTCCCATGGTATCAGCTACTGAATGGGATAGATATCAGCAATGCATGAGCATCTTTGAAAAAGTGCTTAAATGAGGTGGTGTCTGAATGTATCCCTAGAGTTCAAAGAATTAAATTGGGTGGTAGTGAAATGGACATGCAACCTTATTAAGCGAGGAATCGATAAGCACAAGATTATGTGGAAGGAATATCTTGAAAATAGGAGTGAGATGAGTTATGAAATATATAAAGTTTAGTCCAGAAAAGTAATGAGTATTGTGCAGAAAGCTAAATTGGAGTATGAAAAGAAATTGGCTTTTCAGGCTAAAGGCAAACCAAAAGCATGTTATTGCTATGCCACAAGTTAAAGAAAGCATGAATGTGTAAGAATAACTTTACTTCATGCAAATAGCATTCTAATGTTGGAAGTTAATGAGATTGTTTAATTAATGAGCGCTCACTTTGCTAAGATATATCAACTAGGTGTATATAATTGTTCAACCAATGTAGTTGTAGCACTACATTGGTTGAACAAATTAGAGGTGCATGAGAATGAGGTTGAAGAGCTGTTGTATAACCTGGATAACAATTTGGCAATAGGGACAGATGGAATATAAGCATGTATGTATGCCAAAGGCATGTTCATCTCAATTGGCTAGGCCTTTACATGTTCGCATAACTAGATTCTCTGCTCAGGAATGATAATACCACAGGAATGGAAGGAATGTATGATTGTACTGTTGTACAAGTGTGGTGCATAAACCAATGTCTGGTGTGGTGTGAAGATTTTATAGAAGTTGGTAAGACCTCACATGCGGACATGTAGACAAACAAGCTATACTCTGCATGCATCTGCAAAGGAACAGAAATGTATGCTTTAGGCTCAAACTTTTTTAATGTGTCTGGGGAGGGAAAAGAGAAAGTTCTACAATAAGGCCAAGGAGACCACATATCTGATTATAAGAAAAGGCCAGGTGATAATTATGCTATGAGAAACTGATGAGGGTTGGGATCTTGGCATAATGGTGGATAGGAATGTAAAGTTTGGAGGTCACATAGAAAAATTGCAAATACAACTTAGAAGATAATTTCAGTGTTGAAGTGAACCTTGACATTTAAGGATAAGAAAATCATTTTGCCTTTTTAAAAGGTCTTGATATGACTGCACCGGGACTACTGTGTGCAGATTTGGTTCCAAGGGGATAAACCAGCTGTGGAAAAAGGGGGGGGGGGACACAAAGAATAGTTATGAAGGTTATATCAGAATTATGGAATTCAGATTATGAGGAGAGAGATTGTGAGTATGTGAACACTCACAGAGCAGGGAGTGAAATAGTTTGCCTTCAAAGGTAGTGAGTGCATATAGTGTGAATGAGTTTAAGAGAAGATATGACAACTAGTCTGGGTGAGGTATAGCCTTTATGACTCCTGGAGGTTTCAGATAATAATAATTCAACAGTTGAAATTGAAGGATGTACAAGGAGACAGTGTAGTCAGAAAAACCTATAATACAGCATTGCTGCTGTTTTTTTGCATGCATGTGCACACACGTGGGTGTGGGTGTGTGGGCAAGTGATTAAAGAAGGAGGAGGAAATCTATTAACAAGTGTCTTGAGACGCTGGTGTTTTCATTGGGGAAAAACCACATAAGCTGTTTGTAAGAAAGGAATATGGAATGAAGGATGATGAGAAGTTAGTTTGATATATTTGAACTCTGTATGTATGAGAGTTGACCAGTGGCTGCTAATGCTCTGGCATGATTAGAGGAAGGGGAATTTAAGAGCCAGTTTGGTGGATCAGCACTCATGAAAGTACCTATAAAAAAGCATAATGCAGAAACAGCACTTGTGAGCAAGTGACGTGAGTGGACGGAGTCTGTGAGAGAGTCACCTCTTAGACAGATTGCTTATTCCTTAAACAGTCAGGAATTCTTAAGGAGATTTGGTGACATCACCACCAATGTGAGAACAATTTTCTAAAGTTGGAAGGATTTTGGATTTATGAAGTGTTAGGGATGTTGAACAGAAGAGGAGTAAATGTTTACAACAACAACAACAAAAAAAAAAAACCAAGCTTTTTGGAGGCTAAGGGACTGTGGATGTAAACTGTTTATGTCAGGTTAATCTAGATGTGAAATTCAGTATCTCCTTAACTACTTTTATGTCTGAATTACTTAAAGATGTAAATATGTGAACCCTCATTAATGAGTCGTGAGAATAACAAATATAAGAGAGAGAAAGAATAGGTGTGAATAGAAATACTTGTGATATTATATGCATTGTCCTATAAGTTGCTGGGTGAAGTGAATAACATATGATCCTATTAACCCTAGATATGCATATGTGCATTGTGGTGGGTAGAATTAATATATATATGTATATATAAACTTATAGGAAAAGAGATTCTTCTGAGAATTGTAAATTTATTTATCATATGGTATATACACATGGTTAAAAGGAAATAAAATAAAATAGATATGAATATAGATAAGATACAATATACAGGTTACCCTCGTATAACGTGCTACTTATACAACGTGGTTTCGATATAACGCTGTCTACAAACTTGTAGTAACCCTTCTTCAATGTGGTACTTATACAGCGTGGTTTCGTTACAACAACAAATTGTAGTAGCCCCTTATCTTTTCATATATTTTTCACTGTGCGACTTAAAAATCAAATTTCATCTTTGTTAAATTTGTGTCTGTCCGTATCGTGAATGTAGTAATAAGTAGCGAATTTATATTAGGGGAAATACCCTTTAGCACACATGTATGCAGTTGTTTACCATGTAATGCATTTATTGTTGAAAAGTGTCTTTGTTTTTCTGCCAGAAAAGCACCATAAAAATCATAAGTGTGTTAATCTCAAGCTCTACACTTTATTTTCTGGTGAGTTACATACAGTATGTAATGCTTTTTTATGTAAAAATTAATTTTTATAGTAATGGCCACTTAGCGAGTTTTTGCGATATGGTTGAAAAGAAATTAGTGAATTAATTGATGTGGAAATAGATTTAAATGAGGAGGAACTGGTAAAGTTAATGGATGATTGTGAGATAATCCCTCCACCCTTTAGCTTCTGTTGAATTAGATGACCATTAATTGCTGCTGAGAATGAGTAATAACTCGATATATAGAATATAAGACATAATTAATAAATAACAAAATAGATTTAACTTATGTATATATTTATTAGTATAAAATTTTCACCCCATTATCAAGGGCATTTTCAGTATGACTTTCAAATTAAACAAGAACAACAGAAACCAGTATATATTGAACAATGTTATAAAATTAGAAAACATCATCACTTTCCAAATTGTTCTCGGTGTTTGCAGTAAAGTCTGCTTCATTTTTCAAAAATAGTTTTCATTTTAAAGAAAAGATATCAGGTCATTGTCTTTGCCCAGGTGATCTCCTGGACTAAAACTGTCAATTAGCAACAGTTTTAGATGCTTGTAGATTACAACAAGAATATAATTTATTATAATTTACTTTGTAGCTAAGTTGAAACAACTATGTTTGTCTGTCTCTAGTCAGAGTATTTTAATAATATGGTGATACAACATTTTGTTACATGTATGAAGAAAATGTTTAGGTATCATGGACTTAGTTTAGTTATCTCTTGACGTCTAGCTCTTACTAATGAAATGCCAGTCAAGGTTGATTTGATGTGAGCGACTGCTAGCTATCATTAAAGTAGCCTATACTAATACAAGTACGTACATCTTAGTCAAGGGAAGATGTGGAATAAATGCATCAGCAAATTAGCACATTGAGTGTAGAGCGAGTAATTATTATGGGAAACTTCAGTTATGAGGACAGAGATTGGAAGGAGAAAAAAAAAATATTAATGTACTAATAGATAATTACTTGAAACAGAAGATGATAGAGGGGGAACTCAGAGTTTGACAGTTATGTATCTGATAACATCAATGAGTCTTTCCATGAACAGTGTAGCCACTGGGAAGGGAAGGGGATTGTTTGACTATGCATCCTTCACTTATGAGATTTCTAAATGTGGAATTTGGAGTTCTGAAGGGGGATATGTATGGAGATACCAGGCAGGCAATTATGACAGGCTTAGGCAGTGACTTGAAGTGGTGCCAAGCTGCTGCCTAAGTTTTGTACTGCTGGACAATAAGAATCTGCAAGAGAAAGATGTCAGCAGTGCATGGGAGATGGTTAACAGGATCTGAAGGAAGCAGTATCAGACTGTATACCTGAGATTTTGAGAATAAATTGGGTAGGAGTCAGATGAATGAGTAGTACCATTAAACAAGAGCTGGAAAAAAATATGTTGGGGACCATATTTAAGGAGAAAGGTAATTAGCAAACTCATAAGCAGTACAAAGCATAGACAAGAAGGATGGCCAGCATGGTAAGGTTTGGCCTGCCTAACTAATTTCCTCTCAAATTATGAGAGCAAATTAGTTAGGCAGGCCAAAAGAAATCCCAAAGAGTTATTTTGCTATATTCTGGGTAAAAGGATGGAAGATGACTGTGGAAGGGTAACCTTAACGAATGCTGATGGTAGAGAGGCGACAGAAGCGGGGAAAATAATTGGATTCCTAAGTGACACTTTGCAAGGGTCTATCATCTAGATTAAGATACTGCAGTAATGGTTGTGACAGGAACTGATGCAAAAATGGAGGTTGATGAATTGGAAGTACTCGGGATATTTTAAAATCTGAATTTAAATATAACCATGGAATGGGATGGACATCTGCTTTCATTACAAGAATGTGCAAAGGAATTGTCATTGCTCACCAGACTGTTTAACTTGAGCCTCAGCTCTTCTTAACTTTTAAGGGAATGGATGGAGGGTAAAATAGTTCTGTTGCATAAAGGAGATTTCTAGGAAGAGTATCAAATTATAGACCATTATCTTAGGAGTGGTGGTGAAATGCAGGAGAAGTTAGGCAAAGACCATTCAGGATATAGATAAGGTTTACAATATCCATGGGGCAGTATGGCTCTGTGAAGTGTAAGTCATGCCTTGGTAATATAATCACATTTTATAATAGTGACACTTGAGTTGGTGATCTTGAATGGAAGGGTTACGTGATACTGACTGATTTTGTAAAGGCATTTGACAGGGTATCACATGGAACTTTGTTACACAAATTGGAACAAATGGAGTTGGATATGAAACTGGTAATATGAATACCAGAGAGTAGTATATGTAAGAGCTGAATCTAATAGAAGGAAGGTGACTAATGGTATTCCGGGGCTCAATGCTCAATATTTCTATTGAATAATTTCTTTAATTCGATAAGAAAGGCAACATTGAGTGCTCTCCTGATGATGCAGAATTGGGTAGTGAGAGTTCTCAAGGCAATGTAGAAAGTCTTCAGAATGATATAAATACTCTGACAGTATGAGCAGAAGGTAATGTGTAAAAGTATATAAAGTTATGCATTTTGGGAAGAAAAGATTACAAGCCATGTAGCACATTTGTTGGAACTGTAACTCTAGGAAAGTGATGAACCTGGGGAGATTGGTTATGTTGATATAGGCAATTGAGGACATGCAAAAATGGCTAAGGCAGCTGATAGGATTACTTAGTTATTGAAGAACATACTAACATGCAGTAATAATGAAGTTAGCATTTCCCTTGAATATGCTTTGATGTATATCTGGATTACTGTGCACATGTCTGGTCACTTAGATTTTTTTAGGGGAGATGAAGTTATGGAGAGTATCCACAGAAAAGTGACCAAGATGGTGAATGGCTCACAGAATTCTTCTCACAATAATAGATTGAGAATTTGTGAGTTGCAGAAGTGGTTTGTAGGTGAAAAAGAGGGAGATGTGATAGAAACTTGTTATTAAAATAGTCATATAGGACTGATACTGAGGCTTATTTTTATTTATTTATTTATTTATTTTTTCAGTGTTTGGCTAAAGGGAAAGAATGAGAGTTCATATCTGCAAATTTATCAAGATTGCAGTTAGTAAAGGCCTCAGAACGAGATTATTCACTTGGAGAGTGGTGAATGAGTGGAATTGATTGCCAGAATGTTTTTGAGTGCTTTGTCAGTGAATACATTCATTAAGATGTATAATAAGTATTGTATGGATGAGATTGTCTTAGCCTCCCATGATGAGTCTGAACTTTGAGATTGCATGCATTAAAATGAATAAATTTCAAATTATTTTGAAGTTTGAAGTTAATTCTTAAAATGTAACTCAACAATTACAAGTTTCTTAGTGTCTGTGTAGCTCTCTGTTTGCTTCATAGTCTCATTCTGCACCTAAGAAACTCTATTATATTATAGGTTCATTTCTAGTCTTGCAACTAGAATTGACCTATAACTTAATGTTTCTAGGACTTTCTCAGTTGTCTCCCAGATTATTCAATTATTGGCATTGGCAAGTAGCATTATTTCTTCCAGAAAGTCAGGTTTTTAATCCTGAATTCTGCAGAACTACTGTAGAACTCATACTATTCAAAATGATATATGAGTATGAGTTTGGGACCACGAGATGGCAGTAGTTGTTTTTCATACTCTTTCCTGAAATCCTTTCTTTCTTGATAGCTTGAGCTCATCAGTAAAGGCTGACTGGCTGTCCACCTAACTGTCTTCAGAAAGTTAGCTATGCCTTGAGAATAAATGGAATTAGAGGATTTCTTTAAAATTTCATTTTTAAATATATAAAATGATTTTGTATTGTATAATCAAAATTATTAATAATTGCACTTCTGTGGATTTCTTGTGGTGCTCATGAATAGGCAAAACTAATACTGGAACTTTAACATCATCTGATTTATAAACCAAATTTGAGATACATTTATCTGTTTATAACTGTTAACTTTTTTTCATGGTAAGAGGAAAAAAAATTAAACAGAGGCATTGAGATTATAAGTTTATTTAGTGGTTAATGTAGCAACTTTCCTTAGGAGAGTGATGATATACCATCTATACATTATTTGCTGCTGATCTGCTCTCACAGCTGACGTTCTATATCATATTATTTTTGGTAAAATTTTATTCCCTCGAAATTCTAATGAACTGGTTCATAGTCCAATAGCCCATCTAGTCATTATTTGATCAGAGTATTAAGTAGAGACATCATTGCCTTCTCTTCTTTAACTTCTGATCTTCTGGTCTGGCATTTGTTGTGCCAAGTTGTATTTGCTCATCTTTGTTTATATCTTATCAGTGATTGAATTAATGAAGTTCAGCCGAACAGAATGGTGCGTACAAAATAGCAGTCCCCCCCAGGGGTGATTCTTTAATAATGTCACTTTTTATCAGCTTTTTAAATCTCAACTGCCAGAAACATTCAGATGCCTACCTTTAGAATTTCCGATTAAAATAATAACCATAATAAATATATATAAATCATAAGAGGCTTGCTATTGAATTATTTAGATCTAGATTTATTTCAAATTTTCTATAACTACAGTAATTAAATTCATTATTGAGGCATAAGTGCCAGAAATATATTCTCAACGATCCTGTCATTATTAATATTCAAGGATGTATATATAGAGCTTATCTAAGACTGTATTAGTAACTTTCAGTATTGAACAGTAGACTTGAATATATAAATGTTAATCTAACAGATAAGCTTAGGTGTTGATGGTTATTCATGACCTATTTTTCACGGTATTAACAACACCACACACACACTTTTATCACAAAGATGTTTTATTAACCTTATGCATTTTTGGAAATTATGGAGACAACTACCGTGTTTGAATAAAAACTTTAGTTTACTATTACTAAAATTTTACAATTCGACGTTTCGACCTTTATGTCAAGGTCATCTTCTGGAGCGTACAAATATACACAGGAAACAAGCTATACTACAATCATACTGGTTCGTTAAAGACACTGACTAACCGCTACCACAACTGTTGGCCTGACCTCTGGTGGAAAAAAAAAAAAAAAAAAAAAATTATACATCAACGCTAGAGTCCTATTATTTGTGTTGTCTACTATATACATATATTAACATCATTCCAGCCAGTTGGAGTTGAATGGTTTCTAATAATAGCAGATTGGCTAGAGTCCTGACTTATGTTGAATCTTTCAAATTAGGTTGGCTGAATGTGTGCCATCCAGATCTTTGGAATTTTCATACCATCTTTATTGTTGATATTTGGGTGGTTTATCAGGATTTTGCAGGATTCTTTAAATTTTCTTTCGTACCATGTTTTTGTGCAGTGTAAGGAGCAGGTGCTTTTCCAGTTGATTTGGTGTAAAGTGTTGAGTGCGTGGTCTGAGAGGCCTGCTTCACCATAATGGTTATATTTAATGTGTCTAATGTGTTCTTTTTTGCGTATAGGGATTGTCCGTCCTGTTTCACCAATGTACGGTAAGTTACAGGTGCAGCGGATGCAATAGACTCCAGGATGTGCTAATGGGAGGAGAGGATCCTTAGAGGAGCTGAATATGGTTTTAAGTTTAGTGGGTGGTTTAAAGGTGGCATTGAGGTTATAATGTTGGAAAACTGGAAAAGCACCTGCTCCTTACACTGCACAAAAACATAGTACGAAAGAAAATTTAAAGAATCCTGCGAAATCCTGATAAACCACCCAAATATCAACAATAAAGATGGTATGAAAATTCCAAGGATCTGGATGGCACACATTCCGCCAACCTAATTTGAAAGATTCAACATAAGTCAGGACTCTAGCCAATCTGCTATTATTAGAAACCATTCAACTCCAACTGGCTGGAATGATGTTAATATATGTATATAGTAGACAACACAAATAATGGGACTCTAGCGTTGATGTATAATTTTTTTTTTTTTTTTTTCCCCAGAGGTCAGGCCAACAATTGTGGTAGCGGTTAGTCAGTGTCTTTAACGAACCAGTATGATTGTAGTATAGCTTGTTTCCTGTGTATATTTGTACGCTCCAGAAGATGACCTTGACATAAAGGTCGAAACGTCGAATTGTAAAATTTTAGTAATAGTAAACTAAAGTTTTTATTCAAACACGGTAGTTGTCTCCATAATTTCCAAAAATGCATTCGGATCACCGTGCAAGCCTAAAAGAAAGGATTATTAACCTTATATTTCGCTGATTTTCAACTCGGCATCATCAGAGCACAACACACTTGTATACATGACAGTGAGTGAGTGAAACTATATAATTGCAAAAGACAAAAGATCTCAAGTCCTATTTTTGGCGCCCTCTACAGAAAAAAAAAAAAAAAAAGGCAGCAGCTATCCCAGAGTTTTTCTTAGGATAACCGTCTCCCAAATTTTTGGCAAATTAATGCAACTATGTTTGCTAAGGTTGGGAGAATTCTTCAAAGCCATTGCTGACTCAAAAAATAATATTTCAGATCTATAACAACTCCTAAATAGCACATTCGTTTTCCTCCATCTAATCCTGTGTGAAGAAGAGTCCAAAGCGTGGTCTGCCAGTCCCGACTTGCCATAGTAATAGTAGCGAATGTATCTTTCATGTTCTTCCAAGCGGATGTTCACTGATCTTCCTGTTTGCTCATAATGTCCTACAGCACATCTCCGAAGTTGCAGCAAAAGAATAATTCACAAAAGTAAAAAGCAAACACCTAAAGAAATATGAACTCCTACAACAGCGCCAACATACAAAGTTCTGACTGCAACTTCGACAAGACCACGTGGTTGTAAACCTATTGTCGAAAACACTCACTGAAGATGCCAAGAACGCTCTCAGTCTAGGACATAACTTTGCCGTCACGCCCAAAAAAATTCCTAAACTAGAAATTATTATGAAAGTAGAATGGGGTATCCATGATCTTCCGCCAGCAATGGCCAATAATGTGCGACTAGATATAGCAAGTATTCTAAACAAGGCTAAACCTCCAAAAAGCAATATGCCACGTAAGCAAATAACTGCCCTAAAAAGTTATATAATAATAAAAATATTATTATTACAAAAGCCGATAATGGATATGCAACAGTTATCATGAATCAAGAAGAGTATAGCAGAAAAATGCAAGATTTCATATGTGACAGTTCCACGTATCAAATTATACATTGAGACCCTGCTATGTCTCAAAAAAAAAGTCCGAAAATTACTGAAAAAAGTGACATCGTTGCCCAAAGAAATCATCAGGAAAATAAAACCAGTTCATGTTAAACCATCCCGTATTTATGGATTACCAAAAATCCACAAAACTAATATTCCCCTACGCCCCATAGTCAATAGCATAGATAGTCCCACATATAAACTGGCCCGGCATTTAGCCAAGTTGCTTGCAATTTTTTATGAAGTCCATAATATGGAACTAAACAAATATCCAATTGTCTTGTGAATTTTCCGGAGCACTCCATTGAGGGATCATTATCCGTAAAATAACGCCCTAACTTTCTTGCCAAGTCCAATCCTTCTGCTAATTTCTTTAAACTGAATTCTTTAACAGATTCATCACAATCAGAATCTTCGGCAGAACTTTCCCTGCCATTTGGTTCAACATCATCTATTAATTGTACCAGTTCCTCCTAATTTAATTCTATTTCCTCATCAATTAATTCACTAATTTCATTTTCAACCATATCACAAAAGCCCTCTAAGTGGCCATTACTATAAAAATTAAATTTTTACTAAAAAAGCATTAGTTATTGTATATAACTCGCTAGAAAATAAAGTGCTCAGCTAGAGATTAACACACTTATGATTTTTAATGCGCTTTCCTGGCAGAAAATGAAGAGAATTATCAACAATAAAATTTTTATATGGTAAACAATTGATGTACGTGTGTGCTAAAGGATATTTTCCCTAATATAAATTCGCTACTTATAACTACATACGTGATACCGGCAGACCCAAATTTAACGAAGATAAAATTTGATTTTTAAGTCACAGTGAAATATATATGAAAAGAATAAGGGTTACTACAATTTGTAGACTGTGTTTTTATTGAAACCTCTTTGTATAAGTACTGCGTTGAACAAGCGTTACTACAATTTGTAGACTGCGTTATATCGAAACCACGTCGTATAAGTACCGCGTTATACAAGGGTTACCAACAGGCATATTGTTCCATTCACATATAGAGAAAGTAATTTAGCTATTGTCTCTTTCTTAAAGTACAGAACTTTACACATAATAACATTGAACTGATAGCCATTATTATTTGCCTGCAGTTCCAGCATATTCAAATCATTCTGTAAGTGTATATCACTAGCATACCAGATTGCCCTGTTTATCTTTGAATCATCAGCAAACAACTGAACATCTGTCTCAATATCATTAATGTATAGATTGAACAACAATAGTCCAAGGACTGATTGCTCGGGTTCATATCTGGTCATCTTAAATCCGGCAGATTCACTCTCTCCTCCGCCATATGCCACTTTGATACCTTTCTGTGAGCTATCTGCTTACCCAAGTAAATAGTTTGTTCCAATCCTATATTCTCCAGTTTATTTATGCAACAGATTTTCATGTGGTATTCTGTCAGATGCCTCAGCAAAGTCCAACATTTTCACAGTGTATTCGTTCTCTTGATCCAACTTAACTATAAACATTATTATAAAATATGAACAAATTGCTCAGATGTGACTTCTTTTTAGTAAGCTCATGTTGTTCTTGCAAAGTATATGTTGTCTCTCAACCCATTTCTTTGTATGAGTTCTTGCCAGCTACTCTGAAATCTTTACTACCATTTGAGAGATGCTGATATCTCAGTGGTTAGACACATCTGTTTCTGCACCACTGTTTTACACAGACTCATATCTTCTTTCCATTCCTGTGGAATCTTTCGTGATCTGAGACAGACACTCAAATTATACAAAAGCACACCTTTTTTTGTGACTTCTGTGTTTCCTAAAAATGTCATACCCTGTATGCCCAATTCCAATTACTGACTTTGGGAGCCAGGTTTCATTAATTGCGACAAACCCAACCCTTTTGCCCAATACTCATAGCATTTGTGTGGAAACCTAACAAGCTACCTCTTCCCTTTTTGTGTACTTATATCCACAATTTGCTTGGCCCAGTTGAGCAACTTTCTCTTTACTGTTTCCACACATGCACTCGGAGTCTAAACCCAACGCACAGAGGTCCACCCCCTCACCAGATTGATAACCATTCACATTTTTACACCATTATTCCCTTTAAATATCTTACTGCACATTCTTCCCATTATGATCTAGTTTCCCTGACTCTATAAATGTCTCAACCCAGTAAATAAGTTTTTTAGGGCTGTGATACCAAATTACACCAAGACCAAACCAGATGTAATATCACTGATTGATATTAAATCAGATTTGATGATTTTTCTTCAAAAAATCTAGACACACTCTTCTTGATCATTCTTTGTGTTGCAGTGTTAGTCATCATGATGCAACATAAATCACATATGCATAATATTCTTGATCTATTTCAAACATTACTTGCTATTGATACTGTTTGCATGCTTGCTTGTAAAATGAGTCGTAATATTGGTTTTCTCGTAGAAAAACTTATACTTTGGTTGCACTTGATTACTAAATAACTTAAAGAATTCACAACGTATACTGGAATATAAATTAAAATGAACTTTAATATATATACTTCCTATATTTCGGTAACGTCACGTTGCCATCTTCATGGGAACATAAGATTAAGACGTGCACGCAGGCACCAAAAACAGTAAATGAAGTCGAAGAGAGAAAACTACTGTTTTTCCTAAAGTCCTGATGGTGTCCCCTAGCTGGCTATATTAGGTATTCTTGGCCGTTGGGCTGAAGTTCTCAAGATGTAAGTCTCCCAAATTTGGGGCAGTCTCATGCATCCAAATTTGTTGAGGTTTGGCATGTTTTTTTAGGGCTGAGGCTGATTCTATGAATAGTCTTTCAAATTTAAACTTGCTGCGTGTATTACTGTGGCTTTCTTCCTTCCACCGTATTCTGTGGCTTGTATCCAGAGCATGGTCTACAAGCTCAGAGTGGCTGTACTGGTGAAACTGAATGTAGTCTTTATGTTCTGAAATTCTGATATTCGCTGTCCTGCCTGTTTGGCCAAAGTAGGACAGCTTACAACTGCAAGGGATCTGGTATATGCCAGGTAGGTCTAGGGGAAGTGGTTGGTCTTTAGTGGAGCAGATAAGGGATGCCAATTTTCTATATGGTCTGTAACAAGAGGTCAAGTCATGTTTAAACCACTAAAGACCAACCTCTTCCCCTAGACCTACCTGGTATATACCAGGTCCTTTGCAGTTGAGCTGTCCTAGCCAAACAGGCAGGAGAGCGAATATCAGAATTTCGGAACACAAAGACTGCATCCGGTTTCATCAGTACAGCCACTCTGGGCTTGCAGACCATGCTCTGGATACATGCCACAGAATACGGTGGAAGGAAGAAAGCCACAGTAATATACATGCAGCAAGTTTAAATTTGAAAGACTATTCATAGAATCAGCCTCAGCCCTAAAAAAAAAAAAAAAAAAACATGCCAAACCTCAACAAATTTGGACGCATGAGACTGCCCCAAATTTGAGAGATGTACATCTTGAGAACTTCATCCCAATGGCTAAGAATACCTAATATAGCTTGCTTGGGGGCACCATCAGGACTTTAGGAAAAACAGTAGTTTTCTCTCTTCGACCTCATTTGCTGTTTTTAGTGCCTGCTTGCATGTGTCTTAATCTTATGTTCCCATGAAGATGGCAACGTGACATTGCTGAAATATAGGAAGTATATATTAAAGTTCATTTTAATTTATGTTCCAGTATACGTTATGAATTCCTTAAGTTATTTAGTAATATTGGTTTTTCTCATTCACCACTCTCTTGAAGGAGTGTGCTGTTTTCAGGAACCAGCTTTTATTTTGGTCAGTTTCTAAGTTCATATCTGGCATAAGCCAGGATTTTTTTTTTTTTTTTCTGGAAATTTGAGTTTTTAAACCTGTATCTCGGAAGAACTGACCATAGCACACTTTCAAATTTTGGTACAAATGTTTAAATTTAGAATCAGGATGTGACGGCTGTTATCTGCCAAACTCTCTCTGTAATTCTGCTAAAATCATTGATAACCATGCACTCAAATTTCGATGATGGATTAGAGTGGGATTCACCCTCCCACAGAAAAATTCCAAAAATCAGTACTGAAAGATACATCTACACCCTTTGGAGAACAGTGTTAGTGGATATTTTCATGTACTTTCCCTTTTGCGGTTAGTGCTATCTTTGCCCATACTCTGCTAAACTTTTTAGCAGGTTATTGTGTGACATCTTTATTGTTATTTAGTAATATTGGTTTTTCTCATTCACCACTCTCTTGAAGGAGTGTGCTGTTTTCAGGAACCAGCTTTTATTTTGGTCAGTTTCTAAGTTCATATCTGGCATAAGCCAGGATTTTTTTTTTTTTTTTCTGGAAATTTGAGTTTTTAAACCTGTATCTCGGAAGAACTGACCATAGCACACTTTCAAATTTTGGTACAAATGTTTAAATTTAGAATCAGGATGTGACGGCTGTTATCTGCCAAACTCTCTCTGTAATTCTGCTACAATCATTGATAACCATGCACTCAAATTTCGATGATGGATTAGAGTGGGATTCACCCTCCCACAGAAAAATTCCAAAAATCAGTACTGAAAGATACATCTACACCCTTTGGAGAACAGTGTTAGTGGATATTTTCATGTACTTTCCCTTTTGCGGTTAGTGCTATCTTTGCCCATACTCTGCTAAACTTTTTAGCAGGTTATTGTGTGACATCTTTATTGTAGTCCAAAGACTCAGTATTCAGCATTCAACCACTCAACTTGTGTATTCCACCATCTACACACTGTGCTCATCTGTCACCCAGTAATTGTACTTTATTAGTTGCATATGTTCTTTGAACCACTTCACTGTATGCATGACGAAAAACCCAAGTTTCTGCGGAAAAGAAAACATGCTACTTCACATTGCCTTTCTTACTTGTCTTGGTAGAAAAAGGCCATATATAGATTCTTCTCATTATTTTTAATTATTATTATTTTTTTTATTCTGTTTGATTTTTTATAAAACTTGCATTTACCTTATCTTAATCGTTTTTGGTGCTCTTTGACATTGGATTTTTATTAGAATGACAGATAAGTCATAGATCCTGTGATATGATATTAATTCTTTTTATCAAGGTTATGCTATTGCAGAGACTTTTGACCTCATAGAGTTGCACAGTTTGAATTATTCAAATTTCTCATATTTGGGATGTCTTATGTGGAATGCAAAAAACAGAAATAAGTAGATATTGTTGCTCCCTCCACACACACACACACAGTTTTCCAGAAAATAAAATAAATCATTAACTTTTTTTTTTGTTAAATTTTTCATTGTGTTTTAACAATGAAGAAGATAAGTTCATATATTTTTTTTTACATAATCTTTATTAAATTATGGTCACTGATAGCACATATTGTTTAAATAACATAAAGCAATGATTTAGAAAGTTTGTGTGTGTGGGGAGGAAAGAACCTTTTCCCATTGCTCACTAATCACAACATCTACTTACCAAGATGGTTTTCTTTGAGATAGGGTAGTATCAATTATTTGCTGCAATTGACATCCACTGTTTCTGACTAGTGTATGTGATTTATGGATGAGTTATATATGAAGTCATGTAAACAGAAGTGCTTTTTTCAATATTATGGGTTAATAACCTCCTGCCATTCAGCACTTGCCTTTTCTCTTTTGGCAGGGTTGATTAAACCAGATTATACATTTCCACAAATGAATAAACAGCTTATGAATACTGCAGTGTACCTTCATGCTTCAATATCTTATATGAAAATCATAATTTTATTTTAAATTAAATGACAATATTCTATCAGTGTGCATAATTATATTAAGAATATACTATGAAGATACTTCCTTGACTGGAAGAGAACATCATGAAGAACTACAAAAATTATATGAATTAATTATATTCATCAATTCCTGATATATATATATATCATCATCATCATCATACGTATCAAGGATTTAGGCCTAGCATGGCTTGTTCCGGCCTTAGAAGTCACCGTTGAATCGTTTAAGAGGACGTCCTGGTTTTCTTTTTCCTAATGGCTTGTACTTTAAGGCTTGTTTTGGTAATCTTTCTGTTTTCATTCTTTGAACGTGTTCCATCCATTTATGTTTATATTTTTTAATTTTTTTCTATTACTGGTTCTTGGTTTAATTCTTTCATAATATCTTCGTTTCTTTTGTGATCAAATTCATTTATTTATATATATATATATATATATATATATATATATACCCTCATGTATGCAGAATACTATGATAGTACTAATGCATAATTAAGTTTACATTGTAAGTGGAGGTTTCTGTGGTTTAGAAGTTCATGAGGCATATTCCGGTAATGGACCACATTTTTTTATTAAGTTAAAAGCACAATAAAGAAATAAAACCCGACAAGTTTTGTAAGTCATTTGACTTACAAAACTTGTCGGGTTTTGTAAGTCAAAACATGTGATTTAAATGTGATTCAAAGTGTGATTTAAAATGAGGTTTCCACATATGGCATTAAAAAATTCCTTCCGAGTTTTGCACTATATACTGCTACATCAGTTTAAAGAAAACATTAGAAATTAAATGCATGTTCATAAAAGCATTTGATATCAGCACTGCTACAAATTCTATATTCAAAGTGTGACCATTTTAGTAATGGTTACGGTTTAGTTATATATAGTGATGAATCATGTAGTAATATTTTAATTTGGCCCCTTTTTTTTTTAATCATTGCTACCAAGTTTTGGATCTGAACAAGTATCTGACAGTATATTATGATAAGAATATAATCTTTTTTTTCCCTTTGATTTTTTTTTCTTTTTCTTTTTAATGAAATTATAATTATATGATAAGAAAGTACAAGCAGTCCCTGGGTTATGAACAAGATACATTCCTAAGAACGTCTTTAAGTTGGATTTGTATGTAACTTGGATCCTGATGAACAGCACATATACGGTAATAATAATACTATAATGGCTCATATGTGGCAATAATAATACAGTGTAATACTGTAAAAAAAATTTTTTTTTAAAATAATAATACCCCTGTACTGTACAGAAACTGTCGTGCTCTTTCTTTTAATTCAAACAAACAGAACATAAAAATAAACTCATACAAAAAGTTTAAATAGGAGAAATTTCAAAACGAATATTGAAGGTTAACACACCCTAATTTTGCATCAAAGTCTTGCTTACTGGAACAGGCATTTTTGAAGCAAGAAGGCTTACATTAACTGGAAGATGGAGATGGTGCTGGAGAGTATGAAGCAGGTGCTGGAGAATCAGGATTTGATTCTCTTGCTGGAGAAGGGGAGCTTACCACTGATCGATTTCTTGAAAAAGGTATCTAGAGTTGTTTGCACAGCCGTTTTCTTTTTTTAAATCATAAATGGCCTTGTAGTAGTTAATGTTCTCACTAACTGCATGGTAAACCTTTGTAAACTGCTCAGTGATGCTCCTCATGCTTAGAAAATCCTGCTTCAATGAGATGAAAGGCTTCAGCTAATTCTTTTGTAAACTTTCTTGGTTCTTGATCTTCTGATTCTTTGTGTTTTTATCAGCTGCTTCTCTATCTCCATAAGGTCTTCATTGGTTAATTCTTGTGAATGGGACTCTAGTAAGTCAATGACATCATTTTCATTGATGTCCAATTGCAGTGCATTGCCACTATCCACCCAGCTTTTCTGGCTTTGGCAATGTCTTCTTTTTTCTGTGAAGCCATGAAAATCATCACAGAATTGAGAGCATAGTTTGTTCCACACTCTTTTAATTGTTGATTGCTTCACTTCCTCCCAAGAATCAGCAATGTTTTTGATGGCATCGTGAATGATATAATTCTTCTAGAACTCTTTCAGGACATCATATCATCTTCCATAGCGCTGACTGCTTGCGGGAATGTATGCCATAAGTAATAAGCCTTAAATGCAGAAATGACTCCCTGGTCCATTGACTGTAGTATCAATGTAGTGTTGGGTGGTAAACATATGACCTTTACATTAGGATGAAGGTCGTCTAAAAATGTTGGATATCCAGGAACATTGTCCAGCATAAGCAGAATTTTAAAGGGAATTTTCTTTTCCGAACAATAACGTTCCACAGCAGGAATAAAACAGTTCAAGAACCAATCTTCAAACATGGTGTAACCCAGGCCCTTACTTCCAAATAGCGGAAAGAGCTGCTTTAATAATGTAGCAAAGTGAGGTTTGTTTACATGTGCAAAAGAAACTAGTTCCCAAATTATTAATTTAATTATTAATTATCCTTATAGGGAAGGAGCCTTGGGAGCCCTTTCATAAGTACCAAACGCCGTTAGTCAGATCGTCTATAACTCGGGGACCGCCTGTAGTTACTTTATGCAAAGCTTTTCTTTTTAATAATTATATACAAAGAAAATCTTAATCATTTAATGTTAGCTCTGATCTAACCCAGATTATTACCCTTCCAACAGGAATGTGCCAGATAATCCATTATTCTTCAACACTGTACTTTTTTGATGTTATTCTGATACACTGTTTGTTCTCCTCATATTATTCTGATCATAATATTATCTATGTCTCCTTTTCAACAGATCGATCTCCTCCCAACCAGTCACTGCATCATACCTTATGGTACTGCAACAGTTCCAAATAAGATGACCTGTGGGATTTCTCTCCCCTTTGGAAAAGTTCACAGTTTCATTACTGTTTTTGCTCTCCTGATCCAAACGCCTGCCCTCACCAAATAACTGAAATAATCCTTACTAAAATGTGAGGATCCTCATTCCCACTGCAAATCCCTGACCTCTATCCAAGCACTGTTTTTCATTCTTTCAAAATTGTGCCTTTGCTATCCATCATAAAAAAAAAAAAAGTATTATGTATTCAATGACTCTCAAAAGCTCCTGTATGTATGTCAAAAACTATTTCTCTTGTACTGTATTACAGCCCAAAACATGTGTAAGAAAATCAACAAATCCAAAGCAGATTTTGTAAGGGCCAAAATGCAATAAGCTATTTTGCTGTCATTCATGCCTGCTGGTCCCTTGCTAAGGGTCTTTGGTATTATTTGTGTAATTCCTCGTTTCCACATCTCTCTCTTTTTCACTTTTCAATGGTACCATGGCAACATCATCTGAAGATAAGGTAGAACTTTTGACACCAGTTTGCTTGTTTAGATGACCAAGGCTAAATAATCTCCTACACTGTCATGAACTGCTCAAAGCTCTTCCTTTTCTGATAATTCATCAGAAGAATATAAGAAGAAAAGAAATCTCAGTAGTCTTGAATACAATAAATCTCCTGGTCTAGATGACATCCCTCCAATTGCATTAAAAAATTGTGCTCCACACCACACTTCTGCTGAACTCCTAACACTTTTATAAATCTTAAATCCTATTAACCTTAGAATATTGTTCTCACATTTGGGCTGGTATATGTACCTAAAATCCCATACGAATTCTTGGTTTTGTGTACAGAAGAGGAAAAATCTACTTAATAGGTGACTCTTTTCACACAGACTTCCTCCAGTCACTTTCTAATAGGTGCTCTGTTTCTGTATTATGCTTTTTATTTAAAAAAAAAATAGGCACTTTCATGAGTGTTGTTCCTGCTAAACTAACCACTATTTCTCCTGATTCCTCTAATCTTGTAAGAACTAAAGCAGGTTTGACAGCCTTACATCCAAATCTAATATATTGAACCAATGCTTTATCATCTTCCTCTATTCCTTACATGCTTTGGAACTGTGCATTGTTGTGTATTATAAGCAGTGGTGAGCTATAAGGGGATCACGGGGGCCCTTTGTTAAATTTTTCTCAAATTTGTGAGCCCCTTGTTCTTGTTTATTTTTTTATTTTTTCAAAATAAAATTTTTTTTTTTTTTTTTGAAAAAAAATTCTCCCTTCTGTAGCCAATCAAATGTTTTATAAAAGATTATAAACGATTTCATTCTTATTATATTTTGATGGTTAAAAAATGTTTTTCTTATGTAAGATAAATTAACAGTTGATTATGTGTAAATATTTCATGTTTAGATCATGAAATATTTGTTTAAAAATGATAACCATGTTGATTGTCCTCTAATACGTTTTGATTGGAATTTGTACACAAGCTGTATTAATAAAAGTTTTTGTGTAAAATACGGCTTTTTTTTTTTTTTTTTTAAAAGCTCGAATGATGCGAGCCCTTTGTTAAAATTTCCATAGCTCACTGCTAATTATAAGTCATATTATACATTATATATATTATGTGATATATCATTTAATATGATATATGGTTACTACAAGTTGTATCTGGTATTCTGGATCCAAAACAGTATTTTGTTGCTATGATGTTAAATTTTCAACCAAAGTATTACTTGATCAGATAAGTCACTTTTTTTGACTTTTAGATTAGATAATCTTAGGTAAATGCAGATATTATCAGAAAATTTGATATAAATATGTAGTTTATATGGAATTATACAAGATCAGTCACATTTTTGTTTTCATGTAATGCATTAGCTAAATGTTGGCATTTTCAGGAAACAAAAAATAAAAGTTGAAATTGTTTACTTCTTTTAAGCTTTGATATCAACTGTATAGTTTGCCATACAAAATATAATTTCTAAAAGGAAACCTTAAATCTTTGGAATATGATTAAAGAAAGATAGCTTTTGAAAAAGTTTTTAGATGCATGTAAAATTATGATTAATATTCCATTTTAATACCACATGACTGATATGATATAAAGCAAAATTAATCATGATACATATTTTTGATATACTAGATTTCATTCTAGTAAGTAAACTTATTAATTTACTGTTTTTACATATATAGAGCTTAACACTTAAAGAGAAGGGTGGTACACTGAAATTTAAAGAAAAATCATCTGAGGAAGTTCTTAGTTACAAAAATTTACTTCTCTGGATGGTGCGACTTGTTCATGCAGATCCCATGCTAATGCTAAATGTAAGTAACTTCATATCATATTACACATTATAATTTTTACTCAAAAAAAGGTAATATTTTATAGAGGAGTCTTCTGACTCCTCTTGATTTTAGATTGATTTCGCATTGCATGTTTTATAAAGGATGAAGTATTTAAAACCCACAGTGATATGTTCTCATCCACAGAAAGTTAATGGTAAACTCGAGATAAAATTACTACAGAAAACTTGAATCTCATACATTGTATTTTTTAAAATTAAACCTTCACTTTATTTCTTTATTTTTTCCTAAGCATGTTTATAAACCCAAATCATTCATTCATTACTCGTGGATAGGCTTATGTGTTTGTCAGACATGTTGTAATAGATTTCACGGTATGATATGAACACAGATAGATAAGAAAATAACTATTTATTAACTTAGAAGCTAATATTTTGCTGGTATTATATCCAGCATCTTCAGAGCACACAACACAAAGTTTGTTACAACACAGCCACTCTGTGTTGATAGCTAATTTCAACAATATAATATCTTAAAAACACTAACCCATAGAGCTATAGTAGCAATCTGTTCCAATGACATTGCTCTCACTGCTGAACTTTCTCACCTACATCACACCTTCTTAACCAATGGTTATAATTCCTATAAGATAGATAACATACTAAATGCTACCTAGAAATCCCCTCTATCTACCACAAAAGACTACAACAAAAACTATCACCATCCCATACATTAAAGGCACATCTGAAAAGATATCTAGGGTGCTTAACAAACCCCAACTACGCACAGTATTCAAACCTTATGTAAAATTAGCAACTCTCATCCATTCACCTAAGGACAAATGCACTCCTTTATCACATCCAGGAGTCTATGAAGTGCCCTGTTCTTGCTATCAAGCCTACTACGGACAGACAGGAAGAACTTGGATATCCACCTCAATGAACACAAAAAATATATCCGACACTTTCGCTATGGCACGCCATATTAGGACTTTAGTCTTGTGTTGCACACTGCAATTACTTATACTAGCCCCACTGTTACACTGGATTGTGGTTGTCTTGCTTTTGTAACAAACTTTGTGTTGTGTGCTCTGAAGATGCTGGATATAATACCAGCGAAATATTAGCTTCTAAGTTAATAAATAGTTATTTTCTTATCTGTGTTCATATCATACCGTGAAATCTATTACAACATTCATTCATTATTATTTTTACACAAATTTGCCTTATGCTTTGTTCACAGAGCATGGTATGACATTACACTGTGAATGTGTAAGATTCTCCGATTACCTTTGGGTTTCATATGTTGATTTTGTTTAGCTACCTAGAAAGAATAATAATAGATTTATCAATTAACAAAAATGACTCATGAGTGCTAATAAACTCTGATTGGGCTGATAATGCCAATGGAATTTATGTGTGATGAGATGAAACTGGGAAAGACAGATTGGATACTACCTATTTGTAAATTTAATAACCACGATGAAGTTTTTAGCCTAATCATACTATCTTTTTTTATATTGATCCATACCTGAGAGGTCAAATGACTTATGAGCACATCAGTGCCATGTGTTGGGTGCAGATGCAAGACTGAGATAGAACTTTATTGTAAAAGAGGGAGAGGAGAATCAGGTTTGATGTTTGCAGTTGCACAGTAAAAGGTTACTGGGTAGCTGCTGCTTTTGTGTTAACACGTGCAACAGAAAGTAGAGAAATGATGGTTGCCAGTTCAGCAGAGCAATGTTCATTGAAGTACCTGTAGAATAAACACAGTTGTGAACCACTATGTCTCTGAGATGGAGGTTGAAGTGAATCTCTAAGAGAGGGATCATCTGTGAGCTGAATTTCTCTCCTCTGAATGGCTTTAAGGAAATGATTGGGTGTAGAGTAGCTTCTTGAATGAAAGAGAATTCATAATTTTTTCGATGATGAAGAAGTGATTGGTGTGATGTGTTCATGCCAGGTGAGACTTGAGGTTAGCGTTAGTCTAAGCAGAGAGAGAGAGAGAGAGATGTGATCTTCTCTAGTGATTTGTGCATTACTGAGGGTAAGGGTAGGGAGATGATGCTAGGTGAGACTTGAGGTTAGCATTAGTCTAAGCAGAGAGAGAGAGAGAGAGAGAGAGAGAGCGAGAGAGAGATCTGATCTTCTCTAGTGATTTGTGCATTACTGAGGGTAAGGGTAGGGAGATGATGCTAGGTGAGACTTGAGGTTAGCATTAGTCTAAGCAGAGAGAGAGAGAGAGAGAGAGATCTGATCTTGTCTAGTGATTTGTGCATTACTGAGGGTAAGTGTAGGGAGATGAGCTGAGACCTCTTTTGCAAAAGAAAAGGGAAGACTATGTTTTGGTGGTATTGAACATGCCAAGATTGGCCTAGCCTCATTTAAGGATAGTATGTAGATCAATGTTTAAGGCACTAATTGTAGATGATTTTGTAGCCTAGGATGTCAAATGATATCAAGAGAGTAGATCTGTGGATTAGTGGTTATTGTGCATACGTCATATATGTACAGAAGAAAGAGAGCAGATAGCCTTGAGGCACTTCAACATTGGTAGTGAAGCTCGAAGAGAGAAGCCATCTACCATGACTCCCAGAGAATGACCAGAGAGCAAGCTGGCTGTTCAATTACAGTGTGGCAGGAAGACTAAAGGATGGCAATGGCATTGTGCAGTTGCAGGTAATGTAAGGTATGAGGTCAGCTGTGGATCTTGAATGGCAGAGTCCATATGGTGTATGTTGATTAATTGGTGGGCCTCTAAGTAGTGGAGAAGTTGCCTATTGATGACGTTTTTTGTTATTTTCGAGAGGATTACACAAAGTGCCATCTATTATTATCTGTTAGAAAAAACAAAACAGTCAATCTGTGCAATAGATTCCAGCCACAGGCATTAAGAGATTTAGTTAAAAAAAACTGGCAAAAATTCTGAAAATGTAAATAATTTCATTATCACTATATTTACAAATACTTAATGCCTAAGAAAAGCATTTCCCAAAGTGTGGTTCTCTGCCTGGTACTGTTCTGTGACACTGGAAAAAAAAATTATCAGTCTTCAGAAAATATGAAAAGTTGATATATGCTTGTAAACTGTCAGAAAAGAAAGTCAGATATAAATGATAAAATGTGTAACTATTGTTTATTCATGTTTAATAATGTATATTACACAGAAAATGCACACTCAGTCTGGGCCTTTGCCTAACCATTATCCTCATCATTCTGGGGACAATTTCCGTCACAATGGAGAGTTTCCTCTTCCAGGTCATCCTATTTTCAGTTTTCCTCTAAAAATGTACATTTTGGCCATCCATCTTCTCTACTAATAAGTTTATAATCCATTTGTTACATATCCATACATGTCCAGGAATTTCATCTTTCTTTTTATGATTGTCTTTTTCAATACTCGGCATTCTTTTATTTCACATAAAATGTCTTCATTGTTTTTTCTTTTTTTCCTTTCTGGATTACTTGTCACAGTACTCTCCATCTTGTTGCAGCTTGAACAAATGCTTTAATTCTTTGAGTTAAAGCATTTGTTATAATTCATCTGCTGTTATAGTCCAAGTCCCACAATACAACCATACCTGGTTTAGCCATAAATATTGTTCCAACTTAAGCACCACACACATACCTTTTAATCTATCAGTAAATCATTTACAGCTTTCAGCACATACAAATCATAGGTATAATGTGCATATAGCGGCACTCAATGATTGAAATGTTCCCATTTTGCCTTCATGCCCACCCGAATTCTGTGAGGCCAAATATTGGTAGCTGCAGCACGCACAATATCCAACAGAAATGCTGTCTTCCAAATCCACTTTCAGTCTTGCAATGCTGGGGTGTCATTTCTTACAGGCTACTCTCTCAAGCTCAAACCACAATTTTAAGTCCAACGGATTCAAGTTGGGACTTCCAGATATCCAGTCAGTTGGTGATATGTAGTTGGGTAACCTTCTCTTTCAACCATTCTTGTGTGCAGGGCTGAGTCCTGTTGGAAGGTCCACTGCCTACAGCGAAACAAAGTGTTGTACAGGTGCTGTATCGCACAGTTTTGGTACACTTTGACAGAGGTTTTGATCTCTTTCTTGCAGAAATGGATCAAAACCCTCTGCCAACCTCCCCCTCTCCCAATACATAGACTTCCCCCATCATTACCACACCATCACTGACAACCTCTCTGAATTCTGTGTACTATGGCATGTGCTGTGTGACCATTCAGGACATATACTCAATCATTTTAGCAATTAAACAACTCATCATGAAAATTTTCTTATCTGTGAAGATATCTCTGTGTCTGTTGTTTGCATACTGCCAGAGAGGTGCCTTTTGATTCTGTTGCCCTCTGCCACGTAAGCCGTGGCATTAGGAAGTGTCCAATAGAACGATGATAAACTCTCACCACATGGCATCGCTCTCTGCAAAACATTTATCTCTTGCTACATCACTTTCTGCATTCTCACAGGATTATGGCAGAGGTGTGCCTTCACAGCCCTCACAAGCTGTTATATCCTAATGCAGTGTGATCGATCTGTTCTTTGGCAGTCAGATACGTCTTCTGTATCGTTGTAACAGTTATTAGTCTGATACACAAACGTCCTACTGATCCCAAAGTGTTTTTAATATGTTGAACATAAAAGTTGGCTGCATTCCAACCTTGTGAAGTGCTATTACAGCTAATCTGTTCTCATATCTCCCCACTGCATATTAACCCATACAACTAGACATCTCTCTCTACTGATAAACACGTGAATGCTGCTATACACAGCGTTACTAATGGAACCAGGCTTGTACAGTTCTTTGGAAGCATGGGATATGCAGAAGTTGTAACAGGTTTTATGGCAAGATTCGAAACAATTGTTTTTATAAATCTCTTCTATATTTCTTTACTTAACTTACTTATAATAAATGATCTCTCTCTCTCTCTCTCTTTTTTATTATTTCTTTTCCCATAGAACTTCTTTGTATTTCCAACTTACATATTCCAACTACTTGAAAATAGTTCCTCTAACACATATTTTAGGATATGTGAAAGATTTTATTTGTTCAATATTTTTACCTCTAACCACTATTTGACGTAGATTAGTTTGTTTCTTTGAATCGCCCACCATTATTTTAGTTTTTTACTGCATTTATAAGTCCATAATCAGATAAAACATCCATCCTAGATAATGTTTTAAATTCTGTTCATTTTTATGTAATGCAGCTATATCATCAGCAAAGTGTATATGTATTTGCACTCCACCTATAGTTATCCTGTTCATTCTTCTCTTATTAATTTCATTGCATTCCCTATATACATGCTGAAAAGTAAGGGTGACAATGCACAACCTTGACTTACACCTTTCTTTACTTCTGCAATTGCTTTATTTTCCTGTTTGTTTATTTTTTAGTTGGTGTACAATTTTTTATTTTGTCTTCTATCTCTCCAGTCTATTCCAATTCTCTATTCCAGACCTATATAAAACTAACAATATCAGATGCTTTTATTGTTATTACAAATTACCTATTCTTGCATACATGGGTGATGGAAATACTCTAGAGTTAAAAGCAAGCCTCCCTTTCATGTTGAGAGCACCTGATTCTGGTAATGGTTAACTTCTGATGATCAGTGATAGTGCAGTCTGTTTTCATTCTTCCTCTGATATTGTCTTCCTATTTTTTATGCTTCTTGAATATTTTATTTTACTGTAGACCACTGGGACTCGATTATGTTAGTGTTATTTTTATTTATTATAAAGCGTGATCTATTAACATTGGGTTTGGAGGGGAGGGAGTCCTGATGGTGCATGTAATGCCTTGATCCTACTCATCGGGATAAATCTGGAAGTGTCGCAGCTGAAGTCATTTACTTGGTGTCTTTCTTGTAAAAATCAGCAGTCCTTCGACTCTCTTTCGTTATGGTATGTTAGAAAAGTCTCACCGCTAATGTTGTGTTTATGATAGCCCTAGCATTTTATTTCTGAGTGTATTTGTTGCAACTTGAACAGTTGGAATGCATATTTTCACATGCTCTTTCTAGATGTGATGAATGTTTCTGCCTCATAAGGAATTAGAGGCAGCCATAAGAAGAATCTGCATATATAGGACGAGGTACCTGGTTCCCACCAGGAATATCTTTCTTACTTTCAACACGCCAAAACCATCAACATTTTCCAAAGCAGGTTATCTCAGCTGTCCAATAAGATCTATATCCTGAACCCTTTGCACTGCTTTAAATGTCAGAAATATGGTCTTCTCAAACTGTCTGTCATGGTCCTGATATCTCTCCCAAAGGTAACAGTAAAGATCATGAGAATAAGGACTGTAAGAGCAAAACACTGAAATGCTCTATGATGGAGACCACTTGGCATAATTCCAAGCATCCCAAAGGTGGAAGGAGATAAAACAGCAATTGATTACCTATTATTATGTGACAAAGAGGCAGTATACCACAACAGTAGAAACAACATTTGACCTACTTACACCAGAAAGGTAGATGTAAAGAAAGTTCTGATGATAGTGTTAAATAGGGTCATTGACACTTCATGTAGTTCTTGCCTTTCAACATCTACAATATTCCTGAAGAATATAACTTGCTCACTATCTCCTTAGAGTGAAAAAGAAAAATCGATATAGACTTACTTCTGAGGACATCACAGAAATGGTCTCACTACTTGAAAATTCTCTTACTAAAAAAATTATGCACATACACCACAGAGGAACAAAGACATGCCTCCAGACCCTTTAGTAAATGGCCTTTTAATAGATTGCATGGATACCCCCCCCCCCCCCCAGACACACACACAAAAAGATAAAACAGTTAATATATCTAGTTCCCTGGAGAGACTTTATTATGATGAAGTCTTGGATATTTTTTTCAGATGAAGAAATGATGGACATTGGCTGTCCACAATTCTCAAAAAAGAAAAAAAAAAATCCAAGACAAATGAAAACAAAACCTCTCAACATAGGAAGCCAGATGATTTCAACAAAAAGAAATAGGATGAACATTCCTATAGGAGAATTATGAATTATTACAAAACATCAACAAAATCAAAGCTCTGTTGCAGAAGTACAGGGTGTTCGGGATAAATTTGACAGTTTCGTAAGGAAAAAGAAAATCTTCTTTGTATCTATTAAATTTAATGAATTGACAAAAAAACATTACAGGCAGAGTTAATTACAATACTATCAACAAGATTTACTCAAAATAACCACCATTAGCATCGATCACAGCTTCAATTCTGCTTCGGAACCTCGAACAAGCTGATGCTACAGTCTCCCTGGGAAGGGCCGCAAAAACTGTTTTAATTTTATCCATTAACTGGGCTTTTGTATTACTCGAAGTGCGATTGGTGTCTTTTTCAACTGCGCCCCATACAAAATAATCCATGGGGTTAAGGTCTGGGGAGTTTGGAGGCCAAACATTTGGACTGGTGAAGTCGTAGAAATTTTCAGACAACCATTTTTGACTTTTCCCAGAGGTGTGGCAAGGGGCCGAATCCTGCTGCCATACATACGGCCTACCATTGGCTACCCTTGTTATCCAGGGCTTGACTACAGTTAGCAACTCCACGAACAAAGCCCGAATTCCAATGCCAGGGTTCTTCAACACCTGTTCCTGCAGATTTGCGAGGAATTCTGCTGTACGAACGCAATCAGATCGTCTGCTAGGGATCTTTCTTCTTGCTACATCCTCATAGTCACCATTGCAAGTCTCTAGTTCATGCCTGATTGTTTTTACTGTATTCAGGGAGCATTGGGCAGCAGTCGTAATATCCTTATTTTGATGGTGGGCACGAATCATCATGATACAAGTTATTCTCTTCCATGATTCAGGTGGGTTCCAGCTATCCATCCTTTCTGACATCTTGTATATAAATGAAGAAGGGTCCAAACTTTTAAATGAAGAGAAGTGTGTGTTAATACATGTAACTTACGGAAAAATATAATTAATTATAAATATGTCAAATTTATCCCGAACACCCTGTATATGCCAATATGCCTCTGCTTGAAGGAAACATACCTGATGCCTGTTGATGATCTGGCATTACAAAATGTAACTACCGTTCATAAGGACAGGACAATAATAAGTCTGCCTGGGAAGGAGTTGTCATCCTAGTGGGCAGCCATACCCTCTTCTATCAAGTTCCACTTAATAAGAACATACAGGCAGTTGTCATCTGACACGCAATCGGAACTCTGATAACAATATGCTACATCTACCTTCCTCCTGCAACTGATCTTTCAGGATTAAACTAAAGATGCCAAGAAATTATATTCTTGTTTAATCCTTTATCCAAGTACATATTGAAAGGTTTAGGTATAGGTATTGAGGATCCATAATATTCTACTATAAAATTCTACTACTACCATCAGAGGAAAAAAATGTTTTTTAAACTCACTAATATTTCCTGGTTTTCTAACCAGCATCATCAGAGCACAATTATAACTGTGATAAGTACATAGCACCAAACTGTGTAATTGAGAAAAATAATTTAAATTGTAACTGACAACAGAACTAATGACCTTACATGGTGCCCTCTATGGGTTGGATAACTATAAAGTTAATTTAGAGAAGTTAGGGTATCATGTCTTAAAATGATTGTCTCCCAGATCTTTGGTAAATTAATGCAACCATACTTGTTGTGGTTAGGAGAGTGCTTTAGAGCTGATGGTAATTCTAAAAAAAGATATTTTCCTCTCTCTGATCTGATATGAAGCAGTATCCAGCACATGGGATTCCAATCCCAACTTGCCATACAGATGATCTTGGATGTAATTTTTATGTATTTCAAGGTGTATGTCTAAAGTAGGCTAACTTGCAGGCACAAGGAACTTTATACACTCCCAGATGTTCAAGAGGTTGTAGTCAATCTTTAGGAGAATGTATAAAAGTTGCTAGTTGAATAAAAGGTTTGAAAGTGGTATGGAGATCATATTTGCAAAGAAACATCACTATTTTTTCTGATGTACCCTTAACATACGTGTTAGGAATGGTTTCGCTGTTTATAGCAGTAGCCATCAGCTAAAAAGGTGTTGCAAAGGTTCCCGAGCTCAGTTTCAAGGCCTGTCATATGAACTAATAGCTCTGGCTCAGTGAGTAAGTATTTTGAGGATACTTCACTATTCACTAATGTACCTTTGACAGACCTTTTACCTCATCAAGCTACATTTCTCTTCAGACATAATTGAACATTCAGACATAAGAAATAACCAGGTTATTTCTTATGGAAAGAAAAAATATACAAACAGTTTGATGGGACTGCTATGGGTTACCCTCTTTCTCTGGCTAACTTTTATATGGGACATTTTTAAAATCACAAACTCAGCATAGCCACGTTTAAATAAGAAGCTTGGCTGCACTATGTTAACGATGTTTGCTGTTTGGACCCATGGTCTAGACCAGGGGTCAGCAAACCTTTTAGACAATTGATCCCTCATCGATTCCAATGTTAAATAAATGAATAAATTTCTCAATTTAAAAATAATTCCATCACACTTTTACTTCATTACTGCTTCTTGATAATAAATATTTAAAGAAAATACTTAAAGAAATTTATAAAGAACATTAAAAATTTACTCACATTTTATTAATTTACTTGGAATGGTTAATGAGAAGGATGTGTTTGAATAGTAGCCATTGCATCAATATTTGGTTGGATATTGGTGAGTTTTAGCCTTAAGTCACCACACTCTCTTCCAGGTTCTTGGGAATGCAAGCAAGAAGGGGTTCAACTGCTGCATAAAGCTTGGGGTATTTATTATTAGTATTTGTTGCTCCAATAGTCACTGAGGCTTTATTTTTTAAACAAAGATTTAGCTTCATGATCCACACACATATCATTGAGCTCTTGTAAGTCAAATTCAATGTCTGCATTTTCTATTTCCAAATCAAATGGTGTAACGATCCATTCAGATACTTGCATTTTCTCCAAGTCCTCTAAACGTACTTTAAAGTCTTCCTTTAATTTTTCTAGGTGATTTATGTATATCTCTAGGTCACAGTCTGAAATTTTATTTCAGACTGTGACATAGAATTTGTGACCTTAAAATACCTGTAATCTTTACATGCCAAGGAAGATTTAATATGCCTGTTTTAGCTTGTAAACCTATTAGGATTATTCGGGCTTGAATAATTGTAACATCTTTACCTTGCAGATGTTTCTGTATTTTGTTAAATTTTGAATATAGGTCTGCCAAATAGAAAAGATGATTTTTACACTTTTTTAACTCATCACATATTGATTGGCCTGCATCCGTAAGCAACTCGACAGTGGAGTCATACAAGTCAACAAGTCTTTTCAGGGAATCACCTCTTAACAACCACCTTACCTCCGTGTGCAAAAGAAGTTGGTTAAAGGTTTCATCATTTTTTTTTTTCATACAACATTGCAAACAGTCACGAATTCAGAGGATACTCTTTAATTTTATTCACTGACCTGATACACACTTTTAAGGCAGCATGCAGTTCGCCACTTAGATTCTTTGCTACAAGATGATTTCTGTGTAATACACAGTGAACAATATACACATCGAGAACCTTTTTCTTGAGTAAGAATGTAAATCCTCTGTAACGCCAGTCATTGATGGTGCACCATTGGTAGCTACTGCAGTAATATTTTCAAGGGGAACATTAAGTTTCTTCAAATAATTCTCTAGGCATCACAAAATTGTCTTACTTTTTGCATCAGCTTTAAGGTAGTTGGCAAACAAAAACTCGTCAACAATGCACTTTAGGATTTGACTATTACACCTTGCATATGCCATGAGAATATTTGAACTACCGAATGTTGACTCATCGAGTTGGATGGAAAACTCGCAATGTTGAAGCTCTGACCCCAAAGTTTTCTCCACGTCATTGGCCATCTCATCAGTATGCCAGCTCACTGTCCTTGCACTTACATTTTAAAACAGGTCGAGAGTCTTTCTTCATAGCAGTTTCAATTACATCTTTAATGGCTGGTATGATGATCTCCTCATCAATGGTATGTTATTTTCCTTTCTTTGCGATATTAAGAGAGATACTGTATGATGCCTTCAGTCCTTTATAATTTCCACTGGCAGGCACTTTTAAAAATGTCTTTGAATTTGTTCATTTTATGATCTGCTAAGTGCTTGTGACAACACAGGCACTCAGTATTGGTTTTCTTTAATATGTAGAAAGCATGTGACACCACTTGGAGATTTGAAATATTGAAAGATCTACACAATTTTAATCCCAGACAAATCTTCTTTTCATCAAGAAATTTTTATCCAATTGAATCTTCCAAGTCTGAGTAGCAGTGGATCTCTCCTGACTGTATACCCAAGAGTAGGAAATCATACAAAGTTCAGTTTTAAGTGTTATGGTTTTTGCACTCAAGGTTATCTCAATAAAACAACTTCCTACAAGTAGTGTCCTCTATGCAGATGAATTTATCATCTTCTGTAATTCATGTAATATGAAAGTCATAGAAAGACAGCTACAGCAAGCCATTGAACATCTCTCCAAATGAGTACTTAAACTTTTTATGTTGAGCTAATATATGAGAGGTTGGTTGATCAACCTATATTACATTAGTACCGTATGTGGGTTGGGAAAGAAGGAACTTGTTTACATTTGATATAAAAGACTGTATATTGTATTCCTTGTGAACACAATAAGGGGAAGACTGTTCCCCAATACAGTGATGGAGGAGGAAAAGAAACTTGTTCTGTGGGTTTCAAGGTGCACCGTGAATGGATGTTGAGCAGCAGCTGCATGTGTTCCAACAAGCTTAGTACTAAGTGGGGGAATTATTAATTCTATTTCAGACGAACATTTCCTATATTTTTTTTTAGAATACACATAATGCAGAAACCAAACGTCTCTGCGGAAGTGAGTTGGTAAGAGATGGGTCATTAATAAGTCTAATTGCTTTCCTCTATGTTGAGTCAAGCATTTTGAGGTATCTTTTAGGGGACCCACCCATGTGAAAGCAGTATTTAATAGCTGGGCAGGTTTGTGATTTGTATAAAGCTAACAGCTGTTCAAGGATGAAGTAACATCTTGTGCAACAGAGAATTCCTAGTTTTTTAGAAGCTGAGGATGCAATGGTTATGATGTGTTTATGCCAGGAGAGGCTTGATGTTAGGGTAATTCCAAGAAGAGAAATCTCATCTTGTCTGGAAATTTGTGTGTTGTCAAAAGTAATAATGGAAGAAAATGGTTTCTTTCTTTCTTTCTTTTTTTTTTTTTTTGTATGGAAAAAGACAGAACTGGGTTTTATTAGCACTGAAATTAATGAGGTTATCTTTATCCCATTGGAGGATGAATGGCTTGGAGATCAGAATTGAGGGCAGTGGTGGTTGATGTTCAGTAGGTTGAGGTGAGTTGTGTAGAGTAAGATTTATCAAATGAAAGGGAGGAGTGCAATGTGCTGTCATCTGCAAAACTGTGTAATGAGTTCATGTGTAGTAGGTCATATATAGCAGGAAGAGGGTTGGTGAGAGGACAGAAACTTTTGGAACTCTGAATTAGTTGAATGGTGAGAGGATAAGGATCCATAGTGTGCTTCCAGAGAGAAAGCTGCAATCCAACTACAGAAGTCCTGTGAGGCAGGAAAACAGACCAAATGATAGGACATACCAAACGATGGTAGTTTGCTTAGTAAGCCTTTGTGCCAGATCCAGTCAAATGTTTTGGAGATATCAAGTGCAAACACTTGCGATTCGCCATATTTTTCCATGCCATTTTCTAGAGATGGGTGACGTGGACAAAGACTAAGACAAACATTAATCCCAGTTGCACTAGATGCCAAGCTCTTTCACAAGAACTTAGCATCTAGTGCAACTTGGCTGATATTCAACAAGAAACTAGTTTCCTGCCTCATACAACATAAGTTGCAAGATAAGTGCCTTAAAACAATGAACATCCTTTGCACCCTATCTCCTTCTCTTTAGGTGCTGATAGATGTTTTTATCTCAATTGTACATTGCACTTCTTAGATGAAAACTTGATTATGTGTCCCAAATCTATGTTTCTCCCATAGTGTACTCTACAATGGTTTCATCCTATTCGCAAACAAGCCATAAGAATATCATCTGGATCATTTTGCATTTCATTGATTTTTAGTCTGTGTGTTGGGGCAAATGAACTACATTTGTTCTTTGATGCCAACAGTTTTCTCTCTTAAACTCTATAATACTAAAAGCCCTGACAGTCCTTCCCATGTGGTCAATCTTTTTTGTGTGAAAAAAGATTGGAAAATCTGTAAAACACCCATCAAGACTGCCTTATGACTTCATTCATGAACAAAAGCTCTTTTACAAGCTCTATATCTTTGGTAGACAACATTGCACTTCCACCATGTCATTCGTACCAGTAGCTTTTTTGCAGGATACCCAAATTTTCTACTTCTGTTATTTATTCTAGTGGGAGCAGATAGCTTCTCAGTATGGAATATACACTTCGATGTACACTTCTGTTGAATTCCAAACCACATTGGGATTAAGGGAAACAAGGCTGCAGATGCTGCAGCTAGGTTGACTCACTTCTCAAGCTTTTGCCATATGTTAGTATGCTACAGCACCTACTGGCAGATTATCAGATGCAACCTTTTATTCCAGTGGTATCATGGAACAGAGTGAGATCAGTAATAAGCTTCATCGAATCAAGCCTTAAATAATGAAGCCTCAGTGGATAAGAGGGCAGCTGCTGGACAGATATCAAAAAGTGGTATATGGAGGGATAGAATCGAGGCGAAAACAGGTGACTAGTGGTGTGCGCTGCAGGATTCATTTCTGGAACCATTGCTGTTTAATTTGTACATAAATGATATAGAAAATAACCTGAAAGGAAATATTCATTTGTTTTACTGATGATGATGCAAAATTAGGTAGAGTAATAGTTAATGAAGGCGATGTGGAGAGAGCTTGCAGGACTATTTAAATAGGCTGTCAGTATGGGCAAAAGTTAATGTGTGTCAGTTTAATGCCGAGAAATATGAAGTTATGCATATTGGGATAAATAGATTACAATCCGTGTATCGTATTGATGGCACTGTACTCCAGGAAGTTTCAATTGAAGCTAGAGATTTAGGGATGGTGGTAGACAGTGTTACACCTGATATCTTAAGAATGTAGAATTCTCAACTATCATGGTGTAACATGAAGAATAAATAAATTAAAAACGCTGCATAAAAGATAATAGATGAATAATTTAAAAGAAAAAGAAATATTTTTGCATCCAATAAAATATATAAAATATAAAGGTGTTTGTTAAACTAACTAACAAAAAAGAAAGAATATATTAATGTTGTAATATGGTATAAATGAGAAAATTTAACTAAATAAGACAGAAAAGGATTAGTCATAAAAGATGGTATGTGAGAGGCTAGAGATTATAATATTAAGTAAATTCATAGAGAAATTTTGAAAGGGGATTAAGTTAGAGGCTAGCACAAGAAAAACAACAGAAAATCGCTTAGGGTCAATACCCAGATTGAGAAATCGTTAGGGGCTTGCTGATCAAATGACATTTGGCAGAAAAACGCCACCCTAATTTGTCGGTAAAGTCAAGTCAAAAAAAAGGGGGGGGGGACGGAGAAAAGAAGTTAGAGAAGGTGCCGTTAGGAGAGAGTGTATAAAAGGGTTAGAACCCCCCCGGAAGGGGAGACTCTTTTTGGCTTTTGGTTTTGGTTCTGTTCCAGGAGAGTTCTTCGCGAGCTCTTTCGTATGGATTTCATGGTGTTTTCTTGAGTGGCGAGATAGGGGTCATATCTCCGTCGTCACAACACGGAAAACGAAAGTGAGCGGGATTTCGATTCCGTACTTCCTATGTAAGAAGTGAGGAATGCCATATAGTCAAAGAAAAGAAAGTATATTCTTTGTGTTTCAAACTCCAGTGTCAACTACAAAAAAGGGAAAGAAGTAAAGAAATCGATGTCCACGTCACGAGTTGTACAGCCGTTATATAGATGATTCGAAGTGTGTCCTAAGTTACAAGAGGTTAAGACCACATAAGCATAGTTCAATTCCAAAAGGAACATAGGAGAAACAGATTATTGGAGAGGTTATACCAAGATAGTTCGATCAGAAAAAGGTAGAGGTCCATATGGAAAATTCAAGAAAGAAAGCTACTGTAAAATATATCTCGTGTTAACTAAGATTCGTCTGTATTAGTTATCATTATTCTAATACTGAACTGTTGAAGTGACCAAGAAAACAATACTAGGACTTTAGTATATGACAGAATATAATGAAAGTAAGCTTACTAATGTTAATATTATATGAGTAATTAAGTGTCCTGAGAATTTTGCATGTCTAATATATTGTATAAGAAAGTTTAAATGTCATAGTTATGTGTCAGTGCAGTAAATGGTTTTAGTTAATCTACTTAAGTTTGGATGGTTAAATAGTGTGAATTAATCTTATATATCCGTGTCAAATGAATTTATGTGTTGAATGTGTATGGCGGCATGACCGTAATACCTATTATAGGATCATAGCTTAATTATTTATGATAAGCTAATGTCAGTTTGTAAATATTTAGTATAGCATTGAATTGAGTAATAACTAATATTTGAATTATACCATGTTAAGGAATTTAATAAACCTTTTGTCCAATGATAAAATAGTTGTCTGAAATTTCTGTCCAGTGCACCACTTGAAAAATTACGAACCTAATCATGTGGGAAATTAATGTGTTAAGAAACGAGATAAAGTGTCACGACTGCAACATAGTTTCACTTTCAGACATATTTTAGTTCTTTCTCCTTGTTTTTGTATATAATATCTTAAACTAAATGTCCCAAAAGGTGCAGCATAATACAAATATTAGGGATACTAAGGGGAGAATTAACTTAAGTATTAGTAAAAATTTTGGTGATATCTCGTGCGTAGATAATAGTTGAACATAGATAAAGGGGAAATAACTAGATAGAATAAAAATCATAAATTAGGACACAACAACAGAGAGTTAAAGTTTAGAGGAAACAATGCTAAGATTGCAAAGGCAGCCCATAAGATTACTTGGCTATTGAAGAACACATTAATAAGCAGAGATAAGGAAGTTGTTATTCTTTATAAGGCCTTGATACACCCACATCTGGATTAATGTGCTCATCTGATTCCCTGAATTTTTTGGGGATGAGGAAGCAGTGGAGAGAATTCAGAGATGAGTGACCAAGATGGTGGGTGAACTGTGGAATGTTTCCTTATGAGGTTAAATTGAGGTTGTGTGGATTATAGAAGTTGGTTGATAGGAGAAAAAGAGGGGATATGATAAAAACATTTAAGTTGTTTAAAAGGTTTTACAAGATTGATGCAGAGGAAATGTTTCAGTGCTTGTCTAGAGGGACCAGATCTCAGCTTCCAGGTCATCCCTGAAGTTGAATAAAGGTGCGGTTAGTGTGAGGTGTGAGAAGTAGATTTTTTGTTGGAGAGTTGTGAATTGAATGGAATGGGTTAACAGAGTCAGTTGTGAGTGCTTTTTCTGTTAATGGATTCAAGGAGAAGTGTGGTAGATTGGGTCTCCTGCAATGAGTCTTTGGACTCCATGGAGGTGTCTGTAGTGTGAGGAATAGTTTTCATTAGGAGAGTTGTGAATGAGTAGAATGGGTTGCCAGTCTTTGTCTGTTAATGGATTCAAGGAGAGGTGTGATAGATTGGGTCTCCCGCAGTGGGTCTTCGGACTCGATGGAGGTCCCCTTATAATAATAAGAAAATTAAATTGTGGCCATTCAGTTTACACCTGGACTGTAAAGATGTAGTAGTTCTTGTTCAAGTCTGTATAGGTCATAGTCATCTTACATGCTCCTCTATTTTAGAGTTATACATGCTTTGTGTGAGTTGTGTGACACTGAACTAACCAACTTTCATATTTTAATCCACTGCTCTCTTTTCACCAACAAGATCAGTTAGTATTTTAGTCACTTTCATGATCTGTCTGATCCCTAGATACTCAGACAGATTTGATCAGATTCACCAATTGTCACACATTTTTTAATTTTTATTTAGTATCAATGTATATCATCATATGTAAATTATGTATTTATTAGTTTAATTTAGTGTTCAATTAGGTTTCCAAATTTTCTAATGAATGTTTTATGAATTTTTTTTACACTTTTTATACTCCTTTTTACACCTGCTTTCTACATTTTAGAAAACAGGTGTAAAAAGTCTTTTACATTTTTTTTCCCTGCACTTTTTTTTTACCTTGTTTTATCTATTTATTATCTTGTATACTGGTAAGACATCTTTCATTTGTTTCTATATGCAGATTTTTAGACCTCTATATGCCTCTTATGTAAGTCCATTGTGTACTCATATAGCGTGATCATATCTGTTTTGCACCATTAAACCAGAAAGCAAGCAAGCAAGCAAACAAACAAACAAACAAACTCACAATAACATCTAAAAATCCTCCTTATGCTAAGAAAGTGGAAATTAAAACAAAAGATCAAACAGTACTCAAAATGGTTATTCAACCCTTATATTCCACCAAATTAGTATAATCTCATTCTTTCCTTCATAGTTGAATGGTGATCAGCATTCACTATTAAAAATTAAGGAAACAGTTACCTTGTTATGTTAAAACTTCAGTTTAATATAAACCAAAATAATCACTTGATGTTTCGACTTTCATATGAGGGGTCATCATCTGGAGTGTGTGTGCGTATATTTATATATAATCAGTAGTTAAGTTGACTCGGTGATTGGGTATGTTCATCTTTTTATGACTGACTGAAACCGAGAAATAGATAAGTTAATTTAATGGCACACACATGTTTAATCAAAAATGACTTCTTCAGGTATGGTAACACTTAAAGCAAATTAAAAACCATAAAAACACTGCTATTATAATAACGGACTTGTGAACTGAAGTTAAATTTGATAGTATTTGCTGTAGCCTCTGGAAGATGATAAAGACTTTTTTCTATCCCACATATTATGAAATCCATTTAGGAATAAAATTCGGGGTGATAGCAAAGTTAAAACCCTTTTTAAGGAATTTTATTCCTAAAATGGATTTCATATGTGGGATAGAAAAAAGTCTTTATCATCTTCCAGAGGCTACAGCAGATACTATTAGATTCAATAGTACAATTATTCTTGCCTGAGAAAAACCACCAATACCTAATACTACTTCATATGATAAGAAAGCAATCTGCAATTTACGTAACAACAAAGACATTATAATAACCAAAGCAGACAAAGGAAATTCAACAGTCATTCTCAACTCGAAAGATTACTTTAATAAGATTAACATGTTACTAGCAGACAGTTCACTTACCAGGTCTTAGATAAAAATCCAATCATGAGTAATCATATGGAGACTAACGCCCTTATCCGCAATATGACCGGTTGGTCGGATGAACTAAAAAAACAACTTAAATCCTTACACCCTATTACTCCATGCCTTTTTGGGGCACCGAAGATTCATAAAGAAAATGTACCACTTCGTCCAATAGTAGAAGATCCTCACCTACATACTTACTAGCAAAACATCTGGCAAATTTAATGAAAGGAAAAATTAGACAGAGATCTACATTAAAAACTCTCAACAATTTGTGGAAAAAATCAAAAGGATCAAAATATCACAAACGGGCATTATGGTAGTTTAGATGTAGTGTCCTTATTCACTAATGTACTGGTCGTAGAGGTGGTCAACATTCTAAAAGATCTCTTCCCTCAGGACATCACCCAGTTGTTTCATCATTGCCTGAAATCAAATTTCTTCAAAGTAAATAACATAGTATACAAATAATCGGAAGGTCTAGCCATGGGTAGCCCCCCTCTCACCACCATGTGCAGACCTATTTATGGAAAAACTTGAAAAAGATATTTTTTCCACCATTTCACCTAACCGTCGATTTGGTGGAGATATGTCGATGACGTGTTCATCATCTGGAAGGATACCTTGGAAAACTTTCTCGTGTTTCTTAATAAAATCAACTCACTACATAATAAGATCAAATTCACTGTGGAACTGGAGAAGAACAAAGAACTACCCTTTCTTGACATACTGGTGAGGAGAGAAGATAACAATGTCTAACTGTCCATTTACAAGAAACCCACAGATACAGGGATATCTACATTATTCGTCTAACCATCATAGATCACAAAAACACAGCATCATTCATATGCTCCGTAATAGAGCCTTAAGGTCTATTTCGAAAGAAGGAGATGTACACAGAGACCTGTCACAAATAGCTAACACTCTATCTCTGAATGGATACCCTTCTAACATTTTAAACAAATTGCTTTTTAAAGACAACTCCAACAATGTGGAACGGAGTCCCCATATGTGTCCACAGCTGTCATTCCATATATTAATTCAGTATCCACAAAATTGGCGAGAATGTTAAAAGCTCATAACATCAGAATAGTTTTTAAACCAACTACCATGATCAGACAAGTCTTAAAATCACCTAAAGATGAGGTACCTTTCTTCAAATTCCTGCAGTATATGAAATTCCATACACGTATGGCCTTTCTTACATTGGACAGACTTCTTGAAGTTTTGAAATAAGACAGAAGGAACATGTTGGGGATGTCAATCACAATAGAATCATCACATCTGGTTTAGCTCATCATTTCTCAACATCAAATCACATAGATTGGAAAAACAGTTCTATGCCTTACATCGAGAATGACTACAGACACAGAACTTTCAAAGCAGCAGCAGTGGTGCTATGCACAGGTAATAATTTAAATAGAAATCAAGGTGCTATTCTTAAAGACATATGGAAATATCTCATCAATTCTCTCAGCTCAACAGAACTACAATATGTGAAAAACTACACAACATGCGGTCATGTACCGGATTCTGACTGAAGCATTCGAACGCATGCACACCATCAAACACGAATTATCAAATGTAACGGCCTAGCAGTTACTAAAGTGTATGTTTTCATGTAACTTGATGCATTTGTTTTCACACCAGTACAGCCTTGAAAATGCTAGACAGTGACTAGTGAAACCTCTTGGCTCTTTGTATTTGTAATCATTAAATCTTATGGTCTTTTAACAATAAAAGTTCTTAGTTTTAAGAATCATTTGATTTACGCTTTTTACTCGTAGATGCCATAGAAATGGAAGATGAACCCAAAAAATTGATACAAAATGGCCATGTAATGGTTAATATGTCTCACACTAATGAAAAAAGTTTTGCAATATAAAGCCACAATATATAGGCTATTGCCAACACGACGAACCTGCGTATACTTATAGACGAATCTTTCACACTGTCCATGACTGACTGACTGACTGACTGACTGACTGTGGATGAGATCCTCTTGTATTTATATGAAAATAATGAAGTATTGAGAACCTTCGAGATGTATCTGGAAGGCACTAGACAGCGCACTCTAACGAACTACTGCTTCAGCCATCTGCCTGCACCGTTAGTACTAGTACTTAAGTACCACATGGCGCTGGTAGATGGCTGAAGAAGCATGTCTATTTAACCACCCAGCCGACCAAGACATATATGCGTCCAGGTTACCATAGTTGCGAAGTGCATATTAAAATTGTAATATCATTGATGTTACATTGAAATATATGATGGATACGAAGTGTAGAGGAGTGGTGTATTTTATCCATATTGACTGCGATGTGGTTAATATTTATTTTTATAGGATTTTATGTAAAGTATCAGATGCACAGCGTTCCTTTTGAATATGGAAAGCATCTTACAATTCTAAATACCGAAGTATAGCTTATTGGCCCGTGGGCTTTATTGAAATTATTTTTTATTTAATCACGTTTTAATGTTAAGTGGTTATTTTTTCAAAATGGCCGGCAGGCCACTTCAAAGAGCTCCATGGGTAACAGGTAGCCTGCTGGCCATGCGTCGAAGACCCCTGATCTGAATAATAGGATTAAGAAGAAAACTGTTAAATTACTTAAGTCTGTCACTTCTTGGCCATCGGACACTGTTCAAAAAACTGTTATCCAATTATGCCCACTCTCCCAGAATATGAGGTTCCCAAAGTACACAAACATAACCTTCCACCTCGGCTGATACTTGAAAGTATAGACAGTCCTAATTATTACCTAGCCAAGAAATTAGCATCAACACTCAAGGAGTTGGTGGGTCATCTCCCCCCCCCCCCCCATATAAAGAACACACAACACTTCGTAAACAAAATTAAAACATAATGTTCAGCAGAGATGATTTATTAATCAGTTTTGACGTTTCTTCCCTTTTCACAAAAATCCTGATCAATGACACAATTCTTCTCTTAGAGAACAAATTGTTACCCAATATTACTACTCTCTTTGCCCATGTACTATGTTCTAGTTATTTTGTGTTGCAAAATAATTTTTACCAATGAAAAGAGGGTACAGCCATGAGCTCAATGCTATCCCCCCCCCCCAATTGCTAACTTTCATATGGAAGCTTTTGAACAACATGCTCTAGATTCCGTTACTTTAAAACCTACAGTTTTGCTTAAGATATATTGACTATGTTTTTATTATCTGGCCACATGGCTGAAACTTTAAACACCTTTCTCAGACACCTGAACAAACAACATGAGTGCATACTATTGAAATTGAAAATTAAAACTCGCTTCCTTTCCTGGATATACTGATCACACTTTTTCTTTCAGGCAGTCTATCCTTCACTCTCAACCACAACCCTACACAATCGGCCAATATATACATGCTAACTCTTATCACCACTCTTCACAAGCACTTTGAGTCATTAACACCCTCAAAAACAGAGCCATAACAATTCACTCTAATGAACAAGCTCTTAAACAAGAATTCCAGATTATTAGCAATACATTTATAAATAATGGCTACAGCAAAATTACCATCAATAAAGTTCTTCATTAAACTTCATAGGCAGGGTAGACCTCAAAAAAGGACATTGGATGGATTATGAGACCGGAACAGACCAGTATGGTCTATACCCATAATTAGTGTTATGATGATAAAACTTCATCGAAAAATGTATATAATACAGATTATAATAAAACCATAGCTATTCCATACATTATAGCAGGGTTTTCCAAATTGTGTTCTGTGGAAAGTGAATAAGTGTTCTGTGATGTCAGTGACCAAGCCATGTATTTTTATAATACAGATTATAATAAAACCATAGCTATTCCATACATTATAGCAGGGTTTTCCAAATTGTGTTCTGTGGAAAGTGAATAAGTGTTCTGTGATGTCAGTGACCAAGCCATGTATTTTTAAACATGGAAATAATTTGGGAAAGGGAATACTGCTGTTTATCACTGGTCATAAAAATTGCCTGCAAGCCGATTACTACAATGGGCAGCGTATCCTCTGTTCTCAAAACTGAACGAAAAAACATTGTGTTGCAAATGTTAGTGATCAATCAGCAAGGAAGTATAAAGAATATTTTTCCACTGAAATTGAAGATCAAGGTAGTCTGTATCCGGTTCTCAAATCTAGTAATACTGAATACTTTCTTCACAAGTTCGTATTGTAGGGTGAAAGTGCTTGTTTCGAAACCGTAGTGCCATGATTTTTTAAAAGTAATAGGCCTACAGATTGAAATTTTAATATGAATAAGAGACAAGGGACTTTATTTAATTTTGGTGTTAAGAAATCTCTTATTAAAGGTGTTTGTGATGCAACAGATAGTGATTCATCACCTCCAGCCCACAAAGCGATCTCCGGGATGTACAAAAGGAGAGGAAAACTACCAGCACACAGGAAAAAGTCTTATAATATAACTTATATAATAATATTATAAATTTTTGGTGATCAGAATGGGATATGTCAATGAAAATCAGCACAAATTAATTTAATGATGTTGGCCTGAGGAAACTACAATATGCTACAAGATTTCATTAGTCCAGTGATTGGTAACTGATTTAAATGTAATTTTATATTTGTCAACATGTCACACCATATACATAAGTGTACTAATACTCTTTATGATTATGCCATAATTAATTATTAATATATTACAAAAAACCAAGGTGTTCCATGAAAATTTCAAGATTTGTGAAGTGTTCCATTGTAGGAAAAATCTGGGAAACTCTGCATTAAAGGGTTATCAGATAAAATAAATAGAATTCTACACCATTACAATCTTAATGCTATTTTTAAACCACTTATAAAATTAAAAAAACATATTCAACTCCTCTAAGGATCCTCCCCTTCCCCCCAGCCCACCCTGTGGAATACCATATCCATTGTACCTGTAACTTAACTTATATTGGTGAAACTGGATGCGCAGTTGTTATCCATAAAAAAAAAAAAAAAAACTTGTTTTCTTTTATTATGGATAAAAATTATGCATGGACACATTAAATTTAACAATTTTGATAAAGCAGTCTTCTCAAATCAAGTTCTTATCATCCTACACCAAATTGATTGAAAAGGTATCTGTATGCATCATACAAAAACTTGGTATGAATGCAAATTCAAGTAAGCCTGTGAATTTTTAATCAACCTTCCTAATCTGAACAATGATGATAGTGGCATAAAAATCCCAAGAATTTGGATTGCACACATTAAGCCCATTTATGTTCTTTAAGTTTTCCAGCAAACCCTATTGCTTTAGGACTCTAAGTCATCTATCCTATTCAATTCTTATTGACCACCATCTATGCTGCTTTGTTTTATGTGAGAGCATGTTGCTCTCTAGCTTATATCTCTTAATGATTTGTAACTAAATGGGTAATAATAATGATAGGACTCTAGCTTTGATGTAAGTTTTTTTTTTTAAATCAGAAGTCAGGCCAGTAGTTTTCACGATTGGCCAAATTACTGTGACTTTAGCATATCACGTTGTAATGTAGTTTGCTTCTTTAAATTAAAGATACCAAGACGCTATATTTTTGGTTTCATTCTTTATCCAAGTGTGCAAACAAAGTTTGCTTACACTTGGATAACACTTCATGACTGGGCTACTTGTATATAGAGGCTAATGACTTCACATCAATTGCCTTAGTATCCCATAATGCAATGCACATATCCTTGCAGACTGGTTTCGACTTTTATTGAGGTCTCATCAATGGGAGCCAGACCCAGAAGTGGTACCAAGGTTGAAGGGTGGATAAGGGTAAATCCTCTAATTCAGGGAGATCTAATAAATCTACAAAACTAGTGTTTTGATATTATTATTGGAAATTCTCTTAAACCTTATCAACGCATTACCATGTATCTTAAAAATCGATGAGAATCCCAACTTTGCAGCATTTTAGTGTTATAAGGACAGAAGGGAGAGACTGGTTTTTTCATGAAGGAGTTTTCCCTCTTTGTGGGATTATCCACTCTGTGGCCATAGTCACTTCCATCTCAACCATGCATGCATGCACACAAAAATACACACAGAATTGCTCTTACAGTGCATTTCATTTACTTAACACTATTCTCTGACTTGATTTTGACTGTCTGATAATTCACAATGCAACTTTACTTCTGTGGTGACTTTATTAGACATAATAGTTTTGTTCAAAAGTAGCTTCTCTCTTAAATAATGCCAAATAACAATACCATCTTTCACATACCCAATGTTATATATTCTATAATAATGTCATCTTTCTCTCATTCAACTTTTTATGTGCCATAGAGGAAAACATAACTGAAGCAATCAGTTTTCTTTCTCTAGTATTTCATCACAACTGATCTACCTTTCAGCTACCTTGGAAAAAATATTATTATATAAATATACATTTTCTCAATGTGTGGAATTTAATACTGCTATGGTCAGCTATTAAAAAACCCATTAGAGAAGCAATGGTATAACGACATAGTAAGTTCTCAAAAGAGCAGCAGTTTCAAAAATCACGTTACAGTTTCCATTTTACCTAAAATCATGGTGGTTCTCTGAATGTATAGCAGCAAAAAGAGATTAAGGTAAATCTTGACATATATTCTATTGACACTCCACCATACCAAGCCTCATAGCATATGTAATGTAATGGGTTTTACCTTGAACATAACGAGTCATATATATGTGACATAACAGTCAAAAGAAATCTGCACTCCAGTTCATATTATTTGTAACCTGCACAGAAGCAATCCAGTATGAAATCTGGAAAAGCAAAGATGCATATACCTTTTGAGGAGTGTCTGCAGTAACACTGAATCCAGGACAATTGCAAATTGCTTGGGGGCAAGGAGCTGATCAGACTACCATAAAAAAAACTGCTTGAAATGTTTTATCTAGATCAGACATTTTCAGTAATTTTCCATGAATTCACTGGCAGAACTTTATAGTGGTTTTGTGAAAAATCAGTTAAAACGGTTCAGCTGATGGTGGTTCTTTGAAAGGCAATTCACTGAACAAGCAGTTTTTTAAATTACCAGTTCTTCAACAAAGTTGTTTATTGCATAAACATTTGAAAAAAAAAATCGCCCACATTTCATCAAAATAGTTATTTTTATGTGAAATATTGTTTTAACATTTTGGGAAGATTACTTAACATGGGAAGAGACTTCCACATAGGTCAGTTCTCCACATTCCTTAAAGACTATGTTTCTGATCCACTCTTCACCTTCAAGTGATGCATGTTGTTAGTAGTTATCCTCTGGGTACTGAACAAAGGAGAATGGGGTTGCAATTTGGGACTTAGCTGACCAAATTGTATACTAAAATATCTTAAAGCAGAAATGGCAATGAAAAAGACAATGTCAGTTCTGTAGAAACACCACAAAGTAAGAAGCATTGTATTGTCCAGAATGTTCAGATACCTCTCAGAGTTCACTGTTCATGGCATCACAAACAGAAGTCTGAGTCAAAACCAGGAAAAACAGGACCATACCATTACACTGCCACCTCTGAATTCCACAGTTGGGTGTTATGCACTCTGGTTAGAGACATTCACTGGGCATCTGCCACACCCACACCTGTCCATCTGCTTGGTAGAGGGCATAGTGTGATCTGTTGTTCTATAACAGCTTTCAGAGTTTCCATATCCCACTGTACATACTCTTTTGCACATTGTAGATGATGCTCCATGTTGGTTTGAGTAATGTGAGACTTGCATTTGCTGTCTTACCATGAAAACTCATTTTGTGAGCCCTGATTCTGAATGTTTTTGTGCAGATTCATGTTCCAGTTGATGCCTGGATCTTTGCATTCAACTTGTTGCTTGACGAATGTCAGTTTCTGCATATTATCTTTTGTATCACCATTAGGTCATGTTCGGCGAGTTTGGTGGGTCATCCATTATGGGTAGCACTTGCTTGCAATTGACGTTTTGTGTTTCCCATCTCAGTATCTTCTTCTGCAGCTTTTCCCACTAAAGTAGGGTCGCTGTTTGTGGTAGTCTCCTCCACAACTTCCTGTCTTGGGCTGTAGCCACCCTCAAGTCCTCCTCCACCATCTCCCTCCATCTCTTCTTTGGCCATCCGCACTTCCTCTTCCCCTGCACATCCATCTGCATGACCTTTCTTCCCACATACTCTTCCTCCCTCCTCATCACATGGCTAAACCATCTCAACCTTGCCTCCTGTATCTTTGCTCTTAAGGTCATAACTTTCACCATTTCCCTTACATAGTCATTTCTCAGATGATCCTTTCTGGTCACACTGCACATCCGCCTAAGCATTCTCATCTCCGCTACCTCTATCCTGCTGATGTTATTTTTCCTCAGGGCCACAGTTTCCATAGCATACGTCATAGCTGGTCTCACTACTGTCCTGTAGATTTTGCCTTTTAGATTGATTGGCATCCTCTTATCACATAGCATTCCAGCTCTCTCTCTCTCTCCAGTTCCTCCATCCTGCTTGTATCCTGCATCCCACTTCCTTCTCAGCTTCACCATCTTCTTTCATTGTTGAACCTAAGTATCTAAAGTCTCTGACCTTCCTGATGATATTTCCTAGCTCCAGATCTGTCTCCTGGCTGCCATCCACTTTGCAACACATATACTCTGCCTTACTTCTGCTCGGTCTCATACCTCTATCTTCCAGTACTTTCCTCCAATTTTCCAGTTTAGCTGCCACTTCTCTTGATTCTGCACACAGCACAATGGCATCTGCTTACAATATAGTCCAAGGCACGTCTTCTCTCACCTCCTCCATCACAATATTAAACAGGAATGGACTTAATGCCGATCCTTGAAGCAAGCCAACTGTTACTGGAAAACTTTGTCTCTCTCAGGTAGGTTTGAACTCTTCTCTTCACATTTCTGTACATCTCCTGCACCAACCTGACATATTTCTCTTCTTCTTCCTCAGACACCTCCAGTCTTCTTGCCTTGGCACTCTATCATATGCTTTCTCCAGATCAATAAATACCAAATGTAGTTCCCGTTGCTTCTCTCTAAACTTTTCCATTGTCTGTCGTAACTGAAAGATAGCATCTGTCGTCGATTGACCAGGCATGTAGCCAAATTGCATCTTTGCAATCTCCACCTCCTTCCTCAGTCTTCCATCAAGAACTCTCTAGGATTTTCATTGTGTGGGACATCAAATTTTTATTCCTCTGTAATTCTTAGTCTTGTGCATCTCCTTTACTCTTGTAGATAGGGACAAGAGTACTTTCCGTCCATTCCTTGGGTATATTTTTCTATTGAAAAACTTTTATTAACAGGTCCCACAGCAGGTCAATTCCCTCTTCCCCCAGTGCTTTCCATCCCCCCACTGGGATCCTGTTAGGGCCGACCGATTTTCCATTCTTCATCTTCTTAATGGCTTCCTTCACTTCCACTCTACTAATGTTCTGCACCATCCCCTCATAAGGCTCCCCATCTTCTCTGTGAGTCCTTGCATTTTCTTCATTCAAAAGCCCTTCAAAGTATATTCTCCATCTGTTTCTTATATCCACATCCCTCCTTAATACCCTTCCTCCAGAGTCTTTGATCTGCTTCACATGTACGATGTCCTTTGATGCCTTATTTCTACATTTTGCCAATCGATAAATTTTCCTTTGTCTTTCCTTTGTTTCTAATTGATCATAAAGGTCTTGATATGCCATGGCCTTCACCTGTGCAAGAACTCTCTTGGCTTCTCGCTTTTCCTCTCTCTCTATTCCTCTCTGTCCTCTTTCACTCTTGACTTGTCTCATTTCTGCTTTGCCTTCCTCTTAGCCGTCACTGCTTCTTGGACATTATTATTCCACAACCAACCCTCCTTCTGCTCTCTAATCTTTCTGGATGTTTCACGAAGCACCTCAATTGCACAGCTTAGAATTAGTTTTGAATTATGTCTCCACCAGTCTTGTACACTTTCTAGTCCATCCAAAATCCTCTCTAACACCTTCTCCCTAAAACGGTTTCCTCACACTTTCTTCTTTTAAGCAAAACCACTTAATTTTCTTCCTCCCATGGCTTCCAACTTCCTTATCTTCGACTTTATTTCAAAGTCTGCACACAGCAGTCGGTGTTGCTGTGCCACTTGATCTGTTGGAATTACTTCACAATTTGTCCCAAACTTAAGATGTTTTCTTCTAGTCAAAATGTAGTCAATTTGTGAAGTGTTGTTACCACTCCTAAATGTTATCAAATGTTCTTCCCTCTTGTAGAAAAATGAGTTCACAATTGCCAGATCAAATGCTACTGCAAAGTCCAGAACCCTCTCTCCTTCCTGGTTCATCATTCCCACTCTGTGGTCACCATGCACCCTTTCACAGTCTCTATTCTGTATCCGTGTGTGTCCGTTCAAGTCTCCTCCGACAATCACCATCTCGTTTTCTTCCAGTTCCCTTATTTCTTCATCTGACACGTTCCAGAACTCATCTTTCTCCTCTGCTGTACAGCCAACTTGCGGGGCATATACACATGATACGACCACCAGCTCTTCTCCAAGATCCAATTTCATTCGCATGATCCTGTTGTTCCTTCTGCCCACTTCTAGTACTTTGCCCTTCATTCTGCCACACGCCACGATTCCTACACCATTTTCTTCCCTCGTTATTCGCTCCAGAGTAGAACAGTTTATATCCATCTCCCAGTTCCTTTGCGTTTTCCCCCTTCCACCTTGTCTCCTGCACACATAAAATGTCCAACTTCATCTTCTTCATCATGTCTGCTACCTCTCTTCCACTTCCAGTCATGCTTCCAACATTCAACGTTCCCACTCGCAATGTTCTCTCCACTTGCTGGGCTCGCTTCTTTAATTGCACCCACCCTTGATGCGGTAGCCCTCGTCCACTTCTCGCAGCTCTAGAGTGATGTGGCTGCGTGTCACTTAAGGGGTACTCCCTAGCCCTTCTATCACTTTCTTTTCAACTCATTTAATCATATCTAGAGCTGGCAGTGAAGTTTTATGACCAGATACCCTTCCTGACGTCAACCTTTGCCATTTATCCAGGCTTGGGACCGGCACCTATTCGGACTGGCTTGCCACCTTCGGTGGCTACAATAGGCGAAAATGACATAGCAAGATAGGAAAGATTCACCACTAGCCCTCGAATACTCTAATAGTATTGGGGTAAGGAGCAAGAAGCAAAGAAAGAAGGGTAGAGGACTAGTCTACAGATAATATAACAGATGTATATTACATGAAGTAAGGCATGGTCCAGCATCAGGTACCTCGGGTGTGCCATGCCCATACTCACTAAAGTGAGCCCATGAGGAAAATTTCCCATCTCAGTATGGTATCACTAATTGTTGACCTGGGATGGCCCAATTTGTCAGCAATTTGCCAAACGGATAGGCCTGCAACATGGCATCCTATCACAATGCCTCTTTCAAACTGTTTCCTTCTTGCAGTCATTTCACTCAGACACAGTTGCACTGACTTGGGAGCATCATATTCCTCCAATTTATACTGGCTTTAAATGTGACTCGTTACATTGCACAGTGCACCTTGTGCGTGGGGGTGGGATGTCCATTGAGCAGTATGTGTTAATGGGGCAAGTTTGCCTGTTTTGAGGGATGAAAAACCCACATTACCAGGAAGAGGGGGGGGACCATTCACCCCCACATGAAACTGGCTAACTCATGAAAAACATGTTAAATATATTTTAAAATTGGAATAACATCAGTAATCATGCTATTAAAAATAAAAGAATGGAAAACGTATGTTAAATAATTGGTAAAATTGTTGCCTGTGTGTCAGAGCTATCTTCAGTACAGTATTGGAACAGCATAATATACAAATAACAGAAAGATTCTAAAATGCACCATGATAGCTAGTTAGAGCTTGCAAAATGTACTCAAATAAGGGGGTGGAGGGATCAGAAGAAGTGTTACAATTTAATTCCCAGTTTTATTTACGTAATACTGACTCTTTCATTTATTATGTCTTATTTTTTCTTTCTTTTTTGTGTGTGTTTACCTGTTATTGCATCTATCAGGAAATGCTTTTATTTTGTCGATTATCATTGATTTTATTGTAATGGAATATGACCAATTCAAGGATAAGGTGTGCATGCATCATTTTATCTTTAGAGAGTACTCAGAGTTGTAGCCATGAAGTAAACAATTAATTGCAATATGCTTAAAATAGTAGTGCAGCAGATAGCAGTAATTAGCTTATTTCTTACCCAGTGATAGAATTTTTGACCAGATAATAAAACTTTATTTTCTCAAAATATTGATTCTGAGTTTTCACCTTGTAACATAACATCACTGATATTGTCTATTCATTTTGGAGTCTATCAGAATCAGTCTTCTGACTCCATGGTGATATGTGTATAATAATATATATAAACCTTAAGATTTTAATTTATAGTATTTTTATAACATTTAAATGTTTTCATTGTTTGTTTAACTGTGGCAGAGGAAGAAATTTCATTTTTTGCAATAAAAGTGATTCAAGATGTACAAGTGTAAGAAGAGAAAATAGTATCAGTGGTAAAATACTACTAATAATAATAAATGGTTACTTAAATTAAGTGGATATTAAATCCCGCATAGTTTTAAAACCAAATAAGAAACTCAAAGATCGGAATCAGAGAGTTTCTTGTCGAATATAGTAAACTATAAAGTATCGGCGACACTAGCGTTAGCCAATGCAAGTGATCCTAGTACGTAGTACAATACCAGGCAACTCGTTGCAAAGGTGGAGGAAGTTCAGATTGCTATTCTAGGTATTTTCCATAATGTAAAAACACATTTCCTTGGAAATGTATGCTGTTATTACATTATGGAGGGAGGTCGCTACCCAGACCGGTTTCAGCCTTTTTTGAGGCTTCATCAGTGAGTAGCTAGACCTAATACCAAAGTGTATAGCGAAAAGAACTTATGTACTCTGCGAACGAGTTTTCCAAACAGGTGCAACCATTAAGTTACTTAAGTATAAAGAGCTAATAAGCTTCATTTTGGCAATGAAAACATTACTTAAATTAAGCCTAATTTAAGTAATGTTAATTTAAGTAATGTTTTCATTGCCAAAATGAAGCTTATTAGCTCTTTATACTTAAATAATAAATGGTATTGTGTAACTTATAAATTCATGAATTTTTTTTCTTCACAGACTGATAAACACCCTAATACATAAGTAGCTGACATTTTTTTTTAACACTGATAGTTACACAAGGCAAAATTTAGCCATGGCATCAACAAACAAAAGCTTATAAATTGACTCTATCTGGGTTTACACATGTGACTATAACATGTTAGATGAGCATGATATGATAAGAATACACCCAGGGTAACTTGTGAGCCAGCACAAAATTTTTTAAGCCCTGGCTTAGTAAGGGATCAAAATGGTCAAGAAATTCCTAATTACACACACACACACTCATAATTAAATAAACAAATGAGGAAATTTCAGCAGATTGAAAAAGTATCTCCTTTTATCTTTATGAAAGATAAAAAGGAGATACTTTTTCAATCACACACACACACACACACACACATGTTCATTGCGCTCTGCAAATTAGCTAATGGAAATAAAAGAAAAGGAAGGCTAGGAAAGCAATTTATGCAATGCATAAGCAAAAATTCTTTTTGAGGATCACTTATGCACTAAAGGCATTTTAAAATTGGTACGGTACATTAATGGAGCAATTTAGCTTGATTCATTTAATATACTTTATCTCCATGATTATTTTGTATGCATATTTGTAGAGCTCTTTTATACATATTTACCTTTTTATTGCTGAATAAACTGATAATAAAATTATAAGTTAAGTTTATGGATACATTATGAAAGTGGTAAAAATTCCATATTTTTCCGGCATTGATGGGTAAATCTGATGAGATAAAAGCATTCACCATGATACATAGTTAATGATCTCAGAGAAGATTCTAATGACCCAGTTGCAGAGGTCAGAAGATAAGCCATGGAATTATAGCTTGGTGGTGATCCTCTGATCACATGTCAGAAATGTCACAAACACTTACACTAATTCTTTAAAATAATTGACAAAATCATTGACTGTTGATGACTTCATCCATTATTTGAAGGAGAATTAGTGTGAGGACAGTGGTAAATAGTTCTATGGCTCACTTTAATCTTTTTTTTCGTGGAATGGGCTGAATATAGTCTCATTTCTATGCTCCTGGATTGAATTGCCAGGATGAGTATGGTAATTTGTACACTTAATATATAATGAGCTTTACTACTGAAATACTAATTTTGAGCACATTGGATGGGAGAGGGGTATTATTTTTTACAAAGAAAAAAAAATCTTCAAACTGTTAAGCATATTTTATGTCTTTCTTTCAGATAAAAGAACATACAAAGCTAGCAGGAGATAATTTATTTTAGCTGTATAACAAGAGTTCAACAAGGAGGTCAGCCTTATGTTTGGATGAAGTTATGATAGAACCATAAGCATGTAAAAGGGGATGTTTTTGGAAGGAAGTTGCTTCCAATAACTTTTGGATTGGGAACAGCTCTGCCCTTACACAAATTTGGATTTATTGATTTTTCTACATCCAATGTTGTGGTGATGTGCAGGTTAAAGGTAAAGAAGATGGGATGTTTGATGACCCACTTGAGATGTGCTAAATTTTATATTCAATCACTTTACATCACTTGTTTGTGAACCAAACTTGGGTTCTGTTTGTATTTTATAGTGGCAGGGATAAAGATCCTTATTGCAGAATGGGTCATTTTGATATTTGGGCAGAGGTGGTGTTCAGCTCAGAAGAATGAAAGCAGCTATCAGACCATGGATATAATTAAAAATGATGGAGTTCACTCACTCTTGTATCATTGACAAAGGACAGAGACTGAGAATGGCTGGGTAGAGACCATTCAATGAAATGGAGATTTGGATGAGTTACCAAGTGGAGAATTGACAAGCTTCCCTATATTTGGAAGGAAGGTTTTAGAAAATATGTTAATAATTAATAATAATATGTTGAGAATTGTGTAGTAAATAGTTTGTTAGATCATTAGTTGACAGCAAATTCATCAATATTTATAGTGTGATCAGTGGATTAGAGAAGGAGAAGCCAGATTTGAGTTGTGAACACAAGCTTATTGGTTCATTGTTCTCAGCTTATAGAACTGTATAATTAAAAGATGATCCTGATATAAACTGTACCAACTAGGTGTGTCTCACTGTACTCTGATTGTTGACTTGTGTCCACAAGCAGAGCACACTGAGATCATTGATTACTTATCTTGAAAACTTAATTTCTGGTCTTTTATTACCGAACTTTGAGACAGTTAGCACAATACTGAGTTAAGGCAATATATACAAAAGTTGTTAGTGTGTTAAGTTTAATTATTAAGCATGATACTGTGGATTACATCATAGTAATTCATGAATTATTTCATTATTGCTCTATTTTAAATGACATGATCTGATGTAGAATGCACTTTACAATATTGTGATATGTTGTAGTACTGAGTGAACATTACTTACACAGAACTATTTCTCAAAGTGTTTTTCATTGCTTGATGTTGGTCCTTGGGGGGAAAAGTAAAATAAATTACTAGTCTTGTATAAATTATAAAGTGTTATATTGGTATGTCATTATGTTAGTATGTCTGTTATTTTATTAATTTTACTTTTTTGAACCAAAAAATATGCATATTTACTTATTTAATTCATCACATGTATACAAGTGATGGGTCACAAAAAAATTTGTGAAGTTTGACACATGCATGCATGCACACACACTCACACTGCCTTATAGAAACTTCTAAAAGTTTATTAAAGCTTAAGAAAAATGGATATTTTGATGTTTTTTAAATTTCTATATAAATCTGATCCACACATGAAAGTCCACAAGACCTATAGCACATCAGTGTCATGTGTGAGCAACAGGAATAGAAAGGAGGAGGAGGAGTCTGTTAACATTTTGCTCAAACAGCTGAGGGTTGTAATCTTTGGGGAAGGCAGAGTGGGGGAGACTGTTCCAAAGGAACAGAAGTAGATGGAATGAAAGAGGAGGCAGTGAAATTGGTTCATTGAGTGTTTCAAGATTGAGTTTTCAAGGACTGTAAAAGGGTAATGGTTAGAAGTGACTCTTGTTTTAATGAGTTTGGAGGAGAGTGGAGGAATAATAGTGGCCAATTCAGCAGAGCACTCTCCATGAAAGTATCTGTAAAAGATGCTCAAGGCAGAAACTGAACATCTGTGAGAGCAATTGAAGTGGGTTTGTGAAGAAAGGAATTATTAACTAGCTGGATTGCCCTCTTTTGGATAGAATCAAGCAATCTTAGAGGGAATTTTGGTGCACCACCCAAAATATAGGAGCAATATTCCATGGCTGGGCAGATTTGGACTTTGTATAGAGTTAGTGGCTGTGAAGATGTGAAGTAGTGAAAGTCTTGTGCAAAAAAGTACACCAAGTTTTTTGTGGCTGCAGAAGCTATAGTTGAAATGTGGTTGTACCAGGAAAGATTGGAGGTGCAGGTCAGTCCAAGAAGAGAAATCTGATTGTGTTTGGATATCTCAGTATTATGGAAGGTACGGGGGGGGGGGATGTGAGCTTTTTCTTGCAAGAGATCAGACAGAATGAGTTTTGGTGGCATTGAAGTTTAGAAGATTATCCTTGCCCCATTGGGCTATAGCTAGTAGATCTGAGTTCAGGTCCATGGTCATGGTAGGTCTTGAGGATTCTAATGCTAGAGCAGTACAAGGTTTGTCAAATGAAAAGGAGGAATGGAGTGACCATCATCAGCAAAGCTATGTATAGATTGAAAGTCTGTGAGAGGTCATTTATATACAAGAGAAAGAGAGTGGATGAAAGAACAGAACCCTGGGATACTCCAGCGTTGGTGGGGAAATTTGAGGAGAGTAAACAATCTACCATGACATGTAGTAAGTGACGAGTGAGAAAGTTGGCGATCCAGTTGCGCAGCGTGGAAGGCATGTCACAGGATGGCAGTTTGCTAAATAGGCTCTTGTGCCAAGCCTGATCAAATGGCTTTGAAATGTTGAGGATAACCACATGAGTTTCTTTAAATTTCTCTATGGCCTGAGTCCAGAGGTGGGTGGTGAAAGCAAGATTCAGCTGTAGATCGAAAGTGACAGAATACATACTGCTGGTCACTGATTAGTAGTTATCTCTCTAGGTGGTTCAAGTTGGTTGTCGATGACTTTCTCCATAACTTTAGAAAGAACAATTGGATGGGTAGGTCATTGGTTGACTTTTATCACCTTTCTTTGGGATTGGCTGGATGTGGACCTGTTTTCATGTTGCAGGGTAGATGCCAGTTGAATAGGATAGATTGAAGAGGCAATACAGGATAGGTGTTAGTTCTGGAGCACCATTTTTTAACAGAGTAGTTGGGATACCATCAGGACCAGATGCCTTGTTTGTGTTCAGGTTATTAAGGATTCTTCAGATTTCTTTGTCAGCAGACGATGGGAGAGATGATGAGAGAGAGAGTGGTTGTTGGTGTGGAGAAAACTTTGCCCGGGTCATCAATGCAAGAATCGGAAGAGATGAGTGATGATAGTAAGCTGGCCTCATGTTTTGGTGAGGTAACTACAGTACCATCAGGATGCGAGAGTGGTGGAAACCTGGATGGACAGTAGTTGCGCCCAATGATCTTGGCAAGGGACCAGAAAGAGCGACTGCCATTTAGGCAAGGGGTGATTTTGCAGCATTTAGCCCTTTCAAAGTCTCTGACTTGGACTTGGTGATGATTCTTTTGCAACTGTTGTGAGGTGCAGAGTGGGCAGCTAGAGTTTTGGTCTTGAACCATTCATGGTAAGCAGAGGTGTTTTCTTTTACAGCATTGGCACACTTTTTTGAAAACCAAGGCTTTGGATGGCTGAGAATTTGGAGTGGAATAAAGGATGAAAACCTTCATCCTGTGAGGATGATTTCTGTTATTCGGTCTGAGCAGGTGTTTGGATCAGACCATATGAAGGAGGAATAGAAGTCAAGGAGGTCCTTCCAGTTGGCACCTTCATAGTGCCAAAGGACATGAGCCTGTGAACTGGTGGATGAAGGTTGTTCTGTGGTTAAAGAGACTTATGTGAGGTTGTGGTCCGAATTACCAAGAGGTGAACCAACAACCACAGTATACGTGAAAGGGAAGCATCTCAGGATGAGGTCATGTGTGTTGGTAAATTGGAGGGGGGTTGTTAGGTATTCTGGTAGGAAGATTGATGATCTGAGATAGGTCACTGCTGATGCAAACACCTCAGCATCCCTGCTTGCTTGATTGGTGAAATTGGAGAATCTAAGCTAGTATGAGTTGTGGACATTGAAGTCCCTAAGAAGGATGACCTCACTATTGGAGTATTTAATAATCTCTGTAACTGAAATCTAATGGTCTTTTACTTCATTTTTTATATTACATGAAAATCTCTTAACTCATCTATAGAAGTATTCACAGATTAGGTGGGATTTTCCTGAAGAAGTAGAACATATTCCTTTTGGATGTCTCTTTATTTTGCTTAAAATGTTTTGCATTTTAGATGCTCTGCTGTATTATTATAGAATAATGGAACTTTCTCGATGAAAAGAAATGTTAAGGATATTTTTTTTTCTCCACTATATAGAATCAGGGTAAAGCTGGCCATGAGATTCAAAGCAGCACTTTGGAACTAATAAATGGTTTAGTTTCACTTGTTCATCAACCATCAATGTCTGATGTTGCCCAGGAAGCTATGGAAGCACTGTTAATTCTTCATCAGCCTGATAATATTGAAATGTGGAATCCAGAGTCTCCAATTAACACATTTTGGGATGTCAGGTATGCACATCTTACTGTAATATCAATTTTTTTTTAATGGCATATTTATGTTTTTTAAGATAAAAATTAACATTCTGTTATCTCTAACTTGAGGTTGGTTAAAATTGCATTGTGTTAGCTGAAACCTAAACACTCAGTATGAGGATATAGGGTGTTGGAATTTAAATAGCCAACAGCTATTTAAATAGTCTCAGGATGAGATCAAATGTGTTGGTAAATTGTTTTTCATGTTTTTGGAATACATGAAACCACAGCAAGACTGTTACCATCCCATACATTCAGGGCATGTCTTTTCAGACATGCCCTGAATGTATGGGACATGCCCTAAGGACAAGCTCTCTCTCCTTATTCACATCCAGGTATATGAAGTTCCCTGTACTTATGATGTGGCTTATTATGGACAAAGAGGAAGATCTGTTGATATCTGCATCAGAAAACATAAGAAATACATTGAGCACCATCATTATGGCAAGTCGAGACTAGCTGACCATGCCTTGGATACCCTTTCACACAGGATCAAATGGGAAAAAAAACAAAAGTGCTACACAAAGGGTCATAAGTTGGAGAGACTGTTTTTGGAATCAGCAGCAGCTTTAAACCATTCCCCAAACCTCAACAAGTATCAATTTACCATAAATCTGGGAGTTAGTTATTTTAAGATCATGTTAATACTTGTTAACACTTTCTCTTTATCCTGCAATAGATGGCACCAGTTAGAATTTTAGTTCCTTGTGTTGTCCATTACAGTTTTAAACTAGTCTACTGTTAATAGTTGCTGTTCGTGTATTGTAGCAAATGATCTTTTGTGCTTTGAAGATGCTGGTTATAACACCAACAAAATATCACTAAATAAATATTATTTCCTTATTATTCTTGTCTTATGAATTGAAGTTAAATAAACTGTTAAATAAACCAACTGTTAAATAATCGAACTGTCAGCCTGGTTGGCCGAGTGGTTAGCATATTCGCTCTCCAGCCAAAAGGCTGTGGGTTTGAATCCTGCTGTGGGCATGGGTGTCTGTCTCTGAAAATACTAGTGGTAGTGGGCAGTAGATGGCATTGGTGTAGATGATGCCGTTCGTTGTAGTTGGTTGAGTTGTGGAGATGGTGAATTGTAGAGTAGGTGCCCTACCTAGATGAGTCTTTGGACTCCTTGGAGTTGTCACATAATAATAAATTTATATAGCCAGGATTATAAATTCTGTTTATGTGCAGATATCACATTGCATACTTTTTTAAAATTTGCTTTTTGTACATAAAACGTTTTTACTAATTTATCTCCTTATTACCAATTATATATTTGGTTTAATCCTTTATCCAAGTGTAAGCAAACAAAGTTTGTGCCTGAAGTATTTTCAGAACTGAGGCAATGCGTGGTATCTCCCATAATGCAAAGAACATCTCCTTGTGGACCTGTATAATGCTATGCATCAAATGAAGGGCCACTACCCAGACCGGTTTCGACCTTTATTGAGGTGTCATCAGTGGGAGCCAGACCCAGAGGTGGTGATACTAAGGTGGATGTAATGCAGTCAATAAAGGTCGAAACCGGTCTGCGTAGTGGCCCTTCCCTTAATGCATAGCATTATACATGTCTGCAAGGAGATGTGCTTTGCATTATGAGAGATGCTAAGACAAGTGATCAGAACTTACTCTACCTTTACCACGAGTGCCCCAGTCCTGAAAATACTTCAGGTGCAAACTTTGTTTACTTACACTTGGATAAAGGAATAAATCAAATATATAATTGGTAACATAGCCAAGTGAAAAAACTTCCATTATCTCCTTATTACTATTTATTATTACTTTGAGTACTGTAACCTTTGGTTTGTTTCAGTATGACCTTTGCTGTCTTGGTGCCAATAAACCACCAACAACTAATCAGTGCCTTTCACGTAACATTACAGAGCCTCCTTCCAGGCACACCTTGGCATTTAGATTATCTAGCAAGCCTCCTAAATGTGTTATCATCTTGATTGATTCTGTGCACTACCTGGCAGATATCCTCCTCTGCTGCTGTACTCTCACAGATGGGCAAAGGGGGTTAGATGTTTGGCATGTCCTTAATGGGTGTCACTTATGTGATGTTGGAAGATTGGGATACAAACTGGAATCCTTGCTCTAGGAATCAGATGTGGCAATCACTCAGGCCCATACTAAGCAAAGCTGTGGCATTTTCATGGGCAGTAAAAATCATCTATTACTCAGTAGGTCTAGTTGGCATTTTCTTCAACTAGAAAATTACCCTTTTACTTGTGTGAATGCTTGCCCTTTTTTAACCATAAACCAATTTTTATGAGTCACTATATTCTTATTTCAACAGCACACCATCTTTCTCAAAAGTGCATATTATAAAATGCTTGTATCTCGAGCACATAGAATTTGTGCCTCATAAGGAAGTACAAATTTCCTCGGAAGTGGGATTAACTGGTGCTCTGGTGGACAAGTGATCAATTTGCATAAGGTTATTTGCAGTGGCAAATATCTCATCACATCCACCTGCATGGTCTGTGTAGTTGGTAAGCCAGTTGATATTGTGTACATTGAAATCACGGAGGAAGATAATCTGACTGCTGGGAAACTTGGATTGAAGGAGATTGACTTTCAAAGTGAGAAAGTCAAAGAGTTGTGAGTGGTTGGCTGCATTGGAAGAGTGACATAGACAGCATATGAATTTAACACAGTGGGGAGCAGAGAGATTTTCAGCCAAAGTAGATCCTGATCAGGAGATTCTAAGTGAATGCTCTCTAGATGCTGCCCTTGAGCCAAAAGTAGTCAAAGAGCGTATTTGGGAAATAGTGCTTGGAGAGTCTGAAATTTGGGTTTCTGTCAGAAAAAGCAGGTGGGGATTTGCAGACTGGAAGAAGTGCTCACTGTTGAGGTTGGAGCAGAGACCACATATATTTGTAAAGTAGATCTGAAAATCCCTGTGTAGTTTGTTTTGACTGAAGGCCATACACATTATTTATGTGATAAACATACACATTATTTATGTGATTATGGCTGTTGACACCGTTCCATTTCCTCACTAGAATTCCTCTTTTTTAGTCTATGTATTATGTTACATTGTAATTCTCATTGTAACACATCATGTTACATTGTAATTCTTTATCTATCATCAGCAACAAAATGGCAGAATGGCAGCGTATCATGTTACATTGTCACTTTGTCGTTTTTCTTCCAGTTGTTTGCCTTGTTCGTGCTGGGTAATGGTAAGGTCAGTTGGGCTCCTGATTTTGGAAAACTGACTTTGAGACTGTTCACCATGATTAGTTTCGAAGCTCTTGTCAGTGTGTCACTGTTACTTTCACCAGTCAGGGAAAAGTTGTCCATTCCTTATTTTTGTTCATAAGTCTGCAGCAGTGGCATCTGTGATTTTGGTGCAGTCGAAACTAAATTTTTTCATGATCTTGGTGATGTCTCCTTTTAATGTGTTGTTGCTTTTGGTGTGGAAGTTCTGGATAGTGGCAGTATATATTTTTTCATTTTTGGCCTCGCTTGAGTCATTCACCATTTGATATGAAAAAGCCTCTGATTCTTTATATTAGTCAGGAATAATGAGTAGTTGAAAACAACAAGCTATCTGAGCAAAGTATATCAGATTATTAAAAACTGTATATTAGAATGTAACAGCTAGTATAAAATTAGAACATCAGGGAAAGGAATTTGGTACTGGGAGAGGAGTAAGTCAAGGAGATCTTGTATCACCCAAATTGTTTTCTGCTATGTTGGAAGAAGTCTTTAAAAAGAAAGATTAATGAGAAAAATATTGAATTAGCATTAATGGAAAAAATCTCAATCACTTGCAGTTTGAAAATGACATTGTTCTCTTAGCAAAATATAAAGAAGCTCAAGAAATGCTAGATGACCTTGAGAGAAAAAGCAGAAATAAATGGTTTAAAGATCAATGTAACAAAACCAAACTGATGATGATTTCAGATTAATCCAAACTAAAATTAACAGACCATTCTATTGAAATTGTGGAGGACTATATTTATCTTGGTCAGTTTGTTAGTTTAAGGAAAAACATAAAGAAATAAGTAGAAGAATCACACAAGGAAACAAACATTTTGGCTGTATAATTATTATCTGTTAGGAGATTTACCAATATGCCTAAAACAAAACTATTTAATATGTACATTATTCCATTATTTATCTGCGGAAGTGAGATATGGGCAGCAGCTTAAAAAAAAAAAAAGGAAGACAGGTCACATGTGGCTCAAAGAGCTTTGGAGAGAAGAATGCTCCCACATAACCACTTGGCCAGCCTAGCTGGCTAAGTGGTTAGCGTATTCGCTCTCCAGCCAAAAGGCTGCGGGTTCGAATCCCGTCGTGGGCATGGATGTTTGTGATTGTCTGTGGAAATGCTAGTGGCGGTGGACAGCGGTAGATGGCATTGGTGTAGTTGTAGATGAGTGGTGGAGACAGAATTGTAGAGAAGGTACCCTCCCTCGATGAGTCATATAATAATAATGACAAAAAAATAGGTATGAGATAAGAATTACTATAATTGGAGATTATTGGAGTAGAAGATATTGTGAAGTATTGTAAGGCATATAAAGAGATGGATTGACTATATTAATAGATTGCCAGATAAGAGGCAAGGTGGAGGATTGATTTGGAAAGGATTGACATGAGATGGTGGACATTTGCTAAATACAAAACTGGAACGTTAAGGATAGACCTGTATCCATCAGTGGATGGAAGAGGCTAAAGAAGAAGAAATTTGCTTGTTGTTAATACTTAAAATAAAAATAAGTTTTTTTTTTTTTATTCATTTATTATGATTATACCATTACTTTTGAAAGTATTTAAAATGGTTTGTAATTCTTTTTGGATTATATTAAATATATTGCTAATGTGACTATTTGAATTTCACATTAATTGCAAAATTGATACTGCTGAGAAGAACATACCTACTCCTGGACCTTGTTCTTGAGCAGCAGCAGCAGTATTTTGTTTCAGGCTCTTATTGTGTTATTTGATTGTAAAAGTGTTTGTTATAATGACTGTCTACGTAATAATATATAAGAAACCTATGAGAATTTAACTTAAATAATATTGTGATTAAATATTTGCTAATGTGACTATTAGAATTTCCCATTGTATAATTGATTCTGCTGAGAAGAGCATACCTGCTCCTGGACAGTGTTCTGGAGCAACAGTTTTCTTCTCAGTTTCTTATTGTATTATTTGATTGTGACAGTGTTTGTTTTAGTGACTGTTTACACAATAATATATGACAAATCTATTAGGATTTAACTTATATAACATTTTCATTCAAAGAAGTTAGCAGTAAATGAATATTTTCTTAAGTTATATTCGGGAATGGTTAAACTCACTTGCCTGGTATGCTCATGCATGTGTATTTGAAAGAAATCAATTGCATTTATCTTGTGGATCACTGAAATGATTTAGGATAAAACCTGCATTAATTCAATTATTTTAGCATTACTCAAATGTCTTATGTTTCATTCGAGACTTATTATAAGAAGGATTTATACCAATTTATTTTACAAGACATTACTGTAAGGAAATTCTGTTCATCCATAATTTAAATTTTATTTTCAGTTCGCAAGTGTTATTTTCTATATCGCAGAAATTAATTCAGCATCAGATCATGAATTACACTGAGATCCTCAAGTGGTTAAGAGAAGTATTGAAGTGTCGAAATTCCTTTCTTCAAAGACATAAGGAGTATGCTAATCTTGGAAGTCACATTGCCATTTGTAAGCAGGCACATATCAAACTTGAGGCAAGGTTAAATTTTAAATTTTTGATAAAATGCTAAAAATTTAATTATATGGTTCATGTCAAAAATCTATTCTGTTTTTTCTAATAATTACTGCTGTATGTACAGTTGGTATAAAACATCTTAATATGTTGGCAACATATATCACACGTTTCCATTGGCCCTTACTGCAGGTGTTAAACATTTGATCAAGATATGACTTTGTACTACTTCAGATCATTAAATTTTCTTAGGTAGAACGATCAGTGGCAAGGTGAGTTATAGTATTTGATTTGTGAAAGTGGATGCCGGTGGGATATTCATATTATTTGGTAACTGCTGCTTAGTATTCATTTTTGTAATTTCAGCACATTGATATGTGTGTGTGTGTGTGTGTGTGTGTGTGCGTACACACACACACACACACACACACACAAGGAGTATGCTAATCTTGGATTAGCATATTCCTTGCGCTCCAAGCATGCGTGTGGCATGCACACACACACACACACACACACACACACACACACTCTTGCCTCCCACTATTTCTCCCATTAAGTGCACCAATTAAATTACTAGGAAAAAATAATAAAATCTACTAGTAGATAGAGAAGTGTTGTGCTAGATTTGTTTTAAAATAGAATGTAGTTTCCTTGTAACTACCAGCAGTACGCTATGTATTAATATTTTATTGGGTAGTTATCATTAATTGATGAAGTTTAAATGTATTAGAATTTCTAATACAAATTTGAACCTATCTGGATAACTTGGGAAGAATGATTTCAGTATATAGTACTCAGTTTGAAATTGCACCAAAAATTGTATGAAATATATGAAAGATATGGAACCAATAAATGTGCATGGAAATATGAAATGATATGGAATGAAACGTAATGAATGAATTTCATTTATTTCATTTCATTTCATTTATTGTGTTTGGGGGGGGGGGGAATCCACACTGTGGATCCACACTGAGTCAGTTAGCTAGCAATTATTTAGATGATGAAGAAATTGACTGTACTTGTGCAGTGTTTTGTTTTACTTGTATATTAATAGTATTGGGGAAGGTCTAGACCAGGGATCAGCAACCTTTTTGGAGTGAAGAGCCATTTTTAAAATTATATCTGTTAAAAAAAAATTACGGAGCTGCACGTTTTTTTTTTTTTTTACAGTAACACGTTATCATGCTTGTAAAACACAGGGGTGAAATGTCACATGAAATTATATGCTATTTTAAAATATAAAATAATAAAACAAAGATTCCCTTCTCCTTACAAAATCATATGTATAAAATCCAATAACTTGCCTATTTCTTTAATTTTTTTAATTTAAAATATCTTCTTAGTGCGACTTTTGCTGTTGAACTTCTTCAGATAGTTTCTCAATATGTGGTGAATACGCCGTAATTTTCATTTTCAAACATGACGAAAGACTCCCATTGTTTAGTTGGTTTCTCAACTTACTTTTAATAAAATTCATATTAAAAAATATTTGCTCACACAAATATGTCGATCCGAAAATCGATAGAAGTCCAAATGCGTATGTTTTTAACTGAATGTAAGTGTCCGGTAAACAATTCCACATGTCAAATACAATCTGATCTTGCTTTTTAAGATCTTCTATTTCAGACCATTTGTGTTGTATTGCAAGGGTAGATTTTTGTCTTTCCAACTCCTCCAGGTCAGCTGTAAGATTTCTAAATTTTGAATTCCACAAATCCTTGGTTTTCAGGTCCTCTAACTCAAGTTGAAATGCAGCCTCATCAATTCCAGCAAAAGGTGAAAAATTTAATTCGGCAGGATTAATTTCAAGTGGTCGCAATAAAAATGACATAGTTGCCTTGTTCTTTCTAAACTTCTCAAATCTCCCATTAAATTCAGATTGCATGTTTACCACAATTTCTTTGAAAAAGGTTAAATTTATGGAATTATCAGCTTGTTCTTGTTGATATTTCTTCAACGTAGGAAAATGTAATAATGTGCCTTTTTCTAAGTCTGTCGCAAACAAATATAATTTTTGTTCAAACGAAATCACTTCTTCTGAAAGCAAAACTGCTGTATTTCCCTTTTCCTGTAAGTTTCTTATTTAGTGCATTTAAATGGGAAGTCATATCCACCATAAAGTAGAATTTTTGTAACCAATGAGTATCTTTTAACTGTGCATATTCAAGATCCTTTTGTCTTAGAAATAACTTAACCTCTCCAAGGCAGGTGGCAAATCGCATCAACACTGTACCTCTGGAAAGCCATCTTATTCTGTTATGCAAAAGAAGATCGGAATATTCACAATTTATTTCTTTAAGAAGTTAACAAAATTTCCGATGATGTAGTGGTATTGCCATTATTTTGTTAACAATTTCTACAACCAAATCCATCATTACTGTTATCTCTTTTGGAAAAGTTGTGTACAAAGTATCTCTTGATGGATTATGCAGTGAAAGGAAAACACGTCATGCAAAATTTGTTTTTTAATAAAGAAACAAAACCTTTTTTGTACCTTTCATGCTCGGTGCCCCATCGGTCGAAATAGATATTATTTTGTTAATATTAATACCCTTACTTTTCAAGCAAGTGGTAACAGCAGATTCAATGTCTTCTCCACGAGTTTGTCCTGTAAGTGGTAGTATATCGAGTAATTCTTCCTGAGGTCCTTGAGAGTTTATGTATCTACAAATAAGTATAATCTGTGCAATGTCATCCACATCACATGATTCGTCACAGGCAATGGAGAATTCTAGTGTTGAATTTAGATCTGTAACCTGCTGATTTGTTATATCTTCTGCCATTCGTATAGTTCTGTCCCTTACAATCTTAGCAGATAATGGCATATCTTTTATTTTGTAATTATTTCTGCTTCGTTTTTAAAATCGCAGAAAAGATACTTGGACATTTTAATAAAACATTCTTTTACATATTCGCTGTCCGTAAAAGTTTTCCTTGTTTAACAACTTCTTGAACGGCCACAAAACTAGCAATAGTTGTATTTCTTGATTCTTTTATCCATTTGGAAAATGAACATTTAGTTAGATTTACTTTGTGTTGCAACTCTTCTACTGCCTTTTTTCTTTCATCTCCCCGTGAATATGTTTTGTCAAATGTATCGTGTTTATTTAAAAAAATGTCTTTATATTTGATTTTTTATTATTTGAAAGCTTTTCATGGCATATTAAACACGTTGGAAATCCTGCTGTATTTGCTACAAATGCATAGGTTTTGGTCCATTCACTTTTAAACTCCCGATTTTCTTGTTCTATCTTTCTCTTCTTTGCTGACATTTTAAATACTATAACAATATTTTTTTGTTAATATTTAATTGAATGTTACAATATTCACATTACCTAACACAATCGCCAGTAAATAAAAGCACGGCAACGTCCACTACAAAACCTTTACTTATTTTAACAAATTGAGCAAATTTACATACTACACCTGCACTATATGCGAAGACAATGGGCACATTCAGACAGGCAAGCGCTACCATAGCGCTACATGTGCTAGCCTAGCGTGACGTCATAAATGTGTCCGAGCCAACTGCTCGATCGTAGCGCTACCATAGCAATTGCCATTCGCTACAAATTAATTTAATTTGTAGCGATTTGCCTGGCTAATCACGTCCACTGTAAACTGACGTTTTTTGAGTATCGACATATGGTTAGGGGTCATTTGACCTACAAAATATTTCTTTTTACTTCTATGTTTAGATAGATCGTTTAATAATGAAAAGAGCCGCAATTATTCATTCAAAGAGCCGCAGGTTGCTGACCCCTGGTCTAGTCTCTAGAGAGTGATTTGTTAATGATGTTAAGTTTAGAAGAGTGATAAAGGACATAGATTACATAAAATATGTGCATGCTGACTTTGAACCAACTGGTTACATATGTAGCCAACAATAAATATCGGGCAATATTTCCAAGTGCTAGGTTTGCAGTTTGTATAGAGGGCACTGTAGGCCGAAAACTCTATTCATGAGAATCTGGTCCACCTAATCAATGAAACTAGACACTTTATTGAAAATAGTAGACAAAGAGTTAAAATTTGAAGGGAACGTTAATTTCAAGAAAAAGGAAGTTATTTTCCTACTTTGCGAGATGAGTGCTATCATATCAAATGCTGAATGCTAAAAGACAACCTCTTTTACTGCTGCTGTGTACAGATATAGGGCGTCAAAGCTGTAAAACTGAGAGGAAACCTCCACAGCATTTAAAGGAATGTGGGGAACCAACCAGGACTTGTGACATAATGTCCAATTCTCACCTTCTCGTGGTGCACCCTGTTCAGTATCTACCTGGATACTCAACGAACCAGGATGGGCTAGCAGTTTGAGATTTAGCAATCAAATTGTATTCTTATTGGCTTACACCACAAGTAAAATGATGGTACAACATAACATGGTTTCATGCTGGCTGGGGCTTCGCCCAGTTAAACAAGGCCTCTGTTGTTTTCACCAGGGAACCAGGGCAAACAGCAAAAAGTCAGCTACTGGAACAAATCCTGAAACACACTCCAACTCAACCTCACCAGAGTTTAAAGATCACTACTATCAACATAAGAAGCCTGAATGGCAACGAAATGGAACTAGTAGAAGAATTGGATAAGTCCCAGATCGATATAATAGAGGTGAATGAAACAAAAAAAAAAAAAATGCTAAAACTGGTGATCTTTCTAAACAATAAATACAAAATGTTGTATTCAATAATAAAAATCAGGAAAAAGAAGGAGTAGCTATAGTATTTAATGCTAAATATGAGGCTAATCGTTTTGAATGGCAGGCAATATCAAGTAGAGTGATGTGGGCAAACATCAGAATGTTGAACTAGACAATGAGACTATTTGTGCTTACAGTCCAGAAAGTTCTACTAAGCTGGAAGCGGAGGACTTTTTTGAGGCTTTAGAGAAAGCAACTGACACAATAAAAAATGAAAAGTTGATGCATGTTGGGGATCTAAATAGCAAAGTAGGGAATGATTGTCAGACATAGAAAAATATTTTAGGAAAATTTGGAGAAAAGAGCAAAGCTAATAATAATGGCAAATACCTGTTGGATTTCTGCTCTGGACTGTTTATTACTAACACCATGTTCCAACATAAAAATGTGCACAAATTCACATGGAGAGAAGAGGCAAGGAATAAGAAAAGTCTCATTGACTATGTTATTGTTGATAGTGATGTTTTCTCCCTGGTGCAGGACACCAGAGTGTACAGAGGATTTGAATTTGGAAGCGATCCCTATTTAGTCTTGAGCAGGATAAAATTGAATTTCATATTCAAAAGAATAACATGTAAGTTTTAAAGCGAATAAAAGTTGAGATGTTCTCTGATGTGAACTGTAGACATACACAAAGATTATTGAAGGAAAAATGAAAGCGTTTGAGAACAGAAACCAAACCTTGGAGATTCAGTGGCAAGCCTTGAAGAAAACCCTGATTGATTCAGCCAGAGAGGCATGTGGTGAGGTTATCTGCAAGGATAGAAAAATCAGAACTCCATGGTGGACACAGGAAGTTAAAGAGGCAGTGAAGGAAAAGAAGAAAGCATATCAAAAGTTCTGCCAAATAAGTCAGCTTGTGCTCTCAGAGAATACAGAGACAAATGTAAGAAAGCTAAACACTATGTAAAACAAGCTAAACAAAAGTCATGGGAAGACTGGTAAGAACATAGAAAATAAAAATCAGAGAGGTGGTAAAATATTCTGTGGGCTGTTAAAAAAGCTCAGAAATGGAAGAATAGGAAGAGTGCTATAAAAGGAACTAGAGATGATAAAGGTGATTTGAAAACTGGAGAAAAAGATATCCTTGATGTAATTGCTAAATGAAATAAGCAGTGACAGCACAGTGGTAAAAACACTCAAAAAGCATGATATCAGGAATACATATCCATACTTGGATTAGAAAAAGCCATCAAATGCCTGAAATGTTGAAAGGCAACAGGAGTAGATGATATTCGACCAGAAATGCTTAGGTATGGAGGTATAAAATGTCTTTCAGTGGCTGCACTGCATAATTAAGAAGGCCTGGACAGATTCCAGGGATGAATTCCAGATGATTGGAGTAGAGCTTTCATATTACCTATATACAAAAAGGGAAATAAAACTGAATGTGAGAATTAAAGAGATATTTCCCTACTCAGTGTTGCTGGTAAGATTTATGAGATACAGGTTGAAAAGGATTGTGGAAGCGAAGCTTGATAATGGGCAAGCTGGATTCAGGCTAAATAGAGGCTGTCAGGTTCAGATTTTCACTTTACAACAAATAGTTGAAAAATTGTGAGAATATAACAAAGATGTGTAGTATTTAAGTTTTATAAACCTGCAAATAAATTTAAATGGAATAAGAGAGAAATTAGTCAAAACACTAAATTATCTTTATATAAGACAAGTTTCAAACCAATTTTGACTAATGGATCTGAGAGCTGGGTCAGAAGTAAAACACTTGACCAAAGATTAGAGACCACAGATATGAGATTCCTGAGAAAGATTAGGGGCATGAATAGATGGCATCAATGGCAATATATTAAAAATGAGGATATTAGGAAAGACTTGACATTGTTAGCATCCAAGAATGTGTTAGTAGAGCTAATCTTAGGTGGTATGGTCACTTAAACAAAATGGGAGAGGAAAGATTAGCAGAATAAGTGTTCTCTGCCAGGTTGGCAGGAAAAAGACCCAGATGAAGACTAAGATATAGGTGGATTGATACAGTAAAAAGTTCCTTAGAAGACAGAGATATAAGATCTGTTAATGTTGGTCTTGACAGATAACAGATTTATTTGGAGGAAAATTGTTGATAGGAAGTTATTAATCATGTAAGTTCTTCATGCAGTACTATCATAATATCCTGTTCACCCAATGAGGATACATATCAGGAATTTGATGATGATAGTGTACAGATATAAACAGGTGGGTTTTCAGAAAACAGGAAGATGGCTGAAAAAACCCTGAGGTGAATAATCAAGATAATAGCTGGTTATGTAATTGTCAGTATGAAAACAGATTGAAAGAAAATGTGGTCTCTCGAGTTTTTGGAATATGTGAGGGAGAGAAGATATCACCATACAAGTTGGTAATGGTATCTTATAATATAGGCAGAAGGAGTTTTATTTGATCTTCTAGAGGTAAAATTCATGGTCTTCCATGGAATCTTGGTAAGAGTGTATTTAAGTAATGTGAAGTATGTTTTAATGGATTCTGAATGAACTTGCTATCATTAGATGTTGTAAGTACATCATTGGTAAATGTGTACATGGAAAGATGTTTTTAAATATGAGTGACTAAAGGGTACCTCTCTTTATCAGTCCTTGGATTCTGTGGAATCCAGGAGTATGGATGATAATAATAGTAATAATATAGAGTGTAAGCTAGGTAATGAAGCATCTGGCAAGTGGTACAACAAATAAGATTAAGAAAGGAGATCTCAGATGGTAAAAAAATGTGTAAAAAAAAGTGAGAAAGGAGATTATTGTATGGTGATTCAGCATTCACTTGGATGCTTGATGAGCGCATGATGAAATTATTTTTCAATGCAAAGATTAAAGATGCTAATCAGCTCTCAGAATGGAGAGAGAGAGAGAGAGAGTATAGTGTTGGTAAATATGAATGATTTAGAAAGTAACAAATATGGTTTAAGATGTGATATGAAAGATTTACTGGAAGTATTGAACAGTAGAATGCTGAGATGTTAAGTCTCTTGCAATATATGCTACTTGGACAGAAGTCAATAGACGCCAAAATGTGAGGAATACACAGCCATAGCACCTACCTTAATAAGATGTGGGATCTCCTGTTGCTGTGATAACTGTGGCAATCCCATGAGGGATACTTTCCATAAGGTACAGTAGCGATCAATGGGAATTTTGGACCATTCTTCCTGTAGGCATGTAGGTTCTCAACTGTTATGGGGAAGATGTCCCTTGACTTCACCCAATGCTCCTGTTCATCTTACAGATGTTCAGTAGTGTTGAGATTAGGGCTCTGTGGAGGCTAGTCAAGTGTGGTGATGTTCATGTCCACAAACCATGCAGTTACAGCAGCAGCTATATGACATGGTGTATTGTCTTGCTGAAAGAGACAGTGGTCAGTTCTGTATAAATGCTACAAAGTAGGAAGCATTGCATTGTCCAGAATGTTCAGATACCTCTCATAGTTCAGTGTTTGTGGCACCATGGCAGAGGTTCAAGACCAAACCAGGAAAAACAGGACCATACACACTGCACCTCCAAATTTCATAGTTTGGTTTACATACTCTGGTAAGAGACGTTCACCAGGCATCCATCACATCTACACCTCTCCATCTGCTCGTTAGAGGGTGTAGCTTGATTTGTCACTCCATAGCACAGTTTTCCAAGCTTCCATGTCCCGTTGTACACGCTGTCTGCATCACTGAAGTTGACGTTGCATATTGGTTTGGTAATGTGGGGTTTGCATATTATGGTCCTACCATGGAAACCCATGTTGTGAGCCTCAGTTCTGAATGCTTTTGTGTTGATGCATGTTCCAGTTGATATCTGGAACTCTGCCTTCAATGTGTCAGTCAGCAAATAGCAGTTTTTACATATACCTCATAGCACCCTACGATCACATTCGGTGAATGTGGGTCATCTACTGTGGGTATAAGTTGACTCCCTGCACCTCCATCCAGTATGGTATAACTGATCATTGACCTGGGATTTTCCCAATTTGTCAACAGTTTGCCAAACAGATAGGCCTGCAACATGGCATCCTATCAAAATGCCTCTTTCATATTACGTCAGTTCTTTTCTCGCAGCCATTTCACTCAGACACAGTTGCATTGACTAAGGAGCATCATATGTCTCTGATTTATACCAGTTACAAAGAAATGACTCTCTACGTATCACGATGCACCTTGCCCATTGTGGATGTGGGGGGGTATCTGTTGACTTCTTTCCAAGCAGTGTATTGGAGCAAATTGAGAAGAGCAGTGACAGTGATTGCAAATTAGTCAGTGCATAAACTGTGTAGTTTGCAGATAGATGGAGCAAATTTAATGAATGAAGAGATTATTAGGGAACTATTAGGGAACATTCATGTATGAGTGCGTACTTGCATGTATCAAATACGGATGCAATAAGGATGACAAGATGCAGTGATAGAAGTGGATGCAAGGGTTTATTGCAGATGAAGTATGCTAATATATATATATATATATATATATAATTTCTGCAAGCATACTTGAGAAGAGACTCAGAAAAAATTGATGAGAAACTGGGGTAGAACATGCTGTGTGTGTGTGTGTGTGTGTGTGTGTGTGTGTGTGTATGTATGTATGTATGTATGTATGTATATATAGGAATTTTCAGATCAGATTTTTACTTTATAGGAAAATTTTCGGAATATAACAAGATCTACATTTAAGTTTTGTAGACCTTTTGTTGGTTTTGCTTTTGTGAACATTATACAGAGCACTATTTAGTCTATATTTAAGTTCTAAGTCGTCACCATTATCATCAAATTCCTGATATGTACTTTGAGTGAGAGGGTGTAAGGTTATTATAATGTGCTACATGAAAATATTCCATCATTACTAACTTCATATCAACAGTTTTTCTCCAAATTGTTATATGTCAATAACCCAAAACCATCAGCTCTTATATTTCAGTCTTCTAAGGCACTTCTTAGTTTATCATTCTATCTACACATTGGTCATCCTCGTAATCTTTTTTTACTATCATCCAAAAAAAAAAAACAACTAGTTTTTTTCTAACCTGCATTTTTTACCCCCTTCCATTTTTTTAAGTGACCATAATCACCTCCTCTGAGATAATAATACTCCCATTGAATCCACTTCACTCCCCCCAGTATATTTCTCAGAACACTCTTGTCTGTGATCTTTGATCAAATATTTTATTTCTAACTCGGCTCTGAGGGCTATAAGTTAAAATTAGTTTCAGCATTGTCCTATTTATACAGCTAATTTAGTGTTTTAACTAATTTCTTTCTTATTATAAATTTCTTCAATTGACTTCCTTCCATGCCAACTTTGCTAATTCTATTGTCTATTTGCAATTTTAATTCACCATCTTTGCTAACAATTGTGCTTAAATAGCTGAAATATTTTATTTGTTGTATAAGCTCTCCATTCAGGATGCACTTCATATTGCCTACGTTCATTGTCTTAGTCTTTTTATTGACAATTTTCATACCAAATTTATTATGATAGTTATTCAACTTTATTAGGGAATCTGCAGACTTGTACTTGATTTCTTTTGGAATATAACATCATCTGCTTAAAGTAAAGAGATGACATTAAAATCTCCAATTTTTCAATCTTTTAATTCCACTTTCTGTTATACTGTGATCCATATAAATGCTGAATAACAGAGGAGATAATCTGTACCATTGTCTCACACCTCAGTTAACATCTTCTTGTACCTTCGTAAATTCTAACTGCTGACTTTGCAACTCAGTATAGTTTTTCAACACTGTATATTGCATGATAGTCAGCATGTAAGTCAGTAGTTAGAATTGAAGGAAGTATGGGGAGATGGTTTAATCCATGTGTAGAGACTCAAGTGCTGTGAGGACCATATTGGAGGCTTAATGGATTGTATACAGCACTCAGAAAGGGTTAAAACAGAATTTAATACTTCCTATATATTTCGTCTCAGTAAATGAGACATCTTCAGGGATTACAAGAAAACTAATGTCACATCAAAAACAAATAACACACAATACTAAGCCCAACCACGTGGGTGACACTCAAGTCCTATCTAGGTGGAGCGCCCTCTAAGGGCGGTTGTAGGTGGCCTGGAATGTAAAGTGGGACCTCTGGTGATAAGCGTTTCCCAAATCTTAAGAAGCTTAATGCAACCATATTTGTTGAGATTTGGTTGGTTCCTGAGAGCTGCTGCTGATTCTAAGAATAGTCTCTCTTTTTTGAATTTGCTGTGGTGGAGCATGGTGGTTTTTCCCCATGAGATCCTGTGGGTTGTATCCAAGACATGGACAGCCAAGCCTGACTGACCATAGTTATGTTTGCAGATGTATGACTTATGTTCCTCCAGGCGGATAGTGACTGATCTGCCTGTCTCTCCAAAGTACACCAGTTTACATGAACAGGGTACTTTATAGACTCCAGGCATTGAGAGAGGAGGGAGCTGAACTTTTGTAGAGCGGATAAGGGTAGCAAGTTTGCAGTGGGGCTTAAATGCGGTGTGTAGGTTGTACTTTTTTAAAATCTTGGCTATTTTTTCTGATGTGCCACGGATGTAGGGTATGGTGATGGCATTTCTAAACTCTTTCTGAAGAGAAGACCAAGGGAAGGGGGAAGACCTGATTATTTTTTTAATACTGTGATCACTGTAACCATTGGAGAGGAAAGTGTTGTGTATGTGATAAGCTCAGTTGTAAGGGTGGTTTCACTGGAACAAAGATTGTGGGCTCTCTTGGTAAGAGTTTTAATAATGCCATATTGTTGAGCATGGTGGTGGTGGGAGAGTTTGTGAATGTATCTGCCTGTATGTGTGGGTTTTTTATATACAGTGAAGGAAAGTACCATTGGGAAGACGTGTAACTAAGGTGTCTAGGAAGGGTAAACAATTGTTCTTTTCCATTGTAAACTGGATTCTTGATGTAGGCTGTTGAGGTGACTGAGGAAAGAGTCTAATGTGTCTGGGCCATGAGGCCAAATAGAGAAAACATCGTCTACATATTTTAGCCAGATAGACGGTTTGAGAGGGGCTGATTCTATGGCTCGTTTTTCAAATTCTTCCATATAAAAATTGGCAGGGTGGGGGGGAACCCATGGCAGTTCCCTCTATCTGCTTGTAAATTTTGTTCTTCCAAGAAAAATAACCAGAATTGATGGCAAAGGAAAAGAAATCTAAGCATTGGAAAGCATTTCCAAGTGTGACATTTTTTTTTTTTTTTTTTTTTTTTGTTCCTTTCAGAATTATTTTTTTCTGAGTTCAGTTAATTTGCCTGTAAGTTGGAGATGTCAGTGAGGCCATGTGCAAATATATTTTTCTTTGTTTAACAAAAATGTTCACTGCTTGGTGGTCCATATAGCACAAATATATCTCTCTCTTCTAAAAGATTCTATACAATATCTACAGGGAAATAAAGATAGAAATTGCAAAGCTCATCACGCTTAGCGTACATTATAATACTAGGAAGCATGAGTTTGAAGAAATTTCTGGGTCTTTTATTTCATAGCAAAAAATGAATGAGCTATTCATAATAATTCTATTATCATTTTTAATCAGACTGTTTTATTTTATAAGACTGAAGTAAAGTCAAAATCATAAACATGTTTTGCTTTAACTTAATAATAACAGATTCTTTAAACTGAAATATAGCCCATCTGAAAACCAGCAGAATAACAGATTTTGCTGGTTTTCAGATTTCACAAGAATTTATCATGTTTAAAAATGTCTTCTTATTCCATTTACCTTATTTACTTTATGTAGTGAAAATATCTATTCTTGATTAATTAACTTTCCTTTATTGCAGGTGGTTTTTTTTATGTACCTTTGGAGCATTGATATCGATGCTGTGTTGGTTGCGATGTCTTGCTTTGTACTACTTTGTGAAGAAGCCGACATTAGATGCGGTCAGGATGATTTAACTGTCACTTACCTTTTACCTAATTACCATATATATCAAGAACTTGCTTCAGCAAGTACTGTCCTCACAACAGGTAACTGATTATTAATATAATAATACTATTTTTAACTGTCTTTTTGTTTTATAAAAACCGTCTCCAGTCAAATTGTGTAAGTCAATAAACAAAATTTATACGAGGCCTCATCAGAAAGTGTCAAAACTAAAAGTAAAGGCTTATACTAAAGAGTGGATCCCTTAGATTCTTTCCTTAGAAAGCAGTAGAGTAATATCCTTAACATATGCACTTGTTTCCACATTTTTCCAATAAGTTTCTCTTCATTACAATTCTTCTCTTTAAGATGAAAGAAAAATAAAATTCAGCTGGAGCCAATCGTTGGACAGATTAGCTGAGAAGAAAACACTTTTGGTCTCCAACCAGTAAGTCAAGGATTTGAATTCCATGGCATGCATGGCTTTTGTCTGTATATATATATATATAAATCCCATATATATATATATATATATATATATATATATATACACACACACACACACATATGAGGTGCAAAACCTGTTGCACATCAGCACCTTGTGTCGACAAAATTATACGATTGAATTTAGATTGCAGATGAATTTCATTGCCCAATGCAAGACTGCCACGTTGTGTTTTTAATCACTCCCACACATGGGAGGCCACAGCACATGTGGCATATCAGTGCTATAGTTGTGCATGGGTCATAAGAAAAGTACTCTGTTGAGATTCTTTTTTAGAGGTCATAGTCTTTGGGGAATACTTCAAGAAGAATGCTGTTCCAGAAAATAGCAGATTTAGCAGTTCAATTGTAAATGCTAGAAAAACATTAAAAATTAAATAAAAATTTACATTTATTATTTGAGGATTATAACAGTGCCCATCAAAGCAGAATATGGGAGGCAATGAAATTTTTAGAATACTCGAAAACCATATTAATATGATACAAGTATGTAATGGCACCCCTCCCTACTTTCCCCTGAGCAAGGTACATCTTATAGGAAGTTTTTGGTATCATGCTAAACAGCTGGCCAATTCTCTGATCCCCCTCACTGGAAGTTCCCCTTCCTATATAAAAAACTCGATCCACTTTAAAGCCCTCACAGAAAATTTAACCTTGAAGAAGACAGACATATTGGTAAGCTTTGATATCTCCTCTTTGTTTATCAATATTCCCTTAATTGACACCTTATCTCTCTTAGAAAACGTTTTTCCCTCTGACATCTTAGATCTCTTTTCCTTTGCCATTGACTCTGGGTATTTCTCTTGGAACAAAAAAATCTACAAGCAGATAGAGGGAACTGCCATGGGTTCCCCCCTCTCACCCTCCCCCCTTGCCAATTTCTATATGGAAGATTTCGAAAAACGAGCCATAGACTCAGCCCCACTCAAACCCTCTATCTGGCTAAGATATGTAGATGATGTGTTCTCTATTTGGCCTCATGTCCCAGACACGTTAGACTCCTTCCTCAGTCATCTCAATAGTCTACATCCAAGAATCCAGTTCACTATGGAAAAGGAAAAGAACAATTGTTTACCCTTCCTAGACACCTTAGTTACACGTCTTCCCAATGGTACACTTTCCTTCACTGTATACAGAAAACCCACACACACACAGGCAGATACATTCACAAACTCTCCCACCACCACCCCTCTCAACAATATTGCATTATTAAAACTCTTACCAAGAGAGCTCACAATCTTTGTTCCAGTGGAACCGCCCTCACTACTGAGCTTAACCACATACACAGCACTTTCCTCTCCAATGGCTACAACGATCACAGTATCAAAAAAATAATCAACTCCTCCCCCATTCCCCGTCCTTCTCGTCAACAAGATTTTAAAAATGCCATCACCATACCCTACATCCGTGGCACATCCGAAAAAATAGCCAAGATACTAAAACAGTACAATCTACACACAGCATATAAGCCCCACCGCAAACTGGCTACCCTTATCCGTTCTACGAAAGATCAGCTCCCTCCTCTCTCTCTGCCTGGAGTTTACAAAGTACCCTGTTCCTGTAAGCTGGCGTACTTTGGACAGACAGACAGATCAGCATCCATCCATCTAGAGGAACACAAGTCTTACATCTTCAAACACAACTATGGCCATTCAGGCTTGGCGGACCATGTTTGGGACACCACCCACAGGGTATCATGGAAGAAAACCACCATGCTCCACCACAGCAAATTCAAGAAAGAGAGACTTTTCTTAGAAGCAGCAGCAGCTCTCAAAAACCAACCAAATCTCAATAAATATGGTTGCATTAAGCTTCCGAAGATTTGGGAAACACTCATCACCAGAGTTCCCACCTTACATTCCAGGCCACCTACTACTGCCCTTAGAGGGCGCTCTACCTAGATTGGACTGTAGTGTCACCTACGTGGTTGGGCTTAGTATTGTTTGTTATTTGTGTATATGTTACATTAATTGTTTTTGTAATCCCCGTAGATGTCCTAGTGACTAGGACGAAATATAGGAAGTATTAAATTCTATTTTAATTCTTTTTGAGTGTTGTAAAAAATCCATTAAGCCTCCAACATGATGTCCTCACAGCACTTAAGCCTCTACACACAGAAGTTTTTGGTAGTGAGACCACATTATAATATAAGGAGTTTATTAAAAATAAACAATTAAAACTCAAGTTTTGTGTGTCATTAGACTTGCATCATCAGGGGTAGTGGTACCTAAAAGTGTTACACCACATATTATGTGTGCATCATGTGGGGTCCCTGTTTAAGGATGAATAGGTATTGGAATCTTCTAATAGGCTGTTTATTTTTCTTGTGTATTTATCTGAATTCATAACTACGGTTGTATTTCCATTACCTGCTTTGACTATTACTACATTTTTATCTCGTCTTAATTCTTTAAGGGCTATGAATTCCGATTTAGGTAAGTTTCTACGTGCTACTTTACATTTTAGTGATAAGGTTGAAATTTGTATGTGGATAAGATTTTCCGAATCTCGAGGAAGATTGCTGATTCCTTTTTCAATTTGTACTATGATGTCTACTTTTGGAATGTTCTGTGTAGGTAACCCAAAATTGAAACCTTTCATTCGGAGATTTTTTTCCATTTTTAACACACAATAAAATCAATGACGTGATCAAAAAGTTATCTGATTAGTCAGAAGAATTAAATATCAAAACATCCATTGGTCCCAAGAATTTATGGCACACCAAAAATACACAAAAAATATATTCTGTTATGGCCATTTGCAGATGGGAGAGATTCTTTGACCTCAAACTTAGCAAAATATCTGCCCAAACATGATATCACCACACATAGGAAAAACAGAATCATCTGTAAAGAATAGTTTACATTTCATTGAAAAGGTAAAAGATATAAATATAGAACCTTCAAACATTTTAGCAAGTTTCATTATAGTCAGTCTCTTCACAAATGTACCAGAAATAACATAGTGGATCTACTTGTAAATCTTTACCCATTGGACACTATAGGACTCTTCAAACACTGCATGGAAAACACTTTTTTAATATTTCAAGACAAATATTGGGAACAAAAAGGCCACTCGTCATGTGTTCCTGCCCCTTTTTCCAGCCTTAGCCAACCTGTTTATGGAAAATTTCAAAACTAATACATTAAAAACCTATCAGAAGATGGGTTTTTAATGTATTAATTTTTAATGCATTAAAAATCTATCAGAAGAAACCAAAAGTTTGGTTACATTACGTTGATTTATATTTATGTGTTCCACAATTTTAGTGTTCCACAGTTAAAAACAAGGTAAATTTGCTGCTATTTGCAAAGGATATCAAGGAAAGGTAATTTTTTGTGCTGTTCTAGTTCGATAGTGAATTTTATATTGGAATGCAAGTTGTTCAGATAATGCGTTTCTGCCCCTTTCTCCAACCTGTTTATGGAAAATTTCAAAACTAATGCATTAAAAACCTATCAGAAGAAACCAAAAGTTTGGTTACGTTACGTTGATAATATTTTCGTCATTTGGTTGGGAACGGTTGATGAGCTGATTGCTTTCAAAGATTATCCGAACAACTTGCATTCCAATATAAAATTCACTATTGACTAGAACAACACAAAAAATTACCTTTCCTTGATATCCTTTGCAAATAGCATCAAATTTACCTTGTTTTTAACTGTGGAACACTAAAATTGTTCACATTTTTATTACGAAAAGAAAAAATGGTCTTCTCCATATACAGAAAACCTACCACAATGGGAAGATTTTTAAATGCTGCTTCACAAAGTAGCTTTTTTTACTTTTATAAAAAATATCAAGATTCCTACATTCACTATCATCATCATCATCAAATTCCTGCCATGTACCCTCAAGGGGTGTACAGGATATGATAGTACTACATGAAAAAAATTACATCATTACTAACTTCCTATCTACAATTTTCCTCCAAATCAGTCTGTTACTTGTCAAGACTCCAACATTATTAGATCTTATATTTCTATCGTCTAAGGCACTTTGTACCGTATCAATCCACCTATATCTTGGTCTTCCTCTGGGTCGTTTTGCTGCCAACCTGGCAGAGAACACTTGTTTTGCTAATCTTTCCTCGGCCATTCTGTTTAAGTGACCATATCACCTGAGATTAGCTCTGCTAACACATTCCTGGATACTGACAATGTCAAGTTCTTTCCTAATATCCTCGTTTTTAATATGATATTGCCATTGATCCTATCTGTTCACGCCTATAATCTTTCTCAGGACTCTCATATCTGTGGTCTCTAGTCTTTGGTCAAGTGTTTTATTTCTGACCCAGCTCTCAGATCCATAAGTTAAAACTGGTTTGAACACTGTCTTGTATACAGCTAATTTAGTGTTCTGACTAATTTCTCTTTTATTCCATATGAATTTGTTCAATTGACTTCCCACCATACCAGCTTTGCTGATTCTGTCGTCTATTTCTATATTTAATTTACCATCTTCGGTAAAAATCATGTCTAAGTAGCTGAAATGTTTTACTTGTTCCACAGGTTTTCCATTCAAAACACAGTTGACGTTTTCAATGATTCTGCCTATTTTCATTGTCTTTGTCTTTTTATTGCTGACCTTCATACCATATCTATTACAGCAGCTATTCAATTTAGTCAGAGAATCTTGCAGACTTGTAGCGGATTTATTTAGAAGTATAACATCATCATCTGCATAAAGCAAAGAGCTGACATTAACAGCTCCAATTTCGATATCATTTTTAATACCACTTTCCTTCATAATGTGATCCATATAGATAATGAATAACAGAGGGGATAATGTACATCCTTGTCTCACACCAGATTTAACATTAAACTATCTTCCTGTACTTCCTTCAATTCTAACTCTGACTTACAACTCAAAGACTAAGTATTGCTTGATATAATGCCCCACTGACACCATATAACTGCAGAGTATTGTACAGCCTCTCTCTTGGCACCTTGTCATATGCCTTCTCCAAATCGACACAACTTAAATACAGATCTTTGTTATATTCCCATGCTTTCTCGACTATTTGTCGTAAAGTGAAGATCTGATCCTGACAGCTCCTATTTGGCCTGAATCCAGCTTGTTCTTCACCAAGCTTTTCTTCCACAATTCTTCTCAACCGTTTCTCAAGTATACTTGCATAGATCTTACCAGTAACACTCAGTAGGGAAATACCTCTGTAATTCTCACATTCAGTTTTATTTCCCTTTTTATATATGGGTACTATAAGAGCTCTACTCCAATCATCGGGAATTCATCCCTCTGTCCAGGCTTTATGAACTATGCAGTGCAGCTACTGTAAGACTCTTATACCACCATACTTCAGCATTTCTGGTCGAATATCATCTACTCCTGCTGCCTTTCCACATTTCAAGCCTTTGATGGATATCTTTTTCTCCCATTTTCATGTCACCTTTATCATCTCTAACTCCTTTTACAGCACTCTTTCCTCCATTCCTAACCTTCTTCAACAACCTCCAGAATATTTTGCCACCTTCTTGATATTTATTTTCTATATTCTTGCCAAAGACCCCCCATGACTTTTGTTTAGCTAGTTTTACCCAGTATTTAGCATACTTGCATTTATCTCTGTATTCTCTAAGAGCACAAGCTGACTTATTTGGCAGGAACCTTTGATATGCTTTCTTCTTTTCCTTCACTGCCTTTTTAACTTCCTGTGTCCACCAGGGAGTTCTGACTTTTTTATCCTTGCAGACAACCTCACCACATGACTCTCTGGCAGAATCATTCAATGTTTTCTTCAGATTTTGCCACTGAATCTCCAAGGTTTGGTTTCTGTTCTCAAACTCTTTCATTTTTTCTTCAATAATCTTTGTGTATTTTAGTCTACAGTTCACATCTGAGAGCTGCTCAACTTTTATTCGCTTAAAAACTTTCTTACATGTTATTCTTTTCAATATGAAATTCAATTTTATCCTGCTCAAGACTAAATAGTGATCGCTTCCAATTTCAAATCCTCTGTACACTCTGGTGTCCTGCCCCAGGGAGAAAACATCACTATCAACAATAACATAGTCAATGAGACTTTTCTTACTCCTTGCCTCTTCTCTCCATGTGAATTTGTGCACATTTTTATGTTGGAACATGGTGTTAGTAATAACCAGTCCATGTCCTGAGCAGAAATCCAACAGATATTTGCCATTATTATTAGCTTTGCTCTTTTCTCCAAATTTTCCCAAAATATTTTTGTATGTCACAATCATTTCCTACTCTGCTATTTAGATCCCCAACAAGGACCAACTTTTCCTTTTTCATTGTGTCAGTTGCTTTTTCTACAGCGTCAAAAAATTCCTCCACTTCTACCTTAGTAGAACCTTCTGTGGGACCATAGGCACAAATAAGTCTCATTGTCCAGTTTCTCATTCTCATATTTGCCCACATTACTCTACTTGAGACTGACTGCCATTCAAGAAGATTAGCCTCGTATTTGGTGTTGAATACTATGGCTACTCCTTCTTTTCCTTGATTGGCATTTCCTGAATATAACATTTTGTATTTATTGCTCAGAAAGATCTCACCGGTTTTGGTCTTTTTTGTTTCAGTCACCCCTATTATGTCGATCTGGTACTTACCTAATTCCTCAACTAGCTCCATTTCTTTGCTATTCAGGCTTCTTACGTTGAGAGTACTGATCTTTAACTCTGGTGATGTTGAGTTGGGGTTTGTTTTCAGATTTGTTCCAGTAGCTGACTTTTTGCTGTTCGCCCTGGTTCCCTTTTCTTCTTTGAAAAACAACGGGGATCCCTTGTTTAACCGGGCGACGCCCCAGCTGGCATGAAATTTTGTCATGTTGTACCATCATTTTTTATTTTGGTTTAACCAATAAGAATACAATTTGGTCGGCTAATGTCAAATTGCCACCCCATCCACATTCGTTCAGTATCCAAGTAGATACCCAACAGGGTGCACCACGAGAAGGTGAGGATTGGACATTAAGTCAGAAGCCCTGGTCGGTTCTCCGCATTCCTTTAATGGCTATGTGGAGGTCTCCTCTCAGTTATACAGCTTTGACTCTTAAACACCCCCTACATTCACTAACCCCAGAAAATAAAAAAACCAGGCATCTGTAAGATTTATTGCTCTTGTGGCATTTGTTATGTAGGCCAGACAAGAAGGTCTGGAGAGATCTGCATGACTGAACATGTAAAAGACATCGAAAAAAGAAGAGAGCATAAATCATGCCTGGCATTCCACAACTACTACTGGCCATCAAGTACTCTGGCATCGAACAAAAATGTCATGTATTGATAACTGTTTCACAAGAAAATGTAAAGAAATGAAATACAATAGTTGCTCATTACAGAAACTCCATAACAACCACCAGTTCTTCATAGTACATGGTTTGCTATAGTGAATTTGGGAGAGCAAAAGCTTTCCATTTTCCATGTTCTTCTGGAATATATACCATCAAAAATATTGAAGATAGATGAGGAAACTTTCATTCCAGAGTTTAGAATAATCTTTTTTTTTTGACCCTTGCCATTTCTTCTTGTCATATATTAAGTTGAGAATATATAAAAGTTAAACTGCAATACTTTGTCATTCCCCCCCCCATTTCATATTTGATATTATTTCATTTCCTTAATAAAAAATATTAAATAAATCCTGAATATGAATTGCCAGCCTAGTTGGCTGATTGGTAGTATATTTACTTTTCAACAGACTGCAGGTTCAAATCCTTCCATGAACATGAGTTTTTATGATTGTGGTTAAGTAGGAGATGAATTTTATTGCCTGCCATTACCAACACTGCTTAATTAAAGTCTTGAACTGGCTTGTGAAGTTCCTTGTTTGGTATCATGAATTGTCGTGAAGAAGTATATGCCATTTACTACCATACTGCTATTTACCATAAGCTACCTAAGAATACTTGACCCATTGCAAAGTGGCAGTTAGGTTGATTAATAATACTTTACTTACTGGTCACTCCACTCTGTTTCACACCTACATTCAATTTCTGTTACAAGTATTTTTTTTATTTTTAACAGATATTTACATAATTACTGTTCATCAGAATTGACATCAATAATTTGTTATTCCTCTAAATCTATTAAATCAGATTTGCAGAAGAGGAGGTGTTTTTCTCTTTCCCCATTACAAAGTAGCTAATTTCACTTCACTACTCCTGAAGATAATGCATTTTTTGCCAATAATGCCGATGATAAAGTGAGCACAATCTCGGCAGTCTGGTTGTAATGGTTTAAATGTGTACAGTGTTAAAATTATTCTCTTTAAATGTCATAAAATCAGTATGAAAATTGACAATAAAATCAATCTTGTTGGCATGTCACCTATCAACAGTGAAAAATAGTCAACAGAATGTAATTCATGTTGTTAATCATATTAAATATTAAAGATCTTTAAAGATACATCATGTAATGTTAAGCTTTGATTCCTATTTAGACACCACAAGACATATGATTTCTAGATTCCTTAAACAGTCATAAATTGCTCTTCCAGGTAAGACATAGTAGCATTTCACCAATCCATGTGTGATTTTCTGTTGTATTGAGGCTGTTTCTTTTATGTCAGTGTGGTTGAAGATTTCTCCCAATCTCAGAAATCATTACAGTTCTTAAGATCTTTTACAAAATTACAAATTTTTGTGGTTTCTAAATAAACTCAATTCTTAACCTATTATATTGAAGAATTTTTTTTTTTCCTCCCCTTCCACAAAATGCATTCACCATCTATAAATCAAATATCTTTTTTTTTTTTTTTTGAAATGGAAGTGTAATTTTAAATACTTCAATATTAAAGATAGTATCTGTTGCAATAAAAACTAAATTATATTTGTATACATAAATATAAAAAAATGCAATCACAATATCTTGCATTGTATTCTTTGAAAAAGAAATGCATCTCTATATTGAAGAGTTGTTGTTATTAATGTGAAATTGACATTATTTTCTTGAAATTAAAAAATTGAAATTCAACATGGAATTAGCCTGTATCATAGTTCTGCCTGTGGGGAAAAAAAAAAATAAATAAATAAAATAAACTTTAACAGTATTGCAAACATTTTTTTAGCACAAAAAGCTAAACCTTTAAATTTCCCCAAGTATAAAAAAAGAGATCCATCATATTTACCAAAAAAAGTTTTCTTAATATGTCCTACATTTACAGCAAACTCCAGTCCAATAATTCTATGTGAAATTGATGCAGCACTCAAACGAAAACTAAAAAAAGTAAAGCTAGCTCCTGTCATTGATGGCATCCTTCATCCTTCTAGACTTTCTTATTCACCTTGGCCCAAGAGCAAAATCCTGGCTATCTGATTTCTTCTCTACAATAATAAATTATGAACTTAGGTGGGAGATGAATTTCATCACCCAGTGTGAGACCATCATCCTGCTTATTAGAGGCCTGAATTTGCTTAAAAAAAGTTTCATGTTTGGTCTCTAGAGCAGGTTAAAAAAAAAAAGAAAATAAATAAAAATTATCATAATGAAATCCCTACACCCTCAGCGAGTGTACTAACTTCCAAACAACAATTTTCCTCCAAATTAATCTGTAATCTGTGTCAAATTCTCCAACATTATCAGATTTTATGTTTTCTAAGTCATTTTTTACTGCATCAATCTGCCTACATCTTGATCTTCCTCTGGGTCTTTTCTCTCTAAACCTGGCAAGTAACAATTGTTCTGCTAATCTCTCCTCTCCCATTCTGTTTGTGACCATGTCATCTGAAATTAGCTATTCTGATACATTCCTGAATGCTATCAATGGCAAGTCCTTTCTTAACATCCTCATTTTGAATACGATGCTGCCATTGATGCCATCTTTTCTTTTCTTCCATTTCTTTTTTTGTTCCATGTAAATTTATTCAACTGACTTACTGGCATACCAGCTTTAATAATTCTGTTATTTATTTCCATATTTAATTTGCCATCTTCACTAAAAACTGGACCTAAATAGCTGGAATGTTTTATTTGTTCTATAAGTTTTTCATTCAGGATACAGTTGATGTTTTCATATTTCTGCCTATTTTCATTGACTTTTATTGCTTATTTTCATAACAGTTATTCAGTGTAGTGAGGGAATCTGGAGAGTTGTACTGGATAACATCACCAATTTTGATATCAGATTTAATACCAGCACACTTCATTATGTGATCATTTAGATAATGAATAACAGTGGATATAATGTGCACCCTTTAAATTAAAGATACCAGAAATTATATACTTGGTTTAATCCTTTATCCAAATGTAAGCAAAGTTTGCACCTGAAGTATTTTCAGAATGGGTGCAGCTTACGATAAAGGTGGTATGACTTCACATCACTTGCCTTAGTATCCCATAATGTAAAACACATCTCCTTGTAGACATGTATAATTCTATGCATTATGGGAAGGGTCACTACCCAGACCGGTTTTGACCTTTATTGAGGTCTCATCAGTGGGAGCCAGACCCAGATGTGATACCAAGGTTGAAGTAATGCAGAAGTCATATTTTCATATACGAGTTGCCAAAAGGTGTCACACTTTATTATTATTAAAATACTCTGGATTAGAGATAAATAGTGTTGAAAGTTTTTCCACTTGGTTATACTATAAATTAAAGATACCAAGAAATTATATACTTGGTTTAATCCTTTATCCAAGTGTAAGCAAACAAAGTACTTTGTTTGCTTACGTATAATTTGATATGTAATATGTAATTTGGCTGTATAATTTGAGTTTCAGCACATTGAAGATTCCACAGGACTGGAAAGAATGTATGATAATCCTATTGCACAATGCTTCATACGATAATACCAAGGCTTCTGTTCAAGTTGATAAAGCGTATAGTGAATGATAATAACAGACACATTGATAGGCTGACTGATGTGTCTGTCAGCCTATCAATGTCTGTAGTGGTGGTGTAGATTTTGGGGAGATATATACAATTTTGAGGGGAGAGAGAAGTTATACAATGAAGAACATGGATTTACTAAGGGAAGGTCATGTTTGAGTAATTTCCTCACATTTTATAATGTCACAGTTAGACAAGGGAAATGCATGCAGTTTGATACTTTTGGACTTTTCTAATGCTTTTGACAGTATTCAGTATAGAAAGCTGTTGCATAAGTTGGAGAATATGGGATTGGATTATAAATTACTAGTTTGGATAAGAGGATGGCTGAGTGACAGATATCATAAAGTGGCGTGTACTCAAACGGATCAGTCCTTGGTCCACTCTTATTCAACTTTACATTAATGATATGGAGAAGTATTTAACAAGTAACAAAGCTATTTGCCGATGATGCAAAGATGGGCAAGGTAACCAGGAATGCATCAGTCCTTGGTCTATTGTTATTTGGTTTTACATTAATGATGTGGGTTAGGATTTAATAAGTGATAGGCAGGGTAATCAGAAATACAACTGACAATTAGTACTTGCAGAATGATTTCAATAAACTGGAATTGTGAACATTTGAACATGACTGTCAGTTCAGTATTAGTAGATGTAAAATTATGCACGCTGGTGTAATGAGATATGCAATGGTGCATTATGGCTGCAGGATTATGCTAGAAGAAACTGACCAGGCTATGCATCTTAGAGTTTTAGTATATTGGTAAGTGAAGTTTAGGGGCTATATAGCAAATATTGCAAGTACAACTCAGATAATAATTGCAATGAACATATGTAAGGATGAGAAAGTGAAAATCACTATTCTGCCTCTTTACAGTGACCTCATGTGGACTGTTATGCGCAGATCTAGTTTCCGAGGTGATGAAGATTTCTGAGGCACTTCCCTCCCCCTGATTACATATATGAGCCTCCCCCAACGTAACTTTCACAAAGTGAAAACAAGACTGTCAGTCTTCTCCACAAATACAAGAAAAGTGTTAAAGTGATGATGATGGTTGGATCATTGCCTATAAAAAAGGAATATTAGTAAGCGAAGTGCAGCTACTAATCATTATGAAAACCAGAACATGGCACTGAATAGGAAACTTGCATGACCCAAGTGGTCAACAACCCCTACAGAACATTCCAAATTTACTTCACAAACATACGTTCACTTCTATTTCACTGCAAATCCCCACCTACTTTTTCTGAAAGAAACTCAAATTTCAACTCATTCAAGCACTTCTCGTCTCAAGCATCCCAATTACATACTCTTTGACATCTTCTGAGTCAAGAGTGGTATATATGTTTACTCTGACGCACCATGCCATTGAGTATCCAACTTGGAATCACATTACTCGCATTTGTTTGAAAATCTATCTGCCATCTCTATTGCTCTTCAAATACCACATGCCATTCTGAATTCTTTGCCTTGAATGTTGAATTTCTGCAATCCCACTTTCCCCATAAAAAAAGTATCTTTCTCAGGATATTTTATATTCATGCCGACTGGCTTTGTCTCACACAAATTGTTCACATGCCTATTAGAATACCAGATAACCCAAAGCACTACTCTAACGCTCTGTATCTCTTCCTCTGTAGCTCTGTATCTCTTGGAAGGTTCATCTTCCAATGAACCTTCCAAGTACACTGCGAATGTTTGTATGCCCTCTAGGTAATTCAGACTATGATGTTGTGCTTATCTCATTTCCCATGAGGAACAACACTCATAGAGCCACTCTCAATCATATGTTTTCTGGCATCACAACAAATGCCAGACAAGTTATGTTGTTAAACAACATTATTGTCTTCAGATTTTCAATCCAAACATATTACAGAAGCAATCTTTGCTGATATGGAAACATAGAGGTCCCTCCACTCCAAATTTCCATCCCATATCTAAGCCATGTTTCTCCAAAAAAAGTGTGCCAAGGTTGTACAAGTAAAGAATCTAGCATATCAAGAACCTTGCTGGTCTGGTTGACTGAGTGGTTAGCATACCTGCTCTCCAGCCAAAAGGCTGCGGGTTCAAATCCCGCCTTGAGCATGGATGTTTGTGATTGTCTCTGAAAATACTAGTGGTGGTCGGCGGTAGATGGTGTTGGTGTAGATGATGAAAGTAGTTGTAGTTGGAGGATTGAGTAGTGGAGACGGAGAGTTGTAGAGTAGATGCCCTCCCTCAATGAGTCTTTGGACTCCCTGGAGGTGTCATGTAATAATAATAATATGAGAACTACCTGTCATCAAGAACTCAGTCTTTCTTTACTACTTATATTAATGCCCAAAACAGGTGCAAGAAACCTATCAGTACCTTTAAAACCAATTTCAAAAGAAAAGCAGGAAACTTGCATCATGTCCAAATGGCAGTCAAGCTCTTCAGTCTCTTGTCAAAGCAGTTGGTTGTAACTTCTGTCCCTCATAGTCAATCCGTGGGTTCATACTTCTCCCCAAATGCATCATTAGCTGAACTTGGCAAATGTTCTTCTACCATTCCAAATGCTCAATATATTAGAAAGAGATCAGAAGAATATTATCCATATCAGACACCAAAAAAAGTCTCCTGATCCTGATGATTACCCCCCACCCCGAAGAGTTGTGCTACAGAATTGACTCTTGTCTCCTATGTTACCTTTTTGTGCTTTCTTTTTCCCATTCTCATTATCCCACAGCCTGGAAATTAGCCTATATTAAATGAATTCCTAAGCTACTGTGGAGTCTCTCTCACAGTAGTTCTTTCCAAAGTAATGTAGAAAACCATCAATACCCAATTCCTCTGCTACCCTGTTGACACCGAACAGTATAGATTCTGCTACTGCTGGTATAAAATTGACCTACTTACATCATATCTCATCTCCAGGTTAATAAGCACTTAGACTTACTTAGGTAAGTCTAAGTGCTTGCACTTGACATCTCCAAAGCCTCACTTTCATGTCTCACTCTGACACCAGGGCCTCATAAGTAAGCTTTCATCGTCTTGTTTTCCCCATGACTTCTACAACTGGGTTGCCAACTTTCTCTGACAGGACACACACTACAAGAAATAGTGGATGGCCCCTTATTCCCCCAAATATGCAACTAATGCTGAGATTCCATAAGATTCTGCTCCTTCACCCATCCTTCTCTGTTATTGAGAAGAAAGAATTAGGTGGGTTATTGATGTACCTACTGAAGTACGTACATCAATAGCCTACTTTGAAGTAGGTCAAATGAAGTAGGTTATTGATGTACCCACTTCATTTGATCATCAACACAATACAAAGCTTTGCTGACGAGATTACATTATGCTCCCCCTTTTTCATTTAACAGCCCTTGCACTACACAAACCACCAAGCTATTCTTCATTGAGGATCAGACAGTTTAATTTCAGTGCTTACAAAACAGAGTTCTGCATTATTTCACACATGCACACACACAAAAAAAAAGAGCCATTTTCTTCTAGCATTGCTTTAAACAATACTCAAATCCCCAGACAAGATAAAGTTTTGCTTCTTGGCATTACCCTGACATCAGTCATTTCTTGCGATAACCATATTGCAACTATTGTCTCCTCATTAACTAAAAAAAAATAGGATTTTTTCTCTCTCCCTCAAGGCATTTTGCTTTCTCATTTTGGGGTGCACCAAAGAGATCTGTAAAAATACTTGAATCAATACAGAGGAGGACAACTACTGTGAAAGATTGATTAATGACCCATTTGTTACTAATTCCACCCACTTTCTCACAGCATTTAATTTTTGCTGCATTCATCTTCTGTAAATACTTCCATGGTAAGTGTGCATATGAATTAACATCAATAATTTCACCACTCTACAAAATCTATTAAAACATGGTGCAGCTGCCATCCGAAACTCCATCTCCAAACTCACCAAAGAAGTTTCACTTCCTCGACCTTCATTCCTTATGTTACAGGCTCAATAGAGTGAAACAGTACTGACAAAGGATTAAAAATAAAATATTATTTTATTTTAAAAATATTATTTAAAAGTAGGGTGCTTAAATAGGGGATGCTTAAGGGTCAAAGCTATATAACTGAGAGGAGACCTCCACATAACCTTTAAAGGAATGCGGAGAACTGATCAGGGATTCTGACCTAATGTCCAATCCTCACCTTCTCGTGGTGCACCCTGTTAGGTATCTACCTGAATACTGAACGAATGAGTATGGGCTGGCTATTTAGGATTTAGCTGACCAACTTGTATTCTTATTGGCTTAAACCAAATTAAAAAAAAAAATTATGGTACAACATGACAGAATTTCATGCCGGCTGGGGCATCGCCCGGTTAAACAAGGTCCCCCATTGTATTTGCCAGGGAACCAGAGTAAACAGTGACAAGTCAGCTACTGGAATAAATCCTAACGCCCACCCCAACTCAACCCCAGAGCATAAGATCGGCACTATCAACATAAGAAGTCTGAATAGCAAAGAAATGAAGCCAGCAAAGAAATTGGATAAGTACCAGATCGATATAATAGGGGTGTCTGAAATAAAAATGGGAAAAACTGGTGAGATCTTTCTGAGCAATAAATACAAAATGTTATATTCAGTCAATGACAATCAAGAAAAAGAAGGAGTAGCCATAGTATTCAACACTAAGCAAATACGAAGATAATCTTCTTGAATTGCAGGCAGTCTCAAGTAGAGTAATGTGGGCAAATATGAGAATGGGGAACTGGACAATGAGACTTATTTGTGCCTATGGTCCCACAGAAGGTTATACTAAGGTAGAAGTGGAAGAATTTTTTTGAGGCTTTAGAGAAAGCAACTAACACAATGGAAAATAAAAAGTTGGTCCTTGTTGTGGATCTAAATAGCAGAATAGGAAATGATTGTCAGACAACAAAAATATATTGGGAAAATTTGGAGAAAAGTGCAAAGCTAATAATAATGGCAAATACTTCTTGGATTACTGCTCAGCACATGAACTGGTTATTAGTAACACAATGTTCCAACATTAAAATGTGCACAAATTCACATGGAGAGAAGAGGCAAGGAATAAGAAAAGTCTCATTGACTATGTTATTGTTGGTAGTGATGTTTTATCCCTGGTGCAGGACACCAGAGTGTACAGAGGATTTGAAATTGGAAGTGATCACTATTTAGTCTTGAGCAGGATAAAATTGAATTTCATATTGAAAAGAAGAACATGTAAGAAAGTTTTAAAGCGAATAAAAGTTGAGCAGCTCTCAGATGTGAACTGTAGACTAAAATACACAAACATGATTGAAGAAAATAATTAAAGAGTTTGAGAACAGGAACCCGATCTTGGAGGTTCATTGGCAAGCTCTGAAGAAAACACTGATTGATTCAGCCAGAGATGCATGTGGTGAGGTTGTCTGCAAGGATAGAAAAATCAGAACCACCATGGTGGACACAGGAAGTTAGAGGCAGTGAAGGAAAAGAAGAAAGCATATCAAAGGTTGCTGGCAAATAAATTAGCTTGTGCTCTTAAGAATACAGAGACAAATGCAAGAAAGCTAAACACTGCATAAAACTAGCTAAACAAAAGTCATGAGAGGACTTTGGTAAGAACATAGAAAATAAATATCAAGAAGTGGCAAGATATTCTGGAGATTGTTGAAGAAGCTCAGAAATGGAGGAAAAACTGTAAAAGGAATTAAAGATGATAAAGGTGACATAAGAACAGGAGAAAAAGATAACCTTGAAGTATAGAGTAATTACTTCAAAAAATTGCTAAATGAAATAAGCAATGATACAGCAGAGTGGTAAAAAAACACTGAGCAGGCATGAAGTCAGGAATACATATCCATACTTGAAGTCATCAAAAGCCTGAAATGTGGAAAGGCAGCAGGAGTAAATGATATTCGAGTAGAAATGCTAGAGTATGGAGGTATAAAAGTCTTACAGTGTCTCCACTGCATAGTTCAGAAGGCTTGAACAGAGGGAGTAGAGGTCTCATAGTACCCATGTATAAAAAGGGAATTCAAACTGAATGTGAGAATTACAGAGGTATTTCTCTACTGAGTGTTCCTGGTAAGATATATGCAAGTATTCTTGAGAAATGGTTGAGAAGGATTGTGGAAGAGAAGCTTGGTGAAGAACAAGCTGGATACAAGCCAAATAGAGACTGTCAGGATTAGATTTTCACTTTACGACAGAGAGTTGAGAAATCATGACAATATAACAAAGATCTGTATTTAAGTTTTGTAGATCTGGAAAAGGCATATGAAAAGGTCCCAAGGGAGAGAGAAGCTGATCAATATGCTACAGTTATATGGTGCCAATGGGGCATTATATCAAGCAATACTTAGTCTTTATTTGAGTTGTAAGTCACCAGTTAGAATTGAAGGAAGTACAGGAAGGTGGTTTAATGTTAAATCTGGTGTCAGACAAGGATGTACATTATCCCCACTGTTATTCATTATCTATATGGATCACATTATGAAGGAAAGCGGTATTAAACCTGATATCCAAATTGGAGATGTTAATGTCAGTTCTTTGTTTTATGCGGATGATGTTATACTTCTAAATGAATCCACTACAAGTCTGCAAGATTCCCTGACTAAAGTGAATAACTGTTGTAATAGGTATGGTATGAAGGTCAGCATTAAAAAGACAAAGGCAATGAAAATAGGTAGAAACAGTGAAAATATCAACTGCATTGTGAATGGAGAACCTATAGAACAAGTAAAACATTTCAGCCAATTAGGCACGATTTTTAGTGAAGAATGGAAATAGACAACAGATCAACAAAGCTGGTATAGTAGGAAATCAACTGAATAAATTTATATGGAATAAGAGAAATTAACCAAAACACTAAATTAGCTGTATACAAGACAGTGTGCAAGCCGATTTTGACTTATGGATATGAGAGCTGGGTCAGAAATAAAACATTTGATGACTAGAGACTGAAGATATGAGAGTCTTGAGAAAGACGAGGGTCATGAATAGATGGCATCAATGGCAATGTCATATTAAAAATGAGGATATTAAGAAAGAACTTGACATTGTCATTATTCAGGAATGCCTTAGCAGAGACTTAATCTCAGGTGGTATGGAAACTTAAACGGAATGGGTGAGGAAAGATTATCCAAACAAGTGTTCTCTGCCAGGTTGGCAGGAAAATGACCCAGAGGAAGACCAAGATATAGGTGGATTGATACAGTAAAAAGTGCCTTAGAAGATAGAAATATGAGATCTGATAATGTTGGAGTCTTGACAGATAACAGACTAATTTGGAGGAAAATTGTAGAAAGGAAGTTAGTGATCATGTGATTTTTCATATAGTACTATCATCTCCTGTACACTCCTTGAGGGTATATACAGGAATTTGATGATGATATTTAAAAGTATTATTTTATTTGAAGAGTTAAATATTGTTTTTAATCTTTTCATTACAGAGTAGGAAATTTCTTAGTTTCTGTATCTATATATACACATATCGGTTAGTTTGTGTCCATTATATTTGTAATTAATGCATTAAAATTATAATAAGAACAATGTTTGTAAAACAGTTTTTATTTTTGTATATAGGAAGAGCCGCATTACAAAAGCGTATCATGGCCCTTCTCAGAAAAATTGAGCACTGTACTCAGGGTTGCTCACAGGTAAATTAAATTTATAAGTCATCAGTGCATTGTTTGGTTTATTGCTTTAATTAACTATTGGTAAGCAGAGACAATTTCTTTGTTCATAAGTTTGTTGGAATTTCAACAGTGAAATGTTTTAATGAAGAGAAAAGAATTAAAAAAAAAAGGAAATAAGTCATGTGCAAAACTAAAATGAAAATTCTTAATTCTTCAGTTTTTGATGTAGTTTTTGCTTTAAAGCTGAGGGATAGATATTTAAGGATATGTTATTAGCATGCGATATGAACTTTATGAAAAAATAAAAACTTATGTTGTTATTATTAGAACCAGAGACATTTGGATGTCTCTGGTTCTAATAATAATAATCTGGTTCTAAGCATCAGTTAATCATCAAAGGAGGTCATAGATCACCCAAAAGAGCTTTCATACCTTCTCTTAAACTCATTCCCTCTAGATGCACTAACTACTTCAAGAGGCAAACCATTCCACTCACCCCGTTTCTTAACCGCACACAAATTAACTTCCAAAGAGCCTCCTTGTCCTCTCCCTGCCTTCCATATAATGAAAAATTTTATCAACATTTCTTTATCAAAATCTTCTGGGTTCCATTGTGATTCTGATATATTGAAGAGAGTGCGAGAGTGTTAAAAATGATATCAGGATTATGGAATGAAGACAGATTGAGAATTTGTAGACTGCAGACACTAGCAAAAAGGAGAAAAAGGGGTGGTATGATTGAGACTTACAAATTTCTGAAATGATCATACAGGATTTCAGTTGATGGAATTTTTTAATTTATGGAGGGTTGGGAAAGGACAAGAGGGCATCCTTGGAAGCTGAGAATGAATGCTGCTAAGAAGGAAGTGAGGGCCAGATTTTTCTCTCATAGGGTGGTGCATGATTGGAATGGATTGCCAATTGGATGTTGTGACTGCAAGCAGTGTGAATGAATTCAAGAATAAGTATAATAGCTGGTGCATGTAGTATGTGGCCTCCTTCAATGAGTCTCTGACTCCCTGGAGGTCTCTCCTAATAATAATGATAAAATGACTTCCTTTTCCTTATATACCACTGGTTTGTTTCAACATCACAGTTATCTCTGAGTTGTATTTGTAATTTTTGCAATGTGATCTTTGAACTTCTCCAACCATAATCACACCAATATAATATGCTGTTGGAAATCTCATCATGCCGAAGTGGTTACTCATGTTGAATTGACAGCCATTATCATTTGCCAGCACCTTCCAGCTCATTCAAATCATTCTGTAAGTGCTGCATATCAGTATTTGTGATTTTCTTGCCTATTTTTGCATCGTCAGCAAACACATGAACATCCCCTGTCTGCTCCTTGATAGTATCATTTAATGTATAACTTGAACTACAGTGATCCAAGAACTGATCCCTTGTGTACACCACTGGTCACTTTAAATCTGGTATATACCCCCCCCCCCCCATATATCACTTTCTGATGATACCTGTCCATAACTGACCCACTTATTCAGGTCAATAACTTATGACTCAGTCCCATGTTCTCCAGTTTATGAAACATCCTTTTTATGTTTTTCTTATCAAATTCCTTAGTCCAGTGTAGTGTATCCAGCATACAGTATCATAGTGTATTCATTATATTTATCTAACTCAGCTAACATTATTATGAAATATAAGCAAATTGCTCATATTTGACTTCCTTTAGTAAACCAATGCTGTTCCAACCCATTTCTGTATGCAAGTTCTTGTCAACTTCTCAAATGCCTTCTCTACCACTCTAGAGATACTGATAGGTCCGTAGTTAGTCATACTGGCTTTTTCACCACCATTGTACAATAGAAATATGATACTTTCTTTCTATTCCCATGAGATCTGTCCTGACTTTAGACTGAAACATGTCAGAATCCAAACTGATTGGCTGGATATTTCTCTAGTGTTCATGCTGATATATCATCTTGCCATGTTGCTGAATTCATATCCCTGTTATGCAACAGTTCTTGAATCTCATACACCTCTATCTCTTCGTTTAGTGTAATTGTAACTGTGCATCGTGTTACATACACGAGATTTATAGACGTTAGCAAAGTTGGTACTCATTATTTGAACAATATCATCTGCTTCTGACACAAAGGAACCATCAGCATTCACTAAAGCTATTCTTCACATTCATTATTCTTTTACTTGCAGCATAGCGATAAAATTGTTTGGGGTTGCATTTAGCCTGCATAAAGAGTTTCTTTATATACTTCGATTTAGTTTTCTGTACAGTACTCTTATCTTTTCTGGCCTAAGCTTTGTATATTTCATAACTCCTCTCATATTTATTTTGACAATATTCCTTCCAGAACTTCTTCTTATGGACCTCTTGCTTAATAAGGTTGAACATCCATTTCATTTCCACCCTGTTTGTTCTTCAAACTGTAGGAACACATTCAGATACTGTCTAATTTAAGAATCATTTTAAAGTTTTTCCATGAATTGCTGTTGCCCTTCCCATTCAGTAACTGATACCATGGACCAATTTCTTGTTTTAATCCTTTACCCAAGTGTTAATGTAGCCTCTGAATGACTAGTCTACTTGTATGTAAAGACTGTTAACTTCACATTAGTTTCAGAATCCCATAACCGAGGGTGGGGGGAGAGGAGAAACCACAATGGGATACTTGACAAGAAAACATTTTTTGGATAGTGAACCTTCCCATAATGTTTCTCATTATGTGATACTGAGGTAATCGACATAAAGTTAAAAGCCTCTATATACAAGTATACTAGTTGGAAAGATATATATAATTTCTTGTACCTTATAACATATTTTGCAACCAAGTAAAATCCTTTCTACAACCCTCTCTGATTCAGCATATTTTAATATGGTGCTACACCAGTTTACTACTTCTATATGGAAAACATATGATTTCTGCATTAATTTAAACTTAGTATCTTCGGGGAACTTTGCTTCCACCAACAAAACCTCAGAAATATCAGTTGCAGGGATGACAGGAGAGCAATTCCAGACAGATGAGGTTAACCACCCAGGTATCAGTCATCTTTGTGGTTTAGTTTCAATTCGTCTTTTGGTTGTTTATCTGCATGAGACTGGTAAAAAAGGAAAACTGATATCCTTTAGCTATAGCTATATGATGATATAAAAGATCTAAGGCGTTTTCTCTATCTCATGCTATCTATCCATCTTTTATTTCTCCTACTACAATCAGGCTCTCTTGCATTCCTGTACTAACTACTGTAGGCCTGTGATGAGCACCTCCTTTACTTTTTCATCTCAGAAGATCAAAATCAGCTGGATAAATGACTCTTCCTTTAATGCATTTGCAGTATGAAACCAAAGCAGTTATGAAACTGAAGCAATTGCTCACTGGTAAAACTGTCTTGAAAATCAGTGCATGTGGTTGGATTATTGTTTTACTTTAGTAACTATCATTAAGTCAGCTACTGATGCAATATAATACGTCTTCAGAATATTGGAATTTCAGCAGTTGATGTGATACCAACAGCCTAGAAGAGGACTAGTCGTGAGGATAATTGACACCTACTTTGTTTTGTATGATTAAGAAAAGTATTAAAATGACAGTACATTTTCCTGGCAGTAATTCAAAGATTTCCTGTGCTGCCATCATTACATTAATAAGAAATGCCAGCCTGACATTGATGGAGTAAACAGCATGCCCTTTTTCTCCAATCAGTTGGCTGTATATTTGAATCCTACAGTATGCTATTTATGAAAATCTCTGGTAGATGAACAGGGAACTGTCCATGTTCCCTGTTCATGACAGCTTTGGCATTTTTTTGTAGATCAGATTAACATTAAAAAGGAAATAATTATTTGTTATCCTCAAGAATATTTCAGAATGGATGTAACTGATATTATGAACGCCCAAGGAAAATTATTATTTCAGTAGGACTTGTTTATAACAGATACTTGACTTCCTGTTCCTGTCTTTTGCATCTTGGTCAAATTTTATATTTCACACTTCTGAATTATTTCATACTTCATCAACCCACTTATATCTTCACATCTTCTGGGTCATTTTCCTGGTATTGCCCTTGAAATACTAGTTAAATTTTTAATTTCCCATTTTCAACTGACTAAATCATCTTTGATTTAGCTCACCTTAGACATTCCAGAATATTAATGATGTTAGATATTTAGAATGGCTTGGTTGCTTAACAATTTATTTTAATTACTTGGTAGCATTAAGTTATAGCACTAAAAATAATTATTTAATACCATCAAATAATTAAAGTTAATAAAAATGACTTATATGTTTATTTTACATATGCTTGTGTTATTGACTGTCTGTTTTGATTTTCTTCACTGCTTTTGTATATATGCACTCCAGGCTTGATTGTCTGTTTTAATTATAACTGAATTCTCAGAACCATAAATTAAATACTGGTGTTTTGAACATTTTATATGTGGCTTTGTTTTGGCTCAATTATCTCTTTTTCCATATCAGTGTAATCAATTCGATTCCCACAATACCAGCTTTTCTTTTTCTGATAACTGCTTTTTGTTTAGTTTATATAGATAGCAGATGAGTATGTAAAAATTATGGCTAAATACCTAAAATATTTCACCTAGTCTCTGTGTTTAAACGTGTATTAATGCCTAGGTCCATTTATCTAAAAAAAAAAATAATAATAAATAAATAATAAAAACAACACCAGATTTAAATAAGTGTGATGGTTTTAAATTTTATTAAATTCTGGAAACAGACACCCATATAAACAACCAACCAGCACCCACCTATAGAGGGGGTACCTTATGGTTAGTAAGTTATTACAATTTTTATATTATATCCCAGTATCCCAGATGGTCTCTTGATAGATGAAATACTGTTAATTTAAAACATTTAAATATTTTTTGTGCTGCTTTTTTTCCAGTAAATCTAATTTAAAACCTGGTCTATATATTCCTAATCCACTTTCATAGTTTTGGTGATTTGATTGTAGTGTTGGTTATTTCATTTGAAGAAATTAGAGTATAAACAAATTTTGAATATGGTGAATAAAAAAAATATTCCAGTGAGAATCAAAACTTTTTCTTTTGGAAAATGGTTTATAATTAATGTCCAAACTTATTGGAATTTCTGATAATTTTAGGCAATGTGGATTCCATCAAATCATTGATGACATTAAGGCTCTCTTGCAGAAGTATAAACCAATATGCCTCTGCCTGTAGGAAACATACTTAGATCTGAGTTATGATCTGTCATCATTCATAAAGACAGGAAATGGACCTTCCCATGAAAAAGTAGCTATCCTTATGGGCAACCCCCCCCCCTCCAGTAAGTCCCACTTAATATCAACATTTTAGTTTCTGTATGATCAGCCATAATAACACTGTGTTGCATTTCCCTTCCTCCTGCCACCTTGATGATTCTATGTTGCATATGGAATCATCATATTTCCATATTATTTATCAGATCATATCATTTGTATTTGGGTTTCTCAATTATTTGACAGCTGGGAAGTTATAAAAAAACACCTAATGTGTAATTAATTGTCAATAAGCTTTTGTTGTGTTAAACCTTTATATACCATTGCCCCTGATGATGTAAGTCTTATGACGAATGAAACTTGTTGGATTTTTTAATTGTTTATTTTTCATAAACTCTTTATATTAATATGCGGTCTCAATACTGAAAACTACCTATAAAATAAAATATATCAGGATCCAAAAACGAAGTTAGCCACCACCACTCTTCTCCTGAAATCCTCTTGTGCTGAGAAGATGGTAGTTTATCAACAGCAACTCAAACTTGTTTGATTATTCCACCATCTGATAATTTCGCCATGCATGAACTTTATGATTGTGAGTGCTTCTCTGAATAGTGCATCATTTGCATGATCTACAGTATCTCTTTTAAATCAACTCCAAAAATAGTCCAATTCAGTGAGAAATAACTTGGAAAGAAAATTATTGCAAGGATATCACTGAAAAATAAACCATCATATACTCCTATAGAAAAAATGAATACTTCTGTATCCATCAAAAGTAAACTGAACTCGCCAAATGATCCTGATATATCATGTGAGGAATAAAACATTTTTCTAAAGGAAGAGATGGACACTGGCCATCCATTCTTCCTTAAATCAGTAGATAAATATAAGCCTGACAATGCCATATCATTGAAGGTATATGCTTGATAAAAATGACCTCTCCCATGTAATAGATGCAATACTTTCTTCCTTATGCCTACCTGCTTTTATTCTGTAGTGGATTATACAGTGTTCCCCTGCTGATGTGGGATATCAAAGAGATATATAGAAGGATCGTTTTACTGTAATTTACACTGTGTCCTCACAGGAAGCGTGTTCTCCTACATGGATAACCCTGTGGGAAATTCACAAAGCTTAATGGAATCCTTTTCCCCTTGCAAAATTTACTGCTAAAGCAGTCAGTCAAATACCTGTCATTGAAACAGTGATTATGTGACAGATTGCATTGTCCAGGAACTGCAATTACAAAAACAATTTGATTTCCACTATATCCAAAGCCTTGATGGAATCCTAAGTAGCGAAAAAAAAAAAAAAAAATCCAGATAGAGTATTAGCACATTATGTAAGACTAACGAGTGAAAAACAGTCTTGGATCCAGGTATTATTTCTGGGAAAATTCCCATGTTCTCTAAGTAAATATTATTTTTATGGCTATTTATCCTATTTTTGTTTAGGAGTACCCCCCCCCCTTTTATTTTTTTTTTTATTATAATGTCATTGGCTTTTTACTCAAATTTTAGGGCATTACTGATGCTTTATATGGACAGATATATGAAGAATATATATAGGGAAGAAAAAAAAATACACATATAGGAAGAGAAAAACCAGACATACCATTGTGGGATGTTGCTGGCTATCTTCTTTTTCAGTGGCATCCTGACATATGGCAATATACATTCATTGTTGAAGGAAGGAAGTATGACCTGAACGGGAGGTTGGAAAAGTGGGGGTTTGAGAGGTGTGGGAGAATTATTGGTAAGGCAAGAGGTATGCAAACTTTTTTTCTGAAAAACCCAGGTTTTTTATATTTTTTAAATTATTAAAGGTAGGCAGAGAATGCTTTGGGATGGGGGTGAACATAGAAATTTTAGGGAAGGAGAGTCTTGATCCGATTTATATCATGGATTAAATCAAACAAGCAGCGTGTTATGTCGTTTTTTCTATTATTTTTTCTACTATTATTTCTCTTGTGCCTACTAAGAATATCTCTAAACTAATTCTCTGGGGCCCGTTTCCCTTTTCGGACTCTGACGGTATTTGTTTGTTTCAGCTGCGCCAGTCAGAGCCTAAGGACAGAAATTTCTTGTCCTAAGAAAGTTTCCCAGACTTTAAGTATTACCTAACCTTGTTAAAGGAATTGAGTAGCTTTAGACATCTCAGCATACAGTCATGGCCAAATTACTCTAAACTCCCCTTATATTCCCCTTATGCATAGGTCCGTAATTTTATGAGTAGTAAAATCAGTCTCATGCTCAGACAAAACTCAGGCTTACATAGAAAAACATATTTATTAAATGGCTAAAGAGATTACAATTAAGTTTAACATGTCAAAAGCAAAGCATTGAAATCATTACTAAATCACTAGTTAAGCAAATAAGAAATATTCAAACTGACAAGCATACTATTCACATTCTATGGGTGAATTAGGTTCACACATAGCACAAAATATAAGAACAATTTCTAAACTAAACTTTCTGTCAGTTTTGACCCCTTGACATTAAATTAGGAACTGCACAATCTTAAGTTCTCAGACTACCAGTCCAACACAGTCACTAAATCACTCTGAGAACAAAGTGACTTTAAAGTTCTTTTTCTTCCTAGTCAGGATCTTGTTCCTTCTTTCCTCTAAAGTTAATTATTACATAGGTAAAAAGTTTCAGTACTTTACTACCTTGACATGCAGATGTCGTGGTAATTTAGTCCGTCCTTTGTGGGGGAATATCTTTCTGCTACGGTAGATTGTCACCATGTGGAAGTCACATGTTCGTTACAAAATGGCCACTTTTCTTTGCTGGACCCTCACTCATATCATGGTTTGCTGTCGTTAGCTCGACCGCCATCAAAGGGACCTTTTGCTATCTCAACATCGGCGAAAGCTTTACCGATGGCCCAATTTGGAGAACTGCCGTCATCTCGTGTATAGCATGCCTGACGCCTTCAGTTAGCAACTGGGAAGGAGATTGCTGTCCGGCGCCGTCGATCAGTCAGCACTGCTGGTCCACACGAGAAAAACCAGAACAGGAAAAAACGAGGGGTTTAAACACGCGTGAACTCGTATTTATCCTTTGTCACTGTGCCCTCTTTCTGCATTCAAATCTTATTCACGGCACCTTCCTATTCACTCTTATGAAGTGGCATCATACCTCTCTCCTCGATGAGCACTCTTTTCGTAGAACGAGAGTTCCGTTTGCTTTCCACGAACACCTCTGCCTCGAATTTTACGTTATCGGCAGTGGCCAGCTAGCAACCTTTGAACTTTTGTTAGCACTTAGATACAAGTTCTTGTATAGAGCACAATTTAACATTAATGTTTTAAGTAATTTATTTATATTTAGACATACAATCTTTCTTCTATTTTTACTTCTTATTAAGGTAATTCTAACGTGTTTTCTTTTTGCTTTCTTGACTAAAAGTACAAGTATTTCTAGCTCAGAATTTTGTTTCTTGTTAAATCCTGACTGAATGACCCTTTTGATAAAAAGGTCCTCATTCAGGATCTAACAAGTGCAATAATTGTATGGGATAAAATCCAGAAAAATGAAGGGGAGGTATAGAACGCACCATTTGTCTACCTTAGAATATAATGGAGGTGTTGTTGCTGATCCTAAAGCTATTGCAAACACTCTATTATTATTATTATTATTATTATTATTATTATTATTATTATACAGGTATCCCCATGGAGTTAGAAGACTCATTGCAGGAGACCTACACTAACCACTTTGTGACAAAATTTTCTTAGAATCTTAGCACCATATCTTCCTGAATTTTTAATATTAAAAAAGCAATAAGAGAAACAATGGGCTACCAATTTTTTATGGTCTGTCATTTTTTATGGATCTCCCTCTCTTATTTTATAACACAACACTTTCAGATGAAGAGTTTCTCGATCCTTGGCATAAGCCAATTGTCATAGTCATCTCAAAACCAGGAGTGGATCCAACACAAGCAAACAATTATTGACCTGTTGCTCTGACCACCTGTCCTTATAAGATATTGGAGAAAAGGGTTAAATGCCAGACTTCTCTCCACTATACAATGTAGTTTTCATAAGTATCATTCAACTTTGGACCATTTGGTCCATTTAGAAACATGTTCGAGAGAGATTTTCTTGAAATACTTCTAAAAGCTTATGACACAGCCTGGAGATATGGCATATTAAAATACCTGTATAACCTAGGTCTTAAAGGATATCTTCCTGTATTTATTAAAAACATTGTACTAACCAAGTCTTCCAAGATCAAGTGGAAAGTATACTATCTTTGCCATTTCAACTAGGAGAGAGAGTGTGTTCCCTAAGGCTCCATCTCGAGTGTGGCACTTTGCTGTGAAAGTTGATTCAATCACTGAACAGCTTCTTCACAATGTAGGCAATGCTGTGTATGTCGATGACTTCGTAATTTACTGTCACTCTTGTAACACGAGGGTAATTGAAAGACAATGTCAGAAAGCAATTGATCTTGTCTGTTGATGGGCTCTTAGTAATGAGTTTTCAGCAGAAAAAAGTCTGTGTACATTTCTGCCAAAAACACACCCTTTGCCCAGATCCTGAGTTAAGAATAGGACAAAAAATTATTCCAATAGCAACAGAAGCCAAGTTCTTATGACTGACTCATCTTTCACAGAAAGTTTACATTCCATGCACTATGAGAAAATTGCAAGAGAGTATTGAAATCCTTCACACACTATTCTCTATGAATGGGATGCAGATCGATATTTATTGCTTCATCTTTATTTGTTCACTCGTGTTCACAGCTGGATCATGGGCTTGTCTATGGATTTGCAAAGCAGAACAGTCTGCAATGGTTGAATTCCATCTATCATCAGGGTATAAAGATAGCTACTAGTACCTTTCGCACATCACTCACCCCTTCAAGGTCTTCGTTGAAGCAAATGAACCTGCTTAGATAAATAGTTGGCTCAGAAAATAGTCTCTTCCAGAGCATCCCACACGAACTAGTATATTTTTTCTGTGTTGAGTAGCTCAATATCACACACATCAGAGTCAAACCTTCATTTGCTCTGTTTGTTAAAAAATGATTATGCAAGCTATTGACATGAATGTTGACAACATTACCTGGCCAAACATAATAGAATTCCTCCATGGCAGGTTTACATTTCCTGTAACCTTTCACTGTACCAACTAAGAAAGTCTCAAACTCCATCATCATGCAATTATTTAATGATCACAGAGCAGTGTACTCTAATTTCCTTCCCATCTATACTGAAAGTTGAAAATCTGAGATCTCTGTCAGTTGTGCTGCTGCATTTCCTGATTTTATCATATCCAGTCAGATCCCACTTAATTGCAACATTTATACTGCAGAGTTGCATGCACTTCAGCTTGTGCTTGTACATATAAAAGAAAATTGCTGCAGAAGTGTGTTTTATACAGACTCGGAGTTCTTTGCAGGCCATCTGATCTCCTGCCTACAATCTGCATTTATTGCTTTGCATGTTTCTACAACTTGCAAATTGAAGGTCTGTAATTTTGATATTCATGTACAGACTACAGATGGTTCATAAGATCATCTGATCTTCCAGTGGGACTCTTATGACAGAAAGTACTGACAAACAAATTAAGCGCTGGCAGTCGAGTCATTGTAGAAACAGATAAGTGGAAGTTGTTCTTACTAGGGTCCACATAGGTCATAGTTATAATCATCTGATCTTTCAGTGGGACTCTTATGACAGAAAGCACTGACAAACAAATTAAGCGCTGGCAGTCGAGTCATTGTAGAAACAGATGAGAGGAAGTTGTTCTTACTAGGGTCCACATAGGTCATAGTTATCTTACACATTCTTATTTACTGAGGGCTGATGACCCATCTATGTGTAAACAATTTCCTCCAGCTAGGGAAGGCATGCTCTTAAGGTCACTGTACTCTGTTTTTCTTGATCTTTTGGATCATTGTCAATATGTGTTATCCTGTTGAAGTTACATTCTCATTTTCAGAATTATCATTTTACAAATACAATAATAATAATGAAAACACGAGATACATGCAACTTAACTCCTCTGCTTTATTGAGAATTTATCACATCTGAAATTTGAACTTGCAGGCTTGGGAAGATACATTCCTTAATTGGGATACTGTTACAAAACTGTTGACAAGCTATCCAAAATCAAAGCTTGAAGAAGCACAAATGTGTGAAGGTTTTCATCGCACTATTGGCAAAAGACGAGCATCTCATCAGAGTACTGAACATGAGCTTGAGGTATGATGTTACCTTTTGAAATTATCTTGTACATTGATTTTTCGGCATTTTTTTCAAATTCCTTCTTGGAAACCTGAGACTTATACGTTATCTATTCACTATTGAGGAAAATAATATACTAAATAATAAAGAAATGTACATTAAATGCTAAGTATGTTAAACTATTTTTATCCAATAATGGTGGGGGGGGGGTAAGGAAAGAAGCAATAACTACAGTAGCCAACAGTATTCACAAAGATGAACTTCTTGAACTGTAGGCTATTTCAAGCAGAGTTTGATGTAACCAAATTTCAAAATGAGTAATTAGTGTTATCTGTGTGTATGGTCCCAAGAAGGATTTTGAGTCTTTAGCTGATATAAAGAAAAGTGATTCTTGTCAATAATCTGAACATCACAGTAGGAAATGAATACTAGACTTGTAGGAATGATTTGGAAAAATTCATAGAAAAGAGTATACCTAATAGTAATGGTAAATTGTTATTGGATTTTTTTTCAGGACATTAACTAGTCATTACTAACATGTTTCAACATAGCAACACACTATTCACATGAATATAGCAAACAAGAATTTAAAAAAAATAATAATCCTATTCACTATGTTGTTGTCATTGGTCATATATTTATGCAGTGAAAGTATCACTAATAGGACTGAAGAGCATACAGCTGATTGGGGGAGGTGAAGATTTCCTCAATACATTTTTCTCAATCCGTTGATGTGAAAAACATTTTTGCAGAATGAAATCAAATTCAAGGGACACTACTTAAAGGCATTTTAATTTGAAGGCCATCACACTTTTTACTTAGAAAATAGGGTAGTTTCATCAACTATTGGTTTCTCATTTGTTTATTGTATTTTATTTTTTATTTTTATTATTATTTTTTTAAATTTATTTTTTTCGGTGCAAATACTACTCCTGAAAGCTTGCAAATTTCTCGTACCTTATTGCTGTTGGTGAGCCAAGAGATGAATGATCCAGGAATTGTGTTCTTCATACAAAACATTGAAAATTTTTTCCAGACACTTAAGCCTTCAGTAAGATAGTTGTTGTCTCATATTAGGCAATGAAACTAAAACTAGGCTAGATGTTTCAGGTAAGATTTATGCAAGCGTACTTGAAAAGAAGTTGAGAAAAATTATGGAAAAGAAACTTAAAAAAGTTTGAGCTGGGTTCAGGCCAGTAGAGGTTGTAAAAGATTTTTCACTTTATAACAAATAGTTGAGAAATCATGGGAATATGACTGATCTGTACTTAAATTTTGTAAATTTGTATAATAAATTTAATTTAATCCTTTATCCAAGTGTGAGCAAACAAAGTTAGCGCCTGAAAGTATCTTCAGGACTGGGGTAAGGTGGTACAACATCAGGGCAACTTGTTGCAAAGGTGGAGCAAGATACCAACACTCCTATCTCAGTATCTCCTATAATGCAAAACACATCTCCTTGCAGATATGTCTAATGTTATGCATTAAGGGAAGGGCCACCCAGACTAGTTTCGACCTTTATTGAGGTCTCTTCAGTGGGAGCCAGGCCTAAGTGGAGATACCAGGCAGAAGCATTAGCAGGTCATCTCTACCTATAGGAGTTGCCAATTGGTGTGCCACCCTTTTTTTTAATAAATTACTCTGGATTTAGAGAAAGATGTTGAAAGTTTATTTTTCACTTGGTTAGAGTTTAATAAATTTAGTTTAATCCTTTATCCAAGTGTGAGCAAACAAAGTTTGCGCCTGAAAGTATCTTCAGGGCTGGGGTAAGGTGATACAACACCAGGGCAACTCGTTGCAAAGGTGGAGCAAGATACCAACACTCCTATCTCAGTATCTCCTATAATGCAAAACACATCTCCTTGCAGATATGTCTAATGTTATGCATTAAGGGAAGGGCCACTACCCAGACTAGTTTTGACCTTTATTGAGGTCTCTTCAGTGGGAGCCAGGGCCTGGCTCCCACTGAAGAGACCTCAATAAAGGTCGAAACTAGTCTGGGTAGTGGCCCTTCCCTTAATGCATAACATTAGACATATCTGCAAGGAGATGTGTTTTGCATTATAGGAGATACTGAGATAGGAGTGTTGGTATCTTGCTCCACCTTTGCAACGAGTTGTCCTGGTGTTGTACCACCTTACCCCAGTCCTGAAGATACTTTCAGGTGCAAACTTTGTTTGCTCACACTTGGATAAAGGATTAAACTAAATTTATTATACTCTAACCAAGTGAAAAATAAACTTTCAACATTTTGTAAATTTGGAAAAGGCTTACGACAAGGTGCCCAAAGAAATCTTTTCAAAACACTACACTACAGAGCAATACATAGTCTATATTTAAGTGTTAAGTTAGCAGTTAGATTTGAAGGAAATGTAGGAAGATGGTTTGATGTAAAATCAGGTGTAAGACAAGGATGCACATTCTGTAGATAATTTTCGGTATTGAGACCACATGTTTATTAATAAAAAATAAAAGAGTAAAAAACCCGACAAGTTTTGTTCGTCGTAAGACTTACATCATCAGGGGTAATGGTGTTAAAAGTTGAGCAAAACAACCAAATTAAATAGTCAATTAGATGTCCTTTTTTAACTTCATAACTGTTCATTAATTGAGAACCCGAATACAAAATGATACATTCATTACTGTATGCTTGTTGGAACAATGCTAGTTGTTGTTACATTCTGTGGCTCACGGGTGTTATATCCGAGGCAGCTAAATTTTTTGATAAAGGCCAACCAGACTTGATGTAAAATCAAGCCTTGATTTTTATTGCATTGTGTAGGGATTCTAAGCATTTTTAGATCTTCTTAAAATTTTCTTGTGAAACAGTTCTTCTCAACATATGGCATGTTTATCTGTTGCCAGAGTACTTGATGGTGAGTAGTAGTTGTGTGGAATGCTAAGCCTGATTTGTGTTCCCTTCTTTTTTCGGGGTCTTTTATATGTTCAGCCATGCAGATCTCTCCTGACCTTCCCGTCTGCCCTACGTAACAGATGCCACAAGAACAGTGAACGGAAATGTAATTTTTTATGTTCTTCTAGTTCTATAGTGAATTTTATATTTGGATGCAAATTGTTTACATACGCTTTAAAAGCAATCAGTTCAACTACTGTTCCCAGTCAAATGATGAAAATATCATCTACATAACATAGCCAAACCTTTAGTCTTTTTTTTTTGATAGTTTTTGAAAGCATTTGTTTCAAAATATTCCGTAAAAAGGTTGGCTAAAGCTGGAGAGAAGGGGAGCCCATGGCAAGTCCTTTTTGTTCCCAATATTTGTCTTGATAAATGAAAAAAGTGTTTTCCAAGCAGTGTTTGTATAGTCCTACAATGCCCCAAGTTTGTCAGAATTAAGCGTGTATTAAACTCTACTAAAGCAAACAGACTTTACCAAAAAACAGAACTAGCTATTTTAAGAGAACGGATCATGGTCACGAGATCAGAGCTTGCAAAGATAGGCTGATACGTTTACTGTACACAGCGAACTGGCTACACTGTTACCGTCCGACCTTTGGGATAATATTGATAGCATTATGTACAACAAAATTGCAGCTGTTGCTAATCAGAAGAAATATAATTTAATAAAAAAGTTTAATTTGCTCCAGCAAGAAAAAGAAAAACGTCTAGATCGGTCTAAAGTGGTGATTAATCTTTCTTCCAGAGTCCTGTCAAGAGTAGGGAAAAAATCTCCTAATGAAAGGTTTTAATTTTGCTTTAGCTCCACACCATATTCCAAAAGTAGATATCATTGCACAAATTGAATAAGGAATCTGCAATCTGCCTAGAGATTCAGCAGATCTTATCCGTATACAAAGTTCAGCACTATTATTAAAATGTTAAGTACCATGTGGAAACTTACCTAAATCAGAATCTGTAGCACTTCAAGTATTAAGACAAGAAAAAAACATAGTGATAATCAAAGCAGACAAAGGGAATGCAACAGTAGTCATGAATTCTAAAGAATACACAAGAAAAATTAACATCCTATTGGAGGATTCTAATACCTATTCACTCCTAGACATGGCTGGCGCATAATAAAACTAATGAGTTGATAAAAAAAATTATACCTAACTGGCCTGAAGAATTAAAAAGATCTTTATCATCTAAACATCTATTGGTCACAAGAATTAATGGAGCAACAAAAATACATAAAAAAAGATATCCCATTAAGGCCGATTGTGATGGGAGAGATTCTCCAACCTCAAATTTAGCAACATTTCTGACAAACATGACAACACCACACACACATAGGAAAAACAGAATTATTTATAAAGAACAGTTTACATTTCATCAAAAAGGTAAAGGATATAAACATAGAACCTTCAGACATGTTAGCAAGTTTAGATATAGTCAGCCTCTTCATAAATGTACCTAGAAATGACACAGTGGATCTTCTTGAAAACTTTTTCCCACTGGACACTGTAGGAGTATACAAACACTGCATGGAAAACACTTTTTTTCATTTATCAAGACAAATACTGGGAACAAAAAGAAGGACTTGCCATGGACTCCCCCCTCTCTCCAGCTTTAGCTAACCTTTTATGGAATATTTTGAAACAAATGCTTTAAAAAACTATCAAAAAAAGACCAAAGGTTTGGCGACGTTATGTAGATGATATTTTCATCATTTGGCAGGGAACGGTAGAACATAAAAAATTACCTTTCCTTGATATCTTTATAGAAGTAAACGAAGAAGAAAGGTTATCATTTTCTGTACACAGAAAACCAACCACAACAGGAAGATTTCTTAATGCTGCCTCACAGCACCACCCATTGCAAAAAATAGGCATAATTAAAACCTTGAGAGACAGAGCATACAATATATCTAGTACACAGATGAAGCAAAATGAAGAATTACACTACCTGACACAGAACCTCACACTTAATGGTTTTGACAAGACAATTAAAAAAAATTCTTAATACAGCTCCTACAAGTTCCTTATCAAAACAAGATTTCAAGAACACAATCACTCTGCCGTACATCAAAAATGTCACAGACAAATTGGCTACATTTGCTCCATAAGTACGAAATAAAAGTGGCTTTTCTTCCTTTACAAAAAATATTAAGATTCCTACATCCACCAAAACCTCAGCATCATCCCATGAAAAAAACCAGGCGTTTATCAGATTCACTGTTCTGTGGCATCTGTTACTTAGGCCAGACAGGAAGGTCAGGAGAGATTCGCGTGGCTGAACATATAAAAGACGTCGAAAAAAAGAAGGGAACACAAATCAGGCTTAGTATTCCACACAACTACTACTGGCAATAGACAAACGTGTCACATGTTGATAAGAACTGTTTTACAAGAAAATTTAAAGAAGCTGCAAAAATGCTTAGAATCTCTACATAATGCAATAAAAATCAAGGCTTGATTTTACATCAAGTCTGGTCGGCATTTATCAAAAAATTTAACTTCCTCAGACCTCAGATATAACACCTGTAAGCCACAGAACGTGACAACAGCTAGCATTGTTCCAACAAGCATACAGTAACGAATGTATCATTTTGTATTCAGGTTCTCAATTAATGAACAGTTATGAAGTTAAAAATAGTGTTCAACTTTTATACACCATTACCCCTGATGACGTAAGTCTTACGACGGATGAAACTTATCGGGTTTATTACTCTTTTATTTTTTATTGTTTAATAAACATGTGGTCTCAATACCGAAAACTATCTCCAGAAATGCTTACCCACAGAAACCTTCGCTTACATAAGGATGCACATTGTCTCTGCTCTTATTTATCATTGATATTTATTGCATTATGAGAATAATGGCATTAAACTTGATATTAAAATCAGAGATATTAAACTAATCTCTTTGCTTTATGCAGATAATGTTGTACTCATAAACACATCCAGTGCAAGTCTCCAGGTTTCTCTAACTAAATTGCGTAAAAGTTGTAGCAATTTTGGCATGAAAATCACTATGAAAATAGGCAGAAACATAGGAAGCTTCATCTGCCTTGTTAGTGGGAAAACCTATAGAACAAGGAAAATATTTCAGCTATATATGCACAGTTTTGAAGAGATGGCAAATTAAATTTGGAAATAGACAATAGAATAAGGGAAGCTGGTATTGTGGTGGGGATAGGGCAGTTGAATAAATTTTTATGGAATAAGAGAGGAATGAGCCAAAACACCAAACTAACAGTATATAAGACATTGTTGAAACCAGTTTTAAGATATAGATCTGAGAGTTAGGTTAGAAATAAAGTACTGAATCAAAGACTGAAGACCACTGATATGAGAGTTCTGAGAAAAATTAGGCAGAGTGAAACATATGGAATCAGTGGCAAATCATTTTAAAAACGAAAAGTATTAGAAACAAACTTGGCATTATTCACATTCAACAGTGCATGAGCAGAGCTAATCTAAGGTGTTATAGCCACTTAAATAGAATGGAGGTGGAAAGATCATCATCATCAAATTCCTGACATGTACCCTCAAGGGGGGTACAGGATATGATAGTACTACATGAAAAATTTACATCATTACTAACTCCCTATCTACAATTTTCCTCCAAATCAGTCTGTTACTTGTCAAGACTCCAACATTATTAGATCTTATATTTCTATCGTCTAAGGCACTTTGTACCATATCAATCCATCTATATCTTGGTCTTCCTCTGGGTCATTTTCCTGTCAACCTGGCAAAGAACACTTGTTTCGCTAATCTTTCATCACCCATTCTGTTTAAGTGACCATACCATCTGAGATTAGCTCTGCTAACGCATTCCTGGATGCGGACAATGTCAAGTTCTTTCCTAATATCCTCACTTTTAATAATATATTGCTATTGATACCATCTGTTCACACCTCTAATCTTTCTCAGGACTCTCATATCTGCAGTCTCTAGTCTTTGGTTAAGTGCTTTACTTCTGACCCAGCTATCAGATCGATAAATTAAAACTGGTTTGAATGCTGTCTTGTATACAGCTAATTTAGTGTTCTGACTAATTTCTCTCTTATTCCATATGAATTTGTTCAATTGAATTCCTACCATACCAGCTTTGTTGATTCTGTTGTCTATTTCCATATTTAATTTACCACCTTCACTAAAAATCATGCCTAAGTAGCTGAAATGTTTTACTTGTTCCACAGGTTCTCCATTCACAACACATTTGACATTTTCAACGATTCTGCCTATTTTCATTGTCTTTGTCTTTTTATTGCTGACCTTCATACCATATCTATTACAACAGTTATTCAATTTAGTCAGGGATCTTACAGACTTGTAGCAGATTTATTTAGAAGTATAACATTGTCTGCATAAAGCAAAGAGCAGACATTAGCATATCCAGTTTTGATATTAGGTTTAATATCACTTTCCTTCATAATGTGATCCATATAGATAATGAATAACAGAGGGGATAATGTACATCCTTGTCTCACACCAGATTTAACATTAAACCATCTTCCTGCACTTCCTTCAATTCTGACTGCTGACTTAAAACTCAAATAAAGACTAAGTATTGCTTGATATAATGCCCCATTGACACCATATAACTGCAGCATATTGAATAGCTTCTCTCTTGGCACCTTGTCATATGCCTTTTCCAAATCGACAAAACTTAAATACAGATCTTTGTTATATTCCCATGATTTCTCGACTATTTCTCATAAAGTGAAGATCTGATTCTGACAGCCTCTATTTGGCCTGAATCCAGCTTGTTCTTCACCAAGCTTTTCTTCCACAATTCTTCTCAACCGTTTCTCAAGTGTACTTGCATAAATCTTACCAGGAACACTCAGTAGGGAAATACCTCTGTAATTCTCACATTCAGTTTTATTTCCTTTTTTATATATGGGTACTATGAGAAAAAAAGGGAGGAATGGTTAGAAAAACGATTGTTTGATGCTAAGATGGCAGGTGAGATGTCTAGGTGGATTGATTCAGTCAGAAGTGCCTTAGAAATGTAAAATGTGATAAAATTGTGGATAAGAGATTAATGTTAATGTAAGCTTAATCATGTAGTGCTGTTATAGTAGCCTGAACACCTCTTGCGGGTGCATATCAAATATTGATGATGATGAATGTCATCTTTGACTCCTCTTATTCTTCTCCCAGTTTTCTCTGAATTTAATTTGTTGTTTTTCTCTTCCATATTTTTTAACCTCTTCTCAACTACTCTATTGAATGTGTAATTCTCACATTTATCTTATTTTTGGAGATGTGTACTGTTTAGTATCATCTAGAATTCAGTTTCCTGACCTTCTAAATTATATTGTATAACATATCTATTTATATGTGGTAGTATTAATCTAACAGATAAGCTTAGGTGTTGACGGTTTTTTATGACTTATTTTTCATGGTATTGTTAGATCGTAGATCAATCATGTTTTATCGTCTTATAACTCTCTCTCTTGTTGGTATTTATTGGTTGTAGGCTGATATATCAATCGAATATGAAGAAAATTTATATTATACTGTGCCACTCCATATTCAGAAATTGCAAGAGCGACTTAGGTAAATCAACCTTCAACTGTATCAGCTTATCATAAGTTGATTTTAGGCCGAGGTTTTTATTTTTATTACATAGGTTCCAGCTGAGATTCAAATTATTTTAATGGGAGGTGCAATGAAATAATCAGGCAAATACAAGATTTTAATTCAAACAAAATTATTTAATGCAGTGTCACATAAATTACTTTATAACACAGTATTCCAACAGGGACATTACAATTAAACGAATACAAAGCTCTTATTAAGATTCTAGTATACTACTCAGCTGAGCATAAACTTTATAATTAAAGATTATATTTAACATATCTTATCCTTCTTGTTACAAAGGTCTTCTATCATAACCTTTATTCTGATTTTACATTACAAAACATTTTAAATATCAAATCAGTTCGAGATATTCACAAAGAATACAACTCATGAACCATCAGACATTCATTTGTAATTCTCTAAGCTCAATCAATCAATTTTAGTTCTTGTAAGTTCGAGGTTCCTAAATTACATCAAATAGGCTTCACAGTATTCTCGTTCAATCAGTGAACACTAAATTCAATAATTTTAGCACATCACACATTAAATCTTGGCTCGGTGAATACAGCAACTAGGAATAATTTACTTTCGGTGGAATTAATTTTCGTTACTTCTCACTAAGTATAGCAAAGGTAATCTTACCAGGATATAGCTTCATCACAGCATAGGGAGATCGAACAACATTTTTAAAGTCCTTGCCGACTTTTGTTTTGTAATAACACAGACTTTAAAGAATCTTCCACTTCCGCGACTGATTTATAGACGCAGGAGAATATAACCTTTATGCACTTGGTTTAAATTGTCTACCTATTTCTTCTTTTTTTTTATTTTATACATATTATCCTATTTCCTGCACTATTCCACTGTTAGGCGTTAGGAAGTTTTGGTATAAATCCAACTCAGAAAAGGTCAGTTAAAATACCAAGCGATTCCTGGTCCTTTAAATTCCGTTTTTGGCACGTCAAAATTCCCTTCCAGTCTCCAGCTACCATTCTCTATACTTCCCTACTCGATTCTCTTTTTTTTTTTTTTTTTTTTTTTACGTTCGTTTTTGTATCCACTCCTTCCTTTTTCCCGCCAAAAACTGGTTCTCACCGGTTAGGCTCACATCAAACTTGCCTTTCCCTTCGTATACAGTAGTTCATGCTTCAACACGCACTAGGAGAAATTTGCATGTTTTCTCACAACCATCAATCGATATCATTTGATTGGTGGTTGAGAGTACAAAGAATCTTCTGGATATATTAAAATTATATACATTACAGTATCTAGTATTATTATTAAAAGAATAAAGCAAATAAAATAAATGACACTTTAATATAGAGGCTTTTCATGTCTATAATATATTTTAAAATTACATAAATAAAATTAACTAACAAAACTCAAAAGGAATTACATGAATAACATTTTATAAGCAAGAGACTAATGAAATAGATTTAAATAAGTCCTGCTCATGATATGGTAAGTCATGTTAATTATGAACGAAGTATTATTATTTACAAATATCTTCATTCACATTTAACAGTATTAATAACAGCACACAACTTTATCAAAGAGATGTTTTATTAATTTATATTTCACTGATTTTCAACTCGGCATCATCAGAGCACAGAACACTTGTACACGCGACAGTGAGTGAGTGAAACAATATAATTGCAAAGGACAAAGATCTCATGTCCTATTTTTGGCGCCTTTAACAAAAAAAAAAAAAAAAAAAAAAAAAAAAAAAAAAAATCTATGCAAGAGTTTCTCTTAGGATAACAGTTTCCGAAATTTTTGGTAAATTAATGCAACCATATTTGTTAAGGTTAGAAGAATTCTTCAAAGCCATTGCTTACTCAGAAAATAATCTTTCAGATCTATAACAATTTCTAAATAGCACATTCGTTTTCCTCCATCTAATCCTGTGTGAAGGAGTGTCCAAAGCCTGGTCTGCCAGTCCCGACTTGCCATAGTAATAGTAGTGAATGTATCTTTCATGTTCTTCCAGGCAGATGCTAACTGATCTTCCTGTTTGGCCATAATAGGCCAAGTCACAGTCATAAAGAACTTCATACACTTGGTGTGAAGGGTGAGGTGAGCGGATCAGAGTTGCCAGCTTGACATGAGGTTTGAAAGTGGTGCGAATGACATGTTTCATCAATTCTTTGGCTATCTTTTCTGATGTACTTCTGATATAAGAAATAGAAATGGTCATGTTGTATTCTTGTGTATTAGGAGAGGGCAGAGTAATGGGCCTATGTAGTATTTTATCTATTTTGTACGGATTATAGCCTAAGAACATATGGCGCAGATATTGGAGTTCTGTGGTCAGAGCTGTATCATAAAAAATTTAGTCCATTTCAAAACACTGGTTAAATATCTTATCCTAAAAAATTCAGACATGATGGTTAGTTTTGATGTCACCTCTTTATTTACAAATGTACCACTTATAGACACTCTTGATTTAATCAAGTCTAAACTTCCCCCTGATATTTTTGAATTATTTCAATATACCATGAATGCAGGTTACTTTACATGGGGAGGAAAATTCTACAAACGGATTAATGGCACTACTATGGGTTTCCCCCTCTCCTCCTATTAGCAAATTTTTACATGGAACACTTTGAAAACAAAGTACATACCACAGCTACATACAAGCCACAAGTGTGGTTATGCTATGTAGGTGATGTGTTTGCCATCTGGCCCCATGGACACTTTGGATGTGTTTGTCACCTACCTAAACAGCCAACACTCCAAAATCCACTTCACAGTAGAAAAAGAATCAAATAACGGTTTACCATTTCTTGACACATTAGTCACCCACCTTTCAGATGGATCACCATCTTTTTCTATTTACATAAAGCCTACATACATAGGAAGATACCTACATAAACAATCACATCATCATCCAGTCCAACAGTATGGCATTTTAAAAACACTTACACACATAGACACTCGAGAAAAGAGTGTCTATAAGTGATACATTGGTAAATAAAGTGGTGACGTCAAAACTAACCATCATGTCTGAATTTTTTAGGATAAGATTTTTAACCAGTGTTTTGAAATGTACTGAATTTTTTATGATACAGCTCTGACCACAGAACTCTAATATCTGTGCCATACGTTCTTAGCCAATGACTATAATCCCTACAAAATAGATAAAATACTACATAGGCCCATTACTCTGCCCTCTCCTAATACACAAGAATACAACACGACCATTTCTATTCCCTATATCAGAAGTACATCAGAAAAGATAGCCAAAGTATTGATGAAACATGGCATTCACACCACTTTCAAACCTCATGTCAAGCTGGCAGCTCTGATCCACTCACCTAAGGATAAACTTCACCCTTTAGCACACCCAGGAGTGTATGAAGTGATTGTGACTGTGACTTGGCCTATTATGGGCAAACAGGAAGATCAGTTGATATCTGCCTGGAAGAACATGAAAGATACATTCGCTACTATTGCTATGGCAAGTTGGGACTTGGAGACCACGCTTTGGACGCTCCTTCACACAGGATTAGATGGAGGAAAACGAAGGTGCTATTTAGAAGTCGTTATAGATCTGAAAGATTATTTTTTGAGTCAGCAATGACTTTGAAGAATTCTCCCAACCTTAACAAATATGGTTGCATTAATTTGCCAAAAATTTGGGAGACTGTTATCCTAAACTCCTGTATAGCTTTTTTTTTTTTTTTTTTTTCATTAGAGGGCATCAAAAATACGACAGATCTTTTGTCCTTTGCAATTATATTGTTTCACTCACTCACGCATGTACAAGTGTGTTGTTCTCTGATGATGCTGAGTTGAAAATCAGCGAAATATAAGTTAATAAAACATCTCTTTGATAAAATTGTGTGGTGTTAATACCGTGAAAAATAAGTCATGAATATATGTGGTAGTATATTCAACATCAGAAACATGACATCTTTTTTTCAGATTTCGTTTCTGGTGTTTTTTTTTTTTTTTAATTCATTTATTGATATATGCACTGACTACATTCTATTTGAATATTTTTTATGTCCCTTCTGTTTTACCTTTAGCTCTATTAACATTTTTCATAGAAATTACTAAAGATATCTAGAATCTCTTTATTTTCAGATTTTGTTGCACATTTGTCATCTGATTCCTTTTACAGTACTCTTCTTTTCATTTCTAAGTTTTTTGGGTTTTTTCCCCCAAAAAATTCAAAACATTCTGCCTTCCTGCCTGATTCCATTACTTTGCTTCTTTTGCTACTTGTCGTCTTAGCATTCTTATATGTATTCTTGTCTGTTGTCTGAGGGGACTCACTGAATCACCAGAAATTTTCATTGATTTCTTCAAATAGCCTCATTAAATTCTTGTATCACTGTTTCACTGTGAAGTTCTGATATATTTATCTTTACATTCTGCTACACTGCATGTTTTTTTTTTTTTTTTTTGCCTTTTCAGATTTTTCCATTAAGTGTTCATCTTAAGTTACTGTTCTCCAATTCTTTCATATTTATTCAATAATATTTGTAATTTCATTATACGCTTTATCTCTGAAAGATGCTTTGCTTTGATTCTGTTCGAAAGTTCTTCGCTTCTTGAGTATTCTGCAATCGAGCAGGTTTTTCTCTTAGTAACAAAAACTTTCCTTCCACTCTCTTCTCTTCTGAGCCTTCTCTTTCAAGGTTGTGTACTTGTCTCCATTCAGCATGTCATCTAGCATTGTTTTCCTTACGCTTCCTCTAGCCTTTTTCCATCTATTTTTCCTTCGATGGCATTTCTGATAATTCCATTCCTTCTCAGAATATGTTCGATCCAGTTTCTCTTTCTTCTTTTTATTCTCCTTATCAGACTTCTGCTCTTTTTAAGACCTCTTCATTCGTCATTTTATGTGTCCATTTGATGTTTTCCATCCTTCTCCAAATCCACATCTGAAAGCTTTCCAATATCTTAATTTCTTCTTTCTTCAGTGTCCAAGCTTCAGCTGCATAGACATAGAGGGCAACAAACCACACATAACATTTTATTAGTCTTTTCTTTAGGTTTCTATCCATTTTACTTCTGAATAAATTCCATTTTCTATTAAAGGCATCTCTTCCCATCACTATTCTTGCTTTTATGTCACTTTTACATCTTCCATCACTGCTAATCACACTTCCTAGATATTTAAATGTCTTTACTTGATTCAATTTTTCACCATTTATTCTGATATCCATATTTGCCTCTTTCCTTGCTATTTTCATTACCTTTGTTTTTCTTATGTTAATTTTCATTCCATAATTGATACAGGATTCCTGTAATCTGTTCAACAGATGTTGTAGTCCTGTTTCAGTAATTAATAATAATGCCTTGTCATCTTATTGCTTCGGAATACATGTTAAACAAAATTGATGACAGAGAACAGCCTTGTCTTACTCCTCGTTCACTGATGCCTGGTTCTGTTGTACCATGTCTCTGACCATGGCAGTTTGTCCCATATATAGTGAAATAATTAGCCTTCTGTCTTTCCAATCTTTTCCATTGCTTCCACCATCTTATCCCATTTTACAAAGTCACAAGCTTTTTCAAAATCTATATAACAGATATTAACTTAGATTTTTAAACCAAGTATTCATAATTATTAGCTTATTTTCTTTACATAATTCCACTAACCTTTCCCCTCTCTCATTTCTATTACCTAGTCCATAACTTCCTACTACATTCCCATCCTCTTCTTCTCCCACAACTCCATTCCAGTCTCCCATTATAATCATATAGTCTTTTCTTTTTTCTTCCTTAATTAGTTCTTGTAATTGTTCGTGCATTTCCTCATCTGAATGGTCACTTGTTGGCATATATATCTGCATTATTGTTATATCCACAGGTTCAGCCTTCAATTTTACCACCATAATCCTGTCATTCAGACATTTTATGCTAATGATCTAATGATGCTCTTTGCTGTTCTTTTATTAAAAACAAGTGCAACTCTTTTTTCCTTTTTATCTCCATCTGAGTAAATTTCTCTTACTTCATCACTATAAAAATCATCTATTCCTTCCCATCTGACTTCACAGAGCCCTGTGATATGAATTTTTCCTTTGGCCATTTCTTGTTTGAGATTTTCTAATTCTCAAAGGAAAGATCAGCCCTTGAAGCGTCCTTATTTTCCAATATTGTCTTCTTCTTTAGTGCATCAATCTGAAGATTGGTAAATATAGCAGCACATCACAACATCCTGTCTTGTGACTTCCTTTTTATCTCTTCTTAACTCTTAGTGCCAGTTAGCATCATTATGTTATTTATATATGAAATTCTTGGTCTGCTTCATGGCCTCTTTCCTTCTACAGTCCCCTCCATTATTTCTGTAATCAGTTCCCCACGCCTCAAATGGTGCCCAATTAGGCTTTTTCTTCTCTTATTGATGTGTTTCATTAATGACCGCTCTTCATGAACTATATTCAGAACTTCATTACTTTTCTGTCCAACTAATTTTCATCATCTTTCTCCAGCATCAAAGTTCAAATGCCTCCAACTTTTTCACATTTTGTTTTGTTAGCGTCCAGGCCTCACAACCATATAATGCAATGCTCCATATGCATGTTTTCACTAGCCTTTTTTTGAGCTGGATGCTGAGTCCTTTACTGGTAAAAATGTTTCTTCTGTTATAGAATGCTTTTTTTTTGGCTAGGATTATTCGTGCTTTAATATCTGAGTGGTTTCTTCCATCTTCTGTGATAAGACTTCCAAGATATTTAAAAGAGGATACCTGTTGTAGTAGGTTATTATTTATTTCCAGATTTATTTTCATTGGATTTGCTTTACTTGTAATTAATAATTTTGTTTTCTTATAAATAATTTTTAGGCTGTACTGTGTGAAGATTTCTTCCATCTTTGTTAAGGTGGCTTTCAGTTTGTTTTCTTTATCAGCTATCGCTGCTTTATCATCCGCAAACCGTAGCCAGTTAATATCAATTCCATTCATCTTAATTCTGGTTTCTGTTAGTTCTTTCAGTTTATTTATTGCATCTTCAGTGTACAGGTTAAGCAATATGGGTGAGAGAAAGCACCCCTGTCTTACACCTCTACGTATTTTTGCTATTGCGGTTTTTGTTGTATTGCTGGCTGCTTCTATTAGGGCTTCTTGATGCTTGTAAAGATTAAATATAAGCCTTCTATCTCTCCAATCTACCTTTATTGTTTTTAGGAGGTGAAACATTTGATTCCAGTCAATTCTATCGAAGGCTCTCCAAGTCAAGAAAGACTATCAGAGTATTTTGATTATTCTCCAATCTTCTTTCAATAAATGTTCTTAGAGCTAGGATTGCTTCTCTTGTCCTTTGATGTTTCCTAAATCCAAACTGGTCATTGCCAACATATTCTTCAACCTTCTTTGTCAGTCTTTTTTGTATAATTTTGAGTAGTATTTTTGAAGCATGTGATATTAAGCTTATTGTTCGATGATTTTCACACTTGTTTGCATTATTTACTTTAGGAATGGGTATGATAGAGCATTGTGTAAAATCTTTGGGGATGATCCCTGTTTCATAAATATCCTTTATGATCTTGAAAAGGTATGACTTAGTTATGTTTCCTGAGTATTTTATTAATTCTGAAGGGATGTTATCAGTACCTGGTGCCTTGTTGGCTGACAATTCATTCAGTGCCCATTCAAATTCATCTTTTAATATAGTTGACCAATTTCTTCCACATCAAGTCTTGTTTCATCTTCTATAGCCTTGGCATCTAGATCTTTTCTACTATATAGATCTTCTAAGTACTCCTTTCATCTTTCCAAAATTTCTTCCTTATCTATAAGTATGATCCCCTGTTTATTTTTGATAATTGTACTTCTTGTCTTGTTTTGCTGGCTTATTCCTTTTATAATGTTATAAGCTTTATCAATTCTCCCAGTCTTTTTTAGATCTTCTATTTCTTTACATTTCTCTGTATACCATTGTTCTTTTGCTTCTTTACACTTTCTATTATTTATCATATTTTTTATATGTTTATATTTGTCTTTGCTTTCTTCCTCTAGGGAGATTTTGTATTTTCTTCTTTCATCTATTAGATCTAGAATGTCCTGGGTGATCCATGGTTTTTTTATTTGCTTCTTCCTTGCCTCTTCTTCCAAAGTGTAAGCAAACAAAGTTTGCTTACATTCGTATAGGTAAATATGACTTCTCAATTACTTCCACCTTAGTATTACCACCTCTTGGTCTGGCTACCAATGACGAGACCTCAATAAAGGTCGAATCTGGTCTGGGTAGTGACCCTTCCCTTAATGCATAGCATTATACATGTCTGCAAGGAGATGTGCTTTGCATTATGGAAGATACTAAGACAAGTAGTGATGAGAGGTTGGTCCACCTTTACCACAAGTTGCCTCAGTCCTGAAGATACTTCAGGTGCACACTTTGTTTGCTTACACTTGGATAAAGGATTAAACTAAATTTATTATAGTCTAAAAATCTGAAAAAACAGTCCAACTCAACATCACCATAGTTAAAGATCTGTACTATCAACATAGAAGCCTGAATGGCAAAGAAATGGAGCTAGCTGAGGAATTAGATAAGTACCAGATCGACATAATAGGGGTGACTGAAACAAAAAAGACCAAAACTGGTGAGATCTTTCTGAGCAATAAATACAAAATGTTATATTCAGGCAATGACAATCAAGGAAAAGAAGGAGTAGCCATAGTATTCAACACAAAATATGAGGCTAATCTTCTTGAATAGCAAGCAGTCTCAAGTAGAGTAATGTGGGCAAATATGAGAATGGGGAACTGGACAATGAAATTTATTTGTGCCTATGGTCCCACAGAAGGCTATACTAAGGAAGAAGTGGAGGAATTTTTTGAGGCTTTAGAAAAAGCAACTGACACAATGAAAAAGGAAAAGTTGGTCCTTATTGGGGATTTAATAGCAGAGTAGGAAATGATTGTGAGACATACAAAAATATTTTGGGAAAATTTGGAGAAAAGAGCAAAGCTAATAATAATGGCAAATATCTGTTGGATTTCTGCTCAGGACATGGATTGGTTATTACTAACACCATGTTCCAACATAAAAATGTGCACAAATTCATATGGAGAGAAGAGGCAAGGAGTAAGAAAAGTCTCATTGACTATGTTATTGTTGATAGTGATGTTTTCTCCCTGGTGCAGGACACCAGAGTGTAGAGAGGATTTGAAATTGGAAGTGATCACTATTTAGTCTTGAGCAAGATAAAATTGAATTTTATATTGAAAAGAATAACATATAAGAAAGTTTTAAAGCGAATAAAAGTTGAGCATCTCTCTTAGATGTGAACTGTAGACTAAAATACACAAAGATTATTGGAGAAAAAATGAAAGAGTTTGAGAACAGGAACCAAACCTTGGAGATTCAGTGGCAAAATCTGAAGAAAACATTGAATGATTCACCTAGAGAGGCATGTGGTGAAGTTGTCTGCAAGGATAGAAAAATTAGAACTCCATGGTGTACACAGGAAGTTAAAGAGGCAGTGAAGGAAAAGAAGTAAGCATGTAAAAGTTCCTGGCAAATAAGTCAGCTTGTGCTCTTAGAGAATACAGAGGCAAATGTAAGAAAGCTAAACAGTGTGTAAAACTATCTAAACAAAAGTCATGGGAGGACTTTGGCAAGAACATAGAAAATAAATATCAAGAAGGTGGCAAAATATTCTGGAGGTTGTTGAAGAAGCTTAGGAACGGAGGATAGAGTGCTGTAAAAGGAGTTAGAGATGATAAAGATGACATGAAAACTGAAGAAAAAGATATCCTTGAAGTATGGAGTGATTACTTTGAAAAACTGCTAAATGAAACAAGCAGTGATCACAGCACAGTGATAAAAAAAACACTGACCAGGCATGCAGTCAGGAATTCATATCTATACTTGAAATAGAAAAAGCCATCAAAGGCTTGAAATGTGAAAGGCATTTCAAGAAGGCCTGGATAGAGGGACGAATTCCTGATGATTGGAGTAGAGCTCTAATAGTACCCATATATAAAAAGGGAAATAAAACTGTATGTGAGAATTACAGAGGTATTTCCGTACTGAGCGTTCTGGGCAAGATTTATGCTGTATACTTGAGATACGATTGAAGAGAATTGTGGAAGAAAAGCTTGGTGAAGAATAAGCTGGATTCAGGCCAAATAGAGGCTGTCAGGATCAGATCTTAACTTTGCAACAAATAGTGGAGAAATCATAGGAATATAACAAAGATCTGTATTTAAGTTGTGCTGATTTGGAAACGGCATATGACAAGGTGTCAAGAGAGAAGCTATTCAATACGCTACAGTTATATGGTGTCAATGGAGCATTATATCAAGCAATACTTAATCTTTATTTGAGTTGTAAGTGAGCAGTTAGAATTGAAGGAAGTACAGGAAGATAGTTTAATGTTAAATCTGGTGTGAGACAAGGATGTACATTATCCCTTCTGTTATTCATTATCTATATGGATCACATTATGAAGGAAAGTGGTATTAAACCTAATATCAAAATTGGATATGCTAATGTCTGCTCTTTGCTTTATGCAGACGATGTTATACTTCTAAATAAATCTGCTACAAGTCTGTAAGATTCCCTGACTAAATTGAATAACTGTTGTAATAGATATGGTATGAAGGTCAGTAATAAAAATACAAAGACAATGAAAATAGGCAGAATCATTGAAAATGTCAACTGTGTTGTGAATGGAAAACCTGTGGAACAAGTAAAACATTTCAGCTACTTAGGCACGATTTTTAGTGAAGATGGTAAATTAAATATAGAAATAGACAACAGAATCAACAAAGCTGGTATGGTAGGAAGTTATTTGAGTAAATTCATATGGAATAAGAGAGAAATTAGTCGGAACACTAAATTAGCTGTGTACAAGACAGTGTTCAAACTAGTTTTAACTTATGGATATGAGAGCTGGGTCAGAAGTAAAACACTTGACCAAATACTAGAGACCCAGATATGAGAGTCCTGTGAAAGATTATAGTTGTGAATAGATGGCATCAATGGCAATATCATATTAAAAATGAGGATATTAGAAAAGAACTTGAAATTTTCCGCATCCAGGAATGCGTTAGCACAGCTAATCTCAGGTGGTATGGTCACTTAAACAGAATGGGCGAGAAAGATTAGCAAAATAGGTGTTCTCTGCCAGGTTGGTAGGAAAATGACCCAGAGGAAGACTATAGGTGGATTGATATAGGTGGATTGATACGGTACAAAGTGCCTTAGACGATAGAAATATAAGTCTTGACAAGTAACAGACTGATTTGGAGGAAAATTGTAGATAGGAAGTTAGTAATGATGTAAAATTTTCATGTTGTACTGTCATATCCTGTACACCCCCTGGGGGGGTACATGGCAGGAATTTGATGATGATGAGGATGATGATATTATAGTCTAACCAAGTGGGAAAATACTTCCAGTGTCTATTACATAATCATGATTTACTTATTATTTTAATTTTTTTTAGTATTATATCTACTGAATGCAATTTCATTAATAAATTATTGTCAATGTATTAAATTATTCATGAATAAATTGTTATATAAAAAAGAAATTAAATACACACACACACACACACTGTATATATTTGCTCATGTTTGCAACTGGTGCTGCCATGCACTTATGTGGTGGTGATAGAAAAGGAAACTTGAGTGTATTTAGTCATCTTCTTACCATAGTGGTGTAGTCTGTAGGGTTTACATAGAAATAGTATATATAATATTTGTGATGTAGGATAATGTACACTATGTTGCCAAAAGTGCCCAGACAGCAACTGTTTGTTTTTCTCTTTGCTTTCTATACAAGGTTGACAGTTTCCACTACCCTTCGATCAACTGTCGACTGAATGTTAATGGCTGTTCATTTACAGCCATTACTCTTCAGGATAAGCCCTCTCCACTAAGTTCTGATGAACTGCTTTGCTAGAATTTGTTTCCATTCTTCCTGTAGTGTGGTGAATAGCTTACGAGTGTTAATTGGGGAAGTAGCTCTGGATTGCAGTTTTTGCAACCAGTTCATCCCAAAGATGTTTAATAGGGTTGAGGCTTTGGGCTGGCCAATTTAGTTCTTCCACCTACATGTCTTCAAACCATGGAACTAGGATTCTTGCTTTGTGAGCAGGTGCGTCATTGTGCTGATACAGGAAAGGGCCTATTTTCAAAACTGTTGCTACAGTGTGGGAAGAACAGAATTGACCAGAATGTAATGGTAGGCATGAGCATTTACGGATCCAGATGCAGAAACCAATGGGCTCAGTTCAAACTAGGAAAAACAGCCCCAGACCATTATGTTGCTCCTCCAAATTTCACAGTCAGCATGAGACATTCCTGTAAGTATCATTCGCCAATTATTCATCCATACATGTCCATCAGATTGAAAAATCATTACTGTGATTCATTGCTCCATAGGACCCTCTTCCATTGATCCACATTCCAATAATGGCATTGTTTGCACCATTTCAGATGACATCAAGCATTGCCAGGTGTAATCAAGGACTTGTGTGAGCCACAGCACAACCATAAAACCCAAGGACAAAGACCTCCTGGCGAATAGTTCTGTCACTGTCATCTGTTCCAGAGTTCGTGCAGAAGTCGTTTGCAATGGTTGCTAACGCTGATTGATGATTTTCTGTGACAAGAGTTCATTGATCCTGATTTGTCAGTTTCTTGGGCCTACCAGTTTGATGGAGAGGTTTGATGGTTCCTTCCTGTTTCCACTTCATGATAACTTCTGTTGGTAGACTGGGACGTGTGCAATGGGCAGAAATTTCTCAGACTGAATGAATGAACTTGTGGTCTTCTGTTTTGAATGAACTCATCTTTTTTCATCCACCCATCCTGATGCCAAAGAATATCTACACTGCTAATGCCCGTGTGCATCTGCTTATATAGCTTTGAAGACGTGTGTGTCATATGGGTGAGGCAATATAGAGCTATAGGAGGGGGGGGGGGTCTGGAAACTTTCAGCAACATAATGTATGTTTGTTATAGTAGCATTCCTATGCCACATACCCCTAAGTACAATTGCTGTAGTAATGACAGCCAAGATGTTGTCACTTGAGTTTTGCTTTGAATCTTGGTTACAGACATGTGCTTTGGTTGAGAGTTTTTAGAACAGCCGTCCCCATGGTTACAGGAATGCTAGCAAGAGATGGAATGGTGGTAAAAAAAATAATGGAATTAAGACTTCTTATATTAGTGAGAATGTTGTGTACTTGCTTCACATCAAGTGGTATGTGTTACATAAAACAAGACTGAATCTGCAGTACAGTTCTCTTTCTTGGAAGTCCTTTTAGAACTGCTCAGTTAAATATTTCTGTTCTCAAATTATCTTCATGCCTACTTCAGCAAATGAAGATAGAATGTTTTAATGAAATTGCTTACTTTAAGAAGATGTGTGCAGGTATAGTAATCAAGTGAGATTCTTAACTTCTTTTATTTTAATTTAAGAAATTTGAGAGAGATAAGTTAGAATGAATGATTTTAAACAATAAAAGAAAATAAATGAAATAAAGTTAGATAAAGAGAAGACTGATAGTACGAAGGTGATCTCAAAAGTACTTGGCTTAACAATGAAAAAAAGATTTATAAATTCAAAATTATTTTTCTTTTTCAGCATAATATCCTTTAAGACAAATACATTTATTCCAGCGATGCTCCAGCACCATTGTCCGATCCCTGTAGTGGTTCTCAGTAAGATTTGCAAAATACCCCTCTACTTGCAATCACCTCTTGATTCGAAGATAAATGCTAACCAGCGAGGAAGAGTTTTAGTTTTGGGAAGAGATAGAAGTCAGAAGGAGCCAAATCTGGAAATAGGGTGGATATTTCAACAATTCATAGTGCAGATCCCTTAATTTTCCCCATTGCCAAAACACCTTTGTGGGCAGGTGCATTGTCTTGATGAAAGATGATTTTTTCTTTTGCAAATCGGGTCTTTTCTCACGAATTTTTTCATCTAGTCTGGTTAAAAGATCGGAATAATATTCACCGATTATTGTTTTAACCTTTTCAAAATAATTAATAAACAAAATGCCTTTAGCATCCCAAAACACCGATGCCATGACCTTTCCTGCTGATTGAACCGACTCTGTCTTCTTTGGCCCCGGCTTCTGTCCACTGTTTTGACTGCTGTTTGAATTCTGGTGTGTAATGGTGAATCCAAGTCTCATAATAATAATAAACCGATACACAAAATCAGTTTTATTCTTGTTAAAACACTCCAAGCACTGTTCAGAGATTTTCATGCTAGTACATTTTTGATCTGCAGTGAGCAAGTGTGGCAACCATCTTGTGCAAAGCTTTTTCATTTGCAATTCTTCATGCAAAATATATTCTGCATGTTCTTTTGAAATGCCTATAGTCTCAGCAATTTCACACACTTGGACTTGGTCATCCAATACCATATCGTGCACTTGATCAATGATTTCTGGTGGTGTTACACTTTTTGGATGTCCTTCGCATGGATCATCTTCAAGGCTGGTACGGCCGTGCCTAAACTCATCAGCCCATTTCTTAATTGTCGAAAATGAAGGCTAAGAGTGCCCATAAATTTTTATGAACTTCGAATAAAAATTTCTTTTGGCGTTAAACCTTCTTTTATAAAAAATTTTATAACCGCACAATACTCAATTTTATCCATTTCAAGGGATACAGACAACACTTTTGCTTCAGACAGCTGTATAAAACAAACTACTTGATAGAATGACTTGCAATTTCACATTGATTATGACATGTACCAACTTGGGGAAAAAAAATCTTGCCGATAGTGTTGCCATCTATTGTCGAGGCAGAGAACTTTTCAGACCACCCTCGTATACAAATGCTGCACAGGAAATTCCCATATAAGCAAGAAAAATTATAGAACTTTTAGCTGAATTCTATATTCAACTTCTGTGTGGTATCTGATGTTATCAGTCATTATATATTATATACTATATTATATATAAATCTAATGTCACAAACAGGAATGCAAAACATGATAATAAATAACATAGAACTGATTTACCGTACTTATATATTCTTATCAGTATAAAATTTTTGTCCTAGTATCAAAAGCATCTTCTGCATTGTTTTCAAATCAATAATACACACACATATAGAATAATAATTAAAGTTAAGTTAATTGTGGAATTTGTGAAGAACTATTTCCCATAAGAGTGATAATTTAAGTCCATCGTTTCTATTTAGATTTAGTTGATGCAGCAAGGTCTTGCAACTCCCTTTGTATAAACAGTCAAAGAGATTATTACTTTTATGGCGAACATTAATTTTCTTCCAAAGAACTGTGTCTGGTGGTGATATCATGCTCCGCTAGTCTGAGTTGCTCTGGCTCATGGAAGTTTACATAGTCTAAATGTTCATCACGATGCATGGCAGTCAAAATATGATAATCCTGCTTCACTTTGTTTTGTCAAAATATGATAAACCTGGAAAGGAATTTGATAAAATCCAGGGTGTTCCAAACGTAGAAGATTATCTTTAGCTGAGAATAGATATCTTTTTTCAGAAGGACACTTGTTAGCCAGTGGATATTATCAGTGGTTTGGCTATACATTCTGAGAATTATTTAATTTTTTTTTTATAACCTTAATATGATTAAACTATGACACTCTACATCATGTATGTGCAGATAGCATGTGTCATTGTTGAATATACAGGTTTCTGTTCTTGTTGTTTAATTTGAAAGTCATACTAAAGATGCTCTTGATATTAGGGCAAAAATTTTAAAGTAATAAAAATATATATATAAGGTAAATCCATCTTATGTTATTTATTAATTATATATAAATGCAGTTAACAGAACTCTCCACAACCACAACTGATTTAGAACTGTGGGGATTTAACCACCTATTTAACTTGTCAACTTCACTAACAGTTCTGCCTAAATAGCTGAAATGTTTATTTGTTACTTGTTCTATAGGTTCTCCGTTCAGGATGCAGTTGATGTTTTCAATGTCTCTGCCTGTTTTCATTGTCTTTTTTATTGCTGATTTTCATCCCATATTTATTGCATCATTTATTCAAGTTAGAGAATCCTACAAACTTTCCTCACATTTATTTAAGCATATAAAATCGTCTTGCATAAAATAAAAAGCTGTGGTTAACATCTCCTATTTTGATATCAGGTTTAGTGCCACTTTACTTCATAATGGGATCCATATAGATGATAAATAACAGTGGAGATAATGTGCACCCTGTCTTAACCTATTTAACATCAAGCCATTTCCTATACTTCTTTCAATTCTAACTGCTCACTTACAACATATATATAGGGTGTATAATTGCTGAGCAGAATATTCCAATTACACCATATAATTGTAGTATTTGGAACAGTTTTTCTCTTGGCACTTTGTCATATGCTTTTTCCATGTCTACCAAAATTAAATACAGATCCTTGTTATATTCTCAGTACTTCTCAACTATATCTCTTAAAGTGAAAATATGATTCTGACAAATTCCTGTTTTGCCTGAACCCAGCATGTTCTTTTCCAAGTTTCCCTTCCACACTTTTTCTTAACTTATTTTCAAGTATGCTTGCATAGAATTTACCAGGAATACTCAGGTACTACTATATCAAAAAGTTTAGGGAATTTGAGTAGTGCACACAAACCAGTTGTAGTAGCCTTCCACTGCTATAAGGGCTGTGCAGTACCCTTTGTGAATCAGTATGCGAACAGCCAACAATGAAATTGTACCTTTAATTTTTGTACTCAGATTCACTTCCTTTTTCATAGGTGGGTACTATGAGAGCACTACTCCGATCATCTGGAATTCTACATTCTGACCAGGTCTTCTGAGTTATGCAGTATAGTCACTGTAAAACTTCTATAGCTTTATATTTGAAGATTTCTGGTTGAATATCTTCTACTTCAGCTGCCTTTGCACATTTCAGGTTTTTTATGGCTTTTTCTACCTCAATTATTGATATGTACTCTTGATTATTTTCTCATTAAATGTTTTCTTCCACCGTATGCTCACAATTTGTTCCATTAATAGTCTTTTAAAGTAATTACTCCATACATCTAAAATATCTTTCTCTTCTGTTTTCACAGCATCTTTTTCATCTGTAATTTCTTATTTTTAAGTATTAGTCGTTTTAGGAGAGAGGAATTGAAGAACAAAAAAATTTCACCAAATGAGGGAAGGAAATTTTTAGCCAGACGTGGTCATCAAGTAGTATTTCTAAGTTGAACATTTTCTGACATTAGTTATTAGAGCATATATATGCACAAATGGAGATGAAAGAAAAAGTGAAAGGATGTGTTAGTGTGAAAATTGAAATGAGTGATGATTGAAGGAGCTGAAGTTGTCAAGGAAGAAGATTGGCTGTCTCAAGTCTCTTTTTTCATGTACTTCTTTCTTCCATACATAAGTATATGTCCCATCTCCCTTTTCTATCTCTCTTTCACACACAGACACAAATCAAATCTTGTTATCAGAGGCTTACAAGTAATAGCAACATCCTCCTCATGTCCTACTAATGTGATTGACTGTGCTCAACTCAGTTACATTAGTATTGCCTTAAGCAGTGATCTACTTGCCATTTTTCAATTTGCCAAAACAACCTCACCCACCCCCAAAGTCTCATTTTTATTCTTACAACTAGATCTTAGTTCATCTTCCTTTCTCTGCAGTAATATGCATATCCTTAAACAAGATCAAAAGTCTCTTGTCAAGCTGATGTTGACATGAGCTTTACAAGAGTTTTGCATTTTCTGACACAAATATATTGTATCATAGCCTCTTTTTCCCTCACAAAAACTTGGTGCATTTTCTGCTTCAGGCACTTATCATCTTTTCAATGTTTTGCTTCTTACTTTCTATGTATTATGATAAAATGTTATCTATCATTAATCCACTTTTTTCTAAAATTATAATAACACGATTAGCAGTTGTTTGATATCTGTTCATAATCTGTCTGCATGTAAACCCAACAAACCTGCTTCTTCTCATCATTCATTCTGTGAATCTCTATAATTTGATATAGTCTTCCTTATTATATTGCTTCTGAAAGGCTTCACCTCTTCAAATAACATTGATAGGTTGCTTGTTATTTAACTAAGCCAAACTAGTGAACTAATGTCTTACAAATTCTGTGTTTCTGTGTCTATAGCAACAACATTTTTAAAATATATTATAAACGAACTCACATACCATTGTCCTCTTCCTTGTTTTTCACGCAGAGGTTATTCACTTCTTCTACAATCATTAATATCCTATCCTTCCTTTTTATCCTTCATATTTTCACAGAATATGTACTTCACCTTTCTGTTTATATATCAGGAAATGCAATGTAAGGTCAACTGTGTCTGAATCCTGCCAGTGAACTATTTGACGCTATGGAGGCCATTGTCCTTCTTTCTTGATCCACTTGCTTATAGATGTGTAAACCTAGAAGTGCTTTCAAAGACCTTGAAATTACCTTACATTCATTATTATAGGAGGGTAGTCTGAAAAGTTCTTGTCCTCGACCATAGATGGCAACATTATTGGCACGATTTTTTTTTCCCCCTACGTTGGTACATCTGTCATAAGCATCCATGTGAAATTGCAAGTCATTCTATCAAATAGTTTTTTTTTTTATACAGCTGTCTGAAGCAAAAGTGTTGTCTGCATCCCTTGAAATGGATAAAATTAAGTATCATGTGGTTATAAAATTCTTTTGTAAAAGAGAATTTAACACCAAAAGAAATTCATTCGAAGATCATAAAAGTTTATGGGCACTCTTCTCCTTCGTTTTCAACAATTAAGAAATGGGACGCCGAGTTTAAACTTACCGAGAACCACTACAGGGACGGGATAATGGTGCTGGAGCATCACTGGAATAAATGTATTAGTCTTAAGGGAGATTATGTTGAAAAATTAAAATAATTTTGAAATTATAAATCCGTTTTTTCATTGTTAGGCTGAGAACTTTTCAGACCACCCTCGTATATATGAGGTACTACTATATCAAAAAGTTTAGGGAATTTGAGTAGTGCACACAAACCAGTTGTAGTAGCCTTCCACTGCTATAAGGGCTGTGCAGTACCCTTTGTGAATCAGTATGCGAACAGCCAACAAGCTGAGAGGCTGTGTTCTCCTGTTATGCGCGTTATTGTAACATCATGTTATAGAGGATCAGTGATTTTCTTCTCCGGCTTGAAGGCGGATTTTAAGGAGTCAAACAATCTGCATAAAATTTTGCTTTGATCTAAAAAAAAAAAAAACTGCTGCAGAAACTCATTAAATATTTAAGGAAGCATTTGCTGATAACACTGTGAGCCAAAGCAAACTTTTTTTGTGATACCAATGCTTCAAGATGGATGAACGTCTTTCAATGACGATGAATGTTCTGGATGACCGTAGACAAGCACAACACCAGAAAACATCGCAATAGTGTATGAGGCTATCCTTGCAGATTGTAGTTGAATTATTCATGATGTTTGTGAAATTGTAGGACTGTCATACAGTACTGTTGAATGCATTTTGTTGGATGTTTTGACCATGAGATGCGTTGTTGCATAATTTGCACCGAGACTACTTAGCAATGACCAGAAAGAACATTGCTGTCTGCAGGTAGTGCAAAAGTCAAAGTAGAGATGGCCCCAGCTTAATCTCCAAGATCATATCCTTGATGAATCATGAGTTTATGGTTATGATTCCAAGACAAAGCAGTAGTATCAAGTCAATGTTGATTTTTTTTAGCATCTAAGGCATTGCCCATTAGTAATTCCCCCCCCACCCCGGTCCAACTATCAATGACAAGTCTTACTGTGAGATTTGAAGCAGCTAATGGAGAGCATTTAGCTCAAAAGTCTAGACAAGTGGAAGAGCAATGACTGGATTCTCCTCTGTGACAATGTGCTTGCCTACACCCCACTTGTTTTTTTGGCATTTCCTGACTTATTCCTGTTCCTCAAGATTCCAGCTGAAAGTACACGAACAGTCACATCAGAACTTCCAGGATTGCGTGGAATCATGGAAAAACTTCTGGAAGTCAAAGTAGGTTCCCACGAGACATGCGCAAGGGGAGTACTTCGAAGGAGATGGTGTAAACTAGCTGTTGGGGTAAGTAATTTTTTATTTATGGTCAAATTGCCCAAACTTTTGGGTAGTATCTCATACATTTTGATCTTTATTTCCTGCACTCCTCTGTTCAACTTCTTGTCAATAGTTAACAAACCCAATCTAGTATCATCTCCCTCTCTCATCTTGCCTTCCTCCTCTACTTTCTCAAATTACTGAAGGTGTATGAATATGAAATCTTGCAAAAATGCTCAGTTGGCAAACAGTGCTGCTTGTCTCTGAAAATATCTTTTTCTCTGCTATCTGTCTTTGTTTCCCCATCATCATTTTTCTGATGTGTAACTTCAAGCAGTATAACCGATAATAGCCTAACCCAATATCATAGTCAGTTTCCGGATATGTACCCCCAAGGAATGTACAGGGTACATCTAATCTCTTGTCTGCACCCCAGTATTGTCAGATCCAATATTCTGACTACATCACTTCATTCATATCTTGATCATCTTCTGAGTCTCTTTTCTGCTATATTGGCATCAGACACCTGTTTTGCTAACTTTTCCCATTCTTGGCGACCAGCTATTGTCTATATATTATTGATCAACTGTTGTATACATAGCTCAACTCTCTGGTCCATAAGAGAAGGATTAGTCTGCACATGGTCTTCCAAACCAATCTCACATATATTGTCTTGCTAGTTAAGTATTTTGGCTAAATTCTCTCTTATTCCATATAAATATTTTGAATGAGCTCGCTAACATGCCAGCTTTGCTTATTCTATTGTCTGAACATATGCACGCACACAGGCATACCAGTATGGAGGCAATCACAGACTACTTTTAAAAGGCAGGCTCTTATAGCACCTTTTATGGATGCAGTAATGGACATTTACTGAAGGTCTCAAAATAATGGTTGCCAAGATTTTTGGCAGTGTGATGCAGCCAGCTTTGTTTAAATTTGAGAACTGTAGTGTTGTGGTAGATTTTAGAAATAGTTTCTCTGATTTAAATCTGTTTCTGTATTAGGAGGGAAGCCTCCCCCATTGGATCCCATGATCCATATCCACGGCATGTTCTGCCACCCCCCAGAATGACTATAGTGTATAGATGAAGGATATGCTTTGTGTTTTTCTAGACCAGCAGTTGGCAACCTTTTCAGACTCGCCGGCCATGTTCAACTTTTTTAATAATCAAGCTGCAAGCATTTAATTAAGTGAAACTAGTGAGTGAAAAAATACTTCAATTATCAATTTTTATTATATCAATCTTAAAAAACACAGAAATATTTAAAGTATGAGGTATGAAATAAGCATGAAAATGAAACTCGGTGAAAAATTATCATGTAAAAACAAAGCAATATAGTTTATGCATCACAATATGTGTCTCTCCCTGCTTTTTTGGTAAGCATCGATAAAATATTGGATATTTTCTAACGAAAATGCGTTCTTTAATATGTGCCAAGCCAAAATCTCGATTGTCTTCGGATGAAGTCACCTTTGTATTCCCCACTCGTGATGACTCACAAGAGTGACTCGTACCAAGTTGTACGCCGATATCACGAAGTATAGGTATAAAATTATTTTTAATTTATTTTTCATATTATGGAAATGCATTTTTTAAATAATTCAACATATGGGCCACATTGCCATGTAAGTATGGTCAACCTTTTATGGGTCACCAAAACTGCATGTGGGCCGCCGGTTGCCGACCCCTGTTCTAAACTGATACTGATAGTCCTTCCCATTCATCTGAAGTATTTAAGTTTACAGGAGTAGGGGATACTGTAGACTCCAGGATAGTTCAGATGGTGGAGAAGACCTTTAGGGTGAGTGTAAGATAATTTTTGGTAATGCCTAAAGGAGGTCTGTATGTTATACTTTTACAATTAGTCTGTATTTGACTTCCTGTAAGTGTGTCTGCAACTATATGCTCAGTATATTTCTTTGTACCCATGAGGATGCCTGTAACTAAGGTTAAATATTGCTTTATTAATCTAATTTTCTACATAAATTTAGTTAGTTAATTATTAACTTTAGACATTTTTTATCCATTGAACTTCAACTTAAACAATAACCAGCATCCAATCATTTATACTGGGCTACTGTGTTTAATCATATTTGTATTAGGTTGCTTGCAGTTCTTTCTGTGAATATTCAGAAACTTTATGTGAAAGTATACATAAATCTTCCTTCATTTTTTTTCATTTTTGTAGATTTATACATAAATCTACTAAAATGTTGGAATATTAAAAAAAATAATTTTTTTTAAAATTGGGAATATATGTTGAAAGTTTTTTTTCACTTGGTTATACTATAAATTAAAGATGTGAAGAAATTGTATTCTTGGTTTCATCCTTTATTCAAGTGTAAGTAAACAAAGTTTGTGCATTAAGTCGCTTCAAGGTGCTCTAGACTATTGTATAAGGCGGCGAATGACTTCATATCAATTGCCTTAGTATCCCATAATGCAATGCACATCCTTACGGACATGTATAATACTATGCATTATGGGAAGGGCCATTACCCAGACTGGTTTCGATCTTTATTCAGGTCTTGATAAAGGTTGAAAAGGTGAAACCTCAATAAAGGTCAAAATGGTCTGGATAGTGGCCCTTTCCGTAATGCATAGCATTATACATGTCCATAAAGATATGCGCATTGCATTATGGAATACTAAGGCAATTGAAGTGAAGTCATTAGCCTCCACATACAAGTAGCCCAATCATGAAGTGACTTGATCCAAGTGACTTACACTTGGATAAAGGATTAAGAATACAGTTTCTTGACATCTTTAATCTATGGGAATGTATGGAGTTGAAAGATGCAGGAATATTATTTAATAGCCATTAAGTGGTACTACTGTTCTTTTTCTTATGTTAATTTGGAACAACCATAAGTTGTATTCTTGATTGTTTTCTTTTTAATAACTTTCTAGATATTTCAAATAACTTAAGATTTTTTCTTCCTTACTCAACACTAGGTACTGGGTAACTTAATTTTCCTTATCTTTTTACATGATCTGTTATTTTCCCCCTGCTCCTGAATTTTAGGACCAATTAAATGAATGGGCCAATATGACAGGATTTCTTTGTTCTATGGGAGGTGTTTGTTTACAGAGGAAGTCGCCATCAAGATCACGGTATGTTTTTCATTATCTGCATTCTTACTGTTCAATGCAACAATAAGAATTATTGCTGCATTCAGCAATAATTCTTATTGTTGCATTGAGTGTAAGAATAGGCAGTATCACATATCAAGGGTGTTCTTTTTTTCTCTTTTTTTTTTTTTGATATATAATATGTGGTTTTTAATACAAATGAAAGAAATTGGTTTTGTCATTTCTTTCTAGAACAAGAACTTAAAATTATAATCTGAATGGTGGAAATACAATTTATTATATTTGGAATGTTTTTAAGGTAGTGTAAGAAAATAAATTGATTTTAGTTTAGTCTTGTATCACATGCTATTTACTCCCTTGTCAGTATTGAAAAGTTTGTTTTGGAAATGCTATTTATTTATTTATTATTATTGGCCTTCTACCTGAAGACTTACATCCATCTAGGGTGGTGCTCACATGAACTCCATGAAATGTACAAATTCATATTTATACCAGTCGGTATTGTGCTTGGAACATTTTTAACATAACTTAAAAATAAGCATTCCTTGCTTCTTTCAGAAAAAGATAGAAGCTATGGAATTAAATTTCAAAATCTAGTATATTAAATACTCCACCAGAAAGAGAGAGAGATTTTTCTGAGACAAGATCATCCTGTATCACATCAAATGAAATCTAGTCTCCATTTCCCCCACCGTGAGGCACCTGTTCATAGTGGGGATCCCTCACTGATCGTACAGATCCTTTTTTTCTTCCTGTATTATTTGCTCTATTTTTTCTGCGCCTTCCAGACCATCACTGGAAGCACTGCTGTCATGTTTGCCATACAGTGCAACTTATGGACATATGAAAAGGGGAATTCTTATAGTCTTGCATTATTTTGGGCCCTGCTTTGGCAACATGCATGACTAGATTGGCTTGGTTGAGTGGTTAGCATATCTGCTCACTTACCAACAGATCATGGGCTCGAATCCTACGCTAAGCATGGATATTTGTGATTGTCTTCAGGTAGAAAATAAATTTCACCACTCAGCGTGAGATCATAGCCCGGCTTAGATGGGAGAAGTAGCTAGAAAAAAGTTCCATGAGAATCTAGAGATCAGGCTTTCTGGACTAAGAAAATAAAATAAAAATACAAAAAAATTATAAAATTAATAAAAATAGAAAACACAAATACTTAGTGTGCTCATGGTACCAATGTGCTATAGGCTTACAACAGCGTTTCTCAATGTGGGGCAATTTGAATATTTTGGGGGGCAATTAGAAAATCTACATGCACATATTTATACATATTTTTTTTTATAAGTTTCAGTAAGAAAATACCGTGAGTAGACATATTACTAACTATTATAATAACAGAATTAACTCAAGTAAATTATTCTTTATTCGTAGAATTTTCACCTGAGTATCACAGGCAGCATCAGTACAGGTACAAGGCTGATTAAACAATAACTGGTATATTCACAAAGTGCCACTTAAGTAGCTAAGGTTAAATTTCCTAAATTTATTTAATTATTATTATTTATTTTTTTTAATTATTTAAATTTTATTATTTAGTTATTTAATTATTAAATAATAATTATTTAATTATTCAATTATAATAATTAAAATTTTAAAAAAAATTTTATATATATATAAATATATATAAAAAAGCCGATTATCACATATATAAATGTGTGTGTGTGCGTGTGTGTGTGTGTGTGTGTGTGTGTGTGTGTGTGTACAATTATATGTTAGGAAAGATTTGCTGCTTTATAAACTTTATAAAGTACTATCTCCCACAAGGGGGAAAGAAGTAGACAATCGGATCTGTTTAGGTTAGGGAAGTGAAGTAATGTTTCACATGTTTCTTTGTATAGCCGTTCCATTAAGAACTGACTTTTGTGAATGGCTTTTGTCTTGTTCCACTTAACTCTATGTCTGGTATTGATGGCATGTTCTGCAATTCCAGACTGTTCGGGTTCAAGGTTCTGGATGTACGACTGGTGTTCTTCTAACCGGACCTAAGCAGATCTTCCTGTTTGTCTGAAATATGATAATTCACATGAGCAGGGAATCTGGTAGACACCTGGATAGCTGAGATGTGGGAGCTTGTCCTTTGGAGACATTAGGAATGTGGAGATTTTTCTGATGGGTTGAAAAGCCACATAGATATTTAGTAGTTTTAGCGCCTTAGCTATGCGTTCACTAACCTCATGTACATAGGGGATAGGTATATGTGTAGGTTCTTCTGTACTTGAAGAGGATGCTGGAGCACGACTACTTAAAGCTTTTTTTATGAAGGACTTCTTATAACCGTTGGATATAAAGGAGGAATTAATATACTGTAATTCTTTTTGTAAAAGTTCTTCTGAAGAACAAAAGAAGTTGGCTCTGTGAACTAGTGTTTTTATAGTACCTGCCTTTTGACTGGGATGGTGATGTGATTCTACGTGGATATACTGGCCTGTATGAGTCTCTTTCCTATAGAGTGCGAATTATAAATAACCATCTGGTTGGCAACGAATCAAGAGGTCTAGAAAGGCTAATGCTTATTTACTTCTACTTCTAGGGTGAATTGAATCATTGGATGAAGTGCATTAATTTTTGAGAGAAACTGTTGTAGTTCTTCTGAGGTGCCCTTCCATATGGCAAAAATGTCGTCCACATATCTGAACCAAATGTTAGGTCAGGGTGTAATGTTGTCAAGGATATGCTGTTCGAAATGTTCCATGAAGTAGTTGGTAATAGCAGGAGATATTGGATTACCCATTGCTGTCCCTTCAATTTGTTGATATAACTGGTTTTTGAAGGAAAAATAACTGGACTTTATTACAAATTCAAATAATTTGACAATGCCTGGAGGAAAATTCTTGGTGTAGTAATTCTATGCTGTTTGCCAACGGAACATTCATAAATGGCGAAACAACATGTAGACTAATCATAATCTCTGAATTGTCTCAATGCAGATCGGAAATTTTATTTCTGAAGTCCACAGAATGTTTTATATATGTAGCAGTTCTTCTAGTTGAAGAAGTGAGTAAATTTGACAGAAATTTTGATATTTTGTAAGTGGGACAGCCTATACAGTCTACAACCGGCCTTAATGGAATTCCTGGCTTATGCACTTTTGGAAGACGATATAATCTCGGTAGGTGCCCGAAGGAGGTCTTTAGTGTTTTCTTTTTATCTTCATTCCATATTGATATTTTTTCTATAAGGGCATTAAAGCTTTTTTATTTGACTACTGGTAGGATCTGAAGTGAGGGGCCTATAAGTCGAATAGTCACGGAGTAACAGTGATATTTTTCTCTCGTATTCTCTTCTGTCTTGGATGACTACAGCCTTCCCTTTGTCAGCTTTCGTAATAATTAGGTTCTTGTTATTTTTTAGCGATTTCAGTGCTTTTTGTCCAGCATTTATTATTTATTTATTTTTTATTTTTATTTATTATTTATTTTTAACATTTATTATACCCAAGGTAAAATACTTTCTACATTTATATCTCCTGCAGGGATTTTTATTTAATAAGGTTAAAACACCTTATGGTAACTTGTTCTGGTAAAATACTTATAAGCTCTGTATTACTAAATCTTAGTATTTCTAGCCTGGCTCCCACTGATGAGACCTCAATAAAGGTCGAAACCGGTCTGGGTAGTGGCCCCTTGCCTTTAATACAAAACATCATACATCCCCTTCTTGGAGATGTGTTTTGGCATTAAGGGTAAATATTAAGATTAGTGATCAGAGCTTATGCACCTTTACCATGAGTTGCCTTGATCTTGCACTACCTGTAGGATCAGCTAGACTTGCATCACTTGCAGGCGCAAACTTGACTTGTTTGTCTGTTTGCTTACTTGGGAAATAGAGTAAAACCAGGTTTAAAATTGCTTCGTTTTTTTTTAACATTTATTATACCCAAGATAAAATACTTTCAGCATATACGATAGGTTCGGCTGCGGAGGCTTGGCGTTAAAAATAATTTTTACACACCCGAATCTTGTTCTGCTGCTGTTTTTTGGGGGTAAGGATCAAATACCTCTGTCTATACTATGGAAAAAGTCTATTATGTGTACTTTATTCGGAGCAACGGCAAAATTATGCCCTTTTGACAGAACGAAACGTTCGCTGGTCTGTCAGTGGGCAGTCTGATACATTTGATCACTACTCTATCTGTATCAATGACAGTATTGCTAGATTTGGGTTGGCTTACCAGTGAATCAAACTTGCGTTTCAGTCTATCACGGGAAGCATTAAAAACCTTTGGTATGACATCGATAAAATGCATGATAAATGCACGTAAACACAAGAAAGATATTTAATTAACCAAATATTTCGGTCTGGAAATAGCAGACCATCTTCAGTAGTATTACAAGAACAGTTTTAAAAAATACAAGCTAGAATATTAACAATAGATCGTTAAAAATAGAACACGGCGCGTGATGTTATATCACTTAGTATTAAGTATAAAACGGAACATTTCGAAGTAGAGACATGATTAAAAAAAAAATGAATGAGTAATCTTGATTAGACTTTCCCAGATTTTTGATATAGATATACAGTTATTACGATTCAGGTTGGGACGATGGAATAAGGCCTCCACGCTTTCCTTGAACAAACGTTCGAACCTATAACGGGATTTAGGTAAGAAGCGAGTCCTGGACCAAAAGATGCTGTGGTCAGTTTCAATCCCGTGTTGAGCCAATCCAGACTTTTCAGGTTTGTTGTGAAGAATGGCGGATTGATGTTCGTGGATTCTTTTTTCAAGAGAACGTCCAGTCTGTCCAAAATAGGAGAGATCACAGTTGCAAGGAATTTGATAAACTCCAGGAAGAGATAAAGTTGAGCATTCGTCTTTAGGAGAAGGAAAATGAGAAGACAATTTGTTAATAGGTGAATACGTAGTTGTTAAATCATATTTCTTTAAAATTCTTGCGATAGGTTCTGAAATACCGGAGATATAAGGAATAGGCACTTGACGTATTGAAACTTTGTTGTTTTGTGGAGGATTATAAGAATTGAGAAGATGTTGAGTACTTTTTTTAGAAAAGCCATTGAGTTTCATGTGTTGTTGGATAGTAGAAAGTTCTTTCTGTAGATAATCAAAAGTAGAACAATTAGTTTTCGCTCTTCTGATGAGGCATTTTATAATTCCTGTGTTTTGACAAGAAATGATGGGCTGATTCTTTAAGAATATAATGACCTGTGAACATTGGTTTCCTGTATACTGTAGTTGTAAGAATATTTGAAGGTGACCGGATGAGGAGAACGTCTAAAAGAGATAACTGGTTGTTTTCTTCTATTTCCATAGTAATCTTTATACGATGATGCAAGGAATTAATACTGTTTAAAAAAGAAGGTAAAAAGTTTTTGCTGTGGGGCCAAATAGTAAAGATGTCATCTATATATCTTACCCAAAAGGATGGTTGAGGGAAAATAGATGAGAAGAGGACTTTTTCTAAATGTTCCAAATAAAAGTTGGCTAAAGCAGGAGAAAGAGGACTTCCCATGGCTGTTCTTTCTACTTGGCTGTAAAATTTATTTTGACATACGAAATATCCAAAATGTATTATGAAATCGAATAGTTTTATAATGTCTTGAGGAAAGATGCGTAATACATTCTGGATATTTCGTATGTCAAAATAAATTTTACAGCCAAGTAGAAGGAACGGCCATGGGAAGTCCTCATCCTTGTCAAAAAACAGGAATTATAAAGTGCCTCATCAGAAGGGCCAAAACTCATTGTTCTACTTTTGATTATCTACAGAAAGAACTTTCTACTATCCAACAACACATGAAACTCAATGGCTTTTCTAAAAAAAGTACTCAACATCTTCTCAATTCTTATAATCCTCCACAAAACAAAGTTTCAATACGTCGAGTACCTATTCCTTATATCTCCGGTATTTCAGAACCTATCGCAAGAATTTTAAAGAAATATGATTTAACAACTACGTATTCACCTATTAACAAATTGTCTTCTCATTTTCCTTCTCCTAAAGACAAATGCTCAACTTTATCTCTTCCTGGAGTTTATCAAATTCCTTGCAACTGTGATCTCTCTATTTTGGACAGACTGGATGTTCTCTTGAAAAAAGAATCCAAGAATCCTATTCCTTATATCTCCGGTATTTCAGAACCTATCGCAAGAATTTTAAAGAAATATGATTTAACAACTACGTATTCACCTATTAACAAATTGTCTTCTCATTTTCCTTCTCCTAAAGACAAATGCTCAACTTTATCTCTTCCTGGAGTTTATCAAATTCCTTGCAACTGTGATCTCTCTATTTTGGACAGACTGGATGTTCTCTTGAAAAAAGAATCCAAGAACATCAATCCTCCATTCTTCACAACAAACCTGAAAAGTCTGGATTGACTCAACACGGGATTGAAACTGACCACAGCATCTTTTGGTCCAGGACTCGCCTCTTACATAGATCCCGTTATAGGTTCGAATGTTTGTTCAAGGAAAGCGTGGAGGGAGGCCTTACTCCATCGTCCCAACCTGAATCGTAATGACTGTATATCTATATCAAAAATCTGGGAAAGTCTAATCAAGATTACTCATTAATTTTTTTTTTTTTTTTCAATCATGTCTCTACTTCAAAATGTTCCTTTTTATACTTAATACTTAGTGATATAACATCACACGCCATGTTCTATTTTTAACGATCTATTGTTAGTATTCTAGCTTGTATTTTTTAAAACTGTTCTTGTAATACCACTGAAGATGGTCTGCTATTTCCAGACCGAAATATTTGGTTAATTAAATATCTTTCTTGTGTTTACATGCATTTATCATTCAGTCTTATGTCACAAGTATCCTTAAAACAGCAAAATCGACAAAATGCGTAAAACGGTGTTAAAAAGTTTCAGTCTCTAATACTGGTTCTATAGCGTTCTTGATATTTATTATTTCTTTGTTCAGAATGGCAAGAGATTTCTTTGCTTCTTGTAGCTGACAATTTAACAGTGACCTACTGGTTTATATAAATTTTTTTATATAAATCTGAATTTCCGTCAACTGGCATTCTTTTTTGTACATTATTTTCTATCTGCATCACTAAAGCTTTTTCGGCCTTTTCTAGAACAACATCTCTTGTGTATGATGATAATTTCGCACTCGATTTTGTACCAGAACATACAGCTTTTCTAATATCCTCTTCATTTTTTTTTATAGATCTGACAGTTGATTCACGGACTCCAAGATGCTTACCCACAGCCGTTACACCTTCCCAGTTTGAAGACGATCTAAAATTTGAATTTTTATATCCAAGGAAACTGCTTTCCTTTTTTTTTTTTTTTTTTTTTTTTTTTTTTTTTTTTTTTTTTTTTTTGGTTATTGGCAACATCATGTGAGGGCTGGATTAAAATCTTCGGATAATGAAATGAAAGTCTGAAAATTACATATAACTTACCATTTATTATTTATTCACAAAATCAATAATTTTATAACGCAACTTTTATTTTGATTTCACTTAAAAAATGCAAATGCAAAAAATGTGGTAACTGTGTTGTCTACTCAAACACCAAATTCAAACAGCTAAGAACTGCTTATTTATGCACTGTCAGTTATGTACTGTAATTCGGGAAATTCCCAATAAATGAAATTCGTAAGAATTTAGAATTTTCTTAGTTGAAACGAGAATGCAATTCTACAAAATTCTCAGAATTTTCTTGAATTACGGATTTTTTCCTAACTTACTGTAGGTTGGTCGCGTAAAAGTGAATAAAAATCGCAAAGGACCCCCCACTGCGCGCGCACACACACACACACACACACACACACACACAGAATTTATACTTCTCTATCCACTTGGCATAAAATAAGCAGCTACTGATCCTGACGCATCAGGTAGTTTATTAAACGTTTTTCCAGATGAAGAGATGGACTCTTGCCACCCTTACTTCCCAAAAGCAATTGACAAACACAAGCAAGACAAAAGTAACTCCATCTCTTGGTAATTGGATGATATGTCGACAATGTCAAAAGAATAGGAAAATTCTTAGAGAGTTGTTGCAGATTACACAAATCTATCTCTTTTTTGTCTGCTGGAGATAAACTTTAAACTCAGTGACAACCCTACCTTGAGGCATTTTTCTATTATTTGTAAGGGGAGTAATGAAGATGGCCCTGCTAATGGAGGAGTCTCTATCCTAGTGAGTAACCACATGTCCAGGTATCACTGCTCTGATCGTTGGAGCCATCTTCCTCTCAGTTGGATTTTTTACTAGGATATGTTTCATTTATTTACCAGCAAGTTCTGAGTTAACACAGATCAACGTTGATAATCTCATACTGCTGCTGACTCTGCCCATCCATCTTATGGGCATCCTTAATCAACATAATACTTTTTTGGGATAGCACTATCATCAATGAGCAAAGCCAGATTGTCAAGCACATGCTTCAAAATAACGACCTCTCGCTTTTCTTAATAATGGGCATAACTAAAATGCTTTTTCCCACCTTGCAAAATAGTGTTGAAGCAGTGAGCCAAATGCCTATCAATGAAGTAGTGATTCTGTTGAACACATTGTATTTGCCAGGAAGCAACAAGTGCAATTCCAAAAATATCATCTTCTGATTTCCACTCCATTCAAATTCAAAGTGGAACCCTGAGTGCCAAGAAGCTAAAAAAGTTTAAGACAAGGGTATATTTCGGAGATATCCTGTCAAATCTGAGCATTTTTAAACATGCATGGACAAACTACATTATGTTAGATTTCAGAGTCGAAAACAATCTTGGATCCAGTTTACAACATCTATCAATGAGACAGCCGATATGAAATGAGACAGCCGATATAAAAATTGTATTAGAATAAAATCTGAAATGAAAGGCAGATATAGCAGCATTTGTCTACCATAGTAGACGTGAATGTGTAGTTGATGAATCCAAAGCAATTGCAAATCCTTAGGAGAATGCTTGGCTAGAATCTTAAGAACAGCTCCTGTCCTCTTTAATTTTTGATATTGAAAAAACAACAACAGAAACAGTGACTCGATTTTTCCAAATGAGCTACAATCAGCCATTCATTATGGACTTATTAAATTTATTTTTATAAATTTTATATAAAAATGTGTTTTTTAAATTTATTTTTTACATTGTTCAGAAATCCTGCTCTAGAGACCAAGCATGGAACTTTTTCAAGCAACTTTAGGCCTCTAAAAAGCAATGGTGGTGGTCTCACACAGAACAATGAAATTCATCTCCCAACTAAAGACTGTCACAAAATCTGTGTCTACAGCTGGATTCAACTCCCCAGCCTGTGGGTTGGAGAACAGATATGCTAACCACTCGGCCAACCAGGCCAGCAATTCATACTGGATCTTTATCTGAATCAGCCATTCTCATAATATATGACAACTTATAACCCTTCATTACCCCTTTGTCCTCTCGAATACTATCTTTCACAGGAGACTTTTTACTGAAGCACAGTTTCTTGTTTGTCATACAGTTCTCTCATTAAGAGAAACCAGTATTCCCGTTGTTCTCATCATATTCCATAGTCTGATTTGAATGACGAGCTTTCTTATAATCAGTAAAACAGGTGAATACTTCCTTTTTTTAAATTCTTTTGCTCGTCCCATAATTCATCTCATGTTTGCTATCTGGTCTCTAATTCCTCTACCTCTCCTAAATCCTGCCTTTTTCCAGCTTTCTCGATCACTTTCAGCATAACTTGACTCATCAGTGCAGAATCAGGTGCCTATCAAAATATCCTGCTCATGCCATCTTTGTTATTTTGGAGAGACTGGCCATTCTACATTGATTAGAATCGAAGAACATCAAGATTACGATAGATTTATGGAATCCGCAAGTCAGATTTTGCTTTGCACGCTATTGATACTAGGCATAGTTCCCTGGAACTAGACTAAACTTCTTCATTCCAGCAAGTTCAAATTCAATTGCCTTTTCCTAGAAGCATGTGAAACTCGATGAAATTGTCCAAACTGGAATCACTATTAACTGTTCATGAGTTGTTGTTTTTTTATCTACACAACTTTTTACAATTGCTCCTTTGAACTCTAATTGTGTAATATCACGTACTTCAGCTGCATCCGACAAGCTAATTTAGGCATGAATTATGACTCATTATGTGATTCATCTTTTGAATGTATTGTTTGTCTCCCTGATGAAGTCCATGTAATGGTGGATGAAATATATTGGAGTTTTTAAATAAAAATATTTGACACATGTGTAAGCCATAAAGTTACAGTATAGTCTTTCACCATCAGTTCCGTATCTTCTTCTTCTCTTAGTATACAATAGAATACTTACAAAGGAAGGATTTGTGTCATAAATCAGTTATCATTTTTATCCCCAAATACCAAAAAAAGATCCTATACAAGTAAACATTTACCATTTACTCTGATAGCTATCTTTGTAAGATATTGGTGAAAATGATAAATGCCTTTCAATCTAATCTTCTCACCAACAATTGTTCTGGCTTTCATAGACATCATTCAATGTTGAACATCATGTTTGTTTAGATACCTCTTATAGAGGTATCTGAACAGTGTACTGTGGATTCTGGTTAATTGGACCGTATATGGAATGGCATAATTTGATCTAATTAAGTAGCTGCTCCAGTTACACAAAGTTGCATGCAAAGAGTTTAAAAAACACATATAAATAAAAATTTAGATGAGGTTTTGATGAGTAGCAAAATTACCAATGTATATAATTTTATTTACAGTTATGTATATTAAACATGCATGCAGTTCTTAGGTTAATGATGCTCTAGAAATTGATTCACTGCAGCCCGTCTGTTTTTTAATCGGCTGCAGGTGAACAAAATTGATGCATGTATCTGGCACATATACAAAATTGCATTCTTGAAATGGAGTTGTCATCCAACAATAAATTTTTTTGGCATTCTGAGTAGTCACTTGTTCAAGCCCAAGACTGTCATCCTCATCAATTTTGTGTTCTTCTAAACTCCTGCTCCAATTTCCTCAATAGTTTCAAACTCAAAATATTCATTTCCATTATAGCACCAATGGATGCAAACCCTTCATAGTTTCTGATGTAGTGTTCACACCAACTAGGATGTCATTTTCACTACTGGCCATATTATTCATGATTGAGTGATTGTTGCTTATTCTTTGCCAACTATTGGCCACAAATTGTATATTGCTTGTAAAAGATTAACTTTTTTGCTGACCTCCTTAGCTGTTGAAAATTGTCATTAGATTTATTTATTTTTTATATTATTTCAAGTATGTGATTTAAAAACTTTTCATGTTAGAAAGTCTCCAGATTTTTTATGATTCCCATGTCCATTGATTGCAGCAAAGATATGGTGCTTGGACATAGAAATTTCAATTGAAAATTTTTAGAGAATCTAAATTAGGTTGTGGCAGTCAGTTGTCAAGATTCTTACTAGAAAATTGCTGTTTTTCCGATTTCTGTTGTAATTCTACATCCCAACTCGTACACCAATTGTTAAAAATTTCAGACGTCATCCACCTCTTTTTTGTTGGCATGATACTGAACTAGTAAACTCTCCATTCTAATCCCTTTAAAGCATTGAGGCCTGTTCCTTATGCCAGTAACTAACAGCTTTCATTTATTAGTTCCTGACAGTTTTGAACAGCATAATACTGACAATAATTATTGCTTTCTTTGATCCAGACACTGTAGCATATTTATGATATAGGGAACCATTCAATGTGTCATGATAAAATAGTTCAGTTTTGTCAGCATTCTGGATGTCATCCGTAGTAAATTTGAATGTAAAATTTCATAAATTTTCTAACACTCCATGTGATCAAGGTTACTGGCTGTTCCCATTAAATGGCATTTAAGTAACTTCTTATATTCTCATTTTGTTTTTGTCATTCTAGACTAGTCCCAAAAAACAATTGTCCCAAAAGGAAAGGAAATGTCAACTAGACCACTAGGTGGTAGTTGTTATGCTTTTGTTTAGGTATGTTGAGTAAGGAGCATAGCTTACTCTACCACATATCATTTCCATTATGCCTAAGTTAGCTAAAGTTCTTAAAAACTTTAACATGCGGTTCTTTTTCACTCCTCTACTTAATATCCATTCTTTACTCAGCATGCCTAAACAAAAGTATAACAGCTAAAAATATCCTGGCATTTACCGTGTTTGTTACAACTGCAACATTCCTGATTTTGGCTAGACTGAAAAATCCATCAAGTTACGTCTAGAACATAAGAGAGACATCACATATGGCAGAACTAGAGCCAACGCTGTGTCTAATCACGTCCTCAATTCTACTGATGCTAACAACGAAAACTCTATGACTCTCCCAGTCATATAGAACAAATGGGAAAACATCTTACGATGTTATGATGAACTGGAAAGAAAAATTATGGAATCTAAAGAAATTGTCCTCAGTCCAGTTCATCTCAACACCAACCTCAGTTATAATCTTGCAGATTGTTATTGTGCTGCTTTCCAATTTTGGCATTCACAAGATCATGAATGCATGCATGTGCCCAACAATAAAGTGATACACAGAACGCCTTCAATTGGCAATGTGTTGGCTTTTTAATATATAGATATTCTCTCATAATGTTTGTTTGTATTTCTGTCACATAATTCACCTGATGAAGTTTCTAAGAAGATGAAACTAGTTGTGTGGTTTATTTAAAATAAAAATATGGTTTCTATCTCTCAATTTCTAGTCATTTAATCTATTTCAAAAATATGTCTCTCAGCCAAGAGAGACTTGTTATATTACAAGTTTATATATATACTTGAAAAAAATAAAAGTAATAAAAATTAATTTCTCTACAATTTCGCCTGCATTTCAAAAAACTATAAGCAACATCTATTGCAATTCATCAAAATTAAAGAACATTCAGACACTAAAGATTTTGGGAAAAAAATTTGCTTAAAATGATTCTCTTCCATAAAAAAAAAGCACTTTCATTCTTCAGCTTATCCCTTTGTGCAGTAAATTGAAAAAACATTTTAATATATAGATATTCTCTCACAATGCCTGTTCGTATTTCTCTCATGTAATGCACCTGATGAAGTCTTCTAAGAAGGTAAAATTTGTTGTGCAGTTTACTTAAAATAAAAAATATAGTATTTCTATTTTCATCTCTTGGCCTCCGGTCATTTAATTTATTTAAAAAAAAAAAAAAAATATATATATATATATATATATATAATATTCCTTAATTCCATTTAATAATAAAACTGTTTCCTGGAAAATCCAGGACTTCTTTGTATATATATAGCGTTCCATGTTCCTCTCTCTCATTGGACTCCCGTAAAGGAAGTATGCTCACTGCAGGACAAGATATGCAGTATTGTCCAGTCACACAGTAAGTAGCTTTATTTTGTTATTAGTGTAAGTACATACTGTTTCTGATTGATTTCTTGTATATAATGATGCATGTAATAATGGTGCTCCTCTTTTATTTGAGTTAGTAGATTTAACCATGTTTAGTTTAGTACATGAAGGAAATGGGAAGGTGTACTTGGACACAATAACTTCACACACACACAACTATAAAAATATGATACTGATACTGCTATTGTGACCAGGATCTGGAAACAGAAATACTTACTGGAAAAATTATTACTGAAGAGATTTGACTTTTCTTGCAATATTGAAATTTATTCAAAAAGTATACAGAAGTAAAAAAAGTTGGTAACATTACCATCTTAGAGAGTAGAAGTAACTTGAATGAAGATGTTACTTGGAAAGAAACAAACTGTAGAATATACACTTATATTATTGTTTGCATCCTTCACACTCTTTATTAATCATAGCTCTCACATGATTTTTGCACCTTTCAAGTCAAAAGTGCACGATTATTCTCATTTGGATGCATAACAGTCACCTTATTTATTGAGATACATGCAAAAGCTAGTAGTGAATCCAATATTCCTGCCCCTTAAATTAGTTTCCTGATATTCTGCTTAAAAGCTAATAATAATGGTAGTGCCTACTGGATTTCTGTTCAGTACATGGACTAACACCATGTGCCAACATAAAAATGTGCACAAATTCACAATAAGAAAAGTCTCATTGTATAAGCTATTAGTGATAGCAATGTTTTCCCACTGGTTCAGGACACAAGAGTATATAGAGAATTTGAAGTATGAAGTGATCTTTATTTAATTTTGAGAAGGATACAGCTGATTTCATATTGAGAGGAAGAGTATGTAAGAAAGTTTTAAAATTAATCAAAGTTGAGCAGCTTTCAGAGGTGAACTGTAGACTCAAATACACAAACATTGTTCAAGAAAACTTGAAAGAGTTTGAAAACAACAATCAAACCTTGGCGATTCAGGGACAAACCCTAAAGAAAACATTAAGTGATTCAATTAACATGAAAAAATAAGGGATAAGTAATCCTCCATGTGATAAGTCTTAAGTGCTAGAAGTTCATCATGTTGGAGGTTTAATAGAGTATTGACAGCACTAGGAAAGGATTAAAAACTGATGTTTTAGATCAAGTAGATCAGCCCTATCTGTTTAGATGAACACAAGTCATACATCAGCAAGCATGACTATGGTCAATCTATCCTTGCAGACCATGTACTGGATACAACTCACAGGATCTTCTGGACACTATTCTCCACCATAGTAAATTTAAAATCAAAAGACTGTATTTGGAATTTGCAGTGGCACTCAGAAATCAACCTCATTTAAACAAATATGGATGTATAAAACTTCCCAAAATTTGGGAAACAGTAATCGTCAGGGGGTCCCAGTTTATATTCTAGGCTGCCTACATGTGCCCATAGAGGACCCGTCACCTAGATAGAAATCACTCGTGTATTTTCATTGAGTATTGTGTTGTCTCTGTGTGTGTGTTACGTGTTATTTGTACTCCCTGCATTAAAATTAGTTTTTAATCCTTTCCTAGTGTTGTCAGTACTTTTTTAAATCCAACATGATAAATAATACTATTTATTTAAGGCCATATGGCTTGACCTTAAGTAAATGGTATTACTTAGCCCTTGTATTTTTTTTGTAATAATTGAAGAAACCTCTCATGGCACAAATATCTCTTAAACAAAAATTGATTAATTCAGCCAGAGAGGCATGTGGTAATTAAGTCAGCTTGAGTTCTTACAGAATACAGAAACAAATGTAAGAATGTGAAGTATTCTGTAAAATAGCTAAACAAAAGTCATGGAAAGACTTTGGTAAGAACATAGAAAATAAATATCAGAAAGGTGGTAAAATAATTTGGAGATTATTAAAAAAAGATTAGAAATGGAATTTCTAATCTTTTTTCAATAATCTCCAAAATATTGTAAAGGAATCAGAGATTATTAAGGTGACATGAAAACTGAAGATAAAGATATTCTAGATGTCTTGAGTAATGACTTTGAAAAATTGCTAAATAAACAGTATTGTGGTAGAAAACTCCCAATAGATGTGTAGTCAGGAATACATATCCATACTTGAAGTAGAAAAAGCCATCAGAAATGTGGAAAGGCAGCTGGAGTGGATGAAATTTGAACAGAAATGCTCAAATATGGAGGTATAAAAGTTTTACAGTGGTTGTACATCATAAATCGGTAGGCCTGGTCAGAGGGCCAAATTCTGGATGTATGGTGTAGAGCTTTCTTAGTACTTATCTTTAAAAAGGTAATAAAACTGAATGCGAGAATCTAGAGGTATTTTCCTACTGAGTGTTCCTGATAAGATTTCTGCAAGTATTCTTGAGAAACAGCTAAGAAAAATGGTGGAAAGGGAAGCTTGGTGAAGCACAAGCTGAACTCAGGCCAAATTCAGAGTATCACAATCAGATTTTCATTTTAAGACATATTTGTCTGAAAAAATCTTGAGAAATCTTGGGAATATAACAAGGGTCTGTATTTGAGTTTCATAGATCTGGAAAAGGCATATGACAAGCTGGCATGAGAAAAGTTCTATATGCTACAGTTATATGTTATAAATGAGGACCTTATATTGTGCAGTTTGTAGTCTCTGTTTAAGCTGTAAGTCAGCAGTTAGAATTAAAGGAGGCACTTGATGTTAAATCAGGTGAGCAACAAGGGTGCGTGTATCTCCAACTGGTATTCATATTCATTATCTGTATGGATCACATTATGAAGGAAAGTGGTATTGCATCTGATATCAAAATTAGCGATGTTAATCTTAGCTCTTTACTTCATGCAGATGATGCTATACTTTTCAATAAATACACACAAGCCTGCATGATTCCGTGACCAAATTGAATAAATGTTATAATAAATTTGATATGAAAATAAGAATGAAAAAAACCAAGAGAATGAAAATAGGCAGAAGCATTGAAAACATCAACTATATCCTGAATGGTGAGCTTATAGAACAAGGAAAACATTACAGCTATTTAGGCACAATTGTTAGTGAAGATTTCAAATTAAATACAAAATAGACAACAGAATTAGTATAGTCTGTATGGTAGGAAGTCAGCTGTGAATAAATTTATATGGAATAAGAAAAAAATGAGTCAGAACACTAAATTAGCTATATATAAAAGACATTGCTCCAACCAGTTTTAACATATAGATCTGATAGCTGGGTTAGAAATAAAACACTTGATCAAAGACTGGAGACCACATATATAGGGATCCCATTTTTTGAAAACAAAACACCGGAACACAATAAATTTTGTAAAATTAAGGATTAAGAGAAATAAATTTTATTCGTTAACATTATGTATTTTAAAATAAAAAAATTAAATATTTATTTGAATTTGAATTTGATTTATTAATGTAATGTAGATAACATAAATGTTTATACATACGTCAAATAAATAGAATTCTAATAACACTTAAACACAGATGACAATACTTAAACATGTAACACTTAAATCAAAATTTTTTTAAAATAGAGAACGTACAATCCATCGATTGGAAACTGTGATTGTGTTTAACTGCATGAAAAACAAATGTAGCCTCTTGTGCAACTAACTCCATTTCTTGGCTACCTAACTTTTGATACCCAAAAAATGATGCCAATGATTGACTTGAACTTTTTGCAGACATAGCAGACTTGTGCTTTTTTGTATTGACATGGTCAGTTATATCTGCCTTACCTCCGTGGCCAATGTTAAATTCTGCATGGCACACACTACATTTCACTCTTGAGCTATCATCACAATCACTGCTTTTCGTTATGAAAATGAAAGGAAAAAGATCCTTCAATTTTTCATTGAAATTACACTTTCTTTTGGACATTTTGTAAGAAACGGTATAACTTTATTAATTTAAAAAATACAATATTCACAATTAATACGAGTATGCAAGAATACGAAATGAACAGTTCAAAACTAGGTTATATCAACCCTGTAGCAATATAAAAACAATTTAGCGCCTGATGTGTGAAGCTTAGTTTGCATAGCGTACGATATCCGACGTTCGAAATGTTTCTCATTGGTTGAAAGAAAACGAACTGTCGTGGCGCGTTAATATTCAAAAACATGTTGACCAATGAGAAACATTTCGGATATCGTATGCTGTGCGAACTGAGCTTGAGACAAAAGATTGCTAAAAATTTACGGCCGACCAGACAAACGAAATAGATGCTGTGGTTGCGATTAGTTAAATATACAGTTGGGCAACTGTCTCCCTCATTCTGACATTCTTTTTTCCGGCTGAATGAAATGTATGGAACTAAATCGTTTTCCCAAAATTCTAACATTCTGGTAATTCACCGAACTACAAAATAAATGTCTCTGCTTTTTGTTTTGTAAACATACATTTTTAAAAGCACCCAAAAATATTACGACTTGTACTTGTTCTTATTAGAAATGTTAATATTTTTATATTCTAAAAAATCCGGGACATCTAGTGTCCCAAATTAAACATATTGGGATGCCGGGACAGAAGTAATAAAACTGGGACTGTCCCAGGCAAACCTTGACGTATGGGATCCCTACACATATATGAAAGTTCTGAGAAAGATTAATGGTGTGAACAGATGGCATTAGTGGTAGTATCATAATAGAAATGAAGATATTAGAAAAAACTTACCATTGTTAGCAATCAGGAATGTCTTAGATGGTATGGTGCCTTAAACAGAATGGGAGAGGAAAGATTAGCAAAACAAGTGTTCTTTGCCAGATTGGGAGAAAAAGACCAGAGGAAGACCAAGATGTAGGTAGATGGATACAGTAGAAAGTGCCTTAGAAGACAGAAATTTAAGATTTGACAACATTTGGACATATAACAGATTAATTTGGAGGAAAATTGTTGATCAGAATTTAGTAATGGTTTAACTTTTTTTTTATTTTTTATTTCTGTCCATTATGTGAGGAACCTTTATCTGGTCTCTTTCAACAAAAGCTGTATTAGCCGGTCTCATAACGAGGTGAAAGGTTTTTTCCCTCCTGGCAACTCGGGTTTTTCATTCCTCAAAATGGGCAAATTGGTCCCGTGAACACACACCTACAGGCATAAATGCCCCCCAAACATCAGGCTCTGCTACGAGCCATTTGGGATTGTTTAAAGTTGCATCATGTAAAATAGCGGACCTGTGCACCAAGCAAGATATAACATGAGGAAGAAGAAGACTATCATAATATCCTATACTCACCCCTTAATACATATCAAGAATTTGATCATAATGAACTTTAGATTCTTTCTCTCTTATATGGCATTCCCCTCCCTCCAAAAAAAATAAATAAACATTCTATATCTCTGAAGTTGAAAGTACTCACAATATAGTAGTTCTCCTTGTCCATGACTTATTTACATGGTTCTATTGCTTTATAGACATATTGAGACAACTCTGACCTGAAGCAACACCCAACTTCATATTTTCTCTTCTATCCTTTCTACTCTTGATACATATTTTCATGTTCTGTTTCTTAAAGGATATCATCTTCAATCAGGCTGGTCTTGCAGTTCGAATAACTAGCCTTATAATACCCCCCCCTGACTCCCCCCCAAAACTTAACTACTAATAGCCTACTGTTGACCGGAAGCATTACCGATGATATAAAAAGTTGATTTACACATATTTTGTATGTTGTTATGTATTATCTACTGTATTCTTAAAGCAAGTTAGAGAAAAGAAAATTTTATTAAGAAATTCCTAAGGAAGAGAAAATACATTTACAGTACTGTACTGTATTTATCGATACCGTAAGTTTACATTGTCTGTATACAAGATGAATTTTGTCTGACGGTACCTACATCAGTATTGTCTTATATGATACAAACACTGTATCATAAGTACATTTTATAAGTGTACATTTTATGCATATTACTAGTACTAGACATCAAAAAATGAAAAGATAACGTGAAAAAGAAAATCATATTTATTTACAGGTATAACGATTCATGCATTGATAACGAAGAAGGAACAATGTGATTGCTTTATGGTAGCCTAGTCTATACACTAATGAAAGAATCACTATAAAATTTTTATTTTATGCTAATTAATTAAATTTTGCTAATTTATTAATTAATAACAGTTAATTTTATGCAGCTATGATTTAATACTGCATCTTTACATTTTTTACATATCTCTCGACTGCAAATAGCACCATGTATGGTCTGTAAGCGTTTGTGTTTGATAAATTTTGTTTGTGTTTGTGTAAGTTTTGATAAATTTTAATTTTTTATAATATATTTGTGTATATTTTATGATAGTAAATGATAAAATAGACTAGTATCTATATATTTGTATCATGAATGCATATATTTTATGCATTCATGACATATCTAACTTTTTCTTAATTTTTTTGATATTTCCAAGATAAGCAGTTCATCTGCGAGTTATTTTTTTTTGGAGAACAAATCTCCAAAAAATGTTCGAATATGTTTATTGAAAAATTGTGCATATAAGTGGCCCCACGCAGTTCAAAACCATATTGTTCAAGGGTCAACTGTGTGTGTGTGTATATATATATATATATATATCAATGGCATCGTGTGCTCATTTAGGTTGGGTGTGCTGTCATGTGGCTTATGCAACCCATGCCACAAAGTTTACATCAATTTGATAATTGATGATTGCATTTTTATTGATGTATAAAAGTTTTAAAAGTGCATAGTAGCGCATCAGCACTCATCTTAATTGGTCCAATGCAATTAATTGTAAGATAACTCTCAATACTTTAATTTATCAATTAATATAATTTTCATGAAATGCATAAAGATCAAATTAACAATAGCTATGCCAAATGTGTGCCATTTATGTGAGAAGCGCCAAGGGTTCGTGATGAGATTAGATTATTATTGGCAAAGATATGGATAATTTGAATTTTGATACAATTTTTAAATACAGTCATATAATACACCCTGAAATCAGAAAAAGTAACCACTTATGAAATTATTATTTTTCCATATCATTCGACTATAATCATTGTCAATGGATTGGAACTTGTCTATAAATAAGTAAAACAAGTTACTTCAGAAAAACTAGAGAAAACAGGGCATTCAGTAGATCATCAACGCTATTTTCCATTGTAAATGTGGGCAAAAAAGTTCTAAATTATTTAGAGAAAATTATATATTAAAACTTGTCTATATCAGCGTCACAAACACATCAGTTCACCCTTCACGGACACAAAACTGATGAAACTCACAAAACAAAAACATAACTCATGAAAAATGAGAGTATTCAGTTGGATTGGTTCACACAATAACCAATCACAACCGCTGATTTCTGGGTGCTATTGTCTCAGCACACATCTTACTTTGCCTTCTTGGTTGTTGAAAACCACTGGAATGCTAAGAATTTGACCTGCTGTGCCATCTGTAGATCTGTTCAATGGCTCAAAGGTGTCTGTATTGGTGACAACATACCCAGGCTAGTAACGTGAATGTGATGCAATGTTTACATGCTGAAGAGTGTCCTCTTCATGAAGTATTAGTATATATTGTGTTTAATTTTAAGAATCATGCGAAGCTAGGACACAATTGGGGAGTCTTTAACAGGAATAAATGCAAAAAATGAGCTTCAGTAGCTCATTCGGTATAGACGAAACCCTTTGGTTGGAATGACCTGTATTCTATGCCCGTCCATGACATGAGGAACCTTTGTGTGGTTTCTTTTGACTCAAGCTGGTTTAGCTGGTCTCATACAGAGACCAGCTAAACTGTTTTTCCATCCTTAAACTCTGGTTTATCTTCTCTCAAAATAGGCAAACTGGCCCTGTGAATACACACAGCCTTACGGCCCTAAGATAAATCTACTCCCTCATTAGGAGAGCTTATCCCCCCCCCCCACACACACAAAAGGGATGGGGGAGAAAGAGAAGGAACCCCACACAAATCAAAAATGCAAAAATATAATATCAGTGATATTGCTATTCCATGGGTGTGCACCATACTTAGCACACCTGGAATTACACCCCCCCCCCCCCCTTCCTGATTTATATATATATATATATATAAAAGTTTAATCAACTTGCTCTTTATAATTTTGAGAGTTATTGTTGCCTGAAAACATGTATCCATATTTATGGGCTGGTTTCTAGTTCTATTGCATTCAGACTCTCATCAGATTCTTCATATCATAATTTAATGCTTCAATTTGAGGTCCTTATCTACTTACCATAAGATTTCTTTCAGGAATTTTTGTAAAAGTTTTTCATGAGAACTAGTTTAATATGCAGAGGAAGCAGAAATATTTTCTTGGGAAAGGCGAGAGGATATCATCATCATCACAAAAGCATATGTTTTTTTCTTTTTTCTCACTCTGCTTAATGTGAAATCTTTTATATTGAATGATGCCATGTTTACTTGACATAATGTGCTGTGATTGTTCTAGTACTAGTATTTGTTAAAGCTTTCTTACATATTCAGTAAAAATGCAGTTATTCCTAAATGTTCCTTAGGATCCTTTTTCCTTATTACTCTTAGCATCTTATACCTATTCTCAAATGGTTTCTTGTTATCATCATCAGATTTCTGATATGCACCTTCAAGGGACATACATGATACCATGTATATGATTAAATTTACATTATTGGCATAGTCTACTCATATGACACATTGAGTTCCAGACCACTGTTGTAGCGAATCGGTGCCTTTTTTCCTTCCTTTTCTGCATCTGGATGGTTCTAAGTGCATAACATTTTTTAAGCATTCATGTGTGTATAAATGACATAAATAAACATTTATTTACATCCGATGCAAACATAAAATACAGAATAATTTTTCCCTTTTCTGTATATGCATAATTTTTGCCCCCCCCTTTCTGCATCTGGATGCATGTAATGGATCCAGATGCAGAAATATGACTGCTTAACATTTTTAAGCCCATCATATGTGTAAATAACATAAATATTTATTCACATCAGATATGCAAACAAAAAATTCAGAAGTTTTGCATATAAAAAAGTTATTTTGAATTAGCTTGGCTTAAGTAAACACACCAATCAGATTGGTCATCAATCCCCCACCATTAAGTTTTTTCATTTAACCTCCAATCTGTGTAAATTTCTTTTTTTCTATGTTCAACACATACAAGTTCTCGACCACACATAACCATCTCAACATAGAAATAAAGAAATTAACACAGATTTTTAAAAACTGAAATTACCAAACACATCTAATAAATTGCGCCAACAAGACTGTGAAAACCTGTCTAAACATCCAATAACCAAAACAAATTTCCCAATACAAAAAATCATTAAACTGCCATACATCCCTAACATATACAAAGACTACAAATACATTTGGAAAATACCTGTTCGATTTCTGTTCAGGGTATGGACTGGTTATAACTAACACTATGTTCCAACATAGTGTTAGTTATAATGAATAACTTCTCTCCATGTGCACAAATTCACATGGAGAGAAGAGACAAGGAATAAAGAGAAGTCTCATAGACTATGTTATTGTTGATAGTGATGTTTTCTCTCTGGTGCAGGACACCAGAGTGTACAGAGGATTTGAAATTGGAAGAGATCACTATTTAGTCTTGAGCAGAATAATATTGAATTTCATATTGAAAAGAATAACATAAGAAAGTTTTAAAGCGAATAAAAGTTGAGCATCTTTCAGATGTGAACTGTAGACTGAAATACACAAAGATTATTGAAGAGAAAATGAAAGAGTTTGAGAACAGGAACCAAACCTTGGAGATTCATTGGCAAGTCTTGAAGAAAACCCTGATTTGATTCAGCCAGAGAGGCATCTGGTGAGGTAGTCTGCAAGGATAGAAAAATCAGAACTCCATGGTTAACACAGGAAGTTAAAGAGGCAGTGAAGGAAAAGAAGAAAGCATATCAAAAGTTCCTGACAAATAAGTCGGCTTGTGTTCTTAGAGAATACAGAGACAAATGTAAGAAAGCTAAACACTGTGTAAAACTAGCTAAACAAAAGTCATGGGAGGACTTTGGCAAGAACATGGAAAATAAATATCAAGAAGGTGGTAAGATATTCTGGAGGTTGTTGATGAAGCTTAGAAATGGAGGAAAGATTGCTGTAAAAGGAGTTTGAGATGATAAAGGTGACATGAAAACGGGGAGAAAAGATATCCTTGAAGTATTGAGTAATTACTAAAAAAATTGCTAAATGAAACAAGCAGTGATAGCACAGTGGTAAAAAACACTGACCAGGCATGCAGTCAGGAATACATATCCATACTTGAAGTAGAAAAAGCTATCAAAGGCTTGCAATGTGGAAAGGTAGCAGGAGTAGATGATATTCGACCAGAAATGCTGAAGTATGGTGGTTTAAAAGTCTTATAGTGGCTACACTACATAGTTCAGAAAGCCTGGACAGAGGGATGAATTCCTGATGATTGGAGTAGAGCTGTAATAGTACCCATGTATAAAAAGGGAAATAAAACTGAATGTGAGAATTACAGAGGTATTTCCCTACTGAGTGTTCCTGGCAAGATTTATGCAAGTATACTTGAGAAATGGTCGAGAAGAATTGTGGAGGAAAAGCTTGGTGAAGAACAAGCTGGATTCAGGCCAAATAGAGGCTGTGAGGATCAGATCTTCACTTTACGACAAATAGTTGAGAAAGCATGGGAATATAACGAAGATCTATATTTAAGTTTTGTCGATCTGGAAAAGGCATATGACAAGGTGCCAAGAGAGAAGCTATTCAATACGCTACAGTTATATAGTGTTAATGGTGCATTATATCAAGCAATACTTTGTGTTTATTTGAGTTGTAAGTCACCAGTTAGAATTGAAACAAGTACAGGAATGTGGTTTAATGTTAAATCTGGTGTGAGACAAGAATGTACATTATCCCCTCTGTTATTCATTATCTATATGTATCACATTATGAAGGAATGTGGTATTAAACCTGATATCAAAATTGGAGATGTTAATGTTAGCTCTTTGCTTTATGCGGATGATGTTATACTTCTAAATAAATCCGCTACAAGTATGCAAGATTCCCTGAGTAAATTCAATAACTGTTGTAATAAATAAATAAATCCTGTGTGATGATACAGCATTCCCCCTTTTTACGGGAGTTCACGGTACCATCTAGTTCCCCCAAATTTTATCCGGGCTCCGGAACCGGCATAGGCTGACGATTCAGACCTATGGCTGGGTCAATATTCCTGGCTTTAATCCGTGTGGGTCCTCGGACCGGTTTGCCTGCTTGCAGGATGAAAAACACCAGATAAACTGGTGGAAAAAATCCTGCTGTTCATGCCCAAGACTGACTAACTTGGCTATGGCTGAGGAAGATCCTTGAGCTCCTCACGTCGTTGACGGGAATCGAACCTAGGATACTCCTTCCCCAGGCATATGGTTGTGAAGCGCATAGCCACTAGGCTAACTGCGCGGACACTGTCATAATAGATATGGTATGAAGGTCGGCAAAAACAATGAAAATAGGCAGAATCGTTGAAAATGTCAACTGCGTTGTGAAACCTGTGGAACAAGTAAAACATTTCGGCTGCTGAGGCACGATCAACAAAGCTGGTATGGTAGGAAGTCAATTGAATAAATTCATATGGAATAATTGAGAAATTAGTCGGAGTACTAAATTAGCTGTATACAAGACAGTGTTCAAACCAGTTTTAACTTATGGATCTGAGAGCTGGGTCAGAAGTAAAACACTTCACCAAAGACTAGAGACTGCAGATATGAGAGTCCTGAGAGGCCTGAACAGATGGCATCAACGGCAATATTATATTAAAAATGAGGATATTAGGGAAGAACTTGACATTGTCAGCATCCAGGAATGCATTAGCATAGCTAATCTCAAGTGTTCTCTTTCAGGTTGGCAGGAAAACGACCGATTGATACTGTATAAAGTGCCTTAGACGATAGAAATATAAGATCTGATAATGGTGGAGTCTTGACAAGTAACAGACTGATTTGGAGGAAATTTGTAGATAGGAAGTTAGTAATGATGTAAATTTTTCATGTAGTACTATCATATCCTGTATACATGGCATGGCACGCCACATGGCAGGAATTTGATGATGATGACGAATACATTTTTAAACAAACCAACTATAAATTAGTGTTCATCACGAACCAAAAATTGGCAACACTTCTAACACCTACAAAATATCACACATACAAAGAAATACTAGAACACCACAATGTGGTATACAAATTTCCTTGCCAACAAGACTGTGATATCACCTACACAGGTTCCACGATCAGATATCAACTTGCTCTTTATAAGCAATAAAGAGCAAGTTGATATCTGATCTAAGCAATAGGAAACATAATAACCAAAAGAAAAACAGAATACAAAATACAGGAAAAACAGAAATAGCTCTTGAACAGAAGCATACCCTGCAAATCGACAAAGCCGTATTAGTAGACATACAGGAAAATAAAACAATTCTTAGAAAATCAGAAACAATAGGAATAAAATGTGACAAAAGTTCAATAAATGTTCACCTCCCCTATATAAATCTCCTAGAGTTGGAAGCTTCAAAACATGAAAATTAGATCATGTCTGCAACCAATAGAAAACAACTCAGATACATCCAAGATAAAAACACCAAGCTGACATGACATAGCCTCCACTTTTCCCACAAGCTCCAAAGAAAACACACACTGTCGAAATGGCTCACACCCCTAATCTTGTTTCATCATATTCCATCCTTCTCCTTTTCCCAAAAATTTCCGTCTTTCACCTTCTTCCCAAAGTATTCACTGCCCACCCTTAAAACCCAGGTTTTAAATTCATATACCTTGTGTCTTACCTGCGATTCTTCCACATCTCTCTATCTCCACATTTACCTCCCCCTCTCACTTCTTTCAGTCATACTTCAGTAATATCGCCATTCGTTGGATGCCACTCAATAAGATGACAACGAGGAACATCCTACAAAGGTGTGTCCAAAATTATACCTACCTTATATTCTTCATATATCTATATCTTTAAACATCAGTAATGTCCTAAAAATAGAGTAAAAAAGCCACTGACATCATAAAAGGGATACGCCTAAACAAAAATAGGCAAAATAGCCATAAAAATGAATACTTATTTAGAGGAATAGCATGGAAAATTTTCCAGAAATAATATGTATATTAAAAGATGTTTATAATATAAAAATCTTTTAATATAGATGCAGCAGTTAGAGTAGTGAGGATTTGGGAAAATGGTTTAGAACAAGCAGAATGAGACAGGGGGATCCGATATCACCAAGCATTTTCATTACACATTTAGAAAGAGCAATGGACAGAATGAAGGAAGATGCAAAAGGAATATCAGTACATGGGATGAAAATTAACAATCTGATATTTGCAGATGACATTGTTATTATTGAAGAAGACAAAAGAGAAATACAAAAACATTGAAACTGTTAAATGATGAAGGGAAGAGATTTGGACTTGTTATGAACTTGGAAATAACAAAGACAATGGTATTTGTTGAGAAGAACATGAAAGAAAAAATACAAATGGATGGAATTCATATAGAAAATGTGGAACAGTTCACATATTTGGGAAGTAAAATGACATGATTTGGACTGTAAAAAAGAAATAAAGATCAGGATTGTAAAGGGAAAAACAAATCTGAAGGCTGTGCATAACAATGGAAAAGTAAAGCGATCAGCCTGCAAATGAAATTAAGAGTACTAGAAACATGCATCTTTAGCAGTGTACTATATGGATCTGAAGCATGGGTAATAAATAAGGAATGAAGAAAAAGAATTTTGGCATTTGAAAGAATTTCAGGAAGATTCTAAGAATAGGATGGTACAGAAAATCACAAATGAAGAGCTCTGTTGGAAGGTACAACCAAAGAAAAATCTAATGCAGAAAATTATAAAATATAAGCTGCAATTATTTGGAGACATCTGCAGAATGAGTAAGGAATGTAAGATAAAGACATTCATTGGTATTATGGATGGTGTAAACAGAAGAGATAGACCATACAGAGAATGGATAGACAACATAAAGGACTGGTGTGGAATGGATGTACAGAAACTGTGACACTGTGCACTGGACAAAGAAAGGTAGAAGAAGATAGTGAAGGAGGCATCGGACACCAATAGGCAGCACGCCCATAGCAACATTTTAGGCTTCTTCCATCTATTTCTAGATTATTAAATTCTTTCCTTCATAGTGGAACAGACTTAAGTTTATGCCAACTTCAGAAGTTAAGTATAGTCTGCATTCTTGCAGTACACTTTGGAGCCTGATATCAAAATAAATGGTTATGAAGTCAACTGTTATATACATAATTTCTGCTAATTTTGATATTATGTGGCAGTTTTGAAGTAGTGATACTTTCCCTACAGTTTATCATTCAAAACATGTATAGGTGCATGCATCAAAATGAAATTTTATTTCTAAAATTGTCTTAGTAGAATTAAAATTGTATTTCACCTATGATGGCTAACCCCCCCCCCCCCACCTAAACTATCACACACTCACACTGCCAAGTAACATGTGCACTTTCTTTTTGTTTGAATTATTTTTTTCAAAGTAATTATACCAGATTACTTTTAATATTCCGATACCAAAATTAATTTGTGATTATTATAAATTAACAAGTGCTGTATATTTTCTCATTTTATATTATTTTCTGATAATTATAAATCATTAAATTATGTTAAACTGTCATCCTACAAAAACAATATCAAAATAAAATGTTTCGAAGTACTGATACGTTCCCTTTTAGTGACGATCAATATCTTCATAGCTAGAATAATTTATCTCATCAACATCATTAGAGTAAGAGCTGCTTGAAAGGTAAAGGCTCCAACTTTTCAGCATCTCCAGAACTTTTTTTTTTTTTTTTTTATATCCTCATACAAACAAAATTCATGTATAAGTGCTGCACTGCACCTTATGGCATTCAAAAGCAGATTGAAATGTAAGCAGTATATTCCCCAAAAGAAAGCAAAGTATGGAGTAAAAAAAGAAAAGTTCTGGAGACGCAGAAAATTGGAGCCCAAGCCTATTAAGAAGCTCTGATGTTGATGAAAGAAAATTTTCTACCTGTAAAGATAGTGATTTTGCATGTGGTTTAGACATGCTTTCGTGTGGAAGATGGTGGATCGTCACTAAATGCATACCATCTTGTCCACAGTTTCCATTCATAGGTAAGCCACGAACTACGGAAGATTTTGAGACAGCAACATTTTAGGCTTCTTTTGTTTATTTCTAGACAATGATATTTTTTCCTTCATAGTGGAAGAGATTTACCAACAACAACAACATGAGTAAGTTGAGTACAGTCTGCATTCTCACATTACACTTTGGAGCCCAATAAATATACAACATACCACTTACAATTTATTGTGTAAGGTATCGTGAAAAAGCCCACTCTTGAAATGTATTTCTACATGATCTTTAGAATGGATTCTGAACACATCAATGTTTCATGATGTTATGACTGAAAAACACTTCAGTCTTATTGTGATGCACCCGTATTTTTAGAATAATGGGGAATATGATCAGGCAACACATCCTTGCCCAGTCCTCAATAAAAATTTATGATTTTTTGATGAAAATTCGCCAGAAATTAAATTTAGATCACTATACATTCCTGAAAATAGAATGCAATGGAGGAATCATATCAAGATGGCAGCAGACACCTACGGGCATTGGACCCATGGTCGTTGATGATGATGATACATTCCTGAGAGAGATGTGAATATCAATGAACTCCTTCTGTCATTCAAAGGCAGATTGAAATGTATGTAGTATATTCCCTAAAAGAGAGCGAAGTATACTATGTACTATGGGAGGAGTCTACAGGTGTGATCAGTAGCTATCATTTTACTCTGTAATGAAGAAACTGTGTAAAAAAAAGTGTTTGGACATATATTGGATTTTATTATTTGGAACAGTTTCCTCATGTGCATTCATTCCTTGTTTTAGGTCATTCCATACTGTTCAAGATATATAAATTTATCTTGAATATATATATATATATATAAATTTATCTTGATATATATAACAGTATGAAAACAAAAATATTCCCTTTCAGGGCCATCAAGACAGACCTTTTGCAGATTACAACTATTGATAGAAAGATGGCTGAGTGTAATGATTCCAGTTCCTCTTTAAGAGGAATTTAAGTTGTTCTTATAACACACAGAATAATATATTGCTCCTCTCGAAGTGGCTAATAGTACTTTTTTGAGGGAATAAAATAAAAATAGGGAGGATTATCAGGACACATGTTGTCTAGGGGTAAACACTTATGTCCACAATCACAGAAGTTTGGAAATCTATAACACTGTAATTCACATCAGAAATAAGACTAAATTCTTTTTTTTTTCCCCTTAAACCTCCAATAAACTGGGTGATAACTTTGTACTATGTTATTTACAGAACCAATTCATCTACCCACCTAAATATTTTCATAAGCATTCATGCCAGTATTGCAGATTCTACTCCACAGACACTTAGTAAAAAAAAAAAAAAAAAAAGCAGCAAAAAATGATTGAGTTAACAAAGGCTGTGATTTTGCTTTGATTGGAATTATGGCAGAATCAACTAAGAGGCAAGTACATTCTGTGTTTGTTTTCCAGTGCTTAGCCTGTTTGCTGAAAAATGCGACTTCCTGGTAGGGAAAAACTATCATCTCAGTATGAGACCATCTAACTTATTTTCAGTTGAAAAGTTCTCATAGTACTACATAGGTTTCAAACCCAGCTTTTCTAACCGAAGAAAACTGTTGCACCCTCCTCACATCTGCTTTAGAGGCATATACTATTGACAACATATCTCATATCTGGGAAATGGATGTTTGCTGGCAAATTTGTATGTTTTGCATTAGTCCTAATTTTTAAAAAGGAATGAAACTGGGATAATTTTTCAACTGTTTTAGAAATCTCATGCTCATAGTTTTTACAAGAAAAGTTTTTTGGATGAACTATGAAATGCTCAGTTTTCCACAACTAGCAAATGCAAAAGTCGAAGAGTTTCCACTGCTCATCCTAGAACACTAGGCTTGAAGTTGTACGTTACTTGAAAGGAAACACAAGAAATATGGCTACTTTCAGAACATAGAAAATAGCGTTATTATTATTGTTGTCGTTAGTAGTAATAGTAATATTTTACTAAATGTGAGATTAAGGGACTTTTTTTCATGGACTTATCAATTTATATAAAAAAACTTATTGTGTTATCATAACGTAAACTGTATTCTATAATAACAGCTTAGTGATCATAACAGTAGTTACATAACAACAATATAATATTCTGTTATTCTCATTCACTCAGGAAGAATGAATAAAATAAGATTAAGAAGACAACTAAGATTAACTATTACTGATTAACTATTATTATTAATGGGCAGAAATAAATAATATATACCTTGTATTTGATGCCAAGGAAAGGATAGAAACACGTTTAGATCATCAGCATGGCAAACAGAGTCTAATCTGGACTTATGTTTTGTTTCAATAAACACAGAAGGGCAACCATTACCAGCAAGATGATATGTACTTTCTAACTCCCCCCATCGTCAACATCGACTGGTGTTACTTGTAATTGGTATGACACTACCTATAGCAAGATCCTTTCCACGACCGTGTTGGAATTTTAAAAAAGCAAATTGGAGAAATTTTGCAAATGAATTGGATAAATGTGTTTGTTGGATACCTGCTAGAGTTGCGGAGTACAAGAGATTTGTAGGCGCAATCATATCAACTGCGAAATAATATATCCCTAGAGGTTACAGAAAAGATTGTTTCCGGATGAAATGAAGAGAGTGAACATCTCTGTAGAGAGTTCCTGAAAAGTGAAGATCCTGAAATAGCAGATGAATTACTACATAGCTTTAACTCATCTCGAAAAACAAAATGGATTGATACGGTTGGAAACCTTGACTTCAAACGCTCAAGCAGAAAAGCTTGGAATCTTCTCCAACAACTAATCTACCTGAAAGAAAAAGTATTTTCTCCCCTGAGAAAATAGCTAATCAAATCGTTAATATGTCAAGGGTACCTAGCGACCGTGAACATATCAAGAAAGAACTTAGAGCTTTAAAAACAAATGCCCCTGCTTTCTCACAATATGTCTCAATCTTCACTATAGATGAAGTAAAAGATATCATAGCAGGCAAGGCCCCAGGCTTCGATGGGGTCCATCCTGAATTTCTGATTAATAGCAGGCCAAATATTATAAAATAACTCTGTGAATTCTTTTCTGATATATTATTGACTGGCCGACTACCTAGCCAGTTTAAGAAGTCAAAAATAGTTGCTATTCTTAAACCTGGAAAACCACCCCAGGAGGCAAAAAGTTACAGACCTATTGCTTTATTGAGTTGCGCCTATAAAATATTAGAACACCTTCTGTACAATAGATTGTCCATACCAGTTATGCAGCATATCCCGATTGAACAAGCTGGTTTTAGAGAAAAACGTGGTTGCTGTGATCTACTGCACACTTTAACATCATACATAGAAGCTGGATTTCAGAAGCAAGAAAAAACATCAGCTGTCTTCTTGGACCTGACAGCAGCCTATGATACAGTAAGGTGTGAAGGTCATATATACTAATTTCTTAGCATTGTTCCATGTAAACAGACTGCACACTTAATTTCCTCCATGCTCACTGAACGTTTCTTTCATGTTATATTAGGAAATCAAATGTCCCGACAAAGAAAACCTAATAATGATCTTCCACAATGATCAGTATTGGCACCCTTTCTTTATAACCTATATACATATGACTTGCCTGCTACCATCTCCTGCAAGTTCTGTTATGCTGATGACGCTGTAATTGCCATTCGATACAAAAACATGAGTCAGGCTGAAGAGGTACTTACAAAAGATCTGAAAACAGTAGGTGCATATTACAAAAAATGGGGGCTCCAGCTCCTTTCACCTTAATGATCACATGGCAGATGTCACTTTACATATCTTCTTTGAAGGATATTTACTATGACACAATAAGTTTCTAAAGTACTTGGACGTGACCCTGGACTGCACACTCTCTTACAAGCAACACCTAACAAACGTTTCTGCTAAGTTAAGAACCTGTAACAACATAATACAAAAACTAATAGGAACGACATGGAGAGCAACAGCTGATAATCTGCAGATTACAGTTCTTGGTCTAATTTTCTCTGTTGCCAAATATTGCTCACCAGTGTGGGTGAATAGCACACATGTTAAACTTGTTGATAACCAACTAAATAATACAATGAGACTGATTTCTGGCACAATTAAATCAACAACCACACACTCCTTTCCAGATCTTAGCAACATTGTACCACCGAATCTGCGCAGGACTAAGGCTATCTTACAGGAGTATAAGGAAATCTTGGAGAACACAGCCCTACCAATACATTTAGATCTCTCAGATTTAAGTGTACGACGATTGAGATCAAGCATCCACCTCTACAATTAGCCCAACTGCTACTACAATCTAACTTTGACCTGAAGCAAAAGTTGCAAGAACAGGGGAGAGCCAGACAGATGACATTAGATAATTTTCTCTCAAAGAATTACAAGAAAGTTTTGATGCTTGCTCACACCTCCCACGAAAATTCTGGACTCAGCTTAATAGAATACGAACTGGTCATGGTGTATATGCAGACATGCTTTTTAAATGGAGTAAACGACCATCCCCGCATTGTGATTGTGGAGCTCAAAGACAAACTGTGGACCATATATTGACTCACTGTTATCTCAGAGCATATTCAGGAGACAAATTGGACTTTTTAAGTGCTACACCTGAAGCTATGAACCATTTGACCAATATGGATGTAACCTTTTAATTTTATATGTTTTTAAAGTGACAGTGTATTGTACTGCATGTTTTGTTATTCATGCCATACGAATAAATAAATAATTATTACCAGTGTGGGTAATAATTATCAAATTTTTATTTCTATGCTCTTGTTATCTCATAATACTCAAAATCTGTTTTTCGTGAAATATCAATTTTTATCAATCGGGAAAACATGCTACAATTGAAAAGTAAATTATTTCACCAAAAATTAATAAAATAAAATATATAAATAATACCATGAATTTTCCCCTTGTCAACACACAGCATTGATGTGATATGGGTTCCGAATTTCTTGTGTGGGAGATTCATATATTTATAATTCCAAATAATTCTGAATAGTAGGCTAAATCATTCTCTGAAATGTTTTATTTCTTAATTTTTGAAACGTTCTGTGTACCACAATCCTGCCTAATGCAACTGGTTTTTGGAATTTGCATAATATAAGACTGCATTTTAATAAATAAAAATATAGTTTGCCAATAGTGAAACTTTGTCTTTTAAATTTTCATAGCAGTGTGTACCACAGATTAGAAATTTTCAAAGTAGCACTAATAATATTTTTTATTACAAAATAGCAAACTTTTGTAATAAAAAATTTCTGCTACAATAAAGTTTAACAGTATTATTGCCTATTTCTTTTTCTTGTGTGGCAGAAAAATGTAAAATATCACTCTTATATAATTATATCAGATTTTCTGTTGGCAGAAATCGTAAGAAAATAATCATTTGCACTTTCTTTTTAAAACACAAAGAAAGAACATTGTCAAGCCACCCAGTGGAAAAGAAAATACTACATATTTTTCTTCTGTTATTATCTTTTTTCTGCAGTGATTTCTTCTTTGTAGTACAAAGAAGAAATCACTGCACATAACATGGGAGAATACACAAGGACAAAAATTTGTAAACTGATTACATTATAATTAATAGAGAAATCATGGCAGAAAAAATTATTTATGTAAGAGTTCTAACATCAACAGATATAACGACATTTTCTTCTAGTTTAGATACATGGCATTGTTGAATTAGCTAAACTTTTGCTACTGTTTTACACTAAAATGCATGAGCATGTTCCCTAAGTGATTTGTGTTTATAACAGTTGTCTTTCGAATGATTTTTAAAATCTCTGAAATATCTGCAGATTGAATAGGTCTATAACCCTCTCCCCAAAAGATAAATGATTATGCACCTTTTTTTTTTAAATAATTGTATCAAATAATTTATAATTTCTTGATAATAAAGTTGGAACTAATCATTATAAATTAAGAAATTATTTGGCATAAATACTCTCAGCCTGTAAAAGAAATGTCAGTATTTCTGAATTAGGATGTCTGCTAATCAGCGGTTGAAAACAAATCAAGACATTGCTAATGTATTCTACACTACCAGTTGATGCTGTTTTAGAGTGACTTCCTGGGAAGTGTTCTCTCTCTCTCTCTCTTGTCTTTCTCAATAGCAGTGATAGTAATTTAAGTTTTCAGCTTTTTTTTTTTATCAGTTGAGAGGATTATTATCGAGTATTTCTAAGACAGATTATTTCAGAAAAAGTGACTGGCTGCAGTAGAAATAGTAATATTTAGAATTCCAGAAGAGAAGGAGGGGGCTGGTGGAAGAAGTAGAAAATCTTCGGAATGAGCATAAATTTTGAATCATTCTCTATAGGATATCTTTCGTATTATATCTTCAACATGTCTACAGTAGTTACGCACTGGATATTATAATAATGTGCATCTTAAAAAAAAAAAAAACTTTTGCAATTTTAAAGAAAACATGAAGGTGAAGAGTCCCTGTTAAAATATCATTGGATATAAATTTTTGATACACACAATCAGAAACAGAGTAATGTAGTGTAACATCATTTGTTGTTCATAAAAACAAAAAAAAACTGAATTCATTTTTAAAACTGAAATGTGATGATCCACATAATGGTATTTGTAAAGAAAGAAACCAAAAAGTCATATTCATTTCAATAAATGTTATATAAAAAAAAAAGTAACTATTTGACAGTATTTTCAATGCAAACAAACATTTGAAAATTCATGAAAAAAAATTGCCTCTATATTATCAGTGAAGTGAAAAAACATAAAGTTGTCTTGTTCTTCCGTTGCACTGATTTGAAGAATAAAAAAGCAAATTTATTACTACTAAATGGATTCATTGCAAAGGCTGATCATTTCTGGATTGATTATTTTCACACATGTGAAATTTATTTTTATTCTTGGGAGGAGAGGGACAATAAATAAATTGTGCAGCAAAAAAGGTCAAATATCATAGGACAGTAAAGGAAATTCCAAGTACAACAGTACAAATAAAGACAAGTGACATAAAGGTCACTCCACCACAGTTAATTTGCTAATGGCTCTAAAATCGCTGTTAGGGGATTAATGGCAGAGGAGGGTAATTACATGATAAAAGGTAGAATGCCGATGAAATTTTGATCCATGAAAAATGCTAGGGTGGGCTGGCTATTTCATCTACCTTGGCCAATAGGGAGGTTAAGCAATAAGATTTTCACATTTATAGATAACTGTAGTAGTACCATAGCACTTTTCACTTCACTTAAAACTTTATCTTTGTTTTTAACAACAGTAGTACAAGGTAGGTTTAACCTACAGCCTCTCTCAGTGTATGATATGCCACTGTCACTAAATATAATTATCTTAATCTTGGCATGTAATGCAGTATGTGTATGCATCAGCTTCTTTTAATATGAACAACAGCACCCTTACTTTGAATTATATCTGTCATTATTAACAACAACAAAATAAAATAATAGTCATATAAACAGTTTATAATTCACAGCAGAATCCCAAAACATAGAGATGTAGCAAGCAAGGACATTGTAAATAAACTAAGTTCATGGATATTTGTATCAGTTGACTCATGGCAGCATAATGTAAATAGGCACTAGTTAATTGAAGAGCATTGTATGAACAGATAATCATAAAGCGAAATGTTCTAAGGTGGGGTTTTACTGTATTAATAATTGATCAACAATCTTCCTACAAATGACTATTACTGGTCAGGACTCCATATTGTTATATTTAATATTTTGGTCTTCCAGGGCACATCTGACTGAATCAAACCACCTAGATCTTGGTGTGTGTGTCTTTTTCCAGCCATGATGCCATCAAACATCTGTTTTGCTAAACTTTCCTCTTTGATTCTGTTTAATGTGACCATACCACCTTAGGTTAGCTGTACTCACTCATTCTGAATGATAGCAATGTCATGTTCGTTCCTAATGTCTTCATTTTTAATATGATTTTGCCATTGATGCCATCTATTTCCTCTCCTAATTTTTTTTGGAGACCTCATTGTCTGTGGTCTCTAATCTTCTGATAAGTGCTTTATTTCTACCCCATCTCTCATATCCATGACTTAAAAAATTGTTTGAACACTGTATTGTATACTTGTTTAATGTTATGGCAAATTTATCTCTTATTCCATATAAATTTATTCAACTGGTTCCCCACCACATCAGCTTTGCTCACTCCATTGTCTATTTCCATATTTAAGTTGCTGTCTTAAATGAACACTGTGCCTGAATAGTCGAAATGTATTTTTGTTCTCTATGGGAATGCAACTGAAGTTTCTATGTTCCTGTTTATTTTCATAGTTTTAGTTTTCTTTTAATTGCTGATTTTCATGCCAGATTTGTACAATTGTTATTCAGTTTAGTTAGAGAATCCAAGACATGACCTGATGACCCGGATGTCTTTTGGAGAACATCATCATCTGCATAAACAAAGCGTTAAGTATGATATCTCCAATTCTAAATCGCACTTCATGCCACTTTCTATCATAATGCCTTCCATATAGATAAGGAATAAGAGCATGCATTCTTCTCTTCCATTGATTTTACATCAACCCTGTTCTTCTATATCCTTCAATTTAAACTGTTGAGTTAATTATAGACTATGAAATCCAGCTACATTTCAGGCTTTTGATAGCTTTTCTATCCCATGTGATGATTTGCATTTATGTTTGCATTCCTCTTGCATATTTTGTACAAAGTCACTATGTGTTTTGTTTGGCAGTCTTTCCAAGTGTACTCTCTGGATGTCTAGAAATCCTTATCTTCAGTTTTCATGTTTCTGTCTTCTCTGATTCCTTTTATACTGTCGTTTCCTCCATTTCTAAGTTTTTTCCACATCCTCCGACATATTTTGCCACCTTTCTGATATCTGTTTTATATATATTCGTAGTGAAATCTTCCCATGACTTTTGCTTAACAGAAAGCTTAACTATCTTACATTTTTCACTCTATTCTTTTAGGGCACCTACTGACGTATTTGTTAGGAACTTTCAATATGCTTTCTTCTTTTCCAGGACTGTTTAACTTCTTTTGCCCACCATTCTGTTCTTAATTTTCTATCCTTTTAGACAAATTCACCATATGCATCCCTAGATTAATCGATCAATGTTTTCTTCAGTTTTCCACTGAGACTCTAGAGTTTGTTTTTTGTTTTGAAGCACTTCATTTTTTCATGAATAACGTTTGTGTAGTTGTCTACAGTCCACCTATGAAAGCTGCTCGACTTCAGTTCTTTTTCAAATCATTATGTATTGTTGTTTTCAACACAATATTCATTTTTATCTGACTGGAAGTGGTCACTTCCAATTTCAAATTTTCTGTATACTCTTGTATAAGAACCAGCACGAAGATGTCACAATCAACAGTGACATACCCAACAAGGCTTTCTTTCTTCTCTCCATGTGCTTTGTGTTCATCTTTATGTTGAAATGATTATTATTATATGGACATCTCCATGGAGTCCGAAGACTCACCGCAGATATTATCCTTGCCTGTTTGTTCAAAATTTCCCAAATCATTTCTGTATACCTGGCAGAATTAATTTCCTACTCTGCTGTTCAGATCTGCAATAATTATTATTATTTTCTGAGATCTGCAGGGAGTCGAGGATTCATTGAGAGAGGCTATAAATAACCCAAACTAGCTGTCATACCTTCACTTACATTCATTCACACTATATGCATGCTCACTCCCCTTAAGGCAAACTATTCTACTCACTACTCTGTAAGAGAAAAACCTAGCTCTTACCCCTTTCTTGACTGTAAACAAACTCAACTTTCATGGATATCCCCATTTTCTCTCCCCACCTTCCATATAACAAAAAATTTCATCAGATGATATCCTATAACATCCATTCAGAAATTTGATATGATATGATAAGACCTCTATTCCTCCTTCTCCTGTTAACCAGAGTCTGTAATCCACATACCTGCAATCAGTCCTCATAATCTTCTTCTTTCGCTATGCTTTATCCCATGTTAAACGGGGTCTGTGTTCCCATCTTTAATCTTCTTCCAGATTCTCCGGTCCTGGGCATCTCTCCAACTCCATCCTTTCTCCCTAAGGTCCTCTGCTACCTTATCCCTCCATCTGAGTTTGGGCCTGCCTCTTTTCCTCCTTTCCTCCACCTCCATACACTTCACTCGTTTACCAACATACTCCTCACTCCTTCTCTCTACATGACTGAACCACCTCAGCCTGCTTTCTTGTACCTTCTTACCGATCGGTCCCACCTTGATCATCCCTCTGATGTAGTCATTCCTTATTCTGTCCTCCTTTGTCACACCACTCATTCATCTCAACATCTGCATCTCCGCCACCTCCATCTTCCTCTCCTGTGCCTTTGTTATAGGCCACATCTCTGTGCCATGGAGCATCATCGGCCTCACCACCATTTATACAGCTTTCCTTTCATCTTCCTCCAGTTCATCCAGCCGCATATTATTCGGTGCTGTATTGCCTCATCCAGGTCACCATTCCTCTCAACGACCGACCCAAGGTATTTGAATTTCTTCCCTGAAGTTAACCTTTCACCCTGGAGTCGTATGATCATATCCGTTGACATATATTCGGACTTTACCCGGTTAATTTTCATGCCTCTCTCCTCCAGTACCTTTCTCCACTCTTTCAGGGTCTTTTCAAGCTTCTCTCGGGATGATTCGCAGAGAACAATATCATCGGCAAACATCATGCTCCCTGGCGCCTCTTCCTTAACGTTCTCCACTAGTACATCCATGACCAGATCAAAGAGGTAGGGGCTCAGAGTTGATCCCTGATGGAGCCCTACAACAATGGGGAACCCCTCTGTCATGTCGACACTAGACTTGACCTGAGTTTTCACTCCCTCATACATCTCCTTCACCAACCTCACGTACTTTTCCGACATCCCCTTCTTCCTCATACACCTCCTGTCTGGCCACTCTGTCGTACACCTTTTCCGGGTCTATAAACACCACATGTAGCTCCGCCTGCATCTCCCTATATTTCTCCATCAGTTGCCTTAGTGCAAATATTGCATCCGTTGTCCCTCTTCCTGGCATAAATCCAAACTGCTCCTCACCAATTTTTGTTTCCCGCCGTATCCTTCCTTCAATTACTCTTTCCCATATCTTCAACGTGTGTGACATCAGCTTGATCCCTCTGTAGTTGCCACAATCTTGAACATCTCCTTTTCCCTTGTAGGTTGGGACGAGAATTCTTTTCCTCCATTCCTCTGGTATCTTTTCCTGTTGGGCTATTTTCCTCATCGGATCCCATAACACATCTACGCCCTCGCTGCCCAAGCTTTTCCACACTTCTCCAGGTATCTGGTCCTCCCCCACGGCCTTTCCATTCTTCGTTTTTCTCAGTGCCCAATACACTTCCTCTCTACTTATGTCCTGCACCGGTTCTTCGTTTGCCTCTCCATCCTCGCATCTCTCTCTCTCTTGGATTCTCCTCATTTAGTAGATTATGAAAATATTCTTCCCATCTTCCTCTGATTTTGTCCTCCTCTTGTAGTACTACTCCTGTGGCGTCCTTTATCTGTTTAACTGCTGTTATGTCTTTCGAGGCCTTATCTCTAGCTTTCGCTATTCTTAACAACTTAGCTTCACCACCGTTTCTTTCCAGTACTTCATAAACCTCTTCAACTGCCTTCGCCCTTGCCACAGCTCTCTTTGCACTTTTCTTTGCTAATATATATGCCTCCTTGTCTGCTCTATTTCCAGTCATGTCCCATTTTTTCTTTGCCTCTTTCTTTTCCCTGATCTCCAACTGCACTTCCTCATTCCACCACCATGCCTCCTTATCCTCGGATGGCCCTTTCCTGATGTTATACCAAGCACCTCTTCTCCAATTTTTCTAATATTCCGACTATTTACGTCCCACCATTCTTCCACATCCTCTGGTAACTTCATTCCTTCCAATACCTTTTCTTTAAACTCATTCCTTGGTCCTTCCTCTTCCAATTTCCACCACTTTATATTCCTATCTTTCCGCCACTTCCGTCTATTCTTCTTTTGCTCTTTTATATCACAATACCACAACCAACCTGTGCTGTGCCGCTACACTTTCTTTGTTAATCACTTTATAGTTTTTCACCTCCTTCAGATGTTTCTTTCTGCACATAATATAGTCAGTCTAACTCATCCTATCCTCGCTCTTATAAGTTATCAGGTGTCTAACTCTTTTCTTAAACCACATGTTACCTATAGCCAGGTCGAAGGCCAATGCATGCTCTACGATTTTTCATTTCTTTCACCACTACTCCAACCCCCGTGCACCCTTTCTTCACCACTTCGTCACCTTCCTACATGCCCATTCAGGTCTGCTCCGATGATCACTCTCTCACCATCAGTGATTCCTATTACTACTTGGTCTAGTTCTCTCCAGAATGCCTCTTTCTCCTCCTCATCACAACCTACTTGTGGAATGTATCCACACACTATCGCAGCCATGCTTCCTCCAATCTCAATAATTGGATTATGAGTTTAACACTCATAATCCAATCGTTCTTCCAGCACACCTTGCAGACTCCACCCTTCAGCTCCTTGTCGATAATGATTCCAACTCCGTTTCTTCCATTCACCCCACTGTAAAACAGTTTATATCCTTCCACCAGCTCCTTTGCTTTATTGCCTTTCCACCTTGTCTCCTGCATGCACAAGATCTTCAGCTTCCTTCTTCTCATCATGTCTGTTATCTCCCTACCCTTCTCATTCATTGTACCCACATTCAGCGACCCGATTCTTACTTTACACACTCTCTCTTTCTGTTGGACTCGCTTCTTTAGCTGAACCCGTCCTTGGTTGGGTAGCCCAAGCTCACTTCTCACAGTCCTCGGGTGACAGAACTGCACGTTGCTTATGGGGGATGCCCTAGCCGTTGTCTTTTCTCTGTTATTCGACATTTCATCCCTGGTTTTGGCATGTGTTTTTATGGCCATATGCCCTTCCTGACGCCAACCCTCCCTATTTATCCGGGCTTGGGACTGGCACTGAGATGGGCTAACTTGCATTAACCCAGCCACTGGGGGAGGTGGCTGGGTTAATGCAAGTCCTCATAATCTAAATCCCATAATCTACACCCCCTGTCCAAAAAGAAACCAAACTTTTGATAGATAATAAAACACAGGCCAATTATAATTACAGTGGTACCTTGGTTTGCGAGCATAATTCGTTCCAGAAACGTGCTGGTAATCCAAAGCACTCGCATATCAAAGCGAATTTCTCCATAAGAAATAATGGAAACTCGGATGATTCGTTCCAAAACTCAAAAATATTCATATAAAAATGATTAATACAAAATACTCATATACCTTTTTATATTTTTATTATTTAAATGCAATATACATTAAGTAATCAAATTTATTAATTACTGTACATTACAATTATGTACATTAATATGTACATATTAATTGTATTGGGTAGGATGACTTTCATTGTCACTAATGGAATCACTGCTATCTGTTGACTTTTTCTTTTTGTGTGACTTTAATAAGGAACCTATCCAATGATACTTGCTTTTGCCTCCTTTTGAGGATTTCACAGAAATATGAACTATGGATGCCACTTCTCCAATTAAAGTTATCAAACCATCCCCTGCTCACCTTGAAGCCTTCTTCGTTTTCTGTGGATGTACCTGGCAGTTTACTTACGAGGTCGGGATACAAGGCCTTTGCCTTCTCACAGATCAAGTTCTAGGTCACAGTATCACCTGCACGTTGGATCTCGTTTATCCAAATCAAAAGCAACTTTTCTACTAAGATGTAGAAAAGTTGCTTTTGGTGTGGATAAACGAGACGCAACTAGCAGGTGATACGGTTACAACGCTAGCACAAATGTTGACTATACAAATGAGGTATGCCGATTGAGACCGAGGATGCGAGACGATTACCCACAATCCCAAGCAGCTTGTGATCACGTGACGCCCGGCAGACAAAGCATATAGGTAATACAGTACTCATATTGTAAGACCTTGCTCGTTTATCAAGTTAAAATTTATTAAAAATTTTTGCTCGTCTTGCAAAACACTCGCAGACCAAGTTACTCGCAATCCAAGGTACCACTGTATTCAAATCATTTATTTCAATCAATGTACTCTTCCTCAGCTTCGATACAGCATTTAGCATGGTCAATTAATTTTAAATGAGTTTTTTATATCAATTTTTGGGATACTGTTGAGAGTCATGGTTACTGCTGCTTGAACGTTTTCAGTGCCATCGTATCGCTTTCCTTTCATCGGGAAATGAAGTCGGGGAAAGAGAAGAAGTCACAGGGTGCTAAATCAGGTGAATACAGCAAGTGATCCAACACACAAACTTGGTTTTTGCTCAAAAACTGTCCTTCATGATAAGTACGCGATGCAACTGCCTGGATCATGATATTCATGCCATATGAATATCATGATCATATTTGAAGCGATTGATAGCGAATTCTCACTATCAATCGCTTCAAAACTTTGAGATAAAACTCGCCATTGACCGTTTGGCCAGGCGGAATGAATTCTTTGTGGATAATGCTCTTGGATTCATTGAAACAAATCATCATTGTCTTTACTTTTGGCTTCTCCAAGCGACTTTTTTTTGGATGCCCCTCTTCTGGTGATCTCCACTCTGGCACTTTGTTTCGGGATTATACTCAAAGCACCACGTTTCGTCACCAGTAATGATCGTTTGAGTTTGAGTCCTTATGATGGTTTTAATAAGGTCCTTGCAGTGTTCAATTCGATACATTTATTGGCCGTCGGTCAACTTGTGGGGAACAAATTGCAAATTCAATTTACGAAGGCCCAAATTCGGTCAAAATGTTGTGCACAGCTGATTTTGGAATCCCAATTCATCTTCAATCAATCTCACGGACGATTTCGGCTTTTCTTTGATGAAATCGCGCACTTTTTGGATGTTAACTTCGCTCAGTCCAGTTTTTGGATGGCCTAGCTTTTCGTCGTCCTCAATCGTCTTACGACCACTTTGAAATCGCTTAAACCACTCGTAAACTTGAGTATGGGATAAGCATTCATCACCGTATACTTTTTGAAGCATTTGATGTGTTTGGGTAAACCTTTTACCAAGTTTAACACAAAAATCGATTGCAGCTCTCTGTTTGAAACTCATTTTCTGACCGTTTGTCAAAACACACAGTCAGTCACTCTTGGCACTATAACTCTTCTTCTAATGAAACAAATGTCATAATTGAACACAAACGTTAATGAAGGTTGCCGCTTTCGACAACAGGTGGTGCCACTAGTTCTATTTTCGAAAAGTTCGGTTTCTTTTTGGACAGAGGGTGTAGATATAATCTTTGTAACTCTTCTTTGCAAACTTTCCACAGCTTCTTTTCCCTTGGAACCTAGGAGACCAAATCTGTGCACAGTAATCCATGTGCAGTCTTATTAAGGCCATATAAAGAGGCAAAATGACTTCCTTATCATTGCATGTCAAGGTTTGCTTGAAGATCTCAACTATCCTCTGAATTGTATTTGCAACTTTTGCTATGCGACTTTTGAACTTTAAATTCTTATCTACCAATATGCCAAGATCCCTTGCCTCTTCAGTTTCTTGTAGCATAAATCTGCTAATATAATATGCTACTAGAAATCTCATGACACCAGTGCATAACTTTACGCTTACTAACATTAAACCGACAACCATTTTCATTTGCCCGTTTGCCCATATTTGCAGCCTATTCAAATCATTTTGTAAATGCTGGATATTAGTAGTCTCTAATTGCCATGCTTATATTCGCATCATCGGTAAACAATTATCTATCTCCTGTTAGACCCTTACTAATGTCATTAATGTATAGATTGAACAACAATGGCCCCAGGACTGAACCCTGAAGTACACCACTAGTCACCTTAAATCTGACAGATTCACACCCACTATACACAACTCTTTGATGTCTGTCAGTCAGTCAGTCATTCATTGATCCAAGTCAAGAGTTTATATTCCAATCCTATATTCTCCAGTTTATGCAACACACCTTTTGTGTGGTATCCTATTAAATGCCTTAGCAAAACCCAGAATTAGCATGTGTACTCATTCCCTTTCCAACTCAGCCATGATATTGTTATAAAATATGAGCAAATTGCTAAAACAAGACCTTCCTTTAGTAAACCCATACTGCTCCTTGCAGAGTGTAGCTTGTTTGTCTATCCATATCTGTATGCAAATTCTTACCAAATTCTCTGAAATCTTCGCTACCACACTAGAGATACCACAAGATCGGTACTTAGACACATCAGTTCTTGCACCACCCTTGTATAGTGAAACTATCACACATTCCTATCATTCCTGAACAGACTCAAGTTATACAAACATGTGAAAGGTCTAGCCAATTTGGTTGAACATTCCTTTAGCATGTGCTCATTGATATTCCATCTGTCCCTATTGAAAAATTCTTATCCAGGTTATACAACAGGTTTACAAAATTCTTTTAGATTACCTTTAGCCTGCATAACCAATTTCTTTTCAGTTTACTCTGATTTAGCTTTCTGCACATACTGATTACTTTTCTGGCATCCGCTTTATATATTTCATAACTCTTCTCACTCTTATTCTCACGATATTCTTTACAGATCATCTTCTTACAGATCTCTTGCTTAATAAGGTTGCATACCAGTTTCACTGCCAACCTATTTATTCTTCAAACACTAGGGATACATTAGGATATTACCTGATTTAAGCAGTTTTTCAAAGATTTCTATGAATTGCTGACATTTTCCCTGTTCAGTAACTGATACCATATGATCAAAGATAGTATGCTGCTAAGTTGTTCATAATTTCCTGCTTTATAATTTAGGCAGGTAACTTGTTCTAATTGTAACATACATATAAATAGATACTTCCCAAGAAAGCACATGATCACTGTCTCCACCCTGTGGTAAAATAGTCCTATTTAAGAATAGGCCATCAGAAGGGGCCTCTGTTAAGACAGAGGCCCTTCTGATGCTATGAACAAATCACACTTTTACCTCAAGTTCCTTCTTTCACATATGTTGCTTGAGAAATTTGTCTCGCAACAATTCAATAAATTCCTCTTCATTTTTATCATGAGATTTCTCTGATGAATGTTTGGATAATTAAAGTCGCCCATAATGATTATTCATTTAGTATCTATAAGGCTAAATTGGCAATGAATTTTTTTGGCCTTCCACAATCGAACTGCTAGGTCTGTAGCAACACCTACCATATATTTCATTCTGTTAGCCTCCACTTTACACCAGATAGCCTCAAACTCACTACAACATGAGACATTGTTACCATTATTGTTTTCTTGCATTTCTACCCTAATTGGACTTAATTTGTCTGATATAGTTAGTAGTACTCCCCCACCCCTCCTATCTCTTCTATCATTCCTAAAAGTAGTATACTCATTACACTCGATCCTAGTTACCATATCTGATTAGCCAGGTTTCACTAATACCAATAATCTTAGGCCACACTATGTTCGATAAAGCAGCAAATTCAACCCCTTTGTTTCCAGTGCTCATGGCATTTGTAATACCTTTCACATTTTCTTTGTCAGCTAGTGCTCTGAAAATGCAGAAAATTCCTTCACTTCTTCCTTAAATTAATCTTAAGAGAAACTTCTTTGGGACCATAGGCATGCATAAATTTCATTGTTCTTTACCCCATTTTAAAATTGCTTCCAACCCACAAGTTTATATTCATGTTTGGTGTTGAATGCTATTGGTACCCCTTCCTTTCCTTGATTGCTAATGACCAAATATAACATCCTGTATGATGAGTTATTAAAACACTTAAGGAATTGAACAATGTAGTTAAGGGTATAAATTAAATTAAACTTTAATAAATATTTTCCGATATTTCGGCAACGTCACGTTGCCATCTTTTAAAGGAACTTACAAAAAAAGTTACGTGCACGTAGGTACTACAACACAGAAACTGGGAATGAAGAGATGAAGCTATTGTTCTGAAGAATTAGTTATCACCAAAGCGGATAAGGGAAATCCAACTGTAGTACTTAACCAAAAGGGCTACACAGGTAAGCTGAATGCTCTTCTATCAGATCGGGCCACTTACCTCCTTATCAATTACAGTCCCACCAACTCTCAAATTAGAAAACTTCACAGGCTCCTTAAGAGAGTCACTTCTTGGCCTGTAGAAGTTACCAACAGATTAAAGCCGTTTAACTCTATACCCCCCCCCCCCCCTCCGTATTTACGGACTCCCAAAAATACACAAAGAAAATGTGCCATTACGTCCCATAGTGGATGGCATTGATTCCCCCACATACAAATTAGCTAAACATTTGGGCAAAGAGCTCACACACTATACTGGCAACACACCATCACACATAAAAAACTCAGCCCATTTCAAAGCCAGCATAGAAAACCTTACACTCCAACATACTGACATAATGGTCAGCTTTGATGTCTCCTCTTTATTTACAGATTTCCCACTCAAGGAAACTTTAGAGCTAATCCAAGCTAAATTTTCTCCCGATATCTCAGCCTTATTTCAGTTCACAATGAACTCAGGCTCTTTCGTTTGGCAGGGAAAATTCTACAAACAAATAGAGGGGACAGCCATGGGTTCACCACTCTCCCCACCCTTGGCCAATTTCTTTATGGAGATCTTTGAAGAAAAAGCCTTAGCCTCTGCCCCACAAAAACCAACCATATGGCTTCGCTACATTGATGATGTGTTTGCTATTTGGCCACATGGCTCTGAAACACTTCTCTCCTTCTTAACACACTTAAACAACCAATACCCCAGAATCAAATTCACTCTGGAAAAAGAGGAAAACAACAGCCTCCCTTTCCTAGACACACTAGTCACCCGCCAGCCTAATGGAACCTTGGTTTTCTCAGTTTACAGAAAACCCGCCCATACAGGCAAATACATTCACCAACAATCCCCCCCCACCCTCACAACAATATGGAGTAGTGAAAACACTATACAACTATAGGGCTAAACTAATCTGTTCAAACGACTTAGCCCTAAACACTGAACTAAATCACATCCTCAACACTTTCTCAGCCAATGGCTGCCCCCCCAAAAAATCCAAAAAATATTAGAACCTACAAACCACAGATCCCCCACCCCCTCCACAACAAAGATTACTCTAAATCCATCACCCTACATCCGAGGCACCTCGGAAAAGATTACCAAGATCTTAAAAAAACATGACCTGACCTCCTGTTACAAACCTTACAGAAAATTGGCATCCCTTATCCGCTCCAATAAAGACCAACCACTTCCCCTAGACCTACCTGGTGTTTACCAGGTCCCTTGCAGTTGTAAACTGTCTTACTTTGGCCAAACAGGCAGGACAGCGAATATCAGAATTTCGGAACACAAGGACTACATCCGTTTTCACAAATACAGTCATTCTGGGCTTGCGGACCATGCTCTGGATACACGCTACAGAATACGATGGAAGAAAGCTACAGTGATACACCGTAGCAAATACAAATTTGAAAGACTCTTTATGGAATCAGCCTCAGCCCTAAGAAATTCTCCAAACCTCAACAAATTTGGTTGTATGCGACTGCCCCAAATTTGGGAGGCCTACATCAGCAGACCTTCAGCCCAATGGCCAAGAACACCTACTTAGCCCGCTAGAGGGCACCATCAGGACTGTTAGGAGAACAATAGCTTCATCTCTTCATTCCCAGTTTCTGTGTTGTAGTACCTACGTACACGTAACTTTTTTTGTAAGTTCCTTTAGAAGATGGCAACGTGATGTTGCCGAAATATCGGAAAATATTTATTAAAGTTTAATTTAATTTATATCCTTAACTACGTTGTTCAATTCCTTAAGTGTTTTAATAATGCATAACCAACGTATAAGCCTGTCTATGAGAATCTGTATGATGAGTATGTTGATTTTTTTTTTTTCGACCAAAAAAAAACTAATGTAATAAAAAATAACTAACACTGGGTTTATAGGTTGTAAGTTTATTAAATAATTATTTAATAAACCTACTAGTTTTGCCACTTAAGCTAGTGTCTTTGTCTGGGTTAGGATTTATTTGTGTTTTTTGTCCTAACCCAGATGAAGCCACTAGCTTAAGTGACAAAACTAGTAGGTTGATTAAATAATTATCACAACCTGTAAACCCAGTGTTAGTTTTAATAAGTATAATTTTAATAATAATAAGTATAGGATGTTATATTTTTTATAACATCCTATACTTATTATATACTAGAATCTTACACCTTTTCGTCTTCTTTGTCTCCATACCACCAGTTATTTCCACATGCAACATTTTTGTGCAAGCTTGATTTCCTTTCCATTGGTATTCGTTATGTTGATTGTTCATACCTTTATTTCTTCTGATATTGAAGTTTTTGTTTTCTAGATGTTGAGTTGGAGTTTGTTTTGGTAGCCAGTTGTTACTTTTTTTTGCCTTGGTTCCTCCAACAAAAACAGCATGGTGACATTGTTTAACTAAGTGATGCCACCATCCTTAATGACATGCCTATATGTTGTAGTCATGTTTACTTTTGGTTTAAGTCACTAGAGAGTACAGCTAATTTCCAAACTGCCAGCCCATCCTCATTTATTCAGTACCCAGTGAATACCTTCAAATAGGGTATATGACATGAAGGTGAGGATTTGAACATTAGGACAGAAGTTAATTCTCTGCATTCATTAAAGGTAATGTGGCAGTCACCTTCTCCAGTTATCTGGCTTTGACCCTTAAGCGACCCCTTGTTCTTGATGCCATCATGTTAGAAAACTTAATTTAGTCTTCTTTTTGAGGATCACAAACTGTTACCAACCTTTTGGTTCATATACTTCATTGACTTTGATTAAAAGGTCATCTACTAACCAATTTTATTTGTTGTCTGAAAACAAGGATTTGCTATTTAGATAACATATCTTTAATAGGGACTGTGATTCCTTTAAGCAAGATGGGGTTTATTTACAATTTAAAAAATGTTTTCATCTCATGATGATAATGTTAATGACTTCTGGTCTGCACTGGAAGCAGAAGTTTTGCCGCATGTAAATACTGCAGCACCATCAAATAATGATGGGAGCAGGTGCTGGAAGATTTAGAGTGTGAGTCACTGGTTGTAAGAGGATTCTGAATTTAGGCATATGTTTGTGTTTTTAGAGATAATCCAGATAAATTGTTCTACTAGACATAATAATCTGTTGCATTATAATATGACTAAAAATTATTGGAATTCCAAAAGCAAGTTGTTTGTTTCTCTTAACTCTTGTTAGATTAACTTTATATGACATACATTATTGTAAAATGCTCATGTCCGTGCGGTTAGCCTAATGGCATTGCGCTTTGCAACCGTACAATTGGGGAAGGAGTGTCCCAGGTTCGATTCTTGTCGAAGATGTGAGGAATTTAAGGATCTTCCTCAGCCATAGCCAAGTTAGCCAGTCTTGGGCACGGGCAGTAGGGTTTTTTTTCTAGCCCTGTGAACATATGCTACTACAGCCAAAAATACCCCCCCCCCCCCCCCAGCGGCAGGCTAGGCGACAGGTCGGTTTGGAGTGGTACTAATAAGAAGGCGCATCTAAGTAACACGCAGACCCTGCATAGGAAGTGGGAATAACACATAGTGAAAGAAGATTGTGCAATGCTCATCTTTTATCTTGTTTTCCTGTTTTATACACAAAGTAATAAACATATGTAACCCTAATGACATGTGTGATATTGTCTCGTGTTGGTGGCTTAATGCAAGTAAAAGAGCACTGAGATAGGATTAAAAATGGTATTTAATTCTTCGAATCTTTCATCTCAATCACAGAGGCACCTTTAGTGAGTATAATATAAACTTGTAACACACACTCACACACACAAAACAAAAGTGAAACTTGTGGACAAAAGACTAGCATCTTAATTAGGTGGAGTGCTCTCTGTGATACTTACCAGTGGTCTGTTGTAATTTGGGATCTTTGAGGATTAATTTTCCCATATTTTGGGTAGTTATGCATCCGTATTTATTCAGATTAAGCTGGTTTTTGAGAGCACTATGTCTTTGGGATTGAGATGAAATATTGGAAGAATTAAACAGTATTATAATCCTTTCCCTATTTTGTTTACTCATTTAAGCCTACAACATGAGTTTCACCCAGCCTTAACATGCAGTATACAAAAAAGCTGGTCTACTAGTTTGCAATTGCAAACTGTCCTACTATGGCTAAATAGGCAACTGCAAGCGGCCTAGTAGACATCTGCTTTTTCTGTATATAACTGCATGTTAAGGCTGGGTGAAACTCATGTTGCAGGTTTAATTGAGTTAACAGCTTGAGAAAAGGATTAAAAATACTGTTTAATTCCTCCAATATTTCATCTTACTTTCATCACAGCCAATATCAGAATTTCTGAGCACATGGACTACACTGTTTCCACCATTATATCTGCTCTGGACTTGCTAACTGTGCTTTGGACACTCACCATAGGATTCATTGGAAGAAGGCCACTTTTTTGCACTGCACCAAATACAAATATGAGAGTTATGCATCCATATTTATTCAGATTAATCTGGTTTTTGAGAGCACTATGTCTTTGGGATTGAGATGAAATATTGGAAGAATTAAACAGTATTATAATCCTTTCCCTATTCTGTTTACTCATTTAAGCCTACAACATGAGTTTCACCCAGCCTTAACATGCAGTATACAAAAAAGCTGGTCTACTAGTTTGCAGAGGCTATTCCTGGAATCTGCCTCAGCCCTGAGAAACTTTCCAAACCTCAGCAAATTTGGGGGCACGAAACTGTCCCAAATTTGGGAAGCACTCATCCTCAGATCTTCAGCCCAATGGCCAAGACCATCCAATTTAGCCCACTAGGGAGTGCTATTTAGGACTCTAGGCCCAACTTTGGTTATCTTTGTACAGCTTCATTTACCCAGTATTAGTACCTGCATGCATATTTCATTGATTTGTGATCCCTGATGATGACAATGTAATGTTTCCAAAATATAGGAAGTATTAATTAAAGTTGTTATAATTAATTTTAGTATACATTGTTATTTCCTGAAAAATAATAGTTATGAATAACCAACATATAAGCCTTTCAACCAGAATTACACAGGATTTGAACCCAGGTCTTTCCAACCAAAGAGCTTCATTTGTACTGACTGAGCTACAAAGGCTCACGTGACTGGTGCTATCAACAGTTGGTTCTAAATAGCATACACTAGATTCCTGACCAAAGCCTAATAGGTACAATGTTATTTTCTAATTCATTGCACACTCTTTTTATGGTCTCTGCAAATTATTTGTAGTGATAATTCAGTTATAATTTTCTGACAAGCATGAAAGATTTCTACATATCTTCTTTTTCATGTTTCCTTTCTTACTGCTGCTTTGTTGTCGTCTATTGCCTGAAATTTTAACTTATAACTTTAACAAGGAGTATTATTTGTAGCAGTTTTGTTTACTGAAGTGGTTTGAACTTACAAATCAGAAACATTGATAATTATTTAATTTCTTGTGTTGTTTAAAGTCTTACATTTTTATTTTTCATATTATATTATGACCATATAAGTTTGCCTGGAGGAACGATAGATGGTGTGACTATGGCAATTAAGCGAGGTGAAAGGATGAATGTGAGATGATTGTGATGGTGGACATGGATGACTTGAGAGGCATTGTGAATTGGGTGGCAAGAGATCTGAGGTTTATACTTGAGGTTGTACAGAAGAAGAAGAAGACTGTGAGAGGGAAGATAGCTTGTGTTGCCCAGGTATGATAATGCAGAGTTGTGGAGATGGGCATCGATAATGAATAGTATAATAGCTAGAATGTCTTGAAAGAGAGGCTTGGAATATGTGGATGCTTGGAGGGCATTTGAGGACAGAAATACGAGAGATGGCTTGCATTTGAATGAGGAAGGACGTATGTATCTGGAGAGAATGCTGTTCTCTGAACAAGTCAATGTTTTGATTCAGGGGAAACTAGAATTATCAGGGTGCATGGTAGCAGGGGTGGCCTCTTGTGAGAATAGGTGCTTGGGAGAAGGGTTCATTGGATTCAGCATTACATCAGGTAATGCTTAATCCAAAGAATCCAAAATTGGGAAGAGGAATTGCATGTAGTAGGTAGGGAATGGAATTTCTGGAATTCTTGAGGGACAAATATCTTAGACAACATGTAGTAGAATAAACATGTTGTCTAAGACATTTGTCCCCTGCCTTCAGTTGAAGAGAGTGACCATGTGGTCTTAACTTGGTATATGAATTACTGCTTATGACAAGTGATGACTTATGTCTTCTCAGAGTGGAGGATTTGGAGAGCAATGGCACTAATGGTTTTGAAAGCATATGGTGTAAGGTAGAGGTGGGCAGTACAAGATATTAGTGGCACTAATGGTTTTGAAAGCATATGGTATAAGGTAGAGGTGGGCAGTACAAGATATTTAGTGAGGTGTTGCTACAAGCCAGGGAGCATAGAAGGTGAAGAGCAGGAGATGTTCAGGCAGTTAAGCTTGGCAAGTGCAAGAAGATGGATTGTCATGGGAGATTTTAACTAAAGTAGTATAAATTGGGAAGCAGAATTGCATGTAGTAGGTAGGGAATGGAATTTCTGGAATTCTTGAGGGACAAATGTCTTAGACAACATGTAGTAGAATAAACATGTTGTCTAAGACATTTGTCCCCTGCCTCCAGTTGAAGAGAGTGACCATGTGGTCTTAACTTGGTATATGAATAGACATGCAGTAGTATCAAAGAGAAAGGATTGTATGTGGAATATAAGGCAGCTTATTATAATAGTCTTAGATATCAACTTGGGGCAGTTCCATTGAGGGAGGAATTGGATGGATGAGATCATCAGTGCTTGGGAACTTCTGAAGGATTATTTATTAGCAGCAATAGCAAGCTTTATATTGCAAGTGAAGAAGTGAACACAATTTGGTGTAAAGTGGATGATAAGCAATATCAAATGGGAACTGCAGGTAAAAAAGAGACTATGGAAGATATATAAGGAGAGGGATGAAGAGCAGATGCATGAAGAATATGACTCAAGCCAGGAAAGTGACTAGTATGGTAAGGAAGGCAAAATTGGAATATGAGTAGAGATTAGCCTTCAGATCCAAAGAAAATTCTAAGGAACTTTTTTTGCAATGTGGCAAGTAAGAGGAGAAATGATATGGAAGAATGGCATTGTTGCATAAAAGTGGGAATAGAGTGGCTGGCGCAAAGGACATAGTGGATTTGTTCAATTAACACTTTTTTGGGACATTTCATCCTGGAGAAGTTGTTTTAATATTAGAGGGATAGGTCAGGTTTGAGGTTTAGAAATGCAAGAAGAGAGTGTATTTTAAATGCTGAGTACTCTGGATATCCCATTGCTTTATTGATATCCAGAGTATGAGGGTGATCCGAAAAGTTCTCGACTATAGATGGCAACACTATCGGCAAGATTTTTTTTTTTTTTTTCTAAGTTGGTACATCTGTAATAAGCATTCATGTGAAATTGCAAGTCATTCTATCAAGTAGTTTGTTTTATACATCTGTCTGAAGCAAAACTGTTGTCTTATATCCCTTCAAATGAACAACATTGAGTATCATGCAGTTATAAAATTCTTTGTGAAAGAAAGTTTATCGCCAAAAGAAATTCATTCGAAGTTCATAAAATTTTATGAGCACTCTTCTCCTTCGTTTTCGATAATTAAGAAATGGGCTGCCGAGTTTAAACGTGGCCGTACCAGCCTTGAAGATGACCCATGTAAAGGACATCCAAAAAGTGTAACTAAAAAATATAAATTTTTTAATTTATATTTTTTAGTTACACTTTTTGGATGTCCTGAAGAATTTATACTTTTAGAAACTAAAAGTATAAATTCTTCATGCAAAATGAAATGCCTATAGTCTGAGCAATTTCATGTACTGTGACTCACTGATCAAGTGCACGATATGGTATTGATGACCAGTGAGTCAAAGTACATGAAATTGCTGAGACTATATGCATTCCATTTTGCATGAAGAATTGCTCACAGCAGATCAAAAATGCACTTGCATGAAAATCTCTGAACAGTGCTTGGAGCATTTTAACAAGAATAAAACTGATTTTGTGCCCCGATTTATTACTATGAATGAGACTTGGATTCACCATTAAACACTAGAATCCAAACAGCAGTCAAAACAGTAGACAGAAGCTAATTGTTCAGCACCAGAGAAGACAAAATCGGTTCCATCAGCAGGAAAGCTCATGGCATTAGTGTTTTGGGATGCTAAAGGCATTTTGCTTATTAATTATCTTGAAAAGGGTAAAACAATAACCGGGGATTTTATTATTCCAATCTTTTAACCAGACTAGAAGAAAAAATTCGTGAGAAAAGATACAGTTTGCAGAAGAATAAAATCATTTTACATCAGGACAAAGCACCTGCTCACAAAAGTATTTTGGCAAGGAGACAGAAAGTTACAAGTGGGGTCCCACAGGGCTAGGTACTGGGGGCCTGTATTGTTTAACCTTTATATCAGTGACATTGTCAATGGATTGCAGGGGGATATTCAGTTGTTTGCTGATGATATGAAGCTAGGAAGAGTTATTAGTAAGAGTGCAGATGTGGCAGCCCTGCAAGAGGATTTGAATAAACTGGACAGATGGGCAAAGGAATGGGGGGGGGGTGTCAGTTTAATGCGACTAAATATAAAGTTTTGAAGTTTGGGGATACATCAATGAGAGACTGCATACTATGTTGGAGGAACTGTACTGAAGTGGGGGGGGGGAGGAAGAGATTTGGGAGTGATGATTGATACAGTAGCTAAGAATGCCATTACTGCTAACATCAATCTTAAAATTTTATCTTTGGTGTTTTTTTTTTTTTTTTTTTGGAATGTTGCTATCTCTTTTCTTAATTGTTTATAGTTTGCTATAAAAAAATCTGATTTTTACATTTTTATGACTTTAGGTTTGTTAGCCAGCTGTTACGACTTTTGGTTTGTCACAATGAAAAATTTGGCACACACATTCAGAAACATGTAAAGGAACTTGTAGCCCATGAGATGAGTCCCACTTTATATCCTATCCTGTTTGATACAATTAAAGCTATTGTTGAAAAATTCTTTGATCCTCAAGGACAGGTATAGTAAACAAATTATTTATTGTTGTTTCTGTTATATTAAGTTATTACTTTTCTGAGAGTTGACTTGAATTTGAAAATGAAACTGAAAACATTGATAGTTGATTTATTCTTTGTTGGATTGCGATAAATAACCTAATATTTGGTAATCTGCTATAATTTTTGTACCACATGTAATAGTAACTAAAGATTGAAACATAGAATGATAGAATAGTATCAATAAGCATATTTGATAATTATATTAAAATCCTATGATCTACTACAGAATTTTTACTTGCAATATATAAACATATAATACACATTATTTCAAGTGAACACAACAAATCTAGGTGAATAATTTCAGTGGTAACAATTCATTGGTACTTATTATTACTACTACTATTGTTGTTGTTGCTGACCTGGATTGGCCGAGTGTATAGCATCCACTCTCTCTCCAACAGGTTGTAGGTTTGAATCCTACCTTGGGCATGGATATCTGTAAGAGCCTGCTCTAGATGAGGATAGCTCTTTGAGCTTATATGGCTTGTCTTCATTGTTAAAATGAGATGTTCAAGGAGGCTACAGACAGTGGATGCACTCCCAATCAACAAACTATTCCTCACTGACAGCTCTATCTAGCTTTCTCACTTGTTTTTTAACCACACACACAAACTTAACTTCCATGAATATCTCTTATATCTACCTTTCATATAATGAAAAATTTTATCACTTGATAACCAATAACACCCCTTTTCCGAAGATTATAGATCTGCATCATATCACTTTTTCCTGCATATCAATGTCTGTACGCCACATACTCCTAGACTGTCTTCATAGTCTACATTCTATAATCCCAATATTTTCTTTATTACTCATGTCTTGTGCACAGCTTCTTTATCCCCTCAAAACCCAGCAGACTAAATCTGCACATAATAGTCCACATGCTGACATATAAAGGCATATTGACTTCCTTATCCATACATGTCACTGTTCATTTCAACATCACAATCATCCCCTCAGTTGTATTTGTGATGTGACCTTTGAACCTCAGTTTCCTATCCAACATAACTCAAACCCCTAGCTCTGCTAATTTCTTCTAGAGCCTAATCCCACCATTATAATATGCTGGTAGAAATCTCATCATCAAAGTGCATAACTTTACACTTACTAATATTGAAGTAATAACCATTATGATTTCCTTACTTTTCCAGCTTATTTAAATCATTCTGTAAGTGCTGTATGTTTGGTAGCATTCCGGATTGCCCTGGTGTTTGCATTAGTATTTCTTTGTCAAATCCTTCCCAATATTATTAATGTATATATTGAACAGAAATGGTCCAAGAACTAATTCATTGGGTGTGTACACCACTGGTCACCTTAAATCTGGTAGCCCCCCCCCCCCCACACACCCATTCTATTAATGGATACCTGTCCTACAGCCATCCACTTATCCAAGCCTGATATTCTAATCTGATATTCTCCAGTTTATGTAGTATCCTATCAAATGCCATAGCAAAGACAAGTAAAATGAATGGTGTGTGAATTTTTCAATAATGGTACGGTACTGTGAGTGTGGTATATATGATGCATGGTAAGATGTGGTGAATGTTTATTTGGAGAGGATGATTAACAGAAAGGAGTGAGTGTGGATAAGTAGGAAATATGATATTCAAATGGACCATGAAGCTTGTTTAAACATGAGCAGTAAACATGGCATCATAACTAAAATGGTAGTTGAGGAAGATTGAGCAAATTTTGTTTGCAAGTGATAGCAAGGAATAGAGTTTCATTGATGACAAAGTGCGTGATAACGATGTTGAATAACAGTGTAATTAATGGTAAGAAGGTGAGCGGGGTTGATGACAATCAAGCGTGTGTGACTGACAGTAAGATAATGAGAGTGAATGATAGCAAAAATATGTTGCAATATTTGAAAGCTGAGTTGGTGAAAGTGAGGCAAGAGATGAAGCAGATGCAGAGTAAAATGAAGAGAATTGTATATATGGAAGAGTGAAGAAGGCAGGAATGAATGATGCTCCTATGAAAGAAGTAATGAAAGACACACAAGTGGTATTGTATAGGGATTTGATTATTAGAGGTGTGGTAAGTGAGAAGATACACAAAGTTTGTTTTCCAGGAGGTAAAATGAATAGTGATTGAGGCATTAGTTATGAGAAGTAAGAGAGCAAAAAGTTGGTAGTGATAATTTTAACAAATCTCTTGGCTAAGTATAAGGGGAATGTGAGCCTTGATATTCAAAGGTTGTTGAGAAGGATAAAATATAATAGTATGTTCCCAGGTATGACAATGATAAGATACCAGATCGACATAATAGAGGTGACTGAAACAAAAAAGACAAAAACTGGTGAGATCTTGTGCACAAATTCACATGGAAAGAAGAGGCAAGGAATAAGAAAAGTCTCATTGACTATGTTATTGTTGATAGTGATGTTTTCTCCCTGGTGCAGGACACCAGAGTGCACGAGGATTTGAAATTCGAAGTGATCACTATTTAGTCTTGAGCAGGATAAAATTTAATTTATATTGAAAAGAATAACACGTAAGAAAGTTTTAAAGCGAATAAAAGTTGAGCAGCTCTCAGATGTGAACTGTAGACTAAAATACACAAATATTATTCAAGAAAAAATGAAAGAGTTTCAGAACAGGAACCAAACCTTGGAAATTCAGTGGTAGGGCCTGAAAAAAACACTGATTGATCCAGCCAGAGAGGCATGTGGTGAGGTTGTTTACAAGGACAGAAAAATCAGAACTGAATGGTGGACACAGGAAGTTAAAGATGCAGTGAAGGAAAGGAAAAGAAAGAAGCATATTAAAAGAGTTCCTGGCAAACAAGTCAGCTTGTGCTCTTAGAGAATACAGAGACAAATATAAGAAAGCTAAACAGTGTGTAAAACTAGCTAAACAAAAGTCATGGGAGGACTTTGGCAAGAACATAGAAAATAAATATCAAGACGGCGATCAGATATTCTGGAGGTTGTTGAAGAAGCTTAGAAATGGAGGAAAGAGTGCTGTAAAAGGAGTTAGAGATGATAAAGGTGACATATGAAAACGGGAGAAAAAGATATCCTTGAAGTATGGAGTAATTACCTTAAAAAATTGTTAAATGAAACAAGCAGTGATAGCACAGTGTAAAAAAACACTCAACAAACATACAGTCAGGAATACATATCCATACTTGAAGTAGCCATCAAAGTCTTGAAATGTGGAACGGCAGCAGGAGTAGATGATATTCGACCAGAAATGCTGAAGTATGGTGGTATAAAAGTCTTAAAGTGGTTGCACTGCATAGTTCAGAAGGCCTGGATAGAGGGATGAATTCCTGATGATTGGAGTAGAGCTCTAATAGTACCCATATATAAAAAGGGAAATAAAACTGTATGTGAGAATTACAGAGGTATTTCCCTACTGAGTGTTCTGGGCAAGATTTATGCCAGTATACTTGAGATACTATTGAAAAGAATTGTGGAAGAAAAGCTTGGTGAAGAACAAGCTGGATTCAAGCCAAATAGATGCTGTCAGGATCAGATCTTCACTTTACGACAAATAGTCGAGAAAGCATGGGAATACAACAAAGATCTGTATTTAAGTTTTGTCGATTTGGAAAAGACATATGACAAGGTGCCAGGAGAGAAGCTATTCAATACACTGCAGTTATATGGTGTCAATGGGGCATTATATCAAGCAATACTTAGTCTTTATTTGAGTTGTAAGTCAGCAGTTAGAATTGAAGGAAGTATAGGAAGATGTTTTAATGTTAAATCTGGTGTGAAACAAGGATGGACATTATCCCCTCTGTTATTCATTATCTATATGGATCACATTATGAAGGAAAGTGGTATTAAACATGATATGATATCAGAATTGAAGATGTTAATGTCAGCTGTTTGCTTTATGCGGACAATGTTATACTTCTAATTAAATCCGCTACAAGTTTGCAAGATTCCCTGACTAAATTGAAAACTTGTAATAGATATGGTATGAAGGTCAGCATTAAAAAGAGAAAGACAATGAAAATAGGCAGAATCGTTGAAAATGTCAACTGTGTTGTGAATGGAGAACCTGTGGAACAAGTAAAACATTTCAGCTACTTAGGCACGATTTTTAATGAAGATGGTAAATTAAATATAGAAATAGACAACAGAGTCAGCAAAGCTGGTATGGTGGGAAATCAATTGAATAAATTCATATGGAATAAGAGAGAAATTAGTCTGAACGCTAGATTATCTGTATACAGGACAGTGTTCAAACTAGTTTTAACTTATGGATCTGAGAGCTGGTTCCGAAGTAAAACACTTGACCAAAGACTAGAGACCGCAGATATGAGAGTCCTGAGAAAGATTAGAGGCATGAACAAATGGCATCAATGGCAATATCATATTAAAAATAAGGATATTAGGAAAGAATTTGATAGTCTGCATCCAGGAATGCGTTAGAAGAGCTAATCTCAGGTGGTATGGTCACTTAAATAGAATGGGCGAGAAAGATTAGCAAAACAAGTGTTCTCTGCCAGGTTGGTAGGAAAATAACCCTGAGGAAGACCAAGATATAGTTGGATTGATACTGTACAAAGTGCCTTAGACGATAGAAATATAAAGATCTGATAATGTTGGAATCTTGACAAGTAACCGACTGATTTGGAGGAAAATTGTAGTTAGGAATTCTAGTGGAAAGGCTTAGACGTTGGTTATGCATTATTACTAAATAGTTTAGGAAAATAACAACGTAGACTAGGATATACATTAAAATGACTTTTTAATACAAATCCAATATTTCGGCAACGTCAAGTTGCCATTTTCAACAGGAACTTGTCAGCAAGACACGTGCACGCAGTCACAGCAAACAGTAAATGAGGACAAAGCAGGAAGCTATTCTTTCTCCTAAAGTCCTACTGGTGCCCCCTAGTGGGCAATGTTGGTATTCTTGGGTGATTGGGCCGAGGTCTTCTGATGTAGGTTTCCCAAATTTGAGGCAGTCTCATGCAGCCAAATTTGTTGAGGTTTGGATTGTTTCTTAGGGCTGAGGCTGATGCCATGAAAAGCCTTTCGTGCTTGTATTGGCTATGGTGAATGATCGTGGTTTTCTTCCACTGTATTCTATGGGGTATCCAGACCATGGTCTGCAAGACCAGAGTGGCTGAATTGGTGGAACCTGATGTAGTCCTTGTGTTCTGTAATTCTGATATTGGCTGTCCTGCCTGTTTGGCTAAAGTAGGACAGATTACAGCTGCAAGGGACCTGGTATTCACCTGGTAGGTCTGGCGGGGGGGGGGGGGTTGTCTTTTGTGTAGCGGATAAGAGATGCCAATTTCTTATATGGTCTGTAACAAGAAATTAAGCTGTGTTTTTTTTTAAGATTTTTTTAATTTTTTCCGAGGTTTCTCTTTCTCGAGAAGTTTGAGTGTAAGAAAACGTTACACTCAAACACACTGATGTAATGGTCAGCTTTGATGTCTCCTCCTTATTCACAAATGCCCCACTCAAAGAATCCTCAGAGCTAATCCAAGCTAAATTTCCTCCCGATATCACAGCCCTATTTCAGTTCACAATGAATTCAGGCTATTTTGTTTGGCAAGGAAAATTCTACAAACAAATAGAGGGGACAGCCATGGGTTCTCCACTCTCCCCACCCTTGGCCAACCTTTATATGGAGACTTTTGAAGAGAAAGCCTTAAACTCTGCCCCACAAAAGCCAACCATTTGGCTTCGATATGTAGATGATGTGTTCGCTATTTGGCCACATGGCTCCGATGCACTCCTCTCCTTCCTAACACACTTAAACAACCAACACTCCCAGAATCAAATTCACCCTGGAAAAAGAAAAAAAACAACTGCCTTATTTCTTAGACACACTAGTCACCCGCCAGCCTGATGGAACCTTGGTTTTCTCAGTCTATAGAAAACCCACCCATACATTCACCAACAATCCCACCACCCTTCCTCACAACAATATGGTGCCATTAAGACACCACACAACAGGGCTAAACTTATATGTTCAAATGACAATGCCCTAACCACAGAACTAAACCACATTCTCAACACTTTCTCACCAATGGCTACCCTCCCAAGACAATCCAAAAAATATTTAAACCAATAAACCACAACCCCCCTCCCCCACCTCAGAACAAGGATTACTGTAAATCCATCACCATACCCTATATCAGAGGCACTTCATAAAACTTTGGCCAAACAAGCAGGACAACCAATATCAGAATTACAGAACACAAGGACTACATCCGGTTCCACCAATACAGCCACTCTGGTCTTGCAGACCTTGCTCTGGATACTCCCCATAGAATACGGTGGAAGAAAGCCACGATCATTCACCGTAGTAAATACAAGTACCGAAAGGCTTTTCATGGAATCAGCCTCAGCCGTAAGAAACAATTCAAACCTCAACAAATTTGATTGCATGAGACTGCCTCAAATTTGGGAAACCTACATCAGAAGACCTCAGCCCAATCGCCCAAGAATACCAACATTGCCCGTATGGGGCACCAGTAGGACTTTAGGAGAAAGAATAGCTTCCTGCTTTGTCCTCATTTACTGTTTGCTGTGCCTGCGTGCACATGTCTTGCTGACAAGTTCCTGTTGAAAATGGCAACATGACATTGCCAAAATATTGGATTTGTATTAAAAAGTTATTTTAATGTATATCCTAGTCTACGTTGTTATTTCCCTAAACTATTAAGTAATAATGTAGTTAGGAAGTTAGTAATGATGTAAATTTTTCATGTAGTACTATTATATCCTGTACACCCCTTGAGGATACATGTCAGGAATTTGATGATGATGATGATATTTTAAATCAAAGAAATTTTTTTTTCCACGTCCTTATTATTATCCTGTTTAATTATGATGGCCATTTTTTCCTCTGGATACACACAATTTACCCAGTTTTGGAGGAATTACAATTAATTTCTATAGTTTATTTCCAGAGTATGGAATTTTTGATTTTTTTTACTGCCATTTTCATTGTTGAGGCATGCACTTTTAGACTTTATTTGCATTTTCAGAAAAGCAATACCCCTAAAACGATGGCCATCAATTTGAGGTATTCAGAATGGTAAGTTTTCGGTTTTCCTCAACCATTTTGTATTCTTCATTGTAGGCTCTTTCTTCACAGGTCTGAGTGTTTGTGCTTTTTCTATACACATGAAGTGGAACGTATGTATGTTGAATATTTCCTTGATCAAAATGTTTCTTCTATGAAAAAAAAAATGCCTCAGTGTTCATAAAAAATTAAAAAGAGCAGATTTTTATACTCTAAAAGTTTGTTGGGGAGGCAATTCAAAATCTGAAATTTTAGGTGATTATAAAAACAAAATGTCCGCGCGGTTAGCCTAGTGGCTGTGCGCTTCGCAACCATATGCCTGGGGAAGGAGTGTCCTAGGTTCGATTCCCGTCGGTGACGTGAGGAGCTGAAGGATCTTCCTCAGCCATAGCCAAGTTAGCCAGTCTTGGGCGTGGACAGCAGGGTTTTTTCCTCAGTTTATTCTGGGGTTTTTCATCCCGCAAAGCAGGCAAACTGGCTTTGAGAACTTAACACTACAGGCCATAGGATATACCGGGGCATAGGGCTGCCCACCTTATCCTGTAAACGGATTGAGGTCCGATGATCAATGGACCCTCGACATCGCAAGGTAAAAGAGGGTATAAAGAAGATGAGATAAAACAAAATTGTTCCCATTTTGCTATCTTCATCTTTTTAACTATGTAGCCTTTTGAAAATGGAGGGGGGGATGCAATTTTTTGTTGCATCTTTACATATTTAATACATGTGCTAGAAAAATAATTCACATTTCCTCTCTCTCTTAACTCATGTTCACACATTACATTAGTTTGCTGTTCTGCAGTCTCTTATGTGGGAATGATATATTATATAAACTATACCAAACTGTAAACTCAAGAAGTATGTTCAGAAGAAATCACTCAGAATGCTTAAAATAATTAGCAAGCATTAGGTAAAGAAATTCCCATAATAGTTATTCTTTGCTGATAAAACTTATCGAGTGAAATGGTCAGAATGAATGAATGACATCAACAAATAGTTGATGTTTGCAGAGCACAAATCTGGCTTAAATAAATGAGTAGTTTACACTGATCACATTTTGGTAAAGAGAATTAGACTTCCACTGACATAATTATTATTATTATTCCGGGCAACTCCAAGGAGTTGACAGACTCATTGAGGGATGCCCTAACATCATGTCAAGAACAACTATTCGACATTCACACAGTATCTATCATACCTTGCCTTGAACTCATTCACGGTTGTAGCACCCACACCAGACTCTGGCAGATTATTCCACTCATTCACCACTCTCCAAGTAAAAAACCTAGCTCTAACACCCGTATCAACCACATTCTTGCCCAGCTTCCATGCATGGCCCCTAGTCCTCCCACCACCAGTCCTATTTTCAAAAATATCTTCTGGATTAATCTTATAGAAACCCTTCAGTAATTTGAATGTCTAAATCATATCACCCCTCTTCTGCCTATAGACCAATTTCTGTAACCCACAAATCTTCAACCTATTCTCATAAGGTTCATTCCACAGACCTGCCACCATCTTGGTCACTCATCTCTGGATCCTCTCCACTTCCTCCCGATCACGAAAAAACCCTGGTGCCCATAACTGGGCACAGTAGTCCAGTGGGGTCTTATCAAGACTCGATACAGAGGAACAACAACTTGTTTGTCTCTGCTTGTTAACGTATTTTTCAGTAACCAAGTGATTTGATGAGCTGATTTAGCCACTCTTGCAATGTGCCCCCCTAAACTTCAACTCTCTATCCACCAACACTCCCAAATCCCTGGCCTCATCAATCTCCTGGAGTACGGTTCCACCAATGTGATATACTGTTGCTGTTCTTTTCACCCCAAAGTGCATAACCTTACACTTTGCCAAATTAAATTGACATCCATTTTTCCTAGCTCAGTCCTCCAAACTATCCAAATCATCCTGTAAAATTTTGACATCCCATGCACTCACAATTGCTCTACCCAACTTTGCATCATCAGCAAACAAGTGAACACTTCCTCTCAGATCCTTACCTATATCATTGATGAACAAATTGCAAAGCAGTGGTCCAAGAACAGAGCCCTGTGGCACACCACTAGTCACAAGCTGTCTTTTAGACTCCACTCCTGAATAAACCACTCTCTGGTATCTCTCCATCAACCACCCTCCTATCCATCTCACCAACCCTATATCCATCCCTATCTGCTCCAGTTTACTGATTAGGGTTCCATGTGGTATCCTGTCAAAGGCCTTGGTAAGGTCCAGTAGAATCACTGTAACCCCATTACCCTTATCCAGTTCAGCCGTCACTGTGTTATAAAACGTGAGCAGTTTACTGAGGCATGATCTACTCTTCACAAAACCATGTTGTCCCCCATACAATATCCCATTTTCATCTATCCAATCCTATATTCTCTGCTTGACTAATTTCTCTAAGTCCTTGACAATGATTCCTGATATGCTAATCGGTCGGTAATTTACAACAGCAGTCTTGGAACCACCTTTATGCAGTGGAACTATTTTCCCCTCTTTCCACCCCTTCGAGACTAACCCAGATCCGAGACTCAAATTAAACAAAATGGTCAAGCGTACTCACAATTCTTTTGCCGCTTCTTGTATGACACGAGCTGGTATGCCATCCAATCCCACAGATGTATTGACATTGAGGTTATGCAATAGATTACTCACCTCCACTTCATTCACCACAATTCCCATATAATCTACTGGTTCATTCGTTTCTGCAATGTCACCACCTGGATGATATATTCTTGCAAAGTGCTCACTCAGTAACTCAACTATATCAGCTGATTCAGTTACCTCCCTACCATCGGAATTCTTTAAAATCATTTTGCCATATACATTTTTCCTTTTATTTGCAACATATCGAAAAAACTGTTTAGGATTCTCTTTAGCCTGCATGGCCAATGTTCTTTCGTAATCCTTTTTTGCTTTTCTTACCACACTCGTTACCCTTCTGGCCTGCGCTTTATACCGTTCATGTGCCTGCCAGTCACCTTTCTCCTTAAATTCCCTCCATAGTTGTTTCTTTTTTTGCAGCTCAAGCTTAATGGTGTTATTCATCCATTTAACCCCTACTTGATTTATTATTCGGACTCTAGGTATACAGTCAGCCATTGCTTCATGCAAACACTTCTTAACTGCCTCCCATGCACTATCAACTTCTAGTCCTTGCAGTTGTACATGCCATGGCACTGAACCAATCAAACTCCTAAGCTTATCATACTTTCCAGCCGGATAATTCTACATGTACCCTGTCTTAATTGTAAATTCCACACCTTTTGCCACCACCCAAGTCAAGACCCTATGATTACTCTCACCATTTGGTGGCAATGTGGTCATATTTGTTACAGCCAAATCCTCAGATGTAATTACTAGGTCAAGCACTCTCTAACCCCTGGTATTTTCCATTACATGCTGTCGCAGATAGTTATCCCTTAATAACCCTGCATATTAAAAACCTATAAGCGTGCTGGATAAGGAATAATTACTGAATCATCTAATTATAAATTTTATAATGATTAGCTAAATCGATCGTTATGTCAAAATGGGCAAGTCATCGTTTACTAATCTAAAATTTTCAAAATCTATAGTGTTCTTAACAGAGGAATTATATATGAAGGCAGAGAACAAGTTGGATAGCTTCTTAGACAGTTTATAATTGGACCAGTTAATGCAGTAAACTACATGTCTTAGAGGAATGCCTAGCTTATGGATTGTAGCCTGGTGGGATAGCCATTAAAAATTCTTAACTTTATTATCTAGTCTCTCTCTCTCTCTCTCTCTCTCTTTCTAAGAAGAAAGGAGGTGGTGGATTGAGTGGTGGAGACAGAGTTGTAGAGTAGGTTCCCTCCCTTGATGAGTCTTTGGACTCCCTGAAGGTATCATATAATAATAATGTAAGAGAAAAACGTGTGGAATTGTGTAATTTGTGATGTTATGCTTTTGTCACCATAGATGGGCTTAAGTCTCCTAGTCAAGAGTTAATAATAAAATTAAGTATCATAGAAAAATAGAAAAATTTTAACACTTAATTGATGTATTTGCACTTCCATTGTTTATAGTGGATATATTTTATTTTGGCTAAAAGTTTATCAGAAACATGTTTCCAGTGAGCATTATATTATTCCTGATTGTCGTAACTCTTTCATTTTTGCTGAACTAATGATTAAACTTATCTGATTGTTGGCTAGCAAAACCAATTAAGCAACCTCTTTATTAATAATAATAATAGTTCATTTAAGAAAAAGAAATTATTCTTGTGTAATTATTTAATGTGTTATCCCCCCCCTTTTTTTTTAAAAAAAAAAAAACATTTTAAATGCTGAAATATTACAAAACTACAAGTGCGCTGGATAAGAATTAAATACTGACTAGTCTACTTATAATCTTTAATCTGATTTAAACACTGTTTGCTGATGGCAGATTTGCTTCCTTCCACTGCATCAAAGCTGTGTTACTAATTAAGCAACCTCTCTTTATTAATAATAATAAAAGTAATTTAAGAAACATAAATTATTCTTGCATAATTATTTGATCAGAGTTTGATATCGATGTTTTATTCCCTTTTTTTTTAAAAGCATTTTAATGGTCGAAGTATTAAAAACCTATAAGTGTGCTGGATAAGGAATAATTACTGAATCATCTAATTATAAATTTTATAATTTATAATTATATATTATATAAATTATATATTATATTTTATAAATTATATTATATAATTATAAATTATTTAATCTAATTATAATCTGATTTAATAAATAAATAATTATTTTTCATAATGAAAGCACAGTGTTTATTAGATAGCGTTTCTATAAAAATTTTCTTGGAGTGTTAGTAATGTTAGTGAAGTTCAGGGGCCATGTAGTAAAGATTGCAAATGCAACTCAAAAGATAATTGCAATGCTGAAATGAACATTCACATGTAGAGATAAGGATGCCATTTACGTCTTTATAAGGCATTGATAAGACCTCACTTACATTATTGTGGTCTGGTCTCCTGGTTTCTATTGTGATTCTGATATATAGTGGGGAGAGTGCAAAGGAGAGTTAAAAATGATATCAAGATTGTGGAATACTGATTATGAAGACAGATTGAGAATTTGTAGACTGCAGACACTAGCAAACAGGAGAAAGAGGGGGTGGTGATATGATTGAAACTTACAAACTTCTGAAAGGGCTATACAGAATTTCAGTAGATGGAATTTTTCATTTTATGGAGAGTGGGGAAAGGATCAAGGGCATCCTTGGAAGCTGAGAATAAATGCCCCTGAGAAAGGGGTGAGGGCTAGATTTTTCTTTCATCGGAGGTGGTGCGTGATTGGAATGGATTGCCATTGGATGTTGTGAGTGCAAGCAGTATGAATGAATTCAAGAATAAGTATGATAGCTGGTGCGTGTAGCTTTTGTGGCCTCCCTCGATGAGTCCCTGACTCCTTGTAGGTCTCTCAATAATAATAAAACTACTATACATTTATGTGAAATTACTGATTTACATTTATCATAATCACACTTACTACCTCTGAAAAATAGTGATGAAAGAGCAGATCCACTCTCCATTTCCAGTTCCTTAAAATATTGAAGTTATGCAATTGCTTTGCATAGAACTGTAATAATTTTCTTCTACAGTTGACAAGGTGACTGAGTGGTTAAAGCAATGGACTGCTAATCCATTGTGGTTTCTCCACATGGATTTGAATTCCATCCTTGTCATTTGTGGACACCGTGATTCTACGGGGATGAAGAAGTAGCAGAGAAAGATTGTAGCAGGTTATCTATGTACTCTATGAAAATAGGTTGACAGTCTTTAGTCTTCAAAAACTAGCTGATAGGCAGAAAAGAGGAGACACGATAGAAACATATAAGTTATTAAAGTGGTTTTACAGGATTAATACTGAAGACTTTTTCGGTACAAGGCAGGAAGGGAACAAGGGGTCACTAGTGGAAATTGTGTAAGAGTATAATTCGCAAGGTGTTAGGACTAGATTTTTTGCTTGGAGGGTGTTGAATGGATGTCATCAGTGAATGAGTTTAAGGAGAGATATGATAGGTATTGTGCAAATATTGGATCTCCAGTGATGAGTCTTCTAACTCCATGAAGATGACTGTATAATAATAATAATAAATGGGGAGAAGTAACAGAAAAATGAGAGGAGAGTCATTGAATTATTGGAACTGGAATATGCATATTGGGATATGTTTAGAATGTTGACTACTACCCAAGCCTCTACCAATAAATGTGTAATTTCGCTGCTTGAAAAATATCGGAATGGTTATTGCTTGTTACCAGAGTAAGACTGCATTTACTTTTACGTAGAAATTAGTTTCTTATTATTATTAAATTTCGTTTTGCAACTAGGAAAGGAGGTATTAATACAATTAGGAATAATGTGCTGGTTATCAAAAGAATTTAGTGATCAGTATATCACAGCATGATTTTTTTTCTTTTTTTCCAACAGTCATAAATGTGCGTGTGTGTTGTTTGTTAATTCACTAAGTAAAGGTTCCAGAATAATATGCTAGGACATTGTGCTCAGGTCTGGTCTCCTGGTTTCTGTTGTGATTCTCATATAGTGGAGAGAGTGTTAAAAAATGATATTGGGATTGTGGAATACTGATTATGAAGACAGATGGAAAATTTGTAGACTGTAGACACTAGCAAATAGGAAAATACACTACACTACATGTATCCAAAGAATACATGTATCCTTTCAATACATGTAGTATGGAGGTAGTCTTTTCTAGAGATAAGTTAGCAGTCAAAAAAGATTTTGATAAATTAGAAAAAACTGATTTGGCCAAAATTCATAAACTTATTTTAAATATTGCTTTGATAGTTTTGAAACAAAATTTAAAATTTTAGAATATTGTAAACTTTTTAGGTAGTTGTGATGGAACAGAATACACAATTTATTGAGCACATTATCTTCATCTTAAAGAGTGTATTGGAGAATAAAGTAGATCATACAGCAGAACATCTCAGTGTTACTACCATAGAGGGGATGATGCTTGCTATTGTCAGGTGAGTGTAAAAATATTTGAGTTACACTTTTAGTTATCTGTGAACATAAAAAAAATTTTGTAGTTATTCTTCTAATCTTAAAGTTGCCTTATTTTCTATTTAAATTGAGGTGTTTGCTTTAATTTTTTTTATAGTTTAATTAATTGCAAAAATAAAAAAGAGAGGGTATATTATTATCTAAGATAAAACCAATGTCTCAGTAATCATCTCTAGGAGAGTTTTTGTTGCTTAATACAGCTATAATCACTAAGATCTGATGTTCATTTGAAATTTGACAATAATAATAAATACTGATTGTAAAAAGAATGTCTTATTTATATTTGCTTCTGTACAGGATAATATTTTGTATGGATAAATTGGGTCTCCCAAGATAAGTCTTTGGACTCCGTACAATAATAATAGTAATTTTACTCAATTTCATCGTGTGTAAAATGTTCAGCAAAAAGGGTTGTCAGACCAGGCTTTAGCATAATTACACCAGCCATTTTTTAATATATACATTTTGAGAAAAATTAAAATAGCATGCATATTGATGTCTTTATACATTCTTGCATGAGCTAATAGATAAAAAGAATTCTTAGCACAGTGGAGGTTTTCCAGTTTTGTGTGAGACTTGAAATTGGGATTTAAATTGTTTTTACTACCGTTTCTGAGGTACCCGGGTATGTTAAGGTTAGTATGCATGTATAGGAAGGATAGGAAGCTTAATTGAAAAATTGAAAAGCACATGCAAGAATCACACAAAACAGACAACCAGACCCCTCACTGTATGGCATATATCTTGAAATATATGCCATACAGTGAGGGGTTCCCTGGCAATGGTAATTCGTTCCACAAAATCCACTGTATATTGAAACCAACAAAGCACTGATTTCCTATCATTCTTTCCAAACTCTTAATATGCAATCTCAACAGCGCACAAAATAGACATTTCCCTGCATGTTGTACTTAATTTTTATAGTACAACATAAAATATGCAACTATATGCAAGTAAAGTTGGTTTTTAATTAAAATTATTTATTAAATATATAAAAAATATCTTTAAAAAAAACAATAAATTAGCATTAACCTTTGATTCAAAGTGCAGAGCTTATGAAATCATTGGTGGCTTAATTGTGTGTTGGTGGGTATTCTTAACTTGCACTTTAAGAGCAGATGGTTATTAATTTCAGTAAATTTAATTCATTACTATCATCATCATCATTAAATTCCTGATATATACCCTCAAGGGATGTACAGGATATGATAGCACTATATGAAAAATTACATCATTACTAACTCCCTATCTACAATTTTCCTCCAAATCAGTCGGTTACCTGTCAAGCCTCTAACATTATCAGATCTTAATTAAGTTAAGGGGATAATAAAAAAGCCCTCATTATTTTAAAGCCCGATATGAAACTCTGAGATCGAAATCTAAGAGTTTCATGCCGAAGAACTATCAGCGAGTCCAAGTGTAAGTCAACACCTGAGTGGTACGACACTAGGCGACTAGGAGCAAAGGTGGAGCAAGCTCCCTTACTATCCTTAATATTTTCTCATAATGTAAAATGCAGCTCCAAGGAGATGTATTACTGTTTTACATTATGAGGAGAGGTCACTACCCAGACTGGTTTCAACCTTTATTGAGGTCTCATCAGTGAGTAGGTAGATCTAGATAATACCAAGGTTTAAGTGAACCGAACTTACATATACCCCTACTAACGAATTGCCAGACCGGTGTACCCATATATATATATGGGTACATCAGTGAGTAGGTCTACTTACTCACTGATGAGACCTCAATAAAGGTGAAACCTGTCTGGGTAGTGACCTCTCCTCATAATGTAAAACAGTAATACATCTCCTCTGAGCTGTGTTTTACATTATGAGAAAATATTAAGGATAGTTTATGGAGCTTGCTCCACCTTTGCTCCGAGTTGCCCTAGTGTTGTACCACCCAGGTGTTGACTTACGCTTGGACTCGTCGATAGTTCTTCGGCATGAAACTCTTAGATTTCGATCTCCGAATTTCGTATCCGGCTTTAAAATAATGAGGGATTTATCATCCCCTTAACTTGATTTATGCTGCCGGAAAAATAGCCTCTTGGCTCTTTATCATTATTAGATCTTATATTTCTCTCTTCTAAGGCACTTTTTACTGTATCAATCCACCTATATCTTGGTCTTCCTATGGGTCTTTTTCCTACCAACTTGGCAGAGAACACTTTTTGCTAATCTTTCCTCTCATTTTTTAAGTGACGATACCACCTGAGATTAGCTCTTCTAACGCATTCCTGGATGCTGACAGTGTCAAGTTCTTTCCCTAACATCGTCGTTTTTAATATGATATTGCCATTGATGCCATCTGTTCAGGTCAATAATCTTTCTCAGGACTCTCATATCTGTGGCCTCTAGTCTTTGGTCAAGCGTTTTACTTCTGACGCAGCTCTCAGATCAATAAGTTAAAATTGGCTTGAATACTGTCTTGTATACAGCTAATCTTGTATTTTGGCTAATTTCTCTCTTATTCTATATATATTTATTCAGGTGACTTCCTACCATACCAGCTTTGTTGATTCTGTTGCCTATTTCTTTATTTAATTTACCATCTTCACTAAAAAATCGTGCCTAAGTAGCTGAAATGTTTGACTTGTTCTATATGTTCTTCATTCACAATGCAGTTGATATTTTCAACTGCATTATGAGTGGATAACATATAGAACAAGTCAAACATTTTTTCAGATGTTTCTGAAATATAACATATAGAACATATAGATAACATATAGAACAAGTCAAACATTTTTTCAGATGTTTCTGCCTATTTTCATTGTCTTTGTCTTTTTAATGCTGACCTTCATACCATATCTATTACAACAGTTATTCACTTTAGTCAGAGAATCTTGCAGACTTGTAGCGGATTTATTTAGAAGTATAACATCATCCGCATAAAGCAAAGAGCTGAGATTAATGTCTCCAATTTTGTTATCAGGTTAATTACCACTTTCCTTCATAATGTGATCCATATAGATAATGAATAACAGAGGGGATAATGTACATCCTTGTCTGGCACCAGATTTAACATTAAACCACCTTCCTGTACTTCCTTTATTTCCAACTGCTGACTTACAACTCAAATACAGACTAAATATTGCTTGATATAATGCCCCATTGACACCATATAACTAATGTTTCAAATAGCTTCTTTCTTGGCACCTTGTCATATGCCTTTTCCAGATCTACAAAACTTAAATAGAGATTTTTGCTATATTCCCATGATTTTGCAACTATCTGTCATAAAGCGAAAATCTGATCCTGACAGCCTCTATTTGGCCTGAATCCAGCTTGTTCTTCACCAAGCTTCTCTTCCACAATCCTTCTCAACCATTTCTCAAGTATACTTGCATATATCTTACCAAGAACACTCAGTAGAGAAATACCTCTGTAATTCTCACATTCAGTTTTATTTCCCTTTTTATATATGGGTACTATAAGAGCGCTACTAGAATCATCTGGAATTCGTCCCTCTGTCTAGGCCTTCTGAACTATTGTTTGTTTTCATACATTTAATGTTTCATGGTATTCTAGAAATCCTCTCCCTTATCCAACTCTTTTCGAAAATAGTTAGAAGTACCCACAAACACAGTAATTTATCTATCCTTGACCCCTCTGCCACTATAATCTAACCGAAGGAGCGACCACCTTCCGGTGGTCGCTCCTTCGGTTGGTTATGAGTGCAAAACTCAGCAGACAAAGAGTCTGTCTCGGGCTGGAGTCAAGCTTCTTTGAATGCAAAATCCGGAATTAACTCCCTTTCAGAATTAAGAAAAATTTATTTGATAATGCTGCGCCATCTTATTTCCTATACAAGAGTGTTGTTATATACACTATACTATATTTCCTATACTGTGTGTTAACTCCTTGTTATGGAGTTAACACACAGATTACTTTATGTTTCTAGAATCTGGCAAACAGGAATCCCAATTACAAATCCTTAACAAACTTATTCTACATGCAGTCGTATCCAATCCCCTGCATTTAAATTCGTACAGGTTCTGATTTTAGTGAGTGGTGCATTGATTTTAGAGATCAGGCAACTTTATAAGGTAAAGAAAACATGAATGTTTATTCATTCTTTAGCTTGATATACATATATCAAAAGTTCACTTAACTAAACTGAATTGCACTTGCACGTAACAATGATTAACTATACAAAATAGAACTATAATCAATACATCACATTATGAGACAATATCAGAATTCAGTTGCCCTACTTCTGCTCTTACAACACAATTAAGCAAGCGATTATCTCATTCATGTAAGGGTAACAGACAATGGCATACCTCAACAATTCAATGTCAAACTCTACTACTGTGCACTTTTAGATTTACAGTAATTTATCAATAAGTTAAGTACAAGAGTCCTGTTACTAATTATCAAGTCTATCACATAATATATCAGCACTTTTCTACACTTCAGCTTAGTTCAGAATATAATGGAACTAGAAAGATTTTACATTACCGACCATCTGGTTCGTGTTGGTATCTCCTCCCGATCAGTCCTTTGTGTGCATGTGGCTTGTTACCTCATTCTACAGCCTGTTGTGTTCGGATATCACCCTCTAGTGACTACATTCACGAATCATCGTCTTGCTGAAGTGGGCGAGACTGCTCTACCTGGACAGGTCCTCGTGATTTGGCATTAAGCTTCGGTTCTTGCTGATTGTCTAGCTGTACCATAGATATGCCTAGACTAGACTGCTGCCTGGTCGCTTAGCCGATGCTGACCATCATCCTTCCCAACCACTCGTGCCACTTCTACCAGAACCCGAAAGCCAAAAGGAGATGAAGAAAAAAAAGAGCCTCGAGCCCCGCTCCGCTAAACTTCTTATACCTCCACGTTTCTGCTCTCTCCCTACGTCACTGATTCCGCTCAGAACCTAAGTCCCTTGCACTTGGCACTACCTTCTCCTCGATATGTTCTCCACGTGGATATCTCACATGTACCTCGGACCTCGCAACTGCCTCAGGGTTATGTCTTTAAGCCGATTATTTCAATGTGAACTTAGATCTAACCTTTCCTGTTCTAATATAATTCTGACAAAAATCCAATTCCTTTCAGTTATACATAGGACAGTCAACAATATAGCAAAACAGAGGAATTCACAAAACAACGGACAAATACGTTATTTACAATTTCCTTTATATCTATATACAAGTACTTCCTTAGGAGAATTTATTTGAATCCTAGTTAAATCCTGAATGAAATGTTTTATGACAATTTAAACCTTTCATTCAAGATTTAACACTATGCAGTGCAGCCACTGTAACACTTTTATTACTCCATACTTGAGCATTTCTGGTCGAATATCATCTACTCCTGCTGTCTTTCCACATTTCAGGCTTTTGATGGCTTTTTCTACTGCAAGTAAAGATATGTATTCCTGACTACATGCCTGGTCAGTGTTTTTTACCACTGTGCTGTCATTACTGCTTGTTCCATTTAGCAATTTTTTGAAGTAATTACTCTATACTTCAAGTTTATCTTTTTTTCCTGTTCTTATGTCACCTTTATCATCTCTAATTCCTTTTACAGCACTCTTTCTTCCATTTCTGAGCTTATTCAACAACCTACAGAATATCTTGCCACTTCTTGATATTTATTTTCTATGTTCTTGCCAAAGTCCTTCCATGACTTTTGTTTAGTCAGTTTTACACAGTGTTCAGCTTTCTTACATTTGCTTCTGTATTCTCTAAGAGCACAAGCTGACTTATTTGCCCAGGAACTTTGGATATCGTTATTATTTTTATTTGACACCTCCAGCGAGTCCAAATACTCATCGAGGGAGGGCACCTGCTCTACAGCTGTCTCCACCACTCTGTCCACCAACTCTGCAACCACACCAATGCCACCTATAGCCGACCACCGCAACTACTATTTCCACAGACAATCACAAGCATCCATACCCATGTCGGGATTCGAACCCGCAGCCCTTTAGCTGGAGAGCGGATATTCTAACCACTTGGCCAGCCAGGCTGGCATATGCTTTCTTCTTTTCTTTAACTTCCTGTGTACACCATGGAGTTCTGATTTTTCTATCCTTGCAGACAACCTCACCACATGCCTTTCTGTCTGAATCAATCAGTGTTTTCTTCAGGGCTTGCACTAAATCTCCAAGGTTTGGTTCCTGTTCTCAAACTCTTTCATTTTTTCTTCAATCATTTTTGTGTATTTTAGTCTGCAGTTCACATTTAAGAGCTGCTCAACTTTTATTTGCTTTAAAACTTTCTTACATGTTCTTCTTTTCAGTATGAAATTCAATTTTATCCTGCTCAAGACTAAATAGTGATCACTTACAATTTCAAAACCTCTGTACATTCTAGTGTCAGCACCAAGGAGAAAATATCACCAACAACAGTTACATAGTCAATGAGACTTTGTTTGGTGAGAAGAGGCAAGAGAACTTGACTCTTCTCTCTATGTGAATTTGTGCACATTTTTATGGTGGAACATGGAGTTAGTAATAACCAGTCTATGTAATGAACAGAAATCCAACAGATATTAGCCATTATTATTAGCTTTGCGCTTTTCTTCAAATTTTCCCAAAATATTTTTGTATGTCTGACAATTATTTCCTACTCTCTTATTTAGATCTCCAACAAGGACCAGTTTTTTCCTTTTTCATTGTGTCAGTTGTTTTCTGTAAAGCTTCAAGAAATTCCTCCACTTCTACCTTAGTAGAACCTTCTGTGGGACCATAGGCACAAATAAGTCTTATTGTCCAGTTCCCCATTCTCATATTTGCCCACATCACTCTACTTGAGACTGCCTCCCATTCAAGAATATTATCCTCGTATTTAGTGTTGATTACTATGGCTACAACTTCTTTTCCTTAATTGTCATTTCCTGAATATAACATTTTGTATTTATTGCTCAGAAAGATCTCATCAGTTTTTGCATTTTTTACGTCAGTGACCCCTATGTTGTCGATCTGGTTCTTATCCAATTCCTCAGGTAGCTCCATTTCTTTGCTATTCAGGCTTCTTATGTTGATGGTACTGATCTTGAACTCTTGTGATGGGTGGGTTGTTCCAGTAGCTGACTTTTCACTGCTTGCCCTGGTTCCCTAGCGAAAACAACGGGTGCCTTGTTTAACTGAGCGACACCTAACCCGCATGAAATTCTTTATTGTTGTACCATCATTTTTTAAATTTTGGTTTAAGCCAATAAGAATACAGTTTGGTCAGCTAAATCCCAAATTGCCAGCCCATCCTCATTTGTTCAGTATCCAGGTAGATATCTAACAGGGTGCACCATGAGAAAATGAGGATTGAACATTAGATCAGAAGCCCTGATTCATTCTCCGCATTCCTTTAATTCATTACTAATGAATAATTTATGAATGAATAACGGTAACATATAATTCATTACTATAAATTCAAAAATAACTAACTATAAGGAGTGGGGGGCTATATACAGTGTTGGGCAGATGAGGGTAATGTTATCTGTGAGAATAAACATAGATTTGTTTTGGGGCTGATTTGTTTTCATGCCTGCTGGGGTGTCACCTGGTTAAACAAGGCCCCCGTTGTTTTCACCAGGAAACCAGGGCAAACAGCGAAAAGTCAGCTACTGGATCAAATCTGAAAGCACACCTGACTCAACATCACCAGGGTTAAAGATCAGTACTATCAACTTAAGAAGCCTGAATGGCAAAGAAATGGAGCTAGCTGAGGAATTAGATAAGTACCAGATCGACATAATAGGGGTGACTGAAACAAAAAAGACAAAAACTGGTGAGATCTTTCTGAGCAATAAATACAAAATATTATATTCAGGAAATGACAATCAAGGACAAGAAGTTGTAGCCATAGTATTCAACACAAAATTCGAGGCTAATCTTCTTAAAGGGCAGGCAGTCTCAAGTAGAGTGATGTAGGCAAATATGAGAATGGGAAATTGGACAATGAGACTTATTTGTGCCTCTGGTCCCACAGAAAGGTTCTACTAAGGTAGAAGTGGAGGAATTTTTTGAGGCTTTAGAGAAAGGAACTGACACATTGAAAAAGGAAAAGTTGGTTTTCCTTTTTTCAATAAATTGCAGAGTAGGAAATGATTGTGAGACATACAAAAATATTTTGGGAAAATTTGGAGAAAAGAGCAAAGCTAATAATAATGGCAAATACCTGTTGGATTTCTGCTCAGGACATGGACTGGTTATTACTAACCATGTTCCAACATAAAAATATGCACAAATTCACATGGAGAGAAGAGCAATAAAGGCTAGGAATAAGAAAAGTCTCATTGACTGTGTTATTGTTGATAGTGATGTTTTCTTCCTGGTGCAGGACACCAGAGTGTACAGAGGATTTGAAATTGGAAGTGATCACTATTTAGTCTTGAGCAGAATAAAATTGAATTTCATATTGAAAAGAATAACATGTAAGAAAGTTTTAACACGAATAAAAGTTCAGAGCTCTCAGATCTGAACTGGATCAGGACTAAAATACACAAAGATTATTGAAGAAAAAATGAATGAGTTCGAGAACAGGAACCAAACCTTGGAGATTCAGTGGCAACCCTTGAAGAAAACACTGATTGATTCTGCCAGAGAGGCATGTGGTGAGGTTGTCTGCAAGGATAAAAAAAAAATCAGAACTTTGTGGTGGACACAGGAAGTAAAGAGGCAGTGAAGGAAAAGAAGAAAGCATATCAAAAGTTCCTGGCAAATAAGTCAGCTTGTGCTCTTAGAGAATACAGAAACAAATGTAAGAAAGCTAAACACTGTGTAAAACTAGCTAAACAAAAGTCATGGGAGGACTTGGGCAAGAACATAGAAAATAAATATCAAGAAGTTTGTAAGATATTCATATCTTACAACCTTCTTGATATTTATTTGATTAAGATGCTTAGAAATGGAGGAAAGAGTGCTGTGAAAGGAGTTAGAGATGATAAACGTGACATGGAAACGGGGGGGGAAAAGATATCCTTGAAGTATGGTATAATTACTATGAAAAATTGCTAAATGAAACACGCAGTGATAGCACAATGGTAAAAAACACTGACCAGGCATGCAATCAGGAATACATATCCATACTTGAAGTAGAAAAAGCCATCAAAGACTTGAAATGTGGAAAGGCAGCAGGAGTAGATGATATTCGACCAGAAATGCTGAAGTATTATTATTATTATTATTATTATTTCGGGCGACTCCATGAGTCCTTAGACTCATCGAGGGAGGCCCTAAACATCATGTCCACACAACTATGCAGTTACATTCTCACAGAGTCTATCATACCTTGCCTTGAACTCGTTCACCGTCATATCACCCACAACAGACTCTGGCAGCTTATTCCACTCATTTACCACTCTAAAAGTAAAGAACCCAGCTCTAACACCCCTGCTAACCACACTCTTGCCCAGCTTCCATAGGTGTCCCCTAGTTCTCCCACCACCAGTCCTGATCTCGAAAATATCCTCTGAATTAATCCTATAGAATCCCTTTAGCAATTTGAATGTCTCAATCATATCTCCCCTCCTCCGCCTAGCAACTAGTTTCTGCAACCCACAAATATTCTACCTGTTCTCATATCATCTTAGTCACTCGCCTCTGGATCCTCTCCACCTCCTCCCCATGAAGAAGGAACCGAGGTGACCAAATCTGGGCACAGTAATCAAGATGAAGTCTTATCAAGGCTCGGTACAGAGGTACAATAGCTTGCTTGTCTCCGCTCGTCAAGGTATTTTTCAACAACCAAGTGAGTTGATGAGCTGATTTAGCTACTTTTGCAGTGTGCCCCCTAAACATCATCTCCTTATCCACCAACACTCCCAAGTCCCTGGCCTCATCAATCTCTTGGAGTACAGTTCCACCAATGTGGTATACTGCTGCTAATCTTTTCACCCCAAAATGCATAACCTTACATTTTGTCACATTAAATTGACATCCATTCTCCTTAGCCCAGAACTCCAATCTATCTAAGTCATCCTGCAAGACTTTGACATCTTCTGCATTCACTATTGCCCTACCCAACTTTGCATCATCAGCGATCAAATGAATTGTTCAACTTAGATCCTTCGCTATATCGTTAATGAACAGATTAAACAGCAGTGGTCCAAGAACAGAACCCTACGGCACACCACTAGTCACAGGCCGTCTTTTGGACTCTACTCCTGAATAAACTACTCTTTGATATCTCTCCATCAACCAACCCTATATCCATTCCCATATGTTGTAGTTTACGGATTAGTATTCCATGTGGTATCCTGTTAAACGCCTTTGCCAGGTCCAGCAGTATCACTGTAAATCCATTTCCCTTATCCAGTTCAGCCGTCACCTTGTTAAAAAGTATGTTGGTATAAAAGTATTACAGTGGCTGCACTGCATAGTTCAGAAAGCCTGGTAGAGGGACGGATTCCTGATGATTGTAGTAGAGCTCTCTCATAGTACCCATATATAAAAATGGAAATCAAACTGAATGTGAAAATTACAGAGGCATTTCATTACCGAGTGTTCCTGGTAAGATATGTGCAAGTATACTTGAGAAACAGATGAGAACGATTGTGGAAGAATAGCTTGGTGAAGAACAAACAGCATTCAGGCCAATTAGAGGCTGTCAGGATCAGATTTTCACTTTACGACAGATAGTTGAGAAAGCATGGGAATATAACAAATATCTATATTTAACTTTTGTCGATCTGGAAAAGGCATATGATAAGGTGCCAAGAGAGAAGCTATTCAATGTGCTATGGTTATATAGTGTCAGTGGGGCATTATATCAAGCAATACTTAGTCTGTATTTCAGTTGTAAGTCAGCAGTTAGAAATGAAAGAAGTACAGGAAGATGGTTTAATGTTAAATCTGGTGTGAGATGAGGATGTACATTATCCCCTCTGTTGTTTATTATCTATATGGATCACATTATGAAGGAAAGTGATTTAGCTCTTTGCTTTATGTGGATGATGTTATACTTCTAAATAAATCTGCTACAATTCTGCAAGATTCCCTGACTAAATTGAATAACTGTTGTAATAGATATGGTATGAAGGTCAGCAATAAAAAGACAAAGACAATGAAAATAGGCAGAATCGTTGGAAATGTCAACTGCATTGTGAACAGAGAACTTGTGGAACAAGTAAAACATTTCAGCTACTTAGGCACGATTTTTCGTGAAGATGGTAAATTAAATATGGAAATAGGCAACAGAATCAACAAAGCTGGTATGGTAGGAAGTCACCTGAATAAATATATATAGAATAAGAGAGAAATTAGCCAAAATACAAGATTAGCTGTATACAAGACAGTGTTCAAATCAATTTTAGACTTATAGATCTCACAGCTGGGTGAGAAGTAAAACACTTGACCAAAGACTAGAGACCATAGATATGAGAGAGTCCTGAGAAAGATTAGAGGTGTGAACAAATGGCATCAATGGCAATATCATATTAAAAATGAGGATATTTGGAAAGAACTTGATATTGTCATCATCCAGGAATGTGTTAGCAGAGCTAATCGCAGGTGGTATGGTCACTTAAACAGAATGAGCGAGGAAAGATTAGCAAAGCATGTGTTCTCTGCCAGGTTGGAAGGAAAACGACCCAAGATATAAGTGGATTGATACGGTACAATGTGCCTTAGACGATAGAAATGTAAGATCTGTTAATGTTGGAGTCTTGACAAGTAACAGACTGATTTGGAGGAAAATTGTAGATAGGAAGTTAGTAATGATGTTAATTTTTCATGTAGTACTATCATATCCTGTACACCACTTGAGGGTACATGGCAGGAATTTGATGATGATGATTGTTTTTGGGCACTCTTGCTTTAGTGAAATGATTGCATTTTATAATAAAGTGACAAGAGCAGTTGATGAGTTATACAGTCTGTTTTTGGATTTTCCAAAGGCATTTGATAGGGTGCCACATGATAAGCTGATATTTCAGTTGCAGCAAATGGTGTTAGATTTCGGGATCGTCAACTGGATTCAGGATTGGCTGTCTGATAGGTGTCAGATAGTTGTGTATGGTGGGGCAATATCAAGGAAGGAGAGAGAGAGTTACAAGTGGTGGTCCCACCGGTCTAAGTACTGGAACCTGTATTGTTCAACCTTTATATCAATGACATCGTCAATGGATTACAAGGGTATAAACAGTTGTGTGCAGATGATGTTAAGCTGGGAAGGGTTATCAGTAATAGTGCAGATGTGACAGCTCTGCAAGAGGATTTGAATAAACTCGAAATGTGAGCGAATGAATGGGGGTATCGGTTTAATTCAGTGAAATGTAAAGTCTTGAAGTTTGTTATACATTGATGGGAGGCTGCATACTCGATTGAAGGAGCTTTACTGGAGGAAGTAGGGGGGACGAGATCTGGGGGGGGTGATGATTAATAGAAAACTGAAATTTAGGGAGCATATTGCAAAGGTGGTGAAGGTAACCCAGATGATTGCTGCAATACTGAGAAGGAAGTTGACCTGCGGAGATAAAAGAGTTATCATTCTGTTCTATAAAATCCTGATCAGACCACAGTTAGACTGTTGTTCTCAAATTTGGTCCTCAGGATTTGAAGGAGAGAAATTAACTGGAATGGGTACAGAGGCAGATAACAAAGATGGTTTCAGGACTGTACAGTGTTAGTTATAAGGATCGGCTTACGGAATGTGGACTTCAGAGTTTGGTGGATAGAAGGAGGAGAGTTGATGTGATCAAGACTTTTAAACTGTTGAGAGGAAGTTACAGTGGACACTGGGGAGTTCTTTTGCTTAGTGAAACAGCAGGAAGGAGGGATGACAATGGTCCATCCCTGGAAGTTGCAGAAGGATGCTATGAGCAAGAGAGTGGTTAATCTTTAAAAGATTAACCACTCCTAGGTTAATCTTTTAAGCTAGGAGTGGTTTCTTTGTATGGAGGATGGCTGAACCGTGGAATGCATTGCCTGATAGAGTGGCGAGAGCAAGAGCAGTTAATGAGTTCAAGGAGTGGTATGATAGACTTTGTGTTTCCTAAGAAGGACCTCCCATGACGAGTCTCTTGACTCCATGGAGGCCTGAATAATAATAATACTAATAATAAGTAAATTAACTGTGTCACCTGAGTGGTTGACATATCTTCTCTCCAACCAACAGGCAGCAGATTGAAATGTTAGGAAAGTAACATTTGATGTTTTGACCTCTGTATTGAGGTCATCATCAGGAAAAATATGTGTGTATAAGATACAAGCTACATGGCACTACACTGTATAAAAGTAAAATGAATTAAATATTTGTTCATCTTTTAACCTAGCTTGACCTCTTGTGGGTAAAAAGATAAAAAAAAATAAAATTAAATACAAATAAATTAAAATTTCCACCTGCAAATTGGCATACTTTGGACAGACAGGTAGATTAGCCACCTGTCTGATTTAGTTCCATTTAGATGAACATAAGAACATTTCTAAAACCCTTGAGATTTTCTTCTCGGCTTATTCTGGTTTATGAGTCCTCCACATTCTTGGAATGATTAATCTGTCATTTTTGTTCAGGTTTGGATAATGTTTTAGCATTTCACAAGCTTCTTTGAATTTTCTCTCAAACCAAACTTGTTGCCTTTCCATTTGATTTGTGGCATATTTGGAGTGTGTGGCCTGATAGGCCTGTTTTACCATAGTGGAGGTATTTAATGTCATTTGTGTCCACCTTTTCTGATTGGGATAGTGTGTCCTAGTTCCTCTGTGTAAGGTAGGTTGCAGGTACATTGGATTTTGTAAACCACTGGAAGGACTAGGTATGGAAGAGGATCTTTGGAAGAGCTAAGTAAATCTTCTAAAGATCTTCTTCCATATCTGGTCCATCCAGAGGTTTACAGAATCCAATGTACCTACAACCTACCTTACATAGGGAAAACAGGGCACACTATCCCAATATGAAAAAGACGAACGCACTTGTACTCTGTTTTCAATGTCATTATTGCCCACATTATCATCAATTTCACTTATTTTTTTTCAACATTATTATCGCCCACTTTATCATCAATCGAACTTTTTTTTTCTTGGTATACATTCTCTGAACACTTGCACGATCTTCAACTGCAGTGTCAGTTACGATGCCATGTTCCCTACTCATATTTAAGTGAGCCTCATGGTCTTTCAGAATATAGCATTTTCTACATAACCATACTCATTCTTTCTTCTTATTCAGCCTCTCTACATGAATATCTGCAACATCTTCTCATGCATACATACTACATTCCCTCCATATTCATATGATTGTTGAGAAATCCATGCCATTTACTTTATTCATCTTCCATGCAGACCTATGCAATGATTTGCGATTCACCACCATGTTGTATCAGTGTGCTAACAAAAACAATGAATTTATGATAACATCGCCCGAGAAATTTGTGAAAAATGGAAGAAAGATTTCTGTAAAACACATCAGAGCTGATAAAGGTGAAATGAAAACTGAAGATAACTATTCTAGATGTCTAGAGTAACTACTTTGAAAGATTGCCAAATGAAAGAAGCAGAATGGGCAGAAAATGCTAACAGGAATGTTATATCAAACTTGAAGTAGAAAAAACATTAAGCACAAGAAATGTTGTAAGGCAACTGGAGTTGATGATATTTAACCAGAAATGCTCAAATATAGAGGCATAAAAGTTTTACAGAGTCACTGTGCATAATTCAGAAGGCCTGGTCAGAGGGTTGAATCCTGGATGATTGGAGCAGAGCTCTCATAACACCCATTTATAAAAAAGGGAAATAAAACTGAATGTGAGAATTACAGCGGTATTTCCCTACTGAGTGTCCCTGGTAATATTTATGCAAGTATACTTGAGAAACAGTTGAGAAGGATTGTGGATGGGAAACTTGGTGAAGAACAAGCTGGATTCAGGCCAAATAGAGGCCGTCAGGATCAGATTTTCACTTTATGACAAATAGTTGAGAAATCATGGGAATATAATAAAGATCTGTATTTAAGTTTTGTAGATCCGGAAATGTTATATGACAAGGTGCCAAGAGGAATGCTTTTCAAAATGCTACAGTTATATGGTGGCAATGAGATATTATATCAGGCAATACTTCAATCTTTATTTGAGTTGTAAGTCAGCTGTAAGATCGCTTGATGTTAAACTAGGTGTGAAACAAAGGTGTGCCTTATCTCCACAGTTGTTCATCATCTGTTTGAATCATACTGTGATGGAAAGTAGTATTAAACCTGATATAAAAGTTGAAGATGTTAATCTCAGCTCTTTAATTTATGGAAATAATTCTATACCTCTAAATAAATCCAGTACAAGTCTGCAGGATTCCCTGTCTAAATTGAATAACTTGTAATAAATTTGGTATTGAAGGTCAACAGTAAAAAGACTAAGACTGAAAATAATCAGAAACATAAATCATTAGCTGCATCCTGGAAGGAGAACCTATGGAACAAGTAAAATGTCATCTGCCCTGGCACAATTTTTAGTGAAGAGGGCAAATTAATTATGGAAATAGCCTGCCTGTTAACCATGCCGGCATATGGAAATATGCAGGCCTGGTTGGCCGAGTGGTTAGCATACCTGCTCTCCAACCAGTTGGGCTGGAGAGTGGGTAGTTGGTGTAGATGATGAAGGTAGTTGCGGTTGATGGAGACGAAGAGTTGTAGAATAGGTGCCCTCCCTCGATGAATCTTTGGACTCACTGAAGGTGTTATGTAATAATAGTAGACAACAGAATTAGCAAATCTGGTATTGATAGGAAGTCAGTTGAAGAAAGTTTTATTGAATAATAGAGAAATTAGTCAAAACATGAAGCTAGCTGTATACAAGACAGTCTTGTGTAGAGGCTTAAGTGCTGTGAGGACATTATGTTGGAGGTTTAATGGATTTTTTACAACACTTAGAAAGAATTAAATTAGAATTTAATACTCCTATATTTCGTCCTAGTCACTAGGACATCTACGGGGATTACAAAAACAATTAATGCAACATGCACACAAAAACTTACAATACTAATTAGATATGTGAAGAGCCAAAGGCTTCAATTCGGCGACATATAACTTGTTTAAGTTAAGGGATATTACATCCCATATAGTTTCTTAGCCGAATAAGAAACTCAAAGAGTTTCATGCCGAATATAGTAGAAACTATATAAAATTCGGCGATTCCAAGCGTAAGCAAATACCTGGATACTGCAGCACTGATCCCAAAGGGTAGTGCAAGCTGGGGCAACTCGTGGTAGAAGTGGAGCGAGCTCCGATCACTATTCTTGATATTTGCCCATAATGTGAACTAGCTCCTAGGAACTGTATTTTTGTTCACATTATGAGAGAAGGTCACTACCCAGACCGGTTTCGACCTTTATTGAGGTCTCATCAGTGAGTAGCCAGACCTAGTTAATATCAAGTTGTAGCGAACAGAACTTGTACCCCTTCTACGAGTATTGCCGTGAGGTGCTCTAATAAATTATTAGATATGTGAAGAGCCAAAGGCTTCAATTCGGCAGCCCAACCACGTGGGTGACACTAAAGTCCTGTCTAGGTGGAGCGCCCTCTAAGGGCGGTAGTAGGTGGCCTGGAATGTAAAGTGGGACCTCTGGTGATGAGTGTTTCCCAAATCTTCGGAAGCTTAATGCAACCGTATTTGTTAAGATTTGGTTGGTTTCTGAGAGCTGCTGCTGCTTCTAAGAAAAGTCTCTCTTTCTTGAATTTGCTGGGGTGGAGCATGGTGGTTTTCTTCCATGATACTCTGTGGGTGGTGTCCAAAACATGGTCAGCAAGCCTGAATGGCCATAGTTGTGTTTAACGATGTACGACTTGTGTTCCTCTAGACGGATGGATGCTGATCTGCCTGTCTGTCCAAATTATGCAAGCTTACAGGAACAGGGTACTTTGTAAACTCCAGGCAGAGAGAGAGGGGGGAGCTGATCTTTCGTAGAACGGATAAGGGTAGCAAGTTTGCGGTAGGGCTTATATGCTGTGTGTAGGTTATACTTTTTTAGTATCTTGGCTATTTTTTCCGAAGTGCCTTGGATGTAAGGTATGGTGATGGCATTTTTAAATTCTTGTTGACGAGAGGGACGGGGAATGGGGGAGGAATTGATTATTTTTTTGATACTGTGTTCACTGTAGCCATTGGAGAGGAAAGTTCTGTGTATGTGGTTAAGCTCAGTAGTGAGGGCGGTTCCACTGGAACAAAGATTGTGGGCTCTCTTGGTAAGGGTTTTAATGATGCCATATTGTTGTGAGGGGTGGTGGTGGGAGAGTTTGTGAATGTATCTGCCTGTGTGTGTGGGTTTTCTGTATACAGTGAAGGCAAGTGTATCATTGGGCAGGCGCGTGACTAAGGTGTCTAGGAAGGGTAAACAATTGTTCTTTTCCTTTTCCATAGTAAACTGGATTCTTGGATGTAGGCTATTGAGATGACCGAGGAAGGAGTCTAACGTGTCTGGGCCATGAGGCCAAATGGAGAACACATCATCTACATATCTTAGCCAGATAGAAGGTTTGAGTGGGGCTGAGTCTATGGCTCGTTTTTCGAAATCTTCCATATAGAAATTGGCAAGGGGGGGGGGGTGAGAGGGGGGAACCCATGGCGGTTCCTTCTATCTGCTTGTAGATTTTGTTATCCCAAGAGAAATACCCAGAGTTGATGGCAAAGGAAAAGAGAACTAAGATGTCAGAGGGGAAAACGTTTTCTAAGAGAGATAAAATGTCAGTTAAGGGAATATTGGTAAACAAAGAGGAGATATCAAAGCTTACCAATATGTCTGTATTGTTCAAGGTTAAATTTTCTGTGAGGGCTTTAAAGTGGGGCGAGTTTTTTATATAGGAAGCTGAATTTCCGGTGAGGGGGGACAGAGAGTTGGCCAGCTGTTTAGACAGTCTGTAACAAGGTGCATTGGTGGCATCTACTATAGGTCTGAGTGGAGAATTGGGTTTGTGGATTTTTGGTAAACCGTGTATTTGGGGGGGACGGGAGCGGAAAGGTTTAAGTTTTTTCGTGATGTCAGGGGCCCAGGAGGTTACTTTTTTAAGTAAGATTTTTAATTTCTTAACTTGTGTTTTTGTGGGGTCGTGTTCTAGCGGGATGTAAGTAGCGCGATCGCGGAGGATAGTGTTCATTTTACGATTGTATTCGCTGGTGTTAAGAACAACTGTGGCATTACCCTTATCCGCTCTGGTGATGACGATACTTTTTTCTTTGCATAGTTTCTGGAGAGCCATGCGTTGGGCATAAGATAAGTTACTTTTTGGAGGCGAAGAGTGAGCGAGGATGTTGGCTACGTTGAGTCTGATGTTGTTGGCTACCTCCGACGGTAAGCGACCGATCCCCCGTTCGACGTTAACCATTACATCGAGCACCGGCACTTCGTCCTAGTCACTAGGACACCTACGGTAATCCCCGTAGATGTCCTAGTGACTAGGACGAAATATAGGAGTATTAAATTCTAATTTAATTCTTTCTGAGTGTTGTAAAAAATCCATTAAACCTCCAACATAAAATACAAGACAGTGTTTAAATCAATTTTAACTTATGGATCTGAGGACTATGTTAGAAATAAAACACTTGATCAAAGTTTGGAGATCACAGATATAACAGTTCTGAAAAAGATTAGGAGAGTCAACAGATGGTATCAATGGTAGCCTCATATTAAAAATGAGGATATTAGAAAAGAACTTGATATTGTTGGCATTCAGGAATGTGTTAGCACAGCTAATCTCAGGTGGTATGGCCACTTCACCAGATTGGGAAAGGAAAAGATTAACAAAACAAGTGATCTTTGCCAGGATGGCAGGCAGAAGATCCAGAGGAATACCAAGATCTAATTGGATAGATACAGTAAAACATGCTTTAGATGACAGAAATATATGATCTGATAATATTGGAGTCTTGACAGATAACAGATTATTTTGAGGAAAATTGTCAATACGAAGTTAGTAGTGATGGAGATTTTGCATCTAGTACTATCATCGTAACCTGTACGTGTATCCTGAGGATACGTATCAGGAATGTGATGATGATAATAATGATGGTAAAATTGTTCCTTTGCTATAGGAGGCTTTAAGACTGCAGTAGGAAATTGCATACTAATCACCATCTCGGCAGTAGTGGTAATAGTTTTGGAAAAGTTAATTAAAGACCGAATCACGAATTGGTGGATAAGAGTATGATACTCTGGGGGGGAGGGGAGGGGCAACATGGTTTTGTTAAAGGTCAGTCTTGCCTTAGTAATTTATTTGGACAAGGGGGAATGGCTACATGGTGATACTGCTGGAGTTTGCTAAGGCTGTTGATAGGATACCACGTTGACTACTGGCACGCAAATTAGAACAAATGAAAATGGATATTAAACTAGTAATGTGAATACAAGAATGGTTCATAGACAGATTCCAAAAAGTAATGTATGGACGAGTAGAGTCCAGGATGAAGCAGGTGACCAGTGATGTGCTGCAAGGCTCTGTGCTTGGACCATTATTGTTTAATTTACACATAAATGATCTAGGACATTACTTGAAGGTTGATATTCAGTTGTTTGCTGATATGTAAAGTTGGTTAGTGCAATAATTAAGCTGATGTATGAAGTTGCAGGATGATCAGCTCAATGTGTAAAAATGTAATGTTATGCATTTTGGGATTAAAAATTACAAGCTCTGTACCACATTGATGGAAGTGTACTCCAAGAAATTGATTATGCTAGGAACTTGGGGATGTTGGGGATAGAGAGTTGAAGTTCAGAGGACATATTGTTAGTGTGTCCAAGGTAGCTTATAGGATTATTTGGCTATTGAAGAATACACTAACATGCAGAAAAAAGAAGTTATTCTTCTTCTTTATTATGGCATTGATACTTTAACATTTGTATTACTGTGCTCAAGAAATCCAGTATTCCACATCTGGATTATTGGAATCCTTGGAGATATGGAAGTGGTAGAAAAAAAATTCAGAGACGAGCGACCAAGTTGGTGAGTGGTGTAAGGAATGCTCCGTGCATTGATTGAGAACTTGTGGCTTACAGAAGTTAGCTGATAGGCAGAGAAGAGGGGATATGGTAGAAACATTTAAGTTAATAAAAGGTTTTTTATAAGATTGATGCTGGGGAAATATTTTAGCAGTGGGATAGTGATGGAATAACAAGAAGTCATCCATGGAAATTAAGTAAGAGTGTAGTTATCAAGGGTGTTAGGATTAGAATTTTTGCTTGGAGAGCAAAAGTTCTAGTCTGAATGCAACTGAATGCATTCCATACAGTGAATGAATGGAATGCATTGACTGACTCAGTTGGGAGTGCTTTGTCTGTTGATGAATTCAAGAAGAGGTATGATAAGACATTGTGTGGATAGTTTTGGGTCTCTCTCAATGAGTACTAACTCCATGAAGATGCCTTTAAATTAGAGATACCAAGAAATTATATTCTTGGTTTAATCCTTTGTCCAAATGTAAGCAAACAAGTTTGCGCCTGAACTATTTTCAGGACTGAGGCAACTTATATAAAGAAGCTAATGACTTCACATCACTTGCCTTAGTATCCCATAATACAAAGCACATCTTGCAGACATGTATAATGCTGTGCATTATGGGAAGGGCCACTATCCAGCCTTTATTGAGGTTTCAGTCTTGAAAATAGTTCAGATGCAAACTTTTTTGCTTACACTTGGATATGCATAGCATTATACATGTCCTCAAGGAGATGTGCTCTGCATTATGGGATACCATGGCAAGTAATGTGAAGTCATTAGCTTATGTATGAGTTGCCCCAATCCTGAAAATAGTTCAGGTGCAAACTTGTTTACTTGGATAAAGGATTAAACCAAGTATATAATTTCTTGATAATAATAATGAAGTTTGCTGTAAGGTATTATTTTATAGAAATGATTATTTAAATGTATGGTCCTTTTTTATTTATATGTCACGAGCAAGAAGTTTTGTTTTGGACATTTTTTGTTATTTTTGTGTTAGGCTACTTATGTCTTACAAAGGAGTAATCCTTTCAGCTCTGCCATTTATATGCATGTGTGTGTGTGTGTGGGGGGGGTTACTTGCTCCTCACATTCCGAGTAGTTAAGCTCTTTACTGTAAAATGAAAAGAAAACATTGAAACTAAACTTCTAATGTAACTTGCACACAGTTTCGTATCTCAGGATATCACATAAACCATATCTTTTAAATTAACTTTTACTCATTAAACCCATTAAGAAATTGAGTCTTCACACACCTTTTAACCATAAAAAAAATAAAAATCTTTTATTTACAAATAAGACAAATATTTACAACATAAAACTAAATATAATTTAACTATGCATACTCCAGTGTATTCTTCACATCACAACTCCAAACAACATGAAGTCACCCTTTTATTTAGCCACTTTCAATAGCATAAGCCAACAGTTATCCTATCTGGGCAAAACATCTGGAATTTCAGTTTCTTGCTTCGTACAGAAAGTTTTATTCCTTCTTGAATTCTCACAGGAGGAACACTAACATAAAAACTGCTCTTTGTATGGCAGCATGAGTCAAATTCTTATTGCATCTCAAATCAGGGAACACTGAAGAAAAAATATCTTATCTTCATTATAGACACTATAATTTCAATTTTTATATGAAAGTAACAGCAAAATTCCACAGACTAAACTACTTAAACTGGGGATAGGGAACCGCAGCCCTTAGCTTGCATACAGTCTTTTGGGGGTGTGCAGAATGTTCAGTGCAGCTTTTTCTCATATTTTGTCAGTTACGCATCTTTGTTTAGAAATTACACATTCTCAATCATCATGTTTTTTAATTAATTCATTTAAAAAATCATGAATTTTAAAGCACATTGTTAACACTTTGAGTCCTAGACCTACTGGGACTTAAAGAACCCTGTGTCATGACCATTTTTAGCTCTATTTAAAAAATGGCTGTGCATTATTTCTATGGAATATCCAAATAATTAATTGGAACAAAAATTTTAGTTATACATGGGGTATGGGCTCCAGAAACGGGTTTCAAGAAATCGAGGTTTTTGAAAAAAATAAAGAAATTAATTTTTTTATTAGTTTCTACTTATATTTACTTCTTTAATGTTCAAAATTCAACAAATTCAGGCAAAATATTGTTTGGATGTTACATTAATGAAAATGATAAATACAATTTATGTGTGTTATTATTATGATGAAAATATTTTATATAGGGGTGTACATCACTATAATTATCCACTATTAGACACAAAAGTCGAGTAGTAAATTATTGAATTAGGCCATTCAGTTTTTGAAATATATGGCATATTACATAACATTATACGTACAGTTTGGATAATATTCAGTTACCTTTTAATATCTGCAACCAGGGTTGTCCAATATATAAGTACAATACTGTTATCTTGAATAAAAATTGCAATATGAATGGTGAGAATGCAGATGATTAGGCCACAAAAATTACTAGAAATATGTAGTAAAATAATGAAATGTGGACTGTTTAACACTACAGTGTGCATTCTCTTTTTTATTGATAAAAGTCAGCCATCCTCATTCATTATGCATGAGGATGGTTGATTCAAATTCAACTATAGTACAGTCTGATAACGAATTTCAAGCATATACAGTCATACCCTGAAGTTATGCAGTAGGTGGGACCAACAAAAAGTCGAATTCGCATAACTCTGGTTATAATTTTGCATGTAATTTATATATACAAACATACAAAATATTAGTTAATTGGGACCAAAGGTTTACCAAAACACCTATTTTTTTAAGAAAAAAAAGAAAGTTATTTCGATGTCAATGGTTTCATAAAATCTAATAGATTCGTCTGACGGCATAATGTCTTTTTCTTGTCACACAAAATTTCTTCATAGCAAGCTAATGATTTTTTTTATTCCTTACCTTGTGGCTACAATTCATTCCTCGTTAGAATCTATGTCCTCCAAAATCTGTAAACCTTTCTTTTATGATTGTTCTCACTGTGGATTCCTGTAGATCGAACTTCTTTACTAGCTCACAAATTTTCATTCTGCCTTCAAAATCCTTGATAATGTCGAGTTTTGTTTCCAAAGTCAATGTTTTTCTTTTCTTGCTAGCTGTAGAAGAATCGGACTTGCTTCCTTTGGACGACATTATTATTTTTTATGTGATAAAATTTTTATCAAGAACATAACATTAAACAATCGCAAGGTTTGTAGACTATAAAAATTGTGTATGAATGGAGATCGCGCAAAACACATCAGGGCTTGTTCACAGCATGTGCGACACTGGCGAATGCGGCCGGCACCTGAAAGATACGACTAGTGGTGAGGCGTGAAGCGGGACAAGAATACGTACATATAAGAAACACGTAAGTTGGGTACGACTGTATTATTATTTTCGGAATTTTTAATTTAGCGATGTAAATATACATCAATGGGATTCTGGTTTCATGCGTAATCGATGTATATTTACATTGATAGGACTCAAAGTGGGGGTGCTTAAGGGTCAAAGCTGTATAACTGAGAGGAGACCTCCACATAGCCTTTAAAGGAATGCGGAGAACCGACCAGGGCTTCTGACCTAATGTCCAATCCTCACCTTCTCGTGGTGCACCCTGTTGGGTATCTACTTTGATACTGAACGAACGAGGATGGGCTGGCAATTTGGGATTTAGCCGACCAAATTGTATTCTTATTGGTTAAACCAAAATAAAAAATGATGGTACAACATGACAGAATTTCATGCCGGCTGGGGCGTCGCCCGGTTAAACAAGGCCCCCGTTGTTTTCGCCAGGGAACCAGGGAGAACAGCGAAAAGTCAGCTACTGGAACAAATCTGAAAACAAACCCCAACTCAACATCACCAGAGTTAAAGATCGGTACTATCAACGTAAGAAGCCTGAATGGCAAAGAAATGGAGCTAGCTGAGGAATTAGATAAGTACCAGATCGACATAATAGGGGTGACTGAAACAAAAAAGACCAAAACTGGTGAGATCTTTCTGAGCAATAAATACAAAATGTTATATTCAGGCAATAACAATCAAGGAAAAGAAGGAGTAGCCATAGTATTCAACACAAAATACGAGGCTAATCTTCTTGAATGGCAGTCAGTCTCAAGTAGAGTAATGTGGGCAAATATGAGAATGGGGAACTGAACAATGAGACTTATTTGTGCCTATGGTCCCACAGAAGGTTCTACTAAGGTAGAAGTGGAGGAATTTTTTGAGGCTTTAGAAAAAGCAACTGACACAATGAAAAAGGAAAAGTTGGTCCTTGTTTGGGATCTAAATAGCAGAGTAGGAAATGATTGTGAAACATACAAAAATATTTTGGGAAAATTTGGAGAAAAGAGCAAAGCTAATAATAATGGCAAATATCTGTTGGATTTCTGCTCAGGACATGGACTAGTTATTACTAACACCATGTTCCAACATAAAAATGTGCACAAATTCACATGGAGAGAAGAGGCTAGGAATAAGAAAAGTCTCATTGACTATGTTATTGTTGATAGTGATGTTTTCTCCCTGGTGCAGGACACCAGAGTGTACAGAGGATTTGAAATTGGAAGTGATCACTATTTAGTCTTGAGCAGGATAAAATTGAATTTCATATTGAAAAGAATAACATGTAAGAAAGTTTTAAAGCGAATAAAAGTTGAGCAGCTCTCAGATGTAAACTGTAGACTAAAATACAGAAATATTATTGAAAAGAAAATGAAAGAGTTTGAGAACAGGAATCAAACCTTGGAGATTCAGTGGCAAACTCTGAAGGAAACATTGATTGATTCTGCCAGAGAGGCATGTGGTGAGGTTGTGTGCAAAGATAAAAAAATCAGAACTCCCTGGTGGATACAGGAAGTTAAAGAGGCAGTGAAGGGAAAGAAGAAAGCATATCAAAAGTTCCTGGCAAATAAGTCAGCTTTTACTCTTACAGAATACAGAGACAAATGTAAGAAAGCTAAACAGTGTGTAAAACTAGCTAAACAAAAGTCATGGGAGGACTTTGGCAAGAATATAGAAAATAAATATCAAGAAGGTGGCAAAATATTCTGGAGGTTGTTGAAGAAGCTTAGGAATGGAGGAAAGAGTGCTGTAAAAGGAATTAGAGATGATAAAGGTGAAATGAAAACAGGAGAAAAAGATATCCTTGAAGTATGGAGTAATTACTTTGAAAAACTGCTAAATGAAACAAGCAGTGATGACAGCACAGTGATAAAAAACACTGAACAGGCATGCAGTCAGGAATACATATCCATACTTGAAGTAGAAAAAGCCATCAAATTCTTGAAATGTGGAAAGGCAGCAGGAGTAGATGATATTCGACCAGAAATGCTGAAGTATGGTGGTATAAGAGTCTTACAGTGGCTGCACTGCATAGTTCAGAAAGCCTGGACAGAGGGACGAATTCCCGATGATTGGAGTAGAGCTCTCATAGTACCTATATATAAAAAGGGAAATAAAACTGAATGTGAGAATTACAGAGGTATTTCCCTACTGAGTGTTCCTGGCAAGATCTATGCAAGTATACTTGAGAAACGGTTGAGAAGAATTGTGGAAGAAAAGCTTGGTGAAGAACAAGCTGGATTCAGGCCAAATAGAGGCTGTCAGGATCAGATCTTCACTTTACGACAAATAGTTGAGAAAGCATGGGAATATAACAAAGATCTGTACTTAAGTTTTGTCGATTTGGAAAAGGCATATGACAAGGTACCAAGAGAGAAGCTATTCAATACGCTGCAGTTATATGGTGTCAATGGGGCATTATTTCAAGCAATACTTAGTCTTTATTTGAGTTGTGAGTCAGCAGTTAGAATTGAAGGAAGTACAGGAAGATGGTTTAATGTTAAATCTGGTGTGAGGCAAGGATGTACATTATCCCCTCTGTTATTCATTATCTATATGGATCACATTATGAAGGAATGTGGTATTAAACCTGATATCAAAATTGGAGATGTTAATGTCAGCTCTTTGCTTTATGCGGATGATGTTATACTTCTAAATAAATCCGCTACAAGTCTGCAAGATTCTCTGACTAAATTGAATAGCTGTTGTAATAGATATGGTATGAAGGTCAGCAATAAAAAGACAAAGACAATGAAAATAGGCAGAATCATTGAAAATGTCAACTGTGTTGTGAATGGAGAACCTGTGGAACAAGTAAAACATTTCAGCTACTTAGGCACAATTTTTACTGAAGATGGTAAACTAAATATAGAAATAGACAACAGAATCAGCAAAGCTGGTATCGTGGGAAGTCAATTGAATAAATTCATATGGAATAAGAAAGAAATTAGTCGGAACACTAAATTAGCTGTATACAAGACTGTGTTCAAACCAATTTTAACTTATGGATCTGAGAGCTGGGTCAGAAGTAAAACACTTGACCAAAGACTAGAGACCGCAGATATGAGAGTCCTGAGAAAGATTAGAGGCGTGAACAGATGGCATCAATGGCAATATCATATTTAAAATGAGAATATTAGGAAAGAACTTGACATTGTCAGCATCCAGGAATGCGTTAGCAGAGCTAATCTCAGATGGTATGGTCACTTAAATAGAATGGGAGAGGAAAGATTAGCAAAACAAGTGTTCTCTGCCAGGTTGGCAGGAAAACGACCCAGAGGAAGACCAAGATATAGGTGGATTGATACGGTACAAAGTGCCTTAGACGATAGAAATATAAGATCTGATAATGTTGGAGTCTTGACAAGTAACAGACTGATTTGGAGGAAAATTGTAGATAGGAAGTTAGTAATGATGTAATTTTTTCATGTAGTACTGTCATATCCTGTACACCCCTTGAGGGTACATGGCAGGAATTTGATGATGATGATGAGGACTCAAAGTGTTTAAAAATCAACCACTATTATGGATCCATTGTTCAGTGGTTAGCATACTATCATATTATGTTATTATTCTCTAAAGGCCACTACAAGAACTCAGCAGATTAGCTTGATTCAAAAATAAAAAAAAAATAAAAAGGTTTTGAATGAGTGTTGCTATATTGCAGTATGGATGCATTGTCATTTTATAACAAGCTGAATGAATAGAAGTTTTTATTTAATTCATTATTTTTTTTTCAAAATTTTATTTGATGTGCTGAATACAAAGAAAAGAACAATTAAGGAGGAGCATAGAGTATTTAAAATAGAATGGAAGTTGCAATACCTACATGCTTCCAGTCAAAAATAAAATGTTGTGATACTGTGATTTCAATAGTGATGAAAGATATAGTGCTCATCATCAATGTTCATCATAGTATTTTTGGATTCAGATAAAGTTCATAAATACAAATAACTTCCTCTTTCATGAAACTGTAACCTAATGACAATGTGAATTAGCTGTCGATGTTACTGAACAGCTTCAAAAAATTTACTGGAATGAAGATGCTTATTATTTCAGTTGCCCTAGATAAGTTCACTAATATTGCTGACTTGAGCACAATTTTTATTTTATATTGACTGTGCGATTAGCCTAGTGGCTGTGTGCTTTGCAACCATATGCCTGGGGAAGGAGTGTCCTAGGTTCGATTCCCATCGACGACGTGAGGAGCTCAAGGATCTTCCTCAGCCGTAGCCAAGTTAGCTGGTCTTGGGTGTGAGCAGCAGGATTTTTTTCCCAGTTTATCTGGGGTTTTTCATCCTGTAAGCAGGCAAACCGGCCCCGTGAACAGTTCCGAATGTCTACACGGTAAAAAGTGTAGGTCTGTGCATGAGCATAAATTAGGAATTGACATGAACACACGCAATTTACAGACATAGAATACCAGTTGTGGTGGAGGTGGACGGTAGATGGCATTGATGGAGATGATTCGTAGTAGAGGTTCGGTGTATTGGTTGAGACAGTTGTAGGTGTCCTCCCGTGATGAGTCTTCGGACTCCTTGGAGGTGTCAGGAATAATAATAACTGCAGATTTTCACAGCTACTAACTTTGGCTACTCTCTTGGGGTGGATATGTGGAATTGACGTTCTTGATATTTTAAAGATCAGTGTCAGTAAGCAAATGAGCATATATACTCAGTAGAAAAGGTAATCCATTTAGTGATGTGCAAATCATAATTTCTGTACTTTAGTAAGTGAATACACAAATGGTGCTGCTTCTATAAGAGGTAAACATGAAGGATTTGTTGCATTGCTACGAAAGGAAATACAAAATTCAGGTAATTTTTCTTATCAAATAAAGATTTCGGAATACTGTCTTCTGAAAGCTCAGTCGGCTCCATTTGTAAAAATTTTCAGATACATTAGAGACCTCAACCAGGTGTAGTTGGAAACCAGTTTTAGTATGAGATCACATTATCAAAATCTTTAAACATCTCATTATATTCTTTGATTATTGAGTCTAAGACACTGCTATATTCATTAGTATCACAGTTTCTTAAGGTTTTATTAGTATGCCATTCTTCATCTACTTTTGTCAGTTCAGGAAAATGTTTGGCTGAGATTACAGGTTTGGAAAGTAGAGTTCTGATGAAAACCAACTTCTGCCTAAATGCTTGAATATTATGCAACATTTCATATATCGATTTAGTTTTGACATTAAGTCATATTTCATTGTATATTTCACCAATAGAATATTTGCAGCAAATCTACTCTTTTAAAAGACACATTAAGGAAAGTTATTCATATTGTCAACCATATTCGAGCAAATGATTCAATGCATTGCCAGTTTTGCAATGTGCTTCAAATTGATGACAAAACTTTTAGTGTGGATCTTCCCTATCACTCTAAGGTATGTTGGTTTCACAAATCTTTACATGGAACAAAATATACCTTGTTCTGAGCAGAATTTATTCATGCTGCATTTTTTTATATGACTTAATGTCAAAACTAAATCGATATATGAAATGTTGCATAATATTCAAGCATTTAGGCAGAAGTTGATTTTCATCAGAACTCTACTTTCCAAACCTGTAATCTCAGCCAAACATTTTCCTGAACTGACAAAAGTAGATGAAGAATGGCGTACTAATAAAACCTTAAGAAACTGTGATACTAATGAATGTAGCAGTGTCTTAGACTCAATAATCAAAGAATACAATGAGATGTTTAAAGATTTTGATAATGTGATCTCACACTAAAACTGGTTTCCAACTACACCTGGTTGAGGTCTCTAGTGTATCTGAAAATTTTTACAAATGGAGCCGACTGAGCTTTCAGAAGACAGTATTCTGAAATCTTTATTTGATAAGAAAAATTCCATTGTATATATTAAAGAATGCTGTCCTTATCCAAAAATGCATCAACAAGCTCGACATTTTGGAATGACCTACTGTTGTTAAGCAATGTTTTCACATATGGTCTGAATTAAGATGTGCATGACATCACAAATAATGAACACTCACCTGGAAGACCAGCCGAAGCTACAGACAATATGCAATATAAAATAAGCCAATAAGTTACATACCACTTAGTTATAATCTTAGAATAGAATATAATAGTGTTTTGTTAACTGTTGAGGTGTTTAGTTTATAGAGCTCCTTTCTTGAATTTCAGTTTGAACAACGTGGGGATTAGGGGTGCTGACCGAATACTGTTTATGTTATTGGTAATGCTTCCAGTAATGCTGCTGTTTACTGGAAACATTACTGATAACATAAACAGTCGATTAACACATATTTTGTATGCTATGTGTATTATATACCATATTCTTACAATAAAGTAATTTAGAGAAAAGCAAATCTTATTAAGAAAATCATAAGGAAGAGAAAATACATTTACCATACTGTACTGTGTTGTATTTATCGATGCTGTATGTTTATGTCGTCTGTATTCAAGATGAATACAGACAAATCGTCTGTCAGTACCTACACCAGTATAAGACAATAGTCTTATAACATAAAAATCACTATACATGGTATACATATTATTATAATAAATGAAAAGATAATGTGAAAAAGAAATTCATATACAGGTATAACGATTCATGCATTGATAAGAAGCAGTAGCAATATGATTGTTTTATGATAGCCTAGCCTGTTGGCTAATGAGTTAATCATTATAGAATTTTTATATTCTGCTATTTAAATAATAATACAGCAATTCCTCGATTAATGTGCCTAATGCGTTCTTTAAAATGGGCACATTAATTGAAAATGCACTAATCAAATATAATAAGCTATGGGGAAAAGTATGATTCGTTCCTCAAATTTCTTTTGTTTGAGCCTTAATTTTTTTTACAAAAGAATTAGGATTTATCTCAGAGCCTAGTTAAAGGAAAACCATGATGCTAAAAGCCAATAAAACATATTCAGAATATTAATTTATTATTCTACTTCTTAACAAAGAATTGAGCTAATGTAGTTTGGTAGGCATTCTGCTTGTTCTTTTTTTTTTTTCCATGCAACTGACGGCATGGCCCTATTGCTCTTCTACTACTTCTGCAAATTTTACTCCTTCTCTCTTCATCAAGGTCAGCCTCTAAGCATTGCTGCTTTGAAACTTTGATTGTACAAAAAATATTTTCAGGTTGTTTCTGAGAAATCTTTTTTGGACTTGTCAGTGATTTAATTTTCTTCATATTCTTCAGGATCTTCTCGCTGTGCATCGAAATTAAGCAGGTCAGAATCACTCAATTTTTCAGAATGAGATTTAATTAACTTATTCATTTGAAAAGATTCTAAAATCATTTGCACAACGGGAAGAATGTGCTTCCAAATGGCTCGCATATTGCTAGCAGTAATTTCATTCGACTTTGCGACTTTATAACCAGGCCGACTTTATAGCCCTTTCTTTCACAGTCGCAAAGAGACTTAATGCTTTTGATTTGATAAGGTCAGTGCTTAACGGGATCCGTTTTTGCTTACAATCTTTGTTCCATGTAGAAAGAAGTCTCTAATTCAATCATAATACTTTGATTTCGAGTGCATGCATGATGAACTTGAAGCATCTTTACCTTTCTCTTTGTATTCAGCAGCTTTGCTTAAAATTGCTCTTATATCTCACCAATTTTTGTGTTCTTGTGCTATCTTTGCTCTGGACTCGCCTTGTTCATTTTTCTTTATTATTTCAAGTTTTTCTTCAAATGAGATTACCTTTAAAATCTTTTTCACACTTCCACTTTTTTGCTTACTAATTCTTTTACTCATGATGAAAGATTGGGAAAATATTTAAAATAAAAAAAGTAATGAAAACAATTGCAAATGAGGCATGAGATATGATCATAAAATGCTATGTAATTAGCAGATGACATAAATTTTGGTGGCAAATTTGGAACATACTGTACATGGAAATAGTGTAGTATGCCATTCAAAATATCTTTGTAAAATGTTTTAAATCGGTAACTAAATTATTTCACCCTGGTCAGTGATTTTTTAAAATAGAATTTTTTTAAAATAAAAGCCATAAAAAATGTATAGGTCAGGAATGTATAGGAAACTTAAACCACTTTAAGATGTATACAGGCGCATGAATCGAATTTGGGTATAGAAAAAAAAATTACGCACTAATCGGAGGTGCATTAATCGAGGGATTGCTGTAGTTAATTTTATGCAGTTATGATTTAGTACTGCATCCTCCTCACATTTCTCTTGACTGCGAATAGCGCCATGTACAGTCTCTAACTGTACATGGCACTATTCGTGTGCATAAGTTGGATAAATTTAAATTTTTATAGTACATTTGTGTATGTTATATAGTAGTAAATTATAACATAGACTGGTAGCTATATATATTTTATGCATTCATGAGATACCTAAGTTTTTCTTAATTTTTTCAATATTTCTAAGTTACGCAGTTCGTCTGCATAACTTCTAATTTATTCAAATTGTCTCAAATCTCCAAAAAAATTTTCTAGTATATTTATTGAAACAAATCTGCATAAAAGTAGACCTGTGTTGTTCAAAGGTCAACTGTATTAATTTATTTTGTAAATAAATAACACTTTTGAGTGTAATTGATTTTTAATGTTGTGATATTGATATTCATACTGTATACATATGACCACTTTTTTAGCAAAATCCTAGGAAAAGGAACTGAGCAATTTCTGCTCCTATCCAATTGTGAGACGTCATCACTGGTCACTAGTACTATGTTTAAAACAGGGACGAAGTTCATTTCATAGTGCAGAAAGTTATTAAATTACAGTTTCAAAATGAAAGTAGGGAAATTATAACAATTTTTCATTTCACACAACCTTTTATGCCCTGAAGTAAGTTTGCTTAATTATTTTCAGTGTGAATACAGTATCAGTGACAACAAATTTTGTAAACAGCATTTACCTAGATACAAACAAAGCCAACATTATGAAACTTTTAATAGGTCACACAAAATTAAAACTAGGCTCTAATATATGATTTATATAAATTTATTTTACATCTAAGTAAGACTTCAGTAGCAGAAGATAAAAATAACATCTCAAAACATATTTCTCATTAAATATGAAAGAAACATGTTTATTTTATTTTTTTTTATGTAAACTCGTTGCCTGGTGTTGCACTACCTTACCCCAGTCCTGAAGATACTTTCAGGTGCAAACTTTGTTTGCTCACACTTGGATAAAGGATTAAACTAAACTTATTAAAAATGATATTAAAGCAACTGATATAAACTCTGTTACTAGTATGTTCTTGGGGTTATAATCAGATAAACATTTGTTTATCTGATATAACCCCAAGATAAAAAAACTCTGATAAACATTTGTTTATCAGAGCTTTCCAGGATCTCCCACCCTCATATATATATATATATATATATGTGTGTGTGTGAATGGAACCAACCCATTCTTTATGTAGCGCTCACTATTCAAGGTCACAGTTACACCTCTCTTTCCAATTATGCCATGGCCAGAAACTACGTACAATGAAATGACCTTTTCGATGGGAAGAGGTTTCTCTTGGACAAATTCAGGTCTCAAGAAACCTGTATGTAGTTTTGTCTATTTACAAAACCTCCTTAAATGGAAATGTACTTCTTCAAAGACCCAGATATTATGGAGGAAGGATAAATCTTCATAGACATTAGCTTCCATGCATGCACAGTGTTCCTATCATGGAGCATAATACATTGGTATTAAACACCAGCCCATTTGAATGATGTACAAAAAGGCATCCAGCTCCTTAAGGATTCTCTGTAATGACCACCTCAGTATCCCAAGTTTTACCACAGTTTGCCATTGATTGCATTTTGGAGACTGTAACACTTGCTCCAGCACATGCTCATGATTCTCATTTATGTCAACAGTTCATAGTCAACCCGAATGCCCTTAGTCAACTTCTCGATTAAGGCAATGATGACACTATTGCTTGGGGTATGCTTACGGAAATGACAAACAAACTGCTTACAAACATGTCGTAAACTTGGACCATTTGCTCTACCAACTCTGTATGAATGAAAATAATGCTCAACAATAAACATCTTTTCTTCCAACATCAGCACCATTGCTGCAGCTAAATGTAATGGAATAGACTCTACACATGCTCTTCTAGTAATAATGTGTATGTAGTCAAACAGTATATCTTACTGCACGTGTACACTGAAGGGGGTGTCGAAGTTGAGTACTGTTTTTTTTTAAGGACCCCCCCCCCCCCCAAAAAGTGTTGTCATTTGTAGAACAAGCTTATGTTAATACATTTCAAAGATGTTCTTTCTAATGATCATTTTTCATTCATTTTCAATCTCATTACTTCATTAGGTATGTGAGACACCTTGATACTACTGTACATGCCATCCACATCAAGACAAAACTTTGTCAGTTGGTTGAAGCCATGATGGCTCGTAGGGATGATCTTGCTTTTCGTCAGGAAATGAAATTTCGTAACAAGATGGTTGAATATCTTACTGATTGGGTAATGGGTAACAGTCATCAGATAGCACCTCCTGGTTCTGGAGATGTTACTGCATTAACAAGAGACTTGGATCAGGCATGTATGCAGGCTGTAGCAGCACTGTTGAGAGGACTTCCTCTTCAGCCAGAAGAAAGTGACAGAGGAGACTTGATGGAGGCAAAATCTCAGCTATTTCTCAAGTAAGGATATGTGTGTGTGTTGACTTACCTCCTTTCCCTAATTATCATTTGTTTCTCTCCTCACAGAGATGCACAGTTTTAATTACTTGCAGTTAATTACTTACTAGATTTTTTTAAATAATTTCTAGATGTTAATCTCATGTTATTATTAGTCATTTTTATCTACAAGTATCTGTGTGTAAAAGCTGTTTTTTTTTTTTTATTCTAAGTAACACTGATGTTTTATTATCATTATTATTTTATCTCCATGGAGATTGATTCATTACATATAATTCTGCAATCAATTGGCCATAAAAAATCAATTTGATTCCAAGCCATCCATTGTGATAGTGCTCTTCCCTGTGTTCACTTGACAAGTTGAAAAAGCCTTTCTTACAGATAACCAGCCCTTTCTTCCCCTCCTGTTTTAACATTATTCTTTATTCTCAGACATAACAGCTTTTTGAGCATATGATAAGTAAATAATCTGAAAATAATAAATATAAAAATATTTCACTAAAAGCAATAAGCTGTGGAACATGCAGATGACCATATCTTGTGTTATATAATGACATGCTTCTCTCAGTGATAACCTGACATTGTTGGAATTATGTGGTAACACATTATGTAAACAATCCATCTCTTGCATCATAAAATTTCTTTACATGAGTTGAGCAAAATGCTTGATTTATATTATCATGATTATATTCAAAAGTATTTTTCTATAAATATCAATCCATAAATTAAAATTGGTTTGAACAGTACATGTTTTAGTGTTTTGACTAATTTTTTACATATTCCATATAAATTTATTTATTTGACTTCCTTCCATTGCAGCTTGGATAATTATTTTGTCTATTTCCATATTTATTTGCTATCTTTACTAAAAATCATGCCTAAATAGCTTAATGTTTTACTTGTTCTATGGATGTTTCATTTTTGGGTGTTTCACCCAAAATTTCTGTCTATTTTCATTGTCTTGGTCTTTTGCTGATTTTCATTCCAAATTTATTATAGCAGTTATTAAATTTAGTCAGGGAATCCTAGACATGTACTGGATTTATTTAAAAGTATAATATCATCTGCATAAAGTAAAGATCTGCAATTAATATCTTCAATTTCAGTATCAGGTTTAAACCCATTTCCCTTTATAATATTGTCAACATATTATAGATTAGGAATAACAATGGAGATAATGTGCACCCTTGTCTCACACTTGATTTATCATCAAGCTATCTTCCTGTATTCCTTCAGTTTTAACTATGACTTCCAATTCACATATAGACTATGCATTGCTCGATATATTGTCCCATTTACACCACATGACTGTAGCATTTTGAATAGCTTTTCTTGTGACACCTTGTCATAGGTCTTTATCAGATCTGAACTTACAGATACTTTTTATAATGCCATAATTTCTCAGTGAAAATCTGATCCTGACAACTCTATTTCACTTGAATCCAGTTTGTTTTTCTCTAAGCTTCCCTTCCACATTTTTTGTTAACCTTTTCTCATGTATAGTTGCATAAATCTTACAAGGAACACTCAATAGAGAAATTCCTCTAATTTTCACATTGTTTTATTTATGTGTTTGTGATTGGTACTGTGAGAACTCCAATCATCAAATATGACTTGCTACCAGGTCTTGTGAATTATGCAGTGTAGCCTCTGTACAACTTTTATATATCAATATTTGAGCATTACTCTAGCTACCATTCCACATTTGAGGTTTTTGATAGCTTTTTCTACTTCACATATTTATATGAATCTCTGATTGTTTTACTGTTGATTGTTTATTGTTTGTTTCATTTAGATGTTTACAAGTAATTACTCCAGACATCAAGAATATCTTCATTTTTCATGTCATCTTTATTATATTTGATTCCTTTTACAGTACTAATTTCTCCATTTCTGAGCTTTTTTTCAATAGCTTTCATAGTATTTTATGACTGTCCTAATATTTATTTTCTGTGTTTTCACCAAAGTCAACCCCTAACTTCAGTTTAGTAGTTTTTCACACAGTGCTTTGCTTTCTTACATTTTTCTCTACATTCTCTCAGAGCATAATCTGACTTTCTTCCAGGAACTTTTGATATACTTTTTTCATTTCCTTAACTTCCTCTTTAATTTCCTGAGTCCATCATGGAATTCTCATTTTCTATCTTCAACCTCAACTACATGACTGTCTATCTCAATGAATGAACTGTTTTCTTTGGGGATTGCCTGTGAATCTCCATGGTTTGGTTTTAATTCCAAACTCTATCATTTTTAAAAAATATAATATTTGTATATTTTACTCTACAGTTCACATTGAAAGCTGCTGAATTTTGATTCATTTTGAAACTTTCATACACACTCTTCTTTTCAATATTAAATTCAGTTTTATCCTGCTCAAAACGAAATTGTGATCACTTCTAATTTCAGCAAAGGTTGATCGATTGATAGAGCCTCTGCTACTAATGGCTCAGTTAAGTAAGTTTGAGCGCGGTTAATAGTTGGAAGGGGACCAATCGTTCGATGCTGTTGGCACACTCTCCCTCGATGAGTCTTTGGACTCCCTGGAGGTGTCAAATAATAATAATAATAATAATAATAATACTCTTGTTTCCCAAACCAGTGGGAAAATGTTGCTATTGACAATAACATAAGTCAATAACACTTTTCTTATTTCTTGCATCTTCTCTCTATGTGAATTTGTCCACATTTTTATGCTGCAGTGTCATGTTTGTAGTAACTAGTCCATGTCCTGAGCAGATCCAACAGGTACTTTCCATTATTCTCCAAATTTTCTCAAAACATTTCTATATGTCTGGTAATCATTTCCTACTCTGCTGTTCAAATCTCCAACAAGGACCAACTTTTCCTTTTTCATTGTTGGCTGCTTTCTTTAATTGCTTGAAAAATTGCTCACTTCTTTATTAGTACCTTCTTTTGGGGCCATAAGCACAAATAAGTCTCATTGTCCAATTTCCCAAGGTTGGCCGATTGGTAGAGCCTCTGCTACTAATGTCTCATGCAAAAAGTTAAGTGAGTTTGAGCACGGTTAGTAGTTGGAAGGGGTAAATAGTTCGATGCTGTTGGCACACCATCCCTCGATGAGTCTTTAGATTCACTGGAGGTGTCACATAATAATAATATTTGCTCACATCACTCCACTCAATATTACCTGCCATTCAAGAAGTTTATCCTAATATATAGTGCAGAATATTATAACTACTTCTTTTCCATTATCGTTATTGCTTGAATATAACATTTTGTATTTGTTGCACAGAAAAATCTCACCTGTTTTTGTTTTTCCTTGTTTTGCTAATGTCTATCATGTCGATCTTCTATTTATTCAGTTCTTATGCTAATTCCATTTGTTTTTCATTGAATGCTTCTTATGTTGATTGTGCCCATCATGAACACTGCTGCTATTTGGTTGGAATTTGTTCCAGTTGCCAACTTTTTACTGTTTGCCCTGTCTCTGTGACAAAAATAATGGGATTCTTGTTTAATTGGGCAGTTGTTGTGTCCTGAATAAACCAAGAAAAAGAATTACCAATTTTTATTCAAGAACAACTTTCTTTAAAATAGGCAGAGAATGTGGTGTGTTGGCTATATACTGGAAATGTATTTATATGTATATAACACTAAAATAGGAGTAAGAAATTATATGACAAATGAAAGAAAATTGTAAGCCTAACCTGTTATGTATGAGGGTCAGATAAAGAAATTATTTAAAATATTGAATTAATTTAAGAACCCCATTTCATGTGTCATAAGGTAGCAAAATCTGTAAGCCAGAGTCCAAGGGCCACCTTTTTGACCGTCCAGTGGTGGTGGTGGTGGGGGGGGGGAGAAATTATGAGAAAGAGAAATAGAGCGCCTTCTAAGAAAACACACCAAGCACACGCGCGATGTAGTGGAAGGAGTTGGACGATGTGACTGCGTTGGCAGGCATCGTGATATACGAGAAACAGCAGGAAGAGCAAGAAAACAAAAAGGTCAAGCAACCCCCACTCGAAGCTTTTTGGTTCCTGTTTCCTGACCTCTTGGACGTTGGTCCAGTCTGCACTGATGGAGAAGTTCCAGGCTGGCCGTGGAAGGAATGGGTCATCTGCTGCAGCGTATGGAATAGGGCTAGCTATTTCCTTGGACTAGGATAGCTAAGCAATGTTGTGCGATGGAAGAACCAAGTAGATGCTGTCCGTTCTGGCTAAGCTCCTGAGCAATATCGTCCTTCCCGCTGAGAATCTGGCCGTATAGTTGTCAAAGTTAACCAGATGAGCAGCAGACTGAGAAGAAACCTTGATGCCCAGACAAGGCCGAAGAAAGGAATGAGTATCATTTCAGAGACAGTAATGTAGACTCTTGTATTATATATTCACGGTTGAAGAATTGTGTATTTTCCAAAGAACATTTTTGTGTAGTGGACTTAATATATGGAACTTTAGAAACTGTCTCCAACTTGGCATAGACCCATCTTTGTTTGAGAACTCTCTGCCTAGAATGGCTCTATTTATTTTGTATGAATTAATTGTATTGTGTTAAGTGATATAACTAGTGACCACGTGAGTGTAGAATGTGTGAACTTGTGATGAGATAATGTTAAGTTACATATAGAGGTGGTCCAAGCTAATTTTTTCATGTGTATTTCATTATTAGTAATGAACCAGAGATCTTACTTATATTTGATTCAGATTACCTAGTAGTAAGACTTTCATGTATCTTTTCTTCAATTAATAAATATGTTTCTTAGTACCTGCCTGATCTGCTTTAGTATATGAATTCAAACAGTCACTCATAAAAATATTATCGAACTTAGCAGGAAGAACCCACGTGTATAATTAAATAAAGCGGACCACAACTGCATGCATAAATATAGTGAACAGAAGTTAAATATTTATTGTATTTAGTTATTGTGTATCACTCTGAGAGAGCCATCCTGGATAAGAGTCTCATCTATCCTCGGTATTGGCTGGCGCAGTTAAAAAATAAATTTGTCAATGCTTATCAGGTGGACTGTTTCAGAAGATATGTTAGTGGCCGTGTCTCATTCTAGGACAAAGCCCTAATCATTAAATATCCAACACGTGATTAAACTTAAGAGCAGCCAAAGATTTTGTCTGTTTAAAAAGGGAAATTATAGAAGAAGAAGATATAACAAATGGCACAGCCGGTAGGATTTATTTAGATAGATAGCATAACGCATGACATAACACAGTGTCCCAGCCGCCATGAAATTCTGTCATGTTCTGCCAACCTTTTAGATTTTGGTTTAAATCAATAAAAACACCAATTTGAAATTGCTAGCTCATCTTCATTTGTTCAGTATCTTGCTAACAGGGTTCATCACGAGAAGGCGAACATTGGACATTAGGTCAAGCCCTGCACGCTTCTCTGCATTCCTTATCAGGCAATGTGGAGATCTCCTCCCAGTTATCTAGCTTTGACCCTTAAAACCCCAATAAGTTTTTATAAAAGAAACAATATATAATATGTTTATGTCATAAAGTGTCACACAAAGGGAAGCATTTAAACAATACTTAAATGATGCGATATCAGAATGTGTCCCGGGAGTTCGAAGAATAGAGTAGGAGTCAAATGAATGGGTAATCTTATTAAGCAAGAGATTCGCAAGTAAAGGACGATGTGGAAGGAATACCGTTTGCATAAGGATGACGTCCGTTATGAACGTTATAAGCAGCAGGCTAGAATAGTCGCAACTGTTGTACAGAAAGCAAAGTCTGATTATGAAAAGAAACTGGCTCGCTGTGCTAAAGACAACCCACAAGAATTCTATTGATATGCTGCAAGTAAAAGAAAGAATGAATATGAAAGAATAACTCTTCTAAATCCAGATGGCATGAGGGTTACAAATGCAGAAGAGGTTATTCAGTTAATGACTGCCCATTTTATTAAAAGCTATCAACCTGGTGAACGCAACATTGAGCTCACTGTTACCTCTTCACTAGATGAAGAAATGCAGGCATGTGAGGCCGAGGTGTTAGAGCTGTTGCACAAACTGAATAAGAATTCAGCAATAGGGACTGATGGAATATCACCACGTGTGCTAAAAGAGTGTTCAGCTGAACTGGCCATTCCTTTGACCAGGATGTTTAATATGAGTCTCAGAACAGGGAAGATTCCGCAGGAATGGAAGGAATGTATGTTAATTCCATTGCACAAGGGTGGTGCAAAGACCGATGTACCAACTATCGACCAATTAGTATCTCAGGGATGGTGGTGAAGATTTTGAGAAAATTGGTTAGACCTGCATTCAGAAATGGGTTGACAGTGAATCTCTACTTTGCAATGAACAACATGGATTTACCAAGGGAAGGTCATGTTTTAGCAACTTGCTCACATTCTATAACAATGTTACCATTGAACTATTTTGCTAATGCTTTTGACAGAATACAGCGTGGCAGACTGTTGAAGAAAATGGGTTTGGGTTATACAATATTAGCATGGATAAGAGGATGGCTGACTGACAGATATCAAAAAGTGGTATACGGGGTATCTGAGTCTGCAAGATTTAAGGTAACAAGTGGTGTACCACAAGGATCAGTGCTTGGTCCACTGTTATTCAATCTGTACATTAATGATATTGGGAAGGATTTGATACCCGGGGCAGAGCTGACTACTACCAGGTGCGTCCCCAGGTGGCGGATCGGGGAAAGCCTTCAGATATGGAGGTTAGCTGCGATATAAGCAGAGCAATCTGGCGAATAAGCAGCCGTGGACCAACAGCGACTGAGCTATCAGGGCGTGGGGGAGCAGAAGTGGCAACTCTGTCTCACTTAAAACCTCACAAAGCCCAATGACAACTCGGTGACATGGCGAGTAGTGCCGCCATTAAATAAGTACCTACTGGGGTCACCGCCCCTGACATTGGGAAGCAGCATTGTCAGTACTGACACAAGGTTGAAGCCAAATGATGACGGAAAAGCTTGTGATCAGAGATTTGCAGCTACAAACAGCTACACCATGTCGATGTTTGTTCTCATCATCCAAGCTTATGCACCCACAGCTGACAAAAGTGAAGAAGATGTTGAAGAGTTTTATGAACACCTAAAAGAGATTAAAAACCTAACAAAGAAACATGATATAAACATAGTGATGGGTGACTTCAATGCAAAAGTGGGAAGAGGGGGTGATGGAGAAATTGTTGGCGAACATGGCTTAGGCACCAGAAATGACAGAGGAGATCGTCTAGTCCAATTCTGTCAGGAAGAAGATCTAACAATAGCAAATACCTGGTTTAAACTTCCACCCAGAAGACTGTACACTCAGAAATCGCCTCAAGATAACCAACATAATATTGTCAGAAATCAAATTGATTATATACTGATAAATAAAAGATTCCACAGTAGTATAAAGAGTGCAAAGACTTATCCTGGAGCAGATATCTCATCAGACCACAATCCCATAGTTGCAGAAGTGCGTCTTAGATTAAAATCAGCTAAAAAATCACAAAAGAAGAAAAAGAAAATTGATGTAGAAAAACTGAAAGACCCGAACATAAATAAAAGTGCCAAGACACAGCTTAACCTGCGATTACAACAGATTAACATAGAAGAAAATAAAAGTGTGGAATTTCTTTGGAATAGCTTAAAGAATGCCATCGTAACAACAAGTATTGAAGAAGTAGGTTATGTGAATAATATAAAACAACAGGAATGGATGACAGATGAGATTCTTTCTCTTAATTGATACAAGAAGAATGTATAAAAACAAAGACCTAGCCAGGTATACAGAAACACATAACATCATCAAGAAAAAAATAAAAGAAGCCAAGGAAAATTGGATGAAAGATTTATGTACTGAAATTGAACTGCTTCAGAAACAACATGATAATTTCAATCTTTATAAGAAAATCAACGAAATTTCCGGAAAACTGAGGAAAAAGCAAATAGTGTCTCTAAGAGACGAAAATGGAAAAATAGTTCTAGAAGAAGAGAATAAAGCACAGATTTGGATAAAATATGTAACAGAACTTTTCAATGATACTAGACAGAAGCCTATAAATATAAAAGATAACATTCCAGGACCAGCAATCATGAAATGTGAAATAGAGAATGCTTTACAAACAAGTAAAACAGGAAAAGCCAGATGGTGTGCAAACAGAATTTTTAAAATTAATCGAACCAGATAACATCAAACTTCTTGAAAAACTATTTAATAAAATATATGAAAGTGATGAATTTCCATCAGATTTACATCTACATTTATCACTATCCCAAAGAAACCCAAAGCGAATTCCTGTGGTGACTTCAGACTTATTAGTCTAATGAGACAAACATTAAAAATATTTTTGAAAGTAATTCAGAATCACATTTATAGAAAAAGTGAAGAAACTCTAAGTGAAACACAATTCGGCTTTCGGAATGGTTTTGGTACTAGAGAGGCCCTTTTCTGTACCCAAATATTGATACAAAAATGCATAGAAAAACAGAAATCTGTCTTTATGTGTTTCATAGATTTTGAAAAAGCATTCGACAAAGTCAGACACACCAACTTAATAGAAATCCTTCAACAAATAAGGCTAGACGAACAAGACATAAGACTAATAACAAATCTGTATTGGAATCAGTCAGCTACCGTTCAATTAGACAACATTACCACCAGTGATATTAACATCAAAAGAGGAGTGAGACAAGGATGTGTGCTCTCACCACTCCTGTTCAACATATATGCAGAGGTAATCTTTAAAAAAGCATTGGAAAAATGTCCAGAGGGAATCGCAATAAATGGAAAGATTGTTAACAACCTACAATATGCAGATGACACCGTGCTAATTGCAGATAACATTATGGATCTCCAAAAACTCGTTGACAGAGTATACATAGATAGCCAAAGAATGGGAATAAATATAAACATCAACAAGACAAAATACATGACCATCAACAAACATCCAGCCTCATCAATGAAACTGACACTCAATGGGAAAAATATTGATCAAGTGTCAAGATATAAATATCTTGGTTGCTGGCTTAATGAACGGTGGGATCCAGAAATAGATATAAAGACAAGGATTGAAGTTGCACGGCAGTCCTTCATGAAAATGAGAACACTATTCTGCAATAAAGACCTAAACATGGAAGTCAGATGCCGAATGCTGAAATGTTATGTGTGGTCTATTCTGCTCTATGGAGTTGAAACATGGACATTGAAGGCGACAACCATCAAGAAAATCGAAGCCTTTGAGATGTGGCTATACAGAAGAATGCTAAGATATCATGGACAGAAAAAATTACCAATGAAGATGTCTTAAAATCCATTGGCAAAGCTAAACATCTTGTACAAATAATCAAGAAACGAAAAACATCATATCTTGGACTCATCATGAGAAACAGCAAATACCAACTTCTACAAACTATTTTGGTAGGAAGAATTGATGGCAAAGGAACTAGAGGGAGAAAAAGAATATCATGGTTGGACAACATCAAGACAGGGACAGGAAAGAGCAGTGCACAACTGCTCAGAATAGCACAAGAGCGCAGTTTGTTCGCCAAGATGGTCGCTGACCTTCGATAGAAGATAGCACAATAAGAAGAAGGATTTGATAAGTGCCATACAGTTATTTGCTGATGATGCAAAGATAGATTGGGTAATCAGGAATGCTGCTGATACGTAGTCTTTGCAGAATGATTTGAATAGGCTAGAATTGTGGACATGGGAAAATGGGTGTCACGTCAATGTCAGTAAATGTAAAGTCATTCACTTTGGCATGATTGGATATCCAATGTGGTATTAGGCTAGAAGAAACTGATGAGACTAGGGATCTTGGAGTGTTAATAGATAGGAAGTTGAAGTTTAGAGCCATATGGCAAAGCTTGCAAATATAATTGCAATTCTGGAACAATTGTTCACATGTAAAGATAAGGATGTTAATGTTATTTTACCTCTTTACAAGAGCTTGATAAGACCTCACTTGGATTATTGTGGTCTGGTTTCCGTTGTGATTGTGATATATTGTAGAGAGTACAAAGGAGAGTGTTAAAAATGATATCAGGATTGTGGAATACTGATTATGAAGATAGGTTGAGAATTTTCTAGACCACAGACACTAGCAAACAGGAGAAAGAGGAGCGATATGATTGAGACTTACAAACTTCTGAAAGGATTATACAGGATTTCAATTGATGGAATTTTTCAATTTATGGAGGGTGGGGAAAAGCTGAGAGGGCATCCTTGGAAACTGAAAATGAATGCTGCTAAGAAAGGGATGAGGGCTAGATTTTTCTTTCATAGGGAGTGGTTCGGAATGGATTGCCATTGGATGTTGTGAGTGCAAGCAGTATGAATGAATTCAAGAATAAGTATGATAGCTGATGTGTGTAGGATGTAGCCTCCCTTGTTGAGTTGCTGACTCCCTGGAGGTCTCTCTTAATAATAATAATAATGAAGGTTGCAAAGTTGTTATAAATATAACTATCAAATTCTTGTTATTTACCCTCATAGTGTTTAAAGGATACTGTGATCATAACTACATAAATAACTGTCATAACTACATAACAAACTTTCTTTATACCAAACATAATTACTAACTTTCTATCAACAGTTTTCCTACAAATGAGTATTTTGGAATTCTCTTATTTGACAGATCTGATTGGAAATCTGATGACTTCTTGTAAAATGCTTCTAACCACATTAGTCCACCTAAATCTTTATAAGTCAGAGATTCCAGGAAATTATGTTATTGGTTTCATCCTTTATCCAAGTGTAAGCAAACAAGTGTTTTTGAGTGAAGTGACTTCACGAGTGGGCTACTTGTATATAGAGAACAATGACTCCACAACAGTTGCCTTAGTATCTCATAATGTAATGCATATATCCTCACGGACATGTATAATGCTATACATTATGGGAAGGCACACTACCCAGACTGGTTTCAACCTTTATTGAGGCAAAAAAGTATCATCATCATCATCCTCAAATTCCTGCCATGTACCCTCAAGGGGTGTACAGGATATGACAGTACTACATGAAAAAATTACATCATTACTAATTTCCTATCTACAATTTTCCTCCAAATCACTCTGTTACTTGTCAAGACTCCAACATTATCAGATCTTATATTTCTATCGTCTAAGGCACTTTATACTGTATCAATCCACCTATATCTTGGTCTTCCTCTGGGTCGTTTTCCTGTCAACCTGGCAGAGAACACTTGTTTTGCTAATCTTTCCTATCCCATTCTATTTAAGTGACCATACCACCTGAGATTAGCTCTGCTAACGCATTCCTGGATGCTGACAATGTCAAGTTCTTTCCTAATATCCTCATTTTTAATATGATATTGCCATTGATGCCATCTGTTCACACCTAATCTTTCTCAGGACTCTCATATCTGCGGTTTCTAGTCTTTGGTCAAGTGTTTTACTTCTGACCCAGCTCTCAGATCCATAAGTTAAAACTGGTTTGAACACTGTCTTGTATACAGCTAATTTAGTGTTCCGACTAATTTCTTTCTTATTCCATATGAATTTATTCAACTGACTTCCCACCGTACCAGCTTTGCTGATTCTGTTGTCTATTTCTATATTTAATTTACCATCTTCAGTAAAAATCGTGCCTAAGTAGCAGAAATGTTTTACTTGTTCCACAGGTTCTCCATTCACAACACAGTTGACATTTTCAATGATTCTGCCTATTTTCATTGTCTTTGTCTTTTTATTGCTGACCTTCATACCATATCTATTACAACAGCTATTCAATTTAGTCAGATAATCTTGCAGACTTGTAGCAGATTTATTTAGAAGTATAACATCATCTGCATAAAGCAAAGAGCTGACATTAACATCTCCAATTTTGATATCAGGTTTAATACCACTTTCCTTCATAATGTGATCCATATAGATAATGAATAACAGAGGGGATAATGTACATCCTTGTCTCACACCAGATTTAACATTAAACCATCTTCCTGTACTTCCTTCAATTCTAACTGCTTACTTACAACTCAAATAAAGACTAACTATTGCTTGATATGATGCCCCATTGACACCATATAACTGTAGCGTATTGAAGAGCTTCTCTCTTGGCACCTTGTCATATGCCTTTTCCAAATCGACAAAACTTAAATACAGATCTTTGTTAAATTCCCATGATTTCTCCATTTGTCGTAAAATGAAGATCTGATCCTGACAGCCTCTACTTGACTTTAATCCAGCTTGTTCTTCCACAATTCTTCTCAACCGTTTCTCAAGTATACTTGCATAGATCTTGCCAGGAACACTCAATAAGGAAATACCTCTGTAATTCTCACATTCAGTTTTATTTCCCTTTTTATATATGGGTACTCTGAGAGCTCTACTCCAATCATCGGGAAGTCGTCTCTCTGTCCAGGCTTTCTGAACTATGAAGTGCAGCCACTGTAAGACTCTTATACCACCATACTTCAGCATTTCTGGTCGAATATCATCTACTCCTGCTGCCTTTCCACATTTCAAGCCTTTGATGGCTTTTTCTACTTCAAGTATGGATATGTATTCCTGACTGCATGCCTGGTCTGTGTTTTTTTATCACTGTGCTGTCATCACTGCTTGTTTCATTTAGCAGTTTTTCAAAGTAATTACTCCATACTTCAAGGATATCTTTTTCTCCTGTTTTCATGTCACCTTTATCATCTCTAATTCCTTTTACAGCATTCTTTCCTCCATTCCTAAGCTTCTTCAACAACCTCCAGAATATTTTGCCACCTTCTTGATATTTATTTTCTATTTTTTGCCAAAGTCCTCCCATGACTTTTGTTTAGCTAGTTTTACACACTGTTTAGCTTTCTTACATTTGTCTCTGTACTGTAAGAGTAAAAGCTGACTTATTTGCCAGGAACTTTTGATATGCTTTCTTCTTTTCCTTCACTGCCTCTTTAACTTCCTGTGTCCACCAGGGAGTTCTGATTTTTTTATCCTTGCACACAACCTCACCACATGCCTCTCTGGCAGAATCAATCAATGTTTTCTTCAGAGTTTGCCACTGAATCTCCAAGGTTTGATTCCTGTTCTCAAACTCTTTCATTTTCTTTTCAATAATCTTTCTGTATTTTAGTCTACAGTTCATATCTGAGAGCTGCTCAACTTTTATTCGCTTTAAAACTTTTTTACATGTTATTCTTTTCAATATGAAATTCAATTTTATCCTGCTCAAGACTAAATAGTGATCACTTCCAATTTCAAATCCTCTGTACACTCTGGTGTCCTGCACCAGGGAGAAAACATCACTATCAACAATAACATAGTCAATGAGACTTTTCTTATTCCTAGCCTCTTCTCTCCATGTGAATTTGTGCACATTTTTATGTTGGAACATGTTGTTAGTAATAACCAGTCCATGTCCTGAGCAGAAATCCAACAGATATTTACCATTATTATTAGCTATGCTCTTTTCTCCAAATTTTCCCAAAATATTTTTGTATGTTTCACAATCATTTCCTACTCTGCTATTTAGATCCCAAACAAGGACCAACTTTTCCTTTTTCATTGTGTCAGTTGCTTTTTCTAAAGCCTCAAAAAATTCCTCCACTTATTTGTGCCTATGGTCCCACAGAAGTAGAACCTTCTGTGGGACCTAATGTTGGAGGCTTAATGGATTTTTTACAACACTCAAAAAGAATTAAAATAGACTTTAATACTTTCTATATTTCGTCCTAGTCACTAGGACATCTACAGGGATTACAAAAAAATTAAAGTAACATATGCACAAATAACAAACAAAACTAAGCCCAACCACGTGGGTGACACTAAAGTCCTATCTAGGTAGAGCGCCCTCTAAGGGCAGTAGTAGGCGGCCTGGAATGTAAGGTGGGAACTCTGGTGATGAGTGTTTCCCAAATCTTCGGAAGCTTAATGCACCCATATTTATTGAGATTTGGTTGGTTTTTGAGAGCTGCTGCTGCTGCTTCTAAGAAAAGTCTCTCTTTCTTGAATTTGCTGTGGTGGAGCATGGTGGTTTTCTTCCATGATACTCTGTGGGTGGTGTCGAAAACATGGTCAGCCAAGCCTGAATGGCCATAGTTGTGTTTGAAGATGTAAGACTTGTGTTCCTCTAGACGGATGGATGCTGATCTGCCTGTCTGTCCAAAGTACGCCAGCTTGCAGGAACAGGGTACTTTGTAAACTCCAGGCAGAGAGAGAGGAGGGAGCTGATCTTTAGTAGAACGGATAAGGGTAGCCAGTTTGCGGTGGGGCTTATATGCTGTGTGTAGATTGTATTGTTTTAGTATCTTGGCTATTTTTTCAGATGTGCCACGGATGTAGGGTATGGTGATGGCATTTTTAAAATCTTGTTGACGAGAAGGAAGGGGAATGGGGGAGGAGTTGATTATTTTTTTGATACTGTGATCGCTGTAGCCATTGGAGAAGAAAGTGCTGTGTATGTGTTTAAGCTCATTAGTGAGGGTGGTTCCACTGGAACAAAGATTGTGGGCTCTCTTGGTAAGAGTTTTAATTATGCCATATTGTTGAGAGGGGTGGTGTTGGGAGAGTTTGTGAATGTATCTGCCTGTGTGTGTGGGTTTTCTGTATACAGTGAAGGTAAGTGTATCATTAGGCAGGCCTGTGACTAAGGTGTCTAGGAAGGGTAAACAATCGTTCTTTTCCTTTTCCATAGTGAACTGGATTCTTGGATGTAGACTATTGAGATGACTGAGGAAGGAGTCTAACGTGTCTGGGCCATGAGGCCAAATAGAGAACACATCATCTATATATCTTAGCCAGATAGAAGGTTTGAGTGGGGCTGAGTCTATCTTCTGTGGGACCATAGGCACAAATAAGTCTCATTGTCCAGTTTCCCATTCTCATATTTGCCCACATTACTCTACTTGAGACTGACTGCCATTCAAGAAGATTAGCCTCGTATTTTGTGTTGAATACTATGGCTACACCTTTTCCTTGATTGTCATTGCCTGAATATAACATTTTGTATTTATTGCTCAGAAAGATCTCACCAGTTTCGATCTGGTACTTATCTAATTCCTCAGCTAGCTCCATTTCTTTGCGATTCAGGCTTCTTACGTTGATAGTACCAATCTTTACCTCTGGTGATGTTGAGTTGGGGTTTGTTTTCAGATTTGTTCCAATAGCTGACTTTTCGCTGTTCTCCCTGGTTCCCTGGCGATAACAACGGGGGCCTTGTTTAACCGGGCGACGCCCCAGCCGGCATGAAATTTTGTCATGTTGTACCGTCATATGCTAATCGTAGGCCTTTCTCCTGATAGTATTAGGAGCAAGAAAAGATAGATAGATGTAGTATGAGAGAAAAGATCTCAGCTCTTTTATATTGTCATGTAGCCAAAGGCTATCAGTTTTCCTCATTCACCAGATCAGTGACCAAAATACCAATTGAAAGTAAAGTGCAAAGATGACTGATACCAAGGTGGTTAGCCTTATCTGAGTTAACCACCTTGAGTTGGCTTTCTCTGCCTGGGATTGCTCTCCAGTCATTCCTGCAGTTGACTATAAGACCACTTTGAATTAAGAGGATGGAACTATTTATAAACCTCTCATACCAAAAATATACAGAATTTTATCTCCCCCTGGTATTACATTGCATAATGTGGGTGGTCTACCATCATCATCTCCTCCACTTCATAACAGGTCGAGTCCACTAAGAAGAAAGGTTCTCCACTTAGCGTGATCTTTAGTAATCTCTGTCATGACTGTATAGCTGGGTAGATGAGAATGTTCTTTCAGCAACTTTATCCAAGTACTTCTTGGTCTGCTGCTAAGTCTTTTACTTCCTATATATATCCATTCAGAACTAAATATGGCAGTCTATGAGGGGGGGCCATTCTCTGGATGTGACCAAACCATCTCAATTGATGCTTAATGATTGTATCTATTATGTTATCTGGGAAGTTTAAATCTATTCTGACTTGATCATTAGTCTTGTGTTGCATCCAGTGGGTGTTATTAATTTTTCTGAGGCATTTCATTTCAAATGCTTCAAGTTTCTTGATTGGTTGTTGAGTTAATCTCCAGGCTTCTGAGGCATAAGTAGCCGAGGGGATGATAATTGGTTTATATAATTTTAATTTTAGATTTGTTGGGATTTTTTTATTTTTCCATATTTTATTTAGTTTATTCATGCTGGTCCATCCTTGGTTTACCCTGTGTTTTACTGTTTCCATATTGTTGAGGTTACTAGAAATGAGACTACCAAGATAAACATATTTATTAACTTGTTCCAACAGGTGATTTTCGAGATTTATGGAAATATTTTCTTCTTCTCTACCTATCTTCATTATTTTTGTTTTATGAAGATTTATTTTCATACCATAAGTTTTACAGGAGTCATTTAGAATATTAATAGTTTTTTTTCTAACTGTGATTTAGAATCTGCTAGGATAATGATATCATCAGCGTATTTAATGTGATTAATGTTGATACCATTGATTTTTACACCTGGTTCATCAGCTGTGGTTTTACAGACTTCTTCTAGGAAGATGATAAAGAGTTGAGATGAGAGAGGGCAACCCTGCATTACACCTTTCTCAATTCTGAAATCCTCGGTTTTAATGTTGTTTGTTTTAATGGTAATAAATATAAAAATGTTGAAATATCTGAATCCATTTTTCAAGCAAGCTTTTGATTCAGTTAATAGAAAATGGTCTACACCATATATAGTCAAAAATTTGATATTTCCTAAAATTCTTTCTAAATGCAAAAATTGTCTGACAGAACAATATAATTTCCACAATGCAATATTATAAAGCATTTGGATGTTTCTTTCTAACCTTCCAGAAATGGTATTTTAATTCATTAATTATAAAAAATCAAAATTCTCTTCCTATTGCTGACAGATGGTGGGTACTGCAAAAAAATAATCTGTTCTGTTGTAAGTAATGGAATGCCTTACACATTACATAATCTGTTCCAAATATCCAGGGTAAGAGGGGGCAGCTGTAGAATGCATGTTCTGCAGTTTCCACTCAGTAACAGATTTCATAGATTGAATCTCCGATGTTAAAGTACTTCCATTTGATGGTATTGACTGGAAGGCAGCCATATACAATTCTCCAAGCAAGATCCCTCCTGTTAGAGTATCCTTGGAAGTTTAATAAGTTAAGAAACAAAGTGTTGTTGTCAGTACCCAACTGGAAGTTCATGCAAAACAGATTAAAGTTATCTTTATACCAAATTTTACTTTTTTAAATGGAAAGAATGTCAATGCCTGAGTATTGTAGCGGTCTTAGAGTTAAGCTCAGTGTGTTGTAGTATTCTGGAAGAATCTCAGCTTTTGGACCTTTGATGTTTTTAAGGATACTTATGACATAAAGACTGAATAATATAAGCACGTAAACACAAGAAAGATATTTAATTAACCAAATATATCGGTTGGGAAATAGCAGACCATCTTCAGTGGCACTACAAGAACAGTCTTAAAAAAAATACAAGGTGGAATACTAACAATAGATCATTTAATAATAGAACAAGCCACGTGATATTATATCATTAAGTATTAAAGGGAATATTTTTAAGCAGAGACATGATTGAAATAAAGATATTAATTAATAATATTAAATAACATAAAATTAATATGAATTTATGAGTTATCCTGATTAGACTTTCCCAGATTTTTGATATAGATATACAGTCATTCTGATTCAGGTTAGGACGATGGAGTAAGGCCTCTGCATTTTCTTTGAATAGACTTCATAGACTATTCAAAGCCATCAAGCCTACTACGGACAGACAGGAAGAACTGTGGACATCCGCCTCAGTGAACACAAAAAATATATCCGACACTTTCGCTATGGCAAGTCGGGTCTGGCAGACCATGCTTTAGCTACCCCTGCACACAGGATCAATTGGAAATAAACAAAAGTAATGCACAGAAGCTTCTACAAGTCGGAGAGGTTGTTCCTGGAGTCAACAAAAGCCTTAAAACATATTCCAAACCTTAACAAGTATGGCTGTATAATTCTACCAAAGATTTGGGAAACAGTCATCCTAATACCAAATTAATATTTATTACTTTTATTTTGGTCATAGGATGACTGTGTGATGACTTTTTTTTTAACCTAGATGGCGCCATATTAGGACTTTAGTCTTGTGTTGCACGCTGCAATTACTTATGCCCCACTGTTACACCAGATTGTGGTTGTCTTGCATTTCTAACAAACTTTGTGTTGTGTGCTCTTAAGATGCTGGATATAATACCAGCAAAATATTAGCTTTTAAGTTAATAAATATTATTTTCTTATCCATCTGTGTTCATATCATACCGTGAAATCTATTACAACAAGAAGAAATGAGTGGAAGGAGAGTAATTAATATGGGAGATTTCAACTATGGTAACATTGATTGGAAGGAGGAGAGGACACATGGGAGGAAGGAATTGCATTTTATGTGGTTATTAAGGGATAACTATCTGTGACAGCATGTAATGGATAATACTAGGAGTCAGAGAGTGCTTGACCTGGTAATTGCATTGGCTGTAACAAATATGACCACGTTGCCACCAATTGGTGAGAGTGATCATGGGGTCTTGACTTGGGAGGTGGCTAAAGGTGTGGAATTTACAATTAAGACAGGGAATTATTGGGCTGGTAAGTATGGCAAGCTTAGGAGATTGATTGGTACAGTGCCATGGCATGTACAACTGCAAAGGCTAGAAGTTGACAGTGCATGCAAGGCAGTTAAAAAGTGTTTGCATGAAGCAATGACTGACTGTATACCTAGAGTCCGAATAATAAATCAAGTAGGAGTTAAATGGATGAATAACACCATTAAACTTAGCTGCAAAAAAAGAAAACAACTATGGAGGTAATTTAAGGAGAAAGGTGACCGGCGGGCACATGAACAGTATGCAGCGCAGGCCAGAAGGGTAACAAGTGTGGTAAGAAGAGCAAAAAAAAAACGATTATGAAAGAACATTGGCCATGCAGGCTAAAGAAAATCCTAAATTTTCTTTAGCCTGCATGTCAGAATTGTCAGTTTTTTTGATATGTTACAAGTAAAAGGAAAAATGTATATGGCAGAATGATTTTAAAGAATGCCAATGGTAGGGAGGTAACCAAATCAGTTGATATAGTTGAATTACTGAGCGAGCACTTTGCAAGAGTATATCATCCAGGTGGTGACATTGCAGAATTGAATGAACCAATAGATTATACGGGAATTATGGTGAATGAGGTGAAGGTGAGTAGTCTATTGCAAAACCTCAATATCAATATATCTGTCAGATTGAATGGTATACCAGCTCGTGTCGTACGTGAAGCGGCTAAAGAATTGTCAGTACCCTTGACCATTTTGTTTAATCTGAGTCTTGGGTCTGGGTTAGTCCCGAGGGAGTGGAAAGAGGGGAAAATAGTTCCACTGCATAAAGGAGGTTCCAAGACTACTGTTGTCAATTACCGACAGATTAGAATATCAGGAATCGTTGTCAAGGTCTTGGAGAAACTAGTCGAGAAGAATACAGGATTGGATAGATGAAAATGGGATACTGTATGGGGGCAACATGGTTTTGTGAAGTGCCTCAGTACTACTTACTCACGTTTTATAACACAGTGATGGCTGAACTGGATAAGGGTAATAGGTTTACAGTGATTCTACTGGACCTTGCCAAGGCCTTTGACAGGACACCACATGGAACTCTAATAAGTAAACTGGTGCAGATGGGGATGGATATAGGATTGGTGAGATGGATAGGAGGGTGGTTGATGGAGAGATACCAGAGAGTGGTTTATTCAGGAGTGGAAACGGCTTGTGACTAGTGGTGTGCCACAGGGTCCGTTCTTGGACCACTACTTTTCAATTTGTTCATTGACTATATAGGAAAGGATCTGAGAGGAATTGTTCACTTGTTTGCTGATGATGCAAAGTTGGGTAGAGCAATTGTGAGTGTACAGGATGTCAAAATTTTGCAGGATGATTTGGTTAGTTTGGAGGACTGGGCTAGGGAAAATGGATGTCAATTTAATGTGGCAAAGTGTAAGGTTATGTATTTTGGAGTGAAAAGATTAGCAGCAGTATATCACATTGGTGGAACTGTACTCCAGGAGATTGATGAGGCCCGGGATTTGGTAGTGTTGGTGGATAGAGAGTTGAAGTTTAGGGGGCACATTGCATGAGTGGCTAAATCAGCTCATCAAATCACTTGGTTACTGAAAAATACGTTAACAAGCAGAGACAAACAAGTTATTGTTCCTCTATATCGAGCCCTGATAAGACCCCATCTGGACTACTGTGCCCAGATATGGGTGCCAGGGTTTCTTCTTGATGGGGAGGAGGTGGAGAGGATCCAGAGATGAATGACCAAGATGGTGGCAGGTCTGTTGAATGAATCTTATGAGAACAGATTGAAGATTTGTGGGTTGCAAAAATTGGTTGATAGGCGGAAAAGGGGTGATATGATTGAGACATTCAAATTACTGAAGGGTTTCTATAAGATCAATCCAGAAGGTATTTTTGAGAATAGGACTGGTGGTGGGAGGACTAGGGGCCATACATGGAAGCTGGGCAAGAATGTGGTTGATAAGGGTGTTAGAGCTAGGTTTTTTACTTGGAGAGTGATAAATGAGTGGAATAAGCTCCCAGAGTCTGTTGTGGGTGCTATGACCGTGAATGAGTTCAAGGCGAGGTATGATAGATACTGTGTGAATGTTGAATAGTTGTTCTTGACATGATGTTAGGGCCTCCCTCGATGAGTCTGTCAACTCCTTGGAGTTGCCCGAAATAATAATAATAATATTTAGGACTTCAGCAACCTTTAATCCAGCCTGAATTCTAGCCTAAGTTGAATAGAAGGGCACCAAAATAGCATTTCTTTGCTTTTTTTCAGGTAAAATCAAATATTAGGATATCCATGAATTGTTTCAGATAAAACCAAAGTATTCAACCATGGAACTCTTTCAAAACACTTCAGACCTCTACTAAGCAGAGTATTGCCCGAAAGCAGAGTCAAACCCACAGCCTTGATGATCGATGAGTGAACAAGTATGTTATCCACTCAGCCATGCAAGCTAGCAGTATATTTCACTTACCTAAATATATTTACTAAAATGCAAGAAAAATATTAAATGATTTACAACCACTGCTGTGATTACATGAGTGTTTTATTAATAATATTAATTAACAGTTATTAATCAACATCTTATAGACTGTCTAGAAATATGCCACCATAGGTTTTTTACAGCAGTCTGTGGTAAAGCAAGAATTATACACATGGGCAGTATTCATGATATCAATCTAACTGGTGGCATAAATATCTGCACATGGTTGCATTAAGAATTGAAGGATTTTATTCCATTAACAAATTTATTTCAGTATAAATTATTCTTAGTGAATTTATGGTGTATTTTGCATTTAGAGACCAAACGTCAGATATCATGTCTTTTAATTTACTATCCTGGCATCTTGTGTTTACATTATCTGAAATAAAATGCACCAAATATTTGTTTTCTCCCCTTCCCTACATCTTTATCAATCTATCCACAAATTTTCTAGGCTAGTTCTTCACTTGAAGATGTGGGAATTTAGATGAGCTGAGCATTGATGACACTTTTTTGTTCATGAGTGCAAATTCCATCTTAAGTGGGTTATCTTATATATGATACTGATGCTCCAAGTAGTACAAATGTATGTGGGAGATTGCCATCTATGTTTTATGTGATGTATGTTGTATTTATGTTATAAAATGCAGACTTCATTAATGTTGCTATTTTGTGTCTTTGTTATAAATTATATAAGATTTTGCTTCTTGTTTGTGTATATGTATTATATATATAAATGCCTTTTCTTCCACAGATACTTTTCCTTATTCATGAACCTTCTAAATGAATGCAGTGAAGCACCAGAAGATAAAGAAGTTTCTAGGCATAGAGTTCAGCCATCTAAATTAAGTGAATTGAGAACATGTACTATACAAGCTATGTCAAATTTGCTTAGTGCAAATATTGATAGTGGATTAATGCATTCTATAGGTACTGTATGAAAGTTTTAATCGCATCTTATTATAAGTATGTAACTACAGTAGTCTACCATTTATTGGGTCTTCTAAACAGTGACCCCTCAATTAACTGGCCCCTGCATGTCAATTCATTTCCTGTAGGGCACTATGTAAGTTTACTTCAGTTATCCAATCCTTCAGTTATCAGAACTTTCTGTTCTGATAACTGAAGGAAGAGTGGAAATACAAATTGAAACTGAATTAATAGCATTAGTGTCCTTCAGAATTTAAATTTAAACTTGACACAACTATATTTGTTGAGGATTGGAGACTGTGAGATTGTTTCATGTCTTGCAAAAGATACAACCATGGAGAACATTCATAGTTGTAAAATGTCTGCATTACTGACATAAAATTGAAAAGAAACAGATAAATAAACAGTGCATATTAGTCATATTAATTAAATATTTCAGATAGAAAATAACCATCCATGTCACTAGTACCTCTTATATTATGCTCTACCTACATTGTCCTCATCTTTGCAAAGAAGGGATAATAATATACTGGCCAAGAGGGATTGATATTTTCAATTAAATATTTCGAGTAAATAGTTATTAATATTTGATTAGGTTATAATCTTCTGACTATTGCTACTAGCTGTATTAGCTAGTAGTAGTAGTAGTAACAAAAAGTATTAAGTGGTTATTTCTTCCATGGCCACTTCATTAGGTGCATGCTGGTATCATGGATGGTAATATAAATTTAATGGAGAATAACATTAAGTAGACTGAAAATGAGGTATATGCATATAAATATAGTTGTAGCTTTGAGCAACAGTGGGACATCTTTGTTACCTAAATGACTGTGTGTGGTATAATAGCTTGTGTTAGATATGCTGGTGTAAGTATCATTGATACTGTAACTAGGAGATATTCACCCTGTTGGTAGCCTTTAGATTATAGCAGCTTGTCGATGCAAGAGATTGATGTAGGATTATTACAGGAATTGGTAACATTATAGTTAAAAAATTGAAAGATGAAATATGATACTCAATATTAAAAAATTGCATCAATGCTTCAGTTTTAATTTCTGTCAGATCTTTTGGAGTGGCAAAATAGGTGAAACAAAAGTGTATGTCTAAGTTAAATTAAAAGAGATAACATATTATAAACAAGCTATAACTAACTTTTTACTCATCTAATGATTTCTATAAAATTTCCTGCTGTCAGTTTTGCATAGAAATTAGGTAGAATTATCTAACAGAAACATTATTTTTTATTTTTAAAAAAAATCTTATTTTTCAGTTTGTTCTTATGTTTTTTAATAGAGCTGATTGTTCTGTGATTCCTCTATATGTTATTTTGGTTTCATGTACTCAAGTGGTCTCTGAAGTAGACTGGTTTAGAATTTCTGTATCTGTGGTAGGTTAACCATTTGTCTTCCTCCAAGAGTTAAGCCAGTTCATAGATGTTGATATTTAAAAGAATATCAGTTTCATGCAGTTGTGTGCAGTATATTGTCAGGTACTAAATTTATGTACTTTTGTTAGCTTAGTTTAAAGATGCTAAAATAGCAATCCTAGTAATCTAGGTACTACACAACTGTAGTACCTAGAACATCTACTCAGTTTTGACTTTCCTCTAAACCATGCTGGAGCTAAATGCATAGTAGCAAAGGAAGCTTAAAATTCTTGGGGTATCTTCCATAGATATCTGGCAACAACAGATCTGATTGCTGTTGTAATAGATTTCATGGTATGATATGAAAACAGATGGATAAGAAAATAACTATTTATTAACTTAGAAGCTAATATTTCGCTGGTATTATATCCAGCATCTTCAGAGCATACAACACAAAGTTTGTTACAAAAGCAAGACAACCACAATCCGGTGTAATAGTGGGGCTAGTATAAGTAATTGCAGCGTGCAACACAAGACTAAAGTCCTAATATGGCACCATCTAGGTTTAAAAAAAAAAAAAAAAAAAAAAAAAAAAAATTCAAAGTTTTGAAATAGTAGTCCAAATGATAGATAGTCTTGAAAGTTTTAAAAAATAAAATAAAATAAAAGTAATATTAATTTGGTCTTAGAATGACTGTCTCCCAAATCTTTGGTAGATTTATACAGCCATACTTGTTAAGGTTTGGAATATGTTTTAAGGCTTCTGTTGATTCCAGGAACAACCTCTCTGACTTGTAGAAGCTTCTGTGCATTACTTTTGTATCTTTCCAATTGATCCTGTGTGCAGGGGTATCCAAAGCATGGTCTGCCAGACGTTGCTTTGGATACCAAAGATTTGGGAGACAGTCATCCTTAGACCAAATTAATATTTATTACTTTTATTTTATTTTTTAAAACTTTCAAGACTATCATTTGGACTACTATTTCAAAACTTTGAATTTTTTTAAATTTTATTTATTTATTTTTTTTTAAATTTAGATGGCACCATACTAGGACTTTAGTCTTGTGTTGCACGCTGCAATTACTTATACTAGCCCCACTCTTACACCGGATTGTGGTTGTCTTGCTTTTGTAACAAACTTTGTTTTGTGTGCATCTGAAGATGCTGGATATAATATCAGTGAAATATTAGCTTCTAAGTTAATAAATAGTTATTTTCTTATCCATCTGTGCTCATATCATACCGCGAAATCTATTACAACATGTCTGACGAACACATAAGCCTATCCATGCATAGATCTGGTTGCTTTTGAGCATGCATATGCTAGAGCAAGATATATCCATCCTTAGAACCAATAGGTCTCCTGAATCTGAATTACAATCTCTATAAGAAACTACGACTGACACCCAAGTCTGCAATAAAATCTGGAAAATGAAGGGAAGATATGCCACCCACTCAGTTTTGTATTCTTGAACATAACGTATGTCCAAAAACAGTTGCCAATATTCAATATTCTCAGGAACATTTTTGCCAAAATGTAAGCAAAGCTCTCTTCAGTGTTGAGAAGATTACAATAGGTTGTTTAAAAAACAAACAAACAAAAAAACAAAAACTGAAATCTGCTTTGCTTAAATGTCATCCACTATTGTTGGACTAGATATCCTTTATCAAATTGTTATACATCTGCCATCTCTACCATCATTGATGGATCAACTTGCTCTACTTATTCAACAGAATGTTGTGTGAGAATGTGTTTCTGACAGCCTGGTGAAAGGCAATTATTGCCTAAGCTATCATTCACTTTCGCTGACCAGCTGGCTGTTCAGGATCCTGCAAAAAATGGTTAACTCTAATCTCGTATTGTTTCTGAAGACAGAAGCAATCCTTTTACCAGGACATAGTCTGGCTTGCATAAACATATTCAGCAACTGATCATCTAATCCAAATGGAAGCATTCATTAGAGATACCTTCCTAAAACAAGAGTACTTAGTATCAGTTTTCTTTGACATGTGAAAGGCTTACAACACTGGTTGGAGATTGGGATGCTGAACATCCTACAGAAGATGGTCTCAGGCAACTCTTGCAAGTCTGAGTGTACACGACACTCTTTCAAACCCACATCCTTCAATCGAGGTTAACTCAAGTAACAAAATAACCGCCTTCAGCTGTAAGTAATGCATTCTATGTGAATGATTTTATCATTTTCTATCTATGCATCTGTTTTTCTATGCAGTATGGCATAGAAAGACTGCAGCAAGCCATTGATCATCTTTCCATGTGGGTGCTTGGAAATGAGTTCAGTTTGGAAGACAGTTTGCATGCATATTTGCTGCAAACTTGGTCTTCATCCTGATCTAGAATTAAGATGAGGACAAACTTTTAACCCAGTTGCAACAGCAGCAAACAGGTTCTTCAGTAGTTAAGTATTTTTTCCCTATTTTTTATTAATTTTATATATTTTTTGTATTTTTATTTTATTTTTTATATAATTCCGAAATCCAGCTCTGGAAACCAAACATGGAACCAAAGTTCCATGTTTGGAAAAGTGAGACTACTGCCAAGCAAGTCAGTAGTCTCACACAGGACAATGAAATTCCTCTTCCACCTACTGCCACATGTCTACTTATCATATTGCAGCTTTTCTTTGTGCAGGTTAGCAGAAACATTCAATCCCTCCAGCTGTTTACCAGAAATTCTTTCAGGCTCACAGAACAGAATGCTCTGGTTTATGTCTATCTGCATGGACAGTTCAAAATTAAAAATCCCTATTTTATATGAAGCATATTTTCTAATATTCTCTGGAAACAAGATGTAATATCTAATATCTACAACATAATATCTAATTATAGATTCTACTAGAATGTAACAACTTTACTGCTTAGCTGCATGCCATAGATTTTGCACTAATCAACTTATATAAAATTAAAACACTACCAGTGGTGCATAATCTATACAGACTTGCAAATCTTTCTACATTCAGTAAGAAATCTGGTATACCAAAAACATCCAACATTTGATCTTTCTGTTATGAGGCTACATCTGGATGTGTGATTCTGTCAACTCCTAAGCCATGTGGGATAAAGAGACACAAGGTAGCAGATACTGCAGCTGGGTCAGATCATCCCCAAAGATGCCATCACCTGTCTGTCCTCCACACTGATTACAAGCAGGCTGTTAAAAAAAAAGCAAAACTGTTATCCTGGTGCAAGCTTGATGGAATAGACAAACAACAACCTCTGCCATTTCAAACCTGAAATCAAATTGTACTGTCTAGTCCACAGACCATAAAGATGAAGTGTGTCTTGCTTGGCTCTGCATAAGTTATAGTCATTTTACAAGCACCTTCCTGTTGAGGAGTGATTTCTGTGTTTCTACTTTACCTATCATGCATGTCCTAATCGACTCCTCTATTTCATTAGTGAGTGCAGTCACTATTTTAGTGCTTTTAATAACTCCCAAGCTATATGTGCTTGGGCAGGTTTTATCTGCTTTCATGAGAGATTTCATGTGTACACTACTCTGGCATTGGAGTGATTCAAATATCAACTCCTTATCACTCCAAACTTCATAGTGTCAAATTGAATTACCACTAGTATTATGTGAATTTTTCAAGTCAACAGGAGGAACACCAATCCACATCAAGACACAAGTGTTTCATATCTAATGTATATTTCAGAGATATTTTAATTTCAAACTTACTTCATCTATCTCTTTTTTTCAGTTATGCTTAATTATAAATTGTATATATCAGGATATATTATAGTTTGAAGGATTTAAAAAATTTTTTTTATAGGGTTGGGTTATCATAAAGATCTACAAACACGTGCAGCATTTATGGAAGTCCTTACCAAAATTTTGCAGCAGGGTACTGAATTTGACATGCTTGCAGAAACTGTTCTTGCAGATCGTTATGAACAGTTAGTGCAATTAGTGACCATGATTGGAGATAAAGGAGAATTGCCAATTGCTATGGCTTTAGCAAGTGTTGTAGTGACACCTCAGATGGTAACTTTTTTTATTTATTCATTCATTGTTTAATTTAATGTAATTTTTAACTTTTTGTACCACATATCAGATTTGTAATCACGGGTCTGCACACTACTATCCTTATCTGTAAGTGTAAGGCTTTACTGATTTCTCAGTACTAATTAGCATGCTAAATATCATTCTCTCTGAAATTTCAATCATTTGTAGCTTATTTTTCAGTAGTGAAAAATAATTATATATTTTATTATCATTAACTGGAATGCACACTGTAAGTAACCTAATAATAAGATCTAGTTTATCAACAGTCTTCTTTGTTGGCAAGATCTTCAATTTGATCTAAGGTATGCTTAACTGCATCTGGATTATACGATGTGTTTATGTCAAACTTCATTCAAATTGTTTGGGGCAGAACAATTTCATTGCTGCTGAGAGATTGAGAGTTCAAATCCCATCATGGCATCAGTGTTTCTCAAACTGCTATAGTAATTTTGAGACTTTCATGGCAATTCCACCCTTGAAAAGTTGCAGAATTGTCTTTGTGACATTTATAAACAAGCCTACCTGCAGTGAAATTCAAATAGATGGCCTGTTGCTTAGAAAGTAGAGACACTAAAGATTCACACCTGGGCTAGCAGATACATAATTTATTAAAGAAAGTTGCATATTCTTGTGATATGCAATAAAATGGAGTTTAAACATAAACCACACAATCAGTAGTAAATTATAGATTTATAACCTTTCATTAGCCATATTAGCTAACATCATTAGATCTCAAATGCAGCATGATGGAAGCAGTGCAGATTTCAGAGTTGGTCAATAAAGAAATGCCAAAATGCATCTTATGTAGTTATTATAATTCAGTCATTAAGAGCAGTGAATGCTCTAAACAACTTCCTTAAACAGAAACCACAAATAATTGAATGATACTTTTCACAATGGAAAAGAACATGGAGGTTGTTGAACTCCTTAATTATGCAGGGTATATGCATAATCAAATGTTTCTAGGTGACTTATTACAACAGGTAATCTGTGAAGTCAGGCAAATCAATTCTCTCTTCATATTTGTCTTTCATACCAAATTCATTCTTCATAAACACTATTCTGGCTCAAGTGTTTTTTGGATCTTTTATTATCTGTTGTCTGTCCACCTTTTCTGTGCCATTTCATTTCCCATGCCTTATTCCAGCTGTTAGGGGTTAGCATTTTGAATGCTTTCCTCTTCACTCCTTTCATTTTTTAGGCTTCTTCGTCCTCCTCCTTTAGTTTCCCACAACCTTCAATCCTCTACTTTTCTCTTACTAATGATGCTTTTTTATTTTTATTTTTTTTTTAATTCTTCTCCTACATGACCTTATACTTGTATTAGTTCTAATTGGTCTATCTCCAGTCTTCTTTCCAAATGAAAATCCATAATAAGTGACTTTCCTTCATCTTCCATTGTATCTACCCTTTTACCCTATATTCCATAGTGATCCGGTATACTTATTCTCAGCATCCATATCTCTTCTCACTCCCATTCCTTGCTCATGTTTCAGAGCTGACCACTTCCTTAACCTTCCTTTAAGTCTTATCAACACTGTATTATCACATAATGTTCCACTTACTGTCTCCACTTCATCTAGCTATTCCAGTTCTTTTGCACCTTCATGATTAGTTTCTCCCATGATCAAATTCCTGATATATATACCCTCAAGGTAGGGAAGAGGACAGAAATGTACAGGATATTACTATAGTACTATATGAACAGTGTTTGTCATTATTAGCTTCCTGTCAACAATTTTTCTCCTCTCCTCGCAACAAATTATTCTTCGTCTATAATTAGGTTTTGATGAAAATAACAGCACAAAGAATAATAAAACTATGGTCAGTCTTTAACCCTTTCTGACCTGAATTTTTTGTTACAAGTGAAAAAAAAATTTTCTTTCGATTTATTTTGTCTTTAGGTCTAAAAAAGCAAGGATATGAATCATTTCAGAATTGGAATCATTCGCCACGTAATATGGGCTGTGAAGGCCAAGAAAGTTAATGATTCCAATTGGAATCACTAGGGCAGAAAGGATTAAATAAAGACTGGCCATACCCGATTGGTTCTAATATTTCATCTCTGTTAGAGAGACATTTTGGCATATAACGTAAAAATTGTAGTTAAAAACATAAACAATAAATGGAAGATATCAGGCTAGATGCCTAAAGGCCCGAGAAGGATGTCCTCTATGGGTACTTGTTGGTGGTCTCGGCTATTAGGCAAGTAATCTAAAAATTAAGGTTTTCTAAATTTCGAAAAGTTTAACAACCATATTTATTCAGATTATATTGGATTTTTGAAGTAGTGATTCCCAACTAAATAGGAATTTAGTTGGATTTATAAAATCTCAACTGAATTTCATATTGAAAAGAATAACATATAAGAAAGTTTTAAAGTGAATAAAAGTTGAGCAGCTCTCAGATGTGAACTGCACTCTAAAATGATTGAAGACAATGACTGAAGACAAAACATGATTGAAGAAAAAATGAAAGGGTTTGAGAACAGGAACCAAACCTTGGAGATTTAGTGGCAAATACTGATTGATTCAGCCAGAGAGGCATGTGGTAAGGCTGTCTGTAAGGATAGAAAAATCAGAACTCCATGGTGGACACAGGAAGTTAAAGAGGCAGTGAAAGAAAAGAAAAAAGCATATCAAAAGTTCCTGGCAAATAAGTCAGCTTGTGCTCTTAGAGAATACAGAGACAAATATAAGAAAGCTAAACACTGTAAAACTAGCTAAACAAAAGTCATGGGAGGACTTTGGTAAGAACATAGAAAATAAATATCAAGACGGCGATCAGATATTCTGGAGGTTGTTGAAGAAGCTTAGAAATGGAGGAAAGAGTGCTGTAAAAGGAATTAGAGATGATAAAGGTGACATGAAATCAGGAGAAAAAGATATCTTGAAGTGTGGAGTTATTACTTCGAAAAATTGCGAAATTAAATAAGCAGTGATGACAGCATAGTAGTAAAAAACACTGACCAGGCATGCAGTCAGGAATACATATCCGTACTTGAGGTAGAAAAAGCCATCAAAAGCCTGAAATGTGGAAAGGTAGCAGCAGTAGATGATACTCGACCAGAAATGCTCTAGTATGGAGGTATAAAAGTCTTACAGTGGCTGCACTGCATAGTTCAGAAGACCTGGACAGAGGGACGAATCCCAGATGATTGGAGTAGAGCTCTCATAGTATCCATATATAAAAAGGGAAATAAAACTAAATGTGAGAATTACAGAGGTATTTTTCTACTGAGTGTTCCTGGTAAGATATATGCAAGTATACTTGAGAAACAATTGAGAGGGATTGTGTAAGACAAGCTGGATTCAGGCCAAATAGAGGTTCTCTGGATCAGATTTTCACTTTACGACAGATAGTTGAGAAATCATGGGAATATAACAAAGATCTGCATTTAATCCGTGTGTAGAGGCTTAAGTGCTGTGAGGACATCATGTTAGAGGCATAATGGATTTTTTTTCCCTGAGAGTTGTAAAAAATCCATTAAGCCTACAACATGATCTGTATTTAAGTTTTGTAGATCTGGAAAAAGGCATATAACAAGGTGTCAAGAGAGAAGTTATTCAAAATGCTACAGTTATATGGTGTCAACGGGACATTATATCAAGCAGTACTTAGTCTTTATTTCAGTTGTAAATCAGCAGTTAGTTTATTTTGTCTTTTTTCATTAAGTTTTGTAGATCTGGAAAAGGCATATGACAAGGTGTCAAGAGAGAAGCTATTCGAAATGCTACAGTTATATGGTGTCAACGGGACATTATATCAAGCAGTACTTAGTCTTTATTTCAGTTGTAAATCAGCAGTTAGAATTGAAGGAAGTACAGGAAGATGGTTTAATGTTAAATCTGGTGTCAGACAAGGATGTACGTTATCTCCTCTGTTATTCATTATCTATATGGATCACATTATGAAGGATAGGGGTATTAAACCTGATATTAAAATTAGAGATGTTATCTCAGCTCTTTGCTTTATGCGGATGATGTTATACTTCTAAATAAATCTACTACAAGTCTGCAAGATTCCCTGACTAGATTGAATTACTCTTGTAGTAGATATGGTATGAAGGTCAGCATTAAAAAGACAAAGACAATGAAAATAGGCAGAAACATTGAAAATACAAGTAAAACATTTCAGCTACTTAGGTACGATTTTTAGTGAAGATGGTAAATTAAATATGGAAATAGACAACATAATCAACAAAGCTGGTATGGTAGGCAATCAACTGAATAAATTTATATGGAATAAGAGAGAAATTAGCTAAAACACTGAATTAGCTGTATACAAGACAGTATTCAAGCCAGTTTTAACTTATCGATCTGAGAGCTTGATTAGAAGTAAAACACTTGACCAAAGACTAGAGATTGCAGAGATGAAAGTCCTGAGAAAGATTAGGGGCATGAACAGATGGCATCAATGGCAATGTCATATTAAAAATGAGGATATTAGGAATGAACTTGCCACTGTCAGCATCCAGGAATGTGTTAGCAGAGCTAATCTCAGGTGGTATGGTCACTTAAATAGAATGGGAGAGGAAAGATTAGCAAAACAAGTGTTCTCTGCCAAGTTGGCAGGAAAAAGACCCATAGGAAGACCAAGATATAGGTGGATTGATAAAGTAAAAAGTTCCTTAGAAGATAGAAATATAAGATTCGATAATGTTGGAGTCTTGACAGTCTTGAGGATATATATCAGGAATTTGATGATGATGAATCCCAACTAAAGTCTTTCAAATTTGTATTTGCTGAGGCGAAGCTTAGTAGCTTTCCATTTGATTCTGATATATTTTTTGTGTTCTTCAAGATGGATTTTGGCAGTTCTCCCCGTTTGTTGATACGTCCTCCTTCTTTAGTTTCCCACAACCTTCAATCCTCTACTTTCCTCTTACTAATGATGCTTTTTTTTACATACTTCTCCATCTACATAGCCTTATACCTGTATTTCCTGTTTGACTTCTAATTGGTCTGTCTCCAGTCTTCTTTCCAAATGACAAATCCATAATAAGTAACAAGGAACATGGAATAAACACACCTGGAATAGGGAGGTGGGGGGTAGGTGGAAGATAATTCGTAAAAGAGCAGATAAGGGCAACCAGTTTCTTATAAAGTTTGAAAGCTGTAAAGTGTAGTACAGTGCATTCTGGCTTTTTTTTTTTTGTTTTTTTTTTTTTACGAGGTAGCTTGGATATTACTGTAACCTGTATGTTGGGAGATGCGAGGATCAACTATTCTATTAATCTTTTTGGCATTGCAGCCATTGACTCTGAATTATGATAGCGATTTCCTATTTCTTTTTTTTATCTCTCTTGACTCCATTTTCATATTTAATATAATTTCAGACTCAGAAAAATTAGTATGGAATAACTCTTGAAAATTCAGCAGGCCAAACCTAAGCAGTGTCTGCTTTTCAGATGTGCTAATTGACTAACATTCAAACCCCAAAACGACCTGAATAATTTATGTAAAAATGCAGCACTGATTGGGTTGGGAGTCAACAGTAGTAAAACTAAAGCCTAAAAAATTGAGTATAAAGAAACTTTAAGGTAAATAACCACACTATTGGAGAAGTAACATTTTCAGTTACCTTATTTCCCAATTTGGTACTCTGTCATAGTGAAAAGAAAGTACAAAACTCTCCAATTCCATAAAAACTAATGTTATCTGGAAATCCAAACTCATCAATTCAAACACCAAAATTTGTCTGTAAAAAATCTTCAGTCAAGCTATATTTACATTTGATTCCCATACCTGGAAAATCACTGCTCGGCACACAGTTAATATATTCAATCGCTTAGAGACAACATGTTGATCAATATTAGGATATAGTAGCAGGATCATTTCCTAATTCTGTCATTCTTGAAGAAAGCCAGCCAAGACTGCTAATAGAAACAGTTCAGAAAAGTCAGCGGAGATGGGGTGATTGGAAGTCCAACTGATGGACACAGAGTAAGAGAAAGGCCAAGAAAAGTTGTAGCAATGTATAAGCAAAATTATTTTGAAGGCGAGACTTATGCACCATCAGAAATTTACTAGTCGGCATTGGGATTGGAGCAACTTGGCTCACTTTCAATAAATTTTATCACTATGAGTTGTTATATATACATATTTATATATGTGTGTATATATATATATAAAATAAGTTTAATGACTATTACCGAGAGAAAAGATGGCAAGATATATTTAACAAGATACTACTAGTTTACTAGTTTCGTTACAAGAACATCATCAGGTATCATACTCAAAGAAATATATAAAAAATTACAGAGACTTAAAATTGTATTAACAGAACAAGTGAAAAACAGTAGCATGTTTGAAAAAATGCAAGTATGAGTTCCATACAAACGAATACTACGCGCTGTCACGAGTGCGCCAGTACTGAACAGAAGCAACGTGTGCGTCCGAGAGATTGTAACTCAGGCTGTTGTTGATATGAGAGGAATCTAGAGAAATTTCTCTTGATTCAACAATCTTTCTTTCAAGTTCATCGTAGCACACATGGATATTAGCAGTTTGAGTCCAGTTTACAATGTGCTGGCGGCCTTCGTCTGAGTTAGCAGAAAAGAGAACGTGGCTAGACAGAGCGCTAGCTCTAGTCCTATTATAGGAGATATCTCTACGGTGTTCATCCAAACGTAGAAGGATGGATTTGGCAGTCTGTCCATAATAAGGCTTTCCGCAATCACACAAAATCTTGTAGACTCCTGGAAACTGAGTAGGAAGATGTTTCTGTTTGTGTTTGCAAAGTAATGAACGAAGTTTTGGAAGCGTAGTGTAGCACGTTTTGAAGTTAAATTTCCTGAGGATCTTTGCCAGTTTTGGTGAAAGAGAGCTGATGTAAGGCAAGGAGATGAAGGCTTTTGGGGGAGGGGGATCTTCAGCAGTAGTTGAGTGCCTGGGGGAAAGAAATTTGTCAATCTTCTTTGGAGAGAAGCCATTGTTAATAAACGTTTTTTTAAGAAAACTGAGTTAATTTATAATTTCTGTTTCTTCGGTAAGTAATGATTTGGCTCGGTGGGCTAAAGTGGAAATAATACCACATTTTTGTGGAGGATAATGATGGGAGGAAGCATGAAGGTATCTGTCAGTATGAGTAGGCTTTCTAAAAATTGAGATTTTAATGTTCTCAGCACATCTGGTAAGTTTGAGGTCTAAAAAGGAAAGACAGTCATCCGATTCCAGTTCGAGGGTGAAAGAGATCTTTTCGTGGCACTTGTTTAGGTGGTCTAAAAATAAATAGAGGTTATTGACGCCGTCTTCCCAGATGAGGAAAATATCATCAATATATCGGTACCAGACTTTTGGTTTAAAGTGAAAGGAGTTAATAGCTTTTCCTTCAAATTCGTTGAGAAATATATCCGCAAGAATCGGAGAGAGTGGGCTGCCCATAGCCAGACCTGTGTTTTGTAAGTAGATCTTGTTATCATATTTGAAGTATCCTGACTTTATGCAATGGGAGAGAAGAGCAAAGAGTTTTTTTGATAATTATTTTGATTATTTCTCAACGAATTTATTTCAGGAACTCATCTTCTCACACTTTGGTGGCAAACCTTGAAGGAAACTCTGATTGATTCAGCCAGAGAGGCATGCGATGAGGTTGTCTGCAAGGATAGAAAAATTAGAACACCATGGTGGACACAGGAAGTTAAACAGGCAGTGAAGGAAAAGAAGAAAGCATATCAAAAGTTCCTGACAAATAAGTCACTTTGTGCTCTTAGAGAATACAGAGACAAATGTAAGAAAGCTAAACACTGTGTAAAACTAGCTAAACAAAAGTCATGGGAGGACTTTGGCAAGAACATAGAAAATAAATATCAAGAAGGTGGTAAGATATTCTGGAGGTTGTTGAAGATGCTTAAAAATGGAGGAAAGAGTGCTGTAAAAAAGTTAGAGATGATAAAGGTGACATGAAAACAGGAGGAAAAGATATCCTTAAAGTATGGAGTTATTACTTCGAAAAATTGCTAAATGAAACAAGCAGTGATGACAGCACAGTAGTAAAAAACACTGACCAAGATGCAGTCAGGAATATATATCCGTATATATATATATATATTTGGATATATATATATTCATGATACTTGAGGCAGAAAAAGCCATCAAAAGCCTGAAATGTGGAAAGGTAGCAGCAGTAGATGATATTCGACCAGAAATGCTGAAGTATGGTGGTATTAAAGTTTTACAGTGGCTGCACTGCATAGTTCAGAGCTGGACAGAGGGACGAATTCCTGACGATTGGATTAGAGCTCTAATAGTACCCATATATAAAAATGGAAATAAAACTGAATGTGAGAATTACAGAGGTATTTCCCTACTGAGTGTTCCAGGGAAGATTTATGCCAGTGTACTTGAGAAACGGTTGAGAATTGTGGAAGAAAAGCTTGGTGATGAACAAGCTGGATTCAGTCGAAATAGAGGCTGTCAGGATCAGATCTTCACTTTACGACAAATAGTCGAGAAAGCATGGGAATATAACAAAGATCTATATTTAAGTTTTGTCGATCTGGAAAAGGCAATACGACATGGTGCCAAGAAAGAAGCTATTCAGTACATTACAGTTATATGGTGTCAATGGGGCATTATATCAAGCAATACTTAGTCTTTATTTGAATTGCAAATCAGCAGTTAGAATTGAAGGAGGTAAAGGAAGATGGTTTAATGTTAAATCTGGTGTGAGACAAGGATGTACATTATTCCCTCTGTTATTCATTATCTATATGGATCACATTATTAAGAAAAGTGGTATTTAACATGATATCAGAATTGGAGATGTTAATTTCAGCTCTTTGCTTTATGCGGATGATGTTATACTTCTAAATAAATCTGCTACAAGTTTGCAAGATTCCCTCACTAAATTGAATAATTGTTGTAATAGATATGGTATGAAGGTCAGCAATAAAAAGACAAAGACAATGAAAATAGGTCGAATCGTTGAAAATGTCAACTGCGTTTTGAATGGGGAACCTGTGGAACCTGGATGTTGACATTGTCAGCATCCAGGAATGCATTAACAAAGCTAATCTCAGGTGGTATGGTCACTTGAACAAAATGAGCAAGGAAAGATTAGCGAAATAAGTGTTCTCTGCCAGGTTGGCAGGAAAACGATGCAGAGGAAGACCAAGATATAGGTGGATTGATATGGTACAAAGTGCCTTAGACTATATAAATATAAGATTTGATAATGTTAGAGTCTTGACAAGTAACAGACTGATTTGGAGGAAAATTGTAGATAGGAAGTTAGTAATGATGTAAACTTTTCATGTAGTATTATCATATCCTGTACACCCCTTGAAGGTACATATCAGGAATTTGACGATGATGATCTTCTCACACTATATCCTATTTCTAGAAACCAGACTTTAGTTTTTTGAGCACTTCGTGAGTATTGATTGTCACCTCAAAAGCATACTTTCCTAAGTTCGAGAAAATGCAACTAAAACTCTATGTTATATCAAATTTTTTGCTTGGTTTGAAAGTAAATTATACTTGATAAGAAATTGTATTATTTTCATTCTCTATTCAACCACGAGCAAAGAAAAGTTTGTAAACAAGGTAAATTCACAACATAGGCTACTTCTACATGGAAACAGATGAGTTCATGTCAGATATCAGTGCACAAATCTACTCCATTTTGGATGTGTATATCCTTGCATTATAGGAATGTGTCGTTATGCAAACCGGTTTTTACCTGTATTCCTACTTCTTTACTGATTTAGTCCATGTTACCACTACAAGTCTAGATCCTACTGATGAGAATCTAATAAAGGTTGAAACTGGTCTGGTTAGTACTTCATCCTGTATGGTGGTGTATGGGCACTTCCGAAAGAAATCTTTATTATGGGTCAAAAGGACCATTTGATGTGATGCCATCTACCTCCATATACAAGTTGGTCCCAGTCATGAGTCGCTTCATGTGTAAATATTTGTTTGTTCATTAATTTTGTTCAAGGATAAAGACAATAATTTAATTAATAGCATGTCAAGTGTTATATATTTTAAACTGAAATAAACCTCTAGGTGAGTATGCGCCTCATTGACTGATGCCATCTTAGATTTCCACTTTTTGTCTCCTCCCCTGCCTCTCAGAGCAGTGGATATCTTCAAGACCAAGACGGTTCTGTAGGTGCTGTGCACTACCTGATGTTAGATTAAGAGGGAGGATGGGGTCAGGGTTCTGATATGATGAAAAGACATAGAGCTATACATTGACAGGAGATTGAGAGCTGCTCAAGGTTGAGCAGCTTTCACTTTCCAACATCTGACTAATTTTGATATTCAATAAATGACATCAATCCGATTTACCTTTTGTATATATTTTTATTAGTATAAAATTTTTTCCCTAGTATCAAGGACATCTTCAGTAGAACTTTCAAATTAAACAAGAATAGAAAATAGTATATTCAACAATGACACACAAACTGCATGTACATGATGTAGAGCATCGTGGTCTAATTGTATTAAGGTTTTAGTAAAAAAGAACGTTAGCAAGATTTTTAAAAATTATATAACAAAATAAGTAAAAAAAATTAAATAAATCCTCATCATCATAATGCTAATTACGGATAGGAGACCATATCGGTTCTGTTCCAGTCTCGTCTCATTATCCATCTAATATCCTCTTTTGAGGTCTGCTGGCCTTCTCTTTCCAATCAGTTTATATTTTATTAATTGTTTAGGATATCAGGTGTTGGTTATTCAGTTGACATGTTCTATCCAATTTTATTTGTAATTAATTTCTTTTAAAATATCTTATCCTTTTTTTTTTTTTTTTTGTGTGTAATGTGTATTTTGCAGTTCTCATGAATCTCATTTCATTTGTTTTTATTCTTTGTTTATTTTGTTTGTTTATTGGCCAAATTTCACTGCCATATACGCTTGAAAATACACACTTAAAAATATACAATACATAAGTATTGTATATTTTCAAGTGTGTTTTTTTGTACAGTATTAGATTGAGTGTTCTATTTATCAGGCCTATAATCTGTACAAATTTTGAAGTTTTTAATTTTGTCTTTTTCTCTTTCATATGATATTTCACATCCAAGATAAGTGAAACTATTTTCTTATTAATAACTATTTTTCTTCTAACTGGAGTTTGTCCACAAAATGCCATTGTTTTAGTTATATATATATATATGAATATGAATATTTTCATTTCAAACTGTTCTATTATAATGTTTAAATTATATATTGCTCTTTGTAAATTGTCTTCCTTATCTGATATTACCTGATCATCTGCAAATAATAGCATATTTATTTCGTTATTGCAGAAAATATTCATAACTGGATTGTTTAAGGTGTTCCACTGCATTAATATTTCATTAGCATAAATATTAAAATGTGTTGGAGACAGAGGGCATTCCTGTCTTATCCTTGGTTTATAGATTGCTTTTCAGACATTTTCTCATTTATTTTTATTTCATTGTCTTTGTACATATAAAATATTTGTAGTAAAATATTAGGTATATTTCTTCTTTGTAATATATCAAATAGTTTATATCTTTTTTTAATAATTTTAGTTTAATCCTATATCCAAGTGTAAGCAAACAAAGTTTACACCTAAAAATATCTTCAGGACTGAGGTAAGGTAGTACAACACTGGGCAACTTGCAGCAAAGGTGGATCATGCTCTCAACTCCTTGTCTCAGTATCTCCCATAATGCACAGCACATCCCCTTGCAGATATCCTTGCAGACATGTATACTGCTATGCATTAAGGGGGAGGCCACTACCCATACCAGTTTCAACCTTTATTGAGGTCTTGTCAGTGGGAGTCAGGCCCAGAGTTGCCATACTAAGGCAGAAGCAATAGGAGAGGTCATCCTTACCTATAGGAGTTGCCAAAAGGTGTGCCACCTTATTATTAAATTACTCTGGATTTAGAGAAATATGTTGAAAGTTTATTTTTCACTTGGTTAGACTATAATAATTTTAGTTTAATCCTTTATCCAAGTTGAGCCAACAAAGTTTGCACCTGTAAATATCTTCAGGACTGAGGTAAGGTGGTACAACATTGGGCAACTCGCAACAAAGGGGGGGATCAAGCTCTCAACTCCTTGTGGCAACTCCTATAGGTAAGGATGACCTCTCCTATTATTGCTTCTGCCTTAGTATCTCCACTCTGGGGCTGGCTCCCACTAACGAGACCTCAATAAAGGTCGAAACCGGTATGGGTAGTGCTCCCCCCCCCCTTAATGCATAGCAGTATACATGTCCACAAGGAGATGTGCTGTGCATTATGGGAGATACTGAGACAAGGAGTTAAGAGCTTGATCCACCTTTGCTGCGAGTTTCCCGGTGTTGTACTACCTTACCTCAGTCCTGAAGATATTTTCAGGTGCAAACTTTGTTTGCTTACACTTGGATAAAGGATTAAACTAAAATTATTTTAGTCTAACCAAGTGAAAAATAAACCTTCAACATCTTTCTTTATATCTTTTTACTTTGTCAAATGCATTTTCATAATCTATAAACAATAGATAAGTTTCTAAATTAAATTCTCTTCTTTTCTTTATAGGTAGTTTTAAACAATAAAAAAAAAAAAAAGCTGCATCCTTTTCTAAATCCATTTTGGCAATTTTTTATTTTTATGATTTTTTTGTATCACCTAGACTTTCATATGCTGCTGATGTAATAATTTCTTTTATATTATTCAATTCTTTTTTGATGTCTTCATTTTGTCTTTTTTCTAAATAGTTATTAACTCTCTGTTGGTACAAATTTCTTATGTTTAAATCATTTAGTAGTCTTACTTTGTAATTAGATTTTATTTCTCTAGTTTGTTTATTTTTTGTAACCAATTTGATCAAAACTTTATTAATTTTGTTCTTTTTTCCTTTTAATTTTCCTTATTAATTTTGCCTGCACTGAATAATACTGTATCTATTTCTGGCTCTTTCCTGACTTCAATATGTAGGAAAAGGTTTGCTGCTTTTTCAGTTGCTATAAAGTAGTCTATTATTAAGTTTTATCCTCTTGCATATTATGTATATTTATGTAAATTTTTATGTTTTTGGAATGTATTCATTATTTTTAAATTATATATATATCATATAATCAATGAGTCATTTACCATTTTTGTTTACTGTTTTTTCTCCAAATTTTTCTATATTATTTTTTTCATTATTATTCTAGCATTAAGATCTCCAGCTATAATTACATTGTCTGTTTGATTTAATTTTTCATATATTCCTTGTAATTGTTTGTAAAAGTCAGCATTTTCTTCTGTTCCTTTTCAGGGGCATACACTCCAACAACTGTTAAATTTTCTGTATTTAATTTTAATCACACTTCTAATATTCTTTCATTTCAGTATGTATAATGAGTTATTTTTGCTTTAATTGATTATGGATCCTAATCATTACACCAGCTATTGCACATATTTTTTGTCTACTCCACTATATATACTATGATAATTAGTAGTTTCTTTCATTCCTTTTTTGTTTCTGTGAGAATTGCAATTTCTATATTTTCTTCATTTAAAATTGTAACTGATACTTCTTTACTTCTCGTGTAGTTCAAGTTACATCAGCCAGACTTCGAGAAGCCTCGAGATTAGACAGAAGGAACACATTGGCTATGTTAAAAACAACAGACAAGACATGTGGGGCTTTTCATCACATTTCTCCATAACAAACCACATCATTGAGTGGGACAAAAGTTGTACCCCTTACATAGAAAAAGACTACCACTCTCGAATGTTTAAAGAAGCAGCCACAGTCGCATGAACTACAGATAACCTTAACAGGAACCAAGGTTTAATACTTCCAGAGATATGGAAAACCCTAATTAGATCTCTGAACACACAAGAAATGAACTTTAATGCTAACTATAGAACGTTCCTCAGCAACAACTAGTAAATCATGTACACGTGATACGTGTATTATTCATGTTCAATGCTATTTTAGTTTGTAACTATAATTTTTAGAATTTACAGTTAAGATCTATTTTGTAATATGTTTTAACCTCAGTGCTTGTACCTTGACAATGCCAACAGCTTAAGTTTGGTGAAACTAGTCAGTATTAAAATACTTATCCGTTTACACTTGATCAATGTTCCCAAATAGTTATTTACATTAGTTCTGTGATCAAGAAAACGCACGCTCATTATGAATACTTCTTTATGTACTTTGCTTCTAATGTTCTATGTAACATATTCCACCATGCCCCCCCCCCCCCACACACACACAAACTTTAACCATTTCTAATTTGTGGTCTTTTCCCATGTTTTCCATCTGGTTTAGATTTCTTTGAGACTTGAAATTAAGATGTGTTTCCCTTTGTCAAGCTACTAGCATGATGATAGCTATCCTAGTACAGTGCTTCCCAAACTTCTGGATGTCAGGCCCCCTTTGGAAAAATTAAAATATTTCATGGCCTTCTCTTGAAGAAAAATCATAATATAGACATATATTATTATAATATTTATTGTATTTATATTCAATACAAAACATACACAGCGAATGTTGCAAAACTCAAATGCAAATATTACATTTTTAGCATCTTACGTATGCATTTGACATGGCATATTATCTCATATTTTTATGTAGATAGATATACTGTTGTTGTACATTTGCAGTACAAGCACATGAAATGTAAAATGATTAGTAATAAAGAAAGAATAAAAAACGTAAAAGGCCAATTTTCTTGAGTTTATGGGATGAAAAACCTGGGTTTCCAGGTGAAAAAACCCTTGTGCCCGTGCCGATAACTTGGGAACTGATCAAAAAAAGGCTTAGAAAATGTTTCTCTAGTCGGCAACTAGATTCAAATCCCAAGGCTTTCTTTATGCAATCAAGCTCCATAGATTGCAAACTCCACTTCTACTGAGCTACACAGGCTCTGCACAGAAAGAAATCAAAAAGATTTCTTATTTAATAATAATTTATAAAAAAAACAACAAAACACAAAGAACCTCAAGAAAAGGCACTGCAAATTTGAGCAGGTGTCAGCACTGAGTGGAGTCTGCAGCATAACTGACGCTCTCCCGCCATACACTCAGCTTGCAGAGCATGTGGTTGCTGGGTTGCCTGTTCAGAAACTGAGATTCTGTTCGGTAATCAGTGCGTTTTTTCTTCTGAAAATATGTTTGGGAACCAATTTGTTCAAGATGAGAGTCATTCAACAACTGAGATTCCACTGTATGTATAACATCTACAGGGTTTTGTATGATATAGACAATATTGATGTAGGTACTGACAGACATGATTCATCTTGTAAATAGAAGACGTAAACTTGCAATATCTTTAAATAAAGTACGGTACTGTGAACGTATTTTCTCTTCCTTATGATTTTCTTAATAACATTTTCTTTTCTCTAGCTTACTTTATTGTATGATATAGTATATAATACATACATACCATACAAATGATGTGTTAATGCACTGCTTATGTTATCAGTATGGCTTCCGGTCAACAGTTGGCTGTTAGTAGTTAAGTTTTCAGGGAATCAAAAGTTATACGCAGAATTTCGAACAACGTGGGGAGTCAGTGCCCTTAACCCCCTCGTTGGTCAAGGGTCAACTATATATATATATATATAATTTTATTTATATATTTTTTTAGTAATCTTGTTAAAGTTATTTTACTAGAACCTTAATATAATTAGACCATCACACATCATGTACATGCAGTTTGTACATGATGTGTTATTGTTGAATATACCAGTTTCTGTTCTTGTTGTTTAATTTCAAATTCATGCTGAAGATGCGCTTGATACTAAGTTGAAAATTTTATACCAATAATATATACATAAGGTAAATTCGTTTTATGTTATTTATTAATTATCATGTCTAATGTTCCTATACATCATGCTATTTCTGATATTCAAATTTTGTTGATTGGAGTAAAACTCTCAGTATATCTATAAAGAGAGAAGTAAAGCATTGTTAGAGTACAGAGGAATTTCTTGTTTGAATATTTCAGGTAATGTTTATGCAAGCATTTGGAATAATACGGACCAGAATATGTATCTATTGTATATATATAGAATATATAGATATAGATATATATAGATATAGAATATGTATATATATGTATCTCGGCATTCACGAATTGCCTTAGTGTGGATTACTTAAAAGACATAGGCCCAAGTGTCTATATATCTATCTTTTATTAGTCTATTTTGATAATGTTCCACTGATAGCTGTTTCAAACTGGTTTGGTTCTCTTCAGAGACCTGGCAGAAACCTTAACAGAGCAAAAACTCTGTTAATTAGTACGAAGGAATTTGAAGTGTTAGAGAAATGTATTTTTTGTAAGCGAACTCTTTGTTCGGGCACAAAAGTAATTATTAAAGTGAAGAGCCAAAAGGCTGCTTCAGTTTGGTGATTCAAAATTACATAAGCAATTATGTGGAAATTCTCCGAGCATTCTAGTCAACTTACAAAACTTTCATAGTTTCTACATTCGTCTTTGAAGTAATGCTGGATCTCATATCCACTTTGCTTATGTAAATATGTATCTAAGTTTTGTGGATCCAGAAAATGTATGACAAAATGTCACAAAGACTGCTCTTCAAAATGGTAGTTATAAGTTGTAAATGGACAAATACGCCTAGTCTATGTTTGACTTGTAAATCAGATATTAGAATTTATGGAGTTCGGTATCTACTTGGATACTGAACAAACGAGGATGGGCTGGCAATTTGGGATTTAGCCGACCAAATTGTATTCTTATTGGTTAAACCAAAATAAAAAATGATGGTACAACATGACAAAATTTCATGCCGGCCAGGGCGTCGCCCGGTTAAACAAGGCCCACGTTGTTTTCGCCAGGGAACCAGGGCAAACAGCAAAAAGTCAGCTACTGGATCAAATCTGAAAGCACACCTGACTCAACATCACCAGGGTTAAAGATCGGTACTATCAACTTAAGAAGCCTGAATGGCAAAGAAATGGAGCTAGCTGAGGAATTAGATAAGTACCAGATCGACATAATAGGGGTGACTGAAACAAAAAAGACCAAAACTGGTGAGATCTTTCTGAGCAATAAATACAAAATGTTATATTCAGGCAATGACAATCAAGGAAAAGAAGGAGTAGCCATAGTATTCAACACAAAATACAAGGCTTATCTTCTTGAATGGCAGTCAGTCTCTAGTAGAGTAATGTGGGCAAATATGAGAATGGGGAACTGGACAATGAGACTTATTTGTGCCTATGGTTCCACAGAAGGTTCTACTAAGGTAGAAGTGGAGGAATTTTTTGACGCTCTAGAAAAAGCAACTGACACAATGAAAAAGGAAAAGTTGGTCCTTGTTGGGGATCTAAATAGCAGAGTAGGAAATGATTGTGAGACATACAAAAATATTTTGGGAAAATTTGGAGAAAAGAGCAAAGCTAATAATAATGGCAAATATCTGTTGGATTTCTGCTCAGGACAGCTATCAGCTAACACCTTTTTATTCCCGTATACGGGAGTAGGCGAGGCCATTTAGCCCTATCTAACTTTTGGAGACTGAGTGGGCAGTTCAATCTCCACTGGTACCCAATCAGAGACAGATGGGCCAAGGCTATCACTAATTAAGCGGTACGCAGTGAAGAGAGACGGCTCAAATGTGCCGCCATCTCGTGGTCCCTAACCCTAACACAAATATATTTAATGTCTGAAATAATGTGGGTTCTACGGTCGATTTTCTTGAGTTTACAGGACGAAAAACCCGAGTTTCCGGGAGGAAAAACCTGCTTGCCCGTGCCAGAGATCGACTAACTCGGGAACCGGTCGAAAAAAGGATTAGAAAAATTTCCTCTAGTCGCCGACTAGACTCGAAACCAAGACTTCCTTCGTACGGCCAAACCCGGTGGTGTGCAAACGCCACATCCACTGAGCTACACAGGCTCTCTGCTCAGGACATGGACTGGTTATTACTAACACCATGTTCCAACATAAAAATGTGCACAAATTCACATGGAGAGAAGAGGCTGGGAATAAGAAAAGTCTCATTGACTATGTTATTGTTGATAGTGACGTTTTCTCCCTGGTGCAGGACACCAGAGTGTACAGAGGATTTGAAATTGGAAGTGATTACTATTTAGTCTTGAGCAGGATAAAATCGAATTTCATATTGAAAAGAATAACATGTAAGAAAGTTTTAAAGCGAATAAAAGTTGAGCAGCTCTCAGATGTTAACTGTAGACTAAAATACAGAAAGATTATTGAAAAGAAAATGAAAGAGTTTGAGAACAGGAATCAAACCTTGGAGATTCAGTGGCAAACTCTGAAGAAAACATTGATTGATTCAGCCAGAGAGGCATTTGGTGAGGTTGTGTACAAGGATAAAAAAATCAGAACTCCCTGGTGGACACAGGAAGTTAAAGAGGCAGTGAAGGAAAAGAAGAAAGCATATCAAAAGTTCCTAGCAAATAAGTCAGCTTTTACTCTTACAGAATACAGAGACAAATGTAAGAAAGCTAAACAGTGTGTAAAACTAGCTAAACAAAAGTCATGGGAGGACTTTGGCAAGAATATAGAAAATAAATATCAAGAAGGTGGCAAAATATTCTGGAGGTTGTTGAGGATGCTTAGGAATGGAGGAAAGAGTGCTGTAAAAGGAGTTAGAGATGATAAAGGTGACATGAAAACAGGAGAAAAAGATATCCTTGAAGTATGGAGTAATTACTTTGAAAAACTGCTAAATGAAACAAGCAGTGATGACAGCACAGTGATAAAAAGCACTGACCACGCATGCAGTCAGGGATACATATCCATTCTTGAAGTAGAAAAAGCCATCAAAGGCTTGAAATGTGGAAAGGTAGCAGGAGTAGATGATATTCGACCAGAAATGCTGAAGTATGGTGGTATAAAAGTCTTACAGTGGCTGCACTGCATAGTTCAGAAAGCCTGGACAGAGGGACGAATTCCCGATGATTGGAGTAGAGCTCTCATAGTACCCATATATAAAACGGGAAATAAAACTGAATGTGAGAATTACAGAGGTATTTCCCTACTGAGTGTTCCTGGCAAGATCTATGCAAGTATACTTGAGAAACGGTTGAGAAGAATTGTGGAAGAAAAGCTTGGTGAAGAACAAGCTGGATTCAAGCCAAATAGATGCTGTCAGGATCAGATCTTCACTTTACGACAAATAGTCGAGAAAGCATGGGAATACAACAAAGATCTGTATTTAAGTTTTGTCGATTTGGAAAAGGCATATGAAAAGGTGCCAAGAGAGAAGCTATTCAATACACTGCAGTTATATGGTGTCAATGGGGCATTATATCAAGCAATACTTAGTCTTTATTTGAGTTGTAAGTCAGCAGTTAGAATTGAAGGAAGTACAGGAAGATAGTTTAATGTTAAATCTGGTGTGAGACAAGGATGTACATTATCCCCTCTGTTATTCATTATCTATATGGATCACATTATGAAGGAAAGTGGTATTAAACCTGATATCAAAATTGGAGATGTAAATGTCAGCTCTTTGCTTTATGCGGATGATGTTATACTTCCAAATAAATCCGCTACAAGTCTGGAAGATTCTCTGACTAAATTGAATAGCTGTTGTAATAGATATGGTATGAAGGTCAGCAATAAAAAGACAAAGACAATGAAAATAGGCAGAATCATTGAAAATGTCAACTGTGTTGTGAATGGAGAACCTGTGGAACAAGTAAAACATTTCAGCTACTTAGGCACAATTTTTACTGAAGATAGTAAATTAAATATAGAAATAGACAACAGAATCAGCAAAGCTGGTATGGTGGGATGTCAATTGAATAAATTCATATGGAATAAGAGAGAAATTAGTCGGAACACTAAATTAGCTGTATACAAGACAGTATTCAAACCAGTTTTAACTTATGGATCTGAGAGCTGGGTCAGAAGTAAAACACTTGACCAAAGACTAGAGACCGCAGATATGAGAGTCCTGAGAAAGATTATAGGTGTGAACAGATGGCATCAATGGCAACATCATATTAAAAATGAGGATATTAGGAAAGAACTTGACATTGTCGGCATCCAGGAATGCATTAGTAGAGCTAATCTCAGGTGGAATGGTCACTTAAATAGAATGGGAAAGGAAAGATTAGCAAAACAAGTGTTCTCTGCCAGGTTGGCAGTAAAATAACCCAGAGGAAGACCAAGATATAGGTGGATTGATACGGTACAAAGTGCCTTAGACGATAGAAATATAAGATCTGATGATGTTGGAGTCTTGACAAGTAACAGACTGACTTGGAGGAAAATTGTAGATAGGAAGTTAGTAATGATGTAATTTTTTCATGTAGTACTGTCATATCCTGTAAACCCCTTGAGGGTGCATGCAGGAATTTGATGATGATGATGATATATGTATGTATGTATGTATGTATATATATATATGTATGTATTTTGTATGGAGGTACAGGAAGTTGATTTGATTCGAAATTGTGTGAAACAAGGGCACATACTAACTTCATTGTTATTCATCATCTTTCATGTGACGTAGCAAAATGGCATTAGATGTGGATATCAAAATTGGAGATGTTAATCTCAGCTCTTCACTGTAGAAACCTTATGTGTTCGAGTTCTACTGCTTACAGTGGAACTCGAGCACATAATAACCTGTAGGTTGGAAAGCAAGTATGCTATCTGCCCAGCCAACAGGGCTTGCAATATATTCATAAATATCTGAGCAATACTTTATCTCAGAAGGTATCTTTGCTTAAAATAGAATGGAAAAGGAAAGGCAGGCTAGCTCAATGCTAGGCTGCGCTTCTACATTAGTAGAACCTTGTGTGGGACCATAGGCACAAATATGTCTCATTGTTCGGTTCCCCATTCTGATATTTGCCCACATCACTCTACTTGATATTGCCTGCCATTCAAGAAGATTAGCCTCATATTTATTGCTGTCCACGCCTCAGCTGGCATGAACTTCTGTCATGTTGTACCAGCATTTTATTTGCAGTTTAAGGCAGTTTATTTTATTTATTCTTATGGCAAAAGGAATACAAAACATCTACAGTCAATGTCAAATCTGGAAAGCCAATCCAAGGCCTCATCAGTCACCTTATGGATGTGATGAAAGCCACCATCATGAAATTAGAGCCTTGGGCAGTCATTCTCAATATGAGTAATCGTCTGGGCCATGGAAGAACAATCACAATAAGAGTGGTCTAACAGCCTCCATTTATGTAGTAGCTAGCCACATCTGCCCTGGTTAGTTCTGATCCTGTTGATAGATGACCAAAACTTCCTGGAAAGGGTAAAACCAGACTGCAGAGCACAGGGATCTTCTACCAGGTAGCAGTTTGTTGGAAAATTGTTGGACCAGTATTCTCTCCACATGTCAGGTGTTGATGTTAGTGCAGCTGAAGAGAGTTCGTGACCAGAAAGGCTTTCTGGATTTTAGGCGAAGACTACGTGGATTTATGAAAGTGTGGTGTTGGAGCAGGAGTGGGTTGCTCATCACTTGATTAAATTCTTTAATCGACGCTTGTCTTCTCCGTATGTTTGGTGGAGCATTGTTAGATAGGACAGGCAGCCAGGAGTGAGGGGTGCTTCTCACTGTCCCACTAATTGTATGCATGGTAGAATTTAGCTAGGTGTCTATAATGTTAGTGTGTGCAGTTCTTTCCCAGACAGGGGCACAGTATTCTGCTCAGAGAATGCGAGGGCTAGTGCAGATGACTTTAGGACTTCTGCACCACAACCCCAGGTTGTTCCAGCAAGCCTGGAAATGATATTGTTTCTTGTTTTAATTTTATTGGACAGGTCGGTGATGTGCCTTTTTTAATAAGTTAGGCTTCTGTCCAAGCTCACGGCAAGGTATTTCAGGTGAGGCTCGTTTTCTACCATTTTTCCACAGAAAGAAAGTTTGAGGTGTCGATCTGCCTCTACATTGTTCAGGTGAAATACTGTGGACATAGTTTTTGTTGGGTTTGGCTTCAAGTACCACTGCTTGAAGTATGGATGTTCAGGTCACTGGTGTACATATACTTGCTTGAGCTGGTATGTGGTAAGCTCTCATATGAAGGAATCTAGGCCTACTCTTTTTTTCACCAATATGGATCCAGATCTTTCTGTTGGAGAGAATGGATTCAAAAAGCTGGAAAGTTTTTTTGCAACTTATATTTCCTAACTTTCGGAGGAGGCCCCTGATCCAGACTGTCATAAGCTGATGTTAGGTCAATGAAAGTGGCTCTGGATTTAAGTTTCTTCTGGAAGCCTGCTTCAATCTGTGTTGTCAGGGCCAGGATCTTGTCACAGCAACTTCTTCCCAGCGTGAAGCCAGCTTGTTCAGTCGGGAGTGCTCTTTCAACGAGTGGTGAAATTCTTTTATGGAGAATTGTTTCAAAGAGCTTAAAGGTGGAGCAAAGCAAGGAGATAGGCCGTGGATTTTTGACATCATTTGGATCTTTCCCTGGTTTGGGCATGGCAATTATTTTGGCTTCCCACCACAGATTTGGTAGTTTTCCAGTCCTTATAATTTTTGAGAAAAGGGCAGCAAGCCATATTTGAGCTCGTTGACCGAGATGTTTTAGAAACTCAGAGCGGATACCATCCACTCCTGCAGCCTTGCCATTCTTGGTGCATTTTAAGGCTTTCTGTACTTCTTCCCAAGATACTGGGTGTACAAGTTCAGGAAGCTCAGGGTCGGTCTTCAGGATTTGTCTTATGGAAGATTGCACAGTAATTTTCCGGATAGAGCTGGGACTTATCTTGGAGGTTTTCAGTAAATGATTAGCCATTTGATCAGGAGTTATCTCTGTTGTTTTGTGTGATGTTGGTTCTGCCCCACCTAATTTTCTCAGACATGACAGCTTTTCCGGCTAGATGTGATGTTCATGGATGGTTGAGATCCATCTTTCCTTTCTGTTTTTATCCTGCATTGCTATGAGCTCCTTTGCAACATTTGGGTTCAATCTCTTCATATTTGGCTAAAAGTTTCTCAGTTTCCCTACTCCATTATGGGATGTATTGTTTTCTGTAGCCTCTAGGAATAGAGGCATTGGCTTTTGATTAGTTTAACAAATCTGGGATAGCAGTTAGGGGTGGGTGGAATTGCTGTAATGGTTCACTCGATTTGTTTCTCAAATGCATTCCAGTTGGACCTGTGAAGATTCCATCTAGTGATTGGTGTTCTTCTGATGACTGGGATTGATGTGCCTGTCTTTATTAGAGTAGGGCAATTCTGACTATTAGGGAATCTGTTGAGGATGGTTCTGGTTGTTGGCAGAGGATGGTCTTCGGAGTCTTTATGCACAGATCTGGGGTGTAGGTTCTGTTCTATTCTATCTGGTTGAGTGGAGAGTGCCTTCCTGCTTGGCATCGTAAACCAAATACATGTTATATGTATCCATCCAGTTAACAAGATTATTGCCATCCCGGTTGTTAGAGGAATAGCCCCACATGGTGTGATGAGAGTTGAAGCCACCAAAATAGATGGAAGGGTGAGGTGGTGGTGGTGGTGGCCGGTCCATCTGATCAGGCCAGGATTATGATGGAGGTTTCTAGACATTGAAGATGGTGGTATTATGAACTTTAATACCTATGGAGTATACTGCATCAGGTACACATTGGGGTTAAGTTCTTGAGGCCAGGCCATGCTTGGGATGGCAGCTATAACACAAGAGTATTAGACCTGGAATCTTTGTCTATTGAGCGCTGTCAGGCACATGGGTTTCCTGGAGAGCCAGGATGACAATTTCTTTGTCTTTGGCTGTTTTGCTGATGACTTTGGATTTAGATAGTCTTATATTTAAAGAACATATCTTGAGAGAGAGTGTTGTTAACTTATTTTTCAAAGCTTGCCCTCCACCCAAACAAGCAATGCAATCCTTGTTATTCCGAGCAATGATTGAGCTGACATGGAGCTTTTTTAAGTTTTGTAATTATCACAGTTGATGCAAGTGGTCCAGGAGGTTTGTACCTTTGGACGCCTTGTTTGAGACATTAGATGTTACTTGTGTCTCATCTCTGGGGCTTCTTTTGTTTAAGGCAGTAAGACTACAGTTAGGTTTGCTAAATCCCAAATTGCCAGCCCATCCTCATTCGTTCAGTATCCAGGTAAATACCTAACAGGGTGCACCACAAGAAGTTGAGGATTGGACATTAGGTCAGAAGCCCTGGTTGGTTCTCAACATCCCTTTAAAAGCTATGTGGAGGTCTCTTCTCAGTTATACAGCTTTGACCATTATGCACCTCTTGACAGGATATTATTATTTTTATTATTATTATTATTGTTATTATCCAAGACCTCCAGGGAGTCAAGGGCTCATCGAAGAAGCCTATAAATCACCTAAACCAGCTGTCATGCCTTCCCTTAAATTCATTTACACTAGATGCACTCACCTACCCCTAAAGGCAAACTATTCCACTCGCTGCTCTCTGGGAGAAAACCTTGCTCTTACCCCTTTCTCGACTGTGAACAGACTTAACTTCCATGGATGCCCCTGTATTCTCTCCCCCCACCTTCCATGTAACGAAAAATTTCATCAGATGATATCCTATGGCACCCATTCAAATGTTTATAGACCTCTATCATTTCATTCGTCTTTCTCCTGTTAACCAGAGTCTGCAATCCACATACTCGCAGTCTGTCCTCATAATGTAAATCCAATAAACATATATAATCCTTGTAACTTCTTTGCACCTTTTCTACAGCTTTATCCCCTTGGAACTCGGGAGACCAAATCTGAGCAGAACAATCCAGGTGTGGTCTTATCAAAGCCTTATAAAGAGGCAAAATGACTTCCTTACATGTCAAGGTTCGCTTCAACATAGCAATTATCCTCTAAGTTGTATTTGCAACTTTTGTTATGTGACCTTTGAACTTCAAATTCCTATCCACCAATATGTCAAGATCCCTTGTCTCCTCAATTTCTTGTAGCATAACCCCTGCTAATATAATAGGCTGCTGAAACTCAAAGTGGTTAACTTTACACTTACTAACATTAAACTGATAGTCATTTTCGTTTGCCCAAATTTCCTGCCTCTTCAAATCATTTTGTAATTGCTGAATATCAATAGCATCCTTGATTGCCCTGCCTATCTTCGTATTATCAGCAAACAGTTGCACATCTGATGTTAGACCCTGTCTGATGTCATTAATGTATAGATTGAACAATAATAGTCCAAGGACTGAACCCTGAGGTACACCACTGGTCACCGTAAATCTGTCAGATTCACACCCACTCTGTATACCACTTTTTGATGTCTGTCTGTCAACCATTCCCCAATCCAAGTGAAGAGTTTATATTCCAATTCAATATTCTCCAGTTTATGCAACAGTGTTTTGTGTAGTATCCTATCAAATGCCATAGAAAAAATCCACCATTATCATAGTGCATATCCATGCCCTTTATTCAACTCGGCTGTAACATTGTTATAAAATATGAGCAAATTGCTAAAACATGACGTTCCTTTAGTAAACCCCATGCTGCTCCTTGCAGAGTATAGCACATGTGTCTACTCATTTCTGCGAGTTCTTACCAATTTCTCTAAAATCTTCACTATCACACACTGATAGGTTGGTAGTTAGACACATCAGTTTTTGCACCACCCTTGTACAATGGAACTATCATACCTTCCTTCCATTTTTTGTGGTAGCATTCCTGAGCTGAGACTCCGTTTATACAAACATGTGAAAGACCTAGCCAATTCAGCTGAACATTCCTTTAACAAATGGGCTGATATTTCACCTGTTCCTATAGACAAATTCTTATCCAGGTTATGCAACACCTCTTCAATCTCATTTTTATGATTCTCTAACTCTTCATTCAGTGTAGTAGTAGCAGGCACTGTACACCATGTTAGATACACCTGGTTGAGATATCTTATCAAAGTGAGCACTCATTAATTGAACAGTCACGTTGGCTACCGACACTCAAATATCATCTGCATTCAGTAAAGTTATTCTTTCGCATTCATTTTTTCTTTTGCTTGCGGTATGACAATAAAATTTTTTTGGATTGCCTTTAGCTTCCATGGCCAGTTTCTTTTCATACTCGAGTTAGCTTTTCTGCACAATATCTTGTTACTTTTCTGGCCTGAGCTTTATATATTTCATAACTCCTCTCACTCTTATTCTCACAATATTCTTTGCACATCATCTTCTTCTTATGGATCTCTTGCTTAATAAGGTTGCATATCCATTTCACTCTCAATCTGTGTATTCTTTGAACACTAGGTATGCATTCAGATAATGCCTCATTGAAGCACTTTTTCAAAGATTCTCATGCATTGCTGACATTTTTCCTATTCAGTAATTTGATCATAATTTCCAGCTTTGTAATTCAGCAAGTAACTTGTTTTAATTTGAAGCATCAATATAATTAGATACTTCCCAAGAAAGCACAGCATAATCACTGTCACCAGTTGATGGTAAAATAGCTGTATTTTTCACAGAGACCCCTTCTGATGCTATGAGCAAATCCAATATTCTGTGACCTCGAGTTCCTTCTTTCACATGCTGCTTGAGAAAGTTGTCTAGCAACTGTTCAATAAATTCCTCTTCTTTTTTATCATGAGATTTTTCTGCTGCCCAATCAACGTTTGGAAAATTAAAGTCACCTATAATGATCACTGTTTGGTACTCATAAGGCTAAATTGACAGTGTATTTCTTTGTCCCCTGCAACTGAGTCACCAGGTTTGTAGCAACACCTTACCATATATTTCATTCTGTTAATCCCCATTTGACTCAAACTCGCCACTACATGGGACATTGTTGCCATCATTGTTTTCCTGTGTTTCTACCCTAACTGGACTCAAGTTATCTGATATTATTAATAGTACTCCTCCTCTCCTATCTCTTCTATCGTTCCTAAAAATAGTATACCCATTACACTCAATCGCACTTACCACATCTGATTCTGATAGCCAGGTTTCACTAATGCCAAAAATATTAGGCCACATCATATTCAATAAAGCAATAAACTCAACCCCTTTGTTTCTGATGCTCCTGGCATTTGTGTATGGACATAATAAATTACCACCTATCCTATTCTTATAATTAGATATGCAGTTAGACAAAATATCTAATTCTTATAATTAGATATTTGGTCTTATTCTAGTCTCTTTTCCCTCCCCAGACATGCTTAAAAGGTCTGAACCCAAAGCATATTTTTCCACCCATTCGCCACACGCATAACTATGTTCGAAGACTTTCATATCTTTATCATACTTGCATATCATAGCTGAACTGCTGAACTTTCACACACATTTTTCCCTTTCTCCTTTGATGATCTAGTTTCCTGACTCTGCATTAAATGTCATACCAAGAAATAATTTCTTATGGCTTCTGATAGCAAATGAATTTAAGTGGTGGTCATCCTTCTTATACAAGTCTTTTCTTCCATCAAACATGCTGCACACACACACACATCTAAAATTTGCATCCATCTCTTCTACACAGCCTGTACGTGAAATAATTTGCTATCATCGCCCTCCTTCTTTACCCAATACTGTCATATCTGGGTAGCAATCCTACAATTTTTACTCTCACACATTTCTTTCTCACTTCTTCCAACAGACCTTTCATATTTTCTCTCATACTATATTTGTCACTACTTAAATTATTAGTACCTACCAGAACTTTCTACCAGAATCTCTTTTACTTTTCTTTTTTTGTTTTCAATTACATTTGTCATATTTTTAATTTTCTTCCCTGGGAAACTAGAAGTGGTGACTCCCTCGGAAGTGCAAATTTTAATATTGAGTCGCCATACTATATTACCTCTGTTTTCTTAGATTTTAACTGACTTACCTTGTTGTTATTAATGTTATGATTACTAAGTTCAGTACTTTCCTTCCTGTTCTTGTTCCGATCCTTTTTCTTATCCTATCTAAATTTAGTCAAACATTTTTCCACCTTTTCCAATTCTCTGTTCGATTTTCTAATAATTTCTTTTAATCGAGATATTTCTAATGTCAACTTATCCTCAGATAAATTATCATCATCATTGTAGCAGTACTTTTGTTCATCAGGACAAACGCTCTCCTCAGTAGTAACATGTTAAGCTTTAGACACTGCCTTGTTGTCACGAGTTTTCGGTGCCATTCTTAAGAAGAGTAAAAACTAATAATATTTCTTGAATTATGTTATAAAATGCTGTAGCACAATAATTACACTAAAAGACTACAATTATGTACTAAAATACACAGTTGAATGGATAGGAAACTGATAATATGGATAAAAGGGTGGCTGATAGACATATACCAAAAAAGTGGTATATAGATGAGCACAATCCAAGAGAACGTGGTTGACTAGTGTTGTGCTGCAGGACTCTATGCTTTAACCAATGCTGTTTGATTTGATTTACATAAATGATATAGGAAATAATTTGAAGGGAGATATTCATTTTGTTTGCTGATGATGCCAAGTTGAGTAGGGTAATAGTTAATTAAAGTGATGTAGAGAGATATATTCTCTCTCAGGGTGATATAAGTAGGCTGACGGTATGGGAAAAACATAATGGATGTTTTTAATTACAAAATACAAGCACACCTTTATGGCATTCGTATAGTGAAGGTATGCAAGTTCTTTTCACTAAGCTTTGATATTTTCCTAGGTCTACCTACTCACTGATGAGACCTCAAAAAAAGGTTGAAACCGGTCTGGGTAGTGACCTCTCCTCATAATGTAAAACAATAATACATCTCCTAGGAGCTGTGTTTTACATTATGAGAGAATATCAAGAATAGTGAGGGAGCTTGCTCCACCTTTGCTTCGAATTGCCTTCGCTGATAGTTTTTCGGCATTGAAACTCTTAGATCGTAGTTCTCGATCTTGAGTTTCACTTACTGGCTATATAACAAAATAGGATTCTTATCCATTTAATAATGGATGTTGATTTAATGTGGAAAAGTGTAAAGTTATGCATTTGGGATATGGAGATTGCAAGCAGTGTACCACGTTGAGGGATCTGTACTCCAGGTAATTGATAAAGCCAGAGATTTGGGGGTAGTAGTAGTAGATTGAGAAGTTTAGAGAGCATATTGCTGAAGTAGCCATGGTGGTTCACAGGATTACTTGGCTATTGAAGAACATACTAACATGTAGAGATAAGGGAATTATCATTCCCTTGAATGAACACTTCTGGATTACTGTGCTCAGATCTAGTCATCTGGGTTTCTTGAGGATGAGGAAGTGGAGAGTGACTAAGATTGAGTGAACTGTGGAATACTGCCCATGAGGATAAATTTAGGGTTTGTGGATTGCAAAAGTTTGTTGATAGGCAAAAAAAAAAGGGTTTATGATAGATTAGGGTGGATTATGATAGAAACATTTAAGTTACTCAAAGGCTTTATGGAGTTTGATTCAGGGGAAATGGTTCAGCACTTGAATAGAGGTGGCAGAACAAGAGATCACCCCTGGAATTTGGGTAAGTGTGTGGTTTGCAAGGGTGTGAGGACTAGATTTTTCACTTTAAATAAAAAATCACACCTCTTGGAATGATGAATGAATGGAATGGATTGTCTGAGTCAGTTGTAAGTGCTTTGTCTGTTAATGGTTTCAAGGAGAGGTATGATAGATTATATAGATATTGTGTTCATAGTTTGGGTCTCCCACTCTTTGGACTCCATGGGGATGCCTGCCCAGTAATAATAATAAACAATAATAATAATAAGCACCATGTAATTTTTGGACATATCTTCAGTGGCTGTTACTAGTTTCGACACTTTCACCATGAGTCCCTTTCCCTTCTTCTTAAATTCCTTTCCCTGCTCTTCATGCAGGCTTCTCCTTCATATATTTTCTCCTTCTCCGAAGTTTCTTATCTGTAACAACACCGCTGTATTTGGTTCAGTCTTGAAGAAATCATTATACTTTTTTCCCACTTAAATATTCACATTTCCCTAAGTTGAAAATATTGAAAGAATATGGCTGGCATACAAATAAGTAATGACTATTATTATCATTATAGTAATATTATTAAATAACAAATAGTATTTCTTTTTTGTGCTGGATGTAAATATAATCATTGATTTTTATCTTCCTTCCAGGATGAGCTAGCAAGAGTTTTTGTTTCTTTGTTTGATGCTAAACATCTCTTAGCACCTTTGTTGTGGAATATGTTCTACAAGGAAGTAGAAGTGTCTGACTGCATGCAAACGTTATTCAGAGGAAATAGTCTAGGAAGCAAAATAATGGCTTTTTGTTTTAAAATTTATGGATCTAGTTATCTACACAGTTTATTGGAGCCTCTTATTAATCCTCTGATTGATCAACCCAATATCAGTTATGAAGTTGATCCAGCTAGGTAAATAAAAATTTATGAAATTCTTTAGTATTCTGTATTATTTTTAAAATTCACTGTACTTTTGTTATTAGCAGTTAGAATCATTTTGTACTTGAACTTACTTAGTAATGCATTAAAATTTTGGTCATTCTGAGTATTTGAGGTGTTTTGGAAAACAAGTATTACAAATATAGCCAGATGGCTTTCATTTGGGATTTTTAACCCATCAAGAAAAAATGAGGAAAAAAAATGTTTACAAAAAAAAAGTACATTGTTCATGCCACAATACTACTACTACTATATAAATATTTTTCTTAATCCTAGTCCATTATTATCATAAATGCTGCTCCAAGGACTCATTGAGTGGAGACCCATTTCAGACACTCATACTTAAATACCTGTCATGTGTTTCTTTTAATATATTAACTGAATGCACTTTCAACCTTCCCATGCTCTATAACCCCCCCCCTTCCCATAGTTAACTTCTAGTTATGACTACCTTCATGAAGTCTGCCTTCATCATCCATAAGCTGTAAAATCTCACTTGTATCTGTATTAGACTCTTACTAACTAATATGTTTCTATCTTATCCCCTCTGGTCAGTCTATCTTCATGCACAATTCTGTAGGCCAGTTTATCATCTTATTTCTCACTATTGAATCTTTAAACCATTTCCTCATTTCCTTGGAAACCAGGTGACTATATCTGTGTACAGCAAATTCAGATGCAGTCTTATCAAAGCCATGTAAACTGAAAGAATAACCTCCTTATATCTAAAAGTTGGTGTTCTGATGTGATGACTTTACCACCTTAGCAGTGGGACTCCTAAACTTTAATTCACTGTCTAAAATAACCATGAAATCTCTAGCTTCATTGATTCCTTCAGATACAACCCTATCTGTAAAGTCCAATCCAAAAGGATTGGACTTTACAGATAGGGTTGTATCTGAAGGAATATGTATCTGTAAAGTCTATCTATAGATAGGCTTTACAGATTGGACCTTACACTTGGCAACATTGAACTTACATTCGTATGTTAAGTGCTTGTGCTGAGAGGAACTCATATTGAAGGCGTAATGGAGTAAAACAAGACTGGGAAAGGATTGAAAACATTTTTATATTGGAAAATATTAAATATTTTCCAATATTTTGTCTTCAGGGAGTATACTATAAAATTTGTAACAACCCACACACAAACAAACTTAGGCCACAAAAGTGAGTAATCCTCCTAAGGACTAACTCCTTCCTCTTTAAGTTCCTGGAGTGCATAGAGTTCCCTGTTCCTGCAAGTTGGCCTACTATGGAATCAGTCAGACTTTACAGACAATGCTTTATATATATAGAATAATTTGTGGGGAGGTGTATAAACACCATACATTGCAGCAAGCTCAGAAAAAAAAAAGACTTTTTAGAATCTGCAGCTACCCTCCAAACCCTGTTCAATCTGCATAAATATGAATGCATTAAACTTCAAAAATATGGGAAACATTAATCCTCTGAGATCCAAGTTTACAACTGAGGCTGCCAGTAGTCGTCCATACAGGGCACCTTACCTCATTAGGGCTGGACTCTTTTTCCACATTTCACATAGTTACGTGTTGCTGTTGTATGTATATATATATATATATATATATACGTGTGTGTGTGTGTGTGTGTGTGTGTGTGTGTGTGTGTGTGTGTGTGTGTGTGTGTGTGTGTGTGTGTGTGTTACAAGTTGTTTATTGTACTCCCTGAAGATGGCTCTATGACTGAGATAAAATTTTGGAAGAATTAATTATTGTTTTTGATCCTTTCTCAGTGCTGTTTTACTCCATTATGACTTCAGCATGAGTGAACTGATATTTAATCATTGTCATTTGCCCATACAACCAACCTGTTCAAATCAGTTTGCAGGAATTCTGTATCAGCAACATTCTTTTATGACTCTTCTTAACTTAGTATCAGCAGTTAATTGAATATCATACTCCATATCCTCCCTTGTATCATTAATATACATATTAAACAGCCATGTCCCAAGTACAGAACCCTGTGTACATTACTGGTTACCTTCTCCTCACACCATCATACATCACTTTCTGATATCTGTTAGTCAATTACTTTGCAATCCATGTCACAAGTTTATCTTGCAGACCCATCCATCTGAGTTTGTATGGCAATTTCCAGTGTGGAATCCTGATAAATGCCTTAAAATCCAGGGATTTTTGTGGTGTATCAATTTCCCTTATCTAACTCTGCTGTCACTCTATTATACAACATGATCCAATTACTAAAGCAAGCCCTACCTTTAACAAAACCATGCTGACCTCTATACTAATTGGTCTGTTATTCACTGCATCAATCTTAGCTCCACTTTGTATAATGGAATTATCTTTCTCTACTTCCATCCTAATGGATGGAAGTAGAGAAAGCATTATCCTTGACCTGGTCATTCAAATGGAAAAACATTTCCTCACCCTATGCTGATATCCCATCTAATCTAATTGACTGTATGTGAGTCAGCTGTTGTAACAGCTTTAATACTGACTCATTTCCCTGTGTTCTTTCCTCCAACTTTTCAGCACAGAGCGCACACATTTATTATGTGTTAATACTTTTCTGCCACATGACACTAAGATTATTGTTCCATGGCCATTCTTCCTTTTACTTGATGCACAGAATAAAAAGTCTCTAGGGTTTCCTTTGACTAACTTCTAATCTGATTTCACCTTCTTCATCATATCCATCACTCTCCTTGATATTGGATCTACTATCAAGGTTAATCGTCCACTTAACTACCATCTAATTAATTTTAACTCTGAGGATGACATAGCTTCCTTTAAGTATCCTTGGACTAATTCCCATGCTTTTTGATTCCTCTACCATGCAGGTGCTCATGCCAAGACACTACCACAAGCTGTCTTCTTGGTTTATTAGAATCACCTCCTAAGTCAAAATGCATGATCACTCTCACCTGTTGGTGCCATAAGTACTCAACTCATTTATAGACAGCTTCACAGACACTACTGCTAGATCCAGTGTTCATATAATCACGAACAATTTCTATCACGTACTGCTTAAGGCAGTTATCCTGAATAATTCTAGAAATTAATTTTCCCTTATCTTGCATGCTTTCTTCTCTGACCAGTCTATATTCCTCCTGTAGTTGAAATCAGCATAATAACAGTCCTCTTTTTATCCCTATCTATCTATACTAATTAGGGCACTCATTTGTCTCATGAAGTCCACATTTCTCTTCAGATGACCCAAGTCTGTAACAACATCCAGTTGTTTACTTTATGCTGTTAATTTCTATCTATTAACCTCTATCTGACACCAGTCTTAAATTCAGTTCATGCATTCTTAATACTACCACCACCATTGAAAATTACCAACTGATTCAACTGATTGAATTTAGTTTAGGTTGAGATGGCAGTTCGGTGTTCTTGTCATCTTGCTTAAGAACACAGATAGAAATGAATTTAATCAATGATAGTTATGATGGAGACTGGGATCTACTTATTTCTTTAAGTTAGGACCAATAGAGTTTTAACTATTCTATTTGAAGGAAAAAAATAGGCAATAGAGTGGAATGTATACTCAGTCTTGCCATAAACACTGTTACAATTTCCACACAACCACATGGTGCCCACAGAATTGTGAGCCCAGTTCCATTAGTGCACAGTCAACATTTGTGTGAGAAGCTGTTGGAAGGGAGAGTAATGACTTCCAAGAATAGATCTCAGAATATAGGAAAGCAGAGAGCAAGGATATTGTTTCTGAATGAGGAGACAAGTAGCATCTATGAGGAGAAGAGGAATGCAAAATACACAATTGGTAGTGGTGGGGCAGATGGACAGGGAGATACAGAAGGATGGATGCTGAGTGCATAAGTGAATATGTGAGCAGACAAGAAAGGAATGAGACATGGGGAGTGAAATATTTGGGTCTGAATATGGAAGATGTAGAGTCACACCTGAGTAGTATCAGTAGGACTTGTTATAGATCCAAAAATGAACTATTATGTTTGTCAAATGCCACAGGTATCAGAAGTAAGGGAATGAAATTGTTTGCTGAATAGTTATCAAGTTTATTCACCCAGAAATTGTCAGAATAAGTGAGACATGGTTGTCTGATAATGATGTCCTGACAAAATTAAAGATAAAAGGATGTGGTGTTTTAGAAATAGTGGCAGTGGTTTTGAGTTATTTTGGTATGGGATAGAGGTGAATAGAATGAAATATTTGGTTGGATGTTGCTATTGACTTGGTAATGTGGAGGACACTGACAATGAAATGTATAAGCAAGTTATCCCAGCAAATAAGAAATGGGTGATTATTATAGGTGATTTTAATTATGGTAATACAGATTGCGATGAAGATATGCATCTGAGAGTAAATAAAATGAATTACTCAAGTTTTTGAGGGACAACTACCTTATGACATGTAAGAGCGCATACAAGAAACATGGGTCTTGGATTGATCATGTCATCAGGGGATGTTATTACGAGATGTCAAATCTCCCTCCAGTTAGTGATAGTGACCATGAAATGATTTCTTGGGTGGTGGCCAGCTGTATGAGGACTCTGTAAGGTAAGGATATATGTTGAACTACTAGGCTGATGACATCCTGAAAAGCTCAAGAGACAGCTTGTAGCTATATCATGAAATGAAAAGTTGGGTCTAGGAGATTAATTCTGCTTAGTGCTATGCAAGAACTATCTAGCAACAGTCAGAAGGTTATAAAAGATTGGTATGAAATGGATAAATGAAGAGGTTAAGCATGCAGTATGGAGGAAGAAGAAGTCATTATGGAAGAAGCATAAGATTCTTCCACTTCATAAGAGAGGTGACAGGACTCAAGTTTCAACATATAGGCCAGTCTCTCTCTCTCTCTGTGTGTGTGTGTGTGTGTGTTTGTGTGTGATTAAAATGTTGGAGAGGTGAGGTTTAAGATTCAGAATTGAGTTGACAACAGCTGCATTCTCTCATGGATAGCATGTGTTTACTAAAGGAAGATCATGTGTTAGTAATATAATTATTTTTTTTAAATTGAGATGACAAGTGCACTGGACAAGAGCATGCCCACATTTTGCAAAGGCCTTTGATAAATTGCCACAGGACAAGTTGGTAATTAAATGAACTGATAAGATTATTGCATTCAATTGGAGATTGGTAATCTGATAATATCAATCAGTTGCATATGGAAGTAGCAATATGAAGAGAAAAATCACGTGCCCCAAGCACCTGTTTCGTGGGGCCACTGTTGTTTAATATATATGTTAATGATATTGAGGGAGGTTTGATTAGGGATATTCAGTTGTTTGTAGGTCATACAAAATTCGGGGGGGGGGGGGGGGTAATGTGAAGTAGCGTAGATATTATGGTTTACAAGAAGATTTGAATAGACTTAGTGAAGGAACAAGTGAGTGAAGTTAGCAGTTCAGTGTTTCAAAGTGTAAGATTTTAAAATCTGGGAAACAAAGATGGATTTGTTTCCCAGATTTTATATTGTATACAATTGTATACAATCTGTCAATAAAGATATTCCACAAGAGAAGATAGAGAAAATAAGAGATTCATCCTGAGATGATTAATGGTGGATAAGAACCTAAAATTTAGAGGACATATTGCTAAAACTGTGAGGGGCACTACATGGTTTCTGATGATGCAGAGGACACTAACATGTAGAAGAATGGAGATTACGGTTTCATTGTTTATCACATGTGAACTGCTTTGGACAGGTTTGGTCACCTGGTTCTCAAAAGGATAAGAGATACTGGAACATATTAAGAGGAACATAGTTGGCTAAGGTGATGTTTTGTATGAATGGTGAGAAAATGCACAATTTGCAGACTGTAGCAGATAGGAGGAGGAGGGATATGATTGCAAATCTCTGGACTGATGATAATAAAGAAGTAAAATTTTATACAACAAAGAATGATCTACCAGAAAATGTTTTAATGTCAGAACTAAAAAATACAGTAAATAAGATGAAAAGAGATAAACATCAGGAGAATACAATATAAACATGGAACTGTACTAAAATAAAAATGCAGGTGAAAAATCTAGACCATTAACATGGTCTAGATTTTTGGAAAAACTCCAAATTTTGGGAGAGAAAAAAAGCACTGGTTATTCCAATTTATAAAAAAAGAAACTGAAGATGACTGCAATAACTTTAGGGGAATTAGTCTGCTAAATGCAGAGTACAAAATATATTCAGGAATATTAAAAGAGAAACTAAACAGTATTATTATTATTACATGACACCTCCAGGGAGTCCAAAGACTCATCAAGGGAGGGCACCAGCTTTCTGTCTCCACAGCTGTATTGTAGAGAACAAACTAATAGAAGAACAGAATGGATTCTGAAAAGGTTCAATCTTGCATAGACTCTATTTTTACTCTAAAATCATTAATTGGAAGGAGAAGAGAACTTTAAAAAGAAATGCACATGGCCCTCATTGATTATGAAAAAGCCTTTCATAAAATTAATAGACAACATTTATTTAAAATATTAACCAATCTAAATATATCAGATTAATTCTTATAATCTATTCAAGACATATATACAGGAAATAAAATAATAGTCCAGTTAGACCAAACATCAGAATGAAAAGGCATATCAAGAGAAGAATGGCAAGGATCTAGCCTATCACCTCTACTTTTTAATATATATATATAACAATCTGAAAACCACATAACCCGTTTGGTATACAAATAAACCCACGAATAAAGATAGATATACTATTATTTGCAGATAATCAAATTGTATTAGCTACATCAGAAGATGATCTACAGATATCAGCAGAATCATTAAATGAAAATTCAGAACAATATAATATGAGAATATCAAAAATAAAGAAATGATTGCTTCCAAAGGAAAAAATACAATAAGAAATAAAATAGTGATAGATGATAAAATATTGGAACAAGTAAATGCTTTCAAATACCTGGTATGTGACTTATCATATGAAGATGAAATAGATATAGACATTGAAATATCCAGTTTTGTTAAAGTAATCAGCATAATAAATAATATATTTAAGCCATCTCTGATTCCAACACATATTGGAAACAGACTATATAACATCCTGTGTAAATCAGCTTTATTATATAGAAGTGAAATGTGGACCATAAAAAAAGAAGACACTTAAACAGCAGAGATGAAATTTCTCAGAAAAACAACTGGCTTTATCACATAGGAAAATGAAACAAATGAAGGAATTTTACAGTCCCTGGATACAAAACCAATTAACTACTATATAAGCAAATATAAACAAAAATAGCTAGGACATCTAAATCTAATGTACAATAGGAGACTAGCAAAAATGTTATACAGATATAAAATAAATGGAAAAAGAGAAGGAGAATTCGAAGACCAAGAAAATGATGGCATGAGACCAGAACAGGCCACTTGCCTAAAATCCATGATAGGAAGAAGAAGTTGGTAAGGGGTTATTTCCAGATTAATGTATGAGGTTTTTTTCATAGAATGGAAGAGACAAGGGAGAATAAGAGGTCACACCTGAAAGCTATATAAGAAAGCTGTGATGCAGAGTGGTGAATGATTGGAATGCATTGCCTGAGTATGGTGAGTGCTTGAGTGAATGTGTTTATGACACTTGTGTGTGTGTGACACAGAGACTTTCCACAATCACACCATCATCTAGTTCAGTAGTATGGAATCAGTTATCAAAATGCTAACTCATAACGAGGGTTATTTGTTCTAGTGATGCAGCTCTTGTATTGAATCAGTCATCGTGAACTTATAATACTAAGGCAATCAATATGTGGTGATTAGCTTCTGTATGCGAGTAGTCTAGTCATAAACATATTTTACACACAAACTTTGTTTGCTTACACTTGGATAAAGGATTAAAACAAAAATATAGTTTCTTGGCAAGTTTTTCTCCCCCTCTTGTTTTATGTTAACCTATGCTCATAATCTTACACTAATTTCATTATAATATTCCCCCCCCCCCAATAAATCTCTTATCTAAAAAGTTTAATATTTGCTTCCTTTTTTGAGTTATTGTTTATATTTGGACTTAGAAACCATTGATACTTATAAAAATTCCAACTCAAAACTTGTAACTTGGATTTAAATAGAAAAATATGCTAATTTAAGGCAGAAATCAGCATATATTTGTTTTAGATCAGTGTGAACAATTTTATTACTTAAATTGCCTTGAAGTATATCAGGGTCTGTATTCTTTCTGCTTTTCCTCATATATCTTATTTTTTAAAAGTTATTCTACCACTTTGTTATAATTCTAGTGAACATTTAGAATTTTATTGTTGTTACTTGAAAGTATAACCAAAGCAAGGCCATGAAGCAAGAATTTATGTATCATTGTAATACTATGTTATTTACGAGGTGATCTGAAAAGTTCTCTGCCTCGACCATAGATGGCAACACTATCGGCAAGATTTTTTTTCTAAGTTGGTACATCTGTTATAAGCATCCATGTGAAACTGCAAGTCATTCTATCGAGTAGTTTTTATTATACAGCTGTCTGAAACAAAAGTGTTGTCTGTATCCCTTGAAATGGATAAAATTGAGTATTGTGCAGTTATAAAATTCTTTGTAAAAGAGGGTTTAAATCCAAAAGAAATTCATTCGAAGTTCATAAAAGTTTATGGGCACTCTTCTCCTTCGTTTTCGACAATTAAGAAATGGGCTGCCGAGTTTAAACGTGGCCGTACCAGCCTTGAAGATGATTCACGTGAAGAACGTCCAAAAAGTGTAACAACACCAGAAATCATTGATCAAGTGCACAATATGGTATTGGATGACCGGCAAGTCAAAGTGCATGAAATTGCTGACACTGTAGGCATTTAAAAAGAATGTAGGATATATTTTCATGAAGAATTGCAAATGAAAAAGCTTTACGCAAGATGGTGTCACGCTTGCTCACAGCAGATCAAAAATACACTTTCATGAAAATCTCTGAACAGTCCTTGGAGTGTTTTAACAAGAATAAAACTGATTTTGTGCATTGATTTATTACTATGGATGAGACTTGGATTCACCATTACACACCAGAATCCAAACAGCAGTCAAAACAGTGGACAGAAGCCGGTTGTCAGTGCGGTTCCATCAGCAGGAAAGGTCATGGCATCGGTGTTTTGCGATGATAAAGGCATTTTGTTTATTAATTATCTTGAAAAGTCAGTAACCGGGGAATATTATTCCCCGGTTATTGACTTTTAACCTCTTTTAACTGATCTTTTAACCAGACTAGACAAAAAAATTCGTGAGAAAAGACCAGGTTTGCAGAAGAATAAAATCATATTTCATCAGGACAGTGCACCTGCTCACAAAGGTGTTTTGGCAATGGGAAAATTAAGGAATCTGCACTATGAATTGTTGGAACATCCACCCTCTTTCTCAGATTTGGCTCCCTGTGACTTCTATTTCTTTCCCAAACTAAAATTCTTCCTCGCTAGTCAACGTTTTTCTTCGAATCAAGAGGTGATTGCAGCTGTAGAGGGTATTTTGCAGATCTTACTGAACCACTACAGGGACAGGATAATGGTGCTGGAGCATCGCTGGAATAAATGTATTAGTCTTAAGGGAGATTATGTTGAAAAATAAAAATAATTTTGGAATTATAAATGCATAATTCATTTTTACATTGTTAGGCTGAGAACCTTTCAGACCACCCTCGTGTGTGCCTGCCTAACTTATTTGTCCTCATGATGAAAAACCCATACTAACATTATAATTATGATACAGTATCATATTATGATCCATCTCATAGGAGAAATTTCTTTTGAACTGGATGTAGTTCTTGAGACATTTGCTTATATAAGAACTGCAAAAATGGTTATTGCTTATTTTTTAATGGTATCTTGAGAGAAGCATCTTAGATTGTTATAAATTAGAGAATTTAAGATCAGTAGTAATATCTATTAAAGATGCTTTCTTAAGCAATGTGTACTTAGTGCCATTTTTCTTTGGCATGAAAAATAAATAAATAAATACAATAATGAAATAAAAAGAAATATCATTGTTCAGCTTAAGGTATGCCTTTTAAAAGACCTATGTAACTTTAGTGTCAGAAAACTCTTAACTTCCTCTAAACAGTGCCTCCTGTATTGATAACTTTGACATCTTTTGCCATTCATATAAAATGAAGTTCATAGAAAGATAGCCATGTCAATCCATCAGTCTCCTTTCTCTTTGAGTTAAGGTTTCTATATAAAGATAACCTCCAACAACAAGGAACAGTCGCCCAGTATGCTTCAACAGTAGTCATCCCTTATGTTGATTCAGTCTCTTCAAGATTAGCGAGAATGTTAAAATCTCACAACATCAGAGTGGTATTTAAACCAACTACTACCATCAGACAAGTATTAAGATCTCCTAAAGACAGTGTACCATTTTTCAAATATCCAGGTGTTTATAGACTTCCATGTATGTGTGGTCTTTCATATATTGGACAAACTTCAAGAAGCCTGGAAATCAGACAGAAGGAGCATGTTGGGGATGTCAATCACAACAGGACAGTCTTCTCAGGTTTAGCTTTTCACTTTTCTACTTCCAACCATGCAATTGACTGGGAAAATAGCTCTATGCCGTATTTAGATGATGATTACGGTTACAGAATTTTCAAGGAAGCTGCAGTGGTATTAAGAACGGGTAACAACCTCAACAGAAATCCAGGTACCATACTGAAAGATATATGGAAAAATTTAATCAACTCACTCAGTTTAACGGAACTACAATACCCGAAAAATGATGTAACGCATGTGAATACAACACGTATCCATGAGGCTGACTGAAGCTTCTCAACACATGCACACATTGTCATGCATATGTTCAAACTTAACTGCCTAACAGTTAGCAATGTTTCTGTATTCTCTCATATTTTTTTGTGTGTGCCGTTCAAGCCTTGACAAAGCTAGACAGTTGCTAGCGAATCTAGTAGGCGGGATTATATTAATATATGTATTAATTGAAGAACCTATGGTCTCATAATGACAAAAAGTCTATTTTTTTAAGGTTTCTAGAAGACTATTTATATTCACATTTACATTAGATGTGTTCATTCATCCTGATCTGAAACTGAGAGTAGGGATGTAATTCAAATTGGTTCAGCAGAGGCAAAGTTTTTTAAGATTCGTATTCTAAATAAAATATCATTTCTATTTTACATATTTCAGATAAGGGATTAAATGCAATGTATTGAATATCCTTCGCATATCGATCTTTTCAGATACAAATGGATTCTCCGTCCATCTTTATCTGAAAGTTATCTAATCTGAACTCCAATCATAGGTCTATGACACTGCAAGCAACAGCATGCACTATTGTCCTAAACCTATCCACTATCAGGCAATGCAAACAGCAGTTGGTATATCTTAAACGTCATTCTTCAGTAGACATTAAAATGTCAGTAATGGGCTTTCACCCTTGCATTGATAACAGTTGTTTTTATAGTTTGAATTACAAGTACTCAGACTATTCTACATGGGCATGCATATTTTGCTGATGCAGTAGAAGTCTGTATTTCACACCTACTGCAACTTGCAAGCTCTGTGTATAATGATAACCCACACTATATATATCTAACCTTCCACTTGGACATATTTATTGTCCACCATATTGATTAGCTTTATGCAAATTATCTTCTCAGAAAGCATAATCTGATTTGATTCTACTGTAATGTAGAAGATAACAGATCTCACTAATGACTCTGTTCTATATATTCTTTGTTATATATTCTTATATAACCATCTTAATTCCTCTACATATCATAGTTTGTATTGGAATGTATAAAATTAAAATGGTTATATTAGAATATATAAAATATATGGTTATTGCTATAGACAAGTGCATGCAATGGATGATGTGGCACAAAGCCACATCTTCTACAACTTGCTGTAGAAGATGTGGCTTTGTGCCACAATACTGATGCATGTTAGTCATGTGCCACATGACTGATATGCATCAGCAAGTGCAAACAAATGATTGTTATAGGGAGATATAGAGTGGAAGGAGGGATGGTCACATGAGGAAAGGAAATAGAATTTATTCATCTGTTCAGAGATAATTACTTGAAACAGTGTGTGATGGATGAGCCTTCAGGTTTGAGAATGCTGGAAATGGTCATAGAATCAGATGTGTCTATAACCAACATGGCCTCTTTGCCTCCAACTAGAGAGAGTGATTATGCAGTTGTGACGTGAAAGGTTGTGAAACATAGAATTTTCAGTTAAGAAGGGGTATATGTAGAACTACAGGACAAGTGATTACAACAAGCTCAGGGGCTACTTGAAGCAGTGCATAACAATGTGCAAGGGAAGGATGTTAGCAGTTAGCATGGGAGATGGTCAACTCTTCAGGAAGCAATATAAGACTGAAATATAATAAATTTAGTTTAATCCTTTATCCAAGTGTGTGCAAACAAAGTTTGCGCCTGAAAGTATCTTCAGGATTGGGGTAAAGTGGTACAACACTGGGCAACTCCTTGCAAAGGTGGAGCAAGCTACCAGTACTCCTATCCCAGTATCTCCCATAATGCAAAACACATCTCCTTGCGGATATGTCTAATTATGCATTAAGGAAAGGGCCACTACCGTGTGCCACCTTTTTATTAAATTATTCTGGATTTAGAGAAAGATGTTGAAAGTTTATTTTTCACTTGGTTAGAATATAATAAATTTAGTTTAATCCTTTATCCAAGTGTGTGCAAACAAAGTTTGTGCCTGAAAGTATCTTCAGGACTGGGGTAAAGTGGTACAACACTGGGAAACTCCTTGCAAAGGTTGAGCAAGCTACCAACACTCGTATCTCAGTATCTCCCATAATGCAAAACACATCTCCTTGTGGATATGTGTAATGTTATGCATTACTACCCAGACTAGTTTCGACTCTTAGGTCGAAACTAGTCTGGATAGTGGCCAGATTGTAAATTAAAGATTTTATTTTGGTTAGAAGAGTGTGAAGACTTGGTCTCTTAATGGATTTAGTGAGTTAAATAGGAATTTAAGAGGTTAAGTTTCAAATGAGATATCTTGGGATATGAACCTGTGAGCAAGGTTAATTAGAAATTTAGTTTTAGTTTTTTTTATTATTTTATTTTGAAAAGTATAAGTATAAAACCACAACGTTTTGTACTTGGTGTTTTGTTTCCATTGTATGGAAACAAAACACCAAGTAGAATCGCAACAAACTGAAATGCTCCACATTGATTACCATATTTACTCAAGATTCTGTAAATAATCAGCTGAAATGAAGCATCCTCAACATTGTAACAAAAAACAAGGAATGATTTTACATCAAGTCTGGTCTTCCTTAATCTATCACGACACACTTCTAACTACATGTAGTATGTTACAGCAACCCACAAACCAGCAGCAGCCATAATATCCACGCTTTCCATTGTTTAAACATTTTCAAATAATTTTCACTAGAAATGTTAACTGTTATTACTTGCTTTCTAATTTTTATTTTATTCATGTTATTTCCTGATGAAGTGAGACAAAGTATTTCACAAAACCAGTTGAAATAAAAGCATAGTTTCTATTTATCTTTGTTTCTGATTTTATACTGGCAAAAAATAGTTCTAAAAGTGTGTGCCAAGGCTCTGGACTTGGATATTTGCTGTTTAATTTGTACATAAATGGTGTAAGAAATAATTTGAAAGAAAATATTCCTTTCTTTTAGGCTTGCACAGTGATCCGAATGCATTTTTGGAAATTATGGAGACAACTACCGTGTTTGAATAAAAACTTTAGTTTAATATTACTAAAATTTTTTACAATTCGACGTTTCGACCTTTATGTCAGGTTCTCTTCTGGAGTGTACGAATATACACAAGAAACAAGCTATACTACAATCATACTGGTTCGTTAAAGACACTGACTAACCGCTACCACAATTGTTGGCCTGACCTCTGGTGAAAAAAAAAAAATATATATATATATATATATATATATAAATACATACATCAACGCTAGAGTCCTATTATTTGTGTTGTCTACTATATACATATATTAACATCATTCCAGCCAGTTGGAGTGGAATGGTTTCTAATACTAGTGGATTGGCTAGAGTCCTGACTTATGTTGAATCTTTCATATTAGGTTGGCTGAATGTGTGCCATCCAGATCCTTGGAATTTTCATACCATCTTTATTGTTGATATTTGGGTGGTTTATCAGGATTTCGCAGGATTCTTTCGTACCATGTTTTTGTGCGGTGTAAGGAGCAGGTGCTTTTCCAGTTGATTTGGTGTAAGGTGTTAAGTGCATGGTCTGAGAGGCCTGCTTCACCATAATGGTTATATTTAATGTGTCTAATGTGTTCTTTCTTGTGTATAGGGATTGGCCGTCCTGTTTCACCAATGTACGGTAAGTTACAGGTGCAGCGGATGCAATAGACTCCAGGATGTGCTAATGGGAGGAGAGGATCCTTAGAGGAGCTGAATATGGTTTTAAGTTTAGTGGGTGGTTTAAAGGTGGCATTGAGGTTATAATGTTGTAGGATTCTGTTGATTTTTTCTGTGGGGGGGGGGGGGGGTGGGGGGGGGGGGGGGTGGGGGGGGGGGGGGGTGGGGGGGGGGGGGGGTGGGGGGGGGGGGGGGTGGGGGGGGGGGGGGGTGGGGGGGGGGGGGGGTGGGGGGGGGGGGGGGTGGGGGGGGGGGGGGGTGGGGGGGGGGGGGGGTGGGGGGGGGGGGGGGTGGGGGGGGGGGGGGGTGGGGGGGGGGGGGGGTGGGGGGGGGGGGGGGTGGGGGGGGGGGGGGGTGGGGGGGGGGGGGGGTGGGGGGGGGGGGGGGTGGGGGGGGGGGGGGGTGGGGGGGGGGGGGGGTGGGGGGGGGGGGGGGTGGGGGGGGGGGGGGGTGGGGGGGGGGGGGGGTGGGGGGGGGGGGGGGTGGGGGGGGGGGGGGGTGGGGGGGGGGGGGGGTGGGGGGGGGGGGGGGTGGGGGGGGGGGGGGGTGGGGGGGGGGGGGGGTGGGGGGGGGGGGGGGTGGGGGGGGGGGGGGGTGGGGGGGGGGGGGGGTGGGACCAGATGAGGGTAGTTGTCTAATCACTGATCACTTTCTTGTTCACTTACTTCGACCACTATCCCTTGGATGGTTTGTCTGCTTTTTCCTTCTCTTCTTTAGGTAATTCAGTGGGCACCGTTCCCCTAAACCAGTGGTTCCTAACTGGTGGTTCGTCGGTGAAAGATGCCACATGACACAATTCTGAGTGTAATTGGCTACTCTAATCCTAACAACCGAAGTACTTTCATTGACTTCTAAACGACTAGAATATTGTTTATAGGTCGTATTTTTGCAGGAAGGGTGGGAAGGAGCGTCTCTTTTACAGTCATTCAGTGATATGTGTTCGATTTGTGTGTTACATTGGTGCACCCAGCAGGGGGGGGGGGACAAGGGGCCCTGGCATCCCCAAAGAAAAAGGAAAAAAAAACACTAGAAAATTTTCCAAAAATCTTTTCCTAATTAATAAAATTCATTTTTTAAATTTATGTTGTGTCGTGTCTTCTATTTCTATACTACTTATGAATTAGAGATCATTGTAGATAGTGTGCATTCTCAAATCGTCTACTCAACTCGGGCCCCTCCCTCATGATTAAACTCTGAGTGCACTATTGGTGTGTTGTGTAACATCGTAATAGCATGCAGTCTATTTTTAATGTGTATTTGGTTTGTGGGTTGTCTAACATCGTAGCAATACACAATGGATAAATTTATTATTAAACGAAAACGTGATTCTGAGGCAAATATTAATGATGGGATAAGTACAAGTGGAAGAAGTAGTAGTAATGACGTCGCTGCAAATACATCTCATACAGAAGACAGCATTATACGTAGTAAAATAGTAGCCGATATTTTTAATTACTTAAATAGTGTTAATACAAGTATCCAAGGGGAAAAATGAAAATATTTTGACATCCACTGAGAAATTGTCAGTTTTTCAGAAAATAATATCTCTTTGGAAAAAACTGCATATCAGAAAAAAATACAGTAGATATGTTTCCTTCGCTCCATAATAAAAATGTCGAGGAAATTATTTCCGTTATAACAGAACATTTGACAGTATTGGAAGAAAAGATTTCAAGTTACTTTCCTTCCTTAAATACACACAGTTATGACTGGATATGAAATCCATTTGGCACAGTTAATGCATCGAGTTGTGAATTTTCATTACAAGAAGAAGAACAATTAGTTACCTTGTCAACGGATCATACTCTAATAATGAAATTCTCTGAAATAACTCTTGAGGAATTTTGGATTTTTCTCCAAGATGAATACCCAACTTTCTCCACAAGGGCACTGAAACTTTTGTTACAGTTTTCAACATCATATTTGTGTGAACTCAGTTTCTCAATATTAACCAATATAAAAACTAAAAAGCATAAAAGACTTACTAATATAGTCAAAGAGATGAGGGTAGCTATATTACATATTAGACCTGATATTGCTGAAATCTGCAAAAGCTGAACCAAGCTCAAGTATTGCATTAAAATAAGTTCAATTGTGTTCCCCCAATTTTTTCTTATAATCAAAAGTGTTCCGTGACTTGGAAAAGGTTATAAACATTAATATCGCCGAAATGAAGCCTGTTGGCTCTTTATATTTAAGTAACTTAATGGGTTGACCTTTTTGGACAACTCATATAGCAGAGTATATAAGTTCTTTTCGCTATACCCTTTGGTATTAATTTGGTCTAGCTACTCACTGATCAAGCCTCAATAAAGGCTGAAACCAGTCTGGGTAGTGACCTCCTACCATAATGTAATAACAGCATACATTTCCTAGGAAATGTGTTTTTACATTATGGAAAATACCAAGAATAGCGATGAGAACTTTCCCCACCTTTGCAACGAGTTGCCTGTGTTTATAATACGTTCTAGGACTACTTGCATTTAGCTCATGCTAGTATTCGCCGATACTTTTATAGTTTTTTATACTATATTCGGCATGAAACTCTCTGATTCCAATCTTTGAGTTTCTTTTTCGGTTTTAAAACAATGTGGGATCTAAGATCTAATATCCCCTTAATTTAATTAATATTTATATTGCCGAAATGAAGCCTGTTGGCTCATTATATTTAAGTAAAATATTAATGTTTTGTTTATATAGGTTGGAAGATGGAGAAGATGTTGATACCAATAGGAGAAATCTTCTTTGTCTTACCCAAAAAGTTTTCAATGCTATAATTTCTTCTTCTGAGAAGTAAGTAAATATGCTCAATTTTTAATCATAATGTTAATTATAATAGCAGAAATAATAATAATAAAAACATGGAAAGGCAAATATGAGCATTCTGAGGTGGCAGTGAAATGTCAGCTAAAATGGTTAATAAATTCCTTTTATTTTTGTGATACAATGTTTGTTAACATTGCATCACATTTTTTGTATATCAGTGTACTCTTACGTAATATTTCAGACATTTAAATTGAAAGTAATCTTATCTTCTTCAGAGATCTTTATCTAATTTTTTACTTTCATAATCTTTTCTATTATTTCCTTTGTTTTTTAATTATTATTACTACTACTATATATCCTTTTCTCTCCCTGAAATGCCTTTTGATTATTTTCTTTTCCATTAGACAAGTAATATTTCTTTTCCAGGTTTTATTGTAGAGAATGTTCATGAGGCAGGAGGTATTGAAACATTTATCAGGCAGCTATGTGAAATTTTGAGTACTCTGCTTTGGTCATTAATTCATATACCAGATTACAGATATTATCCTTTTCCTTTTCTTCCCATATGCATGATATGTGAGAGGAAAGGAAACTGGCTGGAACATGCACAAAAGCTGAGATGGAGATAGAGTGGTGTGATCTTTCCAGAAATTTAAAAGATAGATTTTAGCTAAATGAATGGTAATGCTACATATTAAGAAATCTTGCTGTGAATACAGCCATGGGATCAGATGCAATATAGGCCAGTGTTTTATACAAAAGTGGAAAACAAATGGAATAGCATTGTCTTACCTTCTAATCTCAGCACTGTCAGTTCCAAAGTAATGAAAAGAGGATAAAGTAGACTGTTACATAAAAGAGGTTTTAGGACTGAGGTAGGAAATTATAGACCAGTTATTGTCTCAAAGGTGATGCTTAAGGTATTGGAAAAGTTCAGGAATATGTGGAAGTAGTTTGGTAATCCTTATGAAAGGGTGAAATTTTGTCATAGTAATTCACTCATTTTCTACAATACAATAGTCAAGTTAAGGAAATGACTATTCCATGATACTACATGGCACTGTACTACAAAAGTTGATGGAAATGGTAAATGAAGCTGTTACGTGGATAAAAGTGTTACTGATGGACATACTACTTTCCGATTTGTATCAGAAAGTAGTATATAGTGAAATTTGGTCATTGAGTATGCAGGTGACCAGTGCTGTGATGCATGCTTTGTGCTTGAACTGCTGCTGATCAGTTTGTCTTAATGACACTGGCATGATTTTAGTTGGAAGAATATCCAGTTGTTTGTCGATGATGCTAAATTCGGGACAACTGGGGGGAGGAGGGGAGGAACAATACTTAATAAAGATGATCTAAATAAATTGATTGGTCAGTTGGCCAAAGGATAATATATGCAAATTCACTGCGTCAGAATATAAAATTATGCACTTTGGGATGAAAAAAAATCACATGTTGTGTGTTACATAGATGGAACTGCATTGTAAGAATTTAATTATTATTATTATTATTATTATTATTATTATGTAACACCTCCAGGGAGTCCAAAAACTCATCGAGGGAGAGTGTGCCAACAGCATCAAACAATTGATCCCTTTCAACTACTAACCAAGCTCAAACTTGCTTAACTCTTTGCATGAGCCTTAAGGCTAGAAATTAGCAGACAGGGAGTTGATGAAGAACATATTGCATTGCATAAGTGGACAAAATAGCTTACAAGATCACTTTGATACTAAGAAAAACACTGACAAGGTCTATATGACAACTTCCGAATTATTGTGTACAGAATTGGTCACTTGGGGATTTCTTTGAGATGTGAATATGGTAGAGAAGATTGAGCAGTAAGTGACAATGACCAGAACTTTGTCTGGAGAGCACATGTGTGCATGCACACACACAGAAATAGAGAGAGAAAATTACAGAACACAGTAAGTTGAAGCAACACTATTTTGGTCAACTGTTAATACTACTTGTCTGACGTGGTGGAGAAGGAAACTCAATATATCAATGCTATAGTCCTGTTATCTGTTTGGCTGATAACAGGACTATATCATATGTCAAAACAATATTCATGACAGCCATTATATGAGCTAAAATTATTACTTAGAGTTAAGGTTTAATGGAGAACTTGAACAGATCCACATTTATGGGATTTTTAGGACACCATTATTGTTTAGATTAAGAAGGTTCAAAATTTCATGATGTAAGGAACAGGTTCCTTTCCAATAAATTTGGGATAGAGTGCTAAGAACATGATCAGAAAAGCATGATTTACTAAAATTGTCAAACTGAATGTGTTGTTTGTATTATTTTTTCTCACTCAGAATCGTACATCCTGTTTCACCATTAGGAGGTAATAGTAGTTTATTTTGCACTTGGTTAGACTATAATAAATTTAATTGAATCCTATATCCAAGTGTAAGCAAACAAAGTTTGCACCTGAAAATATCTTCAGGACTGACGTAAGGTAGTGCAACACCAGGCAACTCCGAGCAAAGGTGGACCAAGCTCTCATTACTCCTTGTCTCAGTATCTCCCATAATGCAAAGCACATCTCCTTGCAGACATGTCTACTGCTATGCATTAAGTGAAGGCCGCTACCCAGACCGGTTTCAACCATTATTGAGGTCTCGTCAGTGGGAGGCAGACCCAAACGTGGAGATACTAAGGCAGAAGCAATAAGAGAGGTCATATTTACCTATAGGAGTTGCCAACAGGTGTACCACCTTATTATTGAATTACTCTGGATTTAGAGAAAGATGTTGGAAGTTTATTTTGCACTTAGTTAGACTATAATACATTTAGTTTAATCCTTTATCCAAGTGTAAGCAAACAAAGTTTGCGCCTTAAAATATCTTCAGGACTAAGGTAAGGTGGTGCAACACCAGGAAATTCAGAGCAAATGTGAAACAAGCTCTTATCACTCCTTGTCTTAGTATCATAATGCAAAGCACATCTCCTTGTGGACATGTATACTGCTATGCTATGCGATAAGGGAAGGGCCACTACCCAGACCGGTTTCAACCATTATTGAGGTCTCGTCAGTGGAAGGCAGAACCAAATGTGGAGATACTAAGACAGAAGCAATAGAAGAGGCCATCTTTACCTATAGGAGTTGCCAACAGGTGTACCACCTTATTATTGAATTACTCTGGATTTAGAGAAAGATGGTTATATCACTTGGTTAGACTATAATAAATTTAGTTTAATCCTTTATCCAAGTGTAAGCAAACAAAGTTTGCACCTGAAAATATCTTCAGGACTGAGGTAAGGTAGTGCAACACCAGGCAACTCCGAGTAAAAGTGGACCAAGCTCTCATCACTCCTTGTCTCAGTATCTCTCATAATGCAAAGCACATCTCCTTGCGCACATGTATACTGCTGTGCAGTAAGGGAAGGGCCACTACCCAGACCGGTTTCAACCTTTCTTGAGGTCTTGTTAGTGGGAGGCAGACCCCAAACGTGGAGATACTAAGGTGAAGCAATATATATCCCATAGGTCTTATTTACCTATAGGAGTTGCGAACATTATAGCTTGTTTTTGTTTAGGAGTGTCCCTTATTTTAAATACATTGGCTATTATTACTCAAAAAAGGGGTATATATATTTTAGGGCATTATGGACGAGTATAGAAGGCAATTATAGCAGAATAAAAGAGATGGAAAAATTTTGTACATACCTTGTTTTGATTCCAGGATGTCTTCCAATTTCACGATCCTGCTTAAGGTTGTTTATAAAGGGGGGAGCGTGGGGGGGTGTTTTGACGGTCATTCTGAAAAAGTTCTGATGATGGTCAGTCGACTGAAACGGTCCGCACCCCATTAACCCACTCCCCTGCTCCTCTGGATTTAGAGAAAGATGTTGGAAGTTTATTTTGCACTTGGTTAGACTATAATACATTTAGTTTAATCCTTTATCCAAGTGTAAGCAAACAAAGTTTGCACCTGAAAATATCTTCAGGACTAAGGTAAGGTGGTGCAACACCAGGAAACTCCGAGCAAATGCGAAACAAGCTCTGATCACTCTTTGTCTCAGTATTTCCCATAATGCAAAGCACATCTCCTTGCGGACATCTATACTGCTATGCATTAAGGGAAGGGCTGCTATCCAGACCGGTTTCGACCTTTATTGAGGTCTTGTCAGTGGGAGGCAGACCCAAATGTGGAGATATTGAGGTAGAAGCAATATGAGAGGTCATGTTTACCTATACGGATTGCCATCAGTTGTACCACCTTATTACTGAATTACTCTGAATTTAGAGAAAGTCTCACACCAGACAGCCTCAAATGAACCAACTCCCTCAGACCTAAAATTCTCTTTAACTTTTATTTTTATTGGTTGTAATTGTTCATGAATCATTAGCAATACCCCAGCTCCTATCCTTTTCCCCTCTATCCCTGTAACTATATAATTTCAGTCAACAAGGTCTCACTGATGCCTATTATAAAAATAATCATAATTTAATATTAAATATTTTTAGAAATTGTTTATGTTAGTAGATTATTAGTTTTGGTTTCGTAACACATATATTGGCACTTGCGATGTGCACGTTATTGATATTATTATTGTCAAAATGAAATGTAAAGCATTTGAAATTTTGATATACTTAATAAATTTCTGATAATTATGTTACTTTGAATTTTTTTTTATTTTAATTTAAAATTATTAAGTGTTGTGTTTTGAAAAGACATTCTTGTTATGCTAATGGAGACAGCGTGTTCAGCCATTATACTTGGCTTCTCACTTGCCATTTACAGCGTGTTCAGCCATTATTAGCATCCACTTGTCTGCTGAGGAGTTTGATGGGTGATTTGATTGTTTACAGCTGACAAAGAGAGTGTTTGGTATCGAAGTAACGAAAAAAACGAGAGAGCTAATGGAAGCTTAAGAATGCAGACCAGAGAAATTTTGTTCTTAGGAAGTTAAGTTTTACATGACAGTGAGGAGAATATTAATAGAAGATTCCGAAAAGGAATCATAGAGCTGTGAGTCTTTAAACTGCTATAGTTAAGACTGTCAGCAAGTATTTAGTAAATAAAAGAAGATATTGCAGTCGATGTTCTAATTGAATATTCAAGGTAACTCTGATTGGAAGGTTTCATCTGTCTTAAGGACATCGGATCTCTTTGTTATATCTACTGGAAAAGTTGATGGAATTAGCTCAACTTAGATATGTTGTTTATGAAGTAGTAGAAGAAACGTTTTTCCTCTGGTACAGTAAACTGTTCATCAAATAGAACTGCAAGAGGTAAGAGTATTTATACTTCAGTGAGACAGGAGAAATAATATTGTATGCTACATAAAGGAGATATGAAAGGATCCCATGGAAAAGAAGAAGAAAATGTTAATATTTTCTGAAAAGGCCCTAACAAAGAAACTGACTCTGAACATTTTTGTTATTGTGAAAAAAGGTGTTTAGTCTGGTAGACATGATTAAGTATATGTTAAACAATCATGATTAAGTATATGTTAAACAATCCGATAATGGAATGAGTCAGAGAATGGGTGATTTTAATATTTTTGCATAGGAAAATCTCTTAAGTGTAGATTTTAGAAGGCCCGGGATGAAAAACCCTGTTATCTGCATATGAGATCAGCTAACTCACCTTCAGTAGGAAAGGGGGGAAAAAAACATATAAAGATTCCTCTCATCACAACGAGAATCGAACCCAGGTCTTTTCCAGTCGAAGGGTGCATTGTTCAGTTGTTCTTCCAGTTCTGCTATGGAGGCATTTTCATTACTCTTAATGCTGATATGCTAACCAGATTTATCCTTAGGAAATGAATTCCCCCATCCCTTTCATTTCAGTCTTTATTGGCCCTATCTATAGTGTTTTGTTCTGATTTATCTGTGAATAATTATGTAAGAGCACATGATGTCTAGCTTAATGTATCTCTTAATGAACTGTAACCAAATAACAGGACCCTAGCATTGAGTAGTAATTTTTTTCCACCAGAGGTCAGACCAGTAGTGTCAATGATTGACCAGATTATTGTGACTGTAGTAGCTTACAATGTAGATTGTAACATAGCTTGTTTCTTTGTATATGTGTGTATACTTGAGATGATGATCTTCATATGAAGCTCGAGTAATTATTTTGATTATATTAAGCTGAAGTTTTATCATAACATGGTAATTGTTTCCATAATTTTTTAATAAGGAACATAGGAAATGCAGTTATGATTTCAGACTCAAGTTTTCAGTTCAGCTTTAAAAAAAAAAAAAAACTAATTTTAAAATACTCTATCTGAAATTATAAATGACTCCAATTATATCAAAATAAATGATTTAATTAATCAGATATTTGCAGCAGTTATTATGTACAAAATTATTAATAAAATAATATTAGAGCATAAAGTCTGTTTTATGTGAGATTTTATTACCCCCCCCCACACACATTCATTGAGTTTAATTGTGTTTAAAAAAATATATTGACATGAGCTAATTTAAAGTATTGATTAGTCATAATGAGGAAAATCTAAGCCAAGAATTACATCATAGTGATCTATCATTAACTACCCTAAAATAGTAGATAGAATATTTGCCAGCAGAAGCATCTCTGAATTCTTGTAATATGAAGAATGTTCTTGCATAGTATACATTACATTAGCCAGGTGCTATTAGCCAGGGGGGACTTTTGGCCTCAAACACCACATTTCGCCACTGGGCACGGTCCTCTGCAACTGTCCGCCATGTTCTGGTTTCCAGCCCGACAGCCTGCAGGTCTTCCTTCTCCTAATTCTCCCATCTCTTTCTCGGTCTCCCTGATCGGGGTCGGGCCTCCCACACTTGTCTCACAATCCTTTCGGGGCCTATACGGTACAGGTGCCCCAGCCACTGAAGACACCGGGCTTGCAGCTCCATCAAGACGTCTGCCAAGTTGTATAAAGCGTGTATGGCAGCATTGGACCGCTTCCTCCAGACTCCGTCTGCCATGATCCCTCCATAGATACATCGTAGCTTCTTGTTCTCGAATACTCTCAGGTGATCGGCTTGTTTCGCCGTGAGAGTCCACACTTCAGCACCGTAGAGGAGAACAGGCCTGATCGAAGTCTTGTGTAGTCCCAGCAAGTGCGAGGCGAAAAGGGGACGCACCTGATAATAGGCCACATTTGCAGCATTTACCTGACTCTGGACATCAGCCTCAACTTTGTTGTGTTCAGTTACGAAAGAACCCAAGTACCTAAATACCTTCACCTTCTCAAACTGTGCAGCTCCCTCTGGATCTTGAGCAGCATGGCGACTCATAAAAAGGTATTTGTCTTCTCGGCATTTATTTTCAGGCCAACTTCTTCTGCAGCTTCTTCAATAGCAGTAACCAATGCCACCGCATCGTCCCGTTGATGCGCCATAACGTTCAGATCATCAGTGTAGCCAAGAATCCTAACTTGCACCCCCATGTCGACTTCACCTGCCACTTGCTGTGTGTTTCTAATTACTTTTTCCAACACTAGTTTGAAGAGAATCGGAGAAAGCCCATCACCCTGCTTCACATCGGTCTGTACTTGAAACCGGTCCGAAAGGTCACCTTCTGCTTTCACTCTTGCTCTCGAACGAGCTATGCACACCTGTGCCATTTTTCTGAGTTTTCGAGGAATTCCCAGCTCTTCTAACACTTGCCATATTTTTGGGCGTATCATTGAGTCATAGGCTTTAGAAAAGGCTATGAAAATATTATGAACTTCCTGGTTATATTCCCAGCACTTTTCAAAAACTTGGCGCAGCATAAAGAGTTGGTCTATTGTAGAATGGTTCCTCCTGAAGCCCGTCTGGTAGTCACCAAGGCACTCTTCTGCAATGGTGTGAGGCGCATTAGCGTGATGTTAGACAGCACCTTGTAGCCAGTTGACAGCAGTGAGATGCCCTATAGTTGCTGCATTGAGTCTTATCTCCTTTCTTATATACTGAGGTGATCAGCGACTCCTTCCACTCATCCGGCAGCCGTTCTTCTCGCCAGATCATCAAGATGAGCCGGTGCAGCTGCTCCAGCAGGACGTCCCCACCATTTTTCAGGAGCTCTGCCGGTAGGCAGTCCACTCCTGGAGCCTTATTATTTTTCAGCTTGCAGATAGCACGAGTAAGCTCACTAAATGTTGGCTCTTCAATAAATGGTTCAGCAGTTTGATAAGGAGTATAATCCTCCGATATTGATGTTCCAGCATTGACATTTCAGCAAGTTCGCAAAATATCTACGCCACCGAGCAAGAGCATCTTTTGAGTTTGTTAATAGATTTCCACTCTGATCTCTTATGGTTGCCGCTTGTGTCTGGGCACCTCGCATGGCTTTGATCGTCCGGAACATCTCCCGTCCATTATTCCTCACCCTATTTCTCTCTATACTAGCCACTTTCTCATTAAGATATTTCCGCTTTTCCCTGCGTAGACATGTATTCACCACTCTTCTCATCCTCTCATATGCAGCTTTCTTCCTACTATCTGCTAGGTAGTTCAATAGTGCTTCCCTTCATTTCGCTACAGCTTCTTCACACTGTCTATTAAACCATGCTTTTCTCCTCCTCTTTCTCTTTCTCAGAATTCTCGAGGCAGCTAACGCAATCATATTTTTGATGGTGTCCCATATCCCATCTGGATCATCCTCTTCCTCCTGTAACTCCCCAAAATGATTCTGCAACTCTAACTGGAAAGCCCACTTGCCTTCCGCTGTTTTCAACTTGTCCAGGTCCCATGCCGATTGTATGGTAGGACAAGTGGGCTTCTGAACTGCAATTCTATGCCTGAAATTGTAGGCTAGCAGAAGATAGTGGTTGCTATCTCCATCTGACCCTCTGAAACTTCTCACATCCGAGATGGAGCTGTGGTGACGTCGATACACTAGTACATGGCCTATTTGGTTAGCTGTTCTACCGTCTGGTGATCTCTAGGTCTGTTTGTGGACGTCTTTATGTGCAAACATAGTGCTCTTTACAAAGCATCCCGTAGCGGCGGCAAAACTCGCAAGTCGGATCCCGTTATCATTGCACTCCTTGTGTAGGCTCTCACTACCCACGAAAGGGTGCCACACATGCTCTCTCCCCAGCTTCGCGTTGAAATCTCCCACCACTAGCTTGACGTCATAGGACGGTAGATTATTACAAGTACGCTCAAGCACTTCATAGAAACAATCTTTAGCTTCCTCCGAGCTCTCTTCGGTAGGCGCATAACAGTTCACAATAGACACATTTTGAAAATGTCCCTTAACTCCAATAGTACACAGCCGATTGTTCACAGGTTTAAAATTTAAAATATTACACAAAAAGTTATCACTAACTAAAATCGCAGTTCTGAGCTCGACCCCTGATTGCAGGTCGAGCCTTGTCCCAGCCAACGCACTTCTTGTACAGCACAAAGTCCAATTTTATACTGTTGTAAGACATTCGTCACATTAAAAAGAGCTCCTTCTTTCACCAAACTATGTATATTCCGGGTCCCAAAATGATTAATAATCATTGTCACAAAGGCATCCGAAATTCTGAGGCTTCTGTGGTGCTTTTCATAACCAATAGGGTTTTTACTGGAGGAGTGGTTGGCCCCTCGCTAACCCTCCCCTTATATTAGGATTCCTTAACTAAATTGAGCAGCATAGTGCTAGCGACAGAAATTCTTAAGCAGTTGCATACAACAAAGTACTATAATATGCTTCCACTCAAATTATGCTTAGTTGCTCGCACATTCTCTACCACTACAGTTTCATAAAGTATACTCACTAAAAACCAATAGACAATTTACACAAACTATACGCAATGTGCTCAAGCTAAACATCATAATTTTAAAAGAAATACTCCTCAACAAAAATATTTCACTAAAACGTAAACAACTTTATGCAGCTAAATCAGCCACCAGCCACACGTCAAAGCGCCGAATTATACAGTTTGCATAGTATAATGTAGGAATTTATCTGAATAGGTTTTTATATTTCAGTCAAAGAAAAGAAACCATATGCAATTGCATTGCTCTCCTTAATTCAATAGAAAACCCTGTGAGAAACACTTTGAAAATAGCATATGTCCAGAAGTCTGAATCTGTATTTTTGCATAATATTTGAATGCTCCACTTTTTTTTCCTCTCTGCTGCCAGTAGTCTCTTTGATAGTAATTATTGCCAGTCAACATGTGCACATCACTCCCATATTTGTGAGCATGTGCCTTTTTTTTTTTTTTTTTGGCGATAAATACTTTTTGTATAAATAATAAATTACACTATAACCACAGTAATTAACTTAATGAAATGAAGGTACAGATATTTCGTACTGAAATTAACAGTACATCATCAGTGTAGACAATAAGCAGTTCAAAGGAATGGAATAAATACAAAGTACATAACAATCAGGATTACCAATTAAAAACTGTTGCCACGTGCTAGGAATTAATATTAATAAACTATTATTCAATAATTCTTAAACCTATTTCTTTGATGGTTACATAAGATAAGAATCTCCCAAACTTTTGTGAGAGAGAGAGAGAGAGAATCATTTCGATTCGATAAAGATTGGACTTTTTGTATAAGTTCACTAAGGCATTATAATTCCATAATTTATTTCAATATTCCTTCTGCCTTGTTTAATATTCCATTCCATGCCATAAAATAGTTAACCTTCAGTTTCAGGATTGATGTTCTACAATATTAAGAATAGCATGCACTGACATCAAACACATGCATCACTCTGAATCAGTTCTCCACTTTTGTATTATCATTATTCAATAATACTATAACAGATACATCTGTACAGTAAAATTATTCCATTTTAAGAGTAAGAGTTTTTGTAATTGTAACATGGACAGTCATTTAGCAGAATTATCTCTGATGTGATATTACTTGCTGAATGTTTAGTGTTGATGACCTTGATATCTCATTGGAGTCTGCTGAGGTAATTTTTTTGTTATCTGAAAGGTGGTAATATATCTGTTGTGAGTGCTTTGTCTGTCAGTGAGTTTGAAGGGAAAGACAATAGATAGTATGGATAGTTTGAATCTCCCTGATGAGTCTGTGCACCCCATGGAGAATTACCTATGCAAAAATATTATTACTATTATAATATTTGAGAATGGAATATGGATTTCTTTTTATGTTGCAGGTTAAATACCAGATGATTAGTAAAGTATTAAAAGCTGATTTAATGGTGTGTTAATTCAGGAGCACAAATTTGAGCACAGTCAGAAGATTGCCATCGGAACAAAAGACCTGATAGTGTTCAAGCTATTCAGGATTCTTTTGATTCTGGCAAAACACTACATGGTTTCTTCTGCATGAATCAGAGCAGAAGAATGATACCTGGAAATCTACTGAAGTGCAATTTAGTTATATGAGAGTTGGGACATGGAGGTCAGTGGCCTTAGCAAAGGCCAACCAGAAGGTTTGAGAGCTATTTGAACAGGAGACAAGTTGTTCTGTATTTGGCTTTTGCAATTTTTTTCCCCCCTCAGAACTGTAGTGTAAACTAAATGGGAAACAGAGCTTTGGCCTAGCTTATTGCACCAGTATAATGCCACAAGATATAAAACAAAGATTGCTGGGTGATGTTCCATATTATGGAAATATTGGAAGAAAATATGATCTGAGCTTGAAGGAGAGAACTGACATTTACAATATATTTTGTATTGGTGAGCTACTGAAGAATATAATAATAATTATATTATTTTATTATATATAATATTATTTAATTATAATAAATTTATATACAAATATAAAATAAGTGGAAAAAGAAGAATCGGAAGACCAAGAAAGAGATGACATCGGACCGGAACAGGCCACCTGGCCTAAAATCCATGATAGGAAGAAGAAGAAATCTGCAATTCTGGTTGGTAGATAGGCAGTTTGAGTTTGACCAGTACATCCCCCTTCATCTGTTGATCACTGTAATGGGGATAGTGACATCACATTGATTTCTGGACATTGAAGACCCTAGATGGATGACTTTGCAGTTTGGGTATTTGGACATTAGATAATCAAGGTTCAAATTGTCTGAATTTAGAAAGCAACATGCTTTCTAAATTCATAGATTTTTTCCAAAAACTGATTATTGATCACCCATCCCAATCACTGTGTTGAAGTGAATTCTCTCTTAATTAATACTTAAGTGTTAATGAATGCTCAGTTAGCACTTAATTGCATTATAAAAATAAAAATTCCTACCAGGTTATTATATTAATATATGATCCATATCACGTTTGGGTTCACAATGTACTAAATAGTACATTGTGAACAGTATACAGCCCAAGTTTAAAGTTGGGCTGTTATACTGAAGAAGATCACAGCATCTCAAGCATTGTTATCATTTCAACTATGCCACGGTAGAACTCATTACCTGAAATTCCACATGTTAAAATTAAAAATGATTAAAAATTTAAAAAAAAATGTTAAAATGTCAATACACCATTTCTCTTTTTTGTCTGTTGAAAGGTCATCGCCATTGAGTCACCTCAAAAATATTTCCATAGATTATCCATACTTCTGTGGTTGGTCAGATATCAGTCCTTTCTCTTGAAAGCATGTTATTCATTTTCTTTCTACTTGTTTTTGGGATATAATGATTTGCTATTAGAATAGTTAGAAATAGAATTGAAGGAAGTACTGGAAGATGGTTTAATGTTAAATCCAGTGTCAGACAAGAATGTACATTATCCCTGCTGTTATTCATTATCTATGTGGATCACTTTATGAAGGAAAATGGTATTAAACCTGATATCAAAATGAGATGTTAATGTCAGCTCTTTGCTTTATGCAGATGTCATACTTCTAAATAAATCTGCTACGAGTCTGCAAGATTCCCTGACTAAATTGAATTCCTGTTGTAATAGATATGGTATGAAGGTCAGCAATAAAAAGACAAAGACAATGAAAATGGGCAAAAACATTGAAAATATCAACTGGATTGTGAATGGAGAACCTATAGAACAAGTAAAACATTTCAGCTACTTAGGCACGATTTTTAGTGAAGATGGTAAATTAAATATGGAAATAGACAACAGAATCAACAAAGCTGGTATGGTAGGAAGTCAGTTGAATAAATTTGGTATTAAATATTGTTTTAATACCAAATTTATGTAATAAGAGAGAAATTAGTCAAAACACTAAATTAGCTGCATACATGACAGTGTTTAAACCAATTTTAACTTATGGATCTGAGAGCTGGGTTAGAAGTGAAACACTTAGCCAAAGACTAGAGACTGCAGATATGAGAAAGATTAGAGGCATGAACAGAAGGCATCTATTTAATAATGCTGACAATATTAAACAGAATGGGAGAGGAAAGATTAGCAAAACAAGTGTTCTCTGCTGGGTTTGCAAGAAAAAGACCCAGAGGAAGACCAAGATATAGGTGGATTGATATGATAAAAAGTGCCTTAGAAGATTGAAATATAAGATCTGATAATGTTGGAGTCTTTACAGGTAACATATTGATTTCGAGGAAAATTGTAGATAAGAAGTTAGTAATGATGTAAATTTTTCATGTAATACTATCATATCCTGTACATCCCTTTAGGGTACATGGCAAGAATTTGATGATGATGATTTGCTGTTTCATTCAAGATCATTTTGGCATGGTTCCATAATTCATCTGATATGGCATTTTGTTACACTCATGGAATGTTTCTTTGCTTTTATTTTTATATGCATCAGGGATTCTGGTAAAACAAAACCGTTTACTGGTTTGTTCTTTATGATTTATAAATGGATTCTAACATCAGGAATTGTGATATGATTCAGACTGCTCTGGGACAAGTCTTTGAAGTGAAGATGGTAAATTAAATATTTTACCATAGTTTTCCATCTGTTTGGAATCATTATATAGTCTCATTTCTAAATCTGTTTATAGGGGACCTCCAGGTGTAGAGTCTCCTCTGATGTTGTTGGAAAAATGTGTTTATGATAGGCAGTTCATTCTCACTGCAAAAATCTATTAGCTTTTAAGATCTCTGATTTCTAGCACTAAGTGTATACCTTGCATATGTGCTTTCACCATGATTTCTACTTCCAGTCTTGGCATTTAGGTCTCTTTGGTGCATTGTCCTCTCGTTTAGTTTTCCTCTAAAGCAGGGGTCGCCAAACTTCTTCGACCGTCGACCCCCTTCAAGAGTTTCTTGACTTTTTATCGACCCCCCCCTCTACTATTATGTAATTATAATAGGACAAGCAAAAAAGACGCTTATGTTAGTTTTTAGATTGTTTATTTTATGGTTACAGTGCTTATTGTATGTATGATATAGTATATATTATTATATTGGCTTAACGTCAAAGGAATACTTTTTTTTTTTGACGTCCTTCTTAACATTACATATTTGATAGGAGAGATAAATAATATATAAAATATAAAATTTAATTTAGATAACAAAATAATAATACAATCTTCCTTATATATATGAAAATAAGACTTTTATTAACTTAGTATACAATTTACTAACGTTGTCAACGTGAAGGGTGTGCTTCGTGACTCTTGACAAGATTAGCAATGTTGGGTTCAAAATTAGTAAGTTTCAGCCTTAAATTGCCACAGAATTCTATATCTAGCTTATTTCTTTGTTTTGTGAAAATGGAATTAACATGGCTGAAACCAGCTTCAACCATGTACGAGCTTGGAAATGCAAGCAAAAAAGGGGAGTACCACTTCAGAAAGTTTTGGATATTTTTCTACAACATTTATATTCGTCCAAAAGTAACAAAGTCCTATTTTTAAAAAGCGTCTTAGCTTCAAGATCAACTGACAATTCAACAAGTTCATCTTGTAAGTTACATTCGATATTTTCAATATCTGCAGAAAATGGAGTGATAGCCCAATCTGGAATGTGCATGTTTTCAAATTTTCATATTTTCACGACCTTGCTCCATCTTACAGGTCCTATTTATGTCACTGTTCCCTCGATTCACTCTTAATTGCATTGTCATTCAGGATGGAGGTAATCCAAGTTAACCGAATTAAATATTACCCGTACAGCGATGTTTTATATTTTTCAGTCGACCCCTGAGCCCGAATTGACCCCTAACAATGTTATATCGACCACTTTGGTGACCACTGCTCTAAAGGCTATATTTAATTCATTGTAGAAGATGTCAATGGTATCCTCATTAATTTCAGCCGTAGGAGCATAAGCCTGAAAACACATGATTGATTGGTTGAGGTCTTGCATTTAATCCTTGAGGTCACAATTCCATTGCTGATAAAGCTAGGACTCAGGGTAGACCTCAAAAAAGGATATTGGATGGATAAGGAGTCTATTTCAGTCTCATTATCCATCCAATATCCTTTTTTGTCTATTATATTTTATTATATATTATATTATATATTGGCCTATACCCCTATTTGGTGTTATGATGATAAAGTTGACACCAAGTACATCTTTTGCTGTATTACTATCAACTATCACCACTATGCCAGCATAGTTAAATTATTGCAAACCAGAGAATTAGATGGTATTGGTCATCTTGGCCACAAAATATCCTGACCCTCTCCAGTGGGTTCAGCAATATTTAAAATATTTGAACTTTGAAGAGTAATTTTTTCCTGGAGTATATCTTCTAATTTTCCTGTCTGCAGGAGACCACAAACAATCCAGGTTCCTAATCTTAATATTTTCCTAAGAGATTAACTTGTTTCTTGGCAGATTTTATTATATTTTATTATATATTATATTATATATTGGCCTATACCCCTATTTGGTGTTATGATGATAAAGTTGACACCAAGTACATCTTTTGCTGTATTACTATCAACTATCACCACTATGCCAGCATAGTTAAATTATTGCAAACCAGAGAATTAGATGGTATTGGTCATCTTGGCCACAAAATATCCTGACCCTCTCCAGTGGGTTCAGCAATATTTAAAATGTTTGAACTTTGAAGAGTAATTTTTTCCTGGAGTATATCTTCTAATTTTCCTGTCTGCAGGAGACCACAAACAATCCAGGTTCCTAATCTTAATATTTTCCTAAGAGATTAACTTGTTTCTTGGCAGATTTTGTGTTGGATTGAGAAATGGATCCATTTAACCTCATAGTTAACTGTTGTCTTGATTGAAGATGCACATTCCTTTTTGCTCTGAGCACAATGGTGCCTCGTTGGTATGCCAGACTAGTAGCTTCCCACTCACTATATTTGGACGACATCAAACAGGAAAGAAATATCCAGGGGAAGAGCAAATTAAAGCAGTAGAAAATCTTGTAGAAGAGAAACATATTAATAAAATTTGTGAGGAGATATCCCCCATAAGGACAGTAATGAAACAAACTTTTGCTTTTCAAAAATCAAAGTGCTCTTTAATAGTTTCAGGCAAATAACTACAACATAGAAGATAAACATGGCCACATTCTAACCAAGAAACAAGAAATTTTAGAGATGGGAAAGGAATACTGTGAGGATGTATACAAAATTCATATATATTATATAATGAATGTTTAATACAAACATGAGCAAATGAGCTTCTCATTCTCAGAGAGGAGGTGGAACTAGTTATCAAAAATATGAAAGCTGGAAAAACAACAGGTAATGATAGAATTTATACTGAGATGATAAAGAGCATGGGCAGAGCAGGGGTTGCTGAAATTATGCAGTTGAATTTGGGTTATTGGTATCTGGCTAATGTTCTGGGTGAGAACAATCTTCACACCAATCCATAAAAAAGGAAACACCAAGAAATGTGAAATCTGTAGAACAGTGGCATTAATCTCAAATACAAGCCAAATCATGCTTTATATTATCAAAGAAAGCATTCATAATTACTTGAAAAAAGGTTCTATCTCTTTAGAGCAATTCAGGAAGGGAAGAGGTAACAGATGAGATCTCAAATCTCAAACACCTTATTGAGAAATTAAGAGAATTTGGTAATCTTGCTTACTTAAGCTTTATTGACTACACCAAAACCTTTAACTGTGTAAATTAGAAATTGATGTTAAAAAGAATGTCTAAGACATTCTTTCCCCAACATCATATCTAGTTGGTAAGTCAATTTGACAACAATAACCAACCTGCAGTTAGAATTGATAATATGTTATCAGATTAGTTCTGTTTACAAAAAAAAAAAAGAGTAAGACAAAGTTTTATACTATCTCTTGGACTTTTCAATCTCTGTGATGAAGAAATCATTGAGAGATTCCTGGATAAGGCGTTTGAGCGAGGTAATGGCTAACGGCATACCTAGAGTCCAGAGAGTAAATCAAGTGGGAGTTAAAATGGATGAATAACACCATTAAGCTTGATCTGCAAAAAAAAGAAACAATTGTGGAGGGAATTTCAGGAGAAAGGTATCTGCAGGCACACGAACAGTACAAAGCACAGGACAGAAGGGTAACTAGTGTGGTAAGAAAAGAAAAAGCAGATTATGAAAGGAATTTAGCAACGCAAGCTAAAAAAGAATCCCAAACAGTTCTTTTGATATGCTGCAAGTAAAAGAAAAAAATGTATATGTCAGAATGTATACGGCAAAATTTTAAGGATTGCTGATGGGAGGGAGATCACTGAATCAGTCGAAATAGTAGAATTACTAAGCAAATACCTTGCTTTGGAGAACCAATGGCTCATACAGGAATTGACGTGAATAGTATATTACAAAACCTTCATGTGAATACATCTATGCGATTGGATGGTATAACAGCTCGAGTCTTATGTGAAGTGGCAAAGAAATTGTCAGTGTTCTTGACAATATTGTTTAAGTCTCAGCTCTGGGTTAGTTCTGAAGGGGTGGTGGAAAGAGGGGAAAATCATTCCATTGCATAAAGGAGGCTCCAAGGCTGCTGTTGCAAATTACCAATTATCAGGAGTTTTCAAATTTTGGAGAAATTAGTCGAGCAAAATACAGGAATGGATAGATGGAAATGGAATACTGTATGGGGGATAGCATGGTTTTGTGAAGGGTAGATCATGCCTCAGTAGCTTGCTCACGTTTTATAATACACTGACAGCTGAACTGGATAAGGGTAATGGGTTTACAGTGATACTGCTGGACCTTGCTAAGGCCTTTGACAGGATACCACATGGAATTCTAATCAGTAAACTGCCGCACATGGGGATGGATTATAGGGTTGGTGAGATGGATAGGAGGGTAGTTGATAGAGAGAGAGAGATATCAGAGAGCAGTTTATTCAGGAGTAGAGTCCAAAAGAAGGCCTGTAACTAATGGTGTGCCACAAGGTTCTTGGACCTCTGCTATTTAATTTGTTCATTAATGATATAAGAAAGGATCTGAGAGGAATTGTTCAATTCATTTGCCAATATTGCAAATTTGGATAGAGCAATAGTGAATACACATGAGGTCAGAATTTTGCAGGATGATTTGGATAGATTGGCAGACTGGGCTAAGGAGAATCGATGTCAGTTTAATATGGCAAAATGTAAGGTTATGCATTTTGGGGTGAATAGATTAGCAGCAGTATACCACATTAGTGGAACTGCACTCCAGGAAATTGATGAAGCCAGGAATTTGGGAGTGTTGGTGGAAAGAGACTTGAAGTTTGGGGGGGGAGGAGCACATAGCAAAAGTGGCTAAATTAGCTCATCAGATCACTTGGTTACTGAAGAATACTTTGATGAGCAGAGACAAGCAGGTTATTGTTCCTCTTTATCAAGCCTTGATAAGACCCCATCTTGACTACTGTGCCCAGATCTGGGTATCAGGGTTTCTTCTTGATGGGGAGGAGGTAGAGAGGATCCAGAGGCACGTGACCAAGATAATAGCTGGTCTATGGAATGAACCTAATGAGAAGAGGTTGAAGATCTTTGGGTTACAGAAATTCGTTGGTAGGTGGAAAAGGGTGATATGATTGAGTCATTCAAATGATTGAGGGGTTTTTACAGGATTAATCAGAGGAAATTTTTCAGAAGCGGTCTGGTGGTGGGATAACTAGGGCCATCCATGGAAATTGAGCAAGAGTGTAGTTAGCAAGGGTGTTAGAACTAGGTTTTTTACTGGGAGAGTGGTAAATGAATGGAATAAGTTGCCAGAGTCTGTTGTGGGTGCCATGACTGTGAATGAGTTCAAAGCAAAGTATGATAGATACTGTGCGAATGCTGAATAGTTCTTGACATGCAGTGAGTCTAAGGACTACTTCTTGGAGTTGCCTGTAATAATATTAATAATAATAAATGGAATAGAGACATATATTGATAGGTGGTTCAAGAATCAATAACTTAAGACACATTGATAACATAGTATTACTAATAGAAAATGAAAAGGATATGAACCAACTCCTTGGAAGAATAGTGGCATAGTTTGATATGGACTCGAGATAAAACTAAGCTGATGATCCTACATAGTAAACATTATGGAACTCCTTTAGGACTGCTGACTAACATAGATAAAGTTGATCGGTTTGGGCTCATTGCTCTCTGTCAACAGGAGTCATATGCATGAAGTAAGAAGATGGATTACATTGAGAAAATCCACAATGGCTCAGCTCACCAACACATAGATCAGAGTGGTCAGATCCTTAGTCTTCTCCTGACTTCTTAGAGTCTTGGGGCAGTGAAAGCTGCCCCAAGACTCTAAGATAGCTTAGAGTCTTGGGCAGTGAAAGCAATTAAGAATATGAGATCAGTGCTTTGAAATGTGAAAAGAAAGATGCTTTGAGTTCTTCGGACAGAGAAAAGAACCAATGAGACCACATCAGAGATCAATTAAATCTTGAAATTAGTCTCTATATCTGGTGGAGAGAAGAATCCTCAGATAATTTTGACACATCTCAAGAAGAAAGGGAAAGAAAATTGATAGTCTTTATACCCGGCAAGATGCTAGAAGATATAAGGAGAGGCAGGTGCCATTGGTGCTGGCAAAATCAAGTTCCTGCTTTTACTTGACTATATATATATATATATAGAGAGAGAGAGAGAGAGATGAAAAAAAAAAAACTAATACATCATGTCAGAAGTCCATAGGGAGATTGACTGAGAGAGCGATCCATACATTCCTACTTAGAAGACTTCAATCAATCTCAAAACATGTTTAGGAAATTCCTGTCACTATACTATAAGTACATATGCATCCTAGGAAAATATGTTTCACTGTTATTTAGATACTTAATCCATGACAGAATCATCTGGGATCATTACACACAAAAAAGTGTGCTATGTATTTTCTGCTGAGCTGATAAAATGCAGCTAACCTCGAAGCTCACATAATTGTTGTGAATAAAACAACTATTAACATGAATCAAAGTCTATCATCACTATTCTGAGTTTTCCTGGTTGTGTTATAAATTTAATTTCTGAATATAAGTTCATTATTTACCAAAAACCCAAATCCTTCTATTCAGTAATTTTGGATTTTAAATTTAAGGCCTAATTGATGATCTAAGAGCCATTTTTTCTTTTGAAAGATCTATATTAAACAGAAATAGAGCAGTTTTTTATGTCGTTTTTTTTCTTATGCCAGTCTGTGACAGATTGATTAGAAATCAATTTCATAATTGTGAGTTTTTTAATGACCATCTTTTCAGAGAATTCCATGTACATATTAGACCTCTTAAAACCTTGCTACCTCTTAAAACTGTTAGTAAAATTTTACAAATACTATCGTATATTTTGGCACATCAAATCAGTATAATTTTAAAGTTACCTTCACAGCAGTGATAAGCCTCCATGATGGTACATCACTAAAGCCACCTAATTCACCAACATGCATATATAAAATATTCTGCATGTGCAGTGTGTCATCTGTCTGACAAAAGACACATTACATGCTGCATGTAAAGTCTGTATTATGTTCAGACAGATGAAGCACTCAGGTTAGCTTACGTCAGTAAGTTTTTCATGCTACCAGTGAAAAAGCATCACATACTTCAGCAACTCGCAAGACTGCCATATGTTAATTCAACAGCTATGTTCGCATGTTCAAAGAAAATCAGTTAAAATGACATGCTGTTCAACAAAATGCAACAAAAAAATATCGAGGCATTATTTTAAACCAACTATGGTCAGCATATATAAAAGTCCTATGATGCCAGGAACTAGATTGTGATAAATGTTACATAGCACAGCTACATAAATAAGCATAAAATTACATGCTCTGACTTTAAACGTGTAGCTTGACAAATGAGCGATGTGTTTGAAATCACAGCATGTTGATTGCCATTAAATTAATGGCAGTTAGTTTTGAGAATTAATCTATTAAATTTTTAAAATTAGAATATTTATTGAATTAAACAGTTTTCATGTAATATTTTCTCCTTGCATTCATGCCATAAGTAATACCAAAAATTTACAAACTTTGATTATTAGTCGCAAAAATATATTTATTTTTTTAATAAATGAAAGGAAAATTAATATATTTGAATACTGTGCTTACTGTTTTCAGATTTCCTCATCAACTGCGAAGCATGTGTCACTGCCTTTATCAGGTTTTGAATAAAAGATTTCCTAATTTTCCACATAATATTAGTGCAGTTGGCACTGTTATATTCTTACGATTTATTAATCCTGCCATTGGTAAGTAAAGATTGGTAAACTAAAAAAAAAAAAGAACGTAAAGAAAAATGCATTTAACATAACAGTAACTTGAGAATGCTACAAAAAATTATGTTATTTATCATTCAAAAAGATGATTTAACAAAATTATGTTAATTTTTGGAAAGTATATGGAAGATTCTTTATTGCATATATGTCAGAAATATAATAGGGTAAGATGTCCCACTTTAGTTAATTTACTCACATTTTATAATCAGCATTGTTCTGCATATGGCTGATGTACAGATTGTTATATTCCTATATTAAAGAGAGATTCAGATTCTGTTAAATTAGCAGTGTCCGACCTTGATAAAGTTGTCAAGGAATTATAAAGGAAAAGGTGATCAGCATGCAGGGGTGACTTTGTATGGTAAGGAAAGTCAAAGCTAATTGTGAGAGAAAGCTAGCTGATGAAGTCAGAAGAAATTGTGAAGCGTTTTTTTGCCATGTGTCAAGTAAAAGGAAGGATGGTGGTGAGGAGATAACAGCAGCAAACCAAATAGTTGAATTACTGAGTTAGTAATTGGCAGGGATATGCCATCTAGGTAGTGATATTGCAATACCAGTTGTGATATTGAATGAGAATAGAGGTCGAAGAAATGGAGGTCAATGCAAATACAATCATGGGATTAGATGGCATATTGGCCAATGTTTTACAAGAATGTTCAAGAGAATTATCAACAATAATTGAGTTTAGAGCTCCTCTGGCCAAGCTGAGTGGAAATTTAATTTATTTAAGCCTCATTACCAGGAAGTTGTCAGTGGAATGAAAAGGGGACAAAATAGTCCCACTGCATAAAGGAGCTCCACAGCAGAAGTAACAAATTATAGGCCATTCGGCATCTCATTAGTAGTGGTTCAGATATTGCAGAGATTAGTGAAAGAGCGAATTTAGGACGTTAGGAATATGATACTCTATAAGGGACAACATGGTTTTGTGAACAGTAGGCCTTACCTTAGTAATTTGCATAATTTTTATAATAAAGTGACAATTGAGTTGGATAAGGGAAATGGCTACTCATTGATATTGCTAAAATTTCAAAGGGATTTGACATAGAAATCTGTTGCATAAATTAGAACAAATGGGAATGGATATGAATCTAGTGATTTGGAATAGTGGGTGGATGATAGACAGATATAAGACAGTGGTTTGTAGAGGAGTTGAATCGAAAAGGCAGATAACTATTGTATACTCGCAGGGCTTAGTATTTGATCTTCTGTTGTTTAATTTGTGCATCAGTGATATAGGAAATGATACAGGATTCTAAACTGGGAAGAGAGAGAGATTGTAAATGAAAGCAACAGAAATCCTGTAGGAAGTTTTAAATAGAGTTGCAGTATGGGCAGAGATAACTGGCTGCTAGTTTAATGTGGCCAGGTCTAAGGTGATGTACTTTGGGAAGAAGAGATCACAAACTGTGTACTATATTGATGGATCTGTAGGAAACTAATGAGGTCAGGTACTTGGTGGTAGTTGTGGACAGGGAGTTGAAGTTTAGAGAACGTGTTGTGATGGTAGCCAACACAGCACATCTCAGATTATGTGGTTGTTGAAGAACACACTAACAAGCAGGGGTAGAGAATTTGTTGTTTCCCTGTAAAAGGCTTTAATGATGCCACATATGGACTAGGGTACACAGATCTGCCAGAGCATGTGTCAAAGTTGTGGCAAGTCTAATGCAGCCTTTGAAAATAGATTGGTCTATGGGCTTCACAAGCTGGCTTATAGGTGAAAAGCAGATACACATGATAGAAGCATATAAATTATTAAAGCAGTCTTGCAGGATTGAAGACTTATCAGTAGATGGCAGGAAGGGAGAGAATGAAGGGTTATCCATGGAAATTGTGTAAGTGCATGGTTAACAAGGGTGTGAGGACTATATTTTTTTGCTTTGAGGGTGGTTGAATGGGTGGAATGAGTTGCCAGAGATGCTTCATCAGGGAATGAATTTAAGGAGCATTATAATAGGTGTTGTGTGAGTAATATGTATTGTGTAATTAATGGATCTTCCATGATGAATCTTCTGACTCTATGATGATACTTGTATAATAAAAATAAATACAACCAGATTATAGTTATTTCAGATATGAGAATTCAAAAAATCTTGAATACCATTTCTTCATTAATCAAATCTTAATATTGGAATGAGAGTGTGTTCATTTTCTGGTTATAAAAAGTAGTGATCTATTTAAGAAAAGTTTTTTTTTTTAATTATTTGAATATTTTATTTATTTTTTAAGTCGATGACATCCATGAAAGATAATACACATTATACTGAAATATTAGCATAAATAAAATCCAATTTTCATAATACTTCGTTTTGCAATGCCTATTTTATATAGAGCTGTCTGAATGCAGCTACCCGAAAGATTAATAAATGTACTGTATAATAAATGACTTGAAAGATTATTTAATACATTTTAGTTTTTGAAAGAAATATTGATTATTTAAACACTATAACTCATTCTTCGTTAAAGGAAACAGTGACATTAAACATTGATAAATTGATCAGAATTTACGTATATTGTTCTTCTCTTTTCTTTTTCTCATGTTTTTTTTTTTTTAATGTACACACTATTTAAGCATAATTGGATGAACTTTTTTTACTTATTGTGAAATACAAAATGAATATATATATTTCATATTAATAAATATTATAATGATTATAGGTAGGTTCTTTTGCTTTCCTGATTAATAATGGACTTAATCTTTTCACATTCAGTGTCACCATATGAAATGAGCATGATCGACAGACAGCCTACCCAGCGAACTAAAAGAGGTTTAATGCTGATGTCAAAAATTCTACAAAATATTGCAAATCATGTAGAATTCAGTAAAGAGCAACATATGCTTCACTTTAATGATTTTTTGAGGACCAATTTTGAAGCAGGAAGAAGGTATGTAATAGTTACTAATAATGTCCATTTTATGTTATGAAAGGAAAAATAGTTATCTGTAGAATATCCACAGGCTGTGAGCAATCTTTTCTCCTGAATGCAGAGTATGTTTAAAATAAGGGCATCGTATAGAAGTATACTTAAAAAATAATTCAGATACTTGAAAAAAGAAATCAAGGATTTTAAGATAGTTAAATAGCAAGCCAACTTTTGACAAAAGATACTCTCCTAAATACTCCCATTGTCTAGTATTAATTTCAGCAGACACTTATGTAGTCCTTTGAAAGTGATGTTTGCTTTCATAATACTAAACTGGCAGATCAAAGATCATTATCAGTTCAATTCTTGCCACCAACTAGAAGAACTTTTTCTAACCCTTTTTTTGGTTCAGCTGATTCCTGAGTTAGTCAAACTTTGGCACATGCAATTAAGGTTTTTACCCCCCCCCCCAAAAAAAAAATTCAGGAGTTTAGTCCTACAACTCAAGGAAGTTAACTGTAGAACTTGCACTATTTTAGACAATAATATGCATTGTTAGGAATACAAGATGGTAGCAGTTGTCTACTGTTCTTTCCTTCCTGTTTGCCAATGAAAAATCACTGCTAGTCTTAAGCTAGCTGTCAGCAATAGGTAAGGACAGAAAGTGGAGATGCTTATCATTCTTCTAAAAGTTATTTAGGGCTGTATTGCCTCACCTACTTTTTTTTTTTTTTTCAGACAAGTTTTATAAACTCAAGGAGATTTTCCATTCCCACAGTGGAATTCATACTGAATGACATGTTTGTTGGATATACTAACACTAGACCGACCAGGCCTGCAGTTTGGGGAATAAAACCATTAGTAGATTTATTATTATTAATAACTTCAGTAGGAAACTTGACTCAGTTTAGCTTAAATTCAATGTACATAACCATAACTTACCTTTCATTTATATAGATGTTACTTTTAAATGAAATCCTTAAAACTTTTTTTCCCCTTATTGAATAATCAATCTCATTAATAGAATTTAACCTATATTACAGGAGATGAAAATTGCCATCTGCAGTTTTAATCTGAAGTATTTTCTAGCTGAAAGTATTCAAGCATGCCTGTTATTTATATATATAGCACACACTCACACACCTTGGGTTTATTATATGTTTAAGATATCGAGAAATTATATACTTGGCTTTAATCCTTTTTCCCAAATAAGCAAAACAATGTTTTGTGTGTGAAATATATTCACGTCTGAGCTACTTGTATATAGAGGTTAATGACTTCATACCACTTCCCTTAGTATGCATCCCATAATGCAAAGCACACCCCATTTTGGATGTGTATAATGCTATGCATAATGAGGAGTGGCCCTTCTCATGTTGAGTAGATATGCAGACATCATTGGGACACTTGAGGGTAAGAATGTGCATAATATGACTAAGTTAGTACCACTGGTAACAAACCAGAATGGGATAGTTATATAAAGTGTCAGGATAGCAGTGAGCAAGGGGATTTTGCACTTTATATACACTAATGCCAGGAGCATTTGAAACAAGCAGGAGGAATTTTTGGTATTGGTTAGTTTATCCTGGCCAGAGGCTATTGGCATTCCTGAGACATGGTTAACAGAAGATGATATAGTTAGTTGAGAGAAAAGAATGGGGGGAGGAGTGTTATTGATTATAGGTGATGAACTGCAACCAAAGAGAGTAGAAGTTCATCTGTAGGACAGAGAAAATAGCACATTTGAGGCTATCTGTGTGAGACAGAGACGCAGAACAAAATGTACATTTGGATGCTTCTATAAACCAAGGGATTGAAAAGATGATGAAGATGGTATACATCTGCAAATAGACTCAATAAGTTGAGGATAGGTAATTATTATGGGAGATTTCAACTATGTAAACTTGGAAGGAGGAGAGGACACATGAGAGGATGGAAATGAATTTATGCAGTTACTAAGGGATAATTACCTGAGACAGCATGTGATGGAATGTACTAGGGATTCAAGAGTGCTCAATCTAGTAATTGGATCTGAGAATTTGTCTATAACGAATATTACCATGTTGCCACCATTTGGTCAGAGTGATCATGTGGTCTTGACTTGGGAGTTGGCTGTGCACCTTTTCATTTAAGATGAAATTGATTATTTTTATACTATTTATTATTTATTTTATACTATTTATTATATTATTTATATTTTATACTATTTATTATTATTTATTATTTATTATACTACATGGCTGGTAAGTATAACAAGCTTGGAGATTACTTGGATCAGTGCCATGGCATGTAAAACTGCAAGGGCTGGATGCTGATAGTGCATGGGAAGTGGTGAAGGAGTGTTTGAGGGGAGGGGGGCGGCAATGGCAGACTGCATACCTAGAATCAGTAAATCACGTGGGAGTTAAATGGATGAATATCATCATTAAGCTGGAGCTGCAGAAAAAGAAACAATAGTGAAGGGAACTTAAGGAGAAAGGTGACCTGCAGGCAGAGCCAGCTTAACACGGTAAGCAGGAGATGAATTGTATTGGAGTGCCTTCGTCAACGGCTGCTGAAGTGAGTAGAACAAAATAAAATAAAAACACATTTTAATATTCGCGTTTATTAAATGTGGATATGCACTAAATATATTGCAATAAATATTGTGGCATTTAGCAAAACGGCAAATTGTTTTGTGGTATGCATAGTATAAAGCTGGCAGAAGCACTAGATGAGCCGGCGCTTGCCCAGGGTGCCTTACACTACCGACTTTGTTTTTTACATGCAGTGCACATTCACCAGTTAGGATGTGAGGTGCTCAACTTAAAATTGCATCAGGGCACCAATACCCCCCCCCCTAGAGCTGGCATTGCCTACAGGCACATAAACAGTACAAGGGAAAGGCCAGAAGGGTAACTAGTGTGGTAAGAAAGGCAAAAGCAGATTATGAAGGAAGTTAGCAATGCAGGCTAAAATAATCCCAAATTGTTCTTTCGATATGCTGCAAGTAAAAGAAAGAATTTATGTGCCAAAATGATTTTAATGAATGCTAATGGTAGGGAGTTAACTGAATCATTTGAAATCGTAGAATTACTAAGTGAACACTTTGCAAGAGTGTATCATCTAGGTCAGTGGTGGCGAACCTATGGCATGCGTGCCAGAGGTGGCACACCTGAGAATTTTGCTGGCAGGTCAACGATTTACATGTGTTATCGTTTTATACGCTTATAAATTATTCAGCCCCCCCCCCCATTTTTTTTTTTTTTAATTATTACAATATATAAAAGCTAAATTTTGTTTTACAGGAGAGAGCAGCTATGAAGACATGAATTTGATTGGTGCGGTATAAACAAAAGATCACGCGACCCAAAGACAAATGGAACTGACAATTTTTGAGTTGAAATGCTAATTCTCTTCAACCGAATTCCATAACATCTGCAACTGTCATAACAACATAGTTTTAAGACATTCACGACGGGGTGTCGTTTATCGTTCCGACAGAACTTCTCATTACCGATGGGCTCAACTCACACAAAGTTTCAACCAATGATTGGTTTTTATTGCCTTGTTTGCATTTCAGCTGGAAGGGGAACTCACACAAGCATTATATGGCATGTTTCATTTCGTGGTAGAATTTTATTTGAAGTTAGCCTCTGTAATCTGTCATAATGACATCGAGAATTTCAAATGCAATCAAACAAACACTTATTTCATGTAATTGAAAAATTGGACAATAGTATTAGTTAGATACTGTGTTTCCGGTGCAACATATGGTTTTGCTTGCCTATACAGCATAGTTTCTGTGAGAGGGGTACATGTGATTCATTAGTTAGGTGCCGTTTTTATTCCAGTTGTCTCTAATTGTACTGTTTGTTGAGAAATATATTACACAGACTGCAAAAGCCTCTGTACCTTATTCAAGGATACAATAAAACTTTTTTTTTTCTTGCATCTACAGTATATAATGGCTGTTGGGGAGGGCATGTTGTTTTTTGTATGGGAGGTATATATGCAAAACTTTTTAATGTCTTTTTTTGTAAAGTGAAATCAGGGGGTGCCAATTATAGGACAAGTCATATTCAACAGTAAGTGTTCACCGACAATTCGACATCCTTCTGCTGCTTCCCCTGCTCCGCTGACTTCTATGGCGAGTTACAATGCATAAATATTTTTCTCACTACCGTTTTTTTTTTTTTTTTTTTTTTCCAAACCAACATCATTAAAATCAATTTAATAATGCAATAATCAATTTTAATACTGAATAATAATATAAATTTTTGGTCATCAGAATGGGATATGTCAATGAAACTTACCAGAAGTTAATTTAATGATGTTGGCTTGAGGAAACTACAATATTGTAGCATTAGTTCTGTGATTGATAACTAATTTAAATGCGTACTTTTATATTTGTTGACATGCTACACCATATACATTAAGTGTATTAATACTCTTTATGATTATGCCATAATTAATTATTAATACTTATTTACTAAAATAAATAGCCAAAAGGCTTCACATCGGTGATACAAAATTATATAAATTAAGTGGATATTAAATCCAGTATTATTTGAAAGCTGACTACAGTAACTATAGAATTTTCGTGGGAAATTTGACCAGTGAACTTACGGGAATACACTCGCCGCCATACTACAAGTTGCCTTAGCCGCTAGAGCAATATATACTTATACTGCTCATGGGCATGCTGATCACCTTTTATTTATAATCCCTCCACAACCTTTTCTTTGCTTAATCTTTGCCAATTCTTGCTTAATGAAGCTATTGATTAAGCTTCATTAAGAAAGAATTCTTTTTCTTTAAGAGATACTTGTACCATTAGAGGTTTCTTTAATTCCCACGAAAAACAAGAAAATAAATATTACTTATTTCTTGTGTTTTTCATGTGAATTAAAGAAGCTCTTCATCCATGTAACTCCTGCCTGATTTATCCTTCTGATTCTGGGTTGCTGCTTTCTTCAAACACCCTTTGACCACCTCCCATGACCCACCAAGATCTCTTCTCTCCAAATTCGTATGCCATGGTACTGCTGAAAGCTGACTCCTCAGCTTGTCATGATCACCTGCCCTGTAATTCCACCTTAACAGAAAATTCTGCCTGTCTCTCAGTTTTGTAGGTAAAAGATAAGAAATTGCTTTCCTCCACGTGGAGGGAGCCTAGCTAGATGGTTACTGTTAAGTTTTGTGATGCTGTGGTCAGATCTACCATGTTCGAACTTCATGTCCCTTTCCTTACATGCTGTTTCAGGTAATAACTCTCAGCAGGGGTACAAATTCCACTTCTTTTCCTCTCTTTTAAAATTCCCCCCCATTTGATATCCCCCATAATAATTACTTGACCTGCACTCATTGTGCTAATTTGACATTGCATATTATCTTCATTCTCCCTTATATCCTTTACATGAGCTTCCCTCTGCATCCCTGTTCTCCTGATGTACTTTATTTATTTTTTTTGTCTGCTCCCATTAGCCAAACATCCTGCTCCTTTTGAAGATAATGTACCTTTTGTCTTCTATTCCTATGACTATATTATTATTATTATCATGTGACACCTCCAAGGAGTCCAAAGACTCATCGAGGGAGAACACCTACTCTACAATTCTTCGTCTCAACCACTCAATCCACCAACTACAGTGAACCATATCATCTACATCAACACCATCTACTGCTCACCACCACTAATATTTTCACAGACAATCACAAACATCCATCCCCATGGCAGCATTCAAGCCCCGCAGCCTTTGGGCTGGAGAGCAGATATGCTAACCACTTCGCCAACCAGACCCTATCCTCATTCAGCCAAGTTGAGCTAGCCAATGCCAAAAACTCCTCATCCTTATTTCAGATACTTCCAGCATTAGTATATGTAAACTGCAATACCTTCTTAATCCTGAAACCTCCTTTACACCTTGTGCTGCCTAGCCCACTAAATTTAAGAAAACCCGAGGTATTACATTTAGCATCATGTGATCACTCTCTCACTTAAGCACCTCTAGATTGCCTGGACTCCCAAATAGTTTGTCACATCCTTAAATCTGGGTCTTGGCAAAGAGTGCATTTTCAGCAGAAGTGTACACACTGTTTTCATAGCGAAAACCTTACTACATTATTAAGAGCACATGAACAGTTACTATCAATTGCTTTCTGAATTTGCCTTTCACCAATCTTCATGTTACAGGCATGGTAATAAATGGAAGTCATCAAAACAGTGCATTGCCTACATATGCATGCCCACTATCTGGTAAGTAATAAATGTGCTCAAAGGTAGAAATGCCAGGTGCATCAGAAACAAAGGAATTGAGTTTGTTGCTTAATTGAATACGATGTTGCCCAGATGCTATGCCAGCACTTCCTCAAGCCTTGGGCCCTGAATAAGACTATGGAGACTTACTGCCACACCATTGACTCTTGCGAGTCCACTAGCTGATTAATTCTGACCATGCCATCCCAGGCTGACCATCTTGCCAGATCACAGAGTATTGGCACCAGTGTGGTGCCACTGTGGATGATGTTAGGCTGAGAATGACTCTGTGAGTCAAATAGATCAGGGAAGTCATCAGAATTGTGAGTACAGCGGAGGCAGAAATTGAAGGCAACAAAATGAGCTAGGATTAACTTGAGCCATAGTTAATCAGGATTCCTAATATAATAACCTTAGGCATGGGATATCAGACATGACAAATGCACAAGTTCAGTCTCTCATGAAAAGCTCAGGATTTGTTCATTAATGGCCCTTAGAAAGGCCTCATGGAGCATGTAGTGCAGAAAGTTAAGAGATGAGATGTTTCAGAGCATGCTAACTGTGATTCAGTGATGCATGACCAGGTCCATTGGGGAAGGTGGAGGGTAAGATTCCCCAGACCCATTATTTCTAATTTTGGGGATCTGCTAAGAGCTTTTTCCCTAGGCCTGGCATTAGCTCTCAACACCCCTGTGTAAAACATTTCAAGTTTTGTTAGTAGGATATCTGTAGGTGATAGTGCACATTATTGATGTTAGTATTGAGACTCTGGGATGTTGTGAAATGTCTGGAAGCATTTTTTTTTTTTTTTTTTATTTTTTATTATGTGGAATTTTGATATTTGAATTTTTTTCGTGTATGTATATATTTACAATTTTTTTACAATATGTTTACCACATTAATTCTAGAATTTTTTACACTGTTTCTCATGTTAGAGGGTAATAGTAAAGTAATTATTAATCTTTATTTGTAATAACTTATATTGTTGTATAACATGTCCAGTCTTGCCTTGTCCTTCAAGATAGTATTATCTTAACATCCCAAATATAGATTCCTTTATTCTAAGAAATTAAGTCTCATCAATTTTATGGGTTTTCAATGTATTTTATAAAAAGCATCTTATTTATATAGAGAATAGTCAAGAAATAACTAGTTGATATGAGTTGAATAATGTAATGCACAGAAATGTCTGCCATATTTTTCTTTTCTCTAATTCTTTCCACTTTTGTTTTGGCTTTGATTATTTGGTTCTGTTGAAATATTGTTTGCTGTGGAAGAGAAGGAAAAATAGGATGCCATTTTGTTATTTACAAAATATTGTAGTTCTTCCATTAGTTAGATCTGCAACTTCAGATGTATATGCTCTATTCTGCTCTGTTTAACACTTCTGCTGAACACAAGTGGTTTACTAATAATATTTTCAATGGCAGAAAATACTTGTATAAGAGGGATGGCCTGCACTTGAATCCATTTGGCATCAGGAGCCTGGAAAAATTACCTATTGGGACGAGACCTAATGCAGAGAGTCAGAGAAACTAGATCATCAAGGGGAGAATGGAAAAAATTTTTTGTAAAAGTTTCACCTATGGTATGCAAATATGATAAAGATATGAATGGCTTCAAACATGGTTAAGCATCTTGTGAAGGAGTGAAAATATATGCTTTGGGTTCAGTCCTTTTGAGTATGTCTGGGGAGAGAAAAGAGAAAGTTCTACAACAAGGCCAAATGGATTGCATATCTAATTATAAAAATTGGTAGGTTATAATTTGCTATGTCTATACACAAATGCCAGGTGCATCAGAAACAAAGGAATTGAGTTTGTTGCTTAATTGAATACGATGTTGCCTAAGATTGTTGGCATTAGTGAAAAATTACTATTAGTATCAGATGTGGTAACTGGGATCAAGTGTAATAGATATACTATTTTTTAGGAATGACAGAAGAGAGAGAAAGTTGAGTACTACTAATAACATCAGATGATTTAAGTCCAGTTAGGGTAGAAATGCAAGAAACAATGATGGTAACAGTGTTCCATGTAGTGGTGAGTTTGAGGCTATATGGTGAGGGGATTGCTACAGACCTGGTAGTTCAGTTTCGGGGGACGAGGAAATGCATCACTAATTTAGAATTATGGGCATTAAACTAGTGATCATTATTGGTGACTTGAATTATCTAAAATATTGATTGGGTAGAAGACAAATCTCATGATAAGAATAAAAAGGAATTTATTGAATTGTTGTGAGACAACTTTCTTAAGCAACATATGAAAGAAGGAACTTGAGGTCAAAGAGTGTTCATTTTTTCATAGCATCAGGTGGGGCGTCTGTTAAGTATAGGACTATTTTACCACGGGTTGGAGACAGTGATCACACCATGCTTTCTTGGGAAGTATCAAATTATATGGATGTTCCCATTAGAACAGGCTACATGCTGAACTACAAAGCTGAAAATTATGATCAGCTTAGGAGAGTACTATCTATGGTTAGCTATGGTTTATGTGAAAATACTAGTGGTGGTGGTGGTAGATAGCATTGATGTAGTTGTGGTTAGTTATGGTTGATGAAGAGTTGTAGAGTATCAGATTCTGAATTGGAAAAAATGTCAGCACTTCAAGGAAATCTTTGAAAAAGTGCTTAAATGAAGTGGTATCTGAATGTGTCCTAGTGTTCGAAGAATAAATAATTTGGGATTGAGATGGATGTATAACCTTATTAAGCAAGAAATTCGTAAGATTTTATGGAAAGAATATCATGAGAATAATGCCAGCCTGGTTGGGCTAGTGGTTAGTGTATCTGCTCTCCAGCGAAAAGGCTGTGGGTTCGAATCCTGCCTTGGGCATGGATGTTTTTCTGTGAAAATACTAGTGGTGGTAGGCAGTAGAAGGCATTGATGTAGTTGCACTTAGTTATGGTTGGTGAAGAGTTGTATAGGTGCCCTCCCTCGATGAGTCAATGGACTAACTGGAGGTGTTGGGTAATAATATTAATAATAAAATAATAATATGTTTGTATTCCTATGTAAAATCTCTCATGAGAAATTTTATTGATTAAATTTTCGAGATTGATTTTAGAGAGGTTTCCATACATATAGAAAATAGAGATTATAATGTAGTAAAATAAATGTTATACTTCTACTATTAAAATGCATAATTTAATGTATATTGAAGTATATGTAAAACGGAAAGTAAGGGATTAACCCAGATTATATTCGTCGCCAGATTTTGGTTCCAGGTATGTGATCCCAGGTGCGGGAGGGGGGGGGGGGAAGAGGAGAGGCCATTATTTCAATGTATTTCCTGTGGATGTAAGGACGTGCTATGAGAGTGTGTTAGAAATCGCGGTGACTTTGGCAGTTCCATTTCAGTTTCCCAACGGAAAATCAATCGAAGCTTTCCCAGAAAACTTCTGCAGCAGAACTGCCAGGATCGCCAGGCAACAGCCAGTACCCAGGAAGAAGACAAAACTTTATGCTAAATTAGCTGAAGTTTGTTCAAAAGGATTGAGCTGTGTTTGTAAAAGTAAAAGTAAGCACTACTTTATTAATGTCTTAAAAGCTTGCACTTGAGAATTGTATGTGCTTACAGGAAATTGTTAGTATTTAGTTAGTTAATAAGTTGCAGCAATGAAAGGGATAATGAATGTTGACCTATATATGTAGTGAACAAAATTTAGCTATGTGTAACATAAGAAGCACCTACATGTCTAATTTAGATATCTAAGCATTGTGACAGGGTTAACTAAGTCTTGTGTGTATAATGTTCAGTCGCATATTTTGCCTAGTGTGAATGTAACATGCCTTAGAGAGTTAATGTTCCCTATTTGGGTGTGCATTATACTATTTTACTAGGTTAAAATAAAACGTTTTGTTTGTGTAAAACTATCTTGCCTGATCTATTTGCCAATGCACTGTCTCCAAAAAAATTAGTGAACCTGCAAGCCTGTTTAATTAAGAATTGCCATGACTAGCTATAATAGATTGTATATGTTAGATTTGATTTTGCATATGTTCCATACTTATATTCTCAAGCTATATATAAATAATTTAGAATGGCACAGTCGTTAAACAAATTTTTCTAAATTTCATAGTTTGAGAGTTGGTACCCTGTTTATCATGGATAGGCTAATAACAAAGTCATCTACTAACAGTGGGAACATAAAGAAGATTATAGGGGATTAAAGGAGAGGTTTATATTAAGCAGATTATAGTTTTATTTACGTAAAGTAGAGGAAATAAGTTTGGCCTAAAGTGCACGTGTAAAAGGAATAAAAGGTGTGGTTGATAGCAGTATAAAGTTGATGATAGAATATTGATAATTGGATAATAGAAAATTTTACAATGGTGCAGCTGACAGTAAAATTTAACAATGCCACAGTCCTTGAGGGTACATTGCAGGAATTTGATGATGGTAATAAGATTGAGAGGAGTTGTGAAATATATAAAACACAGGCCAGAAAAATAATGAGTGTTGTACAGAAAGCTAAATCAGAGTATAAAAAGAAATTGACTTCTTGTATGTATCAGGTAATAAGTTTTATTGATTTCTAAAATACTTACACATATGCAATAATCTTCTTGAGAGCAACATTCCAACTTATTTTTACAAAATTCAGCACTAAGTGCTGCATATGTAGTTCATTTTCTACATTGGATTTCAATTAAAATTTTTAATAATACTTTTTTTTCTCTATAAAAAGTGTTGTTGAATGAAGTGAAAGTGGATGTGCAGAATCAGGGAGACTAGAGCTATTAAGGAGGGGGGGGGGGAGAAGTGGATATGCAGACATCAGTGAGGCAGTTGAGTATAAGAATGTGTATAATTCCCGAGCTAGTACGAAGGACAACAAATCAGAATGGGATAGTTAGTATAAGGCATCAAGACAGGGGTGGGACTAACGGGCTTCTGTATTTCATGTATACTAATGCCAGGAGTATTAGGAACAAGAAGGAAGAATTTTTGGTCTTGATTGGCTCTTCCTGGCCACAGGTTATTGGCATTAGTGAAAGAAGATGATATAGCTGATAGAAGATGATATAGCTAGTGGGATAGAATGTAAAGGGTATAGTGTGTTCAGGAGGGACAGAGAGAATAAAATGGAGGAGGAGTGTTATTGATGATAGCTGATGAACTGCAGCCAAGGAGAATAGAAGTTGAACTGCAGGATACAGAAAAGAGCACATTTGAGGCTATTTGGTGTGAGATTGAGACTAGCAGAACAAAATATACAGTTGGGTGCCTGCTATAGACCAGGTGATGGAATAGATGGACGCAATGAGTGGAAGGAAGATAATTAATATGGGGGTTATCAACTATGGTAACATTGATTGGAAGGAGGAGAGGACACACGTGAGGAAGGAATTGGATTTTATGCAGTTATTAAGGGATAACTATCCAAGACAGCATGTAATGGAAAACACTAGGAGTTTAAGAGTGCTTGACCTAGTAATTGCATCTGAAAATCTGACTGTAATGAATATGACCACGTTGCCACCAATTGGTGAGAGTGATCATAAGGTCTTGATCTGGGAGGTGGCTAAATGTGTGGAATTTTCAATTAAGACAGGGTACATGTGGAATTACAGGGCTGGTAAGTATGACAAACTTAAGAGATTGCTTGGTTCAGTGCCATGGCATGTAAAACTGCAAGGGATGGATGTTGATAGTGCATGGGAGGTGGTTAAGGAGTGTTTGCAGGAGGTAATGGCTGACTGTATACCTAGAGTGTGAATAGTAAATCAAGTAGGGGTGAAATAGATGAATAACACCATTATGCTTGAGGTGCAAAAAAATAAACAACTGTGGAGGGAATTTAAGGAGAAAGATGACCTGCAGGCACACGAATTGTATAAAGCACAAGCCAGAAAGGTAACATGTGGTAAGAAGAGCAAAAGTGGATTAGAAAAGGAATTAGCCATGCAAGCTAAAGAGAATCCCAAACAGTTTTTTCGATATGCTGCAAGTAAAAGAAAAAATGTATATGGCAGAATGATTTTAAGGAATGCCGATGGTAGGGAGGTAACTGAATCAGTTGATATAGTGGAATTACTAGGCGAGCACTTTGCAAGAGTATATCATCCAGGTGGTGATATTGCAGGAATGAAGGAACCAATAGGAAACCAACTTATATGGGAATTGTGGTGAATGAAGTTGAGGTGAATAATCTATTACAAAACCTTAATGTATACATCTTTTGGGATTGGATGGTATACCAGCTCGTGTTGTATGTGAAGCGGCTAAAGAATTGTCAGTGCCCTTGACCATTTTGTTTAATTTGAGTCTTGGGTCTGGGTTAGTCCCAAGGGGGTGGAAAGAGGGAAAATAGTTGCACTGCATAAAGGAGGTTCCAAGACTGTTGTTGCAAAATACCGACCGATCAGCATATCAGGAGTCGTTGATAAGGTCTTGGAGAAAGTAGTCGAGAAAAATACAGGAATGGATAGATGGAAATGGAATACTCTATGGGGGACAGCATGGTTTTTTGAAGGGTAGATCATGCCTCAGTAACTAACTTGCTCATGTTTTATAACACAGTGACAGCTGAACTGGATAAGGATAATGAGTTTACAGTGATACTGCTAGACTTTGCTAAGGCCTTTGACAGGATACCACATGGAATTCTAATCAGTAAACTACAGCACAATGGGGATGGATAGGAGGGTGGTTGATGGTGAGATATCAGAGAGTAGTTTATTCAAGAGTAGAGTCCAAAACATGGCCTGTGACTAGTGGTGTGCCTCAGGGTTCTATTCTTGGACCACTACTATTTAATTTGTTCATTAACTATATAGGAAAGGATCTGAGAGGAACTGTTCATTTGTTTGTTGATGATGCAAAGTTGGGTAGAGCAATAGTGAATGCATATGATGTCAAAATTTTGCAGGATGATTTGGATAGATTGGTTCACTGGGCTAAGGAGAATGGATGTTAATTTAATGTTTCAAAATGTAAGGTTATGCATTTTGGGGTGAAAAGATTAGCAGCAGTATATACCACATCGGTGTAACTCTACTCCAGGAGATTGACGAGGCCAGGGATTTGGGAGTGTTGGTGGATAGGGAGTTGAAGTTTAGGGGGCACATTGCAAAAGTGGCTAAATCAGCTCATCAAATCACTTTGTTACTGAAGAATACTTTGACGAGCAGAGACAAGCAAGTTATTGTTCTTCTGTATTGAGCCTTGATAAAACCCTATCTTGACTACTGTGCCCAGATTTGGGTGCCAGGGTTTCTTCTTAATGGGGAGGAGGTGGAGAGGATTCAGAGGTGAGTGACCAAGATGACAGCGGGTCTATGGAATGAACCTTATGAGAACAGGTTGAAGATTTGTGAGTTGCAGAAATTGATTGAGAGATGGAAGAGGGATGATATGATTGAGACATTCAAATTACTGAGAGGTTTCTATAAGATTAATTCAGAGGATATTTTTGAGAACAGGACTGGTGGTGGGAGGACTAGGGGCCATCCATGGAAACTGGATAAGAGTGTGGTTAGCAAGGGTGTTAGAGCTAGGTTTTTTGCTTGGAGAGTGGTAAATGAGTGGAATAAGCTGCAAGAGTCTGTTGTGGGTGCCATGACTGTGAATGAGTTCAAGGCAAAGTATGATAGATACTGTGTGAATGTTGAATAGTTATTCTTGACATGATGTTTAGGGCCTCCCTCGATGAGTCTAAGGCAGGGGTTCCCAACCTTTTTGGTCCTCGTACCTCTTGGCTTTTAGTAAATTATCCGGTACCCCCATATTAATTATAATAAGAAATAAATTCTTGAGTTTACCATACAGATTCAAAGAATATAAGAAATAAAAAGTAATTAAGTTTTCATAAAAGCTTTATTCGGTAAATAAATCAATTACATTATCATAAAATTGTAAAATCTTTATTAAACTGCAGAAAATCGACTAGTGAGACCCTTGGTTCTGTTTCTTATTCACCAATGTTTTGGTGAATAAGAAATAGAACCAAGGGTCAGAAACAATATTCACAACTATTTTAACCTTTTATGCTATATCTCCATGATACACTATCGGGTAGCACATAGTACCTCTGAGGGTCAGTGGAATTTCCTCGAGATCGAGGCAATACCAGAGTATCAGAGTGTCTGAGATTTACCTCTCGTAAAACGCCATGAAATTTATTTGTGCCACTTAGCGCTATTAGATTAATTAATATTAACAACCAAGAGGTAATCTCAGGACAGTACTTAATGATACCTCTTAGCTTTGCAGACGTGGCCAAAATATGCCCTTTTAATATCCCGCATAGGTTCACATTAATATTTTATAAGCGGTGCATTGGATTCCAGAAATCACAGAAAGTCTTTGTTAGAATCGAAAGCAAGGTTTATTATACTCAAAAGTTGATACACATAATAACATAAATTAAAATCCCATCTTAAGGGAGTTCCAGACAAGGTATATAATATTCAAACACTACTATTACACTCATAAAATATTATACAGTAGCTTCCTAAAGTAAGAATTATATTAACCTTTGCTAATGCATTAGTCATGTTCTATTATCACAATCAATCTAAAACTCAGTAGCTCTGTCAGACTACACAAGATAACATTCATATCTTTCACAATCTCTTTATTCTTTTGCCAATTCTTTACTCTAACATATCCTTAACTTCATTCAATATAAAGGCAAACTTTAACACGACAGATAGTAAGGTAAAAATCAATATTCTTCTAAAGTGATAACAATACAATCCTATCCTATATCATTAATGTTCTTCTTCTATAACATATTAACGTGACACAAATCTTTCATTCATAATCAGTGTAACACAAAGTTTACTTATCTTCCTTTTTTGGTTCTTTAGTGCTTCATAGGTTCACAGGAAACTGGCCTTCTGTGGACAGTTGGACTTGCTTCTTTTCGCGGAGAATATGGCCGCCAAGACCATAGCTGCCTATCGGGAACGCTCCGATACCGAGGGCACTCGCACCCTACGCCACCATGAGAGAGAGAGGAACACACAGGTGATCCAGGAACAAAAGGTCGCATGACCCTTATGTTTCCCTCTTTCCTTCTCGGGGATTCTCGCCCTTTTCGATGTCCAGCCATCTCACACGTGCTACTACGTCATGGTGTCCATATCTCTTCCCCACTATCGCACATACGCTGACGTCACGTTGTTTGCTTGGGGCTAGCTGCTTCCTCGCGTATGGCTCCGTGACCTTTAAACTTCACTCCCCCCCAACTGTTGAATTTGTGCTTACATTCTATAATTCTTTTATACATGAACTTTTATAATGCTCTGTTACTGTTTTATACCTTCAGTATTAATTTAATCACATTCGTGAATGGCACAAAATACATACTTATTTACCCTTTTATAGCAGAACATGCTTGATACATATATACATATTACTTATTTTACACTTAGAGGCAATTTACTGTATTTATCTCATTCTTTTGTTTGGAAAAGCATGTTAGACTGTGATAAGATAGGAGTTCATAAATTTCCACTCTATCACAATCTAACCAACAGTTTTTTTCTTGGTACAGCTTTTGAAATAGATACCTGCATATCATGTTCAAGCTCCAGTTTGTTTCTTGTTTTGGACTTGATTGAAAACAGAACTGAAAATCTTGATTCACATAGATAAGTTGTTATAAATGGAATTATAGCCATCTAAACACGTTTTTGTGATAACGGGATATGCTTCTCCAAGTGTACACCAAAAATTTTGTAACTTCATTGATTGGAATTCAATTCGGAGTTTTTTGTTATTGCAGACATCAATTAGCTGATCTTTCACTGGGTCATTGTCACTGATTTTTTCTAATTCAATATGAAAAGGGTTATATATCCAGACTTCATTCATTTGGTCAGGAGGAATTATTCTTGCAAGTGCCTCTTTCAAATTTTTTAAATGCAATATAATGCTATCACGAACTTCCTGTTTTAGTTCATATTCCGGATCTGAAGTGATTTCATCAAGAAATTTGAAATTGGCCAAGTTACCTAACTCCACCCTTCTTCCCCAGAGAGTCAATTTTTCTTGAAACGATTGTATCTTTTCTTCAGCCTCCACGAGAATGACATCTGTACCTTGCAGTGAAATGTTCACAGAATTAAGAATTCCAAATACATCAGAAAGATAAGCCAGAGAAATCTCAAAGTTTGGATCTTTGAAATATGAAGCAAAAGCAGATTCTTTTTCAACTAAAAAAATTTTCAATTAAATTTCTGAGTTCAAAAACCCTACCTAAAACATTTCCTCTGGATAACCATCGTACTTTTGTATGAAGCAGCAGTACAATATGATCTGCTCCAACCTCTTCACACAAAGATTTAAACACACAGTGATTCAATGCTTTTGCTTTGATAAAATTCACAACTTGAACAGCAACATCCAAAACGGCTTTCATATTATGTGGAAGTGTTTTAGATGCTAAAGCATACCGGTGAAGGATGCAGTGGTTTGTAAAAATAATTGGATTATTATAATTACGGCTATTATAGCCTGTTTTTGTTCAGGAGTGTCCAAAGACAAAAACAGGCTATAATAGCCATAATTATAATAATAATAATGTTTAAGAGGAGTAACATGGGAATTTTTCCCAGAGACTATACTTTATATTTGGGTTGATTTCTTTAACTAAAGTGGTGAAACCTGATTTTTTCCCCAACATGGCAGGAGAACCGTCAGTACAAATAGATTCTACTAATTCCATGAAAGGCCATTTGGATCAAAAAAATCATTCACCAAATTCATAATGTTCACTGCCTTTGTTGTTTCTTTCAAGGGTTTGCAAATAAGAAATTCCTCCTTTATTTCATTCTGATGTATATATCTAGTAAAAACAAGAAGCTGTGCGCAGTTAGAGACATCAGTTGATTCATCCAACTGTAAACTAATTCTAGCCAGATTTTTCTTGATTTCCTCCACTACCTGCAGATGTATGTCTTCTGACATTTCTCTAATCCAATCACAAAATGTATTATTTGATAATGGTATTTGTGTAATTTTCTCTTTTGCTTCTTTACCACACATCAACTCAACCATTTCCATAGCACACGGCTTCACTAATGTCTCAGCAATTGTATGTGGTTTCTTTTCTTTGTCGACCCTCAATGCGATGCGATAACTGGCCTCCAGTGCTGGCTTCTTCAGGTTAATAAATCCATGGTCATGAAGTGCGATATTCTTACCAAATCATGCTCATTTTATTCTAAATGAGGACTATGACTTGTTAGAATGTTCGGGATAAACATTCTGTAGATGCTCTCCCAATTTTGATGGCTTCATACTGCCATTGCTGAATATCTTGGAGCAAATGAAACACTGCGGCTTTTGCACACCTTCTTTGTCAAGCACAAAAGTAAAACCATATTGCACATATGAATCTTGTTAACAACGTTTCTTTGGCATGGTCATTCCTTGGGTCTGCAAAAATAATATTTTTTTGTATATAAATCCTGATCTAACCTTTCATTTTTAAAATAAGCTAAAAAATAAATAATATTTTAATGTATTTAAATCTTGATCTGTCCTTTCATTTTTAGAATAGACTAAAAATAAACTCTAAGCTACTTACGATTAGATTAAAATTTAGTCAGCAAAAGTAATTTAACTAATCTATGTTTATCACTAAAACGTGTGTACTGTGAGCATGTCGAAATGAAGCAGTTGGAGTGTGAACCATGCAGTACGTCACACGCATGCACAGGAGGTTCAGATGCCGCGGAGGCGAGCCTCAAGGGAGCGCTGATCTGGCAATTTCGCTAGCTATCTTGAATCTTAACCAGGCATTTTGAGTTATCGGACCTTGCAGTGACAATAAAGTCTATGCAACTTATCTGTGTCCATGTCCGAAAAGAGACCTGAAATGTTGCTGGTGTGGCTGACAGACATGCCAACATGGAATAGCCCGGAAATGTTGATAACATAACTATTTTTGGAATATATTAATAGCATAATATACTTATTTACTTGCTATTCACCGTACCCCCTGGACAAGCTTCCCGTACCTCCTGTGGGTACAGGTACCCAGGTTGGGAACCCCTGGTCCTTGGAGTTGCCCGTAATAATAATATTTACAACACATGTTCTTCTCATGTTAACAATGAAGATTATACACAATTTTTTGTATAACTAATATGATGATGATAATAATATTTTTTTTAACAATGACAAGGTTTATTATCATATAGAGTATTTATGTATATATACATGAGACATGTTTTCTGTAGAGTACAAGGATTCAGTACAGAATGCAGAGTAGTTAATTCTTTATAAATATAATTATACTTTTTTTTAAAACTAATTCATTTATCTACTGTATTTACATTTGGATCAGCATGAATGTGCATACAATTCACTATACAATGCAGTAATACAACTCACAGTTCAATAGTAATAATAGTAATGTTATGATTTTATATTAATATGCATAATTTTTCTACACTTTGTCTTTTGTATTTTTTTTCCAATATTTTTTTTATCAATTCTGTATTTAATACAGATATTTTACTTCCCTATAAAAATTCAGTATACAAGTTACTAAGTGCATACTCTTTGATATATTTGTTTGTTTGGGTGATATTTCTGATTTCTTCCTCGAAGCTTCTGTAGAGCTTATCTGAGGAAGATAATAGATGGCGGTGGTTTCATGGGTTTTGTTTCAATACTTGTCACGAACTAGATTTAACTGTTTATATGCATGTGCTTGTAAACTTATATATGAAAATATAATATGTATGTAGAAGTCCTTTTTTCCAGTTAACGTATAGAGGCGAGTACATGTGTCCACAGACTACCACTTCTTGAGCATGTTGTAACTTTTTTTTACGGGGGGTGGGGGGGATTTGGATATAGCATGTTTGTGTCCTTGTAATGGTGTTTGAGAGAGGTTTGTGTGTGTATGTGAGAGAGAGAGAAAGAGTAATTTCCCTCTAATTTTCAGTCTGCCTGTAATATTTATATAGGTCCCTAGGTTTCTGTCGTTGAATGCCGGTTTGTTTATCATTTCAGGTATGTAGAAGTTTTGGGTGACTTTTCTGTAGGATTATTATATGTTATATTGTTCTGGTTACTCTGTAGGTTGGACTGAAGTAATGTTTTAGCATGACTGTGTAGTGGCATAAGTGTTTCACCTTAAATATTTTGTGTTCTGTCCTTGCTCTCCGTATAAGTATGGGCTGTTCTCTTTGTTCCCAGAATATCGGTTTTTACATTTTATTTTGCAACAATTGTAATTTGTTAAGTTTGTAGTCTGCACAGAATGTGTATGATGTAATTGCACATCTTAAAATAATAATGCTTTATAGAGTAGTATTTTTATATGTGCTGGAGCAATGTCTTTTAATCGATATAGTTTGCTTTTCCTGAGTTTGTTGTGTAGGTAGTTTGTATGGCTATTCCAACTTTGATCAGCATTAAAGTGAAGTCCGAGATAATGTGTTGTTTTTGCCTGTGTGATGGTTGTGGTTTTAGGATCAGCCCTTTGGGTATAGGAGTTGAATGTCAGATATTGGAATATTTAATTTCTATGGGTAGGGGGTTTTGAATATCATTAGCTTTGTTTTTTCAGAGTTTATATATATATATATATATATGCCATTTTCGGTTAGACAGTTAGAAAATTGATTAATGTTATGTTGCATATTTGTGTAGGTGATATTTCTGTTGTTGTGAATGGACAATGTTGTCTTCCTATTGGAAGATTTTACTTTTTAGGGGAAGATGGCTAATATCGTGTGTGTGTATGTGTGTGTGTGTGTTTACGAGAATGGGAGATAAAACAGCTTCTTGTGGTACTTCACAGGTTGCCGGTATCTCTTTGCTGTGCACTGTTATTATTGCACTATTGCATTTATTATAATAATAATAATTAATAATAATAATAATAATAATAATAATTATTATTATTAATATTCTACATAGAACTAAAGTAACAGTGATTTGGATTCAATCATTAGTGATCCTTACAACAAGACTATGTTAGAGATAATTACCAAACTGGGCTTTAAAATCATTACCATGACTTCTAATTAGGAAGGAGTGACAGTTTTTTATGCCACATATTTAACAGGCTGAATATTATTATTATATTAGTTCAGGCTTTCCAGTTCAGTGACACATCATGACATTCCAAATATTATCGTGTGTGTGTGTGTGTGTGAGAGTGAATGACTTTCTCATCTTATGGCTGTAGTGAATATCAGACCTATCAAACATCAGCCTACTTTCAACACAGCAATCAAACCAGTAAACAATAACTAACCAGTGTCATCCTCAGTTAAGCTTACTAAAAAGCCCCAAGGATGCAATCTGAATTTTGCATTGATCTCAACCGAGATCAATGCAAAAAAAAAAATCCATTTATTACATTTAAGTGATGTAGTTACAGTGCTTAAATACATTAAACCAAAAATTGTAAAATATATATAATTTATTGTTATTGTATAAATACTATACAAATGTAAAAAATGTAATCTTATTCAACTGCAACTATAAATTACCAACTACCTATAATTAATACATTATGCAAAAAAAGGAAAATTTGTATGAAATTCATTTAAAAAAAAAACAAAACAATGTTTTGTTATTGCATAATAAATAATCATAATTTTAATAATAAAAATTATTGAATTTTTTTTTGTTTTTTATAGAAATTTAGTGTGGAAAATAAACCATAATCTGCAGCACTTAGCTGCTGTACTTGATAAAATAACATGTTGGAATGTCATTTAAGACGATTATTGTATATATATGTGCATATTTTTGAGATCAATAAAAAATTATATTAGTTATTCATTATACAAAAATGTATGTATAATCTTCATTGTTAATATTAGAAGAACATGTGTTATAAATACATAATATAGAGGCAAAAAAGTATTATTAAAAATTTTAATTGAAATCTAATGTAGAAAATGAACCATATACGCAGCACTTAGTGCTGAATTTTGTAAAATTATAAGTTCGAATGTCACTCAAGATGATCATTGTATGTGTGTAAATATTTTAGAAATGAATAAAAAATATTATTATATTATTATAAAAAAATTATATAATAATTTTTTATAATAATAAAATGATGAATGGCCTCTCATCGAGAGAGGCCATTCATCACACACACACCAGCTGCCATATTAACTTTCTGCTCTTTAACTCATTCACACTAGATACACGCACTGATTCAACAGATAAACTGTACCACTCATTCACTACTTTGTGAAAAAAAATCTAGCCCTTACCTTTTCCTTAATTGTGCAGAACTTAACTTCCATGGATGCCTCTGAATTTTTTCCACCCTTTCCATATAATGAAAAATTTCATCAGACAATAATAAATACCCAATAACATCTATTCAGGTGTATATGTACTCCTCTGTCATATCACCCCTCTTTTTCCTTTTTAACAGTGTCTGCAGTCCACATACTTTGTCTGTATTAATATTCTATATTCAGTAATACTGATATTATCTTTGCAGCTCTTCTTTATACCCTTTCCACAGTTTCTTTATCCCCTCTGAATTCAGAAGACCAATTCTTTGCATAGTAGTACAGGTGCAATTGCATCAAGGCCTTGTAAAAAGACAGAACCAACTTGCTTATCCTCAGATATCAGTGTTTGTTTCAACATTAAAATTTTACTCTGAGTTGTATTTGTAATTATTGCTGTGTGACCTTTGAACTTCTTCTGTCAACCATAGCACAAAAGATCCCTAGCCTCATCAATTTCTCCAAACATAATCTCACCAGTACAAAATGCTGTTGGAAATTTCATCATGCCACAGTGCATAACTTTACATTTATTCGTGTTGAATTGATAGCCAATATCATTTGTTCACTCTTCCAGCCCATTCAAATCATTTTGTAAGTGCTGTATGTCAGTAGCATCCCTGATTTTCCTGCCTATCTTTGTATCATTAGCAAATATCTGAACATATCCTGTTATTTCCTTCCCAATATAATTAATGTATAGGTTGAACAACAACAATAGTCCAAGGACTTATCCTTGGGGTGTGTCACTGATCATTTTAAATCTGGCACATTCAGGACCCCAATATCTACTTTCTGATACCTCTTCAGCATCACCCAGTTATCTATGTGAATAGTTTATCTTCCAGTCCCAGTTTATACAACAACTCTCTTGTGGAATCCTATCAAATGGGTGTACCATTTGATATTATTTACCCCCCCCCCCCAAACTAAGTCCCTTTTGTTCCACCAAATCTTCCATCATCCAAGCATACTTACCTGGAATCTTCACCCTCCCTACTTCCCAGCAGAGTTATACCAGTTTTCACATGTGTTCCCTTTTAACATTTAAAAACATAGTTAGACACTACTTACCATAATGAATATTGTTATACTTCATGAGGATTGATTGCAAAAGTATTACTAGCTAATCATCATAATGTTTAAATTACTTAGGATATTTTGAGTAGTATCCCAGAATTATTCCTTAATTTACATCACTTGGGAATTCATTGCATGTTATCTGTTATTTTAGTGCTTATTAACTTTTTTTTTGTTTCAAGGTATTTTTTGTTATATATTTAGATCAATATTGAATTTTTGTGTTTTTAGATGGGTAGTTCAAATTACTTCTGATTTTGAGTCTGTCGAACCAGCAAGCCACAGCATGTCATTTATCAGTGATGCGAATGTTCATGCTCTTCACCGTCTACTTTGGAATCATCAAGAAAAGATCGGTGACTATCTTTCCAGTTCTCGTGATCACAAAGCTGTAGGAAGGAGACCATTTGACAAGATGGCTACCCTTTTAGCCTACCTAGGTCCTCCTGAACACAAACCTGTGGATTCTCAGTAAGCTTCTCAGTATATATTAGTCATGTTTCATCATTACGTATGAAATAATCCATTAATCTGCTGCTATATCTAATTAATAATTAAATTCATTTGATTTTAAACATTTGAGATTTTAAAAAGTCTATTGGACAGAGATTCATTTACATACCACATTTGATTTTTAAAAACATTATCTTACTTGTGAAGTATCTCTGGATGGAGAACATTAAACATTTTGTTAGAATAAAAACATTTAAGTCTAGTACAAATTCTACAAATTCTAAATCAGGTTTGGTCATTTTTCATCAAAAATCCAAGGTATGCAGATTTGAAATATTTTTCTGTGGAATTTTATACTAGATATAAATCTCTATAAAAACATTATCTACACAATTACAAGACATTACATTACAAACTACTTATTTTTCTATGTTGAGATTATAAACATGAATTGTGGCCGTTGTTTCGGTTGTATCTCCTTCCTCCCATTTCTTTTACTTACCTCAATCACAGTGACACGAGAAAAAAAAAAACTTCCCCAAGAACTAATATGTGCTTTTAATACCTGTGTATTGTTTATTTTCCCTCATTTGTTGCTGTTTATGTGTAATATCTACTTACCTGAACATAACTGTGTATATCTTCAGCATCATTATTTTTAGCATATCTTAAATTTTTTTCAGGATATTAGTTCATTTTGAACATTTGTTGCTCTTTCAACAGGGAAAAAAAAAATATATATATATTATGGATATTATTTCTGGGAAAACTCCCATGTTACTCCTCTTAACAACCTATTATATTTACGGCTATTTTGCCTGCTTCTGTTTAGGAGTGCCCCTGTTTAAATGTCATTGGCTTTTTTACTCACGGATTCTTAGGGCATTGTAGATGTATATTTACCAATAAATATATGTAGCATAAAGGAAGAGAAATTTACACATACCTTTTTCTGGGTGTTGTGGCTTTTCTTCTTTCTGCGATGTCCAAACTACTGTGTGTGGGGAGGCTGTGTGGGAGAATTAAAGAGAAATGGAAAAAAACCCAGGTTTTTTGAATAATATATATATATACATATATATTATATTATTAGGGATGGGCGGAGCATTTTTTTATATTTATATAGGGTGGGAAAGGGTAAGGGGTTGAAAACAGCAACTGATTTTTATAGGGCAGGAAAGGGGGTTGATGGGGTGCGGTCCGTTTCGACTATGCTTGGTCGTCGTCTGAACACGTGGATGCTATGTCAGGTCGGGTAGGTGCTTCTGCTTTTGAAGTGTTTGTGTTACCGCCTATTGGTCGGGGTTGTGACCTCAATTTTATGTTGTGAAGCTTCCAAACCTCGGAGATTATGTAGGGCCTGTGGACGTTGATAGAGTTCGCGTTACATTTTATGGCTACTATTTCCGATATTCTAAGCATTGTTTCACTGTCTTGTCTGTCTACCATGATGGCCTTGTCGATCTGCAGGGTATGTTTTTATTCAAGGGCGTGAACAGCTATTTCCATTTTTTCTGTACTTTGTATTTGATTTTTCTTTTTGATGTTGCGTTTTTTTAGTGTTTAAATGTTCTGGAATAGGGATGTTACAATCACGGAAGTGTTCTTGTAGTCTTGCCCATAAAGACCTGATGGTGTAACCTGTGTAGGTGATATCATACCATCCATATTCCGTTAAAAAACCGGTCATCTTATCACAATTCATAAATGCTTACAAATTTTCAGCCAATCAGATTAATCTAAATGCAGAAATAAAAAACTAACACAGATCTTCAAAAATCGCATCTATCCTACATAACTAATAAATTATGCAAACAATTATGCCAAAAACCACCAAAACAACCCAAATACCAAAACAAACTTCCCAACACAAAAAATTATCAGGCTACCATACACCCAAAACACGTACAAACCCGACCTGACATAGCCTATAAATACATCTTCAAACATACTGACTACAAACTGGTATTCACCACAAACCAAAAATTGGCAAATCTCCTAAAACCCAACTAAGTCTCACACATAAAAAGAAATATTTGAACACCACATTTGAACAGTCTATAAATTTCCTTGCCAAAAAAAGACTATGATATCACCTACACGGGTTCCAACATCAGATCTTTATGGGCAAGACTTCCGTGATTGTAACATCCCTATTCCAGAACATTTAAATACTAAAAAATGCAACATCAAAAAGAAAAATCGAATACAAAACGCAGAAAAAATGGAAATAGCTGTTCACGCCCTTGAACAAAAACATACCCTGCAGATCGACAAGGCCATCATGGTAGACAGACAAAACAGTGAAACAATGCTTAGAATATCGGAAATAGTAGCCATAAAATGTAACGCGAACTCTATCAACGCCCACAGGCCCTACATAATCTCCTACGATTGGAAGCTTCACAACATAAAATTGAGGTCACAACCCCGACCAATAGGTGGTAACACAAACACTTCAAAAGCAGAAGCACCTACCTGACCTGACATAGCATCCACTTCCTCCATCTGTTCAGATGATGACTAAGCATAGTCGAAACGGACCGCACCCCGTCAACCCCCTTTCCTGCCCTATAAAAATCAGTTGCTGTTTTCAATCCCTTCACCCTTTCCCACCCTATATAAATATAAAAAAACGCTCTGACCATCCCTAATATATATATGTATATATATTATTCAAATAACCTGGGTTTTTTCTATTTAATTCTCCCACATTGCCTCCCCCCCCCCCCCACACACACACAGTAGTTTTGACATTGCAGAAAGAAGAAAAGCCACAACACCCAGAAAAAGGTATGTGTAAATTTCTTTTCCTTTATGCTAAATATATTTATTGGTAAATATACATCTGCAATGCCCTAAGAATCCGTGAGTAAAAAAGCCAATGACATTTAAACAGGGGCACTCCTAAATAGAAGCAGGCAAAATAGCCATAAATATAATAACAATACACACACACATATCGTCTCTATAGGGGTCGGGCCCCACCTATATTTGTATAAATAGCCCGATAATTGTAGTTTTAAAAAAATGTTTCTTGTAATTATTGTTTTTTGATAATAATTACAAGATTAATAAAAAAAAATACTGTAGTATTTTGTGGCAATATTGTATAATGAGACTTAGTACGGTCTGTGGGGCCAACCACGGTTGGCCCTATTTTATATGTGTAGAACACAGACCATGTATGAGCACTTACACTAGCAATCGTATTTGTTTACTGGACGCAACGCTTAACTTGGGGCCAGTTTAGACTGGCCCAGTCACTGCGTTGCATGTACGTACATAGCGTGCGATTCTTTGATTGTGAACCATGTGCACAAGCAATCGTGTTTGTTTACTGGGCACAACGCTTATTTTGGGGCCCGTTTAGTCTGGCCCAATCACTGCATTTGTACCTAAATAGCGCGCAATTCTTTCGTTCTCTTATTATTTATTCTCGTTGTTGATCTGTTTTATTGTTTAATAAAAAAATTACTGTAGAGTTTTGTGGCAATATTGTATAATGCAACTTAGTACGGTCTCTTGGGCCATCCACGGCTGGCCCCAGAGACCGGTAAATAAACAAACATGATCGCTACTGCATGTATTTTATACGTGTAGAACACAGGGCGTGTATGAGATACATGCAGTAGCGATCATGTTTGTTTATTTACCAGGCACAACATTTATCTTGGGGCCCGTTTAGTCTGGCCCAATCACTGCATTTGTATGTAAATATCGCGCAATTCTTTCATTGTCTTATTATTTATTCTCATTTTTGTTCTGTTGTATTGTTTTAGTGTGTGTAATTATTGTTGTCATTTTTTGTTATAATTTATTTTAAAGTTTAAATTTTTATTACGTCCATAAAACAATATATTTTAACTATGAACAAAATCGATAGTTTACTGGAAAAACGTTTCTCGTTTTTCCAATTTTAAAAAAATTAATAGCTCAATGCATCAGTGGAGTCTGACTAAACATTATTGTAATAGAAATAATAACTATAAATCAATAATAGAAACACTATATAAATATTAAAAAAATTAAGTTGTTTTTGGCTCCTTGCCCCACCTGTTTCTATTGTCACCAGCTGCCACTGTATATATGTATGTATATATATATATATATATATATATATATATGTGGCGATTAGTTTTTACTCGGTTGTTATACATTTCAAAAAATAGATTTAATGACTCCAAGACCGAGATAACATATAAAGATTTTAATGATAAATACTACTAGTTTCGGCATATAGCAGCCTTCTTCAGGTATTTATAAAGGAAAGGAATACTAATAAACATTGAATTATTTAAATAAACAAACTGGAAATTACAGGTATAAATTGCCTCACATAATCGATACATAAAAACGTTGTATTTTTCAAGTTGTTCCAACTGGCGTGCCATTGTTTGTTGCAATTGTGCGTGCAAGTTCACGTGAACGCCAATATTGAATAACTGCAGCATGGCTATCTGGGATGTTATAACTTAAATTATTATTTAAGTGGACCGGGTTCAGTAGGATTTCCCGTGATTCTACGATTTTTCTTTCAAACTCATCTTCACAGCGAAAAATATTTTCTGATCTATTCCAGCATACAGAGTGGCTTTGTTGGTCATCATTAGGATTATTTGAAAAAAGAACATGACTGGATAAAGCAGTTGCATGAGATCTTTTGTATGAGATGTCTCTCTTATGCTCTTCTATGCGTTGTTCAATAGATTTGTTAGTTTGACCAAAGTATGGGATATTGCAATCACACCACAATTTATATACTCCAGGGTACTTAAGGTTGTGATGAGTAGGTTTTGGATGGCTGATTAGAGAGCGGATTTTTGGAAGTGTGGTGAAGAAGGTCCTGATATTATATTTTTTAAGGACTTTAGCTATTTTCTTAGAGACTGTGCTAATGTATGGAATAGAGATGCTACCTTTAAAATTAATAGTCTCTGTTGTGCACTGCTTAGGAGGGTTCAGAAGAAGTTTCTTAATTGTTTTTTCAGAGTATCCATTTTGTTTAAAAATAAGAGTGAGGTGATTCATTTCTTTTTGTAGTTCATCTTGTTCATTTAACTTGGAATTATATCTACCTTAGGACACAGAGCACGTTCTCTCTTAAATGAACAAGATGAACTACAAAAAGAAATGAATCACCTCACTCTTATTTTTAAACAAAATGGATACTCTGAAAAAACAATTAAGAAACTTCTTCTGAACCCTCCTAAGCAGTGCACAACAGAGACTATTAATTTTAAAGGTAGCATCTCTATTCCATACATTAGCACAGTCTCTAAGAAAATAGCTAAAGTCCTTAAAAAAATATAATATCAGGACCTTCTTCACCACACTTCCAAAAATCCGCTCTCTAATCAGCCATCCAAAACCTACTCATCACAACCTTAAGTACCCTGGAGTATATAAATTGTGGTGTGATTGCAATATCCCATACTTTGGTCAAACTAACAAATCTATTGAACAACGCATAGAAGAGCATAAGAGAGACATCTCATACAAAAGATCTCATGCAACTGCTTTATCCAGTCATGTTCTTTTTTCAAATAATCCTAATGATGACCAACAAAGCCACTCTGTATGCTGGAATAGATCAGAAAATATTTTTCGCTCGTGAAGATGAGTTTGAAAGAAAAATCGTAGAATCACGGGAAATCCTACTGAACCCGGTCCACTTAAATAATAATTTAAGTTATAACATCCCAGATAGCCATGCTGCAGTTATTCAATATTGGCGTTCACGTGAACTTGCACGCACAATTGCAACAAACAATGGCACGCCAGTTGGAACAACTTGAAAAATACAACGTTTTTATGTATCGATTATGTGAGGCAATTTATACCTGTAATTTCCAGTTTGTTTATTTAAATAATTCAATGTTTATTAGTATTCCTTTCCTTTATAAATACCTGAAGAAGGCTGCTATATGCCGAAACTAGTAGTATTTATCATTAAAATCTTTATATGTTATCTCGGTCTTGGAGTCATTAAATCTATTTTTTGAAATATATATATATATATATATATATATATATATATATATATATATATATGTATGTGTATATATATATATATATATATATATATATTGAAATTAGGATTTACTCGGGATGTATACATCTATAAAAATAAATTTAACTGACTAGAACCCGAGAAAGTATAACAAAAACCTTTAATACATCACAACTAGTTTCATCGGTGCTCCGACTTCTTCAGGTGAGAAATAAAAACATAAGATATAAAATAACACGGTAAAAAATGAACTTTACAGCTTAATAAAAAGCAGAATAATAACAGTCATATTTGAATAGGTGACCGCGTGCTACCGTTGGCATGAGTAGAATGTGTGCGACAGCTAATTTTTGAGCGCCAGTACTGGATTACTGCGCTATGGGAATCGGGTAAATTGTAGCTAAGATTATTGTTTAAATGTGAAGGGTCCAGAACTATTTCTTTTGATTCGATGATTCTTCTTTCGAATTCATCCTTGCAAATATATAAAGTAGTAGTGCATTCCCAATCAACTTGATGTGGCTGTTCTTCAAGGTTAGAGTTTGCCGAGAAAAGGACATGACTGGAAAGGGCGCTCGCTCGTGTTCTACTGTAGGAGATGTCACGTCTATGTTCCTCAAGACGAAGTGAAACAGATTTGTCTGTCTGGCCAAAATAAGGTCGACCACATTTGCACAAAACTTTATAAACACCAGGAAAATGCAGATGGTTGTGTTTTGGTTTTGGTCGACTCAGAAAAGAACGAGGTTTTGGCAGCGTAGTATAGTCGGTCTTTATGTTGAATTTTTTCAGAATCTTAGCTAGTTTTGGGGTAAGAGTGCTGATAAAAGGTAACTGTATATGAGTGATAGGGTTGGAGTCATCTTCTTGTCGAGGATGTTGGCGTGGTCTCAAACGTTTAGTGATGTTACGAGACGAATATCCATTATTTAAGAAGGTGTTTTTCAGGAAGTTAAGCTCTGTTTGTGTATATATATATATATATATATATATATATATATACATACATACATACATACATATACAGGAAAACCCCTTTTTTACACTTTCCAGGGGACTGATGGAAAAAAGTGTAAATAGCAGGAAATGTAAAAAACATTAAAAAAGACTAAGATGACTTACTGCTAGCATGTGACTACATATTAGATTACAAAATTTAATAACTGAAAATAAATGAATTTACAATTACTTACATTTATCTATTTAAAAAAATCTTTAATTGTTGATTGTTTTTTCTTTCTCTGCAATCTTATAAGTTCCACCTGCCTCTCCACAGTGTAAATGTCCCATCGTCTCCTGATGCGCTTACAATATACTGCCTTAATACAGAGATAGCTTCCATTGCTTCTTTATTTGTAGAGACGGTAGGTTCTTGATCACTGTCTTCTTCCTCCTCTTCTTCACCAAGGTGGTTGGAAAAGGTGTCTTACACTCGGTACCATTGATGTGATCACACCAGAATCAACATAGTCTTGAAATGAGGAAGACTCATCCATCTCATACCAGTTGCTGGGCTCTGACATATCTTCTTCTTCCACCTGTAGTTCCATGTTCCTGCTCTTCCACAAATGTAACTCCTGCCTTCCAGAAACAGTTGAATATGGTTTTAGGAGTAACATGCAATCATGCTTTGGACACATAATGCATGGCAGATTGATATGGTCATTTGTTTTTGGTCCATAAGATTATCATGCATAAACACAGCTTTTTCAACAAGCATTTTTCTATATTTCCATTTAAGTGCAATAGATGATGCCTAGATCTAATGGCTGAAGATCAATTGTACAATTAGGGGGAAAGAACACTAATGTTTCTGAGTTGCAGATCTTCAGGATGTGCAGGACATTAGTCTAGCAGTAGTAGTAGTAGTTTTTTGCAGTGATTTGCCCCCCATTTTAGCATCCAGAGCATGCATGGTGGATGTGAAGATGCTGCTGGTGATCCATGCTGTGCTGTTGCCATCATACTTAGTGGGCAGATTTTTCACGTTCTTAAAACACCTTGGCTTTTTAAATTTACCAATTACTAGTGGAGGTAATTTTTCTGATCCATCAGCATTGACCATGAGCAAAACAGTTACCCTCTGCTTGCTGAGTTTTCCACCGTGACACTTCTCTCCTTTGAAACACAATGTTTTACTTGGAAGAATGTTATAAAAGAGCCCAGTTTCATCAGCATTTTTCAGTTCATACTCCTGAATAATAGTCTTTAGTTCATGTTTCCAGTGGTTTACAGTTTCCCCTACAACACTATTATCTTTTCCACACACTTGATTATACACAATATTGTGACTAGTCTTGAAAAGATCAATCCATCCATTTGATGCAGTAAAACCATTAATCCCCAACCTCTCAGCAAATTCAAGGGCTTTCTCTCAGAGTATAGTACCATCGACTGGAATACCTGATGCTCTCGTAGAAACAAACCACTCTGCCACAAGTTTATCCAATTCATCGTATGTTGATGTCCGGATATATTTTCTTTTTTTGACATAGCGCCAGATTGCTTTGCATTGAGTTCGATACTTGACCTGTTTTTACTATCGTGTTCGAAGTGGACACGGAGAGTCCAAGATCTTTTGCTAATTGCACACGTGTTCCGGCATGCCAATCTCAACATCACAGAATTGCCAACTTTTCTTCTACTGAAATACATTTTCTGTCTTTTTTCTCCATGTTACTAACATGGATCATCCGCCACTGCAACTTGAAAGCAACTATCATACACTAAATTACGTAGCAGAAATTCTGTAATATACCACATGCTTCTGAATTGTGACTACAAACACCAACACTGCAAGCTAGTGAAGCAATATTTCACGAACTGTGGTTTATTCACAAGTAACAACTGTTATTTGGTAGAAGTCTGAATTTGATTTCGCAATTTGTATATGATCCTTGTTCACGAATCAGTTTCAATTTCGATACAGCTGTGAATGTGAAATCACATCACTACACATTACGGGTGCCACAAGCTACTGACAGTTTAAAATTACTGATATGTGAAAACTTCACGGTATCATTTCGCACTGTAATTGAAAAATCATGGTATCGCTCATCACTATATTACTGCTGCCACGTGCAAGTCACCATGATGGCAGAAACGAAACTACTGCCGAAAGCAACAGCACCTGATAACAGAAATGCACAGATTTCTGTAAAAATCGATTTGAATGAGAGGAAATCGATTTGAAAATCAGTGTTGCCACCTGAGAAAAAACCGCAAATCATGGGAAATAATTTCCACATCAAGTTGTTAATGGTGGGAAAACAATATATTGTAAGAATAGGCCTTAAGACGGGACCAACGGAAAATGATGTAAATGGCAGGAACATGTAAATCGTGGGAACATAAAAACAGGGTTTTACTGTATATATATATATATATGTATATATATATGGTTTTACTGTAAATATATATGTAAATAAAAAAGGATTGCTTAAGGGTCAAAGCTGTATAACTGAGAGGAGACCTCCACATAGCCTTTTAAAGGAATGCGGAGAACCGACCAGGGCTTCTGACCTAATGTCCAATCCTCACCTTCTCGTGGTGCACCCTGTTGGGTATCTACTTTGATACTGAACGAACGAGGATGGGCTGGCAATTTGGGATTTAGCCGACCAAATTGTATTCTCATTGGTTAAACCAAAATAAAAAATGATGGTACAACATGACAAAATTTCATGCTGGCTGGGACATCGCCCGGTTAAACAAGGCCTCCGTTGTTTTCGCCAGGGAACCAGGGAGAACAGCGAAAAGTCAGCTACTGGAACAAATCTCAAAATAAACCCCAACTCAACATCACCAGAGTTAAAGATCGGTACTATCAACGTAAGAAGCCTGAATGGCAAAGAAATGGAGCTAGCGGAGGAATTAGATAAGTACCAGATCGACATAATAGGGGTGACTGAAACAAAAAAGACCAAAACTGGTGAGATCTTTCTGAGCAATAAATACAAAATGTTATATTCAGGCAATGACAATCAAGGAAAAGAAGGAGTAGCCATAGTATTCAACACAAAATACGAGGCTAATCTTCTTGAATGGCAGTCAGTCTCAAGTAGAGTAATGTGGGCAAATATGAGAATGGGGAACTGGACAATGAGACTTATTTGTGCCTATGGTCCCACAGAAGGTTCTACTAAGGTAGAAGTGGAGGAATTTTTTGATGCTTTAGAAAAAGCAACTAACACAATGAAAAAGGAAAAGTTGGTCCTTGTTGGGGATCTAAATAGCAGAGTAGGAAATGATTGTGAGACATACAAAAATATTTTGGGAAAATTTGGAGAAAAGAGCAAAGCTCATAATAATGGCAAATATCTGTTGGATTTCTGCTCAGGACATGGACTGGTTATTACTAACACCATGTTCCAACATAAAAATGTGCACAAATTCACATGGAGAGAAGGCGCTAGGAATAAGAAAAGTCTCATTGACTATGTTATTGTTGATAGTGATGTTTTCTCCCTGGTGCAGGACACCAGAGTGTACAGAGGATTTGAAATTGGAAGTGATCACTATTTAGTCTTGAGCAGGATAAAATTGATTTTCATATTGAAAAGAATAACATGTAAGAAAGTTTTAAAGCGAATAAAAGTTGAGCAGCTCTCAGACGTGAACTGTAGACTAATATACAGAAAGACTATTGAAAAGAAAATTAAAGAGTTTGAGAACAGGAATCAAACCTTGGAGATTCAGTGGCAAACTCTGAAGAAAACATTGATTGATTCTGCCAGAGAGGCATGTGGTGAGGTTGTGTGCAAGGATAAAAAAATCAGAACTCCCTGGTGGACACAGGAAGTTAAAGAGGCAGTGAAGGAAAAGAAGAAAGCATATCAAAAGTTCCTGGCAAATAAGTCAGCTTTTACTCTTACAGAATACAGAGACAAATGTAAGAAAGCTAAACAGTGTGTAAAACTAGCTAAACAAAAGTCGTGGGAGCACTTTGGCAAGAATATAGAAAATAAATATCAAGAAGGTGGCAAAATATTCTGGAGGTTGTTGAAGAAGCTTAGGAATGGAGGAAAAAGTGCTGTAAAAGGAGTTAGAGATGATAAAGGTGACATGAAAAACAGGAGAAAAAGATATCCTCGAAGTATGGAGTAATTACTTTGAAAAACTGCTAAATGAAACAAGCAGTGATGACAGCACAGTGATAAAAAACACTGACCAGGCATGCAGTCAGGAATACATATCCATACTTGAAGTCGAAAAAGCCATCAAAGGCTTGAAATGTGGAAAGGCAGCAGAGTAGATGATATTCGACCAGAAATGCTGAAGTATGGTGGTATAAAAGTCTTACAGTGGCTGCACTGCATAGTTCAGAAAGCCTGGACAGAGGGACGAATTCCCGATGATTGGAGTAGAGCTCTCATAGTACCCATATATAAAAAGAGAAATAAAACTGCATGTGAGAATTACAGAGGTATTTCCCTACTGAGTGTTCCTGGCAAGATATATGCAAGTATACTTGAGAAACGGTTGAGAAGAATTATGGAAGAAAAGCTTGGTGAAGAACAAGCTGGATTCAGGCCAAATAGAGGCTGTCAGGATCAGATCTTCACTTTACGACAAATAGTCGAGAAAGCATGGGAATATAACAAAGATCTGTATTTAAGTTTTGTCAATTTGGAAAAGGCATATGACAAGGTGCCAAGAGAGAATCTATTCAATACGCTGCAGTTATATGGTGTCAATGGGGCATTATATCAAGCAATACTTAGTCTGTATTTGAGTTGTAAGTCGGCAGTTAGAATTGAAGGACGTACAGGAAGATGGTTTAATGTTAAATCTGGTGTGAGAAAAGGATGTACATTATCCCCTCTATTATTCATTATCTATATGGATCACATTATGAAGGAAAGTGGTATTAAACATGATATCAGAATTGTAGATGTTAATGTCAGCTCTTTGCTTTATGCGGATGATGTTATACTTCTAAATAAATCCGCTACAAGTCTGCAAGATTCTCTGACTAAATTGAATAGCTGTTGTAATAGATATGGTATGAAGGTCAGCAATAAAAAGACAAAGACAATGAAAATAGGCAAAATCATTGAAAATGTCAACTGTGTTGTGAATGGAGAACCTGTGGAACAAGTAAAACATTTCAGCTACTTAGGCACGATTTTTACTGAAGATGGTAAATTAAATATAGAAATAGACAATAGAATCAGCAAAGCTGGTATGGTGGGAAGTCAATTGAATAAATTCATATGGAATAAGAAAGAAATTAGTCAGAACACTAAATTAGCTGTATACAAGACAGTGTTCAAACCAGTTTTAACTTATGGATCTGAGAGATCGGTCATAAGTAAAACACTTGACCAAAGACTGGAGACCGCAGATATGAGGGTCCCGAGGAAGATTAGAGGTGTGAACAGATGGCATCAATGGCAATATCATATTAAAAACGAGAATATTAGGAAAGAATTTGACATTGTCAGCATCCAGGAATGCGTTAGCAGAGCTAATCTCAGGTGGTATGGTCACTTAAATAGAATGGGAGAGGAAAGATTAGCAAAACAAGTGTTCTCTGCCAGGTTGGCAGGAAAACGACCCAGAGGAAGACCAAGGTATAGGTGGATTGATGCAGTACAAAGTGCCTTAGACGATAGAAATATAAGATCTGATAATGTTGGAGTCTTGACAAGTAACAGACTGATATTGGAGGAAAATTGTAGATAGGAAGTTAGTAATGATGTAATTTTTTCATGTAGTACTGTCATATCCTGTACACCCCTTGAGGGTACATGGCAGGAATTTGATGATGATGATGATATATGTATGTATGTATGTATGTATATATATATATGTATGTATTTTGTATAAAGAATTGAATGACTAGAACTGAGATTTAAGTAAAAAGGTTTTAATATAAAAACCCAACTAGTTTCGACTTCTAACAGCCTTCATCAGGTGACATTATAAAAGAAAGAAAAAACACTAAAACACTGAAGCTTAAATAAACTATGAACATTATAGAGAGTCTCTATACATAATTGACATTAAATCGTTGTGGTTGTATTTAAAGCTGTTCTTTCGTTAGTTGTTTTGTTAGGAAAGTGCGTGCTAGTAGCATCTCATGAATGCCAGTACATGATTACAGCTGAATGACAATCTGGAAGGTTGTAGCTCAAGTTATTATTTAGATGAACAGGATTGAAGATGATTTTTCTATATTCCACGATTTTTCTCTCTAGTTCATCATTGCAACAGAAGATGTTAGCAGATTTTCCCCAGCAGACTTTGTGACTTTGGTTTTCATCATTAGGATTAACCGAGAACACATAAGGGCATTACTTACAAGAGACAGCGAACCAGTGCATTATCAAGTCATATCCTTTTCTCGGTTAATCCTAATGATGAAAACCAAAGTCACAAAGTCTGCTGGGAAAATCTACTAACATCTTCCGTTGCAATGATGAATTAGAGAGAAAAATCGTGGAATCTCGAGAAATCATCTTCAATCCTGTTCATCTAAATAATAACTTAAGCTACAACCTCCCAGATTGTCATTCAGCTGTAATCATGTACTGGCATTCACGAGATGCTACTAGCATGCACTTTCCCAACAATACAAAACTAACAAAAGAACAGCTTTAAATACAACCACAACGATTTAATGTCAATTATGTATAGAGATTCTCTATGATGTTCATAGTTTATTTAAGCTTCAGTGTTTTAGTGTTTTTTCTTTTATAATGTCACCTGATGAAGGCTGTTACAAGCCGAATCTAGTCGGGTTTTTATATTAAAACCTTTTTACTCAAATCTCGGTTCTAGTCATTCAGTTCTTTATAAAAATATGTATGTTAACTGAGTTAATGATCATTCTTTCATATATATATATATATATATATATATATATATATATAGATAGATACATACACACAGTGGGCAATATATAATATTTTCTTGCCCATCCAACTCACCTTATCTTTCTACAAATATGGGTCTGGTGAGGTGAGTATTACCACTTATAGATTTTATTACCACTATTAACAGACATATTACCACTTCAGTTAGTGATCTAGAGATAGAAGACTTCCATTGCCTGGTGGAGACTGAATTACCTAAATGACAGAATTACATAAACAGTAGAAATGGTGGAAAACATGATAAAGGAAATTGCATTTCTATGTTCAAATTTCCATAGCTGTTGCCATCATTCATCTATAACTGTGAGCCATACAGCCAAATAGCAAAGACATCATCTATATTCCTTAATCATGCTTTGTGTTTGAGGAGCTTGAGTTTGAATAATAAAGTCAGTAAATTCTTTAATTACATTCCAATTTTTACTTAATTTTTTTCTTTCGAAAACTTGATTATGAATCAAAAGTATTCACAGTAGATGGTGAAAATTTGCACATTGATGACAGAACACATGCAGTAACCAAACATAAAAGAGTGTAAATGCAAACAGTAATGGGAGGCATATAACATAGAACTAGAATAGTATGAAATTCCACATTCCAGTTAAAATCTCAGACTCTTCTCCAAGTCTTGCTTTTGCAACAAATATGTCAAGGCTGTCCAGGTTAAAAATGCAGCATATTCTTAACAGCTCAAGCTAAAGACTACAACACCTCCAAGTGAGACACTTGTTTGTGACAAAGTGAGACTTCCCAATGATTGTACTAGCCTTTTTCATTCTTATTCTTTTACTATGCTTTTCTTTCTGTATTCTTTTCTCTACTTCTTCTGGGTCTTTTTTTACTATCCTATCTTTTAGTCTCCCATCACTGGGATCCAGTGCTTTGCTGCCATGCTTGCTGTGTGGTGTAACGCATGAACATCTGGAAAAGAGTGGAGGATCCTGCTAGTCTTCCACTGCTTTGACCTTTACTTCGGCAAGATGAGGAGTCCTGCATGGGTCAACGGTACTGCAGTAAGTCTTCTTCTCCATGGTTCAGAGAATTTGCATCCATATTTTGGCCTTTTGGTGGGTAGGAAACTCTGGCACTGAATCTAACTCCTTGTGAGAATGAATAATTTTCCATCCTGTTGTTTATCAGGAGCCCTCAGCAAGCCCCAGCCATGTCCAGAAAGCATAGAATCATCAATAGAAAACCTAAGTAAGAAACAAAGAAACATCATAAGCTGCAACAAATACACCACTTTTTCTTAATCCTACATTCAACAGGGGAATGTTCACTTGGAACACTGTCATCATTCTTCATCTAGAAGGGGTGGCAGAATCCCCAAAATCTGTAAATAAAATAAATAAAAGAAAAGAAGAAAAAAACCCATCCTTAGAATAGTGTTTCATAACTTGGGTGGTGCACCAAAAACCTCACTCAAAAATGCTTGTTTCTAGAAGAGAGCTTTGATTTAATAGATGACCCTTCTCCTTTCCCCATTTCCCCCCCCCCTCCCCCATAGACCCACAGTTTCTGCTTTGTCTTTTCTATAGATATTTCCATGAATGTTGATCCACTGAATCGGCTACCACTATTCTTTTATTTCTCTCTAAAAATGTATGAACACAAGCAGCTGCTGGTTAACAGCCATATGCTGTTCAGCTCCCGACTTACTGAACTAACTTCTCATCCTCTTCCTTCATTGTACATAGCTCTACTTTGGAACTGTCTGCCCAATACCGTTTTCTCCACTGCATGCAATATAACCTCCAGCTCTTAAAGAAAGACATTATTTATATCAGTCCCACACACACGAAAGGTGTCAAGACCCAAAACACAACATGTGTGTAAACATGTGTTTACACACAACATGTGTGTAAACAGATTCCTTTCTTCTCTCTCTCTCTCTCTCTGATTTTTTGTCCACACGTGGCAGTGTTGTTTTATGTCTAGAAATTTTCTGACCAGCAAATAGCTCTGATGCTGTAGTGGGATAATTGAGGGATTCATGTTTGTTTCATCAGATTATGTTTGATCAAGAATATTCCCCAGAACTAAAATAAACATGTATGTTCTGTCTGTTGACATAATGCAGATGTTATTGGTTAATTAGAAACAAATTTTGAAAGTTTAAATTAAACCTCTTCACTCTACTCAGTTTCTTTGCAGTAATGTTATTTCACTAACATTACAAAAGAAATAAACATTCATTTAATTATTTCATGTTACAGTTCTTCAGGTGGAGAACTAGAAAAAAAACAATACATGTGTTGCTATTATGATTTCTGCATTGTGTTATGATTTCTGCATATGATTGTTTATAATCAATTCTAAGTATACTTCATTGGAATTTTAAAATTTTCCTGTCCCTAGTTCACAGGACTACCTCTTAATAACATTAGTGATGTTCATCATGTATTATTTTCTAATTATACTTTCTGCTTTTTATACATTATGTTGTGCTTTGCTTGGATACTTCATAACTCAGGTCCCAGTTCTGCTGCATATTATACATGACAAATTATATTATTGATTAAATTAATATTTTATATTAGCATAAAGAAGCAAAAAATTGGTTTATGCAATATTTTCAAGGTTAACCTAATCATATACAAAGTACATTTGATTTCAGATGAAGTTATTCTTCAGCATCATCAGATTCCTGTTATACAGGGTATCCTTAAAAGGATATATAGGATCAACAGTTTTTCTCCAAATTAGTCTGTTATATGTCACAAATTTGATATTTTCAAGTAAAACATTTCTCTCTTATTCCATATGAATTTATTCAATTGACTTCCTACCATAACAGCTTTATTGATTCTGTTGTTTATTTCCATATTTAATTTACCATCTTCATTAAAAATCATACCAGCTGAAATGTTTTACTTGTTCTATAGGTTCTCCAGTCGCAATGCAGTTGATATTTTCAATGTTTCTGCCTATTTTCATATTCTTTGTCTTGCTATTGCTGACCTTTACAACAGTTATTCAATTTAGTCAGGGAATCTTGCAGACTTGTAGTGGATTTATTTAAAAGTATAACATCATCCACATAAAGCATAGAGCTGAGATTAACATCTCCAATTTTGATATCAGGTTTGATACCACCTTGTTTCATAATGTGATCCATGTAGATAATGAATAACAGAGGGGATAATGTACATCTTTGTCTGACACCAGATTTAACATTAAACCATCTTCCTGTACTTCCGTCAGTTCTGACTGCTGATTTGTAGCTGTTGCATTTTGAATAGCTTTTCTCTTGGAACCTTGTCATATGTCTTTTACAGATCTACAAAACTTAAATACAGATCTCCCGTAATTTCTCAACTATTTGTCATAAGGTGAAAATCTGATCCTATCAGCTCTATTTGGCCTGAATCTAGCATGTTCTACACAATGCTTCCCTTCCACAATCCTTCTCAACCTTTTCTGAAGTATACTTGTATAAATCTTACCGGGAACACTCAGTAGAAAAATACCTCATTCATTCTCACATTCAGTTTTATTTCCCTTTTTATATATGGGTACTATGAAAGCTCTACTCTGATCATCTGGAATTCATCCCTCTGTCCAGGCCTTCTGAATTATGCAGTGCACCCACTGTAAGACTTTTATACATCCATACTTGAGCATTTCTGGTCGAATATCATCTGCTCCCACTGCCTTTCCACATTTCAGGCTTTTGGTGGCTTTTTCTACTTCATCAGTGACAGCACTACTGTGCTGTCACTGATTATTTTGTCATTGTTCTTTATTTCAACAGTCTCCTTCTTGATATATTGCCATGTATCAAGAATATATTGCCACCTTCTTAATATTTTTTTCCCTATCTTCTTACCAAAGTCTTCCCATGACTTTTTTATGTAGTTTTACACAGTCTTTAGCTTTCTTACATTTGTCTCTGATTCTCTAAGAGCACAAGCTGACTTTTTTGCCAGGAACTTTTGATATGCTTTCTTCTTTTCCTTCACTGCCTCTTTAACTTCCTGTGTCCACCATGGAGTTCTGGTTTTTCTATCCTTGCAGACAACCTCACCACATGCCTTTCTGGCTGAATCAATCAGGGTTTTCTTCAAGGCTTGCCACTGAATCTCCAAGTCTTCCTATTCTCAAACTCTTTCATTTTTTTTCTTGAATAATGTTCGTGTAATTTGTGGAATTAATGTACAGTTTACTTCTGAAAGCTATTCAACTTTTATTTGCTTTAAAACTTTCTTACATGTTCTTCTTCTGAATATGAAATTCAATTTTATTCTGCTCAAGACTAAATAGTGATCACTTCCAATTTCAAATCATCTGTACACTCTAGTGTCCTGCACCAAGTGAGAAAACATCACTATCAATAATAACATAGTCAATGAGACTTCTTATTCCTTTCCTCCATGTGAATTTATGCACATTTTTATGTTGGGACATTGTGTTACTAATAACCAGTTTATATCCTGAGCAGAAATCCAATAGGTATTTGCCATTATTATTAGCTTTGCTCTTTTCTCCAAATTTTCCCAAAATATTTGTGCATGTCTGACAATCATTTCCTACTCTGCTATTTAGATTTCCAACAAGGACCAACTTTTCCTTTTTCAATGTGTCAGTTGCTTTCTCTAAATCTTCAAAAAATTCCTCCACTTCTACCTTACTATAACCTTCTGTGGGACCATAAGCACAAATAAGTCTCATTGTCCAGTTCTCAATTTTGGTATTTGCCCACATCACTCTACTTGATATTGCTTGCCATTCAAGAAGATTAGCCTTGTATTTTGTGTTCAGTACTATAGCTACACCTTATTTTCCCTGATTGTCATTGCCTGAATATAACATTTTGTATTTATTGCTCAGAAAAATCTGACCAGATTTTGTCTTTTTTGTTTCAGTCATCCCTATTATGTTGATCTGGTACTTATCCAATTCCTCAGCTAGCTCCATTTCTTTGCCATTCGGAATTCTTATGTTAATAGTACCAATCTTGACCTCTTATGTTGCATTGGGGTATGTGTCGGGATTTGTTGCAGTAGCCGCCTTTTTGCTGTTCACCCTGTTTCCATGGCGAAAACAATGTGGGCCTTGTTTAACTGGGTGATGCCCCAACCGACCTGAAATTCTCTCATGTTGTACTATCATTTTCTATTTGGTTTAAGCCAATAAGAATAAAATTTGGTCGGCTAAATCCCAAAGTGCCAGCCCATCATTCAGTATCGTCTTATGCTTGATTTTACATCAAACCACTGATCTCATATGTGAATAATGTTTTTCATCCAACAAGCAAACAAATTATCCAGAAATAGGCATGTGATTAATAGACAAAGCAAATAAGTCTATGAGCCTTTTTTGCTTCAGCCATTATTTAAACACCACCATCAAACCATTTTTTCTACTTTTTTTCAGTTGTAACTTATGACTTACAACTTAAATATCAACTGTTTATTTTACTGAGTATAATATCCTTTTGACCCTATCATAATCTTTCAAAGTAAATATACCAAACATCCATGATATCCTTATTTTTTTCACAGTATATACTCTTTCCTCCATTTTTAAAATCCATTTTCTCTCTATTTTGTGTACTATTTTATCTTCTTTTCTATAGCCTACAGCAGCGCTTCCCAAACTGTGGACTACGGTCCCCCTTGGGGGCCGTACGTTTTGTTGAGGGGGGCCGTGAAATAATGAAAGCAAATTGAAAATCTTTTAAGACTAAGTAGGTTTTTTTTTTATCTTAAAAGAAACGTATTTAATTTTTATTATTTATTGTTTCCTGGTGCGGTTCACAAATTTTGCTTCCTCTGTATTTCGGTGCTGAATGAATATTAGTAAACATATGCTTATTCATATAAGTTTAATTTCAAAGCAGAAATCTAAGGATTGCAGTTTCAAATATTTTACTTGATATTTACCTTTTGTGTAGCAGTACTGAAACACATCCATCACATTAAATTGTTATTAAACTTCTTTGAGGTTTTTAATTCTTTCTTTATTACTAATCGTTTTACGTTTCATGTGCTTGTACTGCAAATGTACAATAACAATATAGTATATCTATGTATGTAAAAATATGAAATAACGTGCCATGTCAAATGAGTATGTAAGATGCTAAAAATGTAATATTTGCATTTGATTTTTGCAATATTCACTGTGTATGTTTTGTATTGAATATAAATATTATAATAATATGTCTATATTATGATTGTTTTTCGAGGGCGGCCGTGAAATATTTTAATTTTTCGAAAAGGAGCCCTGACATCCAGAAGTTCGGGAAGCACTGGCGTACAGAACTCTTCTTGCTCTCTTCATATTAATCTTCTATGGTATTCATAGAATATGATATTAAATGGTATTCCCTGAAGTTTTGTGCTACTACTATTATTACAAATGGTTTAGCTTAACAAAGACCAAAATTATTGTGCCACTACTTTTACCCATAGCCCAATTTGTTTACATTTTCCTCTGTAAGGATAACTGCTGAATTACTTGCCAGGAACTTTCATTTCACTATGATTTCTTCTTTTTCAGAACTGCTCGTTTCATTTCTAGAGGAATGTGAAGCACATATTTTTCTATTGTTGCATATAACTTCAACATTCCTCCCTGGCTGTCAGTCAACTTTTTCAGATTTTGATACTTGGTCTCAAATGTTTTCAAACACTTCCATTTTTTTTCTCTGGTGGTAATTGTACATTTTAGTTTGACCCTTAGTTAAACCCTCTTTATTCTCATGTATCCTAAACTAGTATGAAGATATTGTTATCAATAAGAATGCAGTGAGGCTTTTCTCACTTCTTCTCTCTCCATGTGAGTTTATTCACCTGTTTATGTTGGTACATGTTGCCATTAATAGCTTTTCCATGTCTGAAGAGAAATTTTCAGGTTAATAATAATATCAGCCTTACTCATTTCCCATAATTTCTCTATCATTATTGTTGTTATTATCAGACTCATTAAGGAAGGCCACATACAACTTACCCCAGCTGTATTACTTTTCTTTAAATCATGCACACGACCTGCATTCAGTACCGCCAAAAGCAAGATATTCCAATCTCCCTCTCATTTTTCATGAATGTCCTCACCCTGCTCTCTGTAATATTAAAAATTACATCTACTGTTATCTTCTATGACCCATTAAGAAGTTTGAAAGTTTCTATCATATCATCCCTCTTTCTTCCTTTAGCAAGTATTTGAGCCCACAAATTCTCAATCTGTACTCGTAATCTATATTCCACAGTCCTAATATCATCTTTATCACTTTACTTTCAATCCTCTTCACACTATCCACATCACCTTGGACTCTGGGAAACCAGATCTCTGCACAGTAGCCCAAGTGAGTTCGTATTGCTGTCTTGTTAAGTGGCAAAAATGATTTCCTTATCTTTATGTGTCAATGGTCATTTAAGCTTTGCTACTACCCTCTGAGATGTATTTGCGATCTTTGTTATATGGCTTCTAAACTTCAACCTCCTCTCTACTAAAACTCCACTTGTAAAATGATTTGAATTGGTTGGAATCATGGGTATGTGAAAAGGACTATCGGTTTAATGTTTGTTGTAATATGCTACTAGGTATCTTATTCCATTAAAGTTCATTATTCTAATGTGATAAGATACCTAGTAGCATATTACAACAAACATTAAACCGATAGTCCTTTTCACATGCCCATGATTCCAACCAATTCAAATCATTTTACAAGTGTTGCACGTCATTTGTATTTCTGATTATCCTATCTATCTTTTCATCAGCAAACTGCAGTGTATGTCTCCTGTCAAATTTTTTCCATTGTCATTAATATAAAGATTGAATATCAGTGGTCCAAGTACTGTGTTAGGGTACGTTTGGACACCATTGGTGACCTTAAATCCTGCAGACTCATATGGTGACTAATTTCAAGAAAATTAAAATGTCAATACTCTTTGTCATCACCTATTGGCATCAGTATTATTATAAACAGTGTTACTTAATGTTTTTCTTTCATGCTGTTTATAAAACTGTTAATCAATTAAACCAGTGATTTTATCTTTAAATACGAGAGTGATCTGAAAAGTTCTCGACCTCCACCATAGATGGCAACATTATTGGCAAGATTTTTTTTTTCCTAAGTTGGTACATCTGTCATAAGCATCCGTGTGAAATTGCAAGTCATTCTATCAAGTAGTTTGTTTTATACAACTCTCTGAAGCAAAAGTGTTGTCTATATCCCTTGAAATGGATAAAATTCAGTATTGTGCAGCTATAAAATTCTTTATAAAAGAAGGTTTAATGCCAAAAGAAATTCATTCGAAGTTCATAAACGTTTATGGGCACTCGTCTCCTTTGTTTTTGACAATTAAGAAATGGGCTGCAGAGTTTAAACGTGGCCATACCAGTCTTTAAGATGATCCACGTGAAGGACACCCAAAAAGTGTAACAACACCTGAAACCATTGATCAAGTGCACTATATGGTATTGGATGACCGGCGAGTCAAAGTGCATGAAATTTCTGAGACTATAGGTATTTCAAAAGAACATGTAGGATATATTTTGCATGAAGAATTGCAAATGAAAAAGCTTTGCACAAGATGGGTGGCACGCTTGCTCACAGCAGATCAAAAATGCAATTGCATGAAAATCTCTGAACAATGCTTGGAGTGTTTTATCAAGAATAAAACTGATTTTGTGTGTCAATTTATTACTATGGATGAGACTTGGATTCACCATTACACACCAGAATCCAAACAGCAGTCAAAACAGTGGACAGAAGCTGGTTGTTCAGCACCAAAGAAGACAAGGTCATGACGTTGGTATTTTGGGATGCTAAAGGCATTTTGTTTACTAATTATCTTGAAAAGTGTAAAAACAACCGGGGAATATTATTCCGATCTTTTAACTAGACTAGACGAAAAAAATTCGCAAGAAAAGACCCAGTTTGCAGAAGAAAAAAATCATCTTTCGTCAGGACAGTGCCCCTGCCCAAAGGTGTTTTGGCAATAGGAAAATTAAGTGATTTGCACTATGAATTGTTGGAACATGCACCCTATTCCCCAGATTTAGTTCCCCTCTGACTTCTATGTCTTCCTAAAACTCTTCCTCGCTGGTCAACGTTTTTCTTCGAATCAAGAGGTGATTGCAGCTGTAGAGGGGTATTTTGCAGATCTTACTGAGAACTACTACTGCGGGACGGGATAATGGCGCTGGAGCATCGCTGGAATAAATGTATTAGGCTTAAGGGAGGTTATGTTGAAAAATAAAAATAATTTTGAAATTATAAATTCGTTTTTTCATTGTTAGGCCAAGAACTTTTCAGACCACCCTCAAATAATGAAAGAATTTTTTCTGAATTTGTTCCAGCTGCCTTATATTCTTTGCTAAATAAAAATGTCAACAATGGCTATATAGAAAATGAATGATTTGTTGAACAATTCATGAACTTCTACATCAACTGTACATTATTTTGGGAATGGAGAACATCATTCACAAATGTGTTACATTAAAACGTTTAATTGACTGAAAAGATTTAGAGGAGATGTTAGTGTTTGCAAGTAATTTCATATTCGAATTGTTTTGTTCACAATGCTTCGGCCACTAGCAGTTTATAATTCGCTGCGAAACACAGAGAGATATGACATCATAAACAAACAGTTCATTTCACACAAATTGCACGTTGGTTGATTAATGGGAGTGTCACATCACTGTAAACCATGAAATGAATGAGTGCAGGGTCATTTAAATGGGCATTGGTGATAATCAAAAAGCATCGTCTGAGCGGATGATTGTAAAGCAAAGCATCATAAGATGGGATATTACCGTACTATCAATTATATTGTGTGTTTGTGGACATGTAATACGAAATGCTTGTAATATCGTGTTTCTTTTATTGAGTTTGTTAGATAATGTATTTTTATTAAGTTATTATGGTTTTTATTGATTTTATTGTATTTAGTACATTTGTTGATATATTATATGACTAACTCGGAAAAACAATAGAGAACTTTCGAATGCTAAAGATAATAACATGGAACCCAGAAATGAGAATCTTTATATTGATGACTTACTTAGCTGATCACTGGAAATGCACTATATGGATAACATGTCATCATCCATAAAGGTGTGATTTGCATTAAAAAAAAAAAAAAAAAAAAAAAAAAAAATCATCATCATGTAGAAATGTAATAAATGACATATCTAAATATATAAATGACATAAAAAACTGGATATGATAAATATATCATATCCAGTTTTAAGTTGCTATAACAGGCTTCCTCGTTAAGGAGATGCCCCTAGTATTATTGAATTAGTAATTTACTCAATTACAGTATTTCTGTATATGATATATCTGAGAAATTTTTGCTCCCCCCCCCCCCCCCATTGCATCATTATTTAAGTCATCAAAGCCTTAATGTGACAGGTATGAAAAAATTATTAATGTTTGTAGAATTTTTTTTTCTAAATTATACATTTTCCTCTCCTTCAGGTGGAGTAGCATGGATATGACAAGCACAAAATTTGAAGAAATTATGTCTAAACACAATATGCATGAAAAAGATGAATTTAAATCAATAAAATCACTTAATATTTTTTATCAAGCTGGCACCTCAAAGACTGGTAATCCTGTCTTTTATTACATTGCAAGGAGATATAAGTAAGTTTCTAGATATAATATTCTATGTACCGTGATTCTGAGTGTTTTTTCTTCTATTTTACCGGCAAAATTCAATTAAAAATATTCACTAACTGCTGAGCTTTATGATTTATTGATTGATTTTTTCTTGACTGTTTCAGTGATCATGTTTAGTAGATTTCACATATTTTGGGTGGGAGATGAATTTCATCACATAGTGTGAGATTATCACCGCACTTATGGGAGACTTTAAAAAGTTCCATGTTTGGTCTCTAAAGCAGAATTTCTGGACTGTGTAAAAAAAATAAAGAAAAATACAAAAAAAAGTTAGATGTAAATATGAATGGTTTAGAAGCCAATCAAGATTAGTTACTAAAACTTGGGTGATAGCCAGTATGGACAGGGTGACTTGCCATAGGGAGAGTGGGTGTTGGAAGTAGTAGTGAATGTGTTTATGAGGATGATCTCCATTGGAATGGATCAGGATGAAGGGTTAAGTGGTGAGTAAATCAAAACCAACAGGTGGTTTGACTAAGACTGGTTGCAATCCTAAAAGTAAATTGCTTTGTTTACAAATTTGCAAGAGCATCAGAAATAAAAGGATGAAATTGTTTCACTGATTCAGTTCATTCACCCAAAACTTATTGGAATAAGTGAAATGTGGTTCAATGAGGATGATATGCTGATGGAAATGAATACAATGTTTTTTGCAAGGATAGAAAGGACAAGAAAGGAGAACGAGTGCCTCTGATGATAGCAGTAGAATCGTGTCCACATTAGGTAAACAAGGTAAAAGAGAAATAGTGGCAATGGTTTTGAGGCAGTGTGGTGTGAGGTGGAGGTTAACAGGAAGAGATATTTAGTTGGATGGTGCTATAGGCCTGGGAATGTGGAGGGAGATGATGCAGAAATGTGTAAGAAACTTGGTTTAGTGAATATAGATTGGAATAAAGAGATTTACATTATTTCCAAATTTTCGCATTTGGAAATAATGCAAATTAATTTGAGTTCTTTGGAGACAATATATGAATTAGGGCATGCAATGATGTGATTGTGAGTTGCATCCCCCCCCCCCCCCCACCACCACCCACTGTATGGCATTGTATGGCTTCTGGGATATGCAAATGTATGGTGCTTAATCCCCTTTATTCATCAGGGATTAATGAAGGGGATTAAGCACCTCACACCTATCTTATTCAGCATTTTGACCTTTGGAATACCATCGATGCTATTAAGTAACTCTTTGCCAGTTCACAAGCAGCAGTTATAAGGCTGGTGATTATAAGATGCTTAGGAGACAGCTTACAGTATAGCATGGAATGAGGAGTTGAATGGAAAAGAAATAAATGCTGCTTGTGATCTGGCAAAGAGTTACTTAATAGCATCGATGTATGGTATTCCAAAGGTCAAAATACTGAATAAGATAGGCGTGAGGTGCTTAATTCCCTTCATTCATCAGTGAGGGGATTAAGCATGAAATCAGAAAGAAGAAGGTACTTTGATAATAATCAGTTGCACAAAGTGTATAAATAGCAGGTCAAGTTGAAGTTGGTATGGATAGTAAAAGTGCAGTATGTGCGAAATTAGCAAATCAGACCAAGAAAAACTGCAGGGCATTTTTAGATGTGTGGCAAATAGAAAGAAGAATGATTATGACAAGATGATGTTAATGGATGAAAACAGTAGAATGGATTATATTAGAACTTGTTATATTGCAGAGACAAGCAGGTTATTATTCCTCTTTATTGAGCCTTGATAAGACCCCATCTTGACTACTGTGCACAGATCTGGTCACCTGTGTTTATTGGCAGTGAGGAAGAAGTGGAGAGGATCTATAGGCGAGTGACCAAGATGGTAGCAGGTCTATGGAATGAACCTTAAGAGAATAGGTTGAAGATTTGTGGATTACAAATTGCTTACAGAAATTATAAATTATATACGATTGAGACATACAGATTACTGAAGGATTTTTACAGGATTGATACAGATGAAATTTTTCAGAACAGATCTGGTGAAGGGAGAACTAGGAGCCATCCTTAGAAACTGAGCAAGAGTAGGGTTAGCAAGGGTGTAGAAATAGGATTTTGATTGGATAGTGATGAATGAGTGGAATAGGTTGCCACAGTCTGTTGTGGATCCATGATTGAAATTATGTGAATGATCAAAGCAAAATATAGCAATCCCTTGATTAGTGCACCTAATGCATTCTTTAAAACAGGTGCATTAATCGAAAACACACTAATTGGATATAATGACCTATGGGAAAATGTATAAATCATTCCTCAAATTTCTTTTTTGAACCTTAATTTTTTCATAAAATAATTAATGTATGTCTCAGGGTCTAGTTAAAGGAAAACGAAGCTGAAAGACAATAAAACATATTCAGAATATAAATTATATTATTCTACTTCTTAACAAAGAATTGAGCTAATGTAATTTGGCGGGCATTTTGTTTCTTTTTTTTTCATACAACCGACAGTATGGCCCTATTGCCTCTTCTACTCTTCTGCAAATTTTACTGCTTCTCTCTTCATCAGGGTCAGCTTCTAAGCATTGCTGCTTAAAAACTTCGATTGTACGAAAAATATTTTCAAATTGTTTCTGTGAAATCTCTTTTGGCTGACTATCAGTGGTTACATTTTCTTCATATTCTTTGGGATCTTCCCGCTGTGCATCTAAATTTAGCATGTGGAAATCACTCAGTTCTCCAGAATGAGATTTAATTAACTCTTGGACGTTATCATTGAAGGGGAGAAAGAAATGAAGGACATACGAATTGGTCGCCAACACGCGAAATCACGTGCTTTATAGATAAAATTTCCCAACTGTTATACAAGCAAAATTGTTACCACTTTAAAAACTATAATGATCATAAAAGAGAAGTTAATTTTCTGATGTGTAATAATAAACAACTCATCCCAGAAGACGGATTGATTACCCTATTATTGGAATGGATTTTCCTCCTGTTGACATGCGCAGAAGTGTCGAAGGGTCTCAAATCTGTGGGCGAACTGTAGCAGATGACATAAATTTTGGCAGCAAAAATTTGGAACATAATGTAGTGTGCAATTAAAAATAACTTTGTGAAATGTTTTAAATCGGTAACTAAATTATTTCATTCTGGTGAGTGATTTTTTAAAATCTGTAACATTTATTTTTAAGATGTATATAGGTGCACTAATCGAATTTGGGTATCGAAAAAAAAATGACGCACTAATCGAAAACACACTAATCGGGGACGCACTAATCGAGGGATTACCGTATGATAGATACCGCACAGATGTTGGATTAGTGCTGCTTGGCATGCTGTTTAAGGCCTCCCCTGATGATTCTAAGGACTCGATGGAGTAGCCTGTAATATTAATGATAATAAATGATGAATAATAGTGGTCATAACATATATGCTTGTCTCACACCTGATTTAACATTAAATCATCTTCCTGCACTTCCTTCAATTTGAAATACTGAGTTAATATTCAAATAGAGGTTATATATTGCTCAATATAATGTTCTATTTATGGATTAATTTGATTGAAATTGGATTAATGTCCAATTTCTCTATGTTCCATTTGGGAATAGAGAAATTGTGATGTTCATTCTTAAGTTCCAAACCTCCATCCATGAAAATCACAGCAGGGATGTATGTCATCAGGATTTGCATCTCATTTTCATGCTCAATCACATATTCATACTTCGACCAAAAGGTTGGGTTCATGAGAGGCATAGTGAGGTTATCCCCAAATGGCTCTGAAGAATGCTGTTAAGAAATTCATTAGTAATGGCTGTGTCTTTGAGGAGGGTTAATCCATCCTTTCAGGAGCGCACCAAGGGTATTTGCCGCCCAGGTGCAAACTTTTATAGGCCGCCCATCTGACATCTAAAAGTAAGGGTTATTAATATTATATTGGTTAATGTCGTGTTAAAGTCAGTGTTGCCGCCCGGGTGCGATTCACCCCTTGCACCCTCGGGTTGGTGTGGACCTGCATCCTTTACTTGTATGGGCTTTGTGAGCTATAAGGTCTTCAAAATACCTTGATGGATCTAAAGATACTACTGGAATCACAAGCATCAATAAGGTATTGTATTTCTTCGGATTTCTGCAACCATCACTTATATTTCAAAAGTGATGGTCATTTTTGTACCTGTCATCTCTGATTTCTTGATGGCCCTTTTCTTTGAATAGCTGTCACAACAAATCTCATAACATAAACTATATGCGTTATTAATCAGAGCTGGATTTCAGTATCTTTTTATCAAATCAGCCTGTTTCCCAGACTTCTTGCCAATCATTTCTTTGCAGGTGAAAGACAATTGTTTATAGTGCTGTTAAACACTCTCTGCATTGGGTAATTTGCTGTTGACAATGATACAACTTGATGCACTTTTCAAGGTCTTTCAGTGAATCAAAAATACATTTTTACATGCATGCTTTGCATTTCAGTAACCTCTTGGAGTGAATCATGATGGAATTAGTGATTGAATAAATAAGTCAGTTAGTCCAACAGTTGTCAGGAAAAGTTGTAAGAAAAAGTTCCATGTTTTGTCTCTAGAGTAGGTTTTTGGGATTGTGTAAAAAATAAATTTAAAAAATATAAAATTAATAACAAATAGAAAAAAAATTCCTTAGTTTACCTGCAGTATTAATGTGCCTATAGGTCACGAAAACATTTTGTGGGTGGGATCCACATAAAATAACAAAGGGCATCATCATGATCATAAACATGAATGATGACATAATCATTCAAATGCCATTTGCACGAGTAAAGATACATTTGTCAGTCTCTTAAATTTGTTCTTTTGACAGAAAAAAAAAAGTGTTGATGGTGATAAGGTCATGTTTGGTATACTATGTCAGCAGAATTCCATTTGAATTTGATATTTCACTGCTGTCTTCATCAATACTTCTGCCAGTGTGTGAGTCACACCCAACTCTCTCATTTAAGTCACCATGAGGAATTACTTTTTCTTGTCTTATAAAGTTACATAAGATGTCCAGTTTGGCATAAAAAATTCTCTTCTGAATAATTGAGCATGAGCACAGATTCTGGTCGATAACATTCTAATTCATGGTTAGTGTAAGATATAAGATCACAACAGGCTCATTAACCAGATGTTGCTTCCATATTCTCTAAGTGGTCCATCTCGGGTATGATGAGTTTCTGAGAAGACAGCTGTATTAAATATCTTTAACTCTCAGGCAACAAAAGTGGCCTGTCTTTGAAGTCATTCAGCATTTCAATTACTCATATATGTCAGAGATGTTAGAGATTGCAAAGTAAATGCACTGTTTTCAATACTAATGAATGCAATCCCAGTAAACACAGTTATCCAGTCAGAAGTTAGTGAGGCATACTAGTTATAAGGCATCTTTTCTAGTCTCTCTTCATCTGGAATTGGCTGAATGGATCCTGAAAAGGGATGCTTAGTGAGGAATGCATTGCCAGAATACTTGGTGGCTTCAATTGTCAAAGTCGATGACTGAACCAAATCTCAATTAACTCTCTGTGCTGTCAACGAACTACCATATTCATAGTCCTCTTCCCGTCACCATTTATTGACCACTGTTGCACTCGTGTACATATTGCATGGAGATAATGGTAGTCCCTATTTGGACGATGTCTATGTGAAACTTCTTTTAAACTGAGAATGTTGGTACACTACTGTAGACAGACAGAACTTAGAAGCTCGGAAATCTGATTCATTGACATGGAAATCAAGGAGATGGGAATCTACAACAGCCTTCTTCTATCATTCTGGCCATTGAAATACAGTATTTTCTTCCCAGTTTTGGCATTGAGGTTTTCTGGATTGTATTTTGTGCAGACCCTCCTTTTGACGTTGTTGCCTGGTGTGACCGTAATGGGATACAAGACACAGCAGTGTCGCTCACGGTTACACTAATGTCCAAGCCTTTCCATTAACAGCAGTATCATATCAAAATTTTTACCTCACACATGTCACTTATAAGTTCTTATACCTCCCGTGTGTGGTATAATATAATATAAATATAATATAATTGAAATATTAGGAAAGAGCTTGGCATTGTTAGCATTCAGGAATGTATTAGCAGAACCAATCTTGAGTGATATTGTCACTTAAACAGTATGAGAGAAGAAAAGTTAGCAATACAAATGATTTTTTGAAAAAGACCCATAGAAAGATTTAGGTGAATTGATACAGTAAGAATTACCTCAAAAAACCAAAATATAAGATCTGACAGTATTGGAGTCCTGAGAGATAGGAATTAATCTGGAGAAAAAGTGTTGATAAGAAGTTGGTAAAGATATAACCTTTTCATGTGCTACATAATATACTCTATACCCTGAGGGCACATCAGGTATTGAATAATGATGATGATAGTAATTCATATATTAAGATTCACTAATAATATTAATTCACTTAAATATACACAAGTCTATCAATCGCTATTAGCAAAATGGATATAAAAAAATTTAAACCGCCCACTAAACTTAAAACCATATTCAGCTCCTCTAAGGATCCTCCCCTCCCATTAGCACATCCTGGAGCCTATTGCATCCGCTGCACCTGTAACTTACCGTACATTGGTGAAACAGGACGGACAATCCCTATACATAAGAAAGAACACATTAGACACATTAAATATAACCATTATGGTGAAGCAGGCCTCTCAGACCATGCACTTAACACCTTACACCAAATCAACTGGAAAAGCACCTGCTCCTTACACCGCACAAAAACATGGTACGAAAGAAAATTTAAAGAATCCTGCGAAATCCTGATAAACCACCCAAATATCAACAATAAAGATGGTATGAAAATTCCAAGGATCTGGATGGCACACATTCAGCAACCTAATATGAAAGATTCAACATAAGTCAGGACTCTAGCCAATCCACTAGTATTAGAAACCATTCCACTCCAACTGGCTGGAATGATGTTAATATATGTATATAGTAGACAACACAAATAATAGGACTCTAGCGTTGATGTATATATATATATTTTTATTTATTTATTTATTTATTTTTTATTTATTTTTTTTTCACCAGAGGTCAGGCCAACAATTGTGGTAGCGGTTAGTCAGTGTCTTTAACGAACCAGTATGATTGTAGTATAGCTTGTTTCTTGTGTATATTTGTACGCTCCAGAAGATGACCTTGACATAAAGGTCGAAACGTCGAATTGTAAAATTTTAGGTAATATTAAACTAAAGTTTTTATTCAAACACGGTAGTTGTCTCCATAATTTCCAAAAATGCAAAAAATGGATATAAAAATACTCGTGGATAGGCTTATGTGTTCGTCAGACATGTTATGATAGGTTTCACGGTATAAAAGAACACAGATGGTTAAGAAAATAACTATTTATTAACTTAAAAGCTAATATTTCGCTGGTCTTATATCCAGCATCTTCACATAAGACAGCGCTGGATATCAGACCAGCGAAATATTAGCTTTTAAGTTAATAAATAGTTATTTTCTTAACCATCTGTGTTCTTTTATACCGTGAAACCTATCATAATATAAAAATACTGTACTGACAATTTGACAACAATTCATTCACTTTCCACAAACAAACTTAGTATGTGATTAAGGCACAGACTGATGAGCAAAGCTTATTCTGGTCGTTTCTCTTTGGTTGTTCTTAAACTGTATCCATCATCTGCATTTTCCTGCTTTTCATTTAGCCAAAATATCCACTTTTATCCACGATGCTAATTTATTTTCCATTCCTAAATACTTAAGTATATACAGTAGCTTTTCATGTGGTATACTTTTGACAGCTGCTGCAAAATCATAGTATATGATTTTGCATATACTATAAATTATTATTGTATTATTATAAAAATATTAATTTTATTACTAATGTTACTATAAAAATATATCTATATGCTCTTACATTTTCTGTAGTTCACACTCGAAATAAATAAACTATAAAAACCAACAACACCTTACCAAAAAAAAAAAAAAAAAATTTTTTTTTCTGAAATTATACCACATTTTCTGATTATACATCCACTTCATAGAACATTTGAGATATCAGTGATGTGAGCTGTCACCTACAGACATTCATTCACCTGATCTCATATTGCTGATACTCCCAACTCCCATATTGCTGATACTACAAGGACAGCCTACCTAAACTGCATAAACTATTCTGTGTATAATTCCTCCTCACTAGGTTTCCTTGACCCATTATGTATCATTTATCTGCTGTCTCTAGAACTCCTCTAATTCTGAAAATCATTGACTTCTTATCCTTCAAATTTCCTCTAATGCAACTATCATCATAGAGTTGAGAGTTTTTCTGCTTGGCTATACCATAAATTAGAGATGCCAAGAAATTATATTCTTGTTTAATCCTTTATCCAAGTGTAAGCAAACAAAGCTTGCGCCTGAAGTAATTTCAGGCCTGGGCAACTCGTGTATAGAAGCTAATGACTTCACATCACTTGCCCTAGTATCCCATAATGCAAATCCTTCTGGACATGGATAATGTTATGCATTATCCATGTTCAGAAGGGATAATGTAGATTCTTGTCTGACACCAGATTAACATTTAAACCATCTTCATGTACTTCCCTCAATTCTAACTGCTGATGTACAACTCAAATAAAGACTAAGTATTGCTTCATATAATGTCCCATTGACACCATATAGCTATAGCATTTTGAATAGCTTCTCTCTTGGCACCTTGTCATAAGCCTTTTCCAGATATACAAAACTTAAATACAGATCTTTGTTATATTTCCATAATTTCTCAACTATTTGTCTTAAAGTGAAAATCTGATCCTCACAGCTTCTATCTGGCCTGAATCCAGCTTGTTCCTCAACAAGCGTCAATTCCACAATCCATCTCAACCATTTCTCAAGTTGTTGTGTTCTATTGAGTCCTTTTCGAGTCCTGGTGATTCTATGGACGTACATTCTCCATTCAGATCTGTCCCTGGCCATATCTTTCAGAATTTCTAAGTGCATTCCAGTTGCTTCTTTAACTCCATCCACCCATCTAATTCTTGGTCTTCCTCTTCTCCTGCTTCCATCAACTTTAGCAAACATCATCATCATCTTCTCCAGACTGCCATTTGCTTGCATAATATGTCTGAAGTATGACAATTTTTGCTTGGTGATCATAGCTTTGAGGGAGCAATTTGGTTTTATTCTGTCTATCACTGATTTATTGTTGCTTTGCAGTCCATGGTATTCTTAGTAAGCGTCTCCAAACTCATAGTTCAAATGCTTCCATCTTCCTTCTTTTACTCTTTCTCAGGGTCCAACGTTCACATCCATACAGTACTACAGGGAATACCATTGCTTTCACGATTCTGATTTTTGTTGCAAGGCTAATATCTTTAAAGATCTTGCTTAAATTTGTCATTGTTACTTTCTGAGTAATAATCTTCTTCAGTACAATAACCATGTTTATCAATTTGGGATCCTAGGAGCACAAAATTGTTAACTGCTTCCATTTTCTCCCCATCTACTTCAAAATCATTAAGTTCACATGTTGCCATAACTTTTGTCTTTTCGAGGTTAGGTTTAAGACCATAGCACTTTAATTCTCATAATAAGTTCCTCTAAATCTTCTTTGCATTCTTCTAGTAAGGTGGTATCATCTGCATACCTCAAATTGTTAATATTTCTTCCACCAATTTTAATTCCAACTGAAGACTCCTCCAGCCCTGCTATTCTTAAAATGTATTTGCTGTACAAGTTAAGCAGGTACGGAGATAAAATACATCCTTGCTGTTTTAAGGATACTTGTGACATAAGGCCGAATGATATATGCACGTAACCACAAGAAAGATATTTATTTAACCAAATATTTCGGTCTGGAAATAGCGGACCATTCTCAGTGGTATTACAAGAACAGTTTTAAAAAAATACAAGCTAGAATACTAACAGTAGATCGTTAAAAATAGAACACGCCGCGTGATGTTATATTACTAAGTATGAAACGGAATATTTTGAAGTAGAGACATGATTGAAAAAAAAAATAAAAAATTAATGAGTAATCTTGATTAGACTTTCCCAGATTATTGATATAGATATACAGTCATTACGATTCAGATTGGGATGATGGAGCAAGGCCTCCATGCTTTCCTTGAACAAACGTTCGAACCTATAACGGGATCTATGTAAGAGGCGAGTCCTGGACCAAAAGATGCTGTGGTCAGTTTCAATCCCATGTTGAGCCAATCCAGACTTTTCAGGTTTGTTGTGAAGAATGGAGGATTGATGTTCTTGGATTCTTTTTTCAAGAGAACTTCAGTTTGTCCAAAATAGGAGAGATCACAGTTGCAAGGAATTTGATAAACTCCAGGAAGAGATAAAGTTGAGCGTTTGTCTTTAGGAGAAGGAAAATGAGAATACAATTTGTTAATAGGTGAATAAGTAGTCAATCATGTCTCTACTTCAAAATACTCCGTTTCATACTTAGTGATATAACATCACACGGCATGTTCTATTTGTAACGATATTCTAGCTTGTATTTTTTTTAAACTGTTCTTATAATACCACTGAGGATGGTCTGCTATTTCCGAAATATTTGATTAAATAAATATCTTTCTCGTGGTTACGTGCATATATCATTCAAAATACATCCTTGTCGCACCCCTTTACCTATTGTGAAATACTAGGTTTCTCCAAGATCTGCTTGGACAGTAGCTTCTTGTTCATAATAAAGATTCCTCAGAAGGATAACGAAATACTCTGGTACTTCTATCGTTCTTAACACATTCCACAGTTTCACATGATCTACAGAGTCAAAAGCCTTGCTATAATCAAAGAAACAAAGGTAGACATTATTTTGATATTCCTGTGCTCTTTCTATTATCCATCTCACATTGGCTATTTGATCTCTTGTTCCTCTGCCTTTTCGAAATCCTGCCTGTTCATCTGGCATTTCTCTCTTCATGAATGGTTCCAGTCTTTTCTGAATGATCTTAAGTAAGACTTTACTTGCATGAGAAATCAGTGGTATAGTTCTGTACTTTTCGCACTCTCTTGCATCACCTTTCTTTAATAAAGATATATAAACTGCTTTTTTTTTTCTAGACTATTTAGTTGTGATCCAAATTCGCTGATATAGAGCTATTAAAATTTTAACTCCCTCTTCTCCCAGGGCTTTGAGCAGCTCAATAGGTATTCCATCTCCTCCTGGTGCTTACTGGATAGCTATTGCAGTGCCTTCCTCACTTCACTCTCCAGTGTTACTGGCTCCTGTGTATAATTCTGCTCTTCAAATTTCTCAGTAATTTTGGAATCCTTTCTGTAAAGGGGGGCTTCTGTTTACTCTTTCCATCTTTCTTTGATGTCTGCAACTTCTGTAAGATATCCTTTGTGTTTACTTTTCAGTATTGTCACCTTAACACTAAACTTCCCTGTTAGTTCTCTGATCTTTTTAAAAGATCTCTTGTTTTTCCTTTCTTGTTTTCGTCTTCTGTTTCTTGGCATTCCTGGTTAAAGTATTTTTCCTTGTCTCTTCTGGCTTGTCGTTGAAACTCTGCATTCAAATGCCATACTTCCTGCAAATTTCCTGTGGCCTTCATTTTCCTTCTTCCTTGAGCAGTTTTGATGGCATCTTCTGATAGCCATTTAAACTGTTTCTTCTTACAAACTGTTGGAATATTCTTCTTTGCTTCTGTTTTAATTATATCTTTAATCTCTTCCCATAGTTCATCTGGTTCTCTTTCACATAAATTGAGTGTGTTGAATCTGTTCTGTTTACTAATATTGTATTCAGATGGTATGTTTCCAAGATCATATCTGATCGACATTTGTGTTGGTTTCAGTTTCCATCTTCGTCATTTCACATGTATCGTAGCCACTAATAACTCATGGTCTTTTCCACAGTCTGCACCTGGAAATGTCTTGACAGACTGAATTGCATTTCTCCATCTTCTTTGTTCAAGTATATAGTCAATTTGATTTCTATATTGTCCATCAGGTGATATCCATGTGTACAATCTTCTTTTGTTCTGTTTAAAGCAGGTGTTAGCAACAAAGAAAGAATTCTCTGCACAAAACTCAACTAGTCTCTTCCCCGCAATGTTATGAATACCTAAACCAAAGCGACCTGTTATTCCTTGTTCCTCAGTCTCTCCCACTTTGGCATTCCAATCTCCGGTAAGTAGCCATAAATCGCACTTTGCTGTTGCATCTATCACTTCTTTTAACTTGCCATGAAATTCTTCAATGTCATCTACTGGTGCCTCTGTAGTGATTGCATAAACCTGAATAATGGTCATATTCATTGGAAGTCCACTCACTCTGGGAGAAATGATTCTGTCACTCATTGGATTATAACCTAATACATACCTAACCATCTTTTTCCTGAGTAAGAAAGATGCTCCAATTTTACAACTTGTTTCATGTCCTGAGTAATACACCAGGAACACTCAGTAGAGAAATACTTCTGTAATTGTCACATTCAGTTTTATTTCCCCTTTTTTGTATGTGGATACTAGGAGAGCTCTACTCCAATTATCTGAAATTAAATGCGTTCCTCTGTCCAGGTCTTCTGAACTATGCAGTGCAGCCACTTCAAGACTTTCATGCCTCCATACTTGAGCATTTTGAATATCATCCACTCCTGATGCCTTTTCTCATTTCAGTCTTTTGATTGCTTTTTCCACTTCAAGTATTGATATATATTCACGATTGCATGCCTGTTGAGTGTTTTTTACCACTGTGCTTGTTTCATTTAGCAATTTTTCAAAGTAATTACTCCATACATCAAGAATATATTTTTCTCCAATTTCATATTAACTTTGTCACCTCTAATTCCTTTTACTGCAGTCTTTCCTCCATTTCTGAGCTTTTTCAACAACCTCCAGAATATGTTGCCGATATTTATTTTCTATATTCTTACCAGTCTTCACATGACTTTTGTTTAGCTAGTTTTACACAGCGTTTAGCTTTCTTACATTTGTCTCTGTATTCTCTAAGAGTACAAGCTGACTTGTTCAGCAGGAACTTTCGATATGCTTTCCTCTTTTCCTTCACTGCCTCTTTAACTTCCTGTGTCCACCATGGAGTTGTGATTTTTCTATCCTTGCACACAACCTCACCACATGCCTCTCTGGCTGAATCAATCAGTGTTTTCTTCAGGGCTTGCCACTGAATCTCCAAGGTTTGGTTCCTGCTCTGAAACACTTTCATTTTTTCTTGAATAATATTTGTTTATTTTAGTCTACAGTTCACGTCTGAGAGCCACTCAACTTTTATTCTCTTTAAAATTTTCGTACATGTTCTTCTTTTCAATATCAAATTCAATTTTATCCTGCTCAATATTAATTGGTGATCACTTCCAATTTCAAATCCTCTGTACACTCTGTGTCCTGCACCAGTGGGAAAACATCACTATCAACAATAACATAGCCCATGAGACTTTTCTTATTCCTTACCTCTTCTCTCCATGTGAATTTGTGCACATTTTTTATGTTGGAACATTGTGTTAATAATAACCAATCCATGTCCTGAGCAGAAATCCAACAGGTATTTGCCATTCTTATTAGCTTTGCTCTTTTCCCAAAATATTTTTTTATGTCTGACAATCGTTTCCTACTCTGCTATTTATTGAAAAAGGAAAACCAACTTTTCCTTTTTCAATGTGTCGGTTCCTTTCTCTAAAGCCTCAAAAAATTCCTCCACTTCTACCTTAATAGAACCTTCTGTGGGACCATAGGCACAAATAAGTCTCATTGTCCAATTTCCAATTCTCATATTTGTCCACATCACTCTACTTGAGACTGCCTGCCCTTTAAGAAGATTAGCCTCGTATTTAGAGTTGAATAGTATGGCTACCCCTTCTTTTCCTTGATTATCATTGCCTGAATATAACATTTTGTATTTATTGCTCAGAAAGATCTCGCCAGTTTTTGTCTTTTTTGTTTCAGTCACTCCTGTTATGTCGATCTGGTACTTATCCAGTTCCTTAGCTAGCTCCATTTCTTTGCCATTCAGGCTTCTTATGTTGATAGTACTGATCTTGAACTCTGTTAATGTTGAGTTGGGGTAAGTTTTAGGATTTATTCCAGTAGCTGACTTTTCACTTTTTGCCCTGATTCCCTGGCAAAAACAACGGGAGCTTTGTTTAACCAGGCAACTCCCCAGCTGGCATTTCATGCAGGCTGGGTTTAAGCCAATAAGAATACAATTTGGTCAGCTAAATCCCAAACTGCCAGCCAATCTCATCCCTTTCAGTATCTAGATTTAAAAGACAAAGACAATGAAAATAGGTCAAAACATTGAATATATCAATTGCATTTTGAATGGAGAACCTATACAAACAAGTAAAACATTTCAGCTACTTAGGCACAATTTTTAGTAAAGATGGTAAATTAAATATTGAAATAGACAACAGAATCAACAGAGCTGGTTGGTAGGAAGTCAACTGTATGCATTTATACGGAATAAGAGAGAAATTAGCCAAAATAGCTGTATACAAGCCAATTTTAACTTATGGTTCCGAGAGCTGGGTCAGAAGTAAAATACTTGACCAATGACTAGATACCACAGATATGAGAGTCCTGAGAAAGATTAGGGGCATGAACAGATGGCATTGATGGCAGTATCATATTAAAAATGAGGATATTGAGAAAGAACTTGACATTGTTAGCATTCAGGAATGCTTTAGCAGAGCTAATCTCAGGTGGTATTAGTCACTACTGAAACAGAATCAAAGAAGAAAGATTAGCAAAACAAGTGTTATCTACTAGGTTGGCAGGAGAATAACCCAGAGGAAGACCAAGATATCGGTTGATTGATATAGTAAAAATTGCCTTAGAAGATAGAAATATAAGATCTTATAATGTTGCAGTCTTGACAGGTAACGGACTGATTTGGAGGAAAATTGTAGATAGGAAGTTAGCAAATATGTAATTTTTCATGTGCCACTATCATGTCCTATACACCCCTTGAGGGTATATATCAAGAATTTTATGATCATGATGACCAGGACCAATTTTTTTTTTTTTTTTTTTTTTTTTCTCTTTGTGCTGAGTGTTTAGTGTTGCCCATCCGTATTTAGTGTTGAATACTATATCTACTCCTTTTCCCTGATTGTTATTGCTTGAATATAACATTTTATATTTATTGCTTAGAAAGATGTCACTAGTTTTTGTCTTTTTTATTTCAGTGACCCCTATTATTGTCAATATGATATAATAGGGGTCACTGAAATAAAAAGATCGATACTATCAACATAAGAAGCCTGAATGGCAACTTATGTCGATAGTATCGATCTTGAACTTTGGTATCATTGAGTTCGGACATGTGTCAGGATTTGTTCCTCTAGCTGACTTTTTGCTATTTGCTCTGTTTCCCCTGCGAAAAAAAACGTAGACCTTGTTTAACCGGGCAATGCCCCAGCCAGCCTGAAATTCCATGATGTTTTATCATCATTTTATATGTGGTTGAAGACAATAAAAATGCAATTTGGTTGGCTAAATTCCAAATTGCCTGCTCAGCCTTATTTGTTCATTCAGTTTCCAGGTGGATACCTAACAGGGTTCTGTAAAAAAATATATTTTTTTATGTGGTCTTTAAAATTGTTATTTAAATATTCAATATTTAATAATTCATCTCTTTTCTTATTTTCTTTATATTACTTAACTGAACTTGACTTAAATTAAAGTCGTAACTCCGAGTTGTAATCTCGTTGCTTTTGTTGCTTGAAATAGACTATTACCTTTTTATCCCTTCAATCTATCAATTTAATTCCCCTTTTCTCAAGGTCGTGTCTATGCTACTTCACATGTTCATATTTTGGAATTTAGGAATTGCCTCTGCTTGGAGCCAATTCCCTTATCTAAATGGCTGGCTTTTTCTCACCTTGATCTCTGAAAATTTATTTTTATTTTCGACTGCGCCATCAGAGATCGCATAGAGGAATTGTATATCTTTCGATTACTCTCAAGAAAAACGCCGAGCACAACACAGAATATCTCTAAATTGATCTCTGAGTCAAGCAACATTTAAATCTGCTATTCATCAGTTGTGGCTACTTTTACTCTTAAGTTCACACAGGTTCTGTCTTTTTATGAGACGTGCATTGGTCAGGCAGAATCAGGCAAGTTAGTTGACAAACAGAACAATTTATTCATGCTAAATCAAAGTACATAAAAAAAAAAAATTCACACTGCACATACTAAATTAATCCAACTCAAATTCACTTAATCAACATTGACATGGACAAAACATAAAATTCACGTGTCTGGTTATCCACTAGATTACTTAACATTTTTCGCTTAAGCTCAATGACTAATGCAATTAGTTACTCTCACAGATAATTCAGACATGGGAGCAGATTTGCACGTACTTTATATTAATCCAACTCAGACTATATATGATATTAGGCTTAACAAAAACTTTCACATGCTATTCCCTCTTCGGTATGTAACATTATCTATTTCCTTATAACTCTGCAAACTACTTCACAATTATTTATACAAATCGGCTTTCCGTATTTACAACTGTTCTTTATGCTAACAAACAAAAAAAATTTCAGCAATCTTTGCCATTAATTTCACATCTAGGAAAGTCCTATACAAAAGTTTTACTTTGATAAATTTGGTTTAATCCTTTATCCAGGTGTGAGCAAACAAAATTTGCTCAATAAAAGTCGAAACTAGTCTGGGTAGTGCCTCCTTCCCTTAATGCATAACATTATACATATCTGCAAGGAGATGTGGTTTGCATTATGGGAGATACTGAGGCAGGAGTGATGTTAGCTTGGTACACCTTTGCTACGAGTTGCCCGGTGTTGTACTACCTTACCTCAGTCCTGAAGGTATTTTCAGGCGCAAACTTTGTTTGCTCACACTTGGATAAAGGATTAAACTAAATTTATTATAGTCTAACCAAGTGAAAAATAAACTTTCAAGAGTCTTATTTGTTACTTTATCATCCAGTACATTACACAAGATCCTAAGATCGTTGACACCTTTTTCTACTTTCCAGTAAAATTCACACACGGGCACTTTTTTCGACATCGATGATACTTCACACGCGGAGATCGTCAAGGAATTTGCCGGTGGGACTCTGGAGTAGATCACCACTGCTACTAGGAGCCTCCCATTATCTTCAGGCTTTAGCTGGTGAGACGTGGATCCCTGTCCTTGGAACAGCAGAACACACTGGAAACTCCTCGTAGCTATAGCAGGAAAGGTAAACTGGAACTGAAAAGCCTAGCCTCCGAAAGGCTCGCGCCGACAAAATCCTAGCACTGAAATCGTCATACCGAAAAGCCTCTTTTCCTTCAATTCATCCACCTTTTATTCTGCTCTCCCGACCTTGGAACTCTTACAGATTTAATTGCCCGAATTTTCTTGAAGGTGTCTTCTCAGCCACCCGACAGTCGCTGAGTCAAGTCAGGAAACCTCTTACTTCGCTGACCTTTGCAGGTTGCAATCGCCTCCAGTCTTACATGCTAATCCCATCTCAGTTTATTCTTTATACAATTTTTTATTACAATTTATTCTAACATTTTTTTTTCAGGTTTAATACAGAAAATTTGAGTTAAGCATTAATCAAATTACAAGTATATAAAATTAATTTTATATACTTGTATTTTATTTCCCAAGTAAAATCGGTATAGGAGAAATTTTATTCTAAATTACTTCTATACAAGATTTTACAGTTCACCATGAGAAGGTGAGGATTGGCATTAGGTCAGAAGTCCTCGTCAGTTCTCCTCATTCGTGTAAAGGTTATATGGAGGTCTCTTCTCAGTTATACAGCTTTGACCCTTAAGTACCCCTATATCGTTTGTTTATATAATTATTTCCTGAATAATTCTTCTACTTATTTAACTTTTTAAACAAATTTATTTTATCTCATGTACTGCTGCATTCTTAGACATTCTGAAATACTGCCTCAACATTGTGCCGGTCAAGTAAAATAATCAACAAACGTATTAAAGACGTATTTAAATACTTTAATATCATACAAATGATAAAATTCAATTTGCACTTAAATGAAATTATAATAATAATGATATCTTATACTATTTCATCTTATACTATCTTATATTATTTTTAGGATTGGTGAAACCAATGGTGATCTCCTTATATATCATGTCATCCTGACTCTAAAACCATTTTGTCATAAGCCTTTTGAATTGGTTGTTGATTTTACTCATACCTGTGCAGATAATAGATTTCGGGTAAGGAAAAGCTTTCAGTTGGTTGATAAATGTCTTTAATATTGTAGAAAGCAGAGTATAATTGACATTTTTTTAAAATTTTTTTTTTTTAATTTTTTTTTTTAAGATGAAAAATTGTGTTTTTTACTCTTCCATTCCATGACATGCTGTTTCAAGTAATTATACCATAGTGACTTATAAATTCCATTTCCATCTTGCCAAGTCCCTTTTCTACTTCTGATCTAATCCCTGTAATTGCTCAACTTGTAGTCACTGTTCTAATCTGCCAGTGTATCACATCCACATCTTTGTGTGAACACCACCACCACCTCACCCCACCTGCGGTCTGTAGCTAATTTTTGCCCCTCCAACCTCTCACTGAACAAAACTCTCTGAACATTTTACTCCAAATTATGCAGTCCATCAAGCATATACAAGTCCTTTCATCCATCAAATAAAAAAATCTGTAAAGTGCACACTATTCCTCCTACACCAGCGGTGAACCTTTTATGTGCACGTGCCATAAATTTACAAATTGAGTTGCTGACGTGCCAGTGCATGCCAAAAATTTACCATTTGAATTGCTGATGTGCCGGGCAGTTTTTAATAGGGGAAAATTAATGTAACGTTATTTATTCATTCATAATTTTATCATAAATTACAATTGACAGATTGATAGATTATATTATTTATAAAAAATTATTTATAATTTTATAAATAATATTTTCTTTTATTTATAATATTTATTTATATATAAATATATATTATTATTCAGTGTAAAATTGATTATTGTATTATTAAATTGAATTTATTGATGTTGGTTTGAAAAAAAAAAAAAAGAAAGAAAGAAAACGGTAGTGAGAAAAATATTTATGCATTGTAACTCGCCATAGAAGTCAGCTGAGCAGGGGAAGCAGCAGAAGGATGTCAACTTGGCACCGAAACACTTACCGTATTTACTCGAACATAACTTGCCCTTGTGTATAACTCGCACCCCTGATTTTACTTTACGAAAAAAGACATTAAAGTGTTTTGCATATACCTCGAACACGAAAAATGTTTGAACATGCTCACGTCGAGGCAATAGTAACTCGTTCCCCACTGTTAACAACACGCCCTCCCCGACAGCCATTATACTGGAGATGCAAGAAAAACAAGTACAGGCAGCCCTTGGTTTACGCATCACTTCTATTCCTGAAAAAACGGGCATAAAACGAACTCAATTTTAATTGGTTATGTTCTGCGCAGTCAAAAATTATGTACATGAAGTATGTGTAACATTATTATATTTAAAGCTTTGATAATGCATACATATATATTTGCTAAAATAAAATTATTAATAACGAAAACAAAACGAAATTATGTACAAAAAATATGAAACTTCAAAAAGATATTACATATTTCTATGTTGAAGTTACTGGTTTTGGATCACCTACATTTTTTTTGAATTTTTTGAAAAAAGTGTCCAGTGTTAACTGCTTAGATTTTCTTTTTCTTTCTTTAATTCAGTGTAAAGTCGAATAGATGTGATTACACTCCTTTTTATGTTCACACTCCAATCCCAATCGTGGTCCAGTTCACAGAGTTCATCAGTTAATGTCTCTATGCTTGCAAGGATATGCTCTAAATCGACCATTTTCATATCTCTCAGTGGACCTTTTTCGTTTTCTTTCTCCTCCTTTGGATGTTGACGTAATTGTTCGGCTAATTCTTTTAAGTTTTCATTGGAAAGTGGTTTATCATGGTTCTCTAAAACTTCTGTCACATCTTCAGCTGTAATATCATCCAATCCCACCTCTCGCGCAAGCTTGGTAACATCTTCAATAACATTCTCCTTTTGCTCTAATTCCTCGAATTCCTTGATGTTGTTAATGCCCTTCAAAATATCAAATGACTGCCAATAGTGTTTAATAGTTTTTCTTGAAGTGTCCAAGACTCTTACCATTTCCATAAATGTTATGCGGAGGTAATAGACTTTGAAGATTGATATAATCCCCTGATCCATCAGTTGCTAAAGCAATGTTGTGTTTGGGGAATGTAACCAGCATTCCTGTCCAGTGGTGTTCAGCAAGGTTTTGAGGATGTCCAGTGGCATTATCCAAGAGAAGCAATGCCTTGGCTGGAGCAAAGCACTGTAGGACAAAAATAATTTGTTTACCAATCTATAAAAATGTCTTGTGTAACCCAATCTTTCTTTTTCCATTTCCAATAGACTGGCAGCATGGCTTTTAGACCCTTGAAGGCACGTGGTGTCTGTGAATGGTACACCAACATTGGTTTAAGCTTCACTCTTCCGGAGACATTTGCATCCAACAAAAGCATCTTTTGCAGCTTTAAAACCTGGAGTGGAACTTTCTTCAGGAAATGAAGGTGCGTGGTGGCAATTTTTTACATTAGAACCCAGTCTCATCAACATTAAAGATGAGATCAGGAGGATAACTTCCTTGTTCTACACAGGCTTGAAATTCTTTAGGAAAAGCAGCCGTTGCCGCAACATCTGCGCTTGCAACGTCTTCACATAATTTGACACTATAGCATTTACTTCGAGACTTAAATCTCATGAACCACCTTTGCTTCCTAAAAATGTTTTTTTGCCTCCATGTCTTTTTAAGATCCTCAAAAATTGTTTTTGTTTTCTCAGTTATAACAGCCTGCGTCAGAGGAATGTTTTTCTGATTCAAGTCATCCCTCCATAATAATAATAATATTTCCATTTTTTCATCAAGATTATCCCTGCTATAACTTACATGTTTTGCATTTTGTACTGCCGTAGATTGTTAAGCAGACTGTTTTATTCTACCTGCATTTTTCATAATTGTAGTAACAGTCGATGGAGGTAAGTTCATACTTCTACAGATTAGCACGTCTCTGCCCATCTTCCATCTTCTTTTCAAGTGCGATTGATTTCCGTGCCTTCTTAACACTAACTTCTGCTTACTTGTCTGCACTTCTTTTATCAGACATGGTATGTAATTATGTACTTTATCAATTTAAATATGTATGTATGTAAAAAAAAATTATATAAAACAATTAGATAGATTCAACAGTAAAACTAGGTTTGATACATATCGTCGTAGTAGCTCGATAAACACTCGAACACTAGAGTGCCTGCTAGCGTCGTTTCTTAGTCAGACCACACTATAGTAAGAAAGTACACACAGGCATCTGCCGTTATTGTGAATCGGTGTAAATTGAACCGTCGTAAACCAAGGGCTGTCTGTACTTTTATTGTATTCTATAATAAATTTAGTTTAATCCTTTATCCAAGTGTGTGCAAACAAAGTTTGGGCCTGAAAGTATATTCAGGACTTGGGTAAGGTGGCACAACACCAGGCACTCCTTGCAAAGGTGGAGCAAGCTACCAACACTCCTATCTCAGTATCTCCCACAATGCAAAACACATCTCCTTGTGGATATGTCTAATGTTATGCATTAAGGGAAGGGCCACAACCCAGACTAGTTTCGACCTTTACTGAGGTCTCTTCAGTGGGAGCCAGGCCCAAGTGGAGATACCAGGCAGAAGCATTAGCAGGTCATCTCTACCTATATATATATATACATGATTAAACTAAATTTATTATACTCTAACCAAGTGAAAAATAAACTTTCAACATCTTTCTCTAAATCCAGAGTAATTTATTAAAAAAGGGTGGCACACCATTTGGCAACTCCTATAGGTAGAGATGACCTGCTAATGCTTCTGCCTGGTATCTCCACTTGGGCCTGGCTCCCACTGAAGAGACCTCAATAAAGGTCGAAACTAGTCTGGGTTGTGGCCCTTCCCTTAATGCATAACATTAGACATATCCACAAGGAGATGTGTTTTGCATTGTGGGAGATACTGAGATAGGAGTGTTGGTAGCTTGCTCCACCTTTGCAAGGAGTGCCTGGTGTTGTGCCACCTTACCCAAGTCCTGAATATACTTTCAGGCCCAAACTTTGTTTGCACACACTTGGATAAAGCATTAAACTAAATTTATTATACTCCAACCAAGTGAAAAATAAACTTTCAACATTTCATTTTATTCCTGAATAAGGTACTGAGGCTTTTGCTGTCTGTGTAGTATATTTCTCAACAAATAGTGCAATTAGAGAAGCTGGAATAAAACAGCGCTAACTAATGAATCACATGTTCCCTCTCACAGAAACTATGTTGTATATACTCAAGCAAAACCATATGTCGTACTTGAAACACAGTATCTGACTAAAAACTATTGTCCAATTTTCAATTACATGAAATAAGTGTTTATTTTATTGCATTTGAAATTGTTGATGTCATTATGACAGATCACAAAGGCTAACTTCAAATAAAATTTTACCAAGAATTGAAACATGCCATATAATGCACGTGTGAGTTCATCTGCCAGTGAAACGGAAACAAGCAGCAATAAAAATTCAACCAAGGGTTGAAACTTTGTGTGAGTTAAGCTTGCGGTATAAATGACACCTCATCATGAATGTGTTAAAACTAAGAAATATATAGTGAATGTTGTTACGACAGTTTCAGATGTTGTGAAATTTGGTTGAAGAGAATTAGCTTTTCAACTCAACAACTGTCGGTTGCCTTTGTCTTTGGGTCGAGGTTTTTGTTAATACCGCAACAATCATATGCACGTCTTCATAGCTGATCTCTCATGTAAAACAAAATTTAACTTGTACTTATTGTAACAATTAAAAAAAAGGGTTGAATAATTTATAAGCGTATAAAAGGATATCACCTGTAAATCGTTTACGTGCCAGCAAAATTCTTGGAAGTGCCACAGGTTCGCTATCTATGTCCTACACCAACCTTTCATTGGCTTGGTATCAATCATGGCGATTCTTCTCTTTTCATTCATATCATACCAAGGTAGCAGACTCACACTCTTTATTTTCTCATTTTTTTGCTTCTATGATGATCTCTTCCATATCTTCTTTCATTACATGTTTCTCATCTTTCAAATCATTCATACCTTGTAAAACAATCAATTCCTTTGCTTCTCCCCTCTGTGAACCAAGAGCTTCACAAACTTTATCTTTCCACTTGGGAAACATCCTTTTGTCACTCTTTCATAAACATACTTCTCATCATCACATCTTTATATAATATCTTCACCTTACTTTCAGTTTCTTGCTCTTTCATACCTTTGCCAATCACTATCATTTCATTCATTCATTCTCCCTCCTGCTATGTCAATCACAAATCCTTTCTCCAGTCAGTCAAGCTAATGGTTTTGTTGGGAAGCGCTCCACATAAGCATGCTATTTCTCTTCTCACTGTTGCCTTCATCCACATTTCCTTCAGACACTCTTTTTATATACACTCATTCATATTTTGTTCACTATTGCTCACTCCTTCCATTGCTTTATTTACACTTTCTACTTTGTTGTTAATATTAGAATTGGAAATTTTAAGTTCAAAGATCACATAGCAAAAATTCCATATACAACTCAGAGAATAATCGCAATGTTGAAACAGACATTGGTTTTTAAGGATAAGGAAGTCATTTTCCGTATTTACGTGGCCTTGATAAAGCTTCATCTGGACTGTAGTAAGCATTTTTGTTCTTCCTGGTTCCAAAAGGATGAAGAAGCTGTGAGAAAGAGGGTGTAATATGATAAGTCTGTGTAAACCTCTGAAATAGTGTTGTAAGATATCTGTTGATGAAATTTTTTGTTATATGGAAGGTAGGGCAAGTTTTATGTTTATAAAGGAATGAGAGCTAGATTTTTCTCTTTCAGTGCAGTGAATGAGTGGAACAATGTGCCTGTTGATATCAGTGCATCTAGTGTAAATGAGCTTAGACGTTTCTCAAACAGTAGTTGAGTGTGTGGAACAATGTGCCTGCTGATTGTGAGTAAATCTAATGTGAATTAGTTTAGGCGAAGTCCTTTAGTGGGTCCTTGACTTCCTGAATGTCTCTGATATACTTTTTTTTTCTTTTTGATATACTTGTTTGGGTGGCATTTCTGCTTTCTTCCTTGAAGCTTCTGCAGAGCTTATCTGAGGAAAATAATAGATCGCAGTGATTTTATGATTTTGTTTCAGTACTTGTTGTGAGCCAGATGTAGATTTAACTGTCTATATGTATGTGCTCGGAATCATATATATGAGGATATATATATATATATATATACACACACACACATATATACAGAAAAACCTCGCTTAACACGATTAATTAATCCATCAATTAATGTGCCCTAAGCAAAATCACATTAAGCAAATGCAGTAAACAATAGGGATAATTATAATTCATCCATCAGTTAGCAAAAATTTGAAAATAAAAATTTATAAGCTGTATTAGAGGATAAAATCATCAATGTTAATAAAAATCAGTTGCGTAAATTTTTATCTAATGTCTAAACATTTGATTGAGCTACATTTTTACAAAACAAAATTAAGTAAAGATGTTTGATTAGTGCTCGACTTTTTCATCTTGTCATGCAATTTGTGATAGCTGGCGATCACTTTATCAGTATTTCAGCAGACTTCAAAACTTTGTTCATCAGGAAAAGCATGAAACATAATTTCTTTAGCATGCTCAATGTGATTGAAAACTAGCTCAAGTTCTTTTGCAGTTATCTTCTTAGTTGTAATATGCATGCTGTTCTTCTAGTTGAAGAAGATCGTTCTCTCTTATCTGTTCTGAATGGGAATCGAGCAAGTTTCTCATATCTTCATTATTCGGTTAATTAAATCCAAGTTCTTTTCCAGTTGTGCCGATTTCTTCAATAATATTATCCGATGGATTATTAAGTTTTTGTTGGTTTCATCCTCTCCTAATGAACTTGGATTTTGCACATGGTAAACTAAAACTAACATAGACTTGAGTTTAAAGTCTCCTTTCTGCATTGCCTCCTAATAGAAGCATAAGACAATCTTTAGATACTTTGTATCCCGTTTGAGAGTGATGGAAGACAATCCATCTTGATCATTAAATGGCTTCTATTTCCGGTGATCTGCATGCTTAAAGAAGCAGTAGCAACTTTTCCTTGTTCTTGGTGTTCTTTGCTCTTATTTCATATAGTCCGAACTGTAGTCTCATTGTGTATCCCAGGTCTTGCACGATCATTGTATTACTAGCGGCACTTTCATGTCTCTTAATGACTTCCAGATTTTTCTCTAACATAATTACTTTTCTTCTCTTTTTATTACTGCCGCTTTCACTGAAGAGACCTCAATAAAGGTTGAAACTAGTCTGGGTAGTTGCTCTTCCCTTAATGCATAACATTATACATATCCGCAAGGAGATGTGTTTTGCATTATGGGAGATACTGAGATAGGAGTGTTGGTAGCTTGCTCCTCCTTTGCAAGGAGTTGCCCAGTGTTGTACCACTTTACCCCAGTCCTGAAGATACTTTCAGGCCCAAACTTTGTTTGCACACACTTGGATAAAGGATTAAACTAAATTTATTACTGCCACTTTCTTTATCAGCCTTTCTCTTTTCCATATCAGGAGTTGAATGCAATAAAGCCTTATAGGTATCTAAATTAAAATGAAATGAAGGAAAAGTGATTGATCAGGAGAACAGAATTTGGATGTGATAGCTTTGAGTCAACCACAAAGTGCCTCGGGCAACCACCAACAGTACTGCCACTGCCCATTGACTGCTACATCGACAAGTGTCGCTGCTCGCTGCAGATTGGTGACAAAACATTTCTTGTAACATAAAAAAACTGCATTCACTGATTGATTGATCACTCATTTAAAACAGAAAATAGTATCATTTTACTCAAACACGCATATGAAATTCGCATTAAGCAAGATTTTTCTGTGTGTGTGTGTGTGTGTGTGTGTGTGTGTGTGTGTGTGTGTGTGTGTGTGTGTGTGTGTGTGTGTGTGTGTTTTTACACACTTTTTTTCTAGTTAACGTGTAGAGACGAGTACATGCCCCCACAGACTACTGCTGCATGAGCATGGTTTAGCCTTTTTTTTTGGGGGGGGGGATTGGATTTGGATATGGCACGTTTGTGTTCTTGTAATGGTGTTAGATAGGAAATTTGTTATAGGTTTGTGTATCTGTGTATGTGTGTGCATGCATACACACACGTGTAATTTCTCTATGATTTTCAGTCTCACTATAATATCTATATAGTACCTGCGTCAGCTCTCTAGCTACCTACATAACTCTGTAGTTATGTAGGTTCCTAGGTTTCTGTCACAGAATGGCAGTTTGTTGATCATGTTAGGTATGTAGAAGCTTCGGGTGGCTTTCCATAGTGATTATTGTACTTGTATGTTATGTAGTTTGTTGACCATCGTCTTGTTATCTGATATGTTGTTCTGGTTACTCTGTAGGTTGGACTGAAGTAATGTTTTAGCATTATTGTGTAGTGGCATAAGTGTTTCACCTTAAATATTTTGTGTTCTGTCCTTGCTGCCCGTATATGTGTACGCTGTTCTCTTTATTCCTAGAATATCAGTTTTACCATTTCATTTTGCAACAGTTGTTATCTGTTAAGTTTGTGGTCTGCACAAAATGTATGATGTAATTATATATCTTAAAATGTTTTCGTGTAATGTTTTATAGATTAGTATTTTTATGTGTGTCGGAGCAATGTCTTTTAATCGATATAGTTTGCTTGCTGTTATTCTCAGTTTGTTGTGTAGATAGTTTTGTATGGCTATTCCAACTTTAATCAGCATCAAAGTGAAGTCCGAGATAATGTATTGTTTTCATTTGTGTGGCGGTTTTAGGAACAGGGTTTTGTGTATAGGAGGATGAATGTTGGATAGTGAGATATTTAGTATCGATGGGTAGGTTCTGGGGATTTTTGAATATCATTAGCTTTGTTTTTTCAGAGTTTGTATATATGTGCATTTTCAGTTAGTGATCAGATTGATGTTGTGTTGCATATTTGTGTAAGCTATATTTGCATTGTTGTGAATGGATACTATGGCTGTGTCATCTGCATATTGGAAGATATTACATTTTAGGGGGAGGATGGCTGATAACGTGTGTGTAATAAACAGAATGGGAGAAAGAACAGCTCCTTGTACTCCACAGGTTACCAGTACCTCTTTGTTGTGCACTGATCCTATATGTGTGATATGCTTTTGTTTTTCATGTATGCTTTGAACCACTGGAGTAGATGACCTCCAATTCCGATATGTGTTGGTTTGTTCAACAAGGTTTTGTGTGTTAGTGTGTCAAACACTTGTTAGGTCAATAAAAATGACTAATACTATTTTGTTTTTATCTAATGCAGCATTTATTAGATCTGTGAAATCTTAAAGGAGTATTGCTGTTCCTTTATTTTTTTGAAAACCATATTATGTTTTGGAGATGATTTGGAATGTTTGATAATAATAAACTACTCAGACCAGTTTCGACCTTTACTGAGTTCTCATCAATGGGAGTCAGATGCAGAAGTGATACCATGGTTGAAGTAATGTAGAAGTTTATTTTCATATACAAGTAATCAAAAGGCATCGCAGCCTATTACTAAAGTACTCTGGATTAAAGATAGATGTTTAAAGTTTTACTTGTTTTTACTATGAATTAAAGATGCCAAGAAATTATATTCTTGGTATCCAAGCGTAAGCAAACAAAGTTTGCACATGAAGTAATTTCATGGCTGGGCTACTTGTATATACAGGATAAGGACTTCACATCGATTGCCTTAGTATCCCATAAAGCAATGCATGTATTCTTACGAACATGTATAATACTAGTGGCCCTTTCCATAATCCATAGCATTATACCATAAGGATATGAGCATTGGCGCTAGTGTTGCCGTAGCACGTGGCGGTGAATTTGAGCTGTGCTGAAGAAAGTAATTTTTAATTGTTGAATAGTCCGTTTTTCTACGCTTTTGAGTGCTAAATTGTTTCTCTGGAATACGAGTTGTTTTTTGAAGTTAGTTGTTGTCGTGATATTGTGTATTTTGGTTACCGAGAAGATGGGGTTGGATGCATAACGGTGGAAAACAAGATGAAGCTAAGTTTTCGTTACTGTATTTAGTTTTATTTCATTTTATTTAGTGTACTTAATGTTTTGCTTGTAATTATTTGTACTTTTCTTATTTATTTATACTCCCTGACACTAATTAGCGACACTTTTGAATAATTAACGATTACGCTAGTAGTCCCTCGGCAGTAACGAACGATGGTGGATTCAGCGGCAGTCAAAAATGGTATGTCGGCAAGTCCTCCACCATTTAAGAACTCTATTATAAGCAATATAATAAGGGAGTTTGTGGCATGCAGTACTTACGGCATGTATGCTTCTCGGGAATTGGATATCTGGCTTGTGAGGGGGGGGGGGGGTGCGTGTGTGCATAAAGTGCAGGCAGTGGGAGGAAATAAATGCAGTAGATATCTCAATAATCAAACTTGTTGCTCCAGGAAAGGGAAACGAATACCTGAAGACGAGTAGTGTGATAGGAGAGAATGAAGAAAAAAATATCAATGAGAAAATAATAGTTGATAGTGTAGAAGGCATGAATGACTGTGGAAGTTTAGGAGATGGTTTTGTTTGGGAGAGTGAATTTTGATTAAGAGTGACTGACCTGCAGAGGGAGATAGCAGAGCTGAAAGAGGAGGTGGAATGTCTTGGGAGAAGTATGAAAGATGAGATTAGGAGAATGGAAGAGATAAATGCAAGGCAAATCGGAGTAGGGGAGAGAGAGAGAGAGTTTTCGGAATGATAGGAGAGGAGAGAATGGAATTGGATGTGGAAATGGAAATAGGTATGGGAGTACTAGAATAGGAGAGAATGGAAACAGTAGGAGAGAGAGACAGGTATGGGAGTGCTAGAAGAGGAGAGAATGGAAACAGAAGAGGGTATAAGAGAGAGGTATGGAAGTGCTAGAAGAGGAGAGAATGAAAACAGGAGAGGGAATGAGAGAGCGGTATGGGAATGCTAGAAGAGGAGAGAATGGAAACAGTAGGAGAGACGGAATGAGAAAGAGGCATGGGAGTGCTAGAAGAGGAGAAAATGGAAACAGTAGGAGAGACGGAATGAGAGAGAGAGGTATGGGAGTGCTAGAAGAGGTGAGAATGGAAACAGTAGGAGAGACGGAATGAGAGAGAGGTATGGGAATGAAAGAAGAGGAGAAAATGGAAACAATAGGAGAGAGGGAATGGTAAGAGGTATAATGTATGGGGACTCAATGATCTGTGGTGTTCAAGATAGGATGCGTGAGAAGTGTTTGCCAGGAGGAACGATAGAAAGTGTGGCTTTGGTAGTTAAGAGAGGTGAAAGGGTGGATGAGATGAATGTGATGGTGGGAACAAATGACTTGAGTGGTGGTGTAAATAGGGTAGCGAGAGATATGAGATTCTTGCTTGAGGTAGTACGAAAGAAGACACAGAGAGGAAAGATAGTGCGTGTGTTGCCTAGGTATGATAATGATGAGCTGAGCAGAAGGACAGTAATATTGAATGACATAATAGCTAGAATGTGTGACGAGAGAGGACTGGATTATGTGGATGCTTGGGGTGCGTTTGATGACAGAGAGGAATTGTATGCGAGAGACCGCTTACATTTGAATGAAGAAGGACGTAGGCATCTGGAGAGATTGCTGTTCTGAACAAGTCATTGTGTCCCAGGGAGGATGGTAGCAGGGGTGGCCTCTTATGGGAATGGGTACTTAGGAGATGGGGGACGACATCAGCTAACACTGAGCCCAATGGAGTCTAGTGGGGATAATGCTGGGTATAGAAACAACGGCATTTATATGCTTTATACTAATGCCAGGAGTATCCGGAATAAGGGAGAGGAATTGGTGGTGCAGATAGCATCAGCCTGGCCAAAAATTATTGGGATCACTGAGACGTAGTTGACAGAAGAGGATATAATAACAAGAATAGAAGTCGCTGGGTACAGCATTTTTCGGCATGATAGGAAGGGAAAGCGTGATGGTGGAGTACTGCTTTTGATAAGTGACGACCTATGTCCTCTAAGAGTGGAGACTTTGGAAGGCAGTGACACTAATGATTTTGAAAGCATATGGTGTGAGGTGGGAATGGGTACCTAGGAGATGGGAGACGGTGGGCAAGACAGGATATTTAGTGGTGTGTTGCTATAGGCCAAGGAGCACAGAGGGTGGGGACCAGGAGATGTTGAGACAGTTGAGTTTGGCAAGTGCAAGAATGAGTGTTATGGGAGATTTTAACTACAGTAGTATAAATTGGGGAGAGGAAGATGCATGTAGTCTGGAATATGAGAGGAGATGGGCCCTCTCATATTCCAGATAACATTACCCTCATCTGCCCAATGCTGTATATGGTCCTTCACTACTTTCTCCAAGATCTTACTAACTACTGATGACACACAAACTGGCCTATAATTACACTTCCAGTCTGCTACCACCCTTATGCAATGGCACTATCTTACCTTCCTTCCATTCCATGGGCACCTTTCCCACAGCCAGACTTTCATTGAAAAGCCAGGTCAAAGCACTATCAGTTCCCTAGGATATAATGGGATAAAAATGGGAACAGAGCAAACGATGCAGAGGACATAGTGGAATTGTTCAATGAACACTTTATTGGAGTATTTCATCCTTGAGGAGTCAGTTTTAATGCTAGAGGGATTGGGCAGGTTCGAGGTTTAGAGGTACAGGAGGAAAGTGTATTTCAAATACTGAGTACTCTGGATGTCAATAAAGCTGAGAACTGGATGGTATTCACCACAAGTTTTGAGAGAATGTGCTGAGGAACTGACAGTTCCTTTGACCTGCCTTTTCAATGAAAGTCTGGCTGCCGGAAAGGTGCCCATGGAATGGAAGGAAGGTTAGATAGTGCCGTTGCATAAGAGCGGTAGCAGACTGGAAGTGTCTAATTATAGGCTAGTTTGTGTGTCATCAGTAATTAGTAAGATCTTGGAGAAAGTAGTGAAGGCAGATGAGGGTAACTCATCTGCCTTCACTGAAGGCAGATGAGTAATGAAGGCAGATGAGCAAAGTAATGAAGGCAGATGAGGGTTGACTCTCACAGATGAGGTTACCCTCATCTGTGAGAGTCAACATGGATTTGTGAAAGGGGTGCTCTTGTTTTAGCAATATGCTAGCCTTTTATGATAAAGTTACAAGAACATTAGATGCGGGAAAGGCATATACTGCAATTTTCTTAGACTTAGCGAAGGCATTTGCGGTGCCACATGATAAGCTGATATTTAAGTTGTGGCACATGGGTCTGGATGTCATATTGATCAACTGGATTCAGGATTGGCTGTCCGATAGGTATCAGAGAGTTGTGTATGGTGGGACAGTTTCAAGTAAGCAGAGGGTTACTAGTGGCGTCCCACAGGGCTCAGTACTGGGACCTATATTGTTTAACCTTTCTATCAATGACATTGTCAGTGGATTGCAAGGGGATATTCAGTTGTTTGCGGACGATGCGAAGCTGGGAAGGATTATTAGTAATAGTGCAGATGCGGCAGCCCTGCAAGAGGATTTGAATAAGCTAGATAGATGGGCAAATGAATCGGGGTGTCGGTTTAATGCAGCAAAACATAAGGTCTTGAGGTTTGGGAAACATCGATGGGACACTGCATACTCTATGGGAGGAGTTATACTGGAAGAAGTAGGGGAGACAAGAGATCTGATGATTGATAGAAAACTGAAATTTAGGGGACACGTTGTAAAGGTGGTGAAGGTAACACAGAGGATTGCTGCAATAATGAGAAGGACGCTGACCTGCAGAGATAAAACAGTTATCATTCCGTTGTATAAGACCCCTGATCAGACCACACTTGGACTATTGTTCTCAGATTGGTCTCCAGGATTTGAAGGGGGTAAATTAACTGTGGAAAGGGTACAAAGGCAGATAACAAAGATGGTTTCAGGACTGTACAATGATAGTTATGAGATCAGCTGAGGGAATGTGGACTGCAGAGCTTGGTGGATAGAAGGAGAGGTGATATGATTGAGACTTTTAAACTGGTGAGAGGTCGTTACAGGGTTGAAACTGGGGAATTCTTTCGCTTGGTTAAACAGCCGGAAGGAGTGATGACAGGCCATCCCTGGAAGTTACGAAAGGAAACTGTGAGCAAGATGGTGAGAAGTGGTTTCTTTGCATGGAGGTTGGTTGAACCGTGGAATGCATTGCCTGATGGAGTGGTGAGAGCGAGAACAGTCAATGAGTTTAAGGAGTGGTATGATAGACTTTGTGTTTCTTAGGGGGGACCTTCCCTCGATGAGTCTTGATGGACTTTGTGTTTCTTAGGAAGGACCTTCCATGATGAGCCTTTTTACTCCATGGAGGCCTGAATAATAATAATAATAATTATTATTATTATTATTGCATTATGGGATACTGAGGCAACTGATGTGAAGTCATTAGCCTCTATATACAAGTAGCTCAGTCGTGAAATTACTTCACGTGCAAACTTTGTTTGCTTACGCTTAGATAAAGGATGAAAAATAATATCATTTCTTGGCATCTTTATACAAATTTTATAAGAACTATTATAACATGAATCAACCTTCAAACAGTAGATACTTAAAAAAACAAATGCATTTGACATGTGAATAGCATGAAATGAAATAGACCATGAAGCAAAAAATAATAATCCAGAAGGAAAAAGAAACAGAGGAAGACCCTTAAAGAGATAGTGCGAGACTGCAAATGCTCTGAAAAAAAGATGATGACTCATACCACATAACCATAAAATTCAGCTCCTTCTCTCTTCTCCCAATACTCATGTGCTCACGCACTTTCTTACTTGAGCAGCTTTGGCAATATTGATTCACAGTCATATTGAAATTTAATGAAATGAATACAACACAAAGAGAACAAATTAAACAGCAGGTTTAATAGTTCCAATATTTCGTTCTGTCACAGAAACATACTTCAGAATTACGTTATGAAAATTGTAATGCACACACACACAAAACAATAAGTGGAAGAAATTAGACTTTTTAAAGCCTAAAGTCCTATTATGGTGCCCTCTATAGGTGCTATTGGTTTGGTTAGCTAGACCTGACTGGCCATAGTTGTGGTAGTGGATGTATTTTTTGTGTTCATCTAGGCAGATGTTAGCAGATCTCCCAGTTTGACTATAAGTTGAAAGAACATGGAGCCTTGTAAACACCTGGAACAGAGAAGGAACAAAGTGGGTCCTTTGGAGGTGGAGAAGAGAAGCCAGCGCTTTTAATGAGTCTTGAAAGGAGTGCAGTGATTCTATTTCTTTAAAGTTTTGGTTAATGTTTCTGAAATGCCCTGGATATAGGAATAGTAATAGCATTACTCTAGTTTGCATATTGAGAGGGATATATAATTTGTAGATCTCTTTTAGTTGTAACCATTGGACAAGAAAGTTTGCAAATAAAGGTGAGTTCAGTTTTGAGGGAAGCTTGGGTAGAACATAGGTTGCACACACACACAAAACAATAAGTGGAAGAAATTAGACTTTTTAAAGCCTGAAGTCCTATTATGGTGCCCTCTATAGGTGCTATTGGTTTGGTTAGCTAGACCTTTGGTCAGCAAAACTATTGGTTTGGTCAGCAAAACTCTTTGACAAGGGTTTTGATGACACCATATTGGTGTGTGTGGGGGGATGACAGTAAAGTTTAGGTATGGATCTCCCTGTGCAGGTAGGTTTTCTGTAAAATGAGAAAGAGGGGATGCCATATTGGGGCAGATGTGTGATTAGAGTATCTAAAAGAGGGAGGCTATTGTTATTTTCTTTTTCCGTAGTGAACTGGATAATGGGGTGCTGGCTGTTGGGATGGTGAAGAGTGATGTGCATGAGCAATGTAGTTAAATAAAGAACACTCATCAATATATCTCAGCAAATTGAAGGGTTACAAATGGCAATACCCAGAAAATGTTTTTCAGAATACTGTGAATAGAAATTGGTCAGAGGAGGGGAGAGGGAATAGCCCAAGAAAGTACCTTCCATCTGTTTAAATAAGTGTCTTTTCAAGAGAAGTACCCAATATGATAGGAAATCAATAATGTTGGAGATGGGGCAGGGGGGAGCATTTTTCAGTAAAGTGTTAGAAAGGAAGATATTTGTAAATAAGGAGGTGACATCATGATATTATTATTGTTTAAAACTTGGTTTAAAGATTTGAAATGTGTGGAATTTTTTAATAAGATGCAGTGTGGCTAGTAAGTGGAATTAAAGATTTTGCTAAATTTTGGCTAAATTAAATGATAAGGAGTCAGTAGCATCTACTATGGAAAGGAGAGGAGAGTGTAATTAGGTTTATGAATTTTAAGTAATCTTTATTACTAGGGTTGGTCGCAGAGAAACTGAATGGTTTGCATTTTTCAACAACTTCAGGAGGCCAAGATGTGACAATTTTAGAAGACTTTTTAAAAACTTTTCTGGGACTTGGTAGGATCATAATCTAGCAAGTTTATAAGTAGTGTGATCTTTGAACAGCGCATTGATTTTTTGATTATAATCACTGGAATGGGGACAACAGTAGCATTACCTTTGTTAGTTCTAGTAATGACTGTTGTTAAGCCTAAACACATCTTTATTGATTTATGCTATGCATTCTGAATGTGCAAAGTCAGTGACACTTACATTTTTAATTTCTTGAAAAATTAATAGATACCTTGAAAGTGAATATTATACTTCTTGGAAAGTAAAATAAGCATAATATATATATATATATATATTCTAAATTAATAAATTTTAATTTTTGATGATTTTATATGCTGGTTCAAAACAATAAAGTGTGTTTTATTTGTTTTACTTCATTGTTTTATTATTATTATTATTATTATTAACATCTGACCTCCATACAGTCAGAGACTCATCTTGAGAGGTACACGCTATTGCACATCCAACCGTGCCCTAAACTGATTTGATTTGTCTACATTCAGAACACACTCCAGCAATGCATTCCACTCAACAGCCTCTCTCCATGCAAAGAACCTCTCCTCTGCTCACTCCCTCCTTATACAGTTTCCAGGGATGACTTCTTGCCCCCCCCCCATTCCCTCTCCAATTCTATGAAATATCTCTTCCATGTCAACCTGATAACAATCCCTCACTAGTTTATATGTTGCAATCATATTCTCCCTCCCCCCTTTCTTCCTATTCACAAGGCTTTGCATTCTCTCAATCTGTCCTCATACTCCACATTCCAAAGACCACTAACTTACCTTTGTAAATTTTCTCTGGACCTTTTCCAACATATCCTCATCACCATGAAAACCTGGTGACTAAATCTGTGCACAATAATCCATATGAGGCCTGATCAAAGCCTTATACAATGGCATCAAAACCTCTTTATTTCTACATCAGGATCCTCTTTTGTCTCGGTATTCTCTAAGAGCACAAGCTGACTTATGTTTCTTTTCCTTCACTGCCTCTTTAACTTCCAGTGTCCACCATGGAGTTCTGGTTTTTCTATCCTTGCAGACAACCTCACCACATGCCTCTCTGGCTGAATGAATCAGCTGAATTTTTGTGTTGGGACATTGTGTTTTCTTCACGACTTGCCACTGATTCTCCAAGGTTTGGTTCTTGTTCTCAAACCTTCCATTTTTTCTTGAATAACGTTTGTGTATTTTAGTCTGCAGTTCACATCTGAGAGCTGCTCAACTTTTATTCGCTTTAAAACTTTCTTACATGTTCTTCTTTTGATTATGAAATTGAATTTTATTCTGCTCAAGACTAAATAGTGATCACTTTCAATTTCAAATCCTCTGTACACTCTAGTGTCCTTCACCAAGGAGAAATCATCACTATGAACAATAACATAGTCAATGAGACTTCTTATTCCTTGGCTCTTCTCTCCATGTGAATTTGTGCACATTTTTGTGTTGGGACATTGTGTTAGTAATATTAATAGTCACATTAATAATGTGAATTAATTAATATTAATAATCATAATAATTAAATGCTAATTATTAATTAATAATTTTGATACTGAAATTAACTCATTTTAAAATTTTACATTCTATTTTGTTATAGACTGAATTTCTTCAGAAATGGTTTGTGGTACTTCCCGAAGTAGCATATGAGAAAATACAAGCTGCATATATTTACAACTGTAATTCTTGGGTCAGGGAGTATACAAAATATCATGATAGAATTCTAGCACCTTTAAAGGTACTGTTTTGCATTGATGTTTAATTTAAAAAAAAAAAAAAAAAAAAAAATTAAATGTCATGTATTTTGTATATCAAGTTTTGAACTTTCTAGTAACTAGGTAATTTTTGCTGATCAGTTAATCATAATTATTGATGCACCTAAAATGTTATGTTTTCCAAGTTTCCATAAACATAAAAAATCTCAGTCAAACAAAGGTGTTCAATGTGAATTTTTTTTCTTTCTGGGATGAAAGGTTACCCATCTCATACATATCAAACATTTCAGCTAATATCATTAGAAATATTTGAGACATGGAGATATGATGTATTAATATTAGCTGCTCTTAATCATTTGATGTCTTCCATATTATGATCTCCAGCAATCTTAACTGCAATACCCATAATTCTATGGGTATGAAAATTATATGTATATTTTTGAAGCCTTGTTGCCTGAGTCATTAGCGTATCCACTCTCCAGCCAAATGGCTGTGGGTTTGGATCCCACCATGGATGTTTGTGATTGTCTGTGAAAATACCAGTGGTGGTAGGCAGTAGATGGTGCTTGTGTAGATGATGACAAAGATGGAGAGATGTAGAGCAGGTAGAGCCTTTCCTCAATGAGTTAGGACTCCCTGGAGGTGTCGTGTAATAATAATAATTTTAATAAGAATAAAGCAGATACGTGTTTCACTAATTTTGACGGCATCATCAAGAAACTGCACTAGAAAAATAAATGAGAAAGTTCTGAAGATCCACAAAGTAACTTGAAACATACTCAGAGGATGAAAGCACAGTCAGGCATGTGAAATTGTCTAGCATAAGTATTATGTGCAGTTTGTTATTACCACCACCACCACTAGTACATCATATCTCCATATCCAAATATTTCTACTGATATTAGCTAAAATGTTTGATATGTATGAGATGGGTAACCTTTCATCCTAGAAAGAAAAAACTTCACACATGTATGTGAAAACTAAATAAATTTTTTACTCCTTTATGTTTTGCTCAATATGTCATGAGCTTCATTCAAGGAGAAGGCAGAAGAACTGGTAACAACATTTAAATCTAAATACACGAATGAGTCATGCAGCATGTGTATAATATTACATCTCAGTTGCAGTTGAGCAGTAGGAGGAAACACTATTAAAATTCAGAGACATGGGTATAGATGTATAATTAATTAATTAGTTTTAAAATATTATAAACAATTAACACAATCACTTCCCAAAACTTTGAGACAGCCATACAGTCTGTCCAATTAAAATTAGGGTTATGGCATAGGGTTTCAAACAATTTGCAAAAATAGATAATCAAACTTGAACCCTGTAGTATAGCATCTGTATGTTTAAGTGAACTGTGTTTAGTATTGATGGTATGAAAAGCAAGTCCTTCAGATTCCAGAATGAAAGCACAGTCAGAAGTTCTTGGCCTAACAATTTAAAAACAAATTTATAATTTCAAATTTATTTTTATTTTTCAACATAACCTCCTTTAAGACTATTACATTTATTCCAGCGATGCTCCAGTACCATTAGCCCTTTCCTGTAGTGGTTCTCAGTAAGATCTGCAAAATACACCTCTACAGCTGCAATCACCTCTTGATTTGAAGAAAAACGCTGACCAGCGAGGAAGATTTTTAGTTTTTGGGAAGAGATAGAAGTCAGAAGGAGCCAAATCTGGGAAATAGGGTGGATGTTCCAACAATTCATAGTGCAGATCCCTTAATTTTCCCATTGCCAAAACACCTTTGTGGGCAGGTGCATTGTCCTGATGAAAGATGGTTTTTTCTTCTGCAGACTGGGTCCTTTCTCATGAATTTTTTCGTCTAGTTAAAAGATCAGAATAATATTCCCTGGTTATTGTTTTACCCTTTTCAAGATAATTAATAAACATAATGCCTTTAGCCTCCCAAAACACCAATGCCATGACCTTTCCTGCTGATGGAACTGACGTCTTCTTTGGCACCAAAAAACTGGCTTCTGTCCACTGTTTTGACAGCTGTTTGGATTCTGGGGTGTAATGGTGAATCCGAGTCTCATCCATTGTAATAAATCGATGCACAAAATCAGTTTTATTCTTGTTAAAACGCTCCAAGGAGTGTTCAGAGATTTTCATGTAAGTGCATTTTTGATCTGCTATGAGCAAGCGATGCACCCATCTTGCGCAAAGCTTTTTTATTTGCAATTCTTCATGCAAAATATATCCTACAAATTCTTGTGAAATGACTATGCTGTCAGCAATTTCACGCACTTTGACTCGCCAGTCATCCAATACTATATCGTACACTTGATCAATGATTTCTGGTGGTGTTGCACTTTTTGGACGTCCTTGATGTGTATTATCTTCAAGGCTTGTAAAGCCACTTTTAAACTTGGCAGCCCATTTCTTAATTGTCAAAAATGAAGGAGAAGAGTGCCCATAAACTTTAAATGAATTTCTTTTGACGTTAAACCTTCTTTTACAAAGAATTGTAAAAGAAGGTTGTCTGTATCAAGGGATACAGACGACACTTTTGCTTCAGACAGCTGTATAAAACAAACTACTTGATAAAATAACTTGCACTTTCACATGGATGCTTATGACAGATGTACTAAATTAGAAAAAAAAAAAAACCTTGCCAATAGTGTTGCCATCTATGGTCGATGCCGAGAACTTTTTAGACCACTCTTGTAATCTTGATGTTCTTGGATTCTAACAGCAGCAGAAATTTATTGAGCAAAATATATAGGAATAATAAATTCTATTCAGAGAGAGAGGTATGGAAATGATAGAAGAGGAGAGAATAGGAGCATTAGAAGAGAGAGAATGAGAGAGGGGTATAGGAATGATAGAAGTGGAGAGAATACAAACAGTGGAAGAGATGGAATGAGAGAGAGAGTTATGGGAACGATAGAAGAGGAGAGAATGGAAACAGACAGAGAGAATGAGAAGAATGCAGGGGAGTGCTGGAACCAGGGATAGAGTGATGCTGGACAGCAGGTAGGTAGGGGAACACAGAGTGAAAGAGTTAGAAGAGAGAGAGTGAGTGAAGGATGCAGTTGAACAGTCAAGGAACAGAGTGGTATGAACTGTGATGTATGGAGACTCGATGATCCATGGTGTGCAAGATAGGATGCTAGAGAAGTGTTTGCCTGGAGGAATGAAATAGAGTGTGACTATGGCAATTAAGCAGGGTGAAAGTGTGGATCAGATGACTGTGATGGTGTGCACGAATGACTTGATAGGCAATGTAAATTGGGTGGCGAGAGATCTGAGATTCTTGCTTGAGATTGTAGGAAAGAAAATGCAGAGAGGAAAGATTGTATGTGTGTGTTTCCCAGGTTATTGTGACAAGCTGAGAGGAAGAGCAGTAATAATGAATAGCATAATAGCCAGAATGTGTCAGAAGAGAGAATTGGAATATGTGGATGCTTGGAGGCATTTGAGGACTGAAAGGAACTGTATGCGAGAGACTGCTTGCATTTGAATGAGGAAGGACATAGGCATCTGGAGAGATTGCTGTTTTCTGAACGAGTTGGTGTGTCACTGCTGGGAAACTAGAATTTCCAGGGTGGATAGTAGCAGGAGTGACCTCTTGTGGGAATGGGTGCTTGGGGGAGGGACAACATGGGGTAACACCAAGTCCAGTGGGTCTGGAGGGGATATGATAAATATAGAAGCAGTGACATTTTTATGCTTTACTAATGCCAGGAGTATTCAGAATAAAGGAGATTAACTGATAGCATCAGCCTGGCCAAAGATTATTGGGATCTCTGAAACGTAGTTGATGGCAGATGATATAATAACAGGAATAGAAGTAGCAGGGTACAGCATTTTTCTGCAGGATAGGAAGGGAAAATGCAGTGGTGGAGTATTGCTTGTGATAAGTGATGACTTGTGTCCTCTAAGAATGGAGGCTTTGGAAGGCAGTAACACTAATGGTTTGAAAGCATATGATGTGAGGTAGAGATGGGCAAGACAGAATATTTAGTGTGGTGTTGCTACAAGCCAAGGAGCACAGAGGATGGGGAGCAGGAGATGTTTAGGCAGTTGAGCTTGGCAAGTGCAAGAAGAATGATTCTTGTGGGAGTTTTAACTACAGCAGTATAAGCTGGGAAGAGGAAAATACATGTAGTAATAAGGGAAAGGAATTTCTAGAATTATTGAGAGACAAATCTTAGGCAACATAATAGAGGGAACAAGAAGTTCAAGAGTTTTTGATTGGTCATAACCAGTGGTGGCTCTTGGCTTGAAATTGTGGGGTTGCTGCAACTTTCAAAATATACATACATACACACTGTAAGTACAGTGTATACATGTTTGAATAAAATATCAAAATTATGGAAAAATTTAAAAAAAAAATAAACATGAAAAAATATTGTTTATTGTCGATAAAATTATACAGTTTAATATAATTCAAAATTACTTAAAAATAAAATCCATTCCTTTAATTGTAATTAAAGGAATGGATTTACAATTTTTGAACATTACAATTAAATCCTTTAATTGTAATGTAAACATATGCTACACGCTCATATTTTTGCACGTGTAGCAATAACACTGTGGTAAACACAGTGCTGCTAGCGTTCTTCACCCTCCTAAGTGCTACAAGATGGAATTTTATTATTTGTTATAAAAAATAAGAGAATTGTATAGGATTGTTGATGATAAAATTAAATATTACAAGCAAATATAAATAAATTAATTAATATATTTATATATCGAGAAAAATTGGGGGTGCTGCAGTTCTGCAGTGCCTATGCATTAGCCACCCCTGGTCATAACATCAGAATTGCTGATAATAACTGTGATGACATCTCTCCCACCAGTTGGAGAGAGTAACCATATGGTTTTGACTTGGAAGATGAATAGACATGCAGGAGTATCAAAGAGACGGGAATGTACAGGCCCGGCACAAAGCAGGGGCGGAATGGGTGAATGCCGCAGGCGGAAAAGTAAAATGGCAGAAAACTTAGAGTTTATGTTACAATTATACTGGAGGCAGAAAAAATTTTTTAAAAAAAATTAAATTTATATATACATATTTTTAAAGCATATTTATATTATATTCTAATTATAATCTCCAAATAATTATTTTTATTTTGATAATCCCTGGCACCAGTACCATCGACAGAGTGTAGTATAGAGGGAGCCTGCCTCATGGTGCTGCTTAACACTCGGCGGCGCTCGCATTTGATCTGACAGATACATGCTAATTGTTAACATGAATATTCTTTAACCTACCTATTGTATAGGTTTGGGGTCATGAGTCGCTGCGCATGAGTATATTACTAGTGCTATTTTGCACTTTTGTTACTGTCAGTTTGGTTTAACACGTGTTATGCAAAGATTTGTGATATTTGACCCTGCGGAGGTCCTGGCAGATCTGACAGATACTTGCTAATTGACATAGATATTTTATTGTATAGGTTGAAGGTCATGACTAGCTTCCCGTGCATATGTTACGAGTGATATTCCACACTTTTCTTTCTTTTTTTTTTTTTTTTTTTTGCTATCAGTTTGGTTGAACATGTTTTTTGTAAAGGTTTGTGATATTTGATAGTAAATTACCGTGAGCTCTGATGTCAGTATAGCTCATAAATATAAATGCTCAGATTATTCGTGTGCTGAACAACACTGTGAAATATTTAGGTGCAGAATATTTATTAGAAATCTCATAATGCAGTTAGTGTTAGAACAAATAAAAAGGCGTTCAGAAATCTCTACAGGTGTGAATAGGCCTTTACACCTGAAACTTCATCAATTTCAGACACAATTTGAAGGAAATTCTAATGAAGACATAGATACGGCTCCCTCGACAAACAGAAAAAGATGTTTCGTGTACTATGCATCCAAACGAGTCACTTATCAAAACATTTTTGCAAGCATTGTAAAAAGTATTATGCTTTCAGCATAGCAATATTGTTTGCAATGACTGTTATGATGGAAATCTAACTATTGAAGATTCTGATTAATTAATGCTAAATGCATTTGTTTAGTTTTATTTTCTTTCATTATTGATGTTTGCGTTATTTTGTAACAAAAATTTTTATTCTTTATATTTCTTTGTTTCAATAATTTCTAGATTATAACTGAAAATAAATAAACCAGCATGAAATAGAGAGCCAAAGGCTTATTTATCATACATGTCCTCTAGAACATCTCTTCCCAAACTGTGGGCCGCGGTCCCCTTCCGGCCGCAAGTTTTGTTGAGGGAGCCGTGAAATAATGAAAACAAATTTAAAATGTTTTAAGACTAAGTAGTTCTTTTTTTTTTTTTTTTAATCTTAAAAGAAGCGCATTTAATTTTTATTATTTATTATTTCTTTTATGTTATTTTTTTATATTTTAATGTAAAAAATTACACATTGGTGTTGGTTCACAAATTTTGTTTCCTGCGTATTTCGGCACTTAATGAATATTAGTAATTATATGCTTATTCATATAAGTTTCATTTCAAAGGTATTGATAAGAAGCACAAAAAAGCTTACAAATGCAAAATCTTGAATATAAACTGTATTAAATATAAACTGTATTAAATATAAATACAATAATTATTATAATAATATATGTCTGTATTATGATTTTTTTTTAGATGGGTGGGGCCATAAAATATTTTAATTTTTACCTTTACATCCATAAGTTTGGGAAGCACTGCTCTAGAAGATGTGCTTTGCATTTATGGAAAATACTAAGGAAAGTCGTCTGGGGCTTACTCAACCTTTACTATGAGTTGTCCATAAGGCACTACTTACGCTTGCATCTGCTGAAACGTTTAGTTTCTATATATTCGGCACGAAACCCTTGTAGTTTCTATATTCGGCTATGAAATAATGTTGGATTCAATATTCACTTAATTTGTACCATCATGTATTATATTTGCAGTGTTTTTTCTTTGTTTTTTTTTTTTTGCATATTAGCACATACTAGTAATGAATGTATCTCTCAGATATACCATGTCGTACGCTGCAAAATTACTGGGAACTCGTTCAGCCATATTATGGCAACAAGATATTTTACAAAAATATAGCATTTAGTTTATCAAATAAAAAAAGGTGCCATTTCCCATTGACAGTTAAATATGTGCTTATTATATTTTATTAATAAAAAAAAATTATAATAAATTTAGTTTAATCCTTTATCCAAGTGTGTGCAAACAAAGTTTGCGCCTGAAAGTATCTTCAGGACTGGGGTAAAGTGGTACAACACCGGGCAACTCCTTGCAAAGGTGGAGCAAGCCAGTCCTGAAGATACTTTCAGGCGCAAACTTTGTTTGGTATGACATTCTAAGTGAAGTCAATGCATCTAGCAAAAAAAAGCAAAATATGTCTTGCAATATTATGGAAGCTTTGAAATCCTTAATTGTCACAAAAAAATTCTTGAAGTCATACAGAAGCGAAAATAATTTTTTGAAAGTTAAGCACCAAGCCCATAACTTTGCTCTAAATATTGGGTTGAATGCTGATTTCCCAACTAACGACAGCACACGAACTCGACATGTAAAAACTTAATTCGATTACGAATGTCCTGACAAATCAATTACTAATTAATGTAATTTCTGATTCAGCAATAACATCAATCACTGAGAGATTTTAAGAACTAAATAAATATGAATCAATTTTTGGGTTTCTCTTTAACATTAGTAACTTAAAATTTGATAATGATACAGTAAAAAAAGCTTGTTTTGACTTGGAAACTGTTCTGTCTAATGGTGATCAAAAAGATATTTCAGCAATAGATTTATTAGATGAATTAATGATGTTCTCTCAGAGAATATCAAATAATTATTCTCCCAAAAAAGTATTAAATTATATTTGTGCAAATTAATGCATAAGTCTTTTTCCTAACGAATTCTTTTAACAATCCCAACTACAGTTGCAAGTTCAGAGCACGGTTTTTCTAAATTAAGACATTAAAAATTATTTTAGGTCCACAATGTCCCAAGAGAGTTAGATGGCTTAGCCACTTTATCTATTGAAAGTGATATAGCTGAGACATTAGATCTAGAAGAAATAGTAAAATCTTTTGCCGAAATTAAGGCTAGAAAGGTTTCTTTTTTTAAAATAATTAAAACTGTTAATTCTTAATTTAGATTTTTTCGTATTTGTTTTGTCATATTTAATGTGATTTATGTAATATTTATAAATTGTGTTTAAATTATGTACTCATTATATAATGAACAAAAATATTTTATTTATTTATTTATTCACTATATATATATATATATATATATATATATTCATTTTAATATAAACTGACTAAAAATTCGAGAATGATAACAAATTGAGATTTATTTGAAAATGCAACATGTTTCGTTGGGATTGACTTAGAAAGCTATTAAAAGACACAGAAAAAACATTGAGACACTCTAAAGCTATACAATTATAAAGCTATAATATTCGACTGTAAATTACAGTTATTATGAACTTGAACTATAGTCCGTGTTAAAGTTCTATTGTTGTACACTTGTGCGTGTGTGGAACCACGCGATCTCCAGTATCTGATAGTAGAGCTGAAAAAGTCAGGCAAGTTATAGCTGAGATTATTGTTCATATGAAGAGTGTCAAAGGTGATTTATTTTGACTCGACAATGCGGCGTTCTACCTCATCGTAGCAAATATGTAGGTTTGAAGTTGTTGTCCAATTTACTTCATGTCTCTGTTATTTGTCTGGATGAGATCTAATGTATGAATTACTTTGCAAATTATTTTTGCACATTATGAGCCTGCAGCCTCACTAAGCTCTGAAATGTTGGAGTAGAAAATTGTCATTGACATAAGGCATCAAACATGATGAGCAGTCTCTAGAAAAAAAAAACATGAACAGTAAGACCTGATTTATCACTCATTTTTGGCGATATCATTGAGAGATTTATCCTCTCATATTTCAGACTCCTCTTAGTGTGTAAGTTTTATCACAGTAGCAGGATATACTTTAGATATCAGGATGTTTTGGAAAAGATAGGAGATCCTAAAAGCATTTCAAGTGTTTGCAGTGGCTTCAAAACGTTTTAACATCTACACTTGGTAATATAATAGCTATATGTCAGCATATGGTAAAGAGATGAAATCTGCATATCTGGCTTATTATCAACATATAACAGTTTCTGGAAAACTCTTTTGAGTAATAATTTTGAAAGGATTGCTTGGTTTCAGCGTGAACTTTATTTATGATAGAGAATATTTAGAGAAAAAAGTGCAAACTCATTTAGAACATCATTAATGGTAGAGTTCCAGAATATAAAATATATTATTGATGTAGTGCCAGTGTGGAGGTGGTTTCAAATGTGTTTGAAACCACCTCCACACTGGCACTACATCAATAATGTAAGTTTGTGACTAGAAGAAATGTTATATCCAAGCAGGCTAGCATTATTAATTATTATATGGGTTTCAGGTCAGTTCGTCTTATCAAAATCTTGTCCATTCCCCCGATTTCGTCCATTACTTTTCTTGTCCAGTAGGACATAATTTCTTCCAATCTTATTTGTCCAATCCTATTTCGACCAGTGCTATTTGTCCAGTTGAAAATAATTGGACGAAATGCCCTGAAAGCATCTGGGTTTGAGGTTGTTTGTGCAATCCTATTTCGATTTAAAAATAATTGGACGAAATGCCCTGAAAGTGCCTGGGTTTGAGATTAGTCCAAGGAGTTATAAGTAACTTGTGATCATTAATAATAGTCAGTTGACGTTAAAATTTTTTTGTAATTTATCCTTAAAATTTGGCAATGCGGTGACGATCACCAACAACATGGTTAGGAAAGTTAAAAATAATGTAAAGAGATTGGCACAAGACAATATGCATGGTCCACCCTCACACATTATGCGTATGGTTATAGTACAAGTTCAGCAAGATGAAGTATTACTTATGCTGCTGGAGAGGAATAGTTTACGGCGGCAAGTCAATAGATGGCAGAACACTGCGAGGCCTCGTACTCTTGCAAGTTTGGTTGGTGTTGATATACTCGAAGAATATCAAGTAACGTTAAATCATGACAGATTTCTTTTTTTATGATTCTCGTGTACAGGACGAGAATTGTCTTCTTGTTTTTGACACAACGGAGAACCTAAGATTACTTGGAGCGAGTGACATTATCTTCTCCGATGGCACAATTAAAACTGTGCCCTCACAATTTGCTCAGTTTTACTATGCATGGAATATTTTGAGAGCACGTCATGCCTCTGGTGTACACTCTAACTCCCGCAAAACCTGAGACTACATATCGGTCAATATACCAGCATGTTGTCAACATCGCAAAACAAGCAGCAATCGTTGTGAATCTACATACAGTTATGATGCTTCGAGCTGGCGAATATGAATGCTGCACTGGAGATATTTCCTAATGCAAATATAAAGTTGTCTGTTTCACTTTTCTCAGGCCCTTTGGTGGCTTTGGGTCTGTCACAGCAGTATAAAGTTGCAGGAAGCTCTGTACGTGAAGAAGCATCGATGCTGTTTGGCTTGCTATTCGTGCCAATTGACGACGTACTTGAGGTATTTGACTACATTGCGGAGAGTGTTTCGGAAGACCTGGAAGAAATGATAGAGTATGTTGAACGTATTTACATCAGCTTGCATGGGGGGGGGGAACCATTGCTTTCCACCCTAGGTATGGAATGTCCATGATTTGGCCATCAATGGGATACAGAGAACCAACAATTCTGTAGAAGTTGGCATAACAAATTCCAAAATTTGATGGTGGTGTACCATCCATCACTTTGGAGGGTCATCGATTCCCTGAAGGAGGAACAGAGGCAGAACGAACAAGATATAACATGCCTTCTTGGAGGTCAAAGAAACATCAGGGCTCCTGTGAATAGCCGGTACCTATGTAATCAAGAACGCATTTTCTTCCTAGTACAGCAATATCCTCAGTACACTGAAAACAGACTCAACATGTACCTGCGGTCAATGAGGAAGACTAAATTCTCCAAACTCCACAGATTTCAAAATCCATTATCTCGTTTTCACATACCGTTTCACATCAATTTCCGAATTATTCTGTTGTTTCCTTATTTGATTTGTTATAGTTAAATGCTCACATACATATCTTCTAGAAATTTGTACAAATTAAAACAAGTGGCTCAGAATCACTCTTGCGTTTTCACTTCTGAGTGGAAAAATCTAGGTGGGACATAGTGATATATAGGACATATTGAGGTTGGACAAAATGACCTGATGGGTCAAATTGAGATTGGACGAAATGTCTGACCCGACAAGTGTTCCCTTGGACAAACTTATAAAAGGACAAAAAAACTTGGACCATCTGCCCTCAAATCATTATATGGTATCTCCATTGAGTCTGGAGACTCATTGTGGGACAGCAACACTAACTTTCATACACACAAAACTTCTCATGCCCTCCTTAAATTCATTTACCGGCGTGATTGGTCAACCTATAATGCATTAGTGCCATGTATGGAAAGATTGTTGGAAGTTTTTTCACTTGGTTATACTATAAATTAAAGATACCAAGAAATTATATACTTGGTTTAATCCTATATCCAAGTGTAAGCTAAGCAAACAAGTTTGCACCTGAACTATTTCTAGGACTGAGGTAACTCATATATAGATGTTTATGATTTCACATCACTTGTCTTAGTATTCCATAATGCAAAGCACATCCTTATGAGTATGTATAATTCTATGCATGACGAGAAGGATCGTTACCAAGACCAGTTCGACCTTTGAGGTCTTGTCAGTGGGAGTCAGACCCAGAAGTGATACCAAGGTTGAAGTAATGAAGAAGTCATATTTTCATATATGAGTTGTCACACCTTTTGGAAACTCATATATGAAAATATGTATGCGAAAACGTATATGAATATATGACTTCTGCATTACTTCAACCTTGGTATCACCTCTGGGTCTGGCTCCCACTGACGAGACCTCAATAAAGGTCAAAACCGGTCTGGATAGTGGCCCTTCCTGTAATGCATAGCGTTATATATACCCGTAAGGATATGTGCTTTGCATTATGGGATACTAAGGCAAGTGATGTGAAGTCATAAGCTTCTATATACGGGTTTCCCCAGTCCTGAAATTAGTTCAGGCACAAACTTGTTTGCTTACAGTTGGATAAAGGATTAAACTAAGAATATAATTTCTTGGCATCTTTAATTTATGTATGGAAAGAGAATTGGAAACCTGGAACTTTTTCATATTTGATTTTGAAGGCTTGTACATTGTATTCCTTGGGAAACACATGGGAGACAAGGCTGTTCCAAAATAACAGCAGCAGTAGGAATGAAGGAGGAGGAAGAGAAACTTGTTCTGTGAGTGTGGAACTTGACTCTGAAGGAATATTGTGTGGTAGCTGTATGTATTTCATTGGATTTGGTAGAGAGAGAGAGGGGAAGGGATTATTGATGGTAGTTCTGATGTACATTTGCCATGGAATATTTATAGAAGATGCATACTATAAATACTAGATGCCTGTCTGAGAATGGTTGTCGTGAGTTGGTAAGAGATGTGGTTAATCTGTCTCACTGCTCATCTGCATTTCATTGAGTAATTTTTGGGAGCTCTTAGGTGTGTGTGCAATACTTAGATGGATTCGTGATTTGTACAGGGTTTAATATCTGCTTTGAATGAAAGAGGAATCGTAATTTTTTTTTATTCCAAGGAGGCACTGTGTGTATGCAAAGAGAGTCTTGATGTCAAGGTAATCCCAAAAAGAAAGTTCTCTTGCCTAGAGATTTGACCATTGTCAAAGGTAAAACTGGGATAATATGTATTTTATTTTTATTTTATTTTATTATTATTATGTAACACCTCCAGGGAGTCTGAAGACTCGTTGAGGGAGGGCACCTAGTCTACAACTCTCCTTTTCCACCACTCTACCATCCCCAACTACCTTCATCGTCTACACCAGCGCCATCTACCACCGACCACCACCACCACTAGTATCTTCACAAACATCCATGCCCACTGTGGGATTCGAACCTGCAGCCTTTTGGCTGAAGAGCGGATAAGCTAACCACGTTGGCCATTATTTATTTTTTTTATTTTTATTTTTTTGTGGGAAATAAGGCAGAACTGTGTTTTGCAGGTGTTGAAATTAAGGTTATTCAAGTCCCATCGAAGAATGGTTTGGAGATTTAGGCTTGCAAGAGTTGTTGATCTGTGAGCTGTGGTTTAACATAATTCTTGTCAAATGGCATTGGTGAAATCCTTACTGGCGATTGTTTGTTAATTGAGTACGTTCAAGATAGCATAGGATTTGGTTGTTGATGATGACTGTTTCTCCATTACTTCAGTGAGGACTTTGGGCAGTAGTTTGATGGTAATAATTTGGAAAGAGGTTGGACCTGGGCTAATTTCCAAGGGAAGTTGTCAGTGAAGTAAGAGAGCATGAATAGGTGACATAGAATAGGAGTCAACTCTTCTGAAGTGCAGATCTTCAAGACAATTGGAGGAAATGCAGACTTTTTGGTTAAAATTTTTCTGTTCACTTCCTGGTAAAAGGTCAGAGAAGACATTGAGTGTTGGATATTTGGAATGGTTGGGGGATATTTATCAAAATCATCTATGCAGGCATTTGAGGAAAAGTATGATGCCAGAAGATTGGCTTTCTCTATGGGTGGCAATCCCAGTAGACCCATCTAGGTGCAGTAGCAGTGGGAGCAGTTTCAGACAAAAGTTGTGGCCAACTGCTTTGGCCAGAGGGGCTAAAATGCATGGCTGCCTGCCATTTGGGCATGATGCAAATTTTCTGCTTTTGGCTCTGGAAATAGTGTTTTGATGCATTAATGATTTTTTGCAGCTGTTTTAGGCTTTGGTGTAAATAGCGAGAGAAGGCAAAGTTCTTGATGACAGCCTGTTGGTTCATTTGTGTACAGCCTTGGCAAATCTTCTGGAGAACTAGGGTTTATTTAGGGAATGGGAATTTACTATGGAATGGGGAATATGTGCTTCTACTCTAGAAAGGATTACTTTAGTGATGCATTCAGTGCATAAACTTGAAAGGCTTATACACTGAATGCAATAATCCAACTACGGGAAGAGACATAGAAATCTTGGATGTCATCAAACTTGGCATTCTTATAATGTCAGATAACTCTTGGTTGAGATTGGCTCTTTGGGTGTTGCTCAGTGGAAATAAGAACAAGGTTGTGGTCTGTTTTACGTAAGGGAGATACAATCTTCACAGTATATTTGGAAGGATCGCTAATGGGGAAGAGATCCATAGTATTTATAGAGTGGTTGGAATTGTCTGGTATTCTGATGGGCATGCAAACGATTTTCATTAAGTCATTTGTGATAGAAAATATCTCAGCATCTCTACATGCTTGCTTTGTACAGTTGGAGAAGGAAAGCTAGTTTGTATTATGTACATTGAAATCACTGAGTAAGATTACTGAACTGCTAAGAAAGTTGGATTGAAGGACACGACTTTCAAAGAATAGAAGTCAAAGCGTTCTGAGTGGTTGGTGGCACTGGGGAGTGATATGGACAGCAGATGAATTTGACCCTTACTTGTCACGCTCTTACATAATTTCTTCGGATGACCCTATGTCTCTATTTGTCATATATTGAATATTTTCCTTTGCATCAATTATATAAAACCCCTTTAATATCTTTCCAGTTTCTATCATATTCATCTTTTCTGCCTGTCAAATAAACATTGTAACCCATACACCTTTAACCTATCATTACAGATAACATCCCACAGACCTGTCACCAGTTTGGTCGCTCATCTCTAAATCCTCATTACAATCTGCTGATCCCCAAGAAACCCAGATGACCAAACTTGTGCACAGTAGTTAAAATGCAGCCAAATCAGAGCCTTCTACAGAGGGATTATAACTTTCCTATCTTTATTGTTAGCATGCTTTTCAAGATGCAAGTAATCCTTGGAGCTATTTTATGAACTTTTGCAATATGCTTTCTGAACCTCAACTCTCTGTCCATCATTATCCCTAACTCCCTAGCCTCAGAAATTTCCTGCAATATAATACTAGCGATATGATACACATTATGTAACCTTTACAACCCAAAGTGCATAATCTTACATTTTGCAACAATGCCAATTTATTTAAATCATCCTGCAGGATATCTACATCATCTTTATCAACTAATACCTTACCCAGTTTTGTATCATAAGCAAACAACTGATTATCCCCCCCCCCCTTCCTCCTTAAACTTTTCCCTATATAATTGATATACAAATTAAATAGTAGTGCCCTAGTTTGGAACCTTGGCATACTCCACTGATCACCCCTCATTCTCCTGGATTCTGCACCACCATACACTACTCTCTAGTGTCTGTCTCTGTCTGCCACTCCACATCGATGCTACTAGCTTCATATCCATTCTTACTTTGTCCAATTTTTTTTTTATTAGTTTTCCATGTGGTATTCTGTCAAATGCCTCTGCAAAATCCAGCAGCGTTGTGTAGCCATTTCCTTTATCCAGTTCCAGTGTTACATATATTATAAAATGTGAATAAATTACTAATACAGAACCTATCCTTTACAAAGCCATGCTGCCCACTGTTTAATTTTACCTATAAACAACTTTTTCAATACATTAACAACCACGCCTGATATAACAATGGTCTGTAGTTTGCTACTTCTATCTTGGAGAAACCTTTATGTAGTGGAACTGTCTTACCCTTCTCTTGCACATTTACAAAATACATGCCATCTAGTCCCACTGCTATGTTTGTATTTATATTTTTCCATATGCTGAACACCTCCTGTTTAACATTTTGAAATGTATCTTTGTAACATCAACAACTGCAAAATCCTTTGCAAAATGTTCACTCAGCAACTCAACTATTTCTTTTGTCTCTGTTACCTTCCTACCATCAGCATTGATAAAAGTCATCCTACCATAGTCATTTTTCCTCTTACTTGCTACAAAAAAATTCTTTTGGATTTAGTTTGTCCTGCTTAGCTAATTTTCTTTAATAATCTGATTTGTCTTTCCTTACCAGACTAGTCATCCTTCTTGCTAGCACTTTGTAGTACTCATGAATATGTTAATCACCATTTTCTTTAAATTCCCTCTACAGTTTTGTTTTCCCTGCTCTTGCTTTATTTCTTAACTCATCCACTTTATTCCCACTAGGTTTATTCTCCTGACCTTTGGTATCCAGTCTGATACTGCTTTCAAACAATCTGATCACTTCCCATGCATTGCTGACATTCTTTCCTTGTAGCTTCTCAAGCAGTGGCATTGCTCCAAGATGCCTCCTAAGGCTGCCATAATTACCAGCCTTATAGTTCAACCTAAACCCTTTCTTGACAGAGAATTCTACACATTTAGCAACTTATCAGAATTTCTTTTTCTGATTGAAAGATCAAAAAAAGATTTCCTGATTAGAAACAGGATTAGTGACAGAGTGTCAACCTTGGTTATGAATATATCTTCTGATGCTGTTACCAGATCAGCACTCTCAAACCCCTGGTCCCCTCTATAACATGTTGCTTCAAGTAATTATCCTGGAGCACATGTATAAATTCCATTTGCATCTTGCCATGTCCCATTTCCTCCCATAGTTGAAGTATCCCATAATTTTTCAGCCTGTTCTCATGCGAATCTGCTGATTAGCATGAGAACATTAAAATTTACATCTTGCTGTGGACCTCCTGGTCTGTAGCAGCAAACAACAATATATTTTGTGCTATTCGCCTCTATCTCACACCAGTCAGCCTCAAATGAACCATCTCCTACAGACCTAAAATCCTATTTAATTTCTAATTTTGTTTGTTATAGTTCTTCATCTATCATCAACAGTTCCCTACCTCCTGTACTATTCCCTCTATCCTTCCTGAAAATACAATATCCTTCTAACTATATCATTTTCTGTCAACCAGGTCTCACTGATGCGTATAATTTTTGACTAAGTCGAGCTGACCAATTCCAAAAACGTTTTGCTAAACAACACTTTCTTCAGATCTCTAACTCTAAAACTGTTCAGATATAGCATCAGGCATGTATAAGTCCTTTCATCCATCAATTTCCCTCCATATATCTATAAACTACACACCATTCCTCTTGCACAGTCTTCTCATTAACTTATCAGCAATCATGGCCTTTCTCAATTCTGTCCTATGATACCGAAGCAACAGACTCACAATCTTTACTTTCTTACTCTTCATTTTCATTCTTTCAACAACTTCATCATATTCTCTCTCACTGCATATTTTTCCCCTTTCAAATAATTTTTCCTGTCAAATCAATCAACTCTTCCACTTCTGGAATCTAACAGCTTCACTAACATCCTTGATCTTTGCACTTGAGAAACATATTTTTCTCACTTTCTCATTAATTATATATGTTATCATTGAATCTCCCTGCACTATCCTCTACATATTTGTAGAGGATAGTGCTGGGAGATAATACAGCATAACTGCTATATTGTCAGAAAATCATATCCAGTTAATATCACCTCCATAAAAATTCTCGTTTCTTCAGTTCTGCTTATTTATTTATTGCTTCTTCAGTGGAGTGATTAAATAGTATTGGAGAAATTGAAAATACCCTTGTCCTATACCTTTATATATACTTGCTGTTTTTGTTTTGCTGTTTATTGTTTCTATTTTGGCTTCTTCATGCTTGCAGAGTTTAAATCTGGACCTTCACTCTCTCTTCAATTCATCTTTATTATGAATGAAAAATACTAGGTTTTAAACTTGTGTATGTTTTATTTTTATTTATATTAGATGTGTTTCCTCTACATGCATATCTGTCTATAAGGCTAACAGCATCATCTGGAGGTTGCTTAACATAAATAAAATCTGACAAAAAATTAAATGTTTTCCAACAGCATTTAATATCTATAAGATGAAAAGACTAGAATGATAGTTTAATCATGAGTATTACTAGGCATGTCACATACAGTCATGTAAACTCTGTATGTGATTGCTGGAATACGAGGTCTTTAAATGTTACACATTTAAATTTAAATGTTAGTTAATGACTTCTAGATGTCATGAAGGATCCTTCTTTGATTTCTATGTAGTGTGCCTTTTGAGCAAATGACCTCGGAAAATGCTTGCCAATTTATTGCATGATGTCCTTTGAAGATTTGCACTACGAGTTCGCGTTTTTCTTCCCTTTTGTTTTCTGTGTTATCTATATATTCCTAGTTGCAGATTTTGAAACATCTCCAAGTCTGATCTTCTCCCACAAGAACATGAATCTGTATATACCTGGAAATTTATAAACTTTGTATTTAGGGGAGCATAGAAAGCTTCATAAGATGTGACTGCCTTTAATATTTTGGCTATTTTTCTTGATGCATTGCCAACATATGGAATGGATACCATGCCTTTGTAATTAAGTTCTGGGTTTTAACTGGTTGGTTCTTCTGAAAATAAAAGTTTCTTTACTATCTTTTTTGGGTATCCATTTTGAAGGAACTGATTAAATAGGATTCGAAGTTCTTGTTCAATTTTGTCATTTTTTTTTAGTATGTTTAGAGTTATTTTTTTCAATGTTTCGATTATACCTAATTTTTTGAAGAATCAATAGATAAACTTGTAAAATTTTCCTTCAGAGATCACACATCTTTTCCATTGGTGCCTGAAATATTGATCTAAAATCTAAAATAATCGACATCTGAAAATAAAATTCACATTAGAAGTAGAAAAGAATGGAAAATTATTATTCCTAGACATCCTTATCGACAAAGTCATTGCTGGAGAATTATCGTTAGAAGTCACACAGGTAGAGCTACCTACAAGCAAGCTCATTCCATCACCCTCAACAAAAATTAGGTATAATTAAAACCTTGAAAAGTAGGGCTAACTACTGATAAATTATGACATCAAATGGAAACAAGAACTTCAAATTTCAAATCCTATTTAATCAGTTTCACAAAAATGAATACTCAAAAAAAAAAAAAGTACTAAAGAAACTTTATTTTATGACGAGCTATCCTGTGAGAACCCAGAAATTAATTACAAAGGAATAGTATCTGTTCCATACATTGTCAATGCATCATGAAAAATAGTCAAAATATTAAAGACAGTCAACATCAGAACAGTCTTCAAACCAGTCAATAACTTACAAGCTTTCTGTTCTTCTCTGAAGACAAAGTTCCATTTCATAAATTTCTCAGTGTATACAATCATGTTCTTGTGGAAAGATATATGTAGATCAGACCGGGAGAAGTTTTGAAATCTGCAATAAAGACATAAAAGTAATGTTGAAAACAAACGGGAAGGAAAAAAACGGACTCATAGCTCACATCTTCAAAAAACATTACACGGTAAATTGGCAAGCATTCTCCATGCCCTACTTAAATGAGAATTACTTCGACAGGTTGTTCAAAGTCCTCCAAGGTCATTGAAAACTAGAAGTCATTAAAAAGAAGACCTCGTATGCAAGTCCATGCGTTTAGCCTAGTGACTGTGCGCTTTGCAACCATATGCCTGGGGAAGGAGTGTCCTAGGTTCGATTCCCATTGGTGACATGAGGAACTGAAGGATCTTCCTGAGCCATAGCCAAGTTAGTCAGTCTTGGGGTGGACAGTAGGGTTTTTTACCTATTTTATCCTGGGGTTATTCATCCCACAAAGCAGGCAAACTGACCTTGAGAACTCAGCACTGCAGGACATAGGATACACCGGGGTGTAGGGCTTGACCACCTTATCCTGTGAACGGTTTGAGGTCCGATGATTAATAAACCCTCGACACTGCAAGGTAAAAGAGGGTAAAAGGAAGCTAAGATGAGTATGCCAGCAATCACATACAGAGTTTACACAACAATGTAGAGACTGCATGTGACATGCCTAGCGATAGTTATGATTAAACTATCATTCTAGTCTTTTCAACTTATAGATATTAACTGCTGTTGGAAAATGTTTATAATTTTTTGTCAGTTTTTACTTATGTTAAGCAACTTCCTGATGATGGTGTTAATAGATAGCAAAACATGTAAAGGAAATATATCTAGTATAAATAAAAAAATGTATAAGAGTTAAAACCTGGTATTTATCATTCAAGTAAATCTACTTGAGTGAATTTTGTCAGTTTAATGAATAGCATAAAATCCACCTTTATTGTCTTTTAGATTTGAAACATTTGGTTCCAGTAAAGACTATTGAAGACTTTTTCCAGGTCAAGTGTATCCGAGTATTTTTTATTCTTCTCAAATCTTCTTTCTGTAATTCTAGAAATTACATCTCTTGTCCTTTGTTGTTTTCTGAATCCAAATTAGTCATTGCTAATATATTCTTTAGCCTTATTTGTTAATGCTTTTTGTATAACGTTTAGTAATATTTTTGAAGCATGTGATATTAAACTTATTGTTTGATGATTTTCACACTTGTCTGCATTATCTATTTTAGGAATGGAAATTGCAGATCATTTTGTAAAGTCTTTGGAAATGATTATAGTTTCATATTCAGGGTGTTTTAAAATGGGGTATACAACTTTGAATGACAATAGAAGGTAAACGAGATGAACAATTTTTACTACCATGCAAATGTAGCGTAACACTTAGAAGTTTCAACACAGACAGTTAAAGTTGCTGCAGACATCCCATCTGTAATGAATTTCATGCCACATGCAGCAGAGCATATCTGGCGTAACTTAGTAGCAGTAATTCTGGAACCCAGCTCATTCAAATTGGCTGGTAGTGGTCGTACAAACACTCGATATTTTGGAAAGCCTCACAAAAAAAAATCCAACAGTGTAAGGTCAGGGGGACACAGTGGCCATGCTACAGACGCCCCTCTGCCAATCCATCTGCCGGTTTCGAGGTATGACCTTAAGTCTGTCAGGTAATGAGGATGTGCTCTGTCTTGCTGGAAATGTAAGTGTCCATCATGGTCATTGTCATCTAATTGTGGTATTAAGTTACTCTTGTAGCATGTCCAGATAAACACCACCAATAATAGTAGACTTCAAAAAAAAAAGAAGTGTCCATACACTTTCTTATGGCGCAAAAAACAAAAAAACACAAAAAACCATGCGGAAACAAAATCCACATGGCATGTTCTACGATGCCATGTGGATTTTGTTTCCCCAAATTCTGCAGTTGTAAGTATTTACTTGCTCACTTATGTGAAACATACACTCATCACTGAAAATGATCGTTCCCAAAAAAAGTCCTCATTTTGTTTTATCCTACTGATCATTTCTGTATAAAAATCCTGCCGTATCTTCTTATCATCTTTCTTTTTAATTTTTAAATTTGTAGGGCTTTAAATGCATCGGCATCACATTGCCGTTAACCTTGGATGATGCACAGAACAGCCTGTTTCCACAAAATTCTGGTGCCGCATGCAGATTGTGCACCTACTAGGAGGTTCTTTGCCATGTTGCATGTAGAAATTCCTCTAAACTTGTGTTGCAGACTTTGTTTTCTCAAACTAAAATGCACAACATGCTCACTCTGCACCATCGAAAGTCACATCATTTCCCATTTTCAAATGATGTGACATATCACGTCATCTAGTGTTGTCATTTCTTAATAAAGTTATGTGACCAAAAATTGATGTGTTTCTTTTCATTATGACACTCTCTCAGCTTTTGTACATCTTCCAAGTTATTCTCTGTTCTCCTGCAAAGTTGTATACACCCTTTTGAAACACCCAGTCTATCCATTATGATCTAGAATACGTATGATAAGTATACTAAAATATAAATAAAAAAAACTTTAATGTGTTATTCGAATCGAACTTTCCCATGTTTTTGGAATATGGATAGGCAGTCATTCCGATTCAGTTAGGATGGTGAAGTAAGGCCTCAGCACTCTCCTTAAATAGGCATTCGAATTTGTACAGGCATCTGTGTAGAAGGTGTGTTTCAGACCAGACAATGTTGTGGCCTGCCTCTATTCTGTGTTGCACCAATCCAGATTTATCGTTAAAATATATGACTGATGTTCTTGTATTGTTTTTTCTATTGAATGTCCAGTATGTCCAAAGTAGGAAATGCTAGCAGTGTATGGGATTGGAACCTAGGATTAATTGTTCAACTCCCCATCATTTATAGGAAGAACTCTCTACTATCAAACAATATATGAAATTAAATGGCTTCTCCAAAAGGACTACGCAACATCTGTTTGACTCCTACAAACTTAACCCAAACAACAAAGAATCAATATGTCAGTTTCCAATCCCATACATCGCTGGCATTTCAGAGCCTATTTCAAGAATTCTGAAGAAATTTGATTTAGCAGCAACTTATATTCCTATTAATAAATTTTCAGCATATTTCCCCCTCTTCTAAAGATAAATGCTCACCTATGTCTCTTCCAGGTGTATACCAAGTTCCATGTGACTTCCATCTTTCCTACTTTGGACATACTGGACATTCAATAGAAAAAACAATACAAGAACATCAGCCATATATTTTCACAACAAATCCGATAAATCATATCAGATTTGTTGTGAATATTGTATCTGACCAATAATGATATTTATAAAGACATAACTTCTTAAGAAACCAGCCTGATACTACATCTATCTGATGATCTGTTTACTATGATATTATAAATTATTCATATATATATGTATATATGGAATTTATTTTACACTTTTATGATTAACCTTTTCTTCAGTGAAAGCATAATGCTATTAGCAATTTAACATGACATGGCTATTTCTATTTTGAATAAGTGTTTGCATTCTACCTTGTAAAAACTTTTTTAAGAGCCTCTGACGATAGTCTGTTAATTTCAGACGGAAATATTTGGCAGTATATTTGATAAATAATACTTTTACCTTTTGTTTTTGTGTATGTATTGTATATTAGTTATGTCTTAATGTCTGTGAACTCAGTTCATTATTGCAAAGTGAAAGGTTATGGCTTTTGGGCAGAGTGCATTACAGACAGCATAATATATCAACAGAAATTTTCAGGAAGTAAGCATTGAAGCTTGAGGGAATATGATACAAAAATACAAATTAATAACGGGATTTATCTTACTAACTTGTATGTTTGATCTCAGGTTATTAACATGAAAGATTTTGAGTTTATTGATGATTTTTTTCTGTTCAAAGCATGTTTGGGGATAGGCCACCATTAGATGTTGTTGTATATTTGGTAAATAGTTTCAAAGAGAAATTTATTAAGTATTTAGATTAGGTATTTACAGGTCTGTGGTAATTTTCACAAGAATGCTTATTTACATATTTCAGGGGAACCGAAAGCTTATATTTATTGATACACCTCAGAGATTAAATGATTATATAGATACAGATCAGCAGAGGTTACCTGGAGCAACTCTTTCACTAGATGAAGATTTAAAAGTGTTCAATAATGCCTTAAAGTTATCTCATAAGGATACAAAAGTTGCTATAAAGGTGTGGTAAAATTTGCACTGAAAATTTTTTTATAATTTTATATATTATATTTTTTATTTTATTTAATTAATTTTTATTTTTATTAATCTCATTTATTACTTATTAGTATACTAATTAATATTATTAATTTAATATTTATATTTTATGTACCATCATGTTATGTTGGTTTAATTCAACAAGAATACAATTTAGTTGACTAAATCCCAAATTGCCATCCTCATTCTTTCAGTATTTAGGTAGATACTTCTAATGGTATGCATTCCTATCCTTCTCGTCCATCCTAGGACAGGTTGAGTCCCCTCCTAATGAGGGGGTTACTGGTGTATTAATGCAGCCGGTTCACCACTCCTCTGCTGCCTCCCCTAAGGGTGATATTCATGACTGTAATCCACGTGTAATCCATCCTGCAAACCTGCAAACAGCCGGTTTGCCTGTTTGCAGGATGAAAAACCCCAGATAAACTGGGGGGGGGGACCCTGCTGTCCATGCCCAAGACTGGCTAACTTGGCTATGACTGAGGAAGATCTTTAAGCTCCTCACGTCGTCGATGGGAATCGAACCTAGGACACTCCTTCCCCAGGCATATGGTTGCGAAGCGCATAGCCACTAGGCTAACGTGCGGACAGTGGTATGCATTATGAGAAGGTAATGATGCAGTAATGAGAACCAGTTATGTGTTTTTTCATGTAGCACTATCATAATATCATGTACACTCCTAGAGGGGATATATCAGGAATTTAATGATGCTATTTATAGGATTAAAATTATCTCAGCAGAAATTCTTCTCATCATAAGCAAGATAGACCACACAGTCTTTAATGCTTAATGCCTATTTACACTAAATATTTGAAGGCTAAATTAAATTCTTCTTCTTCTGCAGCTTGTCTCACTTAAGTGGGGTCACTGTTTTTGGTGAGTCTCCTCCACATCCAAGTTCGTCATCCTCAAGTCCTCCTCCACCAGCTCCCTCCATCTCTTCTTTGGCCACCCGCACTTCCTCCTCACCTGCACGTGACCTTTCTTCCTACATATTCGTCCTCCCTCCTCATCACATGACCAAACCATCTCAACCTTGCCTCCTGTATCATTGCTCCTAAGTTCGTAACTTTCACCCTTCCTCTCACATAGTCATTTCTCAGACGATCCTTTCTGGTCACACTGCACATCCACCTAAGCATTCTCATCTCCACTACCTCCATCCTGCTGATGTTATTTTACCTCACGGCCACAGTTTCCATAGCATATGTCATAGCTGGTCTCACTACTGTCCTATAGATTTTGCCTTTTAGATTGATCAGCACCCTCTTAAAGCATAGCACTCCAGCCACTTCCTCCATCCTGCATCCCACTTTCTTCTCAGCTTCTCTATCCTCTTTCACTGTTGAACCTAAGTACCTAAAGTCCCTAACCTTCCTGATGACATTTCTTTCCAGCTCCAGATCTGTCTCCTGGTTGCTATCCACTTTGCAACACATATATTCTGTCTTACTTTTGCTCAGTCCCATACCTCTCTCTTCCAGTACTTTCCTCCAACTTTCCAGTTTAGCTGCCACTTCTCTTGAATCTGTACACAGCAACATGTCATCCTCATACAACATTGTCCAAGGCGTGTTTTCTCTCACCTCCTCCGTCACCACCTCCATCACAATATTAAACAGGAACAGACTTAATGCTGACCCTTCATGCAAGCCGATTGTCACTTGAAAACTTTCTCTCTGTCCAAGCAGGTCTGAACTCTTGTCTTCACATTTCTGTACATCTCCTGACATATTTCTCCAGTACCTTCTTCTCCCTCAGACACCTCCAGACTTCTTGCTTTGGCACTCTATCGTACACTTTCTCCAGATCAATAAACAGCAGATGTAGCTCCAGTTGTTTCTCTTGAAACTTTTCCATCATCTGCCGTAACACAAAGATAGCATCTGCCGTTGATTGACCAAGCATGAAGCCAAATTGATCCTTCGCAATTTCCACCTCCTTTCTCAATCTTCCATCACAATCAAATAAATAAATACATAAATCCCAGTTTTTACGTTCCCACAATTTACGTTTTCCTGCCATTTACGTCCTTTTCCGTTGGTCCCATCTTAAGGCCTATTCTTATGATATATTGTTTTCCCACCATTAACAACTTGATGTGGACCTTATTTCCAGTGATTTGTGGTTTTTTCTCAGGTGGCAACACTGATTCTCAAATCAATTTCTCTGGAAATCTGTGCATTTCTATTCCCAGATGGCATTGCTTTCGGCTGTAGTTTCGTTTCGGCCATCATGGTGACTTGCACGCTTGCAGCAATGATGTAGTGATCACAGTATCAATTCGTACTGTGTTTTTTCAATCACAGTATGAATCGATACTGTGAAGTTATCAGTAATTTTAAACTGTCAGTAGCTCATGGTATCCGTAACGTGTTGCGATGTGATTTCACATTCACAGTGCTGTATTGAAATCATGAACAAGGATCATACACAAATTATGAAATCACATTCACATTTCTACCAAGTAACAGTTGTTACTCATGAATATTAGATATCAGTGAATAAACCACAGTTCATGAAATATCGCTTCGCTAGCTTGCAGTGTTGGTGTTCGTAGGCGCAATTCAGAAGCACGTGGTATATTGCAGAATTTCTGCCACATAATTTAGCGTGTGATAGTTGCTTCCAAGTTGGGAGGCGGATGATCCATGTTAGCAACATGGAGAAAAAAGACAGAAAATGTATTTCGATATAAGAAAAGATGGCAATTCTGCGACGTTGAGATTGGCATGCGAAACTCTTGTGCAATTCGCAAAAGATCTTGGACTCTCCATGTCCACTTTGAACACAATAGTATAAAATAGGTCAAGCATTGAACCCAATGCAAAGCAGTCTGGCACTATATCAAAAAAAAAATGAAAATATATCTGGACATCGACATACGATGAATTGGATAAACTTGTGGCAGGGTGGTTTGTTTCTACGAGAGCATCGGGTATTCCAGTCGATGGTACTATACTCCGAGAGAAAGCCCTTGAATTTGCTGCGAGGTTGGGGATTAATGGTTTTACTGCATCAAATGGATGGATTGATCGTTTCAAGACTTGTCACAATATTGTGTATAATCAAGTGTGTGGAAAAGGTAATAGTGTTGCAGGGGAAACTGAAACCAGTGGAAACATGAACTAAAGACTATTATTCAGGACTACAAACCGAAAAATATTTTCAATGTGGAGGAAACTGTGCTCTTTTATAACATTCTTCCAAATAAAACATTGTGTTTTAAAGGAGAAGTGTCATGGTGGAAAACTCAGCAAGCAGAGGGTAACTGTTTTGCTCATGGTCAATGCTGATGGATCAGAAAAATTACCTCCACTGGTAAGTGGTAAATTTAAAAAGCCAAGTGTTTTAAGAATGTGAAAAATCTGCCTACTAAGTATGCCAACAGCAAAACATGGATGACCAGCAGCATCTTCACATCCACCATGCATACTCAACCGTTTCTCAAGTATACTTGCATATATCTTCCCAGGAACACTCAGTAATGTAATGCCCTCTGTAATTCTCACATTCAGTTTTATTTTCCTTTTTATATATGGGTACTATGAGAGCTGTACTCCAATCATCTAGAATTCATCCATCTGTCCGGGCTTCTGAACTGTGCAGTGCAGCCACTGTACGACTTTTTATAAGCTTGAGCATTTCAGGTCGAATATTATCTACTCCTGCTGCCTTCCACATTTCAGGTTTTTGATGTCTTTTTCTACTTCAAGTATGGTTATGTATTCCTGGTCAATGTTTTTTTACCACTGTGCTGTCATCACTGCTTCTTTCCTTTAGCAGTTTTTCAAAGTAATTACTCCATACTTTAAGGATATATTTTTCTCCTGTTTTCATGTCACCTTTATCATCTCTAATTCCTTTTACAGCACTCTTTCCTCCATTTCTGAGCTTCTTCAACAACCTCCAGAATATCTTGCCACCTTCTTGATATTTATTCTCTATGTTCTTGCCGAAGTCCTCCCATGACTTTTGTTTAGCCAGTGTTTAGCATTCTTGCATTTGTCTCTGTATTCTCTAAGAGCACAAGCTGACTTATTTGCAAGGAACTTTTGATATGCTTTCTTCTTTTTCTGTCCTTGCACACAACCTCACCACATGCCTCTTTGGCTGAATCAATCAGTGTGTTCTTTAGGGCTTGCCACTGAATCTCCAAGGTTTGGTAACTGTTCTCAAACTCTTTCATTTTTTCTTGAATAATATTTGTTTATTTTAATCTACAGTTCACATCTGAGAGCTGCTCAACTTTTATTCTCTTTAAAACTTTCTTACATGTTCTTCTTTTCAATATGAAATTCAATTTTATTCTGCTCAAGACTAAATGGTGATCACTTCCAATTTAAAATCCTCTGTACACTCTGGTGTCCTGCACGAGTGGGAAAACATCACTATTAATAATGACATATTAATGAGACTTCTTATTCCTTGCCTCTTCTTTCCATATGAATTTGCGCAACATTTTTATGTTGGAACATTGTGTTAGTAATAACCAGTCCATGTCCTGAGCAGAACTCCAATAGGTATTTGCCATTGTTATTAGCTTTGATCTTTTCTCCAAATTTTCCCAAAATATTTTTGTATGTCTGACAATCATTTCCTACTCTGCTGTTTAGATCCCCAACAAGGACCAACTTTTCCTTTTTCATTGTGTCAGTTGCTTTCTCTAAAGCCTCAAAAAATTCCTCCATTTCTACCTTAGTAGACCCTTCTGTGGGACCATAGGCACAAATAAGTCTCACTGTCCAGTTCCCCATTCTCATATTTGCCCACATCACTCTACTTGAGACTGCCTGCTGTTATTCAAGAAGATTAGCCTCGTATTTAGTGTTGAATACTATGGCTACTCCTTCTTTTCCTTGATTGTCATTGTCTGAATATAACATTTTGTATTTATTGCTCAGAAAGATCTCACCAGTTCTTGTCTATTTTTTGTTTTAGTAACCCCTATTATGTCGATCTGGTACTCATCCAATTCCTCAGCTAGTTCCATTTCTTTGCTTCATTCATGCTTCTTATGTTGATAATACTGAACTTGAACTCTGGTAATGTTGAGTTGGGGATAAGTTTTAGGATTTGTTCCAGTAGCTGACTTTTCACTGTTTGTCCTGGTTCCCTGCAAACGAACGGGGACCTTGTTTGACCGGGTGACGGCTGAGCCAGCTCATGAAATTCTGTCATTTTGTACCATTATTTGAAATTTTGGTTTAGGCTAATAAGGATACAATTTGGTCGGCTAAATCCCAAATTGCCAGCCCTTCTTCGTCCATTCAGTGTTCAGGTAGATACCTAACAGGGTGCACCATGAGAAGATGAGGATTGGACATTAGGTCAGAACCCCTGGTTGGTTCTCCACATTCACTTGAAGGCTATATGGAGGTCTTCTCTCAGTTATATAGCTTTGACTCTTGCACTCCTCCTAGACAAAGTGTGTCGTGAGTTAAGCCTAGTATTTATATATTTTTTGGAAACAATTTTTGCTTGCTAACCCTAATTGGTATACACGTGTTGTAACCATGAGTAAATCTGATACTATTAAAGTAGAAGAAACAAGCAGTTCAAAGAAAAAATACAGTAGGAAATGTAACAGTTCATATTTGGAATTCCGATTTACTTGGTGTGGAGATGAAAGTGAAGAGAAACCTCAATGTGCTTTGTGTTATGAAGTGTTGTCGAACGAGTGCATGAAACCTGAAAAACTCTGACAACGTCATCATCATCATGCGTATCAAGGATTTAGGCCTAGCATGGCCTGTTCCGGCCTTAGATGTCGTCGTTTAAGAGGACGTCCTGGTTTTCTTTTTCCTAATGGCTCTCCGACAACATTTAGAAACTAAACATTGTGATGTGAAAAATAAGTCAACTGAATTTTTTCAGCAACACTTCATTAAATCACGGAAAAGATATAGTTTCGACAATGGTTCCTATCTCTTCAGTTTGCGCATAGCGAAAACAGGGAAACCTCTTTCTATCAGGGAAAAATTTACTACTTCCAGCTATAAAAGGCTGCAAAAACCATGTTTGGCAATAAGTTATTAAAAGATGTTGATTTGATTCCTGTTTTAAATGACACTGTTGGTCACAGAATTAATGATGTAGCAGTTGACGTAGAATCTCAGTTAATCGAAAGAGTTAAGAAGAGCTGTTATTTTGCGTTATATGCAAAAACATATATACGATAACAACACTCATGACAATATTCTGTTTTGTAGAACTTTGTCATCCTGAACAACTGGAGAAGAAATATTTCACACTCTCAATAATTACATAATACATAAAGGGATTCAGTCGGGAAAATGGATGGGCTTCTGTTCGGATGGAGCTTGCGCCCTTACAGGCAGCCATAGTGGGGTTGTTTCTAAGATCAAGGAAAGTAGCTCTTGATATGAATTGGGTACATTGTTTTATATATTCCTCCAAAGCAATGCCACCAGAATTTAAAACTGTGCTATACAATACTGTAAAGCTAGTTAATTTCATTAAGGCTCGACTGTTAAATAACAGGTTATTTTCAGTACTCTGTGATGAAATGGGCAGATATATATACAACTTTTGCTTCATTCTGAAATTCACTGCCTTTCCAAGGGCAAAGTACTAACAAGGTTATTTTAAGGCACGAAGTTTTATTGTTTGTAAATGAACGTAATTCTGATTTTGCATCACTCCTTGTTGACGAAGCATGGTTATCAACACTCTCCTATCTTTCAGACATTTTTTCGAAATTAAATTATCTAAATCTCTCTCTCTTAGGGAAATTCTTCAACTGTTCTTGATGCCTATGACAAAATAAAGGCATTCGAGAAAAAACTGGTGTTATGGATTAGTTATATAAAAGACAGACTATTTGCACCTTTAACAGCATTGGAATCCTTTTTAGTGGAAAATGATATTTTTGTTGTTGAAAGTTTATTTTTCACTTAGTTAGACTATAATAAATTTAGTTTAATCCTTTATCCAAGTGCAAGCAAACAAAGTTTACACCTGAAAGTATCTTCAGGACTGGGGTAAGGTGGTCCAACACTGGGCAACTCGTTGCTAAGGTGGAGCAAGCTAACATCACTCCTATCTCAGTATCTCCCATAATGCAAAACACATCTCCTTGCAGATATGTATAATGATATGCATTAAGGGATGGGCCTACCCAGACTAGTTTCGACCTTTATTGAGGTCTCTTCAGTTGGAGCCAGTCCCAAGTGGAGATACCAGGCAGAAGCGTTAGCAAGGTCATCTCTACCTATAGGAGTTGCCAAACGGTGTGCCACCTTTTTATTAAATTACTCTGTATTTAGAGAAAGATGTTGAATGGATTTAGAGAAAGAGGATGATGATGCCTGGCTCCCACTGAAGAGACCTCAGTAAAGGTTGAAACTAGTCTGGGTGGCCCTTCCCTTAATGCATAACATTATACACATCTGCAAGGAGATGTGTTTTACATTATGGGAGATACTGAGATCGGAGTAATGTTAGCTTGCTCCACCTTTGCAACGAGTTGCCCGGTGTTGTACCACCTTACCCCAGTCCTGAAGATACTTTCAGGCACAAACTTTGTTTGCTCACACTTAGATAAAGGATTAAACAAAATTTATGATATTTTTGTTGATTCCTAATTTCTGGAAAGGGTTTGTGACCACCTCAAAACTCAGAAACAAACTTTTGAAACATATTTTCCGAATAACTTTTATAAGAAATTTCTGTGGGTTCACTATCCATTTCAGGCTTACAGTCATGAGAATGACCTTTCGTTATCGAAAAAAGAACAGTTAATTGAACTGTCAAGTGACAGTGGGCTTAAAATACAATTCCGTGATCTTGGTTTGGCTCAATTCTGGATCTTGCCTTCAGTGAGAAGTGAATTTCTCGAATTATCTGAAGAAGCATTGAAAATCATAATGCAGTTTTCTACAACCTATCTTTGTGAGAAAGGATTTTCATCGCTCCTTCAAGTAAAAACAAAATACAGAAATCGTCTTAGTGTGTGTGCCGATCTTCCACCAAAGTTGACCAATATTAAGCCAAATATCCAGCAACTCTGCAAGGGCCGAGAAGCTCAACCATCTCATTAAGAGTAAGTAGTGACATAATTATATCATATTATTTATTTGTCTAATAAAAATTAAAACTTTGTTCAGTGATGATACACTTTTAATCGTTTACTTCCAATTTAATTATATTTCCATATGTATTCAAAACATGGTTTTAGATTTATTATGTTATAGATGGCACATTTTTTTCCAAATATTGGTAATCCCCACATAGGTTTTCAAAAAAATTACATAACCTAGTGGTCCATAGAATTGTTTTAGGCATTTTACTGGTCCTTGGGCTTAGAAAGGTTGAGAAACACTATATTATTATGTGGATATCCCCATGGAGTCAGAAGAATCATTGCAGGAGACCCACACTAACTTTATACGCATAATACCTATCATTTCTTCCTCTTGTTCCTTATCCCATCTATTTTGGGAATACAAGAAATTATGTTATAAATGGCACAGTTTTTCCGAAATGTTGGTAATCCCTATATAGGTCATCAAAAAAATTATATAACCTGGTGGTCTGTAGAATTGTTTTAAGCATTTTACTGGTCTTTGGGCTTAGAAAGGTTGAGAAACGCTGTATTATTATATGGATATCTCCTTACAGTCAGAAGAAGAAGAGTCATTACAGGAGACCCACACTAACTTTATATACATAATACCTATCATTTCTTCCTCTTGTTCCTTATCCCATCTATTTTGGGATCATCCTTTTAGATGATGCGACTTTATGCACAAAATCCCAACCGACTTGTAACAGAGTCGTTGCCGTTTAGGGGGGGGGGGTGTATTTTTGTCTGTAGAAACGTGTTCACGGAGCTGGTTTGCTTGTTCTGAGGGATGAAAAACCAGAGTTTCTGGGAGAAAAAACCCTCCATCTCCTTATGAGAGTGGCTAACCCACCTTTAGTCAAAAGAGACCAGATAAAGGTTCCTCACATCATGGATGGGAATCAAACCCACTTCTTTCTGACCAAAGGGCTTTGTCTATGCCGACTGAGTTACGGAGGCGCTACATAATGTCTATCACACCTCTCCTTAGATTCATTCATTGTCAAGTCACTTACAACTAATTCTAGCAATCTATTCCACTCATTCACCACTCTGCATGCAAAAATCTAGTCCACCCCCCCCCCCTAACCAACTACACCCTCATACAACTTCCAAAAGTGGCCCTTAGTTCTCTCTCTCTCTCTGTTTGCCATGTATTGAAAAATTTTCTTTGTTTCAATCTTATAGAACTCTATTTTATTTTGAAGGGTAAAATATCCAAAATTAATTCAAAAATGTTTAATGATATGAGATGGAAAACCTTGCTTGAGTAATTTGAACATGTCTGATAAATGAATGTTAGTGAAAAGCAAGGCTCTATGTATTATTATTATATACATATCTCCATGGAGTCAGGAAAGTCATCTCAGCAGACCCACACTAACTTTCTACTACACCTAATACCTATCACACCTCTCCTTAACACATTCACGTCAGAAAGTGCTTCGCACATTTATCATATCCATGCCGCTTCTCATTACTGTTTGTGTGCCACTTAAACATCAGGTGGGCTCACTGACACAAAGTTTATATGGCATGTTAGTTTCAACTCTTTCAATTAGAATTTTATTTGAAGTTAGTATTTCGGATCTATCTTAATGACATCAAAAATTTCAAATGCTATCAAACAATACTTATTTCGTGTAATTAAAAATTTGGACAGATGTTAGGAGAATTGTTTTTAGTTAGATACTGCGTTTGGCAGTACAACAAACATTTTTGCTTGAGTCTCTGCAGCATAATTTCTGTGGGAGGAGACGTGTTTCATTAGGTAATGCCATTTTTATACCAGTTGTCTTTAATTGCACTATTTCTTAACAAATACATTACACAGACTGCAAACCTTACACAGTTTTATTCAGTGATAGAATAAAACTACTTGTTTTTCTGGCCTCTATAGTATAGTGGCTGTTGGGGAGGATTTGTTTTGGACAATATACACATATGAAGTAAAAATTGAAAGTGAAATATATATATTAAAAAAGAAAGAAATACACATAACAAGCACAATAAATTGTATAAAATGATTTGTTCCTCCATCAACCCACATGCATTCCTGCCACACCTACACGAATCACCTGATCAGCATTATAAGATCATAGGATAAGCCCTATAGTTATTTACTGAGCTAGCAATGTTTACAGTCTTTGTTTCTTATGTGAATTTCTTATGTAAGTGATTTATATATCACAAACAATTCTCTTTCCATCTATTTATAAGATTTTTTTAAGTATGGCCATTATCAATTCAAATATAAAAGTCTAGAGTTTATAGGATCATGTATTCTTCACTCCACCCCTAGATACTTATAACACAGGCACACATAATATCACAGATGTAAATTACTCATAATCCATTTTTACAGTACTGAAAATATTTTAATTCACACCTATTCTCTCTCTTCCTTATATTATCTATTCTTTACATCTCTTAGTAAATCAAGTATAGTAACTAATAATCAAATATATCATTCTCTTTAATTTTTAATATATTATCCCTATTACTCCTTTTAATATACCCCTTCCTGCTATGCAGGATTAGTTACAATCGAAGAAACTGTCACGAAAATCGAAGCATCTGACAACACACAGGAACAAAATTGCTGAGTGCCATGGTAATTCTGCTTGCTTCACCAGACAATTATTTTCATGGCAAGAGATCTACGATCGCCATGACGTGAGTGTGTTAAATTCATTCACTGTCAGAATACTCACTCTATCAACTAAACTTTGTAACCCATCCACCTTCAGCTTATCATTGTAGATAGCATCCCCCAGACCTGTTGCCAGCTTGGTCACTTGTCTCTCTGAATCCTCACCACCACCATTTCATGATCTCCAAGAAACCCAGGTGACTAAATCTGAGTACAGAAGTCAAGGTAAGGCTGAATCATATGCAAACAGTTCTTCTTCAGATTACCCTTGTTCCTTCAAGCTGGCTATATATATATATATATATATATATTGTTGTTAGAATTGACTCGGGATGTATACATTTAGAAAAATAATATTTAAACTGACTTGAACCCAAGAAAGTATAGCATAAAAAAACTTGAATGAATCACGACTAGTTTCATTGGTGTCCCGACTTCTTCAGGTGAGTAAGAAATAATATAAAACTTATAAAACTAACAAGGTAAAAAACATGGACTTTTCAGCTTAATAAAAAGAAGAAGAATAGCAACGGTCATATTTGAATTGGTGACCGCATGCTATTGTTAGCGTGAGTTGAATGCAAGTGATAGCTGATTTTAGAGCACCAGTACTGGAGTACTGTGCTATGGGAATCAAGCAAACTGTAGCTCAGATTGTTGTTCATGTGTGAAGGGTCCAAAACTATTTCTTTGGATTCTACAATTCGTCTTTCAAATTAATCATTGCATATATATAAATTGGTTGTGCGGTCCCAATTAATTTGGTGTTGACGTCCTTCTAGGTTAGAGTTGACGGAGAAAAGAACATGACTGGAAAGGGTGCTCGTGTTCTTCTGTAGGAGATGTCATGTCCATCCCTGTAGTGGTTCTCAGTAAGATCTGCAAAATACTCCTCTACAGCTGCAATCACCACTTGATTCAAAGAAAAATGCTAACCAGCGAGGAAGATTTTTAGTTTTGGGAAGAGATAGAACTCAGAGAGAGCCAAATCTGGGGAATAGGGTGGATGGTTCAACAATTTGTAGTGCAGATCCCTTAATTTTCCCATTGCCAAAAACACCTTTGTGGACAGGTGCATTGTCTTGATGAAAGATCAAGACAATGCACTACAGCAAGACAATAATCAGATACTGATTATTGTTTTACCCTTTTTAAGATAATTAATAAACAAAATGCCTTCAGCATCCCAAAATACCGATGCCACGATCTTTCCTGATGATGGAACCAACTTTTTCTTCTTTGGTGCTGAACAACTGGCTTCTATCCACTGTTTTGACTGCTGTTTGGATTCTGGTGTGTAATGGTAAATCCATGTCTCATCCATAGTAATAAATCAACACACAAAATCAGTTTTATTCTTGTTAAAACACTCTAAGCACTGTTCAGAGATTTTCATCCGAGTGCGTTTTTGATCTGCTGTTAGCAATCGTGGCACCCATCTTGTGCAAAGCTTTTTCATTTGCAATTCCTCATGCAAAATATATCCTACACATTCTTTTGAAATACCCGTAGTCTCAGCAATTTCACGTGCTTTGACTCGTCGGTCATCCAATACCATATCTTGCACTTGATCAATGATTCCTGGTGGTGTTACACTTTTTGGATGTCCTTCATGTGGATCATCTGAAAGAGTGGTAAGGCCACTTTTAAACTTGGCAGCCCATTTCTTAATTGTCAAAAACGAAGGAGAAGAGTGCCCATGAACTTCGAAGAATAAAAAAATGAATTTCTTTTGCCGTTAAATCTTCTTTTACAAAGACTTTTATAACCTCACCATACTCAATTTTATCCATTTCAAGGGATACAGACAACACCTTTGCTTCAGACAGTTGTATAAAACAAACTACTTGATAGAATGACTTGCAATTTCACATGGATGCTTATGGCAGATGTACCAACTTAGGGAAAAAAACCTTGCCCATAGTGTTGCCATCTGTGGTCGAGGCTGAGAACTTTTCAGACCACCTTTGTATATATATATAATTACTCCTCCACTTTACTCCTACTTTATTTATTCTCCTGATCATGGGTGTGCAATCTAATACTACTTTTGTTAAACAATTCCTCACCACTCTCCGTGCACTTAACAATATTTCCTTTTAGCTTCTCAATCTATGATTGCTTCAAGAGTCCTCCTATATCTGTCATAATTACCATCTTTATAGTTCAACATAAACTCTTTCTTGTCACTGAATTCGACATGCTTAGCAGCCTTCCAGAGCAAGACTGCATTGTTGCTCTCCCCGATTGGAGGCAGAGTGTCTACTTTGGTTATCGATACATCTACTATTAGTATTTCCAGATACAGCATTCTTAACCCCCTGACATGCTGTTTGAGGTAATTGTTCTTTAGCAATTCTGCAAGTTCCACTTCCATCTTGCTGCATCCCCTTTCCTTTACTGCAGTCTGTGTTCTCATGGTTGAAGTCCTGAGTAATAATTGCTTGGGTTGCACTCGTGCTAATCTGTCAATGCATGGTATCCATCCCATTGGTTGCAGCAACCAATCATATATTTTGTTTTATTGACTTCTTTCTCACCACAGAGTGCCTCAATGCACCAGTTTCCCCAGACTTAAATTCTCCTTAACTTCTAATTTTTTGGTTGCAGTTCTTCAATTATCATCAGAAATACCTCAACCTTCTGTCCTATTCCCTCTATCCTCCCTGAAAATGCAATACCCTTTGCATCCTATCCCTGTAATTATATTATTTTCTGTCTAACCAGGTAATGATTTCTATAAACACACTCATTTATTTTAGGTGTGTCTGAACCCACACTTGATTTCACCCCCCCCCCCCCAGTACCTCTGATTTTTCTTATTTTTGCACTTCCAATCTGTTACTGAAACACACTCTCTCTCTCTCTCTCTCTAAACATCTAACTTCAAAACCATTCAAAGTAATTCATCACACAATATGCAAGTTCTTTCATCTATCAGATTCACTCTATTTCACTCTATATACATTTATAAATTGAATGCTATTACTCTTCACTCACTTGATAACTATCATTACTATTCTTCACAATTGTATTAGTCTTACTTTGTCTTATTTGTGTTACTTAGGCAGTGGACCCACAATCTTTACTTCTCTCTTTTCTTTTTCACTTCTGTCAGCAATTCTCTCATATCTTATCTCATTATATATTTTTCACCTTGCAAATCATTCGTGCCTGCCTAAACAATTCACTTTTTCCTTGTGCAAGCTATTAGTTTCAGTAACATCCTTGATCTTCTCTCCTAGGAAACATGTTTTCCTCACTTTCTAATTAAATACACCTCTTATCATCGAATCTACATACAGTACCTCTCCTTGTTCTCAGTTTCTTGCACTGTTATATTTTCCCCATTCACACAACAGTCATTTCTCTTCTCTTTGTAACTCACTTTTTTTACTGTGAAGGAAATTGCATAAGCACTCTATTCCTCACCGTCACCTTATTCACATTGCCTTCCGCCACTTCTTTCATATTTCATGCACTTTCGGTCACTGCTTCCACATTATATACAACACTTTTGATACACTCACTGCCAAGAGGCAGTGAGTGCATTACCTTTAACCATTAACATTTAACCATTACAATTACTTGCCTGACCTGGTTTTAAAAAAAAAAAAAAAAACTTACTACATCAAAACTAGACTCCTGTTATTATTATCTATATAAATGAAGAGATATATTAAGCTAGAGAGCAACATGCTCTTACATAAATTAGAACAAAACAGTATAGATGGAGGCTAATGAGAGCTGAAATTATTTGCTTAGAGTCCTAAAGGAAAAGTTTATTGAAAGAAGAATTTAAGTGGACTGAATGTGTGTCATCCAAATTCATGGGATTTTTATTTCACAGGCTTCTTTAAATTTGCATTCATACCAAGTTTTTGTATGATGTAAAGAACATATACTGTTCCAATCAATTCGGTGTCAGGTGTTAAGAGTGTGATCTGAGAGGCCTGCATCCTCCCAGATGAGTCTTTGACTCCATGAGGTCTTGGGGTAATAATAATTACAAAAATTGGTAATTTTAACGTGTCATTTGTGTCTTTTTTATGGATAGGAATTGTTCATCCAGTTTCACCAAAATAAGGTAAGTCACAAGTGCAATGGATTTGGTATATTCCAAAGTGGGCTTGGGGGGGGGATCCTTCGAGGTGTTGACTATGTTTTTTTAATTTTATAGGTAGTTTAAAAGTAGTGCATTAAAATTGTAAAAGTGTTGAATGCTGTTTATTTTATCTGTGAACTCTTTAATGTATGGGATAGCTATGTTTTGCTAATGTATATCATATGTATTTTTTTATGAAGTTTTATGAACTTTATTGATGGCATTTTTGCTATAGCCATTATTTATAAATGTATTGCTAAAAATTTGTAATTCTTGTTCATTAGAGCAAATTGTTATAGCCCTGTTTTTGATGGTGTTAAAGACTGCAAGTCTAATATATATATATATTGGCCGGTATAGCATAGAGCTGATTTCTATAATTAAATGGACCCGGTTTTTCCACCGAGTTGATAAATTAAAAGAGATTTACCTGCCATCAAATCCAACCATAGGTGACTGAAGAATGTCATCAGTTTTACAGCAGGAAGGAATATCCTAACGGGACTACATCAGATCTTTTTTAGGAAAATGATTCTGTTAGTGCATTGAGCTTTTTTTTAACTAAAATTTTCTCCTACGTAGAAGTTTCGTTTTATTGGTTGTTAACGTTCACTGTGGAGAAATTCGAATATGTCCGTTGGTTTTATTGATCTTTTAGTCTATGAAATTTGGATATGAGATTTTCTTTCTTAGTTTGAAGGATATGGTTTACCATGTTGTGCATAATCTTTTTGGGGATAATCCAAATATCTGTGTTCAAGTAACTTGAAAGTTCAGATTTTACATTTTGTACCTGGTTATGAGTAACAGCCAAGTTTTTTTTCATAGCCTGGATCTGTTTTCTGAGTAACGCTTTCTCCATGCAGTGGTATAATCTTTGCGCCTTTGTTGAGGTAAATTTTCTCTTTAGTTTGATGTAATTCGGAATGATATTGCTGTCCCTACACTATTTTAAAAAAGCCAGTCAATTGATCAAACCAGAATCATGAATCTTCAGCTTACAGTATTGATTGCATCACTTGTGGGTCGAATCTCCATGAGTTATCAGGATCCTTTCTTTAGTGTTGCACAGTGATCAGCATTCGTTTTAGAAATTATGGACTTTACAACCGTGTTATAAATAACTCGGTTTTTTTGACGTTTATATATAATATAAACATCGGAGAATTTAATTTCTCGACGTTTCGATCTTCATATTAAGATCGTCATCTGGAGTATATACAAATATACAGGGACAAGCTGTGTTACATTAAGTAAACTAAAGAAACAATGATTTGATTACCGGTTATTCTACAGGCATGACCTCTCTGTGGGGGGGGGGGGGGGGGGAATGACATTAATTAATTATTCCGAATTGCATCAAACTAAAGAGAAAATTTACCTCAACAAAGGCGCAATTATTATACATCCTCATGGAGAAAGCGTTACTCAGAAAACAGATCCAGACTATGAGATAAAACTTTGCTGTTACTCAAAACCAGGTATAAAATGTAAAATCTGAACTTTCAAGTTATTTGAACGCAGATGTTTGGATTATCCTTCAAAAGAACACAGCGAACCTTATCCTTCAAACCAAGAAAGAAAATCTCATATCCAAATTTCATAGACTAAAAGATTGACAAAGCCAACGGACATATTTGAATTTCTCCACAGGGAACGTTAACAACCAACCAGAAGCAAGAAGCAAAAGACGCCACCAATCGCTTGCATGTAACAGTAATGTAGTGAACCTATCCAACCACGCCTTAATCAAAGATGAACTCTCGCTACTCAGTAAAGGTCTAAATTTTACCATAGCACCCAGATCAATGAACAAACTGGATTTTATTTGTAATATTGAAATTGGCTTAAGATTCATCTCAAATAACAGAGCAGACAAAATACGTTTAGAAACTGCCAACATTTTAAATATAAATCATAAGAAAACAATAAAAAGCAACTTAACGAAACACGGATTAACGGCGGTGAAATCATTAAAATCAAATCCGAACATCGTAATACATAGAGCCGATAAAGGAAGTGCCACCGTTATCCTAAACCAAACCACTTATTTAGAAAAAATGAATCTGCTAGTCTCGGACATTAGTACATACCAATGTGTTAACTATGGCCCAACCAATAGAATAAAAAATAAAACAGAGAAACTACTTAAATCAGTTACTACATAGCCAGAATATACGGTGAAAAAACTACTTCCGCACTACACTTGTTTACCAAGAATTTATGGTGTACCAAAGATACACAAACAAAACACACCACTCTGGCCGATAGTCGAAGGTATAGATAGCCCGAATTATCACCTAGCCAAGAAATTAGTGGCAACACTCAAGGAGTTGGTAGGTCATTCTCCTCCTATATCAGAAACACACAAAACTTCATAAACATAATCAAAGACATTACATTAGAAAAAGATGATTTATTAGTCAGTTTTGACATCTCTGCCCCTCTGTACGAATGTCCCAATCAATGACACAATCCTTCTTTTACAGAACAAATTCCCTCCAGATATCATAGTGCTCTTTGTGCATGTGTTATGTTCTGGTTAGTTTGTATGGCAAAACACTTTCTACCTACAAAAAGAAGGCACAGCCATGGGGTCACCATTATTCCCCCCCCCAATTTGCTAACTTTTATATGGAACATTTTGAGCAACATGCTCTAGATTCCTTTCCTTTAAAACCCAAAGTCTGGCTTAGATATGTTGATGATGTTTTCACAAGCTGGTCCCATGGCCATGAGACAGACACTTTCCTAGCCACCTAAACAAACAACACAAACGTATACGGTTCACAGTTGAGATTGAAAAACAGAACACACTTCCATTTCTAGATACACTTGTCACACGTCTTCCTTCTGGCAGTCTTTCCTTTACTGTTTACCAGAAACTGACACATACTGGCGAATATATACACATAAACTCCTACCACCACCCAACACAAAAACTAGGTGTCATTTAAACTGTAAAAAACAGGGCTTTGAAGATCTGCTGCAATGAACATGTGCTGAAAGACGAATTTAAAGTTATCAGAAATACTTTTCAAAAAAATGGGTACTGCCGAAACACTATTATCAAAATTCTCTCCAAGACCTGAATAAAAAACAAAGCTAAACCAGACTACAATAAAACTATAACCATTCTTTACATTAAAGGGATATCAAATGAAATAAACAGAATACTGCAACCTCAAAGCCACCTTTAAACGTCCCGCAAAATTAAAAGGCTTAACTCATCCAAAGATCCACTCCGTCCACTGGCCCACCCTGGAGTATACCTTATTTATTGTAACTGTAAAATACCATATATAGGGGAAACAGGACGGACAGTTCCTATCAGACAAAAGGAACATAAACGAAACATTAAATATAATAACTATGGTGAAGCTGGTCTTTCAGGTCATGCCCTGAACACTTTACATAGAGTTGACTGGATAAGCACCAGTTGTTTACATCACACCAAAACATGGTATGAAAGCAAACATAAGGGAGCCTGTGAGATTTTTATCAATACCCCTATCTGAACAATAATGATGGTCTAAAAATCCCAAGCATATGGAAGGCACGTATTCTACCCACAGAATCTTTCTCTCTAAGAGTTAATTATAAACATAACTATACAGGATGTCCCTGAATTCATGGCCCAAACATGAGGGGATGATAGTGCACACCGAAACCACCAATATTCATCATAGAATATGCGGCTGCAAACGCAGTGAGGAGTTGGAAATGAAGGACAGACACAGGTTTCCAGAGTGACATTTATTGGAGATCATTACAACAAATGCTCAAACGTCTGCCCACTAACGTTGATACACACGGCACAACGGTGGAGTGATTGATATACCTGCTCATAAACACTGGGCTTGTCGTGCACATTGCCGACTCTGATGGACAGTCAGGCTACCAGATCTTCTGTGGACTGCACGGGCATCTCGTGCACAACACTCTTCAAATGTCCTCACAGAAAGAAATCGAGACAAGAAAGATCAGGCGAACTGGGCGGCCACAGGATGGGACTGCCGCATCCAGTCCATCGGTTCCCAAATGTGGCATAAAGATGCTGATGCACGTCCATGCTGAAATGGACAGGTGCCCCATCATGCTGGAACCACATACGGGAGTGGATGGCGACTTGAACATCCTGAAGCAATTCCGGCAAAACCTGTTGCAGAAAAATACGGTACATTCGCCCATCATGGCATCCAGTAGTAGGTAGGGTCCAATTAAGTAGTCATGCACGATCCCCGCCCAGTCATTGACGGCGAATCGTTGCTGGTTTGACTGTGGACGTGTACCAAGGGGGTTCTGGGCCACCCACAAATGCACATTATGGACATTGACTACGCCTTCATGTGAGAAAGTTGATTCATCCGTAAAGAGCACATGAGCGGGGAAATCAGGCTGTACAACACTTTGTTGCAGGAACCACTGGGCAAAATCCATGGGATAATCAACAGCTGTCAATGCCCGCACTCGCTTCAAGTAATAGGGGTATCGCCCTTCTTCATGCAGTACTCACCAGATACTGTCCTGATGCACACCTAAGCTCCATACATAAAAATATAACGGAAAAACTCACGTAGAAAAATTATTTAATGGTATAATTTTCGCCCGTGTGTCACAGGCATCTTCAGTACAATTAGGCACAAAAATTAAACATTAACTGACAATTCCAAAAAGCGCCACCTAAGTAGCTGGTGTAAGATAACTAAAAAGGTCAATAACTTTCCTAAAAAAAAAAAAAAAAAAAAAAAAAAAAAAAAAAAAAAAAAATTAATACAATAAAAAGTTAGGAAAGATTAGCTGATTTGTAAAGTACTATCTCCCATAAAGGGGACAGACGTAAGCCGTCGGATCTGTTTAAGTTAGGAGAATGAAGTAGAGTTTCACATGCTTCTTTATAAAGGCGTTCCATGAGAAACTGACTTTTGTGAAGAACTCTTGTCTTTTTCCAATGAACTCTGTGTCTAGTGAAGATGGCATGTTCTGCAAGTCCAGACTTTTCAGGTTTAAAGTATTCAATATAAGATTGGTGTTCTTCTAGCCGAATGGAGGCAGATCTTCCCGTTTGTCCGAAATAACATAATCCACAAGAGCACGGAATCTGGTAGACACCTGGATGATTGAGATGTGGAAGCTTGTCCTTTGGAGAAGCGAGAAAGGTGGAGATTTTTCTAAAAGGTCGAAAGGCAACAAAAATATTCAGTGGTTTTAAAATTTTTGCTATACGTTCACTGATGCCTTGTATATAAGGGATGGTAATGCGCGTTATTTCCTCTGTGTTTGAAGAGGGAGACATATTAAATCTACTCAAAGTTCTTTTAATGAAGCAATTCTTATAGCCATTAGATAGAAAGGAAGAAGTTATATATCGTATTTCTTTCTGTAAAACAGAAAGAAACATGCCATCTTCACTAGACACAGAGTTCATTGGAAAAAGACAAGAGTTCTTCACAAAAGTCAGTTTCTCATGGAACGCCTTTATAAAGAAGCATGTGAAACTCTACTTCATTCTCCTAACTTAAACAGATCCGACGGCTTACGTCTGTCCCCTTTATGGGAGATAGTACTTTACAAATCAGCTAATCTTTCCTAACTTTTTATTGTATAGGAAAGTTATTTAGGAAAGTTATTGACCTTTTTAGTTATCTTACACCAGCTACTTAGGTGGCGCTTTTTGGAATTGTCAGTTAATGTTTAATTTTTGTGCCTAATTGTACTGAAGATGCCTGTGACACACGGGCGAAAATTATACCATTAAATAATTTTTCTACGTGAGTTTTTCCGTTATATTTTTATGTATAGTTATGTCTACTCACGGTTTACCTCTTTTAAAACTTACACCTAAGCTCCGGGCGGATCACGTGCTTGTACCTGGGTTATCTGTCACCATACATAAGATGTCCTCACTCATAGCTGCTGTTCTGACCATCTGGCATCATGTCGAGCGACATGGAAGGTGCCTGCCTCACACAGCTGACGGTGCAGTCACGCAAACATTTTATGATCGGGCACACGATGCATAGGATATCGCTCACAGTACAGTCTTTGCGCTTCTCTACCATTGCCCTCGGCTACACCGTACATGAGGTACATATTGGCTTTCTCTGCATTCGTAAACTGCTCCATCTGGTGTCCTAGTTGATGCTGAGAATGCTTAGGTTTGGCTGATCCAACGCTTTTAAGCCGTGCTGCCTCGTCTCTGCTCCCTACTGGCACCTACGAGCTATGGGCTACCTGCAAACACAGCCCCTATGGGCTGTTTGCAGCCTATTTTCTCTGATGAATATTGGTGGTTTCAGTGTGTGCTACCATCTCCTCACGTTTCGGGCCATGAATTCAGAGACACCCTGTAGATAATCTAGAATCCTAAATCAAAAATAACAATTATAATATTAAAAATAGGACATCATTGTTACTGAAAGAAGACCATCTATAAGAAAGAAGGTTTTTCTCATTATCTTAAATAGAATTTAGCTTTGATGTAGTTTCTAAATAATTAATTAATTTGTATTTTTTTTTTTCACTAGAGGTCATGCCAGTAGAATAACCTGTGATCAAATCATTGTTTCTTTAGCTTACTGTGTGTAATGTAACTTAGCTTGTCCCTGTCTATTTGTATATACGCCAGATGATGATCTTAATATGAAGATCGAAACGTCAGGAAATTAAAAGAGTTATTTATTACATGGTTGTAAAGTCCATAATTTCTAAAATTAATGCTGATCACCGTGCAACACTAAAAGAAAGGATCATAACTTCTGCCCAACACCCAGATGGCTCTAATGCAAGTCACCTACAGGAAAAGCCAATCTCCTGGCCTCACACTTTGCTTCCAATGCATGCATAATTGACAATGATAAATTGAACCAATAATCTCCTACCAAAGACCACCGAAATTCCACGAAATGCACGGCTTTCCATCTGTTCTTTATACCCACTCATTCCAAGGTTATATGGTCTCCCTAAGGTACACAAAGAAAACTATCCACTATCCAGCATTGACTCACCCACATACAGGTTATCCAAACATCTGGCGTCATCATTAAAAGCTTATGCGAGAAAATCTTCTTCTTATATTAAAAACTCAACAGATTTTGTCTCTAAAATCAAGGACTTAAAACTCAAATCTTCTGACATCATGGTGAGCTTTGACATGGTAGCACTCTTTACCAACATTCCAACACAGGACGTTCTCCATATTTTAAAGAACAAGATTTCAAATAAAACGTTCTCTCTGCTATCTCACTGTGTAAACTCTGGCTATTTTGAATTCAAAGGTAAACTATATAAACAGGTCAAAGGATTAGCTATGGGAAGCCTCTCTCCTGTATTAGCCAATATTTTTTTTCGAGGATTTTGAACAAAAGGCAATCTCCTCTTTTAGTTTAAAACCAAGAATTTGGCTAAGATATGTGGACGATATATTCTTCATATGGGAGCATAGTATTGAGAATCTTCACAGGTTTCTCAACCACTTAAACAACCTCCATCAGGATATAAAATTGACCATGGAGATTGAAGAAAATTGTTCCATCTGTTTCCTAGATGTTAAACTCACCAAGACGCCTGAATTAATAAAAGTCTCTATATTTAGAAAGCCAACACACACGGACAGATATTTGCATGCATCCTCACATCACCATCCAGCGCAAAAGTTGGGTATTATATCAACTCTTGCGAATCGTGCAAGATCTGTACTGTCAGATGAAGAAGAACTAAAAAAATAACTACAACATCTTAAATGGACCTTTAAAAACAATGGCTACTCTTTAAAAAGTATTAACAACCAATTATCCCACCGTCAACGTAGAGACACAGGACGACTCCAAAGGTCATATCTCCTTGCCATATATCAGCACACTATCCAAAAAGCTGAGTAGAATCCTAATGACGTTTAACATACAAAAGTGCTTCTCGACTCTGCCAAAAATAAGATCACGTTTCAACAACTATAAACAATCTCACAACCTTCTGCAATTTCCAGGTGTATACAAAGTCACATGTGAGTGTGGAAAACCTTACTATGGCCAAACGGAGAAATCTATCCTCCTACGTCTCGAGGAACACCAGAGAGACATTGCTTACAAGAGAACCAGAGCTACTGCTCTATCAGGCCATGTCCTGTTTTCAATAAACACGAACAACGAAAGCCGCCAACATGAAGTAAATTGGACAACAACTTCAAACCTACACATTTGCCATGATGAGGTAGAACGCCGCATTGTAGAGTCAAAAGAAATCACCTTGGACCCTCTTCATATGAACAATAATCTCAGCTATAATTTGCCTGACTCTTTCAGCTCAACTATCAGATACTGGAGATCGCATGGTTCCACACACGCACAAGTGTACAACAATAGAACTTTAACACAGACTATAGCTCAAGTTCATAATAACTGTAATTCACAGTCGAATATTATAACTTTATAATTGTATAGCTTTAGAGTGTCTCAATGTTATTTTCAGTGTCTTTTAATATCTTTCTATGTTCTTAATGCCTGATGAAGTCAATCTCGACGAAACATGTTGCGTTTTTCAAATAAATCTCATTTTGTTATAACTCTCAGGTTTTTAGTCAGTTTATATTAAAAATGAATATATATATATATATATTATGAAAAGAGTTGAATGACTTAAACCGAGAGTTAGGTAAAAGGGGATTTAATAGTAAAACATGACTAGTTTCGGCTTATAATAGCCTTCATCAGGTGACATTATAAAAGAAAAAAACACTAAACACTGAAGGTTAAAAAAAACTATGAACAACATAGAGAGTCTCTATACATAATTAGTATGAAAACGTTATAGTTGTATTTAAAACTGTTCTTTCGTTTGTTGCATTGTTAGGAGAGTGCGTGCATGCTTGCAGCATCACGTGAATGCCAGTACATGATTACAGCTGAATGACTATCTGGGAGGTTGTAGCTCAAGTTATTATTTAGATGTTCAGGGTTGATGATGATTTCCCTAGATTCTACGATTTTTGTCTCCAATTAGCAATGAAAAATGTTAGTAGATCTGTCCCAGCAGACTGTATGACTTGGGGTTTCATCATTAGGATTAGCCGAGAAAAGGATATGGCTTGATAAGGCGCTGGCTCACTGTCTCTTGTAAGCAATGCATATATACACACACACACACACACATATATACCTCTGTACTGAATCGGCATGAAGATATCACTATCACCAGCAACATAGTCATTAGAGGGAACTGTGTGTATTTTGGTATGTATGTATGTATCTTGCTCTACAAAGTACAGGTATTTTCTCAATTCTCACTTGGGTATGAATATTTGTGAGCAGCTTTAGGTGGAAAATGAATTTCATCATTCAACGTGAGTCACTCCTGCTTATTGGAGGTGTGAATTGGAGTAAAAATATAGTTTTCAATCTCTAGGACATGGTTCCTCATTATCCAATCCGTCATCCTAATAATTGACTTTGGCACCCCCACTTTATGGTAGATTTTCTTTTTGTTGGTGGGATTCATGTTATAGGCCAATCAGTATCTCAGGAGTGTATTAAGGTATTGGAAAAGTTGATAAAAGACAGAATTCAGGAATGGCTGGGAATTATGATACGCTATGTGGGCAGTATGGTTTTTGTGAAGGGTATGTCTGCCCTCAGTAATTTGCATCACTTTTTTATGATAAAGCGATGCTAGAGCGGAAGAAAGAGAGTAGCTAAATGTGATGCTGCTGGACTTTGCGAAGGCATTCAGTTTGATCAGGCATTCAAATTGGAGCAAATGGGAATGACTATGAAGCTAGTGATTTGTATGGGGGCAGGGACTGATGACAGATGTTGAAGACTAGTGTTATATAGGGGAATTAAATCCCAGAGTAGATGTGTGATTAGTGGTGTAATGCAGGGCTTAGTTTCATCTACTGCTGCTTAATTTTCACCTCCATTATATGGGAAATTATTTAATGAGAAATATTCTGGTGTTTCGCAGTGATGCCAAGCTAGAAAGAATAATCACTGAAGATGATGTACAGATCCTGCAGGATGACTTAAACAGACTGGCAGTATGGGAAAGGATAATGGCTGCCACTTTAACATGGAGCGTAAGGTCATGAAGTTTGGGACAACGATATCATAAGCGATGGAACTAAACTGCAGGAAATCAATTAGGCCAAGGATTTAAGGGTTATTGTAGACAGGGAGTTGAAGTTTAGAGGGCTTATTCCTGCTAGTATAGCTGATCAAACATAGATAAAATCTCTAACACACTAGGTTATAATATATCATTAAGTAAGAGTCTAACCAAAGCGGAAATTTTAGTCCTAAAATCTCTGAAAACTAACAAAAACATTGTTATTACTAGTATTACTCTCTCTCTCTCTCTCTCTCTCTCTCTCTCTCTCTCTCTCTCTCTCTCTCTCTCTCTCTCTCTCTCACTCACTCACTCACTCACTCAAAATTCCCATGAAATTTTTGAATCGTTCTTGTCTTAATTCTGGTGAAAACCAGCTCAAGACTTGAGACCTTTTATAAATTTAAATTTACAAATCTGAAACAGAAAATGCTAAACTTATTCTATTTTTTATTAAAATGAGTATTGTGTGGTGTAGATTATAGACTATGATTAAAGTTTAATTTATTTATTTATTCGTATGGAGTTTCCTCCCTTTTTTCTTCCCCATCCATATATTGGAACGAGTTGAGCCCCCTCATGGGGGGTTAAGTATTTATGGCTCTAGATCCATGTGTGTTCATGGGGCCGGTTTGCCGCAGGATGAAAAACACCAGATAAACCGGCGGAAAAAACCCTACTGCCTGCGCCCAAGACCGGCTAACTTGGCTATGGCTGAAGATCCTCATATTCCTCACATCTTCGATGGGAATCGAACCTGGGACACTCTTCCCCAGTTATATGGTTGCGAAGCGCAAAGCCACTAGGCTAACCACGCGGACATTAAAGTTTAATGATTTTAGACGATTATGAATTTATGAAACAATTTAACAACTGCAAGAAATATTATGTTATTAGTTATTTTATATATTCAATTGTGGTTCTTTTAAATAGAGTATAATAAAATAATATCGTTACTGTGAGACCCTTCAACACTTCTGCACATGGCAGAAGAAAGCGAATCCATTTCAATAATAGGGTAAGCAATGCATTTCATGGGATGGGTGTTGATTATTATACATCAGAAAATTAGCTTTTCTTTTATGAAAATTCTAGTTTTTAAAGTGGTAACTATTTTGCTTGTACAACAGTTGGAAAATTTTACGTATAAAGCAAGTGATTTCGTGTGTTGGTAACGAATTCGTACATGGCCTTATTCCTTTCTCCCCTTGAACATGAAATGACTCTTCTTGGCTCATTGCCAGCCAAGGATCTCGCATCTGTGATCGAATAGTATATGACTATGAATCATCTGCAATGAAACATCAACACATAATATACGTTATTATTACACTTAGCCAGTCAGCTTCATAAAAATACTTCTCTATCAGACAATTCTCTAGATAAACAAAAACAGGTCACTAACAGCATTATCAAAAAAATTAACCAGGAATTTAGTGCCTTTTAATCAACAGGAAAAACAACAAATAATTTAGGACTCTTACACAAAGTTAATCATTTAAACCAAGAGGTAGAGGATGTTAAAAAATATTTTCAGTGGTAGATAATTTTGACACTAAAATACAAAGGTGATTAACTGTTGAAGCCATGAATGTTGCAATATTTTTTAAAACGTATTTTACGAATGAAATATTGATTTAAATGCCCCTTTTTATACTTTTCATTCAGGAGTTTCTAGATTACTATGTATCATCTTGAAATTTCATTTTATCTGCATCTGTTATATATTAATTTTCATATATTTTTACTATTTTTTACTTCTTGCTTGAATTTTTGCTATGTATATGCAGCATATATTATTATTTATGTGGGCATTTCATGGAGTCAAGACTCATTGCAGGACACCCATTCTGTTCATTTACACAATACCTATCATACATCTCCTTAAACCTATTCACTGTTGGGCCTTTCACAACCACCTCTGGCAATCCATTCCACTCATTCACCACTCTTCAAGAAAAGAACCTAGTCTGTGCACACCCTTACTAACCACACTCTTAGCTTCCAAGGGTGACCCCCCCCCCCCGTTTTACCCCTATTCCCCATGTATTGAAAAATTTCTTGTGTCAATCTTATAGTGTCCCTTTAGTAACCTATATGCTTCTGTCATATCTCCTCTCCTCTGCCTGTCAGCTAAACTCTGCAACCCACGCACACTCAATCTATCCTCATAGGGAGCATTCCACAGACCTGTCACCAGCTTGATCACTCATCTCTCAATCCTCTCCATAACTTCCTGATCCCGAAGAAGCACAGGTGACCAAATCTGTGCTCAGTAGTCAATGTGTGGTTGACTCATAGCCTTATAAAGAGGAATTATAACTGACTTTGATTAAATGGAGTTGATATATGGCTGGGATATAAATCCTTTATATCAGTACTATCTTTAGTACAATGTGCAAGTGGATTAAATAATAGCTTATGAAGAGTCTGTTTACGATAACTGTTTTTCTGAAAGGCTGCAAGAAACTGTAGTTCTTTGGTGATCTTTTCTTCTTCACTGAGGAGGTAGCAAGCACATTTACCTAATGTAGGTTCATTTTCTAAGAAGACAAAATTAGTTGTTCGTTCAAATAATAAATAGCTTTTTTCTATTTTGGTGTATCTCGTCTTCTAGTCATTAAATTTCTTTCTTTATTTATATAATATATATATATATATATATATTAGATATTATTAATTATATATTAATTTCAAATCTGTATTTTATTCATTGTGTAAATGTATATCACTGACAATAAAATGTAAAAAAAAAAAAATGACAATGAAATGCATTGGAATATAATACATTTAAAAAAATAATTTTCATGAACAAAATTATATTTACAGTCTTCCAAAAACATACAAAGCTAATACACCTATTGCTACCAATAGTTGAAAGAATCAGCAGCCCTGATTAACTCTTAGCCAAAAAAACTAGTTTCAACACTCAAGGACTTGGTAGGCTATTCTTCTTCCTATATAAAAAACACACAACACTTCAGAAACAAAATTAAACAAAGATTTATTAGTCAGCTTTAATGTAATTGCTCTTTTCATGAATATCCTGATCAGTTACATCATTTTTCTGCATGATATCATTGCCTCATTGTCCACATACTTTGCTCCCTTTATTTCATATGGCAAAATAATTTATACAAAAAAGAAGGTAAAATCATGGGCTCACCACTTTCCTTCTCCATAGCTAACTTTTATATGGAATATTTTGAGCAACACACACTCTAGATTCAGCTAGTCTATAATCCAACATTTGGCTTAGATATGTTAACAGTATTTTTGCCATTTGGTCCCATGCTCACCAAACTTTATTTATATTTCTAACTTGCCTGAATAACAATGCAAATGCATCCAATTTACTGTCAAGATTGAAAATAACACTTTCTTTTCTAGACACACTTCCTTTTTTGGATCTTTAGACACACACACACACAAGCCAATACATAACAAATACTACCATCCAACACATAAATTAGGGGGTCATCAGCACCCTCAAACATAGAGCCCTAACAATTTGCTCAGATGAGCAGGCTAAAAAAATATAAAAAATGTTAAATAATGCCATAGCCTTATTGTACCATTTCATATTTAATATTTCATATGGCAAAATAATTTCTGCAAAAAGGAAGGTACCCACATAATTAAAAAGCCTACTCAGCTTCTCTGAAGATCACCTTTCCCACCTGGGGTATACAAAATCCTGTAAAATACTCTACGTAAGAGGAAAAAAGACATCAAATCCCAATAAAAAAAAGGAAAACATGTGACACATTAAATTCTTTCATTATGAAATAGCTGATCTTGTGCCAAAGAATTGATTGAAAATGCATCCAGTCCTTACATTGCACCAAAAGTTGGTATAAAAGAACATTCAAAAATGTCGGGAGATCTGAGTCTTAATCTCAACAAGAATGATGGATTAGCAATTCCAAGAGTCTGGAAGAACCTTTTCTAACCCATATAGCATTCAGGTATAGAAGAACAAGATGACAGAACTCCAAAGACTTCCAGGCACAGGAAAATCAAGTCAGTGGACAAAAAACAGAACCCAAATCAACAGGACTGTAAAAAATTTAGCTAGTAGCAATTGACACAATTATATTTTTAATTTATAGTAATATTTTTTACTTTTTATATTTTAGTTTATTTAATGTTTATTTTATTTATTTATTTTTATTAAGATTTAATTTACCTTTCTTTCTTTCCCTCACTAGAGGTCAGTCTAGAATACATGGTAAACAGAGCAGTTATTCTGTAGCTTACTAAAGTGTATTGTAATGTAGCTTGTGTTGTAGTGTATATACATGTATTCCTGATGATAACCTTGATGTCCAGGGGTGTACTGTCTCCAGCATCTCTACACAATGAATGCTGACCACACTGCAATCCCAAGAGAAAGAATCCATTGGGAATATTATATTGTTATACAGTTATCTCAATGGAGTTAGAAGATTTATCATGGGAGATACATTATTCACACACTAGCCATCGTTCACAAAATATCTATCATACTTTCCTTAAACTTATTCACTGATGAAGCACCTACAACCATCCCTGGCAATCCATTTCAGCCCTATTCACCACTCTTCAAGCAAAAAATCTAACATCCTTGCTAACCACACTCTTACACAGCATTGACGATCTCCTTTCTCTCCCTTCTTGCCATGTACTGAAAAAATTTCTAGTGTCAATCCTATAAAACCCTTATAGTAACTTAAATGTTTCTATCATGTCTCCTCTTTTTAAGCCTATCAGCTAATTTTTGAAGTCTACAGACTTGCAACGTAATCTCATAGGGAGCATTCCACAGATTTGCCACAATCTTTGTCACTTGCCTCTGGATCCTCTCCCCAACTTCTTCATCCCCACAGAATCCAGAAGTTCAGATTTCATCTTATTAACACGTTTGCTGCCAACTACGAGTATACTCGTAGTGGGTAAACCTGCTTCACAAGCCAGCTACGAGTATACTCGTAGGATGCTTACCGCCGGGAACGAGATTATTGTAGTGACCTTGAAGAAGTGAAAATGCTTGGCTTGTGGGGCTAGCTTCAAAACTGTGTATTCCCATAGAACGTATATGCTCTGTACAAGCCAACTACGAGTATACTCGTAGGACGTTTACCTCCGGTAACGAGATTATCGTACTGACCTTGAAGAAGGAAAACTGCTCGGCGTAGGGGAACAGATCATGCGAAAGTAGCGTGGCAGCGAACGTGTTAAATCCCTATATATGGGAACAATAACCTCTCTATCCCTGCTTGTTAGTGGGTTCTTCAACAACCTTGTAATCTGATGTAAGATTACAAGATTAAGATGTAAGTAATCTGATGTAAGATTAAGAGGGCATCAGCAAGATGCCCTTTTAACTTCAACTCCCTGTCCACAATCACATCCAAGTTCCTGGCATCATCAGTTTCTTGCAGTTCAGTTCCATCAATATACAGTTTCTGATCTCTTCCCAAAATGCATCACTTTACATATGGCGACATTAAACTGACAACCATTTATCTTTTGTCCATACTGTTTATCTTCCTGCAGGATCTCTGCATCACCTTCATTTACCATTGACCTTCCCAGTTTATCATCATCAGCAAATAACTGAATATTTCCTGTCAAATCATTTTGTATATCATTGGTATACAAATTAAACAATGGCAGACCAACTACTAGTCACTTGCCTTCTTCCACCTCAACTCCTTCATAAATCACTCAAACTCTCTTTGATATCCACCTGGGTTCAAGCCCCACATTGGGCGTTGATATTTTTTGCCAGCCTGGTTGGCTGAGTGGTTAGCATATCTGCTCTCCAGCCAAAGAGGTTCGTGTGGGTTCGAATCCCTCCGTGGCATGGGTGATTGTCTGTGAAGGTGGTAGTCGGCGGTAGATGACGTTGGTGTTAGGTGATGAAGGTTGGTGGAGTAATAAGAGTTCTAGAGTAGATGCCCTCCCTTGATGAGTCTTTGGACTTCCTGGAGGTGTAATGTAATAATAATAATATCTGTCCATCAGCTGCCCTCTAATCCATATCACCAGATTCATATCCATCCCTATTTGCTCCATTTATCCAATAGAGTTCTGTGTGGAATCTTATGCAAATGATTTTGTAAAGTCTAGCATATCACTGCGTAACCATTTCCCTTATTCGACTCCATTGTCACTTGATTATCAAAAGTAACCATTACTAAGGCAAGACTTACCCCTCACAAAACCATGTTGTTCTTTATAGCAGCTCTTCCCAAACTGTGGGCCAAAGGTTTTTATGAGGGGGCGATGAAAAGTAGATTTTATATCTTCAAAGAAGCGCGTTTAAATTTTATTATTTATTATTTCTTTTTTGTTATTTTTTATATTTTAATGGAAAAAAAATCACACATTGGTGCGGGTTCACAAATTTTGCTTCCTGCGTATTTCGCCGTTAGTGAATATTAGTAAATATATGCTTATTCATATAAGTTTCATTTCAAAGCAGAAATCTAAGAATTGCAGTTTCAAATATTTCACCTGATCCTGACTTTTTGTGTAGCAGTATAGAAACACATCCATCACACACATTAAATTGTTATTAAACTTCTTTTATGTTTTTAATTCTTTCTTTTTTACTAATCATTTTACGTTTCATGTGCTTGTGCTGCAAATGTACCATAACAATATATCTATCTATATAAAAATATGAGGTAATGTGCCATGTCAAATGTGTATGTAAGATGCTAAAAATATCATATTTGCATTTGATTTTTGCAATATTCGCTGTGTATGTTTTGTATTGAACATAAATACAATAAATATTATAATAATATATGTCTATATTACGAGTTTTGTTCGAGGGGGAGCCAGGAAATATTTTAATTTTTCCAAAGGGGGCCCTGACATACAGAAGTTTGGGAAGCACTGCTTTATAGAGTATCAAATTTCTATCCACTCAGTCCTGAATTCTCTCTTTCACCAATTTCTCCATTATCTTAACCACCACTCCTGAGATGCTTATTGGTCTATAATTTGCTTATTCTGTCTTGCAGCCTCCTTTATGCGAAGGGGCTATTTTCCCCTCTTTCCACTCCATTGACACCTTCCCAGTACTTAGGCTTAAATTAAACAGCTTGGTCAGCAGAATTGATAATTTCCTTGCACATTCTCGTAATACACAAGCCAATATGCCATCTAATCCCAGGGCTGTGTTCATATTGAGGTTCTGCAATATTTTAAGAAATGAAGATACAATATATCGCACCTTCATTTCTTCATCCTCTATTCTCCTATCAGGCAATGTCACCGCCTAGGTGATACACCCTGCAAAATGCTGCTTACTCAGTAATTCAACTATTTGGTTTGGTTCTGTTATCTCCCCACCATCAGCACTTTTTAAAGTTATGCTTCCATAGTCCTTCCTCCTTTTATTTGCCAGATGGCAAAAGAACTCTTTAAGGTTTCTTTTGGTCTCATCAACTAGCTTTCTCTCATAATTATCTTTAGGCTTTCTTACTATGCCAGTCACTCTTCTTGCCTGCACCTTATACTTGTTACGGGCATGCCGATCACTTTTTTCTTTATAATCCACTTTGTGTTCAATTCCTGCTTAATACAGCTATTCTAACTCCTACCTAATTTATCTTTCTGATTCTAGGTATACGTTCAGATACTGCTTTCGTCAAACACCCCTCGATCACCTCCCATGCACCACCACCACCATCTCTCCCCTCCATATTCTTATTCCATGGCTCTGCTGAAAGCTGACTCCTCATCTTGCCATAATCACCTGTTTTGTTAGTTCCACATATATCTCTTCTTAATAGAAAATTCTTCATGTCTGGCAATCTCCCAGGTCAAGACTACTGATTACTTCCCGCAAGTGTTGATTGGTTAGTGTTAAGTTCTCTGATGCAATGATCAGATCCAGCACTCTTGAACCTCGTGTCCCCTCTATTACATGTTACCTCAGGTAATTATCTCTTACCAAAGTTTCAATGTACCTGTTTATTTTCTTTATTTTGGTCTTTTTATTGCTAATTTATGTGTCAAGTTTGTAACAGGAAAAGAGCTGGAAATTTGCATTGGTTTTGGTACAACATTACCAGCATAAAGCAAAAAAGGATTAAGGTTGATATCTCTGATTCTGATATCAGGTTTAATGCTACTTTCTTTATAATGTGATCTGCACAGATGAAGAAGATGAGTGGAGATAGACTGCATCCTTGTTTCATACATGATTTCATATTTTTATTATTACAGGTATCAACATGGAGTCTGTAGACTCATTGCGGAAAAACCCAAACTATCAAAACAATATTTATCATATATTCTATCTATTTTCTTGAATTCATTTACAGAAGAAGAACTCACAACTGAGTCAGGCAATGCATTCCACTCTCACATTCACCTCCCTCCAGGCAAAAAATCTAGTTCTCACACCCGTGTTAACCACACTTTTCCTTGTTCCCCTCTTAACCACTCTTGTTCTTCCATCACTATCACACATCTGAAATATTTCCCCTGCATCAATTTTATAAAAATCTTAGTAATTTAAATGTTTCTATCATATCCCCTCTTCGCCACCTATCAACCAACCTCTGCAATCCAAAAGCTCTCAATCTATCAATGTAGGGATCATTTTTTACATCACTCACCAACTTAATCACTCTCCTCTGAACCCTCTCCACAACCTCCTCATCTCCAAGGAATCCATGTGACCAGACTTGAGCACAGTAATCCAAATGTGGAAGTATCAATGCCTTATAAAGGGGAATAATAACCTCTTTATCTCTGGATGTTGGTGTGTTCTTCAATAACCAAGTAATCCTATGTGCAATCTTGGACACCTTAGCAATGTGCCCTCTGAACTTCATCTCCCTATCTACCAACACCCCCCAAGTCCCTAGCCTCATCAATCGCTTGGAGTACCGTTCCATCAGTGTAGTACACAGCTGGTAATCTTTTAATCCCAAAATGCATAACTTGACACTTTTCCACATTGAACTGACATCCATTACCTTTTGCCCATTTTGCCAGCTTATTTAAATCATCCTGCAAACTCGCAACATCAGCTTGATTTTTATTGTGCTACTCAACTTTGCATCATCAACAAACAGCTGAATATCTCCCTTCAAGCCATTTCCTATATCATTTATGTACAAATTAAATAATAATGGCCCAAGCACAGAGCCCCGAGTCACACCATTGGTCACCTGCCTCATCCTGAATTCTGCTCCTCCATACACCACTTTCTGGTATCTCTCCCTGAGCCATTCTCTTATCCATATCACCAGTTTAGTATCCGACCCCATCTGCTCCAATTTGCGCAACAGTATTCCATGGGGTATCCTGTCATATGCCTTAGCAAAATCCAGAAATACCACTGTGTAGCCAACTCAGATGTCATTCTATTATAAAAAGTTAATAAATTGCTAAGACAGGATTGACCTTTAACAAAACCATGTTGCCACTATAGAGTATCATTTTCTGATCCACTCATTCTTGAATTCTGTCCTTAACCAAGTTTTCCAATACTTTTATCACCACTCCTGAGATGGTGATTGGTCTGTAATTAACTACCGCAATTTTAGAGCCACCTTTATGCAAAGGAATTGCTTTGCCTTCCTTCCACTCCCTAGGGACCATACCAGATTTCAAACTTAAGTTAAATAACCAAGTGAGAGGTGTTGACAATTCCTTTGCACATTCATGCAACACCCGAGCTGATATTCCATCTAAACCTACAGCAGTGTTTGCATTTAAATTCTGCAATATACTAAGTACCTCTGATTTATTAACTTCAATTCTCACATTAGTTATTGCTACATACTGCTTTCCTTCTTGTTTGGTCAAGTAGTTAGTGCCCCTGCTCTCCAAGCAATAGACTGCAGGTTGAAATCCTGCCATGGGCATGGATTTATGTGTTAGATGATGGTAGATGAATTTCATCTCTCATTGTAGGATCACCTCCTTCATTATTCGAAACATGAAGTGGCATGATAAAGTTTAATGTTCAGTTTCTAGAGCAGTTTTTCTACATAAAAAATGAATAAATTATCATTAGTCAGTAAAGTATCGTTATGTAATTTATCCAAAATGTATTGAAATGTTCTTATGTAGTAAGTTTTGGAGGTAGCGATTACACTTTGGCTAGTGGTTGTATTAAGGATGTTGAATTAGGTGGCAGAAAACAAATTTCCACTTTCGGGTGTTCTAAAACAGGATGGCCAGGAGCATTGTCTATAATCAATAAAACTTTCAAGTCCAGATTTTTTTCTATCAAATAGCTTTTTACTTCCGGAACAAAACGAAGATAGAACCATTTCTTTTGTAAACCAACCCTTTTTTGTTTTGAAAGAAATCCCCTAGCTGCTGGCTCATCTGCAGATGCAGCTTCTTCTTTTATGTTTACATTATGAAGCGCGTATCTTTTCAGAAATTTTGTAAGCCAACCTTTGCTTGCAGAAAAATCACAATTGTTGTCTCCATTCCTTGAATCTGTTTGTACAACCGTAATGCTTTCTCTTTTTTTGTCATTTCCATCTAAAGGTATTTTTTTGTGAGCAATCTTCTATCCACATCACTAGGGCCTTTTCCATCTTCATTTTTATAGTTTATAGTCTCTCGTATATGATGATGACTTGGCACTTAATTTTGTTTTGTAAAGAACAGATTTTCTAATGTCCTCTTCATTTTTCTTAATTGTTCTCTCGGTAGCTTTGTTCAATCCAAAATATTTCCCTAAGGATGTTGAGCCTTCTCCAGCTGCTAAACGATCTAAAATTTGGATCTTAATTTCTAAAGAAATAGCTATTCTTTTCTTTTTCTGTCTAACTGAATTATCTGACATTTTGATTAATGGGGTAATGTTATGAAAATATCTGAAAATAATCAATAATTAATTTTACTAATTTGATGTTACCTGTACAAAACTTCAAAATTTAATATATACCTGTATAACTAACTCTATTACACGAACAAAACTTTCATGAACAAATCACAATATCCGTAAATGTTTCAAATTGTAAACAAGAAGTGATTGTTTAGCAAACAGCTTAACTCCTTCCAAGCAGCTTTATATAGGCTGGCCTCCCGTAACTGACCAACTTAACTTCGAGGAATCAGCATAGCACCCTTCTGCTTCCATTCCTATGAACTACTGGAAAGTGAATATAATGGATCATTTGTCGGCTTAACTTTGGGGAATTCATAATTGCAAAAATTGAAAAAATTGATATTTTTGTTGTTGTTGCCACAATTGTCTACATTCTGTAGCATAGAGTAATCCCTGATATTTAAAACATCAAGTGGTTTTCCAAAATTTAAGTTTAAGTACATATGTGCCATTTTAGGAAATGATAATTATAATCAAAATATCCTTTTTAACAGAACTGAATTCAAAACAGAAATTTTAAAAATTTGAACTGTGTAAAATCAAAATATGCCGGGTAAAAATACAATTTTGCTTCGTTTTCTAACCCATGTTATTTCAAAATCGTGTAAAAAAAAAAAAAAAGCTGTGTAAAAAGAGAATTAGTTGTGTGTGTATATATATATTTTTTATTTTGTGTGTGTGTGTGTGTGTTATAAGTCAGTTTTAAAGAAACAATGTCATGGTGACAAAAGAAATACTGTATATCCATTATTTTCTTTCAATGTGGGTTTAAAATATATGCCACTAACACTTGCTGTTCATTTTCATAAGGACATATTTTCCAGTGTGTGTTTTCTTGAATAAAGTCTTGGAGAAAGGGTGGGGGGGCATTCATATGTATCATCAATAAATCAAGTTGGATGGATTCATTGATAACCCTGACTTCCCTTTTATTAGATTCATTTGACTGAAACCTCATTTATATGCTGATCTAATTGCTGACGATGGCTACAACTTCAAGCATTTGTCAGAGAAATGGAAACCTGTTCTTATTACTCATTGTTTTTCATAAAGATCTTGTATGTCTAATTGCTTGCCCACAACTTAGAACTCATTATCGCTCTTTCACCAAATTTACTGAAACTGTTTCTTCATTATCATCAAAATATCTGAAATATTTATCCTAAATCCTCCAAATCTGCAGGCTTGTGAAATTTGAGACAGCTTTCAAATACTGTATTCTTTTAGCTATTAGATGTTTATTGCAATAGCTCTCTTCATGCATTCTCTGAACACCATTGTATGTCTTCTTTTTCTTTAACAAGCTTTTTTGATATTGCATCAGCATTTCCTTTTCCACTGGCTAGATGTAAACAAATGCAATTAGTGCTCCACTATTAGACACCCAACATACTAAATGCCAATACTTGAACTTCAGGATTTTTGTAACACACTTACTACTTTTCCCAGTTCTTTCCAACTTTTTTGGTGAATTCTGGTAAAATTTAATTTTTACTACTGTTTCGATTTCAGCAATGAATAGAACATCTTTAATAGAATTTAAAGCAGCCAGTTTCAAATTGTTTCCAATACAATGTGGTGATATAAGATCTGGCACATCTCTCTTTAATTTTGCTACTAGCCCTGTTATTTTTTTCCTCTGGATATATTCCTGTTCCATCTGTTATGATGACTAGTAACAATTACAAGCTCTTTGTAAATAAACAAATTTTCTGTGTAACACATCTTCACAACTATGCTAATTGTACACAGAGACCATTGAATTCACATCAACTGCTTCATGTCAGAAGCCTAGTCATGAAGATGCTTCACATGCAGACTTTGTTTCCATTGCTGAAAGTGAGTGTTATGCATTATGGGCCATTGAGGCAAGATAACTTCTTTATTTCAGGAAGTTTATTTTCCACTTGGTTAGACTACAATAAATTTAGTTTAATCCTTTATCCAAGTGTCAGCAAACAAAGTTTGCACCTGAAGTATCTTCAAGACTGAGGCAACTCGTGGCAAAGGTGGACCAAACTCTCATCACTCCTTGTGGACGGTTTCGACCTTTATTGAGGTCTCGTCGGTGTGAGTGAGACTCACAGGTGGTGATACTAAGGCAGAAGCGATGGAGTGGTCATATTTACCTATACAAGTTGTCAAAAGGTGTACCACATTATTATTAAATTACTCTGGGTTTAGAGAAAGATGTTGGAAGTTTATTTTCCACTTGGTAAGACTATAATAAATTTAGTTTAATCCTTTATCCAAATGTAAGCAAACAAAGTTTGCTCCTGAAGTATCTTCAGGACTGAGGCAACTCGTGGTAAAGGTGGACCAAGCTCTCATCACTCCTTGTCTCAGTATCTCCCATAATGCAAAGCATATCTCCTTGCGGACATGTATAATGTTATGCATTAAGGGAAGGACCACTACCCCAACCAGTTTTGACCTTTATTGAGGTCTTCTTCTGCCTTAGTATCACCATTTCTCGGCTGGCTCCCACTGAAGAGACCTCAATAAAGGTCGAAACCGGTCAGGGTAGTGGCCCTTCCCTTAATGCATGCATTATACATGTCCGCAAGGAGATGTGCTTTGCATTATGGGATATACTGAGACAAGGAGTGATAAGAGCTTGGTCCACCTTTACCACTAGTTGCTTCAGGTGCAAACTTTGTTTGCTTGCACTTGGATAAAGGATTAAACTAAATTTAGTATAGTCTAACCAAGTGGAAAATAAACTTCCATCATCTTTCTCTAAATCCAGAGTAATTTAATAATAAGGTTGTACACCTTTTGGCAACTCGTATAGGTAAATATGACCTCTCCCTGGCTTCTGCCTTAGTATCACAACTTCTGGGTCTGGCTTTCACTAACGAGACCTCAATAAAGGTTGAAACTGGTCTGGGCCCTTCCCGTAATGCATAGCATTATACATGTCTGCAAGGAGATGTGCTTTGCATTATCGGTTCTGAAGATACTCTCAATTCTGAAGATCTCAGTTCTGTAGATACTTCAGGTGCAAACTTTGTTTGCTTGCACTTGGATAAAGGATTAAACTAAATTTATTATATTCTTTATTTTACTTGCTAATGTATCAGAATATCCTAGTACTTGTAGATGAATTATAGTAATAAATGCATCTTTCAGTTTCCAGTTTTTATCTATGTATTTCATGTGGGCAAGTTTATCCTCATTTGAAATATCTATAGAACCATCTAGAAGCCTAACTTTACTAGAGATTTCGATTTCCTTAACTAATACTTCTTTAGCTACATCAATAATAACTGATGTCATTTTCATACTACTAAATTAATTTAATAAGTCAATTCCTTTATAATTATATAGCAGGGAGAACTAGAGGTCATCTCTGGAAACTGTATAAAGCGTGTGTGAGCAGGGGGTGAGATGGAGGTTTTTTGCATGCAGAGTTGTGAATGATTAGAATCTCTTGCCTGAGAGTGTGGTTTCTGCAGAGAATTTGAGTGTGTTTAAGGCATGGTATGATGAGCTGTGTGTATAATAAAAGGACCTCCTAGATGAGTCTTTGACTCCATGGGGTCTTGGGGTAATAATAATAATAATATCTCATTATTTCCTGGTTTGAAATAAAGCTTCTTTAATGAAGCAGTTGGCAATTGCCCTTGATCAAGTAACTTCACGCTAAATAAGATGTTTTAAAATGAGGGGGAGTGTAAATTATGAAAAGAAAGTAATGTATTTTAATGCATTTAGAACTAGATTGAAAATTAACTCACCACTTATCCTTGCTAACTCACCTGTGGTGGGTGGATTTCTAGAGCCCCGCATAAACACACTTTTTTTTTTAAGTGAATGTCATTCCCAAATGGCTATTATTCTATATTACATTAGTATTTGTGCCATGGCTTGGTTAAAATTTAGATAATCTGGTAACCTGTAGAGACCAAAGCATCCCATATGATCTTGCACCAGCAATGAAATTCATCTTAATGTATAACCAATTCTGTAGTTCTCAGTATATAGAAAAACAATACATATTGGAAAATGTGTTATTACTGCTTTACAACATCATCCTTATCAGAAATATGGTGTGATAAAAACTTTGGTTCCCCATGCACATAAATTATGTTCTGCTAGTTCTCTTTTAAATAAAGAATTGTCCTCTATCAGAGCAACAACTGTCATTTCTAATGGATATAATTTAATAGATGAACAAAGTTTTTTTTTTTTTTTTTGCTTGGGTACAAATTAAATTAAACTTGCCAAGAAATTATATCGTGTTTAATCCTTTATTAAACAAAGTTTGCTCAGGAAGTATCTTCACATGAAACTTTTTTTCCTTGCACTTCAACAAAGGATTAAACAAGAATATAATTTATTGGTGAGCTTAATTTAAAATTAATAATTAGGGGCTTTATCCAAATCCTCCTCTTGAAGAAGTTTTAGAATTTCCATTCCATTTGTAAAGGGAGTGTTGAAGAAAAATGTGCAGGTTCTTCACCAAATTGACCTGCAAGTCAGTCTTTCCATCCAGTTTGAAAATTAAATTCCTTTTTTAGACTCTCCAAAAGATAAATATCCTCCTCTTTCTGATCCTGGAGTTTAAAAATCCCTTGTTGATGTGGCTTTGGTTATTAGGTGCAGATGGGTCATTCAGGTCAGATTTGTCTTCAAGAACATCAAGATTATATTCTTCTTCATGAGTCTGAGAAGTTCAGTTTAGTTGGTCATGCTTTATATACTAGATGTAGAATTCACATTCACTGGAATAAAAATAGTCTTACACAAAAGCTGTTTTCTACTTGAAAGATTACAAAGAAAGTAGTAAAGTTCACATTCACAGACTGAACCTCAACAAAAATGGCTGTTTTAACTTTCACAATTGGGAAGTCATGCTAAGCCACACCTCATTCCTGTATCTCCTGAATTAATAATTATCTAATTTTATTTAATTATTTGAATTTTAATAGGTTAGATCAGTGGTTCCTAACTGGTGTTCCCTGGAACGCTTGTGTTCCGCGAACTGGTTACAAGTGTTCCGCCGGTAAAAGATGTCAGCTGACACAGTTCTGACTATAATTGGCTACTCTGAATAAAAATGTCGAGGGAATTATTTCCATTATAACAGGACAATTAACAATATTGGAAGAAAAGATTTCAAGTTACTTTTCTTCCTTAAATACACACAATTATGACTGGATACGAAATCCATTTGGTGCAGTTAATACATCGAGTTGTGAATTTTCGTTACAATAAGAACAATTAGTTACCCTGTCAATGGATCGTACTCTAAAAATAAAATTCTCTGAAATAACCCTTTAGGAATTTCGGATTTTTGTCCAAGCCGAATACCCAGCTCTCTCCACAAAAGCACTGAAAATTTTGTTACAGTTTTCAACATTATATTTGTGTGAGCTCAGTTTCTCAATATTAACAATACAAAAACTAAAAAGCGTGAAAGACTTACTAATATAGACAAAGAGATGAGGGTAGCTATATCATATTGGACCTGATATTGCTGAAACCTGCAAAAGCCAACAAGCTCAAGTATCGCATTAAAATAAGTTCCATTTTTATAAAAGGTAAGTCCATGCATATGTTTATTGTTAGTTTTATGACCCTAATATTTTTGGTGTTCCCCAAATTTTTCTTATAATCAAAAGTGTTCCATGACTTTGAAAAGGTTAAGAACCACTGGTTTAGATGATATCATCCTCTTGCAGTGTATTGCATATATTGTCACATGCTTACATTTTAAATATTGTTGTAATATTTATCTCAATTCATCTGTATACATTGAAAATGGCTAGAAAATTGAACTGAAAAGTATGCAATTATTAAATATTAATTTTTTCATACATGTGTTTTTCTGTTATTGAATTTTATCATTGCATCCACTTACACATCTAAGTGAATTTTTTTGTTATATTGTTATATTTTTGATTTTTGTGTGCCAAAATGAGTTTAAACAATTCTAGCATTTTTTACTAATTATATATTGGGTTCATCCTTTATCCAAGTGTTAGCAAACAAAGTTTGCACCTGAAGTTCTCATCACTTGCCTTAGTATCTCCCATAATACAAAGCACATCTCCTTGCCAACATGTATAATGCTATGCATTATGGGACGGGCCACTACCCAGACTGGTTTCGACCTTTATTGAGGTCTCATCAGTAGGAGCCACACCCAGAGGTGGTGATACTAAGATGGAAGTAATGGAGAAATCATATTTACCTATACGAGTTGGCAACGGGTGTCACACCCTATTATTAAAATTGTCTGAATTAGAGATAAGTTTATGGAAGTTTTTTCACTTGGCTATGCTACTAATTATATTTTGGGTTTTATCCTTTATCCAGGTGTTAGTAAACAAAGTTTGTGCCTGAACTTATACCACCTTTACTACGAGTTGCCCCAGTCCTGAAAGTACTTCAGACACAAACTTTGTTTGCTGACACTTGGATAAAGAATAAAACCCAATATATAATTAGTAGCATAGCCAATTGAAAAAACTTCCATAAATCATACATTTTTTCTTTCTTTCTTTCTGTCTTTTTTTTTTTTTTTTAATTTTGATTGCCACTACGTCATCCCTAATAGTGATAGCACTACATGATTAAGTTTGAATTATTTCTAGCTTCTAGTTGACAGTTTTATTCCAAATTTGTTAGGTCTCCAATGTTATTATATGACTCTTCCAAATATTCAAAAGACTCATCACAGGACACTCAACTCCATTCTACTACACACATCTCACTGTCTCCCCTTCTACTTAATTCTCTTACTACAAAGAACAACCATCAATTCCATCTACTGCTCATCACAACCAACAACCGTTTTTCTTTTTTTTGGGGGGGGGGGGGTGTCTGTAAATTGCAGGTGTTCTGATGGCTGGTTTGCTTATATGGCAGATGAAAAAACCCAAGTTTCCAAAAGAAAAAACCCTGCTACCTCCGTATGAAATCAGCTAATTCACCTTCAATTGAAAAACCCTATATAATGATTCCTTTTGTCGGGATGAGAATCAAAATTTCCGAGTCGAAGGGTGCAATGTACCATCAATCTTCCAGTTGCACTATGCATTTACAAAAAAAACATCATTCCGTCTATAATAAATTAGTTTAATCCTTTATCCAAGTGTAAACAAACAAAGTTTGCACCTGAAGTATCTTCAGGACTGAGGCAGCTCATGGTAAAAGTGAACCAAGCTCTCATCACTACTTTTCTTAGTATCTCCCATAATGCAAAGCACATCTCCTTGCGAATATGTATAATGTTATGCATTAAGGGAAGGACCACTACCCAGACCGGTTTCGACCTTTATTGAGGTCTCATCAGTGCGAGCCAGACCTAGTGGTGGTGATACTAAAGTGGAAGCAATGGAGAAGTCATATTTACCTATACGAGTTACCAAAAGGTATCTCACCCTATTTTTTCCCACTTGGTTAGACTATAATAAAATTAGTTAAATCCTTTATCCAACTATTAACAAACAAAGTTCATTACTGAAGTATCTTCAGGACTGAGGCAACTCATGGTAAAGGTGGACCAAGCTCTCATCACTACTTGTCAGAAAGGGAAAAAACTTCCAACATCTTTCTCTAAATCCAGAGTAATTTAATAATAAGGTGAGGCAACTTGTGTAGGTAAATATGACCTCTTCATTGCTTCCACCTTAGTATCACCATCTCTAGGTATGACTCGCACTGAAGAGACCTCAATAAAGGTCAAAACCAGTCTGGGTAGTGGCACTTCCCTTAATGCATAGCATTATACATGTCTACAAGGAGATGTGCTTTGCATTATGGGAGATACTAAGACAAGTAGTGATGAGAGCTTGGTTCACCTTTATCACAAGTTGCTTCAGTCCTGAAGATACTTCAGGTGCAAACTTTGTTTGCTTACACTTGGTTGAAGGATTAAACTAAATTTATTATAGTTTAACCAAGTGGAATAAAAATTCCAACATCATTCCATCTAGATTTTGATTGTGCAGTGGGTTCCCCCCCCCCCATTATTCTATCCATTTGTGACCATGTTACGTTAAATTAGCTCTTCCTTTCTAATATCCTCATTTTTCATATGATTCTGCCATTGCCATTGATGCCATCTGTTCACACCTCGTTTTTCTCAATTCTTTCTAATAGTCTCTAGGCTTTGATCCCTTTTTTTTAACCAAACTCTCAAATTTATTAGATAGAATTGGTTTCAGCACTGGCTTCTGCTGCTAGTTTATTGTTTTGGCTTATTTCTATCTTTTTAATAAAATGACTGATGGCGATTGTGTGTGAAAAAAAAATATATTCATTGCCTCCATTATTTCATTTTTGTTATAAGTTTTTTTCCTGAGAGAATAAAAGGGATGGTAGAACAACATCCAAAACAAATGTGTTGTTTTACCATTACCTTTTATTCTCTCTCTGACAGCATGATAAGAATGAAATATTTTCAGTGTGGTTGTCTGAGTGGTTCATGTATTTGCTCTTCACTCAACAGGCAGGGGTTCATATTCATTTGTAATTGTTTTTTGAAAATGAATTTCATTGTTCATTATGACACCACCATTCCATTTCATTTATTTGAGGCCTGTAATGGCTTAGAAAAAGAGTTCCATGTTTGGTCTCTAGATTAGAATCTCTGGACTATATTCAAAATAAAGTGAAAATGCATAATAACTTGCTTTATTATAGAAAATGACACCACTGATTGATTATTAGCTTAGTTATTATAATGTACAATAAACTATTATTAATTGAATGGACCATTTAATTCAATATTTGTTGTAAATTTTAATATTTCTGTCATTCATTTTTGTATTAAACTGCTCTGATATAAATCAGTCTGATTGGAATTCATTTATTTATAGGTTGGTCCTTCTGCTATTCAAGTAACATCAGCAGAAAAGACTAAAGTTCTTAGTCATTCTGTTCTGTTAAATGATGTATATTATGCTTCAGAGATTGAAGAGGTAAGTAGGTTGTGATTCATCTTTTTGTTTCAGTTTGAGTGTGGATATCACTGATATAAATGATTTTTTAACAGTGTTTTGCATGTATATGCAAAGCATTCAAGCAATAATTTGATACCCATTCTTACATAAGCAGGAAATAAATGTTTATCTGGAACATTATTTTTATTGTTCCCATATTTCACATACAAGATGAAAACATTGCAAACTACATAGAATTCACTGTCATGTTAAAAGCAAAATGGCCACTTGGTGGTGAAGAGAGAGCTGTGTTCATCGAGATTGCTGTGAAAAGATAAATTTAAAATTATGGGTGACATTAGTGATAATTAGTTTTTTAAATGTTGTATAATAATTGTGATTGGTAGTATAGTTATAATTCTGTATTTGGTAAATTTTTTTTTGTGTTTCTTGTGTGCAACTTTAAGCTCAGTAAAATGGTGGTGAAATGTAAGATGCCCCGAAAGATGAATGCTAGTGGCATGGATTTTTTGAAAATGGTGAGATGCCATGAATGCATTACATATACTTGGGGAGAAATTGAAGATATTTATGTGGACAGGAAAAATAGGAGAGATACGATTTTGGGTGTGTCAGAAGTGCTGCATACTTATGAATTATGAGATATCATTCAATATAAGTGGTAATGGGCAAAAAGATCATGATTGTAGCTATGGGAGTAAGCTGAGTTGATGATACAGCTGAGTGCTTGAGTGGTAATGGTAAGACTGCACCCAAAAATGGTGATGCGTTAGTGATGTTAGTTGATTGGTAAGGCAGCATGTGTAGATGGTGGCAGTAAGCAGCAAGAGAGAAAGCAGTGAGTTAGTGGTGCTGAATGGTAAGACAGCAGACATACAAGGTAGTTGAAATGTGATTTGCATAAATGGCACTGAAAAACTAATTAAGATATGAAAGTGAAATGTAAAGATGAGGTAAATAATTAAATATGAGGAATGAACTGAGGAGAATTACAGATTAGCATGGGAATGTGAGGAAGAATGGGACAAAAGATTTGAAGAAAATATTGAATGATTTGAGAGGGCACTGTACAGAGATTCAGTGATAAGAAGTGTGGTATATGAAAAGGTGCACATGGTCTGTTTTCCGGTAGGTAGAATGAGCAGGGTGTTTGAAGCATTGGATAAGAGGGGTATGCGAGTAAAAGATTTGATAGTGGTAGTTGGCATGAATGATTTGACTTCTAATGAGAAGAATGTAAGGAGTGATGTCATTACTATTATTACTATTACTATTATTACGGGCAACTCCAGGGAGTCATTAGACTCATCGAGGGAGGCCCCAAATCATATTCATCACAACTATCTGACATTCATACAGTATCTATCATACCTCGCCTTAAACTCATTCACTGTCACAGCATCCACTACAGACTCAGGGAGCGCATTCCACTCATTCACTACTCTAAAAGTAAAGAACCCAGCTCTAACACCTTTACTAACCACACTTTTGCCCAGTTTCCATGGATGTCCCCTAGTCCTCCCACAACCAGCCCTGTTCTCAAAAATATCTTCTGAATTAATTTTATAGAAACCCTTCAGTAATTTGAATGTCTCAATCATATCTCCCCTCCTCCGCCTATCAACCAATTTTTGCAACCCACAAATCCTCAACCTGTTCTCATACGGTTCATTCCACAGACCTGCTATCATCTTGGTCACTCGCCTCTGGATCCTCTCCACATCCTCCCCATCAAGAAGAAACCTAGGTGACCAAATCTGAGCACAGTAGTCTAGATGGGGTCTTATCAAGGCTCGATAGAGAGGAACAATAACCTGCTTGTCTCTGCTTGTCAACGTATTCTTCAGCAACCAAGTGATTTGATGAGCTGTTTTGGTCACTTTTGCAATGTGTCCCCTAAATTTCAATTCCTTATCCACCAACACTCCTAAATCTCGTGCCTCATCAATTTCCTGGAGCAGGGTTCCACCAATGCAGTAAACTGCCTCCAATCTTTTCACCCCAAAATTCATAACCTTACATTTTGCCACATTAAACTGACATCCATTCTCCTTAGCCCAGACCTCCAATCTATCCAAATCATGCTGCAAAATTTTGACGTCATCTGCATTCACTATTGCCCTACCCAACTTCGCATCATCCGCAAACAAATGAACTGTTCCTCTCAGATCATTTCCTATATCATTTATGAACAAATTAAACAGCATTGGTCCAAGAACAGATCCTTGTGGCACACCACTAGTCACAGGCCGTCTTGTGGACTCTACTCCCGAGTAAACCACTCTCTGATATCTCTCCTTCAACCACCCTCCTATCCATCTCACCAACCCTATGTCTATTCCCATATGCTGCAATTTACTGATTAGAATTCCATGTGGAATCCTGTCAAAGGCCTTGGCAAGGTCCAGTAGAATCACCGTAAACCCATTACCCTTATCCAGTTCAGCCGTCACTGTGTTATAATACGTGAGCAAGTTACATGACCTACCCTTCACAAAACCATGCTGTCCCCGATACAGTATCCCATTTTCTTCAATCCAATCTCGTATTTTCCTTTTGACTATTTTCTCTAAGACCTTTACAATTATTCCTGATATGCTAATCGGTCGGTAATTTACAACAGCAGTCTTGGAACCACCTTTATGCAGTGGAACTATTTTCCCCTCTTTCCACCTGCTCGGGACTAACCCAGACCCGAGACTCAAATTAAACAAAATGGTCAAGGGTACTGACAATTCTTTAGCTGCTTCTCGTACAACACGAGCTGGTATACCATCCAATCCCACAGATGTATTGACATTGAGGTTATGCAATAGACTACTCACCTCCACTTCATTAACCACAATTCCCGTATAATCTACTGGTTTATTCATTTCTGCAATGTCACCACCTTGATGATATACTTTTGCAAAGTGCTCACTCAGTAACTCAACTATCTCAACTGATTCAGTTACCTCCCTACCATCGGCATTCTTTAAAATCAATCTGCCATGTACATTTTTCCTTTTACTTGCTACATATCTAAAAAACTGTTTAGGATTCTCTTTAGCCTGCATGGCCAATGTTCTTTCGTAATCCTTTCGTCACCCTTCTGGCCTGCGCTTTATACCGTTCATGTGCCTGCCGGTCACCCTTCTCCTTAAATTCCCTCCATAGTTGTTTCTTTTTTTGCAACTCAAGCTTAATGGTGTTATTCATCCATTTAACCCCTACTTGATTTATTATTCGGACTCTAGGTATACAGTCAGCCATTGCTTCATGCAAGCACTTCTTAACTACCTCCCATGCACTATCAACTTCTAGTCCTTGCAGTTGTACATGCCATGGCACTGAACCAATCAAACTCCTAAGCTTGTCATACTTTCCCGCCCGATAATTCCACATGTACCCTGTCTTAATTGAAAATTCTACACCTTTAGCCACCTCCCAAGTTAAGACCCTATGATCACTCTCACCGATTGGTGGCAATGTGGTCATATTTGTTACAGCCAAATCCTCAGATGTAATTACTAGGTCAAGCACTCTCTGACCCCTAGTATTTTCCATTACATGCTGTCGCAGATAGTTATCCCTTAATAACCGCATAAAATCCAGTTCCTTCCTCCCATGTGTCCTCTCCTCACTCCAATCAATGCGACCATAGTTGAAATCTCCCATAATAATCACCCTCCTTCCACCCATTTCTTCTATTTGCTTGTGCATACTGTCACCACCATCTTTTCCATCACCTGGTCTATAGCAGCACCCAATTGTATATTTAGTTCTGCTAGCCACAATCTCACACCAAATGGCCTCAAATGTGCTCTTTTCTCTATCCTGCAATTCAACTTCTATTCTCCTTGGCTGGAGCTCATCAGCTATCATCAACAATATTCCTCCCCCCATTTTATTCTCTCTGTCATTCCTGAACACATACAAGTTCCATATACAAGATGTCATGAGGCTTTTAAGGGGCGTGAAAGATATCAGGGTGGTAGGTAAGATAGTGTGTTGCCCAGGTATAATAATGATGAGTTGAGAAGGCAAGCAAAGATAATGAATGATCTGCTGGCTGAGTTTAAGGAGAAAGGAGTTCATTTTGTGAATGTGTGCGCGGAATGATAAATTAAAGATTCCATTTATGTTCTTGGTTTAATCCTTTATCCAAGTGTAAGCAAACAAAGTTTGTGCGTGAAGTAACTTCATGACTGGGCAATCATATATAGAGGCTGATGACTTCGCATCACTTGCCTTAATATCCCATAATGCAAAGCACATATCCCTTCAGACGTGTGATGCTATGCATTATGGGGAGGGTCATTACCCACACCAGTTTCGGCCTTTATTGAGGTCTCATCAGTGGGAGCCAGACCCAAAGTGAAAGTCATATTTCCATATACAAGTAGCCAAAAGGTGTTACACCTTATTACTAAAATACTCTGGATTAGAGATAATGTTGAAAGTACAATAAAGGATTAAACCAAGAATATAATTTCTTGGCATCTTTTATTTATAGTATAACCAAGTGGAAAAACTTTCCAATCAAAGGGCTTCATCTGTACAGGTCTTGGAAAGTTCTCTTGGAAAAAAGAAAGCAGAGACTTTCTAAAAATATTAAAAGTAATATTTTTACAACTAATAATTTTATGGGCATTATAGGGAAAATACAATAAATTAAAAGAACTGTTAGAAGCTGAAAAAGAGATATATTCAAAATATGTTGCTGAATAAGTTTTTTTTTGAAAATTGCTTAAACAGAATGGGAAAGGGAAGGGCAGCAATGTTCATATTGTTTGCCATAATGGCAGGAAAAAACTCAGAGAAAGAGAGAGAGATTAAGATCTGGGTGGATTGGTAGAGTTGAAGTGCCTTAGAAGACAGAAACATAAGATCTGATAATATTGGAGTCTTGGCAGATAAAAGATTAATTTGGAAGAAAATTGTTCATAGGAAGTTAGTAATGATGAAACATTTTCATATAGTACCATTGTAATATTCTGTACACCCCTTGAGGGTAAATGTCAATAATTTGATGATTATAATGATAATCATCAAATTCACTAATTTACAATGCATAATGTGAGAACATGTTAAGATATGATATAAGAATATATGCATTTTGTGCAGACTGACACAAGCTGACCAAAGATGACATCAGCTTTATATGCACCGAAGTGAATTCTAGAACATAAAATACTAATGTCAAAACACCTATGTTACTACACAACTATGCTAATATATTACTTTAATGCCAACTACAAGATATGGTAATGCTGTCAGAAAGCAGAAAGGGAAAATGAAAGAACTGATTGTTTTGACTGGATCCAGTTATCTAAGAGGTAAGAAATATTGTATGAGAGAGGATGTCAAAGAGTTCTTGGAACTGAAAAAGAAGAGTGATAGAATGAAAGTTGTGAATCTGCTATCACACTATAATAGAGATGAACTGAGAAGAAGAGCGATGATAGCTAAAGAATTAGTATGCAGTGTGCAGAAAGAATGATGTAAAATTTGTGGACCTATGGCCTGAGTTTGATAGGCAGAAAGATTTGAACGCTGATGGACTGCACTTAAATGGATTCGGAGTTAAGTGTCTGGAGAGAACTTTATTCACTGAGAATGTAGAAGCACAAAGTCAGAAAAACTAAAGCAATTAGAGTGGTGGCTGCAGATGAGTTTGTGTGAAGGCACCCATGAAGTGAATGAGTGTGTGAATGAACAAAAAAATGCATAATCTAGTGTCTCGAGCAACAATATCGAATGGAGTAGTTAATTTAGAATATAAAGATAGTTGGTGACCTAAAGGGATTCTACAGTTTCCCATCATCATCATCATCAAATTCCTGCCATGTATCCTCAAGGGGTGCACAGGATATGAAAGTACTACATGAAAAAATTACATCATTACTAACTTCCTATCTACAATTTTCCTCCAAATCAGTCTGTTACTTGTCAAGACTCCAACATTATCAGATCTTATATTTCTATCGTCGAAGGCACTTTGTACCGTATCAATCCACCTATATCTTGGTCTTCCTCTGGGTCGTTTTCCTGCCAACCTGGCAGAGAACACTTGTTTTGCTAATCTTTCCTCTCCCATTCTATTTAAGTGACCATACCACCTGAGATTAGCTCTGCTAAAGCATTCCTGGATGCTGACAATGTCAAGTTCTTTCCTAATATCCTCATTTTTAATATGATATTGCCATTGATGCCATCTGTTCACGCCTCTAATCTTTCTCAGGCCTCTCATATCTGCGGTCTCTAGTCTTTGGTCAAGTGTTTTACTTCTGAGCCAGCTCTCAGATCCATAAGTTAAAACTGATTTGAACACTGTCTTGTATACAGCTAATTCAGTGTTCCGACTAATTTCTTTCTTATTCCATATGAATTTATTCAATTGACTTCCCACCATACCAGCTTTGCTGATTCTGTTGTGTATTTCTATATTTAATTTACCATCTTCAGTAAAAATCGTGCCTAAGTAGCTGAAATGTTTTACTTGTTCCACAGGTTCTCCATTCACAACACAGTTGACATTTTCAATGATTCTGCCTATTTTCATTGTCTTTGTCTTTTTATTGCTGACCTTCATACCATATCTATTACAACAGCTATTCAATTTAGTCAGAGAATCTTGCAGACTTGTAGCGGATTTATTTAGAAGTATAACAATCATCCGCATAAAGCAAAGAGCTGACATTAACATCTCCAATTTTGATATCAGGTTTAATACCACATTCCTTCATAATGTGATCCATATAGATAATGAATAACAGAGGGGATAATGTACATCCTTGTCTCACACCAGATTTAACATTAAACCATCTTCCTGTATTTCCTTCAATTCTAACTGCTGACTTACAACTCAAATAAAGACCAAGTATTGCTTGATATAATGCCCCATTGACACCATATAACTGCAGCGTATTGAATAGATTCTCTCTTGGCACCTTGTCATATGCCTTTTCCAAATTGACAAAACTTAAATACAGATCTTTGTTATATTCCCATGCTTTCTCGACTATTTGTCGTAAAGTGAAGATCTGATCCTGACAGCCTCTATTTGGCCTGAATCCAGCTTGTTCTTCACCAAGCTTTTCTTCCACAATTCTTCTCAACCGTTTCTCAAGTATACTTACATAGATCTTGCCAGGAACACTCAGTAGGGAAATACCTCTGTAATTCTCACATTCAGTTTTATTTCCCTTTTTATATATGGGTACTATGAGAGCTCTACTCCAATCATCGGGAATTCATCCCTCTGTCCAGGCTTTCTGAACTATGCAGTGCAGCCACTGTAAGACTCTTATACCACCATACTTCAGCATTTCTGTTCGAATATCATCTACTCCTGCTGCCTTTCCACATTTCAAGCCTTTGATGGCTTTTTCTACTTCAAGTATGGATATGTATTCCTGACTGCATGCCTGGTCAGTGTTTTTTATTACTGTGCTGTCATCACTGCTTGTTTCATTTAGCAGTTTTTCTTAGTAATTATACCATACTTCAAGGATATCTTTTTCTCCTGTTTTCATGTCACCTTTATCATCTCTAATTCCTTTTACAGCACTCTTTCCTCCATTCCTAAGCTTCTTCAGCAACCTCCAGAATATTTTGCCACCTTCTTGATATTTATTTTCTATATTCTTGCCAAAGTCCTCCCATGACTTTTGTTTAGCTAGTTTTACACACTGTTTAGCTTTCTTACATTTGTTTCTGTATTCTGTAAGAGTAAAAGCTGACTTATTTGCCAGGAACTTTTGATATGCTTTCTTCTTTTCCTTCACTGCCTCTTTAACTTCCTGTGTCCACCAGGGAGTTCTGATTTTTTTATCCTTGCACACAACCTCACCACATGCCTCTCTGGCAGAATCAATCAATGTTTTCTTCAGAGTTTGCCACTGAATCTCCAAGGTTTGATTCCTGTTCTGAAACTCTTTCATTTTCTTTGCAATACTCTTTGTGTATTTTAGTCTACAGTTCACATCTGATAGCTGCTCAACTTTTATTCGCTTTAAAACTTTCTTACATGTTCTGCTTTTCAGTATGAAATTCAATTTTATTCTGCTCAAGACTAAATGGTGATCACTTCCAATTTAAAATCCTCTGTACACTCTGGTGTCCTGCACGAGTGGGAAAACATCACTATTAATAATGACATATTAATGAGACTTTTCTTATTCCTTGCCTCTTCTTTCCATATGAATTTGGGCAACATTTTTATGTTGGAACATTGTGTTAGTAATAACCAGTCCATGTCCTGAGCATAGGTATTTGCCATTGTTATTAGCTTTGATCTTTTCTCCAAATTTTCCCAAAATATTTTTGTATGTCTGACAATCATTTCCTACTCTGCTGTTTAGATCCCCAACAAGGACCAACTTTTCCTTTTTCATTGTGTCAGTTGCTTTCTCTAAAGCCTCAAAAAATTCCTCCACTTCTACCTTAGTAGAACCTTCTGTGGGACCATAGGCACAAATAAGTCTCATTGTCCAGTTCCCCATTCTCTGTAGCTACAGTTTCTATATATACTAATGCTAGAAGCATCAGTAATAAGAGAAGAGTTTTTTTATATTGGTTAGTTCAACCTTGCCAAAAGTTATAGGCATTAGTGAGACTTGGCTAATAGATGATAATATAGTTGCAGGGATAGAATGTGATGGGTTTAATATTTTCAGGATGGATAGAGTAGACAGAGCTGGAGCGGGATACTGCTAATGAATAGCAGATGAATTGCAGCCAACAAGATTAGGAAACAGTAGGGCAGATGGCAGTTCTTATAAGTCAGTCTACTGTGAGATTGAGGCCAATAGGACAAAATATAAAATTGGATGCTGCTTTGGACAGGGAATGCCAGGGATGATGTTCAAATATGTATCAGCAAGGATTAGTACATTGGGGGTAAGTCAAGTAATTATTATGGGAAACTTCAACTTCAGAGACATAGATTTGTGAAGGTAGGAAGGAAATTGAACTTATACTTACAAGAAATAATTACTTGAAGCAGAGAATGGCCACACGAAGATACTGCTAGATTTTGCAAAGGCATTTGATACCAGGAACTCTATTAGGCAGACTGCAACAAATGGGGATGGATGTGAAACTGGTGATATGGATAAAGGGGTGGTTGATGGACAGATGCCAAAATAGTAGTATGGAGGAGCAGAATCTTGGAGAAGACAGGTGACTGGATTATTGTATACCACAGGGCTTTGTACTTGGACTACTGCTGTTTAATTTGTAGTAAATGATATAGGAAATAATTTGAATGGAGATATTTATTTGCTTGCTGCTGATGCAACATTGGGTTTAGAAATAGTTAAATAAAGTGAAGTAGAGAGAGAGCTTGCAGGATGATTTAAATAGGGTCAGTATGGGGTAAACATAATGGATGTCGATTTCACATAAAAAAGTGTAAAGTTATGCATTTTGGGATATGAAGATTACATGCTGTGCCATACTGAGTGAACTGTACTCCAGGAAATTGATTAAACCAGGAATTTGGGGGTAGTAGTAGTAGATAGAGAGTTGAAGCTTAGAGGATATATTGCTAAAGTAGCCATGGTAGCTATAAGGATTACTTGTTATTGAAGAACACACTAACAAACAGAGATAAGGGAGTTATCATTCCTCCTTATAAAGCCTTGATATGATCACATCTGGATTATTGCACTCAGGTCTGTTCACCTGGGTTGCTTGGAAATGAGGAAGTGGTGAAGAGGATCCAGAGGCAAGTGACCAAGATTTTGTGAGTGATCTGTGGAATACCCTATGAGAATAGATTTAGGGTTAGTGGATTGCAAAAGTTGGTTGATAGGCAAAAAAAAAAAAAGGGGGGGGGGGCATGATTGAAACATTTAAGTTACTTAAAGGATTTTATGGGATTGATGTAAGAGAATTGTTTCAGCATTTGGCTACAGTGAGCAGAACAAGAGGTCATCCTGGAATTTGGGTAAAAATGTGGTTAGCCAAGGGTGTGAGGACTAGATTTTTCACTTGGAGTGAAAATTCACATCTCTTAGAGTGTTGAATGAATGGAATAGGTTGCCTGAATCAGTTGTAAGTGCTTTATTTGTTAATGGTTTGAAGGAGAGATATGACAGATATTGTGTTGATAGTTTGGATCTACCACAATGAGTTGTGGGACTCCATGGAGGTGCCCATGCAATATTAATAATATCCAGAACAACATTTCGTATAACAAGAACTTAGACAACTTACTGTATCACATATAACTATCAGCATAGATTGGCATTAGCAGACTTTTTTTTTAAATGGAAAAACCATCTGCAGCTTCTACATTTGAGATATGTCAAACTACTTTTGTCATAGAAGCCTCACAAACAATACTATCCTTTAAAAAAAAAAAAAAAAAAAGTCCCTATGAATGAGAAATATGTGCCCTACATAATCTACCAACTTTATGAGATGCTATACTATTCAGGCATTCCCGGTTCATTAATGTAGCATGACATTGCTAGGATTTGTATTGATGTTTCTCACCTTACCGGTGGTGTGGTAAATATGAAACCTGTTATGTGTTAGTCTACTTCCAACACTGCAACAAACCAATAAACCAATCTATGGAGTGTCATCCTCAGATGAGTTTAACATATGCTTTGAGAGTGCAAGCTGATATATTACACCTATATTGTTGTAAATTCAAAAATAAAGAGCACTGCTAAGTTTGTTTTAAAAAAAAAACAGTGAATATAACTAACATGTACATATGAGATCTCTTGTACATATCTATGTAAAATAAATGGAATGTGTAAAGAAAAATTATAAATTAAAATTATTGTAAACTGTTACTGTAAATTACTGGTACTACTATTATTATTAATATTAATGTATATTTATTAATTCAACTCATTGTAACAAAAAGGGAGCATTGAAACTTGTTATGGTTTATTTATCTTCTTTCTCACTACATGCAATTTTTTTGCATGTACTGATTACCTATTGTAGGTGTATATGGGGGATGGGGTGTCACAAGAATTTCAAGTAACTCAGACTCATCTGTGGAGATCCACATAATATCTATCGCATCTCTCCTTAACTTAACATTAACACTACCTACCAACTCATTCACTGTTCTCTTCAAGCAAAAAAATATAGTCCCACACATTTCACCATGTACTTACTCTGTTTCTAGCAATGAGCCCTGTTCTTCTCCTCTAGCCAAGTGTTGAAATATTTTCTGTGCTTCAGTCTTGTAAAACCCTTTTTAGTAACTTAAATGTTTCTGTCCCATCCTCTCCTCTCTATTTATTCAACTTCTTCAATTGACACTCTTTCAATCTGTCATCATAGGTAGCATTCCACTAGCCACCTCTTGGATCTTCTTTACCACTTTTTCTCATCTGCAGAAAATCCAAGTTACTAGATCTGACCACAATAATCCAGATTTCCGTATCAAGGTCTTATGAACAGGAATGATAACTTGCTTATCTCTTCTTGTATTCTACAATAATCAAGTAATTATGAGCTACTTTGGCCACCTTTGCAGTATGCCCTCAGAAATTCAACTCCTTGGAAATTGATGAAGCAGTGGATTTACTTGGGATGTTGATTATTCACCAACACTCCAAATCCATAGTTTCATCAATTTCCTGGGGAACCTTCCCATCAGAGTCATACAACACAGATCGTAATGTTTTCTTTAAAAAAACAGTGCATAACTTTACACTTTTCTGCATTAAATTGACATCAATTATCTTCTTCCCATGTTATTTATTATTTATTAATGTTATGAATTATTTAATTAAAGTTATGAATTATTTAAATCATCCTGTAAGCCTCCACTTCACCATTTTTAACCATAACACCACCCAATTTTGCTTCATCAGCAAACAACTGAATGCTTCTCTTTAAATAATTTCCTATATCATGAATATACAAAATAAACAGTATCTGTCCATGCAATGCACTATCAGTAGCCTTACAATGCACTATCAGTCACCAGATTTTTTCTGGATTCTGCTAGTCCATATACTGCTCTTTAATGTGTCTATCAACTGCCTTTGTATCTATATCACCAGCCAGATTCATATCCTGCCTTATTTGTACCATTTTCCATAACAGTGTTCCATGTAGTATCATCATCAAAAAAAGTGAGTAAATTACCAAGGCATGATTACCTTTCACAAAAGCTGAGCTGCATTCTTTGGAATGTCATGATCTTATTCGCTCATTCCTGAATTCTATCTTTGACTGACTTCTCCAGTACTAATACTACCACTCCTGAGATATTGATTGGTGTATAACTTTTTTTTTTTATAAAAGATAGTGGCTGACATGGGAAGAGGGAACAATGATGAACATAATATGCCAGGTGATAGCTCATCTAACCCCAGTACTGCATCTGCATTAAGATACTGCAATATTTTTTGTACTTTCAGCTCATTGACCTCTTCTCACATCACTCACATCTTTCGGATTTCCTGTGGCCTGCTTGCCTAAATTCTTCTCATAATCTGATTTTTCCTTCCTTACCATCCTGGTCACCTTGCTTGCTTGTATATTTCTCTATCTCTGATCACGTTTATTGATCACCTTTCTCCTTATATACCTGTCCACAACATTTTTGTTTTTTTTTGAAGCTCCTGCTTTCAATGATACTACTCATCAGTCTAACTCCTATCTGATTTAACCTCATGACCATTCTTATGCCTTGGCACTATTTCAAGCTGCCTCCTAAGCTTGTCATAATTACCTGTCCTGTAGTTCTATATATATATATATATATATATATATATATCTTCTTAAATGAAAATTCCATGTATATCACTCTTCCCTGTTGGAGCAATTTGTGACTACAGAACAAATCTTCTGATCCCGTGACTAGATCCAAGTCTCCTCCATCACTTTCTGTTTCAAGTAATTGCTTCTTGGTAGGTGATTAAAATTGCATTTCCTTCCCGGCATGTGAACTTTCTTCCTTCCAACTTATGTCCTCATTCTATGTACCCTCATTGTAAATGTTCAGAAATATTGAGGGATAACACTTTTATAGTGGTTACTGCATAATTCTAGATGATCAGAATAAAGCTATCATAGTGCCATATGTAGAAATGGAAATAAAGCAGAATATCATAATTAATTATAAAAGAATATCCCTACTGGGTATTCTACATAAGATTTATGGAGAGTAAAAGAAAAAAAATGTTGATAAGAAGAAATTTTGGGAAGAAACTACTGAATTCTAATCAAATAGGAGGTTTCTAGACCATATTATTTACTTTAAGACAAATGGTGAAGAAATCATTAGAATATAACCAAAATCCATATTATCATCATCATCATTAAATCTCCATGATATGGTGAATGGTACTGTATAAATCATGTGAGTGGTTCTACATACCACTCTTTCATTTGCTGTCTACATTCTCACTATCCTGTCAAGTAATGTATCATATATATCTATCACTCTTCATGGAAAACAGGCTACCATAGACTCACTTTAATAAACCACTGAAAAGTCCTGACCAAAGCTCCATGATTACAATGCTATGATAAAAAATAATTCACTATGGCAAACTTTCCACTGTAATAAATTATTCCATAGTTTCTACAAGTTTGCTATAGTCGAAGTCAATACTCAATTTATTTACCACTTCTTTGTGCAGCTTCAATGATGACGACGACGACTTTTCTACATTATTATTATTCTCGACACCTCCAAGGAGTCTGTGGACTCATCGTGGGAGGATACCTACTGTACAACTCCCCATCTTCACCACCACCATACCAAACCTCTACTACCAATCATCTACATCAGCACCATCTACTGCCCACTACCAACAACACTACAACTAGTATTTTTTGTCTGTGTATATATATTGCATGTGTTCTGAAGGGTCGATTTGTCTGTATGCAGGATAAAAAAACCAAAGTTTCCGGGAGAAAAAACTGCTACTTCCATATGAGATCAGTTAAACTCGCCTTCAATTGAAAAAGCCCATATAAAGATTCCTTCCGTCACGACGAGAATCAAACTTAGACCTTTTCTAATCTAAGAGCGTAATGTACCGTCATTCTTCCAACTGCACTATGGAGGCACTACATTCCTTTTCTTTATTCTGATCTTTAAAATAACCTCCCAGTGTCCATATGGTAAATAACTTTCAACAGCTTAAATGTCATAATAATATCATTCAAACATTTATCTAATATCTTTCATCTTATTATCTTCCATCTATGAAACTCTTGCGATTGCATGCCCCTTTGTCCTCATCATAAACATTCTATATCCTGTTATTTTATTAGTTTTGGATATGTGAAATGCTGATGGATGTGCTCTTTTAAATGCAGATGTGCTATTCTATATAGCATATTGTAAATTGTACATTATACATAATAGTATACCATATATAGTCTATAGTTAAGTTGTAATTTAGTATTGAATTAAACTATTCATAAGAAGATTTTTTTATGTAAAATAAGGTATGTGATAAAGTTGCATGCTATCGCTACTGTTTTTCATTTATATGGATGTTGTTATTATAGTACTATCATGCTTAGCACTAAATCTTACAGTATGGTTTATCACAAATACTTATTACTTTAACCAGTATTCGCTGTCATATATCAAAAAAGTAGTAAAGAAATTTCTTTTCTTCTTATAGGTTTGTTTGGTAGATGATAATCAGTTCACTCTTACTATTGCCAACGAAAGTGGTCCATTATCCTTCATCCACAATGACTGTGATAGTATTGTTCAAGCAATTATTCATATCAGAACTAGATGGGAACTCTCACAACCTGTATGTTTTTTATCAGTTTCTATTTACAACCATACAGTATTTCAGTTTATATTTAGAAACAGTTGATACTGTTAATTTGGAAAGGAATTCACCTGTTATTTTCAAGCATTTTATAAATTTATTGAATAGTATCCATTATTACTTGATGTATATTTGTTTTACTTATGAGAAGAAGCAGAATGAAGAGGGAGAAAAGTTAAGATCGTAAGTCTGTTAAAAGTATAATATGATCAAATTAAGAAAGACGTGTGATGATTGCAAATGAATCGATGCATAGAATGTACAGGATAAATGATGCTTCTCCTGTACAGCCTATTCATTGGAACACCATTTTGCAGATGCATGGATGGAATGAATTTGAACAAATGGGCTTAATATGCACTTGAATGGGTTTGGATTCTGGAAAAGGTATTGTTCATTAAGAGATTGGAAATACAAAATCAGGGAAACTAGAGATGTTGTAGGATGAAGGTGCCCTTGAGGCAAATGAATGTGAGAATATGAATGATCAAAAAAGTGCTAATTATAGTTTCTCAGGTCTCAAATTCAAGTGCGAAAATTATTACCAGATTCAAGAGTTGTGGCTGCAAGGGATATTGCATTTCATTACATTACACCAATGCAAAAAAGCTTTATTAATAATGAAAAGTCCCCCCCCCCTCCACTTATAGATTACTTGGCTGAAAATTACTAGCATTAATCCTTGACTGCTCACCCTTTTTTAGACCTCATCTGGGGTATGCTGTCACCCCACGACATTTCTTCTCCCCCCTCCACTATAGGTAATTGAAATTGTTATTGTGTTTAGATAACCCAAGCCATTAACAGATTTTACCTACTACGATATTTTGAAAGGAGAAAAAGGAAGGGAAAATAAAAAATAAAATGGAATATTATGTAATTTTCAATTTTTACTGATGTTTACCAAGTGTTATACTTTCTAACGCAAACATTAAATAAAAAAAAATAATATATCCTAATTTTTCTTGTGCAAATATGTTGTTAGGTTTCAGTTAAAATGTACATGAATAAAAGAAATACCTTACAATACAAATGACGAACTTATTTACACAAAACAAACAATGAGTGTCAAAAATTGATGTTTACTTTAGTAATATACTACACAAAAATAAAACATTTTTCTACCATATGAATGATTTGTAGTTGGTAAATCTAATAAAAGTTTAAAATGCATCAAAATCAGTTTATAAACCATGTAGAACGTTAATTCTTTCTAGCACATTCATCACAGATGTTTTTCCTGTGATCTGCACATACACACACAAAAATGTCACATACTGAACAACGGACTTTGGTTTTCTGATCCTTGGCTCGTTGACAGATCTGACATCTAGCTTGCTTCTTCACTTTTGGTTCTGGAGGTCCCTCAGCCTCAGCAGGACAGCATTAGTGTCTTCATCACCTTGGATATTCAGAACTTTCTTTATGATATTCATAAGTTCTCTAGACAGTGGCTGAGCCAGTCTCCTTTTCATGTGTGGTGTGATTCAAGCCCAAATTCTTCAGGTATTGGTGCCTGATCATCTTTTTCTTAGTTGCTTACTGGAGAATTATCTGCGAGTTGATTCCTTCTTGATCCAGCATTCCATAAAAATAGTGCGGAGGCCATCTTCTGGTTTTGCAGCTTTTTGTGAGCCATTTGGTCGAAACTGTCATCACCTTTTGTGTTGTTATAAAAAAAGTATAACTTCTGGTTGCTTAGAGACCTCATCAACTTTCTTATCACTGTGCATCGATAGAAATAGCTGTGGTGCCTAACACCAATTTACCACACACTAATGCTCACTGGGGTATGGTATCTCCCCAATGGTCTTACAAAACGACACATACTTCATGAACTACACTCACTCATTGACCGATGTGGAGAACGATTGTTGGTTAGAGTATAGCTTGGGGGGGGGGGGATGAAGCACTGTGCACATCCGCAATGTGTAGAAGAAAATGTAGTCACCCCGGGGGGAGCATTGCAGGGTTAATACATACACACACATAATTGAAATCAGATAAAATTTCACTTAGTGTTTTGTATGGTATACAGAATATCAAGATTACAAATGAAATTCAACTGAAAAGATTAAAAGTGGTGTGTCATATGTATTAGAAACTTTGTAAAAATGTGCCTGCCCAACATGGAAGGGATGCATCAAACAAGCCAAGTAAATTCCCACCTGATGCACAACATGTGCAACATACACAGACAGCATGTGTATGCTATGTTCATTGCCTCCTTTCAATAAAAAGATGCATTGAATTGGAGAAAGGAAATGGCTACACCATGATACTGCTGATTTTGTAAAGGCATATAAGAGGATGCTACATTGATCTCTGTTAAACAAATTGGAGCAGATGGAGATGCATTGAAGACGATGATATGGATAAGAGGATGAGTTGCTGATATCAAAGAGTAATAAGTAATATATATGATGAAGTTGAGGCAAGAAGGCAGGTGAACAGTTGTGTATCTTGAGCTCTTACTATTGAATATGTGCATTAACAATGTTAAGAATTATTTAAGGGGAATATCCCTTTGTTTTCTGATGATGCAGAGCTGAAATGGATAACAATAATGTTGATGATAGTATGGATAAAAGATAATGGAACTTTGGGATGAAAAATTATCCAATATTAAAATAAAAAAACACTTTTTTTTTTTCAGTCTTCTTTAAGCAAATGTACTGTTGCTTCAGACTAATTGTGGTCTTGAATCACTTGAATCTTGTTCATTACTAGTGCAATACTACCAAAATAGAAAAAGAGTCAGAAACACATGTACCAGATGTCTTTTGTATCTTCTAAGTTACTTTGAGATTCTTTATCCATTCTAATTTCACAATCATTCCAAATTTCATCTTTATTTTCTCATATGGATATAGATATAAGAAATTGTGATAGTGCTAAATAATTAACCTTTACATTATTAAAACTCAAAGTTACATTATACTGTATGTGAATAATGCACTTTATAAAAAAATTTTAGGGTGCTTGAGTGTCAAAGCTGTATAACTGACAGGAGACTTCCGCATAGCCTTTAAACGAATGTGGGGAACCAATCAAGGCTTCTGACCTAATATCCAATCCTCACATTCATGTGATACACCCTGTTGGGTATCTAACTGTATACTGAACGAAAGAGGATGAGCTTGCAATTTGGGATTTAGCCAAATAAATTATATTCTTATTGGCTTAAACCACAATGTAACATGATGGTACAACATGATAGAATTTCGTGGTGATTGGGACATTGCCTAGTTAAACAAAGCCCCATTGTTTTTGCCAGGGAACCAGGGCAAAAAAAAAAAAGTCAGCTACTGGAACAAATCCTGAAACACATCCCAACTCAACACCACCAGAGTTCAAGATCGGTACTATCAAAATAAGAAGCATGATTGGCAAAGAAATGGAACTAGCAGAAGAATTGGATAAATACCAAATCAACATAATAGGGATGACTGAAACAAAAAAAAAAAAAAAAAAAAGAAGAAAAGTGGTGAAATCTTTCTAAGCAATAAATGCAAAATGTTATATTCAGGCAATAACAATCATGAGACAGGAGTAGCTATAATATTCAACACTAAATCCAAGATTAATTTTCTTGAATGACAGGCAATATCAAGTAGAGTGATGTGGGCAAATATCAGATGGATAACTGGATAATGATACTTATATGTGCCTTTGGTCCCATAGAAGGTTTTTACTAAGGTAGAAGTGGAAGAATTTTTTGAGACTTTAGAGAAAGCAACTAACACAATGAAAAAGGAAAAGTTAGTCCTTGTTGGAGATCTAAATAGCAAAGTAGGAAATGATGGTCAGCCATACAGAAATATTTTTGGAAAATTTGGAGAAAAGAGCAAAGTTAATAATAATGGCAAATACCTGTTGGCAGTTTTTCCACTTAGTTATACTATAAACTAAAGATGCCAAGAAATTATATTCTTGGTTTAATCCTGTATCCAAGTGTAAGCAAACAAAGTTTGCACCTGAAGTAATTTCAGGACTTCAGGTGCAACTTTGTTTGCTTACACTGGGATATAGGATTAAACCAAGAATATAATTTCTTGGTATCTTTACTTTATAGTATAACCAAGTGGAAAAACTTCCAATCTCTCTTTAATCCAGAGTATTTTAATAATAAGGTGTTGACACCTTTTGGCTACTCATATATATGAAAATATGACTTCTGCATTACTTTAATCTTGGTGTCGAGTCTGGCTCCCACTGATGAAACTTCAATAAAGGTTAAAAGCAGTCTGGGTAGTGACCCTTCCTATAATGCATAGCATTATACTTATCTGTAAGGATGTGCATGTTGCATTATGGAATACTAAGGCAAATGATGTGAAGTTATTAGATTCTATATATGAGTTTCCCAGTCCTGAAATTACTTCAGGTCCAAACTTTGTTTGCTTACACTTGGTTAAAGAATTAAACCAAGGATATAATTTCATGGCATTTTTAATTTATGACAAATACCTATTGAATATCTGATCGGGAAATGGACTGCTTATTACTAACATGACCGGTTTCAACCTTTTTTGAAACCAAGTTTATAAAATAACTTGGTTATCCTAATATACAATATCCCCAAGGTAAAAAATTTAATTCATCTATATCTCCTCCACAGATTTTTATTATAAATAAAAACACCTTGTTGCAACTTCTATAGGTAAAGTTGATAAGGCTCCGTATTACTGTAACCTTGGTATTTAGGGCTAGCTACTCACTGAGGAGACCTCAAAAAATCATGTTGGAGGCTTAATGGATTTTTTACAACACTCAAAAATAATTAAAATAGAGCTATTACTAAAATTAAGGGGATATTAAATCCCACATAGTTTTAAAACCGAATAAGAAACTCAAAGATTGGAATCAGAGAGTTTCTTGCCGAGTATAGTACAATCTCGGGCAACTCGTTGCAAAGGAGAGTAAAGTTAAGATCACTATTCTTAGGTATTTTCCATAATGTAAAAATACATTTCCTAGGAAATGTATGCTGTTATTACATTATGGAGGGAGGTCACTACCCAGACCGGTTTCAGCCTTTTTTGAGGCTTCATCAGTGAGTAGCTAGACCTAGACCTTTTTACATATATATATATATATATATATATATATATATATATATAAATAACTTGGTTATTTTAACTCCTAATCCCAAGTATGCAAACAATTAAGTTTGTGTCTAAAGGTGGTGCAACATCAGGGCAACTCATTGTAAAGGTTGGTAAAGCTCTGATCACTATTCTTAGTATTTTCCATAATGTAAAGTACATCTCACTAAGAGATGTATACTGCAATACATTATGGGTGGGGTCACTACCCAGACCAGTTTCAACCTTTTTTGAGGTCTCCTCAGTGAGTAGCTAGACCCTAAATACCAAGGTTTTAGTAATATAGAGCCTTATTAACTTTACCTATACAAGTTGCTACAAGGTGTTTTTATTTTGAATTAGAATCTCTGGAGGAGATATAGATGTAAATAAGTTTTTTTTACCTTGGGAGTAATGTATTAGGGTTACCAAGTAATTTTATAAACTTGGTTATTTTACTCCTAATCCCAAGTAAGCAAACAGTTAAGTTTGCATCTGAACGTAGTTGAAGTCTGAAGGTGATGCAACATTATGGAAAATACTAAGAATAGTGATCAGAGCTTTACCCACCTTTACAATGAGTTGACCTGGTGTTGCACCACCTTTAGACTTGAACTACGTTCAGGCGCAAACTTAACTGTTTGCTTACTTGGGTTTAGGAGTAAAATAACCAAGTTTATAAAATTGCTTGGTAACCCTAATACATTGTTCCCAAGGTAAAAAAACTTATTTACATATATGTATATTGATCACATTATGAAGGAAAGCTGTATTAAAACTGATTTAAAAATTGGAGATGTTAATCTCAACTCTTTATTTATGCAGATGATGTTATACTTTTCAATAAATCCAGTATAAGTCTGCAAGATTCCCTGACTAAATTAAATAACTGTTGTAAAAATTGGTATGAAAATCAACAATAACAAGACAATGACAATGGAAAAATAGGTAGAAACATTGAAAATATCAACTGCATCGTGAATGGAGAACCTGTAGAATACGTAAAACATTTCAGCTACTTAGTCGCAATTTTTAGTGAAGATGGTAAATTAAATGTGGAAATAACAGAATCAACAAAGCTGGTGTGGTAGAAAGTGAACTGAATGAATTTATATGGGATAATAGAGAAATCAGTCAAAACACTAAATTAGCTGTATATGAGATAGTTTTCAAACCAATTTTAATTTATGGATCTGAGAGCTGGTTTAGAAATAAAATACTTCACCAAAGACTAGAGACATCAAGAATAAGTGAAGCAGAAATAGGAAGAAGGTACAGAACAGAGAGACTTAAAAGTGTAGACAATGAAAAATATGTGAATTTAAGAATGAAAGCAGTAATCAAGGCGATAAAAGATGCAGTTGAAGAAACAGTACCAGAAAAAGAGAAGATCAAGAAGAAGTGGGTTAGACAAGAAACACTGAAGTTAGTACAGGAGAAGAGAATGTTGAAGATAAGAAGGAATACATTAGAACAAATAGAGAAGCAATATAGAAGAAAGTATAATGAGGTGAAAAAAGCACTCAGAATGGATAAGATGAAATGGTTAGAAGCCCAATGCAATAATATAGAACATTTTAGAATAAGAAAATTTTTTACTACTGAGCCAAATGTTTAAGTTTGGGAACAAGAAGAAGTTACATGTGGCCAATTCAGGAGAAAACGGTGGATGTGAAACCAATTCGAACCTGAATTCATGCAATTTTGCCATTGAGACAGTGCATTGTCTTGATGAAAGACCACTTTTTTGTTCGTCAATCTTGGCCGTTTTTTGTTCAGTTCTGCTTTTAAACAGTCCAACAATGATGCATAATAGACTCCTGTTGTTGTCTTGCCCTTTTCCAAATAGTCTATCATGATAATTCCTTCAGAATCCCTAAAAACAGTGGCCATCACCTTCCCAGCTGACAAAAACAGTCTTAGCTTTTTTCTGTGCTCTTTCACTGGGCATTGTCCACTGTTTTGACTGCTGCTTGGACTCAAGTGTGTAATGGTGGATCCAAGTTTTGTCTACAGTCATGAATTGACGCAAAGAATCCTGCGAATTGTGATCAAACATCACCAAACAGTGCGTTGAAATGTCTTTTCGCATGAGTTTTTGATCGACAGTCAGCAATCGTGGCACCCATTGTGTACACAGCTTTTTCATGTGCAGTTTTTCGCATTGAAATGCCTACAATCTCAGCAATCTCACACGCTTTCACTCAGTGGTGTTCCATAACAATACCATGAATTTTGTCAATTATTTCCTTCGTAGTGAACTCAGTCAGGTGTCTGGAGTGTGCTTCATCTTGGATGGACTTCCGACCACGTATAAACTCATTTATCCAAAAATTTAATGCTGGTTCATATTCCCATGAACTGCATCTAACTTGGCTTTGATGTGCACAGCCATCCACTTCTTTGAAGAAAAGTGTTTTATCACTGCACGAAACTGGTTTTTCTCCATTTTTATAAAAAATGTGAACATGGTCATTTTAAATGTTTGCCAAACAAGAACTATGCGTCCCATGTGGCTAAAATTTTGGCAGGGATCATGATAAAGATGATATGTGCCGACACTGGTATAATGGAACGAATTGTGTCGCCATCTTTTGGAAATTTACCAGACGTTTCAAACAACCCTCATAGAGAGCAGTGGGAAACTGATTGAAGAATTGAAGCAGATATCACCACCAGGTGATGAGTATGATATGGACATTTTAAGAGGAGAGGTAGAAAAAGTAATAGGACTGCTGAAATACAACAACAGTTCTGGTAACGATAACATCACTGGAGAAATTATTAAATATGGTGGCAAAAGTATGGTTACAGTAATGCAACAATTATGAAATATGGTATGGAAAGAAGAGAAAATGCCAGAGAAGTGGGTGAAATCGATATTTGTTACATTTTATATGAAAGGAAATAAGCTAAGATGTAAAATTTATAGAACAATTGCTTTGACAATCAACACCTTGGTATGATAATGACGACATTGACAGAAAGATTGAGAACGCACAATTGGAAGCATACCTTGCAGACGAGTGAGCAGGATTTAGGAAAGATAGCTGCGCAATTCAACAGATTTTGACAATGCAATTAATAGCAGAGAAAGCTAGTAGAAAAAACAAAAACATATATACAAGTAATCCTCGTATAACGCGGTTTCGATATAAGGCGGTCTACAAACTGTAGTAACCCTTTATCATTTCATATATTTTTCAACGCACGACTTAAATATCAAATTTTATCTTCGTTAAATTTGCATCCGTATCATGCATACAAAGATGGATAGTTTTTTTTTGAGAAACCTCCAACAATCGAAATGATGGATGCACCAAAGCATACTAAAATATACAGTAAATAGAAGAACGAAATAAGTAGCGAATTTATATTAGGGGAAATACCCTTTAGAGGCATGTACGTCAGTTGTTTATCGTATAAAGTATTTATTGTCGAAAATTGTCTTCGTTTTCTGCCAGGAAAGCGCATTAAAAATCATCATCATCATCATCATGCATATCAAGGATTTAGGCCTAGCATGGCCTGTTCCGGCCTTAGAAGTCATTGTTGAATCATACATTGAACCACTTTTTCCTAATTGGTGAGTTATGTACAATATGTAATGCTTTTTTTTTTTATGTAAAAAAATATATATTTTTATAGTAATGGCCACTCAGAGTGCTTTTGCAATATACGTGCTTGTTAATAGGGATAAACCCACCCACTGTAAATTGCCAAGTAACAATTGAACAAGACTGAAGATACATTCGGTTTCGATCAGCACATGAGATTCAACCTTCGCGAACTTCTTCATAAGTGCTCCAATCTCTTCAATATAAATTAAGTGATGGGGAAATAGATTTAAATGAGGAGGAACTGGTACAATTAATAGATGACGTTGAACAAAATGGCGGTGAAGTTCTGCTGAAGAATCTGATTATGATGAATCCGTTAAAGAATTCAGTTTAAAAAAATTAGCAGAAGGATTGGAGTTAGAAAGAAAGTTATTTTATGGATAATGATCTCTCAATGGAGTGCTCCAGAAAATTCACCAGACAATTGGATATTTGTTTAGCTCCATATTATGAACTTAATAAAAAATTGCAGCATAATGATAAGCAAGGTCTTATTACTGATTTCTTGATAACTAAACCAGCCGAAGTATGCAATGAGAATTATAGATTTCAAGTGATGACGACATCCGGCCACTCGTAAATAAAGAACATCTACAAATGTTATTTTTACAGTGATGACGATTAAAATATACACTTTATTTTATTTTTCCTAAAATATTTATGTATTATGTACAATGAAGTTTACATACAATTTATAATTTTTTATAATTTTATACTATGTGTTTGTTTCATTGTTTATATAATCTTTAAAAAAAAAAATGATAATTTCGGAACCTAACCCTCCTTTTTTTATGTGATCTGAGTCTCGCATAATGCGATTTATATATAACGCGCCATTTTTTTGGAACCTAACATCCGCATTATACGAGAGTTACCTGTACTTGCTTTGTTGATTTTCAGAAGGCATTGGACAGTATCAACCAGAAAGTGATATTAGCAGTGCTAGAATCCTATGGAATTGAAAGAAAACTAATCGCAATATTAAGAGATGTTTATAAGAATGCAGTTGCAGCAGTTAGAATAGGTGATGATTTGGGGAAATGGTATATATCCCCTTCTAAGAGAAATACAATTTCTTCAGATGATAATGGCCTCGACATATTCTAAAAGAAAAAGATATCAAACTCATAATTATATTGTGACACACACAATCGACAAATGCCTAACTTTATATCATGAAAAATAATCTAAATAACTAATGCTAGGATACATACTCAGGCTTATACATAATTTCTATTCTTCATTGATAACACTTCAAGAGTGATAAATGTCTGCAGAAGAAACTAATTTTTAAATTATCCTGACCGAATGATTCCAAATGGAATCATTATATTCTAGTAGCAAATATTAAACTTCTGAGCTTATTCTCTATAATCCAATATCTGCATCATAAAAACTGATATTGGTAAGATTTATACATATAATACATACCTGTTATTATTTTCGATAGTTTCAAGGGCACCAGGATGTCGATATGCCATGCAGATGTAAACATACAAAAGGATAATGTGCGCGAACAACCGATCACGATGAAACAGCAGACAACTGCAATCTGTTGGCAAAAAATGGAATTACGACGTACGATACCAATTGGAATCATTCGCCACATAATATGAGCTATGAAAGCCAAGAAAGTCGGTGATTCCAATCGGAATCATTCGGGCAGAAAGGGTTAATATCGCTAAAGCTTTTGACTGGATCTGGCACAAAGGCTAACTAAGCAGATATCACTTGGACTGTCTCAGGACTTCTTCGGTTGGTTTGCCAACTTTCTGTCTGGACGTACACTGTGTGTGATGGTAGCCAGTTCCTTATCCTCTCACCAACCCAATACACAGATAACAGCACGTTGCACTCCTCCTTTTCATTTGACAAACCTTACTCTACACAACTCACTTCAACCTACAGAACATCAACCAGCACTGGAGGATGGGGCTCAAATTATCTCGTCAACTTCAATGCTAGTAAAACCCAGTTCTATATTATTTCTCACAAAAAATAATAATATTCCCCATTATTATTTTTGATAACACTCAAATTTCCAAAGAAGATAAGGTTTCTCTTCTTGGAATTACCCTGACATCGGGACTCTCCTGGCATAAACACATCACGACCATTACTTCCTCAGCTTCGAAAAACTTAGGATTTCTCTTTTGCTCAAGATGTTACTTCATCTCTAAACAGCTGGTAACCTTATACAAATCACAAATCTATGCAGCTATTGAATACTGCTCTCACATTTGGAGTGGGGGCTCCTAAAAGCTCCCTCAAAATGCTTGACTCAATACGGAGGAAAGCAATACTCATTGGAGAAAACAGTATGAGAAAGGCTGTTCCAGAGAACAGAGATAAATTGAATGAAGGAGGATGATAAGTTTGTTTTCTCTGTATAGAGTTAGATTATGCATTATTATTGGCTGGTGTCTGCTCTAGTTCTAACATGATTATGGAAAGCAGTTGAACAGTAGTTGCCAGTTCAATAGAACAATGCCCATAAGAAGAATTATAGTAAAGAAAAAGGCATAATTGGAAAAACAGAGTACTTATGAGAACATGCTGGAGGGAACACCATTTAAGTGAATTGCACTCTTCTGTACAATCAGGAATTCAGATGGAGGTTTTGGGTGCACTATCTCAATTGGGAGAATAATATCCAAGTATCATCAGATTTGAAATTTATCAAGCGGTAACAGTTGAGCAGGAAAGTAGTGTTTGAACAAAAAGGAACACAAAGTTTTTTAGAAACTGAAGAAACTATGGATGTAATATGTTTATGTAGGATTAGCTGGATGAAAGTAAGACCAAGAATGGGAAATCTTGAATGGAAATTGGAACGTTATTGGAAGTACAGAGAAATGACTGTGGATAATAAGGTAGGACTGTGTTTTCGTCATGTCACGTCATATCCCCACGTGCCCTTGAAGGTACAGGGTCTGGTATACATCAGTTTACAGGCTGATAATGGCTCGTCCTCAGCAGAGTGCCAACAGCATCGAATGATTGAACCTCTTCCAACTACTAACCACACTCAGACTTGCTTAACTTTTTGCGTGAGCCATTAGTAGCAGAGACTCTACCAATCGACCAACCTTTGCTGGCAGGACTGTGTTTTTAAAGCACTGAAATTTACTGAATTGTCTCCATGGAAGAGACTCAAGGTTTAATCATTTAAGTACTACGGAGTTTCTCAAATAAGGAAGAGTACCGTAATCAAGACAACTGTGAATCAGATTTGAAGTTAAAGTTATTGATACATAGACGCACCACTGTTTTTGTCAAATAGTACATGTCGGTATGCATTCTTTGCCAGCAGGAAAAGTTGAAAATTAAAATAATACTGCATCTGTGTCACTGTCACACTGTACTGTCACAAAAAAAAAACTGTAAAGAATTGGAATACAGACCCTGAGAAAGTCCAGCAGTGATAAAGAAATCTGATGAGTGCAATCATCCACCATGACAGGCATTCAACAACCAGAGAGGAAGCTGGCAATCGAATCACAAAAGGAAGGAGGAATACAATAAAATAGTTGGTTATTTAGAAGTCCTTAGTGCAGACATAATCAATGCCTTGGAAATATCAAGTGCAACCATGCGAGTTTCGTTAAATGTTTCTGTGGCCTGTGTCAAAAAGCGAGTAGAGAGTGAGAGGCGATTACTAATTAACTGATGGGTCTCCAGCTAATTACGAAGCTTGTTGTTAATAACATCCATCGCTTTTAAGAGCACTGAAGTAAGAGCAGTGGGACAATAGTTTTATGGGCAACTTTTATCTCTGTTTTTTTATGGGGCAGGCTGAACAAAAGCTTGCTTCTTTCATGCTGTTAGGTAGGTGTATATAACAGTTTACATTTGCAATTCGTGATGCACGTTAATTCAAGAGCACAATCCCTAAATATGAGGCACCCGTTCGTGGTGGAAGAAACTGACTAGTGATGGTGTTGCCCTTTTCATTCTCATTCTTTTTCTATGCTTTTCCAGCTGTATTCTTTGCATTACTTCTAATCTTACATTTCATAACATCATCACTGGGATCCAGCAGCTAGCTGCCATGGAGTTTGATCTGTGGACATCCCAAAAGGGATATCCTGGTAGTCTCACACTTCTTTGGCCTCTGCTTCAATGATAGTCAGTCCTGGATAGTACAGTCAGGATTAATTAGCTTGTGGGCCTGCCTGAAAAAGTCAACAGTGTTGCAGTAAGTCTCCTACCCCATGACTTAGAGAGAGAGACTAGGCTTACTGTGGTACCAGAGTAGCTGTAGTATTCCACTCCCAAGCACAGTCTTTGCTTGCTGGAGAGTGAGTATTTGTGTGTGACTGGCTGATTGTTTAAGATTCTGGAAAAATTGGTTAGCTCTCGTGTTTTATGGGTTTTTTTTAACTTTTTTTTCATATCACAATCTGCAAACATCGCAAAACCGATAATCTACTCCAACTGGAAGCATTCATTGAAGGTGTATTTATAAATTACGAGCACTTAATATTGGTTTTCTTTTATATGTAAAAACAAACATGACATTGCTTGGAGATTTGAAATATTAAAAAACTTTCACAACTTTGTTCTCAGAGGGAACCCCTCTCTTTATATAAGGAATTTCATATCCAACATAATCTTCTAGGTCCTGGCTTCAATTTTAAGTGTCACATTTTTTACAGTCAAGGTTAACTCGATAGCCAAACAACTTCTCTCAACTGTAAATTATACCCTCTATGTGGATGGATGACTTTACCATCTTTTTTCATTTGGCAAGCTATCAACCAATTTTTAGAGTGGGCACTTGCAGCTGAGTTCAGATTTTCCCAGCAGAAGACAGTCTGTGTGCATTTTTTGGACAGAGTTGGTCTTCATCCTGATCTAGAACTTGGACTTAAGATAAACTTTAATCCCAGTTGCACCAGAAGCAGAGTTCTTTGGCCCATATTTGACAAGAACTTAGCTCCTTCCTCACATTTGCCTGTTGCAAAATAAGAGCCTTAAAGTGATGAACACCTTCACATCGTATGTTCTTTGCTCTATTTTGTACTATTCTCACCTTACTGCTGAGCTACATGTCGCAGAGCTTTCCTAAATCTACATAAGATTGTAACACTACCAGATGTGTATTATACATATGGATTCATGAAGCTTTCAACAGGCAATAGGAAGTCTAGAGCTGCAAAAACATTTGTTGCTCTCTTCTTATCCAGTATGTTCTCTCTCAGTTATGAAAGCTACATTTGGGCATGCAGTTCTTTCAGATCCTAGGCCATATTAGGATTACACAAAATGAGGCTGCACATACTGCATCAGGTCAGCTCATTTCTGAAGCTTACACCATCTGCCTGTCCCCTACATGGATTATGGGCAGATCATATGATAGAGCATTTATCTCAGTGGCAGTCAACGTGGAATAGAGAAACTAGCAATGCATTCCATTATATCAAGCCAGAAATCAAATAGTGGCAGTCTAGTCTATGCAGGAACTGTAAAGAGGAAGTTGTTCTTGCTTGGTTCCATGTAGGTCATCTTGCACACCTTCCTGTTGATGGGTGACATGTCTGAGGTCTGTTATACCAGTTTAACCATCAATTACATTTTAATCGACTACCTTCATTTTGTCAATGAGCACCGTCCCTATTTTAGTCATGTTCATAATCTGAGCCCTATTCGTTCAGGCAAATTTTATCAGATTCATTTTGTTGTTTTACTGTAATGAACATTTTATCAATGTTTATCACTATATAGATCTGTGCCATTTACAAACTTCTTTACAACTGCTTTTATACCACCTTTTCCACTTTTTTTTTTTATACATTTATGTACCTCTTTATGCTTGCTGTAATTGTTGAGGCATAGAAGAAATAGTGTTAGTAGGTTGTACCAAAGTTTTTATAATTCCAGCCTTCTGTGAGGATGATGAGCAGATTGCTGTTGAAGTAGTGTCCAGTAAAAGTAGGCTTTCAATAAATGAAAGTAATTAATTCACCTGATGGTGAGCAGAGGAGTAGAATATGCTGGCCTGGTTGGCTGTGTGGTTAGCATATCCACTCTCCAGCCAAAAAGCTGTGGGTTCAAATCCCACTGTGAACATGGATGTTTCTGATTGTCTGCGGAAATACTAGTGCTGATGGGCAGTGTAGTTGTAGTTAGAATGAGCTGTAGAGTAAGTGTCCTCCCTCGATGAGTTCTTGGATTCCGTGAAGGTGTCATATAATATCTAAGGATAATTTGTTGTCTTTTTCTCTTTCCATTGTAAATTTAATTCATGAATGTAGATAGTTTATATAAAAAAAGTAGGTAATCTTTCTTCATTATGTAGCTAGATTGCATAAATATCGTCTCTATAATGAACCCAAAATGAAGGCTGAGGGTGTATGGATGAGAAAAGTCTTGTAAATCATCTAAACAAAAGTTTATGAGAGGGGGAGAGAGAGAGAGCTTCCTATGGCAATTCCTTCAACTTGACTTTAAAACTTATTTTGACAAATAAAATATCTGGAGTGAATAACAAAGTGTAATAATTGCACTGTATCCTGTGAAAATGCTTCTGAAGATAGATGTAGTGTTTCCTCAAGAGACACATTAGTGAAGAGAGATTCTATATTGAAGCTATTAGATTGGTGGGTTAATTTATTTATTTATTATGAAGTTTTATTTTCAACTCTATGGAAATAAAACTTCTTTAATAAATTCATTGGCAGCATTGGTGATTAAATAGCCTGATAGTGGATGAGATATTTTAAAATCAAAAAAGTGTAAATTATTCACTGCGAAAAATTAATGTACTTTTAATGTGTTTAGAATGAGGCTGAAAATTTACTCGCCAATTGTTTCTGATCACTCACCTGTGGCAAGTGGATTTCTGGAGCCGTGCTAATAATTGACTAATTCATGTTCTGAACAGAAATCCAGTTGGTACTTACCTTTATTCTTAGGTTTGCTCGTTTCTCTAAATTTTTCAAATATTTCTGTATGTCTGCCATTCATTTCCTATTCTGATATGTATATCCCCAACAAAAAAAAATCTTTCCCTTTCTCTATATATTAGTTGCTTTTCTTGATGACTGAAAAATTTTCTTCACTCCTTCCTTAGAATTTTTATCCTCTTTCTCTTAATATTTCTTTTTTTTTTGGTATAAAAATAATAATAGTACCTTATTTTTGTACATACAACTAGTCTAGCATATGCTAGATCTCAGCTGTGAATCCTCCTCACAAAACTTAACATTTTCTTTTTATGACAGCTTATCTTGTTCTTTCTCTGTACTCCAGGCTTTCAAAATTTGGAGAAAAGAGCAAAGCTAATAATAATGGCAATATCTGTTGGATTTCTGCTCAGGACATGGACTGGTTATTACTAACACAATGTTCCAACAATAAAAATGTGCACAAATTCAAATGGAGAAAAGAGGCAAGGAATAAAAAAAGTCTCATTGACTATGTTATTGTTGGTAGTGATGTTTTCTCCCTGGTGCAGGACACCGGAGTGTACAGAGGAGTTGAAATTGGAAGTGATCACTATTTAGTCTTGAGCAGGATAAAAAAAATTTTCTTCAAACTATTTTGCACAATTTGACAAATCCTCCTTTTTAGATGGGATGAAGAAATTGAAATCTCACTGGACTAAAAGTATAGACCTCGATGGAGACTATGTTGAGAAATAAAGTGATTTTTTCCAAAAAAATAATGTGTTTAACTTATTTTTTTACCAAACCTTTCAAACAACCCTCATATATATATATATATATATATATATATATATATATATATATATATGTATACCGCTGCCATCAAAACAACTCAGAAACACAAGACAATCCCAAAGGTTATATCTCCTTACCATATATCAGCTCGCTCTGCACGAAACTAAGAAGAATTTTACGAAACTTCAACATAAAAACCTGTTTCTCTACTCTTCCTAAACTAAGATCGATTTTAAGCAAATACAAACAAGCTCACAACCATCTACAATTCCCAGGAGTGTACAAAATCACATGTGACTGCGGGAAACAATACTATGGCCAAACTGAAAAATCCATCCTCCTGCGTCTGGAAGAACACCAGAGGGACGTTGCCTACAAAAGAACTAGAGCAAATGCCCTGTCAAGGCATGTGCTGTTTTCGGTAAACACAAATGATGAAGGCCGTCAACATGAGATAAACTGGAAAACAACCTCAAACCTTCATATATGCCGTGATGAGGTAGAGCGCCACATAATCGAGACTAAGGAAATTGTTATGGACCCTCATCACATAAATAATAACCTTAGCTATAATCTACTGGATTATAGCTAAGGTTATATATATAGCTCTGCTATCTGATATTGGCACACTCGTGAAATCAGATGCACGCAGCTGCTTGCTTAACAATAGAACTTCAACACGGACTGTAACTACAGTTCAAAACTAATTGAATTTTATAATGGTCGTTTGTATAGTGATACGATGTTTCTTATAGTGTTTATTTGCTTTCTATGTTCCCACGCCTGAAGAATTCGGACAATCCAATGAAACATGTTGCTTTTTGAATAAATTTAATTGTTATTCTAGTCTCGGTTATAGTCAGTATATATAAATATGAACATATCCCAGTACCGAGTTAATACTACAAATTGCTATATATATATATATATATATTTGTGGCGATCAGCTTTTACTCGGTTGTTATACATTTGAAAAAAATAGATTTAATGACTCCAAGACCGAGATAACATATAAAGATTTTAATGATAAATACTACTAGTTTCGGCATATAGCAGCCTTCTTCAGGTATTTATAAAGGAAAGGAATACTAATAAACATTGAATTATTTAAACAAACTGGAAATTACAGGTACAAATTGCCTCACATAATCGATACATAAAAACGTTGTATTTTTCAAGTTGTTCCAACTGGCGTGCCATTGTTTGTTGCAATTGTGCGTGCAAGTTCACGTGAATGCCAATATTGAATAACTGCAGCATGGCTATCTGGGATGTTATAACTTAAATTATTATTTAAGTGGACCGGGTTCAGTAGGATTTCCCTTGATTCTACGATTTTCCTTTCAAACTCATCTTCACAGCGAAAAATATTTTCTGATCTATTCCAGCATACAGAGCGGCTTTGTTGGTCATCATTAGGATTATTTGAAAAAAGAACATGACTGGATAACGCAGTTGCATGAGATCTTTTGTATGAGATGTCTCTCTTATGCTCTTCTATGCGTTGTTCAATAGATTTGTTAGTTTGACCAAAGTATGGGATATTGCAATCACACCACAATTTATATACTCCAGGGTACTTAAGGTTGTGATGAGTAGGTTTTGGATGGCTGATTAGAGAGCGGATTTTTGGAAGTGTGGTGAAGAAGGTCTTGATGTTATATTTTTTAAGGACTTTAGCTATTTTCTTAGAGACTGTGCTAATGTATGGAATGGAGATGCTACCTTTAAAATTAATAGTCTCTATTGTGCACTGCTTAGGAGGGTTCAGAAGAAATTTCTTAATTGTTTTTTCAGAGTATCCATAAAGGCAACTCTACGGTCATCCTCAACTCTGAAGATTACCACAATAAAATGCTTCAATTACTTGAAGATAGTTCAATATATTCAATTCTTCAGGAAGATCCTACAAGAGAATTACAAAACCGTACACGCATCTATGGAGTTCCAAAAATTCATAAAGAAAACATCCCTCTTCGCCCAATTGTGGAAGGAATTGATTCACCTACATATAAACTTTCAAAATATTTAGCAAAGTACCTCAAGTGTTTCTCCAATAAATCTTCATCTTTCATCAAAAACACCACAGATTTTGTTTCTCATATTAAAGATATTCCCATCGATGATAATGATATTCTAGTTAGTTTTGACATTATATCTTTATTTACTAACGTTCCTACGGACGAGGTATTTACATTACTACAGGACAAATTATCCAAAAAATTTTCACTTTATTAAAGCATTGCATTCATTCTGGTTACTTCAGATATAAGGACTCCATTTACCAACAAAAACAAGGCCTGGCAATGGGCAACCCTTTGTCCCCAGTGCTAGCTAACATCTTCCTGGAAGACTTTGAAAAGAAAGCCATATCTTCCTTCTCATTTAAACCAAAAGTTTGGAAAAGATATGTTGATGATATATTCATTATTTGGAATCACGGGCACACAGCTCTCACAGATTTTCTTCGTCATCTAAACATCCAACATCCTAATATAAAATTTACTGCTGATATAGAAAATAATAACTCTTTACCTTTTTTGGATGTTATGCTTACACGATGCTCTGAAAGATTAAAAATCTCTATGTACAGAAAACCTACGCATACCAATAGATATCTGCATAATCTTTCTCATCATTTTCCACCACAAAAACTTGGAATTATATCTACCTTAGGACACAGAGCACGTTCTCTCTTAAATGAACAAGATGAACTACAAAAAGAAATGAATCACCTCACTCTTATTTTTAAACAAAATGGATACTCTGAAAAAACAATTAAGAAATTTCTTCTGAACTCTCCTAAGCAGTGCACAACAGAGACTATTAATTTTAAAGGTAGCATCTCCATTCCATACATTAGCACAGTCTCTAAGAAAATAGCTAAAGTCCTTAAAAAATATAATATCAGGACCTTCTTCACCACACTTCCAAAAATCCGCTCTCTAATCAGCCATCCAAAACCTACTCATCACAACCTTAAGTACCCTGGAGTATATAAATTGTGGTGTGATTGCAATATCCCATACTTTGGTCAAACTAACAAATCTATTGAACAATGCATAGAAGAGCATAAGAGAGACATCTCATACAAAAGATCTCATGCAACTGCGTTATCCAGTCATGTTCTTTTTTCAAATAATCCTAATGATGACCAACAAAGCCACTCTGTATGCTGGAATAGATCAGAAAATATTTTTCGCTGTGAAGATGAGTTTGAAAGGAAAATCGTAGAATCAAGGGAAATCCTATTGAACCCGGTCCACTTAAATAATAATTTAAGTTATAACATCCCAGATAGCCATGCTGCAGTTATTCAATATTGGCGTTCACGTGAACTTGCACGCACAATTGCAACAAACAATGGCACGCCAGTTGGAACAACTTGAAAAATACAACGTTTTTATGTATCGATTATGTGAGGCAATTTGTACCTGTAATTTCCAGTTTGTTTAAATAATTCAATGTTTATTAGTATTCCTTTCCTTTATAAATACCTGAAGAAGGCTGCTATATGCCGAAACTAGTAGTATTTATCATTAAAATTTTTATATGTTATCTCGGTCTTGGAGTCATTAAATCTATTTTTTTCAAATATATATATATTATATATATATAATGAATATCAGAGGGGATAATGTACATCCTTGTCTGACACCAGATTTAACATCAAGCCATTTTCCTGTATTTCCTTCAATTCTAACTGCTGAATTACAGCTCAAATGAAGATTAATTACTGCTTGATATAATGCGAAGTAAACTCGCAGATGCGAGTTTACTTCGCATAGAAGCAATTCTTGCAATCAACAATGCAAAACCCTCCTTCTGATAATATATCCCCTGGTGAGAGACTTGCAATTAAAAATCTATGGAATAACAAGGACATCGTATTCTTAAAAGCTGATAAGGGGAATGCTACTGTTATTCTAGATAAAATAGACTATCGAGAAAAAATCTTAACATTGTTAGAGTCGGATAGTTATTCGGAAATTGAGAGAGATCCAACAAGAGAAATACACAATAGAACCAATAATCTACTACAAAAGACCACAGAAATTCCACGAAATACATTGCTTTCCACCTGTTCTTTACACACACTCATTCCAAGGTTATATGGTCTCCCTAAGGTACATAAAGAAAACTACCCACTGAGACCTATAGTAGACAGCATTGACTCACCCACCTACAGGTTATCTAAATATCTGGCATCATCGTTAAAAGCTTGTGCAGGAAAATCTTCTTCTTATATTAAAAACTCGACAGATTTTGTCTCTGAAATTAAGGACTTAAAACTCAAGTCTTCTGACATCATGGTGAGCTCTGACGTGGTAGCACTCTTTACCAACATTCAGACACAATTAGTTCTCCATATTTTGAAGAACAAGATTTCAAATAAAATGTTCTCTCACTATCTCACTGTGTAAACTCTGGCTATTTGAATTTGAAGGTAAACTTTATAAACAGGTCAAAGGATTAGCAATGGGAAGCCCCTCTCTCCTATATTAGCCAACATTTTTTTCCGAGAATTTTGAACAAAAGGCAATCTCCTCTTCTAGTTTAAAACCTAGAATTTGGCTTAGATATGTGGACGATATATTCCTCATATGGGAACATGGTATTGAAAATCTTCACAGTTTTCTCAACCACTTAAACAACCTCCGTCAAGATATCAAATTGACCATGGAGATTGAAGAAAATAGTTCCCTATGTTTCTTAGATGTTAAACTCACCAAGATGCCTGAGTCCATAAAAGTCTCTATATTTAGAAAGCCAACATACACGGACAGATATCTGCATGTGTCCTCACATCACCATCCAGCGCAAAAGTTGGGTATTATATCAACTCTAGCGAATCAAATCATGCAAGATCTGTACTGTCAGATGAAGAAGAACTAAAAAAAAGAACTACAACATCTTAAATTGACCTTTAAAAGCAATGGCTACTCTTTAAAAAAGTATTAACAAGCAAGTATTCCACCAGCAATGTAGAGACACAGGACGACTCCTTGCCATATATCAGCACACTATCCAAAAAGCTGAGTAGAATCTTAAAGAAGTTTAACATACAAACGTGCTTCTCGACTCCTCCAAAAATAAGATCAAGTTTCAGCAATTACAAACAATTTCACAACCTCCTACAATTCCCAGGTGTATAGAAAATCACGTGAGTGCGGATAACCTTACTATGGCCAAATGGAGAAATCTATCCTCCTACGTCTTGAGGAACACCAGAGAGACATTGCTTACAAGAGAACCAGGCTACTGCCCTATCAGACCATGTCCTGTTTTCAATAAACACAAATAACGAAAGCCGCCAACATGAAGTAAATTGGACATCAACTTCAAACCTGCACATTTGCCACAATGAGGTAGAACGCCGCATTATCGAGTCAAAAGAAATTACCTTGGACCCTCTTCAATAATCTCAGCTATAATTTGCCTGACTCCTTCAGCTCTGCTATCAGGTACTGGCGATCCACACACGCACAGGTGTACAACAATAGAACTTTAACATGGACTATAGCTCAAGTTCATAATAACTGTAATTTACAGTCAAATTTATAGCTTTATAATTTGATAGCTTTAGAGTGTCTGAATGTTTTTTTCAGTCTTTTAATGGCTTTCTATGTTCTTAATGCCTGATGAAGTCGATCCCGACAAAACATGTTGCGTATCCAATAAATCTCAATTTGTTATAATTCTCGGATTTTTAGTCAGTTTATATAAAAAATGAATATATATACAGGGTGTTCAGGATAAATTTGACATATTTATAATTAATTATATTTTTCCGTAAGTTACATGTATTAACACACACTTCTCTTCATTTAAAAGGTTGGACCCTTCTTCATTCATATACAAGATGTCAGAAAGGATGGATAGCTGGAACCCACCTGAATCATGGAAGAGAATAACTTGTATCATGATGATTCGTGCCGGCCATCAAAATAAGGATATTTCGACTACTGCCCAATGCTCCCTGAATACAGTAAAAACAATCAGGCATGAACTAGAGACTTGCAATGGTGACTACGAGGATGTAGCAAGAAGAAAGATCCCTAGCAGACGATCTGATTGCGTTCGTACAGCAGAATTCCTCGCAAATCTGCAGGAACAGGTGTTGAAGAACCCTGGCATTGGAATTCGGGCTTTGTCACGTGAAATGAATGTTGCAGCCTCTACTATGAAGCTTGCACTCAATGAAGACCTCCGCTACTACTCATACAAGCGCCGCAAAGGTCAGCTGCTTACAGAAAAGGCCCGTGAAAAACGTTTGATAAACGCGAAGAAACTTCTAAGCAGAGTGAAACATCCTGCGGAACCACAAACAATCTGGTTCTTTTCCGATGAGAAAAACTTTTGCCAGGATCAAAAACACAACACGCAGAATAACAGATGGCTTGCATACAGTACAAAGGACATTCCTCGTGTAATGCAGACTAAATTTCCCCAAACTGTGATGGTTTTCGGATGTGTATCCTCTGAAGGCAATGTGATGCCTCCGCATTTTTTCCAAGAGGGCCTCAGGTTGACTTCAGATGGCTACGTGGAGTTGCTAAACACTGTAGTCAAGCCCTGGATAACAAGGGTAGCCAATGGTAGGCCGTATGTATGGCAGCAGGATTCGGCCCCTTGCCACACCTCTGGGAAAAGTCAAAAATGGTTGTCTGAAAATTTCTACGACTTCACCAGTCCAAATGTTTGGCCTCCAAACTCCCCAGATCTTAACCCCATGGATTATTTTGTATGGGGCGCAGTTGAAAAAGACACCAATCGCACTTCCAGTAATACAAAAGCCCAGTTAATGGATAAAATTAAAACAGTTTTTGCGGCCCTTCCCAGGGAGACTGTAGCATCAGCTTGTTCGAGGTTCCGAAGCAGGATTGAAGCTGTGATCGATGCTAATGGTGGTTATTTTGAGTAAATCTTGTTGATAGTATTGTAATTAACTCTGCCTGTAATGTTTTTTGTCAATTCATTAAATTTAATAGATACAAAGAAGATTTTCTTTTTCCTTACGAAACTGTCAAATTTATCCCGAACACCCTGTATATATATATATATGTAATTAATTTTTTTAACTTGGGGATACTGTATATTAGGGTTACAGAGTAATTTTATAAGCTTGGTTATGTAACTCCTAATCCCAAGTATGCAAACAATTAAGTTTGCGCCTGAAACATGGTTCAAGTCTAAAGATGGTACAACACCAGGACAACTCATTGTAATTTACCCACCTTTACAATGAGTTGCCCTGGTGTTGTACCATCTTTAGACTTGAACTATGTTTCAGGCGCAAACTTAATTGTTTGCATACTTGGGATTAGGAGTTAAATAACCAAGCTTATAAAATTACTTGGTAACCCTAATATATATATATATATATATATATATATGTTATGTATTTAGTAGCATTTATAAGATATTGCTCTAACGTATATATTTTCCTTGCTGTTATTCCACTCTCTGTGCCAAACAGTGTACATTTTCAATATTATTGATGTTGTATTCTTTTCCCTGTCTAGGATTCTGTTACAGTCCATACCAAAATTAGACCAAAGGATGTTCCAGGAACTCTACTTAATATGGCTCTATTAAACTTGGGTAGTTCTGATCCAAACTTGAGGACAACTGCTTACAACTTATTATGTGCTTTAACGGCAACTTTTGATCTTAAGATTGAAGGACAACTTCTGGAAACTGCAGGTACAGACATGGTGACAAAGGTGGAATTGGGATGGGGAAAGAATAAACATATAAAAATTTGCATTTCTTTTCAGTTTAGAGTGATTATATATAATAGAAAATGTTATCTTAATACCAGATATTTTGAATAATGTATTGTTCAGATATCTAAAGCTTCCTGTAAAACTGAACAGCATTTTTTCATTTCTGATATATGGAAATTTTCTTCCATTCTCTTCACTCTTGTAAGTTTTTCATTTTCCAACTAATTATTTAATTGAAAACAGTTCCATATGTACGACGTGTGGCTATTAAATAATGAGACCGGTTGCAAAAAAAGTGGTTTATTATTGCAATTGTACAGCTTAATTGTTATCCCCTTCAGAATACTCCCTTCTTCTATCTATACATTGTTGCCTACGAATTTTTCGGAAGCAGTGCTGCAAGTCATCAGGTATTATCTGCTTTAGTAGCGCTGCTGTTTTCTCCTTTACCTCATTCACTGACTGAAAATGGGTGCCCTTCAATGCGGATTTACTTTTGAAAAAGGTAAAAGTCACATGGAGCTAAGTCCGACAAGTGAGGTGGATGGTCCAACACTGGGATATTCTTATCAGCCAGATACTGCTTTACAGACAGTGCACTGTGGTCAGGAGCATTGTTCTTCCACCGATCGGGTCTCTTCTTCCTTACTCATTCTCTCAGCTTGGCCAGAACCTCAAGATAATAATGTTGGTTAACTGTCTAACCCTCTTGTACCCATTACCACGCCATTGATATAAAAAAAATAAATTTTTTTTTAAATGATCAGCATTGCCTTCACTTTTGATTTGCCATTCTTTCTTTTTTCATTCTCGGTGACGTGGGAGTTTTCCAGTCCATCAGTTGTCTCTTTGTTTCTTGATCATACTGGAAAATCCATGTCTCATCACATGTGATGATCTTCTCCTGCAAGTCCAGCTCTGCTGTCAGCTGTTCCATGATGTCAGTGGATGAGGTAAAGGAGAAAACGGCAGCACTACTGAAGCAAATAACCCCTGATGACTTGCAGCACTGCTTCCAAGAATGGAAAATTCGTATGCAACAGTGTATAGATAGAGGAGGGGAGTATGTTGAAGGGGGATAACAATTAAGTTGTACAATTGTAATAATGAACCACATTTTTGCAACCAGTCTCGTTATTTAATAGCCACACTTCGTATATTCCCACATAATTATTTTGAATGCCTCTAGTGAAGTGTGGTATTTTCATCTCTGCATTTTTAAAATTTGTATTTATTTTATGCTATTTTATTGGTTTTAGTATAATCATTTTAAAAATAGCTACAATAAGATATTTCCTCATCATCATCTCTGAATGAATTTAAGCAGCATCTTTTACCGACAGTTGATTGGTCTTCCTCTGCATCGTTTTACTTCGGGTTAATGTCAGTTTTATTAATCTCGTTTGTCTGTTTTCTCAAACGGACTCACTTGGTAGTGTATTGTTAAATTTCATTCTTTCAGTTTCTGTTATTTATGAATTGATTATTTTGTGGGTTTTTTTTTATAAATATTATTTCTTGTTAGTATACTCCTATTAAGGATGTCTGATTCTTTGGAAAGAACTACAACAAGCATTTTTGTTGGAAAGATCAGAAGTTAGGTTCTTAAGGATGTGTGATACATTCAGAAAGGTATATGCAAGTGAAGTTGAGTGAGTCCATCTCGTACTTGAAAATGACCTGCTCAACTTAAATTATAGCTTACTTAATAGTAATAAAAGGATTCTTAGACAGCTTCCAAGTCTAACTCTTGTTTTTCCCTACTCCCTATATTGAAAAATTCTTCTGTATCAATGTTATAGTGTCTCTTTGGTAACTTATAAGTTTCTATCATATCCCCTTTCCTCTGCCTGTCAGCTACACTCTGCAACCCACACACCCTCAGTCTATCCTCATAGGAAGCATTCCACAGACCTATCACTAGCTTTGTCACTTGTCTCTCAATTCTCTCCACTACCTCCCAGTCCCCAAGAAATGCAGGTGACCAAATCTGTGCATGGTAGCCAACATGTGGTCGAATCATAGCCTTATAAACAGGGATAATAACCTCCCTATCTTTACTTTTTAATGTGCTCTTCAGCATCCAGGTAATCCTCTGAGCTATTTTGCCACCATTTGCAATATGTCCTCTGAATTTCAAATCTTTATCCACTATCATCCCCAGATCCCTAGCCTCATCAATTTCTTTAAGCTATTACCATCAGTATTATACTAATTATGTAATCCTTTCATCCCAAACTCGGTTACCTTACATTTTACAACATTACATTGAAAACAATTGTCCTTTGCCCATTCTGCCAATTTATTTAAGTCATCCTGCAAGTATCTATAACACATTTATTAAATGTTGCCCTTGCCTGTTTTGCATCATTAGCAAACAACTGAATATCTCTCCTCAGATCTTCCCCTATATCATTAATGTACAAATTAAAGAGTAGTGGTCCTAGTATAGAGTCCTGTGGCACTCCACTAGTAACCCTCATTTGCCTTGATTCCACTCTAATCACCATAGTATCAGCCACTCCTATCCATTCCACCAGCTTTATATTCATTCCCATTTGCTCCAACTTATATAATAAATTTCTGTATGGTATTCTGTCAAATGCCTCTGCAAAATCCAGTAGTATCATATCTTATTATAAACGTGAATAAATTACTGAGGTAGTGTTGGATCGTACTTCCTTGTTTTTGATCTGCCATCTTGTTTTAACTCTGTTCTTAAACAAGTAATAAGTTGCTGGTTGATTAATAATTTAAATATAGAGAAATTTATTTAAATTGAGTTTCTTATTCGGTTTTAAAACAAAGTAGGATCTAATATCCCCTTAATTTAATTAATGTTTATAGCGCCGAAATGAAGCCTGTTGGCTCTTTATATTTAAGTAACTTAATGGGTGCACCTTTTTTGGACAACTCGTATTGTAGAGTATATAAGTCCTTTTCGCTATACCCTTTGGTATCAATAATTTGGTCTAGCTACTCACTGATGGAGCCTCAATAAAGGCTGAAACCGGTCTGGGTAGTGACCTCCCTACCATAATGTAATAACAGCATACATTTCCTAGGAAATGTGTTTTTACATTATGGTAAATACCAAAGAATAGTGATCAGAACTTTCCCCACCTTTGCAACGAGTTGCCCGTGTTTGTACTACATTCTAGGACTACTTGCATTCAGCTCACAATAGTATTCGCCAATACTTATAGTTTTTTATACTATATTCGGCATGAAACTCTCTGATTCCAGTCTTTGAGTTTGTTATTCGGTTTTAAAACAATGTGGGATCTAATATCCCCTTAATTTAATTAGAGAAATTTATATTTTTAGACTGCGCCACTATATCTAGATTAGTCTAATAAACTCTCGTGGAAAGGCTTAGACGTTGGGTATGCATTTTCACTATATAATTTAAGGAAATTATAATAAATTATAATACAAAGTAGGACAGCTTACAGCTGTCCTACTTTGGCCAAACAGCAGGACAGCAAAAATCAGAATTTCAGAACACAAGGACTACATCTGTTTTCACCAATTCAGCCACTCTGGTCTTGCTTACCATGCGCTGGATACCTGCCATAGAATATGGTGGAAGAAAGCCAGGATAATACACCGTAGCAAATACAGATATGAAAGGCTTTTCATGGAATCAGCTTCAGCCCTAAGAAACGATCCAAACCTCAACAAATTTGGCTGCATGAGACTTCCTCAAATTTGGGAAACCTACATCAGAAGACCTTCAGCCCAATCGCCAAAGAATACCAACATTGCCCGCTAGAGGGCACAATCAAGACTTTAGGAGAAATAATAGCTTCGTACTTCTTCCTCACTTACTGTTTTGTTGTGCCTGTGTGTACGTGTCTTGTACTTAAGTTCTTGAAAATATTATTTCTTACATAGACCGAGTTTATCTCTTATGTTTGAAGCTCCCGCTAGGTCTGATAATTTCATGAACGGTGCAGTAAAAGAGATTCAGGCAAACACAATTTTAAAATCATCAAAAAACATTTAATTCTGGGTTATATATTATACATACAAACTCAATTCTGAGAACAAGATAATATAAATGTCTTAGCTTAACTGATCACAACATCTTACAAATTCAGTTTTTGGACATTCTGCTATCAGACTTATAGCTTTCACAATATTAAAATAACTTTTAATAGAGTTCAATATCACAAAATCTTGTAATAACAAATTTTACTATTATCACGCAGTCGGTAAAGTCTCAATACATTAATGGTTGCAACAGCTGCTTCATGAGTATACACTTTCATACTTCATACTCCGGCTGATTTCAGCAAAAAAATGTTTGAGTTAATGTGGGGAATAACAGGAGGAATTTCACATATATCTCTTCACTGAAGTAACATAAAATTGGACAATTCTTACTGGATAAATCCTTTGCTCATCAATTTCACTATGGGCACACTTTATAACTATATTTACTTAGCACACTATGGCAACGCTATTTAAAATAAATCTTCTCAATGATAACTGAACTATTAATGGTCGCACTTCACGTGCATAGACGTGCTTGGATAAAGGAAAATGCTCATTCCTTCCTCAACAGGGATAATTTTGTTGGATCGCCATTTTGTTGGATCGTACTTCCTTGTTTTTGATCCACCATCTTGTTTTAACTCTGTTCTTAAACAATGATTGCACTTTATTAAGTGCAATCATTGTTTAAGAGTTCTTCCTCATTAGGTACAAAAAATCTTCTTGTTAGTTGCTTTGTTCTTGTGCATGCAGACTTATTGTTTCTTTTAACTTGTACCTTCTGTTCCTCAGGAATATTTCACCTCTAGAAAAGTCACAAGAGAAGTGATGTTTCTCCATAAAATTTTTTCTTAATATTATGTGAGAGTCCAAGCTAGGAGAGAAAGGAACTATAAGTAGATCTTGATATACACACAGTTTGATGTCAGGTATATAAATTTTTGTGCAAACTTTCTCATATGCTGTAGATTTTGAATCAGAGAGAGTGGTAATTCTTTCAGGTCTCCTTAAATTGGTAACATTCTTCCATAATTTATCTTTTATTCTTAGGAAATAATGCTTACTGATGGTTGAAGCATTACAACCTGTGTCAAATAGAATGTTACATTCATGACCTTGGACATTTCCTGTAATCCTCATCATTGATTCTCTTAATCTAGGGAAATTTTGAAATTTATTATATGCTCTGTGTTACATGTCCGAAACTAAAATTCCATTTGCTGTCAGTGTAGTTTCTTTTATTTAAGTAGCAATTCCTAGCAATGTGTCCAATCTTGTTGCAATTAAAACACTTAGGAGGATCTCTACCATCAGCAAGAATTTTTCTCCTTGTCTGAGGTTGAGAACCAATGGGTATTTGCTGTCTAACATTCTCTAGGGCTTCCACCACTGTATCCAATTTAGTCAAAATGGGTTTATTTTGCCTCTCAACTTCCAGTTTGATTACTTTGCTAACATAATCTGCTGTGGGATTGAAGTTTTCTTGAAATCCTATAGTTATTTCTGTCAATTTTTTTATCACTTCATCTAAATTATTTTTCATTGGCTGTTGCAACTTCTCTACCTCCTGGTGAACAAAGGTTTGCACTTCATTGAATAACTTCTTGTTGGTCTACTCATTACTCTCAGACATGCAGTTATAATTTATGGAATTCTCTTCAATAATTTTCTTTTCATCTTCTTTCTTCTATTCTCTTTTGAGGATTTATTTAAACCTAGGGAACAATCAGTTCTTTCTACGATGTTTACAAGGCCTATATCGGATCAGGGACAAAGGTCTCCAATCATCTGTTCCATTTCCTTGACAGCTTCAAGGCATTCTTCTAGTGTGGTTATCTTCTTCTTATAGGCTGTTTCCCTCAGCTCTTGCCTAATACCTTGTCTAAACTGTTGATAAACTGCCCAATCCAAATGAGGTTTGTCTTCATTGGATACATTCAAACTATTAGAGAGAGTTAGTAAACGATTGTAGAAATCAGCAACACTTTCTTTATCGTTCTGTGTAATCCTCTGTAGCTTCCATAAATTTTCCAACACTTCTCCGTTTACAAAATTGAGATAGTAAAGCTTCTTTAAATTTTTTGTACTCAAATGTTTCTCTAAGTATAGGAGATGAGAAAACATATGTTTTAGCTTTACCAATTAGCTTGTTTCTGAGTAAAATCAACAATTGAAAGTCCATCCAACCTGCTGTTTCTCTGAGCTTCTCAATAAATGATAACACATCATCAGAGTCTTCTCCTGAAAATTGAGGAAAGACCTGTGGATTCACACTTCTGAAAAATTCACCGTCTTCCATCTCTGAATTAGATGAAACTGCCATTTTAATTTTATCAACTTACAAACTTAATCTTAAAAAAATTAAGAATTCTAAAACAATTTCTTTCTTTGCCTGACTCTAGTTTACAACCTGTCCACTTTGATTTAAATTACTTTTAAAGTTTCTGGGATCACTTTTCTTAATACTATTACAAAAATAATACTCAATATCTTAACTTATATTAGTGGAATCAAATCCTGTTGGCTGCGCCATTTTGTTGTATTGTACTTCCTTGTTTTTGATCCGCCATCTTGTTTTAACTCTGTTCTTAAACAAGTAATAAGTTGCTCGTTCATTACTAATTTAAATATAGAGAAATTTATATTTTTAGACTGCACCACTCTATATCTAGATTAGTCTAATGAAATGTAGTGAAACCAAGCATCAACTAATTTTATATCAATATTATTTCTTACGTAGACCAAGTTTATCTCTTATGTTTGACGCTCCCACTAGGTCCGATAATTTCATGAATGGTGCAGTAAAAGAGATTCAGGCAAACACAATTTTAAAATCATCAAAATAAAACATTTAATTATAATATATAATTAATGCATTATATATTATACATACAAACTCAGTTCTGAGAACAAGATAATATAAATGTCTTAGCTTAACTGATCACAACATCTTACAGATTCAGTTTATGGGCATTCTGCTATCAGACTTATAGCTTTCACAATATTAAAATAACTTTTAATAGAGTTCAATATCACAAAATTTCTTAATAACAAATTTTACTATTATCACACAGTCAGTAAAGTCTCAATACATTAATGGTGGCAACAACTACTTCATGAGTACACACTTTCATATCATACTCCGGCTGATTTCAGCAAAAAAACGTTTGAGTTAATGTGAGGAATAACAGGAGGAATTACACATATATCTCTGCTGAAGTAACATAAAATTGGACAGTTCTTACCGGATAAATCCTTTGCTTATCAATTTCACTATGGGCACACTTTATGACTATATTTACTTAGCACACTATGGCAACACTACTTAAAATAAATCTTTTCAATGATAACTGAACTATTAATGGTCGCACTTCACGTGTATAGACGTACTTGGATAAAGGAAAATGCTCATTCCTTCTTTAACACTATTCGACCTATTCAGCTCTCTATTAAAGTTCCATGAAACTAATGGAACACGTAGTAATTCTTTAACTTCTAGAATTATTCTCAGTTGCCTATTATTTTCCTGGTCCTTAAATAGTCCAATTATAGCACTAAAGTTCTAGACACAGCAATCCTTTTTACATTCACTTTGCTGCCTCTCAGTATTCTCCTCGTCTGTCTGTGCTACTCAATGCTCTCGTGACCCAGCTTGGTCAGCTCTGAAAAAGAGAAGAGCCCTAAGTTTTCTCCGCTCTCAGCTTATATACCTCCCTTCTTTTTCCTGCCCAAAATTGTTTCTCACGCTCTCTTATGTCAATTCCTTCTCTGCAGTTGAATACCATATCTCACAATCCAAGCACGCGCTAGCTATTTCTAGCCTGTCTCCATACTAACAAACAAAATAAAAACAGAAATATTGCATAACATTATACCTTTACATACTGGTAGTGATAAATAAAAAATCAAAATATTATAATTGACATAAGGCATATTAAACTTATATATACAATTCCTCATAATATTAAATTAGGAATAATCAGAATAAACAGAATAATATTTCAATACAAGGTCCCATCATTGCTAACACATTTTAGATTAATTAATAAAATTTAATAAATAAACTCAAGGCAATTACATGAATAATAATTTACAATCGTGGGATTAATATCAAACAATTTTTACAAGTATAGCCTTTGGTATGGTGGATAAAGTTGGATTCAGTAAGGAATATTAATAATTTAAATTTCTCCTTAATCAGAATCCAACAGTAGGATCTACCTTTTACAAAGCCATGCAGCCCTATAAAGTATCTTGTTCCCATCTACCCATTCCTGAAATTTTGCTTTCAACCAACTTTTCCAATACTTTAATGTGCCATTCCAGAGATATTAAATTGTCTGTAATTTGCTACTTCTGTTTTGGAGCCACCTTTATGTAATGTAACTATCTTACCTTCATTCCACTCCCTTGGAACCTTGCCAAAGGTGAGGCTTAGATTAAACAACTTTGTCAGAGACACTGCCAGTTCACTTGCACACTCTCAATGTGTTCTTCAACATATGTAGCAAATTGTATTGTTCAGGCAGCAATAATTACAATTCCAGAAACATAATTGAAAAATTTTTCTGTATCAATGTTATAGTGTCTCTTTGGTAACTATAAGTTTCTATCATATCCCCTAGATTGGAGTTCTGGGCTAAGGAGAATGGATGTCAATTTAATGTGACAAAATGTAAGGTTATGCATTTTGGGGTGAAAAGATTAGCAGCAGTATACCACATTGGTGGAACTGTACTCCAGGAGATTGATGAGGCCAAGGACTTGGGAGTGTTGGTGGTTGGGAGATGAAGTTTAGGAGGCACATTGCAAAAGTGGCTAAATCAGTTCATCAACTCACTTGGTTGTTGAAAAATACTTTGACAAGCAGAGACAAACAAGTTGTTGTTCCTCTGTATCAAGCCTTGATAAGACCCCATCTGGACTACTGTGCCCAGTTATGGGCACCAGGGTTTCTTCGTGATGGGGAGGAAGTGGAGAGAATCCAGATACGAGTGACCAAGATGATAGCAGGTCTGTGGAATGAACCTTATGAGAATTGGTTGAAGATTTGTGGGTTGCAGAGATTGGACAATAGGCAAAGGAGGGGTGATATGATTGAGACATTCAAATTACTGAAGGGTTTCTATAGAATTAATTCAGAGGATATTTTTGAGATCAGGACTGGTGGTGGGAGAACTAGGGGACATCTATGGAAGCTGGGCAAGAGTGTGGTTAGCAAGGGTGTTAGAGCTGGGTTCTTTACTTTTAGAGTGGTAAATAAGTGAAATAAACTGCCAGCGTGTGTTGTGGATGCTATGACAGTGAGTGAGTTCAAGGCAAGGTATAATAGATACTGTGAAAATGTCCAATAGTTGTGTGGACATGCTGTTTAGGGCCTCCCTGGAGTCGCCCATAATAATAATCTTCATTTCCACTCTATCCAAAGTCTTGAAGTCTTACCACATCGAATTTAATAGCCTTTAAACATGCATGAGCCAAAACATGTTATGTTAGATGTCATAGTCAAAAACAATCATGGATTCAGATTACATCATCTGTCAGTTAAGCAACCAGTGCAAAAGATGTAGAAATGAAATCTGGACAAGGAAAAGTTGTATAGAATGCATCATTGTCTACTCTGGATTGTAACTGAGTTGATAATATTAGGTTAATTTATTGTAATTTTTGTTTTTATACCAGTGAGTGATTGACTGAACTATTTAGTTTGTAAGTAGCCTTTTATTTATTTTTTTTTGTTTAAATATAATGTTGGTATGGTGCCAATGTATGGTGGAACAATGTTGGAAAAGAGCATGTTGTCGGGTGATTTCAATTTGTGAGATTTTGTGCAGTGTGTTTGAAACGTATTCCTGAGAAAATCAAAGAATATGTGGAAGGAAATTGAAACTGGAGAGAGAGTGTATTAAATGTTTCAAAAGTGGACGAGAACACAAATGTTAGCAGAGTGGACAGTATCGATGGTAAGTTGCAAAATGTCAGAATTAATGTTGAATATGCAGCCACGGAAATAGAGGAGAACAAAATGGATATTAATAAAGAAATAGTGCACTTGAATGTTATCCTTCACAGGACAAAGCATGAAATTGAAAAATTGAAAAAGTAGCATTAGATTAGCAGAGCTGAAAAGAGAAAGAAGCAGGTGGTTCAAAGTAATAAAATAGACTGAGCGAACAAACAAGAACAATAGGTTTAGGAGAAAATTATGTACTGAGACTCAACGATCAGGAGAGTACTTAATGAAAGTGTGAGAAAATTGTGTTTCCCTGGTGCAAAAATTCATGATATTAGTCATACCATCTGGATGTATGAAGGAAATTATTGGTCTTGGTTGACACAAATGATTTGAGAGGCAAGAAGTATTCTGTTAGGGAGGATGTAAAGGAGTTGTTAGAAGAGGCAAGAAGGTGAGATTGTAAGTCTGCTATGCTAAATAGAGGCGAACTGAGACGCAGGGCATTGGTAGCTAATAAATCTATACGTAGGTTGTGGAGAAGAAATAATGTATGATTTGTGGATCTGTGACCTGTCTTTGATAAAAAAAAGGATTTCTATAATGCTACTGGACTATCTACACCCTCTGTCCAAAAAGAAACCGAACTTTTCTAAAATAAGAAGAAACTAGTAGTGCCACCTGTTGTATCTTTTTGTTGTCGAAAGCGACAACCTTCATTAGTGTTGTGTCAACGCTTTATGATATTTATTTCATTAGAAGCCAAGTTATAGTGCCAAGAGTGAGAGCATGTTTTGATGAACGGTCAGAAAATGAATTTCAAACAGAGAGCTGCAATTGACTTTTGTGTTAAACATGGTAAAAGTTTTACTGAAACGCATCAAATGCTTCAAAAAGCATACCGTGATGAATGCTTATCCTGTACTCAAGTTTACGTGTGATTTAAGCGATTTCAAAGTCATAAGACGCTTGAGGACGACGAAAAGCCGGGCCGCCCAAGAACTGGACAACTGAGCGAAGTTAACATCCAAAAAAAAAGTGCATGATTTCATCAAAGAAAACGCAAAATCGTCCATGAGATTGATTGAAGATGAATTGGGGATTCCAAATCAACTGTGCAAAACATTTTGACCGAGAGTTTGGACCTTCGTAAATTGAATTCACGATTTGTTCCCCACAAGTTGACCGACGACCAAAAAATGTATCGAACACTGCAAGGACCTCATTAAAACCGCTCGTTAGGACTCAAACTTCCTTGAAACGATTGTTACTGGTGAGTGATGAAACGTGGTGTTTTTAGTACAAGCCCAAAACAGAGTGCTGAGTGGAGACCACCAGAAGAGGGGCATCCAAAAAAAAGCCGCTTGGAGAAGTCAAAATAAAGACGATGCTGATTTGTTACTGCGATTCCAAGAGCATTATCCACAGAATTTGTTCCTCCATGCCAAACTGTCAATGGTGAATTGTATCTTGAAGTTTTGAAGTGATTGGTAGTGAGAATTTGTCGCGTACGGCATGAATATCGTGATATAGGCAGCGGGTCACTTTTGCATGATAATGCACCATCTCATCGTTCGAACGTTGTGAGACAGTTTTTGAGCAAAAACCAAGTTTGTGCGTTGGATCACTCACCGTATTCACCTGATTTAACACTCTGTGACTTCTTTCTCTTTCCTTGACTTCATTTGCTGATGAAAGGAAAGCAATACGACACCATTGAAAACGTTCAAGCAGCAGTAATGACGACCCTCAACAGTATCCCAAAAACTGATATAAAAAACTCATTTAACAAATTAATTCACCATGCCAAACGCTGTAAAGAAGCTGAAGGAGAGTATATTGATTGAAATAAATGATTTAAATAATTATAATTGGCCTGTGTTTTATTTTCTATCAAAAGTTCTGTTTCTTTTTGGACAGAGGGTGTAAATGGGTTTGGTGTCTGGAGAGGGAGCTTTGTTCACCAAGCATGCTAATGTGCAAATTCAGGAAAAGTTAAGCAATCAGGGTGGAAGCAAGTGAGTTTGTGTGAAGGCACCCATTAAGCAAGTGGTGTGAAAATGACCAAGTGAGAAATCGAGTCTCTCAAGGAAAAATATTGAATAGGATAGTCAATCAGAAAGTAAATAAAGGTGGGGCTAAAGGGATTCTGCAGTTTCTATATACTAATGCAAGAAGTATTGGGAAGAGTTTTTGGCTTTGGTTAATGGAACCTCACCAAAAAGTTATAGGCATTAGTGAGACTTTGCTAACAGCTGATGATGTAGTTACAGGGATTAAATGTGAAGGATTTATTATTCTCAGAGAAGATAGAGAAGGTGAAATGATGTGGGGGAGGGGTACTGCTGATGATAGTGGATGAATTGCAGCCAAAAAGAATAGGAGGTAGGTGGGAGGGTGGCTGTTCATTTGAAGCAGTCTGGTGTGAGGTTAAGGCCAGTAAGACAAAATATACAGTTGATTGTTGCTATAGGCCAGAGAGTTTCACAGATGATCTGGAAGACATGAAAATTAGTACATTGAGTACAGGTCGAATAATTGGGGCTTCAACTATAGAGATGTAGACTTGAAGGAAATGGAATTTATACACTTACTAAGAGATAATTACTTGAGGCAGCATGTGATGGAGAAGACTAGGAGTGTGAGAATATTGGACTTGGTCATATGTTCAGAAGAACTATCCATAACCAAGGTGACTACATTTCCTCCGATTGGTGTAAGTGACCATGTGGTCTTTACTTGAGAGATTGTAAAACATGAGGAATAATTTGTCAGGAGGGATATATGTGGAACTATCTGGCTAATTATGACAAGCTTAGGAAGAAGCAATATTAAATTGTATACCTAAGGTAAGGAGGGTTAATCAGATAAGAATTAGGTGGATCAGTAATATCATTAAGCATGAGCTGCAGAAGAAGAAAATGCTGTGGAGGATATGTAAGGAGAAAGATGATGAATATTCTCATGAACAGTAAAAGGATCAGGCTAGAAAGTTGACCAGCATAACAAGGCATGCATAATCAGATTACAAGAAGAATGTAGCCAAGCAGGCCAAAGGAAATTAAACAGCAATGGTTAATCTTAATTAGCGGTGATTGGTCATGAGGTGACACAAGCAGATAAAATAGTTGAGTTGCTGAGTGACCACTTTGTAAGGGTTTATCATCCTAGTGAGGTTACTGCTTTAACATATTTGACACACTTATGTGGGAACAGGTGGGTGAATTAGAGGTTCTTAGAATATTTCAGAATTTCGCTGTAAATACATATGTGGGATTAGATGGGATATTAGCTCAGGTTTTGTGAGAATGTGCAAGGGAACTGGCAATGCCTCTGACTAGGCTTTTTAAGTCTCAGCTCTGGTAGTGTTCTAAGGGAGTAGAAAGAGGACAAAATAATTTCCTTGCATGTGGGAGGGTCTAAGACTGCAGTAGCAAATTATAAACCAATCAGTATCTCAGGTGTGGTGGTAAAGGTACTGGAAAAATTGGACACAAAGTGAATTAAACAATGGATGGATAAAAATATGATACTGTATAAGGGAGCATTGTGAAAAGTAGTCATGCCTTAGTAATTTACTAACTTTTTATAATGGAGTAACAGCTGAGTTGGATAAAGGAAAGGCTACACAAGGTTCTGTGTTGGGACCATTGCTGTTTAATTTGCATAAATGATATAGGAAATAACTTGAAAGGAAATATTCAGTTGTTCTGATGATGTGAAATTAGGTAGAGTAATAGTTAATGAAGGCAATGTGGACAGCTTGCAAGATGATTTAAATAGGCTGTCAGTATGGGTAAAAGATAATGGGTATCAGTTTAATGTGGAGAAATGTAAATTGAAAATGAATACAATGAATTGTATCTGCTCATTAGCTGTAGTAATAGGTTCAAATTTTCAGCAGAAAACAGGTGTCTGTATATGCTTCTGCTATAAACTCACCCAAATTCAGAGTTAAGGATGGGGCAAACTATTATCCCAGTGGGAACCGAAGCAAAGTTCTTGACAGGAAGCTGACATTCTTAGCACACATTCTTTAACTAAATGAAAAGTGCAAAAGAAAAAGTAATATCCTTTACATTCTGTCCTCTACAGAATTTAGTGGCTATTGATTATCCCTGCTTCACCTTTATTGTGTACTTGTTTGATCAAAGCCTGATTACAAATTTCAAGGATATGATTCTGCAAGAAATAGTATCCTCTGAAGGGGGTTGGGTCCTGTTCATCATCAGAATATATGAATGGCTACTAGTGCATATCACACATTTCCCATTCAAAGTCATCAAGGAAATAAACATGTTTTGCCATTTCAACAGAATCAGTTGCTCTTAATTTTTCCCTAAAAATAAAGTATCTTCCTTAAATGTCTCCTACGTGGTCTAATATTTTTTCCCTACATTGTGACGTCCAATAGTACATTTGTCAGACTGCTATTGATGTGTTTGTTATGCATCCATGTGAATGGGATTATGGGAGTTGTATTAATGTTGACAACATTACCTGCTTCTTCTTTTGGCTTAATAGACCCTTTAGGTCTAATGCTGTTATCACAAGTTGGAAGTTTTTTCACATGCTCTGCCACAAGGAGATGTGTATCACCACCTCTGGGTCTGGCTCCCACTGATGAGACCTCAATAAAGGTCTAAACCAGTCTGGGTAGTGGCCCTTCCCTTAATGCATAGCACATCTCCTTGCGGCATAGCATGTCCGCAAGGAGATGTGCTTTGCATTATGAGAGATACTAAGGCAATTGATGAGAACTTATTCCACCTTTGCCATTAGTTGCCACAGTCCTGAAGATACTTCGGGCGCAAGCACTGTTTGCTTATGCTTGTATAAAGGATTAAACTAAATATATAATTTATAGTCTAACCAAGTGAAAAAACTTCCAACGTCTTTCTCTAATCCAGAGTAATAATAAGGTATGACACCTTTTGGCGACTCATATAGGTAAATATGACTTCTCCGTTACTTCCACCCTGTTATTGCCACCTCTCGGTCTGGTTCCCACTAATGAGACCTCAATAAACATAGAAACTGGTCTAGGTAGTTGCCCTTTCCTTAATGCATAGCACATCTCCTTGCGGCATAGCATGTCTGCAAGGAGTTGTGCTTTGCATTATGGGAGACACTAAGGCAAGTGATGAGTTGAAACAGATACTTCAGGCACAGACTTTGTTTGCTTACACTTGGATGAAGGATTAAACTAAATATATATAATTTATACTACCATCACAAGGTTTGTCCGCTGGTCTCTTTCATAAGCTACATCTGCTGTAAAGTGTTTATGCAGCTGCCTTAGGTCTCTCGTTGCTGCATCAATCCATTGTGTGTTTGGGGGGGGGGGGTCTTCCTCTGTCTTTTTTTGTCAGTTTTACGTATAAGTACTTGTTTAACTGGTCATCTGCTCTCCAAGCATGACCAAACCGCTCACTTCTCTTGCTTCTTGTAAATAATATGATGCAGGGTCTTTGAAACAGATTTCGTAGTTCCTCATTATGTCTTTGCTTATACAGTCCAATATTTTGATTGTAAGATGGCCCAAAAAATTTTCTCAATACTTTTTCTTTCAAATATAATAAATTATCTATTATCTCCCTTTGCTGTTGACTGTGTTGACCTTAAATAAAATTACAAAATATTCACAATTGGCCTTCTCATTTCTCTCCTCTATCTCTTGATGCATATTATTATCAACAACCAGATTGGCTTGCTCTTGATAGATCCTTGAAATACACATATATTTACTCTTTTCCTGGTTTATGACATGACTTATTTGCTTTGATTGAATTAAATGTAGTATGTATAACATTCTCACGAGAATCTTCAAAGATAACATCATTGGCATAAGCCTATAGGATGTTCTTCCTATTGTTTTTCTCCAATGCCAGATTTGAACAGATTGAGAACACTTCCTTGTTGGAGTCCAGAATTTATTTCAAAACTTGATGAATGTTCCTAGAAGAAATGTAACTTGCAGAGGGTACGGTATTACAAAGTCTCATCGCATTCTACATTGCATTTTGATGTATACTGTCATCTACTTGTTTATAGTCCACACATACTGGATGCATTTCTTTATCAAATTCATAATGATTTTCTAGCAATTGTCAGAGAGTGAAAATGCAATCCATTGTTGACCGTTCCTTGCAGAAGCCACACTGATGCTCTCCTAGAATGTTTGAATCATATATATTAATTCTTTTTCAGTTTGGCATAGACAATATTTTGTAACACCTGTCCAGGAAAAGATGCATGCCTCTGTAGTCATTGGTTGTGATAAGTGTCCTTTTTTAAAAATAGGGTACGGTATGGCTGTATTTCAATCAGCTGGTATCTCTTCTCTTTGTGATATCAGCTTGGTGAGTTCATAAATCTCAGTTGTTAAGGGCGTTCCTCGAATTTTTGGAATTTCTGTTTTAATAACATTCTTTACTTCAGTCAGGTTCTTCAACATTTTTCTTCTAAACATTGTACCTCTGGTGTAAGGTTTTCATCTAGTAGCAGTAATGACTTGTTTAGTAGTTTCTCAAAATATTGTCTGAATTCTTCAACAATTTCTTTTTCATGGGTAATTAACTCTCCTTGGTTGTTAGTTAGTATTTGAGTTTGTGGTTCGTATCCTCCTAGTATCCCACTGCATCCAAAGAACCTCTGAGTTATCTATATTATTTTCAGTTTCTTTGAATAATTTTTTTCTTGCAGGCAAGAAAAAATTTTTCAAGCAAGCTCTTGCTCCACCTCTACCACGAGTTGCCTTGGTCTTGCACTACCTGTGGGATCAGCTGGTCTTGCATAAATTGCAGGTGCTAACTTGACATTTTGTCTGTTTGCTTACTTGGAAAAAATGGAGTAAAACCAGGTTTAAAATTGCTTGGTATCTTTAACATACAGGGTGTTCGGGATAAATTTGACATATTTATAATTAATTATATTTTTCCGTAAGTTACATGTATTAACACACACTTCTCTTCATTTAAAAGTTTGCACCCTTCTTCATTCATATACAAGATATCAGAAAGAATGGATAGCTGGAACCCACCTGAATCATGGAAGAGAATAACTTGTATCATGATAATTCGTGCCCGCCATCAAAATAAGGATATTACGACTGCTGCCCAATGCTCCCTGAATACAGTAAAAACAATCAGGCATGAACTAGAGACTTGCAATGGTGACTACGAGGATGTAGCAAGAAGAAAGATCCCTAGCAGACGATCTGATTGCGTTCGTACAGCAGAATTCCTCGCAAATCTGCAGGAACAGGTGTTGAAGAACCCTGGCATTGGAATTCGGGCTTTGTTCGTGGAGTTGCTAACTGTAGTCAAGCCCTGGATAACAAGGGTAGCCAATGGTAGGCCGTATGTATGGCAGCAGGATTCGGCCCCTTGCCACACCTCTGGGAAAAGTCAAAAATGGTTGTCTGAAAATTTCTACGACTTCACCAGTCCAAATGTTTGGCCTCCAAACTCCCCAGACCTTAACCCCATGGATTATTTTGTATGGGGCGCAGTTGAAAAAGACACCAATCGCACTTCCAGTAATACAAAAGCCCAGTTAATGGATAAAATTAAAACAGTTTTTGCGGCCCTTCCCAGGGAGACTGTAGCATCAGCTTGTTCGAAGTTCCGAAGCAGAATTGAAGCTGTGATCGATGCTAATGGTGGTTATTTTGAGTAAATCTTGTTGATAGTATTGTAATTAACTCTGCCTGTAATGTTTTTTTGTCAATTCATTAAATTTAATAGATACAAAGAAGATTTTCTTTTTCCTTACGAAACTGTCAAATTTATCCCGAACACCCTGTAACTATACCCAAGTTAAAAATACTTTCTATATATATATATATATATATATATATACACATACACACACACAAGGGTGGTCTGAAAAGTTCTCAGCCTAACAATAAAAAACGAATATATAATTTCAAAATTATTTTTATTTTTCAACAAAATCTCCCTTAAGACTAATACATTTATTCCAGTGATGCTCCAGCACCATTATCCCATCCCTGTAGTGTTTCTCAGTAAGATCTGCAAAATACACCTCTACAGCTGCAATCACCTCTTGATTTGAAGAAAAACGCTGGCCAGCGAGGAAGATTTTTAGTTTTTGGGAAGAGATAGAAGTCAGAAGGAGCCAAATCTGAGAAATAGGGTGGATGTTCCAACAATTCATAGTGCAGATCCCTTAATTTTCCCATTGTCAAAACACCTTTCTGGGCAGGTGCATTGTCTTGATGAAAGATCAATTTTTTCATCTAGTCTGGTTAAAAGATCGGAATAATATTTCCTGATTATTGTTTTACCCTTTTTAAGATAATTAATAAACAAAATGCCTTCAGTATCCCAAAACACCGATTCCATGACCTTTCCTGCTGATGGAACCGACTTTGTCTTCTTTGGCGCTGAACAACCGGCTTCTGTCCACTGTTTTGACTGCTGTTTGGATTGTGGTGTGTGTAATGGTGAATCCAAGTCTCATCCATAGTAATAAATCGACACACAAAATCAGTTTAATTCTTGTTAAAACACTCCAAGCACTGTTCAGAGATTTTCATGCGAGTGCATTTTTGGTCTGCAGTGAGCAAGTGTGGCACCCATCTTGCGCAAAGCTTTTTCATTTGTAATTCTTCATGCAAAATATATCCTACATGTTCTTTTGAAATACCTATAGTCTCAGCAATTTCACACACTTTGACTTGCCGGTCATTTACCATATCGTGAACTTGATCAATGATTTCTGGTGTTACTAAGATGAAAAGCCAAACGGCTATTTTTTTCTGGCGAGGTTGATCAGTTAAGGGGATAAAAATCCCTTATTGTTTTTCAGCCAGTAAGAGAAACTAAGATCGAAAACTACGATCTGAACGTTTCATAACGTATGAAACGTTCAGATTGTAGTTTTCGGTCTTAGTTTCGCTTACTGGCTGAAAAACAATAAGGGATTTTTATCCCCTTAACTGATTTCTGGTGTTGTTACACTTTTTGAACATCCTTCACGTGGATCATCTTAAAGACTGGTACAGCCATGTTTAAACTTGGCAACCCATTTCTTAATTGTTGAAAATGAAAGAGAAGAGTGCCCATAAACTTTTATGAACTTCGAATGGATTTCTCTTGGCGTTCTCTTGATTCAAAGAAAAATGCTGACCAGCAAGGAAGAGTTTTGGGAAGAGAGAAGTCAGAGGGAGCCAAATCTGGGGAATAGGGTAGATGTTCCAACAATTAATAGTGTAGATCCCTTAATTTTCCCATTGCCTAAACACCTTCATATAGCACTTGTAGCATCATCTTGTTATACACATGTACACACACACACACTCTCTCTCTCTCTCTACTATTTTATCGCAGAACCTGGGAAAATAGTAAAAAGGCATTAAACCTTCTTTTACAAAGAATTTTATAGCCCACCATACTCAATTTTATCCATTTCATGGGATACAGACAACACTTTTGCTTCAGATAGCTGTATAAAACAAACTACTTGATAGAATGACTTGCAATTTCACATGGATGCTTATGACAGATGTACCAACTTAGAAAAAAAAAATCTTCCTGATAGTTTTGCCATCTATAGTCGAGGCTGAGAACTTTTCAGACCACCCTCATATATTATATGGGATCATACAAGGATCGAGGATAGATATCCTGGAGGAGTCCACTACATAACCTGTGAGGAATGCAGAAAATCAACTGAAACTGACTCATTGTCTAATCTTCATCCTCACATGGTACATCTATGTATTCATTTGGATGCTGCACAAATGACGATAAACTGGCAATTGGACTTAGTTGGTCAAAGTGTATTCACATTGACTGAAATTACATATATATTATGTTAGTAAAGCACATTCAGATAGTGGTGTAGCTAGGGGGGGGGTGCGGAGGGAGTGGTCTGCCCGGCCGGCACTTGGAACCTTTTTGAACTTTTGCAGTTAATTCTAAAATACAGTCTCAAGAACTCAGTTCCCAATATTGTAATACTACTGTCAATTTTCCTCACAATTGCTGTAAGTGTTGCTAGTTGTGAGAGGAGTTTCTCTAAATAAAGTTTGATTAAGAATTACTTGCATTACTATGAAATAGACTTCGCCAATGTCATTGACGATTTTGTTAACAGAAAAGCAAGAAAAATAACATTTTAGAATGTTGAAATTAAAGTTTTACTTCAAAAATAAACATAGTGTTTTAATTTATTTCCCTATATGTCATTTTGACTTTTTGTAATAGTTTTGGTGTGTATTAGAGGGGCGGCAACAGCTCTAGCTACGCCACTGCATTCAGATATAGCAATTGTAGCATCATCTTGTTATACACACATACACGCACTCTCTTTCTCTACTGTTTTTATCACAGTACCTGGGAACAGTAAAAAGTTAGCTACTGGAATAAAATTGAAGATAAGCACATTAGTATAAAAAGGAATAATAAAAATGAAGTAAAGCTGGTAGAGGAATTGGAGGAATTTCTGAATGTTTTTTAAATTTTTTTTTTTTTAAATGGGGGAGCAGTATCATCAGCATCATTAGTTGTTACTGAGACTGAAAGAGAAAAGCAGCTAGAGTAGTAGCTGTAGTATTTTCAAAACTAAACAAACTTGTTGATTGTTAGGTAATTTCTAATGCAGTGGTATGGGCAAAAATTGAAATACAGGCAGTGCAACCTTATTTGTACCCATGGTCCCATAAAGTGAATACTAGTAGGAAGAGGTGAAGAAATGTTCTGTGTCTTGCAGTGGGGAAAAGAGGTTAGAGCCACAGACATGCAGAAAATTTGGAGAAAAGCTAGTAATGTGCCTAGCTTATTTTTTAAGTGCCTACTAAATTTTTGTTCAGGATATGGAGTGGTCTTAAAAATGTCTAGGAATGCACGTTTCTAAGATTCTCTTGAGACATGCATTCCTCTCTCTCTCTCTCAAAAATGACAGAATTGCTTTTGTTTTGTGTGAGTGTGCACAGACAAAAACAAAACTCTTATTGACTATGCTATTGTTGTCATTAAAGGTTATTTCTTGTTAATGCCATTTTGCCATTAAAAATGTTATCCTTCATAGAACATAAGGATCTTTATATTTATCCAAGATACATGAGTGCACAGAGGATTTGAAATAGAAAGTTACAATTAAGACTAATAAGACATCTTTTGTAAATGAAGAAAACTACAAAGGCATTCGAAGATAACATAAAAATCCTAGAAATAAAGAAAAGCAAATTTATAGATATTCTGTGTGTCTGGAGTAATGTTACTTTAAAAAATCATTACATGAGATAACAAATGGCAAAGAAGTGATAGAAGATATCTAAGGAATGCAAATGATATATATATATATATATATATCATCATCATCATCATCATCAAACGTACAGCCAAGTTTCTTTTTGCAAATATACATCCATTCATTTTTCGAGCAAAAATCATTTTTGATGTAATGTCCAGCAATTCGGCCAGTCATTTTCACTTTGGCCTTGCTCCTCAAGATTAGCTTGAGATGATTCGAAAACATCAACTGGCACCATTATTTCCATATATTTTGACGTCGTGTCTGTTATTATTATGGGCTTTTTTATTAATGGGAGCTGTGGTTGAGTAGTAATTGGAAATCTTTTTCATTTTCAAACTTGGGGTCAGGCATTTATACTAAAAAGTAAAAAAAAAAAAAAATGCTAAAAGGATAATGAAAATAATGACGTTAAATTTACTTCATTATTTCAATAAAGATATTTTTTAGATAAGTTTTTTACCGAAAATCTTTCTCATGTTGTCAATTGCATGTCCATATAGCCACAAACGTAGATGCTAATTGCATGCTCATGTTACCAGGCAACACATGTGCACGTGTTATAAACGCACAAACATTATTTCAAAAATTACTTTTGAAAAATTGAAAAAACTGTAAAAAAAAATAGGTGCCGGAACTCGGTTTCGGTGTGTTACGCCAGAAAAAAAGCACTGTTTCCAACTATTACTTTATACACATTACTCTCAGACTAATTATAATATCCAAAAAAACTTAATAGTCCTAAAACAGTTTCTTATATCATAAACAAAATTTACATTGAAATCGACTCACGGTTTTTCTTTTTCATGTATTCGTTCTTCATTTACAGATTCTTTGGATTCTCTTCCGTCTCAGGTCTTGGGCTTTCACTCAGTATTTCTGTAGCACAGCTGGAATGGCTCGTGGGGATTTCCCAGCGTTCTTTTAGACTCAGGCAAAGGATCTGACGATCGAGGCCTATACAGATTGCCTTAACAGCAATGAATTCTGGTCCTACAACACCTCTCCTTCAACAAGTTTTTGCCTTCGGTGGCTGTCCTTTTGTGGCTTCATCCGGCCTGGATGTATGCTGTGGATTGATGATACTCTCTCCTCTTTTGCTTCCGCTGGTGTCGATAACAATCCTTTTTCTATGATGCCTTATATTTGGTTTTTCGCGGGACCCTGGATGAAGGTTTGAGACCCCCAGACATTCCTGCGCAATCTATCTTGGCCTTTGTTTAACGCAGCCTTCTAGTTCTCCTAAGTGCACACTTAATGCTTTTTACAGAATAGCGGAACTGTATCTGATGTGTACCGCCCTCTTTTACCATTGACCTTGAAGGCAGTATTCGGACTGGCTTTGGATATAATAGGTTCCCTTTTCACTCTATACTAAATACTAACATCAAAATATTTCCGATTTCAAAGGCATCAGATATGCCCTTGAACTTAATATTTTAAGATATCTTCTGTTTACACAATTTAGTATGTTAATTCCTCTGGGTTTTAATACATGGGCTTTTGGTATTACTTACATTGACAATTACAATATATTTCCGATTTCTACGGTATTGCCCTTGAACTTAACATATTCATATATCTTCTATTTACAAAATTTATCATGCTAATTCCTCTGGGTTTTAATACATGGGATTTTAGTGTTATTTATATATAAAATTACAAGTCTCTACTTTTGTGAATTTTGGATGTGACCCCTGTAAAAGTCAATGCAAATAAAAATGGATATTTTTTTATTTGCATCGACCCACCCCCACCCATTCATGAAAAAATTTTCATCCATGAATGTGGATGATAATTTTTTTTCTTTACATTATTTCTATGCTGTGTGTTACCTACTCTCTGGAATGGACAATACTGAGGTTTACTGGTCTTTTGTGAAATAAGAGAGCACCCAGTCCGTTATGTGGGCTCTTTCTGTTACAGTGGGTGTTGGGACCCACATTTGTTAGTGTTTGTGTTCAACTTACTCCTTGGGTATTTGCTTTTCATTTCATACCATGCTCTCTCTCTCTCTCTGTTTCTTTCAAAATTAGGGCACTCATTTCAATTACCTCTTTTTGCCTTTTCATACTCCATAGTTTAGCTAGGATATGTAACTTCTCGTAATTTGGACAGGTAGCACGTCTGTCATTGCCTGTCATTGCTTCTTTCTTCCTTCTCTGTAAAGTTTATTTCCATTGCACCTTTATCATTACTTCCTGTGATCTCTATATATCCTCCTCTTGACTTACCGCCACCTTCACACTTGAGATGTGAAAGATTTTTCTTACGTCATCTTGTTGGATGTCTCTACTTACTGAGAAATCATTTTCTTCCTTTCCGTCTACAATCTCACTCACCTCAGCTTGTTTATTTCCTCTATAGTTGTGGTTGTTCATCATGCTACCCCCACTGGCTCTGTCAGTTTGAAATCTCTGAGTTTCTCCCTTACAAGTTGCCTGCTTCACTCCCATCAGGGAAACTTCTTGCGTGCTGAAATTACATGAGAAACCATGTCTCTTTAAGAAAACGGTTCCCAGTATTGTTTGAGGCCTAAGTCGAGAGATCTCTGGGAGAATGAGTAACTCAGGTAAGACATTTAAACTGAAGCCAGGCAACCACATGTTTACCTTTAATTTCCTTGGTGAATAAATAGTGGAATTAACGATTCCACTTAGCTTAACAGGTTTCCTCAGCCTTGCAACACAGTTAGATACTCTGGATCTCAATCTTTTGAATAATGATCCAGTTATTATCGAAACTTGGGATCCAGTATCTAACAAAATCACACTGTATTCCCCTTATTCTTCCTTGGATGACAGTCATGGGTTTTGTGTTGTTCCTTAAATTCTCTTCTTATTTTTTTTTTTATTCCAAAAACAGTGGCAATATCCCCAAGCTTGTTGCAGTTATAACATTGGAGTGTTTTCCCTCTGCTTGCTCCCTCATTACCTATTCATTCATGACTTGAGGTCTCCGTGGATGGTTTTGCTCTGGCTTCTTTCAGTTGGTTGAAAACAGAGTCAAGTTTATCCATCAGGGGTTGGTATAACCTCTCTACTTCTTGTCTGATTATAGAGTGTATCTTTTCCATCATATTACTACTCGTGGCTGCCGATTTCATTCTATCCACATTCATGCTTTACAAAATTTTTCAGAATATATATAAATATACTTATATATTTTTGTCGACCTGATCTTTCTGCAAAACTGTTTCAATCCAAATAATATAGTATTAAATATTGTGGATTTTATCCTGTCGACTACTGTGGCATTGTAAAAGGCGGGCTATTGTGCCATTGTAATCTCTATTGTATCTACTAAAATTCCATTTTTTTATACTTTAGATTACTATATCTCTTTTCTTCACTATCTCATGTACTCTATTAACCTTAGTATCCTTGCTCTACCTTTACCTATACCGGAGATCTCTAGAAATTTATTTTTGAATTAATGACTGTGCCACTAGGTCTCCTTGTGGTATAAGAAATGTCAATACTTCCAGTAAAGTTTGCTTTCTATCCTAAGACCCTTCTCAATAATATTTCACAGTCGTGGCTAACACTTGACTTCAATTCGTATCTGTTTGTAAACTCCCCGCTCATAGGATCACGTTTAGTTGGAAACGGTGCATTTCATAAAAGATCAGGTAGCACTCTTTGTAAATAAAACAAACATTTATTTATACTGAAATACTCATACAATTTACACACTAATGAATTGCTCCTTCTTACTCCACTCTAATTTTAACACTTTAGAGGAAAACTTCCTTTAGAATATTTACATACACATGCAACATAATACATACAAATCATAAGCAATTTAGAGAGAAAACTATCAGCCCATTTACAGTATAGGAATTATCATGCGCTGGTAACTATAACTAAGATTTCTCACTGTGACTTTATACGCATTACTCTCAGACTAATTATAATATCCAAGAAACTTATCAGTCCTTCTAAAACAGTTTCTTATATCATAAACAAAATTTACATTGAAATCGACTCACCACTCTTATTTTTCTTTTTTGTGCACTCGTTCTTCCTTTACAGATTCTTTGGCTTCTCTTCTGTCTCAGGTCTTGGGCTATCACTCAGTATTTCTGTAGGCACCGTTGTCACAGCTGGAATGGTTTGCGGAGCCTAGAACGTGATTTCTGGGCGTTTTTTAGATTTGGGTGAAGGGTCTGACGATCGAGCCCTATACAGATTGGCTTAACAGCAATGCATTCTGGTCCTACGACCGCCTCTCCTTCAACACGTTTTTGCCTTCAGTGGCTGTCCTTTAAGGCTTCATCCAGGCTGGACGTATGCAATGGATCGATGATTCTCTCCTCTTTTTCTTCCCCTGGTGTTGATAACGATCCTTTTTCTATGATGCCTTATTTGGTTTTTCACGGGACCCCTGGACGAAGGTTTGAGACCCCCAGACATTCCTGCGCAATCTGTCTTGGCCTTTGTTTAACGCAGCCTTCTAGTTCTCCTAAGTGCACACTTAATGCTTTTTACAGAATAGCGGAACTGCATCTGATGTGTACCGCCCTCTTTTACCATTGACCTTGAAGGCAGTATCGGACTGGCTTTGGATATAATAGGTTCCCTTTTCACTCAATACTAAATACTAACATTAAAATATTTCCAATTTCAAAGGCATCAGATATGCCCTTGAACTTAATATTTTAAGATATCTTCTGTTTACACAATTTAGTATGTTAATTCCTCTGGGTTTTAATACACGCGCTTTTGGTATTACTTACATTGACAATTACAATATATTTCCGATTTCTACAGTATTGCCCTTGAACTTAATATATTCATATATCTTCTATTTACAAAATTTATCATGCTAATTCCTCTGGGTTTTAATACATGGGATTTTAGTGTTATTTACATATAAAATCACAAGTCTCTACTTTTGTGAATTTTGGATGTGACCCCTGTAAAAGTCTATGCAAATAAAAAATGGAAAAATATACACTGCATAGAATTTTACACTTTCTCATGTCTTGATCTTACTTGAATCAACAATAGAACACCATATTTTACTTAAGGAGTTAATAAATGCTATAAATTTTACATGCACCAACTATTATTTAATTGAATAATTGGACTAAAACTGAATCACACTCAATGAAAGTGTTTTTATGCTCCACTTCAGTGCAGTTCAAAAATCAAAACCATTTCTTTTTTAATTTTGTTCTATTTGAACATGTGTGTTTGTTTTGTTATATACCTTTAGCTATTGAATGTTATATTTTTAAATTTCTTTTAATTGAGGTTTAAATAAAGAGCTAACCTGCTATGCAGTCTTTTATGTGCACTAATTTTGGATTTTCTTATATAGGTCTTTGTATTCCTTCAAACAACACAATCTTCATCAAGCAAATTAGTGAAAAACTAGCAGTTAATGCTTTTCATCTAACTCTGGAGTTTCTAGAAGAATGCATTCAGGGATTTAGAGCATCTAGTATTGAGCTAAAGCATTTATGTTTGGAATACATGACTCCATGGCTGCCTAATTTGACAAGGTATCTAATAACAGGCTGTTTTGTTTTATACATTATTAATTGTGGTTCTCTTGTATAGCCTCTCTACGTAAAATCATATGGAAGCAGAATTTGCTCATACTTCTGTTATTAGCTTTAGTTTTATGAAACTTCACACTTATTAAAGGTTTAAATTAAACACATATAGAAAAATAAGGAAATATGTATAGAGACGTATGATGGAAGTTACATGGCTGTTTGCTTAATTTTCTCAATTAGTTCTTTGTAAAAATTCCAGTGTATTGAATGTTGTGGAATTAGAGCTGTCTCATTGAATATCCTTCAGAATTTCCATGGTGATCAGGTGAGTGTCATAATGTCGGTGAGACTGTCCTACATTTATTGACTTGGATTTGCAGTAGCTCTTGATTTTAAAATACTACCTCTTCATCCTGGATTTGATCAAAATCAGATCAAATCATGGCTACTTGCAACCCCAAATAATCCTATAAACTGTCAGATGGAATTTGTCTTTAGCGAATATAAATATGTACATATCTAAGAAAGCATTTATCACTACTGTGTGTTTATTATATGTTTTTATTTTTATTATTATATTCTTTGGTATATTTGTTATTCTTGTATCAAAGAGAGTACCCAAGCCTTAAGAATATTCTTATTATTACATGAGCATCTCCATTAGGTGTGAAGACTCATTGCAGTAGCAGCTTCCACACACACACAAACCTTAACTCATTTGCCAGCGAAGTGCTCATTGATTGTCTCATTATCTTGCTGATCGCATTCTTACACAACTTCCAGAGACAATTCCGTGTTTTCTCTCATCTAGCTGTGGGTGGAAATTTTCTTCATCACATACTCTATAAAACCCTTTTAATTAATTATATGTTTCTATCTTAATCCTTGTTTTCCTCCTGTGAGGTAAATTTTGTAACAAAACTATTTATTAGAGAAGTACTGAAAGTTTTCCTCATATATAGTATTCCACAGACTAATCATTTTTGTCATTTTTTTTTAATGATTTAATGATTTTACTATTCTTTATAAATCAGCTTCTGATGTAGCTAATACAATTTGATCAGCTGCAAATAATAGTGTGCCTATCTATATGTATGAGTTTATTTGTATATCAAATGGGTTATTTCTTGTTCTAGATTGTTATAATTTTACTAAAATGAAGGATATTATGGATTCTTCTGTATTTTGTAGCTAGACATAAAGAGAAGCTTAAGTTTTGAAATTTAGCAGAACTTCTGAGAATACAACCTTCAGTATTGGAGTTGCTGCAGTTTACTTAAAAGCCTCAGGTTTATGCAGGAGTTTTTATATTCACCTTTTATTAGTTCTTAAATTAGTTTTTTCACTAGTTTATTAGCTGTTTTGAGCTGTTGGTTGTCATCAGAGACCAAGCAAAAACCCACTATTCAATACACAATGCTATATCAGAAAGTTAAATTCATCATAACTGAACTTGCAGTGGGGACATAATCATTTACTAAAGTATAGAGCCAGGAGGCTTCAATTTAGCATAAGTAAATTGGGATGAAAGAAAGTATCTCTGATGAGAAACAACAGTAGTGGGTTCTCTAAAACATATGAGTGCCTGGAAAGAGCTCATATGTTGTAATTAATGCAAACCAAACATCTCTAATGCTGATGGTTATATTCTCATAAGCTCTCTGCTAAATTTAAAAACTTAAATTGTTTTTTTTTATTATATTAGGTTGTAAAATGGCTCTACGGTGTCTTCCATTTTAATATCTTACTTATGTCAAATTAAAGCCTCACAGCTATACTTCAGTAAAAGTTATGAGTTATTTTATGTATAATAGATATATATATATATATGTATTGAAAAGTACAGGTAAAATGACACATCCCTGTCACTCTCCTCTTGATATGTCTTTCCATTCCGATGTTGGTTTTAATACTGCTATTTTATTTTCTTTGTATATTTTTTTTAATAAACTGTAAGAGTTGGGTTGGTATACAATAAGTCCTCAACTTATGACATATGTGACTTACCGAATACCACTTCGCTCTCTTAACCCATGGACCAGGGTATTATTTCTACCTTCAGCACATGTTATTTGAGAAAACCCTCATAAACAAATTTCTGGAAGGAATACAGTAATCTACCATTTATCCTACCTTCAAAGCAACAACACTTCAACCAACTTCTGGTAGAGCACCATCTAATTATACTTCAATTATCTGACCATTTAATTAACAGAACTTACCATTCTGATAACTGAAGGATCAGATAAACAGTAGATTACTATCTATCTTGTATTGTACAAAGAATTAGATACAGCTTTGAGTTGCTTATATAGCAGTGTGTATGAATAGTGCTTGGAAGAAGATTCTGAAAATATATGCTCATGCATTCACAGGATTTGACCAAGTATTAGAAGAGATAAGAGTTTGGTGACAAGATAGTGCTGCTGGCTAAAAAGTTGGAGTTGAAGGTTGACAATGAAGAGATGTTGACAGTGAAAAGCAGTTGATGGAAGCTATGGATGAAGAGCTCTCTCAAATGAGAGTTAGGAACACAGAAAGTTGCAGAAGAAGAAGTTAGAAACAGCAGAAGAGCAAGAAGTTAAATCCTAAAAAAAAAAAAAATTTACAGTGAAAAACATGGTTGAGGACTTTGCCTCTGTTTTCAAAGAAGCCTGAACCTTTTGTCACTTAATCATCTCAAATGAACCTAGCTTTTCCATGAGTTATACATCTCGTGAACCAGATGTATAAGATCTAAGAACACTTTCTTGAGATTCCTGGATTTGAAAATTTTCTAACCTCACCTCTCCTGGATGAATTCTCCAATTAATAAAGCTTCAGCTTTGAAGAAGTACTCTTGCTCCATGTGTTTTCAGTTATTTTACTGGTAAGTATACAGAAGCACTATACACTCATATTTTATTATTTCTTACAGTGCAGTATTATACTTTTATGTTATAATTTGTACATTATAACCAACACATTTATATATGTGCTCAAAAGTTGGTTATGATCATATATATATGAAACACATATGCTCATATATGCCTTATAACTGATTAACAATTATAAACATATACACAATTAACATAAGGCAAATTAATTGTTAACATATCTTCACAGTTCATTGGGATTTCTGACTTACAACTGAATTATCAGAACAAAAACCTATCATAAATCAAGGACTCATTGTATTTAAATAGGCAAATATTTAAAAAATTTTTGTCTGTTAATTTTATCAAAGGCTTTTTTCATAATCAATAAAGGGCACATGTTACTTTTTTAAATTCTCTTCTCTTTTCAATTATTAATTTTAGAGTAAAAATTAAGTTCTAGATGAGATTGATCATAGCATTCAACAGCAAATATGAGGCTGATCTTGAATGGCAGGCAGTCTCAAGCAGAATGATGCGGACAAATATCAGAATGGGGAACTGGACAATGAGACTTATTTGTGCCTATGGTCCTGCAGAAGGTTCTACTAGGGTAGAAGTGGAGGAATTTTTTAAGGCTTTAGAGAAAGCAGCTGACACAATGAAAAAGGAAAAGTTGGTCCTTGTTGGAGATCTAAATAGCAGGTAAGAAATGATTGTCAGACATACAAAAATATTTTGGGAAAATTTGGAGAAAAGAGCAAAGCTAATAATAATAATAGCAAATACCTGTTGGATTTCTGCTCAAGACATGGACTGGTTATTACCAACACCATGTTCCAACATAAAAATGTACACAAATTCACATGGAGAGAAGAGGCAAGGAATAAGAAAAGTCTCATTGACTATGTTATTGTTGATAGTGATGTTTTCTCACTGGTGCAGGACAACAGAGTGTACAGAACATTTGAAATTGGAAGTGATCACCATTTAGTCTTGAGCAAATTAAATTGAATTTCATATTGAAAAGAAGAACATGTAAGAAAGTTTTAAAGTGAATAAAAGTTGAGCAGCTCTCCGATGTGAACTGTAGACTAAAATATACAGACATTATTCAAGAAAAAATGAAAGAGTTCGAGAACATGAACCAAATCTTGAAGACTCAGTGGCAAGCCCTGAAGAAAACACTGATTGATTCATCCAGAGAAGCATCCAGAGAGTTAAGGTTGTCTGCAAGAATAGAAAAATCAGATTTCCATGGTAGACAAAGGAAGTTAAAGAGGCAGTGAGTGAAAAGAGCATATCAAAAGTTCCTGGCAAATAAGTCAGCTTGTGCTCTTAGAGAATACAGAGACAAATGTAAGAAAGCTAAACACTGTTTAAAACTAGCTAAACAAAAGTCATTGGAAGACTTTGGTAAGAACATTGAAAATAAATATCAAGTAGGTGGCAAGATATTCTGAAGGTTGTTGAAGAATCTCAGAAATGGAGGAAAGAGTGCTGTAAAAGGAATTAGAGATGATAAAGGTGACATGAAAACTGGAGAAAAAGATATTCTTGAAGTATGGAGTAATTACTTCAAAAAATTGCTAAATGAAACAAGCAGTGATAGGATAGTGGTAAAAAAACACTCAACAAGGATGCAGTTCAGAATACATATCCATACTTGAAGTAGAAAAAGCCATCAAAGATCTGAAATGTGTAGAGGCAGCAGAAGTAGATGATATTCGACCCGAAATGCTCTAAAGTCTGGAGGTACAAAATTCTTACAGTGGCTGCACTGCATTGTTCAGAGGGACGAATTCCAGATGATTGGAGTAGAGCTCTCATAGTACCCATATATAAAAGGGAAATAAAACGGAATGTGAGAATTACAGAGGTATTTCTCTACTGATTTTTTCTTGTTAAGATTTATGATTATTATTATTCAGGGAGTCAAGAGACTCATCGTGGGAGGTCCTTCTTAGGAAACAAAGTCTATCATACCACTCCTTGAACTCATTGACCGTTCTTGCTCTTTCTCAGGAATTGCATTCTATGGTTCAACCACCCTTCATGCAAAGAAACCACTCGTCACCCTCTTGCTCAGAGCTTCCTTTCGCAACTTTCAGGGATGTCCTTTGTCATCACTCCTTCCTGCCATTCCACCAAGCGAAAGAACTCCCAGTGTCTACCCTGTAACTACCTCTCAACAGTTTAAAAGTCTCGATCATATCACCTCTCCTTGTTCTAGCCACTAAACTATGCAGTCCACATTCCCTCATTCAATCCTCATAACTGACATTATACAGTCTTGAAACCATCTTTATTATCCGCATCTGTACCCAGTCCGCAGTTAATTTATTTCCTTCAAATCCTGGGGACCAAATTTGAGAACAATAATCTAAGTGTGTCTGATCAGGGTCTTATACAATGGAATGATAACTCTTTTATCTCTATAGGTCAGCATCCTTCTCATTATTGCAGCAATCCTCTGTGTTACATTAACCACATTTGCAATATGTTCCCTAAATTTCAGGTTTCTATCAATCATCAATCCCAGATCTCTTGTCTCCCCTACTTCCTCCAGTATAGCCCCTCCAATAGAGTATGCATTGTTGTGTTGGAAAAAGAGCTGACTCACTATTCGTAAGCCATCTTGTTTCCAACTCAACACACAATGACGATCAGACCTGAGGATAAGGACATTCTTGTGTGAATTTTGATAAGGACATTTGAGTGAACATATATACAACACTCTCTTAGCTCTGTCCAGAGACAGAGCTAAGAGAGTGTTGTATATATGTTCACTCAAAAGTATATCAAACCGACTGAGATTGTTAATATTAAATAAACTTAGGAAATCTGTATTTAGAATTGATAAGGTCTGTGTAAAATAAGCAAAGGGAAATTGTGTCTCAAGACCGAAATTGCTATTATTAAATGTGCATAAGAGATGTATGTATTAGAACCATGTCAAAACAGTTCGGAGTTGGGGTGACCAATCGGCCGTGGCTAAGAGTATGACGTAGTCACTGAGAGAGAGAGAGGGTGCTCGCATTTGTAATATAAGGCGCGGTGCGAGACTCAAACGCTCTCTCATTTTCTGTTCCTGAGTTCCCATCCAATCCTGGATAGCTACGGAAGCTTGTTGCTGGTGCCCAGCAACAATTTCCCGGTTGCTGTTGTACCGAGTCGAATAAAGCCCCCAAAGGAATGAAGTCAGAATTCCAGTAAAGAGCTGTTGGTAAGTTATGCCAACGTGAAGTCAGCGAAGGGCAACCTTCAAAGATAGTGGAAGTAAGTCACTGATGCCACAGAAACACGTGGTGAGAAAATACAGAAGTCTTGCATATTGGAAGTGAAAGCGTGGAGGGAAGCCACGGAAACCCCCATGAAAAGAGCAAGATGGTAATGTACAATTTTTCATACTCATTATAGAATTGTAATCGTAAAAGGGAATAAGAGCCAAGGATTTAAGGAGCTCCACACATTAACTTACCTATAGTGCCTAAAAGACTGCTTGGACTGATCTGTCTGATAAGCTGGTGCCACTCTAACTTGTGCTGAGAAAGGAACCTAACCTCTGAACTGTTTGTCAGGAAGAAGCTATATGATATAATGTTAGATATTAGCCTGAATTTTAATTAAGTTGTGGGGGGGGAGGTAGAGCTTGAGTACGAATTAGAATAGTTTTCCATGTTAAAATACAAGACGGAATGCGTCTGACATACTTTGTATAAAAAAATTGGATATAATTGTACTTAGAAAATGAGCACTGAGTAACCCTGTATGGAATAATCGAGTCTGAACATAATAATATAACAGAGATATAGGATTATTTAATTTAAACATAAGAATTGAAATTTTGGATATCTTGACCTAAAAAGGGGGGGGGTTCAGACTCTCTAGCATTGAATTTATTACTTAAAGTGTATCTATGCAAGTGAATATAATAAATGTATTTCTTTATATCAAAGTTCATGAGTCTGTTGTCTTTGAGATTGAATTACCACTTATAAAACTTTCGGACCTGTATGAGTGAAGGGGGAAGCAATTTACGTAAGAAAGAAAAGGGGGAGAGCCACAACTGCACATCACGTGATCCCTTTGTTGTTTAGCGTTATATATTTGAGTATCAGAATTTAGTTGCCGGCTGGCGCAGTCGTTCTAAACAGAATATAAATTTGTCGGCAATAAAATAACTGATATGCATGAGAGATAAATAATACATACAGAATAATATAACATAAGAATAAAGGTTAAAAGTGACGAGGCACAGGCGTAACAGCATCCTCGCATCGATGGGTCCCAAACTTCAAGACTTGACATTTTGCTGCATTAAACCGATATCTCCATTCATTTGCTCATCTGTTTAGTTTATTCAAATCTAGCCACATCTGCACTATTACTGATAACCCTTCTCAGCTTCACATCATCTTCAAACAACTGAATATCCCCTTGAAATCCATTGACAATGTCATTAATATAAAGGTAGAACAATACAGGTCCTAGTACAGCCCTGTGGAACCCCACTTGTAACCTTCTGCTTCCTTGATATTGCCCCACCATACACAACTCTCTGATAGATACCTATCAGACAGCCAATCCTGAATCCATTTGACTAACCCAAAATTAAAAATGTGCTTCAACTTAAATATCAGCTTATCATGTGACACCCTGTCAAAACGGCTTTGCAAATTCAAAAAAAAAAAAAAAAATGGCAGTATATGCCTTTCCCCTCATCAATTGCTGTTGTCACTTTATTATAAAAGGCAATCATATTACTAAAGCAAGAGTGCCCCTTAACAAATCCGTGTTGATTCTCACAGATAGCATTACCCTCATCTGCCCAATGCTGTATATAGTCCCTCACTAATTTCTCCAAGACCTTAATTACTGATGACACATGAACTGGCCTATAATTAGACACTTCCAGTCTGCTACCGCCCTTGTGCATCGGCACTATCTTACCTTCCTTCCATTCCTTGGGTACCTTTTCCACAGCAAGACTTTTATTGTACAGCCAGGTCAACGGAGCTGTCAGTTCTTTAGCACATTCTCTCAAAACCTGTGGTGAAATACTATCCATTCCCACAGCTTTACTGATATCCAGAGTACTTAGTATTTGGAACACACTCTCCTCTTGCACCTGTAAACCCTGAACCTACACTATCCCTCTAGTATTAAAACCTTCTTCTCCAGATTTACACAAGTATACTTGAAAAACTGTTTAGAAGGATTGTGAAATTGAAGCTTGTTGAAGAACAAGCTTGATTTAGGCCAAATAGAAGGTTCAGATCTTCACTTTACATCAAATAGTTGAGAAATCTTGGAAATATAACAAAGATCTGTATTTATGTTTTGTAGATCTGGAAAAGGCATGTGACAAAGTGCCAAGAGAGAAGCTATTCAAAACGCTACAGTTATATGTTGTCAATGGGGCATTATGTCAAGCAATACTTAGTCTTTATTTGAGTTGTAAGTCAGCAGTTAGAATTGAAGGAAGTACTTGAAGATGGTTTAATGTTAAATCTGGTGTGAGACAAGGATGTACATTATCCCCTCTGTTAAACACGATATCAAAATTGGAGATGTTAATGTCAGCTCTTTGCTTTATGTGGACAATGCTATACTTCTAAATAAATCTGCTAGAAGTCTGCAAGATTCTCTGACTAAATTGAATAACTGTTGTAATAAATATGATATGAAGGTCAGCAGTAACAAGACAAAGGCAATGAAAATAGGCAGAAGCTTTGAAAATATCAACTGCATTGTGAATAGAGGACCTATAGAACAAGTAAAACATTTCAGCTGATTAGGCACGATTTTTAGTGAAGATGGTAAATTAAATATGGAAATAGACAACAGAATCAACAAAGCTGTTATGATAGGAAGTCAACTAAATAAATTTATATGGAATAAGAGAGTAATTAGTCAGAACACTAAATTAGTTGTATACAAGACCGTGTTCAAACCAATTTTAACTTATGGATCTGAGAGCTGGGTCCGAAGTAAAACACTTGACCAAAGACTAGATACCACAGATATGAGAGTCCTGAGAAAGATTAGTGGCATGACCAGATGGCATCAATGGCAATTATCATCTTAAAAACAAGAATATTAGGAAAGAACTTAACATTTTTAGCATCCAGAAATATGTTAGCAGAGCTAATTTCAGGTGGTATATTTTTTTTGCTAATAATGTTGGAGTCTCGACAGGTAATAGACTGATATGGAGGAAAATTGTAGATAGGAAGTTAGTAATGATGTAAATATTTCATGTAGTACTATCACGTACACCCTTTGAGGGTACATGGCAGGAATTTGATGATGAGATTGACCTTTTTGAAATAACCATTTTGTTCTTCTAGTAATTTGTCCTCTAATATTGTTTAGCTTCTCTTTTACTATCCCTGTATGTTTTGCATCCCTAATAGGAGGTGCAGACATCTTTTTTTCCTTTTTTTATAAATAGAATAGCCAGTTCTTTTTTCCATAAATCCAGACCTTATTAAAGAATTTCATGAGTCTTTCATTACATTCAGGAATGTTTTGTGGTTAGTAAGGCAGTGAACTAGATTTTTTACCTTTAGAGTTGGGAACAAGTGGAATGGATTTCTAGAGTTAGTCATGAGTGTTCTAACAGTAAATAAGTTTAAGGAGAGGTCGATAGGTATGATGGTTTCTCTCACATTTAGTCACCCTATAATAATAATGATGATGATAATAATAACCTCTCTGTACATTAAAAGCAACTACCTTTCTTCCAAGCTTAGTATTGCTTCTTACAAAACAGTCAACATTAAATCTGATGTGCTCTGAAGCTACATTTATATAAATATATACACACAAGAGGAGCCTGAAAAGTTCTTATAAACACCTAGAACAAAAATATCTTTTTGTTCTAGGTGTTTATAATCATAAACTTTTTGATTTAATTGCTTTATTATCATTTTGGTTCTAGGTGTTTATCAGAACTTTCCATCACTCTCCTCATATATATAGATAGGTAGATGTATAGATAGTGCTCTGAAGCTACATTTGTGTGTGTATGTATAAATATATACACACAAGAGGGACCTGAAAAGTTCTTATAAACACCTAGAACAAAAATATCGGTTGCTTTAATATCATTTTGGTTCTAGGTGTTTATCAGAACTTTCCATCACTCTCCTCATATATATAGATAGGTAGATATGTCTAGATGAACATGTAGTGTCCATTTTGTTTGATATGAAAATAAGCACATTAACTCAACCTGATGGTATGACTTTTTTAAAAGACCTTTATAACTTCATCTCAGAGGGTGTCTGCTCTTTATTAAAAATTTGTGTCTCTGCCAGAGCCTGTCAAGTCTGTGTGAGACCAAGACATTCTTTGACCATACTGGTGTCATAGTTAACTCTGTAGGAGAACAACTTCCACCTGTAGGCACTGGTTATTATTTTGATGTCTTTATAATTGTCTGTTATTCCTGGAGCATGAAAGTCATTGAAAGACAGTTGCAACAAACTGTTGATGTTTTTTACATGTATGCTCACTAATGGCTGGTGTTGAATAGAATGTTGTGTTTTGTTTTACTGGAAATGTATCTTGTTTTTTTTTAAATCATCTGAAGTAACAAGATGAAATAAAGAATGGTGAAGCTTTATGAAAATTTCTGTATATTTAAATGGTCATGTATCCAGAGACTTTAATTGTGGTTGAAATATATGTGAGAAATTTTATAATACAGGATTTTGAATTTTCTTCCATTAATGATTAAAAAAAAAGGTTTCTTCTTCTCTTCAAGGATTAATCATTAATTGCCTGTTCTGGCTTCACTGGTATTTTCATCTTGCCATTGGTCATCTCTCTCTTTCCCTTCGATCTATATCTATCCACCTCTTTTGGTACCCAATATCTCTCAATCCTAAATAGATGTTCTTTCCATTTCTCTCTATCTGATTATTTTATGAAAGGAATAACTGCTGCAGTTTTCTGTTATGTTATGGTGGTGGGCAGTAGATGACTGATGTAGATTATTGGTAGTAGAGGATCGGTGTAGTGGTGGAGGTGGAGAGTTGTACAGTGGGTGTCCTCCCACAATGAGTCTTCAGACTCTTTGGGGGTGTCACGAGTGATAATAGTATTAATAGTAATAGTTTGATTTATTTTTGATGACTGAACTGGAGGAAAATAACAATAGAAATTATGCATCATGTAAACAGTGATCTTCAATACAGTATATAAAATAATTGCAAGTTCAAAGAATTCATTGGTAATTTGAAAACAAATTCTCTAAGCAATGTTTTATTAAATTAAAAAGAGAAATAGTGTAGATAATAGAAAGTATGGCAGTAGTTTTTAACATACTGGCTTATCAAAATGCATTCCTTATTCCTAGAGATAAGAGAATGGAAATGGATTGCAGTCATTATCCTTTTTTTTTTTTTTGATAATGCATTATAAAATCATCATGGTATTATCATAAAACAGACATATTACTAGATATTCGTAGGTATTCAAAAAACGAACCCATTTATGTAGTGTATAATATTTTTAAAAAGAAATTTTATATATTTTAAACTTGAAAACATGAAATAAGAAGGGAATATGACAAGAATCTGTACTTAGTTTAGTAGATCTGGAAAAGGCATATGACAAGGTACCTAGAGATCAGCTTTTTAAAGCACTACAATTATATGGGATAAATGGAACATTATACAGAGTAATTCATAGTCTATATTTAAATGTTAATTAAAGCTAGTAGTAAGAATTGAAGGAAATGCAGGAAATTGGCTTGATATAAAATCAGGGGTAAATCATGCAAAATATTTTATCTAATTAGATACAGTTTTTATTGAAGATGGAAAATGAAATTTGGAAATAGAGAACAGAATTTAAAAAAAAAAAAAAAAAAATAGCTGGTAAGGTGGGGAGCTGGGTGAATAAATTTATATGGAATAAAGAAATTAGCCAAAACACAAACTAGAGCCAGTTTTAAGTTATGGATCTGAGAGTTAGTTAATAATAAAGCACTTGATCAAAGAGTAGAGTCTACAGATATGAGAGTTCTTAGAAAAATTAGGGAAATGAACAGATACCATCAGTGGCAGAATCATATTAAAATTGAAGATATTAGAAAGGAATTTGATATTGTTAGCATTCAAAAATGTGAGAGTAGAGCTAACGTAGGGTTACGTATGGTTACTTAACTAGAATGGGTTAAGAAAGGTTAGTGTGTGTGTGGGGAAGAGTATATTTTTTTCTACTTCCCTTACACTCTGAATAGTGAAAACTTATTAAATCCAAAATTTAAAAAAAAAATACTGAAACTAAACTCCTAAATAACCTTGCACACAGACTTGTATCCTAGGATAACTTACTTGTAACTTAACCTTTAAATAATCTTAATAACCCATTAATAGGTTGAGTCTTCAAACACTTCATTACCAAAATAAAGTAAAAATCTTTAATTTACAAAAAAAATACACACACACAACATCAAATCAACTGATTAACTACGTAAGCACAATGTATTCTTCCCATCTTAGTCTTTATAGTTGTGATGCATATCTTGTCTTCATCCAAGATATTTTTGTAACTTCACTTTCTATATGAAAGTACCAGCAAACTCCACTGAGAAAGTGGAGTTTGCTGTTTCGAATGAATTAACTTTCTATATGAAAGTCTCAACATTCTTCTTAAAACATTTTGAACAGTTTTGTCACTTCAGAACAACTCTTATCTTCTATATGAAAGCATCTATAGAATTAATTAAAATCATATAAAGTGTTAGAAATCACTTATCAGACTGAGAATCCTAAACGAAACCAACTCTACTGGATCCATTTCCATATGAAGTTCCTTGTGAGTTTTAACTAAAATCCTATATGGATTAATGACTACTAAAAACTTAACACCTTTCTCTTTATACAAAGATATCCTCTCTTAGTCTTCCGTTTCAAACTTTTCTTCTAATTTCCATTCAGTCTTCGTATGTTGAAGATACAAACTCTACAGCTTTTCTCCTGCTGTGTTCCTTTTCTACTTCCCCAAATAGCTGAATGCTTAGAAACATTCCATAATGTTCTTTTCACTTCTGCACATGCTTGGAAATGCAACGCAACTGAGAAACTTCAGCTGAAGTCCACCATCATGCACTGCTCTTACTGCCTTCCAGCATTGGGCTTAAAATGATGAATTTGCTTTGCAGTGCAGAAAAGTTTAATTATAATTTCATTATGAAACAGCCAGAATTTATAACAGTTCTTCATTTCACAGTCTTCTCATACTGAGGTAAGCTCATTTTGTCACTTCCGATAATATAGCAGTGACTTTTGCTTCCTCTGCTACTGACAACATATCATAAACACTGTTTTTCTACATACAAACAGCACCAACATTAAAAAAAAAAAACTTTTGATTGCTCATACAAAATCACACTTAACCTCTGACAACTAACTAAATAGATTTATTTCACACTTAAGCGAGACTTCAGTAACCGAAGGTAAATACAATATTTCAAAATTCCTTACCTGCAGCATACAAAACGAAACATGTGTTTATCTAACAACTTGACTAATAAATACTGCATTACTAATTTCTTAACTTTAATTCATTTATATATTTTAAACTTGTGGGATATCTGAATTTTAATACAGACATTCTAGATTAGTAAAACAGGTGCTTTGATGCTAAGATGACAGGAAAAAGACCCAGAAGAAGAAAAAGAAGACCAAGGTGGACTGATTCAGTCAGAATTGCCTTAGAAGAACAATATGTTAGCTACGACAATATTGGAGTGATGAGACAAGTAATAGACTAATTTGGAGGAAAATTTTGATAGGAGATTAATAATAATGTAAACTTAATCATGTAGTGCTGTCATAGAAGCTTGAACATCCCTTGAGAGTATATATAAGAAAATTGATGATGATGAATTCTACAAAAAAACTTAAAACTTGTGTGCCATATATATTGATGAATGTGTAAAATATGCCCACCCATCGTCGAAAGTACATGTTACCTGATCAAGAAAAATATATCAGCAGGTTGTGTATAGAGGAGCAATATTCCAAAAAAAAAACGAAAGTCACTAGTGGTAAGCTCGAAGGGTTCTGCTTTGGGCTGTTGTTACTTAATATATATATATATTTTAAGAATAATTGGAAAGGGTTGATGGTGATATGCAGTTGTTTGCAGAAGTTACAAAGTTGGGAAGAACTATAATGGTAAATAAAATGTTGTAACTTTGCAAAGAGGACTTGAATAGATTAGTGAATGACAAAGTGAGCAGGGAAGATGAGAGTTCAGTGTTGCAAAACATACAGTTTTAAATTTCATCAGACAAAGATGGATGCAGGATATATACAGTTTGTGGGGATATCATAAAGTAGATATAGGAGATTAGGAATCTGGGAGCGGTAAAGGATCTAAAATTTCACTGAAACACTGTTAAAGTTTTGAGGACTGCACAGTGGATTATGGCAATGATGCAGAGGACACTGACGTGTCAAACTAAGGATGTTGTGGTTTCCAGTAAGGGTTAGATCAAGCCTCACTTAGATTACTTTGTACAGAAGTCATCTAGTTTTCAAATGAATTAAATGATATTGGAAAAGTGTCCAGGGACACTTGACTAAAGTGGTTTCTGATTTTTAGAATGTTGAGCTCTTTACTTAAAGATGATGCTGTTCTCCTAAATAAATATAGATCAGGCCTTCAGGACTCTTCATTTAAACTGAGTAACTGCTGTAACAAATTTGCTAAGAAAATCAGCAATAGTGAAAATATTCAGAATTATGGAAAATATCAACTGCATCCTCAGTGTAAAACACAGGTTTTTTACATGGAGAGTAGTGTGATTGGATTGCCTGAGTGCGTTATGAGTGTACAGAGACTGAATGCATTTAAGGCACAACGTAATGAGCTGTCTGTGTGACATTGAAACCTTTCAGCGAGTGTTTTAATTCCAAGGAAGTCTGATAATAATAAGGTGAGCTACTATTGGTATTCAGGTTTCTCCATGGTCTGTGATGAGATTGAGGTCTAATAGTTGTAACATTTGTCAGGCTAGTGAAATTTTAATAAAAATCACTAAGAAAATAATGTATATGCTCTGAGTCGAGTTCATCTACTTTTTTAAGTTGTACATTGCCAAGGTAACTATGCTGATGATTTATATTTTCTTTTGCTCACTACACTTCTAAAACTTTTTCAAAGGTGGATATTATTTTCTACTTGAATATAAAATAATTATAACCTAAGATATTTATTATCATTTTGTTTGCAGATTATCATCATTGTATAATCTGAGTTTAAAAATGGTATTGTTATTATAGGTTTTGTAAGCACTCAGATGATAACAAAAGACAGAGAGTAGCAACTATTCTGGATAAGTTAATTACCTTGACTATAGAAGAAGTAGAGGTCAGTGCTACCAATTTTTTAGTTAATCATAAAATTTTCTTAGAGAGAAAACACTTTTTTCCAAATTGTTTGTGTTGTAACGTTCAGTTATTAGACAAACGTACTTTTCCACTAACACTGCTTTTCAAAACTGTGTGTGTGTGTGTGTGTGTGTGTGTTCAAGAGAGAGAGGGAAAGATTCAATTGAAGCATTTGAATTAACTAAAAGTGCATCCATGGTTCAGTGGGGCATAATCACTGACACACAAATCTACTGGATTTCTGGAAATGACTGTTTCAGATTTTTTTTCTGTTGTGACTCTGGTATTGACAGGATCCCCCAAATCGGTGTAAAACTACATTCAGGAGATATTCTGTTGAAACAGAAGTTGCTCTCCATCTCTCTTCAAAGAGAGATGGAGAGCAACCTCTTAACACAGCATTTACTGAGAAAGTACAAATTACAATAACTCCTCCATAAAATATTAAAGTATTCTAGAGAATTTCCTTGATGTTCCAGATAAGAGATTTGCTTCGAATTGAAAGATCAAAAGTATCAGTCATAAGATGAATCCTGATTTGTAGGGAGAAACAATCCATGTACTAATTAGGATTCATCTTCATATTTGATCTCTCCCTTTATTTACAAATTCGTTTTGATAACATCTTGGACAATTTTCTTGAGAGGGAAGAGAGGCACACTTGCCCTAAGCAATTCCCAAAAAGGAAAAATCCAAGACTGATAAAAGCCAAGGACTGAAACCAAAAGTCGCCAAACTATAAATAATTAACACACATTGCTGCAATAGAATTGTATTGGTTTCTGTCCAACAGTTAAAGTCTTCTTGCAGAAGAAAGCCTCTGCTACCTGCAGGAGACCACTTTGAAACCTCATGCGTAACCTCACTATGTTATGTCATTGTCATCTGCATGTACAGAATAGGCAATAAACTGCCCAGAATAGAGGCACTTGACCTATGTCTTTCAGTAAGACTTGTAGTTATGTGACATCTACCAGCTGATGTACACATTTCCCAAGATGATCTTATTTTGCAATTACTGTTGCCCATTACCCTTATGGAAGACCTAAATGGTTATAACGCTCATGCAGTAATACACATTGACATTAGGAGTGGAGGAGCTTTTGATGATATTCAATGCTCAGCACATCACACTCTTATCAACGAATGTCGGTACTCAGAGCATCAAGCATTCTTAAGTGAGAGTTATTGTTATTGAGCATAACAATAACTTAAAACTTTTTATAGTAATGTCAGTATTCACTGCTGTATGGAGTGTTGTGGCCATTTAGGTTTATCTGTAAGAGGAATGGACAATAGTAACTGCAAGATGAGCTCATGAATTGTCCTGGGAAGTATTTGCACCAAGCAGTAGAGAGAGATGCAGAAGTACTCAGAAGAAGTCTACTGAAGTCCTTCATTTTCGAAATTATGGATACTACAACCATGTTAGAATAACTCTTTTTTATTATCCCGACGTTTCGATCTTCATATCAAGATCATCATCTGGAGCATAAATAAATATACAAGACAAGCTGCATTACATTTCGAACTGAAAGCTAGAGAAACCATGATTTGATCACATGCTACTCACTGGCATGACCTCTAGTGAAAAAAAAAAAAAAAAAATTACATCAAGCTAGATTTAATTTATGATTACACGAATAAACATTCTTGCTTACAGATAGTTTTCCTTCCAGTAACAGTGATGTCCTATTTCTATTATTACAATTGTTATTTTTGATTTAAAAAATGATTCATTAATTACAACATGAATAAACATTCTTTCTTACAGATTTTTTCCTTAACAGTGATGTCCTATTTTTTTAGTATTAATGTTGTTATTTTAGATTTAGGATCCTGGATTTTCTACAGTCCTATTTATAGTTGTTCTTATAGAGGAAGGATTCGTGGGACGAATATATGCCTTCCATATGTATGGGATTTTTAGACCATCATTATTGTTTAGATTGGGGTGGTTGATAATGATCTCACAGGCTTCCTTAAATTTGCATTCATACCATGTTTTGGTGTGATGTAGACAACTAGTGCTTTTCCAGTCAATTCTGTGTAAGGTGTTCAGGGCATGATCAGAAAGGCCAGCTTCACCATAATTATTATATTTGATGTATTGTTTATGTTCTTTTTGTCTGATCGGAATTGTGCGTCCTGTTTCTCCTATGTATGGTATGTTGCAGGTGCAGTAAATACGGTATACTCCAGGGCGGGCCAGCGGAGGGAGTGGGTCTTTGGATGAGTTGAGTAAGCTTTTTAATTTTGCAGGAGGTTTAAAGGTGGCTTTAAGGTTGTATTTTTTTAGTACTCTGTTTATTTTGTCTGATGTCCCTTTAATATAGGGAATGGTTACAGTTTTATTGTAGTCTGGAATAGAGAATTTTGTTAATAGTGTTTTGCTGTATCCATTTTTTTTGAAACGTATTGCTGATTACTTTAAATTCGTCTTTCAGTGCCTGTTCACTGGAGCAGATCTTCAGAGCCCTGTATTTTAGGATATTGATGGTACCTAGTTTTTGTGTTGAGTGGTGGTAGGAGTTTATGTGTATATATTGGCCAGTATGTGTCGGTTTCCAGTAAACAGTGAAGGAAAGATTGCCTGAGGGGAGACGTGTGACAAGTGTATCTAGAAACAGCAGCATGTTATGTTTTTCAATCTCAGTTGTGAACTGTATACACTTGTGTCACTTGTTTAGGCGGCTAAGGAATGTTTCTAGTGTCTGGCGGCCATGAGACCAGATTGCGAAAACATCGTCAACGTATCTAAGCCAGACTTTGAGTTTTAAAGGGGAGTAACCTAAAGCAAGTTGTTCAAAATGTTCCATATAAAAGTTAGCAATGGGGGGGGGGGATAATGGCGAGCCCATGGCTGTGCCTTCTTTTTGTAGGTAGAAAGCATTTTGCCATATAAAATAACCAGAACGTAATACATGCGCAAAGATCGCTGTGATATCTGGAGGAAATTTGTTCTGTAAAAGAAGGAATACAGTCCTTCTTTTGGTAGTCTACTGACAAAAGAAATCTACTGATTAGTCTACACTAAGGTAGTCTACTGACAATAAAAAAGTCTAAAAGAAAGGAAGTCTACTGAAGACTTGACACTCCACATCTTAAACATATGAAGTAACTCTTTCAGTATACTTACCTGAACATACATTGCTATTGACTTAAAAATCTGTTTTCATTCCTCTTCCTACTGCTTAAGCAGGAAGTAAAAACAGCTATGTTTTTACTTCCTGCACTATCATTTTCTCATCTTTTATATAGGCAACCATTTTATATAGACAAACAAATTCATCACAGCACAATGGAAAATAGATTATGCTGACTGGAATACATTCTTATCATTAACAGAATTTCATTCTGATCTACCCAGCCTAGAGACCGTTTGCTATGTGCTTCTCAGTTGGACCACTCATTACAGTTGTAGAAAAATTTTCTTCTGGCTAGAAATTAAACTTTTTAAGTTTATTTATTTATTTGTATGGCATGAATATCAAAACATGCAGTAAAATACACTTTCTTCTTCTGGTTCCCATCTGCCATACGGCCGGGTGAGGGTAGCTATATGCTACCATTCTAGGGAGAGATGATTATGAGTAAGGTGGTTTCCCGTTGCCTTCCTTGCCGTAAGTATTTATGACTGTAACCTGTGTGTTCACGGGGCCGGTTTGCCTGCTTGCAGGATGAAAAACCCCAGATAAACTGGTGGAAAAAACCCTGCTGCCCACGCCCAAGACCGGCTAACTTGGCTATGGCTGAGGAAGATCCTTAAGCTCCTCACGTCGTGGACGGGAATCGAACCTAGGACACTCCTTCCCCAGGCATATGGTTGCGAAGCGCAAAGCCACTATGCTAACCGCACGGACACAATACACTTTAATAACATATAAAATTAAAAGTCAAAAGTCATTTTAAAAACCAATAAAATTAAAAGATTACATCCATATTGGTTAGATAGTTCATAGCTTTAGGTGTAGCACTTAAAAAGTCCAATTTGTCTCCTGAATATGCTCTGAGATAACACTGAGTCACAATATGGTTCACAGTTTGTCTCTGAGCTTCACAATCACAATGCGGGAATGGTCGTTTACCCCATTTAAAAAGCATGTCTGCACATACACCATGACCAGTTCGTATTCTATTAAGCTGAGTCCAGGATTTTCCTGGGAGGTGTGAGCAAGCATCAAAACTTTCTTGTAATTCATTGAGAGAAAATTTTGTAATGTCATCTGTATGGCTCTCCCACTGTTCTTGCCACTTTTGCGTCAAGTCAAAGTTAGAATGTAGTAGTAGTTGGGCTAATTGTAGTGGTGGATGTCTTGATCTCAATCATCGTACACTTAAGTCTGGGAGATCTAAATGTATTGGTAGAGCTGTGTTCTCCAAGATTTTCTTATACTCCTGTAAGAGAGCCTTAGTCCTGCGCAGATTCAGTGGAACAATGTTACTAAGAGCTGGAAGCCAGTGTGTGGGCGTTGATTTAATTGTGCCAGAAATCAGTCTCATTGTATTATTTAGTTGGCTATCAACAAGTTTAACATGTGTGCTATTTAGCCACACTGGTGAGCAATATTCGGCAACAGAGAAAACTAGACCAAGAGCAGTAATCCGCAGATTATTGGCTGTTGCTCCCCATGTCTTGCCTATTAGTTTTTGTATTATGTTGTTACGGATTCTTAACTTAGCAGAAACGTTTGTTAGGTGTTGCTTGTAAGAGAGCGTGCAGTCCAGGGTAACGCCCAAGTACTTTGGAAACTTATTGTGTCGTAGTAAACATCCTTCAAAGAAGATATGTAAAGTGACATCTGCCATGTGATTATTAAGGTGAAAGCTTGATATACTTCTGTTTTGTCTGGATTGAGCTGGAGCCTCCATTTTTTATAATATTCACCTATAGTTTTCAGATCTTTTGTAAGTACGTCTTCAGCCTGACTCATGTTTTTGTGTCGAATGGCAATTACAATGTCATCAGCATAACAGAACTTGCGTGAGATGGTAGCAGGCAAGTCATATGTGTATAGGTTATAAAGTAAGGGTGCCAATACTGACCCTTGTGGAAGACCATTATTAAGTTTTCGTTGTCAGGACATTTTATTTTCTAATATAACTTGAAAGAAACGTTCAGTGAGCATGGAAAAAAGTAAGTATGCGGTCTGTTTACATGAGACAATGCTAAGAAATTTGTATATAAGACCTTCATGCCATACTGTATCATAGGCTGCTGTTAGGTCCAAGAAGGCAGCTGATGTTTTATCTTGCTTCTGAAATCCAGCTTCTATGTATGATGTTAAAGTGAGCAATTGATCACAGCAACCACATTTTTCTCTAAAACCAGCTTGCTCAATCGGGACATGCTGCATAATTGGTGTGGACAATCTGTTGTACAGAAGGCGCTCTAACATTTTATAGGTGCAACTCAATAAAGCAATAGGTCTGTAACTTTTTGCCTCCTGGGGTGGTTTTCCAGGTTTAAGAATAGCAACTATTTTTGACTTCTTAAACTGGCTAGGTAGTCGGCCAGTCAGTAATATATCAGAAAAGAATTCACAGAGCCATTTTATAGTATTTGGCCCGCTATTAATCAGAAATTCAGGATGGACGCCGTTGAAGCCTGGGGCCTTGCCTGCTTTGATACTTTTATGACGGCTTTTACTTCATCTATAGTGAAGATTGAGGCATATTGTGAGAAAGCAGGGGCATTTATTTTTAAAGTTAAGAAAGAACTTTCTTGGTATGTTCACGGTACCTAGGTGCCCTTGATATATTAACGAGTTGATTAGCTATTTTCTCAGGGGAGATGATTGTGCTTTTTCTTTTAGGTAGATTAGTTGTGGATAGTTGTTGGAGAAGATTCCAAGCTTTTCTACTTGATCGTTTGAAGTCAAGGTTTTCAACCATATCAATCCATTTTGTTTTTCGAGATGAGTTCAGGCTATGTAGTAATTCATCTGCTATTTCAGGATCTTCACTTTTCTGGAACTCTCTGTAGAAATGTTCACTCTCTTCATTCCATCCGGGGATATAATCTTTTCTGTAACCTCTAGGGATGTATTTTTTCGCAGTTGATATGATTGCTCCTACAAATCTCTTGTACTCTGCAACTCTAACGGGTATCCACTGAACACATTTATCCAATTCATTCGCAAAATTTCTCCAATTTGCTTTTTTAAAATTCCAACACGGTCGTGGAAAGGATCTTGCTATAGGTAGTGTCATACCAATTTCCAGTAACACCGGTTGATGTTGACTGTTTGGGAAGTTAGAAAGTACATATCGTTTTGCTGATAATGTTTGCCCTTCTGTGTTTATTGAAACAAAACATAAGTCTGGATTAGACTCTGTTTGCCATGCTGATGATCTAAAGGTGTTTCTATCTTTGGCATCAAATACAAGGTGTATATTATTTATTTCTGCCCATTGAACGAGGGTAGTCCCGCAGTCGTTGTTGTCACTGTACTTCCATTCTTCATGATGGCTATTAAAATCACCAATCCATACTGTTGGATGTTGATAAGTAGGTCACATCTATAGACCATGATGTTAAAGGAGGTTTATAGACATTGACTATTGTTATGTTGTGAATTTTCACACTCATAAGATGGGTATCGTTATCACATCTCGTTGTCAGGATAGAAGCATTTTCTGTATCATCCTTGATATATGTTGCAATGCCATAATTCCAGTGGTATGTAGCACCAATCAGAGTGTAACCAGTTATTTTTCCTCATCTATTAAGGTCGTCTTCGTTTTCAGCATGTGTTTCTTGAAGAAGCGCAATGTCAATGTTATTTTCTTGTAGTATTTTGCAGAGATAGTCACATTTTGCTCTGTTAATGCCCTCAATATTCAGTTGACACATCTTAAGGCTAAATCCCAGTTTTTTGTCAGCATCATCAATAAAATTAGAAAAATCAGTATTGTTTGACTGCATGCCTTAGCCAGGAGAACTAAGTGTTACTTTTTAAGTAATTATATTCTTGTTTAATTCTCTATTCAGTTGTAAACAAACAAAGTTTCACGTGGATTTTCTTCACGACTAGGTTACTTGTATCTAGAGGCTGATGACTTCAGATCAGTTGCCGTAGTATCCCATAATGCCACACCTGCTTTCAGAAGTTTATGTCGCTATGCATTATGGAAAGGATTACCATCCAGACCAGTTTCAATCTTTATTCTGGTTTCATCAGGTCCAATGGGCTCTTTTATTTCACTGTTTTTTTTGCACTAATCTCACCATCATCCTCTACTTTTCTTTCTTTTTAATGTCCAGTTCTTTATTTCCTTTCCACATCTATTATCTTTCATTCTTTCTATATGATTTTTCCATTCTTGTTTTCATGTTTCTATCATTTATTAGCTATAACACTTTTCCCCAATACAGCAACAAATGTACTATCTTCTTTAACTAAACGTTCAACAGGCAAATGTCTGCTTGTGTAAATGTCATCCTTCTTTATCTAGAAGTGACTGAAAGAATTATTTGAAGTTAAAAATAAATAAATAAAATAAAATACCTAGTACTCTTGACAAAGTTCGGTTTGATGACATTTTAGATAGTTTTCCTGAGGAGGAAGAGATGGACACTGACCATCTACAATTCTTCAAAAAGGAAAAAAAAACCTAAGACTGAAGAAATCAAAAACCTATAACACTGGATGCCAGGTGGATCCACCAGAAATAATGAAAGCACATGATAAAAGTTTAATGGTGTCGACAATACTATTTAATGTTTCCAATATTTCATCTCAGTTACAGAGATTCGTCAGGGAGTACAAAATGAGACTTCTAACACATACACACAAAGTTACTGCAAAACTGAAACATGTGAATGAAAGACTAGAGTCCTAACAAGATTGACTGCCCTCTATGGACACTTGTTGACAGCCTTGGATGTAAAACTCGAAGTATTAGTGTTTCCCATATTTTGGGAAGTTTTATGCTACTATATTTATTTAAATTAAACTGATTTTTAAGAGCAGCAGCAGATTCTAAAAACAGTCTTTCTCTTCTGAATTTACTGTCATGGAGCAATAGTCTTTTTCCATTTGACTCTGTGAGCTTATCCAAAGCATGGTCTGCAAGGCCAGATTGACCATAGATATGATTGCAGATATATTTTTATGTTCTTCCATTCGGATGGTAATTGGTCTTCCTGTCTGTCGATAGTAGGCAAACTTGCAGGAACAAGGAACGGTAGCTGGATATATATATTTTTTTAATGTGCCTTGAACATAGGTGATGGTGATAGCATTACTAAAATCTTTCTAAAGATTGGATTGGGGGAAGTTTTTTTGTTTTTTTTAAGTTGTGGGAGTTGTAGCCATTAGCTAGAAAAGTGTGTTGTATATGATTGAGTTCTGTTACAATAGAGGTCTCGTTGGAACAAGGATTATAAGATCTATGGGTTAGTGTTTTTATGATGCCATATTGTGTAGACAGGGGGAAAAGTTTGTGAATATACCTGCCTTGATGAGTGGGTTTCCTACATACTGAAAACGACAGGTTACCATTAGGCAGGACGATGACCAAGGTGTCTAGAAAAGCTAGACTATTATTAGTTTCCTTTTCCATTGTACATTGGAAACTAGGGTGAACACTATTGAGGTGACATAAAAAGTTCATGATAAAAGTTTAATGGAGTGAAACAGTATTATTAATAATATTATTACATCACACCTCCAGGGAGTCCAAAAACTCATCAAGAGAGGGCACCTACTCTACAACTCTCTTCTGTCTCCACCATTCAATCTACCAACGCCATCTACCACCCACCACCACTAGTATTTTCACAGATAATCACAAACATCTGTGCCCACAGCAGGATTTGGAACCCACAGCCTTTTGGCTGGAGAGCAGATACGCTAACCACTCGGCCAACCAGGCCATCATTACAAAATAATTAAAAGTAGTATTATTAAATACTACTTTTAATAATAATGCTTCCAATATTTCGTCTGTTACAGAGACATTGTCATGCAATACAAAATGATACTTGTAACACACACGCAGCACAAAACTAACTAAAACACATGGAAAAGACTAGAGTCCTAACTAGGTGGGGTGCCCCCTATGGAAACCTATCAGTGGCCTATGATGTATACTGGGATCTTGAAGTATTAGCATTTCCAATATTTTCAGAAGTTTTGTGCAACCATATTTATTTAAATTAGTCTGAGTTTTAAGAGCAGCAGCAGATTATAAAAATAGTCTTTCTCTTCTAAATTTACTCTGATTGAGCATGATGATCACAGTACATTTAGAAGAGAAAGATTATTTTTAGAATCTGCTGCTGCTTTTAACAATCAGCCTAATTTACATAAATTTGGTTGCATAAAACTCCCTAATATATGGAAAACATTAATACTTCAAAATAACAGTTTAAATCTTAGGCTGCCAACAAGTTTCCAACATCTCTGTAACTGAGATGAAATATTGGAAGCATTAAATACTACTTTTAATCATTTCTTAATGCCATTTCACTCCATTAAACTTTTATCATGAGTTTTTCCCAGAACTTAAGTCTTACCACACAGACATAGAAAAGTATTTAACCACCTAACCGGCCATTATGGATAAAATACACATCCTCATACGCTTCGTATCCATCATATATTTCAATGTAATATCAATAGTATTACAATTTTGATATGCACTTCGCATCCATGATAACCTTGACGTCTATAGACATCTTGGTCAGTAGCGTGGTTAATGTGTCTGGGCTATGAGACCAAATAAAAAAAAGCATATCTCTGTATCTTAACCAGATAGAAGATTTGAGAGGGACTGAGTGAAGAGCTTGTTTTTCAAAATCTTCCATTAAAAAAAAAAAAAAAAAACACGGCAAGGGGATGAGATGGGGAGACTCCATAGAGGTACCCTTTTTTATCTGTTGAATGACAAAATTGTGGCCGAGACTTAGGATGCTAATGGCAGCTTCATTAAGCATTTTTGACGACAAGTTAACTACAGTGTGAAGAGTTGAACTTGAGGAATGTGTTTAGAATCCAAAAGTCTATGTACATATTGATATGTTCATTTTTTTATTTTCAGGAATTCTTTTTGAGCTGAAGCTTCTGAAATATTAAAGAGAATAGTATACATTTCTGTGTTGAGAATCGTTAAGAGCTCAGACTGTAATGAGTGATGGCTGCATCGTTAGGACAGTGCATGCGGCTGCAATTTGTGTTTAGAATCCAAAAGTCTATCGTACATATTGATATGTTCATTTTTTTTATTTTCAGGAATTCTTTTTGAGCTGAAGCTTCTGAAATATTAAAGAGAATAGTATACATTTCTGTGTTGAGAATCGTTAAGAGCTCAGACTGTAATGAGTGATGGCTGCATCGTTAGGACAGTGCATGCGGCTGCAATTTGTTCGTGCAGCAGAGCAAAATGGGCATACTTGTAAATACAAAGGGTTTTTTTTTTTTTTTTTTTTTTTTTTGGATTTGAACTTGACTTTTAATTTGACACAAGTAGGTAAAATTCTTATCCTAACATCTTTTAAGAAAAGCCAATCAGTTTAATTGTCTAGACAATCTAAGTTTCAGCTTACCATATTATTTTGCCTTGTGCACTATATCTTCACCATGAATGAATATTATCCATGTGTTAAGGCTTAAGTGCTGAGAAAAACTCATGATAAAAGTTGAATGGAGTGAAAGCAGCACTAGGAAATGATTAACAAGAGTATTTAATGCTTCGAATATTTCATCTCAGTTACAGAGACATCCATCAGGGAGAACCAAATGAAACTTTTAACACACACAAAGGCAGCACAAAACTAACTGAAACATGTATATTTAATCAAGCGATTCTCCAGTGCCATTATCCTGTCCCTGTAGTGGTTCTCAGTAAGATCTGCAAAATACCCCTCTACAGCTGCAATCATCTTGATTCAAAGAAAAACGCTGACCAGCAAGGAAGATTTTTAGTTTTGGGAAGGGATAGAAGTCAGAGGGAACCAAATCTGGGGAATAGAGTGGATGTTCCAACAATTCATAGTGCAGATCCTTTAATTTTCCCATTGCCAAAACACCTTTATGGACAGCTGCATTGTCCTGATCAAAGATGATTTTTCTTCTGCAAACCGGGTCTTTTCTCATGCATTTTTTCATCTAGTCTGGTTAAAAGATCAGAATAATCTTTCCCATTTATTGTTTTACCCTTTTCAAGATAATTAATAAGCAAAATGCCTTTAGCATCCCAAAACATCGATGCTATGACCAGAGGCAGCTCGTGCTTAGGCAATGTGGAACTGCAGCACCCCCAATTTTTCTCGATATATAAATATATTTATTAATTTATTTATATTTGCTTGTAATATTTAATTTTATCATCAACATCCTATGCAATTCTCTTATTTTGTATAAAAAAATAATAAAAATCCATCTTGTAGCACTTAGGAGGACGAAGGACGCTAGCAGCACTGTGTTTACCATAGTGTCATATTGATATACACATCATAGTGAGATGCGAGCTATTAAGGTAATGTGGCACTGTCCATTGCACAGTTCCACTGTTGTTTATATACAGTTTGCACCAGTAGTAGAGTGTTCGTAGTGCTTATCGTGTTTACTCCATCTCTTTAAATATTTGGACATTACAGTTAAAGGATTTCATTGTAATGTCCAAAAATTGTAAATCCATTCCTTTAATTACAATTAAAGGAATGGATTTTATTTTTAAGTAATTTTGATTATACTAAACTGTATAATTTTATCGATAATAAACAATATTTTTTCATGAAACAAAACAAGAAGAATATATTTTATTTTTAAGTAATTTTGAATTATACCAAACTATATAATTTTGTCGATAATAAACAATATTTTTTCATGATTACTAAATAACTTAAGGAATTCGCAACGTACACTAGAATATAAATTATATTAAACTTTAATATATATTTCCAATATTTCAGCAACGTCACGTTGCCATCTTCAAAGGAACTTCAGATAAGACACGTGTCCCCAGGCACTAAACACAGTAAGTGAGGACGAAGTGAGGAAGCGATTGTTTCTCCTAAAAGTCCTGATGGTGCCCCCTTAGTGGGCTATGTAGGTATTCTTGGCCATTGGGCTGAAGGTCTCCTGATGTACGTCTCCCAAATTTGGGGGCAGTCTCATGCAACCAAATTTGTTGAGGTTTGGCATGTTTCTTAGGGCTGAGGCTGATTCCATGAATAGTCTTTCAGATTTGAACTTGCTACGGTGTATTACTGTGGCATGTATCCAGAGCATGGTCTGCAAGACCAGAGTGGCTGTACTGGTGAAATCAGGACTTTTAGGAGAAACAATAGCTTCCTCACTTCGTCCTCATTTACTGTGTTTAGTGCCTGTGTGCACATGTCTTTATCCTTTGAAGATGGCAACGTGACGTAGCTGAAATATTGGAAATATATATTAAAGTTTAATTTAATTTATATTCTACTGTATGTTGTGAATTCCTTGAGTTATTTAGTAATCATGTATAACCAACATATAAGCCTTTCTACGTGAATATTTTTTCATGTTTAATTTTTTTTTTATTTTTACCATAATTTTGATATTTTATCCAAACACGCATACACTGTACTTACAGTGTGTATATGTATATTTCGAAAGTTGCAGCACACCCATGATTTCAAGCCATGAGCCACCACTGGCCATGACCTTTCCTGCTGATGGAACCAACTTTGTCTTCTTTGGCACTGAACAACTGGCTTCATTCCACTGTTTTGACTGCTGTTTGGATTCTGGTGTGTAATGGTGAATCCAAGTCTCATGTAAAGTAATAAATCGACGTACAAAATCAGTTTTATTCTTGTTAAAATGCTCCAAGCAATGTTCTGAGATTTTCATGCAAGTGTGTTTTTGATCTGAGACACGGCACCCATCTTTAGCAAAGCTTTTTCGTTTGCAATTCTTCATGTAAAATATATCCTACACATTCTTTTGAAATGCCTATAGTCTCAGCAATTTCACGCAATTTGACTCACCAGTCATCCAATACCGTATCGTGCACTTGATCAATGATTTCTGGTGTTGCTACACTTTTTGTATGTCTTGCACGTGGATCATCTTCAAGGCTGGTACAGCTATGTTTAAACTTGGCAGCCCATTTCGTAATAGTCGAAAATGAAGGATAAGAGGGCCCGTAAACTTTTATGAACTTCAAATGAATTTCTTTTGGCATTAAGCCTTTTTTTACAAAGAATTTTATAACTGCATGGTACTCAGTTTTATCCATTTCAAGGGATGTAGGCAACAATTTTTCTTCAGACAGCTGTATAAAATATACTTGATAAAATAACCTGCAATTTCACATGAATGCTTATGACAGATGTACCAACTTAGCAGAAAAAAAATCTTGCCAATAGTGTTGCCATCTATGGTCGATGGCAAGAACTTTTCAGACCACCCTCGTATTTTAATACATTGCTCTCATTATTTTAATGAGAGTAGTCATATTTTCTCCTTTTTCCCAATCACTTGAGCTGCATATACTGAGACAAATCTCACGAGACTCATCAAATATATATCTTTTTTAATTTCTACTATTTATTTCATTGCATATACAGTGGGTCCTCGAGTTTATGCCAGAGATCCGTTCCTACAGATCGAAGTAAGGCGATTTTCTATGCAAGTCGGAATTACCATAGCCTATGTTACTTACCTAACCACCTAAAACACCCTAAAGTCATACATATATATCAAGAAACAGAACTAGGCCATAGGAAAATAAAAGGAAAACATAATTACTGTATAGTACAGAAAAATGACAAAAATGAAACTGTAATAAAAAAACAAACATGAAAATGAGAATAATCCCCAAAATGACAAATGAAACTGTACATTCTGTACAGGTGATTAAACAAAAATGAAAACAATTCTTTACCTTTATCCTGTGGTTGGCTTGCACACTGGAAGGGGCGTTGCAAGGAGGGAGAGGCTGACTTAATCCTTTCACGTGTTCAAGGATGCGAACTTTATCCTTGATAATAGTCCCGACTGTGGTACGACTTGAGTTCAACGCGCGGCCAATGTTCGTTGCTGTTTCTCCCTTTTTTGCCCTTTTAATAATGTCTAATTTCACTTCTAATGTAATGCCTTTCCTTTTCTTCGACACACTGCCATCGGAAGAGTCTGCCTTACGTTTGGTAGCCATTGAAGGGTAAAAAGTCACAAAAACACACAAACACAAATGTGAGAGAGCCGATGTAAACAAAGCACATGGTACCCAAAGAGTATATGCTGGGACCCAAGTGACACCACCTCTCCCAAACAAACGGCGCGTGGCGGCGTATTCTTCTGCCACGCTCACAAACAAGTTCGTCCGTGATGTTTGAATTTTACATCGTGCTGCTTCAAGTCAAAATTTATTTTTTAAATTATTCATGGGATTACTTACCACCGTAAATAATATTTAAGGAATTGACAGCGTATACTAGAAATATAGATTAAATAAACTTTAATATATACTTTCCGATATTTCGGCAAACGTCACGTTGCCATCTTCTTGAGAACTTACTAAAAAGACACGTGCACACAAGTACTAATAACAGCAAATGAGACTGAAGCTAGGAAGCTAGTGTTTTCCTAAAGTCCTGATGGTGCCCCCTTGCGGGCTATATTGGTAGTTCTTGGCCTTTGGGCTGAAGTTCTTCTGATAAAAGTTTCCCAAATTTGGGGCAGTCTCATGCATCCAAATTTGTTGAGGTTTGGCATGTTCCTAAGGGCCGAGGCTGATTCCATGTCATACTTGAACTTGCTGCGGTGTATTACTGTGGCTTTCTTCCATCTTATTCTGTGGAGAGTATCCAGAGCGTGGTCTGCAAGCCCAGAGTGGCTGTACTGGTGAAATCGGATGTAATCCTTGTGTTCTGAGATTCTGATATTTGCTGTCCTGCCTGTTTGGCCAAAGTAGGACAGTTTACAGCTGCAAGGGACCTGGTATACACCAGGTAGGTCTAGGGGAAGTGGTTGGTCTTTGGTGGAGCGGATAAGGGATGCCAGTTTTCTATGTGGTCTGTAACAAGTTGTCAAGTCATGTTTTTTTTATGATTTTATTGATTTTTTCTGAGGTGCCTTGGATGTAGGGAATGGTGATGGATTTAGAGTAATCTTGTTTGTGAAGGGGAGGGGGTGGTGGGTTGTGGATTTTTCCCCACCCTTGGCCAACTTCTTCATGGATACGTTTGAAGAGAAAGCCTTAAACTCAGCCCCACAAAAACCTACCATATGTCTTCGCTACGTTGATGATGTTTTCGCTATTTGGCCACATGGCCCGGATTCACTCCTCTCCTTCCTAACACACTTAAACAACCAACACCCTAGAATCAAATTCACCCTGGAAAAAGAGGAAAACAATAACCTCCCCTTCCTAGACACACTAGTCACCCGCCAACCTGATGGAACCTTGGTTTTCTCAGTTTATAGAAAACCCACCCATACAAGCAGATACATTCACCAACAATCCCATCACCCCCCCCCCCCCCTCACAACAATATGGAGTTATTAAGACATTATTCAACAGGGCAAAAATAATCTGTTCTAATGATCAAGCCCTAGCCACTGAACTAAATCACATCCGTGACACTTTCTCAGCCAACGGCTACCACCTCCAAAAAATCCAAAAAATACTCAACCCAGGTATCCACAACCCACCACCCCCTCCCCTTCACAAAAAAGATTACTCTAAATCCATCACCATTCCCTACATCCAAGGCACCTCGAAAAAATCAATAAAATCTTAAAAAAAAACATAACTTGACCACTTGTTACAGACCACATAGAAAACTGGCATCCCTTATCCGCTCCACCAAAGACCAACCACTTCCCCTAGACCTACCTGGTGTATACCAGGTCCCTTGCAGCTGTAAACTGTCCTACTTTGGCCAAACAGGCAGGACAGCAAATATCAGAATCTCAGAACACAAGGATTACATCCGATTTCACCAGTACAGCCACTCTGGGCTTGCAGACCACGCTCTGGATACTCTCCACAGAATAAGATGGAAGAAAGCCACAGTAATACACCGCAGCAAGTTCAAGTATGACATGGAATCAGCCTCGGCCCTTAGGAACATGCCAAACCTCAACAAATTTGGATGCATGAGACTGCCCCAAATTTGGGAAACTTTTATCAGAAGAACTTCAGCCCAAAGGCCAAGAACTACCAATATAGCCCGCCAGGGGGCACCATCAGGACTTTAGGAAAACACTAGCTTCCTAGCTTCAGTCTCATTTGCTGTTATTAGTACTTGTGTGCACGTGTCTTTTTAGTAAGTTCCCAAGAAGATGGCAACGTGACGTTCGCCGAAATATCGGAAAGTATATATTAAAGTTTATTTAATCTATATTTCTAGTATACGCTGTCAATTCCTTAAATATTAGTTATCATGTTTAACCAGCGTATAAGCCTCTCAACAAGAATAATTACCACCGTAAAGTCGAAACGACGCAGGTCGAGGACCGCCTGTATATATATATATATAGTTTACACCAGTTGGATATAAATTTTAGTGTAGATTTATGTGGAGGAGCTTCAAGTAGTTCTTTATATATATTTGCATTTATCAATATACAGAATTTTATATATATATATATATATATATATATATTGATAAATGCAAAAATATATACAGAACTACTTGAACTACTTAATCAATAACAACATCTGGTGAATACCCTCTTCCCACAGTTGGCATGTATAGGTTCTTCTTCCTCTTGTATATGGATTGATGATAAAAACAGTGGAAATTGACTGGAGAATGCTATGAGATTATCAAGTTCTACAATTTACTAAATAGAATAAACTGGCTAAATAGAATGAAATAATTGTTAGATAATTGTGTATTTAGTTTTTTTGTTATTTATTTATTTATTTATTTATTTTTGTTGTTTTGTTTTCTATTAGATGTATCCTTCCATTCAAGCAAAAATCTGGGGAAATATAGGTCAGGTATCTGATTTACTGGACATGGTGTTAGACAGCTTCATAAAGGTATGTTTTATTATTGTTATTGTGAAGGCTTCTTTATCAGTCAAAGACTCATTGAGGGAGGGCTTCTTCCCAGTCACACACTGCTTGAATATTTATTGTATCCTCCTTCTTTGAAAACTTTCACCAAATATGTACTTAAATCATCCACTGATAGCCTATTTCAAAAATATCAGATGCCTAAGAACTTGCCATCTCACTTATGTCTTTACTCTAAGATCCTCTTATAAACATGCAGATTTCTGTTGTGTTTTCTTTCTTCCATACTTTGAAGACCACACTCCCAACAACTGAAAAGCACCATGCATGAGAATAGATTTTTTCAGTTGTTTCCTCATCTCTCTGTCAGTCAGGTTGCTATATATGAGTGCATTAGGAATAAGATCACATCTCAAAAGATGTGGTTTTATCAAAGTCATGTGAAGTGAAAGAATAACTTCCTTATTCCTGCAAGTTACACTGCAGTTATATGATGTATGACTTAACTACCTTAAGAATGAAACTATAACTCTGTGTAATATCATGCTCAAGTCTCCACCTTAATTGATCACTTTTAGCAAATTAATATAATACCTACCTGCAGTGTCCTGAGTCCAAAATGCATAATCATACACATTGCAGCAATAAACTCACATTATTATTGATCCATAGAACTAGTCGGCTTATATTAATCTGCAGAGATTCTCCATCAAATATGTCCCTTATCACCCTCTTTAACTTCATCATCAGCATGTAATTATATATTACTATTCAGATCAACATCCCTAGTACCATTAATATGCAGGATGTTCCAAAAAATATGTATGTACATATAATATACCTTGGTTGTTAATAACTGCTATGTTTATTTTCTTAAATTTCATTTAATAATTTTATAATTAAGAGTAAATGTTGCAATGAAGATTAGATATAAAAGCATTACATGTTTAATGTTTAAATGATGCATCATATCAAGTTTTCAAAATGTTCTCCATTCTCATCAATGCATTGCTGATGTTGGCAAGAAACTAATCTCCAAACATTAATTAATGTATCTCTTGTAATTTTGTGCCACTTCTGTTTGTGGCCTAACTGTCTAAGTGCTGTAGGTTTCATGGCATAAATATTGTCTTTACGATATCCCCCCCCCCCCCTCCAATAAGTAATAATCGAGTGATGTCAGATCAGGTGGAAGTGCAAAATACTCAACACTACCTGTTTTTCTAATCTGTCTGTTTGGAAAAGCTTCATCAAGATAAGTTGTCGCTCCAATAAGTAATAATCGAGTGATGTCAGATCAGGTGGAAGTGCAAAATACTCAACACTACCTGTTTTTCTAATCTGTCTGTTTGGAAAAGCTTCATCAAGATAAGTTGTCGCATCACAATGAAAATGGGGAAATGTCCAATCTTATTGGAAATAAAAATCTTCCTCCTCCTCAAATAGTTTAAGAATTTGTGGCACAGTTGATCTCTGAAGCATGTTGAATTACAAGGGACCAGTAACTGTTTGATCAAAAAAGATTGACTCAAGCAAACTCTCAAAATGCTGAATCCATACAGCATTCTGAGACCTGGTAAATTTACATACTTTTTCACTGTAATGTGTAAATTCAATGTACAATTGTGATGGTTGACTGTACCATTCAACCTGAATGTTGCTTCATCGCTCCAGATGATCTCATTGACAAGCAGTGGATCCTCTATTAATTTTGACAGAAATCTTGGATGATAATCAACACTCAATGATAATAATAAACTCAGCCCTATGACGAGGATCATCTTTGTTCAGGACATATACTAATACTGGAATGTAGCTTTTGAATTTTGCATGCTTTAAATGTGATGAACAGATGATTTTGCAATTCCTATTTCATGAGCAGCTTGTCAGACAGATTTCATTGGTGATATAGGAATCGTTGCAGCACCTCTTTTGATTTCCTGGAGCTCACAGACGTATGAGGTCGTCCATATAATTTCTCGTGTACATTTTGCATAGCGCCATCAGTGCTGTGCAAAATTATTTTGAATTTATCTTAAATACGTGAAATTGTAATTCACATTAGAGGTTCTGTTTGAAATTCATTTCTTCACTTCTCTGAACTTCATTTACATTTTCACTTTTCCAGTACCAGGTTGTCATTATCCATTTCTAAGGCCAATTTTCACATGAAAAAGAAAATGTTAGAGAGTTATGGGCTGATAAAGTGTTCATACATTTTTTGAGACACCTTGTACAATAGTGGCCATATACAGAATCATGTGATTCTCCACTGGTCATCCTCTTTTTTCTTAGACTCAGCAACTCAAGACGTTGCTGAGGGTTAAATGCATTACTCTCTGATAACAGTCATTCAGCCATGCTTCTGTCCATGTCACGTCTGTTTTGTACATCCATCACTTTGTATTTTATTATTATTACTTCGTGACACCTCCAAGGAGTCCAAAGACTCATTGAGGGAGGACACGTACTCTAGAACTCTCCACCACTTAATCCATCAACTACAGCACAACTATCATCTGTACCAATGCCATCTGCCCATCCCCACCACTAGTATTTTTTGTCTATAAATTGCGTGGGTCGTGAAGACTGATTTGTCTGTATGAGGGATGAGAAACCCAAGTTACCAGGAGAAAAAAACCCTGCTACCTCCATATGAGATCGGCTAACTCACCTTCAATTAAAAAACCCATATAAAGATTCCTCCCATCGCTACGAGAATCGAACTTAGGCCTTTTTTAATCGAAGGGCGCAATGTACCATTGTTCTTCCATTTGTGCTACCTATGCTATTTGCATACATTTCTCATGTAGAATTTTAATATCTTCGCAAAATCTAGAAGTATCATGGTATCCACACTGATTATCCAACTCTGCAGTCCTACTCTAAAACATAATAAAGACCTTTTTTTTTTTTTAAATTCCTGCTGTTCTCAATAAAGGATCTACTCAGATTGTATTACTAAGTTAATTCTCTTACACATTCCTTCATCATACTTGCCAATATCCTATTACTGTATCGAAATGAGGCTATTGCAATAGCTTTACTACCTCTAACTCATCCATCCATCCATCCATCCATCCTCTATCCTTTCATCTTGTTTCACCTCAACATCCAAAGAGCTAATAGGGCTGCCTGAGATGTATACTTTACTAAAGTGATTGCATGGCAGCCTGGCTATTTCTAAAGCATCTGACACTTTCCTACCATCCACATTCACTGAAGTTATTCTTCCATAGTCACTTTTTTCCTTTTCATTGCCACGTACCAAAAAAAATTTTCTCAGGTTTCCTTTTGCCTGTTCTTTTCACGGTCGAACAGTACATTTCTCCGGGTATGGGATCCTTTTAATAATTTTCTTTTTATGTAAGCTCCCCCATGAGTCAATGACTTGGAGGGAAGTCGTCTTGTAGGTCATATGATGCCTAAATAGTTATATCTTTCTTTGAAAACATTCACTAAATATGCACTCAAATGTAGCCCATTTCAAAACTTACCAAATGCCTGAGAACCTGGACCTCATAAACTTTCACACCCTTACCAAGTTTCTAGGGATTCCCCCCCCCTCCCAAGTTCTCCACCACCCGTTATAAGCTATAAAATCTCACTTGCTTTTGCAGTTCTTGCTTCAAGGTCTTAATCATCTATTTGACTTCCACATACTTTCACTTACCATTCACTACTGATTCTTATATCATGCAGTTTATACAGGCTCTTGGCAATACCATAGACTGTATTGCCCATACTCAACATGATACTCTACCACAGTGGGAAGTTAATACTCCACCATGCTGTGAGCTGAGGAAGTGAATTATTCCATCATCATTCTACTAGCACCTCTTTAGTACAGTAGAGTAGGATACTCTAATTTCTTACTAGTTTTTACAGATGGCTCAAGATCAGTTGGAACCACTGTTGTTTTTTTTTAGTCACATTGTCTTCAATCAGTTTTTCAAACCATTCTCTCCCTGTATCAAAGTATATTTTCATACAAAAATATGTATTGCTCAATTTTTTACAATAATGTTTTAATTTTGGATGTTTTATTTGCCAGCTTAAACTAGTCAATGTCGCTTGATGTTGGCCAGTTTAAATTGATCATGGAATTATTGAGACTGCAAGATCTTGAGAAAGAGCACATTTGAAGCTGTCTGGTGGGTGAGAGTACTGGCAAACAAAATAAAATATATAGTTGGATACTCATCTGAAGATGCAGAGAAAGATGAAACTGACATGTATAAGCAAATTAGTTCAGTGGATAAAGAACAAGTTATCATTTATGAAGGATTTAAATTAGGGAACATAGATGGCATGTTGAGCAGAAAGGGAGGATGGAAAGATAGTTTATAAAATCTCATCTCATCTTCCTTTTACCTTGCGGTGTCGAGGGTTTATTAATCATCGGACCTCAAACCATTCACATGATAAGGTGGTCAGCCCTATGCCCCAGTGTATCCTATGTGCTCTAGTGTTGAGTTCTCAAGGCCGGTTTGCCTGCTTTGTGGGATGAAAAACCCCAAGATAAACTGGAGAGAAAACCCTACTGTCCACGCCCAAGACTGGCTAACTTGGCTATGGCTGAGGAAAATCCTTCAGCTCCTCATGTCACCAATGGGAATCGAACCTAGGACACTCCTTCCCCAGGCATATGGTTGCGAAGCACACAGCCACTAGGCTAACCGCGCGGACATTTATAAAATTACTGAAGATAATTACCTCAGGCATCATATGATGGAAAGGATGAAAAGAAACCCTGGAGAGGTAATCAAGCATACAGAGTTTTTGATTAAGTGGTATATGTGGAACCAAAGAGCAAGTAATTATGAGACACATAGCAGATGGCATGAATCATCAGACAGCTTGGTTGTTCTGATTTATGGCTGAAGTAGCTAAGGCTACTAGGCCAATTAGAAAAGAAAGAGAGAAAAAAAGAAGGGGGAAAAAAGTTAGTATTGCATTTGAAATAGAGAGGTAGTCAAGCATACAGAGTTTTTGATTAAGTGGTATATGTGGAACTAAAGAGCAAGTAATTATGAGACACATAGCAGATGGCATGAATCATCAGACAGCTTGGTTGTTCTGATTTATGGCCAAAGTAGCTAAGGCTACTAGGTCAATTAGAAAGCAAAGAGAGAAAAAAAGTTAGTGTTGCATTTGAAATAGTTAATATATTTGAAGAGGACAGTGTTGGTCTAAATTTTCAGCCATTAAGACAGTCAGGTGAGAATTAAATAGATAAGTAAAAACATCTGTTAGAATTTACTTAATAATGAAATGTTGCAGAAGGAATATAAGGAAGAAGGACAGAGTTGGCTAGAGGACTGGCATTTGTGGTGAGGAAGGTAAAATCAGATTAAGAAAGCAAATTAGCTCAGTTCAGAGGGAATCTTGGAAAGAATTCTTTCACTGTTTGGTATATAAAAGGAAAAATATTTATGTAAGAATAACTTTTCTGTTATTAAGGGATAGATGGAAGACTAGAGGTATGTGAACTTAAAGGTACTCACATATTACATCTGGGTGAATATAGCAGTAAGGATTAGAAGCGATATCATCATGAATGGGTTAAGATAATGCACAGAAGAATTGATAGTTTATTTTGACACCAGCAGAATTCCAAGGGATTTATTAATGATCAGGATAGTTACATTGCTTGTAGGAGGATCCAGGACAGGAGTGGCAATAAAATAGTTGTAAAACAGTCTTGATATCTGGAGTAATGATAAAGGTCTTGGTGAAATGTTTAGTACTTGAATTTGGGAATTAGTCAAGAGGAATATGATTCTCTACAGGATGACAATATAACTTTGTGATGAGGAGGTCTTATTATAGTAATTTACTCACTTTTTATAAGAAAATAATAGATGACGTGGATGAGGGGAATGGTTATACCTTGGTATTTCTGGGCATTTCCAGTTCTACGAAATGTTCAGCAAGTTAATAATATCCTTGACATAACTTGCTTAACAGCAGCCTTGCAACTGAGCAAGAACTCAAAAAAAAAAAAAAAAAAAAAAAAAAAGAAAGAAAGAAAGAATGAAAATATGATAAAATTTTTCTACTTCACATAGGGGAGAAAAGGCTCATATCAAAAATGCAAAAATGTCATATGCCATTCTGTGTGTCTGAAGTTGTTGAGGTGTTTTGGAGGCATTTGGAGAGATTGGTAATGACTACTATCATTCAGAATTGGGTTGATATGAGTAAGATTCTCTGTGATAACTGGTATATATTTGTTGAAGATAGATTGTGTTTTAGCAATCTACTTATATATTAAAAAAACAGTGCAACAAATGTATTGGACAAAGAAATGGCATATAAAGTAGTATTTTTAGATTTTGCAAATGGTTTTGATAGATGCCACAAGAAGGTTATTAAAATTTCAGCAAATGGAATTAAATAAACGATAATTGAGTTGGATCGTAGATTGGATGTCTGAGAGGAAGATGTCCCATTTATCTCCTATCTCTGAGACTACTCTCCCATTTATTAGGGCTTGAAAAAAAAAAAAGCTCCATGTTGTGTTATAAATGACTTGATTACATTAGGTTATGTAAGCCAGAACATTTGGAACTTGAAGAACCTGCAATGTCCATCAAACAAAAATTCTCTGGGGGAAGATTAAGATACTTCACAAAAGTAATTACCTTGTGGAACGCTTACACAAAGAAAGTTGTGAAACTTGAGTTTTTTTTTTTTTTTCTTGGTTTTATTCGTTGACCATATATTAATAAATGATATACACAAATTGTTAACAAGTTTCGCCAGTTATTCTGTCTGGCTTCTTCAGGACAAGTATGACGATACAATAACGTTTACTAGTAAAAAAAGAAGAATGGAGTAACACAGTCAAATAAATTAAAACTGACCCGTAACATCATAAGCATGGAGTGTGGTGTCTCAGTCATTGTTTATTGAGCGCATTGTATAGTTTTTAGCGAAATGAAATTCTGGTAAGCTGAGTGAATTTATTAGGCTTTTCCAGATGTCTTTCAGAATCATTCCTTGATTTCTGTTTAGATGTTCTCCCGAATGGAGTACAACCATGGCTTCTTTGAAGTTTCTACATAGAAAATCTTCTTCTGTATAAGGCATGGAGCTGTTATCCCAATCGATGGTGTGGTTAGAGATCGAGTGATGGGCTAATCCTGAAGTGTCTGTTCTATTGTTCACGTCCCCTATATGTTCTTTTTTTCGAATTTCCAGGCTTCTTGATGTTTGGCCTATGTAATTTAATCCACAGGAACATGGGATGTTGTATACACCTGCATATTTGAAGAAGGCATTAGCGTCCTTAGGAGATCTTAAAATGTGGCATATAGTTTTGACAGGTTTGAGAGTAACTCTGACGTTGAAAGACTTCATAAGTTTGGCTATTTTTGTTGAAACTGAGCCTGCATAAGGGATGACGATGGATGATGTACGTTGCATGACAGGAGGCTGTTGCTGTGGAGGGTTCCTATGAAGAATCTTTTTTGGTTATATTTTTTGGGTAAACGTTGTTTACTAGTATTTTTCTTCTGAGATTGGTCGCTCTATTTTTAAGCATATGGATTATGCTAAGTTTTTGCACAGTATGGTGAGACGATTTGAAGTGCATGTAATCCAGTGTCTGTTGGTTTTTAATAGATTGTGAGCTGGATTTGTTCATTCTCTTGTTTCTTTATTAGTGTATCTAGAAAGGGCAATTGATTATTCTTTTCCAGCTCTAACGTGAACTTTATTTTTTGGTAGAAGGAATTTATTTTTGTAAGGAAATCAAATAAGATATTTTCTGTGCCTTTCCAAATAATAAAAAACATCTACATATCTCCACCAAACCAATGGCTTTGGATTTACTTTGGAAAGGATGTAAGCTTCTAGTTTTTCCATGAATAGATCAGCGCAGGGAGGTAATAAGGGACTGCCAATGACTGAGCCATCAAGTTGTTCATAAATTGTATTATTCACTTTGAAATAATTTGATTTAAGGCAATGGCGGAAAAGCTGAGCTGTGGATAGAGATTTTCTATGATCTTGATAATTTCTTCAACAGGTACGTTGGTGAATAACGAAACCATGTCTAGGCTTGCAAGTATGTCTGTTTTTAAGATGGTGATACCTTTTAATTTTTCAGTGAAATGCTTAGAATTCTTTATGAAGGAATCCGATTTTTTATATTATCTTTCAAAAGACAGGCTAGATATTTAGCTAGGAGAATGTCTTCCGTCGATGATTGGGCAGAGTTGAACTTCAATTATCCCTATTATGGAAAATAGTGCTTTTTTTACACATTCCGTAGGCAATAGTTTTTGTGCATTTATTTAATTATTTATTTATTTATTTAATACTCTGTTTCTTGTTTATTTTTGTACAGGACCATGTATTTTAGTCTGTGCCATACTATATAATGTATGTACAACTCACATATTTTCATTGTTGAGTCTTTCAGTTTCTCCTCTACTTGTATAATTTTTAAAACTCATACTGAAGATGCCTTATTACTAGGGCAAAATTTCAGTGTTAAATAAAAAATATAATGTAATAATTTCCTTTCCATCAATATAAGGAGTATTAATGGAAAGGAAATTGAACTTGCAGAAGAATTGGAAAAGTACCACGTGTGGATAATAATTGGCATTACTGAGACAGTGAAGACAAAAACTGTGAGATCTTACTAAATAATAAGTATATGATGTTATTTTCAGGCAATAATGATCAAGTAAAGGAAGGAGTAGTATATTCATTCAAAACCAAACATGAAGATAAACTTCTTGATTGGAAGGCAGTTTCAAGTAGAGTTATGTGGGCAGACTTCAAAATGGGGACTTGGACAATGAAACTTATTTGTGCTCATGGTCCCACAGAAGGTTATTCTAAGGAAAAAGTGAAAAACTTTTTTGAGTTATTAGAAAAGGCAGCTGACATAAAGGGAAATGGAAAAAGTGGTGTGGAATCTGAACAGCAGAGCAAGAAATGAATCCCATTTCTTTTATAAGAAATGAATCCCAGGCATACATTTTCAGAAAATTTGGAGAAAATGGCAAAGCTAATAATAATGGTAAGTATTTACTGGACTTCTGCTCAGGACACAGTCTAGTCATTACTAATACCATGTTTCAATATAAAAGATCTTCACATGGAGAGAAGACACAAGAAATAAGAAAAGCCTAATTGACTGCATCATTGTTGATAGTGATATCATCATTCTCATTCAGAATAAGAGTGTACAGAGGATTTGAAATGGGAAGTTACCATTACTAAGCAGGATAACAATGGATATCACATTGAAAAAAAACTATGTAAGAAAGTTTAGAAAAGAATTAAAGCTGAGTAGCTTTTACAAGTAAATTATAGACTTCACTGTATAGACATTATTGAAGAAAAAAACGAAACAAATTGAAAACAAGAACCAAACCTTGGAGTCTCAGAGGCAAACTCTCGAGAATACATTGATTGATTCAGCTATGGAGTTAGATGGTGTACTTGTCTGCAAGGATAGAAAAATCACCATGGTAGACACAAGAGGTTAAAGAAGCAGTCCTGGAAAAGAAGGAAGCATACCAAAAAGTTCCTAACAAATAAGTCAGCAGATTCCCTAAAAGAATAGAGCTAAGCTATGTGTAAAAGTATCTAAATAAAGATCATGGGAAGACTTTGGTAAGAATATGGAAAATAAACATCAGGGTGTCAAAATGTACTGTTGAAGAAGCTTAGAAATGGAGGAAAGAACTACTGTAAAAAGAATCAGAGATGATAAAGGTGACATGAGAACTGAAGATAAGAATATTCTAGATGTCTGGAGTAATTACTTTGAAAGACTGTTAAACAAACCAAGCAGTGACAGAACAATAGTAAAATATTTTCAGGAAGAATGCAAAGAGGTGTATATATCAATATTTGAAGTAGAAAAAGCTATCAAAAACTTGAAATGTGGAAAGGCAGCTGGATAGATGATATTCGACAAGAAATGCTCAAGTATGGAGGTATGAAAGTTTTACAGTGGCTGCACTGCATAATTCAGAGGGTTTGGTCAGAAGGGCGAATTCCTGATGGGAGTAGAGCTCTCCTAGTACCCATATATTAAAAAGGGAATAAAACTGAATCTGAGAATTACAGAAGAATTTCTCTACTAAGTGTTCCAAGTAAAATTTATGCAAGCATACTTGAAAAGAGGTTAAGAAAGATTGTAGAAGAAAAACTTGGCGAAGAACAAGCAGAGTTCAGGCCAGATAGAGGTTGTCAAGATCAGATTTTCACTTTATGACAAATAGTTGAGAAATTGTGGGAATATGACAGGATATGTACTTAAGTTTTGTAGATGTGGAAGAAGCATATGACAAGGTGCGCAGAGAAAAGCTTTTCAAAACATTACAGTTATATTGGGTGAATGGAACATTATACAGAGCAATACATTGTCTATATTTAAGTTGTAAGTTAGCAGTTGGAATTGAAGGAAATACAGGAAGTTGGTTTGATGTAAAATCAGGGATGAGAGAAAGATGCACATTATCTCCACTCCTATTCATCATCTGTATAGATCACATTATGAAAGAAAGTGACATCAGGTCTGATATTAGAATTGGAGATGTCAAGCTGCTTCCTTTTTTTTATGCAGATGATGTTATACTCCTTAACACATCTAGTACAAGTCTGCAGGATTGGCTAATTAAATTGAATAACAGCTGTAACAAATTTGGCATGAAAATCAGCATTAAAAAGACACAAAGCTATGAAAATAGACATGAACATAGAAAACTTCAACTGCATTCTGAATGGCGACCCTATAGAAGAAGAAGTAAAATATTTCAGCTATTTAGGCACAGTTTTTAGTGAAGATGGCAGGTTAAATCTGGAAATAGACAACAGAATAAGCAAAGCTGGTATGGTGGATACTCAAAACACCAAACTAGCAGTATACATGACATTGTTCAAACCAGTTTTATGTTATGGATCTGAGAGTTGGGTTAGAAATTAAGCACTTGATCAAAGACTAGAGATCACATATATTTCTAAGAAAATTAAGGGATTGAACCAATGGATTCAATGACAGAATCATATTAAAAATGCAAATATTAGAAAGAAACTTGACATTGTTAACATTTAAGACTATGTCAGCAGAACAAACCTAAGGTGGTATGGCCACTTAAATAGAATGGGTGAAGAAAGGCTAGCAAAACAGGTGTTTGATGCCAAGATGGCAGGAAAGAGACCCAGAGGAAGACAAGAGTCTCTTTCCTGCCGTCTTGGCATCAAAATGGAGATGTCAAGCAAGAATGTTAGATGTGACAATATTGGAGTAATCACAATTAATAGATCGATTTGGGGGAAACTTGTTGGTAGGAGATTAATAATAATGTAAACTTACTTATGCAGTGTTGTCATTGTAACCTGAACATTCCTTGATGGTACATATCAGGAAATTGATGATGATGAATCCTTGTCAACCATTTGTCTTAAAGTGAAAATCTGATACTGACAACCTCCATTTGGCCTGAATCCAGCTTATTCTTAAGTTTTCTTAGCTGTTTCTCTTATACCTGCATAAATCTTCCCTCAGAAGATTTATGCAGGTATATGCAGGTCAGAAGAACACTCAGTGGGGAAATACCTCTGTAATTCTCACATTCAGTTTCATTTCTGTTTTTATAGATGAGTACTTTCAGAGCTGTGCTCCAATAATCTGAAATTCAACCTCTGACCAGGCCTTCTGGATTATGCAATGCAGCCACTGTGAAACTTTTATACCTCCATATTTGAGAATTTCTGGTCAAATGTCATCTGCTCCAGCTGCCTTTCCGCATTTCAGGTTTTGGATGACTTTTTCTGTTTTAAGTATGGATATGTATTTCTGATGCATTCATGTTGGGAGTTTTCTATCACCATGCTGGCACTGCTTGTTTCATTTAGTAGTCTTTCAAAGTAGTTACTCTAGACATCTAGAATATCTTTATCTTCAGTGTTCATATCACCTTTATCATCTCTAATTCCACTAATTATATATTGGGTTTTATCCTTTATCCAAGTGCAAGCAAACAAAGTTTGCACTTGAAGTACTTTCAGGAATGGGTCAATTCGTGGTAAAGGTGGTATAAGTTCTCATCACTTGCCTTAGTATCTCCCAACTCGTATAGGTAAATATGACTTCTCCCTTACTCCCACTGATGAGACCTCAATAAAGGTCGAAACCAGTCTGGGTAGTGGCCCTTCCCTTAATGCATAGCAGTATACATGTCTGCAAGGAGATGTGCTTTGCATTTTGGGAAATACTAAGGCAAGTGATGAGAACTATACCACCTCTACCACAGGTGGTATAGTTCTATGAGTTTGATGCCTAATGTACATAATACATTAGGCATCAAACATTCAGCTGTCAATTCTATATTCTTTCGAATAATTGAAAATGGTTCACACAGTTCAATGTTCTAGAATTTTACAGTAATTATTCTTAAAATAGAATTCTCTAATTCACTCTTTTAGTCAACAAACACTTTATTTAATTATGAGGCAGTTATCAGGGTGAAACACTTTAAAGCTCCATACTTCGGCTATTTATAGTAGAACACTACAGTTAATGTTAAGATATATCAGGCGGGGCTAACTTTTATTTCTTCATGCTGAAATATAAAGAGGACTGCTCTTACCGGGTTACACCTTTTACACATTGGATTCACTATAGGCACACTTAAAACTGTAGTTCACTATTACTTTGAAGTAACACTATTCAAAAGAAATCTTCGCTATAATAACTGAATTTATAGACACAGAGTTATACAAGTCTTCACGCACTCGTTTTAAGTAATCTACTAATTCGTTATTTTCTTCTATGCATTAAATTCAGGTTTGCACTATTCTTCCTTAAAACATTTGGAATTCATCGTAATATTAGAATTCTGTAGAAATATTCTGAATTGCCTATTAATTCCCAGCCCTTTCTTAATCGATTTATGGAATTTTCCCAATTCCCTTACTGCCACCAATTACTTCACTCCTTGCTGTCCTGAACACTTCTCCTTCTTTACTTTCATTTTCCAAACAAATATGCTTATTCTTTCCCGCCCAAAATCTGGTTCTAACCAGTTCAGCTTACATCCTACTGGCCTCTCTCCATATACATAGCCATTCACGTTCTAAGCACACACTAACTACAAACAACTCAGTTCTCTGACTGTAACCAATCAAATCACATCAGCAGAATTCCACACATTTACATTCACACATTTCAGAATTACAAATAAAAAAAGAATCCGTAGTTCACATAAAATACATTTAAATATGATAAATTCAAATTCTTATAATATATATGCACAGCTTCTTATAATATTAACACAGGAATAAATAAAATAAATTGAATGATATTTTAACACAGAGTCCTTTCATTACTAATACATATCCCAAAATTATATAAACAGTAATAAACAAACTCAAAGTAATTATATAAATAATAATTTATAAGCAAGAGACTAACAACAAATGATATTTACAAGTCTTGTTTAAGTTATGGCAGATTATGTTAAATGTGAATGAAGTATTATAATTCCCAAATATCTTCATTCACAATTTAACACTACTGTATTCAAAATTGTGGTCCCATCCAGATGACCACCTACAATAAGCACCTTATCAAACTCTGAAAGAGCCTTTGTTTATCCCAATGTGATCAACACTATTGATGATTACTGACCAGCAGCGTTCTTAAATAGTTGACTAGAATGCGGGATGATGCAAGTGATCAAGTATTTGCGTATATGTTGCATAAGTGATGTTTACATACATCCACATAAAGATTTCTAATTCAGTGACTGGTATATGTATATATATACTAAAATATAATATAGTATCAGAATGTAATGGCACTGTATTTCTAATATTTATCCTTGATATTCCATTTATCTTGAAAGTTACTGACAGTTGTTTTCTTATATTAGCGAAGTGTGACTGGTGGACTTGGTTCTACCCAAGCAGAAATCATGGCAGATACTGCAGTTGCACTTGCTTCTTCAAATGTTCAACTTGTTGCAATGAAAGTCATTAGTAGGCTTTGCAGGGTAGGTATTTCCTGTTTTACCACTTTTATCTGTATGTTTGCCAGAATTAAATTTCATTTTTATCTATTACTTGAAGCAATTTTTAATTTTAAACTGCTAGTAATATTTAGGTAGCATATGATTTTCCTTGGAGGCCACTTGATTATTGAAGGCTTGAAGCGTTAAACTGGCAGGATTCCTAATTCCTTTGTCCATCTGCCACAGTAGTAATTTAATATAGGTTATTTAGTAAATTATCATTAAAAAATATAAGTAAATACAGTCAAATCTCACTGTAGTAAATACACAAAAACCACAGGAATAGTTTCTTATAGTGGATCATTTGTTATTAAATTTTCATTAAAATAACATTGTGCCTTGTGAGACTTTGGCAGGACTCTTTGATAGTTTGTTATAGTAAGAGAGTTATCTGAAGTTTATTGTAAATAAAGTTTATTAGATGACTTCTTATTCTGGATAATAGAATAGTGAAAAGCAAATGTTGAGCCAAAAGGTGAAAGTATAATTCATATAATAAATCCTCATGTTAAGCTTTCCTGTCAAAAAGTGGAATTTATATAGAAATGGTTGTAATGCAATTACCTTTGGTCATCATGTTAAGCATAGAGTCTTGGCATCGTCTTGAATTTTCTGGAAATAGCTATTATGCCATTCCTTGAATGGAATGCAATACATACATGTGCATGCTGAATTGACAATTTAGATATATTTATCAAATTGCAAGCCATTTAGTCCTTATAACAGCCTTAGCTTACTACTTATGATTCAGGCCTCCATGGAATCACAAGATGCATCATGGGAGACCCATCCTAGAAAATACAGTCTATCTTACCATTCCTTGAACTTATTGACCGTTCATGCTCTCCCACTCTATCAGGCATTGCATTCCACGGTTCAGCCACCCTCCATGCTCTTGCGCAGCTTCCTTTTGTAACCTCCAGGGATGGCTCCTTGTCCTTGCTCCGTCTTCCCCCTGTTCTACCAAACAAAATAACTCCCCAGTGTCAACCCCATAACTACCTCTCCACAGTTTGAAAGTCTCAATCATATCACTTCTACCTACCAAACTCTCCAGTCCACATTCCCTCAGCCTATCTGAAAATGTTTCACAAGAATATGGACTCATGCAGATTCAGTCACATTTACTTCATATTGTTCATGTCAAATCTGTGCCAGAACCTGCTCCTTCAATCTCCCAGAGGTGTTCAGTTAGGTTGAAACTGAATGCCTGAGTAGATATATAGCACACTTACCATTATGTTCCTAGGAGTGATCCTGAACAGTACCTTCAACCAAGGAATACCATTGTCAGAGATGTTTCTTCTTTTTTGAACCATTCTTGATATGCTCTACACACACACGCACGCACACACACACACACTGTTGTGTGTAAATATCCCAGCAGTTTCCATGATACTTTTACCACTGGTTTCTCATAGCATCTGTCACATTGCACTCAAAGTAAATAGGTTGTGTTATTGCATTATGCATAGCTGCACATACATCATCTCATGGTATCTTTATATCCATTGTATGTAGCCTGAAAAATATATAACACTATATCTGGTGAACTGCAAGATTCTATAGATGATAGAATCTTGTATTTCATCAGATACAGTGATAGACTTTGGCCATAAATGGAGGGAAAATACAGAGACTGACTGAACTTTGCACTTTTGGAGTATTTATTACAAAAAAATTACATCTCCAAGAAGAAAAAGATGAACTTACAGAGTTTTAATGGATCCATGAGAGTTGACATAGCCATCCTTGATCCCAAGTGTGCATGTTGTTGTTATTGTTTCAAAAACAGTGCAACTCATCAGGAAAAAACATGCTGTGTTTTGTGGTTTCCTAATAATTCCAGATTTCTGTTATTCTAACCAAATAAGGTCACTCAATTCAAGGCAGAGCCACCATCTAGGCCTTTCATTTATTCTTGGTATAAGCAGTTTATGTTAATGCAAATGATGTGGATAGATTTCATTAGGCATTCTTCAGAAGACTTTTCAGTTGCCTCCTGTGTTGTTTAAGATTATGTGTTAAGAGAAGTTGGGTTGATTCAAAGGTAACGGAGAGTTTGGGTGGTTCAAAATTAATAGGGAGTAATGTATTTTATTTAATTGCCAAGAGAGCAATATGAGATTTGGTCTTTTTGTATTTATGGCTTTCTGATTCATTCTTATTGCTAGAGATTTGTAACAATGTAATTGGTTTCATTTTCTTGGAAATCAATGATGGTAGCAATTTCAAGGGTGTGTTTAGTTTGTATAGCATGCAATGATATTTCAGTAGCGGAATTTCAATTAAACCGTTCTTTTCATTGGATTGATTCATTTACATTTTCATTTTTTACTGCATTAACGAGGGCATTGATACAATGACATTTTTCTTAGAAGACTAAAATATAAATAATAGAGTCTTGACAGGATAGAGTAATTTGGAAGAAAATTGTTAATAGGAAATCAGTAATAATATAAACTTTTCATGTAGTTTATCATCCTCTCCCATTCATATTATCTTCAAATTCCTGATCCTATCATGAATTTGGTGATAGGAAACAACTCTCTTGCAGGATCTTATCACCATTTCCTGATATATATATACCTCAATAAGTATACCAGATGTGATAATTCAAGATAATATCTCATTAGCACTATCCTATCAGCATATTTTTTCACATTATGCTTCTATTTGTGAGGTCTCTGATATGATATTGATGCAACACTGAGCTACACCAACCTATTTAGATTGTTGCAGTCTTTTTCTTGGTTTCTTCTTATTTTTGCTCTGAACCCTTATTCTTTCACCTCACATTTTGCTGACCCATAACATATTAGGTATGGGTCAATATGAATAATATAGAGTGCTTTTCTGACATCTTCATTTTTAATGTGGTCTTTCCATTGATTGGAAAGGCCACAGGAGAATTTTCAGAAGTGAAAAATGTCATGGGATCATTTTCACAGTTAACTTGGTTAAATGTACCAATTTTGGTAACCTAAACAATGAAAAGAAAAACATTTCTCAAGATTTATCAACATGATGAGTTAATATGTGTCCTATATAAATTTTCTTTCTCACAGAAATTCTTTTTTTTATCTTTCACAGGTTGACTTATGAAATTTATTTGTTACATTTAAAAAATGAAAGCAAATGAGATAAATATCCCCTTGCTTTTTCTCTAATTCCATGTTAAAACTGTGTCTATATGTTAAAATAATGTTACCCTGTTATTTGTTATATTAACTCACTACTGAAAATGTATAGATGATGTTCAGTTTTCTTTCCTATTTTCATTGTTGCTTTGTATTTATATTGCTTATTTCATACCAGATTTGTTACAATACCTATTTAAGTTGATTAAACATTTTTGAAGACTTAACATAGCAGATTTAAGAGATTATCATGATCTCCAGAGTAAAGTACTAATCTAAATATCACCTTTTTGATCATCAGTTTTTGGTGGTGGTGTTGTCATTTGGGAATATACAGGATACCAATATTGACATTTGGATCAGAGATGAGGTATTGGTCAGAATTATAACTTCCTAGCCAGAGGCCAGTTCAGGCCACAATCATTCCCCAAAGTATTCTATGTCTGTAGAGGAATGAAAAACCTCAAACAAGTTTTCAAAACGAGTTTTCAGCAGGAAAAACCATCCACCATATGAGACCAGCTGACTCACCTTTAGTCAAAAAGCCCCAATAAATGGTTCCTCGCATCATTGACAGGAATCAAACGCAGGTCTTTTGACCAGAGGGCTTCGTCTATCCTGAATGAGTTATGGAGGCTCCAATAGTTTGGTATCACTTTCATAATGTGGTCCATGTAGATTATAAATAACAGCAGAGACAGTGACTTTTAAATGATCATCTTCCTGTAAATAATTTACTTCTAATTTCTGATTACAACCTACATATAAACTGTGTATTACTCTATATAAGGTTGTTTCATTATAATTTTTTTTTTGATTTAAACAGTTTTTTCCTTGTATTATTTGCAAACAAAATTTAGAGATCCTTATTATATTATACTTGTCAAGAAATTATATTCTTCTTGAATCCTTTATCCATGAGTAAACAACAAGGCTTGTACATGTAAAAAAACTTTGTCTTGTTATATTACTGTGATTGTTGAACTGCTGTATCTTTTAACTAATCTTAATTTTACCAGTTTTTCCTACTCCTTTCTCAAGAATGCTTTCATAAATCCTTCTTGGAACTCTTCAACAGAGAAATGCCTCTATAATTCCCCTCATACTTTTATTTCCATTTTTATAATTGGAACACTTGAGAGCTCTACTCCAATTATCTGGGATTTGAACTTCTGACCAGGCATTTCTGAATAATGCAGTGACCACTGTCCAATATATTTTCCTTCATATTTCAGATTTAATATCTAATTCAGCTATCATTCCAGGTTTTTGATGGCTTTTTCTACTTCAGTTATTGAAATGTCTCATGATAATAATTTCTTAAAAATTATTATTCTGCATGATAATTTTCAGAAACAAAAAGATTGCATCAAATTGTTTTTTGTAGTAACTTGGTTCATCATCATCATGCATATCAAGGATTTTGGCCTAGCATGGCCTGTTCCAGCCTTAGAAGTCATCATTGAATCGTTTAAGAGGACGCCCTGGTTTTCTTTTCCTTAATGGCTTGTACTTTAAGGCTTGTTTTGGTAATCTTTCTGTTTTCATTCTTTGAACGTGTTCCATCCATTTATGTTTATATTTTTTAATTTTTTCTATTACTGGTTCTTGGTTTAATTCTTTCATAATTTCTTCATTTCTTTTGTGATCAAATAGGGTATACTTTGCAGTTTTTCTCATAAACTTCATTTCTGCTGCTGTTAATCTTTGTTTGTCTTTTTGTTTTATTGTCCAGATTTCGCTTCCATACATTAAGACTGGTAGGGCTAATGTATAGGGCTAATGTATATACTTTTAGTCTGGTTGGTTTTTGAACTAGGTTTGGTTTAAATATAGAGTTAATTACACCTTTTATTTTTAAATATTTTGCAATTTTATATCTTTTTCATTTTCATATGTGATCATACATCCTAGGTAGTTAAATGAATTCACCTGTTCTAAGATCTTGTTATCTATTACTATTTTAGTTCTTGCTGGATCTTGTCCTTTAAAGGCCATAGTTTTTGATTTTTCTGTTGATATTATCATACCATAATCTTTGGATATCTCATTTAGATCTAAAATAGCTTTCTGTAGTTTATCTTCAGAATTTGTAATTATTATTTGGTCGTCGGCAAAGAGGAGAGTGTTTAAGTTTACTGTAGGAGAAAGTTTAATTCCTTGATGTAAATTTTTATTCCATTTTATTATTATTATTTCATTTAAGTAGATAATAAAAAGAGTTGCTGAGAGAGGACATCCCTGTCCGGACCCCTTGGTTTATCTCTCTCGTATATGATTTAAACTTATTTATATTTGATTATTTCATATATACTTGTGATAGCTTTTAGGATATTATTTGGTATTTGTCTTTCTTTTAATATGTTAAATAATATGTTTCTTTTAACTTTGTCAAATGCTTTTTCAAAGTCAATAAATGAATATGTGTTTCTAAATTGTATTCTCTTCTTTTCTCTATTATTAATTTTAGACAAAAGGCCGGGTCTATACATGATCGTCCTTTTCTAAATCCATTCTGTACTTCTAAAATAAAGTTTTCGGAATATTTCATTAGTTTGATATTTAAGATTCTGATATATATTTTGTAACAGGAATTTAGTATACTGATACCTCTATAATTTTTAAGGTCATCTCTATTACCTTTTTTAAAGATAGGAATCACAATTGTTTTTTTCCATTCTATTGGGGGGGGGGGATACCAGTTGAATAAATGTTATTTAAAAATAATAAGAGTCTTTCTTTGAATCTTGTTCCTGCATATTTATATAGTTCTGAACCTAGTTTATCTTCTCCAGGTGATTTCCCGTTTCTTTCAGGCTGATTTCTAATTCTTCTTTAGTTATTTCCTTTTCATTTTCATTAATTGTTTGCCATTTGTCTTTTTTAAAATATTTGTCTGTCGACAATTCTGTGTAGTAATTTAGAAATTCTAATTTCAATTCAGTGTTTAATTTTATGGTTTCTTTGGTATCTGCATTTAAGTGTTTTATATTAACAAAATTTTATATACATTGGGTCTTATTATATATAAATCATGTTCTAAATTAGAAACAAATTTGTTCCATGATTCTCTGTCTTTTTCTGTTAGCTATGGCTCTTATTCTTTTATATTCTATTTCATCTTCTAATATTTTACTGCTTAACCATTTGTGATAGGCTTCTTTTTTCTTTTTGATTATTTCTTTGATCGTGTCATCCCAGATCTTCAGTTTTTTTCTTTTATTGAATTTTTTGGTCTTTCCTAAGCTTTCATTTGCTGCTGTATTTAGTATCGTTTCTATATTAAGCCATTCTATTTCTATTTCTTCATTTTGTTTTATTTTATCTAGATATTGGTTAATTCTTTGTTCATATAGCCATTGTACATTTGTGTCATTCAGTAGTCTAGTTTTATAAACAAATGTTTCAATTTTTCTTTCTGTTCTTGTTACTTGTAGCCATTTAGGTGGTAATCTTAATTTTATTTTAACAAGGAAGTGGTCACTGCTTATTTCATATCCTCTGTGAACTCTAACATCTAGTGAAAATTTTGATGTCTTTTCATTTAATATAAATTAATCTAATATTGATTTCCATCCTCATGCTGCCCAAGTATATTTATGTATGTCTTTATGTTTATAGAAGGAATTCATTATTTTTAAGTTATTATAAACTACTAAGTCAATCAATTTTTTACCATTCCTGTTTAGAGTATGTTCTCCATGTATTCCTATATTATTATTAATTTTCGTGTTTCCAATTCTTGCATTTAAGTCTCCTGCTAAAATTACGTAATCATTTTTATTTATTTTATTATATATGTTTTGTAGCTGATTATAAAAATCAGTATTATCCTGTTCTCCTCCCTCTTCTGGGACATATAAACCAATTATTGTTAAATAGCCTCTATCTATTTTTATTCTAGCTTCTATTATTCTTTCATTCCATAATTTATAATGTTTTAACTGTTTTGAAAGGGAGTTATGAATCCAAATCATGACTCCTGCTTGTGCTCTTTGGTCTCTGTCAACTCCACTGTATATCACATTAAAATTTTCAGTTCTCATGGTTCCTTTTAATTTCTTTTTTTGTTTCAGTGATTACTGCTATTTTAAAATTTCTTTCATTTAATAACTGGTCTAATTCTATTTCTTTATATGCTATTACTCTTACATTCCAGTTTGCTATGTGTATTATATTGTGTCGTTTCCATTTTTGTTTTACCTTTTCCATTCCAGGGTCGTTTCCTATAGATTCAATCCGATTATCTTTTTCTGTCAGCTTACTAGTAGAATTATGTTCTCCATGTCAGGGGACTAGCCTGATGATGGAATAGTTCAGTGGTAGGGCTGCTACCTTAAGGCTTCTGAACTAGACTTCTTCCGAATTTAAACCCATAGGGGGAATAGGGTATATTGAAGGGGGAAAGAGTAGATTATAGAAGAATTATAGTAAGGTTTATAGAGACGGATAGTTGTAAAGCCAGAAATGAAAAGACCCCATGGCCCTCGAGTACTCTATTTATCAATGTGATGACTTTACCCAGCTCCTATATAAATTTTATTTTTCCAAGAAATTGTCTTTCATGGGTTAACTAATGAAGTTTACTTGTTATATTTAAAAATGAAAACAAATGGCACATGGTGATAATTTTTAATTTCATTTAAAATTAATTTATACATGTACATTATATCCATATCCAAGAGATTGAATTATCTATAGTAGTAGTAGTTTTGTGAAAAGTAAACTACTTTTTCCTTCTTTTGATGAGTTTATAATCCTTTCTCAAAACTTTAAGGAAAACTGTTCCAGAGAATGTAGTTGGAATGAAAAAAGAGACGTTGCTTTGGTAGATTTGAAGCCAAACTGTATGAATGTTTATCAGCAACTGCTCATGATTTCGTAGGCTTAAAGAACAGTGGAACAACAATGGAAATATTATTCAAAATGAATTTAGAACTTCTGTAGGTCAGTTGGTATGGAAGATGCATTTTTTGTTGGAAAGATCTGTGTTTGAATTTCTTTCAGGATGGGGGGGGGGGTATCTGAACTTATCCACTATAGGTGAGTTAGCAGATCTTGTATGGAGGTGGAAGGATTTTTTGTAGGATAAAGAACACATGCAATTTATAGCCATAGCAGACAATGCAGATAGGATTAGTGAATCAGGGCTTGGGTTGGAATTGGGAGGGCTGAGTGGAGTGAACCATGTAGGCTCTCCTTCTGCAATGATTATTTCAGTTACTTATTGGAGCAGGTGTTTGGTCATGAGGCAGAAACAGTAATCTGAACTTTGAAAAGAGGCTTAGAAATCCTAGAGGCTAGCCCATTTGGTACTATTATAACATGTAGGACACAAGGCTCAGATTGGCTGGGAAAAGGTCAGTTTGTAGAAAAGGAAATATGGACTATATAGATCTATAGTTTATGTGGAGTAAGAGCATTAAGAAAAGTTCCATGGTGTTGAAAGTATGATGATTTTATCTGGTATTCTGGTAGGTAGGCGAACAATTTGTGTTAGATCATTACTGATCTAATATTAATAACAAATAGTTTGGTCTGAGGGTTAGATAATCTGGATCTTTGATCCCCACTCTGCTCTAGAAAAGCAATCATCTTTAAGAGACCAAACATGGTCTCTTAAAGATGATTTTTTTTCTGACTAATTCAGACCCCTGCCCAGCAAGGTGATAGTAATATCATACCAGACAATGAAAATCATCTGCTACATAAATGCCTTAACAGATATCCATATTATCTGTAGTTGGCCATCCAGGATGGCATAATTTTCCTCTCTACATGAAGAAATTTGCTTATTCACACAAATATAAAATATCACTGTGTATGTTGGGGATGGGATGCTGTTATCTTGTCAAACAGAAAATAGGCTTCAACAGATTTAATTAAATTTATTGTTGCATCCATTGACATGCAACTTATGAAGAAATATATAGTAATACTGGTAATTTTTTAGGTCATTGAAAAGACATGTACCTCTCCTACACCTACTCTCGAACAGCATCTAATGTGGGATGACATTGCCATACTTGCTCGTTATCTTCTTATGTTATCCTTCAACAACTGCTTAGATGGTAAGATCAGAATATTATTCTTTGATTTGTTTATAATGAATAGTAGCATTCTGTCATTAGAGTTCACTAAAAAAATTTATCCAGATATTTAAAAAGTTGAATATTCTGTATCGATATTCAACTTTTTAAATAATTGGAATTTTTTACATACAAGAGCTAGCATAATTATTCATTGGTGATTTTTTTTTTATAAGTATAGTAAGCTGCTGATTATCTAATGGTGAATTACAAGAATTTATTGTCTAATTCTGTGAGCTATATAGAAGTATAGAATCCAACTTACTCCCAGAAATAATTTCTCTTGGAATATTTGTTTGCTTTTAACATCTTAAGAAAGTTAATGAATTTATGTATATGCAATACTATTCAGTGTTTAATTTGGTTATTTTTCTTTCTTGTTTTCTTTCTTTGTGTGTGAAAATAACAAACTATCCTGAGTGCATGACTTTACATTTAATAACATTGAACTAACAGGCATTTTGACAAGCCAACAATTTCAGCCTATTCAAATCATTCTACAAATACTGCATGTCAGTAGCATTCCTGATTACCAGTCTATTCTATCTTTGCATCATTCGAAGACAGCTGTATGTCGCATTCAGATTTTTCTCAGTGTCTTTAATGTGAAGATTGAATAACAATTTGCCAAACACTGATTCTGTGGTACACCATTGGTCATTGTAAATCTGTCAGTTGACCATCCTCTTATTCACACTTATACTTTATAATCCACCCCTATTCTCCAATTTATGCAACAGTCTTCCATGTTGTATTCTGTCAAAAGCTTTAGCAAAGTCCAAAAGTCTCATAGTACATTCATTTCCATTGTTTAATTCAACAGTAACATTATTATAAATGTGTCAAGCAACTTCTATATATAAACTCCTACTAACTTTTCCAGAATCTTCGCCACCACTCCGGTAATACTGATAGGTTAATAGTTACAAACATCAATCTTTGCACCATCCTTGTGCAATGGGATTGCCATACATTCTTTCTATTCCTGTGAAAACTTCATTGTTCTGAAACTCATATCATGTGCCTTATCAATTTACAATAGACAATTTAGCCGAATGCTCTCTCAGCATCCACATTGATATCCCATCATCTCCTGTTGTCAAATTCTTATTTAATTTGTATAACAGCACTAGAACTTTCTTCTTTTATACCTGAGTTTCTTCATCCAGTGTAGAGATAGCATTGAGCTCCATGTTGCACATACTAGATCAATAGTGTTAGCAAAATGGGCACTCATTAGGTCAACAATCTCTTCTGCATCTGTTATCCAAATAGTCATGACCAAACTTTAATGGAGAAATAGCACTAAGAAATGATTAACAATAGTATTTAATGCTTCCATTATTTCATCAGTTACAGAAATATCATCAGGGAGTTCAAAATGAGACCTGTAACACACACAAAGGCAGCACAAAACTACTGAAACATGCAGATGAGACTAGAGTCCTAACTAGGTGGGGCACACTTTGTAGACACCTCTCGGTGGCCTAGGATGTAAACTGGGATCTTGAAGTATTAGTTTTTCCCATATTTTGGGAAGTTTTATTCAACCATATTTATTTAAATTAGGCTGAGTTTTAAGAGCAGTAGCAGATTCTAAAAATAGTTTGTCTCTTCTAAATTGACTGTGATGGAGCATGATGGTCTTTTTCCAGTTGATTCTGTTAGCTGTATCCAAAGCATGGTCAACAGGGCCAGATTGACCATAATCATGACTGCAGATGTAATTTTCATGTTCTTCCATTCAGATGGCAACTGAACTTTCTGTCTGTTCATAGTTGGCCAATTTACAAGAACAAGGAACTCTGTATACACCTGGAACTGAGAGGGGAGGGAGTTTATCTTTAGTGGAGCAGATAAGGGTAGCTAGATGTAAGTGGAGCTTGAAAGTGGTTCAACGATTGTGTGTTTCTTTAAGATTCAGGATTTTTTTTTTTATATATATATACTCAGACATAGGGGATGGCGATATCTTTACTAAAATTTTTCTGAAGAGAAGGTCATGGATTGAGGAAAGGATTGATTATTTTTTTGAAATTGTGGGAGCTGTAGGCATTAGCTAGAAAAGTGTGGTATATATGTATATGAGATATAATACGTATAATGAGACCCCTATTACTCTTGCAATAGGGGTCTCATTGGAACAAAGGTTATAAGTTCTATTTATGACATTTGGCTTCCTATTTACTGATACTGAAAAGGACAGGTTGCCATGGTGTCTAGAAAAGACAGGCTATTGTTAGTTTCCTTTTCCATTGTAAGTTGGATTTTAAGGCGAAGATTATTTAAAGGTGACATAGAAAAGGATCGAATGTGTCTGGGCCATAAGACCAAATAGAAAAGACATCATCTATATATCTTAACCAGATAGAAAGTTTGAGAGGGGGCTGAGTCAAGAGCTTCTTTTTCAAAATTTTACATAAAAATTTGCAAGGAGGTGATAGGGAAGACCTCATAGAGGTACCCTCTATCTGTTTATAAATTTTGTTCTTCAAAAAGAAATAATCAAAATGGATAGCAAAGAAAAAGAGGTCGATATCAAGGGGAAAAACTTTTTTTTAAAAGCAATAAGGTGACACTTATGGAAATGTTAGTGAATAATGAGGTGGTGTCAAAACTCACAAGGATATCAGTATTCATTAACAATTGTTTAGTCTTCATTCAAATGTCTTCAATGGAGCTTTTAAAGTAGGAAGAATCTATTATATAGTGAAACCTGTGGAGTATTCATAACTTAAACATACACACGTGACCACAGTAGTTAAATTATTTAATAAGTAAATATTTCCTCCTAAGTATCTTAGGAATCAGTACATCAGTACAGTAATTTCAAACAATACTAGGAATAACATGCAGTTAGGGCCCATGCTTACAATGGAATCCCACTATGCATGCAGTAGCGTAATATAGAATTAAATTAAAATATATCTGATAAAAAATAAATTAGATTAAATTAAAATAAAATAGCATACATAACTTTATTTTACACAATTAAGAATGACAATTTCCCAAACTTTGGGAATAGTAAGAACGTCATTATGGTTTAAATTGGGTGTGTGACGTGGGGCTTCAGCACTTTCTTTATATAAATGCTCGTGTTTATATAAGGATCTGTGTAGAAGTTTGGTGTTTTTCCACTGGATCCTATGGTTTGGGTTTTCAACTCAGTGTTGTGCGAGGCAAATTTGTGCAGTTTGATAAGACAGATATGGTCTTGATGTTCAGAGATGTGTTTACTAATAGATCTCCATGTTTGTCCGTATTAAGAATTATGTAAGAAGAAAGAAATTTTTTATGTATGATATGGTATTACCAGTAAGGGGGCAAGATATTTTACTAATTGTTTGAATAATTTATAGCAGAGAGAATTGGTGTTATCTTCTGTCAGTCTTGGGGGGGGGATTTGTTTTATGAAGCTTATGGAAGCCATATATCCAGTCGGGGGGGGGGGACTGAAGGGTTTGAGGGTTTTTTTGTGATATCAGGAAGAAACATTTATGAGTAGTCTTTTTAATTTCTTGATTTATGATTTTGTGTGATGATAGTCTAAAGGTCTGTAGGTGGAGCTGTCTCTAAGAATGATATCCATTTTCTTATTGTATTCATGGTGTTGAGGATACAGTAGTACTTCCCTTGTCAGACCTAGTGATGACTATGCTGTTATCTTTACATAGTTTGTTTAGGGCATTGAGCTAGCAGGGAAATAGATTTCTTTTGGGAGGTGAAGATCTAGAAAGTGAACAAGCAGCATCAAGCCTAATGTTATTAGCCATCTCGGGAGCTGAGTTACAGATTTGTTTAAGTTACGCATTTGATATTGATCACCCTATGCCAGTACTTGTCGAGGTGCAATGGTAAAATTATGGCTGAGATTTAAAATGCTAACAGCAGCTACATTAAGCTGTTTTGACAAAATCTTAGCTACACAATGAAGAGGTTGCACTTGAGGAATGGGTTTAGAATCCAAAAGTCTGTTGTACTTATGGATATGTTTATTTTTTATTTTCAGGATTTCTTTTTGAACTGAAGCTTCTGAAATATTAAAGAGAATAGCATAGAGTTCTGTGTTGAGAATCATTGAGAGCTCAGACTAATGAGCTGGTGACTGCATTCATAGCTGTGAGAATAGTGTGTGTAACTGTGATCTGTTGTTCACGTTGCAGAGCAAAACTGGATGCTTATTGATACAGAGGACAGTTTTGGATTTGAACTTGACTTTTAATTTAACTCAAGTAGGTAAAATTCCAGTATCCTGACATCTTTTAAGAAAGACCAGCTGGTTTAATTGTCTAGATAATCGCAGGCAGAGCTTACCATATTCCAACAGTATGGCATTTTAAAAACACTCACACACAGAGCCAGAGCCATTTGTTCTAACGATACAGCTCTGACCACAGAACTCAAATATCTGTGTTATACATTCTTAACCAACGGCTAAGAATAGATAAAATTTCTAGATAAAATACTACACAGCCCCATTACTCCCCTCCCCTAATACACAGGAACACAACATGACCATCTCTGTTCCCTATGTTCAGAGGTACATTAGAAAAGATAGCCAAAGTACTGGTGAAACATGGCCTTCGTACCACTTTCAAACCACATGTAAAGCTAGAAACTCTGATTTAATCGCCTAAGGATACCCTTCACCCTCTAACACACCCAGGAGTGTATGAAGTTCCCTGTGAGTGTGATTTGGCCTGCTATAGACAAACAGGAAGATCAGTTAACATCTGCCTGGAAGAACATCAAAAATACATTCACTACTATTACTATGGCCAGTCAGGACTGGCAGACCATGCTTTGGACACTCCTTCACACAGGATTAGATGGAAGAAAACGAATGTGCTATTTAGGAGTTGTTACAGATCTGAAAGATTATTTTTTGAGTCAGCAATGGCTTTGAAGAATTCTCCTAACCTGAACAAGTATGGTTGCATTAATTTGCCAAAAATTTGGGAGACTGTCATCCTAAGAGCAACCCCCACATATCTGTAATGAATTTTTTTTCTTCCCAATATTAGAGTGTGCCATAAATAGGACTTTAGGTCTTTTGTACACTGCAATTTTGTTTTACTTACTCACTGTCACATGTACAAGTGTGTTGTGCTCTGATGATGCTGATTTGAAATTCAGTGAAATATAAGCAGTTAATAAAACATCTTTTGATTAAATTGTTTGGTGTTGTTAATACCATTAAGAAATTAAGTCATGAATAACTGTCAACACCTAAGCTTATCTGTTAGCTTACCATATTGTTTCGCCTTGTGTGATATATCTTCACCATGAGTGATCAATATCTGTGTGTTAAGGCTTAAGTGCCGGGAAAAACTGATGATAAAATTTTATGGAGTGAATTTAATGCTTCCAATATTTTATCTCAGTTTCATCATTTCATCCTAGGTCACCAACAGGTGTCCATAGATTACTCCATCTAGTTAGGACTCTAGTCTTTCATCCATGTTTTTCAGTTAGTTTTGTGCTACTGTGTGTGTGTGTGTGTGTGTGTGTTACAAGTCTCATTTTGTACTCCCCGACAATGTCTCTTGCTCACATTCTATAATAATGTTCCCACTGAATTAGACAAGGGTAATGGATACACCATGATAGTTTTGGATTTTGTTAAGGCTTTTGAAAGAATACGACAATGAAGACTTGCATAAATTGGAGAATATGAGATTCGATTATGGGCAATTGCCATGGATAAGAGGATGGCTGTCTAACAGATATCAAAAAGTCGTGTATGGGTGATGTGAATATGCAAGATTCAAGGTAATCAGTGGTGTGCCTCAAGGATCATTCCTATGGTCCATTGTTATTCAGTCTGTACATGAATGACATTGGAAAGGAATTTACATGTGACATACAGCAATTGGCTGATGATGCAAAGATAGGTAGGGTAGGGTAATCAGGAGTATTGCTGACATGCAGTACTTGCATAATGATTTGAATAGGCTGGAATTGTGGGCATCGATAAATGGCTGTCAGTTCAACGTTAATAAATGTAAGGTAATGCACTTTTTTGTGATTAGCTATCCAATGTCATATTATGCTGGAAGAAACTGATCAGGCTAATGATCTCGGAGTCATATAGCAAAAATTCTAAATACAACTCGAAGAATAATTGCAATGCTGAAATAAACCTTTCCATGTTAAGATAAGAAAGTCATTTTGCCTCTTTACAAAGACCTTGATGAAATCTTTGGCCCATTGTGCACAAATCTGGTGTCCTGATTTCTGTTTTGATTCTGATACAGTGGAGAGAGAGCACAAAAGAGTGTGTCAAAAATGATACCAGGATTATGGAATATTAATTATGAAGAGAGATTGAGAATTACTAGACTGTAAGCATTATAAACAGGAGAAAGAGGGATGATTATGATTGAGACTTACAAACTTCTGAAATTGCCATACAGGATTTCAGTTGATGGAATTAATCTTTAAACGTACCTGTGGCATGATTATAAATAATAAATTACATGATTACCACAGTAATTAACATCACTGAAATGAAAGTACAGGTATTTCATACTGAAAATAACAATACATCATCAGTGTGGACAAACAAGCAATCAAAAGAGCTGGATTACAAAGTATATACAGTGGTTGGTAGTTTACCAATTAAAAACTGTTGCTGCATGCTAGAAATTAGTATTAATAAATAATATTAAAAATATTATTAAACAACTATTTTTGATAGTTACATAAGATAAGACTCTCTCTCAAACTTTTCGGAGAGAGAGAGACAATCGTTCTAATTTGGATTTGGCCGATGCAAGGGTAGTGTGAAAAGTTCTCTGCCCCTCGACCATAGATGGCAACACTATTGGCAAGATTTTTTTTTCTGAGATAGTACATCTATCATAAGCATCCATGTGTTATTGTAAGTCATTCTATCAAGTAGTTTGTTTTATACAGCTGTCTGAAGCAAAAGTGTAGTCTGTATCCCTTGAAATGGATAAAATTAAGTATCATGCAGTTATAAAATTCTTTGTAAAAGAAGGTTTAATGCCAAAAATAAATTCAGTCGAAGTTCATAAAAGTTTATGGACACTCTTCTCCTTTGTTTTCAACAATTAAGAAATGGGCTGCCAAGTTTAAACATGGCCGTACCAACCTTGAAGATGATCCACGTGAAGGAAAGGGCATCCAGAAAGTGTAACAACACCAGAAATCATTGATCAAGTGCACGATATGGTATTGAATGACTGGCGAGTCAAAGTGCGTGAAATTGCTGAGACTATGGGCATTTCAAAAGAACGTGTCGGATATATTTTGCACAAAGAATTGCAAATGAAAAAGCTTTGCACAAGATGGGTGCCATGCTTGCTCACAGCAGATCAAAAACACACTTGCATGAAAATCTCTGAACAGTGCTTGGAGCGTTTTAACAAGAATAAAACTGATTTTGTGTGTTGATTTATTACTATGGATGAGACTTGGATTCACCATTACACACCAGAATCCAAACAGCAGTCAAAACAGTGGACAGAAGCCAGTTGTTCAGCACCAAAGACGACAAAGTTGGTTCCATCAGCAGAAAGGTCATGGCATTGGTGTTTTGGGATGCTAAAGGCATTTGTTTATTAATTATCTTGAAAAGGGTAAAACAATAACCGGGGAATATTATTCGATCTTTTAACCATACTAGACCAAAAATATTCATGAGAAAAGACCCAGTTTGCAGATGAAAAAAAATCATCTTTCATCAGGACATTGCACCTGCCCACAAAGGTGTTTTGGCAATGGGAAAATTACGGGATCTGCACTATTCATTGTTGGAACATCCACCCTATTCCCCAGATTTGGCTCCCTCTGACTTTTATATCTTCCCAAAACTAAAAATCTTACTCACTGGTAAGCATTTTTCTTCGAATCAAGAGGTGATTGCAGCTGTTTTGCAGATCTTACTGAGAACTAGTACAAGGACGGGATAATGGTGCTGGAGCATCGCTGGAATAAATGTATTAGTCTTAAGGGAGATTATGTTAAAAAATAAAAATAATTTTGAAATTATGAATTCGTTTTTTCATTGTTAGGCCGAGAACTTTTCAGACCATCCTCATAAAAGGGCTTCACAACTTTCTTTGAAAAGGCGTTCATATTTAAACCTGCATCTATGGAGAAGATGAGCTTTATCCCACTGGATATTCTGTTTAATGTCAATACTATGTTGTGCCAGACCAGACTTTTGAGGTTTCATGTATTCGATATAATATTGATATTCATTAATTCTTTTTTCTACAGAACAGCCTGTTTGTCCAAAGTATGTTAGACTACGTTCACACGGTATCTGGTAAACGCCAGCTAATGATGGAGGTTCCAGTTTGTCTTTTGTAAAGTGGCAACAGTTGATTGGAAAATATGTGGGAATGAGATGGTTCTTCTTCAAAATTCTACCAATCGGTTCCGAGATGGCAGAAATATAAGGGATTGGAACCCTGCAGTCTGAAGAATCCTTATGTGTTGGAACATAGGAGTCCATTCTCTGCTGGATTTGATTAGGGTTGTAACCATTAAATTTTTGATAGTGAGAAGTTCTTGTTGTAAGCTTGAGGGAGAGGAGCACACCTTATGTCCTCTATTAATTAAGGACTTGATAACACCAATTTTTTGAAAGGTGTGATGAGCAGACTTTTGATGGATGTATCTGCCAGTAAAAGTAGGTTTTCTATAAACACTGGTTGATAAATTACCGGAGACTGTGCATATAAGACGGTTGTCCAAGAATGGTAAACTACCAGCCTTTTCTTTTTTCATGGTGAACTGAATGCATGGGTGAAGGCTATTGATCTGTTGTAGGAAAGTGATAAGTTCATTTTCAGAATGAGACCACATAGCAAAGATATCATCAACATAACAAAACCAATGAGATGGTTGGGGATGAATGATTGAGAATAAGGTATCTTCTAGATGGTTCAAAAATAGTTTGCCAAAGGTGGAGACAGAGGGCTACCCATGGCAGTACCTTCAACTTGTCTATAGGTCTTGTGTTTCCAGCTGAAATATCCTGATTGTATAACAAATTCAAAAATATTTTTAATTGGTAAACCTCCTACTGCTGTATATACTTAGTAATCCGGTTCCTTTGATTGCTTGTTTCTACACACTGATGATGTACTGTTATTTACGGTACGAAATGTATGTACTTTGTAATCCGGTTCCTTTGATTGCTTGTTTCTACACACTGATGTACTGTTATTTACAGTACGAAATATCTGTACTTTCATTTCATTAAAGTTAATTACTGTGGTTATCGTGTAATTTATTATTTAGTTGATGGAATTTTTCATTTTATAGAGTGTGGGGAAAGGACGTGAGGGAGGTCTCTCATAATAATAATAATATAAGTTAAACAACAGTGGTCCCAGAACAGAACCTCGCTGTATCCCACTCTTTCTTTACCTTTCTTTTTTTGAGACACCATACACTGGCTCCTATTGAATGTCCCTGTAACCAAGCTACCAAATTACAATCAGTGCTTATTTTGCTTAATTTCAACAGTAATTTATCATATGGTACTCAATGAAATGCTTTAGCAATATCCAGATAAATCACTGTATGAGCATGTCCCCTGTCCACTACACCTGTCACCCTATTATAAAACGTAACCAAATTACTAAAGTATGACCTCCCTTTAACAGTCGCATGCTATTTTCTTGAAATATTTCCATTTTCATCAGTTCGGATTTGTGTTTTGTCTGTAACCAGCCTCTCCAACACCTTCACCACTACAAATAACCTCAATAAATTACTATTTATTTATTTATTCGTGTGGGGTTCCCCCATTCCTCGACAATCCCTTAGGACTGGTTGAGCCCCTCCTAATGAAGGATTAAGTAGTTATTTTATGACTGTAGATCTGTGTGTGTTCACAGGCCAGTTTACCTGTTCTGAGGGACGAAAAACCCGAGTTTCTGGGTTAAAAAAAACTGTATGTGACTGGCTAACCCACCTTTAGTCAAAAGAGACCAGATAAAGGTTCCTCATGTCATGGACAGGAATTGAACCCAGGTCTTTCTGACCAAAGAGGTTCGTCTATACTGACTGAGCTACGGAGGCTCCAATAAATTACTGTGATGAGGATCAAATTAATTATCATTCTATAAACTCTAGTTATGCATGTTCTCATATATAAAAAGCTTTGGTTTAAAAAAAGTCTGGGGAGAGGGTAGAATAAATAGTATAGTTCATAAATCTCCCAACAAACTGCACTGCATAGTCACATGCAAAACAAAGTAAAAATTTTATTGAAGCAGGAGATACAAAAAAAACCTAGATTTTTTTTCTTTTTTTTCACTATCACTCGTCTGAAAAAAGGTCTTCAGCTATTACACTTTTTTTATATATAATCTTTGTCAAGTAGCTTTATTTTTATCCTCCTACATGTTTCGCCAATTTTTTTCTATTGGCATCCTCAGGGAATACAAACTAGTAAGCTAAAATGAAGGTTACAGACTAGGTTATAACTGATGGTTCTAATTCATACAAAAAATTGGTATTGTGCATGACAATACCAATACCGGCACAATACCAATTTTTTGTATAGAGCCTGTGTAGCTCAGTGGATGTGGAGTTTGCACACCACTGCGCTTGGCCGCACGAAGGAAGTCTTGGTTTCGAGTCTAGTCGGCGACTAGAGGAAATTTTTCTAAGCCTTTTTTCGACCGGTTCCCGAGTTAGTCGATCTCTGGCACGGGCAAGCAGGTTTTTCCTCCCGGAAACTCAGGTTTTTCGTCCTGTAAACTCAAGAAAATCGACACCGTAGAACCCACATTATTTCAGACATTAAAATATATTTGTGTTAGGGTTAGGGACCACGAGATGGCGGCACATTTGAGCCGTCTCTCTTCACTGCGTACCGCTTAATTAGTGATAGCCTTGGGCCATCTGTCTCTGATTGGTACCAGTGGAGATTGAACTGCCCACTCAGTCTCCAAAAGTTGATAGGGCTAAATGGCCTCGCCTACTCCCGTATACGGGAATAAAAAGGCGTTAGCTGATTTTTTTTTTTTTTTTTTTTTTTTTAATTTGGCCCAATGGAGAAAGAAAAGCACCAAAAAAAAGCAATTTCTTTGGAAATGAAATTGCAATTTTGAATCGCTTAGCAAAAGGAGAAGGATCTACAGCAATTGGTAAACATTTTAATTTAGGTGAATCTGCTATAAAAGCAATTAAAAAAATGAAGTTGCAGTAAGAAAATCCTGTCATTTCTGGCATAAAACTAAGTGCCAAATTGTCATCGTATTCAAGAGATGCTTTATTAGAAAAAACGGAACTAGCCCTCGGAATTTGAATTGAAGAAATAACTCAAAGAAGAATTCCTATAAGTGGTTATTTAATTAAACAAAAAGCTCTTCTGTTTTATGAACATATGAAGCAATTAGAGCCGTCTGCTTCCACTTCCCAGGATGATAAAGCATTTTTGGCTAACACAGGATGGTTAACCGGGTTTTTAAAAAGGAATGCACTCCATAACATGACGGTTACAGGCGAGATTGCAGCAGCAGCAGATGAAGAAGTGGCCAAAAAATTTTCAACAGAAGTTAGCCAGAATTATTGAAGATGGTGGATATTGTCCCAATCAAGTGTTTAATGCTGAAGAAACAGGATTGTTTTGGAAGAAAATACCTAGCCGAACTTATATCGCAAAGTCTGAGAAAAAAGCAAGTGGATTTAAAGCAAGCAAAGATTGAGTAACATTGTTACTTTGTAGCAATTCATCAGGAAATCGAATGTTGAAACACTTCTAGTAAATCGATCTCTAAGACCACGTGCTCTAAAAGATAAAGATCTAAAACAGCTGCCGGTACATTGGATGGCTAATACGAGGCCTCGGAAACAACTGCTGTATTTACTGAATGGTTCAATAATTGCTTTGTATCAGTAGTGGAAACATATATGAAGCAAAAAGCTCTCAATTTTAATGTTTTGTTAATTGTTGATAATGCACCAAGTCATCCACATTTAGAACATCCAAATGTGCAGGTAGTGTTTTTTCCACCCATTACAACAAGCATTATTCAGCCATTAGATCAAGTCATAATTGCTATTTTTAAAAAATATTATGTTAAGCACACTTTTCAGTTTATATTGGATAAACTAAAAAATGAATCATTAACAGTAACTGACGTTTTGAAAAAATTTTAAATGCTTAAATCTGTTGTTTAAATCATGTTGCATCTGCTATCACTGAAATAAGACCACAAACTTTAAATGCCTGCTGGAAAGCAGCTTGGCCTGGATGTGTTGCAAACAGTGCAACCATGTAAACATCTACATTATCAGCTGAAATCATTACTTAGACACAGGAAATTGGTGGAGAAGGTTTTGATACATTTAGCCAGAATGATGTAGATGAATTGCTTGTGGATAATGCCTTAAGTGATGATGATATTATTGGATATCGATTAACTTTAGATATCGTCGAAGATCCAGAAAACCATAGTGAAGCGGAAGAAAAACCTGTCCCCCTCACTGCAAATATAATTAGAGGTCTTGAACTGTGCAATAAATTGGAAACTTATTTTCTTGTTTTTGACACAAATTCTGAACAAGCCTTTAAATTCCAACGTGAGCTGAAGAATTGCATGTCTGGATATCACGAGCTGTATAAAAAAAATTAGTAAAATCATCATCGCAAAGTTTAATCACTGATTACATTGTCAGAAAAAAAAAAAATCAGCACAGAAGGAGGGTGAAGCTAATTCTATTTGTGAAGAATCATTGTCTTTACCATATAGATCTGATGTGCTGACTATTTCTTCTGATAATGAAAGTGATTTTGCACCAGTTTGCAAATGTTGCCGAATATTGTCTAATAGCGACGATAATTCTGATGACAAAATGTAAAAATAAAATTGTTACTTTTCAATAAAATTAAATGAATAAAGCTTTAAAACAAACTTAGGCATTGAAAATAGGGGGATAAACATCCTTTGTTGTTTTATAGCCAGTAAGCGAAACTAAAGATCGATAACTACGATCTATAATAAGTTTCATGTCGAAAAACTATCGGCAAAGGCAATTCGAAGTAAAGGTGGAGCAAGCTCCCTCACTATTCTTGATATTTTCTCATAATGTAAAACACAGCTCCTAGGAGATGTAATACTTTCATTACATTACGAGGAGAGGTCACTACCCAGACCGGTTTCAACCTTTTTTGAGGTCTCATCAGTGAGTAGGTAGACCTGGAAGATATCAAAGCTTAGTGAAAAGAACTTACATACCTTCACTATACGAAAATATAAAACAACAAAGGATGTTTATCCCCTTATTTTCTATATTAAGGTGCCAGAAAACTAGCCATTTGGCTTTTTGTCTTAACTAAAATATAATTACAACTTTATGGCATTCGTATAGTGAAGGTATGTAAGTTCTTTTCACTAAGCTTTGATATCTTCCAGGTCTACCTACTCACTGATGAGACCTCAAAAAAGGTTGAAACCGGTCTGGGTAGTGACCTCTCCTCATAATGTAATGACAGTATTACATCTCCTAGGAGCTGTGTTTTACATTATGAGAAAATATCAAGAATAGTGAAGGAGCTTGCTCCACCTTTACTTCGAATTGCCTTCACCGATAGTTTTTCGGCATGAAACTTATAGATCGTAGTTATCGATCTTTAGTTTCGCTTACTTGCTATAAAACAACAAAGGATGTTTATCCCCTTATTTTCTATATTAAGGTGCCAGAAAACTAGCCATTTGGCTTTTTATCTTAACTAAAACTTAGGCATTTTTATTTTCCTGAATTTTTATAAACTTTTTATGTGATTTTAGGTTTATTTTAATTCATTGCTTAGGTTTAATGCAGTTTTAGAATAGTATGGAATGTATCCCTAATTTTTCAACGTAAGTTAAGTCTTTTTTTTGTGTGATTTTTTATATGCAGTTTTCTGTGGAACGTATCTACCGCATAAAAAAAGACCCGACTGTATTCGTATTTATCATGCTCAGAAGTAAAGATTGATCACTTCCTATTATTTGCTGTATACTCTTAAATTTGCATTGATGATATTACTCTTAGCAACAGTATGATGGTATCTGTTAAGGTTGAGCTTATTCCAGTAGCTTACATTTCACTGTTCACCATAGTTCCCTAATTAAAATTTGTCCAACCAGGCTATGTTCCAGAATGTATGACATATGTTCCTGTTGTACCAACATGTTTGATTTTGGTTAAGCCAATATAGAATACAGTTTGACTGGCTAAACCCCAAATTGCCATCCTTATACATTCACAATCTAGTTGATATCCCCTTCCTTGTGAGGCACCTGTTTGTGTGTAGAATGACCTTCCAGTAATGTACTGGACCTTTTCATTCTTATTCTTATGCCCTTCTTATATTCTTTGCAGTACTTGTCTTCTTTACTACCCTATCTTCCATACTACCATCACTGGGATCTAATGTCTTGCCACAGAGTTTGCCATGCAGTTCAACCCATGGACATCCAAAAAGGAGGATCTGGGTAGTCTCATAATTCTTTAACCTTTGCTTTAGTGGTCCTTGGTGGCCCATCCAGGCTCAGTTGTCTAGTGGGCTTGCTACCAAGGATCAGTGATGTTGCAATAAGTCTCCTTCCCCATGGCACAGAGAAAGGGCTCAAGGTTTATCAACTCAAAGCAAAGAAAACATTAATTTTGAGATGTTTTCTGTGCCATGAAGGAAGTTCATAAATATTAATTTTAAACAAATTCTAGGTATGAAGTGACACCAGAGCATCAGTATAGCCAATCCTGAATGCAGTTGTTGCTTGCCCAGAGAGAGAGAGAGAGAGAGAGAGAGTGGCTCCTTGTTGAGTGAGAAGATCCCTGGAATCAAACTCCCTTTGTCAATGGGTAAATTTTCATCCTCAAAGTCTGTTGGGGGGGGGGGGTCCCATCAACAAACACCAAACATGTCAAGAAACCATCAAAACATCAACTGACAAAAAATAAGGCAGCAGTAACATGTCAACCTTTTTTTAATGCTACACTTTGAAAAACTTCCACTCTGGAAAATGTCACTCTCCTTTATCCAGAAGGGTTTGGAAGAATTGCCAGGTTCTCCAAAATCATTGAAGAAACTTTGTTCAGGGATTATTTGCATAGAAACATCAACTTCATGCAATGTCCATGAAATACAAATCATGGTTACCTCCACAAAACTTAGTTATTCTCGAAGAGTAATATCAGAGTGAGACCTCCTCAATCTCTCAGACAGAGATCTACTCCAAAATGAAAGGCCAAGGAGTGACAGCCATGAGGAGAATACTCATACATAGGGATAATCAACTGGTTCCCACCGGGAATATCATTCTTACTTTCAGCACACCTAAACCACCCAGTTAGCCTTTACATCTCAAATTCATTTTGCTTGAAATGTTAAAAGTATGGTCATTCTTAAATTGCCTGTCAAGATCTCGAGAACAAAGACTGTAAGAGCAAAACACCAAAATGCCCTAATTGTGAGGAATATCATACAGCATATTCCTGAGCATGCCAAAGGAGATCCAAAAATTAAAAACTGAACAGAGCATCCCATACTGGGAGGCGAAGAGGCAGTTACAACAAAAGTTGCAAAATATCTGGTAAACCTTCTTACACTGAGAATGCAACTGTAAAGTAAGGTCAGCAGGGATGCTAACAGATATGTTAATCCCACCTTCTCATGAGTACATCTGTGAATGGCATGATTTGCTTGATGTTTCTCTAGAGCACATAAAATCAATATCGGACTCATTCCTAAGGACATGACAAAAATGGTCCCATGATATGAATCCATTAATTGTAAAAATAATGGAACATGCACCACAGAGGATCAAATGCATATCTCCAGATACCTTAATAGATGGAATGGATACCTCCATTCCTCCTATACCACTACCACACACACACACACACACACACATGAGGATAAAACAATACATATACCAAGTGCCCTTGAGGGAGTCCAGTTTGATGTCATCTTGGAATCTTTCCTAATGAACAAATGATGGATACTGGCTATCTACAATTCTCAAAAAAAAATCCAAGGCTAATGAAAATAAAACCTCTCAATATAAGAAGCCAGATGATACTACCAAAAAATAAATAAAAGATTTCTACAATAGCATCAAAACATCTATGACTTCAAGGCCCTCTTGCAGAAGTATAAACCAATCTACTTTTGCCTACAGGAAATATATTTGAGACCTGGTGGCAATCCAGCATTATAAAATGCAGCCATACAGACAGAATTTGGGGGTAGACTTGCTCAATGAGCAGATGCCATCTATGTGTGCATCCTTACTTTTCTTCCAGCAAGTCTCACTTAAAAGAAACATAGAGGCAATTGCTATTGAACTCTCAGCTGGATTTTTTCTAACAGTATGCCACATCTACTTACCTCCTGCTGCAGATATCTCTCAGGATCTCATTACTTTCAAATGTGCCTTAGCTCGAACAAGAGACATCTGTCATCAGAGCCAAAAAGAATCCTGTATCCAATACATATCCTTCATAACAACTGACATTAAAGAAGTCTCTGACAAAATCATGGAAAATTAAGGGCAGAATTTTCCATACAGTTTCTGACCCAACCGATATTTGCTAAAATGTTAGCAGTATCTTCTTATCCCCTCCCCTTCCTGAGCTCCCTGACTAGAAATGCTAAGTAGAAAAACAACAATTTCTCTTTTTTTAAAATGCTGTGTAACTACTGTTGGACCAGCTGTCACCAACTGGCAAGTAGCAACTACTGTATCTCATTAATCTAACAGATAAGCTTAGGTGCTGACCATTATTCATGACTTATTTTTCACAGTATTAACAACACCACACAATTTTATCAAAGAGATGTTTTATTACCTGTTTATATTTCGCTGATTTTCAACTCAGCATCATCAGAGCACAACATACTTGTACATGCAACAGTGAGTGAGGGAAACTATACACTTGCAATGGACAAAAGATCTAAAGTTCTATTTTGGTACCCTCTAACAAAAAAAAAAAAAAAAAAAAAAAAAAAAAAAAAAAAAAAAACCTATGCAGGAGTTTCTCTTAGGATAACCGTCTCCCAAATTTTTGGCAAATTAATGCAACCATATTTGTTAAGGTTGTGAGAATTCTTCAAAGCCATTGCTGACTAAAAATAATCTTTCACATCTGTAAAGACTCCTAAATAGCACATTAGTTTTCCTTCATCTAATTCTGTGGGAAGGAGTGTCCAAAGCGTGGTCTGCCATTCCCAACTTGCCATAGTAATAGTAGCGAATGCATTTTTCATGTTCTTTTAGGCGGATGTTAACTGATCTTCCTGTTTGCCCATAATAGGCCACGTCACAAGGAACTTCATACACTCCTGGGTGTGCAAAAGGGTGAAGTTTATCCATAGGCGAGTGGATCAGAGTTGCCAGCTTGAAATGAGGTTTGAAAGTGGTGTGAATGCCATGTTTCACCAGTATTTTGGCTATCTTTTTTAATGTACCTCTGACATAGGGAACAGAGATGGTCATGTTGTATACTTGTGTATTCGAGAGAGTAGAGTAATGGGCCTATGTAGTATTTTATCTATTTTGTAGGGATTATAGCCATTGGCTAAGAACGTATGGCGCAGATATTGGAGTTCTGTGGTCAGAGCTATATCGTTAGAACAAATGGCTCTGTGTGTAAGTGTTTTTTAAATGCCATACTGTTGGACTGGGTGATGATGTGATTGTTTATGTAGGTATCTTTCTATGTGTGTAGGCTTTCTGTAAATGGAAAAAGATAGTGATCCATCTGAAAGGCAGGTGGCTAACGTGTCAAGAAATGGTAAATAGTTATTTGATTCTTTTTCTACTGTGAAGTGGATTTTGGGGTGTTGGCTGTTTAGGTAGGTGACAAACGCCTCCAAAGTGTCTTATCCATGGGGCAGATGGCGAATACATCATCTAAATAACGTAACCACACTTGTAGCTTGTATGTAGTTGTGGTAAGTACTTTGTTTTCAGTGTTCCGTGTAAAAATTTGCTAATGGGGGAGAGGGGGGAACCCATAGCAGTACCATTAATCTGTTTGTAGAATTTTGCTCCCCATGTAAAGTAACCTGCATTCATGGTAAATTTAAATAATTCAAAAATATCAGGGAGAAATTTAGACTTGATTAAATCAAGAGTGTCTATAAGGTACATTAGTAAATAAAGAGGTGACAAGTGTGTTGTGCTCTGATGATGCTGTGTTGAAAATCAATGAAATACAAGCAATTAATAAAGCATCGCTTTGATAAAATTGTGTGGTGTTATTAATACCATGAAAAATAAGTCATGAACTATTGTATCTATTCTACAGAATATTCTGGTAGAGCCTTTTCCAGATACCTGGAAAAAAGACAGCAATTACTATCACTTTTCCTAAGCCATGAAAGAATCCAAAGTCCTCAAAAACTATCACCCAGTTGATTGTGCAAGGTTCTGATAAAAATGGTTAATCTGTTGTCTTTAGTGGTTTCTGGAGTGACACATTCTTTTTCCAGAACACAATCTGGCGTTTTCAAATATCATTCCACAACTGATCATTGAGTCTGTCTGGAAACATCCATTACAGATGCCTTCCTAAAACATAAGCACTTGGTATCAGTTTTCTTTGATGTGGAAAAAAAGTATATGATGCTGCTTGGAGATTTGAAATATTGAAAAAACTACACAATTTTGGTCTACAAGGATATTTCCCTCATTTTATCCAACTGAATATTCTAAGACAGACCGAGTTGGAACTACATTTTCCCAACCATATACTGAAGATGAGTCCCACAAGTTTCACTTTTAAGCATTATGCTTTTTGCACTCAAGGTTAATCATAACCAAACAACTTGCTCCAACTTTAAGTATTGCCCTCTTTGTGGATGATTTTACCGTCTTTTGTTATTGATGTAATATGAGAGTTATAAAAAGACAGCTGCAGCAAGCACTGGCCATCTTTCAAAATGTGTGCTTGCAAATAGATTCAGATTTTCATTGCAAAAGACAGTTTGTGTGCATTTTTTTTTGTTGCAGGCTTGTCTTTATCTTGATCCTGAACTCAGACTTTAGGACAAACTTTAATAACAATTGTATCATAAATCAAGTTCTTGGGAGACAAGAAACTTAGCTTCCTCCTTAACATATGCCAGTTGCAAAATAAGTGTGATATAGTAAAGCAGTGAACTTCCTTCCACCAAGTCTTCCATCTCTTGTGAATGCTGACAGAATTTCTTTGCTTTGATTGTACCATGCACTGATCATATCAAAATTCAATTATGTGTCTGTCTGAAGTCATGCTTCTGCAGAGAGAGAGAGAGAGCTATAATGGTCAGACCTTGTCTACCAACATGCCATAAGAATTGCATTTGGAGCATTTTGAACTTCACCAATTCCATAGTCAATATGTCAATGCAGACAAACCATCCTTATCACTTTTATGCAACAGTTTCCTCTACTTGTGTGTAGAGGCTTAAGTGCTGTGAGGACATCATGTTGGAGGCTTAATGGATTGTATATAGCACTCAGAAAGGATTAAAACAGAATTTAAAACTTCCTATATTTCATCTCAGTCACTGAGACATCTTCAGGGATTACAAAAAACTAATGTAACATATACACAAATACCACACAATACTAAGCTCAACCAAGTGGATGACTCTAAAGTCCTATCTAGGTGGAGCACCCTCTGAGGGTGGTTGTAGGTGGTTGTAAGCTTCCTAAGATTTCCCAAATCTTAGGAAGCTTAATGCAACCGTATTTATTAAGATTTGGTTGATTTCTGAGAGTTGCTGCTGATTCTAAAAATAGTCTCTCTTTTTTTTTTTATTTACTTGAATTTGCTGTGGTGGAGCATGGTGTTATTTCCCCATGAGATCCTGTGGGTTGTATTCAAGACATGGTCAGCCAGACCTGGCTGACCATAGTCGTGGTTGCAGATGTATGACTTGTGTTCCTCCAGGCAGATGGTTGCTGATCTGCCTGTCTGTCCAAAGTATGCCAGCTTACAGGAACAGGGTACTTTATAAACTCCAGGCACTGAGGGAGGAGGGAGCTGATCTTTTGTAGAATGGATAAGGTTAGCAAGTTTGCAGTGGGGCCTAAATGCTGTGTAGGTTGTACTTTTTTTTAAATCTTGGCTATTTTTTCTGATGTGCCACAGATGTTGGGTATGGTGATGGCATTTCTAAACTCTTTCTGAAGAGAGGAACGGGAGGAGGAACTGATTTTTTTTTTTTGATACTGTGATCACTGTAGCCATTGGAGAGGAAAGTGTTGTGTATATAGTCAAACTCAGTTGTAAGGGCGGTTCCACTGAAACAAAGATTGTGGGTTCTCAGTTAGAGTTTTAATAATGCCATACTGTTGAGTAGGGTGGTGGTGGGAGAGTTTGTGAATGTATCTATCTGCCTGTGTATATGTGTAGGTTTTCTATATACTGTGAAGGAAAGTAAATAGAAAGGAATGGTAAACAATTGCTTACCCTTCCTAGACACCTTAATTAAAAAAATTAAAAAACTTACTTTAAAAAGTATCTTTCTGGCTGCCAGACATTATGAAAAAACTCAAACCTTTCTGTTCCCGTCCCCCCGAATATACGGTTTACCAGAAATCCACAAACCCAATTCCCCACTAAGACCTATAGTACATGCCACTAGCGCACCTTGCTACAAACTGTCAAAGCAGCTCGCCAACTCTCTGACCCCCCCCCCCCCCCACTGGACTTTCCACATCCTATATAAAAAACTCTACCCATTTTAAAACCCTAATAGAAAATCTAACCTTAAATAACACAGACACATTGGTAAGCTTTGACATCTCCTCACTGTTTACCAATATTCCCTTAATTGATACCTTAACACTCTTAGAAAATTTTCCTTCTGCCATCTTAGATATCTTTTCCTTTGCCATCAATTCTGGTTATTTTTCTTGGAAGAACAAAATCTACAAGCAGATAGAGGGAACTGTCATGGGTTCCTTCCCTCTTGCCAATTTTTATATGGAAAATTTTGAAAAACAAGCCATAGACTCAGCACCCCCCCCCCCCATCAACCCTACTATCATGTAGATGATGTGGTCTCTATTTGGCCTCATGGCCTAGACACATTAGACTCCTTCCTCAGTCACCTCAACAGCCTACATCCAAGAATCCAGTTTACGGTGGAAAAGGAAAAGAACAATTGTTTACCCTTCCTAGATACCTTAGTTACATGTCTTCCTAATGTTACACATTCCTTCTGTATATTGAAAACCTATGCACACAAGCAGATATATTCACAAACTCTCCCACCACCACCCCGCTCAACAGTATGGCACTCTAACCAAGAGAGCCCACAATCTTTGTTCCAGTGGAACTACCCTAACAACTGAGCTTGACCATATACACAACACTTTCCTCTCCAATGGCTACAGCAATCACAGTATTAAAAAAAAAATCAGTTCCTCCTCCCGTTCCCTGGTCTTCGATTCAGAAAGAGTTTAGAAATGCCATCACCATACCCAACATCTGTGGCACATCAGAAAAAATAACCAAGAATTTAAAAAGGTACAACCTACACACAGCATTTAAGCCCCACTGCAAACTTGCTAACCTTATCCATTCTACAAAAGATCAGCTCCCTCCTCTCTCAGTGCCTGGAGTTTATAAAGTACCCTGTTCTTGTAAGCTGGCATACTTTGGACAGACAGGCAGATCAGCAACCATCTGCCTGGAGAAACACAAGACATACATCTGCGACTACGACTGTGGTCAGTCAGGCCTGGCTGACCGTGTCTTGGATACAACCCACAGGATCTCATGGGGAAAAAACCACCATGCTCCACCACAGCAAATTCAAAAAAAAAAGAGAGACTATTTTTAGAATCAGCAGCAACTCTCAGAAATCAACCAAATCTTAATTAATACTGTTGCATTAAGCTTCCTAAGATTTGGGAAACACTTGTCATCAGAGATCCCACCTTGCATTCCAGGCCACCTACAACCCCCTTAGAGGGCGCTCCACCTAGATAGGACTTTAGAGTCACCCACGTGGTTGGGCTTAGTATTGTGTGGTATTTGTGTATATGTTACATTAGTTTTTTGTAATCCCTGAAGATGTCTCAGTGACTGAGACGAAATATGAGAAGTATTAAATTCTGTTTTAATCCTTTCTGAGTGCTGTATACAATCCATTAAGCCTCCAACATGAAGTTTCCTCTACTATATGCTACGAAAATAAAATCCTTACAAGTGTTAAATCGTTAATAGTCTGATTGTTAAATAGTAATTTCTATTCTTATATCGTAATTCTAATCTTATCATACATTATTTTACTGTTTCTTGAATCTGTCCTTTTGCTTACTTAAAACCTTATATAATCAAAATCCTACCGGCTACTCTATTGTTATGTCGCTGCTTTCTCTATATTATATCTTGTTCTACCTCTATAATAACTCTCCTTCTAATCTACTGTCGTGCCCCTAAAATATTAATTCAGATTTATTTCCTCTTCGGATATTGGCAAAATTTATATTTTGCTGCGCCAGCCAATATCCTATAACAGAAGAGACTCTTGTTCAGGGAAATAATTCAAAATTCAAACGGATACACACAATATTTTATCTTGCGCTAATGCTGTGCAGATTCAGTTAGCAGTTGTAGACCGAATCTCACTTAAGCAATTATATCTAAATTCCTTCCCGCCGAAAAGGTTCTATTTCATAAGTGGTGGTTTGAATTCGTAATCAGGCATAAACTCAGGTATAAGGTACAAAACATGTTTATTGGAAAAACATAAAACATATACAGCTATGTAAGTTAAAATACTCAATGGATCAAAATTCACTCTAAGTTAAGGTTTATACTAAATCACAATGAATCAGAGCAAGTTAAATCCTTCAATTATGAAAGCATAACATTAGGTTTAAGCATAATACTACTACTATATAATTCCTTTCACAAGTTAATCAGAGAATACGCATCGAACACTTTCATTTAAGCAAGTCTAGCCATTCACAAATTACTGCCTATTAACAATCTTCTTTGTTCCACAAGGTCTTAATTAATTCAGTCAAATTCTCACTAAAAGTTCTCCGCTAGTGTCCTTTAGTTACAATGCACACAATTTTCTTTGTTCTTCTAAACGAATTTTAACATTTAACGAAAACTCTTACATTACCAGATCTTTTCAGATTTCATGCCGCCATCTCATGTAGGTCTGGATTACCTTACTGCCTATTCTTCGGCCGTCTTTGCACCTGGCGATGTACTACGCTTTTTCTTCTAATCATTTCCGACTGTTGCATGCTGTCTACTGCTCCGCAGGAAACTTTCTCCAATGGAACATTCTGCTAAGGCTCAATTCCACATAGGCTGTCGTATTGCGATCAGCTCTGCTTGAAAATCTTAAAGCATTCTCAAGAAAAGAACCTGCCGTCCGTCATTACTGTAGTCGGCCCACCGCTCTCTCACGAATCCTCCGACCACCTCCCCCTAAAACTCTAATCCAGCAACCGAAGATCAAAAGGTCAAAAAGCCCCCTAAAATGGCGTGCTTCGTCTTTTATTCGCCCTATTCGGGCGCCCTCTATTCGATGTGGTTTTTACCCACGAACCCCATCGTTCATGTCACTTGGGTGATCCTACACTCTCCCTAACCTGTCAGATTACATTATTCTAGGTAGCCGCTCTGACGTCATTTTTCCGCGTAGGTATAGCCTCCACCGCTACGCTTGACTCGTACAGATTATACGCGATTATTCCGGATTACTACTTATAATTTTTCTCCGAATTTCGCAATGTACTAGACAGCTTACTTGGGAATTACAAATAACTTAACGATTCCCTTACACAATTGTTACTATTTTGACACAAAATTCTCTGCTTCTCATTTCAGTTATGCAGGAATAACTCTCACTATATGGCACACATGGACTACACATTATTACAAAACATAAAACAATACTTCATAATTATTAGCTGATGTGCAGATATCTCCTTAATTAGTAGTAGTTATCATGTTAAATCCAGAATGAAGAATTTACTTGTAAAGCTCTCCATTCAGGATCTAACACAAGACTATTCCTACTTGGTCAGTTATTTTTTGCTGAAAGTGGAGAATCTATACACCACTCATTAGACTGCCATAATACCTTTGATTTATGAATAAAAGCTGTTTTTCAATCTCTAGATATTAGTGTAGACAACATAGCAGAGATACCACTGTGCAGCTTTTCTTTCTGTCGGCTACCCAAACATTCTCTTCCTGGTTGTCTACTAGCATCTTTTTCATGCACATAGAAAGGAATACTCTGATTTTGTGCCTGTCTGCACACAGATGGTTCAAAATCTGAGGCTGGATTTTCTGCTGTCTTCCCTAGATAGCATATCTGCTCATATTATACTGTATGATAGCGCTTTCTTTACACTGCCTGTGACTGCATCACTACCAACAGTGTATTTTATATATACAGATTCACAAGGTCCTTATAGGCAATAAGGTGTCTAGAGCTGCAGAAACATCCAGAGCTCTCTCTCTCTCTCATATCCAACATGTCCTCTTTCAGTTATGGAAGCTACACTTATATGCATGCTTCTGTTGGATTGTAAACAACCTCAGGATTATGGGAAACAAGACTACAGCTAGATTAGTTGCTTTTTCAGCTTCCAACTTCATCTGCCTGTCCTTTACATCAAGTACTAGCAGACATCAGATACAGTCTTTTATCCCAGTGGCAGTCATCATAGAGTATGAGAGACCAATGCAGAGGTCCATCAAATCAAGCCTGAAATCAAATTATGGCAGTCTAGTCTATGCAGGGACCATAAAGAGGAAGTTGTTCTTGCTTAGTACTGCACAGATCATACTCATCTTACACACTTCTTTCAGGGGTAATTATATGCTTATATGTGAGCTATGTGGTACCTGACTTACCATCGTTCATATTTTAATTGACTGCCCCTGTTTTGGGGCAGTCAATTAAAATATGAATGATGTGACTAAAATAGTGAGCACAGTCACTATTTTAGTCACATTCATAATCTTCTTGAGCCTATACACTAAAGCCAATTTTATCAGATTCATCAATCTGATAAAATTGCAGAAACATATTTTGATTATATATCAAAAGATATATACACACAATTAAACTAATATGTGTATATCTTCTTATATACGTTATGCACATATTAGTTTGATTTTGTGTATATAAGCTTTTCATATCTGTTTTTTTATGAATGATTTTCATGAATTTTTATTTTTACACTCATTTATAGATTTGTTTCTACATACCTTTTGCATTTGCTTTTGTATATCACTTTTATACCTGTTTGCACAGTCTGGCCTTAGTATGCCTTGCACTATTAAATCCAAAACAAATTAATTGGATACTTAGAATAGGACATGTCACAAGATGATGAAAATTTGACATTATGTCAGAGGCACAGGTCAGTTCTCCTCATACCTTAGAGGTTATGTTGAAGTCTCCTTCCAGTTAACCAGCTCTGAACCTTAAACAATTTGGTTTGGGACTATGTTTCAAGTAAAAGGCTTCATCGACTACATTTTTTTGTACTCGCAAAGCTCATGGGCATATTCACAACCTGAAAACATGAGTACTGTTATTCATAGTTAAACAGTTTCATATATTTGAAAACTGTACTGTAGGATGATCTGCAGCACCATTTCATCAAGTGAAAAATGTATCATTTATACATTTAACACTTGATGAAATGTATAAGAGATAATTTATTAATTTTTATTATTTATTTATTTATATAAGAGATAATTACTTAAGGTAGTATGTGATAGAGGGAACTAGGAGTGGGAGAATATTGGATCTGGTCATAGGATCAGAAGATATAGGTGTGACACCTTTTGGCAATTGCATATGGAAATATGACTTCTGCATTGCTTCAACTGGAAGAGACCTCAATAAAGGTAGAAACCAGTCTGGGTAGTGACCCTTCCCATAATGCATAGCATTATGCATGTCTGTAAGGAGATGTACTTTGCATTATGGGATACTAAGGCAAGTGATGTGAAGTCATACCACCTTTACCATGAGTTGTCCAGTCCTGAAGATTCTTCAGGGACAAACTTTGTTTGCTTACACTTGGATAAAGGATTAAACTAAATATATAATTTATCCATAATCAAGGTGATCACATTACCTTCGATTAATGAAATTAACCATGCGGTCTTGACTTTGGAGATTGTAAAACATGAGGAATATTCCTTCGAGGCAGGTAATTATGACAACCTTAGGAAGAAAGCTAAAATCTTTACCATGGCATAAAACACTGCAGGATAAGTATATTAGTAGTACATGCGATATACCGTATTTGCTGGCGTATAAGACGCACACCCTTTTTTGTACACATTTTTTAGAGAAAAAAACCTTATCACTGAATATTATAATGAATTTACAGTATTTCAAATATAAAGTAATAAGTAGGTCTACTTTCAACAAATATCTAATCTAACTAGGAAAGAGTACCTACCTTTTAATCTTCTTCGTCAAAACCCAGAAATTCATCTCCAGCTTGAAACCTCTTCTAAATCAGAATCTGAGTCCTCATACAACAAATTGTCCTCTGTACCATCCAATGCATTATTAATGCCACACTTAAATGATTTAACCACTGTCTCAGTTTTCACAGCATTCCATGAAGCTTTGACCCAGTCACAAACTTGCAAAATGCTATGCTTCTTCCTGATGGCGTAACCTCAAAATCTGAAGACATCCAGCAGTGTTCCACTTCACCCTCATAAATCCCTTAAATGGTTTATTAATACAGACATCTAAATGTTGAAACTGACTAGTTAGACCTCCTGGAATTACATCTAACTGAGTTTTCAATTCCTTGAGTTTATTTTTAACATCTTCTGTTCTGTGAGAACGAAACTGATTCCATACTAGCAGGGCAGGCTTCTTTAACAGCCTGCCAGAGCCCCTAGACCAAATGTTATCTATCCATAACTGGAATACATAACTAACGTAACCTGAATGCTCTCACACACCACAAGGAAGCAAGAAAGAAAACACGTAACTCAGAACAGAGAAAATTTCCAGAAATGAAAGTAATAAAAATCTGAGTATCGGCGTATAAGACGCACCCTGGTTTTCAGACCTATTTTCAAAGAAAAAAAGTGCGTCTTATATGCCTGCAAATATGGTAGTTAAGAGTTCGTCTAGAAGAGGCAATATTAAATTGCATACCTAGGTAAGGATGGTTAATCAGATAGGAGTTACATGCATGAGTAATATCAATCAGTATGACCTGTAGAAGAAGAAAATGCTGTGGAGGGTATATAAAGAGAAAGATGACCAGCATGGCAAGGATGGCAAAATCAGATTATGAGAAGAATCTAGCAAAGCAAACCAAAGGAAATCCCAACGAGTTGTTTTCTTATGTAGCAAGTAAGAGGAAGAATGGCTATGGAAGATTAACCTTAATGAGTGATGATGGTCACAAGGAGACAGAAGCAGATAAAATAGTTGAGTTACTGAGTGACCACTTTGCAAAGGTATATCATCCTAGTGAGGTTACTGCTTTAACATATGAGACTTATACTGATGTGGATGAATTAGAGGTACTTAAGATATTGCATAATTTCAATATAAATACAGCTGTGGAATTAGATGGGATATCAGCTAGAGTTTTGTGAGAACTTGCAAGGAAACTCGCAATGCCTCTGACTAGGCCCTTTAAGTCTTAGCTCTCATAGAGTTCCAAGGGAGGGGAAAAGAGGGGCAAAATAATTCTTTTGCATAAGGGAGGTTCTAAGACTGCATTAGCAAATTATAGACAATCAGTATCTCAAGTGCTGTGGTAAAAGTTCTAGAAAAAATGGTAAAAAAGAGAATTCAAGAATGGGTAGATAAAAATATGATACTGTATGAGGGTCGGCATGGCTTTTTGAAGGGTTGGTCATGCCTTAGTAATTTACTGACTTTTTATAATAGAGTAACAGTTGTGTTGGATGAAGGAAATGGCTACACAATGAGTTTGCTGGATTTTACAAAGGTATTTGACAGAATACCACATGGAACTCTGTTATGCAAATTAGAACAAATGAGATGGATAGGACACTGTTTAAGTGGATAAGAGGGTGGCTACTAGACAGATATCAAAAAGTGGTATATGGAGGGGCTGAATCAGGGCGAAAACAGGTGAGTAGTGGTGTGCCACATGGTTCAATACTAGGACCATTGCTGTTTAATTTGTACATAAATGATATAGGAAATAATCTGAAAGGAAATATTTGTTTTATGATGATGCGAAATTAGGTAGAGTAGTATTAATCAGAGCAATGTGGAGAGCTTGCTGGACGATTTAAATAGGCTGTCAGTATGGACAAAAGAAAATGGGTACCAGTTTAATGTGGAGAAATGTAAAGTTATGCATTTTAGGAAAAACAGATTACAAACCATGTATCATATTGATGGCACTGTACTCCAGAAAATAGGTGAAGCTAGAGATTTAGGAGTGGTGGTAGACAGAATTAAAGTTTAGAGGACATATTGCTAAGGTGGTCCATAAGATACTTGGGTATTGAAGAACACATTAACATGTAGAGATAAGAAGTTGTTATTCCTTTTTATAAGGCGTTAATATGCCCACATCTGGATTACTGTGCTCAAGTCTGGTCCATTGGGTTTCTTAGGGATGAGGAAGCAGTGGAGAGGATTCAGATGCAAGTGAGCAAGATGGTGAGTGGCCTGTGGAATGTTCTCTATGAGGATAGATTGTGGGTTTTTTTTTTTTTTTTAATAACGAAACCTGTGGTGCGATCATAATTAAAAGAAACGCACGTATTAACCACAGTGAAAATTATTTAATTGTAAATATTTCATCCTAAGTATCTTAGGACATCATCAGTACAGTAGTTTAAAACAATAATAGGAATAACATACAGTTAGGGCGCATGATTACAATAGAATCTAATTAAACGTGTGTAACGTGTTACAGAAGTAAAAAATAAATAAATAAATAAATATTTAAAACAATTTTGTATGACAATTTCCCATACTTTAGGAATAGTCGTTGTGGTTTAAGTTTGGTCTATGTAGTAGGGCTTCAGAACCTTCTTTGTATAAACGTTCATGTTTATATAAAGATCTATGTAGAAGTTTAGACTTTTCCCAAAGGATCCTATGGTTTGGATTTTCAATTCCGTGTTGAGAGAGGCCAAATTTCTGTGGTTTAAAAAGATGGGTCTTGCTGTTCTGAAATGCATTTCTGAACAGACCTACCTGTCTGTCCAAAGTAAGACAATTTGCATGAGCATGGAATCTCATAAACGCCAGGCAACATCAAAGGTGAGAGTTTGTCCTTAGGAGAAGATAACAAGTTGTAAATTTGGTTGATAGGTTTGTAAGTAGTGGCAAAATTGTATTTCTTTATAATTTTAGAAAGACGTTCGGAGATGCCTTTGATGTAAGGTATGGGAATCCTATGGACTGCTTCCTGTCCATAGGATGGTGATTTTTTGAGTTGTTTGAGGATTATATCCATTTAGGATGGCTGTATTTTTGAGGGTGTATGGATTGCAGAAGTTGATTGGTATTAGAAAAAGAGGGAATATGATAGAAACATTTAAGTTGCTTAAAGAGTTTTATAGGATTGATGCAGGGGAAATGTTTCAGTACTTGGCTAGAAGGACCAGAAGAAGGGATCATCCATGGAAGTTGAGTAAAGGTGTGGTTAGTTAAGGGTGAGGACTAGATTTTTTGCTTGGAGAGTGGCAAATGAGTGGAATGGGTGCCAGAGTCAGTTGTGAGTGCTTTTTCTGTTCATGGGGTCAAGGAGAGGTATGATAGATTTGGTCTCCTGCAATGAGTCTTCGGACTCCATTGAAGTATCAGTATAAAACATTGCCATTTTATGCTCTCCCCATCCTTCCTAGATACCAACAGTAATAATGGTGAAAGTTAGTCTTAAATGAACTATTTAGGAAACAACATTTTGGTCAAGTGAATTGTTGCATTTTTCTGAATGCATATTCTGTATGTGTAATATGATACTGATCATGTAGAGATAAATGTGAACTGTTTGATTATACTGGTTCAGTTTTTGTACTTCGTGGAGATGGGGTTGCAGTATTTATTTTGTGGAAAAGTCAGCTCATCGTAGGAGCATGTTACATGACATGATTACCATTATAGTATTTAGTTTTTTTAAAACAAAGTAGTATTTTGTATTCTACCTAACACTAAGAGCAAAAACTGCTGGTATATTTTTTATCTTATTTTTCAGCACTACATTTTCTGTAGTGCTGAAATAAGTAATTTAGATGTAGTAAGTGCAAATGTTTTGATTTCTATGAATCTAAATAATACCAAAAATTCATTTCCAGATAATATGAGCAAAATGCCAGTTTCTGTTGCTACTTCAGTTTTCTTATTTCACCAATATTTATCTTTAATTGAGAAAATAACTCATCACTAACCTTTTCCTAAAAAAAAATGGAAACACATTAGTTTCATTCTTAGAATTCCCTTTATTTAAAAATAAAAATAAAAAAGGAAAAGCTAGTTCTTATTTTTAATTTTATCTTTATGTTAAAGACTTCCAATTTAAAGTTATTACCACAAAATTATCACCTTATTTATTAATTCTTTATTGTTTTCCTAAATTAAAGAAATCCATCTGCAATCAATATTCTTACTGCTTAAATGCATTTGTCTGATTGATAGCAGCAAATGTATATTGCACTCTTAATCAGGATATCACTTATCTTTAATTGAATGACGAAAATACTCCAGCAGTTGCTTCCATAGCATATGATCAGGTTTAACATAAATGCTTTTAAGCAAGTTCTCATCTTGTAATGTTTGTAATTTTTATTGTTGTTTAGTAAAGGAATGAATATTTATCATTTAACATCCCTGTTAATGTTGGATCCTCTCCCCTTTTTCCTTTTATATATCAGTGGCCCTTACTAGGTGTATATCTCATTCATGCATTTGTAGTGATAATACAATGCCATTCCTCCTATGTCACTGTATAACCTCTGCACTACACATTCAAAAAGAGTTATAAGAATTTGTGCCACTAACTGTCATTCTTCACACTTCTGCAGTAGAAGGAGATAGTGTAGTTAGTCTCTCACTAAAACTCAAGCACTTGCTTCTCACTCAAAAATAATTGTCTTTTTCATTCTTATTTTTTAATGGTCATATCTAGGTATTCAAAACTGCAAAATATAACAAAGATCCTCTGATAATTCTGTAATATGGAATTTTCTAGTTTGCATGTAGTAAGTAGTTATAGATTTATTTTTATTGAATATGTCTGTTGGAAGAAATAAAAAAACAAATATCTGCAAATTAGTAAATAGAAGATTTGCTTAATTTGAAACAGAATGGTAAAAAGTTTAAAAATAATAATAATAACTGAATATTAAGATAACTTTTATAATCTTGCTTATATCTTTAAGCTACAGTTAACTGCAGTGGACTTTCACTATTACAAACCTTGTAGAGATGACCATAGGAAATAGCGGATAGTTTGTTTATAATGAAGTATACTGTAGTGAAAGTCAAAATTAAATAATTTGGCTTAAAAAATTTAGTCAACCAGTCAAAATATTTGAAATTAAATAGGAAATAGTATTCTCTGATATCATGAGGACTATTTTCCAGTTTATTAAACCAAAAATTAGAATTTGAATTCAGATTATATGTGTTTGGAATAATGCCTTGTGCATATTTACTTTTGAGTTATCATCATACATGATAACATTTATTTATTTTTAATTCTGTTTTACTTTCATAGTATAGTAATATTTTTATTCCCATGTTCTCTGCACAGTGGCCAGTCATCTACCATATTTGTTCCATATTGTTACGTTGCTAGTGCACACAGGCCCAGTATCTCTGAGGGCTTCAATTCATGGACTTGTTATTAACATCATTCACTCACTTTGTACCTGCACCAAACCATCATTCAGTGGTAATTACTGTTTTGTAAAAAATTTATATATATTTTGAATTGTGAAAATATAATTGTTAAATAATATCATAAATAACTGAATTCAGGGATATTTTACAGTATTGAAATCCTTTAGATAATTAGTAAAAGTTATTGTTGATAATTTATTTTAAATAAAGGAAAGATGCAAGTTAAGCTGTGTGTGTGGGGGGGGGGCTTCATCAGTGGTTTTCAGGACTTTGTGGAAGTATGTAAAATAATGATAAAAATAAAATGGATGATTTGTTTCTCTTTCAACTAACCACTAGCAATTTATACAATGTTTGGGAATAGATTTCTTTTGAAATTGTTTAGTGTGTGTTTGTAAAACTTTTGTATTTGCTTTCTTCACTGATGAAGTGTTAATAAAAGTCAGATAATTGATATTACTTAGATTTTCCCCTCATGGTGGAGTGGAATTCCCATTGATAGGATAGTACCGGTCCTTTTCAGTCTTCCTCTTTTTCTATACTTTTCTTTAATTTTTTTTTTTTTTACTATCTCATCTTCTAGATCACCATTACTGGGATACAGTGCCCTGCTGCAACAACATCTTCATTTCCAAAAGCTCTCATGAAACCCTGAGTGCCAGTCAGCCAAAAAAGATCAAGACAGAACATAGGAAATATTTAGAGATGTCTACTATATCAAATTCCATAGCTGTTAAACATGGTCAAATCAACACACTATGGTAGACATCAGAGTCCAAAACAGTCTTGGATCCAATTTATATCATCTAACAATCATACTAGCATCTGTAGCTCAGTTTAGATGAGTTCTTTGGTTGGAAAGACCTCAATCCAAATCCCATGCGAGGAATCTTTACTGTTTTTAATAAGATGGTGAATTAGCCAGTCTGGTACAGAGGCGGAGGGTTTTTCATCCTTCAAAACAGGCAAGCCAGCCAGAAGAACACAGGCAGTATGTAGACATAGGACACTACAGGAATAAGGATTAACCACCCTATTCCATCAGGTTTGATTTCAAATACTTGCACAGTATAGTGTGGGTTTATGCATAAGCATAAATCAAGAAGGAACCATATAGCCAGTGCAAAAATTACATGGAATAAAATCTAGAAAAAATGAAGCATAGGTATAGAACACATGTCCATCTATCTTGGAACATAACAGTTGTGCAGTTGCTAAACTCAAAGTGATCTCATCAACAGCTTTGCATCCTTTCAAATCTTTGATACTGAAAGAACAACAGGAGAAACATTGAGTCATTATCACTTTCATTTTTTCTTGCCATTATAGTAGGGGTTGCTGACATTCATTATGAGATTATCAAACATCTTTTAGCATCTTCTGTGCTTCTTCTCTTACTATACAGCAGATTACGTACAAGGAGGAATTTTCAAATTCATGGCATAAGTCAGTTGGTCACTGCCATGCCAAAATTAAGAAAAGATCCAACATAAGCAAGCAGTTACTGAACTATCACTCTGACTGTCTTTGTAAAATATTAGAGAAAATGGTTGATGCCAAACCTCTGTTGTAGTTTGAAAGCAGTAATCTTCTCTCTTATGTGTATACACACATAGTGGTGTTGACACCATTCAACATTGGTGCATTTGGTCCTTGTAGAAACCTATATAATAGATGCATTCCTGAAATCAAAACACCAATATCAGTTTTCTGTTACTTGGAAAAAGCTTATGACACAACCTGGCATATAAAATGGCATCTTAAGAGATCTCTGTAATTTAGGTCTCATGGGGCATCTTGTTTTTTGTGACATCTTTCTTTCTAATCAAGTCTTCGAAGTGTGAGTGGGATGCAAGTTATCTCAGTCATATCATCAGGAATAGCATATTCTGCAAGGCTCTGTCTTAAGCATGACATTTTTTTCTTGTCAAAGTAAACTCAATCACTGCACAACTTCATTCAAAAGTAAGCAATGCTCTTTATGTTACTGACTTCACAATTTACTGTTATTCTTGTAACATGACAGTGATTGAATGACAACTTCAACACGCTACTGATCATGTCTCTTCATGTGATAGTAATGGGTTCACATTTCAGCAGAAAGTGTCTGTGTGCACTTCCAAAAATGCAAGCATCACCAAACTCAGAATTAAGCATGGTACAAACTATTATTCCTTTAGTGATGGAAGCTGAGTTCTTAGGACTCATTTTTGATAGAAAGCTTACATTCCCTGCACTCATTCATCAACTAAAAGAAATGTGAAAAGGTGTATGGCATATCCTTTACACTCTGTCTTCTGCAAAATGTGGTGGATCAGTTTTCTTGTTTCACCTTTATCGTGCATTTGTTCAATCCATGATGAATGTTGCTAGTGTATTTTGCACAATATTAGACTAAGTTCAATATTAGACTACCATTCATTTGTTTCATGTGCATATGAAAGATTATATAAGCTATTGGCATCAGTATTGACAACATTACTTGTAACAAACATAATAATATTCTGTGACATGTTTGCACTCCATCATGCAAGTTCTTGCTATTCCACTAGAGGAATTCTTATACTCAATCATCATCAGGTTTACCTGTAACTGTTTGATGTACACAGTGCAGACCATTCTGATTTCTTACCCATATATTTCATTCTAATGGTTTGAGATCTGAGACCTCTGTTGATTGTGCTGCTGTTTTTCCTAACTATTTTTCTTTGTCAGATACCATTCAATTGCCATAATTACGCTACTCAGTTGCATGCCATTCATGCCTCTCGGAAGACCCTGTAACCTCTAGAGAGCGCATCCCCTGGGTGGCGGATAGGGGAGCCCACCAGATATGGCGGGGTGGTCCGAATATGTTGAATAAGGACTCGTGGACCAACATGGCCACAGGGGTCTATCATCTTGATAGCGAAGGAAGTGGCTTTCCCGTGGTCCCCTAGCTGGGTCTATTCTCTCTCTTCCCTCTTCTTTGAGGTAGGCCCCCTTGCTCTTTAATCTTTCCTATATGACATTCCTCACCCAACTCTTGTAAGTCATGACCCTAATGCTATTAGAGTAATCGAGGGCTCATTCTATTTCTATCTCTACTCTATCTCTATGTCTTCTCTTTAAAATTCTCTCCTACCACCTTAAGGCAAGCTTGAAGGCCTCAAGATGGCAGCCCAATCACCAAGCTAGACTGCAGGTGGCCAGTAACCCTCTCACTCAAAATTTTAACCCACTAAAAAGACTAATGAAGGTAGTAAACGGACAGACTTTTTTGGTAATGAACCGGCTGGGAATAAGGATTCGAGAAGAAAATTATCGAAAACAAAAAAAAAAAGCAGAAATACACCTATTGGAATATAGCCACCTGGAATGTGAGAAGTATCCACCACAAAATCATAGAACTGGACCAATAGCAGTAATTACAGAATCTAAAAAAAAGCAGAGAGGAACAGACGAAACTGAAAATTATATCTATATATACAGTGGGGTAAAAGCAGAAGAGAGAGCTAAATCTGGTGTAATGATCTTTCTACATAAATCTCTTAGAAACAATATAATCCATTACAACTTTTGGAGCAATAGAATAATAGAAATGAGAATTAAAATAGACAGAGGCTATATGACAGTAATTGGAACTTATGCACCTGAAGAAGGAAAAGAGGAGGACTCAGAAAACTTCTACACCCAACTGCAGAACATATTAAATAAGACCAATCCTAAGGATCACATTTTGGTAATAGGAGATCTCAATGCAAGAATTGGCAATAAACCATATAAACCAAACATAGGCCCTATCGGAGAACTTAACTGTAATAGAAATGGAAATAGATTAAGAGGTTTTACTATAAGCAATAACATTAAAATAATGAACACCTTCTTCAAACATAAAGACATCCACAGATACACCTGGGAAGCAAGAGACACAAGAAGCATTATTGATTACATAATCAGCAATATCAAAATGTCAGAAATGATAATAGATACAAGAGTATACAGAGGATCTGAAATAGAATCAGATCATTACCCTTTAATTGGAAAAATATAAGGAACCAAGATGGAAAACAACAAAAAAGCACAAGGAAAATAGAAATTTTGATTCTTTCAAAGTTAGACTTTTGGATGACAGTAGTATTAAAGACTTGTACCAAAAAAGAATAAAGAACTGGATGACAAGTATAAAACAAAATCAGAACATAGAAGAAGAATGGTCAAACCTAACAACCATAATGACAAAAACTGCAAAAGAAAGTTTAGGAACAAAGAAAAAGTGGAAAAGAAAAGGAAAGAGGCCTTAGGGACTGGGATGATGAAATTAAATGCATTATTGAAGAAAAGAAAAAAGCATAGAAAAACTGGCTCAACCTAAAAACAATAGAATCAAAAATCGAATACAACAGAAAAAAAGCAATAGCAAAAGCAGCATGCAGGAGAATAAATAGAAACAGATGGAACAATTTTGTAACAAAATTAGAGAGAGAGAGAGACTGTATGCTCAAAAGACCTAATGCATATAAAATTCTCAAAGATCTAAGCCATGAAACTAGAGAAAAAGCAGATATTAATACCATTAAAATAGAAACTTGGCAAAATCACTACCAAGATCTGTGGTATGATGAAAACATTCAAAACAGAAAACTACCCTTTGTAAACATCTCTGATAACTTGGAAAACATCACTCTAGAAGAATTAACAGCATTAACCCAAAGCAAAACAGGAAAGGCTCCAGGAGAAGACAATATAAACTTGGAACTTATCAAATATGCAGGACTTGAATTTTCACTCAGGTTACGTAACTTTTATATGATCTGGAAAGAAGGAAAATGCCCACAAGATTGGACCAAAGCAATAGTTATTCCCATCTACAAAAAAGGACACAAATCTGATTGTAACAATTATCATGGAATCAGCTTACTTAGTTATAAAGTATATGCAAAAATCTTAGCATATAAACTTAAATGTATAGTAGACCCAAAATTAATAGAAGAGCAAAATGGATTCAGAAAAGGCAGGTCTTGCATAGACTCTGCATTTACATTAAAATTATTAATTGAAAAACACAGAGAAATGAACATAGAAACACACACACATAGCTTTTATAGATTACACCAAAGCATTTGATAAAATTATCAGAGAAAAACTATGGGAAATCCTAGAAGAATATGAAATTCCAAACCAACTCTTTAGAGCCTTATATAATATATATCAAGATAATAAAATATCTGTGAAGTACAATAATTCAACATCAAGCTGGAAACCAATAAATCGAGGAGTACGTCAGGGTTGCCCTCTCTCACCGGTTTTATTTAATATATACATAGATAAAATCATAAAAGAATGGAAGATAACTAATGAAGGAGGATTCAAGATAAACCGTAACACCAGATTAGCTACTCTTCTTTTTGCTGATGACCAAATAATCCTTGGAAATAATGAAGATGAACTACAAAAATCATTATGCATTATACAAAAATCATTATAAAAAATAATCTGATAAAAACATATGGTATGGAAATATCAACAGACAAAACAAAAATCATGGCCTTCAAAGGTGCTAATCCAATAAGAAGCAAAATAGTAATAAACAACAAAATAATAGAGCAATTAAATACATTCAAATATTTAGGTTGCACAATGTCATATGAAAATGAAACTGATATAGAACCAAAGATATCAAACCTTTTAAAAGTAACAGGCATTATAAATAAAATTTTTAAACCCAATTATGTACAAAAACACACATGAATAAGAATCTACAATACAGTTGCTAAACCAACCTTACTTTATGGCAGTGAGATATGGACAATAAAAAAAGCAGATGAAAGAAGAATTGAATCATCCGAAATGAAATTTCTGCGCAAAGAGTCACAATAATGGACAAAATGAAAAGCAGCGAAATCAGAAAAAAACTTGGAATTACAACCTCCCTAAATGAAACAGTGATTTGTTATAGAGAAAAATGGAAAGAACACATACTAAGAATGAATAGAAGCAGAATACCTAAACAAATTCTAAATTACCACCCAAAAGGTACTCGATGCAGATCAAGACCCTTAAAAAGATGGAATTGAGTCTGGAACAGGCCACCTGGTCTATAAGCCTGGAAAGGAAGAAGAAGACATGTTTGCACTCCATCATGCAAGTTCTTGCTATTCCACTAGAGGAATTCTTATACTCAATCATCATTATGTCTACCTGTAACTGTTTGATGTACACAGTGCAGACCATTCTGATTTCTTACCCATATATTTCATTCTATGGTTTGAGATCTGAAACCTCGGTATTGTGCTGCTGTTTTTCCTAACTACTTTTCTTTGTCAGATACTATTCGATTGCCATAATTACACTACTCAGTTGCATGCCATTCGGCCTGTACACCCTCTGTCCAAAAAGAAACCGAACTTTTGATAGAAAATGAAACACAGGCCAATTATAATTATTCAAATAATTTATTTCAGTCAATATACTCTCCCTCAGCTTCTTTACATCGTTTGGCATGGTCAATTAATTCGTTAAATGAGTTTTTTTATATCAGTTTTTGCGATACTGTTGAGGGTCGTGGTTACTGCCGTTTGAACGTTTTCAATGGTGTCGTATCGCTTTCCTTTCATTGGCAAATGAAGTCGGGGGAAGAGAAAGAAGCCACAGGGTACTAAATCAGGTGAATACGGTGAGTGATCCAACATACAAATTTGGTTTTTGCTCAAAAACTGTCTCACAATGTTCGAACAATGAGATGGTGCATTATCGTGCAAAAGTGACCAGCTGCCTGCATCAGTATATTCATGCCATACGCGACGAATTCTCGCTATCAATTGCTTCAAAACTTTGAGATAAAACTCACCATTGACCATTTTGCCAGGCGGAATGAATTCTTTGTGGATAATGCCCTTGGAATCGTAGAAACAAATCAGCATTGTCTTTACTTTTGACTTCTCCAAGCAACTTTTTTTCTGATGCCCCTCTTCTGGTGGTCTCCACTCAGCACTCTGGCACTTTGTTTTAGGCTCATACTCAAAACACCACGTTTCGTCACTCACCAGTAATGATCGTTTCAATACTTTGAGTCCTTACAAATGGTTTTAATGAGGTCCTTGCAGTGTTCAATTCAATACATTTTTTGGTCGTCGGTCAACTTGTGGGGAACAAATCACGAATTCAATTTACGAAGGCCCAAACTCTTGGTCAAATTGTTGTGCACAGTTGATTTTGGAATCCCCAATTCATCTCAATCAATCTCACGGATGATTTCAGTTTTCTTTGATGAAATCACGCACTTTTTGGATGTTAACTTCGCTCAGTCCAGTTTTTGGATGGCCTGGCTTTTCATTGTCCTCAAGTGTCTTACGACCACTTTGAAATCGCTTAAACCGTTAGTAAACTTGAATACGGGATAAGCATTCATCCCCGTGTGCTTTTTGAAGCATTTGATGTGTTTCTGTAAAACATTTACCAAGTTTAACACAAAAGTCGCAGCTCTCTGTTTGAAACTCATTTGCTCAAGGTTTCTTTGAGGTAAAAGTTGTGTAGAGGATTCAGATGTATGTGACAAAATGGTACTGGTCTGTGGAGTGCTGCGATAAGGATGGACTAAAAATTTTAGGTTACAAAGTTCAGGCAATAGGTAGGAAAAAATAGAGCATACAAGGAAGCATAAATTACTAAGATTTCATAGAGTAGATGTTAAAGAAATTCTTCAATATATGACTGGACAGAAGAAAACAGGTCTACTATTGTAGTATTGTGTAAAGGTATGGTTAACAAGACTGTTTTTTTTTGGTTTGTCAGTAAATAAGTATACATGTGTGGAAAGCAATACATAAAAATTATTACTGTAGTCCTGTAATCGGTAAGGATTGTAGAGGCCCATATTTTTCGATTTTCCATGAGTATAGAGACAAGAAGGGAGGGAAGGTGCAGTTGATGACAACATGTTAATAATGTTGAATTTTTGCAAAATTTCACGGAAACGTTATTTTCGTGTTTTACACACACAAACGTTATCTAATGAAGCTATTTGAGTGTATTTAAGTATATTTCGTTATATGGCACACAGTTTAACGCAGAGGTTGTTAAAGAAACCAGCAATACATAGTATAATGCTTTATACCTTGTTTGGACATTGTGTCGTTAGAGGGCGCTGTTATCGAACTAATGTTGAATTTTTTAAAAATTTGCATATCAAAACACAGTCACTCTTGGCACTATAACTCGACTTCTAATGAAACAAATGTCATAAACAGTTGACACAACACTAATGAAGGTTGCCGCTTTTGACAACAAAAAGATACAACAGGTGGTGCCACAAGTTTCTTCTATTTTCGAAAAGTTCAGTTTCTTTTTGGACAGAGGGTGTATAAACTGCTGCTAAAAATGCATGATTTATACAGATTCATTGTTTTGTTTATAGGCCATCTCCTCTTCTATATGTATGATCCACATCCATTGCTGATCATGATCAAATTCTTGAATATGTATCCCCTGAGGGTAATTATGATAGTACTACATTAAAAAGTTACACCATTACTAACCTCCAATCAACAATTTTCCTCCAAATTAATCTGTTATCTGTTAAGTTTCTAATATTATCAGATCCCATATTTCTGTCTTTTAATGCACTTTTAACTGTATCAATCCACTGTACATCTTGGTCTTCCTCTGGTTTTTTTTCCTGCCAACCTTGCAAACAATACTTGTTTAGCTAATCTTTCTTCTCCAATTCTGTTTAAGTGACCATACTACCTGAGATTAGCTCTACTAACACGTTCCTGAATGTTAACAGTGGCATTTTCTTCCCTGATATCCTCATTTTAATATGATACTGCCATTCACTCCACTAATCTTTCTCAGAACTCTCATATCAGAGGGCTACAGTCTTTGATCAAGTATTTTATTTCTTACCCAGCTCTCAGATCCATAAGTTAAAATTGGTTTGAACACCATCTTGTATACAGCTAATTTAGTGTTTTGACTAATTTCTTTCTTTTTCCATATAAATTTATTTATCTGAACTTCTTACCATGCCAGCTTTACTAATTCTATTATATATTTCCATATTTAATTTACCAGCTTCACTAAATATTGTGCCTAAATAGCTGAAATGTTTTACCTGTTTTGTAGGTTCAACATTCAGAATACAGTTGATGTTTTAAATATTTTTTGCCTCTTTTCATTGTCTTTGTCTTTTTATTGCTGATTTTCATACCAAATTTATTACAACAGTTATTCAATTTAGTCAGGAAATTTTGCTAACTTGTATAGTACGCCCACACTTTAGAGAGCTTCGCTTGGAGACTTGCCAAGAATAGTCAATTCATGCTGAAGGGGAGAAAGAAATGAAGGACGTACGAATTGATTGCCATCACGTGCTTTATAGGTAAAATTTTCCAACTGTTATGCAAGCAACATAGTTAACACTTTAAAAACTATAATGATCATAAAAGAGAAGTTAATTTTCCGATGTGTAATAATAAACAACTCATCCCACAATACGGATTGATTACCCTATTATCGAAATGAATTCTCCTTCTGTTGACATGCACAGAAATGTCGAAGGGTCTCGAATTTATTCAGAAGTATAATATCTGCATAAAATAAAGAGCTAATATTAACATTGCCAATTTTGATATTCGGTTTGATATCACTTTCCTTCATAATGAGATCCATATAGATAATAAATAACAGAGGGAATATTGTACATCCTTGTCTGACACCAGATTTAACATAAAACCATCTTCCTCTACTTCCTTCAATTCTAACTGCTGACTTACAACTCAAATAAAGACTAAGTATTGCTTGATATAATGCTCCATTGACACCATACAATTGTAGCATTTTGAATAGCTTTTCTCTTGGCACCTTATCGTGTGCCTTTTCCAGATCTATAAAACTTAAATACAGATCTTTGTTATATTCCTGTGATTTCTCAACTATTTGTCATAAATTGAAAATCTGGTCCTGACAACCTCTATTTGACCTGAATCCAGCTTGTTCTTCACCAAGCTTCCCTTCTACAATTTTTTTTAGCCTTTTCTCAAGTACTTGCAATATGCTTGAGGGTGCTAGCATCGTCCTTATTAAGATGCCATACACATGTTGCTCAGCTGAGTCATTATGTTTTTGTAGATATTACTGATATGGTTATATATTTGATGGTATTTTTTTTTTTATTTTTGACTGTGTTAAGTGGTGTTGTTTAGTCAACTCTTATTAGGTGATACACATTTAGAAACATTTTTAATTATAGCACCAATGCATACAAGAAAAATGGCAACCAAGTACTGGGACCTATATTGCTTATCCTTTATATCAATGGCATTGTCAATGGATTGCAAGGGGATATTCAGTTGTCTGCAGGTGATGTGAAGCTGGAAAGGGTTATTAGTAATAGTGTAGATGTGGCGGCCCTACAAGAGGATTTGAATAAACTATACAGATGGGAAAATGAATGGGGATATCTGTTTAATGCAGCAAAATGTAAAGTCTTGAAGTTTGGGATACATCGATGGGAGGCTGCATACTGAAATTCAGGGAGCATATTACAAAGGTGGTGAAGGTAACCCAGAGGATTGCTGCAATACTGAGAAGTATACTGACCTCCAGAGATAGAAGAGTTATCATTCCATTGTATGATCCAGTGGTCTGATCAGACCACTCTTAGACTATTGTTCTCAAATTTGTCCCCAGGATTTAAATTAGTTTCTGCCTCTGCACCCTTTCCACAGTTAAATTAACTGTGGAAAGGGTGCAGAGGCAGATAACAAAGATGGTTTCAGGACTGTACAGTGTTAGTTATGAGGATCAGCTGAGAGAATGTGGACTTCAGAGTTTGGTGGATAGAAAAAAGAGAGCTAATATGATTGAGATTTTTAAACTGTTGAGAGACAGTTACAGTGTGGACACTGGGGAGTTCTTTCGCTTGATGGAACGGCAGGAAGGAGCGATGACAAGGGGCCATCCCTGGAAGTTACAAAATGAAGCTGTGAACAAGAGGGTGAGGAGTGCTTTCTTTGCATGGAGGGTGGTAGAACCGTGGAATGTATTGCCTAATAGAGTGGTGAAAGCAACAACAGTCAATGAGTTCAAGGAGTGGTACGATAGACTTTGTGTTTCCTAGGAAGGACCTCCCACAATGAGTCTCTTGACTCCGTGGATGCCTGAATAATAATAGGAAGAAAGACATCAGCATTGACTGATATTATGGATATAAGGCAGGATTGTCAAAGTGTTGTGGAGTATGTAGTGGAAGATGTGAATGATAGTTTGAAAGAAGTGGTTGAAAGTTGACATGATTGGCATGTGGTATAGAAGAATGGAGAATGAAAGAAAGTGTGAATGGGAAAAGCATAAAAGTATGAGAAACTGGGAGAAAAGATATAGTATTGCATAGATATTTGATGATAAGATGATAAAATGATTTGATGATAATACTTAATGACAAAGTGTCAAAAGCATGTTTCCAGGTGAGAAAATAAAGGATGTTAGTGTAGCTGTAAGTATGCAGAGAAAGAAATGAACAAGTTAATTGGTAAAGTGAACAAATGATTTAAAGGTGAGAAATATGTAATGAGAGAAGATATAAAAGAGTGGTTAGTAGAAGCAAAAATAGAACTCTCCACAGACTCCTTAAGAAAGTCACTTCTTGGCCTGTGGAAGTTACTAACAAACTAAAACCTTATAACTCTAGACCCCCCCCCTGATTATATGGACTCCCAAAAATACATAAACAAAATGTGCCATTATGTCCCATAGTGGATGGCATTGATTCCCCCACATATAAATTAGCCAAACATTTAGCCAAAACGCTCACACACTATACTGGCAACACACCATCACACATAAAAAACTCAGCCCACTTTAAAGCCAGTGTAGAAAACCTCTCACTCCAACACACTGACATAATGGTCAGTTTTGATGTCACCTCCCTATTCACTAATGTCCCACTCAAAGAAACCCTAGAGCTCATCCAAACCAAGTTTCCTCCCGATATCTCAGCCCTATTTCAGTTCACAATGAACTCAGGCTATTTCGTTTGGCAAGGAAAGTTCTACAAACAGATAGGGTGGACAGCCATGGGTTCACCACTTTCCCTACCCTTGGCCAATTTCTTTATTTATAGAGACCTTTGAAGAGAAAGCCTTAAACTCCGCCCCACAAAAACCCACTATTTTGCTTCGTTACGTGGATGATGTGTTCGCTATTTGGCCACATGGCTCAGACTCACTCCACTCCTTCCTAACACACTCAAACAAACAACACCCCAGAGTCCAGTTCACCTTAGAAAAAGAGGAAAACAACACCCTCCCCTTCCTAGACACTTTAATCACCCGCCAGCTTGATGGATCTTTGGTTTTCTCTGTTTACAGAAAACCCACCCATACTGGCAGATACATTCACCAGCAATTCCCCCTCCCCACACACACACAACAATATGGGGTTATAAAAACACTATATAACAGGGCAAAACTAATCTGCTCAGATGACAAGGCCCTAACTACTGAACTAAACCACATCCACAACACTTTCTTAGCCAATGGCTATAACCCCAAAAAAATCCAAAAAATACTCAAACCAGTAAACCACAACCCCCTTCCCCCCCCCCCTCCACAATAAAAATTACACCAAATCTATCACCATCCCCTACATCCAGGGGATGTAGGGGATGGTGATAGATTTGGTGTAATTAGGAACAATATTAGTTTCTTGCTTTCTTCCTCATTTGCTTTTGTTAGTGCCTGCGTGCACATACCATATCTTTATGTTCCTGAAGATGGCAACGTGATGTTGCCGAAATATAGAAGTTATTTATTAAAGTTACCTTTAATTAATATACTTTATATGCGTTGTTAATTCCGTAAACTAATTACCAGTTATGTATGACCAACGTGTAAGCCTTGCTACTAGAATTTTGATCATCCATGGAGATTCCATCGCACGAAAGGCCCTTCAATACACAAAATGAGTTTGAAGATATCCAGACAACTAAATCGCTTGACGTTCCTAAAACGCTGCTGGGATAATAAGGTAATCCCTAATTGTGTCAAATTGAAGCACTGTTTTACTTCACAGAAAGCTCTGCGCATTTATAATCGCACTAGCTTCGCCCTGTTAAGAGAACAAATTACTGTGATGCGTGTTCTCCTTGCTGACGTAAACAAAATCATACGGACACTAGAGGAAGAGCTTTCGAATACACTCGGCCATGATCTTTGGACGATACTTTATGACGTCTCATGCGCATCGGCAAGAAAAGAGTTCGAAAAAAATACGAAGTCGGCACTTGAAAAAATACGAAAACCTGACAAAGAATTCTCCTTACCACAGCCGCCACTCACCGCACTTGCACGTGGTCACAATTTTGCCCTAGCTCCTAAACGTGTTGAATTACCCGTAAAATGGATAAGTTTCTAATTAATAAAAGAAAAGCTGAAGGTGACGTTTGTGATGAACAAAATGTATCGACTATAGAGGAAACTATGCAAGAATCAACTGTTGAACGGTCTGCATTCATACGGACCACATGACCAATGAGAGGCACATCAGACTGAATTACTGTGCCGCGAAATTATGTTTGTCTAAAAAGTGTGTCACCAACATGAAAAGTTTGGAAAGCACTGACATAGGGCATATAGCACAAGTTGGTAAAACAGCTCAAAGGATTACTTGGATGTTGAAAAACTTGCTAGCAAGTAAAGATAAAGAAGTTATTATCCCTCTTTTTAAGGCTATGATTTGGCCACACTGTTGAGCACAGATTTGGTCACCTGGATTTCTTGGGGACTAGGTAGTGAGAATTCAGAGACGAGTGAACAAGATGGTGACAGGTCTGTGGAATACTTCCTATGAGGATAGATCGAAGATGGGTTACAAAGTTTATTATTATTTTTATTATTACGGGTATCTCCATGGAGTCAGTAAACTCATCATGGGAGACCCAAACTATCAAAACAATATCTATCATATTCTTGAATTCATTTACAGACGAAGAACTCACAACTGAGTCAGGCAATGCATTCCACTCATTCACAACCCTCCAAGCAAAAAATCTAGTTCTGACATCCTTGATATCCACACTTTTCCTTAATTTCTAAGGATGACATCTTGTTCTTCTATCACTACACAGAGCTGAAATATTTCCCCTGCATCAATCTTATGAAAACCTTTTAGTAATTTAAATGTTTCTATCATTTCTGATATCCCCCCCCCTCTTCTCCGCATTAACCAACCTCTGCAATCCACAGGCTCTCAGTCTATCAGTGTAGGAAGCATTGTTTACATCACTCACCAACTTATTTGTCTCCTCTGTCACTCTCCTCTGAACCCTCTCCACAACCTCCTCATCTCCAAGGAATCCAGGTGACCAGACTTGAGCACAGTAATCCAAATGTGGAAGTACAAATGCCTTATAAAGGGAAATAATAACCTCTTTATCTTTGGATGTTAGTGTGTGCTTCATCTCCCTATCCACCAACATCCCCAAATCCCTAGCCTTATCAATTTCTTGGAGTACCATTCCATCAATGTGGTACACAACTGGTAATCTTTTAATCCCAAAATGCATTACTTTACACTTTTCCACATTGAACTGACATCCATTACCTTTTTGCCCATTTTGCCAGCTTAAATCCTGCAAACTCTCAACATCAACTTGATTTTTATTGTGCTTCCCAACTTTGCATTATCAGCAAACAACTGAATATCTCCCTTCAAGCCATTTCCTATATCATTTATGTACAAATTAAACAATAATGGCCCAAGCACAGCCCTGAAGGACACCACTGGTCACCTGCCTCATCTTGGACTCTGCTCCTCCATACACTACTTTCTGGTATCTCTCCATGAGCCATTCTCTTATCAATATCACCAGTTTAGTATCCATCGCCATCTGCTGTAATTTGTGCAGCAGTATTCCATGGAGTATCCTGTCAAAAGCCTTAGCAAAATCCAGGAATATCACTGTGTAGCCATTCCCCTTGTCCAACTATGTCATTCTAGTATAAAAAGTTAATAAATTGCTAATGATTGACCTTTAACAAAACCATGTTGGCCCCTATAGAGTATCATATTCTGATCCACCCATTCTTGAATTCTGTCCTTAACTAAGTTTTCCAATACTTTTATTACCACTCCTGAGATGGTGATTAGTCTGTAATTAACTATCGCAGTCTTAGAGACACCTTTATGCAAAGGAACCACTTTGCCTTCCTTCCTTCCACTCCCTAGGGACCATACAGAGTTCAATCTTTAGTTAAATAACCAAGTAAAAGGCATTGACACATTCATGCAACACCCAGGCTGATATTCTATCTAAACCTACAATAATGTTTGCATTTAAATTCTGCAATATACTAAGTACCTCTGATTTATTAACTTCATTTCTCACATTAGTTGTTGCTACAGGTACAGAGATATCCTCACTTGGGTGATACTTTTGAAAAGTGATCACTCAGTAACTCTACTATTACATCTGAATTGGTCACCTCAATACCATCGGCACACACTAAGGTTATCCTTCCAAAGTCATTCTTCCTTTTACTTGCCACATGGCAGAAGAACTCTTTGGTATTACCCTTGATATGCTTGGCTAAGGTCTTCTCATAATCTGATTTAGGTTTTCTTACTATGCTGGTAACCTTCCTAGCTTGAGCCTTGTACTGCTCATGGGTGTACTGATTGCCTTTCTCCTTGTAAATTCTCCATAACATTTTCTTTTTTTTTTTGCAGGTCAAGCCTGATACTACTACTCATCCATCTAACGCCTACCTTGTTTGTCTTCCTGACCATGGGAATACGTTCTGATATTACCTTCCTCAGATAACAGCTGATTATATCCCATGCACTGCTAACATCTTTCCCTGCAATATGTTCTACCATGAGATGGCTATAAGCTCACTCCGAAGCTTGTTATAATTATCTAACCTGTAGTTCCATATATACTCCTTCTTAAGAGAGAAATCCACATATTTTGCAACCTCCCAAGTCAATACCACATGATTGCTCTCACCAATTGGAGGTAACAAGGACACCTTGCTTATTCGTGTGTCCTCTGAACCTATGACCAGATCCAACACTCTCACACCACGAGTCCCTTCAGTTATGTGCTGTTTCAAGTAATTATCTCTTAGAAGGTGTATGAATTCCATTTCCTTTTTGCCACGTGATATTTCCTCCTTCCAATTGATATCACCATAATTAAAATCCCCATAATAATCACTAACCTTGTACTAATTTGCTGATACATGAATTCAATATCACCCCCTGTACTCCCCTGGCCTATAGCAGCAACCAACTGTATATTTGGTTGCGTTTGTATCCTCCGCGAAAATACTATACCCATCACATTCAATTCCAGTCACCACATCTGCTGACAGCCAAGTTTCACTAATGCCTAAAAATGCAAAAATTCTTCCCTCTTATTTCGAATGCTTCTTGCATGAGCATACAAAAATTGCAGATTCCCTTTAGTTCTTGTACTAGCTTTAGAACTGATATACATTCTACTAATGTCAGTAGTCCCATGCTGATTTTTCTCCACTCTATTCTTCAAATTATTCCATGAAAAGAGGATCAACAAATATACATTCACTGCATAAGTTTCTCCCTCTTACACTCAACCTTTTCAATTTTAGTTTCCCTCCTCAATGACTTCAACTTGTTCAGAAAACACTAACTTCTTCAAACACTTATGACTTCCATGTTCAGATGCAACCAAACTCTTGCATACAGCTGTCTTTTGCCTTCAAACACACTCCAGATGTCAAAAAATTCCAGACCTCTTTTTTTGCACATTCTTGCAATCATATTCATTATCATCTCTCATTACTTAACTCATAATTGCCAAGACAAGACAACACACACACACACACACACACTATCCTCCCTTTGACACTTTTCTTCTTCACAATATCTAACAATGTTCTTAAATCTTTTACTACCTGATTAATACTACCACTCAGGTCATTTGTACCCTCCATAACTATCACCTTTTCTGCATCATGCCCTCTCTTTATTTCTAAAGTCACTCTCTTTGTTGTTCTGCCAGACAAGTACTCCTCAGGCATACTGCACTCCATACCCTTAATCATTGAATCACCAATATATTATGCCACTCATAACTTCATTCAAACCCAAACAAGCGTCACTTAATAAAATTACACTATTAAAATTCTGCACTATTCTACTGAATAGTGTAGAATAGTCATGCTGAATAGTGTAGAATTTTCTATGCTATTCAGCATGACTCTCCCAGTTTGATTACTTTCCCTCAACACTCTTTTACTTTCTCCCTCACTTTCACAAGATCTCATTTCATCTAGACCTCTTGTGCTTTCATTCTGTTGACTCCCAATCACTTCCATACTATTTATTACTTTATCATTCACCAAAGTCTCTCCCTTAACGTTCTAGTTACTTCAACTAAAGTAATCTCCATAATCCTAATTTCTCTATTCAACACATTTAACTCAGTCTTAATATCCTGAACCTCCTTACTGAGCATTTCCAATTCCTCTTGCAGGAGATGAAGGTCGCTTTTCATAAACTCCTGCCGAAGCTCTTCTGCTACTGTCCTAATGTTTGCTTCCATTCCTAATCGCTCTAATCTATCTAGACACTTTTCACATACGTTAATGTTTTCATTCTTCTCATTTACCCAAACAGTCCACAGATCTTTCACATTTTTAGTGCATACATATAGCAGTTTTTGCAACTCATCCACTGCGAAAAATTCAAGGCAGAGCTAGACTTTCTTACAGAAACCCTCTGTGCCACTGACGTACGTTTCTTTATGGACGCCATCTTTAGACGCTGAAGTAGTGAAACAAACATGTTGTGAAAATACAATATAAACAAAGTTTCAACAATAACACCACTGAAGGACACTTGTATCCAACTGCAGCACAATTTGAGACAAAAAGCCTCACTATACTTTAATTTAAAAACACTTTTTCTAGCATAACTCAAAATGACTGCTACGTTCACTTGCGACACTAGCGTCCAAAAGCTTAGTAAAATTTCTCTAGTTGGTGACTAGAATCAAACTTACAATGCTCTCTTTGGATTTTTTAGCACCATGAAAGGTACATGCCACCATTGAGCTACACAAAGTTTAGTTGGTAGGTGGAAAAGGGTGAAATGATAGAAACTTTTAAGATATTAAAGGGGTTTTATAAGTCTTACCAGGAGCACTCAGTAGGGAGATACCTCTGTAATTCTCACCTTCAGTTTTATTTAGCTTTTTATAGATGAGTACTATGAGAACTCTGCTCCAATCATCTTGAATTTGACCCTCTGACCAGGCCTTCTGAATTTTGCAATGCACTGTAAATCTTTTATTCCTCCATATTTGAGCATTTCTGGCCAAATTTCATCTACTTCAAGTATGGAAATGTATTCCTGACTGCATTCCTATTGGGAGTTTTCTACCATCCTGCTGACACTACTTGTTTTTCATTTATCAGTCTTTCAAAGTAATTACTCCAGATATCTAGAATAACCTTATCTTCAGTTTTCATGTCACCTTTATCATCTTTGATTCCTTTCACATTACTTTTTCCTCCATTTCTATTCTTTTTCAATAGCCTCCAGAATATTTTCTGTCGTCTTACCAAAGTCTTCCCATGACTTTTGTTTTGCTAGTTTTACACAGTGCTTTGCTTTCTTACATTTTTCTCTGTATTCTCTAAGAGCACAAGCTGACTTACTTGCCAGGAACTTTTGATATGCTTTCTTCTTTTCCTTCACTGCCTCTTTAACTTCCTGAGTCTACCCTGGCATTCATTTTTCTATCCTTGCAGACAATCTCACCACATGCCTTTTTGGCTGAATCATTCAATGTTTTCTTCAGGATAAATCTCCAAGGTTTGGTTCTTGCTTTCAAATTCTTTTATTTTTTCTTCAATGATATTTGTGCATTTGAGTCTACACCTCTGAAAGCTGCTCAACCTTGATTCATTTTAAAACTTTCTTACATCCATTGCTATATTCTTCAATTATTGTATCAAATGAGGACCCTTAATTTTGATGTGTGATTGTACTTGATACCCATCCACATAGGAATCAAAGGAAAATGACACTGCTGATGCAGCTGCTAGGCAAGCTTTCGTATACCATCTATTGAGTCACCTTTACAGTTTACATACGATTAATGAGATCACAGTTAATTAATCAGTGGCAGTCAACTGGTAACAAGCACTGATCAATGAGTTGCATGAGATTATTCTTGAAATAAGCATTCACATAGCTGTTGCTATTCGATTTCTCTGAAACAGAAAACTGGAATTCAGAAAAATTATTTACTAGCTAAAATAATTATTTACAAGATGGTGTTTTGATAAATTAAGCTAACATCAGAGGCAATTTAACACTACCCACTTAGACATAAACCAAAATGACCTGGATAACAAGGGCAGTGACATGCATGGAGAGTGATAGTGGCACTTCTTGTTGATTCCTGTTGTTAATGCTGATGGATAGATAGGTGGTGTGCCAAAATCTATGTAAAACTTACTATCTTGGGAATTCTGAAGTACCCTAACTTTCTTTCAGAAGCCTTTCTCTAAGGCATTGTGAGATAGTTTGCTTTTTGCTTCTCTATTCCAGGTGTATTTTTTATATTCATTCCCCCCCCCCCTCAACCCAAGTAGTTAGTTCTGTCTATCTGAAATATCGATTTCCACACTGGCAGGGGATGCTGTGAAGCAGAAAGGGTCCAGGAGATTCTTGATTTGTTTTAGGTAGGTAGATACTTTTTATTTTTTTTTTTTACAGGTTTGTATACTGTTCTAATTCTATGTCATTTCAGAAGGGATCCCAGTTTATCTGTTGTACCTTTTAATGTGGGGTAAAGATATAGTCAGAAATTTTTTAAAAAATAAATTAAACATGGAAATACAACGTCTTTCTGGAAAAGCTCCTAGTGAAGACATGCAGCTTTCAACAAGGTATGTGCTAAATTCCTTAATTGACTTACCTTTCTTTAATGCTTTTGGGACATTACCCTGATTCGTACCTGCATAAGGATTGAACAAAACCTCTGCCCCCTCAAGTAGTCAGGATACATGAAAGCTAGCCTTTCTCTATTTAAGGAGCAAATACAAAATGACTGCAGGATACTTAGCGTGGTCAACACAAAGCATAAAGTGTTATGACCTTCATCTTAAGCTTTCAAGCTGTTCAGGCCTGATGTTTGGGCATTCTTAAATCACTTATCAGCTGAAAATGAACTAAGCATATTTAAAAGAAATTAGAACAGTTTAATAGAGAAGTTCAGCAATCTTGCAAGGAAGAAAAATCTTCAGTAACTTCTGGCAGACAAAGTGATCCACAACTTGTCAGATTATAAACTTTCGGACAATGAAATCAAAATTCTAAGCAATGGGTTTAATTTTAATGTTGCTCCAGTAAAAATTCCATGTTCACAGATAATAGCAAATATTAAATTTGCCATCAAAAAACTCACCAGTTTGACGCAATCATTGCCTTATTCAAGCTCTCCAAGAAGCAACATCTCCAACAGAGAAAAAGCAGTTCTGAAAAATTTAAAACTAAACCAAAACATAGTAATAGTGAAAGCAGACAAGGGCACTGCTGTGGTGATCATGAAGAAAGATACCTACAGTAATAAATTGAAAAAATTGTTATCCAATACACGACTTATTTGCCTGTAGTAAAGAACCCTACAATATCAAGTAAAAACAAAACTGGATATCTGCTAGAAATATTACAAGTTGGCCAGCTGAAACTGTGTCAAAACTAAAAAATGTTTATCCACATTCACCAAAACTACACTATCTACCAATAATTGTCCGGACACTCCGTTATTTGAAGCTATGGAACATGGAGGTTTGTTAATAATATAATAACCGGTGTACAGATAGTAAGAAGCAGTATTTCATTGTAGCAGTTGAATACAGGTGGTAGGGCAACATGACGTGAACTCAGTGACTTCTTCGAGAGGTATCATCATGGGCTATCACATTGGTGGCATGACCATACATGCCATTGCCGCTCAACTGGAGTATCCAAAATCAATAGTTGGCAATGTAATCAACAAATGGAGACTTCTGATATTGCTAGTGCAGGAAAACACTCAGTGCAGCCGCCAAAAATGACTGACAGGACGGGAGGGTGTTAATACAGATGGTATGCAAAAACCAACTACAATCAGCACAAACCATCCATGATGAGTTCCAGAGCACCAGTAACACCATAGTGAGCAGTAATACAAAAAGAACTCCATTTACTGGGTTTCCACAGAAGAACAGTGACAAACAAGCCAAACATCACAACGAAAAGACAGCTCATCTGGCCTGGTGCAAAGAATGTGTGAATTGGGCAATTGACCAGTGGAAAATGGTACTCTGGAGCAATGAATCAAGGTCCCCTGTTTCCAGTTTGATTACAGGGTGGAGGCAGCCTGGTAAATGCTTGTTACTACAATGTATCATACCCACAGTAAAGTTTGGTGGTGGAGGAATAATGGTGTGAAGTGCATTCAGCTAGTCTGGAGTGGGACTACTGGTCGTTGTCTGTGGTTCCATGAAGGCAGCTCAGTATCTTGATATTTGGATAATCATGTGCTGCCTACACTATGGAGCTTTTATGGAATGGACCTACATTGCTGTCAAAATGACAATGTCCCATGTCACAAATCTGCAGCTGTTATGGAATGGTATAACACCACTCTTTGAAGAGATGGATGTTAAATGACTTCAATGTCATGCGCAGAGTCCTGACCTCAACCCCCATCAAACATCTGTGGGACGATTTGGAGCGGCAATTGAGGTCCAGAGCAGCATGTCTCGATCTGTTGCTGAACTCAGTGCTGCTTTGATGGAGGAATGGAGACAAATTCCATCTGATGTTTGCCGAAGATTGGTGGAAAGTGTCCTTCAAAGAGTACAGGAGGTGATCAAAGCCAAAGGTGGATATACCCAATTTTAGGGTTTGCCTGCTGGTATCAGTTGATAGATAGTGTATATGGGCTTCCTAAGGTCCATGAACCTGGAGCTCTTTTGCACCCCATCATGGATGCCATAAATTGTGTCTATAAACTAGCTAAATACTTTGCATCCAAACCTCAACAAGCACATTATCCTACATAATAAACTCCACACACTTTAAAACAACTACACAAATTTTGAATTAGAGGAGAATGATTGTAGCGTCGTCAGTGTTTCATGACTTTTTACGAATGTTCCAGTAGATGATACACTAGTTTGCCTGTTTTTATCCCCCTGACATTTGCGAACTCTTTAAGCGCTGCCTGAAATCAAGGCATTTTATCTGGCACAACCAGCTCTTTAAACAAATTGAAGGTTTAGCAATGAGCTTCCCACTTTTATCCCCATTGCTAACTTGTATATGGAATCATTTGAATCTTTGTCACTTAATTTGCCCCCCCCCCCCTAAGCCCAAAGTATGATTCTGGTATATAGACGATGTTTTTGTCATTTGGCTGTATGATCCACAGTCTCTATAACTTTTTTACATTTTCTCAGTAATATCTATTCTTGAATGAGTTTGACTGTGGAAGAGAAGAAGGAAGGGCTCTTGCCTTCATGGGTACTTTAGTTACAAGGCAAGCAGATGGATTGGATCCCTCATATATTCAGTTTACTGTAAGCTCACACACACACACACACACACACACACTGAGGCAGATACCTACATGACACTTCACATTACCATCCCACCCAGAAACTTTAGCCTCCAAGGCAGAGTAAATTTCATTCTCAGGACTAGTATTGCTACTGCAAAAGCAGGCTCAACTCATATCATTCAAACAAAATGGATACAAAAAAAAAAAAAAAAAAAGAACCTCTCGAAACTCCTTTAAAAGAACAACAAATCCTAACCAAGAAAAAACTATACATACACTATATCCTTACCCTAATTTAAAAGGCACAACAGATGAACTGGGCTCCTTCCTGAAAGGATACAGAATCAGAATGGTATACAAACCTCTGAACAAAGTATCTACCAGCCTAAGACAAATCAAGGATCGTCTAGACCCTCTCTCTTTACCCAGTGTCGACAGCATCCCCTGCCAGTATGGAAATCAATATTTCAGGCATAAGAACAAAATACTTTGGTTAGGAAAAAAGAATATAAGAAATACATCTGGAATAGAGAACCAAAAAGCAGACTATCTCAATATGCTTTAGAGAAACCACTTTGTAAGATGGAAGAATGCCACTGGCACTCTCCATGCACGTGACTGCCATTTATCCAGGTCAGTTTGGTTGCGTGTCTTCACTGAGAGTGTAGTATTAAATTGTCTCTGATTATTTACAAGCAAAACACTTGCTTGTAAATAATTAAATTATTTAATTACTTACTGAAATGCAGAAAAATAATTTAGTATCTATGTACTTTTTCTCTTCCAAAACCTTTGACATGAACAAAGCATTTAAAAAGAATTATAAGAACAGAGGAAAAATTCATGTAAAAAAACTTCGTTAATGTAGAATTTCACCTAAGGATCATTGGCATCGTCAGTACAAGATCACAGAGTGGCAAGTTAACATTAGCAGACAATTCTAAAAAGCATCACCCGGATAGTTAATGCAAGATAACTGAAAAAAAAAAAAGGGTCAATAATTTCCTAACTTATTTTCAAAAAAAAATTATGTAAATATATACATTGACAAAATAAAGTTAGGAAAGATTAGCAGATCAATAATTTCCTAACTTTTTTTAAAAAAAATATATATTAATATATATAAATATATACATTTAAAAAATAGGAAAAATTTAGCAGATGTAAAAAGGACTATTTCCCACAAAGGGAATAGATCTGTTTAAGTTAGGATAATGAAGTAAAGTTTCATACATTTCTCTATATTGGTGTTCTATGAGGAAATAACTTCTATGAAGGTGTCTTGTTCCAGTGAATTGTATGTTTGGTGTTATTCTTATAAACTCTATGATAATCATGTCCAGACTGTTCAGGCTCATGGTATTTAATATAAGATTTGTGTTCTTCTAGCAGATCTTCTTGGTTTGTCCAAATTAATATAACCTACAAGAGCAAGGAATCTGGTAGATGCCTGAATAACTAACAGATGGAAGTTTGTCCTTAGGAGAAGCTAGTGTTGGTTTAGTCTTTCATCCAACCTTATATTTGCTAATTGTTGGTTAACCTCACATTCAGACATAAAGAAAATTTTTATTATACTGTGCCACTCTATGTTTGAAATCACACAATTATTGTGAAGGAATCAAACATCAAATAGCACAACAGCAACATGAACTTACTACAGGCCAAAATTTTCTTACTTATACATAGGGTTTCCAGCAAGATTCGTATTTTAATGAGCGGTGCAATGAAACTGAAATTAGGCAAGCACAAGAATCAAGTTAAACAAGATATTTAATTCTCTCACAAAATTATTTTTATATAAGAAACAAGAACTCTATTAAGATCAATAAAATTAGATAATAATTTATGCATTCTATAAAGTATTTAGATTCTACTCAGCTGAGTGCATCATTTACTGCTAGAACATATATATAAGGCTTTCACAATTCTCATTCGTTAGGATTTCAACTTAGTTTCACCTTAAACAACAACAATATACAGCAAAACACTTAAAAAGTAATTCCTTTTAGTCTCATAGAATAATCACAAACTTTAATTTTATCAAACACTTAGCTGGCATCATCAATATCTATCAGAGGATTAAAATAGTTCTTAAAAAGCTCAGTCTTGCATTTACATATACATTGTAAGATAACACATTCGAACATGAACTAATTCTTCAATGAAGTTTCTCACATTAGTTTCACAAGGAAAATGTTTTATAATATCACTCATTCAAGATTGACTAGCTGGCTCCAGCAACACGAAATTTCACCAAGTTCTCCAGACACAAGCAACAGTATCACATGTTAGTTATAGAATAGATATTCTTACTGGTATGATCATCATAGCTTGCACATTATGGAAAATTCTTACAACACTTCTAGGCACTCGATAATCTTCCACTATAGGCAACACAAAACTTATAGTATCCCTGAGTTCAATAACTTATTTGTTAAGACTGGAAAATGTATTTTCTTGCTCGTAATAACTTATCTTACGATAAATCTCGATCATATTATTATCCTTTCACTCGGGTAAATTCCTTTACAAGGTGACAGGAAACTATAAATAAATATGTGTTCGAAGTAAGATTCATTAAAATCAGAACAAGTTTCCAAATCTTTGTTACGTGGTATGATCCCAGGTTAGATCACATCTCAGGACCTTCCCACACTCTCTCCAATTTCCTTCTTCCTATATCTCATAAATCCTCTCTCTCTTTCCCACTCAAACTTGTTTTTTCCCGCTCTTTCAGTTTACAACCAAATTCCCACGTGATCGTTGTACAGTTCCCAATGCTAAGGCACGTGCTATCTCAAAATAACTGATTAGTTTTCTGACAGTAGCCAATCAAAGCACATTAACAGAGTCCCTTAGAAATACTTACACTTTCAGTAACAACAAATAAAATGCGTATATTACAATTCGCTTAGGATACATTTACAAGTTAATATAAAGAATTTATATAAGATAAATAACTAAAAAAAATCGCAATTATTATTTCAATGAACAAAAAACAGTAAGTGCTTAAATTACAATTTACTTAGGAGCAAACATAGCTCAGGAAATGCAATTCATGTTAAACCATGAATGAAGTATTAATAATCATAAAATTCTTCATTCACAATTTAACACTAGAAAGGTGGAGATTTTTCTGATGGGGTGAAAGGCAACAAAAATACTAAATTTTAATACTTTCTCCATTTGTTCACTAATGCAATGCACTTATTCATTCATCGCCTTCTTATCTGCATGTTTTTAATCCTTTTCATGATAATTTTGATTCGCTTGTAAGCCACTCTAGAACCAGTACTCTTAATATCTGTGATACGGATAGACTTGTCATCAATATTTCTGGCCATAACTAACAAAGGATGAACTTTTTATTTTGTCAAAAGGACATGATTTTGCCATCTCTCCCAATAAGGTACCCCTTATGGACTTTTTCATAGTGTAGATAGAGGTCATCAATACTTATCTCAAAAAAAAAAAAAAATAGCCAACAGGATTCTTTTTGAATGTGCAAAAATTTGTTTTAGTGCTAGGCCTCCATGGCCTAATCTCTCTTTCTCTGAATTTAAAGCACTGAATTCAATGAAGAATTTAATTATTACTAAGGTTGACAAGGAAAAGGCTGTTGTTGTTCAAGGTAGAAAAGAATGTGAGAGAAAAAGCCTATTACTTCAAGACTGTTCAATTTACTGGCCTCACACATCTTATTCTCCCTGTAGCCTAAACAGACTTTAACATCCAAAATAGAAACATTATCTTATCGATAATGATTCTGTTTGGGATGAAGACCAAAAGAATAAGCTTAGAAACTTTTTTGGTTGTCTTCCTAGATTGTATGGTCTTCGCAAAGTTCATAAACCAGGTATTTCATCAAGACCAGTCGTAGACTGTATAGGATGTCCCATTTATAAGATTTCTAAATTCTTATCGAATTTATTTGCTACTTCAACTAGAAGAACTGCTACTTATATAAAAAGCACTTTTGATTTTAAAAATAAAATTTCTGATCTTCATCTGGATGCTTCAGATATTATGATTAGTTTATATGTTGTATTCCTCATCATTATCAAAAGAGGTATACATGATATAATAGTATTACATGAAAAATTTACATCATTACTAGCTTACTATCTACAATTTTCCTTCAAATCAGTCTGTTACCTGTCAAGACTCCAACATATCAGTTCTTATATTTCTATTTTCTAAGGCATTTTATACCATATCAATCCAATTATATCTTGGTCTCCCTTTGAGTCTTTTTCCTGCCAACCTAGCAGAGAACACTTGTTTTGCTAATCTTTCCTCTCCCATTCTGTTTTAGTGACCCTACCACCTGAGATTTGCTCTGCTAACTCATTCCTGAATACTGACAATGTCAAGGTCTTTCCTAATCTCCTTATTTTTAATATGATATTGCCATTAATGCCATCTGTTCATGCCTCTAATCTTTCTCAGGACTCTCATATCTGCAGTCTCTAGTCTTTAGTCAAGTGTTTTTACTTCTGACTCAGATAAGTTAAAATTGGTTTGAACACTGTCTTGTATACAGTTAATTTAGTGTTCTGACAAAATTTCATGCCGGCTGGGGCGTCGCCCGGTTAAACAAGGCCCCCGTTGTTTTCGCCAGAGAACCAAGGCGAACAGCGAAAAGTCAGCTACTGGAACAAATCTGAAAACAAACCCCAACTCAACATCACCAGAGTTAAAGATCGGTACTATCAACATAAGAAGCCTGAATGTCAAAGAAATGGAGCTAGCTGAGGAATTAGATAAGTACCAGATTGACATAATAGGGGTGACTGAAACAAAAAAGACAAAAACTGGTGAGATCTTTCTGAGCAATAAATACAAAATGTTATATTCAGGCAATGACAATCAAGAAAAAGAAGTTGTAGCCATAGTATTCAACGCAAAATACGAGGCTAATCTTCTTGAATGGCAATCAGTCTCAAGTAGAGTAATGTGAGCAAATATGAGAATGGGGAACTGGACAATGAGACTTATTTGTGCCTATGGTCCCACAGAAGGTTCTACTAAGGGAGAAGTAAAGCGATTTTTTGAGGCTTTAGAGAAAGCAACTGACACAATGAAAAAGGAAAAGTTGGTTCTTGTTGGCTATCTAAACAGAAGAGCAGGAAATGATTGTCAGACATACAGAAATATTTTGGGAAAATTTGGAGAAAAGAGCAAAGCCAATAATAATGGCAAATACCTGTTGGATTTCTACTCAGGACATGGACTGGTTATTACTAACACCACGTTCCAACATAAAAAGTGCACAAATTCACATGGAGACAAGAGGCAAGGAATAAGAAAAGTCTCATTGAATATGTTATTGTTGATAGTGATGTTTTCTCCCTCGTGCAGGACACCAGAATGTACAGAGGATTTGAAATTGCAAGTGATCACTATTTAGTCTTGAGCAGGATAAAATTGAATTTCATATTGAAAAGAATAACATGTAAGAAAGTTTTAAAGCGAATAAATGTTGAGCAGCTCTTAGATGTGAACTGTAGACAAAGATTATTGAAGAAAAAATGAAAGAGTTTGAGAACAGGAATCAAACTTTGGAGATTCAGTGGCAAACTTTGAAGAAAACATTGATTGATTCTGCCAGAGAGGCATATGGTGAGGTTGTCTGTGAGGATAAAAAAATCAGAACTCCCTGGTGGACACAGGAAGTTAAAGAGGCAGTGAAGGAAAAGAAGAAAGCATATCAAACGTTCCTGTCAAATAAGTCAGCTTGTGCTCTTAGAGAATATAGAGACAAATGCAAGAATGCTAAACACTGTGTAAAACTATCTAAACAAAAGTCATAGGAGGACTTTGGCAAGAATATAGAAAATAAATATCAAGGAGGTGGGAAAATATTCTGGAGGTTGTTGAAGAAGCTTAGGAATGGAGGAAAGAGTGCTGTAAAAGGAGTTAGAGATGATAAAGGTGACATGAAAAAGATATCTTTGAAATATGGAGTAATTACTTTGAATAACTGCTAAATGAAACAAGCAGTGATGACAGCACAGTGGTTAAAAACACTGACCAGGCATGCAGTCAGGAATACATATCCATCCCAGGCTTGAAATGTGGAAAGGCAGCAGAAGTAGATGATATTCGACCAGAAATGCTGAAGTATGGTGGTATAAGAGTCTTACAGTGACTGCATGGCATAGTTCAGAAAGCCGGAACAGAGGGACGAATTCCCGATGATTGGAGTAGAGCTCTCATAGTACCCATATATAAAAAGGGAAATAAAACAATGTGAGAATTACAGAGGTATTTCCCTACTGAGTGTTCCTGGTAAGATCTGTGCAAGTATACTTGAGAAACGGTTGAGAAGAATTGTGGAAGAAAAGCTTGGTGAAGAACAAGCTGGATTCAGTCCAAATAGAGGCTGTCAGGATCAGATTTTCACTTTACAACAAATAGTCGAGAAAGCATGGGAACATAACAGAGATCTGTATTTAAGTTTTGTCAATTTGGAAAAGGCATATGACAAGGTGCCAAGAGAGAAGCTATTCAATACGCTACAGTTATATGGTGTCAATGGGGCATTATATCAAGCAATACTTAGTCTTTATTTGAGTTGTAAGTCAGTAGTTAGAATTGAAGGAAGTACAGGAAGATGGTTTAATGTTAAATCTGGAATGAGACAAGTATGTACATTATCCCCTCTGTTATTCATTATCTATATGGATCACATTATGAAGGAAAGTGGTATTAAACATGATATCAAAATTGCAGATGTTAATGTCAGCTCTTTGCTTTATGTGGATAATGTTATACAAAGACAATGAAAATAGGCAGAATCATTGAAAATGTCAACTGTGTTGTGAATGGAGAACCTGTGGAACAAGTAAAACATTTCAGCTACTTAGGCACGATTTTTACTGAAGATGGTAAATTAAATATAGAAATAGACAACAGAATCAGCAAAGCTGGTATGGTGGGAAGTCAATTGAATAAATTCATATGGAATAAGAGAGAAATTAGTCGGAACACTAAATTAGCTGTATGCAAGACAGTGTTCAAACCAGTTTTAACTTATGGATCTGAGAGCTGGGTCAGAAGTAAAACACTTGACCAAAGACTAGAGACCACAGATATGAGAGTCCTGAGAAAGATTGTAGGTGTGAACAGATGGCATCAATGGCAATATCATATTAAAATTTCTAAATCACTTAGGGAATTGAAACAACGTAGATCCGAATATAAATTAAATTATACTTTAATAGATATTTCGGCAATGTCACATTGCCATTTTCTAAAGGAACTTACAAAAAGGCAGGTGCACACAGGCACTAACAATACAGTAACTGAGAATGAAGATGTGAAGCTATCGTTCTCCTAGAAGTCCTGACGGTGCCCTCTGGCGGGCTAAGCAGGCTTTCTTGGCCGTTGGGCTGAAGGTCTGCTGATGTATGCCTCCCAAATTTGGGGCAGTCGCATACAACCAAATTTGTTGAGGTTTGGAGAGTTTCTTAGGGCAGAGGCTGATTCCATAAATAATCTTTCGAATTTATATTTGCTCCAGTGTATTATTGTTGCTTTCTTCCACCGTATTCTGTGGCGAGTATCCTGAGCATGGTCTGCAAGACCAGAATAGCTATACTTGTAAAACCGGATGTAGTCCTTGTGTTCAGAAATGCTGATATTCGCTGTCCTGCCTGTTTGGCCAAAGTACGACAGTTTACAACTGCAAGGGACCTGGTATACACCAGGTAGGTCTAGGGGAAGTGGTTGGTCTTTGGTAGAGCGGATAAGGGATGCCAATTTTCTGTAAGGCCTGTAACAGGAGGTGAGGTCATGTTTTTTTAGAATTTTGGTAATTTTTTTCTGAGGTGCCTCGGATGTAGGGAATGGTGATGGGTTTAGAGTAATCTTTTTTGTGGAGGGGGTGGAGGAGGGGGCTGTGGTTTGTAGGTTTTAATATTTTTTGGATTTTTTTTGGGGGGGGTAGCCATTGGCTGAGAAAGTGTTGAGGATGTGATTTAGTTCAGTGTTAAGGGCTATGTCGTTAGAACAGATTAGTTTAGCCCTGTTGTATAGTGTTTTTACCACTCCATATTGTTGTGAGGGGGGGGGGGGGTTGTTGGTGGAAAAAAATATTAAAACCTACAAGCCACAGTCCCCCCTCCTCCCCTCCCCCCCCCACAAAAAAGATTACTCTAAACCCATCACCATTCCCTACATCCGAGGCACCTCAGAAAAAATTACCAAAATTCTAAAAAAACATGACCTCACCTCCTGTTACAGGCCTTACAGAAAATTGGCATCCCTTATCCGCTCTACCAAAGACCAACCACTTCCCCTAAACCAACCTGGTGTATACCAGGTCCCTTGCAGTTGTAAACTGTCGTACTTTGGCCAAACAGGCAGGACAGCGAATATCAGAATTTCTGAACACAAGGACTACATCCGGTTTTACAAGTATAGCCATTCTGGTCTTGCAGACCATGCTCTGGATACTCGCCACAGAATACGGTGGAAGAAAGCAACAATAATACACCGGAGCAAATATAAATTCGAAAAAATTATTTATGGAATCAGCCTCTGCCCTAAGAAACTCTCCAAACCTCAACAAATTTGGTTGTATGCGACTGCCCCAAATTTGGGAGGCATACATCAGCAGACCTTCAGCCCAACGGCCAAGAACGCCTACTTAGCCCGCCAGAGGGCACCATCAGGACTTCTAGGAGAACGATAGCTTCACATCTTCATTCTCAGTTACTGTATTGTTAGTGCCTGTGTGCACCTGCCTTTTTGTAAGTTCCTTTAGAAAATGGCAATGTGACATTGCCGAAATATCGGAAATATCTATTAAAGTATAATTTAATTTATATTCGGATCTACATTGTTTCAATTCCCTAAGTGATTTAGAAATGCATAACCAACGTATAAGCCTGTCTACGAGAATCAATATCATATTAAAAACGAGAATATTAGGAAAGAACTTGACATTGTCAACATCCAGGAATGCGTTAGCAAAGCTAATCTCAGGTAGTATAGTCACTTAAACAGAATGGGCGAAGAAAGATTAGCAAAACAAGTGTTCTCTGCCAGGTTGGCAGTAAAGCGACCCAGAGGAAGACCAAGATATAGGTGGATTGATATGGTACAAAGTGCCTTAGACAATAGAAATATAAGATCTGATAACGTTGGAGTCTTGACAAGTAACAGACTGATTTGGAGGAAAATAGTAGATAGGAAGTTAGTAATGATGTAATTTTTTTCATGTAGTACTATCATATCCTGTACACCCCTTGAGGGTACAGGCAGGAATTTGATGATGATGACTAATTTCTCTCTTATTCCATATATATTTATTCAGTTGACTTCCTACCATACCAGCTTAGTTGATTCTATTGTCTATTTCCATATTTAACTTACCATCTTCAATGAAAATCGCGCCTAAGTAGCTGAAATGTTTTACTTGTTCCACAGGTTCTCCGTTCGCAATGCAGTTAACATTTTCAAAGCTTCTGCCTATTTTCATTGTCTTTGTCTTGTTATTGCTGACCTTCATACCATATCTATTACAACAGTTTTTCAATTTAGTCAGAGAATCTTGTAGACTTCTAGCTGATATATTTAGAAGTATAGCATCGTCCACATAAAGCAAAGAGCTTAGATTAGCATCTCCAATTTTGATATCAGGTTTAATACCACTTTGCTTCATAATGTGAACCATATAGATAATGAATAACAGAGGGGGATAATGTAATCCTTATCTGAAACCAGATTTAAAAGTAAACTATCTTACTGTTCTTCGATTCTAACTGCTGACTTACAACTCAAATAAAAACTAAGTAATACTTGATATAATGCTCCATTGACACCATATAACTGTAGCATTTTGAATAGCTTCTCTCTCTTGGCACCTTGTCATATGCCTTTTCCAGATCTACAAAACTTAACTGCAGATCTTTTTTATATTTCCATGATTTCTCAACTATTTCTCGTAAAGTGAAGATCTGATCGTGACAGCCTCTATTTGTCCTGAATCCAGCGTGTTTGTCACCAAGCACTTTTCTTCCACAATCCTTCTCAACCATTTCTGAAGTATATTTGCGTAAATCTTACCAGGAACACTCAGTAGAGAAATACCTCTGTAATTCCCACATTCAGTTTTGTTTCCCCTTTTTATATATGGGTACTATGAGAGCTATACTCCAATCATCTGGAATTTGTCCCTCTGTCCAGGTCATCTGAACTATACAGTGCTGCCACTGTAAGACTTTTGTACCTCCTACTGCCTTTATATATTTCAGGCCTTTGATGGCTTTTTCTACTTCAAGTATGGATATGTATTCCTAACTGCATCCCTGTTGAGTGTTTTTTTTACCACTATCCTATCACTGCTTTTTCATTTAGCAATTTTTCAAAGTAATTACTCAATACTTCAAGGATATCTTTTTCTCTAGTTTTCTTTAGGTTCTTCAACAACCTCCAGATATCTTGCCACCTTCTTGGTATTTATTTTCAATGTTCTTACCAAAGTCTTCCAATGACTTTTGTTTAGCTAGTTTTATACAGTGTTTAGCTTTCTTACATTTGTCTCTGTATTCTCTAAGAGCACAAGCTGGCTTATTTGCCAGGAACTTTTCATATACTCTTTTCACTCACTGCCTCTTTAACTTCCTTTGTCTACCAAGGAGTTCTGATTTTTTATCCTTGCAGACAACCTCACCACATGCCTCTCTGGGTGAATCTTCAAGGTTTGGTTCCTGTTCTCAAACTCTTTCATTTTTCCTTCAATAACACAGTCAAACACAATTTTTGCTGACTTTTATATGAGACTTGTTTTTTACTAATTTGGGTGCGCCGATTTCAAATATCAAACCCATTTTTCTCTATCATGTCAGGTTTTTCCTCTATGGCATTTTGTTTTTGCTAATTTGTAAGTTTTTGATAGTTTTAAGTAGGCAGTACTATTTAGAGGATAAAAAAAATCGATTTTTTAATATTATTTTCTGAAAGTATATACTTTTAAAAATATGTTCGTAACTTTTTATCAAGAAATTTGAAAAATTCCTGAAGATATAGCCTATTATTCAAAGCGGTGCGCAGATCAGAATCGGAATGCTCACCGCTCTCGCTTGTTAGTAAACGAATAAATGCGTAGGAACCTGCAACGGCACGTACTGGCGCTTTGAATGCGAGAGAGGCCGATAATTAGATACATAACTACTTAACAATATTCATTAAAAATTACAAGAATATTTATAAAAAAATAACAATTTTACTTACACATGAGTTTCAGGGAATAAATTTTTGTTTGTAGCAATTTCTTCTGTGTGTTCTGTTTTGGCAATCCCTTTGAATACTCCAACAGTAGTCGGCCATCGTGTGAGAATCCCATCTTCCTTGGTACTGATCTTCCATAGTTTTTAAGTCTTGATGAAATCTTTTGCCTTGTTCATCACTTACAGCACCTAAATTCTCGGGAAATCTATCAAGATGACTGTATAGGAAATGAAGCTTTATGCTCATGTTGCAACCTAGGCGCTGGAACTTTTCAAGCATTGTTTCCACTAGATCTTTGTAATTGCATGCTTTTTTGTTTCCAAAAAAATTATTCGCAACCATTTCGTTCATAATAAAATTTGGGTCTCTCATTAAAGTATTAATTTGCGGTCCATCAAATACTCCGGCTTTAATTTTTTCATAACTAAGTCGTGGAAATTTTTCATGTATGTATTGGAAACAGTCACCTTGTAAATCTAAAGCTTTAACATACTGCTTCATAAGACCTAGTTTGATGTGTAGAGGTGGAAAAATAATTTTTTCTCTGTCGATTAAAGGTTGATTTATAACATTCTGTTCTCCAACATTTAAGGATATTCTAAGAGGCCAATGTTTCTGACTCCAGTGTTGGTTTCTAGCTCGACTATCCCAGAAGCATAGAAAACACGAAAACTTTGTATATCCTCTTTGAAAGCCAAGTATAAAGTTCACCATTTTAAGATCCACACAGATGATCCAGTTATGGTCTGTATATTTTAATAACTTCAGAACCTTTTTAATGTCCCCATATGTTTCCTTTAAGTGGACTGAATAGCCAATAGGAATTGAGCCATATACATTCCCATTGTGTAGTAAGACATACTTGAGACTTCTGCTTGAACTGTCGATAAATAAACGCAACTCATTTGGATGATATTGCACAACACTCATTTCAGTTAGTAAACCTGACACATTGTTACAGTAAACAAACCCACACTCGTGGTTAAAATATTGTACAAGATTGCTTTCCCTGCTACGATAAAAAGTTATCTTCATATCTTGCTCCAGTAAGTTTTTTTCATTTAATCTTGAAGCTAACAATTCCAATGATTCCTTTGATAGGCCCAAATCTCTTATTAAGTCATTCAATTCCGCTTGAGTAAAACATTGCAGTCCAGAACTAGAAATTAAATTTTCATTGTCTAAATCAACATCCGGGTCTTGCTCCTCAAGAACATCTGGCATATCCTGGTCATGCTCGTTCTCAAGTAAAAGAAATCCTTTATATATTGGCACGGCTATTTCATTGGAATGAGCAACTGGCCAAATTGCTGAGTCGAGATTTGGATACACAATTTTTTTCTTATTCTTCTTGTTATAACCAGAAGTCTGAACTAAACAAAAATAGCAATCATCTACGTGATTTTTTGGTTCACGCCAAATCATTGGAATGCCAAAAGCTAATTTTTGGCGTTTTCCCCTTACTCCACTGTCGTAAATTTTCTACACATGACTTACACACTTTATTTGGAGCCCATGACTTGTCCTGATCTGCAATTTTTATGTCAAAGTATGCAAAGTACACTTTCTTAACGAAATCAGTGATATTTGTCCTTTGACTGGGAACAGTAAGGCTGCCACAAATGTAGCAGAAGGAATCTACACTATTGACACAATTTCGAGTAGTAGACATGATGTATTTTCTTCACTGCCGACTAACATGCAATTAACAAGACAAAAAAAACAGACTTTATTGAAACGTTATAAGCGCTCATCATACTTTCACGATCGATTAACGATTGACTGATTTCGATCGTTCTTTGTCTGCTATGACGCATATAGCATTCATTTGTTTTAGGCAGTTGTCATCGCCTACTTTTCATCACCTAAATGTATTACGTCTGTTATCAGCCTCTCTCGCATTCAAAGCGCCAGTACGTGCCGTTGCAGGTTCTTACGCATTTATTCGTTTACTAACAGGCGAGAGCGGTGAGCGTTCCGATTCTGATCTGCGCACCACTTTGAATAATAGGCTATATCTTCGGGAATTTTTCGAATTTCTTGATAAAAAGTTAGGAACAGATTTTTAAAAGTACATACTTTCAGAAAATAATATTAAAAAATCGATTTTTTTTATCCTCTAAATAGTACCGCCTCCTAAAAACTATCAAAAACTTACAAATTAGCAAAAAGAAAATGCCATAGAGGAAAAACCTGACGTGATAGAGATAAATGGGTTTGATATTTGAAATCAGCGCACCCAAATTAGTAAAAAACAAGAGTCAGATAATAATCAGCAGAAAAAAAAAATTTTTTTGTTGGCCAGTGTAATCTTTGTGTATTTTAGTCTACAGTTCACATCTGAGAGCTGCTCAACTTTTATTCACTTTAAAACTTTCTTACATGTCATTCTTTTCAGTATGAAATTCAATTTTATCCTGCTCAAGACTAAATAGTGATCACTTCCAATTTCAAATCCTCTGTACACTCTGGTGTCCTGCACCAGGGAGAAAACATTACTATCAACAATAACAGTCCATGAGACTTTTCTTATTCCTTGCCTCTTCTCTCCATGTGAATTTGTGCACATTTTTATATTGGAACGTGGTGTTAGTAATAACCAGTCCATGTCCTAAGCAGAAATCCAACAGGTATTTGCCATTATTATTGGCTTTGCTCTTTTCTCCAAATTTTCCCAAAATATTTCTGTATGTCTGACAATCCTTTCCTACTCTGCTGTTTAGATAGCCAACAAGAACAGACTTTTCCTTTTTCATTGTGTCAGTTGCTTTCTCTTAAGCCTCAAAAAAATCCCTGCACTTCTCCCATAGTAGAACCTACTGTGGGACCATAGGCACAAATAAGTCTCATTGTCCAGTCCCATTCTCATATTTGCCCACATTACTCTACATGAGACTGACTGATATTCAAGAAGATTAGCCTCGTATTTTGTGTTGAATACTATGGCTACTCCTCCTTTTCCTTGATTTTCATTGCCTGAATATAACATTTTGTATTTATTGCTCAGAAAGATTTCACCAGTTTTGGTCTTTTTTGTTTCAGTCACCCCTATTATGTCGATCTGGTACTTATGTAATTCCTCAGCTAGCTCCATTTCTTTGCCATTGAGGCTTCATATGTTGATAGTACCGATCTTTAACTCTGGTGATGTTGAGTTGGAGTTTGTTTTCAGATTTGTTCCAGTAGCTGACTTTTCGCTGTTTGCCCTGGTTTCCTGGCGAAAACAACGGGAGCCTTGTTTAACCAGGCAGCACCCCAGCCGGCATGAAATTCTGTCATGTTGTACCATCATTTTATATTTTGGTTTAAGTCAATAAGAATACAATTTAGTCAGCTAAATCCCAAATTGCCAACCCATCCTTGTTTCTTCTGTATCCAGGTAGATACCTAACAGGGTGCACCATGAGAAGATAAGGATTGGACATTAGGTCAGAAGCTCTGGTCAGTTCTCCGCATTCCTTTAAAGGCTATGTGGAGGTCTCCTCTCAGTTATACAGCTTTGATCCTTAAGCATGCCCCGTTGTATTTCTGTTTAAGTTACGACAGTGAGATATTGTTGAACTATTTTATTTTGTAATACGTTCTGGTTATTTCTCCTTTATAAACAAATTATATCAACAAATTGAAGGAATAGCCATGGGCAATTCTATTTCGCCTACTGTTGCCAACTTCTTCATGGAACACTTTGAACAACATATTTTTAAAACTTTTCACGTGCACGTATACGCTGGTACAGATATATGGATGATATTTTTATAGTTTGGAATGTCTCTTCTTCTGAGTTACAGCAGTTTCTTTCTAAATTAAATTCACTTCATTCCAGGATCCAGTTCACCTTAGAAGTAGAAGCAAATAAACTATTAGCCTTTTTAGATCTTCTAATTATTCTTCAACCAGATGTTATCCTATATTGTGGGAAGTTTTTGGTATTGAGACCACATTGTTATTTAAAGAAAGAGTCTGTGAGATTCATTGCACTTGTGGCATTTTTTATGTAGGCCAAACAGGAATGTCAGGAGAGATCTGCATGTCTGAACACGTAAAAGACATGAAAAAAGAAGAGAGCATAAATCAGGCCTGGCATACCACACAACACTACTGACCATCAAGTACTTTGGCAACAAACAAAAATGTTGTATACTGATCGTAACTGTTTTACAAGAAAATTTAAAGAAGCTTTGCAAATACTTAGGATCTCTACACATTGCAATAAAAATCAAGGCCTAATTTTACATCAAGTATGGTTTGCTTTCATCAAAATTTTAACTACCAAGGATATAGCATGCGTGATACCAACAACTATCAATGTTCCTGTTACATAGAGTAACGAATTTACCATTTGTATTCTGGTTTATCATTTATATGTACAGTTGTGAAGCTATCAAAAACATATAATGTGTGTAATTAATTGTTAATAGGCTTTTGTAGTGTAAAACTTTTATGTATCAGTACCCCTGATGATGTAAGTTTTATGCCTACGAAACTTGGTTGGGTTTTAAATGCTTATTTTTATTAAACTTTATATTTACATAATAATGTGGTCTCAGTACCAGACAAGAAAACTTCCCACGGAACTGCTAAACCACAGAAACTTGCATTTGCAGGTTGCCTTCATTTTTAAGTTTTTCAATAGAATATTCATACAGGCTGTTATATCCACACTGAATCTCATCACCAGTTTAGTCAAAAGGCTGGAACTATTAAGACTTTAGTACATCATTTCCATTCTTTATATTCTTTAGGTGAACTTTTACAGAAAGAATTAAGACATTAATTCCACCTCTTTATCTAATGGTTTTAAGGATTGTGTGGAAGCTTTTTACATCTTGAAATATGGAAGAATAACTCGCATTCAAAAGTTTTAAAACCACTGAATATTTTTGTTACATTTCGCCTCATCAGAAAAATCTCCACCTTTCTCGCTTCTCATAAAGAAAAGCTTCCACCTCTCAGTTATCCAGAAATCTACCAGATTCCTTGCTCTTGTGGGTTATCTTATTCATACAAACAGGAAGATCTGCTGTTATTCATTTAGAGGTACACAAGTCTTATATTAAATACCATAAGCCTGAACAGTCTGGGCTTGCAGAACATGCTATTGATACTGAACATAGAGTTCATTGGAACCAGAAAAATGTCCTTCATAAGAGTCATTTTCTCATAGAATGTACTTACAGAAATATGTGAAACTTTACAAATTAAAGATGCCAAGAAATAATTATGTTCTCGTTTCATCCTTTATTCAAGTGTAAGCAAACAAAGTTCAAATATAAAGTCACTTCACCTCAGTTGTCTTAGTATCTCATAATGCAACACACATCTCCTTGCAGACATGTATAATGCTATGCATTATAGGTAGGACCACTACCCAGACTGGTTTTTACTTTATTGATGTCTCATCATTGGGAGCCAGATCCAGAAGTGATCTTGCCATCTTTAATTTATAGTATAACCAAGTGAAAAAACTTTCAACATGTGAAACTTTACTTCATTGTCCTAACTTAAACAGATCCAATAGTCTTCGTCTATCCCCTTTGTGGGAGATAATACCTTTTAAATCTGCTAATCTTTCTTAACTTTATTTTGTCTGTGTGTGTGTGTGTGTATACACACATGCATATATATATATTTTTTTTTTATTTTTTATTTTTTTAAATAAATTAGGAAATTATTGGCCATTTTTAATAATCTTACATTAGCTACTCAGGTGGTGCTTTTTTAGAATTGGCTGTTATTGTTTAATTGCCATTCTGTGATCCTTAGTCGAAAATTCTATGTTAATAAAGTTTTTTACATGAGTTAATAAAGATTTTTACATTTTTATAATTCTTTTCATTATGCCAACTCATGGTATTTCGTTATCAGAAACATTTGCAGTCTAGTGGACACTGAAGCAGAAGAGAGGAGGTTATGCTTGTCACACTCCATTTAGGCCACATTCATCTCAAACATTATAGGTAGGAGTTGAAAGGAATCTAAGAGTAATAGAGAATTGAAGTTAAGCAGACTTCTTGTCAAAGTTAATCACAGAATTGTTGCTATAATGCAAAGAACATCGACAAGTAAGAACAAAAAGATGATAACATTGTTGGATAAGGTAGTCTTACTGTGCAGAGAAATCCAGATGTGGATTTCTCTGCACAGTAACATGCTGTCAGGGGGAAAAAAACAATTCCAATGCACATTCATGCACAAAAAAAAAAAAAGAAGCAAAATAAATTGCTAAACTATACAACAGTTACTGGAACAAGTCATGTGAAAAAGTAGGAAAGGTACTTATGATTGTATTAACAGAAAAAATATGGAAACTTCCATCAGTTTCCTTATTCTAGTGAACTGATTTCCTTGAAAAAAAAACCAAAAGGATCTTATTGGTTTTTAAAGAAAAAACAGAGACATAGAAATGATTTTTATATAGTGAAAATATAGCATATAAAAATTAGCATAATTTCATGTGTTTGTTATCCCCTACAACCTGTTGCTTGGCCTACAAGGAAAAGAAGGTAGTGGCTGGAAATTAAACTGTAAAGAAATAGTCTGTTTTTATAGAAACACCTACTTCAGCAAACAGCAGTATTATTACTTTATTTCTTTTCTTGAAATCATAAATTGGAATTCTTCAAAATGAGCAATAAAAAAAATAAAAAACTCCCTCACTGTCAGAAAGCAACTAATCCAGAAGTGATCATTTAACATCATTTTCTGTTTGTGAAAAGAATAACATATTAAAACTTTAAGTATGCTATCAAACCATATATGAATTTTGCAAGAAAAGAAAGAAATTACTCAAGTGACATTTATTTCAGTAAATGTTATTTAAAATCATGTTTTTAAATAAATGTAAAAGTACTCCTGCAGTTTTTTATTTAAAAGTGTGTCTTTACTAACAGTCTTGAAAATGGCTAGAGCTTATTTGATTAAAGCATGCTCATTTAGAAACTCAGTTTGTAAATTGTAAAATTTAAATATATGTATCAATTGTTCACATATTTTTTGGCAAGTTTTTCACTTGACTGAGTAAATATTATGGTATACAAGAAATCATATTTTTATCCATGTTAAACCAGTGTGTTATGCTGATAAAATGTACTATTATGAACAAACAATACTTAAAAGACTAATATAAACAAGTATATTATGGCTAAGAAAATAAACACTTCTAAAATGTTTGTTATTTATAAATCCATAATTTGGGACATCTGTTTTCATTATATATGTTGATTTGAAAAGTCCCCTTACAAATAATATCTAAGCATTTTTAATTCATGTACACATTAATAAAATTGTATATTTTATAATTTTAATAGAAACACAAAGGGTTCTAAGACTTAGTCTAGATGAGTTTTCTCTTCCAAAATTCTACCTTTTATTTGGCATCAGCAAAGTAAAGTCTGCAGCTGTCACAGCATTCCGTTCCAATTATCGACATGGTGATCGACACGTAGACCGATCGTTTACTTGTTCATCTGGTGACCAAGAGCACATGCCCTTAGCATCCTTAGAAATTATCACTGATGCTCTCCTGGAAATTATGGAAGTATGTGCAGATATTTATTTTATGAATTGTATTATTTTAAGTCTGGGCAAGTTAAATAAGAAAATGAAAAGAAAAAATCATTTCTAAAACTAAATTTATTTTGAACCAAAGGTATCTCCAGTTTTGAAAGGGAGGAATTAAATTTATTTTATGTGAAGCTTAACGCTGTTGAATATACTTGTTACATATACAGGGTGATTCAAAGGTCACACAGATTTATAAAATGAACTTGAATTTTTCAATATTAGTGACAATCTTTATAGAACTGAATTGCTACAAACAAAGCTTATAACCATATCTTTACAAAGGCAAAAATAAATAACATTACCAAAGCAAATATTCAAATGGTCACCTCATTCTTGAACACAGGCATGTGATCTTTTTACCAAATTGGAGGCAACTCTTCAAAGCATGGAATTACTGGCTGCTCTGATTGCTTCAGTGATGTTTATCTTCAGTTCATCAATTGTGAGGATTATTTTATACACTTTACCTTTCAGGTATCCCTAAGAAGAAAGCTGGAGGTGACAAATCTGGTAACCAAGGAGGCAAAAGTCCTTCAAAAATCAGTCTGTCATCAAAAAACTCCTGCAAAAATTCCAGTGTTTCATTTACTGTATTGCAGGTGGCACCATCCTGCTGAAAACAGTAATCATATTCTTCAATTTCAAGGAGAGCCTTGAACTGGGTTGATGTCTTAGTATAGTGCACTGTTCAATGTAATCTCAAAGAAAATGGTTCCGACAATGCGACAGTGTGTTACTGCACACCACATCATGCTCTGATTTTCAGAGAATGCAAGGGGGCATTTCATAGAAAACATTGTCCAGCTCATGAACTCCATTTTCTTTAAAATAATTGAAATATCACTTAAAGTACACAACACGTTTTTTTTTTCCTTATCTAGTAGCTTCAGTTCCTGAACTAAGTGTGAACACGGCATGGACGAAGCTTTAATTGTTTGATGGCTCTCTAGATACTGCCATATAACCTACCTGTCTGTGCAGCGAGTTCTCTAAGACACTTTGAAGGTGAACATTGGAACATGTCGTGTACCACAGTCACTTTAGTCTCAGTCAAAATGGAAGGTCTTCCATGCTGCTGTTTGTCTGTAACTGATCCAGTTTCCTCACAGCATTTGATTAATTTCATAATAGTTGAATTTTGAAAAACAACATAGTCAGGGTACTTCTGATGAAACTCCTCCACAACGTGGCAAAATAAATTCCAATATAACAACTGGTTGCTCCTGGAAAAGTATCTTTTTGTTTTCTTCATAAACAAAACAATGCAATGGATGCCCAGTACCAACACATGGTGGATAGATTACATCATAGTCACCAATAGTCCTAGGGTGCCATCTATAGACAAAATGAATAATATTTGAAACAATTTGATTCAGCTCAAATTCAGCTTTGATGTGTGTGACTTTTGGATCACCCTATAGAATTATTGCCAAATGTTTTTTTGTATCATCATCATCATGATTTTCAAGGATTTAGATCTAGAGTGGCCTGTTCTCACCTTAAAATTCATCGTTGAATTGCTTTAAAGGGCTTCCTTGTTTTCTTTTTCCTAATGGTTTGTAATTTAAGGCTTGTTTTGGTAATCTTTCTGTTTTTATTCTTTCAACATGTTCCATCCATTTATATATATTTTTTTTTTTCTATTACTGCTTTGTGGTTTAATTTTTTTCATAATTTCTTCATTTCTTTTGTGATCAAATAGAGTATATTTTGCAGTTTTTCTCATAAACTTCATTTCAGCTGTTATTATTTCTTTGTTTGTCTTTTTGTTTTATTGTCCAGATTTCACTTCCATACAATAGGACTGGTAGGGCTAATGTATGGAAGTGAACTGGGTTAGGTTGAAATATAGAGTTTCAAAAATCACGTTATCTGTTATTATTTTAGTTATTATTAGATCTTTTAAAGGCCATCGTTTTTGATTTTTCTGTTGATATTATCATTCCATAATCTTTAGCTGTTTCATTTAAATTTAAAATATCTGTCTTCAGAATTTGTAATTATTATTTGATCATCAGCAAAAAGGCGAGTGTTTAAGTTAACTGTAGGAAAAAGTTTTTTGTTTTATAGAATAAAGAAATTATGTTATTATTTTTAGATTTGTTATAATCATCCATATGCATGCATTATGTTCCACATAAAGCTATTTGCTAAAGCATTTCTTACTATGAAAAGCATATCTGCTTGGAGCATATGTGGTTTTTCATGATGTGAAAAGCATTATCATGTAGATCTATTTCATGCTTTAACTTTTACTGGAATCCTTGCCAGCAAGTGAGTAATGTGTAAACATTTTTGAGGACACTGTAAATTAAGTCAGTAACTGAGAGATTTCACATAATCTATAAAGAAGTGGAGAACCAGTGTTCAGTCCACATCTTATGCTGCATCCTCTTAGTAGGCATCCATTTCATCTGTTGTATTAATAGATATCCCTTCACTTCTAAGCATGCCAAATGGGTGGAAGAATGAAAAAGAGATTCAGAAGATCAAAGCAGAGAACATCTCATTTCAGGAGGCAAAGAGGAACTATACCATAATAATGTCTAGTGAAAAGTCATTTTATTTTGACTTGTACATCATTCCTGAACTATTTTTTGCATTTTACTAAAAAGAAGATAGAATGACAGAATTCAAGAATGAACTGCTTGAACTCCAGAAAATACACCAAAAATGATCCCGATATATGATAACCCCATTAGTCTAGAAAACAACTGAAAGAGACTGCTCGAAGAGAAATCTGAGATACCTCCACAGAAAAAAATGGATGCCTTAGTATCCCCACAGGAATCCAAAACACACATTCCTGGAGAGAAAAACATGGATGCTAGCCATCCACATTTCCTCAAAAAAAAAAAAAATCCAAGACATAAAGAAAGAAAGAAAGCATAGTGTAATCAAGAAGCCAGACACTCCACCAAATGGAAATAATTAATGCATTCTTAATCATTCATCTGTTTGCTATCTGTCTATCATCTTGCACTGATATTTCTCTGAACGACTGATGATCCAGGCTTGCATTTGCTACCTTGTTCTTATTATGTCTGGGTTAAATGGTTTCAGTACTGTGTAGGTAGTGCAAGCATTACCTAAGGATGAATTATTGAGATGAAAGATGTTCAGTAATAACCTTTCCCTCTTAAACACAGGCAGTAACACTTCTTTCTGTATGCCTACCCAGTCATGCTGTGCTGTTGATCTGTCTTTTCATCTGAGCCCATACATGAGAGGTTGATTAATCATGTAGTATGTTAGTACTGTGTATGGGTAGTGGGGGGTTGGGAAAGGAGAAGCTTGTTTACAAGCTTCTCCTTTCTCAACCCTCTTGTTTACAAACTTCTCCTTTCCCAAAGAATACAGTAGTATATTGTATTCGTTGGAAAACACATAAGGGGGTGGGAGACTGTTCCACAATACAGCAGTAGCAGGGATGAAGGAGGAGGAAAAGAAATTTGTTCTGTGGGTTTCAAGGCATACTGTGAAGGGATGTTGGGCAGCAGCTGTGCACAGGCTTAGTACTGTGCGGAGGAATTCTCAATGCTATTTCAGATTTCAGATGGTCATTGAATACACAAATTGCAGAAACTATGTCTATGCAAAAGGAGGAGGAGTGAGGTGATAAGAGTTGGGTCATTAATAAATCTAAGTGGTCTCCTTTGTATTAAGTCAAGCATTTTGAGGGAGCTCTTAGGGCCCCCCCCCCCTCCAAACGTGAGAGTAGTATTCAATACCTGGGTGGATTTGTCTAACTAGAATTTCTCTATTGCCCAAGATGTTACTTCACCTCTGAACAATAGAGAAATCCTAGTTTTTTAGATGCTGAAGATGCAGTGGTTATGATATGTTTATGCCAGGAGAGGCTTGATGCAGGGTGATTCCAAGAAGAGAAATCTCATCTTGTCTGAATATTTGAATGTTGCCAAAGATGATACTGGGAGAAAATGGTTTTTTGTGTGAGAAATAAGACAGAACTGGGTTTTACTATTATTGACGTTGACAAGGGGTGCTTAAGGGTCAAAGCTGTATAACTGAGAGGAGACCTCCACATAGCCTTTAAAGGAATGTGGAGAACTGACCAGGACTTCTGACCTAATGTCCAATTCTCACCTTCTCATGGTGCACTCTGTAAGGTATCTACCTGGATACTGAACGAACGAGGATGAGCTGGTAATTTGGGATTTAGCTGACCAAATTGTATTCTTATTGGCTTAAACCAATATACAAAATGATGGTACAACCTGACAAAATTTCATGCCGGCTGGGGCGTCGCCCGGTTAAACAAGGCCCCCGTTGTTTTCGCCAGAGAACCAAGGCGAACAGCGAAAAGTCAGCTACTGGAACAAATCTGAAAACAAACCCCAACTCAACATCACCAGAGTTAAAGATCGGTACTATCAACATAAGAAGCCTGAATGGCAAAGAAATGGAGCTAGCTGAGGAATTAGATAAGTACCAGATCGACATAATAGGGGTGACTGAAACAAAAAAGACAAAAACTGGTGAGATCTTTCTGAGCAATAAATACAAAATGTTATATTCAGGCAATGACAATCAAGAAAAAGAAGTTGTAGCCATAGTATTCAACGCAAAATACGAGGCTAATCTTCTTGAATGGCAGTCAGTCTCATGTAGAGTAATGTGAGCAAATATGAGAATGGGGAACTGGACAATGAGACTTATTTGTGCCTATGGTCCCACAGAAGGTTCTATTAAGGGAGAAGTAAAGGGATTTTTTGATGCTTTAGAGAAAGCAACTGACACAATGAAAAAGGAAAAGTTGGTTCTTGTTGGCTATCTAAACAGAAAAGTAGGAAATGATTGTCAGTCATACAGAAATATTTTGGGAAAATTTGAAGAAAAGAGCAAAGCCAATAATAATGGCAAATACCTGTTGGATTTCTGCTCAGGACATGGACTGGTTATTACTAACACCATGTTCCAACATAAAAATGTGCACAAATTCACATGGAGAGAAGAAGAGGCAAGGAATAAGAAAAGTCTCATTGACTATGTTATTGTTGAGAGTGATGTTTTCTCCCTGGTGCAGGACACCAGAGTGTACAGAGGATTTGAAATTGGAAGTGATCACTATTTAGTCTTGAGCAAGATAAAATTGAATTTCATATTGAAAAGAATGACATGTAAGAAAGATTTAAAGTGAATAAAGGTTGAGCAGCTCTCAGATGTGAACTGTAGACTAAAATACACAAAGAGTATTGAAGAAAAAATGAAAGAGTTTGAGAACAGGAACCAAACCTTGGAGATTTAGTGGCAAGCCTTGAAGAAAACCCTGATTAATTCAGCCAGAGAGGCATGTGGTGAGGTAGTCTGCAAGGATAAAAAAATCAGAACTCCATGGTGGGCACAGGAAGTGAAAGAGTCAGTGAAGGAAAATAAGAAAGCTTATCAAAAGTTCCTGGCAAATAAGACAGCTTTTGCTTTTAGAGAATACAGAGACAAATGTTAGAGCGAAACAATGCGTAAAACTAGCTAAACAAAAGTCATGGGAGGACTTTGGCAAGAACATAGAAAATAAATATCAAGAAGGTGATAAGATATTCTGGAGGTTGTTGAAGAAGCTTAGAAATGGAGGAAAGAGTGCTGTAAAAGGAGTTAGAGATGATAAAGGTGACATGAAAATGGGAAAAAAAGATATCCTTGAAGTATGGAGTAATTACTACAAAAAATTTAAAAATGAAACAAGCAGTGATAGCACAGTGGTAAAAAACACTCAACAGGCATGCAGTCAGAAATACATATCCATACTGGAAGTAGAAAAAGTCATCAAATGCTTGAAATGTGGAAAGGCAGCAGGAGTAGATGATATTCGACCAGAAATGCTGAAGTATGGTGGTATAAGAGTCTTACAGTGGCTGCACTGCATAGTTCAGAAAGCCTGGACAGAGGGACGAATTCCCAATGATTGGAGTAGAGCTCTCATAGTACCCATATATAAAAAGGGAAATAAAACTGAATGTGAGAATTACAGAGGTATTTCCCTACTGAGTGTTCCTGGCAAGATCTATGTAAGTATACTTGAGAAACAGTTGAGAAGAATTGTGGAAGAAAAGCTTGGTGAAGAACAAGCTGGATTCAGGCCAAATAGAGGCTGTCAGGATCAGATCTTCACTTTACGACAAATAGTTGAGAAAGCATGGGAATATAACAAAGATCTGTATATAAGTTTTGTTGATCTGGAAAAGTTGAAAGCTTATTTTTCACTTGGTTAGAGTATAATAAATTTAGTTTAATCCTTTATCCAAGTGCGAGCAAACACAGTTTGCGCCTGAAAGTATCTTCAGGTAAGGTGGTACAACACAAGGGCAACTCGTTGGAAAGGTGGAGCAAGCTACCAACACTCCTGTCTCAGTATCTCCTATAATTTCAGATACTTTCAGGCGCAAACTGTGTTTGCTCACACTTGGATAAAGGATTAAACTAAATTTATTATACTCTAACCAAATGAAAAATAAACTTTCAACATATTTCTCTAAATCCAGATTTAATTTATTAAAAAAGGGTGGCACACCATTTGGCAACTCCTATAGGTAGAAATGACCTGCTAATGCTTCTGCCTGGTGTCTCAACTTGGGCCTGGCTCCCACTGAAGAGACCTCAATAAAGGTCGAAACTAGTCTGGGTAGTGGCCCTTCCTTTAATGCATAACATTAGACATATCTACAAGGAGATGTGTTTTGCATTATAGGAGATACCGAGACAGGAGTGTTGGTAGATTGCTCCACCTTTGCAACGAGTGCCTGGTGTTGTACCACCTTACCCCAGTCCTGAAGATACTTTCAGGTGCAAACTGTGTTTGCTCACACTTGGATAAAGGATTAAACTAAATTTATTATGATCTAGAAAAGGCATATGACAAGGTGCCCAGAGAGAAGCTATTCAATATGCTACAGTTATATGGTGTCAATGGGGCATTATATCAAGCAATACTTAGTCTTTATTTGAGTTGTAAGTCAGCAATTAGAATTGAAGGAAGTACTTGAAGATGGTTTAATATTAAATCTGGTGTGAGACAAGGATGTACATTATCCCCTCTGTTATTCATTATCTATATGGATCACATTATGAAGGAATGTGGTATTAAACCTGATATCAAAATTGGAGATGTTAATGTCAGCTCTTTGCTTTATGCGGATGATGTTATACTTCTAAATAAATCCGCTACGAGTCTGCAAGATTCTCTGACTAAATTGAATAGCTGTTGTAATAGATATGGTATGAAGGTCAGCATTAAAAAGACAAAGTCAATGAAAATAGGTAAAATTGTTGAAAATGTCAACTGTGTTGTGAACCGGGAACCTGTGGAACAAGTAAAACATTTCAGCTACTTAGGCATGATTTATAGTGAAGATGGTAAATTAAATATGGAAATAGACAACAGAATCTACAAAGTTGGTATTGTAGGAAGTGAATTGAATAAATTCATATGGAATAAGAGAGAAATTAGTCGGAATACTAAATTAGCTGTATTCAAGACAGTGTTTAAACCAGTTTTAACTTATGGATCTGAGATCTGGTTCAGAAGTAAAACACTTGACCAAAGACTAGAGACCGCAGATATGAGAGTCCTGAGAAAGATTAGAGGCCTGAACAGATGGCATCAATGTCAGTGGGTGAGACACAAGGTGCTCTTCTATCATTCGCCTTTGTTGCTGCTATGTTTGCTTTGCACTTTAGGCATAGTGGGTGCTTGCACATGGCTGAATTTTAATTGAAAGTATAACTGACTTGATCACTAAGTACTTACAGGTTGCACAGAAGTAATTGCCTTCTTAGTACCCGCTGTTGTGATTTCCGCTTATTGGTTAATTTGAACAAAAAACACTTATAATGACGATAAAATGTGGGAGCACAAGTTGAGAGTGGGAAGTAGAAAATACCATCTCTGTTATCATTATTCTATCATATCCATCTTTCGCAGGAGGAACCATGTAACTCCATCAAGAATGTGAGAAAAAAAATCAGGCTGACTAGCAATGATATTTGGGTCATTTGTAGCAATGATATTTGGGTCGTCTGGTGTCGCACTGATTAGATCGTTGACTTGTCGAGAGCTCCTGAAAAGATTAGTAGTATTTTGTGTTAACATTAGAAATTTTACTAGAATTTTAAGTAGTATTGTTTGCTTTTTGTTTCTTGGTGTGTCTATGCAATTTTTGTGTGTTTTCTGTTATTTTAATTATTAATTTTAAGATAAGATAGCGTACATATGGCACCGATAAAGAAAAAAATGGTGGCCAGGTCGCCATGTTTGTTTAAGAGTTTTGATGTAAACGATTTTATGCATTGTGTCGTCTGTGAGATGTATGCCTTGTGAAGAGCGGTGGGAGTCTGGTTAGAAAATGATAATGGAATTAATATGTGCAGAAAATGTAATGTAAAGAGAATGAGGATTTCGTGTTTCGTGTGGCGAGAGTGATATCGTTAACGATAGTCAGAATGTAGAAAATGGCGGTGTGCTAGAGAATTGTGTGGTAATGCCAGATAGGTGTGAGAGCGTCGTTGAAAGTGTAAATGAGGGTAGAAATACAGAAAGAATGGATGATTTGATTGATAATGAAAATGGTGAGATAAATGCGAGTAGTGAAATTGCCCGTTTGAACGGTGCGATACACAGAGCTAAAAGGCAACTGGAGCGTATGGAAAAATGTGTGCTGAACATACCGACAAATAACCGGCGAAAGTCTGTGACGGCAAATAATAGAATGTTCGTAAACATCAATAAAATGAAGGAGCGAGTGCTATATGGGGATTCGCTATTAAGAGGTGTAATAGTTGAGAGTTTAACGAAGTCGTACCAGCCAGGTGCGAATATAAAGGACGTCAGTGAATCTATTCGACTGCAAAAACAGAGGGTGAAAGAGATGATAATCGTGGCAGGAACAAATGATTTGAAAGAGGACAAAATGGAAATGATAGAGGATGTGAGGGAATTATTTGAGGTAGCAAAAGAGAAGAGTGAAAGAGTTCGGATGGTGAGTATCTTACCGCGGTATGACAGTGAAGTGTTTAGAAGGAGGGCCATAATTGCCAATGACTTTATGCGTGGGTTATGCATGGAGAGTGGTGTGGAATGAGTTCGATGCGCGAAAGGACTTATATAAGATGGATGGGTACATTTGAATGGAGTTGGTGTACGGAGACTTGAAAAAGTGTTGATGAATGATGTGGAAGTGGATGTACAGACTCAGGGAAACTAGATTTATTAAGGGGGGGGGAGTCGATATGCAGACTTTAGGGAGGCAGTTGAGTGTATGAATGGGATAGTTAGTATAAGGCATCAAAGTAGGGATAGGACAAATGAGCTTCTGCAATTCATGTACACTAATGCCAGGAGTATTAGGAACAAGAAGGAAGAGTTTTTAGCCATGGTTGGCACTTCCAGGCTACAGGTTGTTGGTATTAGTGAAACATGGCTAACAGAAGATGATAACGCTAGTGGGATTGAATGCGATGGGTATAGCATGTTCAGGAGTGACAGGGTGAATAAAAAGGGGGGAGGAGTGTTATTGATGATAGCTGATGAGCTGCAGCCAAGGAGTATAGAAGTTGAACTGCAGGATAGAGAAAAGAGCACATTTGAGGCTGTTTGGTGTGAGATAGAATCTAGCAGAACAAAATATACAATTGGGTGCTGCTATAGACCAGGTGATGGAATAGATGGTGGGGATAGTATGCATAGGCAAATAGAAGAAATGAGTGGAAGGAGGGTAATTATTATGGGTGATTTCAATTATGGTAACATTGACTGGAAAGAGGAGAGGGCACATGGGAGGAAGGAATTGGATTTTATGCGGTTATTAAGGGACAACTATCTACGGCAACATATAGTGGAAAATACCAGGGGGCAGAGAGTGCTGGACCTTGTAATTGCAACTGAGAATGTGGCTGTAACGAACATGACCATGTTGCCACCAATTAGTGAGAGTGACCATAAGGTCATGACTTGGGAGGTGGCTAAAGGAGTGGAATTTACAATTAAGACAGGGTACATGTGGAATTACCGGGATGGTAAGTATGACAAGCTTAGGTGTGTGCTTGGCTCAATGCCATGGCATGTAAAACTGCAAGGGCTGGATGTTAATAGTGCATGGGAGGTGGTTAAGAACTGTTTGCAGGAGGCAATGGTTGACTGTATACCAAGAGTCCGAATAATAAATCAGGTAGGGGTTAAATGGATGAATAACACTATTAAGCTTGAGCTGCAAAAAAAGAAACAATTGTGGAGGGAATTTAAGGAGAAAAGTGACCATCAGGCGCAGGAACAGTATAAAGCTCAGGCCAGGATGGTAACAAGGGTGGTAAGAAAAGCAAAAGCAGATTACGAAAGAAAATTGGCCATGCAGGCTAAAGAGAATCCCAAACAGTTTTTTCAATATGTTGCAAGTAAAAGGAAAAATGCTCATGGTAGAATGATCTTAAAAAATGCTGAGGGTAGGGAGGTAACCGAATCAGTCGATATCGTGGAATTACTGAGCGAGCACTTTGCAAGAGTATATCATCCAGGTGGTGACTTTGCAGGAATGGAAAAACCAACAGCTTATACTGGAATTGTGATGAATGAAGTAGAGGTAACTAGTCTATTACATAACCTCAATGTCAATACATCTGTGGGATTGGATGGTATACCAGCTTGTGTCGTACGTGAAGCGGCTAAAGATTTGTCAGTGCCCTTGACCATTTTGTTTAACTTGAGCCTCGGGTCTGGGTCAGTCCCAAGGGGGTGGAAAGAGGGGAAAATAGTTCCGCTGCACAAAGGTGGTTCCAAGGCTGCTGTTGAAAATTACCGGCCAATCAGCATAACAGGAATCATTATCAAGGTCTTAGAGAAAATAGTCAAGAGGAAAATACAAGATTGGATAGAAGAAAATGGGATACTGTATCGGGGACAGCATGGTTTTGTGAAGGGTAGGTCTTTCCTCAGTAACTTGCTCACGTATTATAACACAGTGACGGCTGAACTGGATAAGGGTAATGGGTTTACAGTGATTCTACTGAACCTTGCTAAGGCCTTTGACAAGATACCACATGGAATTCTAATCAGAAAATTGCAGCATATGGGGATGAACATAGGGTTGGTGAGATGGATAGGAGGGTGGTTGACGGAGAGATATCAGAGAGTGGTTTACTCAGGAGTAGAGTCCACAAGACGGCCTGTGACTAGTGGTGTGCCACAAGGATCTGTTCTTGGACCACTGCTGTTTAATTTGTTCATTAATGATATAGGAAATGATCTGAGAGGAACAGTTCATTTGTTTATGGATGATGCAAAGTTGGGGAGGGCAATAGTGAATGCAGATGACGTCAGAATTTTGCAGGATGATTTGGATAGATTGTGGAGGTCTGAGCTGAGGAGAATGGATGTCAATTTAATGTGGCAAAATGTAAGGTTATGCATTTTGGGGTGAAAAGATTGGCGTCAGTTTACTGCATTGGTGAACTGTGCTCCAGGAAATTGATGAGGCACGAGATTTAGGAGTGTTGGTGGATAAGGAATTGAAATTTAGGGGACACATTGCAAAAGTGGCCAAATCAGCTCATCAAATCACTTGGTTGCTGAAGAATACGTTGACAAGCAGAGACAAGCAGGTTATTGTTCCTCTGTATCGAGCCTTGATAAGACCTCATCTCGACTACTGTGCTCAGATTTGGTCACCTAGGTTTCTTCTTGATGGGGAGGAGGTGGAGAGGATCCAGAGGCGAGTGACCAAGATGATAGCAGGTCTGTGGAATGAACCTTATGAGAACAGGTTGAGGATTTGTAGGTTGCAAAAATTGGTTGATAGGCGGAGGAGGGGAGATATGATTGAGACATTCAAATTACTGAACGGTTTCTATAAAATTAATTCAGAAGATATTTTTGAGAACAGGGCTGGTTGTGGGAGGACTAGGGGACATCCATGGAAACTGGGCAAAAGTGTGGTTAGTAAAGGTGTTAGAGCTGGGTTCTTTACTTTTAGAGTAGTGAATGAGTGAAATGCGCTCCCTGAGGCTGTGGTGGATGCTGTGACAGTGAATGAGTTTAAGGCGAGGTATGATAGATACTGTATGAATGTTGAATAGTTGTGATGAATATGATTTGGGGCCTCCCTCGATGAGTCTTATGACTCCCTGGAGTTGCCCGTAGTAATAGTAATATTACCCTACTCTGCATATCTGAATCAGTGAATCATATTATAGTTTGTATAATACAAGCTGCTACAACTGTGATTTCAAAAATGTCAGGTTAGTTTTCATCCTTCCTTTAACAGTAGTGGAATGCAGAAGACTCATCAGCCAAGAAAGCTCAAAGCTCAGCTAGATATATCTCTTTCACAAATATCCCCACCACAACAAAATTAATTGGTTTCAAACATGCTTAAGTACAATATATAGATTGTCAGAGCAAAAATTGTACTTGGGCAGTTTTTATCATTAATAACATTTCAACTACTTATTATATATCATATATGTATAATGCTGAATTTCATATTAGAAGGTTCCAAAGTGAAAAGTGCACAAAATAGTACTAAAGATGATTAAATAAATCGCATACCAGTTGTTGTTCCTGGAATGATTATTACACGTTGAAGAGGATTATAGTTAAAATTCAGTCTACCAGTCTGAATATTGATATCTAACATTTTATAATAAAGTAACAACCAAGTTTAAGGTCGATGGTTATGTGATGTAACTTAATGCAGAGAATGTCTTTGATAGAACATTACAAAGCTGACAGCATGAATAACAGCATTACCTGTTATCTAATAGATATCAAAAAATGAAGGTGAGGGTGGAACAGAACTGATTTTTTTTTTTTTTAAGGCCAGAAACTCAGGCAAATATTATTATTATTATTACCCTCAAGACCTCATGGAGTCAAAGACTCATCTGAGAGGTCCCTTTATCACACATATGCAGCTCATCATACCGTGTCTTAAACACACTCAAACTCCTTGCAGACAACACACTCTCAGGCAAGGCATTCCAGTCGTTTACAACTCTGCACAAAAAAAACCTGCCTCTCACTCCCCTACTCACACCCTCTTTATTTATACAGTTTCCAGGGATGACCTCTGGTTCTCCCCTGATCTCCCACTATTTTCTGTAGAACTACTCCAACATTGATCCTATAATAACCCCTTACCAACTTGTAGGTCTCTATCATATCTCCCCTCTTCCTCTTGTCCATCAGACTCTGCAAATTACATCTCTCAATCTTTCCTCATACCCAACATTCCAGTGGTCAGAAACTACCTTAGTCAGTCGCCTTTGGACCCTTTCCAACATCTCTTCATCCTTCTGAAAACCAGGTGACCACATCTGGGCACAATAGTCCATGTGTGGACTAATTAAAGCCTTATACAACAGAACAAGAATCTCCCTACTTCTGCACGTCAGTGTCCTCTGCATCATTCCCAGAAGCCTTTATGTTGTTTTCACAATTTTGGCTATGTGTCCCCTAAATTTTTGATCCTTATGAAGATGTTGCTGATGCTCTAGTAAAGCTCTCTCTGAGAGTATTTTGCAATACTCTTTGTTTAGTATATCGTGTGTTGGCCATTCAGTTCACATGTTCTATCCGATTTTATTTGTTATTATTTTTCTTCTGTTGATTTTATTTTTAGTTCTTTTAAAATATCTTCATTCCTTTTTTAGTCTAATAATGTGTATTTTGAAGTTCTTCTCATGAATCTCATTTCACTTGTTTTTGTTCTTTCATCCTACCATATAATAATGTGGGCATTGCTAAAGTATTGTATATTTTCAAGCATGTTTCTTTTGGTACAATATTTGGATTGAGTGTTCTATTTATCAGGCCTATAATCTATAAAAATTTTGAAGTTTTTAATTTTGTCTTTATTTTTTTCTCCTTCATACAATATTTCACATCTAAGATAACTGAAAGTATTTATCTGTTCTATTATTTTATAATTAATAACTATTTTACTTCTAACTGGAGTTTGTCCACAAAATATCATTGTTTTAGTTTTATCTATGGATATTTTCATTCCAAAATGTTTAAATTATATATCGCTGTCTTCCTTATCTGATATTATTACCTGATCATCTTCAAATAATAGCATATTGATTTTGTTATTCTGGGAAATCTCTATACCTGGATTGTTTAAGGTGTTCCACTGGATTAATATTTCATTAATATAAATATTAAAAAGTTTTGGAGACAGATTGCATCCATGTCTTACTCCTTGGTGTTTTCATTTATTTTTATTTTTATTTTGATGATCTTTGTATATATAGTAACTTTTGTATAACCCAGTACTTATACAATGCGGTTTCGATATAACACGGTCTACAATTTGTAGTAACCTTTGTTCAATGTGGTTTCGATATAACGTGGTCTACAAATTGTAGTAACCCTCTATCTTTTCATATATTCTTCACCGCACGAATTAAAAATCAAATTTTATCTTCATAAAATTTGCATCTGCCTGTATCGTGCGTGTAGTTATAAGTAGCGAATTTATATTAGGGGAAATACCCTTTAGCATGTATGTATGTACATCAGTTGTTTATTATAAAGTGTTTATTGTTGAAAATTGTCTTTGTTTCTGCCAGGAAAGTGCATTAAAAAGCGCATAAGTGTGTTAATCTCAAGCTAAGCACTTTATTTCCTGGTGCATTACATATGATATGTAATGCTTTTTTTATGTAAAAAATTTATTTTTATATTAATGGCCACTTAGAAAGCTTTTGCGATATGGTTGAAAAAGGAATTAGTGAATTAATTGATTGGGAAATAGATTTAAATAAGGAGGAACTGGTACAATTAATAGATGATGTCGAACCAAATGGCGGGGAAAGTTCTTCCGAAGATTCTGATTGTGATGAATCCGTTAAGAATTCAGTTTAAAGAAATTAGCAGAAGAATTGGACTTATCAAGAAAGTTAGGAAGTTATTTTACGGATAATGATCCCTCAATAGAGCGCTCCGTAAAATTTGCAAGACAATTGGATATTTGTTTAACTCCATATTATGCATTTAATTAAAAAAAAAAAAAACTGCAGCATAGTGGTAAGCAAGGTCTTATTACTGACTTCTTGATAACTAAACTAGTCAAAATATGCAATGATGCACATATTACTCATTACACATAATGCATAAATGTTTTGCCTAAAATCTAACAGATAAGCTTAGGCGTTGATGGTTATTCATGACTTATTTTTCACGGTATTAACAACACCACAAACACTTTTATCAACAAGGATGTTTTATTAACGCTAATATTTCGCTGATTTTCAACTCAGCATCATCAGAGCACAACACACATGTAAACGCGACAGTGAGTGAGTGAAACAATATAATTGCAAAAGACAAAAGATCTAAAGTCCTATTTTTGGCGCCCTCTAACGAAAAAAAAAAAAAAAAAGCAGCAGTTATCCGGGAGTTTTTCTTAGGATAACCGTCTCCCAAATTTTTGGCAAATTAATGCAACCATATTTGTTAAGGTTGGGAGAATTCTTCAAAGCCATTGCTGACTCAAAAAATAATCTTTCAGATATATAACGACTCCTAAATAGCACATTCGTTTTCCTCCATCTAATCCTGTGTGAAGGAGTGTCCAAAGTGTGGTCTGCCAGTCCCGACTTGCCATAGTAATAGTAGCGAATGCATCTTTCATGTTCTTCCAGGCTTTCATGTTCACTGATCTTCCTGTTTGCCCATAATAGGCCAAGTCACAGTCACATGGAACTTCATACACTCCTGGGTGTGCTAAAGGGTGAAGTTTATCCTTTGATGAGCGGATCAGAGTTGCCAGCTTGACATGAGGCTTGAAGGTGGTGCGAAGGCCATGTTTCAACAATACTTTGGCTATCTTTTCCAATGTACCTCTGATATAGGGAATAGAAATGGTCATGTTGTATTCTTGTGTATTAGGGGGGGGGGGGGCAGAGTAATGGGCCTATGTAGTATTTTTTCTATTTTGTAGGTATTGTAGCCGTTGGCTAGGAACGTATGGCGCAGGTACTGGAGTTCCGTGGTCAGAGCTGTATCGTTAGAACAAATAGCTCTGGCTCTGTGTGTAAGTATTTTTAAAATGCCGTACTGTTGGACTGGATGATGATGTGATTGTTTATGTAGGTATCTTCCTGTGTGTGTAGGCTTCCTGTAAATAGAAAAAGATAGTGATCCATCTGAAAGGCGGGTGACTAATGTGTCAAGAAATGGTAAATAGTTATTTGATTCTTTTTCTACTGTGAAGTGAATTTTGGGGTGTTGGCTGTTTAGGTAGGTGACAAAAGCATCCAAAGTGTCTTGTCCATGGGGCCAGATGGCAAACATCATCTACATAGCGCAACCACACTAGTGGCTTGTATGTAGCTGTGGTAAGTACTTCGTTTTCTAAGTGTTTCCATGTAAAAATTTGCTAATGGGGGGAGGGTTAGAGGGCGCCAAAAATAGGACTTTAGATCTTTTGTCTTTTGCAATTATATTGTTTCACTCACTCACTGTCGCGTTTACATGTGTGTTGTGCTCTGATGATGCTGAGTTGAAAATCAGCGAAATATTAGCGTTAATAAAACATCCTTGTTGATAAAAGTGTTTGTGGTGTTGTTAATACTGTGAAAAATAAGTCATGAATAACCATCAATGCCTAAGCTTATCTGTTAGATTAATGATTCTGCATGGAGAAGATATTGTTTACAAAGCGCGACGGTTCGGTAAGTTGAAACTGAAATTGTCCAGAAAATTGAACCGGTTAGCCTTCCTTAAACGATGCCGCGACAACGATATTATTCCATCTTTTCTGAAATTCAAAGAAAAGTTGCAATCGGCAAAGGCACATCGTATTTATCGACGGGCGAGTTTAGCGCTTCTTCGAGAACAAATCGCCGCTACTCGCATAGAGCTTAGTAAGCTAAACAGCTCTATCACAGCTCTACAACAAGAACTAATTAACTGTTAAATCTTGAAATATGGACTGTCCTACAGCAGATCTCCGAAGTTGCAGCAAAAAAAAAATTCACAAAAGTTAAAAGCAAGCACCTAAAGAAATTTGAACTACTACAACAGCGCCAACATACGAAGTCCTGACCGCAACTTCGACGAGACCACGTGGTCGTAAACCTATCGTTGGAAACACTCACTGAAGAAGCCAAGAACGCTCTCAGTTTAGGACATAACTTTGCCGTCGCGCCCAAACAAATTCCTAAACTCGAAATTATGATGAAAGTAGAACGGGATATCCACGATCTTCCGCCAGCAATGGCTAATAACGTGCGACTAGACATAGCAAGTATTATAAACAAAGCTAAGCCTCCAAAAAGTAATATACCATATAAGCAAATAACCGCCCTAAAAAAGTTATATAATAATAAAAATATTAGTATTACAAAAGCCGATAAAGGAAATGCAACAGTTATCATGAATAAAGAAGAGTATAACAAAAAAATGCAAGATCTCATATGTGGCAGTTCCACGTATCAAATTATACATTGAGACCCTACAATGTCGCAAAAGAAAAAAGTCCGAAAATTACTAAAAAAAAGTGACATCATGGCCCAAAGAAATCATCAGGAAAATAAAACCAATTCATGTTAAAACACCCCGTATTTATGGATTACCAAAAATCCACAAAACTAATGTTCCCCTACGCCCCATAGTTGATAGCATAGATAGTCCCACATATAAACTGGCCCGGCATTTAGCTAAGTCGCTTGCCCCTCTTACTGGCAAACTCCTCTACTTTTGTAAAAAATACAATCCATTTCAAAACACTGGTTAAAAATCTAATCCTAAAAAATTCAGACATAATGGTTAGTTTCGATGTCACCTCCCTATTTACCAATGTACCACTTATAGACACTCTTGATTTAATCAAGTCTAAATTTCCCCCAGATATTTTTGAATTATTTCAATGTACCATGAATGCAGGTTACTTTACATGGGGGGGGGATTCTACAAACAGATTAATGGTACTGCTATGGGTTCCCCCCATTAGCAAATTTTTACATGGAACACTTTGAAAACAAAGTACTTACCACAGCTACATACAAGCCACTAGTGTGGTTGCGGTATGTAGATGATGTGTTTGCCATCTGGCCCCATGGACAAGACACTTTGGATGCTTTTGTCACCTACCTAAACAGCCAACACCCCAAAATTCACTTCACAGTAGAAAAAGAATCAAATAACTGTTTACCATTTCTTGACATATTAGTCGCCCGCCTTTCAGATGGATCACTATCTTTTTCTATTTACAGGAAACCTACACACACAGGAAGATACCTACATAAACAATCACATCATCATCCAGTCCAACAGTGCGGCATTTAAAAAACACTTACACACAGAGCCAGAGCCATTTGTTGTAACGATACAGCTCTGACCACGGAACTCCAGTACCTGCGCCATACGTTCCTAGCCAATGGCTACAATACCTACAAAATAGAAAAAATACTACATAGGCCCATTACTCTGCCCCACTCCCCTAATACACAAGAATACAACATGACCATTTCTATTCCCTATATCAGAGGTACATCGGAAAAGATAGCCAAAGTATTGTTGAAACATGGCCTTCGCACCACCTTCAAGCCTCATGTCAAGCTGGCAACTCTGATCCGCTCGCCAAAGGATAAACTTCACCCTTTAGCACACCCAGGAGTGTATGAAGTTCCATGTGACTGTGACTTGGCCTATTATGGGCAAACAGGAAGATCAGTGAACATCTGCCTGGAAGAACATGAAAGATACATTCGCTACTATTACTATGGCAAGTCGGGACTGGCAGACCACGCTTTGGACACTCCTTCGCACAGGATTAGATGGAGGAAAACGAATGTGTTATTTAGGAGTCGTTATAGATCTGAAAGATTATTTTTTGAGTCAGCAATGGCTTTGAAGAATTCTCCCAACCTTAACAAATATGGTTGCATTAATTTGCCAAAAATTTGGGAGACGGGTTATCCTAAGAAAAACTCCTGGATAACTGCTGCTTTTTTTTTTTTTTTCTTCGTTAGAGGGCGCCAAAAATAGGACTTTAGATCTTTTGTCTTTTGCAATTATTTTGTTTCACTCACTCACTGTCACGTTTACATGTGTGTTGTGCTCTGATGATGCCGAGTTGAAAATCAGCGAAATATTAGTGTTAATAAAACATCCTTGTTGATAAAAGTGTTTGTGGTGTTGTTAATACCGTGAAAAATAAGTCATGAGTGTTTTGCCTAAAACATTTATGCATTACTCGTATGTGCAATGAAGTTTTCTTTCAATTTATAATTTTTATAAGTATATGCTATGCATTTGTTTCATAGTTTACATGTTTTCTTAATTACAAGAATTGCCTGATTTAAATAAAAATATTTTTTGTTGGATATATCACGGTTGTTTATATAATTAAAAAAAAAACGATTTTGGAACCTAACATCTCATTATACGGAGGTTGCATGTATTAAAATAGCAGGTATATTTATTCTTTGTAATATATCAAACTCAAACAGTATATATAACTTTTTACTTTGTCAAATGCTTTTTCATAATTTATAAACAAAATTTATGAGTTTCTAAATTAAATTCTCTTCTTTTTATAAGTAGTATAAAATACTAACAAAACGCTGCATCCATACGAGTGTCGTTTTCTGTATCCATTTTGACATTCTAATAATATTTTTTCACTATATATTTTCAATTTTTCATTTCATATTCTACTGTATATTTTGTAGCATATATTCAATAAACTAATACCTTTGTAATTAACAAGTTTTTTGCTATCCCCTTTTTAAATATATGTATTACTATACTTGTATTCCATTCTATTGGTATTTGTCCATTTATGTATATTTTTTATATTTTAAAAATTTTAATAATATGTGGTGAAATATTTTTCCAGCAAATTTATACAGTTTGGAGGTTATCCCATCTTCTCCTGCTGATTTACCATTTTTTATTTTACTTTGGTTGTCCTTTAATTCTTTCATTGTTACTATATCATTTAAAGCATTTTGTAAGTTTTTGGTTAATTGTTTTGGGTATTAGTATTATCTGTCCAAAGATCTGTAAAGTAATCCAAGAATTATTTTATTATTAAATCTATATATGTTAAATCTATTTCGCAATTTATATTTGCAGTTTCTTTTATATCTGCATTCATGTGTTTTAATATTTTATATTATGCATTGGGTCTTATTTTGTACCTGTCATTTTCTAGATATGATATGAATTTTTCCCAGCTTTCTCTGTGTCTTTCTGATTTCTCTTTTAGCTTTTGCTTGTCTTTTTATATTCAATTTCATCTTCTTGTTTTTTGCTTCTTAACCATCTTTTAAAGGCCAGCTTTTTATTTTCAATTATTGTTTTTATTTCATTGTCCCATATATGTAATTTTTTTTATTTTTATGATTTTTTTGTGTGTTCCTAGACTTTCATATGCTGCTGATGTAATAATTTCTTTCATATTATTCCATTCTTTCTTTGACGTCTTCATTTTCATGTATTTTTTCTAAGTAGTTATTAAATCTCTGTTGGTATAACTTTCTCATACCTGAATCATTTAGTAGACTTACTTTGTAATTAGATTTTGTTTCTCTAGTTTTTTTGTGACCAATTTGATAGAAACCTTAATTTTTCCTCCACTAAATTCTGTGTCTATTTCTATTCCCCTTCTGACTTTAACATCTAGGAAGAGGTTTGCTGCTTTTTTCATTTACTATAAAGTAGTCTATTACTGATTTTTGTTTTCTTCCGCATGGTGTTTATTTTTATCTTTGTAGACTATATTTATTATTTTTAAATTATTATATATTATATAATCCATGAATCACTTTTCAAAGTCACTTTAGATAAAACTGAGTCAGATTTGAAATTGAGTCAGAGCGTTAGTTCTGGCTTGAAGCACTGTGCATGTGAATAATATCATGAGTGCACCAAAACTGGATTACAGTGCTATGTGAATTGGGCAGACTGTAACTGAGATTTCTGTTTAGATGGGCAGGGTCGAGAGCTATTTCTTTGGATTCCAAGATACGTCTTTCTAATTCATCGGCAAAATATATATATATATATATATATATATATATATATATATATATATATATATATATATATATATATATTAGGATTACCAAGTAATTTTATAAACTTTGTTATTTTACTCCTAATCCCAAGTAAGCAAACAGTTAAGTTTGCACCTGAACGTTCAAGTCTAAAGGTGGTGCAACATCAGGGCAACTCATTGTAAAGGTGGGTAAAGCTCTGATCACTATTCTTAGTATTTTCCATAATGTAAAGCACATCTCACTAAGAGATGTATACTGCAATATATTATGGGTGGGGTCACTACCCAGACCGGTTTCAACCTTTTTTGAGGACTCCTTGGTATTTAGGGTCTAGCTACTCACTGAGGAGACCTCAAAAAAGGTTGAAACCGGTCTGGGTAGTGACCCCACCCATAATATATTGCAGTATACATCTCTTAGTGAGATGTGCTTTACATTATGGAAAATACTAAGAATAGTGATCAGAGCTTTACCCACCTTTACAATGAGTTGCCCTGGTGTTGCACCACCTTTAGACTTGAACTACGTTCAGGCATAAACTTAACTGTTTGCTTACTTGGGATTAGGAGTAAATTAACCAAGTTTATAAAATTACTTGGTAACCCTAATACATTGTTCCCAAGGTAAAAAAACTTATTTACATATATATATATATATATATATATATATATATATATATGTGTGATATGATAGCATATATTGTTTTATTCACTACATAAAAGTAAGGGGTAGATGGCAAAGATACCAGATTACTGATAAATCTATATTGAGAACAAACTGCCTCAATAAAAATTGCAGGAGAAACCTTAGAGGAATAACCTTGGTCACATACTAGGCATTAATCCCTACAAAAAAAAAACAATGATACAAGGAAAAAAGAAGAGAAGGAAGACAAAGAACAGATAGGATAAGAAATATCAAGGATTGGACCTTTTTTTGTCTTATGATGTAAGAGAGAAGCACAAAACCATACATTTTGGACGTTCATGGTAGTCAACCTCCTGGAAGGAGATGACACCTGACAAGACAAGATATATATATGTGTGTTACTGTAAAACCCCGAAAATTGGTAAATCCTAGCATTTACCATAGTGAGATGGTAAAAGTCCAAAAAATGCTTGTAAATGCTTCCAATGCCAGTATTTATGTAAATGCCTTAGTAAATGCTTAGTATTTATCAACACCAATTGATAAAAGCCCGTTTTGTTTACATTATAATAATTTACCTTTGTCAATTTAAATTTCAAAACATAATGTCCAGAATAACATTAAACATAACTGCTTTATTATTTTACTACATTTAATTTATGTCTTATAAGAAAATGTTCATGAAATAAAAATAACTTATTAACCACAATTTCCTTCAACATTATCAAATCATAATTAAACTTATTTGTTACAGCAAGGTTGACTGTTGTGACATTTGGAATTACAAGGTAAATTGGCTGATTTGCACAAGCACATCTTGGTACACTTCATGTGGAAAATTCACAAGTCAAAAATAAATAAATAAATATATATATATATATAAGTTATGTACTGTATACTATTAGTTTCTTCTACATATAGTAGAGTCACTATCTGAAACCCATCATACGTCCCTAATTAGATTGTGTTTCATATTTGAATTTAACACTAATATGTAAATTAAATTTCTTGAAAAATGGCAAATTTTAACTTATTTTTAATGTGGTTGCAGTATGTAGTTTTCATCATCATCCCCTCTTCTGCCTAAGGTTGCCATGAACATAGCTTTCCACTCCAATCTATCTGCTGGCAAGTTATTTAAATTTCTGTAAGAGAAAAGTGACTTTTTTCTGATGAAATATGCTATAATGTGTAGGAAACTAATTGGATAAATAAATACTTTTTACTTTCATAGTTTTATTGTGATTATACTGGAATCATTACCCTTATGCATTCCCCTCTCTCTCTTCATTTATGCTTCAGCTAATAATTTCTTAAAGAGCAAGAGATTATATAATTCACTCTATTTAAATTTCAGTAATACTGCAATAACCATTTAGGAGATTTCTGAGATTATGAATTCAGTAAGATTCCTATTTTTTTGCGAAACACAGATAAATCTTTCAATGAATCACATAGATTTACAGTTCATTTTAATTTCTACATATGCATTATTTGCCCACATAGTGACACTGATGTGGTATAGATCCTGCAACCTTTTATGCATTGGTTTGATATAAAAAATAATAATAATAAATAAATAAAATATTCCTGGCTGTCTCCTAACAGAAGTGTACAGAAACATCATGTATAAAAGAGAGAGAGATTTCCCTCACCCCATCTTGAAAATGCATGTATAAAACATATTTAAAGATATGTCTAAAATTCTTTGCAGGCTTGTATGAAAAACATTCCAAACTGTGATTGGCTCCAGCAGTGGACAGCCTTAGCTAAAAGGTACCGAACTTCTGAAAATGTTAAGTTATTCAAAATATAATAAAGTCAGTAAAATAATTGCTGAAATTATTTTCCCTGATATTTATATCCATATAGTTACTTCCAATCCTAGTCATCATTTTGAATATGATTACAATTCATATATGTAGGATAGCAAGTTATCTGTGCTATGAACAGGTTATAAGATGCCTTTTCATAACTCAGAGGATAAAAAAATTTTCCAATATCCATAAGGGAATAAATTAGTGGCATGTAGACTCTGGAATAGTGACTACTTCCTAGATTCATTCACATCATTGAATAAACAGCTATATCCCTTATACCAGTGATTCTCAACCTATTGGGTGCATCCTCTTTGGTGTGTGTGTGGGGGGGGTGAAATAACCAAATGGGGTGCAAAGAAAGTGGAAATCAAAGGAAAAACTGAAAAATTCAAACCCAATTCAAACAAAATTTATTGAAACAAAACATTTAATGGAACTATTTATTGACACAGAAACAATAGAAAAACAAAAACATAAAATAATAAAATGTATAAAATCCATTGTATTGAATAAACTAGTTACACTTATGGGAACGTATCAATATTGCAAAATATACCGAACAGCTAATTAAAACTAAATAATAACAATGAATCTAAAAATTAATGGCTTCCTTGGGCCGGTGTTGTAGAGCAAAGCTTTTCATATGATGATGATACATTGGAAATTGACACACTTAGTTCTCTTTCTATATTTAACTGAGATCTATATTTTGTTTTTAAGTCACTCACTGCAGAAAACCCAATTTCACAAAAGATAAGATGTTGGAAATGGCAAAAGTGCATGAAAAGCTCTTTAGTGCAGAAAATTCATCATCAACACTGGCCCAAAATTCAAACAGCTATTTAGATGCAGATTGTCTTTTGATTTTGCCACTTGACGTGAAGTCTATAAATTGTTCCTCTTCTTCAATTGAGAAACCTTCAGGGATAATTTGAAATGGGTTTCTAACCCACTCATACATTGCCATTATGTTGGTGTCGGTTATTAAATAATTTAACATTGTTAAATGATTTTCAATAGTTGCAAATAAAACTTTGATCTGTTGCTCTTCTGCCTTGTAGGTTTTGATAAATTCATTCACATTTGCAAATATTTCTAATATTTGTTGCTTTACCTGTTGTTCCATAACTCTAGTTTTTTACAAAAAGCATTAACTTTGTCACTCATCTCTGAGATATGTGTATTTTTTTTCTTGGAGTTACAGGTTTAATATATTTAGTTTCTCGAATATGTCCACCAAGTAGCTCAATTTCATCACAAATAAGTGGTCTCTATACTTGTCTGCTTCTTCGTGATTTTCCTCTTGATTCAGTCTTCCAAGAAGATTGCTATTTCGTCTCTTAATTCATAAACACATTGTAAGCATTTTCCCTGTGATATCTTGTCTCACAGTAAAAACAGTAATGCTGAATGTTCTGCTCCAGCTATGTCTTTGCATAGTTCAGAAAACAGTCTTGATTTTAAGGGTCTCATTTTTATATAATTCACCATGGTTATAATTGTTGTTAACACAATGTTTAGACCAGGACTCATTTCCTTTACAGCAATAGCTTCTCTATGAATTATGCAATGTGCCCAAATACATTATGGGAATTTTTCCCTCACAAAGACTTTTATACCTTCCTGTATGTTTGCCTGAAATTAATTAATGATGTTGAGGAGACTGCTTTATATCCTTTGATAATTGGTTAGGCCTTCTGAGCTGTCATCCTTATCTTCCTACATTCTGCTACATTAGTATTGAATGAACAAGCATAGAATGGTATGGAAGTTGTGAGACTCAGTTGACCAAACTCTGTGTTATAATAATTGAAAAATCAATATCCCTATTGCTTTCTTCAGGAACTATGTAGAATGAACATTGAAAAATCAGCCATTAGAAACAACTCAACAGAACTGAATGTAGGCACTAATTTTTAACTGGTATACCTTATGTTATGATCCTTGAAGAGAGCAGCAATCCTAATAGATAGATTACCAGTCATAACATCAGAGTGACTTTAAAGCCAATTCAAACTTGCTTGAAAGTTACTTTTGAGCTGGTTTAGCTGATTCCAGCCTTCTCAGATCTCCTAAAGACAGCACCCTTTTTACAAACACCTGGTAGGCTACAAGATACCTTTTGCTTATGTGGTTTCGCTTACATTGGGCAGACAAGCTATAGTTTCAAAGTGAAGAAAGGAACGTTAGAGATGTTGAGCACAAAAGAAAGGAAAGATTTGATCTGGGCCATATGCTTCAGCTACTAGCCATACTGTGGACTGGGATATTTCCATCATGTGTTTAGAAGAAAACTTTTTTATTCTAGACTTCTCAAATAATCTATGAAAGTTATCAGTTCACATGGGTTTCTTAACAGAAACCAAGGATTTATATTAAATAGCATCTGGAAATCTCTCATTAGATCTTATAGCATATCAGATTTTAGTTTGACCAAAATTTATTCTTGCCAGGTCATAGCTAACACATGCTGCACGACTTAAAATTCTTGTTAGGATGAATTTATTAATTTCCATTGCAATGATTTTTTTTTCAGCATCATACAACTCTGTAGCTATTTTTATGTGCTTTTTTATAAACCCCAAAGAAGCCACCAGTCGTGTGAGTGAAGCTATTTGGTATACAAGTTTTAATATTTAGAGCAACTAATAAAAAATCCTTCTATTTTAAACCTGCAGATAGATCTGTTAACATCCACCTTGAAGAAAATGGAAACTGTATTCATGATCAAGTGTGCAGCAGTTCAGGATTGGCAGGCTATGTATCTTGCTCAGGCCAGGTGAGCCTGAGACAAATACATATGTTGTCAGAGCCGAAAGGAATCCTGGATCAAATACACATCTATACCAATAGCGTATTTTATGGTTTTTGATTTTATCTGGGATAAAATCTGAAACATGCCCACTCTCAATCCTTGAACATAATTGTATGCTCATTATGTGTGCATTTGCCAGCCCAATAGAAATTATTGATTCATTTGGGAAGATTTTTGCTAAAACATCAGCAAGTCAGGATTATCTTATTCCTATCACTGCTTAAAAATGTGGAGTGTAAAACAATAAATTCTGTTCTCTTCTAGCAGTAGAGAAGAATACAATAGGCATTCACAAAAAGAAAGAAAAGCTGCCTTGGTTAAATACTGCCAATTGCTGTTATCTTCTGTATACCTGGAAAAAAGGTGATTATTATTATCCTAAACCAGGAAAGGATCTGCAATCTCCAGTAAATTATTAACTAGTTGCTCTGATCTACTGCTTTTGGGAAAAAAAAAAAAAAAATGGTTAACTCTCGTATTTTATTGTTTTTGGAGAGAAACAACCTGTTTCCAGAACACAATCTGGCTTCTGCAGACATCACTCAACAACTGGTCATCTAGTCCAACTGGAAGCATCCATTAGAGATGCCTTCTTAAAACACAACCACTTAGTATTGATTTTTTTTTATATGGAAAAAGAATGTGACACTGTTTGCAGATTTGGAATATTAAAAGATCTACTCAGCTTTGGTCTCAGATGGGGGGGGGGGGGGGGAGAAACCCTCTTTTTATGAAGAACTTATCCAACTAAATCTTTAAAGTCCAAGTGGAAATAACACTCTCCTTGACCCATAGAAGAGGAAGTCCCACAAGATTCAGTTTTACTTATCACCTTTTGCAGTTGAATTCACTTGATAGCTAAACAAAATTCCTTCAACTATAAATGATGTTTACTGTGTGGATAACATTACCATCACCTGCCATTCATGAAATATGAGGAGGATAATAGACAGCTTCAGCCTTTGAGTCCCAAGTTTTTTGGACTCATATTTGAAATAAAAACGAGGTTACCTCCCTAACACATGTCATTTGCAAGATAATCAATATAAAGTCATGAACATCCTTTGCATCCTATCTTCCACCTCTTGGGGTGCTGACAGATGCAAAGATCAGAGCAAAGAGCATCTGCTCTGATTGCACCATACACAAATTAGATTGAAACTTGATTATAGATCCCAAGTGTATGCTTCTTTCAGAGAGAGAGAGAGAGAGTGCTCTGCAATGGTTGGATCATATGCACCATCGAATCATAAGAATTGCAGGTGAATCATTTCAGACTTAACTGATCTGTAGTTTGTATGTGAGGCAAATGAACCATCCTTTTCTCTTCAACATCAGCAGCTGTCTGTTATATGCCATCAAAATAAAATCCCTGTTAGACCCCATGGGACCATCTATTTTTTCCCATTGGTAAGAGTATCTGTACACCACTCATCAGACTGCTATACAGCCTTTGGTTTGTGTACAAAACACTCTTAAAAGCTTTGGATATTAGGTTAGACAATATTGCACATATGCCATCAGATTCACTACTGCCTTGGCATTCACTTATACCACTCTACGACTTCTTTTTGTGAGTTACTGAAACATTCTATCCCTCCTGTGATCTACTAGCAGCCCTTTTAATCATGGTTGATTTTGTGACTGTCTACCCAGATAGATCAAAATTTGAGGCTCCAATGGAATATTCTGTTGTTTTATCAGACAGCATAATAATAAAAAAAAAATCAACTAATGCCTTTTTATTCCCTTATATATAGGGAGTAGGCAAGGCCGTTTTTAGCCCTATCTAACTTTTGGAGACTGAGTGGGCAGTTCAATCCCCACTGGTACCCAATCAGAGATAGCTGGCCCAAGGCTGTCACTAATTAAGCGGCATGCAATGAAAAGTGATGGCTCAACAAGCTCATGGTCCCTAACCCTCGTATTTAATGTCTGAAATAATGCGAGTTCTACTGTCGATTTTCTTGAGTTTACGGGACAAAAAACCCACTTGCCCGTGCCAGAGATCGACTAACTCGGGAACCGGTCAAAAAAAAGGCTTAGAAAAATTTCCTCTAGTCGCCGACTAGACTCTAAATCAAGTCTTCCTTCGTGTGGCCAAGTGCCGTCGTGTGCAAACACCACATCCACTGAGCTACACAGGCTCTCACAGCATAATATTATCTGTCCAAATCATGGGCGTCCGGAGGGGGGGGGGGGGGGAAATGGGGGCACTTGTCTCTCCCTGAGATCTACTTGTGAAAAAAAAAATAAAAATTAGAGAAAATTTATTGATGTAATTACTTGTCTCCAAGTTTTGCACCCCCCCTCCCTCCTGGAAAAGTTTCTGCTGATGCCTATATAGGTCCAAATCCAACTATTTTTGTCTTTGTAAAAGAATTTATATGCATATTGCATAGGAATAATAATAAAATTCCTGAAGTTGTAAAAACTATAACTAATAGCAACAAGTTATATCATTTAAGATTCTGCCCTGAAGGCAGCTGAGAAATGTATTGCTGAGTTTTGTAGAACAGTATGTAAAACTGTAACTATGTAATGCTTTGCTATTAAACTACAAGTATTGTAGTTTAATAGCAAAGCATTACATTACAACGTGACAGAACACTCCATAGGTATTAAAATTCAAAATACCACCATTGCAATCCTGGCCTGACAAGATGGACTGGCTGCCACCTCACTGACTTCAACTCCCATCACACCATGTGAGACTATTCCTCTAACAACCAGGATGGTGATAATCTAGTTAGCTGGATAGATGGATACATATAACCTGTATTTGATCTACAAAGCCAAGCAAGAAGGCACTCTTCACTCACCCAGATCTGTGCATAGCCTCTAAAGACTCTGAAAACTACCATCTACCTACAACCAGAACCCGTCTCTATTAGTGTGGGAATAATATTCCCACACTAATAGAGACGGGTATATCAATCTCAATCATCAGTGGAACACCAATTGCTAGATGGAACCTTCACAGATCCAACTGGAATATATTTGAAAAGCAAATTGAGCAAATCATTACAGCAGTACCACCCACACCTAATTGCTATCCCAGATTTGTCAAACTAATCAAAACTGCAGCCAATGCCTCTATTCCTATGGGCTACAGAAACCATACATCCCATGCTGGAGTAGGGATACCATGGAACTTTTAGCCAAATATGAAAAAACTGAAGACCAACTATTGCTAAGGAGCTCATAGCAACATTTGACAAAAACAGAAAGGAAAACCTGGTCACTTCTGAGAAAATTAGGGAGGGATAAAACTGACAACATGCAAACCACCAGAGATAACTCCTGATTAAATGGCTAATCATTTACTGAAAACCTTCAAGATAAGTCCCAGCTCTACCTGAAAAATAACTGTGTAATCTTCCATCAGAAAAAATCTGAAGATGGCCTCCAAGCTTCCTGAACAACTTGTACAGCCAGTTTCTCATGAAGAGGTGCAGGAGTGGATGGTATCCTCCCCAAGTTTATATAACATCTCAGCCAACAAGGTCAAACATGTCTGGCCACCCTTTTCTCAAATATAACAACTGGAAAACTACCAAAACTATGGTGGGAAGCCAAAATAATTGCTGTGCCCAAACCAGGGAAAGATCCAAATAATGTCAAAAATCTATGATTTATCTCCTTGCTTTGCTCCACCTTTAAGCTCTTTGAACGAATTCTGCTTAAAAGAATTTCACCCCTCATCGAAAGAGCAATCCTGATTGAACAAACTAGCTTCAGGTTGGGAAGAACTTGCTGTGACCAGATCCTGGCCCTGACAACACAGATTGAAGCAGGCTTCCAGAAGAAACCAGAGTCACTTTCATCGACTTAACATCAGCTTATGACACAGTCTGAATCAGGGGCCTCCTCCTAAAACTAAGCAATATCATAAGGTGCAAAACAACTTGCCAGCTTTTTGAATCTATTCTCTCCAACAGAATGATCTGGGTCCATATTGGTGGAAAAAAGAGCAGGCACAGATTGCCCCACAACAATCTTCCACAGCTCTGTGTTATCCCCTTTACTTTTTAACATCTACATGTCTGACTTACCACATACCAGCTCAAGCAAATATGTATACACTGATGATCTTGCTATCCTACACCAGTCTACCTCCTTTGCCAACCTGGAAACAACCTTGAACACAGACCTGAACATCCTGGATGTGGTACTTCAAGCACTGGTACCTGAAGCCAAATCCAACAGAAACTGTCCACAGCATTCCACCTGAACAATGCAGAGGTGAATCGACACCTCAACCTTTCTCTTTCTGTGACAAAATGGTAGAACATGAGCCTCACCAAATACCTTGGAGTGAGCCTGGACAGAAGCCTAACCTATAAAAGGCACATCACCAACCTGTCCAACAAAGTTAAAATGAGAAACGATATCATCTCATGGCTTGCTGGAACAACCTGGGGTTGTGGTGCTGATGTGTTAAGGTTATCTGCACTAGCCCTTGCATTCTCTGCAGCAGAATGCCGTGCCTCTGTCTGGGAAAGAAGTGCACACACTAACATTATAGACACCCAGTTAAACTCTACCATGCCCACAATTAGTGGGACACTGGGAAGCATCCCTCTCCTCTGGTTTCCTGTCCTATCTAACGTTGCTCCACCAAATATATGGAGATGACAAACCTTGATTAAAGTATTTAATAAAGTAATGAGCAACCTGCTCCTGCACCAGCACCAGACTCTCATAAATCCACCTAGTATTCACCTAAAATCACAAAACCCTTTCTGGTCCATGGACGAACTCTCTTCAGCTGCCTTACCATCAACACCTGACAAATGTGAGAGAACACTGGTCCCACAATCTTCCAACAAATGGTTTCCTGGTTGAAGATCCCTGTGTTCCAAGCCAGGTTTTGCCCTTCCCAGGAAGATTTGGTCATTTATCAACAGGGTCAGAACTAACCAGGACAGTGTGGCTACCTACTGCATAAATTGAGACTATCAGACCACCCTTATTGTGACTGTTCCCCTGTTGCCTTGACGATCACACACACAAAATGTGAATAACTGCCCAAGCTGCCAATTTCATGGTGGTGGCCTCCAGGACATCCACAAGGTGATAGATGAGGCCCTGGATTGGCTTTCTGGTCTGGACATTGACCTGTAGCTGCTTTTGCCATAAGAATAAATAAATCAACTCTTCTCGCTTCTTCCTCATATCCAATGCTGCAATCACTCAGCTCAATCTATCCCCTGAAAAGCAAAACTTACGCACCTTCTCATTAACAACTCATGTAATTATTGAATCCTCACATATGGCCACTCTAGAATCATTCAATATATCTTTCGCATTACTCATGGATGATTTTACCACAAAACTAAGAAAAGAAACAAGACCCACAATTGGCCCAAGATAGTCTGCATGATATTAGTAATTAATTTTAGTATAAAGCTATTAATTTTGCATCCTCCGGTGGACAATATCTATAAAAATTGACCTGTAGCTACTTTTGCCATAAGAATAAATAAATAAAGCAGCGGAAACTATGAGACCATACCTGCGCACAATAGTCCAAGTAAGATTTTATCAAGGTCTCGTAAAGAGTCAAAATAACATCCTTATCTTTTATCTTGAGTTGTAAGAGGATGGCTGACTGACATACCTCAAAAAGTGGTATATGGGGGATGTGAGTCTGCAAGATTTAACAAGTGGTGTACCACAAGGATCAGTGCTTGGTACACTGTTAACACTCCAAGATCCCTATCCTCATTGGTTTTTTAGGCCTAATCCCACCAATATAATACAACATTTGATATCTAATCATGCTAAAGTGAATGGCTTTACATTGAACTGACACCCATTTTCCCATGCCCACAATCCAGCCTATTCAAATCATTCTGCAAATACTGTATATTGGCAGCATTCCTGATTACCCTACCTATCTTGGCATCATCAGAAAATAGCTTTATGTCACTTGTTAAATCCTTCCAAATATCAATAATGTACAGATTGAATGTCAGTGGACCAAGCACTGATCCTTGTGGTACACCACTTGTTACCTTAAATCTTGCAGACTCACATCCCCCATATACCACATTTTGAGGTATGTCAGTCAGCCATCCTCGTATCCATGCTAATATTCTATAACAAAACCCCTTTTTCTTCAATATATGCAACAGTCTACCAATGTGTATTCTGTCAAAAGCCTTAGCAAAATCCAAAAGTATCATGGTGTATCCATTCCCTTTGTCTAGTTCAATGGTAACATTGTTATAGAATGTGAGCAAGTTGCTAAAATATGACCTTCCCTTAGTAAATCCATGTTGTTCATTGCAAAGTAGAGATTCTCTGTCAACCCATTTCTGAATGTTAACCCTAACCAATTTTTCCAAAATCTTTGCTGCCACTCCTGAGATACTAATTGGTCGATAGTTGGATACATTGGTCTTTACACCACCCTTGTGCAATGGAATTACCATACATTTCTTCCATTCCTGCATAATCTTCCCTGTTCTGAGACTTATTAAACAGCCTGGTCAAAGGTTCAGGTTAGCCAGTTCAGCTGAACACTCTTTTAGCACATGTGCTGATATCCTATCGGTCCCTATTGCTGAATTCTTATTCAGCAATAGGGACCGATGTGATTGTGCAACAGCTCTAATACCTCGTCCTCATACACTTGCATTTCTTCATCTAGAGAAGAGGTAACAGTAAGCTCAATGTTGCATACACCAGATTGATAGCTTTTAACAAAATGGGCACTCATTAACTGAACAACCTCTTCTACATCTGTAACCCTCATGCCATCTGGATTTAGAAGAGTTATTCTTTCATATTCATTCTTTTACTTGCAGCATATAGATAGAATTCTTGTGGGTTGTCTTTAGCATGCAGAGCCAGTTTCTTTTCATACGCAGACTTTGCTTTCTGTACAACAGTTGTGACTATTCTAGCATGCTGCTTTTAACATTCATAACAGACATCATCCTTATGCACATGGTATTCCTTCCACATTGTCCTTTTCTTACGAATCTCTTGCTTAATAAGATTACACATACATTTGACTCCTACCCTATTTATTCTTCGAACTCTCGGAACATATTCTGATATTGCATCATTTTTAATAAGTATTGTTTAAATGCTTTCCATGCACTTTTGATATTCTTTCCATCCAGCAACTGATCCCATTCCGCTGAACTCAGTATACTCCTCAGTTGGTCATAATTTCCTGCTTTGTAGTAACTTTTTCTGACTGGAATATTCATAAACTTAGTCACTTTTCAAGTGAGTACCGCATGATCACTGTCACTAACTAGAGGCAGAATAGTTATGTAACTGAAATGACTTCTGACGCTATAATCAAATCTAACACCCTTTGCCCTCGAGTTCCTTCTGTCATATGTTGCTTGAGGAAGTTGTCCCGCAACAGCTCAATAGATGCATTTTCATTCTTCTCATGAGATTCTACTGCTACCCAATCAATATTTGAATAATTAAAGGCTCCCATAATGATTACCCTTTTTCACTTGTCTTTTCTATTTGGTGATGCATTTCTTCATCACTAGCAACCGATCCACCAGGTTTGTTGCAACACCCCACTACGTAAGTAGTAGTACTACAATCATAGGTCTCAACTCTAACTGGATTCAAGACATCCGATATCATTAGTAGCATGCTCCCTCCTCTCTATTCCTTCCAAAAAATACTGTACCCTTGACACTCGATACCATTTAGTAGGTCTGATTCTGATAGCCAGGTCTCACTAATACCTACAATCTGAAGTTGCAACATATTGATTAAGCAACAAACTCTATCCCTTTGTTTCTGATACTCCTAGTATTCATGTACAGACATAATAATCTACCTGTTTGTTCTTTTGTAATATCTTGTCTGCAGTCCACCTGACACAGTTGGACAACTTGCTGATCTCTATTCTTCTCTAATGCCTTACACATGTAAACATCTTTGCACACATTTGATGGGTCTGACCCGGACGAACACAAAGCCGAAATCATTCTCTCCTCATCAACATTTCCATGACAAAGCCCATTCCCATCATTAACACAGTTGTATAACATTGTTGCTCTTACACTCACATTCACACCATTCCTCCTTTTATAATATAGTTTCCTTGACTTTCTGTTTTAGGTCTCATACCAGTTATTAGTTTTTTTAGACTCTTGATACCAAACGCATTCAGGTGTAGGCTGTCCCTCTTATACAAATCCAATCTTCCCTCAAACTCATTCCACACATCCAGAAACTCGCATCGAATCATTCAATCATAGCCCTTCTTATCATTTTTATCATAGCTAGGTAAAATACTGACGATTTTCACTTTCTCACTCTTCACTCTCACCTCTTCCAACAACCCTTTCATGTCCTCTCTCATACTGAACTTATCACCAATTAAATCGTTACTACCTACTACAACTATTATTTTGTTTACTTTTCTTTTTTCTTTTTGAATTGCTTCCTTTTTTCGCTCCAGGAAAACTCAAAGTTATATTCCTCATGTGACTGCTTTCCACTTCTCTCTCTCTCTCTATATATATATATATATATCATCATCATCATCAAATTCCTGCCATGTACCCTCAAGGGGTGTACAGGATATGATAGTACTACATGAAAAAAATTACATCATTATTAATTTCCTATCTACAATTTTCCTCCAAATCAGTCTGTTACTTGTCAAGACTCCAACATTATCAGATCTTATATTTCTATCGTCTAAAGCACTTTGTATCGTATCAATCCACCTATATCTTGGCATTCCTCTGGGTCGTTTTGCTGCCACCCTGGCAGAGAACACTTGTTTTGCTAATCTTTCCTCGCCCATTCTATTGGTCATTTAAGTGACCATACCACCTGAGATTAGCTCTGCTAACGCATTCCTGGATGCTGACAATGTCAAGTTCTTTCCTAATATCCTCGTTTTTAATATGATATTGCCATTGATGCCATCTGTTCATGCCTATAATCTTTCTCAGGACTCTCATATCTGTGGTCTCTAGTCTTTGGTCAAGTGTTTTACTTCTGACCCCAGCTCTCAGATCCATAAGTTAAAACTGGTTTGAACACTGTCTTGTATACAGCTAATTTAGTGTTCCGACTAATTTCTCTCTTATTCCATATGAATTTATTCAATTGACTTCCCACCATACCAGCTTTACTGATTCTGTTGTCTATTTCTATATTTAATTTACCATCTTCAGTAAAAATCGTGCCTAAATAGCTGAAATGTTTAACTTGTTCCACAGGTTCTCCATTCACAACACAGTTGACATTTTCAATGATTCTGCCTATTTTCATTGTCTTTGTCTTTTTATTGCTGACCTTCATACCATATCTATTACAACAGCTATTCAATTTAGTCAGAGAATCTTGCAGACTTGTAGCAGATTTATTTAGAAGTATAACATCATCCGCATAAAGCAAAGAGCTGACATTAACATCTCCAATTTTGATATCATGTTTAATACCACTTTCCTTCATAATGTGATCCATATAGATGATGAATAACAGAGGGGATAATGTACATCCTTGTCTCACACCAGATTTAACATTAAACCATCTTCCTGTACTTCCTTCAATTCTGACTGCTGACTTACAACTCAAATAAAGACTAAGTATTGCTTGGTATAATGCCCCATTCACACCATATAACTGCAGCGTATTGAATAGCTTCTCTCTTGGCACCTTGTCATATGCCTTTTCCAGATCGACAAAACTTAAATATGTGGGGGGGGGGGGGGGTGGGGGGGGGGGGGGGTGGGGGGGGGGGGGGGTGGGGGGGGGGGGGGGTGGGGGGGGGGGGGGGTGGGGGGGGGGGGGGGTGGGGGGGGGGGGGGGTGGGGGGGGGGGGGGGTGGGGGGGGGGGGGGGTGGGGGGGGGGGGGGGTGGGGGGGGGGGGGGGTGGGGGGGGGGGGGGGTGGGGGGGGGGGGGGGTGGGGGGGGGGGGGGGTGGGGGGGGGGGGGGGTGGGGGGGGGGGGGGGTGGGGGGGGGGGGGGGTGGGGGGGGGGGGGGGTGGGGGGGGGGGGGGGTGGGGGGGGGGGGGGGTGGGGGGGGGGGGGGGTGGGGGGGGGGGGGGGTGGGGGGGGGGGGGGGTGGGGGGGGGGGGGGGTGGGGGGGGGGGGGGGTGGGGGGGGGGGGGGGTGGGGGGGGGGGGGGGTGGGGGGGGGGGGGGGTGGGGGGGGGGGGGGGTGGGGGGGGGGGGGGGTGGGGGGGGGGGGGGGTGGTTCCTCCTCCTTTATTACACTACTCATAACTCTCTTTCAGCAAACACTAGTTTCCATTGCACCACTATCACTACCACTGATACTTGAGATACTGATATCAAAATCATCCACCTCCTCCAATTGTCTACATTTCATACAAGCATTCACTTCTCTTACCTGCCACAGTTTTAAATGGTGGGAGGTGTATATGCCACAAATGAAGCATGCTACAAAATATTTGTATATTTGCATACACCTTTGCTAAAGATGTATGCATGCATGTTTGAAAAGAGGTTGAGAAAAATTGTGGAAGAGAAAGTTGGAGAAGAACAAGTTGGGTTTAGGCCAAATAGTGGTTGTCAAGATCAAATTTTCACTTTATGACAAATAGTTGAGAAATCATGAATTTATTACAAGGATCCATACTTTAGTTTTGCAGATCTGGGAAAGGCATCTAACAAGGTGCACAGAGGAAAGTTCAAAACACTACAATTAAATGGAGTAAATGGAATATACAACAATACGTAGTCTGTGTTTAAGTTGTAAGTCAGCAGTTAGAACTGAAGAAAATACAGGAAGATGGTTTCATGTAAAATCAGGTGTGAGACAAGGATGCACATTATCTTCACTCTTATTCATCCTCTGTATGATTTGCGTTATAAAGGAAAGTAGCATTAAATCTGATAATGGATTGATAGATATCAAACTTAGCTCTTTGCTTTATGCAGATGATTTAGTATTTCTAAATACATCCAGTGCATCTTTAGGATTCTCTAACCAAATTGCGTAATAGCTGTAACAAATTTAGCACGAAAATCAGCAATAGACAAACCAAAAATATGAACATAGATAGGAACGTCAGTTGCATTTGAATGGAGAAGATATAGAACAAGTAAAATATTTCAACTATTTAGACAGTTTGGAGTGATGATGTTGGCAAATTAACTTTGGAAATAAACAGAATAAGCAAAGTTGGTATGGTGGGGAGCTAGTTGAATAAATTTATATGGAATAAGAGAGAAATTAGCCAAAAGACTTAATTAGCAATATACAAGGCAGTGTTTGAACTAGTTTTAGTTGTGGAAAAGAGAGTTGGGTTATAAATAAAGCACATGATCAAAGACTAGAGACCACAGATATGCGAGTTCTGAGAAAGATTAGAGATTGAACTGATGGCATCAGTGGCAGAATCATATTAAAAATGAAGATATTAGAAAGCAATTTGACATTGTTTGCATTTAAAAATGTTAGGGCTAATCTAAGGTGGTATGTCCACTTAAACACAATGAGTGAGAATAGGTTAGCAGAACATGTGTTTCATGTCAAGATGGCAGGAAAGAGACCCAAAGGAAGACCAAGGTCTAGGTGGATTGATCTGGTGTCAGAAGTGCCTTAGAAGCACAAAATGTTAGATGTGAAATATTACACAGCTCACAACCAGTGGTTAAATTCTAAATGAATAAGTTCTGGGGCCCTATACAAAATAACCAATTGTATTTACCTCTGAATGCTATCTGGGGAAGCTCCAAACATCCCCTTCCCTTTCATCACATGTTCGTAATCAGGCGACTGTTGATATTGACTTTATATACACATTCAAAACTGTAAACAATTGTTGAATAATAACACAATAATGTAGGTGTAATTACCATAAAAGGAGAAAAGTCACAAAACAGAAAAATGTTCCTACAAAATAACCAATTGTATTTACCTTTGAATGCGATCCACTGGTCGCGTGTCCAGCAAGTCAGGAAATCTTTCCTTTCGTTCAGTGTATTAATATTATCGCATTGCAACTGATTGGAATTATGTGTTTCTGTGGATTCGGCACAGACCTCTCTCTCTCTCTTTAGAAACTACACACAAATTGTCATTAGAAACTCGTTTTGTATTATCACAGTTATCCGAGCTATTTTTCCATTTAAAGAAGGTACCAATGTACTTATTCATAGTTGAAATACCGTATTTACCTGAATATAACTCGCACCCCTGATTTTACTTTTCAAAAAAAGGAATTTAAAAGTTTTGCATATACCTCACACATGAAAAAAAAGCTTAAATACGTTCACGTTGGGCAATAGTAACTCGCTTGCAGTGATAAACAACACACCCTCCTCAGCAGCCACTATACTGCAGAGGCAAGAAAGACAAGTACTTTTATTATGTCAGTGAATAAGGTATGAGTAGTGTATGTAATATATTTCTCAACAAATAGTGCAATTAGAGACAACTGGGATAAAAACGACACTAATTAATGAATTGCATGTCACCTCTTACAGAAACTATGCTGTGTATAGACTGAAGCAAAACCATATGTTACACAGGCAAACACAGTATCTAACTAAAAACTAATGTTATTAATTAGATGTGTGTGAGTTCACTCTCTGTAAGGCAGCAGTAAAATTCAACCGAACGTTAAAATTCGTAAACGTGTTAAAACTAAGAAATATATATATATATATATATATAGTGAATGTTGTTATGGCAGTTTCACATATGGAATTCAGTTGAAGAGAGTTAGCATTTCAACTCAATTGTTGGCTATGCTTTTATCTTTCGGTCGCACGATCTTTTGTTAATACCGCACCAATCATGTGCACATCTTAATAACCCACCATTGCTGTCAGTTTTGCGTTAGGCTTAATTACCATGAAGGGAGAAAAGTCACAAAACAAAAAAATGTTCCGGGACCCAGCTCCGGAGAGCTCCGGCTGAATTTAACCACTGCTCACAACTAAGAGACCATCGACTATTTAGACCTATCTGCTGGTTGTAACTCATTATAAGATTTAATGGAATAAATACAGCACATATGAATTATTAAACACACACTTAATAAAATGAAGGCTACCGAACGGCACTCGCTATGAATGCTGTTGGCTAGCCTTAACAGCATTGGGTAAATGGCCTAAGAATTAAGGTTTCCAAATTTTTGGGAAGTTTAATTCAACTATATTTATTCAGATTAGGTTGGTTTTTTTTAATTCTACTGCTGATTCTGAAAAAAAGTCCTTCAAATTTTTATTTTTGGTGGTAAAGCATAGTAGGTTTTTTTTTTTTTTTTTTTTTCATTTGGTTCTGTTTAAGGTATTCAAAGGTAGGTTCAGTAATCCATGACTGACTATTCTTATGATGTCAGATTTATTTCTATGTTCTTCTAGGCAGATGTTAAGCATATCTCCCAGTTTGATCATAATGAGCTAAGTTTCAGGAACAAGGAATAGAGGAAGTAGAGGATCAAGAAAATGCCCCCCCCCCCCCCCCCAACACAACTAAGGCTCTAGTCAACAGCACCCACTGAGTTGAAAACCCAAACCATAGGATCAAATGGAAAAACACCAAACTTCTACTTCCTTATATAATCATGAGCCTTCTATTGATCCTTATATAAACATGAGCATTTATATAAAGAAAGTGCTGAAGCATTTATTTGTATGTTCTTCTAGGCAGATGTTAAGCATATCTCCTGGTTTGATCAATAATGAAACAATATTAAAATTGCAAAATCACAATAAGTTTCAGGAACAAGGAATAGTGGAGGTAGAGGATCAAGAAAATGCCCCCCCCCCCCAAACACAGTTAAGGCTTTAGTCAACAGCACCCATAGAGGGTTCTGCTCATAGGTTTGCTTTCAGTCTAATCATTTCAACTTATTGTGATTTTGCAATTTTAATATTGTTTCCCTGACAATGTCTCAGTGACTGAGATGAAATAACAGGAGTGATTAAACATGTTTAATTATTTATATGTGCTGTATTTATTCCATTAAAGCTTATAATAAGTAATAGACTAATTTGGAGGAAAATTGATTAATAATAATGTAAACTTAATCATGTTGTGCTGTCATAATAGCCTGAACACTGCTTGAGGGTATGTATCTGGAAAGTGATGATAATGTTTATGATCCAGCATTTGCACTTCACTTCTCCAAGCGCTATCTAGATTTAAGTATCCGAGTAGCTGTGTGAGAGATGTGTTCATGTATGGGCAGGTCGCTAGTAATTTTACTGTGCAGATTGCCTGAAATCATTTTCCTTCATGAGGAGGAGCAATATTACTACAAGTTGATCTTATTGTTCCAAAAGTAGGCTTGTTTGAGATGAACATCAATCGTTCTGGTGTGAACTACAATGGTGCTCATTGTTCTGCTTTGGAATACATTAATGCCAAAGCTGTTATACATAATATTCCATCTGTACCGCAAGAAGTTATTGCAAGTTTTTAATTGCTAACTATTTTTATCAGGTGATCTTAAAAAATAATATCATCCTTAGTTCATTAGACCACTGCAAAATTTTAAAAATGTGAAGTGGCAATGCACATTAATATTTTACACCATGTAAAATTAAACATTTAATGCATGTATTCTTTGGGAGGAGGTAAAACATTTCATTGCTGATGAACATTCCAGTTTTATGAAATCCACTAAATTATAGAACTGTTGACAGGTAAAGTTACATGAGTATGTTAGTCTTCAATAACAACCTGACTCTGATATTCTTCCATATTCAGATAATATTCTAATATCCTTGATTGCATTGATACTGCTAAACAAGAAATTAAAGCTAATGGTGAAAGGTTCATTTCTTTCTCCCTTGCTCTTCTTGTTTATTTATTCATCCACTTAACAATTTTTTTTTTATGAAAGCTGATTTGTTTGTATCTTTCTTTAGCTTTGCATTCCGTTATAATCCTGCTCTCCAGCCAAGGGCGCTGATTGTTTTTGGATGCATCAGTAAAACAGTATCAGATCAGGAAGTAAAACAGCTTCTAAGAATTCTTGTGAAAGCTTTAGAATCATTCCAAGATTTGCAACTTATTGATGCTATTATAATGTGTTTGACAAGATTACAGCCTCTGTTGCGATCAGTAAGTATAAAGGAATGCTATATTCATTAAATATCATATGCCTTAGAAGCAGTGCATCCTTAAAAAACCCTATAATGGCCTGTTCACATTCTTTGTTTATAGAAAGAAAAAAATGCATGAGTGGCAACTAGTTTTAATTTTAATTTCATGTAGAAAGTTGTAAATTATACTTGATAAGAAATTATATTGTTTTTATCTTGTACTCAAACATAAGGAAACAGAAGTTTGCACTTGAAGTTATTTCATGACTTGGATATGAAAGCAGATGATTCCACATAATATTGCATTATAGGAAGAGGACCAGTTTTGACTTTTATTAAGGTGAAAGAGTTCATCATAGGCCCGTTAATATGGAGGGAAGAGAGCTTGCTAGTTCCTGTCCTGATTTATGCTCACGCGTAGACCCACACTTCACTGTGCAGGCTTTCAAAACCAAAATCCCATGGAATAGGTTGGTTACTCCTTATTCCCAGAGTGTCTTATGGCTGTAGATCTGTTTGTGTTCATGGGACCAGTTGCCTGTTCTGAAGGATGAAAAACCTTGAGTTTTCAGATGGAAAAAAACCCTCTACATCCGTATGAGACTGGCTAACTCAGCTTTAGTTTGATAGTTACTCAAAAAAAAAAAAAAAAAAAAAAAGAAAGAGATAAGTGAATAGTAGGAGAGGGAAAGAAAAGGTCTTAGCTCATCATACAACCAGTGGCCTCCTGCTCCCCTTTGACAATTGAACAACCAAAATTTAGGGGTGACTTGTGTTAGTAGTTCACTCTGACTAAGTTTACTTTGAGTTGGCCTTAACTGCATTCCTTTAGTTAATCATTAGACCAGGGTGAACTAAGAAAATGGAACTTCAAACATACCCAATTTTATCCTCCCCGTCCAATGAATATTGCATGATTCCACATAAAATTGCACTAGTATTCCATAATACACAGTATGCTTCCTTTCAGACATGTATATTGCTATGTATTGTGGGAAGAGGACCAGTTTTGACTCTTATTAAGGTGAAAAAGTTCATCATAGGCCCGTTAATATGCAGGGAAGAGAGCATGATAGTTCCTGTCCTGTCCTGGCCTGCTGCATCACCTTGCCAAAATTTGGTATCTCCTAGGATGCTTCTTTCTAAGCTTAAAAATCAGTGGACTGAATAATAGAATTTTTAATACAGTATTATATAACATTTATACATCATATTTGCTAGTTTTTAAATCCATGTTTTTTTCCTAACTTTCCATAAATGATGTTTTGATTTGTTAATTATAAATATTGATTTTTCTTTCATTACTAACTAGTGGAAAGTACTTGTTCTCTGAAGAATAGAACATCCAGCATGTTACATTTTTAGTTTTGAGTTTTGTTGTGTCAGCATTGGCAGTTAGTTCATTGATGGCAATTTTCCAAAATACCAAAAAAAAAAAAAAAAAAAGACGTATGCTGAATCATTGTCCTATAGGTGTCCGCTGTATCATCTGCATATGCTAATACTTTATTTTCCTTCATGGTTGAAAAAAAAAATTGGCATGCCTCACACTGCATATTATTAACTTCTGTAAAGTAGGTCCAATGAAAAGAGCAAGGGATTTGGAGGACAGCCTTGATTCCTTTTAAGGATTTAAATAGAAACCCATTGTCTAGGAGGCAGGTAGTTTGTTTAGCATACTCCTATGATGGATTGCAGCCTTTTGCCTACCCCAGAATGTGTGAAGTGTGGAACAGAAATGGATAGATTGATGTCAAATACTCAAGTTTCACTGAGAGTATCACCATTGAATGTTTTTTGATGTTCACCAGAACAAAATAGACCACATAACAAGAACAGATCAAGGTAATACTATTCTGTCTGGTTTATGATTATGTCTTTCATTCTTATTTTATAACTAAACATACACACATAAATCACAGTAATTAAATTATTTTTAATAAGTAAATATTTTATCCTAAGTATCTTAGGACATCATCAGTACAGTTATTTCAAACAATACTAGGAATAACTGTATGTTATTCCTAGTATTGTTCTCGCATCAAATTAGGACGCATGCTTATAATGGAATCCCATTATACGTGCTCTGATAAAAAAATAAATTAGATTAAATTAAAATAAAATACATAAATTTATTTTACACAATTATGAATGACAATTTTCCAGACTTTAGGGATAGTAAGAACATCATTACAGTTTCAGTTGGATCTGTGACGTATGGCTTCAGAACTTTTTATATATAAACACTCATGTTTATATAAGGATCTATGTAGAAGTTTGGTGTTTTTCCATTGTATCCTATGGGTTGGGTTATGCGGTTTGATAAGACAGATATGGTCTTGATGTTCAGAGATGCGTTTACTAATAGATCTTCCTATCTGTCTGTAGCAAGACATCTTACAGGAACATGGAACTTCGTATGAGAGTTAGTCTTTAGGAGAAGGTAGCAACTATAGATCTGGTTGCCATCTGGAGTTTTCTAGATGAGATCAACATTCTTGCATCAAATTTCACACTAGAAAAAGAATCTTCACAAGGTATCTCCTTTCTAGATTTACACATCCAACGAAAAGAAGATGCTTCCATCACCACTTCTGTCTATCGTAAGCCAACGTTTTCAGGTCGTTACATTCACAATTCATCTGCTCACTCACCATCCATCTCAAAAATATGGCATCATTAAATCATTGGTAACCAGAGCACACAGATTTTGTTCCTCCAAAGAATCTTTAAACCAAGAATTGGAAATCATCAAAAAATACAGCCATACTAAATGGATACAATCCAAAAAAAAAAGAACTCAAAAAAATCATCAATCACTTCCCCACACATCAACCTAGACAAAAACAAACCCATAGTATTCCCATACTGTATGTCAAAGGCATCTCTGAACATCTGTCAAAAATTATGAAAAAATACAAATTTGCTGCTACTTATAAACCAATCAACCTGATCTATAATTTGCTACCTTCTCCTAAAGACAAACTCTCACCTTTGATGCTACTTGCCATCTACGAAGTTCCATGTTCTTGTAAGATGTCTTACTATGGACAGACAGGAAGATCTATTAGTAATTGCATCTCTGAACATTAAGACCATGTCCATCTTATCAAACCACACAAATCTGACCTCACACAACACGGAGTTGAAAACCCAAACCAAGGATCAAATGGAAAAACACCAAACTTCTACATTGATCCTTATATAAACATGAGCATTTATATAAAGAAAGTGCTGAAGCCCTACATCAGAAACCCAACTTAAATCTTAATGACGTTCTTACTATCCCTAAAGTTTGGAAAATTTTCATCCTTAATTATGTAAAATACATTTATGTATGTTATTTTATTTTAATTCTATAACATGCTACTGCATACATAGTGGGATTCCATTGTAAGCATGTGCCCTAACTGTTATTCCTAGTATTGTTTGAAATTACTGTACTGCTGATGTCCTAAGATACTTAGGACATCATCAGTTTGTATATTAAATTTTTAATATTTACTTTATTAAAAATTTAATTACTGTGGTTTACGTGGTATGTTTAGTTATGAATACTCCACAAATTTCACTATATAATACATTCTTATTTTGATCTTGTATCCTGATTTACTCCATATTTAAAATTTCTGGATTAGGATTTTGTCACTGCACATCAAGTGAGTGGTATCAGTAAAACTAACGGTAGATCCAGAAATCAGCTGTTGTGTTTGTATACAAATGCTAGAAGTATAAGAAACAAGGCAGATGAAATGGTTGCACTAATTGCATCTGTTCACCCAGAGATTGTTGAAATAAGTGAGACATGGTTGGAAGAGGATGACATCCTGACAGGAATACAGATGGAAGGGTATGATGTGTTTCGTGAGGGCAGAAGGGGTAAAAAGGGAGGGGGAGTGCTATTGATGATAGAGAAAGAGTTATGTCCATATAAAGTAGAGATGCAAGAGGGAAATAGTGCCAGTGGTTTTGAGGCAGTATGGTGTGAGATAGAGGTGAATGGAATCAAATACTTGGTGGGATGTTGTTATAGACCAGGTAATGTGGATGGTGGTGATAATGAAATGTACAATCAAATTGGCCAAGCAAATAAGAAAAGGGTGATCATTATGGGTAATTTTAATTATGGCAATATAGACTGGAATGATGAGATAGCAACTGGAAGTAAAGAAAATGAGTTTTTGAGGAACAACTGGATTTGATCATCTCATCAGAGGATGTAATTATAAATGAAGTGTCAAATCATCCACTAATTGGTGAGAGTGACCATGAGGTGATTACCTGGGATGGTTGCCAGTAGTGTGAGGACCTCTGTGAAAAAAGGGTATATGTGGAACTACGAGGGGGGGGGGGTGATTATGAAGAGCTCCTGAGACAGCTTGTGAGTATAGCATGGAATGAGAAGTTAGCTGGAAAAGAGATCAATGCAGCTTGGGGGATTTTCAAAAACTGTCTAGTAGATGCAATGTCTCAATCTATTCCAAGGGTGAGAAGGTTAAATAAGGTAGTGTGAGATGGATGATTAAAGAGATTAAGCATGCGATGCAAAGAAAAAGGGCATTGTAGAGGCAGTATGGAAATAACCAATTCCATGAGGTCTACAAAGACCAGGCAAGGAGGGTGTTACGTTGTCTGGTTCGCCTATAATTCCCCTCTATTGTTCTCCTTTGTGCCTACTGAGATATGACTTCTAAACTGACCTTCTGGGGCCGTTTCCTGTTTTGAGCTCTGACAAAATTTATTTGTTTATGCTGTGCCAGTCAGAGCTCTAAGATAAAAATTCTTATCCAGAGAAATCTTCCCAGAAATCAAGTAATACTTTATCTAGTTTAAGTAGGTAAGTAAATTTCAGAGTTCTCAATATACAGTCATGGCCTTGACAATCTTAAATTTTCCCTTTTCCCTCTAAGCATAGGTACAATATTTTTGTGAGTGGTAAAATTCAATCTCTTACTCAGACAAACTCAGGTATACATGGGAAAGCATGTTTATTAATTATTTAAGAACTTTACAATTTGAACAACACATATATTCAAAGCTAATCAAGATCAATACTAAATTACAAATGAAGCAAGGCAATGGTAATCAAACAGGCAAGTTATTTATACACACTCATGATTCATCTAAATCACAAACATAGCTCTCGATATCAAACTAGATTACTGCTACTAATGGCCCATACACATTAACTTGGGTTTAGACAATTTATGAACGTAGACTACCGGTCCAATTCAATCAACATAACATAGGAAACTGTCTCTAAAATCTCACTATCTTCTTTTCTAATCTCTGTCCACTTTACACATTCGTCACTAATAGATAAAATAACTAAAATAGATAAAATAGATAAATTCGTCACTAATAGATATAATACATAAAATGAAGATTTGTACGTTGCCACCTTGTTAGATGATTTCTCGATCCTTCCGTCTGTTCTTTGTTATGGATTGTCCCTCTGTACAGTGATCTGCCGCCACGTTGAGTCACATGCTCATCCCGAATTAGCCCCTTGTTTCTTCTGGGCTTACGAACTTTTCGCGTCGCTGCTTTTGACACAATTTATCTTCAAAGGGAATCCTTTGCTGCTTTCTCATCGGTTAGAACCAGACTGATGGCCAAAACTCGAAACGCTGCCGTCATCTCATGCTAAACTTCTTCGATTTGCTTCTCAGCAACTAAAAACATGTTACCACTATGCTGTCTTCAGACGTCTTATTGGATATCAGCCATGCTGACCCACTTCGGAACTGCGAGTCAGAAATCCACGTGGAGGACACACATGACCGGGGAACACCACAGGAACCAAAACCAGAAACGTAAAAGGAGCCAAAAAAGAGAGAATCTCAAGCCATGTGAGTTCATTTTTAAACTCTTCTATAGCGCCCTCTTCCGTACTCCAAGCTTGTCTACGATGCTTTCCTATTTGCTGTCACCGAACGACGTCACCTCCTTGCTGAACGAGGATCGCTCTCTTCGGGGAACATGAATTTCGAGCACCGTCCACGAATGCCTACTCATCGTTCATTACGTCATCTTTGGTGGTCAAACTGCAACCTTTGAACTTTCGTTCGCACGACATACGCAATTTTATACATGACATAGTTTAATATTGTTTTTGAAAGTTTAAGATTTCCATCTATTTTAGACAATACTTTAAACATAGTACAATCTAATACTTATTTCCTTCTTCGATTTCATTTTAATTTAGGATTCAATTTCTTCCTTTATATTTTAATTCCCTTCTTAAGCAAAGTTAACATCTGTATTTTCACATATTATGGCTGTTTTGCCAATAGTACAAGTGTGCTTTTGCTTGATATTGTTGTTCTTGTTAAATCTTGAATGGTGCAGTTCTATTCGTGATAGAACCATCATTCAAGATCTAACAAGGGTGATTTGGTTGGTGAGGGTAGCTAAAGAGAGGTATGAATAGCAGTTAGCTAATGAAGCCAAAAAGAATCCTGAGGTGTTCTTTCAATATGTAGCCAGCAAAAGAAGGAATGATTATGGAAGGATAACATTGATTGGAGGACATGGTATAAAAGACAGCTGTTGCGGTTAAGTGTTGTGGTTAAGTTGTTGGAGAAGCTTGTGAGAACTAGGATCCAGAGTTGGGTTGACAACAATGGTATTATCTTTGATGGACAGCATGGATTTGCTAAAGGGAGGTCATGTTTTAGTAATCTGCTTACTTATTACAATAAAGTGACTGCTTCCTTGGACAGAGGAGAAGGATACATAGTAATATACTTGGATTTCGCGAAGGCTTTTGATAGAGTACCTCATGATAAGTTGACAGTCAAACTGGAGCGGATGGGGTTGGATATTAGATTGGTGCATTGGATTGGAGACTGGCTATCTGATAGGTATCAACAAGTTGTGTATAGGGGAGTGATATCCAGGAGGGGAAGGTCACTACTGGAGTGTTTCAGGGGTCTGTTTTAGGGCCATTACTGTTTAACTTGTATGTTAATGATATTGGTGAAGATTTGGATGGAGTAATTCAGTTGTTTGCAGATTATCCAAAGTTGGGACGAACCATGAAGAGTAGTGAAGATGTTGTGGCCTTACAAGAAGAGACTTGAATAAATTGAGTGATTGGGCACGGAAATGGGGATGTGAGTTCAATGTTGCAAAATGTAAGGTTTTAAAATTTGGAAAACAAAGATGGGATGCAGAATTTATGCTTGGTGAGGATATATTGTTGGAAGTGGAGGAAATAAGAGATCAGGGATTGATAGTGGATAAAGATCTAAAATTTAGGGGACACATCGCCAAAATTGTGAAGACAACACAAAGGTTTCTGGGAATGATGCGGAGGACACTGACGTGTAGAAGGAGGGAGATTCTTGTTCCGTTGTATAAGGCTTTGATTAGGCCACACATGGACAATTGTGCCCAGATTTGGTTACCTGGTTTTCAGAATGATGAAGAGATGTTGGAAAGGGCCCAAAGGCGACTGACTAAGGTTGTTTCTGACCTCTGGAATGTCGAGTATGAGGAAAGATTAAGAAGATGTAATTTGCAGAGTCTTGTGGACAGGAGGAAGAGGGGAGATATGATAGAGACCTACAAGTTGGTAAGGGGTTGTTATAGGATCAATGCTGGAGAAGTTCTACAGAAAATAGTGGGAGATCAGGGGAGAACCAGAGGTCATCCCTGGAAACTGTATAAAGAGGGTGTGAGTAGGGGAGTGAGAGGCAGGTTTTTTTCGTGTAGAGTTGTAAATGATTGGAATGCCTTGTCTGAGAGTGTGGTGTGTGCAAGGAGTTTGGGTGTGTTTAAGACACGGTATGATGAGCTGTGTGTGTGATAAAAGGACCTCCCAGATTAGTCTTTGACTCCATGAGGTCTTGGGATAGTAATAATAATATATATAAAAAATAAATAAATAAAATAAGAAAATAAAACATTTTCACCAGAGGTCATGCTAGAGTAAATGATTAACAAAACATTTAGATTGGAGCTACATGAGTCCTGTGCATACGTATGTTTTCCTGATGATGACCTTTATACAGAGGGTGAAACATCGATTGTTATGTTATTAATTATAAGTAAAGTAATTACTCCGACACATGTGTTTCTTGTCAAGAATGCCATTATCATACATTAGTTGGAATATCAGAAAAAATAGATAGAATACAACAACATTAATGCAACCTTCAAACCTCCTGTAAAATTAAGAAGTATACTCAGCTCATCCAAAGATCCCCTTTCCTACCTTGCCCATCCAGGGGTATATGAAATTCAGTGCACCTACCCTACATAGGGGAAACAGGGCAAACACACCATCCCAATAAGAAAAGACAAACAGAAATGCTACATTAAATTTTTCCACTGGTAAAACATGCCTGTCAGACCATGCACCTCAAACATGTCACAGAATCAACTGGAAAGACACCAAGTCCCTACACTGCACCAAACCTGATTTGAAAGCAAGTTCAAGCATCATCTAATAAACAAGAATGATGGATTAATAATTAAAAAATCTGGGAGATCCATCTGCAACATATATATATATATATATATATATGTATATATATATATATAGCATCTAGAACATAATGGCAGAACCCCAATACAAGAAAACCTTATTATAAGAGGATTGTAGAGATGTCTTTGATGTAGTTCTGCTATAAAACTTTATTTTTATTTATTTAGAGATTTTTTTTTTCTGTCATCTGTATATTATTATACAGATGACAGAAAGCCGACCAAATTGTATTCTTATTGGCTTAAACCAATATACAAAATGATGGTACAACCTGACAAAATTTCATGCCGGCTGGGGCGTCGCCCGGTTAAACAAGGCCCCCGTTGTTTTCGCCAGAGAACCAAGGCGAACAGCGAAAAGTCAGCTACTGGAACAAATCTGAAAACAAACCCCAACTCAACATCACCAGAGTTAAAGATCGGTACTATCAACATAAGAAGCCTGAATGGCAAAGAAATGGAGCTAGCTGAGGAATTAGATAAGTACCAGATCGACATAATAGGGGTGACTGAAACAAAAAAGACAAAAACTGGTGAGATCTTTCTGAGCAATAAATACAAAATGTTATATTCAGGCAATGACAATCAAGAAAAAGAAGTTGTAGCCATAGTATTCAACGCAAAATACGAGGCTAATCTTCTTGAATGGCAGTCAGTCTCATGTAGAGTAATGTGAGCAAATATGAGAATGGGGAACTGGACAATGAGACTTATTTGTGCCTATGGTCCCACAGAAGGTTCTATTAAGGGAGAAGTAAAGGGATTTTTTGATGCTTTAGAGAAAGCAACTGACACAATGAAAAAGGAAAAGTTGGTCCTTGTTGGGGATCTAAATAGCAGAGTAGGAAATGATTGTGAGACATACAAAAATATTTTGGGAAAATTTGGAGAAAAGAGCAAAGCTAATCATAATGGCAAATATCTGTTGGATTTCTGCTCAGGACATGGACTGGTTATTACTAACACCATGTTCCAACATAAAAATGTGCACAAATTCACATGGAGAGAGAGAAGAGGCTAAGAATAAGAAAAGTCTCATTGACTATGTTATTGTTGATAGTGATGTTTTCTCCCTTATGCAGGATACCAGAGTGTACAGAGGATTTGAAATTGGAAGTGATCACTATTTAGTCTTGAGAATGATAAAATTGAATTTCATATTGAAAAGAAATAACATGTAAGAAAGTTTTAAAGCGAATAAAAGTTGAGCAGCTCTCAGATGTGAACTGTAGACTAAAATACAGAAAGATTATTGAAAAGAAAATGAAAGAGTTTGAGAACAGGAATCAAACCTTGGAGATTCAGTGGCAAACTCTGAAGAAAACATTGATTGATTCTGCCAGAGAGGCATGTGGTGAGTTTGTGTGCAAAGATAAAATAATCAAAACTCCCTGGTGGACACAGGAAGTTAAAGAGGCAGTGAAGGAAAAGAAGAAAGCATATCAAAAGTTCCTGGCAAATAAGTCAGCTTGTGCTCTTAGAGAATACAGAGACAAATGTAAGAAAGCTAAACAGTGTGTAAAACTAGCTAAACAAAAGTCATGGGAGGACTTTGGCAAGAATATAGAAAATAAATATCAAGAAGGTGGCAAAATATTCTGGAGGTTGTTGAAGAAGCTTAGGAATGGAGGAAAGAGTGCTGTAAAAGGAATTAGAGATGATAAAGGTGACATGAAAATGGTAGAAAAAGATATCCTTGAAATATGGTGTAATTACTTTGAAAAACTGCTAAATGAAACAAGCAGTGATGACAGCACAGTGATAAAAAACACTGACCAGGCATGCAGTCAGGAATACATATCCATACTTGAAGTAGAAAAAGCCATCAAAGGCTTGAAATGTGGAAAGGCAGCAGGAGTAGATGATATTCGACCAGAAATGCTGAAGTATGGTGGTATAAAAGTCTTACAGTGGCTGCACTGCATAGTTCAGAAAGCCTGGACAGAGGGACGAATTCCCAATGATTGGAGTAGAGCTCTCATAGTACCCATATATAAAAAGGGAAATAAAACTGAATGTGAGAATTACAGAGGTATTTCCCTACTGAGTGTTCCTGGTAAGATAGATGCAAGTATACTTGAGAAACGGTTGAGAAGAATTGTGGAAGAAAAGCTTGGTGAAGAACAAGCTGGATTCAGGCCAAATAGAGTCTGTCAGGATCAGATCTTCACTTTACGACAAATAGTCGAGAAAGCATGGGAATATAACAAAGATTTAAGTTTTGTTGATTTGGAAAAGGCATATGACAAGGTGCCAAGAGAGAAGCTATTCAATATGCTGCAGTTATATGGTGTCAATGGGGCATTATATCAAGCAATACTTAGTCTTTATTTGAGTTGTAAGTCAGCAGTTAGAATTGAAGGAAGTACAGGAAGATGGTTTAATGTTAAATCTGGTGTGAGACAAGGATGTACATTATCCCCTCTGTTATTCATTATCTATATGGATCACATTATGAAGGAAAGTGGTATTAAACCTGATATCAAAATTGGAGATGTTAATGTCAGCTCTTTGCTTTATGCGGATGATGTTATACTTCTAAATAAATCTGCTACAAGTCTGCAAGATTCTTGACTAAATTCAATTGCTGTTGTAATAGATATGGTATGAAGGTCAGCAATAAAAAGACAAAGACAATGAAAATAGGCAGAATCATTGAAAATGTCAACTGTGTTGTGAATGAAGAACCTTTGGAACAAGTAAAACATTTCAGCTACTTAGGCACGATTTTTACTGAAGATGGTAAATTAAATATAGAAATAGACAACAGAATCAGCAAAGCTGGTATGGAGGTAAGTCAATTGAATAAATTCATATGGAATAAGAGAGAAATTAGTCGGAACACTAAATTAGCTGTATACAAGACAGTGTTCAAACCAGTTTTAAATTATGGATCTGAGAGCTGGGTCAGAAGTAAAACACTTGACCAAAGACTTGAGACCGCATATATGAGAGTCCTGAGAAAGATTTGAGGTGTGAACAGATGGCATCAATGGCAGTATCATATTAAAAATGAGGATATTAGGAAAGAACTTGACATTGTCAGCATCCAGGAATGCGTTAGCAGAGCTAATCTCAGGTGGTAGGGTCACTTAAATAGAATGGGAGAGGAAAGATTAGCAAAACAAGTGTTGTCTGCCAGGTTGGCAGGAAAACAACCCAGAGGAAGACCAAGATATAGGTGGATTGATACGGTACAAAGTGCTTTAGACGATAGAAATATAAGATCTGATAATGTTGGAGTCTTGACAAGTAACAGACTGATTTGTAGGAAAATTGTATATAGGAAGTTAGTAATGATGTAATTTTTTCATGTAGTACTGTCATATTCTGTACACCCCTTGAGGGTACATGGCAGGAATTTGATGATGATGATGTATATTATTATACTGTTATGTATAAAAAAATATTATTTTGTTTGTTAATTTAAATTTTTGTATATATTTTATTTATTATTAATTTTTTTTTTTATTTTCTTATTTTATTTTATATTTTTTTTCCCCAGATGTCAGGCTAGTGGTAAACGATTAACGATGCATTTAGATTTATCTTACTTTTGTGCAGTGACATATAGCTTGTGTCCTGTGCATATGTATGTTTTCCTGATGATGGCCTCAATACAGAGGTCAAAACGTCAAGTGTTATTTTCTTAATTGTGAGTAATTACTGCAACGTGTGTTTTTGTCTCCATAAATTCTTCACTATGAATTTCAGTTTTTACTGTTTTCACATGAATATTTACCATTACAGGTATTGTTCTGCCACTTTGGAATGTAAAGCCCTATAATAATTTATCCCTGACTTCCACATATTTAACTACGATTCATTTAATAAACCATGCAGAGTTCAGATATCCCAAGCTTCAAGATAATCTTCACCCAATACTTTTAACATTGATTTCCATACATTCCTTTAATGGGGACAGTCTTGCCTTTTATTTCACAAAAGGGATCTCAGCTCACCTACTGTTATCCTCAATATTACAAAGATTGCCAGACAGGACCAGATCTTTTTGCTTGGACTAACATTTATCCTCAGCATCTCCTTGCATAAACATGTCACATGAATCATTCGTCATCATCTAAAATACTAGACATTCTTACTGATGTAGATACCATTTTTCACCCACTACGCTACTAACTCTATACAAATCCACCCGTTCTTAGAATAATGTTTTGGGTGGTGCACCTAAAATCTCTCTTAAAAATTCTCAGAGTTGTGCAGAGAATAGCAGTTTGGTTCATAGATGATCTCTTCTTTACAGAATCACTTCAATCTCTATCTGTCAGGCATAATGTTTCAGCATTGTGTCTGTCCTAAAAAATACTTCGATGGTCGCTCCTCCATTGAACTGGCAACCACCATTCTTTCATTTCTTGTTGGGTTCATTAAAACAGAAGCAGCAGTGCTGCCCAGCATCTCTTTTCAGTGCAGCTACAAATACTGAACCTTCTTCTCCTCTTCCTCTGTTATTTTATCTACCTCTCTCCTCTAGAACTTGCAATTATTTGGGAATACTTCATGAGTTTTACCAAATAACTGCAACCAGAGGCATCGACAGCTAATGCTGGGTCTAAGAACAATTTCTTTTTCTTCTTTAGAGTGCATTTCATATAATGCATAAACACATCTGCCAAGTTGGTTCACAGAGTGATTAGTACACTTGTTCTTTGACCGGTTGGCTGTGGGTTTGACTCCTGCTGTGTGCACAGATGTTTGTGATTGTATTTAGATGGAAAATGAATTTCATTGCTCAGTGTAAGACCACTGTACTGCTTATTGGAGGCCTGCAGTGGCTTGAAAAAGTTCCACGATTGGTCTCTAGTGCAGGGTTTCTCGATTATATACAAAATAAATAAAAATACAAAAATGAATCATGTAATTAGTAGTGAGTACATCCAGTGTGAATGAGTTTAAGAGAAAGTATGACAGCTGATGTGGATATCTGCATCCTCCCTTGTTGAATCCTTGACTCCTTGGAGGTCTCAGATAATAATAATGTTTTGAGAGTGAATATAGGATCTACCTTTTCCAGAGCCATTTTTTTCTTCCATTTATAATTTTTTCAAGAATAGCAAAATCCTCAACAAAGTTGAGGATTTTGGATGCAATTGTTTTTCCAACAGTGACTTATTGATGTGAGACGTGGAACCTAAAGAAGTCAGATAAGAAAAGAATAGCTGCTTTTTCAGATGTGGTGTTACAGAAGGCTATTGAGGATTTCATATACTGAAAGGCATACAAATGAATGGGTGTTAGAAAAGATCAGTAGAACTTTAAGGATTTTGACAGAAAAAAGTTAAAATATTTTGGACACATTGAAAGGATGGAAGGAGGACTTCTCAGAACAGTAATAGATGGAGTTCCTGGAAAAATAGGAAGGGGTAGACCGTCAGTGAGATGGATGGATGGTGTGTGTGTGTGTGGAGTGTGACCAATCTTCAGAGAGTTGAAGCCTCCAGAAAAGCATACAACAAGACTACATGCGAGGCCTGGTGTGGCACATCACTGAGCATTGGAGTGACCATACGGCATCTGTGGATGTCCAGTGAACATATGAATGAATGTATTATTATTAACATCAGATCTCTAAAAAATCAATAGACCCATTGGAGGGAGTGAAAATCAGCACACTTGCACATAGAGATCATGAAACTGTGCCTTAATCCCATTCACAGTTTCCACTCAGGCAGTGCATTTCAAAACTGCATTGCCTGATATTTTGGCATGTATTTTATAACCTACATTTAATAAACTTATCTCTCTTTCACAAATTAACATGATAACAGAAGGAACATAGTGAATTATATTAATGGTCATGTATTTCAACCTGAAAATTACAGATAATCATCAGTGGCATCAGACAGTTGAATACAAAGTAGAACACAAGTGATAGTGCCTAATGCTGCTGCTGATGACCAATTTTCTGGCCGAAATATGTAGCCTTTAAATATATTATTCATTCTTTTCCTTGTGTTATCATCTTAATGGAATTAACACTTCTATACCCTTGAAAAAATAGTCTGTACTTTTGACTGCAAAATGGCCTAAATGTATCACTGAAACAACAAACACATTCCTCTGCAGTTTGTGCATCCATTGTTATTTCCTTTTTTAAAAATATGAATCACAGATGCATAGTTTGAGCAAGTGGGTATTTTATCAGTGTTATATGACAATGCTCCTGATATTAAAATCATAAAATAAAATAAATCAGTTAACAACTTTTTATTCCCTTATAGGGCGAGACGATTTTAGCTCTATCTAATGTTTGGAGACAGTTCAATCTCCAATGGTAGCCTGTCAGAGCTGGACTAAGACTATCACTAATTTTAAGCAGCATCCAGTGAAGAGAAATCTAACAAGTGGTCCCTAACAATATATTTAATGTCTGAAATAGTGGGGGCTCTTTAGTCAATTTTTTTTTTAGTTTTATAGGATGAACAACCCAAGTTTCTGGGAGAAAAAATCCGCTTACCTATGCCAAAGATTGATTGATTTGTCAACTAGTCAAAGAGAGAGAAAAAGTTTCTCTAATCAGTAACTAGAATCAAGCCTAGGTCATTCTTTGGGCAGCCTAGTGCTGAGGAGTGTAAATGCCACCTCCACTGAGCTACTCCTGTGTAGTTCATGGAGTTGAGTAGACTGCTCAGCTACACAGGCTATCCTACAAAATATATAATATGGTATAGCCTATGTTATATATTTTCTTAGTTAATGAAAATAATCTGGTTAAATATATTTCCTGCATATTTTATAAGTTCTATTGAGATTTTATCTTCTCTTAGTGATTTTTATCTCTGTTAATGCTACATCTAATTCTTCCAGTTATTTTACTTTGGAGACCATTATCAGTTACTGTTTTTAAAAATCTTGTGAACAATTATTATGCTTTTTTATTTCTTTGCCAGTTATAATAATAATCTCTCCATTGTGTCATTTAACTTTCCAACATCTGTTGTTCCCTTTTTTTTTTTTTTCCATGAGATCTCTGTTTTTTGTGGCTTACAGGGGTAGTTCCATAAGTTTCCGGCCTGACTGACTTCTTTTAGAGGTGATAGAAAGAAAACAACTGTGTCACTTTTCAACATAATCTCACTTTACTTTAACACACTTTTCATTTCTTTGAATTAACATTTCTATGCGCTTGAAAAAATAGTCTGTACTTTTGTCTGCAAAATGGCCTAAAATTGCATCTTCAGTTTTGAGAAGAGGTAGTAGTGCTGAGTGCTAGATCTGGACTGTAAGGTGGGTATTCAATCTCTTGGAAGCCACAGTCCTTCAATGCAGCCTTTGCAACAATAGCCATATGGATTAGAGCATTGTTGTAAAGCAGATGAACACCATGATTCAGCATTCCTCATCTCTTCTCCTTTATGGTGTTGTGTAGTCTGCACAGGAGTGAAGCATAATATTCTGCATTCATGGTGGTATTCCATTCTTTGAAGTCAATCAAGACAATTCCCTGGCAATCCCAAAAGATTGTTTTTTGATATTCTTGGTGGACTGAATGACCTTGGCTTTACTCGGTGGCGCTTTGCCTAGTTTGTTCTACTCAATGGATTCCCTTTTGGAAAGAGGTTCATAATACAGGACCATAGTTCCATCCCTGGTGACAGTGGATTCCAGAACTTCTCTTTGATTCCCTTGACAAAGCTTTAAAAACTTCCAGGAACAGGTCACACAATGCTCCTGAATTAAAGAGAGAAGTCAGGACACCCACCTTGCACTGACCTTCATCATGTGATGCTTCATGTGAATGATGCAAAAGATAGTTGTTATAGAAAGCCCCCACCATGCTGAGATTTCTTTGAGTTTCAGCTGTCTGTTGTCATTGAGCACTTTCTTCTCAACAAGAAGACATTTTCCTCAATCATCACTTCCACAGGCTATAAGGATCATGTTCATTGCTCTCTCTCTCTTCTTAGGTGAAACTATTTAGCCCATTCCTTCACGGTGGAATATAAAAGAGAAGCTTCCCCATAAACACCATCCAATTGCTGTTTGATAGCACTTGGAGAAAACCCTTCTTTAATAAAAAAAAAAAAAAAAAAAAAAAAAAAGCTTTATTACAGCATGGTACTCAATTTTTAACATTACAGCCACTTAGCATGCCACAGGTTAGTCAAATAAGTGCCTCAAACTGAATGACACAGGTATAGAGCTGAACTGGTACACTAACCTCCCCATAGATGGTGCTATCCATGATTTTTTTATTTTATTTTATAATAATTATTTATTTTAATTTTTTATGTCAGGCTGGAAACTTTTAAAACCTACCTCGTATGTATTTCCTTTTTTAATATACTAATATAATTATCCCAACATTTTCTTTGGAGTTTCTTGTCTCTCTTTTTGCTATTGCTCTTTTCTGTCGTACACTTGTCTTGAGATAAGCCATTTAATGTGTGCTGTTTTTTTTTTTTTTTTTAATTATATTCTTGATTTAATCATTCCATATTTGGAGGTTTTTCTCTTTTTTTTTTCCTAAAAAAAAAATCTGACACTGTTTATATAAAAAGCTGCTTTTTATATAATTAGTGTCAGATTTTTTGTTTCTGTATCTTAAATTTAAGTATTTATTTATATTTTTTTTATATGCATTCAATTTGCAGTAATTGGTTTATTTTATATTTATATAAGTGCTCATTATCATTTGATTTTCTTTTTTTTACTCATTTTGGTGGAACTGTAATATTTCTAAATGATCTAAGTCTACACTGTAGCTTCAGTAGACTCTTACATTATTAATTTTGCTACTTTGCTATTAGCTATCAAGTAGTCAATTATTGATTTTTAATCAATAATTGACTGACTGAATGGAAAAAGAGAAATGAGTTGTTGTTTTTTTTTATTTATTTATTTATTTATTTTTGCATAAAGATGCTTGTTTACTAGCATTCCCAGTAAATTGAGCATCTTTGTGTCTATAAAAAAATGAAAGTTTTTTTTTTCCCCATTTTCATTAAAATGGGTTTTTCCCCACCACAATTTCCCATCACAGATTTTATTGATTCATTATTTCCTCTTGCATTTAAGTCACCTTGTTAATATAAATTCATTTGGATTTATTTTATTTAATGTATCTTTTAATAACTTATTCTTAACTCCTCACTACTTTATTATTTTATTATTTTTTTAATAATCTTTCATTCCAGAGTTATAATTTTGTATATTTTCTTTACAGTCTTTTTCCATATTATTAATCCTTCTCTAGCTCACTAGCCTCTTCTAATCTTGCAGTATTTGCATATAATGTCCTGATTCTTTTGTTCCTCTTATTTATTTTTTATTTATTTATTTTTTTTTTCAAATATTCTTTCTGTTATAGCACAAACATTGCAAGTGGCAATTCTGATTTTTACATATATCTGTTTTCATCAACCATTATCCAGTCCTGGGTCTTCATCCAAAAAAAGGCTATCTAATGAAATGTCTTTGCAGACCTTTAAGTAATATGATTTTGCTCAAGTTGGTTTCCAGCCAAGATAAGGTAAATCTGATGGTGGAGGAGTTTCCACTTTGCAGGTATACCCATAACATCTGGAATGGAGGAAACACGTTTCCTCCATTCCAGACATTATGGTTATACCCACTGCTCAAGTCAACAGAGCTCTGTTTGTTTTTTCCACACTGCACATGGTGCAGTGTGGATAAAATATGCATGGGATGGGATAAATGATATTTAGGTAACATGTTACACATCACCAATCCATTAGCAGCCTATTTGAGTGCAAAATGGTAGTTACATTTGAATCTAAAAATGCTTCTGTGTTGAATTGAACAATCTTCAGGATTGGACCAATTTTCTTGATGCTACAGTCTTGGAGAGCACTGTTATAATTTCTATCCTGAAATCAATCTTTGGAGCAACGTCAACTCTAACTTGTTGGCTTCCTGCTCTTAGTAATGTTGCTGCTCTTCCACCATTACAGAGGAAAAAGGCATTACACAACCTATGGGATAAAATTATTGACCACTGAAATCTATATAACTTGCTTGGAGAACTGCTGTGCAAATGTTACATGAGTCCTCTGATATCATGGCCTGGAAACTTTACTGACAGGAACAGACCTCTAACTTATATGTCACTATTTCTGATCCAACTACCATTATGACCTTCCAAGACATCTCTGGTCTGCACTTAAATAGGTGCAAACATGGGAGATACAAACAGATGCTCTGCAAATGGTAATGGATAAACTCACCATACAGTAACTGTGGCAATACCCACACCACGAAATATATCGTAATTGCCCAGTATTCTCTTTTTGTAGAACTAACTTATATGGACTTTGATGTTAAACCTGAAGCTTTAATGTTGATTTAGAATATCCTTTCCTTCATGCTTGCAAGGTGATCAGAATACATCATCAAAATTATGGAAACGAGTGTTTCCATATGTTGCTGTATGTACATCATTTGCCAAATAAACAGGTTTTTTTTTGTCTGTCTTTGATATGCAAATTAATCCCAGTTAGATTTTATTGAAATTTAGCATTTAGAATCCTCAGAGAAATTTGTTGAACAGTGTCTGCATTTGAGCTGATTTAACAATTCACAGTATCATTTATGATAGTATGAAGTGTCAATTGTTTTTGAGGAATAATAGTAATTGTATACTCTCACACCATCATACATATCATGCTGTCATCATATAAAAAATTTCCTTATTCTGTGCTGTCACAGTGAACATACTACTGTTGACAGTCTTTGAATTATTATATAGAATTGGAGAATGTGTTTTATGCCTTAATATGAAATATCTTATATTAGTTTGTCTAGTATTTAATAATTTCAAAAAAAAAATATTAAAGCTAATAAGATGGTTTTTTTTAATATAGTATAGTTATCTTCATTAAAAGAAAAATAATAAAAAAAAAGTACATGAAACAAAAGTTGTGTGCATATAACTTACATTAATATACACAATTTATGTCTTATACCACTTTTATTGCTATATCATGAATATATTTATTATTAAACAGGAATCTCCAATTCATCGTGCTCTATTCTGGGTAGCCATATCAGTACTCCAGTTAGATGATATGGCATTGTATGCTTCTGGTTTAGCTTTGTTAGAACAAAATTTACATACTCTTGATTCTCAAGGAATCTTTGATAATCAGGTAATTCAGTTGTATTGCATACAGTAACGTTTGAATGCTGGCTTATGAGTATATTTATCAATTTGTAAAGCCTTAGGAATATTTTAAATTAATGGCCAAAATAGATTTGATCCACACTTCACACACACAAAATGCATTCCTTGCACTCTTCGGATCTCATTATCATTTCTTTCACCTTCTGTTTTTAGCAACACTTTTTGCTGCTAAAGACTGATTTCTTTAAGTAAGTTTAACATAAGATTTGTGTGTGTGTGTGTGTGTGTGTGTGTGTGTGTGTGTGTGTGTGTGTGTGTGTGTGTGTGTGTGTGTGTGTGTGTGTGTGTGTGTGTGTGTGTGTGAGAGATGTAGACATTTTAAAAGGTTTGCAGGTGAAAAGCAAAAACTATGGAAAAGTATGCTTAAATTGTTCTTAAAGAAAATTGGAGAAGTTTGAATCATGAAATGTGAAGTGAAGGTTGATAGAAAGGAAACTGGAAAAGGGACAAAATAAATTGTGTAAGATGAGAAAGGTAATGTAGCAGCAATGAAAGAAATAGCACATTTGTACAGGTGTGAAGGACAAAACCTGAGCTCAAGGGAAATTGAATTATAATAGTCAGATTGTGCTTTAACAGACTACTTGTATATACAGTAAACCCTCCGAGCACGGATTTGCAGAATGCGATTTTGCACATGCGCGTTTTCTTAATTGTTTCCATTTAATTTGTCCAACACTAGAATTTCATTCATACATGGTACGCTGCAGAGTGTCGACCGGCAACCCTGCTTGGCGCTGCCCGCTAGCTGAGTGACCCAGGCTGAGTTGCGATCATTTCACTCACGTTAGCAGAGCTGTAATCACGTATTTATCAGTGTTTATCCTCTTCTCCTTTTGCATTTGTATTTCTTTTAATTTCAAAAATTCAATATGACATCTAAGAGGAAGAATGAAGATGATAAAATAGCAAAAAGACGCAAAGTTTTGACATCTCAGAAAATTGAAATTTTAGATAAGTTGAAAAATGGTACACGTGTTTCATCGCTTGCAAGAGAACTAGCTATAAATAAATCAAGCATAAGAACAATATGGGAGAATGAAGAAAAGATTCGGTCTAGTGTCAAAGCTTCAGGCAATACTTCGGCAAAGGTTGCTCAAGTTTCAAGAAAAATTCCGCAATTCGAAAAGATGGAAAAAATATTAATAGCTTGGATTGACAATCAAGTAAATGAAAAAGGCTCAGCTGTGGATGGTGTTGCTATTCGAAACAAAGCTTTTCATTTGTTTTCTTTCGTTTTAAATAAAGATGGCCAATCGTCAGAGAAAATTGACTTTCAAGCAAGTAAAGGTTGGCTTGAAAACTTTAAGCGTCATTTTAATTTGCACAATGTAAAGCTTCAGGGAGAAGCTGGCTCTGCAGATAAAGAAGCAGCAGAGAAATTGAAACCCCAATTTTTGAAATTCATTGAAGAGAGGGGTTACGTTCTGGAAAAAGTTTTCAATGCGGATGAGACAGTCTTATTTTATAATCGAATGGGACAACAAACCTACATCACAAAGACACAAAAGGTTGCCCCCAGGTTTTAAAGCTTTTAAGGATAGACTCACTTTGCTTTTTTGTGGAAATGCATCAGACGACTTCAAGTGCAATCCTCTACTCATTTATCGATCTAAAACGCCTCGTGCATTGCAGGAAAAAAATTTTGAGCAACTGCCCGTTGTGTGGAAGTGGAATAGAAAAGCTTGGGTAACAAAAGCCCTCTTTAATAACTGAAAATGGTTTGAAAATTCATTCGTTAAGGAAGTCAAACATTACTTAGAACAGTAAAACCTGTGTTTTAAAGTTCTCCTAATTCTCGATAATGCTCCAGGCCATGATGCTGAAGCCCTCACAACATTGCATCCAAATGTAGAGGTTTTATTCCTCCCACCTAACACCACTTCCTTAATCCAACCAATGGATCAAGAGATCATAAAAACATTCAAAGCCTATTATGTCAGGCATGTTTACACCTCTGCAAATAAAGCACTAGACGAAGGAAAGCACGACACGCTAATGGCATTTTGGAAGCGATTCAACATAAGCCACTGCATAGAAATGATTAAACTCGCATGGGAACAAGTGAATTTATCAACATTGAATGCTTGCTGGCATCAGCTCTGACCAGAAGTTGTCAACAATTTTAAAGGATTTCCATCGATTAAAAATGAAGCCAAAGAAATCGTACAAATTGCAAAAGCAATTGGCGGTGAAGGATTTTCAGTTATGGAAGAAGGAGAAGTCAAAAAATTAATTGAGAATGACGAATGAAGAATTGGATGATCTAACACCAGCCGATAGTGAAGAAGATAAAGTGCCTTTAACTTACAAGAAGTTAAACGAACCGTTATAAAAGGCACAGGAACTGTCTGATTTTGCAATGGAGATTGACCCAAATGAAGAAAGAAAAGTACACTTTATGAAAGGCATTGAAAAACTCTGCGCTCCTTACTGCGAAACTTTTAAAGAGTTGCGTCAGTCATTGTCCCAAGTAAAAATCACTAGCTTTTTAAAAAAAATTGTATCATGTACCTACTTATTAAGCAGTAATAAAAATCCTTTCAGTTAACATTTGTTTCATTTTTCCCTTTTAATCACAACAATATTTGGGTTAAAAAGCCAAACGGCTATTTTTTTTTTTCCGGTGAGGTTGATAAGTTAAGGGGATAAAAATCCCTTATTGTTTTTCAGCCAGTAAGCGAAACTAAGATCGAAAACTACGATCTGTAACGTTTCATGCCAACGAACTGTCGGCATATCCAAGCGTAAGTGTCCCCTTGGTAGTGCCACACCACGGCAACTCGTTTCAAAGGTGGAGCAAGCTCCCTCACTGATTTTCTCATAATGTAAAACACACAGCTCTTAGGAGAATATTTAGGTTAGTTTAAATTATACATACATACTTTCTTAATTTGAACTATACCTAACACATTTTTTTCCATAGAAAGTTAACTTTGCGGACCGCAATTTTGTCGTGCGCGCAATGTATTAATGACGTAACCCCCCCGCATTCGGCAATTGTTTACTGTAGATACTGTTGACTTCGCATCAGTTGCCTTAGTATCTCATAATACACAGTGCACTTCCTTTCAGACATGTATATTGATATGCATTATTGGAAGGGGCACTATCCAGACCATTTTCAATCTGTCAAAAAACTTTCTAGAGCTTGTGTGATGGAGAAATGTCTAAGCAGTTGAAAAGCAGAGGAAGAGAAAAAAGAAAGAAAAATGCCGTGTGAGTGGAGATTCCAATATCAGGATCTCTTGATGAGACCCTGACAAAATTGGGTTTTCCTGGAGCAGAATTTAAATATGTTAGTAATGCTGTTAGAAAGAAAAGAGAGAAAGTTAAAAAGTTGGTAATTATGGGTATGGATAATTGAAAGAAGACAAGTAAATGGAGAATGAGAAAGAAAGTATATGAAAGAGTTACTGAAAGAAATGAAGAACATCTGTGAGATAGTAACGATTATAGGTCTCTGTTGCTACAATATGATTTGAGTAAAAAGAGGGAAGGTGAAAGAATTGATAGTTATGTCTTGTAAAGATGATTTGAAAGGAGACAAGTAAATAGAAAATATAATTAAGAAAAAACAAAGAACAGGAGGTAAGAGAGAGAGCAAAAATTGTAAGTCTTCATTGCCAGAGTATGATTTGAGGTAATTGAGATGAATTGATGGGATTGTAAATGAGTCATTGCACATGCTGGAGGAATGTTGTGCAATTTGATGAAAGGATAACTGAAGGCTTATGTTTGAATGAATTTGGAATTATGTGCTGATGAAAGCATTGTTCAGGTGAGAGGATGGAAGTGCAGAATAGCAAAAACTAGGGTCCTTTAGAGAATTCTGGTTGAATGCAAAAATGAATGTAGTTGTATGGATCTTAAATCAGAATTGGACAGGCAGTCTTTAAAGGATAAAAGCCTATGAGCCCAGCATCAGTATGGATGAACTATAATGGATATTGCAGTTCATGTATACTGTTGCCAGAAGAGTTTGGCATAAGGAGGAGTAATTTTTGTCATTGGTTACTTCTTCTTGGTCAAAAATTATAGGCATTAGCAAGACTTATTTTGTTGGCAGAGGAAGATATAATTACAGAGAGAAGAAGATGGATAGAATGTAAAAGAATTTTGTCTTTTTGTAAAGGATAATCTGAAAACTGTGAGAACAGATTGCAGGAAGGGGCATAGCTATAAAGTAGGCTATGACAGAAGTTACACATCACAACAGTGCACCATGCATCTGACTCAGTGCTATATTCATCATCTAGTTTAAGTTCATTCAATGTGTAGCAGTTATTATTTGAGAAATCTCCCTGTTAATAGCAAGCGTTTTTTTTTTTTTTTTTTTTTTTTTTTTTTTATATATATAATTTTGTGATTTAACCTTGAAAATGTACATAAAAGCATATGAAACTTGTTATTAAACAGTTTTTTTCTGAATGCATTGCTTATGAGCCGAGTCCAGAATGAGGCAGGTGACCAGTGGTGTGCCTCAGGGCTCTGTGCTTGGGCCAATGTTGTTTAATTTGTATATAAATGATATAGGAAACGGCTTAAAGGGAGATATTCAGTTGTTTGCTGATGATGCAAAGTTGTGTAGTGCAATAAAAAATCAAGCTGATGTTGAAAGTTTGCAGGAGGATTTAAATAAGCTGGTAAAATGGGCAAAAGAAAATGGATGTCAGTTCAATGTGGAAAAGTGTAAAGTCCTGCATTTTGGGATTAAAAGATTACCAGCTGTGTACTACATAGATGGAAAGGTACTCCAAGAGATTGATGAGGCTAGGGACTTAGGGGTATTGGTAGATAAGGAGATGAAGTTCAGAGGACACATTGCTAAGGTGTCCAAGATTGCACATAGGATTACTTGGTTGTTGAGGAACACACTGACATCCAGAGATAAAGAGGTTATTATTCCCCTTTATAAAGCATTGATACTTCCACATTTGGATTACTGTGCTCAGGTCTGGTCACCTGGATTCCTTGGAGATGAGGAGGCTGTGGAGAGGGTTCAGAGAAGAGTGACCAAGTTGGTGAGTGATATAAAAAATGCTCCCTACATTGATAGATTGAGAGCTTGTGGATTGCAGAGATTGGTTGATAGGCGAAGAAGAGGGGATATGATAGAAACATTCAAATTACTAAGAGGTTTTTATAGGATTGATGCAGGGGAAATGTTTCAGCTGTGTGATAGTGATGGAAGAACAAGAGGTCATCTCTGGAAATTAAAGAAGAGTGTGGTTAACAAAGGTGTCAGAACAAGGTTTTTTGCCTGGAGGGTGGTGAATGAGTGGAATTCATTGCCTGACTTTGTTGTGAGCTCTTCATCTGTAAATGAATTCAAGAAGAGATATGACAGATATTGTTTTGCTAGTTTGGGTCTCCCGCGATGAGTCTACTGACTCCATGGAGATACCCGTAATAATAATAATAATATATTTTTTTACCAGTAAAGTAAGAATGGAATTTACTGAACTAACTTAATATGAATTCTTGATTGCTAACAAAGTTAGCATTCAAGAATTCATGATCAGAGCCAATCTAGGGTGGTATAGTCACTTAAACAGAATGAATGAGGAAATGCTGGCCAAAGAGATGTTTGATACCATGAAAAATATCCAGAGGATGACCAAGATCTAAGTGGATTTGATGTACCTTAGAAGTCATTAATGTCAGATGTAACCATAGTAGAGACATGACAACAACAACAACAAAAAAAAAAAAAAGGTTAATTTGGAAGAAAATTGTTAATAAGAAGCTAGTATAAGGTGACTTTAAACGTGTACTTCTATTGTAGTATCTTGTGCATTCCTTGATGGCACATATCAAGAATTTGGAAATTTATTTTTATATACCTATGCATTTTTGTTTATTTTCTTTCTATATGCTGAAGTATTTATTGTTTCTTTATTACTTATTTATTTTAACTTGTCTCTTGCTTAAAGTAAAATGTAGCCTGATTCACCCATATGCCAGTAAAACATAAATCAACCTACAGTCTGTATATGATGAGTAAGAGAATGTTTGTCTTGGTATGTTAAGTAGTCTGACTGATCTTCATGTCTGTCCAAAAAACATGATAGACTCCTGGATGGAACAAACATGATGCTAGCTTATGAATCAAATGGAAGAATTGGCAGATTTATAGCACTTAAAAAACATTGAATTTTTTTCTAGTATACCTTTGCCTTTAGATTGGAAACTTGAATATTGTTATGTGAAGACTAAGAACGAAGACTGTAGCTGTTAAGCACTTGATCTAGAAATTGAGTTTCTTCATTGTATAAAAGTGCTGATTTAATATGCTGAAATTCTTTTCTAAAGGTGCTTCTGTAGAATATAGTTATTACTTTGTGAACTATAGTTTTAATTCTGGTTTTGGCTTCTTTTGCTATAGCAAATTTGATTCGTTGTTAGATCGAGTTATATTTTTGAAGAAAACCAGTAGTACAAACCTGATAGTGAAGAAGATGAAACTGACAAAACAAAAAGGATTAAGAGAGTGGAAAATCATTCATTGCTATTCCTGTAATCTGTTTATAAGTTGTTGTTTTTTCTGACAAGAAAAATAACCAGCATTAAATCGATACAAAATTAATAACGGAAAAAAAACTCATCTACAAAGATTATTTAATAGTATAATTTTCACCTGTGTGTCACAGGTATCTTCAGTACATTAAGCTCAAATTAAACAATAACTGACAATTCCAAAAAGCGCCACCTAAGTAGCTGGTGTAAGATAACTAAAAAGGTCAATAACTTTCCTTAAAATAAAAATAAATAAATAAAAAATAAAAAAATAAATAAAAATTAAATAAAATAAAATATAAATAAATAAAATCAATACAATAAAAAGTTAGGAAAAATTAGCTGATTTGTAAAGTACTATCTCTCATAAAGGGGACAGACGTAAGCTGTCGGATCTGTTTAAGTTAGGAGAATGAAGTAGAGTTTCACATGTTTCTTTATAAAGGTGTTCCATGAGAAACTGACTTTTGTGAAAAACTCTTGTCTTTCTCCAGTGAACTCTGTGTCTAGTGAAGATGGCATGTTCTGCAAGTCCAGACTTTTCAGGTTTAAAGTATTCAATATAAGATTGGTGTTCTTCTAGCCGAATAGAGGCAGATCTTCCTGTTTGTCCGAAATAAGATAATCCACAAGAGCACGGAATCTGGTAGATACCTGGATGATTAAGATGTGGAAGCTTGTCCTTAGGAGAAGTGAGAAAGGTGGAGATTTTTCTAAAACGGCCAAAAGGCAACAAAAATATTCAGTGGTTTTAAAACTTTTGCTATACGTTCACTGATGCCTTGTACATAAGGGATAGTAATGCGCGTTATTTCTTCTGTTTGAAGAGGAAGACATATTAAAACTACTCAAAGTTCTTTTAATGAAGCATTTCTTATATCCATTAGACATTGATATGCTTGGATATAATTCTTATATCCAAGCATAGTTCATTGGAGAAAGACAAGAGTTCTTCACAAAAGTCAGTTTCTCATGGAATGCCTTTATAAAGAAACATGTGAAACTCTACTTCATTCTCCTAACTTAAACAGATTCGACGGCTTACGTCTATCCCCTTTATGGGAGATAGTACTTTACAAATCAGCTAATCTTTCCTAACTTTTTATTGTATTGATTTTTTCTTTTATTTATTTATTTTTATTTTATTTTTAGGAAAGTTATTGACCTTTTTAGTTATCTTACACCAGCTGCTTAGGTGGCGCTTTTTTGGAATTGTCAGTTATTGTTTAATTTGAGCTTAATGTACTGAAGATGCCTGTGACACACAGGCGAAAATTATACTATTAAATAATCTTTGTACGTGAGTTTTTTTTCCGTTATTAATTTTGTATCGATATGTGTAATCACGGTATACCTCTTTTAAAACTTATAGCTAGACATCACGGAGAGTCTATTTCCAAACGATCTGCTAGATACGGTAAAGAAGGCCAAATGCATTAACAGATTAATATTCCTTAAACGATGTAAGATGGCCCAGGTTATTCCAACCTGTTGTAAAATAAAAGAAGTTTTTAGGTCCCCAAAAGCTTATCGGATCTACTTCAAAGCTAGTAAGTCTCTTTTAAATAATCAGCTACTCGAAGCTACAAAATCTCTTGCCCTCTTAAATAGAGAAATTATGGATATAAAACATGCTCTGGAATCTGTTTTAACGGTTGAAACTTTTAATACTCTAAGGCGCATATCTTCGAGTTCTTACTTAAAGGTCTTTAATGATTCTCATGACAAGCTAAAATGCAAATTTGAATCACTGGACAGCATACCTAGATCCAGTAATAATACTATTGATATAGATAAAGTAGTTATAAACATTTCCGGACGTCCACTAACAGACTGTGAACGTTTTGTTTTATCAAAAGGACATGATTTCGCTGTTATGCCGAATAAGGTGCCACTTATGGATTTTTTTCATAACATAGACAGGGGGGTATTCGATCCTTATCCTAAAAAACAGCCAACAGATTACGTTTTGAATGTGCACAAATTCTTTTTCATGCTAAGCCTCCTCGTCCTAATCTTTCTTACTCTGAGTTTAAAGCATTGAAATCACTGAAGAATAATAATTTAATTATTACGAAAACTGATAAGGGGAAGGATGTAGTGATTCAAGATAGGAAGGAATATGAGAGAAAAATGTTTCTTTTACTTCGCGACTATTCAACTTATAGATCTCTTACATCGGCTCCTACCCAGAGTCAAATAAAATGCGTTACATTATAGATACATTATCTATAAGAGAATTAAGAGACTTAATTCTCTTATAGATAATGTATCTACATGGAATGAAGATCAAAAGAAAAAACTTAAAACCTTCTTCGGTCGTCCACCTAGATTGTATGGTCTTCCAAAAGTTCATAAACCAGGCATTCCGTTAAGCCCAGTCGTAGATTGTATAGGTTGTCCCACTTACAAAATCTCAAAATTTTTATCAAATTTACTCTCCTCTTCAACTAGAACTGATACTTATATAAAAAATACTTTGGATTTCAAAAATAAAATTTCAGATCTTCATTTGTGATGTTTCTGATATCGTGATCAGTTTAGATGTTGTTTCTTTATTTACAAATGTACCTCTTTTGGAAAGCATTGAATTACTACAACAGGAATTTCCTTCAGACATTGTAAACGTATTTGATTTTGTAATAAATTCTGGTTATTTTTCCTTTAAAAATAAGTTGTATCAACAAATTGAAGGAATAGCAATGGGTAATCCTCTTTCTCCTGCTATCTCCAATTTCTTTATGGAACATTTTGAACGACGTATCTTTGACAACGTTTCTCCCAGACCTACTCATTGGTTCAGATATGTCAATGACATTTTTGCTGTATGGAATGGCTCTTCGGATAAACTTCAACAATTTCTCACTAAGTTAAGCGCATTTCATTCTACGATCAAGTTTACCCTAGAAGTAGAATCAAATAAGCAGTTAGCCCTTTTTAGATCTTCTAATTCTTTGCCAACCAAATGGTAACTACATTTCTCAGTTTATAGAAAGAAGACTCATACAGGCCATTATATCCATGCGGAATTTCATCATCATCCCAGTCAAAAGGCAGGAACTATTAAAACACTGGTTCATTGGGCACACTCCTTTTGTTCTTCAGACGATCTTTTACAGAAAGAACTACAATATATAACTTCTTCCTTTCTATCTAATGGTTATAAGAATTGCTTCATTAAAAGACCTTTGAGTAGTTTTAATATGTCTTCCTCTTCAAACACAGAAGAAATAATGCGCATTACTATCCCTTATGTACAAGGCATCAGTGAACGTATAGCAAAAGTTTTAAAACCATTGAATATTTTTGTTGCCTTTCAGCCGTTTAGAAAAATCTCTACCTTTCTCACTTCTCCTAAAGACAAGCTTCCACATCTTAATCATCCAGGTATCTACCAGATTCCGTGCTCTTGTGGATTATCTTATTTCGGACAAACGGGAAGATCTGCCTCTATTCGGTTAGAAGAACACCAATCTTATATCGAATACTTTAAACCTGAAAAGTCTGGACTTGCAGAACATGCCATCTTCACTAGACACAGAGTTCATTGGAGAAAGACAAGAGTTCTTCACAAAAGTCAGTTTCTCATGGAACGCCTTTATAATGAAACATGTGAAACTCTACTTCATTCTCCTAACTTAAACAGATCCGAACGGCTTACGTCTATCCCCTTTATGGGAGATAGTACTTTACAAATCAGCTAATCTTTCCTAACTTTTTATTGTTAGTTAGGAAAAAATTTCCTAATTTTTTCCTAACTTTCCTAAATTTTTTATTTATTTATTTATTTTTTAATTTAATTTATTTTTATTTTTATTTTTATTTTTAATTTTTTTTTAGGAAAGTTATTGACCTTTTTTAGTTATCTTACACCAGCTACTTAGGTGGCGCTTTTTGGAATTGTCAGTTATTTTTTAATTTGAGCTTAATGTACTGAAGATGCCTGTGACACACAGGTGAAAATTATACTATTAAATAATCTTTGTACGTCAGTTTTTTTCTTATTAATTTTGTATCGATATGTCTACTCACGGTATACCTCTTTTGAAACTTATAACCAGCATTAACTGTGAAATTAGATAGTTTAATGATGCCATAAAGAAATCTTTCTGCAGATATTTATAAGGGAAACCATATGAAAGCTATAGAGTCTCAAAAGGCTGTAAAAGAATTTTCTAAATCTTGCTTTTAAAATCTTGTGTCTTTGATCAGTGAATAAGAATTACAGTAAAAATGGAAAGGATTTGAAGGGCCATCTATTTAGTGCACTTCAGAGCAGCTATGCAGTCTCTAGGAGGTCTTGCCAAAGGAACACGAATAATTTTTGTTGTTTTTTTTGGTTTTCTCAAGTTTGAATGTCTTCTTAATATCTGTTTAATTTGTGACTATGGTCTCTAGAAATGCTGTGATAAAATCTCAAATAATATGGGTCTTGTTCCTAAAGTATTTTTAATCTTGGTAATGCAAGAAAGATGACCAGCATGGTGAGAAAGGCAAAATCAGATTATTAGAAGAAATTAGCTGAGGAGGCTAAATGAAACCCCAAAGAGTTCTTTAGTTACGTGGCAGGTAAGAGGAAGAATGACTATAGAAGGATAACATTAATGATTGCTGAATGTAGTGAGGTGACAGAAGCAGATAAAAGACTTCTGTTACTGAGCAACTACTTTGCAAAGGTATATCATCCAAATGAGGTTACCACTGTGACAGATATGACAGGGACTAAAATGAGAACAGAGATTGATAAATTGGAGGTACTTAGGATATTGCTGAATTTCATTGCAATTACAGTTGTGGGATTATAGGGGATATAACATCAGTTAGCAAAGACCCATAGAGTGGAAAGATGACAAAATTATTCCTTTGTATTAAAGGAATCTAAAAGATTGCAATAGTAATAGACTGAGTATTTGGGCTTAGGTGCTGGTTTACACTCATATTACAATCTAATGAAATAACTATTTCACAAAGAGAAATAATTAAACAGTAGGTTTAATTGTTACAGTATTTTGTCTGTGACAGAACCAAAATATTGAAATGATTAAAGCTGTTGTTTAATTATTTCTCTTTGTGAAATAGTTATTCCATTAAGTTATAGACAAATCAGTATCCCAAGAGTAATGGTAAAAGTAGTGGAAAAGTTGGTCATTAACAGATTTCAGAAACAGATAAGAGATGCAGTGTGGCTTTATGGAGGGGTCAGTCATTCCTTAGTATTTACTAACTTTTTATAATAGTGAGCTGAGATGGATAAATGGAAGGCTACACAGTGATACCGCTGGCATTTGCAAAGTTTCACAGAATACCACATGGAACTCTGTTGCGCTAATTAGAACAAGTCTGGGATGGATATGAAACTGGTGATATGGATACAAGCTGATGGACAGATACCAAAAAGGAACACAATCCAGGAGAAAGCAGATGACTAGTGGTATGGCAAAGAGCTCTATGCTTGGATAACTACTATTTAATTTGTACATAAATTATGTAGGAAATAATTTGAAGGAAAATATTCAGTTGTTTTCTGATGATGCAAAATTAGGTAGAATAATGATTAATCAAGGTGATGTGGATGATTTAAATGGCCTGTCACTGTGGACAAAAGATAATGGGTCATTTTAATATAGAGGAATGTAAAGTTATGCATTCTGGGACAAATAGATTATAAGCTGTGTACTGCATTGATGGAACTGACTGTACCCCAGGAAATTGAAACTAAAGATTTGGGAGTGGTAGTAAGAGAGTTGAAGTTCAGAGGGCATAGTGCATAGGATTACATGGTTATTGAGGAACACACTAACAAGCAGAGATAAAGAAGGTTTCATTTTTCTTTATAAAGCTTGGTATATGATAAAGCCTTAGAGAAGATGTTGTAGCTTTGCAAGAGGAACTAAATAGACTGTCTGAATGGACGAGTGTGTGGGGATGACAGTTTAATGTTGCAAAACATAAGATTTTAAATTTTGGAAAGCAAAATGTATAATTGGTGGGGATGTTTTAGAGGAGGTAGAAGAGATGAGAGATCTGGGGGGTGATGGTGGCTACAGACTTGAAATTTCATGGACATTTTGTTAAAATTGTGAGGACAACACGACAGATTATGGGAATGACACAGAGAACATTGACATGTAGAAGTAAGGATATTTTGATTCCATTCTACAAGACTGATCAGGTCACATATGGATTACTGTGCACAGATTTGGTCACCAGGTTTTGAAAAGGATGACAAGATGTTGGAGAGGATTCAGAGACAATTGACTAAGTTGTTTCTGATCTCTGGAATGTGAAATATGAGGACAAATAGAAAGAATGCAAATTACAGAGCCTAGTGCAGTGGTCGCCAAAGGGGTCGATTCGGGCTCAGGGGTCGACAGAAAAATATAAGACATCATTGTATGGGTAATATTTAATTCGGTTAACTTGGATTACCTCCATGACAAAAGACATGGAGGTAATGACAACGCAATTAAGAGTGAATCGTGGGATCAGTACCTCCATCTTACAGGTCCTATTCATGACCTGTAAGATGGAGTAAGGTCATGAAAATAGTTACTGAGGCCAATCAAGTAGGCCAAAATTACGTATTTACCAATAAATGGATGTTGGTGGTTCCTGCCGGCCGGCACAGTGGGAGCAAGATTGCAACACATGCGTGTTTCTTATTTACTGATACTTATAAGTATTCGATCCCAGTCTCATTTTTGTGCATCGACATACAAGTGAGCATTAATGTTCTAAAATTCATCAACATACATATTATAATTCAATCGTTATTCATTCACGAACTAAACTTCTCTATGTTGAAGAGTTGAGCAGCGCTGGTAGTAATACCAGTGATATTAATACCAGTAGTTTATTAATATCACTAGTAATACCAGTGATATTACTAGTGATAGTAGTAGTAATAGTAATATAATAATATATACTATATTATACATACAATAAACACTAACTATAAAATAAACAATCTAAAAACTCACATAAGCATCTTTTTTTGCTTGTCCTATTATAATTACGTAATAGTAAAATATAGGGGTCGATAAAAAGTCAAGAAACTCTTGAAGGGATCGATGGGCAAATAACTTTGGCAACCCCTGGTCTAGTGGATAGAAGGAAGAGGGGAGATATGACAAGATGTATATGTTAGTAGGGATAATTACCAGATTAGTGTGGATTCATAGAATATCTGGAGATATTCTGTGAATATCTCCAGATATTGGAGAGAACAAGAGGCCATCCCTGGAAGCTGTATAAGGTGGGTGCGAGCAAGGGAATGAAGAGTAGATTTTTTTTCATGGAGAGTAATGGGTGATTGGAATGCATTGCCCGAGAGTGTGGCGAGGTATAATGAGCTGTGCATGTTGAGAGTGGGACCTTCCATGATGAGTCTCTTGACTGCATGGAGGTCTGCTGATAATAATAACAATAATATGTCTGCCTCTCTGAATTACTGTGCTCAGGTAAAAATACTGTGCTGATCACCTGGGTTTCTTGAAGATTAAGTAGTGAAGGGCATCCAGAGGTGAATGACCACGATCATGTTCCCTATGAGATAGATTGAGGTTTGCGGTTGCAAAAGTTGGTTGACATGCAAAAAAGAGGGGATACGATGAAACATTTGTTACTTAAAGGATTTTATAGGATGATGAAAAGGAAATATTTCAACACTTGAGTAAGAGTGTGGTGCAAACAAGGATGTAAAGACTGAATTTTTTGCTTGGGGAGTGGTGAATGAATGGAATAGGTACAAGTTACCGGAGTCAGTTGTGAGTGCTTTGTCTGTTAATGGATTCAAAAAAGTATAATAGGTAGTCATTGTGGATAATTTGGGTTTCCCATGATGAATCATATGACTCCACAGAGGTGCCTGTGGAGTCATATGATACAATGATCATACTTAATAAAAATAACTATAAATCTAGTAATTATGACAAGGCAGCAGTGCCGTGACTTAAGAGCTACAATGAAAGAATATCAGTACTGCATGGGAAGTGGTCAGGGATTGTTTGAAAGAAGCGGTATCAAACTACATACCCAGAGTCATGACAATAAGTCATGTGAGAGTTAAGTGGGTGAGTAGCGATATAAAACAGAAGCTATAGACAAAAAGGAAGGAAAGGCCAAATCATATTATAAGAGAAAATTTGCTAAAGAGGCCTAAGTAAACCCAAATGATTTTTGTCACTAAATAAAGATGATTTTAATCAATGTTAATGATGTGAAGATGACAGAACCAGAAGAAATAGTTAATTTGCTGATGATCACTTTGCAAGGGTGCATCAACCAAGTACAGATTTTACATTTGTTGATGTGGCATAGACTGATATGAAAATTGAGCATGTTGAAAAATATCAACTTAAATACTGCGTAGTTGGACTGAATGGTATTTTAATACATGTGCTATGTGAATGTGCAAGAGAATTGCAGTGCCACTGATGAAGTTATTTTATGTAAGTCTCAGCTCTTGCAGTGTTTCAAGAGAGTAGAAAGAGGGTAAGATAGTTCTGTTACATAAAGGTAGCTATATGACAGAAGTAGCAAATTTCAGACCAGTTAACATCTGAGGAGTGATGGTTAAAGTATTGGCAAAGTTAGTTACATTATAAAATAAGCAAAATAGCTGTGGCATGATGCTGTTGAACTTTGCAGAATACCACATGGGAAATATATTACAAAAGTTGGAACATGTGGAAATAGATATGAAGATGATGGCATGAAATGGGGGAGGAGGCCGACTGACAAACACCAGAGAATGAGGTGACTAGTGTAGTGCCTCAAGATTCTGTACTAGGACCACTAGTCTTTAATTTGTATATTAGTGATATAGGGAATTTAAGGGGGAGGATATTCAGTTTTTCCTGCTGATGCAAAACTAGGGAGAGCATTAGTTGATAAATGTATTGTAGATATCCTGCAGGATGATTTAAATAAATTAGCATTTTGAGTGTAGTTGAATCAGTTGTCAGTTTAATATTGTAAAATGTAAAGTTATGCACTTTGGATTGAAAACAATAGATGCTGTGTGTGACAGTGATGGTATTGAATTGCAGAAAATTGAAGGCTAGGAACTTTAGGGATAATGGCAGACAGTAAGTCAAAATTCAGAGGGCATATTGCAAAATAGCTGAAATAGGAAATATCCAAGTTTCCTATCTTCACTGACAAGTGAAGATAGGAAAGTTATCATCCTTCTTTATAAGGATATGTTTCGGCCACATCTTGACTATTTTGTGCAGATTTGGTCACTTGTGTTTCTTGGAGATAAGAAGGTGGTGGAGAGCATTCAGAGACAAGTGACATGATGACAAGTCTGTGGAATGCACCTTTGAGGATAGTTTGAAAGTGTATGGATTGCAAGGTTTAGTAGACAGTCAGAAAAGATGGGATGTGATAAAAACTTGTAAGTTATTAAAGAGGTTGTATAAGATTGATTTCAAAGAATTTTTCAGTATATAACAAATAAAGAGAGAATTAGGAGTCACTCCTGGAAGTTGTGTAAGTGTGTAGTTAGTAGGGGTGTGTAGACTTGACTTTTTTGTTTGGTGAGTAGTGAATGAGTGGAATGAATGTGAATCACCAGAATTAGTTGTGAGTGCCCTGACTGAGTGAATGAGTTTAAGGAGAGGTATGATAGGTATTGTGTGTATAAAAGGTTAGTGTGTCTTCCACGATGTTTGGAAGTGTGTGTGCGTGGTGTATGCCTTGGACCATTATTTATTTTTAATAATGTTGTGATTCCATTTAAGAGAGGAGAAAGAGAGAGAGAGAATGAAGTTAAATTAAGGCAAGAAAGAAATTAAATTAACTTCATTCTTGCATAAATTTTGAAGGAGAAAGTTTTGTTTTATATGCTTGTGGAGTAATTGACAAGGCTAGAGATCCTGGAGTATGTTGGATAGAAAATTGAAATTCAAAGGTCACATAACAAAAATTGCAAATACAACTCAGAGGATAATTGCAATGTTGAAGCAAACATTGACATGTAAGGATATGGAAGTCCTTTTGCCTCTTTACAAGGCCTTGATATGACTGCACCTGGATTGTGGGTTCCAAGGGAGATGCTGTGGAAAGGCTGCAAAGAAGAGTTACAAATATGATATCAGGATTTCAGAATATAGATTCCAAAAGTTCCTCTTTATAAGGCCTTGATACTCCCGCATCTTGTGCTCAAGTCTAGTTCCCTGGGTTTCTTGGGGATGAGGAAGCAGTGGAGAGGATTCACAGGCGAGTGGCCTTTGGAATGTTCCCAATGAGGACAGATTGAAGATGTGTGGATTGCAGAAGTTGGTTGATAGCAGAAAAGGAGGGGATATGATAGAAACATTTAAGTTGCTTAAAAGATTTTATAGGATAGATGCAGGGGAAATGTTTCAGCACTTTGCTAGAGGGACCAGAACAAGGGATCATCCCTGGAAGTTGAATAAAGGTGTGGTTAGTAGGGGTGTGAGGAGTAGATTTTTTGCTTGGAGATTGGTGAATGAGTGGAATGGGTTGCCAGAGTCAGTTGTGAATGCTTTTTCTTAATGGGTTCAAGGAGAGGTATGATAGATTGGGTCTCCCACGACGAGTCTTCAGACTCCATGGAGGTACCCGTATAATAATAATAGATTGAGAGTATATAGACTACAGACACTGGTAGACAGAAGAAACAAGCGATATGATAGAGGCCTATAAACTTTTGAGAAGTCATTATAGATATACTTCATAAAATGTTTCATTATATATGAAGGTGGGGAGAGGACAATGGAGCATCCATGGAAGTGTGCAATTAAAAAAAGGATAAGAACTAGATTTTTCTCTCATAACACCATGAGTAAGCGGAACAGCTCATCTGTTTGAAATAGTGAGTGCATCTAGTGTAAATGAGTTTAAGAGAAAGTATGATAGCTGGTGTGGGTGATTTATGGCCTCCCTCGATGAGTACTTGACTCCAAATAATAATAATATTAGATTTAATAGAGTCATGCACCTTAGACGTAGTATAATGTTTTAAATAAAAGCTTCACACATGCAAGAGAAAACTAAACAGAATTTATTATTCCTGTATATATTTCTCTCAGTGTCATGAGCTTCATTCAGGGAGAAGGCAGAAGAACTGCTAACAACATTTAAATTCTAAATACAAGAACAAGTCATAAGTATGCGTATAATATCATATTTCTCAGTCACAGCTGTACAATAGCAGGAAAGACTATTAGAATTTAGAGACCGAACTATAAAACAGACATCGATAACAGCTTTACAATCAGATCTGACTCTGAAATAGAACTCCTTCATTTTCTGGATAAAATTAAATCCTTATATAATTGCATCAAGTTCACTATTGAAGAGAATCTAGCAACAGTCTTCCCATTTTGGATACTACTTTAATACATCATAAATAACTGCTGTAATATTGAATTTTCTGTTTACAGGAAGCTCCTTTACAATCAGAATATATCCATGCATCTTCACATCATCCTTTGCAAAAAAGAGGTGTTATCAAAAACCTTATCATCATTTGGAATTGTTATAATGTCATTGGCATTATAATATCACCATGTGGGGTAACCTCTAGTATTTCTTTTTCTCCTTTCTTTCGTGTGATTACTGTTTTTATTCTTCCAATCTAAACATCTGCTCTGATAAAAATCATAGAAATTCTAACCAGAATAAAAGTTTTTTTTTGTTTGTTTTGTTTCTTATTCCAATAAAAATCCACTTTTCAAACCATGGTTCTCCAATAAATGTATTAAGGGAGTCCAAAAAAAAAAAAAGGAAAAAAAAGTATATCAAAGAGAGGAAAAAAGAAATTCATTTTTGGACTTACTAATATTTTGCTGAGGTTATACCCAGCATCTTCAGAACACAAATTATAGCTGTGATAAGTACATAGGTACTATACTAAATCATTAAATATTAATAATTTCAATAAATAATATTTTTTTTTCCCTCATTTGGTGGTGTTTATACCATGAAGCACTATTATGAATAATCAACAACATGGCTCAGTCAATTCAATAGAGTTGACTGTATATTTTTCTTCTTTTTTTTTTTCAATTATAACACAAATTGCTCTTTCCTGCTTTTTCCAAAAAATTTCTTTCCCCCTCCCCTTTTCATTCACGATATTTAGTTAAGGGAAATTCTAATTATGATAGCGATAATGCAATATTCAAAAAATCTAGATTATCAATTTTCAACTGTTGTGCAACTTTTTGTGCATCTATATGTTTGGTATATAAACTTAATTTTTATATTAATAGTCCTTGGAACATATAATGATGTCTACTAGGGAACCACTGGAATGGCATTTTAAACAACTAGACCATTCTGTAGGATTGAGTTTCAAATCAAATTTCCATTTTGCTTTAGTTGGGCATTTAATAAAAGGTAAGGTGCTTAATGATTGTATTATTCATTCTAATTATGCCTAAGAGTAATAGTAAGTTAAATTTACATTCCATAATTTAAGATTTAGCTGTTTACTATATGATATGAGAGAGGACTTTTTCAAAAAGTTTTATTAATCATATAGCTTCCCCTTTTACATAGATAACAGAATTTTACACAGTGATCAAACTGAAGTGAGTTGTATCTGTATCAAAATTCTGAGATAAAGTGAAAAATGGAGAAAAATTGAAAATTACACTCATCAAATTTCTGCAGGGGGGGGGGATAAACACACACACACACACATACACACACACAAATATGCCATTATTCAAACTCGTCGAATATTTTATATAAAGTCAAATTTTCTCATTGAGTGCACAATTTGGAGATGATTTATTAGTTGGAAAAGCTAGTGACTACCCAAAACGAAATTCACAGTAGAAGATGATCATCAAATAATCATTGAACACATAGTTGATATTCTAAAGATGGGTCCATCTGTTTCACCATGCATGACTAGCTTCAGATGAATAAAGTAATTGCTCATTCGGTTTCATAAATGTTAATTGATGGCCGGAAGCAAGCAAGAGTGAATGCTGATTAATCTCTTCTGCTAATTTAGATGAGTTTTTCATAAAAATTGTTAGAAGCATTAAGGTTGGGTACATACCTCATTAATATCCCAGATATAAACAAGCTATCAAGTAATGGAAGCTCCATGGATCATCAAAAAAAAAAAAAAATTTGAATTCTTATGTTGAAGAATGATGCTGTCCCATGCACTAAAAGCAATCACTCTACTACTGCAAACTGGCAGTGAGAAAAGTGTTGTGAATAGGATTCAAATCTTTGAGACATACCACTTAGCTATTTATTCAGTATATGTTCCTTCTCACCTTTGAGGAACACATTTTAAGCTCAGTCACATCTTCATTTGTGTATGTTGGGGGGGGGGGGGGGGGATTGAGGACCACTTCATCAAGTTGAAGCATAGGAGAAATAATGTGAATGTTCAATAAAGAGACTATATAGAGAAGTCCTGCCATGCTGGGTTTATGATTCAGTGATTAGAGAAACTAAACAGTGTTATAACATTTTTTTAAAATCACTTGTGTTATGTGGACCATAAATTCATTTACAATTTGCACATTCACAGTATCCTTCTCTATTCATTCTGCAAAGTGAAATAATTATAAAAAAATCTGTTTCTCACTTTTCCTTGCCCACCGTACTGTTATGAAACTTCATGGGATGGCATTGCATTTTAAACCTGTCCTCTCTCTCTCCTCTCCTTCCACTCTATATATATATTAATGGATGTTGGTAATAAGGAAAACCACTTGTGTCATGTGGACCTTAAATTCATTTACAATTTGCACATTCACAGTATCCTTCTGTATTCATTCCACAAAGTGAAATAATTATAAAAAAATCTGTTTCTCATTTTTCCTTGCTCACCATACTGTTATGAAACTTCATGGGATGGCATTGCATTTCCCCCCCCCCTCTCTCTCTCTCCTCTCCTCCCACTCTATATATATTAATGGATGTTGGTGATAAGGAGATGGCAAAGGAATAGTTGAATTGCTATGATCATTTTGCAGGGGTGTATCATCCAGGTAGAGAAGTTGCAAATGACAGAAAATGATATGAGAATACAGGTAGATGAACTCAAAGTGCTTAGGATACTGCAAACTCTCAATGTGAATACTGCAATGGGATATTGGCTACTGTATTATGAGAAGGTGCAAGAAAATTGATGGGGTCTCTGACCAGGCTGTTGAATACAAATCTCAGCTCTAGCAGAGTTTCAAGGAAAGGAAAGAAAGTAAAATAGTTCCATTGCATAATGGAGGCATCCAGAGAGGCAGCAAATTACAGACCAACTGTCTTAGAAGTGATAGTAAAAGTATAGGAAAAGTTGGTTAATGGCAAAATTTAGGAATGCATGGATAGGCATGTGATACTCTATTAGGGAAGCATAGTTTTGTGAAGAGTGGTAATTTGTTAACTTTTTACAATTAAGTGACATTTGAGTTGGACAAAGGAAACAGTTTGCTGCACCATTATACTGCTGGACTTTGCAAAGGCATTTGATAGGATACTGCATAGAACTCTATTCCATAAATTGGAGTAAATGGAGACAGACATAAATCTGGGGATATAGATAAAGAGAATGGTCGCTGGACAGACATCAAAAAATAGCAATATATTCAAGAAACGAAAGGTGAGGATTTTTACGCTAATGATGTAGGGAATGATTTGAAGGGAACATCCAGTTTTGGTTGAAGAATTGCAAAACTGGGGAAGGCTATAGTTAATAATGGTCATATAGCAATCCTACAAGATAATTAAAATAGATTGACACTGTGAGCAAAGGATAATGGTTATCAGTTTAATGTGAAAAAGTGTAAAGATGATAAACTTTGAGATGAAAAGATTAAAAAATGTGTATTCTTTGATGGAATTAGACTGCAACAAGTTAATAAGGCTAGGGATTTAAAATTCATGGTGGACAGAGAATTGAACTTCACATGGCATATTGTTAAAGTGGACAAAATAGCTCATGTAATCACTTGGATGTTGAAGAACACCTTGGTAAGTAGATAGATATAAGGAAGTCACTATTCCTGCTGATTTCTGTTTGATATGGCAACATCTGGACTACTGTACAAAGATTTAGTTACCTGGGTGTCTTGGGAATGAGGAATTGTTGGAGAGAACTGAGAGGATAATTAAATTAGGTTTGCCAAGAAATTATATTGTTATTTAATCCTTTATCCTTATACAAGTGTAAGCATACAAAGGTTATGCATGAAGTATTTTCATGACTAGATCATTTATATAGACACTGATGGCTTCACATCAAATGTCTTAACATTCCATAATGCAAAACACTCTTCCTTTCAGAAGTGTATATTGCTGTGCATTATGGGAAGGATCACTATTCAGACCAGTTTTGACCTAATTGGTACTGCTAGCGAGGGATACATGTCCAAAACTTCAATGATTTACAAGATCACTCCTCATCTCACTTAGTGACCCAAAATGACAACTACTAAACTCATCACTTCTGAACTGAGTAATGACTCCACTAGTGACAGGCAAAAAATCTAGCACTCTACTGCCCATAATAAATTTAGTTTAATCCTTTATCCAAGTGTGAGCAAACAAAGTTTGCGCCTGAAAATATCGTTTTATGACTGTTGGTGGTCATTTCCTTCTTTCTTCTATGTTCTTTCCTTAAAAAAAAAGTTTTGAGTTCTCTTGCAACTCTCCTTTATCAGTTGTCACTGATTGTAATATGAAGTTTCCTTGTAAGACAGCTTGATGCTCATAACATTCATATAACATAATAAATCTTTATGTTTTCAACATTTCTGTAAATTCTGGAATGGAGTATGTGCAAACCTTAAACAAATTAAAAAATGCTTTGCTTTATATTAAAGAAATTCATCTGTAGTAGGATACCACACTTTGGATTATACTCTTTAGTTCCTGTAAAAATGATGAGACATTTTCTATTAAAGCTTTATTTGGTTTTAAAGATTATTCACATATTTATTCTTTTCCTATTGTTTTTGCATAGGATTTCGCCATCCTACTGCTACAACTGTGTCTCGCACTACTCGAGTTTTAAATACAGTTTTAGGTATTGTTGCTAAGCCACAAAAAAGGTAAAATGTGTGTGTGTGTGTGTATGTGTTTTCTTTTTCATATTTAAATATTACATATTTTAATTAATGTATTTAAAAATAAAAACTACCTTTTATTATATATTTGTGATACATTTTTTATTATCATTAAAGTGATATTATTAGAGAAGGTATTTGCATTTTATGTCTAATTCCAAGTGCTTTAATTCTTTATATAAAAATAAAAACAACAAAAGTCTCTTTTCTAACACACTTTTTCAAGATGTTTGGAAGAGGGGGGAATAGCACTAGGTTAAGGCATAGTGATAATGCACTGATTCTTCTCTGTGCATATGCTAGGAGTTTTAGGCATAAAGGGAGTGAATTGGTAGCATTAATAGCCTCTCAACCTTATTTTCATCCAAAGAAGGTGTAGGTTGGCTGTTCTCTGTCATGGTATGTCAGAGAGCATATATGCGCAGATGCAATCTTTGGGTCGAAAAGAGTTAAAGAGTATGTGGTTTTCGAAGGTTGAGATGTATAGTGCTGGGGAGGTGAGATTTGAGTTTCTGAAAAAAAAAAAGAGTAGGTGGAGTTTGGTAGACTGAAGATGATAGTGGACACTATTATGGTTGGAGTTGAGGCCACAGATGTTAGTGAAGTGAATGCGCAAGTTTCTGTGGGACATATATTTGACTGCAACAGTCTTGCACATTTCTTATGCAGTGCCTGCATACTGAACTCCATGCTAACTACTAGTGGTGTCACTTGATTTTTGCACTAATTTAACTTGTTTGTAGTCTCTGATCAACTGTTGTCTCCATCTTCGAAAATGTTATCCTTGTTCTCTTTGGGCAAATGGTTAGTCAGATTGAGTGCATTTGCATGATTGGAACAAGTGTCCTTGAACTTGTTATTAATTTGAATGTGCTTGTTAATGTGTCACAGGTCAGTTTCATGAGACATGGAAAGTTTGTTCTGTCTTTTCTTCTATTTCTGGGTCCAAAACGATTGCACCTGATGATATTTCTAGAATCGAAGTTGCATTCACCTGCTAATTTACTGATGTCTTTTAGTGATTTACCATTTTTCATCAGGAAGTTCAAAATAACAGTTTTGGATATCTTGTTTTCGGCCTTGATTGAGTCATGTACTATTGATGTGATTTAGTAATGGAGTTCATTAGTGGGCAAGGGTGCACTTGTGTTGCGATGCTGATTGTTGTGTAGCTCAAGCTTAGCTTCTAGTATTTGTATTTTGGAAGAGAAGATTTCGATAATAGTATTAAAGTGTTGTTCGAGGTTTTTGACTTGTTTATCTAAGTTCAGAAGCTGTTTTACGGAAGGGAGGCACAGCAAGAAGAAAAAAGGCTAGATCAGGTCTATAAATAGCTTGTGCACCGATTCATTTATTTTTATACAGAAAGCATGTAGCCAGTGGCAACAGAAATTGCCACTTTCTGGGTTTGTCAACAATTGACAGCACTACACTGACAAGACTCGAGCTGCTTTTGTGTCATTAATCTTTGTTGTCACCATCTTTACTTCACATGGTAGGCATAGCGGGTACTTACACGTGGCTGATTTTTAATTTTAAAATAACTGATTTGATGTACTATAAGTACTTACAGGTTGTGCAGGTGTAATTGGCTCCTTAGTACCTGCTGTTAAGATTTCCATTTATTGATTAATTTGAACGAAAATCACAATAATGATTAAATGTGGGAGCACAAGTTTAGAGTTGCTTGTTCACAGGCACCACCTGTCTTACTCAGGAGGATGATATGATCATAGAAATAGAATGTAAGGGATATGGTGTCTTCAGAGAGGAAACAGAAGGAACAGGACGGGGGAAGAGTTTTGCTAATGATAGCAGAGGCATTGAAACTAAAAAGAGTATATATCTCAGGAACAGGGATTCAGAGAGCAGTTCATTTGAACCTATCTGGTGTGAGGTAGAGGCCAACTGGTCTAAATATGTAACTGGTTGCTGCTATAATCCAGGCAGTATACAGGAGAATGTAGATGACGTGTATCGACCTGTACTCGCATGATGAGTACAGATTGATGAATTATTCTGGAGGATTTCAACTGTGGGGACATAGATTGGGAAGAGGAATGGTCACAGGCAGGGAATCAAATGGAATTTATACAACTGCTGAGAGATAATTACCTGAGGTAACATGTAATGGAGTGGACAAAGGGGTTCAAGAGAGAGTGCTGGATATGATCATTACACATCAGAGAGCATGACACTACATTGCCTCTGTTTGGAGAAAGTGATTAAACTTGACCTGGGAGATTGCCAGATATGTAGAAATTTCTATTAAGAAGGATATATGTGGAATTACGAAGCAGATTATAACATGCTGAAGAGTCAGCTTTCAGCAGAGCTGTAGCATAAGAATTTGGAGGGGAAAGAGATCTGGCTGTGCATGGGAGGTGGTCAAGGAGTGTTTGAAGAAAGTAGTATCTGAATGTATACCTGGAATCAGAAGGATAAATCAGGTAGAAGTTAAAGGGATATATAGCTTCATTAAGCAGGAGTTGAACACAAAAATAAAGTTGTGGAAGGATTATAAAGAAAAAAGTGATGCCTGTGAGCAGTATAAGGTGCAATGCAAGAAGTGTGACCAATATGGGAAGGAGGGCTAAAGCTAATTATAAAAGAAAGCTAGCTGATGAAGCCAAAAGAAACCCTGAAGAGTTTTTTTGCTATGTGGTAAAAGGCGGAATGACTATGGAAGGATGACTTAAAAAAGTGTTGATGGTGGGGAGGTAACAGAACCAAACCAAATAGTTGAATTACTGAGTGAGCATTTTGCTTGGGCGCATCATCTAGATGGTGACATTGACTGATAAGAGAATAGAGGTTGAAGAAATGGAGGTGCTTAAAATATTGCAAGACCTGAATATGAACACACCCATGGAATTAGATAGCATATTGGCCCATGTATTATTACAAGAATGTGCAAGAAAATTGTTATCTCCTGTGACCATATTCCCAATCTATATCCAAAAGAATTTATCGTTATGCTGCAAGCAAAAGAAAGAATGAATGTGGAAGAATAACTTTATTGAATGCAGATGGTAGACGAGTGTCAGAAGCTAATGAGTTAATGAGTGCTCACTTTGCTAAGATATATCAACCAGGTGCATGGACCGGTATGCTATCTAATTCCACATGCTACTGCTATGCTGGATGAAGAGTTAGAGGTTCATGAAAATGAGGTTGAAGAGCTCTTGCATAACATGAATAAGAATTTGTCAATAGGGACAGATGGAATATCTGCTCATTTGCTAAAGGAATGTTCAGCTGAATTGGCTAGGCCTTTCACCCATTCTCACACAGACTCAAGTCACACATGTGTAACTTGAGTCTCAGCTCAGGAATGCTACCACAGGAATGGAAGGAATGTATGATAGTTCCATTGCACAAGGGTGGTGTAAAAACTGATGTGTCTAACTACTGACCTATTAGTAGTTCTCTGGTGTGGTAGTGAAGATTTTAGAGAAGTTGTTAAGAACTCGCATACAGAAATAGGTAGACAAGGATTCTATACTCTGTAGGGAACAGCATGGGTTCACTAAAGGAAGGTCATGTTTTAGCAATTTGCTCATATTTTATAACAACATTATGGTCGAGTTGGATAAAGGGAATGGATACACTATGATAATGTTGGATTTTTTTTTTCCTAAGGCATTTGATAGGATACCACATGATAGGCTGTTGCATAAACTGGAGAATATGGGATTGGAATATAATCTATTGACTTGGATCAAGGGATGGTTGACAGACAGATATCAAAAAGTGGTATACAGTGGGTGTGAATCTGCCAGATTTAAGGTGACCAGTGGTGTTCCTCAGGGTTCAGTCCTTGGACTATTATGGTTCGATCTATACATTAATGACATCTAGCAGGGTCTATCATCAGATTTGCAATTGCTTGTTGGTAATGCGAAGATAGGCAGGACAATCAGGGATTTTACTGATATTCAGCAATTACAAAATAATTTGAATAGACTGGAAATCTGGGCAAACGAAAATGGCTGTTGGTTTAATGTTAGAAAGTGTAAATTATGCACTTTGACGTGATTAGAGTTCCAGCGGCATATTATATTAGTGGAGTTGTGCTACAAGAAACAGAAGAGGCAAGGGATCTTGGTGTATTGGTAGATAAGAATTTAAAGTTTAAAAGTCACATAGCAAAAGTTGCAAATACGACTCAGAGGATAATTGCTATGTTGAAGGGAACCTTAACATGTAAGGATAAGGTAGTAATTTTGCCTCTTTATTATAAGGCTTTGATAAGACCACACCTGGATTACTGTGCACAGATTTAGTCTCCTGGGTTCCAAGGGGATAAAGAAGCTGTGGAAAGGGTGCAAAGAAGAGTTACAAAGATTACATCTGGATTATGGCATTTAGATTATGATGACAGATTGCGAGTATGTGGATTGCAGACTTTGGTTAAAAAGAGGATTGTTATTATGGGTATCTCTATGGAGTCAGTAGACTCATTGCAGGAGATCCAAACTAGCAAAACAATATCTGTCATATCTCTTCTTGAATTCATTTACAGACGAAGAGCTCACAACTAAGTCAGGCAATGAATTCCACTCATTCACCACCCTCCAGGCAAAAAACCTTGTTCTGACACCTTTGTTAACCACACTCTTCTTTAATTTCCAGGGATGACCTCATGTTCTTCCATCACTATCACACAGCTGAAACATTTCCACTGCATCAATCCTATAAAAACCTTTTAGTAATTTAAATGTTTCTATCATATCCACTCTTCTTCGCCTATCAACCAATTTCTGCAATCCACAAGCTCTCAATCTATCAATGTAGGGAGCATTTTTTACATCACTCACCAACTTGGTCACTCTTCTCTGAACCCTCTCCACAGCCTCCTCATCTATTGTATGGGTTGATATGATAGAGATCTATAAACATTTGAATGGGCATTTCAAATGATGAAAGTTTTAGTTATATGGAAGGTGGGGAGAGAACACGGAGGCATCCACATATGTTAAGGTTGTTCTCAGTTAAGAAAGGGGTAAGAGCTAGGTTTTTCTCCCAGAGAGCAGTGAGTGAGTGGAATAATTTGACCCCTTTGAGGTCTCAGATAATAATAATAATAATTCATCCTCACATATATCTCGCATCCTTGATTTTACTTTAAGAAAAAATAAATTAAAAAGTTTCACATATACCTACACATGAAAAAAGTTTAAAACTTTAAGAAATAGATAGCAAGTATTGTTATGGCAGAAATAATAAAAAAAAATTTGGATGTGAAGACCAATGTGGCCATCATTCCTGATGGTCCTACACTTTATCTACACCCCTTGGATGTATTGGTCAACAAACCATTCAAAGACTACATGTGAAAATTCTACATGGAGTGGATGGCAGCTGCAACCTGACTCCAGCAGAGAAGATTAAGAAACCATCATTAGAATTATTGTGCAACTGGATTTTGAGAGATTGGGACATGATTTCACTAGAAATAATTGCCAAGAGTTTTTTAAAAACTGACATTTGTAATGCCCTGGATGGGAACGAAGATGATGCAATTTGGGTAGATTGACGATGCACACAAGGAAACTGCTCTTGAGACTGGAAGTACCGATAGCAAATAGGAGATTCTTGGTAAATCATACCCACGTTGAAAGTTTTTTTCACTTGGTTATACTCAGTGGTGAGCTATGGAAATTTTAACAAAGAGCTCGCATCGTCGAGAGAAAAAAAAAAAAAAAAAAAAAACGTATTTCACACAGAAACGTTTATTAATACAGCTTCTGTACAAATGCCAATCAAAAAGTATGAAGGGTCAACCTGTAAAGGCTATCATTTTTAAACCAATATTTCACGATTTAAACATGAAATATTTGCACACAATCATTTGCATTAATTTATCTTACATAAGAAAAACATTTTTTAACTATCAAAATATAATGAGAATAAAATCTTTTATGATCGCACATATGAAATAGTCCGCATTTTTTTATGAACAAAATAAATTTCTTTTGTTTGCGATGGAAGTTTTCATGACATAAATAATAAATAAATATTATCTAAACACAATAATATTGAAGTGCATTATGTTTCTCTTTGTTTTTATACTTCAAGTGATAATCAACTGTACCAATCAAGGGGCATTATTTTATAGTCCTATTTATTTATATGTGATTACCAAAAGTGAATTCTTATTTGTAAAATGGTAGTAACAGTAACTATATTTTATTTAATAAAATTACTTTGTTAGGTTGCCGTACGAGTTTGTCGCTTAATATATTTCAAAAAATTATGTTTTTTTTTCTTTTTTCAAAAAATTAAAAAAGTAAACAAGAAGAACAGGGGCTCGCAAATTTGAGAAAAATTTAACGAAGGGCTCGGGCGAGCCCCTTATAGCTCACCACTGGTTATACTATAAATTAAAGATGCCAAGAAATTATATTCAGTAAAGATTGAAACCAGTCTGGGTAGTGGCCCTTCCCATAATGCATAGCATGATACATGTCTGTAAGAATATGTGCATTACATTATGGGATACTAAGGCAATTGATGTGAAGTCATCGGCATCTATATACAAGTAGTCCAGTTATGAAGTAACTTCAGTCGCAAACTTTGTTTGCTTACACTTGATAAGGGATGAAACCAAGAATATAATTTTTTGGCATCTTTAATTTAAAGTCATACCCATTTTCAGTTTTTTTAAATGATAATTTCCAAAATGATAAAAGGACAAGCAATAATGAAATTATTTGTTTTAATTTAATTACTGAAGCATTGTCGCTAAAGATTCAAATATATTGTGTGATGAAGGTGAGCGGTTGATCATGTAAATAACATTATAATTAAAATTTAAATGCCTCCATTTTATAAATAATGTGAGCAATTTATTTATTCATTCGTATGGGGGTCACCCCCCCCTTTTCCCCCGTCCATTAGGACGTGTTGAGCCCTCTTAATGAGAGATTAAGTATATGTATTTTATGACTATTAATTCGTGTGCTGGTTTGCCTATTCTGAGAGACAAAACACCCGAGTTTCCAGGTGGAAAAAACTCTCAACCTCCATATGAGACCAGCTAACTCACCTTTAGTTGAAATAGACCAGATAAAGGTTCCTCACATCTTGGACGGGAATCGAACCTTTCCAACCAAATGGCTTCTTCGTTTATACCAACTGAGCTGCAGAGTCTCTGTGAGCAATTAAAATTATAACGAATACTGATGATTTAATTATAAATGTCAATTTAGTTTTTTTCTGAAAAACTTTAGTTTCCAAAAATCCCTGCATATATCTCACATCACGAGTTTTTAACTTTAATTTTCACAAAAAACGTTCAAGTTATATTCAAGTAAATATGGTAAACTGCTTGAAACTGATGAGGCCAGGGCCTTGGGTGTGATTGTAGACATGGAGTTGAAGTTTAGAAGGCCTGTTGCGAGGGTAACCAAAACAGCACATCATGATTGCATAATTGTTGAAGAACACACTATTCTATTCTCTCCCCTCAGCCATATGGCTGGTGGGGTTAGCTATGTGCTACCATACTAAGGAAATGATTATGAGCAAGGTGGTTTCCCATTGCCTTCCTTGCCATACTATCCTATGACTGTAGCCTGTGTTCATGGGGTCGGTTTGCCTACTTGCAGGATGAAAAACCTCAGATAAACTGGTTGAAGAACACACTAGTAAGCAGGAATATAGAGGTTATTATTCCCATATGTAAGGCCACATCTGGACTACTGCACACAGATCTGAATCCTGAATTTCATTGGGATAAATAAAGTTGTGAAGAGGATCCAGAGGCAAATGACAAAGATTGTAGCAGGTCTGTAGAATGCTCCCCATGAGAATAGATTAATGGCCTGTAGGCTTCAAAAATTAGCTGACAGGCAAAAAAAGAAAAACCATGATAGAAACCTTTAAGTTATTACAGGGATTTTATAGGATTGAGTCTTTTTCAGTACATTGCAAGAAGGGGGAGAACTGGACTCCTTAGAGGGTGGTGAATGGGTGGAATGGATTGCCACAGTTGGTTGTGGGTGCTTCATCAGTGAATGAGTTTAAGGAGAGGTATTGATAGGTAGGTATTGTGTGAATGATAGATCTTCCACAAGGAGTCTTCTGGTTCCATGGAGATACCTGTGTAATAATAATATATCTCATGATCAAGACAAAGTAAGGAGATGTTTGCTTATGCATGGACAGTGGTGAGTGAAATGCATTGGAATGATCATTATGGATGCCTACTCTCATCATATTTACACAAGACCCAGTGTAGTTTTTTCCATATTCATGTTCTTCTCCTTGTTAATTATTGTTTGTGTGTATCTTCCATCCAAGGAAAGTGATTCGGTAAGCCTTTGTGTGTGTGTGTGTTATATTATTATATAATAATATATATATGTATATATTTATATATAATTTTTTTCGAATTGTCAAATGTTTGTGATATATAGCAGCCTCCACTGATGTCTTGAAAATGTTTGATAAGTTTGTATATTGTTGTGATAATTTTTCTGTGCATACATCTTACAGTAATTATTATATTTTATTATTATTATTTAGGGATAAGTTTGAAGTAACTCCTGAAAGTGTACCATACTTAGCAGGTGAGCATGAACTGTTGTTTAATTTATCTTGCAATATGATATTTGAGCTAAGCTACTAAATCAGTAATATGAACTTAAAATGGATTCATATTATAAACTGTTAGAATATGTTGTAATCAAGGCTTCTTATCAGCCCATGACAGCATTCTCTATGATACCCTGCAACAAGAACTTCTCTCTCTCTCGCTCTGTACATATGCATATGAGTGAGAGAGAGAGAGAGATAGTACAACCTCTATTAGAAGTTTTGTCTGGAGGACACATTCCTGCTTAAATATGGTACTAGTTAAATATTGTTCTGTTTAAGACATGAGTTAAGCAGAATCATAATGAAATTAAAATTGAAATCAAAGTTAATGAATAAAGTTTTTCTGCCAGCATGCCAGACACAAAAAAAAGAGAAAAAAGTGTTCAGAATGTGATATTGAATGCCTATCTATGAGATATGTAATATATATTAACTGTATTGAAAAGATGTTAATTTTTTTTTGATTCTTTGATTACACATGGATACAGCTGAAGTTAAAATAACTGTAAGGTTGTAATGCAAAAATTACTGAAAAATTCTTAGAGATACAGTAGCATTAAATTGTAAAACAAGGTAATGAAGTCACAGTATTATGAAAAAGTTTTTTAAATTAGCATATTAACAAGCAACTTAATATAAAAAGTAAATAACCTTTAGAATATGACTAGGAATTTATTCATCATCATCAACATCAGTTTATACTCACATGTACATAATTAACAGAATATTATGATGGGACTACATGAAAAAGATACATCACTAACTAACTTCCTATTGACAATTTTCCTCCAAATTAAACTACAGTAAACCCTCGATTTAACGGACAAAATTTCTGGTCCATATATCACGTGAAAATTAACACCCTGTTAATTTTGAAATGCTTTTAACCAAGATTTGCTTATAATTAAATTAACAGGTTATTTTTTGTTATTAATTTCCTGTTATTTTTTAATAAATTTTGGTGAATAGGCCATCATATGTTGGAAAAACACTGTAGTAATTTAGCCGACATAAATTACGAGGGTGCTTAAGGGTCAAAGCTGTATAACTGAGAGGAGACCTCCACATAGCCTTTAAAGGAATGCGGAGAACCGACCAGGGCTTCTGACCTAATGTCCAATCCTCACCTTCTCGTGGTGCACCCTGTTGGGTATCTACTTTGATACTGAACGAACGAGGATGGGCTGGCAATTTGGGATTTAGCCGACCAAATTGTATTCTTATTGGTTAAACCAAAATAAAAAATGATGGTACAACATGACAAAATTTCATGCCGGCTGGGGCGTCGCCCGGTTAAACAAGACCCCCGTTGTTTTCGCCAGGGAACCAGGGCTAACAGCGAAAAGTCAGCTACTGGAACAAATCTGAAAACAAACCCCAACTCAACATCACCAGAGTTAAAGATCGGTACTATCAACGTAAGAAGCCTGAATGGCAAAGAAATGGAGCTAGCTGAGGAATTAGATAAGTACCAGATCGACATAATGGGGGTGACTGAAACAAAAAAGAACAAAACTGGTGAGATCTTTCTGAGCAATAAATACAAAATGTTATATTCAGGCAATGACAATCAAGGAAAAGGAGTAGCCATAGTATTCAACACAAAATACAAGGCTAATCTTCTTGAATGGCAGTCAGTCTCAAGTAGAGTAATGTGGGCAAATATGAGAATGGGGAACTGGACAATGAGACTTATTTGTGTCTATGGTCCCACAGAAGGTTCTACTAAGGTAGAAGTGGAGGAATTTTTTTGACGCTCTAGAAAAAGCAACTGACACAATGAAAAAGGAAAAGTTGGTCCTTGTTGGGGATCTAAATAGCAGAGTAGGAAATGATTGTGAGACATACAAAAATATTTTGGGAAAATTTGGAGAAAAGAGCAAAGCTAATCATAATGGCAAATACCTCTTGGATTTCTGCTCAGGACATGGACTGGTTATTACTAACACCATGTTCCAACATAAAAATGTGCACAAATTCACATGGAGAGAAGAGGCTAGGAATAAGAGAAGTCTCATTGACTATGTTATTGTTGATAGTGATGTTTTCTCATTGGTGTAGGACACCAGAGTGTACAGAGGATTTGAAATTGGAAGTGATCACTATTTAGTCTTGAGCAGGATAAAATTGATTTTCATATTGAAAAGAATAACATGTAAGAAAGTTTTAAAGCGAATAAAAGTTGAGCAGCTCTCAGATGTGAACTGTAGACTAAAATACAGAAGTATTATTGAAAAGAAAATGAAAGAGTTTGAGAACAGGAATCAAACCTTGGAGATTCAGTGGCAAACTCTGAAGAAAACATTGATTAATTCTGCCAGAGAGGCATGTGGTGAGGTTGTGTGCAAGGATAAAAAAAAAAGAACTCCCTGCTGGACACAGGAAGTTAAAGAGGCAGTGAAGGAAAAGAAGAAAGCATATCAAAAGTTCCTTGCAAATAAGTCAGCTTTTACTCTTACAGAATACAGAAACAAATGTAAGAAAGCTAAACAGTGTGTAAAACTAGCTAAACAAAAGTCATGGGAGGACTTTGGCAAGAATATAGAAAATAAATATCAAGAAGGTGGCAAAATATTCTTGAGGTTGTTGAAGAAGCTTAGGAATGAAGGAAAAAGTGCTGTAAAAGGAGTTAGAGATGATAAAGGTGACATGAAAACAGGAGAAAAAGATATCCTTGAAGTATGGAGTAATTACTTTGAAAAACTGCTAAATGAAACAAGCAGTGATGACAGCACAGTGATAAAAAACACTGACCAGGCATGCAGTCAGGAATACATATCCATACTTGAGGTAGAAAAAGCCATCAAGGGCTTGAAGTGTGGAAAGGCAGAGGGAGTGGATGATATTCGACCGGAAATGCTGAAGTATGGTGGTGTAGGGGTCTTACAGTGGCTGCACTGCATAGTTCAGAAAGCCTGGACAGAGGGACGAATTCCCGATGATTGGAGTAGAGCTCTCATAGTACCCATATATAAAAAGGGAAATAAAACTGGATGTGAGAATTACAGAGGTATTTCCCTACTGAGTGTTCCTGGCAATATCTATGCAAGTATACTTGAGAAACGGTTGAGAAGAATTGTGGAAGAACAAGCTGGATTCAGGCCAAATAGAGGCTGTCAGGATCAGATCTTCACTTTACGACAAATAGTCGAGAAAGCATGGGAATACAACAAAGATCTGTATTTAAGTTTTGTCGATTTGGAAAAGGCATATGACAAGGTGCCAAGAGAGAAGCTATTCAATACGCTGCAGTTATATGGTGTCAATGGAGCATTATATCAAGCAATACTTGGTATTTATTTCAGTTGTAAGTCAGCAGTTAGAATTGAAGGAAGTACAGGAAGATGGTTTAATGTTAAATCTGGTGTGAGACAAGGATGTACATTATCCCCTCTGTTATTCATTATCTATATGGATCACATTATGAAGCAATGTGGTATTAAACCTGATATCATAATTGGAGATGTTAATGTCAGCTCTTTGCTTTATGCGGATGATGTTATACTTCTAAATAAATCCGCTACAAGTCTGCAAGATTCTCTGACTAAATTGAATAGCTGTTGTAATAGATATGGTATGAAGGTCAGCAATAACAAGACAAAGACAATGAAAATAGGCAGAATCATTGAAAATGTCAACTGTGTTGTGAATGGAGAACCTGTGGAACAAGTAAAACATTTCAGCTACTTAGGCACGATTTTTACTGAAGATGGTAAATTAAATATAGAAATGGACAACAAAATCAGCAAAGCTGTTATGGTGGGAAGTCAATTGAATAAATTCATATGGAATAAGAAAGAAATTAGTAGGAACACTAAATTAGCTGTATACAAGACAGTGTTCAAACCAGTTTTAACTTATGGATCTGAGAACTGGGTCAGAAGTAAAACACTTGACCAAAGACTAGAGACTGCAGATATGAGAGTCCTGAGAAAGATTAGAGGCGTGAACAGATGGCATCAATGGCAATATCATATTAAAAATGAGGATATTAGGAAAGAACTTGACATTGTCAGCATCCAGGAATGCGTTAGCAGAGCTAATCTCAGGTGGTATGGTCACTTTAATAGAATGGGAGAGGAAAGATTAGCAAAACAAGTGTTCTCTGCCAGGTTGGCAGGAAAAACGACCCAGAGGAAGACCAAGATATAGGTGGATTGATACGGTACAAAGTGCCTTAGACGATAGAAATATAAGATCTGATAATGTTGGAGTCTTGACAAGTAACAGACTGATTTGTAGGAAAATTGTAGATAGGAAGTTAGTAATGATGTAATTTTTTCATGTAGTACTGTCATATCCTGTACACCCCTTGAGGGTACATGGCAGGAATTTGATGATGATGATGATAAATTACGAATCACTGCTCATAAAACAAGTTCGGCAAATAATTAGGACGTGATCATGCCAAGTGCACTGTAAATCGTTCTTTTGTTGTATGGCATGACTTTCTGCAGCAGTTTTATTACACACATTTTCATAATTTTAGGGAGTTAATTATAAAAAAACAGCAGAATTTAAAAAAACTTGATAGTTTTTTCAAAACAGGATTACCTAAACCAAGTGCCTCAACATTGAACATTAACTTATCTAAAAGTGTGAAAATTGTGTGTAAAACAATTTTTTGTTATTACAGTGCTAATATTCATAAATTTGCAGTATAATGTTACAGATATTTTTAGTTTAAAAAATTCGCGATTTAATGGACACCCCTTAGCCCCATTATTCCGTTAAATCAAGGTTTTACTACATTATCTGTTGAGACACCAATATTATCAGATCTTACTAAAATAAAGAGACAATAGGCTTCGCTTCAGCAATGCAAAATTATCGAAATTAAGTGGATGTTACATCCAACATCATTTCAAAGCCAATCTCCGCACGAAACTATAAAAGATTCGTGTGGAGATTGACCAGAGAGCTAACGGGAATACACCATCATCATGCTACGAGTTACTCTGGCGAGGGTAACTCGTAGTTTTGGTATTCGGCTTTGAAATGATGTTGGATGTAATATCCACTTAATTTCAATTATCAGATCTTATTTTTCTGTCTTCTAGCACACTTTCTACTGTATCATCCACCTAGATGTAGGTCTTTTTTTTCCTATCAACATGGCAAAAAAAACTTGGTTTGAAAACCTTTCCTCCCCCATTCTATTTTAGTGACTATACCATCTGAAATTAGTTCTACTAACACATATGCTAACTTTTTTTTTTTGCTGCTATAGATCAGGTAGTTCCATGGATTATCTGGAACTAAATATGAAAGCAGGACACCAGTGTTCCACAGAAAGTGAATAAGTGTTCCATGAAAAATTATCAAAATTAATATGAACCTGGAATGGTTTTAAACTGCAACTAGTTCAAACATGTTTTAAAATCAGGTGCTCCTCACTTTGCATGTGGATTATGCTATTAAGGCCAGTGTACACTAGCGTGGACTCAGCTGCCCGTGGTTGTCGACACCTCCGAGCAAAAGTGAAGTATGGAAGTATCTATTCTAGAAAATGTGGTCACAAGCAAGGTCAATACGATGCGATGTGGCTCGGCATGCCTGTAGTGTGCGCTGTCATATTTTTACGATGCAATACAGCCTGCTGCAACGATATTGCACACAGCTTTACATGGAATACTAGACCAATGATACTCGACTCTTACCAAGGTGTTCCGTTAAAATTTCAGGATTTGTGTGAAAGGAGTAAGTGTTCTGTCATAGAAAAAGTTTGAGAAACCCTGGTGTAGAGTAAGGTTTATCAAATGAAAGGGAGGTGTGCAATGTGCTATCTGCAAAATTGTATTGGATTTTGGATATTTTTTCCACTTGGTTATATTATAAATTAAAGATGCCAAGAAATTATATTCTTGTTTAATCTTTTATCCAAGTGTAAGCAAACAATGTTTGCACCTGAACTATTTTCAGGACTGGGCAACTCATATATAGAGACTAATGACTTCATATTACTTGCCTTAGTATCACATAGGAGCCAGACCCAGAAGTGATACGAAGGTTGAAGTAATGCAGAAGTCATATTTCCATATACGAGTAGCTAAAAGGTGTCACACCTTATTACTAAAATACTCTGGATTAGAAATAGATGGAAGTTTTTCCACTTGGCTATACTATAAAATAAAGATCAAAACGGTCTGGGTAGTGACTCTTCCCATAATGCATAGCATTATACATGTCCATAAAGATATCTGCTTTGCATTGTGGGATACTAAGGCAAGTGATGTGAAGTCATTAGCCTCTATATACAAGTTGCCCAGTCCTAAAAATAGTTCGGGCCCAAACTTTCTTTGCTTACACTTAGATAAAAAGTTAAACCAAGAATATAATTTCTTGGTATCTTTAATTTATATGTATTGGGTTGGAGGTCAACTGAAGCAGGTCATTGATATATATATGTAGAAGGAAGAAGGTTTGTGAGTAGGATTGCCAGATTTTGGAAAATCAAATTCGGGACAATTTGGGTGAGTTAGTTTTACAAAATAAGTCTCAATACTTTTGGAACTGGAACTCGAAATGTTCAATTTGTATTTCTTAGTGTTAATGTTTAGTGTAATATCCGATTGTCCCCCATGTGTAATACTAAACGTTCGTCTACAGATTTTGTATTCAACTTCGTTGTTTGTCTTTTGCAATAAAATTCCATTCTTTCGAATAATCATGGTTAAAAATGCACTTTTGTTTGGGCATTGTTAAGGGCTTATGGAAAGAAACAAAATTTAATTTACCTTTGTATAATTAATAAAGAAAATTAATTTATCTTTAATTATATATTTTATGTATTAGCCAAATATCACACATTTTAAAAAGGAGACAGATTATTTTTTTAATAATTATTGAAATAACATCCACATACTGTACCGATAACTCAACCCACAATATCCAAATAAGAACTGTTTAAAAATAAGCAAATGCAATATATCTGTACAGAATTATAAATAAAATGCTTATACTAAATAAAAAGCGATTGATGAAAAGGACCATCGCCACTGTAAATTGTAAACACAATTAATTTCCTCGAATTGTCAGTTTTTATGGCTTACAAATCAATTTAAGTTGGGTTATTCGAAAAGAATAATGAAAAATATGATTGCTTAACATAATATTTATAATTTTATCTTTTCATTCAAATATGGGACATTAGACTGTCCGTACAGGTACAATACAGGACAGCAAAATTCAACGTAAAATACGAGACAGTCCCGTATATACGAGTTGTCTGGCTAGGCTATTTGTGAGAGAACAAAACCTTGTTGAACCCTGACATTAGTTGAATGGTGAGAGGATAAGGAACCATCACACTATGTGTGATGGTTCCTTATCCTCTCACCATCCAGACAGAAAGCTGGCAATCCAAATGCAGAATTCCTGAGACAGACCACATGATGGGAGTTTGCTTAGTAAACCTTTGTGCCAAACCCAGTCAAAAGCTTTGGAGATATCAAGTGTAACTAACTACTTGATTCACCAAACTTCTCCATGGCATTTGTCCGGAGATAGGTGATATATGCGAGTAGATCGCCTGTTGATTTGCATCGATGGAATCCATACTGGTGGTTGTTTATTAGCTGGGTAAGGTGGCTTAAAGATAGTGTAGGAGTTGGAAATTGATGATTTTCTCCATTACTGAAGATAGGACAGGTGAGTGAGAGGAGATGGCAGTGATTTGTCCCCCCTCCCTTCATTGGAATGGGTTGAATATAGACCAATTTACAGGACGTGGGATAGATACTGGTGGAGGAAGAGCGTATATATAGATGACATAGAATAGGAGTCAGTTCTGGCGTACAAACCTTCAGGACAATTGGATGTATGCCAGGAGACTTTTTTTTTTTGTCTCATCATCATCATCATCAAATTCCTGCCATGTACCCTCAAGGGGTGTACAGGATATGATAGTACTACATGAAAAAAATTACATCATTACTAACTTCTTTCTCAGGACTCTTATATCTGCGGTCTCTAGTCTTTGGTCAAGTGTTTTACTTCTGCCCCAGCTCTCAGATCCATAAGTTAAAACTGGTTTGACCACTGTCTTGTATACAGCTAATTTAGTGTTCCGACTAATTTCTCTCTTATTCCATATGAATTTATTCAATTGACTTCCTACCATACCAGCTTTGCTGATTCTGTTGTCCATTTCTATATTTAATTTACCATCTTCAGTAAAAATCGTGCCTAAGTAGCTGAAATGTTTTACTTGTTCCACAGGTTCTCCATTCACAACACAGTTGACATTTTCAATGATTCTGCCTATTTTCATTGTCTTTGTCTTGTTATTGCTGACCTTCATACCATATCTATCACAACAGTTATTCAATTTAGTCAGAGAATCTTGCAGACTTGTAGCGGATTTATTTAGAAGTATAACATCACCCGCATAAAGCAAAGAGCTGACATTAACATCTCCAATTTTGATATCATGTTTAATACCACTTTCCTTCATAATGTGATCCATATAGATAATGAATAACAGAGTGGATAATGTACATCCTTGTCTCACACCAGATTTAACATTAAACCATCTTCCTGTACTTCCTTCAATTCTAACTGCTGACTTACAACTCAAATAAAGACTAAGTATTGCTTGATATAATGCCCCATTGACACCATATAACTGCGGCGTATTGAATAGCTTCTCTCTTGGCACCTTGTCATATGCCTTTTCCAAATCGACAAAACTTAAATACAGATCTTTGTTATATTCCCATGCTTTCTCGACTATTTGTCGTAAAGTGAAGATCTGATCCTGACAGCCTCTATTTCGCCTGAATCCAGCTTGTTCTTCACCAAGCTTTTCTTCCACCATTCTTCTCAACCGTTTCTCAAGTATACTTGCATAGATCTTACCAGGAACACTCAGTAGGGAAATACCTCTGTAATTCTCACATTCAGTTTTATTTCCCTTTTTATATATAGGTACTATTAGTGCTCTACTCCAATCATCGGGAATTCGTCCCTCTGTCCAGGCTTTCTGAACTATGCAGTGCAGCCACTGTAAGACTTTTATACCACCGTACTTCAGCATTTCTGGTCGAATATCATCTACTCCTGCTGCCTTTCCACATTTCAAGCCTTTGATTGCTTTTTCTACTTCAAGTATGAATATGTATTCCTGACTGCATGCCTGGTCAGTGTTTTTTACCACTGTGCTGTCATCACTGCTTGTTTCATTTAGCAGTTTTTCAAAGTAATTACTCCATACTTCAAGGATATCTTTTTCTACCGTTTTCATGTCACCTTTGTCATCTCTAACTCCTTTTATAGCACTCTTTCCTCCATTTTTAAGCTTCTTCAACAACCTCAAAATATTTTGCCACCTTCTTGATATTTATTTTCTATATTCTTGCCAAAGTCCTCCCATGACTTTTGTTTAGCTAGTTTTACACAGTGTTTAGCATTCTTGCATTTGTCTCTATATTCTCTAAGAGCACAAGCTGACTTATTTGCCAGGAACTTTTGATATGCTTTCTTCTTTTCCTTCACTCCCTCTTTAAATTCCTGTGTCCAACAGGGATTTCTGATTTTTTTATCCTTGCAGATAACCTCGCCACATGCCTCTCTGGCAGAATCAATCAATGTTTTCTTCAGAGTTTGCCACTGAATCTCCAAGGTTTGATTCCTGTTCTCAAACTCTTTCATTTTCTTTTCAATAATACTTCTGTATTTTAGTCTACAGTTCACATCTGAGAGCTGCTCAACTTTTATTCGCTTTAAAACTTTCTTACATGTTATTCTTTTCAATATGAAATTCAATTTTATCCTGCTCTAGACTAAATAATGATCACTTTCAATTTCAAATCCTCTGTACACTCTGGTGTCCTGCATAAGGGAGAAAACATCACTATCAACAATAACATAGTCAATGAGACTTTTCTTATTCCTAGCCTCTTCTCTCCATGTGAATTTGTGCACATTTTTATGTTGGAACATCGTGTTAGTAATAACTAGTCCATGTCCTGAGCAGAAATCCAACAGATATTTGCCATTATGATTAGCTTTGCTCTTTTCTCAAAATTTTCCCAAAATATTTTTGTATGTCTCACAATCATTTCCTACTCTGCTATTTAGATCCCCATAACAAGGACCAACTTTTCCTTTTTCATTGTGTCAGTTGCTTTTTCTAAAGCCTCAAAAAATTCTTCCACTTCTACTTTAGTAGAACCTTCTGTGGGACCATAGGCACAAATAAGTCTCATTGTCCAGTTCCCCATTCTCATATTTGCCCACATTACTCTACTTGAGACTGACTGCCATTCAAGAAGATTAGCCTCGTATTTTGTGTTGAATACTATGGCTACTCCTTCTTTTCCTTGATTGTCATTGCCTGAATATAACATTTTGTATTTATTGCTCAGAACGATCTCACCAGTTTTTGTCTTTTTTGTTTCAGTCACCCCTATTATGTCGATCTGGTACTTATCTAATTCCTCAGCTAGCTCCATTTCTTTGCCATTCAGGCTTCTTACGTTGATAGTACCAATCTTTAACTCTGGTGATGTTGAGTTGGGGTTTGTTTTCAGATTTGTTCCAGTAGCTGACTTTTCGCTGTTCGCCCTGGTTCCCTGGCGAAAACAACGCGGGCCTTGTTTAACCATGCGACGCCCCAGCCGGCATGAAATTTTGTCATGTTGTACCATCATTTTTTTATTTTGGTTTAACCAATAAGAATACAATTTGGTCGGCTAAATCCCAAATTGCCAGCCCATCCTCGTTTGTTCAGTTTCCAAGTAGATACCCAACAGGGTGCACCACGAGAAGGTGAGAATTGGACATTAGGTCAGAAGCCCTGGTTGGTTCTCCGCATTCCTTTAAAGGCTATGTGGAGATCTCCTCTCACTTATACAGCTTTGACCCTTAAGTACCTTAAGCACCCCTTCTCTAATTTAGATAATATTTTTCTGATCTCTTTCTGGTAAAAGGATATAGAGAGCATTTATCATTTTTAATTATGCATGCATTAAAGGCAAAGAGTGAAGCTAGGAGATAGGCATTTTTTGTGGGTTATGATGCAAAGGAGCCATTTGGTTATGATAAGGTGGAAAATAGTGTTGGACAAAAGTTACAACCAATTTCTTTGACATGAAACCAAAAGGTCCAGCTGCCTTTTGGGCAGGCTGTAAGTTTCCTGCTTTTTGCTCTTTCAAACTCTGTTTTGGAAGCATTGACAGTTCTCTTGCACATTTATACACTTATATATAATTTATACACCTACTGAAAGATAATTACTTAAGGTAGCTTGCGATAGAGGGGACATGGGTGCAAAAGTATCAGACCTGGTCATATAATCAAAAGAGCTCTCTTTAACCAAGTGGGCCACTTTGTCTCTGATTGGGGTTAAGTGACCATGCAGTCTAGACTTAGGAGAGTTTAAAAAATTAGGAATACTTTGTCAAGAAGGGGTGTATATGAGGAATTACAAGGCACATGATTATGATAAGCTTAGGAGGAAGTTTGAGTTAATGGGTATCTATAAGTTAATGCCCTTCCTATAATCTATAGCATTATATATGATCGTTATCCTGACATGCATGTCAGGATATGTGCCTTGCATTGTGGGATACTAAGGCATTTGATGTAAGTTGTGAAGTTACTTCACGATTCATATAATTGGTAAGCAAACAAAGTTTGCTTACCAATTATATACAGGCAGCCCTCGGTTTACGCCTCAGTTCCGTTCCTGAAAAAACGGGCATAAACAGAATCGGTGTAAAACTAACCCAATTTTAATGGGAGATATGAAGTTATGTTCCATGCAGTCAAAAAATATGCACATGAAGTATATGTAACATTATTATATTTAAAGCTTTGATAATACATACATATATATTTGTTAAAATAAAATTATTAATAACGAAAACAAAACAAAATTATATACAAAAAATATGAAACTTCGAAAAGATATTACATATTTCTATATTGAAGTTCTTGGTTTCGGATCACCTGCATTTTTTTTTTAAAGTATCCAGTGTTAACTGCCTAGATTTTCTTTTTCTTTCTTTAAGGAGTTTAGTGTAAGGTCGAATAGATGCGATTACACTCCTTTTTACATTCGCACTCTGTTCCCAATCGTTGTCCATTTCACAGAGTTCATCAGTCAATGTCTCTATACTTGCAAGGATATGCTGTAAATCAGCTGTTTTCATATCTCTCAGAGGACCTTCTTCATTTTCTTTCTCCTTCTTTGCACGTTGACTTAATTGTTCAGCTAATTCTGCGAAATGGACCACGATTGGGAACAGAGTGCGAACGTAAAAAGGAGTGTAATCGCATCTATTCGACCTTACACTAAACTCCTTAAAAAAAGAAAAAGAAAATTTAGGCAGTTTCTTCATTGGAAAGTGGTTTATCATGGCTCTCTAAGACTTCTGTCACATCTTCAGCTGTAATATTGTACAATCCCACCTCTCACACAAACTTGGTAACATCTTCAATAACATTCTTCTTGCTCTAATTCCTCGAAGTCGTGCATAAATGCTGGAAGAAGTTTTCGGCATGTTCCTTTTATTTAAACACTTTGCTGACATGTCGTTCCAAGCTGCCTCAATGTTGTTAATGCCCTTCAAAATATCGAATGACCGCCAATAGTCTTTAATAGTAATAAATTAAAGACTTAATTCGGTATGTTAGTCGAGTAAATAATTGTTTAATGTCTGACATGTTTTACTGACTAATATATGTCAGCATTTTCAGGGATACACTGGTAAGCAATGGAAAGTAACAAAAACTAGGAAACTAATCGACAATTCTAAAAATTATATAAAGTTATCACTGTGCGTGATACAATACGCATGTCGCAAGTACGTTTTATTTGTTGAGATATTTGTTGTAATTTTCATGAAAGTTCATTTCTTTTTGGTTAAATGATCTAATAAGAGTTTTCCATATATCTGGTAGGATTAGGTCTTGATTCTTATTTAAGTTACCTGTTGAACGGGCGACTGTAGCAGCTTCTTTGAATGTTTTGGAATGGTAGTTCTCTTCTATGTAGGGCATATGACTCATATCCCATTCAATATTATGGTTGGTAGAGGCAAAGTGGGAAGAAAGTCCTGATATAGTCTTTAAGAGTTTTTCCTGAAGTGTCCAAGACGCTTACCATTTCTATAAATTTTATACGGAGGTAATAGGCTTTGGAGATTGATATAATCCCCTAATCCATCAGTTGCAAAAGCGATTTTGTGTTTGGGGGCATGTAAATAACCCTGACATCCAATGGTGTTCTTACTTCAGCAAAGTTTTGAGGATGTCCAGGGGCATTATCCAAGAGAAGCAATGCCTTGGCTGGCAAATCATTTTCTTTACAGAAGCATGCACAGTAGGACAAAAATAATTTGTTTACCAATCTATTAAAATGTCTTGTGTAACCCAAGCGTTCTTGTTCCATTTCCAATAGACTGGCAGCATGGCTTTTAGACCCTTGAAGGCGTGTGGCGCCTCTGAATGGTACACCAACATTGGTTTAAGCTTCCAATTTCCGGAGACATCCAACAAAAGTGTGTCTATCTTTTGCAGCTTTAAAACCTGGAGCGGAACGTTCTTCACAGAAAATGAAGGTGCTTGATGGCAATTTTTTCCAGTAGAGCCCAGTCTCATCAACATTAAGAATGAGATCAGCAGGATAACTTCCTTATTCTACACAGTCTTGAAATTCTTTAGGAAAAGCAGCCGCTGCCACCTCACCACATAATTTGTCACTGTGGCACTTACTTCGAGACTTAAATCTCATGAACCAACCTTTGCTTCCTAAAAATGTTTTTTTGCCTCCATGTCTTTTTAAGATCCTCAAAAATTGTTTTTGCTTTCTCAGTTATAACAGCCTGTGTCAGAGGAATGTTTTTCTAATTCAAGTCATCCACCCATAATGATAATAATTTTTCCATTTTTTCATGAAGTTTACCTCTGCTATAACATACATGTTTTGCATTTAGTACTGCTGTAGATTGTTGCACAGACTGTTTTATTCTATCTGCATTTTTCATAATTGTAGTAACAGTCGATGGAGGTAAGTTCATACTTCTACAGACATTAGCATTGGAAAATGGGCATGTGTCTGCCCATTTTCCATTCTTCGAATGACCTCCATCTTCTTTTCAAGTGTGATTGATTTCCACACCTTCTTAACACCAACTTCTGCTAATTCTGATTTCTGCACTTCTATTATCAGACATTGTATGTAATTATGTACTTTATCAATTTAAATATGTATGTACGTAAAAAAAATTAAATAGAACAATTAGGTAGATTCAACATTAAAACTAGGTTTGATACATATACATTGTAGTAGCTCGGTAAACACTCAAACACTAGAGTGCCTGCTAGCGTTGTTTCTCAGTCAACCACACTACAGTAAGAAAGCACGCTCAGGCAATCGGCATAAATTGAACTGGTGTATACATGTCTGCACATCTTGCGGACATGTATAATGCTATGCATTAAGGAAAGGGCCACTACCCAGACTGGTTTCGACCTTTATTGAGGTCTCATCAGTGAGAGCCAGACCCAGAGGTAGTCATACTAAGGTGGAAGTAATGCAGAAGTCATATGCCATTTGCCAAAAGTTGTCAACACCTTATTATTAAAATTCTCTGGATTAGAGATAGTTGATGGAAGTTTTTTTCACTTGGCTTTGCTACTAATATTATATATTTTGGTTTAATCCTTTATCCAAGTGTAAGCAAACAAAGTTTGCACCTGAAATGTTTTCAGGACTGGGGCAACTTGTGGTAAATGTGGAGTAAGTTCTGATCACTTGCTTTAGTATCTCCCATAATGCAAAGCACATCTCCTTGCAGACATGTATAATGCTACATATTTGTTTGCTTACACTTGGATAAAGGATGAAACTAAGAATGTGATTTCTTTGCATCTTTAACTTATAGTATGATCAAGTGAAAAAAACTTTCACCAAGGGGACATCTAGAAAAGATAAGGAGGGTTAATCACATAGATATTAGATGGATGAGTAATATTATTATGCATGATCTTTGGAAAAAGAAAATGTTGGAGCATATATAAGTAGAAAGGTGACTAGTATGGTAAGGAAGGCAAGATAGATAGATTATGAGAAGAAACTAGCCAAGCAGGCCAATGGAAATCCCAAAGAGTTCTTTTGCTATGTGGCAAATAAGAGGAAGAATGACTATGGAAGAATAACCTTAATGAGTGCTGATGGGCACAAGGTGACAGAAGCAGATACAATAGTTGAGTTGCTGAGTGACTGCTTTGCAAGTGTCATATCATACAAGTGAGTTTAATGCTGTGACATATGTAAATACAGTATTCCCTCGATTAATGCATTTTCGATTAGTGGGTCATTTTTTTTTCGATACCCAAATTCAATTAGTATATACATTTTTATGGCTAACTATTTTAAAAAATCATTCACCAGAATGAAATAATTTAGTTACCGTTTAAAGCATTTTATAAAGTTATTTTTAATGGCATACTACATTACTTCTGTGTACACTATGTATACTATGTTCCAAAGTTTTATATCATCTGCTATAGTACGCCCACAGATTCGAGACCTTTCGACACTTCTGCGCGTGTCACGAAAAGGAGAATCCATTTCGATAATAGGGTAATCAATCCGGGGATTGATTACCCTATTATCGGAAATAATTCTGGGATGAGTTGTTTATTATTACACGTCGAAAAATTAACTTCTCTTTTATGATTATTGTAGTTTTTAAAGTGGTAACTATTTTACTTGTATAACAGTTTGGAAATTTTATCTATAAAGCACGTGATTTTGCATGTTGGCGACCAATTCGTACGTCCTTCATTTCTTTCTCCCCTTCAGCATGAATTGACTATTCTTGGCACCAAACCAAGCGAAGCTCTATGAAGTGTGGAACGAATTATACTTTTTCCCATAGTATTTTATTTTCAATTAATGCACCTGTTTTAATGAGCGCATTAATCAAGGGATTGCTGTAACTTGAATTCCTATCCATTACTCTTGCAACTTATCTTATTTGGGATCTTGAAGAACATAAATGTTATATTAAATATCATGAGCCTGAACAGTTAAACATTGAGCTCACTGGAACAAGACAAGAATCCTTCATAAAAGTCATTTCCTAATGAATGTCTTTACAAAGAAACATGAAACTTTTCTCCGTTGTCCTGATTTAAAGAGATCAGGTGGTCTACGTGTATCCTCTTTAGGGAAATAGTACTTTTTAGATCTGCTAATCTTTCCTAACTTATATATTTATTTATTTATTTGTTATTTAGTTCTTTATTTACTTTTTTTTTCCAGTTAGGAAATTATTGACAATTTTAGTTGTTAAGTTGACACTTTTTTATCATTTTCTTTTGCTATTGGATTGTAATTCTGTACTGAAGATGTCTATGAAACTTGGCAAAAATTCTACTAATAAATAAGTTTAATGTGAGTTTTCCTCCATTTTTATTATGCCAACTCATGGTATTTCAGTATTGAAACAAATCAACAAATCCAGGAGGTCAAGGCTCAATTCAGGCTGTAGAGCCATAGAAAGAAAAAGAAAGTTTTTTTGAAACAGATTTTCTAAAATCTCTTCCTTTTTATTGGGGGATGCCATTTAAAAAATTCACAAAGTATATTGAATTGCTAAAAATGCATAAATAGTTGATGTTTTAGATTATTGGTAGATGTATTTTTTGTCATGTGGAAGATAGGGAGAGGACATCTTTATAAGTTAAGTTTGTATGTGGTTAAGAAAGGGTTGAGAGCTTTCTCTCACAAAGGAAATGAGTGAATGGAACAGTTTGCTTGTAGGAGTGATGTGTGCATCTATTAAAAATTAGTTGAAGAAAAATTTTGACATCTAGTGCAGATGATGTATGGCCTCCCTCAGTTTGACTCACTTTAGGTCTCTGATAATAATGGTAATACTGTTTATGCTCTATGCAAGCCAATCTGGTTGGCTGAGTAGTTAGTGTACCCACTCTCCAAACGAGGCTGCAAGCTGCAATCATGCCATGGATGTTTGTGGTTCATCACTCATCGTGAGAGCTTTCTCTCACAGGTGAAATGAGTGAATGGAACAGTTTGCCTTGTAGGAGCGATATGTGCATCACTATCTTCGTATGTTTAAAGAAGGCAATTTTGGATTATGGACTATAACATCAGGCTTCCTATGTTCATTGAATATTTTGTGACTGTCATGAGCACTCTCAGTACCTTATGTTACTTAGATTATAAAGCCGAATCATAATCTCAGGCTTCTGACTAGTTTTCTGCATAGAAGGGATTATTACATAAGGACAGTAAGTCTTGCCGTATGCCTGCTGGTCTTAGTGTATATATACAATTAATTACAGATATGTACTTCCACCTAAAGATGACATAGGAAATTTAAAATTTTTAAAGTTGGTTTTTAATTGCACATATGATATACTTACTGGACAAATTTAATAAGCTCCAGGTAAGCCTGCTTAGCAACAAGATTGAACATCTTTTTGGGGAGAGTAGGGTTTGGTATATGAAATTATACAGTCTATTAATAGTTACGATTCTGATAACTAATGCATATTCATTCACAATATTATTTATTAATAGTTTTGAAGTCAGTATCAGAAAGTCTGGATAATTAATAGATTTTTTTTTTTTTCACAATGTTATTTATTAATAGCCTTGGTGTCAGTATCAGAAGAAGTTAGAAGTCGTTGTCATCTAAAACATCGCATTGCAAGAGTAGTATCAGAATCTCCATCAGCAGAAGGCTTCTCGGGGGATCTCCACTCCGCAATCTCATCATCCCAAATGTCTACTTCACCAAGCATTCCTACACCAACTCAAACACCAGGCCATACTCCCATACCATCTCCTTCTTCATCAACATCCACATCAGCACAGACTTCACCACATGCTCCACCTCCTACACATCCTGCTCAGTTGCTTACACAAACTGTGTCTGCTACTACTCTTCCAGTAACACCAGTTAACAGAAGGCAAAAGTCATGGGATCTTTTAGACCAGAATGCACTTGCTCAGGCCCGCCTTACTAAGCAGTCACCAGTCCAACAGGTAAGAAATCTGTTTCATAGTCAAGTGTTACATATAAATGCTATTCTCAAAAGCATTTGGATACCAAGAATTTTTCAACCAATTACTTATTTATTCTAAAGCTTAGTAATTGTCTCTTTAGAACCATTACAAACCTTTCAAAAAGATAGATAATTTATAATTTCAGCAGCATGTTTTCATCCATTTCTATTTCAAAGCAGTAATCAGCCAGAGGGTTCTTGACTATTCCCTAATTCTAAATTCTAGTTCTTTCGATGGGTGAATCTGTAGGATTGAGATCAGAGATTTGCTAACTCTGGATATCAATATAATATGTGAACACTCAAGTGTACATACACTTAAAGATTCTTTAAGATATTGTTCTGACATGTCTCAATGAGCAACATGTACATTCTAAGAGAGAGACCAAATCAATAGTTCTGATTTATAATCAATGTAATGTCGATGTATGATGTGTACAAAAAAGTCAAGACAAAAAATAATAATAATTCAGTAATTTGAATTATTAAAAAGATGTATATAAAGTCCATGATATAAAAGTGATAAAATATAGAGATAATTATCCATTGCAGAGGTATTAAAATGATGCTTACTGAGTGCCAGTACCATCAATGGAATCAAATAACCATTTCTTTTGCATATCCAACTATCAAGATGGCACAGACAGGAAGGGAAGGAATATTTAAAAATGAAAAATAAAAAGTATAAAATACTGTGGATTAATTAACATTAATTGTTAAATTACTAAATATATCTTAATTTCAGGTATATGGCTGATATGAAAAGAAAAATATTAGACTCCTCTGTATCAGGAATCTCGCTAAAATGAATTTGAAGTTCATACCATCAGTGTTATTTTCTTTTTAGAGTCTATAATTATTTAGCTTAGCAAAATAATGTGTTAGTCTCCTTAAATCTTAAATTATTGTATTCATAAAATCACTTATCCTAATATCAGCAATAAGACATGAGAATTATAAAACAAAAAGAAATTGTTTAATAATATTGTATGTCAAACATGTATATTGATCCCATACATATGAAGTTGAAGAACCTATAGCACATCATGTATATGAATTATGAGATATCATTGAATGTGAGCAGCAGTGAGCAAAAGATTGTGCATGTAGCTATGGAAATAAATGGAGTTGACAGTATAGGTGAGTGCTTGAACAGTAACAGCAAGACAGCAGGAAAAAGCAATGAGTTAGCAACATTCACTGGTAAGGTAGTGTGGATAGATGGTGGTGAGTGGTAAGAGAGTGGGCATAGCTGGCAGCTAGTTAGTATCCACACTGCATGAGAAGTGTAGATGGAATAGACGGGGGGGGGGGGGAGTCATATCAAAGAAGTGGAGTCAGTGGGACTTGTTGCAGAAACAGAAATGAGCTAGTGTGTATGCTTACAAATGCTAGAAGTATTTGAAACAAGGGGAAAGAAATTGCAGCATTGATGGTTAATTTGCTCAAAAATTGTTGGAAGAAGTGAGACATGGTTGAATGAGGATGACATTCTGAAGGAATAAAGATAGAAGGGTGTGTAATCTTTCATGAAAACTAGGCAAAAAGGGGAGAGGAGGAGGAGTGCTATTGATGATGGCAGAGGAGTTGTGCCTATCTAGGATGGAGATACAGGAGGCAAAAAGTGGTTTTGAAGCAGTGTGGTATGAAGTGGACAGGATAAAATGTTAAGTAGTGTTGCTATAGACCTGGTAATGTGGAAGGCTGTGAGAAGGAAATGTGTAGGCAAATTGGTGTAGCTAATAAGAAAAGGGTGATTGTTAAGAACAATTTCATTTATAGTAATATAGACTGGAATGAAGAGACAGCATCGGGAACCAAGGAGAATTAATTTCTTGAGTTTTTGAGGGACAACTATCTTAAGCAGTATGTAACAGAGGCTACACGTGAATCAAGGTACTTGGATTTGAATTATTAAAAAGATGTATATAAAGTCCATGGTATAAAAGTGATAAAATATAGATATAATTATCCATTGCAGAGGTATTAAAATGCTTACTGAGTGCCAATACCATCATTGGAATCAAATAACCATCTCTTTTGCATATCCAACTATCAAGATGGCACAAACAGAAAGGGAAGGAATATTTAAAAATGAAAAATAAAAAGTATAAAATATTTTGTATTAATTAACATTAATTGTTAAATTACTAAATATATCTTAATTTCAGGTATATGGCTGATATGAAAAGAAAAATATGAGACTCCTCTGTTGGTGAAATGATCAGAAAGTGATCACTTTGGGTGATTGCCAACTATATCACAACTTTTGTTAGAAAGGGTTATATGTGGAACTATAAGACAGATGATTATGGCAAACTTAGGAAGCAGCTTGCAGCTTTATCATGGATTGAGCAATTGGATGGAAAGGAAATCAGTTATGCCTAGTCTCTACACAGGAACTGCCTAGCAGAGGCAATGACTGAGTGTATTCCAAAGATCAAGAAAATGTGGTAGGCATAAAATGGATGAGTGAAGAGATAAAGTTTGCGATCTCGAAGAAAAAGGCATTATAGAGGCAGCACAAGAGTAGTGGCAATTATCAGTTACATGAGGAGTACAAAGAGCAAGCAAGAAAGGTAACTCGCTTGGTAAGGGTAGCAGAAATGCAGCATGAGCAGCAGTTACCAAATGAGGCTAAAAGAAATCCTAGTGAGTTTTTCTGATATGTGACCAGTAGAAGGAAGTATGATTATGGGAGGATGATAATGAGAGAAAGATAAACAGTGAGGAGGATATAGTAGAGGTGTTAAATCAGCAGTTCATTAAAGTATTCTCTTCTTGTGATTGTAACATAATCCAGAACGTGAGATCAGTGGGAATTCAGGAGAAACCACTGATGGTGAGTGAGAATAAGGTATACGAGAAATTGAGTAGACTTGATGTCGACAAGGCCATGGGACATGATGGTATATCACCACGTGTCTTGATGGAATGTTCCAGAGAGCTAACAATAGCTTTAACTTAGCTTTTTAACATGAGTCTTAGATTATCCCAAGTTCCAAATGAGTGGAAAGAGGATAAAATTGTTCTACTTCATAAATGGGGGGATAAGCCTAACTATCATAAACATCTTCAGTACAGTTAACACTAGAATACAAAATAAAAATGAATGAATTTTAAAAGGAAACTTCCACTACAGTGTAATACAACAGACAGTCGTTAAATTCCTAATTTAAAAAATAAATTAATATAATATGATAACAATGTTACCATTGAGCTAGACAAGGGGAATGGATACACCATGATACTTTTGAATTTTGCTAAGGCTTTTGATAGACTGTTGCAAAAATTGGAGAAAATGGGTTTGGGTTATAGAATATTAGCATGGATAAAAGGATGGCTGACTGACATATCAAAAACTGGTATATGGGGGGGGGGGTCTGCAAGATTTAAGGAGGATATAAAAGTTCTTTCCATGAGGGTCCTATAGGGCACACTGGTGGCATCTCGTTGCCACCAGAGAATGGCTACAATGATAACTAGAACAGGCATAGGGTAAAACACTTGTAAAGGCTTAGGCCTATATCAAATTTGGACAAGATGTCTGGATGTGATGTAAGGGTAGTACTGCCCATAATCAGTACAAAGATCAAAAAAATTTTAAAAAAAAATAACAAGTGGTGTACCACTAGGATCAGTGCTTGGTCCACTGTTATTCAATCTGTGCATTAATGATATTTGGAAGGATTTGACAAGCAACATGCAGCTATTTGCTGATGATGCAAAGGTAGGTAGGGTAATCAGGAATGCTGCTGATATGCAATACTTGCAGAATGATTTGAATAGGCTGGAATTGTGGACATGGGAAAATGGGTATCAGTTCAATGTTAGTAAATGTAAAGTCATTCACTTTGGCATGATTAAATATCAAATGTCGTATTATATTGGTAGGATTAGGCTAGAAGAAACTGATGAGGATAGGGATCTTGGAATGTTAATGGATAGAAAGTTGAAGTTCAGGGGCCATATGGCAAAGATTGCAAATATAACTCAAAAGATAATTGCAATCCTGAAACGAACATTCGCATGTAAAGATTTTGCCTCTTTACAAGGCCTTGATAAGACCTCACTTGGACTATTGTGTACAGGTCTGGTCTCATGGTTTCCATTGTGATTCTGATATATTGGTGAGAGTGCAAAGGAGAGTGTTAAAATTGATATCAGGATTATGGAATACTGATTATGATGAGAGATTGAGAATTTGTAGACTGCAGACACTAGCAAACAGGATAAAGAGGGGGGGGGGTGATATGATTGAGACTTACAAACTTCTGAAAGGTTGGTACAGTATTTCAACGGATGGAATTTTTCAGTTTATGGTGGGGAAAGGACAAGAGGGCATCCTTGGAAGCTGAGAATGAATGCTGCCAAGAAGGGGGTGAAGGCTAGATTTTTCTGTCATGGGGTGGTGTGTGATTGGAATGGATTGCCATTGGATGTTGTGGGTGTGAATGAATTCAAGAACTGGTGCATGTAGCATGTGGCCTCCCTCGATGAGTCTCTGACTCCCTCCTGGAGGTCTCTCTTAATAATATTAATAATAATCAGGAATTGACATGAGATTCATACGATAATATTTCCCATAAAGAGGATACTGAAGGCCATCAGATATATTTAAGTTTGGTTGGTGTAGAAAAGCCACACTGTTCTGCAAGGAATCTTACTTTTATGTAAAAGTTTAGTTTTCTTCCAAAGAACGCTATGTTTAGTGAAGATGGCATGTTTTGCCAGACCAGATTGCTCAGGTTCAAGCTACTGAATATATGATTTATGTTCTTCACGATGGATAGCTTCAAATTTGCTGGCCTGCCCAAAGTAAGACACAGTAGCAAGAGATCTGGTATACACCTGGAAAGTTGATTGGAGAAAGCATTTCTTTAAGTGAGGAGAGGAAAATAAAAATCTTCCTGAAAGAATGAATGGATACTGCAATATTAAGAGGTCTTAGAACTTTAGCAGTATGTTGAGACCTTTAATATAAAGAAGTGGAATTCGAGAGATATCTTTGGGAGATCTAGAGACAGATGGCCTAAAGCTGTTAAAGGCTTTCTTAATAAAGAACTCATTAAAGCCATTTTTCATAAAGTCGGATTGGATATAATTCAATCATTTCTTATATAGTGAAATCTATGGATTATCCATAACTATAGAATAACATGTATGCCACAGTAAATAACTTTTTTATTATGTAAATATTTCGTCTTATGTTCCATAAGGCATCATCAGTACAATTATCGAGCAACAATATGAATTGAATTCAAAAAAATAGTAGTGTACATGTTTAAATTGGAATCCCTCTACGTATACAGTAGGGTGTTCATGAATTAAACCTAATGGGCTGAAATTAAAACTAATTAAATTGAAATATAATAGCTTTGGAGCTTGTGGGAAAAGTGGTGGAGGCTATGTTATGTTGGCTTACTGTTTTTGTCTTGGGTGTATTATTTCTGGAAAATTTTCCATGTTACTCCTCTAAATAAATATTAATTTTTTATGGCTATTTTTGTTTAGGAGTACCCCCTTTTTATAACATCGTTGACTTTTTACTTAATTTTTAGGACATTACTGATGTTTTAAAGACAGATAAGGAAGAATGATTTTAGACATACTTTTGCAGCATGTTCCTGGTTGTCTTCTTGTGGAGCGGCATATGGCGATATACATTTGTATTACTGCTAAAGTATGGCCGAAAGGGTGGGGATTGGAAATGTGGAGAGAGAGAGAGAGAGAGAGAGAGATGTGGAAGAATGTCAGGTGAGGCAAGAGGTATATGAATTTTTAAACTCAGATTTTAAGGGTGTGCTGAGAATTCTTTGGGAAGAAGATGAAAGATAGAAATTTTTGGGGAAAGGAGGATTGAATATGATGGAGCAGGATTAGAGGCGGGAGTAATGGGGTGTGAGCCGTTTCGACAGTGGGCTGTCTTTGGAGCTTGTGGGAAAAGTGGATGCTATGTCATGTCGGCTTGGTGTTTTTGTCTTGGGTGTATATCTGTGTTGTTTTCTATTTTCAGATTGATTTTTAAAAACCATAATTACCCAATGCAGCTAATAAATTATGCCAACAAATCAGCAAAAACCTGTGAAAACAATCCAACAACCAAAACAAGCTTCCAAACACAAAAAATCCTCAAACTGCCATACATCCAGAACATGTACAAAGTATACAAATACATTTTTACACACATTGACTATAAGTTGGTATTCACCACAAACCACTTCTAAAACCTACAAAATCTCACACATGCAGAGAAATACTAGAACACCATAATGTAGTTTACAAATTTCCTTGCCAACGAGACTGTGATGTCACCTACACAGGTTCCACGATCAGATCTTACTACAGGAACACTTTCATGACTGTAACATACCAATTCCAGAACATTTAAACAATATGAAACATAAAAACCAAAAGAAAAACAGAAATAGCGGTCCACACTCTTGAACAGAAGCATACAAAGCCATAATAATAGACATACAGGAAAATGAAACAATGCTTAGAATATCAGAAACTATACCATAAAATGTTAAAGAAACTCGATAAACATTCACCATCCCTATATAATCTCCGAGAGTTGGAAGCTCCAAAACATAAAAATTAGGTCATGACTCTGACCAATAGAAAACAACACAGATACACCCAAGACAAAAACACCAAGCCAACATGACGTAGCATCCACTTTTCCCACAAGCTCCAAAGACAACGCACTGTTGAAATGGCTCATACCCTGTTACTCCCACCTCTAATCCTGCTCCATCATATTCAATCCTTCTCCTTTCCCCAAAAATTTCTATCTTTCATCTTCTTCCCAAAGAATTCTCAGCCCACTTTTAAAACCTGGGTTTTAAAATTCATATACCTCTTGCCTCACCTGCAATTCTCCCACACCTCTCTATCTCCACATTTCCAATCCCCACGCGCCCCCTTCCTTTCAGCCATACTTCAGCAGTAATACAAATGTATATTGTCATACACTGGATGCTGCTCAATAAGAGGACATCCGGTAACATCCTACAAAGTTATGTCCAAAATCATTCTTCCCACATATTCTTCATGTAGCTCTCTTTAAAACATCAGTAATGCTAAAAACTGAGTAAAAAGCCAATGACGTTATAAAAAGGGGTACTCCTAAACAAAAATAGCCATAAAAATTAATATAACAGATAAATTTATTTAATACAATTGAGGATTCCAAACTTTTTGAATAGTGAGACAGTCGTTCTGATTAAGATTAGGTCTATGGGTCTTCAGCACTTTCTTTATATAAACATTCATGTTTATTCAAATTAAGTGGATATTGAATCCAACATTATTTCATAGCCGAATATAGAAACTACATGAGTTTCATGCCGAATATAGAGACTATAAAAGTTTCGGCAGATACAAGCATACGCCAACCTTTCATGACAGAGCAACTCGTAGTAAAGGTGGAGCAGGTTCCGATCACTGCCCTTAGTATTTTCCCATAATGTAAAACACATCTCCTAGGAGTTGTGTTTTACATTGTGGGAAAATACTAAGGACAGTGATCAGAGCTTGCTCCACCTTTACTACAAGTTGCCCTGTCATGAAAGGTTGGCGTACGCTTGTATAGTCTCTATATTTGGCATGAAACTCATGTAGTTTCTATATTCGGCTACAGGGCAACTCATAGTAAATAATGTTGGATTCAATATCCACTTAATTTGAATAATTTTGCATTGCCGAAGTGAAGCCTTTTGGCTCTCTTTTTCAGCGTTCATGTTTATATATGGATCTATGTAGCAGCTTAGCATTTTGCCATTGGATCCTGTGGTTAACATTTTCAATTCCATGTTGTGTAAGGCCAGATTTGTGAGGTTTAATAAGACGGATGTGGTCTTGATGTTCAGAGATATGTTTATTTATAGATCTTCCTGTTTATACATAGACAAGTTACATGAACATGGTACTTTGTATATGCCAGGTAGCATTATTGGTGAGAGTGCCTTTTGGAGAAGGTAGCAAGTTGTGAATTTGGTTGATAGGTTTATAGGTAGCAAAGAATTGATATTTTGTCATAATTTGTGCCATACATTCAGAGATGCCTTTAATGTCTAATATAGGAGTCCTATGGGCTTCTTGTCTGGGTTGATTTGTAGAGTGGTTAATTATTTTTTGGGTTATTATTGGATTATATCCATTTAGTAAGGTTGAAAAGAATTGGAAACTCAGTTTCCAATTCTTGTTTTAGAGATTCTTCAGAAGAACAAATCTGGTGCACTCTTGATACTAAGGATTTTGTGATGCCATATTTTTGAGATGGATGGTGAGCTGATGTATTGTGGGTATAACGGCCTGAAAAAATTGATTTTCGGTAGACAGAAGCGGAAATGGATCCATCTTTTTTTGTGCTGGATGTGTACATCAAGATTATTCTTTTTCTAGTGTGAATTTGATAAGAGGATGTAGGGTGTTGATTTTTTTGTAGAGTACAGTTCAGTTCTGGTTCTGTGTGACTCCAAACTGCAAAGATGTCATCAATGCACCATAATTTGAATAATTCCACTATGTCCAATGGAAATCTTTTGGTTAGAAATTCTATTGTCTCTTTGTGAGAGATATTAGTGAGAAGAGAGAGAAATGATGATATCAAAGCTTACTAACATGTCTGTATCTGCTAGTTTAATGTATTTTTATTCTTGTATGAAATTCTGTGGAATCCGACCATCCTCTAACTGAAGATGAGCTGAATGTACTAGCACAAGGTCATAAGTTGCAATTTTGTCCAAACTTATTCCATATTTAGATTTCATACACAACATTGAAAAGAATACAGTCATCTGTCTAATATTGAAGCTAATAGACTATGTTTTGAAATAGCCAAAGTGATCTATGATGTACAACCATCAGAATTTAAAGCTCTGAATTCCTTAAAATGAAATAATAAAATAGTTATCATCAAAGCTGCCAAAGGCAATACCACTGTAGTCTTACATGCTGAATCATACAATTGAAAAATGAATTTACTGCTTTGTGATCACAATACATACTCCCAGCTTATGGTTCACCACAATTACATAAAAGTAACTATCCACTTAAACCTATTGTGGATTCTGTAGACAATCCCATGTATAAAATATCAAGATTTCTGTCTAACCTTCTCTGTTCCCTCATTGGCCACTCAGCTTCTTCGATAAAAAAATTCCATTGAATTTCATACAAGAATAAAAGATATTAAACTAGCATGATATTAAATTAACATATTATACTACATAAAACAAAATATTTACATAATAAAAAATTTTTTATTAAAATTATTTACTGTGGCATACATGTTATTCTATAGTTATAATTCAATTCCTGCTGTAGAAGGTCTTCAGTGGAACATATATTATGAGCATGATGTAATAAGTCTTAATAGTTTCAATTTTTTGACTGGATGATGATAAGAAGTAACATGGATATAACAATCAGTAAGTGCTTCTTTTCTAAGAACTGAAAATTGTAAACTTCCACTGGCTGACAAAGAATTAATATATCTAAAATAGGTTATTTTATTGTTTTTCTCCTCCTCTAAGGTAAATTGCATTCTAATGTGAAGCATATTTATTTTTAAGACAAATAGTTTCAAATCTTATGGAGAACCATTCCTTATTAAAATATAAAAATATCATTCACATATATACCATGCTGCAGGTTTAGGGGAAATGTCTTTAAGGGGAGATGATGTTCATAATGCTCCACATAGTAACTGGCAAGAGAGAGAGAGACACAGCTATGGGTAGAGAGAAGACTATCCATAGCTGTGCGTTCAATCTGTCATTGTGGAATTATAAGGCAGGTGATTATAATAGTCTTAGATGTCAACTTGGGGAAGTTTCATGGAGGGAGGAATTGGAAGGCCGGGATATCATTAGCGCGTGGGAAATTATGAAAGAATATTTGTTGGCAGCAATGGTAAGTTGTATACCACGAGTGAACAAGAGGACGCAATTTGGAGTAAAGTGGATGACAAACAATATTAAACAGGAATTGCATGCGAAAAAGAGGCTGTGGAAGAGATGTAAGGAGACAGGTGAAGAGCAGATGCATGAAGAATATAAGACACAGGCCAGGAGAGTGACTAGTATGGTAAGGAAGGTGAAACTGGAATATGAGAAGAGATTGGCCCTAAGATCCAAAGAAAATCTTAGGCAATTTTTTAGCTATGTGGCCACTAGGAGGAGAAATGATTGTGGAAGAATGACATTGTGGGATAAAAATTGGAATAGAGTGAATGATGTAGAGGACATAGTGGAATTGTTCAATGAACACTTTATTGGTGTATTTCATCCTGGAGGAGTAAATTTTAATACTAGAGGGATAGGGCAGGTTCGAGGTTTAGAGGTGCAGGAGGAGAGCATGTTCCAAACACTGAGTACTCTGGATGTCAGTAAAGCTGTGGGACTAGATGGTATTTCACCACGAGTTTTGAGAAAATGCGCTAAAGAACTGACAGCTCCTTTGACCTGGCTTTTCAATGAAAGTCTGGCTATGGGAAAGGTGCCCAAGGAATGGAAGGAAGTTAAAATAGTGCCATTGCATAAGGGCAGTAGCAGACTGGAATTGTCTAATTATTGACCAGTTTGTGTGTCATCAGTAGTTGTTAAGATCTTGGAGAAATTAGTTAGGGACCGTATACAACATTGGGCAGATGAGGACAATGTTATCCGTGAGAGTCAACATGGATTTGTGAAGGGGCACTCTTGTTTTATTAATATGCTAGCCTTTTATAATAACGTTACAAGAGCAGTAGATGAGGGAAAGGCATATTGTTACACCCTGATACCTTAAGAATGTAGAATTCCCAGTTATCATGGTGTAACATGAAGAGAAAATAAAATAAAACCCCTGTATTAAAGCTAATAGATGAATTATTTAAAATAAAGAAAAATATTCTTGCATTCAAGTAAAATATATAACAAAAAAAAGTGTTTGTTGAAATAAATAATAAAAGAAGGAAAATATTACGGTTGTGATATAAAACAATTAGCTAAGTAAAACAGAAAATATTAGTAATAAGAAATTGTATGTGAGAGGCTAGAGATTAAAATATTAAGTAAATTCTTAAAAATTTGGAAGGGGGGGGCTAGATAAGATAGAGGCTAGCAAAAGAAAAACAATAGACTATCGCTCAGGGTCAATTCCCGTATTTTGAGACATCATCATGGGCTCGCCGACCAAAGGATGTTTGGCAGAAAAACGCCACCCTAATTGGTCGGTGAAGTCGAATCAAGTAAGGGGCAGAGAAAAGAAATTAAAGACGGTGCCGTTAGGAGTCAAGGTATAAAAGGTTAGAAACTCCCCCCCCACACACACACACAAGGCTTTTTTTTTTCGGATAGTTTCGTCGCGAGCTCCTTCGTATAGGTTTCACGTGGTTTTCCTGAGTGGCGGGATTGGAGTTTATCTCCGTCGTCACAACAAGGAAACAAAAGTGAGTGGGATTTCGATTCCGTATTTCCTATGGTAAGAAACGAGGAATGCCATTTAGCCAAAGGAAAGAAAGTATATTCTATGTGTTTCATCATCCAGTGACAACTACAAAAAAAGGAAATCTGCAAAGAAGTCATCCACCTGATGAGTTTCACAGCCATTGTATAGATGATTCAAAGTGTGTCCTTAATTCAAGTACGAAAGGTTAAGATCACGTAAGCATAGTTTATTGCCAAAAGAACTAAGGAGTGACAGATTATAGGAGAGATCATACCAGGATAGAATAATCGGATAAAGGTAGAGGCCAATATAGAAAACTCAAGAGAAAAAGGTACTGTAAAAATCTCATGTTAACTGAAAATCGTCTGTAATTGTTATCATTATTCTATTACTGAACTGTTGAAGAGACTAAGGAAAGTTATACTAGGACTTTAGTGCATGACTGATTATAATGAAAGTATGCTTGTTAATATTAATATTATATAAGTAAGTATGTGTCCTGAAATTTATGCATGTGTATTGTAACTTATAGGAAAGTTTTAAATGTCAAAGTTATGTCTTATGTTAGGGGTGCTTAAGGGTCAAAGCTGTATAACTGAGAGGAGACCTCCACATAGCCTTTAAAGGAATGCGGAGAACCGACCAGGGCTTCTGACCTAATGTCCAATCCTCACCTTCTCGTGGTGCACCCTGTTGGGTATCTACTTTGATACTGAACGAACGAGGATGGGCTGGCAATTTGGGATTTAGCCAACCAAATTGTATTCTTATTGGTTAAACCAAAATAAAAAATGATGGTACAACATGACAAAATTTCATGCCGGCTGGGGCGTCGCCCGGTTAAACAAGGCCCCCGTTGTTTTCGCCAGGGAACCAGGGCGAACAGCGAAAAGTCAGCTACTGGAACAAATCTGAAAACAAACCCCAACTCAACATCACCAGAGTTAAAGATCGGTACTATCAATGTAAGAAGCCTGAATGGCAAAGAAATGGAGCTAGCTGAGGAATTAGATAAGTACCAGATCGACATAATAGGGGTGACTGAAACAAAAAAGACCAAAACTGGTGAGATCTTTCTGAGCAATAAATACAAAATGTTATATTCAGGCAATGACAATCAAGGAAAAGAAGGAGTAGCCATAGTATTCAACACAAAATACGAGGCTAATCTTCTTGAATGGCAGTCAGTCTCAAGTAGAGTAATGTGGGCAAATATGAGAATGGGGAACTGGACAATGAGACTTATTTGTGCCTATGGTCCCACAGAAGGTTCTACTAAGGTAGAAGTGGAGGAATTTTTTGAGGCTTTAGAAAAAGCAACTGACACAATGAAAAAGGAAAAGCTGGTCCTTGTTGGGGATCTAAATAGTAGAGTAGGAAATGATTGTGAGACATACAAAAATATTTTGGGAAAATTTGGAGAAAAGAGCAAAGCTAATAATAATGGCAAATATCTGTTGGATTTCTGCTCAGGACATGGACTGGTTATTACTAACACCATGTTCCAACATAAAAATGTGCACAAATTCACATGGAGAGAAGAGGCTAGGAATAAGAAAAGTCTCATTGACTATGTTATTGTTGATAGTGATGTTTTCTCCCTGGTGCAGGACACCAGAGTGTACAGAGGATTTGAAATTGGAAGTGATCACTATTTAGTCGTGAGCAGGATAAAATTGAATTTCATATTGAAAAGAATAACACGTAAGAAAGTTTTAAAGCGAATAAAAGTTGAGCAGCTCTCAGATGTAAACTGTAGACTAAAATACAGAAATATTATTGAAAAGAAAATGAAAGAGTTTGAGAACAGGAATCAAACCTTGGAGATTCAGTGGCAAACTCTGAAGGAAACATTGATTGATTCTGCCAGAGAGGCATGTGGTGAGGTTGTGTGCAAAGATAAAAAAATCAGAACTCCCTGGTGGACACAGGAAGTTAAAGAGGCAGTGAAGGAAAAGAAGAAAGCATATCAAAAGTTCCTGGCAAATAAGTCAGCTTTTACTCTTACAGAATACAGAGACAAATGTAAGAAAGCTAAACAGTGTGTAAAACTAGCTAAACAAAAGTCATGGGAGGACTTTGGCAAGAATATAGAAAATAAATATCAAGAAGGTGGCAAAATATTCTGGAGATTGTTGAAGAAGCTTAGGAATGGAGGAAAGAGTGCTGTAAAAGGAATTAGAGATGATAAAGGTGAAATGAAAACAGGAGAAAAAGATATCCTTGAAGTATGGTGTAATTACTTTGAAAAACTGCTAAATGAAACAAGCAGTGATGACAGCACAGTGATAAAAAACACTGCCCAGGCATGCAGTCAGGAATACATATCCATACTTGAAGTAGAAAAAGCCATCAAAGGGTTGAAATGTGGAAAGGCAGCAGGAGTAGATGATATTCGACCAGAAATGCTGAAGTATGGTGGTATAAGAGTCTTACAGTGGCTGCACTGCATAGTTCAGAAAGCCTGGACAGAGGGACGAATTCCCGATGATTGGAGTAGAGCTCTCATAGTACCCATATATAAAAAGGGAAATAAAACTGGATGTGAGAATTACAGAGGTATTTCCCTACTGAGTGTTCCTGGCAAGATCTATGCAAGTATACTTGAGAAACGGTTGAGAAGAATTGTGGAAGAAAAGTTTGGTGAAGAACAAGCTGGATTCAGGCCAAATAGAGGCTGTCAGGATCAGATCTTCACTTTACGACAAATAGTCGAGAAAGCATGGGAATATAACAAAGATCTGTATTTAAGTTTTGTCGATTTGGAAAAGGCATATGACAAGGTGCCAAGAGAGAAGCTATTCAATACGCTGCAGTTATATGGTGTCAATGGGGCATTATATCAAGCAATACTTAGTCTTTATTTGAGTTGTGAGTCAGCAGTTAGAATTGAAGGAAGTACAGGAAGATGGTTTAATGTTAAATCTGGTGTGAGACAAGGATGTACATTATCCCCTCTGTTATTCATTATCTATATGGATCACATTATGAAGAAATGTGGTATTAAACCTGATATCAAAATTGGAGATGTTAATGTCAGCTCTTTGCTTTATGCGGATGATGTTATACTTCTAAATAAATCCGCTACAAGTCTGCAAGATTCTCTGACGAAATTGAATAGCTGTTGTAATAGATATGGTATGAAGGTCAGCAATAAAAAGACAAAGACAATGAAAATAGGCAGAATCATTGAAAATGTCAACTGTGTTGTGAATGGAGAACCTGTGGAACGAGTAAAACATTTCAGCTACTTAGGCACAATTTTTACTGAAGATGGTAAACTAAATATAGAAATAGACAACAGAATCAGCAAAGCTGGTATGGTCGGAAGTCAGTTGAATAAATTCATATGGAATAAGAAAGAAATTAGTCGGAACACTAAATTAGCTGTATACAAGACTGTGTTCAAACCAATTTTAACTTATGGATCTGAGAGCTGGGTCAGAAGTAAAACACTTCACCAAAGACTAGAGACCGCAGATATGAGAGTCCTGAGAAAGATTAGAGGCGTGAACAGATGCCATCAATGTCAATATCATATTAAAAATGAGGATATTAGGAAAGAACTTGCCATTGTCAGCATCCAGGAATGCGTTAGCAGAGCTAATCTCAGATGGTATGGTCACTTAAATAGAATGGGAGAGGAAAGATTAGCAAAACAAGTGTTCTCTGCCAGGTTGGCAGGAAAACGACCCAGAGGAAGACCAAGATATAGGTGGATTGATACGGTACAAAGTGCCTTAGACGATAGAAATATAAGATCTGATAATGTTGGAGTCTTGACAAGTAACAGACTGATTTGGAGGAAAATTGTAGATAGGAAGTTAGTAATGATGTAATTTTTTCATGTAGTACTGTCATATCCTGTACACTGCTTGAGGGTACATGGCAGGAATTTGATGATGATGATGATGATGAGTTATGTGTTAGTACAGTGAAAGGATAATTTAATCTACATAGTTTTGGATAGTTAAATAGAGTGAATTGATTACATACAGGGTGTTCGGGATAAATTTGACATATTTATAATTAATTATATTTTTCCGTAAGTTACATGTATTAACACACACTTCTCTTCATTTAAAAGTTTGGACCCGTCTTCATTCATATACAAGATGTCAGAAAGGATGGATAGCTGGAACCCACCTGAATCATGGAAGAGAATAACTTGTATCATGATGATTCGTGCCCGCCATCAAAATAAGGATATTACGACTGCTGCCCAATGCTCCCTGAATACAGTAAAAACAATCAGGCATGAACTAGAGACTTGCAATGGTGACTACGAGGATGTAGCAAGAAGAAAGATCCCTAGCAGACGATCTGATTGCGTTCGTACAGCAGAATTCCTCGCAAATCTGCAGGAACAGGTGTTGAAGAACCGTGGCATTGGAATTCGGGCTTTGTTCGTGGAGTTGCTAACTGTAGTCAAGCCCTGGATAACAAGGGTAGCCAATGGTAGGCCGTATGTATGGCAGCAGGATTCGGCCCTTTGCCACACCTCTGGGAAAAGTCAAAAATGGTTGTCTGAAAATTTCTACGACTTCACCAGTCCAAATGTTTGGCCTCCAAACTCCCCAGACCTTAACCCCATGGATTATTTTGTATGGGGCGCAGTTGAAAAAGACACCAATCGCACTTCCAGTAATACAAAAGCCCAGTTAATGGATAAAATTAAAACAGTTTTTGCAGCCCTTCCCAGGGAGACTGTAGCATCAGCTTGTTCGAGGTTCCGAAGCAGAATTGAAGCTGTGATCGATGCTAATGGTGGTTATTTTGAGTAAATCTTGTTGATAGTATTGTAATTAACTCTGCCTGTAATGTTTTTTTGTCAATTCATTAAATTTAATAGATACAAAGAAGATTTTCTTTTTCCTTACGAAACTGTCAAATTTATCCCGAACACCCTGTATGTCCATGTGCTACAGCATATAGCATATTCAGACTAATATAGGGTTAGCTAAAGTGTTAATTAGATAAGGAATTATACATATGATTGTATGAGTCGAATTTGTCATGGCGGCATGATCGCATTACTCATATAGGATCGTAGCCAAATTACTTGTGATAAGCTAATGTTATTTTGTAAATAATTTCTTAGTATTGAATTGAATTATATTAGAAATTGAATTGTTCCATGCTAATGAGTTTAATAAACCTTTGTTCATTGATAAAACAGTTGTCTGAAATTGCTACCCAATGCACCACTTGAAAAACTTATGAACCTAATCATGCGGGAAATTAATGTGTTAAGAAATGAGATAAAGTGTCACGACTGCAATATTGTTTCACATTCAGACATATTTTAGTAATTGCTCCTTGTTTTTGTATTTAATATCTCAAACTAAATGTCCCAAAAGGTGCAGCATAATATAAATATTAGGGACACTAAGGGGTGAAATAACTTAAATATTTGTATTTTGGGGTGATATCTCGTACATGGATAAAAGTTGAATATAGACAAGCAGAATTTCACTAGATAGAAAACTAATCATAAATTGGGACACAACAATATACTGCCATTTTCTTGGATTTAGCGAAGGCATTTGACTGGATTCAGGATTAGCTGTCTGATAGGTATCAGAAAGTTGTGTATGGCGGGGCAATTTCAAGGAGGCAGAGGATTACAAGTGTGGGTCCCACAGGGCTCGTTACTGGGACCTATATTGTTTAATCTTTATATAAATGACATTGTCAGTGGATTGCAGGGGGATATTCAGTTGTTTGCAGATGATGTGAAGCTGGGAAGGGTTATTAGTAATAGTGCAGATGTGGTAGTGCTGCAGGGGGATTTGAATAAGCTAGACAGATAGGCAAATGAATGGGAGTATCGGTTTAATGCAACAAAATGTAAGTGCTTGAGGTTTTGGACACATCGATGGTACGCTGCATACTCTATTGGAGGAGTTATACTTGAGGTAGGGGAGACAAGAGATCTGGAGTTGATTGATAGAAACCTGAAATTCAGGGGACATATTGCAAAGGTGGTGAAGGTAACACAGAGGACTGCTGCAATAATGATAAGGATACTGACCTGCAGAGATAAAAGAGTTATCATTCCACTGTATAAGACCCTGATCAGATGACACTTAGACTATTGTTCTCAGATTTAGTAGTTCCCAGAATTTGAAAGGGATAAATTAACTGTGGAAAGGGTACAAAGGCATATAACAAAGATGGTTTCAGGACTATACAATGTTAGTTATGAGGATTGGCCTCAGGGAATGTGGACTGTAGAGTTTAGTGGATAGAAGAAGGAGAGGTGATATGATTGAGACTTTTAAACTGTTGAGACCTCCTTACAGGGTTGACACTGGGGAGTTCTCTCGCTTGGTTGAACAGTGGGAAGGAGTGATGACAAGGGGCCATCCCTGGAAGTTACGAAAGGAAACTGTGAGCAAGAGGGTGAGGAGTGGTTTATTTTCATGGAAGGTGGTTGAACTGTGGAGTGCATTGCCTGATAGAGTGGCAAGAGCGAGAACGGTCAATGAGTTTAAGGAGTGGTATGATAGACTTTGTGTTTCCTTGGAAGGACCTCCTGCGATGAGTCTTTTGAATCCTTGGAGGCCTAAATAATAATAATAATAATTTGCCTTGTACACTAAAATAACTAGTCAACTAAAAAGTCATAAAGTTTGATAATATCCAGAGGAAAATCTTTTAAGTAAATTAATAGTATTTGTCAAAGGAATATTTGTGAAAAGAGATACTATATCAAGACTAATCATAATGTTTTAATGTTATAAATGAAGATTTTTGCTTTAAAATCTAAGTAGTTCTTAATGTAAGAAGAAACTTAGAAACTTTAGTGGCCAGCTGATGCAACTTACCACTGATCTTAAGAGAATATCTTGCTTATCTTGGAAAGACCGTATAAATTGTGTGGATGAGCATAAAGATTTTAAATTTTTTCTTTAATTCTTTATTCCAACAGGCGATGTTATCAGTCAATTACTCGAATTTATTAATTTGGCTAGAAGTTGGATAAGATGAAATGGAATAATAAGTAGAAAAATCACATAGCATTAAGGAAATCTTCCTAAAATATTCTCTTGTATTTTGTATGACTACTGCTTTCTCCTTGTCAGCCTACGTAATAATAAGATTATTCTTTTTTAGAGAATGAAGTGCTTTAAATTCTAAAAGAGTTATGTTAGATAGGTGCAGTTTTTCTCTGAAGAGAATCGTGACTGAAAACGGACTTTGTTGGCAGTCTGAGATGGAACTGAATGTAAGCCTGTCAATAAGATTTTAAAAAAAAAAATCCATAATAGATAACCTAATCAGAGAGATGGCATTCGGATGATATTCGTGGCCGTTGGCTAATACAGAAATCTCTTCTTGAGTAAAAGAACATCCTGATAAATTTACTATTAAACTATCCTTATTGTTTGTTTGTAATATTAGTAGATTGAACCATATACAACGGTTGACTAGTTAATTAAATTTTTGTATAAGAGAGATACGAATCTAAGCACTCTGGCCTAGCAGAACATCATCTCAACTAAAAATAGGGTTCTTTGAAAGAAAAGTAAACTTTTACATAAAAGTAGATTCCTTGAAAAGTAGTTATAAAAGGAGAGCTACAAAGTCTTTCTACACTGACTGGACTTAAACAGATCTGATGGCCTTTGGTTATCTCCTTAATTAGGAAATGTTAGTGTGTCTTATGTAAATTCCTGATTATTAGCTTGTTTCATTAATTTATTATTTATTTTTATTTAATTTTTTTAATTAGGAATTTGCTGACCATCTATTGTCTTACTTTTGCTGTAGGTTCTTTTAAAATTGATTATTTTATTGCACTTTGTTTTGTGTTCCATTGTTAACTGTAACTGAAGATGCTTTTGATAAATGCAAAAATCTTTGAAGATGCAAAAATTTTACATCTAATAAATTTATTGCATTAAGTTTCACTTTCTGTCTTTAATTTTTTTCAAACTTCTTCCACTTATTGTTTTGTGTGTATTATTATAATTTTAATATTGTATTTCTGAAGATGTGTGACAGAAACAAAACATAAGAACTGTTAAACCCACTGGCAGCTCATAAATGTTGTAGGGCTGCAGCCCCTCCAGTGTAAAATGAAAGTTCCTGTTTTATTATCGCCATTAATTTTTATATATTTAGCTAAAAACCGTTATTTTCTTGTTTGTAACAAATACCCTCAATAGTATTTTATATAATTCATTTTGTGGCAATTGTCGTATTTTGCAATAGTCAATGTACTGTGTGGGCTAGTATACTCAACACTGGAGCTGCATTCAGTGCAGACCGCACCAAACCACTACCTAGTGGGGATAACGTAGTGGGAGTAACACATGATTTACGTGCAGTTTGGCTGTTAGCATTGAAGCCCAAGATGCTTTGTTACTACTCATGCACTGATTTTAACATTGATTAAAAATTAACATTGTTGTCGTTATCTTAGGTAAATATTGTGCGGTTTTTCTTTTTTCTGTTTAATTCTAGCATTTAATTTACGAGGGTTGTTTGAAAAGTTTGGTAAATATCCAATAGACGGCAACACAATTCGTTCCTTCATACCAGTGTTGGTATGTGTCATCTTTTTCATGACCCTGGCCAAATTTTAGCCAGGCGCAATGCATAGTTCTCATTTGGCAAACATTTAAAATGACCATGTTCGCATTTTTCGTAAAAATTGAGAAAAATGAGATTCGTGCAGTGATAAAATACTTTTATTTGAAGAAGTGGATGGCCGCACATATCAAAGCCAAGTTAGATGCAGGGCATGGGGACTCTACACCAGACTATTTATTAAAGACTGTTTATTTTTGGATAAATGAGTTTAAACATGGTCATAAGCCCATCGAAGATGAAGCACGCTCTGGACACCACTACAAAGGCGAAGGAAATTATTGACAAAATCCATGGTATCGTTATGGAAGATCGCCGAGTGAAAGTGCACTTTAATCTCGGCAATCTCATGCTGATTTTAGCATGAGATTGCTGAGATTGTAGGCATCTCAACTGAACGGGTGTATAATATTCTGCACGAAAAATTGTACATTAAAAAGTTGTGTGTGCGATTGTTGACTGTGATTGTTCACTGTCGATCAGAAACACATGCTAAAAGACATTTCAACAGTGTTTGGTGACATATAATCATAAATCACCAGATTTTTTGCATTGATTCGTGACTGTAGATGAAACTTGGATCCACCACTACATACCTGAGTCCAAGCAGCAGTCAAAACAGTAGACAATGCCCGGTGAAAGAACGTCAAAAAAAAGTGAAGACCGTTTTGTCAGCTGGGAAGGTGATGGCCACTGTTTTTTGGGATTCCCAAGGAATTATCATGATAGACTATTTGGAAAATGGGCAAGACAATAACAGGAATCTATCATGCATCATTGTTGGACCACTTAAAAGAACTTAACAAAAAAAAGGGGCCAAGATTGGTGCAAAAAAAGCGCTCTTTCATCAAGACAATGCACTGTCCCACAGATCAGCCCATCACAATGGCAAAATTGCATGAATTGATATTTGAGTGGATTACTTATTATAATATGTGCCATATACTTAAGACTGAATTTTAAGTTAACTCAGAATGACTTTGGTAATCTTATATTCCAGCTGAATCCTCTGATAACTCATGGGTCACATTTAATGGATATAATGTTCTGTGGGATAATGCAGTCAGCAGTGGGAGAACCCAAATTGTTGATTATGACCTTTCACTTTTCTTAATAATCGATGCAATTTCTATGACACCTTTGTATGTATTCTGCAGTGAATCTTAAAATCTTCTCCCCTGCCCCGTCCAATTTTTGTGGACACTTGAAGAAAATTTATATATGGATGTGAATCACTTTTGCTTTCCAGTATATTAGGCAGGGACCTTATGAATTATGATAGGTATGTAGTCATCAAGTGACTAAAGGGACCTGCCCCAATTAATCTTTTGACAACGTTATCCTCCCAACTGGCTAGGTCTATAGATGTCCAGATAAATCTGGAGACAATGCAGACCACCCGTTGAAAGAACATGTGATAATCCTGCACGTTGAAGACTACACTTAATCAGATTATCTCACGTTCATAGCTACGTCTTAATTTCTTTAACAAGAAACGCAGTTCCTTGTTGTGTGCTGGATAACTGGATCTTAGTTATGTTGGATAGACTAAAAATGTAGAAATGATTTTATTTTTGTTTTCCCTTTTTATTGTACAGTACAATTTTAATGGCTGGACAAAATAAAGATCCTTGCATACTTTCTTCAATTAAATATTGCCTTACCTTGGAGAACTAATTTCATTTTTAATTTTTTAGTGCTAATTTTTTCTAATCACTTACTCAACAAATCATTTTCTTTGTTCTCTAAGAAATTAATTCATAATAATTGTTTGAAATATTATTTAAAAAAAAAAACGGTTGCCAACATTATGTTGGCAGCCATTATTCCAGATTATGTTATTTTTGTTTTTGTTCAAAATCATATTTTGAAGAATACTTCACAGATTTCCTGAAGGATGTGCTTGGGTGAACTTTGCTTTATAGAGAATAACATGAAATTTAATCATCACTAATTTTTTTTTTTTTTTTTTTTTTTTTATATTATAATTTACTGTTTTTTCCACTTTCACCTTTTTGGTTTCCCTGTATAATTGGTCATTATAAAATGAAATTAACAGTTATGATTTAAAATGGATATTTTTTTTTCTGCTAGTTCAGATATTATGCTCCAATTTTAAAGTTAGCAATACTTTTGCTTATATTTTATCAATTGGGAAAACATGCTACAATTGAAACATAAATTATTTCACCAAACATTTAAAAAAAATAAATAAAATAAAATATATAAACTATAATGTGAACATTTTCACCTTGCCAACACACAGTATCGATGTGATATGGATTCCAAATTTCTTGTGTGGGAGATATATATTACAAAGTTTTGAAATAAAAATCACTGCTACAATGATGTTTATTATTTTAACGGTATAATAGAACACAGAAACTAAGTAAATAATTAATTTATTAACTTGATGCTGATATTTCGCTGGTATTATAACCAGCATCTTCAGAGCACAAAAACACTGTTTGTCACAATACGTGAGACTAAAACAACATGGTGTACTTAAACAAAATTGTAGCAGCAACACAAAGACTAGAGTCCTGATTTTGGCGCCCTCTATCTGGAAAAAAAAAAAAAAAAAAAAACCGCTATCATATATTACTAGAGTCCTAGAAAAGTGCTAGTTTTTTTCCTAATATGACTGTCTCCCAGATCTTCGGCAAGTTAATACAGCCATATTTGTTGAGATTTGGAGTGTGTTTTAGGGCTTCTGTCGCCTCTAAGAACAATCTCTCTGATTTATATGGGTTTCTGTGTAGTACTTTTGTGTCTTTGCAGTTGATCCTGTGTGCAGGGGTATCCAGAGCATGGTCTGCTAGGCCCGACTTCCCATAATGATATTTCCGGACCTATCGTTTATGTTCGCTGATGCGGATATTCACAGTTCTTCCTGTTTGACCGTAGTAGGCTTGATTGCATGAGCAGGGTACTTGGTAGACTCCTGGATGTGATAAAGGAGGAATGCTGTCCTTGGGTGAGCGGATGAGGGTGGCTAATTTGCTACATGGTCTGAATGTAGTGTGTAGTTTATGTTTATTGAGAATTCTTGAGATCTTTTCGGATGTGCCTTTAATGTAAGGGATGGTGACTGTTTTGTTGTAGTTCTCTGTGGTGGATGGTGGGAGGGGTTTCTTAGGAGTGTTTAGTATTTTGTTTATTTTTTGTGGATTGTAGCCGTTGGCCAAGAAGGTGTGGCGTAAGTGAGTCAGTTCAGCAGTAAGAGCCTTGTCATTTGAACAGATTGCTCTCGCTCTATGGGTTAGCGTTTTTAATATGCCATATTGTTGAGAAGGATGATGGTGTGATTGTTTGTGTAAGTATCTGCCTGTATGTGTGGGTTTTCTGAAAACTGAAAATGATAAGGAACCATCTGGGAGACGTGTGATGAGTGTATCCAGGAAGGGCAGACAGTTGTTGGCTTCCAGTTCCATAGTAAAGTGGATTTTTGGATGTTGGCTATTTAAATGTGCTAAGAATGTTTTCAATGTCTCAGGGCCATGTGGCCAAATAGCAAGCACATCATCAACATAGCATAGCCAAAGTGTTGGTTTGAGAGTGGCTGTATTGATTGCTTGTTTTTCCAGGTGTTCTATGTAAAAGTTGGCTAGGGGGGGAGAAAGGGGTTAGCCCATGGCTGTCCCATCAATTTGTTTGTATATTTTTCCTTTCCATGTGAAATATCCTGCATGTATTGTGAATTTGAATAGTTCAAATATATCAGGGGGGAAGTGTGACTTCAGTAGATTGAGGGTTTCTATTAGTGGTACATTTGTGAATAGTGAAGTGATGTCAAAGCTTACTATTAAGTCTGAGCTTTTTAGGGTGAGGTGTTGTAAGATGCTTTTTAGGTGTGCTGAATTTTTGATAAAGGAGGGAGAATTGTTAGTGAGAGTGGCTAGTAGCTTCGCTAAATGTCTAGCCAGTTTGTATGTGGGACTATCAAAAAATAATATCTCACATAAGGAATTCATTGCTATAAAAGAGCTACACAACAACAGCCAGATTACCATAACAAAAGCAGACAAAGGAAATGCAACCATGGTGATGGACACAACTGAATATGAAAACAAAATGCACACACTATTACAAGATCAGTCAACATACAAAATTATAGATCGCAATCCCACCAACACACAAAAGAATAAGGCACGAAAATTATTAAAAAAAGTCGCTTCCTGGCCCAAAGACACAGTTAACAAACTCAAACCCTTCCATGTTAAAACACCGAGGATCTATGGATCACCAAAAATTCACAAACCAGGCACACCCCTACGCCCAATTGTGGACAGTATAAATAGTCCCACATACAAACTGGCTAGACATTTAGCGAAGCTACTAGCCACTCTCACTAACAATTCTCCCTCCTTTATCAAAAATTCAGCACACCTAAAAAGCATCTTACAACACCTCACCCTAAAAAGCTCAGACTTTTTAGGGTGAGGTGTTGTAAGATGATTTGCCAGAAATCATTCTCAGAGAGAATGATTTCTGGCAAATCATTCTCTCTTTTCTTTCTCAATATCAGTGAGAGTAATCTAAGCCTTTAGCTTTTCCTCCAGCTAAGAGGATTATTATCAATTATTTCTAAGACAGATTATTTCAGAAATAGCAACCAGCAGTAGAAATAGTAATATTTAGATTTTTTTAAGAAAAAGAAATAAAAATAATACTGCTGAACTTTCTTTTGTGTGGTATGCATATAAACAGTTTTACATGTTCAAATAATTTCAGAAGACAGTAGAACAGCTGATTTTAGATTGAAAAGAAATATTACAGAATTAGAAGCTTCATGGTACAACAATGTTATTGCTTTATTTCTTTTGTCAGAACAGTAAATGAAGAGTAATAGATTTTGAATACTGCCTTGAAAAGCTTTCAGACCTGTAGAAATTTAGAGTAGTTATGTAACTGAGTTCCAGGAGAGGATAAGGAGGGGGGGGGAAGCATTAGAAAATCTTCAAAAGGAGCATAAATTTTGAATTATTCCATATATGATATCTTTCATATTATATTTGCAACATATCTATGGTGATTACGCACTGGATATTATCGTAATGTGCATCCTACAAAAAAAAAAAAAAGAAGAAGAAGGCAAAGAGTCCCTGCTAAAATAGGATATAAATTTCTGATACTAAGAAGACTCATAATCAAAAACCGAGTAATGCAATTTAATATCATTTGTTGTTCATAAAAACAAAACAAAGAAAAAATGTGTTTCTAAAACTGAAATGTGATGATCCATGTAATGGTAATTTGCTAGGAAAGAAAACAAAAGTTATATTAATTTCTATAAATATTATTTAAAAATAATAAATATTTGACATAATATTTTTAATGCAAACATTTGAAAATTTGCAAAAAAAATTGTTTCTGTGTTGTAAGTAAAGTCAAAGAACAATCAGTGCAACTGTTCTGTTGCACTGATATGAAGAATAAAATAAAGCAAATTTACTATTACTAAATAGTTATATTTGCAAAGACTGAACAGTGATCATTTCAGGATATTGATTATTTTTGCACATGTGAAATTCGTTTCAATTTGGGAAGAGACACAATAAATCAATTGTGAGGCAAAAAAAAGGTCAAATATCATAGGACAGTAAAGGAAATTCCAAGTAACACAGTAAAAGTAAAGACAGGTGACACAAAGACCAACAATTAATCCACTAATGGCTCTAAAATAGCCGTAAAGGGATTAATGGTGGAGGAAGGATGGCATGATAAAAGGTAGAATGTTATTATTATTATTATTATTATTAGACATCTCCAGGAAGTCCAAGACTCATCGATGGAGGGCACCTACTCTCCAACTCCACCACTCAACCTCATCCACACCAACACCATCTACACCAATGCCATCTACTGTTCACCACCGCTACTATTTTCACAGGCAATCACAAGCATCCATGCCCACAGCGGGATTCAAAACCGCAACCTTTTGACTGGAGAGCAGATACGCTAACACTCGGTCAACTAGGCCAGCATATGACAGTAAAGGAAATTCCAAGTAACACAGTACACATAAAGACAGGTGACATGCTGAATGCCTATGAAGTTTTGATCAGTGAAAAAAAACTAGAGTGGTCTGACTATTTCATCCACCTCGGCCAGTTGGGATGTTATAATAATAATAATGAGTAAACTGTTATATTTCAGAAACTTCCACAAGTATTTGTAGTAAATATCAAATAAGAAGAAATTCCTGAAATTAAAAGAAATGGAATCAAATTTCAACCATGGATGAAACTTTACAGCTTGTTAATTTATAATTAACATTGCAAATTTAATTACAAACATGGTGTAGTCAATCTAGAATTTACTGTGGTGAGGAAAATGTTGAAAGAACAGGCAAGGAGGTGACTATTCCCATGTATAACACTTCGGTTGGCCACACCTGGGCTATTTATGCACAGATCTTGTTGTCGGGTTTTTTTAGTAAATCTTAGAAATGATTAGTGATTATTCCCATGTATAACACTTTGATTGGCCACACCTGGGCTATTTATGCACAGATCCTATTGTCTGGTTTTCTTAGTAAATCTTAGAAATCAAAAGGAAATATTAAAAAGAGTGTGGAGTCAGGTTACTGTGGAACTTTGGAATGTAAATTGATAGAGTATACATTACAGATCCTGATACATAGAAAAATAGCTGATATGATAGAGACATAATGTGAGTGGCGCTTACATGATAAATATCAGAGCAAGTTTTCAAAGAGCAGAAGGAATATGAATAAGAGGCCTTCCCCTAAAGTTGCATATGGAGTTTAATGAATGGTTGCACAGGAAGTGGTGGATGATTGGAATACACTGCTAGAGTCGTATTTTTGAAAACTCTGAATGAATTTAAGATGTAGTATGACTAGTATTGAGTTATTTAGTACCTTGTTTTTCAACCTGTGGTTGAAGCACAATTGGTCCTCCAAAAATTTTCCCCCAATCATCGAGCGGCTACATGATTTGGGTGCAGGGCGAGCAGGACACTGCACGTGACAATGTAGCGCCTGAAGTATAGGCGAAATGCGTGGCCGTCAAATGACAGTATTGTGTCAGCTCGCCTGTGGACAACACGTAGCAAAAATTCTTGTTTTATCGCACTTGTCCGTATTGTTTTCTAATATTGTGTTGTGGTATTTCAGAAAACAAGTTATTTCTTTCGTAAAATTTGAAACCCTACAAAATGGAGACAAAAAAAAGTCAAACAGCAAAACCTTTTAACCTTCTTTAGTAGAGGCAAGGACAATATTCAGGAGAAAAGTAGTGATGGTACCGAAAATATGCCAAGTACTAGTGCTTCAAGTTTAGAAGAAACAAAGAAAAAGAAATATGTTGATACTTCGGAATGTGCTACAAACCAAAAAAGAAAAAGAAAAGGATACTTTGTTAGGTGTTTCGACAAGGACTATTTAAAGCTTATCTAACTATTGCTACAGCCTTTGTGTGTAGGCTCTGAAATTCTGTCAAATGACGCTATGAAACCTTCCAAACTTGTTCGTCATTTGCATTCAAAGCATAGAGATTTTATTGGTAAGCCACTGGACTTTTTTCAAAGATTATGTGACTAGATGAAAAGTCAGAAAAGTGAAATGAAAATGATGACGACTAGTGACAAGTCCCTTCTTCAAGCGTCTTATTTAGTTGCTCTTCGAATAGCTAAAACGAAAAAAACATTTACTATTGGTGAGGAGTTAATAAATCCTTGCATCTTAGATGTCGTACAAGAAATTTTGGGTCCTGAAGCCACTAAAAAACTGGAAGCTATATCGCTTTCGGACACCACCATTCAGAGGAGAATTATTGATATGGCCACCAATATTGAAAAGCAAGTTGTAGAGGGGGATAAAGAAATCTAGATGTTTCGCATTTAACTTGATGATTCAACTGACATGAGTAACTATGCTATCCTACTTTGCTTCGTGAGTTATAGTGAAGATGAAGACTTAAGGGAAGAACTTCTTTGTTGCCTTGACTTACCTGGACAGACCACTAGTTTAGAGATATTTAATGCTCTTGACGGGTATTTCTGAGCACAGGGCTTAGACTGGAGGAAATGCATCGGAGTGTGTACGGACGGTGCTGCAAGCATGACTGGACTTCTCTCAAAAGTAGTTGCAAAAATAAAGGAAGTCATGCACCCAGATGTTTTGTCCACTCACTGTATGATCCACCTGGAGCACCTAGCTGCAAAGAAGCTTTCTACTGAACTAAACACTGTGATGAATGATGCAGTGAAGATCATTAATGAAATTTGTAGTCAAGCTATGAACTCTAGGCTGTTCACGACACTGTGTGAGAGTATGGACTCGCACCACCAACATCTCCTTCTCCATGCAGAAGTGAGGTGGTTATCGAGAGGATGGGCTCTTGCACATCTTTTCGAACTGAGGGAAGAAGTAAAGCAGTTTCTGCAAGAGTGAAAATCTGACCTAGTAGAGCCTTTGTTGAATGAGGAATGGATGGCTAAGCTTGCGTATATGGCAGACATATTTAGCCTTCTTAACGAACTTAATATTTTTCTTCAGGGGTCTTGTACAAATATTTTTACACTGAGAAATAAAATGGATGCATTCAAAAAGAAGCTGGCTCTTTGGGATACTCTTGTACAACAGGAAGATATAGAAATTTTTCAACTTTTGGAAGAATTTTTGATTGCTGCTGATGTCAACAAGAAAGTCATAATCAAAATAAGTCATCATTTAAGGGCATTAGCTGAAAACTTTAATAATTATTTCCCTGAAAATGAGGATCCTTGTAAAGGTAACCTCTGGATTAATAATCCCTTGTTGGAAGATATAAAATCATGTGCACTTGATCCTCGTGAAAAAGAAAAGCTGATCGAGTTGTCTTCTGATGTCACTCTGGTTTCCACACATAAATTGTCTGGACACCAGAAACCACTAAATCATTGTCTCAATTTTGGATATCATTCGAAAAAGAATATCCATCTCTGAGTTATAAAACTATCAAATTGTTGGTCGTTTTTTCGACTTCCTATTTCTGTGAAAAGCTTTTTCAGCCATGTCAGTAATAAAAACTAAAAGGAGAAATCGAATGGATGTTACTGCAGCACTTGGTCTCTCAGAAACAACACTCCAGCCACGTATATCAAATTTTCTGACCTATAAGCAGCAGCAGATGTCGCACTAGCTAAAAATTGTAATTTTATAACATTGGATTTAATAAATAAAATACTATTTACATTGGTTTATGTTTCTGTCTTAGCCGTCAGCCGGTCCACGAAATATTTCTCCTATTTTCCCCGTTCCGCAGGTGTAAAAAGGTTGAGGAACGCTGATTTAGTATACACTACCTATGATGTCCTTTTGACTCCATGAAAGTGCGTGGTCATGATGATAATAATGCATCTTAGTTAGTCAGTCTTACACAGAGGTGACAGAGTGCTTTCTCCTTGAAATTCTGATTTTTTCTTTTCTTTGAAAATGAAACCACACAACTATGCTCAGCATTCATTTTAAACAAGCCTAACCTGATATTTTACAAACAGATAGCTGCTGAAAGTAGTTTTATACCATATTCATTTAGTTTTGATAGTCTAATTTCTTATTTATGTTTCATAAGTAGTGTTTTTCATAAGTGTTATCTGTGATCTCAAAATGAAAATAATTTTCCTTTTAGGTTCAAGGCAAAGATCCAAAATTCTGGCGAAGTTTGGATATAGATGCTCCAAATATTAGGCCGTTATTTAAGACCCAAAGAAGTAGTTCCATGCCCACTCCAAAAATGCAAAAAAGTGTAGATACAGGACGTATGTCTCCTTCAATGGGAGGAAAGGGAGATGAAGGTGACTCTTCTCCAACATGTAAGGAAGCTGGATCAAGAGTATCTAATGAAGATAATGTCCTTTTAGATCCAGAAGTACTTACAGACTTTCCTACTCAAGCATTAGTTCTTACTGTTTTGGTAAGTTTCTGTTTTACTTGAGAATAATGGTGATTATCTGAGTGCCTTTCATATGATATTAATTGTGAATGCTATTTAAATTGTAAATACGGAGTGTGTGTGTGTCTCCTTCAATGGGAGGATAGGGAGATGAAGGCAACTCATCTCCAACATATAAGAAAGAATAATGGTGATTATCTGAATGCTTTTTATATAATATTAATTGTAAGTGCTATTTAAATTGTAGAAATTCTTAAAAACACAATTATCTATATGTGTGAGAGCACACAAGATGGCGCTAAGAACAAAATCATTGCATCAAGTAAGTGAGTTTTTATGTGCATTTCACCTTATGATGATGTCCTGTTAGTTTCTGGTAAAAATATTTACAATAATAAAATTATTCTTTATTCTTCTGAATACAGGTGTCCAGTAATCATTATATCAAGCAGCTTATGCACCAACTGATTAAATGGCAAGCTTGTTGTCAAGAATGAATGTGTACGAGGGTTGTTTGAAAAGTTTAGTAAAAAAAATAAGTTAAACACATTTTTTTGGAAAAAATAGCTGTAAAGGGATCAATGGCGGAGGAAGGATGGCATGATTTCATTTTTCAACATAGTCTCCATCAAGATCTATGCACTTGGTCCAGCTAGTTTCCAATTTTTTTATCCCATCTAAAAAGTAGGATTTGTGAAATTGTGCAAAATAGTCATTGACAGCCTTGATGACATCCTCATTCAAAGAAAATTTTTTCCCATTAAGCCAAATTTTTAAGTTTGGGAACAAGAAGTCACATGGGGCCAAATCCAGAGAATACGGTGGATGTGAAACCAATTCAAACCTCAATTCATGCAATTTTGCCATTGTGATGGGCTGATCTGTGGGACAGTGCATTGTCTTGATGAAAGAGCGCTTTTTTTGCACCAATCTTGGCCCCTTTTTTTTGTTAAGTTCTTTTAAGCAGTCCAACAATGATGCATGATAGATTCCTGTTATTGTCTTGCCCATTTTCCAAATAGTCTATCATGATAATTTCTTGGGAATCCCAAAAAACAGTGACCATCACCTTCCCAGCTGACAAAACGGTCTTCACTTATTTTTGGTGCTCTTTCACTGGGCATTGTTTTGACTGCTACTTGGACTCAGGTGTGTAGTGGTGGATCCAAGTTTCATCTACAGTCACGAATCAATGAAATATATCTGGTGAATTATGATTAAACATCACCAAACACTCTGTTGAAATGCCTTTTCACATACTTTTCTGATCGACAGTCAACAATCGTGTTCACAGCTTTTTCATGCAGGATATTATACATCTATTCAGTTGAGATGCTTACAATCTCAGCAATCTCATGCACTTTCACTCGCCGATCTTCCATAATGATACCATGGATTTTGTCAATCATTTCCTTTGTAGTGGCCTCAGTCGGGCGTCCAGGGTGCACTTCATCTTCGATGGACTTACGACCACATTTAAACTTATTTATCCAAAAATAAATAGTCTTCAATGCTGGTGCAGAGTCCCCGTGACCTACATCTAACTCGCCGTTGATATGCGCGCCTTCCACTTCTTCAAATAAAAGTGTTTTATCACTGCACGAAACTCATTTTTCTCCATTTTTATGAAAAATGTGAACACAGTCATTTTAAATGTTTGCCAAATGAGCAAATGAGAACTACTCATCGCATATAGCAAAAATTTTGACAGGGGTTATGAAAAAGATGATACGTGCCAACACTGGTATGAATGAACAAATTGTGTTGACATCTATTGGAAATTTACCAAACTTTTCAAACAACCCTCGTACATGTCGTTGTACACACATGCCACTGGGGAGAGTGCAAGTGAATGCTACTATTTAACGGCACTTAAAGGCAAAGTTGTTAAAGTTCAGAAATGTAAAATGCAGGCAATTTTTTTTTTTATTTCATATGGTGATACAATGACCATGAGCCTCTATTACAGGGAGGTATGGCACCATCTCAATCCCCCCCCCATTTTATCCGGGCTCAGGGTCAGCATAGCTGATGAATTGGGGCTGGGAGGGACTGTTTCTTAAGTATTCCTGACTGTAATTCGTGTGTCTTCACGGGGCCAGTTTGCCTGTTCTGTGGGATGAAAAACCTGAGTTTCTAGGTGATAAAAAACCCTACCTCCGTATGAGACTGGATAACTCACCTTTTGTTGACAGAGACCAGATAAAGGTTCCTCATGTCACCAATGGGAATCGAACCCAGGTCTTTCCTACCACTGGGCTTTGTCTGTACCAACTAAGCTACGGAGTCTCTATGCATGCAATGAAATTAGACATATCAGTGGATGGAAATAAAAGAGCAGAAAAATTTGAGTGAGAAAGCCAAAAGAAAGAGAGAATGAATGATGCAAGAGTGGTATTGTATTGGTATTTTTATTATTAGCAGCAAGGTGAATTTGAGCCTGCACAAGATTTGTTTTCAAGACGGAAGATAAGCAAGGTGACTGAGGCTTTAGTTAGTGATAATCGTAGGAATAAATAATTTCATTGGACAGAAGGAGAAGAGAAGATAAATATCAGAAGATAATGAAGAAAGCAAAAAAAAAAAATCTATATTTTATTCATCTGGGCTTTTTAAAAATGAATAAAATTGAATATTCTTTTGAATAAGTGCTTAAGGGTCAAAGCTGTATAACTGAGAGGAGACCTCCACATAGCCTTTAAAGGAATGCGGAGAACCGACCAGGCCTTCTGACCTAATGTCCAATCCTCACCTTCTCGTGGTGCACCCTGTTGGGTATCTACCTGGATAGTGAACGAAGAGGATGGGCTGGCAATTTGGGATTTAGCCGACCAAATTGGATTCCTATTAGTTAAAACAAAATACAAAACGATGGTACAACATGACAAAATTTCATACCGACTGGAGCGTCGCCCGGTTAAACAAGGCCCCGTTGTTTTTGCCAGGGAACCAGGGCGAACAGCGAAAAATCAGCTACTGGAACAAATCTGAAAACACACCACAACACAACATCACCAGAGTTAAAGATCGGTACTATCAACGTAAGAAGCCTGAATGGCAAAGAAATGGAGCTAGCTGAGGAATTAGATAAGTACCAGATCGACATAATAGGGGAGACTGAAACAAAAAAGACCAAAACTGGTGAGATCTTTCTGAGCAATAAATACAAAATGTTATATTCAGGCAATGACAATCAAGGAAAAGAAGAAGTAGCCATAGTATTCAACACAAAATACGAGGCTAATCTTCTTGAATGGCAGTCAGTCTCAAGTAGAGTAATGTGGGCAAATATGAGAATGGGGAACTGGACAATGAGACTTATTTGTGCCTATGGTCCCACAGAAGGTTCTACTAAAGTAGAAGTGGAAGAATTTTTTGAGGCTTTAGAAAAAGCAACTGACACAATGAAAAAGGAAAAGTTGGTCCTTGTTATGGGGATCTAAATAGCAGAGTAGGAAATGATTGTGAGACATACAAAAATATTTTGGGAAAATTTGGAGAAAAGAGCCAAGCTAATAATAATGGCAAATATCTGTTGGATTTCTGCTGAGGACATGGACTGGTTATAACTAACACCATGTTCCAACATAAAAATGTGCACAAATTCACATGGAGAGAAGAGGCTAGGAATAAGAAAAGTCTCATTGACTATGTTATTGTTGATAGTGATGTTTTCTCCCTGGTGCAGGACACCAGAGTGTACAGAGGATTTGAAATTGGAAGTGATCACTATTTAGTCGTGAGCAGGATAAAATTGAATTTCATATTGAAAAGAATAACACGTAAGAAAGTTTTAAAGCGAATAAAAGTTGAGCAGCTCTCAGATGTGAACTGTAGACTAAAATACAGAAGTATTATTGAAAAGAAAATGAAAGAGTTTGAGAACAGGAATCAAACCTTGGAGATTCAGTGGCAAACTCTGAAGAAAACATTGATTGATTCTGCCAGAGAGGCATGTGGTGAGGTTGTGTGCAAGGATAAAAAAAATCAGAACTCCCTAGTGGACACAGGAAGTTAAAGAGGCAGTGAAGGAAAAGAAGAAAGCATATCAAAAGTTCCTGGCAAATAAGTCAGCTTTTACTCTTACAGAATACAGAGACAAATGTAAGAAAGCTAAACAGTGTGTAAAACTAGCTAAACAAAAGTCATGGGAGGACTTTGGCAAGAATAAAGAAAATAAATATCAAGAAGGTGGCAAAATATTCTGGAGGTTGTTGAAGAAGCTTAGGAATGGAGGAAAAAGTGCTGTAAAAGGAGTTAGAGATGATAAAGGTGACATGAAAACAGGAGAAAAAGATATCCTTGAAGTATGGAGTAATTACTTTGAAAAACTGCTAAATGAAACAAGCAGTGATGACAGCACAGTGGTAAAAAACACTCACCAGGCATGCAGTCAGGAATACATATCCATACTTGAGGTAGAAAAAGCCATCAAAGGCTTGAAATGTGGAAAGGCAGCAGGAGTAGATGATATTCGACCAGAAATGCTCAAGTATGGTGGTATAAAAGTCTTACAGTGAACTATGCAGTGGCTGCACTGCATAGTTCAGAAAGCCTGGACAGAGGGACAAATTCCCGATGATTGGAGTAGAGCTCTCATAGTACCCATATATAAAAAGGGAAATAAAACTGAATGTGAGAATTACAGAGGTATTTCCCTACTGAGTGTTCCTGGCAAGATCTATGCAAGTATACTTGAGAAACGGTTGAGAAGAATTGTGGAAGAAAAGCTTGGTGAAGAACAAGCTGGATTCAGGCCAAATAGAGGCTGTCAGGATCAGATCTTCACTTTACGACACGATTTGGAAAAGGTATATGACAAAGTGCCAAGAGAGAAGCTATTCAATACGCTGCAGTTATATGGTGTCAATGGGGCATTATATCAAGCAATACTTAGTCTTTATTTGAGTTGTAAGTCAGCAGTTAGAATTGAAGGAAGTACAGGAAGATGGTTTAATGTTAAATCTGGTGTGAGACAAGGATGTACGTTATCCCCTCTGTTATTCATTATCTATATGGATCACATTATAAAGGAAAGTGGTATTAAACATGATATCAAAATTGGAGATGTTAATGACAGCTCTTTGCTTTATGCGGATGATGTTATACTTCTAAATAAATCCACTACAAGTCTGCAAGATTCTCTGACTAAATTGAATAACTGTTGTAATAGATATGGTATGAAGGTCAGCAATAAAAAGACAAAGACAATGAAAATAGGCAGAATCATTGAAAATGTCAACTGTGTTGTGAATGGAGAACCTGTGGAACAAGTAAACATTTCAGCTATTTAGGCACAATTTTTACTGAAGATGGTAAATTAAATATAGAAATAGACAACAGAATCAGCAAAGCTGGTATATTGGGAAGTCAATTGAATAAATTCATATGGAATAAGAGAGAAATTAGTCGGAACACTAAATTAGCTGTATACAAGACAGTGTTCAAACCAGTTTTAACTTATGGATCTGAGAGCTGGGTCAGAAGTAAAACACTTCACCAAAGACTAGAGACCGCAGATATGAGAGTCCTGAGAAAGATTAGAGGTGTGAACAGATGGCATCAATGGCAATATCATATTAAAAATGAGGATATTAGGAAAAAACTTGACATTGTAAGCATCCAGGAATGCATTAGCAGAGCTAATTTCAGGTGGTATGGTCACTTAAATAGAATGGGAGAGGAAAGATTAGCAAAACAAGTGTTCTCTGCCAGGTTGGCAGGAAAACGACCCAGAGGAAGACCAAGATGTAGGTGGATTGATACGGTACAAAGTCCCTTTGACGATAGAAATATAAGATCTGATTATGTTGGAGTCTTGACAAGTAACAGACTGATTTGTCGGAAAATTGTAGATAGGAAGTTAGTAATGATGTAATTTTTTCATGTAGTACTGTGATATCCTGTACACCCCTTGAGGGTACATGGCAGGAATTTGATGATGATGATGATGATATACATTTGAAGAAATACAACAAAAGAGGACAGAAGGATAGGTTGTCTCTATATAAAATATCCGATGCCTGAAAATCTCTCATATTGCATGCTGGAAAAAATGGGTAAAAAGTAAACCAGGATTTGTATATAGTTCAAACATGGTTTTTTTAATGAACTTCTCTTCCAAAAAGCAAAATAATGAAATATTCAGTGAAACCTCTGTAATGTAATGGTGCTTAGCACCAAAAATGCCTGGCCTTTTTCTGTGGATGCGACCACTCAGAAATAAAAGACCAACCTCTTTAATGAGGTGTAGAAACCTTGCTTATATTTATTCAAACTCCTGTGTTTATTTACTTATAGAGATTTTCCTGTATCCTGATGATTTAATGGTTTAAGGAGACATATTTGAAACGCAATACCATTTGCTTCTCAGTGGATTACTTATTATAATATGTTCCTTATACTTAAGACCGAGTTTCAAGTTTACTCAGAATGACTTTAGTAATCTTATATTCCAGCTGAATCCTCTGATAAGTCATGGGTCACATTTATTGGATATAATACTTTGTGTGATAATGTAGTCAGCAGTGGAAGAATCCAAATTGTTGATAATGACCTTTCACTTGTCTTAATAATCTATGTAATTTCTTATGACATGTTTGTATGTATTCTGCAGTGAATCTTAAAATCTGCTCCCCTGCCTTGTCCAATTTTTGTGGACACTTGAAGAAAATTTATATATGGATGTGAATCACTTTTACTTTCCAGTATATTAGCACAGGAACCATGTTCTCTGTCATGGATGCTCAGGATAAAAATTGACCAGAATAACTGGAATACATTCTTACAGCTTTCAGAATTTAATCTTGTAGTCATGAGCCTAATACATAATTGAATCAGTGATGCATATAACAGATTACATCACTGATGGAAAATGGTTTACTTTTTTAGATGCTGTACATCGTTAACTCTCATAGCTTTTAAAATTGCTTGGGATAAACATGTTACATTAAATGTCAGAATCAGAAAAATTTTGAATCCATTTTATATTATCTATACATACTGGCAACTGAATTAGAAACCTTTATGCAGATCTATGTAAACATCACTTACATAGCATATATGCAAAATATGTTCTAGGCAACTGTAATAATGCTGCTGGTCAGTAATTGTCACTCGTGTTGATTGCAACAGGAAAAACAAAGGATCTTTGAGAGTTCGATAACGGACTTATGGTTGGTATCTGCCTGTCTGGCTGGAACCAAGATATTGAAAACAGCAGAGCTGACTGGTTTCTGAAAGGTGAGATATCCCAGGTGTTTAATCAGTGGGTAAAAAACCTACATTGCTTGCCTAAGAGGCTTAACTGTGGTCCTAAAGGAACAAGATCGTTATTGTCTGAGAAGGGATGTTTGGTCAAACAGAACTTCCTGTGTGTAGCAATCGACCAAAGCATTTAATGAAGGCTATACCTGACCAATATCTCACTTACCTATGCACAGGGAAATGAAGAGGATCAGTATTGGCAGTCACTAAAGGAGGTCCAACATGATATTAAATAAAAGTTTCCAATTCAGTGGCTGGTATGTGTATTACATATGACCATTGCTAAAGATCTATGGGATAAGATCCAGAAAATGAACATTAGATATATAATACAGTAATCTGCTGTTTATCCAACCACGTCGTTAAGACAGTTTGCCATTCTGGATAATTGAAGTACAATTACATGGTTCTGTATCAGGTCAGTTGTCATGCAGAGTGTTAGTTAATTAAAGGGTTGTTGATTTGAAGGTTGAATAAATGATAGATTACTGTACATACACATTTCAGAGCAATGGAAGACACTCTAGAACATCGGTTCCCAAAACCGGTGGTACGCCTACTCCCGGGTGTACGTGCTGGGTTGTGGGTTGTTCAGATGTACACAAAAAATAATCAGTAATGGTGGAAAAACAAGTAAAGTAAACAAAATGCAAAACGTTAGTTATGAAATAATAAATGTCAGTATTTAAAAACAAGGGGGTACAATTTATAGAAATGGGTTTAAAAGAGGCACACAAGTGGAAAAAGTTTGGGAACCACAGCTCTAGAATATCAGTAAAATTCAAGATTTGCTAGCATATTGATAATGCTTCATATCCTCCTGATTTTTGACACAAAAAACAGTCTTAATTTCTCTTTAAATAGTCTAAAGCCATTTCATATAATTGGCCATTCATTTCATAATGAATGGCCAATATAATCGGGTAGCTTGTTGTGTCTGTGTGATTTTGGTGTAAATTCTGTAAATTAATTTAGTCTTTAACGATACGTTTCATATATTTGAATATGGCGCCAATGCGACGTAAGATAATGGCGTCCAAAAATACGACGCCATTGTTCAAAAACTGTAGTGTGAGAGAGTTTGTCCGGTGTGATGTGTGTGGAATGTATGCATTCCCGAATGAGTCTGGAGTATGGGTTGAAAGTGATAGTGGTGGGAGAATGTGTAGAAAGTGTATGCAAAGTGAGGAGTCGAAGTATGTGTCAGGTTGTGAGACAGTTATGGTCGAAGAAAGCCAGAATGCGAGTGAAAATAGTGGCTCGATAGGGAATTGTGGTGTACAAGATGGCAATGTGAGCGGTGATCTAAGAAAGAGTGAGAGCAATTATACAGAAAGTGAAAATGGTTTGAATGATAAAAAAAATGAGGAATTATTTGTAGGAAGTGAGATCGCTAGGCTGCACGCAGTGATACAAGATGCGCAGCGGCAATTAGAGCACCTGCAAAACTCTTTCCAGAGTGATTCGGCTAACGGAAATAAACAGCGTGGGCGAGTTTCCGAAATGAAGGAGAGAGTATTGTATGGTGACTCGTTATTAAGAGGAGTAATAGATGGGAGTGTAACTAAATCGTACTTGCCGGGTGCGAAATTTAAGGATGTAAGTGAGAGCATTAGAGTGCAAAAACAGAGGGTGAAAGAAATAACTATTGTGGCTGGTACGAATGAATTGAAAGGTGATAAATTTTTTATGAGAGAGGACTTGAAAGTATTGTTAAAGGTAGCGAAAGAAAAGAGTGACAGAGTTAGAATGGTGAGTCTGTTACCGCGGTATGACAGAGAGGAGTTTAGAAGGAGGGCCATAATCGCAAATGATATTATGCGCAGGTTATGCGGACGGTGTGGTGTGGAATTTGTGGACGTGTGGAATGAGTTTGATGGGCGAAAGGACTTATACAAGATGGATGGACTGCATTTGAATGGACTTGGTGTGCGGAGACTGGAAAAAGTGTTGCTGAATGAAGTGAAAATGGATGTGCAGAACCAGGGAAACTAGAACTACCAAGGAGGGGGGGAAGTGGATATCCAGACATCAGTGAGACAGTTGAGTGTAAAAATGTATATAATGTACCTGAGCCAGCAATAAGGACAAAAAATGGGAATGGGATATTTAGAATAACGCATCAAGATAGGGGTGGGACAAAGGGAACACTGCAATTCATGTATACTAATGCCAGGAGTATTAGGAACAAGAAGGAAGAATTTTTGGCCTTGATTGGCTCTTCCTGGCCACAGGTTATTGGCATTAGTGAAACATGGCTGACGGAAGATGATATAGTTAGTGGGATAGAATGTGTAGGTTATAGTATGTTTAGGAGGGACAGAGAGAATAAAATTGGGGGAGGGGTGTTATTGATGATAGCTGATGAACTGCAGCCAAGGAGAATTGAAGTATTGCAGGATAGTGAAAGGAGCTCATTTGAGGCTATTTGGTGTGAGATTGATACTGGCAGAATAAAATATACAGTTGGGTGCTGCTATAGACCAGGTGATGGAATAGATGGTGGAGATGGTATGCATAAACAAATTGATGAAATGAGTGGAAGGAGGGTAATTATTATGGGGGATTTCAACTATAGTAACATTGATTGGAAGGAGGAGAGGACACATGTGAGGAAGGAAATGGATTTTATTCAATTATTAAGGGATAACTATCTGAAACAGCATGTAATTGAAAATACTAGAGGTGTGAGAGTGCTTGACCTGGTAATAGTATCTGAGAATTTGACTGTAATGAATATGACCATGTTGCCACCTATTGGTGAGAGTGATCATAAGGTCTTGACCTGGGAGGTGGCTAAAGGTGTGAAATTTGTGATTAAGACAGGGTATATGTGGAATTACCGTGCTGGCAAGTATGACAAGCTTAGGAGATTGCTTGGATCAGTGCCATGGCATGTACAACTGCAAGGGCTGGACGTCGATAGAGCATGGGAAGTGATCAAAGAGCATTTACAAGAGGTTATGACTGATTGTATACCTAAGGTCCGAATAGTGAAACAAGGAGGGGTTAAATGGATGAATAACACCATTAAACTTGAGCTGCAAAAAAAGAAACAACTATGGAGGGAATTTAAAGAAAGGGGTGACCTGCAGGCACACGAACGGTATAAAGTACAGGCTAGAAGGGTAACGAGTGTGGTAAAAACAGCAAAAGCCGATTATGAAAGGAAACTAGCTATGCAAGCAAAAGAGAATCCCAAACAGTTCTTTCAATATGCTGCAAGCAAGAGAAAAACTATACATGGCAAAATGATTTTAAGGAATGATGATGGTAAAGAGTTCACTGAACCAGTCGATATAGTGGAGTTACTGAACGCGCACTTTGCAAAAGTATATCATCCAGGTGGTGACGTTGAAAAAATGAAGGAACCATTAGTTTATATGGGAATTGTGATGAATGAAGTGGAGGTGAATAGTCTATTACAGAACCTTAATGTGAATACATCTGTGGGATTGGATGGTATACCGGCACGGGTCTTGCATGAAGCGGCTAATGAATTATCAGTGCCCTTGACCATGTTGTTTAATCTGAGTCTCAGGTCTGGCTTAGTCCCGAAGGCGTGGAAAGAGGGGAAAATAGTTCCACTGCATAAAGGAGGATCCAAGACTATGGTTGCAAATTACCGACCGATCAGCATATCAGGAGTCGTTGTCAAGGTCTTGGAGAAAGTAGTCAAGGGAAAAATACAGGAATGGATTGATGAAAATGAGATACTGTACAGAGGACAGCATGGCTTTGTGAAGGGTAGATCATGCCTCAGTAACTTGCTCAAGTTTTATAACAGGGTGACGGCTGAACTGGATAAGGGAAATGGGTTTACAGTGATACTGCTGGACCTGGCAAAGGCGTTTGACAGGATACCACATGGAATTCTAATCCGTAAACTACAACATATGGGAATGGATATAGGGTTGGTGAGATGGATAGCTGGGTGGTTGATGGAGAGATATCAAAGAGTAGTTTATTCAGGAGTAGAGTCCAAAAAACGGCCTGTGACTAGTGGTGTGCCACAGGGTTCTGTTCTTGGACCACTGCTGTTTAATCTGTTCATTAACGATATAGGGAATGGTCTAAGTGGGACAGTTCATTTGTTCGCTGATGATGCAAAGTTGGGTAGGGCGATAGTGAATGCAGAAGATGTCAAAGTCTTGCAAGATGACTTAGATAGATTGGAGTTCTGGACTAAGGAGAATGGATGTCAATTTAATGTGACAAAATGTAAGGTTATGCATTTCGGAGTGAAAAGATTAGCAGCAGTATACCACATTGGTGGAACTGTACTCCAAGAGATTGATGAGGCCAGGGACTTGGGAGTGTTGGTGGATAGGGAGATGAAGTTTAGGGGGCACATTGCGAAAGTAGCTAAATCAGCTCATCAACTCACTTGGTTGTTGAAAAACACCTTGACGAGCAGAGAAAAACAAGTTATTGTACCTCTGTACCAAGCCCTGATAAGACCTCATCTCGATTATTGTGCCCAGATTTGGTCACCTCGGTTCCTTCTTGATGGGGAGGAGGTTGAGAGGATCCAGAGGCGAGTGACTAAGATGATAGCAGGTCTATGGAATGCACCATATGAGAACAGGTTGAAGATTTGTGGGTTGCAGAAACTAGTTGATAGGCGAAAAAGGGAAGATATGATTGAGACATTCAAGTTGCTAAAAGGATTCTATAGGATTAATTCAGATGATATTTTTGAGATCAGGACTGGTGGTGGGAGAATTAGGGGACACCCATGGAAGCTGGGCAAGAGCATGGTTAGCAGGGGTGTTAGAGCTGGGTTCTTTACTTTTAGAGTGGTAAATGAGTGGAATAAGCTGCCAGAGTCTGTTGTGGGTGCTATGACAGTGAGCGAGTTCAAGGCAAGGTATGATAGATACTGTGAGAATGTTGAACAGCTGTGTGAACATGATGTTTAGGGCCTCCCTCGATGAGTCTAAGGACTCCTGGAGTAGCCTGTGGTAATAATAATAATAATAATAATCAGCCATTCATTAAGAAGGAACTGAAAATAGCATTCTTAATTACCAGTCAATGCATGCACAAATACACATGACATTTATTTGCTATAGGCATTGTGGCCTCTCATATGTAGGAGTGATTTTATCACTGTTTGGTGCGGATTTTGGGCTGGAGACATCATCGGCCCATTCTTCTTCGAAAATGCGGCTGGTAAGGTAATAACAGTTAATGGTGCTCGCTATCACGATATGATAATCCAGTTTTTTGTGCCTAATTTGCAAGATATGGATGTGGACGACATGTGGTTTCAACAAGACAGTGCCACATGCCATACAGCCCGAGAAACAATTCAATTACTGCATGAGTCATTTCCTGGTCGTGTTATTTCCCGTTTTGGTGATCAGAATTGGCTACCCAAATCATGTGACTTAACGCCGTTGGACTTTTTTCTTTGGGGTTTTTTGAAGTCTAAGGTTTATGCCAACAAGCCTACGACCACCCATGCCTTGAAGAAGGAAATTGAGCGCTGTATCAACGAAATTCAGCCACATTTATGCAAAACGGTCATGGAAAATTTCGACAAAAGAGCGCGTATGTGCCACCAAAGCCGTGGAGGCCATTTACCCGATATGCTATTCCATGCATAACCCTATACTGTATACTTTATGAATCAATAAGAAATTACAATTTTTAATTAAAAACCTGTGTTTTCTATCAAAATTACTTCTGGCGTGAATTTTGGGACACCCTGTATATATATAACTTCCATGCAAGTGCTATGCTACTTGATAATATCCATTATGAGATAAAATATATCCCACCATCTTCAATTGATCTTCTACTATTGCTTTATAACAATACTTATTGAAGAGCAGTTTCAGATTTATGTCAAAAAGGCAATAGTCACTGTTTTCCCAAACCTGGAAAAGATCTAGTGCAAACAAGTACTTTGCCTTTATTAGTCTTTCCAGTACTTGATTAGCTTTCATAGACATTAGTCAATATTATACCACTTGATCTGTTTAGAAATGTCTATAGGAAGTGGATTCCTGAAATGCAAACACCAGAAAACTGAAATACTTTGTTTCACCTGAATATCTAGTAAAGATATTCTGATATTTTTGTGCTTTGTCCTCTGCTTCATCAGCATAGGTGATCCTGGATGACTCTACCAAAATCATTGGAATAAGTGAAACATGGTTGAATGAAGATGATATCATAAGGGGAATATGAATGGAAAGATACAGTATTTTTCACGAGGATAGAAAGGGCAAGAGGGGAGTAGAGAGAGTGCTGCTGATGATAGCAGAGGAATTAATTCCACATAAGGTAGACATGAAAGGGGGAAATAGTGGCCATGGTTATGAGGCAGTGTGGTGTAATGTGGAGGTTGAGAGGAAGACATTTTGTTGGATGTTTCTATAAGCCTGGGAATGTAGAAGGTAGTGATGAAGAAATGTATAAACAACTTGATTTTAAGTATGGCGGTATAGATTGGAATGAAGAAATAGCATTTGGGAATAAGGAAAATGAATTTCTCAAGTTCTTGAGATAACTATCTCAGGCAGTACATAAAGGAGGGCATGTGAAGATCGAGAGTTCTAGATCTGATCATTTCATCAGAGGATGTAATTGTGAGAGGGGGGTTTCACACTTTCCTCCAGTTGGTAAAAGTGATCATGAAGTAATCACCTGTGCTGTAGCTAGTCATATGCAGACTTTTGTGAGGAAATGACATATGTGGAATTATAAGGCTGGTGGTTATAACAAGATTAGGAGACATCTTGGAACTATAACATGGAATGAGGAGTTGAGCAGTAAGGAAATAAATGCTGCATGGGAATTGACAAAGAAATACATAACATCAATGTGTGAATATATTCCGAAGGCCAAAAGGCTGAATAAGGTAGGTGTAAAATGGATGAATGTAGAGCTTAAGTATGAAATCTGGAAAAAGAAAGTACTTTAGAGGAAGTACAAGATGAAATAATCAGTCACATGAAGAGTACAAAAAACAAGCCAGGAGAGTGACTAAGGAAAGCAGAAGTAGAGTATGAGCAGAAATTGCAAATCAGGAAAAGAAAAACCCTAGACAGTTTTTTAGATGTGGCAAGTAGAAGGAAGAATGATCGTGGTAAGATGAAGTTAATGGATGAAAGTGGTAGAATGGTAACTGCTGCAGAAGTTATTGTTGAAGTATTCAGTGATCAATTTATAAGGGTGTTTATAAAGGGTGTTTATGAAGTATTTATAAAGGAACATTCCCTTAAGATGCTTGGTTATGTCCCAGGGAATTGGCATGCCTATTTAATAAAAGTCTTGCAACAGCACAGGTATGTTCCAAGGGAATGGAAGGAGGATAAAATTGTTCCACTGCATAAAGCTGGTGATAAGACTGTAGCTTCAAATTATGGACTGGTCTTGTATATCTGGAGTTGTGGTGAAGGTATTGGAGAGATTGGTGAGAGGTAGGATACAGAAATGGGTTGATAATAGCAGTATTCTCTGTGGTTATCAGCATGGACTTGTTAAAGGGAGAGATCATGTTTCACTAACTTATGTACTATAACAAGGTGACAAATATCTTGGATAAGGGAGATGCATATACCTAATCTAAGTGGTGTACTTAGATTTTGTAACAGCTTTTGATAGACTGCCACATGGCAAGCTCTTATATATATATGTTGAAACAGATGGGATTGGATAACAGACTTCTGAGTTGGATCAGTGACTGGCTGTCAGAAAGTTGTATATGGTGGTGTGGTATCCCAAAAGAGAAAGGCCATTAGTGCTGTGCCATAGCGGTCAGTTTTGGGGGCATTGCTGTTCAGTTTGTATGATAATGATATTGGGATGGGTTTAACTAGTGATATGCAGCTGTTTGCAGATGATGCAAAACTGAGGAGAGCAATGCAGAGTCAAGCAGATGTTATGGCCTTACAAGAGGATTTGACCAGATTGCATGAATGAGCAGGTAAGTGAAACTATCAGTTCAGTGTTGCAAAGTGTAAGGTTTTGAGATATAGGATGCAAAGTATGCACTTGGTGGGGAAAGTTTAAAGAAAGTAGAGGAGATTAAAGATCTAGGAGTGATAGCGAAGAAGGACCTGAAATTCAGAGGGAAAATCTCACAAGTTGTGAAGATGTCACATCGGACAATGGCAATGATGCGGAGAACCCTGACATATAGAAATAGAGAGGTTATGATGCCATTTTATAAGGCCTTGATCAGGCTTCATATGGATTATTGTGCACAGATTTGGTAGCCAGGTTTCATGGTAATGAGGATATGTTGGAAAAGGTTCAGAGAAGATTCACAAAGGTGGTTAGTGCTCTTTGGAATGTGGAGTACAAGGACAGATTGAGAGAATGTAAGTTGCAGAGCCTCATGAATAGGAGGAGGGGAGGGGGTATGATTGAGACATATAAGCTAGTCAGGGGTTGTTATCTGTTGACATGGAACAGATTTTTCATAGAATGGGGGGAGAGAGAGGGGGGTAGAACAAGAAGCTGTTGCTGGAAACTGTATTAATGAGGATGTGAGCAGAAGAGTGAGGAGTAGGTTCTTTGTATGCATAGTTGTTGGTGAGTAGAATGCATTGCCTGAGTGTGTTGTGGGTGTAGACACAGTAAATCAGTTTAAAGCACAGTTGGATGAGCATTGTGTGCAATACTGTGTACCTCCCACAATGAGTCTCTGACTCCATGGAGATTAGATATTAATAATCATCATTATCAAATTCCTGGCATGTATCCTCAAGGGGGTGTACAGGATATGATAGTATTACCTGAAAAATTTACATCATTACTAATTCCTATCTACAATTTTCCTCCAAATCAATCTGTTACCTGTCAAGACTCCAAGATTATCAGATCTTATATTTCTATCTTCTAAGGCACTTTTTACTGTATCAATTCACCTATATCTCGGTCTTCCTCTGGATCTTTTTCCTGCCAACCTGGCAGAGAACACTTGTTTTGCTAATCTTTCCTCTCCCATTCTGTTTAAGTGACCATACCACCTGAGATTAGCTCTGCTAACCCATTCCTGGATGTTATTCCTAGATATTAATAATATTAACATAATTTTTCATTTTGTTTCAGAGAAAAATTGACACATTTTGTTGCTCTTCACATGTTTTTTACAGTTTTACTAGTCTTTTTTTTTTCTGACAGAGGAAAAAAGGGAGGGTAGGGATACTGTGCCCTTCCTCAGCCTATTTTGTAAATTAGTAACTATATAGGTAAATAAAATTTTTGTTTTATTTTAGTATGATAAAGAGAGGAATATAATGTAAAGAGAATAAAAGCCCTTAGTTTTTCAAATACAGTTGGGAGCATCTTTTCTACTGTAATATATCATGTTAGTTGTTACATATAACATCTACTGTTATTGTGTGCCCATGGATATAGTCACCCATCTGTTTTGATTTTTTAATTTGTAATTTCAGGCAACACTAGTAAGGAATACTACAGATGAAAATGAAATGCGAATACTGTATGAATATTTAGCTGAAGCTTCAGTTGTGTTTGCTAGGGTGTTTCCAGTTATGTAAGTTCTTTGTTATTGTTTATGATATCCTATAATTTTACTTAATTAATCTATAAAATCATTAATCATATATTAACTTGGTGTTTCAAGTTAATATATTTATTTTTATTTCAAGATCATGCCTAACTAATATCTTAGATGCTCATCTTCTGGCTCTTCTCCAGTGGGATAATGAGAAATAATCTAGTGAACTTCAGTGCTTACCAAATAGTCCTGTGTACTTCTCATAAGAAAGATCTCACTTCGCTGCACTTGCCTTACTTTTGATAATAATATTCAAATATGCCCTCTTGCACTGTGTTATATCTCCAGCCTTTCATAGTACAAACACATTACATCCTTCGCCTCACTCTTTAAAAAAAAAAAAAAAAATTATTGTCCTCTTCTGTACAGTGCTTGTTGTTTCACATTTGGGATAATACATTAAAAACCTCCCTAATGCTACTCGCAGAAGAAGACATAACATCTAAAGTTTTTTCACATGCTTAACTATAGATTAAAGATGTCAAGAAATTATATTCTTGGTTTAATCCTTTATTTAATTGTAAGCAAAGTTTCCATTTACTTCACAAGTGGATGTAAAATATCACGGATGTGTATAATGCTGTACATTATGGGAAAAGCCACAACCCAGAGTGGTTTCAACCTGTATTGAGGTATGTTAAAGTGCAGGGATACCTCTCCAAAAACTTGAAGTGATCTAGAAGATCACTCTAAATCTCACTGAATGACCCTGAAGGATCACTACTAAAATCACCACTCATGACCTAAATCACTCCGGGACAGGAAACTCTGGTGGCTTTACTCACTGACAGGCAAAGACCAGCCATCCAGTAAAGCTGCTCTACTCTCCTGAAAGCAAGCTACCATCAGAGCCAGATCCAGAAGAGATACTAAGTTTGAAGTAATGCAGAGGTCATATATTTCCTATATACAACTAGTAAAAAGATGTATCATCTTATTATTAAAATTCTAAAAGGGGGGAGTGCTTTGCATTATGGGATACTAAGGCAGTTGATGTGAAGTTATTAGAATCTATATATAATATATACAATTGTCTGAGCTGCAAAGATACTTCACACACAAACTTTTATTTTCTTACACTTGGATAAAAGATTAAACCAAGAATATAATTTCTTGACATGCCTAATTTAAGAGGACAGCATTTAGAGATTTTAGTTATTATGTTTGTCCTTCATGTGTTGGTAAAGATAGTCGTTAGGCTCTTGGTAATATGTAATTTGTTATGAAAAAGTAAATGAATTTTTTTGAGTTAAAGGATATAGAGTTCTTTTACTTGGTTATGAAGAATGTTCACAGAAAAACTTTTGTGGGTATCACAGATACCAACAAGAGTGAGTTTTGTCATCATCATCAATCATCAAATTCCTGCCATGTATCCTCAAGGGGTGTACAGGATATGATAGTACTACATGAAAAATTTACATCATTACTAACTTCCTATCTACAATTTTCTTCCAAATCAGTCTGTTACTTGTCAAGACTCCAGCATTACCAGATCTTATATTTCTATCGTCTAAGGCACTTTGTACCATATCAATCCACCTATATCTTGGTCTTCCTCTGGGTCGTTTTCCTGCCAACTTGACAGAGAACACTTGTTTTGCTAATCTTTCCTCACCCATTCTGTATAAGTGACCATACCACCTGAGATTAGCTCTGCTAATGCATTCCTGGATGCCGACAATGTCAAGTTCTTTCCTAATATTCTCGTTTTTAATATGACATTGCCATTGATGCCATCTGTTCACACCTCTAATCTTTCTCAGGACTCTAATATCTGCAGTCTCTAGTCTTTGGTCAAGTGTTTTACTTCTGACCCAGCTCTCAGATCCATAAGTTAAAACTGGTTTGAACACTGTCTTGTATAGAGCTAATTTAGTATTCTGACTAATTTCTCTCTTATTCCATACGAATTTATTCAGTTGACTTCCTACCATACCAGCTTTGTTGATTCTGATGTCTATTTCCATATTTAATTTACCATCTTCAGTAAAAATCGTGCCTAAGTAGTTGAAATGTTTTACTTGTTCCACAGGTTCTAAATTCACGACACGGTTGACATTTTCAATGATTCTGCCTATTTTCATTGTCTTTGTCTTTATATTGCTGGCCTTCATACCATATCTATTACAACAGTTATTCAATTTAGTCAGGGAATCTTGCAGACTTGTAGCGGATGATGTGATAATTATAACATCATCCATATAATGCAAAGAGCTGACATTAACATCTCTAATTTTGATATAATGTTTAATACTACTTTCCTTCATAATGTGATCCATATAGATAATGAATAACAGAGGGGATAACGTACATCCTTGTCTCACACCAGATTTAACATTAAACCAATCTTCCTGTACTTCCTTCAATTCTAACTGCTGACTTACAACTCAAATAAAGACTAAGTATTGCTTGATATAATGCCCCATTGACACCATATAACTGCAGCATATTGAATAGCTTCTCTCTTGGCACCTTGTCATATACCTTTTCCAAATCGACAAAACTTAAATACAGATCTTTGTTATATTCCCGTGCTTTCTCGACTATTTGTCGTAAAGTGAAGATCTAATCCTGACAGCCTCTATTTGGCCTGCATCCAGCTTGTTCATCACCAAGCTTTTCTTCCACAATTCTTCTCAACCGTTTCTCAAGTATACTTGCATAGATCTTGCCAGGAACACTCAGTGGGGAAATACTTCTGTAATTCTCACATTCAGTTTTATTTCCCTTTTTATATATGGGTACTATGAGAGCTCAACTCCAATCATCGGGAATTCGTCCCTCTGTCCAGGCTTTCTGAACTATGCAGTGCAGCCACTGTAAGACTCTTATACCACCATACTTCAGCATTTCTGGTCAAATATCATCTACTCCTGCTGCCTTTCCACATTTCAAGCCTTTGATGACTTTTTCTACTTCCAGTATGGATATGTATTCCTGACTGCATGCCTGGTCAGTGTTTTTTACCACTGTGCTGTCATCACTGCTTGTTTCATTTAGCAGTTTTTCAAAGTAATTACTCCATACTTCAAGGATATCTTTTTCTACCATTTTCATGTCACCTTTATCATCTCTAACTCCTTTTACAGCACTCTTTCCACCCTTCCTAAGCTTCTTCAACAACCTCCAGAATATTTTGCCACCTTCTATATTTATTTTCCATATTCTTGCCAAAGTCCTCTCACGACTTTTGTTTAGCTAGTTCTACACAGTGTTTAGCATTCTTGCATTTGTCTCTATATTCTCTAAGAGCACAAGCTGACTTATTTGACAGGAACTTTTGATATGCACTCTTCTTTTCCTTCACAGCCTCTTTAACTTCCTGTGTCCACAAGGGAGTTCTGATTTTTTTATCCTTGCAGACAACCTCACCACATGCCTCTCTGGCAGAATCAATCAATCAATGTTTTCTTCAGAGTTTGCCACTGAATCTCCAAGGTTTGATTCCTGTTCTCAAACTCTTTCATTTTCTTTTCAATAATACTTCTGTATTTTAGTCTACAGTTCACATCTGAGAGCTGCTCAACTTTTATTCACTTTAAAACTTTCTTACGTGTTATTCTTTTCAATATGAAATTCAATTTTATCCTGCTCACTACTAAATAGTGATCACTTCCAATTTCAAATCCTCTGTACACTCTGGTGTCCTGCACCAGGGAGAAAACATCACTATCAACAATAACATAGTCAATGAGACTTTTCTTATTCCTAGCCTCTTCTCTCCATGTGAATTTGTGCACATTTTTATGTTGGAACATGGTGTTAGTTATAACCAGTCCATGTCCTCAGCAGAAATCCAACAGATATTTGCCATTATTATTAGCTTGGCTCTTTTCTCCAAATTTTCCCAAAATATTTTTGTATGTCTCACAATCATTTCCTACTCTGCTATTTAGATCCCCATAACAAGGACCAACTTTTCCTTTTTCATTGTGTCAGTTGCTTTTTCTAAAGCCTCAAAAAATTCTTCCACTTCTACTTTAGTAGAACCTTCTGTGGGACCATAGGCACAAATAAGTCTCATTGTCCAGTTCCCCATTCTCATATTTGCCCACATTACTCTACTTGAGACTGACTGCCATTCAAGAAGATTAGCCTCGTATTTTGTGTTGAATACTATGGCTACTTCTTCTTTTCCTTGATTGTCATTGCCTGAATATAACATTTTGTATTTATTGCTCAGAAAGATCTCACCAGTTTTGGTCTTTTTTGTTTCAGTCTCCCGTGTTATGCCATTCAGGCTTCTTACGTTGATAGTACCGATCTTTAACTCTGGTGATGTTGTGTTGTGGTGTGTTTTCAGATTTGTTCCAGTAGCTGATTTTTCGCTGTTCGCCCTGGTTCCCTGGCAAAAACAACGGGGCCTTGTTTAACCGGGCGATGCTCCAGTCGGTATGAAATTTTGTCGTGTTGTTCCATCGTTTTGTATTTTGTTTTAACTAATAGGAATCCAATTTGGTCGGCTAAATCCCAAATTGCCAGCCCATCCTCTTCGTTCACTATCCAGGTAGATACCCAACAGGGTGCACCACGAGAAGGTGAGGATTGGACATTAGGTCAGAAGGCCTGGTCGGTTCTCCGCATTCCTTTAAAGGCTATGTGGAGGTCTCCTCTCAGTTTTACAACTTTGACCCTTTTTGTGAGAGTTGCAAATAAAAAAAAATAGGTATGCTAAAAAATGTATTCTAGTGTGCTAGTCCTCCAAAAGCGAATTTTGGAATTTCTCTTTAAACAATAATAAAAAATAATAATAATAATATGCCAGGATATAAACAAAGTAATCTGTTCTCTTCAAATGAAATAGATACCTCCCTTAGCTGCAGTGCTATAAAGGTATGGAATTTTTTCGTGGAAGTATAAATTGTATATAATCTAACATACACTATCTATCAAATATTGTCTGGACATCCCTGTTATTTGAAGTTATTGAACATTCCAGGTTTGTTAATAACATAAAAACCAGTGTCGGTAGCAGTTGAATAGAGATGGAATGTCAACACAACATGAACTCAATTACTTTGAGAGGTGTCATTGCGGGCTGTCACATTGGCGGCATGTCCATACGTGCCAGCTCAACTGGAGCATCCAAAATCAAAGGTTGGCAATGTGATCAACAAATGAAAACATTCTGCCATCTAGTGCAGGAAAACACTAAGGTTGGCTGTTGAAAATGACTGATAAGGACAGGAAGATGTTAAAACTGGTGGCTCACAGAAATGACTACATTCACCACAGACCACCAGTGATGAGTTCCAGAGCACCAGTAACAACATGGTGAGCACAAATACTGTACAAAAAGAACTCCATTTACTGGGTTTCCATGGAAGAGCAACGCCACACAAGCCAAACATCACAACAACAAACAAGGCGCCTTGTCTGGCCTGGTGCAAAGAGCATGTGAACTGAACAATTGACAGTGGAAAATGGTACTCTGGAGCGATGAATCTAGGTTCATCTGTTTCCAGTCTGATGGCAGAGTGTGAGTGTTGAGTCAGCCTGTTGAATGCTTGTTACTACAGTGTGTCATACCCACAGTCAAGTTTGGTGGTGGAGGAGCACTGGTGTAAAGTGCATTCAGCTAGTCTGGAGTAGGACCACTGTTTGTTGTCTGTGGTTCAATGAAGGCAGCTCAGTATCTTGATATTCTGAATAATCAGGTGCTGCCTACACTATGGAGTTTTTATGGAATGGACCTACATTACTGTCAAGATGACAATGGTCCATGTCACAAAGCTGCAACTGTTATGGAATGGTATGAAGAGATGGGTGTTAAACAACTGCCCTGGCCTGCTCAGTGCTGACCTTGATCCCATCTGTCTTTGAACTCAGTGCTGCTTTTATCGAGAAATAGAGACAAATTTCATATAATGTCTGCTGCAAATTGGTGGAAATCCTTCCTCAAAGGGTGCAGGAGGTGATCAAAGCCGAAGGTGGACATATCCGATATTAGGGTTCGCCTGCTGGTATCAATTGTAAATTGCTAAAGTGCCCGGACAATTGTTAGTAGATGGTGTATGTTACCATACCCACAGACACACAACTTTACTGTAATTTTTTTTGAAATGTCATTATCTTTGATTCTAACTGAATTAAAACTCATAAATTCTAATAATTTAAATGAAAGCAGTTATGCATTACAAAATTATCTGAATATTCATACATTTCCTAGGCAGACCTAAAATGATATCAACCCAAGCCGTGACTACTGGTTTCCAAATTGGATCATGGAATGTTAGAAGTTTATATGAGTTGGAACATTTCAAGAACTTACACATGAATGAAATATATATAAAAATGGATATAGTTGCAAAACAAGAGATATATCGGAAAGGAGAAATTAATTTGAAGAACACAAACAAAGAGACAGAAAGAGAAAAATCACCATTCATAATAAAAGAAGAAATTTTGAATGCAATAAACCTATCTAAGTACCCACTGATTATGAACTTCCTACAGAACTGAGGAAATATGGTGGTATAGCAGGCATCAAATTTCCTGCTTGAACTTTTTGACCAAATACTATATACTGGTGAAATTTTGGCCTGGTTGGCCAAGTGATTAGCATATCCACTCTCCAGCCAAAAGACTGCAGGTTCGAATTCCACCTTGGGCATGGATGTTTGTCTGTGAAAATACTGGTGTTGGTGGTCAGCAGTAGATGGCGTTGGTGTAGATGATGAAGGTACTTGCAGTTGGTGGAGTGGTAGAGACAGAGTTGTAGAGTAGGTACCCTCCTTCTATGAGTCTTTGGACTCCCTGGAGGTGTTATGTAATAATAATAATAAAATTCCAGATGATTGGAAGACAAGCATCATAATATCAATTCTCAAAAAGGGAGATAAACAAAGGTGTGATAATTATAGATTCATAACATTTCTAAGTCACATCTACAAAATCTTCACATGTATTATTCAAAATAGAATCCAGACTTTAATGAATGAAACAATATGAGAAGATCTAGCAGAATTCAGACCAGTGGTGTAGCTAGAGCTTTTGCCACCCCTCTCAATACACACCAAAAATACTACAAAAAGTCAAACGACATAGAGGGAAATAAATTAAAACACTGTGTTTATTTTTGAAGTAAAATTTTAATTTCAACATTCTAAAATGTTATTTTTCTTGCTTTTCTCTTAGCAAAATCATCGATGACATTGGCAAAGGCTATTTCATAGTAATGTAGATAATTCTTAATCAATTTTATTTAGAAAAACTCCTCTCACAACTAGCAACACAGCAATTGTGAGAGAAATTTGCAGTAGTATTACAATAATTTGAAATGAGTTTCGAGGCTGTATTTTAGAATTAACTGCAAAAGTGCTGCCCGGGGCGGACCGCTCCCTCCACCCCACCCTAGCTATGCCTCTGCTATAGACCATATTTTTACAGTTAAAAGCCTAGCTGAAAAGTACTGGGCAAACAACTTACCTATATACACTGAAGTTTTATTGACTTCGTACATACATTTATTTCCAATGACAGGAACAAAATGATATACACATCTTAAAATCTATGATGTTAGTTTCAGAACTATAAACCTTTATTACAAATTATTATAAAAAATACCAAAGCAACTGTCAAATTTAATAAAATAAAAACAGATGAATTCAAAGTAGAAAAAGGAATCGTGCAGGGTTGTCTACTCTCACCAAATTTATTTATTCTTAAAGATGTTGAAAGTTTATTTTTCACTTGGTTAGAGTATAATAAATTTAGTTTAATCCTTTATCTAAGTGTGAGCAAACAAAGTTTGCACCTGAAAGTATCTTCAGGACTGGAGTAAGGTGGTACAACACTAGGGCAACTCTTTGCAAAGGTGGAGCAAGCTACCAAGGATTAAACTAAATTTATTATACTCTAACCGAGTGAAAAATAAACTTTCAACATCTTTCTCTAAATCCAAAGTAATTTATTAAAAAAGGGTGGCACACCATTTGGCAACTCCGATAGGTACAGATGACCTGCTAATGCTTCTGCCTGGTATCTCCACTTGGGCCTGGCTCCCACTGAAGAGACCTCAATAAAGGTCGAAACTAGTTTGGGTAGTGGCCCTTCCCTTAATGCGTAATATTAGACATATCTGCAAGGAGATGTGTTTTGCATTATAGGAGATACTGAGATAGGAGTGTTGGTAACTTGCTCCACCTTTGCAAGGAGTTGCCCTGGTGTGTACCACCTTACCCCAGTCCTGAAGATACTTTCAGGCGCAAACTTTGTTTGCTCACACTTGGATAAAGGATTAAACTAAATTTATTATATTATTCTTAAAGAAATATGCAGATCCATAGTTGAAGTGCAAAAGTTGGAAAAGAAGAAATATATATAAAGAATTATTGGAAACAAAAGCCTTCATAAAGAGAGAAAGATTGATTAATTTGGCCTCATCTAGAAATTTAATAATAAGCATGTTTACAAGGAAGAATATACACAAACAGCCATCTCCTGATTGAAATAAATTTAATCAAAAAGACCATATCATTATGAGTAAAAGACATAGGAATTGCATCCAAAATATCTGAAGTTTCAGATGAGTTGAGTGTGTTAGTATCCATTTTCTGATGGTGTTCTTCTTAAGGTTAAAATAATGCACGTGCAAGTCATTTGATATACAATATTAACAAACTGCATAAAACTGAAGAGAGAAAAAATATGAGTGTAAATTAAAGCAAAAATTGAAAAATATACAGCTGGAAGATAAAGAAAATATCTGGAATCATATCAAAGATAGCATAAAAGTAGCAGCAGAAAACTGAATTGCAATTTGAAGTAAAATGCACTTTAAAAAATTGTAAAGAAAAAGAAAAAAAGAAGCGTTTGTCTTAATAACCCAACTGATATTTATGTTGTTCAGAAATACAAAGATGGCAGCAAGGAAGCCCAATAAAATAATCAGGCATCAGTAAATAACCCTAGACATTTTTCAGTGAAATCAGAAATCAAAAAACAGGTCCAGATATGAAAATAACTATAATCAACAATAGTAATGGACAAACACTAGCCACTAGATATGAAATAGAAACAGCTGGAGAAAGTACTTTAACAAACTTCTAAACTGTGATTGAACCTGCTGAGACTTTTAAACAGAATACTTATCCTACCTGTCACCCAGAAATATTTAAATCTTCACAAGAAAGTATTAAGCAGCTCAATGCACCAAGCACTGATGAAATAGTAGCCAAACTCATAAAGTTAATGAAAGTTCTTTCTCTTCCTTATATTTGACACCTCACAAGACATTAATTATGGTTCACATATTTACACCTTTTAGTAATTCAGATATACCAACCAAATATAACAATCTCATTATAATTATTGTTTTCTAATATATTCAAAACCAAACACATTCTCCCCTCCACACACACACATTTGATTACAATCAAAGAACCTGTCACACTGTATGACACATCTGCCAATGCATAAACATGAAATTGTGTTGGGGCAAAGTATTTTCTCTCACCCTGCCAGACAGCCAAGGTGGTGGCGAGAGATTTCCAATGTCCCCAAAATGAAGATGTTAATTTTACGTTGACCAGGGGAACATCCACTTGGAAAATGTTGCCCTTCTTCATCCAGACAGATTCAGAAGGTTTGTGAGAATCATTTCCAAAATCATTCAATAAACTCTTATCAGGAGACATTCTTAATGAAGAGCAACACTATCTCAAAAACTACTTTATGCAACATCTGTTGGGTGAATCACAATCAAGGTTATCCCCATGCATGCATGCACACACAAAACTTCAAACTTTTCTAGAGGCATAACAGAGTGGAACTTCCTCAATGTTCCTGATGAGAAGTTCTGCTCAGAATCAAAGGACCAAGAAATGATAATCCTAAGGAGAATCCTCATATGTAAGAATGGGTACATGGTTCTTGCCAGGAATATCATCCCTACATTGAATACACCAAAACTACCAACATCTGAGAAAGCATCTCAGATGTTAGTGGTTTTGCACCTAGTTAGGCTTTTCATCCTACCCCCCCCCTCTCTTTACACTGCTTTAAATGTCAAAAATATGGTCATTCTCAGACAATCTCTCATGGCTCTACAGTCTGTACCTGCATGGCAGAAAAGATCATGAGAACAATGACTACGTGCAAAACACCAAAATGTCCCAGTTGTGAGGGAAATCACCCAGCCTACTCTGGGCATGCCAAAAGTGGAAGGATGAAAGGAAGATACAAAAAATTGGGATGGAGCAGCACATCTCCTATCAGAAGGTGATGAGGCTATATATCACAAAAGTAGCAACAACATTTAGTGCTATAAACCTTACACTGAGAAAGCAACTGTAAAGAAAGTGTCAGTTAACTTATGTCACAATCACTACATGCCACTTACCACTTTTGATCTTTTGAACATAATAGGTGTGCATTTGCTGACACTTTTGCTAAAACATCAACAGTATCTTCTTATCCCCCCCTCCTCCAAGTTCCTTGCCCAAAACAAGAAAGGAAAGCTTGCTTAAATATCACCCAGTTTCTGTTGGAGCAGATAATCATTATGAGATGATCAAGCATCTGGAGGGAAAAAGTGATTATCATTGCCTTTCCTAAGCCAGGGAAGAATCCAGAATCCCCAATAAACTACCACCTAATTGATCTGACCACTATTTGTGCAAGATTCTGAAAAACATGGTTAATGCTAGTCTTTTATGGTTTCTGGAGAAAAACAACCTATTTTCCAGGACACAATCTGACTTCTATAAATATTGCTCAACAACAACTTGGCCATCTACTCCAAATGGAAGCATCCATTAGATATGCCTTCTAAAATGTTGAACACTTAGTGCCATTTTTCTTTGATATGGAAAAAGCATACAACACTTTGGAGATCCCGAATATTGAAAAGTTGGCTACAACTCTGGTCTCAGAGTTGTGTAGCCAACAAAATCTAAGTGGGTATCACTCTATCATTCCTATATATCCAAGAGGAAAGTCCCTCTAGATTCAGTTTTAAACGTCACTTTTTTGCAATCAAGGCTAACTCAATAACAGAACATTCTTTAACTACACATACACACACACACAGTAATTAAATTATTTTTAATAAGTAAATATTTTGTCCTAAGTATCTTAGGACATCATCGGTATTGTTTTTTCAAACAATACTAGGAATAACATACAGTTAGGGTGCATGCTTACAATGGAATCTCACTATGCATGCAGTAGCGTGTTATAGAATTAAATTAAATTAAAATAACATACATAAATTTATTTTACACAATTAAGGATGACAATTTCCCACTCTTCAGGAATAAGAACGGCATTGCAATTTCTAGTTGTGTCTGTGGGGTTTCAGCATTTTCTTCATATAAACACTCATGTTTATATAAGGATCTATGTACAAGTTTGGTGTTTTTTTCCCATTTGAACCTATGGTTTGGGTTTTCAACACTGTGTTGTGCGAGGCCAGATTTGTGCAGTTTGATAAGACATATGGTCTTGATGTTCAGAAATGCGTTTACTAAGAGATCTTCCTGTTTGTCCTGTTTCTAGATAAAATCGACACCAAAAGTGTTGATTTTATCTAGAAACAGGTATAGTTCTTGTTCAGAATGACTCCAGGCAACAAAGACGTCATCAACATATCATAGCCAAATTTTTGGTTTAGTTTCAAATGTGAAAATTTTTCTTCAAGGTGTTCCAGGAAAAGGTTGGCTAAGTTTGGTGATAAGGGAGAGCCCATTGCTGTTCCTTCCTCTTGCTTCTAAATTTTTTCTTTCCATGTGAAGTATCTGGATGTAATAACAAATTTCAATAATTCCACAATACCGGATGGAAAATTTTTAATTAACAAGTCTATCGTTTCCTTGTGGGGAATATTAGTGAAGAGAGAGACAATGTCAAAGCTGATTAGCATGTCTGTTTTTGACTGCTGAATGTTTTTATTTTTATGCGAAACTCTGTGGAATTTTTAATTGATGAGGCAGAGTTGCTTATGAGAGGATGGAGAAGGTTATGAATAATTATGAAGAAATACAAACTTGCTGCTACCTACAAACCAATCAACCAGATCCATAATTTGTTACCTTCTCCTAAAGACAAACTCTTACCTTAGAGTTTGTCTTTAGGTATGCTACCTGCCGTTTACGAAATTCCATGTTCCTGTAAGATGTCTTACTATGAACAAACAGGAAGATCTATTAGTAAACGCATCTCTGAATATCAAGACCATATCTCTCTTATCAAACCGCACAAATCTGGCCTCACACAACATGGAGTTGAAAACCCAAATGATAGGATCAAATGGAAAAAAACAACCAACTTCTACATAGATCCTTATGTAAACATTGAGCATTTATATAAAGAAAGTGCTGAAGACCTATGTCACAGACCCAACTTAAACCGTAATGTCTTTCTTACTATCCCTAAAGTCTGGGAAATTGTCATCCTTACATACATAAATTTATTTTACACAATTAATTGTGTAAAATAAATTTATGTATGTTATTTTATTTTAATTTAATTCTATAACACGTTACTGCACACATAGTAAGATTCTATTGTAAGCATGCGCCCTAACTGTATGTTATTCCTAGTATTGTTTGAAATAACTATACTGATGATGTCCTAAGATACTTAGTACGAAATATTTACTTATTAAAAATAATTTAATTACTGTGGTTGTGTGTGTATGGTTTAAACCTATATAATTCTATTATATAGGTTTCACTATATAATAGAATTCTTTGCCATTGAACTAACTGTCTGGTACTGGTACTGTAAGTAATGCAGTGGATGATTTTGCTATCTTCTGTCATTTGTGTAATATGAGGACCATAGAAAGGCAGCTGCAGCAAGCCATGGACCATCTTTCAAAATAAGGACTTACAAATGGATTCAGATTTTCCCAGCAGAAGACAATTGGTGTGCATTTATGCCTCAGGCATGGTCTTCATCCTAACCCAGATATCAGACTAGGACAAACTTTAATCTCAGTTGCACCAGAAACCAAGATTTTGTAGCTCATATTTGATAAGAAACTTACTTTTCATTCTACATACTTCAGTCATGAGATAACTGCCATAAAATAATGAACATCCTGTCTTTTGCCTCTTGGGGGATGTTCTTTGCTCTGTTTGTATACCATGCACTGATTAGATCAAAACTTAATTATATAGTTCTCAAGTCTGTTATCCTTATCTATCCTAGTCTCTACGTTGAAGCAAATGAACTCACTTGTTGCTTCATCAACACCTGTGTCTGTTATATGCCACTAAAATAAAATCCCTGCCAGACCATCCCACATGGCAAAATATATTTTGCCTATGGTGGAAGAATCTGTATGCACCCATTAGACCACCATATGACTGTTTGGTTTGCAAATAAAATCTCTCTTACAAGCTCCAAATATTGGTCTAGTCAACATAGCACAGGCACCATTAAAGACATTGTCCCATGGCATTCAAACATATAGAGACTACTCAAAATTTACACCCCTCCTCTTGTCTACCATGAGTTCTTTCCAGTCCACAGAATGGAATACTCTGATTTTGTGCCTGCGTACACAGATGCTCACCATCAGATGCTTATTTTTGATCTATTGTCTTCTCAGATCCCACCAGAATGTAACTACTTTACTGCTGAGCTGTATATGCCATAGAGTTTGCCTTAAACTACGTAAGATATTTGCAATTCTACCAAAGATGCACTATATATGCAGATTTACAAAACTCTCTACGATCAATAAGAAGTCTAGGGCTGCAGAAACATTTGGGACTGTCTCATATTCAGTATGCCTTCTCTCAGTTATTATGAGAGTTCTGTTTGGGTATGCCCTTCTGTTGGATCCCAAACCACACTAGGATTAAGGAAAATGAAGCTGCAGATACTGCAGCTAGGACAGCTTATGTAATAAAAAGACCAATAATAAGCAATATCGAATCAAGAAATTAAATTGTGGCAGTCTAGTCTATGTAGGGTTCATAAAGAGAAAATTGTTCTTGCTTGGCTCCACGTAGGTCATAATCATCTCAGACTACTTCATATTGGAAGTGGGGGCAGAGATGACATGCCTGTGTGTGAGTTGTTATTATTATTAAGAGACTTCCAGGGAGTCTGGGACACATCAAGGGAGGCAACATACTACATGCACCGGCTATCATACTTATCTTGAATTCATTCACACTGCTTGCACTCACAATATCCAATGGCAATCCATTCCAATCATGCACCACCCTATCACAGAAAAATCTAACCCTTACCCCTTCTTAGCGATATTCATTCTCAGCTTCCAAGGATGCCTTCTTTCCTTTCCCCACCCTCTATAAATTGAAAAATTCCATCAGTTGAAATCCTGTATGACTCTCAGAAGTTTGTAAGTCTAAATTATCCCCTCTTTCTCCTGTTTGCTAGTGTATACAAATTCTCAATCTGTCTTCATAATCAGTATTCCATAATCCTGATATCATTTTTAACACTCTCCTTTGCACACTTTCTCTCTCCAATATATCAGAATCACAACAGAAACCAGGAGACCAGACCTGCGCACAATAGTCCAAGTGAGGTCTTATCAAGGCCTTATAAAGAGGCAAAATGACATCCTTACCTTTACATGTGAACATTCGTTTCAGCCTATATACAAACCATAGCATTAAAGGAAGAAGTGCCTAGAGAGTAGCCTATATGGCTAGGAAGAGAATGAAGAAACTCATCTTGCTTAAATCTTGCAGACTCACATTCCCCATATACCACTTTTTAATATCTGTCAGTCAGCCATCCTCTTATCCACACTAATGTTCTATAATCTAAACCCATGTTCTCCAATTTATGCAACAGTCTACCATTCTTTAAAGGTACCTGTGGCATGACTATAAATAATAAATTACACGATAACCATAGTAATTAACTTTAATGAAATGAAAGTATAGATATTTCGTACTGAAAATAACAGTACATCATCAGTGTGAAGAAACAAGCAAATCAAAGGAACAGGAATACTAAGTACATACAGCAGTCAGTTGTTTATCAATTAAAAACTATTGCCGCATGCTAGAAATTTATATTAATAAATCATCATCATCATCAGGCCTGTCAAGGATTTAGGCATAGAGTGGCCAGAACAGGTCACTTTAAGCTGTCCTGGTTTTCTTTTTCCTAATGGTTTGTAATTTAAGGCTTGTTTTGGTAATCTTTCTGTTTTCATTCTTCCAACATGTTTCATCCATTTATGTTTATATTTTTTAATTTTTTCTATTACTGATTCCTGGTTTAATTCTTTCATAATTTCTCCATTTCTTTCGTGATCGAATAGAGTATACTTCGCAGTTTTCTCATAAACTTAATTTCAGCTGTTATTAATCTTTGTTTGTCTTTTTGTTATATTGTCCAGATTTCAGTTCTATACAATAGGACTGGGAGGGCTAATGTATTGTATACTTTTAGTCTGGTTTGTTTTTGTACTAGATTTTAATATATAGTTAATTACACCTGTTATTTTTAAATATTTTGCGATTTTTAGGTTTATATCTTTTTCATTTTCATATGTAATCATACATCCTAGGTAGTTAAATGAATTCACCCATTCTAAAATCTTGTTATCTATTACTATTTTAGTTCTTACTAGATCTTCCTTTAAAGGCCGTCATTTTTGATTTTTCTGTTGATATGATCATTCCATAATCTTTGGCTATCTTATTTAAATTTAAAATATCTTTCTGTAAGTTATCTTCAGAATTTGTGATTATTATTTGGTCATCAGCAAAAAGGAGAGTGTTTAAGTTCACAGTAGGAGAAAGTTTAATACTTTGATGGAAATTTTTATTCCATTTTATTAATAATTAAATAATAAGTTTTATTAATAAATAATATTATTAAAAACTATTTTTGATGGTTACACAAGCTAAGTATCTCCCAAACTTTTGGGAGAGAGACAATCGTTCTGATTCAGATTTGTCTGATGTAAAAGAGCTTCACAACTTTTTTTGAAAAGGCATTCATATTTAAACATGCATCTATGGAGAAGATGAGCTTTATCCCACTGGATATTGTGTTTAGTGTCAATACTATGTTGTGCTAGACCAGACCTTTGAGGTTTCATGTATTCAATATAATATTGATGTTCGTTAATTTAATTCTTTTTTCCACAGAACCTGTTTGTCCAAAGTATGTTATATTACATTTGCATGGTATCTAGTAAAAGCCGGCTAATTACAGAGGTGTCAGTTTGTCTTTTGTAGATGGCAACAGATGAGAAATTTTGTTGATCAGAAAATATGTGGGAATGAGATAATACTTCTTCAAAATTCTACCAATCGGTTCTGAGATGCCAGAAATATAAGGGATTGGAACCCTGCAGTCTGTTGAAGAATCCTGAGGTATTGGAACATAGGAGTCAGTTATCTGCTGGATTTGATTAGGGTGTTGTAACCATTAAATTCCATTAACGTTTTGATAGTGAGAAGTTCTTGTTGTAAGCTTGCAGGAAAGGAGCACACCTTATCTGCTCTATTAATTAAAGACTTGATAACACCAATTTCTTTTGAGCAGTGTGATGAGCAGACTTTTGATAAATGTATCTGCCAGTAAAAGTAGGTTTTCGATAAACACTGGTTGATAAATTACCAGAGACTGTGCGTGTAAGATGGATGTCCAAGAATGGTAAACTACTGGCCTTTTCTTTTTCCATGGTGAACTGAATGCGTGGGTGAAGGATATTAATCTGTTGTAGGAAAATAGTAAGTTTCTCTTTAGAATATGGCCAAATAGCAAAGACATCATCAACATAACAAAACCAAAGAGAGGATTAGGGATGAATGGATGAGAAAACAAGGTGTCTTCCAGATGGTTCAAAAAATAGTGGTCCAAAGGTGGAGACAAAGGGCTACCCATGGCAGTACCTTTAACTTGTCTATAGATCTTGTTTTTCCAGCTGAAATATCCTGATTATATAACAAATTCAAAAATCTTTGCAATATCAGGAGAGTAATCATATAGTAAATAACAGTGTCAGATAATGGAATGTTGGTAAAGAGGGAAACGATGTTAAAGCTGACTAACAAATCTCACTCTTGTATTTGAATATTTGAATCATCAAAGAAAGTCATCAAGAATTCCATAAATTTTCTTGAGAAAATCAAGAAATATGTCTGTGTTTAACATATGCAAATTTTTTATTCTGATATCTATAATTTTGTGAAAAAAAAACATTAAGGATTCGGAGAAGAGTTAGAGAGCTATAAATTTTCTTTCATCAGTTTTATCATCTTTCTTATATAAAAGGATAATTTTTCCACATGGACTATAAATTAAAGATGCTAAGAAATTATATTTTTGATTTAATCCTTTATCCAAGTGGAAGCAAACAAAGTTTGCACCAGAAATAACTTCAGGATTGGGCAATTCATTTATAGAAGCTAATGACTTCACATCACTTGCCTTAGTAATCTGTGGCTCCCACTGATGAGACTTCAATAAAGGTCAAAACTGGTCTGGGCAGTGACCTTTCCCATAATGCATAGCATTATACATGTCATTAAGGATATGTACTTTGCATTATGGGATACTAAGGCAAGTGATGTGAAGTCACTAACTTCTATAAACAAGTTGCCCAGTCCTGAAGTTCCTTCAGGTGCAAATTTTGTTTGTTTACACTTGGATAAAGGATTAAAGCAAGAATATAATTTCTTGGCATCTTTAATTTATTTTAGGGATTATTTCCTATTTTTATTAAGCTTTATAATTTTTTTTTTGTATTGTTTTTATTTATAATTGACCTGGTTCAGAAACCCTGCTCTAGAGAAAAAACATGGAACTTTCAGGCATCTAAGAAGTGGTCTCACACTAAGCAGTGAAATTCACCTACTACCTAAAAACAGTCACAAACACACATGCCCACAGTGCGATTCAAACTGAAGCCTGGGTTGAAGAGTAGATACATTAACCACTCAACCAACCAGGACAGTTGTATTATTATTAAGAAAATGTTCAGTTGTTTGCTGATGATGCAAAATTAGGCAGAATAGTAGTTGTGTGGAGAGCTTACTCACAGGATGATTTAAATAGACTGTCAGTATGGACGAAAGATAATGGGTGTCAGTTTAATGTGGTGTAATAAAAGTTGTGCACTTTGGGATAAATTGAATACAGACTGTGTACCACATTGATGGAATTATACTCCAGAAAAGAGGTGAAGCTAGGGATTTGGGGTGGTTGCAGACAAGGAATTGGAGTTTAGAGAGCATGTTATTAGGGTTCCCAAGTAGCTCATAAGATTACTTGGCTTTTAAAGTACACACTAACAAGGAAGTTGTTATTCATCTTTATAAGGCCTTAGTACTCCAACATGTAGATTACTGTACTCAGGACTGTCTCCTGCATTTCTTGGGAATGAAGAAATGGTGGAGAGAATTCAGAGGCAAGTGACCAAAGATGGTGAGTATTCTGTGGAATGTGCTTTATGAAAACAGATTGAGGATGTAGGTATTGCAGAAGTTACTTGATAGCCCCCCCCCAAAAAAAAAAACAGGGAGGGATATGATAGAAACATTTAATTTACTTAAGTAAATTAAATTTTATACTGTACATGGGAAATGTTTCAGCACATCACTAGAGGAAGACAAAACAAGAAGTCATCCATGGTAGTTGTGTAGAAGTACAGTTAGTAGGATGCAAGGACTAGCTCTTTTTTTTTTCCCCCCACTTGGAGAATTGTGAATTAATGGAATGGATTGCCAGAGTCAGTTGTGAGCACTTTGTCTGCTAACAAATTCAAGGAGAGGTATGATAGATTGTGTGGATAGTTTGGGTCTCCCACAATGAGTCTTCGGACTCCATGAAGGTGCCCGTACAATAATAATAAATTATTTTTATTTTTTATACGACTCTCATTCATGAAAGGCTTTTGTAAACCTATAGTACATTTGTACCTTTGGTAGGTTAATGATTTTTTTTTTCTATATTTATACTTTTTTTTTTTTTACATAGTCCAGAAGCCCTGTTCTAGGGACCAAACACGAAACTTTTTCAAACCACTTGAAAATGACTTGGGTTTCCTCAGTCAAGTCCTTTCTGATGTTATTCTTCCACAATCACCATGATCTTCCTCTAAGTGGCCTTCCATTAGGTTTTATCTTGGATACTTGCTTAACTTAAAGCCTCAGTAAAAGAAGCTAGAAGAAGAATAAATAGTTTTTACTTAGAGGGCTATGATTAGCATCAATTTTGATTTGTTTTCCAAGAAGAAATTATTTGTACCTATTCTTAACCTTGATAGTAAATTCATACTGTGTTAGTATATATGTTTGTTTTATATTTTGAATGTTGAGAGAGAGAGAGAGAGAGAGAGAGAGTGTGTGTGTGTGTTTAGTCTTATCTACCTATCAAACTGTATATCATTTTCATTAACAGACACAGCCTGATGGATGCAAAAATTACTAGTGTTCTTTCCCTGTGTCACGATCAGGTGATTTTAAGTGCAGTTCAGAGTATAATTCAAAACATGATAGCTTGTGAAGACAGCAGTCAGCAGCAACTCCATTACTTGCAGAGTAAGTTTATGTGCATATATCTGGATTTATAATTATGATGATTATTATTATTACCATCAGACCTCCATGGAGTTAAATGACTCACTATGTGAGTTTCCACTATCACACGTGTAACTCATCAAATTGTGCCTTGAAAGCTTTACCATCTCCACACTCACTACACTCAGGTAATGTTCTAATCACCCACTGATTTCCATTAAAAAAAAAAAAAAAAAATCTACTCCTCACTCCCCTTTCCCCTCCCCAAACACACACACTTGCACACACTTACACCCTCCTTATACAACTTCCATAGTTATATTATTCAAACTTCCCTTTTCCCTCTAGACCGCATTTTTTATTTCCTCAATTTTTCTTTATACTCAACATTCCAGAGACCACCTTTATCATCGTTAGACCTTTTCAATATATCCTCATCCTTTTTGAAAACTAAGTGCCCATCCCTCTACAAAGTAATCCATATGTGGTCTGATCAAGGTCTCAAACCATGGAACCATAACTTCTTCTTTTCTAAGAAGAAATTATGGTTCCATTCGTTAACATGTGTTCTCTGTATTACTGCCATAATCTTTTGTGCTGTCCTCACAATTTAAATGTAATTGTTCCCTAGATTTTAGGCCCTTATCCACTGTCACCTCCCACCCCCCCTTAATCCCTTATCTCCTCCACTTCCTCTGAGATATTCCAACTAATTGTATAAAAATTATATTCTTCATCCCATGTTTTCTTCTCAATTTTTAAAAACATTTAAAACTCGCTTTGCAACATTAAATTGGCAACCTCTGCTCTACTTCTCATAGTTCTTCCCAGCTTTGCATCATCCACAAACAACTGCATGTCCTCATTCAAACTTCTCCTGATATCATTAATATATAATTTAAATAGCAGTGGTCCCAAACATACATTTAAAAAAAAAAAAAAAACTTTTTTCCACATCAAAATTATGTCATCAAATTCCAGATATTTTCTCTCAAGAGGTACAGGATACTCTCGTAGTGCTATATGATCAAGTTTACATTATTATTAACTTGTTATAATTTCTTTCCAAATCAGTGTGTTATTTGTCAAGACTTTATTTAGTTCCGCATTATGTTGGAATAAGGTACAGGTTGGCCGAGTGGTTAGCGTATCCGCTCTCCAGCCAGAGGGGCTGCGGGTTCGAATCCCGCCTTGAGCATGGATGCTTGTGATTGTCTGTGAAAATACTGGTGGTGGTGGGCATTAGATGACGTTGGTGTAGTTGTAGTTAGAGGAGAGAGAGAGAGCTTTAGGGTAGGTACCCTCCCTCAATGAGTCTTTGGACTCCCTGGAGGTGTTATATAATAATAATAATAATATTTCATTTAAATTCTCACTAAATTTATACAACTACCATTCCCTCCACATTAGGTACCAATTTGTGGTGAAGGGGACCACCCAGTGGTCCCCTTCACCACAAATATCTGCTCGTTTTTCATTCTGTAACACCATGAAAATTATGTTTACATCCATAGTGCCAGGTTGCCTGAAGAAAGACTGATTCTATTCATTAACTAGAGCAGCTTTTTCTAAACTGGTCCTCAACTAGCTCTTAGGTTAGTCAATCTCTGATAGGACAATTAGGCTTATCTTCTTGGAAACTGTGTTTGTTAACCCAGTACTTAAGAAACTCAGTCATGGAACTCATACCATTGACAGACAATAATACCAGTGTTATTATTTAGGACTATGAGATGCTTGCAGTTGTCTGCTGTACTTTCTCTCCTGAAAAGCTTGGATCGATTGATAGTTTGGGTTCACTATCAGTAAATGTTTGAAGGATGGAGATGGGTGCCACTGGTCTTCAAAGTTAGGTGGATCTGCTTTAGCCCATACTATCTCTTTGGGGAATAAAAGTCATTAGGGAATATTTTTTTTTCTCTGAAATTATTGGTTTACAATCGTTAGTGTTTCTCTTTCGAGCAGATTGGTCGTCGAAACTATAAATTAAAGATGCCAAGAAATTATATTCTTAGTTTAATCCTTTATCCAAGTGTAAGCAAACAAAGTTTGCACCTAAACTAATTTCAGAACTGGGCAACTCGTATAAAGAAGCTAATGACTTCACATCACTTGCCTTAGTATCCCATAATGCAAGCACATATTTTTATGGACATGTATAATGCTATGCATTATGGGAAGGGTCACTACCCAGACTGGATTCGACCTTTATTGAGGTCTCATCAGTGAGAGCCAGGCCCAGAGGTGATACCAAGGTTGAAATAATGCAGAAGTCATATTTCCATATACGAGTAGCCAAAAGGTGTAACACCAGTTCTAGTTCCTGCTGATGAGACCTCAATAAAGGTTGAAAACGGTCTGGGTAGTGACCCTTCCCATAATATATAGCATTATACATGCCCATAAGGATATGTGCTTTGCATTATGAGATACTAAGGCAAGTAATGTGAAGTTATTAGCTTCTTTATATGAGTTGCCCAGCCCTGAAAATAGTTCAGGCACAAACTTTGCTTGCTTATACATGGATAAAGGATTAAACCAAGAATATAATTTCTTGGCATCTATAATTTATAGTATGACCAAGTGGAAAACTTCCAACAGTCGTCCAAACTGTTATGGTCTTACTCCTGAAACAACTTGTAAAATTGAGTGTGCTAAATCGAGAATGCTTTTCCAGGAAAATTATTGCAGGGGCATCACTGAAAGAATAACCACTAAACAACCAAACGAAAGAAAGAAATGGATACTTGTGTATCCTCTGAGTAAACACAAGAATTGGCTCTGACATGCCAAATGAAGTACTGAACGTTTTTTCAGAGGAAGAGATGAATGCTGGCTGTCCATACTTCCCAAAAGAAATTGACAGACACAAGCCAAAAACAAAGGAAATGAGCCCTGAACCTCTCAGAAATTGGATAAGTCTACAAAACTAGAAGAATGGGAAAATTTTTAGTGCAATTGTCATGGATTATGCTAAAATATCAATAATTCTTGTAGATAAACTTATATGTTGGTGATACATAACTGTCAGATTTTTAGGGAAAGGCAACATATACTGCAATATTAATTAAAAAACTTTAATTAATACTTCCTATATTTCAGTAATGTTACATTACCATCTTCAGGAAACTAAAAATAATTATATGTGCATGCAGGCACTAACACTAAACAAATATGGCTTTAGACAACAACTGAAGTCGGTCCTACAGTCCTAAAAGGTGCCACCTAGTTGGCTAAATTGGATAGTAGTCTTGGCTGTTTGATTGATGATCTAAGAATGCAAGGCTTCCCATATTTCGGGCAGTCTCATGCATCCAAATTTGTTAAGGTTTGGAGAGTTTTTTAGAGCTGAGGCTGATTCCAGGAATAATCTCTCATATTTATACTTTCTGCAGTGTAGTAAAGTTCTTTCTTTCAGCATATTTTGTGGCAGGTATCCAAAGCATGGTAGCAAGTCATTGGTGGAAACAGATTATATCCATTTACAGCCACTCAGGACTTGCTGACCATGCTTTGGACACCCGCCACAAAATAGGCTGGAAGAAAGTCACTTTACTACACCGCAGCAAGTATAAATATGAGAGATTATTCCTGGAATCATCCTCAGCTCTAAAAAAACTTCCCAAACCTCAACAAATTTGAATGCATGAGACTGCCCCAAATATGGGAAGCTTGCATTCTTAGAACATCAGCCCAACAACTAAGACTACTATCCAATTTAGCCCACTAGGTGGCACCTTTTAGGACCAACTTCAATTGTTTTCTTCATATTTGTTTAGTGTTAGTGCCTGCGTGCACATATCATTATTTTTATGTTTCCTGAAGATGATAATGTAAAATACCGAAATATAGGAAGTATTAATTAAAGTTTTTATAATTAATATTATAGTATACGTTGTCTTTCCCTAAAAATCTGAGAGGTAAAATATCAATAATATGAAAGTTCTTCTGCAGGAGACATTTAAAACCCAATGAGGATCTCACTTTAAGGCATTTTGCTATTATTCATAAAGGAGGAGTCACTATACTATTTGGCAACCATACTCCTTTTCAGCACATCTGCTTTAAACTGCTCTGGAAGTGGTAGCCATCCACCTTTCACTGAATTTCTTATTATAATATTTTCCTTTTATTTACCACCAGATTCTGAATTAAATCTTGATAATCTTGAGTGCAATCTTGATAATTTCATATTACATCTGCCTCAGCTCATCCTTATTATGGCTGAGCTGGACACAATACTCTGTGAAGTAGCACCAACATGAATGGGCAAGGCTGGATTGTTGAGTGTATGCTCAATGACAATAATGACCTTCTTTTTAATAATGGGCACAGTACATTCTTTCATGTGGTTTCCCACCCATATTCTGCATCTTACTGCATCAAGCCTGCACATGCATGCCTGCTTTAAAATTGCTACCAGCAGATCTTCAAATGAATTTTCAGGTAAGATAAACAGTTTTACATAAAGGTTCAGCCTCTCACTAAAGTTGAGCGATACTTGATAACAAGGTTACAGACTGTTTTCATAACTGCAAATTTTTATAAAATGGTTTAATAACCTGATTTTTATTCTCTTTGTAGAGACAAAGAGAAGTGAATTGAATTATAGCAATAAATGAAAAGGTTAAGAGTTTGTGAATTACAAAAGTTGGTTAATAGGTGAAAAAAGGAAGGGGGGGTATGGTAGAAACATTTAAGTTACTTAAAGGATTTTATAGGATTGCTGCAGGGGAAATGTTTCAGCACTTGGCTAGTAGGAGCAGAGCAAGAGGTCATTAATGGAAGTTGAATAAGTGCATTGTTAGCAACGGCCAGATTTTTTGCTTGGAGATTGGTGAATGAGTGGAATGATTTGCTTGAGTCAGTTGTGAGTCCTTTGTCTGTTAATGGTTTCAAGCTATGTTAATGGTACAATAAATATTGTGTTGATAGTTTGGGTCTCCCATGATGAGTCTTAGGACTCTATGGAGGTCCCATGCAATAATGATAATAAAACTTATTAATATTTCACTAGTTTTCTACCCAACATCTTCAGAGTAGAATTATTATTGTGACAAACACATAGCACTGAACTAAATAAATATGAAAAAAAATTTCAAATTGTAACTGAAACTGAACTGATGTCCTTACATGGTGCTCTCTATGGGCCAGACAACCATAAAGTTAATTTAGATAAGTCTGGCTATCAGGTCTCAAAATTATGGTCTTCTAGATATTTGGCAAATTAATGCATCCATATTTGTTTAGGTTGGGAGAGTACTTCATAGCTGATGCTGATTCTAAAAATAGTCTCTCCAACCTATAACAACTTCTATGTAGTATTGATGTTTTCCTCCATCTAATTCTTTGTGGAGGAGTATTCAGAGAGTGGTCTGCCAATCCTAATCTTGCCATATGGATGATCACAAATATAATTTTTGCATTCTTCAAGGTGGATGCTAACTGATCTGACAAGCTGTCCAAAGTAGGCTAAACTGAAGCCACAAATAACTTTATACACTCTAGGATATGTAAGAGGATGTAGTTGATATTTAGGAGAATGGATAGTCTGACTTCTCCAAATTAACTTTATGGGTATTCAGCCCATAAAAAGTGCTATGTAATGACATTGATTCAGTTTCAATTACAATTTGAATTGTTTTCCACATTCATTTAGTTCAATGATGTGTGCTTGTCACAGGTATAATTGTGCATCTGAAGATGCTGGATAGAAAATGGACAAAATATTCGTAAGTTTAATAATTGTATTTTTTCCTATTTTGGTGTTGTTTTTACCTTGCAGCTGTTGTGAAAAACTACAAGTCTTTCCATACATATACATTTCATTATACCAGTCTCTTTTGAAATTGTTTTTAAATTATATGATTATGTGATAGACAAATCAGCTTGTTTATTAATTATAATAATAATAATAATATTATTATTATTATTATTATTATTATTATTACACGACACCTCCAGGGAGGGTACTACTCTACACCTCTCTGTCTCCACCACTCAATCCTCCAACTACAATGAACTGCAACTACACTAACACCATCTACTGCTGCCCACCACTAGTATTTTCACAGACAATCACAAACATCCATACCCACAGCAGGATTCGAACATGCAGCCTTTTGGCTAGAGAGCAGATACGCTAACCACTAGGCCAACCAGGCCAGCATAACATTGTGTATAATTGGTGGAGTGAATTGAGTTGTGGTGGCTGCCATAATGGATACAGTGAGCAAAGCTAAACACAGTAAAACAAAATCCAATCCAGCAACACACATTATACTGACAAACAGTCATGTTAACTTAAAATTAAGTATTGTATAGTTTCGTAATACTAAAATCTTATCTTTTCTTGCACCTTCCATCCGCAATCTGCATGTAAATTTTCCTTCTACTGGCAATCTCCATAAAAAAAAAAATAAAAAAACTTTCTAAATCAATGATTAGTTTAACAATGAAAACTACTAATTAGTAGTATAAGCATTAGACAACATTTAGAATACCTTCCATATTCTGTGACTAAAACATTACATGCCACTCATGGAATAATTTACTTTTGAAGAATTTTTCCCCCCTCTACAGATGAAAACTCCATTTTCATTTGAAAAAAGAAATTGGAGAACTATAGAAATTTTAATTATTACTATTCTATTATTGCATTTTGCAGCCTTTGGATTTGGAGGGCTCTGGAGGTTTGCAGGACCATTTTCTAAGGTAAGTATTTTTATAATTTTTTAAAAATATTTTAGTACCATTAATGGTATGTTGGAATAACTTTAACTCCAAAGTTTCTTGCATTAGTCAAGATTGAAATTACTACAACATGCATTAAAAATATTTTTGATTTACTGAAATACCAATAAACCAATTTACCAGTATTGCAATCACTGCTTCTGTGGGACTATAGGCATAAATTATTATTATCATTCAGGCCTCCATGGAGTCAAAAGACTCATCGTGGGAGGTCCATCCTAAGAACATAAAGTCTGTCAAGATTCATCGAGGGGAGTCCACTTCCCCATTCTGATATTTACCCACCACTCTACTTGCTACTGCCTGCCATTCAAGAATATCATCCTTGTATTTAGTGTTGAATACTATAGCTATTCCTTCTTGTCCCTTATCATGATTGCTTGAATATAACATCTTTTATTTGTTGCTTAGAAAACTCACCTATTTTTGTCTTTTTTGTTTCAGTACCACCTATTTTGTTGATCTGATATTTATCTAATTCTTCTACTAGTTCCATTTCTTTTCTGTCAATGCTTCTTAAGTTTGATAGTACCAATTTTGAACTCTGCTGATGTTTGGTTGGGATTTATTCCACTATCTGACTTTCAACTGTTTGCTCTAGTTCCCCCAACAAAAACAATGAATAATGGCAAAATAATTTTATTATGCCAATAAGAATACAATTAATTTGGTTGGCTAAATCCCAGATTTCTAGTCCATCCTTGTTTGCTTAATTTTATGTTTTTGCTTATTGGATACAGACATATAATACCACAGCTAATAATTATTGGTAATTTATTTTCTTCTAATAAAAATATTTCTTTTCACAACTGCCTTTCCTTCCCTTATATCTCTCTCTGTGATTCTCAATATGATTCATGTACATTAATGCCCATTCACATATTACACCTTCTAGTCATTTAAATATACTAAACCAAATATAGGATTCTCCATAATTAATATCCTCTCTGACTCCTTGGAGGTCTCTCTTAATAATAATAATAGTTTCTAATACATCCTGCAAGAAATGTATTCTATCCTTCCCTGCTTGTGATTCTGATATATTGGAGAGTGTTAAAAATGATATCAGGATTCTGGAATACTGATTATGAAGGCAGATTGAGAATTTGTAGACTGCAGACACTATCAAACAGGAGAAAGAGGGGTGATATGATTGAGAGATATGCTTACAAACTTCTGAAAGGGTCATACAGGATTTCAATCGAAGGAATTTTTCAATTTATGGAGGGTGGGGAAAGGACAAGGGGGGACATCCTTCAAAGCTAAGAATGAATGCCACTAAGAAGGGGGCGAGGACTAGATTTTTCTCTCATAGGGTGGTGCTTGATTGGAATGGATTGCCATTGGATGTTGTGAGTGCAAGCAGTGTGAATGAATTCAAGAATAAGTATGATAGCTGGTGTGTGAAGTATGTGGCCTCCCTCGACAAGTCTCTGACTCCCTGAAGGTCTCTCTTAATAATAATAATATTCTCTAATACATCCTGCAAGAAATGCATTCTATCCTCCCCTGCACAGTTTTGTTTCAATAGAGAATTCTCCAGGATTTGTGGGTTGTCCACCAATACACAAACATGAGAAAAGAAAAAACATCTTGTGTTTTGGTCAAAGGTGTTTTTACTTTAACAATTACTACTCTATTGTGATTTGATTTGTTGTCTGTGCAAGATCTTTGAGAAAATGGGCAGTATTCGTCTTCTACTGTATCTAAAAAAAACAGTCACTTTTTTTCCAGTATTCAGTGTTGCTTCCATAGAAATCAATCAGTGTTAGACAAATTGATTAATCTAAAAACATCCATCAGAGATACATATCTGAAATATGAATATCTTGGTATCAGTTTTTGTTGACATGCAGAAAACATGTCACTTCCTAGAGGTTATGATATGAAAGATCTTTATAACCTTGGTTGCAAACAGCACTTTCCTCACTTTATTAATAATTTTCTGTCCAGCTGAGCACTTGGATTTTTCCAAGTGAGAAAGAAGAGGGCATTCCTTAAGAATTTGTTTGTAATGATTTGTTTTCAAAGTTAAATCTATAACAGAACTTCATTATTCATCTGAAGAGCTGTAGGCAACACTGTTGCTAACTCTTTCTCCCTCAAAAAAAAAAAAAAAAAAAATCTGTTTCTCAGACATGATTGTCAGTCCAGTCTTCTAGCCTTGATATCTTGTTACTTTACAGAACTGCATTACAGAAACAAACCTTCCCTTCACAAATCCATGCTGACCATAAATAATATTAACCTCACTGCCTTTTTCTTTATATGCTCTTGCTAATTTTTCCAAGAAGTTAATAACCACAGAATAAATACAAACTGGTCCATAGTTTGATGTCTCAATTTTACCATCTTTATGCACTGGTACTATCTTGCTCTCTCCTTCCACTTTGTAGGAACACTTCTGAGCTGCGAGACTTGCATTAAATAGCTAGGTCAGCTCCTTAGCACATTCCCTTAAAATAGACAGAATATTCCTCCTGGAAACATGTTTTGTTTTTGTTTTGTTTTTTTCACAAAACAACAATGAAGCCAGAAAAATAAACACAATTTACAGACATGATACATGGACTTCAGTGCCTTAGTTGATTTGGCCATAATTCCAACCAACCAACCAACCAGCCCCATAAATGTGGCAAAGTCTCGTCTGTCCTCACTGCTTTGTGAGGCCAGATGAGACTTTTCCAATTCTTGAACTCTCTCCATTCCTTTAGAAATAAAACCTATCTCACCAAGATGGAAATACTTATAAAGTGATCATTAAACAACTCTTCTATTTTAGCTGTATTGGTCACCCAACCAACTCCATGTATAGAGGCATTCATCTACAATCATTTCTTCTAATACTACTGGCCACATAATAATAAAAGAACATGAGATTTTCCTTGGAACATGGTGCTAGTCTCTCTCTCTCTCTCTCATATTCCATTTCTATGTTCTTTACTATACTTGTCACCAGTGGCAGCCCATGAAGTTTTAAATGGGGGTGCTGCCTATACAAAATAATTTTTTAAAAAATTATTTTTTTTCCTAATCAGTAACCAGTTTATTAATAAATAAATCTATTTATTTATTAATAAATTATTATGCAGCATCCCCGTTTAAAACTTCACGGGCCGCCACTGCTTGTCACCTATCTCGCATAGGTGACAAGTATAGTAAACACTATAGTAGAGTGTAGTTATATAAAGGTGTATAGACACCTTATACACCTTTATATAACTACACTCGACCTTCCTTTTTTATATCTGTCATAAGATCTTAATTTGCAATTCTTTTTTCATCCTACCCTTATGTTTTACTTGAAACTTATGTATCCTAACCCGATACTAGATTAAAAAGTGGTATGTCATTTTTTCGTACCGTAAAAACATTACCTGTCTTGTAATTCCATATATATATATATATATATATATATATTTTTTTTTTTATATTGAATGACTAGAAACTGAGAAAAATGAAAACAAAGTTTATTAGCACAACTAATTTCAGCTGTATCAGCCTTCTCCAGGTGCAAATTAAAAAAGAAATAACCAATAAAACATAGAGGAAATAACTGTAAACATCATGGAAAGTTAGTGTATATATTTCAACTTTGAAGTCTGTGCATTCAAAACTGTTCTCTTGTTGGCTTCATTGTTGGGCGTATGCATGCATATAGCATCTCGCGAACAATGACAGTCTGAAAGATTGTAATTCAGGTTTTTGTTGAGAATGATTTCTTTTGATTCTATTATCTTCCTTTCTAATTCATTGTGGCAATGGAAAATGTTATTAGACTTGTCCCATAGGACTGTATGGCTAAGGTTTTCTTCATTAGAATTGGCTGGAACAGAACGTGACTAAACAAAGCACTGGCTTGCATTCTCCTGTAACTGATGTCTCTCTTATGTTCTTCAATGCGTAACTCGATCGATTTCTCTGTTTGACCAAAGTAAGGTATATCACAGTTTCACCAAATCTGGTAAACACTGGGATATTTAAGGTTATGATGTCTAGGAATTGAGTTACACATTGAAGACATTTCAACGTTGAAATATATACACTAACTTTCCGTGATGTTTACATATTTCCTCTATGTTATTTCTGGTTATTTCTTTTTTAATGTGCATCTGAAGAAGGCTGATGCAAGCTGAAACTAGTTGTGCTAATAAACTTTGTTTTCATTTTTCTCAGTTTCTAGTCATTCAATTTTTTTTTAAATGTATATCAACCAAGTAAATCAATCAAAACATATATATATATTTTTATTTTTTTATTTTATTTTATTTTATTATTTTTTTTTTTATAAGACTGCTATATACTTATCCCCACCATGTAATGCATGTGCTATTTGTCTCTAAAAAATTCCAGAAATTATTTGCTTTTGCCTTTATTACTGTATCTTCTTTTCCAATTAATATTACTGTAGTTGATCATCTGTTTTCACATTTTGCTAAGATAATTTATAGATATTATTATTTATTATTATTATTTGACACCTCCAGGGAATCCAAGACTCATCAAGGGAGGGTACCTGCTCTACAACTTTCCATCTCCACCGCTCAACCTCATCCACATGTCATCCATCAGTCAACCTCATCTAAACCAATGCCATCTACTGTCCACCGCCACTGGCACTAGCATTTTCACAAACATCCATGACCACCATGGATTCAAACCCGCAGCCTTTTGGCTGGAGAATGGATATGCTAACCACTCGGCCAACCAGACCCGCATACATTTACCACTAGCAATATCTCACTAAATAACTTGTCTTACATACTCTAGCTTACACCATATACTCTCAAAGCCATTAATATACCCCTTCATGGATACCAATATCTTTAGATGAACCAGATTTATCAAGGTCATATACTCATTCTCTAGATTTCTGATATTTCTAGCATTTATATTTAGAAATAAACAATGTAAAAGTTGCTCTTCTTATTAACTATATATTCATTAATGCTCTCCCCAGTCTCCACTCTGCTCTACTCTGGGTTTGAATACCAGGTATAGGACACAGTAAGCTTTATTAAGACTTTTCAAGAGAAGCTGAATTATCAGGTTTTAGGTAGAGGTAGAAGGGTCTTCTGTTCTGGAAGCTCTTGTTTATTATCTTACAAAACAGGCACACCAGTGAGAAGAATATACACACAACTGATATAATCCTCTAGCCTCATAGCTGTATTGGCTAAAATTTGATCCAAACCAAAGCTACCTTCCACCTGGCATTCTAGTTTTCCTATATCATCATGTTCATAAAACAACAGTCATCTCTTGCATACTGCTCTAAGGCACTCCACACTATCCAAACCTCATGCTACATATTCTGTTCTTGTTGGGTCCTTCATTATCACTGCACATCTTTTCAATTCTGCCATGTCATACTGAGGCACTACATTCACTATCCCTCCTCACACTTTTCTGCTACACACTCTATCCATTCACACTGTCTCTCATGTCATTTGTACCAAACTATCACTTCCATCCACATCTCATCCACATTTTTAACCTTTCTTCATTGATATAGTCACCATTCAGTATCAGTTCTCCCTAACAAGCACTCCTTGTGTATATTCTGAATTATCAAAATCATCATACATTACTCTTCTCACAGCCTCATTCATTCTTCTTACAATCTCTTCTTCTCACTTCTTTCCCTTAATGCAAAATCCTCTTGACTTGTTCTCACTTGCTTGTACCCTCTTCCCTTGCTCTCTCATATTCTCTCAACTTTCACTTCCACTTTTGTTTCTATCACATCATCTAACTCCTCTCAACCATCCTAATTTCTCCATTCACCCTTCTCAACTTAGTCCTCATGCAATACACCTCTTCCTCTCCCTCATGTTTATTTCTCTTTCAAGAATTCTACTCTCACCCAACTCATTCATTCACTGTAGTTGCCAAATTTGCATACTCTATCTCACACTCCATAATTAAATCTTTAGACACTTTTGCATATTCTCCTTCTTCAATCACACTTATTTCCATACTATTATTTTCACTGCTGTGAAAACTGAGAATACTTCCATCTCTCAGCACTAACCATTACTTACATTTTAGATGCATACAAGCTCCAAGTGTGGCATTGGAGAGATGAACATGGGATAATGTATGGGGGGGGGCATGGTTTTGTGAAGGGTAGATCATGCCTCAGTAACTTGCTCACGTTTTATACTGCAGTGACGGCTGAACTGGATAAGGGTAATGGGTTTACAGTGATACTGCTGGACTTTGCTAAGGCCTTTGACAGGATACTACATGGAATTTGAATCAGTAAACTGAAGCACATGGAGATGAATAGGAGGGTGGTTGATGGAGAGATATCAGAGAGTAGTTTATTCAGGAGTAGAGTCCAAAAGAAGGCCTGTTACCAGTGGTGTGATGCAGGGTTCTGTTCTTGGACCGTTGCTATTAATTTGTTCATTAATGATATAGGAAAGGATCCGAGAGGAACTGTTCATTTATTTGCCGATGATGCAAAGTTGGGTATAGCAATAGTGAATACACATGGCGTCAAAATTTTGCAGGATGATTTGGATAGATTGGCAGACTGGGCCAAGGAGAATGGATGTCAGTTTAATGTAGCAAAGTGTAACATTATGCATTTTGGGGTGAAAAGATTAGCAGCAATATACCACATTGGTGGAACTGTACTCCAGGAACCAGAGATTTGGGAGTGGGAGTTGTGGATAGGGAGTTGTAGTTTAGGAGGCACATAGCAAAAGTGGCTAAATCAGCTCATCAGATCACTTGGTTACTGAAGAATACTTTGACAAGCAGAGATAAGCAGGTTATTGTTCCTCTTTATCAAGCTTTGATAAGAACCCCATCTTGACTACTGTGCTCAGATCTGGGCACCAGGGTTTCTTCTTGGTGGGTAGGAGGTAGAAAGGATCCAGAGGCGAGTGACCAAGATGATAGCTGGTCTATTGAATTGAATTAACCTTACAAGAATAGGTTGAAGATCTGTGGGTTACAGAAATTGGTTGATATGCATAAAAGGGGTGATATGATTGAGACTGAATGACTGAATTAATCTTGCAAAAACCCCTCAAATTACTGAGGGGTTTTTGCAAGATTAATTCAGAGGAAATTTTTCAGAACAGGTCTAGTGGTGGGAGAACAGGGGCCATCCATGGAAACTGAGCAAGGGTATTAGAACTAGGTTTTTTACTTGGAGAGTGGTGAATGAGTGAAATAAGCTGCCAGAATCTGTTGTGGGTGCCATGACTGTGAATGAGTTCAAAGCAAAGTATGATAGATACTCTTCGAATGCTGAATAGTTCTTGACATGATGTTTAGGGCCTCCTTCGATGAGTCTAAGGACTCCTTGGAGTTGCCCCTAATAATAATAATAATTCTAGAAAATCCTGACGTCTTTGTCCATGATTAGTTTGGATGATGGCAGACTGGGTAACAATAAGCGAGACGGTGGACTTATGCAAACTGCTATAATAGTAGTGAAGAACATTATGGCAAACAAGGTACAATAATTAATAACTTCACAATTTAAATAAATGCTGCACACCCAATCATCACTCTCTTAAAACAAAATATATTCTTCGTGTGTAGCATGACAACCTTCTTCCAGTATGCCCTATAAACATCCACTCTCCACAAGGTATTTTTAACCAAAATAATGTTATTATAATAGACAGGTAAATTTTAATAGTACTTATGATAAATTTAATATTCAGGGAGTTCCTCTTCATGCATCTCATTATATATATATATAGCAACACATTATTTATTTATGTATTTATTAGAATTATTTATAATAAAAAAAATTTTTTAATTTGTTAGTTATATGTTTGTTCTGTTATCTTCTTCCCATTAGTCTCAGACCAATCTTGACAATGCTGAACTCTTTGTTAACTGCTTAGAAGCTATGGTGGAAACTTGTTTACCTGTTGATGATGGAGAATTACATGAACTTACTCAGTATCCAAGTACCTTAAGTGTATCATCTACAATGAATTTATCATCTTCCATGTCAAGCTTAACACTTGGTTCTCCAACTGAAAAAGAAGCAGCTGGTGATTATTGTAGCATTGCCACAGATAGTTCTTCAAGAATTCGACATGGATCAGCAAGTCAGCTTAGTAGGCAACGCAGCTTCAAATGTAAGGGATCTAAAAATGGCAAATTAGGACACTGAAATTAAGCAGGTGTACCACTTGAAACGTCACAAGAAGGCTACTTACCGTACATTGTGCAATTCCCATTTATCATCAATCCCATGCTCATTTGGGTCCTGGGTGAATACCCAGATGAAGCTTCATTGCTCCTACTGGGTAGTTATCTTCTTCCTTTGTACAGTAATATTGTTGTCAAACTGTTATTTTATGAGATGTAATTTTTTGTAATGTAAAATGATTTTACGTACTGAGATGTAAATTTTCTTACTTATGAGCACGTGAATTATGGTGAAGCAGAAATCAGTATTAGCTGATATACAGCAGAATTTAAAACATTGTGTGATATCCTACTTTTCTTTCTCACTCTCTATGCTGTTTGTAAAGTTTTTTTCATTTATAAAAACAATTTTATTAGTCATTTCTTATGCACAAAAGTTACTTGTAATATTATAGTATTTTAATTTCACAAATTGTGGCTTCCAAACTCTGTATAGTTTTGCTTTATTAAGAATTATTTCTCTGTTTATCCCATTTATTTTATTTTCATTTCATTTGTAAATATTTTTGGAAGCCATATGACCAAATATTTCTCAGGCAGGAATCGTGCAGAATATGGGATCACATTCAGAAATACATACCATACCCTATATCTGCATCGTCGTCAGTGTACCTCATACATAAATATTCACCCTAGAGTCTGACTACTGTGACTAGCTCCTCCCAACATCTGAGCCTGTTGTTGTTCTACCTTCCTTGTACAGTTGTAAAGATAAAAATTATTACTTCATTTTCATGGTGCTGTGCATAATGAGATGTGCTTTATTTTTGTAAACTTGTGCCATGAGACAGTGTTTAGTGTTTGAAACCATCAGAAGCAAAAGTACTCATTCAAACAGTACTTTAGATAGGATGTTGATATACATATTCATTTCATAATCCATTGTTGTTCATTTCCTTGTAAATAGTTTTATGATCAAAGCCACATGTTTTACTTGCATTTAGCATCCTTTTGTTGTTATCATATCATTCCCACAAAAATAAATTAGATCATGTTAAATGCCGGGAATTAGTTATGCCTCTGTAGTTCTTCCTTCCATAAAAACTTTCCAGCAAGTATGCATATCCTCTACATAAACTGCTATTTCTTTAGGGAGGCTTATGAATTTTGCTTAACGTCATGTTTGTAAACATTTTTTTTTTTCTTTCAAGATATATAAATTTGTAGCACTTAAAAAAATTCAAAATCCTCTTTAACTCAGAATAATGATTGAGTCATTTATATATGAGCTGGGATATAAGATTTTTGTGAAATGTTTATCTGTGATTTTCAGATTAAAAACATTCCAAATGGAATGATTTTAATTGCCATTAGAAATCTTCTAGTGTAGAAACAGTCTATCCGAAAAAAGTACACAAAACAAAGATACTAGAAGTGATGAATTATATAATAGAAGTTTTTTTTTTTTTTTTGCTCTATCTAAAATCAACGACTTTAAAGCATGTTTAATTTAGTCGCTCACAATAACAGGAAATATCAAGATGATGTTCTTTGACAAAAATGTCAGAGAATTTTTCATAATGAATATAACTTTAAATCTGCATTTGATTAAAAAAAAAAAAAAAAAAAAATCCATTACCTTTCACAAAATATGTTCTACTATTGGGAGATTCTCTAAGTATTCTCTGTAGAGCTGAGTTCCAAATAATCTGTGAAATTGTATATTCAAATTTTTTTCATTGTATTAGTTACTTGCATTTCAAAATTGTACCAGATGTAATGCTCTCATGTGTGTATGGAAAGAAGTAAAACAAAATATAGATATTGAAAAGGTATTGTAATTTTAATGTCTGTTCTCCCAGTTATAGTGTTTTTATACTGATATCAGAATTCTTTTTGTCATTTTGTGATAATGGCATTATCAATTTTCTACATTATAGCAAGGGATATATTTTTCTTGTGGTCAGCAAGAGAATAGCAAGTGCCTTAATATGAAACGATTTTGAGAAGTGTAGAATGGAGTACATGTGATGTAATAATAAAATCAGATCTTTGCATTCCATTTTATTTGTAAGGTATTTGCTCCTCTATAGTTAAAATCAGAAGAATATTAGATAGTTCAGCTCTGTAGTGCACAATACATTATTCTATGTTTTGCAAGCTGTATCAGAACTGGTCAATATATGAGTATACACAAAAAAATTAAAGAACGCTGTATCTCAATACTACACATGAAAGATTGTAAAGCTATATAGCATATCATTATCGTATTCATGCCTTCAATTAGCAGAACACTGGTCTCACAGTGGACAACAAAAATGATTTACTACCTGAAGATCTTTATAAACATCCATATCCACAGAGAGATTTGAGACTTATGGCCAATGGATTGGAGAATGGAAACCCTATCTGCTTAGCTGACAATCAAGAAGAATGACCCTTCTTCCTCTGAGTAGTCTTGTTCAGTTTCAGATTTACTACATGTACAAATGGTTGTCTTGTAAATTTTTCTTCTGATTATAGTGTGTGTAAATGACTTAGTAATATACTTGAAATTTTCTTGTTAGTTCAGTTCTTCAGAAAATTACATGTGTTGCTTCTTTATTTCTAAACTTGTTTTAATGATTTTGAGATGGGAGATTTTACACACCAGATGCATTTAAAAATATTTTTAATGATATTTCCAAACTTGCATCGTTTTTGTTCAGTTTTAGTTGCTGTATATCAGAATGTGAAATACACCATGTCGCTATATTTTTTTTTCCCCTAACAGACCCAACTTCCAATACATTTGCATCTGCAACATATAAACAGGTGAATTTCTTGTTTATGAATGTGCGCATATGTATGCCTGCTAATTAATGTATAATCTGACTTGTTTTAGATTATTTTTTCACAGAGAATCTCAGAATTAATTTGCATTTTCCATGGTTCTAAATTACATTTTAGAACCATGGACTTTTTGGAATACATTTCAGAATCTTGGAGTAATATTTAAATAGATTGTTCCCCAAATGCTTTTGCACAAACAGATTCCTTAACCAGAATAATATCCCAAGATGCTGCATTCCAGCTGTTGAATTTACTTTCTGTTCTGCTGTAACATTTGGCATGGTGCAATATGACTTTAGAAATCATTGCACTAACTAATAAAATCCAACCAACTAACCAACCAGTTGTTGCCACAGTATTATTCTCTTAGTCAAGCTTCTTTCATCATCATTCCAGATAAACTGGAAGCATTTATATATTTTATACACTTCCCTGTTTCTTATTTCTTAATATAGTAAAATAGTTTTGTTTTACTGAGTTGGATACGATATACCAGGTGGTAGAGTAATCACCATATTTTTCTGCTGTCATCTGGAAATTTGGTTTCTTAAGTAAATTGCTGTTGATTTGCTTCACTTTATACAGATATATGTTCTCTGCTTATAGATTCACCCTTTGTAATATGACGAATCTATTAAAATGCTACACATACACACACCAAAGCTCTAGTTCATTTGTGCAGAAATTTTGCTAATATTGAACATTGCTCTAATTAATAAAAGGCAAGCAGGCTTTGGAAAAAGGAATAAATGTAGAAAAAATGTTAGAATTTGCTGTGGATGCATGAGATGATCTGTAACACAAGATTCCACAATCTACAATTCATAGATGACATTGTTATTATTGAAGAAGACGAAAGAGAACTACAAAAACATTGAAACTGTTAAATGAGGAAGGGAAGAGATTTGGACTTATGAACTTGGAAAAAACAAAGACAATGGTATTTGGTGAGAAGAACATGAAACAAAAGATACAAGTGAATGGAATTGTTATAGAAAATGTAGAACAAGTCACATGTTTGGGAAGTACAGTGACATATGACTTGTACTATAAAACAGAAATAAAGATCAGGATGTAAAGGGAAGAACAAATCTGAAGGCCATAAATAACATCTGGAAAAGTAAAGCAATCAGCCTGCAAACGAAATTAAGAGTGCTAGAAACATGCATCTTTAGCAGTGTACTGTATGAATCTGAAAAGTTGGTAATAAATAAGGAATCAAGGAAAAGAATTTTGGCATTTGGAAAGAACTTGTTACAGGAAGATTCTATGAATAAGATTGATACAGAAAATCACAAAAGAAGAGCTCTATTGGAAGATACAACCAAAGGAGAATTTAATGTAGAAGATTATACAACAGAAGCCACAATTATTTGGACACATCTGCAAAATGAGCGAGGATCAGAAGATAAAGGTAGACCATACAGAAAATGGATAGATGATATAAAGGTCTGGTGTGGAATTAGCTTACAGAAACTGCGACACTGTGCACTAGACAAAGAACGGTAGAAGAAGATAGTGAAGGAGGCATCGGACTGCAACGGATAGTGTGCCCATGATTCTTGATGATGATGAAGCAGGCTTCAGTTATTATACTACAACCAAAAAAAAAAAAAAAAAAAAAAAACATTTGCACTATGAAGTATTGATAGTTTGGGGAAATTATCAGAAAATTGACTTCAGAATACAAATTCTTAAAACTGAAAATGTCATACATCATGGGTGGGGGGGGGGAGTTCTCATTCCATTTAAGTATTCTTTTAGAATTGAATATTTTAATTTTAAATATTACTTCACTAATACACTTTTTTAAAACAAGTAGGCCATCCAATATCCTGTACTTTATTATTCTACAGATCTTTTATTTTATTATTTTAAATTATTTTCTTAATATTGAATTGTTAGTAAACAGTGCATCCAGTATGATGTTCTGAAGAATTTGTCATGTTTTGCTATGTTATATGTATCACTGACACATCGTTTAGCATCCCATACAAACATGTAAAATTTGAGAAATTATTAAGACCTTAAAAAGTAAAATATATTTCCCACAATCAAAAAATTAATCTGTGGCTTAATTTTCTTCAAAGCAAACCTTTTTTTTTTTTTTTTTTTTGCTAACAATATCGTCATATATTATGGCAGAGTTTGTAATAGTGTGTATAGTTAAATAGTTTTAATGTGACATGTACTAAACATGTTTAAAAAAGTTTCACAGCTTAAACTTGTAATAAATAGAGAATTTTACTCAATAACTCCAATATATTTTCATCCAACATTGTGTGGACATCATCAGGGAGACAGACCGTTAAATACATTCAAAACATGAATCACAATAATGAGTCATAAACCATTCGTATACCAGCTCGTGTGTTTGGTTGCACCTGAAGTATATGATTACACTATTAGTTCAAAGAAACATTGTAAAAATTGCATAGATAAAAAATAATTTAAAATTATTTTTATTAAAAAAAAGTATGAACAATTAATAGTGATCACCTCCCAAAACTTAAAAATTGATGTGCAATATGAGCGGCTGAGGTTCAGACAATTTTATAGTGATTCATGTTTCAAGGGAAAAGGTGATCAAATTCAAGCTTGCTGGAACAAACATCAAAGAACAGTATATGGTAGCACACAATCAAGGAAAAGGTATATTATCACATGGCTTTGTGCTTGGGCCATTCAGGGCTGGAGTTACACATAAGTTAAGCAAGCTATAGCTTAGGCCTCACATTAGAAAGGACCTTCAGTTTCATCACAATATTTTCATTCCAAAGTTCATAACCCCTATGCTTCGCATCACTGAACTGGCAATCATCATTCTTTGTCCATACAGTTATTCAAATCTTCCTCTTTGATTTCTATATTACCTCAGTTTTCTAGCCTTATCCAATTTAGCATAATTATCAAACAACTGGATATTTTTCTGAAATCATTCCCAGTATTATTTAATGTACAATAGACAGCATTGACCTCAGGGCCAGATTTAAAGTGGTTGTGGCTCTAAGCTTTTAAGAAGGTCCCCCACTACTGAGTTAAAGTTATCTATATTGAGGTGAAAGGCCCCTTTCTAATGTGAAGCCTAAGTTATAGCTTGCTTAGCTTATGTGTAACTCCAGCCCTTGAGTGACCCAAGTACAGAGCCATGTGATAATGTGTATGTGCTATGTATTCCTGTGTTATTACTTTGTCCACTCACCCATATCCCTCTTCCATAATCAATGTTATGAAAGAAAGGGAGTTTTTCACTATTTGTAAGCAAGAGTGACATTCTTTCCTTAATCCTTTCTAGTCTCCATCTGAACTACCTAGTGTGTTATACTTCCATCGCACATTCTGTCATAATTTTGCTGTTTATCCAATTCCCTTCTCCCTGATTTATGTACATGACTCTTGGTATTTACTTGTACTCTGCTTGTATCAGATGTGCTTTTACCAATTGCTGTGCCATATCATTTCTTTTCCTTCATAGTTCATCATTCCAGATGTAAGTTTACTATAGCACTTTCCATTATCACCCATCTTATAATTCTATATATATCCTTTTGACTGAAACCTTCCTTTCTTGACCATCTCACCAACTGGTGTAGAGCTGTGATACTTATTCACAGAACTTCAGATTAGAAAGTGCTATTATCTATTTCTAATTAAAATTCCCATTTAAAATTGCTCTCTTATTACTTACCCAGACAATTTATCTAAACATTTCATGATCATTGTCCTCTATTATTCCCAAGCCTTGGTCTGTTTCCCTTCTGTTTATTACATCACACAAAATAAACTCAAAGCCATTACATCTGTTGCCATCTTTTTCATCTCTAACTTCTTGTACTCTTTTGTTCGATCAGAAGATTATACATCCCTCCATTTCTTCCCCTTGTATGCATCCTCAGTCAACCAGTCCTTGGGGAAAAGCCAATTCAGTCAGTGAGACCAACTTGGCACACTGAATTCTCATATCCTCCAGCATTAATATACAAACATAATTTATGCTTGTGTTATAAACAATCTTATACTGCTTTCCAAGTTTATGACTTTGCTGCTATCACTATTACTGTATACGTTTCTCTAAACATAACTGATTTCACCGTTTGAAGCCATCCCACTTACACTACTTTTCTCATACTTCTGTCTCTTCGTGCTTTTGCTCATTTACTTTCACTTTGCCCTGCAATCTTTCTTTCATCCTTGTATCCTCCTCTCCTTCCACAGGCAAATTCTCATGCTCAGTTGTCTTCCCCACCATCCACCTCTGTGCCTTCTCTCTTATCCAACAACAATTGCTGCATCGAACTCATTCAAATACAGCCCATCTCTCTTCTCTTTCAAAACCACTCCGGCTTCAGTACAAAGTCATTCTTATATATATTCACAAATCACACACTTTCTTGAATGTCCTATCATGATAAATTGCTCTCATTTTATAAAATTATAATAAGAATTTCATAAAATGAGAGCAAATTACTAAGACAGGACCTTTCTTTAACAAAGTCATCTGTTACTTTCTGACTTCAGTGGAATCATCTTTTTCATGTTTTCCAGAGTGGTAGTTAGGCCAATCTGTATCTCCCTAATAGTAACATGCCAGCCTGTAATTTTGCTGTATCTGCTTTGGCAACTGGCCATCTGTTATCTCTACCTCTCAGTTATCTGATCCTCAAATAATTGAACCCTTGAATGGGTCAACCACTGCCATGTAACCATATATTCAGTTAGTATATTCTACCGTTAACTGACCAGTACATTAATTTCCCAATGCAAAAAGATTGTGGTGGGTGGATGTGAGAGAGAGAGAGATAAAAACTACTCTCTCCATTTTTTATTATTATTATTATTTGACACCTCCAGGGAGTCCAAAGACTCATCGAGGGATGGCACCTGCTCTACAGCTCTGTCTCAAACACTGACCACTACTACACCAACACCATCTACTCCCGACCACCACTAGTATTTCCACAGACAATCACAAACATCCATGCCCACAGTGGGATTTGAAACCGCAGCCTTTTGGCTGGAGAGTGGATACGCTAATGCTCGGCCAACCTGGCCGGCATTTATAAACAACGTATCAAGAAATGTATCAGTGTTGATATAACATAGCAAACTTATCTTTTAAAAAAAAAAAAAAAAGCAGCATAGCATTTTTAAGTGTGTAAATAGTTATTCATTCCTACAGCAAAATGCTGATGTAAAAATTATCTAAATAGCTTTTTATAATATACATGCATAATATCTGTAATACACATTAATCTTTGTTCTGAGTTAGAGGTTTGATAACACATCAGTTGCATATTTTAAAATACTTTTCTGTATGAAACAGAGAATGTAACATTCTGTAAATAAATGCAGAATAATTATACAACTCCAAAGATCTTAAAAAAAAAAAAATGTAAATAAAATTTAGTCTCTTCTTTCCTAACCATCCTTTAATGCATATATGCTGGAGAGTTAACCGGTTCAGAGGCATTTATTCCAGCTGAAGTTACTTGGCATTGGCCAATGGTTTGCATGGTTATATTTGTATAATTGTCTATATTAAATTGTCTGTGATTATTAAAGTTATTTGGAAAATAAATTTGACACCAAAGTGTGTTAATTGATTTTAATTACATGTGTGTGTAGAATGTTTTATTTCACTGACTACATTAACAAAAAAAAATACTGTCATATCTATAGATCATTTTGATGTTGTGGAGTAAATACACATCTAAAGCTAATAACTACCAAAATTTATTTAGCTAATCAGATTACCAAGTCAGTATTTCACCTTGTTCACCAAGGTACCTATGCAGGCATACCAGCAGGACAGAAACTCAGACTGATTGTAAATGGTGAGTTCCTACAGTCCTAATTGGTTGTTTGGTTTTGGATTTACAGCTGATGCAACTAAGGCTATGAGGTCAGTGTATTATATTTATAAATTGTATGTGTTCTTCTGATTGTTTTTTTTTTCAAACTGATGCCCTGTACGAGTGCAGTAATGGAATCTTGCTGAGGGTCTCAAAAGGATGGTATCCCAGATTTTGACAATGTAATGCAGCCAGATTTGTTTCAGTTTGGAGAATGTTGTAGTGCTGTGTTGAATTCCAGAAATAGTCTCATGTAAATCTCTTTCCTTATAAGGTTTTTCCCCCATTAGCTTCAGTGATCTGTATTCATGGTCTACCACCCTGGAACGGCTGTAGGTTCAGATGATGGACATAGTTTCTGTGTTCGTCTCAAAGACATCAACTTATCTGTTAATCTCTAAAGCATGTAAGCTTGCAGGAGCAAGCAATACTGGTGGACCTTAGGATGGTCTCAGCTGGTGAAGAGGATCTTTTGGTGAGGGAAGGAAGAAGGTTTGCTAATTTTTAGTAAGGCCTGAAAGAGGCCTATGTTATATTTTTTGAGATGCCCTTAAGGTAGGGGGCTGGCAATAGATTTTTTTCCTGAAAAATACCCTTTAGACTCAATACCGGTTAAGTATATCTGACCTCAGCATGTCAGGTCTCAATGCACGTAATCGGAGGTTCCAACATATTCACCAAAGCAACAAACTCTTCCCCTTTGTTTCTAATACTCTTGGCATTTGGGCACAAACAAATTATCCAGGCTCTTTTTGTATATTCTCCTCTGTAGTCTTTATGATCCAGTTGGACAACTTTCAAATCCCTGTTTTTATCTAATGCTTCACTTATATATAGATATCCTTGCACATATTTAATAAATCTGAACTGAACAAACACATTAATTCTTTCATCATAATCACCTCTACGATAAAATACCGAGTTGCATCACTTGGTCCCTCTTACCCACAGATTCTCACCATTCCTCTTATAATCTCATTTCCCTGATTCTGTGTATTAGGTCTCACTAATAAGTAATTTCTCCTGACTTCTGATATCAAGTGCATACTCCTCTTTTTTTTTTTATAAATCTGTTCTTCCCTCAGGCACTCAACCCATCCAAAATCTCACTATGATCTTTACACAGTCTATGCATCAAATCATTTGCTATCATAGCCATTATTAATTTGTTGCTATCTTTGTCTAGGTAATATACTATTTCAACTTTGTTACTCTTCATTCTCACTTTTTGTAACAATCGGTTTCTGTCCTCCCCCACCCCCCACTCTTCTCACATGCAGTGAGACTGACATTCTCAATGACATACTAATCTCATTGTAGGGAGCCAGGACCCTCCCCATTCAAGGGTACAGCAGTGAAACGGGCATACAAGCCAGCACTGGATAGTACATGGGACAACCAGCTAGTAACGAATCTGGAGGCTTCCTGATCAGCCAGTGTCAAATACTGTGACTGCAGGGGAACTTTCGAGGCCATGTACAGTTCCTTCTGTCTGGGTAGTATATTTGCACGTCTGCCACTTTTCACTGCATGTCCCACTTCCTCTTTCTTTCCCTTACAAAATAAACAACTCAAAGAAATGCGATTTTACTGCAGATCTCAAAAATTCTTCCATAAAAAATATCAAGAATCCAATCAATTCTTACCAAAAACAAAATTTTCCACATCCATTTCACCACTATCTGTGGTCTAAACAGCAATATAAACTGTACATCAGAACCGCTTACAGTCATCTAAAACTATTCCTATCAGAATCCTAACTGGCAATCTCAACTACACATTACACAGCTCTTTCTGCCACAAGGGCAGCACTTGTGCATACATCAGAGCCAGTATACCATTCCAGAGACTGCACATCCTGGAATCTCCACTGATCTGCTTCGGCTCAAAATTTCTCTACCTAACCAACCTGCCCTTTTCATATGCTCTCTATCGCTCTCCAAATGCCATCAGCCACTCTGACCTCTTCAACTATCTCTCTCTAAAGCTCAGCTTTCTGCAATCGAAATACCCCAATACTGAGGTCATCCTTCTTGGGGACTTCAATGTCCACAACTCGCATTGGCTTCCTTCCTCCAGTTTCACTGACCAAGCAGGCAGAGATGCTGACGTGTTTTTCATCAGCAATGACCTAGTGCAGACTCCTTCACAGGACAACGTGAGCTCGAGCGACTAGAGAAACATTTGGAGCATGGTACGGAAAGACTGAGAATAGAGAATGAAAAAGGCATAAAAGAGAGACTGGGAGATAAGAGGTGTATTTAATAAGAAAGTGACGAAAGCATGTGTTCCAGGTGCGAAGGTAAAGGATGTTAGTGATGCTGTAAGTATGCCAAAGAATGGATAGAACGAGTTGATTGTATTGGCCGGCACAAATGATTTGAAAGGTGAAAAATATGCAATGAGAGAAGATATGAAATAGTTGTTAGTGAGAGCAAGAATGTAAAGGTTACGAGTCTGCTGCCTCGGTATGATAGGACAGCTGAGAAGAATGGCCACGATTGTCCTCTCTATCACCCATTATCACAACACGAGACAAACGGATAGTCATCTCCCCTTTATGAAACGGAACAATTTTGCCATATTTCCAGGCAAGGTTGTACAGGAGAAGTAGTGTGCAGTTTATTGATCTATGGAGCGAGTTTGATGGACGAACGGACTATGCCTGACGGACTGCATTTGAATGGTTTCGGAATTAGATATTTGGAGAAACTAGAGAGATTAAGGAGGATGAAATATAGCATGTGTATGGCCACTGCTGTGATCACAGCAGTGGCCATACACATGCTACTGCTGTGATCAATGAACATGTGTACAGTAATGATTATGCAATTCTGAACGGGATTTCGCAGGTGAGAAGTTTTTGGCATTGGCAAAAATTACAGAAACATCATCAGGAGCGGTAAAAGTATTGGAAATTTTGATGAAAGCTAAAACACAACAGTGGGTGGATAGGGATGCGATATTCTATAGTGAGGAGCATGGCCTTGTAAAGGGTAGGTCCTGTCTTAGTAACTTCTTCACATTTTATAATAAAGTGACAACATAAAGGTAATGGTTACACCACGATAGTGCTCGACAGAATACCACATGAAAAAGTATTACAAAAACTGGAGAGGATGAGAATGAATATGACGCTGGTAGCAAGAATAATGGTGACTACTGGTGTGTGTCAGGGTTTGGTACTAGAGCCACTATTTAATTTGTATATCAATGACGGGAAGATTTAAGAAAGGATATTCCATTCTTTGCGGAAAGGCAATCCCGCATTAGATGGGATTGCCAAAACTGTGCAGAGTAATATTTGATAAAGGAGATGTAGATAGCCTGCAAGATGATTTAAATAAAGTGGCATTGTGGGCAAAGGATAATGATTGTCAATTTAATGTTATTTTATGCACTTCAGTTTGAAAAGTTTCCATTTAGTGTATCATATTGATTGTATTAGTTTGTGGGAAATTGATGAGGCTAGTGGCTTAGCAATAATGATGGACAAAGAGTTGTTCAGCTGGCATATTGCGAAAGTTGGTAAAATAGTTCACGAATTACTTGGATGTTAAAGAGTACACTAACAAGTAAAGATAAGGAATTTATTATCTCTTTATAAGGCAATGATTCGGCCTCGTCTTAACTACTGCACACAAATTTGGTCACCTGGGTTTCTTGGGGATCAGGAGGTGGGCGAAAGCATTCAGATACGAGTAACCAAGATGAGGATAGGTTGAAATTTTGTGGGTTACAAAGTTTAATTCAGAGATGGAAAAGAGGGGACATGATAGAAATATTTAAGATATTAAAGAGGTTTTATAAAATTGATACAAGTGATAATTTTCAATATATGACAAATAATCAGAGAACTAGGGATTATTCGTGGAAGTTGTGTAAGAGAGTGGTTAGTAGGAGTGTGCGGATCAGATTTTTTTGCATGGAGTAGTGAGTGAGGAATGGATTTCCAGAATTGGTTGTGAATTCCACTGCTGGTGCATGGATTCAAGGAGAGTTAAGATAGGATTTGTATGTATGATTGACTTGATTCTCCCCCGATTATTCTCTGAACTCCATGGAGATGCCATAACCAACTCCACCTCATACTAAACCGCTTCAAAACTGCTGCTACTGTTCACTCCTTTCATCTCCACCTTAGATGGGAATAACTGCTCTGCTACCATCAACAGCACTCATCTTTCTGCCCTGTCTATCTTTATTAAAAACATATTAAATCCATCTCTATTTCTGTCGTGATGTTACCCTCATCTATATTTCACTTCTTCCAACAATTTTGGGGACAAATGTACTCTATTAATACTACAATTTTATTTCTTTTACTTTGGATGTTTTAAACATATATACTAGCTTATTTCTTGTTCTATAACTTCTCATCAATGCCATCCCTGAATATGACCCATTCTGCCCATTTGACTCCTGGGCACTCCTCTCTATCATCATTGATCTTGCACCTTTCCTCAGAACTGTTAGTTTCCTCTCACATCTCTGCTCACCCAATCCTTTGTTGTAGACACAACACGAATTCCCTCCTGTATCTATCATCCATGCTTCTCACGCATTGGATCCCTGTTCATCCAGACCCCTGTTTATATTGTGTTCTTTCTCTCATTCTCATTATTCACATACCCACTCACCCTACTTTCCTGCTCTTCCACATCACCTCTTCTACCTCAGGTCTTCCATTTACTTCAGCCATTGCCCCCGCTTCTCTTGCAGGAACACTTTCTCCAAATGACTCCCACAAAATCTATTTAAATGTAGCCCATCTCTTTGATCCAGCTCCATCCACCCCTCTTATCAATCCCACATATTCACAAAATAATTTCCTTTCTGTTCACTTAACTCGGCTAGAATCTCATTTATAATTCTTGCATTCCATCTCAACACATCATTGTCACACCTGAGCAACATGATGACTACCTTTTCTACTACATCTGCCTTTTACTCTCCTGAGCAACATCCTAATAACCGATTAAATAGATATCCTGATATCCATTCTTAAACTCTCCTTGTTGCCATCCAGATCATTTGTGCCTACTACCACTAGCAAGTCTTTTTGCTTACTTCCCTGTCATATCTAGTTCTTTAATCGCTTTGTTCAGTATACCCCATAGAAAGCAAACCTTATTCACCTTCTCATGAACACACCTCTAATAACTGAATCCCCATACATGGCCACCCTCGAATCATTGGACACCTACGACGATAGTCTGAAAAGTTCTCGGCCTCGACCAAAGATGGCAACACCATCGGCATTTTTTTTTTCTAAGTTGGTACATCTGTCATATGCATCCATGTGAAATTGCAAGTCATTCTATCAAGTAGTTTGTTTTATACAGCTGTGCTTCCCAACCTTCTGGATGTCAGGGCCCCTTTGCAAAACTTAAAATATTTCACGGCCCCCCCCCCCCTCAAAAAAAAAAATCGTAATAGAGAGATATATAATAATTATTGTATTTATATTCAATATAAAACATACACAGCGAATTTTGCAAAAATCAAATGCATACAGTATATTACATTTTTTGCCTCTTACCGTTTGGTTCTGAAGACGATGCTGGCTGTTTGGTAAAATATGAAATACTGTCCTTTCTGATTGTTCGCGGGAATTTTTTTATTTTTTATCAGCCACTTATCCATCTCAGGGTTAAATTTTTTAACGTAGAATAGATCAAATAATATCACCATTTACCGATACTGGCACACCACAGACTGACAACATGAAATTAGTGAATATTACCTGAATAAGGGAATCCGACCAGGAACATTTTTCTCTTTTGTGACTTTTCTTCCTTTAAGGTAATTAAGCCTAACGCGAATCAGACAGCAAAGGCAGGTTATTAAAACGTGCATATGATTGGTGCGGTATTAACAAAAGATCGCGCAAACGAAAGATAAAAGCATAGCTGACAATTGAGTTGAAATCTAACTCTCTTCAACCGAATTCCATATGTGAAACTGCCATAACATTCATTATATATATATATACACACAGCATACTTTCTGTACGAGGGGACATGTGATTCATTAATTAGTGTGGTTTTATCCCAGTTGTCTCTAATTGCACTATTTCTTGAGAATTATATTACAGAGACTCCTCATACCTTATTCATTGGCATAATAAAAGTACTTGTTTTTATTGCCTCTGCAATATAGTGGCTGTAGGGAGGACGTGTTGTTTTCTGTTATTGGTAACAGAAAACTAGCTCGGATGACAGTGATAATATAAAACGAGTTTTGATATGTATATAAAGTCAATATCAACAGTCCCTGATTACGAACGCATGATGAAAGGGAAGGAAGATTTGGAGCTTCCCTGGAGAGCATTCGAAGTAAATACAATTAACCACTGCCTTGAAATGAAACATATGAATAAGCAATATTTACTAATATTCATTAATCGCCGAAATACTCAGGAAGCAAAGTTTGTGAACCAACACCAATGTGTGAATTTTTCCATTAAAATATAAAAAATAACAAAAAAGAAATAATAAATAATAAAAGTTAAATACGTTTCTTTTAAAATAAAAAAAATCTACTTAGTCTTAAAACATTTTAAATTTGTTTTCATTATTTCACGGCCCCCTTAACAAAACCTACTGCCCCCCCCCCAAGGGGGGGGGGGGCGGCCCACAGTTTGGGAAGCGCTATTATACAGCTGTTTAAAGCAAAAGTGTTGTCTGTATCCTTTGAAATGAATCAAATTGAGTATCGTGCGGTTATAAAATTCTTTGTAAAAGAAGGTTTAACGCCAAAAGAAATTCATTCTAAGTTCATAAACGTTTAGGGGAACTCTTTTCCTTCATTTTTGACAATTAAGAAATGGTCTGCTGAGTTTAAACGTGGCCGTATCAGCCTTGAAGATGATCCACGTGAAGCACGTCCAAAAAGTGTAACAACACCAGAAATCATTGATTAGTGCACAATATGATATTGGATGACCGGCGAGTCAAATTGTTGACACTATAAGCATTTCAAAAGAACGTGTAGGATATATTTTGCATGAAGAATTGCAAATGAAAAAGCTTTGCGCAAGATGGGTGCCACGCTTGCTCACAGCAGATCAAAAACGCACTCGTATGAAAATCTCTGAACAGGGTTTGGAGCGTTTTAACAAGAATAAAACGGGTTTCGTGCGCCGATTTATTACTATGGATGAGGCTTGGATTCACCATTACACACCAGAATCCAAACATCAGTCAAAACAGTGGACAGAAGCCGGTTGTTCAGCGCCAAAGAAGATTAAGTCGGTTCCTTTCCTGCCGATGGAAATCGGTGTTTTGGGATGCTAAAGGCGTTTTGTTTATTAGTTATCTTGAAAAGGGTAAAACAATAAGCGAGGAATATTATTCCGATCTTTTAACCAGACTAGAAGAAAAGATTCGTGAGAAAAGAACTGGTTTGCAGAATGGAAAAAAAAAAAATCATCTTTCATCAGAACAATGCACCTACCCACAAAGGTGTTTTGGCAATGGGAAAATTAAGGGACCCGCATTATGAATTGTTGGAACATCCACCCTCTTCCCCAGATTTGGCTCCCTCTGACTTCTATCTCTTCCCAAAACTAAAACTCTTCCTCGCTGGTAAGCGTTTTCCTTTGAATCAAGAGATGATTATAGCTGTAGAGGGATATTTTGCAGATCTTACTGAGAACCACTACAGGGACGGGCTAATGGCGCTCGAACTTCGCTGGAATAAATGTATTAGTCTTAAGGGAGATTATGTTGAAATTGTATTTTGAAATTATAAATTCGTTTTTTTATAATTGTTAGGACGAGTTTTAAGACCACCCTCGTATTTCACATTGCCATCTTTTATTTCGACCTCTCTCTCTCTCTCCATTATCCTGTTTATTTCACTCCTCAGTTGCCTCTTTTTTCCGCTTTCATATCCTGAATTGCTTTTTCAGGATATGCTTTTACTATCTCTCCCAGGGCGGTCACACTTTCATCCTCTCTGCCTATCACGCTCGTTATCATACATTCCGTTTACCTAAATTTCGCATACGCTACTTTACCACCACTTTCAACCACCTCGTTTTTAGTTTCTTTCACTATTATCTACTTCTGTAAGCCATATTCGCTACGTTGCAAGGCTCTCAGCGTTAACTTCCGTTACTTCATTTTCCTTTTTCCGACAAGTCTTGCATTTCTGGCTCATAAAATGCCTACGGAGTCCTAAGGAGTGGTGATTGCGTAATATTATGAAGTCCCAGACTTCGTGATGTATAA